>NC_083599.1:42870007-47991067 GCF_020882245.1 Rhopalosiphum padi
GAGTCATTCTCCAATTATTATATATATTTATCTGATTAAATTTTTTTAGATGGCAATACAGCAGATGACTCAAGGAATGCTGAGACATTTATTCAT
The DNA here is from genome assembly GCF_020882245.1 of Rhopalosiphum padi. Lineage (NCBI taxonomy): Eukaryota > Metazoa > Arthropoda > Insecta > Hemiptera > Aphididae > Rhopalosiphum > Rhopalosiphum padi. The sequence goes on from NC_083599.1 coordinate 42,870,104, forward strand.
ATGCATACAACTTTGGAAAAGTATGAACATCCAATGTTGAAAATGAACTAAAAGATACTGATTATAAAGAATTAATGCAATGTACGTGTAATGATTATTGGCTGTAGTTGATAGAAAATTAATAGCAATGTATCTAAAAGTTACTCAAATGCTTCCCTGTCCATAATAATAATTAAATTATTTTAATTTACCATTATCAACTAGCATACATTTCATTTAAGCAGATAATTCATAAACAAAATAAAACACGATTTTATACGATAATTTTGACTAATATTAAATATTTATGTTTTAAAACTGTTTACAAAATACACAATTCTCAAGTTTATCTCTTGAAACTTGGACCACTATATTAAGAAAATGATTCTTATTTATTATTATTAACTTGCATACATTTCATATAACCTTATACTTCATAAACACTATAAAACATGATTTTATATGTTAATTTTGACGAATATTAATTATTTATTTATTGAATTGTTTATTAAACTGCCAATTCTCAAGTTAATCTCTTGAAACCTGGACCACTGTATTAAGAAAATGATTCTAATTTATTATTATTAACTTGCATACATTTCATTTAACCTTATACTTCATAAACACTATAAAACATGATTTTATATGATTATTTTGACGAATATTAAATATTTATATTTAGAACTGCTTATAAAACAAACAATTTTCAAGTTTATCTATTGAAACCTGTACCACAATATTAAGAAAATTATTCTAATTTTTTATTATTAACTTGCATACATTTCATTTAAGCAGATACTTCATAAACACTATAAAACTTGATTTTATATGTTAATTTTGATGAATATTAATTATTTATGTAATGAATTGTTTATTAAACTCACAATTCTCAAGTAATCTCTTGAAACCTTGACCACTATATTAAGAAAATGATTCTAATTTTTTATTATTAACTTGCATACATTTCATTTAAGCAGATACTTCATAAACACTATAAAACATGATTTTATATGATAATTTTGATGAATATTAAATATTTATATTTAGAACTGCTTATAAAACACACAATTCTCAAGTTTATCTCTTGAAACCTGGACCACTATATTAAGAAAATGATTCTAATTTATTATTATTAACTTGCATACATTTCATTTAACCTTATACTTCATAAACACTATAAAACATGATTTTATATGATAATTTTGACGAATATTAATTATTCATGTTTTTAACTGCTTATAAAGCACTGAGTTCTCGAGTCATTCTCCAATCATTATATATATTTAACTGAATAAATTTTTTTAGATGGAAATACAGCAGGTCACTCAAGGGATGCTGAAACATTAATTTCTATTCATACAACTTTGTGAAAGTATGAACATCCAATTTTGAAAATGAACTAACAAATACTGTTTATAATGAATTTATGCAATTTACATTTAATGGTTATTGAATATAATTTATAGAATATTAATTGTAGTGATACAATAGAGATTTGTTAACAAAGTGAATAAATGATTATTAAACACCTGAGAACTTTTAATTTTCATTCTTAAAATTTGTCTTAGGTATACAAATCATTTTATTTGTATTACATTTATATGATAATTTTGTTGAATATAACAAATTCATACATTTAACAGCTTAAAAAATATTATATTCTCAAGTACGTTTTTTGAAACCTTGACTGCTATACAATGAAAATTATTCCATTTTATCATTTATAACTATCATATGTTTTGTTTAACTAGATATTTTTACTTCAAAAGAACTTTAACAAATTATTTTATATGTTAATTTCGACGAATTAAACAATTCATATTATTTTTCATATTGAATAGAAGAAAATTTAAGTTATTGTTCGAGTGTATTATTTAGTTACATTTATTTTACATTCAAATTCAACAAAATGATTTGGTAGATTTGTATTATCTTTTATACCTTATCATAATTATTATTTCTTATCATCTGTTATATGATTATATTTCATATCACCTTGCTGTTTTACAATCGTATTTGCATTTAAGTTTTAACTGAAAATTGTTTTTAAATATTTTGTATTAAGAATAAAGTTGTTCAGATAATTATTGTTTGGTTGTTTCCGTTACTGACTTATTCAGTATTTTCCAAGTACTAGTTATCATATAAACATTTTCGTTCTAATTATGGTGTGTAGTAGTGACTTTATTTACTACAATTATACGCATATTTAACTGACTACAATATTTTCAGATTGCAATACAGCAGACAATGAAAGCCATGGTGAGACATGAATTCGCGATTCTATCAGTTTGGAAAATATAAACATCCTACGATGACAATGGACTAGAAGATACTGATAATAATAATTGTTTTATTCAACGTACGTTTAGAGCTTATAATTGAATATAATAGATAGAAAATTAATAGTAATGTAACAAAATGTTAATGTCATGAAATCCTGACAATAGGATTAAGTAAATGATTCTTATTTACTATAATTAACTTCCATTCAATTCATTTAACTTGATACTTTATAAACACTAAAAAACATGATTTTATATGATTATTTTGACGAATATCAAAAATTCATGTTTTAAACTGCTTATAAAGCACTAAGTTATCGAGTCATTCTCCAATTATTATATATATTTATCTGATTAAATTTTTTTAGATGGCAATACAGCAGATGACTCAAGGAATGCTGAGACATTTATTCATATGCATACAACTTTGGAAAAGTATGAACATCCAATGTTGAAAATGAACTAAAAGATACTGATTATAAAGAATTAATGCAATGTACGTGTAATGATTATTGGCTGTAGTTGATAGAAAATTAATAGCAATGTATCTAAAAGTTACTCAAATGCTTCCCTGTCCATAATAATAATTAAATTATTTTAATTTACCATTATCAACTAGCATACATTTCATTTAAGCAGATAATTCATAAACAAAATAAAACACGATTTTATACGATAATTTTGACTAATATTAAATATTTATGTTTTAAAACTGTTTACAAAATACACAATTCTCAAGTTTATCTCTTGAAACTTGGACCACTATATTAAGAAAATGATTCTTATTTATTATTATTAACTTGCATACATTTCATATAACCTTATACTTCATAAACACTATAAAACATGATTTTATATGTTAATTTTGACGAATATTAATTATTTATTTATTGAATTGTTTATTAAACTGCCAATTCTCAAGTTAATCTCTTGAAACCTGGACCACTGTATTAAGAAAATGATTCTAATTTATTATTATTAACTTGCATACATTTCATTTAACCTTATACTTCATAAACACTATAAAACATGATTTTATATGATTATTTTGACGAATATTAAATATTTATATTTAGAACTGCTTATAAAACAAACAATTTTCAAGTTTATCTATTGAAACCTGTACCACAATATTAAGAAAATTATTCTAATTTTTTATTATTAACTTGCATACATTTCATTTAAGCAGATACTTCATAAACACTATAAAACTTGATTTTATATGTTAATTTTGATGAATATTAATTATTTATGTAATGAATTGTTTATTAAACTCACAATTCTCAAGTTAATCTCTTGAAACCTTGACCACTATATTAAGAAAATGATTCTAATTTTTTATTATTAACTTGCATACATTTCATTTAAGCAGATACTTCATAAACACTATAAAACATGATTTTATATGATAATTTTGATGAATATTAAATATTTATATTTAGAACTGCTTATAAAACACACAATTCTCAAGTTTATCTCTTGAAACCTGGACCACTATATTAAGAAAATGATTCTAATTTATTATTATTAACTTGCATACATTTCATTTAACCTTATACTTCATAAACACTATAAAACATGATTTTATATGATAATTTTGACGAATATTAATTATTCATGTTTTTAACTGCTTATAAAGCACTGAGTTCTCGAGTCATTCTCCAATCATTATATATATTTAACTGAATAAATTTTTTTAGATGGAAATACAGCAGGTCACTCAAGGGATGCTGAAACATTAATTTCTATTCATACAACTTTGTGAAAGTATGAACATCCAATTTTGAAAATGAACTAACAAATACTGTTTATAATGAATTTATGCAATTTACATTTAATGGTTATTGAATATAATTTATAGAATATTAATTGTAGTGATACAATAGAGATTTGTTAACAAAGTGAATAAATGATTATTAAACACCTGAGAACTTTTAATTTTCATTCTTAAAATTTGTCTTAGGTATACAAATCATTTTATTTGTATTACATTTATATGATAATTTTGTTGAATATAACAAATTCATACATTTAACAGCTTAAAAAATATTATATTCTCAAGTACGTTTTTTGAAACCTTGACTGCTATACAATGAAAATTATTCCATTTTATCATTTATAACTATCATATGTTTTGTTTAACTAGATATTTTTACTTCAAAAGAACTTTAACAAATTATTTTATATGTTAATTTCGACGAATTAAACAATTCATATTATTTTTCATATTGAATAGAAGAAAATTTAAGTTATTGTTCGAGTGTATTATTTAGTTACATTTATTTTACATTCAAATTCAACAAAATGATTTGGTAGATTTGTATTATCTTTTATACCTTATCATAATTATTATTTCTTATCATCTGTTATATGATTATATTTCATATCACCTTGCTGTTTTACAATCGTATTTGCATTTAAGTTTTAACTGAAAATTGTTTTTAAATATTTTGTATTAAGAATAAAGTTGTTCAGATAATTATTGTTTGGTTGTTTCCGTTACTGACTTATTCAGTATTTTCCAAGTACTAGTTATCATATAAACATTTTCGTTCTAATTATGGTGTGTAGTAGTGACTTTATTTACTACAATTATACGCATATTTAACTGACTACAATATTTTCAGATTGCAATACAGCAGACAATGAAAGCCATGGTGAGACATGAATTCGCGATTCTATCAGTTTGGAAAATATAAACATCCTACGATGACAATGGACTAGAAGATACTGATAATAATAATTGTTTTATTCAACGTACGTTTAGAGCTTATAATTGAATATAATAGATAGAAAATTAATAGTAATGTAACAAAATGTTAATGTCATGAAATCCTGACAATAGGATTAAGTAAATGATTCTTATTTACTATAATTAACTTCCATTCAATTCATTTAACTTGATACTTTATAAACACTAAAAAACATGATTTTATATGATTATTTTGACGAATATCAAAAATTCATGTTTTAAACTGCTTATAAAGCACTAAGTTATCGAGTCATTCTCCAATTATTATATATATTTATCTGATTAAATTTTTTTAGATGGCAATACAGCAGATGACTCAAGGAATGCTGAGACATTTATTCATATGCATACAACTTTGGAAAAGTATGAACATCCAATGTTGAAAATGAACTAAAAGATACTGATTATAAAGAATTAATGCAATGTACGTGTAATGATTATTGGCTGTAGTTGATAGAAAATTAATAGCAATGTATCTAAAAGTTACTCAAATGCTTCCCTGTCCATAATAATAATTAAATTATTTTAATTTACCATTATCAACTAGCATACATTTCATTTAAGCAGATAATTCATAAACAAAATAAAACACGATTTTATACGATAATTTTGACTAATATTAAATATTTATGTTTTAAAACTGTTTACAAAATACACAATTCTCAAGTTTATCTCTTGAAACTTGGACCACTATATTAAGAAAATGATTCTTATTTATTATTATTAACTTGCATACATTTCATATAACCTTATACTTCATAAACACTATAAAACATGATTTTATATGTTAATTTTGACGAATATTAATTATTTATTTATTGAATTGTTTATTAAACTGCCAATTCTCAAGTTAATCTCTTGAAACCTGGACCACTGTATTAAGAAAATGATTCTAATTTATTATTATTAACTTGCATACATTTCATTTAACCTTATACTTCATAAACACTATAAAACATGATTTTATATGATTATTTTGACGAATATTAAATATTTATATTTAGAACTGCTTATAAAACAAACAATTTTCAAGTTATCTATTGAAACCTGTACCACAATATTAAGAAAATTATTCTAATTTTTTATTATTAACTTGCATACATTTCATTTAAGCAGATACTTCATAAACACTATAAAACTTGATTTTATATGATTATTTTGACGAATATTAAATATTTATATTTAGAACTGCTTATAAAACACACAATTCTCAAGTTAATCTCTTGAAACCTGGACCACTGTATTAAGAAAATGATTCTAATTTATTATAATTAACTTGCATACATTTCATTTAACCTTATACTTCATAAACACTATAAAACATGATTTTATATGATTATTTTGACGAATATTAAATATTTATATTTAGAACTGCTTATAAAACAAACAATTTTAAAGTTTATCTCTTGAAACCTGTACCACTATATTAAGAAAATGATTCTAATTTATTATTATTAACTTGCATACATTTCATATAACCTTATACTTCATAAACACTATAAAACATGATTTTATATGTTAATTTTGACGAATATTAATTATTTATGTATTGAATTTTTTATTAAACTCACAATTCTCAAGTTAATCTCTTGAAACCTTGACCACTATATTAAGAAAATGATTCTAATTTTTTATTATTAACTTGCATACATTTCATTTAAGCAGATACTTCATAAACACTATAAAACATGATTTTATATGATAATTTTGATGAATATTAAATATTTATATTTAGAACTGCTTATAAAACACACAATTCTCAAGTTTATCTCTTGAAACCTGTACCACTATATTAAGAAAATGATTCTAATTTATTATTATTAACTTGCATACATTTCATATAACCTTATACTTCATAAACACTATAAAACATGATTTTATATGTTAATTTTGACGAATATTAATTATTTATGTATTGAATTGTTTATTAAACTCACAATTCTCAAGTTAATCTCTTGAAACCTGGACCACTGTATTAAGAAAATGATTCTAATTTATTATTATTAACTTGCATACATTTCATTTAACCTTATACTTCATCAACACTATAAAACATGATTTTATATGATAATTTTGACGAATAGTAATTATTCATGTTTTTAACTGCTTATAAAGCACTGAGTTCTCGAGTCATTCTCCAATCATTATATATATTTAACTGAATAAATTTTTTTAGATGGAAATACAGCAGGTCACTCAAGGGATGCTGAAACATTAATTTCTATTCATACAACTTTGAGAAAGTATGAACATCCAATTTTGAAAATGAACTAACAAATACTGTTTATATTGAATTTATGCAATTTACATTTAATGGTTATTGAATATAATTTATAGAATATTAATTGTAGTGATACAATAGAGATTTGTTAACAAAGTGAATAAATGATTATTAAACACCTGAGAACTTTTAATTTTCATTCTTAAAATTTGTCTTAGGTATACAAATCATTTTATTTGTATTACATTTATATGATAATTTTGTTGAATATAACAAATTCATACATTTAACAGCTTAAAAAATATTATATTCTCAAGTACGTTTTTTGAAACCTTGACTGCTATACAATGAAAATTATTCCATTTTATCATTTATAACTATCATATGTTTTGTTTAACTAGATATTTTTACTTCAAAAGAACTTTAACAAATTATTTTATATGTTAATTTCGACGAATTAAACAATTCATATTATTTTTCATATTGAATAGAAGAAAATTTAAGTTATTGTTCGAGTGTATTATTTTGTTACATTTATTTTACATTCAAATTCAACAAAATGATTTGGTAGATTTGTACTATCTTTTATGGCTTATCATAATTATTATTTCTTATCATCTGTTATATGATTATATTTCATATCACCTTGCTGTTTTACAATCGTATTTGCATTTAAGTTTTAACTGAAAATTGTTTTTAAATATTTTGTATTAAGAATAAAGTTGTTCAGATAATTATTGTTTGATTGTTTCCGTTACTGACTTATTCAGTATTTTCCAAGTACTAGTTATCATATAAACATTTTCGTTCTAATTATGGTGTGTAGTAGTGACTTTATTTACTACAATTATACGCATATTTAACTGACTACAATATTTTCAGATTGCAATACAGCAGACAATGAAAGCCATGGTGAGACATGAATTCGCGATTCTATCAGTTTGGAAAATATAAACATCCTACGATGACAATGGACTAGAAGATACTGATAATAATAATTGTTTTATTCAACGTACGTTTAGAGCTTATAATTGAATATAATTGATAGAAAATTAATAGTAATGTAACAAAATGTTAATGTCATGAAATCCTGACAATAGGATTAAGTAAATGATTCTTATTTACTATAATTAACTTTCATTCAATTCATTTAACTTGATACTTCATAAACACTAAAAAACATGATTTTATATGATTATTTTGACGAATATCAAAAATTCATGTTTTAAACTGCTTATGAAGCACTAAGTTATCGAGTCATTCTCCAATTATTATATATATTTAACTGATTAAATTTTTTTAGATGGCAATACAGCAGATGACTCAAGGAATGCTGAGACATTTATTCATATGCATACAACTTTGGAAAAGTATGAACATCCAATGTTGAAAATGAACTAAAAGATACTGATTATAAAGAATTAATGCAATGTACGTGTAACGGTTATTGGCTGTAGTTGATAGAAAATTAATAGCAATGTATCTAAAAGTTACTCAAATGCTTCCCTGTCCATAATATTAATTAAATTATTTTAATTTACCATTATCAACTAGCATACATTTCATTTAAGCAGATAATTCATAAACAAAATAAAACACGATTTTATACGATAATTTTGACTAATATTAAATATTTATGTTTTAAAACTGTTTACAAAATACACAATTCTCAAGTTAATCTCTTGAAACCTGGACCACTATATTAAGAAAATGATTCTAATTTTTTATTATTAACTTGCATGCATTTCATTTAAGCAGATACTTCATAAACACTATAAAACATGATTTTATATGATTATTTTGAAGAATATTAAATATTTATGTTTTTAACTGCTTATAAAACCCACAATTCTCAAGTTAATATCTTGAAACCTGTACCACAATATTAAGAAAATGATTCTAATTTTTTATTATTAACTTGCATACATTTCATTTAAGCAGATACTTCATAAACACTATAAAACTTGATTTTATATGATTATTTTGACGAATATTAAATATTTATATTTAGAACTGCTTATAAAACACACAATTCTCAAGTTAATCTCTTGAAACCTGGACCACTGTATTAAGAAAATGATTCTTATTTATTATTATTAACTTGCATACATTTCATTTAACCTTATACTTCATAAACACTATAAAACATGATTTTATATGATAATTTTGATGAATTTTAAATATTTATAATTAGAACTGCTTATAAAACACACAATTCTCAAGTTATTCTCTTGAAACCTAAACCACTATATTAAGAAAATGATTCTAATTTTTTATTATTAACTTGCATACATTTCATTTAAGCAGATACTTCATAAACACTATAAAACATGATTTTATATGATAATTTTGATGAATATTAAATATTTATATTTAGAACTGCTTATAAAACACACAATTCTCAAGTTTATCTCTTGAAACCTGGACCACTATATTAAGAAAATGATTCTTATTTATTATTATTAACTTGCATACATTTCATTTAACCTTATACTTCATAAACAATATAAAACATGATTTTATATGATAATTTTGATGAATATTAATTATTTATGTATTGAATTGTTTATTAAACTCACAATTCTCAAGTTAATCTCTTGAAACCTGGACCACTGTATTAAGAAAATGATTCTAATTTTTTATTATTAACTTGCATACATTTCATTTAAGCAGATACTTCATAAACACTATAAAACTTGATTTTATATGATTATTTTGACGAATATTAAATATTTATATTTAGAACTGCTTATAAAACACACAATTCTCAAGTTTATATCTTGAAACCTGTACCACTATATTAAGAAAATGATTCTAATTTATTATTATTAACTTGCATACATTTCATATAACCTTATACTTCATAAACACTATAAAACATGATTTTATATGTTAATTTTGACGAATATTAATTATTTATGTATTGAATTGTTTATTAAACTCACAATTCTCAAGTTAATCTCTTGAAACCTGAACCACTGTATTAAGAAAATGATTCTAATTTATTATTATTAACTTGCATACATTTCATTTAACCTTATACTTCATAAACACTATAAAACATGATTTTATATGATAATTTTGACGAATAGTAATTATTCATGTTTTTAACTGCTTATAAAGCACTGAGTTCTCGAGTCATTCTCCAATCATTATATATATTTAACTGAATAAATTTTTTTAGATGGAAATACAGCAGGTCACTCAAGGGATGCTGAAACATTAATTTCTATTCATACAACTTTGTGAAAGTATGAACATCCAATTTTGAAAATGAACTAACAAATACTGTTTATAATGAATTTATGCAATTTACATTTAATGGTTATTGAATATAATTTATAGAATATTAATTGTAGTGATACAATAGAGATTTGTTAACAAAGTGAATAAATGATTATTAAACACCTGAGAACTTTTAATTTTCATTCTTAAAATTTGTCTTAGGTATACAAATCATTTTATTTGTATTACATTTATATGATAATTTTGTTGAATATAACAAATTCATACATTTAACAGCTTAAAAAATATTATATTCTCAAGTACGTTTTTTGAAACCTTGACTGCTATACAATGAAAATTATTCCATTTTATCATTTATAACTATCATATGTTTTGTTTAACTAGATATTTTTACTTCAAAAGAACTTTAACAAATTATTTTATATGTTAATTTCGACGAATTAAACAATTCATATTATTTTTCATATTGAATAGAAGAAAATTTAAGTTATTGTTCGAGTGTATTATTTAGTTACATTTATTTTACATTCAAATTCAACAAAATGATTTGGTAGATTTGTACTATCTTTTATGGCTTATCATAATTATTATTTCTTATCATCTGTTATATGATTATATTTCATATCACCTTGCTGTTTTACAATCGTATTTGCATTTAAGTTTTAACTGAAAATTGTTTTTAAATATTTTGTATTAAGAATAAAGTTGTTCAGATAATTATTGTTTGATTGTTTCCGTTACTGACTTATTCAGTATTTTCCAAGTACTAGTTATCATATAAACATTTTCGTTCTAATTATGGTGTGTAGTAGTGACTTTATTTACTACAATTATACGCATATTTAACTGACTACAATATTTTCAGATTGCAATACAGCAGACAATGAAAGCCATGGTGAGACATGAATTCGCGATTCTATCAGTTTGGAAAATATAAACATCCTACGATGACAATGGACTAGAAGATACTGATAATAATAATTGTTTTATTCAACGTACGTTTAGAGCTTATAATTGAATATAATTGATAGAAAATTAATAGTAATGTAACAAAATGTTAATGTCATGAAATCCTGACAATAGGATTAAGTAAATGATTCTTATTTACTATAATTAACTTTCATTCAATTCATTTAACTTGATACTTCATAAACACTAAAAAACATGATTTTATATGATTATTTTGACGAATATCAAAAATTCATGTTTTAAACTGCTTATGAAGCACTATGTTATCGAGTCATTCTCCAATTATTATATATATTTAACTGATTAAATTTTTTTAGATGGCAATACAGCAGATGACTCAAGGAATGCTGAGACATTTATTCATATGCATACAACTTTGGAAAAGTATGAACATCCAATGTTGAAAATGAACTAAAAGATACTGATTATAAAGAATTAATGTAATGTACGTATAACGGTTATTGGCTGTAGTTGATAGAAAATTAATAGCAATGTATCTAAAAGTTACTCAAATGCTTCCCTGTCCATAATATTAATTAAATTATTTTAATTTACCATTATCAACTAGCATACATTTCATTTAAGCAGATAATTCATAAACAAAATAAAACACGATTTTATACGATAATTTTGACTAATATTAAATATTTATGTTTTAAAACTGTTTACAAAATACACAATTCTCAAGTTAATCTCTTGAAACCTGGACCACTATATTAAGAAAATGATTCTAATTTTTTATTATTAACTTGCATGCATTTCATTTAAGCAGATACTTCATAAACACTATAAAACATGATTTTATATGATTATTTTGAAGAATATTAAATATTTATGTTTTTAACTGCTTATAAAAACCACAATTCTCAAGTTAATATCTTGAAACCTGTACCACAATATTAAGAAAATGATTCTAATTTTTTATTATTAACTTGCATACATTTCATTTAAGCAGATACTTCATAAACACTATAAAACTTGATTTTATATGATTATTTTGACGAATATTAAATATTTATATTTAGAACTGCTTATAAAACACACAATTCTCAAGTTAATCTCTTGAAACCTGGACCACTGTATTAAGAAAATGATTCTTATTTATTATTATTAACTTGCATACATTTCATTTAACCTTATACTTCATAAACACTATAAAACATGATTTTATATGATAATTTTGATGAATTTTAAATATTTATAATTAGAACTGCTTATAAAACACACAATTCTCAAGTTATTCTCTTGAAACCTAAACCACTATATTAAGAAAATGATTCTAATTTTTTATTATTAACTTGCATACATTTCATTTAAGCAGATACTTCATAAACACTATAAAACATGATTTTATATGATAATTTTGATGAATATTAAATATTTATATTTAGAACTGCTTATAAAACACACAATTCTCAAGTTTATCTCTTGAAACCTGGACCACTATATTAAGAAAATGATTCTTATTTATTATTATTAACTTGCATACATTTCATTTAACCTTATACTTCATAAACACTATAAAACATGATTTTATATGATAATTTTGATGAATTTTAAATATTTATAATTAGAACTGCTTATAAAACACACAATTCTCAAGTTATTCTCTTGAAACCTAAACCACTATATTAAGAAAATGATTCTAATTTTTTATTATTAACTTGCATACATTTCATTTAAGCAGATACTTCATAAACACTATAAAACATGATTTTATATGATAATTTTGATGAATATTAAATATTTATATTTAGAACTGCTTATAAAACACACAATTCTCAAGTTTATCTCTTGAAACCTGGACCACTATATTAAGAAAATGATTCTAATTTATTATTATTAACTTGCATACATTTCATTTAACCTTATACTTCATAAACACTATAAAACATGATTTTATATGATAATTTTGATGAATATTAATTATTTATGTATTGAATTGTTTATTAAACTCACAATTCTCAAGTTAATCTCTTGAAACCTGGACCATTGTATTAAGAAAATGATTCTAATTTATTATTATTAACTTGCATACATTTCATTTAACCTTATACTTCATAAACACTATAAAACATGATTTTATATGATTATTTTGACGAATATTAAATATTTATATTTAGAACTGCTTATAAAACAAACAATTTTAAAGTTTATATCTTGAAACCTGTACCACTATATTAAGAAAATGATTCTAATTTATTATTATTAACTTGCATACATTTCATATAACCTTATACTTCATAAACACTATAAATATGATTTTATATGTTAATTTTGACGAATATTAATTATTTATGTATTGAATTGTTTATTAAACTCACAATTCTCAAGTTAATCTCTTGAAACCTGAACCACTGTATTAAGAAAATGATTCTAATTTATTATTATTAACTTGCATACATTTCATTTAACCTTATACTTCATAAACACTATAAAACATGATTTTATTTGATAATTTTGATGAATATTAAATATTTATATTTAGAACTGCTTATAAAACACACAATTCTCAAGTTTATCTCTTGAAACCTGGACCACTATATTAAGAAAATGATTCTTATTTATTATTATTAACTTGCATACATTTCATTTAACCTTATACTTCATAAACAATATAAAACATGATTTTATATGATAATTTTGATGAATATTAATTATTTATGTATTGAATTGTTTATTAAACTCACAATTCTCAAGTTAATCTCTTGAAACCTGGACCACTGTATTAAGAAAATGATTCTAATTTTTTATTATTAACTTGCATACATTTCATTTAAGCAGATACTTCATAAACACTATAAAACTTGATTTTATATGATTATTTTGACGAATATTAAATATTTATATTTAGAACTGCTTATAAAACACACAATTCTCAAGTTTATATCTTGAAACCTGTACCACTATATTAAGAAAATGATTCTAATTTATTATTATTAACTTGCATACATTTCATATAACCTTATACTTCATAAACACTATAAAACATGATTTTATATGTTAATTTTGACGAATATTAATTATTTATGTATTGAATTGTTTATTAAACTCACAATTCTCAAGTTAATCTCTTGAAACCTGAACCACTGTATTAAGAAAATGATTCTAATTTATTATTATTAACTTGCATACATTTCATTTAACCTTATACTTCATAAACACTATAAAACATGATTTTATATGATAATTTTGACGAATAGTAATTATTCATGTTTTTAACTGCTTATAAAGCACTGAGTTCTCGAGTCATTCTCCAATCATTATATATATTTAACTGAATAAATTTTTTTAGATGGAAATACAGCAGGTCACTCAAGGGATGCTGAAACATTAATTTCTATTCATACAACTTTGTGAAAGTATGAACATCCAATTTTGAAAATGAACTAACAAATACTGTTTATAATGAATTTATGCAATTTACATTTAATGGTTATTGAATATAATTTATAGAATATTAATTGTAGTGATACAATAGAGATTTGTTAACAAAGTGAATAAATGATTATTAAACACCTGAGAACTTTTAATTTTCATTCTTAAAATTTGTCTTAGGTATACAAATCATTTTATTTGTATTACATTTATATGATAATTTTGTTGAATATAACAAATTCATACATTTAACAGCTTAAAAAATATTATATTCTCAAGTACGTTTTTTGAAACCTTGACTGCTATACAATGAAAATTATTCCATTTTATCATTTATAACTATCATATGTTTTGTTTAACTAGATATTTTTACTTCAAAAGAACTTTAACAAATTATTTTATATGTTAATTTCGACGAATTAAACAATTCATATTATTTTTCATATTGAATAGAAGAAAATTTAAGTTATTGTTCGAGTGTATTATTTTGTTACATTTATTTTACATTCAAATTCAACAAAATGATTTGGTAGATTTGTACTATCATTTATGGCTTATCATAATTATTATTTCTTATCATCTGTTATATGATTATATTTCATATCACCTTGCTGTTTTACAATCGTATTTGCATTTAAGTTTTAACTGAAAATTGTTTTTAAATATTTTGTATTAAGAATAAAGTTGTTCAGATAATTATTGTTTGATTGTTTCCGTTACTGACTTATTCAGTATTTTCCAAGTACTAGTTATCATATAAACATTTTCGTTCTAATTATGGTGTGTAGTAGTGACTTTATTTACTACAATTATACGCATATTTAACTGACTACAATATTTTCAGATTGCAATACAGCAGACAATGAAAGCCATGGTGAGACATGAATTCGCGATTCTATCAGTTTGGAAAATATAAACATCCTACGATGACAATGGACTAGAAGATACTGATAATAATAATTGTTTTATTCAACGTACGTTTAGAGCTTATAATTGAATATAATTGATAGAAAATTAATAGTAATGTAACAAAATGTTAATGTCATGAAATCCTGACAATAGGATTAAGTAAATGATTCTTATTTACTATAATTAACTTTCATTCAATTCATTTAACTTGATACTTCATAAACACTAAAAAACATGATTTTATATGATTATTTTGACGAATATCAAAAAATTCATGTTTTAAACTGCTTATGAAGCACTATGTTATCGAGTCATTCTCCAATTATTATATATATTTAACTGATTAAATTTTTTTAGATGGCAATACAGCAGATGACTCAAGGAATGCTGAGACATTTATTCATATGCATACAACTTTGGAAAAGTATGAACATCCAATGTTGAAAATGAACTAAAAGATACTGATTATAAAGAATTAATGTAATGTACGTATAACGGTTATTGGCTGTAGTTGATAGAAAATTAATAGCAATGTATCTAAAAGTTACTCAAATGCTTCCCTGTCCATAATATTAATTAAATTATTTTAATTTACCATTATCAACTAGCATACATTTCATTTAAGCAGATAATTCATAAACAAAATAAAACACGATTTTATACGATAATTTTGACTAATATTAAATATTTATGTTTTAAAACTGTTTACAAAATACACAATTCTCAAGTTAATCTCTTGAAACCTGGACCACTATATTAAGAAAATGATTCTAATTTTTTATTATTAACTTGCATGCATTTCATTTAAGCAGATACTTCATAAACACTATAAAACATGATTTTATATGATTATTTTGAAGAATATTAAATATTTATGTTTTTAACTGCTTATAAAAACCACAATTCTCAAGTTAATATCTTGAAACCTGTACCACAATATTAAGAAAATGATTCTAATTTTTTATTATTAACTTGCATACATTTCATTTAAGCAGATACTTCATAAACACTATAAAACTTGATTTTATATGATTATTTTGACGAATATTAAATATTTATATTTAGAACTGCTTATAAAACACACAATTCTCAAGTTAATCTCTTGAAACCTGGACCACTGTATTAAGAAAATGATTCTTATTTATTATTATTAACTTGCATACATTTCATTTAACCTTATACTTCATAAACACTATAAAACATGATTTTATATGATAATTTTGATGAATTTTAAATATTTATAATTAGAACTGCTTATAAAACACACAATTCTCAAGTTATTCTCTTGAAACCTAAACCACTATATTAAGAAAATGATTCTAATTTTTTATTATTAACTTGCATACATTTCATTTAAGCAGATACTTCATAAACACTATAAAACATGATTTTATATGATAATTTTGATGAATATTAAATATTTATATTTAGAACTGCTTATAAAACACACAATTCTCAAGTTTATCTCTTGAAACCTGGACCACTATATTAAGAAAATGATTCTTATTTATTATTATTAACTTGCATACATTTCATTTAACCTTATACTTCATAAACACTATAAAACATGATTTTATATGATAATTTTGATGAATTTTAAATATTTATAATTAGAACTGCTTATAAAACACACAATTCTCAAGTTATTCTCTTGAAACCTAAACCACTATATTAAGAAAATGATTCTAATTTTTTATTATTAACTTGCATACATTTCATTTAAGCAGATACTTCATAAACACTATAAAACATGATTTTATATGATAATTTTGATGAATATTAAATATTTATATTTAGAACTGCTTATAAAACACACAATTCTCAAGTTTATCTCTTGAAACCTGGACCACTATATTAAGAAAATGATTCTAATTTATTATTATTAACTTGCATACATTTCATTTAACCTTATACTTCATAAACACTATAAAACATGATTTTATATGATAATTTTGATGAATATTAATTATTTATGTATTGAATTGTTTATTAAACTCACAATTCTCAAGTTAATCTCTTGAAACCTGGACCATTGTATTAAGAAAATGATTCTAATTTATTATTATTAACTTGCATACATTTCATTTAACCTTATACTTCATAAACACTATAAAACATGATTTTATATGATTATTTTGACGAATATTAAATATTTATATTTAGAACTGCTTATAAAACAAACAATTTTAAAGTTTATATCTTGAAACCTGTACCACTATATTAAGAAAATGATTCTAATTTATTATTATTAACTTGCATACATTTCATATAACCTTATACTTCATAAACACTATAAATATGATTTTATATGTTAATTTTGACGAATATTAATTATTTATGTATTGAATTGTTTATTAAACTCACAATTCTCAAGTTAATCTCTTGAAACCTGAACCACTGTATTAAGAAAATGATTCTAATTTATTATTATTAACTTGCATACATTTCATTTAACCTTATACTTCATAAACACTATAAAACATGATTTTATTTGATAATTTTGATGAATATTAAATATTTATATTTAGAACTGCTTATAAAACACACAATTCTCAAGTTTATCTCTTGAAACCTGGACCACTATATTAAGAAAATGATTCTAATTTATTATTATTAACTTGCATACATTTCATTTAACCTTATACTTCATAAACACTATAAAACATGATTTTATATGATAATTTTGACGAATAGTAATTATTCATGTTTTTAACTGCTTATAAAGCACTGAGTTCTCGAGTCATTCTCCAATCATTATATATATTTAACTGAATAAATTTTTTTAGATGGAAATACAGCAGGTCACTCAAGGGATGCTGAAACATTAATTTCTATTCATACAACTTTGAGAAAGTATGAACATCCAATTTTGAAAATGAACTAACAAATACTGTTTATATTGAATTTATGCAATTTACATTTAATGGTTATTGAATATAATTTATAGAATATTAATTGTAGTGATACAATAGAGATTTGTTAACAAAGTGAATAAATGATTATTAAACACCTGAGAACTTTTAATTTTCATTCTTAAAATTTGTCTTAGGTATACAAATCATTTTATTTGTATTACATTTATATGATAATTTTGTTGAATATAACAAATTCATACATTTAACAGCTTAAAAAATATTATATTCTCAAGTACGTTTTTTGAAACCTTGACTGCTATACAATGAAAATTATTCCATTTTATCATTTATAACTATCATATGTTTTGTTTAACTAGATATTTTTACTTCAAAAGAACTTTAACAAATTATTTTATATGTTAATTTCGACGAATTAAACAATTCATATTATTTTTCATATTGAATAGAAGAAAATTTAAGTTATTGTTCGAGTGTATTATTTAGTTACATTTATTTTACATTCAAATTCAACAAAATGATTTGGTAGATTTGTACTATCTTTTATGGCTTATCATAATTATTATTTCTTATCATCTGTTATATGATTATATTTCATATCACCTTGCTGTTTTACAATCGTATTTGCATTTAAGTTTTAACTGAAAATTGTTTTTAAATATTTTGTATTAAGAATAAAGTTGTTCAGATAATTATTGTTTGATTGTTTCCGTTACTGACTTATTCAGTATTTTCCAAGTACTAGTTATCATATAAACATTTTCGTTCTAATTATGGTGTGTAGTAGTGACTTTATTTACTACAATTATACGCATATTTAACTGACTACAATATTTTCAGATTGCAATACAGCAGACAATGAAAGCCATGGTGAGACATGAATTCGCGATTCTATCAGTTTGGAAAATATAAACATCCTACGATGACAATGGACTAGAAGATACTGATAATAATAATTGTTTTATTCAACGTACGTTTAGAGCTTATAATTGAATATAATTGATAGAAAATTAATAGTAATGTAACAAAATGTTAATGTCATGAAATCCTGACAATAGGATTAAGTAAATGATTCTTATTTACTATAATTAACTTTCATTCAATTCATTTAACTTGATACTTCATAAACACTAAAAAACATGATTTTATATGATTATTTTGACGAATATCAAAAATTCATGTTTTAAACTGCTTATGAAGCACTAAGTTATCGAGTCATTCTCCAATTATTATATATATTTAACTGATTAAATTTTTTTAGATGGCAATACAGCAGATGACTCAAGGAATGCTGAGACATTTATTCATATGCATACAACTTTGGAAAAGTATGAACATCCAATGTTGAAAATGAACTAAAAGATACTGATTATAAAGAATTAATGCAATGTACGTGTAACGGTTATTGGCTGTAGTTGATAGAAAATTAATAGCAATGTATCTAAAAGTTACTCAAATGCTTCCCTGTCCATAATATTAATTAAATTATTTTAATTTACCATTATCAACTAGCATACATTTCATTTAAGCAGATAATTCATAAACAAAATAAAACACGATTTTATACGATAATTTTGACTAATATTAAATATTTATGTTTTAAAACTGTTTACAAAATACACAATTCTCAAGTTAATCTCTTGAAACCTGAACCACTGTATTAAGAAAATGATTCTAATTTATTATTATTAACTTGCATACATTTCATTTAACCTTATACTTCATAAACACTATAAAACATGATTTTATTTGATAATTTTGATGAATATTAAATATTTATATTTAGAACTGCTTATAAAACACACAATTCTCAAGTTTATCTCTTGAAACCTGGACCACTATATTAAGAAAATGATTCTAATTTATTATTATTAACTTGCATACATTTCATTTAACCTTATACTTCATAAACACTATAAAACATGATTTTATATGATAATTTTGACGAATAGTAATTATTCATGTTTTTAACTGCTTATAAAGCACTGAGTTCTCGAGTCATTCTCCAATCATTATATATATTTAACTGAATAAATTTTTTTAGATGGAAATACAGCAGGTCACTCAAGGGATGCTGAAACATTAATTTCTATTCATACAACTTTGAGAAAGTATGAACATCCAATTTTGAAAATGAACTAACAAATACTGTTTATATTGAATTTATGCAATTTACATTTAATGGTTATTGAATATAATTTATAGAATATTAATTGTAGTGATACAATAGAGATTTGTTAACAAAGTGAATAAATGATTATTAAACACCTGAGAACTTTTAATTTTCATTCTTAAAATTTGTCTTAGGTATACAAATCATTTTATTTGTATTACATTTATATGATAATTTTGTTGAATATAACAAATTCATACATTTAACAGCTTAAAAAATATTATATTCTCAAGTACGTTTTTTGAAACCTTGACTGCTATACAATGAAAATTATTCCATTTTATCATTTATAACTATCATATGTTTTGTTTAACTAGATATTTTTACTTCAAAAGAACTTTAACAAATTATTTTATATGTTAATTTCGACGAATTAAACAATTCATATTATTTTTCATATTGAATAGAAGAAAATTTAAGTTATTGTTCGAGTGTATTATTTAGTTACATTTATTTTACATTCAAATTCAACAAAATGATTTGGTAGATTTGTACTATCTTTTATGGCTTATCATAATTATTATTTCTTATCATCTGTTATATGATTATATTTCATATCACCTTGCTGTTTTACAATCGTATTTGCATTTAAGTTTTAACTGAAAATTGTTTTTAAATATTTTGTATTAAGAATAAAGTTGTTCAGATAATTATTGTTTGATTGTTTCCGTTACTGACTTATTCAGTATTTTCCAAGTACTAGTTATCATATAAACATTTTCGTTCTAATTATGGTGTGTAGTAGTGACTTTATTTACTACAATTATACGCATATTTAACTGACTACAATATTTTCAGATTGCAATACAGCAGACAATGAAAGCCATGGTGAGACATGAATTCGCGATTCTATCAGTTTGGAAAATATAAACATCCTACGATGACAATGGACTAGAAGATACTGATAATAATAATTGTTTTATTCAACGTACGTTTAGAGCTTATAATTGAATATAATTGATAGAAAATTAATAGTAATGTAACAAAATGTTAATGTCATGAAATCCTGACAATAGGATTAAGTAAATGATTCTTATTTACTATAATTAACTTTCATTCAATTCATTTAACTTGATACTTCATAAACACTAAAAAACATGATTTTATATTATGATTATTTTGACGAATATCAAAAATTCATGTTTTAAACTGCTTATGAAGCACTAAGTTATCGAGTCATTCTCCAATTATTATATATATTTAACTGATTAAATTTTTTTAGATGGCAATACAGCAGATGACTCAAGGAATGCTGAGACATTTATTCATATGCATACAACTTTGGAAAAGTATGAACATCCAATGTTGAAAATGAACTAAAAGATACTGATTATAAAGAATTAATGCAATGTACGTGTAACGGTTATTGGCTGTAGTTGATAGAAAATTAATAGCAATGTATCTAAAAGTTACTCAAATGCTTCCCTGTCCATAATATTAATTAAATTATTTTAATTTACCATTATCAACTAGCATACATTTCATTTAAGCAGATAATTCATAAACAAAATAAAACACGATTTTATACGATAATTTTGACTAATATTAAATATTTATGTTTTAAAACTGTTTACAAAATACACAATTCTCAAGTTAATCTCTTGAAACCTGAACCACTGTATTAAGAAAATGATTCTAATTTATTATTATTAACTTGCATACATTTCATTTAACCTTATACTTCATAAACACTATAAAACATGATTTTATTTGATAATTTTGATGAATATTAAATATTTATATTTAGAACTGCTTATAAAACACACAATTCTCAAGTTTATCTCTTGAAACCTGGACCACTATATTAAGAAAATGATTCTAATTTATTATTATTAACTTGCATACATTTCATTTAACCTTATACTTCATAAACACTATAAAACATGATTTTATATGATAATTTTGACGAATAGTAATTATTCATGTTTTTAACTGCTTATAAAGCACTGAGTTCTCGAGTCATTCTCCAATCATTATATATATTTAACTGAATAAATTTTTTTAGATGGAAATACAGCAGGTCACTCAAGGGATGCTGAAACATTAATTTCTATTCATACAACTTTGAGAAAGTATGAACATCCAATTTTGAAAATGAACTAACAAATACTGTTTATATTGAATTTATGCAATTTACATTTAATGGTTATTGAATATAATTTATAGAATATTAATTGTAGTGATACAATAGAGATTTGTTAACAAAGTGAATAAATGATTATTAAACACCTGAGAACTTTTAATTTTCATTCTTAAAATTTGTCTTAGGTATACAAATCATTTTATTTGTATTACATTTATATGATAATTTTGTTGAATATAACAAATTCATACATTTAACAGCTTAAAAAATATTATATTCTCAAGTACGTTTTTTGAAACCTTGACTGCTATACAATGAAAATTATTCCATTTTATCATTTATAACTATCATATGTTTTGTTTAACTAGATATTTTTACTTCAAAAGAACTTTAACAAATTATTTTATATGTTAATTTCGACGAATTAAACAATTCATATTATTTTTCATATTGAATAGAAGAAAATTTAAGTTATTGTTCGAGTGTATTATTTAGTTACATTTATTTTACATTCAAATTCAACAAAATGATTTGGTAGATTTGTACTATCTTTTATGGCTTATCATAATTATTATTTCTTATCATCTGTTATATGATTATATTTCATATCACCTTGCTGTTTTACAATCGTATTTGCATTTAAGTTTTAACTGAAAATTGTTTTTAAATATTTTGTATTAAGAATAAAGTTGTTCAGATAATTATTGTTTGATTGTTTCCGTTACTGACTTATTCAGTATTTTCCAAGTACTAGTTATCATATAAACATTTTCGTTCTAATTATGGTGTGTAGTAGTGACTTTATTTACTACAATTATACGCATATTTAACTGACTACAATATTTTCAGATTGCAATACAGCAGACAATGAAAGCCATGGTGAGACATGAATTCGCGATTCTATCAGTTTGGAAAATATAAACATCCTACGATGACAATGGACTAGAAGATACTGATAATAATAATTGTTTTATTCAACGTACGTTTAGAGCTTATAATTGAATATAATTGATAGAAAATTAATAGTAATGTAACAAAATGTTAATGTCATGAAATCCTGACAATAGGATTAAGTAAATGATTCTTATTTACTATAATTAACTTTCATTCAATTCATTTAACTTGATACTTCATAAACACTAAAAAACATGATTTTATATGATTATTTTGACGAATATCAAAAATTCATGTTTTAAACTGCTTATGAAGCACTAAGTTATCGAGTCATTCTCCAATTATTATATATATTTAACTGATTAAATTTTTTTAGATGGCAATACAGCAGATGACTCAAGGAATGCTGAGACATTTATTCATATGCATACAACTTTGGAAAAGTATGAACATCCAATGTTGAAAATGAACTAAAAGATACTGATTATAAAGAATTAATGCAATGTACGTGTAACGGTTATTGGCTGTAGTTGATAGAAAATTAATAGCAATGTATCTAAAAGTTACTCAAATGCTTCCCTGTCCATAATATTAATTAAATTATTTTAATTTACCATTATCAACTAGCATACATTTCATTTAAGCAGATAATTCATAAACAAAATAAAACACGATTTTATACGATAATTTTGACTAATATTAAATATTTATGTTTTAAAACTGTTTACAAAATACACAATTCTCAAGTTAATCTCTTGAAACCTGGACCACTATATTAAGAAAATGATTCTAATTTTTTATTATTAACTTGCATGCATTTCATTTAAGCAGATACTTCATAAACACTATAAAACATGATTTTATATGATTATTTTGAAGAATATTAAATATTTATGTTTTTAACTGCTTATAAAAACCACAATTCTCAAGTTAATATCTTGAAACCTGTACCACAATATTAAGAAAATGATTCTAATTTTTTATTATTAACTTGCATACATTTCATTTAAGCAGATACTTCATAAACACTATAAAACTTGATTTTATATGATTATTTTGACGAATATTAAATATTTATATTTAGAACTGCTTATAAAACACACAATTCTCAAGTTAATCTCTTGAAACCTGGACCACTGTATTAAGAAAATGATTCTTATTTATCATTATTAACTTGCATACATTTCATTTAACCTTATACTTCATAAACACTATAAAACATGATTTTATATGATAATTTTGATGAATTTTAAATATTTATAATTAGAACTGCTTATAAAACACACAATTCTCAAGTTATTCTCTTGAAACCTAAACCACTATATTAAGAAAATGATTCTAATTTTTTATTATTAACTTGCATACATTTCATTTAAGCAGATACTTCATAAACACTATAAAACATGATTTTATATGATAATTTTGATGAATATTAAATATTTATATTTAGAACTGCTTATAAAACACACAATTCTCAAGTTTATCTCTTGAAACCTGGACCACTATATTAAGAAAATGATTCTTATTTATTATTATTAACTTGCATACATTTCATTTAACCTTATACTTCATAAACACTATAAAACATGATTTTATATGATAATTTTGATGAATTTTAAATATTTATAATTAGAACTGCTTATAAAACACACAATTCTCAAGTTATTCTCTTGAAACCTAAACCACTATATTAAGAAAATGATTCTAATTTTTTATTATTAACTTGCATACATTTCATTTAAGCAGATACTTCATAAACACTATAAAACATGATTTTATATGATAATTTTGATGAATATTAAATATTTATATTTAGAACTGCTTATAAAACACACAATTCTCAAGTTTATCTCTTGAAACCTGGACCACTATATTAAGAAAATGATTCTAATTTATTATTATTAACTTGCATACATTTCATTTAACCTTATACTTCATAAACACTATAAAACATGATTTTATATGATAATTTTGATGAATATTAATTATTTATGTATTGAATTGTTTATTAAACTCACAATTCTCAAGTTAATCTCTTGAAACCTGGACCATTGTATTAAGAAAATGATTCTAATTTATTATTATTAACTTGCATACATTTCATTTAACCTTATACTTCATAAACACTATAAAACATGATTTTATATGATTATTTTGACGAATATTAAATATTTATATTTAGAACTGCTTATAAAACAAACAATTTTAAAGTTTATATCTTGAAACCTGTACCACTATATTAAGAAAATGATTCTAATTTATTATTATTAACTTGCATACATTTCATATAACCTTATACTTCATAAACACTATAAATATGATTTTATATGTTAATTTTGACGAATATTAATTATTTATGTATTGAATTGTTTATTAAACTCACAATTCTCAAGTTAATCTCTTGAAACCTGAACCACTGTATTAAGAAAATGATTCTAATTTATTATTATTAACTTGCATACATTTCATTTAACCTTATACTTCATAAACACTATAAAACATGATTTTATTTGATAATTTTGATGAATATTAAATATTTATATTTAGAACTGCTTATAAAACACACAATTCTCAAGTTTATCTCTTGAAACCTGGACCACTATATTAAGAAAATGATTCTAATTTATTATTATTAACTTGCATACATTTCATTTAACCTTATACTTCATAAACACTATAAAACATGATTTTATATGATAATTTTGACGAATAGTAATTATTCATGTTTTTAACTGCTTATAAAGCACTGAGTTCTCGAGTCATTCTCCAATCATTATATATATTTAACTGAATAAATTTTTTTAGATGGAAATACAGCAGGTCACTCAAGGGATGCTGAAACATTAATTTCTATTCATACAACTTTGAGAAAGTATGAACATCCAATTTTGAAAATGAACTAACAAATACTGTTTATATTGAATTTATGCAATTTACATTTAATGGTTATTGAATATAATTTATAGAATATTAATTGTAGTGATACAATAGAGATTTGTTAACAAAGTGAATAAATGATTATTAAACACCTGAGAACTTTTAATTTTCATTCTTAAAATTTGTCTTAGGTATACAAATCATTTTATTTGTATTACATTTATATGATAATTTTGTTGAATATAACAAATTCATACATTTAACAGCTTAAAAAATATTATATTCTCAAGTACGTTTTTTGAAACCTTGACTGCTATACAATGAAAATTATTCCATTTTATCATTTATAACTATCATATGTTTTGTTTAACTAGATATTTTTACTTCAAAAGAACTTTAACAAATTATTTTATATGTTAATTTCGACGAATTAAACAATTCATATTATTTTTCATATTGAATAGAAGAAAATTTAAGTTATTGTTCGAGTGTATTATTTAGTTACATTTATTTTACATTCAAATTCAACAAAATGATTTGGTAGATTTGTACTATCTTTTATGGCTTATCATAATTATTATTTCTTATCATCTGTTATATGATTATATTTCATATCACCTTGCTGTTTTACAATCGTATTTGCATTTAAGTTTTAACTGAAAATTGTTTTTAAATATTTTGTATTAAGAATAAAGTTGTTCAGATAATTATTGTTTGATTGTTTCCGTTACTGACTTATTCAGTATTTTCCAAGTACTAGTTATCATATAAACATTTTCGTTCTAATTATGGTGTGTAGTAGTGACTTTATTTACTACAATTATACGCATATTTAACTGACTACAATATTTTCAGATTGCAATACAGCAGACAATGAAAGCCATGGTGAGACATGAATTCGCGATTCTATCAGTTTGGAAAATATAAACATCCTACGATGACAATGGACTAGAAGATACTGATAATAATAATTGTTTTATTCAACGTACGTTTAGAGCTTATAATTGAATATAATTGATAGAAAATTAATAGTAATGTAACAAAATGTTAATGTCATGAAATCCTGACAATAGGATTAAGTAAATGATTCTTATTTACTATAATTAACTTTCATTCAATTCATTTAACTTGATACTTCATAAACACTAAAAAACATGATTTTATATGATTATTTTGACGAATATCAAAAATTCATGTTTTAAACTGCTTATGAAGCACTAAGTTATCGAGTCATTCTCCAATTATTATATATATTTAACTGATTAAATTTTTTTAGATGGCAATACAGCAGATGACTCAAGGAATGCTGAGACATTTATTCATATGCATACAACTTTGGAAAAGTATGAACATCCAATGTTGAAAATGAACTAAAAGATACTGATTATAAAGAATTAATGCAATGTACGTGTAACGGTTATTGGCTGTAGTTGATAGAAAATTAATAGCAATGTATCTAAAAGTTACTCAAATGCTTCCCTGTCCATAATATTAATTAAATTATTTTAATTTACCATTATCAACTAGCATACATTTCATTTAAGCAGATAATTCATAAACAAAATAAAACACGATTTTATACGATAATTTTGACTAATATTAAATATTTATGTTTTAAAACTGTTTACAAAATACACAATTCTCAAGTTAATCTCTTGAAACCTGGACCACTGTATTAAGAAAATGATTCTAATTTTTTTATTATTAACTTGCATACATTTCATTTAAGCAGATACTTCATTAACACTATAAAACTTGATTTTATATGATTATTTTGACGAATATTAAATATTTATATTTAGAACTGCTTATAAAACACACAATTCTCAAGTTAATCTCTTGAAACCTGGACCACTGTATTAAGAAAATGATTCTTATTTATTATTATTAACTTGCATACATTTCATTTAACCTTATACTTCATAAACACTATAAAACATGATTTTATATGATAATTTTGATGAATATTAATTATTTATGTATTGAATTGTTTATTAAACTCACAATTCTCAAGTTAATCTCTTGAAACCTGAACCACTGTATTAAGAAAATGATTCTAATTTATTATTATTAACTTGCATACATTTCATTTAACCTTATACTTCATAAACACTATAAAACATGATTTTATATGATAATTTTGATGAATTTTAAATATTTATAATTAGAACTGCTTATAAAACACACAATTCTCAAGTTATTCTCTTGAAACCTAAAACACTATATTAAGAAAATGATTCTAATTTTTTATTATTAACTTGCATACATTTCATTTAAGCAGATACTTCATAAACACTATAAAACATGATTTTATATGATAATTTTGATGAATATTAAATATTTATATTTAGAACTGCTTATAAAACACACAATTCTCAAGTTTATCTCTTGAAACCTGGACCACTATATTAAGAAAATGATTCTAATTTATTATTATTAACTTGCATACATTTCATTTAACCTTATACTTCATAAACACTATAAAACATGATTTTATATGATTATTTTGACGAATATTAAATATTTATATTTAGAACTGCTTATAAAACAAACAATTTTAAAGTTTATATCTTGAAACCTGTACCACTATATTAAGAAAATGATTCTAATTTATTATTATTAACTTGCATACATTTCATATAACCTTATACTTCATAAACACTATAAATATGATTTTATATGTTAATTTTGACGAATATTAATTATTTATGTATTGAATTGTTTATTAAACTCACAATTCTCAAGTTAATCTCTTGAAACCTGAACCACTGTATTAAGAAAATGATTCTAATTTATTATTATTAACTTGCATACATTTCATTTAACCTTATACTTCATAAACACTATAAAACATGATTTTATATGATAATTTTGATGAATTTTAAATATTTATAATTAGAACTGCTTATAAAACACACAATTCTCAAGTTATTCTCTTGAAACCTAAACCACTATATTAAGAAAATGATTCTAATTTTTTATTATTAACTTGCATACATTTCATTTAAGCAGATACTTCATAAACACTATAAAACATGATTTTATATGATAATTTTGATGAATATTAAATATTTATATTTAGAACTGCTTATAAAACACACAATTCTCAAGTTTATCTCTTGAAACCTGGACCACTATATTAAGAAAATGATTCTAATTTATTATTATTAACTTGCATACATTTCATTTAACCTTATACTTCATAAACACTATAAAACATGATTTTATATGATAATTTTGACGAATATTAATTATTTATGTATTGAATTGTTTATTAAACTCACAATTCTCAAGTTAATCTCTTGAAACCTGGACCACTGTATTAAGAAAATGATTCTAATTTATTATTATTAACTTGCATACATTTCATTTAACCTTATACTTCATAAACACTATAAAACATGATTTTATATGATTATTTTGACGAATATTAAATATTTATATTTAGAACTGCTTATAAAACAAACAATTTTAAAGTTTATATCTTGAAACCTGTACCACTATATTAAGAAAATGATTCTAATTTATTATTATTAACTTGCATACATTTCATATAACCTTATACTTCATAAACACTATAAATATGATTTTATATGTTAATTTTGACGAATATTAATTATTTATGTATTGAATTGTTTATTAAACTCACAATTCTCAAGTTAATCTCTTGAAACCTGAACCACTGTATTAAGAAAATGATTCTAATTTATTATTATTAACTTGCATACATTTCATTTAACCTTATACTTCATAAACACTATAAAACATGATTTTATATGATAATTTTGATGAATTTTAAATATTTATAATTAGAACTGCTTATAAAACACACAATACTCAAGTTATTCTCTTGAAACCTAAACCACTATATTAAGAAAATGATTCTAATTTTTTATTATTAACTTGCATACATTTCATTTAAGCAGATACTTCATAAACACTATAAAACATGATTTTATATGATAATTTTGATGAATATTAAATATTTATATTTAGAACTGCTTATAAAACACACAATTCTCAAGTTTATCTCTTGAAACCTGGACCACTATATTAAGAAAATGATTCTAATTTATTATTATTAACTTGCATACATTTCATTTAACCTTATACTTCATAAACACTATAAAACATGATTTTATATGATAATTTTGACGAATAGTAATTATTCATGTTTTTAACTGCTTATAAAGCACTGAGTTCTCGAGTCATTCTCCAATCATTATATATATTTAACTGAATAAATTTTTTTAGATGGAAATACAGCAGGTCACTCAAGGGATGCTGAAACATTAATTTCTATTCATACAACTTTGAGAAAGTATGAACATCCAATTTTGAAAATGAACTAACAAATACTGTTTATATTGAATTTATGCAATTTACATTTAATGGTTATTGAATATAATTTATAGAATATTAATTGTAGTGATACAATAGAGATTTGTTAACAAAGTGAATAAATGATTATTAAACACCTGAGAACTTTTAATTTTCATTCTTAAAATTTGTCTTAGGTATACAAATCATTTTATTTGTATTACATTTATATGATAATTTTGTTGAATATAACAAATTCATACATTTAACAGCTTAAAAAATATTATATTCTCAAGTACGTTTTTTGAAACCTTGACTGCTATACAATGAAAATTATCCCATTTTATCATTTATAACTATCATATGTTTTGTTTAACTAGATATTTTTACTTCAAAAGAACTTTAACAAATTATTTTATATGTTAATTTCGACGAATTAAACAATTCATATTATTTTTCATATTGAATAGATGAAAATTTAAGTTATTGTTCGAGTGTATTATTTAGTTACATTTATTTTACATTCAAATTCAACAAAATGATTTGGTAGATTTGTACTATCTTTTATGGCTTATCATAATTATTATTTCTTATCATCTGTTATATGATTATATTTCATATCACCTTGCTGTTTTACAATCGTATTTGCATTTAAGTTTTAACTGAAAATTGTTTTTAAATATTTTGTATTAAGAATAAAGTTGTTCAGATAATTATTGTTTGATTGTTTCCGTTACTGACTTATTCAGTATTTTCCAAGTACTAGTTATCATATAAACATTTTCGTTCTAATTATGGTGTGTAGTAGTGACTTTATTTACTACAATTATACGCATATTTAACTGACTACAATATTTTCAGATTGCAATACAGCAGACAATGAAAGCCATGGTGAGACATGAATTCGCGATTCTATCAGTTTGGAAAATATAAACATCCTACGATGACAATGGACTAGAAGATACTGATAATAATAATTGTTTTATTCAACGTACGTTTAGAGCTTATAATTGAATATAATTGATAGAAAATTAATAGTAATGTAACAAAATGTTAATGTCATGAAATCCTGACAATAGGATTAAGTAAATGATTCTTATTTACTATAATTAACTTTCATTCAATTCATTTAACTTGATACTTCATAAACACTAAAAAACATGATTTTATATGATTATTTTGACGAATATCAAAAATTCATGTTTTAAACTGCTTATGAAGCACTAAGTTATCGAGTCATTCTCCAATTATTATATATATTTAACTGATTAAATTTTTTTAGATGGCAATACAGCAGATGACTCAAGGAATGCTGAGACATTTATTCATATGCATACAACTTTGGAAAAGTATGAACATCCAATGTTGAAAATGAACTAAAAGATACTGATTATAAAGAATTAATGCAATGTACGTATAACGGTTATTGGCTGTAGTTGATAGAAAATTAATAGCAATGTATCTAAAAGTTACTCAAATGCTTCCCTGTCCATAATATTAATTAAATTATTTTAATTTACCATTATCAACTAGCATACATTTCATTTAAGCAGATAATTCATAAACAAAATAAAACACGATTTTATACGATAATTTTGACTAATATTAAATATTTATGTTTTAAAAACTGTTTACAAAATACACAATTCTCAAGTTAATCTCTTGAAACCTGGATCACTATATTAAGAAAATGATTCTAATTTTTTATTATTAACTTGCATGCATTTCATTTAAGCAGATACTTCATAAACACTATAAAACATGATTTTATATGATTATTTTGAAGAATATTAAATATTTATGTTTTTAACTGCTTATAAAACCCACAATTCTCAAGTTAATATCTTGAAACCTGTACCACAATATTAAGAAAATGATTCTAATTTTTTATTATTAACTTGCATACATTTCATTTAAGCAGATACTTCATAAACACTATAAAACTTGATTTTATATGATTATTTTGACGAATATTAAATATTTATATTTAGAACTGCTTATAAAACACACAATTCTCAAGTTAATCTCTTGAAACCTGGACCACTGTATTAAGAAAATGATTCTTATTTATTATTATTAACTTGCATACATTTCATTTAACCTTATACTTCATAAACACTATAAAACATGATTTTATATGATAATTTTGATGAATATTAATTATTTATGTATTGAATTGTTTATTAAACTCACAATTCTCAAGTTAATCTCTTGAAACCTGAACCACTGTATTAAGAAAATGATTCTAATTTATTATTATTAACTTGCATACATTTCATTTAACCTTATACTTCATAAACACTATAAAACATGATTTTATATGATAATTTTGATGAATTTTAAATATTTATAATTAGAACTGCTTATAAAACACACAATTCTCAAGTTATTCTCTTGAAACCTAAACCACTATATTAAGAAAATGATTCTAATTTTTTATTATTAACTTGCATACATTTCATTTAAGCAGATACTTCATAAACACTATAAAACACGATTTTATACGATAATTTTGACTAATATTAAATATTTATGTTTTAAAACTGTTTACAAAATACACAATTCTCAAGTTAATCTCTTGAAACCTGGACCACTATATTAAGAAAATGATTCTAATTTTTTATTATTAACTTGCATGCATTTCATTTAAGCAGATACTTCATAAACACTATAAAACATGATTTTATATGATAATTTTGATGAATATTAAATATTTATGTTTTTAACTGCTTATAAAACCCACAATTCTCAAGTTAATATCTTGAAACCTGTACCACAATATTAAGAAAATGATTCTAATTTTTTATTATTAACTTGCATACATTTCATTTAAGCAGATACTTCATAAACACTATAAAACATGATTTTATATGATAATTTTGATGAATATTAAATATTTATATTTAGAACTGCTTATAAAACACACAATTCTCAAGTTTATCTCTTGAAACCTGGACCACTATATTAAGAAAATGATTCTAATTTATTATTATTAACTTGCATACATTTTATTTAACCTTATACTTCATAAACACTATAAAACATGATTTTATATGATAATTTTGACGAATATTAATTATTCATGTTTTTAACTGCTTATAAAGCACTGAGTTCTCGAGTCATTCTCCAATCATTATATATATTTAACTGAATAAATTTTTTTAGATGGAAATACAGCAGGTCACTCAAGGGATGCTGAAACATTAATTTCTATTCATACAACTTTGTGAAAGTATGAACATCCAATTTTGAAAATGAACTAACAAATACTGTTTATAATGAATTTATGCAATTTACATTTAATGGTTATTGAATATAATTTATAGAATATTAATTGTAGTGATACAATAGAGATTTGTTAACAAAGTGAATAAATGATTATTAAACACCTGAGAACTTTTAATTTTCATTCTTAAAATTTGTCTTAGGTATACAAATCATTTTATTTGTATTACATTTATATGATAATTTTGTTGAATATAACAAATTCATACATTTAACAGCTTAAAAAATATTATATTCTCAAGTACGTTTTTTGAAACCTTGACTGCTATACAATGAAAATTATTCCATTTTATCATTTATAACTATCATTTGTTTTGTTTAACTAGATATTTTTACTTCAAAAGAACTTTACCAATTATTTTATATGTTAATTTCGACGAATTAAACAATTCATATTATTTTTCATATTGAATAGAAGAAAATTTAAGTTATTGTTCGAGTGTATTATTTAATTACATTTATTTTACATTCAAATTCAACAAAATGATTTGGTAGATTTGTACTATCTTTTATAGCTTATCATAATTATTATTTCTTATCATCTGTTATATGATTATATTTCATATCACCTTGCTGTTTTACAATCGTATTTGCATTTAAGTTTTAACTGAAAATTGTTTTTAAATATTTTGTATTAAGAATAAAGTTGTTCAGATAATTATTGTTTGATTGTTTCCGTTACTGACTTATTCAGTATTTTCCAAGTACTAGTTATCATATAAACATTTTCGTTCTAATTATGGTGTGTAGTAGTGACTTTATTTACTACAATTATACGCATATTTAACTGACTACAATATTTTCAGATTGCAATACAGCAGACAATGAAAGCCATGGTGAGACATGAATTCGCGATTCTATCAGTTTGGAAAATATAAAAATCCTACGATGACAATGGACTAGAAGATACTGATAATAATAATTGTTTTATTCAACGTACGTTTATAGCTTATAATTGAATATAATTGATAGAAAATTAATAGTAATGTAACAAAATGTTAATGTCATGAAATCCTGACAATAGGATTAAGTAAATGATTCTTATTTACTATAATTAACTTTCATTCAATTCATTTAACTTGATACTTCATAAACACTAAAAAACATGATTTTATATGATTATTTTGACGAATATCAAAAATTCATGTTTTAAACTGCTTATGAAGCACTAAGTTATCGAGTCATTCTCCAATTATTATATATATTTAACTGATTAAATTTTTTTAGATGGCAATACAGCAGATGACTCAAGGAATGCTGAGACATTTATTCATATGCATACAACTTTGGAAAAGTATGAACATCCAATGTTGAAAATGAACTAAAAGATACTGATTATAAAGAATTAATGCAATGTACGTGTAACGGTTATTGGCTGTAGTTGATAGAAAATTAATAGCAATGTATCTAAAAGTTACTCAAATGCTTCCCTGTCCATAATATTAATTAAATTATTTTAATTTACCATTATCAACTAGCATACATTTCATTTAAGCAGATAATTCATAAACAAAATAAAACACGATTTTATATGATAATTTTGACTAATATTAAATATTTATATTTAGAACTGCTTATAAAACACACAATTCTCAAGTTAATCTCTTGAAACCTGGACCACTGTATTAAGAAAATGATTCTAATTTATTATTATTAACTTGCATGCATTTCATTTAAGCAGATACTTCATAAACACTATAAAACATGATTTTATATGATTATTTTGAAGAATATTAAATATTTATGTTTTTAACTGCTTATAAAACCCACAATTCTCAAGTTAATATCTTGAAACCTGTACCACAATATTAAGAAAATGATTCTAATTTTTTATTATTAACTTGCAT
This sequence comes from Rhopalosiphum padi, assembly GCF_020882245.1. NCBI lineage: Eukaryota > Metazoa > Arthropoda > Insecta > Hemiptera > Aphididae > Rhopalosiphum > Rhopalosiphum padi. The sequence continues at coordinate 42,906,195 of NC_083599.1, forward strand.
ACATTTCATTTAAGCAGATACTTCATAAACACTATAAAACTTGATTTTATATGATTATTTTGACGAATATTAAATATTTATATTTAGAACTGCTTATAAAACACACAATTCTCAAGTTAATCTCTTGAAACCTGGACCACTGTATTAAGAAAATGATTCTAATTTATTATTATTAACTTGCATACATTTCATTTAACCTTATACTTCATAAACACTATAAAACATGATTTTATATGATTATTTTGACGAATATTAAATATTTATATTTAGAACTGCTTATAAAACAAACAATTTTAAAGTTTATCTCTTGAAACCTGTACCACTATATTAAGAAAATGATTCTAATTTATTATTATTAACTTGCATACATTTCATATAACCTTATACTTCATAAACACTATAAAACATGATTTTATATGATTATTTTGACGAATATTAAATATTTATATTTAGAACTGCTTATAAAACAAACAATTTTAAAGTTTATCTCTTGAAACCTGTACCACTATATTAAGAAAATGATTCTAATTTATTATTATTAACTTGCATACATTTCATATAACCTTATACTTCATAAACACTATAAAACATGATTTTATATGATAATTTTGATGAATATTAATTATTTATGTATTGAATTGTTTATTAAACTCACAATTCTCAAGTTAATCTCTTGAAACCTGAACCACTGTATTAAGAAAATGATTCTAATTTATTATTATTAACTTGCATACATTTCATTTAACCTTATACTTCATAAACACTATAAAACATGATTTTATATGATAATTTTGATGAATTTTAAATATTTATAATTAGAACTGCTTATAAAACACACAATTCTCAAGTTATTCTCTTGAAACCTAAACCACTATATTAAGAAAATGATTCTAATTTTTTATTATTAACTTGCATACATTTCATTTAAGCAGATACTTCATAAACACTATAAAACACGATTTTATACGATAATTTTGACTAATATTAAATATTTATGTTTTAAAACTGTTTACAAAATACACAATTCTCAAGTTAATCTCTTGAAACCTGGACCACTATATTAAGAAAATGATTCTAATTTTTTATTATTAACTTGCATGCATTTCATTTAAGCAGATACTTCATAAACACTATAAAACATGATTTTATATGATAATTTTGATGAATTTTAAATATTTATAATTAGAACTGCTTATAAAACACACAATTCTCAAGTTATTCTCTTGAAACCTAAACCACTATATTAAGAAAATGATTCTAATTTTTTATTATTAACTTGCATACATTTCATTTAAGCAGATACTTCATAAACACTATAAAACATGATTTTATATGATAATTTTGATGAATATTAAATATTTATATTTAGAACTGCTTATAAAACACACAATTCTCAAGTTTATCTCTTGAAACCTGGACCACTATATTAAGAAAATGATTCTAATTTATTATTATTAACTTGCATACATTTCATTTAACCTTATACTTCATAAACACTAAAAAACATGATTTTATATAATTATTTTGACGAATATCAAAAATTCATGTTTTAAACTGCTTATGAAGCACTAAGTTATCGAGTCATTCTCCAATTATTATATATATTTAACTGATTAAATTTTTTTAGATGGCAATACAGCAGATGACTCAAGGAATGCTGAGACATTTATTCATATGCATACAACTTTGGAAAAGTATGAACATCCAATGTTGAAAATGAACTAAAAGATACTGATTATAAAGAATTAATGCAATGTACGTGTAACGGTTATTGGCTGTAGTTGATAGAAAATTAATAGCAATGTATCTAAAAGTTACTCAAATGCTTCCCTGTCCATAATATTAATTAAATTATTTTAATTTACCATTATCAACTAGCATACATTTCATTTAAGCAGATAATTCATAAACAAAATAAAACACGATTTTATACGATAATTTTGACTAATATTAAATATTTATGTTTTAAAACTGTTTACAAAATACACAATTCTCAAGTTAATCTCTTGAAACCTGGACCACTATATTAAGAAAATGATTCTAATTTTTTATTATTAACTTGCATGCATTTCATTTAAGCAGATACTTCATAAACACTATAAAACATGATTTTATATGATTATTTTGAAGAATATTAAATATTTATGTTTTTAACTGCTTATAAAACCCACAATTCTCAAGTTAATATCTTGAAACCTGTACCACAATATTAAGAAAATGATTCTAATTTTTTATTATTAACTTGCATACATTTCATTTAAGCAGATACTTCATAAACACTATAAAACATGATTTTATATGATAATTTTGATGAATATTAAATATTTATATTTAGAACTGCTTATAAAACACACAATTCTCAAGTTTATCTCTTGAAACCTGGACCACTATATTAAGAAAATGATTCTAATTTATTATTATTAACTTGCATACATTTCATTTAACCTTATACTTCATAAACACTATAAAACATGATTTTATATGATAATTTTGACGAATATTAATTATTCATGTTTTTAACTGCTTATAAAGCACTGAGTTCTCGAGTCATTCTCCAATCATTATATATATTTAACTGAATAAATTTTTTTAGATGGAAATACAGCAGGTCACTCAAGGGATGCTGAAACATTAATTTCTATTCATACAACTTTGTGAAAGTATGAACATCCAATTTTGAAAATGAACTAACAAATACTGTTTATAATGAATTTATGCAATTTACATTTAATGGTTATTGAATATAATTTATAGAATATTAATTGTAGTGATACAATAGAGATTTGTTAACAAAGTGAATAAATGATTATTAAACACCTGAGAACTTTTAATTTTCATTCTTAAAATTTGTCTTAGGTATACAAATCATTTTATTTGTATTACATTTATATGATAATTTTGTTGAATATAACAAATTCATACATTTAACAGCTTAAAAAATATTATATTCTCAAGTACGTTTTTTGAAACCTTGACTGCTATACAATGAAAATTATTCCATTTTATCATTTATAACTATCATTTGTTTTGTTTAACTAGATATTTTTACTTCAAAAGAACTTTACCAATTATTTTATATGTTAATTTCGACGAATTAAACAATTCATATTATTTTTCATATTGAATAGAAGAAAATTTAAGTTATTGTTCGAGTGTATTATTTAATTACATTTATTTTACATTCAAATTCAACAAAATGATTTGGTAGATTTGTACTATCTTTTATAGCTTATCATAATTATTATTTCTTATCATCTGTTATATGATTATATTTCATATCACCTTGCTGTTTTACAATCGTATTTGCATTTAAGTTTTAACTGAAAATTGTTTTTAAATATTTTGTATTAAGAATAAAGTTGTTCAGATAATTATTGTTTGATTGTTTCCGTTACTGACTTATTCAGTATTTTCCAAGTACTAGTTATCATATAAACATTTTCGTTCTAATTATGGTGTGTAGTAGTGACTTTATTTACTACAATTATACGCATATTTAACTGACTACAATATTTTCAGATTGCAATACAGCAGACAATGAAAGCCATGGTGAGACATGAATTCGCGATTCTATCAGTTTGGAAAATATAAACATCCTACGATGACAATGGACTAGAAGATACTGATAATAATAATTGTTTTATTCAACGTACGTTTAGAGCTTATAATTGAATATAATTGATAGAAAATTAATAGTAATGTAACAAAATGTTAATGTCATGAAATCCTGACAATAGGATTAAGTAAATGATTCTTATTTACTATAATTAACTTTCATTCAATTCATTTAACTTGATACTTCATAAACACTAAAAAACATGATTTTATATGATTATTTTGACGAATATCAAAAATTCATGTTTTAAACTGCTTATGAAGCACTAAGTTATCGAGTCATTCTCCAATTATTATATATATTTAACTGATTAAATTTTTTTAGATGGCAATACAACAGATGACTCAAGGAATGCTGAGACATTTATTCATATGCATACAACTTTGGAAAAGTATGAACATCCAATGTTGAAAATGAACTAAAAGATACTGATTATAAAGAATTAATGCAATGTACGTGTAATGGTTATTGGCTGTAGTTGATAGAAAATTAATAGCAATGTATCTAAAAGTTACTCAAATGCTTCCCTGTCCATAATATTAATTAAATTATTTTAATTTACCATTATCAACTAGAATACATTTCATTTAAGCAGATAATTCATAAACAAAATAAAACACGATTTTATATGATAATTTTGATGAATATTAAATATTTATGTTTTAAAACTGTTTACAAATACACAATTCTCAAGTTTATCTCTTGAAACCTTGAAAATTGACAATTTCGAAAAATGAAAATTCTCGTATACGAAGTGTTTTACGGGAAAACCGAGAGAAAGGACGACAGTCGTGAGACATAAAATTGATCCCCATAACCAGCTTCATAAGTTGTATGCTTTTGATTTTTCGAAAAACCGTTATTAAGGATTTTTAAACGTCGTACTTAGGTCGAACGATTTTTGAAAACCCAAAATTTGAAATAAACAATTTTTGGAAAAAACAAAAACTGATTCTGATTTAGAATTACATGTAGAACATTTTAACTTCTGTGATAAATTTGTCGTTGGACCACCAGGTGACCTAGGAAACGCGAATGAGAATTGAAAATTTCGAAAAATGAAAATTCTCGTTTACGAAGTGCTTTACGGGAAAACCGAGAGAGATAGGACGAAAGTCGTTAGACAAAAAATTGATCCCCATAACCAGCTTCATATGTTGTTTGCTTTTGATTTTTCGAAAAACCGTTATTAAGGATTTTTAAACGTCGTACTTAGGTCGAATGATTTTTGAAAACCCAAAATTTGAAATAACGAGTTTTTGGAAAAAACAAAAACTGATTCTGGTTTTGAATTACACGTGGAACATTTTAACGTCTGTGATAAATTGTCGTTGGACCACCAGGTGACCTAGGAAACGCGAATGAAAATTGAAAATTTCGAAAAATTAAAATTCTCGTTTACGAAGTGTTTTACGGGAAAACCGAGAGAGATAGGACGAAAGTCGTTAGTCATAAAATTGATCCCCATAACCAGCTTCATAAGTTGTATGCTTATGATTTTTTGAAAAACCGTTTTTAAGGATTTTTAAACGTCGTACTTAGGTCGAACGATTTTTGAAAACCCAAAATTTGAAATAACGAGTTCTTGGAAAAATGAAAAACTGATTCTGATTTAGAATTACATGTAGAACATTTTAACTTCTGTGAAAAATTGTCGTTGGACCACCAGGTGACCTAGGAAACGCGAATGAAAATTGAAAATTTCGAAAGATGAAAATTCTCGTTTACGAAGTGTTTTACGGGAAAACCTAGAGAGATAGGACGAAAGTCGTGAGTCATAAAATTGATCCCCATAACCAGCTTCATAAGTTGTATGCTTTTGATTTTTCGAAAAACCGTTATTAAGGATTTTTAAACGTCGTACTTAGGTCGAACGATTTTTGAAAACCCAAAATTTGAAATAAACAATTTTTGGAAAAAACAAAAACTGATTCTGATTTAGAATTACATGTAGAACATTTTAACTTCTGTGATAAATTTGTCGTTGGACCACCAGGTGACCTAGGAAACGCGAATGAAAATTGAAAATTTCGAAAAATGAAAATTCTCGTTTACGAAGTGTTTTACGGGAAAACCGAGAGAGATAGGACGAAAGTCGTTAGTCATAAAATTGATCCCCATAACCAGCTTCATAAGTTGTATGCTTATGATTTTTTGAAAAACCGTTATTAAGGATTTTTAAACGTCGTACTTAGGTCGAACGATTTTTGAAAACCCAAAATTTGAAATAACGAGTTTTTGGAAAAAACAAAAACTGATTCTGATTTAGAATTACATGTAGAACATTTTAACTTCTGTGATAAATTGTCGTTGGACCACCAGGTGACCTAGGAAACGCGAATGAAAATTGAAAATTTCGAAAAATGAAAATTCTCGTTTACGAAGTGTTTTACGGGAAAACCCAGAGAGATAGGACGAAAGTCGTGAGTCATAAAATTGATCCCCATAACCAGCTTCATAAGTTGTATGCTTTTGATTTTTCGAAAAACCGTTATTAAGGATTTTTAAACGTCGTACTTAGGTCGAACGATTTTTGAAAACCCAAAATTCGAAATAAACAATTTTTGGAAAAAACAAAAACTGATTCTGATTTAGAATTACATGTAGAACATTTTAACTTCTGTGATAAATTTGTCGTTGGACCACCAGGTGACCTAGGAAACGCGAATGAAAATTGAAAATTTCGAAAAATGAAAATTCTCGTTTACGAAGTGTTTTACGGGAAAACCGAGAGAGATAGGACGAAAGTCGTGAGTCATAAAATTGATCCCCATAACCAGCTTCATAAGTTGTATGCTTTTGATTTTTCGAAAAACCGTTATTAAGGATTTTTAAACGTCGTACTTAGGTCGAACGATTTTTGAAAACCCAAAATTTGAAATAAACAATTTTTGGAAAAAACAAAAACTGATTCTGATTTAGAATTACATGTAGAACATTTTAACTTCTGTGATAAATTTGTCGTTGGACCACCAGGTGACCTAGGAAACGCGAATGAAAATTGAAAATTTCGAAAAATGAAAATTCTCGTTTACGAAATGTTTTACGGGAAAACCGAGAGAGATAGGACGACAGTCGTGAGACATAAAATTGATCCCCATAACCAGCTTCATAAGTTGTATGCTTTTGATTTTTCGAAAAACCGTTATTAAGGATTTTTAAACGTCGTACTTAGGTCGAACGATTTTTGAAAACCCAAAATTTGAAATAAACAATTTTTGGAAAAAACAAAAACTGATTCTGATTTAGAATTACATGTAGAACATTTTAACTTCTGTGATAAATTTGTCGTTGGACCACCAGGTGACCTAGGAAACGCGAATGAAAATTGAAAATTTCGAAAAATGAAAATTCTCGTTTACGAAGTGTTTTACGGGAAAATCGAGAGAGATAGGACGACAGTCGTCAGACATAAAATTGATCCCCATAACCAGCTTCATAAGTTGTATGCTTTTGATTTTTCGAAAAACTGTTATTAAGGATTTTTAAACGTCGTACTTAGGTCGAACGATTTTTGAAAACCCAAAATTTGAAATAACGAGTTTTTGGAAAAATGAAAAACTGTTTCTGGTTTGGAATTACATGTAGAACATTTTAACTTCTGTGATAAATTGTCGTTGGACCACCAGGTGACCTAGGAAACGCGAATGAAAATTGAAAATTTCGAAAAATGAAAATTCTCGTTTACGAAATGTTTTACGGGAAAACCGAGAGAGATAGGACGAAAGTCGTTAGACAAAAAATTGATCCCCATAACCAGCTTCATATGTTGTTTGCTTTTGATTTTTCGAAAAACCGTTATTAAGGATTTTTAAACGTCGTACTTAGGTCGAATGATTTTTGAAAACCCAAAATTTGAAATAACGAGTTTTTGGAAAAAACAAAAACTGATTCTGGTTTTGAATTACACGTGGAACATTTTAACGTCTGTGATAAATTGTCGTTGGACCACCAGGTGACCTAGGAAACGCGAATGAAAATTGAAAATTTCGAAAAATTAAAATTCTCGTTTACGAAGTGTTTTACGGGAAAACCGAGAGAGATAGGACGAAAGTCGTTAGTCATAAAATTGATCCCCATAACCAGCTTCATAAGTTGTATGCTTATGATTTTTTGAAAAACCGTTTTTAAGGATTTTTAAACGTCGTACTTAGGTCGAACGATTTTTGAAAACCCAAAATTTGAAATAACGAGTTCTTGGAAAAATGAAAAACTGATTCTGATTTAGAATTACATGTAGAACATTTTAACTTCTGTGAAAAATTGTCGTTGGACCACCAGGTGACCTAGGAAACGCGAATGAAAATTGAAAATTTCGAAAGATGAAAATTCTCGTTTACGAAGTGTTTTACGGGAAAACCTAGAGAGATAGGACGAAAGTCGTGAGTCATAAAATTGATCCCCATAACCAGCTTCATAAGTTGTATGCTTTTGATTTTTCGAAAAACCGTTATTAAGGATTTTTAAACGTCGTACTTAGGTCGAACGATTTTTGAAAACCCAAAATTTGAAATAAACAATTTTTGGAAAAAACAAAAACTGATTCTGATTTAGAATTACATGTAGAACATTTTAACTTCTGTGATAAATTTGTCGTTGGACCACCAGGTGACCTAGGAAACGCGAATGAAAATTGAAAATTTCGAAAAATGAAAATTCTCGTTTACGAAGTGTTTTACGGGAAAACCGAGAGAGATAGGACGAAAGTCGTTAGTCATAAAATTGATCCCCATAACCAGCTTCATAAGTTGTATGCTTATGATTTTTTGAAAAACCATTATTAAGGATTTTTAAACGTCGTACTTAGGTCGAACGATTTTTGAAAACCCAAAATTTGAAATAACGAGTTTTTGGAAAAAACAAAAACTGATTCTGATTTAGAATTACATGTAGAACATTTTAACTTCTGTGATAAATTGTCGTTGGACCACCAGGTGACCTAGGAAACGCGAATGAAAATTGAAAATTTCGAAAAATGAAAATTCTCGTTTACGAAGTGTTTTACGGGAAAACCCAGAGAGATAGGACGAAAGTCGTGAGTCATAAAATTGATCCCCATAACCAGCTTCATAAGTTGTATGCTTTTGATTTTTCGAAAAACCGTTATTAAGGATTTTTAAACGTCGTACTTAGGTCGAACGATTTTTGAAAACCCAAAATTCGAAATAAACAATTTTTGGAAAAAACAAAAACTGATTCTGATTTAGAATTACATGTAGAACATTTTAACTTCTGTGATAAATTTGTCGTTGGACCACCAGGTGACCTAGGAAACGCGAATGAAAATTGAAAATTTCGAAAAATGAAAATTCTCGTTTACGAAGTGTTTTACGGCAAAATCGAGAGAGATAGGACGACAGTCGTCAGATATAAAATTGATCCCCATAACCAGCTTCATAAGTTGTATGCTTTTGATTTTTCGAAAAACTGTTATTAAGGATTTTTAAACGTCGTACTTAGGTCGAACGATTTTTGAAAACCCAAAATTTGAAATAACGAGTTTTTGGAAAAAACAAAAACTGATTCTGATTTAGAATTACATGTAGAACATTTTAACTTCTGTGATAAACTGTCGTTGGACCACCAGGTGACCTAGGAAACGCGAATGAAAATTGAAAATTTCGAAAAATGAAAATTCTCGTTTACGAAGTGTTTTACGGGAAAACCGAGAGAGATAGGACGAAAGTCGTGAGTCATAAAATTGATCCCCATAACCAGCTTCATAAGTTGTATGCTTTTGATTTTTCGAAAAACCGTTATTAAGGATTTTTAAACGTCGTACTTAGGTCGAACGATTTTTGAAAACCCAAAATTTGAAATAACGAGTTTTTGGAAAAAACAAAAACTGATTCTGGTTTTGAATTACACGTGGAACATTTTAACGTCTGTGATAAATTGTCGTTGGACCACCAGGTGACCTAGGAAACGCGAATGAAAATTGAAAATTTCGAAAAATTAAAATTCTCGTTTACGAAGTGTTTTACGGGAAAACCGAGAGAGATAGGACGAAAGTCGTTAGTCATAAAATTGATCCCCATAACCAGCTTCATAAGTTGTATGCTTATGATTTTTTGAAAAACCGTTTTTAAGGATTTTTAAACGTCGTACTTAGGTCGAACGATTTTTGAAAACCCAAAATTTGAAATAACGAGTTCTTGGAAAAATGAAAAACTGATTCTGATTTAGAATTACATGTAGAACATTTTAACTTCTGTGAAAAATTGTCGTTGGACCACCAGGTGACCTAGGAAACGCGAATGAAAATTGAAAATTTCGAAAGATGAAAATTCTCGTTTACGAAGTGTTTTACGGGAAAACCTAGAGAGATAGGACGAAAGTCGTGAGTCATAAAATTGATCCCCATAACCAGCTTCATAAGTTGTATGCTTTTGATTTTTCGAAAAACCGTTATTAAGGATTTTTAAACGTCGTACTTAGGTCGAACGATTTTTGAAAACCCAAAATTTGAAATAAACAATTTTTGGAAAAAACAAAAACTGATTCTGATTTAGAATTACATGTAGAACATTTTAACTTCTGTGATAAATTTGTCGTTGGACCACCAGGTGACCTAGGAAACGCGAATGAAAATTGAAAATTTCGAAAAATGAAAATTCTCGTTTACGAAGTGTTTTACGGGAAAACCGAGAGAGATAGGACGAAAGTCGTTAGTCATAAAATTGATCCCCATAACCAGCTTCATAAGTTGTATGCTTTTGATTTTTCGAAAAACTGTTATTAAGGATTTTTAAACGTCGTACTTAGGTCGAACGATTTTTGAAAACCCAAAATTTGAAATAACGAGTTTTTGGAAAAAACAAAAACTGATTCTGATTTAGAATTACATGTAGAACATTTTAACTTCTGTGATAAACTGTCGTTGGACCACCAGGTGACCTAGGAAACGCGAATGAAAATTGAAAATTTCGAAAAATGAAAATTCTCGTTTACGAAGTGTTTTACGGGAAAACCGAGAGAGATAGGACGAAAGTCGTGAGTCATAAAATTGATCCCCATAACCAGCTTCATAAGTTGTATGCTTTTGATTTTTCGAAAAACCGTTATTAAGGATTTTTAAACGTCGTACTTAGGTCGAACGATTTTTGAAAACCCAAAATTCGAAATAAACAATTTTTGGAAAAAACAAAAACTGATTCTGATTTAGAATTACATGTAGAACATTTTAACTTCTGTGATAAATTTGTCGTTGGACCACCAGGTGACCTAGGAAACGCGAATGAAAATTGAAAATTTCGAAAAATGAAAATTCTCGTTTACGAAGTGTTTTACGGGAAAACCGAGAGAGATAGGACGAAAGTCGTGAGTCATAAAATTGATCCCCATAACCAGCTTCATAAGTTGTATGCTTTTGATTTTTCGAAAAACCGTTATTAAGGATTTTTAAACGTCGTACTTAGGTCGAACGATTTTTGAAAACACAAAATTTGAAATAAACAATTTTTGGAAAAAACAAAAACTGATTCTGATTTAGAATTACATGTAGAACATTTTAACTTCTGTGATAAATTTGTCGTTGGACCACCAGGTGACCTAGGAAACGCGAATGAAAATTGAAAATTTCGAAAAATGAAAATTCTCGTTTACGAAATGTTTTACGGGAAAACCGAGAGAGATAGGACGACAGTCGTGAGACATAAAATTGATCCCCATAACCAGCTTCATAAGTTGTATGCTTTTGATTTTTCGAAAAACCGTTATTAAGGATTTTTAAACGTCGTACTTAGGTCGAACGATTTTTGAAAACCCAAAATTTGAAATAAACAATTTTTGGAAAAAACAAAAACTGATTCTGATTTAGAATTACATGTAGAACATTTTAACTTCTGTGATAAATTTGTCGTTGGACCACCAGGTGACCTAGGAAACGCGAATGAAAATTGAAAATTTCGAAAAATGAAAATTCTCGTTTACGAAGTGTTTTACGGGAAAATCGAGAGAGATAGGACGACAGTCGTCAGACATAAAATTGATCCCCATAACCAGCTTCATAAGTTGTATGCTTTTGATTTTTCGAAAAACTGTTATTAAGGATTTTTAAACGTCGTACTTAGGTCGAACGATTTTTGAAAACCCAAAATTTGAAATAACGAGTTTTTGGAAAAATGAAAAACTGTTTCTGGTTTGGAATTACATGTAGAACATTTTAACTTCTGTGATAAATTGTCGTTGGACCACCAGGTGACCTAGGAAACGCGAATGAAAATTGAAAATTTCGAAAAATGAAAATTCTCGTTTACGAAATGTTTTACGGGAAAACCGAGAGAGATAGGACGAAAGTCGTTAGACAAAAAATTGATCCCCATAACCAGCTTCATATGTTGTTTGCTTTTGATTTTTCGAAAAACCGTTATTAAGGATTTTTAAACGTCGTACTTAGGTCGAATGATTTTTGAAAACCCAAAATTTGAAATAACGAGTTTTTGGAAAAAACAAAAACTGATTCTGGTTTTGAATTACACGTGGAACATTTTAACGTCTGTGATAAATTGTCGTTGGACCACCAGGTGACCTAGGAAACGCGAATGAAAATTGAAAATTTCGAAAAATTAAAATTCTCGTTTACGAAGTGTTTTACGGGAAAACCGAGAGAGATAGGACGAAAGTCGTTAGTCATAAAATTGATCCCCATAACCAGCTTCATAAGTTGTATGCTTATGATTTTTTGAAAAACCGTTTTTAAGGATTTTTAAACGTCGTACTTAGGTCGAACGATTTTTGAAAACCCAAAATTTGAAATAACGAGTTCTTGGAAAAATGAAAAACTGATTCTGATTTAGAATTACATGTAGAACATTTTAACTTCTGTGAAAAATTGTCGTTGGACCACCAGGTGACCTAGGAAACGCGAATGAAAATTGAAAATTTCGAAAGATGAAAATTCTCGTTTACGAAGTGTTTTACGGGAAAACCTAGAGAGATAGGACGAAAGTCGTGAGTCATAAAATTGATCCCCATAACCAGCTTCATAAGTTGTATGCTTTTGATTTTTCGAAAAACCGTTATTAAGGATTTTTAAACGTCGTACTTAGGTCGAACGATTTTTGAAAACCCAAAATTTGAAATAAACAATTTTTGGAAAAAACAAAAACTGATTCTGATTTAGAATTACATGTAGAACATTTTAACTTCTGTGATAAATTTGTCGTTGGACCACCAGGTGACCTAGGAAACGCGAATGAAAATTGAAAATTTCGAAAAATGAAAATTCTCGTTTACGAAGTGTTTTACGGGAAAACCGAGAGAGATAGGACGAAAGTCGTTAGTCATAAAATTGATCCCCATAACCAGCTTCATAAGTTGTATGCTTATGATTTTTTGAAAAACCGTTATTAAGGATTTTTAAACGTCGTACTTAGGTCGAACGATTTTTGAAAACCCAAAATTTGAAATAACGAGTTTTTGGAAAAAACAAAAACTGATTCTGATTTAGAATTACATGTAGAACATTTTAACTTCTGTGATAAATTGTCGTTGGACCACCAGGTGACCTAGGAATCGCGAATGAAAATTGAAAATTTCGAAAAATGAAAATTCTCGTTTACGAAGTGTTTTACGGGAAAACCGAGAGAGATAGGACGAAAGTCGTGAGTCATAAAATTGATCCCCATAACCAGCTTCATAAGTTGTATGCTTTTGATTTTTCGAAAAACCGTTATTAAGGATTTTGAAACGTCGTACTTAGGTCGAACGATTTTTGAAAACCCAAAATTTGAAATAAACAATTTTTGGAAAAAACAAAAACTGATTCTGATTTAGAATTACATGTAGAACATTTTAACTTCTGTGATAAATTTGTCGTTGGACCACCAGGTGACCTAGGAAACGCGAATGAAAATTGAAAATTTCGAAAAATGAAAATTCTCGTTTACGAAATGTTTTACGGGAAAACCGAGAGAGATAGGACGACAGTCGTGAGACATAAAATTGATCCCCATAACCAGCTTCATAAGTTGTATGCTTTTGATTTTTCGAAAAACCGTTATTAAGGATTTTTAAACGTCGTACTTAGGTCGAACGATTTTTGAAAACCCAAAATTTGAAATAAACAATTTTTGGAAAAAACAAAAACTGATTCTGATTTAGAATTACATGTAGAACATTTTAACTTCTGTGATAAATTTGTCGTTGGACCACCAGGTGACCTAGGAAACGCGAATGAAAATTGAAAATTTCGAAAAATGAAAATTCTCGTTTACGAAGTGTTTTACGGGAAAATCGAGAGAGATAGGACGACAGTCGTCAGACATAAAATTGATCCCCATAACCAGCTTCATAAGTTGTATGCTTTTGATTTTTCGAAAAACCGTTATTAAGGATTTTTAAACGTCGTACTTAGGTCGAATGATTTTTGAAAACCCAAAATTTGAAATAACGAGTTTTTGGAAAAAACAAAAACTGATTCTGGTTTTGAATTACACGTGGAACATTTTAACGTCTGTGATAAATTGTCGTTGGACCACCAGGTGACCTAGGAAACGCGAATGAAAATTGAAAATTTCGAAAAATTAAAATTCTCGTTTACGAAGTGTTTTACGGGAAAACCGAGAGAGATAGGACGAAAGTCGTTAGTCATAAAATTGATCCCCATAACCAGCTTCATAAGTTGTATGCTTATGATTTTTTGAAAAACCGTTTTTAAGGATTTTTAAACGTCGTACTTAGGTCGAACGATTTTTGAAAACCCAAAATTTGAAATAACGAGTTCTTGGAAAAATGAAAAACTGATTCTGATTTAGAATTACATGTAGAACATTTTAACTTCTGTGAAAAATTGTCGTTGGACCACCAGGTGACCTAGGAAACGCGAATGAAAATTGAAAATTTCGAAAGATGAAAATTCTCGTTTACGAAGTGTTTTACGGGAAAACCTAGAGAGATAGGACGAAAGTCGTGAGTCATAAAATTGATCCCCATAACCAGCTTCATAAGTTGTATGCTTTTGATTTTTCGAAAAACCGTTATTAAGGATTTTTAAACGTCGTACTTAGGTCGAACGATTTTTGAAAACCCAAAATTTGAAATAAACAATTTTTGGAAAAAACAAAAACTGATTCTGATTTAGAATTACATGTAGAACATTTTAACTTCTGTGATAAATTTGTCGTTGGACCACCAGGTGACCTAGGAAACGCGAATGAAAATTGAAAATTTCGAAAAATGAAAATTCTCGTTTACGAAGTGTTTTACGGGAAAACCGAGAGAGATAGGACGAAAGTCGTTAGTCATAAAATTGATCCCCATAACCAGCTTCATAAGTTGTATGCTTATGATTTTTTGAAAAACCGTTATTAAGGATTTTTAAACGTCGTACTTAGGTCGAACGATTTTTGAAAACCCAAAATTTGAAATAACGAGTTTTTGGAAAAAACAAAAACTGATTCTGATTTAGAATTACATGTAGAACATTTTAACTTCTGTGATAAATTGTCGTTGGACCACCAGGTGACCTAGGAAACGCGAATGAAAATTGAAAATTTCGAAAAATGAAAATTCTCGTTTACGAAGTGTTTTACGGGAAAACCCAGAGAGATAGGACGAAAGTCGTGAGTCATAAAATTGATCCCCATAACCAGCTTCATAAGTTGTATGCTTTTGATTTTTCGAAAAACCGTTATTAAGGATTTTTAAACGTCGTACTTAGGTCGAACGATTTTTGAAAACCCAAAATTCGAAATAAACAATTTTTGGAAAAAACAAAAACTGATTCTGATTTAGAATTACATGTAGAACATTTTAACTTCTGTGATAAATTTGTCGTTGGACCACCAGGTGACCTAGGAAACGCGAATGAAAATTGAAAATTTCGAAAAATGAAAATTCTCGTTTACGAAGTGTTTTACGGCAAAATCGAGAGAGATAGGACGACAGTCGTCAGACATAAAATTGATCCCCATAACCAGCTTCATAAGTTGTATGCTTTTGATTTTTCGAAAAACTGTTATTAAGGATTTTTAAACGTCGTACTTAGGTCGAACGATTTTTGAAAACCCAAAATTTGAAATAACGAGTTTTTGGAAAAAACAAAAACTGATTCTGATTTAGAATTACATGTAGAACATTTTAACTTCTGTGATAAACTGTCGTTGGACCACCAGGTGACCTAGGAAACGCGAATGAAAATTGAAAATTTCGAAAAATGAAAATTCTCGTTTACGAAGTGTTTTACGGGAAAACCGAGAGAGATAGGACGAAAGTCGTGAGTCATAAAATTGATCCCCATAACCAGCTTCATAAGTTGTATGCTTTTGATTTTTCGAAAAACCGTTATTAAGGATTTTTAAACGTCGTACTTAGGTCGAACGATTTTTGAAAACCCAAAATTCGAAATAAACAATTTTTGGAAAAAACAAAAACTGATTCTGATTTAGAATTACATGTAGAACATTTTAACTTCTGTGATAAATTTGTCGTTGGACCACCAGGTGACCTAGGAAACGCGAATGAAAATTGAAAATTTCGAAAAATGAAAATTCTCGTTTACGAAGTGTTTTACGGGAAAACCGAGAGAGATAGGACGAAAGTCGTGAGTCATAAAATTGATCCCCATAACCAGCTTCATAAGTTGTATGCTTTTGATTTTTCGAAAAACCGTTATTAAGGATTTTTAAACGTCGTACTTAGGTCGAACGATTTTTGAAAACCCAAAATTTGAAATAAACAATTTTTGGAAAAAACAAAAACTGATTCTGATTTAGAATTACATGTAGAACATTTTAACTTCTGTGATAAATTTGTCGTTGGACCACCAGGTGACCTAGGAAACGCGAATGAAAATTGAAAATTTCGAAAAATGAAAATTCTCGTTTACGAAATGTTTTACGGGAAAACCGAGAGAGATAGGACGACAGTCGTGAGACATAAAATTGATCCCCATAACCAGCTTCATAAGTTGTATGCTTTTGATTTTTCGAAAAACCGTTATTAAGGATTTTTAAACGTCGTACTTAGGTCGAACGATTTTTGAAAACCCAAAATTTGAAATAAACAATTTTTGGAAAAAACAAAAACTGATTCTGATTTAGAATTACATGTAGAACATTTTAACTTCTGTGATAAATTTGTCGTTGGACCACCAGGTGACCTAGGAAACGCGAATGAAAATTGAAAATTTCGAAAAATGAAAATTCTCGTTTACGAAGTGTTTTACGGGAAAATCGAGAGAGATAGGACGACAGTCGTCAGACATAAAATTGATCCCCATAACCAGCTTCATAAGTTGTATGCTTTTGATTTTTCGAAAAACTGTTATTAAGGATTTTTAAACGTCGTACTTAGGTCGAACGATTTTTGAAAACCCAAAATTTGAAATAACGAGTTTTTGGAAAAATGAAAAACTGTTTCTGGTTTGGAATTACATGTAGAACATTTTAACTTCTGTGATAAATTGTCGTTGGACCACCAGGTGACCTAGGAAACGCGAATGAAAATTGAAAATTTCGAAAAATGAAAATTCTCGTTTACGAAATGTTTTACGGGAAAACCGAGAGAGATAGGACGACAGTCGTGAGACATAAAATTGATCCCCATAACCAGCTTCATAAGTTGTATGCTTTTGATTTTTCGAAAAACCGTTATTAAGGATTTTTAAACGTCGTACTTAGGTCGAACGATTTTTGAAAACCCAAAATTTGAAATAAACAATTTTTGGAAAAAACAAAAACTGATTCTGATTTAGAATTACATGTAGAACATTTTAACTTCTGTGATAAATTTGTCGTTGGACCACCAGGTGACCTAGGAAACGCGAATGAAAATTGAAAATTTCGAAAAATGAAAATTCTCGTTTACGAAGTGTTTTACGGGAAAATCGAGAGAGATAGGACGACAGTCGTGAGACATAAAATTGATCCCCATAACCAGCTTCATAAGTTGTATGCTTTTGATTTTTCGAAAAACCGTTATTAAGGATTTTTAAACGTCGTACTTAGGTCGAACGATTTTTGAAAACCCAAAATTTGAAATAACGAGTTTTTGGAAAAATGAAAAACTGTTTCTGGTTTGGAATTACATGTAGAACATTTTAACTTCTGTGATAAATTGTCGTTGGACCACCAGGTGACCTAGGAAACGCGAATGAAAATTGAAATTTTCGAAAAATGAAAATTCTCGTTTACGAAATGTTTTACGGGAAAACCGAGAGAGATAGGACGACAGTCGTGAGACATAAAATTGATCCCCATAACCAGCTTCATAAGTTGTATGCTTTTGATTTTTCGAAAAACCGTTATTAAGGATTTTTAAACGTCGTACTTAGGTCGAACGATTTTTGAAAACCCAAAATTTGAAATAAACAATTTTTGGAAAAAACAAAAACTGATTCTGATTTAGAATTACATGTAGAACATTTTAACTTCTGTGATAAATTTGTCGTTGGACCACCAGGTGACCTAGGAAACGCGAATGAAAATTGAAAATTTCGAAAAATGAAAATTCTCGTTTACGAAGTGTTTTACGGGAAAATCGAGAGAGATAGGACGACAGTCGTCAGACATAAAATTGATCCCCATATCCAGCTTCATAAGTTGTATGCTTTTGATTTTTCGAAAAACTGTTATTAAGGATTTTTAAACGTCGTACTTAGGTCGAACGATTTTTGAAAACCCAAAATTTGAAATAACGAGTTTTTGGAAAAATGAAAAACTGTTTCTGGTTTGGAATTACATGTAGAACATTTTAACTTCTGTGATAAATTGTCGTTGGACCACCAGGTGACCTAGGAAACGCGAATGAAAATTGAAAATTTCGAAAAATGAAAATTCTCGTTTACGAAATGTTTTACGGGAAAACCGAGAGAGATAGGACGACAGTCGTGAGACATAAAATTGATCCCCATAACCAGCTTCATAAGTTGTATGCTTTTGATTTTTCGAAAAACCGTTATTAAGGATTTTTAAACGTCGTACTTAGGTCGAACGATTTTTGAAAACCCAAAATTTGAAATAAACAATTTTTGGAAAAAACAAAAACTGATTCTGATTTAGAATTACATGTAGAACATTTTAACTTCTGTGATAAATTTGTCGTTGGACCACCAGGTGACCTAGGAAACGCGAATGAAAATTGAAAATTTCGAAAAATGAAAATTCTCGTTTACGAAGTGTTTTACGGGAAAATCGAGAGAGATAGGACGACAGTCGTCAGACATAAAATTGATCCCCATAACCAGCTTCATAAGTTGTATGCTTTTGATTTTTCGAAAAACTGTTATTAAGGATTTTTAAACGTCGTACTTAGGTCGAACGATTTTTGAAAACCCAAAATTTGAAATAACGAGTTTTTGGAAAAAACAAAAACTGATTCTGATTTAGAATTACATGTAGAACATTTTAACTTCTGTGATAAATTGTCGTTGGACCACCAGGTGACCTAGGAAACGCGAATGAAAATTGAAAATTTCGAAAAATGAAAATTCTCGTTTACGAAGTGTTTTACGGGAAAACCGAGAGAGATAGGACGAAAGTCGTGAGTCATAAAATTGATCCCCATAACCAGCTTCATAAGTTGTATGCTTTTGATTTTTCGAAAAACCGTTATTAAGGATTTTTAAACGTCGTACTTAGGTCGAACGATTTTTGAAAACCCAAAATTTGAAATAAACAATTTTTGGAAAAAACAAAAACTGATTCTGATTTAGAATTACATGTAGAACATTTTAACTTCTGTGATAAATTTGTCGTTGGACCACCAGGTGACCTAGGAAACGCGAATGAAAATTGAAAATTTCGAAAAATGAAAATTCTCGTTTACGAAGTGTTTTACGGGAAAATCGAGAGAGATAGGACGACAGTCGTCAGACATAAAATTGATCCCCATAACCAGCTTCATAAGTTGTATGCTTTTGATTTTTCGAAAAACTGTTATTAAGGATTTTTAAACGTCGTACTTAGGTCGAACGATTTTTGAAAACCCAAAATTTGAAATAACGAGTTTTTGGAAAAATGAAAAACTGTTTCTGGTTTGGAATTACATGTAGAACATTTTAACTTCTGTGATAAATTGTCGTTGGACCACCAGGTGACCTAGGAAACGCGAATGAAAATTGAAAATTTCGAAAAATGAAAATTCTCGTTTACGAAATGTTTTACGGGAAAACCGAGAGAGATAGGACGACAGTCGTGAGACATAAAATTGATCCCCATAACCAGCTTCATAAGTTGTATGCTTTTGATTTTTCGAAAAACCGTTATTAAGGATTTTTAAACGTCGTACTTAGGTCGAACGATTTTTGAAAACCCAAAATTTGAAATAAACAATTTTTGGAAAAAACAAAAACTGATTCTGATTTAGAATTACATGTAGAACATTTTAACTTCTGTGATAAATTTGTCGTTGGACCACCAGGTGACCTAGGAAACGCGAATGAAAATTGAAAATTTCGAAAAATGAAAATTCTCGTTTACGAAGTGTTTTACGGGAAAATCGAGAGAGATAGGACGACAGTCGTCAGACATAAAATTGATCCCCATAACCAGCTTCATAAGTTGTATGCTTTTGATTTTTCGAAAAACTGTTATTAAGGATTTTTAAACGTCGTACTTAGGTCGAACGATTTTTGAAAACCCAAAATTTGAAATAACGAGTTTTTGGAAAAATGAAAAACTGTTTCTGGTTTGGAATTACATGTAGAACATTTTAACTTCTGTGATAAATTGTCGTTGGACCACCAGGTGACCTAGGAAACGCGAATGAAAATTGAAATTTTCGAAAAATGAAAATTCTCGTTTACGAAATGTTTTACGGGAAAACCGAGAGAGATAGGACGACAGTCGTGAGACATAAAATTGATCCCCATAACCAGCTTCATAAGTTGTATGCTTTTGATTTTTCGAAAAACCGTTATTAAGGATTTTTAAACGTCGTACTTAGGTCGAACGATTTTTGAAAACCCAAAATTTGAAATAAACAATTTTTGGAAAAAACAAAAACTGATTCTGATTTAGAATTACATGTAGAACATTTTAACTTCTGTGATAAATTTGTCGTTGGACCACCAGGTGACCTAGGAAACGCGAATGAAAATTGAAAATTTCGAAAAATGAAAATTCTCGTTTACGAAGTGTTTTACGGGAAAATCGAGAGAGATAGGACGACAGTCGTCAGACATAAAATTGATCCCCATAACCAGCTTCATAAGTTGTATGCTTTTGATTTTTCGAAAAACTGTTATTAAGGATTTTTAAACGTCGTACTTAGGTCGAACGATTTTTGAAAACCCAAAATTTGAAATAACGAGTTTTTGGAAAAATGAAAAACTGTTTTTGGTTTGGAATTACATGTAGAACATTTTAACTTCTGTGATAAATTGTCGTTGGACCACCAGGTGACCTAGGAAACGCGAATGAAAATTGAAAATTTCGAAAAATGAAAATTCTCGTTTACGAAATGTTTTACGGGAAAACCGAGAGAGATAGGACGACAGTCGTGAGACATAAAATTGATCCCCATAACCAGCTTCATAAGTTGTATGCTTTTGATTTTTCGAAAAACCGTTATTTAGGATTTTTAAACGTCGTACTTAGGTCGAACGATTTTTGAAAACCCAAAATTTGAAATAAACAATTTTTGGAAAAAACAAAAACTGATTCTGATTTAGAATTACATGTAGAACATTTTAACTTCTGTGATAAATTTGTCGTTGGACCACCAGGTGACCTAGGAAACGCGAATGAAAATTGAAAATTTCGAAAAATGAAAATTCTCGTTTACGAAGTGTTTTACGGGAAAATCGAGAGAGATAGGACGACAGTCGTCAGACATAAAATTGATCCCCATAACCAGCTTCATAAGTTGTATGCTTTTGATTTTTCGAAAAACTGTTATTAAGGATTTTTAAACGTCGTACTTGGGTCGAACGATTTTTGAAAACCCAAAATTTGAAATAACGAGTTTTTGGAAAAATGAAAAACTGTTTCTGGTTTGGAATTACATGTAGAACATTTTAACTTCTGTGATAAATTGTCGTTGGACCACCAGGTGACCTAGGAAACGCGAATGAAAATTGAAATTTTCGAAAAATGAAAATTCTCGTTTACGAAATGTTTTACGGGAAAACCGAGAGAGATAGGACGACAGTCGTGAGACATAAAATTGATCCCCATAACCAGCTTCATAAGTTGTATGCTTTTGATTTTTCGAAAAACCGTTATTAAGGATTTTTAAACGTCGTACTTAGGTCGAACGATTTTTGAAAACCCAAAATTTGAAATAAACAATTTTTGGAAAAAACAAAAACTGATTCTGATTTAGAATTACATGTAGAACATTTTAACTTCTGTGATAAATTTGTCGTTGGACCACCAGGTGACTTAGGAAACGCGAATGAAAATTGAAAATTTCGAAAAATGAAAATTCTCGTTTACGAAGTGTTTTACGGGAAAATCGAGAGAGATAGGACGACAGTCGTCAGACATAAAATTGATCCCCATAACCAGCTTCATAAGTTGTATGCTTTTGATTTTTCGAAAAACTGTTATTAAGGATTTTTAAACGTCGTACTTGGGTCGAACGATTTTTGAAAACCCAAAATTTGAAATAACGAGTTTTTGGAAAAATGAAAAACTGTTTCTGGTTTGGAATTACATGTAAAACATTTTAACTTCTGTGATAAATTGTCGTTGGACCACCAGGTGACCTAGGAAACGCGAATGAAAATTGAAATTTTCGAAAAATGAAAATTCTCGTTTACGAAATGTTTTACGGGAAAACCGAGAGAGATAGGACGACAGTCGTGAGACATAAAATTGATCCCCATAACCAGCTTCATAAGTTGTATGCTTTTGATTTTTCGAAAAACCGTTATTAAGGATTTTTAAACGTCGTACTTAGGTCGAACGATTTTTGAAAACCCAAAATTTGAAATAAACAATTTTTGGAAAAAACAAAAACTGATTCTGATTTAGAATTACATGTAGAACATTTTAACTTCTGTGATAAATTTGTCGTTGGACCACCAGGTGACCTAGGAAACGCGAATGAAAATTGAAAATTTCGAAAAATGAAAATTCTCGTTTACGAAGTGTTTTACGGGAAAACCGAGAGAGATAGGACGAAAGTCGTGAGTCATAAAATTGATCCCCATAACCAGCTTCATAAGTTGTATGCTTTTGATTTTTCGAAAAACCGTTATTAAGGATTTTTAAACGTCGTACTTAGGTCGAACGATTTTTGAAAACCCAAAATTTGAAATAAACAATTTTTGGAAAAAACAAAAACTGATTCTGATTTAGAATTACATGTAGAACATTTTAACTTCTGTGATAAATTTGTCGTTGGACCACCAGGTGACCTAGGAAACGCGAATGAAAATTGAAAATTTCGAAAAATGAAAATTCTCGTTTACGAAGTGTTTTACGGGAAAATCGAGAGAGATAGGACGACAGTCGTCAGACATAAAATTGATCCCCATAACCAGCTTCATAAGTTGTATGCTTTTGATTTTTCGAAAAACTGTTATTAAGGATTTTTAAACGTCGTACTTAGGTCGAACGATTTTTGAAAACCCAAAATTTGAAATAACGAGTTTTTGGAAAAATGAAAAACTGTTTCTGGTTTGGAATTACATGTAGAACATTTTAACTTCTGTGATAAATTGTCGTTGGACCACCAGGTGACCTAGGAAACGCGAATGAAAATTGAAAATTTCGAAAAATGAAAATTCTCGTTTACGAAGTGTTTTACGGGAAAATCGAGAGAGATAGGACGACAGTCGTCAGACATAAAATTGATCCCCATAACCAGCTTCATAAGTTGTATGCTTTTGATTTTTCGAAAAACTGTTATTAAGGATTTTTAAACGTCGTACTTGGGTCGAACGATTTTTGAAAACCCAAAATTTGAAATAACGAGTTTTTGGAAAAATGAAAAACTGTTTCTGGTTTGGAATTACATGTAGAACATTTTAACTTCTGTGATAAATTGTCGTTGGACCACCAGGTGACCTAGGAAACGCGAATGAAAATTGAAATTTTCGAAAAATGAAAATTCTCGTTTACGAAATGTTTTACGGGAAAACCGAGAGAGATAGGACGACAGTCGTGAGACATAAAATTGATCCCCATAACCAGCTTCATAAGTTGTATGCTTTTGATTTTTCGAAAAACCGTTATTAAGGATTTTTAAACGTCGTACTTAGGTCGAACGATTTTTGAAAACCCAAAATTTGAAATAAACAATTTTTGGAAAAAACAAAAACTGATTCTGATTTAGAATTACATGTAGAACATTTTAACTTCTGTGATAAATTTGTCGTTGGACCACCAGGTGACCTAGGAAACGCGAATGAAAATTGAAAATTTCGAAAAATGAAAATTCTCGTTTACGAAGTGTTTTACGGGAAAATCGAGAGAGATAGGACGACAGTCGTCAGACATAAAATTGATCCCCATAACCAGCTTCATAAGTTGTATGCTTTTGATTTTTCGAAAAACTGTTATTAAGGATTTTTAAACGTCGTACTTGGGTCGAACGATTTTTGAAAACCCAAAATTTGAAATAACGAGTTTTTGGAAAAATGAAAAACTGTTTCTGGTTTGGAATTACATGTAAAACATTTTAACTTCTGTGATAAATTGTCGTTGGACCACCAGGTGACCTAGGAAACGCGAATGAAAATTGAAATTTTCGAAAAATGAAAATTCTCGTTTACGAAATGTTTTACGGGAAAACCGAGAGAGATAGGACGACAGTCGTGAGACATAAAATTGATCCCCATAACCAGCTTCATAAGTTGTATGCTTTTGATTTTTCGAAAAACCGTTATTAAGGATTTTTAAACGTCGTACTTAGGTCGAACGATTTTTGAAAACCCAAAATTTGAAATAAACAATTTTTGGAAAAAACAAAAACTGATTCTGATTTAGAATTACATGTAGAACATTTTAACTTCTGTGATAAATTTGTCGTTGGACCACCAGGTGACCTAGGAAACGCGAATGAAAATTGAAAATTTCGAAAAATGAAAATTCTCGTTTACGAAGTGTTTTACGGGAAAACCGAGAGAGATAGGACGAAAGTCGTGAGTCATAAAATTGATCCCCATAACCAGCTTCATAAGTTGTATGCTTTTGATTTTTCGAAAAACCGTTATTAAGGATTTTTAAACGTCGTACTTAGGTCGAACGATTTTTGAAAACCCAAAATTTGAAATAAACAATTTTTGGAAAAAACAAAAACTGATTCTGATTTAGAATTACATGTAGAACATTTTAACTTCTGTGATAAATTTGTCGTTGGACCACCAGGTGACCTAGGAAACGCGAATGAAAATTGAAAATTTCGAAAAATGAAAATTCTCGTTTACGAAGTGTTTTACGGGAAAATCGAGAGAGATAGGACGACAGTCGTCAGACATAAAATTGATCCCCATAACCAGCTTCATAAGTTGTATGCTTTTGATTTTTCGAAAAACTGTTATTAAGGATTTTTAAACGTCGTACTTAGGTCGAACGATTTTTGAAAACCCAAAATTTGAAATAACGAGTTTTTGGAAAAATGAAAAACTGTTTCTGGTTTGGAATTACATGTAGAACATTTTAACTTCTGTGATAAATTGTCGTTGGACCACCAGGTGACCTAGGAAACGCGAATTAAAATTGAAAATTTCGAAAAATGAAAATTCTCGTTTACGAAATGTTTTACGGGAAAACCGAGAGAGATAGGACGACAGTCGTGAGACATAAAATTGATCCCCATAACCAGCTTCATAAGTTGTATGCTTTTGATTTTTCGAAAAACCGTTATTAAGGATTTTTAAACGTCGTACTTAGGTCGAACGATTTTTGAAAACCCAAAATTTGAAATAAACAATTTTTGGAAAAAACAAAAACTGATTCTGATTTAGAATTACATGTAGAACATTTTAACTTCTGTGATAAATTTGTCGTCGGACCACCAGGTGACCTAGGAAACGCGAATGAAAATTGAAAATTTCGAAAAATGAAAATTCTCGTTTACGAAGTGTTTTACGGGAAAACCGAGAGAGATAGGACGAAAGTCGTGAGTCATAAAATTGATCCCCATAACCAGCTTCATAAGTTGTATGCTTTTGATTTTTCGAAAAACCGTTATTAAGGATTTTTAAACGTCGTACTTAGGTCGAACGATTTTTGAAAACCCAAAATTTGAAATAAACAATTTTTGGAAAAAACAAAAACTGATTCTGATTTAGAATTACATGTAGAACATTTTAACTTCTGTGATAAATTTGTCGTTGGACCACCAGGTGACCTAGGAAACGCGAATGAAAATTGAAAATTTCGAAAAATGAAAATTCTCGTTTACGAAGTGTTTTACGGGAAAATCGAGAGAGATAGGACGACAGTCGTCAGACATAAAATTGATCCCCATAACCAGCTTCATAAGTTGTATGCTTTTGATTTTTCGAAAAACTGTTATTAAGGATTTTTAAACGTCGTACTTAGGTCGAACGATTTTTGAAAACCCAAAATTTGAAATAACGAGTTTTTGGAAAAATGAAAAACTGTTTTTGGTTTGGAATTACATGTAGAACATTTTAACTTCTGTGATAAATTGTCGTTGGACCACCAGGTGACCTAGGAAACGCGAATGAAAATTGAAAATTTCGAAAAATGAAAATTCTCGTTTACGAAATGTTTTACGGGAAAACCGAGAGAGATAGGACGACAGTCGTGAGACATAAAATTGATCCCCATAACCAGCTTCATAAGTTGTATGCTTTTGATTTTTCGAAAAACCGTTATTTAGGATTTTTAAACGTCGTACTTAGGTCGAACGATTTTTGAAAACCCAAAATTTGAAATAAACAATTTTTGGAAAAAACAAAAACTGATTCTGATTTAGAATTACATGTAGAACATTTTAACTTCTGTGATAAATTTGTCGTTGGACCACCAGGTGACCTAGGAAACGCGAATGAAAATTGAAAATTTCGAAAAATGAAAATTCTCGTTTACGAAGTGTTTTACGGGAAAATCGAGAGAGATAGGACGACAGTCGTCAGACATAAAATTGATCCCCATAACCAGCTTCATAAGTTGTATGCTTTTGATTTTTCGAAAAACTGTTATTAAGGATTTTTAAACGTCGTACTTGGGTCGAACGATTTTTGAAAACCCAAAATTTGAAATAACGAGTTTTTGGAAAAATGAAAAACTGTTTCTGGTTTGGAATTACATGTAGAACATTTTAACTTCTGTGATAAATTGTCGTTGGACCACCAGGTGACCTAGGAAACGCGAATGAAAATTGAAATTTTCGAAAAATGAAAATTCTCGTTTACGAAATGTTTTACGGGAAAACCGAGAGAGATAGGACGACAGTCGTGAGACATAAAATTGATCCCCATAACCAGCTTCATAAGTTGTATGCTTTTGATTTTTCGAAAAACCGTTATTAAGGATTTTTAAACGTCGTACTTAGGTCGAACGATTTTTGAAAACCCAAAATTTGAAATAAACAATTTTTGGAAAAAACAAAAACTGATTCTGATTTAGAATTACATGTAGAACATTTTAACTTCTGTGATAAATTTGTCGTTGGACCACCAGGTGACCTAGGAAACGCGAATGAAAATTGAAAATTTCGAAAAATGAAAATTCTCGTTTACGAAGTGTTTTACGGGAAAATCGAGAGAGATAGGACGACAGTCGTCAGACATAAAATTGATCCCCATAACCAGCTTCATAAGTTGTATGCTTTTGATTTTTCGAAAAACTGTTATTAAGGATTTTTAAACGTCGTACTTGGGTCGAACGATTTTTGAAAACCCAAAATTTGAAATAACGAGTTTTTGGAAAAATGAAAAACTGTTTCTGGTTTGGAATTACATGTAAAACATTTTAACTTCTGTGATAAATTGTCGTTGGACCACCAGGTGACCTAGGAAACGCGAATGAAAATTGAAATTTTCGAAAAATGAAAATTCTCGTTTACGAAATGTTTTACGGGAAAACCGAGAGAGATAGGACGACAGTCGTGAGACATAAAATTGATCCCCATAACCAGCTTCATAAGTTGTATGCTTTTGATTTTTCGAAAAACCGTTATTAAGGATTTTTAAACGTCGTACTTAGGTCGAACGATTTTTGAAAACCCAAAATTTGAAATAAACAATTTTTGGAAAAAACAAAAACTGATTCTGATTTAGAATTACATGTAGAACATTTTAACTTCTGTGATAAATTTGTCGTTGGACCACCAGGTGACCTAGGAAACGCGAATGAAAATTGAAAATTTCGAAAAATGAAAATTCTCGTTTACGAAATGTTTTACGGGAAAACCGAGAGAGATAGGACGACAGTCTTGAGACATAAAATTGATCCCCATAACCAGCTTCATAAGTTGTATGCTTTTGATTTTTCGAAAAACCGTTATTAAGGATTTTTAAACGTCGTACTTAGGTCGAACGATTTTTGAAAACCCAAAATTTGAAATAAACAATTTTTGGAAAAAACAAAAACTGATTCTGATTTAGAATTACATGTAGAACATTTTAACTTCTGTGATAAATTTGTCGTCGGACCACCAGGTGACCTAGGAAACGCGAATGAAAATTGAAAATTTCGAAAAATGAAAATTCTCGTTTACGAAGTGTTTTACGGGAAAATCGAGAGAGATAGGACGACAGTCGTCAGACATAAAATTGATCCCCATAACCAGCTTCATAAGTTGTATGCTTTTGATTTTTCGAAAAACTGTTATTAAGGATTTTTAAACGTCGTACTTAGGTCGAACGATTTTTGAAAACCCAAAATTTGAAATAACGAGTTTTTGGAAAAATGAAAAACTGTTTCTGGTTTGGAATTACATGTAGAACATTTTAACTTCTTTGATAAATTGTCGTTGGACCACCAGGTGACCTAGGAAACGCGAATGAAAATTGAAATTTTCGAAAAATGAAAATTCTCGTTTACGAAATGTTTTACGGGAAAACCGAGAGAGATAGGACGACAGTCGTGAGACATAAAATTGATCCCCATAACCAGCTTCATAAGTTGTATGCTTTTGATTTTTCGAAAAACCGTTATTAAGGATTTTTAAACGTCGTACTTAGGTCGAACGATTTTTGAAAACCCAAAATTTGAAATAAACAATTTTTGGAAAAAACAAAAACTGATTCTGATTTAGAATTACATGTAGAACATTTTAACTTCTGTGATAAATTTGTCGTTGGACCACCAGGTGACCTAGGAAACGCGAATGAAAATTGAAAATTTCGAAAAATGAAAATTCTCGTTTACGAAGTGTTTTACGGGAAAATCGAGAGAGATAGGACGACAGTCGTCAGACATAAAATTGATCCCCATAACCAGCTTCATAAGTTGTATGCTTTTGATTTTTCGAAAAACCGTTATTAAGGATTTTTAAACGTCGTACTTAGGTCGAACGATTTTTGAAAACCCAAAATTTGAAATAAACAATTTTTGGAAAAAACAAAAACTGATTCTGATTTAGAATTACATGTAGAACATTTTAACTTCTGTGATAAATTTGTCGTTGGACCACCAGGTGACCTAGGAAATGCGAATGAAAATTGAAAATTTCGAAAAATGAAAATTCTCGTTTACGAAGTGTTTTACGGGAAAATCGAGAGAGATAGGACGACAGTCGTCAGACATAAAATTGATCCCCATAACCAGCTTCATAAGTTGTATGCTTTTGATTTTTCGAAAAACCGTTATTAAGGATTTTTAAACGTCGTACTTAGGTCGAACGATTTTTGAAAACCCAAAATTTGAAATAAACAATTTTTGGAAAAAACAAAAACTGATTCTGATTTAGAATTACATGTAGAACATTTTAACTTCTGTGATAAATTTGTCGTTGGACCACCAGGTGACCTAGGAAACGCGAATGAAAATTGAAAATTTCGAAAAATGAAAATTCTCGTTTACGAAGTGTTTTACGGGAAAATCGAGAGAGATAGGACGACAGTCGTCAGACATAAAATTGATTCCCATAACCAGCTTCATAAGTTGTATGCTTTTGATTTTTCGAAAAACCGTTATTAAGGATTTTTAAACGTCGTACTTAGGTCGAACGATTTTTGAAAACCCAAAATTTGAAATAAACAATTTTTGGAAAAAACAAAAACTGATTCTGATTTAGAATTACATGTAGAACATTTTAACTTCTGTGATAAATTTGTCGTTGGACCACCAGGTGACCTAGGAAACGCGAATGAAAATTGAAAATTTCGAAAAATGAAAATTCTCGTTTACGAAGTGTTTTACGGGAAAATCGAGAGAGATAGGACGACAGTCGTCAGACATAAAATTGATCCCCATAACCAGCTTCATAAGTTGTATGCTTTTGATTTTTCGAAAAACTGTTATTAAGGATTTTTAAACGTCGTACTTAGGTCGAACGATTTTTGAAAACCCAAAATTTGAAATAACGAGTTTTTGGAAAAATGAAAAACTGTTTCTGGTTTGGAATTACGTGTAGAACATTTTAACTTCTGTGATAAATTGTCGTTGGACCACCAGGTGACCTAGGAAACGCGAATGAAAATTGAAAATTTCGAAAAATGAAAATTCTCGTTTACGAAATGTTTTACGGGAAAACCGAGAGAGATAGGACGACAGTCGTGAGACATAAAATTGATCCCCATAACCAGCTTCATAAGTTGTATGCTTTTGATTTTTCGAAAAACCGTTATTAAGGATTTTTAAACGTCGTACTTAGGTCGAACGATTTTTGAAAACCCAAAATTTGAAATAAACAATTTTTGGAAAAAACAAAAACTGATTCTGATTTAGAATTACATGTAGAACATTTTAACTTCTGTGATAAATTTGTCGTTGGACCACCAGGTGACCTAGGAAATGCGAATGAAAATTGAAAATTTCGAAAAATGAAAATTCTCGTTTACGAAGTGTTTTACGGGAAAATCGAGAGAGATAGGACGACAGTCGTCAGACATAAAATTGATCCCCATAACCAGCTTCATAAGTTGTATGCTTTTGATTTTTCGAAAAACTGTTATTAAGGATTTTTAAACGTCGTACTTAGGTCGAACGATTTTTGAAAACCCAAAATTTGAAATAACGAGTTTTTGGAAAAATGAAAAACTGTTTCTGGTTTGGAATTACATGTAGAACATTTTAACTTCTGTGATAAATTGTCGTTGGACCACCAGGTGACCTAGGAAACGCGAATGAAAATTGAAAATTTCGAAAAATGAAAATTCTCGTTTACGAAATGTTTTACGGGAAAACCGAGAGAGATAGGACGACAGTCGTGAGACATAAAATTGATCCCCATAACCAGCTTCATAAGTTGTATGCTTTTGATTTTTCGAAAAACCGTTATTAAGGATTTTTAAACGTCGTACTTAAGTCGAACGATTTTTGAAAACCCAAAATTTGAAATAACGAGTTTTTGGAAAAATGAAAAACTGTTTCTGGTTTGGAATTACATGTAGAACATTTTAACTTCTGTGATAAATTGTCGTTGGACCACCAGGTGACCTAGGAAACGCGAATGAAAATTGAAAATTTCGAAAAATGAAAATTCTCGTTTACGAAATGTTTTACGGGAAAACCGAGAGAGATAGGACGACAGTCGTGAGACATAAAATTGATCCCCATAACCAGCTTCATAAGTTGTATGCTTTTGATTTTTCGAAAAACCGTTATTAAGGATTTTTAAACGTCGTACTTAGGTCGAACGATTTTTGAAAACCCAAAATTTGAAATAAACAATTTTTGGAAAAAACAAAAACTGATTCTGATTTAGAATTACATGTAGAACATTTTAACTTCTGTGATAAATTTGTCGTTGGACCACCAGGTGACCTAGGAAACGCGAATGAAAATTGAAAATTTCGAAAAATGAAAATTCTCGTTTACGAAGTGTTTTACGGGAAAATCGAGAGAGATAGGACGACAGTCGTCAGACATAAAATTGATCCCCATAACCAGCTTCATAAGTTGTATGCTTTTGATTTTTCGAAAAACCGTTATTAAGGATTTTTAAACGTCGTACTTAGGTCGAACGATTTTTGAAAACCCAAAATTTGAAATAACGAGTTTTAGGAAAAATGAAAAACTGATTCTGATTTAGAATTACATTTAGAACATTTTAACTTCTGTGATAAATTTGTCGTTGGACCACCAGGTGACCTAGGAAACGCGAATGAAAATTGAAAATTTCGAAAAATGAAAATTCTCGTTTACGAAGTGTTTTACGGGAAAATCGAGAGAGATAGGACGACAGTCGTCAGACATAAAATTGATCCCCATAATCAGCTTCATAAGTTGTATGCTTTTGATTTTTCGAAAAACTGTTATTAAGGATTTTTAAACGTCGTACTTAGGTCGAACGATTTTTGAAAACCCAAAATTTGAAATAACGAGTTTTTGGAAAAATGAAAAACTGTTTCTGGTTTGGAATTACATGTAGAACATTTTAACTTCTGTGATAAATTGTCGTTGGACCACCAGGTGACCTAGGAAACGCGAATGAAAATTGAAAATTTCGAAAAATGAAAATTCTCGTTTACGAAATGTTTTACGGGAAAACCGAGAGAGATAGGACGACAGTCGTGAGACATAAAATTGATCCCCATAACCAGCTTCATAAGTTGTATGCTTTTGATTTTTCGAAAAACCGTTATTAAGGATTTTTAAACGTCGTACTTAGGTCGAACGATTTTTGAAAACCCAAAATTTGAAATAAACAATTTTTGGAAAAAACAAAAACTGTTTCTGGTTTGGAATTACATGTAGAACATTTTAACTTCTGTGATAAATTGTCGTTGGACCACCAGGTGACCTAGGAAACGCGAATGAAAATTGAAAATTTCGAAAAATGAAAATTCTCGTTTACGAAATGTTTTACGGGAAAACCGAGAGAGATAGGACGACAGTCGTGAGACATAAAATTGATCCCCATAACCAGCTTCATAAGTTGTATGCTTTTGATTTTTCGAAAAACCGTTATTAAGGATTTTTAAACGTCGTACTTAGGTCGAACGATTTTTGAAAACCCAAAATTTGAAATAAACAATTTTTGGAAAAAACAAAAACTGATTCTGATTTAGAATTACATGTAGAACATTTTAACTTCTGTGATAAATTTGTCGTTGGACCACCAGGTGACCTAGGAAAGGCGAATGAAAATTGAAAATTTCGAAAAATGAAAATTCTCGTTTACGAAATGTTTTACGGGAAAACCGAGAGAGATAGGACGACAGTCGTAAGACATAAAATTGATCCCCATAACCAGCTTCATAAGTTGTATGCTTTTGATTTTTCGAAAAACTGTTATTAAGGATTTTTAAACGTCGTACTTAGGTCGAACGATTTTTGAAAACCCAAAATTTGAAATAACGAGTTTTTGGAAAAATGAAAAACTGTTTCTGGTTTAGAATTACATGTAGAACATTTTAACTTCTGTGATAAATTTGTCGTTGGACCACCAGGTGACCTAGGAAACGCGAATGAAAATTGAAAATTTCGAAAAATGAAAATTCTCGTTTACGAAGTGTTTTACGGGAAAATCGAGAGAGATAGGACGACAGTCGTCAGACATAAAATTGATCCCCATAACCAGCTTCATAAGTTGTATGCTTTTGATTTTTCGAAAAACTGTTATTAAGGATTTTTAAACGTCGTACTTAGGTCGAACGATTTTTGAAAACCCAAAATTTGAAATAACGAGTTTTTGGAAAAATGAAAAACTGTTTCTGGTTTGGAATTACATGTAGAACATTTTAACTTCTGTGATAAATTGTCGTTGGACCACCAGGTGACCTAGGAAACGCGAATGAAAATTGAAATTTTCGAAAAATGAAAATTCTCGTTTACGAAATGTTTTACGGGAAAACCGAGAGAGATAGGACGACAGTCGTGAGACATAAAATTGATCCCCATAACCAGCTTCATAAGTTGTATGCTTTTGATTTTTCGAAAAACCGTTATTAAGGATTTTTAAACGTCGTACTTAGGTCGAACGATTTTTGAAAACCCAAAATTTGAAATAAACAATTTTTGGAAAAAACAAAAACTGATTCTGATTTAGAATTACATGTAGAACATTTTAACTTCTGTGATAAATTTGTCGTTGGACCACCAGGTGACCTAGTAAACGCGAATGAAAATTGAAAATTTCGAAAAATGAAAATTCTCGTTTACGAAGTGTTTTACGGGAAAACCGAGAGAGATAGGACGAAAGTCGTGAGTCATAAAATTGATCCCCATAACCAGCTTCATAAGTTGTATGCTTTTGATTTTTCGAAAAACCGTTATTAAGGATTTTTAAACGTCGTACTTAGGTCGAACGATTTTTGAAAACCCAAAATTTGAAATAAACAATTTTTGGAAAAAACAAAAACTGATTCTGATTTAGAATTACATGTAGAACATTTTAACTTCTGTGATAAATTTGTCGTTGGACCACCAGGTGACCTAGGAAACGCGAATGAAAATTGAAAATTTCGAAAAATGAAAATTCTCGTTTACGAAGTGTTTTACGGGAAAATCGAGAGAGATAGGACGACAGTCGTCAGACATAAAATTGATCCCCATAACCAGCTTCATAAGTTGTATGCTTTTGATTTTTCGAAAAACTGTTATTAAGGATTTTTAAACGTCGTACTTAGGTCGAACGATTTTTGAAAACCCAAAATTTGAAATAACGAGTTTTTGGAAAAATGAAAAACTGTTTCTGGTTTGGAATTACATGTAGAACATTTTAACTTCTGTGATAAATTGTCGTTGGACCACCAGGTGACCTAGGAAACGCGAATGAAAATTGAAAATTTCGAAAAATGAAAATTCTCGTTTACGAAATGTTTTACGGGAAAACCGAGAGAGATAGGACGACAGTCGTGAGACATAAAATTGATCCCCATAACCAGCTTCATAAGTTGTATGCTTTTGATTTTTCGAAAAACCGTTATTAAGGATTTTTAAACGTCGTACTTAGGTCGAACGATTTTTGAAAACCCAAAATTTGAAATAAACAATTTTTGGAAAAAACAAAAACTGATTCTGATTTAGAATTACATGTAGAACATTTTAACTTCTGTGATAAATTTGTCGTTGGACCACCAGGTGACCTAGGAAACGCGAATGAAAATTGAAAATTTCGAAAAATGAAAATTCTCGTTTACGAAGTGTTTTACGGGAAAATCGAGAGAGATAGGACGACAGTCGTCAGACATAAAATTGATCCCCATAACCAGCTTCATAAGTTGTATGCTTTTGATTTTTCGAAAAACCGTTATTAAGGATTTTTAAACGTCGTACTTAGGTCGAACGATTTTTGAAAACCCAAAATTTGAAATAACGAGTTTTAGGAAAAATGAAAAACTGATTCTGATTTAGAATTACATTTAGAACATTTTAACTTCTGTGATAAATTTGTCGTTGGACCACCAGGTGACCTAGGAAACGCGAATGAAAATTGAAAATTTCGAAAAATGAAAATTCTCGTTTACGAAGTGTTTTACGGGAAAATCGAGAGAGATAGGACGACAGTCGTCAGACATAAAATTGATCCCCATAATCAGCTTCATAAGTTGTATGCTTTTGATTTTTCGAAAAACTGTTATTAAGGATTTTTAAACGTCGTACTTAGGTCGAACGATTTTTGAAAACCCAAAATTTGAAATAACGAGTTTTTGGAAAAATGAAAAACTGTTTCTGGTTTGGAATTACATGTAGAACATTTTAACTTCTGTGATAAATTGTCGTTGGACCACCAGGTGACCTAGGAAACGCGAATGAAAATTGAAAATTTCGAAAAATGAAAATTCTCGTTTACGAAATGTTTTACGGGAAAACCGAGAGAGATAGGACGACAGTCGTGAGACATAAAATTGATCCCCATAACCAGCTTCATAAGTTGTATGCTTTTGATTTTTCGAAAAACCGTTATTAAGGATTTTTAAACGTCGTACTTAGGTCGAACGATTTTTGAAAACCCAAAATTTGAAATAAACAATTTTTGGAAAAAACAAAAACTGTTTCTGGTTTGGAATTACATGTAGAACATTTTAACTTCTGTGATAAATTGTCGTTGGACCACCAGGTGACCTAGGAAACGCGAATGAAAATTGAAAATTTCGAAAAATGAAAATTCTCGTTTACGAAATGTTTTACGGGAAAACCGAGAGAGATAGGACGACAGTCGTGAGACATAAAATTGATCCCCATAACCAGCTTCATAAGTTGTATGCTTTTGATTTTTCGAAAAACCGTTATTAAGGATTTTTAAACGTCGTACTTAGGTCGAACGATTTTTGAAAACCCAAAATTTGAAATAAACAATTTTTGGAAAAAACAAAAACTGATTCTGATTTAGAATTACATGTAGAACATTTTAACTTCTGTGATAAATTTGTCGTTGGACCACCAGGTGACCTAGGAAAGGCGAATGAAAATTGAAAATTTCGAAAAATGAAAATTCTCGTTTACGAAATGTTTTACGGGAAAACCGAGAGAGATAGGACGACAGTCGTAAGACATAAAATTGATCCCCATAACCAGCTTCATAAGTTGTATGCTTTTGATTTTTCGAAAAACTGTTATTAAGGATTTTTAAACGTCGTACTTAGGTCGAACGATTTTTGAAAACCCAAAATTTGAAATAACGAGTTTTTGGAAAAATGAAAAACTGTTTCTGGTTTAGAATTACATGTAGAACATTTTAACTTCTGTGATAAATTTGTCGTTGGACCACCAGGTGACCTAGGAAACGCGAATGAAAATTGAAAATTTCGAAAAATGAAAATTCTCGTTTACGAAGTGTTTTACGGGAAAATCGAGAGAGATAGGACGACAGTCGTCAGACATAAAATTGATCCCCATAACCAGCTTCATAAGTTGTATGCTTTTGATTTTTCGAAAAACTGTTATTAAGGATTTTTAAACGTCGTACTTAGGTCGAACGATTTTTGAAAACCCAAAATTTGAAATAACGAGTTTTTGGAAAAATGAAAAACTGTTTCTGGTTTGGAATTACATGTAGAACATTTTAACTTCTGTGATAAATTGTCGTTGGACCACCAGGTGACCTAGGAAACGCGAATGAAAATTGAAATTTTCGAAAAATGAAAATTCTCGTTTACGAAATGTTTTACGGGAAAACCGAGAGAGATAGGACGACAGTCGTGAGACATAAAATTGATCCCCATAACCAGCTTCATAAGTTGTATGCTTTTGATTTTTCGAAAAACCGTTATTAAGGATTTTTAAACGTCGTACTTAGGTCGAACGATTTTTGAAAACCCAAAATTTGAAATAAACAATTTTTGGAAAAAACAAAAACTGATTCTGATTTAGAATTACATGTAGAACATTTTAACTTCTGTGATAAATTTGTCGTTGGACCACCAGGTGACCTAGTAAACGCGAATGAAAATTGAAAATTTCGAAAAATGAAAATTCTCGTTTACGAAGTGTTTTACGGGAAAACCGAGAGAGATAGGACGAAAGTCGTGAGTCATAAAATTGATCCCCATAACCAGCTTCATAAGTTGTATGCTTTTGATTTTTCGAAAAACCGTTATTAAGGATTTTTAAACGTCGTACTTAGGTCGAACGATTTTTGAAAACCCAAAATTTGAAATAAACAATTTTTGGAAAAAACAAAAACTGATTCTGATTTAGAATTACATGTAGAACATTTTAACTTCTGTGATAAATTTGTCGTTGGACCACCAGGTGACCTAGGAAACGCGAATGAAAATTGAAAATTTCGAAAAATGAAAATTCTCGTTTACGAAGTGTTTTACGGGAAAATCGAGAGAGATAGGACGACAGTCGTCAGACATAAAATTGATCCCCATAACCAGCTTCATAAGTTGTATGCTTTTGATTTTTCGAAAAACTGTTATTAAGGATTTTTAAACGTCGTACTTAGGTCGAACGATTTTTGAAAAC
This sequence comes from Rhopalosiphum padi, assembly GCF_020882245.1. Classification (NCBI taxonomy): domain Eukaryota; kingdom Metazoa; phylum Arthropoda; class Insecta; order Hemiptera; family Aphididae; genus Rhopalosiphum; species Rhopalosiphum padi. The sequence goes on from NC_083599.1 coordinate 42,943,701, forward strand.
CCAAAATTTGAAATAACGAGTTTTTGGAAAAATGAAAAACTGTTTTTGGTTTGGAATTACATGTAGAACATTTTAACTTCTGTGATAAATTGTCGTTGGACCACCAGGTGACCTAGGAAACGCGAATGAAAATTGAAAATTTCGAAAAATGAAAATTCTCGTTTACGAAATGTTTTACGGGAAAACCGAGAGAGATAGGACGACAGTCGTGAGACATAAAATTGATCCCCATAACCAGCTTCATAAGTTGTATGCTTTTGATTTTTCGAAAAACCGTTATTTAGGATTTTTAAACGTCGTACTTAGGTCGAACGATTTTTGAAAACCCAAAATTTGAAATAAACAATTTTTGGAAAAAACAAAAACTGATTCTGATTTAGAATTACATGTAGAACATTTTAACTTCTGTGATAAATTTGTCGTTGGACCACCAGGTGACCTAGGAAACGCGAATGAAAATTGAAAATTTCGAAAAATGAAAATTCTCGTTTACGAAGTGTTTTACGGGAAAATCGAGAGAGATAGGACGACAGTCGTCAGACATAAAATTGATCCCCATAACCAGCTTCATAAGTTGTATGCTTTTGATTTTTCGAAAAACTGTTATTAAGGATTTTTAAACGTCGTACTTGGGTCGAACGATTTTTGAAAACCCAAAATTTGAAATAACGAGTTTTTGGAAAAATGAAAAACTGTTTCTGGTTTGGAATTACATGTAAAACATTTTAACTTCTGTGATAAATTGTCGTTGGACCACCAGGTGACCTAGGAAACGCGAATGAAAATTGAAATTTTCGAAAAATGAAAATTCTCGTTTACGAAATGTTTTACGGGAAAACCGAGAGAGATAGGACGACAGTCGTGAGACATAAAATTGATCCCCATAACCAGCTTCATAAGTTGTATGCTTTTGATTTTTCGAAAAACCGTTATTAAGGATTTTTAAACGTCGTACTTAGGTCGAACGATTTTTGAAAACCCAAAATTTGAAATAAACAATTTTTGGAAAAAACAAAAACTGATTCTGATTTAGAATTACATGTAGAACATTTTAACTTCTGTGATAAATTTGTCGTTGGACCACCAGGTGACCTAGGAAACGCGAATGAAAATTGAAAATTTCGAAAAATGAAAATTCTCGTTTACGAAGTGTTTTACGGGAAAACCGAGAGAGATAGGACGAAAGTCGTGAGTCATAAAATTGATCCCCATAACCAGCTTCATAAGTTGTATGCTTTTGATTTTTCGAAAAACCGTTATTAAGGATTTTTAAACGTCGTACTTAGGTCGAACGATTTTTGAAAACCCAAAATTTGAAATAAACAATTTTTGGAAAAAACAAAAACTGATTCTGATTTAGAATTACATGTAGAACATTTTAACTTCTGTGATAAATTTGTCGTTGGACCACCAGGTGACCTAGGAAACGCGAATGAAAATTGAAAATTTCGAAAAATGAAAATTCTCGTTTACGAAGTGTTTTACGGGAAAATCGAGAGAGATAGGACGACAGTCGTCAGACATAAAATTGATCCCCATAACCAGCTTCATAAGTTGTATGCTTTTGATTTTTCGAAAAACTGTTATTAAGGATTTTTAAACGTCGTACTTAGGTCGAACGATTTTTGAAAACCCAAAATTTGAAATAACGAGTTTTTGGAAAAATGAAAAACTGTTTCTGGTTTGGAATTACATGTAGAACATTTTAACTTCTGTGATAAATTGTCGTTGGACCACCAGGTGACCTAGGAAACGCGAATTAAAATTGAAAATTTCGAAAAATGAAAATTCTCGTTTACGAAATGTTTTACGGGAAAACCGAGAGAGATAGGACGACAGTCGTGAGACATAAAATTGATCCCCATAACCAGCTTCATAAGTTGTATGCTTTTGATTTTTCGAAAAACCGTTATTAAGGATTTTTAAACGTCGTACTTAGGTCGAACGATTTTTGAAAACCCAAAATTTGAAATAAACAATTTTTGGAAAAAACAAAAACTGATTCTGATTTAGAATTACATGTAGAACATTTTAACTTCTGTGATAAATTTGTCGTCGGACCACCAGGTGACCTAGGAAACGCGAATGAAAATTGAAAATTTCGAAAAATGAAAATTCTCGTTTACGAAGTGTTTTACGGGAAAACCGAGAGAGATAGGACGAAAGTCGTGAGTCATAAAATTGATCCCCATAACCAGCTTCATAAGTTGTATGCTTTTGATTTTTCGAAAAACCGTTATTAAGGATTTTTAAACGTCGTACTTAGGTCGAACGATTTTTGAAAACCCAAAATTTGAAATAAACAATTTTTGGAAAAAACAAAAACTGATTCTGATTTAGAATTACATGTAGAACATTTTAACTTCTGTGATAAATTTGTCGTTGGACCACCAGGTGACCTAGGAAACGCGAATGAAAATTGAAAATTTCGAAAAATGAAAATTCTCGTTTACGAAGTGTTTTACGGGAAAATCGAGAGAGATAGGACGACAGTCGTCAGACATAAAATTGATCCCCATAACCAGCTTCATAAGTTGTATGCTTTTGATTTTTCGAAAAACTGTTATTAAGGATTTTTAAACGTCGTACTTAGGTCGAACGATTTTTGAAAACCCAAAATTTGAAATAACGAGTTTTTGGAAAAATGAAAAACTGTTTTTGGTTTGGAATTACATGTAGAACATTTTAACTTCTGTGATAAATTGTCGTTGGACCACCAGGTGACCTAGGAAACGCGAATGAAAATTGAAAATTTCGAAAAATGAAAATTCTCGTTTACGAAATGTTTTACGGGAAAACCGAGAGAGATAGGACGACAGTCGTGAGACATAAAATTGATCCCCATAACCAGCTTCATAAGTTGTATGCTTTTGATTTTTCGAAAAACCGTTATTTAGGATTTTTAAACGTCGTACTTAGGTCGAACGATTTTTGAAAACCCAAAATTTGAAATAAACAATTTTTGGAAAAAACAAAAACTGATTCTGATTTAGAATTACATGTAGAACATTTTAACTTCTGTGATAAATTTGTCGTTGGACCACCAGGTGACCTAGGAAACGCGAATGAAAATTGAAAATTTCGAAAAATGAAAATTCTCGTTTACGAAGTGTTTTACGGGAAAATCGAGAGAGATAGGACGACAGTCGTCAGACATAAAATTGATCCCCATAACCAGCTTCATAAGTTGTATGCTTTTGATTTTTCGAAAAACTGTTATTAAGGATTTTTAAACGTCGTACTTGGGTCGAACGATTTTTGAAAACCCAAAATTTGAAATAACGAGTTTTTGGAAAAATGAAAAACTGTTTCTGGTTTGGAATTACATGTAGAACATTTTAACTTCTGTGATAAATTGTCGTTGGACCACCAGGTGACCTAGGAAACGCGAATGAAAATTGAAATTTTCGAAAAATGAAAATTCTCGTTTACGAAATGTTTTACGGGAAAACCGAGAGAGATAGGACGACAGTCGTGAGACATAAAATTGATCCCCATAACCAGCTTCATAAGTTGTATGCTTTTGATTTTTCGAAAAACCGTTATTAAGGATTTTTAAACGTCGTACTTAGGTCGAACGATTTTTGAAAACCCAAAATTTGAAATAAACAATTTTTGGAAAAAACAAAAACTGATTCTGATTTAGAATTACATGTAGAACATTTTAACTTCTGTGATAAATTTGTCGTTGGACCACCAGGTGACCTAGGAAACGCGAATGAAAATTGAAAATTTCGAAAAATGAAAATTCTCGTTTACGAAGTGTTTTACGGGAAAATCGAGAGAGATAGGACGACAGTCGTCAGACATAAAATTGATCCCCATAACCAGCTTCATAAGTTGTATGCTTTTGATTTTTCGAAAAACTGTTATTAAGGATTTTTAAACGTCGTACTTGGGTCGAACGATTTTTGAAAACCCAAAATTTGAAATAACGAGTTTTTGGAAAAATGAAAAACTGTTTCTGGTTTGGAATTACATGTAAAACATTTTAACTTCTGTGATAAATTGTCGTTGGACCACCAGGTGACCTAGGAAACGCGAATGAAAATTGAAATTTTCGAAAAATGAAAATTCTCGTTTACGAAATGTTTTACGGGAAAACCGAGAGAGATAGGACGACAGTCGTGAGACATAAAATTGATCCCCATAACCAGCTTCATAAGTTGTATGCTTTTGATTTTTCGAAAAACCGTTATTAAGGATTTTTAAACGTCGTACTTAGGTCGAACGATTTTTGAAAACCCAAAATTTGAAATAAACAATTTTTGGAAAAAACAAAAACTGATTCTGATTTAGAATTACATGTAGAACATTTTAACTTCTGTGATAAATTTGTCGTTGGACCACCAGGTGACCTAGGAAACGCGAATGAAAATTGAAAATTTCGAAAAATGAAAATTATCGTTTACGAAATGTTTTACGGGAAAACCGAGAGAGATAGGACGACAGTCGTGAGACATAAAATTGATCCCCATAACCAGCTTCATAAGTTGTATGCTTTTGATTTTTCGAAAAACCGTTATTAAGGATTTTTAAACGTCGTACTTAGGTCGAACGATTTTTGAAAACCCAAAATTTGAAATAAACAATTTTTGGAAAAAACAAAAACTGATTCTGATTTAGAATTACATGTAGAACATTTTAACTTCTGTGATAAATTTGTCGTCGGACCACCAGGTGACCTAGGAAACGCGAATGAAAATTGAAAATTTCGAAAAATGAAAATTCTCGTTTACGAAGTGTTTTACGGGAAAATCGAGAGAGATAGGACGACAGTCGTCAGACATAAAATTGATCCCCATAACCAGCTTCATAAGTTGTATGCTTTTGATTTTTCGAAAAACTGTTATTAAGGATTTTTAAACGTCGTACTTAGGTCGAACGATTTTTGAAAACCCAAAATTTGAAATAACGAGTTTTTGGAAAAATGAAAAACTGTTTCTGGTTTGGAATTACATGTAGAACATTTTAACTTCTTTGATAAATTGTCGTTGGACCACCAGGTGACCTAGGAAACGCGAATGAAAATTGAAATTTTCGAAAAATGAAAATTCTCGTTTACGAAATGTTTTACGGGAAAACCGAGAGAGATAGGACGACAGTCGTGAGACATAAAATTGATCCCCATAACCAGCTTCATAAGTTGTATGCTTTTGATTTTTCGAAAAACCGTTATTAAGGATTTTTAAACGTCGTACTTAGGTCGAACGATTTTTGAAAACCCAAAATTTGAAATAAACAATTTTTGGAAAAAACAAAAACTGATTCTGATTTAGAATTACATGTAGAACATTTTAACTTCTGTGATAAATTTGTCGTTGGACCACCAGGTGACCTAGGAAACGCGAATGAAAATTGAAAATTTCGAAAAATGAAAATTCTCGTTTACGAAGTGTTTTACGGGAAAATCGAGAGAGATAGGACGACAGTCGTCAGACATAAAATTGATCCCCATAACCAGCTTCATAAGTTGTATGCTTTTGATTTTTCGAAAAACCGTTATTAAGGATTTTTAAACGTCGTACTTAGGTCGAACGATTTTTGAAAACCCAAAATTTGAAATAAACAATTTTTGGAAAAAACAAAAACTGATTCTGATTTAGAATTACATGTAGAACATTTTAACTTCTGTGATAAATTTGTCGTTGGACCACCAGGTGACCTAGGAAATGCGAATGAAAATTGAAAATTTCGAAAAATGAAAATTCTCGTTTACGAAGTGTTTTACGGGAAAATCGAGAGAGATAGGACGACAGTCGTCAGACATAAAATTGATCCCCATAACCAGCTTCATAAGTTGTATGCTTTTGATTTTTCGAAAAACCGTTATTAAGGATTTTTAAACGTCGTACTTAGGTCGAACGATTTTTGAAAACCCAAAATTTGAAATAAACAATTTTTGGAAAAAACAAAAACTGATTCTGATTTAGAATTACATGTAGAACATTTTAACTTCTGTGATAAATTTGTCGTTGGACCACCAGGTGACCTAGGAAACGCGAATGAAAATTGAAAATTTCGAAAAATGAAAATTCTCGTTTACGAAGTGTTTTACGGGAAAATCGAGAGAGATAGGACGACAGTCGTGAGACATAAAATTGATTCCCATAACCAGCTTCATAAGTTGTATGCTTTTGATTTTTCGAAAAACCGTTATTAAGGATTTTTAAACGTCGTACTTAGGTCGAACGATTTTTGAAAACCCAAAATTTGAAATAAACAATTTTTGGAAAAAACAAAAACTGATTCTGATTTAGAATTACATGTAGAACATTTTAACTTCTGTGATAAATTTGTCGTTGGACCACCAGGTGACCTAGGAAACGCGAATGAAAATTGAAAATTTCGAAAAATGAAAATTCTCGTTTACGAAGTGTTTTACGGGAAAATCGAGAGAGATAGGACGACAGTCGTCAGACATAAAATTGATCCCCATAACCAGCTTCATAAGTTGTATGCTTTTGATTTTTCGAAAAACTGTTATTAAGGATTTTTAAACGTCGTACTTAGGTCGAACGATTTTTGAAAACCCAAAATTTGAAATAACGAGTTTTTGGAAAAATGAAAAACTGTTTCTGGTTTGGAATTACGTGTAGAACATTTTAACTTCTGTGATAAATTGTCGTTGGACCACCAGGTGACCTAGGAAACGCGAATGAAAATTGAAAATTTCGAAAAATGAAAATTCTCGTTTACGAAATGTTTTACGGGAAAACCGAGAGAGATAGGACGACAGTCGTGAGACATAAAATTGATCCCCATAACCAGCTTCATAAGTTGTATGCTTTTGATTTTTCGAAAAACCGTTATTAAGGATTTTTAAACGTCGTACTTAGGTCGAACGATTTTTGAAAACCCAAAATTTGAAATAAACAATTTTTGGAAAAAACAAAAACTGATTCTGATTTAGAATTACATGTAGAACATTTTAACTTCTGTGATAAATTTGTCGTTGGACCACCAGGTGACCTAGGAAACGCGAATGAAAATTGAAAATTTCGAAAAATGAAAATTCTCGTTTACGAAGTGTTTTACGGGAAAATCGAGAGAGATAGGACGACAGTCGTCAGACATAAAATTGATCCCCATAACCAGCTTCATAAGTTGTATGCTTTTGATTTTTCGAAAAACCGTTATTAAGGATTTTTAAACGTCGTACTTAGGTCGAACGATTTTTGAAAACCCAAAATTTGAAATAAACAATTTTTGGAAAAAACAAAAACTGATTCTGATTTAGAATTACATGTAGAACATTTTAACTTCTGTGATAAATTTGTCGTTGGACCACCAGGTGACCTAGGAAATGCGAATGAAAATTGAAAATTTCGAAAAATGAAAATTCTCGTTTACGAAGTGTTTTACGGGAAAATCGAGAGAGATAGGACGACAGTCGTCAGACATAAAATTGATCCCCATAACCAGCTTCATAAGTTGTATGCTTTTGATTTTTCGAAAAACCGTTATTAAGGATTTTTAAACGTCGTACTTAGGTCGAACGATTTTTGAAAACCCAAAATTTGAAATAAACAATTTTTGGAAAAAACAAAAACTGATTCTGATTTAGAATTACATGTAGAACATTTTAACTTCTGTGATAAATTTGTCGTTGGACCACCAGGTGACCTAGGAAACGCGAATGAAAATTGAAAATTTCGAAAAATGAAAATTCTCGTTTACGAAGTGTTTTACGGGAAAATCGAGAGAGATAGGACGACAGTCGTGAGACATAAAATTGATTCCCATAACCAGCTTCATAAGTTGTATGCTTTTGATTTTTCGAAAAACCGTTATTAAGGATTTTTAAACGTCGTACTTAGGTCGAACGATTTTTGAAAACCCAAAATTTGAAATAAACAATTTTTGGAAAAAACAAAAACTGATTCTGATTTAGAATTACATGTAGAACATTTTAACTTCTGTGATAAATTTGTCGTTGGACCACCAGGTGACCTAGGAAACGCGAATGAAAATTGAAAATTTCGAAAAATGAAAATTCTCGTTTACGAAGTGTTTTACGGGAAAATCGAGAGAGATAGGACGACAGTCGTCAGACATAAAATTGATCCCCATAACCAGCTTCATAAGTTGTATGCTTTTGATTTTTCGAAAAACTGTTATTAAGGATTTTTAAACGTCGTACTTAGGTCGAACGATTTTTGAAAACCCAAAATTTGAAATAACGAGTTTTTGGAAAAATGAAAAACTGTTTCTGGTTTGGAATTACGTGTAGAACATTTTAACTTCTGTGATAAATTGTCGTTGGACCACCAGGTGACCTAGGAAACGCGAATGAAAATTGAAAATTTCGAAAAATGAAAATTCTCGTTTACGAAATGTTTTACGGGAAAACCGAGAGAGATAGGACGACAGTCGTGAGACATAAAATTGATCCCCATAACCAGCTTCATAAGTTGTATGCTTTTGATTTTTCGAAAAACCGTTATTAAGGATTTTTAAACGTCGTACTTAGGTCGAACGATTTTTGAAAACCCAAAATTTGAAATAAACAATTTTTGGAAAAAACAAAAACTGATTCTGATTTAGAATTACATGTAGAACATTTTAACTTCTGTGATAAATTTGTCGTTGGACCACCAGGTGACCTAGGAAATGCGAATGAAAATTGAAAATTTCGAAAAATGAAAATTCTCGTTTACGAAGTGTTTTACGGGAAAATCGAGAGAGATAGGACGACAGTCGTCAGACATAAAATTGATCCCCATAACCAGCTTCATAAGTTGTATGCTTTTGATTTTTCGAAAAACTGTTATTAAGGATTTTTAAACGTCGTACTTAGGTCGAACGATTTTTGAAAACCCAAAATTTGAAATAACGAGTTTTTGGAAAAATGAAAAACTGTTTCTGGTTTGGAATTACATGTAGAACATTTTAACTTCTGTGATAAATTGTCGTTGGACCACCAGGTGACCTAGGAAACGCGAATGAAAATTGAAAATTTCGAAAAATGAAAATTCTCGTTTACGAAATGTTTTACGGGAAAACCGAGAGAGATAGGACGACAGTCGTGAGACATAAAATTGATCCCCATAACCAGCTTCATAAGTTGTATGCTTTTGATTTTTCGAAAAACCGTTATTAAGGATTTTTAAACGTCGTACTTAAGTCGAACGATTTTTGAAAACCCAAAATTTGAAATAACGAGTTTTTGGAAAAATGAAAAACTGTTTCTGGTTTGGAATTACATGTAGAACATTTTAACTTCTGTGATAAATTGTCGTTGGACCACCAGGTGACCTAGGAAACGCGAATGAAAATTGAAAATTTCGAAAAATGAAAATTCTCGTTTACGAAATGTTTTACGGGAAAACCGAGAGAGATAGGACGACAGTCGTGAGACATAAAATTGATCCCCATAACCAGCTTCATAAGTTGTATGCTTTTGATTTTTCGAAAAACCGTTATTAAGGATTTTTAAACGTCGTACTTAGGTCGAACGATTTTTGAAAACCCAAAATTTGAAATAAACAATTTTTGGAAAAAACAAAAACTGATTCTGATTTAGAATTACATGTAGAACATTTTAACTTCTGTGATAAATTTGTCGTTGGACCACCAGGTGACCTAGGAAACGCGAATGAAAATTGAAAATTTCGAAAAATGAAAATTCTCGTTTACGAAGTGTTTTACGGGAAAATCGAGAGAGATAGGACGACAGTCGTCAGACATAAAATTGATCCCCATAACCAGCTTCATAAGTTGTATGCTTTTGATTTTTCGAAAAACCGTTATTAAGGATTTTTAAACGTCGTACTTAGGTCGAACGATTTTTGAAAACCCAAAATTTGAAATAACGAGTTTTAGGAAAAATGAAAAACTGATTCTGATTTAGAATTACATTTAGAACATTTTAACTTCTGTGATAAATTTGTCGTTGGACCACCAGGTGACCTAGGAAACGCGAATGAAAATTGAAAATTTCGAAAAATGAAAATTCTCGTTTACGAAGTGTTTTACGGGAAAATCGAGAGAGATAGGACGACAGTCGTCAGACATAAAATTGATCCCCATAATCAGCTTCATAAGTTGTATGCTTTTGATTTTTCGAAAAACTGTTATTAAGGATTTTTAAACGTCGTACTTAGGTCGAACGATTTTTGAAAACCCAAAATTTGAAATAACGAGTTTTTGGAAAAATGAAAAACTGTTTCTGGTTTGGAATTACATGTAGAACATTTTAACTTCTGTGATAAATTGTCGTTGGACCACCAGGTGACCTAGGAAACGCGAATGAAAATTGAAAATTTCGAAAAATGAAAATTCTCGTTTACGAAATGTTTTACGGGAAAACCGAGAGAGATAGGACGACAGTCGTGAGACATAAAATTGATCCCCATAACCAGCTTCATAAGTTGTATGCTTTTGATTTTTCGAAAAACCGTTATTAAGGATTTTTAAACGTCGTACTTAGGTCGAACGATTTTTGAAAACCCAAAATTTGAAATAAACAATTTTTGGAAAAAACAAAAACTGATTCTGATTTAGAATTACATGTAGAACATTTTAACTTCTGTGATAAATTTGTCGTTGGACCACCAGGTGACCTAGGAAATGCGAATGAAAATTGAAAATTTCGAAAAATGAAAATTCTCGTTTACGAAGTGTTTTACGGGAAAATCGAGAGAGATAGGACGACAGTCGTCAGACATAAAATTGATCCCCATAACCAGCTTCATAAGTTGTATGCTTTTGATTTTTCGAAAAACTGTTATTAAGGATTTTTAAACGTCGTACTTAGGTCGAACGATTTTTGAAAACCCAAAATTTGAAATAACGAGTTTTTGGAAAAATGAAAAACTGTTTCTGGTTTGGAATTACATGTAGAACATTTTAACTTCTGTGATAAATTGTCGTTGGACCACCAGGTGACCTAGGAAACGCGAATGAAAATTGAAAATTTCGAAAAATGAAAATTCTCGTTTACGAAATGTTTTACGGGAAAACCGAGAGAGATAGGACGACAGTCGTGAGACATAAAATTGATCCCCATAACCAGCTTCATAAGTTGTATGCTTTTGATTTTTCGAAAAACCGTTATTAAGGATTTTTAAACGTCGTACTTAAGTCGAACGATTTTTGAAAACCCAAAATTTGAAATAACGAGTTTTTGGAAAAATGAAAAACTGTTTCTGGTTTGGAATTACATGTAGAACATTTTAACTTCTGTGATAAATTGTCGTTGGACCACCAGGTGACCTAGGAAACGCGAATGAAAATTGAAAATTTCGAAAAATGAAAATTCTCGTTTACGAAATGTTTTACGGGAAAACCGAGAGAGATAGGACGACAGTCGTGAGACATAAAATTGATCCCCATAACCAGCTTCATAAGTTGTATGCTTTTGATTTTTCGAAAAACCGTTATTAAGGATTTTTAAACGTCGTACTTAGGTCGAACGATTTTTGAAAACCCAAAATTTGAAATAAACAATTTTTGGAAAAAACAAAAACTGATTCTGATTTAGAATTACATGTAGAACATTTTAACTTCTGTGATAAATTTGTCGTTGGACCACCAGGTGACCTAGGAAACGCGAATGAAAATTGAAAATTTCGAAAAATGAAAATTCTCGTTTACGAAGTGTTTTACGGGAAAATCGAGAGAGATAGGACGACAGTCGTCAGACATAAAATTGATCCCCATAACCAGCTTCATAAGTTGTATGCTTTTGATTTTTCGAAAAACCGTTATTAAGGATTTTTAAACGTCGTACTTAGGTCGAACGATTTTTGAAAACCCAAAATTTGAAATAACGAGTTTTAGGAAAAATGAAAAACTGATTCTGATTTAGAATTACATTTAGAACATTTTAACTTCTGTGATAAATTTGTCGTTGGACCACCAGGTGACCTAGGAAACGCGAATGAAAATTGAAAATTTCGAAAAATGAAAATTCTCGTTTACGAAGTGTTTTACGGGAAAATCGAGAGAGATAGGACGACAGTCGTCAGACATAAAATTGATCCCCATAATCAGCTTCATAAGTTGTATGCTTTTGATTTTTCGAAAAACTGTTATTAAGGATTTTTAAACGTCGTACTTAGGTCGAACGATTTTTGAAAACCCAAAATTTGAAATAACGAGTTTTTGGAAAAATGAAAAACTGTTTCTGGTTTGGAATTACATGTAGAACATTTTAACTTCTGTGATAAATTGTCGTTGGACCACCAGGTGACCTAGGAAACGCGAATGAAAATTGAAAATTTCGAAAAATGAAAATTCTCGTTTACGAAATGTTTTACGGGAAAACCGAGAGAGATAGGACGACAGTCGTGAGACATAAAATTGATCCCCATAACCAGCTTCATAAGTTGTATGCTTTTGATTTTTCGAAAAACCGTTATTAAGGATTTTTAAACGTCGTACTTAGGTCGAACGATTTTTGAAAACCCAAAATTTGAAATAAACAATTTTTGGAAAAAACAAAAACTGATTCTGATTTAGAATTACATGTAGAACATTTTAACTTCTGTGATAAATTTGTCGTTGGACCACCAGGTGACCTAGGAAAGGCGAATGAAAATTGAAAATTTCGAAAAATGAAAATTCTCGTTTACGAAATGTTTTACGGGAAAACCGAGAGAGATAGGACGACAGTCGTAAGACATAAAATTGATCCCCATAACCAGCTTCATAAGTTGTATGCTTTTGATTTTTCGAAAAACTGTTATTAAGGATTTTTAAACGTCGTACTTAGGTCGAACGATTTTTGAAAACCCAAAATTTGAAATAACGAGTTTTTGGAAAAATGAAAAACTGTTTCTGGTTTGGAATTACATGTAGAACATTTTAACTTCTGTGATAAATTGTCGTTGGACCACCAGGTGACCTAGGAAACGCGAATGAAAATTGAAAATTTCGAAAAATGAAAATTCTCGTTTACGAAATGTTTTACGGGAAAACCGAGAGAGATAGGACGACAGTCGTGAGACATAAAATTGATCCCCATAACCAGCTTCATAAGTTGTATGCTTTTGATTTTTCGAAAAACCGTTATTAAGGATTTTTAAACGTCGTACTTAGGTCAAACGATTTTTGAAAACCCAAAATTTGAAATAAACAATTTTTGGAAAAAACAAAAACTGATTCTGATTTAGAATTACATGTAGAACATTTTAACTTCTGTGATAAATTTGTCGTTGGACCACCAGGTGACCTAGGAAAGGCGAATGAAAATTGAAAATTTCGAAAAATGAAAATTCTCGTTTACGAAATGTTTTACGGGAAAACCGAGAGAGATAGGACGACAGTCGTAAGACATAAAATTGATCCCCATAACCAGCTTCATAAGTTGTATGCTTTTGATTTTTCGAAAAACTGTTATTAAGGATTTTTAAACGTCGTACTTAGGTCGAACGATTTTTGAAAACCCAAAATTTGAAATAACGAGTTTTTGGAAAAATGAAAAAACTGTTTCTGGTTTGGAATTACATGTAGAACATTTTAACTTCTGTGATAAATTGTCGTTGGACCACCAGGTGACCTAGGAAACGCGAATGAAAATTGAAAATTTCGAAAAATGAAAATTCTCGTTTACGAAATGTTTTACGGGAAAACCGAGAGAGATAGGACGACAGTCGTGAGACATAAAATTGATCCCCATAACCAGCTTCATAAGTTGTATGCTTTTGATTTTTCGAAAAACCGTTATTAAGGATTTTTAAACGTCGTACTTAGGTCGAACGATTTTTGAAAACCCAAAATTTGAAATAAACAATTTTTGGAAAAAACAAAAAACTGATTCTGATTTAGAATTACATGTAGAACATTTTAACTTCTGTGATAAATTTGTCGTTGGACCACCAGGTGACCTAGGAAACGCGAATGAAAATTGAAAATTTCGAAAAATGAAAATTCTCGTTTACGAAATGTTTTACGGGAAAACCGAGAGAGATAGGACGACAGTCGTAAGACATAAAATTGATCCCCATAACCAGCTTCATAAGTTGTATGCTTTTGATTTTTCGAAAAACCGTTATTAAGGATTTTTAAACGTCGTACTTAGGTCGAACGATTTTTGAAAACCCAAAATTTGAAATAAACAATTTTTGGAAAAAACAAAAACTGATTCTGATTTAGAATAACATGTAGAACATTTTAACTTCTGTGATAAATTTGTCGTTGGACCACCAGGTGACCTAGGAAACGCGAATGAAAATTGAAAATTTCGAAAAATGAAAATTCTCGTTTACGAAATGTTTTACGGGAAAACCGAGAGAGATAGGACGAAAGTCGTGAGACATAACATTGATCCCCATAACCAGCTTCATAAGTTTAATGCTTTTGATTTTTCGAAAAACCGTTATTAAGGATTTTTAAACGTCGTACTTAGGTCGAACGATTTTTGAAAACCCAAAATTTGAAATAACGAGTTTTTGGAAAAAACAAAAACTGATTCTGATTTAGAATTACATGTAGAACATTTTATCTTCTGTGATAAATTGTCGTTGGACCACCAGGTGACCTAGGAAACGCGAATGAAAATTGAAAATTTCGAAAAATGAAAATTCTCGTTTACGAAATGTTTTACGGGAAAACCGAGAGAGATAGGACGAAAGTCGTGAGACATAACATTGATCCCCATAACCAGCTTCATAAGTTTAATGCTTTTGATTTTTCGAAAAACCGTTATTAAGGATTTTTAAACGTCGTACTTAGGTCGAACGATTTTTAAAAACCCAAAATTTGAAATAACGAGTTTTTGGAAAAAACAAAAACTGATTCTGATTAAGAATTACATGTAGAACATTTTAACTTCTGTGATAAATTGTCGTTGGACCACCAGGTGACCTAGGAAACGCGAATGAAAATTGAAAATTTCGAAAAATGAAAATTCTCGTTTACGAAATGTTTTACGGGAAAACCGAGAGAGATAGGACGACAGTCGTCAGACATAAAATTGATCCCCATAACCAGCTTCATAAGTTGTATGCTTTTGATTTTTCGAAAAACTGTTATTAAGGATTTTTAAACGTCGTACTTAGGTCGAACGATTTTTGAAAACCCAAAATTTGAAATAACGAGTTTTTTGAAGAATGAAAAACTGTTTCTGGTTTGGAATTACATGTAGAACATTTTAACTTCTGTGATAAATTGTCGTTGGACCACCAGGTGACCTAGGAAACGCGAATGAAAATTGAAAATTTCGAAAAATGAAAATTCTCGTTTACGAAATGTTTTACGGGAAAACCGAGAGAGATAGGACGACAGTCGTAAGACATAAAATTGATCCCCATAACCAGCTTCATAAGTTGTATGCTTTTGATTTTTCGAAAAACCGTTATTAAGGATTTTTAAACGTCGTACTTAGTTCGAACGATTTTTGAAAACCCAAAATTTGAAATAAACAATTTTTGGAAAAAACAAAAACTGATTCTGATTTAGAATTACATGTAGAACATTTTATCTTCTGTGATAAATTGTCGTTGGACCACCAGGTGACCTAGGAAACGCGAATGAAAATTGAAAATTTCGAAAAATGAAAATTCTCGTTTACGAAATGTTTTACGGGAAAACCGAGAGAGATAGGACGAAAGTCGTGAGACATAACATTGATCCCCATAACCAGCTTCATAAGTTTAATGCTTTTGATTTTTCGAAAAACCGTTATTAAGGATTTTTAAACGTCGTACTTAGGTCGAACGATTTTTAAAAACCCAAAATTTGAAATAACGAGTTTTTGGAAAAAACAAAAACTGATTCTGATTAAGAATTACATGTAGAACATTTTAACTTCTGTGATAAATTGTCGTTGGACCACCAGGTGACCTAGGAAACGCGAATGAAAATTGAAAATTTCGAAAAATGAAAATTCTCGTTTACGAAATGTTTTACGGGAAAACCGAGAGAGATAGGACGACAGTCGTCAGACATAAAATTGATCCCCATAACCAGCTTCATAAGTTGTATGCTTTTGATTTTTCGAAAAACTGTTATTAAGGATTTTTAAACGTCGTACTTAGGTCGAACGATTTTTGAAAACCCAAAATTTGAAATAACGAGTTTTTTGAAGAATGAAAAACTGTTTCTGGTTTGGAATTACATGTAGAACATTTTAACTTCTGTGATAAATTGTCGTTGGACCACCAGGTGACCTAGGAAACGCGAATGAAAATTGAAAATTTCGAAAAATGAAAATTCTCGTTTACGAAATGTTTTACGGGAAAACCGAGAGAGATAGGACGACAGTCGTAAGACATAAAATTGATCCCCATAACCAGCTTCATAAGTTGTATGCTTTTGATTTTTCGAAAAACCGTTATTAAGGATTTTTAAACGTCGTACTTAGGTCGAACGATTTTTGAAAACCCAAAATTTGAAATAAACAATTTTTGGAAAAAACAAAAACTGATTCTGATTTAGAATTACATGTAGAACATTTTAACTTCTGTGATAAATTTGTCGTTGGACCACCAGGTGACCTAGGAAACGCGAATGAAAATTGAAAATTTCGAAAAATGAAAATTCTCGTTTACGAAATGTTTTACGGGAAAACCGAGAGAGATAGGACGACAGTCGTAAGACATAAAATTGATCCCCATAACCAGCTTCATAAGTTGTATGCTTTTGATTTTTCGAAAAACCGTTATTAAGGATTTTTAAACGTCGTACTTAGTTCGAACGATTTTTGAAAACCCAAAATTTGAAATAAACAATTTTTGGAAAAAACAAAAACTGATTCTGATTTAGAATAACATGTAGAACATTTTAACTTCTGTGATAAATTTGTCGTTGGACCACCAGGTGACCTAGGAAACGCGAATGAAAATTGAAAATTTCGAAAAATGAAAATTCTCGTTTACGAAATGTTTTACGGGAAAACCGAGAGAGATAGGACGAAAGTCGTGAGACATAACATTGTTCCCCATAACCAGCTTCATAAGTTTAATGCTTTTGATTTTTCGAAAAACCGTTATTAAGGATTTTTAAACGTCGTACTTAGGTCGAACGATTTTTGAAAACCCAAAATTTGAAATAACGAGTTTTTGGAAAAAACAAAAACTGATTCTGATTTAGAATTACATGTAGAACATTTTAACTTCTGTGATAAATTGTCGTTGGACCACCAGGTGACCTAGGAAACGCGAATGAAAATTGAAAATTTCGAAAAATGAAAATTCTCGTTTACGAAATGTTTTACGGGAAAACCGAGAGAGATAGGACGACAGTCGTGAGACATAAAATTGATCCCCATAACCAGCTTCATAAGTTGTATGCTTTTGATTTTTCGAAAAACCGTTATTAAGGATTTTTAAACGTCGTACTTAAGTCGAACGATTTTTGAAAACCCAAAATTTGAAATAACGAGTTTTTGGAAAAATGAAAAACTGTTTCTGGTTTGGAATTACATGTAGAACATTTTAACTTCTGTGATAAATTGTCGTTGGACCACCAGGTGACCTAGGAAACGCGAATGAAAATTGAAAATTTCGAAAAATGAAAATTCTCGTTTACGAAATGTTTTACGGGAAAACCGAGAGAGATAGGACGACAGTCGTGAGACATAAAATTGATCCCCATAACCAGCTTCATAAGTTGTATGCTTTTGATTTTTCGAAAAACCGTTATTAAGGATTTTTAAACGTCGTACTTAGGTCGAACGATTTTTGAAAACCCAAAATTTGAAATAAACAATTTTTGGAAAAAACAAAAACTGATTCTGATTTAGAATTACATGTAGAACATTTTAACTTCTGTGATAAATTTGTCGTTGGACCACCAGGTGACCTAGGAAACGCGAATGAAAATTGAAAATTTCGAAAAATGAAAATTCTCGTTTACGAAGTGTTTTACGGGAAAATCGAGAGAGATAGGACGACAGTCGTCAGACATAAAATTGATCCCCATAACCAGCTTCATAAGTTGTATGCTTTTGATTTTTCGAAAAACCGTTATTAAGGATTTTTAAACGTCGTACTTAGGTCGAACGATTTTTGAAAACCCAAAATTTGAAATAACGAGTTTTAGGAAAAATGAAAAACTGATTCTGATTTAGAATTACATTTAGAACATTTTAACTTCTGTGATAAATTTGTCGTTGGACCACCAGGTGACCTAGGAAACGCGAATGAAAATTGAAAATTTCGAAAAATGAAAATTCTCGTTTACGAAGTGTTTTACGGGAAAATCGAGAGAGATAGGACGACAGTCGTCAGACATAAAATTGATCCCCATAATCAGCTTCATAAGTTGTATGCTTTTGATTTTTCGAAAAACTGTTATTAAGGATTTTTAAACGTCGTACTTAGGTCGAACGATTTTTGAAAACCCAAAATTTGAAATAACGAGTTTTTGGAAAAATGAAAAACTGTTTCTGGTTTGGAATTACATGTAGAACATTTTAACTTCTGTGATAAATTGTCGTTGGACCACCAGGTGACCTAGGAAACGCGAATGAAAATTGAAAATTTCGAAAAATGAAAATTCTCGTTTACGAAATGTTTTACGGGAAAACCGAGAGAGATAGGACGACAGTCGTGAGACATAAAATTGATCCCCATAACCAGCTTCATAAGTTGTATGCTTTTGATTTTTCGAAAAACCGTTATTAAGGATTTTTAAACGTCGTACTTAGGTCGAACGATTTTTGAAAACCCAAAATTTGAAATAAACAATTTTTGGAAAAAACAAAAACTGATTCTGATTTAGAATTACATGTAGAACATTTTAACTTCTGTGATAAATTTGTCGTTGGACCACCAGGTGACCTAGGAAAGGCGAATGAAAATTGAAAATTTCGAAAAATGAAAATTCTCGTTTACGAAATGTTTTACGGGAAAACCGAGAGAGATAGGACGACAGTCGTAAGACATAAAATTGATCCCCATAACCAGCTTCATAAGTTGTATGCTTTTGATTTTTCGAAAAACTGTTATTAAGGATTTTTAAACGTCGTACTTAGGTCGAACGATTTTTGAAAACCCAAAATTTGAAATAACGAGTTTTTGGAAAAATGAAAAACTGTTTCTGGTTTGGAATTACATGTAGAACATTTTAACTTCTGTGATAAATTGTCGTTGGACCACCAGGTGACCTAGGAAACGCGAATGAAAATTGAAAATTTCGAAAAATGAAAATTCTCGTTTACGAAATGTTTTACGGGAAAACCGAGAGAGATAGGACGACAGTCGTGAGACATAAAATTGATCCCCATAACCAGCTTCATAAGTTGTATGCTTTTGATTTTTCGAAAAACCGTTATTAAGGATTTTTAAACGTCGTACTTAGGTCGAACGATTTTTGAAAACCCAAAATTTGAAATAAACAATTTTTGGAAAAAACAAAAACTGATTCTGATTTAGAATTACATGTAGAACATTTTAACTTCTGTGATAAATTTGTCGTTGGACCACCAGGTGACCTAGGAAAGGCGAATGAAAATTGAAAATTTCGAAAAATGAAAATTCTCGTTTACGAAATGTTTTACGGGAAAACCGAGAGAGATAGGACGACAGTCGTAAGACATAAAATTGATCCCCATAACCAGCTTCATAAGTTGTATGCTTTTGATTTTTCGAAAAACTGTTATTAAGGATTTTTAAACGTCGTACTTAGGTCGAACGATTTTTGAAAACCCAAAATTTGAAATAACGAGTTTTTGGAAAAATGAAAAACTGTTTCTGGTTTGGAATTACATGTAGAACATTTTAACTTCTGTGATAAATTGTCGTTGGACCACCAGGTGACCTAGGAAACGCGAATGAAAATTGAAAATTTCGAAAAATGAAAATTCTCGTTTACGAAATGTTTTACGGGAAAACCGAGAGAGATAGGACGACAGTCGTGAGACATAAAATTGATCCCCATAACCAGCTTCATAAGTTGTATGCTTTTGATTTTTCGAAAAACCGTTATTAAGGATTTTTAAACGTCGTACTTAGGTCGAACGATTTTTGAAAACCCAAAATTTGAAATAAACAATTTTTGGAAAAAACAAAAACTGATTCTGATTTAGAATTACATGTAGAACATTTTAACTTCTGTGATAAATTTGTCGTTGGACCACCAGGTGACCTAGGAAACGCGAATGAAAATTGAAAATTTCGAAAAATGAAAATTCTCGTTTACGAAATGTTTTACGGGAAAACCGAGAGAGATAGGACGACAGTCGTAAGACATAAAATTGATCCCCATAACCAGCTTCATAAGTTGTATGCTTTTGATTTTTCGAAAAACCGTTATTAAGGATTTTTAAACGTCGTACTTAGGTCGAACGATTTTTGAAAACCCAAAATTTGAAATAAACAATTTTTGGAAAAAACAAAAACTGATTCTGATTTAGAATAACATGTAGAACATTTTAACTTCTGTGATAAATTTGTCGTTGGACCACCAGGTGACCTAGGAAACGCGAATGAAAATTGAAAATTTCGAAAAATGAAAATTCTCGTTAACGAAATGTTTTACGGGAAAACCGAGAGAGATAGGACGAAAGTCGTGAGACATAACATTGATCCCCATAACCAGCTTCATAAGTTTAATGCTTTTGATTTTTCGAAAAACCGTTATTAAGGATTTTTAAACGTCGTACTTAGGTCGAACGATTTTTGAAAACCCAAAATTTGAAATAACGAGTTTTTGGAAAAAACAAAAACTGATTCTGATTTAGAATTACATGTAGAACATTTTATCTTCTGTGATAAATTGTCGTTGGACCACCAGGTGACCTAGGAAACGCGAATGAAAATTGAAAATTTCGAAAAATGAAAATTCTCGTTTACGAAATGTTTTACGGGAAAACCGAGAGAGATAGGACGAAAGTCGTGAGACATAACATTGATCCCCATAACCAGCTTCATAAGTTTAATGCTTTTGATTTTTCGAAAAACCGTTATTAAGGATTTTTAAACGTCGTACTTAGGTCGAACGATTTTTGAAAACCCAAAATTTGAAATAACGAGTTTTTGGAAAAAACAAAAACTGATTCTGATTAAGAATTACATGTAGAACATTTTAACTTCTGTGATAAATTGTCGTTGGACCACCAGGTGACCTAGGAAACGCGAATGAAAATTGAAAATTTCGAAAAATGAAAATTCTCGTTTACGAAATGTTTTACGGGAAAACCGAGAGAGATAGGACGACAGTCGTCAGACATAAAATTGATCCCCATAACCAGCTTCATAAGTTGTATGCTTTTGATTTTTCGAAAAACAGTTATTAAGGATTTTTAAACGTCGTACTTAGGTCGAACGATTTTTGAAAACCCAAAATTTGAAATAACGAGTTTTTTGAAGAATGAAAAACTGTTTCTGGTTTGGAATTACATGTAGAACATTTTAACTTCTGTGATAAATTGTCGTTGGACCACCAGGTGACCTAGGAAACGCGAATGAAAATTGAAAATTTCGAAAAATGAAAATTCTCGTTTACGAAATGTTTTACGGGAAAACCGAGAGAGATAGGACGACAGTCGTAAGACATAAAATTGATCCCCATAACCAGCTTCATAAGTTGTATGCTTTTGATTTTTCGAAAAACCGTTATTAAGGATTTTTAAACGTCGTACTTAGGTCGAACGATTTTTGAAAACCCAAAATTTGAAATAAACAATTTTTGGAAAAAACAAAAACTGATTCTGATTTAGAATTACATGTAGAACATTTTAACTTCTGTGATAAATTGTCGTTGGACCACCAGGTGACCTAGGAAAGGCGAATGAAAATTGAAAATTTCGAAAAATGAAAATTCTCGTTTACGAAATGTTTTACGGGAAAACCGAGAGAGATAGGACGACAGTCGTAAGACATAAAATTGATCCCCATAACCAGCTTCATAAGTTGTATGCTTTTGATTTTTCGAAAAACCGTTATTAAGGATTTTTAAACGTCGTACTTAGGTCGAACGATTTTTGAAAACCCAAAATTTGAAATAAACAATTTTTGGAAAAAACAAAAACTGATTCTGATTTAGAATTACATGTAGAACATTTTAACTTCTGTGATAAATTGTCGTTGGACCACCAGGTGACCTAGGAAAGGCGAATGAAAATTGAAAATTTCGAAAAATGAAAATTCTCGTTTACGAAATGTTTTACGGGAAAACCGAGAGAGATAGGACGACAGTCGTAAGACATAAAATTGATCCCCATAACCAGCTTCATAAGTTGTATGCTTTTGATTTTTCGAAAAACTGTTATTAAGGATTTTTAAACGTCGTACTTAGGTCGAACGATTTTTGAAAACCCAAAATTTGAAATAAACAATTTTTGGAAAAAACAAAAACTGATTCTGATTTAGAATTACATGTAGAACATTTTAACTTCTGTGATAAATTTGTCGTTGGACCACCAGGTGACCTAGGAAACGCGAATGAAAATTGAAAATTTCGAAAAATGAAAATTCTCGTTTACGAAATGTTTTACGGGAAAACCGAGAGAGATAGGACGACAGTCGTAAGACATAAAATTGATCCCCATAACCAGCTTCATAAGTTGTATGCTTTTGATTTTTCGAAAAACCGTTATTAAGGATTTTTAAACGTCGTACTTAGGTCGAACGATTTTTGAAAACCCAAAATTTGAAATAAACAATTTTTGGAAAAAACAAAAACTGATTCTGATTTAGAATAACATGTAGAACATTTTAACTTCTGTGATAAATTTGTCGTTGGACCACCAGGTGACCTAGGAAACGCGAATGAAAATTGAAAATTTCGAAAAATGAAAATTCTCGTTAACGAAATGTTTTACGGGAAAACCGAGAGAGATAGGACGAAAGTCGTGAGACATAACATTGATCCCCATAACCAGCTTCATAAGTTTAATGCTTTTGATTTTTCGAAAAACCGTTATTAAGGATTTTTAAACGTCGTACTTAGGTCGAACGATTTTTGAAAACCCAAAATTTGAAATAACGAGTTTTTGGAAAAAACAAAAACTGATTCTGATTTAGAATTACATGTAGAACATTTTATCTTCTGTGATAAATTGTCGTTGGACCACCAGGTGACCTAGGAAACGCGAATGAAAATTGAAAATTTCGAAAAATGAAAATTCTCGTTTACGAAATGTTTTACGGGAAAACCGAGAGAGATAGGACGAAAGTCGTGAGACATAACATTGATCCCCATAACCAGCTTCATAAGTTTAATGCTTTTGATTTTTCGAAAAACCGTTATTAAGGATTTTTAAACGTCGTACTTAGGTCGAACGATTTTTGAAAACCCAAAATTTGAAATAACGAGTTTTTGGAAAAAACAAAAACTGATTCTGATTAAGAATTACATGTAGAACATTTTAACTTCTGTGATAAATTGTCGTTGGACCACCAGGTGACCTAGGAAACGCGAATGAAAATTGAAAATTTCGAAAAATGAAAATTCTCGTTTACGAAATGTTTTACGGGAAAACCGAGAGAGATAGGACGACAGTCGTCAGACATAAAATTGATCCCCATAACCAGCTTCATAAGTTGTATGCTTTTGATTTTTCGAAAAACTGTTATTAAGGATTTTTAAACGTCGTACTTAGGTCGAACGATTTTTGAAAACCCAAAATTTGAAATAACGAGTTTTTTGAAGAATGAAAAACTGTTTCTGGTTTGGAATTACATGTAGAACATTTTAACTTCTGTGATAAATTGTCGTTGGACCACCAGGTGACCTAGGAAACGCGAATGAAAATTGAAAATTTCGAAAAATGAAAATTCTCGTTTACGAAATGTTTTACGGGAAAACCGAGAGAGATAGGACGACAGTCGTAAGACATAAAATTGATCCCCATAACCAGCTTCATAAGTTGTATGCTTTTGATTTTTCGAAAAACCGTTATTAAGGATTTTTAAACGTCGTACTTAGGTCGAACGATTTTTGAAAACCCAAAATTTGAAATAAACAATTTTTGGAAAAAACAAAAACTGATTCTGATTTAGAATTACATGTAGAACATTTTAACTTCTGTGATAAATTTGTCGTTGGACCACCAGGTGACCTAGGAAACGCGAATGAAAATTGAAAATTTCGAAAAATGAAAATTCTCGTTTACGAAATGTTTTACGGGAAAACCGAGAGAGATAGGACGACAGTCGTAAGACATAAAATTGATCCCCATAACCAGCTTCATAAGTTGTATGCTTTTGATTTTTCGAAAAACCGTTATTAAGGATTTTTAAACGTCGTACTTAGGTCGAACGATTTTTGAAAACCCAAAATTTGAAATAAACAATTTTTGGAAAAAACAAAAACTGATTCTGATTTAGAATTACATGTAGAACATTTTAACTTCTGTGATAAATTTGTCGTTGGACCACCAGGTGACCTAGGAAACGCGAATGAAAATTGAAAATTTCGAAAAATGAAAATTCTCGTTTACGAAATGTTTTACGGGAAAACCGAGAGAGATAGGACGACAGTCGTAAGACATAAAATTGATCCCCATAACCAGCTTCATAAGTTGTATGCTTTTGATTTTTCGAAAAACCGTTATTAAGGATTTTTAAACGTCGTACTTAGTTCGAACGATTTTTGAAAACCCAAAATTTGAAATAAACAATTTTTGGAAAAAACAAAAACTGATTCTGATTTAGAATAACATGTAGAACATTTTAACTTCTGTGATAAATTTGTCGTTGGACCACCAGGTGACCTAGGAAACGCGAATGAAAATTGAAAATTTCGAAAAATGAAAATTCTCGTTTACGAAATGTTTTACGGGAAAACCGAGAGAGATAGGACGAAAGTCGTGAGACATAACATTGTTCCCCATAACCAGCTTCATAAGTTTAATGCTTTTGATTTTTCGAAAAACCGTTATTAAGGATTTTTAAACGTCGTACTTAGGTCGAACGATTTTTGAAAACCCAAAATTTGAAATAACGAGTTTTTGGAAAAAACAAAAACTGATTCTGATTTAGAATTACATGTAGAACATTTTAACTTCTGTGATAAATTGTCGTTGGACCACCAGGTGACCTAGGAAACGCGAATGAAAATTGAAAATTTCGAAAAATGAAAATTCTCGTTTACGAAGTGTTTTACGGGAAAACCGAGAGAGATAGGACGAAAGTCGTTAGTCATAAAATTGATCCCCATAACCAGCTTCATAAGTTGTATGCTTATGATTTTTTGAAAAACCGTTATTAAGGATTTTTAAACGTCGTACTTAGGTCGAACGATTTTTGAAAACCCAAAATTTGAAATAACGAGTTTTTGGAAAAAACAAAAACTGATTCTGATTTAGAATTACATGTAGAACATTTTAACTTCTGTGATAAATTGTCGTTGGACCACCAGGTGACCTAGGAAACGCGAATGAAAATTGAAAATTTTGAAAAATTAAAATTCTCGTTTACGAAGTGTTTTACGGGAAAACCGAGAGAGATAGGACGAAAGTCGTTAGTCATAAAATTGATCCCCATAACCAGCTTCATAAGTTGTATGCTTTTGATTTTTCGAAAAACTGTTATTAAGGATTTTTAAACGTCGTACTTAGGTCGAACGATTTTTGAAAACCCAAAATTTGAAATAACGAGTTTTTGGAAAAAACAAAAACTGATTCTGATTTAGAATTACATGTAGAACATTTTAACTTCTGTGATAAATTGTCGTTGGACCACCAGGTGACCTAGGAAACGCGAATGAAAATTGAAAATTTCGAAAAATGAAAATTCTCGTTTACGAAATGTTTTACGGGAAAACCGAGAGAGATAGGACGACAGTCGTAAGACATAAAATTGATCCCCATAACCAGCTTCATAAGTTGTATGCTTTTGATTTTTCGAAAAACCGTTATTAAGGATTTTTAAACGTCGTACTTAGGTCGAACGATTTTTGAAAACCCAAAATTTGAAATAAACAATTTTTGGAAAAAACAAAAACTGATTCTGATTTAGAATTACATGTAGAACATTTTAACTTCTGTGATAAATTTGTCGTTGGACCACCAGGTGACCTAGGAAACGCGAATGAAAATTGAAAATTTCGAAAAATGAAAATTCTCGTTTACGAAATGTTTTACGGGAAAACCGAGAGAGATAGGACGACAGTCGTAAGACATAAAATTGATCCCCATAACCAGCTTCATAAGTTGTATGCTTTTGATTTTTCGAAAAACCGTTATTAAGGATTTTTAAACGTCGTACTTAGGTCGAACGATTTTTGAAAACCCAAAATTTGAAATAAACAATTTTTGGAAAAAACAAAAACTGATTCTGATTTAGAATTACATGTAGAACATTTTAACTTCTGTGATAAATTTGTCGTTGGACCACCAGGTGACCTAGGAAACGCGAATGAAAATTGAAAATTTCGAAAAATGAAAATTCTCGTTTACGAAATGTTTTACGGGAAAACCGAGAGAGATAGGACGACAGTCGTAAGACATAAAATTGATCCCCATAACCAGCTTCATAAGTTGTATGCTTTTGATTTTTCGAAAAACCGTTATTAAGGATTTTTAAACGTCGTACTTAGTTCGAACGATTTTTGAAAACCCAAAATTTGAAATAAACAATTTTTGGAAAAAACAAAAACTGATTCTGATTTAGAATAACATGTAGAACATTTTAACTTCTGTGATAAATTTGTCGTTGGACCACCAGGTGACCTAGGAAACGCGAATGAAAATTGAAAATTTCGAAAAATGAAAATTCTCGTTTACGAAATGTTTTACGGGAAAACCGAGAGAGATAGGACGAAAGTCGTGAGACATAACATTGTTCCCCATAACCAGCTTCATAAGTTTAATGCTTTTGATTTTTCGAAAAACCGTTATTAAGGATTTTTAAACGTCGTACTTAGGTCGAACGATTTTTGAAAACCCAAAATTTGAAATAACGAGTTTTTGGAAAAAACAAAAACTGATTCTGATTTAGAATTACATGTAGAACATTTTAACTTCTGTGATAAATTGTCGTTGGACCACCAGGTGACCTAGGAAACGCGAATGAAAATTGAAAATTTCGAAAAATGAAAATTCTCGTTTACGAAGTGTTTTACGGGAAAACCGAGAGAGATAGGACGAAAGTCGTTAGTCATAAAATTGATCCCCATAACCAGCTTCATAAGTTGTATGCTTATGATTTTTTGAAAAACCGTTATTAAGGATTTTTAAACGTCGTACTTAGGTCGAACGATTTTTGAAAACCCAAAATTTGAAATAACGAGTTTTTGGAAAAAACAAAAACTGATTCTGATTTAGAATTACATGTAGAACATTTTAACTTCTGTGATAAATTGTCGTTGGACCACCAGGTGACCTAGGAAACGCGAATGAAAATTGAAAATTTTGAAAAATTAAAATTCTCGTTTACGAAGTGTTTTACGGGAAAACCGAGAGAGATAGGACGAAAGTCGTTAGTCATAAAATTGATCCCCATAACCAGCTTCATAAGTTGTATGCTTTTGATTTTTCGAAAAACTGTTATTAAGGATTTTTAAACGTCGTACTTAGGTCGAACGATTTTTGAAAACCCAAAATTTGAAATAACGAGTTTTTGGAAAAAACAAAAACTGATTCTGATTTAGAATTACATGTAGAACATTTTAACTTCTGTGATAAATTGTCGTTGGACCACCAGGTGACCTAGGAAACGCGAATGAAAATTGAAAATTTTGAAAAATTAAAATTCTCGTTTACGAAGTGTTTTACGGGAAAACCGAGAGAGATAGGACGAAAGTCGTTAGTCATAAAATTGATCCCCATAACCAGCTTCATAAGTTGTATGCTTTTGATTTTTCGAAAAACCGTTATTAAGGATTTTTAAACGTCGTACTTAGGTCGAACGATTTTTGAAAACCCAAAATTTGAAATAAACAATTTTTGGAAAAAACAAAAACTGATTCTGATTTAGAATTACATGTAGAACATTTTAACTTCTGTGATAAATTGTCGTTGGACCACCAGGTGACCTAGGAAACGCGAATGAAAATTGAAAATTTCGAAAAATGAAAATTCTCGTTTACGAAATGTTTTACGGGAAAACCGAGAGAGATAGGACGAAAGTCGTGAGACATAAAATTGATCCCTATAACCAGCTTCATAAGTTGTATGCTTTTGATTTTTCGAAAAACCGTTATTAAGGATTTTTAAACGTCGTACTTAGGTCGAACGATTTTTGAAAACCCAAAATTTGAAATAACGAGTTTTTGGAAAAATGAAAAACTGATTCTGGTTTGGAATTACACGTAGAACATTTTAAATTCTGTGATAAATTGTCGTTGGACCACCAGGTGACCTAGGAAAGGCGAATGAAAATTGAAAATTTCGAAAAATTAAAAAGCTCTAATAGTTACACTGTGTAACAAATGTAACAAAAAATATATATTTTGTAATATTACTCAGTCAACCTTTTTATTCATAAGAGATACTATAAAGTTGACCCATGACCCACACACACTTAAACCCAAATGACCAAACATAATATGCTGTGATCTTATACTGGTGAATCTGTGTAGTGTGTAACACAAAATTCATAATAATTTTGATTATGTCTTATATAACAAAAAATGTATGTGTTTGTACTCTTTTATAATATGTTGGATTTGATGCAATGCAATTAATTTAATATTCATTAACAATTATTTGTGATTTTTTTTTTATCGTTTTTTAATGCAGTTTCAAAAACATACATACATATTAATATCAGTAGTAAACTCAACATAATTTATAAAGCATAAATAAATCTTAGAAATAGCATTTACACACCATTACAAAGCAAAAATATCCACTACACGATTTCTATTTATAATGATACATTTACATATAACTTAGTACTTGAAGTAATAAAAATTTCTCAAAATTAAAACTAATTTTTTTCATCAGTGATTCAATATTAATAAGGGAATTGTTCAAATTTTACAACACCAGGTTAAATGGCAATATGATAAATACGCACAGCAAATAAAAAACAATTTATATACTAGACTAAATACAAATATTGATGGAACTTACTAATTTTGTTATGAATTGTTGTTACACTGTTAATTATGTTAAACATGTACCTATCAACAAAACATAAAACACATAAGATAGAATACTAACATTTATAGGACAGTGTAACATAGAGACCACAGTGCAACTAAGATGATTAACAAAGAAAAAAAAGGAAAATAATTTTAAAATAACATGTAATGATCTTATTGATAAATATAAAATATATGTAATTTGTAATTTATTATGAGTTGTAAAGTATTTATGTATTATATATTTATATTGAAATAATAAGGAAATTATTTACTTTATGAGTATAATAATATATAAGTTGTACAACATACAAATAAGTAATAATGTGTGAAATTCTATAAACAAACATTTGTTATTTAGGTCTATAGTTGCGCCAATGGCTTAAAAATAAAGGTAGTACTTACTACTTACTAGTTGGATATTAATTAATTAATAAACATTCAAATATATTACAAACAATTGATTTAGGCACTTATTATACACAAGTTTTACTTATGTTAAATGTTGAACCAAACTTCCAGCCAGGGGCAGCAAACGTAATACAAGTAATCGTTATTCGTTGCCCGTTAAAGTCGTTAAAATGTTGAATAACGGTAATTTATTAATTTCGACCGACAGAATACGACGGATAAATAATGTATCTGGTGCTGGGGACCAGGCTGAGAAATTTATATACTCAAAAATCGTTGTAGAATTATTTACAATGTTGAATAGTTGGTATTAATTTGAATTTTTGCGATTTGAGGTTAGTGTTCAAACTTTTAATTTCTGTTATCACCTATAATTTCTTATCACGGGGTCCAACTCTTATCACGGACTCCAACTGGCCCCATCACCTGTTTTACAATCGTATTTGCATTTAAGTTTTAACTGAAAATTGTTTTTAAATATTTTGTATTAAGAATAAAGTTGTTCAGATAGTTATTGTTTGATTGTTTCCGTTACTGACTTATTCAGTATTTTCCAAATACTAGTAATCATATAAAGATTTTCGTTCTAATTATGGTGTGTAGTAGTGACATTGTTTACTCCAACTATACCCATATTTAACTGACTACAATATTTTCAGATTGCAATACAGCAGACAATGAAAGCCATGGTGAGACATGAATTCACGATTCTATCAGTTTGGAAAATATAAACATCCTATGATGAAAATGGACTAGAAGATACTGATAACAATAATTGTTTTATTCAACGTACGTGTAGAGCTTACAATAGAATATAATTTATAGAAAATTAATAGTTATGTAACAAAATGTTAATGTCATGAAATCCTGACAATAGGACTAAGTAAATGATTCTTATTTACTATAATTAACTTTCATACAATTCATTTAACTTGATACTTCATAAACACTAAAAAACATGATTTTATATGATCATTTTGACGAATATCAAAAATTCATGTTTTAAACTGCTTATGAAGCACTAAGTTATCGAGTCATTCTCCAATTATTATATATATATAACTGATTAAATTTTTTTAGATGGCAATACAGCAGATGACTTAAGGAATGCTGAGACATTAATTTGTATGCATACAACTTTGGGAAAGTATGAACATCCAATGTTGAAAATGAACTAAAAGATACTGATTATAAAGAATTTATGCAATGTACGTGTAATGGTTATTAGGTATAGTTGATAGAAAATTAATAGCAATGTATCTAAAAGTTACTCAAATGCTTCCCTGACCATAATATTAATTAAATTTTTTAATTTATTATTATTAACTTGCATACATTTCATTTAAGCAGATACTTTATATACACTATAAGACATGATTTTATATGATAATTTTGACGTATATTAAAAATTTATTTTTTGATCTGCTTATAAAACAAATAATTATCAAGTTAATCTCTTGAAACCTGGACCACTATATTAGGAAAATGATTCTAATTTGTTATTATTAACTTGCATAATCTCATTTAAGCAGATACTTCATTAAAACTATAAAACATGATTTTATATAATAATTTTGACGAATATTAAATATTTATTTTTTGATCTGCTTATAAAACAAACAATTCTCAAGTTAATCTCTTGAAACTTGGACCAATATATTAAGAAAATGATTCTAAATTGTTATTATTAACTTGCATACATCTCATTTAAGCAGATACTTCATTAAAACTATAAAACATGTTTTTATATGATAATTTTGACGAATATTATATATTTATTTTTTGATCTACTTATAAAACAAACAATTCTCAAGATAATCTCTTGAACCCTGGACCACTATATTACGAAGATGATTCTAATTTATAATTATTAACTTGCATACATCTCATTTAAGCAGATACTTCATTAAAACTATAAAACATGTTTTTATATGATAATTTTGACGAATATTATATATTTATTTTTTGATCTGCTTATAAAACAAACAATTCTCAAGATAATCTCTTGAATCCTGGACCACTATATTAAGAAAATGATTCTAATTTATTATTTTTAACTTGCATACACCTCATTTAAGCAGATACTTCATTAAAACTATAAAACATGATTTTATATGATCATTTTGACGAATATCAAAAATTCATGTTTTAAACTGCTTATAAAGCACTGAGTTATCGAGTCATTCTCCAATTATTATGTATGTTTAACTGATTAAATTTTATTAGATGGCAATACAGCAGATGACTCAAGGAATGCTGAGACATTTATTTGTATGCATACGTATTTGGGAAAGTATGAACATCCAATGTTGAAAATGAACTAAAAGATACTGATTATAAAGAATTTATGCAATGTACGTGTAATGGTTATTAGGTATAGTTGATAGAAAATTAATAGCAATGTATCTAAAAGTTACTCAAATGCTTCCCTCACCATAATATTAAGAAAATGATTCGAATTTATTATTACTAACTTGCATACATCTCATTTAAGCAGATTTTTCATAAACACTATAAAACATGATTTTATATGATAAATTTGACGAATATTAAATATTTATTTTTTGATCTGCTTATAAAACAAACAATTCTCAAGTTAATCTCTTGAAAGCTGGACCACTATATTAAGAAAATGATTCTAATTTGTTATTATTAACTTGCATACATTTCATTTAAGCAGATTTTTCATTAAAACTATAAAACATGATTTTATATGATAATTTTGACGAATATTAAATATTTATTTTTTGATCTGCTTATAAAACAAACAATTCTCAAGATAATCTCTTGAAACCTGGACCACTATATTAAGAAAATGATTCTAATTTATTATTATTAACTTGCATACATCTCATTTAAGCAGATTTTACATAAACACTATAAAACATGATTTTATATGATAAATTTGACGAATATTAAATATTTATTTTTTGATCTGCTTATAAAACAAACAATTCTCAAGTTAATCTCTTGAAACCTGGACCAATATATTAAGAAAATGATTCTAATTTGTTATAATTAACTTGCATACATCTCATTTAAGCAGATACTTCATTAAAACTATAAAACATGTTTTTATATGATAATTTTGACGAATATTATATATTTATTTTTTGATCTACTTATAAAACAAACAATTCTCAAGATAATCTCTTGAACCCTGGACCACTATATTAAGAAAATGATTCTAATTTATTATTATTAACTTGCATACATCTCATTTAAGCAGATACTTCATAAACACTAAAAAACATGATTTTATATGATCATTTTGACGAATATCAAAAATTCATTTTTTAAACTGCTTATAACGCACTGAGTTATCGAGTCATTCTCCAATTATTATATATGTTTAACTGATTAAATTTTTTTAGATGACAATAAAGCAGATGACTCAAGGAATGCTGAGACATTTATTTGTATGCATACAACTTTGGGAAAGTATGAACATTCAATGTTGAAAATTAACTAAAAGTTACTGATTATAAAGAATTTATGCAATGTACGTGTAATGGTTATTAGGTATTTTTGATAGAAAATTAATAGCAATGTATCTAAAAGTTACTCAAATGCTTCCCTGACCATAATATTAAGAAAATGATTCTAATTTATTATTACTAACTTGCATACATCTCATTTAAGCAGATTTTTCATAAACACTATAAAACATGATTTTATATGATAAATTTGACGAATATTAAATATTTATTTTTTGATCTGCTTATAAAACAAACAATTCTCAAGTTAATCTCTTGAAAGCTGGACCACTATATTAAGAAAATGATTCTAATTTGTTATTATTAACTTGCATACATTTCATTTAAGCAGATTTTTCATTAAAACTATAAAACATGATTTTATATGATAATTTTGACGAATATTAAATATTTATTTTTTGATCTGCTTATAAAACAAACAATTCTCAAGATAATCTCTTGAAACCTGGACCACTATATTAAGAAAATGATTCTAATTTATTATTATTAACTTGCATACATCTCATTTAAGCAGATTTTACATAAACACTATAAAACATGATTTTATATGATAAATTTGACGAATATTAAATATTTATGTTTTTAACTGCTTATAAAACCCACAATTCTCAAGTTAATCTCTTGAAACCTACACCACTATATTAAGAAAATGATTCTAATTATTTATTATTAACTTGCATACATTTCATTTAAGCAGATACTTTATATACTCTATAATACATTATTTTATATGATAATCTTTACCAATATTAAAAATTCAAATTATTATCTGCTTATAAAACACTCAATTCTTAAGTTAGTGTCATGAAATCCAGACAATTATATTAAGTAAATGATTCTTATTTACTATTATTAACTTCTATAGATATTATGTTAGCTGATTCTTCATAAACACTATAAAACATGTTTTTATATGATAAGTTTGAGAAATATTATGAATTCCTATTTTAATCTGCTTATAAAACAGTCAATTATTAAATGTATACACCAACAGAGGGCGTGAGCGTCGCCGTAGTAGGGACGACATCCGTCGGCCGAACCGCCTCAGAAAGAAACTAGATAGTTGTGTGGCGTTCACCGTACTGCTGTGTGTCGTAACGGGTCGTTGTTTTTACTTAGCTTTTGAGTCTACTCGTTATTTATTAATTAAGATTTTTGATATTATAAACGAATTGTTCATATTTTATGCCCGAAGTTAACACAAGTAAGTTTCTTGACCCTTGACTACTAGATCAAGAAAATGATTCTAATTTATAATTTTTAACTTTCACTTTTTTCATTTTACCTGATATTTTTACTTCATAAAAACTATAAAATATGATTTTATAAGTCAATTCTGACCAATAATACAACTTAACATTTTTTCGTATTGAAAAGGAGCGATTTTCAGTTGTTGTACAAATGTATTCTTTAGTTACACTCATAATACATTTGAATTTCTTCTACAAAACATTCTGGTATATTTGTACTATCTTTTATGGCTTATCATAATTATTATTTATTATCATCTGTTATACATGTTTTGCAGTTTTACATTCGTATTTGTATTTAAGTTTCAATTGTAAATTCCTTTCATGTATTTTGTATAAAAATGAAGTTTGTCCGTTAGTTTATGTTTTGATAGTTTCCACTTCTGAATTACTCAGTGTTGTCCACGTACTAGTTGTCATATAAAAATTGTCGTTCTCCTTATGGTATCTAGTAGTGACATTTTATCATCCAACCATTATACATATTTAACTTACTATTTTTTTTTAGATGACAGTACACCAGATATACTCAGGACATATTGAGACATGAATTACCATTTCTACCACATGGGAAAGTTTCAACATCCTACGTTGAAAATGGACTAGACGATCCTGATAATAATAATAGTTTTATGCAAAGTACGAGTAATGGATATTGAATATAATTGATATTAAATTAATAGTAGTGTAAAAAAAAATCAGTGTCATGAAACCCTGACCATTAGATTGTAAGCAAATGATTCTAATTTTCCATAATTGACATTCAAATATTACATTTAAGCTGAAACTTCATAAACACAATAAAAAATGATTTAATATTCTGAATTTTGACATGATTTTACATGGTAATTTAAACAAATATTACAAAGTCATACTTTGAACTGCTTGTAAAACACTGTATTCTCAAGTTATTCTCCAACCACTATACATATTTAACTGAGTAAATTCTTTCAGATTGCGGTACAGCAGATCATTCAAGACATGCTGAGACATGAATTACCATTTCTACCACATAAGAAAGTTACAACATCCTATGTTGAAAATGGACTAGAAGATACTGATAATAATATTGGATTTATGCGATGTACGTGTAATGGTAATTAAATGTAACTGATAGCAACATAATTGCAGTATAACAAAAACTTAGTGTCATGAAATCCAGACCATTAGATTAAGTAAATGATTCTTATTTACCATTACTAACTTTCATATATATCATGTAAGCTGATACTTCATAAATACTATAAAACATGTTTTTATATGATTATTTTGACTCGTATTTTAAATTTATATTTTTAACTGCTTATAAAACATACAATTCTTAAGTTAATCTCTTGAATCCTGGACGACTATATTAAGAAAATTACTCTAATTTACCATTATTAACTTGCATACATTTCATTTAAGCAGATACTTTATATACTCTATAATACATGATTTTATACGATAATTTTGACGAATATTAAATATTTATGTTTTTAACTGCTTATAAAACCCACAATTATCAAGTTAATATCTTGAAACCTGGACCACTATATTAAGAAAATGATTCTAATTTACCATTGTTAATTTGCATACATTTCATTTAAGCTGTTACTTCATAGACACTATAAAAACATGTTTTGTATATGATTATTTTGACTCGTATTTTATTTTCATATTTTTAACTGCTTATAAAATACTGAATTCTCAAGTTATTCTTTAACAATTATACATTATTAACTTACTACATTTTTTGAGATGGACATGTTTGTCAGATCACTCAAGGCATGCAGAAACATGAATTCACATTTCTACCACTTACGAAGGTATCAACATCCTATGCTGAAAATGGACTAGAAGATACTGCTAATAATATTGGGTTTATGTAATGTGCGTGTAATGGTTATTGAATATAATTGACAGTAAATTAATGGCAGTGAAACAATTGAGATTTGTTAATAATCTGAAATAAATATTAGTAAACACCTTTGACTTGTAATTTTCATTCTTAAGAGTTACCATTAGTAACTTGCATACATTTCGTTTAAGCTGATACTTCAATAACACTATAAAACATGCTTTTTTACGATGACAATTTTGACGAATATTAAAAATTCATTTTTTTAACTGTTTATAAAACAAACAATTTCTCAAGTAAATCTCTTGAAACCTATACCACTATATTAAGAAAATGATTCTAATTATTTATTATTAACTTGCATACATTTCATTTAAGCAGATACATCATAAACACTATAAAACATGATTTTATATGATAATTTTGACGAATATTAAATATTTATATTTAGAACTGCTTATAAAACACACAATTCTCAAGTTTATCTCTTGAAACCTGGACCACTATATTAAGAAAATGATTCTAATTTTTTATTATTAACTTGCATACATTTCATTTAAGCAGATACTTCATAAACACTATAAAACATGATTTTATATGATAATTTTGACGAATATTAAATATTTATGTTTTTAACTGCTTATAAAACCCACAATTCTCAAGTTAATCTCTTGAAACCTACACCACTATATTAAGAAAATGATTCTAATTATTTATTATTAACTTGCATACATTTCATTTAAGCAGATACTTCATAAACACTATAAACATGATTTTATATGATAATTTTGACGAATATAAAATATTTATGTTTTTAACTGCTTATAAAACCCACAATTCTCAAGTTAATCTCTTGAAACCTGGACGACTATATTAAGAAAATTACTCCAATTTACCATTATTAACTTGCATACATTTCATTTAAGCAGATACTTTATATACCCTATAATACATTATTTTATATGATAATCTTTACCAATATTAAAAATTCAAATTATTATCTGCTTATAAAACACTCAATTCTTAAGTTAGTGTCATGAAATCCAGACAATTATATTAAGTAAATGATTCTTATTTACTATTATTAACTTCTATAGATATTATGTTAGCTGATTCTTCATAAACACTATAAAACATGTTTTTATATGATAAGTTTGAGAAATATTATGAATTCCTATTTTAATCTGCTTATAAAACAGTCAATTATTAAATGTATACACCAACAGAGGGCGTGAGCGTCGCCGTAGTAGGGACGACATCCGTCGGCCGAACCGCCTCAGAAAGAAACTAGATAGTTGTGTGGCGTTCACCGTACTGCTGTGTGTCGTAACGGGTCGTTGTTTTTACTTAGCTTTTGAGTCTACTCGTTATTTATTAATTAAGATTTTTGATATTATAAACGAATTGTTCATATTTTATGCCCGAAGTTAACACAAGTAAGTTTCTTGACCCTTGACTACTAGATCAAGAAAATGATTCTAATTTATAATTTTTAACTTTCACTTTTTTCATTTTACCTGATATTTTTACTTCATAAAAACTATAAAATATGATTTTATAAGTCAATTCTGACCAATAATACAACTTAACATTTTTTCGTATTGAAAAGGAGCGATTTTCAGTTGTTGTACAAATGTATTCTTTAGTTACACTCATAATACATTTGAATTTCTTCTACAAAACATTCTGGTATATTTGTACTATCTTTTATGGCTTATCATAATTATTATTTATTATCATCTGTTATACATGTTTTGCAGTTTTACATTCGTATTTGTATTTAAGTTTCAATTGTAAATTCCTTTCATGTATTTTGTATAAAAATGAAGTTTGTCCGTTAGTTTATGTTTTGATAGTTTCCACTTCTGAATTACTCAGTGTTGTCCACGTACTAGTTGTCATATAAAAATTGTCGTTCTCCTTATGGTATCTAGTAGTGACATTTTATCATCCAACCATTATACATATTTAACTTACTATTTTTTTTTAGATGACAGTACACCAGATCTACTCAGGACATATTGAGACATGAATTACCATTTCTACCACATGGGAAAGTTTCAACATCCTACGTTGAAAATGGACTAGACGATCCTGATAATAATAATAGTTTTATGCAAAGTACGAGTAATGGATATTGAATATAATTGATATTAAATTAATAGTAGTGTAAAAAAAAATCAGTGTCATGAAACCCTGACCATTAGATTGTAAGCAAATGATTCTAATTTTCCATAATTGACATTCAAATATTACATTTAAGCTGAAACTTCATAAACACAATAAAAAATGATTTAATATTCTGAATGTTGACATGATTTTACATGGTAATTTAAACAAATATTACAAAGTCATACTTTGAACTGCTTGTAAAACACTGTATTCTCAAGTTATTCTCCAACCACTATACATATTTAACTGAGTAAATTCTTTCAGATTGCGGTACAGCAGATCATTCAAGACATGCTGAGACATGAATTACCATTTCTACCACATAAGAAAGTTACAACATCCTATGTTGAAAATGGACTAGAAGATACTGATAATAATATTGGATTTATGCGATGTACGTGTAATGGTAATTAAATGTAACTGATAGCAACATAATTGCAGTATAACAAAAACTTAGTGTCATGAAATCCAGACCATTAGATTAAGTAAATGATTCTTATTTACCATTACTAACTTTCATATATATCATGTAAGCTGATACTTCATAAATACTATAAAACATGTTTTTATATGATTATTTTGACTCGTATTTTAAATTTATATTTTTAACTGCTTATAAAACCTACAATTATCAAGTTAATATCTTGAAACCTGGACCACTATATTAAGAAAATGATTCTAATTTACCATTGTTAATTTGCATACATTTCATTTAAGCTGTTACTTCATAGACACTATAAAACATGTTTTGTATATGATTATTTTGACTCGTATTTTATATTCATATTTTTAACTGCTTATAAAATACTGAATTCTCAAGTTATTCTTTAACAATTATACATTATTAACTTACTACATTTTTTCAGATGGACATGTTTGTCAGATCACTCAAGGCATGCAGAAACATGAATTCACATTTCTACCACTTACGAAGGTATCAACATCCTATGCTGAAAATGGACTAGAAGATACTGCTAATAATATTGGGTTTATGTAATGTGCGTGTAATGGTTATTGAATATAATTGACAGTAAATTAATGGCAGTGAAACAATTGAGATTTGTTAATAATCTGAAATAAATATTAGTAAACACCTTTGACTTGTAATTTTCATTCTTAAGAGTTACCATTAGTAATTTGCATACACTTCGTTTAAGCTGATACTTCAATAACACTATAAAACATGCTTTTTTACGATGACAATTTTGACGAATATTAAAAATTCATTTTTTTAACTGTTTATAAAACAAACAATTTCTCGAGTTAATCTCTTGAAACCTGGACCACTATATTAAGAAAATGATTCTAATTATTTATTATTAACTTGCATACATTTCATTTAA
Organism: Rhopalosiphum padi; assembly: GCF_020882245.1. Taxonomy (NCBI): domain Eukaryota; kingdom Metazoa; phylum Arthropoda; class Insecta; order Hemiptera; family Aphididae; genus Rhopalosiphum; species Rhopalosiphum padi. The sequence goes on from NC_083599.1 coordinate 42,983,134, forward strand.
GCAGATACTTCATAAACACTATAAACATGATTTTATATGATAATTTTGACGAATATTAAATATTTATGTTTTTAACTGCTTATAAAACCCACAATTCTCAAGTTTATCTCTTGAAACCTGGACCACTATATTAAGAAAATGATTCTAATTTTTTATTATTAACTTGCATACATTTCATTTAAGCAGATACTTCATAAACACTATAAACATGATTTTATATGATAATTTTGACGAATATTAAATATTTATGTTTTTAACTGCTTATAAAACCCACAATTCTCAAGTTAATCTCTTGAAACCTACACCACTATATTAAGAAAATGATTCTAATTATTTATTATTAACTTGCATACATTTCATTTAAGCAGATTTTACATAAACACTATAAAACATGATTTTATATGATAAATTTGACGAATATTAAATATTTATTTTTTGATCTGCTTATAAAACAAACAATTCTCAAGTTAATCTCTTGAAACCTGGACCAAAATATTAAGAAAATGATTCTAATTTGTTATAATTAACTTGCATACATCTCATTTAAGCAGATACTTCATTAAAACTTTAAAACATGATTTTATATGATAATCTTGACGAATATTAAATATTTATTTTTTGATCTGCTTATAAAACAAACAATTCTCAAGATAATCTCTTGAACCCTGGACCACTATATTAAGAAAATGATTCTAATTTATTATTATTAACTTGCATACATCTCATTTAAGCAGATTTTTCATAAACACTATAAAACATGATTTTATATGATAAATTTGACGAATATTAAATATTTATGTTTTTAACTGCTTATAAAACCCACAATTCTCAAGTTAATCTCTTGAAACCTACACCACTATATTAAGAAAATGATTCTAATTATTTATTATTAACTTGCATACATTTCATTTAAGCAGATACTTTATATACTCTATAATACATTATTTTATATGATAATCTTTACCAATATTAAAAATTCAAATTATTATCTGCTTATAAAACACTCAATTCTTAAGTTAGTGTCATGTAATCCAGACAATTATATTAAGTAAATGATTCTTATTTACTATTATTAACTTCTATAGATATTATGTTAGCTGATTCTTCATAAACACTATAAAACATGTTTTTATATGATAAGTTTGAGAAATATTATGAATTCCTATTTTAATCTGCTTATAAAACAGTCAATTATTAAATGTATACACCAACAGAGGGCGTGAGCGTCGCCGTAGTAGGGACGACATCCGTCGGCCGAACCGCCTCAGAAAGAAACTAGATAGTTGTGTGGCGTTCACCGTACTGCTGTGTGTCGTAACGGGTCGTTGTTTTTACTTAGCTTTTGAGTCTACTCGTTATTTATTAATTAAGATTTTTGATATTATAAACGAATTGTTCATATTTTATGCCCGAAGTTAACACAAGTAAGTTTCTTGACCCTTGACTACTAGATCAAGAAAATGATTCTAATTTATAATTTTTAACTTTCACTTTTTTCATTTTACCTGATATTTTTACTTCATAAAAACTATAAAATATGATTTTATAAGTCAATTCTGACCAATAATACAACTTAACATTTTTTCGTATTGAAAAGGAGCGATTTTCAGTTGTTGTACAAATGTATTCTTTAGTTACACTCATAATACATTTGAATTTCTTCTACAAAACATTCTGGTATATTTGTACTATCTTTTATGGCTTATCATAATTATTATTTATTATCATCTGTTATACATGTTTTGCAGTTTTACATTCGTATTTGTATTTAAGTTTCAATTGTAAATTCCTTTCATGTATTTTGTATAAAAATGAAGTTTGTCCGTTAGTTTATGTTTTGATAGTTTCCACTTCTGAATTACTCAGTGTTGTCCACGTACTAGTTGTCATATAAAAATTGTCGTTCTCCTTATGGTATCTAGTAGTGACATTTTATCATCCAACCATTATACATATTTAACTTACTATTTTTTTTTAGATGGCAGTACACCAGATATACTCAGGACATATTGAGACATGAATTACCATTTCTACCACATGGGAAAGTTTCAACATCCTACGTTGAAAATGGACTAGACGATCCTGATAATAATAATAGTTTTATGCAAAGTACGAGTAATGGATATTGAATATAATTGATATTAAATTAATAGTAGTGTAAAAAAAAATCAGTGTCATGAAACCCTGACCATTAGATTGTAAGCAAATGATTCTAATTTTCCATAATTGACATTCAAATATTACATTTAAGCTGAAACTTCATAAACACAATAAAAAATGATTTAATATTCTGAATGTTGACATGATTTTACATGGTAATTTAAACAAATATTACAAAGTCATACTTTGAACTGCTTGTAAAACACTGTATTCTCAAGTTATTCTCCAACCACTATACATATTTAACTGAGTAAATTCTTTCAGATTGCGGTACAGCAGATCATTCAAGACATGCTGAGACATGAATTACCATTTCTGCCACATAAGAAAGTTACAACATCCTATGTTGAAAATGGACTAGAAGATACTGATAATAATATTGGATTTATGCGATGTACGTGTAATGGTAATTAAATGTAACTGATAGCAACATAATTGCAGTATAACAAAAACTTAGTGTCATGAAATCCAGACCATTAGATTAAGTAAATGATTCTTATTTACCATTACTAACTTTCATATATATCATGTAAGCTGATACTTCATAAATACTATAAAACATGTTTTTATATGATTATTTTGACTCGTATTTTAAATTTATATTTTTAACTGCTTATAAAACCTACAATTATCAAGTTAATATCTTGAAACCTGGACCACTATATTAAGAAAATGATTCTAATTTACCATTGTTAATTTGCATACATTTCATTTAAGCTGTTACTTCATAGACACTATAAAACATGTTTTGTATATGATTATTTTGACTCGTATTTTATATTCATATTTTTAACTGCTTATAAAATACTGAATTCTCAAGTTATTCTTTAACAATTATACATTATTAACTTACTACATTTTTTCAGATGGACATGTTTGTCAGATCACTCAAGGCATGCAGAAACATGAATTCACATTTCTACCACTTACGAAGGTATCAACATCCTATGCTGAAAATGGACTAGAAGATACTGCTAATAATATTGGGTTTATGTAATGTGCGTGTAATGGTTATTGAATATAATTAACAGTAAATTAATGGCAGTGAAACAATTGAGATTTGTTAATAATCTGAAATAAATATTAGTAAACACCTTTGACTTGTAATTTTCATTCTTAAGAGTTACCATTAGTAACTTGCATACATTTCGTTTAAGCTGATACTTCAATAACACTATAAAACATGCTTTTTTACGATGACAATTTTGACGAATATTAAAAATTAATTTTTTTAACTGTTTATAAAACAAACAATTTCTCAAGTAAATCTCTTGAAACCTATACCACTATATTAAGAAAATGATTCTAATTATTTATTATTAACTTGCATACATTTCATTTAAGCAGATACTTCATAAACACTATAAAACATGATTTTAAATGATAATTTTGACGAATATTAAATATTTATATTTAGAACTGCTTATAAAACAAACAATTCTCAAGTTAATCTCTTGAAAGCTGGACCACTATATTAAGAAAATGATTCTAATTTGTTATTATTAACTTGCATACATTTCATTTAAGCAGATTTTTCATTAAAAACTATAAAACATGATTTTATATGATAAATTTGACGAATATTAAATATTTATTTTTTGATCTGCTTATAAAACAAACAATTCTCAAGTTAATCTCTTGAAACCTGGACCAAAATATTAAGAAAATGATTCTAATTTGTTATAATTAACTTGCATACATCTCATTTAAGCAGATACTTCATTAAAACTTTAAAACATGATTTTATATGATAATCTTGACGAATATTAAATATTTATTTTTTGATCTGCTTATAAAACAAACAATTCTCAAGATAATCTCTTGAAACCTACACCACTATATTAAGAAAATTACTCCAATTTACCATTATTAACTTGCATACATTTCATTTAAGCAGATACTTTATATACTCTATAATACATTATTTTATATGATAATCTTTACCAATATTAAAAATTCAAATTATTATCTGCTTATAAAACACTCAATTCTTAAGTTAGTGTCATGAAATCCAGACCATTATATTAAGTAAATGATTCTTATTTACTATTATTAACTTCTATAGATATTATGTTAGCTGATTCTTCATAAACACTATAAAACATGTTTTTATATGATAAGTTTGAGAAATATTATGAATTCCTATTTTAATCTGCTTATAAAACAGTCAATTATTAAATGTATACACCAACAGAGGGCGTGAGCGTCGCCGTAGTAGGGACGACATCCGTCGGCCGAACCGCCTCAGAAAGAAACTAGATAGTTGTGTGGCGTTCACCGTACTGCTGTGTGTCGTAACGGGTCGTTGTTTTTACTTAGCTTTTGAGTCTACTCGTTATTTATTAATTAAGATTTTTGATATTATAAACGAATTGTTCATATTTTATGCCCGAAGTTAACACAAGTAAGTTTCTTGACCCTTGACTACTAGATCAAGAAAATGATTCTAATTTATAATTTTTAACTTTCACTTTTTTCATTTTACCTGATATTTTTACTTCATAAAAACTATAAAATATGATTTTATAAGTCAATTCTGACCAATAATACAACTTAAAATTTTTTCGTATTGAAAAGGAGCGATTTTCAGTTGTTGTACAAATGTATTCTTTAGTTACACTCATAATACATTTGAATTTCTTCTACAAAACATTCTGGTATATTTGTACTATCTTTTATGGCTTATCATAATTATTATTTATTATCATCTGTTATACATGTTTTGCAGTTTTACATTCGTATTTGTATTTAAGTTTCAATTGTAAATTCCTTTCATGTATTTTGTATAAAAATGAAGTTTGTCCGTTAGTTTATGTTTTGATAGTTTCCACTTCTGAATTACTCAGTGTTGTCCACGTACTAGTTGTCATATAAAAATTGTCGTTCTCCTTATGGTATCTAGTAGTGACATTTTATCATCCAACCATTATACATATTTAACTTACTATTTTTTTTTAGATGGCAGTACACCAGATATACTCAGGACATATTGAGACATGAATTACCATTTCTACCACATGGGAAAGTTTCAACATCCTACGTTGAAAATGGACTAGACGATCCTGATAATAATAATAGTTTTATGCAAAGTACGAGTAATGGATATTGAATATAATTGATATTAAATTAATAGTAGTGTAAAAAAAAATCAGTGTCATGAAACCCTGACCATTAGATTGTAAGCAAATGATTCTAATTTTCCATAATTGACATTCAAATATTACATTTAAGCTGAAACTTCATAAACACAATAAAAAATGATTTAATATTCTGAATGTTGACATGATTTTACATGGTAATTTAAACAAATATTACAAAGTCATACTTTGAACTGCTTGTAAAACACTGTATTCTCAAGTTATTCTCCAACCACTATACATATTTAACTGAGTAAATTCTTTCAGATTGCGGTACAGCAGATCATTCAAGACATGCTGAGACATGAATTACCATTTCTGCCACATAAGAAAGTTACAACATCCTATGTTGAAAATGGACTAGAAGATACTGATAATAATATTGGATTTATGCGATGTACGTGTAATGGTAATTAAATGTAACTGATAGCAACATAATTGCAGTATAACAAAAACTTAGTGTCATGAAATCCAGACCATTAGATTAAGTAAATGATTCTTATTTACCATTACTAACTTTCATATATATCATGTAAGCTGATACTTCATAAATACTATAAAACATGTTTTTATATGATTATTTTGACTCGTATTTTAAATTTATATTTTTAACTGCTTATAAAACCTACAATTATCAAGTTAATATCTTGAAACCTGGACCACTATATTAAGAAAATGATTCTAATTTACCATTGTTAATTTGCATACATTTCATTTAAGCTGTTACTTCATAGACACTATAAAACATGTTTTGTATATGATTATTTTGACTCGTATTTTATATTCATATTTTTAACTGCTTATAAAATACTGAATTCTCAAGTTATTCTTTAACAATTATACATTATTAACTTACTACATTTTTTCAGATGGACATGTTTGTCAGATCACTCAAGGCATGCAGAAACATGAATTCACATTTCTACCACTTACGAAGGTATCAACATCCTATGCTGAAAATGGACTAGAAGATACTGCTAATAATATTGGGTTTATGTAATGTGCGTGTAATGGTTATTGAATATAATTAACAGTAAATTAATGGCAGTGAAACAATTGAGATTTGTTAATAATCTGAAATAAATATTAGTAAACACCTTTGACTTGTAATTTTCATTCTTAAGAGTTACCATTAGTAACTTGCATACATTTCGTTTAAGCTGATACTTCAATAACACTATAAAACATGCTTTTTTACGATGACAATTTTGACGAATATTAAAAATTAATTTTTTTAACTGTTTATAAAACAAACAATTTCTCAAGTAAATCTCTTGAAACCTATACCACTATATTAAGAAAATGATTCTAATTATTTATTATTAACTTGCATACATTTCATTTAAGCAGATACTTCATAAACACTATAAAACATGATTTTAAATGATAATTTTGACGAATATTAAATATTTATATTTAGAACTGCTTATAAAACAAACAATTCTCAAGTTAATCTCTTGAAAGCTGGACCACTATATTAAGAAAATGATTCAAATTTGTTATTATTAACTTGCATACATTTCATTTAAGCAGATTTTTCATTAAAACTATAAAACATGATTTTATATGATAAATTTGACGAATATTAAATATTTATTTTTTGATCTGCTTATAAAACAAACAATTCTCAAGTTAATCTCTTGAAACCTGGACCAAAATATTAAGAAAATGATTCTAATTTGTTATAATTAACTTGCATACATCTCATTTAAGCAGATACTTCATTAAAACTTTAAAACATGATTTTATATGATAATCTTGACGAATATTAAATATTTATTTTTTGATCTGCTTATAAAACAAACAATTCTCAAGATAATCTCTTGAAACCTACACCACTATATTAAGAAAATTACTCCAATTTACCATTATTAACTTGCATACATTTCATTTAAGCAGATACTTTATATACTCTATAATACATTATTTTATATGATAATCTTTACCAATATTAAAAATTCAAATTATTATCTGCTTATAAAACACTCAATTCTTAAGTTAGTGTCATGAAATCCAGACCATTATATTAAGTAAATGATTCTTATTTACTATTATTAACTTCTATAGATATTATGTTAGCTGATTCTTCATAAACACTATAAAACATGTTTTTATATGATAAGTTTGAGAAATATTATGAATTCCTATTTTAATCTGCTTATAAAACAGTCAATTATTAAATGTATACACCAACAGAGGGCGTGAGCGTCGCCGTAGTAGGGACGACATCCGTCGGCCGAACCGCCTCAGAAAGAAACTAGATAGTTGTGTGGCGTTCACCGTACTGCTGTGTGTCGTAACGGGTCGTTGTTTTTACTTAGCTTTTGAGTCTACTCGTTATTTATTAATTAAGATTTTTGATATTATAAACGAATTGTTCATATTTTATGCCCGAAGTTAACACAAGTAAGTTTCTTGACCCTTGACTACTAGATCAAGAAAATGATTCTAATTTATAATTTTTAACTTTCACTTTTTTCATTTTACCTGATATTTTTACTTCATAAAAACTATAAAATATGATTTTATAAGTCAATTCTGACCAATAATACAACTTAAAATTTTTTCGTATTGAAAAGGAGCGATTTTCAGTTGTTGTACAAATGTATTCTTTAGTTACACTCATAATACATTTGAATTTCTTCTACAAAACATTCTGGTATATTTGTACTATCTTTTATGGCTTATCATAATTATTATTTATTATCATCTGTTATACATGTTTTGCAGTTTTACATTCGTATTTGTATTTAAGTTTCAATTGTAAATTCCTTTCATGTATTTTGTATAAAAATGAAGTTTGTCCGTTAGTTTATGTTTTGATAGTTTCCACTTCTGAATTACTCAGTGTTGTCCACGTACTAGTTGTCATATAAAAATTGTCGTTCTCCTTATGGTATCTAGTAGTGACATTTTATCATCCAACCATTATACATATTTAACTTACTATTTTTTTTTAGATGGCAGTACACCAGATATACTCAGGACATATTGAGACATGAATTACCATTTCTACCACATGGGAAAGTTTCAACATCCTACGTTGAAAATGGACTAGACGATCCTGATAATAATAATAGTTTTATGCAAAGTACGAGTAATGGATATTGAATATAATTGATATTAAATTAATAGTAGTGTAAAAAAAAATCAGTGTCATGAAACCCTGACCATTAGATTGTAAGCAAATGATTCTAATTTTCCATAATTGACATTCAAATATTACATTTAAGCTGAAACTTCATAAACACAATAAAAAATGATTTAATATTCTGAATGTTGACATGATTTTACATGGTAATTTAAACAAATATTACAAAGTCATACTTTGAACTGCTTGTAAAACACTGTATTCTCAAGTTATTCTCCAACCACTATACATATTTAACTGAGTAAATTCTTTCAGATTGCGGTACAGCAGATCATTCAAGACATGCTGAGACATGAATTACCATTTCTGCCACATAAGAAAGTTACAACATCCTATGTTGAAAATGGACTAGAAGATACTGATAATAATATTGGATTTATGCGATGTACGTGTAATGGTAATTAAATGTAACTGATAGCAACATAATTGCAGTATAACAAAAACTTAGTGTCATGAAATCCAGACCATTAGATTAAGTAAATGATTCTTATTTACCATTACTAACTTTCATATATATCATGTAAGCTGATACTTCATAAATACTATAAAACATGTTTTTATATGATTATTTTGACTCGTATTTTAAATTTATATTTTTAACTGCTTATAAAACCTACAATTATCAAGTTAATATCTTGAAACCTGGACCACTATATTAAGAAAATGATTCTAATTTACCATTGTTAATTTGCATACATTTCATTTAAGCTGTTACTTCATAGACACTATAAAACATGTTTTGTATATGATTATTTTGACTCGTATTTTATATTCATATTTTTAACTGCTTATAAAATACTGAATTCTCAAGTTATTCTTTAACAATTATACATTATTAACTTACTACATTTTTTCAGATGGACATGTTTGTCAGATCACTCAAGGCATGCAGAAACATGAATTCACATTTCTACCACTTACGAAGGTATCAACATCCTATGCTGAAAATGGACTAGAAGATACTGCTAATAATATTGGGTTTATGTAATGTGCGTGTAATGGTTATTGAATATAATTAACAGTAAATTAATGGCAGTGAAACAATTGAGATTTGTTAATAATCTGAAATAAATATTAGTAAACACCTTTGACTTGTAATTTTCATTCTTAAGAGTTACCATTAGTAACTTGCATACATTTCGTTTAAGCTGATACTTCAATAACACTATAAAACATGCTTTTTTACGATGACAATTTTGACGAATATTAAAAATTAATTTTTTTAACTGTTTATAAAACAAACAATTTCTCAAGTAAATCTCTTGAAACCTATACCACTATATTAAGAAAATGATTCTAATTATTTATTATTAACTTGCATACATTTCATTTAAGCAGATACTTCATAAACACTATAAAACATGATTTTAAATGATAATTTTGACGAATATTAAATATTTATATTTAGAACTGCTTATAAAACAAACAATTCTCAAGTTAATCTCTTGAAAGCTGGACCACTATATTAAGAAAATGATTCAAATTTGTTATTATTAACTTGCATACATTTCATTTAAGCAGATTTTTCATTAAAACTATAAAACATGATTTTATATGATAAATTTGACGAATATTAAATATTTATTTTTTGATCTGCTTATAAAACAAACAATTCTCAAGTTAATCTCTTGAAACCTGGACCAAAATATTAAGAAAATGATTCTAATTTGTTATAATTAACTTGCATACATCTCATTTAAGCAGATACTTCATTAAAACTTTAAAACATGATTTTATATGATAATCTTGACGAATATTAAATATTTATTTTTTGATCTGCTTATAAAACAAACAATTCTCAAGATAATCTCTTGAACCCTGGACCACTATATTAAGAAAATGATTCTAATTTATTATTATTAACTTGCATACATCTCATTTAAGCAGATTTTTCATAAACACTATAAAACATGATTTTATATGATAAATTTGACGAATATTAAATATTTATTTTTTGATCTGCTTATAAAACAAACAATTCTCAAGTTAATCTCTTGAAAGCTGGACCACTATATTAAGAAAATGATTCTAATTTATTATTATTAACTTGCATACATCTCATTTAAGCAGATTTTACATAAACACTATAAAACATGATTTTATATGATAAATTTGACGAATATTAAATATTTATTTTTTGATCTGCTTATAAAACAAACAATTCTCAAGTTAATCTCTTGAAACCTGGACCAAAATATTAAGAAAATGATTCTAATTTGTTATAATTAACTTGCATACATCTCATTTAAGCAGATACTTCATTAAAACTTTAAAACATGATTTTATATGATAATTTTGACGAATATTAAATATTTATGTTTTTAACTGCTTATAAAACCCACAATTCTCAAGTTAATCTCTTGAAACCTACACCACTATATTAAGAAAATTACTCCAATTTACCATTATTAACTTGCATACATTTCATTTAAGCAGATACTTTATATACTCTATAATACATTATTTTATATGATAATCTTTACCAATATTAAAAATTCAAATTATTATCTGCTTATAAAACACTCAATTCTTAAGTTAGTGTCATGAAATCCAGACCATTATATTAAGTAAATGATTCTTATTTACTATTATTAACTTCTATAGATATTATGTTAGCTGATTCTTCATAAACACTATAAAACATGTTTTTATATGATAAGTTTGAGAAATATTATGAATTCCTATTTTAATCTGCTTATAAAACAGTCAATTATTAAATGTATACACCAACAGAGGGCGTGAGCGTCGCCGTAGTAGGGACGACATCCGTCGGCCGAACCGCCTCAGAAAGAAACTAGATAGTTGTGTGGCGTTCACCGTACTGCTGTGTGTCGTAACGGGTCGTTGTTTTTACTTAGCTTTTGAGTCTACTCGTTATTTATTAATTAAGATTTTTGATATTATAAACGAATTGTTCATATTTTATGCCCGAAGTTAACACAAGTAAGTTTCTTGACCCTTGACTACTAGATCAAGAAAATGATTCTAATTTATAATTTTTAACTTTCACTTTTTTCATTTTACCTGATATTTTTACTTCATAAAAACTATAAAATATGATTTTATAAGTCAATTCTGACCAATAATACAACTTAAAATTTTTTCGTATTGAAAAGGAGCGATTTTCAGTTGTTGTACAAATGTATTCTTTAGTTACACTCATAATACATTTGAATTTCTTCTACAAAACATTCTGGTATATTTGTACTATCTTTTATGGCTTATCATAATTATTATTTATTATCATCTGTTATACATGTTTTGCAGTTTTACATTCGTATTTGTATTTAAGTTTCAATTGTAAATTCCTTTCTTGTATTTTGTATAAAAATGAAGTTTGTCCGTTAGTTTATGTTTTGATAGTTTCCACTTCTGAATTACTCAGTGTTGTCCACGTACTAGTTGTCATATAAAAATTGTCGTTCTCCTTATGGTATCTAGTAGTGACATTTTATCATCCAACCATTATACATATTTAACTTACTATTTTTTTTTAGATGGCAGTACACCAGATATACTCAGGACATATTGAGACATGAATTACCATTTCTACCACATGGGAAAGTTTCAACATCCTACGTTGAAAATGGACTAGACGATCCTGATAATAATAATAGTTTTATGCAAAGTACGAGTAATGGATATTGAATATAATTGATATTAAATTAATAGTAGTGTAAAAAAAAATCAGTGTCATGAAACCCTGACCATTAGATTGTAAGCAAATGATTCTAATTTTCCATAATTGACATTCAAATATTACATTTAAGCTGAAACTTCATAAACACAATAAAAAATGATTTAATATTCTGAATGTTGACATGATTTTACATGGTAATTTAAACAAATATTACAAAGTCATACTTTGAACTGCTTGTAAAACACTGTATTCTCAAGTTATTCTCCAACCACTATACATATTTAACTGAGTAAATTCTTTCAGATTGCGGTACAGCAGATCATTCAAGACATGCTGAGACATGAATTACCATTTCTGCCACATAAGAAAGTTACAACATCCTATGTTGAAAATGGACTAGAAGATACTGATAATAATATTGGATTTATGCGATGTACGTGTAATGGTAATTAAATGTAACTGATAGCAACATAATTGCAGTATAACAAAAACTTAGTGTCATGAAATCCAGACCATTAGATTAAGTAAATGATTCTTATTTACCATTACTAACTTTCATATATATCATGTAAGCTGATACTTCATAAATACTATAAAACATGTTTTTATATGATTATTTTGACTCGTATTTTAAATTTATATTTTTAACTGCTTATAAAACCTACAATTATCAAGTTAATATCTTGAAACCTGGACCACTATATTAAGAAAATGATTCTAATTTACCATTGTTAATTTGCATACATTTCATTTAAGCTGTTACTTCATAGACACTATAAAACATGTTTTGTATATGATTATTTTGACTCGTATTTTATATTCATATTTTTAACTGCTTATAAAATACTGAATTCTCAAGTTATTCTTTAACAATTATACATTATTAACTTACTACATTTTTTCAGATGGACATGTTTGTCAGATCACTCAAGGCATGCAGAAACATGAATTCACATTTCTACCACTTACGAAGGTATCAACATCCTATGCTGAAAATGGACTAGAAGATACTGCTAATAATATTGGGTTTATGTAATGTGCGTGTAATGGTTATTGAATATAATTAACAGTAAATTAATGGCAGTGAAACAATTGAGATTTGTTAATAATCTGAAATAAATATTAGTAAACACCTTTGACTTGTAATTTTCATTCTTAAGAGTTACCATTAGTAACTTGCATACATTTCGTTTAAGCTGATACTTCAATAACACTATAAAACATGCTTTTTTACGATGACAATTTTGACGAATATTAAAAATTAATTTTTTTAACTGTTTATAAAACAAACAATTTCTCAAGTAAATCTCTTGAAATCTATACCACTATATTAAGAAAATGATACTAATTATTTATTATTAACTTGCATACATTTCATTTAAGCAGATACTTCATAAACACTATAAAACATGATTTTAAATGATAATTTTGACGAATATTAAATATTTATATTTAGAACTGCTTATAAAACAAACAATTCTCAAGTTAATCTCTTGAAAGCTGGACCACTATATTAAGAAAATGATTCTAATTTGTTATTATTAACTTGCATACATTTCATTTAAGCAGATACTTCATAAACACTATAAAACATGATTTTATATGATAATTTTGATGAATATTAAATATTTATAATTAGAACTGCTTATAAAACACATAATTCTCAAGATAATCTCTTGAAACCTGGACCTCTATATTAAGAAAATGATTCTAATTTATTATTATTAACTTGCATACATCTCATTTAAGCAGATTTTACATAAACACTATAAAACATGATTTTATATGATAAATTTGACGAATATTAAATATTTATTTTTTGATCTGCTTATAAAACAAACAATTCTCAAGTTAATCTCTTGAAACCTGGACCAAAATATTAAGAAAATGATTCTAATTTGTTATAATTAACTTGCATACATCTCATTTAAGCAGATACTTCATTAAAACTTTAAAACATGATTTTATATGATAATCTTGACGAATATTAAATATTTATTTTTTGATCTGCTTATAAAACAAACAATTCTCAAGATAATCTCTTGAACCCTGGACCACTATATTAAGAAAATGATTCTAATTTATTATTATTAACTTGCATACATCTCATTTAAGCAGATTTTTCATAAACACTATAAAACATGATTTTATATGATAAATTTGACGAATATTAAATATTTATGTTTTTAACTGCTTATAAAACCCACAATTCTCAAGTTAATCTCTTGAATCCTACACCACTATATTAAGAAAATGATTCTAATTATTTATTATTAACTTGCATACATTTCATTTAAGCAGATACTTTATATACTCTATAATACATTATTTTATATGATAATCTTTACCAATATTAAAAATTCAAATTATTATCTGCTTATAAAACACTCAATTCTTAAGTTAGTGTCATGTAATCCAGACAATTATATTAAGTAAATGATTCTTATTTACTATTATTAACTTCTATAGATATTATGTTAGCTGATTCTTCATAAACACTATAAAACATGTTTTTATATGATAAGTTTGAGAAATATTATGAATTCCTATTTTAATCTGCTTATAAAACAGTCAATTATTAAATGTATACACCAACAGAGGGCGTGAGCGTCGCCGTAGTGGGGACGACATCCGTCGGCCGAACCGCCTCAGAATGAAACTAGATAGTTGTGTGGCGTTCACCGTACTGCTGTGTGTCGTAACGGGTCGTTGTTTTTACTTAGCTTTTGAGTCTACTCGTTATTTATTAATTAAGATTTTTGATATTATAAACGAATTGTTCATATTTTATGCCCGAAGTTAACACAAGTAAGTTTCTTGACCCTTGACTACTAGATCAAGAAAATGATTCTAATTTATAATTTTTAACTTTCACTTTTTTCATTTTACCTGATATTTTTACTTCATAAAAACTATAAAATATGATTTTATAAGTCAATTCTGACCAATAATACAACTTAAAATTTTTTCGTATTGAAAAGGAGCGATTTTCAGTTGTTGTACAAATGTATTCTTTAGTTACACTCATAATACATTTGAATTTCTTCTACAAAACATTCTGGTATATTTGTACTATCTTTTATGGCTTATCATAATTATTATTTATTATCATCTGTTATACATGTTTTGCAGTTTTACATTCGTATTTGTATTTAAGTTTCAATTGTAAATTCCTTTCATGTATTTTGTATAAAAATGAAGTTTGTCCGTTAGTTTATGTTTTGATAGTTTCCACTTCTGAATTACTCAGTGTTGTCCACGTACTAGTTGTCATATAAAAATTGTCGTTCTCCTTATGGTATCTAGTAGTGACATTTTATCATCCAACCATTATACATATTTAACTTACTATTTTTTTTTAGATGGCAGTACACCAGATATACTCAGGACATATTGAGACATGAATTACCATTTCTACCACATGGGAAAGTTTCAACATCCTACGTTGAAAATGGACTAGACGATCCTGATAATAATAATAGTTTTATGCAAAGTACGAGTAATGGATATTGAATATAATTGATATTAAATTAATAGTAGTGTAAAAAAAAATCAGTGTCATGAAACCCTGACCATTAGATTGTAAGCAAATGATTCTAATTTTCCATAATTGACATTCAAATATTACATTTAAGCTGAAACTTCATAAACACAATAAAAAATGATTTAATATTCTGAATGTTGACATGATTTTACATGGTAATTTAAACAAATATTACAAAGTCATACTTTGAACTGCTTGTAAAACACTGTATTCTCAAGTTATTCTCCAACCACTATACATATTTAACTGAGTAAATTCTTTCAGATTGCGGTACAGCAGATCATTCAAGACATGCTGAGACATGAATTACCATTTCTACCACATAAGAAAGTTACAACATCCTATGTTGAAAATGGACTAGAAGATACTGATAATAATATTGGATTTATGCGATGTACGTGTAATGGTAATTAAATGTAACTGATAGCAACATAATTGCAGTATAACAAAAACTTAGTGTCATGAAATCCAGACCATTAGATTAAGTAAATGATTCTTATTTACCATTACTAACTTTCATATATATCATGTAAGCTGATACTTCATAAATACTATAAAACATGTTTTTATATGATTATTTTGACTCGTATTTTAAATTTATATTTTTAACTGCTTATAAAACCTACAATTATCAAGTTAATATCTTGAAACCTGGACCACTATATTAAGAAAATGATTCTAATTTACCATTGTTAATTTGCATACATTTCATTTAAGCTGTTACTTCATAGACACTATAAAACATGTTTTGTATATGATTATTTTGACTCGTATTTTAAATTTATATTTTTAACTGCTTATAAAACCCACAATTCTCAAGTTAATCTCTTGAAACCTACACCACTATACTAAGAAAATGATTCTAATTATTTATTATTAACTTGCATACATTTCATTTAAGCAGATACTTTATATACTCTATAATACATTATTTTATATGATAATCTTTACCAATATTAAAAATTCAAATTATTATCTGCTTATAAAACACTCAATTCTTAAGTTAGTGTCATGAAATCCAGACAATTATATTAAGTAAATGATTCTTATTTACTATTATTAACTTCTATAGATATTATGTTAGCTGATTCTTCATAAACACTATAAAACATGTTTTTATATGATAAGTTTGAGAAATATTATGAATTCCTATTTTAATCTGCTTATAAAACAGTCAATTATTAAATGTATACACCAACAGAGGGCGTGAGCGTCGCCGTAGTAGGGACGACATCCGTCGGCCGAACCGCCTCAGAAAGAAACTAGATAGTTGTGTGGCGTTCACCGTACTGCTGTGTGTCGTAACGGGTCGTTGTTTTTACTTAGCTTTTGAGTCTACTCGTTATTTATTAATTAAGATTTTTGATATTATAAACGAATTGTTCATATTTTATGCCCGAAGTTAACACAAGTAAGTTTCTTGACCCTTGACTACTAGATCAAGAAAATGATTCTAATTTATAATTTTTAACTTTCACTTTTTTCATTTTACCTGATATTTTTACTTCATAAAAACTATAAAATATGATTTTATAAGTCAATTCTGACCAATAATACAACTTAAAATTTTTTCGTATTGAAAAGGAGCGATTTTCAGTTGTTGTACAAATGTATTCTTTAGTTACACTCATAATACATTTGAATTTCTTCTACAAAACATTCTGGTATATTTGTACTATCTTTTATGGCTTATCATAATTATTATTTATTATCATCTGTTATACATGTTTTGCAGTTTTACATTCGTATTTGTATTTAAGTTTCAATTGTAAATTCCTTTCATGTATTTTGTATAAAAATGAAGTTTGTCCGTTAGTTTATGTTTTGATAGTTTCCACTTCTGAATTACTCAGTGTTGTCCACGTACTAGTTGTCATATAAAAATTGTCGTTCTCCTTATGGTATCTAGTAGTGACATTTTATCATCCAACCATTATACATATTTAACTTACTATTTTTTTTTAGATGGCAGTACACCAGATATACTCAGGACATATTGAGACATGAATTACCATTTCTACCACATGGGAAAGTTTCAACATCCTACGTTGAAAATGGACTAGACGATCCTGATAATAATAATAGTTTTATGCAAAGTACGAGTAATGGATATTGAATATAATTGATATTAAATTAATAGTAGTGTAAAAAAAAATCAGTGTCATGAAACCCTGACCATTAGATTGTAAGCAAATGATTCTAATTTTCCATAATTGACATTCAAATATTACATTTAAGCTGAAACTTCATAAACACAATAAAAAATGATTTAATATTCTGAATGTTGACATGATTTTACATGGTAATTTAAACAAATATTACAAAGTCATACTTTGAACTGCTTGTAAAACACTGTATTCTCAAGTTATTCTCCAACCACTATACATATTTAACTGAGTAAATTCTTTCAGATTGCGGTACAGCAGATCATTCAAGACATGCTGAGACATGAATTACCATTTCTACCACATAAGAAAGTTACAACATCCTATGTTGAAAATGGACTAGAAGATACTGATAATAATATTGGATTTATGCGATGTACGTGTAATGGTAATTAAATGTAACTGATAGCAACATAATTGCAGTATAACAAAAACTTAGTGTCATGAAATCCAGACCATTAGATTAAGTAAATGATTCTTATTTACCATTACTAACTTTCATATATATCATGTAAGCTGATACTTCATAAATACTATAAAACATGTTTTTATATGATTATTTTGACTCGTATTTTAAATTTATATTTTTAACTGCTTATAAAACCTACAATTATCAAGTTAATATCTTGAAACCTGGACCACTATATTAAGAAAATGATTCTAATTTACCATTGTTAATTTGCATACATTTCATTTAAGCTGTTACTTCATAGACACTATAAAACATGTTTTGTATATGATTATTTTGACTCGTATTTTATATTCATATTTTTAACTGCTTATAAAATACTGAATTCTCAAGTTATTCTTTAACAATTATACATTATTAACTTACTACATTTTTTCAGATGGACATGTTTGTCAGATCACTCAAGGCATGCAGAAACATGAATTCACATTTCTACCACTTACGAAGGTATCAACATCCTATGCTGAAAATGGACTAGAAGATACTGCTAATAATATTGGGTTTATGTAATGTGCGTGTAATGGTTATTGAATATAATTGACAGTAAATTAATGGCAGTGAAACAATTGAGATTTGTTAATAATCTGAAATAAATATTAGTAAACACCTTTGACTTGTAATTTTCATTCTTAAGAGTTACCATTAGTAATTTGCATACACTTCGTTTAAGCTGATACTTCAATAACACTATAAAACATGCTTTTTTACGATGACAATTTTGACGAATATTAAAAATTCATTTTTTTAACTGTTTATAAAACAAACAATTTCTCGAGTTAATCTCTTGAAACCTGGACCACTATATTAAGAAAATGATTCTAATTATTTATTATTAACTTGCATACATTTCATTTAAGCAGATACTTCATAAACACTATAAACATGATTTTATATGATAATTTTGACGAATATTAAATATTTATGTTTTTAACTGCTTATAAAACCCACAATTCTCAAGTTTATCTCTTGAAACCTGGACCACTATATTAAGAAAATGATTCTAATTTTTTATTATTAACTTGCATACATTTCATTTAAGCAGATACTTCATAAACACTATAAAACATGATTTTATATGATAATTTTGATGAATATTAAATATTTATAATTAGAACTGCTTATAAAACACATAATTCTCAAGATAATCTCTTGAAACCTGGACCTCTATATTAAGAAAATGATTCTAATTTATTATTATTAACTTGCATACATCTCATTTAAGCAGATTTTACATAAACACTATAAAACATGATTTTATATGATAAATTTGACGAATATTAAATATTTATTTTTTGATCTGCTTATAAAACAAACAATTCTCAAGTTAATCTCTTGAAACCTGGACCAAAATATTAAGAAAATGATTCTAATTTGTTATAATTAACTTGCATACATCTCATTTAAGCAGATACTTCATTAAAACTTTAAAACATGATTTTATATGATAATCTTGACGAATATTAAATATTTATTTTTTGATCTGCTTATAAAACAAACAATTCTCAAGATAATCTCTTGAACCCTGGACCACTATATTAAGAAAATGATTCTAATTTATTATTATTAACTTGCATACATCTCATTTAAGCAGATTTTTCATAAACACTATAAAACATGATTTTATATGATAATCTTGACGAATATTAAATATTTATTTTTTGATCTGCTTATAAAACAAACAATTCTCAAGATAATATCTTGAACCCTGGACCACTATATTAAGAAAATGATTCTAATTTATTATTATTAACTTGCATACATCTCATTTAAGCAGATTTTTCATAAACACTATAAAACATGATTTTATATGATAAATTTGACGAATATTAAATATTTATTTTTTGATCTGCTTATAAAACAAACAATTCTCAAGTTAATCTCTTGAAAGCTGGACCACTATATTAAGAAAATGATTCTAATTTATTATTATTAACTTGCATACATCTCATTTAAGCAGATTTTACATAAACACTATAAAACATGATTTTATATGATAAATTTGACGAATATTAAATATTTATTTTTTGATCTGCTTATAAAACAAACAATTCTCAAGTTAATCTCTTGAAACCTGGACCAAAATATTAAGAAAATGATTCTAATTTGTTATAATTAACTTGCATACATCTCATTTAAGGAGATACTTCATTAAAACTTTAAAACATGATTTTATATGATAATTTTGACGAATATTAAATATTTATGTTTTTAACTGCTTATAAAACCCACAATTCTCAAGTTAATCTCTTGAAACCTACACCACTATATTAAGAAAATTACTCCAATTTACCATTATTAACTTGCATACATTTCATTTAAGCAGATACTTTATATACTCTATAATACATTATTTTATATGATAATCTTTACCAATATTAAAAATTCAAATTATTATCTGCTTATAAAACACTCAATTCTTAAGTTAGTGTCATGAAATCCAGACCATTATATTAAGTAAATGATTCTTATTTACTATTATTAACTTCTATAGATATTATGTTAGCTGATTCTTCATAAACACTATAAAACATGTTTTTATATGATAAGTTTGAGAAATATTATGAATTCCTATTTTAATCTGCTTATAAAACAGTCAATTATTAAATGTATACACCAACAGAGGGCGTGAGCGTCGCCGTAGTAGGGACGACATCCGTCGGCCGAACCGCCTCAGAAAGAAACTAGATAGTTGTGTGGCGTTCACCGTACTGCTGTGTGTCGTAACGGGTCGTTGTTTTTACTTAGCTTTTGAGTCTACTCGTTATTTATTAATTAAGATTTTTGATATTATAAACGAATTGTTCATATTTTATGCCCGAAGTTAACACAAGTAAGTTTCTTGACCCTTGACTACTAGATCAAGAAAATGATTCTAATTTATAATTTTTAACTTTCACTTTTTTCATTTTACCTGATATTTTTACTTCATAAAAACTATAAAATATGATTTTATAAGTCAATTCTGACCAATAATACAACTTAAAATTTTTTCGTATTGAAAAGGAGCGATTTTCAGTTGTTGTACAAATGTATTCTTTAGTTACACTCATAATACATTTGAATTTCTTCTACAAAACATTCTGGTATATTTGTACTATCTTTTATGGCTTATCATAATTATTATTTATTATCATCTGTTATACATGTTTTGCAGTTTTACATTCGTATTTGTATTTAAGTTTCAATTGTAAATTCCTTTCATGTATTTTGTATAAAAATGAAGTTTGTCCGTTAGTTTATGTTTTGATAGTTTCCACTTCTGAATTACTCAGTGTTGTCCACGTACTAGTTGTCATATAAAAATTGTCGTTCTCCTTATGGTATCTAGTAGTGACATTTTATCATCCAACCATTATACATATTTAACTTACTATTTTTTTTTAGATGGCAGTACACCAGATATACTCAGGACATATTGAGACATGAATTACCATTTCTACCACATGGGAAAGTTTCAACATCCTACGTTGAAAATGGACTAGACGATCCTGATAATAATAATAGTTTTATGCAAAGTACGAGTAATGGATATTGAATATAATTGATATTAAATTAATAGTAGTGTAAAAAAAAATCAGTGTCATGAAACCCTGACCATTAGATTGTAAGCAAATGATTCTAATTTTCCATAATTGACATTCAAATATTACATTTAAGCTGAAACTTCATAAACACAATAAAAAATGATTTAATATTCTGAATGTTGACATGATTTTACATGGTAATTTAAACAAATATTACAAAGTCATACTTTGAACTGCTTGTAAAACACTGTATTCTCAAGTTATTCTCCAACCACTATACATATTTAACTGAGTAAATTCTTTCAGATTGCGGTACAGCAGATCATTCAAGACATGCTGAGACATGAATTACCATTTCTGCCACATAAGAAAGTTACAACATCCTATGTTGAAAATGGACTAGAAGATACTGATAATAATATTGGATTTATGCGATGTACGTGTAATGGTAATTAAATGTAACTGATAGCAACATAATTGCAGTATAACAAAAACTTAGTGTCATGAAATCCAGACCATTAGATTAAGTAAATGATTCTTATTTACCATTACTAACTTTCATATATATCATGTAAGCTGATACTTCATAAATACTATAAAACATGTTTTTATATGATTATTTTGACTCGTATTTTAAATTTATATTTTTAACTGCTTATAAAACCTACAATTATCAAGTTAATATCTTGAAACCTGGACCACTATATTAAGAAAATGATTCTAATTTACCATTGTTAATTTGCATACATTTCATTTAAGCTGTTACTTCATAGACACTATAAAACATGTTTTGTATATGATTATTTTGACTCGTATTTTATATTCATATTTTTAACTGCTTATAAAATACTGAATTCTCAAGTTATTCTTTAACAATTATACATTATTAACTTACTACATTTTTTCAGATGGACATGTTTGTCAGATCACTCAAGGCATGCAGAAACATGAATTCACATTTCTACCACTTACGAAGGTATCAACATCCTATGCTGAAAATGGACTAGAAGATACTGCTAATAATATTGGGTTTATGTAATGTGCGTGTAATGGTTATTGAATATAATTGACAGTAAATTAATGGCAGTGAAACAATTGAGATTTGTTAATAATCTGAAATAAATATTAGTAAACACCTTTGACTTGTAATTTTCATTCTTAAGAGTTACCATTAGTAACTTGCATACATTTCGTTTAAGCTGATACTTCAATAACACTATAAAACATGCTTTTTTACGATGACAATTTTGACGAATATTAAAAATTAATTTTTTTAACTGTTTATAAAAAAAACAATTTCTCAAGTAAATCTCTTGAAACCTATACCACTATATTAAGAAAATGATTCTAATTATTTATTATTAACTTGCATACATTTCATTTAAGCAGATACTTCATAAACACTATAAAACATGATTTTAAATGATAATTTTGACGAATATTAAATATTTATATTTAGAACTGCTTATAAAACAAACAATTCTCAAGTTAATCTCTTGAAAGCTGGACCACTATATTAAGAAAATGATTCTAATTTGTTATTATTAACTTGCATACATTTCATTTAAGCAGATTTTTCATTAAAACTATAAAACATGATTTTATATGATAAATTTGACGAATATTAAATATTTATTTTTTGATCTGCTTATAAAACAAACAATTCTCAAGTTAATCTCTTGAAACCTGGACCAAAATATTAAGAAAATGATTCTAATTTGTTATAATTAACTTGCATACATCTCATTTAAGCAGATACTTCATTAAAACTTTAAAACATGATTTTATATGATAATCTTGACGAATATTAAATATTTATTTTTTGATCTGCTTATAAAACAAACAATTCTCAAGATAATCTCTTGAACCCTGGACCACTATATTAAGAAAATGATTCTAATTTATTATTATTAACTTGCATACATCTCATTTAAGCAGATTTTTCATAAACACTATAAAACATGATTTTATATGATAAATTTGACGAATATTAAATATTTATTTTTTGATCTGCTTATAAAACAAACAATTCTCAAGTTAATCTCTTGAAAGCTGGACCACTATATTAAGAAAATGATTCTAATTTATTATTATTAACTTGCATACATCTCATTTAAGCAGATTTTACATAAACACTATAAAACATGATTTTATATGATAAATTTGACGAATATTAAATATTTATTTTTTGATCTGCTTATAAAACAAACAATTCTCAAGTTAATCTCTTGAAAGCTGGACCACTATATTAAGAAAATGATTCTAATTTATTATTATTAACTTGCATACATCTCATTTAAGCAGATTTTACATAAACACTATAAAACATGATTTTATATGATAAATTTGACGAATATTAAATATTTATTTTTTGATCTGCTTATAAAACAAACAATTCTCAAGTTAATCTCTTGAAACCTGGACCAAAATATTAAGAAAATGATTCTAATTTGTTATAATTAACTTGCATACATCTCATTTAAGGAGATACTTCATTAAAACTTTAAAACATGATTTTATATGATAATTTTGACGAATATTAAATATTTATGTTTTTAACTGCTTATAAAACCCACAATTCTCAAGTTAATCTCTTGAAACCTACACCACTATATTAAGAAAATTACTCCAATTTACCATTATTAACTTGCATACATTTCATTTAAGCAGATACTTTATATACTCTATAATACATTATTTTATATGATAATCTTTACCAATATTAAAAATTCAAATTATTATCTGCTTATAAAACACTCAATTCTTAAGTTAGTGTCATGAAATCCAGACCATTATATTAAGTAAATGATTCTTATTTACTATTATTAACTTCTATAGATATTATGTTAGCTGATTCTTCATAAACACTATAAAACATGTTTTTATATGATAAGTTTGAGAAATATTATGAATTCCTATTTTAATCTGCTTATAAAACAGTCAATTATTAAATGTATACACCAACAGAGGGCGTGAGCGTCGCCGTAGTAGGGACGACATCCGTCGGCCGAACCGCCTCAGAAAGAAACTAGATAGTTGTGTGGCGTTCACCGTACTGCTGTGTGTCGTAACGGGTCGTTGTTTTTACTTAGCTTTTGAGTCTACTCGTTATTTATTAATTAAGATTTTTGATATTATAAACGAATTGTTCATATTTTATGCCCGAAGTTAACACAAGTAAGTTTCTTGACCCTTGACTACTAGATCAAGAAAATGATTCTAATTTATAATTTTTAACTTTCACTTTTTTCATTTTACCTGATATTTTTACTTCATAAAAACTATAAAATATGATTTTATAAGTCAATTCTGACCAATAATACAACTTAAAATTTTTTCGTTTTGAAAAGGAGCGATTTTCAGTTGTTGTACAAATGTATTCTTTAGTTACACTCATAATACATTTGAATTTCTTCTACAAAACATTCTGGTATATTTGTACTATCTTTTATGGCTTATCATAATTATTATTTATTATCATCTGTTATACATGTTTTGCAGTTTTACATTCGTATTTGTATTTAAGTTTCAATTGTAAATTCCTTTCATGTATTTTGTATAAAAATGAAGTTTGTCCGTTAGTTTATGTTTTGATAGTTTCCACTTCTGAATTACTCAGTGTTGTCCACGTACTAGTTGTCATATAAAAATTGTCGTTCTCCTTATGGTATCTAGTAGTGACATTTTATCATCCAACCATTATACATATTTAACTTACTATTTTTTTTTAGATGGCAGTACACCAGATATACTCAGGACATATTGAGACATGAATTACCATTTCTACCACATGGGAAAGTTTCAACATCCTACGTTGAAAATGGACTAGACGATCCTGATAATAATAATAGTTTTATGCAAAGTACGAGTAATGGATATTGAATATAATTGATATTAAATTAATAGTAGTGTAAAAAAAAATCAGTGTCATGAAACCCTGACCATTAGATTGTAAGCAAATGATTCTAATTTTCCATAATTGACATTCAAATATTACATTTAAGCTGAAACTTCATAAACACAATAAAAAATGATTTAATATTCTGAATGTTGACATGATTTTACATGGTAATTTAAACAAATATTACAAAGTCATACTTTGAACTGCTTGTAAAACACTGTATTCTCAAGTTATTCTCCAACCACTATACATATTTAACTGAGTAAATTCTTTCAGATTGCGGTACAGCAGATCATTCAAGACATGCTGAGACATGAATTACCATTTCTACCACATAAGAAAGTTACAACATCCTATGTTGAAAATGGACTAGAAGATACTGATAATAATATTGGATTTATGCGATGTACGTGTAATGGTAATTAAATGTAACTGATAGCAACATAATTGCAGTATAACAAAAACTTAGTGTCATGAAATCCAGACCATTAGATTAAGTAAATGATTCTTATTTACCATTACTAACTTTCATATATATCATGTAAGCTGATACTTCATAAATACTATAAAACATGTTTTTATATGATTATTTTGACTCGTATTTTAAATTTATATTTTTAACTGCTTATAAAACCTACAATTATCAAGTTAATATCTTGAAACCTGGACCACTATATTAAGAAAATGATTCTAATTTACCATTGTTAATTTGCATACATTTCATTTAAGCTGTTACTTCATAGACACTATAAAACATGTTTTGTATATGATTATTTTGACTCGTATTTTATATTCATATTTTTAACTGCTTATAAAATACTGAATTCTCAAGTTATTCTTTAACAATTATACATTATTAACTTACTACATTTTTTCAGATGGACATGTTTGTCAGATCACTCAAGGCATGCAGAAACATGAATTCACATTTCTACCACTTACGAAGGTATCAACATCCTATGCTGAAAATGGACTAGAAGATACTGCTAATAATATTGGGTTTATGTAATGTGCGTGTAATGGTTATTGAATATAATTGACAGTAAATTAATGGCAGTGAAACAATTGAGATTTGTTAATAATCTGAAATAAATATTAGTAAACACCTTTGACTTGTAATTTTCATTCTTAAGAGTTACCATTAGTAACTTGCATACATTTCGTTTAAGCTGATACTTCAATAACACTATAAAACATGCTTTTTTACGATGACAATTTTGACGAATATTAAAAATTAATTTTTTTAACTGTTTATAAAAAAAACAATTTCTCAAGTAAATCTCTTGAAACCTATACCACTATATTAAGAAAATGATTCTAATTATTTATTATTAACTTGCATACATTTCATTTAAGCAGATACTTCATAAACACTATAAAACATGATTTTAAATGATAATTTTGACGAATATTAAATATTTATATTTAGAACTGCTTATAAAACAAACAATTCTCAAGTTAATCTCTTGAAAGCTGGACCACTATATTAAGAAAATGATTCTAATTTGTTATTATTAACTTGCATACATTTCATTTAAGCAGATTTTTCATTAAAACTATAAAACATGATTTTATATGATAAATTTGACGAATATTAAATATTTATTTTTTGATCTGCTTATAAAACAAACAATTCTCAAGTTAATCTCTTGAAACCTGGACCAAAATATTAAGAAAATGATTCTAATTTGTTATAATTAACTTGCATACATCTCATTTAAGCAGATACTTCATTAAAACTTTAAAACATGATTTTATATGATAATCTTGACGAATATTAAATATTTATTTTTTGATCTGCTTATAAAACAAACAATTCTCAAGATAATCTCTTGAACCCTGGACCACTATATTAAGAAAATGATTCTAATTTATTATTATTAACTTGCATACATCTCATTTAAGCAGATTTTTCATAAACACTATAAAACATGATTTTATATGATAAATTTGACGAATATTAAATATTTATTTTTTGATCTGCTTATAAAACAAACAATTCTCAAGTTAATCTCTTGAAAGCTGGACCACTATATTAAGAAAATGATTCTAATTTATTATTATTAACTTGCATACATCTCATTTAAGCAGATTTTACATAAACACTATAAAACATGATTTTATATGATAAATTTGACGAATATTAAATATTTATTTTTTGATCTGCTTATAAAACAAACAATTCTCAAGTTAATCTCTTGAAAGCTGGACCACTATATTAAGAAAATGATTCTAATTTATTATTATTAACTTGCATACATCTCATTTAAGCAGATTTTACATAAACACTATAAAACATGATTTTATATGATAAATTTGACGAATATTAAATATTTATTTTTTGATCTGCTTATAAAACAAACAATTCTCAAGTTAATCTCTTGAAACCTGGACCAAAATATTAAGAAAATGATTCTAATTTGTTATAATTAACTTGCATACATCTCATTTAAGGAGATACTTCATTAAAACTTTAAAACATGATTTTATATGATAATTTTGACGAATATTAAATATTTATGTTTTTAACTGCTTATAAAACCCACAATTCTCAAGTTAATCTCTTGAAACCTACACCACTATATTAAGAAAATTACTCCAATTTACCATTATTAACTTGCATACATTTCATTTAAGCAGATACTTTATATACTCTATAATACATTATTTTATATGATAATCTTTACCAATATTAAAAATTCAAATTATTATCTGCTTATAAAACACTCAATTCTTAAGTTAGTGTCATGAAATCCAGACCATTATATTAAGTAAATGATTCTTATTTACTATTATTAACTTCTATAGATATTATGTTAGCTGATTCTTCATAAACACTATAAAACATGTTTTTATATGATAAGTTTGAGAAATATTATGAATTCCTATTTTAATCTGCTTATAAAACAGTCAATTATTAAATGTATACACCAACAGAGGGCGTGAGCGTCGCCGTAGTAGGGACGACATCCGTCGGCCGAACCGCCTCAGAAAGAAACTAGATAGTTGTGTGGCGTTCACCGTACTGCTGTGTGTCGTAACGGGTCGTTGTTTTTACTTAGCTTTTGAGTCTACTCGTTATTTATTAATTAAGATTTTTGATATTATAAACGAATTGTTCATATTTTATGCCCGAAGTTAACACAAGTAAGTTTCTTGACCCTTGACTACTAGATCAAGAAAATGATTCTAATTTATAATTTTTAACTTTCACTTTTTTCATTTTACCTGATATTTTTACTTCATAAAAACTATAAAATATGATTTTATAAGTCAATTCTGACCAATAATACAACTTAAAATTTTTTCGTTTTGAAAAGGAGCGATTTTCAGTTGTTGTACAAATGTATTCTTTAGTTACACTCATAATACATTTGAATTTCTTCTACAAAACATTCTGGTATATTTGTACTATCTTTTATGGCTTATCATAATTATTATTTATTATCATCTGTTATACATGTTTTGCAGTTTTACATTCGTATTTGTATTTAAGTTTCAATTGTAAATTCCTTTCATGTATTTTGTATAAAAATGAAGTTTGTCCGTTAGTTTATGTTTTGATAGTTTCCACTTCTGAATTACTCAGTGTTGTCCACGTACTAGTTGTCATATAAAAATTGTCGTTCTCCTTATGGTATCTAGTAGTGACATTTTATCATCCAACCATTATACATATTTAACTTACTATTTTTTTTTAGATGGCAGTACACCAGATATACTCAGGACATATTGAGACATGAATTACCATTTCTACCACATGGGAAAGTTTCAACATCCTACGTTGAAAATGGACTAGACGATCCTGATAATAATAATAGTTTTATGCAAAGTACGAGTAATGGATATTGAATATAATTGATATTAAATTAATAGTAGTGTAAAAAAAAATCAGTGTCATGAAACCCTGACCATTAGATTGTAAGCAAATGATTCTAATTTTCCATAATTGACATTCAAATATTACATTTAAGCTGAAACTTCATAAACACAATAAAAAATGATTTAATATTCTGAATGTTGACATGATTTTACATGGTAATTTAAACAAATATTACAAAGTCATACTTTGAACTGCTTGTAAAACACTGTATTCTCAAGTTATTCTCCAACCACTATACATATTTAACTGAGTAAATTCTTTCAGATTGCGGTACAGCAGATCATTCAAGACATGCTGAGACATGAATTACCATTTCTGCCACATAAGAAAGTTACAACATCCTATGTTGAAAATGGACTAGAAGATACTGATAATAATATTGGATTTATGCGATGTACGTGTAATGGTAATTAAATGTAACTGATAGCAACATAATTGCAGTATAACAAAAACTTAGTGTCATGAAATCCAGACCATTAGATTAAGTAAATGATTCTTATTTACCATTACTAACTTTCATATATATCATGTAAGCTGATACTTCATAAATACTATAAAACATGTTTTTATATGATTATTTTGACTCGTATTTTAAATTTATATTTTTAACTGCTTATAAAACCTACAATTATCAAGTTAATATCTTGAAACCTGGACCACTATATTAAGAAAATGATTCTAATTTACCATTGTTAATTTGCATACATTTCATTTAAGCTGTTACTTCATAGACACTATAAAACATGTTTTGTATATGATTATTTTGACTCGTATTTTATATTCATATTTTTAACTGCTTATAAAATACTGAATTCTCAAGTTATTCTTTAACAATTATACATTATTAACTTACTACATTTTTTCAGATGGACATGTTTGTCAGATCACTCAAGGCATGCAGAAACATGAATTCACATTTCTACCACTTACGAAGGTATCAACATCCTATGCTGAAAATGGACTAGAAGATACTGCTAATAATATTGGGTTTATGTAATGTGCGTGTAATGGTTATTGAATATAATTGACAGTAAATTAATGGCAGTGAAACAATTGAGATTTGTTAATAATCTGAAATAAATATTAGTAAACACCTTTGACTTGTAATTTTCATTCTTAAGAGTTACCATTAGTAACTTGCATACATTTCGTTTAAGCTGATACTTCAATAACACTATAAAACATGCTTTTTTACGATGACAATTTTGACGAATATTAAAAATTAATTTTTTTAACTGTTTATAAAACAAACAATTTCTCAAGTAAATCTCTTGAAACCTATACCACTATATTAAGAAAATGATTCTAATTATTTATTATTAACTTGCATACATTTCATTTAAGCAGATACTTCATAAACACTATAAAACATGATTTTAAATGATAATTTTGACGAATATTAAATATTTATATTTAGAACTGCTTATAAAACAAACAATTCTCAAGTTAATCTCTTGAAAGCTGGACCACTATATTAAGAAAATGATTCTAATTTTTTATTATTAACTTGCATACATTTCATTTAAGCAGATTTTTCATTAAAACTATAAAACATGATTTTATATGATAAATTTGACGAATATTAAATATTTATTTTTTGATCTGCTTATAAAACAAACAATTCTCAAGTTAATCTCTTGAAACCTGGACCAAAATATTAAGAAAATGATTCTAATTTGTTATAATTAACTTGCATACATCTCATTTAAGCAGATACTTCATTAAAACTTTAAAACATGATTTTATATGATAATCTTGACGAATATTAAATATTTATTTTTTGATCTGCTTATAAAACAAACAATTCTCAAGATAATCTCTTGAACCCTGGACCACTATATTAAGAAAATGATTCTAATTTATTATTATTAACTTGCATACATCTCATTTAAGCAGATTTTTCATAAACACTATAAAACATGATTTTATATGATAAATTTGACGAATATTAAATATTTATTTTTTGATCTGCTTATAAAACAAACAATTCTCAAGTTAATCTCTTGAAAGCTGGACCACTATATTAAGAAAATGATTCTAATTTATTATTATTAACTTGCATACATCTCATTTAAGGAGATACTTCATTAAAACTTTAAAACATGATTTTATATGATAATTTTGACGAATATTAAATATTTATGTTTTTAACTGCTTATAAAACCCACAATTCTCAAGTTAATCTCTTGAAACCTACACCACTATATTAAGAAAATTACTCCAATTTACCATTATTAACTTGCATACATTTCATTTAAGCAGATACTTTATATACTCTATAATACATTATTTTATATGATAATCTTTACCAATATTAAAAATTCAAATTATTATCTGCTTATAAAACACTCAATTCTTAAGTTAGTGTCATGAAATCCAGACCATTATATTAAGTAAATGATTCTTATTTACTATTATTAACTTCTATAGATATTATGTTAGCTGATTCTTCATAAACACTATAAAACATGTTTTTATATGATAAGTTTGAGAAATATTATGAATTCCTATTTTAATCTGCTTATAAAACAGTCAATTATTAAATGTATACACCAACAGAGGGCGTGAGCGTCGCCGTAGTAGGGACGACATCCGTCGGCCGAACCGCCTCAGAAAGAAACTAGATAGTTGTGTGGCGTTCACCGTACTGCTGTGTGTCGTAACGGGTCGTTGTTTTTACTTAGCTTTTGAGTCTACTCGTTATTTATTAATTAAGATTTTTGATATTATAAACGAATTGTTCATATTTTATGCCCGAAGTTAACACAAGTAAGTTTCTTGACCCTTGACTACTAGATCAAGAAAATGATTCTAATTTATAATTTTTAACTTTCACTTTTTTCATTTTACCTGATATTTTTACTTCATAAAAACTATAAAATATGATTTTATAAGTCAATTCTGACCAATAATACAACTTAAAATTTTTTCGTATTGAAAAGGAGCGATTTTCAGTTGTTGTACAAATGTATTCTTTAGTTACACTCATAATACATTTGAATTTCTTCTACAAAACATTCTGGTATATTTGTACTATCTTTTATGGCTTATCATAATTATTATTTATTATCATCTGTTATACATGTTTTGCAGTTTTACATTCGTATTTGTATTTAAGTTTCAATTGTAAATTCCTTTCATGTATTTTGTATAAAAATGAAGTTTGTCCGTTAGTTTATGTTTTGATAGTTTCCACTTCTGAATTACTCAGTGTTGTCCACGTACTAGTTGTCATATAAAAATTGTCGTTCTCCTTATGGTATCTAGTAGTGACATTTTATCATCCAACCATTATACATATTTAACTTACTATTTTTTTTTAGATGGCAGTACACCAGATATACTCAGGACATATTGAGACATGAATTACCATTTCTACCACATGGGAAAGTTTCAACATCCTACGTTGAAAATGGACTAGACGATCCTGATAATAATAATAGTTTTATGCAAAGTACGAGTAATGGATATTGAATATAATTGATATTAAATTAATAGTAGTGTAAAAAAAAATCAGTGTCATGAAACCCTGACCATTAGATTGTAAGCAAATGATTCTAATTTTCCATAATTGACATTCAAATATTACATTTAAGCTGAAACTTCATAAACACAATAAAAAATGATTTAATATTCTGAATGTTGACATGATTTTACATGGTAATTTAAACAAATATTACAAAGTCATACTTTGAACTGCTTGTAAAACACTGTATTCTCAAGTTATTCTCCAACCACTATACATATTTAACTGAGTAAATTCTTTCAGATTGCGGTACAGCAGATCATTCAAGACATGCTGAGACATGAATTACCATTTCTGCCACATAAGAAAGTTACAACATCCTATGTTGAAAATGGACTAGAAGATACTGATAATAATATTGGATTTATGCGATGTACGTGTAATGGTAATTAAATGTAACTGATAGCAACATAATTGCAGTATAACAAAAACTTAGTGTCATGAAATCCAGACCATTAGATTAAGTAAATGATTCTTATTTACCATTACTAACTTTCATATATATCATGTAAGCTGATACTTCATAAATACTATAAAACATGTTTTTATATGATTATTTTGACTCGTATTTTAAATTTATATTTTTAACTGCTTATAAAACCTACAATTATCAAGTTAATATCTTGAAACCTGGACCACTATATTAAGAAAATGATTCTAATTTACCATTGTTAATTTGCATACATTTCATTTAAGCTGTTACTTCATAGACACTATAAAACATGTTTTGTATATGATTATTTTGACTCGTATTTTATATTCATATTTTTAACTGCTTATAAAATACTGAATTCTCAAGTTATTCTTTAACAATTATACATTATTAACTTACTACATTTTTTCAGATGGACATGTTTGTCAGATCACTCAAGGCATGCAGAAACATGAATTCACATTTCTACCACTTACGAAGGTATCAACATCCTATGCTGAAAATGGACTAGAAGATACTGCTAATAATATTGGGTTTATGTAATGTGCGTGTAATGGTTATTGAATATAATTGACAGTAAATTAATGGCAGTGAAACAATTGAGATTTGTTAATAATCTGAAATAAATATTAGTAAACACCTTTGACTTGTAATTTTCATTCTTAAGAGTTACCATTAGTAACTTGCATACATTTCGTTTAAGCTGATACTTCAATAACACTATAAAACATGCTTTTTTACGATGACAATTTTGACGAATATTAAAAATTAATTTTTTTAACTGTTTATAAAACAAACAATTTCTCAAGTAAATCTCTTGAAACCTATACCACTATATTAAGAAAATGATTCTAATTATTTATTATTAACTTGCATACATTTCATTTAAGCAGATACTTCATAAACACTATAAAACATGATTTTAAATGATAATTTTGACGAATATTAAATATTTATATTTAGAACTGCTTATAAAACAAACAATTCTCAAGTTAATCTCTTGAAAGCTGGACCACTATATTAAGAAAATGATTCTAATTTTTTATTATTAACTTGCATACATTTCATTTAAGCAGATTTTTCATTAAAACTATAAAACATGATTTTATATGATAAATTTGACGAATATTAAATATTTATTTTTTGATCTGCTTATAAAACAAACAATTCTCAAGTTAATCTCTTGAAACCTGGACCAAAATATTAAGAAAATGATTCTAATTTGTTATAATTAACTTGCATACATCTCATTTAAGCAGATACTTCATTAAAACTTTAAAACATGATTTTATATGATAATCTTGACGAATATTAAATATTTATGTTTTTAACTGCTTATAAAACCCACAATTCTCAAGTTAATCTCTTGAAACCTACACCACTATATTAAGAAAATTACTCCAATTTACCATTATTAACTTGCATACATTTCATTTAAGCAGATACTTTATATACTCTATAATACATTATTTTATATGATAAATTTGACGAATATTAAATATTTATTTTTTGATCTGCTTATAAAACAAACAATTCTCAAGTTAATCTCTTGAAAGCTGGACCACTATATTAAGAAAATGATTCTAATTTATTATTATTAACTTGCATACATCTCATTTAAGGAGATACTTCATTAAAACTTTAAAACATGATTTTATATGATAATTTTGACGAATATTAAATATTTATGTTTTTAACTGCTTATAAAACCCACAATTCTCAAGTTAATCTCTTGAAACCTACACCACTATATTAAGAAAATTACTCCAATTTACCATTATTAACTTGCATACATTTCATTTAAGCAGATACTTTATATACTCTATAATACATTATTTTATATGATAATCTTTACCAATATTAAAAATTCAAATTATTATCTGCTTATAAAACACTCAATTCTTAAGTTAGTGTCATGAAATCCAGACCATTATATTAAGTAAATGATTCTTATTTACTATTATTAACTTCTATAGATATTATGTTAGCTGATTCTTCATAAACACTATAAAACATGTTTTTATATGATAAGTTTGAGAAATATTATGAATTCCTATTTTAATCTGCTTATAAAACAGTCAATTATTAAATGTATACACCAACAGAGGGCGTGAGCGTCGCCGTAGTAGGGACGACATCCGTCGGCCGAACCGCCTCAGAAAGAAACTAGATAGTTGTGTGGCGTTCACCGTACTGCTGTGTGTCGTAACGGGTCGTTGTTTTTACTTAGCTTTTGAGTCTACTCGTTATTTATTAATTAAGATTTTTGATATTATAAACGAATTGTTCATATTTTATGCCCGAAGTTAACACAAGTAAGTTTCTTGACCCTTGACTACTAGATCAAGAAAATGATTCTAATTTATAATTTTTAACTTTCACTTTTTTCATTTTACCTGATATTTTTACTTCATAAAAACTATAAAATATGATTTTATAAGTCAATTCTGACCAATAATACAACTTAAAATTTTTTCGTATTGAAAAGGAGCGATTTTCAGTTGTTGTACAAATGTATTCTTTAGTTACACTCATAATACATTTGAATTTCTTCTACAAAACATTCTGGTATATTTGTACTATCTTTTATGGCTTATCATAATTATTATTTATTATCATCTGTTATACATGTTTTGCAGTTTTACATTCGTATTTGTATTTAAGTTTCAATTGTAAATTCCTTTCATGTATTTTGTATAAAAATGAAGTTTGTCCGTTAGTTTATGTTTTGATAGTTTCCACTTCTGAATTACTCAGTGTTGTCCACGTACTAGTTGTCATATAAAAATTGTCGTTCTCCTTATGGTATCTAGTAGTGACATTTTATCATCCAACCATTATACATATTTAACTTACTATTTTTTTTTAGATGGCAGTACACCAGATATACTCAGGACATATTGAGACATGAATTACCATTTCTACCACATGGGAAAGTTTCAACATCCTACGTTGAAAATGGACTAGACGATCCTGATAATCATAATAGTTTTATGCAAAGTACGAGTAATGGATATTGAATATAATTGATATTAAATTAATAGTAGTGTAAAAAAAAATCAGTGTCATGAAACCCTGACCATTAGATTGTAAGCAAATGATTCTAATTTTCCATAATTGACATTCAAATATTACATTTAAGCTGAAACTTCATAAACACAATAAAAAATGATTTAATATTCTGAATGTTGACATGATTTTACATGGTAATTTAAACAAATATTACAAAGTCATACTTTGAACTGCTTGTAAAACACTGTATTCTCAAGTTATTCTCCAACCACTATACATATTTAACTGAGTAAATTCTTTCAGATTGCGGTACAGCAGATCATTCAAGACATGCTGAGACATGAATTACCATTTCTGCCACATAAGAAAGTTACAACATCCTATGTTGAAAATGGACTAGAAGATACTGATAATAATATTGGATTTATGCGATGTACGTGTAATGGTAATTAAATGTAACTGATAGCAACATAATTGCAGTATAACAAAAACTTAGTGTCATGAAATCCAGACCATTAGATTAAGTAAATGATTCTTATTTACCATTACTAACTTTCATATATATCATGTAAGCTGATACTTCATAAATACTATAAAACATGTTTTTATATGATTATTTTGACTCGTATTTTAAATTTATATTTTTAACTGCTTATAAAACCTACAATTATCAAGTTAATATCTTGAAACCTGGACCACTATATTAAGAAAATGATTCTAATTTACCATTGTTAATTTGCATACATTTCATTTAAGCTGTTACTTCATAGACACTATAAAACATGTTTTGTATATGATTATTTTGACTCGTATTTTATATTCATATTTTTAACTGCTTATAAAATACTGAATTCTCAAGTTATTCTTTAACAATTATACATTATTAACTTACTACATTTTTTCAGATGGACATGTTTGTCAGATCACTCAAGGCATGCAGAAACATGAATTCACATTTCTACCACTTACGAAGGTATCAACATCCTATGCTGAAAATGGACTAGAAGATACTGCTAATAATATTGGGTTTATGTAATGTGCGTGTAATGGTTATTGAATATAATTGACAGTAAATTAATGGCAGTGAAACAATTGAGATTTGTTAATAATCTGAAATAAATATTAGTAAACACCTTTGACTTGTAATTTTCATTCTTAAGAGTTACCATTAGTAACTTGCATACATTTCGTTTAAGCTGATACTTCAATAACACTATAAAACATGCTTTTTTACGATGACAATTTTGACGAATATTAAAAATTAATTTTTTTAACTGTTTATAAAACAAACAATTTCTCAAGTAAATCTCTTGAAACCTATACCACTATATTAAGAAAATGATTCTAATTATTTATTATTAACTTGCATACATTTCATTTAAGCAGATACTTCATAAACACTATAAAACATGATTTTAAATGATAATTTTGACAAATATTAAATATTTATATTTAGAACTGCTTATAAAACAAACAATTCTCAAGTTAATCTCTTGAAAGCTGGACCACTATATTAAGAAAATGATTCTAATTTTTTATTATTAACTTGCATACATTTCATTTAAGCAGATTTTTCATTAAAACTATAAAACATGATTTTATATGATAAATTTGACGAATATTAAATATTTATTTTTTGATCTGCTTATAAAACAAACAATTCTCAAGTTAATCTCTTGAAACCTGGACCAAAATATTAAGAAAATGATTCTAATTTGTTATAATTAACTTGCATACATCTCATTTAAGCAGATACTTCATTAAAACTTTAAAACATGATTTTATATGATAATCTTGACGAATATTAAATATTTATTTTTTGATCTGCTTATAAAACAAACAATTCTCAAGATAATCTCTTGAACCCTGGACCACTATATTAAGAAAATGATTCTAATTTATTATTATTAACTTGCATACATCTCATTTAAGCAGATTTTTCATAAACACTATAAAACATGATTTTATATGATAAATTTGACGAATATTAAATATTTATTTTTTGATCTGCTTATAAAACAAACAATTCTCAAGTTAATCTCTTGAAAGCTGGACCACTATATTAAGAAAATGATTCTAATTTATTATTATTAACTTGCATACATCTCATTTAAGCAGATTTTACATAAACACTATAAAACATGATTTTATATGATAAATTTGACGAATATTAAATATTTATTTTTTGATCTGCTTATAAAACAAACAATTCTCAAGTTAATCTCTTGAAACCTGGACCAAAATATTAAGAAAATGATTCTAATTTGTTATAATTAACTTGCATACATCTCATTTAAGCAGATACTTCATTAAAACTTTAAAACATGATTTTATATGATAATTTTGACGAATATTAAATATTTATGTTTTTAACTGCTTATAAAACCCACAATTCTCAAGTTAATCTCTTGAAACCTACACCACTATATTAAGAAAATTACTCCAATTTACCATTATTAACTTGCATACATTTCATTTAAGCAGATACTTTATATACTCTATAATACATTATTTTATATGATAATCTTTACCAATATTAAAAATTCAAATTATTATCTGCTTATAAAACACTCAATTCTTAAGTTAGTGTCATGAAATCCAGACCATTATATTAAGTAAATGATTCTTATTTACTATTATTAACTTCTATAGATATTATGTTAGCTGATTCTTCATAAACACTATAAAACATGTTTTTATATGATAAGTTTGAGAAATATTATGAATTCCTATTTTAATCTGCTTATAAAACAGTCAATTATTAAATGTATACACCAACAGAGGGCGTGAGCGTCGCCGTAGTAGGGACGACATCCGTCGGCCGAACCGCCTCAGAAAGAAACTAGATAGTTGTGTGGCGTTCACCGTACTGCTGTGTGTCGTAACGGGTCGTTGTTTTTACTTAGCTTTTGAGTCTACTCGTTATTTATTAATTAAGATTTTTGATATTATAAACGAATTGTTCATATTTTATGCCCGAAGTTAACACAAGTAAGTTTCTTGACCCTTGACTACTAGATCAAGAAAATGATTCTAATTTATAATTTTTAACTTTCACTTTTTTCATTTTACCTGATATTTTTACTTCATAAAAACTATAAAATATGATTTTATAAGTCAATTCTGACCAATAATACAACTTAAAATTTTTTCGTATTGAAAAGGAGCGATTTTCAGTTGTTGTACAAATGTATTCTTTAGTTACACTCATAATACATTTGAATTTCTTCTACAAAACATTCTGGTATATTTGTACTATCTTTTATGGCTTATCATAATTATTATTTATTATCATCTGTTATACATGTTTTGCAGTTTTACATTCGTATTTGTATTTAAGTTTCAATTGTAAATTCCTTTCATGTATTTTGTATAAAAATGAAGTTTGTCCGTTAGTTTATGTTTTGATAGTTTCCACTTCTGAATTACTCAGTGTTGTCCACGTACTAGTTGTCATATAAAAATTGTCGTTCTCCTTATGGTATCTAGTAGTGACATTTTATCATCCAACCATTATACATATTTAACTTACTATTTTTTTTTAGATGGCAGTACACCAGATATACTCAGGACATATTGAGACATGAATTACCATTTCTACCACATGGGAAAGTTTCAACATCCTACGTTGAAAATGGACTAGACGATCCTGATAATAATAATAGTTTTATGCAAAGTACGAGTAATGGATATTGAATATAATTGATATTAAATTAATAGTAGTGTAAAAAAAAATCAGTGTCATGAAACCCTGACCATTAGATTGTAAGCAAATGATTCTAATTTTCCATAATTGACATTCAAATATTACATTTAAGCTGAAACTTCATAAACACAATAAAAAATGATTTAATATTCTGAATGTTGACATGATTTTACATGGTAATTTAAACAAATATTACAAAGTCATACTTTGAACTGCTTGTAAAACACTGTATTCTCAAGTTATTCTCCAACCACTATACATATTTAACTGAGTAAATTCTTTCAGATTGCGGTACAGCAGATCATTCAAGACATGCTGAGACATGAATTACCATTTCTACCACATAAGAAAGTTACAACATCCTATGTTGAAAATGGACTAGAAGATACTGATAATAATATTGGATTTATGCGATGTACGTGTAATGGTAATTAAATGTAACTGATAGCAACATAATTGCAGTATAACAAAAACTTAGTGTCATGAAATCCAGACCATTAGATTAAGTAAATGATTCTTATTTACCATTACTAACTTTCATATATATCATGTAAGCTGATACTTCATAAATACTATAAAACATGTTTTTATATGATTATTTTGACTCGTATTTTAAATTTATATTTTTAACTGCTTATAAAACCTACAATTATCAAGTTAATATCTTGAAACCTGGACCACTATATTAAGAAAATGATTCTAATTTACCATTGTTAATTTGCATACATTTCATTTAAGCTGTTACTTCATAGACACTATAAAACATGTTTTGTATATGATTATTTTGACTCGTATTTTATATTCATATTTTTAACTGCTTATAAAATACTGAATTCTCAAGTTATTCTTTAACAATTATACATTATTAACTTACTACATTTTTTCAGATGGACATGTTTGTCAGATCACTTAAGGCATGCAGAAACATGAATTCACATTTCTACCACTTACGAAGGTATCAACATCCTATGCTGAAAATGGACTAGAAGATACTGCTAATAATATTGGGTTTATGTAATGTGCGTGTAATGGTTATTGAATATAATTGACAGTAAATTAATGGCAGTGAAACAATTGAGATTTGTTAATAATCTGAAATAAATATTAGTAAACACCTTTGACTTGTAATTTTCATTCTTAAGAGTTACCATTAGTAACTTGCATACACTTCGTTTAAGCTGATACTTCAATAACACTATAAAACATGCTTTTTTACGATGACAATTTTGACGAATATTAAAAATTCATTTTTTTAACTGTTTATAAAACAAACAATTTCTCGAGTTAATCTCTTGAAACCTGGACCACTATATTAAGAAAATGATTCTAATTATTTATTATTAACTTGCATACATTTCATTTAAGCAGATACTTCATAAACACTATAAACATGATTTTATATGATAATTTTGACGAATATTAAATATTTATGTTTTTAACTGCTTATAAAACAAACAATTCTCAAGTTTATCTCTTGAAACCTGGACCACTATATTAAGAAAATGATTCTAATTTTTTATTATTAACTTGCATACATTTCATTTAAGCAGATACTTCATAAACACTATAAAACATGATTTTATATGATAATTTTGATGAATATTAAATATTTATAATTAGAACTGCTTATAAAACACATAATTCTCAAGATAATCTCTTGAAACCTGGACCTCTATATTAAGAAAATGATTCTAATTTATTATTATTAACTTGCATACATCTCATTTAAGCAGATTTTACATAAACACTATAAAACATGATTTTATATGATAAATTTGACGAATATTAAATATTTATTTTTTGATCTGCTTATAAAACAAACAATTCTCAAGTTAATCTCTTGAAACCTGGACCAAAATATTAAGAAAATGATTCTAATTTGTTATAATTAACTTGCATACATCTCATTTAAGCAGATACTTCATTAAAACTTTAAAACATGATTTTATATGATAATCTTGACGAATATTAAATATTTATTTTTTGATCTGCTTATAAAACAAACAATTCTCAAGATAATCTCTTGAACCCTGGACCACTATATTAAGAAAATGATTCTAATTTATTATTATTAACTTGCATACATCTCATTTAAGCAGATTTTTCATAAACACTATAAAACATGATTTTATATGATAAATTTGACGAATATTAAATATTTATTTTTTGATCTGCTTATAAAACAAACAATTCTCAAGTTAATCTCTTGAAAGCTGGACCACTATATTAAGAAAATGATTCTAATTTATTATTATTAACTTGCATACATCTCATTTAAGCAGATTTTACATAAACACTATAAAACATGATTTTATATGATAAATTTGACGAATATTAAATATTTATTTTTTGATCTGCTTATAAAACAAACAATTCTCAAGTTAATCTCTTGAAACCTGGACCAAAATATTAAGAAAATGATTCTAATTTGTTATAATTAACTTGCATACATCTCATTTAAGCAGATACTTCATTAAAACTTTAAAACATGATTTTATATGATAATTTTGACGAATATTAAATATTTATGTTTTTAACTGCTTATAAAACCCACAATTCTCAAGTTAATCTCTTGAAATCTACACCACTATATTAAGAAAATTACTCCAATTTACCATTATTAACTTGCATACATTTCATTTAAGCAGATACTTTATATACTCTATAATACATTATTTTATATGATAATCTTTACCAATATTAAAAATTCAAATTATTATCTGCTTATAAAACACTCAATTCTTAAGTTAGTGTCATGAAATCCAGACCATTATATTAAGTAAATGATTCTTATTTACTATTATTAACTTCTATAGATATTATGTTAGCTGATTCTTCATAAACACTATAAAACATGTTTTTATATGATAAGTTTGAGAAATATTATGAATTCCTATTTTAATCTGCTTATAAAACAGTCAATTATTAAATGTATACACCAACAGAGGGCGTGAGCGTCGCCGTAGTAGGGACGACATCCGTCGGCCGAACCGCCTCAGAAAGAAACTAGATAGTTGTGTGGCGTTCACCGTACTGCTGTGTGTCGTAACGGGTCGTTGTTTTTACTTAGCTTTTGAGTCTACTCGTTATTTATTAATTAAGATTTTTGATATTATAAACGAATTGTTCATATTTTATGCCCGAAGTTAACACAAGTAAGTTTCTTGACCCTTGACTACTAGATCAAGAAAATGATTCTAATTTATAATTTTTAACTTTCACTTTTTTCATTTTACCTGATATTTTTACTTCATAAAAACTATAAAATATGATTTTATAAGTCAATTCTGACCAATAATACAACTTAAAATTTTTTCGTATTGAAAAGGAGCGATTTTCAGTTGTTGTACAAATGTATTCTTTAGTTACACTCATAATACATTTGAATTTCTTCTACAAAACATTCTGGTATATTTGTACTATCTTTTATGGCTTATCATAATTATTATTTATTATCATCTGTTATACATGTTTTGCAGTTTTACATTCGTATTTGTATTTAAGTTTCAATTGTAAATTCCTTTCATGTATTTTGTATAAAAATGAAGTTTGTCCGTTAGTTTATGTTTTGATAGTTTCCACTTCTGAATTACTCAGTGTTGTCCACGTACTAGTTGTCATATAAAAATTGTCGTTCTCCTTATGGTATCTAGTAGTGACATTTTATCATCCAACCATTATACAT
The DNA here is from genome assembly GCF_020882245.1 of Rhopalosiphum padi. Lineage (NCBI taxonomy): Eukaryota > Metazoa > Arthropoda > Insecta > Hemiptera > Aphididae > Rhopalosiphum > Rhopalosiphum padi. The sequence continues at coordinate 43,027,070 of NC_083599.1, forward strand.
ATTTAACTTACTATTTTTTTTTAGATGGCAGTACACCAGATATACTCAGGACATATTGAGACATGAATTACCATTTCTACCACATGGGAAAGTTTCAACATCCTACGTTGAAAATGGACTAGACGATCCTGATAATCATAATAGTTTTATGCAAAGTACGAGTAATGGATATTGAATATAATTGATATTAAATTAATAGTAGTGTAAAAAAAAATCAGTGTCATGAAACCCTGACCATTAGATTGTAAGCAAATGATTCTAATTTTCCATAATTGACATTCAAATATTACATTTAAGCTGAAACTTCATAAACACAATAAAAAATGATTTAATATTCTGAATGTTGACATGATTTTACATGGTAATTTAAACAAATATTACAAAGTCATACTTTGAACTGCTTGTAAAACACTGTATTCTCAAGTTATTCTCCAACCACTATACATATTTAACTGAGTAAATTCTTTCAGATTGCGGTACAGCAGATCATTCAAGACATGCTGAGACATGAATTACCATTTCTACCACATAAGAAAGTTACAACATCCTATGTTGAAAACGGACTAGAAGATACTGATAATAATATTGGATTTATGCGATGTACGTGTAATGGTAATTAAATGTAACTGATAGCAACATAATTGCAGTATAACAAAAACTTAGTGTCATGAAATCCAGACCATTAGATTAAGTAAATGATTCTTATTTACCATTACTAACTTTCATATATATCATGTAAGCTGATACTTCATAAATACTATAAAACATGTTTTTATATGATTATTTTGACTCGTATTTTAAATTTATATTTTTAACTGCTTATAAAACCTACAATTATCAAGTTAATATCTTGAAACCTGGACCACTATATTAAGAAAATGATTCTAATTTACCATTGTTAATTTGCATACATTTCATTTAAGCTGTTACTTCATAGACACTATAAAACATGTTTTGTATATGATTATTTTGACTCGTATTTTATATTCATATTTTTAACTGCTTATAAAATACTGAATTCTCAAGTTATTCTTTAACAATTATACATTATTAACTTACTACATTTTTTCAGATGGACATGTTTGTCAGATCACTCAAGGCATGCAGAAACATGAATTCACATTTCTACCACTTACGAAGGTATCAACATCCTATGCTGAAAATGGACTAGAAGATACTGCTAATAATATTGGGTTTATGTAATGTGCGTGTAATGGTTATTGAATATAATTGACAGTAAATTAATGGCAGTGAAACAATTGAGATTTGTTAATAATCTGAAATAAATATTAGTAAACACCTTTGACTTGTAATTTTCATTCTTAAGAGTTACCATTAGTAACTTGCATACATTTCGTTTAAGCTGATACTTCAATAACACTATAAAACATGCTTTTTTACGATGACAATTTTGACGAATATTAAAAATTCATTTTTTTAACTGTTTATAAAACAAACAATTTCTCAAGTAAATCTCTTGAAATCTATACCACTATATTAAGAAAATGATTCTAATTATTTATTATTAACTTGCATACATTTCATTTAAGCAGATACTTCATAAACACTATAAAACATGATTTTATATGATAATTTTGACGAATATTAAATATTTATATTTAGAACTGCTTATAAAACAAACAATTCTCAAGTTAATCTCTTGAAAGCTGGACCACTATATTAAGAAAATGATTCTAATTTGTTATTATTAACTTGCATACATTTCATTTAAGCAGATTTTTCATTAAAACTATAAAACATGATTTTATATGATAATTTTGACGAATATTAAATATTTATTTTTTGATCTGCTTATAAAACAAACAATTCTCAAGATAATCTCTTGAAACCTGGACCTCTATATTAAGAAAATGATTCTAATTTATTATTATTAACTTGCATACATCTCATTTAAGCAGATTTTACATAAACACTATAAAACATGATTTTATATGATAAATTTGACGAATATTAAATATTTATTTTTTGATCTGCTTATAAAACAAACAATTCTCAAGTTAATCTCTTGAAACCTGGACCAAAATATTAAGAAAATGATTCTAATTTGTTATAATTAACTTGCATACATCTCATTTAAGCAGATACTTCATTAAAACTTTAAAACATGATTTTATATGATAATCTTGACGAATATTAAATATTTATTTTTTGATCTGCTTATAAAACAAACAATTCTCAAGATAATCTCTTGAACCCTGGACCACTATATTAAGAAAATGATTCTAATTTATTATTATTAACTTGCATACATCTCATTTAAGCAGATTTTTCATAAACACTATAAAACATGATTTTATATGATAAATTTGACGAATATTAAATATTTATTTTTTGATCTGCTTATAAAACAAACAATTCTCAAGTTAATCTCTTGAAAGCTGGACCACTATATTAAGAAAATGATTCTAATTTATTATTATTAACTTGCATACATCTCATTTAAGCAGATTTTACATAAACACTATAAAACATGATTTTATATGATAAATTTGACGAATATTAAATATTTATTTTTTGATCTGCTTATAAAACAAACAATTCTCAAGTTAATCTCTTGAAACCTGGACCAAAATATTAAGAAAATGATTCTAATTTGTTATAATTAACTTGCATACATCTCATTTAAGCAGATACTTCATTAAAACTTTAAAACATGATTTTATATGATAATTTTGACGAATATTAAATATTTATGTTTTTAACTGCTTATAAAACCCACAATTCTCAAGTTAATCTCTTGAAACCTACACCACTATATTAAGAAAATGATTCTAATTTACCATTGTTAATTTGCATACATTTCATTTAAGCTGTTACTTCATAGACACTATAAAACATGTTTTGTATATGATTATTTTGACTCGTATTTTATATTCATATTTTTAACTGCTTATAAAATACTGAATTCTCAAGTTATTCTTTAACAATTATACATTATTAACTTACTACATTTTTTCAGATGGACATGTTTGTCAGATCACTCAAGGCATGCAGAAACATGAATTCACATTTCTACCACTTACGAAGGTATCAACATCCTATGCTGAAAATGGACTAGAAGATACTGCTAATAATATTGGGTTTATGTAATGTGCGTGTAATGGTTATTGAATATAATTAACAGTAAATTAATGGCAGTGAAACAATTGAGATTTGTTAATAATCTGAAATAAATATTAGTAAACACCTTTGACTTGTAATTTTCATTCTTAAGAGTTACCATTAGTAACTTGCATACATTTCGTTTAAGCTGATACTTCAATAACACTATAAAACATGCTTTTTTACGATGACAATTTTGACGAATATTAAAAATTAATTTTTTTAACTGTTTATAAAACAAACAATTTCTCAAGTAAATCTCTTGAAATCTATACCACTATATTAAGAAAATGATTCTAATTTGTTATTATTAACTTGCATACATTTCATTTAAGCAGATTTTTCATTAAAACTATAAAACATGATTTTATATGATAATTTTGACGAATATTAAATATTTATATTTAGAACTGCTTATAAAACAAACAATTCTCAAGTTAATCTCTTGAAAGCTGGACCACTATATTAAGAAAATGATTCTAATTTGTTATTATTAACTTGCATACATTTCATTTAAGCAGATTTTTCATTAAAACTATAAAACATGATTTTATATGATAATTTTGACGAATATTAAATATTTATTTTTTGATCTGCTTATAAAACAAACAATTCTCAAGATAATCTCTTGAAACCTGGACCTCTATATTAAGAAAATGATTCTAATTTATTATTATTAACTTGCATACATCTCATTTAAGCAGATTTTACATAAACACTATAAAACATGATTTTATATGATAAATTTGACGAATATTAAATATTTATTTTTTGATCTGCTTATAAAACAAACAATTCTCAAGTTAATCTCTTGAAACCTGGACCAAAATATTAAGAAAATGATTCTAATTTGTTATAATTAACTTGCATACATCTCATTTAAGCAGATACTTCATTAAAACTTTAAAACATGATTTTATATGATAATCTTGACGAATATTAAATATTTATTTTTTGATCTGCTTATAAAACAAACAATTCTCAAGATAATCTCTTGAACCCTGGACCACTATATTAAGAAAATGATTCTAATTTATTATTATTAACTTGCATACATCTCATTTAAGCAGATTTTTCATAAACACTATAAAACATGATTTTATATGATAAATTTGACGAATATTAAATATTTATTTTTTGATCTGCTTATAAAACAAACAATTCTCAAGTTAATCTCTTGAAAGCTGGACCACTATATTAAGAAAATGATTCTAATTTATTATTATTAACTTGCATACATCTCATTTAAGCAGATTTTACATAAACACTATAAAACATGATTTTATATGATAAATTTGACGAATATTAAATATTTATTTTTTGATCTGCTTATAAAACAAACAATTCTCAAGTTAATCTCTTGAAACCTGGACCAAAATATTAAGAAAATGATTCTAATTTGTTATAATTAACTTGCATACATCTCATTTAAGCAGATACTTCATTAAAACTTTAAAACATGATTTTATATGATAATTTTGACGAATATTAAATATTTATGTTTTTAACTGCTTATAAAACCCACAATTCTCAAGTTAATCTCTTGAAACCTACACCACTATATTAAGAAAATGATTCTAATTATTTATTATTAACTTGCATACATTTCATTTAAGCAGATACTTTATATACTCTATAATACATTATTTTATATGATAATCTTTACCAATATTAAAAATTCAAATTATTATCTGCTTATAAAACACTCAATTCTTAAGTTAGTGTCATGAAATCCAGACCATTATATTAAGTAAATGATTCTTATTTACTATTATTAACTTCTATAGATATTATGTTAGCTGATTCTTCATAAACACTATAAAACATGTTTTTATATGATAAGTTTGAGAAATATTATGAATTCCTATTTTAATCTGCTTATAAAACAGTCAATTATTAAATGTATACACCAACAGAGGGCGTGAGCGTCGCCGTAGTAGGGACGACATCCGTCGGCCGAACCGCCTCAGAAAGAAACTAGATAGTTGTGTGGCGTTCACCGTACTGCTGTGTGTCGTAACGGGTCGTTGTTTTTACTTAGCTTTTGAGTCTACTCGTTATTTATTAATTAAGATTTTTGATATTATAAACGAATTGTTCATATTTTATGCCCGAAGTTAACACAAGTAAGTTTCTTGACCCTTGACTACTAGATCAAGAAAATGATTCTAATTTATAATTTTTAACTTTCACTTTTTTCATTTTACCTGATATTTTTACTTCATAAAAACTATAAAATATGATTTTATAAGTCAATTCTGACCAATAATACAACTTAAAATTTTTTCGTATTGAAAAGGAGCGATTTTCAGTTGTTGTACAAATGTATTCTTTAGTTACACTCATAATACATTTGAATTTCTTCTACAAAACATTCTGGTATATTTGTACTATCTTTTATGGCTTATCATAATTATTATTTATTATCATCTGTTATACATGTTTTGCAGTTTTACATTCGTATTTGTATTTAAGTTTCAATTGTAAATTCCTTTCATGTATTTTGTATAAAAATGAAGTTTGTCCGTTAGTTTATGTTTTGATAGTTTCCACTTCTGAATTACTCAGTGTTGTCCACGTACTAGTTGTCATATAAAAATTGTCGTTCTCCTTATGGTGTCTAGTAGTGACATTTTATCATCCAACCATTATACATATTTAACTTACTATTTTTTTTTAGATGGCAGTACACCAGATATACTCAGGACATATTGAGACATGAATTACCATTTCTACCACATGGGAAAGTTTCAACATCCTACGTTGAAAATGGACTAGACGATCCTGATAATAATAATAGTTTTATGCAAAGTACGAGTAATGGATATTGAATATAATTGATATTAAATTAATAGTAGTGTAAAAAAAAATCAGTGTCATGAAACCCTGACCATTAGATTGTAAGCAAATGATTCTAATTTTCCATAATTGACATTCAAATATTACATTTAAGCTGAAACTTCATAAACACAATAAAAAATGATTTAATATTCTGAATGTTGACATGATTTTACATGGTAATTTAAACAAATATTACAAAGTCATACTTTGAACTGCTTGTAAAACACTGTATTCTCAAGTTATTCTCCAACCACTATACATATTTAACTGAGTAAATTCTTTCAGATTGCGGTACAGCAGATCATTCAAGACATGCTGAGACATGAATTACCATTTCTACCACATAAGAAAGTTACAACATCCTATGTTGAAAATGGACTAGAAGATACTGATAATAATATTGGATTTATGCGATGTACGTGTAATGGTAATTAAATGTAACTGATAGCAACATAATTGCAGTATAACAATAACTTAGTGTCATGAAATCCAGACCATTAGATTAAGTAAATGATTCTTATTTACCATTACTAACTTTCATATATATCATGTAAGCTGATACTTCATAAATACTATAAAACATGTTTTTATATGATTATTTTGACTCGTATTTTAAATTTATATTTTTAACTGCTTATAAAACCTACAATTATCAAGTTAATATCTTGAAACCTGGACCACTATATTAAGAAAATGATTCTAATTTACCATTGTTAATTTGCATACATTTCATTTAAGCTGTTACTTCATAGACACTATAAAACATGTTTTGTATATGATTATTTTGACTCGTATTTTATATTCATATTTTTAACTGCTTATAAAATACTGAATTCTCAAGTTATTCTTTAACAATTATACATTATTAACTTACTACATTTTTTCAGATGGACATGTTTGTCAGATCACTCAAGGCATGCAGAAACATGAATTCACATTTCTACCACTTACGAAGGTATCAACATCCTATGCTGAAAATGGACTAGAAGATACTGCTAATAATATTGGGTTTATGTAATGTGCGTGTAATGGTTATTGAATATAATTAACAGTAAATTAATGGCAGTGAAACAATTGAGATTTGTTAATAATCTGAAATAAATATTAGTAAACACCTTTGACTTGTAATTTTCATTCTTAAGAGTTACCATTAGTAACTTGCATACATTTCGTTTAAGCTGATACTTCAATAACACTATAAAACATGCTTTTTTACGATGACAATTTTGACGAATATTAAAAATTAATTTTTTTAACTGTTTATAAAACAAACAATTTCTCAAGTAAATCTCTTGAAATCTATACCACTATATTAAGAAAATGAATCTAATTTGTTATTATTAACTTGCATACATTTCATTTAAGCAGATTTTTCATTAAAACTATAAAACATGATTTTATATGATAATTTTGACGAATATTAAATATTTATATTTAGAACTGCTTATAAAACAAACAATTCTCAAGTTAATCTCTTGAAAGCTGGACCACTATATTAAGAAAATGATTCTAATTTGTTATTATTAACTTGCATACATTTCATTTAAGCAGATTTTTCATTAAAACTATAAAACATGATTTTATATGATAATTTTGACGAATATTAAATATTTATTTTTTGATCTGCTTATAAAACAAACAATTCTCAAGATAATCTCTTGAAACCTGGACCTCTATATTAAGAAAATGATTCTAATTTATTATTATTAACTTGCATACATCTCATTTAAGCAGATACTTCATTAAAACTTTAAAACATGATTTTATATGATAATCTTGACGAATATTAAATATTTATTTTTTGATCTGCTTATAAAACAAACAATTCTCAAGATAATCTCTTGAACCCTGGACCACTATATTAAGAAAATGATTCTAATTTATTATTATTAACTTGCATACATCTCATTTAAGCAGATTTTTCATAAACACTATAAAACATGATTTTATATGATAAATTTGACGAATATTAAATATTTATTTTTTGATCTGCTTATAAAACAAACAATTCTCAAGTTAATCTCTTGAAAGCTGGACCACTATATTAAGAAAATGATTCTAATTTATTATTATTAACTTGCATACATCTCATTTAAGCAGATTTTACATAAACACTATAAAACATGATTTTATATGATAAATTTGACGAATATTAAATATTTATTTTTTGATCTGCTTATAAAACAAACAATTCTCAAGTTAATCTCTTGAAACCTGGACCAAAATATTAAGAAAATGATTCTAATTTGTTATAATTAACTTGCATACATCTCATTTAAGCAGATACTTCATTAAAACTTTAAAACATGATTTTATATGATAATTTTGACGAATATTAAATATTTATGTTTTTAACTGCTTATAAAACCCACAATTCTCAAGTTAATCTCTTGAAACCTACACCACTATATTAAGAAAATGATTCTAATTATTTATTATTAACTTGCATACATTTCATTTAAGCAGATACTTTATATACTCTATAATACATTATTTTATATGATAATCTTTACCAATATTAAAAATTCAAATTATTATCTGCTTATAAAACACTCAATTCTTAAGTTAGTGTCATGAAATCCAGACCATTATATTAAGTAAATGATTCTTATTTACTATTATTAACTTCTATAGATATTATGTTAGCTGATTCTTCATAAACACTATAAAACATGTTTTTATATGATAAGTTTGAGAAATATTATGAATTCCTATTTTAATCTGCTTATAAAACAGTCAATTATTAAATGTATACACCAACAGAGGGCGTGAGCGTCGCCGTAGTAGGGACGACATCCGTCGGCCGAACCGCCTCAGAAAGAAACTAGATAGTTGTGTGGCGTTCACCGTACTGCTGTGTGTCGTAACGGGTCGTTGTTTTTACTTAGCTTTTGAGTCTACTCGTTATTTATTAATTAAGATTTTTGATATTATAAACGAATTGTTCATATTTTATGCCCGAAGTTAACACAAGTAAGTTTCTTGACCCTTGACTACTAGATCAAGAAAATGATTCTAATTTATAATTTTTAACTTTCACTTTTTTCATTTTACCTGATATTTTTACTTCATAAAAACTATAAAATATGATTTTATAAGTCAATTCTGACCAATAATACAACTTAAAATTTTTTCGTATTGAAAAGGAGCGATTTTCAGTTGTTGTACAAATGTATTCTTTAGTTACACTCATAATACATTTGAATTTCTTCTACAAAACATTCTGGTATATTTGTACTATCTTTTATGGCTTATCATAATTATTATTTATTATCATCTGTTATACATGTTTTGCAGTTTTACATTCGTATTTGTATTTAAGTTTCAATTGTAAATTCCTTTCATGTATTTTGTATAAAAATGAAGTTTGTCCGTTAGTTTATGTTTTGATAGTTTCCACTTCTGAATTACTCAGTGTTGTCCACGTACTAGTTGTCATATAAAAATTGTCGTTCTCCTTATGGTGTCTAGTAGTGACATTTTATCATCCAACCATTATACATATTTAACTTACTATTTTTTTTTAGATGGCAGTACACCAGATATACTCAGGACATATTGAGACATGAATTACCATTTCTACCACATGGGAAAGTTTCAACATCCTACGTTGAAAATGGACTAGACGATCCTGATAATAATAATAGTTTTATGCAAAGTACGAGTAATGGATATTGAATATAATTGATATTAAATTAAAAGTAGTGTAAAAAAAAATCAGTGTCATGAAACCCTGACCATTAGATTGTAAGCAAATGATTCTAATTTTCCATAATTGACATTCAAATATTACATTTAAGCTGAAACTTCATAAACACAATAAAAAATGATTTAATATTCTGAATGTTGACATGATTTTACATGGTAATTTAAACAAATATTACAAAGTCATACTTTGAACTGCTTGTAAAACACTGTATTCTCAAGTTATTCTCCAACCACTATACATATTTAACTGAGTAAATTCTTTCAGATTGCGGTACAGCAGATCATTCAAGACATGCTGAGACATGAATTACCATTTCTACCACATAAGAAAGTTACAACATCCTATGTTGAAAATGGACTAGAAGATACTGATAATAATATTGGATTTATGCGATGTACGTGTAATGGTAATTAAATGTAACTGATAGCAACATAATTGCAGTATAACAATAACTTAGTGTCATGAAATCCAGACCATTAGATTAAGTAAATGATTCTTATTTACCATTACTAACTTTCATATATATCATGTAAGCTGATACTTCATAAATACTATAAAACATGTTTTTATATGATTATTTTGACTCGTATTTTAAATTTATATTTTTAACTGCTTATAAAACCTACAATTATCAAGTTAATATCTTGAAACCTGGACCACTATATTAAGAAAATGATTCTAATTTACCATTGTTAATTTGCATACATTTCATTTAAGCTGTTACTTCATAGACACTATAAAACATGTTTTGTATATGATTATTTTGACTCGTATTTTATATTCATATTTTTAACTGCTTATAAAATACTGAATTCTCAAGTTATTCTTTAACAATTATACATTATTAACTTACTACATTTTTTCAGATGGACATGTTTGTCAGATCACTCAAGGCATGCAGAAACATGAATTCACATTTCTACCACTTACGAAGGTATCAACATCCTATGCTGAAAATGGACTAGAAGATACTGCTAATAATATTGGGTTTATGTAATGTGCGTGTAATGGTTATTGAATATAATTAACAGTAAATTAATGGCAGTGAAACAATTGAGATTTGTTAATAATCTGAAATAAATATTAGTAAACACCTTTGACTTGTAATTTTCATTCTTAAGAGTTACCATTAGTAACTTGCATACATTTCGTTTAAGCTGATACTTCAATAACACTATAAAACATGCTTTTTTACGATGACAATTTTGACGAATATTAAAAATTCATTTTTTTAACTGTTTATAAAACAAACAATTTCTCAAGTAAATCTCTTGAAATCTATACCACTATATTAAGAAAATGATTCTAATTATTTATTATTAACTTGCATACATTTCATTTAAGCAGATACTTCATAAACACTATAAAACATGATTTTATATGATAATTTTGACGAATATTAAATATTTATATTTAGAACTGCTTATAAAACAAACAATTCTCAAGTTAATCTCTTGAAAGCTGGACCACTATATTAAGAAAATGATTCTAATTTGTTATTATTAACTTGCATACATTTCATTTAAGCAGATTTTTCATTAAAACTATAAAACATGATTTTATATGATAATTTTGACGAATATTAAATATTTATTTTTTGATCTGCTTATAAAACAAACAATTCTCAAGATAATCTCTTGAAACCTGGACCTCTATATTAAGAAAATGATTCTAATTTATTATTATTAACTTGCATACATCTCATTTAAGCAGATTTTACATAAACACTATAAAACATGATTTTATATGATAAATTTGACGAATATTAAATATTTATTTTTTGATCTGCTTATAAAACAAACAATTCTCAAGTTAATCTCTTGAAACCTGGACCAAAATATTAAGAAAATGATTCTAATTTGTTATAATTAACTTGCATACATCTCATTTAAGCAGATACTTCATTAAAACTTTAAAACATGATTTTATATGATAATCTTGACGAATATTAAATATTTATTTTTTGATCTGCTTATAAAACAAACAATTCTCAAGATAATCTCTTGAACCCTGGACCACTATATTAAGAAAATGATTCTAATTTATTATTATTAACTTGCATACATCTCATTTAAGCAGATTTTTCATAAACACTATAAAACATGATTTTATATGATAAATTTGACGAATATTAAATATTTATTTTTTGATCTGCTTATAAAACAAACAATTCTCAAGTTAATCTCTTGAAAGCTGGACCACTATATTAAGAAAATGATTCTAATTTATTATTATTAACTTGCATACATCTCATTTAAGCAGATTTTACATAAACACTATAAAACATGATTTTATATGATAAATTTGACGAATATTAAATATTTATTTTTTGATCTGCTTATAAAACAAACAATTCTCAAGTTAATCTCTTGAAACCTGGACCAAAATATTAAGAAAATGATTCTAATTTGTTATAATTAACTTGCATACATCTCATTTAAGCAGATACTTCATTAAAACTTTAAAACATGATTTTATATGATAATTTTGACGAATATTAAATATTTATGTTTTTAACTGCTTATAAAACCCACAATTCTCAAGTTAATCTCTTGAACCCTGGACCACTATATTAAGAAAATGATTCTAATTTATTATTATTAACTTGCATACATCTCATTTAAGCAGATTTTTCATAAACACTATAAAACATGATTTTATATGATAATCTTTACCAATATTAAAAATTCAAATTATTATCTGCTTATAAAACACTCAATTCTTAAGTTAGTGTCATGAAATCCAGACCATTATATTAAGTAAATGATTCTTATTTACTATTATTAACTTCTATAGATATTATGTTAGCTGATTCTTCATAAACACTATAAAACATGTTTTTATATGATAAGTTTGAGAAATATTATGAATTCCTATTTTAATCTGCTTATAAAACAGTCAATTATTAAATGTATACACCAACAGAGGGCGTGAGCGTCGCCGTAGTAGGGACGACATCCGTCGGCCGAACCGCCTCAGAAAGAAACTAGATAGTTGTGTGGCGTTCACCGTACTGCTGTGTGTCGTAACGGGTCGTTGTTTTTACTTAGCTTTTGAGTCTACTCGTTATTTATTAATTAAGATTTTTGATATTATAAACGAATTGTTCATATTTTATGCCCGAAGTTAACACAAGTAAGTTTCTTGACCCTTGACTACTAGATCAAGAAAATGATTCTAATTTATAATTTTTAACTTTCACTTTTTTCATTTTACCTGATATTTTTACTTCATAAAAACTATAAAATATGATTTTATAAGTCAATTCTGACCAATAATACAACTTAAAATTTTTTCGTATTGAAAAGGAGCGATTTTCAGTTGTTGTACAAATGTATTCTTTAGTTACACTCATAATACATTTGAATTTCTTCTACAAAACATTCTGGTATATTTGTACTATCTTTTATGGCTTATCATAATTATTATTTATTATCATCTGTTATACATGTTTTGCAGTTTTACATTCGTATTTGTATTTAAGTTTCAATTGTAAATTCCTTTCATGTATTTTGTATAAAAATGAAGTTTGTCCGTTAGTTTATGTTTTGATAGTTTCCACTTCTGAATTACTCAGTGTTGTCCACGTACTAGTTGTCATATAAAAATTGTCGTTCTCCTTATGGTATCTAGTAGTGACATTTTATCATCCAACCATTATACATATTTAACTTACTATTTTTTTTTAGATGGCAGTACACCAGATATACTCAGGACATATTGAGACATGAATTACCATTTCTACCACATGGGAAAGTTTCAACATCCTACGTTGAAAATGGACTAGACGATCCTGATAATAATAATAGTTTTATGCAAAGTACGAGTAATGGATATTGAATATAATTGATATTAAATTAATAGTAGTGTAAAAAAAAATCAGTGTCATGAAACCCTGACCATTAGATTGTAAGCAAATGATTCTAATTTTCCATAATTGACATTCAAATATTACATTTAAGCTGAAACTTCATAAACACAATAAAAAATGATTTAATATTCTGAATGTTGACATGATTTTACATGGTAATTTAAACAAATATTACAAAGTCATACTTTGAACTGCTTGTAAAACACTGTATTCTCAAGTTATTCTCCAACCACTATACATATTTAACTGAGTAAATTCTTTCAGATTGCGGTACAGCAGATCATTCAAGACATGCTGAGACATGAATTACCATTTCTACCACATAAGAAAGTTACAACATCCTATGTTGAAAACGGACTAGAAGATACTGATAATAATATTGGATTTATGCGATGTACGTGTAATGGTAATTAAATGTAACTGATAGCAACATAATTGCAGTATAACAAAAACTTAGTGTCATGAAATCCAGACCATTAGATTAAGTAAATGATTCTTATTTACCATTACTAACTTTCATATATATCATGTAAGCTGATACTTCATAAATACTATAAAACATGTTTTTATATGATTATTTTGACTCGTATTTTAAATTTATATTTTTAACTGCTTATAAAACCTACAATTATCAAGTTAATATCTTGAAACCTGGACCACTATATTAAGAAAATGATTCTAATTTACCATTGTTAATTTGCATACATTTCATTTAAGCTGTTACTTCATAGACACTATAAAACATGTTTTGTATATGATTATTTTGACTCGTATTTTATATTCATATTTTTAACTGCTTATAAAATACTGAATTCTCAAGTTATTCTTTAACAATTATACATTATTAACTTACTACATTTTTTCAGATGGACATGTTTGTCAGATCACTTAAGGCATGCAGAAACATGAATTCACATTTCTACCACTTACGAAGGTATCAACATCCTATGCTGAAAATGGACTAGAAGATACTGCTAATAATATTGGGTTTATGTAATGTGCGTGTAATGGTTATTGAATATAATTGACAGTAAATTAATGGCAGTGAAACAATTGAGATTTGTTAATAATCTGAAATAAATATTAGTAAACACCTTTGACTTGTAATTTTCATTCTTAAGAGTTACCATTAGTAACTTGCATACATTTCGTTTAAGCTGATACTTCAATAACACTATAAAACATGCTTTTTTACGATGACAATTTTGACGAATATTAAAAATTCATTTTTTTTAACTGTTTATAAAACAAACAATTTCTCAAGTAAATCTCTTGAAACCTATACCACTATATTAAGAAAATGATTCTAATTATTTATTATTAACTTGCATACATTTCATTTAAGCAGATACTTCATAAACACTATAAAACATGATTTTATATGATAATTTTGACGAATATTAAATATTTATATTTAGAACTGCTTATAAAACAAACAATTCTCAAGTTAATCTCTTGAAAGCTGGACCACTATATTAAGAAAATGATTCTAATTTGTTATTATTAACTTGCATACATTTCATTTAAGCAGATTTTTCATTAAAACTATAAAACATGATTTTATATGATAATTTTGACGAATATTAAATATTTATTTTTTGATCTGCTTATAAAACAAACAATTCTCAAGATAATCTCTTGAAACCTGGACCTCTATATTAAGAAAATGATTCTAATTTATTATTATTAACTTGCATACATCTCATTTAAGCAGATTTTACATAAACACTATAAAACATGATTTTATATGATAAATTTGACGAATATTAAATATTTATTTTTTGATCTGCTTATAAAACAAACAATTCTCAAGTTAATCTCTTGAAACCTGGACCAAAATATTAAGAAAATGATTCTAATTTGTTATAATTAACTTGCATACATCTCATTTAAGCAGATACTTCATTAAAACTTTAAAACATGATTTTATATGATAATCTTGACGAATATTAAATATTTATTTTTTGATCTGCTTATAAAACAAACAATTCTCAAGATAATCTCTTGAACCCTGGACCACTATATTAAGAAAATGATTCTAATTTATTATTATTAACTTGCATACATCTCATTTAAGCAGATTTTTCATAAACACTATAAAACATGATTTTATATGATAAATTTGACGAATATTAAATATTTATTTTTTGATCTGCTTATAAAACAAACAATTCTCAAGTTAATCTCTTGAAAGCTGGACCACTATATTAAGAAAATGATTCTAATTATTTATTATTAACTTGCATACATTTCATTTAAGCAGATACTTTATATACTCTATAATACATTATTTTATATGATAATCTTTACCAATATTAAAAATTCAAATTATTATCTGCTTATAAAACACTTAATTCTTAAGTTAGTGTCATGTAATCCAGACAATTATATTAAGTAAATGATTCTTATTTACTATTATTAACTTCTATAGATATTATGTTAGCTGATTCTTCATAAACACTATAAAACATGTTTTTATATGATAAGTTTGAGAAATATTATGAATTCCTATTTTAATCTGCTTATAAAACAGTCAATTATTAAATGTATACACCAACAGAGGGCGTGAGCGTCGCCGTAGTAGGGACGACATCCGTCGGCCGAACCGCCTCAGAAAGAAACTAGATAGTTGTGTGGCGTTCACCGTACTGCTGTGTGTCGTAACGGGTCGTTGTTTTTACTTAGCTTTTGAGTCTACTCGTTATTTATTAATTAAGATTTTTGATATTATAAACGAATTGTTCATATTTTATGCCCGAAGTTAACACAAGTAAGTTTCTTGACCCTTGACTACTAGATCAAGAAAATGATTCTAATTTATAATTTTTAACTTTCACTTTTTTCATTTTACCTGATATTTTTACTTCATAAAAACTATAAAATATGATTTTATAAGTCAATTCTGACCAATAATACAACTTAAAATTTTTTCGTATTGAAAAGGAGCGATTTTCAGTTGTTGTACAAATGTATTCTTTAGTTACACTCATAATACATTTGAATTTCTTCTACAAAACATTCTGGTATATTTGTACTATCTTTTATGGCTTATCATAATTATTATTTATTATCATCTGTTATACATGTTTTGCAGTTTTACATTCGTATTTGTATTTAAGTTTCAATTGTAAATTCCTTTCATGTATTTTGTATAAAAATGAAGTTTGTCCGTTAGTTTATGTTTTGATAGTTTCCACTTCTGAATTACTCAGTGTTGTCCACGTACTAGTTGTCATATAAAAATTGTCGTTCTCCTTATGGTATCTAGTAGTGACATTTTATCATCCAACCATTATACATATTTAACTTACTATTTTTTTTTAGATGGCAGTACACCAGATATACTCAGGACATATTGAGACATGAATTACCATTTCTACCACATGGGAAAGTTTCAACATCCTACGTTGAAAATGGACTAGACGATCCTGATAATAATAATAGTTTTATGCAAAGTACGAGTAATGGATATTGAATATAATTGATATTAAATTAATAGTAGTGTAAAAAAAAATCAGTGTCATGAAACCCTGACCATTAGATTGTAAGCAAATGATTCTAATTTTCCATAATTGACATTCAAATATTACATTTAAGCTGAAACTTCATAAACACAATAAAAAATGATTTAATATTCTGAATGTTGACATGATTTTACATGGTAATTTAAACAAATATTACAAAGTCATACTTTGAACTGCTTGTAAAACACTGTATTCTCAAGTTATTCTCCAACCACTATACATATTTAACTGAGTAAATTCTTTCAGATTGCGGTACAGCAGATCATTCAAGACATGCTGAGACATGAATTACCATTTCTACCACATAAGAAAGTTACAACATCCTATGTTGAAAATGGACTAGAAGATACTGATAATAATATTGGATTTATGCGATGTACGTGTAATGGTAATTAAATGTAACTGATAGCAACATAATTGCAGTATAACAAAAACTTAGTGTCATGAAATCCAGACCATTAGATTAAGTAAATGATTCTTATTTACCATTACTAACTTTCATATATATCATGTAAGCTGATACTTCATAAATACTATAAAACATGTTTTTATATGATTATTTTGACTCGTATTTTAAATTTATATTTTTAACTGCTTATAAAACCTACAATTATCAAGTTAATATCTTGAAACCTGGACCACTATATTAAGAAAATGATTCTAATTTACCATTGTTAATTTGCATACATTTCATTTAAGCTGTTACTTCATAGACACTATAAAACATGTTTTGTATATGATTATTTTGACTCGTATTTTATATTCATATTTTTAACTGCTTATAAAATACTGAATTCTCAAGTTATTCTTTAACAATTATACATTATTAACTTACTACATTTTTTCAGATGGACATGTTTGTCAGATCACTCAAGGCATGCAGAAACATGAATTCACATTTCTACCACTTACGAAGGTATCAACATCCTATGCTGAAAATGGACTAGAAGATACTGCTAATAATATTGGGTTTATGTAATGTGCGTGTAATGGTTATTGAATATAATTGACAGTAAATTAATGGCAGTGAAACAATTGAGATTTGTTAATAATCTGAAATAAATATTAGTAAACACCTTTGACTTGTAATTTTCATTCTTAAGAGTTACCATTAGTAACTTGTATACATTTCGTTTAAGCTGATACTTCAATAACACTATAAAACATGCTTTTTTACGATGACAATTTTGACGAATATTAAAAATTCATTTTTTTAACTGTTTATAAAACAAACAATTTCTCAAGTAAATCTCTTGAAACCTATACCACTATATTAAGAAAATGATTCTAATTATTTATTATTAACTTGCATACATTTCATTTAAGCAGATACTTCATAAACACTATAAAACATGATTTTATATGATAATTTTGACGAATATTAAATATTTATATTTAGAACTGCTTATAAAACAAACAATTCTCAAGTTAATCTCTTGAAAGCTGGACCACTATATTAAGAAAATGATTCTAATTTGTTATTATTAACTTGCATACATTTCATTTAAGCAGATTTTTCATTAAAACTATAAAACATGATTTTATATGATAATTTTGACGAATATTAAATATTTATTTTTTGATCTGCTTATAAAACAAACAATTCTCAAGATAATCTCTTGAAACCTGGACCTCTATATTAAGAAAATGATTCTAATTTATTATTATTAACTTGCATACATCTCATTTAAGCAGATTTTACATAAACACTATAAAACATGATTTTATATGATAAATTTGACGAATATTAAATATTTATTTTTTGATCTGCTTATAAAACAAACAATTCTCAAGTTAATCTCTTGAAACCTGGACCAAAATATTAAGAAAATGATTCTAATTTGTTATAATTAACTTGCATACATCTCATTTAAGCAGATACTTCATTAAAACTTTAAAACATGATTTTATATGATAATCTTGACGAATATTAAATATTTATTTTTTGATCTGCTTATAAAACAAACAATTCTCAAGATAATCTCTTGAACCCTGGACCACTATATTAAGAAAATGATTCTAATTTATTATTATTAACTTGCATACATCTCATTTAAGCAGATTTTTCATAAACACTATAAAACATGATTTTATATGATAAATTTGACGAATATTAAATATTTATTTTTTGATCTGCTTATAAAACAAACAATTCTCAAGATAATCTCTTGAACCCTGGACCACTATATTAAGAAAATGATTCTAATTTATTATTATTAACTTGCATACATCTCATTTAAGCAGATTTTTCATAAACACTATAAAACATGATTTTATATGATAATTTTGACGAATATTAAATATTTATGTTTTTAACTGCTTATAAAACCCACAATTCTCAAGTTAATCTCTTGAAACCTACACCACTATATTAAGAAAATGATTCTAATTATTTATTATTAACTTGCATACATTTCATTTAAGCAGATACTTCATAAACACTATAAACATGATTTTATATGATAATTTTGACGAATATAAAATATTTATGTTTTTAACTGCTTATAAAACCCACAATTCTCAAGTTAATCTCTTGAAACCTGGACGACTATATTAAGAAAATTACTCCAATTTACCATTATTAACTTGCATACATTTCATTTAAGCAGATACTTTATATACTCTATAATACATTATTTTATATGATAATCTTTACCAATATTAAAAATTCAAATTATTATCTGCTTATAAAACACTCAATTCTTAAGTTAGTGTCATGTAATCCAGACAATTATATTAAGTAAATGATTCTTATTTACTATTATTAACTTCTATAGATATTATGTTAGCTGATTCTTCATAAACACTATAAAACATGTTTTTATATGATAAGTTTGAGAAATATTATGAATTCCTATTTTAATCTGCTTATAAAACAGTCAATTATTAAATGTATACACCAACAGAGGGCGTGAGCGTCGCCGTAGTAGGGACGACATCCGTCGGCCGAACCGCCTCAGAAAGAAACTAGATAGTTGTGTGGCGTTCACCGTACTGCTGTGTGTCGTAACGGGTCGTTGTTTTTACTTAGCTTTTGAGTCTACTCGTTATTTATTAATTAAGATTTTTGATATTATAAACGAATTGTTCATATTTTATGCCCGAAGTTAACACAAGTAAGTTTCTTGACCCTTGACTACTAGATCAAGAAAATGATTCTAATTTATAATTCTTAACTTTCACTTTTTTCATTTTACCTGATATTTTTACTTCATAAAAACTATAAAATATGATTTTATAAGTCAATTCTGACCAATAATACAACTTAACATTTTTTCGTATTGAAAAGGAGCGATTTACAGTTGTTGTACAAATGTATTCTTTAGTTACACTCATAATACATTTGAATTTCTTCTACAAAACATTCTGGTATATTTGTACTATCTTTTATGGCTTATCATAATTATTATTTATTATCATCTGTTATACATGTTTTGCAGTTTTACATTCGTATTTGTATTTAAGTTTCAATTGTAAATTCCTTTCATGTATTTTGTATAAAAATGAAGTTTGTCCGTTAGTTTATGTTTTGATAGTTTCCACTTCTGAATTACTCAGTGTTGTCCACGTACTAGTTGTCATATAAAAATTGTCGTTCTCCTTATGGTATCTAGTAGTGACATTTTATCATCCAACCATTATACATATTTAACTTACTATTTTTTTTTAGATGGCAGTACACCAGATATACTCAGGACATATTGAGACATGAATTACCATTTCTACCACATGGGAAAGTTTCAACATCCTACGTTGAAAATGGACTAGACGATCCTGATAATAATAATAGTTTTATGCAAAGTACGAGTAATGGATATTGAATATAATTGATATTAAATTAATAGTAGTGTAAAAAAAAATCAGTGTCATGAAACCCTGACCATTAGATTGTAAGCAAATGATTCTAATTTTCCATAATTGACATTCAAATATTACATTTAAGCTGAAACTTCATAAACACAATAAAAAATGATTTAATATTCTGAATGTTGACATGATTTTACATGGTAATTTAAACAAATATTACAAAGTCATACTTTGAACTGCTTGTAAAACACTGTATTCTCAAGTTATTCTCCAACCACTATACATATTTAACTGAGTAAATTCTTTCAGATTGCGGTACAGCAGATCATTCAAGACATGCTGAGACATGAATTACCATTTCTACCACATAAGAAAGTTACAACATCCTATGTTGAAAACGGACTAGAAGATACTGATAATAATATTGGATTTATGCGATGTACGTGTAATGGTAATTAAATGTAACTGATAGCAACATAATTGCAGTATAACAAAAACTTAGTGTCATGAAATCCAGACCATTAGATTAAGTAAATGATTCTTATTTACCATTACTAACTTTCATATATATCATGTAAGCTGATACTTCATAAATACTATAAAACATGTTTTTATATGATTATTTTGACTCGTATTTTAAATTTATATTTTTAACTGCTTATAAAACCTACAATTATCAAGTTAATATCTTGAAACCTGGACCACTATATTAAGAAAATGATTCTAATTTACCATTGTTAATTTGCATACATTTCATTTAAGCTGTTACTTCATAGACACTATAAAACATGTTTTGTATATGATTATTTTGACTCGTATTTTATATTCATATTTTTAACTGCTTATAAAATACTGAATTCTCAAGTTATTCTTTAACAATTATACATTATTAACTTACTACATTTTTTCAGATGGACATGTTTGTCAGATCACTTAAGGCATGCAGAAACATGAATTCACATTTCTACCACTTACGAAGGTATCAACATCCTATGCTGAAAATGGACTAGAAGATACTGCTAATAATATTGGGTTTATGTAATGTGCGTGTAATGGTTATTGAATATAATTGACAGTAAATTAATGGCAGTGAAACAATTGAGATTTGTTAATAATCTGAAATAAATATTAGTAAACACCTTTGACTTGTAATTTTCATTCTTAAGAGTTACCATTAGTAACTTGCATACATTTCGTTTAAGCTGATACTTCAATAACACTATAAAACATGCTTTTTTACGATGACAATTTTGACGAATATTAAAAATTCATTTTTTTAACTGTTTATAAAACAAACAATTTCTCAAGTAAATCTCTTGAAACCTATACCACTATATTAAGAAAATGATTCTAATTATTTATTATTAACTTGCATACATTTCATTTAAGCAGATACTTCATAAACACTATAAAACATGATTTTATATGATAATTTTGACGAATATAAAATATTTATGTTTTTAACTGCTTATAAAACCCACAATTCTCAAGTTAATCTCTTGAAACCTGGACGACTATATTAAGAAAATTACTCCAATTTACCATTATTAACTTGCATACATTTCATTTAAGCAGATACTTCATAAACACTATAAACATGATTTTATATGATAATCTTTACCAATATTAAAAATTCAAATTATTATCTGCTTATAAAACACTCAATTCTTAAGTTAGTGTCATGAAATCCAGACCATTATATTAAGTAAATGATTCTTATTTACTATTATTAACTTCTATAGATATTATGTTAGCTGATTCTTCATAAACACTATAAAACATGTTTTTATATGATAAGTTTGAGAAATATTATGAATTCCTATTTTAATCTGCTTATAAAACAGTCAATTATTAAATGTATACACCAACAGAGGGCGTGAGCGTCGCCGTAGTAGGGACGACATCCGTCGGCCGAACCGCCTCAGAAAGAAACTAGATAGTTGTGTGGCGTTCACCGTACTGCTGTGTGTCGTAACGGGTCGTTGTTTTTACTTAGCTTTTGAGTCTACTCGTTATTTATTAATTAAGATTTTTGATATTATAAACGAATTGTTCATATTTTATGCCCGAAGTTAACACAAGTAAGTTTCTTGACCCTTGACTACTAGATCAAGAAAATGATTCTAATTTATAATTCTTAACTTTCACTTTTTTCATTTTACCTGATATTTTTACTTCATAAAAACTATAAAATATGATTTTATAAGTCAATTCTGACCAATAATACAACTTAACATTTTTTCGTATTGAAAAGGAGCGATTTACAGTTGTTGTACAAATGTATTCTTTAGTTACACTCATAATACATTTGAATTTCTTCTACAAAACATTCTGGTATATTTGTACTATCTTTTATGGCTTATCATAATTATTATTTATTATCATCTGTTATACATGTTTTGCAGTTTTACATTCGTATTTGTATTTAAGTTTCAATTGTAAATTCCTTTCATGTATTTTGTATAAAAATGAAGTTTGTCCGTTAGTTTATGTTTTGATAGTTTCCACTTCTGAATTACTCAGTGTTGTCCACGTACTAGTTGTCATATAAAAATTGTCGTTCTCCTTATGGTATCTAGTAGTGACATTTTATCATCCAACCATTATACATATTTAACTTACTATTTTTTTTTAGATGGCAGTACACCAGATATACTCAGGACATATTGAGACATGAATTACCATTTCTACCACATGGGAAAGTTTCAACATCCTACGTTGAAAATGGACTAGACGATCCTGATAATAATAATAGTTTTATGCAAAGTACGAGTAATGGATATTGAATATAATTGATATTAAATTAATAGTAGTGTAAAAAAAAATCAGTGTCATGAAACCCTGACCATTAGATTGTAAGCAAATGATTCTAATTTTCCATAATTGACATTCAAATATTACATTTAAGCTGAAACTTCATAAACACAATAAAAAATGATTTAATATTCTGAATGTTGACATGATTTTACATGGTAATTTAAACAAATATTACAAAGTCATACTTTGAACTGCTTGTAAAACACTGTATTCTCAAGTTATTCTCCAACCACTATACATATTTAACTGAGTAAATTCTTTCAGATTGCGGTACAGCAGATCATTCAAGACATGCTGAGACATGAATTACCATTTCTACCACATAAGAAAGTTACAACATCCTATGTTGAAAACGGACTAGAAGATACTGATAATAATATTGGATTTATGCGATGTACGTGTAATGGTAATTAAATGTAACTGATAGCAACATAATTGCAGTATAACAAAAACTTAGTGTCATGAAATCCAGACCATTAGATTAAGTAAATGATTCTTATTTACCATTACTAACTTTCATATATATCATGTAAGCTGATACTTCATAAATACTATAAAACATGTTTTTATATGATTATTTTGACTCGTATTTTAAATTTATATTTTTAACTGCTTATAAAACCTACAATTATCAAGTTAATATCTTGAAACCTGGACCACTATATTAAGAAAATGATTCTAATTTACCATTGTTAATTTGCATACATTTCATTTAAGCTGTTACTTCATAGACACTATAAAACATGTTTTGTATATGATTATTTTGACTCGTATTTTATATTCATATTTTTAACTGCTTATAAAATACTGAATTCTCAAGTTATTCTTTAACAATTATACATTATTAACTTACTACATTTTTTCAGATGGACATGTTTGTCAGATCACTTAAGGCATGCAGAAACATGAATTCACATTTCTACCACTTACGAAGGTATCAACATCCTATGCTGAAAATGGACTAGAAGATACTGCTAATAATATTGGGTTTATGTAATGTGCGTGTAATGGTTATTGAATATAATTGACAGTAAATTAATGGCAGTGAAACAATTGAGATTTGTTAATAATCTGAAATAAATATTAGTAAACACCTTTGACTTGTAATTTTCATTCTTAAGAGTTACCATTAGTAACTTGCATACATTTCGTTTAAGCTGATACTTCAATAACACTATAAAACATGCTTTTTTACGATGACAATTTTGACGAATATTAAAAATTCATTTTTTTAACTGTTTATAAAACAAACAATTTCTCAAGTAAATCTCTTGAAACCTATACCACTATATTAAGAAAATGATTCTAATTATTTATTATTAACTTGCATACATTTCATTTAAGCAGATACTTCATAAACACTATAAAACATGATTTTATATGATAATTTTGACGAATATAAAATATTTATGTTTTTAACTGCTTATAAAACCCACAATTCTCAAGTTAATCTCTTGAAACCTGGACGACTATATTAAGAAAATTACTCCAATTTACCATTATTAACTTGCATACATTTCATTTAAGCAGATACTTCATAAACACTATAAACATGATTTTATATGATAATCTTTACCAATATTAAAAATTCAAATTATTATCTGCTTATAAAACACTCAATTCTTAAGTTAGTGTCATGAAATCCAGACCATTATATTAAGTAAATGATTCTTATTTACTATTATTAACTTCTATAGATATTATGTTAGCTGATTCTTCATAAACACTATAAAACATGTTTTTATATGATAAGTTTGAGAAATATTATGAATTCCTATTTTAATCTGCTTATAAAACAGTCAATTATTAAATGTATACACCAACAGAGGGCGTGAGCGTCGCCGTAGTAGGGACGACATCCGTCGGCCGAACCGCCTCAGAAAGAAACTAGATAGTTGTGTGGCGTTCACCGTACTGCTGTGTGTCGTAACGGGTCGTTGTTTTTACTTAGCTTTTGAGTCTACTCGTTATTTATTAATTAAGATTTTTGATATTATAAACGAATTGTTCATATTTTATGCCCGAAGTTAACACAAGTAAGTTTCTTGACCCTTGACTACTAGATCAAGAAAATGATTCTAATTTATAATTCTTAACTTTCACTTTTTTCATTTTACCTGATATTTTTACTTCATAAAAACTATAAAATATGATTTTATAAGTCAATTCTGACCAATAATACAACTTAACATTTTTTCGTATTGAAAAGGAGCGATTTACAGTTGTTGTACAAATGTATTCTTTAGTTACACTCATAATACATTTGAATTTCTTCTACAAAACATTCTGGTATATTTGTACTATCTTTTATGGCTTATCATAATTATTATTTATTATCATCTGTTATACATGTTTTGCAGTTTTACATTCGTATTTGTATTTAAGTTTCAATTGTAAATTCCTTTCATGTATTTTGTATAAAAATGAAGTTTGTCCGTTAGTTTATGTTTTGATAGTTTCCACTTCTGAATTACTCAGTGTTGTCCACGTACTAGTTGTCATATAAAAATTGTCGTTCTCCTTATGGTATCTAGTAGTGACATTTTATCATCCAACCATTATACATATTTAACTTACTATTTTTTTTTAGATGGCAGTACACCAGATATACTCAGGACATATTGAGACATGAATTACCATTTCTACCACATGGGAAAGTTTCAACATCCTACGTTGAAAATGGACTAGACGATCCTGATAATAATAATAGTTTTATGCAAAGTACGAGTAATGGATATTGAATATAATTGATATTAAATTAATAGTAGTGTAAAAAAAAATCAGTGTCATGAAACCCTGACCATTAGATTGTAAGCAAATGATTCTAATTTTCCATAATTGACATTCAAATATTACATTTAAGCTGAAACTTCATAAACACAATAAAAAATGATTTAATATTCTGAATGTTGACATGATTTTACATGGTAATTTAAACAAATATTACAAAGTCATACTTTGAACTGCTTGTAAAACACTGTATTCTCAAGTTATTCTCCAACCACTATACATATTTAACTGAGTAAATTCTTTCAGATTGCGGTACAGCAGATCATTCAAGACATGCTGAGACATGAATTACCATTTCTACCACATAAGAAAGTTACAACATCCTATGTTGAAAACGGACTAGAAGATACTGATAATAATATTGGATTTATGCGATGTACGTGTAATGGTAATTAAATGTAACTGATAGCAACATAATTGCAGTATAACAAAAACTTAGTGTCATGAAATCCAGACCATTAGATTAAGTAAATGATTCTTATTTACCATTACTAACTTTCATATATATCATGTAAGCTGATACTTCATAAATACTATAAAACATGTTTTTATATGATTATTTTGACTCGTATTTTAAATTTATATTTTTAACTGCTTATAAAACCTACAATTATCAAGTTAATATCTTGAAACCTGGACCACTATATTAAGAAAATGATTCTAATTTACCATTGTTAATTTGCATACATTTCATTTAAGCTGTTACTTCATAGACACTATAAAACATGTTTTGTATATGATTATTTTGACTCGTATTTTATATTCATATTTTTAACTGCTTATAAAATACTGAATTCTCAAGTTATTCTTTAACAATTATACATTATTAACTTACTACATTTTTTCAGATGGACATGTTTGTCAGATCACTTAAGGCATGCAGAAACATGAATTCACATTTCTACCACTTACGAAGGTATCAACATCCTATGCTGAAAATGGACTAGAAGATACTGCTAATAATATTGGGTTTATGTAATGTGCGTGTAATGGTTATTGAATATAATTGACAGTAAATTAATGGCAGTGAAACAATTGAGATTTGTTAATAATCTGAAATAAATATTAGTAAACACCTTTGACTTGTAATTTTCATTCTTAAGAGTTACCATTAGTAACTTGCATACATTTCGTTTAAGCTGATACTTCAATAACACTATAAAACATGCTTTTTTACGATGACAATTTTGACGAATATTAAAAATTCATTTTTTTAACTGTTTATAAAACAAACAATTTCTCAAGTAAATCTCTTGAAACCTATACCACTATATTAAGAAAATGATTCTAATTATTTATTATTAACTTGCATACATTTCATTTAAGCAGATACTTCATAAACACTATAAAACATGATTTTATATGATAATTTTGACGAATATAAAATATTTATGTTTTTAAC
Source organism: Rhopalosiphum padi (assembly GCF_020882245.1). Lineage (NCBI taxonomy): Eukaryota > Metazoa > Arthropoda > Insecta > Hemiptera > Aphididae > Rhopalosiphum > Rhopalosiphum padi. Next base: position 43,054,954 of record NC_083599.1, read on the forward strand.
TGCTTATAAAACCCACAATTCTCAAGTTAATCTCTTGAAACCTGGACGACTATATTAAGAAAATTACTCCAATTTACCATTATTAACTTGCATACATTTCATTTAAGCAGATACTTCATAAACACTATAAACATGATTTTATATGATAATCTTTACCAATATTAAAAATTCAAATTATTATCTGCTTATAAAACACTCAATTCTTAAGTTAGTGTCATGAAATCCAGACCATTATATTAAGTAAATGATTCTTATTTACTATTATTAACTTCTATAGATATTATGTTAGCTGATTCTTCATAAACACTATAAAACATGTTTTTATATGATAAGTTTGAGAAATATTATGAATTCCTATTTTAATCTGCTTATAAAACAGTCAATTATTAAATGTATACACCAACAGAGGGCGTGAGCGTCGCCGTAGTAGGGACGACATCCGTCGGCCGAACCGCCTCAGAAAGAAACTAGATAGTTGTGTGGCGTTCACCGTACTGCTGTGTGTCGTAACGGGTCGTTGTTTTTACTTAGCTTTTGAGTCTACTCGTTATTTATTAATTAAGATTTTTGATATTATAAACGAATTGTTCATATTTTATGCCCGAAGTTAACACAAGTAAGTTTCTTGACCCTTGACTACTAGATCAAGAAAATGATTCTAATTTATAATTCTTAACTTTCACTTTTTTCATTTTACCTGATATTTTTACTTCATAAAAACTATAAAATATGATTTTATAAGTCAATTCTGACCAATAATACAACTTAACATTTTTTCGTATTGAAAAGGAGCGATTTACAGTTGTTGTACAAATGTATTCTTTAGTTACACTCATAATACATTTGAATTTCTTCTACAAAACATTCTGGTATATTTGTACTATCTTTTATGGCTTATCATAATTATTATTTATTATCATCTGTTATACATGTTTTGCAGTTTTACATTCGTATTTGTATTTAAGTTTCAATTGTAAATTCCTTTCATGTATTTTGTATAAAAATGAAGTTTGTCCGTTAGTTTATGTTTTGATAGTTTCCACTTCTGAATTACTCAGTGTTGTCCACGTACTAGTTGTCATATAAAAATTGTCGTTCTCCTTATGGTATCTAGTAGTGACATTTTATCATCCAACCATTATACATATTTAACTTACTATTTTTTTTTAGATGGCAGTACACCAGATATACTCAGGACATATTGAGACATGAATTACCATTTCTACCACATGGGAAAGTTTCAACATCCTACGTTGAAAATGGACTAGACGATCCTGATAATAATAATAGTTTTATGCAAAGTACGAGTAATGGATATTGAATATAATTGATATTAAATTAATAGTAGTGTAAAAAAAAATCAGTGTCATGAAACCCTGACCATTAGATTGTAAGCAAATGATTCTAATTTTCCATAATTGACATTCAAATATTACATTTAAGCTGAAACTTCATAAACACAATAAAAAATGATTTAATATTCTGAATGTTGACATGATTTTACATGGTAATTTAAACAAATATTACAAAGTCATACTTTGAACTGCTTGTAAAACACTGTATTCTCAAGTTATTCTCCAACCACTATACATATTTAACTGAGTAAATTCTTTCAGATTGCGGTACAGCAGATCATTCAAGACATGCTGAGACATGAATTACCATTTCTACCACATAAGAAAGTTACAACATCCTATGTTGAAAACGGACTAGAAGATACTGATAATAATATTGGATTTATGCGATGTACGTGTAATGGTAATTAAATGTAACTGATAGCAACATAATTGCAGTATAACAAAAACTTAGTGTCATGAAATCCAGACCATTAGATTAAGTAAATGATTCTTATTTACCATTACTAACTTTCATATATATCATGTAAGCTGATACTTCATAAATACTATAAAACATGTTTTTATATGATTATTTTGACTCGTATTTTAAATTTATATTTTTAACTGCTTATAAAACCTACAATTATCAAGTTAATATCTTGAAACCTGGACCACTATATTAAGAAAATGATTCTAATTTACCATTGTTAATTTGCATACATTTCATTTAAGCTGTTACTTCATAGACACTATAAAACATGTTTTGTATATGATTATTTTGACTCGTATTTTATATTCATATTTTTAACTGCTTATAAAATACTGAATTCTCAAGTTATTCTTTAACAATTATACATTATTAACTTACTACATTTTTTCAGATGGACATGTTTGTCAGATCACTTAAGGCATGCAGAAACATGAATTCACATTTCTACCACTTACGAAGGTATCAACATCCTATGCTGAAAATGGACTAGAAGATACTGCTAATAATATTGGGTTTATGTAATGTGCGTGTAATGGTTATTGAATATAATTGACAGTAAATTAATGGCAGTGAAACAATTGAGATTTGTTAATAATCTGAAATAAATATTAGTAAACACCTTTGACTTGTAATTTTCATTCTTAAGAGTTACCATTAGTAACTTGCATACATTTCGTTTAAGCTGATACTTCAATAACACTATAAAACATGCTTTTTTACGATGACAATTTTGACGAATATTAAAAATTCATTTTTTTAACTGTTTATAAAACAAACAATTTCTCAAGTAAATCTCTTGAAACCTATACCACTATATTAAGAAAATGATTCTAATTATTTATTATTAACTTGCATACATTTCATTTAAGCAGATACTTCATAAACACTATAAAACATGATTTTATATGATAATTTTGACGAATATAAAATATTTATGTTTTTAACTGCTTATAAAACCCACAATTCTCAAGTTAATCTCTTGAAACCTGGACGACTATATTAAGAAAATTACTCCAATTTACCATTATTAACTTGCATACATTTCATTTAAGCAGATACTTCATAAACACTATAAACATGATTTTATATGATAATCTTTACCAATATTAAAAATTCAAATTATTATCTGCTTATAAAACACTCAATTCTTAAGTTAGTGTCATGAAATCCAGACCATTATATTAAGTAAATGATTCTTATTTACTATTATTAACTTCTATAGATATTATGTTAGCTGATTCTTCATAAACACTATAAAACATGTTTTTATATGATAAGTTTGAGAAATATTATGAATTCCTATTTTAATCTGCTTATAAAACAGTCAATTATTAAATGTATACACCAACAGAGGGCGTGAGCGTCGCCGTAGTAGGGACGACATCCGTCGGCCGAACCGCCTCAGAAAGAAACTAGATAGTTGTGTGGCGTTCACCGTACTGCTGTGTGTCGTAACGGGTCGTTGTTTTTACTTAGCTTTTGAGTCTACTCGTTATTTATTAATTAAGATTTTTGATATTATAAACGAATTGTTCATATTTTATGCCCGAAGTTAACACAAGTAAGTTTCTTGACCCTTGACTACTAGATCAAGAAAATGATTCTAATTTATAATTCTTAACTTTCACTTTTTTCATTTTACCTGATATTTTTACTTCATAAAAACTATAAAATATGATTTTATAAGTCAATTCTGACCAATAATACAACTTAACATTTTTTCGTATTGAAAAGGAGCGATTTACAGTTGTTGTACAAATGTATTCTTTAGTTACACTCATAATACATTTGAATTTCTTCTACAAAACATTCTGGTATATTTGTACTATCTTTTATGGCTTATCATAATTATTATTTATTATCATCTGTTATACATGTTTTGCAGTTTTACATTCGTATTTGTATTTAAGTTTCAATTGTAAATTCCTTTCATGTATTTTGTATAAAAATGAAGTTTGTCCGTTAGTTTATGTTTTGATAGTTTCCACTTCTGAATTACTCAGTGTTGTCCACGTACTAGTTGTCATATAAAAATTGTCGTTCTCCTTATGGTATCTAGTAGTGACATTTTATCATCCAACCATTATACATATTTAACTTACTATTTTTTTTTAGATGGCAGTACACCAGATATACTCAGGACATATTGAGACATGAATTACCATTTCTACCACATGGGAAAGTTTCAACATCCTACGTTGAAAATGGACTAGACGATCCTGATAATAATAATAGTTTTATGCAAAGTACGAGTAATGGATATTGAATATAATTGATATTAAATTAATAGTAGTGTAAAAAAAAATCAGTGTCATGAAACCCTGACCATTAGATTGTAAGCAAATGATTCTAATTTTCCATAATTGACATTCAAATATTACATTTAAGCTGAAACTTCATAAACACAATAAAAAATGATTTAATATTCTGAATGTTGACATGATTTTACATGGTAATTTAAACAAATATTACAAAGTCATACTTTGAACTGCTTGTAAAACACTGTATTCTCAAGTTATTCTCCAACCACTATACATATTTAACTGAGTAAATTCTTTCAGATTGCGGTACAGCAGATCATTCAAGACATGCTGAGACATGAATTACCATTTCTACCACATAAGAAAGTTACAACATCCTATGTTGAAAACGGACTAGAAGATACTGATAATAATATTGGATTTATGCGATGTACGTGTAATGGTAATTAAATGTAACTGATAGCAACATAATTGCAGTATAACAAAAACTTAGTGTCATGAAATCCAGACCATTAGATTAAGTAAATGATTCTTATTTACCATTACTAACTTTCATATATATCATGTAAGCTGATACTTCATAAATACTATAAAACATGTTTTTATATGATTATTTTGACTCGTATTTTAAATTTATATTTTTAACTGCTTATAAAACCTACAATTATCAAGTTAATATCTTGAAACCTGGACCACTATATTAAGAAAATGATTCTAATTTACCATTGTTAATTTGCATACATTTCATTTAAGCTGTTACTTCATAGACACTATAAAACATGTTTTGTATATGATTATTTTGACTCGTATTTTATATTCATATTTTTAACTGCTTATAAAATACTGAATTCTCAAGTTATTCTTTAACAATTATACATTATTAACTTACTACATTTTTTCAGATGGACATGTTTGTCAGATCACTTAAGGCATGCAGAAACATGAATTCACATTTCTACCACTTACGAAGGTATCAACATCCTATGCTGAAAATGGACTAGAAGATACTGCTAATAATATTGGGTTTATGTAATGTGCGTGTAATGGTTATTGAATATAATTGACAGTAAATTAATGGCAGTGAAACAATTGAGATTTGTTAATAATCTGAAATAAATATTAGTAAACACCTTTGACTTGTAATTTTCATTCTTAAGAGTTACCATTAGTAACTTGCATACATTTCGTTTAAGCTGATACTTCAATAACACTATAAAACATGCTTTTTTACGATGACAATTTTGACGAATATTAAAAATTCATTTTTTTAACTGTTTATAAAACAAACAATTTCTCAAGTAAATCTCTTGAAACCTATACCACTATATTAAGAAAATGATTCTAATTATTTATTATTAACTTGCATACATTTCATTTAAGCAGATACTTCATAAACACTATAAAACATGATTTTATATGATAATTTTGACGAATATAAAATATTTATGTTTTTAACTGCTTATAAAACCCACAATTCTCAAGTTAATCTCTTGAAACCTGGACGACTATATTAAGAAAATTACTCCAATTTACCATTATTAACTTGCATACATTTCATTTAAGCAGATACTTCATAAACACTATAAACATGATTTTATATGATAATCTTTACCAATATTAAAAATTCAAATTATTATCTGCTTATAAAACACTCAATTCTTAAGTTAGTGTCATGAAATCCAGACCATTATATTAAGTAAATGATTCTTATTTACTATTATTAACTTCTATAGATATTATGTTAGCTGATTCTTCATAAACACTATAAAACATGTTTTTATATGATAAGTTTGAGAAATATTATGAATTCCTATTTTAATCTGCTTATAAAACAGTCAATTATTAAATGTATACACCAACAGAGGGCGTGAGCGTCGCCGTAGTAGGGACGACATCCGTCGGCCGAACCGCCTCAGAAAGAAACTAGATAGTTGTGTGGCGTTCACCGTACTGCTGTGTGTCGTAACGGGTCGTTGTTTTTACTTAGCTTTTGAGTCTACTCGTTATTTATTAATTAAGATTTTTGATATTATAAACGAATTGTTCATATTTTATGCCCGAAGTTAACACAAGTAAGTTTCTTGACCCTTGACTACTAGATCAAGAAAATGATTCTAATTTATAATTCTTAACTTTCACTTTTTTCATTTTACCTGATATTTTTACTTCATAAAAACTATAAAATATGATTTTATAAGTCAATTCTGACCAATAATACAACTTAACATTTTTTCGTATTGAAAAGGAGCGATTTACAGTTGTTGTACAAATGTATTCTTTAGTTACACTCATAATACATTTGAATTTCTTCTACAAAACATTCTGGTATATTTGTACTATCTTTTATGGCTTATCATAATTATTATTTATTATCATCTGTTATACATGTTTTGCAGTTTTACATTCGTATTTGTATTTAAGTTTCAATTGTAAATTCCTTTCATGTATTTTGTATAAAAATGAAGTTTGTCCGTTAGTTTATGTTTTGATAGTTTCCACTTCTGAATTACTCAGTGTTGTCCACGTACTAGTTGTCATATAAAAATTGTCGTTCTCCTTATGGTATCTAGTAGTGACATTTTATCATCCAACCATTATACATATTTAACTTACTATTTTTTTTTAGATGGCAGTACACCAGATATACTCAGGACATATTGAGACATGAATTACCATTTCTACCACATGGGAAAGTTTCAACATCCTACGTTGAAAATGGACTAGACGATCCTGATAATAATAATAGTTTTATGCAAAGTACGAGTAATGGATATTGAATATAATTGATATTAAATTAATAGTAGTGTAAAAAAAAATCAGTGTCATGAAACCCTGACCATTAGATTGTAAGCAAATGATTCTAATTTTCCATAATTGACATTCAAATATTACATTTAAGCTGAAACTTCATAAACACAATAAAAAATGATTTAATATTCTGAATGTTGACATGATTTTACATGGTAATTTAAACAAATATTACAAAGTCATACTTTGAACTGCTTGTAAAACACTGTATTCTCAAGTTATTCTCCAACCACTATACATATTTAACTGAGTAAATTCTTTCAGATTGCGGTACAGCAGATCATTCAAGACATGCTGAGACATGAATTACCATTTCTACCACATAAGAAAGTTACAACATCCTATGTTGAAAACGGACTAGAAGATACTGATAATAATATTGGATTTATGCGATGTACGTGTAATGGTAATTAAATGTAACTGATAGCAACATAATTGCAGTATAACAAAAACTTAGTGTCATGAAATCCAGACCATTAGATTAAGTAAATGATTCTTATTTACCATTACTAACTTTCATATATATCATGTAAGCTGATACTTCATAAATACTATAAAACATGTTTTTATATGATTATTTTGACTCGTATTTTAAATTTATATTTTTAACTGCTTATAAAACCTACAATTATCAAGTTAATATCTTGAAACCTGGACCACTATATTAAGAAAATGATTCTAATTTACCATTGTTAATTTGCATACATTTCATTTAAGCTGTTACTTCATAGACACTATAAAACATGTTTTGTATATGATTATTTTGACTCGTATTTTATATTCATATTTTTAACTGCTTATAAAATACTGAATTCTCAAGTTATTCTTTAACAATTATACATTATTAACTTACTACATTTTTTCAGATGGACATGTTTGTCAGATCACTTAAGGCATGCAGAAACATGAATTCACATTTCTACCACTTACGAAGGTATCAACATCCTATGCTGAAAATGGACTAGAAGATACTGCTAATAATATTGGGTTTATGTAATGTGCGTGTAATGGTTATTGAATATAATTGACAGTAAATTAATGGCAGTGAAACAATTGAGATTTGTTAATAATCTGAAATAAATATTAGTAAACACCTTTGACTTGTAATTTTCATTCTTAAGAGTTACCATTAGTAACTTGCATACATTTCGTTTAAGCTGATACTTCAATAACACTATAAAACATGCTTTTTTACGATGACAATTTTGACGAATATTAAAAATTCATTTTTTTAACTGTTTATAAAACAAACAATTTCTCAAGTAAATCTCTTGAAACCTATACCACTATATTAAGAAAATGATTCTAATTATTTATTATTAACTTGCATACATTTCATTTAAGCAGATACTTCATAAACACTATAAAACATGATTTTATATGATAATTTTGACGAATATTAAATATTTATATTTAGAACTGCTTATAAAACAAACAATTCTCAAGTTAATCTCTTGAAAGCTGGACCACTATATTAAGAAAATGATTCTAATTTGTTATTATTAACTTGCATACATTTCATTTAAGCAGATTTTTCATTAAAACTATAAAACATGATTTTATATGATAATTTTGACGAATATTAAATATTTATTTTTTGATCTGCTTATAAAACAAACAATTCTCAAGATAATCTCTTGAAACCTGGACCTCTATATTAAGAAAATGATTCTAATTTATTATTATTAACTTGCATACATCTCATTTAAGCAGATTTTACATAAACACTATAAAACATGATTTTATATGATAAATTTGACGAATATTAAATATTTATTTTTTGATCTGCTTATAAAACAAACAATTCTCAAGTTAATCTCTTGAAACCTGGACCAAAATATTAAGAAAATGATTCTAATTTGTTATAATTAACTTGCATACATCTCATTTAAGCAGATACTTCATTAAAACTTTAAAACATGATTTTATATGATAATCTTGACGCATATTAAATATTTATTTTTTGATCTGCTTATAAAACAAACAATTCTCAAGATAATCTCTTGAACCCTGGACCACTATATTAAGAAAATGATTCTAATTTATTATTATTAACTTGCATACATCTCATTTAAGCAGATTTTTCATAAACACTATAAAACATGATTTTATATGATAAATTTGACGAATATTAAATATTTATTTTTTGATCTGCTTATAAAACAAACAATTCTCAAGTTAATCTCTTGAAAGCTGGACCACTATATTAAGAAAATGATTCTAATTTGTTATTATTAACTTGCATACATTTCATTTAAGCAGATTTTTCATTAAAACTATAAAACATGATTTTATATGATAATTTTGACGAATATTAAATATTTATTTTTTGATCTGCTTATAAAACAAACAATTCTCAAGATAATCTCTTGAAACCTGGACCGATATATTAAGAAAATGATTCTAATTTATTATTATTAACTTGCATACATCTCATTTAAGCAGATTTTACATAAACACTATAAAACATGATTTTATATGATAAATTTGACGAATATTAAATATTTATTTTTTGATCTGCTTATAAAACAAACAATTCTCAAGGTTATCTCTTGAAACCTGGACCAAAATATTAAGAAAATGATTCTAATTTGTTATAATTAACTTGCATACATCTCATTTAAGCAGATACTTCATTAAAACTTTAAAACATGATTTTATATGATAATTTTGACGAATATTAAATATTTATGTTTTTAACTGCTTATAAAACCCACAATTCTCAAGTTAATCTCTTGAAACCTACACCACTATATTAAGAAAATGATTCTAATTATTTATTATTAACTTGCATACATTTCATTTAAGCAGATACTTCATAAACACTATAAACATGATTTTATATGATAATTTTGACGAATATAAAATATTTATGTTTTTAACTGCTTATAAAACCCACAATTCTCAAGTTAATCTCTTGAAACCTGGACGACTATATTAAGAAAATTACTCCAATTTACCATTATTAACTTGCATACATTTCATTTAAGCAGATACTTCATAAACACTATAAACATGATTTTATATGATAATCTTTACCAATATTAAAAATTTAAATTATTATCTGCTTATAAAACACTCAATTCTTAAGTTAGTGTCATGAAATCCAGACCATTATATTAAGTAAATGATTCTTATTTACTATTATTAACTTCTATAGATATTATGTTAGCTGATTCTTCATAAACACTATAAAACATGTTTTTATATGATAAGTTTGAGAAATATTATGAATTCCTATTTTAATCTGCTTATAAAACAGTCAATTATTAAATGTATACACCAACAGAGGGCGTGAGCGTCGCCGTAGTAGGGACGACATCCGTCGGCCGAACCGCCTCAGAAAGAAACTAGATAGTTGTGTGGCGTTCACCGTACTGCTGTGTGTCGTAACGGGTCGTTGTTTTTACTTAGCTTTTGAGTCTACTCGTTATTTATTAATTAAGATTTTTGATATTATAAACGAATTGTTCATATTTTATGCCCGAAGTTAACACAAGTAAGTTTCTTGACCCTTGACTACTAGATCAAGAAAATGATTCTAATTTATAATTTTTAACTTTCACTTTTTTCATTTTACCTGATATTTTTACTTCATAAAAACTATAAAATATGATTTTATAAGTCAATTCTGACCAATAATACAACTTAACATTTTTTCGTATTGAAAAGGAGCGATTTTCAGTTGTTGTACAAATGTATTCTTTAGTTACACTCATAATACATTTAATTTCTTCTACAAAACATTCTGGTATATTTGTACTATCTTTTATGGCTTATCATAATTATTATTTATTATCATCTGTTATACATGTTTTGCAGTTTTACATTCGTATTTGTATTTAAGTTTCAATTGTAAATTCCTTTCATGTATTTTGTATAAAAATGAAGTTTGTCCGTTAGTTTATGTTTTGATAGTTTCCACTTCTGAATTACTCAGTGTTGTCCACGTACTAGTTGTCATATAAAAATTGTCGTTCTCCTTATGGTATCTAGTAGTGACATTTTATCATCCAACCATTATACATATTTAACTTACTATTTTTTTTTAGATGGCAGTACACCAGATATACTCAGGACATATTGAGACATGAATTACCATTTCTACCACATGGGAAAGTTTCAACATCCTACGTTGAAAATGGACTAGACGATCCTGATAATAATAATAGTTTTATGCAAAGTACGAGTAATGGATATTGAATATAATTGATATTAAATTAATAGTAGTGTAAAAAAAAATCAGTGTCATGAAACCCTGACCATTAGATTGTAAGCAAATGATTCTAATTTTCCATAATTGACATTCAAATATTACATTTAAGCTGAAACTTCATAAACACAATAAAAAATGATTTAATATTCTGAATGTTGACATGATTTTACATGGTAATTTAAACAAATATTACAAAGTCATACTTTGAACTGCTTGTAAAACACTGTATTCTCAAGTTATTCTCCAACCACTATACATATTTAACTGAGTAAATTCTTTCAGATTGCGGTACAGCAGATCATTCAAGACATGCTGAGACATGAATTACCATTTCTACCACATAAGAAAGTTACAACATCCTATGTTGAAAACGGACTAGAAGATACTGATAATAATATTGGATTTATGCGATGTACGTGTAATGGTAATTAAATGTAACTGATAGCAACATAATTGCAGTATAACAAAAACTTAGTGTCATGAAATCCAGACCATTAGATTAAGTAAATGATTCTTATTTACCATTACTAACTTTCATATATATCATGTAAGCTGATACTTCATAAATACTATAAAACATGTTTTTATATGATTATTTTGACTCGTATTTTAAATTTATATTTTTAACTGCTTATAAAACCTACAATTATCAAGTTAATATCTTGAAACCTGGACTACTATATTAAGAAAATGATTCTAATTTACCATTGTTAATTTGCATACATTTCATTTAAGCTGTTACTTCATAGACACTATAAAACATGTTTTGTATATGATTATTTTGACTCGTATTTTATATTCATATTTTTAACTGCTTATAAAATACTGAATTCTCAAGTTATTCTTTAACAATTATACATTATTAACTTACTACATTTTTTCAGATGGACATGTTTGTCAGATCACTTAAGGCATGCAGAAACATGAATTCACATTTCTACCACTTACGAAGGTATCAACATCCTATGCTGAAAATGGACTAGAAGATACTGCTAATAATATTGGGTTTATGTAATGTGCGTGTAATGGTTATTGAATATAATTGACAGTAAATTAATGGCAGTGAAACAATTGAGATTTGTTAATAATCTGAAATAAATATTAGTAAACACCTTTGACTTGTAATTTTCATTCTTAAGAGTTACCATTAGTAACTTGCATACATTTCGTTTAAGCTGATACTTCTATAACACTATAAAACATGCTTTTTTACGATGACAATTTTGACGAATATTAAAAATTCATTTTTTTAACTGTTTATAAAACAAACAATTTCTCAAGTAAATCTCTTGAAACCTATACCACTATATTAAGAAAATGATTCTAATTATTTATTATTAACTTGCATACATTTCATTTAAGCAGATACTTCATAAACACTATAAAACATGATTTTATATGATAATTTTGACGAATATTAAATATTTATATTTAGAACTGCTTATAAAACAAACAATTCTCAAGTTAATCTCTTGAAAGCTGGACCACTATATTAAGAAAATGATTCTAATTTGTTATTATTAACTTGCATACATTTCATTTAAGCAGATTTTTCATTAAAACTATAAAACATGATTTTATATGATAATTTTGACGAATATTAAATATTTATTTTTTGATCTGCTTATAAAACAAACAATTCTCAAGATAATCTCTTGAAACCTGGACCTCTATATTAAGAAAATGATTCTAATTTATTATTATTAACTTGCATACATCTCATTTAAGCAGATTTTACATAAACACTATAAAACATGATTTTATATGATAAATTTGACGAATATTAAATATTTATTTTTTGATCTGCTTATAAAACAAACAATTCTCAAGTTAATCTCTTGAAACCTGGACCAAAATATTAAGAAAATGATTCTAATTTGTTATAATTAACTTGCATACATCTCATTTAAGCAGATACTTCATTAAAACTTTAAAACATGATTTTATATGATAATCTTGACGAATATTAAATATTTATTTTTTGATCTGCTTATAAAACAAACAATTCTCAAGATAATCTCTTGAACCCTGGACCACTATATTAAGAAAATGATTCTAATTTATTATTATTAACTTGCATACATCTCATTTAAGCAGATACTTCATTAAAACTTTAAAACATGATTTTATATGATAATCTTGACGAATATTAAATATTTATTTTTTGATCTGCTTATAAAACAAACAATACTCAAGATAATCTCTTGAACCCTGGACCACTATATTAAGAAAATGATTCTAATTTATTATTATTAACTTGCATACATCTCATTTAAGCAGATACTTCATAAACACTAAAAAACATGATTTTATATGATCATTTTGACGAATATCAAAAATTCATGTTTTAAACTGCTTATAAAGCACTGAGTTATCGAGTCATTCTCCAATTATTATATATGTTTAACTGATTAAATTTTTTTAGATGGCAATACAGCAGATGACTCAAGGAATGCTGAGACATTTATTTGTATGCATACAACTTTGGGAAAGTATGAACATTCAATGTTGAAAATTAACTAAAAGTTACTGATTATAAAGAATTTATGCAATGTACGTGTAATGGTTATTAGGTATTTTTGATAGAAAATTAATAGCAATGTATCTAAAAGTTACTCAAATGCTTCCCTGACCATAATATTAAGAAAATGATTCTAATTTGTTATAATTAACTTGCATACATCTCATTTAAGCAGATACTTCATTAAAACTTAAAAACATGATTTTATATGATAATTTTGACGAATATTAAATATTTATGTTTTTAACTGCTTATAAAACCCACAATTCTCAAGTTAATCTCTTGAAACCTACACCACTATATTAAGAAAATGATTCTAATTTTTTATTATTAACTTGCATACATTTCATTTAAGCAGATACTTTATATACTCTATAATACATTATTTTATATGATAATCTTTACCAATATTAAAAATTCAAATTATTATCTGCTTATAAAACACTCAATTCTTAAGTTAGTGTCATGAAATCCAGACCATTATATTAAGTAAATGATTCTTATTTACTATTATTAACTTCTATAGATATTATGTTAGCTGATTCTTCATAAACACTATAAAACATGTTTTTATATGATAAGTTTGAGAAATATTATGAATTCCTATTTTAATCTGCTTATAAAACAGTCAATTATTAAATGTATACACCAACAGAGGGCGTGAGCGTCGCCGTAGTAGGGACGACATCCGTCGGCCGAACCGCCTCAGAAAGAAACTAGATAGTTGTGTGGCGTTCACCGTACTGCTGTGTGTCGTAACGGGTCGTTGTTTTTACTTAGCTTTTGAGTCTACTCGTTATTTATTAATTAAGATTTTTGATATTATAAACGAATTGTTCATATTTTATGCCCGAAGTTAACACAAGTAAGTTTCTTGACCCTTGACTACTAGATCAAGAAAATGATTCTAATTTATAATTTTTAACTTTCACTTTTTTCATTTTACCTGATATTTTTACTTCATAAAAACTATAAAATATGATTTTATAAGTCAATTCTGACCAATAATACAACTTAACATTTTTTCGTATTGAAAAGGAGCGATTTTCAGTTGTTGTACAAATGTATTCTTTAGTTACACTCATAATACATTTGAATTTCTTCTACAAAACATTCTGGTATATTTGTACTATCTTTTATGGCTTATCATAATTATTATTTATTATCATCTGTTATACATGTTTTGCAGTTTTACATTCGTATTTGTATTTAAGTTTCAATTGTAAATTCCTTTCATGTATTTTGTATAAAAATGAAGTTTGTCCGTTAGTTTATGTTTTGATAGTTTCCACTTCTGAATTACTCAGTGTTGTCCACGTACTAGTTGTCATATAAAAATTGTCGTTCTCCTTATGGTATCTAGTAGTGACATTTTATCATCCAACCATTATACATATTTAACTTACTATTTTTTTTTAGATGGCAGTACACCAGATATACTCAGGACATATTGAGACATGAATTACCATTTCTACCACATGGGAAAGTTTCAACATCCTACGTTGAAAATGGACTAGACGATCCTGATAATAATAATAGTTTTATGCAAAGTACGAGTAATGGATATTGAATATAATTGATATTAAATTAATAGTAGTGTAAAAAAAAATCAGTGTCATGAAACCCTGACCATTAGATTGTAAGCAAATGATTCTAATTTTCCATAATTGACATTCAAATATTACATTTAAGCTGAAACTTCATAAACACAATAAAAAATGATTTAATATTCTGAATGTTGACATGATTTTACATGGTAATTTAAACAAATATTACAAAGTCATACTTTGAACTGCTTGTAAAACACTGTATTCTCAAGTTATTCTCCAACCACTATACATATTTAACTGAGTAAATTCTTTCAGATTGCGGTACAGCAGATCATTCAAGACATGCTGAGACATGAATTACCATTTCTACCACATAAGAAAGTTACAACATCCTATGTTGAAAATGGACTAGAAGATACTGATAATAATATTGGATTTATGCGATGTACGTGTAATGGTAATTAAATGTAACTGATAGCAACATAATTGCAGTATAACAAAAACTTAGTGTCATGAAATCCAGACCATTAGATTAAGTAAATGATTCTTATTTACCATTACTAACTTTCATATATATCATGTAAGCTGATACTTCATAAATACTATAAAACATGTTTTTATATGATTATTTTGACTCGTATTTTAAATTTATATTTTTAACTGCTTATAAAACCTACAATTATCAAGTTAATATCTTGAAACCTGGACCACTATATTAAGAAAATGATTCTAATTTACCATTGTTAATTTGCATACATTTCATTTAAGCTGTTACTTCATAGACACTATAAAACATGTTTTGTATATGATTATTTTGACTCGTATTTTATATTCATATTTTTAACTGCTTATAAAATACTGAATTCTCAAGTTATTCTTTAACAATTATACATTATTAACTTACTACATTTTTTCAGATGGACATGTTTGTCAGATCACTCAAGGCATGCAGAAACATGAATTCACATTTCTACCACTTACGAAGGTATCAACATCCTATGCTGAAAATGGACTAGAAGATACTGCTAATAATATTGGGTTTATGTAATGTGCGTGTAATGGTTATTGAATATAATTGACAGTAAATTAATGGCAGTGAAACAATTGAGATTTGTTAATAATCTGAAATAAATATTAGTAAACACCTTTGACTTGTAATTTTCATTCTTAAGAGTTACCATTAGTAACTTGCATACATTTCGTTTAAGCTGATACTTCTATAACACTATAAAACATGCTTTTTTACGATGACAATTTTGACGAATATTAAAAATTCATTTTTTTAACTGTTTATAAAACAAACAATTTCTCAAGTAAATCTCTTGAAACCTATACCACTATATTAAGAAAATGATTCTAATTATTTATTATTAACTTGCATACATTTCATTTAAGCAGATACTTCATAAACACTATAAAACATGATTTTATATGATAATTTTGACGAATATTAAATATTTATATTTAGAACTGCTTATAAAACAAACAATTCTCAAGTTAATCTCTTGAAAGCTGGACCACTATATTAAGAAAATGATTCTAATTTGTTATTATTAACTTGCATACATTTCATTTAAGCAGATTTTTCATTAAAACTATAAAACATGATTTTATATGATAATTTTGACGAATATTAAATATTTATTTTTTGATCTGCTTATAAAACAAACAATTCTCAAGATAATCTCTTGAAACCTGGACCTCTATATTAAGAAAATGATTCTAATTTATTATTATTAACTTGCATACATCTCATTTAAGCAGATTTTACATAAACACTATAAAACATGATTTTATATGATAAATTTGACGAATATTAAATATTTATTTTTTGATCTGCTTATAAAACAAACAATTCTCAAGTTAATCTCTTGAAACCTGGACCAAAATATTAAGAAAATGATTCTAATTTGTTATAATTAACTTGCATACATCTCATTTAAGCAGATACTTCATTAAAACTTTAAAACATGATTTTATATGATAATCTTGACGAATATTAAATATTTATTTTTTGATCTGCTTATAAAACAAACAATTCTCAAGATAATCTCTTGAACCCTGGACCACTATATTAAGAAAATGATTCTAATTTATTATTATTAACTTGCATACATCTCATTTAAGCAGATACTTCATTAAAACTTTAAAACATGATTTTATATGATAATCTTGACGAATATTAAATATTTATTTTTTGATCTGCTTATAAAACAAACAATACTCAAGATAATCTCTTGAACCCTGGACCACTATATTAAGAAAATGATTCTAATTTATTATTATTAACTTGCATACATCTCATTTAAGCAGATACTTCATAAACACTAAAAAACATGATTTTATATGATCATTTTGACGAATATCAAAAATTCATGTTTTAAACTGCTTATAAAGCACTGAGTTATCGAGTCATTCTCCAATTATTATATATGTTTAACTGATTAAATTTTTTTAGATGGCAATACAGCAGATGACTCAAGGAATGCTGAGACATTTATTTGTATGCATACAACTTTGGGAAAGTATGAACATTCAATGTTGAAAATTAACTAAAAGTTACTGATTATAAAGAATTTATGCAATGTACGTGTAATGGTTATTAGGTATTTTTGATAGAAAATTAATAGCAATGTATCTAAAAGTTACTCAAATGCTTCCCTGACCATAATATTAAGAAAATGATTCTAATTTGTTATAATTAACTTGCATACATCTCATTTAAGCAGATACTTCATTAAAACTTAAAAACATGATTTTATATGATAATTTTGACGAATATTAAATATTTATGTTTTTAACTGCTTATAAAACCCACAATTCTCAAGTTAATCTCTTGAAACCTACACCACTATATTAAGAAAATGATTCTAATTTTTTATTATTAACTTGCATACATTTCATTTAAGCAGATACTTTATATACTCTATAATACATTATTTTATATGATAATCTTTACCAATATTAAAAATTCAAATTATTATCTGCTTATAAAACACTCAATTCTTAAGTTAGTGTCATGAAATCCAGACCATTATATTAAGTAAATGATTCTTATTTACTATTATTAACTTCTATAGATATTATGTTAGCTGATTCTTCATAAACACTATAAAACATGTTTTTATATGATAAGTTTGAGAAATATTATGAATTCCTATTTTAATCTGCTTATAAAACAGTCAATTATTAAATGTATACACCAACAGAGGGCGTGAGCGTCGCCGTAGTAGGGACGACATCCGTCGGCCGAACCGCCTCAGAAAGAAACTAGATAGTTGTGTGGCGTTCACCGTACTGCTGTGTGTCGTAACGGGTCGTTGTTTTTACTTAGCTTTTGAGTCTACTCGTTATTTATTAATTAAGATTTTTGATATTATAAACGAATTGTTCATATTTTATGCCCGAAGTTAACACAAGTAAGTTTCTTGACCCTTGACTACTAGATCAAGAAAATGATTCTAATTTATAATTTTTAACTTTCACTTTTTTCATTTTACCTGATATTTTTACTTCATAAAAACTATAAAATATGATTTTATAAGTCAATTCTGACCAATAATACAACTTAACATTTTTTCGTATTGAAAAGGAGCGATTTTCAGTTGTTGTACAAATGTATTCTTTAGTTACACTCATAATACATTTGAATTTCTTCTACAAAACATTCTGGTATATTTGTACTATCTTTTATGGCTTATCATAATTATTATTTATTATCATCTGTTATACATGTTTTGCAGTTTTACATTCGTATTTGTATTTAAGTTTCAATTGTAAATTCCTTTCATGTATTTTGTATAAAAATGAAGTTTGTCCGTTAGTTTATGTTTTGATAGTTTCCACTTCTGAATTACTCAGTGTTGTCCACGTACTAGTTGTCATATAAAAATTGTCGTTCTCCTTATGGTATCTAGTAGTGACATTTTATCATCCAACCATTATACATATTTAACTTACTATTTTTTTTTAGATGGCAGTACACCAGATATACTCAGGACATATTGAGACATGAATTACCATTTCTACCACATGGGAAAGTTTCAACATCCTACGTTGAAAATGGACTAGACGATCCTGATAATAATAATAGTTTTATGCAAAGTACGAGTAATGGATATTGAATATAATTGATATTAAATTAATAGTAGTGTAAAAAAAAATCAGTGTCATGAAACCCTGACCATTAGATTGTAAGCAAATGATTCTAATTTTCCATAATTGACATTCAAATATTACATTTAAGCTGAAACTTCATAAACACAATAAAAAATGATTTAATATTCTGAATGTTGACATGATTTTACATGGTAATTTAAACAAATATTACAAAGTCATACTTTGAACTGCTTGTAAAACACTGTATTCTCAAGTTATTCTCCAACCACTATACATATTTAACTGAGTAAATTCTTTCAGATTGCGGTACAGCAGATCATTCAAGACATGCTGAGACATGAATTACCATTTCTACCACATAAGAAAGTTACAACATCCTATGTTGAAAATGGACTAGAAGATACTGATAATAATATTGGATTTATGCGATGTACGTGTAATGGTAATTAAATGTAACTGATAGCAACATAATTGCAGTATAACAAAAACTTAGTGTCATGAAATCCAGACCATTAGATTAAGTAAATGATTCTTATTTACCATTACTAACTTTCATATATATCATGTAAGCTGATACTTCATAAATACTATAAAACATGTTTTTATATGATTATTTTGACTCGTATTTTAAATTTATATTTTTAACTGCTTATAAAACCTACAATTATCAAGTTAATATCTTGAAACCTGGACCACTATATTAAGAAAATGATTCTAATTTACCATTGTTAATTTGCATACATTTCATTTAAGCTGTTACTTCATAGACACTATAAAACATGTTTTGTATATGATTATTTTGACTCGTATTTTATATTCATATTTTTAACTGCTTATAAAATACTGAATTCTCAAGTTATTCTTTAACAATTATACATTATTAACTTACTACATTTTTTCAGATGGACATGTTTGTCAGATCACTCAAGGCATGCAGAAACATGAATTCACATTTCTACCACTTACGAAGGTATCAACATCCTATGCTGAAAATGGACTAGAAGATACTGCTAATAATATTGGGTTTATGTAATGTGCGTGTAATGGTTATTGAATATAATTGACAGTAAATTAATGGCAGTGAAACAATTGAGATTTGTTAATAATCTGAAATAAATATTAGTAAACACCTTTGACTTGTAATTTTCATTCTTAAGAGTTACCATTAGTAACTTGCATACATTTCGTTTAAGCTGATACTTCTATAACACTATAAAACATGCTTTTTTACGATGACAATTTTGACGAATATTAAAAATTCATTTTTTTAACTGTTTATAAAACAAACAATTTCTCAAGTAAATCTCTTGAAACCTATACCACTATATTAAGAAAATGATTCTAATTATTTATTATTAACTTGCATACATTTCATTTAAGCAGATACTTCATAAACACTATAAAACATGATTTTATATGATAATTTTGACGAATATTAAATATTTATATTTAGAACTGCTTATAAAACAAACAATTCTCAAGTTAATCTCTTGAAAGCTGGACCACTATATTAAGAAAATGATTCTAATTTGTTATTATTAACTTGCATACATTTCATTTAAGCAGATTTTTCATTAAAACTATAAAACATGATTTTATATGATAATTTTGACGAATATTAAATATTTATTTTTTGATCTGCTTATAAAACAAACAATTCTCAAGATAATCTCTTGAAACCTGGACCTCTATATTAAGAAAATGATTCTAATTTATTATTATTAACTTGCATACATCTCATTTAAGCAGATTTTACATAAACACTATAAAACATGATTTTATATGATAAATTTGACGAATATTAAATATTTATTTTTTGATCTGCTTATAAAACAAACAATTCTCAAGTTAATCTCTTGAAACCTGGACCAAAATATTAAGAAAATGATTCTAATTTGTTATAATTAACTTGCATACATCTCATTTAAGCAGATACTTCATTAAAACTTTAAAACATGATTTTATATGATAATCTTGACGAATATTAAATATTTATTTTTTGATCTGCTTATAAAACAAACAATACTCAAGATAATCTCTTGAACCCTGGACCACTATATTAAGAAAATGATTCTAATTTATTATTATTAACTTGCATACATCTCATTTAAGCAGATACTTCATAAACACTAAAAAACATGATTTTATATGATCATTTTGACGAATATCAAAAATTCATGTTTTAAACTGCTTATAAAGCACTGAGTTATCGAGTCATTCTCCAATTATTATATATGTTTAACTGATTAAATTTTTTTAGATGGCAATACAGCAGATGACTCAAGGAATGCTGAGACATTTATTTGTATGCATACAACTTTGGGAAAGTATGAACATTCAATGTTGAAAATTAACTAAAAGTTACTGATTATAAAGAATTTATGCAATGTACGTGTAATGGTTATTAGGTATTTTTGATAGAAAATTAATAGCAATGTATCTAAAAGTTACTCAAATGCTTCCCTGACCATAATATTAAGAAAATGATTCTAATTTGTTATAATTAACTTGCATACATCTCATTTAAGCAGATACTTCATTAAAACTTAAAAACATGATTTTATATGATAATTTTGACGAATATTAAATATTTATGTTTTTAACTGCTTATAAAACCCACAATTCTCAAGTTAATCTCTTGAAACCTACACCACTATATTAAGAAAATGATTCTAATTTTTTATTATTAACTTGCATACATTTCATTTAAGCAGATACTTTATATACTCTATAATACATTATTTTATATGATAATCTTTACCAATATTAAAAATTCAAATTATTATCTGCTTATAAAACACTCAATTCTTAAGTTAGTGTCATGAAATCCAGACCATTATATTAAGTAAATGATTCTTATTTACTATTATTAACTTCTATAGATATTATGTTAGCTGATTCTTCATAAACACTATAAAACATGTTTTTATATGATAAGTTTGAGAAATATTATGAATTCCTATTTTAATCTGCTTATAAAACAGTCAATTATTAAATGTATACACCAACAGAGGGCGTGAGCGTCGCCGTAGTAGGGACGACATCCGTCGGCCGAACCGCCTCAGAAAGAAACTAGATAGTTGTGTGGCGTTCACCGTACTGCTGTGTGTCGTAACGGGTCGTTGTTTTTACTTAGCTTTTGAGTCTACTCGTTATTTATTAATTAAGATTTTTGATATTATAAACGAATTGTTCATATTTTATGCCCGAAGTTAACACAAGTAAGTTTCTTGACCCTTGACTACTAGATCAAGAAAATGATTCTAATTTATAATTTTTAACTTTCACTTTTTTCATTTTACCTGATATTTTTACTTCATAAAAACTATAAAATATGATTTTATAAGTCAATTCTGACCAATAATACAACTTAACATTTTTTCGTATTGAAAAGGAGCGATTTTCAGTTGTTGTACAAATGTATTCTTTAGTTACACTCATAATACATTTGAATTTCTTCTACAAAACATTCTGGTATATTTGTACTATCTTTTATGGCTTATCATAATTATTATTTATTATCATCTGTTATACATGTTTTGCAGTTTTACATTCGTATTTGTATTTAAGTTTCAATTGTAAATTCCTTTCATGTATTTTGTATAAAAATGAAGTTTGTCCGTTAGTTTATGTTTTGATAGTTTCCACTTCTGAATTACTCAGTGTTGTCCACGTACTAGTTGTCATATAAAAATTGTCGTTCTCCTTATGGTATCTAGTAGTGACATTTTATCATCCAACCATTATACATATTTAACTTACTATTTTTTTTTAGATGGCAGTACACCAGATATACTCAGGACATATTGAGACATGAATTACCATTTCTACCACATGGGAAAGTTTCAACATCCTACGTTGAAAATGGACTAGACGATCCTGATAATAATAATAGTTTTATGCAAAGTACGAGTAATGGATATTGAATATAATTGATATTAAATTAATAGTAGTGTAAAAAAAAATCAGTGTCATGAAACCCTGACCATTAGATTGTAAGCAAATGATTCTAATTTTCCATAATTGACATTCAAATATTACATTTAAGCTGAAACTTCATAAACACAATAAAAAATGATTTAATATTCTGAATGTTGACATGATTTTACATGGTAATTTAAACAAATATTACAAAGTCATACTTTGAACTGCTTGTAAAACACTGTATTCTCAAGTTATTCTCCAACCACTATACATATTTAACTGAGTAAATTCTTTCAGATTGCGGTACAGCAGATCATTCAAGACATGCTGAGACATGAATTACCATTTCTACCACATAAGAAAGTTACAACATCCTATGTTGAAAATGGACTAGAAGATACTGATAATAATATTGGATTTATGCGATGTACGTGTAATGGTAATTAAATGTAACTGATAGCAACATAATTGCAGTATAACAAAAACTTAGTGTCATGAAATCCAGACCATTAGATTAAGTAAATGATTCTTATTTACCATTACTAACTTTCATATATATCATGTAAGCTGATACTTCATAAATACTATAAAACATGTTTTTATATGATTATTTTGACTCGTATTTTAAATTTATATTTTTAACTGCTTATAAAACCTACAATTATCAAGTTAATATCTTGAAACCTGGACCACTATATTAAGAAAATGATTCTAATTTACCATTGTTAATTTGCATACATTTCATTTAAGCTGTTACTTCATAGACACTTATAAAACATGTTTTGTATATGATTATTTTGACTCGTATTTTATATTCATATTTTTAACTGCTTATAAAATACTGAATTCTCAAGTTATTCTTTAACAATTATACATTATTAACTTACTACATTTTTTCAGATGGACATGTTTGTCAGATCACTCAAGGCATGCAGAAACATGAATTCACATTTCTACCACTTACGAAGGTATCAACATCCTATGCTGAAAATGGACTAGAAGATACTGCTAATAATATTGGGTTTATGTAATGTGCGTGTAATGGTTATTGAATATAATTGACAGTAAATTAATGGCAGTGAAACAATTGAGAATTTGTTAATAATCTGAAATAAATATAAGTAAACACCTTTGACTTGTAATTTTCATTCTTAAGAGTTACCATTAGTAACTTGCATACATTTCGTTTAAGCTGATACTTCTATAACACTATAAAACATGCTTTTTTACGATGACAATTTTGACGAATATTAAAATATTCATTTTTTTAACTCGTTTATAAAACAAACAATTTCTCAAGTAAATCTCTTGAAACCTATACCACTATATTAAGAAAATGATTCTAATTATTTATTATTAACTTGCATACATTTCATTTAAGCAGATACTTCATAAACACTATAAAACATGATTTTATATGATAATTTTGACGACGAATATTAAATATTTATATTTAGAACTGCTTATAAAAACAAACAATTCTCAAGTTAATCTCTTGAAAGCTGGACCACTATATTAAGAAAATGATTCTAATTTGTTATTATTAACTTGCATACATTTCATTTAAGCAGATTTTTCATTAAAACTATAAAACATGATTTTATATGATAATTTTGACGAATATTAAATATTTATTTTTTGATCTGCTTATAAAACAAACAATTCTCAAGATAATCTCTTGAAACCTGGACCTCTATATTAAGAAAATGATTCTAATTTATTATTATTAACTTGCATACATCTCATTTAAGCAGATTTTACATAAACACTATAAAAACATGATTTTATATGATAAATTTGACGAATATTAAATATTTATTTTTTGATCTGCTTATAAAACAAACAATTTCTCAAGTTAAATCTCTTGAAACCTGGACCAAAATATTAAGAAAATGATTCTAATTTGTTATAATTAACTTGCATACATCTCATTTTAAGCAGATACTTCATTAAAACTTTAAAAACATGATTTTATATGATAGATCTTGACGAATATTAAATATTTATTTTTTGATCTGCTTATAAAACAAACAATACTCAAGATAATCTCTTGAACCCTGGACCACTATATTAAGAAAATGATTCTAATTTATTATTATTAACTTGCATACATCTCATTTAAGCAGATACTTCATAAACACTAAAAAAACATGATTTTATATGATCATTTTGACGAATATCAAAATTCATGTTTTAAACTGCTTATAAAGCACTGAGTTTATCGAGTCATTCTCCAATTATTATATATGTTTTAACTGATTAAATTTTTTTTAGATGGCAATACAGCAGATGACTCAAGGAATGCTGAGACATTTATTCTGTATGCATAACAACTTTGGGAAAGTATGAACATTCAATGTTGAAAATTAACTAAAAGTTACTGATTATAAAGAATTTATGCAATTGTACGTGTAATGGTTATTAGCGTATTTTTGATAGAAAATTAATAGCAATGTATCTAAAAGTTACTCAAATGCTTCCCTGACCATAATATTAAGAAAATGATTCTAATTTGTTATAATTAACTTGCATACTAATCCTCATTTAAGCAGATACTTCATTAAAACTTAAAAGACATGATTTTATACTGATAATTTTTGACGAATATTAAATATTCTATGTTTTTAACTCTGCTTATCTAAAACCCACAATTCTCAAGTTAATCTCTTGAAACCTACACCACTATATTAAGAAAAATGATTTCTAATTTTTTTATTATTAACTTGCATACATTTCATTTAAGCAGATACTTTATATACTCTATAATACATTATTTTATATGATAATCTTTACCAATATTAAAAATTCAAATTATTATCTGCTTATAAAACACTCAATTCTTAAGTTAGTGTCATGAAATCCAGACCATTATATTAAGTAAATGATTCTTATTTACTATTATTAACTTCTATAGATATTATGTTAGCTGATTCTTCATAAACACTATAAAACATGTTTTTATATGATAAGTTTGAGAAATATTATGAATTCCTATTTTAATCTCCAACAGAGGGCGTGAGCGTCGCCGTAGTAGGGACGACATCCGTCGGCCGAACCGCCTCAGAAAGAAACTAGATAGTTGTGTGGCGTTCACCGTACTGCTGTGTGTCGTAACGGGTCGTTGTTTTTACTTAGCTTTTGAGTCTACTCGTTATTTATTAATTAAGATTTTTGATATTATAAACGAATTGTTCATATTTTATGCCCGAAGTTAACACAAGTAAGTTTCTTGACCCTTGACTACTAGATCAAGAAAATGATTCTAATTTATAATTTTTAACTTTCACTTTTTTCATTTTACCTGATATTTTTACTTCATAAAAACTATAAAATATGATTTTATAAGTCAATTCTGACCAATAATACAACTTAACATTTTTTCGTATTGAAAAGGAGCGATTTTCAGTTGTTGTACAAATGTATTCTTTAGTTACACTCATAATACATTTGAATTTCTTCTACAAAACATTCTGGTATATTTGTACTATCTTTTATGGCTTATCATAATTATTATTTATTATCATCTGTTATACATGTTTTGCAGTTTTACATTCGTATTTGTATTTAAGTTTCAATTGTAAATTCCTTTCATGTATTTTGTATAAAAATGAAGTTTGTCCGTTAGTTTATGTTTTGATAGTTTCCACTTCTGAATTACTCAGTGTTGTCCACGTACTAGTTGTCATATAAAAATTGTCGTTCTCCTTATGGTATCTAGTAGTGACATTTTATCATCCAACCATTATACATATTTAACTTACTATTTTTTTTTAGATGGCAGTACACCAGATATACTCAGGACATATTGAGACATGAATTACCATTTCTACCACATGGGAAAGTTTCAACATCCTACGTTGAAAATGGACTAGACGATCCTGATAATAATAATAGTTTTATGCAAAGTACGAGTAATGGATATTGAATATAATTGATATTAAATTAATAGTAGTGTAAAAAAAAATCAGTGTCATGAAACCCTGACCATTAGATTGTAAGCAAATGATTCTAATTTTCCATAATTGACATTCAAATATTACATTTAAGCTGAAACTTCATAAACACAATAAAAAATGATTTAATATTCTGAATGTTGACATGATTTTACATGGTAATTTAAACAAATATTACAAAGTCATACTTTGAACTGCTTGTAAAACACTGTATTCTCAAGTTATTCTCCAACCACTATACATATTTAACTGAGTAAATTCTTTCAGATTGCGGTACAGCAGATCATTCAAGACATGCTGAGACATGAATTACCATTTCTACCACATAAGAAAGTTACAACATCCTATGTTGAAAATGGACTAGAAGATACTGATAATAATATTGGATTTATGCGATGTACGTGTAATGGTAATTAAATGTAACTGATAGCAACATAATTGCAGTATAACAAAAACTTAGTGTCATGAAATCCAGACCATTAGATTAAGTAAATGATTCTTATTTACCATTACTAACTTTCATATATATCATGTAAGCTGATACTTCATAAATACTATAAAACATGTTTTTATATGATTATTTTGACTCGTATTTTAAATTTATATTTTTAACTGCTTATAAAACCTACAATTATCAAGTTAATATCTTGAAACCTGGACCACTATATTAAGAAAATGATTCTAATTTACCATTGTTAATTTGCATACATTTCATTTAAGCTGTTACTTCATAGACACTATAAAACATGTTTTGTATATGATTATTTTGACTCGTATTTTATATTCATATTTTTAACTGCTTATAAAATACTGAATTCTCAAGTTATTCTTTAACAATTATACATTATTAACTTACTACATTTTTTCAGATGGACATGTTTGTCAGATCACTCAAGGCATGCAGAAACATGAATTCACATTTCTACCACTTACGAAGGTATCAACATCCTATGCTGAAAATGGACTAGAAGATACTGCTAATAATATTGGGTTTATGTAATGTGCGTGTAATGGTTATTGAATATAATTGACAGTAAATTAATGGCAGTGAAACAATTGAGATTTGTTAATAATCTGAAATAAATATTAGTAAACACCTTTGACTTGTAATTTTCATTCTTAAGAGTTACCATTAGTAACTTGCATACATTTCGTTTAAGCTGATACTTCTATAACACTATAAAACATGCTTTTTTACGATGACAATTTTGACGAATATTAAAAATTCATTTTTTTAACTGTTTATAAAACAAACAATTTCTCAAGTTAATCTCTTGAAACCTGGACCAAAATATTAAGAAAATGATTCTAATTTGTTATAATTAACTTGCATACATCTCATTTAAGCAGATACTTCATTAAAACTTTAAAACATGATTTTATATGATAATCTTGACGAATATTAAATATTTATTTTTTGATCTGCTTATAAAACAAACAATACTCAAGATAATCTCTTGAACCCTGGACCACTATATTAAGAAAATGATTCTAATTTATTATTATTAACTTGCATACATCTCATTTAAGCAGATACTTCATAAACACTAAAAAACATGATTTTATATGATCATTTTGACGAATATCAAAAATTCATGTTTTAAACTGCTTATAAAGCACTGAGTTATCGAGTCATTCTCCAATTATTATATATGTTTAACTGATTAAATTTTTTTAGATGGCAATACAGCAGATGACTCAAGGAATGCTGAGACATTTATTTGTATGCATACAACTTTGGGAAAGTATGAACATTCAATGTTGAAAATTAACTAAAAGTTACTGATTATAAAGAATTTATGCAATGTACGTGTAATGGTTATTAGGTATTTTTGATAGAAAATTAATAGCAATGTATCTAAAAGTTACTCAAATGCTTCCCTGACCATAATATTAAGAAAATGATTCTAATTTGTTATAATTAACTTGCATACATCTCATTTAAGCAGATACTTCATTAAAACTTAAAAACATGATTTTATATGATAATTTTGACGAATATTAAATATTTATGTTTTTAACTGCTTATAAAACCCACAATTCTCAAGTTAATCTCTTGAAACCTACACCACTATATTAAGAAAATGATTCTAATTTTTTATTATTAACTTGCATACATTTCATTTAAGCAGATACTTTATATACTCTATAATACATTATTTTATATGATAATCTTTACCAATATTAAAAATTCAAATTATTATCTGCTTATAAAACACTCAATTCTTAAGTTAGTGTCATGAAATCCAGACCATTATATTAAGTAAATGATTCTTATTTACTATTATTAACTTCTATAGATATTATGTTAGCTGATTCTTCATAAACACTATAAAACATGTTTTTATATGATAAGTTTGAGAAATATTATGAATTCCTATTTTAATCTGCTTATAAAACAGTCAATTATTAAATGTATACACCAACAGAGGGCGTGAGCGTCGCCGTAGTAGGGACGACATCCGTCGGCCGAACCGCCTCAGAAAGAAACTAGATAGTTGTGTGGCGTTCACCGTACTGCTGTGTGTCGTAACGGGTCGTTGTTTTTACTTAGCTTTTGAGTCTACTCGTTATTTATTAATTAAGATTTTTGATATTATAAACGAATTGTTCATATTTTATGCCCGAAGTTAACACAAGTAAGTTTCTTGACCCTTGACTACTAGATCAAGAAAATGATTCTAATTTATAATTTTTAACTTTCACTTTTTTCATTTTACCTGATATTTTTACTTCATAAAAACTATAAAATATGATTTTATAAGTCAATTCTGACCAATAATACAACTTAACATTTTTTCGTATTGAAAAGGAGCGATTTTCAGTTGTTGTACAAATGTATTCTTTAGTTACACTCATAATACATTTGAATTTCTTCTACAAAACATTCTGGTATATTTGTACTATCTTTTATGGCTTATCATAATTATTATTTATTATCATCTGTTATACATGTTTTGCAGTTTTACATTCGTATTTGTATTTAAGTTTCAATTGTAAATTCCTTTCATGTATTTTGTATAAAAATGAAGTTTGTCCGTTAGTTTATGTTTTGATAGTTTCCACTTCTGAATTACTCAGTGTTGTCCACGTACTAGTTGTCATATAAAAATTGTCGTTCTCCTTATGGTATCTAGTAGTGACATTTTATCATCCAACCATTATACATATTTAACTTACTATTTTTTTTTAGATGGCAGTACACCAGATATACTCAGGACATATTGAGACATGAATTACCATTTCTACCACATGGGAAAGTTTCAACATCCTACGTTGAAAATGGACTAGACGATCCTGATAATAATAATAGTTTTATGCAAAGTACGAGTAATGGATATTGAATATAATTGATATTAAATTAATAGTAGTGTAAAAAAAAATCAGTGTCATGAAACCCTGACCATTAGATTGTAAGCAAATGATTCTAATTTTCCATAATTGACATTCAAATATTACATTTAAGCTGAAACTTCATAAACACAATAAAAAATGATTTAATATTCTGAATGTTGACATGATTTTACATGGTAATTTAAACAAATATTACAAAGTCATACTTTGAACTGCTTGTAAAACACTGTATTCTCAAGTTATTCTCCAACCACTATACATATTTAACTGAGTAAATTCTTTCAGATTGCGGTACAGCAGATCATTCAAGACATGCTGAGACATGAATTACCATTTCTACCACATAAGAAAGTTACAACATCCTATGTTGAAAATGGACTAGAAGATACTGATAATAATATTGGATTTATGCGTTGTACGTGTAATGGTAATTAAATGTAACTGATAGCAACATAATTGCAGTATAACAAAAACTTAGTGTCATGAAATCCAGACCATTAGATTAAGTAAATGATTCTTATTTACCATTACTAACTTTCATATATATCATGTAAGCTGATACTTCATAAATACTATAAAACATGTTTTTATATGATTATTTTGACTCGTATTTTAAATTTATATTTTTAACTGCTTATAAAACCTACAATTATCAAGTTAATATCTTGAAACCTGGACCACTATATTAAGAAAATGATTCTAATTTACCATTGTTAATTTGCATACATTTCATTTAAGCTGTTACTTCATAGACACTATAAAACATGTTTTGTATATGATTATTTTGACTCGTATTTTATATTCATATTTTTAACTGCTTATAAAATACTGAATTTTCAAGTTATTCTTTAACAATTATACATTATTAACTTACTACATTTTTTCAGATGGACATGTTTGTCAGATCACTCAAGGCATGCAGAAACATGAATTCACATTTCTACCACTTACGAAGGTATCAACATCCTATGCTGAAAATGGACTAGAAGATACTGCTAATAATATTGGGTTTATGTAATGTGCGTGTAATGGTTATTGAATATAATTGACAGTAAATTAATGGCAGTGAAACAATTGAGATTTGTTAATAATCTGAAATAAATATTAGTAAACACCTTTGACTTGTAATTTTCATTCTTAAGAGTTACCATTAGTAACTTGTATACATTTCGTTTAAGCTGATACTTCAATAACACTATAAAACATGCTTTTTTACGATGACAATTTTGACGAATATTAAAAATTCATTTTTTTAACTGTTTATAAAACAAACAATTTCTCAAGTAAATCTCTTGAAACCTATACCACTATATTAAGAAAATGATTCTAATTATTTATTATTAACTTGCATACATTTCATTTAAGCAGATACTTCATAAACACTATAAAACATGATGTTATATGATAATTTTGACGAATATTAAATATTTATTTTTTGATCTGCTTATAAAACAAACAATTCTCAAGTTAATCTCTTGAAACCTGGACCAAAATATTAAGAAAATGATTCTAATTTGTTATAATTAACTTGCATACATCTCATTTAAGCAGATACTTCATTAAAACTTTAAAACATGATTTTATATGATAATCTTGACGAATATTAAATATTTATTTTTTGATCTGCTTATAAAACAAACAATTCTCAAGATAATCTCTTGAACCCTGGACCACTATATTAAGAAAATGATTCTAATTTATTATTATTAACTTGCATACATCTCATTTAAGCAGATACTTCATTAAAACTTTAAAACATGATTTTATATGATAATCTTGACGAATATTAAATATTTATTTTTTGATCTGCTTATAAAACAAACAATACTCAAGATAATCTCTTGAACCCTGGACCACTATATTAAGAAAATGATTCTAATTTATTATTATTAACTTGCATACATCTCATTTAAGCAGATACTTCATAAACACTAAAAAACATGATTTTATATGATCATTTTGACGAATATCAAAAATTCATGTTTTAAACTGCTTATAAAGCACTGAGTTATCGAGTCATTCTCCAATTATTATATATGTTTAACTGATTAAATTTTTTTAGATGGCAATACAGCAGATGACTCAAGGAATGCTGAGACATTTATTTGTATGCATACAACTTTGGGAAAGTATGAACATTCAATGTTGAAAATTAACTAAAAGTTACTGATTATAAAGAATTTATGCAATGTACGTGTAATGGTTATTAGGTATTTTTGATAGAAAATTAATAGCAATGTATCTAAAAGTTACTCAAATGCTTCCCTGACCATAATATT
This sequence comes from Rhopalosiphum padi, assembly GCF_020882245.1. NCBI lineage: Eukaryota > Metazoa > Arthropoda > Insecta > Hemiptera > Aphididae > Rhopalosiphum > Rhopalosiphum padi. Next base: position 43,087,766 of record NC_083599.1, read on the forward strand.
AAGAAAATGATTCTAATTTGTTATAATTAACTTGCATACATCTCATTTAAGCAGATACTTCATTAAAACTTAAAAACATGATTTTATATGATAATTTTGACGAATATTAAATATTTATGTTTTTAACTGCTTATAAAACCCACAATTCTCAAGTTAATCTCTTGAAACCTACACCACTATATTAAGAAAATGATTCTAATTTTTTATTATTAACTTGCATACATCTCATTTAAGCAGATTTTTCATAAACACTATAAAACATGATTTTATATGATAATCTTTACCAATATTAAAAATTCAAATTATTATCTGCTTATAAAACACTCAATTCTTAAGTTAGTGTCATGAAATCCAGACCATTATATTAAGTAAATGATTCTTATTTACTATTATTAACTTCTATAGATATTATGTTAGCTGATTCTTCATAAACACTATAAAACATGTTTTTATATGATAAGTTTGAGAAATATTATGAATTCCTATTTTAATCTGCTTATAAAACAGTCAATTATTAAATGTCATCTTTTATGGCTTATCATAATTATTATTTATTATCATCTGTTATACATGTTTTGCAGTTTTACATTCGTATTTGTATTTAAGTTTCAATTGTAAATTCCTTTCATGTATTTTGTATAAAAATGAAGTTTGTCCGTTAGTTTATGTTTTGATAGTTTCCACTTCTGAATTACTCAGTGTTGTCCACGTACTAGTTGTCATATAAAAATTGTCGTTCTCCTTATGGTATCTAGTAGTGACATTTTATCATCCAACCATTATACATATTTAACTTACTATTTTTTTTTAGATGGCAGTACACCAGATATACTCAGGACATATTGAGACATGAATTACCATTTCTACCACATGGGAAAGTTTCAACATCCTACGTTGAAAATGGACTAGACGATCCTGATAATAATAATAGTTTTATGCAAAGTACGAGTAATGGATATTGAATATAATTGATATTAAATTAATAGTAGTGTAAAAAAAAATCAGTGTCATGAAACCCTGACCATTAGATTGTAAGCAAATGATTCTAATTTTCCATAATTGACATTCAAATATTACATTTAAGCTGAAACTTCATAAACACAATAAAAAATGATTTAATATTCTGAATGTTGACATGATTTTACATGGTAATTTAAACAAATATTACAAAGTCATACTTTGAACTGCTTGTAAAACACTGTATTCTCAAGTTATTCTCCAACCACTATACATATTTAACTGAGTAAATTCTTTCAGATTGCGGTACAGCAGATCATTCAAGACATGCTGAGACATGAATTACCATTTCTACCACATAAGAAAGTTACAACATCCTATGTTGAAAATGGACTAGAAGATACTGATAATAATATTGGATTTATGCGATGTACGTGTAATGGTAATTAAATGTAACTGATAGCAACATAATTGCAGTATAACAAAAACTTAGTGTCATGAAATCCAGACCATTAGATTAAGTAAATGATTCTTATTTACCATTACTAACTTTCATATATATCATGTAAGCTGATACTTCATAAATACTATAAAACATGTTTTTATATGATTATTTTGACTCGTATTTTAAATTTATATTTTTAACTGCTTATAAAATACTGAATTCTCAAGTTATTCTTTAACAATTATACATTATTAACTTACTACATTTTTTCAGATGGACATGTTTGTCAGATCACTCAAGGCATGCAGAAACATGAATTCACATTTCTACCACTTACGAAGGTATCAACATCCTATGCTGAAAATGGACTAGAAGATACTGCTAATAATATTGGGTTTATGTAATGTGCGTGTAATGGTTATTGAATATAATTGACAGTAAATTAATGGCAGTGAAACAATTGAGATTTGTTAATAATCTGAAATAAATATTAGTAAACACCTTTGACTTGTAATTTTCATTCTTAAGAGTTACCATTAGTAACTTGCATACATTTCGTTTAAGCTGATACTTCAATAACACTATAAAACATGCTTTTTTACGATGACAATTTTGACGAATATTAAAAATTCATTTTTTTAACTGTTTATAAAACAAACAATTTCTCAAGTAAATCTCTTGAAACCTATACCACTATATTAAGAAAATGATTCTAATTATTTATTATTAACTTGCATACATTTCATTTAAGCAGATACTTCATAAACACTATAAAACATGATTTTATATGATAAATTTGACGAATATTAAATATTTATTTTTTGATCTGCTTATAAAACAAACAATTCTCAAGTTAATCTCTTGAACCCTGGACCACTATATTAAGAAAATGATTCTAATTTATTATTATTAACTTGCATACATCTCATTTAAGCAGATACTTCATAAACACTAAAAAACATGATTTTATATGATCATTTTGACGAATATCAAAAATTCATGTTTTAAACTGCTTATAAAGCACTGAGTTATCGAGTCATTCTCCAATTATTATATTTATTTAACTGATTAAATTTTTTTAGATGGCAATATAGCAGATGACTCAAGGAATGCTGAGACATTTATTTGTATGCATACAACTTTGGGAAAGTATGAACATTCAATGTTGAAAATTAACTAAAAGTTACTGATTATAAATAATTTATGCAATGTACGTGTAATGGTTATTAGGTATTTTTGATAGAAAATTAATAGCAATGTATCTAAAAGTTACTCAAATGCTTCCCTGACCATAATATTAAGAAAATGATTCTAATTTGTTATAATTAACTTGCATACATCTCATTTAAGCAGATACTTCATTAAAACTTTAAAACATGATTTTATATGATAATTTTGACGAATATTAAATATTTATGTTTTTAACTGCTTATAAAACCCACAATTCTCAAGTTAATCTCTTGAAACCTACACCACTATACTAAGAAAATGATTCTAATTATTTATTATTAACTTGCATACATTTCATTTAAGCAGATACTTCATAAACACTATAAACATGATTTTATATGATAATTTTGACGAATATAAAATATTTATGTTTTTAACTGCTTACAAAACCCACAATTCTCAAGTTAATCTCTTGAAACCTGGACGACTATATTAAGAAAATTACTCCAATTTACCATTATTAACTTGCATACATTTCATTTAAGCAGATACTTTATATACTCTATAATACATTATTTTATATGATAATCTTTACCAATATTAAAAATTCAAATTATTATCTGCTTATAAAACACTCAATTCTTAAGTTAGTGTCATGAAATCCAGACCATTATATTAAGTAAATGATTCTTATTTACTATTATTAACTTCTATAGATATTATGTTAGCTGATTCTTCATAAACACTATAAAACATGTTTTTATATGATAAGTTTGAGAAATATTATGAATTCCTATTTTAATCTGCTTATAAAACAGTCAATTATTAAATGTATACACCAACAGAGGGCGTGAGCGTCGCCGTAGTAGGGACGACATCCGTCGGCCGAACCGCCTCAGAAAGAAACTAGATAGTTGTGTGGCGTTCACCGTACTGCTGTGTGTCGTAACGGGTCGTTGTTTTTACTTAGCTTTTGAGTCTACTCGTTATTTATTAATTAAGATTTTTGATATTATAAACGAATTGTTCATATTTTATGCCCGAAGTTAACACAAGTAAGTTTCTTGACCCTTGACTACTAGATCAAGAAAATGATTCTAATTTATAATTTTTAACTTTCACTTTTTTCATTTTACCTGATATTTTTACTTCATAAAAACTATAAAATATGATTTTATAAGTCAATTCTGACCAATAATACAACTTAACATTTTTTCGTATTGAAAAGGAGCGATTTTCAGTTGTTGTACAAATGTATTCTTTAGTTACACTCATAATACATTTGAATTTCTTCTACAAAACATTCTGGTATATTTGTACTATCTTTTATGGCTTATCATAATTATTATTTATTATCATCTGTTATACATGTTTTGCAGTTTTACATTCGTATTTGTATTTAAGTTTCAATTGTAAATTCCTTTCATGTATTTTGTATAAAAATGAAGTTTGTCCGTTAGTTTATGTTTTGATAGTTTCCACTTCTGAATTACTCAGTGTTGTCCACGTACTAGTTGTCATATAAAAATTGTCGTTCTCCTTATGGTATCTAGTAGTGACATTTTATCATCCAACCATTATACATATTTAACTTACTATTTTTTTTTAGATGGCAGTACACCAGATATACTCAGGACATATTGAGACATGAATTACCATTTCTACCACATGGGAAAGTTTCAACATCCTACGTTGAAAATAGACTAGACGATCCTGATAATAATAATAGTTTTATGCAAAGTACGAGTAATGGATATTGAATATAATTGATATTAAATTAATAGTAGTGTAAAAAAAAATCAGTGTCATGAAACCCTGACCATTAGATTGTAAGCAAATGATTCTAATTTTCCATAATTGACATTCAAATATTACATTTAAGCTGAAACTTCATAAACACAATAAAAAATGATTTAATATTCTGAATGTTGACATGATTTTACATGGTAATTTAAACAAATATTACAAAGTCATACTTTGAACTGCTTGTAAAACACTGTATTCTCAAGTTATTCTCCAACCACTATACATATTTAACTGAGTAAATTCTTTCAGATTGCGGTACAGCAGATCATTCAAGACATGCTGAGACATGAATTACCATTTCTACCACATAAGAAAGTTACAACATCCTATGTTGAAAATGGACTAGAAGATACTGATAATAATATTGGATTTATGCGATGTACGTGTAATGGTAATTAAATGTAACTGATAGCAACATAATTGCAGTATAACAAAAACTTAGTGTCATGAAATCCAGACCATTAGATTAAGTAAATGATTCTTATTTACCATTACTAACTTTCATATATATCATGTAAGCTGATACTTCATAAATACTATAAAACATGTTTTTATATGATTATTTTGACTCGTATTTTAAATTTATATTTTTAACTGCTTATAAAACATACAATTCTTAAGTTAATCTCTTGAATCCTGGACGACTATATTAAGAAAATTACTCTAATTTACCATTATTAACTTGCATACATTTAATTTAAGCAGATACTTTATATACTCTATAATACATGATTTTATATGATAATTTTGACGAATATTAAATATTTATGTTTTTAACTGCTTATAAAACCCACAATTATCAAGTTAATATCTTGAAACCTGGACCACTATATTAAGAAAATGATTCTAATTTACCATTGTTAATTTGCATACATTTCATTTAAGCTGTTACTTCATAGACACTATAAAACATGTTTTGTATATGATTATTTTGACTCGTATTTTATATTCATATTTTTAACTGCTTATAAAATACTGAATTCTCAAGTTATTCTTTAACAATTATACATTATTAACTTACTACATTTTTTCAGATGGACATGTTTGTCAGATCACTTAAGGCATGCAGAAACATGAATTCACATTTCTACCACTTACGAAGGTATCAACATCCTATGCTGAAAATGGACTAGAAGATACTGCTAATAATATTGGGTTTATGTAATGTGCGTGTAATGGTTATTGAATATAATTGACAGTAAATTAATGGCAGTGAAACAATTGAGATTTGTTAATAATCTGAAATAAATATTAGTAAACACCTTTGACTTGTAATTTTCATTCTTAAGAGTTACCATTAGTAACTTGCATACATTTCGTTTAAGCTGATACTTCAATAACACTATAAAACATGCTTTTTTACGATGACAATTTTGACGAATATTAAAAATTCATTTTTTTAATTGTTTATAAAACACACAATTTCTCGAGTTAATCTCTTGAAACCTGGACCACTATATTAAGAAAATGATTCTAATTTTTTATTATTAACTTGCATACATTTCATTTAAGCAGATACTTCATAAACACTATAAAACATGATTTTATATGATAATTATGACGAATATTAAATATTTATATTTAGAACTGCTTATAAAACACACAATTCTCAAGTTAATCTCTTGAAACCTATACCACTATATTAAGAAAATGATTCTAATTTTTTATTATTAACTTGCATACATTTCATTTAAGCAGATACTTCATAAACACTATAAACATGATTTTATATGATAATTTTGACGAATATTAAATATTTATGTTTTTAACTGCTTATAAAACCCACAATTCTCAAGTTAATCTCTTGAAACTTTGACGACTATATTAAGAAAATGATTCTAATTTATTATTATTAACTTGCATACATTTCATTTAAGCAGATACTTCATAAACACTATAAAACATGATTTTATATGATAATTTTGATGAATATTATTATTTATATTTAGAACTGCTTATAAAACACACAATTCTCAAGTTTATCTCTTGAAACCTGGACCACTATATTAAGAAAATGATTCTAATTTTTTATTATTAACTTGCATACATTTCATTTAAGCAGATACTTCATAAACACTATAAAACATGATTTTATATGATAATTTTGACGAATATTAAATATTTATGTTTTTAACTGCTTATAAAACCCACAATTCTCAAGTTAATCTCTTGAAACCTACACCACTATACTAAGAAAATGATTCTTATTATTTATTATTAACTTGCATACATTTCATTTAAGCAGATACTTCATAAACACTATAAACATGATTTTATATGATAATTTTGACGAATATAAAATATTTATGTTTTTAACTGCTTATAAAATACTGAATTCTCAAGTTATTCTTTAACAATTATACATTATTAACTTACTACATTTTTTCAGATGGACATGTTTGTCAGATCACTTAAGGCATGCAGAAACATGAATTCACATTTCTACCACTTACGAAGGTATCAACATCCTATGCTGAAAATGGACTAGAAGATACTGCTAATAATATTGGGTTTATGTAATGTGCGTGTAATGGTTATTGAATATAATTGACAGTAAATTAATGGCAGTGAAACAATTGAGATTTGTTAATAATCTGAAATAAATATTAGTAAACACCTTTGACTTGTAATTTTCATTCTTAAGAGTTACCATTAGTAACTTGCATACATTTCGTTTAAGCTGATACTTCAATAACACTATAAAACATGCTTTTTTACGATGACAATTTTGACGAATATTAAAAATTCATTTTTTTAACTGTTTATAAAACAAACAATTTCTCGAGTTAATCTCTTGAAACCTAGACCACTATATTAAGAAAATGATTCTAATTATTTATTATTAACTTGCATACATTTCATTTAAGCAGATACTTCATAAACACTATAAAACATGATTTTATATGATAATTATGACGAATATTAAATATTTATATTTAGAACTGCTTATAAAACACACAATTCTCAAGTTAATCTCTTGAAACCTATACCACTATATTAAGAAAATGATTCTAATTTTTTATTATTAACTTGCATACATTTCATTTAAGCAGATACTTCATAAACACTATAAACATGATTTTATATGATAATTTTGACGAATATTAAATATTTATGTTTTTAACTGCTTATAAAACCCACAATTCTCAAGTTAATCTCTTGAAACTTTGACGACTATATTAAGAAAATGATTCTAATTTATTATTATTAACTTGCATACATTTCATTTAAGCAGATACTTCATAAACACTATAAAACATGATTTTATATGATAATTTTGATGAATATTAAATATTTATAATTAGAACTGCTTATAAAACACACAATTCTCAAGTAAATCTCTTGAAACCTATACCACTATATTAAGAAAATGATTCTAATTATTTATTATTAACTTGCATACATTTCATTTAAGCAGATACTTCATAAACACTATAAAACATGATTTTATATGATAATTTTGATGAATATTATTATTTATATTTAGAACTGCTTATAAAACACACAATTCTCAAGTTTATCTCTTGAAACCTGGACCACTATATTAAGAAAATGATTCTAATTTTTTATTATTAACTTGCATACATTTCATTTAAGCAGATACTTCATAAACACTATAAAACATTATTTTATATGATAATTTTGACGAATATTAAATATTTATGTTTTTAACTGCTTATAAAACCCACAATTCTCAAGTTAATCTCTTGAAACCTACACCACTATACTAAGAAAATGATTCTAATTATTTATTATTAACTTGCATACATTTCATTTAAGCAGATACTTTATATACTCTATAATACATTATTTTATATGATAATCTTTACCAATATTAAAAATTCAAATTATTATCTGCTTATAAAACACTCAATTCTTAAGTTAGTGTCATGAAATCCAGACAATTATATTAAGTAAATGATTCTTATTTACTATTATTAACTTCTATAGATATTATGTTAGCTGATTCTTCATAAACACTATAAAACATGTTTTTATATGATAAGTTTGAGAAATATTATGAATTCCTATTTTAATCTGCTTATAAAACAGTCAATTATTAAATGTATACACCAACAGAGGGCGTGAGCGTCGCCGTAGTAGGGACGACATCCGTCGGCCGAACCGCCTCAGAAAGAAACTAAATAGTTGTGTGGCGTTCACCGTACTGCTGTGTGTCGTAACGGGTCGTTGTTTTTACTTAGCTTTTGAGTCTACTCGTTATTTATTAATTAAGATTTTTGATATTATAAACGAATTGTTCATATTTTATGCCCGAAGTTAACACAAGTAAGTTTCTTGACCCTTGACTACTAGATCAAGAAAATGATTCTAATTTATAATTTTTAACTTTCACTTTTTTCATTTTACCTGATATTTTTACTTCATAAAAACTATAAAATATGATTTTATAAGTCAATTCTGACCAATAATACAACTTAACATTTTTTCGTATTGAAAAGGAGCGATTTTCAGTTGTTGTACAAATGTATTCTTTAGTTACACTCATAATACATTTGAATTTCTTCTACAAAACATTCTGGTATATTTGTACTATCTTTTATGGCTTATCATAATTATTATTTATTATCATCTGTTATACATGTTTTGCAGTTTTACATTCGTATTTGTATTTAAGTTTCAATTGTAAATTCCTTTCATGTATTTTGTATAAAAATGAAGTTTGTCCGTTAGTTTATGTTTTGATAGTTTCCACTTCTGAATTACTCAGTGTTGTCCACGTACTAGTTGTCATATAAAAATTGTCGTTCTCCTTATGGTATCTAGTAGTGACATTTTATCATCCAACCATTATACATATTTAACTTACTATTTTTTTTTAGATGGCAGTACACCAGATATACTCAGGACATATTGAGACATGAATTACCATTTCAACCACATGGGAAAGTTTCAACATCCTACGTTGAAAATGGACTAGACGATCCTGATAATAATAATAGTTTTATGCAAAGTACGAGTAATGGATATTGAATATAATTGATATTAAATTAATAGTAGTGTAAAAAAAAATCAGTGTCATGAAACCCTGACCATTAGATTGTAAGCAAATGATTCTAATTTTCCATAATTGACATTCAAATATTACATTTAAGCTGAAACTTCATAAACACAATAAAAAATGATTTAATATTCTGAATGTTGACATGATTTTACATGGTAATTTAAACAAATATTACAAAGTCATACTTTGAACTGCTTGTAAAACACTGTATTCTCAAGTTATTCTCCAACCACTATACATATTTAACTGAGTAAATTCTTTCAGATTGCGGTACAGCAGATCATTCAAGACATGCTGAGACATGAATTACCATTTCTACCACATAAGAAAGTTACAACATCCTATGTTGAAAATGGACTAGAAGATACTGATAATAATATTGGATTTATGCGATGTACGTGTAATGGTAATTAAATGTAACTGATAGCAACATAATTGCAGTATAACAAAAACTTAGTGTCATGAAATCCAGACCATTAGATTAAGTAAATGATTCTTATTTACCATTACTAACTTTCATATATATCATGTAAGCTGATACTTCATAAATACTATAAAACATGTTTTTATATGATTATTTTGACTCGTATTTTAAATTTATATTTTTAACTGCTTATAAAACCTACAATTATCAAGTTAATATCTTGAAACCTGGACCACTATATTAAGAAAATGATTCTAATTTACCATTGTTAATTTGCATACATTTCATTTAAGCTGTTACTTCATAGACACTATAAAACATGTTTTGTATATGATTATTTTGACTCGTATTTTAAATTTATATTTTTAACTGCTTATAAAACCCACAATTCTCAAGTTAATCTCTTGAAACCTACACCACTATACTAAGAAAATGATTCTAATTATTTATTATTAACTTGCATACATTTCATTTAAGCAGATACTTTATATACTCTATAATACATTATTTTATATGATAATCTTTACCAATATTAAAAATTCAAATTATTATCTGCTTATAAAACACTCAATTCTTAAGTTAGTGTCATGAAATCCAGACAATTATATTAAGTAAATGATTCTTATTTACTATTATTAACTTCTATAGATATTATGTTAGCTGATTCTTCATAAACACTATAAAACATGTTTTTATATGATAAGTTTGAGAAATATTATGAATTCCTATTTTAATCTGCTTATAAAACAGTCAATTATTAAATGTATACACCAACAGAGGGCGTGAGCGTCGCCGTAGTAGGGACGACATCCGTCGGCCGAACCGCCTCAGAAAGAAACTAGATAGTTGTGTGGCGTTCACCGTACTGCTGTGTGTCGTAACGGGTCGTTGTTTTTACTTAGCTTTTGAGTCTACTCGTTATTTATTAATTAAGATTTTTGATATTATAAACGAATTGTTCATATTTTATGCCCGAAGTTAACACAAGTAAGTTTCTTGACCCTTGACTACTAGATCAAGAAAATGATTCTAATTTATAATTTTTAACTTTCACTTTTTTCATTTTACCTGATATTTTTACTTCATAAAAACTATAAAATATGATTTTATAAGTCAATTCTGACCAATAATACAACTTAACATTTTTTCGTATTGAAAAGGAGCGATTTTCAGTTGTTGTACAAATGTATTCTTTAGTTACACTCATAATACATTTGAATTTCTTCTACAAAACATTCTGGTATATTTGTACTATCTTTTATGGCTTATCATAATTATTATTTATTATCATCTGTTATACATGTTTTGCAGTTTTACATTCGTATTTGTATTTAAGTTTCAATTGTAAATTCCTTTCATGTATTTTGTATAAAAATGAAGTTTGTCCGTTAGTTTATGTTTTGATAGTTTCCACTTCTGAATTACTCAGTGTTGTCCACGTACTAGTTGTCATATAAAAATTGTCGTTCTCCTTATGGTATCTAGTAGTGACATTTTATCATCCAACCATTATACATATTTAACTTACTATTTTTTTTTAGATGGCAGTACACCAGATATACTCAGGACATATTGAGACATGAATTACCATTTCTACCACATGGGAAAGTTTCAACATCCTACGTTGAAAATGGATTAGACGATCCTGATAATAATAATAGTTTTATGCAAAGTACGAGTAATGGATATTGAATATAATTGATATTAAATTAATAGTAGTGTAAAAAAAAATCAGTGTCATGAAACCCTGACCATTAGATTGTAAGCAAATGATTCTAATTTTCCATAATTGACATTCAAATATTACATTTAAGCTGAAACTTCATAAACACAATAAAAAATGATTTAATATTCTGAATTTTGACATGATTTTACATGGTAATTTAAACAAATATTACAAAGTCATACTTTGAACTGCTTGTAAAACACTGTATTCTCAAGTTATTCTCCAACCACTATACATATTTAACTGAGTAAATTCTTTCAGATTGCGGTACAGCAGATCATTCAAGACATGCTGAGACATGAATTACCATTTCTACCACATAAGAAAGTTACAACATCCTATGTTGAAAATGGACTAGAAGATACTGATAATAATATTGGATTTATGCGATGTACGTGTAATGGTAATTAAATGTAACTGATAGCAACATAATTGCAGTATAACAAAAACTTAGTGTCATGAAATCCAGACCATTAGATTAAGTAAATGATTCTTATTTACCATTACTAACTTTCATATATATCATGTAAGCTGATACTTCATAAATACTATAAAACATGTTTTTATATGATTATTTTGACTCGTATTTTAAATTTATATTTTTAACTGCTTATAAAACATACAATTCTTAAGTTAATCTCTTGAATCCTGGACGACTATATTAAGAAAATTACTCTAATTTACCATTATTAACTTGCATACATTTCATTTAAGCAGATACTTTATATACTCTATAATACATGATTTTATATGATAATTTTGACGAATATTAAATATTTATGTTTTTAACTGCTTATAAAACCCACAATTATCAAGTTAATATCTTGAAACCTGGACCACTATATTAAGAAAATGATTCTAATTTACCATTGTTAATTTGCATACATTTCATTTAAGCTGTTACTTCATAGACACTATAAAACATGTTTTGTATATGATTATTTTGACTCGTATTTTATATTCATATTTTTAACTGCTTATAAAATACTGAATTCTCAAGTTATTCTTTAACAATTATACATTATTAACTTACTACATTTTTTCAGATGGACATGTTTGTCAGATCACTTAAGGCATGCAGAAATATGAATTCACATTTCTACCACTTACGAAGGTATCAACATCCTATGCTGAAAATGGACTAGAAGATACTGCTAATAATATTGGGTTTATGTAATGTGCGTGTAATGGTTATTGAATATAATTGACAGTAAATTAATGGCAGTGAAACAATTGAGATTTGTTAATAATCTGAAATAAATATTAGTAAACACCTTTGACTTGTAATTTTCATTCTTAAGAGTTACCATTAGTAACTTGCATACATTTCGTTTAAGCTGATACTTCAATAACACTATAAAACATGCTTTTTTACGATGACAATTTTGACGAATATTAAAAATTCATTTTTTTAACTGTTTATAAAACACACAATTTCTCGAGTTAATCTCTTGAAACCTGGACCACTATATTAAGAAAATGAGTCTAATTTTTTATTATTAACTTGCATACATTTCATTTAAGCAGATACTTCATAAACACTATAAACATGATTTTATATGATAATTTTGACGAATATTAAATATTTATGTTTTTAACTGCTTATAAAACCCACAATTCTCAAGTTAATCTCTTGAAACCTGGACGACTATATTAAGAAAATGATTCTAATTTATTATTATTAACTTGCATACATTTCATTTAAGCAGATACTTCATAAACACTATAATTATGATTTTATATGATAATTTTGATGAATATTAAATATTTATAATTAGAACTGCTTATAAAACACACAATTCTCAAGTAAATCTCTTGAAACCTATACCACTATATTAAAAAAATGATTCTAATTTTTTATTATTAACTTGCATACATTTCATTTAAGCAGATACTTCATAAACACTATAAAACATGATTTTATATGATAATTTTGATGAATATTAAATATTTATAATTAGAACTGCTTATAAAACCCACAATTCTCAAGTTAATCTCTTGAAACCTACACCACTATATTAAGAAAATGATTCTAATTTATTATTATTAACTTGCATACATTTCATTTAAGCAGATACTTCATAAACACTATAAAACATGATTTTATATGATAATTTTGACGAATATTAAATATTTATGTTTTTAACTGCTTATAAAACCCACAATTCTCAAGTTAATCTCTTGAAACCTACACCACTATATTAAGAAAATGATTCTAATTATTTATTATTAACTTGCATACATTTCATTTAAGCAGATACTTTATATACTCTATAATACATTATTTTATATGATAATCTTTACCAATATTAAAAATTCAAATTATTATCTGCTTATAAAACACTCAATTCTTAAGTTAGTGTCATGAAATCCAGATCATTATATTAAGTAAATGATTCTTATTTACTATTATTAACTTCTATAGATATTATGTTAGCTGATTCTTCATAAACACTATAAAACATGTTTTTATATGATAAGTTTGAGAAATATTATGAATTCCTATTTTAATCTGCTTATAAAACAGTCAATTATTAAATGTATACACCAACAGAGGGCGTGAGCGTCGCCGTAGTAGGGACGACATCCGTCGGCCGAACCGCCTCAGAAAGAAACTAAATAGTTGTGTGGCGTTCACCGTACTGCTGTGTGTCGTAACGGGTCGTTGTTTTTACTTAGCTTTTGAGTCTACTCGTTATTTATTAATTAAGATTTTTGATATTATAAACGAATTGTTCATATTTTATGCCCGAAGTTAACACAAGTAAGTTTCTTGACCCTTGACTACTAGATCAAGAAAATGATTCTAATTTATAATTTTTAACTTTCACTTTTTTCATTTTACCTGATATTTTTACTTCATAAAAACTATAAAATATGATTTTATAAGTCAATTCTGACCAATAATACAACTTAACATTTTTTCGTATTGAAAAGGAGCGATTTTCAGTTGTTGTACAAAATGTATTCTTTAGTTACACTCATAATACATTTGAATTTCTTCTACAAAACATTCTGGTATATTTGTACTATCTTTTATGGCTTATCATAATTATTATTTATTATCATCTGTTATACATGTTTTGCAGTTTTACATTCGTATTTGTATTTAAGTTTCAATTGTAAATTCCTTTCATGTATTTTGTATAAAAATGAAGTTTGTCCGTTAGTTTATGTTTTGATAGTTTCCACTTCTGAATTACTCAGTGTTGTCCACGTACTAGTTGTCATATAAAAATTGTCGTTCTCCTTATGGTATCTAGTAGTGACATTTTATCATCCAACCATTATACATATTTAACTTACTATTTTTTTTTAGATGGCAGTACACCAGATATACTCAGGACATATTGAGACATGAATTACCATTTCTACCACATGGGAAAGTTTCAACATCCTACGTTGAAAATGGACTAGACGATCCTGATAATAATAATAGTTTTATGCAAAGTACGAGTAATGGATATTGAATATAATTGATATTAAATTAATAGTAGTGTAAAAAAAAATCAGTGTCATGAAACCCTGACCATTAGATTGTAAGCAAATGATTCTAATTTTCCATAATTGACATTCAAATATTACATTTAAGCTGAAACTTCATAAACACAATAAAAAATGATTTAATATTCTGAATTTTGACAAGATTTTACATGGTAATTTAAACAAATATTACAAAGTCATACTTTGAACTGCTTGTAAAACACTGTATTCTCAAGTTATTCTCCAACCACTATACATATTTAACTGAGTAAATTCTTTCAGATTGCGGTACAGCAGATCATTCAAGACATGCTGAGACATGAATTACCATTTCTACCACATAAGAAAGTTACAACATCCTATGTTGAAAATGGACTAGAAGATACTGATAATAATATTGGATTTATGCGATGTACGTGTAATGGTAATTAAATGTAACTGATAGCAACATAATTGCAGTATAACAAAAACTTAGTGTCATGAAATCCAGACCATTAGATTAAGTAAATGATTCTTATTTACCATTACTAACTTTCATATATATCATGTAAGCTGATACTTCATAAATACTATAAAACATGTTTTTATATGATTATTTTGACTCGTATTTTAAATTTATATTTTTAACTGCTTATAAAACATACAATTCTTAAGTTAATCTCTTGAATCCTGGACGACTATATTAAGAAAATTACTCTAATTTACCATTATTAACTTGCATACATTTCATTTAAGCAGATACTTTATATACTCTATAATACATGATTTTATATGATAATTTTGACGAATATTAAATATTTATGTTTTTAACTGCTTATAAAACCCACAATTATCAAGTTAATATCTTGAAACCTGGACCACTATATTAAGAAAATGATTCTAATTTACCATTGTTAATTTGCATACATTTCATTTAAGCTGTTACTTCATAGACACTATAAAACATGTTTTGTATATGATTATTTTGACTCGTATTTTATATTCATATTTTTAACTGCTTATAAAATACTGAATTCTCAAGTTATTCTTTAACAATTATACATTATTAACTTACTACATTTTTTCAGATGGACATGTTTGTCAGATCACTTAAGGCATGCAGAAACATGAATTCACATTTCTACCACTTACGAAGGTATCAACATCCTATGCTGAAAATGGACTAGAAGATACTGCTAATAATATTGGGTTTATGTAATGTGCGTGTAATGGTTATTGAATATAATTGACAGTAAATTAATGGCAGTGAAACAATTGAGATTTGTTAATAATCTGAAATAAATATTAGTAAACACCTTTGACTTGTAATTTTCATTCTTAAGAGTTACCATTAGTAACTTGCATACATTTCGTTTAAGCTGATACTTCAATAACACTATAAAACATGCTTTTTTACGATGACAATTTTGACGAATATTAAAAATTCATTTTTTTAACTGTTTATAAAACACACAATTTCTCGAGTTAATCTCTTGAAACCTGGACCACTATATTAAGAAAATGAGTCTAATTTTTTATTATTAACTTGCATACATTTCATTTAAGCAGATACTTCATAAACACTATAAACATGATTTTATATGATAATTTTGACGAATATTAAATATTTATGTTTTTAACTGCTTATAAAACCCACAATTCTCAAGTTAATCTCTTGAAACCTGGACGACTATATTAAGAAAATGATTCTAATTTATTATTATTAACTTGCATACATTTCATTTAAGCAGATACTTCATAAACACTATAATTATGATTTTATATGATAATTTTGATGAATATTAAATATTTATAATTAGAACTGCTTATAAAACACACAATTCTCAAGTAAATCTCTTGAAACCTATACCACTATATTAAAAAAATGATTCTAATTTTTTATTATTAACTTGCATACATTTCATTTAAGCAGATACTTCATAAACACTATAAAACATGATTTTATATGATAATTTTGATGAATATTAAATATTTATAATTAGAACTGCTTATAAAACCCACAATTCTCAAGTTAATCTCTTGAAACCTACACCACTATATTAAGAAAATGATTCTAATTTATTATTATTAACTTGCATACATTTCATTTAAGCAGATACTTCATAAACACTATAAAACATGATTTTATATGATAATTTTGACGAATATTAAATATTTATGTTTTTAACTGCTTATAAAACCCACAATTCTCAAGTTAATCTCTTGAAACCTACACCACTATATTAAGAAAATGATTCTAATTATTTATTATTAACTTGCATACATTTCATTTAAGCAGATACTTTATATACTCTATAATACATTATTTTATATGATAATCTTTACCAATATTAAAAATTCAAATTATTATCTGCTTATAAAACACTCAATTCTTAAGTTAGTGTCATGAAATCCAGATCATTATATTAAGTAAATGATTCTTATTTACTATTATTAACTTCTATAGATATTATGTTAGCTGATTCTTCATAAACACTATAAAACATGTTTTTATATGATAAGTTTGAGAAATATTATGAATTCCTATTTTAATCTGCTTATAAAACAGTCAATTATTAAATGTATACACCAACAGAGGGCGTGAGCGTCGCCGTAGTAGGGACGACATCCGTCGGCCGAACCGCCTCAGAAAGAAACTAAATAGTTGTGTGGCGTTCACCGTACTGCTGTGTGTCGTAACGGGTCGTTGTTTTTACTTAGCTTTTGAGTCTACTCGTTATTTATTAATTAAGATTTTTGATATTATAAACGAATTGTTCATATTTTATGCCCGAAGTTAACACAAGTAAGTTTCTTGACCCTTGACTACTAGATCAAGAAAATGATTCTAATTTATAATTTTTAACTTTCACTTTTTTCATTTTACCTGATATTTTTACTTCATAAAAACTATAAAATATGATTTTATAAGTCAATTCTGACCAATAATACAACTTAACATTTTTTCGTATTGAAAAGGAGCGATTTTCAGTTGTTGTACAAAATGTATTCTTTAGTTACACTCATAATACATTTGAATTTCTTCTACAAAACATTCTGGTATATTTGTACTATCTTTTATGGCTTATCATAATTATTATTTATTATCATCTGTTATACATGTTTTGCAGTTTTACATTCGTATTTGTATTTAAGTTTCAATTGTAAATTCCTTTCATGTATTTTGTATAAAAATGAAGTTTGTCCGTTAGTTTATGTTTTGATAGTTTCCACTTCTGAATTACTCAGTGTTGTCCACGTACTAGTTGTCATATAAAAATTGTCGTTCTCCTTATGGTATCTAGTAGTGACATTTTATCATCCAACCATTATACATATTTAACTTACTATTTTTTTTTAGATGGCAGTACACCAGATATACTCAGGACATATTGAGACATGAATTACCATTTCTACCACATGGGAAAGTTTCAACATCCTACGTTGAAAATGGACTAGACGATCCTGATAATAATAATAGTTTTATGCAAAGTACGAGTAATGGATATTGAATATAATTGATATTAAATTAATAGTAGTGTAAAAAAAAATCAGTGTCATGAAACCCTGACCATTAGATTGTAAGCAAATGATTCTAATTTTCCATAATTGACATTCAAATATTACATTTAAGCTGAAACTTCATAAACACAATAAAAAATGATTTAATATTCTGAATTTTGACAAGATTTTACATGGTAATTTAAACAAATATTACAAAGTCATACTTTGAACTGCTTGTAAAACACTGTATTCTCAAGTTATTCTCCAACCACTATACATATTTAACTGAGTAAATTCTTTCAGATTGCGGTACAGCAGATCATTCAAGACATGCTGAGAC
This sequence comes from Rhopalosiphum padi, assembly GCF_020882245.1. Classification (NCBI taxonomy): domain Eukaryota; kingdom Metazoa; phylum Arthropoda; class Insecta; order Hemiptera; family Aphididae; genus Rhopalosiphum; species Rhopalosiphum padi. Next base: position 43,106,626 of record NC_083599.1, read on the forward strand.
ATGAATTACCATTTCTACCACATAAGAAAGTTACAACATCCTATGTTGAAAATGGACTAGAAGATACTGATAATAATATTGGATTTATGCGATGTACGTGTAATGGTAATTAAATGTAACTGATAGCAACATAATTGCAGTATAACAAAAACTTAGTGTCATGAAATCCAGACCATTAGATTAAGTAAATGATTCTTATTTACCATTACTAACTTTCATATATATCATGTAAGCTGATACTTCATAAATACTATAAAACATGTTTTTATATGATTATTTTGACTCGTATTTTAAATTTATATTTTTAACTGCTTATAAAACATACAATTCTTAAGTTAATCTCTTGAATCCTGGACGACTATATTAAGAAAATTACTCTAATTTACCATTATTAACTTGCATACATTTCATTTAAGCAGATACTTTATATACTCTATAATACATGATTTTATATGATAATTTTGACGAATATTAAATATTTATGTTTTTAACTGCTTATAAAACCCACAATTATCAAGTTAATATCTTGAAACCTGGACCACTATATTAAGAAAATGATTCTAATTTACCATTGTTAATTTGCATACATTTCATTTAAGCTGTTACTTCATAGACACTATAAAACATGTTTTGTATATGATTATTTTGACTCGTATTTTATATTCATATTTTTAACTGCTTATAAAATACTGAATTCTCAAGTTATTCTTTAACAATTATACATTATTAACTTACTACATTTTTTCAGATGGACATGTTTGTCAGATCACTTAAGGCATGCAGAAACATGAATTCACATTTCTACCACTTACGAAGGTATCAACATCCTATGCTGAAAATGGACTAGAAGATACTGCTAATAATATTGGGTTTATGTAATGTGCGTGTAATGGTTATTGAATATAATTGACAGTAAATTAATGGCAGTGAAACAATTGAGATTTGTTAATAATCTGAAATAAATATTAGTAAACACCTTTGACTTGTAATTTTCATTCTTAAGAGTTACCATTAGTAACTTGCATACATTTCGTTTAAGCTGATACTTCAATAACACTATAAAACATGCTTTTTTACGATGACAATTTTGACGAATATTAAAAATTCATTTTTTTAACTGTTTATAAAACACACAATTTCTTGAGTTAATCTCTTGAAACCTGGACCACTATATTAAGAAAATGAGTCTAATTTTTTATTATTAACTTGCATACATTTCATTTAAGCAGATACTTCATAAACACTATAAACATGATTTTATATGATAATTTTGACGAATATTAAATATTTATGTTTTTAACTGCTTATAAAACCCACAATTCTCAAGTTAATCTCTTGAAACCTGGACGACTATATTAAGAAAATGATTCTAATTTATTATTATTAACTTGCATACATTTCATTTAAGCAGATACTTCATAAACACTATAATTATGATTTTATATGATAATTTTGATGAATATTAAATATTTATAATTAGAACTGCTTATAAAACACACAATTCTCAAGTAAATCTCTTGAAACCTATACCACTATATTAAAAAAATGATTCTAATTTTTTATTATTAACTTGCATACATTTCATTTAAGCAGATACTTCATAAACACTATAAAACATGATTTTATATGATAATTTTGATGAATATTAAATATTTATAATTAGAACTGCTTATAAAACCCACAATTCTCAAGTTAATCTCTTGAAACCTACACCACTATATTAAGAAAATGATTCTAATTTATTATTATTAACTTGCATACATTTCATTTAAGCAGATACTTCATAAACACTATAAAACATGATTTTATATGATAATTTTGACGAATATTAAATATTTATGTTTTTAACTGCTTATAAAACCCACAATTCTCAAGTTAATCTCTTGAAACCTACACCACTATATTAAGAAAATGATTCTAATTATTTATTATTAACTTGCATACATTTCATTTAAGCAGATACTTTATATACTCTATAATACATTATTTTATATGATAATCTTTACCAATATTAAAAATTCAAATTATTATCTGCTTATAAAACACTCAATTCTTAAGTTAGTGTCATGAAATCCAGACCATTATATTAAGTAAATGATTCTTATTTACTATTATTAACTTCTATAGATATTATGTTAGCTGATTCTTCATAAACACTATAAAACATGTTTTTATATGATAAGTTTGAGAAATATTATGAATTCCTATTTTAATCTGCTTATAAAACAGTCAATTATTAAATGTATACACCAACAGAGGGCGTGAGCGTCGCCGTAGTAGGGACGACATCCGTCGGCCGAACCGCCTCAGAAAGAAACTAGATAGTTGTGTGGCGTTCACCGTACTACTGTGTGTCGTAACGGGTCGTTGTTTTTACTTAGCTTTTGAGTCTACTCGTTATTTATTAATTAAGATTTTTGATATTATAAACGAATTGTTCATATTTTATGCCCGAAGTTAACACAAGTAAGTTTCTTGACCCTTGACTACTAGATCAAGAAAATGATTCTAATTTATAATTTTTAACTTTCACTTTTTTCATTTTACCTGATATTTTTACTTCATAAAAACTATAAAATATGATTTTATAAGTCAATTCTGACCAATAATACAACTTAACATTTTTTCGTATTGAAAAGGAGCGATTTTCAGTTGTTGTACAAATGTATTCTTTAGTTACACTCATAATACATTTGAATTTCTTCTACAAAACATTCTGGTATATTTGTACTATCTTTTATGGCTTATCATAATTATTATTTATTATCATCTGTTATACATGTTTTGCAGTTTTACATTCGTATTTGTATTTAAGTTTCAATTGTAAATTCCTTTCATGTATTTTGTATAAAAATGAAGTTTGTCCGTTAGTTTATGTTTTGATAGTTTCCACTTCTGAATTACTCAGTGTTGTCCACGTACTAGTTGTCATATAAAAATTGTCGTTCTCCTTATGGTATCTAGTAGTGACATTTTATCATCCAACCATTATACATATTTAACTTACTATTTTTTTTTAGATGGCAGTACACCAGATATACTCAGGACATATTGAGACATGAATTACCATTTCTACCACATGGGAAAGTTTCAACATCCTACGTTGAAAATGGACTAGACGATCCTGATAATAATAATAGTTTTATGCAAAGTACGAGTAATGGATATTGAATATAATTGATATTAAATTAATAGTAGTGTAAAAAAAAATCAGTGTCATGAAACCCTGACCATTAGATTGTAAGCAAATGATTCTAATTTTCCATAATTGACATTCAAATATTACATTTAAGCTGAAACTTCATAAACACAATAAAAAATGATTTAATATTCTGAATTTTGACATGATTTTACATGGTAATTTAAACAAATATTACAAAGTCATACTTTGAACTGCTTGTAAAACACTGTATTCTCAAGTTATTCTCCAACCACTATACATATTTAACTGAGTAAATTCTTTCAGATTGCGGTACAGCAGATCATTCAAGACATGCTGAGACATGAATTACCATTTCTACCACATAAGAAAGTTACAACATCCTATGTTGAAAATGGACTAGAAGATACTGATAATAATATTGGATTTATGCGATGTACGTGTAATGGTAATTAAATGTAACTGATAGCAACATAATTGCAGTATAACAAAAACTTAGTGTCATGAAATCCAGACCATTAGATTAAGTAAATGATTCTTATTTACCATTACTAACTTTCATATATATCATGTAAGCTGATACTTCATAAATACTATAAAACATGTTTTTATATGATTATTTTGACTCGTATTTTAAATTTATATTTTTAACTGCTTATAAAACATACAATTCTTAAGTTAATCTCTTGAATCCTGGACGACTATATTAAGAAAATTACTCTAATTTACCATTATTAACTTGCATACATTTCATTTAAGCAGATACTTTATATACTCTATAATACATGATTTTATATGATAATTTTGACGAATATTAAATATTTATGTTTTTAACTGCTTATAAAACCCACAATTATCAAGTTAATATCTTGAAACCTGGACCACTATATTAAGAAAATGATTCTAATTTACCATTGTTAATTTGCATACATTTCATTTAAGCTGTTACTTCATAGACACTATAAAACATGTTTTGTATATGATTATTTTGACTCGTATTTTATATTCATATTTTTAACTGCTTATAAAATACTGAATTCTCAAGTTATTCTTTAACAATTATACATTATTAACTTACTACATTTTTTCAGATGGACATGTTTGTCAGATCACTTACGGCATGCAGAAACATGAATTCACATTTCTACCACTTACGAAGGTATCATCATCCTATGCTGAAAATGGACTAGAAGATACTGCTAATAATATTGGGTTTATGTAATGTGCGTGTAATGGTTATTGAATATAATTGACAGTAAATTAATGGCAGTGAAACAATTGAGATTTGTTAATAATCTGAAATAAATATTAGTAAATACCTTTGACTTGTAATTTTCATTCTTAAGAGTTACCATTAGTAACTTGCATACATTTCGTTTAAGCTGATACTTCAATAACACTATAAAACATGCTTTTTTACGATGACAATTTTGACGAATATTAAAAATTCATTTTTTTAACTGTTTATAAAACACACAATTTCTCGAGTTAATCTCTTGAAACCTGGACCACTATATTAAGAAAATGATTCTAATTTTTTATTATTAACTTGCATACATTTCATTTAAGCAGATACTTCATAAACACTATAAACATGATTTTATATGATAATTATGACGAATATTAAATATTTATGTTTTTAACTGCTTATAAAACCCACAATTCTCAAGTTTATCTCTTGAAACCTGGACCACTATATTAAGAAAATGATTCTAATTTTTTATTATTAACTTGCATACATTTCATTTAAGCAGATACTTCATAAACACTATAAACATGATTTTATATGATAATTTTGATGAATATTATTATTTATATTTAGAACTGCTTATAAAACACACAATTCTCAAGTTAATCTCTTGAAACCTACACCACTATATTAAGAAAATGATTCTAATTATTTATTATTAACTTGCATACATTTCATTTAAGCAGATACTTTATATACTCTATAATACATTATTTTATATGATAATCTTTACCAATATTAAAAATTCAAATTATTATCTGCTTATAAAACACTCAATTCTTAAGTTAGTGTCATGAAATCCAGACCATTATATTAAGTAAATGATTCTTATTTACTATTATTAACTTCTATAGATATTATGTTAGCTGATTCTTCATAAACACTATAAAACATGTTTTTATATGATAAGTTTGAGAAATATTATGAATTCCTATTTTAATCTGCTTATAAAACAGTCAATTATTAAATGTATACACCAACAGAGGGCGTGAGCGTCGCCGTAGTAGGGACGACATCCGTCGGCCGAACCGTCTCAGAAAGAAACTAGATAGTTGTATATCAGGTGACAGGTAATATTAAAATTGAAAACGAGAAAATTATCCAGAATACTAGGCATTAGTATCAGTGAGAGGTTTATGAAAATATCCTGACGAAATATGCCTAATATGCTGCATATAGAAAAATAAAAATAATAAATGACACGTTAGGAATGACAGTGCAGGCCTATAGAATTCTGCACAGGTGTAGCTGGCACAGTGCCAGGCTTGCCTGGTAAAACTTATAGGTTTCAACTTTCAACCCTGTCACTCAAGAAAACTAGTGGGAATATTCTGTTTTGACGGGGATGCCGGGTCGTATATGGAGACATCGCCAACCATCTTAGCGATGTAGGTCTCCTCTGAGTTCTGACCATAGTCTGGTTTTAGACGGGATTGGTGTAAGATACACTGTCGAGATGCTGTTGGGCTGTTTAGGATTAGTGTTCAATAATGATGTGTCCTCATCAGGGCCGGATTTACTTAGGCTATAGCCTAGGGGCGCGCTAAGTCGTGGATGGTGAAATTTTTTTTTTTGTAGATACTAGATAATATAATTAATATCTGCAAATTTAATTTACCATCTACGAGAATTTATATAGTTGAACTTAAATATTAGTAATGAATAATGTTAATTACGAGTATTATAAATTAGTTCGCTGTTGTAAATATATATATTCATAATATATATAATATATTATATAATATATTCGTAATATATATACATAATGTGATTGTGCATGGTAAATGTGGCATGACAATCATCGTATCAAAAGTGTGTGATATATTGAAAATTGCATATAATATAAAAATATTAACTGTAAAAATATTACTTTTATTTAAAATTCTTTAATAATATATTAACAGATAAGTAGCTAATCATATGTATTATGTCTGTTCTTATAAGATAAAATATGTATATATTTAATGAAAAAAAGATAAAACAACAGTTTTGCAGAATAGTAAAATTTACTTAAATATTATGTCTTTAGGATATCCATGAACAACTCACATTATTTGGATAAACAGGCTCTGTTGTATTAACATGAACATTAGAAATATTTTTTTCTGGTAAACTGTTGAAATCAACTGACTGTAACCAACTGCGTTCTTTATCCTAAATAAATTAAATTGATAAGAGTGGACATTTTATGTTAAAAATAATAAATTAGCTTCCTTTTATAGTTTTATGATATACTGATATAAGATTTAAAATATAAACATACACACTAAATCATATGCATTATGTCTTTGGATAAATAAAATAAATATTTTATAAAATATTACTAATCAACAGTTTTGTAGAATTTAGTGAATTACTTTAAAATAATGCCTTTATCATATTATCCACAAACAACTTACATTACTTGGATAGCCTTTGGTATAATTTAATCTGTTTTATCATCGTGGACATTAGAAAGGTTTCCTTTAATAGATCTATCATATGATAATCGTTTAGGCTGTAGTCCCTAAAATATTAAACAAATGCCTTTAAGTATCTACTTTATTAAAAAATAATAATAATATTTTGAGCTATGTAGATAAAAACAACTTACTGATTTTGCTGCCTCCAATAGTTTTATGACCCGTGCTCTTTTCATAATAATATTGATAATACTGTATTATAATATTAAAAGAGTAATTAATTATTACTAATATATACTAATTTAACGTAAATAAATGTTCAGAATATTTTTTTTATTTTTTAATGGTTTTTTATTTTTATTATTGATAACAATAGAGATGGATAGGGCACCACGATTTTCCCTCCAAAACTGAACTTGTTATCTATGATTTCTATAGTTCTATTGAAGTTCGGAATGATATGTAAACATTTTTTTAAATATAAAATAAACATAAATTAAAAATATTTAATTTCCCTGCGTACAAATTTATATTTTAATTATTAAAAATGTAATAACTTTTTTTTTGTTTATGAGATGATAACAATATAAAATAAGTTCGTTTTGAAAAAAATCCATAATCAAAATATTAAACTTATATTATAACTACAAAGGAAAAAGAACTTTTTGAAAAAAAAATGGAAAAGGAACGTTTTGCTATGAAAAATTTGTTTCTCCTATGCTGATATATATGAGGAAAAAGTGAATTTTGCAGGAAATTGGAAATAGATCATTTTGATTTAAACGTAAAAATATTAATTATAATCTAAGATCAAATTTGGGCGAAATTGTATAATTTAACTATAAAAACAATATTAATTATATTTGTATAGTTTAAAAAGGAACATTGTTCTTGGGGACAGAACTTTCACGTATGTAATTATTTTATAATTTTTTATACACAAAATGACATTTTCAAATCTAATGTCTTAGACAAAAATTAATGTAACCTACTATATTACGAATAGTTCTATAAATTACTTTAACAGTGATATCAAAAAATATAACTTAATAATGTAGGCTGATAGTGAAAGATTGTTTCCACTCAGAATCGTTTCTCGTAATGATGTATAATTAGATTAAAATGTAATACTCTTACAATCATCATTGTAACATTTGTAACATACTTATCTACTTTTTTTTTTATTGTTTTCAATTATTAAGAAAAGTACTAAAATTTTTTTCTTAAGGAACCAATTAGATTTACTTTCCTATCATAAAAGATATTGAAGTTGGAGATTGGAATATTTGCACTGATCTAAAAGGTAATTGTACATACATTATACACAAAATAAATAATAAAAAAAAACATTGCATATCATTGTAAAATCAATTACTCATCAGTCATCATTATACTCTGCTTCATTACTCTGCTCAAAATAAAAAATCAAAAAATTTGTAGTTTTTTTTTTAAATTGACAAAATATACTCCACTTACTATTTCCAGGGCCGGATTTAGGACTAGGTTACCTCCTACCTAGGCTATAGCCTAGGGGCGCCACGACTTGGGGGGCGCTAAGCCGTGGATGGTGAAATTTTTTTTTTGTAGATACTAGATAATATAATTAATATCTGCAAATTTAATTTACCATCTACGATAATTTATATAGTTGAACTTAAATATTAGTAATGAATAATGTTAATTATTATAAATTAATTCGCTGTTGTAAATATATATTATGTTACGAGCAATGTGGAATACCGGGCAATGTATACACTGCCCGGTCAATGTGGTCCTGCCCGGTTAATGTGAATCACGAATTTTTTTTTAACCAACTAATATTATTTTTTATTATTATTATAAATTATAATTATTACCTATTTATAGTATTGATTTTTTTTCAAAACAATGATTATTAATTTTATTGTATCATATAATATTACAAATATTTTGACGGTATAACAAAACAAATTAACAAGTATGTACATCATTTTATTTTTATAAACGACACTATATACTTCATTATTTTGTACTTTGTCATGTTTTAAAAATGGAATTCAAATTTTACGAACATTTGAACAAAGTTATCGAAACGAAAAATATTAACAGTACTTGTATTAGTAAATCTAAATATTATGAAATAATTAATTATTTAAAACAACTGAAGCTAGAGAAGAAAACCAATTAAAAATTAATGAAAAATATGACGTAATGACAGTATTAGGAGAAGAAAAATTAATTATGCCAGTAGGTAACTGTAGAAGGTAATTGTGTAAAATTATATGCTTATAATGAAGAGTTATTTAAAATTTTACATGAAATACATTTATCTATTGGGCACGGTGGTGAAAATCGTACGGAATATGAAATAAATATAAAATTTAAAAATATAACTAGAGAAATAATAATGTCATATTTAAATTTTTGCGAGTCATTATGTGAGAGAAAAGTAAATACATTGAAAAAGGGATTGGTGGTTAAACCAATTATTTCTTTGGAACTATAGTGTCGTTTTCAGTACAAAAACTCGACTGGTTAGTCGAAAATATCAATTATTGTTCATTTGTATTGTTGACTGAAAATTTTTAATTTAATCATTATACATTTTTGTATAACCATAAAATTGGTAAATTAATAAGGAGGGGACTCTCAACTCTTATTGAATAAATGATGTTCCAAGGAATAGGGGAGTTTGTTTTTTATTAGCCTAGGGGCGCCTTTTAAGTAAATCCGGCCCTGACTATGATATTATATACACTATACTCTAATATTAAAGCTAACTGCTAACATTAAAAATTGTATCTACTGAACACACATTTTTTTTAATCAAATGTGGGTAATTGATCAAAGAGAAAAATTAAATACCAATATTATACATCTTAAAATCTTAGTGTAAAGTATATTATATATATATATATATATATATACTAATTATATAGGTATATATATCAATATAATTTATTTTGTTAAATAAAAATAGTTTATGTCATTTTTCTTGGAGTTTTAATAACTAAAAAACACTTTTACTCCGAGCAAATACAATATTAATATACATCTTTAATTCATATCAGCTATTTCCGTATAAATATATTAATCGGATTCAACTGTTGAAATAAAACAAACTTCATATAGCCTAGTTAAAAAAACAATGGATTTAATTAATATAACTGTATTCGTGACTTATAAAAACAGTAAAGCAATACACTTTATTTTATAAATTATCCTTATTGACTACATCAACAACAATACAGTTGTTCGTTCGGTTTTATTTTGTTTTAAATTTATTTAAATTGTAATATAAGATATTTATTTTACACGTATGAAAATGTCCATAATAGTAGTAATAATAATAATAATAATAATAATAATAATAATAATAATAATAATTATAATATAATTAACTAGAATGAATTGCCTATATTATATAATACGAATATTCGATTTCCATAAATGTATTGGCTACGTCTGCGGTTTGCTTATGTTGTCTTGTCCGTCAACCGAGTTCGGGGTGTTCCGACCACCTGAATTCGACGATTGGATGTGTTGAGATTCACTTGTGTCCATCCTATCCATACCGTCCGTCTGGTGAACTACACTATTAAAGTATCTGTCTGCAAAACGTAAAAAATACGATTAAATTATAGTTTGTACATTAAGTATTTTTGTTTGAATGCGTAAAAGAGCATTGGTTCAAATGATTAAAATGCGAATTATAATAACTATACAAAATAATGTACACACAGTACTTAATATATTAACACAATTTGAAGATTTTGACATTATATCTGTATAATCACATCAAATCATAAGTTATTGTTGGCGCAATTTTCTTGGTTCTATTTAAAGTTATTAATTAAATCAGTGTTCAATTGTATTAAAATAAAATTGTCCACTCCCAAGTGTAAATATAAGGGTCAAAATAAAATAATTCTACGATACATATAGATATAGTCGTTTTTCCTATAAAGTAATTTTTGATCGTTGAAATATGTGGAAACAAATATGTATATGATCATAACAAATTGAATTTCGTTCAGCCATGCGCATAAGAAGGTGGGAGACTTGCGCATTTTTTGATCGGCTTATATTTTAATACCCGTGAGCTATATTTAAGTTTAATAATAATATAATATCAATAATCAATGAGAAACGTAGGATGGCCCACAATTTCTTTGATATTATGTACTACTAAGTAGTGAGTTGTCATCATAACTGTTTATTTTGTCTCGGTTGAAATGGTTAGATTTTATTTTTTCCACTTTTTTTTGTCCTTTTTAACTGTTAGACGACAAATTCTTAATATGATAAAGTTTGCTTGTTGGCTATTACAACAATCGACTAAGAGAATATTTCAAAAATAATATCATATTATACTTTAGGGTTTTTTAAAAAAAATTTTTTTCAAAAACATTTATACATTTTGAAATAATTAGTGTTGTGTTTGATAAAAGGATCACTCAAATATAAACTTGACATATTATTTTTCAATTTAATTGAAAAAAGATAAGTTATTAAAATTAATATACTTAAGTATTTTAAATACATGTGAAATTAAAAATTAGGACAAAGAGAGGGAGTAAAAGTAAAACCGAGATCACAGATGCTAGAGTCAGCTGGAATCAAATTAGAGCCATTCAATGAGTAAAGATGTGTAATAGGAGAGCGACTTCTTGTGAATGTCATTGACCGGCACTTTCCAATATTTAATGTGAGACCGAGAGATTCAGCCCATGCGGAGAAACTATTTAAATCAATAATAGTAATATATTATATATAATATACTTAAATATACTTGCCATCGTCAATCAGTGTGGCACCATTGCCTTGTCCGCCGTTACCGGACATCAGTGGCGTCATCATGTAGTCCTCGTCAAGTGTGATGAATGGCGGTCCGGACGAGCATTGCGTATTCCAACGCGGCAACGTCGTCTGGGAGTGTCCACGAGACCTACTGCCGCCGCCGTTGCCACCGCCCGAAGACGACGATGGACTGCCGCCCGGGTTGGATAGCAGGCTCAGGTTGGTGGGGCTTATCACTCCGGTTACGGTGTTCACGGTGCCAATGTTCGAATAGCTGAACAACTATTGTGTAATATACACATACACACACAACATACATGTATAGAACAATGATGATAATATAACAGTATAAAACAATAGAAGAAAATGTCATACACCGCAATGTGGTAATAAAAATGTTTAATGTATTATTCGATATGGGGCAGAAAAGTCGTTGAAGTTTCTTTTTTCAAAAAATATAACCGCAATAAGATGCGATTTAATGTACCTAAGCGTGTTTTATTTTTCTTTAATTATAGATGAAATACAATTTAGGTGCAACAACTTCTCGGCCCCTATTATATAATATTATGTTATGCACATTGCACACACTACCACACAGTCGGCGTAATTGGTTAGGTTGCAGGTCTGATCGTTAAAGTCTGTAGACAAAAAAGTGCATAAAAAGCGTTGCCGTTACCATTACAAAGTGTTTTTATTTTATTTTTTAATTATTAGTCATTTGACACGTGCGATTTGAGGCAAGGTAGTATTAACCGAGACCGTTGTATTAAAATAAATCTGAAACGTTAGTCGAAAATAATGATAATATGGTAAATATATAATATTATCTACATATCGTTGTACAGATGATTTCGGTGACTCAGAAATATCGGAAATTATATCGACGATCGTTATTCTATTGATGATTGACTAATACTTTAGATGTATACATTTAAATGCAATGTCATGTGATCTACATTAAAATGTATTAACTTACTACAGCCGAATCGATTGTATAATGAGGTCAATAGTAGCTAGTAGATACTCAATTTCTGCCAATTGTAGATATTATATTAATTGTCAGAATTCCCATAAAAGTGTTTAAAATAAAATTGATTCAAGAATGATTTGCTCACAAAAAAAAACAAAAATACGCAAGTCTTAATACAAATTTTCAATCGACCATTTATTCACAGTTTCTCCAAATATTGAGCTTTAAGAGAACCATAAAACTGCAGTGGCTTTTCCGCGTAAATATAGATTGAATTATCTTAACCTAATCTGCGAAATACTATACACAATTACATCACGTGATTTAATGGAAGGTAAACATTTTTATTGTTGACACAGCGTGTCGACAAACGTAGTTGATTTAAAACTATATAGTATAGGTGTACCTACCGTTATGATTAAATCATTTATGCACGTGTTTATTTTAACTCCAATAAACCATATTTAAATTATTGTATCAACCTACAAATGTCTTATTAAAATTGGGTCGACTAGGAGTCTGGTGCCTGTACTACGTTGGGACGTCGTGAAGGAGTATCAGTGTTTTTGGATGTTTCGCGTAGGTTAGTATTAACCTCAGAATATAATGATGCTTAGTGACCCAGTAAAGCGCAAACAGTATGTATTTACATAAAATATTGATTCACATTGTCCGATAGCTTTGTGATAGAAACAAAACCAATGCCTATTGGATGTGAGATACTCTATGATGTATTCATATCATTTAAGATGTCTATGAATTTTACATATTTTTTTCTTTTAGTCGTGCACATTTCAGACCAAATTATAATCCATATTGTGTGCAGCGCTAGATCTAGGGCATTTGACACCCGGGGCTAATAAAAATGTAGCACCCTTGCATAGTATTAGCTACGGGGGTCAATATTTTTCACATACTTAAGAGCGCCAGTGGCAGGGATACCCGCTTACTCCCCTTAGATCTGACACTGAATGTATGATGTTAAAATCAGTAGTATTAAATTGTAAGTTTAGGATTTTTTTTGGAATAAACATTTTTTTTTTTTAAATATTTTTATATTAGATATTTATAGATTATTTTTTGTAAATTCTATAGATTTTTCAAATTTCATATTTAAGATATCAAAGAAAATTTTAAAAACCTTATACGAGTAAAAATAATGTACATAAAAATTAAAAATAAATACAATTTAATTATTAAAACTGGTTATTATAAGTTATTAGGTAATAGCCGTTACTGTATAAAACTACTACTACTGTAGTACCTATACTGTTAAAAATGTATAGTTTATATTTTTATTGAATAATACAATTGTTAACCCATTTTATGATGTGATATTTGATTATTTTAGGGACGTATTTAGATAATTTTTAGTATATCTACATGCACTTTCTTAAAGATCTTTTTTAAGTCAAAAACTTCCTAATCCTTCTCATTATTATTTTTTGATCTACTGTTTGTAGGTACTGTACACGTGGCGTTAGTATTAAAATGCTGAAAAAGAATTAAAAAAGAAAGGCAAAAAAGTAAACCATTAGTTGCAGCAATGTTAAAGCTGCAGATGAGTATGCGTGTATTATTATTGGTTAAGAAACACACACACATACACACACAACGACGGAAACACAAACTCGCCGTGTAATGGGTACATTATTGGATAATAATATTGTAGTATTAACGTTAAGACCCGTTTTAAACAAATATTCACGAAAAAAAAACAAATTTTAAATTATTATATTATGTTATTTTTACATCTCGGCGACTTCTTGGCACAGTTTCCGCCAAGTGCCGACACGAAGACTAACGATTATCCTCGGCGCGCAATGAAACAGGAGATATAGACGTCGACGCTACTGCCGCAATACAACGTACGTACGTGTGAGTACAATTGTATAATAATTGTCCGCGATCACGGGCAGGCGTGTAATATCTCATTATATCGCGACGGTATTTTTTTTTGGTATAGATGAAATGATCGTAAATATCAAAATCGGTATCACCGACTAGTTCCGCAGCCATGTGGACGAGGCAATAAAACACGTCATTTTTATGCGTATATATATGTATGTATATGTACAATACAAGGAGTTTCAATATCACAAAACAGATTCTATTTTCTACTACACATAGTTATACAAAAAGAAATATTTAGTATTGATATATATATAAATATATATATACTTTGGTAGTTGAAAACGTATTGGTTTTACAAAATAATAATAATATAATATATATAAAAAGAATAAACAAAAACTTATTAGCATATTAAAACATAAGTGAACGCACTATTATACAATAATTACACTCTAACTATATTATATTTATATATATAAATATATTTGTGGTTTATTTTCATCAGAACAATAATATAATAACCGACATATTATCTTAAGATATTGTTGTTATAATATAACATAATCACTAAAACGGTTTAATTTCTGGTTTTTAATTAATCGATTATTTATATTATACAATTACAATGCGTAAAACAAATGAATTATTACGTAACACAAATATCTATTAACAAACAGAAACAATAACAAAACATAATACATATCATAATTATATATTAATATAATGTATTTTAAATAATATTAGCTACTACGGAAAATATAAAAAAAATAGTATCGCTCAACTTTATCTTCTAAAGTGTATAAATATATATATATACACATTATTATTACACATTATTTAATTACTGGATGCAGTTAAATCGTATAACATAAAAAGAATAAAGAAAAAATTAACAATTTCAATAGTGTTATACTCGTATAGATATGACGATTGATCGAGTGGGATGGGCGGGAAGTTTTCGGCTCGTTTGTGTGCGCAATTCAATAATTGATAGTAAAACTATTGTATCGAATAATATTGTATAATTACACATACGTACCTACGTGTACGTGTATTGATGAAGAAGTAGTCTATGAAGTACGAAATAGTATAATGTATATGTACGATGATCGGTTTGTATTGTAAATATTTTAATAATATTATACCTAAAATAAAATATTTTAAGTACGGGGGGATTTGATTTTCAACTGGGCTTTTTAATTTTTTTGTCACTTCATTCTATTCTAGCACAATTTAATATAATATACATTATACATGTCGAACTCGATATATTTATAGAATGCAAAATTGTAAACCATATTTATATTTAAAATATTTATTTATATTTTTGTATCTTTAATGTATTTCGCACATTGCATATGAAATAAAGATACACTATAAATCATTATCTGTATTTTGTAGAATAGCATCGTTATATTATCGTTCTTATTTATAGAGTACAGAATATACCAGTATAGCTTATATAAAATAATGTAGATATTTTATATTATTGCATGCAATTTTCCAAGCGCGACCTACTGCCGACGGAACGTCGTCCTTGGCACGTAAACGATGAATATAAAAAAAAATATCGGTGAAAACGCCCACGAAGTTTGTTCCGGCTCTTCATTTTCCGCCGTATACATGCATATATGATATATGTACCTCCACAATGCACGATACTGAGGTCGACTATTACTAAATCCAAATGCGTCACGATAACGTTTCAAAACAATTTCGAACCAGACGAAAACCTTTATCAACACCACAAGAATTAGAAAGACAAATTTTTTGATATTTTCTTTTTTGTCTAGAATTTTGAGTTATCTGCCAAATATTTTATGGTTAGGTATATTCTCCGAGTATTTAACGCGTAATATTATAATTGTAATTATTCAATTGCACAATGAATGAAATGCCAGACGACCGAATTTTATTTTAAATTGGTGTTGAAATTAAATTTGTACTGCATTCTAGCAATGCAAGTGATTTTGTGGGTATAATAAGTATAATAATAATAATATATATATATAATATATACGCGGCATTGTAGGTATGCAAAATATCACTTGATCAATATTCCAAGTCATATATGAGAGAAATACGTACGATGCAGTGTCGTTGTATACCTACGTAGTTTATATTATAGTCATATTATTTTAGTAAACTGGAATTTCTGGTTCATGTTTGTAAGATATCTAATTTTTTTTTTATATCTTTCGTATTTAAATTTTTTGGATTGGAATTAATTTGCAAGATAAATCGAACGAACGAGAAGACACGATAATATTATAGAAGAAGATTTCACTGTTGTGAAACGTTTATTTTTTAAATGTTGTAACTCGTAATGAATAATAAAATATATTAAAAAATTAAAAATAACATCATTTTAAAACTGCAATATTGAGAAAAATTATTCCGTGAGAGGTAAATTTTTTAGTTAAAAATAAATTATTTTAGTACACATTTGTAAAAAAAAATTCCAATTTAAAGAATAAATAACAACATTTATTTTAAAGTTAAGTATTATATTATATCATTACTCAAAACATTAAAAGATTTATTCGTATAATTAAACCGACTAAACACATTACCAATTACTGCAGAGTAAACTGAGAAAATGTATACAAAAATAATGTCTTCAAAGTTTGACTAATAATCGTTTCACGTTTAATATAATTGTATTCAAATCAGCAAGGTATGATATTATAGTACCTACATCAAATGCATTAACAACTGAATGATATCGAATGCTTACGAATTTTGTGTTTTTTTTTTAAATATTTTTTCTTTACAGACAATTTACATGAACTAAGTGAACTTAATATGGAAGTTTTAATAATCAGTTCTTACTGTATAAATTATTTATTCTCACAAATGTATTCGTCGCGATGAACGTTTAATTTCAAAACAACTGATGATTAATTTTGTTCATTACCTATGTAAACGCTACAGATGGAAATTTAATAATACAATAATAATTATAATATATAAGGCAGTAACAGCGATGCAGTTACGCCTATACATATATTATAATATAAGTCATGGTCGAAAATCTATATAATATTAATATAAACATATTCACAATGTCGTCTATATATTAGGTTAGACACACACACAACTAATAATGCACTGACAATAATAATAACTGTATAATAATACTTATAAAATATATTACAATAATAATAATTAATAAAAATAATAATAACACATAGGTTTATATAATAATATATAGGTACTACGTATAAGTATTATACCTAATTTAATAACTGCATCTCTCTACAATGGGTATTTATTGCACTTTAGTATATTATGTACACTCAAATTTACATTTATTGATTGACTTTATTAAACGTCGTTATAATATATTAAAACATAATAGAATGGCACATTTTAGTATTTTATGAACCTCGTGGTCCATTCGTATATTATACCTATATAGCGTTTATGACGTTTAAACGTTTTACAGAAATACAATATTACATAATAATTATTAATTTTATTTATATAGTTGCAATACAGTTGCAGTATGTACTTTAAGTACCAAAACAGTTTATTCTAACGATGATTATACAAAAGTTATACACGATAATAATATTATTTATAATAGAAAAAAAAAAATAACGAAAAAATGAAAGTTACTAAACTGCGTGTAAATTATGCTTCGTAATTATTATTATTTTTATAGGAGGGCTAACGCGTTTGTTACAACATATCAACACGCGGCGAAAACGCAAACGGATGTAAAAAATTCACATTTTTGGTGGATATAATTAATATCAAAACACAATCTTTACAGACGTAAGTATATATTATATATGTATATAAACAGACGGTATTCGGGACCGTGTGCGGTTAAAACAAATAAAAAAACGATAAAAAAAAAACAACAACAATAACAACAACAACAAACTATAAAACACGATAATACTGCCGGCTAAGCAAAGCTCGAACGTACAAATGGGACGCACTTTTCCGGGTGGCGTCTGTATAATATATTATTATTATATTGGTGGTTACTCGACGTATATATTATTTACATAAACACACGATACAGAATATGTGGCGTGTGTATTTATATAATTGTAAAATGGATCGTGAACAGGCCGTTGAAATGCGGTATCGTACCCGTCGGATTTGAATACGAAAAAAGTTCCAAAACTACGTAAATCATTAGGTCCGAGAAAAATAATTTAATTCTGGTCAAAGTATGGTGGGTATTTATCATATTACTTGTACATGACTCGGACAGTCAGACCATCCTTAGTATACTTGTATACGGGATTTCCGGCTATGACAATAATAATAATAATAATAATAATAATAATAATATGTAATTATCGATGATTGGTGATAAATACGAGTTGATTGAGATAAAATATAGTTTGTTATGGAAATCATAACAAAATGAAATACGACAAGCATAGTGTACTTAACCATATATATCATATATATATGAAAATAATATATACGTCACAGGCACAGGGTGAAGGGGGTGGGGCAATGTGTTAGGTCATATATTTATGAAAAACATTGTTGTTATTGCGCGAAAACAAACGGACAAAAAAAACAAACTAACAAACAAACAAACAAATCAAAAAAAAAAAATGGTAAGAGAAAAATAAAAACGTTAATAATTTGACGGGTTGTAATCGTGAGCTGGCAAGTTGAACGTATACGGTACCTGGCCGTGTTGTATGTGCGAGAAATGGTAATCGCGGTTGGTAGACACGGTAAACGGGCTGCCGCCGGTCACCACGCTCCGGCCGCCGCCGGACAGCTGTGACTCGGATAGTTGACCACTCATCGGCGGTGGACTTTGATCGGAATCTCTTCCGCCACCCGGCGATCCATCACCGCCACCTCCGCCGCCCATCGGTGGCGTGTTGGAAGTCGGTGGCGAGTTAGACGGAGCAATGGTCAGCTCACCTGCAACCACGCGTGGTGTCGAACGTCAATTATTAATAAGTATAATTTATATTATGACAGTAATATATATACTATTATTATTGTACACAGATTGATTATTAGTATCTGCAAAATATTATCTATTTCTTGTAAATAGGTTATTCCTAGTACTCGCTCTCTATGTAGGACGATTCACCAAGTATACTCGCATCTTTTCTTCTTCAATGATGCAACTATTCAAAATATAATTTTGGAATTTTTAAATATACTTAAAGATCATGTTTACAAGTTCTCGAGATTTTTTTAAACTACTTAAAAGACTATTCTGTGGATACAAAAACTTCTGTTTTTAAATGAAAATTCCATTTTTATATAGTTAATTATTTAGCTGATAATCTATCTGAAAATGCTGATGTAAAATTCAAATTCAAACGAGCAGTTTTGAATTATTTAAATTGTATAATACTAAGGATATAAAAACAGAAGATTATATAGCCACTTGATTCTCCTTAAATAGTATTGAAAATCTTAAGAATTTGAAAATATGAAAATATGGTCTAGTATATAAAAAATTCCAAAAATCAAAATTTGAATAAATTACAATGTACAATTTAAGTCACCGAAATACAACATTTTATTTATTGATATAATTGTTTAAGGTTTTTTTTATTTTACTTTTTCAATAAATTTAAATGTTAATTTATTATATTCATATTCCGAATCAGACTATTTTTCTGAGAATTTTAATGCAACATAATTGTTTGTATCACTGCAGCTAAACTCAAAACAGTATTTTGTTATAACTTCAAATAATAAAACGAAAATAAAAACAAATACAAAAATGGTTTTTAAAAATACATGAAATTACCGATAAACTTACTGTTTACTGTTTAGTGAAAAATAAAACTAAACATAGTATTATGATTATATTGTATGCATTTCAATGTATTGTTTGTGCTGTGCAAATATTATTATTATAGAATAATAGGATATGTGTATATTATCGATCGAGTACGGAGCTTAAAGGTAAGAAAAATAGGACGCGAAAAAAGGCCTATCCATGCTGTATAATACATGCGTGTGCATCGTAGTGTGCGGTTAATATGGCAATGTGCCATGTCCGCGAAATCGATTGCCGAGTGCGAGATTTCAGGCGACCTTTGAAACATAACTATTCTACTTATTCTTTTACGTTTCAGATGCACTACAAAATTAACGTAGATTATATGATAATTTTCAATAATAATAATATGAATGCTGTAGTACCTACTGTTGTATTTTTTACAAAAGATATGTATAAAAATAAATTAAAAAAACAATTATAATTATGTAATAAGTAATCAAATTTAGTAATAAGTCATAGTCATTAAATATTTGTTGGCCAATATTAATAGTAATTTAAAGATAAAGATATGATAATAGGTATGTAAGAAATAAGAGAAGACAAAAAGGGTTTCTTCAGCAGTCGCTGTACAGAATATCAAGATTTAATAAAGTGCTTATATTTTAAATTATGTGTGTTTCAGTTTTATTCGTGTTCGACGAAGTGATTAGCGTATATGAAACTATTATATATAATACTAGATATAATAGATGGGTACGGACGTAAACGAGATGATTTTCAATTAGCGAATTAATACCTTGGTAATTGGTAACATGTAAATTAGTTTCGATGAACTTTCATTTACATTATACAACTATGTAAAATTAACTTTTTTCAACAATAGATAGAAATGTATTGTATATTCAACTGACCGTAGTTATAACATATAATTAAGAGTGTCTAGATTCTATCCAAGTATGAATAACACGTTTGTATTATTAGTTAATCTATTTACAAGTTGCTATAGCCTATAAGCCATAATTATGGACTTGTACTAATATTTGTACACTTTATTTTAACCCGAGAAAACCAATATCATATTTCTCGATATACATTGTGTCGTTAGTAGTTTTTGATATTTTTTTGGATCCTTGATTAATCAATCGCATGAGAATAACATGAGAAAACAAGACGATTGTTTTATCGAATAACGCTCATAATCATTATAAACGCACACTCTCGACCTCAAACAAACTTTAGTATAACATAACTGATCGGTTGGCGCTTCTTCGGAATTCTACATATTATAGTACCTATTAGTGATTTAATTGTGTAACAACTTACCTGTAGATCGAATGATAGCTACTGGCCGCGCCATAGGCGGTGGAGGGGGAGGTGGTAGCATGGTGCTCGGATAATATTGTGCCATTTTAGGACTCCGCGTGGGTCCCGCCTACAATGCAATAGAGAAAACAAAACGATGCAAATTAGTACAAATTATTGGAAATAGTATACAATTGTAGACTACACATAATATGATAAATTCTATATATTATACAATGTATTCTAAAATTTTACGACAAACGGTGTCAGAATTGGCATTATACCCGAGTGTTAACCTAAAGTTTAAATTTTTAAATATTTTTACTGTATAATATATATTTATAAATATGTATAAATTAATGTAAAACCTGATTTCCATAGGCCCATCCCTACGTGGGGCATAAAAAAAACAGTAAACGGTAATTAATAATTATTATTAGGTGAAATCAATATAATACACTCGCTACATTATGTACATAATATTATACATGACTAACGGTAATATATATGACATTCATAAGAGGGGCAATTTCATAAAACAAACATGTATTATATTAGTTTTATTTATGGAATTAGAATTTAATTCCAATTAGGTATACATTATTATTTATTATCACCATTAATATGATTTGCAAGTCGTAAAAAAATATGAAAAATATTATATAAACGAAACTCAACAAGTAAAACGAGGGGAGAAGAATAATTCAACTAAATTAACTATGCATGTAAATGTAAATATATTATAAACATATAAGTATGATAAAAAGTGCGATGGAAAATGTTTTTATTTAAACTATAACAAACTATACAATGAATTGCTGGAATTTTTTTTTATATTACTAATGTCAATCATAAAGGTGATAATTAATATATAATTAGCCAATAACTAATAGGTAAGGGTTGAAAGTTTAAATATGTATATATTTAAAATTATAGTATACATCGTGTTTGAAAAATTCCGTAGAACTCTAATAATTAATTCTATGGAAAAATCAATATATTTCAATGTAGTTTTTTTAAACAGCAATCTATAAGAAATGTTATGCCATTAAATTGGAATTTTCTTATAAATTATTTTTGAAAGTAAATATTTAAATTATATTAATAAGTCACATAAATTATTGGGGAAACACGCAACTTTAGGAACACAATATACAATAACTGAGTTAAATTACTGTTAAAGAAAATATATAAAAAAGAAAAAAATGGAAAGATGTTCATTGATGCACAAGCGCGCTTTAGTTAGTTTAAAAAATATATAATATATGTTTGTTCAATGTTTTGCTATATTTGTAGTCTTGTAATTTAATATTTAAAATTGGGTATTGAACGATTATATGTATATATAAAACGTTAATATTTTGAGGTACAATAATTACATGATATATTATAATAATAATAAGTACATAATATTATTTTTATACGTTGTGATATTACATACCTGTGCGCCTTGAGAGCTCTCCGCTTCTTGACACACAAATGTGACAAAGTCCGAAAGCGTATCATGCCCATTCTCTGGGTACTTGGCTGGACTGTGTTGTTCTGGTCCCGATGTCGCCGAACCGTAATAGTTGGCAGACGCTAAGGATGCTATGCTTCCTGAGTGTTGGCCAGGAATACCTATATACATATTTATGGTATTATGAGTTCAATATAAGCTATTCAAATGTGGTAAAATTGATGAGACAATTAACTCGTGTTAATTAAGTTGAGTCAACGTCAAGATTTTAAGCTATATTATAGCAAATTATTTTTAAACAACAGTATAATTAACACTAAAAGTTTAAAGTTAATAAAAATAAATTTGACTAAGTTATTAAAATATTAGTTAAATTTGTTTTCAATTAGGTACCACTGTGTCGTACATATTATTATGCAACTTTCATTTTTTTTTTAAATAATTACTATGAGTGCGAGGATATTTTTAATAAAAAATAAATATACAATTAAATTATATTTGTTAAAATGTACTATGTAGAAGAGTACAGCGATAATTAATATGCATTAATGTTAGTATTGATAGCCAATAGGTTTTCTGTTAAAAAAAAAATGGATATAAAAATGTACCATGATCGATGTCAGAGTGCCAACTGGTTTGACTAGATAGGGATGCTGGACTTTGGCCATAATATGTGATCTCCGAACTGGATTTATCCCTTTGGCCGCCTAAATCGATTTCTGTGTCTTCCGCAGAGCTCATTCTCCGCATTCGTTTGATTCTGGGCTCGTTTAACGGGCTTTGTGTCCTCTGGATCGACATCGGGCCTAAAGGAAAAAAATGAATGATTACTTTTATCGAATATTGATATATACATAGGACATTTGTATGCGTACTACTCGCAACGAATCGTATACTATTACATAATATGTTATACACAATACACAAAGAACTCTTACAAGTTTTCTTGCCAATCTTTAACGTCTATAAAGTTTTAATAGCAACTATAATATAACCAATTACTCTATATAGACGTAGATAAACTAAGTACTAAGTTATAATCTGTATACCTAATAGAATTATTTGATCACCCTACTGCCTGACAGCCTGAGTACACGCGTGACTTTCTAATTTAATATCGCTCAGAACGTAAACGCCATGTTCAATACGGAAACATACCATTTCCATTAACGGTCGTTACATATACCTAATATATAGGCAACAGTGACATACCAACTCAACAGCAGACCATTGCGATTCGTGGAACCACAATACATTTATTCTGGTTTTGCGAATAGTGGTGTATTCAGAAATGTACAATATATTTACTAAAAACAATAAAATCATTGCCACGTTTTTCCACACCGAAAATAATATAACTACCAATATTATAATATCTATTGTTAGTTATGTTAAAAATAATATGACGTATTAAACACAAATTATGTGGTTATATGAGTCGGGTTTCGTTATAGAGAATCAGACAATTTTATTGAACAATATTATTAGCGATGGTCGGCTGTTCTAATAAATCTGTAAAGTGATGTGAAATAATGTTATAAATTTGAATTGTTTAAAAAAAAAAATTGTCACCCCAATGTAATTCGAAACTTTGCATTAGGGTAAACTGATCCGATTACTTTCTTCCCTAAATATGCCACTTGCCAACTTGAAATGCGTAAAATAAACAGTTGGACGATAATGATTAATTTAATATAGTTCTACAAACAAAAATGTTTATAATCCTACTTTTTTCATTATACTATATATAGCATCATCTTCTATTTTAGTATGGATTATGCAGTCATAATTTTAAAAATATATGTATTTATTCATTATTGTGTAATATGTGTAATTTAACAATAAATGTTTTGACTGTTTCAGGAATCTTAAACATATTAGGAAGGACCAAATAAAACTTTGTGTTATCCATGGATAGCAAATTGTAATAAATATTGTAGAATAAGGTTTTTTTTTTATGTTGAATTAATGTGTAAAATGTGAGCTGAATGGTATAATATATAGTATTTATTTATCTTATTATTATACTCACCTAGTTTTAATAGCCAACTAGTTAATTTATTGCGAACAAGATAATATTGCCAAGGTATAGGGTAATGCGAATAATGCGCGCAGCATAATAAAATATAGTATATTCTATATATGTAACGGTACCGAACCTATATGATATATTGTATAAATGGTCGCTTTCGCGTATCGTCCATTTTGATACCTAATAAGGGAAATCGCGAACAATGCGAAGAACTCGTTCATTTATCCTTCATCTTGGAAACATTTTTTTTTCTTTTTTTTTTCACACCACAGCGCATTATTATTGTATAATATACACGTATATTATATGTACACGGACGCAGACGATATAACTATTATAGCTATTGGTCGCGCGAGATAATAATCATTCCGACTTAACCGCGGTATATGCACACTTTATATAGATATATCTACATACACATCTTAATACCTATATTATAATATAGATATAGATTCCCGCCGCCACGGACGATCCAACCGCAATACACTGGATCGATACACGCGTATGATAAACACGTCGTCAGCTATCGTGTCACGCGCTTAATATATTACATAATTGTGCTTATACATTAGGACGTGGGAAAAGTACGTGGAAACGCGACGGCTGGAATATACGCATCTCACTATAATATAATATACCTACTTTTTTTCCTAAATCACACGTTTATACCTATACATTATCGACATTTATGTACCCGACGCATTCAATTTTTGCGAGATAAATAGAGCTGCACTTTTACCGGATAGAAATACACGTTAAACGAATAGTTATAAATTACAATATATAGGTACATATTATATGTGTGTGTATGTATGAGGGCATACTATATATCTGAACTTTCTGTGAAAATCATGTCTGATGATGACGGAAAAATCATTTTCTACGACACATAATTTTCTTGTATAATGTTATCAGTTATATCAAATAAAAAGATTTCAATTTTTTAAATGAAATACAATAAAAAAGGTTTAAAAAAAAAATAAGTTAAAAAATATTTCGTTTTAACACATTTTTGTTATAAGATATTATTCCGAAGATATTAGGTATGACATGGTACCCTAGCTAATATATTATCTTAACAATGATTATAATACGTTTTTATTCCGGTTATTTAAGTAATAATAATTATTACCATATATTACTAGATTATTATAGCATCAATTTTAACTTGTTTAATCTTAACATAGGTAGTGTAATCGCGAAAAAAACACGAAATTAGTAGATAAAGGATATAAATATCTTATAAAATATCATATCATATTAAACTCACTATAACTGCCAGATGCCATGATAGATGAATGGTCGCCTGGCGGGGTGAAGCTGCTGCAATAATACCCTGGGTTTTCGATTTTGATAATGTTCATGGGTGGCATACCGTTTGGATTCTGAATTATAGACGCTGTAAAAAATAATTTTAAAAAATTCACTTTAAAAATATGTACGCCATATTGGTACACTAAAAATATAATATCAATGTAAAATACATATATATATATATATATATATATTCTATATTGCATTATCAAAACGCAAAATAATATGTATAACAATGTTATGTATATTATACTGTTATGGCTAAACTACTAAATTTATAATGCAATTAATTTCTGTCCTTATAGTTTAGATTATATTGATTTACGAGATTCATATCATGCAATGTGTAATAGAGGCATAATAATGCTTGTATTTTTTGTATTATTAAATACACGTGGCAAATCGTTTGACATACCTAATAAATTAGAGTTTTTGTTTAAAACAAACGAATTATTATATTGTATAATATCCAATACCATGATATAAACTTACACATCATAGTGCTATAATATGATATATTATATATATATATCTAAAGTCGATATTACTGTGTATAATCCGTTAGTTTATTTTATATATTTGTTGAAAACGAGAACACGGTAAAAATACGGTAGGTTTAAGTTGCACGCGCCCGAAGACGACGGCGAGCTAAAAATCGTCGAGTTTGGGGTGGTTGTGCGCTTTGACCATTATAGGAATTAACCGTGAAACCAGGCGAACATCGAATCATTCGCTCACTCTCTCCTACAGAGCTCTCTGTGTTCTCATAAATCGCAATCTCAATCCCTCTCAAATCTCTATGTCATCGGGACGGCGATCGTCATATATTTTGAGGTATACTCCAATGACGAGCATATTATAAACTATAATATTATTACACTATTATATACAAAACGCAGACAATTGTCGGGTTTTGCATCCAAACAATTCGGTCGCACGTGTGTACGCGCGGAAAATGATACGTCACCCCTTTACTCGCGGATAATATTATACATATACATGCGCATGTGTGTGCGTGCCGTCTCTCCTTGGTCTAATCCTTAAAATGGGCAATGTTGTGTGCCAGCAAATGTTGCGGATACCAATGGATGACTTACGACTTTGAAACAGGCGATCTTCCTATACAGTGGCGGTGGCAGAGCTCGCACGCGGCCGAGGGTGGTATATGTTGCGGGTGGACAGGCGGTGGGGACCACGCGTTAAGACACACACACACACACAGAGTATATATATATATTATACTACGAGGAATTGATATGTATATAATATACAGCCGCGTACTGTGCAAAATGTTTTAATATACGCGCAAAGATATAAACTTAAAAAAAAAATCCGTAGACTCGGGAGTTTTTGACGTAGGTAGTGCCGTGGCGGCGACCGCAGCTCCCAATTGAACCGTTTATGAGGTGCGCCGTAAAATCTCAGCAGACCATTTGAAATGATTTATAAAATTTTAAATTGTAAATAACCACGCGGAAAAGCGTTTAAAAATTACTGAGTATTTGTTAAGCGTAATTGCATTTAATAAAAATATTGTATAGGGTATCTAAGTAGCTAAATCGTAAATAGACATGCGAGGGAGAGTATAAAAAATAAGGTATTATATAAGTATATTTTTATCGGATTAGAATTGTAGCACGACCGTGATTTTATTATAAGATTCGCTGGAAATTAAAATATATTGTTCCTTTAAAGTTCTAATTTATTGTAAAATAAAAAATCTGCCATGAAAATAATCACTATAGCATGTTACATATTATTGCATGTCGTAGTCATTATAGGTAATCGATTTTTCCAATTAATCGGAATTCAAATATTTTCGTTGGAAAAAGGTTAGGTATTATAGGAAAGTACTTCTTCTATTAAGTGCTAGGAACTTTGGCTAGTAAAGTTATAAAGGTAACGAGTAAAATAAGTGAGGTATTATCCAAAAAAATATTATCTCTAATATATGTTTAAATATCTGTTGTGGCTAATTATAATAATAATAATAATTTATCGATTTGCTCTTCGTACTTAAATATAGTTGAAATATAATTAAACTTCAACGATTTTTAATATTCTTTTGATATGAATATAATCAACAACATAATACTGAAATTTAAAACAATTAAAACCTAAACTAACTATTTAAAGGACGATCATTTAGTAGACGTTGATTCCTATGCCTACAGCATGTTTCTTCGGCACAATTGTCATTCTATATTTGTAACAAGACGTTTTTTTAATTCCGATGACAATGCATTTTATTATTCATATTATTGTTATAAGCTATATAAATACGACTTTGTTCAATCGTTTTGAGTTAGTTCCACATATAATATCATCCTAATATATTAATCCAAATAAACATTTTCTTTCTTTATAAATCGCTGTAATAACACAATATACTGTGCAAGTCAGGCTACTAATATATTATATCATTTATACTACATAGAAAATAAGACTTTTAATAAATGTAAATTGTATCCGGGGTACATTATAATCATTTCTGGCATTATTGTTCACAGACGTATTTTCTGCGTTTTACGATTCTGGAATCGCAAACAAAAATACATCTCTCGAAACGCATATGGTTCAAAGTTTAAATGCATTTTTTCAACCGTGAAATATGAATTATTATGTAATATGTCGAAGGCATGCATGTATGAGTTATAAATTTAGTATACATTTCGAGAAAAATAAAATAATTTATTATTTGAAAATTTATCATTTAATATAAGTTCATGAATATTCGTACACATATCAAATTAATCATATCAATGTAATATGTGTGTTTTGCCTAAAATGACCAATTCGACGACCTATGATCATTTTATAGATAAAAACTCCACACCTCGAAACTCGCCCACTATATATAGCTATTGCAACGCACTTTGGGTTCTAGGTCGGTTTTCGTGATTTTTTTATTTTCTTCAAAATTATACCGGATTTATGAGTAGGCGTTATATTTTTACGAGCGCCATGTGCTAGTAATTGATGTATACTAGTAATAATAATAATAATAATAATAATAATAAGCCACACGTGTATATATTAATATATTAATCGATATTATATTAATAGAGTCCGAGGGCGACTGAAACGCGTGTGTGCGTTCACATACTGCGAGAACGAAGCATCGTCAGCGTATGACCATCACTATATAATAACTGACGGTTAGCTATTGAAAATTTTATTTAATTTTATGATTGTATTGATAACGTTTGTTAGTTTTAGCATTGACAACCCGATCTGGCCGAGTACGTGGTTGATGAAGTCATCATAATATTATTATATTATAAATTATGTTTACTTCTTTTTGGCTCGTCGCTCGTGCATGAATAAGTAACAATATTAGAATATAATATTATTATTATTGCATTCCACCGTTATACAACAGCCACTATTGCCGACAATTTGTTTTGTTAAGTTTTCATATCACCATCTGAACGGACATTGTATTATATATTTACATTATTTCGTCTGAAGATACGATCAGGCGTAAATGTAATACACATTTTTTGTTCTCAATACCGATTAAATTGTACACCACGCAACGTGCCGATAAAAATATAAAATGCGTCATTGTACATCATAAAATTGTCAATTATTCGAGTTATATTATAACAATATAGGTATTTATAATAAATTGGTGCGGTGATAACCCATTCTTGTCGTATAATTTTATGGCGACGATGATGGCGATGCAAGTATTATGTATGTCTAGTGTTTTTTTTACTCCTTGTCGGAATAACGTTTAAAGGAAAATCGTGTGGATAAAGTAGAAGAAGATACGCGTTACTCATTTTTATTTTTCGTTCAATGTGTGTAGTGTATGTATAATATATAGCTAGTATTATTATTATATATTAAATATATGAGGCCACGGGCGTATAACCCTCTCCTACGACTGTTGTACCTATATTATTATTATTATTATTATTTTTGTGGTTCCCTACCTTTGGAAAGCTTCCAAAGTTCTTTGGACGAAAAAACTCCGGTCGCTAAAATGTTATCGTTGCATACCACACCGTTATAGGGGTTGTGCGAATAGCCTGCAACAAACCAGAAAAAATAAATGAAAACAACCGTTGAATAAAATAAAACGTGTGTGAAATGAAAAAAATGTAGATATCTATTATAATATCTCCGAATGACAACTATATAACAATCTTTTTTTAATTTGACTAATAAACCCTCCACCCTCCCACGTAAACGTCGTCACAAACATAGCCGATACGCGTCATTATAAAAACTACATTTTTGAAAGCGGAGAGTACGTTGGACATCTGAAAGTCCTACGACCGAAAACGACAGCAGCGACGGTTTAAAGGCCTAGACGCCCGTTGAATTTTGAAGAATTAACCCTAGTACGTATATAATAAACAATATACACATAATATGTATACTATGGATAAGACGCTGCCACCGGAAAGATCAGATTAAATCCTATTTACGAACGGGCCCCGAGTCACACACACACACACACACACACACACACACGCTATCATACATTATAAACGATGCCGAGAAAACGGACGTAAAAAATTAATTACATTATAGTATGCGGATTCGTAAAGGGGGCGAACCGTATAATGATGTAAATGTGTATATTGCTATGTGTTAGTCTACCGCGGGTACACGCGATTGCGGCGTGACGCCGCCGCTGTTGCGGTTTTAAGCGATCGTCGGAACGAGAACGTTTCTCCGCAGAGGACTGCAGAACGTGTATTATTATTATTATATGTATAATAAACATTGCAGATATCATCGACATAAACTATAAATGTGGTATCTGCATTTTTATATATTCACTGTGGCGTATTCGAACTTGATAAATGACCTAAACAAATATAGACGTTTATAATATTGTTATATATAGTTAGGTATATCATGTTATTTAAGTGTTTTTCAATAGTCGACGAGTACTGAACCTGTATAAAATTATATATTACATTTTACGTATGTACAATACACATATAATAATTACGAGAATGTTTTATGTCTTTACATATTATACACAAGTTTGTTTAAGTTAGCGGACAAACAGATACTTGAATCAAGTATAATATACATTATACTCGTACATCATTTATGATATATAGTATTTTACAACGCCAAAACTGTATCAAATATATATATATAGTATGGGAAAGAACTAATCGAATGGATTAATAATTCAATCATACATATACGTACCGATAATTATTTTAACAAAATAACTTTAGTAAAAACAAATCGACTCAATTCGGTTACCAATATTTCATATGCCTCCCGCCATATATCGGAAAATTACTTTTGTGGATGTAATGGATGGTATTAGATTTAAAAATCGTCTCTAAACACGTTTATTTTAATATTTATATAATTATATAATACTGGTGCGGTTGCATGTAGTCGTATATAGATGCCTAGTGTTGATGGATATTAAGCGACGTGATGCAGACTGCAGTTGTACACTATTTATTATGGTTATCGCAAGTATATATTAACAAAAATACAAACAACACGCGTGTTAGGTTTTTATTTCATCTGACTACTATTCGATAACAGTATATTATATGTATACGATAGTACAAAATTCTCGAAAATTCTAATAAAAAACATTAAAAGAGCTTCAAATATATTAGATATTAATGTATAAACTACTACATCCACACCATACGATGGACATGAATCATATCATTAAATTATTTAATTTCTTCAAAATTAACGGATAAATTTTATAAACTATTAAGAACTTAAGTTATTATCATATTTATCAAAATGAAAAACATAGAAATACTATTGTTGCAAATACACTATACGATATTTAGATCAGTAAAAAATATTTTGTTTTTTTTAGAAAAATGTGATGGTTTATTAACGACTTATTAATTATGTTTTTTAATTTACTTTAATATTTTTTGAAATAATGAGTGTCTTACGTTAAATGAATCATTTGATTTATAAAAAAAATACCTATTACTCCGTCCAGTAGATACGGTTGATTTTGTTGTATTTCATACTTAAATCTCACTAAAAATCTCTTCACGAATGGATTACTGCCTAACATTACTTCAGTCTGTGTCAATATCAATGCTTAATATTTACTTACCCTAGCTATAAATCTACTGAAAATTATTAATTATTATTTTGATTTTAATATCTACTATTGCCTTATGGTTTTAATTATTATTTTTGTCATACCTATTTTTAGAATATTTAAATGTCTGATGGCTGGTCAGTCAACACCACTCAGCCATGCAAACTTGTTCTGAACACCAACATGTCAAGCCATTAGGTAAAATAAAGACGACAACTATTGTATTGTTCTCTAAAACTCGTAATGCATTTTAATTTAAATTTTTAAATATATACTAAAACAATCCTAAAAAAAAAAAAAAAAAAATATCAACTGTTAAGTACTATATTTTTTGATGGTTTATGTTTACTTATTATCACTGTTGATAATTATGTATTTTATGAAAAGTAAAATTATTTAATTTTCGTGATGTGTACTATAGTCTATAGACATGTAAAAATAGTACACAGTGCACACGCCAAATGAAATATTTATTCCAAACTTTACGTAAAATGCAAACTTTCAGTGATAAATTAGAAAATCATTATGTTAAAAAAATATAATAATTTGTAACCTATAAAAGTTGTATACCCTGCGGCCCTTCTTGATGTTTTTCTTTTTCAAGTGTCTGCAGCAGCAGGTGGATGGGACATAAACCAATATAATATAATATATCGTACGATAATAACACCATAA
Source organism: Rhopalosiphum padi (assembly GCF_020882245.1). Classification (NCBI taxonomy): domain Eukaryota; kingdom Metazoa; phylum Arthropoda; class Insecta; order Hemiptera; family Aphididae; genus Rhopalosiphum; species Rhopalosiphum padi. The sequence goes on from NC_083599.1 coordinate 43,139,623, forward strand.
TTGATTTTTACTTTCAGGAATAGTCGAACGTTATCTGTTTTATGGACGGATATTTGCATGGTACCTAATCTAAGTACCTATACATACCTAAATCATTAAGTGCACGTGGATATAATATTATTATTATTGAATGGAAGAGAAATAAAACGCACATTTCGGGATCAGGCGGGGGTGTTAACACGTACGTGCAAGAAGGGTGTAAATATACATACATGTATATAATATAACACACGCCGCAACACAAAATATTACGTAACATAAACAATAACCGGGTCAATGGTTACAATAATAATAATAAAATAAAATTATTATAGGTATCCCTGTTGATGGGTGCAGATTTATATGTTTACGTATTTATAGCAGGACATCGGTACTATAAACACGTATATTCACGTCGTTGGATGTACGAAAGAATGCTTTTTCTCCCCTTTTTTTTTTTAGAATTTTCCCTTTTATTATTGTACTCGTTGGTTCAACGCCGATGTACAATATATATCATTATTTCATCATATAATATAGGTACTCTATGTGCCGGTGTCTGATGATTCTACCGTTTAACATCCGCTATCGTTCGACTACGACGTGCTCCGAAAACTAAATAATGTATGCGACGTATATCACCGGTACATAATGTTCGTAAGTATTATATAATGAAAAGGAAAACGATTATAACAGCTATGGTTAAGAAGTGGGAAATCGCAGTCACGGGGTTGGGCGCGTTCGATTGATGCGTATTGAACATAGGTAAATTAAGAAACAACATATTTTTAAATATTACATTATTTATTTATATTAAAGTTAATTATTGTTTTTTTTTTTTATTCAAATCCATAATTTGTTTACGATGAAGCTCTTTTAGTTGAGTTTTTAAAGTATATAAATTTATATATATATATTTTTTATACTAAATAAAAAAATATAGAATCGTCCACTTACCAGTCCAGTGTTAGTATGAAAAGTCTATTTTTCATATTTTGGAATTTTTAATACATATTTCATGCTTTTTTTAAATTGTTAGTGCGTTCAATTCATAATCCCAATTTTAATAATTTAAATGTATAGTAAAATATGACATAATTTTAATTTTATGCTACCTAACTGGCTATCTGTATCTATATATTAAATAACTATCAAGATTAAACGAGAATGTTACAATTAAAATTGTTTGACATATTATTAAGTTTATAAAGTACTTTTTAAATGACGATAAAAAATAAAATTAATTACACCTATTTATTTCCTATATATTATGTAAACTTATTATATTTAATTATAACGAAATCGTTATTTTGGCGTTTAATACAACAAAGTTAACATTTCTAACACGTTAAAATTTATACATTGTTGATAAGTAGTAAGTAAATGTAATTTTTACTTATGTGTTTTTTTTTTTAATGCGTCTGTCGTTCAATTTATTTTATCAATTTCAATACTCGTGACTCGTGAGTATGACAGTATAATAATACATTGCAATACGATTTTTTAAAAACTACATTTCCATTTCATTTAATGCGAGTAATGAGTAGTTGTTTAAAAAAAGTTGAATTTTTATTTAAATGTTTTAAGTTATTACTTTAATTAAAATTTTTGATTCTGATCCGATCTGAGTTTCAGCGAATTGATTCATTTGATTCATAATGCATTTTTGATATTTTTTCAATACATTTCTGTAATTTAATTATTTTATGTCTCTTTAAAAAAAAAACTTAAGAATAGACTATTTTTGGTAAATTAAGTAATATAATTTATCAGAATATTATATTACTACATTATTATTTGCGTATACACTCGTGCATAACGCATAATATATTTACCGTAAAACCAGAGCGGTGACGGAAGTTAGCGTGAAAAAAAAAAAAATAAGCACCTACACACACAAAATCAAAGTTTAGTATTTAGACGATATCGGAGGGGCCGTCGCAAAGGGAAATGGTCCATAACGACCCGTTGGATGCGATTTTCGCCTGAGAATTTGCATCTCGCGAGCACTAAACGATCGCCGCCGACTTCACGCCTCTCGTACGCACGTGTGTACATGTGTGAGTGCGTATAATATATATTATTACGTATATACACTAACGGGTGTCTCCCGTTGATTTATATGGAAATCAACTCCTCTTATATATTCTTTTGCTCCTTTTTATTCGGATAAGGAGGAGGATACCGTGTTTTTTATAATAAAATAATAATATATTATAATGTGCCAGCGTAATCTCTTCTCCTTGAAAGCGCATGCGCGTTGCACACGTAATAATATATATTATTGTTTATTATAAACGTATATATTACCTACACTTATATATAAGTATAGATGGTAGTTTCTGAGGGATATCTATACGCATCGCAGTCGCTATGGTGGAAATTCCGAAATCAATTTATAGGTGTATCGTATTTAAGAATCGTGGAATTTTTATTTTAATTCAAATTTTCCAGACCCATCTCTTTAAAATGTCCACATACGCGATTTATTGAGTATATTATTTATTATATTATAAAATATAACATGAATAAATAATTAATTATAATTAAAATGTTATGATAGTTTTGTATCGTAATAACAAAAAGGAAACATGGCTACGTGTATTATAATTCATGGCTAATCCAATGATGTAAAAACGAAATTAAAAAAATGTACATATTTTATAGACTGACATTTCAATTGAAATACACGTACGATAATACATTATATGCACGTGACGCATTTGCTTTTAAAAACTACGATGCGACCAAAACGTTTCTGGGCATAATAATTTACGGGCACATGGAATCAGGGAATAAAAAGATTCAGTTTAAAAAAAATAAAGCAATTCACTTTAATACGATTCGATTGTTGTGTTATTCGATTAAAAATCAGGCGCGATCGATATTTCATAGAAACATTTTATTTTGATAAAAAACGATGGTATAAGGATAGGTATAATTTAAAATTTACTACTACTAGTAGCCCATGAATCATGATTATAATATATAAGTACCACAACCATTATAATTATATATTATTGATCCACATGTATACCTCCTACCTAGGTATTGCATAGAATTACTGCGGAAATATACTAGTATAGTATAAAAACCATATTAAAATGTTCTCAATATTTCATCCACTGACCGCTACATATTACATACGAAACTCGAATAGATAACAATAATCATCGAAATAATTACTTTATAGGTAGGTACATAATCGTTCGGTATGGAGAAAGTATGACAAATAGAAACTTTATTTAAATCCTGGGCAGATATCATATTTTTATACAAAAAAATCTCACAGTATGTGTCTATACTGTATCAAACAAGAGCTTCAACTACAGTTATTACCTAATACAAAATATTTGTTTTCGCATTTCTAAAAAAAATCTGTAGAGTAAACAGAGCTAATTTATATAAATATTTCAAAAACTATTAATTTCTGTAAAGTATTCTAATAGTTAAATGTAAAGTTTTCTATTTTAGCCAAGAAGCGATTAGAAATTTAGTATTTTGTAGGTGTGGGGACGCAAACACATACACATACACACACACACACACACACATCTATATATAATATATATATATATATATTTACGCGATAAGGTACTATGATGATGACACAATACTTAACCAAGTGGTATGTATATATATATATATATATTTATAGGCTAGGTTATACACGATAAAGCGCTGCGACGATAACACTTAACAGCGCGCGTGGTATATATAAGCGTGTTACGTACATTAAGTTAATCTCTAATCGTCGTTGCGGTGATCCCCACAGCAAATTTAGGGGCTCCAAACTTTCTAGACGTACCACGACTGCGCATAACATTTTATACGTTATTGCCGTGCGTATGTACAATATACATAGCCTATATATGCCAGGCATAAATCTCGATTCATATATAATTTCCCTCTCCGTATACTTGTTATTAGTTCTTTTTTATTTTATTTTACCCTCTACTCCTTCGGTGTTTTGTAATCAGCAAGTAATATAAAAGGGAGACGTAGCCTTAGGTAACCATAAACACTTCCATAGGATGATTTTTAACGCGAACCTGCCAACAATATTTTGTATCTATAGGTATTATTATACTACGATTTTAATTTTTTTATGTATAATATTTTATATTAGACGTATTGAATAACTTGGCGGCGATAAATAAATTAGAAACATTATACAGGCAAATTTTTAGATATTTCGTTGTTTGATTTTTCTGTATATGTGTGAAAAATAAGTACGCACGACTAGTGTGAGTACCTAAGTACGTATAGGTTGCTTATTCAACCGATTGGGAGCAATTGAACTATATCTTATTACGTCTATTGTACACACATATTATGCATATTATATTAATAATAAATTGTTTTTGTGGATTTAAAGTTGGGAAAGCATATGTATGTATATTGTATACTTTAAATAATTTATTACTAGGATCTTAATTCTAAAAAATTATCGGATTCAAGTCCGTCATACAATAGGACTTATTAAAGTAACGTTAAAATTGTTTTGTAATTATGTTTCTTTTTCATTTGATTTATTTTATATTTATTTCTCGAGACAAATATATTAAAATATAAATTATTTTAAACCTTCTAACATAGCCTTAAAAAAAATAAATTGTAATAATTAATAAAAAAAATGCTTTGTGTGCATTCTATAACTTTCGAGCTACAATCTTTATTATTATTTAAAAATAAATATTTACAATATGATAATTAAAACAATATAAGTAAATTAGTTTATTAGTTAGTACATAGTTGAAAAGGCAAGGTTCACATGAATGACTTAATGAAAAAACAATTCACTAACGGCATCTCAGAAACCTACGACTAATAATTATTGTTATTATTATTATGTTGTAAAATATTTAAGAAACATTTTTAGTTCAATATTAATATAACTAAAGCATAATTTAACACGAAGAACTTACTGCAATAAAAGACAAAAATGTTCATTTAATTATATTTTTGTACTTGTCTGGTTTTTATAAACGCTACATTAAACTTTACACTTAAATTACGTACGTATGATGCTTCTTTAAACAATACAATTATTATTATTCAATAATAGTAAATTTGAATTAATATTGAAAAATTATTACTATGGTAGACAAAAGGAATCACGAAGTCTAGTATTTTTATGATCACGAATTGCGAATTTTCCTGTAATTATTTATAACAATTATAACTAATAAATAATAGAGTGTAGCTGTGCAACCCGATGAATTCCTAAATAATACGATAACAATACTATTATATCTTTGGCGCACGGGGAAATGTAGGCTGATCACATGTTATTACGCATAATTTAATAGTACATCAAAATCACATATGTTGATGCGTAAATGAATATTATTATGATGTACTCGATAGCGCCTTCCATAAATCAAATTCTATTCAAACGTTCGTGACACTTTGCATTCGATTGGTCTAATACGCGTATATACGATCATGATTCATTTGTTCATGACAAAACAGATGTGAATTATGAAACAAAAAACTAGCCTATATAGGATTCGCAAAATATTGTATTGATACATACCTACTTATATAATAAACGTGTTGGTTTGTATAAAAATAACAATAATAATACTACTATTTCAGAATGTTCAGGAACGACGTAATCGAGGTTATATACCACAAAGATTTTTGGAACAAGATCAAGGAAATATCCGGTCAGCACACTCGAGTGTATTTGATAAACGTAAAATACGCATTATATTAAATTGGAGTTTATAAAATTGTATATGAACCGTCAAATTTCGTTTGAATAAATTACTACTTGACGGCCTCGCAAGTGAGTATAATGTCTATTATTTAAAATTAAAATAATAATAATACTAATAATTTATACCTAAGTTTATTACGTATTTTATCGCGCGCGTCTTTTAATTACTTAATATATTTACGTCCCTTTACTATTTTCAGAACTGCAGAACTACGAATTTTGAATGTAAGCGGAACGAAAGACCATATACACAATGTACTATGTATATATTGTAATAGTGGAATTATTTATGGAATCGGGAGATGGTCAAGAAATGGATATACATATTTTGTAAATGTTTTTTTTTTACGAATCACATATAGTTATAATAAATATAATCTTGTTGGGGACGAAGGAGATTAAATTAAACTTAAAATAAATCATTTTTTTTAAAACTCAACATTTCCACAGAAAGATTATAAGTTAATAGTTATATTAGGTTTGTTATGTTAATAAAATATAATCTATTTACAAAGATAAGTCATACAGTAAAAAAAAAAACATGTGTTTATATACTCATCGCGATGGTCTTTCACGATAAAAATCATCGTGTTGGATAATTAAATGACAACGTATGCGGTGCTGAACGATTTTTCGCGCTTAATTACAAAATTTTCGAATGACGCACGTCGAAAAACGCTTTTAGAAATAATAAAATGGTGGAGGTTAACCTAACGTCATTCATACGCACGAATACGAGTATATACTTTTTTTATACAAACAAGTATATATTAATATGTTACAATCTTTTAAGAGGACTTTATTACCAACCTGATTTTTAATACTAGAGTGAATTTATCGATATTTTAGTATTGAATCAAATTTTGATCATTTTAAATTCCTAAATTTCTTTTTCAGTTGCGTTAGATAATATTTCTAACCTTTAAATGTAATAATAGGTCAATTTTAAATTGACCTATTATTAATTAATTTAATTATATAATTAATTTAATTTTAAATTGAAATTCTAATACTAAGAATAACCGAATAAAACAAATTCTTATAAAATTTGTTATGTTATGTGTTTGTAACATTGGAACAACACGTCAACACATAACATTTAACACGTTGTTAATAGGATTTAGTACAATAAACATGAAGCACGTGAAAATTCAGTGGACAGAACTTCCATAATACAAGTTTGACTAGACTTTTATGATAGCATGATTCTGGACTAATTTATTTTACGACGTCGGTAGATGTTTTGAGGTAGCGAGTAGAAAGACATGTTACTAACAATAGACTTGGAACGGAATTTTTTATAATGGCTTTTTACAAGTTCATTTACTGTTTTTAATTTTAGACAGCAGTGGACGACTGCAGAGTTTGTCGTGCGTTCAAACTAGGTTTGAAATCTTGAATCTATTTCTTACAGACGCGTGGACGACGATACTCTTAGTAATAATGTTAGCATTGTGGTCGTCCTCCATATAAAATATAAAATGTAACACTATATTATTATGTACAGAGAAACCATCGGTGCAACGCGAACGGCACACAAAAGAGCGACGACGTGTGGTGTGTCCCCTTCACCACGCCGCTGATGCCGTACGCGCGTAAGTTTATTCTATCCCATTTGGTCCGACACCTTTTTCTTCCTTTTTTCGCTTCTCGTTTAAACGCCGAGAGAGATAATAAAATTGCGCTCGTGCAGCAGTGTTGTTTGCGCGTGCGGATCGATATAGAGAGCATTGAATGAATTATAGGGTTTTTCTTATACGCATATTATAAGCGTGTCGTCGTCGTCGGCCGATCGTCGTATCCTATTTACACATATCCAAGCACATAACATATGATATAAATATAGGTATACCGTTGTGCGCTCGTCTTGGGCTGTAAAAGAAATGCATTTATATGCGCGAGCGTGTAAAAAAAAAAATAAAGGGCGCGACGTCAAACAATGCGCGAGAATCGCTTCTCACTCTATATATTATTATGTTATATACTAACACGTCGCTTATATTCCATGCGTGGATAATATATATGTATATACGCACCCGCGTGGCCCAGTATACTATATAATGTATATTTAAATGTTCGTTCGTTCGGAAACGGAACTCATATGGAAAATTTAGCCATATCTTCCGCGATGACTAGCACGTACACAATAATTTACAGATTAAAATCGCGGGTAAGTCGCGGTGGTTTTCACGCGAGACGATCCCGGGAAAATATAATACATATAATATATACTATACATTATCGTGAAACACGCATAATATCATAAATATATTTTAATAACTCGAAATCGTCGCGTTCGTAGGACATTTATGTATAAGTCGGCGCGGTACGATAATTATTCGTCCAACTAACAACAAAAACAATAATAGTGATAATAATAATAACTGTAAAACACACACGTGGTGTATATGGCCGTTTTTTCAATCTCCCGCTGCAGCTGCAGCAGCTCCCCGACGGCGCCGCTGCTGTGATTCATGGTATCGACTTTTTCTCTCTTACTCCGCAGAGATTGTTTATGCCACCGCCAAGTTAGCACCAGAGGAGACCGTCGTCGTAATAAAAAACATTAAATGAAACCCCGACGAAAGAAAGAGTGAGGGGGAAAAGAAAACAAAAAACCCGTTAAACCGACGGCCTACGCGGTGCAGCTAATAAGAGAAAACGCATGTATACCAGTATATCACATGCCACGCGTATTTTTTTTCTTAGTGGCGGCGGTATTATTATATTGTCGATATTACCGATACTGAGGACCCTCGTTCGCATATATAGGTACCTATTATGTGTACGAGTTCACACAAATCACGTTTTAAATTCGAAAACTTTTCCTTCAATTAGCGAATGTCGCGCTGCATAAATGCTATACACATATTATGTTAGATCGCATGCAGAGAAAACGAACGAGAGGGTAAAAAAAATGAAATTACGTAAAGAAAAGTCATATTACAATATCAACGCGGCGTATATGTACCACATTCATGGGTCGTAAATTTTCCGTCATGCTAAGTAATGAAAAAGATTCGGTAAAAAGAAAAAAAATATGTCCGTTTTTTTTTTTCATTATGTGTGACCAATATACAAAGGCGTACGCGTATTCTTCGTATATCCTAAATGTGTGAACAGGGAGTGGACTTACCAGAAAAATTGGAGAAAAATTTCCAGAACATAATTAGTTGATATTGTATGCCGTGCCACATACTTAGAGATAGATCTTTGCAATTAATCAATTGAGCGGGCATGCAAAATACTGTAATATTTTTCATAATATTATTTATAGGGCTGTTATCGTTTTCTGTTTTAGATTTTGAACTTGACACGCGTGTTACTATTACGTTAGATTTATTTAATTTTTAATTTTTATATAAATATTTTCCCCTGATAGATCCAAAATTAATGGCACTCCCATTGACTATTGTTTTCAAAACCACAAAAATAATATTATGTTACTATATATACCTACATCATAAATCATAATAATTATACTTTTAGTTTTTAGCATTTCACATATCATCAGTATATTATAATATTATTTTTACACATAAAAAAAAAGTCAAATCAGTGGGTAGTTCGTACGACATATGTATAAAGACGTTTTTAGACGCGCTAGAGAGGGCGAATCGACCAGAAGAACAATTTAATGTATGTATAATACTGTATATGTTAGACAAAATATCGAATAGGGAGAAGACCGGAAATACCATCGGCAGATCCGGCGTTTACTATGCGCTTCCATAGGACGTTTTATTTTTTAGCCTTTTTCAGCATCGTTTATATTCAACAAACCATTATCGTATTATTGTGAGATACGACCTTTTTAAACTGCACTGACGTCACTTTATTATGTAATATAAAAACGGAAATTTTCAGATTTTTACAAGCAACACGATTTTAAAAGCTGTCGACAGTTTGTTAGTATATACTATATATACGGACATTATATTATATTCTTTAATATCACTACATATAATACCAAATAATTACTTACAATAAATTATGTGTATATCAATAAGCGATAAATCACATACAAGTTTATACATATGTATATTTATTATATTATTATATAATAATAAAGTACCTGAGCTTTGTGCACAAATGTATAATATATATAAGATCAGAGCTTGTCTATTTATGCTATTTTATTAATACGTTAAATTTTACATGAATTAAGGAGTCTGCTGATAGTGTTTCATATAAAATTCATTATTATTTTTTTTTTAGTATTTTATACTATGTATAAATGATAATTAAAATTAATGTTAAACGTTAAACGAGTTTAAATCTTTAATATGTAATAAGAAAATGATTCCACCACGGCACTTAAATCTGTGTAATAATGTATAAAATATACTAATACACTAATTTCATTAATAAAAATTTATCAAAATTTATCTTTTATAAATTATCATATAAATATTTATTATGTGAATTACTCGCACAAAATTATTAGTACTACAATTCTAAAATTTAACAAACAATGAAACTATACAAGTGGTTTTTCCTTTTCAAGTGTTCCAATACAATAAATAAACGGAATGTCGAAAGCACGCAAGCAAAATGAGGTTAAGTATCATCACTCGCGTGCCCCTCAAACCTCTGCACGCATCATATACCACCTTCGTATATACACTCAACTAACTGGAGCGTAAGTTGTAAGGGGACAAATCTTGTTTACTGATAATTATTATTTCAATTGGAATGGAGACAGGACCTTTTGTAATCTATTTTTGAATATTTACCATTATTCTTTATAAATGGGATCTTCATTTATTAGTTTTTACGTTTCTAATTAAATGGTAAACACATAAATATAAACGCACACAAATATAAAATAATGAATAATATATTACTCTTTTTCCAATTATTAAACAATTTTTAACATTTAAATATTTAATGCTTTTGTTAATAAAATCAAAAATAAATTGGGATCAAAAACTAAAGGTTTAAACTCATTCTTTCCACATAATAGTTTTGAATTGCTTGTAATAAAATATAATATTATATATAATTATATTTATGAATATGTTTTATAAGAGAATGTCTTTAGCGCATATTATTATGTTGTATCTTTCTAAAGTATCAAACAATACATTTAAGTCTAGAATACTAATACATTAGATTATGCTGAATGTAAAACTTGCTATGTTAAATAAAGCTATAAATAATGAGAAGGAGTAAACCCTAAAGTTAATTATAATAATATATCACTAATCGTGTATAAGGGAAATTTGTATATTTTACGTACTTATTATTTATTACTAATAAGTTATTAGAGCAACATATTGGCGTAAATCGCGGAGAATAATGGTAAACATTATTTTAATATTTTATCATATATTTCAACTAAAATTATACTATGAGAAATTAAAAATATTTAAAAAATTAATTTTTATTATAACAATAAATCATGAGAAACTAATAGACTAAAAAGCCTGAGGATGTACGACACATTAATTCACCCATGAATCATGGAATACTAGAATCATCCATATTTGCTCGTGATAATAATTCCGATATAATATATGCTACGCGAGTTGTGGAATAAAATCAAACTTATCCGCTTCAAAATCGTATAGAGGCTGTTCCGAAATTGTTTTATTTTCATTTCAAATACATGTATTCATTGAGTATCCCGAATACGGGACAATAAATGTATTATCAATGTAATACAACGAATATAATAAGTACATGGAACAGACAATCAACACAACAATCCTACAAAAATCAAAAGACACCACACATTTAGTGTTTATTAGCCGGTGTGAGTTAGCCGTCGATGGAGTATAATATATATGCGGTTGATATATGGTTAGCGCTCCATCGATGTTGGCTATAAATATATATTTTTGTACCACATTCTCTTGAAATCCGACGCAGTAAACCGTACCGAAAGTAATGCTTGTCGTTTGATGTGCCGTATCGCCTGTACATAAAACTACTGCAGTATAATTTAATATACCATCCACATTGAAATCTATTTTGATAGAAGCCGTATTTGAATTCTTTCATTGCATGTGTATTCCGAGAAAAATGAACATACTTTTTTTTATCAACTTCGAATAATAAGCTGTGAAATATAGTGATTGGGGATGGACGGATCTTATAAATTAGGTACGAATATATATATCTATATATCTATATATTTTATGAAATTTTAATATTAATTATCAACTACTAGGTTAAATAAGAAATTAATTAATATAATATTTTGTTTTAATACGGTCTATGATTTAGAAGAATTTAAATTGGAGAATTTAAGGAATTGATGTAAAGAAAACTAAAGGATAACTCTAAAGGAAAACATATTTCAATATTTGTTAATATAGTTAACAGTTCTATTGAATGGTAGGTATAGTAGGATGATTTATGAATGGTACAATCCAAAACTAGAATAAAATGCACGATAGCCTGTGATTAAGTCCTAATAAAATATAATAATATAAATACAATGCGTGTTCTTAAAGTATTATGAAATGTTGAGGCCAAGCCACCACCTAGGTTATTTGATTATCATAGAACGATTTACTTGTAGGCCTGAAACCATAGTTTAGGTACTTATCAATACCTATAATGACGTATTGATCATATCAATATTAACATCGAAATTGTTAGTGTAGTCTTCCACACAAAGATCTATAAGAGGAAAATAAAAATTCACCGTGGTCCGTTAGTTTGTGTGAGAAGGGGGGGCAGTATCAGCAGACAACTGCAGTGTGGATAAAACCAACAAAAACACGACAGGAAAAAAACCGACATCAACGACAACGACAGCAAAAGTCCATAAAAGTAAGTTTCCAAGTATATATATACAAGTCGCACGGGCGATGTACAGTGTACACCCACACTCTCTCACTTGTATTATATAAGTCGCATACCCGGAGTACGGCTCTGCCTGGCCGGCCGGCCGGAACCGACGACGACGCCGACCGGATGGGGCGTATAAAAAGGTCTTGTATCCGGTGCCAGTTTGACCATTTGACACCCCTCGGCGGCGGCGGCGTCATCGCGTAGTGTTATATATATATACACACATATACACTAACACACATACACAAACATACAGATACGGAAGAGGATAGGGTACCCACACACACACAGACACGCACACGCACGCGACAATGCCTCTACATCCGCTAGCTGCCTCTCTAGTAGCCGTCGTCGTCGTCGTCGGATGCTGGAAGTTCCGGTCTCGTCGGACCTCGTCGGGCCAGCGCGCACGTCCCTGCGCGATTCTTTGGCATTATTATCGTCGTAGTCGTCTTCTGCTGCTGCCGGCCGCAGCGTTTGCGGCAAAGCGCGCGCCGCGCGTTTATATAGTTGAATTATCTTGCGGAAAACAGTTGTTTTTCTCCATCGTCCGTATCCTATACATACGTAGCTTTGCGTATTATAACTGCTTTTTTGTCCTTTATTTATTTATTATTACTTTTTTTCCCACACGCGTTCAATATAATAAATGTCCCCACCAGCCGTCTTCCGCTCGCAACTCGTCGTTGTAAAAAAAGTGTTTTATTATACCGCCGAAGACGCGTGGCGTCTCCTACACGGTAATATATATGTGTGTGTGTGTGTGTGTGTATACATATAAGACAATACGATGAAATAGCCGACACAAACTGACCGTAAATATTTATGTACGGCCGTTTCACAATATAAAATGTCCCCTTTTTATATAGGTATGTTTCCGCGACGTCCGCGCTTATACATCATATATACCTATACTTTATAGGCTTTAATCGTATTAATTTGTGATTATGACCCGCCCGAATGGCAGTGAATATTTATTTTTCTTTAATAACAACAATATTATTATGTAAGGCTAACTAGAAAAAAAATTGATTTTTTGAATAACCTTTACTTAATTCATACATGAACTATTGACATTTTTGAAATCTCGTAACTAGATTACTTTTATGAATTATAATTATTATACTTCATAAAAATAAATTTTTATTTTTTTTTAGAAAAACTTGTTCTGGAAAGTACAGGTAGGTCAGAACCCTAAAATTTTCATGAATTCAGAAGAAAACTTGGTTCCATCCGATACCGAAAATAATTTAAGCAAAGAATGTTTTGACACCATTATATTATACCCATTATGTCATAATTATTATTTTTACAGTAGCTATACGTCATGGCTGAAAACCTTAGTCCCAAGTGACTAGAACTACTGAAATACTATGATTAACTAGATTTGACTCAATGTCCGTACATGGTATAATATCTAAAGTATAGTATTATACCAAAAAGACAAAATGGATTTTAATAATAATGGTTTACATGTTAAAATGTTTTCTTACAATCGTTTCCGTTGTCGGCGAATATTCCACGTAGTCGGAATGTTGATAAATATCAATATATTTTAGAAAAATTCTTATGCGGCTTTAATATGTTATGTATAAATACATCACATCGGATGCGACAGTATTAATAATAACGAATAAAATGTAGTATTATATCGTGTTAACTTTCAACGATTAGGTACGCGTATATCTCTATATATTAATATAATATTATACGCTCCACGCGATTGGTATTTATATATAGGTATACCTTGATAATAATTATTATGATTGTACAGTATACCCAATGTAATAAATGTATATATTATTATAGTGCATATACCTACAAATCCGTATCTGGAAAATATGACGTAAATCAAGATGTAACTCGTTTTTGCGTGCCCGACCAGATACTAAATGATTTATTGCATAGTTACAAGTATAATAATAATAATGAATTTGACATTATACTCTCATGCGGTAATAATCGCGGTATAATCGTAGTGGTATGAAAATCCGAATAATATATATGTAACGGTATGTTCCATAATATGTTAATCCCGTTTGATTGTATATAAATCCAATATAACATTAGAATAATTATTTACAACGAATTATATAATTCATTTTTAACCAATTTGTCGGCACTCGTGTACCTATTTAAGTAATTGTTACCATTATTATTAAATACACTTGATAGCCTATACTAAAGATGACATTGCGATATTCAACAAATACGCGAGTTGTTAACAAAATGTCTATGCTCCTAAGCATGTACAACAATAAATTGTCATTCGCGCGAGACCACATTGATTGAAAGTTTCAGTTTACTTAGCCTGAATGATATTGATGAATATTATTTAATATATTATTTTTATATACTATTTGACTGAAATAACTCGGTATTTCAATCCAGATAATTGTTTTTGATTTAAAACAATGGTATCGTAATAAAATGTAATCTGTCTTTTCATTTCGTTTCGACGTTACTCCGCCAATATTACCGTAATGTATTATGTATTAAAATCAAATGTTTATTGACAAGAAAAGTCGTCGAATAGAAAATAATATCACACGGGGAAAGTTCTCAAAAAACGATTTTTTTTAAATTGTTTTTTAACAATTCCTTAATCTAAAGAGTTTTGTGATATTAAAATATCGCCGTCCCCGATACCAATTTCTAAACAACAATTTATAACGTATACCGGGTCATTGTATTGCATATTCAAAGCGCCTTGTGTCTAAATAAAATATCAAGCCTAATTTCGCTATTTTGGGATTTGTATATTTTACGTAGTACCTTTAAACGATATATCATCATTACTAATATATCATTATACTTCGTAAAAAAATTGCATGCAAATAGAAAATATATATAAATATTATTAAAAAAAACATTTACTAATGTTTAATAAAATAAATAATTAGATAATAGAAAATAGAAATATACAAACGAAGTTAATTGTTTTTTTCATGTAATTATTTGTACGTCTAAAATTAATAATAGATTGAAATTATAAACATAGATAAAATTTACCAGCAGAAATATTCGCGTTAGTTTTGAAATGTATTTTACGTTATTATTATCAATACATTGAATATTTATATATTTCTATTTAATATTCATGTAAGTATATATATTATATTATTATTATATGATAAAACTCATGCTTTTAAATGATCTCACCTTTTTCATTGTTGTTGTCATATATTCCACTTAAGACTTCTGAAAAAAAAATGTAAAACAAAATCACCCCAGTCGCTTATATTTAATACAAAAATAAAAATAAAAATAAATAAATAATAAAGACATTATTTTGTTGACGATGTTTCCGAATACTAATTTTATAGGGATCGTTATTGGCAGAATAGTATGAGTTAAAAATTATGTTATCTCGCTAATCGCGATGAATATCGAATCATAAAATCATATAGATTGAACATACTAGGGTAGTATTATATATATACACTTTGTATAGGATATTTCACTAAGTTCGTCTTCATTTATACTCGCTCGCCTATATCAAACATACCTACTTATCTACCCATATTTTGATTAAATTTCAAAACTCACAAAATTATTTTAATACTTATAATGGAAATGAATAGTTATACCATTAAAGCAATGAGGCTGATATAATTAATAATGTCTAAATGAATGTGTTAAATTTTTAATGTAAATATTTTGGGTTTGAATGTAAGTATATTAATAATTATTCAAAACTATGATTAAATTTTAATTTGAAAAAAAGATTTAAAAATAATAATAATAATATATTCATATGCTATACGTAACATAAATTAATGTTATTGAACAATTATACGAAGGAGGATTTAATAAGATATAAATTGTGTAGACGTACGTATAGTAAAATCCAAATTCTTATAAAAATGTAAACAATTTTGTATTTTAAAATGCTGCTGTAATGCTTTCAAGTGTGTCGATCATCACAAGGCTCATAAAATGTAAATAATAACAAATCAACTATACCTCTATAATAAAATAGAAAAGAAATGTCATAGGTACAGCTATAGAACACATCATACTAATAAATCGTCTATAACAAACAACACCGTCATCTTGCGTTTTGGTCAAATTGTAAATAACTTAAATTACTACATCAAAATAATTTTTTAGATCTTCTGTTTAATATTGTAAAAACTGAGATGGGTTGTGTTGCTTTTTTTTAATCAACGGCCATACATAATAATATAATATTTCCCAAAGACTTATTATATCTCGTTTAAAGAAATATGTCAATACAGAACTTTCTAGTATTGGAATTAGGTATTCCTTACAATATATAATATGGTTTTTTCATAAGAAATATAAATTGTCAATAAAATCTATCTCATCCGCGTTTCATCGGTTTTTCTTGTCGTATAATAAACAAAGATGATGACTATTATTTTTATTCTGTAGCGAAAATCACATACTTAATATAGACAATAATGAAGTTTTATATAGTTGTTACTTGCGAATATAAATGACGAGTGTACGCGAATTGTCAAACGCAAAATAATCACACAAAATAATGATTATAAATTACAATATTGTATCGATTTGTACGTTTAAATTTCGCTAATTACCGATCCGCAAACAGCAATTTCATAATTCTGAACATACACAAACGACTTATATCGTTAGATCGCAATATCGCACAGTTCGAATAACAAAATATAGAAACACAACATAATTTTTTTTATCTGAGCGACCAAAAAAAAAAAAACAATAATAATAATAAATGAAAACCAAAAGCAAGCGTAATACATTATATTGACTAATAAAACGCAGTAATAAATAAACGGGCCATCAGAGTTGTCTGCAGCGAAACCCATGCGGGGGGTGTAACTCGCGTATGCATGTACATAATAATATATCGTACGTATATAAATTGGATCGTCAGTGAGTGACAACCCGCGTGTATGAATGGGCGGGTAAACACACAGAAGTTGAAAGGAATTACAATGGATAGGGGATGGTGGATGCTGTCGGGGGCGCGGAGCACATGAAATATATTTAAACGCGATCTCGAATGAAATCTAGGACGCGGTGAATCACGACATTTTTTAGATGGGAGGAGGGAGGGGAAGAGTAAAATTAAAACACAGATTTCGGTAATTATGAAAAAACGTACACGTTTGCACTCGCAGAAGTACAATATTAGTATTATTTAAATTATTAAATTAAATGTTCACGTTTAATTGCGTATATTATAAAGAATCTCGGTCCGTTAAACTGCTTATAAAATAAAAATAAAATAAAAAAATATAAAATATAAAATATAATATCGGCAGCATATAATACATAAAATAATAATATAGTGAACCACGATACCCAAAGGAGGTGTACGGGGTGGTAATGGTAGTTCTGGTGGCCAAGAAAAGGTATTAAGGTGTTAAATGTAAACGTTGTAAAAATATCGTTAAAATGTATAAGAATCCGTGTGTATTTTATGTATTAATATATAAATACCTAAATAGGTTAAGCTCAAATAACAAAATCAACCCATGAGTTGGAATATTAAAGATCACTCGATTAAATACCTCAGTGTCTTCTTTGATGAAAAACTAACCTGTAAAATATACATAAATAAAATAATAAACCTATACAAAAATGAAAATATTATACCCGAGCAAATAAACTAAAACTCAAAACTACAAATTAAATGCTCACTACTACTATATACATCAATAATAATATCACTCTTATTATACTTATATCCACTATAGTCCACCAAATCTCAAAAAAATTTAAAATCTACAGTCAAAACAAAATAAATTTCTCAGAATAACTCTAAAAGCCTCCTGGTTCATGCGCAACAAGCATCTGCATACGACACTAGAATATCGTTTTTGGACATTTGAATCAAAGATAAATTCAAACAATTTTACTCAAAACTTAAATCATCTGAAGGAGCTCTCCACTATACAAGTGATCAAAAAACAAAAAAAAATTGATTGTAACCATCTCTTCCTGAAGATGTCTTCCAGTTTCCATTACAATCATCAAAATAATTTCATAACTTTAAATTTATATTCATAATATTATTATAATTTATAATAATTTTTTTTTGTATTTTAAATTAATAAATAATAAACATATTAAATGATTTATTATTATGCGATCCTAGTATTATACATAGAGTGCTCCATACTGATTTTTTTTCTTATATCCACAAAATATTAAGACGAGTAAACATTGCAGTTTAACCCAGTACGCACACACACACACATCTAGGTATATTATATGTACACCGAGTTCCGCGCTATAAGTGTCGTTGTACGTTACCGAGATAATATTATAGGAAACGGTCTGGCGGTAACGGCCTCAGGACTAAGTCCAAGGGTGATTTACAACATTGTGTGGATGTACTGTATTATATAAAGTCCGTTATGCTGGTCAATAAAAAAAAACCCCAACAACACCGTTGGCGTTGCCATATATCTGCAGTTACACCGTCGTGTTCACTGGGAAATGGATTGCGAAGACAATATTAATGCGATCAGTGGTACAATTCGATGAAATAGGAGTATTATATAGGCAATTAATTTAGCACGCTTTTTTCACCGGTTCTTGTGCAAAACGAAACTGAGATCAGTGTGTACAAGTCGTTATCGCACCATCCTGGTTATGATACCTGATGAATATGGCTCGCTTACGTATTAGTCAATAATGACATTATAGAGGTAGTACAGTTCAATTATGATTTGGCGATTCACGGCAACGATAAGTTAAAAACACTGATAAAATAATGAACACTAAAACACTGGTTTTAATTTTCAAACCACTAGTGTATTCTTTAATTTTTTTATAGTTGCGTTGAAAACGATTTTTAAATAAAAAACATCTTCATCTTAAAAAATATTTTCAAAAAATAAAAATTAAGGAATGGTTTGAATGCATTCACTATTATATCAATGTAGGTACTATAAACATATCATTCAACGTGATAATGTATTTTAATATAATAACATTTTTAAAATTATTACAATTAAATTAGTTTCCATAAAAAAAGAACAGTGTTATTAAAGTGTCATAATATTTTTTTTCTTTAATACTCAATAGTATCTAAAATCGTTAGGTTATTTAAAATTGTCGAAATCAACATAATTTTAAAAGTTGAGTATCGTTAGTATACTCAATACTCATAACTATAGTAAAAGTCAGCGTATTCAAACGGGGCGATGTTATAGTCTTTAATTCTAGATGAGAGCTTGTGGGTGTAATATATTTTAAATATTAATACAGACGAACAGTACGAGTACAGACACGACGAGACACCCTATACATAGTTGGGTGTGTACGCGTATTTGCGAGCGTTTGCCACCCAACTGGATCTTCGCGGATGTATCGCCGTCCCGCGCACACGTTGTGAAATATATCGATGTTAGTTTTTTTTTTTTGTTATCTTCCTGTAAGAAAAAAAAAACGAATCGAAAACAAAAACTGGTTTCTATTTTGCTCCCATATAATATTACATAGGTACACGCGCATGTTCTATACCAATATAAATTATATTATTAATTTTAATATGAGAATTTATTGTGTGCGGATTACTATAAACCGCGATATTATAGTGCTCACACGCGCAAACGGCATGAATCGTCCGCGGCGTAATCGATTTCACATTTATAATTTAGTTATATGTGTATATTTTCGATGGTAGCAATCATACACTTAATATAATTCTATATATGATATATCTATGTATATATATATATATATATATATAGAACAAAAACAATGGCACACAAAGTAATAATGCATAAATAACATGCGCACACAGATGACCAGGCGCCCTCGTGTTATTTTTTAACACCATTGCTGGGAAACGGGAAAATTTGTACAGTGGCCTACCCTGTAAGTACCTGTAAAGTGTATATACTATATGCATATATACCAAGCGCTTTACACATACACACACACACACACACACACACACACACACACACACACACACACACAAATATATAAATGTGTTCTTGAATAAACATTCCGGAAAACTGGTATAATAGTCCAAGGAGAATCTATAAGGATAAAAAAAAAATAAAAAACACAACATAACCGAACATTTTATTTTATGCTAATTCCTTGTTCAAGTGTATATAATGTATACACAGATATATACATATATAAGTTAGTATATGTGTGTATTTGCTATGGGTAACTGAACGACGCTTCAAAATCAAATAATTGTACACAAACAAGTTTTTGACATTATTTTTTTTATCATTCAAATGTTTCGCCACTTAATATAAAATATAATATTTTATGTCCATTGCCCATATATGAACGTATAATAATAATATGTATTAATGTTATACATTTCACCCATCGCCCGTAAACCACAAACGAGTACATACCTATCGTAAATATGTAGTTAGTATATTGTATATTAATATATTAGTTTGTGTATATTGCACAATCTTTTGACAGAACTTAATGGTGTTTTCTTTTTTTATTAAATTAAAAGGTAAGACACAGTTCCCGTTTTTAACTTCTCATTAAGACTAGGATTACTTGGGATATTATGAATGATAAGTCAGAAATTAAAATATTTGATAGATAGGATAGGCTAAGGAGGTATCGTATATTTAAGGATTTAGCGATGTGTTTAACTAATGGTATGGAGTAGTCGTTATCAAGTGGTTTATTCGAAACATAGAAAAGAACTTTGCCTAGTTATTCGATAAAGATATTTGGATTTTGTTTAAGTTTGAAAGTTAGGTATATCCAGAGTTGAGTTTAAGAATATTTTATAATTAAGATATACGTTACAGATGTTTTACGTAGATGATTACTTCAATATTTATGTACAGAAAAGATACAGAAGGGATGAACACATAGTATTGAAGGTAAATGCATATAGATTTGGATTTTTCGTTAATCTCAATTGTTGTCTAATATACTCTTGATACAGGGTGTGTATTTAATTATATTTTTTTTATACAAGGTACACATAAACAAATGTCGTGAATTTTTTTATATGTATCAACCTGAAGATAATATTAATATTCCGTTTGTGAAAATAAAAAAGAATAATTATCTTTTTAAAATTAAAAAACAACAAAAACTACTGCACAAAATGAATACAAAAACAATTTTTTTCTATCCAAACGGTCAGCCTTATAGATGCTATCTACAACAGCACTACATATACCTATATATACAGCGTATTCCCATTGAAATAATTATGTCTGAAATCAAGATTTCGAATTTATTACACTATTATGCAGGACACGAACGGGCTGATACATAGACCCGGAGAATAAATGATAATTTTCGGTTAGGCACACATTAGCTATTTAATATTGTTAATATTGTGCTTTATGAACAAGTATGATATAAGTATTAAATATTAATCTAGAACAAACTTTAATATTTGGGGAATTGGCTTTTTACACATATCCACATACCTATTTTGTTTGCCACATATTATTATCTAAAACATATTATAAACTTTAAAGTATACGACTGCTAGGGGATGTACAATTTTCACGTTATAATAGCGTATAAAATGTTAAATTGATTTGAACATAAACGATATAGCGATATCATCAAAAACAATGCGCCCGCCGCGATTACGGATATTATATTATATTTTTGTCCCGTGCAGAAGGTCACACACGAATTTATCAAAATACTAACCGAAGTGGTCAACGACCGGCGTGGGATATAAGGTTCGTGACAACCATATGATATTGTGATTGCACTTTTATATTATTATTTTATATATAATAATATGAATAAAGACATCATTGTCGTCTTGTCCGAGACAGGAATACAAATTTCAATAATTTTTTTTATTCATTTTAATTATTTCGTTGCGTTCACCACACAGCGCAACGTTTGTGTGTGCGTATGTGCATACCTATATAGTGTATATATATATATATATATATATGTACGTCTATAACACGTGTTGTACACGCGCGCACACAGAAATGTACGCATTGTTTTTATAACAATATAATATTATTATGATAATATGGCTATATATATAATATTATATATTATTACGATGTTATCACTATGCGGAGACAGGCGTTGAAATCAAGAGCTGCGTGTTGTTGTATATTATTATGTTACAGAGGAAAAATGGGAAATACACATTACGATTTGTTGGATTTGTCTAGAGTTACTGTTGATCAGGGCTAAATCGAGAAGTGAATAAAAAAGATTTAGGAACATGACGCGCACATATTCAATGCACAATATCATAAAAATATAAGCAAATTAAATGCTCATTTTTTTTTTTTTGTTTAAGTGACGAACCACGGGCATATCACTGGTAATGAAGAGCAATCGCAGTGACTGAAATCGGTGATCGTGAGGTCAGATTTTCTCTATAGTGGTTCAGTATAATGATATTATCATTATTATATGGGATTTCAAGGCGTTTTGATGTGCGTATATTATAATATTATTATTACCTACAATATTATGCAAATTTCACTAGAAAAGAAAACGAAAAAATAATTTTTTTTATAATGTGGTGCTGTGTCTTCGGTGGAACCGTTTTCAAGGGCTCCGCGCGCCAATCCTAAGTACCCTCTGTTTTTTATTGTCACTAGAGTGAAGCAGCCAAAACGACCTTTACCCAAACTCGTCGTAATGATATCGACCTCTCCCCTCAAAAAATAATAATATATATATATAAACTAAGCGTTGTACACCTACGGCGAAGGTTTTTTTTTTTAAAGGTCCGCGTGGATGTCTGAAGAATATTATTATATAATACGTTCGGGACAAAAGTATATAAGTCATTACGAGAATGCACTTAGGGTTATTTTTTGAATGGCTTTTTATCATAATTTATTTTATAACCGACTGCATTATTTGCTTCGGTTTTTTCTAAACTGTAGCCCTTTTGTAGGTCATTTGTAGGAGTTCAATGATATATTACATATTATACACTATATATACCTATGGTTAGTCCATAAAAATACCACTAAGTATAACGTATTTACATAATCCTTTTAATTTAACCCCTGAGTACAATTTTAAGCACATGATAATTTGCGCATCCTGCATCCCCCTAACATACACACATGTCACATATACACACACACGTGCGCGCGCACCCAAACGCTTGTGATATAACCATATAAAATAACATATATTATGACATATACTATTCTGTATCTCTATTCATATAGTATTATATTAAATTGAATTGTTGAAATTCACACACACATTTTGGCGTGAATGTTAAATAGTATGCTGAATGCTGATGATTAGATAAATCGGTCATTTTAATATTATAGGAATACAATAATATCGACTGCTATTGAATATTACCATACCCTCCTCGACCTTTGGTCTCAATAAAAACCATCAAGCTTATAAAATACTTGCATAAACACACGTATCACTATAATACTTTAATAATAATACGAATTGTGCCCAATCACACGTCCTCGACATTGAAATTGTATTTGTCCCGTCGTAATTACATGCATACTAGGTCTATATAGGGAATGAGTAACGACAGTATAACAGTTCTCACCGACACGATCCGGTCCGGTATAGGACGACGAACGTATACATAATTTGAATTCAAATTTTACTGGCGACGAATTAATAATATATAATGCACCGCATTTATATACAACCATAGTCACGTCGCTCACACGCCGTCGCGGATCTACGGAATGCATTAGAATAATATAATATTATAAAATATGTTATTATTACTATTATTATCATCATCACTATATCATTGTTATTCCGTTTATAACGGTGGCGATTTCATCCATTTCTAGGTGCGTGTCCTTGCCCTAATTATGAGCCTTGTGAGAGACGACATATCGTTATAAATTATACGTGCGACTTGGGCCAGGGCGTCGGTTAGTATTCAGATCGGCCGACCGCGTGAGACCCAATACTTAAACCAGAAAAAATATTACGTATCCGATAAACATATACATAAAAATACGTATGTACGTATATATACCTACACGAGGACGTGCTTGATCGAATACCAATGACTGTGGCGGGTCGCGGTTCTCGCGCAAGCATTTGGCAACAGTTTAGGTATATTATTCTCATCGATTCAGTTGAGTGGGCGTGAGAGAGCAGGACGAGGAATAATACCCTTTAACGAAAACTACACGTTTCAGACATATAGCGAAAGAGTTTTAAAAAAAGAAAATATATAGAGAGAGCTAGAAAGAAACAAAGATACGAAACAGTTATTTTACCTATCCGTCTCCTACACTGTCTAAATTACATTTATTATAACAATACATATTTTCAGATCGAATAATATCTCATACCCGTATAAATAATTTTCTAAAGAAACTATACATTAAATAAGAAAATAGTATTTAAAAATTTAAATTAACACTATTTAATGGCACCTGTATATCGACATGATGCTCTATAGAAAGCTGTAGAAAACAAACAAATCGAAATCCCTGTAATGGTATAATACGGTGACTTACATCAATAGTTTATTAGTTTGTCATTGTATGACACATGTATAATATTTGCAATATTATTGTAGACTAATCGAAATGAGTCTCATTACATTAGTATAGAATACAAAACACAAATATCAATTTTTAATTAATATCATTTCAATGGATAACTCATATCTGTATATTATTTTTAAATAGTTGCGATATAACGGATCGAATGTTAATTCAACTAAACTACAAAAATCATACCAACAAAGAACATATTATATACAATACATAGTATTATACTTGGGCACCATTTTTAACAATGTGTTTACTTAATGGAAAGTCTATTTATTGTTAAATATTAATTATTATTGGGTGGAATTTTACTTGGCAATGGGAAATTAGGGGATTTAAATGTTAAAAACAAAACAGTTTTCGTATATTTCGGAAACACCGTACTATCACGTCGAATGTAACATATTATTATAATCAATCAGAATTTAATGATGACTTTTTACCTTTCTCTATGTTTAGTTTAACTAAAAATAATTTTGGACAATAGTATTTCTAGTGCTTACACTTCTATAAAATAAATTAAAATCCTATCTTTTTCCAACATATTTTGTACTCTCATGAATGAAAATATAGTGATCGATGTGAAAATTTAAGTATAAAGTAGATACTTACATTTAATATTTTTAATATTATTATAGTATAAGATGTATATAATTGTGTAAGTATATATATATACTTAACGTATAGAACTACATAAAAGCTTAAAGCTATATGTTTAATATGTTTAATAACGTAAAAAGATATATTTATATACTTATTCATCTTATTGTTTGTTGAATAAAAAAATAGATTATTTCAAAATAAATTTCATTATTCTGTATTTTATAATGGAGTTCAGTTTTAATTTTTCTTTAAATTAATTATCATAAAAAATTAGAATAAAGAATTACTTAAATAAAAATGTAAGTAGGTATTTTTAAAATTGTAATTTTGATTTGAAGAATAGTTAAATTTATAGCTATCAATAAAAATATTTTTCAAAAATAATCATTTTAAAGTTTTATTTAATACTAAATTTTTTGATATCATCATGTTTATACATTAGAATTAATTTTTTATCCCAACTTAATTCAGTAATATTTAGGGTATACCAGCAGACATATTTAGAGAGTTTTTAGAACATACATAATTCTCTACCTTAAATTAATAAGGTTTATCTACCGCAATTTAATACTATGATAGATACACTTAGGAACGTATTTAAAAAGGAAATGTGAAGTACCATTTTCTCGAGTGACAAACGTTTAAGCTATTAGAGATATTTAGATAGCAGTGATGTTTACAACATGTAAATCCATCGTCCACGGTTATTTCGTCAATCAAGAGTCATAAACATTTTTTACGAAAGGGGTAAAAATAGAAGTGTCAATAAAACTTTATCTAGGACGTAAAAACTTTAAATACGTCTCTGGATACACCCATAGTTAATAAAAATGTTCGAAGTTATAACACCTAAATAATATAACCTCATATGGTTTTATCCCCAAAAATTCAATATAATATAATAGTATAGTTATTGATTGGATTATTGTTGTTATTATTATTACATTAAATTGCATTTAAATAAAACACACTTACCGTGACTATTGATGTAATTGGCTAAGTACAAGTCCAACTCACGGACGGACACATTGATGTGGTAAGGATTCACGCACAGGCTGGGGTGTGTGCATTCCGGTGACTTTTCCAACCGTTCTCCATCCGTGCTTTCGAGAGGGATCGCTTTAAACAGTATCACCATGACAAGATCTAGCCGCCATACCTGTAAAACGCGGTGATTTGTCGGTTTTAACATAATCATAAAAATATTATATAATGTATAATGTCTATACACAAAATCATGTTTAGGTAAGAACGGGTTAAGATTGCTGTTGCCTACTAAAACACATAACATACTAAGAGTACCATATATATCACTGCATTACTATGTTATGTGTTAATATTAAACATACATGACGGATAAGACATTGTCGCGTATTGTCATATAGTTTAAAGGTAAATAAGCCACCTACGTATAGTATATATAATAGACAAAACAAAAATTAAACTACAAACATATAATTCTTTATTATTATTATTTATATTGTTTTTATTTTATATATAATATATTCATATATCGCAAAAAATATTGCATACATACATCAAGTCTAAACATTTTGCTCATAAGTCAAAATATAATTTTACTGTTTGCTTATTTTTTATTTATAAAATAACAAAAGTATCTAAATTTGAAATATTTAAATTAGAAGTGACAACAATCCTATATAGAGATTAAAAAATATCGAGACATAATTTTTTACCACCTTAGGCTATACCATAAGCATCCTAAATAAAATTAAGTATCTATCATATTCTGTGTAGGATTGTCGTAGGATACAGAAGTCATTGCTGAAAGAGAAATATAAATCACAAACGGATAATTGTCGGTTTGTATTCAGAGTTTAATTGTTGATAGACTTTGAAAAAATATACATATTTATTGTGTATAACAGTAGCATAGTCGTAGATGTTTTGGGAGAGGGCATTAGGATAATATACGTTTTCACGAATTGTGTACTATCGAAGAATTATTACGCTTCGTTTGTATTTATATTATTATATTATTATCAGTTATTTCCAGCCATTATCACTACTTTTAGTTTTCAACAGTGCGTATCAATGTAATTTGTGTACAAACGAAACGAATAGAATGATGATTAAGTTAAAAACAAATATACCTGAAATAAACTCTTCAGTGACAGAAACTATAATATATGTTATGCGTATCCTACATAACATACTTGTATTGAAATTAAAATCTCTAACAATGATATTATGATAATAAATTAATCCTTTATAGTTTAAAAATGTTAATATTTATAAATATAATGATGTATAAGGTTCTTAATTTCTTAAAACCAACGTTTTCAAATTTTAATAATTATAAAATATTTAACTTGTGAAATTTCAACAACAACTCAAAATAACGTCTGAAATAAAACATTGTATTAAAAAAACTTCATACTCGTATGAAGGATATGAGACTGATTTCAATGTTTGATTAATATTCACTATTTAATAATCATTTTATTTCATCATAATATTAATAAAAAAATCCATCCAATTTAAGATGAAAATAAAAATGTGTAAGTATTGTTCTTCGCATATCAAGTTACCTACAAAATGTAACAAATAATGATGTACAATAGTTGTGAACAGTGTTTAAAGACAATTAAATTGCGTACATTGTACATTGTTTTTTGAATTCTTACATTGTTTTAATTATATTGCATCTATCTAATTTCTATATTACTAAATATTCATATATTATCGATGATTTTGAAAATATATATTCATATAAATACGACAGCAGTAAATAAAAAATAACAGGTAATATTATTGTATAATATAATGGATTTTTACGATATTTTAAAACTGTATAGTTACACAAAAAATAAAATAAAATCACAACCATGAAAAATACGGAGTATGGGCTGGATGTAATATATTATAATATTGTGTTTATTTCGTTCTGCGAAATTATAAAAAAAATAAATATATTATTAAGAATGAACGTATGAACGTTGTGTTTTGACGGTATTTTTCTATTTTTTTATACAAAACACCTACGATATAAACATAATAACTTTACATGTGTATACATAATATATACATATTACACACACACACATTATATATACATTCAAAACCCAGCAGGAGCGATACGTTTTGCAAAATTAAATAAATTCGACAGCCCGAACGCTATGGACAATTATATATTAATATAAGGTGCTGGTAGTGGTCACAATCGTTAAGTTTCAAATTCGGATTTTCTAAATGACTTCCTATACAGCTACATCGAACTTGCAACGTCATAATTAATACTTACATATACATCCATAGATAATATGGTACCTATGTGAAGTGTATACAGAGTGATCACCTATTATGCTGAGTACTTATCCCCATTTTTCTTTTAATAATAAATTATTATTTTTGATTTTAAGTTTTTTAATTTTGAAGTATACTTAATTATAAGACCGAATTTTTAAATAACTATTTAGATTTATTATATAATTTAAAGACCGAATTGTTGCAATACCAACTTTTTTTATAAAAATCACTTTTTTCTTATACTTATAGCTTTTTAATAAGATTTTTAATCTAAATCTTAAAATTTAATTTAATGTATCCGAACCGAAATTTAAGCGAGTAGTTTTTGAGTTATTTAACATTGTGTACTAAAGATATAATATGATTGGAAATATGGATACTAGTGAATAAGATAATTTGAAAATTATAGCAATTAATATTAATTCATCTGCTACATTTTAAAATCAATAATATAATTAAGTAATAGTTTAATAAATACCAGACGCAATATTACATCTATTTTTTATTTCATATATTTTAAGACAATTATCTATAATAGGTATATACATTTTAATAACTTGGGAATTACTCTCGTTAAAATTTTGATTTAGATATATAAAAACTTTTCAAAACATCATCAAGAATATTTAGTTCTCATTTTAAAATAAAATGTTTGTATAACTATTCAACATAGAACTCTCTTTAAATGGTATAAAAATCTAAGTAATTAAAAATACCGTCTTTAAATATACTTACAGATTCCAAAAATAAAAATTTCAATAAATTCGTTATCAGAGAAAATGGGAGGTTATCATGCTTTGTGAATCATTCTGTATACATATTTATTGACATTGGCTGTATATGGTTTTTGTTTCGAATTGCGACCAAACCACACGTAGATTACCAGGATCATCAATATTGTAATATTATTTCACTTGTCTTATGTAAATAAAAGAATAAT
The DNA here is from genome assembly GCF_020882245.1 of Rhopalosiphum padi. Lineage (NCBI taxonomy): Eukaryota > Metazoa > Arthropoda > Insecta > Hemiptera > Aphididae > Rhopalosiphum > Rhopalosiphum padi. Next base: position 43,169,405 of record NC_083599.1, read on the forward strand.
AAAAAATAATAATGATGTGGCCGGCGTGCGGTATTCCCGTTCATATTATAATATATATATATATATATTTAAATATTTATATACTGTACACACGGTTGCGGGTCGGTGAAATAAAAATGGTATTTCACAATCAGTGTAACACTAAAATGTAATGGACAATAAATTTCGCTAATTGGATGCGACAGACACCTCGTTGGTTCGTAAATTAGCAGGCCACCTTCGATGTATTTCTTTCTCCCGAAGGCACATACGTACACACACACACTCACACACACACACACACACACACACACATAAGTTCAGAAGACTAGTGAACTCTGTTTGGTTTCAACGTGGAGATAGCGGAGAAGCAGAAGACGAGCCGGCCAGAGATTGAAAAATGTATAATATAATTAGTTATTGTATTTTTAAACTGATTATTGCAACACGTATATACAATAACATTGCGGCAATAATGAGTATCGGATTCAAAATTAACATTTTATAATGAGATCGGACGGGTAAGATTGAGTGCAATCAAACCCAGAAAATGTGTTCCGCCAGAAAGATTTATAGTAGACGACAATAATGTATATATATATATATATGAGTGAGTGTTTTGTATTTAAATCACGGTTTTAATTGACATTTCTTTTGACTGTGTGTTATATAGCTGTATAGCTATAGCTAGTATATAGTTTTAGAGCTGTTATTCGGTTTTGTCATCCGGTGGTAAGCTGCATTAGCTGTATATTATATATGTATAAATACTTTGGCGTGTGTATTTAATCGGAGATTTACGATATATTTTTTTTTCATCGCACGTTATTTGGATAACGCTATATAAATCGGTTTAAATTATGTTATATCTATGAAATATTTACCATAATCATTTTTTAGCATTATTGTTTTGTTTAACAGTTCGTTTTATGTTATTTTTAGCTAGTTGAATAGTATTATAAGAACATTTTTTAGTGTACCTATTCATTTTATTAGTTATGTTTCAAAAATTACTAATTTTTCCGATTTTTCACGAAATATTGATGTTGAGATTTATAATGTGGTGCAGCAAGATTACGTTATAGTACCAATAACATTATTTGAGGTAGTAGATATATAATCATATATTTTCCTCATTTCAATATTTATCAAAATTTATTTATATTGGTGTAAGTCCATAGTGCCGAAGTACATAAATTTGATATTATATAGAACAAACAATTGAAAATTCTATACTACATTATTGAATGAGATAAAAGTTTCAAATTAATCACGTGATTACGTAATAATATCATACACACACACCTAACTATGGAGATTAGGTACATATATTTATAGTAACAAGTTACAAGTATGCTAACTGGATTATAATATTATATTGCATTGTAATTAAACCGCGTTTGTTTCTCATCCGACGCACCGTTATTCATGGGTCTCGAAATAATGATAAACAACAGTGACTTTAAAAGGTACTACTCATCGTCGTAGTCATCGTACCCGTGCAGATATTATATTCGATTGCATATATCTCGTGTGCGTAGGTGTATATAGCTTCCGATGAACTACAATATTATGTAGTCAACAGTGTAGAACAGAAACTGGTAAAAATTTAATAAAAACGAAAACAACCGCCATAATATAGGCACCGCGAAGACGACCACGCAACGAGCGTCTTTTTGATTTATACGCGTTATATCGTGTCAACGAAAGCAAAACAATATACATAACGTTCATACGCGCAGCGCCACTATTTATATATATATATATATTGGTTCCTACGACGTATAACCTACTACAACGGCGGCATGATATTGTAAACCGAAAACGTCACGTTGTCGGGAGACGTGTTTTTTTATGTATATGTGTTTTTTTTTGCTTTCGAATATATTATGGGTAGTTACATGTTACACGTACCTATAATGCGTACACGAGTGTGTATAGGTATGGGTTACCCGATAATACGTCTCTCCACTACAGTGTAGTTTGCTATACTCGGTTAATAAAATAACGCACAGAAGAGGACGTAAGCTATATCTGACGCGTATGATGGCGAAGACGATGTACCTACATCAAACGCGTATTATAATATACCTACGAACCAGTGTATATATTATTATACGGGCACCTGATTTATTACTATCGGATTCGATTTACGACCGGAATTTCTGCACCTGCACACAATGTGTGCCACACATTATACTATGTTGTTATTATTATTATGAGTATTATAATAATATGTAAGCGTGTTAATCGTGTTATATTATTATATTATTATATATGTATAACCAGTGGTGTATTTGAAGCTCGAAAAATTATATGAAGGGCATAGGCGCAATATTAGGGGGGCTTGGGTGTGCTTAGCACCCCCAATTTTGAAATTAGTACCAGAAAATTGTTCATGTTAATTTAGGTTTAAATAGTAACAAGTATCAATAACCTTAAGATAACATTATAAAAAAAGATAGGAGCTTCAGCACTCTCAGTTTTTTTTTATTGAAATTGCGCCCCTGACGAGACAAGAAGAGAGAAGAAATAATTTGTTTTAATACAACTCTCGATACGAAGTGTTATCGCTCGAATTAATCAACTTATTGATTTTTTTTAAATAGTAATATTAGTTTTAATTGACTTAATACTAATTCGATGCACAAGTACTTCATTGCACACACTATGGAATTTTTTTGTTGTACCATCACGAGTATTATTTTATTTATTATACAGGACATACCCAAAAATGAAAAATAGTACATAGTATGTTTTTAATTACTATAATTAATAGTTATAGAATGAAAAAAAAATTAAGGGAAACTTCTAATAGGCTATCTATTTAATTTAGAGTAAATTCATTCTCATGAAGCGAGTCTTATTAAACAAATCTTAAAATAATTCAAGTTACAAATTGAAGTATAAACTAGGATTAAGAAACGTATTTGAGAAAATTTTAAAAGTTGATACGCTGAAGTTAATTATTATAATAATGTATTTGATAATAATATCGCGATTTACTGGAAAACCTCACACTATATTACATTAAAATTATCGTTCTAAATAATATACAAAACTACTTAATAAGAATTTTTAAGGTCGAGTTTAGTATCAAATATTTTTATCAAAATAATAACAGATATTAATATAAACCAACATTATTCATTTATCGTATAGAGAAGTTATTTTTAATTATTAAAAATTATCGCGTCAGAATATGTAATGTAAAAGAATCTGGTTTTTCTGACTTGACTCATTGTTCCTGTTTTTATCTTTTGTTTTTATCTTTTTTCACGAGTATGGCTATTTTTTAATAAATTTTAAGTATTAAAATTAATAATTATGATCAGACGGCGTAGTAGATAGGCTATACGAGTGCGTCACTGCCGCAGGTCTACTTTTCCAGTAGTTAAAAAAAGTATAATAATACGTATGGTTTGTTAAAATTCATCAAAGAATACGATGTTTTAAGTAAAAATCAGGAATTCAGTAATAATAAGCAATAGTTATTATTTTTATGTGGAAATGGGAATTTAATTATTTGATTTCAAATGAATAAATAATTAAAAATAAAACTGTTATATCAAAATATGAATAATAGTTCTTAACTAGATGTGTGTGAAAACTAATATAATATACAACTATAATGTATTACACGTAAAAGTATTTGACTCAAAAAGGAAAATACATTTCCACGCCTCACATAAAAAAAAAACTGCTATCGACTATTATTAAGTAAATCGCATTCATATAGGCCCCTTTTAATGTTGGGATACATGGAAATGAAGAAGCTCAACCGGTTGCAAGCGAATCTGCCACATTTCATCAATCCAAGAAAATTAACCAAACCACAACTAAAGTACTCCATAATACTATCAATCACAAAACTAATGAAACATGAAAAAACTATTGGAATAAAAGACATCTTGCAAATAAATTAAAGAATATAAAACATTTCATCCAAAAATGGAAACTCCCCTTCAGTCTTAAAATAAGAGACCAAATTTTTACCACCTGAGTCAGAATAGAACACACTCAACTAACCCATTATTTCCTCATAACCAAAGAGACGGTCCTTGTATAATGTGACACGCGCAAAGAAAAACTGACAATCGACCACATAATTACCAAGTGCCCAAATATGGCGAAGCATGAATAATTCAACATTACCTCAACTAACACTGAATGAAGAAAACAGTAAAACAATAATTTATATTTTTTCAATAGTATTAACTAAAGTAAATAATTTTCAATAATGCAAATCTTTTTCCTTTTATTTTATCCTCAAAATTATATATTTAAGTTAAAAGTAGGCTAGTAACCCTTGTTGCAGAAGTCCAAATAGCTAATAAAAAAAAATCTTCATGCCGGTAAAATAAACTATTTAAACTGTTCACAATATTCATTTTAATTTTTGGTTTTTAGAATATTAATCATATTTAATATATTTAATAAAAGTCGTATTAAATTTCATTTTTCTCAGAGAGTATCTTCAATTATCTTTAAAGAGTTGCTTAGTGCTGAGCTTCTTGATTTACAAGAGGAAATTTTTTAGAACAATATTAATAAGATATGATTAATTGATACGTTATACATTCATTATAGTTTTAGATGTGGCGAGGTATTATCATTATTTATTAGTATTATTTATTATTTTATTTCTATATTATTAATATTTCTAACTTGATACTAATTAATAAAACTATTTGTGTGTATTTATATTGGTCTGGTATTTTTTAAATTCAATTTAGTTTGTCAAACATAATTAATTTGAATTTCCATTACATATTATTGAATATTTATTGCATTATAATCACTTAATTTAATAATCACATATTTTATATTAAAATATACACTCAAACAAAAAAATAATAGGAAACGTACGTTTGTTTATATATGCATTGGCCATTTACATATTTTTCTATAAAAGGTTTGAAATAATTAAAATGTATACGAGTTTAAGATAATTTATTCAAATAATACGAATAAAAAAAAAATATAGAAATATGAATAAGAGTAGGTAATTAGTATTGCAAAATCAATACATAATAATTTTGTTATATACTATGCCCATCCGACCGACAAGACGGGTTTGACGAAGGGAAAAAACAATGTTGACTCAACCTAAACGAATAACAATCATGCGTGTGGCTCAAGGAAACTAAATAAAACGTCTATGTTTATTCGTCGTTATATTTTGTTGAAACTGTTCGTATCATAAACGCAAAAAATATTTCAGTTGCGTTCAAGATTTTATAAAAGTGTGATGTAACAGAGATTGATTTTGTAAAATTTGATGAGCATTAAAATAAAATGCAATCACGTTGGATCGTAACGATGTAGTCGTATTATGAATAATCATATCATTGTAATGTGAAACATCTTTTCTCTAATGATATTCCCCTTCCCTCGCCGAATCACTTTGAATGCACTGTCTCCTTCGTCACCATCCTGGTGTAATGACTGAGGACGTGTCGCATGCGCACGGAGGAAGGAAACAGACTGAACACGATGTTTTAAATACGGCGTGGGTATCGGTTGAGACGACGACGACGACGGCAACGACGTGCTCGCTAGGTCGTCCAGCGTGCGTTTTTGTGAGAACTGAACACGTTGGCGGCGACGACGGCATGGCACGTGAACTGAATGTGTAAAAAGTGTCGACTACGAATAACGATAAAAAAAAATACGGCGGTACCTACAAGGCGACGTGATGTGGGAAAGGCAGTAGTAGTCTGCCGTCGGTTTTAATCTGTGCGGTTTCGACCCTATATATAAAGCATATGGATATTTTTATTAAATCGTCAATTAGGTGCGGGGATATTTTGACGACAAATCGAACGTTTTCAAAAAACATAAAAAAAAAATCCCAAATAAGAAAATATTTTTCGTCACAAATAATCGCTAAAAAAAGTAGAAACATTCTACAATTTGAAGTACTTTAATATTATGACATAAATGATACACTGTACTTGATATTTAAACTTGATATCAACATATTTAAATACATCAGTAATTTATTGTTATTTTGTGAGTTTAATATTGGTACCACTAAATAAATTTTATATTCTGAACAGTTTTTACTCCAAAAACCTTTTTTAGGTTATGTCATGGGATACGCATTTATTTTATTTATTTTAAATACCTACAGAATGAAAACAAATAATAAGATCTTAAAATTCGAAATAAAAATACGACTATGTGTGTATTAACATATAAAATTAATCTTATATTCGGCAATACCTCGCCCGCAAAAGATATTACATTATTATTCAGTATTGTAAACAACGAGCTGACGTATAAAATACACACAGTATCAGGACACTGCAGTACGCATTTTAATGACAACATTAAAACATTTAAAACAATGTAAAACTGTTATTCTTGTTTATCGAATAATACTTAAAAATTATAATAATATAACACGAATCATTCTATTTTAGTTAGGTACCTACACTATATCTAGTCAAACTTTAAAATGTAAACTTTATAGTGTATACACAAATAATAAATACTATATTATGTAAATCATATTATACTTGGATTGGTATTTATCGACTAAAGGTATACTTTATAGTAAATAATATATAGTCACCGTACCTTATAATAAAGCTTATTTTGGAAAAAATCTTTATAAAAATGTCTCGTATGTATTTATTTTTATAGAACAAATTTAATGCTATGAAATATTATTTTATGAATAAAAATATTAGATGTAATTAAGGATAACGGAAATAGTTAAGTTGTTGTCATATAAATAATTTATATATATATATAATAATAATTGATATTCGTTTAATGAATGACTGTAGAAAGGGTGTCACACATCGTAAGTAAGGTTGTACTATTATAGGTACTGACATTTAAAATATTCCTACCACCGCAAAAATTACAACTAAACTATGCGCGTAGTGTCTATATTATAAAATGTATAACGATAATAATATTATATAACATAAATAAACAATAAATGCGTTGCCAGATTTTACATTCTATATAATTGTGCCGATTTGTCATGGTCACTGCTCCTCGTTGTTTCCGGGGATAAAATAAAGAACTACGGTTAGTTTCAAATTTAGAATGCGTCATAAACAGAGTTGCTTTTTCGATAACTTTAATGAGCTTTTTACATCAAATTGTATTGCCTTATCAAATTTACTTATTGTGTCAATTTGATTGCCTATTATTTATTAAAATTAAAAAAAAATATTTCAAATTTAGAATACTTAAGAGTCCTGAACATTATACATAATATATTATAATTAGTACGAAGAGTAAATTGAATATAAAATACTGTTTGGTACCTAATTATGCCAATTTGTTTTTTTATTTTGATTTCAACGAAACAATATTTTAGTATATAATATTATATTATTATTTCATAATATATATCAATAATCACGTCCGATAAACAAGTTCCACATTGAACTAAGCTTCCAGATTATATACTTGGGATTGTATGTAAAAAATAATAATTCCAATTTCAAAATTTTTAATTGGTTTCAAAAATATTTAATGTCCTATTGATTATATATATTTATTTAAAATATTTTTATTCTAGGGCATTTAATGTGACGAAGAAATAAAACTAAATTAATCGCAGCTTTCTTAAGTATTATAAATATAAAGTTATCTTAATACAATTGTATATGGTAGGTATATTGGAAAAAGTCAAAAAGACATAATCCATACTTCAATAAATTTTAAGTTAATAAATAAACATATTTCGAAATTTATCAACTATACGATACAATTCTAATTATCTAAGTCCCGTATCATCAATTCGAGTAATAATAAGCACATGAAAAATCACATGCAAAATATAGATACGTTTTGTTAATACGATATAAAAATTAAATAAAAACATAATATATTATGTGTTAATAATTAGAAAATTGTTAAAATAAAACAGAGTTATGAAACCATTTTCATTTAAAGGGTTAGTTTATTATTCGTATATTATATCCGATTACAAAATTGATTCGTAAAAAAGTTCCAGGTTTCTTTTTATTTTGTACTTAATTTACGATCAATTATACTTAAGACGTGCGTTTATTGTTTTATAATTCGACACATTTTTTTGTTAATTGCAATGTTATTAAGATTATATGTATGCTTACATAATAATGTATTATATTTTGAAAAAACATACTAAATACAAAACACTGAGATTATTTATAATATTATGCCACTTCAGAATAATTAAGTGATAATTTGTATTATAATTGTATAAATATTGTAGATTTCAGTAACTTTCTGATAAAAGCAGCTACTGTAAATACAATAATTTATTAAAAATTTAAAAAATGTTGAGCATAATAATATATTTTAACAGTCTGCAAATGTATATGTATATATATATGCACACGTCACTTTTCGTGATGTTTAAATTATAACAAATCAATCAGATCTCCTGAATCCGACTGTTATGCATAATTGTATTGTTATTGTTTTACGGTAGACGGTATGCCTACTATGTGTTATACTGTTATATAATAATATATTAATAATATTGTATGATGCAACCAAAATTAATATACCTTATCGGCTTGTCGGAGACAATCGATGCGCCGCATTTTGCCCTTTTGGTCGGGATTGGACAGCACGCACATAGCCGGTTTTTTGCCAGTTATGCTCAGCACAAAATCCTCCCGGCATTCCTGAGTTATGTCTTTCCGAAGCTTTCCTAAAAGCCGAGACGCCCATTTCTGTTTCACCTCGGGTTTTTCGTTCTGCAACAATGCAAAAATTGCGGAAATCCATTAAACGTACATACATACATATTACATTTATATATATATATATATTTATTATAGATATGCGACTATATATACCCGATAAGTTTTCGGTACATTAAGTTTCTTTGAGGTAAAATAAAAATTACCTTCATACGCACGCATTATGCGTGTTTATTAAGCTTTCGTGCATTCGTGAGTGAGTGAGTGTGTGTGTGTGTGTGTGTGTTTGTGTATGCATGTGAGCGTATTTATAATATAATAATATATTGTCGTGTATAGTATATTTAATATTTATAGCCGATATCCAATAGTCGAGTGCACAATGTTTGAAACATACTATCGATAATATATTATAATTTTTTATTGTGTCGGAATATCGATTTCGGTTTGTGATAACGGTGGTAACTGATGCAAGTAAGTATATTAGTATATATATATATAACATATACACATAACTGTACAATTTAAAGGATACGTGAGTATAATATTATATAATTATATGCAAAATTATATATATTTTATAGTTTTAGTTATCTGGTTGAATGTTACTTGCGTATAAAAATATTATTATATATCCATATTATGACGACAGGTAAAACGCGAGTTATTATTTTACCGAATATTATTAACTATATAATGCATCAATATAGGTTGCTTGCGTCACGAAGTCAACCAAAATATAGTATAAATTCGTGTCCAATACTTTCTTATGGATAGTACAATGAGTGCCACAATAGATACCGAAAAAATTATAACAATGGCCAAACAGAAAGAATGTAAATATGTAATTGAATGAAATATATAAAACTATATTCTAATAATATAAATATACTTATGCTACTACCGTCTTAAATTCATTGTTGTTATAAATCTATAAAAACTTTAATTCTTTTTAACTAATTTAATTTAATTTCATAAATATATTATATTAAAATTAATACACGCAATTATATTAATTTAAGAAAGTTTTGTTACCTAACAATTTTAAATTAATTTTTTACTTTAAAATGTTATTTAGATATAGGTACTATTACGTATATTAGGTACCTATCTATTTATTATTTTTAATGCAAATAATAATTACGTTTATAAGTGTTATAATTTAAAATCTACTCAACTTAAACTTATAAGCTTGACAAAGTTATTGTGGTATATGATCAGAAATACTTTATTCTTCAATATTTCACTGAATACAAATAATAATAATATACGTATGTCGTATAATTATTATTATTAAGATCATCTTAGTGCGATGAAAATACATTAAATTATTATCTATATTAAATGATATAAAATCTAGGAGCCAATAATTAATTACTCATTGAATTAAAATAATTATTACTTATTACTAATAATGTATTAGGTATAATTATTGTACTATTAGATAGATGTTTGCATGAATAAATAAAAAGTAACTCAATTAAAATTAAATTAATTCAAACATTTCCACTTTTTGTTATGTATTATTAATTACCTGCAGAGAATTGTACACAATCGATAAAAAATTAATATTAAAATAATATATCAAAACACTATTAGAAATTGAAAAAAACATTTTTAATAAAATACCTATATAATATAATAACATTTAATGTGACAATATATACGATCGAGAAATTTGTAATTTAAATTGTATAGAACTACTCGTGTTGTGTATATAAATATATTATATCTACATATTTCGTACGTATATAATATATATACAAGTATAATATATAATATACGGTCGTATTTTGAATTTGTTTTCATTATTATTTCAAACAGCCTAACCTAACATGTCCAAGAATATTAAAGAAGTTTTTTCGTAGGTTGATTTATTATTTATATTTTATAAATTGTAATATTATTATAATATAGGTTCACCACACGGTCCACATTACATACTACTGCACGTAGCTCGGATTTTTTTGTACACCGTAAACGAATTGAAAAAATCACATACACAGCACAATCCTATGTACAAGGCGATCCATCCAAGTGCAATTTTATTATTTTGAAACGTCTTACCATTATTTAATAACAATTTAATAAAAATTAAAAAATGATAGAAAATGGAATTTTAAAAATATTTTTTTAAAAATTTTAATAACATAATCGTATATAAAAATAGAATTTTCAATTCAAAAAGTAAAAACATAAAATATTAAGTGTAGACACTTAAATGGATCATCATGTACATATTGTAATTTACTACCAGTTCACCAGTATTTGTCTGACTTGAATGATTTGGGGTTAGCGGCATAAAGATTTTCTGTTGCAGCCGGCCCAGCGTGCAGTAGGTACTGCAGCACATAATCATAAATGTATTAAATATAATACTGTATGTATAATATAGATGCAAAATAGATCGTTGATGCAGTGTTAAAATATTATATTAACAAAAGAGCAATTTTCGAAGGCTCAGATTAATTTTCCATGTAACAAATGTCAAAACTATTTTTTAGCTTATTAATGTGGACAATGACTATACTTAATAAGTATATGAATTTGAATGGAATAATAATAGTAATATATGAATAATGTTATAGCTCAGAGAATACGGTTTAGAATATTTTTACGAGCGTTATGAGGTTCATAAATAATATTTACATCGTTTCAAATATAGATAAACCGTCGACCGCTGAATTCTAATAAATTCTGATACCGGTTTCTTCGATGGTAACTTTTCGTGCGCGAACGCATCCGTCGGCGAATCCGGTGAGGTTCTGAGCCGGAGCGAGGTCCACCGTGCGTAATTTTTTTTTTTTTGAAAAATATAAAGTGTAATAAATATCCAAACTGACTATGTATAAGGTCTAACTCACCGGTTTTCGTGTATAGAAGAGAGAAGAAAAATATAATCTTTATAAAACAGCTTGGTTTTTTTTTTTATAATCCAATCAACTGTCATCTACATTTTGTCATAGGTAGGAACACTTATTATAATATATCCACCCAGTATAGATACTAAACTTCTCCGTTTTTAATCGAAATGCGTGAATGCTATAGAAAAAAAAAATAATTGTTTAACAAATGTAAAATTATTACGTTTTTTTCGCAAAAGTTTACTAAACATAACTTTAGCAAACAATAAAACATAATTTATTCCTAAAATATTTGAAGACACTGTCTCATTTGTATAGGTACAATTACCTTGTTACATCCAATGCTAAAAAATGGTATTTAAAATTTGTTATTGAATATAATTATTTAATAGTGACAGGATTATTTAAATACCGGTAACTACTAAAATACTATACAAAACCAGTGTTAAGTATCGGAACAAACTTTTTTAAGCAATATAAATATTATTTTCTGTGTTTAAAATATTTCTGTATAATTTTATTTATTTAATTCATGTTTTTAATTTCAAAAAACTGGCTATTGCTGGGTCACAACTCTTACAATAATATTGGTATATTTGGTATGGGTACCTACTATCACAATTTACTATGTTGAACCTGGTTACGAATTTAAATTTGTTTCGTTTGGTGTATGTATGGATAAATTTGAAATTATATTATTCAAATCTCTAGTAGAAAAATTGTTTTATTAGCTGAGTAGTATCTTATATACTCTATAATGCTTAATTTATTCATTGATCATTAGCTTATATTAAAGTACATATTTATAATAAACTTGTTATACTTGACTTAATTATGGTATACCCAGTGCACATAAAATTATTATCGTAAGTATAGAGCCGATTAAAATGGTAAACAAAGCTTCTCATTTACATAATAATGAATAGTGAATAGTATAATAACATTAGATGAAATTTACCGACTATTTAACCACTCATTTTTTAAAAATTTTTTTTATATTTATATTTTTTCATAGTGAATTTAACTTTTTTTTATCTTCTTTTACTGGAAAGAAGTATTAAACCAACGTCCAACATAATATAGAAAGTTGAAAACATTCTAAAGCAATGATGACTTATTTAACTATTTGTTTTATATATAGTATTAATTAACATCGTAAAACACCATATATAGTGCACACATTATATTATATCGTAGTTGTACATTTATGAAAAAGGCGGAGGAAAAGTGTTTCCGAGGGTGTCCTCGAGACTATACTTTACCGAAAATAACAGAGTCCACTTGTTTTATGAGTAATTAATTACGGTAAATTTACGTACATATTTTCTTGACGAATACCAGAAAAAAAGTACATACATGTTACATCTCAAACATAGACATCCGATACCCCAAGTATTCTCCTAGATCTTGTCCATATTCTAAAATATAATAACGTACCTATACATACGATTGACTTCCCGCACGTGCACATCCGTTTGTTTATGTCCATGAACCTATTATGCGTGTTTGTATCTATATGGCTTATTTAAATTTAAAACGTACAGGTGAACAATATTAACATAATAAAACGAGTTTTGGAAGAAGCGTACGATTTCGTAATACCGCGATTAGGATTCATTACGTAATTCAATAATAGGTATAGCTTATTATGTCGTAATTATAATATGGACCTACTGTCACCTGTATATATTGTTATGTATCATAAGTATTACGCACCGCTCAACACAATAATAATAATATAAATATAATATAATTTATAAAAAAAAAATAAAATACTATCGCGTATTAATGCAATATTTATGTGTAACATGGAAAACTGTTGGCCTAATGATCGTATACAAATTCATCAATAGACTATGAAATATGGACCGTACATCGATTTATCAAATAAAAAAAACATATTTCATGTAGATAATTTTTAATAGAAGTAGGGATGTTCCATACACCTCTAGTGGCGTAATCAAGATTTACAATTAACGGGGATGAGAGAATTGAAGAACTGCTTATATAATATCATAGAACACAAAAACAACCATGGGTAAAACTAAACCTAAAACCCGTCTCTGATGCGATGATATTATATATATCTTATATAAATACAAAAGTGTATATTTACCAATTGCTCTACCCCTAGTCATCCTATATACCTTATGACCCACGCAAATAATACATCGCGTCGATGCGTGCATTGGCATGTGCAAAGGCTATTTTTTAGAAATGTAAATTTCTTTGTAAGGTGCGGAAAACTATTTTTATTTTCTATTGATATTTTATCACGTTATAACATTACTTGATATTTGCCACACGCCATCCGTCACATTATTCATAATCATTTATGGGTAACTTGCAGGCGTTGTAAAACACTTTTTTTGTTGCGCAATTTATTTTCAATTGTGTAAAAAAAAAATACGAATATTCCTTTAATAATATTTATATTTAAACAGGACCTGAACATATAAACATATAACAATAACTCTATACGAGTCAACAATAATATAATATATTATATTGTGTATTGTACGAGTTTAATCAACAACGGTCTCCGAGCACGTTCCCCTGAAGATTAAACTACCTAAAGTGTAATACACGTAGGTACAATGACTACTGACGTGCGTAATTATACGAAGTAGTCTAGCCACAGCCGGTGGTAAAAAAGCCGAAAAACTCATAATTGTCTCTATAGAAGGAATATGTGTATAATAATAATAATAATAATAACAATAAAAACACAGATTGTCATTCTAGTATATATAATTGTTATAATTATCGCGTATGGAGTAAAACGTATAATCTGACGAGAACGTAAAGATGAGATTACGATATTATCACTGTGATTACCCCAAGTGTTATCGTTGTTATTATTATTGTTATCATAATATCGCCTCGTCTAGACGACGCTTTGTTTGAACACCGTTTTCCGCGCGTGACCGTACGTGCGTATATCCTGTATAATATTATTATATATACATTGCGTATAATGCGTTTTATGCTCAAACCACAGTTTAGATTTAATTAGACCAGTAGTTCTCAAACTGTTCTACTTTGGAGCACTAGTATTCCGAAGGAGTGATATCTTGGGGATCCACGGAAATATCCAGATTAAATAAGATTATAACATATTATATTATGTCACAGTTACATTTAGATACAATAATTACATTTAAACCGAACCACCAAGAAATAATAATTTAAATTTAACGAGATCAATGATCATCCTCAACTCTAAAAGAATGTGTTCGGTCGTCTTTCTTGCTAGTTTAAAAAATATAAAATTTCCATCCAACGAACATACTGATACTGCTGTGTGTATAAAAATAAAATAGATAGGTAAAAAGTTTCATAATTCTTTGTTTATACTTTCCATAGATACTAATAATTCTCCATAGTTCGTTTTATGCATAGCCGAATTATTTCTAATATAGCCCAGAGCCCTAATGTTGTTTTTTACTTACTGAATCGCGTCACATATTGTGCAAACATATAATACACGTTGTATGTGATGAGAAAGGCATCAGATTACCACTATGCCTCTTAACTATAATAGATGCTACACTGGTGTGTAAAACAATTTTTACCGTCCATAAAAACGATTTACCGATAAAAAAAATATAGCTCACATTGCTTTTATCTTAAAGCCGATTGCTTCATTACGCAAAGCGTATAGTTGAGATTTCAACAAACAAGTATGTCTATGTATAATTTTGGAAGAACTGAAAGGAAGCGCTTTTTAAAATACATTAAACATGCCGATTGTATATTCTATTAAAATCTCAAACCAACAGTAATACTATAAGAATAAAAAAAGCTTATAACACAACGTTGTGACACAATAAACGCACGGGATTTAAGATAACATGACGGCGGTGGCTAAATTATAAATGACACGTCGAACAACTGATTTCACGAGTGATTTTGTGAAGGCAAAATCCACAAAGAGGGAGCAAAAGCTTCACACCCTTTTATATTATCTGGCTATTAGACCAAATTGTTGTCAGGTACCTTAATGTACATAGTAAATATAACCCCTCTCGAGATTGGTCTCTTGACGGATGTATAACAAATTAGGGATGCCTTGTTCAGTTAAGTTGTGGGCCCACAGCCGTCGGATTTTTTACAAAAGGAGAGGGGTTGTAAATAAAAACAATCATTCCCCTACAAACTCACGAACATGTCACGCCACCGCTACGTATAACAAACATTAAAAAGCAAACAATTTATGACTTTTTCGTGGTAAAAAACAAGACCCTTAAAAAAAAAAAACAATAATATGAATATGTGTTTTTTATTTATTTTAAAGGATAAAAGGGACAAATTCATATGGGGGCCATGATTTCAATAACATACTTTAATATAATATATATTAATTATTAATTTGTTCAAATAATATAATATACATTTTATGAAACTTGAAAGATAGTAATAGTTCAATTATTATTTTCAATGCTAAACTTTCCAAACCAAATTATTAAATTTGTATTATATAGAGGTTGTCATAATGATTACATTTTTTATATTTTGTTATTTCTGCAGCCAATGTAATACTTTATTTTAAAAGGTATTGAGATAATTACTATTTTCAGTATTTATATTATTTGGGTGGTGTATACAATATTTTTGAACTAATATGTATAAAAAATATAAATAACAATCACTGACGACAATTTATTAGAAATCTGTAACAAGGTTATAATTAAAATTATATTTTCTGCGTCATCCCGTTATCGCGCACTCTTTATGGGGTTTAACTTGAAACGTGCAGATTTAGCAGTGAACGCTCACACTATAAATACAGTCATATAAGTATTAATAATAATATTATACCACAGTCGATATTACGATTTTTTCGTAATATGTAGTATTGTAGTTACAATATTTATATACACGCAAACGGATTTAGCCACAGCGGTCGCGACATTCCACGTCGTTCCGTGTTTTGGTATTTAAATTAACCTTTTTGGTCGAGTGTAATCGAAGTAATTACCGAACGCACAATATCGTAAATGTCGGCGACCCGGGGACGAAATGTCAAATCGCAGTTAAGCGACGAATGGGTCTTCTGCAGCGAGCGTAGCACAATTTATGTTTATATATAGCATTACACGCATTTCCCCCTCAGGAATTGATAATACAATAATAAAAAGAGGATAAACGAATTTGTTGTGTGGTAAAAAAAAACCACCGTCCGGGTCATATACATGTATATAATACCTATATGTGCATATTCGATGCGACGCCGAGTCGTCTAGTCAAAAAAAAGGGATTTGTTGACAGTTAACGAAATGTTTTGAGCACGAGATACGAAAAAAAGAAAGCTGACCCGGCACGCATTTGTTATTCACTCGGCGCGTCCGACCGGTCAGTCGATGTTATTTTATTATTAAATTAGCAATGTACATATTTTTACTTGTATTCTTACACACGAACGACGGTATATTATATAGTTTGGAATTATTGTTATTCGATTCGGACACGACGTGATTTTTCCCTTTTTTTTATTTGTGTGTGTTTCCTTCGACAAGCACCGCGGAAATGCGCGTCGTCAACTGTTTATATACTATCTTTATCATTGTATGTTTACATCAATACGATACGATAGTAATAATTTAATCCATAACCACCCGCCCTTCACGTGATCACATTGCTACTGTCCTTTGTCACTGGTAGTGATTTCAGTTGGTACGTGGCGTAGAAAGGAGAGTCTTAACCTAACCAAGTGACGAACGGTCGTTCACTCATATAATATTATATACACAATATAAAACATATTCATACATGATTTTATGATGATGTCGCACTGTTTTCATCACAATTTAATTATATATGGGCATATGTCCATTGTTTTATGAATGTGAATACGTGGTAAATGATAAAACGTACCTACTCATACAAATCATTCACTAATTATAAAATACCTAAGTTTATTATTACAGGATATCAGTTACAACTTAAAATAATATAATTTGGCGTTTACTTGGATCATAAGATATGTTTTATTTTTAATGTACTTATTTTGTTCGAACATAAATAAAAACAATTATATATATATATATATTTCCTAAACGATCTAGAAAAAAACTAACAAATTAAACTCATATTCCATTTATTAGTAAAAAAAAATAATAAATATATCTTTACTAGGTGCACCGTAGCCTTAACGCACAAGACAATATACTGATACCTTAAAACAATATTATGATATGAAAAATTTGTATTTTAAATCTTAGAAGTCATATATGTAAATATTATTTTAATATATTTAAAAGGTTTAAGAGCAAATCATTCCAAAAAATTCACTTTTCACCCAACATCTGTAATAATATGTTTCATTCATAACCGTAGTCGAAAATATAGACTATAGTTCAAGAATTCTGATTCTATTCAACAACATTTGCCCAGATAAGATTAGCTTGTTTTATAGCCAATGGCGTTATCGTTTGAACATCATCATTGACCGTAATATATGTTTTATACGTACCATACAATATCATGTTTTACCTACGTTTTACACCATTATTATATCGCAGCTGTCATAATATATATATATATATATTTATTATATATCTTTATATTCCGACGATATAACTCGACGCGTGCGCGTATAATGACCGGTTATAATATCATGTCTTACAATAATATATATTTTTATACTGAGTACACAACGATGTTGTTTTATCGATGGTATATAATATATTTCCATGCTGCATACGCCCAGCGATTTTTCACTTTTTCCCCAAATCGTCTCCTCAATTGGTCCCGCGGGAGATCGATTCTGGGCACCGAACACGGACCTTAAACGAACAACCCAAAGCTATCTATAGGTACTACCCTCACCGTTGCACTATATATATATATATATATACATACACAAGCGAACATTATACACACATTCGTCTTGTAGCGGGTGTACACGATTTATGACTTTCCATGTACACCGCACGGCAGACTTGTGTGTACAGAGATGTCTGACCGACGCGATTTTTGGCTTTTCCCAACGGTGCCGGAGGTTAAGTAAAAAGCGCCGGGAGGCCACACTTAAACCCACTATATTCCCAAATTCGCATTATATTTCTCTCTCTATATAAATATACTCGATAGTCGAATGTATAAACACAATATACGTAACCGTGAGCTAACCTCTTGTGTTTGAACAGTTACGTACCTTAAATATAAGCACTTGATTTACGTCAGTAGATACATAGAATGATAATATGTTACACCATCATAGAGGACCGTTGCCGAACAAACGTAACAACAATCGAAGATATAGAATGCATTTATATTGTATTATTATATTTAAAAATTTCAAACGAAAATGTGATCAACACGAAACTCAAACCTACATAATATAATATAACATATATTTATATTAATACAAATTTAAAGTTAGTGAATAAATTCAAATATTGCTATTCTTAATTTATTTTCCGAATTCAAAAATTATTATTATAGGTTGAATGTAGATCCGATATACAATACCGATATTTAACAGTATAGCGTGTTTTATATTTATTTATTTTTCGTCAAATAATTAGAAAGTACCACTGTAAAGTTGAGAACGGTAAATAGTTATTCAAACCTTCACAAAAAGTTCGTGGCGAGCGAGTTCATAAATATTTAGAAAATAATATAGATAGAAAATTTACACATCCTATTAAATAGATAAATATATAACGAATGATCACTGTGGTTATAATTTACCAAAGTTATTTCAGTACTGCAAGTTGAGATGAGAGAAGTACAAAATATGTAAAAAAAAAAAAGCATAAATAACTCATTCATATAGGTAGGTAGTTCCATGACTTGGCGCCATCATTGCAGATGTATATTATGTATATTACTTATATATATAGTGGCTTAAGGTCAACGCTGGTTATAGGTACATGCATATAACAAACCACTGCAAGCCTGCAGGTATAGGTATACATTATATGGCGCCCGTGTTATAATAAATTAATAAATAAAAATACGCTACTATATATAATATTATAATATACATAATATACTAATAATAATAATATACATTCTCCTTTGATATTATTATTATTATTATGACGTCGACTCTGTGTCCGACGACAACCATAATAATATAGCTTACATAGGTGTATAATACATATAATATGCAGGTGATGTTAAGAGGTAGGAGACCTGTAAAATATATTATTTATAAACAATGCACAATGAATGCAATGGAAAATTAAATTTAATCAGAAACGCGTGCATAATATAGGTGTACAATTTTTAAACCCATACGTCGCGTACAGCGTGGTAAATCATATGTTGTGTGGGTTTCGTTTTCGGAGGATGATTTCATATTTTTATACTTGTACGGTGTACATACATATATATATATGTATGCACGTTTGTTTATCATTTTATTTTATTATACATACTTACGTAGACGGGTCGCGCATATCGTTACAGTAATAATATTAGTAATAATAATAAATCCCTCCACCGAGAAAGCTCTCGTTATTACCATTATTATCATTATCAACATCGTCATTGTAGTCGTTGCCGTCTTATAATACGCGACACGCGTACCGTATAGATTGTAGTAATATTATAATCTTCGCATCGAAGCGCATAAATATTATGCACAAAACGTCACAATAGTGTGTAAAAATGAAATAATTGCGTACATACGTGCGCAATATAATAATAATAATAATAATAATATAATAATGATTCGTGACGGTACAAAAATGGATTCATATACGCCCGACGCGAGCATAATATATATTATATCTATACACATAATCTGATCGTTTTAAATAAATATGCAATGTCTTTGACATCCGGGCTCTCTCGCTCTTTCATAGTCGTCTGAATATACGTATATTCGTCGTGAGATATAATCGTCTGTATATGTGCAGCGTATAACGTACGCGCGTAAATAACTTAACAGTTTCTCTATATTAATTCGAAAATCGTGTTCAAAGTAAAAAAAAAATAATAATAATAAATGAACGTATATTATACATCTACCTCTATATATTAATAAATTATATAACAGTAGATGCACAACGGTTTTCGTTAAAAGCGTTTCCGACCTGCGCAATAGTATACGTAATAATATAGGCACAATATCGTAATAAATGATAAATATTGTAACTACGACACAATATAAAATACATGATAAAAACTAAAATTTCGTTACTGGTCGAAAATGGATTTTAAACTAGGACTTATCAATATCACACTCAGTTAAAACTCAATTTTCTTCGCCATATATTTTCGTATCTACCTACTTAGTATGGTATTAGAACAAGTTGTATATAATGTTATGTTATAGAAATGTCATGTTGTAGAGTCATTAGTCATTACTTATATTATAATTTATAATAATGTAAAGAAGTAGAAAAGTACGCGTAAATATATATGATTTATTTTTATTTATTCTACAAGAAGATAATAGGTCACACTGAACATGTTCTTATTTATAATCGAACATGTTTATTGTACATCTAAATTTTTTATATACCTACCTATTATGCTGTTTTAAAATACAACAAAATTAAAATAACAAATCATTGATCGACCAAATTTTTTTTATTGAATATTTTATACGCGTAATATATTTATATAGTATGATAAATTTTATTACTGCGCAATAATTAATAACTAATATATATATGTGTGTGTACCGTATTGCAGAATCAGTGACAAAACGAAAGACATAGAAAAATGTTGACCTTTAATACCTAAATATGTAACTGTTGCTATGCTCATGATAAATATTAAGGATGTTAAATTGATACACCGAAAAGCCATACAAATTAATTGAAATACCTAAAAATACAATTTAAAATGCAATAAAAAAATACACAAAAATATAAAATAATAATCTAACAAATTTAAAAAAATATAAAATGTAATATGTTGTTAGATAATTCAAACTTTTTCTAAGGAAGTTACATTTTATAAACATTTAAAATAATGCATTCTACTACAAATTTACAGCTTCACTCATACTATAAAATGTATTGTAACCCTCGATTCTTCACGTGTACGTACTTTGACTATAATACTTTATAAATATATATACACCTCACAATGACATTGTAAAAGCTCACAAGTCGTGCTAGTATTACTATATACATAGTGTAAACGGCTTATGCAGAAATTCATCCAGTGAAGGCGTGGTTGATACGCTACACACACATACACATATACATACATACATACATACATACGTCATACATACATATATACATACATACACACATACATACATACATACATAATATTATATACACTGTATAGTGGAGACGCTAATACTAATTTACGACCTAAGTGTGTGGATAAAATGTGTATAAATATTGCATTTCGACTTTATCGAAGGTCACTATGTATAATAGAATAATATAGTATACTATATATATATATGTATATACGCGTGCAACTTGCAAACGGCGCGCGGCGTACGACAGCATAAGAAGGTAGGTACGCGTATATTACACAAGTCGATGAGGCACGAACCGAACCGGTTTCAGCAGCATAATATTCTAAATAATTGTAAAAACAGTTCTTTTATATTATTATAAGTCTTGTTATTCCAATCAAAGTCGCCCGCGTTTCTACGGTCACTCGAATGAAATATGTACCACAGCCGTACGCATTTGACACGAGTAATATTTAATTATTAATCTCGGTTCGATGCCTGCAATTGCTACATCGTGAAATCGATTTAAAAACCGATTATTGTACTACACTTTATACTACGACGTAGGTATTCTATATAATGTAGATACTAAAAACATTATCACCAAAAGGGGAGAGGAGAAAAGAGAATGCTAAGCAATTCAGCATTTCTAGTTAAGAGGATGTCATACCCACTTCTGTAATCTCAGACGTATATCATAATTCATAGACAAATTTAAGTTAGGTATAATCTCTTTTTTATTCAGTTTTTCAAAAATAATATTTCGAAACACGTCAAATATAATGTAGTATTTTTTGGTCACAATTCAAAAGTTGTGCTGATATTGTTGTTATCCATATGACCCAGTGGAGGCGCCAGGATTCTTTCTAGGTAGGGCCAATGGGAGGCCAAACATTATATGGTAGGGTCACAAATAATTAAAACTGTGTATATTATTATGTCTAAGGTTAGGCCAGTGGTAGGGTTACTGGTAGGACCAGGCATTTTCAAGTAGGGCCATGGCCCTACCTTTTCCGTCCCTGGCGCCGCCACTGATATGACCAAAATGTGGCTGTAACTTAAAGAGCGTGTGTGGCGTGTCACTGAATTGAGTAATACGGTAGGCAACTTCTATATTCCCCATATGGCCCTATGTATTACTCTATATTATGATCAATTGTGGCTCATACCGATACCATTATACCAAAATATTAAAACTAACAAAACTAAATGGGTTCTCATAAATTATTAAATAAATATATTATTATATACCTACACTGAGATAGGTTTGCGAGACAAAAAAATGTACGAACGATGACGTGTTCTCTGTAAAACATTTATATCCTGTAAAGTCTAAAACATTATTTGGACACACGTCGAAAAACAATATTCACAGTAGTGTCGTATTCTCACTAATAGTACACGGCGACGCGATGCGGCAATTAGAAATTCGCATCGAAAACAGATATCCCACAAAATATGCTTTTTATTTATGTACGTCCGGGCCCGGTTTGGAGTATTTTTCGTATTTTTTTGCTTCTTCGAGTTTTACAAGGAGCAATAAATTATTTGAGCGCGCGGAGAAGATGTTCGAGAAAAGTAAAGCACCAGTCGTTCGACTGTTAAGTTAATTGCGTGAAAAGTGGATGGGGAAATATATATATAAAAACTGTAGTGGTTGAATATATATGTGTGTGTGTATATATATACGTTTATCGAGAAGAAAAAAAACAACGACCCCAGCACACACTACCGCGGACGCGCTCCCGGCGGGGTGTTTTGTAAAGAAGGGTAAAAAGTTCTTTCTTTATTTTTCCTTGTCTCTTTCTTTTTTACTTTTTTTCTTTTAATAAAAATAAAAGTCGTTAAATAACAGCTAAAAGGCGTACAAAAGAATGGCGATTCCGGGCACTAATATATAATTAAAATGCAATTTTGCGAGCGCGCAACAACGAAATATCTACGCCCGCGAATGGTTATCTGTATATTTATATCAAGAGAATCGCTATGGTAAATATAATAAGTCATTGGGAATGGGACGGGGATTACAGGAAACAACAAATCTGCAAGAACAATACAGCGCTCGTTGCGCTTCACACTTTTGTTTTTTTTTTCGGGAATTTTCTTTTATCTTAAATAATGACTCGACAAATCCTTTTTTCTCGCCGAGGGCTACCCGCCAACCAATACTCGTTCCATCGAACCCATCGTTTGTCAGTTCGGTTTAGTTCGGAGTCTTGAATGGAAAGATTATAACTGCCACCCGTCATAATATTATTATCTATATTATTGTTCTGCTCTATACAACAAAGGTACTTATAATTAGGTAGGCTTAAAAATATTTGTGTGAAATTTATATTAAAATATCTATAAAAAATAAATTATATTCCGTAAATACTTTATGATTATAGACTATAGTATTGTCGAAGTATTCCGAACATTCCTAAAATACATAAAATATAAAAATTTAGTCATTGGTTTAATTAACTATACATTCAAATATTTGTATAAGTTACTACAGAACATAAAAACAAATGAGCACCATGCAATCATTGCACTTAAGCACTTTTTCAACTCGATTAAATTTATTGAACAATATTTGAAAATGATAATAAAATAATCAGAAATTTTGATATGTTTTAAGAGTAATTTTGAGAAAACAATATTAAAAACAATTATATATATATATATATATATATATATATAAGTTATACCTACTTCTCTACCCAGAAATAAAAACTGCATGGCAGATGCACAAATTCTATAAATACATATACACATTTTTATTCCGTGATATTTTACGATATTATAATATGTATAAATGTATAATACAATAATATAGTAATGTCATGTTTGTATAAAAATAATACAGTGAAAGTATATATCAGCCGGCGAACTGGACTCTGCCTGGACGTGTGCCCACTAGGTACAGAAAACTAAAAAGATAAAGAAGACAATAAAGAAAAAAACCAAAAACCGGAAATCGGAGCGAGCCAATCGTGTTCATATTCATCTAAGTGTTTATGTTTCGTACGTTTGGCCAAGTGTAGTGTGCGAAAAACGCATCGATAAATCGCACGTAAACGCGGTAATACCTATAAACTATAAGTATAAAGATAGCATTATAAAAGGTGAGTTTCAATTATCATTTTTAAAATAAAACTAGTATTTCTCACATACAATTCCAAACAGAATTTTGACTTTAAATTATCAGTAAATAATAAAATCATTTTGTATTAAAAAAAAATGTAAAATCTACCATGATCGAACTAATAAATATATATATATTGGTTACGTCGTCAACATACTGTTTTATTTTGACAAGGCACGAAGTCGTTTGTACCTCACGACATACTCTGAACAAACCTTCTAACGTTACCACCACGCAGTACTTCAATTTTATTAACGAGTAAAAACAATAAACAAACAATAAAAAAACTCATCTTCAACGACTCTTAAATGTCTATAAGGAATACTACCCGACCACAGAACAGCGTAAATAGAGTACAGAATCCATTATATTATCAAATAAATATATATTTCACTCAAAGCACTACAACATGTGTTCTCTTACAAAACCTAAAATATACATAAATTAAGAATGGAATTTAATATAATAATCAATTTCAAATGAATTAATGTATTTATTTTTCTTCAATCTACTCGTAAGATATAACAATTTATCTGTTTTGGATTGTTTGTGATTTTAATGTACTTTTACTACGATAAATTATTTGATAGTATTGAGTTAGTCATAAAATTTTAAACTTTATTTTATTTTATTATATTCAGTTATAAAAGATTTTACGTTTCAATATCTCTAAAAATGTTTCACAGATTTTTAGACATTTTACACGCCGGGTGCACTATAAACAATTCCTTTTATGTACTGAATAATCAAACATATTCGTTTTTTGGTTGATAATAAAATGTAGGTAAAAATCAATTTTTTTCTTCAAATATTATTGTATTTTATAAATCTTATATATTCTAAAATATCTATACATCTAATTTACTTTTCTACTCCAAACTTTATATCCTTCCTCTCACAATTAGTAGTTTATTGAAGTATTTATTATTTACATCGTGATATTATAGAAATTTAATTCAGCGAAAACATACTTATTCAGAACACTCAATACTCATACTTCCCTGCAGGTAACGTGCAATTGTTCATGATTCTATCATGATAATTCTAACAAAAAAAAAAAAAACAAACAAATTTACGTTGATGTGAAATCTAAATATATAGTGCCATGATTCTATTTCTATTTTTATCACTCAGCTTTCCAGGAGCAGGAGTTAGATAAGTCGTTGTACAGTCTACAACCTTTTCATTAAGACCATATCAAAATTGGTTAGAATTTTTAGGCAGATTTTTAGTTCATTGAAGACAAACATAAAATACATATTATATATCTATAAAATATATATTATCTTTATCTCAACGTATATAACCTATTCGCATTCTCACCCGCTTTATTACACAGCTTTACAAAAAATTTGCAATTACTATAGAAGTCATTTGTTCCCTCTCTATCTATGTATCTTTATGCATATGTGCCAAAAAAAACCACCTAATAAAATATATACTTATAAGTAATTGTTGTAAAAATATGTAAAATAATCATTTAAATTAAATTGTTTTAATAGCAAAATCCCAGATTGATGAAACTATTCAACGATTACACTAACGATTGGAAAGGTTTATTTAAATATTAAAAAATTGTATTATATAAACTTATAATCTGTGATTTTTACACTATAATATCAAAAACATACACCTAGTCGATAGCGGTACAGTTTTTGTACTCATGTCACGCAATGAGGGTATATAATATAATATATTACGATACCCCACCTCCGCACAAGTCACCCTGTTTAAGAGGTTGTCGCTGTAGCGGTTTCGACAGTGTATATACATATGCGTTATACACGATAATAATATTATATTAAACCCGACGTATAAATATAAACATGTACAACGACGTCAACGATCCGCGCGGTAACGAAAACGGATATGCAAATTACCATTTTTTTCCTACTCCAATAATAAATTGTATAAATACAGCGACGCATATAATTTATTTTCATTTTTATACACGTTGATTTTTTTGTATTGCATATTTTTCCATAATCACGAAATCAAATGCTGCGGCATGCGGGTACGGGTTTTTTCTTCATATTCCTTCATACCTATATTATATCATCTAATTTTTTTTCTTTTTTTTCCTCTCTAATTCCAGCGAAATTCTAGCTCGTCCCATGACTGGGAAGTAACCACGACAGCGAATTCACGGGCGGTGTACTCACGGTCTTATCACGCACGCTAAAATATCATATTGAAATACATATTATTATAGGTACAGCTGCACCTGTGAGATAGGAGACGATATACAAACTTGAGAATTCGAAGGACATCATAGCCACTTTGATGATTTATGCGCTACCTATATTATAGAGTAATGAATTTGGTGAACACGCATTTATGTTGCAGCTAATCTAATTTTTAAACCGTTCTATATAATATTATTTATGTGTAGCATAAATCAAGCACAAAAAAAAATTACTCGTTTTAACGAAATAAGCATAGCTCTTTGTAAACGAG
The DNA here is from genome assembly GCF_020882245.1 of Rhopalosiphum padi. NCBI lineage: Eukaryota > Metazoa > Arthropoda > Insecta > Hemiptera > Aphididae > Rhopalosiphum > Rhopalosiphum padi. Next base: position 43,196,660 of record NC_083599.1, read on the forward strand.
TCTTCTTGTATTTGTTCCCGTATGTAAATTTATTGATCGCAATAGTATTATATATTATTATAATAATAATATGACATTATCCTTAAAAAAAAGTTTTTCAATAGTGCATCAAAATTTATTTAAATTTATTATTTTTATTTTAGGGGAAAATTGAATTCTAACAATTTATTGTAAATTTTAATTCTTATCTATTTATATGACTTCAAAGACATAACATTTGAAGATATTCCACTTATATACATTTTACTTACGAGTTTACATAATATTTTATTATTTATTTATATATATGTGTGTGTGTGTGTTTGTTTGCGCAATTACAATAATATCGGTAATTGATGTGTAATGCACAATATTTGCTACATGATTGCAGGAAGAAAGACCATGCAACACAGTAGACAATTTATTATGGCCAGCTACATAAGACAAATAGTATGTATAAAATATGTAAGTATAATAATATTATTATAACGTGATATACGAGCATACGGCACAGTCCCAGCTAAATTATTATATACGCGTAACGTACCTAGCTGTAGCTGGATCAACTGATTACCTATTACAACAACGATTTCTTATTGAAATAATAATATATATGCATAGGTATTATATAAATGAGTAGATATACATATCTATTGCTGTAAATTTCTATACATTTCTACAATCTAGAGTTTTCCAATTAATCTTTCTGGAAAGATCACTTTAATAGGACATACAAATTAATGTAAAAAACAGTTGATTAATTTTAGTAGATTTTTAATCTCGTATTATATACTTAGTATTTCGTACTTCACAGAATTTGAGTGTATTTTAGCAACATAAATAGCTACATTTTAAACCTAGGCGTAAAAAGATCAAATATATATAATTCAAAAATATAAACTTGTCGTTTATTGTTTTTTTTTTTTTTACCCATATAACAGTTAGAATCACGCAGTTGGTTAATATATTCGGATATTTGTTTAATATATTTCATCTCAGAATTCGTCATTAATAAATTATATTATATACTGCAGACATACGAGTTATAAATTATTAAATTATATACATATTATGCTACTTACGAAAAAAAGACTGCAATAAACATAAATAAAATGCGTATATATTATATTACATAATTACTATTACTATAATAATGCTTACAACTTACAAGACACAAATGTTAATATAATAGGACGAAAGATGGAATTTTTATCTAAAGAAGTACAGTGGCAAAAGATTTTTGGGTATATGATACGTATGTATCGTAGTGAACGATACTATACTATATCATATAATAAACCATCGATGGATAGGCGGACGGAACAAAGGGTGAGAAAGAGAGAGAACAGCCAAGATGGCAACGGACTCGCGTATTTAAACCACGAACGTGTACGACACGCCGTGCTTGGCCGTTGAGGGTGCAGGGAGGAAAATGTTTCAACTGATTAACCCCTCGGCCCACCACTGCTGCTGTTACCTTGATTTACGCACTCTCTACCCCTTTTTATCTCTCTCGCGACATAGTCCCCAAGCGCATCCTATATATCCACGTTAAAATATATTTATATACTATAGATATAAATTTTGTTATACGAACGCGGGTCTCGTTTTTAATCGAATTATCGAGTTTATTCAAAGCGGCGGCGTCGTCGTCGACGACAACGACGACAACCGTTTGTCGAAATATCTACATATACCTAAATATATATATTATAGACCCACCCGCCGAGGAGCCATACCAGAAAGGGTCTGCTAATAAACATCGAACCGCTCTCATTTGTGTGTGTTTTATTTTTTTGTTTTTTTGTCGGGTCCCGTTTAATTTTATTTAACAGCCATTATCGCGCGGGTGCGCGGATTTCGAGGACGAAAATTGATATCGCGCGTTTCGGTTTTTCCCTTTTAATGTAATTAAAACCGTTTTAAAACTCTTATTCGGGCCGCCCGTTATTTATGTTACTCTTACATCGAATTAAAAACTTTTTAAACGCCACTGTCCCCTCCTACCTCTTCTCGCTGTTGTATATGTATACGTATACTCTACCGCCACGACTGGTGTGAATATAAACCTATATACTTTATAAAAAAAAAAACGACAACGACTATCGGTGTGTGCTAATTAATTAATTTAACAGCAAACTATCGAGTTAAGTTAATTAGTTTTGTGTGTGTGTTTGTATACACACACAGAAGCAGGTGGTGTCTGGTGTATACTACAGTCAGACTGGCGTGCGGAAGAGATTAACAGACTCGCCGTCGTCGTCGCGCCGGGCGGAGATAAATATCCCGACCGTGCATACTACACCCCGCGCAAACGCGTACAATAATTGTAATAACAATGTGTGTGTGTGTGTGTGTATGAGTGTGTTCTGGATGAAAAATTAATTACGGGCGCCCGACCTTTTATCCCGCAGCACTGCAGCAGTAAGTGTTGTTTGCGTGTATCGCGAGAAAACTCTACTCGACTCTCGCAATCAACAATGCTATCGTCGGTTTTCATAACTTTTTCACTGCGCTTACTAATTATATTATTAGGTAACTGGTGACTCAGATATTCTGTTATAAACTATGTAATATTATTTTATGTATACCGCGTCCGCGTGGCGCGGCGTGATTTACGATGGTCCGAGCGCGACGCCCGATAATTGCATTACAATAATGAGTAATGACAATGACGTTATAATAGTTATTGCATTGTGTACATTGTTGCATACGCCGGTCCACTTCGACGCACCAGAAAAACAATGAAACACATACAATTTAAAATACAAACACTTTATTAAACCATATAGTGTTCTGGTGAATAGAGTATACGTAGAACGGTTACCGCTGAAGAACCCTTTTATCCGTTTTCTCTTATTACTTATACCTATACCTATTAAAGCTTAACCTAGATTCTTATGTTGATATAAATAATTGTTATTGGCATACTAATTTAATGAATAAGACTTAGGTATTGCTAAATTTGATAACTTAATATATAATTGTCTTCTTAATTTAGTTTTTTAGGTAATTATCTAATGTACTATATTATAATTATTATAACATGATTATATAACAATATTACATTAATATTTATAAAAATACATCAGTAATACGCAGGGTGTATGGAAACGGAGAAAGTTCTCTCATTCCAGACATGAACATATATAACAAATTTACACTTTGTAAAGTGCTTGACACCAGTTTAACTACCACTATTTAATTCACATTTATACTGGAATTTTTAAATAAAAACTAAACACAGAAATATGTTTGAATTTTTAACCAACACCAAATCAAAGTCCGTTATCTATCCGTGACGATGGTTAAGTACTCGACTCGTTTAAAATGTTTAAATGTAAAATATAACTATATTTTTATTAAACTTTTCATCTTGTTTGAATGTATTAATTACGGCTATAATGCGATTACTGACTGAACCTCGTGTATCTATATGTAATTGAGTCATTATCATGATTTAAACGTTTCGAAAATAACCTACAAATCAAGGATATTTTTTTTTATTGTTTTAACTCATCGCATTAAAAACAGCATAATATCTATAAAAAAAATTTTACTTAAGTGTTTTGCCACAGATCATAAAAGATTGTTGTGATTAAAACTACGGTTAAATTCATAATAATGGTCCTCTGCAGTTTAAGTATACGCTCTGCTATGACGATAGCCTATAAAAATAAAATATTTATGTAATCTGCAACTGGCTTTTTACATAAACATAATGTTATACGTGTGTAAAATATAATGTAGCATTTTTATAGTATTAACTCCGCGGGATTAGCTGAAAATAACGCACGCATCTATAATGTATATGCCACATCAACACCGATTTTCTATTATACGAGTATAAGGCTACTGTTACATTCACTTTTTTTCGAACCGTTTTGACTAAATCCAAAATACCCAAATGTGTATTAATGTTATTTATTTATTTTTTCCGTCAGAAAGCGATGTTTCTTTAAAGCGTTATCGCGTATAGTGCCTGAGTATTTGTATTGCATTTATTGCTCGATATAGTACCTATATAATATAGTTATTGCGAAGTTTCTTTCCACTAACCCTCTGGGTACAATGGGTACATATAAGTTATAACGACGTAATCGACGTTTTATCGTAATCTTTCTGATCGATTGGCGTTTTACCGCGCAATAAAAGAACGAAAACCCACTGAATTCCGTGTTTGCCACACCGATGGCGCGTTCGAGTGTTTACTAAATCATGAGTCGTATATATACATAACCAGTGATAAGACGTAATATGTATAATATATATAGTACAAATAAAGTCCATTGCGAACAGCCCGAACAGGTATAAAAGGTATCAATGTGTACATATAATTGCTTACAAACGACATAGCTTTGTACATCTTTAAATTATATGATAGTCGTCATAAAAATAAAGTATACACAATAAAAGAGTAATCGGGTAGAAGAGAGGTGAGGCTCCACTGAAGCAGCACCATGAACGTTTCATTTTAATTTTCCTCCATCCCACGTGATGATGTGGTGGCGGAAATTGTGGAGAGGACGTGCGGACGAAAACTCGTCGCGGAATTAGTTCGGGAAAGAAATCTGGCACCGACCCGTTGAGGGGAAGAATACGGCTGTACAAAAGGACCTAATGAAGTCGTCGTGAAGTGTGACCGCCACCACTGCCGTCGTCGTTCTAAACCACATTTATTATTATTAACCACTCAGCTTTGCTGCGGCAATTGCCGGGCGTCGACGAAATAGAAACCTCCAATTATATTTATATGTACGTGGCGTTACCGCAGTACGTCCACCCTTCGATCTTGAAATCCACGACTTCTTGGCAAACCTATAAAATGGTTATTTGTGTGTTTGTGGGAATCACGCAGTGTCTATAATATATCTTACACATCAACATCATATATATTATGTGTGTGTGTGTGTGTGTGTATGTATGTTTGTGTGCATTTAGTTCCACTGTACAACGTGTAGTTTGGAAATTGGAGCTCATAGCTATTATTGAAAATAAAATCCATATCGGAATAGATATAGTATACGCAAATATATAATAATAAATTATAAGATATGTATAATTAATAATATACTTCAACTTTAATATGTTTGATTGAACTGTATACACGAAGATGAATGATGATCACGATTTCTTCTTTGGTTAAAGCTAATTAATTAATTGCATAATGGTAATTATACGATATACGAATAGATTGTAGATAAAAAACAAATTTTCAAATTTCGTCACTCAAATATAATAAAACAATATCGTAGGCATACGGAGTAAATCTCCGTTGCTCTACTTCTTTATTTTCGCGGATAACGTATATTATGTAAAAATGGGTTGGTCGATGACGACGGCGAATAAGAGCCGTTAATTTTGATTATTAACCACCCTACCCCGTCAATATGCATTACCAAAGAACTATAATACTTGTGAAGTAATGCATACACACTGTATATGATACTAATATCAATATATCGTAATATATTATATTATAAGTATGATGAATGTGTGAAACATAGACGTAGTCAAACAAGACAACAAATGCGGGTGAACCACGTTCTGATGGCAACTGACGATGTTGACGATTCGAGAGGAAATTTTCATTTGACATTTCGACAGTTTTCTATATTTATTAAAAGCTTTTGATATGGACTCTGTGAGCTTAACTTATTTTTTAAAAACCACGGATACGTGGTCCAAAACGAAACATCAATGTCACTGTCGTCGACACATCCATATCGCGTCATCGCGTCATAATATGTTAATAACAACAATAATATTATTACAGTATTAATACAATTGTCATGAGATTAGGCCGGCAATAGAACATATAATATCAAGTATAGAACGCTGTACGGTCGTTTGGCACAAGTTTGGCGGCGACGGCATACGCTACAATATAATACATACGTTTGCGCGGGTCCCATTCGCGCTGCAGCGTGCCGTTCGCACATACGCGACCAATGCATGCACATTTTATACTCTGCATCAGACGTCTCCCGTCGCGTATAGTACTCATAATAATATATAATAGTATATACGCGTAGTACACAATAATGTTTACATATTATTTTATTTCGTTTTATTATCTATATTAATACGCGTATACGTATATAATATTATGTATGATCTCTGGCAGAGTTCCGGTCTCTACATGAGCCACGCGCTATACATAATACGATAATAGTAATATATTACATACTGCGACAGGGCCCAACTGAGGGCTAATAACTCTACACACTACATTGATCGCTCCCGCTTCGCCGTCACTATCACCCACAGCAGCTTTTGCAGCGGTTGTTTTTATGCGCGAGATAATGTTTCCGAAAATTATGTGACCATTATAATGATAATAATATGATACGGCGAAAACATTCGGAAACGCATACTCGTTCATGTAACTGAGTGTATGAGTGTAAACGTATTATTATTATGTGTACACAATATACATACACATATGGGTGGACATTATAATACAAACGACGTCTGCGTACATAATAATAATATAATATCGGCCGTTCAGACGTCATAATTTTTAAGATATTGCTCCCGCTCTCGTCCTCATCCGTCACGCCACTGCACCGCCACTGCCGTCGACTTCGGGACTTTCGCGCAAAACATAATAATATTGCACAGTCGGTCCCATAACGCCGCACTAATAACAATATAATGGTGTATAATATAATATAACGATATTACGCTATTTAGTGGGGTGCGATTTTATTATTATTATTATTTTTATTTTTTTTTCATCTACTCTTCTCCTCTTTTAATTGTTATTTTTCCCCGTCCATCATACTCTCTAATTCTCTCTTGCTTCAGATCATCGTCATCGTTGTTGTGCTTACGATTATTTTTACCGCAGACTCGCATAATATATACCTCATATACATATAAAATTATGTTGTATTATACTATGCGTGGCTACTACAGAAAATGAAACATTTCGTTCTCTAGCTCTCGTCGTAACCAGGGAGTAAAAATAAGTAAAGCACCCAAAGGGTTGAAATCGATACTACACTTATGGCCTTTATTTTTCGCGTGTACATGTAGTGGTTAACGTGTATTAGTACCACATAGTCAATTGATATAACCTACATAATATAAATGAGACGGCCATGACTGGGAACGAATTTAGACCAAATAAGCCAACAAAAAAAAAGTATCAATACCCCTATCCACAACGTGTAATTAATGCAACTATTTAAATATAAATAAAGATAGGTTTTCTATACAAGTTTTGATTTAACTTAAGTTACTTTAAAAACGTTTAAGCTCCTGCTGCTAACTTGCTTCAACCATAAGTTGCTTTTCAGTTTTACCGCAATAAACTATTTCTTAACACTTCTATTAAGTTTCTCAAAATATTTTAAGCTACAGAAATTTATTTCTTTATATTTAAATAATTGTTCAATTCAATAACACATATTTTATGCAATTTTTGGTTAATTAAGTACTTAAGCAGTTTTATTTATTATTTTATTGTTCAGTAATTATATTTGATAATCTATATTAAAACTTAATTGTAATAGCAAATAACAATATAAAAACTTAAAATATAATATAGAAAATAGTAATTAAATATTTGCAAACGTAGCGTAATTTATTTATTATAAAAAATGAAAATAAGTTAATTTTTTTACTGCGAGCTTTAATAAAGTTTTTATGAAAGATAAAAATGAAAAGCCTGTATAATTAAAACTTAATTCAAATTGCTTTTTTTATAAAAAATACTTTCAATTACATTAAGTTGAGCATTTTTTTTAACTAATCAAGCTAACTTAAGCAAGTAACTAGGTCAATAAAAAGGTAACTTTCTTTAAATACACCTCGTCACAGAGTATATTACCTGTAGGCCATAACTGTAGCTATAGTCGTTTGCTAACAAAATAAACGTTATTATATTACAGGTACTACAAGTACATAATACATAGACTGATAATTCTACTTCAATTTTTATAGTCATAATTATTAATTTTTGTATAAAAGTTCATAACGTTTGATTTTCTATAATCAATATATAAGCACATTATACGTTTAATTTACAACAACAATTTGCTTATCGAACATGCATAGAGCATGAATCCTAAATATACAGTGATTTAAGTAACTAATCAGTAAAATAAATAATAGTATACCATTTGATTTGTATATAGATACTACTGCAGTGACAACGTGAACATTATAACTTTTTTATTGTTTTTTTTTTTTTTTTTTTTAATAAACTCGTTTGCAGCATTTGTTATTAGATTCGACTTTTAAGTGTTTTCGGGTCGTTTAAAATAAATAGGATTGGTGTTTGTGCATCTTTTTTTGGCGTGAATTGTTTTTTTTTTCACTTTCCTTTTTTTTATTCAAAACAACAACTACAAAAAAAAGGATGAAAAAATTGTCTGATGAGAAAAGTGTTAAAACGAACCTAATTTTCTGAAACAGTGCCAAAATGTTAGGTAGAAACACGATGAATTTCACCCGAGTGGTCCTGAATTATAACACACCACTCTTCTCCCTCCATAAAATCATCCTGGTGTCCCCGAGGGTGCAATGGGAAAAATAGGCGGCTTGGTTCGAAAAATAAGAGATAGGTAAGTGAGAGATAGATAAATAAATAGATAGATAGATAGAGGAACTGCACTCGTCTCAGATGCAAAAAAACATACACACGTGTGCGCGCATAAAAGAAAAGAAAAAAAAAATTTAAATCACTATAACAAGTAAATATTCATCACGGTGGCAGAATAAAACGGTATTATACACGCGCCGTGTTAAATTTCGTGTTTTCCAACCTGGATTTTGGCGAAGCATCAACAGAAATCCGGTGCACTATACCTACGTACGTGCTTATCATTTTCGATTATTCAGTTTAAAAATGACGGGCTCAGATAAACGTGACGATTTACATATATTGCATATTGCACATATATATTTGTATGAATATGTTTAATATTTATTGTAAATATATAACATATATATTTGACATAACTAGATAAATAACATTATTATATTATGCTCCGTGGTGCACTATATACATACGGCTACATTATATTTTAATCGTAATAACGCTATAACAGTATCAACGTATTATTTATATATTATTATATTTTTGAAATATTATAAACGATTACAGTGTACGAACGTTTTGTGATTAAATAAATTTAAACATAAAATTTGTATCTTTGGTATAATATTTAAATAACCTTATGACATTGAAATATTGATAATAGTAAAATACTATGTCAATTTACACAATAAAAACGACCCGGGAGAGCCCCAGCTCAGCGTTGGTCCCATACGAAAAGTAAATCTGCTATGTTTTGATACGATGTGATACGTCTCTTAAAATGTCATCTTATACATATACAAAATAAGAAAACTATTTTTTATCAAAAATTTCTGCAGGACATAAGTTAAATTAAAAAGAAATATAATAATATGTTAAACATTTAACAATATACAAGCATGTATACTAAAAATAATATACTATAATAAAGTCACAGCCATGTAAATAGATGTTTCTACGTTGGTATCTACTTAATTACACATGTTCAAATTTCAAAATATAATTATACTGGTGGGTATGCATAATATTTACGGTTTATAATTAAAATACATGGTTATTACATTAATCAAAATTTAATAATATTAACACAAGTATAGTGACATGTTTAAAATCCAAGTCGTCTTAGATTTTCATAATAATAACATAAAATCAAAAATATTATTTATTTTAATTTTAACGTTCAAAAAAATAAATAAATGTTTTGGAATTATGAACTAATATCTCGATAATTTAATATTATTTTCATGACTATTTATAATTTTCGAAAAATATACAACTTTAATAGAAATAAAAACTAAAAAGTCATATTGACAAACGTCGTTCTACCTAAATATCTATGGAAAACGTATTTTAAAAAGTGATTCAAATGTTCTAACTAGACTAAGTACCTATAGTAAATACTATATGTCTATATTCTTTATTAATATCGCTTATATTTTTATACCTACAGTTTTATAAAACCAAATTTAAGAACTATACTATCTTTATAGTATTCTTAATATGCATTAAAAGTACATTTTAGTTTATATTAATTTAACAACTAAGAAACTTTCATAAAAATCACCAATTTATATAAATCATTAATATTTTACAGTAAAATAGGTTAATTCTTGATGAAAAAGTAGTTAGAGCATTTGTATCGCCACATATCATTCTTTAAATGGTGTTAATATATCTAAGTATCTAAAAAATAATTTGATCCTTAGAGATTATTAACGTAAATATGCTTAAAATGTTTAAAATTTATTATGTTAAAGAAAAATCCAGGACTAAGAGCATGCTCGGTGAATCACCTTGTTAATATATACTAATATGTACGGTTTAGGCTGCATAGGTATTAAGTATGGATCGTATACATAAAATATAATATTTATTATATATTATTTATATATAAGGTAATCGCGTCTAGTCTTGGCCCGGCTGGTTGTGCAGTTTAAGTATAATATACGGTTACACGTATCCTGTGCGCGTTTAAACGGTGGCGATAAACGGTGGGTCACCCGATACGGTGATCATAATTAACTCCGACCCCTCGCGCTGATGCTGCAGTTGCAGGTACATAATATCCGTATATCTTCCGTTAACGCACACGAGAGCGTTATAACGGGCGCGCGACACAAACCCCGCCGAAACAACGCGGCACCTAAATTATCGGGCACGGACCATTGGGCAATGGCGCGGCGGCCGAGTTTTCCTTGACCACAACGGCCCGCCGGTCTTATCTATCGGGGCCCTCATAAGTAGCTTTTATTACGTTTTCCGCGGCGTGGATACAATTTATACTTCACCGGCTTAGCGGTTTCATTTTATTTTTATTTTCTTTCTTCTTCCTTCGAACGACTCACGTTGACATAATAATATAATACTTATGTGCATCGCGCTGTGGTATCGAGTATTGTGTACAATTCGCAAGATTTTGGTGGATTTTGGTATTTTGCGATTTCTTCATTATGATATACAATAATTTACAATAATATGTACAACATATATACGCATTTATGTAACAGAAATAGGAATTCAACAAAAGTATATTATATTATTATAATACATAGGTTAGGTTAGGTTTAGTGTGACAGGGACAATTATTTAATCATTATAAACAGCAACTATCTGAGAATAACTTAAGATGTCTGATAAAACATTTTTTTTTCTACATGATTTAAAATCATAAAATTATACATTTACCCACAAAATATTGATATCCAGTCGTCTATACTTAAAACATACTTATTATAATTGTTAAATTCAATATTAGGTAGGTACCTACATTTTTATGGATCGACACTTTCAAAAAGTATTTTGTTACCTACAGAATATTGATTGTAAAAAAAAATTAAAACAACCATATATATTGATACAATAAAATAATAATTTTATAATAGCATTTATTTTTCTATAATTCCTAAGAAATATTTTCAAAACACATACATTTACTAATAAAATTACTATTTAGTGTTTAGTAATACAATTAGGTATAAATTCTCATTGAACTCATGGAACTTCCGCATATTTTAAACTTTAAGAAATTTGAGTAATTTAAAGACCAAGTAAACTCTTTTTGAATAGGTAGAATAAATAGTTTGAGTTCAAAATGTATGACAGCAGATAAATTTGAATTTTTTCCTTTGTACAGTGTCTTGTTCATTTTTTTAGTAACTATACCAACTAGGTTTATTTAATTATTTTACTACTATTAAGTCATATTTTATTATACATTTTAAAGAAAAATGTTTGAATAAGATTCAAATTTGAGTTTCAATTCAAACAATTTGAGATTAAAATTAAGTTCAACCAACCTATTCTTAAATAGAAGGATCGCCATGTATATGGTATATCTTAGATACCTACCGGCTATATAATATGTGTTTTATTGCTGCGGGCAAACGCGGGTGATAACGGATTTATTTTATGTTTTCATTTAATACGTGTGATCAATGAATGATACCACAATTTCTATAGTTTAGGAGTAATATCAATTGGTTACATAATGTCAAGTAATAATCATTTTTATTTTATTTTTTTAAATAAATATGCACATTAAACTATAAAGATAATAACAACATTAGAATAAGTTAGTTATTTTTAAAATATAATATGTATTGCAGGATTTTATTCCTATCGTCCTAAACCCAGTCCTTGACCCATGCCAGATGATCACGTATTAATTTATATTTAAACCTACATCGTGAGGAGTTCAAGGAGAGTATTATATTATTATTTTTATTAATAAATAAAAGTGTCCGACAAAAAGGTGCAGAGTCGATTCAAAATATTTATATTTCTGCATTATACCATTTTATAGTGTACGTGTACTACCTACTACCTATTTAACATAATAATATCGCCGTCGACATGACATCGTATTACGTATAGCCCCGATCAACGTGATCTATATAATATTTTATTGTAATATTATATTTGCAGATCTACTGGTTAATAATACTTTTGAAATTTATTCAAAATTTAGTTTCTAATATAATGAGAAAAAGTATTAAAATACTAACACTTACTAGCATTTGCTTTAGTAACTTATTTTGAAGGCATGATAGTATGTTAATATTTTAACAATAAACGATTAAATTTTGTTTTTAAATAATCTAGTGAAAACAAGTCAACAAATAAATTTTCGTACCATTAATCACACAATTATACTTCATATTTTTTTTACATATTTTCAACTTTCTATAGTCTATAAAATCACAAAACTAATACAATTATTTATATAATACTTCACAAGTATATGTATTTTATTATATATAGTACATTAGTACATTAGAACAAAGTTATTATTTTACTGTTTGAACCACTACATATGAATGGTGAAGGAGGAGGAACTGAGATAGCATTACTTTCCCAAAAGTACTTAAGTATACAGGGTCAGGGCAGACGTGGATTCAAGGGGGTGCCAAGTGGCCGTGCCCCCTCACCAATAAAAGCCAATAAAATACAATACGCATATGATATTGCCCCCTGGTATCTGCGCCTGGGTCAAGGTGCAATACAACAATTGACTGAATTATAAAAATATTATAATGATAAATTAACATGTAGAATTGTAGACCCAAGTATTTTGTCTATAATATAAATATAGTTTCATAGTATGTGACTTACTGGCTTTGGCTTTTATAATTAAAATTTCAAACTAGGTAATATTAGTAATTTGTTTTAAATACATCATACTAATAATATCATTATTGTAGACTGGTGTATACGATATAAATAAAGTACCTACCAACATATTATTATTAATATAATACTATTTATTCAATTTTTTTCCTCTTAATAATGAAACCACTATGAAATGTTGATTTTAAATAGCAATAAATATTTTTAATATATTGAGCTAAAAATGTTGAAAAATTAATACATAAAATTTTTTTACTGTTTTCTTTAGTTTTTTTTTTTTTTACATTTATAATACAACTTAAAAACTTTAAACAGTTTAAACTAAATTTAAACGCTAAGTAATAAAAGATATTTGTTAAATATTCAATATTTAGTTGCATATAGATACATTTTGGTAAAATCTTTTTTCTTGTGAATTTGATAATGCAATAATAAATTTAAATTTGATAGTGGTCTTGTCCTCAATCATAATAGTTGGAAAAATAAAGGCAGTAAAATAAAATTAAAAAACTGCAAAACGTATCTTATATTTTCCAAAAGTAAATTTCGATAAAAGTTAAATAACATTGTGTGTGCGTTACAAAAATAAAACAAGAAAACCTATTTACGAACACGAAATCCAAAATTTCATGTTTCCTGTTGAAGATTTTCTTTTCCGGTTGTCCGGTTTTTGTTTTAGCACTCCTTCCGTACACTCACCCCACGGGCCACCGACCGTTACCGCTGGATTAAACACGCGTAATCACGTTATACACGACTGCAGCTTCAACTGTTTGTGTGTATGTGTGTGTGTGTGTGTGTGTGTGTGTGTGTATATGTATGATATACATATACGACATATAGCAACTAACTTTGCAGGATAATATTCTGGTCGAAATGATATAAAACAATTGGAAATATTTTGGACTGCCGCCAGTCGTGTATATACGCGCGTATAACCGGGTGAAAAGTTTGTAACTTTAAACCTAATAACGATTTCAACAAAATGCTCGGTTTTCTGCGGCAGTGATGGTTTAACTTCGGTGTATTGTACATCATCATATATATTTATATTTCATGGAACGCTATCATTGACTTATCGATACAAATTAAATATACTATACCAAAGAGTGTAAACTAACACTAGCTTATAATGTTTATAAAGTTTTTTTTTTTATTAAGCAAAGGATATTTTTAAAGACTGTGATGCTACCGGTAGAATTCTAATATCAGCAACGTGTATAATACATTTTTGCCCATATTCACAGTGTATCAATATGACCGATATAAATTATCGTTTATTTTACGGTTTTTAGAGAAATGATTAATACAATTAATTACAAAAAGTTATAAATAAATTATAACAAGATATTAATATTTAATTATGCTGGATCAGATCTAAATATACTTCTATGAATTCGTCAAAGATCAAACTGTAAATTTACAATAAAAATCGGTATGTAAGTAGGTATCTCAATATACGTAGATTAAAAATAAAAATAAACCATTGGTAGCGATAAATTCAGAACCTTCAGAATAGTATAATATACATAAATAATTTTCCGTTGCTTACAGTAAAGTTAAAAAATCGTTTATAATTAACGGTTTATTACAATAAATATTAAAAAATGTGATAATTTTTATATTATTACTACACCTACATTTGGACAATGACAGTTTATAAAATTCTCTATCATTTAGTTTGCCAATAACTCATATAGTTTATATTAATATATTATAATATATAGGTATGTGAGTATATTGTCCCTTTCATTTGAATGGCACATTAAAATACATTTTATTACTTTTGATTTTTATTTTATTATTATTAATATCTGTTTAAAAAAATATAACCACACGACCGGTTTTTGGTTATACATATAGAAGAAAACACAACGTAGTCGCACAAAAACTGATGAAGCGATATGTATACGATCAGGAACAATCTTGTTTTGTCAAACACGTTTATAGATTCATTGCCGAAAAATAACCGATTTCTCAACAAAATGTTTGGAATATATAATAATATAATGATAATTGAATTCAAAATCGTATCAATTCACAGTTTTGTATATTATTAAATGTAAAAAGCCAATTATCAAAATATGTAGGTACACGAAATCCTCAATATTTCTGTACATGTTATATTATGTATACTATAAATTACAGTATTGACAAAATTTAGAATAACGTATTTTCACGTTATACGTCATATCATTAAACGACAAAACGTGTATGAAAGTAGTTTAATAGTTTAAAAAATGTACAAATATAAGATTTGAAACCATTATTAGAAGCCGGGTGGGTCTGTCATCTCTGTGACAATTGTTCATTAATTTTCGATAAAAGATAGGATTAAAAAATGGTCAAATTTTTGTTAAAATTGATTGGACAGCCAATGAAAGAACAATATTGCCAGATAGAACAGTGTCCGCTGAAGATGTTAAACATCTCAATGTTTTATAATAATATGATGCAACGCAATCAATTTTTTTTAATAATAGGTGCGTTAAAAAAATTTGCAAATATACAATTTACAATACGAACCATAATTATATATCAGGTTCAGTAACTTTAACGCTCAAAGGATGTGTATAATAAAATGTACTTATATAATATTGTATGGCAAAATACGAAGAGAATATTATATTATCACAATAATATAATATAATAATGTAACTATCTATATGAAAATAAGAATAAGAATAAAACTCAGCCAGATTTCTCATCTCCTCCTCGTTCACTAAATATATAAACTTAATTAGTTTATTCTATATTAAATATATCCAAAGATCAAAGGCCGTTTGTCGTTAGTTGCCATATATGATATATATGTAGGTACCTACGTAACAAGTTAACTCCATTACATTATATGCGCTAATATTGTCATTATTTCCCAGTTAGAAAAAAATAAAAACTGGTATATAACATAATAGACGTGTATTATTATGTATGCGATATACCTAACCTAACTTTGTATAGGTATGTTATAATATAACGTAAATTTAACTACAGGTAGTTCCCGAGGTATGCAATTTTTTCCCAATATACACCGTGCCGCCTTGTAATATATTATTATAATCGAAATTACATGTTTTACACGTTTGCTTTATAACTATATTATGTATAGATATACGCAAGCGTTTGTACGTTGTTTTTTTTCATGCTTAGAATAAAAATTACCAGATGATTTATTTTATATATAGTTGTATTACCTATAATATATTACAATACGTATACATTATACGGTATATAAATTATTTTATACAATTATTCAAAGTATGAACAATTATATTATTATTCGAGTGAAATAAATAGACATATTACTTTAACCTATATATAAACTCAAATGATGATGACTACAACTTACAAACACAACATACATAATATATATAGGTATAATATATATATTATATATATATCAATAATGATAATATATTTAAAACGACGATAAACACATTTTTATTATAAAAATAGAAATACCTACAATTCATAGTCGAAATTAAAAACTCACCGTGCACTCAGTCTGTAGGCATATTATTAAAGTTATATTTTATTAAAAAAAAAATTTCGAAACTGTTTTACACACATTTTTAGCAATGAATTTCCTATCGTCCCTCGCGATTTCTCGCGTAGAAGATTTAGTTTTTTTTTTAAAACGGTTGATAATGTTTAGTTTATATCGGCCGGTTAGGTTAGGTATCAATTGCGAGACGTAAACTTTCTTTTTCTATAGAACTACATGGTCTACCTCTTGCATACCACGATCATAATAATCTTACGTTAATCGTTAACTTTTCCCTTGATCTTTTAAAACTTTTTTAATTTACGTTTCGACATTTTTTAACACGAATACTACTAAGTACATAAACAGAATGCCAATTGTTCGAATACAAATGATCATTTATTCGTACAAGAAGAGATAATTATAAAACCGTATATAGTTACAAGGAGATAAAAATTCGATTTGTCGATGTTTCGTACAATATTTATGTGCGAGATGACGAGATAAAATTCTGTACAAGGGAATCGGGTTTTTTCTTTGACTATAACAGTCAAAGTTCGAGACAACATCAGTGTGACACATACTGCATGTGATATCAATCGATGAAATATTTATATTAATACGGTATACCCAAACTGATACCTGAAACAGTAAAAATTATACCTGCAGCATGGGAATAATAAATATAATTACAATTATATTTTAAATCATGAGTTGTACTCGTACTATATCATAATCACTTATATCTAATAAAATGTGCAAAATTATATAATAATATACTGTCGGTAGTAATCAATCAAATAATTTCACCTACAATACATACAATTCAATATTACACTTTAAATAATCACAAAGCCAATACGGCAATGCGTAACATCGTTTAAACATGACGATTTTAAGGAAACTTCAAATTGTTGACCTCCGCTAGTGTCTGTTGCAGATTATTCAAATTAAACAATATATTTAACGAATTAGCTACACGAGCGTAACGATAATACATACATATTTGTGACTTTGTGAGTATTGAAACTCGTACAAATCGTCATAATATGACGGCATTCGTTTAGATGTTTAGAAGGACATCACACACTCATGCATGCAATAATAGCATTTAAATATTAAAATTATATATATTTTTTTTTCTAAAATACAATTAATTATAATAAAACAAGATTAACAAAAACAAATGTCGATATCGAATATCGATATATTATGGTGATATATCAGTATATTTTTAATTTTTTTTTAATTCATAAAATAAATCGTAAGAATCAAAACTTGTTAAACAATATTAACTATATAATGATAAATTAAATTAGTATATCTGTGATATACTGTGTAATTAGTAAATCAATGCAACTATGATATTATTATAATATGCTGTATATATTAATTATAATTAACTATTTTATTAGTGACACATAAAAGTAACACTATATAGTATAAAATATAATATACATATTATAATGAACTAAAGTTTGTTTGCGTTCGTTTTTATAAATAATTAATTATATCACTGAGTAAGTAATTTAATTATTATTAAATATTTTGCCAAACGATTTTCATATTAAGCACTTATTTATTATTAAACTCGATTGCGTGTTAATTAAATTATAATTTTGCTTTTGCGCTTCGATAGAAAATGTCATATTATTATTTTTGTAATACTATAACTTTAAATTCGATTATTATTCAATAACAAAAAAGTCGAATACTACATGATAAATATAATATAATAATACAATATATATAATATTATATACATATAAAGTATAGGCTTAACTCCTATAAACAAATTAACTCTTAAATTATTTTATTATTGTGAAGTAAAGAAGTTTATTGAGATCAAACGGTTAATTTTTAAGTTATATTATTTGATCATAGATTTATGAAATTTAAAATGTTAATTAAAATTATGTACAAAATATATTATGATGGTCATTAGACATATAAATCGTAGGTTCTGACTTCTGCCAATTCTTTATTCTATAGAAGTATAGAATATAATACGAATACTAATTGGAACTTAAACTACTTATACATTTTTTGTTGAAAAAATAAACATTTGAAGTTTAAAATTTTCAAATTACACGAAAAAATAAAAATAGTTTACTTTTTTCGTATAAAAACTACTGTGAAACACTATAATGCCTTAATTAATGATTAATAATAACAGTAATTATTATATAGGTAAACACTTCATTCTACGATTGACCTAATATTTATGCTGCATATGTTTTTTATATACTTTGATGAGATATTCATACTTGGATTATGTAGATTATTTATAAAAATGTATATAAACATAGCATAATTTATTTTGTCAAAACGAGTGTACTTAATGTTATGTTATTATATACGCATCTGTACAGATTTCTGCGAGTTTTTCAAATTAAGTAGTATAGAGCCCGCCCGATAGGCACTCAAATCATCGGAGATCCCCGTCCTATATTCTTACTAATGCGAGCCGCCCCTATATATATATATACACATACATACGAGAAAACTTAGGGTAGGAGGAGGAGGAGGAATTACATTGCATATAATTTATACACGCATGCAGTGCGTATATAGGGTGGTGGTGTATAGTGCGCAAAAACAAAATGCATATAATCCAAACGAATGCGACACACTCGTGAGACTTGGCAGAAGGGGGTGACTGTGGTGGTTGAAGGGGAAGATTAAAAACTAGAATAGATGTATAAATAAGAGAAACGCTACGCGCGCATATATATATATATGTAAAGAATGTGTCTCCTCTACGGCATTTATACAACATATATACGTATACAGGGCGGATATGGTCGGGGCGGCATATTTCTTGTGTCGTCGTCGTTTCTCGCACGATAGCAATTTCGGAGGTTTTTCGAGCGTCTCGGGAGTGGTAGGGAATGAAAAAAAAAGAGAAAGAAGAAAGGAGACGCAGACGAGCTGTTTGTAAAGGCGCCTTTGGGTCATTTCACCCGCAAAACGGTTATTTCCCTGCACCGCCCGCAACGACAAAAACTAACGTATATATATATACATATGTGTGTATATAATAAAACATTCTTGTTGTATTTATTTGTTTATTATTTTTTTTTTTACGAAAACGTTACGTTATACATATCTATGTATGGTCTGTATACTGCACACATGATACAGTATAGTTTCACATTGCGAGGGGCGGTTGTTTGACACACGACCCTACGATGACAATTAGTTGCGCTTTTACGTTTTGGCTTATGACGCGCACGGCTCTAAGTGTAACCATATTTCGTCGTCGCTAACCGCACCACACACGTATACTTACGTATAATATACAAGTTGCAGGCGGGCATCTTTCGTATATTGCTCACGCGCGTGTGCGGTACACACATACTATGTATATAATATATAATTCTCGATTGTGTGTATACGTAGTTAAACGTTGTACACGCGTAAGTGTAATATATCATTTCGCGTACACCATACTCGGGTCGGTTGTTGGTCGGTATATAACCAGA
Organism: Rhopalosiphum padi; assembly: GCF_020882245.1. NCBI lineage: Eukaryota > Metazoa > Arthropoda > Insecta > Hemiptera > Aphididae > Rhopalosiphum > Rhopalosiphum padi. The sequence continues at coordinate 43,216,782 of NC_083599.1, forward strand.
GCTGCGGAATTCGAAGTTAGGGTCGTTAGTGATGTGTGTGTGTGTGTGTGTGTGTGTGTGTAGAGAGAGAGGATAACGACATTTTATCGTGGTCGGGCATAAATCGCGGGCGCAAATGTGGCGGCGGCGGCGGACTCAAGTCGGGAGGTTTGGATTTCCCTTGTTTCGACAAGACATGATCACGTATACATGGCTTTTAATTAAGCTACGCGTATATTGTATAGCTAACATTACGTGGCACGTCCAAACTCGGTGCAGCGGTGAACAACGAGTTTTAATTAACATGAAATGAAATTAAAATAATCTAGAGAATATAGAAATTGATGAAAAAATCAAACGTACGAACGTCAACTGTGAAACGATATAGTTTAATATTTATAATTATATATTAATCACTAATCATTATTATTCCTAGAACCGATCATATAACCCCACTTCCCAACGTGTACAAGAGTTTAACATATCACTTTCGTATTTCGACGTATTTTCCTTCAGCACATGTACCGTTAAATCAACACTGCTACGCAATTAATTATTAATAATAATATATAAGTACTTACTTACGTTTCGTTAATATTATAACGATTATAAACGTAAGTAAATATTATATATATATGCACACACACAACAGATAACGTCTATATATGTATACAAAACACAGTTTTAAATACCGGACTTAATCAATTTTATTTGCTTATTAAAACGCACTTTTGTATATATATTATGTGTGTATTGTATATGTATATCTATTATGTTAATCATGTAAATTATATAGGTATATATAGTTACTACTCAGTTATCGAAGTACGTATATACCTTACCATAATAGCACTATAAAAAAAACTGGTTAGAAGCTAAAAAGTTGTGTCGGAACATTAAGACGTGTCAGAACGATTTTAAAAGGCGCCACGCGTTTCCTTTTTATATATTTAATGCGTACAGGACAATTATGCAAATCACATTTCTATATAGGTACGCATTGTATATGGAATAACGGACATAGAGGCTTGATTTCAATGGTACTGTATATAATAATATAATAATTATTAATATAGTCACAACCAGGGTAATCCAGAAAATTGTACGCATAGGATATGTGTTTATTACAAATATAATATAATATAATATAATATATATACAGGAAAAATAGTTAAAATAAAAATAATATAATTTTTTTACACACTTCAGGTATAGATAGGCACATATATTTTATGCAAAATACTTTTATATAACGCTCGTGCGTTTGGTACAATATATAATACATTATGCTGTGTGTATATATATATATATATATATATATTATACGCGTGTACTTATATATTTCTATATGGCGAGAATGTTTTATTAGGAATAAAAATCGAGTTAAAATATTACATTTTCCTTTTAATAGCTATAACCTTGTATTATTATTATATATTATAATAAATTATGGTTGTATAAAACCGCAATGTTTCGACTAAGAAAAAATAAATAATATACTTTCAAAATGTACATATATTGCAATAGTATAGCTGGTTTTGTTTGGACAGAGAGAAATACAGAAGACGACAGACAAAAATAAAAACCGAGATTTCAATTGATTTTAATATAAATGAGTGTAAGAGGAAAGCAGACATATACGTATATATATTATAATCAAAGTTCCAAGACCGAGATGAGAGTTGTTTATTATATGGTCTTCGGCAATAGTGTTCGGGGCGTGACAAAGTCGTGGCTTCAATCAGTATTTTTTTTTCACGACAGTCCAGCCCCCGCGCCGACTACAACGACGGCACGCGATTAATTTAAGTGCAGCACGGGATGTGTCTGGACGCAATTTATACTTTCCGTCTAGACAACAACTGCTGTGCAGTATCTGTAGGGACGGAATTCCGGAGACGCTCACGCACGGAAACGCCGTAAATATGTGTCGAAAACGAAAACCGCAAATGCAATACACATTTTACGTGTACAATAATAGGCCACACTATTCCACAAACGTCTAATACACGTCATATATGTATATACAATATATACCTAGGTATAAATAAACAGTTTACATAAAAACCGTTTATTGCCGTACAAAAATTTCATCAAGTCTCCGACCGCCCAGGACCTTGGATAGTCGCCCGAGGGCACAATTGCACCGCGTGTATGACAGTAAATATTATAATATGCGAATGTGACTAGTGTGTATATGTACAACATGATGTATGGTGAATAATATGCATATGTGGTGAGTATGTGTGAGCTCGAGTGACCATAGGTCATGGACTCTATATTATTATTATAACTATATACTACTACAACTTCATCCATCGACCAAGCGTATTATTTCAACTTCCTATATACTTGATATCATATAGAAGCAAAAATAAGCACGCGTGCTGTATGTATATATATTTTTACTTTCAATAAACGCGACACGGTTATTTTTCATTTAACAACTTTTGTCCGACCGTCCGACGATTAATCAACCAACATATAATATTATAATGTAACAATGTATATACGTTCCAAGAGTCTTGTATATGTATGTATATGTATAAGCTATTATATAGGGAGCTATAAGTAAACATGATGGTTACTTAAAAAATACAAGGAGTTTTTAAATGAGAAAAAATATTGTACTGAAGATCGTTGATAAACATATAAAATAGTATGTTATAATGTGTTGCTTATTTAAAAAATTTAACCAAATTTTACTTCCTAAGATATCATAAAAGAACTCCGAAATCCCGCCGAAATGTACCTACATAGCCAAATATTGATTACCAACTAATTTTGTTATGGCGTCTATATGTTGTTCATCATTTTATTATTACCAAATTATCAATATCCTGAATATCCACTCTACTTGTAGAATGAATAATACACACAGCTGATTTTCACATATGCAGCAATGTATCACTTTACAAGTGCAACATTTGTAAATTTAAAATGTTGTGGCCGTTGTGGCATACACTATTATATGCAGGAATATTCATTACAAATTGTCTACATAATAGTTTGTACCTATCCGTGTCTATCAATACGTACTATAATGAATGCACTCGGTACATATAAAATGATTATTTTTTTCATTATCTACAGTGCATTGCGCACAGCGAAATTCACTTTATCATACGTTATATAAAACAGATATGATACAAATTTGACACATTCATAATTGAATTAACCACTCGTTAAAACATTTATGAATATTAGCGGAACAATTAAACGACCAACAATCTAATATTATTAAAATGTATTTAAATATATAATATTTTAGGTATATCTAACCACAATTATTTCTTACATAAGTAAATACCTAAAGCACTTATCTAATTAGTACTTAACTAGAAACAATTTGAATTTAAAAAAAATAACAATAGATACGTATGATTGCAGTTTAAACATTTTTATGATATATGTACCTATTTAGTATATTAAAATATTTTATGCTATTTATATAATAATCACGCGTTAATAAAATGTATATTATACACTTATAACAAATATTAGCATCTTATAAACATTTCAATAGTTTGAAATATTTTGAAAATTGAAATTTTATAATTTTTTAGCTTTTCTTTATTTGTTGAAAAATGTTTTGTTGCTTGATACAAAAATTGAAAAAATTAATACAATTTCAAAAATATAGAAAACAGTCGTTTTTTTTTATAATCATTTGTAATTTAAATTTTGACGACATTTTATTTTAATAAAATAATAATATAGTCATCATATTTTATTTACCACAGTTAATTTTAAACTGCGTACTACATTAGATGTTGAGTGAGTCATTATTATAGGTGTGTTAAATTTTAATTCAATGATATATATCATTGTATACGAGAAACGATGTATCAGCCTATATATATCACCGAGTGATATGACTTTTTGATATAGTTATTGAAGTCATTTATTTTACTTTTAGTATTATAATAGCTATATGCAATACACAATGACACACACGGTGGACTGCGTCAATGGCAGAGGATAAATGCATAATTATTCTACACTCAGCTGAATATGATACAATAATATTGTGTACATCTACATGGTAACTAATAATATTTTAAAAGAGATTAATATAAGAGAACCGTGTTCTCCTATTCTCCGTTCGAACCCTCGGAAAATATTTATCATCTTCGATCTTTTCTGTACATCAGGCATTGCGACTTACGTCTGTTTCCGTCCTGCGAGCCCGGCGCGACATTATAACCGTTCTAAAAACAACCCAAAGCCGTAAAAAGTAACAGTTCAAAGAAATTTTACGTACGCGCTCGCGCATTGCAGTTATAAAAGACCTTTTTCCATAAATAGACACGCCGCCGGGATACCAGTCATCTTGCGCGTTGTCATTTCTTCATATACGTGTACTTACTACTTACCAACAACCATAGAGTATTACAACTTTCTTTACGCAACTTATTTCGACACGTAAACAATTTGAAAAAATACGCACGCGACCAATACACGTATATTTAAAAACATGTAAGTAACGAAAACATATCAAAGAACTCAAAGCTTCATTTTATGTTTCAAATGATACCCTCTATAGAGACCACAATATTTCAACAGTCCAAAATGTAACCAAAATATTTTATAAACGCCTCCACTCCTATCTCTCCAACCACAGCAACCCTCTTATTTCAAATCTATCAATTCACATTATTCCAGGTAACTCCAGAAGGTGCTTAAAACGAAAATGGTGTTGTGACCTTTTAGAGGACTAAACTCCAAAACTATCCACGCCGTGAAGTTCCGTCAATGAATTGTTTCTTCTCTCACAATTACTGCCTCAATATAATATACGTATTTAATTTAATTATCGTATCAGTTAAATTTGATTGTTTTTTATTTACTATTCAAATCACTTACATTTATTGTAAAAAATATTACTTATAGATTGTACAGTTATAAAAATAAAAATAAATAAATAAATATATATATATATATCAAAGAGCTTACCACGTGGTTTTTACAATTTACAGTGCTTATTCGTTTATTTGACACAATAATTGTTTGTGGGAGGAGCTTTGAAGTGGTTTTGCTTAAACCAGTGCAGTAGCGATTATCCATCACAGGGATACCACTAACTTATAAATTCGAGATATTACATAACTATTTAAAATATAAAGTATTCATACATTTTTTTCGTAATATTTAAAATTAAAAAAAATGTATTATATAAACCAGAGTAAAAATTGTTCAATTGTATTAATAATTAAAATGCATTTGATTATAATATAAAGTTATATTTATAACCTAAATTATATTGTTAATATGCATATACTAACTATATAATATGCAGTACACGGTTATATCATTAGTATCAAAATAGCCAAATAAGTCGTAAAAACTAAACTGCCCTAAAATATTGATTTTAAATAACTTAGGGTTAACCCCCATTTAGCGCAACTATTGTTTTTATATTAAAATACAAATTATTATTTTCATCAGTTACATAATATTTATTCAATACCTATAAGTTATAGGCTATAACTATTTTATATCTATAAGTAAACGGGGTTAACAAGCAAATATACATAGGTATCAGTGGTGCGATATTATGAAATTAGATTATATTATTCTCTTATTAACACATTTTTTAAATAAATAAACAATTTTTATCATCTGTATTTATATCAACTAATCAAACATATTAGACTACTGATGCAAAATTAAATTATTATTTTTAATTTTCTAATTTTTAAAATGTTAACTATTTTATAGGGCGGATGAGTCAACGTAATCTGATATTTTAAACAAATTAAATTATTTAAATTACTATTCAAAAAGCTCCTAAGGTAGTTCTTTAGAAGAAAAAGATTAAAATTATCATTGAGGGAATATACCCCACAGTCAAACAAGCACGGATCTAGAATATATTAATGGGGGACTGTCCCCCCTTCCACCCCTTGGATCCGCGCCAGCAATCCAAAGATAATACTGCGTCATTATATTTTCTAACACAAAAATGGTTTGACCTAAAGGTGTACAACAACTCTATATATATTATTAAATATTTACACATTATGCATCATTCTATTATTGTTATTAAAAAATATTGCGAGTGTACCTACCTATTATTTTTTATAATTTACGCGAATGGGTTGTTCAAATTTACGTTTTCTACAGGAGTATATACGTAAATAACGTGATCACTCAATGCGGTTCATACACAATAACGATATTATGTTTAGAATTGCATGTTCTGAATGCTCAAATGATAAGTCCCTTTAAATAAGCATACCTATATATGCTTCAATCTAAATGCGTGGAAAAGAAGACGCTCCAGCGTAATATTATAAAACACAAACACACGTCGTCGAATTACGTGTTATTTTTTGTAAATAAAAATCTAATTTATAAGTAAAGTATATATTTATAATAAAATGAAGTAATAATATATATATATATATAAATGCCGTAATATTTCGCAAAGTTAAAGAGCAATATAATATAGAAACGACGAAGAAAAATACGCTCGTTTTGATATAGATATTTCAATCGACTCACAATCATAATATATATGAATAAGAATATTGTTTGTACCAATACACGAAAGTAAATAACGGAGGAGTAATTTTAGTTTACCGTGGAATTCATAACAATTTACTATTACAGCTAATCATGATCAGGACCACTCACAAAATAGGTACCCGTACTACGTCATACTTAAAATTTTAAGATATATAGAACTATGGAAGCATAAAATAAAATACTGAATTTGCCTGTGATCGTGTCTCTACAGTAGTACTGTATATTTAGGATTACGATAAAGTATTCATACACGGTGGTCATACTGCAGGTAATACTAACACAGAGAAACGGGAAACTGCGTTAGACGATAGGCCACACATTATATATTATGATGATAATATAGTATGCACACGATCTCAAGTTAACTTAAATGTGCCTCGGTCGTTTATTTTTATTATTATTATCATTATCGTTATTATTATTACTACACTATTTTATTCGTATTTTATTCATACGATTCATTCGTTATCCGGTTGACACTAAGCGAAGGTATATTATGCACTCCAACGGAGGTGAACGAGTTGGCCGCCGTCGCATCGTTTCAATGCTATAATACAATAATAATATATATGCGTGTCGTGTGTATAAACGAAAAAGATTCGGTACGCGCCGAGAAGCACACACGCGAACGACCATCAGTGGGTTCTAATTTATGAAGATGTTTTTTTTTGTTTTTTCCCCCGTCCAATAAAAACGAGGTAATATTGTTGTCATTATCATTATTGTTTTTGCAATGGGTGCGAGAGCTCGTCTCGCGTGAAAAAAATAAAAAAATAATATTATGCCTGCAAGCTATTCTATACACAATGGATGTTCTATAAGATTTAATGTAAGTGTGTATGTGTGTTACGATGAGTAAGTACACGTGCACTCGCATACAGAATATATGATTTTGATCTCGAAAATTTGAGTTCGGATAAAAGAAATATCGTTTTCATTAGGTATATCTTAAACATTTTCGTGTTTTGGATGTCCACATGGAGAAAATTGAATCATTTTGCACAACATTAAAGATAAAACTTGGAATTCCTTCAAACTTTTTTTATACTACTGAAGTGCAATCCACCCAAAGCTTTAAGATACTTTAAAAAAATCGTATGCATCGATTAAATATCACAAAATGTTCTCGGTAATAATTTGGTTCTGATTCGTTGCTCATATATGAAAATATTCGACTGGCAAATGCAAAATACAATGATTTTTTTGACTTGCATCGAAACACAACGACGAGTTTTGTTTTAGATTGTTATCGTACATAGGTATAAACATGCTTCATAAAGCGAGGATATAAATGTGTATAGTTACAACGACGGGGTACCGATTAATCACATGACAATAATATTATTACTGTTCACCGGACGCCACTGGACATCCTTCAAACCAGTCCGTAGATTTATATCGTCAGAGGAAGAATTTTTGACGTAATATAATGGCTATCATAGATTCAACATCTCAAAATGATCTGTACAACCGTGACTATAACTCATAATCGAAAAGCAGATGATGTATGTGTATTCTGTGTATATATGATATGAATATAAAAAAAATTATATTTTAGGGTATTTTTCTTAGTGGTTATTTTTATTAAATTATTAATAAATCTTTTAGGTATTTTAGAGAAAACCTTAAGTCCTACATATTTAGCGGGGGCTATACCCAAAAGCTAAAAATTTTCAGATTGGACTATATAAAACCTATGAGCCACAAATTTCAAGTTTAATTTTAAAGTACTCATTATACTTTTAAGTTTAAAATAAATAAAAATTTTAATAATTACTATTATTTAATTCGTTTTAATATCACTTTAAAAGTTCAATTAATAATGACTATTTGACTAAAATGTATTTATGCATAATAAGAGTTGTTAAAAAGGTAATTTTTTCGTGCTTTTGGTGTTTGGGTAATATATTGTGCTTATGGACTACAGTCGTCAGCGGTGGTCTCGCTAATACACTGTCTTAATATAAGATGTTTTTTACACCTCTACACGCTATTTAACGTAAACAATAAAACGTGTATCATAGTTTTACGCACTTCGTAACATATTATGTTTTTCTTATTATATCGGCTACAAATTCACTACAAGTATTTTTGAGACGATATGACTCCGCGATATACATGTAAGGGATGACAGTAATGATAGTGAGGGGATGGTTACACGCACAATCGATTCAAGTATCTAAAAGAACTTTGTCTGGAATAATAAGATGAGTGCAATATATACATATTGTAATGTTTTGTGTATGTGGACCGTCAACACGACAACGACCACTCCTCAACGGACGGGAGAATAATATATGACCTTGAACTGAATGCCACCGCCGCTCGGCAATCGAACAGGTCAACATCGCGGGACATTCGAAATCGCCGCGTGTGTGTGTATTATGCATAATATACAGATAAAACGTACATCACGCGAGTCGTCGTTTATATTAATGTTTTATTTTTACTTTTATTATTATAGTTTTTTTTTTATACACGAGGCGATTCGTATTTTTTTTTTTTTTTGCGCGTACGCCTCCGCCACCACCTGCAGTTCAACCGTTGCAGTGGCGGCAGCACGTACATGATAATATAATATATAAGTATAAGTATAAGTTCCAAGTGATGTGTGTTTATGTGTATGAACTGTGTACATTCGAGCATAATATTATATATTATAATAATATAGTTGATTAACTCACCATCAGCTCTTCCTTGCACCGTCTCTCCTCTTCGAGTGACATCCGTTTCTCGTGTTTTTTGAAATACTTGCGTTTAGCGGCCTGCAGGTTGAACCACGTGTACGAGAACGCTTTGACGTTGGGCAGCAATGCCTCTATGAACGGATGAAATTCATCCTGTTGGGTAGAGAAAAAAGACTTAGATAGATGTTAAATAGTCATTGTTGTTACACAATCATAATATTGTTGTTGTTGTTGTTATTATTATTATTATTATTATTATTACATTTCACTTCTTTACTACTTAATTATTTAATAGCTATAATATAGACAATAGTATACGTGAAAATGTGAAATCCTTCCCTAAATTTGCAGTTATTGGTTAGGTATTATAAATACACAAGCTAGTGTGTACAGTGTACGTGTACGATCGGACCTCGATTATCACTAAGCAACAGTTCTGAGCACGTGGTGCAGCAGGAGGTGATGCCAATTCGCATCGCACCGCACTGGGTTAGTGGGAATCGCGCACATCGAGATCCTCCGGGACCCAGTGCCAGCCAGACCGTTACAGCCTGCCAAACGCGCACACTTCTATGGTCGTGGTCGTGTCGTCGCCGTGACCCGGTTGGCCAAGACTTCTTATGCAATTGGCATGGTATATCGATGTGTATGCATGCTGGAGAATACGCACGGCATGCGTACGCACACAAACACTAAAATTGGAAACTGCCAAATTTTTTTTTTTTTGATTTTCAAACGGGTTTCGGCAAACGAGACTGTTGTTTACTACAGTGATTCGTATAGGTACTGCATAAGTCTTTCCATTAATGAAATTCAAAATTGTTACATTTATTCATAATAATCATTGTATAACGATATATTACATAATACCAGGTATATTATATTGTATGTAGCATAGGTAAAAAAAGTGATTTTTTATGTACCCAATTACTTCTCAATTACATACTATCTAATTACACACTATTAGTAAATACAGAACAAACCCAAAAAAACACTGGTGTTAAGAATCTATAATGATAACAGATTGATTGAAACAATTTATTACAATGTATATACAAATGTACAATGTACAAATATTGTAAAGTTGGAATGAAAAAGAGAGGTCGTGCAAATTTGCGATCCGCATAAGCTAAATAATTGATGAGTATCAAAATAGTTTGCTGGAGAAATGTGAAGCATGGAAGCGTAAAGCAAATGTTAATGCAGAGTTACATACAATTAGTATGAGGACTAAAAGTGTTGGAAAGTCAATTTTACCAGTTAGAAGGTTGGATAGAAATCTAATATTTGTCACGTGTCTGCAATCAGCGAGACTTCATAGATTTAGGAAATCTTATTTAGAAAACATATTTTTTGAAAACTTTAATATTCTCTAGGACGGCTTTAATCGATTACCTATATAGAGTTGTTGGTGGTATACTAAATCTAAACTATACCTATTAAACTGCAGGCAAAGACTACTTATCTAAAGGTTATAAGTTATATATACCTGATAAATAAAATAATAAAATACAATTATTCCGATTTTAATACTTAACTATTTCTTTGAAATAAAAAGATACAAAAGTACAAATAAATTAAACATCATATTATGTATACTGTACATATTAAATAGTAACTCAATAGTATAACTACAAACAATAAATAACAATTTAAAAAATTAAAAGTAAATTAGTTACCTAGAGGACGTAGTACCCGCATATGTTGTCTCCGTCTATTTATTTATATTGAAAATGTTCGTTTATCAGTTTCAATATTGTGCTGTTAGTTTTGATATTAGAGTAAACTGACCTATTCTACAATTTAAAGGTAAGATTATTATCTAGGGCCCCAGTAACTTTTTATTAATATTATTATTTTTAAGTAAGTTATGATCTTTTTGAAACTGTACATTTTAAAATGATCATAACTTACTTAAAAATAACAATATCAATAAAAGGCTACGTATGGCTCTGAATAATAATCTTACCTTTAAATTGTATAATAAGTCAGTTTACTCTAATATCAAAACTAACAGCAGAATATTTAAACTGGTTAACAAAAATTTGCTATGTCGCACGTTTGTAAGACGGAGACACACATGCGGGTTCTATGTGACTATGTCCTCTTAAATTAGTTAATAATCTACGCATGGTTCTATTAAGTATACAGTACAAGTTTTAGAGTTTTTTTTCCATCTAGACTATACATATAATTTCTTTCTAATAATGCAATATGCTGTATATGAAAAAAAAAACAAAATGTCTTCGTCACCAGTGTTAGATTCTGTTTCCAAATCTTATATTTAGTCAAATATTAATATGCTGTGCGCATGTACCGGTTTATATTTATATCCGGTAGTTTGTACATCTGTGTTTTTTAGTATGGGAACGCGCCTACTGTTATTTTAACTATTTATCGGTAGTTCGATTATTGACTGTACAATAACTTGACAGTTCCGTGAGAAATAAATCGCATAATGGGTCAACCGGAGAACAACGCGCACTTTGCTATTGGCAAAACAATATCGTTAGACAAAAACACGTACCTATACATCATATTGAAATCGTGTCGACGACATATTTTGAATTTATATTCTCTGATAATATTACGGCAAATCGTAATTATTTTATTAACATTTTCTACATGACACTTGCCAGTATAAAACATAAGTGTATTAATGTAAATACCTATTATTTTATAGTATTCTACATTGATCCATTCAAATAATATCTGTTCCAACTAAACTTTTCCACAAATAAATGTATACAAATCAAACTAGATGTAACTGCAAAATTATATTTTAGATGATATTTTATAAATGAGATTATGATTAAAAAAATATAATTTATTTATTGATTAAATTATAAACGAAACGTTGATCAATTATATAAAATGGAAAACTATGCAAAAGTCTAAAACCATTATGGTTACAACTTTAAAATACATTTATATATAAACCATTAATAAAATATTAATTAAACAAAATAAAAATAATTCAAAAATAATGATTTCTAGAATAAAATTTGTTATTTCCGAGATGACAAATAAATGTGATAATAGCCTGACATTTATACATGAGACCTAAGTCATTGGCATTTATTTTGAAATTATTAATTATTATTTAGAGACGGAAATCGAGCAAATCAACAACAATATACGTATCAATATTTAATATTTATACGTAGTAATCGCATCGATAATAAGTAAGTTGTCGGGCGGGTTAGAGGAAGCGTTCGCGAACGGCTTGCATCACGGTGACGACGACTCGCGACGTCCTGTTGGTCTGTAGTCCTGGTGGTGGTGGTTCGGTAGTGATGGTTGTTATTTCGACTCGGCCTCTGAACAAAACGCACATGTTCGTCAAGAAAAAAAAACAAACACGCATACACATACGCAGATCGCAATGACTTGAACCATGTGCGATGCGTATGAAAATAATATTACGTACACCTATATATACATAATATATTATATCCATGTGTGTGTTAGCATTAGTATAATATCCCACACATGTGTTGTGAGCGTGGTAAACATTATTTAATATAGAGTCGATAGCCTCGGCTTGCAAACATCAAATCGGCGTTGTACGCCTGTAAAAAGTCTTTTTATATACGAACTGGCATATTCCATTATAATCAGTAATCGTTTTTGTTTTTCGTTGTAAATAATATATAGGGTGATTAACTCAATTGTGCTGACCCCTAATTTTTTTCCTTAATTAATAAATATATTCAAATTTATATTTTTGGAACTATTTGGCTTACCTGATGACCCTATTTTCAAAATGCTTAGATTTTTTTATACTATTTAAATAATAAATAGTGTCTTGTAGTGATAAGTCCCAACCTTATTCAAATGAGAAGCATTATTTTTCCTATACATTATTAAGTAGCTGATAATGTTTAAAAATGTCGATGTATCCAAAACAACATTTGAACGAAAGTATAATTTTTTAGTTATTTAACTTTGAGTACCTATTTATAGAATATTAGGTCTATACAGGTCTGAAAGTTAACAGACTAATGTAACAGACTCTGATTATTTAAAAATTATAGTAGGTAATTAGTATTAATTTATTAACATATAGAGAAGTAGGACTATGGACTCCTGATATTCAAAGTGAATAACAAATTTTATATCCCTTCCCCCCTTCGTTGATTAAGCTTCGGATACGAACCTGACAAAGATAGATCCAAATAATATAATTTATTATTATTTACTACATATACTATAAAATAGAACACCTATTGTAATACTGTAGCGATTACATATTTTTCAGCTACCTGAAGCACAAAGAATAGACTATAGAGATAGGAGTATAATTTATCCTTTATTGGACAAATTTGGCGTTTATTGAAATCGCACTTTTAATTGTAAATATCATCAAATTCTACATATTTTGAGTTTTATTTACAACATAACATATTATATTATATTTGTATAATATATTCATATAGAATAAAATATAATATTCTTATCCGACATAATATCATTTAAATTTAGTTATAAATGTTTTTTCCAAATGCATTATATTATGTTCTATAGCAGTGGTCGGCAACCGGCGGCCCGTGGCCCACATCCGGCCCACGCCGCTATTGTATACGGCCTGCTTTAAATTTTAGAACGACAACATTTTTTTTATACATTTCATTATCTTAAAGTTTTAGACAGTATTTTTTTTTCGTAGCAACTTATTTAAGAATATCAAATTTTTATTTTTGTCCGCCCCGCGTAATTGTATTAATTTGTGAATGTGGCCTGAGAGTCCAAAAAGGTTGCCGACTTCTGTGCTATAATATAGAATCAATACGACAACATAACCCACGTTATTTCTCTATATTATATATTATATAGAGAGAGCCTATAGGTAATACATGTCTTATTTAAGTCTACTGTGATAATAATACATCATGTGGGTAAACATAATCATGTTCTTACTAATTTTTTAATGTTTACTCTATAGTTTATAATATTGTGTACCTACACAATTAAACAAAATTAAACTTAACAATATATTTGTCGTCTATCCGGAGCACTGTTCACACTGTTTTCGCGTATGTATTCATTCGCTCACGCGAATTCTTGAATATCAACGACCAAATACTAATTTTCCAATCTGTGTGAGATCTAACCTAACCAGTTTGAAGACTACAACCGGTAAACTGATTCTGCGGAATTTCTCTGCGCCGCCCCATCGACAGTGTATTTTTTTCATCAAATGACAATAATGTTATAATATTATTTTATAATAATAATAACATTTTTATGTCCGTACATACATAAAAGAGAGAATGAGGGGAGTAATTTATCAATGTACCTGCAAGACGTGCGACATGTTCGCTGTAGTAAAATCTACAGTATATTCATAAAATGAATATAAGTGCAATTGCTTAATTCAATTGCAAAATAACAACAATATGAATGGAAATAGAAATGAAAATGAAAATACAACATCATTGCCATCATTAAAATATGAACATACAATTTTACAATAAACCGGATTTATAGAATTTTCTCTGGGAAAAAAAACAAAAATGTACATTGTTGTATGATCCAAGCATGTTCAACCCTATTTCTTCTATAGTAATGGATTTATTCAATTTTTGTTTTTTTTAGAATCTAAGTATATTCAATTATTTAAATGTTTTATAACATTTAATAAATATCTTGAGGTAGATCAATTAACAATATGGCTAAAAAAATTTCTTTTTAATTATTTTTGATAAAAGATGATAGATAATATCGTATTTTGTTCTCTCAAAATTATGATAAGAAATATATTATCTTCATAAATTATACTTAAATGTTTGTGGTTTTGACCTGAAGCAATTATTGTATAATATGTGATTAAATAATTAAAATTAAATTTCAAAATAAAATTAAAGCCGTAGGTGGTGCAAATATAGTAGCAGCTAATAATCCATACTGCTGTACTTACTGCACCGGAGTCGGATATATTCGAACTATTAAACAAGCGCGCACTGCACGCGTAGCCCGCGCGATGATCCGTTGGATGTCGCGCGAGCGTTCTCGCTCGCTATTTATAAAACGACGACGGCTGTAAGACTATAGTAGCAGCGGCGGCTGCAGCAGTGGTATACAATAAGGCTTATCCATCAGAGCTATATTGCATAACCACCGCCACATGGGATAAGGTCGTCGACCTTGTTTTCTCCTCTCGTAAAGTAAAAAAAAAAAGAAAAAAAAAATAATAATAAAAAACACACACACATACACACAGGCATCGCAAGATATTATATTATGTACGTTTTACACGGGACACCCACATTCCCCCGCGGTGATCACTGTGCGACGACCGGGTAACATGATACCGCGGTCGATCGTCCGAAGAATGTACCGGCAACCATATTATAATATTCTCGCGTATTATATATAGGTACACCTACAATCTACATACGCGTGTGCGATCTCCTTTGAACCGCGCACAAACTTCCTAAGTGCAAATCAGAAAGGTAAAAAAAACATTTTACTCGGCAACGGCGTTGGTATATATCGAAAAATATTATGATCTAATGTGGTATTATTATAACTATTTATATTCAGGAGAATTAAGATGCGCATGCGCCGCAAACGTTTAACATATTATACCTCTAATATAAATACGATGATCGCGTGGTTGTCAAGTTGTAGTGGTGACAGTATCGTGTGTGTGTGTGTGTGTGTGTGTGTGTGCGTCCCATAAGATTTTTTTTATTTAGTTGTTGTAAAACATAGAACTAGCTTTGGAGTAAATAGTATTACAGGTAGATATTATAATATTGTGAGTTAAAAAAAAAAACGAGGAAAAAAATTAAATGCATATTGTCGATAAATGTCAAGGAACGTCCGCGCTCGGCGACTAGTTTGGACCACCGAATGAACCCACACACACACACACACACACACATGTATAAAACTAGCGCGTGTCACCGATGACCATACAATGCACTGGCTCTTCCGATCGACAACGGAAATTGGTGGACCGTCAGCTGTAGTGATACTTTATTGTATCGATTGTACTCGATATTCCGAGAAATAACAACATTATTTATTAAAAAATATTGATATTTCAAATTTTCGTAGTATTGAATTATAATAATGAATACACATTTCTATAATATTGAAACTGCCATAATATTAGCGATTATGCACATAAATATCTATTATTTTAATAATAATCCATACACGAATAAAAATTCATCACATACCAATGCTCAAAAATTTTATATTAAAAATAGAATGAAAATATTGGCAAAATAACATTTTTTTTTGTTTAAGTTTTTTGTTGGGGTTTGTTAAATGTGCTGTACTATAAGATTCGTTTTAAAACAAAATGTCAAAATACTTGGGTCGTAAAGAAAATTTGAACAATTAATCAATATCAGTTTAGGATTTTAAATTTATTATTCAACTTAATTTATGAAACGTATTTTACAAATTTATAACAACGATGTAATATCGCTCTTAAATCGTCAGATTGATAGTTTGATACGCAATTTCAATTAAATATGTGCCCAAATATAATAATATAATATTATTATAATATATATGATTTTTTTCATGATAACATTTATTTATGCTTTGAAAGATAATCTTAAATGCGATTATTCAATAATAATAGTCCCATAAAAGTTTTACTGCGCAAATAGGATATCATTTCGACATAAAATTTTATTGTAGTTTTATCGAAATATTATACCAAAGAGTATAAAGATAATCTATCTATACACAATGATTATAGTTTAAAATCTCATATCAATTTCACTATATTATACTGTATTCGAAGAATACATTATACTAAATATAATTAGGTATATATGCATTAAGAAATGTTATTAAGTATTAATATTTTATTTTAAATGGTACGTTAAAATACATAGTCTCTCTCTCTCTCGATTTAAGACAGCAAAAAAAGAGCGCCCTTCAAGGATACTGAATATAATTTTTATGAAAGTGACATTTTAATTTTTTGCATCTGGAGAAAATTTTTATACTTACACCACTAGTTAAAAATATAATTCCTTTTTGAATGTCCTCATTTTCCAATACTATGGATTATGTAAACATTTATGAATAACGTAAATATTATTATTATTTTAAGAAATAGCAAAAGTATTAAGTATTGTAAACCTTTTAATTAAAAAAAAATATATATTGCCTAAATAAATTCGTTGGCAGCGTCGATTATCACTACAAAGAGATTATTAAAATAATACTTAGGTACTATATATAATATATATTAATAATATTATGAGAACGTCCATCTCACTCGACGTTAGAAATTAGTATCCAATAACACGCACACATGCAAAAAAACACACGTGACAGGTTGTTTTAGCGTGGGCTTCACGTGTATATAATATTATATTATGTTTAATTTAAATCTTTGACACAGATGATTAATCAAACATAATTCTTTTAACTCCAAATGTTCGACCGGTATGAGTAAATTAGAAAAATATGTTTTTTTTTTCGAATCTCAGTAAAAAACGCAAAGATTAGAAGATTATTTAAATATTATAATATTTTTAAAATATATTTATGTGTATTTATGTAAGCTAAATACAAATTATGCAATAAATAGTGTTCAACTGAAACTTTCGTTTTTATACATTTTATTCAAAAGCTTTTTAAAAGACTTTAATTGACATTCCTAAGTATTATACACCACCACAGTATTGATTCCAAATTACTTTTTTTTATTTATAGTATTTTTAAATTACATAATATAGCAATGTAGATGTGTATAGAAATCGAATAAATGTACTTAATTAAATTATATTATCTTATAGTCTATACTCTATAATATTGAGTTTTTAAACTACAATGTAATATTTTTTATCCTGGAATTCTGAATAATGAATTACCATTGAAATGTATATTAAAAATTCCGGCAGTCACTTTGAAACATAAGTTTATTTCGAATATTTATAAATGATTTTTAACATAATGTCTCTCGAAATTGTACAATGAACTACATACAGCAATATAAATAATATTGTATAACGTTGTCCAAAACCGACTGTGCACCGGTGCGGTGGAGGCGGTAATGACGTGACTATCATTTGAGACAGGACGACAGCAGTCACCGCGGTGCAAGAAGGGTGCCGTGTTTGCGGCGACCACGGCGACGAGTGCGTAACAGTTACAGAGGGTAGTTTTATATTTATTATATATAGCGTGTATATATAGATAAAGGGTATCATAACCGCAAGCGTATATTATTATCGTACAAACGCGAGGTCGAGCGCGTATCATTTATATTCTTTCGAACACCACCGCCACCGCGGCCGATCTAAAAGTGGATGCGTATATTCCATTTGCATATGATTTTCGCCAGAGAACGACATGTTGGCATACGCACACGCACACACACAGACACATACGTGTTTTAGTGTATACATACATATTATTATATCGGAGAGCAATAAACAACTGCCCCTGGGGTGGGTGCGCGCAGACGATTTTTATATATAACGTACAGTCTCATTCTCGGTCGCGTCTCGCCCGCCCGAATAGTAATAAATAGTAGTTTGTACTTGGCGTATTAATGCGATTGCCTTTTCGTATTTTTTTTTCTTCTTCTTATGTTCTCCGTTCCCGCCGCCGATGCACATTTTCTCCGAAACGAGCAGATAAGATCTAGAGGAACGTATACGCGCCGTCGTCACGCGTATAACTCTCGACAGCAAACGCGCGAGGAAGGGTGCCACCGCCGTACTCGGCATGCTTGCTAACGCGAATTAAGGGATATAACGGCGTAATCTTTTTTTTCCGTTATTTTTTTTTTTGCCCCTGGATTTTCAATGCGGATTTCAGCACCGCGTTTACATAAGGATTTTTAACCACCGATTCCGTCGCCCCAGCGGGTTATAAAGTCTTCACGGCACGATTACCGTTGTAATGTTTATATATTGAAGTACATAATGTATATGTTTATTTAGGAATGAAGTTTTTAATAGATTTTTTTCTGATGTAACTACGAAAACCAACTTGTCGGGCACCTTTTAATTAGGTATAAAATTTTTACTTCAATATTCTTAATGAACGCTCGTTTTTTATTGATATAATATTCTTACACGATAGTTGTATAATATATTGCATTACATTAATACGAACACCATTCATATTATAAAACCTATCATTATATACTGTAGAAAACAATTTTATTTTTTTTATATTAGCTATAATCACAGTTATATGTAAAGGTACCTACGCATTGTTACGCAAACGTGTAAATATCACGTAATATTATAATAATTTATCATCATGAACAATAGGTATAGTTTGTGCAGTACTTAAATTCAAATGGATATAATATAATATAATATAACCGTATAAATATATTTTATACATTATCGTGTAGCAAACACTCGTAAGTAATACAATTTGCCCGTTATTGTTAACACCAATACCTGCAGTTTAAAATTTAAATTGAATTCGGTTTCGTTTAACTGTACACAATACAGGAGATGCGTACAACTAGATAAGACGTGACAAGTGTCTCTTGATTGGTAAATCTAATAAACCGTTCTGGAAACTGAAGTACG
The DNA here is from genome assembly GCF_020882245.1 of Rhopalosiphum padi. Classification (NCBI taxonomy): domain Eukaryota; kingdom Metazoa; phylum Arthropoda; class Insecta; order Hemiptera; family Aphididae; genus Rhopalosiphum; species Rhopalosiphum padi. The sequence continues at coordinate 43,236,511 of NC_083599.1, forward strand.
GTAAATGAAAACGAGATAAACGGCACGAGCTGCCACAGTTAACGCGTAACCTTAATTTAAATTTCACTATAACATTTGAAATGAATAGACGATTTCTGGCCGAACGTTAATAATGTATAGAATTATAAACTATATATATATTTGTTATGAGATCACGTATATAATAATTTATTATTATGTAGATAATATTTAGAGAAACTTTTCAAATTCATTTTATCTTATTTTTAGAAACGAGTTCAAATATAGTAACATTATAATTTTAGTAGTATGTAACAATATATAGTATACGCGTAGTCATACAAAAAAACTACCTCACTGCTTACTGCTTAAAACTGTACACATCTAACACGAATTTCAAGAGTTAAATATATGGCGTAAATAAACCATAAAAGGAAATTTTTATTCTACTCTTGTGTTTCAATGATGATGTCATCAAGACGCTATTAGACAGGATAAATCAAGAGAAAATCGTCCAAAAAATGCAATCGAAAATTGTTAAAATGTGACCCACGTTTACTATACCTACTATACGCGTCTATCTATTTCTGTAAATAAGTGCGTACAAATATACAATAAGTCAATAACTAATAATTAATAACTATAATATGATTTAACGTACAGTCTGAAACGCCTATGATATTATAATGTCGGAAGGGAGAGAGTAGTGGTTATCGATCGATGTTTATCTATTTTTATATCTCTCTCACCCTCTCTATAATTTCTCTCCCTCACACGCTTTCTATCTCACTCACTATCCTCTATATATATAATTGTAATAAACGATCCTATTAATTAAACGGCACGGGCCGCAGAAACGTCGGCGGCGGCGGGAGTCGAGTGCCGGCGGATTACACGCAAAGGGACGTTTGCAAAGGAGTGTCCGAGCGCGTACCGACTTTTGGACATCGCGTAGGAGGTACTCGCGTGTGTATATATAACGTACAACGCGAACGACCGTCGATTGTGCATAAATCCTATATCTGTGAACGAGGGCACCGTATATTGTCCGTGTATAGTTTGTGTGTGTGTGTGTGTAGATTTCCTTGCCCTTTTCGAACACAGCCGCTTATAACGACGATTTACGCCATGAGTACGCGTTTTAGTTTTATTCGAGAATTTCCTGAAACATTTCCCCTCACTCGTGTCACCGCAAATCCGGCATGTAAATAACGTGTGTACGCCGCGCGGACAAGGGCCCCACGCACTACAACCGTACGTCGTACACGATAAACATAAGTTTTTTCCCCTTTTTGAGTATTTTTACTTTTATTATTATCCGGAAAATAAAATCACGGGCACATATTATATAGTGTGTGTAATGCAAAAAGTCTCTTCGCGAGAAAAAGTCATTCAATCGTGTGCCTGTATTTGTATATACCTACATTATACATACGTCAATCAGTGCATTCGCGAAATTAGCTTTAAAAGAAAAAATAGTTAATATAACCGTCAAGTATAATATAATAATTATATTATAAATGTACGCGTAGTATCTAAACAAAATATTTTTTTTTGTCTTTTTATACTAATTAACCTGGATTTTTTTGATTTTTAACAGAATTTTCCGTTTTTTTTTCAGAAATAGGTACCCCACCTAACCTAATATATTATGTATTACCACATATGATTAGAACCAACGAAATGTATGTGTTGTGTAGTATGACGTAATAATAATGCGATATATGAATTCTTAAATATAATTTAGTAATGTGTGATATTATAATTTATTTTTGCTAACATATATCATTGAAGTGAATACAAACAAAATATAATTTTTTCTATTTCTAAGGAATCAATACAGCCTTCTAAAAAGTAATGTTTTATGGTTAAAATATTACAATTGGCGTTATGTGACATTCAATAAAATATGTGTTTTTATCAAATTATTATAAAAACAAAATATAATTTTGTACATAGAAAATACCGATAGTAGTTTTCTTTGTACAAATCCTTCATACACGGAAATAAATAATAATTGAACGATAAATTATTGTTTTAAAATTTACCAGTTGGAAACAGCCGCAGTATTATTATTACCTAATACCAGTAATACCTATACTTGACAATGTGGAAACAAATCAAAACACTATTAAGTTGTAAAGTTAGTATAGAAAATGATCTATTATATTTGAACATTTTACTTATACCTATACTTATATAGTTACGTACACTTAAGTCCGTTATAATTTATAGTTCTTCCAGTAATTATAAGAATAATTACTCTATGCGTAAACCGAGTAATTGAAATAGGCAAATAGGCATTAAAAAAAAATAATAAGTAACGGTCGATAAATAAATATTATGTAGATAGGTAAATGTGATTAATATTATAAAAGCACGTCTTAATTGTGGTTATAATATTATTATTATAGAAGTCACAGATAAAGTATAACCAATATATCAATAAGAACGATATCGAATGTAAATAATATAGTATATAGCACTATTATTGTTATAATAGCACAATCGCGGAAATTCAATCGCAACGTTCTTTAGATGAAATTCGCTCTGCGTCCCTCAGTTAGTTGTTTTATAAAACTGTAAATGACACGTATAGGAGCGGTCGTAGCAGCAGCAGAGACCATGTGAATTATTCTCGGCAGAACGTTTGAAAACACAATGGAAGGACCCAAAGACCGACCATATACACAATAATATAATAATATGCCCTCGTATATACGCCGCAGACGCGGGTCGGAAAGTTGTAATAACCGATGCCCGAACACGTTAAACACCATCACTGCCATCCCCGTTCGTGTTTGTTGACCCCTTTTATATTATAAATATATATATATATATTTTCACCAATTCGCGTCGTTCTTGTCCAGGCCCGAACACGACCGCCGAACCGTCCAAAAAGCCTGCCTGCACGGTGGCGACAGACAAAACGGTTTCGACGTTTCACAATAATGGCTCATTGTTTTTTTCTTTTTGTTTTTTATCTTCCTGAAATTAATTTTAATTTTTTTAATTTATTGGACGCGTAAACTTATGCCGCGAGAACCACCGGAGTATTTCCCTCTAGTGTTTTTTTAAATTTATTTAATTTATTGTATTTAGGTCGGATGTTTTATATTTTTTTCAATATTTTTTTAAGTACCTAAACTTTGGTTTGAAAACGCAGCAATAAATTTCGGTCAACGCAGCGGTTTTATTTAGCCACCCATACTTTCACCCCCCCCCCCCCGTCATCGCATCGCTCTGATTTCCCGCTCACGCGCCCACTGACTCTCTTTTTTCATTTTTATCCCCAAGCATCCTCTTGCGCCGCAGTGGTCCATTGGATCCTCTAAATGGTACACATTATATGAGAAAATTGTGTTCAATGTAATATCGTTGTTATGGGTCTTAATAGCAACCAAATGTACTGACGCGAAAACGAGCATATAAATTACAGCTGCAGTGTATGGACGAGAAAACAATTAGAATTCAGTTGATGACAATATATAAATTAGAATTATGGTTAAACATTAAAAATGATTAATATCAATATTATTAAAAATAAAAGCAATAGGGTGATTTGGAGTTGTTGCACTTTATGTACTTATATATACTAAATTATTAGATGGAACATAGTGTATATAATATGTCGGATCGTTGTAACTCGTACAAATCAAATCGAACTTATTACTTTGATTACTTAATAAGTGTATATTATTTATTGTATTTAAATGCAGATAAAGTCATTTTTAACACGTCCACCATTAACAACAATGTACATATATGTATATATTATATATCATATAATAGCATACAGTATCGCATATATTTACAAATAGTATCCATTTATATTCTGCAATGACATCGTCTGCAGTAGTAAGCGAAATTTAAAATAAAAAAAAAAACGAGAGAACAATTCTTAGTATGCAAAATGCATTCATGGGTGTGGTACAATATATATATATATATATATATAGTTTATCATATATGATTATGACCCTAGAGAGGATACAGCTAGGGCTCGTAAAGATTCAGTTGAATGCGACTGATGCGATACGCTGCTGATGTTGCACTCACTGCAGTTATTTTAAAAAATTTGTCTGAAAAATCGATGGCTGCCGTCAACTTACGCATTTATATAATTTATATATCCTTGCAAATATTGTACTATAATACTATGATGCACAGATCATTCTGCAATATTAACGGTCTCGTACGCCGTATGTGAGTTTCGAAAAATCGCCAGTCATTTATCCGCCATTTACTAGTAGATTTGTAACTATTCTGCAACGACTGCGGTATAGTGTTTCTTCGGCGCGTCGCTGACAACTAGAATTAATGAGTCCGTCATGCCGGTTCTTTTAAATCCTGCGGAGACTAACGCTTAAATCCTTTGCAATCGTACACATACAAAAACTAGACATCCCCTTAGATTAATTGCCCTTTTTTTTGCCTCCTCCCTCGCTTGTTAACCCTCCGACCGACTTATTTTTGCGATGATATTATCGAAACGAATTGATCGGATAGCTGCTGCGCTGCCGCTGCAGTTCTCCGACACAATACGAATGAAACACATTTTTCAAACAAAAATCTGTTGATCACAATGGCGTTCCTATAATGCGCACGTAACAAAACATTCATCATTATGTAATTTATAACATATTCTACTGTAGTAATATGTTTCAATTTAGATACAATTCAATAACAGTTATCCATAAAAAAATCGAATCAATACAATTACAAACTAAACAGTCTAATGAAGTATTTATAGTGTTATTAGGTATAATACGTGTAAATTATTCATGGTTAGTGTATCTATGATTATAATTGTTATGAATTATTATCGTTTTTCAATTATAAATTTATATCACTCAAAAATCGTAATAATATTTAGGTATAAGTCACTAATCATAATTAATAATATTATAAGTTATAAGTTAAAACAAAAGAAATCTAAGCGTTTATTATATATGCATGTTGAACAATAATTTACACCATACACGTGCATTTGATTTTATATTCGCTACTAAGGTTATGTATGAAAAATTAGTCTGCCATGCTCCATGCTATAATATATTCTATATTATTATATTATTATTATTAGTACTATCAATATAACGCGTCTAATTATTGCTTGGACAACACATGGTAATATTCACTATTTACGTCTATTTACGGGTACGTATGCATTTGAAGATTATAGTTTTTCAAAACGCAGTATTAGATACATAAGAGAATTCAACGTTTGATTTATCCGTAAAATAAAAAAATACTGTTGCAATTTCAACATTATTTATTGTTATATTTAGAATATTATATTTGTTAGTAAATTATTATTTTATCTTAGGACGACAAGCTTCGTGTTAACTCAAGACATTTTGATATTGTAACATGCTTGAAATCTACTTCGACACATTTTCTACAACACAACTACCTATTGCTATCATTAGAATATACAATATACTCATTTTAAGCTCTGCAGCAGTGTTGGTAAAACAATGCCGTCTGTTGAACCGAAGGCCTATAATAAGCTACTGCCGTGTCCCGTGCGCGTCCGTCTATTTTAAGCGTAAAACGAGCCCTATAAATCTGCAGCGTACGTGGCAAGTCAATACATCCGAGTCGCAGCAGAGGTTCCTATGAAATATGAACTGGTAAAATATTATTTAGTCTATGATATAAAAATAACCTAATGAGTCTCTCGCCTCTAGTACACCAACCGAAAAATATATTATTAATACAAGAATAATAATAAACATAGGTATTATGCAAGTTTATTATATCCTATACATCATATATCATATATATAGTTGTATTATTATTAAAATGTATAGGTCTTCTTCGTATGCATCTCTATAGTTTGAAAATAACTCAAAAGTTACCAGTAGTATTATATTATATTTATTTTATTATTTTATAATATCGAGAAATATTTAGGTAATAAATAATATATTATTATAAATTTATTATAGCATCTACTACCTACGAAAACTAAGAAATACATTTTAAATAATTATGTCTAGTTTTTACTAATGTATCTAAGTAGGAAAAACGCTAATCACATTCCTCGAATATTGCATTTATTTTACGCTTTTGTATGCTTAATAAGTATTAGGATAAAGGTGCAAAAAAAAATTGTATTATTTGATACAATATTGTACCCATTTCACTTTAAGTTATAGTTTAAAATTTGAGAACATTATATTTCATTCACAATTATATAATAATTTTATATTTCAAAAACAACTATGATAAAACTCAGTTTAAGTGTACTGTGATTGTATAATATATTTTACGAATTTTAAACAATTTCAAAATTGGACTACTTAAAAACTGTGGACTTAAAATTGCAAGTTTAATTTTAGGGTATGTTACTCATTATACTTCTAAATTTAAAATAACTATAATTCTAATTATTATTATTTTTATGTTTAACTCATTTTAATATCACTGTAAAAAAAGCTCAAAAATTAATACACTTTAATTTTGTTAATTTAATTTGTATTTATGGGATATTTATTTTTGTATTTTTAAGTTCCATGAGTCATATTTTTCGCTTATGGGCTATAACCTAAATTCACTATAAACAGTAAATATATAATACATAATATAATCTAGAAAAATAAAAATTGAAAATGAGAAAAGGCTCAAAGTTCCTATAACAATACGTATTATGCTGCGGTTTTTCAATAAAATACACACACCAACGCATTTTATTCGAGATGCAATATCTAATATAAAGCGTACCTATATTATTATTAAAAATAAGAATTATAAACCATACAAAGAAAATAATATAATAATTGTTCGGTTATGGTTCATACGAACATAATTATTGTAACAATAATAAATATTAATATATTATCTAAAATATGCGTATATGTTCATCATCGTTGATTGAGCACTCATCACAGTTGAATACCCAAAAATAAGTGCTTCAAGTAACATGTAAGTATACTGTATTGCTATGTGTGTTTGTGTACCATTAGCGTTGTATCACTTATATCGGAGGTTCGGAGCACTCTGAAAATGTCACGGACCCCAGCAGCAGTGTAATCCGGATAACGGCGATAATAATCGAATTATGCGGAACTGTGTACAAAACGCTATATACTTGGGCCGCCGAATGGGTTACGCATATCAATTTACAATAATTTCGTCTGCAAACGTAATCTCTCGAGAGAACCTACTTACTTCCTACTCCTCCGTTATCGCAACCGTTATTAATATATTGTTATTGTATCAACTCTTGTCCAACTAACATGCATGCGAGCGTCTACTATTAACCAACGTAAAGGTACCTACATAACGTTTAAACGTGGAGGGACATGACCTGAACGGTCCCAGAGGAACGAGCAACTGATTCTCTATAATAACAATATATACTGTACAATATACATATTTATATATAGAATAGGCATCTTCCTTTGATTAAGTCTCGCCCGACCGGAATGCTAATGTCATTCGAGTCCCCGACTACAAGTCTTATATATACCTATATAGTAAAGGATCCTTTTTATCAATTTACAACTACAATGATTTCGCAAGACACGGCCTGGTAATAGTGGAATAATCGTGTGGTGGCGCAATTCAGGGTGATCAGGACTCTGGATGAACGATATAATATTATAACATTGTCACAATAGTCGATTATTTATATAGTAAGTACGTACCATATTATAATGGTATTGTATGTTTATACTAATATATGCGGTCATGGTTACACGCAATCTCATAATAATTGCGGTGTATCGATACTGATATAGTTAATGTTATTGCACTTCTGAGGAATCTTGTATAATATTTTTAAACTTTTTACAAGAAAATTTTTTTTTTAATATTTATAAATATTTTAAAACATTTTCTATATTCACGCTATTCCTACACTATAATTATTTGTGGTACTTGTTAACTTTAATAAATAATCCGCGAATAATATTGTATAATTAATATAATTAAGGGCCAAATTTTGAGGAAAAATTAAAATTATTTTATGTTAACACCAATAAAGAAAATGAGTGTTAAAAAATTGTAAAATTATATATTTTGACACACTGAGACTGTTTTAAAAAAATGTAGACGATTCGGATTTAAAATATTTTTGTATATCAAATATACCTTTTATCATCAAGAGGTTCACTTCGTAGTTGTCGTCTATCGGTGCAACGATGACACATGTGGCTATATTGGTACTTTCTAGTATATTATTTTAAACACAATTTATATTATAGTCAACAACGCGTCGTCTTCACAGAATCTTTTCGATGTATACTATGGTAAATACGTTAAAAAATGAGCATAGAGAAAAAAAAATGAGAAGACATAAAATAAAACTAAAAAAAAAATCTAAATGAAATCCATTAAAATATATACCTATGTATTAAATAAACTATTTTTTACAAAAAATTATCTTTCTGAATAATTTTAAAAAGGGTATTTGCTTTCAAATCCGAATCTTATTCTCGTATTAATATAAATTATAATATATGTCATACAAAGTTATTTATGAAAAATGTAACGAACAACCACCTAAAAAATATAATATTAAGTTCCCTTATTATATATAATATAATTACATATTTGTGTTGTTTTCAATTTTGTTTCTATCCGGGGCTTTAAAATGGTATCATGTAATAAAAAAAAAATTGCCACAGGCTTTTTTAAAGAACGTTTACGATATACGTTAACTTCCCTGCAGGTAATTTCACGAAGTCCACTCCATTAGGAAACAGTTTCTGTATATATATATAATGAAGATGAAACTTCTGATACTTATCAACCCCTCTATATATTATAGCCCTTCGAACATAAATATATATATACATATAGCGATATAATTCGTTTGAGCCGTGTAGAACCGTATTTATACCTATTATACACCAACATACAATAGGTAAAAGCTAAAATCGTTATTTTTTATTTAAAGGTTGTCATATATATTATAGGTACACAAAAACACAATAAATTTAAATTGAATCATGCGTACATCGTTGCGATTAAATATAAATATATCTTCTATTATTTACTGTGTCATAAAGAACTTGTTTCAGGAAGATATTATGATATAATATTATACTCAATTACTCATGTGTAATTGTATTGTACAATTTTCATATCTTTGGATCTCCTAAATATACCATTACCCTGTAATATATTTATAATAATATAGTCATCGTGTAATATACGCGTATAATAATAAATAATAACACCAATACCATAATTTGCATGCATATATCAGCCCAATTCATACACACAAAAAAAAAAAAATATAGTAAAATGCAATTATCTGCTAGTTAATGACTTATATTAAAATGCTGAGAAAAAAATAAAGCCACGTGGTCTGGCTTCGCAGACGTTTACCTGTGATGGTCGCGATTCACGAGAAAAAGCTGACTTACCGGCCAAAACGGTCGTGAGAAAATAAAATACAATAAAACGTCGGTCCAACTGGATTATATCCAAACGCCCTTCAAATCGCTGAATCTTTTAAGGTCCAGTATGTGTTTTACAACCGTGCCAAACATCACGCAGTGCTAATACAGTCGTGAATATATCACCCCTCTGTTATTGTTTTACAAATAATTTTCCATTACAAAGTCTTCTTATAATATTATGTAGAACGTTATTGCATTGACGTTGGTTATTTATTAAAATTATTATCTTTTCATTACTGCTGCTACATGTATGCTATATTATATTGTTTTCATTTAGAGAGCGCGTTTTACACATCGAAACGGCCTATATTCTAAACGTTATTTATACACATTTATGCTGCACGTATATATACAAGCTGCCGGTGCTATTTTCGAACAGAAGCTCGAGGGTACCTAAATTGCCTAATCGCGACGCCCTCATCAAGGTTTTGACGTTCTAAAATAAAACATTTTCTAACAAAATAAAAAAATATATATATATTTTTGTCCTTTTGAAATTTTGCCAGATCGTAAATTTTATTATAGCTCTACAATTCGAGTGGAACTTCTCCGCCTTTTTTTTATTTAACAATTCCGCTTAGTCTGGTACTTATTTTATTTTATTTTTCCAACTCGGTAACCGAATAGCCGAACCGGACACGACGAAAATTGCTTTGCGGACATTTGTATTTGAATTACTACTTGTAAAGGAGAAATGTGTAGATTTAATTTTTGATAAATATAGGAGAAAAAAATATTATAATATGATTATAAATTCGCCCACGGACTACCAGAATTGCAGAATATTGTGCGCCTCGTTGTATATATCAATGACGGTAACAAAATGCAATTCTATTGTCCAGGCATATTCCATTCTTATAAATTTATAATCATCGAATATTATTACGCACAATGATAAAATAAATGATTTTTTTCCGTATTTAATTTGTACACAATTTCTTGTAGGTGGCAATTTAATTTACTAGGACACGTTTATTTTCATCTTCAACCTACTCGATTGTATTCAATCAAAAAATTCAATTTTCAAAGAACCCTTAAAAGTCTTCAATAACGTAACAATCACAGTTTTTAAATGTAAACGTAGATTATTCAGTGTTAAACTAATCAACCTTATTTTTTTAAATAATAAAATATTTCATTGTGTTTTATTGTTATATTGATAATTAATTTAAATTTCAAGTAGGTAAATTATAATATAAACAATAAATAATAACTTTATTTTTATTAAAATAATCTCTTCCTTAAGATTTCAAAAGTAAAAGTTGTATGCTTGATATACGAGCAGATAAACCTTACCTAACACAAATAAACCTTATCGAACATGTATTTCTAAATAATGTTAAATATACAAAACAAATTGTGTATGAATAAAAGTAAATCGATATATGTACATATATGATATAAAATATGCTGTTTAATATTAGGTTTGAAAAGAATGATTAATGACTATGTATACGAAATAAGCAAAAACACGTGCAATGGCATTTTGTTAATCTTAACAGCATCATCAATTAATTGAAACAGTTACAACAAAACATTTTCAATAATTTATATTAATTTGTATTGTGATTATTAAACTCGTTTTTCTTATTAAAAAAAAAATTCTGTAATATACAGCTTAATTAATTTATAACAGATGTTCGAATATTTTGCACATTATTTTAACACTCGTGAGAAATAAAGATAAACCGAATCATCTTAAGACACGCGATAACCTTACAATTATGTATGTGAATTATTACAGTAAATAGAATCATCTACCTAATTAAAGTAAATTAATTAAAAATACGTAAAAGAGTGAACAAAATAGATGTTTGTTTACCAACAAGTTCACATTCAATCAATGTAGAATAGGAACCTATATATTATAATATCAGTAAAAATGTTTTGTCTAAGAAAATATTCTCATAGACTTCAGTCTGATAATAAATCTTTAATGCATATTGTACATAAAAAAGTAATGTTAATCTATATAAGTGACAGTTTGAAGTGCATACGAGGCATTATAACCTAATTATATTTCCACACCATAAATAAATACGACCAAAACAGCAAAAAGGCTTTTATAAATATACATATATTGACATATTATATATAATAATATATAATATATATAAGTACCTTCTCATATAATTGAAATTATAAGTTTAAATGAGTTTATAAATTGTATTATAAAACAATTCCAACATACTTTTAAAACAGCCTTCATTATGTCATACAATTACATAAAGTAATAATGTATTTTTTGTTCTATATTAAAATAATCAACATAAATATGTACGTGTATTAGCGTATATACGTATAAGCTTTTAACAGTTTTATAGCCATTATGCATTGAAACTTATCATAAAATAAAAAAAAACTGAAGTGCAATACTTATAAAAGCACTTAAAACATTTTTCTTGATAAACAATGGAAAATGTACACGATTTATTTTTAAAATTAAAATGTGATTTGTGATTCATGATGCGGCGTGTTGTAACGTTATAGTTTCATTATATATCATATATGTCAATATGTGAGATTACCGCCCGCCCTAGTTTTCGACCACTATGCATTACAGACGCGTATAGCTGTGTAGGTATATTATCCGACCCCTTTTTTCCGTTTTTGAAACCGTTCCAATCAACTGCGTACATATAGTACTTTGCAAACCCACTATTCCGGGTCAAGGTCATATAGCGGAGGGTCTGATAAACACAAGTCCATTGAAAACGCAGTGTGTTACTCGATTTACGAAAGAAACACATGGCTGAACCGGATATTTTTTAACTTCCTGCATGTTGTATGTTACAGCTGTATACAATTGTAGGAGAGGTATCTATTGGGCTTCCAATAAACAAAACCAAACTTCAACGTCCACGAATGAAAAGAAACTCGAAGGGAAATTTTTCCAACTTAAATCCGATTTTTCGACCTTAACCTTAACCCACACAATTTTTATGCCAAAATCATCGTCTGCTGTGAACGCCAATGGTTCGTTTATAGCTTTTGCCAAAAACCCTAAATTATTGTTATGCGTAATATATGTACACAAAAATTACATAACAATAAAGTGTTTTACAAAGAAAATCAACTATAATCATTTATATGTATAGTATACATTATGTATCGTAATCTCGTTATAGGAGGTAAAGCTCTGTTTTGATTTATTGAAATTATTTTTGCTATTTTTCGATGATGATATCACAATTAAAAAAAAGATATAATTTAATTATACAAATATGGTCGGACACGGTTTGCAAAGAATACAATGAACTGAATGAGCATTGGACATAATATGCGATTATTAAAATATTTTTAAACTTCATGACTCTCATGACTCATATAGCTTCCTGCCTTAATAACGTACCTAATTATAATTCCCCAACAAACAGACACGATTATCGTGAATGAAAAAGGAAACAATAAATGATTTAACAGATTATACGCGACACGCCAATCATGAAAACGCCAAAGAATTCGATCACATGTTTATATTTATAAATTATAAATATTTATACATGTCTATCTGGGTATCTATATATTTATTATTAATTATTATTAAATTCATTTAGGTAGGTATTGTTTTTTTTGTGAATTAACTTCAAACATTTTGACTGTGTCTGTACCTATTATTGTATTATAATAACATTTTTAATAATTAACATTTAAATAAAAATAATATACAAATCTAAATAATATTATTTTCATATTATATGAAAGTTAACTTATTACTAAAACTGTTTCCACGAAATAAATTGAGAATATCTACTTTAAATTTTATTCAATAAAACATAAAATATACCCTTTTTAAAAACCTATTGAGTACATTTTAGAGTAATTTTTAAACTTAGCGTATTGCACCTAAAGTTATAAATTATTGAAGAAGTATAATAATAGTATACATCCAAATAGTACCTACAGGTATTCTTAAAATGTATAACTTAAAGGAACAGGAAAAACTGATTTTTTTTTATTTTTACTACCTATAATATGATGCCGTCTAACCGTCTATCTAATGGTTAGAAGACCTAACTAAACCGCATAGATAAGTATGTTTAAGTATATATCAAGAAGGTTTAAAAATATTGAATAATCTTATAATATTTTGATTAAAGGATACACGCATAGATACTATAATATTACTTTAAATAATATAATTATGATATAAAAATGTTGTTTTTAATTGGTTGATAAAATTATTACATGACTTTAATATTATAACATTAATATATATAATATATAAAATTTTTTTTAATAAATATTCTATACATAGTAATTTAAAATATTTCAATATTATAGAGCAATAACAATAATTAAGAAATACCATATATAATATATATAGCTATAGAGTTTGAGATTTTTAATTACCAATACTTTATACACTATATAGAAATGCACAATGTTAGGTAATATATACACTATAATTATTATATTATTATTATACCAATGACAAATAACAATAATATATTGAAAGCATCATGAAAATATGAATATATATATATTATATGAAAGTTGAACAATTTTTTTTTGAACGGTTAACATGCATCATATTTAATATTCTGTAGGTACCAAACTTTTTTTTTGTGAAAAAGATAAAAATAATAAACCATTTTCATTTTAAGAACTAAGAAAATATTATATAATATAAAAATATATACACAGGACTTGGAATTTTTGTAATTCGTTAAATACTCTTTTATGATTGCAATATTGTTACCATCCTCAAAAAGTCAAGACATGCATATAATATTAAATAACATATATTTTATAGTCATATGACAACATAGATGAGATGTAGGTACATAAGAAATATAATAGTTTCATCAAATAGAACTTATCTATAATAAGATATAATATATTAACGGGTGTGGTGACAATAATTAGTTATTGTAATTTATATAGGTGCATGAAGATTATAAGAATCTCGGACTGAAGTCCAAATTATATTAAAATAGGTTCACAATATGTAGAAAAATAAATTGCAAAATTGTACGATGTAGGTATGTATATATATAAATGTATTATTATCAATTATCATTATTGTTCATTACCTTGTGTGGTGGATAAAACGGAGACGGCCAGCTGGACGATTGGTGGTGATATCCGAGTGCAGGCGGATAAGTCCCGCACTGATACATATTTTAACGTCTGATAGGTATATGTCATAAATGATCATACGGATCTCAAAATATCGGATAAATAATTTCGCGAAAAAAAATAAAAATACTACGCGATACGCAAGACACTCGATGGCGTTTAATATAATTAATAACGGCAATAAAATAATGCAATATTTATTATGTTATATTCTGTCGGTGGTGAGTTTCGTGCACCCGTACAAAAATAACTTGCCCGCGATACATCGACACCAAACACGCGTGCGCGCGTCCGCGCCCCGACGAGTATACAAATCGTTTATTACCGTATAGAAGCAGGCTGCCGGCATGAATATTGTAGAACGTACAATATAAGGTTAGGTATACCTACCTACCACATACCCGACGTACTACTGCGGTATAATAATAAAACATGTAGTGTTAATAACCACACTCGTACACATACATATACTGAACGGACAAGACTATAATATTATTATCTATATATGAGTGTGTGTGAGCGTAAAAAGAGAAAAAGTAGTAGTAATAATAATAATAATAATAAAGAAAATAATAATATTACGATGATAATGAGAGAAAAATAATAGGAAGAAAAGAGACGCGGAAAAAGGCGAAACGCAGCGGACGGAGATAGCGGGCGATGTGGTGCGTGTGTGCGAGTGCGACAGAATGAGGAGGACGTGAAAAATAGAAAGAAAAAAAAATCAATCACGTTCCAAGCCACGCCCCCGTGTCCGTTCGTTGGCCAATCATGTCGGGCGCGCGATAAACGTCCGGAGGCGGCTACGCGACGGCGGCTGCGGTTACGACCGAAGCGGCTTTGTCGTCGGTGACAATGACGCGTGGTGACATGGTGACGGGTTGACGGCGGTGACGGGGTAACAGCGATGATGGACGATCTCGCGCGAGCCCGACCGGTATATCCGTTTCACCAACGGCATGTCGAACAGGTACTTTATAACACCAGTGACGGACGGCCACTACGTCAGATCTGTTGGTAGACGTTATTTTTTCCGTCGATAATATTTCCAATAAAGTTAATGTAGGTTACATATTATACAAAACTATGTACCTACCAGTCTAATATTATTTATTAATATCTACTCGAAAAAGTTGTTTTTACATAGATTAGGTATACTCATCACTATCAGTTATCAATCGTATATTAAAGGATTATACCATGGTATAATTATATTATGTTGTAGGTACATAATTTGTAGAATATATAGTACGTAAAAAATGTTGTACTTATAAATATTCTATATGTACATAAATTATAATAATATTAATTAAATAAAACATTACTTGCTGAAATGATCAATTGCTACTAAAACGATTATTTAAATGATAAATAAAAGATGAGCAATTAGCACTTAGCAGTATAATATAATATTCAATGTATAATATAAAGTGAAACCCCTAAATACTGGGCACTCTAAATCGCTGTATTTTTATCCAATATTCAAAAATCGTAAGTGTCATTTATTTTATTCTGAAGATTTAGTCGGTAGTTTGTTCTAATAAAAAAACGTCACTATTTGAAAGTATTCGATATTTTGAGGTGTACTGAGGCACACCTACTATTAAGTAGGTTTCACTGTACAACTATAAGTAGACTGAAATGTAAAAAGCTTCAGACGGCTTCATCCTAGGCCATATTATTATATTAGGTAAATATTGATTATTTATTTAAGTATATATGATTTTATAGGTAAAAGACTGGTATATATTGAAAAAGCATAAAATTAAAATTTTATATTAAAACAGTAAAAGATAATAATACATCAATATAGTTTTTTAATATTTCAATCCTTTAATTAATAATGTCCTTACATCTTATATTTTACGACATTAGAAACTGATTTTTTTTTTTATCAATTTTATTCCAGCAGGAAGTCAGGAACCGTTTGAATTTATTCGGAGTAGTGTGTAGAAATTATTTACGGGAATCAGCTTGCAGAGCTTATTACTCTTTACGTATTTTCAGGTAATTTATTTTCATGTAAAAATATTAAATTATGATAAAAATAATCTTTATGTGGAAATTCTATTTTTATTTTACAAGAAAACGAAATAAAAACGATTGAGTATCTTATAGCTAGAAATAATTTAGCACGAATCAATGAATCAAGAACTCATAGCTATATTAGTGCAAAATACAAATGTTATTCTTGCATTTAACAGATTAATATCTGAAAAATATCCAATTAAAGGATTATAGTTTTCAGAAACCATTAAGTGCATTATACTTTTATTGCATAAAATAAATGTTCACTGTTGCATTTATTAGAAATAAATAATTCGTATATATTGAATATTTATGACTCAGTGTTTACGTTTTGAATTATAATTATGTTATAACTTACACGAATTATATACTAAAGTTTTACATAGCTATAATGCATTGATATATTAATATATTATACTGGGCCTAAGTTATGGTCAGTACCTTCAGAGATTTATTTTATATTCCAAATGACTTATACAATTATACATTTTATACATATTATTATGATATTCTAAACAATAATCTATAAAAAAAAAAAATGGAATATATACTTAAATAGAACATTCAATATTATATGCACAACTAAGCATTAATATTATAGTACTCAAAATCATATATCATAGATATCATAATGTTATTTAAATTTAAAATGTTTACTATATTTCACAATAATCATGTTTAATCTGCCAGTATTTATATTTGTAAGAATCAATTGTATTATTTATTAAAAAATAAGCAAAAATACCGATAATAATAATACTATACGAAATTCTGAAACAAAGCCAATGGATATTAGTATTAAAGATCACTCTCGGATAACTGTTATAGTCTATAGTCGCCAATCCTCTGTTGTTATCATTTATCAATAAACCGATTTATTGATATTTAAACCTATATATATTTTCGGGATATCGCGATGATACTAACTTAAATTGTTTTATTTGAAATAAATGCTTTATTACAAAAATCAAATTATTATCTTATCATTATTAATTCATTAATTAAAAATAATAGTGTACATTTAAATGTATAATTTAGTAAAGAGTAAATTATTTTTTGCTATCCGCATTACAGCTATATTATTACCTAATATATTTATCTGTGATATAAATATTCACAAATTAAGACATTTAAATATTAAATATTGAGTGTAGTTATAAGTGATTTAAGTAGATATAAATTATAAACTATATGTAAGACACTAAGACCATTAAACTATAAATAAACCCTAGTATGATTTTATTTATACCTTTAGTAACGCACTTTAAAAATAAAGTTATTTGAGTCTTACTATTTTCTAAACAAAAAAAGCAATGAATTTAAAAACATATGATCATATACTTTGAAAGGCCTATAGAGTAATAACTGTGATAGACCATAAACCTACTTAATATATACACACAAAGGTTTTAATTGTATTTTTTATAGTGCGCGTAAAATAATATAGCTGTACACAATATATATATAAAAATGATTTTAGAATAGTTATATATATTATATATAATGTATAATAATATGAGCTACATCACATTCTATACAGATTGTGCCAACTACGGAAAAATATTTTAGAATTATGGGTTGGCTAATGCAGAATTAAGTATCACACCACGCCACCAAACGTGATATAAATGAAATAAATAAAAAAATTACATTCATCAGTATACTGATTATTATAATATCAAAGAATATATTCACAAAAATCTTAACATAGCTACTACACATTCAGTATTTTAGTCTTTATACTTTACAACAAGTTACAGTTACAAGACAGACATAGTAATGTTGCTATGAGGACATACGTAACATATAAAAGCCTTAGGGGTAGTATACATAATAAAATCGCAGAGGTGGTAAAATTATTTTTCCGGTCACGAATCGTATACGCGGGTGGTCCTTTTGATATGCTCACCGGGCGTGCGCGAGAAAAGGCTCCGCCACTGGACGTCCCCTTTACCGATGTAGTGGGACCCCCTACTAAGGAAAATTCAACCAGCTATAGTTATAACATTTTATCGAAATTGATATTATTATTTTCACATTGAAAAATACGGGATGATATGCTGCAAATGATAAACATATTAATAAATGATACATTTATAAAACATATACCTACACCACATCAGTAGCAAACTAGAAACCATACAGTAGGTAAGATATTATGTGGTATATATAAATTATATACTATGATATTAATATATTATAGTATAGTAAGTATGTGATGCGCGCGCGCGCACGTGTGTGTATGTGTATGAGTGTGAGTGTGTCATACTGTCATATGTATATTGTACCGGGGAAATTGCTGCGACGTTGTCGTTGTTGAGAACCCCAAGAGGTTCTATTAATAATGTCTTGTCGGTGTACAATGATAATTGAACGCTCATATATACACATAGTAAATATAAACACATACGCATACGTACAGTACGTACACACAGTATTATAATATATATGGCATGTGTAGAATTTATTTTTCAAAAAAAATTTGAATTACAGATACCTACCTATTCGCCTTCATAAGATACTAAAAAAAAAAGGAATTAATATTTATACTGTCAATAAAAATAGCCGTCACAACCAAAAAAACCATACAAATTAAAATTCATAAATTAGTTTTCCTTTATAATACATTAACATATAATTTATGGTTTATAATAAACATTATCAGCTAAATATTATTGTTTAATTCAATATAGTTTAAGTATAAAATGTAAAATACCTACCTGCTATTTTTATTATAATTATTATTATTTTTACCTATTTATTTTTGTGCCTACCTATTTAGATATATGTATGTATATAGGTATAATGAATAGTCTAGTCACTAGTTTATAGTTCTGAGTAGTAATTTTAGATATGTGATGAGTGATGACTAAAAAATTATATAATTATACTCACTATAGTTCATACATTGATGAATCGAAAGTTAAGTTTTTGTCATCAATATAAAAGTAAAAATGTATATAATATAGAAATACATATATTTAAATTGGTTTTAATTTTTAAATAGTATGAAAATATAATACTTTTAAATAAACATTTCAATATTATATTTTGATCAATACATTCAAATAACATTAATATAGTTATTTATTTTATGACAAAAATCGGATATATATATATATATATATATATATCTACTTAATACTTATAAAGGCATATCTAAGCATTTTAAACCTATATTACCTATACGTATGTAGGTATTACATATAATATGGTCATGTGGGCAAACCGGCATAATAATAAATTTACTTTCTCTGTAAAATAGGGAGTTATATATGATTTTTGTATAATTATTACAATTTATAAATATACTTAAGTTCTTTACATTAACTTTAAAAAAATGCTAAAATGTTTGTAAAAGTTTTAAGTTTAAACTGTATAAACAACAAATGACAATATTTTAAGTCGAAGTTCAAAACACAGTCGTAGGTACCTTTATATATTAACTGTGTTTTGTATAGGAATCAATTTCCAACTAAGAAACTTGTGAAGATAATGTATTAGATAATCATATAAGAATTATACCACCTATAGTTTTTACAGTTTTATATATTGTATAGGTAATACATATGTATAGCAAATTATGGAAAGTGTCTAAACGACTTTCAGGTGAGATAATAAAAAAACAACTATAATATACCACCTCAATTAAAAATGATATATATATAAATATTCTAAACACTTTGATGAACACATAAAAACAACTTCAATTAACGAATTAATAAATATGAAAAGTATTAATTTTATCAACAGACACCAATATTTAATGTTTTAATGACAAACATTTTTTATGTGGTATTTTAACTACATAAGTATCACTTCCTCCAAGTGACAGTTAGACTTGCTCCATATAAGTCCATTATTTATTTTAGTCATACATACAAGAATATAACAAATACAATTGTTTACCTGCATGTTTCAAAATGTGAATATTAATCTTTTGGTTTTTAACGATAGTTTCTATAGATAGGTATATTTTGTTATATACTTTATACTATTTTAAGTACCTATAGTCATAGGCTAAGTTAATGAAACTTATAATTAAATTAGGTTAGGTAACAAACGTAGAAGCACCTACATAATAATAAAATCGTATTTTTTTTCAATATTTAAATAATTGCAACGAATTGTTTTCATAACCATAAATATTGCATAATATAAAGAAACTGATTTTCACGAAGAAAAAAGTTCGCACAGATGTTGAGTTTACTAAGCTACAGTTAAAGAGTATACCGCCATTAAATGTTTATTATTTTTGATGACACATTTTTATTTCGGTGCGACCTATCAACAACTGTCGTTTGATAAAATACGATTTCGCTAACAGCCGGGTGAGTTAAATCAGCGTATATATATATACTTATACAACAAAATGCGTACGGGACATCGGCCAAAAAGCACACCTGCGCCAATGTCAATACGCAATTGTTGTGCTATGCAGTTAAAAATATTGTTTCGCCCTTTACATATATACGGTACGGCAGTTCAATTTCGATGAACAAATATTTAGGGCAACAAATTATAATCGATGCGGAACACCGAAGTATAGAAATTCTAGTGTTCAGGCTACTAATATACCTATACTTTATATTTCTACAGACGAACAAGCAATAAGAGCCATACTCATAATTGGTTCATATTTAAACATTATATACCTATCTTCCTATCTAATATATAATTTGTATTTAAATTTGATCACGTTGAACCTATTACAGCGATATAATAGATGTTGGGTAGATGATATACCATAACAAAATATAATAAAATCGTATAAAATATTTATAATAATATAAAAACATAATAATAAAGAATAATATTTATATATATATATATATATATATTATTTTGAACACACACCTGACTGGACGAAGGTGCCTGCAAATAGTTGGACACGTCCGGTTCTATCATGTAGTTGCGCAGCGAGTCCGGTATGAACATAATCGCGATGTATCCAAAACGCGAAAACGGATTTCAATAAATAAAAAGTTTTTGTTTACGTTTTCTCGGTATCGCGCGTAAATCGTTCCTCCGATGTATTATGCAATACAACAACAAAATATTATAATATTATATACAATTTGTATAGGTATAGGACGGAAATCAGAGTGTGTACCTTTTTACATTGCACCCAAAGGTTGATTAAAATGTCATTTCACGATAATATTTGTCGTCGTTTGGATTGTATAAGCAAACAGACATCGGGAGGAAAAAAATCGGAATAATAAAATTCACGCGGTTCGGCGGCGCGTATACCACACGGACGACGACGACGACGACGACGACGGTATGTGTGCGGGCGGCGAGCGACTCGCTGCGACGGCGGCACGGAGCAGATGCGGTGTGTGATACGCAAAGCACCGCACGCGGCGGCCGAGCACCACGCGGCCGGACCACCGATGGGCGGACACCGTCGTCGGGGAGGAGCGTGCGGTAGCGCGTGCGCCGGCCCCCGCCCCCCCATCCACCACCCCCCTTTGGGGAACGCGCACGTGCGCCTCACGCAAACGCATCTCCCCACCCGCGGGCGCGCGAAATAAGACACGGTGCAAACCGCGGACGCCACCACCCTCCCCTGGGTCGCTCATGGGGAGGTATTCACTTAGTCGTTTTCTTTCGCCTCGTCCTTTTACAACCACGAATAAACGTATCTACTAAGGTACCTACTTATACGTCGTACGGTACATTACCCAATATAACAATAATATTATAATACAATATAATATATACGTTACTATAATTATATGAATTAGTTAGCATAGCGATCGTTTATAATAATATTTTTACCTACTTATAATATTGTAAATTATAACCCGGAAACCGCAATAACATTAATACCCTACAGTCAGTTAAAAATATTATAATATGTTATACATGCGATCGGCGTCGAAAATACTTACCATGATATTTGGGCTTTCCGAGTTTCGGCGGAGGTAATCGTGTGGCCCCGGTCACGTAGCGCTCATAACGGCGATGACACGGAGTAGCAGTGTGTGTGTGTGTGTGTGTGGTGATATTCGCGCACACTTAACAACGGCGAAACCGGTGCGGAAGTTCGGCAGTTAAAACGGCGGGAAACGCGGAAAAACCAACACGCGCGCGCGCGCGCCCCGCAATCGCTCGCGCGCGTATAACGTGTACGGGAGAGTACGCGCGTGTGCGTCGTGCGGTTCGTGGTGCACGCGCGCTCGCTCGCGGATGTTTGCCGGCAGACTGCTGGCTCGGGCCGATGCTGTTGCGCGCCGTCTCGTCGCTGCTGGTTTCTGATCCGTGCGCGCTTGTGTGTGTGTGTGTGTGTGCGTGTGTACGTGCGTGTGACAGCATCCAGCGGCGGCCGTGTCCCGGGCCGGGGCCGTCGACTGCTCTAGGCGGCTGGCGTGGCTGGGCCGGCTGGCTGGTTGGCTGGCTGGTTGCTACCGGACGCAAAAATAAACTCTCCTTCCAACAGTCGCCGCCGCCGCAGCAGTCTCCGTCGACCGGACGGCCGCCGTTCTATTAATAAACCTGCTGGCTGCTGCTGCTACGCGAGCGCGCGCGCACACACACACACACACACACACACACACGCGCACAGGCGCGCGTTGCACACACGATTTTGCCGCCGCGTAAGTATGTACGCACCAAAGACCGAACGGCGGAGACTTTGCTCTGTGTGTGTGTGTGTGTGTGTGTGTGTGTGTGTGTGTGTGTGTATGCACGCGGCGCGGTGCAACGAACTCATCGTTCATAATATCGCGCGATGTGCAGCAACGTTTTTTTCATTCCCCCGAAAACCCGACATTTTTCTCTCAAAGGCGCCATGAGATTTGATGATCAGAAAGTACTCGCAAACTGCAGCAGTGACGTCGGTAAAATGCCATTATCTTAGCGGTGCCGCCGCCCCGCGATAGTGTTAAATAATAAATAGTGTCTGGATACGCATTTTACCGCTACTATACAATTTGCGAGTCTCTGTGTTGTTAGATCATCTCCTATTCTCCTCGCATTCGATTTATTTGCCGATCAAGTTACGCTATAGGCTGTAAGACAGTGATGAATCTAGTGTTCAATTTTGAGCTACAACAGTAAAACACTATAGTCTACACCACATTATTTGTATACATGACATTATACTCCTACAATATATGAAGTACTTAATAGCTGAACAGTATACATTTTACTCGCTTCCCGAACTTACTTATGTACATTTATGGCACTTAATAATATTATATTGTAAAATATAAATCTGTAGTTTTGAAAGTAGATAGTATTATTACTCGGTATTGATATACCGTGTCAATTACCAGAACAGTGGTAAAGTTCTATAAATAACCCTAACTTTACCCCGAAAATTGTTGTGATACGTTTACAATAAACATAATGTATTACGTACAGAGAAACTTCGTGGAAATATGAATATATTTTTACATCATGTTCAGAGGAAAAACCACACTACACACGGTATTAATAGAGAGAGAAGAAATACCTTTTTTCCCTTTTTGTTCCTGGCCCCCTGAATCTACAATATTGCAGTAGCCCTTGTCAACTCTTACAGCGTAGTAATAATTATTCACAATTGTCAAATTGGCTTGTTAAAAAATACTCCATAACATCGTGTTTTTCTAGAAAAATATCTTTGTTATATGCGCACTAAATAATGTGTACGTTAACTCCACGTGCAGCAGATGGGCGCGAAAAACCACGTCCCAATTTCCGGGACGGCAACGGCAGCAATGACGTCGCATGGTGTACTTTATTTTTAGTGACTATAATATGGCGGCGGCGGTCCTAGTAAAACGCGCGTCTTCGTCGTTGAGCGCCCGCGCCGCACTGCCGCCACAGGCTGATACGCTTTTTTAAACATCATTTTTTTTTTTTATCATTCCGTATTCTTACGACCGGAACGTTGCTATTTATTTAGGTTTTTTTCCCTACGTTATTATAACGATTTTCTTTTTAGTGTATTTACTACAAAGTTTACGAGATTTTTTTTTTTAATTAAACACGCGCAACGTATACGTATTTTGAGTATAATATTATACTTTTGTATACTTTCGTTTGGTTTTGCGAGGCAGAATAATATCTGTTTTCGAATCAGTAGCAATCTATATTGACCGCTGAAATGTATTTATAAATTTATAATATTATATACATCACGTGTTATTATAATGTACTATAATTTTATATAGAGAGACGAACGATTTACGACTAATGTAAACGTTGAATATTTTATCGTCCGCTATATACT
The DNA here is from genome assembly GCF_020882245.1 of Rhopalosiphum padi. NCBI lineage: Eukaryota > Metazoa > Arthropoda > Insecta > Hemiptera > Aphididae > Rhopalosiphum > Rhopalosiphum padi. The sequence continues at coordinate 43,261,219 of NC_083599.1, forward strand.
TTCATATTTATTATTTCGTATAAAAAAGCTCTCTAAAGCTGAAAATTCTCCAAGTGATTTATTATTCATTAAACTTTTTTATAATTTAAGTCTAATTATTGGATAAAGAAATATTAAGAGTTATTTCGTACTTTATAATAATATTTTTTAATTTATAAATATGTTCTCATATATTTTAGTAATTACTAAAATATATATGTGAATGAAAACGAGATCAACTATATAATACAAAATAGTATAATAACATATAATAGGCTTAATAAAACCCTTTTAAGAGCTATTATAAACGTTTTCAAGAATGAATTAACGTTTTTATATTCTATACACAGTCACAGAAAACTTTCAAGTGGTTTAAGTTTTAAAAAGGGTAATTGAATACTGCTATTCAGATCATATATGCGTGTGACATTTTAAAATTAATATTTGTTTATAACTATTTACAATCTATAAATTCTAATTTAATTTTTTGTTTGGAATAGATGCTGTGGTGTATTTTTTTTATTGGGGAGGGGGGTGAGGGGAAGGGGAGTTGTTTTATGTATCTGGACACCACAGACTTAAAAGAAACATTAGCCCAATGTATTAGTATTTCACTCGTGCCTATCAAAATATTTATTATCTAAACTGAAAAGTGAAAGTAATTTTATTTGATCCAATAATACGTTTCAAAGAATATTTTCAAGTTAAGTTTACAGTTTATATGGAATATACAAGAATTGTTCGAATTTTACTGGGTCATTACTCATTAAGAGATATTTGAGACAGCTCCTGAAAATTGTATATAACAAATAAAATTACATACTACTATTTATTATTATTAATGTTATTGTAAAATTCAACATAATATTATTAAATATTTATTTTAATATATTTTAATGGTTAGATAATTGTTTTTACTATTACAGTATTACCTATGCGATAAACATAAAAACTAAAATGTAGTGGTAAATAGATAATGTTTATTTTTTATTCATACCTAATTAATATTCAAAGTGGTTGGTGAAATCAAAAATCATATGCTAATATTATTTATTTATTCATGACTATCAAACTTTAAAAGGTATACTTATAGTCATTTATCAAGAATTTTTCGTATTTTCGTAACGTGTTTGGTAAGAAATAATACATTTTTGATATATATTATATCCAATATATCCTATAATCATTCAACTTAGATTACCTATATACTATTATTTATTAAGAAATTTAAAATTTAATCTGTTTTAACTTCTAAGTACTGTAATTATTCTTATTTAAAGTTATCCACTAATCAACCTATTGGCTATGTGGTATCACCCTGTAGAGCGACACACAATTAAATATACTATGCGCTTTACTTATTTGTATCCTCTAACTAATGACGCTCTAAAATATAATTTAGAATGACACTGTTAACTCGTGAGTTTTACAATGGTATGCGCTTGTCAATTTTTACATTCGTTCCAAATCCGTTGGAATGATTCAAAGATTACATATGCCTGCGCGTGCGGTGATCTTAACAAAATTTTTTGTTGCCTCAGCACATTTCGCTTCACTGGCCTGACCTATCTTAACATTAATATATTCCCACCTATTTTATATCTACATTAAAGAATAATATTATATTTACAATAACTATCTACTATCTACAGTAAACGATAGCTAATTGATTTTAGAAATTGTAATTACATATTTCAAAGAACATTTTCGATATCTATCCAGTACGGTAGTACCCATTGGTAAAATTAAGTAATATCATTCTTGATAAGATTGTAAAATATAGTTGAGTTTTCGAATCCAAATGTACTTATATTATGTACTCCATAGTTATTACTTATTATATTACAAATGTAAATATGTAATGTATAACCAAAAACACTGAGCTAAGTACAAGTATAATGATAAAAACTTTAAATTAATTGATTTTTTCAGAGATTCAATGTTTATAGATGTGCGTGGCTAATATCAAAAAGACCCATCACCTTTTACCACCGTTTCACATATAACTGGATCTTAAAGAAAATAAAAAGAAATCTTCAAGATTATTACACTGCTTCAGCAGTGGTGATCGAAAAACCATATAATGCAAAACGTAATAGCCCGCCCACAATAGTACTCATGTCAAGATTTCAGCCATACGCGCATGCAACTACTGCTGTCAACAGCCTAGGTGTGTTAAATGCCGCAAAGATCATTCAACTGAAAAGTGAAAAGTGTACCAAAGATAGATAGCCTCTCGGCTAGATGGGCTTTATGGTTTGATGCACAAATAGCATCATATAAAATATGTATAATTTATAAAAAACTAATAGAAATCACAAACAAACCAAAAAAGGTAAAAATTCAAATAAAACACGTCCCCACATGTCGTCTTATATTCGATTTGCCCTCGTCAGGTCATCATACGTGGCGTACAACAGCCGCTCAACCAAAATTCAGTACTTTAGATTCAACTTCAAAAGTTTTGAACGAATTCAAAATATTATTAACCCTTTAATTGGTCTACTAACCGTAATTTTAAACAAACTCATAACAAAATTCCCATAACAATCATTATTTCCATTATTAAATTACTATTTCTTATTCACAAACCTCATTAAAATTATAAATATTTAATTCTCCTGCTATTTTGTATATATCTAAAACCGTAATCTCTGATTATTTTATATACACTGGTATCATATCATTAATTACATAAATATCGCACGATATACTATATTAAATGTTAATATTGTTGTTATAATCCTTGTCAGAGCATATGCTGAAACATTTTAATTTAATAACTATAAAAATAAAACATATTTATACCGTACATTGATAATTTTATTTCTCAACTAAAGTTGAGATTCCTGGATCATAAAAAAATATTTGAAAGTAAGTTAAGTAATTTATTGTACTTTTTTGTATTAAATCTGGTTTTGTGTAAACTAATGGTTCATTATTTTGCAGGTTTTGAATGTTTATTTTCTATTAAATCCTCGGTATCAAAAGAAGAACTGGAATCTTTCAAAAATTTATTAAATTTTGATTTCCCTTTAGCAGATTCTGATTCTCATAATCCACTAGCAGAATTAAAGTTGTGGAAAGTTAAACCTGCTAAGCTCAATATAGTTCCAAAAAGTAGTCTTTTTTATGTGAATCAATACATTTTCTTAACATTAATAAATTGTCAAAAATTGTATGCACGTTATTACCTGTTTCGACATTGACTCCCGGAAGGATATTTTCAACACAAAAACGTGTAAAAAAATATATAAGGAAAGCTATTAAAAGGATTAAAGGATTATAGATCAGAGCTATTAAACAAATTTTACATTCACTTTTGATTATGATGTTCTTAAATTTTTCATTAGAATAGACTTAACGAACTTTGCTTACTTTTGGTATACAAAAATATAACCATAAAAACAAATGAAGTACTCGATATACTATTATTGTCTTCAAGAAAGTTAGATTTTGTGTTATAGTTAATAAATCAAATTGTTTGTTTTTTTAGTAGGTACCTACCATTTATAAACATAAATTGGATATATGTAATTTTTGTATTAAATGTAAAATAAAAAAAAATAACATATCATTGCCTATTCAAAATATATTTATTACCTATAATCAATAATGCTTATAACCACTTATTAATTTTTTATTTTGATTAAAAAATAGCTTTTATAATATTTATTAATATCAGTACCTATTATAGTATATTTCTATAGTATGTTTATATAGGGCATGGATTTTTATGTAAATACATAATTTTATTGAATGCAAATTTCTGACTTTTTAATACCTCGAAGAAAATGAAACTTTTGTTATTCTTTTTATATTTTGATGTAAATAAATATTTTAAAATATTTTACCAATATTTACATATTTTATATATATGTACACGGTGATTCTTTTATCATAAAACACTTATTGTTTCAAAAAGTTTTCATGTTTTTGAAAACATTTTTTTACATAGTTTCAAGTTGTTAAAAAGGCTACGTTTTTATTAAAAAAATTATATTTTTAAATATTGTTTTTAAGTTTTTCACTTTTTTGAATTACAACATAGTTTTAATTTCATATTCAACAGCAGAATAATTTTCTGAGTATTTTGATACATAAAAATCGAATTTAGGGCGAGTAGTTTATGAGTTTTACGTATTTAAAGTTTAGACAAGCGGTGTAATGGAGAAACATTTTTTAGGGTAACCCCGTACCACTCCACTCAACTCTAAATACGTATAACTCATAAACTTCTCGCCCTAAATTCGATTTTTTTTTTTTTTTTGGATACAGTAATAAAAAAATTTGAAACATCAAATCTAATAATATTTGAGTCTTGCGATATTAAAAAATGCAACAAACAAATTAAATGAAGTTCAAGGAAAATTCGATGTTATAATAAAAAATAAATTAAACTACGCACTGGATGAAAATTTTGATTTACAAAAAATTAACACTATTAGAGATATTCTTCTGAATAAAAATGAAAATTAGTCTATGGACCATTTTATAAATTAAGTATGAAATTACTCCATTATCTTCAATCTACATTGACCGCTTCAGCAGCTAAAAGTAAATTTTGAGGCCTAACCGCTGTACATTTAAATTTGAAAATCTTCCAATATACGTTGTATTTAATTGTTTCCAAGAAGACAACAATGAAAATGATTAGATGAATAATTATTAATTACAATTTCAAAAAATATGTATAATAAACCTATTATATTGCATTATGGTTAAATCTATAACAAATAATTTTTGTTTATGATCATTTATAGATAAAATTTAAAATTAATGTAAAATACCGATTTTTCTGTTAAATATTTCATTTTTTTGAATATATATTTTAGCAAAAATAATAACATAAATATATATTTTATTACATAACAATCCGTGCCTTAAGAGGACACTGCACTCGCTTGTGTTGTCTCCGTCTCACACATGTAAAACATGGCAAAAGCTGTTTTGCGCGGGATCGAACCTGCAGTCAATCAAGCTGTTTAGTGATAGTTAAGACTCCAAATTGATGTAAGTATAATATAGTTAAGAGCATTATCTGTGAAATATCGTTTTTATTTTTTTAATATCGCGAAATAAGAACAAATTCTATAGTTTTATTCATCTTGTTAGTAGAGAAATTAATATTTCACCTGTAATTATTATATAAGAATTATTATTAGAGTTTGTTAAAATTAAATAACACTATATTTCTCCTATATGTTTTCAAATCATCTAAATTATGCACTTCAATTTCTTCATAGTTAGTTTATCCCATCTTTTAAATTACAAAGATACAACATGCTTTAATAATATTATCATAATAATTTGGTTTCATAAAAAACGCCATTTATTGGCCAAAACTTCAAAAGTACATTCGACTACACTACGTCTTGTCCTGGATAGTTTATTTTTACCCAATGAGTATTATGAAGCTCACGAACTGGATTTATATGAATACCAAAAACTTCATTAGAACGAACATTTTGAAAATCGTATTATTTTCTAATAGTTTGGTTATGTAATCATTTTCCGTGTAGAAATTTACGCTAATGAGTAAAAAGAAATAATTTACGTTGTGTATTTTAACGAAAAAAAAATAATTTTAACAATAAATCCAACTTGAAAAAAAAAGTTAAAATCCTGCTGTGATTTTGGTTTAGAAAGGACGACGGCTCAAGGACGTGTCCAATATATTACAAACTGGTGATCATAATATATAATATTATGTTATGTTATTATTCATACAAGTATATATGATTGCGCGTGCGTGCATACGAATAGGAAAACAATAAATAAAACTAAAAACACTAGCAAACATATACATCGATTCATCAATTCGATTTCTTTGATAGGTCAAAGTGAATTATTAGTTCTATGTCGAGTGTGTTTTCTGGTCTGCCGAACAAAGAGAATATTATATCAATCGAAGGCACGAGGGGGCATGATTATTATTTTTATCTCTTTTATTATTTTTATTATTCCATAATATAGTGCTCCCTAAAAACATTTATTATTACAGTAGTCATCCCTGTAAACGTTTTTGTTATTTATTTTACTCGCTTTCCTAGTTTTATTATTTTTTACTATGTGTTCGATTTATAGCCAATTTTCGTTGTTTACATATACATATAAATGTTATACTAGTACATATTATATTTAAGCTCTTATATTATCTAATTATATATGTAAATTATTATAAATGTATAATTTAATATAATTTCAAAACTATATAAAACATCTTGTGGGTAATTTGGATAAAAGATATAATTTTTCAATGTGAATAAACTGAAATTAACTCAAAATAGATATAGCTATTTATATTTTATTTTTAATTTACATTTACGATGTTTGATTAATATACGCAAATACACAATATAGATTTATAAATGCAAACAATTGTAAAAACACTAATGCAAATACTATATCTATGTTTATTGAATTTCATCAATTTGTTATCAAACTTGGGAATAGTAGTGTTACCGGGAGTGAAAAAGGAATCACGCACAGGCCATATACTCGTACATCTGAGAAAGGTTATTTGATAAATCGACATTATTTACCTATATATGGATATATATGACCAAATATTCATTTGGATAAGTTTGAACTCTATTTTTATTCTTGTTTAACTTTGTATCATTAAATTAGACCAATTCTTTAACATTTTTATTTTTTACTAAACAAAACAACCATAAATAGTTTAAGCAATCAGTGAAGATAGGTTATATGTTTTTACATAATATATCTAATTTAATTAAAAAATGATAATAAAAATAATTATTATTGAAAAATTAAATCTCTATAATCTTTTAGTCTCATGTCACTACTGTATATGTATATCTGTACATTATTAATTGATATTGATAATGTTGAAAATGAATTAGAAAATAGCCACAAACAAATACAATTATATACAGATATTAGACTTTTATGCAAATTTCTATAACTCATCAAATAAAAACAAACTATAAAACCTTGGATGAAGACCGGTTTATTGAATTATATTATAAATAAAGATAAAATAAATAAAATGACAAAAAAAAAACCTAATGACAAATTATCATATTATTTTATAAAACCAATTACATTTCAGGTTATCTTGTGTTTTAATAATGTTATATTTCCACAAATAAACAAAAAAATCATTTATTATTACAGTACATAAGACTAAGGATTTAAGAGAAATTTCTAATATCTTATATCCTTTAATATCAATAATAATAATCAAATTAATAGAAAAACTATCGACAATTCAACTAAATAAATTCATTATAAATGAAAACGACATAATTGAGAGACAATCTAGATTTAAAGAATATACTGAATCTACAGTATTTTTGTGTAAAAGTCTCTAGAAAGATGTTTAGAAATATTTCTGGACATTGCTAAACATTTGACTTAAGTTTCACGCGATATATTGTTGGAGAAATTAGAAAAAGACAAAAGTAGTAGGTAGTTATAATTTGTTGTATTAGTTTAAATCGTATTTGTTTAATATAGGTTGCATGCTGTAAATAAAAATTAGAAATATTTGTAATTTTTTTAACAATGAAATATGATATACTACATTTGGTACCATTGTAGGACCTATTTTTTTTCAATTTACGTAAACGATCAACTTGAGTTTGATATAAATATAAACAAAGATATATTAGCGTAAAGTTTATTATTCAATAATAATAAATGTGTATTTATCTAATTTTAATTATCTTTTATTTAATTAATATCAACTCTTTAGAGGAAATTATTCTAAAATTCCACGGATATAAATAAATGTTTTCAAGAAAACAATGTAGATTATTATTATAATACAATTTGATATTGCATTAAAAAGGGTACACTAAACTAAATATTTTTTTTATAATAATTGACTAAAATTTGATATTTGCTTCACATATTGATAACGTAATAATATGTATCAGAAAATATTTTTTTATATTAAAAAAACTACGAAATAGAATAATATATATATATATATATATAGATATGATACAATTTATTTTGACATAATGGTCTAGTTGTGTAGAAGTTTGCTTACATAAGTACTCTTGAACCATTTAATGGCATATTTTGAGTGGTATTTAATATTTCCATGCTTATGCACTCCCGGGTATTAGGTCTAAAAAGTGGCCTAATACTCGAATATTGGTATTATAACTGATTTTATAGATTTTATAATATTATACTATTTAAAAATTATCATTAAATTAATGGTATTATCATTCCTTATGTCCATCAAAATATTTTTATCTTAACTGCAAAAGTGAAATTAATTTATTATAGATTCGACGACACGTTGCAAAATTTAGTCTACAGTTGGGATATCCAAGAATTTTATTTGAATTTCACCAATTATATATTAATTGGTTTAAATATATAAATATATATTAATTTGGTTAAATATTAAAAAAATATGTTCAATTTTGATTTTGATGGCAGATACTTGAATTTAAAAACTATTCATTAATTTCAGGAATTCTCAAATGAGGAGGGGGTTACAGGGGGACGGAGCTTTTTTAATTTTTTTTATATTTTGAGAATGTGATTAAATATAATACGTCAAACATCTTTTATCTATTTATCATTACTACAATTTATTATTATTGATTGATTAACTTTGGTAATCGGTTAAGAGGACATTCACCCACTTGTATAGTCTTTAAAATGTAAAACATATCATAAACTGTTAATTAAGTATGCAAGAGAAGACTCCAAATTGTCATCCAATATAGTTGAGAACATTATTTGTGAAATATCATTATTTTTTTTATATTACTTATACAAAAAAAGTTCGTATTGTTTCAAATTTCATTATTTTTGTGTTTTTCAAAATTGAGATAGAAAATAATCCTTCTTGGTTTTTTTCCGCGCAAAACAGTTTTTGCTATGTTAACATTTGTAAAACGGAGACAACAAAAGTGACTGTACGTAGCGTTAGCATCCTCTTAAGTCTTAACTCAAAATAACCACATGTTATTATCATAAATAAATTATATGAATGGTTGAAATTAATCATTGTAAAGAACGCTTAATTTTTTTTATTTCGGGAGACCTCTTTATTTTGTTTTTCTAAATCGAGCACTGAATTTCAGTGTTGTAAAATTGCTAAAAATAGCACAAAAAATGAACAAGGAACAATTACTTCCTTTTTTAAGTTAACGCATTCTACCTCAGAATTTAAATTATTACATAACAATACGTCTACGGTTACACAAGCATCCTCATATAGTAGTCTGTGGATGTCAAAAATCAATATCCCCTTGAAAAAATCTGAGCATACCTCGTCACTATACTGAGTAATATTGAAGCAATCACTTAGTTAATAGTTTTTACATTAATAATATTAGGTAAGTATAATAGGTACATATTATTTTGTGTAACAGTATTTTTATCGAAGTTCTTAAGCAATAATAAAAAATACCGTATGTAATCACTAATCAATAGGCAATATTGTACGTAGTTGGAGCGTTGTGCTAGTTGTTAGTATGACCTGTAATATATTAATATTTTATTTATAATAAAACCGGTTCTCCTTCTCAGTAAATGACAGAATATCCAATAATTTATGTGGAATTTCAAAAAATTATTGACGCGTATTATTGGGTGATTGTAGCACTATTATGTAGTAATAAATTAATAAAATAATTTACTTTTCACACTGTTAAACTATGTTAAAAACACACTGTTTGAATATTTAATCGAAGATCCTCTATAAATTACTTTTTATAATGCATTTTTTTCCAGTTTACTAGATTACAAGGGTAAACATTTAATCAAAATTGACCATTAAAGAGATTGAACCCGGTTGTGTTTTCTAAAAAATTAGACCCATCTTATGACAATTGCACTGAATATCCTATATTAATCGTATAAAAATTCTTAGTCATAATTTAATTTGACATTAAATACTTAAACCTACAAAATTAATTTTCTTTTCTGAACGGAGAAATCGGAGTAATGGTGTCATCATCTTTTAAAGTAGTAAAACTGTTTTGATTTTCAACTTTGGCGATGATTTCTGGTAGTAAATTAAATCTAGTTTGTACTTAAGAAAATTAAATTTTTTTTTTGTTAGGAAAAACTAAAAAAAATAGGGAAAGTGGGAATTTTTATAGATAAGCCCAACATATTACTGTTGTTTTCAAGGTTAAAACACATGCTCAACTAGATTTAAAATAAATAGTTAGTAAGTGATAGAACAGAGGTTTCCAAACTGTGGGTCACGATTATATATTTTTTTAAATAATACATTTTTTAATCATTTATTATTCTTCGTTGATGTTCAAATTCAGTTTTATCACCTGTGATTGTGACGATTACGAGTTTACAGCGACCGTGTCAAAACGATGCAATCAGATCAATAGTTATTGAAAAGATAACGATTTATTTGAAATAAATTAGTAGGTACCTGCATGGCGTTCAAAACTTTTAATTATTTTTAGTAACACACGGCACATTGAATACGATACACGTACGCAGCAGTTGTATATTTAATATTACTTTTTCGTTACTTTTTCGTTTTTATTTTTGTACTTTTGTACAACTATGGACAAATGGTTAAACAAAATGTCAATGACTCAAAGCCAAGAAGAAACAGAGACAATATCTATGTCAACAATTAAAAAAAGAAAATTAAATTAGACCTTCAACAATAAGTTCTTTTGAGTCGAAACAAAAAGAAACTTTCAAAAAATATTGTTCTGAATATTTACAAATTGGATTTTCGCGGAACGGAGACGAAGAACATCCACGACCATAATGTGTTATTTATTTTTACAGAATGGTTCCAACATTTTATTAATCATGTTAAACTAACTGCAGAAGATCCGTGGTTCTTCTTATATTAGATGGACATATGACTTACACAAGGAATTTACAGTTCATTGATTTGGCAAGGAACAATCTGATACCACTGTTGTGTGCTTACCATCACATTGTAACCACAAATTGCAGTCATTGGACCTTATTTTTACCTCCCACCTCCCTATAATTAAGGACAACATTTTGGTGACCGACAGTTTCCAGGATTTAGAAGTTTCACTGTTTATATTATTATAATAATTAAATATTAATACTAATAATAAAATAAATGTAATATTTTGAAAAAAATAACTTAACCTACCGTAATATTAAAAGTAAAATAAATAACTTTAATAGCAAAATAAAAAAAATATATTAGAAAATATACTTAGTAATATAGACTGACAAACCTTCTTTGCTTAGAATCGATTTTGTATACAAATTATGTATCATTGAATTTAAATTGAACATACAGCAATTAGTCACCTACTCGACACCTAATGTTTAGCAGAGCGATATTTGGTTGCATATACCTTTTTTAAATTTGTATACATTGAAATTGTATAGAACAAAAAATATTTATTTCAAATTGAAATTTAAAATAGTTCTAAAACTCAACTTCATCAGTACAACAATAAAATTGTAGTTTTTTAGTTCAACACGTTATCATTTAAACAATGAAACTGTTAGTTATTATTAACTATAAGAACACAACAATTAGAATATTATTACTGTTACGAGAGTAATATTTTCATTTTAAAATACGTAGTAGGTATCAATTTAACAAGATTTCTATTAATATACAGTAAAAATTTATTTAATGCAAATCCTGGGTTTAAACAAACTAATAATTGAAACACAAAAACCATTCGTTACAGCTATGGATCTGTGCATTTAATACGTTTTTATTATAAATCAATTATTAGTTAGTAGTGGAGAAATTTATAAACCAATCCAACACTACTTTAATCGTGATATATTTTTGAGATAATTGATATTATATTACTCGAAAACAAAACTCCTACAAAATAATTTAAATTAAAAACTTGTGCGATTCGAAAGACTTCAATCACGTTGAAGTCTTATCCATTTTATCTTCCATCATACTTCAAAGCAGCTTTTCAATTTTTCATCTAGACATTATTGCCGTTAATAAGTTCATTTCCACGTTATCTCATAAGTATAATATATCTTATAATGTATTTCAATATTATAAAATATTACAATATGGCTTTTTAGATAGGCAATTTAGCTACACAACTGTCAACTATTTATTTTGACAGTAAATTGCATATTTACAACCATATTATGTTATATTATTTTACATGAATACATAAAACAATGGATATATTATAGGTATGTAATTATAAGTAAGTAATTAAAGTGAACGACTAATACAATTTCAGTAAACTGAGAATGAATATTAATAGTTTTATTTTTAAGGGTGCTGGGACGTAGCATGTTTTAAGGAGTAATATTTAGGCAATTTATAAGACATGTAGGCATTTATATACTTGTACTGTGTTACTGAGTAAGTAATAAATTAGCATTAGCCCGTTGCACTGTGGAAAATTTGCTATGATCTACATTAGTAAGACAGAGACAACATATGCGGGTATAACGTCCTCTTAACTACTGAAAGATGTTGTGTTAAGGTTACAATACGTAGTATTATAGAAGTTTAATAGATATTATGTTTGCGTACGTAATATTATAACAACGCAAAGTATTCACATATTGCATGTGAAAAAATATTTTAACTCAGAAAATAAATTACAATATTATTGAAATCATTAATTAAGACGTTCAAAAAAATATGTATATATATATTTGTATTAGAAGCTACAACAACAGATTATTGGCTTTTGATATTTACAATAAATGTATACAAAAATGTAGTTTAATATGAAATGTTAATTTTTTTACATAAAGAAGGAAAATGGGGGGGAGGGGGCGGTTCTATACTTTTCGAATTCTTTATAAGGTATTATTTTACAATGTCATAAGAAAGTTACAGTGCGATATCTAATTAAGTGCACAAAATGAGTTAAGGTCTATACTTATTTCGAATCCACGTGTTAAATAACATTTTTACGTAGTAAATACATTATAAATTATAATGTTCAAAATCTGTGACATCTCAATAAGTATTTCATCACTAAAATGTTTGATAGATATTATTTAGAGATATCATAATGTAGTAATAGGTGACTATGTTTATAAACAAAATAGTAAACATATTTGTAGAGTAGGCCAGGGAAGCAAATGTGCTGAGGCAGCTAAGTTGTAAACTAGATATAAGGCAAAAAGTAGAGTAAGAGAGGTAGTCGTGGTATGTCAATACTGCGATACGTTTTTTGTTAATTTTGTGTTTGTTTAAATAAAAAGTGTTTCCGATCCGAAAATTATATGTTTTGTTTGAGTAGCCACACAATTCTACGTATGCTTTAAATCCAAACTGTAACCGGTTAATTTATGGTCGTTGACGATTTAAAGTATAAACGGTGAAGGTAGTCCTACGTTAATTGTATTCTTTCAATCTGATCTGTAACCGGTTAATTTATGGTCGTTGAAGTTTGAAAGTCTAAACAGTAAGGTAGCGATATCGACGTCTAGAGTACCAAACTGTAACCGGTTAATTTATGGTCTTTTGGTTACTCAAGTGTCGATAGAGGTATATCACTGAAAGGTGCATATACGACAATAATAAAGTTACAGTTCAACATCTATACCCTGCAACGGCTACACATTGCACAGCTCTCAGGTACGCTGCAAAGTGCAAAGCACGTTATGCTGGTTTTACACAGACATAAGGTTAAACTATATATTATTAAGAATTAAGATTTCCAATTTTCCGCAATGCCACTGTGAAAGTCATAGAATATACAGAGTGATTCTTTTATCATAAAACACTCGTTTTTTCAAAAAGTATTCATATAAACATATTTTTACATAGTTTCAAGTTGTTAAAAAAACAACGTTTTTATTAAAAAATTATATTTCTAAATATTTTTTATCCTTATATTTTTTTAAACTTTTTAATTTTTTTGAATGACATAACATAGTGTTTTAATTTCATATTTCAAAGCAAAATCATTTTCTGAGTATTCTGATACATAAAAATCGAATTTAGGGCGAGTAGTTAATGACTTTATGAGTTATAAGTATTTAAAGTTTAGATGCGTGGAGTGGAGTGGTACGGTGTTACTCCGCAAAATGTTTGTCCACTACTCCGCTTGTCTAAACTTTAAATACGTATAACTTATAAACTATTCGTCCTAAATTCGATTTGTGTGTATCAAAATACGCAGAAAATTATTCTGCTTTGGGATATGAAATCAAAACTATGTTGTTATTCATAAAAGTAAAAAACTTAAAAATATAAGGATAAAAAATATTCAAAAATATAATTTTTAAATAAAAACGTTGTTTTTTTAAGAATTTGAAACTATGTAAAAAAAGGTTTTCAAAAACATGAATACTTTTTGAAATAATGAGTGTTTTATAATAAAATAATCACCATGTATAGTTAACAGTGAAACATAAATACATTATAAGTTATAAGATATCTGCTGATCCTGCTGTATGATACAGCAGTCAACAATCCAAATACCTATATTAAAGATGAATACGATTATTTTCTGATAGCTATATATCATATATCTAATAATAATTTTATTAGCAAGTTCCAATAATGAATATGATATAGTGCAATCGACACATCCACTTGGGAGGCACGCTCATTATATTTTTGTGAGTTGTACTACATAGGCGTCATTGCTCCGGTTATACACACACGACTACTATTAAATTTACACAATATATTACCTTCGAAATTTTTTAGAGTAAAAAAAGTTCTACCGCCATTTTATATATTTTCATACTGCAATCCGCCTTCTCATTTCAAGCGAAACTTGTTTTATTTATAATCATTTGGCCATTACATTATTTTTTGATGATTATTCTAATTTATACGGTAGGGAATATATTAGTTATAAGACCATAATCTAATTCATCTTTTAAATTTGGCAAAAAGTCGCGGTCCTCTCGAATCATTTAGTTTATTTAAATTGAAAAGTTATCTACAATTTGTTAAAAAAAAGTTTAAAAAGTTCTAAGTACTCACCCATTACAATATATAATCGTATAATAGAACATAGATATTTTCAAATAAGTGTAATAAAAACAAAATGTATATCCCAAATTTAAAAAATAAAGAATTGATTATAATTAGGGTCCGAAATTATAAATAGGTATACTAAAAATGTACGAAATATGCATGTATGCATTTATGCATTGATTATCATTCAAATATACACTTAAAATATGAAAACATCTGTTGTAACTTGTAACATGATGTGAACGAAAATGCATGTTAATTAAATTAATTTAGTTTAAAAATGTATATAATTCATTAAATAATTAAAATTGAACAAAAATCTATTAAATAGTTAAAATAATTGAACTGTATTTTGTATGTTGTATTGAACTGTTTGTTGTATTTTGAACATTCACTCATCTAAATAAAAAATCATACCCGCAAATCAATTTACATAAATGAAGTAGATTTTTATTATATTTCTTAAAGTTACCTGGAGAGCTACAGTTGTCTACTAAAGACTTGGATAAATTTTCTACTAAAAATGCACGTCAGTTTTCAGCAAATATATTCTTGAATCGAGAAAACCTTCGTTCTATATTCGTCTAAGATATCGGGACGTATTTAAGGTGTAATAAATCATTGCTTCCTTTTTTCGTTGAAATATTTTCTACAATTATAATTTTGGATTTATTTGATGACTGCCAAAATCCATCATCTACTATGGATTTCAACACCTTTTGTTCAAGATACCTCTATAAACCTATTTTTTATATTTTCAAAAATTTTAATAGAATCAATTAACGGAAAACCTTGCTTTTCTAAGCTCGTTATGGCTGTTTTTAATATTTCATAATTTGAATAAATAAATACTAAATCGGCTTCCAATGTTTTTCTAACATTATTTTTTTTACTTAACTACATAAAATATTGGTTTAAAATATTCACGGCAATACATATTCTTGCCTTCAACCGTGTTCCACAGCGTGTAATAATTGGCGAAGAAGGTGGATGGACATCAGAAGCTTCTTTTTTTAACAGTTCAACAGGTGCAGGGGCTTTTAAAAATATTTTTTTCATATTTGCGATAAGTTCATCAAATACATTATAATCATTATAATCCATCCATTTAATATATATAAGCATTAAGTATATTACACATTTACACATAAATATATATGATAACCATTAATTATACTGATTTTAATCATAAAATCGTGCTTATAAATATATTAGTCCTTGAGGATAAATACCCGCAGCGAAAATGGTCGTAACTCAGTTTTGGCAGTTTTAAGATAATGCCACTACGCATGATAGAGCGTGATTTTCTCAATTTCCTACGAAAAAAGCCGTATCTAAATATTAGCCAAAGAGGTTGCAGAATATTAATAATAAAATTTCCAAAAACTAATTGCCGGCCATAAAAGACGTAGTATTTTTATTTTACTAATTATATTTTAACGCAACTGTTATCAAAACAATAAGAACATAATATCATTTATAAGTAATACTTTTGACAATGGTAGGAATAAATAAAAAGTAATACTTATATTGTATAAAACTAATGCTAAAACAAATATTAATGCAATTTTTTTTTTGAGTAGGCAGTAAATGCCATAGCTTATGGGTTGTCAGAATGGTGGAGCCGTGGCCACGTATTTATAAGTAGGTGGATGCTAAGTACTACGCTTACAAAAAACATACATTATGGAATTGATCATTTATTACAAATAAAGACAAACAATGTAAATATTCAAACACAGATATTCAAAAATTATTCAAAAGAGATCACAGACCCATTAATAAATACAGTACTGACCCTCATAAAAAAAAAAATGGAAGATAACTATTTACAAAATATAAAAACAATTATTATGGAATGCGTGCAAGAGTCATCAGAATATTTAAACAAAAAAAATAAAAAATTTAAAATAGAGTATATAAAAAAAATTTTAAATATTTTAAAGAGTAAACAGTTTGCAGGCATGATTGAATTTGAAAAAATTAAGTATGTAAAAAATATAAAACAATCTTGTACATTACAAATCAATTTATTTACAGGGATTTGGAATATAACATATATAACGATGAACCTAAATACCCATTTATAAACTTAAACATGAATTACAATTATTGTTTCAATACAAATGTTAATTCCATATTGATTAAAATGATTTTTCACGTAACATTAGATGAGGAAGAATTATCCGGTGAAGTAGCTCACAATATTATAAATAATATGATTTTTATAACACGATTCTATTTTATTTTCACCAGTATAGTGTAGTCCTATCTATGAATGATTGTGACTAAACATTTCCCATTGAAAAACATAAGTTAAATGACTTACTATCCTTATGTTATATGAGTCTAATTTCCACTGTACACAATGAATTTTGTAAATCACTAAGTTCAAGTCTTGAAAGTAATTAAATGCATGAAAATATAGTTAATAGTGTTTATACAGTTAATTCATTATTTTCAAATTTTGAATTAGTATTCATTTTTTTATATTTTATACCTGATTAATTTTTATGGTACATTGGTACTTAATTTATATCATAAACTAATTGTTATGATAATAAATTATAACTTTTAATGCTGTAAGTTGTTTTATTGTTACTGAGTCCCAAAAATTAAGTATCAATTATTTAAGAAGTAAATACTAACATTTTTTGAAATATTTTCCCAATAGTGAAACCTATTTATTGAATATAATAACTTGAGATATGAATTTTAAAAAATTAAAAATTACAATTTTCTTTTATTCAATGGTTTGTTAATATTTTTTAGATGAAAACAGAATTAACTTGAGTTACGACATTTTACATAAGGTTATAACTCAGTAAAGTCGCAATAAAAGTAGATAAAAGGCAACAAATACAAAAAATAGTATTTTAATAAATTTTTATATTTGATAACGACAAAAACGCAATAAAAAAAAGTTGAAAAGTAGAATTAGAAATTAGAATTGTGATTTATAATGTTAAACAATCACCTTGAAAAATCATGAAAACTGATGAGTTACAACCATTTTCGCTGTGGGTATCGAATTATAAAATTAAAATATAAAAGAAAAACATTTGCGTAGGACGATAGTTGAACTATGATGTAATGATTTCCAGCGTGTTTTGTAGGAAGTCGTAACAATTGCGCGCTACAGAAAAAATGGTCGAGGCTCGGCGTTTGGACGTTGAGAAGAAAACGTACCTTTACACAAGCCAAACACATTTATGATATAAGACTCCGTGATTTCCAGCGAACTATTCGTCGGTTTTATATATACATACAAGGTCATTGGTCCCTTATTTTTACGACGTATTAGCAAGATACGCATATTAAATCATGTACGGCCGAGTTAATAACACCGTATATAATCACTGATTGCAGAAATGTTGCGAGTCACATAATATACTTTATGAAATTGAGATTTTATTTATGTTAACATTACATTTTTGTGGAAATTTCAAATATTCATAAACTATAGTTGTTCTGTTTTAAATTACCGTAAAAAACAAAGTCCCCATACAGCAATTTCAAAATGACAATATTTTTAAAACATTTAAATCATCAAAAGAAAACAATGTTTTCAAATATATATTTTATAATTAATATTTTTATTTAATTTCTAAAAAAAATATATTTTTAAAATTTAAATAAGTAATATATAGTAAAATTTATCTCGTTTATAAATATATAGATTTTACGATTTTTAGCTGCAAAACACAACACGATTTTGATTTGTGGAGTAAACAAAAATAAATAAATTAGAAATTCACAGTTTTCTTGACCAATTACAGTCAACAGCCTTATAGGCTTTGTTATACAACAAATATTTTAAATTATTAGTTTGGTTAAACACATATATAAATCTTTCACTGAATTATAATTTATTATAATTACAACTAATGTCTAACATACGAGTAATACATAATTATACTAATAATCATAATAATAGTGTAATACCACTAATGCAGTAATAATGCCTACCTAAAAGCTACGTAGTATAGTAGTATACTGTATACAGCTGAAATATTTTTTAAAAATAAACTTCGATAGGCATAGCCAAAATAGCCCAATTCATAAGTTAGTTCTTATACGTAATACCTATATAGTAATAAGCTTATATAATTTGTATAGAATATATTATAAGCAGGGGAGGACTTTTGTCCCGATAACAAATTTGGGTTAGGTCTAACGTCGTGTAAACGAGCCATAAAAGAAACTTTCATTATTTTTAGTGAAAAGTGAAGATAGAAAAAATACTAAATACTTCCATGAATTTCGTTTAGTGATTTCGGTCAGACGAATAATCGCTGTTTTTCTCTAAGCAATTTATAAAATAACACGTAAGTACATATAGGTATAAATGCTAATTGGTACAACATGATCGCTGTACGTTGTCTATTTTGGGTGAAATAAGAATAATTATATAGTAGTTACGTTTTTCAGGTCATTATCCTAATCGGCAATCGCACATCTAAGAAATCTATATATTATGTTCCTACTTGGTATATATTTATTATTTACACACACCCGCGCGCGCGCGCATATATATATATATATATATATATATATATATATTATATACAGTGAAAACACTGAAAACTCTCTATAACAAATTTGAAGGGACCAAGAAATTTCTTACGTTATAGAGAGTTTTCGTAATACAGAGGGTATAAGAATTATATAATAGGTTATAAATCAAACCAACCATTATAATATAATATTTACATTATGTAGAGTTTTTCGTTGTAACGAGTTTCGTTATAAAGAGTTTTTACTATATATATATATATGTAGGGTATCTATAGCAGCGACTGGGTTCTACAGATTACCCGCGAATCGTGGCAAAAGCTTTAATAGTTATACCGCGGTTACACGCATTATTATGAATTATAATATCAAAGTAAGAAAAGGGAATCATATTTACTCTTTTTTGTTACGTCGACATGTACGCATCTAATGGTCATCAGTCATCAGTTTAACAGTTCCTACTTACTATTTTTTATTTGTGATTTTATGTATTTGTGTGACTGACTACTGTCTTAGAAGATATAAACTGAAGACTGAACATTAAATCATATCCATTTGTAAGTATAAGATATTTATACATTTAAATAAATTAAAATTATTTTACACAATACATGCATATGATTTTATTTTGGGGCTTATTTTTCCGAATCAAAATTTATAAATCAAGTATTTTTACTTTCCGAAAAGGTAATGATAGACAAAAAAAAACATTGTTGTAAAATTACTCCGCTTAGAATCTAAGTAGATTATGAAAGAAAGCTATTATAAACACTATATACATATATTTGGTACTTATACTCATATAATACTATAATGTAATTATTGTAATTCCAATTTTTGTTTGTATTTTTATTATGATTTTTTAATACTATCATTCAGTGTTAATGAATTAGATAAGCTAATATTGTAATTTTTTTAAAGGTCATAAAAATTTAAACTTAAAATTGTACCGTCAAACTCATAAAGTGTTTAGAACTATTGTAGAGACTACAGCATAATCTCACTTGAAAATTGTTGATATATGCGATTGGTTAGGTTGATAGATTTATAAATATATATTAATTTTTATCGTCTCTAACAAGCATAACATGAAATCACTTGTAAAAAGCTATCTATTTTAAACCTAAATCGTAAAAAACAGCGTCATCTAGTGACGAAAGTAAACGACCGTTTGACCGTCATCGTGTATGTATACTTGGCGTTAGTATGTCAAAAGTTCAAAATAACGACAGCAGATAATGCTGCCGGTATCGTCTGGGCTATTATATTATTTTGTGTGAACAACATCCAAATTTTTGTTAAATTTAAATTAGTTCTCTAAATGATACTAAACATTACGTTAGAATTTTTATTTTGTTAATTATCATATATAATTTTAATTATAACACACTTTGAAGTTATCACAACAAAACAATAGTAAAATAAACTTCGAAAGATGGAGGTCGAAATAACGAATTATTTATATGACTAGATTTTGATAATTTTTATCGTAATTATAATCCAAGTAAATTTTACATATTATTATACTAGTTATTTCTAGTTTATTTAATTTGTGGTATGAAACCAACAACGTCCGGTATATCCTAGTTCTGTATAATTTGATTTCATTATTATTATTTAGGTACTTATTTCAGCTTATTATTTAATTGATATATATTTTTTTTTTAATTAATTGTTAAGTGTATTATTTCAACAAGAACTTAACAATTGTCTTTATCTATCTTTCTATCGCCACTTTGTAGTGTTATATTATTACCTTTTCACTTTTTCAGTCAATTGACGGAGCAACGGA
This sequence comes from Rhopalosiphum padi, assembly GCF_020882245.1. Taxonomy (NCBI): domain Eukaryota; kingdom Metazoa; phylum Arthropoda; class Insecta; order Hemiptera; family Aphididae; genus Rhopalosiphum; species Rhopalosiphum padi. The sequence goes on from NC_083599.1 coordinate 43,282,410, forward strand.
CTGGACAACAGACCACATCAGGCGCTGTCAATTTACCTCAGCATTATTATAAAGATAAAATATAATATTATCATATCAACTGCAGTTATTTATATTTTTATTTTATTTATAAAGCTATCTGCCAAACTATATTGTTACAGCTTAGAAATTGCAATTATAGACTTACGACATTAGAGTAAGTAGATAATAAAATAACAATAATAAGGGTGGGGGTCAACTGTCCGAAAATCATATTTTCGAAAGTCATGTGTTCGAAAGTTCATGTCATCGAAAAATTGTATCTTAGAAAAACCATGTGTTCAATAAGTCATGTGCTTGAAAGGTAATTTTTTCGAATAGTTATGTTTCAATTGTCAGACTAACCTAAAATTACATTAATATGTATTTTATAAAATATAATAAAACAAAGAAAAAATACAATTTTTGTAAATATAATGTTCATTGTTTTCACAAAAGGTCCGAATTTTTGCACCACATTGTTTTACACAAGTCCAATAAAAAATATGTTTATCGTCTATTTTTTTTATGTAGTCTTTATTTTTTATGTATAAATAATTATTAATACTTAAAACTACACCACCATGAATACTATTTAAAATTAATGAGTCCGTATCGGCTCTGGGTCGTTATTCCTGGCCGTCCGTTATTGCTGGCCATATTACGTCCGGTTTCGATAACGGATTTTTTGATAGCTAGTTAATTGCATATATTCAGTTATATGAAATTACAAAATATTATCTAATGTTAGTTATCGTGGTCATGGACTAGAATCAGACGATGCAGATTTCACTTAGCCCAATCGTGGTGGAGGAAAATTCAAGCACTTGGTTTGTCGCCAGAATTCAAAGACAAAACATCAGAAATCGGAAGTATTTTAAAAATGTTTTTTGGTTTACCATTGCTTCCGTCTGATCAGGTTGTGGGTTGTTATGTAGAAGACTTGTTTGCTCTAAAACCAGAAGGTAACCAACAACTCATAGAATTTTTTGACTACATTTGTGCCAATTACTTAGTTGATGGACATTTCCCCCCGGAAATGTGGGCTGATATGTCGAGTACAGGCGATCGCACCACGAACTGCTGCGAATTTTTCCACGTAAAATTTAATGCCGAGTTCACGTCTGCTCATCCTAACATTTTCAATTTCATGGAAATTTTGAAGCAGATAAAGGGTGACACGTATATAAAGCTCCGCAGCAAGAATATTAGGAAAAAAACAAACAACCAGCAAAATATTAGTAGTGTTATTCAGAAATTTATTGATCAATTTAAAGAAGGAAAAATTACCAGAGCGGAATACGTAAAAAAAGTTTCCTTCAAGTTCAAACCAAAAGTTTTTTAATTTTTTACTTTTTAATATTACATTATTTTTAAAACTCTAAAAAAAATTTAAGTCAACACAATTTTTTTAAAAGAATATAATTTTTTATTTTAAACGCTAACAACATTTTTAACCATGCCTACAGAGAATTTCTTCTCACTGTAGCCAGTCCTCACGCTGTAAATGGGAAGGAAAATTTTGTTGATTGGGAGCCGATACGTCCATACCACTGGCATCGGGTCGGAGCCGATACGGCCACCTTCAAATGAAAGGAGGGAGCCGAAACGGACAAACAGGAGCCGTGGGTACTTCCAAAAATTTGAATTCAATTTGCAGAACAATCAAATCTAAAATAAATGCAACAATTGTGGTATTTTTTTTTGTGTGTGTGTATTATTATTATTGTATTACATTTTTTATAACCATTTGAAGTTAATCATTTTTATGATATAAAAATTACCAAAGGTTTCTTTATTTCTTTAAAAAATTGAGGTGTATTTACGACTAAAATTGTCTGCATTTTTAATAATTTTATACAGATGTAAAAACAACTCTAAGATTGATGCCGATCCTATTTCCACATTTTCCAAATTAGTCATAAATCATAATTAACTAATTATTAAATTGTTCAGGTCTATTGCTGACTTCGCTGTATCAACTGCAAGTATGATGAAATAAAAATATTAACTAAATTACCCAACTGTGGCCTGTGCCCATTTATAATTTTGAAAAAATAGTACCATATTATATCTAATCATTCAACTAATTTCTTAATTCTTATCGCAAAACTCACTAATTAAAAAGCTTTATTTTTCATGGTTTTTTAAATTTTCAATAATACCACTCAAACTGCAAAGCTCTAAAAAACATTAGTAAGTTTGAACTTAATATAAATAGGAGCAAGTTTTATCACTGAATTTAAGAAAAATTTATTTGAAGAATGCCCTCATCAGAATGTTTTTACTATTAATTTTAAATGGGAAAAATTTGTTTTGGCTGGTGAAACTGTAATCTTCAAATAGGCTGTTGAATTCACTTTTAAGTAATATATAAATATAAAAAAAAGATGTTACTTATAAGTTATTAGTCACATTATATATCTTATGACTATAGCTACAATTAGGGGGGACTTAGCCCTCTCAAATTTTCGACCCTAGTTGCGCCTAATTTACAGTGTTTATTAGTTTTAATTTAATTGAAATTAGAATTATATTTAAATCAGTTTATGGCAATTTGACCGTCATTCTGATATTTCCATATAAATATGATATTATGTTTATTTATACATATTTATTTAAAAAATTTAACAATAAGATATAAAAAAAAATAAAATAAAATTGTAAATTTGTTTTAAATAAATCGTTTAATTATGTGCAATATACAATGTACATAGAGATATATTCCTAATCCATTTTCTAGTAAAAACACGAGTATTTTGGACATTAACACAAGTCATATTTTAAACTTGAAAGGCAACTCAACTATCAGAGTAAGTAGTTATTTAGATAGTTCTGTTATAAAATTAAGTATATTTAATGAAATCAGGTTTCCATAACTACGGCCAGTGGTGAAGTTATCTATACGCAGATGCACCATCCGGAGAGATACTAAGTTAATTTGTACTCCGTGACAATGATAAGTAATAACGTTGAAGACAAGACTTATAATCATCTGCAGCATCTTCACATTCATCAACATTGACTTTTAATATGACTACATCGAGTTACTCGTTAGCGAGTTCTTAAAAAAAAATAATTTTATTTTTAAAAACCTAATTAAGTTTTTAATTAGACGAAAAATGTATTTTTAGTATTTAGTGATCAGACCTACTATTCGAGCACATATATTTTTAATTTCAAATAAGTAGAAACTAGTTCATTCATATTTGTGTAATTTGGAATACTTAAATACATAAAAATTGAAGTCGTAATTTTAAATGAGTGAAGAAAAATAGCACAGGGATACCTCAAAAAATGTTGGTCCACTATCAACTTCACTCATCTAAACTTTAAATTATTTTAGGAAAATATCATTACTGAAAAAAGAAATATGATGAATTTGTACACGAATAAATTATTAGTCACATGAAATTCAGTATATAATACTTTTAGATTCTGAACGGAGTGATGAATGTATTGATTTTACAATGATGTGTGTTTTTTTATTTTTGTGTCCGTCATCACTTTTTGGAGTAGTAATAATGCTTCGTTTTTTTACTTCAGCCCCTCTTTGAAAAGGAAAATTCATCTAGTTGGTACTTTGGGGAGTTTAAAGTAAAAAATGACCAGTAGTTTTCAAAAACGTCGGGAAAAACCCTGAAAAAATTACGCAAAAACGGGAATTTTTACGCAAAACCGCTTTTTGACAAAATCGATTTCTTGATTTTGCTGTAGCTCAAAAACGAATCATTGTAAATACTTGAAATTTTCACCAAATGTTTATATTAGGGTTATATATATATACGATTAAATTTTCAAAATATTTTGACCTTTTTTTATACTACTTATAGACAATTGGAATTTTTGACTTTTTTAAGTTTTTTTTCTTAAAATGTCGATAAAAAAAAATTTGGCTATCCAAAAAATCTTTAAAATTTAATACAAGGTTTATTATAAGTTGAACTTATCGTTGTAAAAAAAAAATCGAAAATCGTTAGTCACAATTTTTGTTTATAAGCATTTAAAGTTCAAAAATTAAACGATAAAAATAACGATATATTACAATTTAAATATAGGTATTATATGATATATCCTGCTAATTACCATTTACTGACAAATCATCTCCGTTCAGAATTTTTCGTATACAATTATATCAGTCGTTGCATTCAAATTTAACACATCCATTATAGTGACCTACTCTCCATCACTACTATACAGCAGAGCGATACCCACTTGCCCACTTTTTTTTAATTAGTCACGAGCAAAAAAATCTGTATGAAATAAATACTATATATTTGGAATAAGTACTAGTTGGAAATATTATTCTATTTCATATGTATATTATAATTCAAATTTAATTATAATAATAATATTATTATCATTAGAAAAAAACAAAGAAATTTAATAATTACTTCAAGAATTGAGCCTTGATGGGACACACCATATTTTGGGCATCAGTTAATTTAGTTACCAGATCGGCTTGCAAAACACAAAATGTTTGTAAATATTAATAATATTATAGATGATATTATATATTTTGTTTAAAAAAAATATATTTATGAAATATTATAAACTATTGAAATATATTGATTACAAATATATAAAGAAAAGCCAAATGATATTAATAAAATGTCAATATCAGTTTTAAGTTTAATAAGAAAAATGGAAATATTATCGGCTGTATAAATATATATATATATAATGTGAAACAGTTATTATTATTATTTATTACATATTATAGGATTTTTACGATAAAATAAAAAATACTCAGTATCAACATCCGAATGCTCGAGAAATTAGAATACAAATAGCTATTTTGAGATAACATTAACCATTTTTTACGCGTATAGCTAGTGTCGAATCAAATATAAAAAATAATCAAATAATATATACTACTACGTTCTTACGTTTAACTCTGTCCAAAAAGTTGTTTGAAATTTTTTAACAATATACGTATTATAAAATGTCGTTTGTAAAAATAAAATATGTCATATTTAATATGATATACATATTCTTGAACTATTATTTATTAATTTATTATTATATAAAGTGAAATAAAAATAAATCTTTTTTGAACGAAAAAATGATTGATATGAACTCAAAACTATACTGACGACAAAAATTCACAATCGGACCAACCGAATTATAAAGATCACGGCGTATATCTCCTGGACAACGAACAAAATACAATACGAGTTTTGTAGCTGACTCAATATTTTCCGAAGAGTATATATATAATATATATTATATATAGGTACTACACGGTTGCAATGCTTGATTTCTACAATTTTTGTACTTTTGAATTTTAATATTAAGACTTATAATGAACTTATCACGTATTTAATTATTTAACTGTTTTAAACTTTTAGATTATTGTTTTTTTTTAGTGCTACTCTGTAATAAACACTACTGTTAAGATAGATATAAATAATTATAAATCCATCTTTGTACTATTATAAATACTGCTTCTATTTGAAATTTGTTGATGGTATCTTTCATTATGTTATATTTTAAAGTAGAATATCAGTAATTTCAGTATCATGTAACTTGTATATTTATACAAGGTTTGTAGTTTAGTACTTACTATTTACTATTGGAACTACATTTGTCACAGATCATAGATAATTACAATCTGTAAATATTTTTAAAATTTAAATTCAATGCTAAATTGTAGTATACGTCGAATATAATAGTGGGCCATTGCCCGCTACTACGAGTGCGTAAAATTTGAATTACATTATATGATATCATCGTATACAAACCTTCTGAGCGGAGGGCTGTTGCAGAAAAATATTTTTTTTTTGTTATTAAAGAAATTCGAATAACTATACTTATATCATCTACCTATATTAAATTTTTGATTAAAATCGATAACCTAATCTTATTTTCATACCGTTTGATTATTATTTATTAATACAAAAATACCTATTATTATTTATTTCGTGTGTAAATCAAACTATTTGTTTTATTTATAGTTGACATTGATTTATTTTACATAGACTTTCATTAGAACATTTACAAATTTTTAAATACTTTCAAAGTTTGCATCGCGAAAAATACAGATCAAAGGGTAAATATTTCAATCAATATTTATGGTTTATTGAATATGATTTAAAAACTACATTATACTTACGTATACACACAATTATATTCTTGACTCAAACGTGTAGTCTGTAGACATTATTTATGTGATATGTAGATGTAGATATACGCTACACAAATCTATTACATTTTTAACTCAACATAGATGCATTTACCTAAAACCTATATAATTTCCTATAACAATTGTAATACAGTCGAAATTCACATCTCGACAAAAATTACAGAACTATATTTTAAGTACAGAACTTGTTATAAAAATTGTTCAGATTAGAATATAACTGAAGACAATTTTAGAAAATATGACATCAGGCACGTTTTACAGGAGGGTTTGAGCCTAGTACCTAATTTATTTTACTTTCAGACTTTTCAGTATTACTTACTTACCTACGGTAACAGTAAAACAGTAAAAATAGGTATAAAATAGATATTAAATATTTTAAAATGAATTAAAAATGTCATTTCGTACAGTAGAATTCGTAATAATATAAAACACACAATTTTACGTCACCATGAATAATATTTTTCATACCATATAAATAATACACAATTATGAATGTTATCGTTTATAAAATCGCTTAATTTATAGAAAACGTATGAGACACTTTGTATTACATTTTTAACACAAAACAATAATTGTATAAAAAATAAAAAACAATTTACGAGCGAAAAATGAAATTGGTCACCCATCCAATTGCGTAGCAAAAAGCCGCTCATGGAAAATCCTCATGGATTAAATAATCCGTAACCATCCGTATACCATATTTAAATGAAATAATATAGATTTTTCTATATCTATAAATGTATATGGACCAGTTAATAGTTTAAGGTTCAATTTGGCACAATCAGTTGAAATAGAAAACATAAAATCTTATTTCACAAAGAGTTCTCTAAAATATATAAGAAGATATTATGATTTATTCATAGACCTTTTATTAACTTATACTTATACTTATATATAATCTATGACCAACGCTATTTCTTAGAGACGATGTATAATGTCATAATTTCAACGGACAGTTGGACAGTACTTTAGAGAACCTATAAATACATAATGTATTGTACTCGCATATTTCATTCTATTGAGGTAATTCTCATAAAATATCTCAATACTTCCAGTTTAAAGCACGATTACGATAAATTAATTTTGGCTGTTTAATCGGCGATGATGTTCCATGTTCCACATGTCTGCACACAGCTAGCTGGTTTCAATGGACGACTCAATGTTTACGTAAGTTTGTTTTTCTATTATTTTAGAGCTTAAATATGTTGTTATTTAATTATTTTAGGAAGATTTTTTTTTTTCTAATACTTACAAAAAATATCGCTGGAATAATAATAATTGAATTATGCGCTCCTAACCTACTATAAATATATAGGTAATAGTGTAATACCGATATGATCTGAAGACTGAAATTAACAAAATGAGAGCATAAAAGGAAATTAAATTATACGATATTAAAAACAATTAAAATAAGCATAAAAATCAATCTAAAACAATGATAAATTGTCAATCAATCAAACATCATAGAATAAAAAATAAGATATTCGGTTTGAAACTTTCTATTTTTTCCTCTTATTTTATAAAATACTATACATTTGTGTATAGGCTAAGAATAATATTTTTCTAAGCTATATGTCATAAATTAATATATGCATGAATGTGCATATAATATGAGCTACGTGTTTTGCAACAGTTAGGACCAAAATCGGTGCAAGACCACACGAAGTCAGGGGCCCTTAAAATAGTGCATGTTAGGTAAAACGTTGACCGTTTGAATGTGTTGGTGCATTCGGATCAATGCCTCACAGTCCAAATACTGTCAATTACAGTATTAATAAAGAGACGATTAGCAAGTTGTTACACAACGGTTTATCAATCGATAAAGCCAAATTATGAATGCGGGATTATTGATTTATAATAAATCAATAGAATAACCAGTGATGGTCTCAGTATTTTTAGGCCCATTCATTAGATATCCAAGTTTTTTTTTTTAAATAATTATTTATTACAAGTGGTCGTTCGATTAGAATTCTAATATACATACGTAATATATACACAACAAAAATATCACTAACAATACTAATAAATACCTAAAGTGGCTGAATACCAACCTATACTGCGTGTACAAAACAAAGGGGGTAATAGAAAAAAATAAATATCATTCGGTGTAAATTAAAATAATAATTAATTAATAGCGTGGTGTCCCAACTACGCGGTCATCGGTTGTGGTTTGTACAACTGTCTAAGGTGCGCCACCGCGTCCGAGGACCCGTCACCGACGCTGCCACCCGCAACTTCGCCTGAGACCACGTTATTGCTTTCGTCAGCCACGTATCCAGGGCTCATCTGCAACCGCCACGCATTCAACCAGTCCTTTGGCTTTCCACCGCTTGAGTCACTGCCCTGTCCTACAGTCGCGTGTCTTTTATTTGCAACTGCGGGTGCTGAGGCGGCACTGCCGCCGATCGGCAACGTGTTGGTCTGCGGTCCGAGTTCTAACTGGAACTGCACGTCTGCGTTCGGACCCAATCGGAACCCCACACCCAGTTTCGAGTCCGTACCTACAAAAAATTGCGAAATTATTTATAGGTCCATGAAAATGACAAGTCACTCATGAGAAAAATGTGTTGGTATGGTTATAGTGAGTTCAGAAAAATCATAAAAAAAATTAGAATTATTATGCATTTGTATGATATTGTGTAATTGTTTTTATACTCCCAATTGTATTTCTTCAAATAAAAACCACAGACGTAGAAATATAAACTTGACAATTTCTCAAAACAAATGAATTTCTAATTAATTTTTAACGTTTTATAAGAAAAACAATAAAAAAAAATCATATTATTTATAATTTATTTAGCTTACATTAAAGTGAAAGTTGTATTTATTTAAATATGAATTAATTGAAGAGTTTCTTTCTTTGAAGCGTGGTTACCTTCATGAAGTTTTAAATAGAAGTAATAAAATAATTTATTGAACATTAATTCAAAAAAAATTGGAAAAATTATATTTTTTACAGTCAATTTAAACTTTAAACTTTCATGTGTGGCCTATAATAGCCTAATAGCACCTTTATTTTTTATTAGACTTTAATTTTGATGAAACAAAAATGTCAAATATATATTAATACATAAGTTATAATAATAGTAAAATAAGTAAAATTATAATTTTTTTAATTAAGAATTCAAAAATATTAATAAGACAAAATTTTTTATAGCTGTTATCCGCTTGGATGAATTAAAAAAAGCTTACTGGAACTATAAATTTTAGCTACGCATTAATTAATAAAATTAAAATTAATTTCAAATTATTATATTGTACTTACACCACTACAAAATTACAAAAAGTATGCATTACTGCATTACTGCATTAGTCTTATAAAATTATAATAAACTTAAGTAATATTATAGCCTTATAGGTGCCTAGGTAAAATTACCTATAACATTAATAATTATTACTGTAGTCATGATATTCTGACATCCTCAGTAATACGACATATTTTTATCATATCTACAAATAAATTTATTTTTTGAATTATCGCTTTAATAATTTAATGTACTTAATTGAATTTTCCGATAAAATTGTTGGAATTTCAGTGACAATTATAAACTTTTTGGTGTTATTAAACTGAATGCATAATTTAATAAAAGTCTAATAAAAATAAATTAATTTTTACCTGTTTTCTGTTTAAATATCTAGTTTTTTTTTCAATAATTCATTAGTAGGTAGGTAGGTAGGTACTATACATGATGTCATATGAGTAAAATTAACAAGACTCTGCTGTTTATTAATCATTAAGCAATCGATATTATTTTATTTTTATTAAATTGGTACTTAAGTTATAACTATATACAATATTCCTACATTATATATTTTGTCTATCGATCTTTACCTTTTTTAATCGGTGGCATATTACTGTAGACTACCGACAACAAAGAAGGAATTTCTTCAGGCACAAAAATGGTTGCATTTACATCTGTAAAACATTAAACATTATCGTCATTAGGCCACATAAATAACCGAAATGTTAATAAATTATTAATTGTATTAATAATAATAATCCATTAATCCATTGATGTTGTTGTATAAAATTGCATTTATATCTGGGTACTTATCAAGTAAAAATACATATTAAGTAAATATTTAAGAGCACTGTGACTGTATGCTGAAAACCAATTTAAATTATATTTGAAAATAATATAATATTCCTTCTACACGCAAATACACAATTGTATTATTAATTTATTATAGAACATAGGTGTTACTAATATTTTTAAATTTACCACACATTTGAAGCTTGTTTTTTTTTAAATCAAAATATATAATTACTAGTTTATTAAATTGTAATATAAATACAATAACAATATACAATGTTAATTAATATCGTGCTAGATAAATATTCTAAAATAAAAATAACATTAATTTATACTAAGTAGATATTATTTCGAATTCTGCTTCATATAATTTGACGTACCTGTCTATTTTTGTTTTATTCGAGGACATGAGACACGTATTTTTATTGATTTAAAAATCAAATCAATATGCACATCTTATAATTTTAATAACACGGTGTTACATGTATATCCATGACCTACTTGTAGGTATACTAAGAGGCACCTTATAATATTATGTACACTAACAATTTAGTATTATCACTTATATTAGTCAACGTATGAATAATTTTATTTCCTATATTAAAAAAAAAAAAAGCCGTATGGTCAATGTTGCTTAATGATACTGCTATTCAATATTATAAACTAAATATTTTCTAAAAGATATTTTATGCAATTTAGTTTTTTTTTTTTAATTTTCAAGATGATCATTTTTTATAAAACGGGTTGAAAAAAAAACAATATAATTGAATCGACTAAATCGAGTAGATATTATGTAGCGTCATAGTATCGAATTATTTTAATTGTATTAATAACTTAACTCTTATGTCAATGAGTGAAATAAGTCAGGTAGATCAAAGAGTTCAATGAATGCTGACCATACTATTAACATTCTTAGAAGTATAATTAAATCTTCAAAATTATTTTTTTGTCATCGGTGCATGAAAGCTAGAATAAGCAAATCGATTTTTTTGTTATAGAACGTTAAATAAAAAATAAAATAAAACAATTGAAAATCAAATTTTTTTCAACAGTTACTACGGGGATACTAAGGATGATACGAGAATTCTTGGACATCCTGTATAATGTATAATATTATGTAACAATGTGCCTAACATGCCTGACTAAGCGTACGATATTAATGAGCGTTTTACGACAACTCACTTATGCACCACATATATGTATGTACAATGTATACATACGCAGTAAATGCAGTTATCTATTACTTTCTTTTCGTTTTAAAAATCCGGCACTTATTTCGTGTTCGTAATTAAAATTTAATCTGGGAAAAACATCACATAAACATACTTAGTATACATGAACGAGGCTTATATTATGATACATGTATATTACGCATTATAAATATGGACGTCAAAGACGCACGATGTATAGCCATATACAAATATACAATGTAAGCAGTATAGCTAGCTGTCCTACATTTATTAAATAGCGTTATAATATATACTGTAAGAAATAATTATACTCTCGCCGTCAACGAAGTCGTCTATGAAACATTTTTATATAAATGATAAATGATAAATATAATGCAATAATATATTATTATGATTGGTTGTTTATATCAAGACTATTAGTTATTTTTCTATCAAAAATATAAGCAATTTCTGTCTTGATCATTTTGTGAAAATTCTGATATTCATAAGTACATTATAAAAACAATCAAATAATACGCCTTACGTGCATACGCTTGCGTTACGAGAAAAACATATTGTAATACACCGTGTAAATAAATTGTTATTTTTTTATTTTCAGATATATATATAAATATTATATGAACTTAAAATGCTATTACTATACGCTACCTTCTATAAAACATTAATACAAATATTTAAACGACATACGTCATACATAATAAAAATTTCTAAGATAATTTAATGTGAATATTGGTTAGGTCCGGAGAATAAATATTCTCTTGATATATATTGTTGCAATTTATACATTGTATGATAAATACATCATAATTTTCTTATTTTCAGTAAATAATATTATTATTTAATATTTGTAAAGAAATTGTTGGATGTGACGGTTGTTTATTTATTTTGATTGCTAATTTTCAACCATGATCTTATGTTTTGTTTGAAGAAAATGTAGGTAGGTATATAAATTAAAATTGATAGTGGTATTTTAATATTGAGGGTAGAAGATAAATTTACTTTTGTATAATATAATATTATCTTACACAGTGAGATGGCTTGAAGTATTTTGCAACCATTGGAACTACTTATTTTCGACAAAAAATAAATAAGTGGATGGACCTTACGTCTCTGGGTAAGTAATAAAATCGAGAAACTATTTCAATATCAGCAAAATAAAATTATTATTGACAGTTGATTTAATTATTTGTGGAAATAAACAACAATATACGGCTGTAGAAAAAAGCAATGACCCAAGAGAATATAAAAAAAATGTATGCAGAATCAGGATCAATGTAATGTATCAATAACTTTAACGGTTAATCACTTAATTATACATTTACATTTCACGGTCAATATAAGACTAATTATCACACTGCCTTTTGGTTTTTAATATTTTTATATTTTAGAATAAATTGTGCTTAGAGTTAGCTCTATTTATAAAGTTAACTATATACACCTAAAAGGTATTACTGTCATTAATCGTTAAACGTAATTTTTTCATATTGTTTTATAGCTTTTTCTATTTCTATGTATTATTAACCGATGTTTGTAATACCTAAATTATTAATTATTTTATAATGTCGTTATAATAGTAACTATGTCTCTTGAATATAGTATGCTATAGTTTTTTCACTGGTTTCGCGGTTATTAAAAAAAAAAGTAGTCAATCAATAAAAAAACTCATTTTGTTTAAATTGTTGTACACAACTCAATACGACCGAACTTGATTTCGTAATGTTGCAATTACCAATGACTACCTATAAGAAATACGTCTGAACTCTGTTGTACCTTCTATACTTAGGCTTAAACTCTTAACTAAATAATTATTAATCATGTTTAATAGCGTTTGTAGTAGATACTGAAAGTATTGCTACTTACAAACATAAAAACATAATAATTTTTGTTGAGAATATTGGAAAAAAAATTATTGTTTGATCAAACAAGTAAATATAAGATTATTAAGATTCAATTTCGTTTAATACATATATGAGTCAACCAGTGTTTAGTTATAGCAAAGCAATAGTAATATTTTCAAAAATTGCAAATTCAATACTTAACTAATAATTATTAATTGATTATCATTTCTTCTATAAAAGTTTTAAGCTTTAAAATGTTTCTAATTTAAAAATGAGGCATTGTCGCAAAACGGTGACTTTTTCTGTTTGTACATCTTAACGTTTGCAACTTGTCGACTCGTCTATAATTTTTTAATTTAACATTTTGAAAAAACTATTTTCAAATTATTTTTCATCGAAACTGCACTCACTAAGTATATACTATTCGTATAATATGCCGTAAATTGAAATAAAATAACATTTTATGTACTACAATAGCGGCCAAAATCGATTAAATTTTAGTGTATCATATTATGTTATAATTATTTATTAATATATGTGTATTATTATTAAATTAAAACATAACGTGGCAGGTTTACCGGTGGTGACCTCAATCCAAAATATATTATGTTCGACACGACGGTTTAGTCGGTGTCATGCCGTAAAATTGACCGATTTATTTCGTATAGTAGTGGAAGGTTAGTTTTATATTTAAATATATAAAAAAAAAAGTAAAGTTAATCAAAAGTAATCATCAAACATATTTTTTGAAGTATTTTTTTCAATTGATCCTCTTGAGAGAACACTTTATAATAATATATATGCTGCGTTGTCACAAAATACCCATGTTTAGTAAAAACATAAATTTACATTAAATGATCCATATAATTTATGTATGTACGACAAATCGTTTTCTATAATATTGTATATTTATATCTAATAAAAGTTCTAGATAGATTATACATACAGTATATGTGTATACACTATTTTCGGGAATTTTGACAAATGTGCAGGTACTTACGAGATATAGAGTATAGAGTGATGAGTGGCAGCACGATGAGACATAACAGTGACGATACGCGAGCCATCGTGCGGACGATAAGACTGGCCTTCGCGGACCGTGATCGTAAAGAGGCTCTCTCTAACACGTACATACACACATGCACACACACTGGTTTTCACTCCACTAAACTTTCACTTCACCGCCGTAATCGATTTCTTCAGCTATATTTGCCTGACTCAGTGGCGTATTAATATTTTATCCTGGTAGGGGGAGGGGGACCACCTTTGTATTCGTCAACTCGTGATACCTGGGGGGGCCTTTACCTCTTCATCACCTGAGTAACCTTAAATTCAGATTACCTAATAACTATAATTATATACCTAAAATATGAACATTTCAGAAATAATATATAGGTAACTAATTACCAAAGGAGATAAATATTTTTTGCTGAAATAAAATATTATAGTACTTAGGATGTTACCTACCTTACTATGAAGAAATATGGTATTTAAATATTATTACATTATTATACTATTATATACGATTTAATATATTTAATTAGGACTTGGATTTTGTAACAAAATAAATCCTTAAAAAAGCATTTATTAAATTTAATTATAAAAAAAACAAATTGTAATTACACATCAAATTGAATATTAAATGAACTTACAACTATTTGGTCAAGTTACTTTCATTAAAACTTATTCTATTGGGTGCTAATATATTTTTATACATAGAAAATTATTTCCCCGCGTCAACTGAAGTGATTTATGCATATTTCATATAAACTATACCATTTATGTTATAGTTTAAATCATAATTTTCTACATTAATCTTTAATTCAGTGCCATTTTGAATATTATTGGTTTTTTGAAGTTCTACCCATCCATTATTCTTTGAAAAAACACTATTAGACTTTTATGAAATAAATTCTAAAATCTTTGTGTTTTTCTCTGTCAATATGTTGTTGAACGTTATATTTTTTATGGAAATTTATATTTACTTCAAACAAAATAAAATATTTCCGTCAGTCATAAAAACATTTTCAATGAATTCTATTACGATTTTTTTTTAGTTTTAAATTTAAATTTTCAACTTTTGGTATTTTGACAATTAAATTTTATAGAACACTATACCTCAGTACCTCACTGATTAATATTTACCAATAAACTTTTAAGTAATTGAATGTACTATAAAAATACACAGACATTATTCAGATAATTAGTACAGTGTCATAACTCATAAGTAAAACTGTAATTACGGTCATTTTGATACAGCTACAATTCGCATCAATAACGATAATTATTTTATCTGTCATCCATTTATTACTGTTTTAGATTCTGAACGGAGTGATGAATGTATTGATTTTACAATGATGTGTGTTTTTTATTTTTGTGTCCGTCATTACGTTTTGGAGTAGTAATAATGCTTCGTTTTTTTACTTCAGCCCCTCTTTGAAAAGGAAAATTCATCTAGTTGGTACTTTGAGGAGTTTAAAGTAAAAAATGACCAGTAGTTTTCAAAAGCGTCGGGAAAAACCCTGAAAAAATTACGTAAAAACGGAAATTTTTACGCATAACCACTTTTCGACAAAATCGATTTTTTGATTTTGCTGTAACTCAAAAACGAATCATTGTAAATACTTGAAATCTTCACAAAATGTTTATATTAGCATTATATATTTACGATTAAATTTTAAAAATATTTAGAATTTTTTTAAACTAATTATGGACCATTGAAATTTTAGTTTTTTCTAAATTTTTTTGAAATGCCGATAAAAAAAAATTGGCTTTCCAAAAATCTTTAAAATTTAATACAAGGTTTATTATAAGTTGTATAAGTTGTTCTATAATTGAAATAAAAAAAAAAAAATAAAAAGTCACAATTTTTGTTTATAAGCATGTTGTTTACAAATGTTAGCAAATGTTTACAAAGTATGTCAAAATCGTGAAAATTTGCAAGGAATTTGGAAGTTTAAAATTCATAAAATTATTGTAACTTATATCGAAGGTTAAAAAACCCAAAACGAAGTTCTCCATAACTTTTTCTTCAAATAACTGTATTAAAAAACTCCAGCGTCAATAAAGAAAAAAATTTATGAGTGTACCTATGAAGTTTATTTTTTTACGAAATCGATTAATCTTTTATTAAATTACTAGCTAGATTGCAAATATTTATATAATAATATATACTGAAATTGTTATAAACTAACAACTTTATGAAAAAAAAT
Organism: Rhopalosiphum padi; assembly: GCF_020882245.1. Classification (NCBI taxonomy): domain Eukaryota; kingdom Metazoa; phylum Arthropoda; class Insecta; order Hemiptera; family Aphididae; genus Rhopalosiphum; species Rhopalosiphum padi. The sequence goes on from NC_083599.1 coordinate 43,298,826, forward strand.
CATAAAATTATTCAAATACCTCGCCGAAAAACCACAATATTTCCCCTCCCCTCCTCCCCTTAAACAAAAAATTAAAATATGGGTGATGCGGGGATAACTCAGCTACTCAGGAAAGTATTTGGAACAACTCTGTAAAAAAAAAAAATCGTGAAAAAGTTTAATAGGGTCGTCAGAATTTTGATACGTAATAAAAAGGCATTCTTCATTTACATATTTATATTCTGTAAGGACAAAGATGTTAAATGTTGTTATAATTATGCTAAATTGAATTAAGTCTATAAACTATAAAATTATTATACATATTTAAGAATATTTTGCAAAATAATATGTTTTAGTAATAAATTGCCAAATTGTGGTTATATTAAAATATTTTTTACTTTTAATAACAAATTATTTGTTATTGTTATTATTGTTTTTTGAATTTTAGGTACATAACTATGTACTACAATCATACATGTAAAATATAATTAAAAAATATACACCTGTGTATAATTATATATGGTATAGATTAAATATGACTGAATAATTTTTAAAGATTAGGATTAATTTATAAATATATACATTCATATTTATGAATTATGTATTTGTATTTATGTATGTATAAACAAAAATGAGGGAAATATCACAATTTTATAATATTAATAATACTCAAAACTTCGAGTTATCCACGAAAATATTCGAGTTAAACAAGATTTTTTTACATTGTTTAAATAGGAAATTCTAGGGACTGGAATAAAAGTTCGAGGTATCGACGATTTCGAATTAAAAAAGTTCGAATGTCTTTTCAATGTAAATAAATATAACATATAAATAATACAGGCTGATTCATTTTTTTCTTTTCATTTATCTAATAAAAATGTAACAGTATACAATTAAATTAGTTGACTGTAGAATGACCGAAGAATCCAAAATTCCAAAGACACCTGTTGAAGAAAAATGGACAAATCAATTTTTGAAATTAGAATATGACATAAAAGTTGCCACAAATAATGGGGTAGAGTCTCAAATAAACATTTAAAGAGTTTTTATTTGAAAATGCTGAGTGACAAGTCCTTAAAGACTTTAGGTAAATATCAGACATGAATAAATTACTAATAAATAATAATATAATTACTTGTTGTCATTAAGAGAAAAAGTTTTAAGGCTACGGAATTGAAAAAAAAGCAAAATAGCACTTATACTTCGTAAAATGCAAAAATTTGCAACATCAAATTTCATATTTAACTTCTAGGTTATCTGAAACAAATTTATAGCTCACTTAGGTATCTCTAGACCTTTCAAAAAAAAAAAAATTATATATATGCAAAAGCTAGAAGTTATGAACCCTGGTCATAACATACATTAGCTTGGTACGGCTACAACTAGTTTGCCCACATTTTAAAATTTCCCTGTTAAAACCTGTAACTTGTTTGCGCACAACATATTGTAGAAGGAACCACTCAATTGCGTACAACATATTATATTGTATATGGGACCTCTTGTTAACATAATAATGATATACCCATGCATAATATATTATGTACATAATATTATTACAGTAGAACCTCGATTTTCTGAACTGATTGGGACCACACCTAGTTCGGATACGCAAAAGTGCGGATATTGGAAAATAAAAAAAAAATTTTTTTTTAAACAGTTAAATATTTTATATTATATACATATATATTTATTATTAATATTTTATTAGAATTACATAGGTACATTACATTATTAGAAATACATACATTACATACATAGGATATAGGGACATATAATCAGGGTTGAGCAAGATACCTAAAATAAAGTATCTAAATACAAGATATAAGATACGGGTAGCTGAGATACATATAACATACAAGATACTTTATACATTTATTAATATTGATTAATTCATTTACATTAGGTACAATAAAAAAGAATATAAATATATCTATTTATAAACTGTAATGCTTATTTATTAACAATTAAATGTTTAATTTGACTAAATCAAATGTAGTATTATAGTAAAAGTAATTCGTATGTTATATCCCATGTTTTAGAATATACAGATATATGATTTATACAGATCGTCCTCTTAAAATCATCATTTATACGGCGAGTAAGAGTTTTACGAGAGTTAGAGAGTTTGTAAGATCACAATCTAAATCTATGTAATAAAAAAAAGTAATTAATTAAAAATTGCTGGACAAAGTATTCAAATAACGAAATTGACCAATTGAATAACTTGGAACAAATAGCCAACCGCATCCAATGTAAACCATTTAAATAGGTAATTAAAATAAATATAAACAAATGACCGCTACGATAAAAATTAATTATACATATTTTTTAACACATAGCACACCAAAAACACATTTATGTATATATTTACTTTATTTACTGTATAAGTGGGAAGAGAAATGAGTGCGCAAACGAGTGGTTGCACTAGAAATAATTTGCGCGCAAACGAGTTGTAAAAATGTGCGCAAATGAGTTGTAATTTTAGTAAATATGCACAAACTATGTGCACCCGCTTGGCACAGTTTATTATTAGTTGTGGTCTATTCTTTTGAGGAGATTCTTACAATGTACATATAAATAAGCTAAATACTACTATAAATTTCCTATTAAAATTTATATTTTTCAAGTCAAATATATACTGTAGTCATAATATCTACAAAGATAATAATCTTTATAATTTAAATCCATTATATTTTAAAAATATATGCCTATTTATTAATTACAGAGGTATTATTGTTCCAAAAACAGGAACTAATTTTAATAGATTTTATTTATTACACATATGTTTTGTAAAATGTATTATTATTAACTAGTAATGTACTTAAATAATGCAATATTCAAATTTAATATAATTTAATATATGTTTATGATTGAACAGACTGTTAGTACATATTATACATATTAGTAGAATTTTTAAAAAATAAATAATACTTATATAGATTATAGTAAAAACACTACAACATAGACAAGTCTACTGTATACTACATTAACTGTAACCCATTAATATAAAACTTACGGTTTTAATTATTTTCAACATTTTGATTTTTCGGACATATCGCAATCGTAATTAATTTTTTTCAAACATATAATTCGTTCCGATAGCTTTTTACTCAACTCCTTGAGTTCACGTTCTTCTTGAGATTTCAATTCTAATTTTTTTTCAGAAATTTTTTGCTCTCGATCATGCTGTTCACGTTCTGTCATGACAATTTTTGCTGTTAACTCTTCGTTCTTCTTGATTCTTTCCATTTCATGTTGTAGCCTGTATTTTGTCGCTTCCAAGAGTTTAATCGATTTGTTTTGCTCCATGAGCTGACATTTGAGGGTATTGTTTTCCATTTGTGAAATGCCTAGTTTTGTATCAACACGCGCCACCTTTGAGACCAACGACATGTTCTCAGCCTTAAGTTTACTGTATTTTTTTTCCAATTTATTTTTCTCTTTGCATAGAGCATCACTTGTTTCTTGAATTTTTTCCTTAAACTCGGTCGTTCGATAAATTGTTTCATTTCGTGCTTCTTGTAATTGATGTTCAACCTTCTCCAATTTAGTGAAAGTTTGTTTTAATTCATCCCGTAGTCCACTAATATCTGCCTGCAATGCACATACATCTTTATCGTACTTAATTTTTAATTCACCAATAGACGTCTGCAAAGACTCGTTACGGTCTTGTTCGGTGCTCATTTTTTTCTCCAGTTCGGCATATTGCGTAATTTTATCCGCCAAAGTCTTTTGTATACAAATTATTTCTTGATCTTTAACTTTAAGTTCTGATTTTAGTAGTCGTTGATCATCCTGAAACTTTTTCGTGACACATGACAGTTGCTTTTGTAGTTTTTTAATTTCTTTTAATTGGGTTGATTTTACTTTTTCTAAGTCATCTATTTTTATCTCCTGCTCTTCCAACCGAATATGTATCTGCTCATTTTTAGACAGCAAACATTCGTTTTCTTCTTGGTTATACAACCAACGCGTATGTATCGTTTCATAATTATTAATTAGTTCTTCATTTTTGTTAACCAACTCGTTGCACATATCTGTCTGTTGTAGTTTCATTGAATCCAGCGCTTCTATGGCCACCAACATTTTATCATCTAATTTAGCGATTGTATCTTCATGTTCATATAAGCTTGTTTCTAGTTCATCTATATAAATCTCTAATTTTTCTATTTTGCAATGTAATATCTCGCTTTCGTTGTCCATTATTTATTTAAATTTGATATAAAACTTAAAATATGTACTTATAAATTTTAATTATTTTAATTGAATATATTTTTTGTCTAATAAATTATTGTTGTGTACCCGTTTCCAAGTTACAATATATTTCTTATGTATCATATCATTTTAATACTTATTACAATATTATAACTTCAAATATTGCACTGGCCAATCAACAATTAAGCCTGTTATATACCAAATAAGAAACTTTAGTTTTAATCACATTTTACCGATAGTTTTAGCATCATGTTCTCTATATTCAATATTGTTTTCGCTCCAATTAGGCTTTGAATTTATCGAACAAATACATATGTTTTATATTCCATTAATTAATAACAAAAAACAGCTGTGTTTATGTAGCATTTATGACTAACGTTATAAAATAATAATAAAGAATTTTCTGAAGTGATACTTACTTTTCATATTGAAATCTGGATCAGGCAGTAAATCGTGGAAAACTTATGTTTATTATAATAAGTTATCTTTTCTTTTATCTTGTTTTGGAAACCAACAAACTATATCAAATTTAAATGAAAATGATGTTGAAAAGTATACTGATGTCGAACCCGCCACAGATAATGAAGATTAATAATAAAATAATAATAATAATAATAATTAATAATTCTGGCGAAGACACAATCACACAATCAAGACGATCTAAAAAGCAAAAAACACAAACTAAAGATTCAGAAAGCCTATTGTTTTTGTCTATACGAAAAAGCTTAAAAGATCGAAATGAAATGATAGAATCAATGGATGATCCTGACCGTATTTTTCTGTTATCACTTATAAATGATTTTAAACAAGTATCTATGGATAAGAAAATGGAAGTGAAACTTAGGATAATGCAAAACAACAATCTCGACAACAGAATACCTCTTTTTTAGTTGGCTCAAATTTCGGTTCTTAAAGTGAACTAAATTCTTCGTATAATGATTATACATAGACTCTACATCAATGTCCTCTTTCATATAAAATACCACAGGCTTATCCAAATTTTCAAAGTTCGTATTTTATCGTTTATCAATTACAAAACCATCAAAAAAATGTTAAACATCAACGTTTTCACACTCCCACGCCAACTTCGTCTCTAAATATTCTATCTTATTCGGAATTAGATGCATCACAATCAATCTCCTCAAGGTTGGCAAGCTATGTTAGCCAATTCGATGATATTAATTAAAAAAGTGAAATCATTTAATATGTTTATTATATCTTATAACGTTATAAGGTATAACTATACATCTGTATATATTTCGTATAGCGTCTATGAGCAACATCAGAAACACTTAAAATATATATATTAAAAAAAGATATAACATGTATAAAATTAAAATATGGTCAATAGTGATAAAACTCAAGAATAAACAAACACATTAATTAGATACAGATACATTATTGACATAAAGTAGACAAGAGGTTCCCCATATGGTAAATGTTGGGATCATGCTATAGCTCCAAATTCAGGTTCTTCATCCATCACCAAGTGAATATCTTCCATGGTGCCTTTAAATGCACGAATTGGATATTTAGTGATGATGTGATTGTATAATAAATTAATAATATTTTTTTTTATTTTGCTCCTATTCAAAAATATAATAATTACTTATAAAATACTTAACCTGTAGGTAAGTATTTATTATATAGTATGTTTTAAACAAGGAAGTTAAATAATGTATACAATTATCAACAGTTATACATACAACGTTTAAGTAAATATAATAAAAACTTACCTTAACGTCACTGCAAGTCGTTCTTCTGTTGAAATAGATCTTTTCATATTTGTGTCTTCTTTTTTCATGTCATATTATATTGAATTATGTAGTTCAAAAAAAGATTTACTCGACATGTGAAAATAGTTAAAAAATTTTGACTCGTATTTAAGGAGATCGGGAAATAGAGTATGACAATTTCCCTTTTCCAATCTAGCCCCAACAATATAGGATGTATCCAATGGAGCCTTCTTTTATTTTTTTATTTTTTTTTTATGATTTCTTTTAATCAAACAATAAAGTAAAATAGCTTCTTTTACTTCCATGGTTCAGTGAAAAATGAATAATTGAATTTATTTTTATTATTTATTAAATCAGTTTGACACGTGTTTCGTGAGAAAGGTGATAACATATGAAACACTTTTTGTGTCCTGTTTGTGAGTGATTCCAGTAGGTGGCCACAATGTTTCTCGTCTGAAAGCGTTCTATAGGTACAATTAACATGTTGAAAATGCTTATAACATTGAATTTGTATTATTTTTTAGATATATATTATACTGTATTTTAAGTTTTATGCTTTTTTAGTAGCGTATTTGTAATAAATTATAAAGTAGTTACTACTATTTTTAGTAATAATTATTACTACTACTTTTTTTTATATAATATTCAAATTCTAAAAACTTTTATTATAAACTAGAAATATATATATATATATATATATATATATATTTTATATATTATTATTTGTAAATAATTATTAATATTTAACAAGCATAAGCATTTAAACAAAGTAAATATAAATAAATATATTTTTATAAGAAAAAAATTAAGCTAGTTCAAGTAAGTTGATTTTGAAATATAAAATAAGTTTAAAAAAAGTGGCAAGTGGGTATCGCTCTGCTGTATAGTAGAGATGGGGAGTAGGTCACTATAATGGATGTGTTAAATTTGAATGCAATGACTGGTATCATTGTATACGAAAAACGATTCTGAACGGAGATGATTTGTCAGTCAATGATAATTAATTGGATATATTATATTATTACCTATATTTAAATTGTAATATATCGTTATTTTACGCGATTTCGTAAATAATTAAATTTCATACGCTCATACAATTTTTTCTATATTGACGCTGGAATTTTTTTTTACAGTTACTTGAAGGAATACTTTTGGATAACCTTGTATTGAATTTTTGAACCTTAAGTATAAATCACAAACATTTTATGAATTTTCAACTTCAAAATTCCTTGCAAATTTTCGCGATTTTGATATAGTTCGTAAATATTTGAACTTTAAATGCTTATAAACAAAATTTATGTCCAACGATTTTTGATTTTTTTTTACTACGATAAGTTCAACTTATAATAAACCTTGTATTAAATTTTAAAGATTTTTTGGATAGCCAAATTTTTTTAATCGGCATTTAAAAAAAAAAACTTAAAAAAATCAAAAATTTCAATTGTCTATAAATAACTTAAAAAAATTCTAAATATTTTGAAAATTTAATCGTAAATAGATAACCATAATATAAACATTTGGTAAAAATTTCAAGTATTTATAATGATTCGTTTATGAGTTACAGCAAAATCAAAAAATCGATTTTGTCAAAAAGTGGTTATGCGTAAAAATTCCCGTTTTTTCCGTAATTTTTTCAGGGTTTTTCCCGACGCTTTTGAAAACTATTTTTTTTGATCCCCCAAAGTACCAACTAGATGAATTTTCCTTTTCAAAGAGGGGCTGAAGTTAAAAATCGAAGCATTATTACTACTCCAAAAAGTAATGACAGACACAAAAATAAAAAAAAAACACACATCATTGTAAAATCAATACATTCATCACTCCGTTCAGAATCTAATAAATGATCATAAATATTTATTTTAATTTAAAATAGAATAAAATAGAAATAAATAACATACCCTACATATTTTTTTATATAATTTTTTTTTTAAATTGAATTAATTATATTTTACTACATATTATAAAATATTAAATTATATTATTTGATTTTTCTAGAAATTTCTGTTGCAACAAATGATGTCTGGAGTGACATGAGTAAGTACTTAAATGGAACAATAAGTAAAGGTGCTTTACATTTGTTTGTCCACAATGGAAGACATGATGTAAAAAAAGCCTTAGGAGTTCTTCCAGTAATTCAAGATATTACTTCTAATGTTACAAAAGCTGCAGAAGAATTACTACAGAGTGATTCTGGTAAAATTATTATAACAATATATATAAATTAGCTGTAACTATATTCTAATATTTAAAAACTATTTCTAATTAATATCAATTTTCTTTTAATAGACTCAAATAGTAGCGAAGACTCTAACAATCTTCCAAAAAAAGAATTTGTTATTACATTTTCCATATCTGAGTGGCAACAAATTCAGCCTGAGGAAGTTGTATATAAACTGAATGATAAATCTAGGCCTATGAGCAGTTGTCGCTCTTTTTATGTGTTGCCAAAAGGATCATGGAGTCCGATGATAGCTGAACACTTTTGGGAGCATACACAACTGCCTTGTTGTATCTCTTTTAAAAGAGCTAAAGTGCACAACGAAGGATCTATTTATATTTGTGTCATTGGAAGATGTACTGTATGTGGGTCCAACTTTAAAGGCGTTATTGGAGAGAAACCCATTGGGAATTCAAGGTATATTTTAATTTCATTCTTTTAAAATTAAATTTAAATTTACACACTATATTTAAGACTGTATAACATAATAATCATTAATATGTCATCATCATTTTATAAGCAATATTTATCATATTTATTTTAATGAGGCTAACTGCTGTAAATAATAATTAATAATATCTTATATTTAGTATCTTACTAAAACATGTATTTGGATAAATAATAATTTAATAGTTACACAATAATTTTTCAGTTACTTATTAATTTAATACAATCTATATTGACAAACATAATAAAAACATTAGTATAATGCTGTAAATATACAACTATTATATTACCAAATAAGTATGTTATATTAGGTAGGTATTATTTACAATTGGTTTTTATAATTGTAATTCATGATTATCTGCTATTTTTTTTTAATGTATGCATTAGATACTAATCATCTATTTATTATAATTTATAATGTACCATATTATAATGATAGCCAACCAATTACTTAATAGTTCATTAAATTACCCACTAATTCATACATAGGCATGTGCAGTAATTTTTCACAGGGTGTGCAGAATTGTTTTAGATGAGTTACTTGACCTACTACAATTCAGTTAGATAAATAGTGTCTAAATAAATATAAATTAATTAATAAGTATAAATTTAATTTTGTTAGACGCTGTTTTATTGATAATGAAAATAAAGAATATTAGATGTAAATGTAATATTACTATTGACTAGGTATTCAATAAAATAAAAACAATTATTACTTTACATACTATATTTCACATACTAACCTACTCTCAATAATCAGTTTTAAATAATTAGAGTAGACACAAATTGTTGTAGCTGCACACTCTGCATACCCGTATGCATGCCTATGAATTCATACTACAATTCCTTATATTGACTATTAGTAACTAGGTATGTAATAATAATACAAAAATATTATATTAAAAAAAATCAAAATTGATTTATTTTCCATAATACAAAGTTCATAATTTTTTCAGATTATTAACTTTTATAACACTAAATTTAAATCATATTTTATTAATAATTAAATTTAACTGAACTTAATAATGCAGTTGAGTATCTTGATAATCAACTAATATAGCTTATCTACTATATCTAAATTTCTACCTTGTCTATAAAATTAACATTAAACTAAAATAAAATATTAATTTAATTAACTTACCTATTATACATTAGAGTACTTATGCAATGCACATATATTGGGAATTTCACTGTTGAACATACACAATTTAAGAAACGTCGAATGGTTGGATCAGAAATTAACAAAGCATTAGAATCAGTAGTAGATAATGGTATATCATGTGAAAATTATAGAGAAATGGAAGTACGCCGTCTAATGAAAATAGGTTAGTTGAAGTAAATAATTGTTTATTATTAACTTTCCTAGCTATAATGTATAAAGTAATACATATGGATAAAAATTGTCTATAATATTGATTACTTATTAGTATTTAAAATAAAACTGATTTTTCTTAACAAAGTTATGGTTATTGTAGGTAGTTATGTATAATTTGAATTTTGTATGTTCATTTTAATTTCATATTACTAGGAATATAATACTATTATATAATAAACTAGTAAAACCCAAACTGGTCAATATCATTAATTATTATGCAGTTCATAAGTATTTATTTTGAATACTTATAATAAATAGTTATTCATTTTTGAATTTGAAGTTAAATAACTTATTTTATCGTAGTTCAAAGATGTAAACAAAATGTAATTTTGTTGTTATTAGATATTTTATACAACAAGATTTCAAGATTTCTTTTTTAATATTTTTAAAAGTAAAAAGACTATTAACAACAATACAGGTAAAGATGTAAATACTTTAGGCACTTAATAAATACAACAAAATATTGAAACATTAAATTTGTTGTACCTATACATTGTAGTACCTATAACGTAATGAAATGATGTTTGGCTAAAAGCCTTGTAATATATATTTTAGGTACTGCAACATTTTTTTGTACAACTTTTTGATTCAATTTAATTAAATTCATTTCGAATGTAAGAAACACAATAGAAATATATCAGCATAATATAGTATACTATGTATAACTTATTACAAGTTAAATAAAAGTCAAAAGTCAAATAAACATATTATGTATACTTGGAACCTAATTATTTTAGTATTCTAATTTGGTGGGTGCATTTAAAACAATTGTAGGTAAATAATTTTATGTACCTAATAGAACTTCTACTGATTATCATTTATTTATTTTTTAGGATCCCAAAATCCAGCTATAATTCCAACAGGAAATGCATTGCGAATATTAAAATCACGAAAACAGGCACAAAGTAAAAGACACACTGACAAACTTACAGCCCTAGCTATTATGAGAACTGAAGAAGACTTCAAAAATATATTGCAGGATATGGGAAGTCATCTATTTTTTATTCACTACCACTGTTCGGAACAAATACACATCTACAGAAGTTATTGTCGAACTGTTCAATATCCACGCTTAATAATTGATGCGACTGGATCAGTTATAAACAATTTTTCAAAATTTGGCTTTCAGAAAACCCGTTTTATTTTTCTATATGAAGGTGTGGTTTATGATAACATTAAAAAACATAGCTTCACTGTAACAAATATGATCAGTGAAAGACATGATAATATTTCAATATTTAATTGGTTAGCTAAGTGGATTAAGTGTGATATACCAACTCCAAAAGAAACGGTATGTGATCAATCGCTAGCCCTTCTTTCAGCAATAGTACAATGTTTTACTCGTCATTGAAAGATTATCTGAGAATTTGTGGTGATATTGTGTTTGAAAAGTTACCATCTAATTCACATTGGTTGCCAAATTGTTTTGTTAGAACAGATGTGGCTCATTTTATCAAATTAGTCAGCAATTGGAAGCCATTAAAAACATCACCAAGAAGAGTGAAAGAAATTATTCTTCGTGTAATTGGGATAATTTTAAAAAGCCAATCTCTGGCCTATATTCAATCAATAATTATGTCATTTATTTATAGTTATTACCAATGAGACTGATGGTAATGATTTAATATCATTTGAAGACACACCATGTGAACAGCATAAAAAAAATTTAATACAAGCTGTAAGTACTGAGTTAAATGGTTTAGAAGAAATATTAACATTAACAGAGATAATTGATGATCAAAATATAAACATAGATGATGAATATGAATGCCAAAGTGAAGAAGTTGACAATTTTGATAATCCCTTTCAACCATGGTCTGAAGGTTTATTTGAAAAAAGTAAAAATTTTATTCGCGAAGGAAATGGTATAAATGCTATGTTTTTGCCAGCATTAGTTCCTTTTATATTAAAGTGTATAAAACTTTTGCCATTGTGGTCCGGGTTAATGGTTCCATTTTTTGGATATGGTGAATTGATAACTAGTTCAGCTGCTGTCGAGTCTAGTTTCAAAAAGTTAAAAAATGTTACTTTCAAACATACTTCCTTACCAGTGGACATTGAAGAATTTTTAGAAACTCATATTATGTCGTTGCAGGGTGCCTCACTTATTCGGTCTACAGTAAATACCCAACCTGAAGAACCATTAAATGTTGTAGTTGAAAATATAAATAATTCAAGTGCAAATCAATCAGCATATGTTATTAATGATTGTCCATTGTGTAATACAGGTAATTTACCAATGCAAAATGGAGCTCATAAATGTATATTATGTGGTATACCTGTGCATGATCTTCCTTCTTGCTCCACTCATGAATTTGGACAAGAAGAAAGAAGAATATGCAAAAATTGCTCCCAGACTCAAAGCATAACTTGTTTAGGAGAAGAAGACACAGCTTGTGAAAATTGGAATAGGAGAAGTAAAAAGCAAGCCAACAAGTCATATTTGATGCCAAATCCACTTTTACGCCATTTAGATATAAATAATCCTAAAAATATGAAATTACTACCTATACTAAAAAATGGATCACGGGCAGAAGAATTAAAAAGTTGTACAATTGCTGAGCTTGGAAAAGTAATCCTTAGCAACACGTGTGCTTTTGACACATTAGCTTCAATATTTATGACAGCATATTGTGACAGTAGTAACTGAATAAAATAGAAGATAATGCATACTTTCAATTTATATCCATCATCGTTACAAAAGGTATAACAGCATCAACATACTCAGATAGAGCAAAATTTATTATAAATATGCTTAATCCAGAGTTAAAACAACTAGAATATAATACAACTTTAGCTATATGTGATACAACAGCAGGATCAGTCCTTAAAGCAATTTTGAAACAAAACCCAACAATAAATGAAATTAACTTATGTTCAAATTCTAATTGTAAAAGATCTCTTAGTCAAGTTGTCACTTACATTACATATCAAACACCTGATGAGAGTATAAACAACCCCAGATTCCCACTCCTCCCCTATTCCCTTCTCCCTTCCCATCATCACCTTTCAATAGGTCCCTTTCCTCTTCCCCTGATTCCCCTCTCTACCATCCTATCTTCCATAATAATGACCTTCCTCCCTTTCCTATTCAATCTTATTGTTCCTCTCCTGTTCCTGGTCCCTCTTCCCATTCCACTCCTGCACCTGGCCCATCCACAGTCACGCCTTCAGTCAAATCAGCAACATCTCCTTGCTTAAATGCAGGAGATGCTGTCAATGTTTTGACTGAAGGTCGTCCCTATTTGGCTGGAATTGTTGAGCAAGTTGATGGTGAATATATCACGTATTTTCATCCTTATCTAAAGGTAAGAAAAAGTTTTATCATTCACCATCAATTTGCTCAACCATTTCAGCCTCAAATTAGTGGATGGACAGGTGCAACTTTTAAAAAAAATAAAAATAAAAATAAAATTACGGCTGCCAAGAAACTTGTAAAGTTGTACGAATTGGCACTTTACACTTACCTTGGTAGCCAAAAGTAATCCTTTCTTCAAAAGTGTGTCGCGGCCCCGCGCAAAGACCGTTTGAATTCAAACGGCATTTGCGCAGATAGCCTCGCCGTAAGCCCTCTCTCAACCACAAGTTGACGACGGACGACGCCGACGCGCGACGATCCGCGTCGGAACGTCGGACCCGACACGACTGCGAACCGGCCCTAGACTAATTAGTCATTTCCACCGGTGCGGTGCTTACGCGACACATCGCCCCTCGCCGTACCGTGCCCACTTCCATACAATTTGAATCTACTTTGTTTTTTTTTTCACATTGGTGTTTTTTTTTGTTTGTATATTTCGCCTACAAATAAAGCCACCCCTTCGTACCCAAAGACTTGTGTTTTTTTTATTTATTTTTCTCCCGTGCTCCCCGTGTGCCGTTCAACCACCATCCGACGCGACCTCACCATCACATCGTGACAACCGTAGGTACGCGTCAAATTGGCTCCCCGAACTGGAATCACCGGTAAGTGAAATATATTATTACCTTACCACTAACTACCACCATCAAACCTCCATTTTGCGGCTTGCAAAACGTTTCCCGAAACCACACGACAAAAACGTGGTTTGCGAGCTATAACGGAAAAACCGGCGTTATGTTACATAACCATAAAGAACGTAACGATAGCCGCGCCGCCTGATTTACGGACGCACCGACTTCACCGCGCGCGACGCCGCAAACACACGGGGAATAGGATTGGTAGGACCGCTAGAGCGCGATAAGGTACACACCACCGCCAGCACCACCACCCGCCCAACGTGCACCATCGGAATGTAAATGTAGCACAGAGGTAATCGAAACGGATGTCATGGTAATGGCGGTGCAAACCGCCACCAAGGGCTCCGAAATCGCGGTTATGACCTTTGTACGACTAATGAACGAAGTTTTGAGGGGGTATCTGGACGACTTCGTACGCGTCTACCTTGACGACATAGTGGTGTTTTCGAACACCACGGACGAACACCAGTGCCACCTAGACAAAATTTTGGAACGTCTACATAGACACGGGCTGACATGCAACACCGAAAAATGCAGTTTCGGATCAACCGAAATCTCATTTCTCGGACACCTAGTCACCTCCGACGGCATAGATAAACAACCGGAGAAACTAGAATGCATCATGAACTTCCCCACACCCACCAAAATAAGGGACCTACGGAAATTCCTGGGCGTCTGCAACTGGTACAGCCAGTTTGTTGACAACTACGCGGACACCATAGCACCCCTAACGGATAGGCTCAAACAAGGGACTAAGTGGTCGTGGACCGAAACGGAACAGGTGGCATTTATTAAAATAAAACACGCACGGGTATAATCCCTTATTATGTTAGAGAGGCGCAGTGACATAATGGACTTAATAAATCGTCCTCTACTCGTGGGACAAAGTATGGAAATAAATAAAAAAGAAAAAGAAAATGAGAATAAGGAAATGGATTTGAACAGTAACGGACAGATGGTAGAAAGGAAAGAAGGGTCACCTTTCATCTTTGTTGGGGCTAACGAGGAGGAAACTCCGACTAGTTGTAACAAGAGATTGAAGGATGACGAGGGTGAGGGCGTTGGGCGCTTCACCTACGGCGCTGGGTCCATCGTGGACACAGCCGAGTTGCGGGATTATACCTGCAACTTGGGACGTCGTGGGAGGGAGTACTCAGATGAGCTTCTCCGTCTTGTGGTGGTGATGAGACTGGAGAAGTCAACGATGACGAAGGCTAGGGAGGAGACCTTTCTGAGAGCTCGGGCAAGCATCATGAGTGTCGTGGACGAACTAGTCTACGCGCAAATGATGTTGCAGGGTAGGCTCATTGAGGCTCGGCACCAGAGGCCGACAGAGTTGGTGACGGAAGCAGCTAAAGTAGAAATCGGCGACGTGAAGGGTGGACCAGCGGGGATGTCAACATCACCGGGGGACACTCTGATCGGCGAGGATTTTGAAAAAGTGGTTTCCGACATCCATGCCGAGGTATTGAAGGAGAGAGAGGAAAAGAGAGGAGCGCCGAAGAGTAAGAAGAAGCGTGAAAAGAAGAGTACGAAGAAGACAAAGAAAGTAGATAAGACAGAGGATTCAAAGACCAATGCGGATTTGGAACCTAAGGCGTCAACCTCGAAAGAGGTTGCTGTCTCAATACCGGCCGAGGAGGTGAGGGTTCAAAAGGTTGTTGAAAAACGGCCTCAGAGCAAGAACCTCGCGAGGTCGGTGTTGGTGGCAGAAGGGCGAAAACGGGAGGAAAACCCGGTAGGACCCCGCCTTGAAAAGCCAAAGGCAGAGGGATGGACGACAGTGAAGAGGAAACAACAGAAAAAAGTGAAAAGGGCTGTTCCGAAAGAAGTTAGAATACTTCTTGAGGAAACCAAGAAAGTCAAGGAGAAGAGCTGCGGGGCGTACATCGTCAACTTGGCGCCGAAGGCGGATTCGGATCCAGAGAAACCAAAAGTTGCCCACGAGGCAACTGAGGCCGAACTGGTGAAGGTTCTCTGGGAGGCGGTAAAGACGGGGATGTGCAATCCGAAGTTCCGAAAGATAAGGAAAGTGAGCAGAGACAAGTTGTTTGTAGAACCGGAGAATGAGGAGAGTCGGAAACTACTCCGAAACGCCTCGCTCGATTTGCGTTGAGTGGGCGAGAGAAATCCTCGAATAAAACTATTCGGGGTTGGGATCGAGGTTAAAGATAATGAAATAGCCAGTCAGTTAGAGAAGCAGAACGTAGGTTCTGTGAAACTAGGTGATGGCTGGAGTAAGAATCTTGAACTTGTCCCAAGGAGTAACCGGGTTACGAGTAGAGGAAGAGATGTTGAGTTTGAGGTCACGCCTGAGGTTGCTGGCGGGATTTTGGGTCTGGTGTTGTCTGTTGGGCTATCTCGTTGTCGTGTGGGCCCCAGTGTGAAGGTGTTGCGGTGCCACAAGTGCCAGCGATACGGACACATTGGTGTGTCTTGCAGGGCACCGGTGGTGGTCTGCGGGCGATGCGCGGGCTCTCATCACGCTGCGCGCTGCACTGCTCGACCAGCCGCGATACGGTGTGCTTGTTGCGCCGCTAGTGGTTGGGAGAGTGGGCATGTCTCAGGTGACACCTCGAAGTGTCATACGTAGGAGGTGAATTTCCGGCGGGAAGCCCGGAAATTCAGATGGGCAGTGTAAGAGTAGGGCAGGTAAACCTGGGACGGGGGAAACTGGCAACAGATGACCTGCTGTCCGAGGTAGGGAGGAGAGGTCTGGATGTAGTGTTAATCCAGGAGCCGTATGTGACCGGAGCTGACACGTTTGCCAACCTTGGTAAATCACCACTTCGGTTAATCACCGGCTCTTTACCAGGTGAAAAACCAGCGGTTGCGGTATTGGTTGTGAACCCCAAATTGGGGGCGACACTAATGACGCAGTTTAGCGGGACTCACCTGGTTATAGTGGAGATACGTAGCGGGGACCAAAGCTTCTTTGTGGGCAGTGTGTATTTCCAGTTTTCGGAGCCGACCGAAATCCACGTCGAAAGACTGGAGGGGGTCGTCCGGGTATTGGGAATGGCGGACTGGTTCATTGGAGGTGATGTCAACGCTAGGTCTACATTATGGGCTGCGTACGAGTTGATTCCCGGGTACCTGTTTACCTGCACCGACACCGTTGAGTTGATTCCCTGGTCATTAGAGGGTACGTACGAGTTGATTCCCTATTGTTGTATTAATTATCAATAGATTGCACGAGTAAAGAGTTTACGACCGTAAATAATTCAACCGTCACACACAACTCGCTCTTATGTCCACCGAGACCACGCGCGAATTTACAAAAAAAAAAAATATATATATAATAAATGAGCTGTTAGAAGTACAATCTGAAACTTATATTAAATGCAGAAGTAATGGAACTAAAAAATCTAAAAAACATCAAGAAAAACAAATTTTTTTAAGAGAAGAGATGTCACGGTATACTGGTAATCTTACCAGATACCAATTTATAAAAACAACGTGTTACAAATTTTTACCAAATTAATAATTTTTTTTATATTTTTTTACCTAGTTACTACCAAATGTTTTTAATAATAATTTTTTACCTAATTACAACTAAATATAATTCAATAAATAATAAATAAATTAAAATTAAATGATTTTCTAAAAAAACTAAAAAAACCAACATTTTTGAGAAACTTGTCAGCCAACCTCCTCGTGGTGTTTCTTGCGTTATGCTAATAGGCTGAATATCTTAATAAATATTGAATAAAATATATAATGACCTGGGAATCAACTCGTACGTACCTCTTAAGGACCCGGGAATCAACTAATACATGAAAAAGGTCTCGGGAATCAACTCACCTACACCGACATTATGGGGCAATACACATACAGACGCGAAAGGGGAGAAGGTAGAGGATATGATTATGTCGGGTAACATGATTTGCTGTAACGCGGGTAAGACGCCTACGTTTCAGTCTGGGATGGGATCGGCGATACTTGATCTGACGCTTGCGTCAGTAACAGCAGCCGTGAACATCTACGATTGGAAAGTGTCGTTGAACGCGGTTTCTAGTGATCACCGACTAATTGTATTCAGCTACGATGTAAATGAGGAAGACAAAAGAGTTGAATGGGAAAGAAAAAGGTTCAATGTCCGGAAAGCCGACTGGAATGTCTTTCGCCAGAGGCTAGCTGAGAGACTGTTTGACGGTCAATCATGCTGGCTTGGGGGGGACATACATTCTAGAGCGGATTACCTAACTTCAGCTCTAACCGAAGCTTGTAAGAAGTCGATGCCGATGATAAAGCCTCATGGACTCAAGATGCTGACGTGGTTCACGGAGGAGCTTGAAACCCAGATACGCTTTGTCAAGCGGATAAGGCGGAAACTGTGTAAGTCAAGAGCTGAAGGAAGCGAGGAAAGGACAGCCGCATTGGAGGAAATCTACAGGAGAGAGAGGAATAAGTACACAGCAGGAAGGAGAAAAGAGCAGACGAGAACCTGGAGAAAATTTACCACGGAAGAGGGTAATGAGAAACCATGGGGGTCCGCCTACCGGTGGTGTAAGGAAGGAGCTAACATCGATTCACGCGGTGTGCTTGCAACCCTCCGAAAGGAGGGTGGAGGGAGCACGGTGGGTCTGGTTGAAACTCTGGAATTACTGCTCAACACCCTGATTCCTCCAGATACGATCAACGGCGAAACCGAAGAACACGAACAACTCCGCTGGGAGACGGGAGTGCGACTAGGTGAAACCGGGGAAACGACCTGGAGTGGAGAAAGTGAGAGCAATCACTGTGAGGAATTTTCTCAGGAGGATGTGAAAAGGGCGATTTGGCGCATGGGACGGGACAAAGCTCCCGGGGAAGATGGTCTAGCAGCCAGAATTCTCAGAGTGGCGTTCCCAGTGATGGCGGAAATAGTGACCACTCTTTTCAACGAGTGTTGGAGAAGGGCCCGTTTTCCGAAAGGGTGGAAGCATGCAGTGGTGGTACCCCTATTGAAAAATCGTGACAAGAATAAATTCGACCCAAAGTCATATCGCCCGATCAGTCTACTTCCGGTGCTGTCAAAGGCATTGGAGTACCTGATATGCGTGAGACTGAGGGAAAAGATTGGTCCGAGTATGAGCGAAAATCAATATGGCTTTAGAGCGTACAGATCGACAACCGATGCAATATTAAGAATGAGGGAATGGACCGAAAGCCGGGCAGAGAAGTACGTTCTTGGAGTGTTCTTGGACATTTCAGGAGCGTTCGACAATGCCTGGTGGCCGGCAATATTGCATCATCTGAAAAGGTTGGGAGCCACAGAGAGGTTGTGTGAAATAACACGGGATTACCTAGGGGGTAGATACGCCAGTATAACTGTGCCGACGGCGAGAAGTCAGGTTAGGCTGTCTAAGGGTTGTCCTCAAGGATCTCAGTTTGGACCAGAACTCTGGAACATTCTGATGGACTCTTTACTGAGTCTTGATGAGTCGGAAGGGGTACTATCTATCGGCTATGCGGATGACGCATTGCTGATGATAGCTGGGAACACGAGATCAGAGGTGATCCAAAAGAGTCCAAACTGAAAAGAGCAGGAGCCTGGGCAGGTGGTATGAAGTTAGCCTTTTCGGCCACAAAGACGAAAGTCATGTGTCTAAAGGGAAGACTGACTCCACCTTACACAGTTAGGATGGACGGGAAGAGGATAGCGGAGGTAACAGAGATGGATTATCTCGGCGTTACCTTGGACGATAGATGGAGTTTCAGGAACCACGTTCGAAGAGTAGCGGGGAAAGCGGCTCCAATGTTTCAGAGGATCCGACGGATAGTAGCCTCAACCTGGGGCCTTAGTGGGCGGACGACGCGCAGATTATACCTTGGTGTATTTGTGCCGAGACTGCTTTACGGGGCTGCAGTGTGGGGTGAAACCGTCGGCGATCGTACGATGAAACGTCTGCTGTTAGGAGCTCAGAGGGGTGCGCTTCTGGCGGTAACGGGGGCGTACCGTACTACGAGTACGGATGCTCTGCCTGTGCTGGCGGGAGTTCTTCCGCTGGACCTGGCAGCTAGACAATGCAGTCGTTTGGCTAGGTGTAGGAGACAAGGGCTCGGGAGGGAGCAAGAGAAGAGGGTAGAGGAGGAAGGAATTGCCGAGTGGCAAGCACGGTGGGAGGCTAGTGAGAAGGGTAGACTCACATATAGCTACTTCCCATGTGTGAAAGAAAGGTTGAAGTGTAGCTGGGTGGAGGTGGACCATGAGTCTTCCCAGTTCCTAACGGGACATGGCGGATTTATGTCCTATCTTCTACGCTTCTCTAAGTCAGAGACCGACGAATGTCAACTGTGCGGAAACACGGATACGACGGAACACGTCATCTTTGGGTGTGATGCACTGGCGGGCGCTAGAAGGGCACTAATAGACCTAGTGGAGTCGAGAGACCAACGATGGCCATGTGCGCATCGCTTCCTTGTGGACTCCCCGGAACTCTGGAAGGGGTTTCGTGGGTTCATGACCGAGGCGGTGGCTGTGCGGGGTCATTGTTGCGGGTCTCTCAATAGATGAGGTAGACTCACGCTCGTAAGAGCTGAGGGCGTCTGGGACGCGTGGCGGTGGCAAAAGTGCGGTGACGAGAGGTAGTGTGAATAAACTCTACGGGGTGATGTCTGCTACTTCTGGCGGCCGTGTCTCGTCCCAATGGACTGAGTAGGCATCTGGGATGTGAGGTGCAGAGTTGTCTGGCGTGATGGTAAGAGAGTCGGTGGAAACTGCTCCTTTTGGGGGTAAGTTCTGCTGCTCTACTGACCAGTGGCCTACGTGTTTACACTAGGTGCGCCTGGGGCGTGTGGTTGATGCACGGTCTACGGACCTGTAGACGCTAGTCGGAGCGTGGAGAATAGAGTACTCACTCTATTTTAAACTAAAATGAGGGGTCATGACCACCGTGCGACCTGCGAGCGCGGCGTCAGGGGCCGACCACTAGCCTTCCTGTATCTGAAAAAGGTAAATAGTAGGGAGGCGAACGTCCTAGCTGTAGGCAATGATGGACCTCTGGCCGAAACGTCACACTTTGGACGCCTAATTTTAATTAGGGATAAGTACTACGGGAACGACGTCTGGAACCAAGCATCGGGGAAACCTGGTGTGGACGTCTGGGATCGGATTCGTAGTGGCAGTCATGTAACATGACGAAAGTGGTAAATGATCGCATGCTGATCAGGCGAAGGTTAACGGTGAGTCTATCTCCCGGGAACACAGCCACTCTGCCGGTGGGAGTATATCACCTGGCGGTTGCTTAAACCATATTAAGTAGTGGGTTGGATAGTTCCGCGGCCTTACCAGTGGTCAGTTGATAGATCTGATACATCTTGAAGCCAAACTGGAAGTCATTTGAAACCCCATGTTCCAGGTGGGGGGCGTAAAAACTCCTCGTCTGAAACTGGCGGACAGCCTTACAACTGTACTCATCTGACGATGCCAGATACTTTTCTCGGAAAGTATTTGGTGCCTCTGCCCGAAAGGGGACGAGTTCAGGCTCACATACCTTTCTCGCGGAGTGTAGGACTCTGTCCAAACTTGGAACTTCATGTACGATTCGCCAAAACTGTCGACACCAGATTACGGAAAACCGTTCTGCCTACAAACCGATGCTAGCGAAATAAGAGCAGGTGCCGTTCTTTTCCAACGGGGTGACAGACCTGAGGAAAGACGGATAATCGCCTACGCGAGCAAAAAGTTTAGTGACACGCAGACTAGGTACGCCGCGGTCGAACGCGAGTACCTCGCGATAATCTGGGCGACCGACAAGTTTAGACCTTACTTAGAAGCCCGCCACTTTGACCTATTCACAGACAACTCCGCCCTCACTTGGCTCCACCGAGCCAAAAACACCAACTCCAAGTTGACCAGGTGGGCACTACAGCTGGCCAACCTGGACTTCAAAACCACACACGTGCCCGGCGTACAGAACGAAGCGCCGGACATGCTGTCCTGCAACCCAGCCCCAGGACCCCCCGTAGACGAGGATCACCTCGAGGAACGGCTAGTACGAGTACCCACCACCCAAATCACCACCACTACTAGCACGCCGGCCGACAACCTGTTCGCCACTACGGATCCGGGCAACACCACGCTACGCTCGTGTCGTGGCAGGCCAATGACCCCGACACACGTGACATAATGGACAACGGTACACCGGACACGCCGGCGCGCAATACCAGGCAAGCCGCGGAAAAAAAGAACAAATATGTTCTTACCGACGGCCTCCTGCGAATAAATTTGCGCGACCACACACCCGTCATTATACCACGACAAAAAAGACAGAACGTGATTTGGACATACAACGATCACGTCCTAGCAAACCACCCAGGCTGGAAGGAAACATACAGGGCGATAAAACAACGCTTTTACTGGAAAGGTCAAAAGAACGACATCCGACTGTATGTCAAGTCATGTCACATATGCGCGTGCACCAAACCACTAAACGCGCGCGAAGATGACCCAATGACCGCCAGAACACCCCGCCACCCCTGGGAGGTAATCAGCATAGACCTCATGGGCCCCTACCCGCGCACGAGTAGGAGAAAACAATATTTACTGGTTGCCACGGATATGTTTAGTAGGTGGACCGAGGCATACCCCCTAGGGACAGCCACTAAAAAAACAATAACCGAAACGCTCGAAAGAGAATTCTTTTCACGTTACGGATACCCCCGTGTGTGCCTAAGCGACAACGGCCCCCAGTTCGAAGCAAACGATATGCGCAACGCGATCGAACGGTGGGGAGCCGAGGGCTGGACAACTCCGGTATATCACCCGAGGGCCAACCCCGTCGAACGGCACAACCAGGAAATAAAAAACGGTCTACGCGCTTTACTCACCAACGGTAACCATAACACATGGGACACCAAAATTCCCCCTATATTATTTTCGATCAGGAATAGACGCAACGTCCAGACAGGACGTACTCGTCCTCGGCAGAGAGGGCAAACGACCGGGTGATTGGGCACTGAGTAGGACAACTGCCGACCCGATCGAACACATAAATAGGGAGAGGGAAAAGCGTGAGAAAGATGTACTGGACATACCACCGGTAACAGGTGGCCAGACGCAACCCACATACAAAACAGGTGACGTCGTTTACTACAAAGCGCATCACCTGTCAAAAGCGCACGACAAATTTCACGCCGGTTTCGCACCAAAATGGTGGCGACCGGTAAGACTGCACAAACGCGTAAGAAAAGGTGTATTCCTCACGGACCAACAACCACCGCACAAAATTCACGTGTCATGTCTTAACCGCGCGCCAACCACAACACACCCACACACCAACACCACCACAAAACAATAACGGCAGGTTACGCTAATTATTGGTTATTTTATTTTGTTTTCATCACCCGCAAACAGTCAACAACAGCACCGAAAAATGAAGCCACAGTCAACAGCCACCACCCCCCTACAGCAAGCCGCAGAACTGCTGGAACGCACCCAGCAGTTACTGCAGGTAGCGAACGCGGAGGCAGCCGCCCATGCGACTACAGCAGCACGGGTGCGCCGGATGTCCACGGCAGAGCTACGCCGGGACCCGGTACTGTGGGCAGCCTACACCCGCGGGTGGGACGACCGCACGTCGGTCTTCCGCAAGGCGACCGACGTGGGTCCGACACCCGCGGCGACCGACGTGGGTCCGACACCCGCGGCGACCGACAGGTCCCGGAGCCCTAAACGGCACGTACAGCCGGCTGGCACACCGCGACCGCCCCCGATGCCGCAGTTCGCACGGCTGATCCGCCCACCCCCCCAACCACTCATGGCAGCACCGGTCCCACGACCGAGAACGTCAGTGCTACCGCCCGAGCAAAAAAAGGCGGAAACGAAACCAGCAACGCCGAAAACCGCAACGACGAAAAGTACAACGCCGAAAACAACGACGAAAACATCGCGGCAACGCCGGAGCACTGCACGAAGGCGGCAATTCTGGGACACGAGGAAGACCACCGACCCCACCACCTCCCAGCAATTCCGCTTGGAGAAACCGGCGCCCCCAACCCCACCACCGGCAACGCGTCCAAGGTCACTGGAGGCGACCGACACACTTGTCCCCGAGGCCAAGGCACCGGAGGTAGTAATGCCTACCGGACAAGCCGAGGCCACGGACAGCCAGCCACCGACTCCCCAAAACCGGCCGATATGGAAATATCACCGGATGAGGAGGCGGAGCTGCTGTGCGACATGGATGTCGGTCCACCAGACGACGTGGACATGGAAACCGTGTTCCAAAACAATTAACAATAAAACGTTTTATAAAAAAACGTTTTATTCACTTGATTATGTGTTTCTGCCTGTCTATTGTATAACCAGTAAAGTTTCCGTATATTCAAGTCAGCAGCAAGATATTTTCGTTCAGATGTTTTAGAACGGCAGTAATGGGACTCTTGAACTGTTAACGTTTGAATAAATTTAATAACGGCTTCTTGTTTTCTAACATAAGCTGCTTTTCTATTTTCCCGAAGCCCTCCACGTTTTTCTTTTGGTGATTTTGTATTTCGCATAAAATTGCGAATAATAGTTTCAACACGTGACCTAGAAATCTGAATAATTCATAAGAATGCGGCCTGGCAAACTTGAATAGATTTCAAAGTTCCATTATGTTGGTGAAAAGGAACATAGTACTTAGTATGGAACTTTTTACTCGCGTGTTTATCATTTTTCGGGCGATGACGTTTCACCGGGCCGAACTTTGTAAATTTTAATATCAAAACATCTTGTTCAGTCTTAATATTTGATGCATAAAAATTGTTATGAAAGTTTTTTATATCGCGCATTCGTAAAGTTCGACACTGAAATCCATTCGTGTTATGTTCACAAACAGGAAATTTGGGCATGCTTTTTGGTTTGTATCTGTAATTTATATTAATATAAGTTCATAATATTATTATAATAGTTTATTATTTTAATCGCGACATCTGATTTAACTTTTAATTTTGATTTCACTTAATACAATTTCCTACCTGGGAAGTTAAGTTACACAAACAGCATTTTGAAATTTTAAAAAATAAAATATTTTGGTTTTATTCATTGCACCCACATAGAACCTGGGTAGTTTGGTTGTGTTGAAATAGATTTTCCAGGATGTTAAGTGACAACTGAACTTAATTGTTAAAACGTCGTTCGATTTTAATTTTTTATTATACAAACTTTCAACGTTAGGAGGTATAACAAGGTATCAATTTGCCCTGGTTGATGACTGATAGCTAGACGTTCAATTGCTATTTTCGGTATTGGTATGCATTAATTTTATTTTTCAAACCAAAAAGCACCGGGCAAACGATACAATATGTATTTATTTTTTTAACATACAAAAAAGAATCGGGCAGGCAACGGTACGTAACAATCCGACGTGGGCGGATTGCCTAGCCAGGTATTGATTTGCACCGGTCGAGGACTGATAGCTAGACGCTAGATTACAATTTTTAGTATGTTATTTATTTTTTTAACATATTTTAACATACAAAAAAGAACCGGGCACGCAACGATACGTGATATTCCATTACACTACATTAGATGATGACTGATAGTTAGACAGTCAATTACCATTTTCGGTACATATATTTCTTCTTTTGATTGAATACAAACACCGGGCAAGCGTCAAGACATATATATATTATTGTATATATCTGTGGTCAAGACAAAGTTTTATGATAACTGATTAGTGATAAGGTATAGAATAACTGATATATATATATATATCATGATAATCTACTATAATAATTTTAGTGACCGATTTCTAAACATACGATTACCATTCCCCACCGAATTTCCTTCGAAACGATTTTCACTCTACCACCTCGAAGGCGGCTTCTACAACCCTAGGATCTCGAAAGCGCTCAAAAGTCTACGTCTCAATCTCAACTTTCAAAAACTTTTCACATTCGAAAGAAGACCGCCAAACAATCGACAACACCCACTTTATCATAATCCCGATAGAAGACACCACGGACTTATTACCGCCAAATCTTCCTTTTTTGAAAACTTTCCACTTTCAAGCTCTTCCATCCGTCCTAGGGTATTCACTTACAGCGAGTTTCACTCAGAGCGAGGCACACCCGAAGCTAGTATTCATATCATAAAGGAACAACTCGACTTTTGGACACGTACTGCATTATTAACTAAAAATAACTAATTGTCGACAGTTTTCATCGTTTTCACGCCTAACGCGTTTAGTTACGATATTTTAATTTTTAAGTTAATTATCCTAAAAAACTAATACGAGAACAAAGATAATGTTCTTACCTAAAATTTTGATAATATGTAAATTCACTCTATTATAGGTACTTGAGTTTAGATAATATGTATTAATTGTACAATAATTTTCTTTAACAATGAAAATGAAACAATTAAACATCAATCATATAGAAATACCTGAACGCAACTACACCTATTGAGGTAACAATAATGCATTCAACATCATGTTTATATAATTGTTTTACTTTTTTAAACAATGATATGTTATGAGTTATGAAGTTATATTTGTATATTTGATACTTAATAAAATTAATAATTTTAAATATAATTAATTTGTTAATAAGTGTGATGTGTGTATTTTGCTAAATATATATATTTTAATTTAATATATTACTCGAAAGCCACTGCGAATGGATTGTTTTGCCGTAACTGATTATCTAAGTCTGCAAGCAAGTCTTCCATTAGTGGTCGTTGGCGTGGCTGTTGTGCCACGCGGATCTGGTTGGCTGCCCCGGATTCAATGAAATACAACTCACAGTATCTCGGTTGCATCAGCTCATTTCTGACGTCATTGCTAATCCTGCGGTACACCTGCCCGTGAACGGTGAACACTCTCAGTCCACGACCTGGGTTAAGGTCAGTGGAGAACGCAGCAAATGCAAAAGTGTTGTTGTACCGGCGGATTTCTTTCCTAAAATGTTTAGCTATCTGCGAATCATCAACTAACAAACGAATTAATAACTCAGGTAGTTGACCCAACACACGTTCTCCTGTAACGGCCATTTGACCATTATTACAACATGTTGTAAAATGATGATTCCTGAGTGTACGCTCGCATGAGAAGTGACGTGCACCACAATGCGTGCAGATTGCATCCAATTGCCCTATGTTATGATGCTCTGGAAGTTCGTGATGAATGCCAGCCGGACGGTCTCTGATGGGCATTCTCGGGGGAATCTGCATGAACTGAAATTTAAATGTCACAGATGTATAAATAAAAAAAATATCAATAATATTGATTTAAATGTGACATATTTACTGACCTCCTCATCGATGTCTGGTAGTAAAACGTCGAATATATCCCTGAAATCAAATACTGCCTCTGCGTCAGCAGGCAGTACATCGACAAACTCAATGTCACCTTGTACCACTTCCTCCTGTAGCAATGGTTCTTCATCTATGTCCATCATTACCTCATCCATCTGGACTTCAACAACTTCCATCTCCATCTCGTTGTCATCAGCCATTGCCACGTCCGCTCCTTCTTCGCCGCCCGGTGCCACAATTTCAATGACCGGTCGAACTACCTAAAAGATCAACATGAGGTCAGTTGTAATGTGTGTATATAGTATACGCTTGAATATTCAACATTATATTATGTGATATAATGATAATAAAGTACATCCATAACATAACTTAATAATAATCATGTAAAATGCACACCGCTAGGTAATAAGTACTAAGAAGTAATACATTTAATTGAAAATGCTTTGGTATAGTTGTATATTATTATGACTTGAGGCAGGTATTGAATGTAATGTGTCTTAACATAGTATGTGATATATAATGATAATAAAGCAAAGCAATAACATTACTTAATAAGGATATACAAATTGACTCGCCGCTAGATAATAAGTACAATTAAAAACAGTTTTATAAACATAAATTAATAAGTGACCATTTTTTTACATTTTAACTCCATACCAAAGTGAAGTACGCTTAAAATACTATAGAATATAGTGTGATAGTAGCATTTTTTGAGTTATTATTTTAATTGCAAGTAATATATATTATATAAAATAAAATAAGTTATATTCTAAGCTATATCCCTTCTGATAATGAACACAATGCATTTATAATACACCTTAAAATGATCCAGGAATGAGAATAGCAATTGTACAATAAATAAAGTGAAAACATGTTAACAAAGGCATAATCATTAAATAAATGTACAAATAAATTATTAGTGAAAAATGCTTTGGTATATTTGCATGGTATTATGATTTTAAATAATATAATAATGAAATGTGTCTAATAACTATTAATTTAATCATCTGTAATGTAATCTAATGTTATATATTAAGCATGATGTTATGTAATTTTTCTTACTACCTACAATGAGTGCCTTGTAGTTCATCAACACATTGTTAAATTAATAAAAAAAATTAATTAGCTTCATATAATTATTAATGTGTAATGTATTAAGAGAGTATTGATGTATAACATGAAAATAGTGTCAGTGGAACACTTAATAATAATCATAAAATATATGTACTAATCATAGTAGCAGCTATTAGCTAACAAAATACAGCACATTAATACAAATAATATGTATTGACATATATTTGATATGATGTTATTGTGATATTCTAACTATAGACGGCAACGATCCAGGGAATAGATGGCGACGACGTGCTCCTCCCATATAGTCACGACCATGAACAAAATGTCTCGAGCATAGCTTTGAGGTGGCAAATATCTGTCGTGGATTTACACCGTTGTTCTAGACGAACAACACACACAGACATCTCTGTTCGTCATTTACTGGAAACCTAATATAACCATCGAGTTATGAATAGTTTTAGTGTAAGGCCAGAGTAATAGTATATAATAACCTGTGCACAGAAACGTCTTCAACGTCATCGACGTTTCCACAGATCACGCATCGTTTGACCATGGCGATGGTCCTGAAATGTGACATTTTAAAGATATATAACAGGATCATATCGAAAACGTAATTAGTGCATTTATTAATTATAAGCATCCTTATTATATTATTAATAAGTAAAATGAATAGTGTATAAGTATTGTATTATGTACGTAAAAACACTCGGCATCATTATATCGTTATATTGTTATCAGAATGCTATCGGTGGTGATAACACAGCAATATGGGAATTCCAAGAGTTTTGTGTTATATTTAGAAAAACTGTGTATATTAATGGTACATAATATAATGTATTTGGAAAATAATGTTTACGAAACGGGTCAAACCAAACGCATAATGAAAATTCGGTAATAGCTGAATACAAAAAAAAATATACACGTGAAAAAAGTGCGAGATACGCACGACGTACGTAATGGGAATGTACGTATATGTTGATCACACCGAATGACAGTTCCGGGAAAGAACTTGGAAATAATAGAACACATTGAATAGCAAATAATAAAATACGCGAAATTTTCGGAATACCATGTGCGGACATCGGGCTCGGGTAAAAATCCGATACCCCGCGTAAATGAATATACCTATACGCGGGGTAGAGGCATCAATTGAGCTTTTAAATAATAAAAAATGTACTCACCGGTGTATAAAACGTCCAACGAAGTAAAAAAAAAAAAAGTTGAGAAAAAAGTGTGCAAATTTAAGTGTACGTAAATGTGTACGTAATGACAAACGTATTGCACAAACGCTGGTCGTAGAAAAGTCAAAAGCTGACTGAAGTAGGAGGACCGGTACCGGACCCAGGTCCGCGACGCTTTTCGCTCTCCACTTCGCCGCCTCATGGCACCAGTATAACCGCACATATATAATTTAATAATATTAATTATTATTAAAGCTATTTGTCAATCATCGCCGATGGATAGAACGATGGACAGACCTGCGTGATTGGTACCAATCATAATTACGTAATATTCAATCCGTGGGCTAAAACAAAATTGTCGTTTAGATTCCATTTATTTTACATCAGTCCACTGAAGTGAGTACACGTTCTTTTACAGTATTTTTATGTGTTTTGTATTAGGTTAATTTTAATTATTATAAGTAATTAAAATTAAAATGTAAATACTCCGTCACCCGGAGCAAGCAGCTGAGCGCTGTCGGCGGCTCTGCGAAAAGTATGCGTGAATATTAATATGTATAATAATAAATATTTTAATGTTATACACCTTTCTTTTTAAGGATGTTACAACTGTCGAAAACGCGGCCATATGGCTCGTGACTGTACGTATCTTTTGTATATACAAATTGTACACGTATGCAATACATCTGAACTCGAAATAATTGTTTTTTATTATCTAGGCAAGAGGCCCAAAAACCCAGCCGAGTTGTGGTCACCATCCTGTGAGCGGCGGCGTCAGCGGGACCACCACTCGCCAACGGCACAACAAGAGCGGCGGCGGAAGTCGACACCACCACGTGACAGGTGGCGGAAGTCGGCACCGCCCCGCGATCGGCGACACGACTCGGCACCGTCACGCGATCGGCGACAG
The DNA here is from genome assembly GCF_020882245.1 of Rhopalosiphum padi. Lineage (NCBI taxonomy): Eukaryota > Metazoa > Arthropoda > Insecta > Hemiptera > Aphididae > Rhopalosiphum > Rhopalosiphum padi. The sequence continues at coordinate 43,329,185 of NC_083599.1, forward strand.
GACTCGGCCCCGCGCCGGCAGCGGGGCTAGAGCTCCTCGTCTACGGTGGCGGGCCGTTTGGCCGCCATGCATGTGGACGTAAGTAATATATAAGAAAATTATTTATACATTATTTGTAATTTATAATTTGTTATTATGTCCATTTTTTCAAAATGTTCAATAAATGTTGAAAAATTAATTTATATGTGTTTTTCTTTAAGGGTCCTATCCTCCTAAAGTGTAAATTTAATAATTTATTAATTATGGAAAACACCAAAAATAATTTTAATTTATCTCTATTTTAATTACCTAAATTATGTATGTTTTTAACTGAAACAACTTCAATATTTAATTATTAATATATTATATTAAAAATTATTAATATTATGAAAGTAAAATGTAAATCTAACCAAATAATAATTTAAATTAGATATTTTATCATATTTATGAAACCAATTTTAATCAAATTTTTTTATTTAGACCTCTCTGCAATTTACCCGCAATTCAACTGCTGTTTACCCGCTATTTACCTACGACTCAACTGCAATTTACCAGCCAGTAAAAAAAAAAAAAAAAACGGTTTTTTTTTAAGACCAACTCAATTATATTTATAATTTTTATTTTTTTGTATTTAATATTAGTTTTTATCAAGTTTTTTTTCAGCAATGATTTTTTAGAATGGCACTGATGGATCACACCTACGTCATCCCCGCAAATCAAGAAGAAGTTGGTGTCCCAAACATCCACCTTCTGGATCACACCTACGTCCAACAATTGCCTGTGGTTCAGATTCAAGCACAACAAGAAGAAAATGGAGAAGAAGCACAAGCACAAGACAAAGAAGTGGAAGAAGCACCAGCGCAAGATGAAGAGGAAGAAGAAGCACCAGCACAAAATGAATATGAAGAAGAAGCTGCACCAAGGGACATATAGGATAATTCCCGGCATTCGACTCAACTCGAAATTTTATGTGGACAATTTTGGATATAAATATTATCAAAAAAAAGTACTCATCAATCGAATAACTTGATATGTGAGCTAGAAAAAAAAGTCAACCGTCGTATATGTCATGGTACAGCATCCATCAGTAGAAATGAGATGGACAACCACATCTTGATTGTAAACCCACACAATCATGAGCCCGGAGACATTGATTTAAATGTACCATTCCTGAGGAATGCTCTCGGTGAGAGAGCTGTTGATCGGACTATCACAACTCAATCAATTCGACGTCTATATAATAGCGAAATAATTAGGTAAGTTAGTTGACTTAAATATAGGGGTAAAATACAAATATATACATTTTGCTAATTATATGATAATTTTTTTTATACTTTTGGCAGGCATCCCGAAGCTGCCATTCGCTATACATTCCTCCAATCACAATCAAGGGCAAAAGGGACGAGACAGTCAAGGCGCCCACGGTTACCTAAGGACATGCACGACCTTTCAGAAATGTTGAAAGACCCCCGGAATGCAAATTATGCTTCCACATTTCAAATTCCTGCAACTGCATTTTTCAATCAAGAATTGATTGTAAATGGAGTAAGTATTGGAATTATTTTTGCAAATATTTCTGCAATTGAAAGGTATCGTGAACAGTTGGCTACAGTAGAGATGGTTGGAATAGACGGTACATATAAGACGCGTCCTCAAGTGTCAGGAGACTTGCGATATTTCTTGACATTTCAAATACTCTACAAAAGTGTAGTAAGCAATTTCTTCAGTGATATTCGTTATTACTGTTGTCAGCAATATAATGGTCTAAATATTTTTTTCTTTTACAATTTAGGCATTTCCAATGGTCTATGTCCTTTTGGGAAGTGAGACAGAAGATATATACTCTGCGTTATTCGCCGTGATACGCAATATTCTACCATTAAATTATGATAGAATACTGTTTGTTACTGATTATGAGCGTGACTTGACAACTCGATTTTTTTTTTATTCCCCTAGAAACATTAGTTATATAATTCAAGTTAGATATTTTGAAGCGAATTTTTATTTCCCTTCAACTTCGAGTTATCCCGATTCGACTGTATATAATAAATAAATAAATAAACCGGACTTGAATATGATACTTTAATATGATACAAAACTTTTATTTTTAGTTTTCTATCACGGTAGTCAGAATGCCACGGATAATTACTAAGTATTAAATATTACTATAACTATTAAGTATTAATCAAATTTTTTTATTTAGACCTCTCTGCAATTTACCCGCAATTCAACTGCTGTTTACCCGCTATTTACCTACGACTCAACTGCAATTTACCAGCCAGTAAAAAAAAAAAAAAAACGGTTTTTTTTTAAGACCAACTCAATTATATTTATAATTTTTATTTTTTTGTATTTAATATTAGTTTTTATCAAGTTTTTTTTCAGCAATGATTTTTTAGAATGGCACTGATGGATCACACCTACGTCATCCCCGCAAATCAAGAAGAAGTTGGTGTCCCAAACATCCACCTTCTGGATCACACCTACGTCCAACAATTGCCTGTGGTTCAGATTCAAGCACAACAAGAAGAAAATGGAGAAGAAGCACAAGCACAAGACAAAGAAGTGGAAGAAGCACCAGCGCAAGATGAAGAGGAAGAAGAAGCACCAGCACAAAATGAATATGAAGAAGAAGCTGCACCAAGGGACATATAGGATAATTCCCGGCATTCGACTCAACTCGAAATTTTATGTGGACAATTTTGGATATAAATATTATCAAAAAAAAGTACTCATCAATCGAATAACTTTGATATGTGAGCTAGAAAAAAAAGTCAACCGTCGTATATGTCATGGTACAGCATCCATCAGTAGAAATGAGATGGACAACCACATCTTGATTGTAAACCCACACAATCATGAGCCCGGAGACATTGATTTAAATGTACCATTCCTGAGGAATGCTCTCGGTGAGAGAGCTGTTGATCGGACTATCACAACTCAATCAATTCGACGTCTATATAATAGCGAAATAATTAGGTAAGTTAGTTGACTTAATTATAGGGGTAAAATACAAATATATACATTTTGCTAATTATATGATAATTTTTTTTTATTCTTTTGGCAGGCATCCCGAAGCTGCCATTCGCTATACATTCCTCCAATCACAATCAAGGGCAAAAGGGACGAGACAGTCAAGGCGCCCACGGTTACCTCAGGACATGCACGACCTTTCAGAAATGTTGAAAGACCCCCGGAATGCAAATTATGCTTCCACATTTCAAATTCCTGCAACTGCATTTTTCAACCAAGAATTGATTGTAAATGGAGTAAGTGTTGGAATTATTTTTGCAAATATTTCTGCAATTGAAAGGTATCGTGAACAGTTGGCTACAGTAGAGATGGTTGGAATAGACGGTACATATAAGACGCGTCCTCAAGTGTCAGGAGACTTGCGATATTTCTTGACATTTCAAATACTCTACAAAAGTGTAGTAAGCAATTTCTTCAGTGATATTCGTTATTACTGTTGTAAGCAATATAATGGTCTAAATATTTTTTTCTTTTACAATTTAGGCATTTCCAATGGTCTATGTCCTTTTGGGAAGTGAGACAGAAGATATATACTCTGCGTTATTCGCCGTGATACGCAATATTCTACCATTAAATTATGATAGAATACTGTTTGTTACTGATTATGAGCGTGACTTGACAACTCGATTTTTTTTTTATTCCCCTAGAAACATTAGTTATATAATTCAAGTTAGATATTTTGAAGCGAATTTTTATTTCCCTTCAACTTCGAGTTATCCCGATTCGACTGTATATAATAAATAAATAAATAAACCGGACTTGAATATGATACTTTAATATGATACAAAACTTTTATTTTTAGTTTTCTATCACGGTAGTCAGAATGCCACGGATAATTACTAAGTATTAAATATTACTATAACTATTAAGTATTAATCAAATTTTTTTATTTAGACCTCTCTGCAATTTACCCGCAATTCAACTGCTGTTTACCCGCTATTTACCTACGACTCAACTGCAATTTACCAGCCAGTAAAAAAAAAAAAAAACGGTTTTTTTTTAAGACCAACTCAATTATATTTATAATTTTTATTTTTTTGTATTTAATATTAGTTTTTATCAAGTTTTTTTTCAGCAATGATTTTTTAGAATGGCACTGATGGATCACACCTACGTCATCCCCGCAAATCAAGAAGAAGTTGGTGTCCCAAACATCCACCTTCTGGATCACACCTACGTCCAACAATTGCCTGTGGTTCAGATTCAAGCACAACAAGAAGAAAATGGAGAAGAAGCACAAGCACAAGACAAAGAAGTGGAAGAAGCACCAGCGCAAGATGAAGAGGAAGAAGAAGCACCAGCACAAAATGAATATGAAGAAGAAGCTGCACCAAGGGACATATAGGATAATTCCCGGCATTCGACTCAACTCGAAATTTTATGTGGACAATTTTGGATATAAATATTATCAAAAAAAAGTACTCATCAATCGAATAACTTTGATATGTGAGCTAGAAAAAAAAGTCAACCGTCGTATATGTCATGGTACAGCATCCATCAGTAGAAATGAGATGGACAACCACATCTTGATTGTAAACCCACACAATCATGAGCCCGGAGACATTGATTTAAATGTACCATTCCTGAGGAATGCTCTCGGTGAGAGAGCTGTTGATCGGACTATCACAACTCAATCAATTCGACGTCTATATAATAGCGAAATAATTAGGTAAGTTAGTTGACTTAATTATAGGGGTAAAATACAAATATATACATTTTGCTAATTATATGATAATTTTTTTTATACTTTTGGCAGGCATCCCGAAGCTGCCATTCGCTATACATTCCTCCAATCACAATCAAGGGCAAAAGGGACGAGACAGTCAAGGCGCCCACGGTTACCTCAGGACATGCACGACCTTTCAGAAATGTTGAAAGACCCCCGGAATGCAAATTATGCTTCCACATTTCAAATTCCTGCAACTGCATTTTTCAACCAAGAATTGATTGTAAATGGAGTAAGTGTTGGAATTATTTTTGCAAATATTTCTGCAATTGAAAGGTATCGTGAACAGTTGGCTACAGTAGAGATGGTTGGAATAGACGGTACATATAAGACGCGTCCTCAAGTGTCAGGAGACTTGCGATATTTCTTGACATTTCAAATACTCTACAAAAGTGTAGTAAGCAATTTCTTCAGTGATATTCGTTATTACTGTTGTAAGCAATATAATGGTCTAAATATTTTTTTCTTTTACAATTTAGGCATTTCCAATGGTCTATGTCCTTTTGGGAAGTGAGACAGAAGATATATACTCTGCGTTATTCGCCGTGATACGCAATATTCTACCATTAAATTATGATAGAATACTGTTTGTTACTGATTATGAGCGTGACTTGACAAATCGATTTTTTTTTTATTCCCCTAGAAACATTAGTTATATAATTCAAGTTAGATATTTTGAAGCGAATTTTTATTTCCCTTCAACTTCGAGTTATCCCGATTCGACTGTATATAATAAATAAATAAATAAACCGGACTTGAATATGATACTTTAATATGATACAAAACTTTTATTTTTAGTTTTCTATCACGGTAGTCAGAATGCCACGGATAATTACTAAGTATTAAATATTACTATAACTATTAAGTATTAATCAAATTTTTTTATTTAGACCTCTCTGCAATTTACCCGCAATTCAACTGCTGTTTACCCGCTATTTACCTACGACTCAACTGCAATTTACCAGCCAGTAAAAAAAAAAAAAAAACGGTTTTTTTTAAGACCAACTCAATTATATTTATAATTTTTATTTTTTTGTATTTAATATTAGTTTTTATCAAGTTTTTTTTCAGCAATGATTTTTTAGAATGGCACTGATGGATCACACCTACGTCATCCCCGCAAATCAAGAAGAAGTTGGTGTCCCAAACATCCACCTTCTGGATCACACCTACGTCCAACAATTGCCTGTGGTTCAGATTCAAGCACAACAAGAAGAAAATGGAGAAGAAGCACAAGCACAAGACAAAGAAGTGGAAGAAGCACCAGCGCAAGATGAAGAGGAAGAAGAAGCACCAGCACAAAATGAATATGAAGAAGAAGCTGCACCAAGGGACATATAGGATAATTCCCGGCATTCGACTCAACTCGAAATTTTATGTGGACAATTTTGGATATAAATATTATCAAAAAAAAGTACTCATCAATCGAATAACTTTGATATGTGAGCTAGAAAAAAAAGTCAACCGTCGTATATGTCATGGTACAGCATCCATCAGTAGAAATGAGATGGACAACCACATCTTGATTGTAAACCCACACAATCATGAGCCCGGAGACATTGATTTAAATGTACCATTCCTGAGGAATGCTCTCGGTGAGAGAGCTGTTGATCGGACTATCACAACTCAATCAATTCGACGTCTATATAATAGCGAAATAATTAGGTAAGTTAGTTGACTTAATTATAGGGGTAAAATACAAATATATACATTTTGCTAATTATATGATAATTTTTTTTATACTTTTGGCAGGCATCCCGAAGCTGCCATTCGCTATACATTCCTCCAATCACAATCAAGGGCAAAAGGGACGAGACAGTCAAGGCGCCCACGGTTACCTCAGGACATGCACGACCTTTCAGAAATGTTGAAAGACCCCCGGAATGCAAATTATGCTTCCACATTTCAAATTCCTGCAACTGCATTTTTCAACCAAGAATTGATTGTAAATGGAGTAAGTGTTGGAATTATTTTTGCAAATATTTCTGCAATTGAAAGGTATCGTGAACAGTTGGCTACAGTAGAGATGGTTGGAATAGACGGTACATATAAGACGCGTCCTCAAGTGTCAGGAGACTTGCGATATTTCTTGACATTTCAAATACTCTACAAAAGTGTAGTAAGCAATTTCTTCAGTGATATTCGTTATTACTGTTGTAAGCAATATAATGGTCTAAATATTTTTTTCTTTTACAATTTAGGCATTTCCAATGGTCTATGTCCTTTTGGGAAGTGAGACAGAAGATATATACTCTGCGTTATTCGCCGTGATACGCAATATTCTACCATTAAATTATGATAGAATACTGTTTGTTACTGATTATGAGCGTGACTTGACAACTCGATTTTTTTTTTATTCCCCTAGAAACATTAGTTATATAATTCAAGTTAGATATTTTGAAGCGAATTTTTATTTCCCTTCAACTTCGAGTTATCCCGATTCGACTGTATATAATAAATAAATAAATAAACCGGACTTGAATATGATACTTTAATATGATACAAAACTTTTATTTTTAGTTTTCTATCACGGTAGTCAGAATGCCACGGATAATTACTAAGTATTAAATATTACTATAACTATTAAGTATTAATCAAATTTTTTTATTTAGACCTCTCTGCAATTTACCCGCAATTCAACTGCTGTTTACCCGCTATTTACCTACGACTCAACTGCAATTTACCAGCCAGTAAAAAAAAAAAAAAAACGGTTTTTTTTAAGACCAACTCAATTATATTTATAATTTTTATTTTTTTGTATTTAATATTAGTTTTTATCAAGTTTTTTTTCAGCAATGATTTTTTAGAATGGCACTGATGGATCACACCTACGTCATCCCCGCAAATCAAGAAGAAGTTGGTGTCCCAAACATCCACCTTCTGGATCACACCTACGTCCAACAATTGCCTGTGGTTCAGATTCAAGCACAACAAGAAGAAAATGGAGAAGAAGCACAAGCACAAGACAAAGAAGTGGAAGAAGCACCAGCGCAAGATGAAGAGGAAGAAGAAGCACCAGCACAAAATGAATATGAAGAAGAAGCTGCACCAAGGGACATATAGGATAATTCCCGGCATTCGACTCAACTCGAAATTTTATGTGGACAATTTTGGATATAAATATTATCAAAAAAAAGTACTCATCAATCGAATAACTTTGATATGTGAGCTAGAAAAAAAAGTCAACCGTCGTATATGTCATGGTACAGCATCCATCAGTAGAAATGAGATGGACAACCACATCTTGATTGTAAACCCACACAATCATGAGCCCGGAGACATTGATTTAAATGTACCATTCCTGAGGAATGCTCTCGGTGAGAGAGCTGTTGATCGGACTATCACAACTCAATCAATTCGACGTCTATATAATAGCGAAATAATTAGGTAAGTTAGTTGACTTAATTATAGGGGTAAAATACAAATATATACATTTTGCTAATTATATGATAATTTTTTTTATACTTTTGGCAGGCATCCCGAAGCTGCCATTCGCTATACATTCCTCCAATCACAATCAAGGGCAAAAGGGACGAGACAGTCAAGGCGCCCACGGTTACCTCAGGACATGCACGACCTTTCAGAAATGTTGAAAGACCCCCGGAATGCAAATTATGCTTCCACATTTCAAATTCCTGCAACTGCATTTTTCAACCAAGAATTGATTGTAAATGGAGTAAGTGTTGGAATTATTTTTGCAAATATTTCTGCAATTGAAAGGTATCGTGAACAGTTGGCTACAGTAGAGATGGTTGGAATAGACGGTACATATAAGACGCGTCCTCAAGTGTCAGGAGACTTGCGATATTTCTTGACATTTCAAATACTCTACAAAAGTGTAGTAAGCAATTTCTTCAGTGATATTCGTTATTACTGTTGTAAGCAATATAATGGTCTAAATATTTTTTTCTTTTACAATTTAGGCATTTCCAATGGTCTATGTCCTTTTGGGAAGTGAGACAGAAGATATATACTCTGCGTTATTCGCCGTGATACGCAATATTCTACCATTAAATTATGATAGAATACTGTTTGTTACTGATTATGAGCGTGACTTGACAACTCGATTTTTTTTTTATTCCCCTAGAAACATTAGTTATATAATTCAAGTTAGATATTTTGAAGCGAATTTTTATTTCCCTTCAACTTCGAGTTATCCCGATTCGACTGTATATAATAAATAAATAAATAAACCGGACTTGAATATGATACTTTAATATGATACAAAACTTTTATTTTTAGTTTTCTATCACGGTAGTCAGAATGCCACGGATAATTACTAAGTATTAAATATTACTATAACTATTAAGTATTAATCAAATTTTTTTATTTAGACCTCTCTGCAATTTACCCGCAATTCAACTGCTGTTTACCCGCTATTTACCTACGACTCAACTGCAATTTACCAGCCAGTAAAAAAAAAAAAAAAACGGTTTTTTTTAAGACCAACTCAATTATATTTATAATTTTTATTTTTTTGTATTTAATATTAGTTTTTATCAAGTTTTTTTTCAGCAATGATTTTTTAGAATGGCACTGATGGATCACACCTACGTCATCCCCGCAAATCAAGAAGAAGTTGGTGTCCCAAACATCCACCTTCTGGATCACACCTACGTCCAACAATTGCCTGTGGTTCAGATTCAAGCACAACAAGAAGAAAATGGAGAAGAAGCACAAGCACAAGACAAAGAAGTGGAAGAAGCACCAGCGCAAGATGAAGAGGAAGAAGAAGCACCAGCACAAAATGAATATGAAGAAGAAGCTGCACCAAGGGACATATAGGATAATTCCCGGCATTCGACTCAACTCGAAATTTTATGTGGACAATTTTGGATATAAATATTATCAAAAAAAAGTACTCATCAATCGAATAACTTGATATGTGAGCTAGAAAAAAAAGTCAACCGTCGTATATGTCATGGTACAGCATCCATCAGTAGAAATGAGATGGACAACCACATCTTGATTGTAAACCCACACAATCATGAGCCCGGAGACATTGATTTAAATGTACCATTCCTGAGGAATGCTCTCGGTGAGAGAGCTGTTGATCGGACTATCACAACTCAATCAATTCGACGTCTATATAATAGCGAAATAATTAGGTAAGTTAGTTGACTTAAATATAGGGGTAAAATACAAATATATACATTTTGCTAATTATATGATAATTTTTTTTATACTTTTGGCAGGCATCCCGAAGCTGCCATTCGCTATACATTCCTCCAATCACAATCAAGGGCAAAAGGGACGAGACAGTCAAGGCGCCCACGGTTACCTAAGGACATGCACGACCTTTCAGAAATGTTGAAAGACCCCCGGAATGCAAATTATGCTTCCACATTTCAAATTCCTGCAACTGCATTTTTCAATCAAGAATTGATTGTAAATGGAGTAAGTATTGGAATTATTTTTGCAAATATTTCTGCAATTGAAAGGTATCGTGAACAGTTGGCTACAGTAGAGATGGTTGGAATAGACGGTACATATAAGACGCGTCCTCAAGTGTCAGGAGACTTGCGATATTTCTTGACATTTCAAATACTCTACAAAAGTGTAGTAAGCAATTTCTTCAGTGATATTCGTTATTACTGTTGTCAGCAATATAATGGTCTAAATATTTTTTTCTTTTACAATTTAGGCATTTCCAATGGTCTATGTCCTTTTGGGAAGTGAGACAGAAGATATATACTCTGCGTTATTCGCCGTGATACGCAATATTCTACCATTAAATTATGATAGAATACTGTTTGTTACTGATTATGAGCGTGACTTGACAACTCGATTTTTTTTTTATTCCCCTAGAAACATTAGTTATATAATTCAAGTTAGATATTTTGAAGCGAATTTTTATTTCCCTTCAACTTCGAGTTATCCCGATTCGACTGTATATAATAAATAAATAAATAAACCGGACTTGAATATGATACTTTAATATGATACAAAACTTTTATTTTTAGTTTTCTATCACGGTAGTCAGAATGCCACGGATAATTACTAAGTATTAAATATTACTATAACTATTAAGTATTAATCAAATTTTTTTATTTAGACCTCTCTGCAATTTACCCGCAATTCAACTGCTGTTTACCCGCTATTTACCTACGACTCAACTGCAATTTACCAGCCAGTAAAAAAAAAAAAAAAAACGGTTTTTTTTAAGACCAACTCAATTATATTTATAATTTTTATTTTTTTGTATTTAATATTAGTTTTTATCAAGTTTTTTTTCAGCAATGATTTTTTAGAATGGCACTGATGGATCACACCTACGTCATCCCCGCAAATCAAGAAGAAGTTGGTGTCCCAAACATCCACCTTCTGGATCACACCTACGTCCAACAATTGCCTGTGGTTCAGATTCAAGCACAACAAGAAGAAAATGGAGAAGAAGCACAAGCAAAAGACAAAGAAGTGGAAGAAGCACCAGCGCAAGATGAAGAGGATGAAGAAGCACCAGCACAAAATGAATATGAAGAAGAAGCTGCACCAAGGGACATATAGGATAATTCCCGGCATTCGACTCAACTCGAAATTTTATGTGGACAATTTTGGATATAAATATTATCAAAAAAAAGTACTCATCAATCGAATAACTTGATATGTGAGCTAGAAAAAAAAGTCAACCGTCGTATATGTCATGGTACAGCATCCATCAGTAGAAATGAGATGGACAACCACATCTTGATTGTAAACCCACACAATCATGAGCCCGGAGACATTGATTTAAATGTACCATTCCTGAGGAATGCTCTCGGTGAGAGAGCTGTTGATCGGACTATCACAACTCAATCAATTCGACGTCTATATAATAGCGAAATAATTAGGTAAGTTAGTTGACTTAAATATAGGGGTAAAATACAAATATATACATTTTGCTAATTATATGATAATTTTTTTTATACTTTTGGCAGGCATCCCGAAGCTGCCATTCGCTATACATTCCTCCAATCACAATCAAGGGCAAAAGGGACGAGACAGTCAAGGCGCCCACGGTTACCTAAGGACATGCACGACCTTTCAGAAATGTTGAAAGACCCCCGGAATGCAAATTATGCTTCCACATTTCAAATTCCTGCAACTGCATTTTTCAATCAAGAATTGATTGTAAATGGAGTAAGTATTGGAATTATTTTTGCAAATATTTCTGCAATTGAAAGGTATCGTGAACAGTTGGCTACAGTAGAGATGGTTGGAATAGACGGTACATATAAGACGCGTCCTCAAGTGTCAGGAGACTTGCGATATTTCTTGACATTTCAAATACTCTACAAAAGTGTAGTAAGCAATTTCTTCAGTGATATTCGTTATTACTGTTGTCAGCAATATAATGGTCTAAATATTTTTTTCTTTTACAATTTAGGCATTTCCAATGGTCTATGTCCTTTTGGGAAGTGAGACAGAAGATATATACTCTGCGTTATTCGCCGTGATACGCAATATTCTACCATTAAATTATGATAGAATACTGTTTGTTACTGATTATGAGCGTGACTTGACAACTCGATTTTTTTTTTATTCCCCTAGAAACATTAGTTATATAATTCAAGTTAGATATTTTGAAGCGAATTTTTATTTCCCTTCAACTTCGAGTTATCCCGATTCGACTGTATATAATAAATAAATAAATAAACCGGACTTGAATATGATACTTTAATATGATACAAAACTTTTATTTTTAGTTTTCTATCACGGTAGTCAGAATGCCACGGATAATTACTAAGTATTAAATATTACTATAACTATTAAGTATTAATCAAATTTTTTTATTTAGACCTCTCTGCAATTTACCCGCAATTCAACTGCTGTTTACCCGCTATTTACCTACGACTCAACTGCAATTTACCAGCCAGTAAAAAAAAAAAAAAAACGGTTTTTTTTTAAGACCAACTCAATTATATTTATAATTTTTATTTTTTTGTATTTAATATTAGTTTTTATCAAGTTTTTTTTCAGCAATGATTTTTTAGAATGGCACTGATGGATCACACCTACGTCATCCCCGCAAATCAAGAAGAAGTTGGTGTCCCAAACATCCACCTTCTGGATCACACCTACGTCCAACAATTGCCTGTGGTTCAGATTCAAGCACAACAAGAAGAAAATGGAGAAGAAGCACAAGCACATGATGAAGAAGCACAAGCACAAGACGAAGATGTGGAAGAAGCACCAGCGCAAGATGAAGAGGAAGAAGAAGCACCAGCACAAAATGAATATGAAGAAGAAGCTGCACCAAGGGACATATAGGATAATTCCCGGCATTCGACTCAACTCGAAATTTTATGTGGACAATTTTGGATATAAATATTATCAAAAAAAAGTACTCATCAATCGAATAACTTTGATATGTGAGCTAGAAAAAAAAGTCAACCGTCGTATATGTCATGGTACAGCATCCATCAGTAGAAATGAGATGGACAACCACATCTTGATTGTAAACCCACACAATCATGAGCCCGGAGACATTGATTTAAATGTACCATTCCTGAGGAATGCTCTCGGTGAGAGAGCTGTTGATCGGACTATCACAACTCAATCAATTCGACGTCTATATAATAGCGAAATAATTAGGTAAGTTAGTTGACTTAATTATAGGGGTAAAATACAAATATATACATTTTGCTAATTATATGATAATTTTTTTTATACTTTTGGCAGGCATCCCGAAGCTGCCATTCGCTATACATTCCTCCAATCACAATCAAGGGCAAAAGGGACGAGACAGTCAAGGCGCCCACGGTTACCTCAGGACATGCACGACCTTTCAGAAATGTTGAAAGACCCCCGGAATGCAAATTATGCTTCCACATTTCAAATTCCTGCAACTGCATTTTTCAACCAAGAATTGATTGTAAATGGAGTAAGTGTTGGAATTATTTTTGCAAATATTTCTGCAATTGAAAGGTATCGTGAACAGTTGGCTACAGTAGAGATGGTTGGAATAGACGGTACATATAAGACGCGTCCTCAAGTGTCAGGAGACTTGCGATATTTCTTGACATTTCAAATACTCTACAAAAGTGTAGTAAGCAATTTCTTCAGTGATATTCGTTATTACTGTTGTAAGCAATATAATGGTCTTTTTTTTTTTTTCTTTTACAATTTAGGCATTTCCAATGGTCTATGTCCTTTTGGGAAGTGAGACAGAAGATATATACTCTGCGTTATTCGCCGTGATACGCAATATTCTATCATTAAATTATGATAGAATACTGTTTGTTACTGATTATGAGCGTGACTTGACAACTCGATTTTTTTTTTATTCCCCTAGAAACATTAGTTATATAATTCAAGTTAGATATTTTGAAGCGAATTTTTATTTCCCTTCAACTTCGAGTTATCCCGATTCGACTGTATATAATAAATAAATAAATAAACCGGACTTGAATATGATACTTTAATATGATACAAAACTTTTATTTTTAGTTTTCTATCACGGTAGTCAGAATGCCACGGATAATTACTAAGTATTAAATATTACTATAACTATTAAGTATTAATCAAATTTTTTTATTTAGACCTCTCTGCAATTTACCCGCAATTCAACTGCTGTTTACCCGCTATTTACCTACGACTCAACTGCAATTTACCAGCCAGTAAAAAAAAAAAAAAAAAACGGTTTTTTTTTAAGACCAACTCAATTATATTTATAATTTTTATTTTTTTGTATTTAATATTAGTTTTTATCAAGTTTTTTTTCAGCAATGATTTTTTAGAATGGCACTGATGGATCACACCTACGTCATCCCCGCAAATCAAGAAGAAGTTGGTGTCCCAAACATCCACCTTCTGGATCACACCTACGTCAAACAATTGCCTGTGGTTCAGATTCAAGCACAACAAGAAGAAAATGGAGAAGAAGCACAAGCACAAGATGAAGAAGCACAAGCACAAGACGAAGATGTGGAAGAAGCACCAGCGCAAGATGAAGAGGAAGAAGAAGCACCAGCACAAAATGAATATGAAGAAGAAGCTGCACCAAGGGACATATAGGATAATTCCCGGCATTCGACTCAACTCGAAATTTTATGTGGACAATTTTGGATATAAATATTATCAAAAAAAAGTACTCATCAATCGAATAACTTTGATATGTGAGCTAGAAAAAAAAGTCAACCGTCGTATATGTCATGGTACAGCATCCATCAGTAGAAATGAGATGGACAACCACATCTTGATTGTAAACCCACACAATCATGAGCCCGGAGACATTGATTTAAATGTACCATTCCTGAGGAATGCTCTCGGTGAGAGAGCTGTTGATCGGACTATCACAACTCAATCAATTCGACGTCTATATAATAGCGAAATAATTAGGTAAGTTAGTTGACTTAATTATAGGGGTAAAATACAAATATATACATTTTGCTAATTATATGATAATTTTTTTTATACTTTTGGCAGGCATCCCGAAGCTGCCATTCGCTATACATTCCTCCAATCACAATCAAGGGCAAAAGGGACGAGACAGTCAAGGCGCCCACGGTTACCTCAGGACATGCACGACCTTTCAGAAATGTTGAAAGACCCCCGGAATGCAAATTATGCTTCCACATTTCAAATTCCTGCAACTGCATTTTTCAACCAAGAATTGATTGTAAATGGAGTAAGTGTTGGAATTATTTTTGCAAATATTTCTGCAATTGAAAGGTATCGTGAACAGTTGGCTACAGTAGTGATGGTTGGAATAGACGGTACATATAAGACGCGTCCTCAAGTGTCAGGAGACTTGCGATATTTCTTGACATTTCAAATACTCTACAAAAGTGTAGTAAGCAATTTCTTCAGTGATTATTATATTCTACCATTAAATTATGATAGAATACTGTTTGTTACTGATTATGAGCGTGACTTGACAACTCGATTTTTTTTTTATTCCCCTAGAAACATTAGTTATATAATTCAAGTTAGATATTTTGAAGCGAATTTTTATTTCCCTTCAACTTCGAGTTATCCCGATTCGACTGTATATAATAAATAAATAAATAAACCGGACTTTTGTTAGTACATTCCCCCTCGATATGTGCTTCCCAGTTTTCTTTAAATTAATGTAATAAATTATTTTAGATGTATAATAATTTTATTCTGCCCACTGTAATAATTATGCAATATCCAACTGTGGCAGTCGGAGTACTGCTACAGCCGTTGTGGCTGCTGCCTTACTGGCCGCAGCAACAACCAGCAAAAAAACAATTAGTAAGTTAAATGATTTATTAAACTCTAACTTCAGTGAAAAAGTAGGACGTACCAACTTAGTTGAACTCGAATTTGTGCTTAAAGATTAATCGCGCTAAAAGCATATATTCAACAGAAACATACTGCTATCGATGATATGGTGCGCGATATGGAACTCCTGGGGCTCGTAGAACCAAGTACTACCACTGTAGGCCGGCCCCAGTAGTATTGGAAAAGAATAAAAGACGGATCTTTCCTTCCGCTTCTGTGTTGACTATAGATGGCTTAACGACTTGACGTGTCCAATGCGTACCCGATGCCGGAGTTAAAGACAATTATTAGGCAAATGTGAGGCACGAAAATGTTTGGTGTTTTTGATTTATGAAGCGAATACTGGCAAGTACCACCACGAAAATATACAGCTTTCGAATTACTATATTCAAAACAGCTAGATAAAAAGAAGAAGAAAATTGTACATTTTCAAAGAATTTTCACACTACTAAAATATATCGTAATCTGTGGAACAAAAGAGCGTCTTATACGATTAGATAAAGAAAAACCGATTGTTTTAACAAGTGACTCTTACAGATTAGTAAAGACTGTTATAATTTTAAAAATACTCACAAAAGTATCTATTCAAACTTACTTAAGCTAGAAAACTACATAAAAGCAAAAATAACCCAAATGGTAATTGGAGAATGTCAGTATTCCAGGAATATGTCAAATACAAACATTTTTTAACACACATATTATGTAGTATGTTATAATTTATGATTATCTTGGAAAACTTAAACAAATTTATTTGAGTAAAACAAAAAGTGCAATGATAAATGAACCAACAAATCTTAAAATTTTCCCAGTTTTACTTAATGCAACAACCTATAGGCTATAAGTAATGAAAAGACAAAATAAATATAATTACAATTAACTGAAATGAACTTATATTAACTTATTCATATTTATTATATTATTTTACATTGTGAATAATATATTCATGGTTCTTAAAAACCCCATAAAACAATTTTTAATTAAAACTAAATAACTACTATAACAACTATGTTTTTCGTTTAAATTAGTAATTTAAATTGTTAATCAAGTTAATTTTTCAAAAATTTCAATGAAATAACTTATTCATCTAGAAACATTTAATTCAATTCAAATAAATTAGTTAAAAAACTAATTATTTTCAATAAATTACATTGTAGACACTCAATACATATTCCATATCAAAAGTATTTGTGCATAGTAAAAAATGACTAAATATATTCAAAAAATTTGAAACATATTCAAAAGCTCAACATTTATAAACTCATTACGATTTAACGATTCGATGTAATTATAACACCTATTTTACTTTTGTCTATAAGGCGGATTTCTATGCAATTGCATATTTTTGGATTTTTGCCAGTAATCCTTACAAATCATAGTAGTTTGAAGTTACTGGCCAATTTTTTTCCAATATTGTTGTATATTTTTACGCTTTTGGCTGAATATTTACGGCATATTTTGATACTTTGTAGTGCTTAAAAATCCGCGTTCTACTTATGTCATTATACCTATTTAGAAAAGTTAATATTGTGAATAATTAACAGGTTTCTCAAAGAACACATTAATAAATGTTAACACCAAAAATATAAAATGATTTTTTTTTTCAGAATTTAATGAATATATCAATATTGTTCCATATTGGTCACTCAAAATCTATTATAAAAGTATTTTTGGGACTAATTATTAATAATACAAATATGAAGTTACTTATGAAATATTAAATATTTACACTGTTATGTGTGGATCGAGGATAAATTATAATTATAAATATGTACAGCCCAAAATAATAAGCTGAAAAATATAAGTATTTTAATTTCAAACATATATAAATACTAGCTGACCCGGCAAACGTTGTTTTGCCATATAAATTATTTCTAGGGAATTTGTAGTGTAGAAAAAAATAACCAACTTATTGTAAGTGTATATAGGTAGATCAATTACCCGGCGTTGCCCGGAAACAAATTCGTGACAAATGAAATAAAGCCATGTATTACCATTTACATTTGCGTTACCATTTGCGGTGAATTTCTATAGAATATGCGAGAAATTGTGTTTTAATAAGTCTTTTAATAAGTTATTATTAGTACTGTTTACTATTTAAATGCAGGCATCTTGAATATTCGACAATTCATCGATAGTCGATACACAAACATTAAGCAGCGTTCCGACTTTTACGAAGCTTCTCTTAAAATGTCGGTCGGTGCGTCCTTCGTTCACTATAATGCGGTGAATTTCTATAGAATATGCGAGAAATTGTGTTTTTTTTGTATTAACATAGATTATATTATTTTATGCACTTGAGTTATTATTGATTAGATAATACTATAGTATCCGAGAAATTGTGTTATTTTTGTATTAACATAGATTATATTATTTTTTATATTTAATCTATGGTATTGATTTAAGTTAAAATATAATAATTAAATAATTATAATTATAGTTTTCCATTAGCAACGAATAACGATATGAACTATCACGTCGCGCAACGGTGATATGGAAGGGGAAGTTTGGGCGGCCACGTCTAGCCGCCGTCCGTTGCCGTACCGCGAACCTCACCCACCCAGTCTACGTAACTGGTCATTTTTTATGATAATTGATAACTCCTTTGTTTTTAAAGTTAGAGAATCGATCAAAAGCCATAAACCTTCTCCGCAATGAGCTCTTCAATTTAAAAAAAAAATCATAACGATCGGTTCAGTAGTTTCCGAGAACATATCACTCAAAGGTTTTCATTTTCACATTTATATATTATTAGATAATCCATACATCGGCTGTCAAATATTTCAGATTTTCCAAAGCCAACTACCGTTTTAAAAGTGGTCCCGACTTTATAAGTATTTTTAAAAAATTACCAAACTCGTCGACGGCGCACCTCGTATTTCAACGAGCGGCCGGGCTTTCGTAAGCTCCTGATATTTTTCCGGGACGACTAGCCGCGTCTGATTGCATATTATTATTCTCCTCGTCAATACCGAAATTTTCATATCGCTTAAAAAGTGCCGACGGACTTGTAACTATTTTTAAAAAATTACCAAACTGTTGTTGGATATTGTTTAAATTGATTTTTATTGCTGTTGTTTTGCGCTATCTATCGGTCAAATATGATTTTAATATATTTCGTAGATTTTCATGCGTTTGGGAACCCTGCACCACCTTGCTATCGAACATACGTCAAAATTCGCTTTATCAATTATCATATATTATAAATTATGATAATGAATTATTAACCATGGTTTATAAGGTTACCACTTCGAATGCAGACAATTAATAATTGCGGTTAGGTTAAATTCTTAAGTGAACGATGAAATTTTAATATTTTGGATTTTTGAACTTTTTTAAGTACCTAGTTTCTGTATAATTAAATAATGTTAAGTTCACTATAGATACAGAACACAAATTATTAATTTTGTACTAAATTAATTCCACTGGTGATTCTGTTTCATATCTCTGCCACAAAATCTTTACTTAACACATGCAAGTGTAATTGATTCATAGATGTAAAAGCATAGTACTGCATTGTATTTACAAAAAGCAAGTTAAACTCATGCTATCTACAACAAACACATTCAAACCTTCATAACTCAAATCATGTAAGTTCTATAGTGTTAAAATTTATTACATATGAAAGGTTTATTTAAAGTTATTTTTTTCTTTTCTCATAAACATAAAGTGCATCCCTCATTTAATAATAAGGAAGCTGCTACTTCAGGTCTGCGTTCCATATTAAATGATAGAATTCGGCGTTTTCTCAGGAGTTCATTTTCTGCGGCTGGTTCAGATATTAAATATGTGATCTATCTAAACCTAAGGATTTTTTTATTCCTATAAATAATTATTTTGTATTCAAACCTAGATTACATACTTAAGACTTGTATTAATATATAAACTTTAATTAAGTTATTTAATTTAATTTTGTATAATCAAGAAATATGAAATACTGAATCTGTTCACTAAAGTAAACATGTCACATCTTTTTACTCAATAATGTATTCTTCAATTCATATAGCTTAACAAATATATTTTGACTATTTAATGTATAATTGAATAATTTTTTTCACGTATTTAATGACAAAAATAAGTAACATATAAAATATATGTATTATAATATAATTTACAATCGATTTTAATAAGTATGTATGCTTTTGAAACTGCATTTAAGTCAAAAAATATTACAAATAATTGTTCTTGAAAAATCCACACATCTTTTGTCAATACTTATTAGAAATATACAATATAATTACAAGTTTTTTGTTACACACATTTAAACAACAAGGAGGAGACTTAGCACCCTCAAAATGTATTTTATTACCCACAAATGATTAAGATTATTTAAGAATGAATAATAATTTAAGCAATAAAATGTGACATATAGAGTTATTCAAAAATGAATTGTATAAATATAAAATTGGTGATTAAAATGCATTCAGTATTTTTAGTATACCAAAAAAAGTATCTAGACCTACGCGTACAGTTATTAGTTTATTACTATTGAAAATTAAAATAGGCATCTATTTGTGCAGCTGCAGTTCCTCTAATATTTTAGACCTAGTTGCATCAATAGTTAGACATTACACAGATTAACCAATGGCCTCACAAACATAATATTTTTGGTCATTTAGGTTTTAATTGTTGTGAGTAGCTTCTATGTTTTCTATTATATTGTTATACGTTGGTTTATGATCCTTTTGGGTTTCATTGAATATTTTTTATTGATATAATCTTAAGTACAAAAATATCATATAATTTTAATATTTATGACTATTGACTACATCACTAGATGGTGTTGAACCAAATCATTCTTTAAAATTAGCTGAGGATTAAATGTATGTGTAATTAATTTTTTAATAATTCTTTACCATTTTGTGGAATTGTTGTGCAACATGCACATTGCACAATGACAGTTTTAGAAATTAATCATTAAATTATCATTCGTTATATCTCAATAATTTACAGAATCATGACATCCATATTATTGCAGCTAAAGTTGTGCATGAGAGCTAAGTGTGATAAAACTTAGTAAATTCTGCTGAACAGGTGTCACTAGTGGTATGTAAACATATATATTATTTTACTTAAATTGTATTACTTTCATAATATTAATAATTTTTGAATGGCCCACGCTGGAATTTCCAGCAGGGCCTTATATTTATCAAATGTCTACTTATACGAATACGATCCCTATAATCAAGATTTTCCCTACTTATTATTTTACTTAACTAATTTTCAATTTTCATTCACGTTTTCTCGGCCACCTGGTGGTCCTACCACAATTTATCACAGAGGTCATAATATTCTACAAGCGATTCTACACTAAAATCAGTTTTTCAATTTTTAATAATTCGTTATATCTCAATAATTTACAGAATCATGACATCCACATTGTTGCAGCTACAGTTGTGCACGAGAGCAAAGTATGATATGACTTATTAATTTCTGCTGAACAGGTGTCACCAGTGGTAAGTAAATATATTTTGAAAATTAAAATTTCGTGATAATAAATCTGGTTGTTATCACGGGGTCCAACTGCCCGTGCCCCCCACCATGACACGTAAATGATAATAACGTAAATATTATAATTTCAAATGTGTAATTATCATAGACCATCTAATACAACTCATAAACCACACTTAAACCATCTTATACCACTTACCATGATAAAATAGAAAATCTATTAAGTAACATAGATAATAAAGATAACTAGATAGCGCTGTAATCGTATGGATACCCACCACCATAATATTTACAAGACATTTTTGATCACCATTTCAAAATAGCAGGTACAAAAACCTTGGGTTGAAGGTTGAACGATATCGTATTTATTAGTTATAACTTCTGGTCTTTACGAACGAAAAATACTATGTAGGTACCTACCTATAAACAGTAGCACAATTACTTATGAGAAACCACCAAACTTTGAGGCACTGTATCTCGCTAATGGAATAACAAAAAATGAAAATTTTAACGTTATAATTCATAAAAAAAATAATTTTATTATTTTATAAGATTTTTATTATGGGTTGCCATTTGAAAATCAAAAGTTGATAATAGTTTGACCAATAACATAAAAGGGTGAAAAAAATTAAGTGTTATACAAATGTAGAAAAGTATGCAACTAAAATTTTTAGAAAAAAAAATTTGGTAAAACGTCTATACTTTCAGAAATAATGAGTATTCTTCGATAAAAAAATCACCCTGTGTAGTATTATTATAGTTAGAAATACATTAATATATTTTAGGATAAATGTACATTGAATATTGTCGGAATAAGACTGCCCGTCAAGGTTGTCGTCTATAAAATTCGGCACCGATGGTTTTAATGGTCATCACCCACGTGGTGACCGTTATACAAGCATTGTGAGACGTGTAGTTTCATC
The DNA here is from genome assembly GCF_020882245.1 of Rhopalosiphum padi. Taxonomy (NCBI): domain Eukaryota; kingdom Metazoa; phylum Arthropoda; class Insecta; order Hemiptera; family Aphididae; genus Rhopalosiphum; species Rhopalosiphum padi. The sequence continues at coordinate 43,351,523 of NC_083599.1, forward strand.
AAAGTGCTGGATGATGGTACGGGACCGTGAGATAGTTTTTTTATTGATATATTTAATGTATTAAAAATTATAATACTTATATAAAACAATAGTAGCAATGGATCTAAATCTAATGATTTCTTTGCCTAAAAGCAGTTATTTTTTTGTTTCAATTTAAAATATCAACTATGAGTTATTAAATATAAATAAATGATACAAATTAACATGAATGAATCAGTATTTTATTTAGAAGAAGCAGCTAATTGCTTCATTCGGTTTAATGCACTACTCTGGACTTAACAAATTGAATGTCTGATTAAGTAATATCTCGTCACAACTTCCGTAAGTATGGCGCAATATGCATTTCAAAGGCCTGCCAGGAGTTTATCGATCAAGTCTGACTAAAGACACTTTATCAGTTGGTTGAACTGTATCATAATCCTTAGTATCGGAAAATGTCAAGGCTAATACTCCTCGTTTTTTCAAATTGTTTTCATGAATACGGGCAAAAGATTTAACAATGATCGTATGTCCTCCCAAATGAAGTGGTTCTAAAGCGGCATGTTCTCTGCTACTTCCTTCATCATAGTTTTCATCACCAAACACTATCCATAATATACCTTTAGCTTTGTATGCTCTGGCTGTGTCTGGAACTTCACCCTAGTCTCCAGTACATTGGTTTTGTACCTTATTCATTTCATTATTCTGAATTGGTTGCACTAGAATAATAAATAAAATAATTGTATTTTATCTATTTTGATAAGGACAAAGTTATAATAACTTACGTTAAGAACATGTTATTTGATATATTGTCCAAATGACCTCGGTATTTTAACCATGGGCCGGCCGCAGAAATGTGATCAGTAGTACATTTACCTTTCACTTTAATAAGTATTGTAAGATCTTCCAAATCTTTTCCATCCCAAACTTTAAATGGTTCTAATAATTGGAGATGATTGGATTTTGGGTCTACTACCACACTCACAGCTGATCCATCAGCAGGTGGCGCTTGGTAAGTATCTTGACCGGGATCAAATCCTTTTGCGGGTAATTCATCACCCAATGGATTACTTAATTTAAATTCTTTACCATCAGCTCTCTTGATTGAATCTTTTGTGGGATCAAAGTCCAAACGCGCTTCAATGGCTAAAGCAGTAACTAGCTCTGGAGAGGTGACAAAGGCATGAGTTGCTGCATTGGCATATCATTACGTCCAGTAAAGTTTATATTGTACGAACTGACAATGGTGTTCTTTTCACCCTTTTTGACATCTTTACGATCCCATTGACCAATACATGGACCGCAAGCATTAGCTAATACAGTACCACCAAATTCTCTCAATATTTGTGTAATTCCATCTCTTTCAATTGTTGCCCTAATTTGTTCAGAACCAGGAGTAACATTAAATAGAATTTTTTATTTACGCCCGTGAGCTAAGGCTTCTTTTGCAATTGTAGCACATCTCGACATGTCTTCATAACTTGAATTAGTGCAGCTTTCAATAAGAATAACTATGACTTCCACAGGCCAATCGTTTTTCTTGGCATTGTTTCCTAGTTATGAAATAGGATGTGCAAGATCTGGTGTGAAGGGTCCATTAACATGAGGCTCCAGTGTTGTCAAATCAATTTCAATTAACTGGTCATAATGACTGCTATTATCACATCAACAGCACCGCCAACTGCAATACACAAGCCACCAAGTCCACCGCCATTAGGTGTATGGGAGTCAGTACCAATCATCAATAACCCAGGAAAAGCATAGTTTTCCAGAATAATTTGATGAATAATTCCAGATCCTGGGTGCCAAAATCCAACTCCATATTTTGCTTCAGCGGTTTTCAAAAAGTTGTAAACTTCTTCATTCATTTCTTTAGCCCTTTTCAAGTCCTCAACTCCACCTACTTGAGCTTCAATTAAATGATCACAGTGAATCGTGGAAGGAACAGCAACCTTTGGCAAACCTGATGATATAAACTGCAACATAGCCATTTGAGCAGTAGCATCTTGCATTGCCACACGATCAGGCCTTAATTGTAAGATACACCACGCTTGATATCTTGATTAACAGGATCATCCAAATGAGAATAAAGCACTTTTTTTGCCAAAGACAACGGCTTTCCTAATCTATCGGCAACAATTTTGATACGCTTCTCTAGAGTTTCGTATGGCAGGGGATTGGAGTCAAACTTGCTCATAGCTACATTGCTTGCACCAAATACGGCCGACGATGAGTGGAAACATCTTTGCTGGATTACACCGGATACCAGTTTGTATGCCATAGTGTACAATTCGTCGACTGTTTGCAAACTGAACTGATGATGAATGGAAAACGGATTGATATTTGAGCTCAAGGTGAATGATCGATCCTTCGAACGCGATCAGTACGTAACAATTTAAAAGCAAAACAACAATATGAATAAATAATAATACTGACTTTCGTATACAGTAAGAACGAGTTTTGACAAATTTTGAGGATAGGGTATTGCTGTCGGACGGATACTACGTCACTACTCAGTGATACATACTACACAGAACAAGAACCATTCTTTAGTTCAATATTTATAAACTGTGGCAAAAACAAAGAAATAGGGTACATCGAAAATTATTCATAGCTATCCAGAACCAGAACACAGTTTCCTACCATGTGATAGAAACTTTGGTCACATTGAAAAACAAAAAAAGCGTTAAGAAAGAGTGTTTTTACCTATTACATATCAAAATATAGTTCCTAAGACATGTAGAAAATTTGTTGTGATAAATGTTACTCAAGATAATATTTTAAACTACTCTGATCATTTAAAAAAAAATTCAAAGCACAAAATAAATTGACCCTAATGATGTATGATTTATTCATTAGAAGGATTATCCCTTACAGACCAACAAGGCACGATCGTGAGGGTATAGTTTTTTTTTTCGTTGTTATATTTATTCTACTTTGTTCAGACTGGTCTCGCACGATTGTGAAAATTACGTTACATCGATTTAGTTTATTTTTAAAAGTAATTTGGTAAAATACAGCCATGCTTCATGTATTATTAGTTTAGGATTTTTATCAGTTTTAGATAGTCTTGGTGTTCGGGTTCTTTTCTTAGTATATGTTTGCGATGAATACCACATTACCACTACTAGTTTATCTAAAAAAAAAAAAATATACTATCTTTAGGAACTGTTAGGAGAAATAGATTAAAAATGTAATGTTGCCTGAACATTCCTTACTAATGAAAAAGCCAAGAGGTACAACTGCTCATTGTGTGTCAAAAGTCAGAGGTATTGATATTGTTGCTGTTACATGGAAAGACACAAAAATTGTTAGTTTGCTATCAACATTTGCTGCTGTAGATCCGGTAGTCAAAGTCAGTAGGTTTGATAGAAAACAAAAAAAAAGGTAGAGGTTGATTGTCCAAACATAACATTTTTTTTTCTTTTAAATATGTATATTTTCTATAAATGTATGTTTAATTCTATGCCTAATTATTATGTATATCTAAGTTCTGTTTATTCACAATATGTAGATCCCTATATCACCCCCTCGTGTGGTTCCCGGTTATTGTTGGTCCCTTTCCAGAAAACTATTATAGGTACCCTTTTCCCCGGGACAGAAAAGCTGTTAGGTAAATTACTGTCATGGACAAAGTTTTGGGACTTCAAGCATTTACTTATTTTATTGACTTGACATTAACTCTAGTTATGTTATGGAAACGGCAGTTTAAGCATCAGCTCACTCATGCGAGTTTAGCTTTTTCAATCCCATTTATCAAACAGTCAAACTCACTACTAAACTTCTGTTTCAAGGAAAAGTATCTAAGAAAATTCACAGGAACGTGATCTATACAGCACGATCGTGGCCACGGTCAATGAATACTAACAATAGGCTATATATTTACACTTCCTTCTATCCAGTTAAATTTTCATGAGCAAACTTATACAAGCCATTAATAAAACAAAGTATAGAAATTAAAAATATAAAATGATTATAAGACACTACAGGAACCTAAATGCTGGAACGTTTGTATGAAGGACAATAGCTGTCATGACTATTTTATTATTAGCATTAATAATAAATCTATCCAAATCTAACATGTATAAAACTAGTAAATACCACAAATCTGTGTGTAGTTTCGTAATAATGAAGACTTCCGTGATGAATACTTTAGTTAGTGTACGAACTAAGCTCTAGCTTGAAAGAAATGATTCGGAACCCCAGATACATCGCCTATACAGTCTATAATTTCTGTTATAACCTCACTTCAATTAACCAGAGATTTGAGATAATTCTCATCCTGGAGGGTGGGTTATAGGTCTGATCTTTACCCAGGCTCCTAACCAATGGTTTATTTTTATACATATTCCATACCGTTTTAAATCAATTTTTCGAACTCAATCCGCGGACCAACAAATTAAGTCAAAATGGCGGATGGTCATACTGCAATATCCAGTGGTAACTACACATTAGAAGCAGGATTGGCGCATTCGACATCAAATTCGAAGCAACCATCCTTCTTAAGCAACTAATATTTCGACGCATACACGACTTCTTTGTAAATAATTAAATCCCTTGGGTCAACACTCAACATGCTGAAAAGCTCAATCACCCACTACCTACCGACCTGGAACAATTAGAATTTGGGGATGACACCGAAACTCATCAAAGTATTAAACAATACGTGTTAGTATTCAGTGAAAAAGTAGGACGTACCAACTTAGTTGAACTCGAAATTGTGCTTAAAGATTAATCGCGCTAAAACCATATATTCAACAGAAACATACTGCTATCGATGATATGGTGCGCGATATGGAACTCCTGGGGCTCGTAGAACCAAGTACTACCACTGTAGGCCGGCCCCAGTAGTATTGGAAAAGAATAAAAGACGGATCTTTCCTTCCGCTTCTGTGTTGACTATAGATGGCTTAACGACTTGACGTGTCCAATGCGTACCCGATGCCGGAGTTAAAGACAATTATTAGGCAAATGTGAGGCACGAAAATGTTTGGTGTTTTTGATTTATGAAGCGAATACTGGCAAGTACCACCACGAAAATATACAGCTTTCCGGATACGTAGAGGTCTTCTTCAATTCCGAGTTTTTCCTTTCGGTCACAAAAACGGTCTAATACTCTAATGACTTTCGGAAGACTCATGAATGGAGTCATGAGGTGGTACCAGGACGAGTTGATAGTATTAAAACTAATTGAGAGATGAAATTATTTAAATCTGGAATATCCATTGTATTTAAATTAATTAATTTCATATTTTAAGAAATTCAAACATAAGCTAGAAAACTACATAAAAGCAAAAATAACCCAGTGGTAATTGGAAAAAGTTAGTATTGTATAAATATGTTTTATTGGTATTCCGGAAATTGATCAAATTCAAGAATTATATACATCAATTTACTATATCTCCATAGTATAATTGATTAATGTTGAATGGTTTTTATCATTACAATAAGATGTATCTGATGTAAAACTGAACTTAGATACATATGAAGATTAAAATCCAAAAGGAACATGCTTTTATTAGCTCTTCATGATCGAATTACTATATTCAAAACAGCTAGATAAAAAGAAGAAGAAAATTGTACATTTTCAAAGAATTTTCACACTACTAAAATATATCGTAATCTGTGGAACAAAAGAGCGTCTTATACGATTAGATAAAGAAAAACCGATTGTTTTAACAAGTGACTCTTACAGATTAGTAAAGACTGTTATAATTTTAAAAATACTCACAAAAGTATCTATTCAAACTTACTTAAGCTAGAAAACTACATAAAAGCAAAAATAACCCAAATGGTAATTGGAGAATGTCAGTATTCCAGGAATATGTCAAATACAAACATTTTTTAACACACATATTATGTAGTATGTTATAATTTATGATTATCTTGGAAAACTTAAACAAATTTATTTGAGTAAAACAAAAAGTGCAATGATAAATGAACCAACAAATCTTAAAATTTTCCCAGTTTTACTTAATGCAACAACCTATAGGCTATAAGTAATGAAAAGACAAAATAAATATAATTACAATTAACTGAAATGAACTTATATTAACTTATTCATATTTATTATATTATTTTACATTGTGAATAATATATTCATGGTTCTTAAAAACCCCATAAAACAATTTTTAATTAAAACTAAATAACTACTATAACAACTATGTTTTTCGTTTAAATTAGTAATTTAAATTGTTAATCAAGTTAATTTTTCAAAAATTTCAATGAAATAACTTATTCATCTAGAAACATTTAATTCAATTCAAATAAATTAGTTAAAAAACTAATTATTTTCAATAAATTACATTGTAGACACTCAATACATATTCCATATCAAAAGTATTTGTGCATAGTAAAAAATGACTAAATATATTCAAAAAATTTGAAACATATTCAAAAGCTCAACATTTATAAACTCATTACGATTTAACGATTCGATGTAATTATAACACCTATTTTACTTTTGTCTATAAGGCGGATTTCTATGCAATTGCATATTTTTGGATTTTTGCCAGTAATCCTTACAAATCATAGTAGTTTGAAGTTACTGGCCAATTTTTTTCCAATATTGTTGTATATTTTTACGCTTTTGGCTGAATATTTACGGCATATTTTGATACTTTGTAGTGCTTAAAAATCCGCGTTCTACTTATGTCATTATACCTATTTAGAAAAGTTAATATTGTGAATAATTAACAGGTTTTTCAAAGAACACATTAATAAATGTTAACACCAAAAATATAAAATGATTTTTTTTTCAGAATTTAATGAATATATCAATATTGTTCCATATTGGTCACTCAAAATCTATTATAAAAGTATTTTTGGGACTAATTAGTTATAATACAAATATGAAGTTACTTATGAAATATAGTTAGCGATTACTATTAGAGCAATTAAAGATCATTGTTATGTTTCATTTACCTTTTGTTTCTCCTTAAGGGCTAAATTTAAATTTTAAGCATTTGATTGGTTTATCTTTTTATCTTTATATTTATATTAATTTCAACAATCTCATAACTTTCATGACTGATTGTAAAAATATTTGTTATAAAAACTTTTACAATTTGAATATTCTTCCAGGAAACATTAATTATTAATTTATTTAGTAATCAAATATTACTATAATATATAATTTTTCTGTTGGTTTAGTAGATCTTTACTTTATTCAATTTAATAAAATGGGTTTTTAGTGAAACTATGAAAGAGCATTCTGTAGTTATTTTTGTGTTGAACTGTCTTTATGTATGCTTATAATACCCAATTTGGAAACAAACATAAAATTGCAATTTATACATTTTACTGTAAAATCATAATTTTCCACAAATTTCAACTAATCTTTAAAATGTGTATAGTGTACCAGTAGATACTAAATTATTGAACAACTGTTAAATTTCTATTATTTAATACCTTCATTTAGTAACTTTTACTGTGTAAATGTATTAAATTAGATATTCCATTTTGTATCAACACATGATATTAGATTAAATTACTATCAATTATAGATATATATTATATACCAATTCCGGATTAATAGAATAATTACCTATATAAACATGAATTTTATTTCAAAATAAATTTTAATATTTTGATGAATGAACACTTACCACAAGTATAATACTTATGGGTGTATATCTAATCTGTACATCCAATTATTCGGAGAAATCCAGTTCTGTTAATTCTTTTAACTAAATTTAAATACTGAGTCTTATAATAGTTATTAATTATCACGTTTAGAAATCACGTGGTCAGATATATCACATATGTCAGAAGTTAATGAGGACCACTTACCTATATTACCAGTTTACTACAATACTCAACATTATTAAACATGTTAAAATACATTCATTATTTTGCACTAGGCTTAGTAGGTAGCTATTAAATTCATAACCCCTTAATTTCCGATCATGAGAACTATATTATATTATAGCACGTAGAATGTTCTCAGAAATCGGTAGTTGTGAAATAGCATACAATATGACACACAGGCAACTGATATGAACATTGTACCAAAAAATGCAATCCTTAGGTTTCTTTATTATTTATAGTACAGCTATTAAAACTCTACGATAAGTGATCGTTGCTACAAATGATTTTTTGGAATCAATAGGTACGTGGTCGTGGTATTCTTTCATATATGATCTAGGTAATAAATAAAATAGTGCTGCATTTGTTAAACAGTAGATGACATTAATTCGCCATTAATGCTGTTTTGTTAAATCATAGCTAAATATAATTTAATATAATATAAACGGCTCCGTTGCATGTCCTTACTAAAATTATATCTTACACGGATATACGCCAATTCATGAGTGACAACAGTCTTATTTATAAACTATTGTAACAAATTGTTCAGACCAAATAGTATATAAATCTGTCCAATTAAAATAAACTAATACAAGTAGGTATTAACTCTTATGCTATTCAACCATACTACTTAGACACGTCAACATTAGTACAGTGTAGTTGTTCACTAATTGTTGCGTTCAAGAATACTGCATTATTTCTTTTAACACTACCGACCAACAACAAATAATATAGGTATGGACAAGTTCCGTTTTTTCGTAGAAGCCAGGTATTTAACCACATGCATTACTACAACATTAATTCTCTTGAATGTTCAATAATTTATAAGTAGTTGGTAAAAAATTGATTCTAGTATTAATAATCAATGATACTATTAAATATTAGATTGCATATGAGAACAACTCGGTAAAGCATAAACACGCTGCGCAGCACCATCCATCATCAGAGACCAGCGAGCCATGGAATACGCATTTTGCGGACAGAGCGGACAACGGTCAATCACAAAATGATTAGTATTTAGTGAATAGAAAAACTAGACTAGCTCGTTGCGCCGCTGTTACTAACGGCGAATGCAGCGAGCTCAACGTTACCCATCGATACTAATTACACGCCGACAGCGCTCTACGGCGTAATAAGACACTAATTCAATATTCATCATACCGTCGATAATCTTATGGTTGAACGTTGAACAATCTATATGCTGTGGATTCTAAATAATATTGTTTATGATGCATTTAGAAATTTATAAACTTAGTATAAAATAATATATTACATATTATTTTTGCTATTGGAACATCTAGTTTAGCGCCCACCTGAATTATTCAATTTTTCCTTCGAAAACCTACGTATTTATCGAGTTTATAACGATGGTGCAAAACATTAGTTTTTGAGTAAGCCTTGCGAAAATTGAGATTTTGGTGTTTTGCGTATGCGCACAACGCTCTTATAATGAATTTTTCAATTATTTTTTTTTCGAAACCTAGGTAAATCAACGTTTTATAAAATATGGTGTAAAAATGAACTATCGGAAATCAATAGTTTTTAAGTTATTGGCTTATGAACTTAGCAATAATCGGTATTTTACGCATTCGTACAAAGCTCTATTTCATCGTGCTATTAAAACTTTGCTGTTTTACTAACACTCTTTTTTTGAATTTTTGTTTGTTTTAACGTACATGTTAAGTATGCTGAAAACGACAAGGAAGTCAGAATTTGGCTAAACTATTATAACAAATTTGAATTAATGGTATTTTCAAATACGCCAGACGCGGTCACTCGCTCGCTAGGACAATCGAAAACATCCCTCGACTTGCTATGTAAAACCACTATAGGTGGGTTTCGAGTTAAAACAAAATTATTATAACCTCTTCAGACCTAGTGTGCTTACAACAGGACAATGTTATATTCTACTAAACGCCCGATACCAAATTTTAAAAAAACATATTAGATAACTGATGTCCCAATTTGTACACAATTGATTACTTGGGTTAATCGTCATTGTTTTATTTTAAGAAAATAATATATTATTGCTGTAACAGCTGAATCTTAATTTTAATAAGATTATGTATCTACTGTTAGTAACTAGTGTATATTTAATTTTTTATAATAGTTATGAGCCCAATGAAATACTAAAATAAACTTAGAACATTTTTTCTAAAATTAAAATATTTTTAACACAAAATATTACAATGTTTTAACCATTGTTATTCTAAATTAGACTAGAGAGCGCGAATAAACATCAAAGAACTTTATCAATAAGGTAATATTTTGCTTTTTGTATTAAATATACATTTAAATAGTATACTCAAAGTTGGAGATTCGGTATATACTATGTAACCATCACGTTCACAATCAACTCGGTCCACGCGTGTCGTCTATTTTTGCTATTTCTAATTGTAATCACCTTTTTATTTTAAAATAATACTTAACTAAAATTAACAATTTCAAAACTTACATCACAAGAAATTATGTACATTGCTGGGTCAATAGGAACATGTTTTTGAAAAAATATATTTTTTTTATTTTTTATTTTTTATTAGAAAATATACAATCTATACCCAAAGGCATAATAAGAATATGTGCTACATTATATTAAAAAAAAACATGAATAGGGTGAGGGAAGAAGCCATCCAGTGATCGCACTTTCTTTTGTTTAAATATATGTGTAACTATATATTTTTTCTAATTATTATCATTTTTTTTTTTTTTTTCGTTATTCATTTAGAAGATCTCTACACCAGTTTCTTTTTAAACGCCGTGGAGGGTTTCCAGGAATTGTGCGAGTGGCTAGGCCGGATATCAGAGGATTTGAGTGACCAGACAGTTTGTTGAAAAAACGTTTGTAATATGTTTTAGCTTCTTCGTGTATAGTTTTCATTTTTAAGTCGGTGTGGAGAGTAAAATTAGAGATATAAGGGGGGGCATTTGTGATGGAGCGTAAGATATTATTTTGAACGGTTTGTATTTTGTTAAGATTGGATTTTTTGGCATTACCCCACAGTTGGAGCCCATATGTCCACATAGGCTTAATTAAGGATTTATAAATAAGCAGTTTGATATTTAATTTTGTATGTTTGTTAATTAATAGTGTTTTGAGCAACCGGATACGCGCATTTAGGGCGAGTTTTTTTTCCTTTACATGTTGCGCCCAGGTAAGGCGACGATAAATGGTTAGTCCTAGATACTTAACAGATTGAGTTGAAGGTATAGGTATATCGGCTAAGGTAACTTCAGGACAGGGAGAAAGGCGAAGAGTGAAGGTAGTGATTTAGATTGATTTACTTTAACTCTCCAATTATCGTACCAGTTTGACAATAGGTTAAGGTGGTGTTGAAGGTTTAGGGAAGCAGAAATTGGATCTTCATGCATAGCTATAATTACCTTGTCATCCGCAAACTCGGCTACAGTTGTATTTAGAGAGGTAGGTTGATCAGCGGCATATATATTATATAAAATTGGCGAGAATATGCCACCCTGTGGGACTCCTGCATTAATGTTTGCAATGTTTGAAACGGAAGAACCAAACCTGACTTGGAAGTGACGGTCGGTTAGATATGATTTTATCAGCAAGTAGTATGTTGGTGGCAGAAAAAGTTTTAATTTATAGAGAAGGCCTTCATGCCAGACTCGATCAAACGCTTGAGACACATCGAGAAATACGCATGAGCAGTATTTTTTTTTTCAAGTGAAAGGGATATGGCGTCAACTAATCTATGTAGCTGATGTGTTGTAGAGTGATTGGCACGAAAACCAAATTGAGTATTAGGAAGTACATTATTAGAGTAAATGCAAAGAAGGATTCTTTTTAGTATTAGTCTTTCAAAAATTTTTGCGAAGAAGGGCAGGAGGCTTATAGGTCGATAGGAAGAAGGTAGATCAGGAGGTTTTTTTGGTTTATGGAATAGAATGATGATTGAAAATTTCCAAAGTAGAGGGAAATATGTCAATCTTAGTGCAGCATTAAATAAGACTGTTAGGAGAATGATCGCTCTTTTTGGGAGGCACCTGGCTACTTCCGCAGTTATTAAATCATAGCCTGGAGATTTCTCACGGCTGTATTTCTGTATAGCATATTTAACATCATGCGTTTGTTAGCTATCAGGATGCGGATATGTTCTAGAATTGAGAAGGAATTATTTGAAAGCTGCGCTTGAGTAGGTATAGCCTCCCAAGCTGCTGATTGGATTACGTTTGTGAACTTATTTATTGCATCGTCAATTTCTTGAGGTGATTTGAGACTAACTTTCATATCTATATTTTTTATCAACTAGATCGTGAAATCTACGCCTATCTGTATTCGGATGAAATAGTTTAGGTAGTGAAGCACTTACTGTTAAAAGTACGGCTGAGTGATCCGAGGTGGGTTCAAGAAGATTTCCAGTCGTGAGGAATAAGTTTGATGGTGTATTGGAGACAAAGATATCTAGTATATCAGGCTTTTTACGTAGGGAAGTAGGCCAGTATGTTGGTCCTGGTGGAGCTAGAATATTGTAGCCTTTCAGATTTGTGTAATTATAAAGTACCAAACCTCTGGGGTTATTTGCACGACAGCCCCAGTTAATATGCTTGGCATTGTAATCACCCCCTATTATAAAATTATGACTAAGGGTACTAAAATAATCAACATAATTTTGTATGTTCATATTATGTCTTGGAGGGGAATAGATTGCTGCTATTTTAGTTGGTATGTTATTGAGATAAAGTAGAATGGCACATGATTGTAAATAGAGTTGGCAGAAGTTCGTGAGGTACTGATACTGCAGGGAGGACTTAATATAAATCGCAGCACCTCCATGGGCTGTATTGTCCGGATGGTTTGATTTCAAAAGATTATATCCAGTAATGGGAACGTAGGAGTGTTTAGTAAAACGAGTTTCAGAAATTAGCGCAATATCTATGCGCTTTTCCTGAAGGACTAGTTGCAATTCGTTTATGTGATTCTTAAGACCGTTGGCATTAAATTGGAGAATTAAGATAGAGTTACTTGTAGAAGAGGTCATTATTCTTTATCTAAAAGATTTGAAACTACTTTAGTGAGAAGAGTTATTAATGGGCTTATTAATTGTTTAAACTCATTCATGAAACTCGCTAATAGTAAATTAATATCTGGAGGAGGAGAAACTGTATTATTGGCGTTGGAGTTGGAAGTAGCTTGGGCGTAGGTATAATTTGCAGTGGGTGGGTGTGTCGAGGAGGCTTTCACTGGTTGTGTTTCTTGTACATGTATATTTTTAGGATTAAAATTATTAGCTACCTTATTATTTGACATTGGTTTTTTACGTCGTTGGAGATCCCTGTAGATTGATCAGCCTTTGTAGTTTGAAGGATGATCACCGGAACAAAGTGCGCACTTGAGAGGAGCATCTCTGGAGTTTGGGCAGTCGGACGTCATGTGTTGAGCACCACAGCGGACACAGCGTGCTGGATAACCGCAATAAGATTTAATGTGCCCGTAATCTTGGCAGTTTGAACATTGGTTTATAGTTTTGGGCTTGTATGGCTCTTCCACCTTTATTAACGTATGAAGTAATGACGTGAGGTTGTAGATGTCGTTGGACTGATCAGGTCCACAAAAAATAAAGGTAATGGATGTTTGTTTACCTTATGGAGAACCTTTGAGACTTGCCTAACTTCAAATAGACGCATTTCGAGTTCAGATTTAATCAGCTCAGTTGGTGTAGTTGGATGGAGGTTTCGAATCACAACTCGTAATGGTTTGTCTTCCTTAAGTTGGAAAGTATGGAATTCTGCTTTTTGGTCTTTCAGAAAGTGAACCAATGCTCTATACGATTCTGGGTTTGTTGTCATTATTTTCACTCGATCTGTCGATGATTTGCAACAAAAATTATCTACTCCGATGAGTTTGATAAGCTTAGTGCATAGGTCAGGAAAGTTGTATAATCCTCTTACAAAAATTGGAGGTGGTCGCAGAACTTTTGGTGTGACATTCATAGTATCTGTAGGATTTTGAATAGGAACTGTATTGTTATCATTGTTATCATTCGACGGATGTGCGGACGGAGGATCGTCTTGCGATAAAACTTCATATCGATTTGTGGAAAAGAATAGTTTTTTGTTTTTATTTATCGGTGATCGTGGTGAACTCGGATCGGAAGAATTTGAATGAATTCTTTTAGTTTTATTTGTAGTAGATGTAGTCCATTCGCCCGACGATGAGTTAACATTATTTGTAGTGTCCATTTTATCAGAGGTGTTCAAAGCAGCTGATTTATTTTTATTAAATTTGATTGTGCGTTGATTACTGGAGTCGCCGTTAATTTTCTTAGTAGTAATTAATTTAGAATTATTAATTTTATCTTTGTCCTTGAATGGGAGTGTAGGAGATAGTGGCATTGCAGGTATGGGGCAAAGTCTCTATAGACCGCCGCGCGCGGCGCGCGATAACGACGACGGAGTGACCGAAGCGATAACAAATAGCAATAGCACTAGCGACAATATTTAATATTGTAATGTGTAATATAAAAATTAAAATATAAAATATTAATACGTTACGTTTAGATCAGAAAATCTTCACATATTGATGTAAGAACAAGTTTTACATGAATAAGATATAACTGACACTTGAATATTCATTTTAACACTAATTGAACCTTTTAGGCGCAAAAAATGTAAGTAAAATAATGTAATGTTGAATGAAATGACGGAGCGTAGCAAAACCAGTGTGCATGCTACGGACGCCACACACGAACGAAAAAATATATAAAAATAAATATTGAACTTAAATTTTATAAATAGTTCTAAATATATTCACGTGTGTGTGGGTTTTCTAAAACTCCACCACCCTCGAAATTAATTTCCAGTTACGACCTTGGTACACTGTCTTAATATTATTATCACAATAAACAGAATAATACGTCCATATTTAATTTTATTCTCGCTAGACAAAGTTGATGATAAATGTTTGTAAATACTCACTACAAAATAAATAAAATAACCATTTTGTTTATTTCCGAAAATTTTTATTTTGAATTGTAGAAAAAGTTTACAAAAGATAAAATCTTAAATAGTATTATGCCGATTTGCAACAAATACTTCAAATAAAATAGCTAATCAATCTTTAAATAACTTCGTAATTTGGTCCCATAATCCAAGTGGCTTTATAGAACCCGTTTTATTATTGTGCCCACGATTAACAAGAATTAAAGAAAAAGGATTAATGCCTGCCAGCACTGGAACATCGATTTTGGATGTTGACTTAACGTTTGATACTGAGCGCCTTCGCCTTTTTTGAATATGTTCGATTTCCAATGATTCACGTAACCTATTTTTATCCATCGTTGTTGTGGTTGTATTTGCGGTATCTTCATTTTCATTCATAGCCGACTGCGAATTATAGAGGAACATTACTGAACCACGTCCGCCAACTCCAGCAAATGCGTAAGGTAAGGCATGTCGTTGTTCCCTTTTTGAGTATACAAAAATAAAAAACAACAATACTGATTAAATAATTAATAAAAACGGCAAAATAATAATACTTTAATAGTACAAAAACATTTTTATCTTTTTGTAATAAAATAAAAGTGATCAAATAATATTTCTTATTTTATTTGTAACTATATTTAAACACTATAGTGTTATTTTTTTTCTAGTATGTTAAGTTTGGTTGCTACTCAGTACTATATTATATTCTACAACAATACTATTTATATTATAAACAATTGATTAGACGTTTTTGCTATGAGACTAACCTTTTAGTTTTATTCTGAACCGCTGTACTCAAGGCGGAAGAGCCACCAAATTGGTTGAGTCGATTTCCAAAATGTTGAAGGAAGTCTCCTTCAACAGAGATGGCTATTGACTCCATTGACTCAGTGATTGTCGTATCAGGCAGAGGTGATGTTACCAACGTGTTGAGTCTGGTCTTGTTAAACAATAACAACATGGATCCCTTGTTATACTCGGGAATCTTCATCTTTGGGCGGGAAAGTATGTTTAACAGGCCATCACACGAAGTGTTCTCGCTAACCGCCATCCGAAATGTAGTGGCGTTTTCGATGCCTGTCTTGTACAACTGCGATGAATAAAAATAATATTAACCGATATCATTTAAGTAAGTTCAAATTAGAGAAAATCACGTTTTTAGTCAAATAGACTAATTCTGTTGTTGAATTGAAAAATGGGATAATCAATCTGATTATTAAATCATATTAAATTTAAATTAAATATACTTACAGCACATCTGTGATCTGAGTTTCCCGCCTTGTTAGCATCTGCATCATATAACCGTATATACCTCATACGTCCCTCTTTGGTGTCTTCTGTTGGCGAAGGTAATTTTCCCATGCAGTAAAAATTAAAATATTCCATTCCTAAATAATGTGCCCACGACGATTAAAAAAATTATAAGTTATATTAAGAGAGTTACAACCATAAATAAGATATATTTATTACTATAGTGCGTTTAAAGAAATTATAAACCACCTGTCGCGCTATTGTCGAGTCTCTGATTTCATGAAATGTACTATAATTAAATCGTTAAATTAAATTAGCGGAGTAACCTCCATAATATTATAAGTTTAATTTAACCTGATGGTATCGTTTTATTAATAGAAAACAAAATTCATAATAAGTTAAAAGATAAATATTTCCAAATTATATTCATAATTTTTTTTTTTATTTAACATATACTTTACAATTCAGAGGTTCCCAACCCGTGGTACCAGGAAGGCTCGTAGGTGGTACGCGAAGAAATTTTTTTATTACTATTTGCATTCAATATTATATAGTTTAGTTTATTTAATATTAGCTAATTTTATAAAATTATTATTTTATCAAAATAAATTTAATGTCGATAACATGGGGTTTGTAATCGTAGCAATTTAGAATTTTAGATAATGATAAACTCTTAAGTTAATTATAGTTCTTATCGATAAAGCGCATTCTTATAGTTTTAACGTTTGTGTTATTTATATTATATTTTATATAATATGGTTATGGCCACTCAATTGGCGATAACGATTATTGGAAAATATACGTAAGAAATGTCAATGAGTTATTTTAGTGTGTCGCTATACGTATTGTATGTCGTATTAAATGATCTATATTTTAGTGGTTTTATTCTACAGAACTTTTATTTTAAATTTAATTTGTACGTAAAATTTAATTATGAAGAGATTTCTTAAGTGTGGTGAAGATATTACTTCCATTGAAAATCCTAGTAAAAAATCAAAAACACAGCCAAATCGTAAGTACGATGTAAATTATTTGAAATTTGGCTTTGTGATTAAACCGGAAACACAAAATAGTGAAAACCCTATTCCCCTATGCGTTATATGTAAAGAGACACTTTCAAACCAAAGTATGAAACCTTCGCTTTTAAAACGTCATCAACAAACTAAACACCCCGAAACGGAAAATAAACCAATTGAGTTTTTTCAAAGAAAAACGGAATTTTTTAAAAAGGAATCCAATTGTATGACTCATTTCACTAACATTGACAGTAAATATTTAGGAGCATCATATTTAGCCAGCCTTAGGATTGTTAAAGATGGAAAGCCTCATACAGTTGGTGAAACGCTGATATTACCTGCAGCTAAAGATATGGTACAAACGGTTTTAGGAGAAAAAGTAGCTAAAGAATTGGATAAAATTCCACTATCAAACAATTCTGTTAAGAAAAGAATTGATACTATGGCTTCAAATATTGAAGAAATACTGGTTACTCAACTAAAAATGTGTTCCAATTTTTCTCTCCAAGTAGATGAGAGTACAGATATAACAAATATGGCACAGCTACTTGTTTTCATTCGGTATGATTTTCACAATGTATTAAATGAGGAGTATTTATTTTATAAACCACTTGAATCAAACACGAACGCTGAAAATATTTTTAAAATCATCGACAATTATTTTTCAACCATAGGTTTGCCTTGGGAAAAATGTGTTGGCATTTGTACAGACGGAGCCCAAGCTATGTGTGGAAAATTGACAAGCCTATCGCATCGAGAGTACAGAAAGTTGCGCCATATTGCAAAAGCACACATTGTAGATACATAGAGAAGCTTTGGCTTCCAAAAATATGCCTGACCAACTATCCTCTGTTTTGAAATGCGCTGTAAAGGTCATAAGCTTCATTAAGGCTAGAGCCCTCAATTCTCGACTGTTCAAATTGTTATGCGAAGAAATGGAAGGGCAATTTAATACTTTGCTATTTCATACTGAAGTGAGATGGTTATCTCGTGGCAAGATTTTAAATAGATTGTTTGAGCTGAGATCTGAAGTTAATTTGTTTTTGATTGAAAAAGACGATGACATGAAGAATTTGTTCAACAACGATGAATTCACGTTATCTAGATTAGCCTACTTGGCTGATATTTTTGATAAGCTCAACACTTTAAATATGGGTTTACAAGGCATAAATATGACAATATTCACCGTTTATGATAAAATAAATTCTTTTAAAAGAAAATTGGATCTATATCAATCGCAATTAAAAAAAAAAGACATTTCTGCATTTCCTAATCTTTCCTCATTTATTGATGAAAATGAACTCTGTCTGAAGGAAGATTTAAATGCTAACATATTTAAACATTTGGAAGCACTGAGGATGAATTTTTCAAAATATTTTTCTGAAGACTATTCAAAGAAAAATTGGATTAGAATCCTCAGACAAAGAAGTTCCAGAAGACGTGGAAGACAAAGAACCATTCATTGATATGGTAAGTGACAGCTCAATGAAAGACACATTTAAAGACAAAACATTGGTTTCATTTTGGATGTCAACAAAAATAGAATACCCAACTCTTTTAAAGCAAGCATTACAATGTTTAACCCCATTTGTCACTACTTATTTGTGTGAGAGTGGATTTTCTGAATTGCTGTATTTGAAAAATAAGTACAGAAGTAGGCTCGATATTCAAAGTGACTTAAGAGTGAAAATTAGTTCCATTCAGCCTGATATTGATGTTCTTGTAAAAAATAAACAACAACAAATATCACATTAATTTTATTTATTTTATTTTATTATTATTTATATTTATTATTTTTTTTTATTAATTTGAAAATTGTAATTTAAAATTTAAATATTTAGATTTAACTAAAAAATATGATTTTTTACTTTCATAAATATGGAATAATAAAAATGTAAAGAATTGAATGAATAATAAAAATATACGCTAAAAAAATTTGACTCCTAATTTAGTTTTAGAATCGAGGTGGTACGCGTATTGATTATAAAAGTATCTGGTGGTACTCGATGATAAAAAGGTTGGGAACCCCTGCTTTACATTATAGTTGTGTTTTGTAGTTTATATTTTTTGATTAATATTGTCATAAATGTTTTATGTTTTGCTCCTTGTAACTTGTCTCTTTTATATTTGCCTAAATAACTTGCATCATGTAGTTATTATATCTGTACTCTATAGCCAATAGGCATTTATAAATAAATAATAATATTTTATTGACACAAATTATTTTAGTCTTATGTGAAATTATTCTATAAATACATTTTTAACTACGCGATTATTATTTTTTTTTATATATATATAATAAAGAGCGGCACCATCAAGTATGATATTGAATTTTTTAGCTATATTTAACTGTCATATAACATATTATATTTTACGGAGAATCAAATTAAGTTAAAAACTAATTTACCGTTTGTATGACGTACATGGTACATTTGAGTGAACAGCAGTAGATAATAAAATAATTTCGCATTTCATAATTTATACACGAATCCACGATAAAACTAAATTAAATTAAATTAAACACAAAATAAATTTGTACTACAATTTTGTGGTGCGGATAATCAACGTTCTACTGTATATTGGAAAATTTAATATTGCCTAGGTAATTTAAATTGTTAATTAATTAACTCACGTTACTACGAGTTTTATTATTATTAAACAGGAAAAGTTTTCCTAATCACGGTCACAGTGCAGAATCCTGTATTTTACCAAAATTATTATTTGTTATACGTACCCTGATAATGGCAACTTTGGCTGTTATACTCTACAGTACCAAACCACAGTCTTAATGATTGTTGTGAGACTGAGTTCAGAGAATAATTGTAGCTGATGTAGGCACAACCACTAACCAAAGATTTGACCGAATCTATCATGGTTACTTGATATTCCGCAGATTCAAGTGACGGGCAACTATCATAGATTGGTGGAGCAACTGTAATACATAGTAAATAAAGGAAATCAGTTCATTTGATTTTTATGATGGATTAAGCAGGAGTCTTGCTAGAAAAATTATTTGTAAAAAAAGTTAATTACTCAAAATATTTGTGTAATTAACTAAAAACAACTAACTATAATTTTAATTTGTGGAAAAAGGTAAATAATAGTGATGATGGGTGTTGTAGTAAATATTGATTGTAATAAATAATTTATAATCTAAAAATAATTCCATTAAAAATAAGTATAATTCTTAATATATTCAAATAATTATTGTATGATGCAAAATTGTATTTTGAAAAAGCCTAGATTATTGGTCTATTTATTCACATGTAAAGTCACGGTATACATTCTTGTTATAATATAATATTAATAGTTTTATAAATTAACAGTATACATTTATTTTAGAAGAGATTTTCTCAATCAAGTAGTAGTATAAAATGAATATGTTATTATTAAAAAAAAAATTATATAATGTATTATCATATTGTTCACATTAAGATTAAATATTTAAATCATAGTAAAAAAATCATATAGATAATCGTTATACCTAATCAAGGCCATCACAAGGAGAAGGGGGAGCTGATGGACCTTGAGTACAGGGGCCCGTTGAAATTTATTTGTAACTTTTATAAAGTCTTATAAAGAGCCCGGACAAACATTTAGTACAGGCGCCCGATATTGTATGTGGAGGCCCTGTACTTAATTATCCAAAAATATATAGTTATTAGTTATGTCATGTATCTAAACTAAAATGATGTAATACAATTTATAAATATTCTAAGTCTTGTATTACTCCATTAGTGTACCTATTTATAGTATCTTGTAACACTATCATTTATTTTTCGATTTCGAATTTTTTTGATTTGGTGTAGTTTGCATATACCCATTTCAGGTAAGAAAAAAAACTGGCGGAGTTCACAATCGCCCATCTACGTAGTTATCGCATATTATCGCGTCGGTCTTCCAACATCTTAATCAATATAATCTATAAAGTTGTATCGATAAGAGACATATTGTATTACATGTAGATTGTAGGTACATTGGTATTATTAGAAATAAAAATAAGCACACGTCTTATCGACCATAAACTTAAATATTGTTCATTTTTCAATATGTTCTGTGTCCAAATAATGAATATTTAGTGACAGTTCTAGTCTTGTTCGCGTCTTAATTGCACCGTTTAAAAATGAATTTTGAAATCGTTATTGAGAATGGAAAAATCAATTAATATTATATTTTTATATAACGATTATAACTTTTATAATAAAGCATATGTTAAATACTTAGATTTCTATAAATGGCAATGTGTTAATAAAAAGTGTACTGCAAAAATATATGTTGTTCCGGTTGTTCGTGATATTAAGACAAACGTAAAAGATGGAAACTTACATAACCACAAAAATGAACCCGAATCTGTTAGAAACAAAAAAATATTTTCAAATCAATTAAAACGAAAATGTGTAGATGAATAAAAAGACCAGCAAAAATCATTAACAAAGAAATCCAAAAATATTCTGAACAATAAAAATTATTTAGTGGTACTGATGTAAATAATATAGATAATATATCAATGTTTGTACCAGTCTCGTCGATCTTCTTATCCAACGTTACCAAAAAACTGAAAAAACATTTCTGAAGTCATCGAAGTAATGATAAATCGGAAGATTACAACAATAGGAAATTAAGATTAAGAAATTCTCGATGCAGACTCTACAAACAATATTTTATTTTACTCTACAATTTCAAATTTGAAATGACTGTTCATGTAACAAAATATTTATATAATATATGGTACATTTTATAGTTGCCCTAAATATTTTTATCTACTATTAACTATCCAGATTTTTAAAAATGAACATTATGTTCCATTGTCGTACTTTTTACTGTCAGATAAATATGTAAATACATATGCAAGTGCATTAAAAAGAAACGCTTAGCACATTTGAAGCTAACTACACTTATTGCTGACTTTGAAGAAGCTATACATGTCGGAGCGAAATTTATATAGCCACAAATTAAGATAATTGGATGCAGATATCATCTGACTCAAAATTGGTGGCGACATATACAAAACTTTGGTAATTACTAATTATTTTTATTTTTGCATTTAAATATATACGTTAACTATATTTTAGGTTTATATTTGAATAGGTACAAGAATGCCAACAGCGAAATTGGATAGTGATTGAAATGAATATTTGGTTTGCCGTAATTAAATGTAGAAGAAGTAAGTAAAAGCTTTATTGAAGATTTTATGTCAGACGTTCTTGATGTAAAAGATAAAAAAAATCTGTAATTATACATATATATGTGATAATTATATTGATGAACTACTTACAGTTGCGAATCGTTCCATTCGAAACTTAATACGCAATTCAACAAACCACACCCAAATATATTTTTGTTTTGTATGAAATTTAAGAAAAAAACTGATTCTTATATAATAAGAGGGATGGACAGTAATAAGATAAGAAAAAACAAAAATTATGAAGAAAAATATTTATACAGCAACAATTTTGACGATTATTTAAATAAAAAAATTAATTCAGTATATAAAACTGACATTGAACAACTACTCTAAAAAATAAATCAACTTAACACTACAATACACTAATTATTATTTATTATTTATACTGTACTACCTATTTTTGCCTTTTTGGTGTTTTAAATAAATTATAAAGTATTTTATAAAAAAACTAAGTATTTCAATTTTATTGTTTTACTATTTTAATACATTTTACTTTGTATTTAATTGCTTTTTTGTCATAATATCTGTATAATTGTGTTATATTTTTTGTTGTGGACGACAATATTTGAATTGGTTTTTTTTAATAATACCACTGTACCATTATTACCAAATGTAATAAAATATGTCTCTTTTACAACATTATAGATTATATTAATTAAGATGTATAAAAACTGACGCGTAATTTTGTTACGAGTGAAGTGCAAATTAGTTTTTTATGTTATGTTAAAATGTAAGCTTTTACATTTTGTTATTATTAAAATAAATAATTTACAAACATTCAGCGGATTAATAACCGGTGGAATCAATAAATAAAAATGTTCAGCGGAATCAATATATAAACAAGTTTGGCGGAAAAGATAGATTTTTTACAGGTATAAAGGTCATTTCGACGCAATCGATATACGCCCGTTACCAAAAGGAACCAAAAAATAACAAGAAAATCATTATTTTCGTGATTAAGAACAACATTAATTCAAAAATCTTTCTTTAGAAACCGAAATTTGAAATTAGCTGTAGCCATACGCATCCCGACAAATATTGATAAAACATTTATTGAAATTAGTTTTTAGTAGTTTTATGTACACCCATAAAGAATATGATATATGGTTGGACTCATTTATATATATATATACGTAATAGGTATATTATATAGATATGGTATGTATAGACTGAATTTCTAAATTTAAACGATGATTAATAATTACATTCGTTTTACTACCAGATAATATATTGAAGTAGAAAATCTAACCGTTTTTAGTGCTTCATAAAGTGATAAAACACCACAAAAAAGCCATTTCATCACAAAAACAATAGGTACATTCATCAAAATACTACGTTTAAAATCAAAATTGTAAAAATGTATTCATAAATAATAACAAAAATAATTTTATAATTATATTCTAACAAAAAATGAAATACTAAAATTAATATATGTACTCACCTCTTGGCAAAGTATTTTCCTTGGCCCCGCCACTGGTAATAGTGATGGTTATTATCAGTACAACAATTATTGACGTCATGGTGTTGCGTTTTAGTAAATGCAGGTCGAGAAAATGAAAACAATAATATCAGTAAACAAATGGCGTGAATAAAATTAAATATTTGGATTTGGTTTAAAGAAACGTGTTGGGAAGACCGGTGTACTAGTGAACAAAGTAAAATGGTCAATGGAATGCGCACTGATCGTGATGTACCCTCCGCAAAACATTTTATAAGCCACTTCGATAGCGGTAGTGGTGGTAGATGTTTTCCACCACCACCTGCATTTAGTAATAACGTCACAGGCTTACTACCTGGCCCTCCGCTCACCAAACAATAATATGTGTAAAGAATGTGTACCCGCACGCACACGTTCGCTGCTCAACGCGTGATGTAGAAATTCAGACGACGATGCAGTTTGTAAAACACAGCGGCAAGCCGTTATTATTTAAGCCATAAACTGTTTATGGGACGTTAAAACAAAATTCCGATAAAAACCTCTACCAACATAATATTATTACTATTATTATATTAATAATTATAACTTGGCTATATAAATATTATAAATTATACAATTAATAATAAAGATAACCTATAAACTAGAATTTATAGTATTAAAATTAATTAACTTAGTAACACTTCTAAACTCTCCTGAGCCCCATCCTCCCCTATTACGTCCACAGAAACAATAGTGTGAATTTGTTACAATATTAGCTTAAAAATTTGTTATGCTTCTTTATTATTAACGTTAACATTGGAATTATAAAATCTGGTGGTAAATTCCATATACTATATGTTGTGTGTTATTGATATTTTAGAAAGTGTACATTCGGTTCTCGCCGTTCACGGATTATGAAAAATATTTTTTCTAATATCGAATTATGTTGATAATACATTATAGAAATCAATTTGTTTAATATCATTCTTGTATGACCGGAAACAGGTGTAAATCTCAAATAGCTATTTCAGTGGGCGTGGAAAAAAAATGAAGAAGTAAAAATGGGAATTTGAATAAACTACAGATACATAGTCAGGTAATCTAGATTTGGAGTCACCAACTGGCGGGCTGCTGAACTTGAACACAATTTTACAATGCCATGGAGTAGATTTTAAAATTTTTAAAATATAAATAAATAAAAACTATGTGTTAAAGTGTATACTTATTATTTTACCTATTATAGTTTGGTAAATACATAAATAAATCGATAAATATAAATACTAATTAAAAAAAAAAAAGGTATTTATTACAACGTATGTAAAAATCATTAAAACTGTTGAGGACCCTGGCCAGTTAGGTAAGTTTCAAAACGGACCTCCGTCCTCCATAGAAATTAGTTGGTGACTCCCGGTTTAAACCATTTTCACGTTTCGACGGAAATAATAAGAAAATTAATATAATAATTTTACTAAAGACTGAATAAAGAATAAAAATAAGAAATTAAGTTAGCAGCAATTAATTATTAAATAATATACAAAATGTTGAACTATGTTAGGCTTATTAATGTATTATTTAAATTTTACAATATTGACCATTAAATTATGGTTATAATAAGATAATAAATATAATAATTTTGTTATCTTATAATAATCTTTTAATTAGGTAGGTACTAGATGCTTATAAAATTATGCAACTGTAGCATAATATAATCTTATTTATACTTTTGTTATTAAATAGAAAAAAAAATTGAACTATCTAGAATTCTAGAAAATAATTAATAAACATTAGATTTAATAAGAGTTATTTCATTGGCCACTTATAGTCTACTGCGGTAAAGATGACGCTGTTTATTAGTTATTTCCACCAACGGCACATATGTATACATGTAACATAGGTATGTATTATGTATTGTAGACATACAAACAAGAAAAAAATAAAAAAAAAACACAGATAAAATCAATATTATGTATTAAATTATATTGAATGATTAATTATTGATCTGTTTTAATTTGTATGCAATCTACCTAAGCTTCTATGCATTTTAATTTGTTTATTTAATATATTAAATTATAATAATTTTTTTCCATTTAACCAGGGACTATCTACTGGACTCTATTTTTTATAAAAGTTATAGCAATAAATTCCTTAAGACTTGGAGAGTATTTTTAATCTATTTATCAACCATTGTAATGTATATGTGGTTCATGAATCATGGTTATACATAAAATATACCATTTTTTTACTATTGGTTAATGTCATATTACTAATATGGTCAATTGAAATATGATAACATTTATAATTTTTAAAATTTTTAGTATATTAAATATATATTAATATAATAATTAATAACCATAATTGAACTGATTAATTTTATGATTTTTATTTAATTCTTAATTCTGAATATATTTTTTAAGTAAACACATAAAGACGAGTACTGATCGTGTCGTTATTTGGTTTATGTCAGATTTTAAGCATTCGCTGAATTTGTCTCCAGTTTTTAGGCTCACATTAAAAATATCTAAAATTATGAAGTGGAAAATTATAAAATTGGCCATTGTTATTGTTCAAATTGAAATAAAACAAAATGAATAGAAAACAATATTTATTATTATATATTATTTGGTAAATCTATATGTATCTTATACATTCTCTGAGTTTTTGGACAGTTTCGCGGGCATACAATTGGACGAATTTGGCGATAGGCTAAATAAGAAACAAAAATCTAATTTCAGTGAAAATAATAAACTATTAACTTTATGCAACCAGCACCAAAACATTTTGAATTTTTAAATTCCATCTATTATACATATGTCGGTTTTAACATTATTTTTCGTTTTTGACATAGATTATTTTTCTATATTATTTTTATTTATATTTATATTGCACACATTTTCAATTGATTTGAATTAATTATTTTGACTAATAGTAATAAACTATATTTTATAACGTTTTTAATAAATTTAATTTTTTTTATATTTAATTTTTACATTGTAATAAATAATAATTTACATTATATACACTTAACACTTAGGTTTTTACTATATACATTAATATAAACTTTATGTATATAATAGTACAAAGTGTCCGCGTTATGCAATTTAAACAATGAACCACTTATTATAGACATATAAGAATCTATATTTTTGATGTATTAACTATCCAGTAAACATACATACGAATATTATGTTTATATGTTTTGTATTATTAACAACAAATTACGTTTTTTATTTAATATTTAGATAATTTACCACTAGTTCAAAAAATAACTATTTAACCAAGATTAATCGTTGGTATTTAACACGTACTTGACGTATAAATTACATGTATTTATTACAAATATTTATGGATATAAAATAAATAAATGTATTTGATATTTTGATATATACTTGATACTTCGTTAAAATCTGAAGTACTTTTGTTGAATATTTACGAATATCTACGTTTACACAATGCATATTTTTCATAATATGTAAGTTTGGGTGTCCCTTAATTTTTTATTTTTGCATTTTTGTTGGTCTCACCAAATTAATTTATGTATATGCCTAAAAAAATGAACTGAATTTTAATTAAAAAGTACATAATAAATAAAATAAAATTATTAAGTCGTAAATACAATCAAACTGCACTATGAAGCAACACTCAATTTAATTGATGGGCATAACAATGTATAAATAACGCATTTGGGTATATTTGTCTTATTCAATTTTGAACACCATTTTTTCCACCGGCCATTACCGAAGCTCCATCGTAAGTTTGACTTACAATTTTATTTCCTATTTCCCATTTTATAATTTCAGCATTTATCACTGCTGCTAAGCCCGACGCTGTTTTGTCTTTAGATACATAAAAAATAACAATAAATCTTTCTAAAATATTTTGATCTATAACATATCGAAATATTAGGCTCATTTGTGATCGACATGAAACATCGGTAGTTTCATCTGCTTGTACAGACACAAAACTTGCAGATTTAATTTCTTTTAAAATTTTAGAATTAAAACTTTACCCACACAACATAGATATATTTAATAAAAGCCTATTAAATATTAAATATTAAATATTGAATAAAGATATATTAAATCAACATTTAAAATTCTTTGAATAAATGTTTATTAAATCTTAATTAAAGTTTAAATTTCATTGTTTGAACCCTTTTGTAATGTTGAACCAACTTTAAAAACTAAATTTTATTTAAAATTGCTTTGTAATACCTCAGCAATATTATATTTTAATATTGCATTAACCTTAGACCTTATAGATATGTATTCATTTATTATACAGAAAATATATTATAAATACATAATACTAACAAAACCATACATTAGAAAGGGTTTTTTGGGGTTCAAACTCCCTCAAAAATGTATCAGTATTACGCACTTGGAAATAATTATTTCATTATTTTTAATTATACCCCATTTATTAAGATTTGTATAACACCTCCCTTCTCTTGAACACTTTAACATTATAATATTAAATATTTTACTAGAAAATTGAAGAATTTAATTTAGAAATAAACAATTTTATTACTTTGATGTATGAACAATTTATTATATATTAATTTTATTCATATATATAATAAAATTATTACAATATAAAATACTTATTAACCATTAATTATACACTTTCACTAATTTTATCATTTAATCTTTTTACATTAAACGGAGCTTGTGCTAAATGGTATTTCAATCGTTCCTCCATTTCATTTTGGTCGACATTCTTCACCTTGGTTTGATTTTTAACAGCATCTAAAATCAAGTACATATATCTGTAATTTAAGTTATAAAAAAAGTTTATGATCTAGAACTGCTATCATAACAGTAATGATATATTATTACATTAATAGCTTTTAATGTTCAGGTCAAATTAAATGTATATTAATAATTAGATACCTAACTGTATTATTCTTACCAAAAATAACAGAACATAAATTTAGTTTACAAAACTTCTGTTTCCCCTTTTTGCCAGTAAATGAAAAATTGGATAGTAAGACATCAGTAAATAATTTATAAACTATTCTCTTTATAATAGCTTTTATAGAATTTCCTCCCAAATGTGACAAGTCATTTACCTAAAACAAACATTTTATTGTAATTTATAAAAAAAATGTTAATTAATTATTTGCATACCAAATAGTCACGCATATCTTGATCTTTTATTTTTTCTTCGATAACTTCAAGATATTCAAGTTCATTTATTGGCCAGTTGAAGTTGTCTAAGAATTCATTGTTAGATGAACACTTAATACTGTTTTTTAACATTGATGTACTATCTAGTTTAGATAGAATTTCTTTTTGTTGCATACTTAGATGTTTAATGTCAGTTTGAATGTATACCATATTTTTTAATATAGACTTCAATATTTTTTGAGTACCTATAATAAGTTTGAAGTTTAAAGTAATACAGTTTGAATTGCTATTAGGTATTGATAGACCCATTATACTATAAACTAACCATTATCAACTGCCGAATTACTACAGATTCGAGAACCGCTATCAATTGTTTGTAATGGTGTACAACCTATAATAATGCAATTGAAAAAAAAACACTATAATATCACTATAGAATATCAGATATTTTTGTATGTAAAAAATGTTATTTTAATTAACTAATTTATAACCACGGTCTTAGTAGATCTTCTAATGCCGTGATTATAACTAGGTATATATTAATCTTGTTTTTACTTTTTTTTCGGTCATTGGTATTGGACTTTAATGTTTGTTCATTATTATGTGTAACTTTGTTTATAACTAGAAACAATAAATAAATATTATTATTATTATATATCCAATAATTGATTTCAAATAATTCGCATAAACGTACATGGAGAAACTTTATTTTTCATAATTGGTGTTCCAAAAGATTCTTCATCTGACAGCATGTCAAAATTTATTTTTTTGTTGTCTGTAAATTAAAAAAAAAATGTAATATACTGTAAGCACCTAAATCTTATACTATATAAAAATATATCACGCTAATATTTGTAAATATATTTACAATATTTACATGGTTTGTCTTTATAATCACCAAATTCAAGTTTTCTTGAAACTAAAAAGAAAATCAATTGAAATATTATTAACCATTTGCACACTTTATTAACTATATATTGTTTATCGTTTAATACTGATATTTTGGAACATACCTGTAGTGGAGATAACTTTTTTAGTACATGAATCGATTGTTTTTAATGATATTTTATCCGTAGATGCATTTTTTATGTGGTCTATATTAATCAGTCAAAGTTTAGTAATTATTTATAGACAATTTATTTGGGGATGCTTATTAGTTATTATTTTATAATAAGTTACCTTTAGCAGCAGCTTTTAGAGGTGATGGTGACCAACCACTAATTGAAACAGGTGACTTATCAATTAAAGGCTGCTTTGAAGCAGCAAAAGGTTGACTGACTACAGTTTCACATTTCTTTATATTACTTCCAGGTAAATGTAGAGAATTTTCGGACAGATTTTCAGGAGCAATATAATTTTCTATAAATCATTTATTCATAGAAATTTAATTAGTAATTAAAATGCCTACTGTATAAATCATATTATATTCTATTGATATACATAATATTAGAACACTATATAGCTTTTTCAATAGATAATACATAGATAACTTTGTACAAATGAAGTATATATGTTAATAAATAATATTAATTAATTATTTACTATTATATTTACCTGAAAAAACGGGGCAATCAATTGATGTTTTAAGTTTTTTAGTCTTAGGTTTAATTTCATCTTCATCAAGATCGGAAATGTACATGGCTTTTTTAGCTTTTTGTTTTGCAGCTGCTAAAGATTCTAATCAAAAGTAAAAATCACACATAAAATATTTTAACTTATAAACATTATATTTGTAATTACACAATTATTACCTATTCCTGAGCTCATTACTCTTGCTTCTAAATACTCATATTCAATTTTGTTGGGTATGCTACATTGCTCGATCAATTTTTTGGTATTGTGAGGTTTTTTTGGCCATGCGCAAGTACTTTTTTTATCTGAATACCAAAATCTTGGAACGGCTGCTACACTATTATCTCCAAAAAAATGAACAACAGAATATGTGGCCATTTTTTCAATGCTTGTAAAAACTAAAAACAACTGAAGTTTTAATAAATTAACAAAACTAGTGGCAGATATGAAAAATAAATTATGTCAACAAAATTCATAATTTTAAAATATAAATATCAGGAACAAATTAAAAATACTAATATCATTTTAAAGAATTAAATGTTTAAAATAACAAAACATAATAAGTAACTATTCAAGCTCAACCACTATAATAGGGTAATAAAGTATTTTATCATATTATAATAGGTATTCAAAATAATTTAATTACAATATTACTATATATATTAATATTTAAAATTAAGAGCATATTTACAAAAAAACTAAATTATATAATATAGACAATTTAATTACAACCTCTTAATTACTGTACTAGTTATTAGATGAATGTAAAATAGGAAAAGCAACTTTATTACCAAGACTATTGTTTAGAATAACATATTTTGAAAAATCACAAGTTTCTATATTAATTGTAATAAGGTGATTAGACAGTTCATTCACAATAGCTATACCTATTTTCATACTATTAATTGGTTTTTCATAAAACGGATGAATTGTATTGAATGATTGAGCTACAAATACTTTTTTTTTACTACTTTTATGAACACATATATTAACAACTTTAAAAATATTAAGTTTGCCTTCAAAAGTATAACCTATGTAAGCATCAGAAAATGATTTTATATTAATTTTTATATTATCTTTTATAGCAATTTTAAATTCCGGTTTTATGCAGTCTTCAGGCAATGGTCCACCGCTATATATTTTTAAATATTTTATATTGATACTAGACCCAGACCTTGCATTCAATTCATACTCACCAAACATTTGAAATTCATGATATCGTTTTATAACCTGCTCCAATGGTTTCTCATGTTTTCTTATCATTTTTTTAAGAGTTTTCATGTAGTTTTCAAATGGAAAACATGAGCAACTATCGAGGGCACCAAATTTCTTATAGTCATCAACAATGTGCAATAAGTTGTGTACATTAAGTGACATAAATTCTTTACCATATATTTCACGAAATTTGTCTACAAAATATTTTAATAATTTTTCAACAAAATTAACAAGGTCTGTGCTAACATTTGGTGCTAAAAGAATTCGAAAACTAACATGTAAAGAAAGAAAATGTAAGTAGTATTCACTATTTAAAATGGTTTGTAGAACAACTGGGCCAGTATAAAGAAGGAATTGACGAAATTCAGTTGCCTTCCACCTATTAACTTCATTCAACCCCCGAGGAACTCTAGAAAAATCACTACATACTGAAAGTCTCAATGCTAAAAGTAGTTCTTTAGTAATATCATTGACTTTTTTACTTTGCAATCTAACCGAAACAGGTGCATTTTTAATGCATCCAAGCCACAACAAAATTAATTTTTTTGTCACTCCTAAGCAAACTAGATGCATATAGTCAATGCTAATACTATTTACTATATCTATACCAGGTATTTCAGTGATAATAGAAACTTCATCAGTCATATGGAATTCTTCATCAGTTCTATTTAAAAAATCTAAGTGAGTTCTCTTAGTAATACAATCTGTATCGGGAAAACAGACTCTATGTTCAAAATAAAAACCACTTATTAAACACCTAGTACACGAATAATAACCAGTATGTCCTTTAGTTTTTAAGATGAAACTCTTTGCTGGTAAATCACAACATATAGTATCTATAATTACTTGTTTTATACCAAATGCTGTTTGAAACCCTGTTTCATATAATGCTTTTGTTTCATTCACAAATTCTAACAAAAAAGGATTGCAGTTGAGAGGCTTATCTTTACCCCAATATAACCCAATTAAAAAAACATGAGGTTTATAAACAGGATGACGAACATATCCAAGTATTGGCCAAAAACAGCTAGATGAACTTTTGGTCAAGGGCAGACCATCAATCCCTACAACTATTTTGATTTTGTCTTCAACAAAATATTCATAGTCAGAATCAGAAATACTCTTCAAACTATTACATATTGAGAAATAATAAAAACTACCGGGTGTCACTGTCTGTACTTGCAAAGGTTGAACAGATGACTTGGTTTTTAATATAGTTCTGGCATCTACAGGAAAATAATTATGACACTTATGCATTTTTAAAACCTTCAATAATGCACTCAAAGCAACTTGAGAAATATTATAAGATACGGCCCATTTAGCTAAATTGTGTAAAATTGATGAATCTGTTTCATTATCTAGGGAGTGATGTTCATTTGGATATTCATTAGTAAAACTTAATTTATCCTCATCCTCAATATCAGAATTGGATGAAAAACTAATTGCATCATATTCATCATCACAGATATTATTACTATCAAAGTGAGGTAAATTATGAATTAGATTTGGTAACAGTAAAGAGTTTGATTCGGAATTTAGATTTAAACTGGCACTACAACTAGATACATTTGGTTGAACTATACTTTCTGGTTCACTATGAATACTTTCATTATCCAGTTCTATCAATTCTAATTCCTCTAAATACCTTCTGCGCTTAGTAGATTTGCTAATGGTTGAATATGACATAATAAAGTATAGAATATGCTTTTCAAAGAATACAATTAGAAGTTCTAATACAATGAATTTCAAATAAACTGTAAAAGTAATAGTGAATTGAGAAATATAGAATACAGGGTTCAATACCAAACAATAGGTAAATTATTAGACTTAATAAAATACAAACACAGCAGATAATAAAAACATTTTTAAATATAATACAAAACTGGTAGAATAAATAATTATTATACTACCACTTTAAAAATTAGATAAGTACATAATATTATATTTTAAAGTGTAATACAAGTAGGTACAACTTAAAATGCATAAGTATTAAGTACCAACAGTATAATATATTTAAAAATCAAATTATTATAGGCTATAGGCAGGTATTAATAAATAAGCTTCTGCCAATAATCAAAATACATTTGAGTATTTTACGTACTGACTATACATTACATTATATTATAGGTATCTAAGTATAATACTTATTACTTAGTAACAGTAATACTTACCTTATTTTCAATGACATAAATTCACAAAAAAAAAAAATAAAATAATGCACTAAACGCAGTTAATATACGACGACGACGGGTCGGACGCGGTACACTTATACGACGACGACAACGACGTAGTGAAATAAAGAAAAACCGTTTATATACCTACAATATAGTGTTAAATGTTGATACCGATATACACGCGAACAACAATAAAATTATTACTTAAACCTAGCAAGTACGCAGAGGCCAGGGACACGAGTGACGAGTGCACGAAGCCACGAACTAACACAAACAACTGAAGAATTACCAACATTTACTTAAATTTAGCTATTGCTATGTAATATTATAATACTGTGTTCGTATTTCGGGGAAAGACCAATAATAATAATATAAATATGGTTTCGAACCGTTGAAGTTTATATCTATATACCAACCGGTCTTATCGTATATAATTATTACAATAGTTACTATTATACAAAAACATGCAATATAATATTAATAGTAATGCCCAAAGTGTGTTATTATAAGTAAAGTAATATCAGACAAAATACCCGGTTAAATTTATAATAGAGCTGATTACACACTAGGCGATTCGAATCTTCGTTTTTAAAACGTAATTAAATACAATATAGGTAATCGCTCAAAATTAAACGTGCAGTTTTATATGGGTAGTTGTATTCACACATAATATGAGATGATACAAATGAGACCAGCTGGCAGGCGGCAGCTTTTGCTTGCGTCTGGTCGTGTTCGGTCTTCGATCCTTACGGCATTACGATGATTTACGGCATTACGGCATTACGCATAGTTAACGTTGAGCGTTCTGTAGCGATTTTCAGCTAGAATTAAACAATATTTTTCCCAATTCCAATTTCTTACTACTTACTAGTGTGGATATTTTAATATTGCCATTGATTATAAATATTAAATACTATTTTTATGGTACACTAGCTATTACACTATTTACACTTACAACTAATATATTATGTTATCGACTTTACAAAGGAGATTTTATGAGCAAACAATCCGATTAGGTAAATTTAGTATATTCTAATACCTATTCTATGTAGGTACATACCCATATTTTATGTCTTACACGTAAACTTTAGATAAAACCTCCGACCAATAAATTATAATAATTTTAAGTTATTTTTATTACATTCACTCCTTATTATAACCATACCTATTACCTATATAATATATCATTGTTAATTAATTATTTAAATATTAAATTAAAATTATGAAAACTGCACTACTGCAGGGACATAATAATATATAATATACGAAATTATTATATTATAACAATATAATGTAATGGATACGCAATATGTTCTTCGCTCATATCGCTCTATAATTTTAATAAATAAAGTAAACTCTACAAACATATTATACCTGTACGTACAATAATATATAGCGGAATATATGCGTAGTACACGACTAAATAGATGACAAATAGTCATATAACTCATACAATACTGAATATTATAATACATACATCTTATTTTTTTTACGGTACACTTCCTATAAATTCTTGCAATAAAAAATTGAAAAAAAAAACCTACTCGCATAGAAAATATAATTAATATATTTAATGCAAATTGGGTTTTGTTATTTATTAAATAATATATTTTAAAAATTAAATCAATATTAATTTTTAACATTGAATAATAATTGTGTTTGTTAAATATTTATTTTAATAAATTGATAAAATGTTAACATTTAACGATAATTCAATATTAATTATTTTATATTTTTTTAAATGCTTTTAAATATTTAAATTTAAATATTTTTCTTTTAATATTTATTAAAATTTTAATAAATTTTAAAATTTAAATATTTAAAATTTAATTTAAAACAAATATTTATTCAAATACTTTCATTGAAAAATGCCGTGTGGGTAGTAACACAATGTATTAAATCATTTTGAATAGTATTCGATGTGCCTTTAAAAATAGACGAGGATATAAAATGCTCTTTAAGAAATTGTTCTTGGGCGAGTAAATCAAGTAGCTCGAGATAATTACCTTTATTTTAATGACTCAGTATTCTCTCGATGACCACGAAAAGCGAGTTCTTGTTTTCCCAAATAGAAATATTCGTCTGTTAATACCAACTTGTTCGTTATGTTTTTGTGCTTCTAGTCGACGACCTTCTGAGATAGCATGTTCAATACGAATTTTCCATAAAAGATGAAATTGTTCTTGATTTTTCAGGTGTGTTTTCGAAATTGAATGTTTTTCCGCTTTTCTTATTATATTTTTCAAAGTAGATATTCCATCAAAACTCCATTCTTTTTCACCTCGAAAAAATACACAAATAAAACAAAAAAGTTTGTTGCGTTTATCACAGCCACTAAGCCATGTAAATTTATTATACCAACTGGTTTGAAATTTATGGGTAAATTTTCCGTCTATATATTCAATGGCTAAATATGGAGTAGGCTTTTTGTTTTTTAATTTACATTTTTCATCTTAAGTAAATAAATGAAAATCTTTGTCCAATAACTCATCTAATGGACAATGTTTTAATTCCATATTTTTAAATTTATTAAAAACACGGTAAGCTTACGACGCACTTACAAATATACACACCGATTACGTTTATACTAATGGGCAATGGCAAATATTACTAATGAGACAAGTCTCACGGACTCTATACAAAAACCATTATTGCTGTGATTCCCCCCTACGAACTTTTATATGCCATCTATAATATTAGACTGGAGACTGTTGATCGACTGTCTCTCATTTGTATTACGACCTCATTGCCCGTCGTTAATCATTATCGTTAATTTCAAGAATAGTGTACCTAGTGCTATTTTTTTAGAACGTATGCGTATAACGTATACACACACCACGACGGAGAGAATATTTATATACACACACACACACACACACACACACACACACACATACAGGTATGGCGTACTATTAGAGATCTGTATGGGGTTAACGTTGTTATGAGATCCATCATTTATAATCCGAATTTTTAAGTTGGAGTAAGGGCATAGTTATTAAAAACAACTTCTGATTTCAGAATGGTATTTACAATACAAGAACACTCAATTTTAATTTAATCTACAACCTCCTTTTCGAGATCCAGAGTGTTCCTCTAAACATTTGGTATGTTGTAAGATCTATTTTTTGATATTATTATCATATGAGATCCATACTAACTTTAAATTTTGAAAAAACAGAACTTATGAGATCCATGCGCTGTTGCCAAGTTGAATTCAATCTGAATTACGCATTAAGTGACCGGTCTATTTATCCCAAACATTCTACAGCAATAAAAGTTTGATTTTATTTTGTGTTGAAACAAAACAAAAGACAGACTATACAATTATTTATCAGCTTTATGATTAATAAAACGTAATTATTAATAGGTACACTCATAGATTTTTTTTATATAAAAAATATATTTATATCATATAAATATCTTTATGGGGGGGGACATGAATACCTGGATACTATACTGGTAACTGGTTATAAAATATTATAAATATTGTTACTTATTAGGCAAACGCTTACATACACTAACATAATTTTTAATATACATACAGGCCTGGATTGGGCCGAAAAGCTACTGAGAAAATATAATTGAATAAATTATTATACTGTTAAGTAGTTGTAGTTGTAATCCAACATTAAAAATACCAAAACTCTGTGATCCAATACCTTGCCCACATGGCACTGCATATATAGTATAATTTAGTTTATAATAATGAAACCTGTGTAGTTATTGGTTATTATATATATATATTAAATAATAACAACAATTAAATTAACTTCAGTAAATATATAAGTTTTTATTATTATTATAACACAACTATACAACTATTTATTTAATTTTCTGGGAATTTATATAGTTATGAATGAAATATTTGATTTTTCTCCATGGCTTATTTAAAAATAAGGATGGAGTGAGTTTAATTAAGTCCTCACACTCTTTTTTGTTTGGAACTTTTTTCAAATCTATATGTTTTTTAAAAAATGTAATGGCTGTTGTTTTTTCTTTATCAGTCCATGGAATGATGTTCACTTTTTTCATTAGCTTAGATGGCTTCTGGTGTTTTGGATTATGTAATTTATCTTTTGGTCTTTGAGAAGTTTGATGTTCAATTTCTTTATCATCATCGTTGTCAAATAATTCCTGCTCTTCGTAGTCTTCTTTGTCAGATTGATTTTCTTCGTCTGATATTGCTTCGTCCACACTTATGTTGATTTCATCCAAACTCTTGCCTCTATAATGGTGGCCTTCTCCTTTTTCCATCAACAAAAGGAGCTTGCTCACTTTGGCAACCTAAAAATAAAAATATAGTAAACTAATGTAATAATTAATAGTAATTATCTTTATGTATAATATATACAATAAATACATATAGGTATATATTGTATTTATGTACAGTATGTACACAATTATTTTTTAAGTATATATTCTAAAAATACATATTAATATATTATGTTCATAATAGTGTTGCATACACTTTACAAAATAAAATATTTATATTGTATAACAATAAAAATAATGTCTACTGTTGAAATTATTATTAATTTACCATAAATGTAATATGCAAATATTATATACTAATGTATTAGGAGTTGACAGGTATTTAAAATTATTTACCTGAAAAGCGCTTTCGGAAAGTCTGTAAAAATTTTTGTGGACATCCTTGGAGTGTCCCATGAAGGTGGCGAGTTGTTCAATATCCCCTTCAGACATGTTTAACAGCTGAGCCACAGTAGCTACATGTTTGCGGAGACGAGTAGATGTAATATTTTCTGGGTTTTTTGCCCCACATAGCTTACTATATTTTCTTATTACATCAGAGGCCCTCAAACAGCCAAGTGATTGAGGTAAAGAAAATAGATAAATATTTTCATTTTCAATGAAACTTGTTGTTTTTCTCAATTCTATGAGATACTTTAAACTTTTTTGTAACTGAGGTGTAAATAAAATTGGCACCCCTCTTCCACGTTTACCACGTATAACAACTCTTTTAAAACTTTCTGTCAATTTAAGTTCTACAGGAGATAAGGTTAGTTGAATTTCTTCTTGAGAAATTTCAGATTCTGCGTTAGTAAAAGTATCAAGTGTTATACGTTGTACCTCACCAGCTTTTCTACGGTTGAGTAACACTATCTGTGCTAGTACACTTTCTTGAAGGTTTCTGTAGTATTGTACATTATTGGGATTTGTTTTCAAATTATTATAAGACTCCTTTTCTAATTTTACAATATAATCTTTAAATAATTTGATATCGGATGTTAATGGTAATAAGGCCGGCTTATTCCATTTTCGTTGGTACATCAATTTGCACGCATTAGTTGATAGTTCATGTGACCATTCTTTTTCAATGATATATTTTAGGTTGTTGATTGATTCTTTTTGTACAGTTTGTGCATCCAAAGGTGATAAATCACTCTGTTTTAAAATAATACATTCAGCTATTTCACAGCATTGTTTTAATGATTGGCCTAACTTTAAAATAACTGACGGAGATTTGAAATTGTCATTTTCAACATTATACCCAGCTACCTGTTTAGAACATTTTACGATCGAATCAAAATACTTTGACGATAAACATTCTTGCAATGTATTTATTATTGTAACTTCTAATCTCATACACATCAAAAATCGTGCCAAAAGTCTCATTTTTTGAGACACTACATTAATTAAATGCTTTTCTTTATGTGATTTTAGATACCTTGAACCAAAATTGTTTAATAAGATCATCTGTTTTTGCAACTAATGATATCTCATCTGTAGCCATTCTCGAAAATACATTGTTTACTAAATCATTATCAGTATCTTTGAAAACAAGCAACATATTTTATCCTGCAGCCATAGCATTAACTTTACTTCCACGCGTTTCTTTATTATTTTTACATTTGTTCATATGTCTAAATAAATATTTCTTCTTAAACATTCCATAACAAAATTTACATGGCAAATAATTGTTAGCACAAGGGATTTCTTTTAATTCATTAGGGCGACGAACTGGTTTTACTTTATTTCCTTCAACATTATTTAAAAAATTTCCTTTCTTCCTTAAGGTGTCCGCTTCAAATTTTCGCTCTTTGGAGCCTTTTGGTAATGATTCATATCTTGCTACTTCTATCTCATCTTTATGTTTACGTAAAATATGTCATGTAAAATTAGTGACATCTTTTTCACAATAGACACAATGGTCAGTTTTATCCCACACTCGTTTATTCATAATACTCTTTTTTTTACTCGTTTCTACGCTACCATTAAAGTTATAGGGTTTGGAGTCTTTTGGTAATATTGTTAAGTTACTTCTATTTAATATGTTTTTTCTTTCAATGGTACTAGAATTTTCAATTTCTTTAACCTCTTCAATATACTCTTCAATTTCTGAGGAAACTGATATGTTGTTGTCATCGATATCTTTAAAACTAAGATTGTCTTGTAATTGTACATCTTCTTTAGCTTAAAATTATTTATAGTAGTTAATTAAATACATTCTATTATAATTTCAACTATAAGAATATATACTTACTTCCTTGTTTTAATAATTTTGCCTTGTACTTGTCCATTTAATCATTTTATAAGTACCAATTTTTTTACTTTTAAGCATAGGAGTTATAGGGCACACATAAAACCCCGTCATCCTTAAATTGAACACCAATCCATTCTAATTATAGTAAGAAAAAATAAATTGAATACTAAGAGGTGGTACTAAAAGAGGTGGGCAAGTAGATGTTGCCCTGCTGTACAGGTTATAAGTAGGCCACTTTAATGGATGGTATTAAATTTGAATTCAATGATATAATATCGTTGTATTAGAAAAACGATTCTGAGCGAAGACAGTATGTCAGCCTATAACACTACTATAGGTAGGCATATTTTATGTAGTGATGGGCATAATCGAATGATTTTAATAATCGAATGATTAGTAATCGAGACATTTTCATAATCGAGATATCATTCGAAATGTCCAAATGAAATATTAATAATCGAGATATCACTCGTTCAAAATAATTGAATTGTTTTGAATGAAATATCGAATAATCGAAATGTTTTGAACGAAATATCGAATAATATTTAGTAATGAGAATTATCATTAGTTATCAAGACAATTGTTAGAAACTAAATTTTTAAATAAATCGTATTCAATTGGTAAGAAACTAAGAAATATACAGATTTTTAATTTTTACTACAGTAAATTGTTAGTTATTACTGTTATTTTAGTACTTATTACTTATCATGACTATTGAATAATAAAAACCTTTCGATGCGTTATACATTTATTTAAACATTTTAATTTTTAATGAAATACTTTTTCACGCTATATAATTATTCAAATCTTTGAAAAATATAAAAATTAATTAGCAGTTAAATATAATTGATTACAACTCTTAGTATCTCATATATCCTTATGTATAGGTACGTGTAACTATAATTATAAACATTAAATATACATAAATAAATATGTAAATATGTACACATAATAATAAAATAATTAGTAACCACTTATATAATATAATAACAATAAAAACTTTTTATCAATTAAAAATACATAGATAGGTACTAATAATTAAAAAATTAAAAACGGAATTTAAAAAATATTTAAATTACTGTTTAAAAAAATTATAAAATCTAAATTTTTTGGTGATAATCTGTTTCTACGTTCATTAGTAATTTGTCCCGTTTTCGAAAAAACACGCTCTGATGGAACGGATGTAGCCGGAATACTTAAATACTTCCGTTGCATTTCATATAATTTTGGAAACGTAATTTCATATTGCTTCCAAAATTCTAAAGGATTTTTTTTCCTATCTAAAGGTGGAATTTCTAAATACTGGCGTATCATTATAGAAGCAGTAGCATTTGGATTTGACGTAATTTTGACTTGTGAAATTTTATCGTCAAAATGTTTCCATACAGAATAAATATTAGCACTCGATGTAGATTGTGTAGTATCTGATTCTGTTATTTCGGTGTTGTCATTTTTAGCACCTATCATATTAGTAAGTTAATTCTTCGCAGATCCATTTATGCGCATTATCAGCATTTTCCTGTAATCCAAAGGCTGTTTTTTTAGTCGTGGATCTAAAAAAGTCGATTTCGCAACTATCTTGTCTTTTCCAAATTACCCAAACGTCTACCAACTACATCAATTAATTTATTTTTAAATTCATTTCCTATAGTAGTTTCTGTTCTTAAGTTTTTTAACATGTATTGAAGACCTCGAATTAACGGTATAACTAATGATAGTGTTGGATAAATACATTGGATTTTAATACAATAATTTCAGAGAATTTTTTAATGAGTTAATTATAAAGAAAAAAATCACAAGATAATTGTCAAAAAAAATACCTACCTATTATATATTGAAAGTTTTATAACATAATTTTACGATTTTGATATAAAAATACTAACATATTGACATTTTCTGGTGCCAAACAGTTTCTTTTGGGGGTAACCACATTCCCGGCAGTTGAAAAACATCTTTCTGAGCTTACTGATGTGGCTGGTATTGACAAAAATTTCTTTGCTACCTTTGCTACCAAAGGATATTTTTTTTCGTGTGACTTCCACCATTCAAATGGATCAAAATCGTACCTCAATTGTGGTTCTGCCAGGTAGCATTGAAATTGCGTCGATGTATCGTTGATATCATGAACTTCATCGCCGTATAAAAATTAAAGTGCTCCTTTCTTTTTTTGAATACGAACTTCAATATCCACTCTATTTTCCGAAGTATTCATTTCAACCAGAACATTTTGTACTTTAGAACGGATATTTTCTCTTATTTCGATTTCCTCATGTTCCAAATCTTTATATCTTGGGTCTAAAAATGATGCTATTTGTCTTGAAGATATGATGTTTGTTAAATTATTAAGCTTAAAACGTTCTTTAAGTTGTGACACTACTGTCTGTTTAAAACTGATAATAACTTCACTATCATATTCATTAATTTTCAAGTGTTTTTCAATCACTTTTGAGATAAGAGGTCTAACCATTGATACTGGGGAATGTGTTTCGCCACAAAAAATTGTTGTTACAACTTGTAATGGTTTTAACAAAGCTACTACAGTTTCCATTTTTGTCCAGTCACTTTCGGAAATTTCCAACTTTTTTGCAATTGCAACATTAGTTATATTACGGTCAGCTAAAACATTTGTTACAGCGCATCTATTTGTATAAAGACGATCTAACATCATATAAACAGAATCCCATCTTGTTTTACAACTTTGTATGAGACTTAGTTGGTTTAATCCTAGCTGCTCTTGAATTTTTATTAAAGCATGTTTAGCCAAATTAGAATGTTTAAAATGACCTACCATTTTACTACTTAATTGGATCAGTGTATCAATACCATCTTGTTTTAATCCATTATTAACCGCAAGTTGAATACTATGAGCAGCACACGTTAAATCATATGTCTCGGATATATTTGTTAATGTATTCACAGCATTTATTATATTTCTTGCATTATCCGTGACAACAGCCATAATTTTACTTTCAATTTCCCATTTATCAAATGTATCCTTTAATTGGTGAGCAAGGTTTGCAGCACTATGAGATTCCTCCATTTCATGTGTTGTAAGTGTATACGACTTTGGGCACCATTGATCATCAATTATATGAGCACTAACTGTTATATAGCTTTGTTGAGATAACGATGACCAACAGTCAGATGTACATGCTATACTTATAGAAT
The DNA here is from genome assembly GCF_020882245.1 of Rhopalosiphum padi. NCBI lineage: Eukaryota > Metazoa > Arthropoda > Insecta > Hemiptera > Aphididae > Rhopalosiphum > Rhopalosiphum padi. The sequence continues at coordinate 43,394,879 of NC_083599.1, forward strand.
CCTTCAAGTTTTTTTGTATTATATCTTTTACCGATGATTTTAATGCTTTCAATCTTGATTTTATTGCTCCTTCCTTGCATATTTTGTAGTTAGGTTCGACAACTGTCATAAACTGTTTAAAACCTTCACTTGAACAAAAAGATAGCGGCATTTGATTCACGGCTATCATTTTTGCTAATGCTTGATGTATCTGCTCTGTTTTTTCGGAGCTGCAAATTCGATCGTCCTCCCGATTCCTATAAGTTCGTCGACGTTTCCTAGGTATTGGTATATCAATTTCCAAACTATGTGTTTCTGAAGAACTTGCAGTCGTAGTTGAACTGGTTAAGGTATCGGCATTATCCAGTTCATGACCAGAAGTAACCCTGTATTATCGAAAAATGTAAAAAAAGTACCTATTTTTTAATTTCTCATACCTTGTTTTGTTAAAATTTATTTTAATAATATTTTTAATATTTGAGATAAAGTTTTGGAATATTAATACAGTAGAACCTCGATTATCCGATCTAATTAGGACCACACCGAATTAGGATGAGTGAAAGTTCGGATAATAGAATTTTTTTAAGGAATATAATGCAAAGAACCCCCGGACAGTAAATAAACTAGGCATTTTTACTTATTATGAATACAAGATTAAATATTATACGCTTATTTTAATGATTTAATTAATTTTTTCAACAAATTGATCAATTTTAGATTCTAAGTGAAACGAAGAATGTATTGGTTTTACAATGATGTATACATTTTAAACTTTTTCCAAATTTAGGCGTTAATTACCCAAAAATTATAAAAAACGATTAAAACGAGGTTTTCGTAGAAATTGTTTTTAGTATTAGTCTTAAATACAAAAATAGTAGTCCTACGAACACAACATTTCCACCAAAGTCAACAGTACTTATGTAAAAAAAATATAAATTAAATTAAAAAATTTTTATTCAGGGTTTCGTTTAAGCGTTTAAGTAAATTATTATACAATTTTGTCGGGATTGACTGTTTTTATATCAATAATAATTTTAATCTTTAAAATATTTATAAAAAAGTATTGGACCATCCAATCATTAGGAACCTTTGAATACAGATAGACCATATGAGAATAGCACCAAATATTTTTTGTAAAAAATAATAATTTTAATTTACCTATAGTTAATAAATATAATATATATAATATATGTATATTAAGTACATAGTACATACCTCCGTGATGCAGTCGTGAGTGGTTTTATACCATGAATAGTTTTCAAATGTCTACCCAAAGAACCTGTTGTTCCGCCAATACAGCAAAATTCATTATTTTCATTTTCACTACACAAATCACAATACGCTTTGTCGCCTTCACGTTTAGCGTATAGCCACACCCAACTTTTACACTTATTACTCATTTTATAAATTAATAAAAAAAATTAAACTTAAATACGTACAAAAATTTCATATAATTTTGTACAACACACAAGACACAAATGAAATAAAAATCACTCAAAATAATGTGTAATTTATATTTTATTATTAACACAATGAATTTTCGAGTGTTTTTATCTTTATTATTTAATACCTATCTCACTGTTATAATAGTTTCAACATTATATCAATATTGGATTTTACCTGTATGTTACAAAAATTGGTGTCTACTATCTATACTATATCTATTTGTAATTGGCATTATCGGGTGATCACAAATGACATAAGATTACATTAACTCAGTGAAATAATACCACAAAAATAGTATTCTACACGTCAGTATCACTTAACAATATTATTAATTTTATTTTATGATATTCATCTTAAAGTTTATAAAAACTACTGAACCTTAAGCACACGGGTAGATACAATTTTAATACACGTGTACACGAACTTTAAAAACACGTGTAATTAAATGCACGGGTATTCATACACTTTACTATTTAAGGTACGGACTACGGGTACACGTGTATATTAATACACGTACCAGACCGAGAGCTCTAATTTAAAGTATAAGTGCTATATAATTTGGAAATTAAAAAATATTTAAATATTCACGAGTTATTTTAATTATTTGTGTTTAACAATTTAATCTAAACCCGTAACCTGCTGAGGACTGTTGGAAAAAAAATTCTTATCAGTTAAGTTTGAAAAAAAATTGTGAAGTTGCTTGAATTAAAATTAAATTAAGCTGATGAGCATAAAAAATTATGATATGTACATTTTTATATTTTTTATATTTTATATAATAATATATATATAAATTAAGCTTGACGTCACATAAACTCAACCAAATAGCTATCAAAATGATGACATGTTCTTTATGTTTTTATTTCACCATTTAGCTAATCCTTACAACCGTTAAATATAAAAAATCTACACAACTGTATATGTGGGTAACTGTAGAATGATTGAAACCAGCCTTTTCTAATTAATCTGTTTTATAACTATGTCCAAAATTAGAATAGATTATTGAATCTTCCTTAATCCTTAACTACACGCACTGGTGTACAGAGTACACCCATATGCTGCATGTCACTTGTGTCCCAAAAAAGGTAGTAAATTTGACCCGGTAACTTGCGTCCCGTTTTGGAGACGCAAGTTGGCTGTATAATTATTACTGATATCATCTACTAGTCTAAAATCAATATTTCATAAACTATACTGTATAAATAAACCAGACTATTTATGGAATGGAGACAATTTAGTTTGTAGATACAATTTATCTATACTAACTATCTAAATATCTTAATAATTAGGTATATTATGATATATTGTATTAATAAAAATTAAAGCATTAATACTATATAAAAAAAAAAATACAGAAAAAAAGCATTTAAAATAAGAATACTTAAAAAAACCAAATCAAAAATGTAAAAAAAAAAACAAAATTCCACAGTTAAATTTTATAAAAAACGTTTCATTTATATTATGGTACTTCCGTGTTATCTCAACTACCCAAATATTTATAAAACTACCTAACCTACTTCCGCATAGGAATCTATTTATAAATTTATATATCCCCGTTGCAATCTATATAATCGTAATGTACAATTTACTAAAAACCAATTAGTTTAGGTATTTTAACCATTTTATGTCGGTATTTATTTCGTTAGTCAGTCGACATTCGTCCTATCATCCATATTATTTTACGTCTAGTCAATATGAATTTTTTTAATTCACTCAAACGATTGAACGCCTTTGGGGATCGGCAAAGTGGCGAAACAAAAAACATAGGGGATGAGCTCGTCATCATTTGGATTCATACCTGACCGAATTTGTTTTGCGACAAAATCTTGCAAACAAAATTTGAATGGATATTAAAACCTATTTCCCCCCTAAAAAAATTATTAAACCTAACTAAATGTTTTATACTATTATTTATTTTTTTACTAGATTTTTTATACTATTATATTAATTTATTATTTTTATTAATTACACTAAAACATAAAGTAAACCAGTAAAACATACATTTTGTATATTGATGTCGATATTTCCGGGACGCAATAAGGTTGTAAAAAAGGTATAATGGGACGCAAATAGGCTATGATCCTTTTTGAATTTCTTTTTGCGGGACACAAGTAGTATCCACCAATCAATATTTCTATTTATCTTGTTTTATTTTTGTTCATAACTGTTTTCAGTTACTATCCTAATCTAACCTTTCCTTACAATGTACATAACTGTTATAAATCCATTTCAGTCGCCATTCGATATTTATGGCAACCAGTGGTGGATTTAAGGGGGGGCCCTTTGGCCTCGCCCCCCCCCATTGGCATAATTTAAATACACATATTTGTGTGTATTTTTTAATTACTGAAAAATTTAAGATTTGCGTTTTGAACTACGGCCCCCCCCCCAAAAAAAAAAAAAATTAAATCCTGGATCCGCCATTGGTAGCAACATAAACAAGCTCAGTATAAAATTATTTTTGTGTTTGTGAATGTAATAGGTACACCGTGCGTATAATAATGATAGTATTTTTTACTTGAATATAAAACAAAATTATAATGTGCTCAAGTTGTTAAAAAATAAAACCACCACATCATAAATAATATACTTTTTATACCTATATACATAGTGATAAATTTACATTCTAAACGAAAAGTACATTTGATGAAAGAATTATAGTAAAGGCTGTAAATGATTCGAAAGAAAATTAGCAATCCAGTCACCTTTTACAATTAAATACTGTGTAAACATGTTTTATAAACTAACGTAGATCTCTGCGCCAATTGTGTTTGAGGTATCTCAAAAATCGGGTGGATACGCGATTCGCTTCAAAAACCGGAATATTGCTGACATGCCTATGTATTTTGACATGTGGATTTACTTGTTTAAATAATTATTTATAATTTACATTAAAGATTATTTACTGTGAAGACTATTATTGGCCGTTTTCATAAGATGAGGAAATTAGAGAGAATTAGAAAAAATAAATATTTTCCGTTTATTACCTAAAAGGTGATCAATTGATTATTTTTATTTTTCCTCTTTGTCCTACTAATCATCAATTATTCTAACCATGATTTTCAATTGCTTGAAGCTCCATCTCTATCTTTGATGACTAAACTGTGCTAAAACTTTACATATAGAATACAATTATAACACATTACTGTAGTTCTGTAACCACTAACCCTAGAGTCTAGGGCCTAGACAATATTAGATGTGTGTAGAAAAATAAATAACTATAACTTTCACTGTAATTGGTATTTTCTTGTCATTTGAGCATAAATCTAAAAATAAATACTATACCTATTGGAAATTATAACTGAAAAGCTGTAATAGACTTGTTATAAATAAACATCAATAAAATTATTTTGTTAGTTGTAATTAAATGTTATCAAAAATTTTAATAAGTTTCAAGTAAAATCGTTTAAAAATTAGGGAAGTTAAGCCACCCTCTAATTGCGCCCATCTTCATTTTAAAATCATCATACTTATGACAAAAATTTACATTCTTCTACATAAATATTTTCATTGTTTTGATGAATTCCATTTGATAAATGGTTTTGCTTACTGGTTCATGAATTTCAGAATGGTAAAGCTTACACATGATATTCTATTTCATTTATCCCAACTATTTGAACCATATTAACGTACAACGCCGTATTTTTGTGTTTATAAATATTAACAACACACTATTATTTAAAAATAAATGTATATTTTCATGTTTTTAATTTAAAAAAAATATGTTACCCAACTTTATAGAAACTAGCTAATACAGTTTAATACTACAGGATATTGCAGCATAGACGCGCGACTTGCAAGCTACAGGGAATTTCGAGAACGAAACAATACAATAATATTATAACTATTTTATTATTAATTATTAGCTGTCGTCCCTAATGATCATTTAATATAATATAATAATGAACAGTCATAATACATTATGTCAATAAGGGGCTCGTTATACAGTCGTTTTAAAATGTGTTACAGTTGTGTGGTGCTGGAGTGTCTCACATTGATTTATCCGGACAAGAACTGGGACGGTGGTGGCGGTGGAGGCGATAGCGGCAGAGGCGACGATGACGTATATACCTTGAGTATGGAATTTGTGACGGCATACTGGTTGATCTCGCGCACATACTCGAGTACGAACGACTGGACGAATGAGTCAGCCAGCTGCTTGCCACGTGACGTATCGCCGGTGACCAGCACATGAACACGGCCGTTCGCCACCGGTTGCTCATTGATCGATCGTATGAGGAACTGGCATTCGGTGAACCGCTGATGCGTGATGTTCAAATGGATCTGGTACTGGCCGACGGCCGGTCCTGGATCGCGCGCCTCCTCAGGCCCGCAACCATCCACGTGCGTATACCGAGCACCGATTGTATAAAACCGCCAGGCGTCGTGGGGTACGCCGGCTAGCGTCATGTAGTATCGGTATACGAAGTCCCTAACCGGTTGCGTAGTGACATCGTTAAGTTCTGCTGCACTCGGCTCTGCGTTAATTTGCGGTTCGTCCTCGGACATATTTTCTTTAATATTATTTTATAATAATGTTAATAATTGCTTTTATCAATTTTATCAATTGCTTATTTATTTACTTAAATAATATTATGTTGCGTGTCGCGACGGTTACGACGATAATACCGATGGTGGAGCGCACCTGCTTGTGGTGTATTATAGTTTTTGTTAAAAAAAATACATCCAATTATAACAAAACATGGTTTAAAATCAACGGTGTACACAAAAACCAAATAAAATAGTATTAGTACATTCGTGATATTTTTGGATACCTAATTGTTTTTTTTTTATGTATAACTTCGTTTCCCTTCAGTGTTTAAATTAATTTTTTTCTATAATTTATTGTTTTTCGGCTTTAATTAGGCGTATTGGACAATACGTCTTATACTATATCCTGTTAAGAATTGGAGGTTTAGAGTGCTCAGTCGCTCGGACGAAAACCAGTTCTGTTCACGCATGTATTTTAGTACGGGGAGTGCTTTGGTGTCAGTGTTACCAAGTTGGTTTTTTTAAGACTAAATTTGGTTTTTTTTGCTGCTTCTAGTTGTTAAATTTTTGAATCTAGTTGATGGTCATTTTTATGGTTATTTTTTCGTTTGATTAGTTATTTTCTTAAACTAATCAAATTTATCATATATCAAACCAAATTACTAAATTCCATTAAAAATATGTTTTGTTATAAAAAAAGTTAACAACATAAAAATGACAATTTTTTTAAAAAATATTGTTTAATTATTACCAATCATTCTGATAACAGATAATAATTAAACAATTTAAAAAAATTAAAATCAAGAGAAATATTTGTTATAATATTGAGTTTTATTCAATAAAAGTATGACTCTGTAGTTATATATTTAGCTTATACAATGTAGGTACAACTTTATCTATTGTAAGTGTACATCTTTATTGATGATTGATGCTATTAAGATAAGACCCGAGGTTATGTAGTACTCTAAAGCTATTAAATATATTACATTATTATTGTATAGTACTGTAATAATATAGTAGGTATATTGGAAACATAAGAATATAAAAATACCAGCAATTGTTGTAAACTGGTATTTTACATTTCCCAAATAAATTGACAAAATAAAAATCATTCAGTTTCCACATTGTTTTTGATTTTCTCTTCCTCTTGCTTTTAATTTGTTCTTACTTTTTAGTTATACTTCACTTAGGTTTCATTAACTTGTTTGTTTTATAACTACTAACCCATTAGTACTGAATATTAGGAGAACAATGAGATAGCCTACATATACACAAAAGTTCCGTCAGGTATGGAAGAAGGACAAACTATTTATGGACTGGTTACAAGAGATGATGGATGATCCAACAAAAGCTTACTGTAAACCATGTCGTTGTAGTATCCGTGCAAGAAAGGCTGATTTAATAACCCACAGTGAGTGTAAAAAACATAAATCTGCATTAAGTGCAATATGCATTAGACCTACAGGATCATTCCAATTTAAATCCACTAATTTAAAAATGCAACATACACAAGCTAATATGGTTTTATTTGTAAGTGCACATCGTGCAATTATGGCAATTGATCATTTAAAAGAGTTGTGCAATGCTAACATTTTTAATTAATTATTATTTATTTATATGCATAAAAATACTTTGGTATCAAAATTTAAAACTTACTAGGTAGGTACTTATATTAGTTACTAATAATCTAATCTTGAAAAAAATATCAGAAACACAGGAAATTGCAAGTGAAAATGAAAATGCATTTAATATTGATGATCCGTCTGCGACTGAAGCAGAACTTTCGCCATCTTCATCGTCAGCTACATTAATTAATGATGGCGCAGGATGTTCACGGGTATAATTATTATTATTTATATTAATTATAATTAATATAATTTCAATAATGATAATAGTTAACTTTAAAAATCTAAATTACACCTAACAATCAGCAAAATAACAATAAATTATACTTTTGTTATATTTATATTTAAAAATGTTTTCTACTAAGGATTTTCATAAAAGTGACTCGTCAATAAGGGAATCTACATTTATTGCCTTCGATCAATCGAATCCTATTAAAAAACAGCAAACTTTGCCGAATATGATGTACAACATTTCTTCATTTTAGGTAATTAGTATTCATATAACTTTATTTTTCTACCTATTTAAATATATTTTTATATTTTAACGAATAATAATAATATATTTATAATACCTAGTAATATTATATTACATAGATATAATACAACTTAAAAAAGTTTGATGTATAAAATATCTAAAATTAATACTTTTTCTACACGTTTTTATGATAAAATATAGATACTTTTAGTTATAATTTTGAAAATAATATATAGGTGTGTATAATAATTATATAATATTATTAATTTAGCCGATGGTTCGAATACTGTAAAAATTACCGATGCAGTGGTATACTATTTTTGTAAAGAAAATGTCCCGTTTGCTACAATTGAAAGTCCTGGTTTCCGAAATTTACTTAGTACAATATGTCCACTTTATAAAATTCCCAGTCGTGACAGTTAAAAGAAGAGTAGACGAAAAATTTAGCGTATTAGCAGCCGAATTTCGAGACAAGCTTATCAAAGTTGAAAATGTATCACTGACAACTGATGTTTGGACTGAAACCATGCAAATGCGAAGTTATATCGGAATAACTGTTCATTTTTTTAACAAAACTAATATTGAATCGGGTAAAATTTCATAATATTTCTGGTGATATACGTATATATTTCTTTATTTATTCGGAATTATAAGGTATTAATGTTATTTTAGGAGTCATTGGAGTAACCGAACTAGATGAAAGTCATACTTCCAGATATTTAGGTGAAGTTTTTGTTAATACAGTATCAGAATGGGGCATTGAAAAAAATAATGTAGTGGCTGTAACAACAGATAGTGGGGCTAACATAAAAAAAGCAGTAGTTGACGAATTTGGAGAAAAACGACATTTAGCATGTTTAGCACATACTATTAATTTAATTGTGGAAAAAGGTATTAGTAAAACCCAAGAAGAAAATGCCACAACTAGAGTTAAAAGTGGAGAAGTTCCCCAATTATTGCATAAAGTTAGATGTATTGTTAAATACTTTAAAAAAAGTACCAAGGCGTGTGATGAATTAAGAAGTGTTCAAAAGTCAGAAGGTAACAAATACAATTATTAATAATTTTATAACAAAATAATAATTCCTTTTTTATTGTTCAATTTACAGGAGTGTCCGAAGGGAAATGCAGAAAATTAATACTTGACGTACAATCGCGCTGGAACAGCTCATTTTACATGGTAGAACGATTTATTTCCATGTCAACTATAATTTCAAATATTTTACTTTCTCGAACGGGTAATGAAGTTCCGGAAATGTTGTCGGCACGAGATCTTCAGTCTTTAAAAGAAATCTGTTTGCTACTTGGCATAATTGAGAAACAAACAAAGGAGCTATCAACGGAAAAGTATGTCATGTCAAGTAAGATCATCCCTGTTATAGTGTGCACTCAAAATTTAATTAAAAACGAGAAACCAGTTTTTAATATTGCAAAAAAATTACAAATTAAACTATTGGAAGAGTTTGCATACCGGTGTGGGAAGTTGGAATATAACCCAATATTATCTATTTCCACTATACTTGATCCAAGATTTAAAGATATATACTTTATAGAACCACAAGCCAAATCAAAAATATTAAATACACTAGTAAATTTAATCGAGGCACAAAACCCATTTGCAAACAACGATGAGATCTTGGAAAATGAAGTAGAAGATAATGTTGATTCTACTAATAGTAATAATTGTATTGATCTTTGGAGCCTACACAGGAGTCTTGAGAAAAAACAAAAAAATAAAACAAAGTCTGGATCTCATGCGAAAGATGAGATACATTCTTATTTGGATAAATCGGTTATTGGACTCAAAGAAGATCCGATTATTGAATGGGAAAATATCAAAGAAGCTTTTCCAATTCTATATAAACTAGCCAGACAATATCTTTTTATATCAGCCACATCAGTACCATCAGAAAGATTGTTTAGTAAGACCGGTGACATTATGACGAAAAGTAGAAATAGAATATTAGGCTCAAGATTGTCAAAACTAGTATTTTTACAATCATTAGATGATAAGTATTGGTTCTGAATTTCTAATTTTCTAAATATTTTACCTTACAAGTTGTAAATTTTATAATATTGAATGTACACAAAATTATATATTAAAATATTTACTTGTTATTTATTTATATGACCTATTAATATTAATATATAAAATTATATCGATATTTCGATATTTTGATACCTATACAAAAGTTTACATCGATATTTCATTAATCGATATATCGAACCATTGTCGTTTTTGCGCATCCCTACCCATCAATCTTAAAAGACAACTATGATACGTTTCGATTTAATTATTTGTTCGATGTTGGAGACCATAAACAGTGAATCTACATGGAGCCATGGTGTCCATCCAGTATCGTTGGAAATATTGCATTAATCCATGTAAGTCCCTTTCAAGAAGATACTCGGTTACTATAATATGATAAGTAATAATAATAATAAATTGACCAACTTCAATCATTAACTTGTAATAATTATAAAGTATATACCTACATAATATTATAATTTATAGGTATAATACAAAATTACTTACCCGTGTTTTGAATGACATGAAATCCTGATTGTATATAAAATGCCACACCGTGATACTGTATTTCTTCGGCGCGCAAATGTGCCAATGACATTAGCTGAAATTGTTAAAAATACATGTAAGAAAAGTTTTTCCTTTATTAAGTATAGCATCTACTATATTCTTATGTAATAGTAAATATAACAATATTTTCACTAATTAGTTGCCAATTATTTACATTTTAACTTCTCTAATCGACATAAACATATCTGTATGTAATGGTGTAATCAATATATTGTTATATCAATGCTTAAGTTAAATGTAATTTTATATTAATAAATATATTATCCAAAAACTAAAACTATTGATATTTATAGAAATTTATTAGCCTTGTAGATTTTATTGATTTTAATTCAACATAACTCATGGTTTTTTTATATATATATATCTTGCCTACTATTTAACTATTCAATTTTTTTTTTTTTAGTGAATTTTCTTTACAGTGATATATTGTAAACAGTGAAAATATAAATAGATAGATGAACATTTGAATAATTATTACCATTCTTAAGATCCTCCTGACATCTTCATTTGAAGTACTTAATTGTACAAGCTTGTGATGGCTTCTGATGAAACTGACAATAATATCTCGATTTTCAGGCCCAATTTAAAGGTGGTTTGCGATATGATGATTACACTGACCACGGTGTCAAGTCCAAAATTCTGGCATCATGCGGAAATGATATGATATATTCTAATTTTGAAAAATTTGTACAAAAAAAACTATTGTCTCTACAGCTATAAAAGTTATGTCCCTAGAAAATAGTTAGGCCCCTCCAAAAAGTCCCCCGTAGTTGTGGTTAGGGGTGACGGTAATACCGGTATATCGATTTAAGGTCGATATACCGGTATACCGTATATCCGTATACCGGTATATTGCCTTTTTTTTTAAAAATGGTATACCGAAAATATCGAATTTAGGTATATTGATAAAAATAAAAATATTAAAAAATAATCTGATCATTATTAACGCCATTGCGTGTTTATCGAAAATACCGTTATTACCGATTTATCGAAAATATTTGTACGTATTATAGAATTATACATCAAAGATACATTTATTTTAAAATGTACAACAAATACTAAAATACATATTTATATATATTGTGTATAATATTAATAATATTAATAATAATAATATCAAATGTTTATATTATTATAATATAACTATAGACATGAGGACGAATCTTATCCCCAGGCTTATGAAGTTGAACATATTAATAAAGATTTTAACACGTTAAATGATACCGAAGAACATAATAATGGCGATGGAATAATTGAAAATAATGATGGCTCTTACATATATAGCCAGAATCAAACTTCTGAAGAAGATTTTTCGACTCCGTCTTCAAAAACTACGTGAGATTAATAGTTTTAAATTGAATATAAAGTAAATAATATAAAAGTAGCATTTAATAGAGATTTTTCACAACTTAAATGACTTTGTAAAATGATAAATTGTTTTGTTTTAGGAATAAATCATTACTACTCCATCAAAGTAAACTGGGAAATGAATTTAAGAAATATGACAAAAAGACATCAAATAGGTACACAATTGCTATTGCTTACTGGAGTTCTACTGACACGTAGCCATACAATGTTATGTCAAAAGAAAGTTTTACAAGTTTTAAGCACATGATGGCTGTGTTGTGTCCTAATTATAATGTTCCTAGTAGACAAGTGTTTGCTGATATTAAAATTCCTGCTATTTATGCTGATTTAAAAGTGCGAATACCAAATGAACTTCAAACTATACAGTATGTAGCCTTAACTTTACTTAACCTTAACTTAACAGATTGCTGGACTTCAAATACATTACAACCTTACATTGCAATTACTGCTAATGGGATTAATGCAAATTGGGAGTTAAAAACATTTTGCCTTAGTTGTACAAGTTTGGACATAGAACATACAGCAAATAATGTAAAGGAAATGGTACTTTTTGTTCTCGAAACTTGGAAAATTCCACTTTCAAAAATTTCTGGTATTACAACTGATAATGGTACTAATATGATTAAAGCGGTACAACTCTTAGACTTATTTCATGTTAGCTTCTATGGGCATACTTTGAATAATGGTGTTTCAGCTGCTCTAAAATTTAAACCAGTAAATTATATAGTAAATAAAGTGACCAAAATTCGAGCAAAATTCCATTATAGTTCAAATATACGCCGGTTGCTTAAAAAAGCACAAGAAAATCGTCAACTTCCAATTAAAGTAATGCTAGGTGCTGTGAGACTCGTTGGTGGTCTTACTTACCAGCACTTGAGTTTATAAAAGACCATCATGTACATCTTCGTGATGTTTTATATGAAATTAGATCAAATTCCAAGGCTCTACAGCTGCTTTCAAATAGTGATGAACTTGAACTTTTAAATTTAATATGTACGATTTTAAAGCCCCTTCAACAACTTGGTGAACATATGTCAGCTGAAAAGGTAGTAACTGCTTCAGGACTTTGGCCGATATATTCTCAATTGGAAAATCATTTTTACTACGATCAGATTCTTCTTCAGTCATTAGTAGCTTAAGTCAAATATTTCAAAAAGCTGTATATAAAGTAGACCTTTTTTCTACAGAAATAGAATGTGACATTTCGACTGTTGATTTTGGTACTAAAGATTCTAGTTTGTACACTGTGGCAGAAATGAGTGAGAAACTCAAAACAATTTACATTCGATATCAACAATATTAGAATATTAGTTTTCATATTAAAAAAGAAATTCTGGTTCCACTTACAAAGCAATACAAAAACTCCTCTCAAAAATTAAAAAAATTAAAAAAAAATAACTCAAAAACTAAAAGATGTAAATATTTTAAATTTTCACCAAATGTTTAAATTAGCGTTCTCCATACACAGTTAAATTTTCAAAGAATTTTGACTTTTTTGAGCTATTTATAGACAATTGAAATTTTCAATTTTTTGTTATAAATGTTGATAAAAAAAATTTAACTGGGACAAATTACTTGAAAATTTAATTGAAGGGTCCACATAACTTGTTCTAACTCTCATTCAAAAATTATAAAAATACATAGGCACAATTTTTTTTTATTAGCATTTGAAGTTCAAATATTGACAAAAATTCGTCAAAATCATGAATATTTTTCACTATTTGGTAGTTGAAAATTTATAAATATTTTACTATCAAAAGCTAAGAATTGAAAATTTAATACTATGCTGTCCATAAGTTAAGCTTAGAATAATTATAAAAAAGTTTGATAATTATTCAATTAAAAAAATTTTACGAGTGTTTAAAGTTTTAATTTTAATTTGAAATCAAAAATACACGAGTAAAATAACGTTTTATTACTAAATAATTTTCGATTTTTGTATTTTTTAAAAAATTACCAAATGTAGGAGCTTGAGACTTTTACTTAAATGTTTGAATTTGTTTCAAAATAGAATATATGACAATATTTAAATATAATATATCCTAGACTGACCAATCATCTCCGTTCAGAATCCTTTTTCGTATACAATGATACCGATCATTGCATTCAAATTTAACCTACCCTAGTCCGAGGTCCATCCCACCCCCTAATGTACAGCATAGCGATACTCACTTACCCGCTTTTTTTAATTTTTTTTTAAATTTTTTATTTATAATTAAAAATTTTATGTATATTTTGACAATTTTTCCTCCTATAATTTCTTCAAACATTTAAATATTTTATAAATGTCCTATTAGCATATTTGAATTTTAATTTTAGCTCTAAATTAATTTTTTTATGTATACATATATAAGTAAAATATTTATTCATAAGTAAATAAATACCCTATTTTTCTATAGTTGTATCATTTCCGTATACAAAATGGAGTGGAATAATGAATTAACGCTCGAATTTCTGGAAGCGTATGAAAAACATCCAGTTCTGTGGAACAGCTCTTATCCAGGACATAAGAATAAAAACATTCTACAGGATGCATGGAATAAAGTAGCTAATGAGTTGAGTGTTACAATGACAGTTGTTGCGTTGAAAAAGAAGAAAGAATCACTGATGTCGACCTACAGGACTTTGAGAAAGAAAGTAGTGGATTCAGAGACCACCGGAACGGGTTCACATGAGGTGTACTTTCCATCGTGGTTTGCCTATAATGCGATCGATAGGTTTATTAGAGTCCAAAATACGAAGATATCTTCTCTGAATTCGGAGGTAATTTTATTTATTTATTTATATTTTAATTTATAATCTATTATTTAAATACAAAGTTAACCAAACAAAAATAATTATAAACCACTAATCAATATAATTTTGCCATTCTACTGCTCTACTTGTCATACAGTATTCTCCAAACTCTCGCCGAATATCCTTTGCTTCCTCGGAGGGTTTTCTAGGTTTGTTAATCAGTGAATTGAAAGATGCCATCCCTTGTAGATCATTGCGCCATGTTCCGGGAATCAATTCACCATCCTCTTCATAATCGAAAGTACCAGGTGGGGTATAGTTTTTTCTTGATGTTGCGCTTCTTCGTAGAAAATTATGAAGTAAACAGCATGTCATACATATTAAAGTAGCTTTATCAGGTTGTAGTAACATAGGTGATCTGAATACTCGGAAAACTGATGCTAAAATACCAAACACATTTTCCACAACTCTACGTGCGCGACACAAGCGGTAATTGAAAATCCGTTCTAAACTTCCTTTAGGATGATTTCCTCTGTAAGGTTTCAGAAGAGTACTACTCATAGGAAACGCATCGTCACTTATAAAAACATATGGCATCTCCTTGTGTCGTTGTAATAAGGGCTCGGGTGGTGGAAGCAGAAGTTCGTTACGAATTATTTTACGATAAATACTCGTGTTAGCATACACACCTGAATCGTTCATTCTTCCTTGCGCGCCAACATCAACAAATGTAAAAAAATATTCCGAGTTAACAAATGCCATGAGTATAATGCTGAATGACTTCTTGTAGTTGAAGAACATAGATTCACTATTAAATGGAGCTTGCAATAGTACATGCTTTCCATCAACTGCTCCAACGCAATGTGGGAAATCCCAATGACGTTGAAACCCATTTGCTATTGTTTTCCATTCCTCCTGTGATTTAGGTAGCTGTAAAATACAAATATTTATAATTCACAAATGAAATGGGACCTTATTGAATAATTGTTTTTTTTGTATATATTATAATTGTAATAATATTTTTACAAATTAACATAAAACTTTAAAATTTTAAAATAAATTTTAACAATCCATTTATTTTTAGGATATTGCCGATGGAAATATATGTGGAACACAGGATTTTATGCAAAATGAAGGAGGGTCAGATCATACTGGTTTTGAAGAGGATGTCTTAGAATCTTCTACACTTGGAGACAATGAAATTCAAATTGCAGGGGGGGACACCCAACAAAACATGAATATGTTCTCAGTCCCACAAACACCAACTATGAAGAGAAAACAGAGAAATGTTGATAGCCAACTAGTAAGCAAACACTTGAAACAAGCAAGTGATGTTTTGCAGAGTTTGATTAAGAAACCGAATGTACCACAAAATCAAAAGGTTACTGACGGCCCTGAGTTATTTGCACAGCTATTAGCCGAGAAACTTCGCCAACTATCTCCCCGGACTCGTTTACTACTGGAACATAAAATTGATAACCTGGTTTTTGAAGTACTAATTCAGCAAATGGATTCACAAACTCAAAATCATACTCCCAGAAGTATTATTGTTCCATCTCCCTGTTCATCGCTGGAAAGTTATATTTCACCTGGATCGACATATTCAACACATCAATTTTCTCATACGCCTTCTCCATATGAAGAACATACTAGTGCATCCTACACACAACCTCTCACTGCTAATCATGTGTACTTACAACCATCTCAACCGCAACATAAGGAAGGCATAAACATAACTGTCCCACATACACAATCAAGTACTATCCTTGGCTTTTATGGAAATGCTGAGGAATTCGTGGATGGTAACCAGACAGGAAACGATAAATAGTTTTAAATATAATGTAATTTGTAAACATTTTATGTTATTAACGTACCTGATATAAAATATGATTAATAAAAAATTTGTATTTTTCTTGTGTACTATAATAATTATAATGTAAAATGTATTAAATAAATTATCATTATAAATTTAGTATATAAATATTATTTTTAAGCGCCTGAATATCAAAAAAATATTGACCAGTCCAAATAGGTAGAAGCGTATGTAGAAGCACATTTAGGTGTTAAATTGCTTACTTTTATTTCATCTTTCAGCGCATCAATAATAGCTAGGCAAACTTCCGGTACGATAAGGCTTATTGATTGATGTGATATCTTAAATAGATATTCCAAGCTTACAAAGCTATCACCTGTAGCCAGAAATCGAAGAGTGACTGCTAAACGCTCTTGAATTGTTATTGCCTTCCTCATGTTAGTATCTTGTTTTCTTATTTTCGGTCCAATTTTTGTAAGAATAATTTCAAAATCTTCGGACGACATTCGACAGAAGTTTAGAAATTTTCCTGATTTTTCTGTCCTTAGAGCCTGGAGCATATGTGAGGCATTATATCTAGCAAATAGAATTTATACGATTAAACAACCAACACTGCATAAAATATATTTAAATAAAAATATCAATTTTAAGTTCAACTTTATTATTACCGTTCTCTACTTCTATTTAATGAAGTCATCCACCACCTCCTTGCACGTCTTTTTTTCTGTTTTTGATCAATCAATACCTTACTACAAGATAAAACAATTACAGTGGCTGCAGCTGCAATTACGTCATCCATTTTTTATATTTATTTTTAAGCTTTTAAAGTTTTTTAAAGTGTGTTTATATTCACATTCAGATATACACTGGAGGGAAATATTCACCCAACATTCCGACTTGACACTGGGTCCAATGTTGGCCACAACGTGTAGCTGCAACCGTTAGTCAAACATTGGTCCCAATGTTCAGCCAACGTTTGCACACCTATGTTGGACCCAACGTTCGACGCGTCGTGTAGTACCACCTTTACACACGATCAAAGCGTGTCGGGAAGGTGACTTTCGAGTTCAAACGATGAGTCTTATATCAATATCCGATGATGGGCGTCCGTATTATAATATTTCTACATACATGTTTGTGAATATACGTGACGATTTTCATGTTATATAAACTCGCGGAATAACAATTTAATATAACTATTTCTTTCTCATTATATTCTTATATAAAATAATGTATGTAAATGCGTATGTATGTACAACTGTCTTTCTTATCGAAGAAAACTGAATTCTCAGTAATAAAAATTCATTACAAATTAATTATTTCTTTCTCATTGTATTGTTATATAAAATGATTATGTATATGCAGGCTTTATTGTAAGGTGCAGTAGGACACTAATTGTGCATTAGGAAATATGCAATATGCAGTTGGCTTAGCGAATATGTGCAATTGAGAAATACAACAAAAATTATTTTGCCAAAATTATTTAAATAATGCATGTATTATATAGACATGTAGTACGTGAAATCAGTCACACCCGACATCGAATGACGATTGACGACTACGCGCTCGCTATCGGCGTTGAACGTGTTAACCCTTTGAAGCACAGGATTTTTTATTTCTGATTTCTTGACTTTAAGTGACTGTTTCCTTTTATTTTACAATACCATATTATAAAAAAAATAGTTTTTTAAATTGTTCATTAAAAAAAAGGTGGTATACCATACTTACCACCATGCATGTACCACCTTTTGTATTAGGTATAACATAATTTTTTTATTGTACGTATTTAAGCATATTACACATTTATTTTCTTTATTTTATATTATAACATAAATCAACACAATTAATATTGATTGATAAACCTTTTTATTTTTTAAATAGAATAGTTATGATAACCTTTTTCAATATAAACAAAAAAAAAAATTAAAAATTAACAGAAATGAAACTTAAAATCATTTGACTTCTCGTAAAAATATAAATGAAAATATTGTCTACTAAATAAAATAAAAACAACGTGTTATAAAAATATATAAAACAAAATAAATTAAATAAAACTAATTTATTTTTGGTGAAATAGCGCAAAACATTTCCTACTTTTCCCTAAACATAATGGTATATTGCAGGTTGAAAAGTATTTTTTTTTGTGCTGCAATGTCCACATCTTCTTAACGTCCCACGGGTGGGCTGATGTACAGAACTTTGGAATCGAACTTCAGGAGAAATATGTGGTTTATGTTTGGAAATAAGACAGGAACTATTATTATTTTTTTGGAGGTTGTAGTTGATTTGGAGCTAATAAACCATCAACTATTCGCCTTCGAAAGTCTTTCATAGAAATCTTTTCTTTAGTAAGTTCTTTAAAAAGTATGAAAGCATTAACTATAGCCACATCAAGAAAATGAAAAAATAACCTATGCCACCATTTTCTAGCTTTTCGGTTGATTCCATATGCTGCTTTTAGCTGATCAAAAACATCAACATTATTCATATTCTTATTGTAACTTATAAGCACTGTTGGACAGGGGACCATAGTAGTATTTCCATCTTTGAGTTTTCTTTTTACTTGAAAAGTCTCATTGGGTG
Organism: Rhopalosiphum padi; assembly: GCF_020882245.1. Taxonomy (NCBI): domain Eukaryota; kingdom Metazoa; phylum Arthropoda; class Insecta; order Hemiptera; family Aphididae; genus Rhopalosiphum; species Rhopalosiphum padi. The sequence continues at coordinate 43,413,991 of NC_083599.1, forward strand.
AGTGTAAGGATGATATCATATGAACAGGTTTATTAAACCTAAGGTAGTCAACATAATAATTCGTTTGCTCTCAATTAATGTGTCTTAATTGTCCCACACGATATATAAAAGATATTAAATTCATCATACTCAGAAATAGCACCATCATTTCGATAGCAAGTATATTTGCATATGTTACAAATAAAAAATATTTATACACACCTATGATTGATGTTGTTATATGTTGGAATATTAAAATCCAATATAGTATTTTAACAGTATTATTTTAGTTTTCACATTGTTCTCAATTTTTCTATATACAATTGTAGTATAATATGTATATTCTTCAAGTTGTATGTCCATGAATATTCTTAGTACATGCTTGTAATTATCTTAGAATTTTAGTATGCAACAAACATTCTGGATTAATTGAAGCCAATAGCTGTATAGTTAAAATTCAACTTGATTTTAAAACAAGCTATGTATTATCAACTTATAAATAATACATAATAGATCTATAATATTGTCTATTGATATACATTTGACTAAAAATTGTATAGAACTGATAAAACTGAAATTAAAATTTTTTAAATACATTATTATTATTTACTATAATTTTTAAAGCTTTTTACAAAATTAGTAAAACTTACCAATAAATTATTCCAAGTTCCTGATAGGTCTTCAAGTAGTATTCACATGTGTAATACCAATTTAAATGAAACTTAGGTTTAAATAAATAGTTAAACAAAATACGTCATAAAAAAACTACTTATGATTACCCATCATATTTATTATAATTTTTACTTATTTAACAAAATAACAACATTATATTAGAGAATAAAATATGTTTCAATATTTAATTATATCATGAATGTTGGCGTATGACGTGTTTACTCTTTACGTTAGCAATGAAAGTAATAAAATAATTGAATTTTCAATCACAGAAAAGACGACTTAAATTAAACTTATTAAACTAAATGTCACATGAATTTTATATTTTTTTGTTTAAAAGTTATAGGACATTATTTGGCATATTAGCATAGGCCATAGCACTGAAAAGTAAACATTTGTATTATCTATTTTTATTGGGAATACCCAACTTAACCTCAACTTTGGTCGAACGATAACGATTTATAATTTGAACTACTGGTCTTTGCAAATAATAATTGTGTTCTAATCAATGTCTCACAGCCGTAATAACCTTTGGGACTAACACCTAAAAACCTCAAACCACCCAACTTTGAGCAGCTATAACTCGCGAACGGTTAAATGAAAAATAGTAATTTAAACGTTAGAATTCATAAAAAAAATATCCCTACTATTTTATAACATTTTAAGTATAGGTTGCCATTTGAAAATCAAAAGTTGATAGTGATTTCACTATTAAATATTAAAGTGAAAAAAATAAAAATTTTACATAGTTTTAAAAAAGCATAAAACTAAAAATTTTGAAAAAAAAAAAATTGAAAAAATTGAATACTTTTTGAAATAATGAGTGTTCTTCGATAAAAAAATCACCCTGTATACCCGCCAAGATCCCTTTATTTTAAAGTCATTAGAATTATTACCCTTATGGTCAAATGTTATGTGTAAAGCATTTAAGTTTGTTGTAAAACTTGCAAGTAGTAGTGCATCCGAAGCTAGTTTTAATAATATTAAAACATAGAATATTTAAAGAGTTACCATGTCGACTAGACGATTTTATTCAAAGTAACTTGGATTCTTCAATAGGGGCATGAAGATAATGAATTAGAATCTGGTAAAAGCCAATGCAATACAGATGAAAATATAGGCAGTTTGATGAAAGAAAATAATGAAAAATCTGGGTAAAAAACAATTAGTGACAACTTTATAGCTTCCTAAGATAAAATAATAACATTCGATGATAACGGCTTACACTAGGTTGTATTTGAGAGAATAAATGATGATGAAATAATAGCAGTAGAAAATTGACGTGGAAAAGGAGAGTTAAAATCAACAAAGAAAAAAAAAATAATCATATTTCTCAAACGCTTTGAACGCTTTATATGTAGACTTAAATTCCCGGGTAAATAAAAGGTCTTTAGATGTGATTTTAAATGGTAGTTCAAAAAAAATGAAATGCAGAATTATAAATAAAAATAAAATTGAATTACTAAATACATGCGCGTTTGATGCTATGTTTCACTGTTTGCTAGAGCTATAACACATAGTACTTATTCAATTTGATAATTTATATTTTTGATGAAATAAATCAGGACTCTTCTTCGAAATTCTCCGATGTTTTACAAAAAAATGATGTAACTAACAAAGTACTCGTATATGACTTGAGAACTAAAATTTTTTACCACATATTTCCACATAATGAACTTTTACGCTCAATTGTACAAGTTGGCTGTCACTGTCATGAAAAAGAAATGATAAATAAATTATTGAATGATGTAAATATGGCCGATGAAATTCATAAATGCTCTCTTGAACATTGTCAACGGCTGATGAAAACAGTACCAGTTACGTGTATTCCGTAATCATATTATTCTAATGATTTTGGGGATTTAGAAAACATATTGATCGCACAAATTTACACAAATTATCCGCAAAATTATGGTATACTAAAAAGTAAAGTAAGTAGTTTTTAAATTTTTGCAACATTTCACTACCGAGTCAACCATTTTTTTTGATTTGCTAAAAAACTGGTTGTCTACAAAAATTGAAAATAAGTCCACAAAATAACGTAAATAATACAATTCAAGAAATCGCAAATATACTTGCTATCGAAATGATGGTGCTATTTCTGAGTATGATGAACTATACTGTACTTTGAAATATCGGTTGGTTAAGTAAGATTTAATTAAGAGGAAGAATGGGTGGAGAAGAAAGCTTTAAAGTGTAAACAGTAACCCATTATGCCAATCTGTGTCGAACGCTTGAGATACATCAATAAAAAAACAGGTACAGTAGTTTTTTTCCAACGAGAGCAATATATTCCATTGACAATTTTATGGGCTTGATGAATGGTATTATTTAAGGATCTGAATCCGATTCGGGTGTTCGGCAGAATATTGTTACTGATAATGTATAGAATTATTCTTTTGAAATGAGTTTTTCAAATGTTTTGGATAAGAAGGTTGAGAGACTTATTGGTCTGTAGGAGGACGTCCAAGAGTTTATCAGGCCTTGCAAATAGTATTATTTTTGATAATTTCCTAAAGATTGGGAAGTAGGAGTCTCAAGTGCAAATATATATGTTACTAGTACTATAGCTTTTTTGGGGTGGCATCTAGCTATTTCTGGAGTAATTAGAATCGGGGTTTTTTAAACGTGTATTTTTTTATAATTTGTTTAATTTTTTTGGGTGTGAAATATTTTTCTAGAGGATTGAAGAGTGAGGGAAGGTCTAAGCCAGCCTTTACTTCATCAACAAATTGAGGTATGAATATATAATGACGTGGATGGGAGGTTTAACAAAAAAGAATAAATAAATGTGCAATTATTTAATATGATTTAACAATTACAACCTAATCTGCATCCAATATCAGTTTCATGTGATTTTGAACTTGGTTCCATAACATCAATAAATAATACATTTGAAAATATAAATATTATCTGGGCCAAAATTTTTTGAAAAAAATCAGTTACATTTATTATCAAAATATAATAAAGAAGCAAATGTTTATAATGCTACCAAAACCATTATTGTGTTTGCGTTTGTACCATTATGTGATTTAGATATGGCTGCAGATGAATTAGCATACGAACTTCCAAATGAGCGTATGTCTTTATTTAAGTGGATTGAAGAATTTTACATTGGGAATAATCGACGTATAGGACGAAGAAAACCACCCTATTCCCCTGAGATGTGGAATCTTCCTCAATGGATATTGAATCCGTATTGTTCTACAAAATTACCTCTCATTTGTTCCATGGACATTTCAGATTTTTTTTTTCTGAAGCAAAACAAAATTACATTTGCGAATCCCATAACCACTATACATTTTATTTATGTAGGTATCTAATGTAATGGTAATGACTAATGACAGTACACGATTTGGACGGTCTCCCTCATCGTATATTGTACTGTAAAAATAACTTGATTCCTACAACAACACGAATATTGTAGTTAGTATTCGGTATTGTTATTATAAGGCAGTGGTTTTCAAACTTTTTTTATACACGGCACACCGTACACTTCAAAAAATTTTCACGGCACACTCACCATTTTTTAGAATTTAGATGAACAAAATTGTTTTGAATTAATTATAATTTTATATACATTTAATGAGAAATGTGTGCCTGATGGGCGTTACATATATTCTTAATTCTTGGACGAATAGTTGACAGACATACCCTCATTTCTTCTTCCACTGAATTTAGTATTTCTCGTTTTTTATTTTTTATATTCGTAAGCGCTGAAAACCCTTGTTCACAAAGATATGAGGTTGAGAACGGCAAAAGAATAGTCAGTGCTTTTATAGATATCTCTGGATATTCTTTAGAAACATATATCCAGAATTTATTGAGAGTGATCTCTTTGAATTTCAACTGCAATGTTCGATCATTTTTAATTGAACAGAGATTTTCTTCTTCAACAAGTTTTAAATCAACTAAGTCACTAATAGACACATTAAAAGGGTCTCGTACCCAGTCATAATTTTTAATATTAATACTTGGAAAATATTTATTCATTTTTACTTCTAACAATGTGATAGATTCGACTATTAATGACAAAATGTTGTCATCTGCAACTAGTAAAGCAGTACGTGGAAACATGATTAAATTACCTTGATTAATTTTAGTTTTCCATAAATTCAATTTTTCGATGAAAGCCATAATTTTATCCGACGATGTTAGTATATTTTCATCACGACCTTGCATACTTGAATTTAGTTTATTGAGATGCTCAAACAAATCAGTTAAGAAAGATAACTTTGTCCACCACTCTTCATCCCCAAGAAAGTTGAATTCAGTTTCTTCCATAGTTAAAAATACAAGTAACTCCTCTCTCAAATTGTAAAATCGTGATAAAATATTGCCCCTTGAAAGCCATCTTACTGCACTGTATAAAACCAATCTTGAATAGTCTGCATCCATCTCTTCACAAATTTTTTCGAATAGTCTTGATTTAAGAGGTCGGCTCTTAATAAAATTTATAACTTTTACAACTTGATCAAGAATATTTTGTAAATCACTTACTAAGGATTTTGCCACTAGGGCCTCTCTATGAAGGAAGCAATGGGTAAAAATAATTTTTGAATTTTTTTTTTTTGACTAAAGAAATGAAACCTTTAATTGAGCCAGTCATTGAAGGTGCACCATCAGTGCATATTCCAATGCAATTGTCCCATGATAAATTTACTGATAATAAATGATCGTCCAAAACTTTAAAAACATCTTCACCTTTCGTTGTTTCGGACAATGTTTTACAACAAAAAAAGTTTTCAATAATATCATCATCAACTACCATGCGTACAAAAACTAAAAGCTGTGCTTTTCCACTTATATCTGTAGATTCATCTACTTGCAGCGCAAACATACGAGAATCGCGTAACTTATTTAATACTTGCTGCTCAATATCTTCGGACATGTCGTTTATGCGCCTACTTATTGTATTATCAGATAAAGGAATTTTCAATATTTCTTGTTCAGCTTCTATTCCAAAAAATATTTTTACAATTTCACGGCAAGCGGGTAAAATTAACTGTTCACCTATTGTATGTGGTTTCATTGTTTTAGCCACAAGCTCTGCTACTACATAGCTCGCTTCTTGAGATTTATCAGAAATTTTTACAATTGTTGTCATATTTTTACTTTGTTTATTTTGTGAATTTAATAAACGTTGAAAATATGTTATATTTTTGTCGACCAAATGTGAATGTTTAGTAAACAAATGACGTTTAAGTTTACTGGGCACCATTGCTTCATTTGACAATTTTTCACCACATACAACGCACCATGGACGAGGATTATCTGTATCACCAGTACAAGAAAATCCTATTTTTAAGTAATCTTCGTGATACTGATGAATATTACTGTATTTTATTTTTTTTTTTTGGTGGTTGACTTACTGACGAATTATTGTCAACAGAACGAGTAACAAATTTATCCATGATTAAAATAATTATAAATATATGTAAATGTACCTATATCACAAATATATTTTTTTTAAATACTCGTATGCTTTTACAATACAATTAGGAGACAAACTACTATACGAATACGACGTAAACGTCCAGGCCGATTGCGACGGATACACTGCCAGAGGTCTAACAATATAACGGATAACCTATACATTTTATAGTTCAATAGCTATCTGAGATTACTTATCTTAATCACTTTATTCCTACAAACTGTCGATTTATTAATATATAAATATATATCAAATCCATAGAGATGAAAGCATTTATTTTCTTATATCGCAATTCAATGCAATCGGTAATTTATGGAAAAACCGCGGCACACCTAGTGGATACTCGCGGCACACCAGTGTGCCGCGGCACCCAGTTTGAAAACCACTGTTATAAGGTATAAGAATTAAGATTTTAGAATACTAAATATCAAATATAATTTATCAACAAGAAAACAAATAATGTACTGTAAAAAAAAATGCCATTATCAATGTAGAAAACATTTTATGAGCGTATGAAATTTAATTCTTTACGAAATCGCGTAAAATAACGATATATTACAATTAAATATAGGTAATAATATAATATATCCAACTAATTATCATTGACTGACAAATCATCTCCGTAATTATATATTCTTACCTCTATTGGTTAGGTACCTATTGTTATTTTTTTATATTACCAACATTTTTTATTATAGAGTCAAGAGATGTAAAATTTGAATTCTATTACATGCATCTTGCATATCTAACATGCAAGATGAGCAAAAAGATGGTTACTACTGTGGTCTCTATGTGGTACATTATATAATGCAAACAATTTGTGGACCATTTACAATGGAATTTTCCCCTGGCAAAATGAGAAAATTGGTTAAAGGATCCATAGAGCAGTGTTCACTAATGATATTTCTATGAGTAAACATTTTGGCGGCTCTGATAATCATTTCCTGTTTTACTTCAGTGCACTCTTAGATTCTGAGTGGTTGGCTATAGTAAAAAATTATGAATGTAGTTACATCTTTGATTATAATTATGATTAATTTTATAAGAGACATAAAATTATATGTAATTTTGAGGAAAAAAGGCATTAAAAACAAATAATCCTTCAATAGCTTATTCTATAGTATCAAAATGTTTGGAAGCTGATTGCAACGCTATGTTCCTCTGTATAGCGGTGTTCAGTAATTTAAAGAATATGGATTTGGGAGTAACAGTTATTACAAAATATTTTGATAATTCTTGTACGCATAAGCCAATAACACGTGCATACGATAATGAGATATTGCACTCAAACTTGTTTATAGACAACAACTTGGACAATTTTCATGTCTTAAGAACTGGAGGAGTTGATTACAGAATGAGAGCTCAAAGTAATTATTGCATGAACAATATAGAAAATTAATTATGTATTTGAATCTTTTAAAGTCCTACTTGGAAATATTTAATACTCTAAGCGAAGAGGATTTTGCAATTTGTTTTTCATTAATTAAAACCAACATGCAATTATCCAGTTGTTGGAAATGTATTAAGGTGTTTACATTGCAAGCTTTCAACCAACAATAGTTCATTGATATCTTACTATTGGTAAAACCAACGGACAATTACAATAAACTGTTATTATAAATATCCTTAATAACTTATTTTCTAATGCACAGTGTGATGATATTATTTTTAATAATGCAAAGAATAATACTAATAGTTTTTTAAATTTGTGTGAATCTTGGATTTTGATAGAATCTGAAGTGGTGACAAGTGTTGTAGACAAATTATCTTGAAAACCATGACCATGTGAAACAATTGTTTTCACAAAAAATTATTGAGATAAAAAAAATGAAATAATATTAATTGTCGAGTCTCAATCGATCCCCACCATTTTTGTCATTCAAGTATACAACGAATACGAGATCATACAACAATCTTTTTGACATTAGTTCATCGTGTGCACGCGAGCGAACTAGTACAGAGTATACATGAGACATCGTGCTAGTTAGAACCGTGAGTAATTTACTTTTTTTTAATACATACTAAACCTAACTCATTATTTTTAAAAAGTTCTTACGCTATAATATCTACCTACTTATATTATTTAATAGTTAATTACGTTTTTCCTAAATAGTAATCACCCACGCGGCCACACAGCAAAATGTTGACATTAATATTCACTGTATATTTATTTTGTGTACAATTGCACATATTTTGCATTTTGTATATCTCCAGTGGTGGATTTAGCGTCAGGCAAAGTAGGCAGTTGCCTAGGGCGGCAATTATAGGCCAATATTTTATTGAGAAAACTGGATTTGTATCGTAGTAAACGATATGCACAACGCGATCGAGCGGTGGGGAGCCGAGGGCTCACCGTCGAACGGCGCAACCAGGAAATAAAAAAAGGTCTACGCGCTTTACTCACCAACGGCAACCATAACACATGGGACACCAAAATACCCCCCATATTATTTTCGATCAGGAAAAGACGCAACGTCCAGACAGGATACCCTCCTCGGTACTCGTCCTCAGCAGAGAAGGTAAACGACCAGGTGATTGGGCACTGAGTAGGACAACTGCCGACCCGATCGAACTCATAAATATGGACAGGAAAAAGCGTGAGAAAGACGTACTGGACATACCACCGGTAACAGGTGGCCAGACGCAACCCAAATACAAAACAGGTGACATCGTTTACTACAAAGCGCATCACCTGTCAAAAGTGCACGACAAATTTCATGCCGGTTTCGCACCAAAATGGTGGGGACCGGTAAGACTGCACAAACGCGTAGGAAAAGGCGTGTTCCTCACGGACCAACAACCACCGCGCAAAATTCACGTGTCATGTCTTAAACGCGCGCCAACCACAACACACCCACACCCCAACACCACCACAAACAGATAACGGCAGGTAACGCTAAGTATTGGTTATTTTATTTTTTTTTTCCATCACCCGCACACAGTCAACAACAGCAACACCATGAAGCCACAATCTGCAGCCACCACCAACTGCAGGTAGCTAACGCGGAGGCAGCCGCCCACGCGACTATGGCAGTACGGGTGCGCCGGATGTCCACGGCAGAGCTACGCCGGGACTCGGTATTGTGGGCAGCCTACACCCACGGGTGGGACGACCGCTCGTCGGTCTTCCGCAAGGCGACCAACGTGGGTCCGACACGCGCGGCAACCGACGAGCCCAAGACGGCACGTACAGCCGGCTGGCACACCGCGACCGCCCCCGATGCCACAGTCCGCACGGCTGATCCAGCCACCCCCCCAACCACTCATGGCAGCACCGGTCCTACGACCCAGAACATCGGTACTACCGCCCGCGCCGAACAAAGAACGCAAACAATCCACCGGCAGACAACGCGCCAAAAAACTCGCGGCAGCGCCGGAGCACCGCACGAAGGCGGGAATTCCGGGGAATGAGGAAGACTGCCGACCCCACCTCCTCCCAACAATTCCGCCTGAAGAAACCGGCGCCCCCAACCGGTCGATATGGAGATATCACCGGATATGGAGGCAGAGCTGCTGTGCGACATGGATGTCGGTCCCCCAGATGACGTGGACATGGAAACCGTGTTCCTGAACATACACCCCGTCCCCACGACACCACCCCGACATGGGTTGACAGGCCGGAGCGCGACCGCTGCACCCAGCCGGAATACCCCCCCCCCCCTCCGGAAACTGTCTACGCCAGCCACCGGAAGCGGCCGGACAACCGCCGTCATTGGTGGTTTGAGGGGGGAGTATGACGCGGTCCCGTGCAAAGACCGTTTGAATTCAAACGGCATTTGCGCGGATATCCTCGCCGTGAACCCTCTCTCAACAACGAGTTGACGACGGACGTCACCGATGCGCGACGATGCGCGTCGGAACGTCGGACCCGACGCGACCGCGAATCGGCCCTAGACTAAGAAAGTCATCTCCGCTTTCGCCGTACCGTGCCCCCCTTCACTTTTCATCACTACTGTTTTTTTTAAATATTATATTTGCTTTTTTGTGTTTTTCAACACCTCCCCCGAGGTCAAAAAAACATCGACATTTCAAACCCCTAACTTTGTGTTGTTATTTTCTCCCGTGCTTACCCGATCAACATCCTTTATTCCCCAAGTGTGCCGTTCACCAACAATCCGACGCTACCTCACCACCACATCGTGACAACCACAGGTACGCGTTAAGTCATGGGTCGTTCGATCGCACGGCGTACACAATACACGCACATTACATACATATATGATATATTTTTTACGAATACGGGTGACGATCGGTTCGTATTGGAACGATAATCTAATTATAAACCAATCACTGTGAATATTTTTATATAATATATTCGTACGTACTAAAAGCAAGACGCAAACAAATTAAATAGTTTATTTTTTTACATTATTTTTTCTCATTTTATGTTTGTTGTATAATGAAAAGTATGAATTTTTAAGTTTGATTATTTACTATTGTTTTTATAGTAATATAATTTAAATTTGATTGAACACGTTAGTTTGTTAAAGGAACTTAATTATATCTATTAGTCCAGTCATTTAACGATGTTTTGAGGAATTAAATCGGAAAGTTTTGAAACTTTGCAAAAAGTTATTATTAAGTTTTTTATTTATTTAGGAACAAAACCTTATCTTAAGTTATTATAATATTGAAGCTTAATAGAAAAAAACTTAGGAGTGAAGCAGTGACGTAATTGGGGTGTTGCAAGTGTTACATTTGCAACACCAAACAAATTTCAGGTGTTGCAATAGTGTCGTTTTGCAATTTTAAAAATATCTTGACTTTTTTAAAGCTATTTAAAGACAATTAAAATTTTCGATTTTTCTAAGTTTTATTTTTTTAAATAACTGTAAAAAAAATTTGGCTATCCAAAAAATCTTTAAAATTTAATACAAGGTTTATTATAAGTTGTGCTTATCGTAGTAAAAAAAAATCAAAAATCGTTAGTCACAATTTTTGTTGATAAGTATTTAAAGTTCAAATGTTTACGAATTATGTTAAAAGTTAAAAATCCGAATACAAGGTTTTCCATAAGTTTTTCTACAAATAACTAAAAAAAAATGACAACGTCAATATAGAAATAATTTTATGAGTGTATGAAATTTAATTTTTTATGAAATCACGTAAAATTACGATATATTACAATTTAAATATAGGTAATAATATAATATATCCTGCTAATTATCCTAGACTGACAAATAATCTCCGTTCAGAATCGTTTTTCGTATACAATTATACCTGTCATCACTGTCATTGCATTTAAACTTAACACACCAATTATAGAGACCAACTCTCGATCTCTACTATACCTACTATATAATATTTCACTTCTTACAAACTACAGTAATTTGTAAGTTATCTTGAGGACTTCAACCACATGTCAACATTTTATTTACGTTGTAGTTTATGAAACCACTGATGTGGGGAGCTAATTTACTTGTAGGTGTCCTAAACAAGGATTATGTCGGGCGGCCTCTTTTGGCGTCTAAAGAATTAAATAAAACTAATAACGAAATTATTAGTCAATTCATTAATGGCTCATTAAAATTATTATGAACTGATGTAAGCATAAAAAGACCTTGAAAATCTTTGAAGTTATTTTATTCTAATATGGTACACGTGACTTATATTGCAGATGTTTGTAATCTTATTGCTTCTTTATTTGTGCATATTTTATGACAATATACTTTGATACTTTTTATTGCATACAAATCCGGAATCAAGTGATCATACATATTGATATCACATCATCTTCAATAGGATAGCATAAACCTCCTTTAATTTTTATACTTATACGATAATTTAAAAGGTCATGTTTATTTTCTACTTGGACTGATGAACAGACTTCAAGTTTTTTCTCTAATTTATGTACGACAAACCCAGCTAAGTAAATAACTATCTCTTTGAAAAACACACCAAGACCTAAATTACTAGTTACCAAATAATCGTGATCTTTAAGGTGATAATTTTCTTGTATAAATTGAGTATATTTACTATATTTGAAACCAATCGATGACTTAGATTTTGATGGCGTTTTATAAAATTTGCAGTCCAAGATAGACCTGGTAAATTATTTTGGAATACACTCACTTTTCTACCAATCCTATCTAAAAATGACTTCACAATAATATGTCTTAAATCTGTTTTGTCAATTGGAAACCCATAGTTACTCATAACGATTACCTATGTGAATGTGGTCAACAAAACTTTCCTCCTCATTGTCAGCAAATACTGTAGGACGACCAATCTTTAAATTGTGTAAGTTTTTTAATTTGTAGTTTATAATACGACGTGAAATACCATATGTATACTCAGCTTTTCTTTGTGTTATAGTCTTATTTTTTTTTCGCTTACGCATTTTTGTAAAGTTTCATCAGAATAATTTTTTTATTTTTGTAAACCTAATTGTTTTTTGTATTTGTTCAGCATCCTCTAAAAATATTTAAATATAATTAGGTGATTTAAACATATTGTAAACAAAATTAAAACATTTTTTTCGTTAACTTTGCACCAACCAATATTTGGTACCTATTCGAAACAGCTAGGTAGTTGTAAATATTGTGAGGATTCATTAAAAAAAAAAATGAATCAAGTGATATCATTTTATAACTAGTGATAAAAATAAAACACAAAAATATTTTTTGGTGCAAAGTTGACTGGCCTGGAGCAAAGTAACCCTTACTTACTATTGGTGTCGTTTTATTGGCTGTATGTAAACTGCGGCAAAAAAAAAAATTAAGATTATACAATCTGCGGCAAAACCGATTATACAAACTGCGGCAATTTATTTTATGTAGGTACCTTCTATTATATACTATATCATATATACCTGTCTATGTGTACCTAATATGTAGGTACCATGTACGTAATTTGTCTTGCGTACAAATTGGTAAGGTAAATCCAAATGTATTTTTAAGTTTTAACGAAACATATCGGTAATATCGGTTCCTGTACTTTTGTTAATACTAGTTAGTACCTACTTACGTCTTACAAGTGTTAGTAGTTAATATTTATTCAACGTCATGGAGTTTACAACTATGTTTAGCCAGAATGGTAAAATATTAACAGTGTTAAACCATTTTTAGGAGAGCTGTCATCGGAATTCGAAATTAACTCAGGACTACGGCAAGGCGATGCCTTGTCCCCGACACTATTCAATATAGGTTTAGAGAAGGTCATAAGAGAATTAACACATAGACAAAGGGTGGAGATATTAGGGAATGAATCGATATTAGCGTATGCAGATGATATAGTCATATTAGGCAACACCAGGCAAGAAATCACACAAACTACATCTGAATTGTTGGAAGCTAGTAAAAAGATGGGGCTATGCGTAAACCAAGAGAAGACTAAATTTATGGTACTCTCTAGAAACAACGAAAATCAACATAACTTACAAGTAGGTAATCTAACTTTTGAAAAAGTGGAAAACTTCAAATACCTAGGAGTGAACATAAATAGTAAAAACGACATGCATCGAGAAATAAGTGAAAGAATAGCTAGTGGGAACCGGTGCTATCACAGTATAAGTAAGCTACTAAAATCCAATTTACTGTCAAGAAAATCAAAAACTTTACTCTATACAAGCTATCTGAGACCAGTAATCACGTATGCATGTGAGACATGGTCCTCAACGAAAGGCGATGACAACAGATTGGCAATATTCGAACGAAAGGTACTTAGAAACATTTTTGGCCCAATATATAATACAGAGTTAAGAATTTTTGAGAGAAGGAAGAATGAAGATCTATACAGACTATTTTCAAAACCCAATATTACGACGTATATAAAAATTAAGAGAATGGAATGGTTTGGACATGTATGGAGAGCCGATGGCGACATAATCAAAAAAGTACTAACAGAGACCATACAAAAAAAAAGACCAATAGGCAGACCACGAACGAGGTGGAAAGATGCGGTAGAGAAAGATATCAAGATGCTAGGAAGAAATATGACAGTTGACCTGACATTGGACAGGGAAAGATGGAGAGAATTGCTTGTGGCAGCTCAGGTCCTACAGGGACCGTTAAGCTAAAGAAGAAGAAGAAGAAGTTAAACAATTTTAAATTCAAATTTAAATACGAATCAAAGACAAATGGTAATAAAACATGGGAATGCGTCAATAAAACATGCAAGGCCAAATTGGTCTTCAACAAGGAAAAAATTCTTGATCAAGAAAAATCTGTTTTGGATCATAGTCATGAATCAGATTCTTCAATTGGACGTCAAGCAGTAAGTAATAATATTAAACGAAAAATATCTGAAAGCAATATAAACGAAATGCCATCTAAAATAATAAGAAAAGAACTTCGCAGTTTAGAAAACGATACTCAATTACTGGTTAATGATATTTCATATATTCGTAGAAATTTATATAATAAAAAAACCAAATATCACCCACCACTTCCCAAGGATATTAATGAAGTACATACAGTTCTAATAAATATGAATATTATGACTAACAAAAATGAAAACTTTTTGCTAATTAATGATAAGGAAACAAATATAATTGTATTTACATGTCTCACAAATTTAAAATACTTATGTTCTATGGAAAAAGTTTTTATGGACGGAACATTCCAGTTCTGTACTAAATTTTTTTATCAGTTTTTTGTACTGCATGGTTTTCAAAATGGTATATATGTCTTTGGTATATTCATTGCTTCCCAATAAACGTACATCGACTTATGAACATTTATTTAAAAAGTTACGTGATGCATGTTTGACCGAAAGATTTGTACTTAACCCGAATATGTTCGTAATTGATTTTGAAATTGGAATACACGAAGCGGTTCGCAGTATATGGCCAACCAGTATTATTTGAGGTTGTAATTTTCATCTTGGCCAAGCGTGGTTTAGAAAATTACAAAATTTGGGTCTATCTAAACTTTATATTGAAGGAGACACAGATGAAGGAAAATTTTTAAATTATATTTTTGGTCTCCCGTTCCTTGAACCTGATGAAGTCGAAGATTCGTTTGTTTTTGATTTAATAGCAGATATGCCATCTAATAATAAAATAGTACAATTTTGTGATTATTTAACAGAAACTTATATGCAAGACGTATTCCCTCCTTCTTTGTGGGCATCGAAATCAGAAGTTATAACAAATAATGTATGTGAATCTTTCCATTCAAAATTTAACGCATATTTTTATCATCATCACCCATCACTAAATAAATTTATAGATGCTATACAGGATATTCAAGTTGACACATATATAAAAATTAGAAGTGCAGAAGAAGCGGTAATACAAAAAAGAAATAAAGCGACAACGCAAAAATACAAATTTATAAACAAACAGCGACAAATGAATGAAGAAGGACGATTTTCAAGATATGAATTTTTGAAAAAAGTATGTTTTAAAAATAAACGACAAAGTGTTAATTAGGTACCTATTGTATTATTATTTTATTTTTTAAACTAAATTTTTTTTTGGATTATAAGATCCCTATAACAATCTTTTAAAATAATTTTTAATAATAATAATATTTTTCAATTTTAAAAATTGGTTTTTCTTAATTTTTACGCCTAATACTCTAATAGACTATATACTTTAATTAAACAATAAATGTGTATATAGTATATTATAATAGAAGGTATATAAAATAAATTGCCGCAGTTTGTATAATGTATCTTATCGGTTTTGCCGCAGATTGTATAATCTTAATTTTTTTTTGCCGCAGTTTACATATCGACTTTTAGAAAAAGGTAAATTTTACCGCAGTTTACCATCTCCCGTTTTATTACCACCTAATAGTCAATTTCAATTATACGAATTCTACCTAACTCTGTAAAAGTGTTAAGGTCATTGTGTCAAAATATACCACCATATCGTTTGTGTTAATATAAAATAAAATGTTATTTTATAGAATAACATTGAGTTTTTAACAGTGAATATTTCTAAAATAGTATTATTTTCTACAATTTGAGTAGTTACTTTAATCATTAAAAGGGTGATCATACTTCTATCCAAGTTTTTAATCTATTGTTACGTAAAAGCCTTGTTAATTTAACCTGACATTGGTTAGAAGAAATTACTATAATGCAAAATGATAGCATGAAAAGCTATTAAAAGTGGTGATGGGTATCATTCCAGACTTTTTTATAATTTACAAGAGGTGTAAACGTTCAACTATTTAATAAAATATGTGATAGTAATCATGCATGAAATTGAAAAAAACATTATTTTGACTAGTGTTATGTAATGATATATACATTATGATATATCATTACTTAGAATTATAATAAAATGTCAATACAAATGCACAAATAAAATCAAAAAATAAAATATCTTTAGTTATTAAATAATTTTAGATTAAAGAAAATAAATAGAATATTGTTTATACAACTGTATAAACATTAAATAAATTACTATTAATTAACTCACTCTTAGATTTTGGACAGTAAATAATCATAATCTTTGCAGCTGTATAAACATAAATTATCTAGTACATATTATAACAATTCATTCATGGTATCACGGAAATAAGTAAGGTCCTAAGTCGCAAAGTCGAGTACAAGGCGGCTATCAACATTTATAAAAGCCCACACGACAATCAACACATCTTAACTGATTGTATCATTATGCTGCAGTGTACGCTGTGGTGTACGTCATGATGTGCATATAAAATATTAAAAATACAATAAGTGGACCTGAAACATTTTACTTAATTAACATACAGTTTTATTTATTTATGCAAATTTCAATGTTAGATAATATGCTTATTACATTCATAAGCACGTTAGACGTGTAAATTATTTTCTCATTTAAAATGGGCCAGGTTCACTTGGATACAAATAAAATATTCTACAGATACCTATGAATTCAATGATGGTTCATACCATGGATAGTTCTATTCGGAATTGTGTAGTTTTTATTCAATCATTCTCAAATTGCTATATAAATTGATCAAAAACCTCCAAAATGACTGACTACTCAAGATTTGAAGACGATATTATTGTTAACTCATATCATGCCCAATCACCTAACCGCAATGGAGACGTTCCATTAAGTATTAATGATTCAACAATACCAAATAAAATTGAATTACTGGGTCATAATATATCAATAAACGGAATACAACCACTTAACACAAACATTAAAGCAATAACAGAATTCAGTACACCCAAAAATATTAAAGACGTCAGATCGTTTGTTGGCATGTGTTCTTATTATAGAAAACATATCAAAGATTTTTCATAAATAGCAAACCCCTTAATGGATTTAATCAAAAAAGGTCTAAACAAAATCACATGGTTGGACGAACATGAAAAATCGTTCACCTTATTAAAAAAATATTTAGCATCATAACCACTACTTTTACACTTTAATAATGAAAAACATGTATTTCTTACAATAGATGCATCTATTATGGGGCTAGGCGCATATATCGAACAATATGACGAAAACAACATATTACACCCAGTAGGATATGCATCAAGAAAACTTCTAAATTCTGAAAAAACTTATTCATCTACCACCCTTGAATTATTAGGTTTATGTTTTGGAATTACATACTTCCGGGAATATCTATGGGGACGAAAATTTACAGTATTCTGCGATAACATAAGCCGTCAATATTATAATAACCTGAAAATACCTTCAGCAAGAATTGCTAGACTAACATTAAAATTATTAGATTTTGACTTCGAAATAAAATATAAAAAAGGGAAGGAAAACAAAGTAGCCGACGCTTTGTCTAGGAATGCAATCAATAACATAAATAATATAACAGATTTAACAAATAATAATGAAAACTATATCAATCCACCCTTTAATATATATGACATCAAACAAAAACAAGAAAATGACACCTTTTGTGCGGACATTAAAAAAACATTAAATAACATAGAAGTACCAATTAATATACGCAGAAAGTCTAGGCAATTTACAATAGAAAACGACTTATTGTATTACAAACAATTTACTCCACCAAAAGGATACACTTTAATATTAGTAATAACAAAATCTTTAACAACAGAAATAATGAAATCATATCACGACTCACCAACCGGTGGACATACAGGTATATCTCGTACAATACACAAAATCAAAAACAAATATTACTGGCCCACACTGAATAAAGACACAGTGAATTTTATAAAATCATGCCATAATTGTCAAATAAATAAGAGATTAAATGGTAAGCCAATAGGTCAATTAAACCCAATCCCGCTATCTGAAAGACCTTTGGACAGACTAACGTTCGATTATTTAGGACCATTAACAACAAGCAACAATAAAAAATACATATTAGTAGCCGCATGCAACAACACAAAATATATATTTACGAAAGCAGTACAATCAGCTACAGCTCAATCAACTATAAATTTCATTATTCAAATAATATCTCAATGGGGCTGTTTTAGACAATTATCATATTCATTTCAAAAACAAATTGATATCAGATGTATGTGACAATTTAGGCATCAAACAAGTACTGTCAACTGCCTACTCCCCTCAAACCCAAGGTTTCGTAGAAAAAATTAATGACGTCCTTTGTAACTCAATAAAAAATTATATTGACAATGATAATCAACATAGATGGTCATATTACCTACCATACATAACTTTAAGCTATAATGCTACACCACAAAGAAGTACTAAATACAGCCCCTTTTACTTAATGCATGGTTTTGAACCATACTTTCCAATAGATAATAAAATAATTTCAAATAATTTACCATACGACATAAAAAAATCATTAATAGAATTAAACGAAATAAGAAATAAAATCCCTCTAACGATAAAAAACATACAAGCTAAACAAAAAAAATACCATGACAAGTCTCATCAAATTATCACTTTCAAACCAGGAGACTCTGTACTAATCAGATTTCCATTCAATGAATTAAGGCCCAAAACTCGCCAGTAAATATAGAGGCCCATTCAAAATAATTAACAAGATAAATGACCTTAACTACGAAGTTCAATTAAAATTAAACAACAAAATAACTAACGACATAGTTCATGTTAATTTTTCTCTTTTCTCTTTCTCTTTCTCTTTCAATATTATGTATTAAGTATAGGTGTGAGGACACACACAAAAAAAAAACTGGGGTAGATGTAATGATATATACATTATGATATATCATTACTTAGAATTATAATAAAATGTCAATACAGCTGCACAAATAAAATATCTTTAGTTATTAAATAATTTTAGATCAAAGAAAATAAATAGAATATTATTTATACAACTGTATAAACATTAAATAAATTACTATTAATTAACTCACTCTTAGATTTTGGACAGTAAATAATCATAATCTTTGCAGCTGTATAAACATAAATTATCTAGTACATATTATAACAATTCATTCATGGTATCACGGAAATAAGTAAGGTCCTAAGTCGCAAAGTCGAGTACAAGGCGGCTATCAACATTTATAAAAGCCCACACGACAGTCAACACGGGGCTCAGTCATCCAGTAGCTCATCCAATGTTATGTTTTTAACAATTTGTAAATTTTATATGTGTTCATTTTTTGTAAGTAAAAATAAATTCAATTTACCGTAATTATCTTCACCGATTTATTCATTTACAACATTCCAATATACCTCTCATTATTTTGGTCAGTCAACTACAACAGTACTTCAAGTCATACAATATACAGTTTTCTGCCAGTGGGTTCTTCGAAAGTTAAGTAAAAACTTTACATAACAAACATTCCAATACATTTATTTATTTGTAAGGAAAAACCCTCGTACCTACCCCCCGTAACTTATTATATGAAGTGATGAGTTAGAAATACATAATAAATAATTAATATTTAGAGTACTTTCCCATACTAATGACTTTACTTCTTATTTTTAACTCATTACAGTTACTTACTTGTGAATTCCAAACAGGCTGTTTTATTTTTTATGCGTGATCAATGACACTTTTTTTGATTTTATTAAGGTCGAAATATCATGTTTACTACTTCGTATAAGGATAAAATGGCTTGCTAGTAAATTCTGACTCAAAAAACTACCAAACGAAGAATCATACATTTTCAACTCCTTCTTTGAGATTTAAACTTTAGATGAAAATTGAGAAAATTTAGATACTCATTGCGATATGCCTAAAACCAGGCACGGATTGGGCCGGCGGGACGCCAGGAGTTTTCCCGGTAGGCCAGGCAACTGTGTCGTAATTTCTTTTTTTAGAATAAGAGATTGTAATAATAATAATTACTATAAATTTAAATTTTAAACCATGTGTAGATTGCTAGACTGTATGATTATCATATTTTATTGTTTATTCGTTGACTGATTTGAATTTTATCAGTTGTAACATGTAAGCACTGTTACACTGTTACAGTGTTGAATCAATGACTATGGATAATACCATCTTTGATCGCAGTTTGAACATAGTCCTTATACGGTAATATTAGACCGTATAAGTTAAAAATAGTTTGACTATAATAGATTATGTGAAATATTCCGAAAGATAACACGATAACGTCATGTCGTCATGATCGTATAATTATATTATACTTGTCATGAGTCTTATAATATACTTTTTATATTAACACTGAACAGTCAACATTATTTTGTATTTCGTAATCGTAAATATTTATTTTTATTTTAAATATGAGTGATTCGAAACATAAAGGAGGTGTTGAAAAAACACGAGCCAAAAACAAAAAACTTCTTTTAGAATCTAGTGCAAAATGTCCTAAATAAACTGATATATTTAACCCTTTATAGGGCAAGGGGATATATATTTCCCACCCAAGAAAAAAAATTCTAGCACCGTGTGGCCAGAGGTAATATTTTTCCCACTTGTTTGAAAAAAACCGTTATTTTTTTCTACATACGACAGTATCAATTACATGTATTTGATAACATTTCAAATAAGAGAAATAAATCAAAAACGATCAAAGTGGGAAATTATCATCCCATTGCCCACCGGCGATACACGTTTTTTCCCTCTAATAAATATTCTATCAAAATTGTTATTTGTTTTAATTTTGATAAATAAACAGTTTAACTTATAAAGTCTTTGGTGGTATTAATTTAAAGATAACATTTTAGCGCGTTTTTCTGTGTTATCTTACAATTCATTTGAAATGTATTTTCTGTGTTATCAATTTATAAAAATAATTGAATATTATTTTCAAATATGTGGTTGTGATTTTGAACTTAAAAAAAATACTCTTGAACTTCAATAAAAATCTTGAAGTAAGTACATTCTGAATCATTATTTCATACTCTTTCGGTAAATATACACTTTCGGGGCCAAAAATGACCCACTTACAAAATATTTACGAATAATTATCAATTTTTTTCTTAGATGTTATCAGAATATGAGATTCTAGAAGAGTTGAATGCTATTACCGATGATATGGCATTCGATTCGGAAGACGGTGGAGATTCTGATGCAGAAGACTATACCACCAATGTAAATAACTCTCTAAATAAACAAGTTTGGCATTTATCTACCAGATCATCAGGTAAATAAAACTAATAATATTTTTTTTAATTTCTTATAATATTTAATTAGAAATTTTTTGTGCTTGCAGGTTCTAGTATGACTGAAACTGAAGTGCATGTGCCTAATGTAGAAAATATCGAACAAACAAATAGTAACATTCCTTCTACTTCTCAAAGTAAATTTTAATTTATAATTATTCGATATTTTGAATTAGATTTTTATATGCATTTGTTTTATATGTTATAAAAAGTGAAAATGATTTGGCACAAAAATATTGTATTATACAATTTAGTATATTATGTGTACCTAGGTTCTGAATTTTATTATTTATTATTTTATAACATTTTATTCATACACTATTTGTGGGTACCTATATAGGTATTTACTAAAATAAATTTGTACCTACCTATATTTATGTAAACTTACAAAATATGTTCTTATAAACAACACTGCAATAACTAATATTTATTGTAATGTAAAAATAAAACTATGATAAAAATATTAATATAGTACCAATAGTGGTGTGGAAACGAATGCATTCTTATTATTGTTATTATAATATGATATAATATAATATTATATCATTGTAATTTTGTATGGTAAACATTAAAATTTGTATACCGCAAGTGCGATTGGATATATATATATATATATATATAACCATTTTGTAGAGAATTTTATCCTCTACAATTTTTGTTTGAGACTTTTTATCGTACAAACAGTATAAAGCGAGATATTAACGCAAAGGCTACTTGTTTTTAGCGAAAAAATCATATTTCATTAAAAGTGTACACATTGTTGGCCTTATAACGGAAAAACTATCAACATGACGTGAAAATGTCAAGAGACCATTTTTATAGATAATTACCTCCTCTACAATTTGTATCTAAGACTTTTTTTTGTACGACCAATAAAAAACGAGATATTAAAAAAAAGGCCAATTTCGTGACCTTTGACCTCGAATAACCTTTAACGCGTACATAATATCGAGGTCGACTTTTTAGACATTGTTTACAACGATGTAATAAAGATGTGTACCAAAATTCAGCTAGGTGGGAATTTTTCCGAGCTGAACCCCTTTTTTCGTCTAATTGCACTGGACTATTAAATTTGTTGGAAAAAAATTTGGCGGCTCCGAGCGGGTGCCAGTTTCCTGCATTTTGATTAGAATCGATGTTTTCAGCGAGAACCATTATAGGCCCGACGTAGTCCGGCGGGAAAGATTGTAGCGGTGAAATAAAATTCTTATTATATAATAAGGAGTTATCGTCATTATTCGGTAACGAAGTGGCATTTAAAATAACATTATCGTTAGGCGACGTGTTTTCGATAGCATGCTCATTAGAGTGATCGTTAACGTTATCGCTCTCGTCAATGACCATCGAACCAGATAAGTTTTCCGTTAGGAGTAGAGTATTTACGTAATCGAATGCCGTGCTGGCTAAGTTGAGAGTTGGAGGGTCCTTCGAAATTTGTAATAAACTAGGCGAGACTGGGCTAAGCTGATTTTTAAGAGGCTTACCATTTTTCCCGACTAATTGAAAGCCGGGACCGGGGGCGGAATCCCTGCTGTTTGCTTTGATTTTGCTAACTGATTGATGTTGGCCGGCACGATTTGTGCCGCCCGAGGATTGCGGCATGGCGAACACACTAGTTTAAATATAATATTAACGGTTTGGCAATAGATAGAAAAACGTTATCAGCGAAAAACGCGGAGACACGACTGTTCACTATGACTGCGCAAACACAACTGAAAATAAATACTTAATACAAGATAAAATCATTAAGTGCTGATGGCTTTTTTATAGTTCTTTTTGGCCTTTTAGATTCAACTATTAAATTATCTTTTCTATTTTCCTCAACTAGTGCTTCTTCGTTGTGGTTACTAGGATGTGCTATTAAGTTTCCTGGAACATTGTTAATATTTTTTAGGTGCCTGATATTTCTCTTGATTATATTTCCCTTTTTATTTCTAACGATATAAGATCTTGGAGTTGGAGCTTTAGTAATTATTTTTTTGGACTAACACATTGGAACCTGGTTTGAATTCAGGTTCTTTAGTTACAACCCACTTATCATAATTTGCTTTGTACCTAATTTTTTGTTGTTTTAATTTATATTTGACCTGATTTTGGAGTTTAGGTTTCAATATAGAGTGAGCTAATGGTATTTTTGTTCTCGGCAGTCTGCTGTAGAGTAATTCTGAGGGAGAAGTTTGTAAACTGACTATGGGTGTACATCTATACTCTAAGAGCATTGATTCAATATCAATTCCAGTTTCTAGAGATTTGTTTAACAATTTTTTACAAGTCTGTACTGATCTCTCAGCCAGACCATTACTTTGGGGGGTAATGTGGGCTTGAAGTGATTAAAGTTAAATTTCAAACTTTAGCAAAAGATGTGAATTCAAAAGAGTTGAAAGGCATATTATCCGTAATGAAAGCCTAGGGATGCCATGAGTACTAAAAGTTTGTTTACATTTTTGTATTACTTCTTTAACCGTTTTATACTTAAAAATGATTAAGTAAAACCATTTAGAAAAGTAATCAACTATAACTAGGTAATCTGACCCTGCAAAAGTTAGTATATCCGCTCCTACTTTTTCATATGGGTATGATGGGATCTCATGGGGTATAAAGGAATTTTTTTTGTTAAAATTGCTAAATTTATTACAGGTGTTACAATTGCCAATGAATTGTTCGATCTCATTTAACATTCCTGGCCAAAATACTATTTGTTTGGCTCTCATTTTTGTTTTTGTGATGCCTAGGTGGCTTTCATGTAGTAGCTTGAATATAAAGGGTTTTAATTTGTAAGGAATTATGATTTTACCTCCCAAGTATAGGATACCCCTATTTACTACTAAATCATTTTTCATATTATAGTATAATTTGACAGAGTTATCTAAAGGTGGCTTATTCGGCCATCCAGTGAAGTAAAATTCAATTAGTTTGCTTAAGACTGGGTCTAATTCAGTTTGTTTTTTAATATCGCAGAATATGTTGTTGTTAAACCTATTCAAACAATGAACCGTTCCAATTGTTTCAAATTCATTAGGGTAACTTTCTGGACAAAAGTCTCTAGATAAGAGGTCAGCAATGAGCATTTTTTTTCCAGGAAGGTATTGTAAGTTAATATCGTAATCGAGTAATTTGAGTCTCATTTTTTGAAGTCTATTAGAAGGAATTTTATTTATATGTTTTTGCATGATGGCAACTAAAGGTTTGTGATCAGTTAACGCATTTATTTTTCGGCCAAATATGTAATAGTGAAATTTTGTACAGGCAAAAATGAGGCTTAAAAATTCTTTTTCAATTTGTGCATAAGCTGTTTCTGCTTCAGACATACAACGCGACGCGAATGCAATGGGCTTCTTTTCTTGAAGAAGACAGCACCCTAAACCATTTTTTGAAGCGTCACATTGAATTGTAATTTCCTTATCTGGGTTAAAGTGAGTTAAGACTGGTGGATTTGAAACACAACTTTTTAATTCATTTAAAGCTTCTGTATGCTTCTGATCCCATAACCAGATTACATCTTTTTTTAGGAGTCCCTAAAGGGACAGATAATTGAGGAAATATTAGGAATAAAACCCTTAAGTAATTGAACATACCTATTAGTCTCTGTAATTCGATTAGAAATATAAATTTAAGTTAGATATCTTGAAGCGAATTTTTATCTCTCTTCAACACCGAGTTATCCCGATTCGACTGTATATAATAAATAAATAAATAAATAAATAAACCGGACTTTCTTTCACCGGACTTTTGTTGATACATTTCCACTCGATATGTGCTTCCCAGTTTTCTTTAAATTAATGTAATAAATTATTTTTGTTGTATAAAAGCAATGGTTTTTAAATGATGCCTGCTGCAACAATCGTTCTGCATCCGCCTGCGGCTGTACTGCTGCAGCCTTTCTGGCCGCAGCCGTTCTATTAATATTTATAATTAATATATTACATTAATGCTAACCGTTATTCAATGTTTTTTTTTATTTATTCAAATTAACATATTATTTACCATTAGTATTCCACATGTATATATTTTGAATTTTGATGTGGTTTAGGCTCTTTGGATTAAACTTGCTAATATACATTAGCATTATTATGATGAAATAATTGAGACAAATAAATAAAATAACAATTTCTTAATCATAACAATAATATTGTGTTTGATTTTCAGAAAAATTATGTTTTTATCATAAATATTTTTAGTAAATAAAACTTCAATTATTAATTTTATAAAAACACCTACAACATTAATTCTAAGTTCACCAAACATAGCATTAATAATAATAAATATATAGGTACATTACACCTAATACCTAGGTGTTATATTTTATGATTTTGATTTTATTTATTCGAATAGGCATATTATTTAACATAAGTACCTAGCAAACATATATTTTTATATTTTTATACTTGTTATGTGTGAATCCAAACAATAATATAGGTATTATCATTATGTTAAAATACTAAAAAGAAACTTTTAATCCATTTATTAACCTATGTTTCAGAAAGGCGAAGAGAACCATTAAAAATTAGACCACCCCGTCGTCGCCGTTTCAGGACACTGTGTTGTAAGTTTCAAACACATTTTAGTACACAAATACACAATGCTGTTGAGTACAGAAAATTATTAAATATTTTTCTGCATAAAATAATATTTATTTTTTAATACAATCTACATTATGAGCTAATAGATTAATTTAAATTTAATAGATTATCTGAGGATTTTGAATTTGTAAACAGAAATTAATTGTACTTTATTTTGTAGATGAACCACCAAGAGGAGGAGAAGTATCAGGAAAGAAGAGAGTAAATTTGCAAAATATATGAATACATTCCTCTTGATATTTAATCTTTAGTGAGAAAAATACACAATATTATTAATTATGTATCTAAACTGAATGAATAGGTAGAATAAAAACAAACGTGGTCCATATTCAAAACGTTTAACATAATAATATAATATTTTTAGCGAAATTTTCTTACCACTTATAAAGTGGCGACATACTTGTAAAAAAATTTGCAAACGGGGGTCGGATATTGTATAAATTGATTTGTATTGTTGGTGTTTTGCGCTATCTATTGGTCAAATATGATTTTGGTATATTTCGTAGATTTTTCATATGTTTGGACTACCTGCACTACCTTATCAAATATTGCTAGCGGAACATACGTAATAATTTCTGAACCTCGCGAAGTTGCGTTTTTAAATAAATATTGCAAAGTAAATGACTGATACGACAACGGCGGTTGTTTGTCACTAATGGTCCGTGGTAAGTCGGTCAATGTATAGGTGTCATAAATGTGTGAGGATGAAGTGGTTAGGTTTTTATCAAGATATGAAAAAAAAAACACAATGTTTGTCACTGGTTTTTATTCGCCCGGCGTTGTTACGACAGTCAGACAGAAAAAAGAGACGTTGTGATAATGCAGTATGTGTTCGGCGGTCGTCCATGAACCGTCGACAAAAAAAAAGTAAATATATAAAAACACAATACTGACTCCGTTGCTGTATAATGATCGCACGCACAACGACGTCGAGGTTATATCGGGTCAAGTAAACAATAAAAACACAATATGCGGCGTAAAGAAATAAAGAACACAGCGTGATGGCGTGGTTTACTACTTGGAGTAGAACAGGACTACAGGAGAAAAACGCGAGTCGTCCGGACCACGAACATATTATTATATACTGTTGAGGACTGGCTACTGCTGGACTGGTGTGATTCGCTTATTGTCTCTAGTTCATTAATAATCCGCTAGGTGCGCAACGCATACGTTCGCAGTAACATCCATAACTAAAGCTGCTGTCATGTATAAAAATGTCATGTATTAAAATTGAGTACAATACAAATTATAAATTACTGTAAAATGTACTAAAAATTAATTTTTTCATACATAAGAATTCTGTTTGATACTTATTAACTCTTTCCGGCACGGTGGAATACACGTAATTCCACCAAAAAAATAGCCCGTCCGACACGGTGGGACAAATAGCATACCACCTATAATCTATTTTTTTTCTATTTTTCAGTCGTCTGTTGGTTTAATTTAAGATATTTAATATGTTTTCTATTATATATAGCTAATGCATATACATTTTTAGAAGGCTAAGATTATTAAAAAATAATTTAATTAATTTTCTTAAATTATTATTTTTAAATATTTATTCTTAAAAATTGATGTTTAGTTTTCTCCTTATTGACTCGATCGATTTGCTCGATTATTATTTCATTGAATTCCAAATATAATATAGATTACTTTGGTTTTGGTTTTAATTAGCTATATGGCTAAGTATATGGCTTGATATTTGTGTAAAAGTGAGCATCCATTATATGTCCCACCGTGCAATATCGCGTGAGTATTCCATAGTGGACACCACCGGTGGTACGCGTACTGTGCGATTTCGTTTATTATTGGATTTATTGTTTATTATTCGTCGAAGTGTGCGATTTTATTATCTTATTTTTTATTTATTTTATTACAATGGCTAAACGTTATTCAGACCATGAAGTAAATGAAATGTTATTCGAAGATTTACCGTCAGATGACGAAAGTTTATCGTCTCTTGATGATACCAATGACGACGAAACATATGTTACCGAACCTAATAATAATACATTATTAGTTACCGACTCCGATTCAGACAGTGATGAAAATGTAGAGATTATAAATATAGAAGAAAATGTTACTTATATTCTCCCAAGTCCGCAAAAAAATCGTTCGTCAAATCGTCGAAAAAATCCAAATAAATTCACACCAAATGTTTTCTCGGCATAAATGCAGATTAGCTCCCAAGCGATTTTTTGGAAATTTTTTTTTTCAAAATGTATGTTTTTGAATGCCTAATTTGATGGTACTTTCAAAAAAAGCCGATCGAACTTATTTTGGAAGTTATGGTAAAAAAACTTAGAAATGCTCAGTTTTTAGAATTTTTTTTTTTAGAAATGTTTGTATTTATATGCTCAACATTTTGGTGGAATCAGAATTTGCCTATCGTACTTACTTTTTATGTTATTGTTAATAAACCACATAAAACTGAATTATAAAGTTATTTCAAACATTTGCATATTTGAGAAACTCAAAATTGATTTTTTTGACTTTTTTTTTCATTCGATGAGTAATAACATAAATAAGTTTTTGGTGAAATCAGAACTGACTTATATTTTTTGGTTTGGAAGATATAGATTAAAATAATAAGCAACAAAAAATCAAAATGTACAGGTAATGTATTTTATTCATAAATATAATATTCTACAAAGGAAGCCCCCAAATCCATATCACTATGCGGTGGTGTGTCAATAACCGTTGTCTCGGTGGACGGTACTCTTTTGGTATCCTGGTCCGGCTCAAACTCTATCAATTCATCCTTCTGGAATGCCCATAGGTTAAGAGTCTGTTGTAACCTATCTGCCGTAACTTTCGCCTTGCCTGGTGGTAGCTGCTTGTCGTTGGTGAGCATCGTTATCCACTTATTCTTAGCAGCACGGAAACCTTTGTGTGTAATGATCCATCGGGCCACGGCTACTGCCCATTTCCTATTCCTGCCTCCACTCTCCATCACACCGATGACTCTCCGATAGTCACCCATTATCTTACTTCCGAAGGTTGCTGCCCTCGCCGGTATGTCCTTGACGTTTTTCTTTCAGTAGACACGATGGTCCTGCTGGTCTTTTGGTCATGATCCCTTTCCTGGTGTCGGTGTTTTAAGAGCTTACTGTCCGTCTTGTCCTTTACCCTATCGTCTGGTATATCCCCTTCTATGGTTGCGATAAATGACGTGTCCACTCTCCGGTTTAGGATGCTTGCCGGTGGATTGGCGGGTGCTGTGAGTGTAGACCATAGTAACGCGGCCTCCATCTCGTCTAGCCTAGTACCCTCCGGCGCCCTGTTGCATGCCAGCCACATATCGTTTATTGCTGATGCCACGTCACCGGTAAAGTATGGCTGTTCCTGAGTCATCATACCCGGTTCTGGCCCAATATCTTCATGCCCTGCAAGCCGCCGGATAGGTTCTTCTTCCTCCACCGTATCCAGAGTGGGAGCGCTGTAAACCTGTGGCATTCTTTGCTCTCCGCCCCTAGGGTTGAAAAGGCGGGGGTCGACACCGCGAGTGCTGGCTAACGGATCATCAACCTCTGGACGATATGGCTCCCTGATGTGCGGATTATCACACATAACTGAAGGTCTGCCCACCGTTGGAGCCGTAGCCCTCCCGTTCAGTAATGGGGGGGGAGAGGACTGCTGCTACAGCGCCCTGTTCTTTCGATGGCATGACGGGTCGAGTCCTCTCAACTTCGGGTCGGGTGTCAGATGGGTGGTAATGGAGGGCGTCGGAGTCGTTGTCGTCCCTCCAGTCTTTGTTCGCTCCCTTTATATGGGCCAGTAATATCCTCCTGTAAGACGGGTCTGCCCCAACCAACATCTTCTCAATATCCATGTCTAGTAGGCCGAAGGCGTCGTCGGTTAAAACAGGAAAAAAAAAATATAATATTCTATTTGATACAACATAAAATATCTGCATCTATTCGGGTCAGTATATGATTTTGCACACGTATAATATGGTTTACCTATACGAGGTACCTGATTTGGTGACACGCAATGATGCCTGTGTATGATAGTCACATAATTGGTAATCTTCTGCCATGTATTTAAAGTACCTACATCTTGAGGGGTCCGTGTAATTTTTTTGGCATACAACAAATTGTGTTGTACTATTTTCTAAAAAAGCATTTGGTTTGTCACGTATTGAAACAGGTAATCCATAATGACAAACATATAAACTTGCATCGAACATCCAACGATTCATCATGTACAACATAAATATTAGAATAATATCACGATTCGGAAAACAGTAATAGGAAAAAAAGTCCCGAAAAAAAACATTATTCTTGTAAGTACTTGTACAGTTCTATAGTAAGTTGTGCTTTGTATTTTAGTGTATAAGTGTAAGGAATAAAATGCTTGTACATATATTCATCTACCATAATAAGTAATAAACTAATAAATAATAGAAAAAAAAGTTTACTGGAAAATTTACCAAAATACTTATTCTTATACTGCAGTTGTACAGTTGTACTTTGTTCTTATTTTAGTGTGAAATGTATAGGTAGGTATAAAATATATTTTTTATCTACCATAATAACTATCATAAGCTATATTATATTTTGATCCTATATTAATGGGTACACTAGAAAATTCCCCATTTCCGAATATCACACACAGTCATAATATAGGTAATGAGACTTTTGGATGACATCGTATAATCGTATCGTTTCGTAATTTCGTCTATACGTTTGTTTTTAAATTTTATATTTTTTCGCAGTTAAAATTAAAAAAATGGAGTTGAAATTAATAAATTCTAACAAAAAATACCCTCAGGTATTAGGCATAAGGGATTTTTGTACAATTTCCACAAAGAATGCTCTAATTTTCTTCGTTGGAGGTATCAATAAAACAGCTCTATGAAGTGTCTATATTTTTTAAAAACTGATTTGAACATAACTAAGCCAACTTTTATTTCTGTAAATAACGATCATGTGCATGAATCAAATGAAAATCTTATTTCTGCGACTAAAATAAAAAATCTAATGGTGGAAAAAGCTAAACTAACAAACGATTTACCTGCTCAAATTTTCGCGAACGTACCCCGAAGTATACTCGCTGAATTGCTAAAAGAAGAATATCTAAAAAGAATAATTAGAAACCACAGAGCATGTAATTATCCACCTAAACCTACTTGTGGAAACGAAATAATTATTGAAGGTAAATAATATTGTAAATTTTTAAAAGTAATTTTTATTTAAATTAAGTACCTACCTACATTTAATAAATTATTATACTAAACGTAGCTTAACGCCTTAAACTAGGTACTCTTCAGTTGATTATTTTATTAATATTAATATTTTTCACATAATTTTAAATTATTAAAAATAAATTTTATTTTTTACACATATTTTTTTAATTTACTAGGAGAGTATCGGGAATATGGAAATGAAAGATTTTTGCTGTATGATAATGGCCCAAATTCTTATGATAGAATTTTAATGTTCGCCACTGATAACTGTCGTTATTGGCCAAATCTAATACCTGGTTTGTCGACGTTAATTTTGGCCTCGCTCCCGAATTTTTCAAGCAATTATATGTCATCCGTGTACAAATAAATTCCGTATTTGTGACATCAGTATGTTGCATTCTGCTAATGGATTAGCTTTCCTACCACAGGATAAAGTACTGGACGGAATGACATGTCTAAAAGAAATAATGCCTCCAAATGCAGATGACCTTTTAACTTATTTTGATTCTTATTATGTGAATGGTACCTATAGGCGTGTAGGTTCAGGTTCTACCTTGCATTTTAGAAAAATTCCACCTATATTTTCACCTTCCTCGTGGAATGTACATAATGCCACTTTAGTAGGGGGCATCGAACAAACAATATGACTGAAGGATGGTATAACCGATTTTCAAAGCTATGTGGACATCCAACTATTTGAAAATTAATTAGGAAAATAAAAATGGAAATTTCCACAGATAAAGCGAAATTAGCTTTAGATGCTGTTGGAGATTCGAAAACTGTTAAAAAACTAGGGCAAACTCGGACAGTAGAAAAACGGCTGCAAAATGTATGTATACAAATACAAGCGGGCAATATCGGTGTTTTAGATTTTTTTAACAGCCATAAGTCAAAATATAAGAAAAAGGTGTACCTAATTATAACATTACATTATTAGATTTAAATTAAATTAAATTAAATTAAATTTTAATATGTGATTTAAGTAAGTAATTAACATTTTTTATGATATTATATGATTTTTTTCCGTATTCTCGGTGAACAGTGAACACGCCAACTCGGCATATAATACCTATTACCTATATTATAATAATATATTATGCAACAGTATTACTTTAACCTATATTAAATATCAATACGTTTAATTGTTTAATATTATTATTATTATTACGGTACAGAAGATACTTTTAAGAACAATACATTATAGATTGGTCATTACACTTTACACTCGTGACACCCACAGGCAGTGTTGTGTTTTATCTAGATAGTTTTATTTTTATCTTTTATCTTATACAGATGAATGTGAAATATTTTATCTATGCTGTTATCTAAGATAAATAACTAAAATATCTAGATAACATTTAATTTTTAAATATTTATATAATAAGTAATGTTATTCAGGTATTTTATATTTTCCGATTAAAAAATTGTAAATTTATATTTAGTTTATTTTATTTATTTTTTTATATTTTTTAAATATACATTTATACATCATAACTAAAAATTATTATTGTAACTATTACCTATTCTGTATTCAGTTATATTATTATTTATTATATGAATACTATATTACTATGTATTACTGTATTAGCATTGAATATATAAATATAATAGAATATAAATAATATAATAGTATATTTTATACTCTATAGACTATAGTCAATGATTTTTTTCTTCATATTCTCAATAATAAACTATAAAAAAATAGTTAACGTTTTGGTTTAATTACGTATCGGCATATTCGTATCGTATTTGCCGACTGTCTACCATGGCTATAGATAGTATAGTATCTTATATAGCCATGCTGTCTAGTCTGTCTACACACAATTACACAATATAGTGATACCCGCATTCTACACTTAAAATTTGAAACTATCATAAAAAAAAATTATTATTGATTAATAATAAATATTACTAATAAGTAATAACTAATAGGTATTATAATCAGTATTCAATATTACGTAGTATAAAATAAAATATCTACAATACTAATTTTAGCATTGCAATAATATTATATACATGAATAGTGTATATCTATATTTTAATAATGTTTATATTTATATTGTACCGATAACAATCTGTATTCTGTATCATTAAGTTCTATAATTAGATAAACATGGAATTTATTTCGGTATACCATTGACCAATCATAAATGCAATAATTAATTTAATAGTTTAACCAAACACGGGAACATACTGTCGACTGTCACACACTCACACTGTTTACTGTTATTCACTGTCCAGTGCTCTAGTCTCTAATAGTAGTCATTTATACAGTTATCCGATATTCCGCCAACCTCACAATATTCGAATATTCGAATAAACCATTGTTATTTGTTACCTATCTGTTTTACACAATATGGACAAATTTGTAATTTCTGAGTCAAACTGCACTTCAAATAAAAAGCAAAAGCTTCAAACGCAATCCAACGACCTCGATGATCTCAAACCATCAAATGAAAATAGTATTAAAAGTACCAATTGCTATATTCTTGATGGACAACTGTTCAGTGTCATAAAAGATGATGATAAAAATATATCAGCCCAGTGCCAAATGTGTACTAAAGTTATTCAAGGGCAAAAAGGTTCTACTGGAAATTTTCTTAGTCACATCAAGGTATGTATTAACTTTATTTAATAAATAAGGAATTTTGAAACATGAACATTGATTAAATAGTGTAGTACCTACCTATTAATTTTAAATGTTAAGAAGATTTATATAGAGTATAGACAAACTAGTGGGTAGGTACTTAATAGTTAATATTAATTAGGTATCTAATTAACAAAATACAATAATAATCCATTTTTATCAATTATATTATTCTATGATGATAGCCGATAGGCTACCTATTTTCTGTATACATAGCCACATAGGTAGTACACTTGTTCGATCGCGGAACGGTTTTTCTGGTCACCTATTTTTATATGCTCGGGTTAGCACAGATGTGGTAGAGATAAGATGTCCGGCAAGGAGATAAAGTGTCCGACAAAGCTACCCTCTCCACTATCCGGTGACATTTTTCGCCAGCCGACGGCCAGTCAGGCTTCCACGATTCTATTTTGTCTTTTGCCAATGGTCGAACTGAGCACAACGTCGTGCTCGTTCACCGTCTTTGCGTGTTGCAAAAAAAAACCCTCGTGTGAACACGAGGTGTGATTGATGTCACCGTGATCGGGTTGACTCATCTACTAAACCTTGACATATTCAAGAGGATCTACATTACCCGCGGCTGTCCTTCCACATTGTCACCTTGGCCATCATTGCTGTCGCCTTCAGGTTATTTCATACATTTTTTTTATATTTTGCCCACTCGTTGTCAGTGGCCAAATAATTGGCAACTGTCAACTTAGTTGTAATTGTTGTTGCGACCTTTGTATTCAAATATTTCAAACTTTATTATTATATATTTTTTTTTATACGTTACGGCAAGTGAGGTCGTTGTACTCTTGATTAAATTATATTTATATTTCACATTTTGTTAATGTTTTGGGCGCCCGCATATTATAATAATTTATATATATTTATATTATACCAAACGGTCACCGATCGTAATATCTTAAAAATTACAATCTTATACTTTTGTACACTTGTGTGGGTAACCCCTCCCGCTCCCGTCCTCAACATAATTCGCGAGTCGTTGCCGACAACCGCCGTAATCGTAGGATCGGCATCGGCGAAAACAACACTGTTTTCATTATGATTTTCTTTTTTTTTTTTACCTAAGTGCCTTATACTTTAATCATAAATAATTATCTTTAATAAACCTGCGCTACGACCTAAAGCTATTATTTTAATAATATTATGTTCAATATATTTTTTGATTTTTAATAAAAGCATACATTATTTATAATCTATATATACCATTTAAATTTTAAAAGAAAGCTCTATCAAAATACTATTGGCTAACCAAAATATTAAATAATAAAAAAAAATTAACATTTCTTTTTTAGATTTGTAATGGGCTAGTTTACTTTACCACCCGCTTTACCATTAAAATTTCTTGGTTGTATTGAATTGATAAGTAATGTATATTTTCTAATAAAAAATGTGTACCTATGTATTTTTTCGTTTGGTTAGGTTATCTATGTCGAAAAATATTTGAAATGCCTAATTGGATTGTGCCTATATTTAATCATTATTCATCAGTGTTGTGTTTCTAAAATGTTTACCTATATATTTTATAATAACATTGTAGATCCTATTTGAATGTATATTTTTATAGTATAAACATCCAGGAAGTCTTTCAAAAGTTAAGGCAATAAAAGATTGTTACAAATCAAAAAAATCAACAAATGATTCAACATTGCCTTCTACTCAGTCAACATTGCCATTCGCACAGTCAAATAAAGTTTCAAAATCTAAAGTAAGTACTTCTCCTGAACTAGACCTGGTTAAGTTCTACTACAAAAAGTGGATATCTTGTATATCATTTTTAAATAGGTTTTAAAAGAGCTATGTAGTAGTTTATTTACTTTTTTAAGCAATAAAACATTCAGATTACACTTTAATCGCTACAGATATTTTCTTAAAGTACCTAATTGTTTTCACATTTGAAACTGTTTAATTTTGTTTTAGGTAACTTCATTGGTTTTTGAATATATTGTTGAAGAAATGCGACCCATGGTAACTTGTGAAAAACCAGCTTTTCGGCGTTTAATCAAAGGTCTTACTGGAATCTCAGAAAATATTTCTCTTCCTGATAGACAAGTGATGTTAAAAGAGTTAAAACTTAAATATTTGTCATATAGTTCTATGTTAACTAAACTTATTTCTGAGCATAACTTTATATGTACTACTGCCGATATTTGGAGCTGCAACAATAAGAGTTATTTAGGCATGACATGTCATTTTATAAATGAAAATACTTATAATAGGTCATCTTATGTTCTAGGATGTAGACGCATAAAAGGTAGTCATACTTATGATAATATTGCTGAGATTATCAATGAAATTACTAAATCCTATAAAATAAATAACTCTAAAATCTCGTACACCGTTACCGACAATGCTAGTAACTTCGGAAAAGCATTTAGAATATTTTCTTCTCAATCTGTAGTTCATACAGATTCAAATTCTTCAAAGTATGATAATTTAGAAGTAAATTGGTTTGGAAGCGGTGATTCATGTTCTGATAATTCAGATAATGAGGAAGAAGTTGAAATCATTACAATTGATTCAATACTTAGTTCTGAAAGTTATAGCAATGAATATGAATTACCAGAGCACATGACATGTACTGCTCATACACTGAATCTTAAGCAACTGTAGATACTTCTAAAATTTCTCACTCGTCCTATAATAAAATATCAACTTCAACTTTCAAAAAGATAAATTCGTTTTGGAATCTATTGAGTAGAAGCACTGTCGCTTCTGATAAAATAGAATATGTATGCAATTGTAAATTTCCCGTTCCCATACTAACTAGATGGAACTAGATGTTCTTTGCTGCTAAAAAAGTAGTTTCTTATAAAGATAAACTTATATCTATATTTGATGATTTGAAATTAAGTAAACTTACGTTAAGCGAATGGTCATTTTTAGAGGAATATTGTTGTGTAATGGAGCCATTAGCTGTTTCCCTTGACAAATTACAGGGTGAAAAAACATGTTTTTTGGGTTATGTTATTCCCACAATAATTGCACTGAGATTAAAGTTACTTAATTTAACAAGTTTGGTGTATTGTAGGCCATTATCATTGTCGATAGTTATTAGTCTAGAAAAAAGATTTCCATTCGTATTTAATCTTGAACATGTCAAAAGCAAAGCTTATATATTGTCATCAATAAGTCATCCAAAATTTAAATTAAATTGTATACCTGTAAGATTTATGTCAGTTTGTAAAAAATTATTTTTATCTGAATGCAATTCATCATTTAACAATTTAGATTCAAACACAGACTTGGAAACAGTTGATAATGATGATGATGATTTTTATAATATTCTTAATGAAAATAATTCTGAACCATCTACTTCTGCATCAACAAACATTGCTAATGTGCAAGCTTTGTCTTACTTAGATTCAAAAGAAAAAGAACTGAACATTTTAAACTCTTATCCTATTGTAAAACATGTATTTCTTAAATATAATACAACATTACCATCTTCTGCTCCTGTGGAACGCTTGTTTAGTTGTGGGTCTCAAATTTTAACTCCCAGGCGTAACAGACTAAGCGACAAAACATTTGAAATGCTTTTATGTTGTAGGTGTTTCCTTTTAAATAATAATGATCGACTACAATAATGTTTCAACTCTTTGATATTCTTCTTGTATTATAATAAGTTTATGATTTGGTTTATTAAAATGTATAGTTATATATGTATTTTGTTTTTGTTAAGTTCTGTGAAACATAACTATATTATTATAATATAGTAATACTATTACTAAAGACTAAAGTATTAGATTTTTATTTTCAAAACAAAAATTGCTTATTATTTTTATTTTATAAGAATTTTTTTACTTATTGCAATACATAAATGTTATTATATTATGCTTATATTTGTTATTATATTTGAGAAAAAAAAATTATATTAGCATAGAGTTTATTTATTTATTAGTTACCTATTGCCTATTGTCTATCTTTATCTAGATAATTAAATTCTTATTTATCTTTATCTAGATAACTATTCCAGCAATTATCTTTTATCTTTATCTATATAATTAAAAAATTATCTTTATACAACATGAAAAAACTTGTTAAAACTTTAAAAATAATAAAAAATACCATGTGTTTTTCTAACTTAATAAGTACAATTAATCAAAAAGTAACAAAATTACGTATGTATGTATACAAAAAATATTAATATTTCAAAAACAAGCTATTTTGAATTAAAATTTATGTTGCGCCGACGGACTTTACTAAGGCGTACGCCGTTCGCCTAGTCCTCCGGACCGTAGTGAGAGGGACAATTTAAATAATAGCTAAATAAATATAAATGACATGAACAAATTATATTATAACAACGCATATACAATACAATATATAACAAATGCAATATGCACATATAAATATATAAAAAGGGGGAGACGGGGACCACCGCTCTGAACACCGGAACTGATGACGAATGTAAGCTGATCTGCTGAAGTTCGGAGCTGGAACACGTGGGTTGAAGGTACTGCTGCGATGTATAATTCGCGATTACCGGAGCGAGTGGTAATAATGCCGCGTAATATAATACGAGGCGTGTTCAAAAAGTACCCGGAATTTTCGTTTTTCCGGAATTGCTTTTTCAGAAATTTTTTTAAATTTGGTTTGAACTGAAATCCAAAATTCTTCTACTATTATTTAGGAAAATTTTATTTTTAGAGTTCGATCTGTTGTTAGCGTTATGAATTCTTCCTCTTCTTCTAACGTAAATTCATAACTTGACGTGTTGATGGTAGAAAATGGATTTCGTATCCAATCATACTTTTCAATATTCAATTCAGGAAAGTATTTCGTGATTTTTTCTTCTAATAATGCTAAATGTTCTGTTATAATAGGAATTATTTCATTATTATTTTTAATTGAAGGAAACATGTCTACCGTATTTTTTTGAATTTTACGCGTTCTCCAAAAAGATATTTTTTTTTAAAATGTTAATAGTTTATCCGTAGATGTAAGAATATTTTCGTTTTTACCTTGCATACCAGCATTTACGCTATTTAAATAATTAAAAATATCAACTAAATATGCCATTTTAACACACCAAATATCGTCTGTAAGAAAAGATATAAAAACAGTGTTACCTTCGTTTTGAAAAAACATTAACAATTCATTCTTAAGTTCCAGAATTCGATTTAGAACTTTACCTCGCGATAACCATCTTACTTCACAATGTAAAAGTAAACATACGTGCTGAGCTTCCATTGATTCACACAGTTTTTTAAATAGGCGTGATTGTAATGGACGCGATTTTATGTAGTTAACCATGCTTACAATTTTATCCAATACAGACTTTAATGTAATAGGTAATGTTTTCGAAATAAGTGATTCTCGGTGTAAAAAACAATGTGTAGATATGATATTAGGATTTTTTTTCTTCGCTAATGTTGTAAATCCTTTAATAGAACCAACCATTGAAGGAGCTCCATCGGTGCAGATTCCTACATATTGGTCCCATGTTATGTTAAATTTATCTAAATATGACGAAATTGAATCAAAAACATTATGTCCTGTTGTACGTTCAGTAAGTTGTTTACAGAATAAAAATTGATTCACTATTTTATTTTCATCAATGAAACGAACAAATCCTAATACGTGAGCTATAACACTGATATCAGTAGACTCGTCAATTTGCAAAGCGAAATATAGTTTATTAGTAGTAAGCTTGTTAGTGACAGTTTTCTCAATATCATCTGACATGTGTATAATTCTGTTTTTTATTGTATCGTCTGAATGCGGAATTTTCATAATTTCTTTTTTTGCATCATCGCCAAACATAATTTGAACTATTTCTGAACATGTTGATGTACATATATACGTATATTATATATAATAAATCATCATAATTTGTGGGATGAATTCAGAAAATCAGAACAACCAGGGGTTATAATATTAGTTTTAATATTACCATTTGGACTTTTGTTGATGTTGTTTTTAGTAGCAATGTCAATAAAAAATTGTATGTAATTTTGTATGAAATTGTGCGTATTATTTTTAATTAATTAACCTTTACATATTTTATCATTTCAGGTAGTGCTAAAGAGCCTGATGTTTTAGTGGATTTCAAAGAAATTGTACAGCGACCAACATTTGTACTTACTAATAATCCGAATTATCAAAGAGCCATGGTGTTTAAAAAAAGTGACAATAATGAATTGATCAGAATTAAACGTAATCAAATAACAATTACAAAACTATTGGGATCAGGGGCTTTTGGAGAAGTTTTTGAAGGAAATGTCAAAGATTTAATAAATGGAAAACCTGAATATCGTGTTGCATTGAAATCAATAAAAGAAGGTGCCAATGAATACAAATTAAATGCATTTTTAAAAGAAGCTAAATTTATGAAAAAATTAAAACATAAAAATATTTTGCAAGTTTTGGGAGTATGTTTAGATAATGAACATATTTTTATTATTATGGAACTTATGGAGGGAGGCGATTTATTGAGTTTTTTAAGGAAATCCAGAATGCAGGTATTCAATTGTATTAACTATATGAGAATGTGTATCGATGTAGCCGAAGGTTGCAGTTATCTTGAAGAAATGAACCTTGTGCACCGTGACATTGCTAGTCGCAATTGTTTAGTATCATTTTCTGGTCCTTGTAATCAAATTATAAAAATTGGCGTTTTTGGATTAGCAAGAGATATGTATGCCCAAGATTATTACCGTAAGGACGGAGAATATATATATTGTATATATGTACATCATAATACATATATACAATACAATAAATACATACAATACATTTTATATATTGTCGTCGCCATCATGCAACAAGTCTTCGGGGTATTTACAAATACTTATTAATGCTTCGTTCAGAATATCCATGTCTTGTTGAGACTCTCTCTCCGTGAAGCACGAGCCAGATGATTCACTATATGTGTTTTCAGGTTCACTATACATAGTAGTCCCAATAAATTCGTGATGTGAAGTTGGACTAATGCTGTTTGGACGACTTATGACACCACTTTGTGATTGTGGTTCATTGTAATTTCCATATAAATTTGCGAGTCTCTCTTCAGTTATTAGGTTTTGAAACTTGCTTTGAAGTATAATGAAACTTTTCAAAGGGAGCTCTCGCATTTGAGAAGCAAGATGTTTGCCAAATTTGTCATATTGGTCTTCTGTGTCTGCGGTAGCCATTTCTGCTATATTTTGTAATTTGTTGATTGAATTTTCAAATCTATTCGGAATTTGTTTAGTACACGGTGATCCTAATTTTATACGTTTCGGTGGTAACTTTCCTAATGACGCACGCTTTCCTAATAACTTAGGTTTACAAGAAGCAGATGTTGAGGGTTTAACAAAACTTTGTGACTCTGGCGTTAACACTTGTGATACTTCAGACGTGTGCTCAGTGTCACTTTCATTATCAGCAATACATGATGATGAGTCTAGTTCGTCTTCAGACACCGAACATTGCTTTATATTCTGAAAAAAAAGTATCTTATACTATCTCGTAACTATCATAGCAGTTTAGTTTCCACGACTTATACTTTTTGAATTTTTACAAAAATTTTAAATCGATGGGGGATAATTCGTTATTTTACTCGATTTTGTAAACATTTAAATTTAAGATTTTATTAGAGTTTATAATTTTTTTATTTAATTATTCTTAGGTACCAGAGACAACGATCCAGTGGGAGGAGATCCAGAAAGGATTTGAGTATAAATGGAATTTCCCTAACCTCTGTGGGGCTCTGGATGGGAAACATATTCGAATTAAACGCCCTCCTAATTCGACATCAATGTTTTTCAACTACAAGGGAACCTATAGTATTGTGTTATTTGCTATGGTAGATGCAGACTATTGTTTTAGATATATAGATGTTGGACAAGATGGTAGAGCCAAAGACAGCACTGTACTCAGGAACTCAACTTTAAAAATAGCACTTGAACAAAACCTCCTCAATTGGCCAAG
The DNA here is from genome assembly GCF_020882245.1 of Rhopalosiphum padi. Taxonomy (NCBI): domain Eukaryota; kingdom Metazoa; phylum Arthropoda; class Insecta; order Hemiptera; family Aphididae; genus Rhopalosiphum; species Rhopalosiphum padi. Next base: position 43,455,856 of record NC_083599.1, read on the forward strand.
AGGAGGACTTTGCGTAGGAGATGATGCTTTTTGCCTGACAACATACTGTTTGAAACCTTTTTCACACAGAGGTCTAACAGTAGAAGAGAGAGTCTTCAATTATCGGCTATCGAGGGCCAGGCGCGTTGTTAAAAATGCGTTTGGTATTTTGGCTAGTAGGTTTCGTGTTTTTAACATACCTATATCATTAAATGTAAATACCGTAGAAATTTTAGTGAAAACGGCTTGCTCTCTACACAACTGGCTACGACAAACTTCTCCCAGAACATATTTTCCTTCAGGATCTGTGGACGATGAAGACTTAAACACGGGGGTTATAGCACCAGGGGCGTGGCGAAACATGCCGAGCTTAATGCTCTCAATAGACCGCCTCTATTCTTCAAATAATTATGGTCGAAATGGAGAAGAGGTTCGGCAGTGGTACATGCATCAATTTATGACACAATTATCAGTTCCATGGCAAATGACGTCAATTGGTATAGAACCAACACTAACGGTCGAAAATGAATAACTTTTTTAAAACGTATAAGTGTATGTATTTCACTATTTCATCAATATTAAAGATAATGTAATAAAAGGTAATATAACCAAATATACATCAAAGTATTACATTAATTGACCCATGTTTTCTTATTTATTATAATAAAATAATACATTTCTGAAACTAGCATTTGTAAAATTATTATTGACTTTTTTTGAGCTATTTTGAGCAGTTGACATTTTTTATTTTTCTTGGTTTTTTTTTTAAATGTCTATAAAAATAATTTGGCTGGCCAAAAATTGTTTAAAATGTAATGTAATGTTCATCATAAGTTCTACTAATAGCCATTAAAAAAAATCAAAAATCGTATGTCACAACTTTTTTTTATAAGCGTATAAGGATCAAATTTTTACGAAATTGATAAAATCGCGAACATTTTAAGTTATTTTGTAGTTGAAAATGCATTTAATTTTAAGTATAAATACCTAAGGTTTGAAACTGATACATAGTTCTCCATAAGTTTTTCTTCAAACATCTGTAAAAAAAACTACCACACTAAACTAATATTTATTTACGTGCGTTTGAAATTTAAACTTTTATGAAATCACGTAAAACAACGATTTAGCCGCAAACGATTTCTGATATTTGTTTTTAAAAAAGAACTATTATAAACTATTTTATGTACAATACCTATAATTATTAATATTATATATATAATAAATATCAATTGGTAAGGTTAAATATGAAACTTTAATAAATACATGCCAACATACAGTTAATAGATACATTCACTTTGAGGCATTCTTAAGGTTTGTAATTATACAATTTATAATATTATTTCGGTATTTATATATTATTCTTAATATTTATTTATTGATAGGTAATTGATTCTTTATTATTTATCTATTTACTTACCAAATTTGAAGACGATTCTCTTCCTATGATAGATTGTTGTCAGAATACTTCAGCTAAAGAAAACCATGCAAGCTTTGGCTTGTATACATAATTTGCACCGGCACCACTTTTTTTTGATTTTTGAACCTTTTGCAATTCCTTGCGGTAGGTATCACGTAAACTTTTTATTTTTTTTTTCAAAGAATCAAGTCATCCTGGCAAATCTAACATGTGTAAGTTGTCTAATAGTTTGTTGTACGACACCTCTTTAAAATTTCTATTTAAATAGTCTTTCGACGTAACGCCCCACAAACAAGGATAATTTTGAAAAACGTTTAAAAATGTTATTATTTGTTTTGTAGTCCACTTTAACTCAGACATTATTAATAACTTTAATTATATTAATTAAAAATTATAAAAAAGTCACAACTAAAACAACTTCACAAAAAAAACACGTGCTTTCTCGTTGCTGATAGACGCAATAGTGGTCAGATTGCGCTGCCGGCTGGTGCCAACGGTCACGTGATTGATTATTCGCCGCTGCCTGCTACCAAAAGTTAAACATGTCCAACTTCGTCAGCAGCTGACAAATACTCGCCGGCTGGTGACGCCAGCGCTGAATTTTGTTGTCACACCAAGCTGATCGACGGCTGGCAGAAGCGGCTTCTTCAACTCGCGGCTGGCAACCAGCATAATGTGACCCGTGCTTGACAAATATCCGGGAGTTTGTGAACTAGTAGTTGATTCGCAAATCTCCGTAGACGTAGACACAGAAACAGAATGTGAAGATGACAAATCCAAACCTAGAATAACACAAATTGTATTAAAAATAGGACATAACATAAGTAAATACTGTAATACAAACGGTTCTTACCTTTGATGATCTTTTGGAAATTTAAAAAATGATATCCGTACTTCATCATTGTTACTCGACCAAAGGCTGGTACAATACGCCAACGACCATCTACTACCCGAGGCATTTTTAACAACGAAAGACATTTCGTAAATAATGTATAAAAAACCACAACAAATAAAATAAAATGTCAACTGTAGAACAGCAAATAAAACACAAGTTTAATGGAGACTGGAGAGTGAAAAGTCTAGGTGTAACCGGGATGGAGTACAATAATCGACAATCGTGTAATCCCTGGAAGTCGGGTGTTGTTGTTGTGGTCTTGGTTACGTGAGTCATCATATTGAAAATTACAGTTTAACAGTGTACCCATTAACCACATAAAACTTTTAAAAAAAGGGAAATATCTATGTCCTGGTAGCACGTTTAAATTCTAGATATGGTGGACCTGTTTTGGTCAAGCCTTAAGATTCCCTTCTGTTTACAAATGTATTTTTACAAATGTTTATTGTTTTCAATTCTGTGACATTACTCTAGTCCAGTGGCGTACCGATAGGATTAACGTATAACAAAAATTATTAACATAATATTATGCTGGATATTAAATAATTTAAGTTTTATTTACATTTTTTATTCAAAAAATAATATTTTGAAAAAAGTGATTACTTTATAAAATATAAAAATAAACCACTTTACTAAGACTTAGGCCTTCTACACACGGAGCTACTCATTTGAAACTAAATACTGACGCAAATCACTAACTAGTCCCCGTAGAGTCACTACCAATGTTATTCAATGGAACATAACAGACGACGCTACTAGTTACTAATCAGTTACTAACGCGTTAGTGATAAGTTCCGAGTGATTTAACTGTCGAGTCACTTTTGAGTTTTATCACTTCAATATTTTGTTGCTCAACGAAGCTTTTTTTGTTTTACTTATTGCAAAAATTTGTTATTTGTGTAAAAATGAACGAACAAAAAATTAATTTAAAGTTGTTGGAAGAAGTAGAAAAATATCCCGTTCTATATAACTTCACGCTTTCGGGATATTCCAGAAAGGATGAAACAGAAAAAGCTTGGAATGAAGTAGGAAGATTAGTAAACATGTCAGGTAAATAATAATATGTAGTAATATAATTATAAATTTAATAAATACATTTAATTAAAAATAAATATACGTGGATTTTTAAACTATATATTATATTATTAGTTATTCCCGAAATTTTGTTAATATAATACTATAATAATATTATACTCGTAATCGGTGCACACCGGGCGATCTGCGACCGTCGCGACGGATTGTTATCGCATTATCGCAATGACAAAAATAGAAATTTCTGATGATCAGACTGATAAACATTATTAATGTGCCGACTGCATAGTGTCGATTTCCGTTTCGTCTTTCGTGTTGTATTGTTCACTGTTGTAATTATTATTTTGGCTTATTTTGCAAAAAAAGATTTAAGCCTCCAAATTAAATTTAAGTTTAAATTTAAATTTAATCAAATCACCACCTATGCATTTTAATTATAAATTATTTCAAAAAAAATAAGCATATTTTACGATTGAAACTTATTTTTTATTATGATTTTACAGTTTTTAATTATTTAAATATAGACATACTATTGATCACAAATAGCTACATTACAGTTAAAATCTTAAAAAAATTTATTTTTAACTTCAAACTAGAAAATAATGATCAACATGATTAAATAGGTATAATAATAAGTGTTAGATAATTTGTAGATGATAAATGATTAAATAGTTAAACAATATTAGACAATAAAATAATTATTTTCAAAAACTAGTTAATAGCATATTTCCATTACCAAGGCAAAGATGCTTGAGGTGTAAGAAAATAGTTTGCTATATAATTTCTAAGAGCAGCTGCAGAAGAGGTTATATTTATAGTCAAATTTTGTGGTAAAGGTATTATGTCAATGTGGTTATTTGCTTCACAACTTGTGGAATAAGTAGGTGTATACTGAAGTCCTTCTTTTTTTCGTACGTAGTTGTGAAGTATACAAGCTGCTTTTATGACCAAATTCACATTTTCTGGATCTCTGATACGAATAGGACCATTCAAAACAGCAAATTTTTCACAAGCCATCCCAAACGTACACTCAATGGTTTTTCTCCCTCTGCTAAATCTATAGTTGCATATTCTTTTCACATTATCTAAAATTCTTTTTGGGTATGGTCTCATCACATATTTCAACAACGGAAATGCCTCATCGGCCACAAAGTAATAAGGAAACGGACTATAATTTTCATCGTATGTTAATGGTGTGGGAGGAGGGATATTAAGTCCTGCATTTTGGATCCAATATTTCATTGCTGAGGCACTGAATATACCCCCATCGTTGTTTCTTCCGGGAAAACCCGTTTCGATAATAGTGAATAACCCGTCAGTGTCACAACAAGCCATTAACACCATAGAATGATACGACTTGTAATTGAAATTAGAAGAACCACTATTTGGAAATTTTTCAATTCTTACATGTTTGCCATCGATGGCCCCTATACAGTTTGGAAGATTCCAGAGTGTTTCCAAACGTTTTGCTATTCCTTTCCACTGCTCTGTACTTGGTATTGGCATGAATGTTTTTTCCAACACTTCCCAAATCACTTTTACTGTTTCCATCACAATTCCACCAACTGTAGATTCTCCTCTACCAAAATAAACAGCAATTGACGCAAATGTCCCACCTGTACCCAAGTATCTGCAAAATGAAATAAACAATCATAAAAAGGTAGTCAAGTGTGTGTCACTCTGCTGTACAGTAGATTACAAGGAGGGGTTGTAGTTAATCGGGTTTGCGTAAAAATAGCGGTATAACACTAGATTGTTATTACAAATTATGTATACTCTGAATGTTATCTTTTTTTTAGTATCTGAATGCAAAGATAAGTGGAAGAACCTTCGTGCTGTTTTTGTGCGTAACATGAAACCAGCACCAAGTGGTTCTAGAGCAAAACCAAAGAAAGCATATTATTTATTAGAAGCTATGCAGTTTACAGTTCCATATATTAAGGCGTTAGGTGTGCCTTCGGGAAATCTTCCTAATCCCCCAGAACAGAAGGAAAGTTTTGAACAATCTGAAGAAATTGACTTTAACAACTCCGAACTTGACCCACAGCAATCTTCGACATTTCAACCACATCTTACGCCAACTTCGCCATCGCCTTCTACATCATTATACACACCTTCAGCTACTGACATGCCCCAAAAGAAGAATAACATTACTCTGAGTCAATCCGAGTCTTCGCCATCATACGTGTCAAACAAAAAACGCGGATTAAAAAACGAAGCAGTGGACAAAGCATTTCTAGAATATTTCCAGGCAAAAAAAAAAGCCAGAACAGAGAACTCTTCAGTCAATGCTAATCAGGATCCAAAAGCAGAATCTTTAAAAATGTTTCTTCTTAGTATGCTACCTGATGTTTTGAAAATGTCTGATGAAGAAGTACGGCAGTTCAAGCGCAAATCACTTCAGATAGTTGATGACATTTTGTCAAACAATTCGGCATTCACACCTATTCATTCATTCTCGTCTTCATCTACAACGCCGCCAATAGATCAACAAATTCTACTGATATCTCAGAATGATAATGCTCATAAAACCTCTCAACCTAACACATTACAAACTATAAACCAAAATAGTTCTGAAAAGTACTATGAAGCAGTTAATGAAGCCTTGTACGAATTAAACCAACAGGAATAAATAAGTATAATATTTTGTTTTAGGTTCTTTTTAAAATTATTAAAATGTTTTCATATATTAGATAAAAAAATGATATGTTTATTGTTATAAAAATATTACTAATATGCTAATTATATAGGTAAATGTTACTAATTTCAATAGAGTGTTTAAATTTGCATTAAGTAGATAAAAAGTAAGTTACTTACCTGAGTGTAATTAATATCCGTTTCTCGGCATTCACACACTCTCTCATGTTTGTATCTCGCTTGTTTATGGCAGGGTAAATCAGGTTCACCAAATATAAGTAACTTTCTTTTGACATCCGATAAAAACATAAAAATTTAGTATCGGAAAGGTTCAATTCTCTTGCAGCAATGAATAATCGGTGATGAAAATTTTTTTCGATGTATGGATGAACCCAAAACCTTCTATTTTTTTTATTTCTCCTGTAATAGTAGTATGCTGTTATTACTTCTTCATCACTAGAATCACTGTCAACATCCATGGTGTAGCAAAAAGATAACGAAAAACGTCCTTCATCCATAGTCACCCAGAACAAACTACAGGTTTCGATCACGAGTAGGTATGTTATGAGTAGCCTCGTGTATGGATCTGAGTCACCAATACGTTAGTAACCACTAACCGATTAGTAATTTCAATCACAAAACAGTTTAGTTTTTTTTTAATAGCTCCGTGTGTAGAAGGCCTTAGACTTTGGAGTTTTGTACCATTAAAATTAGATTTACAAATTGGTTAGTTTTATTTTTCCAAAAACTATATTATGCTACAGTATATTAAAAGGTTGTAATTGTATTTGAGTAAATTTGTATTTTTAACATTTGGTAATTTAAGTCCTTGTCATACCAAGGATGGTACAAACCTGACATATCCATCTCAGATCTTATTAAATATTTTATGTATATAAGTACATAAAATATTATGCTTATTTAAAGTATATATATATATTATATTATATTATATTATTTATAATAATCATATTTTATGTACTTATATACTTATATTATATATTATAATATATTCAATATATTAAAGCAATAATAATATTCACTGGATATTTTTAAAATATCTAAATAAATTTATTTTCTGAAATAAAAAATCACATGGACAATGAAAGATATTTATAGGAAATTATAGAACATGTATGCACTGGATATTACAATTTGTATATCTATTTGAAATCTAAATCATATTTCTGAGATAATTTCGTAAATATCTATTGTACGAGGCTTGTCCCAAAAGTAAGGTCTCCAATTTTCTAGCGGCCAAGGAAAATTTTATTTTTATAAGTTAGTACCACTGATATAACCATTAACTTCTTATCTGTCTATGAAATTTTGAACTAGATGAATCGGACGTTTAGTACCTTCGTAACACGTGAACGAGAAGAGCGCGTCAACCTCGTCAGCGTCCGCCTCCTTATCTGTCCATGCTCAGTGTGAGCTTCGCGCGGTAATCCGTTTTCTTCACTCGCGTGGCGAGACGCCGGCGGCCATCCATTGACAACTTTGTACCTCTTATGGATCGACGTCTATGTCAATTAAAAATGTGAGGAAGTGGTGCAGAGAATTTTCAAATGGGAGGACGAATATCCATGATGAAACCAGAAGTGGAAGGCCATCTGTTTCAGACAATCTCCAAGAACAAGTTGAGTCTGAACTTCGTGAAGATCGACGAGTGACTGTTCGAGAACTTGAAGAAAAGTTGCAGATACCCAAGTCCTCGATTCACAGAATCATAAGTGATTTGGGATACCGAAAGTGTAGTGCAAGATGGGTGCCAAAGATGCTTACAGAGGATCACAAACGCCAACGCATCGAAAGTTCCCGCGAGGTTTTGGAGCTGTACGCTGAAGAAGGAGCTGTATTTTTGGACTCAATAGTGACAGGAGATGAAACGTGGGTCTACCACTTCACGCCAGAGTCAAAACAACAGTCAATGGAGTGGAGGCATTCATTTTCCCCCCAAAAAAGGAAATTTAAAGTGACGCAATCTGCCAGAAAAATTATGGTAACTGTCTTCTGGGACAGGAAAGGCGTCCTTCTCATCGAATTTATGCCAACAGGGACCACCATTAATTCGGCATCGTATTGTGAAACGCTTGAAAAATTGCGTAAAGCCATAAAAACCGACGACCTGGAATGCTAACGAAGGGAGTGCGTCTTTTGCACGATAACGCTCGACCTCACGTGGCACGCAACACAAAAGCGCTCTTGGGTAAGTATGGTTGGGACATTCTCCCGCACCCCCCCTACAGCCCAGACCTTGCCCCATCAGACTATCACTTGTTCACTAACCTAAAGAAGCATTTGGGAAGGAAAAGGCTGAATTTAGACGAAGAAGTGAAGACTGTAGTGATGGGGTACTTGGAAAAAGAGGTGGACGGAGAGTTCTATGACGCTGGCATACAAAACCTTCCAGATCGACTACAAAAATGTCTCGATATGAACGGTGATTATGTCGAAAAATAGTGTATGAGTAGTATAATATGACCATGTAAACATTTTTTTAATAAAGTACTTTTTCGATTTTTTATATTAATGGAGACCTTACTTTTGGGACAAGCCTCGTATATTGAGAATCATAAATTTGACAAATATTTTATTAAATATATTCAAGAGATATAACTTTTTGGTTTATAAGACATCTATCACATATCATTAAGATATTAAACAATTTTGTATAATGAAGCCTCCAACATACAATATAGTTAAAGATATCTAAAAACAAATATGTGATAAATATATAAAGGATATATCTTTGCTATATGGGATTAGGTTAACATCCCCTAACTATAAATGATGACCTTGAAAACATCATCTAAAAACATCTAAACAATCCCCAAAACATACCAAAAAAATTTTAAAAACATGCTACAAATAAATTTGCTTAACCTAACTATGGTGATGTGGAATCCGGTAATAGACAAAACAATTTATTTCAAAATGCCACTTACTTCAGGTTGCGGGTCGGCTGCGGCAGTGGAAGTACTGGTACCAGCACCACCGCTTGTACTCGGTATACACTGATATAAGAATTATAAAACAGATTTTTAACAAAAATAAAATATGTATATATATTAGATATGTACGATAGACTTACATCGGCAACCACGGTATTCACATCCATATATTGGTCAACGTCAACCGCATTGCTGCAAGTTCCAATAGACTGGAGAAATAAAATAAAACAAAATAAAATTTATTCAACAATTAAACATTACATTAGATTTAAAAAAACCGAAAAATAAATTAACTTACAACGTTTGGGGTTGCCATGTCATCGTCAGACACGGACAGTTCATAGAGTGGAACAGACGACGTGCTGGGTTGGTTGATCTAAATAAAAATTTTAAAAGTAAATTTAATTAGTAAACACCAACAACATCTGAGGTTAAAAGTAAAAAAAAATTTAATTACTCACATAACGTTTTGAATCTATTTCGTAAAAATTATATAAAACAACACAGATTTCTATAATTAAAATTAAAATTAAATTAAATATGTATACATGAAAAACGACCACCCCCCGAAAACTCAAAAAATACCAGTCATACAGTCTTAGGCCGGTGACACACATGAGAAATTTGTTTCGTGAAACAAGAAATTTATTTCGTTACTTGAAAACGCGTGTATTTAAATGGAGCAACACACACTGTTGTTTCCGAAACGTTATCGCAAAAATATTTTGTAAACAAGTTTTATGAAACCAAACGTGTTTGGTTTCATGTGTAATTGTTTCGTCATTTCACTATCAACTCCCGCGCAGTTACGACATAAATAGGTATGTACATTGTACAAATATGATAATTTTTAATAATTTATATTGTTATTGATTGTGATAGTATTAACTACCTTTTTAAACTATCTTCTATATTATATAGGATCAGAAAAAGTACAAATATCAATAGGTAATAATAAAAATGTAAAAAAAATAATGCAAAAGTTTAATACCTATTGGTTTTGGTCAAATATTCATAGCTCAAAAATTAAATAATTTAGGATTTAAATTTAGATACAATCATTATTATATTATTATAATACTAAAAAAAAACCTTGTCATAAATTATTTAATATTCAATACTGCGAAATGGTAATGATTCTGATTGTTCAGAACTTGACATCGTGGGGTAACTGATAATATTATATTGTCTTTATCGTGTGTTTTAAATTTAACTATAGTTGAATCTATTTTTAAACTCCGATACGGCGGAAAGCGAAAATTAAAATCTGTAAATAATATTAAAGGCAGTAAAATGCATTATGTATGTGTGTTATTGCCTATTTATATTGTAATATTATTTTTATTATTATATTTATTTTTTATTATTATTATTTAAATTATTTGTCATCGTCCATCCACATGTGTTTTCTCCGTCTCACTAATGTACAACACAGAACAGAACGGTTTTGCGCAAAACAATCGTACTTTCTCTGTATTTTTATTAGAATTACCAAAATTCTACAACATATAGAAAAGAATATTTTCTGTGTCGTCCGGTTTTAAATTTTTTGATAGTACTCACCAATCATTTTAAATAATTTAATAAATAAAAAAAAAAACGAACGAAATCCTAAAATGCTCTCCGACTATAAACTATACAATATACTTAAATTCTATTGACTGATATTATTAATTGTATTTAATTTATCAAAAAAATTAAAACACTATTTTGGTATATAGAATATTCAATGTAATTTTATTAGCAAAATACATTTGCTAATATAGTTCCTTAAATTTTAAACAGATATCCTTCAAAATGTCAAAGGCAACCTATAATTTTAATATGAAACTTTCTAAAGTTGTTGAACAGTATCCAATGCTGTGTAATTTTAATTTACCAGCATACAGTAAGCGAGATGCTTTAAGTAAAGCATGGGAAAATGTTGGAAAGGAAATGAATACAACTGGTTAGTATTTATTAGTTATTATTTTAATTCTAACAAAATTGTATTGCACTTTTTTTATATTAAGTAACTGTGTAATTATTTTGCCAAGGTAATGAGGCATTTGGTTTAACAAAGTAATCTGAAAGATAGTCCCTTAATCCTGTAGCAGTATTGAGATTTCTTGGTATATCTTCATTATCTGTCAGATTCAGCTCAGTAGTAATTACTTCACTAGTTTCTAGAAAGGCCATTGGCTCAGAATGTTGGCCCTCGGTTTTTCTAATAAAGTTATGAAGTACACAAGCACATTTTATAATTGATATGGCTGTTTTTTCTGAGCATACCATTGGGCCTTGAAATAATTTAAACTTTGACACCAACATACCAAATGCGCATTCTACCGATTTTCGAGCTCTACTTAATCTATAATTAAATATACGTCTTTTGTTCGTTAAATTTCTCTGTGGAAAAGGTCTCATTAGATATAATTTTAATGGGAATGCTTCATCTCCGCAAAAAAATATATGGTATTTTTACTTCATCATCATCAAACGGAAGAGATTCTGACTCTGGCAAACCTAATTCTCCTCTTTGTAACCAACTACCTAGACTTGATGATCGAAAAACTCCGACATCACTATTTCGACCTAAATCTCCAACATCTATGGTGGTAAAACAGCCATCAGCATCTGCGCAAGCTAGCAGTTGGACAGAAAAAAACCTTTATAGTTTATATTTCTTGAACCTGTATTAGCAAACTTCTGGACTAGAAAATGTTTGCCATCTATAGATCCAACGCAATGTGGAAAATTCCACAGTGAGTTATAACGAACAGCTATAGTCCTCCAGGCGTCTTCTGTAGCCATAAAAATCGGCTGAAGAATTGTCCATATTGCGTTACACGTTTCAAATACTATTAATCCAATAGTTGATGCACCTCTCATAAAATTAAACGCAAGCTGTTTGAAGTTTATACCGGTAGCTAAAAATCTGAAAAACATATATACATTAATCTTGATTGTATACAAGCTGTTTTTTTAATCATGCTCACTTAATAGCCAATAGACACCTATTTTAAAATAAAAAAAAATCACTTCACTCGCAAGCAAATCTTCTACTCAGTACGTGTTTGACCTCCGATAGAACAACACGTGTATATCTTTCGCGACCGTGCGCTTTTATAGCTTCCGATAGCACTCCGTAGTCCGTTAATTACGTCGTTGTTCAGCGTACAGGTAATATGATTATTATTTTAATTATCTAACGTGAAACATACGACACAATGGGCGACAGATATAAAATAGGCAAACCGCCTATCAAAAACAACACTAACACCTCACCAAAGACACTTTTAGTAAAAAACATACCCACAAACAACACCAAACAAATTCCTATTTACACCAAATCAATCAACCCAAACACAAGTCCAGGCTCAAATAAGTCGAACTCATATACCACTACAGATAAGAATGTTTCACAGCCGAGTCCCCCAACACTTCCACCTCCGCCACCTCCAATGCTCTCCAGATTACCACCGCAGCTAATCACCGCGATAACACCTCCGCCTCTGATAACCCTAACGTAATCGTACCCACCGGCCACAACACCCAATCTCACTCAGTAAGCAGCATAAAACCACCTTCCAGTTTCGTTACAATTACGGCAAACGAAAAAACTCCGTCTAGGGAGCAATCAATCGTCTTTAACTCTATAGAAGGTGTCCGGCAATTAGAATACATACTAGCCATTGGAAAACTGATTTCTCCACGAGAAATAATATTCACGTCAAGGATATCAAACAACCGTTTCTGCATATTTCTTTCTAGCAAAGAGGTTCTCGAAACACTTCTAGAAAAATCTAAAATAATCTCAATAAACGATCATTTAATTCCCATCCGCAGACTGATTAACCCAGCAAAAAAAATCACTATATCAAATGTGTGTCCTTCTATACCAAATCATACTATTCTTAATGCACTTAAACATATTAACATAATCCCAGTCTCACATCTAACCCACATAAAAGCTGGTATCAACATCGAGGGATACGAACATAAACTTAGCTTTCCCCGTCAAATGTTCATCAATCAAGAAGACATTACAAAACTACCAGGATCGTTAGTTATCAACTTCAATCAAACTCAATTTAGAATTTTTTTTACCGATGACAGAATTACTTGTTTCTTATGCAAGGAAGTAGGACACACGTCTGCGTCATGTAAAAAACAAACTATACCTAGCTGCATACCAGATACACATATCACCAATAATTCTCAAACTTCACAAAACATAACTAAAACCAACAATGATCACCCAGTAGAACTTCTAAAAGATATCCAGCTCCCCGAACTCCCCCCAATAGACACAACCCCCCCACAAAACATCATGGACTGGAATGTGGAAATACAAGATGAATCTCTACCTGCACCTCTAACCAGCGCAATCGATATAACAACTCAAAAAACAATGGAAACATCAACCACCGCTTACTTCAAAAGACCACTATCTGATACTAACACACCAAAATCTCCCACTTCCCCCGTAGCATCTGGTAGCCAAATGCCTCTCAATCAACCTGACAAAAAAAAGCCAAAATCCGTTCCAGATCCAACTCATCAACCTCGACTGATGATAACAAATTTGACTCCAGGCTAAAGCCAGCAGTCGCATTCTTTGCAAGTAGTGACAACCCCTCAGTTACACTTGACCAATTTAAATATTTTTTGGAAAATTTTAGAAACCCTAATATTAACATCCACACACTATGTAACGAGATTAGTTCAAACATCTCTGAAATGTTAGATTTAGTTGAAAAAATACGTCCATTATTCACAGATCGTGCAATGAAGTCCAGACTTACTTCAGCATCTAACCTATTGTTCAAAACACTCCCCCCAATATAAACCAAACCAGACCAATAATAACAAATCTTTTTCCCTATACTGCCAAATACATTTCCAAATAATAATCGCTTTAATCAACATGAGCTTAAATATTATACAATGGAACATAAACGGACTAGTTAAAAAACTAAGCAACATCCAAATACTAAACCACAAATACAATACTATACTTCTCTGTCTTCAAGAAACCAACCTCAGAGATACATATATTCCATCAGTGAAAAACTATAATATCTACTACTCAAACCGCATAATATGTGACAGAGCTAGTGGTGGAGTGGCCATATTTGCTCGCTCTGACTACCCTACTACACCAGTACCGGTACAATCCCCTCTCGAAGCAATCGCTATAACTATTCAACTTGAATCCAACATCACCATCTGCAACCTGTATATCCCATATCAAAAACCTTTCTCGTCCTCAGAGATAGAAAGTTTAATCCAACAACTTCCTCACCCCTTCATACTAGTAGGAGACTTCAATAGTCATAGTGAAAACTGGGGATCGGAGAGAACCGACCTCAGAGGTAAAGAAATCAACAAAATCCTAGAGAATGAGAATATAATCCTTCTTAATAATGGAGAACATACTAGACTTAACCCGGCTAACGGGCTTTTTTCAACTATTGATTTATCACTCTCAAGTCCATCACTAGCTAATCGAATCTCATGGACAACCCTAGCCGGGATATACGACAGCGATCACATTCCTATAAAAATGGAACTACTAACGCACAAAACTTCCCCCTGTAAAAATCCACCCAAATGGAAACTCAAAACCCTAACTGGAATCTCTTCACTCAATTAATCGAAACTAATTTATCTACGAACCCTCTACCAATGGACTGTCCAATTTATACCGATGTCACTCACATAACTGAAACAATAATCAATGCTGCCAATCTATCAATAGGCAAAACCAAAACTTCAACAGCAAAACCTAATGTCCCTTAGTGGAACTCTTTGATAAAAGAAACAATCAAAAACAAAGCACTAAAAACCTTCCAAATCTCGGGGAAAACCGAAGACCATATAAAACTAAAGCAACTAAGGGCGAAGACCAAATACCTTGTTAAAATTAGTAAAGAGAAATCATGGAAAATATTTACTTCAAGTATCGCACCCAGAACCAACCCCAGCATAATCTGGAGTAAAGTTAGATCCCTATGTGGACGTAGCAGAGAAAAACACACACACCTAATCATTGAAAATACATTATACACTAAACCAAATGATGTGGCCAACCTTCTCGGAGCATCCTTTCAAACCAATTGTTCCGACGACAACTATCATAAGACCTTCCTCACTAACAACATACAAAATAGAAATAGTCAGTATATTTCTAACATTTCTCCCTCGTTACAAGACCAGATTCATCTTAACCTTCCAATATCTTTAAACGAACTAAATTGGTCACTAAACAAATGTTCCAGTTTATCCCCTGGCCCCGACGATATCCTGTACATCTTCTTGCAGAATCTGCCCCCTTCAGCATACGCTTACATTACCCACATCTACAACAAAATCTGGAACTATGGTATTTTACCCAAAGCTTGGAAACATTCAATAGTGATCCTGATATTAAAACCAGGAAACGACAAATTCAAGTCAAACAGTTACAGACCCATCTCCTTATTAAATATCATGTGTAAACTACTTGAAAAGATCATCGATACCAGACTACGGTGGTTTCTAGAAAAATCAAATTACCTAATTCCTCAACAAAATGGCTTCCGAAAACATAGGAGCATCTATAACTCTCTACAAGACATCCAAGGGAACATCGAAAAAACTTTTTGTAATAAACAAGTTTTAGGTCTTGTTTCCCTAGATATAGCCAAAGCCTATGACACAACCTGGAGACCAGGTATACTGAAAAAACTACAGAACATCCTATGCAAGGGCAATATGCTAAACTACATAAAGGACTTCCTATCGGATAGGTCATTCCAACTTAAAATCAACAACTATCTATCTTCCATCTTCAATCAACAAAACGGTGTCCCCCAGGGCTCTACTATCTCAGTTACACTATTCCTTATCGCCATAAACGACATATGCGAGAATATTAAATTTCCAGTTCAATCCACTCTCTTTGCAGATGATTTAAATATTCTCTGTAGAGGAAAAACCCTAAATTCCATCCAACCAGCATTACAGAATACAATCAACTCATTAACTAAATGGTCCTCTAAAACCGGTTTCACCTTCTCTGCTCCAAAATCTCGCTGCACCCTCTTCACCAGGTCCAGAAAATGCAAAAAACTAGACTTAAGTTTAAACAACATCCCGATACCATATTCCAAAACTATAAAGATCCTTGGGATTACCTTCGACAACAAGAACACGTGGCAGGCCCACTTGAAAGAAATCAGAAAAACAACTCTAATAAAATTGAACATCATTAAGCTACTATCACACACCTCGTGGGGAGCAAATGGAACCTCTCTAAAACAAATATATAAATCTCTTATTCTATCCAAATTAGAATACGGTGCCTTCCTCCTCACTGACGCTAAACAGTTGTTACTCAAAATGATAGAGACTATCCACAACTCGGGTCTGAGATTTTCCACAGGCACATTCCGTTCCAGCCCAATCGCAAGCATTCTGACTATTGCAAACACCCTTCCTCTTGACCTAAAAATACTGCAAAACGCCATACTCCAAAAAGCTAGAAGAGCACAAAACAACAACACCCCAAACTCGGAAAACATAATAAAACTTAACAATTTCGAGTTCAACTGATCAGAAATACTTAAACACGAGCATCCTATCTATCCTCCAAGGGCAATGAAACTACACGCCAACATCGATCTCTCACAACATATCAAACGTGAAACCATGGACAATAGATTTAGAAATCTGGTACATTCCATATTGGAAGACTACCAGGATCACACAAAATTTTATACCGATGGTTCCAAAACTGAAGCAGGAGTAGGGGCATCGGTATACTACAACAATGAAATAAAAATGATCAAATTCCCTGATTTCTGCTCTATCTACACAGCTGAAGCTCTTGCGATTTCACATGCACTTGAAATAGTTAAACAACAAAAGATAGACCATGCACTAATACTAAGTGACTCTCTTAGTGCTCTAAACAGCATCCTAAATATTAAACAACCCAACACTATATCCAGAATAATCCAAAATCAGATTTCTCTACTGAATAGTAATAACCAATTCACCACACTGCTTTGGATCCCCAGCCACGTTGGAATACCTGGCAACGAGACAGCAGACGTCTACGCCAAATGAGCCATAACTTCTTCTGATGCCATTTCTGTCCAAACATGCTCTCTGAGTGACATCAAGGGTGTCATACAGTCCCTAACACTGCAAAAGTGGCAACACCGCTGGACTTCATCACAAACAAAACTCAATGAAATTAAACTATCCATCAACCCCTGGCCAACTTACCTTACCAAAAGACGTCACGAAGTTGTAATTAATAGACTAAGAATTGGACACACTTGGCTTACACATCACCACCTCATGAAACGAGAAGATCCAGACCCATGTACAACCTGTGGGGAAGCCCTCACTGTTAAACATATCCTCCTATACTGTCGAAACTACGTAGACACCAGAACAGCCTTAAGTATACCTGAGCATCTTTACGAAGCACTCGGACCCGATCACGAAAACACTATCAAAATCATAAAGTTTCTCAAAATAACTAAATTGTATAACCTTATCTAACATTTTTATTTTATTATTTTTCTCACTACCTATGTTGTACTCATATTTTTTAACGTTATACCTACATAAATTATCTACATTGTATTTAATATTCATAATGCTAGTCAGGATCTAACTTAATGTTCACATTGTTTACTATGCCAATAATCTTAGTTGTTGCGGCTTTAATAAAATAAAAAAAATCTTCTACTAACATTCTTATCAAATTATTGCCATTTTCCATATGTTATTATTAACAGACATGTCATTTACCTCCTTGCTACTTTTTTAAACTACCATCATTCAATGCAGTTTCATATATGTTTATAATTTACTAAAACATTTAATCAATTTACTGAACTTAAGATCAGCATAGTCAATAAGCACTATAAAAATGCATTAAAAAAAATAGTTGTTACCTTTTGACATAATAATTCCCCCTTTATTTACTTTATTTTCTCGTAGCTAAAGAATGCAAAGAAGCATGGAGATTATTACGCATAACCTATGCAAGATCAATAAAATTGCCTGCTAGTGGATCTGCAGCGAAAAAGTTAACTTAAAAAACTCAAAATATGATAAAAGAAATGGATTTTATAAGACCGTATGTTAATGCAAAAAATAATCATGACCTACCGAGCAATTTACCACCATTGCCATCTCCAGAGCAACAAAATGATGATGAAGAGGATGTCATGCAATCAGAATAGAATTTAGAAGTAGTTGATGATGGTATAAATGAAAATAATGATTTAATTATTCCACAGCCTACATCAGATTCGTTAGTAAAAAAGAAGAAAAACACTACCAATACTGATGATGTTGACAAATGTGTTATGGAATACATTAAAAAAAAGGACAACCTAAAGCTGAAGAGAGTTCAAAAAAATTATTTCTTTTAAGTCTATTACCGGATTTAGAGTTAATGAATGATCGACAAATGAGGCGTTTCAGAACAAAAGTTATTGAAATAATAGATGAAATATTATCTCCAATAGACGAAGCTCGAAGTTTTTCATCTACTCCTTCTTCTTTACAAAGCCAAAACAGATTAACATTAACATCGACTTCGGCAAGTGCGACAGAACAAATACCCACAGTTAATTGGTATACTGAAGATGGCCAGTATGCGTGCAATGAGTGGCAAACGATTGCAAACAATCCCTCCAGCATTAACAATATTAAACCAATGTAAAGAATTTTGATTTTTTTTTAAGGTTTGTCAGAAAAATGTATTTCTTTTTTCAATTACAGTTACTATTACATGTAGTTACTTATTACTTATTAGAGTATATAAAATATATACATATTACATAGGTATTATTATACATAAAATATAACTACCTACAGTTATAAATGTTATATTGAAAAAGTTATTATGAAAGTTTTTTTTTTATTATTATGTTTTTAATTTCAAAAAGTTTTTCTTAAATTTTTTTTGTTCATTTTCGAATTTCTCTTCCTCTTCGCGCATACTCAAATCTAGTTTTATCTGACATAGATAAATGCAACGTGTTCTCAGATATTCTGCACCTCACTTTCTTGCATAACCATTTAGGTAATCTTAACAACGATTCTAGAGTTAAGCATGCACTGGAGCAACCTGACTACTCAGTTCAAAAATGTATTGGTTATGTAACTCCAAACGAAGTTAAGAAAATTATTAAGAATCTTCCTAATAAAAAAGCACCGGGTCACGACAAAATCTCGAATCTCATGTTTAAAAAATTACCTTCAAAAGGATTCGTCCTGCTTTCTACCTTATTTAATTCACTGTTACGTCTTGGTTATTTTCCTGTTAAATGGAAAATAGCAACGATAATTCTTATAAAGAAACCTGGTAGACAAGAACAATCCTGATAGCTACAGGCCTATTAGCCTCCTAACATCCTTATTAAAAATTTTTGAAAAAGTCATACACACCAGGCTCCTTGATTATTTGAATATCATGTACGCTATTCCAAAATTCCAGTTTGGTTTCAAATCCAACCACTCTACCGTTCAACAACTTCAACAACGGAACACATCAACTCTGCGTTTGAAATGCACTGTCACACTGGCGCAATATTTATTGACATTTCAAAGGCGTTTGACAAAGTGTGGCATGAAGGCCTCCTTTTTAAGCTACGTAACATTAATACTCCAACATATCTTTTTAATTTAATTCGCTCTTTCCTCTAAAATAGACAATACTCAGTCAGAATCAATGACAGTGCCTCTAACCTTAAGTCTATCTCTGCTGGTGTACCCCAAGGTTCTAAATTTGGTCCTATTTTATTCAACCTTTACGTTTCCGACATCCCTCAATCACCACACACACAAATTGCTCTCTTCGCTGATGACACAACCATCTTCACGGAATCACGCAACATCGAAGCAATATCCACAAATCTGCAAGATCACTTAAATACCCTCTCACACTGGTGTCATAACTGGAGGATCAAAATCAACGCCTCGAAGAGCATAGGTGTTATTTTTAGTCTACGTCGCTATATTACTCCCCCACAACTAAAATTTGACAGTGAAAATATACCCTGGCAACCGACGGTTAAATACCTCGGTGTAACTCTTGACAAACGACTCACGTGGCGGCCCCACATTTCATCCAAAGTCCAGCAAGCATACCAGAGCATCTCATCCTGTACAAAAATTCAACTATTCAAAAAAAATGCTCTCTCTTAATTTTTAAACAAATTATACGCCCAATTCTTACCTACGCTTGCCCGGTATGGGTAATTGTGCATCCTCGCACATCAAAAAAATGCAAATTGTCCAAAACAAAGTCCTCAGAATAATTGCAAATGCTCCGTGGTTTGTCAGAAATGCAAACCTCCACAAAGACTTTCAAATCCAAGATATCCAAGCTCATATTAAAACATAAGCAAAAAATGTCCACTGCTCTCTTCCAAACTCATCAGGCGCAATTCACTATAACCTCCTCATCCACCCAACTCATCATCGATTAAAACGTGGTCGTCCCTACGACCTCCTACACTAAGCTACCTCTCAACATTCAAATCTTCACCCTACACTTGCGCTTCTTCCAGATCACTCTACGACTTCAGCTACTTATACTTATACTATTGTAAATATGTAAATATCAGAATATTATTGTAATCACCTTACTTATGTATATTTTTATTACTAATTGTAATTATCCTTAGTACTTAAAAATATTTTAATTATCATGTTATAATGTTAAAAATTATGAACTGTCAATATCCCTAGATTTAGATTGCCTTAGGCTAGGAAAGTCTTATGTTAAAAAAAAAAAAAAAAAAAAAAAAAAGTAAATGCGATATTATTATAGTCCTAAACTACCATTATTATTACCAACAACAAAGGTACTTATAAAAGAAAATTCTATCAAAAAAAAATAAAAATACTTAGGTTATTAAATATTATCCACTGTAATATAAGAGAATAATTTCATTCAAATATTAGTTTTAATTATTAAAGTTTTCAATAGTTACATAAATATTAACCTTTCAGTATAATTTATTATTTTGTTGTCTTGTTTGTATTATTTTAAATACACAAAAAAGAATCTAAAATAATTTGGAATTTTTTCATTTGATATGTGTAGTAAAATATGGATTCTAAAAAGTGTAATTCTAATAAAATTAGAAAAAAAAATAATTAAATAAATATTGTAATAAAATTAATTAAAATAAATTTTTTTTTAAGTTAGAATTTTTGCAATTAAATAAATTAAAATAAATTAAATATTTAATAAATAGTAATACGTAAATAATTTTTATAATACTTAAACAATTTTCAAGTTGTCCTATATATTTTAACACCATCACTGCCAATTAAATTTAATAATCGTGCTACCTGTACTTTTTGTGGTTTTGACGATGTTTCCGTTGCTTCGAAAAATACCAAGACTTCCTCTTTAAACAATTTAAAATTTTCAGCAACATTTCCTGTTAGTTTCAAACATTCTGGCTTGTTAAATTCCATGACTAATGATTAACAATCTTTTATTTTTTTTTTATTTTTTTTTATTTTTAATCTAGAATTTATACAATCTATACTACAAAAAGTACAATAAGCATAATGTATGTTTAATTAAGTGCAATAGCTTGAATGTCTTGAGAGAAGAAACCGTCCAGTGAAGATACTTCGACTTGAATTTACAATTATTTAGGTGTATTCATATTATGTTTACTTTATAAGGTCACGGGGCCATTGTCGTTTAAGTCTCCTGGTGGGATTTCCTGGGATGGAGATGGATAATAGCTTTTTTATATGGGGATTAGGGTGATTTTGAAGGCGATTCCTAAATTTTGAGTAGTATAGCTTGGCTGTATCAGTGACTTTCGGAATGTGAAGATCTGTATGAAGTGTGTGGTTTGAAATATAAGGAGGAGCATTGGTTATGAGTCGGAGGATTTTTGATTGAAACACTTGTATTTTTTTTGTATTTGATATTTTTGCCGAGCCCCAGAGCTGTATGCCATAGAGCCAGATAGGCTTAAGAAGAAGATTATATATATGAATTTTTGTTTTGAGGGATAATTTTGAGAATTTACCGAGAATAGGTCTGAGAGAGTAGAGTCGTTGATTTAATTTTAATTTTGTTGTGTGTATGTGTTTAGCCCATGTTAGACGTTTGTCGAAGGTTAGACCTAGATATTTGGCTGTTTCGGAGTTTGGTATTGGTTTGCCGTTTATATGTACCGGAGGAGGTTGTCTGTGGCGAAGAGCAAAGGTGGTGTGTACAGATTTGTTTTCATTAATTTTAACGCGCCAGAGGGAGTACCAGTGTGATAGATCATTTAGGTGTCTTTGGAGAGTAGTTGAAACCATGTCAGAGTCGGTGTGGGTGGCATATATTGCTTTGTCGTCGGCATATTCAGCTATTTGTGTATTCGGATTGGTGGGTTGGTCTGCAGAGTATAGATTAAAAAGAGTTGGAGATACAACAGCGCCTTGAGGAACACCAGCTTTTATTGGGGATATACTGGAGTATTCGGTTCCTGACCTGACAAAGAAGTAACGTTCGTTGAGGTATGATTTAAAAAAAAGGTAGTATGATGGGGGTAGGAACGATTTTAGTTTATAAAGAAGACCGGGATGCCAGACCTTGTCGAAGGCCTGTGCAACATCAAGAAATACTGCAGAAGTGTACAGTTTCTTTTCCAGAGAATAGGCAATAGTATCGGCTAGTCGGTGCATTTGATGGATGGTTGAATGGTGTTCTCTAAATCCAAATTGCGTGTCAGGAATTAGTTTCTTTTCTTTGATGATTGGGTAGATTCTGTTTAGTATGAGTTTTTCTAAAAGTTTTGCAAAGAAAGGTAACAAACTAATTGGCCTATATGAGGAGGGGTTATCTATTGGTTTATTTGGTTTAGGGAAGAGAATAATTGTGGCAAGTTTCCATTGAATCGGGAAATATGAAAGTCGGAGTATTGCGTTAAAAATATGAGTGATGTGTACTATAGCTTTGTTTGGAAGTCTGCGGGCTATTTCGGCTGTTATCAAATCATGACCAGGTGATTTACCTAGTGGAAATTTTTGTATGAATAATTTTATCCCATTTGGAGTGAATGGTTTGGGTGGAAGTGTCATTGGGAGTGGGCTATCTAGAAAATTGCGTACTTTGTTTTCTATGGAAGGAATGGTGGAATCGTTTGGGTTAAAGACTTGGGAGAGATGATGTCTGTGTACTTCTGCTTTCTCTTTATCGTTTATAGCGAGACTGCCGTCTATTTTTTTGATTGGAAATGACATTGTTTTGATTTTTAAGATTTTTCTAGTGGTTTTCCACAGAGAGCCATCTTTTTCAGTTAAGAGGCTAGTTTGTTTGGCGAAGTCTTCTGAACGTTGTTTCGCCATTTGTCGTTTGAGTAATGTGCATAGGTGATTATAATTAGTTTTATCGGTGGGATATTTTGTTCTCTGCCAGGTTGCTCTGGCACGACGTTTTTGGACAATAAGAGATCTTAAATAGGTAGGCAAAGAGAGATTACTTTGATTGTAATTATCAATTATTTTTGGTTTACAAGAGGACCATGCTGCATTTTGTATTGTTGATGTTAGATATTGTACTGATTCCTCAAGTTGATTTGGAGATTTTAAACTAACGTTCAGGTTAATGTCGTTTGTGAGTATCGATTGGAATTTTTCCCAGTTAATTATTCCATTGATTAATGATGGATTCATTAATCTTTTTTGAGGAGAGGTGTCAAGGGTGAGAAGTACTGGCGAGTGGTCTGAGTGAGGATTCGTTAGATTATCTATGATGGTGTTAAATCTGTTCGGTATTTTAGAGACGAATATGTCAAGGATATCTGGTCGCTTTCGGGGTGATGTTGGCCAATATGTGGGGTCTTGGGGTGAAATGATTAAGTAATTTTTGGTAGTAATAACTTGTCTAAGAGAGTTACCTCTTGGTGAGTTTGAGTGACATCCCCATTGGGTGTGTTTGGCATTGAGGTCGCCACCAACAATAAAGTAATTTCCGAGAGAGTTGAAAAATTGCTCAACTAGTATTGTGGTAATGATTTGGTTAGGGGGACAGTATGCTGCCGAGATGGAGATAGGAGAATGGTCTAGAGTAATTTGTATGGTGAAAGATTGTATGTGGGGTTCGCTAATTTGAGAGACATTGTGAAAGAGAATTGTAGATCTAATGATTATCGCCGCTCCCCCGTGTGCGGTACCGTCTGGGTGGTTTGATCTCAGTATTGTGTAGTCGGGTATGTGTATTTTTGTTCTGTTAGTGAGGTGTGTTTCAGATATTAGAGCTATATCTATACGTTTTTCATGAAGTACAAGTGAGAGTTCGGCTACATGATTATGAATACCATTGGCATTCCAAAGGAGTATGAGCAATGATTTGGAGGTTTGGGTATTATTTGTCATTTTGGGCTGCAAGTTTGGCAAGGACTGTTGTAAGAAGGGAGAGCAATGGATTTATGATAGCTTGGAAGTCACTGATAAATTTAGATAATAAGGTACCTGTGTCTAATTGATTACTGTTGTTAGATTTCGGAGGTTCCTGATTCGAGGTTACATTTGCATAAGTTCTATTTTGAGAGGGCGAGGGATTGGATTCAGTCGAAGAAGTCTTCACTGTGGTTTTTGGATTGGACTGGTTGTTGATTGAAGTTGATTGGATGGTTCTTGAGTTTGGGTTGCGACGTCTTTGAAGCTCCTTGTGAATTTGGCATCCTTTATAGTTTGCAGGGTGTTCGCCCTGACATAGCGCGCATTTGGCGGGTAGATTTCGAGGCTTTAAACATTCTGAGGTGATGTGATGTTCAGCACACCGAACGCATCTTGGTGTATGTGCACAGTACGTTTTTGTATGACCGTATTCCTGGCAATTCTGACATTGTACTAGGTCACGTTTTTTATATGGTTCTTCTATTTTTACCTTAGTATGAAGTATGTGGTTTATGTGGAAGATGTCTTTATTTAACTCTGAAGGTTCGAGATCAACAAAGAATATTGGAAGATTTAATTTTGTTGTTTTATGTAGGACATTTGTGATTTGGCGTACTTGAAAACCGATTTCTTCTAAAGCTGTTCTAATTTCTGCTGTGTTCGTTGTTGGGTGAAGATTTCTTATGACTATGCGGTAGGCTTTGTCTTCTTGCATTTGGTAGGTGTGGAATTCGGCTTCTGCACCTTGTAAGAAACGGATGATTGCTCGGTAGGTTTCTGGGTTTTTTGTTAGGATTTTGAGGTTGTTAATGCTTGACTTAAATGTGAAGTTTTCAGGACCCACAAGGTCTATGAGTTCCGAGCGTAGACTTACAAAGTCTTTAATTCCTTTTACTATTATGGGAGGGGGTAGATTTGTACTTTTTACCTGTGAGGTGCGCTCTTCAGGGTTGCTTACATTAGGATCTGGGTTTGGTGTTATTGTGTCAACTTCGATTGCTTCAGTTTGCGATAGAACATCAAATCGATTTCTAGAAATAAATAGCTTTTTGTGTCTGTTGGTATTTTGAGTTGGAGAGCTTGGTTCTGAGGAACTTGAGCGGTTTCTTTTCTCGGCTTGATGTGTCCAGCCATCATTATTTGGACTATTTAAGTTATTTTGTGTGGGTGAATGGCTCACGTTGGGATTATTTGTCGATAAGTTTAGGCGAGCATCCTGTATAATGGTTTTATTATTTGTATTATTATTATTAATATTTTTATTTTTAATATTAGTTTTAGTTTTTGGATTCGGCGATTGTGGCATGTTTGTCACGGAGACAAAGGTCACGCACCGCTACGCGACGTATGCGATAACGGCGGCCGTGCGGCGTTCACGATAACGCGACGGTTGTACGGTAATTAAGACACTGGAAATTTACGAACGAACTTGATTCACTTATATAACAGAATTACTAATATAATATAATATATTACATTTGTATTATGTATATGTATATATATATATGTATGCTACATAATATAATATAAACATATATAAATTTGGAAAAATTTGAGCATCTATGATCGAGATCTCGGCGGTATTTAACGGAGCGACAAAGAGGCGTGCGTTAGGTACGGCTGCTCGCGCGATACTGATTAACAATCTTATGTGGAACACTTTAGTTCACTTAAAAAAAAAAAAAAAGATTTTTATCTTATTTTATCGCTTTAATCATAATTCATAACTAATTAAGGTTCACGACTGCGCCATGTTTCATTATATTTACAACATTTTATATTTAAATGAATAATATAAAGTTTTAAAAATTATTAAAAACAAACACTTTTTATTTTATATAAATTAGTAACAACACATGAGATTCATTGTTAATATTTCACATGGCCATAATAAAATTAATTGTAACATAACCAATAAAACATTATCAGTTGATATGATATCACAACAGTTTCAGTTTATATCGATAATCCTACCACTGTTAACCAAAGTAATAAATTTTAAACCTATATTATAAGATAGTTATACTTGCCATCATTGCGAATCGGATGATGAATCATTTTCAGATGAATACATTTTAAGTAATTTAACCTACCTTTTACCTGTTAATTAACTGTGATAATGTTTAATATTTGATCTCAAAGAAGAGATTAGATTTAAGTTTAAGATGTTAGATCTCGATTATGTTTAAAATTGTTGATCTCAAAGGAGATATTAAATTTAATTTAAATATTTGAACTCAAAGATGAGATAAGTTTTACAGTTGTTATTTTTTTAAACTACTTGTTACAATAATTATTATGTTTGATATATTTTAAAAATACCTACTGTTGAAAAAATTAATAAAGAAATTTTAATATATTTATATTATAATTTAAAATGTTTATTTTCAAAGGAGAGAATAAAAATACTATTGCTTCATTAATTATTTTGTTTTTTATATTTTAACAATACCTAAATTTAAATAAATGAACAAATTAGAAAAAACTGAATATATTCATATGTGTGACAACTTGCCCCAGTGGTCATGTCAACTTGCCCCGTACACGGGGTAAGTGGGTCTGATTATTTTTTATTAGTTTTATTTTTTTTGTCAATTATGGATTAATAATTAAGATGGCATTTTATTTAATTATGTAACTTAAAAGTTACTGAACAGTTAGGTGTATTTTGAGCTTTAAAGTCATAAAACTGAATAAATTAAAAATTCTAATGTAAAAAGTGAGCCAACTAACCCCTGTCACCCCTACTCAATAGGATTTTACGTATATTTTTGTGTATATATATCCTATCTACGACAGTTATTTGGAATGGGTTTGATAAGACGCTCGGCCTGTAATTGTTGTTACCTATAGTATAATAATAGTACTATATACTATATTAATTATTAGTTATTATAACTTATAACTTTGTCGTTTTTTTCCGTGTCATTTTTTACCGATTACCTTCCCGAACGCATCAACCTTAAGTGCCTTTTTTTGTATTCCATGAATACACTTTTACTTCCAACTTTAGTTCTAGTATTCCACTCATTTTTAAAAACGGAAATTCAAAACTATAATAACTATAATATATAATATAGGTAATACTTTATTATTAGTCAAATTTTAATAAACAATGTTTCTATGCAATAGGTGTGCATGCGTAATAATATCATATTTAAAAAAATATTTATATTTTCTTCTGGTTTTTCAATATTTACAATGCTTTCTTCTGGATCTATGGTAACAGGTATATAATTATGATGTACTACTTCAAATTGAATAGTGCATAAGCTCGGTACAGCAGTACGTCATAGTTTACATTTGTAACCATTTATATTTTTGAAACAATTTACATCAAACTGTTTTGAACATAACTGGTGCCAATTAGAAACAGCGGCGAGTCCTAGACTGTCCATCCATTTCTGTCGCAGTGCAACGTCTTTTGGAAATCTATAATAATATAAATAATAGGTAAAAATAATTAAGTCCACAAATTACATTATGATACTTACATATGGAATGACAAAGTCATGTCACCCGTTTTCGGATTGTCATGTGCTTTACACAAAACACCGGTGAACCATTATTATGTTGTAAATAAACAACCAAAATTAATATCTAAATACTAATTGGTAATTTAGCACATTAAAAATGAAATTGTGTAAACTGTATTTGATTTTGAAATTCGAATTGGTCGTTATATAAATATTAGATAATAAAGATATTATCACATTGATTATAAAAATTATTGTTAACCACACAGGTAACCACGATAACCATTTTAGTAGAAAGCACTTTAATGAGACAGAGATAAATCTGCTCTCTAGAATCGCGGAACTTTATGTTAAAAGTATAGAAATGGCCTATCCATTCTTTATTATCTATGTACTGACAGCGTGTATGAAAGAACAATAAATTTTCTTTAGATAGGTAACTTTTTTTTTTTTTTTTCTTTTTTTTTTTTAATATAAGTATATTTACAATCTGTAATAAAATTAAAACAATAAGTAAATTTGATATTTTTTTTTTTTTTACAAGGTTTGGAGGCTTGAGTGAAGGGGGCGTCCATTGACACTACTTCAAAAAGATAGGTAACTTAAAATCATTACTTTTGACCATTTGATGATACTTCGTACTTAATTTCCTACAGAACGCAACCTATCTCTAATAATTCAGTTATACATGTGGTAAATATAAACTATAATTTAAGTTTAAATAAGTTACTAAATTAATGAAAAAAAAATCACCCCAAAACGTCCAAACCGGTGGATGTTGGCCTATATAGTTTTTCAACAGGCTATGAAAACTTTCAATACAATTATTGGTCAGTCCAAAGACGGAAAATCCATCTGGATGAA
Source organism: Rhopalosiphum padi (assembly GCF_020882245.1). Classification (NCBI taxonomy): domain Eukaryota; kingdom Metazoa; phylum Arthropoda; class Insecta; order Hemiptera; family Aphididae; genus Rhopalosiphum; species Rhopalosiphum padi. The sequence continues at coordinate 43,484,527 of NC_083599.1, forward strand.
TAATATCCAACCAAACATTTTGAATGTATTCAAAAATATCTTCAAGACGTACTATTATACATCTGTGTTTCTTGCCAATTCTTGTATATCCACGAAACCTTCAACAATGTGGAAATCGTTTGGGAGATCTGGACTTATTTCTAATGACCAATGAAGTAATGCTATAGTATTAGCATTAGTATTAATAGTATAAAACTATTAATTTAAAATTACTAAAACAAATTTAAACAATTTAATTTATAAATCAAATCCTTTACTATACAAAATGAATTGTTTTCATAAACTTAAAATAAGTATTTAATTTTATGGTGCAACAATCAGACGTATCCAAGTTTTATTTTTTGGTTTTAAAAAGAATGGAAATTGAATTTTTATTGGTTAATGATTTATTTCAATTATAAACATAAAAATGAAGTTTGAATATATTTTTTATTTATTTTCAAAACGTTTTGTTAATTTTTAAAATAGTTTTTTCTTCCTTCTAAAAAATTGCACAATTCGGAGGCCAGATCCCATTTTGCCGAATTTATTTTTCAAGCAACTTAAAATAACTTATGGATTACAAATTATATACCTAATAATTAATTATATTTATGTAATATGTATTTTAATATTTATGTAAAATTGAATTCGCCATTATTAGGTATAAATAAAGAAATTGATAATTTCATGATAAAAAAAATAATAAAAGTAATCATATAAAATAATATAACCCTTTCATTCCTGAGACTAAAAAAAATTAAAAAAGTGAATTTTTTTTTCATAGACTTTTTTTATATGCATGAAATATTTGTTATATTTTTGTCAAAAATGTTTAACCACCTCTCACCCCCTTTTTTTGGTCGGGACTTAGATGTCCCGACAGGATTCTATGAATGTAAATTAAAATACACTTTTTTTTGTGAAACTCGTATTTGTATACTATTTTATTGAATATTAAATTAACAATGTATTATATCTTATAGAAAAAACTTATCTTTTTATAACCTTTATATTTTATAGTTATAAAAAATACATATATCATAGAAATAAACATAATATAAAAACAATTTAATCAAATGTTAACTGTTTCTACTTCATGATACTCATTGAAACAATTTTTATTTTCATTACTGCACAAGAATACTCTACAATGTGAACACTTAGATTTTGGTCTCGACTCAATTCCCCGTGTACTGCACAGTTCACACCTCCCTCTATTGGCACCGTAGACCACCCAATGAATTCCTCTAAAAAAATTCAAAATATTTGTGTTTATCATAACCTATTTTTAATTTTTATTTTATTATTGAAGTACCTGTTTCCTAATCTAACATCCTTTGTATTGGATAACTGTTTTCCTCTGCGAGTTGTTGGGGTTTTAGGAGCTGCTCTTTTCAAACTGACTGATCTTCTTGATGGTAAACTGCGTAATGTCATAAGACCAAGTGCGATGGATCGACGTACATCCAAATTGTCTATTCCCCACAAATATAAACACGTAATATACACTCGTTATAATCTGAATCGTATTATTGATTGTATTTACGAAGAAAACGATAAGTGTATTTATAAAATGAAAACAAAACAGCGATAAGATTGAAAAGTGTATAATGCTTTACACCTCATGTGGATACAATAATAAATGCTGTATAAATAGATATTATTAATTTTTTTTTTTATAACATATGTCCATGGGACTCAGATGTCCCGTCAGTACGATTGGCTCAATCGGCTTTACTGTTTATTTAATATTAGACGTTTTAGAGCTGGGACTCAAACGTCCCGCCCGTCCTGAAAGGGATAAGCAAACTATTTTAGAAAATTAAAGTTAAAATTATTCATTATGTTTAATTAATAAACAGACATTGTCTAAAAAATCAATCCATTCTGTCTGTGGAGGATCGTTTACTCTCTCTTTGAGACTACAAATTCTTTGTTCAAGTTTAATTTATTTGTTGTAAATTCTTTTTACTTTTTTACCACGTTAAAGGAAATTTATTTCATCCTCAATTTTGTCTTGTTCTTTTCGTAATATTACTGAATGCCTAAGAAAGGTAGCAATAAGTTATCGTTATGTTTTGATAATGTTATAGAAGTGGTAATTTGTAAAATTTGTCAAGTTCTGTATGTGTTCATTATTCTGAATTCGGTAATACAGTGTGCTTTCGTTTTGTATTCGTTATAATTTTTATAATAGTTATGGATAGTCTGGATATTTTTGAGAGCCAAAAGGGCAAAGAAAAATTAGCATTTAAAGGATATATGTATGTTGTACACAAAGAGTGTTTGCATTTTATACGGTGGAAATGCTGCAAAAACATAGCCACAGATGTCCATGCATTTTAAAAACTTCCGAGGGTAAAAAACATTTAATTAAAATTGATTATGAACATAATCATACTCCATGGCAAAATGAAATTGATGCCGCAAAAATTAAAAAACAAGCTAAAGTATCAAAATATACGCCTGTACAGTTATTTTCAGAAGCTGTAATGGGTCTTTCAGAAAGTATTCTTAAAGAACTTTCCATAGAAAAAATCAATAAAAATCCAAAAGAACTCAAGAGTTTTCCAAAAGTACCTGATAATTTAAAAGATTTAAAAACATAAGGTAGGAAGGTTTCATTAAATCAATAGGTAGATACAAAAAAATTAAATAATTAAAATTAATTGTTCTTAATGGGTATTTTAATTTTAATTATAATTTATATAACAATTTCAAGTTTCAAATTAAAATGCTTTTAATACAGTTGTAGTCAGTACAAAATAAAGATAAACACTGATAAAAATAAAAATAAAATAAAACAAGCTGTTTAGCATGTACAAATACCTGGTATGCAGATAGACATTTTGGATTAGCCCCGAAATATTTTTCGCAACTTTACATTTTAAGAATTAAAAAATATAATGAATTTTTTACTGTTCTTTTCTGTTTACTTGAAAAAAAAAATCAAAGTATTAATGAAATAATGTTTAATACTATCCTATCAGTATGTGAAAAGAACAATCTTTTTCCAGATCCATTATACAAAAAAATAAATTTTGAAAAAGCAATAATAAATGCAGCAAAAAAGGATTAGGGGAACATTTAATAATAAATGGTTGTTTCTATCATCTATGCCAGAGTACTCACAGAAAATTAGCAGAATAAGGATTAAAAAAAAGATATCAAGAAGATTATGATTTTAATAAATGTTGTGGTATGTTAATATATGAGTCCAAAACAAAAAGCTCAAAATCGAAAAACGTAAAAAAAGATTAAAAACATTATATGAACGGTTAAATGTCAATCAGGTTCAAGTGGATACAATTTAAAAAAAAAATTTACTTCAATTTGAGAAAACGACTATTAAATAGGTATTAGTAGGTTATAGGTATTATATATAATTTTAGATTCTGAACGGAGTGATGAATGTATTGATTTTACAATGATGTGTGTTTTTTTTTATAATATAAAATGTGTATATATACATATATATGTTACGGGCAAAGTAAATAATTTGGGCGTTTTATACAATGCCGTAAATTTGGATTAGTTAGTGTATTTTTTCATTTGTTCTTATCGGTTTTCTTACAATGGGGCAATCCACATATTTGTTTTATTTTAGCTATACCTTTAAGAATAAAATCTATTCGTGATAATAGAACTGAATAGCTTAAAAATTTAAAAGTTCAAGCCACTAAAATGAAGCAAGCTTCTGAGAATCGATTCTGTCCCGGTGAGTGCAAGTGTAAAGCAGCTGAGCGGCTATGCATATCTAAATGCCACCAAAGCAGTACTTGCGAAAATAAGTGATGTAAAAATAAAAAATTAAATTAAATTTTCTAATAACACAAATAAAAAATATTATAGTATAAATATATAGTATTCGTTATATTTTGGCAATACTTTTCTTTTAAATATTATATTATATACATTGCCCAATATACGAAGGCCATTATATACAACGCCCGAGCATTGTATAAAACGCCCAAATTGTATACTTTGCCCGTAACATATATATATGTTACGCCGAATTCATAAAATCAGCAACGTTGTCGCCGAATACGTGAAATCGGCAACTCAAAGTGCAAAAGACCCTTCTTAAAAAATTATAAGACATAATTTAATATAAATAAATGTATAAAACGCCAGAAATATAATAAAACCAAATTGTAATAATAAATATTATATTAAGTATATAAAAAATAAAAAAAAAAGCAAGACTTCTTAAAAAAAATATTAACATAATTTAATTTAAATAAATGTGTAAAACACCGGAAATATATTAAAATAATAAATTCATTTTAATGTGTAAAAAAGTGAATAAAAAAAAAATTGTATTATATTTAAAAATTTTGACAAGTTAGCCCCTCCCCCCACTTTAACCCAGGAACTTCAAACCTCTTAAGAAAAATTGCTATTAGCTTTTTGTTCTTATTAAAATTTTTATTTTTAAAATAAAGATTTTTGTCCTCAACTAGACTTTTTTTAACCAAATAAGATTTTCATTTCGTGGTTGTGTTTTATTTCAGTTATTAGATTGTTTTATTTAATATGGAATCATTTTTTTAGATTCTAAACGGAGTGATGAATGTATTAATTTTACAATGATGTGTGTTTTTTTGTGTCTGTCATCACTTTTTGGAGTAGTAATAATACTTTGATTTTTGACTTCAGTCCCTCTTTGAAAAGAAAAATTCATCTAGTTCGTACTTTGGGAGGGGGGGGGTCAAAAGTAATAAATTTTCAATAGTTTTCAAAAGCGTTGGGAAAATCCCTGAAAAATAACGGAAAAGCGTAAATTTTTACGCATAACCACTTTTCGACAAAATCAATTTTTTGATTTTGCTGTAACTCAAGAACGAATTATTGTAAATACTTGAAATTTACATCAAATGTTTATATTATGGTTATCTATTTACGATTAAATTTTCAAAATTTAATAATCGTTAGTCATAATTTTTGTTTACAAGCATTTAAAGTTCAAATATTTACGAAATATATCAAAATCGCGAAAATTTGCAAGGAATTTTGAAGTTGAAAGTTCATAAAATTGTTGTGATTTATACTTAAGGTTCAAAAATCCAATACAAGGTTATCTATAAGTTTTCCTTTAAATAATTGTAAAAAAAAATTCCAGTGTCAATATAGAAAACATTTTATGAACGTATGAAATTTTATTTTTTACGAAATCGCGTAAAATAGGTAACGATATATTACAATTTAAATATAAGTAATAATAATATAATATATCCAACTAATTATCATTAACTGACAAATCATCTCCGTTCAGAATCGTTCTTCGTATACAATGATACTCGTCATACTCTCGATCTCTACTATACAGCAGAGCGATACCCACTTGCCCACTTTTTTTTATTTATATATTATTTACCGTAATTGAAAATATTGACTATTTGTTTAAAATGATTATATTATTTATTTATTTATATATTATTGATATTTCAAACTAATTGAGTAAGTAACATGGGAAGATAAGGAAGTCAACATTTTATCAATATAATTACAAATATTGGACTTATAGATATTAAGATATACCATAATATATCTTTAGACATTAGTGCCAGGAGATGGGGTGGCAAGATGGGGAATCCCCCCCTGGAATTTAAATAGGATGTTGAACATTTTAACTTTTATTTTGATTTATAAACATTTCATCGATATTTTTACTTGTGTGTGGAGTTGGTATTTGATTTCATATAATTCTAACACATTTTATAGTTTACAAGGAATAAACATTTTTTTATGTAGTTTTTGGTGTTTAATGTCATCATGCTCCTCCCTGAAAAATTTCCTGCGGGTGCCCATATCATAAGAGGACTCGCACCCGCATGTGTCTCTGTCTTACACACGTGCGACATGTTAAACTTTCGTTCAACAGTTAAGGAATCATACGTCGAGAGTACAAAGTTGACACGATACACAACAGTCGCCAGTACAAAGTACAGGCACCGCAGTGACCTTATCAATCGCCACTAAGCAACGACGACCTAACATAGTCAACTCTCCCACATGTACTAACACGTTACTCCACGTGCTGATACGCTGCCGTCCGAATAATAAAAAATCGCTCATACCAAAACCCGTCGTGTGTTGTGTCAGTTTTTTTTCTCTTATATCTATATCCTCAACACTCACACCTCACGAGATCGACTCAACATGAACCTGAGTAAGACCAACAACTGCCGTAGCCGCATCAATTAGCTCCCCCCAGAGGAATCATTAACTCAAAGTCAAGATATCATAAATCTAGAATGAGTGACAGGGCAACGCCGAAAAGTTGCAACAGGTGGCTGACCTGATTTTCCAACTCGGGCTCGTTGCCGGAGACACCGAAGCTCCACGAACGGCGGCACAAGTGGCGAGGATGTCCTCTACCCAAATCCTCCAGGATCCGGTGAGAGCAACCATCTACCGCCAGGGAAGGGAGGACAAGACGGTAGACCCTTAGAACTCAACATCTTGTCCACTACAGCCGCACCCGCCGAGACCATCCAACCACCCAACGCCGCTGACATCACAACACACCGCGACCAGGACGGTGAGGGTGCACGGCCCCGTGATGCCCATGGAGCCGACAATGGTGCCGGGGACGTCACGGGGAGCCTCCACACCGGAGGTAAGTTCCAAAAGCTGAAGGAGAAGAGGAAGATCAGGAAGACCAGGAGGCTTTCCACAAGCGGACCACCATCTCGACCAACACCACCGGCGGCGATGGAGGTGGACCAATCTGTGCCCAAGAGTGAAAAACTCGAGGAGCAAGTACCGTCCACCAGCCAGGACGTGAACTCGGAAAACCCTTCCGAAGACGCCTGGCTAGCCGCTCCCGGTCTGTCGTTGGAGGGAATGCCGGAGATGACATACAACAACCCGTTTTTCACTCCGGCCACGTCACCCAACTAGCCATAACGCGGAACTAGGGACGCAATCCTATCGCGTGTAAACCTGCACCTAACGATGCCACGACACCGGTACAAGTACACCGAGTGTGGCGGTTTGGAGAGGGAGTATGACACGGTACGCAACAGTCGCCAGTACAAAGTACAGCCACCGCAGTGGCCGATCTGCACCTTATCAACTGCCACTACGGGCATCAACGACCCGGCATGGTCAACTCTCTCTCGACTGCTATTTCTTTGTTGATAGCGATCATAGGGTCATAAGTTTTAATATCCTAGCATGTAGGTCAACCCCTAATAATCAGAACATAGGGCGTTATAACGTCAAAAAGGCCAATTGGGATCTTTTCCAAACTACCTTACTCGGGGAAGTAGGTAGAATTACTAATTATGATATTAATTCGATAGCTGAGGGAATTGATCGTGTTCTCACCATAGCAGCGGATGCTGCCATCCCAAAACTAAAAACCCTAAAGACTGCAGGCAAAAATGTTTGGTGGTCTCCACACCTCACGGCGCTACGAAAAAACTTAATCCGTAGAAGGCGTCAAGGACTCAGGTCGTCCGATCGCCCCCTGTATAATCAGCTACGGAACGAATTTCTAACTGCGATACGAAAGCAGAAACTCCTGGCTTGGAAAATTTTGCGGGTGAACTTAACACCAACCCTTGGTCGATGGACACGTAAGACGTAAGTGGCAGAAACGTGGGAATTCGCTCGAACGCAATCTGGCCCGGTTCGTGTCCATACGTCAGGGACGAGGAGCTCGGCCCTGCTGTGGGGGCCGTTCAGAATTCCAAATCAGTTTTCTCTGCTTGTCGTACGAGGCGACTAATAATAACGTAATATATTGTATTTCATATTTTGTTTTAGCTACCATCAACATTATGGATATGTCACAAACCGAAGCGTCATGACAATTTTGAGGTACAATTGCACCAAAATCTACTTCAAAAGGCAATTTTTATTAGGCAATTCGTTTCCAAAGTTGTTTCTCAATTACCCATATCCACCACCATTCATGACCTACAAAAAGATTTCAAATTTCAACTTAATAACTACAATACAGCATTACAGGACCTATTTAATATAATAAAAAAACATCAAACAATTAAAAATTCCAGCTACACTACCAATGAAATAATACAATTAATTTCAAATAGTGATGAACCAACAACACCAAATGTATTTACCACTTCCACAAGGCCAACATTTAATGCAAAAAGAAAATGTTATTCACTGACACCACTCCAAAATTATATCCACAACAATTTTAAATAAACAGAGAATATGTACAAATTATTAATAATAAAACTAGATCTTTCTATCATCAAAACACAATTTAGTATAAATAATTTTATAGATATAGTAAATCGTAATAGTTAACAGTAAAAATTGTAATAACTAATTTAATGATCAGTTAGGACCGCTAACTTGTAACAATTACAATAGTATATTTACAATCACACAAACAACAATAATTACACAATATTTCTTAACAGATACTATCAAGATACAGGAACATTGCAAATGTAAACAGTCTATGATTAATCAGTGATTAAGAGTTAATCAGCTGATAAAAGATTTTAAACCGGTCAAATTCGGCCGATTAAACTACTCAGCATATGACGTGGTCGGCGGCGTAGGGTAATGCGGTCATATGTGATGACCGGGTTTACTATAAACAATGATAATACATTATTATATTTGATAAGCGCAATTTCCGTTTTTCATAGAAGTAATCGACTACATTGTATGGTATTTTCTTTATAATAAACTCAATTGTTATTCACCGACTCATACATTACTAGTGTTTATACATTTTCTTTTTTTAAACATTATCGCGCCCAGGTTAGAAGAGTCCCCGCGACAGCTGATGGTTAAAGTCAATCAATACACGTTTATTCGCAATTTAACGTTCTTATTTCAAAATATTCTCTAAGTTTTTTACCGCTGATTGTATTCACTTTTTGACATGCCTTAGGTTCCCAAAAATACTGTTATCGTGCCGTTCGAGAAGATACGTCAGTAAAATCAATTGGTTATAGCAGGCTAAATGCGTAATGTTTGAGATTACGTAATATTACGATGTGAAGTTTAAAATGTATGAAATCTTTGGCCGAGATCTTGTGTAAAATGCACTCTGGGTCAGAGGTACACGGATAATCCTTATGTGGTAGACCACACAACCTCTGACCCAGAGTGCATTTTACACAACATCTCGGCCAAAGATTTCATACATTTTAAACATCACATCGTATAGAGCTAGATGCTGTGATAATTTTGAAATTTTTTCTGCTCATTGCAAACCATTATTTAAGGTGGTTTAGGGCTGGGAAGTGATCTGCGGTGCGGGGGACCGGTAATATTACGTAATATCAAACAATGCGCATTTAACCAAATATAACCAATTGATTTTATTAACAAATCAAATAGCAAGTTATTCCAGCCTGACACCTACATTTGGCGCAGTATTTAAACTAAGGTGTTAAATTTTGGCAGAATTTGCGTAATTTAGTGTAATTCCTACAGTGCTAAATTAGATTTAGGCTATTTATAGGTTGGAAAGTACGTATCTCTACCACCGTTCGCCCGATTTACGTTAATCTCGTATCTATCATAATTTAATTAGGTAGATAATAGCAAGTAAATTTAATCACTGCAATGGCTAGCAAATGCATTGGTGAGTTAAATATTGTCGATATTAACCGGGAATTATCGAAACGTGGTATTGAGACCGGGGGGTCAAAAGCCGATAACCATCATAGGCGTAGGGTGATCAAATATATCGGGGGGGCTGCAAAAATAATAATACTTAATAAGAAAAAAAAAAACACTAAACTAAATGAAAATAAGACATTTATTTGTTTTCAACTATAATTCCAAGCGTCTATTAGTTTTTGAATAGATATTTAATATATCATTAAAATCAATATTATTTGAAATATCTCTTTCAATATTTAGTATTGCCAGTGAGGAAAAACGGTCTTGAGTCATAGTTGACCGTATATATGTGTTGATACGTCTCATTGTCGAAAATGACCTCTCACATGATGCTGAAGAAATTGGTAAGGTCAGAGCTAAATTTAAAAGTTTATATACATTAGGAAAAGTTGAAATAGTTATATTTTTTTTGAATAAATTTATTTGATTTTTTTGTTCAGGTCCCGGTTCAGGTTTATTATTATAGTTTTGAATACAGTTTTTGACAACCATCATTTCAGCTTGAAGTGAATTCAAATCAACTTTCAGTAAATCCTATATTAATTAGAACACATTATTAATACAACTTTAAGTAATAAGACAGTTAGTTAGTACTTTCATGCTTCAGTTATGGGTTACATTAGTTTTATAAGTTTTCACTTAAGTTGATTTATTTATTTACATTTAACATACCTTATATTGTTGAATAAAAAATGAACTTTTTTCATAGTCCAGATTGAAAAAGTGATCAATAGAAATTGCCAAATTCAAACTCTCCGCAGAAAATCTTGTCTTCAGATTATTTAAAACCTCGTCTATTATTGGATAGTAAGCATGTACTTTCCAGTAATCAATTAAATTAGTTTCATTATTAGAGTCCTCGTGTTCAGCTGCAGTTGTTGTAGTTACAACAAAATTTTTCAGAAATTCAGGCTCTGTTCTTTTCCGTTTAGATACTATTAATAATGAAAATATGATATATGTTATAATCAATTAATAACCTTACTAAAATTAAACTATTTATTACTTTTATTGGGGACTTCCAATTCTATATTATGTTGTTGAGCAAATGTTACTATAGTTTCCCAAATTGTCATATATATTTTACTCTGATTTCGACTATCTTCAAAAGTTTTTATGACTGCATTTATTAAACTGGCTGCTTGACCAAGGGTCCCACTGTCGTTTTGTAATTGTTTGCTAAGAATATTGATTATATTTAAAACATAGCTAATAAAATGAAGGTGTATAATAAATGATCCTTTTTGCACACATGAAAGAATACCTAAAAAATATAATAAATAATTGTTGTTTTATTTTTAACTAGTTTTTCATATTATATTGCTATATCTTAAATAACTTTTTACAAACCAATCGCTCTTGAGACATCTCTGTCGTTATTATCTTCAACTTCTTTATTTAAAATATTTATAATTGATTTAAAGTTGTCTATAACTGCCTTGCAGTTTTTATGGCGACAAACCCACCTAGTATCACTGATTTGTGAAAAAGTACATATTTTTATATTTAGAAGTTTTTGCATATCATGCAACTTTTTGTTCTTAGATGGCATTGAGAAATGCACATATATGGCCTCCAACATATTAAAAACCTGCTTTGAATACTTTAAAAAATACACATATTTTTATAAATTAACTGTTGATTTATTATAAAGATAATAGGTAAGTTCAAAGTTGGAACTTACTTTAACATTCTTACACATATCAACTACAATCAAATTTAGTTTATGAGCCATACAATGAATGTAAGTTGCATATGGATAGTGTATTTTCATTTTAGTTTGAACGCCTCCTTGTCTGCCTGACATAACATTGGCTCCATCATAGGACTGCCCGACAATAGGAACTTGGTCTAACTTACATAATTTTAAAAAATTGAGAATTGCATTTACTAGGGTCTCGGCATCTTGTTTTTCAGATACATTTAAGAAGCCAATAAACCGTTCATATACTTCAAAATGTTTGGTATATCGAATACACACTGACATTTGTTCTTGTTTGTGGCATCTAAAATATTATATTAAGTTATTTGAATAATTCAAATTGAATTACATTAATTTGAAAAGATAAAACTTCAGAAAATATACTTTGCTTCATCACACATAATAGAGTAAAAATCTGCACTTTTAACTTCGTTGATGATGTAGTCAAGAACATAATTTGAACAAATTTCAATAATAGTGTTTTGAGTTGTAGCACTTGTATAGTTTATAAATTTCTCATATTGGTTTTGGAAATCAGAGTTATGTTTAAAATATAATTTACAAGCTTCTTTAAAATTACCTAATAAAAAAATATAAATAAATAAAATAAATAACAATGATTGAACGTTAATATGGGACAGAGTATTCATATTATTTAAAAATAAATCCAATCTAATCCTATAATATATAACATTTAATTATACCTTGGTTTAGTGCGTTTTTGTCTTCTAGGTGACCCCTAAATGCTATACCTTGGCGACTCAAATACAAAATTATATCTATTATGCACTTAATATAATTCCGGTTCTTAACTATATCTTCACGATTAGCAATTGTCAATAAAGTGTGAACAGAACCTGTAATTTTAGACTTTTTATGGGCCGACCACTTAGCCATACAAGTCAAATGATAAGGAGAACTACTATGAACTTCCAATTTTGATTTACAATTTTTTCCTTTTCCCTTTGAACCACTTACCTGTGATCGTAAGATAATTTTGTTAATAATACTAGTTTATATTTTAACATTAACAAAATAAAGGTAAAATATGTATTTATGTATAGTTATTAAACAAATTTTAAGTAATAATGGACTAAATAAATACATTTTATAAATACAAGCATTAAGCACTTACTTTTTTCCAATTATTAAATCCTTTGGTTATAAATATAACTTCTGATGTACCAGTACCAAAATTACGGCATACAAAGCAAAATATACTATCTTTTAGAATGCTGTATTCAAGCCACTCAAACTGATTATATAATGTTGAAGAAAAAGCACGATTTTGAGACCCAAAGCTAGTTTTAGGATATGCCTAGATAAATTATATAGAAATAAGCAGAAAGCGAAAGACAATTATTAAATTTTATAGATGTAATAAAAATATAATGCTTACTTCTAATATCGGTTTTGCTGGTCCAGAGTCTAAATCACCTAAATCCAAGGTATTGTGAACAATAACAAGCTGTACATTTTGTAAATGTTCCTTTAAATCAGGTAGAGATGGTAAGATTGGTCCTGTTTTTTTAGGTATATTAAATATACCGAACACTTTTTTAGCCATATTTTTCAGACAATGCGATTTGCGACGGTTTTAGTGTGTGATAACTGATAATACAATTTGGAGGGAAATTAATAACGTGATGTTGTATACGAAACGGCTGGTTGTACAAGTGAAGATAAATATTATAAAAATGATTAAAATGATATCATTTTATAACTCTTGATAACAATAAACTCACAAAATATTATGTTAAGTATTATCGCCGATAAATAATTACAAGAGTGATCATTTACGACGAAATAATCAAAAATAATACAAATAATTCTGGGGGGGCTAATATTCGCACTGGGGGGCTAAGCCCCCCCCCCCCAAGCCCCCCCCCTAGATACGCCTATGATAACCATTACTGACGTAATGTCAGCCCAGGTACCGGAAGATAGTACATCGGAGGTCCAGAACAGTGGTGAAGAGGTCAAAACCGACGGAGATTTGATAAGCCACTTCATGGAACAGATGTTAGATAGACTGGAGAGAGTAGAAGTGACGGTTGACAAGCAGCATTGTACTATCGCTACTCTCAGCAAAAGCGTGGAACGCTTGGAGCGGGAATTAGCCGAAGAAAAACATAAGTCGACCGAACGGGTGACGCAAGCAAGCTGCGCATGTGGTGGTAACACCCCCCTACCATCCTCTAGTGATTTATCCGGAGCAAATCAAAATTGCCCGGACAAAAATCAGAATCGTCCGGTGAAAACACAAGAGGTGAGTTTTGAGAACCGATGGGCGAACATTCGAAGCAGATTGACCGAAGAAAACTCGCGAAGTCGGAGTTTGCCCGGAGCTTCCGGTAACTAGTCCGGAGTGTCCGGTGAAATGTCCGAAGCTTCGGTAATTTGTCCGGTGTGTCCGGTGAAATGTTCGGTAGAAGTGAACGACCGTGACTGCTTATCTAAGTTCGCGAGAGCGCGACCCGCGACCGATCCAGTTGTGGGATCACAAAGTAGTCTTGTGAGATGCACGGTCGTCGAACGTCATAATACTATTGTAATTAACCGGTATTAAATATATGTTATATTGAAACGCGACGTGAGTTTTTGTTATTCCAGCCTGACACCTACAAGTAATTGGTCTGCGGGGCCGGCGCCCGGGGCGCGGACGCACCGAAACTTTCGGGGACTAGGGCGTTGAGAGGTTTTGACCGCGACCTCGTGAAGAGCGGGTCGATCACTGGGCTTAACCACCTGGTGATGCCTCTGTAAGGCGTGGATGGGCCCACCGTGAGCCCGGGCGCAAGGCCCAAATCTCGGGAGAACTTGAAGCTGAGGCTCGTCGTCGACGAAGCTTCGTTCGAGCATCCCACCATTAATGCGCTTCACCTCACGCGGGGCAATAATGGTGCTTCGGGATGTGGGGGGGCCCCTCGGTGTTGAGAGATTGGCACCGAGCCCTCACACGTCGATCGTGGCGGACACCGTCCTCGGTCGACGGCGGTTTGGTTTCAGAGTGGCAGTTTGCTGGAGCATACTATGTGGTTAAAGATTGCACCGCTTGATCAGGGGAAGGCTGCCGAGTGACGGAGCCGGGCGGACTCGTACGGCGACAGCCAGCCGAGGAAGTGCGGTCTCTCTTTAGCGCCCACCCAGCTTTTCGTTGGGGCTATATGCAACGAAGGTTGTCCGTGACCAAAAACGGAAAGCAACTTGGATATATTGCGGCCTCACCAAGGTGGCGAATGGCACCTGTTATGCCCAAGCCGAATGGTACGGGCTCGTCGGAGCTAGTCTTCGTGTGCGCCGGTGCTCGTGGTCCTTAGACGACGTGCGTCTGTCTATGCCCGGCAACTTTCTTTGGAAGGTTTGTCGGGTGCCGGTCATATGCCTCTACGGCCCTTGACTAGCACCTAGTTGTAGTCGGACGATTTGTCGCAAGGCTTTTCTGAAGATTTCAAACCCGGGAGCTTCGTGCTATTTCTTTGACAACTGATAGTTTAACCTAAATAAACAATAAAAGCTACTTAGCTGTAACAGCTCACTTCATAGATTACATTGGTACTCTTAGTTCAATTTGTCTCTCATGCGAGGAAATTTTTACCAAAGCCATACGTCAATAAATCTAGCCAATTATCTTAAAAAATTTACAGTTGATAGGGACATTAACTATAAAATTGTGGCTATAGTTCTCGATAAAGCTCCAAACATCACAGCAGCAGTACGTGAAATGAATTATTAACATATTGGTTGTTTTGCCAATTTGGTCAATTTATTATATTATAATAAATTAATGTAAAACCCATCCAGCTCCAATTTAGATTTTGAATTAGCTATAATAAATGCCGTTAAAAATATTTTAGGAAACCATATTAATATAATAAATGGGTATTTTTATCATTTATGTCAGTCGGTTCATTGAAAATTACAAAAACTTGGTTTGGCAACCATTTACAAACAAGACGGTGACTTAAGAAAATTTTGTGGTATGATTGGCAGTTTAGCTTTTCTGCCTCTGGATAAAGTGCTAGATGGAATGACGTGCTTAAAAGAAAATATACCATCTCCATGTGGAAGACCTTTTGTTTCATTTTTATTTTTATTATGTAAATGGAACATATAGTCGAGTGCCGAGTAAGAACTGCTTCGTCCTTGCATTTGCATTTGCGTAAAATTCTTCCCATATTTCCATCGTTTACGTGGAATGTATATGAATTAACATTAAAAGGTGGACATCGCACCAACAATAACACAGAGGGTTGAAATAACCGCTTTTCAAAGTTCTATTCTCAATAACTATTACTGTTCTGTGCTCCTACAATTTAGAATTTAATCAAAAAGATTAAAATGGAAGTTGCTGCAGACCAAGACAATTGGTGTTACATAAGTAGGAGATTAATATGCAAGTACAAACAACTGAAAACAATAACTGAAAGCTGCTTAAAAAGTTTATGTGTACAAATTAAAAATTATGAGATAAGTAAATTAGATTTTCAAATGGCAGTTAGCCATAACATTAGAAAGCAATGGTACTCGGTTATTTTTAATTTGTTCACATAGGTACATTTTTAAAATTATTTAAAATTGTTTTAATTACATACAAATGACAATTATTTTATATTTTTTTTTAATTATGTAGGTACAAATGACAATGTTAAATATAGATTTCAGCTAAACTTGTATATTTTATAATAAGTAACTTATGTTAATTTGTATTATAATACAATAGAACCTCTCTAATCCGTCACCTTCAGGACTGGGGGTGTAGTTTGAACGCGAAAAAGGTCGGATTATCAGAATATACAAAACCCTAATAAGGGAAACTAATAACTAGCAATTCATTTAATATATCTTTTATAAATTGGAAAATACAAATGTATTTTTAAATTATTCATATCAATAATACTATGGTCGGATCCGGAGTGGCGGACCAGAGGAGTTCTTATGTAAATCATAATAAAAACGAATAATGTATCTATGGGGTTTTTTTTTAATAGATTCTACGTGACGCGTGTTTTGGTCACACTGAGACGTATTGTACTGAAAGGTGGCGGATATACGTTAAATAGACACGAACTGCTCATAGATACAAGACGGGCTACGGTGCACACCGATTTAGTTATGTTAAACAACAACAATCGCGAACGCGAAAATAAGGCGACAAACAAGCTAAGTCGTGTTTCCACGAAGGTCGCACGGAGAACTGTTGTACCAAATGCCCAAATCGCCGTTGACATAGGAGAGCTGGACACTGAATAAGTGACCTATGGCACCATCGCTGGCGAGGAAGGGGCACAAAGAATATGTATATGTTACGCCAAATTTATGAAATTGCCGATTTCATGAAATCAACAACGTTTTTGCCGAATACATGAAATCGGCAATTTGGCTACCAAATTCACGAAATCAGCAAATTTTGATTGCCGATTTCGTGTATTAGGTAGACTTTTTTCTGCCGATTACATGAATTCGGTAACATATTATTATAACATAATTACAAATAAACAATAATTGCACGCGTACTGATCGACATTACCACGCCGTAATCTTTATTACCTATGATGATAGACGCTATGATACGTACAAGCATTTAATCTTGACGTACATGTCTCCAACCTCACCCATTCAAAATTTTGACATTTTTTTCAAGTCAATATTTTGCAGTCATGTAGCAACAATAATGCAAATTTTGCATTTAATGCAAGCCTATTTTTTAATCCGAAAAAATAAAACACTTAGGGTGGGGCTGGAGCACATGTCCCCAGCCCCACCCATATCATTGAAATCATATTTTCAAATTTTTCTTGAACCATCATTTAGCAGCCAATTAGCAACGTTTTCCAAGCTAGTTAAACCAATATTTCGCCGATAAAAAACTTTTTCGCAATTCGCGCATGTCTTCAGCACCACCCCGAACCTAAATATTGCGATTTTCGACCTGAGATTCATATCAACATTTTTTGGTTAAAATATTATATTTTTTATGGAAATTAGTATTTTCTATTTATTTGGAATTTTTCAATCAATAAAGAATATTATTTTTTATGAATATTCTCATACACTATTAATATTACATTTTTTATTAATTTGAACTTTTTATTAAATAATGAATATTTTAATTATTTCATAAAAATTATATTTATTTATAAATTAGATTTTTTTATTAATTTAGCATTTTTACTAAATTTAGCATTTTTATTAAATGTTTTATTTTGATCTACTTATTCAGTTTTTTGTACAAATACCTATATCATTTTTATAATGCGAGGGTTTTTTTTATAAATACCTATTTCAGTTTTATTAATTTAGGTTTATTACAAGGATGACCATTAACGAGTTAATAAGTTAAAAGTTAAGTTAATTTTAACTTATTAACTTAACTTAACAAGATTTGTTAACTTAACTTTTAACTTAATTGATCTATTAACAAGTCTATTAACTTAACTTTAAATTTTATTGAATCAAAACATATTTAACTTAACTTAACTGAGTTAAAAAAAAATCATTACCTTCCCCAGCCTTGGTTTTTTAATCCATAAAGGTTATTTTTTTTATGTATTAAAGATTTTATTAATTTAGAATTATTATTAAATTTGGGATTTTTTATTTAACTTTTCTAGATTTATTCAGTTTTTTTATTCCAATTAGATAATAATCAATGTTTGATAAATTAATCTTAAATGAATAAATAAAAAGTGGGCAAGTGGGTATCGCTCTGCTGTATAGTAGAGATGGAGAGTAGGTCACTGGTCGTGTGGATGTGTTAAATTTGAATGCAATGACGGGTATCATTGTATACGAAAATGATTCTGAACGGAGATGATTTGTCAGTCAATGATAATTAGTTGGATATATTATATTATTATTACTTATATTTAAATTGTAATATATCGTTACCTATTTTACGCGATTTCGTAAAAAATAAAATTTCATACGCTCATAAAATGTTTTCTATATTGACACTGGAATTTTTTTTTACAATTATTTAAAGAAAAACTTATAGATAACCTTGTATTGGATTTTTGAACCTTAAGTATAAATCACAACAATTTTATGAACTTTCAACTTCAAAATTCCTTGCAAATTTTCGCGATTTTGATATATTTCGTAAATATTTGAACTTTAAATGCTTATAAACAAAAATTATGACTAACGATTATTAAATTTTGAAAATTTAATCGTAAATAGATAACCATAATATAAACATTTTATGTAAATTTCAAGTATTTACAATAATTCGTTCTTGAGTTACAGCAAAATCAAAAAATCGATTTTGTCGAAAAGTGGTTATGCGTAAAAATTTACGCTTTTCCGTTATTTTTCAGGGATTTTCCCAACGCTTTTGAAAACTATTGAAAATTTATTACTTTTGACCCCCCCCCCCCTCCCAAAGTACGAACTAGATGAATTTTTCTTTTCAAAGAGGGACTGAAGTCAAAAATCAAAGTATTATTACTACTCCAAAAAGTGATGACAGACACAAAAAAACACACATCATTGTAAAATTAATACATTCATCACTCCGTTTAGAATCTAAAAAAATGATTCCATATTAAATAAAACAATCTAATAACTGAAATAAAACACAACCACGAAATGAAAATCTTATTTGGTTAAAAAAAGTCTAGTTGAGGACAAAAATCTTTATTGTAAAAATAAAAATTTTAATAAGAACAAAAAGCTAATAGCAATTTTTCTTAAGAGGTTTGAAGTTCCTGGGTTAAAGTGGGGGGAGGGGCTAACTTGTCAAAATTTTTAAATATAATATAATTTTTTTTTTATTCACTTTTTTACACATTAAAATGAATTTATTATTTTAATTTATTTCCGGTGTTTTACACATTTATTTAAATTAAATTATGTTAATATTTTTTTTAAGAAGTCTTGCCTTTTTTTATTTTTTATATACATAATATAATATCTATTATTACAATTTGGTTTTATTATATTTCTGGCGTTTTATACATTTATTTATATAAAATTATGTTTTATAATTTTTTAAGAAGGGTCTTGTGCACTTTGAGTTGCCGATTTCACGTATTCGGCGACAACGTTGCTGATTTCATGAATTCGGCGTAACATATACATGTATATACACGTGTGTTTTGCCAACGCCGGACTTACCTTGTGTGGCGATGACTCGTGCACTGATGAGAAAGAAGGGATTACCACAATAATAAAATAACACAGAAATTGACAATATACAAGTGTTATAAAATAATATAAAAAACAACAAATGCAATATAACAAATAATTTCAATAACAGCTGTGTTATACCATACAATAAATAATGCATAAAAGGTACCACCGTAAGTCCGTAAGGAATTGGGGAAGAAAATTACTGACCTTTTCTCGCCAATCTACTGATTCATAATAACGGAGCGGGATCGAATATGGAGGAGTTTCGCACCAAAGAGACCGTAGCTGGTCGTATTAAAAGCTGGATCAGCGCTGTGGTCATAACCAAAAGAACTAACTGAGCTGATCACGCAGTCGATGTGTACCCAAACTGGTAATTTTTAAAGTAGAAAACGGCAACAGTAACAACAAGTATTGCAAAATAATAATAAAAACGTGCTTCTTGTTTTACGTCATGGCTTCCTGAACGTCTTTCCATCGAAAGCGCTATATAATATAACACGACAACGCGCCGACCAATAGCCAAACCAGATATATAAAAATAACAGATAGCCGACTGCCATATCTCATACGTATAATATAACGTCTCTAACAAATTGGCTGAAAATCTTTATCTAAGAGGTGACTGTTTATCACGATTTAAGATATACACTATACAGGTTAGCTATCGCCGGCCCACCCATCACTCGGTCAGATTTGTGTTACGGTTCAGTAGTTCATATTTACACCACACACGTACAGCGCTAGTAGTAATAAGGGTCAATTTTACTATTGGTATATCCTACGCAATAAATTTATGATCACAAATTTAATATTAGTACCTAATACAGTAATACATATATTTATTCAGGTATTAATATGTCGATATATATTATTAAGGGATTGTAATAATCAAAATCAAAAAAAATTATACAAAATGTAAATCTATTATATTATATTATTGTATATCTTGAGAATTTGAGTTACCTATTTATTTATTTTTTTATAGAATAACTATAAAAAGATACTTGGTGATGGGTATAACAATAATAAATAGGAGGAATCCTTCGAAGACGAATTTTTAACTCGTTAGTACCTATTCGTTTAAAAGAACCATTAACATAGGTTGTTTCAAAATATATCAAAAAAATCTTCTACTCCATGTGATATATTTCGTTTTAAATCCGCCATGGTATTTTTAACTTCATCCAAGGAAAGAAAAGCCAGACTATCCACCATTGTTCAGAACTTTCGAAATACTTGGTCGTTTTTCTAACATTTGCATCTGGACCATTGTCATCTGATAAAAACAACCGTTCTTCTCTATATAAGCACCATTTATCTAAAATATATTTTTTTTCATTTTTAATTTCGTTATTGTTTTATGTTTAATAACGTTTTTTAAAAACGTTTTCAACCTCTGGAAAAAAATCATTAGATACACTATAAATAAATTGAATTTTAATAAAAGTTTACCAACTTTACCTTAAATTTGGTAAATTTACTTAGTCAATTACCAAAAAAATGTTTTACGTAAAATCCACATCACTAAAATGTTATAGGTAATACAAAATATAATAAAATAAGGTATTATTATTATTACATTATGTTTGAATTCAATTTTTTAAATATTTTACTGGGTGCATAGTGTACCTAATAAATGAGGACCATTTAAATAATGTAAATAAACTAATTGTAAAAATATATAGTTGGTATTGTTAAAAGGTACTCATAAGGATGGCAACTCATAGACTCATATAATTTAAGAAACACTTTATTACAACAAACAATAGTATAAACACTTTAAACTGGCATGAGTATACTAATTAAAACAATATAAGTGCCCAGCATCCGACACTGACGCGGTGTCGATGGCACAAGCGCGATGTACAGACTGTCAATTAAATCGTCAAAATGCAATGGTATAAAATAAATAATTAAATAGTCCAAAAAAGGCAATAATATAAAATAACTAATTAAACAATTAAATCGTCAAAATGCAATGGTATAAAATAAATAATTAAATAGTCAAAAAAGGCAATAATATAAAGTAAATAATTCAACTGTCCAAAAATATAAAAATTAATTAAAATAGTAAAAAGGTACAACATAATATTACATATTAAAATTTAAAAATATCATTTTTTCAAAATTGTTGCTACTTAACCTATTTCGTTTTTCACTGATTGTTTGGCCAGCTTTTGAAAATATTCTTTCACATGGCACTGATGTAGCCATTATACATAATCTTTTTTTCATTATTGTAAAAAGTCTGGGGTAAACATTTTTATTTTCTTTCCACCACATTAATACATCGGCCGTTCTAGGAATTAACAGTTCTAATAAATATTTGTCTATTTCTATGATAGCTGCAGACTTAGAATTAGTCGTTTGTACAAGACTCTGCACTTCACTATCAAAATCATCCCATATAGAATCACTGCTTGAAGTTGGTGGTATTACAATTTGCGTATTATATTGATGCCCAGTATCTACATTCATATTAGTAGCTTTATTTATTAATGTTCTTTTAGCTTCTGTAAATGAATTAATATTAAAAAAACCATGTTTTTTAAACCGTGGATCTAATATTTTCGCCTCACTATACAACATATTTTTTTCTAGATTGCCAAACCTATTTTCTATTTGGTTTATCAAAACATTAATGAATGCTGTCGTTGCTGTGTTGGAGTTTGTGTATTTTTGTTTTAGTTGTGAACAATAATTAAGTAGAACTTTAGAAAATACAACAACTTTTGAAATAGTGACCGATTTTTCACTACTTATGTCATTTGTAATCTCTTTAAATCTTTTTAAAATAGTACATATGTCTGTAATCAATTGCCAATCGGAAGGACTTAAATAAACATCATAATTTGAATCTACCAAGGCCGACATCAGTGGATTTTTTAGGTATAAAATCCTATCAAACATATCATATGTGGAGTTCCACCGTGTTACAACATCTTGAATTACAGTAAGTGTTGGTTTAAATAGTAATTGTTCTTGTCTCAGTTGTAATTTAGCTGCGGCTTGAGAACTCCTTTTAAAATGCCCTACAATGCCCTTAATTTTATCCCTCACTTCCTGTATTTCTTTTAGGGCGTGTTGAACCACTAAATTTAATGAATGTGCAAAACATCCAATATGCCTCCAATTACACAACAGAATGCCTCCAACTATATTTGCAGCATTATCAGAGGTACATGCAGCAACTTTATTTTCTAGTCCCCACTCAGTGACAACACGTATCAACTCATTTTTTAAATTTTCACTAGTATGTGACTCTGAATATTTAAAACATGAAAGTAAATAACTTTTAAGTTCACAGTTGTGATTTATAAAGTGGGTAGTTATAGCGGTGTAATTTTCATTTTTTACAGAGGTCCAGCTATCTGTGGTTAGACTTACAAAATTTGCATTTTCATGGATATCTTTTTTAACTTTATCATATATTTCACTGTACATAATTGGCAAGCGAGATTTAGTTAAAGTTTTTCTTGATGGTAAAGTATACCCAGGGTTTAAAATATTTAATAATTTGATAAATTCTCTATCCTCTACAATGCTAAAAGGATAGTATTCTTTTACTATCATTTTTAAGACTTGTTGGTCTATAATATTTCTTTTTACTGCACCTACAGGTTTGGGAATATATCGCGTTATGTTGGATTGAATTTGAACTGGTGGAGCTACGGGATCAGAAGAAGTTAACGTGCCGGGTATTTGATTTGAAACACAAATTTGTGAATTAACAGCCTAAGAATAATTATTGTTTTATTTTAATATTAAATATTGAAATTTTATATTGTATTATACCTATCAAATATAAAATGTATGATTATAAGATGTAAACCTACACTTATTTTGTTTATATTTGTAATTACCATACAGATACTCACTACATTTGAACTCAATGTTGGTTCAGTTGTTTCAGTTCTAGGATCATCAACTTCTTCATCGTCAATTCTTTTTCTTTTGGATAAATTAACACTCATATGTTTAGTACGTAAATGTCTCATCATGTTTGATGTTGACGACCGATTGTAACACAATGAATCACGGCACAAGCCGCATTTCACTTGGTCACCGGTCAATGTAAAATAATCCCAAACCACACTGATTTTACTCATTTTTAATTAATAATGTTGACAAAAATATAACAAGTAAGAAGTCTCAAAAGCAACTGTTCAATATTTTGTAAATCAGAAATACAGATATGACTTATAAAAGAAATTTAATTATATATAATATATGGAAGCTGGAATAACCGATATCTAGTAGCTTACTCAATATGAAATTCATCGCCAAATTTAACCTAACGTATTTTATTTGCGCGATTAATCCATGTTTCTGAAGATAGCGAGGCTCCCAATTAGTTGCTTAGTGTGTAAGCCACTTAAGATTTCGGTTATAATTAGGACTGGGATTTTGATACTATGTCATTATAATGTAGTTTTTTTCAACTAGCAATAATCGCACCTTAGATGCACCTAATTGGTTACGATATCACCACTGCGCAAAGCTAATATAATTCTTATTGTGTATATTTTTATACATTTTTACTGTTTTAAGGACATTTCTCTACTTTTTAGACAATTTTTATGTTTATCCAATTAATTAAATATCCCCCCCTAGAACCAAATCATAACTTCGCCACGGAATGAACAATTCATATCTATGGAATCGATGCTCACGAGTTGAATAGAATTAACAAATCGGGAGTTGGTGAGTTGAGAGTCGACTCGGTGAGTCGACTCATTATAGTGAACTGAGTTGAATGATTCAGTTCACCAGAAATCAGAATGAGTTGAAATTCCCATCCCTACTGACTGACTCGCTGACGACCCCAGTGGTTACCCCCTTATAAGTAATGCAGTGCTGACACCCTTCCCTGCTTAATTAATAAAATACTTAACATATAATATAACAATAACATTATAACAGCATGTCAGGATATATAACATATACAATATATATAACATTCGGGCGTCCTGACATTTAAGTGTCCTCACTTATAATAATATTACATAAATACCTGCATGATAATACATAATAGTTAACATTTAATCACAAGTGTTAATTAGTGCTTACTTGCACATAAAATCCTACCTATAATTTAAATAATATCTAATAGTTAACATTTAATCACAAGTATTAGTTACTGCTTACTCGCACATATCACATAATAAAATTTTAAAACAATTCACATTTATTTATTTACATCTGGTAAGATGAATGCCAAGCTGGTGTTTTCCTTACACGCTTGGATTGTGTGTCATTTACTTCTGGCTGCTTCGATTCTATGTTTTCAGTGTTGGGTGGATCTCTTGGTTTATCTTCTTCATCTTGTTCTGTTATTGTTGAACCTTCGACCGGTTCTTCATTCACTGGTAGATGATATCCTTTGATATGTGAAACATGTACAACAGTTACATAACGCTTACCCGCTTCGACACGTAGCCCAACCACTTGATACACATCATAAGGTAGTACCTCCGTCACTACCAGCGGTCCTCGATATTTAAATTGTAGCTTTGTTGACTCCTCTGTTGCCTCAGGTGGTCTACGTATGAACACCACTTCACCAACCTCATAACGTATTGGCTTGACATGCTTGGAATCGTACCGTTGCTTCCATTGCTGGTGTTCTCTAGATATGCGTTCTCGTATTTTGTGTAGAATCTGAGCTGCAGAGTCCCATACCTCGTTTTTAGTCACATGATGCAGTACTCCGTCCCTGAAGCTAGGATAATATCCAAATAACACATGAAAAGGGGTATCACCTATGGTGTTGTTGTAACTTGTAAGCATTGTTCAAATGGCATTCAATGTCTGATATATGCTTATTCCAGGTCCGATCTGACTCCATGATCGACTGCATCATCGAAACTAGGGTGCTGTTGACACGTTCCACCTGTCCGTTGGATTGTGGGTGTCTTACAGAGTTCAAAGTGTGTCGAATGCCATATTGGACACAGAATGCTTCAAATGCCTTGGACGTGAAAGCTGTCCCTCGGTCACTGATAATCCGCTTTGGAGTTCCAAATACCAAAACAAATGCTTGTAAGTTAGTTACTACGCCCTCTGTGCCACAGCTCTTCACTGGAAATAGCTTTACATATTTGGTTAAGTTATCAATCAACACCATGATATAACTGTTACCTTTTGTTGATTTAACGAATGGACCAATGTGATCAATGTTGATCACCTCAAAGGGTCGTTTACCTGGTGTAATAGGATGAAGCTCACCTAGCTGTCTTCCTCGAGGGGTTTTGATAAGTTTGCACTCAGGGCAGCAATTAATGTGCATCTTCACATATCTGCGCATCATTGGAAAATAATACTTTTCTTTTATTTTACTGACTGTCCTGTCCACTGCTAAATGACCTGCCAAGTCATGGAACCTTACCACTATACTCTTGCGCATTGATTCAGGTACTGCCCACAATAACCTAATTTCGTCGTCCACCGTCACCTTCCTATACAACATTCCGCGGTGAAGTTGATAGTCCTTCACATTTTCAACTTCGGTTGTTGTACGACCTGACTCTTCTTGACTAAGGATCCCCATGATTGCCTTAAGCTTCACATCTGTTTGCTGCATTGCTATTACCTGATCCTCCTCGGTCATAGCAATAAACACTTCTATGTGTTCGTCAGTAGTTCTGTTTCAGTGTCCCTCGACATGCTTGCCGGCGCACGACTTAGGGCATCGATATGGTCCATCTTACTGCCTGGGCGATGTTTTATATCGAAATTGTACTCACTTAGAAGCGTTGCCCAACGCGCTACTTGAGGGTTCAAAGTCTTTTGGGTATTAAGGTGTACAATCGCTTGACAATCTGTAATAACTATAAACTTAATCCCGATTAAATATGGTCGCAATCTACTTATACTCTAGACCACTGCCATGAGCTCCTGTTTGCTCGAGTGGTAATGACCTTCAGCTGAGGTAGTCTTTTTTGATACAGCATGCACCAGATGTAGCCTCTTGTCTTCATCTCGTTGAAGTAACATGCCACTCAGACCCACACTACTAGCGTCACAGTGTAGTTCAGTATCCGCATTAGGGTTGAAGACTTGGAGCACTGGTTTACTGACCAGCCTGTCCTTCAGATTGTTGTACGCTTCCTCCTGAGACACTGTCCACTCAAATTGCACATTATCCCGAAGTAGGTCACTGATTGGTCGAGCTATCTCCGCATAACGTGGAATGAACCTCCTGAAGAACCCACATAGACCAAGAAAACGTCTCACCTAGTATTTGTTTTTAGGTTTTGAATATTGTTGTATGGCTATGGCCTTTTGATCACCAGGTCTCACTCCATCTGCCAACAGCATAAATCCTAGTTATGCTACCTCAGGGTATCCAAAATTACATTTATTCAACTTAAGAGTCAATTTTGCTTCTTTAAGTGCATTGAATACTTGGCTCAGCCGATTGATCATGTCCCCGAACGACGTTGATGGTACCAAAATGTCGTCTAAGTACCACATAGCAACTCTATTCTTCAGTGGTTGTAATATTCGCTGCATTAATCTCGAAAATTCATAGGGTGTGTTGATGAGACCAAAAACCATTCGCTCGAATTGCCCCGACTCACTAGGTGTGACAAACGCAGTTTTTTTCTTTAGCCGTTTCGGTCAGAGGCACCTGTAGGTAACCGGAAGCAAGGTCAAGTGTTGTAAACAACGTTGCTCCATGCAGTGTTTTCAGGTGCTCATCCAGGTTGGGAGTAGGGAACACTTTTCTCACCGTTTGAGCATTTAGTTTTCTATAATCAACTACAAGTCTTGCGTCACCATCCTTTTTCGTAACTAACAGTACAGGTGATGCATAAGCTGATTTTGTTTCAGTGACAATGCCCGCCTCCTTCCATTCTTGTACTATCTGGCTGATTGTTTATCGTTCTGTTGCGCTGGCCCGGTATGGTTTGCTCATTACTGATTTTCCATCATCCACAATATCCATCGCAAGGGCATCGGTACTAAACCGCTGCATTAATCCAGCACGGCAAGCCACTGGTCCAAATGATCTTCCAACCACCCCAACATTCTTACAAATATATAAAATGTTATCTGTCTACTCGATATTAAAGCCTCCAAAAACAGGCAATTGCAAAATTCTTGAAAAAAATACCCCAAAAATAATAATTAACGATTTAAAGAACATATTTGTGATTGATAAAATAGACAAAGAGAATAAACTTTTAAAATTACAAGAAAGGTTGGATTTTATTGTAAAAGAAGGTAAATGGGAAACAGAAGACGTATTTGAAAGCGATATTCATAATTATTGTACTCCTTACAAGGCAGAAGTTACAGATTGTGTAATTTATTATATTAGTGGTTTTGTGTGTCGGCAATCGGCATATATTAAAACATACAAATTGTGATGTATGTATAAATGCATTAAAAGGTAATTCATATTCTACCCAACAAGGTATTAATTTTTAATTAAATATTATAACAAGTTTATACTTTTAGGAAAAGTTTACTCAAGTAAATCTGAAGCAGCTTTTACTAATTTAAAATCTAGAGGAAAACTGATTCACCCAAATGAACATTTTCACAATATTATATCAGCAATAGAAAATTTGCAAATATAGAAAATAAAAATCAAAAATAAATAAATTTGAAAAAGAAAAAATCTACAAAATTGGTCATTACTTGAGTAATGTAAATTATAATATATTATATCTATTCTTTAATTCTTGTTCTTATAAATTGAACCCATTGTTGTTGTTTTTCTTATTATTCACAATAATTATATATTTACCTGCAGAGTATTTGAATTTTGAAGTAGGTACCTATAGTTCAAAATATAATATTCCATATTCACAGCAATTGTTATTGTAAATCAAATGTTAACAGGTTTGTCATACTATAGCATACATCTAATAATGATAATAATATACAATGTAATATAATAATTAGATACGTATAATACAATATTAGCAAAAACTATATAATCAGTGCCCTGATAATAATATATATATACATTAGATATTATTATTATATTTTCTTGAATTATAATACTTATTTTATAAATTGATAATTTAGGATCGCTTTGAATTTATTATTTAGTCACTATTCAGCTTTCTTTCTGTAAAGACTAAATATTTAGGCTTAAATATTTATTGTAATTAGAAAAATGATTTCCAAGTATAAAGCAAAAACTAAAATTCCTTTATCTAAAAGAAAAAAACATAAAGGTTTCATTAACGCTGTAAGAGGCTATACTAACACGAACCAACAAAATAATAGAGATGCAAATGATGCAATACAGTAAGTTTTTAAAATATAAAAATAAATATTTAAATTATTATAATTATTTTTTATTATTATTTACAAAAATAGAATCCATTCTGAGTCATTGATTACTCAAAGTACCGAAGACAGTAGGTCACATGAGAACATTCCTTATCCTCTTTCCTCGAGTGATATGGATTTAGCTTTACCACTAACTTGCGTAATCGATGACAATTCATACACAGGCAGTAATAAAAAAATGTTAGTTACGTCATCCCCTAATATTGGCCAAACACCGTCAAGTTCATCATTAGTAACTAGTTTATCACCAATCAAAGTTGTCAATGAAGTTTATACTAGGACAGAAAAAAATGATTCGATGGAAATTAATGTAACTGGTAGGAGAATAGTAAATACCTATATTACATTTATTTAATGAAATTAAAAACGTAGAAATGTATCGTGTATACATATTACATACACAAAAAATAAAAAATAAATACACTTTATTTTAAAATTAATACCTGCACTTTATCGCTCTGCTCAGAATTTAAAATGTTAAAAATTAATAATTTAATATTAATTGAAATTTAGTAAAATATGCCTAATAATATCAGATAATAAAAATAAAAATAAAAATAAAATAATTATAATAATATATATGAATATTATAATATTATAATTAACAATTATAACATTTTTCCGTCATGTATATTTTTAGGCTGCAATCGTTGGATATCGTACAAAAAAAGTATTGTATATGGGTGTAAAAAATAAATTTCACGCAACTTGTGCTAGAATGAAAATTGGAGATAAAGTTAAAATTCATGAGTGCTATAAAAATTGGAAATCGTCTGATGGATCCTCAGCAATGGAGGCTGCAGTTATTGTTAACGGATTTAGAGAAAGTGAACGTATGTATGGGATTAGATACCACAAGTTAATTGCTGACGGCGATAAAAGTGTTTATAAACAAATTTTAGAAGCACGACCTTACAAAAATCGTACAGTTGAAAAAATTGAATGTAAAAATCATTTATTAAGGAATTTTTGTAAGAAAATGAGAGAAATCGCTACAAAAAAACAAGCAGGGAAATTGGAAAACAGAAAATTACTACAAAATAATATTTTAAGATTGCGTAAAGGAATAGTCTCCGCGATACAATATAGAAGAAAAAATAAAGATAACGATAACGATTTACGAAATTATATTTTGAACTCAATTGATCACATTTTTGGACAACATAACAAATACCCGTCTTATTTTTGCAACAAAGAAAATACCATAAATTATTTAGAAAAAATTAAAGCTACAGATTCACTATTTTATTATAATTTAATGCAACCTATTCGTTATTTGGCCAGACACAGCCGCAGTCTAATGCACAATGTTGACAAATGTCGTCGAATCGTTGAACGGTATTGTCGCTAAATTAATTGGTGGAAAAAGAGTTAATTTTGCCATGAATAGATCATACCAAGGCCGTGTTTCTGCAGCTACAGTAATTAATAATACAAAACGCCCGCTTTATTTATTGCACAAAACTTTATTCAAGCGTAGCCCTGGAGCAAAATGTTTATCAATGAAGTTAGAACTGAAACGCCAAAATAAACAAAATCGTCAAAATGAAATAAGACATAAAAGTTATAGAAAAAAATTGAAATTTCAAAGTGACAATATAGATCCATCGTATGGCGAACACTCTCAAAAACCGGATATGACAGAAGAAGAATACGAAGAAGAAGAAAATAATGTTTTACAACTATTAAAGGAAATGTCAGCTAATCGTAAAATTATTGAAAGAGAGACTATTGAACAATCGGGATCTAAAATATGGCTTGAGTACAGAAGAAATTGTATTACTGCTTCGAATTTTGGACGCATTATTTGCTTACGCAATGACACAGCATGTGATAGTGTAGTTAAAAGTATACTATATATAAATCTGACATAGACTGTAAAGCAATGGAGTATGGGCGTGAACATGAAGAAGAGGCTAGATTGGAATTGGAAAAAGTTTTAGGTGTGCAAATATCAAAATGTGGTTTATTTATAGATTCCAAGGATTATTTTTTAGGGGCAACACCTGATGGTTTAATCGGCGATGATACATTAATTGAACTTAAATGTCCTTTATCAGCAGAAAATATAACGCCCGAAGAAGGAATATTTCAAAAAAAAATTACATTATGGAAAATTAATAAAAATAAAGATATTATAGGAATAAATATAAACCATAGATGTTACTACCAAGTTCAGGGACAACTACACGTTACTGGACGAAGATTTGGTATAATACCATATTGGACAAATAAAGGTATAAAATATGAAACAATAGAACGCGATGATATATTTTGGGATAACAAAATGTTTCCAAAACTAAAAATGTTTTTCTTCAATTGTCTACTTCCTGTATTGGTTGATCCCAGACATACCAGAAGTATGTCAATAAGAAACCCAGCTTATATTTTGGAAGCAAAAGCGAAGAAAGAAAAAAGGGGATAAGCTACACTAATACTTCGAATAATAAGCTATTATACACTGTACATATTTTATTATAATTTTATCTAAATAATTAAATACTATTTTATTACAATTATTATTCTATTATATATTTATTTATATCTATTATATATGTTTATTAAAAATGTAAGATGTGTTTTTATTACAAAATAAGTACCTACGTAATTTATAATGCTTACATTAAAATTAATATAGCAGCTGTTTAATATGCTTCGTTGTTTTCCCTTTTCAGCCATTATTTTTTTTTTAAATTTTAAACCTTTATTTTAAAGCCTGTATGTTCTATATATTTTGATTGTAAGTTTAAAGGTAACCGAGACTTGGGCGAGACTCGCGGAGTTATATACTTTATAATAAAAAAGGGCAGAATGATTTTTTCCTACTAATGTACTACCTAATAAATAATACTAATTACGTTAAACCGCAGACAATTTGCAGCTACTTATTATTGACGTACAAGAAAACATAATTTCCGATAACAATTTGATATGCAATATTGCGATAACGATTACGATTTACGATAATGATTACGTCTATCTACTCGATGGTGCGGAAGGAAGCGGTACCCGCATGAACCACACGCACAATAATATTCATTTACGATTTTTTTTATAACACATAGATCCCGGGCGGCGACGCAGAGATTGAAAATTGCCTAAACGTTGCTCCTTAAATATATGCTATATCGACGTTGTACCAGCTAGCGTTCATTTGTTCCATAGATAACGGCGTCGTTTCCAGTCCTGTATATCTTAGTCCGTGATTAAAATATTATGTTAAATTTGTTAATAGTTAGTCGCTATCGGGCCGTACCGTTAAACGCAAATATAAATACATTTACATTTTATTATCGATAGGCGATAGGCCTAATTGAAATAATTTATATTGTCAATTACATAGTATTTGACACTAATATGCCGTTAACAACGAAAAATTTGAAAAATATACGAATAAATAAAATCCTTGAAAAATTTAATTATGTACAAAATAAAATGTTGTATTCGAGTTTGTATAGGTACCAATCAATAATTCTTAAATATAGCTATAGGCGTGCACAGACTCTAAAAGCGGGTAGTGTCCATATTTATCATCGGCCTTCTGATGTCTATCAACCATTTTATAACGCCCTTTCTTACATAGTTCAATATAATTTTAAGTATATTATTTTACATACTTTATACTAAACAGGTACTAGTTAATTAAAATAAAGTATAATTATCCAACAAATATAATAATTATGAATTACATAACTAGAAATCATAAATGTATTTTATGTACTTGGAGACATTCATATATTACTGCATTTAAATCTTACCTTTGATGCCATATCTTGTTCTATGAAAAGCAATAATAACTCAAAATGTTCATTACCCATTATACTGCATAATTTATTTTTTATTATGGTTAATTTTGAAAAAACGCGTTCATACATACAGCTAGTTACAGGTATGATTGTAAACGTTTTTAAAGTTTTAAAAACACAGGTATTATAGAACTGTGGAATTTTTAGTTTCTTCAACCAATGAATCCATTCATAAACAAATTCACTAGTAGCACCATTTAGCAGCATAACATTTTGATAATTTTTTAGATTTTCAGTTCAGTAAATAGATCTTCCTCTGAAACCTTGGAAAATGTTAACATTTTTGTAGTATTTTGAGTTGTATTCAAATATATTTAACATGCATGCCATAGTATCAACTAAGACAAATTTATCCTGCTTAAATCTAAATTAATTATAATGGAATATTCAATTTTTTTTTTTAAATTCGCTTTTAAAAAATTATCTAAAATTGAATGTATTTAATTATTTAGGTAGACTGAGGCATAGGAACCATAAAAAATCACAGGATGGCCCTGTGCACACACATAGCCAATCATCTCACAATTATTTGTTCCATTCAATAAAAACATGCAAATGCATAAACTTAGGGAAGCTACTAATGCTTATAACAAATTTTGCATTGCTTAAATTCATTACTTCAAGTAATATTATTCATATTCATCATTTTTATTTAATTTATGTTTGTCATACAACCATACATACAAGCTAGACAATACAAACTTACAGGAGTTACACTATGCTATAGGACATAGGTACAATGTATATCTAATACACAAATATATGACTATTTAAAATTTGTTCATTCCAGAAATTTAAAACTAGTTAGTTTAATTCTTAATTTGAATAAATCATATATTTAGCTATATTATTTTAAATTAATAAAAAGTACCTTGTTAAGCGTGAAAAAGTAAATTAAAAAAATTATTGATATACTGTAGTAGTACAGTATTGACCAAATAATGCAGTATAAGTTATAGGTACTTGCCTATAATCACAATAATCACAGGATTATGAATTAAATTAGAATATAATTACATGATATAATATAATATGTGATTAATATTAATAATTTAATTTTGATAGCACATAAAATGATTTATATTATAGTGTTAAATACTCTAAAATCAACAGAAACTTAAATATATACTAGGTATTGCTAACTTGAAATTTTATAAAATTCAAATGTCAAAAGCTTCATTAACTATTAACCTATAAATGACCCGTCAAAATTCATTAAAAAATAAAACTGTGCATATTTTAAAAATATAATTTTCCGATTAAATTTTAAAAACCCTTTAATTAATAAATGAAAAAAATATATTACAATTACTATAATTTATTTATAAATAAAAAATTCATCTAAATAATACAATTTAAAATCATTTTCACATAAGTCATTTTTTCCTAATTGAAATATTTTATAGTGAAATTTATCATCATATAAAGTTTGGAAGACTAAAGAATAAAAAAAAAATGGTTGGAGAAAATATAAAACATGTTATGATTGATCAACTTTTAAATGTAAAAATAAGAATTGAAATTAGTGTAGTTTTTAAATTGATTTAAAGTGACCAATTAGGTGGATTAAACCTTAAAAAGAGCTTAGGGTACTGGATATAAAATTCAAATGTTACTTTATATAATTTTATTTTAGCAATCACAATAATAATAAAATAAATAAATCATTTCAATAAAATAAAATTTAAAAAAAACGTATAAACAATAAAATACCAAAAAATTAAAGAAAATTAACCTTAGCATTTTAAGTACACATTTATTTATGTTAGTAATAATTAATAAACTATAAAATATAAAAATAAATTAAATTAAAATAATAATTTTAAGTTGTAATACAAAATAAATACATATTATGACAATAATATTTGAATTTTGAAGTAATTATTATTAACCACCCATTAAAAATATTTTTTATTGTTATGTACTTATTTGCAAATATATAAATATTAATTGGTAAGTCAGTCTTCTACAACTAATTTCAGCTTTAATAAACTTGTTTTAATATTTAATAGCCGAAATAAGAATGATTGAAGACTAAAAGTTATTATCTTATGTTATATTAGTAATCAAAATATAAAAAGTTGGTAACAAATGTTGCCAAGTGTTCGTTTTTAGCAAATATACAAAATATTTGGAAAATAAAAGTTGATTTAAACATACTTAATACCTATTACAAAAATTTAAATATATTTATAAAAATTGTATTGTACATCAAACTTATCGACAGCCAACATATTATGTTTAAATGCTGTCAATTTCCAAAATTAAAAAAAATATTTTTCAATATAAAATAATTTACAAATATTTATGTATAAATAAATAAAGTATATAGAACTGTAAATGTTGATAATTTCTAAGAATAATATTAATACATAATTTGGTTACGAGTCTGATTTTCCAGTAACGTCCATGTAAGGAACATAATCAATAGCCATAAGACACGCAAAGAGTGTCATTACCATTTTAGGTTTTACTTCCGTAATATCTTCTGGTAAAGCATACACTCTAGCACCTGTCTTTCTTGCCATTGATATTGCATACTTAGCATTTGCTAAATTATCCTAAAATAATAATTTAATTTAGTAATAATCAGATATTGAAATGTCCAAGAAGCAATTGTTTGATAATTATTTTTATTAGAAATATTACCTCAGCATCGCCACCTTCTTTAACTATATCATAATTAATAGTGCCTGGTTTTATTGCATCAATTAAATCAATAACAATTCGGCCATCAGATAATGCATGATCTTGAAATCCTTTCAAAGTTGAAGATTTATTGGCATTTTGTAACTTATTGTTAACCCAGGTAACAATTTCTTTTTCAATCATAGGACTTCCAGTTTTGGCAAGTTGAGTTAAGACAGATAAAGTATATGCTCTCATTAGTTGCCAAATTAAAGCTATAATAAAAAACAAATGTAATTTTCTATCATAATATATCATAGTATATCATTTTACTAAACTATTACAATTTAATACTTTTTACTTATAATACAACAGAAATCAAAAATAGACAACAATCAAATTTGGTTTCTAATTGTATTGTCCTTGGCAGATAT
Organism: Rhopalosiphum padi; assembly: GCF_020882245.1. Taxonomy (NCBI): domain Eukaryota; kingdom Metazoa; phylum Arthropoda; class Insecta; order Hemiptera; family Aphididae; genus Rhopalosiphum; species Rhopalosiphum padi. The sequence goes on from NC_083599.1 coordinate 43,520,154, forward strand.
GATTATTGAACTAAAAATTTTAAATTATGACATATTGGCTAAAGTAATTAAATAAGTCATAATATTGATGACATTGGCTCATTTCTACTATACCAAAATTAATTGATTGATTTAACTAACCTAATGTAAGAGTTGCATTTCCATCATTTAAATCTTGTCCTGCAATGCCAACTAACGAAAACTTAAGTTGACGACCCAACTCAACAGCATAATTGCAATTTTCCAACTTTTCCATGAATTTTCGTAGCTTAGAAAATTTCCTATAATGTAAACATAATATAAAAGATTTTAATTTTTATATTATATTCTAATTATACAAAAATAAATTAAAAGGATTTTATAGTGCATTATTTATTTTAGAATCAACCTTGTACTGTTAGCATTAGAATTAGAGTAAATTGATTTATCATCAAATGATTAATACACATTGATTTATTCATTGATTTTATAAAATATTAAAATTTTTCAGCAATATATGAACATTTTTTTATAATCTTTTGTAAATTAAAACTTGCATCAAAATTGGAATATCATAAAATAACCAATGTTCTAATACAAACTATGTTCTAAACTTAAAGTTGAATAATAGATGAATAACATTAATTTTATTTTAAGATTTAAAGATAAGTTTTACCTGTGTACTTTAGACCAATTTACAATTCCTGGTTTAATAATATCATACAATTGAAAAATGATGAGACCATCTGCTAAATCTGAATAAAGCCAATTAACATGAGGTGCAACGCCCATAGAATTCATCCAATTTCTGTAAGCTATAATAAAAATTAGAAAAATCAATACATAATATTAAAATGAAATATAAAAACTAACTTTTTTCTTCTCTTGTTTCTTCAATTGATTCTAATCCTGCTATTTCTCCTTCAGGTTTATCTAATCCTGGATGATTGTTAAACAAATTAGCAACAAATGCAAGATTTAATTTGTATACACCATTCACGACATCAACGGGTGTTACAAAACTACGACACCCTAACTTAGCTGCTTGCTGTAACATTATATCTGCTCTTTTGTTCAAATCCGGTTCCTTAATAGACAATACATTTAATTAAATTATGTTTATCAACAAATCCAAATAGTCAATAAAAATGTTAGTAAATTAATTAAAAATAAAACATGGTTAAAAACACATTTATAAAGCCAAAATAAATATTTATTGAACAAAGGGCTAATTACTTAAATTAATAAGAAATATTCTAATTAAAATTATATTTAATTAGTCAGAACTATGACATAATGACATAACTGCACTCAATTTTGATTTTAAAAACTTATGGTTAGTATTTTTTCATTTTAAATGTTGTTCAATAAAAAAACATATTTCTTAAACACTTTTATTCATTCCTAAATTCTCAGGAGATGAAATAATTATATTATTGGTAATTACCATAAGTGCAGACATATCAACATCAGAATCAAGTGGTGCAATTTGCTTCATAAGGTATGTGTATATTTCTGAATCAGTTATATCATTTTGGAAGTTATGGCATTGTCTAGAATTAACAGAACATTTCAAAATAATTAATTCTTCACAAAACTAAATATTATATTATACCTTGAAACTCCAGCACGATTCAAGTGGTAGTTAACCCATCGGAGAAGTATAGCTTCTGGTGATAGTTTAATAAGCTCTTCAATTTTTTCTCCATCTTGTAACAGTGTAGCTAACCCAGGACAGTTTTCAAGAGTAATTTGATTAAACAATCCTATCTAAATAATTTAAATAGAATTATTAAATTACATTTATTGTTTTAAATTGTTATATTGCCAAAAATATATTTACCCTAATAATTTGCCAAAGTAAACCAAGGACTAAATGTGGTTTTCCTTTAGCAAGATCATGAGCATCAATATTGACAATATTACAGCCAATAGATTGACTGGAAACTAGTGCTAATGTTAAATTTTCTAATTTTTTGTAAACAGTAAGGTTGCTTTTGGTTGTTTCTTTATTAATTGCTCTTTCGTCAATTGTATCAGGACAAGAATGATTGATAACTTTGCTAAAAAAAACGAAATATTAAATAATTATTTATATAATATTTTTATAAAATTTATCGTAATATATGTATAGAACCATTATTAAAAATGATATAATATTATTAGTATTAAGTCTAAGATAAACATATGCTTACCAGAGTAATATTCCATCTATGACTTTTTCATACAAATTTTTCCCTTCACATTCTATCGGAAGCAAATGCTTCAAGTCAGGATCATTACTCAAGTTACTATTGATCCAATCAGAAAATGCAAGCTGTTCTTCTAATCGTACAGAATGTGTTGTTCCTTCACTTGATGCATCAGACATTCCACCTAATGTTTCTAAGTTTTCCTTTTTAGAAACAACTTGTTTAAATGAGCTAGCAACTTCTCCTGCTTTTAAGTCTGAACATAACTAAAAAAATATATATATGTCTAATGTTAATAAATTATTTTATTTAATAATTAAATTCGTAAGTAATATACTCAACCTTTTTAAATTCTGAAAACACAAGTTTTCCTTTTGTTTCCGTTCTTTTGCCATCATAATCTTCAATCATTTTTCGAACTTTCCATGCAGGTAGCTTAAAACCACATAAATCTAAAGCCTCTTGTAATTCTGAAAGATCAATTGTACCATCTCCATTTTTATCAATCTAAAAAAAAAAAAAAAAAAATGTTTTATTTATTCAAGATAAATTTTTTTTTTAATTAAAAAGTTAAGAATTTTATAATACTTAATTTTCCTAGAAATTTTAAAATTATAAATAATAAATTTAGAATGATTATAAAATTGTTCCAATATTTAAAATTAATATAAAATGTAATCTTAAATGTAATACTTGTACTACTTGGTTCTAACAATATCTATATTTTTTTTCAAACAAAACCAGAATTTAAATAAAAATATTTTTGTTTAAATTTGTATTGTATTTCAAAACAGATTCTAGATTTGTAATAAGTTATTATAATTCTAAAATCCTAAAAATCACTTAATATTGTGCAATGCAAAGATGTATGTACAAAGTGGCGGTCCAAGACAAGCGTGAACCAGGCGGTTGAAACAAATTCGAAGGTGCTCAAAAAATTATAAAAACTCGTGACTTTTTGTATAATTAAAATTTTTTTTAAATAATAACAGTGTGTAATAATAATACATTTATCAACAATCATAAATTGTATAGAATAATAAAAATATTAAATAAGCTATATTTGTAAGGGTGCTTTTTAAAAATTTGCAATGGCATTATAATATCTTCGGCCAGCACTGTGTGTAAAAGTAAGAAAAAAATAAATCCCATATTTTTCAATCAATTATTCTTAACTTAGGTCTATCCTAAGAAGTTTTTGGGAATTGAATGCACCACTCAAAGCAGCAACTCAAATTTTAATAGATTTTTTTTATTATTTAATACTTTAAACACATTTTTATCTATGTTTATATAAATAATTATAATTAAAATTTTGAATATCAAATATAAAAAAAGTACTGTTAAAAGATTCTTTGATGTTTTGTTGAAATATTACAGTATAATTTTATAATAAAAGAAAAATGTTTATTTATAATTTTCAAAATATATCTGACCTTGGCAATAAAATAATTAAAATGATTATTGTTGGTTTGATCATTTTTTAAATGGTTATATAAAATATATGTATCAGATTATTAATTAAACTTAACAATTAAATTACTATTGTATTATTCTTAATTTTAAATAAGTATATCCCTAGTAATTAATTATTTTTACCATGTAAAAAAAAAATACTAGCTTAATGTTAAAAATTGTGGAAAATATTATAAATGATTTAGTAAATTAAGTCTTAAATTTGTAAAAATAAAAATCAGTATTCTTAAAGACAGATTAACAGATGCTAGGATTTCAAGATTAAGCCGATTATATGGGTTATACCAGTTCGTAACAAGTACGAAACACTAACTAATTTTATACTTGTATATGATTTTTAAATTTCAAAATAAAACATTACAATTGTTTAAACAATTAATGACTGCTATCAAACCAGTTGGCTACTTTCTTAGGCTTCTAAGGTTCTCATACATGCCATTGGTAAATAGAATGGCATTGACATACTATACAATTTAAAGGTTAGACATTTACAAAAATGTTCAATCATTATTTACTTTAAAATTAAAATACCAAAAAAAATTAAAATACTGAATAGGGACCTGGGTAATATTTTTATATTTAAATTTGAATATAGTTTAATTAACTCTAATGATTAAAAATATAGTAAAATAAATTCTTTTAAACATAAAATTTTAATAAAATGGTAATAAACACATGTGAGGAACATTTCAATAATTAAAGAATATAAATTTATAATACCCATGACAAGGTATTAATAATAAGTTTTATGAATATCAGTAATTGAGTTATTTTTTAATTTAATGTTAAATACTAGCAGTTTAGTAGTATAATATAACATACGATAAAAAATGTATTTTTTCAAACTCTAAAAAATTCAATTGCTAGGGGTTAAAATTCCCTTAAAACAACCAACAACTGCATTAAAAATAGCCAAAAAAATGTTTTGGCTAAATTAATGTACATAAAAAATAATAACGAAAAAATTAGAAATAACTTATTGACAAAAAATATAAATTTCACTATTGTAGTAACTATTGAGGTAATAAATAAAAAAGATGTGAAAAGTCTACAAATGAAAAAAAATCCCAAATAATTAAATACACCCTGGTAAAAAAAGTCTCATGCAGGAAATATAGAATAATATAATACTGTACTATAGTCTATAACAGGGATGGGCAACTGAAAGTTATTAGAGGGCCAATTTTTAGAAAATTAAAATTTTAGAGCAAAAAAAAAAAAGGTCATTCAAAATATGCATTTTAATTTAGCATAGACGTAGCATAAAGTATAGACGATTGACTTTGAAATTGTATGATATATTTGAAAATGTAGTGCAGGCCGCCAGTTGCCCACCCCTGGTCTATAATATAATGCTAAATAAATTATAAATTTTGTAATTGTTTTCATTTATGAACTCTATTATCACTATATTATCTATTGATTATTGTTATCTCTCTTACCATAATTTAATGTAATCAAATTCTCTATTTAATACAATCATGGCTTTTAAAGAAGGAAAACAAAAACATTTAATATTTAAAGTTAAAAAGTTTTTCATAAGTTAATATGTACAAATAACCACTATAACATAATGGACCATCACATTTATTTAAAATCTCTTATACTATGATTAATTAAATAATATTAAGAGGACATTATGCCCGCATGTGTTGGTTCTGTCTTACTAACGTATATCATAGCAAATTTGCATTCAGCAGAACACATTTTGTGATGTTAGCTTTAATATTAAAGTAAATTTACCTATCATTAAATTTAAATGTAATAATATTGTAAATTATCATATACTTTTATTGCTAATATAATTTTAAAGTTATGGCTATGTAAAATATTACAACTTTAAAATGATAATATTAATAAAAACATATGCCATTTCCTAGATAATATTCTTACCTTTAAATTTAATAATACCTAGGTAAATATACTGTAATATTAAAACTAACGTCACAAAATGAATTCTGCTGAATGAAAATGGTCAATATTGTATGTATGTAAGATAGAGGCACATGTGTAGGGATAGTGTCCTCTTAAATAAATATTTAAAAAGTAAAAAAATGGTTATACAAACTTTTAAAACTTCATAATTTAAATAAAACACTAAGTACCGGAGTACACTAATATATAGACTATAGAACCTAGAATTATATGAAGTTGTGTATTTGTTATAAATTATAATGTATTATGTACGTGATTCAAAAATGTCAACTATTTTTTTTTTCTAAAGTAGAATTTATTTATCATAAGAAGAGGGCTGTAAGTGCTCTATTTTTTCTCTACAACCCACACATGACATAATAGTTTTGTGTTTACCAGAACCAATCTTTCCTATGTGTATTTTATTCTTTGGGTTTTTGCTATGATTTATATATCATAATAATTAAATTGTATTATTAGAATGCATTGTCTTAGAGCAAGAGCACCCATAAAAATTGCATTTTGCATTGAAATGAAAGCTCTAGTTCATTAGTCATTTTTATAATAGGACAAGAATGTTTTACTTTGGCTCATAAATCAATTATTAATACTTATTTCATGTGTTGATGTACTATTTATTTGAATGACTCATACAAAAGAAAGATAACATATACTATTATGATAATTCTACAGTGAGCACTTACATATATACTATATATTAAATAATTATTCTTAATAGAACTTAATTAAATTTTATTTTATCAATTTATAGCTTATATAATTAAATATGAATACCCCATTAATCTTGAGTAATGTAATTTAAACAAAATTAATTTATATCTACATGTAAATATAAAGCAAGTCATAATTAATTGCAAATTACATTTCACAAAATAATAATATTCATGTCAACTTTACCATTACAATATTTTAAATTTGAGTGTCAATATTGTAGCATAATATGAAATATTATATGGTGCCTAATCTATCCTTGTGTATAAAATATATATTTAGGGGTCACTAAAAATTTTTATTTGAGCAATTGTTATTGTAAAAATGTTAAGAAACACTGGTAAACAATATATATCAATTAATACCTATTATCAATTTATAAAACTATAAAATTATTCTTTATCAGAAACACAAAAAATACTTATCAGCATATTATTGACTAATGGTCAGTGTACTGCCCACTCAGTTGTAACATTTGCATTTAGACCTACCATTAGCATATAATGTCAAATAGAACCATAAAAGTATTAATATTTATTGCTATTGATAGTATTTAATAGTAAAACACCAATGAATATATAGCGCCAAATGAAATATTAAACAAAATTATAATCAATAATTACTTGACAATTATAATAATCAGAAACCAGAAGCAAGTAGTAACCAATAACAATATACCACCTAAAATAAAATGCACATAATAAACTGTCGATAAATGTGGAGCCCCCACGGATAATATATCAGTAGGTGCATCAACGGGTGACAAATAAAATTATTATAGTTTGAGCACCACATCGTCGGGCGCAATATAAATAATGATATTGAATAAAATATAATGTATGGGATTCGAGCAGAGAAACAAGTATAATAGGTAGATAGATATAGGTCGTTTGCCAGTTACCTTGGAAAATTGTTCCTTAAGCTCATCGTCGGCGGCGGTGACGTTCGCACCGCCGTTGAGCGCCTTGACGTAGTTGGAGACCTTAGACATTTTTCGGCACTAACCGTACACACGGGGGCGGGTGGAGGACGTCCAACACGGATTTACTGCGGTCAAAAACGACTGACGATTTCGGCAATAACGACGATGATGATGGTGCGACGGTTCACGATTAGAGCCCGAACGGCATAACGATTTTTCGCTAATTGGTACTGCACGTCGAACCAGCCAAGACGATAACTGTTATGGTAGTTACCGCGCAGTTGTTGACGACGATCGAGTGACGACAAGGCGGAAATGAGGCGCGCCTCCGTACTGCTGGTGACGAGTGACGACGTGTACTAGGCGCGACGGCGGTCAGAGTGCTCACTGCTCGACTGTGCGGGTCCGACGTCCGTGGTATGTGATCGTGTGTGCGTGCGTGTACCGCCAGTCGGGAGAGACGGACACGATTCCGGTGCGGTGCGGCGGGGCAGAGGAGTAGTCGCCGCCGCCGCCTTGTGGACTATGCGCACACTTTAACGTCGCGACTAAAGCGATGTATGCCGAGATGATGATGATATGCCGTCTCCGTCTAATGCATATGATGCGTAATACGACGTATAATAATAATATTATAATACGAATTTATTGTGGTTGGACGTGTTCTATTTCCAACACGCCGACGACCGAACGATCTATCGGCCGATAATGATTCTGAAAACACGTTTTGGATTTGTCGTGAAGTTTACCTGCACATGAGGTTGACTAACTCACGTTTTCGATTTTATCGCCTCGAGCTTACCAAAAATAATTGCATATGACAAATTGTTACGTTCCGATTTTTCCAATTCTCTTCGACGGTGTTCAAAGAGATCGACGACGTAGGCGAGTCGATCAGAAACAGACTTTGCTACGTATTCAAATCTGTTTTCAGAAATCAGAATATTATCTCAAAAAATGAGCCAGGTTTAAACGGTATTGGTATAATATTGCCTGCCACGCGTGTGACCGACAGAGACGGAAAATCACCGCTTCCAATCCCCTTAATATTAATAATAATAATAATAATAATACTAATAGTATGTGCATGAGTCATCACGTGTCTGATTCATGGTGAACCACACGGCACACACGTTTTATCGTGCTCGACGGCGGCGGGCGCTACGTCATCTCGATGGTTTTCAAAACCCGGCATGGCCTGAATACACGGCACGGATGACGATACGAAAATATCGTCATTGCAATGTTATACCTACCTGCCTACGCGTATGCTGTTTTATAAGAAATAATAAATAATATGATAATCATCGCGGTGATGTGTGCGTGATTCCCGGAGTTTCACCGTATTACACTGTAGCCCGTAGGTCTCCGGTATTTATTATTTAATTATTAATAATATAGTACCTATAACATCTTGCTAAGCTCATTTCCGTGTAGGTTTGCCACATTTCATTTTACTCAAACGTTTTTTGTACAATTTTTATGAGACAAATCATAGCATTCTTTCACGGTCAACCACCACAGTTTTAACGCAATACGTATTTTTTTACCATACTAAAAAAACAATGGTCACTGGTCAGCATTCTACGACATACGTTTTTAAGGCAAACACTAACTAATAAATTTTATAATTCGAAATGAGTGACCGACAAAATTATCAATTAGAGATAAATGATATCAAATTTTGTTGCAAGGGAACAATAAACGTATTAGTCAATTAATAATAAATTATCGTCATCGGGCCGGAAAAACAATTTTAAAATAAATTTCGTTAGAAAATCAAATAATCATCTTGATTATTTTATTATTTATTAAAACAATATTGTTTTTTCACGAGAAATGTAAAAAAGACAAAATGTTAACAATGACGTATATGGCAAGTCTAGTCATCGGCCGTTACATTATTGTCGACCACATCCCGTTTAGGCCGGATTAATAGGATGCCGTACACGCACTTCGTTTTCTCTCTCTAACATATTAAATCTACGCACATAATACATTTGCGGATATGGAAATCTAGTACAATTATTGATGGAGGGTTAGGTAATATTTTAAAATACCCAAGTGGCGAGTAAAAAAAATCTCTACTTTGAAATAACAACAATAATTTCATAATAGATAAGATATAACATTACGAATGTACCTACATTTTTGATTTCAATCCCAAACCAAAATCTCTCAGTTTCAGCACCTTTGCTGTATGGCATATTTCGAATTACCGCTACTGCTGATAAATGATAATGGATGTGTTAAAATTAAATTCAATGATTTCAGGCCAGAAACTAGATGGCATTCTGATTCTATATTTCTAAGAATAATTTATAAATTCTTTATATTATTATCACTAGTCTATCAGACATTTATTTCTCTAATACATGTAGGTAAAGTAGGTATATTAAAATCATTTTTGCATAAAACGGTAATCATTCAAAAAGTCCGTTTTATAAAAAATTGGACAAAAAGTACAAAATATTCTGTATCTATATAATTAATATTTATTTTAAAAATTTGAAAATTTAAAAATGTTTGTAGGTAAGTGAAGTATGTATTGATTTTAGTGATTTTACAATGATGTATGTTTTTTTACAGCTTAGTAAAATAATAACAATAACTAGATCATTGCTAGACATGATATAGGTAATGTCAAATAATTTTAGCTCTTTTTGACTTTTTGTAATATTTATGAATAATTGACATTTTTTTTTTTATAGATACATTTCATCATACATGAATATTTTTGTTCGTGAGTAAAAAAAGTATTATAATTTAATACTACGTTCCATTATAATTATCTTGCAATAATCAAAGAACATTGAAAATATACACTCCCAATTTTTTTAAATTTACAATATTTGTCCAAATCATAAAAAATTATATATTTTTTTAGTAATTGAGAATTTATACATTTTAAATTTCAATTTAATTTTTAATTCTTTTTGGGTTATTTCTGGTTTCAATTCGTGCTTTTTAATGTTTGTATGTACAACAAATTTTATCATTTTTTGCAATTATCGTTATTGTAATATGAGTACGATAATTATATTTTCGGAATATTTATACTCAAAACAAATCAAAATTACAAATTTTTTTCATAAATAATAAATACATCATACATCTTTTATAATTTTTTATTAATATGTAATTACATTTTTTTTCCCACTTCGCCTATAAGATTTATTCGGTTATAAGACTCACTATGTGCCGGTCCCAAAGTAAGTCTTATAAGCGGCGTCCACTGTAATAGAATAAAAATAAGTTTCCCAACTGCGGTCCCAATTAACCAAATCATGCATACATGATAATTCGGCATTAAATAGCTATATATCGTGTTGATATGTATTACCTACCTATTATATTTTACTGTTATATTGGTGTATTGGAAATTTGACGATGCCACGATAACAGTCATCATTGTGGAATTCGTGTTTCGGCGGTAGCGCTTGATATATCTATTAGGTATATATATGACTACATAAATAACGTATTATATTACTTGTACAGTTGTACAAGTACATTTTACACATGAAGCGTGCGTGTCTCATTCACTTGTCTGTTTTCGTTTGTTTCTCTATTAGGTAGGTAAGTATATCGTATATAGTATGTTTTGTTCATATAATATTAAACAATTATTTAAAGGTACATCCCGGTATTGAGACCACATGGCCGCTGGCGTTTTATGACTGCTTTCTGTCTGTATAATTTATAAACGCTCTCATAATATAATGTAGGCATATTCTCGGAAGCGTCTTGAAGACTTTCGCATTCTTAAGTCTAGTCATTTTTCGTTATTGTGTTACCCACGACGATTTTTTTTTACGTTAGCGTCGAAACGTACGTGCAATGCGCACGTGGCCCGTGGATACCTATACTATACAGCATGCGTTATGAGTTATGACTATATATTATATTATACGCACTAAGAAACTAAGGCTAGTTAAAAAAAAGTATGAACTACTCTAGCTACAACTGTATTTTTAATAATCTCGACTTAACTAGCTTAATTATTTTTTTATAATAATACGTTTAAAGTCTGAGACGTTAGACAGAAAAGTGATGTATTATTAAAAATAATTTAAAGTTATTTCTTTAAAGGAAGTAGACTTCAATATTGTATGCTATTTGTTTACTATTATTATTAACATTCTTAAGATTTATAGTTGACTTTATTTAAGTAACTCTAGTAAATTATTTTCCATTACCCGTGTAATAATATACATTCAGCATGTAGATAGGTACGTTAAGATAATATGATATACCATTAGAAAACATGATATTATTATAGCAATATAATTAACATTTTTTTTTTAGCACGAAACTAACCGACAGCAAATATGGAGTTAAAAAATATGGAGCCAATGAGTTATTTAAACTCGTGTAGGTACCTATGTCCTATACTCCTATATGCTTGCATACCGTTTGACTATTTTATTATTATATTGTGTATAAATAAAAATTATAACAGCGTTACAAGAACCCTGACAGAGTGAGATTTGTTTTTAAATAACAATCTATTTACTAAACACTAGCAATTATATTTATAAACAAGTAAAGGATCCTTTTATAAGTTACATGTTTACGCCATGTGTTTATTTATTGTTGTTTCGTTTCTCCTGGAGTGTATATAGTATATAGCTTCCAAGTGTCCTGACCACTGCAGGAGGGACAAAATATTTCATTGCATGTGATGACCTCCCGCTGCAGTGGTCCATACACTCGTAATCAAGACCAGGCTTCATCCATATAGTAGTAAACGGGTTTTACTTTCGAAATCTGAAAGTGGTTTGACATCGACAAATTTGGTATTGTTCATTTTATAATAGGTAATAAAACCAGCAAAATAATAATTTCCAACATTTCAAAAAATATAAAACTATAATATTATATTATCAATTAACTAACGATTTTTTAAGACATTATTAATAATTATGTCACTAAATTATTTTACTCTAGAGTCAAGACAGTAGACACTAACCCAGGAGTTACCAAATGTCGGACTTGAAACAAAGTTTATCTGATCCACCAACACGAAATTTATTTTTTTAATTATTTTTGTTTCTCGTGGTAAGTTAAATGAGGTTTTCACTTTTTCAGTTATATTTATTTTATTGTTTTGATTACACTTTTACTTTTTTGGATAAGTGTGTACTTATATTAAATTTCGATGCTCCTGAAAACTTCCTGACTCCTGTATTTTAAAGTGGTACTTTAAATATGATTCCAGATCCCTGTACTTCCCCGATATCGGTTAGTTTATAGAAATATAAATTTTTAAATAAACGAAATCATCAAAATTATTGAAAATTATTTTTGCAATACATTTCTTTATAAAAGAAAAAATAAGGTACATATAGCTTATAACTACTACCAATAATGTACTATCAGTTCAACCTGATCACCAGTGTAACTCTATATAATGGTACTAATACGCTATTCACGTAATATTTTAAGTATCTATATGATATATTATATATCTATCGCATGTATAGTATATTAAAACGAAGAGGTAAATTACGTTGGAATAATAAATTGAATAGTTTACAATTTAGAATTTAGAATTAAACAATGATATATTTCTATTATGTGTAATATTAAAATAATAAGCATAAAAAAAAAGCAATTAGTAAACACAAATTATGATATTGTTTTTTTTTATTATTGAATTCGGTTTACCTCTGGGCTCTGGGTAAAAATTACCTCAGACAAACAACATTCAGCAAAAGTATAACAATAAATAGTTTATAGCTTATTAGTTATATTGTTGTCATGACTAATAGCTAGTATTCAATATGCATTAACTGAGACTTGGTTAACGTCATTCACATGATTATAAATAAAATAGAAGTATACAAAATAGCTTTTTCATTTATTAATATTTATTTTTAATACATATATTATCAATATTCTATTAATTTGGATGTTATAACATATATAATATATAATATATTCTTCTAGATAATTTTTTAATTATTTATAATTAGCCAAATGCTTAAGTGTATTATTTGTCACTGTCATATATTTTCATTCAATAGTAAAATAATAATTTGAATAGCAAGCAGCAAGCTGATAATGTTTATTGATACTTGATACTATGTTTTAATTATACATAATAATTAAAAAGTGAGACATAAAAGTTATATTACATATATCATATATGTCTAAAAGATTCAGTTTTTATAAAATAATTTCTAGTACTATTTTGTATTTTATATTATACTAGCTGAATAACCCAGCTTCGCTCGTGTATTAAATAACCGATTCGTATATAAATTGGTTTTTTATTATAATTAAACTTTATAAAGCCTAGTCAGTAGTCACGTAATACATAATATTTTTTATAATTTAACTTAATTCATAATATTTATAACTGAAATGACAAATAAAATTAATAAGAGTGATTTACTCATAGATTCATTTAGTACACACCCTTGTGAAAAAATCGTTAAATTATTTAAATAACACTCTAAAAAACCGTAACCTTTAAATATAAACCCCCTATCCCCTCGGACAAAAAGAAAAATGAAAAATCGAGCGATATGGTGACACTCAGAAGAGTATTTTAAACATCTCTGTGAAAAAAAAATTGGAAAAAAGTTAAATATTGTCGTCACAAAATTGGAACATAAAGAACGCCAGTTCTTCTTACATATTATATAATACAAGGATTTAATAACCAAAAATACAGATTTGAGATTTCATTAAATGATGTCAAAAATTGTACTACAATTAAATTAAAATGATCAAAATAAAAATTAATCATTCCAATTTATAGATATTGATTGTGAGTGATTTGAGAGTAGAAATAATGTTTTCTAAGTTCATATAACTAATCAAATTTATGAACTAATTATATAGAACCTTTAATCAATCAATAAATAAAAACATTAACAAATCCAAAACTTAAATAATAACGATAAAACAATGATTAAATATTTATTATTACAATATTAATATTTAAAGGAAAATATAATTGACCTTTTTATTTTTGAGGTCAGAAACCTTCTAGAGAAATGACCATGATTTATATGAGTCACAAATCATAAACTCTGAATATCTATAAATTATAATAATGTTATAACTTATATTATCTAAATTACAGTACGTTCTTTTATTTTAATTTAAATGATTTTAAATTTATAATATATTGTTTTTGCATTTTGCACACAAATTAGAATAACAAAAAAAAAATATATTAAAATAATGCTTTTGAAATAAAATTGCTTATTTAAAATTAATTTCGCATCGTGCAAAAGTAATATCTAGGCAATTCATACCTTTTTATGGGATTTTTAAGGACGAATTCGAATCCAGTTCAATATTAGCGAATTGTTATAGACATCATCATAATATATAATGGTATTATAGGTTAATAACTAATAAGTAATAACTCTTACATTTTATTGATTCTAAAGATATTATATTGGTTTATAGTCGGTACTAGGTAGTTTAGTAGTTCTACCGTGACCTAAAACCCCATATCCAAATGTTTAGGATTCTAAGCGGAGTTATGATTTTATTCATTTTTCAATGCAGTTTACAAAGAAAAACAAAAATGTTTTACGATCATTACTAGGGAACAGATTTATATGCAAGTGGTATTAATATTTTAAAATAATAAGCTTTTTGAAATCTGATGAAAATGATCTCAGATTTAGATCATTCTTATTAAAATAATACTAATTGTATTTTGCATATTTCAAAGTCTTTACCTTATTTAGAATATTTAATGCGTATTAATAGTTTTATAGTGCATATTTTTATCTATAACACATATAAATATTTGATTCATCTTACATTTTCACATCCACAGCCACATAATATCGATACAATTACAATCGGTTCACGGTTGTAAATGTATATATAAATTAAAGAGAAAGAATGTTATTGATAAAAAAAAAAAACTTAGTGAAGACGACAATCGCGAAATATCTTTTTAAAATTAATTTAATATAATATTTTATGATAAAATTTTAATTGCATATTTTGAGGATTTTTCGTGCATATAAATACATTCTTTGGTTATCGCCTTTTAAAACAGAAAAATTCCTGAATTTTCAACATTGAAGGTGGTTCCTGGTACAACATTTTGATACTGCGAAGAATCAAAAGTAAAAAAAAATATAAACTTAAAAATACTAGTAAAAATAAAATGAATTGTCAACAATTCAAAAAAAAAATAACCAAAAAGATTTGAAATTTAATTTATATAAACATATATTTTTAATATTTTTATTTATGAGTAGAAATACGAGTACCAAGCTCGTATTTTTTTTTTTGGATGGGGGGCACGGGTAGACAGATGCCCGGGGGCGGCAAAATATTTTAGCGAAATTAATTTTAAAAATATAATAGAAAAAAAATAATCGCATTTTATTGAATAATCGGTAAAAATTAGATTAAAAAAAGAAGAAATTTGTATGTTTTATTATATATTATAATTTGTTAATTAAAAAAAGATTTAAATTTTTTTTTAATTGTTAAACAATTTTCATTTATTAATTAATAAGTTAGATTTTAATATTAAAGAATCCTGATCGTGGACGAAATATAAAAAATATTGTAAATATATAGTTTCTTTTAGTAAAATTTATAGAAATTTAACAAATTCAACTCTTTTAGTTATTTTCAGATATGTGTGATCAATTGATAATATTTTTAATTGTAAATAAAAAAATTAAACATTTAGCATAATAAGGATACTCATAACTCATAAGTGTCATTTAAAGCAATTTAAAAAAATCGAAAGTCCTTTATGAATTTTTTAAATTGTTTAAACTTTAAATTTTAATGAAATTTTCCAAACTATAACACATTTAAAGTCACATCAAGTACCTTCATGAACGTTTGTAGTTCAAATTTTGATGACGATGTGTAATAAAATAAGTAATAACAATGTATCTTCAAACCATTTTTACGATTTAATTTTTATTCAAAAAATACTATTACTTGAATATTATAATTCTTTACGTATTACAAATTTTCAAAATATTAAATAGACTAGGTAGTTTTAAGTTATATAAAGATATTTTAAAATTTTGAATTTTGTTTCTATAACTGTTGATAAAAAAGCTTAAAAATTTGTTAAAAAAATAAATGTAATACAAAATATTTATGCAAAATTTTAATTGATAGACATTTAAACTTTAAATTTAAAATGAAAATGAAAATTTAAACAAAACATAACGATTGTTATTTTGTTGCCATTTAACAAAAAGTATTAATCATCATCTCGAACCTTTTTTTTTTTTTGTATTATATTCTATGTATAGTGTAGTCTATACACAATACATAATGTAATTTTCAAAATATTTAGACTAATTTTATGTTATTTATATACCACTAATTTATTCCTGTTGTTCTATAACTCTTTGTACGCAGTATCAACTTTGACTTAAGCTAATACAATTAATATATGCATATAATTATAATATTAAAATAATTAACAATGTAGGTAGGTAGTTAAAAGTTAAAACATAATAAAATTAGTATAACATTCCGTATAATATACTAATAAATTAATTAATTGTAATAGTAATATAAATAAATTATAAAATATCCTTAAAATGGATTTCGTATGCAGTGGTTTATCATTGAGTTCAAATTAATAAATTGTATATTATAATAATATTATAATATATTTATAACAGTGACCTACACAATGGCGTGGGCACTTAATATCTTTTATTTATCCAAGAATGACTTGCTATATATTTTTTTCATATAATCATGTTATACATATACTGATATACTATAATCAGCTTTCACTAAATACTATAATGAGTATAATCATTGTAGTCGGATAAATATTGTTTTTTTTTTATTTATTCAGAATTTTAAAATTGTATTGATATTTATTTTATTATTTTAATATTGAATTAAAAAAATACAATAGAAACTTCATGACAAGATAAAATATATTTTTAGAAATTTTATCGGATAATTATGTTATAATATAATTGGCAATATATTGATACTTTTAGACAAAATAAAAAGCAACAGTATCTAGGTAAAATTAATATTCCTGAAGCGTATTTATTTATTAACAAGTATAAATACGTATGAATTACATGGATGCATTTTGTATAGGCAACAAAGTACACGCGGCGTTAGCTAGTACTACTTTAAATGATCACTTACTACAACGCATACTTTTACACCACCCATTCGTAAGAACTTAGAAAAATTGCCTATATTAAACTCCTTAAAACGGTCATTATTGAACCCAATGAGATTTCTGAAATTATACATTTTTATAATATAATATAGTACAACTAGCTGGCCTATTGAATTTTTTTCGTGAAGAACCGATAGCGCGTGATGGAATTTACTGTTATTATACTTTGAGAATACTTAGTCACCTGCTAATACAAATCAAGATAATAAAACATGTTTATGAAAATTGACACAGTGTAAGAAGTTTCGGAATGCCGCCGACACCACGATCGACTAAGATAATGTCGACTGTCAATCCATCTGGATGTACGTATCCAAATATCGAATTATAAACTTTATATGTACCTATACTATACATGATATAATATATGCATACCATGTGTATACTGCTGTTTATGTTTACGTAAAATAATAGATAATACTAATAATTTAAATTGAAGATCGATGAACAATCATCCATGAATACTAAGCACTGATCAGTCACGAACTGCAGAGGACTGTTGTTTGTATATCTATAATATCTTAACATTTTCATTAAGTCTTGTTTGTTCTATTTTTGCATATTTCGTACATTAAAGTTTATGTTAAGTGAAGAAAATAAAAACAAGTTGCTGCTTATTGAAAATTAAAAGTTGGCCCTCCAAAAGGACCTTGCAAAATAATGAAGGTACATAGACTGATAGGTAATAAAGGTATGTTCGAATAACTTAACTATAATTTATAAAGCATATACGTAAAACTAAGTAAAAAATTATTTACTTTATTACTTATGTGAGTTAAGAAGTTTCAACACATATTAATGATATTATAATCACTTTGGGGTGGTTATGGTACTTTTATGCGACAATAATTGACGAATTTTTAAAAAGGAAATGTGATGAACTTATCTCAGACTCAGAGCATGTGAGAGTTCAACTAAAATTATATTCAAGGAGATAGGTTCTTTGTCGATAAAAGTGAGTCAGTTATATTAGTTAAATTAAAATTTAATTCTGCTAAATTAAGAACAATTCTTAAATAACTTACTAAATTATTCTAATCTTTTAAAACTATAAAAAAATACAATGACTTTATATATAAATAATATCATTACAAATACATTATATATAAAGGATTACTCTAGGCCCTAGGCCACCAGGCCACCGGGATATTTCTCAGTAGGCCGCTATGAAAATTAGCCTATGGGAGCTGCAGTAGACTATTTGGGGCCGGTAATAAGCAGTGCAGGGGCCTTTGTTTATGTAAAACTATAATAATAATAAGAGCAGGGGCTGGCCAAAAAATTATTTCCCGAACCATTTGTATGAGCTAGTCCAATCCTGCATAGATACATGCACGCAGTGCTTAGAACTCAAGAAAGCTAATATCATTTTTTATTTTTCGAACATTCAAGTTTTCCAAAACAATTCTATCAATAATTTTTTATGAAGATAAATCAAGATACAAAAATTGTACGTTTTTATTGTAGAAAATAAACGATACTTGGAAAATTGTATGACTAATACATTTATGGGGCACATACACAAAAAAACAATTTGAAGAAAGTTTGTTTCAAATTTATACCGACAATTAAATTCTAAGTTTTAACTTTCTAATGATATTTGACCGGTTGCCTTCCATTTCAACTATAATATATATGTAACACTAAAATATTTAATTACCTAATGGTTTATTAATAGACAAATGTTTTATTTTCCCAATATTTTGATTTGGAACAATTTTTTGAATATATATACATATGACTACTTACGGTAACAGTAAAACAGTAAAAATAAGTTCATAGTATAAAATAGATATTAAATATTTAAATGATTATTTATATATTAAATATTTTAAAATGAATTAAAAATGTCGTGCATACAGTAAAATTCGTAATAATTACACACAATTTTAAGTCACCATGAATAATTTTTTTCATATACAAATAAACATTGATATATCATATTGAAATCAAATTTCAATTTACCTAAAACCTCTATAATTATTAATTGCTTATAACAATTATTGTAATTATTGCGTAATACAGTTGAAATTCACATCTCGGCAAAAATAAATTTAAAGTACAGAACTTGTTATACAATTTGTTCAAATTAGAATATAACTGAAGACAATTTTAGAAAACATGGCATCAGTATACAGGTACGTTATACAGGAGGGTTTGAGTCTAGTACCTAATTTATTTAACTTTCAGACTTCAGTATTACCTACTTATACCTACAGTAACAGTAAAAAGTAAAACAGTATATAAATAGCTTGAAAGTATAAAATAGATATAAAATATTTTAAAATGAATTAAAAATGTCATTTCGTATAGTAAAATTCATAATAATATAATACACACAATTTTAAGTCGTCATGAATAATTTTTTTCATACCATACAAATAATACATAATGATAAATATTGTCTTTTATAAAATCACTTAATTCATAGAAAATGTATGAGGCACTTTGTATTACATTTTTAACACAAACAATAATTGTATAAAAGAATAAAAAAAAATTTACGAGAAAAAAATAAAATTGGTCACCCATCCAATTGCGTAGCAAAAAACCACTGGCTGACATCTTTAGTCACAATTTTTGTTTATAAGCATTAAAAGTTCAAATGTTATCAAAATATATTAAAATCACGAATATTTGCAAAGAATTTTGAAGTTGAAAATTCATAAAATTTTTGTGATTTATACTTAAGGTTCAAAAATTCAATACAAGGTTATCCATAAGTTTTACTTTAAGTAATTGTAAAAAAAAATTCCAGCGTCAATATAGAAAACATTTTATGAGCGTATGAAATTTTATTTTTTACGAAATCGCGTAAAATAACGATATATTACAATTTAAATATAAGTAATAATAATATAATATATATTATAACTAATATATTTTAACTAATTATCATTGACTGACAAATCATCTCCGTTCAGAATCGTTTTTCGTATACAATGATACCCGCGGTCATTGCATTCAAATTTAACACATCCACACGACCAGTGACCTACTCTCCATCTCTACTATACAGCAGAGCGATACCCACTTGCCCACTTATTATAATTTTGACATATTTTTTTATACTGATTTTGCTTATTTTTACGATTAATAATAACATTTTCAAAGTAGGTATGTTGATTCATTTTAAGATATTAACTGTGGCAACTGTGCAAAGTTTGTTACTATTATACTATTAATTATCGCCGTTATATAAAAATTAGGTTGCAAATGAAATATTGCAAAACTATGTAAATAAAACATTAACGTACCTATTATTACTTAAAAAAAAAATTTACGAGTAAAAAATAAAATTGGTCACCCATCCAATTGCGTAGACCAAAGGAAACTTGATAGAATCCCACGACCGCCAGAGGTTATCCGAAAGGTGATGACAATAAGAAGAAATGTGTTATTTAAATAAATACATTTTATATTGGTGTAATAATTTGTATATTTTTATAATTTTAACATATTTTATATTATATTTTTTGATACCGTTTTTGTTTATTTTTACGATGAATAATAACATTTTCAAAATGGGTTTGTTGATTTATTTTAAGATATTATGTAATTATAATATAAATATTGTTTTACAGTTGTAGGCACTTACAGTAAGGTGTATTAATCCAGAAGTTAAAAACAATAATAGTTTATTTTTATTACTTTGTTTATATCGTTTCAAAAGCCATTTGGCGCTTAATCTAATAAAATAAATAAATAATATATTAAGGTATAAATATTAATATATGTATCATTATAATAACTAAATACCAATAATATAACAAAATTAATGTTTTGGCAAAAAATTACATCAACCTATCTATTCGTAATAAAATCAATATTCAATAATAATATGAAAAAATATAAAATTCCCTTTAATAATATTAATATAAATATAACTTGATAAACTTGATAGAATCCCACGACCGCCAGAGGTTGTCCAAAAGGTATATTTTAATAACTATGTCATCAGTGTAAGAGTAAATCTTACCGTTGATCTTGAGGTTACTTAATGCAGCTACATACATTATATATAAAATCGGTGATAGAACTGTACCTTGAAGGACTCCATTATTAATTACACCTATTTAACTTACTGTGTTATATATTTTATCTTTGTGTTATTTGTTCTAAGTATGATTTAAAAATTTGAAAAGCTGTCCCAATAATGCCAAATGATTGTAAACTATTTAGTAAAATAGAATGAGATATATTGTCAAAGGCTTTACTTGGGTCCAAAATAATTCCAATAGTCTTTTTAGTTTAAGTTATTATATATTTCACATTTTCACTATTCACTAGCAAAATGTGCCAATACATCAGTATTACCTCCTAATCTCTTCCTGAAACCATATTGTGAAGCAGGTAGTGCCTAGTGCCTAAGTTGGTTTTTTCTAAGTAATTTAAAAGTTTGGGTTTGATTGCATTTTCAAATATCTTGGAAAATACATTTAGTAAGCTGATTGGTCTGTAGTTAATTAAATTTGTTTTTAACCCATTACCTTTATAATATTTTGTAAATTATCACCATAAGTAATCACTACACAGCTGTATCACATAACAATTCATATTAGAATTTTTCACTCGAATTTTTGGTGAAAATAATTTTTATTTATCATCAAAACTTGTTCAATAATAAATTATAATTTATAATCAAATTAATTTTTAAAATCAATCAATTATTTGATGTAAAGCAAACATAATTTTTAAAATAGAATTTACAAAGCATGTATATTGACTATCTTACTGTGAATAGCGGAAACCAACATGACCAGAGTAGCATTTCAAATTCAAGCGCGCTAACCAAATCAATAAAATATCTAATTCTATACAGTATACGAGAACCAATATGGAAACAGTACTATCTCAGTCTAACATTTAGTAGTACTGAATTACTGAAACAGAGGTTAGTATAGTAGGTACTATAATACATTTAAGTAAATAGTAAATACTAAATAGGTAATTAAAATATAAACAAAAAAACATTTAAATTGATTTTAATTGAAAAATCCTTCTTCCTTGAATCATATAAATACTTTTATTACCTAATAGATATCTGAAGTTGTGACAAAATTATTAAAATTAGTAAATAAAAAATGATAATACAAAAAAAAAAATGATGATAATGACATTTGGTTGAATAAAAACAAAATCAACTTTGTAAAAAATTAGTTTTCCGTGAAAATTCCCGTTTTTCCTTAATGTTAATTATTTTAAAGCTATTTAAAGGTATGAGGCCTTTTTAATGCTATCAGCGTATATGTATTATACGTAATGTGTTTGCCATCAACCGAGAGGCGTTTCAAATAGTGCATCAGAATTACAGAAAATAATAAATTTTGAAAAGTTAGCAAGGGACTACCATAATATTTGAAAAATGTAAATCAAACTCTAGTCTAAAAAATTTTGACTATAACCATTTAATGGTTAATCATTTTGAACATTTCGTGAATCCTGTAAATAAGGCTAATACATAATCAATAGAGTGTTTATGGCCAATAATAAAATTTAAGATCTTAAGAAAAATGTATTGGATTAAAACCACTAAATAAAAAATCACAACAATTCGTGCATATATATTTTAGACGATAAAAAAAAAGTTTATGTTTAATAAGTGTAATAAGGTATTATAGATAATTAATAATTATAATTTTATTTTGTAGTTTTGCACACAATTTTTTTTTTAAATTTCATTTAATAAATTTTAGAGTGTTTTTTGTTTATTTAATTACAATTATATTATAATATTTTAATACCTAATATTGAATTATGTTTTAATTGTTTTGTTTATAAAAAAAATTGTGATCAATATTAATGTTATAGATAATTATTTATTTATAAATTTAAATTATAGTTTTTTTTATCTATACTTAACTATAATTATTATTTATTATTAATATTTTCCGGTAGGTTACTCATTAAATAGTAAATTACATATTTTATCAATGCCTAATTTTCATCTGGATACACAGGACTTATTCTAGTGACATTATTTTATTATATGTACTTACTACTTAGAATATTTTATTTGATCATTAGAACTAAATTTTATTTTATGCCTACTGAAGTGATTTTTTATTTTTAAATATAATTATTAATAATAAACTATTTGTTTACTGCAATATACAATATGCTCTTCCAACTTGTTATTAAGTATTTTTTAATAAGTACTATTTAATTGATTGAGTACTAAGCGGCTTGCAACAATGGTACTGCAAATACAATAGACTAAAATAAATAAAATACATATATAGTAGCCCAATTTATTGAAAAATTGAACAATACATAAATTCTTTATTAAAAATATAATAAATAAAAGTATGAGATTACAATGTTGGACGGGATGTACATAATACAAAATATAGTAAACTAATTAAATTTGTTTTATTCCATAAATAGTACTTTTTTAACAATATATAAAGGTACGTTACTACATAAATTAATAGGTGGGTATGCCTTATGGTTGCAGTTATTACCCACCTATCATAATACTTATAATGGTATGATATGTCATAAAACTATAGTCTACAATATTATTACATATTAAATCAGTGAAGATAATGTCTAATGCAAATAATACATAAAAATATTTAATATTTTATTGCTACACTTGAAGATTGCACAATATTTATATTACACTATTTAAATTGATATAATGCGTGTAAGTTTATGAGTAAAACATTACACTAGTGAAAAAAAATATAGAAATCATTACATTTATAACACTCAATAAGAAATAGCAATAGTGCAAAACTGAGTTAAATGGCAAATTTTCAATGTACATGTACATGTGTTTGTTAATATAAAAAAAATAATTTAATTACTAAATAAAATTGATGGAATATATACACATTATCATAACAATACAATATACAAATATTATTAGTAATTATACTTTTTAATGAACACAATATTCAGTTCTAATATTTTCTTTAAAAAATAATAATAATAATAATAAAAATAATAAAATAATAAATTGTTTTAATTATTTGCAACCTACAAGAAAAAATAAATAGGTTTATTGGTAATATAATTAATCCTTAAATTATAATTTAGTTTGATATGAAAAATAAAAAAATTGAATTCTTTTCTATTAAATAGGTCATCAGATGTTTATTTTTGATTTATACTGATATCTATTACCAGAAATACCTAATTGCTATTAAGACATCACAAAATTAGAAATAATTCCATGTTTAAACTATAAGAAATCACTAACTAAATTTAGAATTATTGAACTGAAAAAGTTATCATGAAACATTTTTTTTCTATCCTAATCATTATCCACTTTATACTTCCTAACTTATAAGCTTATACAATTTTAAAAAAAATGATAACCAATTTTTTTTTACTAAATCAGATATGTGCATAATTTAAAATGTATAGTAAATTAAATATATTATTTTAAACTAATATTGGCTTTTAAATTAAACTTATAAGATATTTTGTAAATAGTGAAATATAATATTTTATATATTGCTAATTAGTTACCAATTTAATTATTATAATAACCATGCAAAAGTGAATTGTACAATTGATTAAATTAAAATATATGATGAATTTAACTTATTGCATGTGTATGTTATTAATTTATTATAAATATTCTCAAGATATATATAAAAAAAAAATTGTCAACAATAATAAGTAAAAAAAAAAAGGACGGAGTACATATTCACAATAATAATAAATTTATGTTATTTATGTTATTATTATTTGCAGGAACTGAAAAATAACCAAGTAAGCAAATTAATTGGTAAATCCAATTTTATACATAGTTTATAATAAAAACTTAATTAACATAGATCCTATTATAATCTTTATATTATAGTCTAAAAGTTATATATTTTTTAAAACTTATAATTGTATGGTGTTTTGTGATAAAAGTATGAAAAAGGCTAATTATTTAAGATGTATTCTACCAACTAGTTTAAAAGTAACGGGGATTAAATCTTTTTTAATCTTAATATACCCAATTTACAGGTACCCATTGATGTTCGTTAGATATAATTTCCAAGGCTTCAACAACTTTACGGAATGTCATATCAAAATCTTCGTTAACTATAACTAGGTCTATGTATTTTTCATACATACGTTGTAAACAAGCACTTTCTTCCAATGATTTCTTTACGTCATCCTCCTAAAAATTTTTAAAAAAAATTAATTTTTTATTTAATAAATATTTTTTTTAACACTAATGTTTATTATTTTTTCAGTGAATTTGTTTTAAATATTTAATTATTTCAACACATGTCCCAAGCAAGTACTTTGGTGAATCATTGGGAGTTTCATAGACTAAATATAACACTAGGAATAAGGTATTCAAATTTTAGCTAACAATGAAGCAAAATACGTTTTAGTATTGAATGTATAAAATGTATAGTACATATTTAATTATATCAATATTTGTCTATGATTTAAACTATATACTATCAAGCTATTTAAATTAATGAGGTTATGGTAATATTCAGTTGATAAATCAAATAATTGACCAATAAAATGTATTACTGTATTAGTACCTCCAAATATGATAAAATATAATATTACATAAATGTACCTATGAAAGTTCAAAAGTTTGGCGCACACAATTATTTAAATAATAAACAGTACTATAATTGGATAGCTTAAGTCTGTAGGAATAATTATATTATTAAATTATTAAATTTTTATTTATGGATAGTGTTCAGATAATCCAAATATCATAGAAAAAGACAAAAGTGAATTTTAAAATATATAAATAATACTATTATTGTTATTATTATTATTATTATCTGTATTTAACAAATTGTATTAGAATTTACAATCAACAATATTAAGTGTTTAATTTTAGATCATGGGGTAGTGTTACACTAACAATGCCGGGTGTCCGGATCTAGCATATTTTTTACCCATGGCAAAGTATAAAATTAGCACCTTCTCGTAATTTAGCCCCCCTCTAATATGCCACTGTTATTTGGTAATTTGACTTCCCCGTCCAAGACTTCCGAGGTAAGTGCTCCAGTTTACCACCTAAATCTGGCCCTGTATAGTGTATACTAAAACTAAATATAATTCAGTTCATTTCAAACTAAAGTATAAAATAGTTTTTTTTTAAATGCTACACTTTAGCATAACTACAAAATAATAAAACATTAAAAACAACTTTATTAAAAGAAGATTTGACTAGTTTACCTTAAAATTATTCTTTAATCTAATTTAATTCTGGTTGTTTATTGATTTAAATAATAGTTACCTCATAAATCGATGCAAGCGATTCTAATGTACGGGCTCTTCTAGAACTATATCTAATGGAACTTTGGCGATCAAACTAAATTAATAAAATAAAAATAATATATAGGTACTACATACAATATTGATGTATTCTAATTTTCTACTTACTGTCAATGTACGACTAGAATACCCCAAGTTCCTCGAATAATCATACAAGCTTTTCATTACTTCAACACCAGGTGCTGCTATGAAAATTACGTAAGGCATAAATTCTGAAGAATTGTGAAGCATTTTTAAAGCCTATAACATTGTTTCAATAAAAATTAAGTATAATTAAAACTATAAATTACTTAAATTTCATTAATTTTAAGTTACATTAAGTAAATTAAGAATATATTATACTATGCATACCACTGGACTGCAGTCCAAAACACACATTTTCCCTTGATTGATGACATCACGGATAGAATCCAAGTTTGTGCCATATAAATTGCCACCATTTTCACCATATTCCAGAAATTTATGCTCTCTAATATCATGTTCCATCTGATCACGATCAATAAACCAATAATTTTGACCATTTTCTTCCAATTCTCTTTGAGGCCGTGTTGTATCTACAAATATGATAAAAATATAGACATACAACTAATATGAAACCATTTCAACAACTTTTATAGTTAAATGATACTAAATTGATCAAATCATAGGTAGAGGATAAATTTGTTTAAAAACTGTATTTACATGGTATAACTCCTGCAAATCTTTGAGGATCACTGTTTATTAGTCGACCTTTAAGTGTCCGTCTTCCCACACCAGTTGTACCGATTATTGCCAAAGTACGTCTCTTAAAAGGAGGCATTTTTGTAACTTCTTCATACAATATCAATTCTGCTTTATCAAATTCACCATTCCATTTTGATTGATACATTTTCTTACACTTTTTTTTTGAAATCTAAAATAATTTTTTTAATTTTAATTACAAGACAAATTATTATTATTATTTGAACATAACTATGATGAACCTATTATGAAAATTCAAAAACCATATTATGCAATAATAGATATCTATTAAAACGTAGATTACAGTTTGGCATTTTGTTGATTTTTGTATTGTCTTGAATCAGACATAGGTAAGTATATAGACCAAAAAAATATAATATACTTTATACTTTATCTCTACACTATTGAAATTAAAATGTATGTACCCTAGTTCCACAAATACTAGTTTTATGAACATAGTCTGCTTCCGGAGCTACAAAAGCTTTTCTTCTTTCCTCCAATTCTTGGGATGGTATTAACCCAGGAAGTTCATTATCGCCCACTTTTTTTGCTTGCCACCAGTTGGGATCTTTCTGATCCAGAACCTGTATGTATGCATAAAAAATATAACAACCATTTAGATTTCTAAAAAGAATTATTACATAACATATATTAAATATTATAGAGTTTTTATAAATATACATGTTAAGAACTAACCTGGAGAATATCTCCATGTTTAAATGTTAAACCAATTTCTTTGCAAGGAATTAAAGTGTCTTCCATAGGGTCATAATCAAACAATGCTCGCATATAACACTGAACAGTTATACAAAACAATTAGTAATCAGTACAAACAAATAATGTGAATCATTATTAAACTCACTTGTTGTGTTTGAATTGTATTTTTATGGAAAAATCCTGGAGCGATTCGAAATTGCAACGTATCTTTGCTACGGCTAACTTCATTTAATAAATCTTCAGGGCTTTCAACTCTTTCACCATTTACTTCTAGTATGACATCTCCTTTTTTCAACAACCCTTGTTTATCAATTGTACCTCCAGCTAATATTCTTGCTACTATGAGATTTCCATTTTCGTCTTGTTCAACAGTTAAACCCTGTACAAAGAGATTTGCATTTTTTTTTTTTCTATTGTATAAAATGTATAAATTATTTTTAATAACATTTGTCAATATAAAATAAGTTTATAACTAAGAAGAAGTAACAAATTAAGTTACAAATTTGCTCCTCCTACTTGTATCTCACTTATTCGATTATAAACATAAAATGTAAAACCAAAACTGTGGGCTTTAGAGGTATATATTAGTACCTTATTCTTATTCTTAACTCCTATTAAAGCTATAATGAGAATTGCATAGTTATATTTTTTTATCTGTGTGGTATATAGGTAATAAAGAATATTAAAAACATCTATTTATTTACAGGATTTACATGGATTGAAGTGAAAACATTTAGGCATATAAGTATCTATTTTAAGCCAATAATTAATAAATAACAAACAATAATATTTTTAAATTTGACTAAGTGAATCAAATTAAATTTAACATTTTCAATTTATTACTATGAATGTTGAATTTGTTAATCTACTTATACATTTTGTATATGACACACTGATAAAACAATTACATGTGGCTTAAGGCTTAATACTTACCAATGGTTCGTCTGGTTTTTTTCGCAATCCAATTACTTTGTATGTTTGGGTAGACATTTTAGTTCCGTTCTGTTGTTGTGGCGGTGAGGGAGGAGTTGGAGGTAAATCAGAGGTATCTAATGTTTTCTTCAGTCTCTTTATTGCTATTTTATCATGTACTTCTAAAAGGGCCTAAACATAAAATTAAATTACCTATTAAAAAAAAAAAATTGACACAAATTTTTGTTACAAACAAAACTGACCTTAAAATGTAATTTGGTAATTATTGATAGTAAATCTTTGGCCACTGGATGTTTTGATGACGTACAGTGATGGCACAATTCGATCAAAGTTTGCTTTGAATTGTTGGCTACTGGTACACACGTTTCGTATTCCTCCAAAGAGTTATGAACCTGTACAACAAAACGAGTAGTGACATTAATTTTCCACATGGTTTTCAAGAATAATAATTATTATGTTTTATATTTCAACAATAATGAAATAATTTGAAGAAAGAACGATAATATTTTTTATTATCTTATTATAGTAGATAGATAAGTATTTTATATAGTATTTTCTTCGAAGTAAATTATCAATTATACAATAATATGACGTTAGTGTTTCCATGGTAATATGAATGGAATTTATATATCCACAAAACATGTAAAAGAAGTTTTTGGCATACTTTATATAATATTCACATTAGGTATATGAAATCAATACAACGAAATTAAATAGCACATAAACAACTCAAAAATTGTAAACATAGAATACTATACGAGCATACTGTACTGACTGCACGCATGACGAATGACTATATGAGTCATAAGCTATAATTCATAACATATTGTCATGTTGATATAATCACTGCAAGTAGAACAACAACATACAATTATAATTATTAATTAGCGGCCAGAGATGATATGGTCTGTTCTCATTTATCATCAATTTTCAAATTATCAATAGGTAACTGCAATTATTATATACGCTAAATACCAAACATATATACCGTATAAACGGTATAGAAGTACCTACTGTAGTTATTAGTTGTAATAATAGGTAGTTCAAATTTCAAAACACAATTTTTCATATTGTATCAAATATAAATATATATTATATTAGTACGTGCTTAGCTAGTATTTATTTCTATAGACTTATTTGTATAGGCTGTGATTCAAACTATATTTGCTTGTAGTTCCATATAATTTGTTCCGAACATCCAAACATTCCAAACACAATATTGTATAATTTGTTTTTAGAATATTGACAAAGAATCGATACTGAATTTGTAATTGCAACTTTGTAATCATTGTATAGTTTTTCATACGACCTTTAAGAGTAATAATTATTGTCTATTGATATAAATGGGTGTTTACGAAAAAGTGGCCTAGTAAAATTAATGTACATTATTATTTATTAACCTATGTCTGGTAAGTAACGGTGGACCGCGATCTCGGAGTTAATATATTATTATATAGACGACACACCCATGTACATAATGAACAAAATAATTCGATGAGTTAATTTCGATCCATGAAACAAGTGGGAGGCAAAATGGAACGCAACTGCGTGACAATTTCGCAGAACCTTGTAAAACGTCGTGTTTGAAGAAAACATATCAAACTGAGACTATATAAATGTCATAATAATAGATGTATAAATTGTATCACTAATTCACTTTATTATAATATACATGATGGTATATGATCGAATGACTCACGTGTATTCATATTAATATGAAAAACATAAAATTAATTCGTTAAAAAAAAGATAACAAGGACTATTATGTTTAAGAACACGAGCACACGAATATACTGTCTTGTTAATAATACATTGAAATAATAACATTTAAATGTACGAGCCTTTAAAATATTGTTGTCTTGAGATCGTTAGTTTATAATATAATGATTAGTCATCGAATAATCACATACGAGTAACAGGTGACATTGAATAATAAACGTATACCTGTATCAGTAGTAAAAAACCTAGAATTTACTCTTAAATTATAATAATTTTTAGTCGGTTTTTATTACCAAAAATACAAGATCAAATTTGTATTATTCTTATCTTAAATTAGACTACCATTACAATCAATAATCTATTATAGAAATTACTAGTAAGAAGTCTTTTTTTCTCCAAAAATTTGTGATTTGTTGCTTGTTAATATAATTTTACTCCACGTTTCATTTTATATTTCACATTATTTTACACTAAGAAGACGTCGTATTCATAGGTGTTAATTGCTATTATATACTAAAGCATAAAATAGAAAATTTTACTAAAAAGAATCTATTTTATTCTGTTATTTTACTAGAGTGATTTCTCGGATTTAAAGGTAAGAGTATTATCTAGGGCATTTATATATTTAAAAATGCTATAATTTGCTTAAAAAAATGTGTTCAATAGAACACTTACTTGATTACTACTACAAGTACCTACTACTAACTATACTTGATTTAAATTTGATAATAGATTAGGTCAATTCACTTTAGTATCAAAAACAATAGAGTATAATTGATATTTTATTTATTATTTTATATATATTATGAGTTAGTAAGACGCAGTCGATACATGCAGATACGACGTCCTTTTAAAGCAGTCACAACAGCCAACGACAAAATGCAGTCAAACGATGCGTTTAGGTCTCCGTAAACAATAAAAAAACTATTGCTGGACATGGCGATGTCTAGCCTTACCGCACCTTGTCTAAAAGTAAGCAGGTGCTCACTCTGAAAGAGAGGCATTACTTCGAGTTTGCGCGTAGTGACGTCGACGATTTTTGATGTAAACAAAACCAAAAATTGTCTACAAGTTTACAACATTGATAATATAGTATAGCAACGAAGGCGCTGGTGACGAACAGGTGTAAACCAAGCACTGACTACAGATAAATAGGTATATGATATATACTTGTTAAGTATTTATTATGCTACCCACAAAACATGTTAATGCCACCAATTTTTTTTAATTCATAAGTTTATCACATTAACTTGGTCGGTTTTTAAAAGTTTAGAACGATTAATTAAAAAAATTAAAAGGGTATTTCTGATTGGTCAGAGCTTCATCGGTGCGAGGGCAGTGTTACGCATGAAAATCAAATTCGACATATTTCCTAATACTATATAATATACTTGTAGGTGCTTAATCTAGTATATCCATATACTTAAGAAGTTAAGACTTAAAAGTTCATAAGTATACCAATAGAAATTATAATAGTACCTATTAGGCATATGCTATATACAACTCATGTGCATAGTGCATACTAATTTTGTAGGCGTTAGGCAATATACTCTAGGTCACGTATACGTGGTTTCGTAGAGATTTCAACGTTTTTCAAGGCGATATAATGTTATCAAATGTTTAATGATCATGCATCTATTGAATACAAGATGCGTATAACTACTAAAACGAGTTTCACGCAAAGAAAATTGCATAGGTAGAAATTGTTTGGTGATTTGTTGTGGATCATATGGACAATAGATAACTGGCAATAATATTGTATTCACTACTTCGCCAGAATCGCTGACATTTTGGGCGCCACTGTTATTGTTTTTGCAGCTCGATAACGTAATATAATATTAATTGTTTACGATCAGTTATAATAAGAAAATGAAATAAAGTCTTGTCGATGTACCTAATTGTACCGGGTAAATGAAGCGAGCGTAGCGGGGTGGGGTCATGTGGATGAGAGGGGAGAGGAACCTAAAAAATGACTACGCTGTTGGCTTGTCTTAAGTATAATAACATGAAAATCTTGTTATCGGATACTACAAAATGAAATAAACTCGAACGACAGGGAAGAAACAGAATCAACCGAATACAATATAATAATATAATATACAATCATTACCCGTTTACGGACTCTCTCCAAATTCCATCAGCAGAGGACGAAAAAGACTCGTTGAAGGCGTATTACACACCTGCTTCGTACACGTACGCGGCACACACTGCCCAAGCACAACGGTCGTCGGCGACGACTCGTAACACTACGCGTTCCGTTGACGGGCGTGCACTGACACGCGCACGCGCACTAGGTAGGACAGCCGAGAGCGTATAATATAGTAATATTATAATAATATAATATGCTGCCCGCGTGTACCTCTCTTCCCCGATGACCAACGTCACAATTTACGTGACTAATGAGTAATGACAATATCGCGAATACGATAACGTAAATATATATATTATTATATTATAAATAAATAATAATTGTCATTATTTTTGTAATTCCGTCCTTGGGTCAATGCAAAAAAATGATGTTAATGATTGTTTTAATAATTGACGATCAACTAAATTAGTATCTAATTAGTAATTACTATCCAACAAAATTACAATCAAGCGATTCGCGGTTATAAATTTTTTTGTTTTTTTTTGCCCAAGAGTGAAAAACTACACAAAATATTGGTTCACTGTAATTTGTAGTTAGCGGGAACGCGTATAGACGATCGTGCGAACCATTGATACACTGACTGCCGTCTGCATTTCAGAATACCGCATTATGAGTTACGTCGATTTACGACAGAGAAAACAATAAATAAAACGAATGAGCGGAGAGACGGGCCGAGTTTCGGAGGCGGGAGTAGTGGTAGACGACGGTGGTGCGTGCCTCCTACCTAAATGCTATTTATTTTTTTATCTCAAACACGACCTACACGTTCATATACGCTTGCCGAGACGACCGCGCGCATACAGGTGGTTTTTCGTTTCTTAACGGATTCCAGTTGAAAACATGAAGAATTATTCTCAACTACAGGTTCGCCGCCCGCCCTTCCTATCCACACCTGTTGTATACTTGTATGTGATCGTGTATAATAATAATAGGTATGTGTACAGGTAGTTGTAATAATAATAACGTGATTAAAATATTATTCAGGGTCTCCAAACGGAGATTCTTTTACTTCGGTCGTTCACGTTTCGAACCCAACAGCATACAAGTCACAACTGAAGCCTGTAGGTACGCGTCGTCAAATTTTCTTTTTGTCTTTTCATTCTTAGTATGATCATCATTTTTTACGCATTGTGTACGTGCTCACTGCTCTGACAACAATAGGTGTACCATAATATTACAATAATTCCATATCGACGAACGACAACCATGTTATACAGCAAATTACGTGTGTATAACATATTCAAACATTAAACTCATACACCTTGTACATATATTAGGTATTAGGTACCTACATATCATAAACTAATCATACTATATCCATATTTCATATTCATTTAATCGTGGACTGATAGAGAGAGTAAAATGTTCTCTTGAACTTCTCAGTTAAACTTTATACGCGAGTGTACTTACACCTAATATCTATGTATTATACGAGTTGTAGGTATTATATATGTCGTATAATACTTCTAAAACGCTTTTCAATGTTTACACTTGAACACACCTTCTTTAACTTTCGTTTCTCATTCTCCCAACAGCAGTATAATAGCCCAGTAAATACTAAACAATTATACATAAATAAATATACGAATGAACGTTTAATATTCATATGTTTTTAGTTAAAATATAGTATATATTGGACTCTCGGCCCCACATTCACGAATTAAAAAGAGTTCGCGGGCCGAACAAAAATAAAATTGTTATATTTTTAAATTATTTACTATGGAAAAAAATACTGCCTAAAACTTTAAAATAATTAAATTTATAAAAAAAAATGTCACCGTTCTAAAAATTTAAAGCGGACCGCCAGTTGCCGACCACTGTTCTAAATGTAATATCACTAATATCTAATATGCCTATACCACATTTAACCGGCTTATAGATAGGTACATACCTATAATTTAGAGTAAATATTCAACTGTTACGTTCAATTCCGGCGATTGTACCTATTACCATTGATTTTAAAATCAATGCTATAACCTACATAGTATAATGATAGCTACAAATTATTAAATATTATAGTAAGTAGTTATATTCAGATTTTTAATAATCAAATTTTAAAATATTATACCTATGTCCTATAACTTCATATAATATAATACAAATCTATATATGATCTACGTTAAAAAACATAATTTTAACATTATCACCAAAAATATACGAATACTGCAGACATATGTATATACATTTATCGTAAATATAAAATATGTAGCTAATCATCAATGTGAGATCAACCAACTAATTATCAACGTAGTTTTATAACGAAAAGTTAACATATGTCGCATCCACTTAATGTAATCGTTTTTTTTTTAACTGTGATCATATCGTGTAAGTCAAATTTTAGTTCATGAAATGGACATATATTTTATCCATTTCATGAAATGGAAATTCTTATTTTACAATCTGTGTAATATTTTTAATTAATTACATCAATAGGTAACTTTTTGTGAAATCGAAATAATAACTTTTCGTGTTATGAAAAAATACAATCAGTTTAAATTAAGTTTAATTTTTAATCTATTACATTTATTCATGATTATTATAATTATTTATAATAATAATAAATAATAATAATAATAATAATAATAATAAATAATAATAATAAATAATAATAATAATAATAATATTACTTATATTTTTACAAATATTAGAGTTATGGCAACGACTGTTACACTTTACAGAAGCTTTAAAACAAGCACATCGTTTTGATTCACATTGGCGTATACAAATACAACTTAAAAAACTTTGTACCTCAGAAATATGGAATATTTTAACAATTACTTACATTTTTATTTTGGCAGCTAAGATTTCTTCAATTATAATTGAACCTCATTTTTAGTTGGTGGTTTTTTCCCAGGTTTGTCTACGTAATAGGCATTTAATTTTTCAGAAAATTCAGAAAATGAATCAAATTCCATTTTATATAAAATAATTATTTTGTAATAAACGGTAATATACGGCTCGCATCAAGTCAGAGAACGTACTGGCATCATAAAAAAATAAAAATAATATAATACAAAACTTTTCTAGAATTCCATAGTCATAGTACACTCATTGACTCATACAATTGATATGATTATTTATCAATAACAGGTGTTGATAACATATTAGTAGTACAGTAAGTTCTACAATACCTATATTTAGTATCTTAATTCTTAATGCCTACAATTTAAAGATACTAGATTCATGTTATCGTATCAATGTTATTATTTAACAAAAAGTTACCTATTGATGTAATTAATTTAAAATATTATACAAAGTGTAAAATAAGAGTTTCCATTTCATGAAAAATACGATTATATTAAGTGGATGCAACACATATTATATTATATTATATATAGGTATACAAAGGTACGTATCGTAAACGTAAAATAAGCCTATTTTAACGTAAATTATACATTTATACCATTACGATATAAATATATAAATAACAAAATTATCCATATTATAAACACAGATTAAAAAACTAATAAAAATCTCCGTTTATGTATAGTTTTATTTTATTATAGAGTTTAATTTATTTAATTAAATTATAATTTACAAGTAGTAATTACCTATTTAGGTTTTATGTAAAACGATATTTACGTTTTATGTAATAAGATGTTTATACAGTATAATATATAATCAACTGTAAAATATTGAATAATAACAGCCTATACAAATTATGTTGATAAAAAAGTGTGCATATGATGGATATATTATATGGTGGTATACTGGAATGAGAATATATTATTATGTTAATATAAGTACAGTGTAGTCTTGTATGGGGCGTATTTACCATTTTGCAACCATTTGTAGCATTGAAAGTAAGATAATAATATACTATTTTTATTTATATTAGTTGATACTAGATATTTATCCAATAAATGACGTTTCGTGCGTGTTATCCGAATTTCAGTCCTGATGTAGGGTAATTGCTTGTTTTTTTTATCGATATTCAAAAAAATTATCAAAATAACAAGAAATCGCTAAAAAAAAAAATACTTTAAGTAACTACGTAAAAATAAATTTAATACACTGAAATACTCATTAACTAATGGAAAATGATTGTCAATAAACTTTTAACGAAAATAATTAACACGATCTTAATGATATTATTATAAGTTATTGAATAACTCGGCTTCGCTCACGTGTTAAATAATCAATTTGTATATAAGTAAATACATTGGTTTTTTTTATTATAATTAAACCATTTAAAACATAACCATGATATAAAATAATTTTTATAATTTAACTTTATTTATGATATTTACAAATGATTCTATACTGAGTTACTCAATTCTAAAATGACTGAAGTCAAAACTTCATGGTATACCACATTCAGAGTTTTATTTTAGATCCAAGACAAAATCTTTATCAGACAAAAATAAAAATAAAAAATAGGGTGACGTGGTGACATTCAGGAGAGTATTGGAAAAAATTTATGAAACCAAAATTGGAAAAAAGCTAATTAGTGTTGTCACAGAATTGGAACATACAAAATTTCCTGTTCTTTTATATATTTATATATATATAAAGATAACTTAAATAATATTTTATATTTGTTCCTTATCGCTTATTGGCGTACGTATTGTATAAAGGTATAACACGCGTAATACTAATATTCATATTATAGCATACAATAGTACTTAAATAAATTATTACAAGAATACATATGTACCTATATGTATGTATAAATTAAAAATTATTAATTTTAATACTTTTGTTTCATAATTCACTTAAATAATTGGTAACAGGTAAATTATATATCAATGTTAAACCTCGATATAAAGATATCGCGATATATTTTCGGGTAAATAAAAATTATGTCGATAATTATAAATTTATAAATATATCGTTGGTTAACACTAATTGAGTAGATAATCGGAAAAAATCGAAAATATAGGTAGCATCTACCATCTACGTTGATATATATCTCTGCTGTGGTTAACCGCTAACATAATAGTTCATAAATTATAATTATAATAAAATAAATTTAAAACAATTTTTTCAGTCAATATACACGGATACACACAAAATATAAAACCGTATAGAAAGTAAAATTCTCGAATTTTCGGATGCTATAGTACCTACTACACCTATAAGTAAATAATAAATTCATCACAAACAGTAATATATAGTATATATTATTACACCTTTCATAGTTCATCCGTAGGAAAACAGAAAACACCTATAAAACAGTATTTCAGCCAGTGGCGCAACTAGAAAAACATTTCGGGCGGGGGGTTACATTATTACAATATATATACATAAGATAAGTATATAGGTTATTATACTAGGCCTCGGAGAAATTTCAGGGGGGTAAACCCCTTAACCCCCTCCCCCTGATTGTTCCACTGATTTCAGCTAGCATAATAGCTACCTCCGTATGAAACACGTTTTGAAGTTTGAAAAATCACTTTTAGAATATTTCATATTACCAAGTAGGTAAGTCAATAATTTTACTGCCTTAAGACAAAATATAGTTTAAAAAACTATCTTTATAACATCTGATTCGGTGTTCTTTCATTTATGATTAAATTAATTTTAATATTGAGATCGCAACTTTTTAAAAAGTATGCATATTAAATAAAAAATATATAAGGTAATGTTTTTGTTTATAAAAATCTTATTTAAGTATCTGGTATTCTGGTAGGTACATCTTACATATATTAATACACCAACGTTTGAAGTAAACAAAATACTAAAAGTTTTTAATAAGAAACTGATACTAGGTTTTTATTGGCAACAACCGCACTGCTGCTATATGCTCAAACATCAAACTTATTTTTACAAAATCAAATTATCCGTGACCTTGTGGATAGGAACGTAGATAAATTCGTTGAAAAATAAAATGTTAATAGTTTTTAGTACACTATGATTATTAGTAAAAAAGTGGTACTAACAAAACTCTTACCAGTTATATAAATTATTATTAATCATGTACAAACATTAATTGTACGTTTTTAAAATAATCTATTCTAATATTGTAGAACCTATAAGGACGCGCTGTTATATGGGTTTTAATTTTATGGCTATATTAAGCAAAAATAATTAAAACGGGGTGGCTAGTGGCTACTGGCTATCGAGTAGGTATCGGTACTAAAGCATATACATTTTTTTCTAATTAATTTCCTCCAGGCACATTTTAGATGGAGTATTTATGTCCAAGTATATTATTGATCGTGTTACTAACAAAACAAATTACTCTATATACATTAACGAAAAATGTCTAAGCTCATTTAATAGGAATAATAAAAAAATTGAATAAATGTACTTATGTACGAGGAATATTGTGTTGATTTTCCAAACATTTTATTTATATATAGGTTTTAACATTAAAATGTTGATGAATTTTTAAATGGGTACTAAATACTAAATACCTAGTTCACATATTCTCGTGATCTTGTGGAATCTCGTAAAATTTAGTATAAAGAAATTTTTTACATTTGATCTTTCAAAATTCCTGCAACTGGATCCAATTTAATACCAACTGAAACCTGAAACTACCCTTTGAAGTTAAAAATCAAAGACATTTTTCTACTAAAAAAAGAGTCTTCAAACACAAATAATAATTTTTAGAAATAGTAAATACATTGCATATTTGCATGTAACATTAACACATTACATTATGTACAGCGTACACTATACATTTTACAGTTAACAAACAATGTGTTGTTGCATGAGCGAACATTATACCTAAGATATTTATCCAAGAAAAACTTTCACCGCCACTTAGAGTTTAAAAATATTAACTTATGTATAATATGCAAGTATGTCATCACATATATATATAAATAAAATCGAATGAAAATACGAACTTTCATATGCCTACTTACTAAATATCATTTTACTTTTAATTCACATTTGAATAAAGAGAATCTTTAATATTATTATTAAATAACTCATACATTATTAAATACAATATACTACCATATAAACTATACAGTAAAATATATGCGTACATATTAAGAAAATAAGAATTTATACCCACATTATAACTAATAAAACCTATCATTAAGTTATTAATCGTCTATTAAAGCATTATATACCTAACAGTTAACACGGCAATATCAGATTTGTGAAAAAAAGAAACTCGTCTATTGAATGATTTAAATGTGAATAAATATTTAAGTCAAATCGTAGAAAAACATGATAACTGAAACAACTGCAGACTATATAATATATTTCATAGTAGGTATGAAACAAGTTCAAGAAGTCACATATATTGTGTATCCTATTCTCGCAACTACGTTTTTCTTGTTTTATTATTTATGCATATGGTTTCTTTGTATATTATATTTCAATTGCTAGTTTTGAAAGTAGATACTTTATGTACATAGTAAATACATGTGACATGCATTTTCAAAAACACGCGTGGGGACAAGTATAGATCATCAATACAACGAAGACTCTTATAGATTAACTATTTTAAAGAAAAAATCCTAATAACAAAATATGAAATCATGATTATATTATTTGACTTGTTTGAAAAATATTAATGTTAAAATAAATGTTTTCTAATTACTTATTTATGTGAAAATATTAATGACATAAACAATAGAAAATATTTTACAGATAGGTCAAAGTTAATTACAATAGGTATATAAAATCGGTTGTTCAAATCTACGCACAACAATTATAATAATTCTTTTAAAATGGCCAAAATGGGTATTGATATTGAAACTGTATAAGTTGTTATCCCGAATTATATAAGGTGAACATAATATCTAATAGTTAGGTCCCGGATTAATAGATTCAGATCAGATAGAGGAATGTATTGTTTTAACAGAAATGTTTTTGGATTGAGTACAATTTTTTTTTCTGACTGATTTCGTGTTACAGTTTCTCATTACAACCTTGTTAACCTAATTTAGTTGTATTAGAACTCATCTTTATAAATAAAATCAGTATATATGTATTCTAAGGACCCGTAAAAACATCATATTCTTGATTCAGTATTTTCCGTGATGCAGCGGATAGCAAATAGTCAAATAGACAATAGTATACGTATGGATTGTAGATTGGGGAAGAGGTCTGAAACGACTGAAACATCTACCTTACAGTATAGGTACTATCAATATAAATTATGATTTTCATCTATTCTTAAAATGAAAAAATGCTTTGGCCGTAATAAATCAAACAAACCGTTGAAATTACATCGAAAAATAACTGTATAAAAAATTCTATATAACTTAAAGCTAAAAAAAAAATCTAGATTTGTAACTTTTTGAATTATCCTTTTAAATATACAATGAAAAATGCTTAAAATATAGGCTGCCTGTATGGGAATGAATGTCTCTCTGCTCGAAATGATTTTTCGTATACCATTTATCATTGAATTAAAATTGCTAAGTTGTATTCAAACTGTAGTGTTCTTATACTATACATATAAATATATACTTTGGATATTTTCTAACTGATACGAGTAATTTATTTATTTTTAGAAATTACCTATATTTTATACTAAAAAAATTATTGTACAAAATAATACTCATACTTAGCTTTGCCTTAAACAAAATAATTCAAATTTCTAAAAATATTTTTTACATAATGCTTTTTGTTTCGATTACACAGTATCAAACGAATCAATATTTAGTACTCTTTCCATTTTTATTTTATTGTGTAAACGTACCTATATTTCGTACAGAGATAAATATATTACGCGCGAGAACCGTTTCAAATGAATATTGTTTTTTTTTAATTACGTCAAAAATTATTTTCTGAGCAAATATTTTAAGCTGTTTTAAAATTTGTAGAAAAAAAAATCGAAAATATGCATTAATATGCACAATAAATTATAAATTTTCAAACTTCAAAATTGTTTTTTATGTCAGTTTATTATTAATAATTTAAATTTAGCCTCTCCTCCTATATAATGTATTCCCACAACGCCTAGTACCTTAATAAAAGCCGATGAGGAATACATTGTTATAAATAATAAATATTTGAAATTCAGTGAGTGCTGCCTCAGATTGGTATCTGCTAATGTAAAATAGGACGCATTCAAAAAATTACAAAAATGGCAAGTATGATTAGTTTTAAAAGAAACGAAAATAGAAAGTTTTTTGTTTATGTAATGGAAATACATTTTAAATTATGAGTGGAGCGATGAATGTATTGATTTTACAATGATGTGTGTGTTTTTTTATGATGGTCAGCAAATTGGATCTAGCTTGTAATTTTTAGAGGTTAAAATTAAATATGTCCATTATTTTACAAAGTAGTCAAAAAATATACAAAATAGTTAAGAAAAAACGAAAATTTTTACGCAAAACTAGTAAGCATGATTAATGCTTATATTATACTTAAAACTCGACTTAGAATAATTAAGAATGGGACAATGGGTATATCGTAAATGTAACGGTTTATTTTTTAAATGAGTTTTTGCTTGGCTAGTATGATATTGGAAATCAAACAATCTTTTTCTAAAAGCATCTTAATACATTCAATAAAAAATGATAAAAATCTTTGTAGAGTTTCTAGCCAATTAATTAACTCCAAGATTGTAATTTTTGGTCAAATTGTACTGCAAAAAATTAACTTATATATTATTCATCCACTATCTAAGTATATTATTTTAATTTTAATTTGCAAGACATTGTGTTTATAATATTTCGTTCAAGACATTTTTTTTTTTGAACATAGACATGTTGACATGTACGTAGGTACTAATAATTGTTAAAAAAATATGTGAAATCTTATAAGCGCATGTGTAATTTGATTAAAATCACATGGATGATTACCTACGATTACCTAATATAAAAGTATTTTATACATTTTCTTTTATTACAAATGAAAATGTGTGCTAAAAGTTTTAATTTTAGACATTTTAGGAATTCTAATTTTAAAAATTGAAATTTGGGGAGTGAGAATATGTACGTTGGATATAATCACTTATGTAAACTGTAAGCACATATATAAATAATATATTAAATGGTTTATTTTACATAAAAAATATGCCTAATTGTGTTTAGGTATTTAAAATAATTATGATGATTATATATACATTTTGCTACCTATATTGTTTTTAATTTAAATATGAATATAATAACAAAAAAAACTCAATTTCTATTATTAGATATAAGTTAAAACCAATAAGTCATAACACGTATACATATTATTATCTTTATATATTGGCTATTATTAATGTAGATTGTAGTAAACTATCAAGAAGTAACGAAGTTACTTCTTCGTGAACAATCTATGAGATAACAAAAAAAAAATATTTAGAACATTCATGAATAATTAAAATATTATTTAAATTATATCAGTATCTACCTATCAATGTTTCGTAATATATGTACATGAAATCCAGATTGGTCATAAATATTATTACTCACACGATTTTAATCATTATAGTTACCTATACAAAATTACAATATGACATAAATATGCAATGTTAATAAGAAATAATTATAACTATAAATAACTATATAGAATGTAATTTTAGTCACGCTTTTATAATATTAATAAATAAAACAAATGACCTTTAAAGTTTCTCAAGACAAATAAATACAATATGATACCCATATTTATATGCAGTACGGTCCACAAACAAAATAAAATCACTACTAAATTATATTGTTTGGTATAAAAAAAAACAGAGAAGTTGCTATATAGTAGATTTTGAGAGCAACTTGTTATTAAGTAGATTAATCGATTAGTTAGTAAGTTAAAATGAATAGTTTATTTTGGATTTTTAACAAAATGAGGAATATAATGTTATAGTTTTACAATAATGAATTGTATTTACCTAGTTTATTATATTATTTACTTAGTTATTTGTTATTGGATCTGCCACAGTGGCGTAACTCAAAATTTGGGTCTGGGATCAAAAATTTCAAAGTCTGGGGAGGAAAAGTTTTTATCGGTATTCATCCATTTTTTAAAATTATTTTATACACTTTTTAATGTTATTACATGTTTTATTATATACAATATAATATAACGTGTTATGAAAACTAACAAGTAGGCAGTATAATATAACAGTATATAATATGTAATATGTATACATTTATCATTTTGAGTGAAAATGTATTATTAAAAATTCTAAATTTCTAGTAAGTATACTAAACTAAATACCCTATATAGGTACATGAAAATTTAATTGGTAACATACCTTTTATACATACTCATTACTAAAAGTTCATATAATTATAATCATAAAAATAAATTTAAAACTGTATATTAATACAAGAAAAACATTCTACGTATATTTTACCTATAAATTGTAATATGCAGATAATACTCTACGTAATAATAGGTACAAGATACTCTTGTTATTTCTATCACCATTTAACTCCCGTCATCTAAGTATTATCATATAATATTTTTTTTTTATAGAATCAATAAATTAAACTTACCTTAATTAATGACTCAACGGTAGGATTATCCATTAATGTTTTCAAAAATATTATATCAGTCTCTTTAGCCTTTACATGGTAATTTATTTCGTCCATGTTATCACGAACATGTTGAAATGCAGCTATATCAAACAAAATACAAACATTTTAAAATTAATAATTACATATTATGTATCCATGAATTATTGTAAATGATAGTATAC
The DNA here is from genome assembly GCF_020882245.1 of Rhopalosiphum padi. Classification (NCBI taxonomy): domain Eukaryota; kingdom Metazoa; phylum Arthropoda; class Insecta; order Hemiptera; family Aphididae; genus Rhopalosiphum; species Rhopalosiphum padi. The sequence continues at coordinate 43,564,557 of NC_083599.1, forward strand.
TTATATGCATATAATATTATAATGGTGAATTGTGAAATAATGTCACGAGTATACGTCTTTTTTACGTACATGATAACTGTCAATAATAATAATAATCTTTCATAAAGTCAAAAAAAATGTTTTATTGTTACAGTCGATAGTCGATATCAATATTTTTCTAAGCCCTAATTAGGAACGCAAATTAAGTATATTAACTAATAGGTGGGGCAGTGAAATGACTGATTTAAAAATTAGATTTTTTTGATAAAATGGTTTAAGATAATAATGTTTACTAAATATTAGTTCAAAAAAAGAAAAATACTTCAATTAGTAAACACGTTATGGACTTATGGTAAACAACGTACTTTTGCAATAAATAATAGTTTTACAAAAATAACTACTTTCATTAATACATGCATATCTTTTTATTAATCTTGTAAACCATGTTCTAAAATATTTAAAATATTGTACCTAGTTAAAATTTAAATTCTAGTAGACTATAATGTCTACTGTGTATAGTGTAGGTACTCATAATCTTATAATCTTATGTTAACTTTAAATTATAAACAATTCCAGAAAGCTATATATAGCTATATAGGACCATTAACTTAGATAAATAAATAAATATATAAATATTAGTTCATGGTTGATATATTTTATCTTAAATTAAACACCACTCTTAAATATTATTTTTACTGTTTTTAATACATATATGAATAATATTGATTTTATAAATAATTTAGTAATAACTAATAGCTACTAAACAGTTTCAATTCTGTCTCTTCAGTTATTTATCGTTTAATGCAATTTTAAAAAACGTAAAATGTCCTTAAAACAATACTTAAAAAAGTTTCTTTTCATAATTATTATGTACATGTTATATTGTTATTTGTTACTGTATTTTAAGATAAATTTATCAAAACTACGAAAAAAAAAATGAACGGAAATGATTTATAAAAATTAAAAAAATACTAAATCTGTAATCACTAATCTGTAATTACAAAACACACTACTAACAATAGTGCCTATAACTTTATATTATAAACTTAATTTATAGTGACATATAACACCCGAGTTAAACGCACATAGAAACACTTAAGTTATACTCATATCTGTATTCTGTATTGTGTAAGTAATTGTTGTCATTTGAAAATAATGTTTGTACAAGAATAATAAGTAATAACCGTAATTATATGACGTTACGAAACAATATTTGTATTTAGATAAGTTCTACCTTCTACTATATCTGTAAAGTGTATAACATGGTTAATAGTTATATTCGTTTATGTATAAGTATAAAGCTTACGTAAATGGAATAACATGAAGATTGTAATTTGTGGATAGAAAATTAAGTGACAGTTAACCCAAGTAGTCAACAAAATATGATAATTTATTCCACTATAAACGAATATACAAATTCGGCGATTTCTAAACTATATATAATAATTATATAGTACGAATTAGTATGATGTATTCGTTAAGATGTTGGTAATGATTTGACGGCCTTTTGTAGTAGGGATCAAAAAAAATATTAATTTTTATCATTGCATGTTTTAAGATTATGGACGTTTAAAACCGACACATACAGGACATACAAGACTAAAATAAATATTGTCATATTCTCGTATAGTCGTATGTATTACTTGTATTTTATTGATGATAATTAGGAAAGAATTATATACCGTATAAAAACAGTGAGATAATATTATGTGTTAAAATAAGAAATAAAAATATTATACAAAAACTAACAACGAATTTGCAAATTAAAATACAATGATTAGATTATAAAAAAGGTTATTTTAATTTTGTACCTGAGAAAAAAATAATGTTCAATACGACTATATAATATAATATATAGTCGTCCGTCATAGTAATACATAAGATTATAATAAATTTTAAACACCCGCGTTTAATAGATTTTGTACGTTATATGATACATTTTTGACTTTCTTTGAAGAAATAATATAATTTTTTTTATACATTTCAGTATGTTTATGGTTGGACGATGCCTCAAAAGTTTCTATCATAAAAATTTTAATTTTCCCGAATAGGTGAAAATAAAAATAAGTTTATCATACCTACAATTCATTTAAAAAATACACATTGATCTACATACAGACCCGGTTTGTAACGGTATGGTGTGATGAAAAAAACGTACCTATCTGAATATCAACCTACCCCCCGGGATCTAGAAAACAATTGGAAATCATGAAACTTTAAAAATATTATAATTTTCTAAATGTAATTTGCATGGAGCTGCTGTAAGGATCCTATAGCCCTCTAAACGCCGCTACTTATTTATGAGACGACGGATACAAATATCTGTACATATTTTTCCGTTTAAAAACAATACCGTTGTCGTGGACCTTGTGCGACGAGACGTGATCGACGCTGGCCATACTGGCCAACAATTCGCGTCGGTCCGACTTGTTCCTGACGAAGAACACCATTATATCGCACACGACGTCACTACGACTGCGCACAAATATTTATAAATAATATCGAACCGGGACGCGCCGAAACGTCGGTCGGTCGATCCAAGTTGTAGTACGACACTCGAAGACAGACAACACTTGTAGCGGCGTATACGACATGCACGCCACGGCGAACGTGCACCGACTACCTTCTGGTTTCTACCTACGATCGGACTTGCGCCCGAACACGGCGGCGGCGGCGTTGAATAATAACCCAACCGAAAAGCGACCGTGCGCGTACCGGGGTGCGTGCGTGTGCACACCACGTAGACGTAGTCGAGTCGTCGTCACCGGTTGTGCGTGTGCGTGTGTGTGCTTTGCGCTCCGGTGGTGACCGCGTGTGGGACGGGGCGGCAAAGGAAAAAACCGGTGAAAACGAGCGCGGCAGACGAGCACCGCACCGCTCCCCGCCGCGTCCGAACAGGACTTGTCCGTACAGTTGACCGACGCAGCCGGTTTGGCGGGATCCGCGCGGTCCGCCACTGAATGCTGATCGTTTCTCTCTGGGCTCTGAACGCGCGATGCGCACGCGGGTTTTGGTCTCGCGCGCCCGCAGCCGAGAGAAAGGATTGAGGTGGGTCTACCGCGTATAGTTGTTAGACGACTATATTATTATTACACTTTGAACGGTTTGAACGGGCTTTTAACGGTTCACAAACATATTCTTCGATAAAATTCGTACTATTTTAAAGCTAGTTCGGTACAATTTCGTTTATTATTCCTATTTGGCCTATTCAATATAATATGCTATTGGGTTGTCACATGCGTAAACGAACGAAAACAATTTATTTTTACGTATATTTATAAATTAGAACTAGTGTAGTAGTGTACTAGTTTGGACATTTTGGTCTTTAATAGAATTCAACGTAACGGAATCGAATAGAATTAACATCTGAGATCTGACATATTAACGATTTCCGAATCGCTCCTACACATACATTTTATACACGTCGCGTGATATATAGAATTTAGTAATTGTCTGTTGTTTACAGTATCATACTGTAATACATCGCCCATTACCTATATGAAATTAATTGTAATTGTAGAATATTTTTAATTTTTAAAAAATACATCAACTAATTTTTTTTTACCTAAAATTTTCAATTTTGTTCGTTTTGAATTATTTATTGATTTACGTCAAAACATTTTTGTCTATCATAAAGCTTGACAACTGACAAAGTTTCTCACTAAAACAATTTAAAAGTTACTCAAGTCAAATTGTATTTTAAAGTGTTTGAGGTTTCAATTTTAACTATATCAATTAAAATGAAAATAAATAGTCTATATTCTGCAGACGGTATCGTTGTCATTTTATACTAAGCCCAATATCGTACCGGTGTTCTCGCTTCTCTAATTTTAAATTGTCAGTTAGTTTTTTTAAAACCATAAACGTACATAGCACGAATATAATATTAAACAATATGTATGTGTGGCACTGTGACAATGTGACATCAATATTACAGTAGAAAATCAAGACATTATATTTATATATTATTTACGAATATATGATAATTGCAGGTCTTATGAGTTCGAACAGAGAGTATCTTTATGGATTAAATTTTTATTTCTTTAATAATCTTTAAAAAACTAATTGGTTTATCATTCGATTTTGTCAAAAATTAATTTCACGTTAATATCTACACGATCTTCTGTAATTTTTTTTTTTTGTTGCTTTTTTGAATATTTTCTTCATATATTTGTTATATTCACTTAATCATTACATTAATTTTAAATTCTGAGCGGAGTGATGATATATGTATTGATTATACAGTATTTGTGTTTTTTGTGAATGTATACAAGATAATAGACGAAAAAATAATTAGTTTTTCAATTTTAAGGGTGGTCTCTGCTGAAAATTAGATCTAGTTTGAACATTATTTACGGAAAAATTAAAAATGCCCGTTGACCAGTATTTTTCATAGTAATTAAAATGGAAAAACAAAATAAAAAAATGTAGAAAAACGGTAATTTATAACGAAATTCCAGTTTTCAGCAAAATCTATTTTATTTTTTTAAACTCGAAAAGGAATAACCGAAGATACTTTAAATTTTTATCAAATGTGTTATATGATAATTATATATACAACTCTTTTAGAATTATTTATAGATATTTGAAAATTGTTTTAGTTTTATTTGTATAAATATCGTTAAAAATATTTCTTGCTCGGTTAAACTTGCAGGTACAAGATCCCACATGGGTTTTTTTCATAAGTGTTTTGTAAAAAATTTAAAATATACAGGCATAATTTATTTTTATTACCAATGTATATTTGTGAAATAAAATTGAAATACATTTATTATTATTAAGTGGATACCGCTTTGCTATACATTAAGAGTTGAGTGGGACACTACTATAGATATGTTAGACTTGAAATTAATGATATATTATTGTATATGAATAACGATTCTGAGCGGAAACCGCCTATATCTCCAAATGATATCTTTATTTGATAGCTTAAAGTTATTGATTTTATTTTTAGTATTATAAAAAGATGATATAATTTTTCCGAAAATATTACCTAGTAAAATTCCTGATAATATAAAATACATAAAAAAATTTAAGTTTTTACTAATAATGTTTTTAAATTATAACAAAATAATTATCATATATTTATATATTGTTTAAATAATTAATTTCATCTAAATTGAACGTAGAAATGTCTACAAAAAATAATTGTCATTGTACATTTTTTAGATTTTATAGTTTTAATATGAACCATTTATGAAAAATCTTATATTACATTTTAAAAACTTAGATACAAAAACAAAGGTTCCATGAATTGTTAACTACAAAATAATTTTCAATTTTTTATAACTGACAAATTTCATCAAAATACATATAAAAAAAAATTTTGCCTATGTATCTTTAATATTTTTATACGTAATATCTAAGAATAACTATTGTGATATATTGTAATAAATTTTCATGAAATTCAACCCAGCAAATAATTTTTGATCGACATTTATAACAAAAAACTTAAATTTCTCATACCTATTATATAATAACTCAAAATAAGAGTTTAACAATTTTGAAAATTATATCGTATAAAAGAAAACAATAATATAAACATTTGATAATAATTCCAAGTATCTATAAGTGATTATTATTGTTTTTGAAATACAATTATAAATATCAAAAATTGTTCGAAGAGAAATAATTATTTTGCGAGTAAATATCAAATGATGTTATAAGCATTTGAACAAATGCTCATAAAAAATTAATTCGACTTTCCGGAAGAATTTTTTTTTTACGTTTAGGTTAAAAAACTAATAAAGTTTTTTTATTATATTCTCATTAGGTAATTATGCTATGTTTATTTTATTAATGTAACTTACTCTTATTCTGTAATTAATATATATACAAAAAAAAATATATGTTCTATTGTCTTAAAATCAAAAAATTATTGTTTATTAGTTTATTACACATTATTTCAATATTTAAAAGCGAATTTTAGAAACTTCATTCGTGACTATTATTTTAAAAATGTACATAAAATGCAAATAGGTTGTATTTAAATAAACATATTTTTATAAATAATAATTTACATATTACAGCTTTAATAAAATAGTAATCAACCTACATATGAACATATTCAGTGGTTCACAAAAATCGCTGAGAATTTTCGGCGGAAACATTTAAAAGGGTATATGATGTGTAACAAGTTGGCGGAAATGAATGGATTACATATTAAACTATACTATACCAGCAATATGTGTAAATGTATTTCATATCTATGAGGTTAGATAATATGCATTAATCACAACTAGGCCGACAATTATATGTCGTAAAAACCTATTAAATATATATGTAGTTATGTCTAAAAATTACCAAAATAAGTGTTCCTTTAAAATATGATCTAAAAAAAAAACAACAAAAATAGATTTTAATATTGTATTTTAAATTAAGAAATGATTTATATAATATTATATACTACAAAATACAAATGAATTTATTATTGATAAACAAAGGGTATGATATTTCGGTGTATATGAATTTCTTTTCATCTAAAAACCAAATAAAAGTATTTGATGTATTTTATAAATAATGATGAAAAAAACACATTTGAATGATAATCAACGACATTTTAATTTTTACTCAATGCTATTTTGCATTGAATAATTAAACTAAACAACTTGTAATAGTCTTGTATGAAATATGAGTGAAACGATTACATTTTTTGTCTAAAATACGAGTGTACTACCTAGTATTCGAATTATCAGCTGACCTACTGAATCCTGATATTTATACTCGTAAATCTTGAACAATGATTTTGTGATTCCCGATTCATTAAATTAAAGATGTCTTAAAAATTGTACAAAATCATAATTAAATTCTAAAAAATTAGAAAATCCTAAACTTAAAATATGCTCTGGAAATACAAAAATTTAAAAATATGCAAATTTAAATATTTTGTTAACAGAATCGTTAGATTATGAAACAGATGTTCGTATAAACTAAATATTTTTTTGACTAACCAATAACAATATGTAAATGCAAACAAATGTCAACTCTAATCATTACACTATTTACTCATACGAGTATTATGAATGTATAATAATTATTTGAAAATGCATTTTATTAATGAAATCAATTTATATTACAATAATAGTTATATTGATGTTAAAAAATAAATATATAATAATATTTTTAATTATTAATTTGTTGTTATATTTTTATAAATATATTTTCAATAAAAATTAATTTAACCTAGGTACTGTATTACCAACGGTAAAATAAATACTTATTAACATTATAGTCCGCATAATCTCCGCTCTGAATCATGCTTTGTATATACTTATAATTGGAAATTTATGATTTAAAATTTAACACATTTATCACAGTGATATTCCACTGTAAAAGTGTAAAGCAGATTGAAACCCATCTTTTTTGTATTAAATACATATAAATCGGCACTTGATTAAACATTAAACAATAAACATGAATAACTAATGTGTGTTTTCCAATATAATTATATTATATTATAACGGCTTATATAATAATTATAATTTTAATATAATATATCTAACTGTGCATGGTGAGAGAGAGAAACAAAATATTTTTACTTTTCAAAAAACACTAAATTAGTAATCAACATTTACAGTATATCTGTAAGATTTTACAAGTATAATACGTAAAATTGGTTGTCCTGGACGAATTGTATTTATCATATTAAACTACATATTAATAATTAATAAATTTGATACCTTGTTATTATTATTAAAAAAATAATTATTAATATTTTATCGCTTATTAATTTTATTTTTTAAACAAATTTTGTTTAAAACATTGTGCTTATTATTGTATATAGTTAATATATTAATCATCTAGAGAGCGCTATGTGTTGGTATAAAAGTCTGCAATACGTTGGTGCTTCACGATTCGTTTTTAATATTATTATTATCTATAGTAGTGACTCTGGACTTAAACAGCCAAACGAATCACCGAGCATAATATTTTATATTAAATATTTGGAAATTTATTCTCGGCAGTCGGCTAATTGGTTCATACAGTTAATTCTTTATAAAGTTTATTTACTTGAGACATAAAATTAGGCTCTGGTGGATTTCTATGTTCGAAAAAATTGGAAATATTTTAATGCTTATTTAAAAAAAATCTACTAATATGCTTCTGGTATTTTATTTTTTTGAAAATATTCAAAAATATTCAATTATCATAAAAGAATACAAATTTAAAATGTTGTTCTTTAATAAAATGATATCTCAGAAAAATAACACTGCAAATCGATAGTACTATTATTGTGAATTTAAAATATATTAAGCGCGCAGATAAAGAAATAAACTTAAAACAAGATTATAATTAAAATAAGATGGACAAGCGGATGCCATTCTGTTGTACAGTATAGGTGTCGACATCGAGAGGGGAGTGAGTCACTGTGATTATGGATGTGTTAAATTTGAATTCAATATTTTAATGATATATCAATATATACGAATAGCTATAGTCTGTCATTCTGAGTAGAGACGATCTGTCAACATAATTATAATAGTATTAATTTTATTTCATGATGTGTTTTTTATATTGATTTTAAATAAGGTACCTCTTTTTACAATTAGCATTAATTTTAATAAAAATCAAAGAAACCATCATGTATTCAGTATTTAAATCTTAGATATAAAAAGAAAAATCTTATAAATTTCCAACTATAAAAAATATTTGCATCATTTTTTGATTTTGACGAAATTTTTCTAGATAAAAATATTAAATAAAGTTATCTAAATAATTTTTTTTTTCACAATTCAAAAAAATATTCCAATGATATATCTTGTGAAACTAAATATTCTGTAACTCCTGAAATATTTATAAATATGTAATAAAAACTCTTAATATTTTAATAATAAATAAAAAAATTATTATTAATTTGTCTTAATGTTTTTATCACATCACTTAATAAAGTTCATATTCAAAAACATAAAAATCAAGATAACGTATTATAATAAAATTAATAAAATAATTTTTAATTGCTCTATCGTTGGATTATCGATTTACAATAATGTTCCAATCATTTTTCCTTTAAATCTTATTTTAAAATATATGAACTTTTAGTATTTCTTTATTTATATTTTTGTAAACTAAATTATAAAAATAATACTTAGTTTCTCAAGTTATTTTAGTAGTAATTATATAATATCAAAATCTATTTTACAAAATGTTTGTAAGCGTACCTACAAAATTCATATTTTGACAAAATTTGATAATTAAAATATAACAATTTTTTGTGGAATTAAAAAAATATTAACTGTAAAAACTTGAAACGTTTTACTTTTAATTTATTTTATACGATGAATTTTTCATAATATTTAATTAATTTTAAGCCATTTAATTTAAAAATATTAAATATTTTAGTTCTTTTTTAAGTGTTGATAAAAATGTTTAAGCTTGATCAATAAACCTTTATCATTTTATATAATATGGTACTATACTACTATATATATTATATACTATATACACATCATTCTTATAGCAATTTAAAAATAAAGAAAATACACAGTATAGGCACAATTTTTTTTTTATAAACATATGAGTAATAAGTGTTGACATAATTCGCAATTTTAATGCAATTTTATTGTTATTATTAATATTATTATTATATATTTGTATATTTGTAAATAACACAACTGTAACTTATGTTTGTAAAAGCCGAGTTTTTTTTTCATAAAAATCGAAAATTAAAAAAAAAAAATCGTCATTTGCAAATAATTTTATTTTTAAAAATGTATACAATTTTTATGACTATAAGGTTTGAAAATGAAATACAAAATTTCTTATACGTTTTTCTTCTTAAAACAAAAACATCTCATATAAACACCTATGCAAATTTTTTATAAACATTTCAAATTCAATTTTTTTGTCATATTAAAACCAAAAATGAAATCTGTAGAGAATTGAAACTGTTTACCATATAATGTACCTACCTATAATCTATATGCTATTATTTACCATACACAAAGAAATTGTTTCAAAATATTTTTATTTATTTTAAGTTGGTAGATGAATAAATTATTAATAATAATATAAATACCTCAAATTTAAAATATCCTTATAAATAGTTCCAGGTTTCTCAGATTTGTACTTCATTGTAATATTTTATATAATATTATTATAACATTTTTAATCATAAAATTCAAATTTAACAAAATCATTATAATGACCCAAATCTAATGATCGGGTACTCGGGTAAACTCACATCTATACTACTATATAGCAGGTTGATTTCCTAGGTTTTTTTAGAGCTTTTTCTAAGACTTTTTTTTCTTTTTAATTTGGGATATAACGCCATCAAAGTGTTTTTCTGTGTGTTGATTTGCTTCTTTAGCAATAAAACTCTTAAATTTAATAATGCAAATACTTTAGTAATTAAAATACACCTTTCAATACTTTTAAAGTCTTAATATATTTTAAAAATAACTTAAAGCAGAAACGGTGCTCCGTATAGTCGGTACTCGTACATTTAAAATCACAACCAAAGGAACGCTTATAAAATGTTAACCGGTGCTGGGAGTTGGAATAATAAATATTAAAAAGTCAGCATGACAGGTTAAACGTGTTAAATATTGTAAATACTACTATAATTAATCACGAATTTCAATAATAAATGATTTATAATTTCAATGAATTTCGAACTCTATAAACCTATTCATTCATGACATACTATTCTATTTTTTATACCCCTATTAAAATAGGTTGATCCACTGGATCATTTGCATGTTATAATAGCAATGGTATATTATATCTATTTTAAATTCAATTTTGGATAGAGTTCTGTAGCTCACTAGCCTAAATATGGCTGATTTTATTGTAAACGTATTTATTTGTTTTTAGATTTATAGGTAATATTAGGTATATATTTTCATAGGATTTCAAATGCTTTATTTTAAATTATTATTGAATGAAAAAAAAAAGAAACCATCGATAAATCTTTATGGATATATTTATATCTTTATATCCAATATTTATAACACCTTTTCAGCTTTTTACTGCTCCAATGAGTAGTATTGTGGTATGGCTTCACCTAATCCCATAAGGTATATAAACGTTAAATAATATTATAATCTATATAAGTAAATGTTTGAGAACACACGTCACGCTTTGTTATAAACATAGCTACGGTTGAATGACCGTATTCATGTAACGTGTTTTGTGTGTTGAATTGCAATTTTTGTAAATTATATTGATATCTAATTCAGATTAGAACATTCACAAGAAAATAATTTTTCTAATTTATACAATTCATCAAATCAAAGTATGGCAAAAATCATTGAAAATTGAGGTATACGCGCGAGTGTATAATATTGGGTATATTATTGGAAAATATAATATCATCATTTCGTTAGTTATACATTTAGTCATCATTTATACACAGTTTTAAGTTAGAACATAGTAATAATTACATTAGCTTCGTAATTAAACACAATTCAATAATTTTCAAAATTACTCGTATTCAAAGATTACAGTATCATCGCCCTTATAGTATTTCCACGGAAAATCAATGTATTTAAATGTGTTTTTTTACAGTAATTGATGGTATGTTTAAAATTTTTTTTCAAATATTTATATATGATAATCTTCTTTATCATATTCTTTAAATTAGTTTAAAAAAAATGTATATCAAAATTTAATGAAAACCACGTAGATATTATAGTTAGCATATTATGATTTAGTAGCGTAGTATTAAGAATTATAAAAAAATATTATTAAAAACTTATTTTTTTTAAATAACACAGAGGTCGCTTTTTTCAAAAATTGAATACATTATTCTCTTTTTTACGTATTAACATTTTTTTTAGTTAACAATAAAGATTACTAATATTATTTTGAATTGTAATTATTAATAGTTAATCTTTAATTAAAGCTCCTTAAATAATTAGGAATGGTATTTAAACAATGTTACGAAAAAACCGACATCTATATTCCAATAAATGGCTTTCAATCTAAAATACACTACACATAGTATATTATATAACATTATTTTGTTTATACTTGATTTCAATTTTCTTTAGAGATTGAAAATCAAAAATACTATAAGTATATTTTTTTATATAAATAGTATATATGTATACCTGTTACACTGATTAAAGTTTAAAAATTATAAAAAGTATAAAACAGTAAATTAGCCCAAAAAAAATAAAATAAAATGATGTTACATTTATTTTACAAAATATTAATCACAGTTATAGCTGATAAAGCTTCGTATTTTGAATTGGTAGAAAAAAACAAACTATCCATCAAAAACTGTATTATTATTCTAAATTAAAACTTAACACTTCTATTTCAGTAAACTATTTTAACATTCAACACCATTATACAACAGAACGACTTCCCCGTCTCCCCGGTCATTTTTTAATCGAATAGTTTCTATTTTGTCAGTGGCTCTGATCATAGTTGATTATTATTGGTTATTTTTTTTTTCCACTCACACTAGATCCTGAAATGACACTCATGATATCTACCAAAGTATCTATTTATTAATGTTTAATAATAAAATAATGTATTATTGTCTTATGTCGCAATAACACATCATTTAAATCTAATTAATAATATTATAGTTTGTTTATGCCTACTTACCCAGCTTATTCCTGCAATAGTGACGTGGGGACGATGCGACTACTTGGGGAAAGACCATTACGTTCGTGGCAGAAAACGATTTTAATATTTACCCGGTGGCGGTGTCTTCAGTTAGGAAAACGAATTTAAATAATAACAATGGTAATAACGACGATAAAAAAGCGAATCACACACACGGTGGTAGCCCGTGGTTGCGCTGTTGTATGGATTCCGCACGACGACGACTAAAACATTAATAAAATGTAATGATAATATAATATTACTGCGATGGCGTCACCTGACACTTTTCCGTTGTATTCGTCGTCGCCAACCCTCTGCGAGAGAATAAAAATATATTATTCATAAGTTATAACCGTATCACTATCGTGCGCGTGTAGTACGATCTGTTACTATACTACTACTAGCACTACTAGCACTAAGTTAGGTACCATTATATCTTTATAATATTATTATAACACTTCTTCTTCTTTTTATTATTTCTAAGCATTTTTTTTACGCGTTTAGAAAAACGACGATCCGAACGCGTGGCTACGGCTATTGCCTACCGACACTAATAGGAAAATAAGTCTGACAACTACGCGTTGTACCTATATATAAATACGAGTGATATACCGAGTGTACCGAGTGATCCATAGGTTACACTTGTCTTATTTTACAAGTCGATTTTTATTTATTTATTGAAATTACGGACTGGTAGCCCAATGGTTACATTACAAGAAACATTTAAGTTCATGAAATATTAACATAGAAATATATGTGATAATTAATAAGAAACAAAAAATAGAAAAAATATATAATAAGATGAAGTAAATTAATTAGAAGAGTGAAACAGTTCAGTGTTAGCAATTCTCATAATTTTTACAAGTGACTAATTTTTGTAGTTTATATGTAATGTGTAATAAATTTTTTTTTTTTAATTGATTTTTAATGACATTCGTATTTTTTAATTTCAAAAGTAGACTACTTTTCTTTCGTTTTTTTCTATAATTTTAATTTATAGAATATTGGATGAATAAGATTATAAACGTATTCTGCTTCTGATTATGCTATTAAACTATAGTTTGTCATTAACAATAATTTAAAAACCTACTTAAGGCACTGCGATAAAAAATAGTTTTTATAAAATTGTAGTTATAATTTATTATCTATACATAATATCTACTTTAAACTGTACCAAAATACAACTATTTACATGACAAATTTATTTTGTTACCTATATATACAATTAACAAATCGCTCTGTAATCGATGTAGGTAAATGTAAGTTATAATATCATCGTCCCGTGTGCTATATAATAATAATATTACGTCGGCTATATTTTACACTTGCGAACACAGACGCATACAAATTTGAAACTGCATTGTACATATTATAGTTCCTATCTATTGAATTTAATGCATTATGCGTGACTCGTGGGCATACAGAGTGGGCCATGATTTTCGATAGCCTAATACGACACTGTCGTATAAGAAAACGGGAAAGCGTCATAGCTGCCCCTCCCGTATACACAATATATATATATTGTGTACTATATGTATGACAATGTAACACGTGTACCTATATTCGTAGTCGCCATAAGTAAGATCGATGTCGATGGTGGATGATACCTAATAAGGCAAACCGTTTCCGTGACGAATGGATTTCCGACCCCGTTTTGTAATACATAGGTAGGTACCCCGCACTGCACTCTATCTGACATAGGCCGTGATAATGGTGGAAGAGTTAGAAGTAGTTGTGACGATGTGAGGAAGTGTTTTCCATGGTTAATATTATTGTAGTAGGAAATAAATAATAATAATAATACACAGCACACACTTAATGAGCTAATATGGTGAGCATAGTAAACCCGTAGAATACATGAATTCATAATGTGTAAATTACTCTCGTATTTCAGAAAATCAAAAAATGTTTATGCCAATATTTTCTTTACGTAAACGTAACTTATGTTGTAAACTATAACTTATAGTTATAACTATTAATTATTATACAACAATGAAGAATAAATTCACTCTTCTTGGTCATAACCTATTGACCGAAAAAATCTCCGTGGAAGCTGGTAGCTCTACACAATTGTTCATGTGTAGCATATTATATATTATATAGATACCGCCACTATGGCATTTCCAATTCAAAAATTATGTATTACCGAGCATATTTTTCAATAATTAATATGTCTTCCTAAAAATTATTATAAATTAGAAAAATATAAAAGTTTTATTTTCTTTCGCCTTCAAAAAATTGTTATCAGAGACAATATTGACATAACATTAACTAAAGGAATAAGATATTATTGTAAATCACTTTTTTCTTACTATCTAAATTTATCTTATCTAGTAAATTTTTTCGTTTTAAATTAATAAGATTAAGAATTTTTTGATTTATAAATAAATTTAAATACCTATAAAAAATGTAATTATTTATTTAGAAATTATAAAGCAATAAAAATAAATTAAAAATAATGCAGTTATATCACAATTAGGGAGACATAGATCTATTATATAGGTATATCGAAAACGGTTAAATGAAAAAAAAGGGGAAAGTAAGTAACCGTTCTGCATAGGCCATTAGTTATAATTAATTAAATAATAGATAACAATTAGTTGTAGTATTTACAATTGATTACATTATAATTTAATGTGTTTATACTACCGTGTTTTCGTGTCTACATAATATTTTAAATTTTCACATAATTTATTTGACATATTACATTTTGCAATTAAGACTGGTAGTATGAATATTAATATTTAACCTGTCATAAGATTTAAAGGTAAAATTATTATTTGTATTCTCTTGTTGGTTCTTTTACGATATTTTAATTTTTAAAGGAGTTATGACTTATGATATGATTATGTACAATATAAACAATTAAAAATTATAATAACTCGCTTAATATTTAAAACATTATGAAATCTATCAAAAAGAACAGATTATATTCTTACCGTTATGAGAATGCCAACACTTGCTATTTAAGGAGTTTAATACATGAAATTTGTATACGTATTTGAGAAGAATTAAAATTTTTAATCTTATATACATATATGTATATATGAATACTAATTCTAAATATTTTAAAAATGGCTCCATGTTAGTAACAATAATAGTTGATGAGCAACAAGAAAATTATATAGAAAAGTCGTTTCGCGTGGGACAAAATCGTCAAAATCTCAAGTACATTATTATTTATAGTAGACTTTCTAAATGTTCACATTAAATAGAAGAGAACTATATCTATGTCATGGCGTTTTTATTATTTTGATATAAATAGGTATTTAATAATGTTTAATTTTTTATGAGCACAAAATATAAAAACAAAAAAAAATTAATCTGTACAAATGAATAAATAGGATTCTCTTTAAGTTATCAACAAAATAAGTATGATACATACATGACATACATTTCTCTTATATGTATGGTAAAAATTTGTTATGGCTATATTGAATACCGTCTTTGTAAGTTTGTCCCGATCTATTTTGAGCACTAGTTATAGCGTATTATCAGATCTGATTTATTTTTCAGTCAAATAACGTAGAGTACTTATAAATTAAGAACTGTATTTGAGTGTCTAGTTATTAGTCATTACTCATTAGTTACCATCGGTGTAAATCAAATCAGGTTGCAGGGCACCTGGGCACTTACAGTATAACTAAGTCTAAGTGGAACTCGGTTTAAGTGCAATTTGGTTGTGGTGTAAACTCGCATGAGGTCAAATTTAATCTTAGTGGCTAAAATGTTTTTGTTAGTTTTAAACACACTGCACACTTCACCAATATCCTATGCATAGGGCAAAAGAGTAGTGAAGCTAAAATGTTTAACATACATGTAAGTCGTAAGATGTAGAGACCACGCTCCCTAAGCTTTGATCTACTACAAAAAGTAATATAATTTTGTATTAAGTAGGTATATTAATTTATTTCTACTTATTAAATTATATCATAACATTGTAACAGATGCGTTTAATCTAATTAATTAAATAGATACATATTTATAATTACACGTATATCAATATAATATATATTATACCTATTATATTTTTAATTTGTTGACTTGTAGTCATAGTATTAAAAATATCACAAAACAATTAAAATAAGATAATTCTTCTCTATTCTTTTAAGTAAATTTTCCATTTATACTTTTTGATATTCTCAATATTCAGAGTAGACAGAGGAATTGTAACGTTTTTGAACTATCTATTGATATTCTGTCATGTTTTTATACATCACATTAAATTTATTATACCACAAGCCACAAGGTATAAATATTTGTATATTTTTTACTATATTAACACTTAGGTAATAGCTAATCAACAGCTATAAAAAAAAAAAATATTACTTAAAACAAAATACATTAACATTTGGTGAACTTATAAAGCTCCTAAGCACTTCCTTTCCATTTCCATTCATGAGAGTTAGGTTAGGTACATATATTTTAGGTCTTTCTTCGCCAATTTTAAATTAATTTGGCATCATAATACTATGCGTGTATAATGGGTATAATGTGTATAGGGCCAAGTTACTTAAAAAAATGATTCATTTAATGGTTTTCTAAAATTTAATAAACAAATCATGGCTGAAAGTCCATAGTAAATCATGTTTAAACTTATTATTGATTAATTATAATATTATATGTTTAGTGATTGGTCATTATATGCCACTCCGTATTAGTGTTTTTGTATTATACATATAGATAGGTGTTGTTAATACATTTAAACATGCGGCAAATATCGTCGCCTTCGTATCCATGGAAACAGTATATAAGGCAGAGGAGACGTCTCGGGCAATATTAAACTGTCGACACGTTATTTTTTTATTTCAGTATCGTGAAAATCTAAGTAAAAGTATAGAAACTAGTGGTCTGTGTTCGCATCACTTTTAATGTTATAAGTTCCTGTTATTATTTCAATAATTTACAGTAAGTATTAATCATTATTTATACATAGTAACTACTAAACATATAGGTACAATATAATTATATAACCACCCAGTATTGTTTTCGGTGACGTGTAAATTATAGGTTGTGTAGGGCGTAGGCTATATCTTCTCAATACTAATATTATACCCTCTACCACGTGTAAAGAAATAATGTGAAAATTACGAATTTTAATCTATCGTCGACAACGGTGCGAAGCATTACATATATGTATAGTAAAAAAACGTTGTTCATGCAGACATCACTTTGTATAGGATAATTATATTAAATATGCGAGTATCACGTTCTGAGATAACATTCTGGAAGTTTTTGCTACTAATTATCGTAACAATAGTAAACAAATAACTATCTCGACGAGTAGGTACTTCATTAATTCCATAGACATAAATAGCCAATAGGGTACTCAATTACATTGGACTGAGGTTTGAGGGTTCTAGTTAGGTCATTCGGCTAACGAGTAAAAAATACGCAGGAAAACCTATCCAGGAAAATGGACGTACAAATATATTGTCAAGGATTGGCGGAAAAATTTTTAGAAACATAAATATAATAATTTTTATTGCATTAAATTTAACATAGCCAAATAGTAAGTTATTATAGCCGTCGTCAGATAACATGGCATTAGTACACCGACTAGCGCCTGGGCGGCGCGATAACGTCAGAACAGTGGTTCTCAACATCTTACCCGAAATGTTAAGGCTAATTACCATAATTTTATTATCATACATTTTTAAATTTCTCATTGAGCAATTGATATTAATACCATGCGAGTTAAAGATCGTATGTAGTGCGTTTTAAAAATAGTTTGCATGTTAGTACAGCTAAATAGCTGATTATTATAACAATAATAATAAAAAAATTTCTAGGTAGTGTGTTTATAAATTATTATTATTTTCTATTTACTATAAAATATTTGTTATAGAATATTATAGTATATATTATAGTATTATCTTAGTTTCTTTGATTTAGGGCTAGGATTTATAAATAATAAAAAATAGAAAAATATACAATAAATATTATATTTTATAATAAGTTTTGAAAAATTTGCTAGGAATTTCTTCAAAAAATTGTCATAATTTACCTCTTTCACTTTTAACCTCAGATATTCATCAATATAAATGTTACGCACAAAATATAAAATTTTATATCTACTCGGTAAACATGCGTCGTACTAACAATTAATTAGTAATAACCATAATCCACAAGTCTAAGATAATATAATATTATCTATTTGACTGACCATACTATAGCATAATATAAATTGTTTATATATGAAAATAAAGGAATAATTATAGATCTCCATTAGATAAATACGATTTTACATAAGTTTTTTCAAATACATTTTTAGACTAAAGAAAAAAAATATGCTAATGCAAAGAAATCATAGCTATAGTAATGAATATTTCTATGATTAGCGTGTGCTCGTGCAATTCTTTATATTTGCTGACTAATTAGTGATGCACGAATGTGTGTATACGTGTTCGCTGTTTATCAGTCAAAAATTGCATCATTTTCGCATTACTATCTATATAATTAATAAATTTTAATTCATTGCCGTATATGCATATCGCAGTATACGCTGAAAAGTTGATTTTGAAAATATGTAATCTACACATACCGCGAGGTACCTAACGCGTGCTGCTTTAGCGCCAATCTGCCAAATTAGAAACATCATTCATCCATTCGTCCACTTCTCTAAACGAAATTACTATTATTTGTCTTAAAATTAAGTAAAATTGGCTTAAACGTTACACGTTTAGTATGTTCTATATATATATATATATATATGGTATAGTTACATCAAATAATCGAAATACTGTAGTAGTACTACGTAAATAAACCAAAGCATTGTATGACTGTATGAGTAATAACTTATTTACTTGTCTCGTCCTAGCATCACTCGATAAGCTCAACCAAGAATAATTAACTAGCCTAAAACTGGAATTTATAACTCGTCACACCGCTCATACATACAAATATACAATACTTTGGTTTATTTACATAGTACTACTACAGTATTTCGATTATTTGATGTAGCTATATATCGTGCAAATGGTTTTTTAACATATATTTAGTGTATTGCTCAATTGCGCAAAACAAAAATGAAATTATTTCAAGTACAACTTGTTTGTTCCGAATTCATCTGCATTGTACAGCTATTTAATATGAATAATCAATAAAAATATTTAAATAGTTATGAGTTTATAAGTCTGACAGCTTCCATATCCTACTCTCATACGGTAGTACGAAAAATCCAGCCCAGTTAATCTGGTTAATCCTCAACGGTACCGTATTTCGATTAATAGCCATTATATGAAACGTACAGTCTATACTGTGTCTATAGACTCCAATATTTGGTAATACGTGCCTCGTGCCTACTACTTTGAAAAATACCAATTATTAGCTAAGGTGTATAATATATAATTATAATACACAAATACTTATGCCAAAATTGGAGGGTATTATTCTTATTTGTTTAAAACCGAAGTAAAATATTATACTGTTGAAAATGCTTCCAAAAACGGTATGTAAATTGATGAAAATGTTAAACATACTATTATATTATTTAAATTATAATATCTTAGGTATGTCAATACTCAATACTTGGTATCAACTATCAACAACATTTTTTTTAAATATATTTTATTTTAAATAATGAAATGAAGTTATAACAATAATAATATTTATTATGAGACAGGTTTATATTATAATATAAATAATATACAAATATATCTGATGGAAATTGTATACATTTTAGTATGATATTTTTTAAACTGTCTAATTTAAAAAAAATTACATTAAATGTATTTATTACAGTATTGATTTTTTATAAACAACTATATAATATTTTAAAAAACTAAATTAAAATAATTTACACTATTCATTAATTATATCCAAATAAATTTTAATTTAATTTATGGCGTTCATAAATAATTTAACAAAACAATGAATTAAATCATTCTAATTAACCATAATTAACCATAAAGTTTAACCTTATAATACTATGTAAACATAACATAAAATATTATAAATTATAATACGCTACCATGTAGTTGACTATTTTATAGCTGAATGTACCATTTAAATTATTGTAGTACCTACGTCTTATAGGTAGTGATGATATATTTTGGGATAAAGGAAATTTCTAGAAAAAAATTGAATTATTATAATATAATCTTTTAATAATTCTTTATGTTTATTGTTTTTATAGTTAAAAATATAGTTTATTTAGAAAAAATTAAAATATCAAAACAAATATTGTTTATTGATATTAAGTTTATATTATTTATGATTAAGAAAATCAAACTAATAAAATATATTTCCAAATTTACAAGAAGTAATATCTGTGAGGATCGATTCCTCATATAATTAAATGTAATAGAATATAGATACTTATATGAAGTGATGAAATTATTATTATTATTTATATATAATAGTAAATAGACGTATTATATGAATAGAACGAATTGAATCATGTTTAAAAAATAAAATTACTAAATGTTAATTTAATTGCATATTTATTGCACATTTTTTAATTTAAAATGTATATAAATATCAGTGAAACATTTAAATGTTAATTTTAAATACAAAAATAATCGTAATAATGAAAATCTAACTAAAAAATGCAAATAAGCTTTGGTAAGTATGTAAAGTATATATAGTATAATAAGTATAATTTATACACATGAAAACCTTAGTAGATATCTTACATAGGTAAATTAAAAATGTATATTAGTGTATAAAAACTAGAAAATAAGCAAAGCAAAATGTTATTATTAATGTTTTAATTGAAAATTTATTCACTCGATTTAAATAGCTTTTAGTTTAAACTTTTAACCTAATATATTTTGAAATACTAAAATGTAATACACAGAATAATCAAAATAAGAGATTCCAACGAATGGCTAAAAGAGGTGCGTTAGCAGTTCTTCAAGAAGAAATCAATAATAATGATGATTGGGCAAGAGTTATGGGAAAACCGGGAATTTTAGGTAAAAAAAAATCACATTAGTATAAAAATAATAAAATAATAAAATAGTTTATATTTATTAGTGATTCATTATTAATTATTTGTTAATTTAGTCATTGACGTTTATGCAGAATGGTGCGGACCTTGTGTAGCAATGATTTCATATTTAAGAAAAATCAAATTGGAATCAGGAAACGAAAATCTAAATTACGCCATAGTAAATATTGCATACCTCTAATCATGATCAATTTTGTATTAACTCTACGAACAATTGAAATATACCTATATCAAAAGTCAAAACATAATTTAAATTGAATAAAACGATGATTTCTATAGATAACTCAATAAGTTAAGCGTTTTGAATTTTGATTCTAAATAGGTACATATTATCTTATAAAAATGTTATGTTGGTTAACACCAATCGAAGGTAAAGTATATCTTAAACCATTGTTTATTGGTAATATTGTTTCTATCATTTTTATATCTAGATATAAGTATGTATGCATATTAAATGTATACTTAATTGAAAATATTTGTTTAGATACATTTCTTATTAAAATCTAAGATTTACTTACAATAAGTACAATTAGTAAATTAAATATAAAATACCTATATTAAAATTTTATAAATATCCAATCATCAACTTTGAGGCAAGTTTCTGGTAGCAAATTAGATCTGGTTTGAACTTAGTATTCAATAAAATCAATTTTGTCTTTTTGGCGTAACTCAAAAGCGAACAACCGTATAGACATTTACAATTTCCAACAAATTATATTTTACCAGAATCTCCCACATATGGTGTAATATTCTGAGTATTTTAACTCTTTTTGAGCCATTTATAGAAATATATACATTTTAATTTGTTTATCTTATTTATTTATTTATTTTTTTTTTTTTTTTTTGGGGGGGGGGGGGGGGTGTAAAATTCTTTCATAATTTCTCATAAAATGTCTATTAAAAATAATTAAAAATACATAGTAACCAAATTTTTTTATAAAAATTTGAGTGAATTTTTTATAAAATTCGTAAAATCTCAAAAATTTGTAAATTATTTTGTAGTTAGAAATTCATAACATTTTTCTTTTTATATATAAGGTTTGAAAATTATATAAATATTATATAATAAATAATATTATCATTATATGGTTGATTATTTAGGGCTATACTTAAAAACTTTAAATTTTTCGATTATTTTTGTAATTGTTATTGATGTATAATTATTGTAAGCACAATTTTTTTTATAGATATTTGAAATTCAAATTTTATCGAAATTTTATATTTAACCTATATATAAATTAATAATAATGGTTTTTCTTTTTTGTAAAAACATTATTCGCGAGGCCCTCGCGGCGAGGGTATGATACTTTACGTTTTTCATGAATTTTACTATACACAATACAATTGTAAAACTGTGTAGATTAATTTGTAGATAGCACTATAGTAGTATAACATCAATTTATATCATGAACCTATTCACACTGTTTTAATATTAGTTAGTAATTAGTATTGACTAAAAAGTTAATATCAGTAATATAATATGATATAAATATATATTATAATAATTAAATACTAATAATATAATTTATATACAGTTTTCGGAAAAAATGAAATAAACTTACCGTATTACTATACTAATAAGTAATAATAAAATAAATTATTTTAATAATAATACCATGTAATATAGGTCGACAGACAGTCTTCTCTAATAATCGTTTTTCTTATACAGTGATATTGTATCATTAAATTCAAATTTAATACATCTATTAACAGTGACTCAATCGACATTTAGTCTTAGTGTACAGCAGAACGGTATTCACTAGCCCACCCTTTTTATTATACTTATTATAAATAAGTAACTCATAGTAAATAAAGACTTGGTTTAATTGTAAATATACAATTCTAGGCAAAATCTGACGACATAAATGTGTTAAAAAGGTTTCGACAGAGAAGTGAACCCCATTGGATGTTTTTTTTTGTAAGTATCTATATTAATTATTAATAATGAATAAAATATATTTTATTATTAATATACTAACGTTAACTGTAAATATTTATTTTTCATTAATTGTAAAAAAGGACGGGAAATTGGTTAATGTTGTTATCGGTATTGATGCTCCCAGATTAATACGATTAATATTGGAAGAGTTGGAACAGTATACTAAATACAAGAATGGAGAAATTCAAAAAGAGTTTGTGAGTATTCATTATGGAATTCATATTTTTGTGCATAGATACCATCATAAGCGTTGAAAAATATCCAAATATTAAATTGTTATAAATTAAGATACCAATGAGTAGAGTAACTGATGAGGAACAAAAAAAATTAATTGAAATTGAAAACTACCAAAAACAGAGAACAAGGAAAGAAAAAAAACTTAGAGGTTTGTATGTTTTGACTTTTGATAATGGATACATAACTTTTTTTTTTGTTAGATTTTAAGCATAATTAATGTCTTTCAAAATGCCTTTACTTGCCATAATATTCAGTAGTAGTGTAAGTTAAACATAATATTGCAACCTACTAAGCTTGTCTGTATGTAGTCATCATAATGAGTTATAAATAATGTTTATCCATATATAATTTATTTATAGTATAGGTTCAAGTATTATATAATAATATATTATTAGTTTAATTCGTTAGTCGTAGGTTTAATATAAATTATCATACATTTCTCCTTACATCGTGAAATTGGCATACAAATGGGCTTAGCAGTTTTACAGAACTTATAAATTCGTATTTCATGGTTTCAGATAAAAGAATGATGAAAGTGAGAGAACGAGCTTTGAATGAATTTTCGTATAACATCCAAATGCAAACGTGTGTTATGTTTTTCCCTCACACAGTTCAATACATTATGGTAGAAAAACCATTGGAAGATGACGCCGAAGAACTCGATGAACCCCCTGAACCTGTGATGATAAAAAAAAGGGTTTGTGAAGTGGCCAATTCGTGTGCTAGTAAGTATGAGGAACTTATCGTTATTGAAGCAAAAGAAGTGAAATTGACAGAAGACAGTTTGTACGAGGTAATTATTAATATATTTTGAATTTGATTAATTGGGACAGTAGTCTGTAAAAATAATCGATAACGTTGAAAAATCATTAGGTTTAATAAAAAAAAGTAAATATCCTAGGAATAACTAGGAGAAAAAAAATCTGATAAAATAATAGTCAAAAATATCCCTCAATACATTAAATATTTCAATCAAATAATAATAAAAATGCTAAGGATATTCTTCCAAACATTCATTCTTCTAAATATTTTTTACATAATACAACCAAATGTGTTGTACTCAATGACTCGTGTAGATAATTTACATTGATATTTACATGATTAATGTAAATGTTGAATTATATAATAATTATTAGTATATTTATTGATTATATTATAAATTTCGAAAAATGCCGTAATTTAATATTAAAAACCAACTTAGGCGCAGGGACGGATCCAAGGAAGGGTGATCGCACCTCGCCCCGTTCCCGTCTTAGGCTTAAGTTTTTAACGTAATTACTTCATGGTTGATTATTCGTACGTATTTCGTAAGATATCATAGATATCATGTTTGTCCTTTAAAAATTGTTCCCTCCCCGTTATCTTGGGCTAGATCCGCCCCTGCTTAGCTGAGTACCACATGGTAGATAAATCTATTTTTTTTATCTACACTTATAAAGATAAATGTGTCACTCTCGTGCTCGAATAGTTTGAATTGGAAACCTGAAACATCCCACGGCTTTCAATAATCTTAAGTTGATATTTAGCAGTTAAAGTCCTCAAGTTATTTTTATAGTATAAGACAACCAACGTCCAACATGTTATTGGATTATGATTTATGACTCATAATAAGATAACTAACTACTTTATACATTATTGTTAACTACAAAACTAAAAGGTTTTAAAAAAATTGTTGTAATATTATTAATGACTAAATAAATAAATTATTAAATAGTTAAAAATTTAGTTATTTAGAAAAATTTGTTATTAGCATATTATACTATTATACTATTAGCTTATTTAAATTTTCGAATAAACTGATAGGTACCTACGCTATAAATAAAGTATAGAGTGTACTATTAACATGTTGTATGAACTTACAATTTACAGATTGAAAGTTCTAATTTTTGTACATAACTGAGAACTTACTACTTACATATCTAGATAGATCGATTAAAAATTTGGCAATGATATATAAATAATTACATTATATTCTTCCATTTTAGTTGTTTTTTACGGAAAAAGAGTTTTTGGAAAGTTTTCCGCTAGAATTGATCGATGAACTATTAAATAAAAATGTGTATTCTGTAATGTTGTCAATGCCTACTGTCAAACACGATACTGCTACCGAAGAACCGGCCACAGGTGACGAAAAACCTGTACCCATCGACATAATGGGAGAAATAGAGCTGAAGTTGAGTAAGATAATTTATGGTGGTGGAAGCCCATTAAACCCTGGTCCAAAGTCGTAAGTTCTTAAACTAAGTAGGTACCTCTATCTAAATAGAGCCCGATTTAATAAAATTAGGGCCAAGTGCACAATTTTTTTCGGGGCCCCCCAAGTCAAAAAAATATTCTAGAAAAAATCTACATAGAGAAGGAGGAAATGTTAATAATAAAAAAATATATTTATACGTTAAAAGTGTTAAATACCTATCTCAAAACTCATAAAATATTTGTACATTATTTCATATACTATAAATACAATTTAGTAACTTGATCTAATAAATTAAGAGAACGTTATAAAATTATAATATCAATAAAAGCATATGACATTTTCTAGATAATATTCTTACCTTTAAATTTGATAATAGGTAAATTTACTCTAATATTAAAACTACCATCACAAAATGTGTTCTGCTGAACGAAAATTTGCTATGATCTACATTAATAAATAAGACAGAGACAGCACATGCAGGTATGACGTCCTCTTAAGGATAATGAAAAGATAATACTAATTAAATAATATAACAAAATTATACTTTATTAAAATATTAAAAATACTTAAGGATTTTATTATATGAATTTAAATTAAAATAATTAATTTTCAATCTTCCGTAAAATTAAAAAAATTGAAAAAAAATTATTAATTTAACAATTTATTTAATTTAATTAAAGTGAAATAAAAAATGATCAATTTCTATCATTTCTATTTTTATAACCTTTTATTATAAAATATTTTAAATTAGTAATTACTTTATTAGGTATCAAATATCTCTGATGTTCAAACAATTTTCGATTATTATTATTTTAATATTTTGTGATGGTAACTGATTAACATTGGGATGCGGAATGACAAAATAACCAAAAGTCAACTTACAATTTAATGATAAAAATATACTGAACTCTAAACATTGACAGTTGGTATTATATTTTACAAAATAAATTTTTGTCGAATTAATTTAAAAAAACAATTTTTTACAACTTACGAACCAAGGGGGGCCCCAATAAATTGGGGGGTCAAGTGCAAGTGTTCCATCAGCACTTGAGTAAATCAGGGCCTGTATCTAAGTATGTATACCTATCTAACACGTATGTGTGTGGTGATATAACGTGTTAACACTGTTAACGTAGAATTTATACAAGATTAAAATTACATAAATATAATTATAAACATTAAATTTAAATAATATAAAATTATTAAACATTCAATTTAAATTTACTAATTTACAAAACTTGAATTAAAAAAAACAAAATATTTATAACTTTAAAGACCAAAATGGCAATATGTGTAAAAATCGTGTATTATGTGTGTTTTAAGTTAACATAGTTTTGCAATTCATATAATATTTCATAGACACTTTATAACAGATAATGTTTACACTACAACCCATATTAGATGTATAATATGAATAATTTGTGTTTATTATGTTACTGTTATTGACAATTATGATAATCCGAAAAATATCCAAAATTTTAATTTTACTAGGGCAGTGTTTCCCGACCTCTTCTATTCTACGCCCCCTTTGTAGATTTTCAAAAATTTCGCGCCCCCTCCTATAAATTAAAATAAATCGATCACCATTTTATGTGCACTTTAAAAATAAACTATACAATATTCGGAATGACTATTTTTTTATTGATGATGATAATTATAAAATATAAATGATAGTAAATAATAAAATGTAACAATCAATTAAGACGAAATATTATAGTAATAAATTAGTATAAAATATTAATAATAGTAAATAAAAAAATACATAATGAAATTAATAATTAATGATAATGCTGACAAAACTTTTTTTTCTACAGTTTCGTAATAACTGCTTGCGCCTCTCCAGCAACGTATACACGCCCCCCAGTTTGAGAACCAGTATACTAGGGAATGTTTAAAATGCTTCGAATTGATAACATGCAATGATTATAATTATTGTTTATTAGACCATTACCATAAACTATAAAGTTTAATAGAAATCGCAATAAGTAATTATAAACATTGCCTAGGAGTTATATAAATATATCGTTTTAACTATCGTAGATAATATTGTATTTTGTATAGTAAGTCTTATGAACGATTCAAATTTCAATACAATTTGTATACAAATATAATTTTCGATTTTGTAAAATAAGGACTCAACTGTATCGTCCTGTGTCTATATTTACATGTATTATTAATTTGGTTAGGTAAAAATATTATACTATATAAATACATAACTCTTTGCAAAAGTAACGGTTATAGGCTTAAAGGTTTGGTTTAGTAGTATCGCTGGATCACGATCCGTGGCGTGGCAAGTATAATTCGAGCCCTAAGCAAAGTAAACTATGACCCACCCATTATACCTCCTACAACTTTTTATATAATCTAAAACTGTATGGTAATTTATAATTTTCATTAAAGGACATAAACCATCAACAATTTAATACAAAAAATGTCTATGTTAATTAACTATCATTTATCCACACAAATTTTAATTTTGAAGCTCAATATAAATATCTAGGCCCTATTGCATTAGACAAACGTCGTTCACCACGCCACTGAGTCCACGAGGAGTTTAAAAGTGTCATTGTAAAATTAAATTTAAAGCCAGTCGAGCTAGTAATAAAACATTTAACTCAAAATGTCATAGTATAGTTTGCTACTTACGTGGAGATAATTTTAAATAATAATTATGAACTAATTTATAGTTATATAAATTAAGTAAGGTTATTATACCTATAACCATTTAATTACATTGTCTAACGAACATCATAACGCTTAGTTAATATTAGAAATCTTATTAGTATCACGGCGGTCGGTGACACGGCACCATGATATCACGATTTACAAAAAGTCTATCTTTCTCACGTAAATATTAGACATTATATCGAAAATAACTGGGAGATAATAACAATTCAGAATTGTTATCCATAAAACAGTACATTTTATTATTGCCTAGTCATTTTTGATAGTTATTAATTAAAATCATTGCAGATAGGCGATAACATATAATACTATTATATACAATATCCATCATAGGCGCAAATTAAGTTTTAAATTATTTGGAAGGAGAGCTGCAAATTTTTTCAATAAAAGTTGTAAATTGTATTTCTATATAATCACAAATATTTTTTGTAAAATATATGTTCAGAATCGTTTTAGAATAATTTAAATATATATTATATCCCTTGTCTTGTAAATATTTTAATAATTTAATTCTTTGAGATTTTTACATTCTGAACATAAATTGAAAAAGTTAAATGATCGTTTGATAAATAGAGTCACTAACTGAGATAACATATCAAACAACATTTTTGGTACACTTGTTAAAAAAATATAAAAACAAGTGACGTATCTTACAAACAATTTACAATTTCTGTACATACAGACATACAGTACTTATTTATTATAAATTTATAACAAATATTATTTATTATTATTATTATTCAAATTTCAAGTATAATATATTATAAGCAAAAAACAATAATTAATTATTCTTCCGTTAATATTTTAATGTCCATGAAAAATAGCTTGAATATTGATATTTTTGATTTTAAAAATATGAAGTAAATTAAGTTTAAAATAATTAAATTCTAAATAACTATTTTTTCATTCTTCTTATTATTATTATTATTATTATTACTACTAGGGTTAGAATGTTTATGCACTAAATAACAATAACAGCTAAATATGCATGAAAATTTTGAAAAATATGCATTAAAAAATAAAGATATGTAGAGACAAATTTAATTATCAATAGAATATGAACAAATTGGGTCGGTACTACTTTTATGTGCTCGTTTTATTAACTATTGTCTATAAATCTTTGTCTATTTGGTGCTAATACTACGTATATATATATATATATAAGTAGATACTTTTACTCATAAAACCATAAAACCATAATTAATTCTCAACAATAAATAAATGATAATTTGAAAAATACAGATAATTAAACTTGTTACAGATTCGATAAATAAAATATAAAATTAGGATATTTTCAGCATTTTGTATCAAAAACCGTCAAATATACACCTAAAAACAGAAAAAACACAAATAATGCACTCATAAATAAAAAATAGTAAAATATGCAATTATATGCAAAATAAAATATTGATGTTTTAAATATAGATATCATGAAATACATTTCTATTTAAAAATGGAAGCTATTGGACAATCAAAAAAAAATATGTAAAATCATAAACATCCTAACCCTAATTATTACTATTGTTATTATTTATTATCAATATTAAATTATTGTAATTAATGTTTTGTAAATTCATAAATTTGTAAAATCAAATACTATTATAGGTACCCATAAATCTGTTACTTATTATTTATATTATGTAAAATTAAATTTTATCTCTGTAAATAAATTATTATTATTGTAGGCTTGCAGATATACATTCGATAGTAAATCAAAACGGACAAAAAATACCATCAGTATACACCCCCAGAAATCCGTTGAGTAAAGCTTCAGCGCTTACCATTTTATTCCACAAATTTTGCCAAAATAATGGATACGTCGCTCCTCAGCCACCTTTACCACAGGTTAGAGATTTAGTTTAATTACACATGACAGAATCATTTTTATTTATTATTAAATAATAATAATAAATATTTTTATTTTTTGCAGTACCTTGTCATGTTCGATATCAACAAATCTAATATTGTGTTACAAATCATCGAAGATCTGGAAAAAACAGTCGTGTACTACGGGTTTTTCCGTAGCGCTGATCCCGAAAATCCCATACTATTGTGTAAAACCTACGACTTGTTGGCTACATATGGTGCGGACAAGGTTGGGTAGGTAACTTATATTATTATTTTATAATATACTACTATTAAATATGTATATCAATTAAAATTGAAACAATACGAGCCTATAGTATTATAAATTAATTCTATAAAAATGTTTAATCACTATCGAAATTTTGCCCAGGTCCTGAAATCTAATGGCGTATTTAGGCCACTAATAAGCACACTTATAGGCACTTTTTAATTTTCCGATTTTTTCTCCTATCTCTCCTCAAATTTTTATAAAATATATCTGAGTATACAATTTGTTATATTATCTTATATACAAAAAAAAAAAATACATTTTACTGAAAATAAAATTGTTTTTAATATAAAAATTGGCAAAATTTAAATTCATCAAATAAAAATTACCTTTAGTAGTTTTGTAAAAAAAAATAATTAAATTAGCCTCCTCCAAATGTCATGGCTCTTGGCACCACTATCTTTTTAATCTTTTTCTGGGATTACCGGAAATATTTTTTGACTTTAAATATATTAGCAAATATATTAATAGCTGTAGCTAAGAGTGTTTTCGATTATAAGTGCGTATCTATTGTTTGAATTTTTGCAAATGTCGTGCATTGAGATAATTAGACACAAATATATTATTTTATCCAGAAGTGTCTAGTATGGTATCATGTGGTTGGACTCTCGGGCCACATTCACGAATTAAAAAGAGTTTGCAGGTCGGACAAAAATAGAAATTTTGTATTCTTAAATTATTTACTATGAAAAAAAAAATACTGTCTAAAATTTTAAAATAATGAAATGTATAAAAAAAATGTCTCCGTTTAAAATTTAAAGTGGACCCTTTACAATAGCGGTGCGGATCCCCGGGTTGCCGACCACTACACTAGAGGAACAGGAGGAAGCTTTTGTTATATTCTATAAAGTTTATATCATATATTAATTGCTGTGTGTGACATTAATACATTATTATATAGATTTGATATTATTGCGTATGTATGTAGTTTGAAACTTTGAAATAACATGGCATCATGTTTACCTGCACTTTGATTTAAATTTTAAAACTTACCTATAAGGTATTTGATTGTTTAATGGACACAAGTAATTAAACTTAAAAAATATTATATTTACATGAGTAAATAAATAAATCTATAAATTAGCTATCTCGATTCTCGAATGTATATGATACACAATAATAAATAAATATCATCTTATCAAAAACTACTTTGAATTATAATAATGGTTGATCCTTATAATATAAAATTCAAATTTAAAAACATTAATTGGAAAAAGTTGGTGATGTGATTAAACGAGGAGAGATACATACTAATTCTTATCACATTATTAAATTAATTTTTAATTAAACATATTTTTTTTATAGCGCGTGCACCAATGGTTTAATAGTTTTTTTAACGATTTTTTTTAAATTTTTTACTGTAAATATAGTTATAATTAGTACATACATGATATTTTTTATACAGCAAAGACGCCAAATTAGTGTTGTCTGTGCTCGTGGACGACAAAGAAAAGAGCCTGTTGCGGTTAGTTGACTTAGGGCCGATATATGTAAGCCCAGATCAGGAAGTAGGCATTGACGATGCTATTAAGTTTTTCCCGTATAACTTCGATGAGATGGACGGAGAAATAAAAATGTGGCTAGCCGAACAGGAAATGAAGAATGAGGAAATGGTCGAAGAATATGAATTTGGCGAAGATGAAGAGGGAATCATAGAAGAATATTCCTCGCAGGATCAGTAATAGGACCCAACAGAGTAGATTATCGGACATCGGTTAATATTGTGTTTGCCCGCGGATGCTGACATCAACAATTATTTAAATCATTGGCATGGATTCCAAATTATTTTTGTTTCAATCTTTTACTATTATAATAATATGTGTATATTTAATTATATATAAATATACGGGGTGTCTCACGAAGATCTGATAAATGAAATAACTTTTGTTCTAACCAATATTTAAAAAAAAAATTTTTAAATATAATTCATAGACACTTGCGCTACATTTTTAGTATACATTTTTTATTTTTTATTACTGAAAATAAAAAACTAAAAAATTGATAAAAAAATTTCCAAAATATTTGAAAATAGCCAGTTTGTAAATCTAATTAAAAAAAAATTTAGATGGTAAAAACATTTACTTAAGTCCAGTGGTTGATTTTATAGTTTATGTAAAACAATAAAAAAAATAGTTAGATTTTACCATGCCCCTTTTTTAAAAATAATTATATAAAATATTTAAAAAAAAAATTAAATTTTTTGAAATTATAATGTTTGAAAATTGAATACATGTATGAGAAACCGTACATTTTTCATATATCAAATTAAAAATGTCAAATATATATAATATATAGTCACGATTTTTTTAAGCATTTATAGTTTAAATTATTACAAAATTCATAAAAATTACAAAAATTTACAAATTATCTAGTAGTACCTATACAATTTTATCACCTGACCCAAACTGAGGATTGAAAATTTGAAAGAAGATAGTATAGAAGGCCCGG
Organism: Rhopalosiphum padi; assembly: GCF_020882245.1. NCBI lineage: Eukaryota > Metazoa > Arthropoda > Insecta > Hemiptera > Aphididae > Rhopalosiphum > Rhopalosiphum padi. The sequence continues at coordinate 43,597,687 of NC_083599.1, forward strand.
AATTTATAACACTAAAATTGTTTAGTGCTTTAATATGCATTTAAAAATTGTATTGAATTATGTGCTTTAAATAGCGTTAAAAAATAGTCAATTTAAAAATTTAATTTATATTAATATATAAATAGCTGTCATCTAAATTTTAAATCTATTATTTATATTTAACAGGTTTTTACAACTATTGTCTATTTTTATTTATTTTTATAATAATATGAAAGACCTGTCACCTACTATTACATCCACTCTTCAATATTATAATAAATAAAAATACATGATAGATTTTTATTGTATAATATAATATAATTCAACAAACTACTTGACTATTCTATATTAAATTCTTAAAAAAAAATCTAGTACAATCATTTTTCATGTATCTATATATTATATTATATTATATTATATTAATAAATAATAATATATTATATTAAAATCTTAACATTACGCACAAAATAAATAATTAACATTTTATGAAATATGATCTTAATCCAAGATATATATGTATTTGTTAGTGTTAATGTATGAAATTCCGTAATTCTATAAAATAACTACTAGTTATTATATAGAATTACGGGTACTTTCAGTTAATATATTGAATGAATTCATAAATACATACTTCAACAAGTTATTCTACGTACTAAGTACTAACTAGATATTTTATAAACTAACAATAAGGGTTTAGTTAATGTATTTAAAACTATTATTGAATAAACATTTTAATCAAATTACAAAAAAAAAAATCAAATGTTAGTATAAGTCAAACGTCTTACATTATTATATAAAATATAAATATAAATTTATTTCACGTCAATTTATTAGAATAATTATTAAAATGTTAAACAAATTACAAATTAAAATAAAAAATCTATTATTATAATTATGATTATTAAATTATTAATTATTTTACAATTTACAATTTATTTATTAGTACAGAAACTTTTTGGATGGCATTTAGAGTTACAAAGTAAATTATTTTTTAAACATATGCACCGTTTTTAGTGCACTTTCTTGGCATGTGCATTTGAAAAACCCTTGACCATTACCAAGTGATTAGGATTTGGATGCCTTTCGAAGACAAATATCTACATCTGGGACGTTAGGTTACGTTATTATTTTTATGAATAAAACGACAACGGTAACAAATCTTGTATGTTATCTAATCCAGTCCCAGTCATCTACATAATTATATATAAATTTCATACATTAGCAAAAATCCAATCGGTGTTTTATATATTAACTAGTAAAACAGTGTAATTTATATATTAACGAGTATATTTAGGAATTTTATAGAATAACTAGTTATTTAATAAAATAACGTATTACATACATTACCGCTAACATATATTCATGTATAATTTTTCATAATTTTATCTATAAAAAGGTTGGGAAATGAACAGCACTCTGCTGAATATTAGATGTCAGGTGGGTTGTTGTAACTTGTAATGGATGTATTAAATTTGAATTCAATGATGTATCATTGTATATGATAAAAGGTTCTGAGCAGAAACGATCTGTTAGCCTAGGTTTATTTTACTATGAATATTACGGTAAGTTGATTTAATTTTTTCCGAAAACATTGCATTTATTATATTATCAGTATTTATTTAGTACGGTAATATATATTCCAATATATATTATATATATTAATATATTATATCAAGTTCCAACAATCATAAAAAATACATGATCAATGATCATTCTAGTAATTTTTTTTATTTTTGTTATATAAACACTAAAACTAATGAAGAATCTACTATTAGTTGTATTACATTTAATCTTAGATACAAAAAGAAAAATGTAAATAAATTTCTTACTACAATAAATTGTAAATTTTCAAGATTTTGACAAATTTTGTCAAAATTATTAACTTTAAACGCTTATAAAAAAATATAATGACTATACCTAATCAAAAACAAGAATCTATTTACTATCCCAAACCACCATAAAGTTGGAAATCAAAGCATTCTATTGACTTCTTAATTCTTATCGTGTAAACATACACATAACCAAACAAATCATTGTAAAATCAACACATTTATCCTCTACATAGAATTTAAAACCAAAAATTAGTTGTTTTTTGGCTAAAATCTGGCTATAAAGAAAATGTAGAAAAAAGTAAAATTAATAATATTTAATAATTAATAGCTAAGTCAGTCGCGAAACCATTTGGTTTAGTTCGAGTGCTCGCGATATGGAAACACTGAAAACAATATACACATTATTATTATATTAACATTAAACATTAGACGTTAGGTTAGGTTAATATTATTAAAAAAATTATAAGTATTTGAAATAATCAGAATGATTTATGTAACAGGAACGCATACTGCGATTAAGAATTGTGATTGCTGTATTTACTAACTACTACTCTATACTGAGTCTATAGTGCCTACTGCCACAGCTGCCGCCGTGCTGTCGCTATAACCATGACACCGCCCTAACCTAAACTGAGAATGATGAGTGACTATAGTCCGTGCGCCCCTGGTACTCTAAACTCCGTTTGGCGGAGTCCTCGGTTTATGAAATCAGATCGATTTTTTTAACTAAATTATAATATACTATTACTATTACTTTATTTATTTTATTATATACTATTTTTTTTACCTAGACTTCTTAGACTAAAACCTAAAGTAATCGCCACACAATCGTATTTTTAAGAGGTTTGATTGACAAATTAATAATAACTTTTATACTATATCTAAAATAATAACTTATATTCTAAATCACATAAAATAAATAATATACTAAATAATACTAAACCAACAACTAAAACCTATAGAAGTATAGACTCAGATTTGGGTAGTATTCCGAATACTTTTTTTTGAAAGTATTCAATACAGTATTTTGAATACTTTTTACAAATATTCTTAATATAGTATTTGAAATAATTTTTACCGTCCAATCACACTAAAAATAATTTAATTACTTCTTCTGTCATATAAGTTGCTTTTGCACTTGTATATAACCATATAAGCACCTATAATCTGTGTATATTTCTATTCAAAATATTTTATAGTAATATATTATTTTGTTTTATACTATTTTTAGTGGGTAATGTTATTTCCAATTTAAAACGTTGAATTTGTAACTATTATTGTTATTTAAGCCACAGCAACTTGCTTTTGCCTTAAAGTAATTGATTATTGTACTACTTTTTATAATAATAATAATTATTAATTAATAGTTTTTTTTTTGTGAGTATAATGTTCCTTTATTAGGTTTTACTAAAAAAGTTACCCACTGTATTACTTAAATGAATCACATAATATTATAATTTGAATATAATTTATAAAGAACAGATTGGACAATGTTCACTTATAAACACTGAATTGAAAAAAAAATAAATTTTTGCTATTAAAAACTAAATCTACTAAAAAAAATTATTTGAAAAATATTTGGAATACTTTTTATGAAGTATTCCAAATACTTGGGAATACTATTATCATAAAGTATTCAAATACATATTCTAAATACTTTTTTTGAAGTATTCAGAATATGTATTCGAAATATTTTTAAAAAGTATTTTACCCAAGTCTGCCGATAGTATTAAAAAAAACATGAAATTGAATAGAATGAATATAATGATACACATATGATAATCTATTTGAATTATAAACGACGGCATTAGGGAGCAAGTTCTTTAATAGCCTCTGCTATATAGGTATATCTTTATAGATATTCATTAATTCTAAGCCATACAGCATGTTTTCTCTAACGGTATTTCTTAAATAACTTTTAAGTCTACGGTGAGTTGAAAAGGAGCGTTCACTCTTAGATGTAGTGACAATGATCGTTGTCAATATGACCAAACAGACTGTGAATTGTAGAAAAAATAATATAACTACAATTATGAATGATTATTTCTTGTGCTTTGTGAACAAGTATGGAATTTGGTCAAATAAAACAAAATACGGACAATGACCCCCCCCCCCCACGAGTGTTCTAACACCCATATCACCCCCCCCCCTAAATACGCCCTTATTATTAGTTATTACTTAGTAATATAGACGGTCTCCGCCCCTAAGCATAATTTTTCGTACACATTGATTTATTGATTTATCATTGAATAAAAATTTAAGTTTAATACTTTCATTATAGGTACAGTGACATAGAAATATAGAATGCGATGAGGTAGGTAGGTTCTCTACACCTATTGTACAGCAGATCTATTACCGTAATACTTTCCTTGATTGGCTTGATTACAGATGATAATTAAATATACTCATAATCGTACGGAGCGCTAACTGGTCGTCAGATTGTCCATAAGAAAAAAACTCGCACACGCTTCAAATAATTTTTTTTTGTCTATGAGCCATTAAGGCCTTTTGTAGCTTTAAAAAAACTTAAAACATTTAAGCTTTTAACTTTTCCTTTACCTTTAAATAAATACTGAAAAATAATGAATTCACACAATAGCGATTTGCGCACAGTAGAAAACAGAAATAATATAAATATGAATAGACTAGGTAATAGACACAGTGGCAATTCGTGTACACTCATTATATTATCATAATTACCTAAAAAAATAGTGTTGATTCACACACATGTAATATTACTTAACTTATCACAGCAATTATTTCACACAATGCAGTATAACATTGTAAAAAAAATAAAAATACAAAGTTTATGCTGTACAATTTTTAAATGTGAATGTGATTTTTAAGTACAAAAGTACATTATTACCTACCTCATGTTTTCAGTAAGTCGTGTACAACTCGATTTTTACGCTGAAAATTTCTTTTTCAATGTACAGTTGTTATACATTCCTGGTATTAAACCTGTAATCAAAATGGGAAATTAAATTAGTTATTTAAATATTATAGGAAAACATGAATAATAAAGTAATAATTGGTAAAATGGTAACTATTTTATTGGTAAGGGGTAAGCTTTTTGATTATTTAATGATTTTAACTTAAAAAAAATGTAAGTAATAAGTATATATAGTTATAGTTTTTATAATAATATTATTATTCGCCGTACGCTGATAATTACGCATAATACCAATTCTTTGATATGTTCATATGATGTGGTCCGTAGCAGTCAAAAGTACGAGCATTGAAGCACATCACTATATCGCTCGTTCCTATTAACCGCCACTTTGAACAAACAACGAGACTCTTTCGACTCTCACGCCTTATCCGTTCACGGGAGAAGTGGGATGGGTGACCGACCCATTTGTACGCGTACGTACGTACGACCAGCAGAAAAGGCCACGATTAACCACGTCCGTGACGACGACCACCGAATTTATAAGTGATAGAGTGCGTAATTAGTATAAGTATCTCGATCTAATAAAATCTAACATATTATACACTCAATTTTATGTTTGGCACTTTATCTACATCAGTTCTCAATTCTTATACACAACACCAATTTTAGCGGACAACAACAAACAATGATTGAATTCATTGCAGTTCACATCACATATGCATCGCTCTACCTACTGCTCAGAATCTAATAAATTAATAAACAATTTAAATTTAAATACTCAAGTTATGAACAAAAAAAAACTTTACGTTGGTTTTTTTAAATATTTCACTATCTAGGTGAATAGTGAAAAAAAAGTTAGGTAACGGCCCTACAGGACAAACAATTTTATAACCACTGATTTAAATGGTAATATAACAAATACTGGCGATATCAATAGAATTTAATAAACTACAGTAAATGGAATAATTTAGTAACTATGACGTTATACAAAAACAATGATGATGTGGTTATATTATATACATAAAAAAACAGTCAGACTTTATCAATTTAATTTTTATTCAATGTGCTTATTATTCAGCAAAACCCAAGAAAATACGCATGATAACTATCATGTTAGTGGAAGAAGATTAACAACACTAAAATGAATGATCACACTTGTATAATTAAATGGCATATGGACTAAAGTCTAACAGTATAACGTGTATTAATGTATTATATAATTTCGTTCTCCAATGAGATATCGGTAGACGCACACTGACGCCTGCTAATACAAAATCTTGGGTGTATGAATTATGGACCGAATTGACAGATTTAAAGCTATAGGTTATCATATATGATATATAAAAATAATAATGTTTATGTGTAACCATTTTTGGTGTAGTAGTTTTTCACTAATAATAAATGGCAATTGGTTTTTTTTTTTATATGCCCGTAACTAAAACACCAATTTATCATTATTTTTACTTTTTTATTTAAACATTTTAAACTAATGAATATACCCGTTATGTAGTGAGACAGTATTGTGCATTTTAAAATATTATCGAGTTAAAAAATTTAGAAATAAGTCTTGAGAAAAAGTTGGCTACAGTCGTTTCCAAAATGCTTATTCGTTTTGTCATTTTTAATTATAAAACTAAATAATTTACTTTGTCTGAATTTAAAAATGTGTATTATACTATTGTAAATACTGTACATTATCGGAGTATACAATATTACGTACTCGCATCCAAATTACTCATAACCCTAAAAAATAGATAAACTGTAAAATCTATAAGATTAATATATCTAAGTGCAGTGGCGCTAAACTCGGACTTATTTTATAAAGTGAAATATAAAAGTTTTGTTTATTTGACTTCCACTTCTATGTTTCACGCATTAGGCATCAATTATAATATATGTGTATATATAACACCTTATTTAACTTTATTAACCCATTAACGGCATTAACGCATTAACACCTAGAACTCACCTATATCCATCACTTACACATTTAAGAAGTGAAACGATTGCTTCACAAGACATATGAGTTCGGCGCAACTATCTAAGTATATAAAAAAATAAAGAAATTAAACTGTCACTATCATAATAATTATGATACATAAAAAAAATTCCCAAAAACTAATAATTTTTGAAAATACGACTGTTATTCTGAGAATCAATTTATAATTCACAGAATAATCAGAATACAAAATAATTTGTGGGTCACTATTATAACCTATGTGCGTGTTAAATTTTAATTCAATGATACATCATTGTACCTATACGACAAACGATTTTGAGCGGAGACACCCGAGACAGTCCATCAGACTATATGACTATAAGTATATTTCACGATATGTTTTTTTTATAAAGTTATAATAAAGTAGTTTATTTTACTATTATTGTGTTACTATGCTTGATCCATTTTTTTCCGAAAATATTGCATTGTTTAATGTTTATATTATTAATATTTAACTGTTATACTTAATATAAATAATATAATAGGTACATAATATTTATACCATATTACCATATCATATTAATGTTATTACATTTTGAGTCTGTACAACGAAAATACCATTTTACCATAAAACAGTATGAATTATAGTTTAAAATTAATCTATATATTTTGAAAATTAACAAACGAAAATATCATAATATTATAATTATAATAATAACATAAAATAATATTTTTAAATTATAACAAAATAATTAACATTATTATTCATCAGTTAATTATGTACCTAATTTAGACCAAATTTGAATTTCAAATGTCTATAAAATAATTGTGTTCATATACATTTTTAAATTTTTTGGTTCTAGTATGAACTACTTATGAGCAACATTGTATTATATTTTTGAACTTGAGCTATAAAATTAAACATTTTTCAACTAAACTTTCGTGACTGATATCGTTGAAGAGTTTTTTAGAAATTTAAACTTCAAACGCATATATAATAGATATTGTGTTTTGTATTTTTAATAATTTTACACAGTTATAAAAATACAACTTATATAGGATCTCGTATATTTTTAAGCGCAACATTTTTATGTGCCATAATTGAATAGCTAAAAAAGAGTCGACGCATTTAGAAAATTATACCATGTGTAGGAAATATGATATTATAAACATTTGATGAAAATTCAACACACACAATCGAAGTCTCTGCGGTTAATTGTTTTTGAATTACAATGTGTAATCTCGTCAAATGTCCATAAAAAAAATTGTAGTATTATATTTTAATAGTCTTAGGTTTCAGTATTAATTATTACTTATATTAGCAACATTATATTACATTTTAAAGTCTTATCAAAAAAAAATAATTTGTAAATTTTCGTGATTTTTACAAATATTATCAATATTTGAATTTTAAATATTTAAAAAAAATTGTACTTTTATACTTTTAAATAGTAATAATAATTTTTTTTAAGAAACCTTGTATTACATTTTCAAGTTCCTTAATTAATAATTAAAAAATGACAGGCTTATAATTTTAAAATGTTATCAATTTATCATATTATATAGAAAACAATAATATAAATACTTAGTGAAAATTGCAAGTATCTGCGATTTTTCATTTAGGAATTTCAATAAAATATCTATAATCGCGCGTTTTAAGAAAAATAAGTTATTAAAGATCTGAAAATCCAATATCGGCAATATTATAAAACGAATATTTTAACTTCAAATAGTTACCTATAAAAAATGTACGATATTCAAGTTAACTTTTTTGTTTGTTGTAGCAGCTGTAGCCTTGTCGGTAGAAATATTATAATGAAGCGTGTTGTATTACATTCTCAAGAATTTTTACCAGCATTTAAAAAAAAAATTCAAATATTATATATAAATAGGCGTAGTTCAAAAAGTGTCAAAATATTTAAAATTTATTTAAAATTTTAATCATGTAGGTATCTATTTATTAGATTATATTACAAATTGAAATCGGTTCAGTTAAAAACTGGTTTTACGTAAAATTGTCCTATTAAAGTTTCCTTTATTATTACACAATAATAAAAAAATAGAAACACATTTATCATTGTAAAATTAATGTATTAATTACTCCGGTTAGAATTAAAAAAAAAATGTATAAAATCAGAATTTAATAAAACTAAATCTTAAATAGTGCCATACTGATCGTTATTTTAACTTCCTTTTAAAAGTAGTTTCAAATGGGAAAATCAAATGAGAATTATGATGCAATTATTATACAAAGATATTTTTTCATGAATTTAAACGCATAAAAACATTAAAAACCATATATTTTAAATTTTAATGCAATCTTTCTCCCCAGTAAATTTAAAGTTTTTATACATTGCATTGCAACCACCCGCATAAGTATGCTGTAAAGTTTTTGTGTTGTACAACATTTTGTTTTGCGAATGTAGTTTATAAGTATAAAATTAATATTGACAGTAATATTATTACAATATTACCTACTTCATGTCTTCAGTAAGTCGTCTACAGCCCGAATTGTACGCTGATAATTACTCATTCGATATGCAGCAGGTATACATTCCCGGTATTAAACTAGTAACCAAGATGATGAATTAAACTTATTAATTATTTAAATTTTATAGGAACAAATGAATAATAATATTGGTTAAATGATAAATATTTGATTGGTAAGCAATTTGATTATTTAAATTAAACACAATGCAAGTATAATATACCTATAGGTTTAGTTTTTCACAATAATAATATTGTTAACTGACATTTTATCAATGAGTACCTACCTAGTACTGTATAAATGAATTTGTAGCCATCAACATTTAAAATGACAAACCCTTGCGCATCTATACAGGAATCTGAGTAATCTTATTTTTAACTTTTTAAGTGATGTTATGATGAGTTATGATCGCATTTTTATAAATCTGAATATTATCTGATCTAAAAAAAAAAAAAACCCGGTAATATTCGCTAATCGAACCACATCACCTACACAAACTGTCTCAAACTCTCAAAGGCGATGATTGAAGTTCGCTTGAAACCTACTTTGTTTATACACCGACCTCGCGTATTGAGCTTGTTCTGGTCACACTGTTGGACGCCCGTGTCCATATTATAATCAAAAAAAAAAAGAAAGAAAGGCGATCTGAACTCGACCCTTATGTCTGAGTGCACTTGCATTTGCAAAATGTACGTCCCGCCCGTCTAGCGTGAGCTCAACCGTGCCTGAAATGGCTGAAATACGGTCAATCCAACAGCGGCAACCGGCACTATATATATGTACACGATAATATAATAACAATATGGTATATATTTGCGATTGCAGTGTGCGGTGCGATTGTATAAAAACCACCGTTGCCCGTCGCGCCGACGCAGTTACCTCGGTCCGCGGCATCGTCGGCGATGGCGTTGATACTTGATAAACTGATAAGCTATCGTCGTAAACACTGCGGCGGTGTACGACGGTGTTTGTAACTATAATAATAATATTATAATATTATATGAACGGTATAATATTATTTGTCTACGATTAAACACTTCTACGTTCGCCAGCGATTACTACTGCATGGCCATTGGCCCCGTAAATCGTAAATAACAGTAGTAATAATAAATATTAAATAGTAATAGTTATAAGCGCGCGTCGCCCGGTTTCCTTGATGCATCAGATTGCCGACCCGTCGTCATCGTCGTCTGCGCTGCGCGGACCGCGTCGTGTGTCGTACGACTACTGCAATAGGAATAATGACGTGCTCGCCCGCGCCGTGCCTTCAGTCGGTCGTTAATCGGCGGATGCGATGAACGCGCCACCGTTACTAAAATCAAAAAGGCAGTGCAACAACGACGGTGCCATCGTGACGGTACGCCACGCCGCGTCGTGAACGCCCGCACATATCGTACACACATACCGTCCGGGAGATGTGGATAGCAACATGGTGTCTGGGCTTCGTCTTGTTCTCGTGTCCCAATTGCCTGTACGTTTGCGTCGGACGCGCAGCCGCCCAAAACATCACCAGCTGCGATCCACAGGGTAAGTCCACGACTGTCTGTATTCTACACCAACATCCACTTTCGACTTTATTGCCCTTTATAATTTATGTGAACAGTGTTCTGTTACACTCACAACTGGTGGCTCATACGCTTTGTCTGTTTGATATTAACCAGGCTACAATAACAGTTTATTGATTTTGCTAAGTAATTCTGTGGAAGTGTATGGACTCGTATGAGTTATGAGTACTTTTATCTGACTGAACTCTCTTAGAATACCAATGTACTTTACTTAACAAAGCAACATGTATATGCATCATTTTGATGAGGATTGCTGCATCAGTTTAAGTATTAAATTGTAACTATGGCAACTTAAGATGGTGATTACTTATTGTAGTATTAGGAGGGACCTCCTGTATCAATAAACAATTAAAGGCCAATTAACGAATACTAATATTTTCTGAAGCTTAAAAAAAGTTATTCACGCCATCTTAAATAACATAATATAATATAGTACCTACCTTATTTTCAAATATTTAGTTATAATAATACATGTTTACTTTATTTTAGTGAGCAATAGAATTATAGCCAACTCATATTTAGTACATATTTTTTAAATATTTTTTTTTTTAGTTCATATGACATATACCACTGACTTACTTATTTAAAAATTGCTTGATATAAGTCTATTAAGTTTTAAATATTAATTCATCCATATAACATGTTAAAAAAGTATTTGTGCATGATCATGACACATAATTATATACTGTAGTTAAAATGTTAATGTAACTGGATTGCCCTAGGCTAGGGGTCTTTAACCTTTTTATGCAGCGGGCCATGTATTATTTTTTAAAAATATTGTGGGCCGCATTTGTAGTAAAAACATATATATTATAAAAAAATTCCGTTTTTATTATTACAATTTTTATGATTTCATTTTTAATCACAAACTATTATTATTATTAAAACATGTATAGATAAACATTTTTTTTTTATTTTAGATTTTTTTTACTTATTGAAATTTAAAAGATTCATGCTAAATTTCAAATTATGACAAGGCAAGCCACGGGTCGAAGACCCCTGTCCTAGGCCCTATAGTAGGTGAGGTTCCCTTAAAAACAGAAATTAAATTGAAATGCTAGAAAGAGTCTGATGCTATAGAACTGTTTTTGTATTTTAAATATAATTATCAAATAATTTTTATCATAAATATAATTTAAATCTAAAAAAAAAAAATATTCAATGTAATAATATAGGTCCTGTAGTCCGTCAACTAGGAAATACCTTAGAATTCCTATAGCCTAGTCCCTGACCTAAATATGTCACTTTAAATAGGTACTATATGAGTATAGTAAGTATTTTTATTGCTAGTTAAAAGATTTCTATTTAATGTTACAATTGATACCTACACATAACATACCATTATTCATTAATATATTAAATTATTTAACTTAAGTCATCGTTTGTGATGGAATTAGAGACTAATACTAAAACATAAAATAGACATGATATATATTATGTAATAAAAATTATTAAATTATTATTTGGTAAAATAATATAGTATATTTATAATAGTAATTATTATAATGAATTAAAAACATTTTTGTTTTTACAAAAAAATAAAAAATATTAAAACATTTTAATATTGTTTAAAATATTTTCACATTGTATATTTTTTCATTAATTTGGCATTGCATTAAAATAAGTTGGATCCAAATAAAGTCTAACCAAACAACTGATTTATTTCCTTATTTTACTAGAATATCATATGCTCTATTTTCTCCTCGATTTTCTATTTTAAAAATCAAAACTTTACAATATTATTGTCCATATTAAATCTAAATACTAAAATCAATTTTTTAAGTTATATTGTGATGATCCTTTTAAGTACTTACATTTTTAAAAAAATTCTTATTTTTTGTTCTCGTTAACTAAGTGTTATTCTTATGTTATTGTATAGGATACAGTTCCGCAACTTATTTTTGGTCGGCTTTACATATAACAAAATTATGGCTCCCAATTATGTTACTAATGTTAAGTGCATTATATTTTTAACCCTCTTTTTCAACCACATATGAACAGAGAAGATTATAAATTAAATAATTTATGACAGTATGTTAATTTTTTCCAATCTTGACACAATATTACATTAATATATATTATACAGCAGTTTTATTTTAAAAAGTTTTTCTTTCTATATTTCATATTTGCAAAGTTATTTTTTAATTTGTCAAGATCTAGTTCATTTGATCTTGATCTTTAATAGGTATTAAGTTCACTTATATCAGTTAATTTTCCTTGTAAACTAATCTTTCGTAGACAGTTTTAATTAATTTCAATTTGGAGGATGGCCTTTTGGTAGTGGCGACAGTAAATAAGTCAAATATATAATACATACTCTTAGAATTTCACCATAAAGTAAAAATAAATCATTTTTATAAACAAAAAAATGACAATTCTTGAATTGTTCTCATTCTTGTCTGTTTATGACATCTAATTATCAGTAGATTTGTATTTATTAACCATTTAAAATTAATATGCACATATACATAATATGTTTTATTTATATGTGTTTTATAAATTTTATTTTTTTCTCATCCAATTTGTTATTATATTGTACAATAAAATATAAATTCTAATTCATCTAGGTCCACGAATGACTATTAAAAAATCTTAATTCATTTAACGCATCTGTACTAATAATAAATAAATAAATGCAAATTCAATCTATATGAAGCTTTAGCTTATTTTTTAAATTTAATTACTAGATTTGTAATAATATTAATAATAAAATAGTAAATGGTACATTTGAATTAAGCATGTGTCAGAAATTAGAACCACCTCTGCTTACATTTTTAGCGAGATTTTTAATTTTAAAAAAATGATTAATATTAATATTTTATAATATACTTACATAATAATACTTAAATATTTAATACATCATTGATTATTATTATAAATATTCATGTAGAAAATACTTGTATGTATAACTCCACATTAACAAAAAAAAATGTTAGTGGCATCTAAATATAGACTTAATTTTTGATAGTACAACTTGCATCAGCCCTTTTGCTTGGTAGGCCAGTATGAGTGGATATTTAGATAGTAGGTAGTACCAACTATATATTCGATTATTATAATTCAAATTATAATAATTATAAATATTGATTTGGTTTGAATAATTGTATATTCAATTATTCATTAAATCTAATACAAATGATAATTTTCAGATTAAAAAATCAATATTTAATAAGTTTATATCTAATTTAAAATAATAGAAAGATATTAAGCGCTCATGTTGAGTTTAATTGATTATGTCTATTACCTATATACTTTTGTTATATAAAAATTATAAATTATTACTTGTTATTAGGTACTGTTATATTAGTATATACTAGTATATTTAATACTTATATTTTTTGTATCTTTTATGATTAGTTATAAATTTCTTAATTATAATTTTATCAATGAAAATATTGTATTCGTATTTTTAAAATCTATTATTAAATACTTGATTATTTACTCAATAGCTTATAATCAACTATAATTGTATATATATTTTATTATTTTAGTAACCAAAAGCAAACCACAAAATTTAACTGTTACTAATGTAACCAGTCGATCAATAACAGTAACATGGCTCGCACCAAAAGATGGTGAGGATGGAATAACCAATTACAATCTTTATTATTCATATGACAATAACACATATGCAAAATTATTGACATATACACACATATACACAATTGTAGATCTCAGTAAGTATAAATCATATTTTGTAATATTTTGAACACATTATTTTTTATTTATAATTGAAAATGTTAATTTTATATTCTTCTAAAATTCAATTAATTAGTTAAACTTACTACTTTTTGAATATTATTCAATCTTCAGCATTTTATGTTATTTAGTTCTGAAATATCTTTCATTACTTTCATTCCCATCTTTCATTTCCTTTCATTTCTTTAGTTTATAATAAACTAAAATCATTGATGCATAATGTATTTATCAAAATTAAAGTATAAATTATTATTCATTTTTATTAAAATCAACAATTATTTAAAGTAATAGTGATAGTAATATAATAACATATCTTATTGTAAAATTAATTTAGCTGACTTAATATAGGAATTAATAATTATTATTATATTTTAGTCTTACAACGTGTTTTATAACGAATATATTATTTGCTACCTCATATTTCTAGTTTTTTATTTGTGTCAAGCAAAAATCCATAATTAAGTACAATACACATTAGATAATTTTGTATCAATATAATTTCAAAGAGATTTAGTCATTTTCAAACATTGAAATTTGTACAATAGTATTTTAAGGCATAAATTTATGTATCTCAATATATGGTTACTGATATTAGGATACTCTTCTTTTAAAATTGTAATTCTCTCACGATATTTTAAAAACACCTTATTCATTTCAGATTTTTACCAGTCTACATTTTTATAGTTTATTTACTTCTTCACAGATGTTATGACATGCAGGAACTAAACAATTTAAATCGAAAATATTAGCCTACAAATTATTAATTAATTGTCCTTCATTTTATAAAATATTTATCGATAAGAGGATCAAAATATCTTAATTTAAATTAAGATTAACAATAGAATTTTGATAAATGAAAGTCTTACTTTTTTATTCTTTTTAATTTTTAATAAAGCATTTTTATGTTGATGGATTCTGACTTGTTACTGTGTTTGGAATTTTTTGTCAATTGATACTTTGATGTCATAAATTTTACAATATAAAATCAATCCATTGATTTAAAATATATTTTCCATGAATTCTGTAACATATTTTTAACTTTTGGCATATTAAAATAATAGAATATTCAACAAAAAAATAAGTGAAAAAACGACAGTTGATACAAAATTTATAAAAAAATTTGATCTATGATCAATGGTTGGCAATTTTCTTGGACTTTCAGGCCACATTTACGAATTAAAAAGTTCTCGAGCCGGACAAAAATAAAAATTTTATATTCTTAAATTATTTACTATGAAAAAAAATACTGCTTAAAACTTTAAAATAATGAATTATAGAAAAGAAAAATTTTGTCATTTTAAAATTTAAAGCGAGCTGTTTATGATAGCGGCGGCCCGCGGGTTTCCGACCACTGCTATAGATAGTATAGGTTTTTTAATAAATGCTTAAGAGACTGTTATACCCGCATGTGTTGTCTCTGTCTTACTAATGTAGATCATCGCAAATTTTCGAGTAAATTTACCTATTATCAAATTTAAAGATAAGAATATTATCTAGAGCATCTCATTCACTTTTATTGATATCTTAATTTTTAAGTGAGTTATGGTTATGTAAAATATTAAAACTTTAAAATGCTCGTAACTCGCTTAAAAATTAAAATACCAAAAAAAGCCTAAGAGATGGCCTAGATAACATTATTACCTTTAAGTTTGATAACAGGTAAATTGACTCTAATATTAAAGCTAACATCACAAAATGTGTTCTGCAGAACAAAAATTTGCTATGATCTACATTAGTAAGACAGAGACAACACATGTGGTTATAACGTCCTTATAAAAGGATGTTATACACATCTAGTTTGTCTCTGTCTTATATTAACATAAAACGGTGAATTTGTATTCAATAGAACCAATTATGTGTTGTTAGCTTTAATATTAGAGTTACCTATCAATATTATCAATATTAAAGGTTAAAATATTATCTGTGGCATTAGCTTTATTTGATATTTTAATTTTAAAACTAGATCTGAGCATTTTTAATTTAAAATATTTATTATACTTTTAAAAGTTAAATTATCAAAATAATCAAATACTTTATCACAGATAATTTTCTTACCTTTAACTATGATAATAGAATAATTCATTCAAATATTTAAGCTAATACCACAAAAACAGAGACAGCTCATGCACATTGCATCCTTTTAATTATTTTATTCCTGACAAACATTTAATTTATATATCTATCAGCGTTAATGCAGTATACCTATTATAGGCAATATAATTTAAAACAAAATATAAAAAAAAAACATTTATGAGTAAAAAAGGCCAAAATTTAGCCATTAGCTTAGAAATTAAATGAAATATATTATTAAGTAAAAATTATTTTCCTATTGTTATTCAAAAAATAAAACATTAGTTTATTATTACAATCTTTTAATTTAAGACAAGTCCCTAGTTTAATACTTGTTTATTATTATTATTAACTAAATTTCCATTTTGATTATAAAGTTTAACATATTGTTAGTGCTTTAATTAAATTTCTTAATTTTTATGGTTATCTTCTAAAATATAATATAATAATGGTACTACAATACATTTTAAATAATATATATTTTTACTGTTACTTATTTCTATTTTTTTTTTTATTTACTTGGATTTTTACTTATATATTTCTAGAACCTTTCACTGAGTACCAAGTACACGTTGTGGCCAAATGTGGAAATCATATAAAAAGTGAATCTTCAGATACAATAATGCAATATACTGATGTTGATGGTCCAGGTCCACCAATTATTATAAATGCTACATGTGTACCAGGAACTAACGGCACATCTATTTTCTTACAATGGACTAAACCTCAACTATTTTATAGATCAGTAGATGAATATATTATATATGTTTCTTATGACACTGATTTTGTTAAAAAATTAAACTATTCTTTACCAAAAGACAGTAACAATTTAAATGTATGTAAAGTATTAAGAATAGTGTCGTAACATAATACTTGATTTGACTAACTGTGGATTATTATAATTTTTTAGCATTTTCAGTATGTTGTTCAAAACTTAACAGGTAATACCATGTATGAATTAAAAATAAATGGAGTAACAAATAGTTACCTTGGAAAAGATGTAATTGAAGGTAAAGCTTCAGAGCCTCGTTCAGTCTATTTACATAAAGATTGTGATAATGACAGTACTTTGAAAAATAATCATAATTTAATTGAAAATACAAAATCTCTTTTAATTGGCTTATGTTGCGTATTGGGATTACTTTTCATTGTGGCTGTTGTATTATTTTGGCAGTAAGTATTTTTTTGTTTTATATATAAATATATATGTATAAACATTACAATATAATATCTTACACTTTATCCTTTTTATCACCATAGCTAACAATATGTGTGATTCTTTACATGTAACACATAAAATAAATGTTTTGTACTATAGATGCCATCCTGTGTGTAGGGTATACTTTCATGCTGCTTATTATTATCTGGAGGATCCACCATTTGTGTCACATACTGTACCAACATTACCAAATTCTGATTGGTGGAAGCACAAACAAGAATCTCATGTTGTGACAGTGGATGGTTTTGCTAAGCATGTAGCTAATTTGCATGTTGATGGAGATATTGGTTTTAGCAAAGAATATGAAATAATTCAAGAAGAGTCCATGAATTTTGATTTTTCAACTGAGTCATCACAATTACCAGAAAATAAAACAAAAAACCGATATCTTAACATAGTTCCTTGTAAGTTAATAAATTATAATTCATCATGCTATTGTTATTTATGAATATATTTTGTACTGAAAGTTTAAAAATATTGATAAGAGAGTGCATAGTTGGTCTAAGACAGTAGGCCAACACATAAATTCTAATTATTCTTGTACAGAAATGTATAATATTACCAGATTAAAGAATTAAAAATATTTTATAGTTTTATTCAAAATATATTATTTTGATTATAATAAGTATAAAATGTTAACATAGCCATGCATTTTAGCTAGTGTGATTGTGTAGCCTTGGTTTTAATATTATCTGGTTAATGTTAGCATAGTGAAAATATTACATTTTTAATTCTGTGCCTCTCTATTTACAATAAAGACACAACATCAAATTACATTAGTATTTCATTATTTTTTAAGAAGATAATGAGCCTTTTTAAACAAGTTTAATTTTCAATTATAATACATTTTATCCTAGTAGTATATGGGTCAAATAGATGGGCATAGTATATAGATCTTAATTGAGTAGAATTTTAATTTTTGAACACTAGGCTAGCTCTGGAAGACTTATTTAGTTAGTAATTTAACTTAATTTTGTCAGGAGTGCCCTTGATTTAGGATTACACCTAAATATAAGTATACATAGTAAATATGTATAATATTATACAAAATGGATTTTAATTAAAAATCAACTAATACAAATTTATGCTAATTTTACTAACGTATGTTCATTTTTTTTTTTTTACTTTAAATATTATAATCAATAACTTCTATAACATTGTTATTTACAGATGATCATAGCAGAGTTAAACTTCATATTAATAATATGCCTGGAAGTCATTCTGATTATATAAATGCTAACTATATTGATGGTTTTGAAAAAGCTAATGCATACATTGGCACACAAGGACCATTACCATCAACAATTATTGATTTTTGGCAAATGATGTGGGAACAACATGTTCACGTTATTGTAATGATAACAAATTTAGTAGAACGTGGTCGGGTAATATATTTCAAGAATCATTATTATTAAAATTTGCAAATAAAATTATTTTTCATTTTTACAAATACTTAATTATTTTAATTATTAACTTAATTTATTACTTTACATGTTTTTTCTTTGTATTCTACAAGTGTTCTTTAACCAAAGTCAACTTATATATTGTAATAGACATTTCTTGAAGTTTGTTCCTTTATAAATAACTAGAACCTCCAAATTTAATTTCTACTTATTAAAAATATTATGTAATTATTTAACTTTAATTTTTATATCAGTTTTAAATAGATCAATTGAGGTTGTCAGTAAAGCTCTCTAAATTCTTAAGTTCAACTTCTAATCATACTTAAAAATGAATAATTCTTTTAATAATTTGTAATCTTAAAATCAAATCAAAATTGTATTCTGTATTACCCTCTTGCTATAATACTTCATATTTTACATTAGAAATTTTATACATTAGATTTTGATTACTGTAAAGAATGTGTACTATGTAATAATTTCTACTTTCTATATTCACATTGGGAAATATATTCTATATTTTATAAAATACCCTTTTATTTTATAATTTAAACAAACTTTTTTGCTCATGTGTCTTGCTTAAAAATTTCTTAAAGAAAACATGATTTTATATTGAAAAAATATAGTATATTATTTAATGTGTTATTTTGCATATTTACTTCTAAATAACTAATGTAGCTCTTGCATCATAAAATAAATTTACTAGTCAAGTTACCAAACATTATTTAAAAAGTAATTATTAACATGCTTAACATTACTAAACAGTGCCCAGTATTGCAAATTATATTTAAAAAAAAACAATAAAACAATTTATCACTATAAATTAATTAATAAATTTAATTGGTGTTTAATAAAGATTTATGTGAAGCTTTATTTTATATGTTTTCCAATTGTAAGTTTTGAATTTTTTTAGAAAAATACACAAGTAGGTAATATACTATTTAAATCTAAACTTTGTAAAGATATAAATAAATATATTAATATTAGCAAGATGAATAATAACTGTTGTTTAAATAGGAATTCAGTTTATTC
Source organism: Rhopalosiphum padi (assembly GCF_020882245.1). Lineage (NCBI taxonomy): Eukaryota > Metazoa > Arthropoda > Insecta > Hemiptera > Aphididae > Rhopalosiphum > Rhopalosiphum padi. The sequence continues at coordinate 43,617,803 of NC_083599.1, forward strand.
AATTTATATCAAGATCGTCACTAAAATATTTTATTCTATATAATGCAATGTAAAGTGTAGAGGGTGCTATTACAAAAAAATAATTAATTAATAAATATATAAATTAACTTATATTTTTTTCATTAACAATAGCATGTTGTCTATAAATTCTTTATTATTTCATATTGTAATAGTTAGTAGTTTTATAGTACATAGATAATAGTATAATATATTAGTATATAGATAATTAAACAAGATTATTTCATTTTAATTCTTGATTAAATATCTTTTGACTAAAATACTTTTAATTCGTCAAAAAAGTCAAAAAAATTTAATAGACCTACTGTTTGTTTATTTTTTAATAGAGAAAGTGTGATTTATACTGGCCAAATGAAGGTATAGAAACATATGGATTTATTCAAGTTAAATTATTAAAAGAAGAACTTATGGCTATGTATACTGTTCGTACATTTCAAGTGCATCATACACGAGTAATATATTATGATAAGTATTTTCAAAATAAAAGATGTTTTAAAATGAAATGTTTTTAGGCTAAAAAGAAAAAAAATATGCCACTAGGTAGAACTATATATCAATATCATTATACTAACTGGCCTGATCATGGTACGCCAGATCATCCTTTGCCAATTTTAAGTTTTGTGGATAAATCAGCTGGAGCTAATCCACCTGACGCTGGTCCTATTGTTGTTCATTGCAGGTATGTTATTAAATAAATATTTTTTAAATTTAATTTCTAGTTAAAGTATTGATATACAATGATAATATAATTTGTTTTGTAGTGCTGGTGTTGGTAGAACTGGTACATATATTGTATTAGATACTATGTTAAAGCAAATTAAAAGTGAAAAAGAAGTGAATATATTTGATTTCTTAAAGCACATTAGACAGCAAAGGAATTTTTTAGTCCAAACTGAAGAACAATATATATTTATCCATGACGCTTTATTAGAAGCAATAAATTGTATGTATTCTAGTATTAATAGAAAAACCCTAGCAAGTTATCTTCAAACAGACTTAAACGATTGTAAAATTACATCATTTGCTTCAGATTTTGAAAAACATTATAAGGTATGAATAACATAAAATATATTTTTTTCTAATTATATTCAATAAATATTATTTATTATGTTTTAGATGATAACGTCATTTGTCCCACAAGAATATTTGTTACTTTCTGCAAATAAACCCTTTAATCGAAATAAAAATAGATCTCAAGAATTTGTTCCTGTAGAAAATTCTCGAGTACACTTGACACCAAAACCCGGAATTGAGGGAAGTGATTACATTAATGCATCATGGATAATTGGTAAGTATTTTACATGATACTAAAATAATTAAACATTGAATAAATCTGATTTTTAAATTGAGTATATTAATGTTAACTACTTTGGTTGGCATTCATTTTTATAAGCTTACAAAAATATTTAATGTATTATGTTATGTTAGTTTTCTCTGTTTATGTGTATAAACCCTAAATTTTATTAAAATTAACTCAAAAACTACTAAAAAAATAGTTTAAAAACTATTTCTAGATATATGTTTATAGGCATATGTTTGACTTTTACCATGATAGTTTATAAAGGTATAATTAATAATTCGTAGTAGTCAAATTAAATTTTTTTATTATTTAAATATTTATTTCTGATATGAATTATAATTTATAAAGATCGTTTTTGATGGTGTTTCTCTCTTATAGTGTTAAAAAAAAAGACAGTTTATCTCTAAACTAGGCATGGTAGAAACATACAGGTGTATAAAACCAAATTCTAAACTAATGACCTAACTAAGCCTTTGGGCTACTCACAGTCACATGTATAAAAAAATGTGCAAAAAAATTATAAATTTCAATATAAATTATGATCATAACAAATATTTCTAATATAAAATTGTACAACCTAAATATGACATTATATATATTTTCAGGGTTTAAACGTCTAGGAGAATTTATTGTCACACAACATCCTCTTCAAAATACAGTTTTAGATTTTTGGCAAATGCTCTGGGATCACAATGCACAGACTGTAGTAATATTAACTGATATGAGTGAAGACACGGTTTGTTATATTTACTTTAATAATTTAAAACTAACTAAAAAATATAATTTTATTTTTAACATATAGGAATCACTTGTTAAATTTTGGCCTGTGGACTCGGATACAACATTAGATAGTGATAATTTTAAAGTTAAAAGTGTTCAAGAAGACAAAATAGGAGATGATTATGAAACAAGAGATCTTGTCATTCAATCTGTACAAGATGATTTTATGCTTCCAGTTAGATTAATTCACAGTAAATATTCTGTCAGAGAATTATCTTCATTGATTAAATTATTAGAAATTGTGCAAATGTGGCATTTAGAATACCAAAATGGCCCTATTGTTGTAGTAGATAAGTGAGTATTTCTTTGTCTTAAATTTATAAAAATATAAAATAGTAGTAATACAAAATACCATTAAAAATTTAGATGTATGATTATATTTTATATTTTCAGTTGTATAAAAATTTATAAGTAAATAGCAGCATGCTATTGATAGCAACATTTATAAAAGTATTTTTTCTAATGTTACTCTAAAACATACTAATTTACAGTACATAATAATATACTATAAAAAGTATCATAAAAAATATTAATAATATACAGATTATATTGGCTTACTTTCAATGATACTTAAAATAATTAAGTGTTAAATAAAAATTTAATCATATTGTTAACTCTTAATATTTAAAGGTTATATTTAAGTTATATTATATTTGGGTTATATTTTAAGGTAATATTTTACAATTCAAGATAATTATTTAAATTTTTTAAATTTTGGAATTAAAAATATTTATTTGATACCGTAATTAATAAGTAAAATTTTTAAATGTAATTAGCTAATTTAAGATTAACTTTATTGTAGATTTGGTGGAACAGAAGCAGCAATATTTTGTTGTTTAACAACTATTGGTAAACAACTACAACATGAAAATGTAGGCGATATTTCATTATATGCTAAACTTTATCATAATCAAAGACCAGGCATTTGGAAGGATATAGTAAGTTAAATTTTAAAAGCCATTATATTTAAGTATACTTTTAATTTATTTATTTTTAACAGGAAAATTATTTATTATTATATCGAGCTTTAGAACTTATGTCTGGAGGAAGTTGTTTTAATGTATTACCATCAAGTTCAATTACCAGTATAAATAATGTGGCAAATGGTAGTCACAATTCACTAACTTTACCTAATGGAAATGCTCTTTCACCAAATAAACAAAATGGAGTATTAATTTCTCAATCGTAATTTATGAACCAGTATGTAGTAGTATAAAAGTAGCTGTTAAGTAGTTTGACTAATTACTCAATAACCGTTTTGGTACATTATCTAAGTCTATTAGTATCCTCAATTTTTTTTAAATTGTATGTTTAAATTGATTAGTACATTTATGTTATAACTAACCTTCTGTTAATTTATCTGAATTTAAAATACAAACAATTTTAGTAATATAAGAAATGAAGAAAATATTTATTAAAATTCACATAAATTAATAATTATAATAGTAAATTATAAAAATTAATTATCATCAACATTTTTTTAGTTTACAATTTTTAAAAATAACATACTATTTTTAGTTTATAATTGCAATATATTTAATAAGGCACTTAACTACTGATTTACCTGTATATTTGCAAGCTTCTTGATACAAACTACACCAAAAATATTAATATTAATGACTATTCTTACACTATAATTTAACACAAAGTATCTATAAAACATTTCACAAATACCTTCTTCATTAAAAATATTGATCATCTCATTATTACTGTAAATTTTGTTTTTATGTTGATTAAATTTATCTTCTGATGTGTAGGTTATTTTTCCATTAAAATCTTTCAACTATTAAAATACCCTTTTCTGTCATTGCTGTTACTGTTTTGAATCGTCAATATTATTGGATTGTTATACAAGGTTTCAATAAATTTAAGTAATATTATGCATTTGACAGATAAATAATTTTTTTTTTTTATGTAATACTATTTATAATAATAATACTGTTCTAACGGTTCATTATTGAATTTTCATATTATTTTATTAATCTTCAAACACTTGGTACTTGAAATCCGAGATAGTTATTGTAATATATCTTATTCACACATCTTGGGCTTGAAAAAAAATAGTCTTGTCAATTAACTATTTCATTTAAATCTTGTTTGTTTAATGCTTAGTAGATTATATTATCGATCCAATTAACTTCCAAATCTTTTTTTATTTTATTATTTGTATGACAGAATTATACTATTAAATGTTTGTGATCAATTTGGTATTATTGTATATGTTCTTATAAATAATATTTGTGTTTGTAAATAAATTATTTATTTTTATGTTTTTGTTGAGCTAAACCTGATAATTGTATAGACTAATATAATTATATGTGTAAACAATTTATACCTCAATATACTATATAGGAAAACATTTTTCTGTGGCGGCCTTTTTCATGAATTTGTCTTAAATTTTTATGTATAAAGGTGCATACATTTAACTCAAGTCACTATTAAGTTTTTGAAAATGATTTTTACTTACAAAGTTTTAAGTTGTTAAAAAACAATATTTTTCTATTTGTTTGTTATCTTCTTTTAATGTTATACTTATTATAATACAACATGGGCTGTTAATTTTTTAATCTAAAATAGAGTATTTTTTGAAGTAATTCAATGTATAAAAATTGAATATTTGACAAGTTGTTTATGAGATCTATATTTAAATTTAGGTGAGCGAGGCAGGATGGTATCAGAGGTACCCAACAAAGGTTCTTTGTTCATCTAAACTTTAAATACTTAAAAGTATTATAAATAATAAACTACTGATCTGAAATTTGATTTTTGTAGATGGAAATTCTCCAAATAATGCTTTAAAATAAAAAAAGCCTAGAATTGATAATGATAAAAAAAAATAGTAAAAAATATAATTGTTTCCAAAAATATAGTTTCTTAACAACTTAAAATTATGTAAAAGAATTATTTTCAAAACATTTTTTTTTTAAATAATAAATTTTGCGTTAAATGAATCAGCCTATATCTTAACAAAAATGTTGATATGGTGGCTTATATATTTTTTTAAATTTTTCTATTTATACTAAAATTTATAATACCTAATTATTATAATATTTTATTTGAAATATTTAGATTAGGTAAGAATATAGTTGGATAAACATAATAACACTCAAGAATCTTATTGTTACCTTCTGTAGTTGCCAATGTATAATTGATTATCAAAAGCAAATATTTCTTATATTTCTATATTATGTAAATTTTACTATGAATTCAATATTACAAGTGCAAATTCACAATCGTATATACAATTTTACCCATTCAGTTAATTAATATTGACACTTAGTATGTTTTAATAATTTATATAAATTGTGGTCATTATTCCAATTTCTTAAGTAATCTAACCAATTATTTTGATTAAATTATTGCACAATTAATTAATTAAATTATTATTATTTGATGAGACCATATATTAATATAATATTATGTCTACACTAAAGTTTAATTATTACTGTTTTCCACGTATAACCCCTATCAATAGCCTATTTAAATTAAAATTTATTATTTTTCCTCTGTAAATATTTTAAACAATTAAAAACTATTATTGTAAACTAGACATATCTAATTATTCTTAATAATAAAAATAATATTGTAAGACAATTGGGTATTTATAAAAAACATTATTTAATTCAGTTTTCAAATATTTCTTTACTAGTTATAAAAAGCCATTATTACTACTTAAGTATATACATTTAAAACAAAAAATATACAATTGTTTTGCACAGTTAAATTAAAATTATTAAGTGTATTTAATATTCATAAGTTGCATTTCAGTTACTATTAATTTATGTAAAATGTACCTTGGACTTGAAAAATTTTCAAATATTTTCATATGGTATACATTTATATGTAATATTATAATTCTTCCAAGACTTAAAAGCACTAATAAAGGCCGCCTGAAAGCATTTATTATTTTTCCATACTGCTATTACATTTTAATTTATTTGATGTTCTAACTTCTAAAAATATTGTACATATACTATCATTCTATTAGCAAAATACAATTTTCTTTTTAATAGGAAAATAAATATTTTTCATACATTATTTTACTTTTTGACGTTTATAACCTACTTAATTTTAATAAACAATAACATATAACACACCAACATATTTCTCTTAATCGTTTTTAAATACTCAATTTGAAATGATTTAATCTACCTACTTCTTTAATATACATCAACCAATTAATTATCATAACATTTCAGTTGTTTTTAATATGAGACAAACTCTGATTTAACCAATTATTATTAAAAAAATTTTATCAATTGTATTTATTATTAGTATATCAGTGTTATTGTACATATTACATTGCAATAATAAAACTAAAAGAATACCTATAAAATATTTATTCTATATATTTATATATAATATAGTTTAAATAGTATCAATAGTTATAAAATATAATAATGATATTTGTTTATTCTAACTTGTTTTAAATTCTTCAATAGTATACTATTTTTTCAGTATGTTATTTAAATAATAAATGATAAAATAATCATCAGCATATTATTTTCCTTTGTTAAATTATAGACCCAATGAATATTTAATCAAAATACACGACTATACAATTTTTTTAATTTTTTAAAATAAAGTAACTAAATCTATTAAAATAATTACATATTTCTGTATGATGATACTTAATTTTTTTATATCAATGATAAAAAATCGCTCAATCGTTTCAAATATTATTATTATTTTTTTTTTTTACTTCAAATTTTCAGTCAGATTAAATTTTTTATCAATTTGTTTAAATAATAATTATATAGTTATATTTTAATTTTGTAATAAGCTTAAAATTGTCAAAATAATTATTTCAAATTGATCAACCCATTTTTAATTGTTTCCATTAAATCCTAACATTATGTTTATTATTTTAAAATGATCAAATCTTGTACGAATTGTTGTTTTTATTTTTTAATTAGTTTCTTGACAATTATCAAAAGTGAAAAATTTATCTTGACAATTATTTTGCATAGAATTTAAATTTTATTTTCAAAATTCAAATTAGATCCAGTTCATTTTTTATTCAGTCAGAGAAATGTAGTTAAATATTATAGAAATTAATGTGCTTATCATTTTTAAAAATATTAAATAACATATAAATTAAAATCAATTAAATTTACAGTTAATTAATATTGATCATTAGTTCATACATAGATTAAATAAAATTATAAATACACAACCTTAATACAATAATTTATTGCTCATTATTTTAATTTAGGTTTTACTCAATAGTAATGCATGGTGGCAGGCGTCAGTGAGAAATAAGTATTTAATCATCTCTTGTCTCCATGCGCCACTAGTGAGTCAAATCCAAATTAAAATAATAAGCATTCAATTATTGCATTGACGTTGCGTGTCTATAGTATTATTTAGTCTATGGTTCATATAACTAAAATCTTAAAATATTAAGTTGTTATTCTTACAATATCAACTATAATTTTTTTTAAATAAAAAAAAACATTGCATGTATGAACCATAATATATTTATTGTAATTACAGTTTTATATTTAGATTTTTTAGTTTTATTATTATTACGGTTCAAAATTGTATGTTTAGACCCTCGAGGTTCCTATATTATACAACATTTATAGATTGAAATACAAATCAGAAATTGTAGTGCCATAATTTAACATTTTCATGTATATTAATCCTGTCAATTTATAATGTTAATGGATAAAAAAATTATTTATTTAATTTACATTTGCAATGAACAAACAACAATAAATAATTAAATACTTAAACAAACATTATGGCAACATCAAAACACACTTAATTGATCCTTAAAGCTTATGTATTTTAGTACTTTTAATTACTGCACAATCTAGATTTAGTTTTATGCTGCACCATATTTATACACCCATTTATGTCTAACACTACTGATTTATTATGTAACATCTTAGAATTATAATAACATTATACATTAATGTGTATTTTAGTTTAATACTAGTCAATAATTAAAAAAAAATGTAGTTGAGAATTGTATTAGATGTTTTAAATGTTAATAAATATTTATTAAGACTGTTTTATACCATGTATTAAAACAAATTTTTTTTTAATTTAATATTCATATTAAAAAAAATGCATGATAAACACATATTTGGTTTATGATACACATAGTAGAAATTAACTTAATACGTTTTCTAAATTAGAGATAGAAGACTGGAGACACTTAGAGAATGGCTACAAATATTAAGAGTTAAAAGGTTTTTTCAGATGAATAAAGCATTAAAAAAATATATATTAAATTGATAAAACCTTATTAAATTAAAGTAAACTAAAATTAAATCAAAGAATTTAATGACTGGTTTATTATGCATTTTAGTTGTTTATGATAATGACCTTAATATAACAACATTTGTAAAAGAAATATTATATATTTATTATTATTTATTGTATAGAGGTCTTAACCGAAGGCTTCTATTTCTTTTTAGAACGTATCAATGTATGGCATTCTTGCATAATGTTTAAATATTTAAAAAAAAAATGTATATATGTATAGTTTTTTCAGAATATTTGATAACCTCTCATATTTACAAACTCTACGTATAATATTTAAAAACTTCCAATCTACGCTATACACATTTACATCTAAATCGGTAAAACTTAATTTTAATTTCACTACCTATTTATAATTGTTCCCTAACGGTCCATTGTATAAATTTACCATTATGTTTAATGTCTTTATTTACTAGTCTTATATGTATGGCCTAATTTATATTTATTATTATTATTTTCCTATTTATCGGGGTGATTTGAAAAATCCTTCAAGTTCCATATAATTAATTTATACTTATTTTAGAGTAAGTAAATATATTTAAGTATAACAGTGCCTTTTTATATTGTTTATTGATTTTTCAATGCTTAAAATTTCTAACCATTTTCATCTAAACTTCAGGTGTATATAGTCAAGCTAATTACAGCTGCATATTTTAGTTTCATAGAATTACCTATGTCTATTCTAAACATTTATTAAATTGTTGGTTTTCAAGTTTACCGTTTAAACAATTATTTAATAAACTGTGTATTACTATTTGGAGTTTTGTAAGTTTAAATTTTTTAAATAATGATTGGCAAATCATTGAGTAAGAAACATTAAAATGTTGATTTTGCTCAATCAAATTTTGTATTTTTTTATATTTTCTATCCCTTACCTACTCTTTGTCAGTAAATTGTGCCAAAATTTAATTATTGTATGTCAGTGTTGACTGTCTTATAAAAAACGAATTTTGTTTTAATGTTTTGAAGTCTGATTAAATAGTATAGATGTAGTTATGTAGACGCTATATATGAATAATATTATTTTTGGTCATTTTTCTGACTATTTCAATTGTAAAAGTTAACAAAGTATTACTTTCTGGTTTATTGTGATTATTTTCCACTCCATGTTTTAAGGAGAATTACATTTTTTTTTTTGTAACTATTTGAATTAAATTCAGTCCCCCTTGAATCAATATTATTTTTATAGAATAAAATACTTAATAATTATTGTTTATTTATTAGTTACCTAATTTATTGTATACACATTTTAGTAAATAAAATACACATAATTTTGTTCATTCTAATTATTGAGAAAAAATTAGTATGTATAGAAAACTAGTCAAAATTAAAAAAAAAAAAATGCTTTGTTTTCTACTGGTTTTTTTTTTAAGTTATTTTTGTTGTAAAATTTGTCTAAAATACCGAAAAATAATATAATAATCTTAATTCTTTTCATTTTTATAAATATAAACTGAATTGTATAGCTGTCATTAAATAAATTGTATTATTAATATAAATTTACCATGAAATATACTTGTTAACTCTATAAACTAAATTATTATCTTATAAAACAACATCACATATTGATAACTTAGTAAAGTATATGGAAAAGCTAAAAAAACCTTTGTGAAGAAATTTTTGACCTGTTGATTAAAGCTTTTCATTCGTATTATAGAATTATTGTTACACACACACACACACACACACACACACACACACACACACACACACACACACACACACACACACACACACTCATACTCACAATTTATTAATAATTTATAAGTTTACAAATGTTCATAATGGAATAAATGTCCACTTTGAAAACCAAATTGCATTGGTATGATTAATGCTATAGTATTTTTCATGTACCAATATTTTTATTGTCCAAAAATATACTTACCACATCTGCATGTTTTCTTTAATACAATTTTTTTATTTAATATTTATGTTATTTACCTGTACCTATTTTGAACAAAATTATTATTATATGTACTTGTGAAGATGTACTATAGACAATATAATATAATAGTTTAATACTATAATAAACCATAGGATAGTTTAAATAGTTAAAATAAAATATGTAATTCATTTGTATACAATACATTTCTAAGTTACATCATAAATTGTAATAACAACTTTATTTTATTCACACAATAACAAATGAAAAATAAATTTTATATTTGTACGCCTTATTTATTGTTCAAAAATTTATTTTAAATTGTGTATATTCTAAGTACTGGCATCACGTAAGTAGGAAGTGGCAGGATGTTTTTCCTTGATATAGTGTAAGTGAACCTAAACAAATGTGAATAATAAGCTCACAGTGATCATTGATCAGATTTATAATCTCTTCAAAAAAACATTATTTAAAGCAGTATAAAAACTTGTCAAATGTCATTTTTATGGATTGGAAATTAAATATAGTTGTGGTTCAAAAAATACTTTGCCAAAAAAAAAAAGATAAAAAGCTAGTATCAATTATATAAATTACGAAAAACAATAAAAAAAATATATTATTAGGTAGTCCACTAATAAAAAAAATTTAGGTAACATTTTTTAATATGTACATGTAGTTCTTAACTATGTTACCATAAAGACCAAATTAATATTGTTTATGTCATCAATTTCAAAACCGCATTCAAACTACATTTAGAATGTTGAATAAGCATATATAAATTTTATTTTTATACATTATACGACAGGCTTAAATTATTTGAACGGCGTTGCACTCTACTGAACATAAATTGATAAAATTTTACAAACAAACAAAGCAGATCAAAGAATCTCTAAGTACCTACTAGACGTCTATACAATGGTGTCGGTAATATTTGTCCTATACAAACCAAGTTCAATCAAATGATCAATGGCGAAACTGCTTTACTCGTTTTTTTCGCTCTCCATTGAGTGACTTACAGTTTGAAGCTATTATTTGAAAAATCTAATGAAATTACATTAATTACCTATTGAAATTTCCATAATTTTTGGTGGAGATAACAGGTATATATTTAGATTTGAAATCAACTCATCGGTTCAAAAAGAAAATACCTACCTAACCATTTTCTACGCATTGCATCCAATGACCGACTTGTTATTGTAGTGGACGATACACAGTGTTATCCGATGAAACTGGTCGGTGGTCTGGGTAATCTCTTTAGAACGGATAATTTTTGGGAATTTCAACTCGCTTTGTTTACAACAAAACAATTTTAGTAGGTATTACAATTGAGCACGTTCTTTTAAATTATGTATTGGCAGTGGCACAGTGATGTATTGATTTTAAATAGATGTTTTTATATGTTTTTACATTTATATGTAGAAAAAATGATTTAATTTTCAACTTTGGCAATGTTTTCTAGTAGGAAATTGGATTTAGCTGGTAGTTTAGAGAGGTCGAAGTGTCTAGTTTTTTTCAAAATAATCAAAAAAAAAACTATAGATAAGCTAGAACATTGGAATTTATTTTTTTTATGCCACTCAAAAACAAATGACCATGTTATAGATATTTGAATTTTTCATCAATTGTTTTTATTAAAATTTTCTATGTATGATAAAAATAAATAATAAAAAAAGATAAAAATGCAAACAAAAATAAATCTTATGCTCACGTTTTGCAGGTAATACAATTGAATTTCAACAATTTTTTAAAAAACAAACAAAGGTAATTTAAAGATATTTTTTAAATTTAAATTATTATTTTTTAAACCATTAATGCAAATACTGTAAATAGAAAAAACACTTCTAATGTTCATGAATTCAGTTTAAAATGTTCTCCAGACTCCAGAGACTTTCTAGATATTTTTTTTATGGTAATTTTTCTTTGACTTAATTTCCCACTACCTTGTGTAGCAACTATCAAGAAATATTATTAAAACATAAATTAGTTATACAAATGATAAATCATAATAAATTAAGTGTTGATTCGATATTTTCAATTTAAACTATCAAGGTAGTATTATAGGTAAGTACTTCAAAATACATAAAAAATATAATAATTAAAAATAAACATAATATAAATATTTTTTGTTTCCCAAATGAAGTGACTGTATAGGAAGTTAGGAATAAAATAATTAAACATTTTGTTTATAAAAAGTAAAAACATACAAATTGGCAAAAAATATAAAAAAATAAAATATGGGGTTTATATTTGTAAGCAATTTTTTATTGTACATACAATATTTATATGTTATATGTTATCTATGAGTACGCCGAGTATACATTTAAATAGAACTTTAAGAAATTGTTTATACAGGAGACCAGAACAATTAATTGACAAGTTGTAACTTTAAAGTTATACCTAAAAAAATTAAGTTCTCATCTGTCTTAATAATATAGATACGTATTATTGTGTTAAGAATACCAAGTAACAGGGAAGTGATGAAGTAATGACACATGTAAAAGAAATCTAATAAATAATAAGAAGACCATGACATTTATTACTTCATTGTACAAGTTATATTAATCTCTTTGGTATTTTTTATATAAAAAAAAAAACAATATTGAATTATTTTCATTTGATTGGTTCAATAAACGTAAATGACAAAATAAAAGTTTCAATATTTTTTTCATGCAATGTTAAAAATGCTTAATTTTCTAATTTTACATAATGTTTGTTATAACCATGACCTACATATAATATAAAATACACATTTAATATATAGGTTACCTGTTGATATATTTTGAAGTATATATAGTATTTAAATTAAAAATAATATAAAAAGTTTATATATATAACATACGTATACATAACAAAAATAAAACATTTGAATTTGTTCTAATAACAATATTATGTATATAATTCACTATGATAAAGTTAAGTAGGTACAATTGGATGCTAAAATAATAATTATATTTATTTATTTATTTTATACATTTTTAATGTTAAATATTAAAAGAATATATTTAATATTTTGTAGGCATATTAATAATAAAATAATTCGCTAACATATTGATGCCTACATTGCATGTTTACAGTTGTAAATATTATATAATACTATTATATATTAAGTTATAATAATGAAATATTATTAATTTACGTGCTTTCTTTAACAACTTAATTAGACTTAAAATCGTATTTAAATATATATAAAAGAAGTATTTAAATACCCAAAACTAAATGACAAAAGTAGTTATATAAAATATGTCAGAAATAAATGTAAAAAATCATATTATACAAAATATAATAACTTTATTGGAAAATAATATTGTTTTTAAGTAATTGAATGGTTTTCAATCAATTTTAATTGGTAAAATTAGTAAAAAATGATTAAATTATATTTAAATATATTATTGTTAAAGGTAATAATTTTAAATTTTTGAATAATAATATTGTTTAATGAATTAATTAAATATGTTATAATACGTTATAGACTATGTTTAAAAAAAATGTACGTTATTTATTTACATTAAATGTTGTAGGACAATAAAATGATATACATAATGCTTTTTACATTTTCAATACTAAAATAATTTTTCCTATTACAATATAATAAAGTCAATAAATATATTATTTTTTTATGTATTTCCAAGATTAAAAAGAAAATCAAACCCCTATAATGCTATGATACAATTTTTGTATTTAAAATGTAAAGTACCAAAAAAATGAAAATGATTTAATGGATTAATTATTAAGAATAGTATAAATGTATACAAGACAACAAAATTGATTAAAAACATAAACTCAACAATTTTAAAAATCATCAAAATGTCTTAACAACTAGAATTTGCAATATGATATATTCACAAAACAAATTTGATAACAAATAAAAACAAAAAAAATGATCCTTCAAAATAAAAATATAATATAGATTATGTCAATCAAGGTTTATTGATGTAAATATTTTTCTTTTTATTAAAAATAACGGAATTCTCCCTTTTTACCAATTCGTTCTTTTCGTACCCAATCAGCCGGTGCTGGAACTGGTGGTTGTACAGAAGTACTTCTGGATGGATCAGAACTCATGCTTTGATCAACAAATTCACTCTTTATAGACTCCTATAAAGAAATATTAATTATATAGTTACAACAAATAATTTAGTAATATAAAGTATCTTATATTTATAATATTTCAAACAATTCAAACTATGAAATTCCTAAACCAAGAAGCTCTAAACAGACAAATTTCAAAAACTAATTAAATCTGGAAATTATTATTGTTGTACAGAAATTGTACAATGTTGGTAAATAATACTGCCAATTAAAACAAATTTAAAGAAAATCAATAAAAGATGATTAGTATACCAATTTAAGAACCATGATATATCTATCTATTACATAAAGATATCTCTATAGACTAAATATAAAAACTTTAATTATAGATTATGAACCAAAATTATAAATCATAATTGATTGTAAATTAATATAACTGAACTTTTTTATAAATAATGTGTACTTACTTAAATTTTAATAAGTACATATTTTGGGTTATATTTATGAACAGGTATCGGAACTTAATGCATTTGCATATTTCTTAGAAAACTGCATATTAAAAATCTGATTCAATACATATTAGTTTCATTTAGTACATGCAATTTAAATACAACAATATTGATGTTGCATATTTTTGCATATTTGGCCAAGCTTTCATGAATTTGTATATTTAAAGATTTTAAGCATATTAATACATATTATATTAGTAAATCATTAATATAAAGAATTTTAAAATAAAGAGCTGCCATACATCATTGAATCGTCCATATTTTGAATTACGCTATACTGATAATTTATTGCAATTTAACAGTATAGTATATGTGTAGGGGACTCTTTATTTTATAGCTGTGTATACGACAAATGGTTGTAGAACTAATTAATTGAAAAATGTTTCAAGATCTACAAATGAAAAAAAAATTATACCTACATTTTTTTAATTTTTTTTCTTCTTTAGTCAAAATCAATGTCATATTTTGAGGCCTCTACCCTTAAATCCAGGATTGAATACAATACTTACTTTAAAATGTGTCAATAAACTAATACAAACATTAAATATATACTAAGTCAGCTTAACAAAGCTCAAAGATTAATTATACAATTTAGCGTGAAAAATATAAATGAATCTTTTTTTTATATAATTGATTAATTTGGACATTGCAAGTAACTAAGTAAGTAATGTAATATCTAGTACCAAGTGTATTATATAGAATGATCATTGTGTCATTTAATTTTTTTTCATAAACAAATTAATTTAATATAAATATTACGAGTTATGGCTGAACAGTGTTTAGTAACCAGATTCATTAAATTAAACTATCCAATAAAACAGAAAGATTTAGAAATAAATTAGTACATAATAAATACAACAAATTAATTTCAAAATGTCAATGTAAGTTTGTAAAATTATTAATCAGAACAATTATTACATGTGTAACTGGAATTAGTCATATATATTTTTTTTTTAATAATTAGTCATTTTTTAAGTTTATTCCTGTATAAATACATGTTTTTAAAAAAAAATAACTGCATATTGTACTACATTATAATATTACATATTTAAGCTTTTTTTTTATTATATATGCATATATTTCATTATTTTTTAGCGCATTAAGTTCCGACCTTGTTTATGAACAAATAATACCTATACCTACCAAGATATAAACCAAATGTTAACAAGTTATCATGAATCATAGCGATATGCAATTGTAATTTATGCAAACCTAATATTCATAAGGTATTATAACAGGTATTTATAACATTTTTGAGCAGCAAAAGTTACTTACTTGTGTGTAATTTTGTGATTGCGAAGCTGATCTTTTATCATACCCTTTAGCATACACTGGATTTGTAAATATATCGTTTGAGTCCAGCATTGGATTAAATGGTGTAACAATGGTATGAGGTACATGAGCCACTTGTGAACGGTTATTTCGAGCTTTCCACCATTTTCTACTATCGTCCAAAATCTAAAGTTAATGAAAAAGTAAAACTTACATGAATATTTAATACAATCAACATCAGATAAAAGGAAATTGTTTTAAATAGAAAATACATTTTTAACATATTCATATTCTTAAAACGTAAAAAGAATGCTACACACTTTTAAATTTTTTGTAAAAATTGTTTCACGTGAACAATATTTTCTGTGCAGAATCCATATTGATTAATTTTTTCATACTTACATAACTTTTTTTGTATTAATAATATGATACAAACTACAATACAGAAAATTTTGCTTATTTTTTAAAAACAATTTTTTGGTTAATATTGTGCTATTGTAATATTATACTTAACTAAATGTTTAAATGTTAATAAGTTAATATTTATTATATTGAACTTACTTCTAACAATTCACCGCGTACAACAGATAATTCCTTATCATTATTTGCTGTTCTAGGATAAGTTACTTGGACTATTTTCACACCTCGAGCCCGCATGTCTTCTAACCATCTAGCTTGAGCTCTTTCAAATCTCTCACTTCCCGGTCCACTTGCATTATTACGCTCAATCGAATCAGCAGATATGTCACTGCGTGCCGCCATATTATCTGCACGTTCTTTATCCATTCTTGGTGGACTATGAAGTGACAGTGTATTAAAATCAGGTTCAGACTCGCCTTCCAAACTGTGTGAATCATCTCTGAAAAAATAACTTATTTCAATAGTGACAGATACAAAGCATTTATTGAAGGAATAGACCTAAATGCATTTAATAGTTATTAACTATTATCCAGCAGTAAATTTTTCTCTTTTTTAAGAGGATATCAGTGTAGTATTTGTTTTCTCTCTTTGACCCACACGCAACATAGAAAATTTTACGTTCACAATAATGACTAACCATATTCATTCTCAAATTAGAGTGAAATTACCTCGTATAAAATTTTAAGTTAAGAACATTATCTAGGGCATCTCTTATGTATTTTATTATATTTTAATTTTTAAGCGAGTTATGAGTATTTTAAAATTGTAAATTGTTTATACATCTTAAAATACTCATAACTTGCTTTAAAATTAAAATATAATAAAGCGCTTATGAGATGTCCTAAATAGTAATCTTATCTTTAAATTTTTTAAGAGGTCATTTCACTCTAATATAAGAAATTAATATGGTTATAATCAATTAGCATTATTCTGAATGTGAAATTTGTTATGTTGCTCGTGGGTTAGAGAGATAATAATTACTACGCTGACATACTCGTGTAGGGGAACAATCATTAAAAATAATTAACTATAATTTACTTTAATCAATTTTACTATGAACCTACCTATTTATTTTAAGTATTTCGATTTCTTGAATTTTAGATAAATAAATAGTGAACTCTCGGCTATAGGCACAAATAGATTTGTTTTGTAACATTTTTTGGGGGGAGGGGACATTCTTTTTTTTTTATTAATCATATTCTTTCTGTGTGAACATTTTTGGTATATCCTTTTGCCTTATACCATACATTTGTATATTATTTATAAGTGGCTTATACTAAATATGAATGTACATTTTATTTTACATATATATTTATATATATTTAATCAATAAATTAAAATTGTATTTTAATAAAAATTGTGTCTTAAATTATGTACAGTAAATTCCCGTTACAACGAATACCAATACAACGAAAAATCCTGTTACAACGAAAGTCATAGAAGTCCCCTGAAAATCAGGGCTTATAAAGAGCTTATTTGAATTTTCGTTACAACAAAATTTCCGTTATAACGAAAAAAAATTCAGCCCCCTAGAGTTCGTTGTAACGGGATTTTACTGTATTTCCAATTTATTGTGATTCTTGAATAAATAACAAAATCACTTATTTTATTATATTGATAATAATCAAATTTAAAAAACAGCCTTACAGCATACTTTTTTTTAGCCAATATGTTTCATAAAAAAAAAAAATTTTGACTTATTATTGTTATTCAACATATATTTAGGGGAGGGAGTTATAGAATTATCAGTTGGGGCCTAGCCTTAACCTAGTTGCGCCAATATAATATGACCCCATCAAAAACTACTGACTTTCCTTGAATAATCAACTACTGTTAATTGAATATTATTTAACAATTAAAATTTCTCTAAAAATTAACAATCTAACTTACCTATCATCTGGTCCAAATTGCTCTTGATGATGACCAGAATAATTACCACTAGTGTTAAACGTATACTGTGGTCTAATGCCCATCATAGCTGACTGTTCGTGTTCATATTCAAAATAATCACTACTATCATCACCAACCCCAGCATGTTCTCGATCACGATGGTGATATAAAGTGTCACGTAATTCTCCCTAAAAATATCATAGTTTGAATATAAATAAACAATAATTAAATTAAAATTTATTTTCTTAAATAATTTGATATAAGTTTACCTCAGGATTTGAATTTTTAATTTCTTCTCTTGATTTCTTTGATTCAATTGCACCGGTAGTTGGAACATTAGTTAAATGATCATCAGAAACTGGAATTGGATATTCTGGTGACCACCCATCCATAAAAATTGGATGGTAAGGAGCCGCATAGCCTTTCCATTGTTCTCTGTCAAAAATGATTTTTATGATTAATTATAAGATTGTAAAATATTTTAATAATGTCACAATAAAATAATTATTATAATATGACAACATAATATAATAGGTATTTTAAAATGTTAAAAATACCTTGGTATAAGCCAAGCATCGCCTAAAGAATGCCATAGTTCTGTTTCTTTACTGGTTACACAGTTCATCAAAAGATTAATTGCGTCCCTTGTGAGTAAAGGTGATACAACTCTAGATGGAATGTTTGGTTTATATTGAGTGTCGTGAGAAGCATCAACAATCAATGCCAATGGAGTGAACAAGAAATGTACAAGTTCTGGAGCATTTGGATCATGAATATGAGCTTTTAGTTTAGCCTAAAAAGTAACAATTACTAATAATAGTTGATTTTCAAATATATAGATACAAGATTTTTTTCATCTTTATTATTATCATGCATTTACCAAAAGATTAAACGACAGTTTGAATTTTTGAAAGATATCAATAAACTCAATTTCTGGAGGTGGTTTAGCTCTCATTGTAAGCATTCCGTCACCTATGTCCTTCTTTTTAGATTTACGGTTCCTTTTATAAAATAGAACTATAATTAGTAAGATTACAAATCGAACAATATCGATAAATATTAATAATAAAATTACCTTCTCCGGCGTTCTAGTTCTCGAGATGCAGCAGCAGCATGTTGTAACCTTGCAATGAATTTCTCAATATCATCGAAGCAGTGATTCAGTACTATAACATCTCTCTCATATTTTTCACTAGAAGTCGAACTTGTTTCATCATCAACTCGAGTGATATTATCAGAATCTAAAATATTAAATAATTATATCTCAAAGTATTATACATATATTTAATTATCACTAATCATTAATCAAACAGGGAACATTTAATAATAATACATACATTTTACTAGATGATAAAATACTATCTTAAATTCATTAAGTTATATAGCAGTATGTAAATTAATTAGAAAGTCAATGGCTGTAATTCGAAAAATAATACAGATATTGTAGTGCAGTTTTTTCAATGTAATATAAAATTACCATAAGTCTATAACCCACCTTTTATAATGATCTAAAACAACATAAGTTTTTTTTTGAAAATAACCATTTTATAGAGTTATTTATTTGCATTATGGAGAAAAAAACAATTTTGAAATAGTTTGAATTTTGAATAAACGAAAGATACTTTTGATTTTTTCTTATTTTAGACCATTGTAAAAATAGGCTATTAGTTGTGTATTACATTTACACTGTAATTTCTGAATTATTTTTTGAATTACAGCTACTGACTTCAATTCATTTACATAGTATAAAAATATTTAAAAACAAAAAAACTAACGATGAGCAACAGCATTAAAAACAGACACTTGTTCTCGTACACTGACACCGTTTGATGGTGGATTTGGTGGCGGTGTTGGGGGAGGCGGTGGTACATGTCTTGTCTTTCTATTAATTCCTTTTCCAGACCTCAGAAGCTTTAGATCGTCAACTAATTCTTGAGCTGGTACACTTTGACTCTAAAACATACCATGGTCAAAAATTGAAAAAATAAACCTGATATTGTATGATATGATGAATTTATCACAAGCCTATACACTTATAAATGTATATAGGTAATAAATTATATATAAATCATAAGATGAAATGTGAATAGTTGAATTTGAATTGGCCAATATTTCAATATTTAAATTTAAATTTTTTCTCATGATTATTCTTTTTTCTAGGCATTGCCATATGTGTTAACCCTCAACAGGCAAGGCCAGTCGCTCATGACCAAAACTCTTTTTAAAGTACTCCTCACCATAAAATATTATTGATAATCAGTTCTCCAGGGGCTATACCCTTTTTTTTTTTATTTAAAACAAATAGTTTCTTAATTTTTTTTTATTATCAAAATTAAATAGTTTATAAATAATTTTAAAACTCTTTTTGTACATAAGTGTTTGTATTATGGATATACCTGTGTGAAAAAATTTTTAAGGTGAAATATTAAATAATCAAAACTTTTTAAATAGTTGTAAAAATGAATTAAAAGTACTTGGGTCACCTTTGACCAGCGTTGTCTTTTTATCTGTCAAAGGTTAGTTTATTTTCAACCCCAATAATATAACCTTATAGGTAATCATTTTCCAAATAAAAACAATGATATATTGGTAATGGTCTATTGACCATTTGGTATTACGTACTTAATTAACTTGTAATTGCAAGAATGAAAGTCTTATGTTTGTTATTTTTAATTTTAATTTTTGATACATGTATGAACAAATTAAAAACTATTAGTTATTATTAAAAACTAATTAACTAATTAAACTAAAAAAAAACTAATTAAAAATTAAAAACTATTAGTTATTATTATTTATTTTCAGTTTAAAAATATAAGTTTAAATTTTAAACAATAATAGTTGAAGAACAATAAATATTCTTTTGATAGAATTTTAGTACAAATTACTTCCAATAATTTCATTTCTAGTGTTATACATAACATAGAACATTATTCTTAAAAAAAAACTATTGTTATAATGTTATATATATTATGGATAGTATAATAAGTATCACCTAAATAGTAATATTTATTTTCTATAAAATTGCTATGAAATATGTAAAATTTATTAAATCCATAATTTATTATTTCTTACTTGAAATATGTGCATCTCTGATCGTGAATCAACTTGACCAACTACAAATACTAGAATATTATTATAAATTTCCATTGGATCGTTACTCGTAAAAGCAGTTGGTTCTTTTACTAATGAAATTGGAAATCGTTCCATTACAACCTAAACAGAAATAGAGTGATTTATTTAAACAAAATAATATAAATATATTTGGTAGACATCAATGTGTTTTTACTTACACCTGTTTCAAAATCCATTATCAAAACCCAAGATTGATCAAGACGCAGTTGCATTTTTTGTGACCAAATACCGTTTGATTTTTCAAGGTGCAATAGTCTCCTCATGCCATCAGCTGGATAAACTATACCAGTACTTTTCGAAACCGTAAATGTGGCTAAATGTTCGATTACATAAGTTGGAGCTGAATTATTTTCATCGCCATTCCTCTCCTCACCAGCCATACTTTGTTGGCCTCCATCTTAAAAATTTAAACAAAAATGATTAACTCAAGTGGGCTAAATACTTAATTTTTAAATGACTAATATGATTGTTTATTACCTGTTGAGTACCCATTTGAATTGACGCTGTTTCGATGGTAAGGCATTATTGGTTTTTCGTTTAGTTCTCTGTAAAATAAATATAATTAAATTTTGATATTTTTTAGAATTACATATTACAACATTTTAAAATATACCTTTTACTATTATTTCCTGGTTGTTGCATCGACATATCTTTCAATCCAGGCATTTCTTAAAGCAGTAAATTGAGGCAACATCTAAGCCTAAAATAAAAACATACAAATTAAATATTTATTTATTACAATATAACTAAAAAAAATTAAATTATTATGTTTAAATTAGTTATAATAATATTATTTATATACTGTTGGCAAAATGTAATATTATAATTTTATAAACATAATCTAGATTATAATATTTTTACAATTTCTTAAATATAATACAGGGAAAAAATATTTTTAGAAAATGTCTCTTTTACTTTTTTATCTATAAGAATCAATATATTGTAAATCTTAACTAAATATTTTGTATTTTGTAATGTTTTAAATCACTTTTTAAATAATTCATTGTAGCCTGTAGGCAACTGTACACAAATATAAA
Source organism: Rhopalosiphum padi (assembly GCF_020882245.1). Classification (NCBI taxonomy): domain Eukaryota; kingdom Metazoa; phylum Arthropoda; class Insecta; order Hemiptera; family Aphididae; genus Rhopalosiphum; species Rhopalosiphum padi. Next base: position 43,640,345 of record NC_083599.1, read on the forward strand.
TAGTCTACATAAGTACAATTATACAAATTATAAATTATTAGGTTGTACTTATATGGCTAAGTGCTATATTTTTTTTTTACATATGTTTTTAAAATGCTTAGAAGTATCTACTTAATTATAATTTATAACAACTGATAACAAATTAACATGTATATTGTACACAAATATATATATATATATATATATGTATATGTAAAATTTCTTAATATATATTTTGTTATTGTTATGAATTTAGGCTCAATACAAATTAACAAATCTATTTAACTATTATTTTTAGTTTAAAGTTAAAATCATAAACGACTTATAAATATAATTATTATTCAAACTTAAGATTTTAATTGCTGAATAATATAAATAATATAATATTCCCTTTATCATTTAATCTACAATTTGCAAAACTTAAAGAAGTAAAACTAAATTGGGAAGCAATTTTAAACATGAAATACAATTGATAAGTTTGACTATTTGAGTAAAATTTGATGGGTAGTAAAGGTAGGAAGATTGTGCATCAAATATGATACTCAAAGTAGCCAATTTTTTCATTGTAACTACTAACTACAGTTCAGATTTATGCAAGTGAAATCATACTACAGGCTCCTATAATGTACGGTTATAAAGATTTTCTTATATAAAATAAAACAATCTAATTATGGTGGCTATCATGATAATAACTAACAAAGATCAAACAAATAAGATCAGCCTATTATCACGATTACAAATATATAAGTATGCACTACAATAGTAACATACTTAAATTACTAGGTATGTAATAAAATATCAAATTTAATCTTTACAAAAAAAATTCGTTCTTCCTAGGTACTTAAAAGAGTATAATAAAGACTTTATGGTAGGTACCTATTATATTATAATATAATTTACAATAACATAGAATCCACATCATATTATATTATTGTGTTATCCCGGACTTAAAATACTTCCAAATCCCGATATTTATCCTCCTGCAATTTAGAACAGGAGAATGTTATTTCGATTTTCGAGTTGAAGTAATGCGGAAAAAATTATATTACCTTCACTATAAATTCGATAATACTAAATACCAATGTATAAAGAAAAAATTATTTTTTTCTTTAATAGATTAATATTATTCTAATCGGCTGTTTATGAAAAAAAAAGTTCAATAAACAAAGTTTATAATATATTTTAGATTTATAAATAAATAATAATCGTTTACATGGTTATTAAAAATATTAATAAATAAAATATCTTAGACTGGTTTAAAAACAAAATTGTATCTACAAATTCGAATCAAATAAAATGTTTGTGGAAACTACATAAATGTTATAAGGTATAATTATTTAATAACCAATATAGATCCTTCCATCTTTTAAATAAAATTATCAGCTATACCTTATATAGGTAGTTCTATACTTCTATATAATACTTTATATTATTTATTTTCTTTTTCGTAAGACACCGACACTTGAGGAAACTAATTTCGCATAATTCAGACTGCTGGCCTTGTTTATTGTTTAAAACAATTCGTTACATTAACTATTAACAATTATACATTTAACTGCAACTACAATAATAGTTCTTTAATACCTACGATAGTATCTGATTCTTTCACTTTCTTTAAGATTGTAGTACTCGTAGGTTTCTTTGAATACTGAATTATAGGTTTTATACAATATACATCCATTAACTATTTCGGCACAAACGTTTATAAATTCAGTGTTTTAAAATTAAAATACCCGGTACAGACGTATCGGTATATAGATACGTTTTTCATTAATAAAAACGTTCATTTTTTTCTTCAATTGCATATGTAGGTATTTACTATTTAGTATTCCAACGCCCATTAATGCTATTATACCTAACTATCGTAATCGTATATCTAAGAGAATGTGTAATTGGCATGCCGTTTACTATCGTCACCCATCCGGAATGTAGCTATGCTTGACACGGTTCAACTCTAGACCTGGAATACATATTATTATATCTGAAGTATATAACCAGTTGGCCGCTGTGCCATGCAGGTTGTCTACGTATTATACGTCTGCATACCTACCTACTAGTTTATGATAATATTTTGAAATGCTATTTTCTTTCTAAATCTCAGGTACAAAACATGTAAATAATATATTTTCTGTAAAATAGTCAATGATATATAAAGCTTATTTTAAAATACAAATCATAGTAAACAAAATAATAATACAATAATTATTATTTTATATTCATATAAAAATGTATGTATGTTTTGGATAATGATGACATATTTTACACCTATGCAATACCTAATTATTTTATTATATTTTATTATATTATATTATTATTTATTACAAATAAAAAAATACTAACATCAAAATATAATACTTATCACACGCGTTATGATTTAAATTAAATTGGTTAAATATTTTTCATTCATTAATTATTCATTATGTTTTCATTTATATAAACAAAAATTAAACAACGAACGAGCATGTAATCATTGTAAACAACATTTTTAATAATTATTTGTACTCTACGTCGTTATAATAGACTTATGCAGTTGTTCTGGGTTGATGGAAATTTAGTGAACAGAAAATAAAAACAGATACTAATAAATGTTCTTCACGGATTAGTTCGCATTTGTCACGTACAGATTTAAAACAGGCATGCAACTGAATATTGATTGATAAAATATAAAATAACGGTAGTCACAATATTTTGTTAAATGACAGTGTTATGAATAAAATTTAAAAAGTATGCGACGTTCACAGACGTCACCTACTATATAATAATAGTATAAGTGTATTGGCATTATTGGTATATATAATGAAATATAAGTAGTTGTACTTCAAGAGGTGAATATAAAAGCTAAATTATACATATAGGTATAAAAACATGCTTTATTTTAAAATAACATAAATATTTAAAAATTACACCAATTATAAATTATATGTAAAAAATTAGATATTTATTTAAAACATATGGCTGCATGTGCTTACATAAATTAGTTTTCTTAACATTCGTATATAATTAGATGTATTTAATATGAACATGAGGATAAAATCTGTCTGTTTGATTTTTTCATAGAATTAGGTATTAATTACATCAATATTCAACAAATAGATAAGGTATACGGTATACGTTTGTTTTTTTCATTACTTTATTACAAATATAGGCACATACTTAGTTATTATTTTTTTTTTTTTGTTAATGACGTTTTTATTTTCAAGAATTTTCGTTACTACATATGGACTTATAGGCATATAACTGCAGGTATAGAAATTTCAAAGTGAATCCGTTGAAACAAATTAACGTGCAAAGTTTTTTTTTAACTCACTGGTATATTATGCAACATAATAGTTTAACTGTTTGTTGGAATATATTAAAACTCTCTTGTATTCTTATGCAGTGTTGTGCCATTATAATATTTTTTTCTGAATGCGTTGCCAACAGATTCCTGTGCGGTCGTAGTATTAAATCAGAGGTCATTATCATTTCATTGCATTTAATCGAGTAGGTACAGCTACCAACTAAAGTACGATTTACTCAACCTTTAGTTTAGGTTAAATTTACAGAAATTAATAATAATACATACCTACTTGTGAAAGATTATTTTATAACAATTAACAATTAATAATATAAGGTATAATAAAATGTGTCATCGTTTTTTAAATGTATAGTATGAGTTGTAACATGTAAGTTACACTTACAATTTATCAATGTTATTTGTAGTATTTGCATATGATTTGTATTCAGTTACATATATTTTTTTAATATTTAGATACGTATTGTTCTTCAAATGATACATAGAATATTACACATGTAGTAGTAACATTTTAACATATTTCATGATACAATAACATAACTATATATAGTACATAGCTTATCTAATAGTTTAACCCTCTGCAGTATTCAATTAGTATGAAATTAGTTGAAAGTTGTGGAAGAACGATATTGACAAAAACGGAAGATTCGAGTCTACAGTAAATCATAAAGAGAAATCGTTATCGTAAAAGTGTTTTTTTTTTATCAGAATTTATTAATCTTCCCACCCAACAACTTTTCGGCTCTTGGGTTTTGTTTTTGAATAAGTATTTATTGATTAAAAATTAATAAAAATATACTATATTATACATTTTGAAAAATTAACTTTAATTTTCAATTGTATTTAATTGATTAATTTTTGAGGGCCTAAATATATTTTAAAATTGTTAAATGTATTTTACTGAAACCAATCAATGAAAAAAATAGTTATTACTTTAAATCATCAACCGTTTAACTAAAATATTAAATAATTTATCATGCTGCAGAAGTATGACGTAGGAAGTAAATTTTTTGTGTTTATTTTCTTATCTTAACAATCAATTATTATTATTTTTTATCTTAAATAACTTATATTTAAAAAAATTATTTAATCAAAATAATTAACAACTCATTCATCTCATTTTTTTTTATCTAATTATGTACCCTCCTATATTTGTAATTAAAATTAAATTTCTTATGTTTTCACTTCACATTTTAAATTACAAGTTAATTATGATTTTATATTATATCATAATAGTTAGTTATCTAAAAATGCAATAATAGCAATTATAATAGTGATTAGTGAATAATAATCGTAAATCAAATTGCCTTTAAAATAATATACCTACTAAAAATCGTTGAAAATAATGTAATAAATCGCGAATAAGAAAGTTTGAAAATTAAGAATATAGGAACTATATATACTTATGAATTATGACTTTATAAGTTATTATTCATTAGTGTGAAATATTGAGAGTAAAATATGTATAAATACGATAGGTAAATTTCGATTTTTGATAGAATTTCTTTTATTAGTTTACACGTTATGTGATTAAAGTAGGCTTTATACATGAGTGAAATACCCGTGTTAATGTTAGTATACAGTTAAGGTCATACAATTTAAAACTGATTAAATTCAGCTAATATCTATTAGATATAAATACATATTGATTTAAATAAGTTTTCAGTTAATACTACATGTATCTGCAATAAGTGCAACATATATAAGCCTTTATATGTATCACTTTTTATAACCAGTATAATCAGTTGCTTAGCCTTATATTTATAATTGTTGTATTATTAAATTTAACTTATATGGAATCATTGAAATGAGTGAAAAGGGTAGCTTCTCCAGAAATAATATATTATAATAATACCCGCTTTAGTTTAATTATAAAACAATATATACCTATATAGATATTATTTTATCAAACATGAATTTATATTAACCTATCTAACCTACATTGTTTTTAATAAAGATTCTTACTTAATGAATAAGTAACACTAAAACTATGATATTGACTACCAGATTGGTACCTACTGAAAATTTTTATTGATACAATTCCATTAAATTATATAGTGGAATGGAGCAAGCCACATTATTACAATATCGTTATTTGCAATTCACATCCCTTAATTGTTAATAAATGTATATAGTCGGGTATAAATACTGTAATATAATACTAATTAATCATATAAATCGAAATTTTTGTTTTAATTAGTATTTGTAGCTATTAGTCCCTAACACGAAATTTCTAAAAATGTCTTGCGTGTTATGTCTATTTTATAGGTACAGGCACACTTTTGTAAAATATAACGCAATTTAATAATTTAATTAATCAACTCATTAATTCAATAATCCAAACCTAGCTCTCGTCAATAAGGCGCGAGAACGAAGTGAACATCATAATAATATAGAATTCTTCACGCTTTACCATATATACCAATAATATATTATGTGCAGCTTGGTAAACATTTCCATTTTATCCTCGACATACTGTGGGATAATATGATAATGAACTCATACAGCATAAAAATACATTCACATTCACCCGGCCGAGTAGGATATTTATTTATCTACATCCTAGGGCTATTTGGACCGATTAGTGTATATTATCATACATTTAAATTAAAACATACCTATATACTTTAACATATTATAATAAATATACGGATATGTTATATGTAACATATCGACGAATGGTTATTAAATTTATTGTTATTTCGTGACGAAATTATATTTCGTCATACGCATATGTAACTACGCAAATAATCTTCATACTGTATACCTAATAGTATAATATAGTACCCAAAACAACTCAGGTCTCAGATCCACAAAAAAAAAATTTTTTAATAATATATTAAAACTAAAATTGGACAAATAATTATCTAAAAGAATTCTTTGCTAGATCATATAAGTTTAATTTACCTATGTACATTTAAACTAGTTATTGTTTTGGAACTGCATGTATTTAAATTATATTTGTCAGAACCTTTCTACCGAAGAAACTAGAAAACAAAATGTTTTTAAAAATAATAGGTAGTTTTATGATTACTTTAATAAAACTATTTTATAATTATTATATACTTTTAGTACCTATATTTATTTATATTTTATATATAATAGTTACAGCTGTTCTTGTGATATACTGTATATAGGTACACACCTCTTATATCGGCTGTACCCACAATGGATAAATATTATACATTGCAACGAAAGCCTACCTATGTAACAGACTTAAGATACGTACCTAAATACATAATATCGAACAATAAATATTAAATATTGTGGCGTATTATTAAAATTATTATTACTATGCCGCGAAATGACTAAATAACAACATAATAATGGATACCGAAGGTCATCAAAATGCCACACCTATATGTGCGCGGATCGTTTTGACATTCCAGAACGTTTTTCACCACCACATAATGCATACCTATATAATATATACATCGCAACCTGAATGCGTGAATACAATATTACATTGTACGGCCATATGGGTATATACATCAACATTCAGTTGGATTATAATACAATATATACATATATATATATTTAGAACATATAGTATTAATTAATGATAACTGCAATAAAATGCGTATTAGGTATAGGCGTATAGTTACGATTATATATTTACTATGCAATGCGTGTCATTAGGTCCTATGTCACGTTTTCGCATAAATAATCGCAATGTGTACGTTAAATATATAATATATTTATTATAGTTGGTTCTTTGTTTATATGCAAGTACCTATATAATATATCGCGTACACCCAAATTAATTTTGATCATTCCACATAGATAAAAATCGATTATTGACTAGTGCAGCACGTCAACAGCGGTTAAGTAACGTATTACATATAAGTAAATAATATGCTTACATTAAATCTGGGACACCATAATATACAATATTCAATAACCTCTCTTGAACTAGAATCGAATAGCCGAATCGTTGAAATTTCAAAGTGACGCCGAGCAGACACGCATATTAAATAATAATAACTCCGTTGAAGTCTCCGGGCAGGTTTTCGCGATCAATAGTATACGGAAAACGAGCATATATCGTACGCATATTCGATTGCACATTTTTATTATTTTTATATTATAAAATGAACACAATATTTTTTACTTATCTCGATTTTGCGGGTAATACAAGTGATAAGCGATTTTGATTTAGCTCAAAGGAGTTTTCATCACATACGTGTATAGTACCAATATTAATAGGTAATATGGCTAGTATGTACCTATAATACTACCTACCAGATTAATAATAATGAGTTTTACACCTGTTACATTGTAGTTACGTCTAATCTCAGCGAATATAGATACATATATATATAAAATACATGATCGTGTACTGGCATAATCCAGTGAAAGGAATACTGCTGCGATACTGTTGTTGCAGAAATTTCCGTGGTACAGCATACGCATTCTATCGAAACGAATATTATACCTATGGTTTCTATCTAGTCCCTATCTGTATATTTGTCCAACTGTCCCTATAATATTATATTTATAAATTATTTTATTGATTATACTTTGCATACCTAATTTAAATAATAATTATACGATTTCCGTTGGAAGAAATAACACAGAAATCCATATGAATTGTAATACGTCGAAATACGTTGGCTACACCCGCAATTACAATACACCTTTAACCGATTTGCGCACATGATTTATATTACAATACCCATCACAACAGAAACGAATCTAACATTTTTATTTGCTATTTGGAATTTATTTAAGTACCTATAACGACTTATATAGTTATATAATAGTTATAATAATTTCGCCTGCAACCTATTATAAACGAGTGCTTATAAAACCATTAAATCTACACTGACGAATTCGACGGAATCGCGAGTTTTACGTACCTCGATAGCAACGACCAGCAGCGGCGATGAGACAAACATGTGTGAACTGATAGAAATATCTATAAATCTGGATCTATAGATCTACTGCAAAGACACACGCCTCGAAAGTAGCAGACAGTTGCTACTATTACACATGTATTTTTGCAGTGGCAATTCGTTGTCGTCGTTACGCCGTTGACGATGATGATGATGTGCGATGTCGCCTCAAGTCTTTTCGGTCCACGAATTTCCCCGACGACTGCGGTATACAATTTGCAACACTATAATTTAGTATATCGTTTGCGATGAGGATACTCGGGATATTATTTTTAATTATTTTTCATCGTCTGTCATCCCCGAGCAGACGGACGGCGCGAATGGGCGAAAGAGATAGACGGAGAGAGAGTGCGGGCAGCCGTATTGTTTATGGTAACTATAATATAATGCCTACCTGACTGGCTCTACCTACAATATAATGTGTACGCAATGAATAATATTATTACGATATTACATCGACCGTCGACGAATAATAGCGCGGAACTCTCTTCGTATATTATATGATACTGGTAAGACAAATTGTTACCTACAAACTATCGGCAACGAAGACGAATGCACAGAGTACCTATACGGATGGCGTACAACGCGAGAGATTCCGACGGATTCGGCGACTGTACTGGCACGGGAAAAGAGAAACACGCACGGCGGCGGCGGAGAAAACACAAAAACGCGAAACGCGAAACGTCGACCGTCGGCGTGTGCGTGCGCGTGTGCGCGCTGTTGCAGCGGTTGTGAAAGCCGCTCGCGACCGTCGTCGTCGAAGTGTGTGTGTTCAGTATATACCTACACCTGTACGGCTCCCCCGAGTAAGTACGGCGACGATGATGATGACGATGACGATGGAGGTAATGATTAATGACGATGATGATGATGGTGATGACGACGATGACGATGACGATAATAATAACACGTACCAACAGCAATACGCGATACGCGGCCGGCGAGAACAGGTGCCCGTCCGCCCTACCTTATTGCTGCAGCGTTGTTGTATTGTTGTCGTTGCGTAGCACGCTCGACTCCGGTTACTGGTTATAGGTACTCTATCTACCTGACGGCGAACGGCCGCGTCACGATACTAAATATTATGTTATATGCGTTTCATACATATCTATATACACACTTAGAGGTACCTAATCCAGCGTGCACCTGCAGCTGCAGCTGGCTCTATTATCGTACTTACCTACCGACCTACCATACGTAATTTTTGTTTTTTTTTTTTTTTTTTATTATTATTCATTAATTTCGTGTTCTATTTGGGTGATAGTACTGTCGCCGTCACAGTGTGACGTACCGACGTGTGTGGCACATTATATGTATACGGTCACACGGGTAGGTACATTGAATTTTAGGAAACGATGAACCAAAAGATAATTAGACTGTATTATAAGAACACGTTTTACCGGAAGCTTCTTTTTTATCAGTTAATTTTGACAATAATTAAAACATATTTTAGATACTGAGCGAAGCGATAAATATATAGGTATGTCAATAATAGCCATGTACATATATTATGTATATAGGTACACTTGTATCAATTGTCTTTTTAAAACGAATAAAATGCTTTAATCATTAATACCTATTGAAAGTGGCTTGTGGAAACAAATCTAATATAAAATTACTTTGTACTTCGGGATAGGGCCAAACGTATAAAAATTTCAAATAATTTTTAAAATAATCAAGAAAACGAAAAAATAAAAGAATTATTGAAAAATGGAAATATTTACAAAACCCCTTTTTGTACTTATAATAATTAAAAAATGAGTACTAACTATACTAAGTAACTACTTGAAATGTTCACGAATTTTCTAGACATGATAAAATTTTCCGATTTTAACGAGACTAGGGTTGGTTACTTTAAAACTGTAGAATTTTTTTAAATTTATTTTATACCATAGTTCAATAAAAATAAATATATTAATTAAAACAAATAAAACTTAACCTACTTTTTATTTCTATACAATTTTGGCGATTATTCATTCAAAAAAATGTATTTATTTGAGTTTTTACTTTAAAAAAATCAACTAACGTCTTACATTCTATTAAATATCATATACCTAAATATTTACTGTTTTAAGTAGGTAATCAAATAATATCATTTTTTATACATATTATTAATACATTTGATTTTTGTCACTTCCCAAACGTGGATTCAATTTACGAGGCGAGGCATCTTGGTTAAAATTTCAGCTAAAGTTTGATAAATATGCGTGTAAATAAACTAATAAATAAATATTATCAGTAAAATTAGTTTAGTAAAATAAATACTTAATAAGGATACATGAATTGAACATGATATATAATAATTAATAATAAAATATAAAACCTATGATAGATACAAAAAAAAATTACCGAACAAATTCAATAAAATCATTTTGTCTTTTTGATTTTTCAAATACAAAACAACCACACACGTTTAACGTTGATGATCGTCAGTCATCCAGGCGACCAGTGGGCAGTGAACGACCGTATGCGTATCGTATCGTATGTCAACTAAATTAATATTTTTATAAATAAATTTATTTTAATTAATAAAATACCTACAATATTTTATAAATTTGTGATTGGTCAGAATAAACAGACTAGCATTTTGATGACAACCGATAAAAACGTAAACGACCGTAACACAAATCAACAAGATAATGTGTTTTTTAATTTATATATTAATTTTGTTTCCGATAACAGACATCCAAAATTCGCCAATCTCCGGGGGGAGGGGCTATTATCCTTTGCCCCCCTTGGATCCGCGACTGTCAATTCATAAATACGCATTATATAATATAATTTAATTAGACAATTAAATAAATCTATACAATTTATAAAATAATATCAATATTAATCTATAATAATGCTGACTAAGAAAATTCAACAAATTCTATTGGAGCACAAGAAAATTAAGTTTTTAACATATCATAATATAGGACTATTATAGCCATTAGGACTCCATGATTATAACAAAATTCACGATTCAAGAAGCTATAGGTATCTTTATAAAGGACGCCACACCCAAGACCCAAACACACAACACAGCTAATTTTCATTCAATAAATCCAATCATTATACGTTTTTAGCTTTAATATTAAATTTAATTGATATATTATTGAAGTTAAGGTAAGAATGTTATTTTATTACCTATGAGTGATTGAGCTTTGGCGTTTATTTCGATATTTTAATTTTGAGACTAGATAAAAGCATTTTCAATTTGTAATATTTTACATATTTGTATTTTACTTAAAAATTAAAATCATTGATAATATTTTTACTTTAAACTTTGATAATAGATCAATTCACTCCAAAGCTTATGCAAACGGGTAGTTCTAAATTAAAATCGCGGCAGTTCTAAAAACCAATTAGGTCAGTACCTAAAAACCGTAAATTTTCCGTATTGTTGGCATATTTATTATTGTTTTATTTAATTTTATATTCCGTTACGCTCAAATACGAATGTCGAGATAGAAAACCTATGAAACTTATTTATAAATTATAATATGCCGCCACTACACGGTTGTAATCCTAGGGACTGTTGGATGTTGGATGCGTGTAAAAAGAAACATCATAGAGTTCTTAAAATATCAAAAGGAAAGAAACAGTAATTTTTATATAGGTTTTCTTTGAAGTTTGAAGCGTCTGTTAAAAACAATATAATCGAATGTAAAGATAGTCACTGAAGATTAAAAATAAAATATTTTTTTTATCTGTTACTAATAGTTTGCTGTAAATTAACTTCTTAACGCAAAAATTACCTATTAAGGATATTCATATTCATAGACATTTGCTTATGGACTGGTTTGTAGAAACGAAACTTTAAAAAATGAATAAATTTTGGCTAACTTGTATTACTCAATAAATATTTATATTGAAATTTTAGAGATTTATCCTAATTTTTTTTGTTCAATTTGTGAATGATATAATTTTTATTTGTAAGTAAAACAGTTTGAAAATGTAGTAGGTACAAAGTTCTATTAAGTTGTGCTTATAGAAATTTAAAACGTTTTTTATTAAAATGGTTAGGATTTAGATGCATTTACACCTTTTTTCTGGAATGCTTAACATGATACTTCCCAAGATACAAATGTGTTTCAAGTACTACAATTTTAACGATGAATTCTTTTGGAAATTATTATCATTTTATTTTTTTTAGGTCATTTTAATTTCTGAGCGAAGTGATAAATAGTTGGTTTTATAATGATATGTATTTTTTATTTGAATCTGTATACACGAAAAGTAACCGAAAAAATACTTAGATTTTAAACTTTGAGACTGGTTTTGGGTAGAAAATTAGATCTAGTAAGTACGTTAAAGAGATTAGAGTTAAAAATTCCCAATATTTTTCAAAATAATTAAGAAAACAAACAAAAAACTAAGACAGGAATTTTTATTTTTTTTTATAAATATTGATAAAAAATTATGAATGGGTCAAGATACTTGAAAATTTAATACAAGGTTTTTTGGGTTCTTAATAAGTATTACGTTTCCAAATCCAAATTATAAAAAATGTATGGTCATAATCTTTATTTATAAGCATTTTTAGAAATTTACAAAATCTCAAAAATACGAATTATTTTATAGTTAGAAATTCATAAAAATGTTCTGTTTATGCCCTATATTTGAAAATTTAATCCGAGTTTTTAAGCTTTGTCACCTTTACAAAAAAAAGTCGAATTAATTTTTCATGATTGTTTGAAATTCAAATTTTTACTACAACAGATTTTCACCAACATAATAACTATTTCTTCAGCTATAATACTGTATGCTAGATTACTAATATTAGCTAAAACAATTTAGTATAATAATTTAATATAACTTAGTATAATTTTTAAAACATTTTGACTTATTGTATTATTTATAGACGTGAGAAATTTATGATTCTTGTTTTATAAATATTAATAAAAAAATATTTTAGGCATTTTAAGTTTATAATACTTAACTTTAATTTATTTGATTAAACAAATGGCTGTCATGAAAATAGAACAAATTACAACAGACATTTAACAAACACATGATATGTATGTTAACTTATCAAATTTACTATTTACCATGTGGATTTTGAAAAATATTAAATTTATATTGATTTTTAATACTTTCAAAGTTATAATTTTCCATTTTAACAGCAGACCTTAGTATAAACTAAACATTATAGTTCATAAGAAACAATTTTTGAGGTATTGATTATTTAAATATTTTAATTGGTTTTATTGAATTTTCTAAATGTATCACTGTATTTTGTATAATGATATCTTCAAAATAAATAATTTAAAAACAATTGTAATTATATTGAGAAACATTAACTTAAATCAGATAAAGCAATTATTATAATACTTCTTAAATAGTCAGTGGCATAATTTGGAGTTGGTTCTGGGGTGGGATTGGGATAAAAGTTTATACTACCGTTCTAGTGGGGCCATGCCCTCCCCCACACCACCCTTGAACATTAAATCTCATAGATCACAATATTATACTAATTTATTATTATTAATTAAATTAGGTAAATGTATAATAATGGTTATCAAAGATAATAAAGTAAACAATTAAATTAAATTAAATTAAATATATTTTTCTTAAATTATAATATCAAGTCAATTTTCCTTTTTGTTTTTTTCAAAAAAAATATCCAGTACGTAACGGGGTTCAACTTAATGTTCCTGATGCTATAATCATCATAAGTCCATTCAAGCTTTCCTATTAAGTATTTAAGTTATTAAAAGTTCATAATTATTACTCGTTTTATTATAGTAATTATAATAGATATTGGTGTTGTACTGTTGCTCAAGGTTTACAGCACAGATTAAGATATCTTAGTCTGTGGTTTATAGTAATATAATATTCGAAAAATAGTTAATACTTTATACTACAGAATAAATAATATTATGTTTTCATTCATTACTAGTCTATACTACGTTCATATGATTTATTTTTGTAAAAAGTTTTAGTTAAAAATAATAACAAGTTGTACGTTGTAGATTTTATCAGTGTTATCTTTTAACTAAGAGCTATACAATTTTCTTATCATATACATATTGTAATTGTTGAGCTATCGTAGTTTTAAATTAGTAAAATAAAAAAAAATCTCAACTTTGATAATATCCATATTCTTATTTCTTATTTTAAAATCTTTTAAAGCTAAGTGCTTATGGTAATTTAATTATGGTTATTCTTTAAAACAAAGCGTCTGGGGTGGGATATATCCCCCCTATAATTACGCCACTGGAATTAGTAAACTTTAGTGTTATGTGTTAGGAAAATAACTATAGTAATAATTAATAATTTTTATAAAAAGAAAAATTTTAATGATTTGCACTTAATATATATAGGGAATTTGATTATTTTTGAAAATACTAATATTAAAATATAAATGAAAGATCATTCAGCAATAAATTTATATAATCATTAAAAATAAAATATTTCTATTCTTATATCTTATCAATTCATAAGAATTAAAGAGATCATAATAATAATATAAATTTAAATACAGTAGTTAATACATTATTTTATAGCTTTAGAAGAATAAAAGAAATCAATTTTTTTCATTTTTTTTTTTTATTAAATTCAAAAAAAAAAACTATTTTTTTTGTTTCTTGATATAAGTTTCATGTCCTCTTATAAATTTGACAGGAATTTTATATTGATCTGAAAAAAATATAAAATTAATTAAAAGAGATAATTAAATGTATTAAATAAAATATTATTAAACAATTATCAGATAAACTCAACAACAGATAGTTCTATATTTTTAAAAACTTAGAACATACATATATTTATAATTACACTTTTTATGAAATAAAAATTGAATACATAAGGTACTTTAAATGTGTAACTTTTATATTTTTTAAATCTTTTGCAAATTATTTTAATGACCTCACAAATATAGTTTAAATTTTTATTTCAAAGAAGTGTATTATTATTTTATGAACCAAATTGTTTATTTATTAGTCTATAATTCATAGATTTATTGTTTTTTGGTATTGATTTTCAATAATATCTTAATGATTGCTCTTACAGTATTTTCTATGGAGGTTTCTAAATTATTTAAATCATCTACAGATCCAGATACATGCTTATGATTTTGGCCAATCTCTACTCCAGCTGTTTCCAAATGCATTTATTTTTTTTTTTTTTAAGAAAATGGAATAAAGGACTACCAGAAGAAATGGAAATAACCTAAGTCATCATCTTCAACTTCATTAAAGGATAAAGTATAGAACCACTTGGACATATAATGTGGAAATGAGAGGATGATATTAGTATAGCAATCCTAAATTGAACCTAATAGGTAAAAGACCTAAAAGCTGCCCTAGAAAAAGGTGTTAAGATGTAGTCGAAAAAGATCTTGATAAAATAGGAGTATAAGAATGGAGAAAATTATTTCAAGATTGAGAGAAGTAGAGTGAGATAGTGATAGCAGCAAAAATTCTTAGATACTACTAAGAATGTTAGATGAAGAAAAAGAATTCAAAGTTTTTATCTTTTTATTTTTTTTTGCTTACTTATACCTATAACTAATATATATATATAAGTTATAACTAATGGATTAAACTTATAGTATTAAAAATGATAAATACGTAAAAAATATTATAATAATTTTAATGTGCCAAAATTGTAGCTGTTATTAACTTAGCAATAAATGTATAACTGTCTTCTCATTATTTTGCAGCAGAATTAATGGTTCCAGAGAAGTATGAATAAACTCAAAAGTGCATTGAGCCATTTAAAAGAGAAGTAGAAAAATGAAAGGTTTACATTTGAACTGCGAGAAGCAAGTGTGAGATGCTCATTTTAATATATCATATATTATATAATGTTTTGATAACAAAAAAATTTATAAATTTTATTTATGTTATTATATGTGATTTAAAAAATATATAAATAATTAATTACAGTAAAACCCTATTAATCCAGATATCGCAGGAAAATAATCAGAAATAATATTTCATGAAGACAATTAGTGCTGTAGACTAACATAAACATAAAAATAAATTCCATAGAAATGGAACCCTTTAACTATAAATGCATATAATATTTAGTATTTTAAGGGCCTAATATTGTGTTTTATGATATCTTATATCAATAACCTTTGTATTTCTTAAATCATATTTTTTTTACTAAATAAAATATTTAAATATGTACCTTGGCTCATTTTTTAATTTGAATTTTTATTAATTCGAATAACCCAGAACACTAATAAGTTTGGATTAAGGAGTTTCTAATGTACTTATTTAAGTTAAACACTTGAATTTTTTTTTATGCGCAAATGGCTAATTGTTACTATTATATATTTTATACAGTTAAAATATATACTTGCCTGTTAATAATTTATACACAAAAGGAACTTGGGAGCCTTGAATTTGGACTTGTCTATTTTGTGCATTTGGAATATCATTGATAGTTGTACTGGCAGCTACACCATGTTGACATTCTTTACTAAATTTTAAAACATCGACACCATATAGCTCTAAATTATTAACTAGAGTTACCTGAAATAATTATGTAAGTTATAAAATGAAAATTTTTAATGAATCACAGTTTAATTTTATTATTCTGATAAACAAACCTTTTTGTTTCCACTTCGATTATTGACAGTCATTTCGATATTATTAATTTTTTTCTTTAAATTTTTTTTGGTATCTGTATTTAAGACTGATATTTCAGTCCGATGCATTAGTTTTGTCACTTCTTCAATTAAGTCTTTAAAGGTTATTGAAGATTTATCTTTTCTTTGTGATAGTATTTTTTTTAAGACATCATTTGTATTCACTATCCTAAAACAAAACAAGTTATAAGAATCACCTTTTAATCTGAATAAGCTGAATCTGAAAAAAAAACAAGAAGGGCATTGAAAATAAGGAAATACATCTTTGAATTATTTAAATATTATATCAGTAGCATAATATATATTATAAGATAGAGGATTTTTATAAAACAATAAAAATAATATCCGCTATATCGAATTGATTTACATAAAATACTCGAGTTCATGTACTCGTACTATTAAAAATTATTTGATTACTAGATATGAAAACAACACCTACATACCTATTACATGGGAATAAGAATACTATACACTCTGAACACTTATAATTTAAACGACTATACAATTTATATTTATACATCAATATATTTAAAACTTCATAGCTTATAGCCTGTAAGTATTATCTAAAACTATGCATTAGAAAAGAAAATTTCATTGGGTCCTAAGAATACTGTCAGCAGTAAGTGGCATATCTGACTTAAACTATCACTATTGTATTTATAAAATAATAAAGTTCAATGAGCTTTAATCTAATTCATTAGTGTTGGTACTATTAATTACATTACATGTTTGTATTTTTAATTCTATATTTAAAAATAAAATTCAAATTTACAAAACAAACCTATGTATTTAATTATTTAAATGTAATATATATGTATTATGTATATACAGTCAACTTGAAGTATAATGAAGCTCAATAAAATGAACAAAATTGTAATTTTCTTTAAAATATCATGATATATAATATTATGAATTCTGATGTAACTAACTCTCAATATAAACATTATTATAACATAATTTAAATATACTGCAAATTGATTGTAGTCTTATTAGTCTTATATTTAAGAATATATATATATATATATATATAGGCTAGAATATTATATTATTATTAACTAAATGTATTAAAATAATTAATAAAAAACACTTAAAATTTAGGAAAACAATTACTTAAATTATCTTCAACTTAAGTAATAAAAATGAAAGAAATACATACGAAGGATCCGCTTTATCTTGCAATTCATATTTTTTAATATACTCTGTAACATATCTTCGAATAGATGATAATGGTAACTCATCTCCTTTCCTATAAAAATGTTATATTTAAGTTCATTAATAATATTATTAATTGATAGTTTTAAAGTAAATTAACAAACCGACAAAGAAATTCAGAGAATATAGGTTGTAATCCTGGTGTCACTATATAAATTTCTTTTACTGGAGTTGTATATTGATCATTATTTTCTTTCAATTCAGGATTTTCTTCCATATTTATTTCTTGAAATTTGCTATTACTATGATTTACCTGGGTTATTTCAGCAATACCATTACTACCAACATTAAATTTGATTATATGTTCTACATCCAATAACTGTAAAAATGTCGATAACTTTTTGAAACTAGTTTTTTTAATATCAAGTTCTATTCCTTCAGGACAAAATGACATAACATATTTCTTATAAAATGTACTAGCTAAAATTGGCAACATTTCTTTTTTAATACAATATTTTAATGCTTTTAAAGAACACGTCATTAGCAATTCATCCATTTTTTCAATAACAGTTTGGTTTTCTTCTAACTGATTAGGTAAATCATCTTTTACTTCAGGAGCATTTTTAAAAGAACGCTCCATCATCAAAATTACATCAGGGATAATGTTTATCATGTTGGATTTGAAAAGTTCATCTTTGTGGAAATGTAATACTTTCAAACATATATCTTTGTTTTTTTCATGGTCTTTTATAGTATTGCCATCAATGATCAAGTATCCAATAGCAATAATTTTTTCACAAGAGTTGGTACATATACTCACACACTGATCAACAGGCAACTGAATTAGTAGATGATCATTATTTATAGAAGTTATATCTTTTATACTTAGTTGGGCTGAATCATTGATTTTGGATTTCAAATCCTCGTGTAATATTAATCTGGGGACAATGTGAGGAAATGACCAAACCATAAATAATGTAGGATAATATTTTCCTTTATGATCGAAAACTAACGCAACTTCTTGAGCACAATAAATTTTGATTATGTCATTAGTATAGGTAATAACTTTCAACAGTGACAATTGCTTATGATTTAAAAATTCATCCAGCGTTTCATTGGTTAAGTTAAAACATTTGCAAATTGTTGATTTCAGTTTCTTTCTAAAATCATAATACAAATATTAATTATAATAATAACAAAACAATTTTATTTTCAGTAAAAATAAGAGCATTTACTGATCGGCGCCTTTTAGTGGAGTACTCGATTTAATTCGGAACTCTTTTTTGAACATTATTGATGCGATTGATTATAATCAGTTGTGTGTTAACACTTTGTCAAACAGGCAGATTTTGACGTTTAAATAAATCCTTTAAACAACCAGAATTCTTATAATACTACCTTATAAGCATGAACTAAAGGCAATAGTTCATTACCTAACCTGCGAGGTAAACGAGTGTATTATAAAAAAATTAGATGTAGTATACCTATTATATTGTTTACAAGCAATGCATACCTCTTACGAGTGAGCTGTGGATAGCGAGGGATCTAACGACTATTGAGTACTGGATATTCGCAATCGCTATGGACTTAAGTCTTGAAATAGTGTGTGCACAAACCACTACAAATATGTACATTACATAATTTACAAATTTATATCGTGAATATTTATGTCCATCAAAGTATTTTATGTGATTATAAGACGCGCATTGTTGTCAGAGTATCAATTGTCCTGTTATCACGAATCATCTGCTTGTGATAAAACGTACCGGGACGACGAAACCCAACATGGCAAAGCATGTTGGTGACACTGCGGCATCCTATCAATTTCGTTTGTAGCATACAATCTTGGATCGGAGAACTGCGCGGAACGGTTATTGTACAATGACTCCGCCTCCCTCTCGGCGACAACAACAAGTAACTACAAAACTACAACGGCGGAAATTTAACGGTTTTCTTCAGTGGCTCGGGCCAATTATGATTTTGATTTCTTTCCGTTTTCATTTATAATCTTACAACAAACGATCGGTAAAGTAACGACGGCTTCGAATCGCGACGTTTCGTTATGATATAAATTGTTTTCTATAATATTATTAGTCTTACTGGTTGTGTTATTTTTTTTAATTTTGTGATGTAGAACGATCAGTCATCTAGTCGTGAGATAACGTACCTACCAAGGTCTACTCATTATCCTTCTTAAGTTTGATTCCGTTCGTTTTTAAGATTCGTATACAGTGACAGTCGAGATGTCTCAATTTGTTGTGAGTATTTTGATTTGTGCTTAGTAATTTTAAAAAGTTTACCTATGTATACCCCTCAATACACCACTGATTACATAGGTTCCTAATCTGACCCAAGTAGTGTTAGGTAATATAATTTATTTTTATTCCTTTAATACAGCAGGTACAGTCTGGGACTTATTCAACCTTAAATCTCATGAGAAGTTGATACAATTTTCCTCCTAATCCTATCATGTATCCATAGGTTAATCCTTAATGAAAAAATTAGTTTTTATATTATACTAAGATATCTAATGTCATTTTACCATTGACCAGCCTTGCCTTTTATGTGTAGCGAGTTGAAGTAGAGGGTAACTACTACTCGAGTAACTAGTGCACAAACACAAACTAATTTATATATATGCAACATTCATAATGTTATATATTTACTACTACCACTAACATATTCTATCATGGATTCTATTTGACTTTACAGGGGTGATATAAGTATTTTAGTTTTACATTTTTAAGTACAGTGGACGCCGCTTATAAGACTCACGGATATAAGGTTCAGTTGCTTATTAGACTCAAAATCGTCTGGAATGGTCCGGAGGTATCCAAATACATTATAAAATATTCGGTTGTAAGACTCAACTTTGTAAAAAAATAGACATTATTGGTTAAAATTTATAAATAAATTGGTTTTAAAAAATTACATATTTTTTTGGGGTATTTCCTGGTTTTGATTCATGCTTTATAATGTGTATATGTACAACAAATTTTATCGCATTTCACATTTTTCGCAATTATTGTTTGTAATACAATATATATTAAAGCAAAATATGTAGTAAAATAAAATTCATAAATATGTAATTAAAAATGTTTTATTCTACTTCGCTTATAAGATTTATTCAGTTATAAGACTCACTGTGCTAGTCCCAAAGTGAGTCTTATAAGTGGCGTCTACTGTATAAGTTATTATATTTTCATTTTTAAAAACGTCATAACATCCTTGAAATTTTCAAACTATAGATCATCAGATAGTTTATGAGTATATGATAATAATAATTCTATAATAAACAAAGACAATTATCAATTATTATTTATTAACCATGTTTAAACTAAATATATTTTTTATAAGTTCTTATAAATAAATAAAATACTAATTAATAAATCTTGTGAATATTAAAGCTAGCCAACCCTCTTTGATAACTTTTGCTCATTTTTCTAAGATTATTCATTATAAGCCGAGATGTTGGTGCTAATAAGTGACTGAAAGATTGATCTACGCATGCAATGATATTTATAATAAATGATACATGTTTTAGTTTAAATTGTCATCAGCATTCACGAATCCAATTTTAATTCATAGAACCTATCCTTTGAATATAAGATCTATAATTTCAATATTTAAAACTTCTATACTATGCTATATAAGGAATATGTATCATAAAATAAATCTTGTTTTACCATTTTTTTGGTCGGCTATCGTTAAATAACACAAATATGAATGCCAATGTAAATAGTATTTATTTTTAGTATATTACCTAAATGGTTGAAATTTTAATGTTTGTGAAAATATTTTCAGTTAATATTTATAGAGTAGGTATATACAAAGATTTTTAATAAAAAATACACAACAAATTCCATACAAATCTGAAACACAAAAATAAATGTACCTATATTATCAAAACATTTATAGAATTAAAAAAAAAAAATAAGCTCTATTTATAAAATTAAATAATTGAAGATAACTACTTAAATATTGTATATCTTTTCAAAAAACAATTTTGTTGCTGAAACACTAAAATATTTACAATTTTGAAGAGATGATAAATAATTAATACTTATAGTCTATTCTAAATAAGCAACACACAGCCGGTGACGACCAGTTTATATTGAGTAGCGGTCAGACAACACCCGCGGGTACCCGTTTGTCCTAACTTATTTGTATGCCTGCTGTGTTGTTAAGCCACGCCATGCGTAATAGTCGGCCGCCGACTGTATATTTTGAATAGACTATATAGTAACATATAATAGTATACTATTAGTAACGTTAGAAATGTTCAAGTACTATTAGTATTAGTGACTAATCGTTTTATTGCATTATCTAGCTTTATTATTGTACCTATTTACTTTATAAATTTCTAATCTATTCAAATATATTTTGTGTTATTTTTAGTTTTTTTTTTATCGTTTACTACACCAGTTCTAGAAAAAAACCATTTTCCTTCACATTTTTACAGACTTTTACTTAAGAATTGTCAATAACATTTATATATTTGCATTTTTCACTATTTATGATATTAAGTAACTTGTCTAATATATTGTATGGAATTTGAATACATATTATTGGTATAATCAGTGTAGGTACTAAGATACCTATAATATTATTTTCTCCTGAGGAAAGTACAGAATCCATATTATACTTGAATAGAAATTTGTTAAAAAGACTATAATATTATGTATATTTTAACAAATTTTTCAGGAGAAACAAAAAATTATTTTTCTCTTTATACATTTGCTTAATCAGATTAAGCATTAAAATTTTGTTTTCGAATTCGTTGTAACACAGGTCCCTTTTAACAAATTCTTATAATTTTTAATTACCTAACAAATAATATAACACTTTTATTTGAAAATAATATAGTTAATTTTCATTTATTATATCCAACCAAGTATATAACAGTGAAAATAAAATAAATGACTTACAAAAAAAAATAAAAACAATTTTGTTCTATAAATATAAAAAGAAGAGCTGTAATGCATCCTGACAAATTACTGCCATACATATTTTGATTAAAAGTAGAAATTGAAAAATCTTGCTTCTGTTTCTTTTAGATAGTTTTGTTTTAGGTGAACTACAATCTTGTTTATAAAAGGAAGACCACCATTTCCCAAAATTTAATACTTGATCTTCAGAAAATTTAATTTCATTCACAGTGAATTTTTTTTAAAATTTTTTTTGTAATAATAAATTCTGTTAATTGATGAATGCTGTAAAATCTATCATGGTTTCTTAATATTGTCGTTTGATTATAGAAAAATCTCTATTGCAAGGTGACCTCTTATTGGAAAAAAATGAACAATTTTTTTTAAATGTTTAGTGTCAGTTAAATACTTAAATCAAGTAAAAACCTAGCCAAAGTATGGTTTTTATTTTGACCCGGACAATTTTGTTATATTATTAGATATATATTGTATATAGTCCCATAAAAAAGAGTATATTTACCTTATCTGGGCTTTTCTTGACTTAACCCTCATGAGAAATATAGTAGGATGCTTTAATTTGTTTGACATGAATAGAAAAGACATTGACAGTTCATTGCCACATGTAATATAATTCTTGAACTGCTAATTTGGGAAGTAAAATATTGGAACAATAATCAAAAGTAATGGCTAGTACATTTTCATTTAACTTATTTTTAGAATCAGTAATTTCATTTTTAAGTTCTTATTTAATACTTTATTAAATATATTGTAACTACAAAGTGTTTGTTAAAAGGTACCTATATCATAGACATAGGTGCTTTTTAATAAATAATAAGTATTTAAAAATAATTTCACGCAGGCAATATGATACAGCGAAAGGCCTTTTTAACATAAAACGATGTATTTACACAAAAAGATAAATTATTTATTCATAAAACCTTTTTGACCAAATATGTAACTTAAGTCCTTTTTAACAAATTTTCATTAATTTGTATTTTATAGTACTATATTAAGATAAATATTTTTACGCAGACCCACTTCGGTTCATCCAGTTCCAATTTGTACAAAATTTATAACTAATTTTTTTTGGACCCAACTCAGATGCAGCCTCATTTACATTTTATGTTATTAAATGCACTAAAAGTTTGGTCAATGTAAATATTAAATTATTGATTTTTTTTCTAGCCTCATGGTATAATTTTTTATGTATTTACAGTCATACTTAATCCTAAATTTTTTCAATGTATGACAAATATGTGAAAAAAAAAAAATTAATTTCAAATTTGACTGTTTACTTAATATTCTCAATTATTAAAAAAAAATAAAAAAATTTTGTAAACTGTATTAAACAAATTGTCAATAATTTTTACTACTCTTACAAAACTTAAAAATGCGGATGATATCTATTACTATTAAGTATAGCAATTAAAAACTAATATAACATTTAAAGTTGATATCTAATTTTAATCACCAAAAGAAATCTAGAATTGAACATACTTGTATAATTATTTTTGTATGAAGTGAAGTATAATATTAAAAAATTAAAAATCTGCTGATAAAATTACATAACTAAATTGTTATTTGTTTAATTACTTTCAGACTGAATTTTCACCTCCCGTGAAATTTAAATCAAAACACGAAGATGAAGCCAATACAGTACTTGACTATTGTATGGTATTGGCACCATTTCAAAAGCAGACTCAAGTAGAATTCTCAAACATAAGAATTAAAGAAACAGCCATTAGATTTTTAACAGTTGTTAACTTGTTTGACAAACCTAGACAGGTTAATATACCTTTTGAATTATTTACATAATTAATTTCTTTTTCTTATTGGTTTAATTTATATTTAATTTTTACAGTTTATTTTACCTTCTTCAAATGATGGTATATATTTTGATGTTTATGAATTCACCTTACAACCAAATTCACAACGTAAGATATCCATTACCTGGCAACCATCTGTATATGGAAACATGCGAAAATTGATCAGAATAGAACAAGTAGATAACAACCGAAAATATGATTTTGTTATTTTTGGAAATTGTATTGATCCTTTACAGAAGAAACTAAAAGTAAGCTAAGATTTTTATCTGTACTTCTTGGTTTTGGTCTTAATATTTGTTTTTTATTTTATTTATTCAATATTGTATTAGTTTAATGTATAGAGAATATTTTTCAGGGTGCTTCAGTAACATTTGCAAAGTCTAAAAATACAAATTTGACTAAAAAAAGATTTAATAGTGGTCAGAACAAAATAATCTTGAATAAAACAAGATTTGTTAATTGTGCAACAGAAAGAGTTATTTTAGTTGATAATGCTACAAAAATATCTGAACCTATTAGCGCTGT
The DNA here is from genome assembly GCF_020882245.1 of Rhopalosiphum padi. Taxonomy (NCBI): domain Eukaryota; kingdom Metazoa; phylum Arthropoda; class Insecta; order Hemiptera; family Aphididae; genus Rhopalosiphum; species Rhopalosiphum padi. Next base: position 43,665,529 of record NC_083599.1, read on the forward strand.
AGCTTTAGAATCGCCTATGAGACGGCAAACCTATTCAATTGGAGAGAAAGAAAATATACCAAATTTGGAAAACAATATGGTTGGCCAAGACAAAATCTTCACCAGTTCTGAGTATAGTCTTAAACATTCAGATAAAAATTACCAAAGTACCACATTCAATAATCCTTTAAAAACTCAAAGTGCAAATTATGACATAATGACTGACGATTCACTAGATGAATCACTCGAAAAATTAATTAGTACTAATTCTCCATTTAATGACTTCTTTTTGACTCCATTAAAAAGTACTGAAAACTTATTATCTCCATTCAGTACCACAAAAAAATGTATAAGTCTTAATATAGCTGATGAAAACACATCATTCAATACATCACCATTTAAGCCAATAGATGCTTCAACTGCAGCTAAAATTTACACTCCTGATAATAGAAAACCAACTAGAATATCAGTAAATCTTTGTGAGAAATTTGAAGAAATACCAAAAAATAAATTTAATATTGATGATACAACTTTTACTAAAAATATCAACCCAAACAAATTTGCTCTGCCTCTAAAAGTTGAACAATCTTTCAACATATCACAAAATCATGAACAGTCTATCACTCGGACACCTATGCATCATACAAGTAAATTTACAAAATTATTCAATACTAATTTTTTTTATTATTATTTTTCTTATTTTAGGAATTATTTCGAGCAATACTAAGCCCAAAAGACCATCATTTGTTATTAAAAATTCTCCTTACTACAAATGTAGCCCGAAATCATCAATGATCTCTAAGAATAGATTGAAACAATACAGTAAGTTATTATTACTTATAATACATTAAATACATTCTTATATATTTATTAAATTGTATAAATAGTGTATTAATATAAAAGATGAATAAACAAACACTTATTTTTTTTTAGGCATTCTTAGTCCACGGACTAAACATTTGAGAACTCCAAAGTTGGATAAATGTGATCAATATCTCAAATGCTTAGCAAATCCAGAACTTGTATATCACAATAATGCTGAAGATCCTTTTTTAAAAATGTATGTTAAAGCATAATCTATTTTGATTTATTATAGTAATATGTATATAATTTAACTAAATTAATATTAATATTAATATTATTTATTTATATTTAAAAGTATGTTATTGATTGTGGAAATGAATATATAATATATATTTGTATTTTAGGTCTCAATATTATGAATCTGAATGGTTAGATCGCCAAGAATCTGATATGATTCGATGGTTAAATGCACTGCTTATGCCTACTGATAAGTTGGCAGATGAAGAACAAGTAAATGATTTGGAGCAAGCAGCAGTAGCTTGGGAAGAAGCATCTAAAAAAAGCCATAGAAATAAACCTATGCAATTTGCTACTCAAAAAGATCTTTTTGTATCTCAAATATACAAACAGTCTCCACAGCAGTGGAGCGCATTACGGAAAGCAACTACAAATCTTATTACATCTACAAATGTTGCAACTGTTTTATCAAAATTGACCATATCTATAGAAAAAGATTTTATAACAGTTCGAGATGATCGTCAAATACATTTGGATTTAAGTAAGATTTTTTCACTTTAAAATTATCTGTATAGTTAATAGTTATGTATTTTATTAGATTTAAAGAAAAAAATTACGGATCTGTTAAAATGCTATAATCCACTGTGGTTACGAATTGGTTTGGAAGCAGTGTATGGTCAAATAATTCACATAAATTCTGGATCCCATGACTTAGATGGTCTTGGATGGTTTATACGTAAAAATTTGTTTAATAATGATTACATTAAACAAAAGTTTACCAAAGCTTCTGTTCTTCAAGTGAACCTTCCCACGTACAATGTAAAGAAAAATATTTGAAATTTAATTTATAATTTTTTGAAAAAAAAAATGTTTCATATTGCAGATTGCCATGAAAAAATTTATCTTGAGAAAAATATTTATGCTTGTATATTTTTTGGATCGTGCTAAAGAACAGCAATTGATTAGACATAATCCATGTCTTTTCAAAATAGATTCCCCTTATAAAGTGAGTGTATTAATAATGTATTTAATATTATAACCTCTTATTACACAAAGCAAATATTTCTTTTATTTATAGAGCAGCCATGATTTCTTGATGGGATTTTGTGCTGACATGGTAACAGCAAATGGTGATATAAATCGTCGGCTACGTAGTATTGGCTACAACTTGACCCATAAACAAACCCATTTGGATGAAGTTAATTATGCTGTTAAATCATTAAATGACCTTAGGGATGGCACTAGAATCACTAGAGTTGTAGAAATCTTGTTTAAAGGAGAACCACTGTCGCAGAAACTAAGACTTCCTGCTATATCGAAATTGCAGAAAATTCATAACGTTAATTTAGCATTAACAAGGATATCCGAACATATTAGTATTGAGGGAAATATAAGCACTCGTGACATTGTAAATGGTCACAGAGAAAAAATGTTATCGCTATTCTGGCAATTAATTTATAAGTATTTAACTCCTCGGTACAATAAAGCAGCAGTAACAATTCAACATTGGTGGCGAAACAATAACCTCAATTTAGTAATTATAAAAAGAATTAGAGCTAAACAAACTTTTAAACGACACTTAGCTGCTACTAAAATACAAGCTACTGTCCGTGGTTATTTAACCAGAAAACATTGGCCTTATAAGCAAGTAGAATTGATTGCAAACCGTGAAAAGTTACATCTGGCGTCAACTAAAATCAAACAATATCTACAAGATAAACTTAAGCTTTTAACTGAAGACCGAAAACAATATATAATTTTAAGAAGAACTACTGTATTTGTGCAAAGAAAATTTAGATCAAAAATAGCAATGAAAAGAGATCGACAACAGTATATAAAAGCTAAAAAATCAGCTTTACTAATTCAAAAAATGTATCGTGGTTTTATGATAAGAAAAAACTGGTCACAAATAAAAGATTCCCTTATAATAGAAAAGATAAATCGAATTAATGCTATAAATATAATCAAACGATCTCTAAGAAAGAACTTGCCACCAACTGAAGACGAATTGTACTATAAAAAATTAATACAGGTAACATTGGCTGTTCAAAGAAGATTTAGGGCAAATAATCTGATGAAAGTACAGATGAAAGCATTTATTAACTTAAAGAAAAGTGCAATAGTCATACAACAAAAATTTAGAGCAAAACAAGCCATGGTTAAACAAAAAGAAGACTATTTAAAACTTAAAATGTGTACACTCAAGTTGCAAGCTGTTACTCGAGGTTATATTGTGCGAAAACAATGGCCTGTATTACATGCTGAGTTACAAGCTAATAGAATGCGTTTAATCATCTGTAGTAATATTATTAAGAGAACGCTCAGAAATAATCTTCCATTAACAGAAGACCGTATTAAATTTCTCGATTTAAAAAGATCTGTCATTATTGTACAAAACCGATTCCGTGCTATGAAAGAAATGAAACTGCAAAGACAAAAATATCTAAAACTTAAAATAATAACTCTTAAGCTACAAAGTTTAGCTAGAGGATATATAGTAAGAAAGCAATGGCCATCTTTAAGAAATGAATTAGTAATAAAACGTCAATATTTGATTAATTGTAGCAATATAATTAAAAGGGCTTTGAGGAAAAATCTTCCATTAACAGAAGACCGTATTAAATTTCTCGATTTAAAAAGATCTGTCATTATTGTACAAAACCGATTCCGTGCTTTGAAAAAAATGAAAATGCAAAGACAACAATATCTAAAACTTAAAGCTATAACACTTAAACTGCAAAGTTTGGCCAGAGGATATATAGTAAGAAAGCAATGGCCATCTTTAAGAAATGAATTAGTAATAAAACGTCAATATTTGATTAATTGTAGTAATATAATTAAAAGGGCTTTGAGGAAAAATCTTCCATTAACAGAAGACCGTATTAAATTTCTCGGTTTAAAAAGATCTGTCATTATTGTACAAAACCGATTCCGTGCTTTGAAAGAAATGAAAATGCAAAGACAACAATATCTAAAACTTAAAGCTATAACACTTAAACTGCAAAGTTTGGCCAGAGGATATATAGTAAGAAAGCAATGGCCATCTTTAAGAAATGAATTAGTAATAAAACGTCAATATTTGATTAATTGTAGTAATATAATTAAAAGGGCTTTGAGGAAAAATCTTCCAGTTAATAAGAATCGTTTAAGATTTCTCGAGCTTAGAAGAGCTACAATTATTATTCAAAGTAGATTCAGGGCTAATAGACAAGTTAAAGAGTATCAGATATTGCGTAATAATGTTATCATGGTTCAAAGAAGATTTAAGGCTAATGTGGCTATGAGACAACAAAAATGCATTTATGTAGATACCAGAACAAAGATTATTCAACTGCAAGCATTCTTCAGACGACATTTGGTGCTTAAAAAATGGCCAGAGACTAGATGTGAATTAGAAACTAATAAGAAACGTTTAATTGCTGCTAGTAACACAATAAAGAAGTTCCTGCGCCTATGCTTGTTACCCACTCCGGATCGCTTAAGATATATAAAATTAAGACAGTCTGTGATGAACCTCCAAGCAAGATATCGAGCCATTGTTGCCATGAAATCAGCAGAACGTGAATATTTATTATTAAAATGTAGTACAATCACATTACAAAGACATTACAGAGCACGTAAAGCCATGTTGGTGCAAAAACAGCGATATGAGCTTCTGAAAAAGTCCACAATCATATTGCAAACTCATGTTAGAGGATATTTGGCGCGTAGACGTTGGCTTCAGTTAAAAGATAATATGGAAGTTGAACGTAGACTAGCGCTTGAAACTTTAGAGGTAAGTTTTTGATATTTTATTTTTGAAATAATTTTTCATTCTGTATTCAGCTTGGCGGCAGCTCGCATCATACCTCTTCTCCTTAGTAATTGGGTATTACATTCTTTTCTGCTTGTCATGCATATCACATTTTATTTTGAGAAAAAAATTCTATTCTTTCCAAACATTACAAGTATTGTATACTATAAGATTTAAACATATTCAGTGCAAACGGTTGTTAGCTGGCCATGCGTTCCTATTTGAGTTGAAAATGAAAATGCGAGCTGCCGTTCAGTTACAAATTTGGATCAGGAACGTAATGTTAAACCGTAAACATTTACAGAAAAAGAATGTTGCGGCATCAAGAATACAAGCTATGGTCAGAGGATTTATGGTAAGAAAGAGATTACCCAAGATCAAGGAAGAATTACATATTCAAAAACTTGTGCGGGCTGCAACTTTGATACAGGTAAATTAACAATTTCAAACTCACTTACAATTTTACAACTGAATACAGAGATTATCTATGGGAATAAACATGGATTAAATTATTAAACAGGCTATATGGAGAGGTTATACTGTTAGAAAGAGGTATCAGTGTAGACGAGAAACAATTAGAATTCCCAAAAAAGGTGCTCTCACATTAGGCAAACGACACAATGACGTGGTTGATGTATTAAACAAGCAAAAAAGAAATGAATATTCTTATCGGGAACTTACTACAGTTTTCTGGAATTTAGGTAATGTATATTTACTATAACATACTATTTAAACTGATAGAAAATCGAAATTATGGCTTAAATAAAAATGTATTAAATAAACAACTATATATTAAATCTATGTTATAAATGTTATCCTAATACTGTAATCATTTAAAGAAATACAATTTTGGACTACACATAACTTTTAATTAATTAAATATTATATAATATGTATGTACTCAATATTGAGTTTATTATTATTTATTACTTATTACACAGATTAAGGTTGTTATTGATTTTCATTTTAAAAACATTTAAATTTAAAAAAGAAATAAGTATTTTTCGATTTATGTTTTATGCAGAATTTTCTTTGTTAAGAATAATTAAATTAATTATATCACATATAGTTGCCAAGTTTTCTAAATTAAATCTATTACAAGTAATTCAATATTTCATCTTTTTCAATATGTTATTTATGGTTTTTTCAATGTCATACTTTGTTTTTAGATACATGTACAACCTTATCCAAAGAATTATGTTTGAAGACATCAGAAGGTACGATTGTTGACTACATGTTTCACTTTTTGCATTATTCCAATCAGTCTCAGCCTAGTCTTGAAGCAAGGGAGCCAGCCATCCGCGTGTTAACAAATCTACTTAAGTATCACGAAACCTCTTGGCACATCTGGGTGGTGAGTCCTTAAACAGTTATCTATATTTTTTTTATTGTAAATCATTATTAATAAGGATATTACAGTCAGTAAGTCTCTAATTTTGTATAATATTTATTTTTATTATACTTAAGACATTGCTAAAATATATTAAAATTATATTATTGTAGAGAACCGTAAATGCTGACATGGTCAAAGACCTGATCAAAATGATGAAAACATGTTGTGGAAAAATCAGTGGCAAAAAATTGTATTGTTCAATCGCTACTTGGCTCTGGATAGCTCTACAAGACCCTGAAAAGAAAATTGTTAGTATTTCTAGTTTTATTTTATTTAAGAGGAAACTTCATCTGCATTCTTTGTCTTACCAAATCATAACATAGCAAATTGTATGTTATAAATAATCCAGTTTATGTTTTTATTTCTGTTTAATACTAGAATAAATTTATCAATTAAAAAACTTAAATTAATAATATTATTTAGGAAATCTTAGTTTTTCTAAGTACCTATAATACTACCAATAACAATTTTAAAATCATTTGTTTTCAATATTCTTACTTTTAAATTTTATAATAGATCAATTTCACTATAATATTTGGAGGATTTTGATTATTTGTTTTTTTCCCAAAAGGAACATAACAAATTTATGTTAGTAGAACCTATACATTGGTGCTTTTAGCTACTCTCAGAGTTAATCAAGTATCAAACTTAAAGTTAAGAACATTATTTAAATAATGTTGGTTTTTTTCACAATCAATGTAAGCTATAAATATAAAAATTGTTCAATTTAAAATGCTCAATTTCTTTTTCAAATTTAAACATAAAAAAAAACCAACAAAATCATAGATAAATTTCTTAGTTTTAAGTTTAGTAATAGGCCAATTCACTTAAATGCTTAAGCTAAAATCTCAAAATTGTTTCTATTAAACAAAAATTAACTGTGTTACAAGTGTGAATTGCTGTAGTAATCTAAGATATTATGATGTAATAACAAAATATTACTATTTTATTACTTTTTAATATTTATCTTCTTTTCACTACACATTTTGCACTCAAATATCAAAAATTAAATAATTTGATGCTCTATTATTTCATGAAATAAAATTGTATAAGATTAATTTCTACTTAACCATGATAAATTATTATGGAATTGGTTAACTATTTTACTAAAACTAAATTATAATATTAATTAATACACTTAAATACTCAAGGAATGAACTTTTGAATAAACAGAGCAGCTTATGTTTTTAGAAATATTTCATTACTATAATTATACTTACCTATATATTAAAACATAAAAAAATGTCATCTGAAAATTCCCCATTCAAAAATTTGCCCATAATTTTTATTTTATATTGTTATTGTTATTTCATTTGTTGCAGTACATCAAAAAAATTCCATCTGCTATAGTAGATATAAAATTCATGATGGATACTTTGAAAAAGAGATACACAATATCTAAAGTAGACAAGAAGACCATGGTGTTACCTTCGACGCGGCCTACATGGAGTATTGGCTCTAAATGTCAAAAGTGTTTTGATTCTGACTTCTTTGCAACAATTGAGATTTGCAAACTGTTGAACATTTAGAATAATTATTTCATATTTCTTACTTTTTTTCTATTTACCATAACTTTTTATTATTAACTGTTGATTTTTTTTCTTTATCTGTGTATTATAATTATTACCATATTTTAGGAATTAAAATATATTATTTTACACTTGCTCATTTATTATTTCATTGATTTATTAAGATAATGTATTGTAAGATTAATTAATAATGTTATTAAATGTAATAAGAACAGTTTAATGATTTTTAATAACTGAATCATTTTTGACATAAAAATTGTTGAAGATTATAGATAACTATAAAATTAAACTTGTGAATTAAAATTAAAATTTCGATTTTAAATGAAAAATATTATCATTTATTGAAAAATTGAATACTAATTTGTTTTAATTAAAATTTGAAATAATGTTTTATGATTGGGCATAATGTATTATAAAATCTATTGTACTTATCTATAATTAATAAAATATATAAATATATTTTATAAGTAATAACATTTATCAATTATATACAACTCCCTATTGTATAAATTAAATGATTTATTTACATTGTGCTTGACTATTTTTAATAAATGGATAAGATTGTTCATAAATTTAATTATAAATTTATTTATTGATTATAATCTTATAATATTTAATTGATAAAAACTAAACTTATGTTGGGAATCACTTGGTAATAAACTAATATCTAATAGTTAATAAAAATATAAATGTAATAATATTACTACTCACTGTTGTTGATATAAACTACGATAAAAAGAGTAATTATGCATTAAAAAGATTTTATTTCATTAGAAAATATCAAATGTCCTCTTTTCAAAATAATAAAGAAACATAAAAAAAGAATATTTTTGACTAAATCGATTTTGTTTTTTTGTTATAATTCAAAATGAGTAAGGTTGAACTATCTTGTAGTTTTCACCAAATATTTATAGTCATTTTAGAGAAATTGTTTTTTAAAAATATTCTGACACAAACTATTTCTAATTATTTGACATGTATCTTACTTTTTAATTTTTTTTTTTTTACAATTTATGATTGAAAACATTTTTGTTTGTTTGTTAAAGTTTGAAAATGTAATACAAAGTTGCTTATAAGTTGTAATTACAGAAATTCTAAAATATAAAAAAGATACATACCATAATTATTATAATTGTTTAAAGATTAAATAGAAGATACCGTGAACATTTTAACATTATTTTATAGTTATTAATTAATAACATTTTCAATTTTCTTACAGTAACATATAAATATTCAATACACAATTTGATTTTTTAACGTTTTTAGTTACATCGAACATAATATAAATCTTTTCTTTTTAAATTTATATCTACTTTATTTTAAAATCCAATGAAAAATAATAAAATTATAGAAATTAATCAAAATAAAGTTACTTACATATTTAAAAAAAAAAATACAGTAATATCCATCTCAAAATTAAAAGACTACTCATTTTTATAATTAATGAAAATCAAAATTTTATAAATTGTATTATCGTATTGTATTATTATTATAGCAACCAAGCATAGGCGTGCCGAGCGTGCCCAGGTACGCCCTGTGATTTTTCATGGGCCGAATCGTCTTATGCCTCAATCTACCTAAATAATTAAATTCATTAAATTTTAAATAATTTTTTTTAAAGCGAATTTAAAAAAAAATGAATAATTCATTATGATTAATTTAAAATTTAAGCAGAATAAATTTTTTTTGGTCGATGCTATGGCATGCATGTTAAATATTAATATAACTCAAAATACTAATGTTGTTAACATTTTCTAAGGTTTCAGAGAAAGATTTATTTACTAAACTAAAATTTTTAAAAATTATCAAAATGTTATGCAACTAAATTATGTTAAGTAAATCTGTTTTTATGAATGGGTAAAAAAAATTATTATTATTATTAGGTAGTTTTTTTCATTGGTTGAAAAAAAACTTGAAATTCCACAGTCTTTAATTGTGTTTCTAAAACTTTAAAAATGTTTACAATCATACCTGTACATGTGAACGCGGTTTTTCAAAATTAACCCTAGTAAAAAACAAATTATGTATTACAATGGGTCATGAATAATTAGAGTCATTATTACTGCATTTCACAGAACAAGAAATGGTATCGAAGGTAGATTTAAGTGTAGTAATATATGAATTTAATAATATGGATAATAAACGAATTTCTCTCTAAATACATAAAATATATTTATGATTTCTAGCAATATAATTCATAATTATTATATTTGTTAGATAATAATACTTTATTTTAATTTACTAGTACCGGTTTAGTATAAAGCAGTGGCGGATTCGTGGATTTAACAGGGGGAAAATGGACATTTTCTGCCTGGGCCCCTACACGAAAATTCCCCCCGTACCCAGTGTTCCAGTCCTCAGTCCTCACTTATTTTCATTTCAATAAAAATTGTCAAGTATAATTAGTTATTTCTTAAGTTCTTGAAGTTTTGGATTGTAACACATCAAGTAATAATTGGGATAACAATAATACTGTGTAATATATTCGTACTCGTACGTATTACCTATGTACAGTCAAATCCACACACTGGCATCATTATAACTATTTGTATTTATATTGTTTCATTACCTAACTAGTTTAATAGTTTTTTAAGATCTTAGAGAAGATGGGGGTAAAGTTCTCCAGGAGTTAGTATTCACGACAATTCAAAATTATTGGGCCCTTTATATAATATGCCGCTAGGGCTTTTTTCCTTAAATCCGCCACTGGACTATATAAAGTATTTAAAATTATATAAAACTGTATGCAAGAAAAGGGGATTATAAAACGGTGATCAGACATCAGAAGGCCGATGATAAATATGATGGACATTGCGGGCACTATACCCGCTTTTAGAGTCTGTGGCCTGTGCTCGCCTATGCAACCAAGTATAATCATGAAACTATTAAAATATTAAATTCACAATATATGACGTAGATATCTATTACATGAAAATTAAAATCGGTAATCAAGCCTTTTCCTGATTAATATAAAATAAAAAACTAAAAAAGTTCGAAAAATAGGATATTTTTCCATATGGATTTTGTTATTTTGTTGTAGTTAGTTCAAAAATAAATAACCATACATATTTGACATTTTCAAAAAATGTTTATGTTCCCATTTTATATATTATAATATTATTTTTTTCTTTATAATATATTAAATATTTTTAGGTATTAATAGAGTTTAAACTTTTTAATTTATGTTAGTTTTTTTCCTATAAATTTCAAAAGATTGAAAATTTAATACAACTAGGTGTCTAGGATCTAGGTACTTTACGATTTTTTAATAGTAGAATTAAAAAAAAAAAGTCGAGCGCCTACCGCTATAAAAGCGTCTGATATTAGCATTTTTAGGAAATCGAGTCTTCAATTTTTTCATAGTTAAAAATTTAGTATAATTTTAAAAATTCATCAATATTTTTTTTAAGGTTCCATCATAATAATTTTGCTTATAATATAAATATAATTACAAAAAAAAAGTCGATTATAATTTCGCAAATATTTGTATACGAGTGTCTGAAAAACTAACAGGTAAAAATCAGATACTCACTCAATAAAATAATATTTTATTATTATAGGATTTTAGTATCATGACTCATGAGTATATTAATCGTAAAAACTTCAAACATTCCAATGTTACATAAATTATCATTTTTTATACACAATGAAATTTTAAAAAAAGTAAAGCCTTCTATAAGGATACAATACTATAACATAATAAATTAGATGTAGCATATTAATATATTATGCATTGATATATAATAGCTTTCTAATAACCAACGTTTTTTGTGGAACGGGAATATTTTCTCTTCTTTTTAATGGGATAACCTCTGAATAGCGAACACTCATTTAAATTTAATAATAATAACTATAAACAACGACATTAAAATCACTTAAACTAGTAGGTACAAACGATAACAAATTCGTTCAAAACCGATTTTTTCCCACACATTGAATTGCATTTACCTATGTATGTATTTATTTTTTCAAATTCTTTTATATTTGATTAAATATATATCATTTAAATAATAAATTTGTTATACTATTAATTAATTAAAACATTAAATAATTAAATAAAAATTTAATTTAATTTATGTAGTGCAGTGCTTCTCAAACTTTTTTGTCTTGGACCTCCCTAAAATTAATGTAAGACTGTCAAGACCTCCTAAATTAAAATTATTAACTATTTTTTCTTAACTATATACTAAAATGTACAAAACGCATGACATCAAGCAAAGAAACACGACTGTACGGCTGTACTACAACGGCTTTACATCATTAAAGTTATCATAATTTGCGATAGTCTAATGTCTAATCCTAATGACTCTTATAGTCTTATATGAGATAAACGTTACCGATATAATAAAAATTTTATTATTATTAATTAATAGTTATCTAACATTAGATTTTATAGACTTTATTTAATAACTAAATAACCGAAAATATTTTACATAAAATAAATATTTCACGGCCCACACGTTGTGAAGCACTGATGTAGTCCATAGTTTTTCCTTTTACACATTAATACATTATGAATTTGAAAAATATATCACCTTTGAATATCGAACACCTCCAAATGGTGGATGTAATTTCGGTAACCAAAAGCGTCCACTATTCAGAGGTTTCTCTGTATTTAAGATTAATTTTAAACTAATTATAGGTAATTTAAATGTTAAAATTTTTAAAGTTTTGATAAAAAATGTATGCCTTGATTAAAAAGCTTGAAAATATAGTTCAAGATCACTTTTAACTATAAGTTGTTTTTAATGTTTTTATAAATATTTAAAAATAGTAAAGATACATAAAAGGCACGATTTTTTTTAAGAGTTATTTTAACTTTAAATTTTGACAAAGTTCATCAAATTATTTTGCAGTTAAAAATATATAGAAAGTTAAATTCGTATTAATTTATTAAACAATTTAATACAAAATTCCTCATTAGTAGTTTGTATTTAAACCAAAAAGGTAAATAATTTATAGGTATTTATAATTTACATGCTCATTTTTTTAAATTAATATTTAAAGTTTAAATGTTGATGAAATGATAATCTTAAATTTATCATATATCTACGATATACCTAAAATATAGTTGGTAATTTAAATTGACAAATTTCACAATCGACACAATCATTTTTATGACCCCGTTCATAATCGGTTTTTGTATGCAATAAGTTAACATTGAATTCAAACTTCAAAGTTAACACGTCTATATTACTACTTCAATGTCTCTGCAGTGACTATAATTATATGACATATTATGATACATAAATACATAATATTTTGGTAACAACTAACAACGTTAATTACGGTTCGTTGTGGAATTAAATTTATCTTGTTAAGTAAGTATAGCAAATGGAAAATAAAATAAGTCAACGTAAATAGATTGTAGATAGTATACCTACTGCAGTGTATAATAAATGTATTGTGAGATAAAATTATTTATTTAAAGATCAATAATTAAATACAAGATTTCATAAGAACTGTTCTTAAATCTTAAAACACTTAAAAAAATATCGAAAATATATTGGCAGTTTTATTATATAAGTGTTTGAAGTTCAAATTTTGATATAGGGTACCTAATAATTTTTGACTTGCAACTTTTTGTCATTACGTATACACTATACAGTTATATTTTAAGCAGGTACACAGTTACATTTTCTAAATATTAAGAAAAAATATTTTAAGTTCTTTAAGTACAACAAACCAATTTATTCTGTTCGTTTGTAATGTTTGTATAATTATATTGACTTATTGCGTATTAATTATTAATAATTAAGTTTATCAGTTTATGTGTCGACTCTGAAATCTGAATAGAGTGAATTGGTCAGTTCATTAAACTTAAAGTTAAGAATAGTATCTTTGTTTGCTCGTGGCACTTAGGTGTCTTTAATAATTTAATTATCTATAGCTGTTTATTATTATAGTAGGTAATATTATACTAATATGGTAGGTACTTTTATAAGATATTTAGATTTGTAAAAAACCGATGCCACTGCTTTACTATTGTCTATTAGTGTTCTATACTTCTATTTTAATATTACTATTTACTATTGATTAGCATAGGTATATTGTTGAGGAACTAGATGTCAACATAATTTTTTTAAACAAATACTACTAGATAATTTATTACCGAGATAATGTATGAAAGCGTAGAGTACTACAAGTGCGATCTATTCCAAGAAATTATTCGTAGCAACACGAACACATACCTATATCGTAATTCGTAACTTTTTAATATTTTTACCTCTCAGTGGCATATATAGGGGAGGTTAGAGGTTCAAGCCCCCCTGAAATATATGGTTAGTACAGGCATTGATTTTGATTGTATAATTAATTGGAATTTAAGAATGGACATTTTTTTTAACCCCCCCTGAAATTAATTTCTATACGCCACTGGTACTACTGGTATCATAAACAATATAGAAACCGAAGGATTTCTTATATCAATATAATATTTCCGGCTTCTTATGAACCATCACCTAAAATCTCTACCGTGTATTTGTCCATCCGAAAGTAAACCAAATGTTCAAATATATATGGTACGGGTTTTGATACGCTGTACAATCAGAATTAGTCTAATATCCCAAGTCACCGGACTTAATTGAGTCGTATATCGCCGCTTGCTAGCTGAGTCCAGAACCCAGTCATACTTAATAACTATACTAATTTCTATTTTTGATTCAAAACATTTTATATTTAATAATAATAAACAACTAATTATTATTACAAACACTGTTACCTACTGTTGTTCACTTTATTCACTTTAACTCAAGCTCTTTAATCCAACGTGAGACCGACCATCTACCATCATTCTTAGAGATTTTATTACTATGAGTGTAGCCCGAGTATACCTGAGGTCACTATCGATATATAAAATACAAAAATTCTCATTATTTAATTAAAATTGAAAATATCGTAAAAAAAACCACGAAAACACTCCAGTAATGTGTCTTTAAGCTTGAAAATATGCCAATTTACCAATCATTTTGCCAATTTGAAGCTTATTGCTAAAATACACACAACGACACAACTGGAGTTACCGCAGTGGCGTAGCCAAGGGGGGGGGGCTAAATGGGCTATAGCCCCCCCTCATTGACCGTATTTTTTATATTGTTTTGAAATACCTATTAGATTCTGAACGGAGTGAAGAATGTATTTATTTTACAATGATGTATGTTTTTATTTTTTTTTTGTGTCTGTCATCACGTTTTGGAGTAGAAATAATGCTTTGATTTTTGACTTCAGTCCTTCTTTGAAAAGTAAAATTCATCTAGTTGGTGCTTTAACGTTATCTATTTACGATTAAATTTTTAAAATATTTTGACTTTTTTTAAGCTATTCATAGACAATTGAAATTTTCGATTTTTCTAAGTTTTATTTTTTTTTAAATACCGTTAAAAAAATTTGGCTTTCCAAAAAATATTTAAAATTTAATAGAAGATTTATTATAAGTTGTATTTATTGTAATAAAAAAAAACGAAAAATCGTTAGTCACAATTTTTGTTTATAAACATTTAGAGTTCAAATGTTAACGAAAAATGTCAAAAATTGCAACAATTTGCAAGGAATTTTTAAGTTGAAAATTCATAACACTTTTGTGATTTATATCTAAGGATAAAAAACCCAATACAAGGCTCTTCATAACATTTTCTTCAAATGACTGTAAAAAAATTCCTGCGTCAATATAGAAAAACATTTTTAAGCGTTGGAAATTTAATTTATTACGAAATCGCGTAAAATAGCGATAGGTATATTACAATTTAAATATAGATGATAATAATATATCCTACTAATTATTCTAGACTGACAAATCATCTTCATTCAATTCGTTTTTGGTGTATACAATGATACTTGTCATTGCATTCAAATTTAAGATCACATCCATTATAGTGACCTACTCTCCATCTCTACTATACAGCAGAGCGATACCCACTTGCTCATCCTTTTTAAATTTAAATATGGAAATTGTCTTACAAATTTTAATTATTTGAAATAGTAAATACGTTAACGGAAAATCAACGTTAATATGTTACTTATCAGTATGTCTGTTTTGTTGCTATTTTTGATTTTCAATAACTCAAGTTAAAATTATTTAGCCCTCCCCATAAAAAAATCCTGGCTACGCCTCTGAGTTACCGAACACAATTTCGCTAATGGTGTACGTATTTAAGACGGAATCAATACTTACGAGTTGCAAATGTTGCGTTCTTATAGACCGTTCTAAATGTTAAGACATATCTTCAAGTATAGCAGTAGCCAGTACGTCGAGCGTTTGATTTGGGCGCCATAAATCGTAATTACGTGGAGGTAAAAACGGCGGTGTCGATGCGGTGCGCGCACCGGTACGCACCGATGACGCGATGTGTAGGACAATGTACATCGTTGTATTTTTTCCGCCCGTCATCCAATAATAATCTTTTTTATGTATAATGTATATAATTTATACGCCGGGTGTCGCTCGCACGCACACGCACGCGCCGAGACGATAGCCGACGCACGCGCAGACGGGCCAACTCGAGCATACACGCACGTACACACGCAAATACACGTCACACAGACGCACACAGACGCGTACACGCACCGACACACTCACACGGACGCATCACCACACCGACACTGCCATCACCGTCCGGTGCGAGACTAACCATTTCTCGTTTCTGTCCTATTTATTTCATTTCTCCTTTCCCGACCGTCTTCTTTTCCGCACACTTTTCGCACCACCGGCGACCACGCGTTTTCCGGCCACAGCCCCCGCCAAATCGCGCACACATTAACAAACAACGCACAAGCAACCGCCCCTGATTTCTTCAACATGTCGTCCTGGCAAGATTACGTCGACAAACATTTACTGGCGTCCAGGTGCGTCACCAAAGCCGCGATCGCCGGTCACGATGGCAACGTGTGGGCCAAGTCCGACGGATTCGACGTGAGTATAAACAGTAGTTATAGGTTAACCGTGTGCCCATCGCCACAGTGGCGGCCCGAGCTATTACATCTTTTGACGCACAGTATTTTTTTTGACATCCACCCTATGACCATACTAAAACAACATAAGGTACGTTATACGTGCTTACATAAATTATTAATAATGAATATCTAACTACCCACTTTCAAATTCCGAGGCACCTATTCACCACCCGCCTTATTAAATCTTGATTTCTGTGTCTCAAAAGATAACCTTTATGCTGCCACTGTGCTCTGATTAAAGGCCTATACAGTGTGACAGTGGTGGTATTGGTAAAATCACAACGGTTGCAGTGTGTGCAGTCTTCAGTGTGATACATTGGTTTTCAAGTTAATATCTTTTATCCAGGTGTGCATTTATTTCATTAGTTTTAACCAACCAGCACATCTTTTTCAAACCTATCGCTCTCGTTTACTTTTGTTCATACTACTATTGAGGAGACTGAATATAATGTTCTATGTGTTTATTAAACTTATTTCATATGATATATTATATTTTCTATATCTTGGATTTATTAAAGAAGAATAAAAACTTCTTCAATATTGTATAAAGAGTATTGACACATTTTAAAAACATGATAAGATACAAGGTTCTTGTCAAACTGTTTAGAATTTTTACAATGAATTTAAGGAGTTCTCATACTGTTTATTTGAGAAATACAATTTGTGTTTCTTAGTGATCACCTTTATTTTTTTATCATTATTGCCTATTGATAATATTTAATAGATCATTTAATATTTATGCATTTTAATTTAATTTAATTTTTTTTTTAAATAAAGTAATCAACATAAAAATATGAGTTTATAAATGTATGTAAAACACATTTTAATATATGAATGAAATATGCTTTATAAACTTCTTATAATAAAAATCTTCAAGTTTTAAATTTGAAAAATATATACTTAAGTATATATAGCATTTACAATTAGGTAATATTTATCTTTTTATTTCAAGACCTGTTAAATAAATGCTAAAATGCTAATAATTGTTCTGATTATTCAAGTTAATGATTTATTTCTATAGGTATCAAAAGAGGAATTGAGCAAAATTGCTCTTGGCTTTGAAAACCAAGATACATTAACGTCTTCAGGCATTACATTGGCAAGTGTTCGTTATATTTATTTATCGGGCACTGACAAAGTTATAAGAGCTAAACAAGGAAAAGTTGGAGCTCATTGTGTGAAGACACAACAAAGTAAGTTATAATTTTTATAATTATTGTATTCAAAATCTTAAAATTTTAAAAAAATCAGTAAAATATATGAATTAACTAATAGATAGGTACATTAGTTTTTTTTTTTTTTGGTATCACTGGAAAAAGGGATACTTTAGAATGATTTTATCCATACTTTTCACCATATATTTTTGTTTTGTGAATAAACTTTCTTGATGATTATTTTTCCTTAGCGATTTTCTTTGTTCCCTTTGTACCTGCTACAAATTTATAACATAATATGTTTAATTATCCTAATGTTTATTATAGTGGACATTCTTAACTATGTTTTCATAGATATTTATATTATTACTTATATAAGTAGTCAATCTTTACAAAAAATATGAAAAAATATTTATTCAAGGAATGTAGGAAAGCTATTTTAGTTTGTATATTTCATAACTTTTCTTACTATTGATAAAACTATTAAATATTAGAATTAATATTAAAGTGACATTTTAAATTAATTTTATTGTTATTTTTGCCATATGTCAATATTATTTGTATAATATATTTATTATTAGTTAATCGTTATTCATTACCTTTTTTTTTAATTTGCAGCTATTGTTGTATCATTATATGAAGATCCGGTTCAACCACAACAGGCTGCCTTGGTAGTTGAAAAACTTGGAGATCATTTAGTTGCCCATGGTTATTAAAAAAATGTAAGTGGATACACACTTTCAATTATGATAATAAAAGACAGATGTGATACTACTTAAATCAACTTCTTTTAATATATTATATTTATGTTACATTTACATAAACTTATTCAGATACACAACTAACTAGTTTAGAATACTGTTTGCTTTAATAATTTTTCTATTTATATTATCTTATTTCTAATATTCTCAAGTAAAATATCATAATATTCAAATGATTAATTCATATTCCCATAACTATTAACTATACAACTTGCTATCAATTACCTTTATATATATCTTTATGTATAAAAATACTTACTTATAGTAAGTATAAAATAAAGTATTCTCATAACATAATAATCTCTTAAATTGTTACAGTTAAAATTTTTTATTTTTCATAATTACTTGCTCATTTTAAATTTTACATTAAAGTAATTATTTACAGTGCAACGAAAATTATAACACGGAGTTCGTCAAGAACAAGACTACCATGCAATGTTTATTAATTTTATTAATATTAAAGTATCATAAATGGATTCTATTAAATAATTTTATTATGATTTATACTATAAAAATCAATAGATTTAAATAATTCACAAATTGTACTGTATTGAAGCCATGTTAAAATTTTAAGTCTTGTTCTTGTAAGAAAAAGAAAGAAAATATATCCCCAGTAATAAGCATTTTTAAAATTTGTATTTAACTTAGTAATTACTGTATTTTTAACTATCATTTTAAATAATAAGTCATGAAATTATTATTCTAAATCAACAATATTTTATTTTGATTATGTTTTTTAAATTAGTAAGTACTATAAATAAATATACATATTATTTTATCATTTTGATTAAGGAGTATTAAATATTTATCAGTTAATTTTTAAGATCAAAATTATTTTACTCTAAATTATTATGATTATTAAAAAAAAATCAAATGATATTAATATGTATATAAACTATATTAAACTGTAATGTTATTCTTAAGCTTTGTATGTTAATAATAATATTTCATGTCAACAAGTTTTGATTTTACATCTTTATTGTATTTACATTAAATAGATAAAATCAATTATCGAAACATACTGTATGTAAGAATAAAAAAAGCAACATTTTTTCTCATTGGCTTTCCATATATTATATATACATTTTTATATTTTTAATAAAGAAATTTAATATTATCTACATTTATAATATACATTTTCAATCTGCTCATTTAAGTAATATAACATTTGTAATTGTTAAATTTTCTAGTCCTGGGGATCGATCTTATTTTAACTATTAGAGCTCTAATTGTACAAATAAAGTAATAAAATAACATATAATAATTGTAATTTTTATAAAAATTGCTCTTTACATAAAATAACATTAATAATCTCAAAATTAAATTTTTGTATAATTTAAAACTTTAATATTATACATATAAATCAATGCATAATATACTACATCTAATTTATTATGTTATAGTAATGTATTTATTTACTATTTAGATTACCCTTCAGCTGTCCTTTAATGTATTGCTCTATTAAGTAAACCGTAATCCAGTAAGTTAATCTTTTGTGTAATTTTTGTAGTAATCAAAAATATAATTGGTATCCTTTATAATAATTTATTGTGTATCTTTCTGTTCCTATTTTTAAAAACTTGTCAAAATGTTTTAATGTCCATTTTATTTTTTATTATTATTATTCTAATCTATTGTAATGGCCAAATGTCTATTTTCATATTAGCCATTATCTTCATTATTCAGGAAAATATTACTTTTAATTTTAGAAGCTAGATAAAAAATAATGCAACATTTAAATCAAAGCTGTTAATAAAGTGACTAAATTATATTAAGTAAAAATAGTCAACTATTTATGAGTGCTTAATAGTTGATAAATATTATGATATATTTTAGTTAGTAATTATATACTTAGTACTTGA
Source organism: Rhopalosiphum padi (assembly GCF_020882245.1). Classification (NCBI taxonomy): domain Eukaryota; kingdom Metazoa; phylum Arthropoda; class Insecta; order Hemiptera; family Aphididae; genus Rhopalosiphum; species Rhopalosiphum padi. The sequence continues at coordinate 43,685,990 of NC_083599.1, forward strand.
GTAGTTTATTAAAATATATATAAAGAAGTAGCTTTAAAATGTATGTTCAATTTGAACTTTTTAAAAATATTATTAAAGTTTCTCTGACTCATTTTAAATTATTATTTACACTATATATGGTAAAATATGCCTTCAAATAAATAAAATTGTACAGGTATGTATAATAATAAAATTATTAAAAAAAAAAAAAATTAAGATTAATTATCTTGTTATGTAAATGTATGTACACTTTGCTAGCTGTGTTTCTTAGTTTTAATTAGGAGTTATAATTCAATTTTATTCAAATTTAATTCTAACACCTCAACATAAAGTTAAGGTCATTAATTACTTGTCTTTTATATATTAATAATGGACTAATGAACAACTGGATGGAGATGCAACATTTGGTAAAATTTGCACAACAAGTGTTTTTCAGCACAGTGGTGATCCAGTTTATTATGTTTGAGTTTTTATGTTTCTATGACATTTTGATCTTGATCCTTGTGAAAAAAAACAAAATTTTTAAGAAAAGTTGGCTTAAAAATCAAACCAGCTATACAAGAAATTAAATGAAGGTTAAGTATAAATTATAGGAAGCTGTAGTTTTTGTTAGATATTTACATATAATATCAAATATAGGTATAGATATTTTCAAAATAAAACAATTTTGTTAGCTGCCCAGTATACAATAAAATATGGCAATACATTGAGACTTGTGTTAAGAAATAATATGATTTATCTAGTTTTTTGATTGCTCTAACGACCCAAGACAACTCATCTGGTATGCATATAAATGTATCTACAGAATACATGGTTTCTCATTATTGTTAATGATAATCATTAATATGATACAATAAATTCAAACAGATTCAGGTAAATGTATAATAATTTTATATTTTATATTCATAGTTTTTTTTTTTTTATTTATGATTTAAATAACAAATAGTTGGGGAATGGTATGCATGTTATTGTGACGCATATATCGATTGCGCCGAAAATCGTAGGTAAAGAAAAAAGGTATACTAATACATCAATTGTACTGGTTGATATTAGGATGTAATATATTGTTGTATGTTAATTGTACCAATCGATTCCTAAAAACATATATTTTTTTATAATATTGTCTATTACCATTTATTTTATAACTTACAGATAAGCCATGTTGATCATTTAGTAAATTAGTAATTTATAAATTTATTTGGTGACTTGATTTTGATAACTATGAATATCTGATTTTACGTGTTGGATTGCCAGTTTTATCTAGTTTTTAGTTTTCAAAAATTGGTACTCTAGACATTTCAATGATATTTAATACAAGTTGCAATGACCATACAATTCGATAATTTTTGTAAAATTTGACTCCGGTATCAACAAATTATAAATTACATAAAAAGAAAAGATAAATTATAACTATAAGTTATATAAGTTAATTTAACTATACTATATAAACTACTATTATACTGTATATAAACTAAAATTATAAAAGTTAAATTAATCAAGACAGTTTTATAATAATATGGGCTAACCAGCGGGATATGTGTAGATTATACAAGCTATGTCCCAAATTCAGCATGATTGACAAATTATATTATTCATTGGTAAGTATTTGCTGTTTTCATTATTTTTTTAATTAATCTTTAGATTAGTTATAGAAAAAAAGCATAGGTACTAAAATAATTTGACTAATGCTATTTAATAATAGATAAAGGCGTTTAAAATTTAGATACTCAATATTTATTTAATATATTAGTTACAATATTTTGATTATCTTGAATAATTAAAATCCTAACCTTATTTTGAATAAAATACACTTATGACATTAACAATAAAATTCAAAACTTGGAAACTATACATTTTTTATTACATCATAGCCATTTACAATTAAAATAAATGAATATTGCTAAATATAATACCCAGCCATACTCAATTTGTATGTAATTGGATAATAAATTAATAACAAGTAGTATATTTTAAAACACCAAACAAACCAAACAAAAACCAACACAAATAATAACAATTAAATGATGTTTTTTTCTTATTTAGTAAGACTTTGAACTTGGGCTTCAATAATACTAATGCTCAGCAGAACTATATAATGACAATTCATCACGAACCGTTTTCATTGACCGAAGTATGGAACGCAATGACTCACTATAGTTTTGGTATTTTTCATATGCTTGTAATAATATTTCCACTTGTTGATTACGTTTTTCAATTTCTGATTCACAATGTCTCATAAGTCCACATATTTGTTGCATACAATTATTCATTTTTAATCTGAAAAGAAAAGTGAATTTAAATGATTACATATTATTGCAATCTGATAAAGCAGTGGTCGGCAACCGGCGGCCCGCGCGTCTATTGTATACGGCCAGCTTTAAATTTTTTTTTTGATAAATAATTTGGAATATAACATTTTTATTTTTGTCTGGCCCGCAAACTCTTATTAGTTTATGAATGTGGTCCGGGAGTCCAAAAAGGTTGCCGACCACTGTGATAAAGTATAAAATATTACTGATATCCTTTATTGTAAAGTGTGTATAATATGTTAATACTCAATATTACCAATGTATTTTTGTATTATGCTAAAATTTATTTCTAAAAGCGGTTATAATAGTTTATGGTATTATAAAGATAACGCATACGTGGCAAATCTAACAATTTCTTTAACTTTATTAGATATGTTGGCAGTAATATACACCTAATATAAACCTTAGTCACTAGTCAACTGTTTTGTGTTAAGACATAATTTACATAAAAGAAGATTCGAAACAATATCAATTATTATTTACAAACAATATTATATTACTATTTTACATAGACTGATTTAAGGAGATGTCAAACTAGCATGTATACCTTTTTACTTATGTAAAACATACCAATATTTAGGTTCAGTAATTCTAGTTTTGTATTATCAGTTAAATTTAAGAATTATGAATTAATAACATTATCTATCTTCTGCCATTGGTTTCTTACAATATTTTAATTTTTAAAGGAACTATGAAAATTATTAAATCTAACATACTAATAAATCACTTAAAATAAAAATATTGTAAAAGCCAATGAGAAAACACAAATAATGTTCTTACCTTTAAGTTTCATAATAGATCAATTAATTTTAATATTTAAGCCACCAACACAAACTGGAACTGCTGAACTTAAATATTACTTTGGTATGTGTTATTAAAACAAAGACAATACACACCAATATTACGCTTTCTTAAAATAATATTGTAATAATAATAAGGCTAGAAAAATTAGTTTTACAAATTTTATGCCTTCATTTTATTTAAATTGTTACATTAGTCTTTAGATAACGGGGAATAAAATGCAATAATTTGCCTAGAATATTTTTTTTCACAGAAAACCCTTCCCTTTCATCTTTAATATTCATTGCAAATCCTGTTTATCTTAGCACATGAGTTTTTTGTGCATAAAAACTGAATTAAAAAGTGCAATTTATTTTTACACAATTAATAATTGTTAAGTTATTTATTATATATTTATATTTTTTAAATAGTAAGATTTAATTTAAATTAAAGACGAAAGATAAATAGTATTTTTAGTTTGTAGCACTTAAAATTAGTAAATCTTCTGGAAACACATATGTACCTATAATATTGATTTATCGCAATAATAGTAATGATATAATTTAATATCATTACAAATTTCAAAAAAATGAAGTGTAAAATAATTGATTAAAGAATGAGGATTTTGGTTTATTTTTGTATCACATTTAACAAATAAAAATCTTAAAAAGTTGGTAAAATTTGCCTACTGTTTTATCGGAAAATACTTAAAACTATTACTTTTTCCATGCAAAAAAAAACTAAATATTACTTTGATGAAATCATTCAACTTTTAGCATACACTGTTAAAACTGTTATAATTACTGTGCTGTAGCTAAATGAAACAACACATTTTTAAACTTACTTGGACTAAACTAAAACCAAGAGTACTAAAGAAAAAGAAGTTTTAATAAAGGGCAGAATCTTCAGTACATTAATATAAAAATTAGATAATGTGTAATATTACTAGAATTATTTTTTTAGAATAACTAAAATGTGTGAATATTATTGATAATTATCAAAAGTATATTTTTTCATTTTTATAATATAAATAATAATAATAAAAAAAAAAATTAGTACAAATTAAATTCATTATAAATACAAAATTCTTTCAAAAGTACTGCTATAAATTAAACTGGTTGGCTAACCAAATAAATGTTAAATGGATTTAATAACCCTAGACTATTAAAATTTAAATATATAACTAAAAAAATAGTAAATGTAAAAAAATTAAATCATATTTACTTGTTGAAAAATGTTAAGCTATAATAATAACACATTAACATAATAACTTATGTTAAAATGCTATTTAATGTTAAAATCCATAAACCTGAACTAATGTAGGAATACACGGATCTTCAATCAGCAATAACATTAGAACTTAACACAATAAATAATATTTTCAACAATATGTATAGAGGTGCTAATTTTAACAAATGCATATGGAAATTGTGAATATAGATAATAGATACTTAAATAAAATTATGTTTAGTATAAAATTAACGATTCATACTTATTATCTTCTAATGATTTAGCGTCAGTAGCTTTAACATGGTTATCCACAACATTCAATGTTGGAGCTGGTGATCTTAATGCACCATTGTTGATATTCTTTTTCGGTATTAATACCTAAAAGTATTTAAAAACATTGATATGTTTTCAGCATATTTAATATTTAACATACCTTATTTTGAACTATATCACATTCACTGGAAGAATCATCACTTTCTGATGAACTAAACGTTATATGCAATATCATAGTTTCATTGAATTTTTCGGAATCCAAGTTTGAAAGTTGAATACTACCATTCCTTATAACTTTTTTTATATCATCTTTATTATTGATGACTTCAGACTTACTTTGGGATTCAATGTTTGTTTCAAGTTTATGTTTACTTTTAAATACTTGTTCAAGATGATGTTTCGAAACTCTTGTAGTATTTCCTGTATTAGTATTGTTAGTAACATTGTTTACCAAATTATTATTTTTCATATCAGTCAGTTTGATGTTTTTTTTACTTGCTAATGGAGACACCTGGCTACTTATGCTTCTTTTTTTTTCATTAACTAATTTATTTTTAACAAGTTTTTCATCTTTATTACCTTGTGAACTTTTATTATTAATTGTCTTTAACGCAGCTGCTCTTAGTAATAATATATCTTGTTCATCAGTATCAGTATTATTAGTATTCTTTTTGCTAGACCTTCTCACCATAGATTTTAATGCTAAGAATCTAAGTTGTTCAGCTTCATCAATTTCTTCAACAGTAGCCATAGTGGTTAGTATACACAATTTTCAATATTTACAATATTTTTAATTCAAAATTTACATTTTACTATAAGCATTGTTCCAAAAATGTTATAAATGTTCATTTTTAACTCCTCTTCTGAAACATAATATTGCCAAATACATTATTTTATTTACAAAAAAAAATATATACATTTGTTACACATAATACTACATATTAAACCATTTTTAAAAATGCCTTTGAAAATAGTTTAAATGTAAATTATGATTGAATTATCAATATAAAAGAATAAGAGCATTTGATTTAGCAAATATTTATAAGTCATAACTTATTTTTGTTTCTGATATCGGAGAAAAGTTTTTTTTTAATTATATCAAATAATCCAAAGTGTAATATAAATTAAGTTGACTATGTCAATAAAGTAGTTAACACAAAGGCTAAAAACAATAGTTAAATAATACATAGCCACACACAATGTGTATTTCACACTTATAATACTAATAAAATATGTAATATATTACAATGAATATTAATACTTATTAATATTTATGCTAATAATTAGATGTGTATACACGGTATAACATTAAATATATAAATACCATAAATGTATGGATGTATTAAAACTTATAATAAAGGAAAAGGATAGCCAGTAAAAATTTAATTTAAATAAAAATGCATGCATTTCTTTCACTAAATTAAAAACAATTGGTCTTATAATAATAAATATTAAAATATTGGAATTTTTAATGTTACTAGCAATAAATGTTTAATACTGGCTACTTGTAATTACTACAGTAGAATCCAAACGTAAACATTGTTAAATAAGTAATTAAAAATAATTTTAAATCAACAATAAAGATCCCTTATTCTATCTACTATATTTACTTAATTAAAAAACAAATAAAATTATGTAACTAGCGGGAACTAGTAAAAACAAAAATCATTGTTTGGTTAGTATTATTAAATTTGAATTCTATCTTATCGTTAATATTATGATTTATGAAGAACATTAGTTAACCTATACACTTTATTTTACATACATTAGTCCATTACGGTTGTCCAATTAATGGCATTACTTTCGATATAGGTATTTAAAGTTAAACTATAATTTATGTTTTATAATTAATTAATCATTTCTAATCAACAGTATTAAAATAAAATTATACTTAACGAAAGACATACCACCTATTATAATAAATAAAAGGAACAAGTTTTATATTTGGTTTTTTTTTGTTTTAGAAATTTATTTATTTAAATACATTTTTAGTTTTATATTTGTTATAAATTATTCCTGAAAATTGTTTTGGTTTAACAATTTTAAGAAACTAATGATTTGGGTTGAATTCTTAGGGCACTGTTGTTTATGTCTTACTGATGTTGAGATTCGAAAACAAAAGAAGAAAGTATGTACTTAAAAACTAGCCAGTTGACCTTACCTGGTTAAATTCATCATCCAAAAACACTAGCAGTATATTCATCACAAATTTGAGAATAAATATTATTGTATTTTGATAATTAGATCGCCGTTACAACATAAAATACCAAACTAATTTACTATTTAAGTACAAAATAAAAAATTAAGTATTATTAACAGAACAAATATCGAATTTTTTACTGATAATAAAATGTAATAAACGAGAAGAGAATATGTATATTGCTACGAGAAGATAACATGGAGCCATTGTTATCATTTTATCAATAATTCAAAGGTCGAAGTTTTACAGTGATAGTATTCTTTCAAAATAGAATAAATATTAAATTTTAATAACGAAAAAATTACGACGCGATAATAATTACAGTATTGTTTACAGTTTATAATGTTTAGATCATATACAATGGATAGAGTTACCTACCGACTATATTATGTTTGAAGCTAACATACTAATTAAGCGAACTTGGCACAGTTACGCATGCTTACAATTTATATCTTGTTGTTATCATTGAACTCTATATGATAACCACGGTTAGAGTTCAATGATTGTTATCGATAACGATAAGCGCAAAGTAAGTTTAGGAATTAGGATTGAAATTAAAACTTTTTTTAATTTTAATAATAGGATAAAAGCTTCAACAATGGGGTTATTACTTATTAGTTAACATTTACATTCGCATAAATGGGTTACATTTTTTTTTATGATTTTTGACTGTTTACTAAACCTATCTTTTAGTGTAGAACTTTATTAGTATTATATTATGTTCTTATTATATAATTGTTGTAAAAATGTTAATTGAGTAATACAATTACATATGTGACATAATAAGTGATTATTCATTTATAAATAAATACAAATTTAAAAACATAATTATTAATTATTATTACTAATGAAATCAAAGTCTAACTAATAAGAATGAAATAGACCTGGATTCATCAATATTTTGACTACATAGTTGACCGACTACATTATATTTACCTGGGATATCATCAATAATCATAGAATTTAATTGATTAAACTTATTATAGAATATTATACAACATTATGAATGCATTATCACTCTGTGAAACAGCACAATAGGCTGGAAAAAATGTAAGAAGAAATACTAAATTATTTTATTCAAAAACCAATAGGTAGTTACTACCCACTACCTATTCGTAGTCTCGTAGATACATAGATAATGTAATGTTGACAACCACTCCTATGTTTAAATCAAGGTTTAAAATATACCTATATATATTTTAAATTGTGCAGTAAATTAAGCGAAAAGTATTTTGAATTAATTTAGGTAGGTACCTATATAACATATTAACATTTATTTATTTATTTATGTAATCCATCAATACATATTATGTTATTACTTATTAGTTTATTACTATTTTGAAACAATTACTTTGTATGTTATAATGTAATGATCTTAAAGATATACACTTACCATAAAAAAGTGATGTATTGAACGATTTGAACGTATATTTTTTTTTATTATTAGTGTTAATTGAATAATTGTTGTAGGTTTGTAAAATTATTATACTTTGTAAGTATTACTTAAACATGTTTCATAGACTCATAGTATATTAGTATATCAATATAACATAGTTTAAAAACTAATAAAAAAAATAAATAGGTATAATATGTAATATGCAGAACACGGATGTTGTAGTACTAAAAAAACTAGTAAAATTTATTTCAATACTACACTAAAAAATACCAAAAATTGCACTTAAAATATTAATGATTTCACTAAAAAACAACAGCGTTTTGTTATAAATTTTTTAAATTTACTGTTATAATTTAATATTCTACCAAAAATATAAATATAAATAATTCAGTATTCTATTCAAAGTAGCTGAAAAAAAAAATTATAACAATATAATGCATAATTGTCAAGTAACCCTATTTTACAAATTATTTTTGCGCTGTATTAAATATCTACCAACTTGAAATTATGTTTATTTTATAAGATAACTTAGATGTTATGACGGTTGAGTATCAACTATATACCTACCTAAAATAGTTGTATAAATGAGTAAATTCTATAAAATTGTATCAAAAATCCAAAAATTGCAAAATACTGCTCTTAAAAACTTTAAATTTTAGTTTGTACTTACATAACACGCATTTAAAACATACAAGTGATTAATTGAAAAAGTAGAAAAAAAGTTGCAAATGCAACAAGCATTTATGTACTCTATTACTCTATATATGTACTACATTGTCTACATTTATAGTAATATGTCATTATAACAATATGATAAATAGCCGAATAGGAAACTGAATAACTAAATAAAAACTCGGGAAAACATATTGCTGTTATTGGCGGGCGGGTTACGATTTAGGTATATAATATATACTAATATATGCGATTGGTACTGACGCATTTGCGCAATAGAAGTTTATCCGGTAGAGACTCGTCGCTAATGTAGTCGCTAAAGTGCCAAGTCTACAAAGAAAGAATGGTATACTGTGTATGAATCCCGAAAAAAAGCCCACAAAAAAAATTGTAATTAGGATAAAGCGTACTAAGCGTAGATATTTTATTAAAACAACCAAAAATTATAGTTAGGTACCTATTGTCATCATTTTTGGAGTTATTGCTACTCTCGTTTGTAGTTATCTATTTTAATTAAATAATAAATAATAAATAATTTTGTTTATAATCGACAAAATTGATACATACAATTTTAATATATTATTTAATATAATACCATTAATAACTACTTATACTTGTATAAAATACATCATTAGATATTGGTATATAGATATATTGCACTTTTGTATCAGTTTTCTGTTTTCTGTATTCTTATTTTTATCGAGTTGTCGTTGTTTTGTTTTTAAAAGCCAAAAGGTATACCCTATATTCTGAGCTTTATATTTCAAATGTGTTATATATTATTATTTATTATTATATTACAATATACAGTACCTATAATCAACAAAATATTACATAGAAACATTAAATGGCACTTGCATTTCTGACTTTCTGTCATTTATATATGGACTTTTATTTTTCGTGGTCATTTTTTCCACCAATGCACATCGGACGACGGACAGTAGTCATTTTATGCATAAATGATAGTTTTATTGGTTTTTAATATTATAATAATCTAAATGATAAAAATGGTTTTTGTGAATTCAAATTGTTATACCGCTTGGGTGTGATATCGGATCTCTCTCATTAATATTTTATGTTAAAGCTAGCTTAATTATCCACCTACTCATTACAACTGAGTTACATTTTTATCATTTTCCTATTTAACAAAAATTCTTGAAGTTTTAAAAATTCAGACTTTTTACATTTCAATTACCATACTTACTTGATTAATAATCAAGAAAGTAAAATATAGGTAAAAGTACAATACTACAATCGGTGAAACCACAAAGTGTATTTAAATATTTTATCTCAAAAATACTGTAAAACGTGATAAAAATTAATTGGTGATAAGTGATCAGTCGAAAGATAGTGGCGAGTATACCACAAAACTGAACTCTGAAGCCGATCTCGATATTACATTATTTGCCGGCCGGTATGGTACTCAGCATTTGCATTGACAATTGACTGCATCAAGTTCTACGCACAGAACATTATTTAATGCTTACGATTGTTTCTGACTAGATTTCCTTTTCGATACCTGTGCTGTGAAGGTTTTTCTGCTACCGATTTATTTGACCATCTATGTAAGTTACAAAGTTAATTTAATTCTCAATTTATTCCTTTTACGTGTAGCTGTGTATGTTAACCCCAAAATGATTTTGTTTTAACAATATAGTAATTTATTATTTAATACGTTATTCTCTTAAATATATAATAAAATCTTTTAATTGTTCATTTCGAGACTTAAGTGCTATATTTTGTTTTATTTTTTTTATAATATTTAAAACTAGCAGTATGGTTGAAATACTAATGTTTATAGCATTGATCATAGGTGATTTTACTATTTTTATTTATATGGCGTAGCCAAATATTAACCTGCTGCCATCATATTATTAAATCTTAATAATTGAGGTCTATTGAGACATTATGTGAGTAATTAATAACCTAACCTATAAAGATACTTAAATATGTGTTAAAACGTAACAGAAGTTCATAATGTTAAATCAGTGATTCCTATATTTGCAACTCAACACTAAGCATAGATCATTTTTGTAAATTGTCCACAGATCACTATTTAGTTCTACTTTCGCCCTCTATAACTTATTTCTTTAAGTATTAATTAAAAATGTATAAACATCAAAAATTTAATACAGCATACTACTTGAAATGAGTCTGAGACTATCGTTTGGGAACCACTATACTAAAAAAATCTGATAACTGTAAGTAATAAGCTTGAATCTTCCATATATTTGACACCAAATTCATACAATACTGTACTTCTTCATTAAAGCAGTTATTTTATAATTTGCATAATATACAGGAAATACACTTCTTTTTTAAATTAAAATATATTTATTATACTAATTATTTCAGTACATAACCATCAATAGCTTAATGATTTCAAATAATTGATTTGGTTTTGACAACCTAAAGAGTCGACTTCTTATATGCATATAGATTTATATATTATATATCTATTTATATCGATAGGTATATTCAAAACATGATATAATATTATCATTATCCAAATTTTAAATAAACACTTGATAAAGATTTAAAATTTGTGTTATTATATATAGAATACTTACTAAACTAATTATTTGCAATAAAAAAAAACATTGTGTTAAATTAATTTACTTGATTATTCGTAACTTATATTTTAACTCAAATGGTATACTTCCATAAAATATATTTCCTTTCTTATTATCTTCCACATGATTGTTCAAAACTCTAGATAATGATACCATGAATTAAATTATAAAATATAATAGCATATATAAATATATAGATTTTAATGTTACGTTTAAAATTTTATTTTTCAGAATCATTACCAAAATGGAAGAAGAACAACGTCGTATGCAGAGTGCAGTATATGATGTTTTAAATGATATAGATAGAAAATGTTTAAGGACTTTACAAGTAAATTATTTTTAATTATTGTTTTATTATAATATAATATAATTTAATACTTTAATAAATATGAAGTAGTAATACTATTACCATGTTATATGCAATTGTTTATGTACTTTAAATTAAGTTAATTTGTGTAAAAACTCCTCTTTCATTTGCTTTAGGATAATGGGCATTAATTATTTAATATGGTTGGTAAAATTAAATTAACTAATATTAAACTAAATGAATATAAATGTGTTATAAATATGAGATCTCTTCGTTACATCTAAATGCTAGTATACAATTGACTTAATGTACCAGTTGTTGATGATCATACATTATCTACAATTTTGGCTGGTAGACTATCAACACCACTATACATTTTTTGGTATTTTTTTTACAGTGTATCAGTATATGATCTATTATAATTATTTTACATAATTCTTTTACACATTTAATAGTAATATTAAAGTAATATTAGTAGATGGTATCTACTAATTAATGACCACCTACTAAAATGTTGATCTTTCGTAGTAAAATGTATTATATTACTTAGTTGTTTTATATTGTCATTTTATTTTATTATTCTGTTTTATGAATTAGTGGTATTGAAAAAAATGTATATCTTTAGGAAATGGATGTCTTCCTGTTGTATTAATCTTTTATAATATTTTAATATTATAATCTAAAATTGTATGAATATGTATATGGTAATGATAAGTATTTTATTTCCACAGATTCAAATGCATCAATGTGCTATTGAATGCTGTAGAGACCCTTCAAAAAATATTGAATCATTGGAAGTATGTAATGAAAATTGCTCAAAGGAAGTAGCAGCTGCTCGTAACTATGTTCAAAATGAATTTAGCAAGTGGCAGGTATTGTTCTCCCTTTATAATTTGAATGCAACTATTAATTTAAGCAGGATTTTTAATATATGCATAGAAAAAGACCAAAACATATAAAATTATATAACAACTAAAACATAAAATTGTTTCTATTTTAATTATTATTACTTATTATTCATTAAGTACTTTATAATTTTACATTCATCAACTTTGCTTATAACTTTTAATTTTTTTATGTTATGAGTGCCTAATGTTGAACTGTTATTTTAATTAAACATAATTTAATAAATAATTGAATAAAAACTGTATTCTCAGATATACATCAAAGCTAAAATATTACTTAAATTAATTAATACAACAATTTAAATCTATCTTGATGAATTCAGTTATTATAAATATATAAAATACAATTTACTATAAACCTAGGTATTTAATGTATATCTTGTATAATGATATAAAATTGTGTTTTTGGTTATCACTTGTCAATAGTTAATACATCCATAATTTATAAATTATACCTGTAGTTGTTATTATTATGTTATATGCAGCTATAATAAAAACAAAAATTTGAATAATTTTATTCAATGTAAAATTTATGAAACTAAGTAGTTTTATATAAATATATAAATAGTATTTTATACTGTACTGTATAATAAGTTCCAACCTTGAGTTTAAATCAAATTTTATTTTTGCAAAACAAATGTTTAATTTTTATTACTGATTTTAAATTTTATAACAAATCAATGATAGCAATAACTTAATTTTATTCTATTAGTCATTAGTGTTTTGAATATTTAGCTTCTTATTTATATTTTTAAAATTAAATTTCTAAAATTGATTCTAATTAAATTTAATTAAACAGCATTTTACAATCAAATTGTCATCAACTTAGATTTTTAAAAATATTTATTGTGCTTATTTTTATTTTAGAATAGAATACAACGTTGTGTACAAGATTGTAATGATACTATTATGGATAAAATGCCCAGTGACAGAAATCGAAGCGAAAATGAGGTTTGTTTGATTGATATAGTTTAAAATGTTTAAATCATTAAATAAATTTCATGTTTATAATATTTACATTTATTATTTTATAATTTATTTACTATTTTACTGAATTATCTCATTTTATTATGTTCTATCCATACAATTTTTCATATGAAATTTAGTATTATTTATTGCCTTAATCTTCATTTATTTATTTTTTTAAATGCAGGAGATCTCATACTGCTTAATTTAAAAATTTTTCATTTATTTTAATTTATCGATGTTTTACAGTAGTTGTATATGTTATTAATATAACTATATCAAGTATTATCACTTTTTAAAGATATCCCTAATTATATTATGTTATTACATTTCATGATTATTTATCTCTAACAAATTATCATATTATTTATATTATTTAGACAAGGCAAAAAAAGTATTATATATGACAGGGGTGGCCAACTTTAATAGACTTGCGATTTTCTAGGTTGTCGCGATCGACCAAAAAAAAAAAAAGTTGTCAATAAAAAAAAAATATGTATATTATATATGTACATACATGTTACACTTCTTTTATTCGATATCTGTGTATAATCTCGTTTTTCATAGTTATTTATTGCATTTTCTAAGTATAATTTTTATATTCGTTGATATAAATATATACAAATTTACAGAAAAAATTCTAAAATTTAAGAAAATACAAAAGGGAGTCGCGATCGATTGGTTGGCCACCCCTGATATATGTTATATATATATATATATTAACCATGACCTTATGTCAGGTGTACTAAAAATTAATTATATTTACATTATTAATAAAATGAATATTAGGACATTAAAATCTGCTTTGGTTTTAAATTTAATTTTTTTTTACAATTTTAATAAAAAATTTGAATTTATATTTTACTTAATTCATTTTTATTAAAAATATAATACCTAGTTAATAAAATTTATTTATAAACTGTAAATTGTCTTATTTAGTTTATAAGTTATTTATTTTTTTTTTTTTAGATGAATAAATATATAAAAGAAGCAGAAGGATGTACATCGCAATGTTTTACAAAATACATAAAAATATTACCACAATTGACTAATAAAATTGTTGATAACTTGTCCAACAAAAAATTACAATAACACTAATTGCATTTCCAAGATTATACACATTCAAGGCAAAATAACTAGAGGTTCATTCATATAAATTTCAATGTTAATGTGTATTAGTCTCATAACATATTGATTTAATGTAAGATCAAGTTATTTTTCCAATAAATTAATTGTGCTTTTGTAGTTTGACATATATATGTTAATATAGTGTAATAAATGGATTATATAATGAATAATGAATATTTTAATAACCTAATGATTCTCTTTGTTTTCTACATAGTTAGTCATGATCCATGATTATTTGGTGTTACGTCGAAAAATAATATTACTTAACTAAAAGGTTCAAATTATCATGCATTTCTAATTTATTGGTTACTAAATAAATGGAAAATAACAATAGTAACAACATATTATCCTAGATGGTATTAGTATTTTTCATAATCGAAACTGAATAGTTTTTATTTTATTAACATAAAAATATTTATACTTTTATTTATGTACTCAAAAAAATCCAATTGAATATATATATTCAAGACATTAAGACAAAATGTGGAAAAAGAGAATAAGATAATAAATTAAATGTTTAATAAACAATATAATATTATTCCAAAAACCTTAAAATGTATTAATATTTGGATTAAATATTGCATAATTGTGTAAGAAATCCTATAATTATTAAACATTTAGAAGTAACCAGTTATTGCCAGAGACGGACAAATCACACATAACTGTATTCCTTTTTAATCAATTACTAGTAGCCCACATGCACAAAATTATGCCAAGAGGTTCATGCACACTTCAAGTCAGCTGCCTGGGTCAATTTTAAACATAAGTGAAGTATAGTTTAATTTATATTTTTATTGATTTAATTAATTATTTCTGGATTTCATTAAATAATTCATTGAGATTGTATTTTATGGGACTATTCCTGAACACTTAATTTTAATGGTCCCGGAAAGTCAAACATATGTATAATAGGTTAAATTATAAACCAAACCATGAATAATTTTCAATCTTACAGTATTTATAAAAAATGTATAGTAAAGTATGTTGTAAAGTTGTAAAATAGAACATAAAATGTATATTTTTATTTACCAAATCAAGATATTACATTAAATTTGTATAGGTATTACAGAATTACAGTGTTTAACAAAGTTATTATATTGTTGGCATGAGCCTGCATTCTTTTAGTCTTAATGACTTAGTATCAAAAAATAAAATTTAGAGATTCTCTGTTCTTTTTTTTCAGTTACTGTTACAAATTTGTTAAAATACATACTTTGCCAAAGAAAAATTAATTGGGCAATATTTTTGTGCAACTAAGCCATAAGGTTGTTTTGAACCTATATTAATAACAGCATGTTTACTATGTTTGTTCCATACATGAATGCCAATGCTTTCTTTAAGCTTATCCATTACTTCATCACTAGTGTTTGTATTAAAATAAAGCTGCCAATCAGTCCAACTTATTGGACAAAATGCTTCTGTCCCTAACACCGTAAATCCTTTGCATTTTTGTTTATTCATATCAGTTACCTGTAAAATTAAAAGTTATATTTAAGTTAAATAATGTAATTGAAATCTTAGTTATAATATTTTATTTTACAGTAATTATTATTGGGATAAAATACTTCAAGTGTGAATTTTAAATCAAGAACTACAAAGGTGTTTTAGTACTTTAATTGAACTTAAATGAATTAAATCCTTTTACTTGGATTTTATTTGCTTTAAATGTTGGTATTTGTTCAAGAGAATTAAAATTTGACTGAAGAATTTGATAACATTGAAATTTGAAAAGAATAATCATTAAAATAAGAAATTAATAAAACTTGTGTTTTAACACTAAAACACCTTATAACAGCATAATATTCTTATCTATACGTTGCATAAATAACATAACTAGTCACATAGAAATTTCATAATTTATTGGCACTCAACTATATAAAATAATTGATAAGTTAAGTATGTTTAACTTATTCGCTTTTAACGCACAATGAGTATTGATTTTGCAAACGAAGCTTTACTTCCATTTAAATAGAAAAACAACATTTAAGAATGTATTATGTATTCTACTTATACTAGCTCAAGTGTTAAAGTAAAACTATTTATACAGTAAAAAGTAATAAATGTTCATAAGAATTATAATTTTAATAAATGTTGGATATAAATTATGTATGAATATATGATACCATAAAAATATTGAGATTAGTGAAGAAGTAGAATTTAAACTATAAACCATCTATTACTGCTTAGAAAAATGATATAACTTTAATCATTAGCCTTTATCTACCATAAATCAGTTTTAAATCACATCATAAAATTAAAATATATAACTTAATTTAAGAATATATTGATTTTTTTTTTTATATACTCACCAAATTTGTATTACAGATTTTTTCAAGTGTTCTAGTAATAACACCAGGACCATTATATCCCCAATTATTACTACAATAATTAGAAGCAAAATCATTGATTGAAGTATTTGCAACGGCTCTTCCTATTTTATCAACATCAAAATTCAATACAAGTGAGGCAACTGATGTATTTGATTCAATACTTGCAAAATTTGATAGGCCGTCCAAAGATCTAAACAATATATAGTTAAATTATGTTTATACCACTTAAACACCTAGTAATATTATATACTTAAAACAAAATAAGATATTTACTTCATAAGTACTACATCTAAGTCCAAATAAGTCCCTCCGAATTTCCACAATGTTAAGAATCTTAGTAAGTCACTTGCATGAGAAACTGGCCATTGACTAGTGGATATAGTGTTTGAGGTCACAAAGTCTTGCAATGGAGTATTATAAGAATATTTTACAAAATTTATATGCCTTAAATTAACATTTTTATACATTTTAAATCTATTAATAATATCAGAATCATTGTTTATATAACTAGGAGCGACAAATAATACAAATATATTTAAATTAGGATTTAGTTTTGCTGCAGATTCTATAGCACAGCCTTGTCTCAGACTTAAATTAATTCCGTTTTTATGGTTGCATGATGTTTCAACAAAGAAAATACTATTCTTTGTTACTTCTTCAGGATTTAATTCAAGTAAAGAATTATCTTGTTTTTCTTCAAAATAACAAGAAATTAAATGTTTTTGTGATGAATTTAAGAATTGATCAATATTACAGAGAAAATTCAAATTGTACACAATTACCAATGATATAAGTAGTAAAAATATGACACGAAAAATTAAATTTCTTTTCAAATATGGCCAGCAAAACATTTTAAATTATTTTAACAAAGAAAATAACATGAGATTTAAGGCACTTATATAGTATGAAACAATAAAAGAAAATATTAGAGTTTCCAGCTTTCTTTATTTTGAATTGCAACTTGAAAATCCAAATCTAAAACGAAAATGAATGTTTTATTATTACAGCTTGTTGCATTTTTTTCAGAGTACAGACAGTTGTTTTTATTTATTATCAATTATCTAGATTTTTGAACTGTAATAGTTAAATAAATTTAAAACAACATTCTCTACTTCAACAATAATTGTAATACACTCGTACAATATTTTTATAACTACAATTTAATAAAATATACTCTGTTTATACAACTGTTTTATCAAATCAAACTATTTGATCATAATACACATTATGAAACTAATAATCAAACAAAGAGATAAAACAAAATATATTTTATCAAACCAAATAACTGAACGTTTGTTTTATACTTACGTAGATTTTCTAACAACTGTAAATGCATTTTAGTACTAGTATTTCATACGACATTAATCATTACAGTTAATACATACGATATTTTAATAATTAAACATCAACAACTGATTAATGCATAACTTTGTTGTTAAAATCAAAATCGATGGACTGTTAGACAATATAATATCATAGTAGATATTCATTCATGTTACAGCTCACATTAATTATTGAATCGAAAAATCATAATAAATCGCATTGTCGCATTCTACGCGCGAGTCACACAACTTAGGTATGTGAAAAATTTCAAAATTTGATTAAGTCGTGATAATGTCGTTATCATTTTGATATGTTATTGTACGCTGTGTTCTGTCTAGAGCAGCGGTTCCCAAACTGTGCTTCGCAGAGCCCTTGATGATCCGCAATGGCTTACCAAGGGCTCTGTTAATAATACCACAAAAAATTTACTCAGAATTCGGGCAGATAAAAATTAACGTAAAATATTTTTTGGAGGCTCCACAAGAAACTTCTACTTAAAAAAAGGCTCCGATGCTAAGAAAGTTTGAGAACCGCTGGTCTAGAGACACGAACGTTCGTGTTTATAATGTGCGCGGTTATTATATCATACCATAGGCCATAGGGCATAGACTTAAGTCCATACTGATATTACCTATACGGTTATGCTATTGCATAAATAATATTTATATTTTATATTCATTACTCTAAGGTACAGAGTGTCCGGTGATGATTTAGTTATGTTTTTTTATAAGACTCACAGGGGCTAGAACTACAAGTAATTCACATTTTAATTTAATTTAATGTTTTAGTAAACAAGTTAAAAGAATAATTTTTGTTTAATTATTTTCATTTTATAGAGTATTTTTTTGAACATTTTGACGTTTCAAGATTTTATTTTTATTAGAATCCCGATTTTTAATATTTTTTCTAGTTTCGAGAAAAATTATGAATTATTTAATAAGTACTGCAAGTGACAGTGTTATTAAGCATGTGCTTGGCTCGTGCCCGTATAATAATACAAAAATATTCTCAAAATTAAAAAAATATTAAAAATCATGATTCTATCTAAAATAAAATTTTGAAAAATCAATATTTTCAAAAAAATCAACAAACAATGGCTATTTTCGATTTTTTTGAAAATAACTAAATAAAAAATTATTCTTATAATTTTTTTACCAAAACATTAAATTAAATAAAAATATGAATTACTTGTAGAATCTTTAAAAAAAATATAACTATGATATCTAGTGCTTTGTAATAAAATGAGTCATATCTACTTTATGTTTACCTATATTACACAGTTTCTTCTCATTGTTTTCAATATTTTCATTTTTTTATAAACTCAATTTCGATATTGTACCATTCAACCATTGTATTTATCAACTGTATACACTTATTGTAATTTTGTGACAGTTTGAAGTTTTGTGTTCCTTAAAATACATGTATAAAACTGTACAAAATCATACTAATCATACCATACGAGTTACGAGTTCGGTATCAAGTTTTATAATAGTTATAACTCGGATAAACGATTGTCAAAAATATACCTACATAATCATTTTTATCAATCAGTATTTCATTAAATACCACAGCTAGTTTCTATAGCTGTGTTAAATACCATTGATAAAAGTTTGAAAAAAAAATAGTTTATGTTAATGTTTGATCCTACTTCAACAGTTTTTATTTAAAAAACAAGAAAGTTATTAAGCAAAGATGATATAAAAAATAATTTAATTTTTTTATCTATCAATTTTGGAGTTTTTAAAGTTTTTAACAACTAGGAACACAAAATACTACTAAATACTTTAGTTCAAATTTGAAGACTTTTAGAAGAAGCTATAAAATAGATATAACAAATACCTACAAAAACAATCGAAGGTGACAGCTAAAAATAAAATGCAACATATTAAATAAAAATCCTGGTTTAAATTGTTTAAAATTAATTAGTCAGAGATATCCATTGCGGAATAAATAGGATATTATTGCAGGCTGAGCTCCCTTCTTTGGACATGGCAATTATGGAATTTGCACCCATTACATATGTTGGAGTCTAGTGTTATTTTAGACAGTACAAATCTGTACTAAAAGACTAAACTGTAGAGTATACGAGTAGGTATATAAATAGTATTTATTGCAATCAAGATCTAGATTAAGATTTAATTATATGTAAATTGTATTTTTTTATAAACTCATGTTTTCATTTTTTTATTACATAATATATAATTTGTGTTTACATAAATTTTTCAAACTATATTTATTATAAAATCATCATACAAAAAAATACTTAAGTTTTTAAATTGTATCACTATAGCAATAACTTGTAAGGTGCGACTAGTTATGAATTGTCAAAGTATCATGTATCTAATATAACTAAAGATAGACAAATTTTAGTTTAATTAGTTGTCTATTTGTCTATAACGTACAACTTTTTTTATGATTGTGTAACTACTTACTTACCCATCTCTGCTCTCAATTATATGTTATTTAACAAGTATAATTTAACAATATATAAGGTACTCATTATGTAATAAGATGCATGCTACTTACATTAATTTTTTTGTACATTTTTATAATTATTACATTTATAATTTTATTTTTGAATTGATAATTATGTTTGGCAACCTCGTTTTATACATTTTAGATAATTATTTAACTGGTCTTAATTAAAATTCTCTATAAATCCTTTTTGCAAAATGTTCGATGTATTATTTTAATAGGCCCTGCTCCTCCATATATAATCCATTTTTTTTTTTGTAAATATTCTTTACTAGTAATAACTAATAGTTCCCTTTCATTTAAATATTTTAAGCAAATTTATTTGTTATAAATAACATTCTTATTATTAATTATTTTTTATTTTATATTTTATATTATGTAATTAATTATATTCTAATAATGAATTTAATTATGTTTTAAAAAAATAAAATTAAAAATGTTGACTACCTATCAGTTTGGATAGGTAAAATAGTACATTAATATAATTGAATTATTTTAATGAATTTCATCAATGATCAAAGTATGAATGTACTATAATATGAATTAATTTTAATATATACATTTATATATATATTTTTTTTTTATTGTATGACCTATTAGTATATTACTATTCTATTTATTAAGATATAAAAATGGTAAAATTTTAAAAAAAATTATTGATTTTTTACTAAGTTAAATTACTTTTTTCTATTTTTATAATAGTTTGGTACTTTCACAGGTTAAAAAAAGATAAAAATAATTTTTAATATGGTTGACAAAAGAGACGCTTTTAATCGTTTCACTGTTGAAAACATACATTCAGGTGTTGTAAGTAGGTAACCAGAAATGTTGCAAATACCTAATAGTAAAAATATTTGAATATTTAGTAAAGCAGTTGTGCGATGGGGACGATGGGGTAATGTATTATGCATAGATCTGTTTTAATAATAGAACTATCATTACATTGAAGATCTTGAACATACATAGTAATCGCCTTAAAATTAGTGTTGTTGTCATTTATACCTACTGAATATTGTTAAAACAATAACATTTTCAAAAATATATTAAATTATTTATACCTGTAATATTTAAATACGTTCATGGTGGGGAGGATTTTAACTCCTCATGACTATAAGATATTCACTCAAAATCTACTATACAGCAGTGAAGCGAGTTCTCTGGTTATTAAAATAAAATTTGCAAAGTCAAATGTAACATTTATTTTTATTTTAAATAATAATAAACACAATGTTATTTCACTGTAACAGTTAATCAACCTTAAAATTGTAAACAGAATAAGTATTACTAGTATTAGCCATTAGGAAATAATAATTATTAAATAATTATATTTATATTATATACTATAAAGATTTATATCGATAGAATATAATAATTTTGAATAGAATAACTGTGCGCGCGTCATCAATGTTATCTATCACTGTTACGGTGCTTACTCTGACAAAAAATAAGATAACAATTTTGTCCGCCGAACGGCCCGAAGTTATCAGTATAAACTGTAAACAATAAACATTACATTATCGTACGTTTTAAATTTTAATTTTTTACCAAACAATTTGCTTAGCCTTAACTTATTTTTGTTAAATATTTAGATTTACGATGGCTTCTAGTGACAGTGACGAGGATCGGAGAGAACGAGATAAGTTTGCCGAAAGGCTTAAAAAAAAAGACAAAGACAGAACTCGTAATATTGCTATTCCTCGATCAGGTAAGTCTTGTAAATAGTAATAAAGTTTATTGAAATTCTTATGTTAATAACACAAATTAAACTATTAAACAAATTACGAAAATAATGATTTATGCATTGGAGGTTTATTTATTCCATATTTAATACATTTTATTTGTGCATTTCAATAATATATTGTGAGGCAATCCAGACTAGTCTACCAGCTAGTATTTTTTGTTGTAGACTAAAAATATTGATGCGTTTATTAGTTAATCTGATTTTGATAATAACCCTTTCCAGATTTTGGATGGAGAATAAATATTTACTGTTAGATTTAAAAAGGTTTTTTAGTTTCAATAATAATAATACAATTAATACATTTTTGTATTGAACAATTAACTAGTGATAATAATAAAAATGTACACAATTGAATTTAAATAAATTATTATTATTATAATAGAATATAATACATTTAATGAATGCAAAAAAAAAATGGTATATGTTGTATTTACAAACCATTTTTGACTTAACGTCTTAACTCAATGTATAATATATACTGTCATAAGCATGCGCATGGGGGATGCAGGAGAGGCAGCTCTCCCCTGCGAAATTTCCGCTTTCTCAAGATTTTATATTGTACATTTATTCCTAACAATTTTTGATAATATTTAAATAATAATATGTTCAAATGCTAAATATTGGTATACTATACTATTATGCTGTACCTATGCTATTTGAAAATAGTAAATATTAAATAATATTAAAATCCACAATTTGTGTGACATCAGTACATTACATACGTTAGCAATCCTTATCAAAATCTAATTTTGGATCCAAACAAAACAAAATACTCATTTAAAATGTATGAAAAAGTTGAAATGTTTAAAACATTAGACCCTACCGCTAACCTATGTATATGGAATTTAAATAAAACATATTAGCTATTTTAAAAGTTGTTCAAATTATGTTTTATTATTTATTAATTTTTTTTATTATGTATTATTCTTAATTAATTTGTATTATGTCTTCTTGATAATTAAAGATATGATTAAAAAGTACTTATTGAAAACTACTTTGGTAATTTTATGTAAAATCTAACTCTTAACCATATAGAACAATACCATGGTCTAATAGAACCCTATATTTGAATTTGTGTGAGGATTTATTTAAATTATTGTTGCCTCACATCAAGGTTTTAGTTGGGAAAAATCAGGGAGTGGGGTTTGGAGTCTGGACCTCCTTAGCTAAGGTATTGCCTCCCCTGCCAAGAAGACCTGCGCATGCTTATGATATAATATATTGTATATTGGGTTAAGACGTTAAATATAATATACATATATAATATATAATAATCCAGATATAATAATATCTAATTACTTGATAAATATTATGATCCTTATGGTTTATTAATTACTTAGATAAAAAAGCTTATGAAGAAGCAGCAAAGCGATTAAAATTAGAAAATGAACGTGAGAAAGAGATGGTTATTCCTCGACTTCGTATTGAGTCTCGTCGTAAATACCTCGAAAAAAGAAAAGATGATAAGGTTACCGAACTTGAAGCTGATATCTTAGACGATGAATATTTATTTGATAAAGAAGAGTAAGTTTTTGCTATAATTTAATATGGTATGGATTGTAAAATATGCTGTTAAATTCATTATTTTTATTTAGTTTATCGCAACGTGAAATTTTTGATCGTGAACACAAAAAGAAGTTATTAAGTCTTGCAAAAGAACATGAAAAAGCTAGAGAACTTGAAAATGTTCAACGTTATCGGATGCCTCAAGATATCAAAGATGACCAAATGGAGTATGAAATGGAAGTGGATAAAGCACCAATTACCGAACAACAAAAATGGGAAGAAGAACAAATGTCTTCTGCTGTTTATAAATTTGGTGCTAAAAGACAAGAAAAAGAACAGTACGAATTATTGATTGATAATCAAATAGAGTTTATTCAAACTGCTAATTTACCTGGCACAGATGAGGTATGTTCATACCTTTTGACAAAATAATTTATAGTTAATATTTTTTTTTTAATTTAACAAGGAAAAGTCTGAAATTACTGAAAAACAAAAGAAAAAACTCAGCATAGAAGAGACAAAAAAGAGTTTACCTATATATAAATTCAAAAAAGATCTGATAAGAGCTATTAAAGATCATCAAGTAATAATTTTGTTTAAATTATAACTTCATTAAATTAAGTTTATAATATAAATTGTTTTATTTTATTTAGATACTCATCATAGAAGGTGAAACTGGTTCTGGTAAGACAACACAAATTCCACAATATCTACATGAAGCTGGTTTCACAGAAAATAACAAAATAATTGGATGTACTCAACCTAGAAGAGTAGCGGCTATGTCGGTTGCAGCTCGTGTAGCCGAGGAAATGTCGGTTAAACTTGGAAATGAAGTAAACAATCTAATTATACTTGAAAAAGAAATACATATTAATATATAATTGACACTTGAATACTTGATACAATTTTTAGGTTGGTTACAGTATACGTTTTGAAGATTGTACTTCAGAGCGTACTATAATAAAATACATGACTGATGGAACATTGCATAGAGAGTTTTTGTCTGAACCAGATTTACAGTCTTACAGTGTGATGATTGTAGACGAAGCTCATGAACGTACCCTTCACACTGATATTCTATTTGGATTAGTAAAAGATGTTATAAGATTTAGACCAGATTTGAAATTATTAATATCAAGTGCCACTTTAGATGCTCAGAAGTTTTCTGAATTCTTTGATGATGCTCCTATATTTAGAATACCTGGTAAACATATTTAACATTTTATGATTTCTGTGTGTAAATACTAAATCTATTTTTTTATGTCTGTATAGGAAGACGTTTCCCTGTAGATATATATTACACAAAAGCGCCTGAGGCTGATTATATTGACGCATGTGTTGTGTCTATATTACAGATACATGTAACACAACCCCTTGGAGATATATTAGTCTTTCTAACTGGCCAAGAAGAGATTGAGACTTGCCATGAATTATTGCAGGAGCGAGTCCGCAGGCTTGGTTCTCAAATCAAAGAACTGATTTTACTACCAGTTTATAGTAATCTACCTACTGAGATGCAAGCCAAAATTTTTGAGCCTACACCTCCCAATGCTAGAAAAGTAATTTTTAATGTTTATCTATTTATTTTTGTTGGAAGTAAATTGATTTGTTTAATAATAATATTATGAATTATTCTTTAGGTTGTTTTGGCCACCAATATAGCAGAAACTTCTCTAACAATAGACAATATTATTTATGTTATTGACCCAGGTTTTTGTAAACAAAATAATTTCAATTCACGTACAGGCATGGAATCTTTAATAGTTGTACCAATATCAAAGGTAAATTATTTTTAAAGATGGATTTGTATTTGTTCATATTTTTTTATGTTAACGGTTTAGGCAAGTGCTAATCAAAGAGCTGGGAGAGCTGGTCGAGTAGCTGCTGGTAAATGTTTTCGCTTGTATACTTCATGGGCTTATAAAAGTGAACTTGAAGACAATACAGTTCCAGAAATTCAAAGAATTAATTTGGGTAATGCTGTGTTGATGTTGAAAGCTCTTGGTATTCATGACTTGATACATTTTGATTTCTTAGATCCCCCTCCACATGAAACATTGGTAAGTTAATGTTATTTATGATATCTAATTTTATTTTAAAAAAAAATTATTTTTTAAAGGTACTCGCATTGGAACAACTTTATGCATTGGGCGCATTGAATCACAAGGGTGAATTAACCAAATTAGGACGTCGTATGGCTGAATTTCCATTAGACCCAATGATGGCAAAAATGCTTTTGGCTTCTGAGAAGTTAGGATCTTTATATTTATATTATTATTTTAATACTATATTAAATGCACTTAAGTAAAAAAAAAAAAACAATTTTAATTTAAAGTGCTCACTTTGAAACATTCTATCAATCAAAGAATAAATTATTATTTATTTTTTAATTTCAGATATAAATGTTCAGAAGAAATCGCTTCCATAGCAGCAATGTTAAATGTAAATAGTGCTATATTTTATAGACCCAAAGATAAATTAATTTTAGCTGATACAGCTCGTAGAAATTTTTTTCAACAAGGTGGTGATCATTTAGCTTTATTAAACATTTATAACCAATGGGCTAATACAGATTTTAGTACAAATTGGTGTTATGAAAATTATATTCAACATAGATCAATGCGCAGAGCTCGAGATGTTAGAGATCAATTAGTTGGTTTAATGCAACGTGTTGAAATGGAGATAGTTTCAAATCCAACTGAAACTGTCAATATTCGAAAAGTATGCAAATTATTTTTTTTTAATTATATAAGAAATTTATGAATATTTCTTTTATAGATAAATATTATTATTTATTTATTTTAGGCCATAACTGCTGGTTATTTTTATCACATTGCAAGACTGTCAAAAGGTAGTTATCGCACTGTTAAACATAATCAAACTGTTATTATTCATCCAAATAGCAGTTTATTTGAAGAGCTTCCAAGATGGGTTCTATACCATGAGTTGGTATTAACAACTAAAGAATATATGAGACAAGTTACAGAGATTGATAGTAAATGGCTACGTGAAGTAGCTCCTCATTACTATCAAGACAGAGAACTTGAAGACTCCACTAATAAAAAAGTACCTAGGACATTAGGAAAAACAAGTTCTGAACTAAAAATGAAATAAAAACTAATAATTTAATAAAATATGTTTAATATGTTAAATTTTGTTAAAAATAAAAAAAAAATAAATAATTGCTAGCTTTAAAAACTTTAAAATGTGTTTTATATAATATCATAAACAATCGTTATCATTTATCACAACTCTTAACAACATATTGGTAAAACAACATTAATTTCAGCATTTCTGCAAAAATTTTGTATTTTTATGTGTACAATTATTGGTGATAATGAAAGTATCAGCTAAAAACATGCAAATTGGCAATTGTATAAAATAGCCGTATAATTTGTATATTTTCTGGAACCCCTTGACGCTGGCTAAATCTTTTTAAAGTTCAGAAGTGTTTTTGTTCTTTGGCAGCTTTCATTTTAAAATTGTTCACTACATATGATTATAGTCCAATAATGGATAAGTTAGGATTTACTTTACAAGCAGATAAGAAAAATAAAAGCTAATTTGATATTTATGCTTAAATTAAATAATGGACGTATAGATTTTCTTTTTCTCCTTTTCTTAATTAATGTTTCATGAGTTTCATTTCATTCCAATAAATCCAATTCTTCTTTTGTTCCATTTCAAACTACTAATTATGGTAGGTACTACACTATTCTTAAATAGTCTATAAAGTCTCTTAAATTTTTCTTATTAAAATAATAATTATTATTAGTATCATGCTTTCATTATTATTACTACCATCTATTATATTTTATTATGAAAAACGATAAAACGTTAGATAAAGCCATGATAGATTATAATAGACTATAATCTACCATGGATAAAGTTAAGTAATAACAGATTAAATTCGAAAACACCTATTAGATATTTTATTTTTTACAGTTAACGTTGAAGTATAATAAGGTTATTCATTTTTTAATAATTAATAAATCATTTTTTAATTTTTTAATAAGTAATGTGTTTTTATGTGAACCCTCATTAATCCGTCGTTTTTGTTATTCCAGCAGTAGCGTGGTCTGATATCTGTCGGATTACCGAGATTCTACTTACTGCTGTAATGCATTTGTTCTGTTTTTATTGTTGTATTATTTAATTGCTAACTACTGTGCAGTTATTGTATATTTTGTCTCTTACTGTTTTATTGACTATTAGATATTATTCCCATTAAATAATTAAATAAATAATTGTTATTTTATGTGTTTGTCTAATATTGTTGGTAAAATTACTCATTTGTTTTATGTGTCTTTAAATTTAGTATCACTATGAATATCATAGAAATTATGAAGTATGTACTATCATAAATAATAGTATTATCATTACCGTAGATCTAGTGATCATATTTTAATTTTCTAAAAGTATATATAATTTTAAAATATTTTTAATATTTTTGAACTATTTATATAGACAATAATTTATTTTAGATATTTTTGGGGATGCAGTTTAGGTTTATTATCAATATTATTCAAAGAGTTCATCCGTCCAATTCAGAATATAAATATTGCATATTGTAATAATTGTGTTGAAAATTAAAAAGAATGCAGTTACTTCCTCCAAATCAGTTATTTTTGGTATTTATTTATTCTGGATAGATAATTAAATAAAAATGGTTTCTCTACCAGAAATATGAAGAAATTGAATTCAATTTGTATTCTAACTATCATAATGGGATATAAAATTGCTATATGTTGTTTTGTGAAGTTATTTTTTTTGTAAGCAAACAACTTGGCAGTGATGATATTGTGATAATAAATTCCCGCTTATAGTCAGTGGCGAATCTAGGATTTTTTTTACAGGGGGGGATTTTCATATTTTATAATATATATGATGTATTTAATTTTGTAAGCACAATATTTAGGTTTTGATGTTAGGATTTACAAATATACTATAATTAGTATAATCCGCCACTGCTCAAAGCATACATACTAAATAGTTTTTATTTATTTTATATACTGTATTATATTCGACACCACTATACTGATACGCAGCTAGTGATCACATATTATGTGTGGAGTGTTACATATATTGCTTTATGTACATACTAGTCCCGTTTTTACACAAAATATGTATCTAAGGTAGAGAAATACAAATTCAATGACTCAATTTCGTCAAAAATTGGACTTGTCCCCTTTCTACAATTAGTGATTCATATATTATATCAGTGGTGTGGCAAGCATATTTCGAGCCCTAAGCAAAGTACAGTGACCCACCCACTATACCATTTTACAACATAATATATAATCTAAAACTGTATGGTAGTTTAGAATTTTCATTAAGGAACATAGGCCATCAACATTTTAATAAAAAAAAATTCTATGTTAATTAATTATTATTTATCCACACAAATTTTAATTTTTAAGTTCAACATAAATTTTTAGGGCTAAGCAATTGCATACTAGGATAAATGTCGTTTACCACGCCATTGTATTATAATATAAATATATATACACGTTTAATTTGTAAAACAAGGTTTTCAACTTATGCCAAACCTGAGATGAAAATTTAACTAATATCAACTAAGACTAATAGTAAATATATCAGTTGTAATAATAAAAAGCAATTTTAATCATCTTATTAAAATTTCAAGTCCTGTTTATATCTATTCTTATTTTAGGACTATTGATTAATTCTGAATTTTTCGAATTAAATAAATACTATTTTTGTTGTAAAAAAACCGTAGATAATTTGTTGCATTAAAACTATTAAAATAAAATAGCCAAAATAGGGGTTTTATGATAAAAGTGGACATAAAAAAGATTCCATGAATAAAAAAATAAAAAAATCCTGCTCTAGACAATTGTTATACCTACTCTTTGTGCAAAAGGTAATAGCAAACTACTACACAACTTCCTACTTTAAAAAAAATAATAACTGAAGGGTGGGCGGGAATAACGTGCTTATGAAGCAATCTCGATATATTTTAAGAATCGAAAAATTCTCAGAATGTTTTTATCGTACACAATCATCGTGTACAAACTTAGAAACCGGTATACAAAATACAATACGGCAAAACATTTTTGTTTAAATTGATCATGTAAAATTAAGAAATTGCTACATAGTACGTTATTGTCGCCCACCCATCAACTGTTGATAGATACTAAAAAGTTAATAACTACAAATAAAATAGATTTAAGACTTGTTTAAAAAACACTGGTTTATTTTATATAATCATTTCAACCATCAACAGGTACATCTGGAACAGCAGTTACTGCTACTTCGGGTTCAGATTTAATATCATTGGTTGGTACTATGGGTAGAATTTCTTCCTTGGGTTCATTAACTATGACAACATCTGGCAAAGGCTTCTTTGGGCCACGTTTACCTGTTTGGTCCCACGGCAACATAATTTTTACCTTGATACCCAAAACTCCTAAAAAATACATATATTCAATTATTAATTATTAATTATTTTCACAAAAATAATATTAACGTTTTTAAAAATTACCTTGTCTTAACAAAACGTGTTTAGTAGCCACATTGACATAATCATTGCATGGGTCACCACTATGAATCATAAGTCCATCAACGAATTTCATGGAATTGGCTCGTTGACCTCTTAATTTACCAGCCACTACGATTTCACATCCCTTAGCTCCACTTTCCATAATGAATCTCAATACACCATAACATGCTCTCCTGATAGCTAAACCCCCAACCAACTTGTAACGTAAAGACTCTGCTTGGGCAATAGCACACAATCCACGTTGTGCTATTTTCTCGACGAAAAGTTCAACTTCCTTATCTTTGAAATCGAAACGTTTTTTGATGAGAGATGTAAGTTCACGAATACGGCGTCCTTGATCACCCAATACGTTATGGGTACGTGTTGCAGAAACAACAATTTCTGTGCGCGATGGGCTCGTACGGATATCAACGCCAGAATAACCATCTTCAGCAAGTTCTCGTGTAAAGAACTCATTGAGTTCTGCACGTAACATACCATCCGACACAAACTAAAAAAAAAGACAAAACTAATATTATAATAACTGATAAATTTTACATACAGGTATAGTACCAGTCTAGTGATAAGCATTTTGTCTATTCTATCAGACTATTTCTATTTTATTATTTTGTAGGAAAAATTGATTTCACCATACAATTGGTTTTAGACATCCTATTGAATTCAACACAGGGGTGGATCCAGAAATTCATCAAGGGGGGGGGGGTAATTAAAAATATCCATCAGATACTATTCATATCTACTAAATAACATACTTATTAATATAAAAATTAATTACTTATATTATTTACTTATTATAATATTCACCATTTAGAATTTATTCTTACAAACTGGTATCAATGACAACATTTTTATACTTTTATAAATTTATAAAATTTAAATATAATAAGCTCTACCAATTTTTTTTCATCAACCGTCTTTTAATTTATCTTTACAGTTATTTATTATTAGTTATTTTACCTAACACTAAAATTAACATTTATACTATTCCAATAGTAGATATCATGGGCGTAGGTAAGGAAAGCGGGGTTTTGGGTGTTCAGACACCCCCCGAAATTAAAGATAAATACTCATATTTCATTTTAATGTTTTATAATATTAATATAGACCTAAACCAAATATCCTCCGAAAATATTTCCTGCCTACGCCCATGGTAGGTATATATATAAAAAAATATCCTGTTAAATGTAAATGTATTTTTAATTAATAAATAAAGTAACCAGGATGGCTACAGGGGAAAAAATGACAGAACCAATGGGTTGTTTTAAAACTAATCATACCAGTAGATATTGGTCTTTAATAAGCAATAATATTTTAACCGTAAATATAGATAAGTTAAAAATAATTAATACACTAAATGTACAATTTCAAATTTCTTTATAAGATCTATAGTCTATTCAAAATGAGATCGGTACACGGCGTCGACCTGTTTTCGTCGGCGGCGCGCAGGCAACTTGTTGATTCAACTTGTCGTGTTCTCTCGGGATGCTTCAGTCGCTCGTGCTTTTGGTCTGCTAGGTAGATATGCGTGCGTCATGCTCACTGTACATTTTAAATTATTTGAACTTATCGGCAGTCGTTACTAAAATAATGTAACGCTCTTGTCGGCGGCGGCGCATCGGACTGCCACGACCATGCGCAGTATTTGGCCGCCCGTACCGATCTCATTTTGAACAGACTATACATGCAGTGATAATTTTATCAAAAATATTTCAAGTACCTAATATATCGATGTCATTTTTTTCAAAAATGTTTATAAACAACGATTTGTTGTAAGATATTATTGAAATAACTAAGTTATTCAAGTTTTTAATAGTGAAATAGAAAACATGCTAGGTGCATAATTTACTCACCCTTTTCTTAATAGAAGTCATCGGCATCTTTTCTAAAAAAAACAATATATTTCACATAAAGTACTTGAAATGGAGTTTTTAATACAATATAAAATTTCTAAAGTCTTACCTTGTTTCTTATTTCCGAGGGGCGAAAGCAAAATAAAATTTGACGAGACGCTACAATTTTCTAGACGCAGTTCAAATGGCGTTAAAAATGTTAACAAACATTTCCTTGACGAAATGCTAACGTTACAGTGTAACCAACACAATTTTAGTTTGTTACAGAAAATATAGTTCAATAAAACACATATAGATAACGTGTCATATTCTTAACAATGATTTCCGTAATCTTATAACAAGTTATTTTATAACGATTAGTGATTACTAGCTGTCAATGTAACTCGATTCCGGTGTGTAGAAGCCACCTTCGAGGTGATTGAGTGAAAACCGTTTCATTAGAAATTCGGAATAGAATGGTAATCGGTCCCTATAACATGTGATGAAGTCGATTACCATGTTTGTGAGTTATCACTTTATCAGTTATCACTTTATCAGTTATCAGTTATCATTCGGCGTAAAAGTCTATTTTGACCACGGACTAAGATATAATGGACTGGAATCGAGTGAAATATCTGTGAGCCAAAAATGTTACGCGAGCGAGGAGTGCAGGGGGTTACAAAAACCGAATGATTTTAGCGCTCTTTATATAATTTATGTACTTTTATATACTATAATAAAAAATGTAGATGGCGTTGAAATCATTGGGTTTTTATTTTTTATAACATTTGATGATCGGTCCCTTCTACTCCCCCAGCCTATTTGATGCTAGTCCATTATATGCCAGTCCGTGGTTTTGACACTTGCCAGGTACTTTTTTTTTTAATTCAAAAATAATAAATGTATATCGAAGATTGATAATCGAGTGTCTAGCTATCAGTCCTTAACGGGTGCACCTCGATAATTGGCTGGGCAATCTGTCTACGGCGGATTGGATATATATCGTATCGTTTGCCCGGTACTTTTTGTATGTAAAAAAAAATAAATAAATACACGAACAATTTTAATTGAGTGTCTAGCCATCAGTTATCAACCAGGTCAAATTGAAACCTGGCTGGGTATAATTTAAAATTATTTTTTAGATTCTGAACGGAGTGATGAATGTATTAATTTTACAATGATGTGTGTTTTTTTATTTTTTTTTGTGTGTCTGTAGTAATAGTAGTAATAGTGGAGTAGTAATAGTGCTTTAATTTTTAACTTCAGCCCCTCTTTGAAAAGGAAAATTAATCTAGTTGGTACTTTGAAGGTCAAAAGTAAAAATTTTCTAACAGTTGTCAAATAGGAAAAACCCTAAAAAAGTAACAGTAAAACAGGAATTTTTACGCATAACCAGTTTTTCAACAATTTTGCTGTAACTCAAAAACAAATCATTATAAATACTTGACATTTTCACAAAACGTTATATTTGCGTTATCTATTTATGATACAATTTTCAAAATATTTTAACTTTTATTAAGCAATATCGATAAAAAAATCTGGCTCACCAAAAAATCTTTAAAATTTAATACAAGGTTTATTATAAGTTGTACTTATCGAAGTAAAAAAAAAAATCAAAAATCGTTAGTCACAATTTTTGTTTATAAGCATTTAAAGTTCAAATATTTACATAATATGTTAAAAACGCAAAAATTAGCAAAGAATTTTGAAGTTGAAAATTCAGAACATTTTTGTGATTAATACCTAAGGTTAAAAAAACCCAATACAAGGTTTTATAGAGGTTATATGGAGGTTCCAATATTTCGGAAAACACTGTCTCAAAAAATAGTTTAATAAAGCCATTATCATAAAGCCCCCCCCCCTCCGGAAAAAAATGTCTAGGCACTCCTCTGGTCATAACAATCCTTCTCGTGGAGCTCTCTGGGTTATGCTAAAATAGCTAAATGGCTTTATTAAACTCATTTTGAGACAGCGTTTTCCAAAATGTTAAACGTGAAGCCGTGGGCGTAAAGAATGCAATTATATTTTTAGGTGAAAAGAGGAAACTATTTTATCATTTTTGGTCGAAAAGAGGACGTAGGCGAAAAGAGGAAGGTCATTTTTGTACGAAAGGAGTTCCGCTCGCACATAGTATAATATCTATGGGTTGGCAGTATTTAAATCAGATATCGGTATATTGCGGTATTATAACGTGATTATACAGTATTACTTCAGTATCAGTTATTGAACTTACTGTACGTCAGTACTTCGGTATTGCGGTATATCATTCAATCAATATTTAATAAACAATAACCGTGGTCCATACCGTTCTTATACATAGTATATTTATCGATATAAAAGCCGCCAATCCTAAAGCCGGGTTTACAGTAATCTACATCGTCTGTCGTGTCGTGTTCATTGTTTCGTATTCTGAAAAGTCTTTTTAATCTTGGTATCATGGAATAAATCACTAATCATAATCTATCCAACTGGCCGAGCTCAACTTTTGGACACAACACGACGTACCTAGCTGGGAACCCGGTTTAACTGCTTACCTTTTGGATAATGTAACGGATATCTGTGTTAAATTTGAATTAAATGATTCATTAATGTACATGAAAAACGATACTGAGCGGAAACGGTAGTTAGTTTAGAAGAATTTTTTATGTTAAATATGTTTAATGTTTATGTTGTTATTATAGTAATTAATTTTATTAGTACTTAGTAGTATAAGAGGTTTATTTCATATTTTGTCAAAAATGTAGCCACATTATTACCTATAAGTAATATTTAATTATTATAATATAATATACCTATATCTATAGACTATATTATATGTATTATAAAACGGTGTACAGGTTTGTGGTAAATGCATTGAATTTTAATAAGAAATAGCTTAAAACGTATTTAAATGTTTTGAAAAAGTCATTATCTTTAATATAAAATATAATCAGATTATTATAAATATAAGTTTTTAATCTACACAAAAAATATTTTTAAATTACAACAAAATAACCAAAATCGTTATTATTTGTTTAAATATTTAATTTCGTCCAAATTTAAACTTTAACACCTATACAAAAAATTTGGGATTATTCAATTTTTTAATTTTTAATAAATAAAAAAAAAAATTGTAATTAATAAGAATAACATCAGGTAAATTTTATTTTTGTGAAGGTTCTCTTTTATTTATCTTGAAAATTTGTTTTCTTATTATAGTACATTAGTATTAATACCTATATACGTGTTATGGCTGTAATTATAGCTGACACTTGACTAAAATATTATATTATTAAATTTTAAATTAAAGGTAACTATTAAATTTTTTACATATATTTTGTTTTGATTCTCATGTTTTACTTAAATATAATTAAGACTGATAAGTTAACTGTGTTCCAAAATAATAAATAATTTATAAGCGTAGGTATTTAGTTCCCGTTGATAAGTTTCTACAATCTATATACCTACCTATACTTGTATAAATATTATTTCTGAAGTCAATCCGTAGTAAATGTTTTATTAGATTTGAAAGATTCAGCGAAAAATATTTTGGTATTCTGTTTGTTTGTTGTTGAAGATCTTATAGAAAAACTTTAAAATTCTGAGTAGAGCATAAATTTAAAATCTAATTTTGGAAAGAAAAATATCATTAACACAAATAAATTATAATAAATTCTTATAATGAATGGAGGGTTGAAACACCGTTTCCGCTCAGGATCGTTTTTAATACTTTATAATTTAGTTCAAATTAAACAAATCCATTAAAGTGACTAAATATCAAAATAAATACACTTAAACACATAAAGACTATAATATATAACAGAGCGATTTATTTAGTTTTTTCATTGTTAGCACTTAGTTTTGAATCGAAGTTTTTAAATATTATGTTTTATTATTAAGTATAATAAGCGAACACCCAGATGAAAGTTTTAGTCACAAACTCACGACATAGATAAACAGATAAATGATTAAAAAGATTTTTCCCGTGGTTCATATTATAAGACGAAGTGATACAACATAAATTAATTTAATTAATTATAAGCTAGTTAAATAATTAAATATTAATTAATTAACAACTTTTTATTATTATTGTATATTATTATTTGAAAAATTTACAATCTGTATTAGATAACACAATAAGTAAACAAGATAACTGACATAACACATACGTAATAAAAAATAACACATGAAGCATATGATGAGGGAAATCATCCAGCGATGGTAACCTCTCTGGTAAATTAATAACTTAATTAATTATTAATTAAGCTAATTCGTTTACACGAATACACACTTATAATAATTACACTTGGTGACAGTAAATATATCAATTATATCATTATGATTTAATTAATTGATCTATAAGCTTGTAAAAAATATCTATAAACGTTGACATTATGTATTATGTATTTAGGATAGTGTGCAATTTATTTTTAAACACTATAAAAATATAAAATATTATGGTCATATGGACATGACAGTTACGCTTTGTCAATATTTACCTACGTGTCAATTAAATTGGGTTGGTTTTCCTAATTTCTCATATGTCCTGTTTTTACGACAACATTTAATAACTTATAAAGCCAGCTGGCCCTAAATATTGTAAAAAATATTTATATTTATATAATATATAATAACATGAATAATTTATTAAAAAATATTATGAAGTGTAGGCAGTAGATACGAGTATAGTGATATAAATATTTTTATTATTGTTACTTTAAATGTATGATAAGTATAGGTAATGAACTGAACTCAATCTCCTTTCTTCAAATTTAACACGATTTAAGTCTGTTTGATACCTATATTTTAACAATTTTACATAACTAAATTTGATATTCTTCAATAGTTTAACCAATGTAATAATATTATACATATTATTATTTATTAAAAAAACTCGTACACTTATCGTTATTTCTTGACTACTTTATAATTATGGTAAAATATATGTTTGGCTTAGTTTAAACCACGAGTCCACAAACTTTATACCTTAAGACTTAGTACATGTGGCTTAAACGAAAGTTAATATTTAGCGTAATTAAAATTCACATATTTTTAAAATGCCCAGGTTAATTATAATAATGATCTATTCTCTTGGTAAAATTCTTTGGTGGTTTCGTTCCATGTATAATTGAAACTAAAAACAGTTTCTAAATTCATACAAAAATCTATTCACATGTATATAATGTAATAGATATACAAATACCTTTATACATATATATATATATACATATCATGTAATGCTTAGACGTTTCAATACTTAATTGTTTAGTATTTGTTTCTGGCTTGTACATAATGAGAAATGAATATTCAAAATGTAAGTTCCTATGACATTTTTTTTTTGAATATCCTAAATAACGACACACATTCATATTGTTCGTTATGCATTACTGGTTAACTGACGTGACGCGGAAAATATATTTGTTTCATTAAGATTATTTATATTAGGTCTCATTAGTATAATAATATATTATGTTATGTTTATAAAGTACTAGCTAGAGTTGCGTATTGTTATTAGTTGTTACTTTAGACAGCAGCGTTTCAAGGTGGTCCAGAAAAATTTTTCAGCTAAAATAATATTAAGTTAAGATTTACGATATAATAAAACAAAATACTAGTATATTTTATATAGTTGTATTTAATGGAACACAATCACATAGATCGTACCTATTGATTTTTCCAAGAGTTTGAAAAATTTTAAAAACAAATTAAATTATATATATATGAACTTATCATAATTTTTTTCATTAAATTATAAAATACATTTTAGTTGTAGATAAATATATAATAAATATGATAAACATACATATTAAATACTAGTAGCCTACCTACCTTTCATCACCCAGTAACGTCCTTTCTTTTTAGGCTAATTTTAATTGAAAATTAGTATTTTTTTTTTAGTAATAATTAATAAAGTAGGTCGAACTAATTTTTGTAAAAATACTCACGTATAGTAAAATAATATTTTTTATTTTTATTAACCTAATAAAATATTGACGTTGCATGGTGTGATAGGACCATTTAGTATCTGTTTAGCATAAAATGTTATTGTGTGTAGAATATTAATTGAAGCATGTTTAAAGTTCCTTAGATATTTCCCTTATCTTACAACAATAAAATACCTTAGACCGTTCGAGAGAAAATTGCTATTTCCCGTTTACATAATTGTCAAAAATTACTTTCAAATGTCTATACCAAAAATTTTCATTTTTAATACTTAGTTTTGAATTTCTATAAGAACGTCTTGCGAGGAATACTTTATATTGCATTTTCACTTATGTACTACGGTCTACGGTTTTAAATGATAATTAATGGAACAAAATATCGATCCAAAATCGATTTTATAAATTAAATTGCATGTAGGTAAAGGTAAATACATAAATTTCATATCTATTATTAATTTGTTTTACTATTTTATATGATATCAAAAAACTATTTTTAATAAGAAAAAATATAGTAATATTCTAATAATTTTTATATGTTAATAATTTTTTTTTTTTAGTAAGCAAAAGAAGTAAATTTATACCTAGTTAAAATAATTAAAATAGTATTTATTTTATTTATTATCTTAGTTATAAACTTATAGCTAAAAGTTTCTATAAAATCGTTAAGTATTGATAAGTAGTGATAAATAAATACCAAATTAAAGAATATGAAAGTATTTTGATGTTTAATTTGACAAGGTAACTAGTCATTTTAGGTGCTGAGAAAAATTTTACATGTAAATATAAAATAACAAAATAAAATTGAAATTGATATATTTTTTATTTCACCGATGATACCTCTCTCAATCACTTCTATTTTAATGGTTTTTGTAAATTATTAAATATATAAGATTATGAGTTCTATTTTTTTCTTTTATAGCTTTTACAGCTTGTGAACATTGTTGTCATTTGTCGTATTATAAAAAAAAATTAATTCTAAACGTTGTGTCAAAATACTATTCATATTAACTCCACAACATAATTTAAATACATAATAAGTTACTATTTTTTTTTATCATTACGTCTGAATAAATCGGTTCTTGGTTTTGAGTACATTTTGGTTTCAAGTGTTTCAACAAGATATTTTTTGATTATTAATTAAATTTGGAATTTATGATTGAATCATTTATTGAGTTATTTAATTGACAATTATATTTTTTTTCAATTTTGATTATCTTGTGAATATTTCATTGTTTATTATATTTTTATTAATTTATCCCTAGTCGTTTGATGTATTTTTATGTATAATATGTTGTTTCAGATTTTAAAAGAAAACAGTATAAAAGTGTGATATATTTTTTAAAGTTTCGTATATAAATATATAATATTAGAATTATAAAAATTTAAAATCGGATACATGCATTACTAATATAATTTATTGTTCAGAAATTTTGTTTCGGAAAAAAATGTCATTATAATCATAGGCGTAACTAGTCCTCTAAGTTAAGGAGGGCTAGATTCCTAGATTTCTTTTAATTTTATTATTATTTATTGTTTCTATTGGTGATTACAACTGACTTGAATGATAATTCGTTTATATGAAATATAATATTTTCCGTACTTTTCTTAACGATTGAGAAAACGAAAAAAATAAATAAGGAATATACAAATAACTCCGGGTACTTAAATGTTCACTAAATACAGTAGAACCTCGATTTACTACTACTCGCGCGTTGAAGTAAAATCTTATCGCATTATATGCGAACGGGTTTATCCGAAATTTTCCGGCAATATCAACTAGATTAGTTATATATTATAGTTATACATTATATGGGTGAGATAAAAACAGTGTATTGCGATTTTGAGCGTATCTTTTTAGTGAAAAGTCAGTTAGTCATAATTATACTGCCTTTTCGATTATCTATCAAGACTCTGATTCCAAGACTGACGATTAATTGAGGTTCTATTGTATTAGCATTTTCTAAACATGGTAACATTTTCAAAATATTTTTTGAGCTATTTATAAACATTTTAAATTTTTTACTTATTATTTTTTTTATTTTTATAAATGTTGATAAAAACAATCGTTATTTATGCTTGATAAAATAGCTTGAAAATTGAATATAAGGTTACTCATAAATTGTATTTATTTAGGTTATTACAATTGAAAAATATATATTTGATATAATATAAAAGTTTACCTATGTATCAATAAGTACATTTAATATAATTTGCGTCAAAATATAAAAACATAACATGTATTTTGCGCTATAACTAAAAATTAATTTTGGTAATTTACACCACGACAGAAAACGATACGAAATATAATATGTAATCTGCGCCGCACTTTTCATTTCTTAGAATAATTATATACATTTATTTATATAATTATAATATGACTGATTCTTATATATTTTTTTAGTAACTGGAATTGTACTTATTTATCATTTTTTAAATAATTTTTAGTAGTTTTCGAGAAATGTAACTATTAAAATGA
Organism: Rhopalosiphum padi; assembly: GCF_020882245.1. NCBI lineage: Eukaryota > Metazoa > Arthropoda > Insecta > Hemiptera > Aphididae > Rhopalosiphum > Rhopalosiphum padi. The sequence goes on from NC_083599.1 coordinate 43,726,832, forward strand.
ACTTGATTGATCAATGATTAAAAATATAGTATGTTAATCTGTAAAAAAACTGTTTAGTGCACAAATTAAAGTTTAAATAAGATGAATAATGGTGTAAATTACAACTTTTGAAGGTACAAATTGACGCAGATTATGTATTTTTATTTAATTTTATGTGCCACAACTACTACCTAAGTGGCGCGAATCACCAAAATTAATTTTTAGATCTGACACAAATTACATAATACATACATATATATATTGAGGGGTTGTTTTGGCGCAAAGTACATATGCCCCATACAATGTGTGTTTTCAAACAATCGGTAGATAAGTAAGTAATTCAATTAATTGATATTTTACCTCCCATTGTTTATGTAGTTAATTTAATGGATTTTAAATAAAGAAATACACGGGAAATATAAAAGAACTAATTTAATAGAAGATACAATATTATATATCTGCTACTATGATATATTATATCATCATTGTGTATTTATGCGAGACCATTATTATATCCTGTTGAAACATTATATGACTACCATATAAAAAAATAAACCCACTATTTTCTTTGTTAATAATACAAGACGTTATTTTTAGAACTATCGTATGTTATATTACACATCTGCAGTGTCACCAATCACGATGTTGACGTAAGAGGAAAATAGAAAAATAATTTTACTTAACTGTATTTGTTTTTGTTGTTGTTCAATATAATAGCATTGAGTGACTTTAATAATAAGTAAAAACCTGCAATATGGTTGATTGGATCAATATTACTTTTTTATTACAGGTATACTGCTACCATATTCTATAATGAAAATTAAAAATAATTGAAGACACAAGAAACCTACAAGATGTAATCGACAATCGTAGCCTTTTGCAAACTGTGACTAAGTGGTAAAATGTCATAAATATTTATAATTATTAAGTTATAGTTCTCGATGTTCTGGTAATGACTTTTCGGTAGTATCTGGTATTTGTTTACACTCTAAAACATTCAAGTAAATTAAATTTATTTTCTCAGTCTTGAAAGTATTGACACCATTTCTCTGATGAAATTATTGTGTTTAAGAGTATATGCATTGAAATACGATTTACCCGTTTATAGTTTCACACAACGTCCGAAGTACTACGTATAGGTACTTAACCTAATGCAGTTATATCTGAAATGTTATTATAAATATTTTATGTAAAATTTATATATATGCCATCAGTGGCATGATTAAGGGGGAGGATTTGGGTGTCGTATAAGACTTGTTAACTACATTTATTTATTGATTTATCAATAAATATTATTATATATACTTTAATTAGTTAATATTTTATAGAAATAATACAAAAAAACACGAATCCCCATTGTTAGCTGTACATAAATATATAATTCTTTTTTTGGGTGGGCTGGTATATGTAAAAAATAAAAACATTTCATCCCCCTCCATAAACATAACTAAATTACGCTACTGTAGGCCATTACATTATCAGAGGTGTTAAATATATTATGGTCAAACAAAATATTATAACACTTATTAGTGGCGTATCCAAGATTTATCATATTGGGTAGGAAGACAATTTAAAACAAAAATTTATCCCCGTGAAAAAAACGAAACATGCTTATAAGAAAAACTGTATATAGCTGGCCCAGTGGCCCACATGATAGTTTTATTTTTATACAGTTGTAGTAGCCTATTACCATTTTATTTTTTCTTTGTAATATGATACATTAAATTGACAATTTCTTTTCCAATATAAATGCATACTTAATATATTGAAAATAATGTAATTTGTTTTAAAATTGTTTTGAAATACAATACTATAATAATTATCATTCTACAGTTTATACTTTTTTAACTTATACTTTTTAACTCGATAAATATCTTCCTTATAAGAGGATGTTATACCCGCATTTGTTGTCTCTGTCTTACTAATGTAGATCATAGCAAATTTTCGTTCAGCAGAATACATTTTGTGATGTTAGCTTTAATATTAGAGTAAATTTACCTATTATCAAATTTAAAGGCAAGAATATTATCTAGAAAATGTCATATGATTTTATTGATATTATCATTTTAAAGTGAGTTATGAATATTTTAAAGTTGTAATATTTTACATAGCTATAACTCACTTTAAAATGATAATATCAATAAAAGCATATGACATTTTCTAGATAATATTCTTACCTTTAAATTTGATAATTGGTAAATTTACTCTAATATTAAAGCTAACATCACAAACTGTATTCTACTGAACGAAAATTTGCTATGATCTACATTAGTAAGACAGAGACAACACATGCGGGTATATAACATTCTCTTAATAAATGTAATATAACTAACGCTAAAAACCCGATGGTCAAGTCATTAATACCTATTGGCTTAGTACTATCATCAATTAAGTATACATTTATTTAGTCAGTATTGTTTAAATTTATACTCAATGCTGTTACAAAAATAATATTTGAAATTTAAATATTATTATTTATTACTTATATTATCACGGGTGTACAAATGTTGATTTCGCTGCATCTGATAATTTATTTCAGATAAAATAAAATTCTTGAAAATCAGAAATTCCAAACATTCAGTTTATTTATTTAACAAAACATGATATAAATTTGTATCAAAATGATCACTTTCAACGTCAGACTGAAATGAAATCTCATCATATTACAATATTTTGTGTTTACTATAGGTAGGTATTTTTAGTGTCATTTATCAGTATTCAGTAATAATTACTAAATTTACATAAAATGATTGTTATTATGTCCTATAACACTGACCTATCTATTCAACATTTATATTTAGTTATAAGTAGTAGCTTTTTTTCAAATGGTTAATGACATTTTATTCACAAATCTAAACATACACACTCATTGTTATCATTATTATTTTATTTTGTATAATTTAAGGGCTTGAGCACATTTATATTATTGTTATTTGTCACCAGCATTATAGGCATATATAATAATATGTGTAATGTGTATTAGATACTATAGTTATTTGATCAGCATTTACGCATTTAAATGAAGTTTGTACTGTGTAGAAAATTCCTTTAACGATATATGTATAATGTATATACGTATGAAAATATTATTCCAGCAAGGATAACAATAACACAAACATGAACAAATGTATGTTTAAAAGTTTTGTGGAGACTATATATTATGTTATGGACACATAGTCACATTATAACTGTTTAATTATGACGATGAGGGGAGCGAGTCTTTTTCATTACAAACATTCTGTTGACAAAGGGAGTTCGTCGACAATATGAGACAATTGTGAATACGATACGCTTAAAAATATATTTTAACAATTAACAACGACAATAGACTTTAATGAACTATATATATATATATATATATTCTGACTAAATTCTAAACAGTTCACTCATTTCTTGTTTTATCCTTAACGCACAACGATGCATAATAATATATATTAGTAATTAGTATGCACCTACCTATATACATTTTGAAAAATAGTAGCGAGGTATACAATAAGATTTCATAACGGCTATTCTAAACCGACTCTTATTGTTAATATCATTATGCAACAAACTACTTGGTCGTTTGTCGTTTTTAGTTTTGCTGCTATCCACATTCCGCAAAATTATATAGGTATATATTATATATATAAAAAAATTATTAGTTAAGTATAAAACAACTACTATAGCTAATTAACCAGGGCAGTGTTCGAATGAATTAGTATGCTTCTATAAGTAATTTAGTATTTATAGAAGAATAATAAAATTTGATCAAAATTTGTTTTACATATTTGGTAGGTACCTGTACCTAGCTACTACAACACTACTAGTATTATACAAAATTATATTTTGCTCATGTTTCATATCGAATGTTTTAGGCTTTCGCATATTTCATATTATTTTTATGTAACAGCATATATTTTCTTCAAGTATAATAATTTAAGTACTTATGTTTTGCATACTAAGATAAGTAACAGAACCAACGATTAAAATTATGTAATTTTCTTATAAAAGTGGTTTTTTTATTATTTCTTTATAAATATAGAGTTAGGTATTTAAATATTTTTTATAGTTATTCATTAATATTATTAAATTTAGTTTTTTGAACATATTTATGCATATACTAATTTTAAAGTTTTAGTGTATTCAATTCACAGCCCTGCTGCAGTTTACATTGCATTATATTTATAACTAAAATGTATAGTAAATATTCAATAATGAATATAGTATTGATAGTTATCAGCGACCGTATCAATATTTAACATGAACAAAAGTATACTTTTATTACATGTTACGTAGGTAGTTTTATAATATATTTATAATGTTGTATCCATCAGCATGTATAATTTTTCGAATATTTGACAATATTAATTCAATATGTATTATGGCTTTTTATAATAAAATTGTTTTACATATTTATGTTTATACATAATTTCTAAATAATTTTTGGTCTATGTTGCGTTGATTGGACATCTCTAATGCTCTCACTAAAATCGAAAAATATAGTAATGATGTATAGGTACATTGTAAACAGCACAATCCATCATAACTAATAATTATTTATAATAGTTAACTAACACATTAGCCATTTATTGTTTATGCATGGACTAATACTTATATCGATTAGATATTAAGTTTATTCATATAATAAATCCTAAGAAACATTAAATATTCAGGATAATGATCAAGATTTAAATATTATAATATTTGTCTATGATGAATAATCATAATAATCAAGAAATATTCTTTAAGATGAGCTTTAATATGTACCTAAATATATGTTGTTATAATGTTGAACGTGTTTACTTTTTGGTTTATCGGAATAACTTTCACGTTGCATCTTGCATTCGCCAGTTTACAAAAAAACTAGTGATAATATGTACCTAATATTTAGGAACAGATTTAAGTTGTTGACTGTTGTGTTTATTTTTAAAGAGAAATATAAAATCTATATTGAATTTACGATAATATCAGCTAGGATAATTAAAATGTCCACGATCGTCGATCTCTGTCGTTTATCGCTGCTTGGGTTTTCAAATGACCTGGCAAATGTTCTATGGAATTTTTATTACGAAGTAGATGTGCTATTTTTAATTTATATTCAATATTTTTCTACTGTTAATTAAATTAAAATCAATCGATAATATTTTTTGTCAAACATTAAAAGTTTTATTTTTATCTCAATTATCGTGTTTTAAACCACTGAACACAACACAGCACTTCAAGTACATAGATAAAGCCGTCTGATGTCTCATACATTTATAATTATTTTAATTAGAAATATTAAAAGAATATGACTAATAAAACCACTACTACTTTATTATTGTCGATAAAATTATATTTTGATAATTATAAATTTTAAATAAATATTTTCGTTATGGCTTAAAGAACAATAATAATTTTTCATTATATATTTAACCTTTTTTTAATAGAATATGTTATGGGCTTATAGCTATCACAACTTTACAATAAACGTGTTATAATAAATTATTGTATATATTTGATAAACACTACTTGAATAACTACTTTTTGAAAAAAAAAATGTTAAAAATATCTTTGAATGAAAGACTTGACTTATGGGTACGGTGTTCTTCGCATATCTAAATTCAGCTCAGTATTTTATACTATTTTTATTTATGATTTAGTTAAAACTGCGTAAAGAGGGGTACGAATATGCATAATATATTTTAGTTAAATACAGATTTCCCTGTTACATACACTATGTAGCTCTGCGGAAGATACATATAGTTTTAAAATGTGTTTTCAAACACTTGTTCAATTAAACAATATTTATACATAGCGTTTCATATAATACCTACTCATATATAATTAATGTATGTATATATATTATATACATTATTGTACTTAAACATGCGGTAGGTATACCAATATAATTATTTATTTTAGCCGACATTCAACAAGGAACTTCTATTTAACCGCGGATAACTGTAGTTAATAGTTTTCATTGATGTCAATAAACAATATTATAATATTATAATACATAAAAGCGTGAACATATTCAATGTTCATAAGACATAATATAATTATGAAAAATAATAACAACTCGTGTTGACATTACATTTTCATTGGCATGCGCAGGTAAGAGTAAAATAACATTTAAATTTCCCAACAAAAAAAGTATAGGGTACCTACTTAAAAAAATAGACAATTGAAACACTATTATGTAGCATTATTTATCGTATGGTTTTTACGTTTTTTTTTATTTGATAAAACCAATATACATTTTTATGTATTTTGATACGTAAAAATCAAATTTAGGTGAACGAAGTAGTGGATCAACATTTTAGGAGGTATGACCGGGGTCTGGAGTAGTCACTATAAATACTTAAAATGTTTTAATAATAAGGTATTCAAAATTTAATTTTTGTACCGTAATACTTAGAACTTAGAAGTATACTTTATTTAGGAATATGAAATTTAAAAAGTGGTTATATTTATTATATTTAAATTATTATGATATAAATCACTGAATAAAATCTTTTAAAACGTTGACAATGTTAAAAAATAAATTATATATGTGCATTTTGAAATATCTTAAAAAAATATACCATGTACTCAACCGATATTTAGATGCTATTAAGGTGAACGGTAAACGCACACACATACAGTAAGTTAAATATTTATATATGTATTGTGTTATAATACTGTTGAAGGTAGGTGGATCATAGTCATGTGTGGCACCAAACCTTACAGGCCGAAAAAAATAAAAATGGGCGTGGTATGATTTTTTTTTTTTTACTGCAAGCTGTTATAACTGCCCCAGTAAATTATGAAAACGGTTCATTTCATTTTCATTTGTGGTTCTAACAGTTTTTCGTTGTAATAAGTTATTCGGTGTACGAAGAGGTTAGGTATATGTGTACCTACGTGGAGTATAATTGTGTAATATGACAAATTAAATTTCGAATGGCTCTATACTAATTGATCATAAATGAAGAAATTAAACTTACAACGAAAAAGGTGTCTTTAAGTTTTTACCGTTATTTATATTTTTATTAAAAATTATTATTATTTATAATTTTTTCTTATGTTAAATTGAAGTTGAATATACTTGATTGTTCACTTGGATTCAAAGTAGGTATGTTGATTATTTATTTTATAATAAAATATCAGAAAAAAGTTAAAGTTTTTATCCAACATTGTAAAAATATTAAAATTATTAAAAATATCTTTTTTTTATCAAAATAACGAAATCATACTTATCTATCATTTCATTATTAAATAATATGATCATGCATTAAATAAATCTTAGGGACCGCCACCACCAACATTTCTTTTCTCTTTCCACATAATATAGAAACAAACATATTCCGTATTTCCACGATTACAACTCTCTGATTCAGTTTAGGGCAAAGGTACGTATTATATATTTTATAAAGAATAATATTTCCTAGACTTTGACCGAATAGATTTTTAATATTTCATTTTTGAACAAGTTATTGATGGTTGAAAATATTCAAAATTATTTTAAATAAAAACATGCTTATATTTATAAAAAATATATTATTATAAAATATAATATTCTTCTTTATAAAATATACAATAGATGCCTTCGCCCTAAACTGAACCAGAGAGTCGTAATCGTGGAAATACGAAATATCTTTGTTCCTATATTATTTGGGAAATAGTCAGAGAAAACAAAATTTGGTGACTGGTGTAGCGGCCCCTTAATAAATTCTACTTTCAAACGTTCGATCCCGAGTGTAGATATTTATTTTATTTTTGTTTAAAATATTATTGTAACCATTTTGTATTGAATAATATAACAATAATATTTAGAATTATTCAAACAAAAAAAAAAATCGATCAAATAAAACAGAAATCTTGATTGAGAACTGTATACATTTATTATTATAGACTAATAGACTATATAGACTATTGGTATAATAACAATGTACATTATACATGTATATTTATATGGACAAACCAATAAGTACTATATAATAAATATTACATTAAAAATAATAATGGCTCTTATTGTTGGTTTTTTACATATATATTATACGCCTTGTGGTTATATTTGACTATTCGTTTCATTCAAATTTCGAACAATTTTAAAAAGAATTTATAGTTATACTGTTATATAAAATAATGTGGATATAATAAATAATAGATTAATATAAATAAACGAATTTGTAATTAACGAGATTTAAGCTATTAGATGATGTTTAAGGTTTAACGATTTACATTCGTACGTATATATAATATTATACAATATAATTATAATATAATATATATAGATCTTTATTTTAGTCTATAAATATTATATCTATTTTCACACATAATAGAGGACCCCCTTCAAGTAAATCATATTATAAATCTCTTCTTCATGTTTTAGAGACACAAAGTGCATATTAGTTCTCAAAACATCATTTTCAATATTTTAAAAGATACCACATTTCATTAATAACGATTTTGCATTGTATACTATTATTAGTGTTACTTATTGTATCTATATTCATTATATAAGTAATAGGTAGTACCTAGTATACCTATCCAAAATCATTATTATACTGTACTTGATTTATCTATAGATTTTGAAAATTTTTTTGGAAGATTGTTTATTATAATGACTTATTTTATTAAATTTAAATTAAGTGTTTAATATGGAAATACATTTTAAAAAGGGCGAAGTGTTTATTGTTTAAAAATATTGTGATCATGTATCATAATTTATATTTATTAAATTCATCTAAATAAGAAATATAAAAACGTTATAGTTAAATTTTAATATTCTTGGTATAATAAGCAAAAAATACAAACTTAATTTAAAAATATAATTAAGCAATATAATATCGTTATTTGCCAAATCTTTTGTGATACCTTCTAATGTAAAAGTTACAGAATACAGAATAATATTTTTGAAATTTTTGTCATGACATGTAAACCATTTTTTTTATCATTATTATTATTATAATTATTAATAACAATAATAATAATCGATGTGTACGAAAAACGGTTCTGAATTGAGGCCTATATTATTGGCATAAATAGGTTTGTATAAAAGCTACTTGCTTAAAATAAATCCAATATTTAGAAAGTTTCATTGTGTATAGTAAAAGATAATAATATAATACTTACCTAAAAGTATACCTATTTAAACTTATGAAGAACATTATATTAAATTTTCAAAACTTAGTTGTACAACTTTTTAAATTACCTAATACATTTTTTGATTTTTATATACAAAATAATTTGTGAATTTTATCAAATTTTCAAAATCTTCACGTATAAAAAAATGTGCCCATGTATTATCAATATTTTTAAATAACAATAAAAATGATAAAAATGATATAGGACATTTTATAACTTTTTCAAAATGATCGATAAAACATAACACTTTCAATTTTCAAATGCCTATAAATAGCTTAAAATTAATGATAATTTTAATTAAAATAAGATGGATGATTTAATTAATAGTGGAATGTTTCGATTTCTCTAAAAATAATATTTTTGAATAATAACAATAATAAACTGTTAGGTTAAAAAATTGTTATTATGTTGTATTTTCTATATTTTATACTAAAAACAAAATTCATTTAGAGGTGTAAAAAAGCCCAAAACTTTCATATGTTCTTAAGTAGCAAAAAAAGAGCTAAATTATTATGAAGATTATATTTAGTTAATATAAAAATGAAAAATTCAAGTCTATTTAGTTGAATGTTCATTTTTAAATTTAAACAATTATAATTTACAGCAAAATCAATGTTGAATCAAAAACTGATATTGCGTAATTGTTTACTAATTTTGTTTTATTTTTAAAAGTACTAAGAGTTTTTAATTATTGATCTATTAAAGTACCAATACAACAAACATGCTACCCAGTTACCACCATCAAAGTTGAAAATTTATGTAGGTATTTGAGCTGCTCAGAGAATCATGACATACAAAAAAAATAATCAAAAAAATTCTCATCATTATAATACAAATATATTTAAACTTCCACTAAATATCTAAAAAAAATACTATATTATCATTATTTATTTTAGTTTATTTATCACATTTACCATAATACTCGTACTAGCTTGTTTGTTTTCATAGTTGCATAAAATAAAATGTATATTATTTATTCGTATATGTTTATAATATTCAATACGTATTCGCATTCTAACACGTAATTTATTAAATAATCATTCAATTTTAGCTTATTAAATACACCGGTAATGTGATATCACTTATACCTAAGAAAATTAGTTGATAAAGTCTAAGTTTCATAGAAGCTTGAAGTTATTTTAATTGTTTTTAGAATGTTAACTACAAAATATACCCACAGTAAGTGCGCATATGTATTAAAATAATTATGAGTTAGTAAAATGTATAAACATTTTTATAAGATACTTAATAATTTTTTATATTAGCTTAAACTTATAAATTACACTATATAGTATATACAGACATACAGTTAACCTTAACATTACACGTTAACTATGATTTAATTTTTAATTTTAATTTTTTCGCCACATACCTATTTATTAAATAAAAATATTAGGATCCTATTTGATTATGTATAGAGTTATTAACTAAACATATTATAGTTATATTATTATTATTTGCAGCTGTCCATATCAAATATGATATAACGTATGAATATAAATTTATATTTTTAATTTTATTATAGTTTTATAAGAACTTTATACTTAAATTAATCAAAATAATTGTATATTGTTTTGTAGACTTACAGTTCATTGACGAAAATATAACATTTACGATGTGGACGGGCATTGTTTTATCATCAATATTTGAACTAGTTCCTGAGTTGAAAAATAAGAACATAATATTCATCACAAAGCTACGTATATTTTCTACACTTATAATAATGTTTATATATATATGTATTTGTAACAAATTCAAATCATGCTTTTCGACACACGTAATACAGACACATATTTTTTCATAACACCTAACTACGTTGTTATATGACCAGTGAAATATTTAGCCATCTCTTGAAAAAAATGTTTTGCATACTTGATATTATTGTAATTAATCGTTTTCATACTTTATAAATAATGAACGATATTAGTATACTTATGAACTGCTATTACTTTGTAATAAATGTAATACTACGCGTATAAATTAAAATGTTCTTCTAAAGTCAAATGGCATACCTATGAGTTAAAAGTATACAACCATAATTTATAATAATATAATTTTTTTTTGTAATATTAAGAGAAATTTAAGAAAACATTTACAACCAAAACGTGAGTTTTTTATGTCTTGCCAACGTATAATACTATATCAGATTTAAGTTCAGAAAAAACAATTTTGTGTTATTATAGCTTTTATTACAGTTAGGTACTTGACTTGAAAATAGGTATAAGTACATTGGCTTGACGGCTTATACAAACATTTAATTTATAAGCAAGTATCTAATCAGCATGTTCAATTGCTTATCATTAATGTTTAATCTTTATAATTTTTGTTTAAGTTAAGCACTGCCTACATGCACACGTCCCTGCAAGCTGCAGATACCCTAAATAGCTTATTCACTACACGGCATCACATGTATATATGTATGGATTTACAACAGATAGGGTGGTCAATATCACAGTTTAATATATAAGTACTATAATTGTGTTATATAATTTTTAAGTATTTGAGTATGACACTTATTCATTTTAAATAGGTATTTTTATCAGGCCTCTTTGATTTGATGTCTCAATAATTATAAACTTCTAACGCCCGTTGTAAAACGAACTGCGACGATAAAAACCTTATAAATATTTGATATTACATTATGACGTTATGTACCTATTTCGTATGATATTTTCTAATTTTCATTAACAATCTTTATTTTATTTTTGAAATTTTCTGTTTATCTTCATCCAATAAACAATTTTTGCCGGTTTAATAATAATTTAAAATTTCTATGCATTATTATTGTAGCTGTATAATAATGATATATTATGTATACACACATATAATTGTTTTATAATTATGTAAATGTATATTAAATATACAATAATGTTATGCATATAATATATTTAAATATAATGCGTATATAATTAACATTAATTACCTATTCAAAGATGAGAGACTTGTCAAGTCTGGGACTATGAACACGAACATAAATGATTTTACAAGAGTAGGTACAGATCCAATTCAAAATTAAATATTCGAATTTTACCCCGAAGAAGTTTTGTCAGTCTTGGAATTTGTCATTTTTCCAATTGACTTGTATCTTATCCAATATTAGACTTGAGTAATTAAATGCCATTTTATTAATACCACGTGGTCTTTGCACTTTACAAGCGTTATAATCACTATAGGGCATAATTTTATTTCACATAATTTACTTTAGATATCATTACATATTGTATAGTATAGCTATAGTAGTAAATAAATACATGCACTATATAGATACATTATAGGTATAAGCCATAAGGTGGGGTTTTTGAAATAGAATTATGTCTAGACTTTTCTATAATTTATATTGGAATACATATAGGAATGTCTGCATTTAAAATCTGAAGCTGATTGAATTACTTAACTCGTATTATAGCTTCTATGGTTGTATGTACTTTGTATAAGGTGGTAGTATACAATAATTATTGACGTCTGACACTCGTCATTGATTGAAGTAAAATAATAAATTGTTCTTCTAACGTATGCCTACAGTGGGAACGATTTAAAAACAGCTACATATGCAATACCAGTGTGTTGCAGATTATTGCCAGCCACAACCTTATTTGCAGTCCATCCGATCGCCGAACAACGAACAACCAAGACTTAAACTATCAAGAGAGCTATCCGTCGACAGTATAATTTTTAACTACACTGTCATGGAGTTGCTCTCTTTATGGATAAGTCTACTATCATTTATATGTTCGCCTGCGTCAGTCTAAAATGTGTGCAATTTAGTTACAACTTTAAAAACTATCATTACCTATTTATTTTGTAAAAGTGTTTAGTACTAACAGGTGTATATTTTTCAATCTATTGTATCAATAACCGTACCCGGACAGTTCATCAAAAAAGCTAATTCGTAAAAAATTTAGGTATTTGGTAAAATCCATAATTTATCAAAAATACTGCAGTTGGTTAAATAAAACTTATATTTGGTTTGTTATTAAATTCCACATTAGAGTTCACATTCAATAGATAACAATTTAAAACTATTCTTTGTTTTCTAATGAGAGTATATAGGTATGGTGTAATTGTATTTTTTTTTTTAAACAAGTAGCTTGATTTGTAATTATATGATCACAGGAAACAATTATACTATATTAATTTAAAATGTATACTTTTATATGAAACTTATTGACGTCAACAATTTTTTTTTCTACAATTTTTTTATATAATTTAATTTTAGAACAATAAATAAAAACCTTATTTAAAATTTAGTGTATAAAATATTTTAATTATCGATGAAAAGTAGGTACTTTGACACAAAGTTTTATTGACGAACTATTTGCGATGAACTATCACTTCATGACATTTTTGACTAATTGTCCCTAATTCATTAATAATAATTTATGTAATGCATCATCTATGATTGTAAATTTATTATTATGAATTATGATCATACAAAATTTAAATATATTATTCTTGTATTTGCATTTTAATATAAATAAGTTTATATTCCTGTGAATTAATAATTTTAATTTTAAACCACAAACTCTGCACAAGTTTAAAGTTGTAAACACATCCTTCACCATCATAGGTACTTAATAGTTATATGTAGGTATCTATTATTCGAGGTCTCGAGATTCTTCAACTGTATAGTTAAATATTATTCATTTGACTAGTTATTTCGTGATAAAGTTTATAATTAATATATTATAGTAATCTAATATGTAGGTACGCTGTAGGATATAATATGATTCAAATACCATATTATAATTTGGACAATGTCCAAAGGTCCAATGACCTACCTAATACCTATATATTATAGGTACATTATATAATAAATTTCTAAATTCCTATAATTTTACGACGTGTCGACAAAAATAGTTTTCAATTATAATTTGTAATAGGTAGGTAGGTACAAACTCGTTTATTACTATATTGTTATTTATTATTATGGCATTGTTGAATAATTAATATATCACATTTTGACATGATATATGAGTGCCTAGTGAGTAGTGTTCACAGTAAATTCTAGTTTACTTTAATTGTATTTGATATTTATACAATGTAGTATGTATCTACCTATACATACCTATAGGTTAAGTTTTTCCGAAGTATAGAAACAGGTGATAATATATTAACATCAGTGTGTATGCCAAAGGGAATATAGTCAGAATAGTGGAATAAATATGAAAATGACACATTTATTACTAGCAAAATTTTCGACGTTGGATTTAGAAAATATACAGATAATATTACATATATATGGCCAAAATAATGTTATTGGTCTCGCTTATAAAACAAATTATAATATGGAAGTATATTAAATTAAGATCAATGAATATATATATATATGAAATTTTTTTTTTTTTTTTTAGCAATAGTCCAGTTTTTAATTTTGATAACAAATATTATTTATTTAGAAAAATTTAAGTTTCCATAAACATTTCATTATTGACATCCATTTAAAAATGAGTGACATAGTTATGGGGATGGGGTTAACCTGACTTAAATTTCTCCCTGGCCAGTCAAAAATATATATGTATAACTATCTATTAATATCTAAATGCTTTGTTTTGTTATAAAGACACCGGAGAGTACTATAGGCAGCATGTTCAATTTAACTGAGAAAAATCGTGGGAATATATATAACAACTTATAAGTGAGAAATGCCGTATATAGGTAGTGATAATAATATTAAAAAATAATTAACTTAATTAGATATAGATAGGTATTAAGGGTATTTATAAAAATAAATTATAAACTAACTAAATTTATAAGGTTTATTATGCTATATTGTTGTTATTTGATTAGTGAAGCTATATATTATATAATTAATCTAACTTATAAGATATTTATAATACTCAAATATTTTTTCAATTTAAACAGTATGTACCTTTGTATAATATTATAGACCATTAGGTATACTAATAGAGCGTAAGTACCAGCCTTGACTATAATTGTAAGCGGTAATATGGTAGGTATTATTATATAAGCTTATATTAATATTATGTTGAGTAAGTTATAATAGGATAATGAATACTGACATTGATAATGTAATACATAGTATATAGTATATACAGACCTTAGAGTATATATTAACTATTAAGTATATGTCATATCCTTAGACTACACATGAGTATATTATAAATTACTTAAATAGACTACTGCTAGAATATTTTCTGAGCCAATGTTTATATACACAATTCTGTAGGAGTTATTCATTTACATCATATTAATTTTTCCAAAATTATACTTTGAGCACCATTTGGAATTACTCGGGGGCCACCGCGAGAAGATGGTTCTCATCGATCACCAAAGATTGTTATTTATAATTCATTACATGTTTTTAACTATTTATTTAATTTCGTCTTATCTATATAGGCATCTATAGTCGTAAGGTCGTTTATAGTCTTAATAATGATATTATTATAATTATAATTATTTACAATAATTTTTAGTTTTTTATATACCACTGTTTGGAGTTTTCAAAAATTTTACACGGATAATAGTTTTAGTTTCAAATTTTGTTCTTACTAATTAATAATTATATATTATGACAAGTTAATATTAATCGGTTTATATTTTATTCTTTTTGGCTTTTGGATATTTAATTTAGAACTATTTATTTTATAAATACATTAGTTTGAATACTTACGGATAATATATTGCAATATTGCATAGTCGTTAGACATATCGTTTTATTAATTGTATTGTTATTTAAACGCGGTTCACCTATATATTTTTGATAGAATTATGACTAAATACCGGATTTTGAATATAATGCATGTTCATATTTTTAAAACCAATTACATGCAGTAAATGGATTTCAATCATATCTAAATAAATAATATTATACATTTTTATTTTGCATGTTTTCAGTACAAGTGTATATTTTCTATAAAACTCATATTTTTGCATATTACGTAATACTTATACATTAAAATTAAAATGTTTTAATTTAATTTTATAATTTTATATGCAATTATTGTCTATAAATTTGGGCACAAACACAAAAATTGAAAATATTTTTAAAAATATAATATTACGTTTCCGTAGATCATTATTACTTATTAGTTGGTAAATAGGTATACCTAATTCATTGCATACTAATTTTCACATCGAATATTATTATTTTTTATATTTTGTCTAACATTATCGACTTATTGTCATTAGTCAAAACTACAGAGTACGAACTAACACACTGACGACTGTAGTTCAAAGTGTATATTATATTCGGCAATAATTAACGTATTAAAAAAAAGTGTTCATTTTATATAACATTGTTTGTGTTAGTTACTTTACAATGCCTGAGTGTTCAAGTTAAAAATTACCATCACTTAGAAAATGGATTGACATATTATTTTTAGTTGTTACCTACTTATTGTTGTTCCAATAACGAATAAATTGTCTATTTTTTTTATTTCAATCATAAAATATATTGTACATATAATATTGTAGTTTATTTTTTTCCATCATTAATGTTTTAATTTTATAATTTTATAATAAATAAATACCTAGCTGTAATAATTAAAAATTATATTGCATATTTTGTGCTTTTTATGTGCATATTATTGAAACTTATTAAGTGCATATTTGCATGCATGTTTTAAAATTTTAAATGCATATAAATTTGGTCTTTAATTATGACTATTGGTCTTCCAATGATAATTTTGGAAGGAATTTATTTTTCGACAAGGAAAATCAAAACATTTTTCCTTTTTTTGTAACTGATAATTTAATTATTAGCAGAAATAATGCACGCTCGATTCGGTAAAATGTTCAATATTATTGAAATGTAGGTTTTTCTATAAGAAAACTATCTCATTAGTCACTTCATTCCCATTTAATATTCTTAAACATGCATCTGTACAAAATTAAAATTGAGACTTGGTAACTACTTACTCAAGGTTAAAATTGTATAATATTTTACATCGATGATTAAGAATGTTAAAACTTGAAAAGTTGTAATATGCCACAATAATATTGTATTATCGCATATTTTTAATAATTTAAGGAGCATAATAGAAAATGATTTAAGTAAAATTTAAATAGCTTGATAAAACTTCTTATAAATTATAATAGGTATGTGTTATACATATTGTTTATTACACCCAATAAAATACGAATATCTATAAAATAAATAATAATCACGCTTTAAATCAAAATTTAAAGTCACTCTTAAGAAATGTGATTATTATTTAATATTAAGTACCTACCTAAATAATATTATGCAAAAGATTTATAATATATTTCATATTGTTATGGTCTATTATTGATTGCTTATAAACTATAATAAATTAAAACAATATTTATTGATTACCAATCAAATATTTGTATACCTATAATACATTCGAACATTGTACATATACCTATATGTATAATGGCTACGTATAGTTGAGATTTAAATCTAAAGCCATACCACATAAATAAATCATTTTATTAATTATAATTATAAAGCAAAATATTTAATCAAATGCCGGTGCATACACCATATTATGTCGATATACAGAATGTTAGAATATAATATTATAATTTGGTATATTGTTTGGTATAAAGTAAAAATAGGTCTAAACTTTGAAGTAATATAAAAATGCAAATTACCAAATTTTTAATGCGAAATGTACCAATGTACCTATAGAAAGCAACTAATTCCAACTACAATATAGTTAAGAGGGTAGTATAGGGTAGTAAGGCCGTTTATTTCGGATGCGTATACTATCTTAAAATATAACAATTTGTTTTCGTTCACATATTCGTAGGCGGTTGTTTGATAGGTTAACTAAATTTAGTTTTTAAAAATATGCCCATAAACAGCATTTATAACTCCAAATTAGCAAAATAGCTCCTATAATATGTATTTATGTGAAAATATACCCAAAAATAGTACTAAAAACCTTAAATTAGCAACATAGTAAAAACCATAAATATGCAAAAAATAGCAAAATAAAATTTTGTGTATGACATCAGAGAAGTGTGAAACATATTTGTATCTTACTTTGAATGTTCTGGGACGAACCAAGAAAAATATGCATTTGCTGGAACTTCTGAGACCTGCTTATACTTAATAAAGTAATTAGTAACTTTAACAAAAAATATGGAAATATAAATGAATATTAAAAAAGGTAGGTAATGGGTACCGTTCTGCTGTACATTGGGCGTCGAGTGGGTCACTATTATAGGTGTGTTAAATTTAAATTAAATAATATATCATTATTCATTATATATAAAAAATAATTCTGAGCGGAGAGGTCTAGCAGCCTATATCACAAAGTAAATAATTATATTATAATATGGTATAAATATATAATATTATAATAATGTTTATATTTACTATATTATATCAACTTATGTAACATAACATTTTATAAAATAACATTTTATTTTTTTGTAAATACTGCAAAACAGTAAAAATAGGTTTATACTATCTATAAATAGATACAATTTTAAAATAAATTAGTTTCTTTTTAAAATTGTACATTTTAAAATGATCATAAATTCATAACTTACTTAAAAAGTTAAAAATAATAATATCAATAAAAGGCTAATTGGGGCCCTAGATATTAATTTTATCTTTAAGTTTTATAATAGGCCAATTCACTTTAACATCAAAATTAACAGCACGCTGTTGAAACTGGTGAACGAAAATTTGCCATTTCGTATACGTGTGTAAGACAGAGACAACAAATACGGGTACCACGTCTTAGGAAATATGCTCTAAAATCTGAAAATCACTATATACCTATGCAAAAATATGCACTATACATTTTTGATATTTTGTTTGTAGTGTCTCAGAATTGGAATTTATTACTAGCGTCTAGCTCACTATTCACTAAGCAATAAATCTAATAAGTAGGTAGTCAAAAAAAAAAACACGCAAATGCAACAACTTCCGAGCCTTAGGCCACTGATAAAGTGATAAGTATTCAATCAAATTCACTTATTAAAAATGTGTAGACTTTCACAACATATATATATAAATAGCACGATTAAAGATTAAAAAAAATAGTATAAAAAGATGTAGACACCTATCAATTATTAATCGTGATAGTTAAGTAGGTAACTAAAACTTTAAAACGTAAATTTGAATCTCATTCTACACGACGACTTCCATTTATTGTTGCAGATACTCGCTTTCATACTGCAAATGGTTTGAGTTATTCTATTTATCAGTACCTAAAAATACAATATTATTAGATAGTAGATACCCATGGTTTTAAAACCATTTTAACATCATCATGTGGCATGTAAGCTATTGTAAATGTAGTATGTTAGGTATGGTCGTATATAGGTAATTATTAAGATTGTATATTTATTATTAGAACAAAAATATTATACAAATGTCAAATATAAATATTATATTCAGGTTATTAATAACAAACAAAATTACAATAAAATTGAAAACATGCCCTAAATTACACTAAATGAAATTTTAATTCGTATTTGCGTGAAACGAATATAAAACCTACTTAGCATCAAATTCGAACAATGGAAAAGCTGCAAATGCAACAACATCTATGCCCTACTTATTAATACATAATGTGACCGCTTAAGAATAGGATGTCATTGATAAATTGACATAAAAATGTTTGACGTTTTCGTCGGGGGGACTCGGTGGGCAGTGGATTATACGCGGAGTAGGTACATAACATAATTTATTATTCTATAGACAAATCGGGTCCAGGCGGTGGGCATATTATTATTATTTTGTTTCAAACGATTCGGTCGACACCGTTTCTCCTCGGTCGCCGCCGCCAATCTCACCAATCGGGTCGCGTTTCTATACGACAACGAGCATACCTTGGTCGCACCGGCCCCGTACTGACTGCGGCTACATTGCGGTTGTAGGGCGTCGGCGGGCGGCGGCGGGCGGCGGCCCGTGCTTAGGTATTTGCTATTTGATCATTTTGATGTGTACACAATAATGTGTCGCCGCCGACTCCGCCGCTGTAGTCACCGCCACCACCCTCCCTTCCCCAGACGTTTGCTCGGATGAGATCATCGGGCACAGCGCGTAAGAGAGAAGTGAAAGGGAAAATCGTATTTATTTTATTAATATTATTATCATCGTTATTCAACTATATCTATAATAATAACAACGATATTGGTCCATCGCTATTGTACAGACGCTGTAGGCGAACCGTTCCATTATCAATATTATTATTATTATTATTATTATTATTATTATTATTATTGCCGTGTAGG
Organism: Rhopalosiphum padi; assembly: GCF_020882245.1. Taxonomy (NCBI): domain Eukaryota; kingdom Metazoa; phylum Arthropoda; class Insecta; order Hemiptera; family Aphididae; genus Rhopalosiphum; species Rhopalosiphum padi. The sequence goes on from NC_083599.1 coordinate 43,747,082, forward strand.
TAATAGGTATTCCGCTCTCGATTCAACAGTTGTAATCGGGCGCAGAGCAAACGAAATCAAAAAGCGGTGTTTGTCGCACATAAAAGAATCGAACATTTCGTTTCGAATTTTTCGTTTGGTGAGTAAATTATCCTATCTTACTGATTTTGCTTGGGACCCAATTTCGTCTTTCGCGTTTGACGTGTTTTACTTACACATGTATATTTATGTATTTAATTTTTCTTTTTAATACCATTTTCGTTCACTGTGCAGGTGCTGTATGCTGTACGATTTTGAAAACGAGAAAATTGAATCAATCCAGTTTTGTGGTCTTACGCCGTTACAATAGTGGCAGTGTATGTTCATATATTCATCTTCTATCTACTACACCTACGATTATTATAATATCGTCTTTAAAGTGTGCCACTGTGTTGTTGTGTCATAATTTTGACGACGGTTTGAAGATGAACAAAAAGTGTGCCAGATGCGAGAAAATCGTTTATCCTATTGAAGAGCTAAAATGTCTCGATAAGGTACATTTGTTTCATACTCAACAACCCACTACTTTTTGTTCTTCCACAAAGTCTTGTATACACATTAGTGTGCAGACTTAGAAGATATTTTTGATTTTAATTTTTTAATTTTAATTTTATTTATAGGCTTGGCATAAACAATGTTTCAAATGCCAGTCCTGTGGCATGACATTAAACATGAGAAATTACAAGGGATTCAATAAAGAGCCATACTGTGAAGCGTAAGTACTTAATGCTTTTTTTTCTAAATTATCATAAACCTCCTTATTTATAGACTGCTAACTAAGGTAGAGTTACAATAAAATATTGAAATAATTAATATAATAGATTATCATAAAACATAATATTAGATTATCATAAAACTATAGATAGTTCAAAAGGACTATAAAACAATTAAACAAAATTAGATAAAGTTTATAGTCCAATTAGGTAGACAATTAATATTAAAATTAGTTATATTTAATTATTGATATTTTTCATGAGAGATAACACCAGCGAGTCTTTATGTATACTATATTAATTTGTTTTTATTTTATCTGTAATAAAAAAGTGTTTTAAGCAATAAAATAATATTACATTATGCATAACAAAATAACATTACATATATACAGAGTAAAAAAATTATTGAATGAACCTAACACTGAAGGTCCAGTTAAAAGTCTATAATATTAATATTTTAATATAATAATATAAATTGCATAAAATTAATTTTATTTAATACCTAGGTTGATGCGAATCACTAATTTAACACATTTTAAAAACTTTAATATAGTATAAGTATGTTATGGTTATACTTATATTTTAAACTTATTCTTAATTTTTGATGTTAAGACCTAAATTCTTTGTACAAAACTGTCAATTGGACTTGATATGTCATTTCTCATTAAAATTATAACTAAAAGTGTAGTTTTAAAAGAATTTGAAAAAAAAATTGTTCAACAAAGCAAATTACTTTGATTTTAAAATATTTATAATGTTTAAAACAAATAATTAAAAGTTAAAACAATATCATGTTAAATTTATAAATATTTAAATAGTTTTATTAATTTGTAAAATATAATGATTAACTAAATTGCTTAACATTAAGTTCTTTATTTAATGTTGTTATTATTGATTGTTTTATTTATATAAATAAGATTAAATATGTACAATATATTAATTATACATTTTAATATTAAATTATTATCAGTTTAACTGGGTACATGTAAGGGACTATACTCGTCGCTGAATAAGGACATACCTCGTCGCGCAGGTGACGAACCGATTCCCTACCACAATCTTGTCTTAGTTGGGCTATATATATCAATTGCTTTTTGTTTTTGTTAGCCAATTAGCGACAACCTGCGCATGGTGAACCTGTTTTAGTCCGCCACCTAGGTATGTTCTTATTCCACGAGTATACTAAGTGTATTTGTATAGGCAAATTAATATAAGAGTTTGATATAAAAAAAAAATGTGATTAATTAGTACTCTCATTTTAGTAGTTGTAAATGATTGATACACTAAATAGATATGTGTTAGGTTTGGAATAATGTGTGAGCTTGTGTAATATATATTTATGTATATTGTATTGATACAATAATACATTTTTGATAAATGCGTTTACTTATGTATTCTGAAAATTTAATTTTTAGTAACATTTTTTGTTTAAGAGGACATCATACCCGCATGTGTTGTTTCTGTCTTAAGAATGTAGGGCATAGTAAATTTGAGTTTAACAGATCCAATTTTATGCTGTTAGCTTTAATATTAGAGTCAATTTATCTATTATTAACTTAAAGGTAATAATATTATCTAGGTCATCTCATAGGCTTATATTGATATTTTAATTTTTAAGCGAGTTACGAGTATTTTAAAGTTTTAATATTTTACATAAGTATAACTCACTTAAAAATTAAGATATAAATCAAAGCCTATGAGATGCCCTAGATAATATTATTATTATTAAGTTTGATAATAGGTAAATTGACTAGTATTAATGCTAACAGCATAAAATTGAATCTGCTGAATTCTAATTTGCTATGCCTTACATTCGTAAGACAGAGACAACACATGCGGATATGATATCTTCTTAAAATGTACAAAATATTTAAAATTCATTTTTTTACTATTTAGGACTGTTATTCATAGTAAAAAATATGTTTTTTGATGCTATTGAAGTATAGAATTGCAAAAAATACTGTTCATTAAACTAAGTTAATTAAAGTTTTTCACCATTGAATATGAACACTAGTTGATAAAAACTTTTAAATTAATGATTAACTATTGTTTATTGTTAAAAAAAAACTCTAATCATAAAAAGTAGAAGATTTTTGAAAAAAATGAACCTTAAATGATTAAAATGTATTCATATATTACGTTTTATAGGTTTTTTAATTTAAAACTTACTTAATATTTCTCCATCTGTGGTTTTAATAAACCAATTTTTTACCTTTTATAATAAGAATTGAAATAAAAACAACTAAAGGTATATAACCACATGACATAGTAACAACTATGTTTGTAATTGTATAAATAATAGCTACAACTAAAGACTGTTATTTTTTTAGTCATAAAGATATCATATTATGCTCCATTGTCTTTATTCACACTTATCTTAATAACAGTAATATAATATTACCTATCAATTTTATTTATGGGTTATTTATTTCTTGCATAATATGTTTTTATAATTTTTATTCATATTGTTTTATAAGTATTACATAGTGAATATTTAGTTTAGTTAAAACTGTTTAATCATTGAACTAAATAAACATAATATTTATTATATAAGTATATAACAATATGTAAATATCTTATTGTTATATAAGACAAATAAATTAAAAAGCAAACATGATTAAATGTTTTATTATATTCAAACACTAAAAATTAACAACCAAAACAAAAAAAAAATAAACTTAAAATTTAATAATTACAAAATAAATGATTTTATAACTAAATATTTTAAATTTAGAACAAAATATATTCTTCAGTGTCCCCACACAATTCTTTATTAACATCTTTGAAATTAGATTAGTGTGAATTAAAAAAAAAAAAATATATTGTGAAATCATTTATTGCAAAAGGAGTTTAAGAATTATAATTTATAATAGTTTTTTATAATTTTATTATGTTGACTGCTAGTAGCAGATTTAAAAGTGATTCAAGAGAGGGGGACAATTTTTTGAACTATGATCGAAGATATAATAATGTTCAATACAAAGATATGGGTTTATTTTTGCCTTGCTTGAAAAAAAAATTCCATTTAATGCTGTTTCATTGATAATTATAAGTTGGTAAATAATACATTAAATTTATTTATATTTATTCAAATTTATCATTAATATTTAGTACCTACTGGCTCTTACATAACTCTTAAATTTGAATCAAATGTAAAAGTACCTACTTGTTAAAATAAACATTATTTAAAAACTACTACAGTATTAAAATTAAAGATTTATCAGATTTTATTTTTGAAAATTGACTTACAAGGTATAGGAGAATAATCCTACTATGCTTGTATCCATTACTATTGACTTTATGTCTAATGTCTTTTTTCCATATTACTAATTAATAAATTGCAAAACATATTTTAGTCATATTCCAAAAGCAAAACATACAACTGTAGCTGAAACTCCGGAGTTAAAAAGAATTGCTGAAAATACAAGATTACAATCAAATGTAAGTACTAAGTATATTTAAACATAAAAGACTTTTAATTTGAGTTATTGGAAAAATAAATGATCAATCATTATTTTATGAAAACAAATATTTCATGCCATCTTTATGGATAGATAAATTGCTGTAAGTAATTTAAAATTAATTGTCTACAAAAAATAATGTAGTTCAAGTAACATATTGATATGTTTTATTTAAATTGAGTATTATAAAAAATAATTATCTAATAATATTACTTAATTATTTAATTTAGTTATAATAAATATGATTTGTATTCTTATGAAGAGGACGTTATACCCGCATGTGTTGTCTCTGTCTTACTAATCTAGATCATAGCAAATTTTCGTTCAGCAGAACACATTTTGTGATGTTAGCTTTAATATTAGAGTACATTTACCTATTATCATACTTAAAGGTAATAATGTTATCTAGGGCATCTCATAAGCTTTTATTGGTATTTTAATTTTTAAGCGAGTTATGAGCGTTTTAGTTTTAATATTTTACATAACCATAATTCACCTTAAAATTAAGATATCAATGCCTATGAGATGCCCTAGATCATGGGTCACTAAATGGCGGTCCACCAACAAATTTTATCTGGCCCGCAGACAAAGAATAAATAACACATATTACAACAAAATTATGTGTTATGATTGTAAATTATTATTTTTATTAAATACTATTGGTTTTTAAATAATGTAAATATGTACTTGGATCTTGATGGCCCGCAAAAAATTTTTAGATTCCTTATGTGGCCCTTCAAAAATATTAATTGGTGACCCCTGCCCTAGATAATATTCTTGCCTTTAAATTTGATAATAAGTAAATTTACTCTAATATTAAAGCTAACATCACAAAATGTGTTCTGCTGAACGAAAATTTGCTATGATCTACATTAGTAAGACAGAGACAAAACATGCGGGTATAACGTCCTCTTAATTTATTTGTATTTGAATGGTTAAATACGTGTCTATTTTTTTTTTTGAGTTTGTAGAATTGCTTGATTTCTATTTATATAATAATGCATATAGAAGTGTTCATTTTATTTATAATAAAATATTTAAAAAGACTAAATTATTTATAAATTGTATATTGTATGTATAGGCCCAATATCATGCTGAGTTTGAAAAGACTAAAGGAAAACTAACACAAGTTGCAGATGACCCAGAAACATTGAGAATAAAAGCTAATTCAAAAAACATAAGGTAATGTAGGTAGTTAAAGTTATGAATTTAGTTAATCTTAATCATTCTAATAATTTTATTTTTATTTAGTAATGCCGAGTATCATGGAGATTTTCTGAAAAAAGCGGAGATGGAACAGCGTAGACATTTATCAAATGGGAATAATGCAGCAAATAATAATGAATCATTAAGTAATAAAATAAAATATAAGTTATTTAGTTAATTTAAATTATAACACTATTATTTATTCAAATTAAATAGAAAAAAATGTTATTGCGAACAAAACAATTCAAGATATTGATCATAGTAATACTATTAAACAAAATAAAGTACAGCAGAGTTATAATAGTGGAAACACTAGATATGCGCCTCAGAAAGTTGAAAATACACAGCACCATACTAGAGTAGAAGACTCTTCAACTAAAATTCCTGCATGTTTAAATCGTCAATCTTCTACTTTAATTTATTCATCTGATAGTGGAGATTTAAGTAAGTTGTAATAAATATAAAATTTAAAAATAATATATTATTCAACATCTTACATTATATTATATTTATAAAATATTATCATGTACCATGATATGTATTACTGTATTATTAATAATGTATTACTTTTATGATAATATTATAAAAATATAAAATGTAGTAACTTAAAAAAAAAAATAATAATAAAAAAACAATAAAATATGATAATTTACAGTTAACAATGCATACAACAATCACATTGGTTCAATAGCTGACTATGATCCTATTAAAAAACAACCATCATATGGTGGTGTTAAGTATACTAATAATTCTGAAAGTCAAAACTATAACCTCGGGGTGTGTATTTATAATTTTTTTAACCGATACTTTTACAACAATAATTGAATATATATATTTTATTTATAGAGAGTTTACCGAGCTATGTATGATTATGAAGCTCAAGATTTGGATGAAGTTTCATTTACTGATGGAGATTTAATTGTCAATTGTGCCGCTATAGATGATGGTTGGATGACAGGTGTTGTACAAAGAACCGGTGAATCTGGTATGCTACCAGCTAACTATGTTCAACCCGCAGCTATTTAATTCTGATTAATAATTTTGTTACATATTATTTGTTAATGTTTATAATATGGTGAAAATGTAATAATTTTATAGTAATTTGTTTCTACTAATTCCCAAAACTAATTTATATGTATTACTACAGCTAAAGAAATTAAGAGCAACTAATTTATGTGATATCAAACTTGTTAAACTAAAACTAATTTAAGATCACTTATCATAAATAAATTTAAAAAAATATTCCTAAATTAAAAAAAAAAATACTATTAAGTGAAAGAAACATTCCAGTATTGTAACTAGTATTGACATATTTTTATTGTATAACTTAAAAGTAAACTTTTATATGATTTGCACCAGCAAAGTAATTAACATGAGATTAAAATTTATTGTTTTAAATTTATAAATAAATATGTGCTTATTCTATTTTTGTATAAAAATTAATTTATTTTTAGACTTAATAAAAGCAGTGTTATTTTAATATTGTTATGAAAAATTCAAAAATATATAAGACATACTCTTAATAAATTAACTATCTATCTAGTAATTTATATAAATGAAAACTTATTTTAGTTTTACATAAAACATGTCTTCAATTTGTATTACATGCTGACTATGAAAAATAAATATTTATATTATAATTAAATCTTATTTTGAAACATTTCCCTATTTAGTATATTATTTATTTTTGGGTAGATGCATACTATTTCTGTTATTCCCGTGTTTTTTTTTATATAGTATTATTATTATTATTATTATGATTAATATTAATTAATTCTTCGTAATTGTTAATTTTTTTATTGTTATAAATTGATTACGATTTCGCATAGTATTTTTTCATTTATTGAACATTATGTTTTTTAATTAAACGCTTATCGTCATAAGAGCTATAAACAATTATACTATACAACATATTTAGATATGAACTATGTCTTTTTAAATATTTATATATATAATTGAACGTAGATAAGACATTTTTTTACAAAATAAAAATTTTTTATCCGTATTACAAATTAAGAATTTTTATAGTTATTAAATGTTGATGTAATCCATACAGAATTTTAAACTTGTATAAGTTAAATAATATCATTACTCGCTGTATGAAACTGAGGTTAGTGATAGTAAGTAGAGTTGAAAATTTAAAAGCATTCACATTAAAATAAAGAGTTATCGATATTTATGCATGATTTCCATTGAAAATTTATAAATCGAAATGCTTTAAATTAATATTTAATACTTGGTGTGAAACTACCAACATAATATTAAGCCAAGGATAATACATTATAATGAAAATCGTTTTGATAAAATGATCATCTATTCACCATTGAGTTAATTTCTATTCAAGATTAAGAATTAGGATTTATGATTTTATTATATATTTATACCAATAGATAAAAATACACTAACAGCAAAAAAAAAATTAAACTAAGTTATGTAAATATTAAATATCTATAATAATGAATATTATTTTTTTAATGACTTATTAAAGATATTTTATAGATTATGTGTCAAGTTGTCATGAATAGAATATTGTTTTTCAACATACTAATGTTATTCTAATATCTACAGCCTTGGTTTCAGTTGTATTTAATGTTGATAAATATCTATTTAATTACTAATTACCAAAAGTATATTATATTGTTGTGATTATTATTTTTTGTTAAATCAGATATATCTAGTTGGTAGTTGGGCGAAGGATGTGTTTTTCATTTGACAAAATATTAGCTATAAAAGCATATTGATAACAATTTTATTTTATTAATTAAATAATAAATACATTTTGAAAAATATATAAGATTTAACTTAGTTTAATTTTTTTGAATAAAATATCTGTGACAAATGTCATTGCTAGTCTTAATTGTACCTTTGTCAAAACAACATTTTGCACCGTCTATATTATTACTATGTCCATTATAAGAATATTATATGCTTTATCGGCTTATCGCAGTATCTTTTTTTAATTATATTCTGCTGAAATATATCATATCTTAAAACATTCATTATTTCAGAAAAATATTTTCAAAAAACCTTTTTGAGAATATTTTTAAAAGTTTTAAGCCAAATTACAAATTCTCAAATAACAATTATATATTTTATCATTTTCATTGTTCTTTAACAATAATAAGTTTTTTACTTTGTTAATGACAAAATGTATTTTTAATTCCTTATTCTAAAGTAGAATATTACACTTTTATATATAAAAATTAAATTTTGGAGAAGTAGTTTATGAGTTATAACTTATAACTTTATAAGTATTTAAAGTTTTGATGAGCAGAGTAGTGGACCAATATTTGACCTCATTACTCTGTGTTTTGGCTCATTTAAACTTTAAATACTTATAAGCAGGGCTCGGGACTTATAGCACTTAAAATCTTTGAAATAAGTGCTTAAAAAAGCATTTAAAAAACATCATTACAAGCACTCAAATAAGCATTTAAAAAACTTAAATTTGAGCAAAAATATTTAATAAAAAAAAAACTTTCTTTTTACACGATAAAGTAGAAAACTAGACATAATTTGTAACTGTGCTAAAAATAATATAATTAAAGATTTTTAATATTGAAACAAAATGATTAGGAAAAGTTTTCTAACTAAAAAATCAAACTTCACTTTCGAGACATTTTGCTTTATTGCTTATAGATTTTCTGAAAAAACCATAAAAAGTAGAAAAACTGGAAATAAACATATTTTTTAAAATAATCGTTGAAAAAAGCACTTTCAGATTTCATAATTGAATGTGTTTTAACATGACATACACTTCCATAGCACTCTGCTACATTTTAAGTCAATCCATAAAAATTAGCAAATGCTTAAGTCCCGAGCCTTTCTTATAAGTTATAACTCAATATGCAGATTAAAAAGTAAAAACTTATACATTTTAATGATAAAAAATAGTAAAATTTATATTTTATTATGGAAATGTGGTTTTTTATGATCTGATAGTTTTTTAAATAATAAGTGTCTTAATTTAAATGGATCACCTGGCATAAATACAAATGGTTATAGGCAAAAGTGCAACGCACTAGACACATTCTTACCTTTAAATTTGATAATAGGTAAATTGACTCTAATATTAAAGTTAACATCACAAAATGTGTCTGCTGAACGCAAATTTGCTATGATCTACAATTGTAAGACAGAGACAAGACATGCAGGTATAACGTCCTCTTAACGATGCGATTACCTATCATGGCTACATATTACGTAAAAAGATATTAAATAATGGTGTTTTTGAGATAAATAAAAATGTGAATATGTTGTCAAAAAAATAATGGTTTTTATGCAATGTTATGAAAACAATTTTATTATTATTATAATTTATAATTCTTGGTTTGGAGGATATTTTAAATACATACTTTGATAATATTTGTACTTTTATGATATGTAATTTACCAATCTAAATAAAAAGCACGAGACTAAGGGCTTGAGCCCAACATTCACTTTTCTCCCTTTTATTCTCATTATAGTAGTAGAGAAGATTAATTTGCATGTATTCATATACGACTATACATTATTTATACATATATTATGGATGCGATTCAGTGAACGGTTCTTGTTCTTGTAAATTAGTATACAGTCATAATAAATGGGAATAGCATATTTTAAAAATAAACTTTTCGGGCCTGCAATCAAAGACGTGTCAGAACACTATTCGACTAATTGATTAATTGGAACATTGCCGTATTAACATTTAAAACACATACTTAGGTATGTGGTATTATTATAGACACGAAGATATGATGTCCGTGTGCCGTATGATTTTCTGTGTAACAAAGTACAATATATTACATTTCCATTCAGAAAACCCAATTTTTTGTTGTTATTATAAAAATTTACGGCGAAAACAATTTATGTGTTTGTGCGTTAAATTCCTCTTAAACAATTTTAAGCTAGTACCTAATGAACATTTTTAAATTGTATATAAGGAAGAATAATTTTGAAAAATCAATATTTTCCTTACCATTTTTCAGACTTAGGACTGAAAATATAATAAATGGTATTAATATTAAAAGTATTTGTTTTGCTGTTTGTTTGGCTTTTTTAATTTATTGTTAAAAATCCCCTGGCAGCATAAGTCATTGGGCGTACAAAAGATTTTCATAAACTTATAAATTTACATTTAAAATATTAACTATTACATCAGATATATTCTGTACATAAAGGTTTTTCAGATTTTGATTTGAAGTTTGGAGGCAAAGATGAACTATTATAAAATTGAGGATTAACTGAGAAATGAGGATAATTATGTAGTAGGTATTTCAAGTATTGATTTGGGAAGACTGGAGTTTGTACCTACTTGTGCTGTGGTATTTTGGTGTTCGGTAATTGTTAAGTGTTAGATGGTGACTTGGATTTCGCAGACTGTAAATATTGTTGGTTTTTCTGTGAACAGTGTGAACTGTGAGAAATTTTAATGTATCTAATTCTGAGTCTTGTTATAATAACTTCAAATTGTCTAGGTATTTCGATGAAGACATTCTAGTTGTCGACGATGTGTTTAATTTGATATAATTTGGCAGAGTATAAGATGGTTTTTTTTCCATCACGGATTATTACTTATTTTTAAATCGTTTTCTCCGATTGGAAATAAACAGAATATCCGAGGACGCAATTAAGTACGTCTCAAAAATAGTAAGAATTTACCTAATCTGTTTAAAAGTACCTAATTATTTGTTTTATTTATAGTATAAAAAATGTTAATGTTTGGTAATTATTTACAGGATTGCTTGATTGCGTTCTAAAGTGACTTATTTATATTTTTTTACTTATTTTATATTAATATACAGTGACGTACTTACACGAGCTATCAATATTCACCATGAATAGTGCTTTTTAGTGCTTTTTAGCGGAGAAAGCATGAAAAAAAACAAATTTTACAAATCAACCAGCTACTGTTAAAATATAATTCATTCTTTTATTCATTATAAAGTATAAATTATATTTAACTACTTAATAGAAAATCTTAATTTGTAGACTTGTAAGTTGTAGTCATAGCTTTACTTATAGAAAATTAATCTTGTAGTAATTAAAGGTATATCTTCAGTTTTTTCCTTTTTAATTTATTTCTTTTATCTATTTATTTTAAGTTTGTAAACAAGTAACTCATTTTCCCCCACCACAAGCTATGCTTATTGGGGTAAATTATTCAAAATGTATTGTAAATTTTATTTTAACTTATTCTGTTTTAATTTGATTTTCTAGATAAAAAAAAAATATATAATCTATGCATATTGCTAGGTAATGAATACCGAATACCATTAAGATATTTATATATTACACATTCGGAGTATTCGGACCATACAATCTATTATTAAATAATAATTACTAATTTATTGTATTATGTTTGTTATTTTCCACATGCAGTATTTGTAATATTATATTTTAAGACTTATATCCGTATATATTAAAGAAAACAATAAATAACATTATAAAATTATCGAGCATTAGATTATTATTAATTATGTATTGTTTTATTTACCACATAATATTAGTATAATAATATATCCACCAAAGCACCAATTTAAACTTCAATTTTAATTATGGTAATATTAAGTCAAAGTTGGTAATAGGATACGCTAAAATGAGTCTGCGTAACACGATATCTCGTAAACGAAATAAAATAGAGGTGGAAATAATGCTTTTGTGCCAGGTAGTATAGCTGAGAGGGGATAGTAGAAGGACCATTTGGACTGCCAGGCGTTCCATATGAGCTTCCGGCGGCTAAATCGGGGATCGCAGAAGAGGGAACTTTAAAAGGGGAGATGATTAAGTACTATATATATTTGTACTTTGTTATATTGTATAAAATAGACTAGGCGATACGCAGTCTGTTACTATTAACTTTTAAGAAATTATCGTTTCTAATCGGAAAATATGAATTTTTGTTTGAAATATTATTTTGAGATCTATATAAAACAACCATTTTAAACGTATAAAATATAATATTATAACTTTAAACCTAGGCAATTAAAGGTAAGGTTAGAGATTAAAGTGTCGAAATAATAAAGGACGTTCTTATGAAAATTATACAAATATTCGCAATGAATAAGTAGACATTTACATTTAAATTTATATGACTAAGCTAACATTGTTTAAACATATTTCTATATGTGTATCTATCTATCTATTATATTATACATACGCCTATAAATGTCATATATTTTAATAAAATAACTACTATAATTACTTTGTTACAACTATTTATTATTTTTTAGTAAATACTAAATAGTAAATGCCTCCTCGTTTATATAATATACACGATAAGTAGGTAATTTGGTTAGTAACCAATCATATTAGTGGTTTTTGCCTTATTGGTTTACATTAATATCAATAAAATTGCCAAAATGATATCTATGATTTCTGCAATGGTAAAAATATTTATGATTGAGGTTTTCATCATCTTCGGTGAAAAAATAGTACTAAATGGTATAGATGGTGTACATTCTATTTTAGTATTTTCACATAAACGTGAACTATAATATTATAGTATTATCTATAATGTATATTTTTTCTTTAGTTTTTCCTAAAGTTTAATATATTGCACTATAAAAAGTACCTATAAATGAAATATGGGTCCTTACATTTAATTTAGGCCTCAGTGACGTGTCCCACCCTTTAATTTGGGAGTGTTTATATTAAGTGCGAATTTGAGTACTTATAGCATACAGCCACATATTTAGTTGCTATGTAGAATTTTGAAGCTATCAATGTAGATACAATAATTATATGATAATATATAATATAAAAATTATATGTTTAAACCATTTAAAACCCACCCGTTAAAGATTTTGATTATAATGCTTTTTTTGATTCTCTTTTTGAACAAAAATCATATTAAAGATCAAAATTTTCAATTTTTATTAATATACAAATTGATTTTTTTATCATTAATAATCTATCAAATATCTACGAAGGACTTTTAAGTAAATTTGATTTTTGTTTTCAGTGATTAATAATTCTTTTAGGAATCGTTTAAAGATATTAATTAATTACAATATTTTCAAAATTGTATTCTCATTCTGTATAGTGTATATCAATATTATCAATAATACTATGCATACAATACCGTAACAGTCATAGACTCATATAATAGGTGCGACTATACCTTTCATTTTGTAATTGCTATAATCATATTAATACGCAAAATACTAATTACTTTACCCTCATTCTCAATATTTCAATAATAATAAATTCCCTACTTAAATAAAAGATTATTAATAAGTACCTAATTATCTAAATTAAAGCAACTATTCTGTCTTCAGCAGAAAATGTTTAAATATCTTCAATTTTTAACTGACTTAATTGTTAAAACTTTTTCTAATATTTCATGCTTGTCTGTATCCAATTTTTATTTATCGTGTTGTAGAAATTAATACTCTAGTTTAAGAACATAATATTTAATGATTAAAACAGAGATTGAAATAGTTATTTTACTACTACATAATATAACACGAAAAAATTAGGTAAGTAATAAAATAAGTACTTATCTTATCAAAAAAGTACATATCCAACAGTTATATTAAAAGGATGTCACAACTATATGTGGGTTATCACTAGGGCTGTGAATTTAATGCATTTAAAATCAATAAAAAAATGTATTTAAAATGTCAAAAAAAAAATGCATAAAATATGCACTTAAAATGCCAAAATTTAGTATAATAACAACTTAAAATGGTTTTTAATTTAATTTTTATATTGATATCAGTATATTATTTGTATAAAAATGTATTTATTAATAAAAAAAATATATAAAAAGTTAATTCAATTTGAATTTTGATTTTTAAGTTGAAATTATAAATTTGACGTGCCTATATACAAACTGTGTAAAACAAAAAAAGGTTTACAAAGATGTTAATTGACGGAATTTAATTAAAAATATTGGAAAATGAACTAAAAAAGGAAAATATGACCTAAAAAGGCAAAAAAATATAAAATAAAATTTTCATAAATGGATTTGTTGTTAAATAATTTAAATGATGTACTTAGTACTTACAAAGCTATGTTTCACAGCCACCAAAAAAAAGTGCATTTCCCTACAAATTAACAGCCCTAGTTATCACTTATCACCATCTTACAAACTGTACAATATGGATTATTTTCATTCACTAGAGTCTAGAACCAATTTCACATTATTAGCTTTAATATTAGAGTAAATTGACTTATTATTAAATTTAAAGGAAAGAACATCATATGTGTTTATGTATTTGTATTTATACCATATTTTATATTTTAAATAAGCCATGAGCTAAAATCATAAAAGTTTCACCCAACGGCGATTCAATTACAATTGACGATGATTAGACAGCATGTTTATTTAATGTTTTTATTTTTAGGACTAGAAGAAATGTCTTTTTCTATATAAATAAGATACATATTAAAAAACCTATTTAATACTTGGGCGTAACCAAATTTTTATCTTTCTCATATCTGAGAAAGATCTATTACATGTATTACGACTTACAAAAAACTGAAATAGTCAGAGATAAAAATAAAAAAGTATATACCTAAATTTGGAAATATTTTAATATCTAAAATTAATTTTGTTTCCTCTAAATCAAAGTTTGATATTAAAATTAAACGTGTCAAACAGTTTTTTCAATTAGCATTATCAGATCCAGCATCTCTTGCTATTATAGAATAGTGTATCATTTCATTGACATTAACAATTTATAATATTAATTGGTTATATATCCTGTTGATATTCATTATTAGACAACATTTTTGTAAAATGTTGATTATAAAATCTTATAATTAACTTTTTTCTCTTTTTTTAATTCCAACTAATTTTTTTATTAGTTACTGACTATTCAATATGAATTTTGAATAAATTTATTAAAAAAAATAAGGGCAGTTAAGCCACCCTAGTTCCTTCAAATTGTGCTTATGAGTAAGACATAGGTATGCACTATGCATATATACAAATGTATAATTTGAATGCCTAAAGTTTAGGCTCTAAATACAATATTATAAATTGAATCATTATTTATTCTGTAAACATTGTAAACATATTAGTATATAACATTATATACTATACTATACCTATAGTGGGTTTTTACTTTTTACATAAATAATCTTATCGGATTAATTATATTAATGTGTTCTATAGCCTATAAATTATAACTATGTCCATCCAGGAAGTTCTGTTTGCCCCGTCACCACTATACCTATAATCAAGGTGACTCTAAATATCTAATCAGTGTTATCAATGTTAACAATTATTTATTCATCATTAATCATTTGGTATATTAAAGTATTCAACCAGATTATTTTTAATGTAGTATATTTGTTTTTGTGTTATAAAGGTCATAATTTAAAACACACTTGCAAAATACAACTACGTCGATTAATATTCAGAATATTTTATTAGATTTTTTGGGCTAATAATTTAAATATATTTATACCTACGTATTTACACACACATACATATTATATAAAATATATTTTTTTTTTGGGTGGTCGCCACTCGCTTTATTAGTTTATTTGGTAATGGACCCAAATTCATTTAGGTTCCAATATTTCTTAATTAAAAAAGTCACTTATTGCTGTGAATACTATCTGTGTTAAAATAGCTTATACTTATGTGGTGCGTACCTATTTATATTTTAATATTCATTCTTCATCAATTCATCATTATACAAGCAAAACAAAAATAAATTATAATTATATCTTTTTTATTATTATAATAATTTATTTATTACATATAATATAAAGAATAGTAAACATAAAGACAATATGCAAGTGTATAAAAAATTATTAATACATGCGTAAGTAAGTAATAATAACAACTATCATTAATATTAAATCACCTTATTATTTTAATATTAATATTTATAGGACTACATTCGTCATTCACTAATTAGGTATATTATAGAATCAGCAATTAGCTTTTTCGGGAATAATTGTTATCAATGTATTATTCATACAAATATATATTTAGTTGTCAGACCTGCGTGTTTTAAATGAAAATAATCGATAAACTACCTACCATTCTCCTTTCATTGTTAAAAACGGTTTTAGATTCTAAGAAAATATATAGCAAATAATGTTTATTCTACATAATGGTTTTATAATGTTGTTTTTATTTTTGCAGCTATGGAGAGGAGTGTTTCAAATGAAAAAGTGTCAAGCAGATCTATAGCCTAAAACCACTAGGTACTGGCATTTTATAAAAACAAATCCAGATTTTTTCGTCAGTCATCATACTTATTACTTACTAATAAGGAATAGTATTATATTTTACAAAACACAGCTCACACAGAGTTATCGACTTAACCAAAAAGATTGATAAAATGCTAAAAAAAATATACCAAGATCACTGGTTTTATATGATATAGATCTACATTCTACAAAAATACGATATTAACACGATAAATACAAAGTATATGCGTATTTTATATTTTTATACACGAGTAAAAGGCAAAAGTATTTAAGGTGATATCTTAGAGCAAAATAAACTATTTTTATATATTACAGTCAGTGGTATACCTACATAGATATTAGATAGTACCGACTAGTACATATACCAATATAGAAGTGTCGGTCAAGAAAAATAACAATTGTGACCCAGTACACACAATTGTAATTATAATATTATCATCACAGCAGCGTATACAGAGTTAATATTAACTTTACTATTCATTACTACTATTTCAACTGACTCCGAGATCATAAAATATTATACATTTACAGGGTAGTCTACGAAAACGTACGTATCATCGAAAGTTTGTCCCAAAATTACATCTGTTGAATAACGTTATGAGCTAAAGTAAAGTGTAGATATTACCTGAGTGAGTCCCAATGGATTTAGTATTATGGGTGCATTACGTTTGTATTGGTTGTTGTGAGGAAAACTGAATTAAAATGTTATGTTGCCTGTTGCCTAATCATTATAGGCGCAACTAGAGCTCTATTTCTGGGTAGGCTAAATTGATATCAGTAACCCGTGGGGCTTTACCCCTACACCACTAGTATTGATAACATATAAAACTAAGTGGGCTAAACCCACCCAAGCCCCCCCCGCCTAGTTGCGCCTATGATAATCATATTATTTGGGAATAATGTCGAGATACTTCAAATTTAATTAATTAATATAAAAAAAAAACCAATAAAGTAGTGACTTATATTTAGTATGTTGTATATAGTAGGAGTCGAATGTACCTTATAAATCAGTATTAAGTAGGTCATTGTAATGAATGTGTTAGATTCTGATAAATAGTCAAATTTGAATTAAATGATAAAACTTTGTTAACGAAAATCGGTTTTAAGTGGAGACAGTCTATATTTTATATTATATTTACATGTATACTCGTATTAGTAATTTATTTTTCTGTATTTTATTTTAGCTTTCAGTTCAAGACTATTATACTATCTCAACAATTCAAATAAAATTAAACCAAGACATTTATCGGCAATTAAACTTTGTTTTCCGTAAGTAATTATAATAGATTGAACTTATTTTTGACAACAATTAATTGTATACATTGGACATTTTATTATAAGTATGTAATATTATTATGTATATTTATCATTTTATCGTAAATAATTATATACGTGGTATTATAACAAGTATTACGTCCCTACGAATATTGTTTAGGTGCAACTATAAATATCTAAAACCATTATTTTTAATTTAAATATCCAATTTTGCTGAAATATGAACTTAAAATGTCTAAAACAAAATTATGTAATTGTATTTTTAAGATCTTTAGGGTCCTATTAGAATAAGTAATGAGAAATCTTGTACTAAATTTTCAAGCCTAGTCGTAAAAATTTAAAACGCTATAAATATTTATATTTTACATTACATTTTAAAGCTTTTTTTTATCAGATCTAAATATTATTAACGTTTTTATTAAAAATAAAAGAGAAAAAATTCGAAAAATTCAAATTCCTATAAATTATAGCTTAAAATGAGTTTAAATATTTGAAAATTTTATTATGTATATAAAATTATAAGTTATGTAACAATGGAATAGATAATTAACATTTTTAAGATAAATGCTCTTTGAATTATATTAAAAAAAACTAAAATTATGTGATGATAAATCGTGATTTTACGCGTAAATATCTAAATTTGTTATAATTTAATTTTCAGACGTTCATAAATATGTTGGTGTAATTACTAATTATACTCAACTTTTTTTTTATTATTCTAGTACCAAAATTTATATGAAACTGTTTATTAATTTTTCAAACCTTAGGAATTAATACTCAAATTGTTCTTTTTATGAATTTTAAATGACCATATTAGGTATATTATAAATTTATAACACTAAAAGAGCTTAAATATTTTGAAAATTATATCAAGTTTAGAAAATGCTAATATAAATGTTTAATAAAAAGTTCAAGTTGAAAAAACACACATTATTGTAAAATAATAATACATTCATCGCTCAGTCAGAATTTAACACGCACACATTGTACTTAGCACATTACCTTATGGGTTAGGTATATATAATATCACTAATAATATTATGCACTATATGCATGATATATGCATTAAATAAAAAATGCCTCAAATAATAATAAAAACAGTACAATTAGAATAGTTCAGGTTAACCTAATCTATAGGTATTATATTATTTTATTACTCTGTGACCAGTCAAAAAAAATATACCATATTATGAATGCCTATACGTCATAGAAATATAAAATTACGTAGCACCCGTAACTACTCAGTATACTTGTATTGTACGTTATAATACTTAGATACATAATATAGATTCGATTACATCGACGCCATCGTTGTGTTATATATATTTAAAAGAGCAGCCCAGTAACATGGAAGTTAAATAATTATTAAAGTAATATAGTAATAAAGTACGAAGCGCCATCTTATTCGCGTTGCAGCCAGCTACTCTCCGGTACTATATATATTATATTATACAGAAAACGTAAACACAATAACAATATTATCATGTAAATGTGAACATTGTTTCCTATTTCCATCTCACAATATACACTGCTACGTATAAGGATTAAACGCGTACGCAGGTAGTGTATAATATATTATGCAAGTTAATATGTTATATTATGTAGGTATATAGAGGTACCTACGCTTACTAGCAGCATATGAATATGTATAAAAACAAATGATCGACGTCAGAGATAAGTCAATTTATAATTTTGTTTGGAAAACGTCTTTTCCATTTTAAACGTGCATTTAATATTTTAATCCGAAATAGACTTTTTGACGTGGGTAGAATACCGTATGTGTCTATATAATATAATATATTAACATTATTAGTATACTATATGTGTAATGTTTCGGTATATATAAATACAATGACGTGAACAAATATTTTTTTTTTTTGTTAGAGCGCGTATTTATATGCGATGCAGAAAACATGTTTGCACACATACCAATATTTTTTATAGATTGACTCGTTTGAGTAAAAAATTGTTATATATTATTATATAAAATATGAACAATATGGGATTCTTTAATATTTAGTATAAAAATAAGTATAGACTATTAGTAATTTATAAAAATATATGGTAAGTTTATTAAAATTAATTATAAGAGGTTTATATCGGGCTTTGGATTTGCGTATTTTTGTTTAATCGTTATTTTAATCTCACAAACGTTGGACAAACTGATTTAAAAATATGACTTATTTATAACCAACATCTAAATACTAATATACTATATTAATCATTTTTTACCGAAATAACCTGAAAAAAATACTAATAAATAACTTACAAGACATTATTATTGATGAGATAATATAATTTAAGTCTTGTATAATATTCTAATTAGGAATGATACCTACGTATATACTATATTTTATATTTATTATTTCCTATCGTATATGACGTATATATAACTGTTTAAGCGAATGTGCGCAGTGGTAACATATATATTAAACCTCACACATATCCTTTTTCAGTTTCGCAGCTATTATTTAAATAGTAATACAAAAATTTCTTTTAATTAGGATTTATTACCTGAAAATATATTTTTCCTCTAAAGATAGACTCACGTAAGAAAAATTATTTTTTTCATTTTAAAGTCTTTATAATTAATATTTATAAATTATAATAAACATACTTATATAAATAGGCAAATACGCAATTAAAATAAAGTTATAAAAAAACGAATATTTCACGTTAAATTTTTAATTTAATTAACATTATATTGTTGGCGTAGAAGCGTGTTATTACATATGAGTATATGACATATCCATTGTTGATCAAAATCTGAGGAATAGTCGCTGACTGCTAAACGAAGACCCGACCGGCTCTAAACGGTCATTACAAAAAATAACTCGGTAGCCGGTATCAAATTTTATAATTTTCATGGAAGAAAATGACATTTCACACAAACAGGTTTATCCGAAAAATGTACGTAACTAACTATATACATTAAAAAATCAATAACAAGTTCTAACAAAGGGGATCGACTGTTCGACCGCTCCTGATATATTTAGCTATAGCAGAATATAGTACAGTATTCATTAAAAAAAAATCGGCACGTTTCTTTCGATTCTTTTTTCTTCATGTTTTTTTTTGAATCGTGGCAGTTTTGAAAAGCGCGTAGGTAAAATACACACTGTAGAAGAGGCCAAGGCCAAATATTTATTCCAGAGAGCATATTATATGCTTAAGGGCCTATAACTTATAAGCAGAACAAAATCGTTTCTCAATACATGATATTATAATAGCATAGGTATATATTATATTACATGTAAGAAAAATAGCCCTACAATCAGTGCACGTGTGAAAGGTAAGTTTTTCTTTCTAAATAAGCTACTAAAATATATTATTATATAGTAGTAAAACATTTGTACACGCACCTATATATCAATTATGTATAGATTATATATATATATATATATTATAGACTACCGTTTTAAAGAAAAATTATCCAGAATCTATCTCTAAAAATTCTATTTTTTGAAAAGATAACTATTTTAATTTTTTCATTGTTCTTCACCAAAAAATTATTTTTTTTCTTTCTCGTTTAAAGGATCAGATGACATTAATGTGGAAGTAATAAAGTTATACAAAAAGATTGCATGTTTGATCTTTGTGTCTTTTTTAGAGTTTTGAACCCTTAAGTCTATTTTTTACTTACTCATTATCAATATTTCAAAAATATAATTCAATTTGCATTTATATTCTTTGTATTTTTTATTAATTTCAATTAATATTTTTACCTTTTTTTTAGCGTATAAAGAGAAACTGTATATTTCTGTAATAATATGATCCTATAATATCAAATGAGACAACAATGTTAATTTTTATTTTATTTACCATTGTTGTAAACTAAATTAATGATTGACATATAAATTAATATTATTACATGAAAATTATACTTATATTATACTTATACATACTTAATATTAGGCTTTTAAATTGCTAGAATATAATACTGACACCTGACAGTTTTAACTCCTCTTAAGCTTGAACAATTATGAATGTAACTTATAATAATTATAATACCAAGTTATGTCACTGTCCACAGAAAATTGTTTCAATAAATTTTAAACATTTGTCTTGAAATGGTGTATATGTTAAATTGATCTAATGGCTGGTACTTAATTCTCAAAAAACAAATGTTTAGTTGGTTAATATGTTTTCTTAAACTTAAGTTAAAATGTGATCCAAAATTTGATTGCAGAAATTTTGTTGCACACCATTAAACAATAACATCTCAGGCGCGTACCCAGAGGGGTTACAGGTGTAGTAACACCTCCCCCCCTTCAGCCATGGTATACTCATAGATTTACATTTCTTTTATTAATAATAATAATATTTAAATTTTTTCTCATAAACCATTATCTATTCACTTATAATACGTTTGTACAATAAATTATACCTAAAGTTATTAATTGTATGTGTATAATTTTGTTAATTAATTTTGAATTATACCCGGGGGTGTTAAAAAGGAGAACTTTGAAATTCCTGGCTAGTAGCTACGCGCCTGATACAGATAGTCTTCCAAATTCAGTATGACAAAAATGGGGGGGGGGATTATATTAGTTTTACGCGATCTTCGCCATTTTTTTCACTCACAATTTGAAAGATCGTGTATATAACATTATATTATATACATTTGAGGACGGTGACGCGAAAATAGTTAATGACGATGAATGATGATGACCAATGGAAAATACTGGCAATTTTTTTGATGCCATATGTAATATGTATACCCAAAGGTAATATCACATGATTCTTTCATAACCAAACGTAACTGGTAACTAAATGTTTGATAATATTATGAAAATTCAAAATAATAAGAACATACGACATGACACGAAGTGCAAAATAAGATTAATGTGCTAGCTTTATCTGCTCGTCATCAGTATACTGTGTTTACTTCGATTTCCAGAGTACAAAAGACTGTTGGTAATAGAACCTAATTGTAATAGACGTGTCTGGAAAATCGAAACATTAATTATTGGCAAAATCTAGCGAAGTTTCATAAATCTGTATGATTAGATTACCGTGATAAACATGGCAATAAATAGCGACATCGCCTACTACGTATATTACTGTTTACCAAGGTGTTCGTGGTAAACGGGTAATTACGATATTTTCCGTGAGTTTGTCTTACGAAAGCAGTGGTCGTTTTCTCTGAGTCCGATACTCAATCGAACCGTTTTTAGATTTTTTTTCGTTTTCACGTCTAAGTGTACATAATATATATAGTGCAATGTGAGGGAATTCTGTCTACTAATTTAGGTTTATTATCAACTGTTTTCATGTAACGATTTTTGAGAGCTTATTATTTAACACTTATTTAGTCTAATATATAATAAAGGCATACGTATTATAAATCATAGAATTATAGTGTGATGCTGTGTTAGAATGAGCCTTGATTGTATTTGGTTCGATGCGATGTTTTCCGAGGAATATAAACGGCGAGGTGAGATTTACTACGTAACTTACTCATATTATTCAAAGATTTATGGTTTCTTAAAGAAATATACAAACTTTTAATTTAATAATTTCTATAAACCTACATATTTACGAATGTTATTTATAAATAAGAACTTATTGTATTTACATATTATATTATTTGTATATTGTTAAGTTAAAAAACTCTGAGGAAAACTAGTATAATAACTGTATAAAGCATATGATATTTTTTCTGTATATACTTTAACATCATATGTACGTAAATATCGAATGCCTATTTTAATGCATTAATGCGTATTTATTTAAACTATATATATATTAGTTACATTTTACAATTGTGTACCTATACGTAACCTATATGTGATAATATTTTTATAATAATGCAATATATAGCTTTGGCTTTTGATTACCGTAACTATATTATAGTTATATTATATACATACAATAGTGGTAATATTTTATATTGTATCGATGAAATTTACTCTGAGTTGTAGTTATAATAATATCAAACGGACTTTGACCTAAAAACGGATAGATTAACCCCTTCCTATAAAGCTCCCGCTCGGGAAATGTCAACGCAGCGAGAGTGTTTTTTCACTACATAATGCATGTTTACACAGAAAGTAATGTTTGTTTTCCACATCCAATAATACGATTTAGGAGAGGTACTACTCTATATACCGACCCTGCGCCTGTCGTACCGACACACCATTGGAAATAAACCACGCCGAACCGTCGACGACGACCATGCGCGACGGCGCGACGCCGTTTCGGCGGCGTGTTTCCTATAATGTTCAAACGAAGGTTTATATCGCGTGTATAATAAATAATAATATTATTTCGGTTGTTATACCGCCGTCACTCATTTCTAAATGTTTCCAATATTAATTTCCGATTACGATTGGTTACCATTATATATATACATTATTTTAATGCCCTATATATAGTTTATGTATATGTTATGTATTATACAGGGCGTTTATTTGTAAAATTCTCTAAGCGAGCGCATGATAATACAGTTCTGTACTGACTTTGCTTATCAAAGAATAGAATATTGGCCTAGGCACAAATCATTTTATAAATAGTAATTATCTACGGTTGAATAAATGATCAGAATTTAAAACACTTAAAAAATATTGTTAATAATCATTATTTTATATTTCAAATGAAAAAATTCCTCTGGTTTTTTTTTTTAAATATGATGATAATAAATTAAAATTTAAATATGTTTCGTTGATTTTTTAGTATATTCTAAATAGTATTTATTATAAACAATATTTTGTGAAGAATCCAAAACTGTTTTCTAAATTATTATTGAAATTGAAGCAACATAACGTCCCGTTGTTGGGATAAAATGATCATTTTTCGAACTAAAAACTGAAAGTCATGAGGACCCTTGTCTCTTTAACATTCGCACGATCATGCAGTAAATATACAATATATTACATGATATATATATATATATATATAACAAAAAAGGAGGAATAATATAAGTAGGAGTTCACTCTTTAAGTGAAAAGAGAAAAAAAGGAATTACTTAATAAAACAATATTGAATGATTTGAACGTAAGCCCCGTATTGTAAATAGACAAGTACACATCGACATAATTCGTACAATATTATGCGCATATCCTTCATTATATCATTAATGCACATATAAAAATAACAAAATATATCTTTGCAATTTTTATTGATGTTTGTTTTAGGTATGTTTTTTAAAGTTAATATACTGCACAAATAGGTATTATTTAAAATTGTATTTGTATTTTGTAATTTGTATTTTACAATTCAATATGCTGTAAAAAGTATTTTTAATATTTAAAACACGTTTAATAAATCAAACAGGTATTCATATAATTTTATTTTTATTTATTTGTAATGATAAAGAGTTTTATAACCGAATTATTAGCTAATATCTATAAAATGTAAGATATTGATAGTATATATAGACTATTAATATTTAAATATATTGTAAATTACATTATAAAAGGATAGTATATGTATACTCGTAGTTTTAACTTAAATTTTAATTTTTTGTTCGAAAAATGTTGATTTTTGTTTATTTAGTTAGTTTAGTACCTATACTAGTTACTAGCGGAAATTTCTTTTATGTCATTAATTTTTAAAGTGTCCAAATAGTCAAATTTTCATGTTCCATAGTTTAAAAATAATTATTACTTATTTATTCTTAGTCAAATCATAATTTTAAAAACTATATAGTACAACGGGTTTTCTTATCAATTGATTAATTAGTTTCAACTTATATTTTAAACATGCCATATTTTTTTTTATTGAAAGTTATGTATAATGCTGTACCAGTGTACCAGAATGCAAATTAATGAGATTTTGTTAATTATAATAACAATTAATTGCACGGTACAGATAATAAAATAAAAAAAATATAGAAGTTCACAAGTTCCAGAGTCAAAATGTTTTGATTTAATTTTATTAAATATCAGAAATAAACATAAACATTAAAAAAATAACACATTTTTAGAAAATATTTTATAAAACATTTAAATGTTTATATTTTTTCTAGGCCACTAAGAGTGTATTAAAAATCCCTCAAATAGCTGCTTTGTGTAATAATAAAATTATTTACTATTTTATTAAAAGTTTTATGATATGTTATTTTTTCTTTCTTTGTGAAGGACTACTACACCAATTAATTTTTAAGAGGCTGCTATAATTAAGTTTATTATGTATATTAAAATATATTATACTTTATATTTTAAATGCAAAAATTATAGTACGTGTATTTTGCCCATGTGCGATTATACAATTTATAATTGTATACATAATAATTAATATAGTGTGTGTGTGTTCGCATGCGCGCATTTATTTTATAAGCATATAAATATACAACTCAGACTTTCTAGTACCGACCAACTATCTCCACAGGACCTCTGGGGACGACTAAAACGCCTTCGTATATATATAATATTATATCACGGCGGTGGCGGCGACGGCGTTATAGTTGACCGAATCAATACTAGGTGTCGCTCCGGAGTCATTCGACTTTTAATCAATGAAAGCGAACGGGGCGACCCACAAAAAATAAAAAAAAAAACAAAACAAAACAAAACCGAATCAAGGCAAAAACACGGAATGTTCTTTCGGGAAAAAGTACGTTCATATAACGCATATTCATTCGTACACTCGCGTTCATAATATTATACTGTAATACTAACATTGTCGTTGTCGTCGTCGCGAAAGACGAATAATTTATACGTGATTATTACGGTTATTTATAAATGTATAATTTATCCAAATCGACGTGCGTATATTTGTTTACTTTTCGTCGTTCTCACACGCGTTTCTCAAACAAACAATTTCGCATGTAGCCGCGCCTACAAGGTAAGTAAACTCGATCAGTATGATAATACTTACTGTTGTAAAATAATAATAATACGAATCTGACGTCATATCGAGCGCCGCTTTTGTATGCAGTTCAAAATCGCGTTGTCACGTCGACGTCATCCATTTTAACATCGTAATATATATTATATTGTGTTTGGACGATCGAACGACGCACGCGAAATCACCCCGTGTGCTTTTATCGTGATTTTCACCGGCAACCGTACCGCGTGCGAAAACCTTTAATAGCGGCGGCGGCGGCGGCGGCGGCGACGACGACGACGACGACGACGACGCGACAGGACGAGATCAGAACTCGGCGGCGTCACTCTTTCACCGACTACACCCTGACAGACTGGTACCGTGTATCATGTCCTCTGTCTGCAACTACGTGAATAATTCTGTTTGGTGAGTACAATGACAAATTTTTAGATCATTTTTATGGAATAGGCATTTAAAAAACTAAAAAAATATGTACCTAATTTGTTCGATATACTTGGATTTGTATGTCTTACATTTTTAAATCGTATACAATATTAATATAATATTCTTTTCGTTTAAAATCGATTTATATAATATATATGCAGCTGTATTAAAAAATAAAATGGACTTCATTAGTATTAATATTAATGGTCATGAACTCATATGCCATGACTACAATAGATTAAAATTTAAAATCGAAATAAATTTTTAATTATATTACTACTTAAATTAGTATTAATCTTTAGATAGCCCTATAAAATATGCACTAAAAACTTTTTCTAGTTCATTCGCATAAAGCTATGCACCATATAACACTATTTATTGTTTATCAAAAAGTAAATCTAATAAGTATTAAGTAATAATAATAATAAAAAAAATGAAAATGTAATAAGTTTGAAACCTTATAATTACGATATTAAACTATTATATTTTTTATTGTAATTGATAATAATTTATAATCATATCAGATATCAGTGATCTTTATCCAACATTATTATAGTATGATGATGTATGGATAGAGGCATGTATACCATACATGATAATTTTGCGTGGTACCCACGGGCCACGAGCGTACCATGCAAAATGATCGCGGATTAAAATTCATGGTTTTTAACAATCACGTAATTCCAATTTATTTGAATCGTACCTAAAAATCGTTACTTGTAGTCTAGCACTCAAGTAAGTATTATGTATAAAAGATAGGATAGGTAATAAAATATAATTTGGATATTCTATTATAATGTAGTATAATTATTTTATGTATTATTATTATGTTTTATCGTCATAATTATATTGATATTAGTAATAATAGTAATGATAATTTTATAATAGTCATATACGCTTGACGTAGTGTATTACATACACAATTATATTACCAGTTAACTTATAGACTATTGATATAAATATATTTTCCAATAAGTATTTTTTTTTAAATTGAGTTAGAAAACAAAGTTAACAGATAAATCCCTATAGAATTCAGCATGAATATAAAAAGTAAATAAACCCAAATATTTTTTTAGTATTTTGTTTTTCAAAAATATAAATCAAAAATATATTTTTAATAAAATCTATTCAAAAATTTAAAAAATATTAAAAATATCAAACATTTGTTAATACTTATATATATATACATTGTAATATTATAATTTTATGATTGGTTAGACTTCTAATCTATTTAACTATATAAATTTAAGACTTATTATAAAAAAAATTAACTTAATAACATCGTCATAAAATTAATTATTTATTTTCATTTATCATTATTCATTATCCAGTAGGTAGAAAACAATAGACCATAGAATATAGATAAGCATACATTTATCAGAATTTAGATACAATTATTAAAAGTTTCATATAAATAAGACTGAAAAATAAAATCAACATTTTGTGTCTGTAAAATAAATAATAAATATTAATATTCAATTATATACTCTGTGAAAAGTTAACGTAGGAGCTGTAACCTTTATAATAATTTCAAGTTTTTCAAAATTAAGTATTATACCGATATCAATCAGTAATAATGAATACAATAAATCCAAAACTATTATTAATATATATTTTAAGAATCCTGAAAATATCGGTTTTAGTATGACCGTGATTTTAGGTGTTATCTAGTAGCCATGCTATTGACCTTTAGATAATTTACTGAGAGAACAATTGAGTGTTTTCGCCTAATCGATTTTTACCCCAAATTACGCCAATGGCCGTGATTATATACTCATATACTCCTAAAATTTCATTTTCCTAAAATATCTCTAATTTATATTTATTTTCTGATGAAAAATTCACTAGAGAATAAAGTGACAAAGGTAACATATTTATTAATATTTTTAATATTGGGTTCATTTTCTGGTGCTTTTATTTTCTTAGACGTCTTTTTTTTGTTCATTTCATTTTATGATCACATCACGGCGTCTTACATAGACTATTTAGCTACACCTCTGTTGCGCATGCATTTTCGAAGTATCTTATTATAAGATACAATATATTATTATATTATTTCATAACGCAAAAACACTTGACATTCTGCAAAGATGAACACTGTTCTTTGATCATATATTTACCATTGAAATAATTTAGACATTTTTCCAACTAAGCCAAATATATCCACTAGTTTCCAGTTGTACACTCAATTCAAAATACGTCGAAGCTAATTTTTGGTATTTATTCTTTCATTAACTTGATTATAATTATTGCCGTTTATTTATTTTTTAACAAATATATTATAAAATCATAAATTAATAATATCTATTATATAGTTAACATATCCCTATATATATTGAAAAAAATAATTAAATATTTCTTAAATACATCATACAGAATGGTTTTAGATAAGACATTTTTACTTATAAATTACGTATTGCATTAGTAGTCATTATATAAATTTATTTATACCAATTTATAATATTATACTTTATATAACATAATTTATTATATAATACAGCAAATATTATTTATTACTATGTATACATTACATAATATTTTGATAAAATTAAAAATATATATAATGTTAAGTAGGCTTAAGTTTCATGTATACCAATTACTAAAATCATAAATTGTTAATTCCTATTTAACTTTTAAATGATTTTTTTATATCTTATTATTATTTTCTTTTATTTTATGAATTTTTTTTTATTTCAACTATTTATTTACACATACCTATCATGTAATATATAAAATCAACGTATTACAAATAGTACGATTCGCATTCTAACATAAGTAAAACATCTATTATATTAATAATTAAGAAAAAAAGATCCTACAGGGAATTTTTTTTTTGTTGCTACTAATTAAAAATGTTTAAGCTACTACACCGATTAACATTTTATGATTAAATACACTGATAAAAGGTTATTAAAAAATAAAAAAGTGTAGATTATAGATAATAAATCAATTATTTGTAAAAATAAACAGATATATTTCTTCTTAAATAATTAATTGCCACCATCATGAATTATAATTATTTGTTTTACTAATTAATTATTTATTAATTATTATTAGTTATATTTGTATAATATTTTTATATTTAATTTACATTTTTATTTTAATTAAATTTTTATATAAAATCATGAGTGTGGAATGCTATAGAGTACTTGAACATTTTTAATGAGTTTATTAATATAAGCAATCTAGCAAATTGATTATATTAAAAAACCAATTAAAATTGAAGCATAAACATATATTTAAACTTTTAAAGCACAAGGTGCGTGAATATAGTATTTCAAGGTAAAGTGAAACTCCGGTGGCTGTATTTTGAATTTAAATTATTTATTTAACTGAATATTATTTACGAGAAACATAGAAGAACTTAAGTTGAATGAATAAGAAACAAACTTTCTAATTAGTTAAACATTTTCATAGTAATACTTTTAAAATAATATATTTTTCAAGTTGGTTTATTTTAATTTAATTTTTAAGTTATGTATTTATAAATACACGTCATATTTTGTAAAATATTTGTAACAAATAATTTTAGTAAAATTTATTTATGGAATTTTTAAGCAAAACACATTTTTGTACAGGAGTTTTGAATATATTGTAAAATATATTCCCGAATTTTTCTAATTATTTTGCCAATTGTATTTTAAATTTAAATTTAATAGTAGGTACATGGTAGAGTAGTTTACCCAAAATTATCTTTATTATGATCCATGATATGTTTTGGTGATAATTTTATTATATAATATACTATTTAATGCTTCAAAATGAAGTTATGTAAAATAAACGTACCATTTTATAGTGAATACTGCTATATTACTGTCACATTTTTATGCTCTTTTGGTTTTCAATTATCAATAGAAAAACCATTACAACTATGTATTTTTAATTGTTTAATTTAATACGTATTAAGTTAATATATAGTTTTTTTTTTTATACGATTTATTACATGGTTTAATGACAAGTGTGAAGACGTTAATTGATGACCGCTTGTTCATACATCACCTTTTCGTAATTAATCAAATGTTTAGTAATTCTGTGAGTATTAATATTGTTTAAGAACAAATTATTAGACTGCACTAATTTTTGTAAAATCTTTACTAAGATACATAAAACTGTCATCAGTCATCACAACATTGGAACATTTAATAATAATTTACCTACTATATTTATTTAAGAAATAGGAAAATATACGATTAGGTTATGATGACCAAACAAATTACATTTATATGACTACATTTTGATATTATTACTTATTATTAACATTTTCAAGTCAAAATAGGCTATATAGCCCCTTATATCTTTTAAATTATTATTTAAATAATTTATGATATAAAAGGAAGATTCTAATTTGATAACAGAAATTTTTATCTCTGCAAAATACTCCTTAAACAGTAAAAAAATCTCAAGAATGTAAAAATATGGTCTTAAAGTATATTTCAAAATTCCAAATATCAGATTTTGAATAACTGTATTATATTGAAGAAAAATGCAGTGATGCTTGGTTGTATATTATTTTGTATTTTTCATGGTTACAATTTTTTAATTTATTTTTAGGTATTTTGGCGAACCAAATCATATTTACAAGTGTTTTGTGTAATGGAAAAATGATGCTTGGAGGATGGGGTCGAAGTCCTGGGAGCAGTGGATCCGTCCCGCCGTCAGGACAACGTACCGGTCACCGATTATTGCCATTGCCGTTCAACAGAACAGGAGGCGGCAGTGGAAGCGGCGGAAGCGGTGGCAGAGCAGCTGAAGCTGAAGATGTCATGGGACATTATGGTCGAAATAAAGGCGGTGTAAACAAAATACGAACTGGCCTGTATTATTCTCCACCAGGAACATCTTATACCATACTCGAAAAGCCCCCAGCCGCCTCACCACCGCCTCCACCGCCTAGAGCAACATATCTAAGGGAGTCATCAGCTGGCGTATCTGGACCAAATCACCCAGGTAATTATGATCATTAGTTGTTATATACATTTTGAATTCTAAAATTAAATCAAGAAAACTATAATGAACTTTAAACTATGTATTTTTGTTCGATAAATACATTTAGTTGAAGTTAATTTCTAATATTTTTGGATTTAAATTGAATATAAAAAATCTTGATTATTTTCGAAATGCATATAACAAAACACATTTACGTTTTAAATAAAATAATACGTGAACTTTGCATGTTTAAAAAGACTTGAAGGGAGATATAGCTTACATGATTAATTACAATAGATTAGATTTTTGTTTTAAATTGCATGACAAATATTTTTAAAATTATTTTTATATTTTTAGTTATACGTATGGTGTTGTAAAAATGTTATAATTTTTAACGATTTATTATTTAATGTTCACATCATGAATCTGGTATGTATAGTTGCACGAATACGAAAATATAAATTATGATTTTTAAGTCATTGTTTGTGAGTTAATATAATGGTTCATTAGATTTTTTATTCGCTTCTAATACATATTATTAAAGATAATATCAGTAATATAAAAAATAGTGAAGCAGTTATCACAAAACAAATGTACCCAAAGTTCACTAGTTATAATTATGATATTAAATTATTATACATTAAATTAATATAAATTAAAATTTCTTTACACAATATTGATAGTAGATTTAAAAAATAACCAAGTTTTAACATTAACTTAAATACATATCTGAGTTGATTCCAGAACAAAATATCTTTGGAAAATATTTCTAAAATTATAATTAACCTATAACCTATATTTAAATCATTTTTTTTCTTAATAACAAATTCTGTACAAATATTTATTTAAAACAACGTACACTTAGTTCAATATTCACATGATACAATTTTAAATTTTATTATTTTATTTTTTATTTGAGAACAAAATTATATAAGTTTTCCTACATAACTATTTACTTCATAAAGTTTCGTTAATTTTGGATTTAAAAAAAGTATATGTCATTTTGTCATAAATCATAATGACATAATAATCTTTTAAAAAGACGTATATAAAGACGTATTTATAGCTATACAAAATTCTTAGGAGCGAGACGATGAGTATGCAACTAAACGTACTAAACACGTTTTTATTATTTTACTTACCTAGAGTTCGTCAATATTTTAATATCTATTAGTTTATCAACATTTAAGCACATTCAGATATTAGATAATATACGTTAATAATATTCCAAAGGAATACAAACAATAAAATTTGTCCTATTGTTGATAATACGAACATTCAACATATAATATTCGATACTGACATCTATAAATTTTTAGTTTTAAAGATTCTATAGAGTATTAATAATATAAATATAGTACAATTAAAACGTATCAATAGTATTAACCAAAATTTTAATTGTGAATGATATTTTATATAATTTATGATATGATTAGTTAACTATGCGATCAGGAGTACGGTATTTTGGTTATATGATCCTATCTTATGATAAATAGTACCACGTCCTTATCCAATATGAAGCAATATTAATATAATGCTTATATTGTTAAGAATGATATAAATGAAAGACTATTGACCAACTAATGAAATAAATATAGTAATAATGGTCGAGATATATTTCTTATATATACCTAAATAATTTATCACCTATGTCCTATATAATCTGTTCAAAATATAATATTTTTACAAAAAGTGTGAGGGGAATTTTTAATGGGTATATTCTTGGATATCCACTGATAGGTATACATATTTTTCAAAGTAACATACAATTTGTATTTAGATCAATTTTATCAAAATATCTGTTTTACTTATATTTAGTTATATTATTTAATATAAATTG
The DNA here is from genome assembly GCF_020882245.1 of Rhopalosiphum padi. Taxonomy (NCBI): domain Eukaryota; kingdom Metazoa; phylum Arthropoda; class Insecta; order Hemiptera; family Aphididae; genus Rhopalosiphum; species Rhopalosiphum padi. The sequence continues at coordinate 43,780,891 of NC_083599.1, forward strand.
TACAGTCCTGATTCACAGTTTAAGGTAGTGTTAGAAAATCCTCACAAAAAAATAGTATTGCATTTTCAGTGTTAAGACCTAATAACATACACAGCAAACTAAAAAATCAAGATATCCAATCGAAGTGAACCCAAGATATTATAGATATTATATTATAGTATACATTAATATTTATAGTTCATTGAAATATTAAATATAATGCTATTTTAAATGGCTAATAAATATTATATGTTTTTATTTAGATTAGTATTTTGTATAATTTATTTAACAATTAGCTAAACAAGAAATTAAAAATTATTTTTCTATGGACCATAATATAGAATACAGCTTTTTGCTTTTATAATAAATAGAAGCATGAAGTATGTCTGTTCGGTTTGTGCACTAATAATAGTAAAAAAAATTCCTCTAAATAAAATAACAAGTAATAATAATAAATAATCAATAATTTTAGATTTAGACAATGGTTATATACTTTTATAGAGCTAATAACAATTATTTCTTAATTTAATGTATTGATGAACGCAGATAAATAAATATTATTTATTAATAGTATATGTACAGTAATCGCCGCTTATTGAACTTATTGTTGGGTGAGAGTATATGAGTCCATTTATTCAATTAGTCAACATAGTGAAAAGTCTAAGAATAAAAATACATATAAATATATATATTGCAATAGAAAAATTAAACTTATATTCATTACTTTTTTATTATAATGTATTTAAAATATAATATGTTGTTATTTATAAAGAAAAAAAGTTGGTTAAGTGGATATCGTTCTGCTGTATAGTAGAGATGGAGATGAGTAGGTCACTATAATGGAAGTGTTAAATTTGAATGCAATGACAGGTATCATTGTTAACGAAAAACGATTTTGAACGGAGATGATTTGTAAGTCTAGGATAATTAGTGGGATATATTATATTATTACCTATATTATTAAATTGTAATATATCGTTGTTTAATTGTTTTACTCGATTCCGTAAAAAAATAAATTTCATACGCTCATAAAATTTTTTCTATATTGACGCTGGAGTTTTTTTTTACAGTTATTTGAAGAAAAAGTTATGGAGAATCTTGTGTTGGGTTTTTTAACCTTAGATAAAAATCACAAAAATTTTATGAATATTCAACTTCAAAATTCTTGCAAATTTTCGCGATTTTGACATATTTTGTAAACATTTGAACTTTTAATGCTTATAAACAAAAATTGTGACTAATTATTTTTGATTTTTTTTTACTACAACAACAAAAACTTATAATAAATCTTGTATTAATTTTTAAAGATTTTTTGGAAAGCCAAATTTTTTTATCGACATTTTAAGAAAAAAATTTAGAAAAATCGAAAATTTCAATGACTTATAAATAGTTTAAAAAAATTTTAAATATTTTGAAAATTTAATCGTAATTATATAACGCTAATATAAACATTTGGTGAAAATTTCAAGTATTTATAATGATTCGTTTTTGAGTTACAGCAAAATCAAAAAATCGACTAGCTATGTCAAAAAGTAGTTGTTATGCGTATAAATTCCCGTTTTTTTGTTACTTTTTCAGGATATTTCCTGACGCTTTTGAAAACTTCTGGAAATGTTTTATTTTTGACCCCCCAAAGTACCAACTAGATTTAATTTCCTTTTCAAAGAGGGGCTGAAGTAAAAAATCAAAGCACTAATACTACTCCAAAACGTGATGACAGACACAAAAAAAAAAAAAATAAATAAATAAAAAAAAAAAACACACATCATTGTAAAATCAATACATTCATCATTCCGTTCAAAATCTAAAACATGAAAATTAATAATGATAAAAATAGATTTTTAATTTTTTAATTATTGTTTGGTATTTGGATTAGAAAATCATGTAAAAATATTTTCAAGAACTTAAATACTTTTTGATGTGATATTAATATTCAAAATAAATGTGAAAAATGGACTTAAATTATAGAAATGTTTGCACATTAACCCTATGGCCTATATATTAATCAGTATAGTGAGTTGAAAAGACATATTGTTTTCAACTTGTATACGTGCAAATCAGGACCAGCCAGTTTGTGTCCAATGGGTGAATGAGTTTATCAATCATAATTTTCACAAGAACAAACTACTGTGTAATATATTAAAAATTGTTCAACCCTGTTGAAAACAAGGTCTAAATTAATTTGGTGTTTGAAAAATAAACACTATAAAGTTAATAATAATAAATATATATATAATATAGGTATAATATGCTTTTTTCATATAAATAGGTATTGTGATTTTTAGTGTTGTTACCTACCTAGTTGTTCTGTCCTACAAATGTATGTCACGCGTTTGTTTTGTCACACAGGCACTGGTAGCAATAGTAATCGTTCTAATAATGTCAGTTCACGTGGAAGTTCTGGAAAAAAGAGGCCTATTTCTCCGGAACAAGTTCTTAAAATGTTTGCAGCACCCAATTACAGTGCATCTTCTTCGTATCACGTGTCTAGTGCTAAACCACAATCACCTCCACCTCATGGTTCAAACACATCGCAACCGCACAACAACACATCATCCACAATACATAATGATAATCTTACAGTACGTACGATATCAATGTCAAGGCCAAATGCAACTTCAGGAAGTCCATCCAATCAAGGATTTGGTATTTGTGTTAAAGGTGGTGCAGACGAATCAAGTAAGTAAAATTATTTTTAACTCATTGATTTTTCTTTTAAAAATTAATCCAGAATATCTATTTTCTGTGATAGCTACTGAAAAGTCGGAATAAATTTAAATCTTAAACTATTTCAAGTATTAATTTTTTTATTTTAGCCAAAAAGATGTCCACCGGGGTTTGTTATATAATTTTTTTATTTTCACTTTCAATTCTCGCTTTTAACAAAAGCGATTTGTATTATGTATATACTTCCAAATTTTATTTTGGGTTATTATGTCAATGAAAAATAAATTTCATAATGATTTTGACGGTTATAATATGTTTAGATTCCGAGCTGAGTTATGAATTCTATTTATTGGGTAAACAATGATATTATGTGTGATTTTTCTATGTCTAAAATCTAATTTAAATGCTTTAATTTTTAGCTCTGAAGATAGTTTCTGGTAGAAAAATAGATTTATAGTTGTTAAGTTAAAAAAGGGATTAAAAGTAAAAACTAGGGAACTCGCTCTGCTGTATAGTAGGTGTTGAGAGTACCACCATCCTCATCTCATCATGAGCGGATAACTGAAATGGATTTGTAAATTCCTAGTTAAATTTGAAATATATTACAATAAAAATCGTTGTACTTACGTATACCTATACGATAAAATCCAATTTTAAGCTGAGACAATCTGTCAGCTTATATGTCTCAAAAATAATTAATAATTTTAACAAATTTTATAAAATTTTTAAATTTAAATGCTTACAAAAAAAATTTGTAACTTTATATTTTTGATACTTTTTAATTGCTGTAGATACGATTCATTTGCAAGGAACCTTATATATAATGAATAATTTTTAGCGTTACATACTTCTATATAGCTCAAAATTAATCTAAATATTTTGAAAATGTTATTATGTAACCGAAAATAATAACAGATCATTATCCATACTATGTAATAACAAAAAGTTTCAAATCCTTAAATTTAATATTTTTTGAATTACAGCATAGAACTAAAATTGTTATTTTTTATTTTATATATTATTACATTTTGCCAAAATAAGAACTTAAAATGCCGATAAAAAAGTTGAGTATATATTTTATTTTAGATATTTTTAAAATAGTATAAGAACAACTAATAAAAAATGTTATATTAAAATATTGTCAAGGCTTAAAGCTTAAATATTAAAACAAAAAATTATACATTTTTATCTATAAAATAAATTTCGAAATTTTCATATTGAAAAAGATGTCAAAATTTTAATTTCAAATACTTATAAAAAATAAATTATGATTATTATCTATTTTCAATAATTTTAATTGTTATAAGTAATACTAATAATGAGAAACCATGAATTAGAATTCTACGTTTGAATATTCAATTACCTACTCATTAAATATTTATAGGACCTAAAAATTTAAATTAAATTTTTTTTTTTTTTAATATCAATATTTAAAAACTTACGAGTAATCTTGTATTAATAGTTCAAGTTTTAATTGTTAAAATTGAAAAGGAAAAAGTAAGTAACCTTATGTTGAACAGTAGGTTTCGAATAGTACCTCGTCATTGAGAATGAGATATAGATTTTATTGTACAAATGTATGTGTTATACATTTTAATTCAATGATAAATCATTTCATATAAAAAATGATTCCGAACGATTGTGGCCTATCAGCCTATATTACTAAGTAAATCTTATGATATATTTATATTGCTATTAAAGTAGATAGTTTATTTTACTAATAGAAATACACTGGGTTAAATTAATTTTTGCTCAACACTGTATTGGAAAATGTTAATTAGTATAAAAAATATAATACTATATGTTAAAAGTTTCAATCTACAAATAGTGTATTTAAATTACAACGAAGTAAATAAAACTGATTTGTTTAAATATTTATAAATTTGTTAAAACTTGAACTTCAAATGTCTATAGAATAAAACTGTGATAAAATATTTTTAAATTTTTTGTATGAACACTTATCAAAAACTGTGTCAAATTTGATATCCAAATTTTGTATATTTTTAACTATAAAGATATTTGGATTTTGAAAATTTATGATTTTGATGAATTTGGTCAAAATTTTAACTTAAAATGCTTATAAAAAAATTGTTCTTTATATAATTTCTTTAATAATTTAAAGTTAATATAATAACTTATGGACCAATTTGTATCCATTTTATAAGCTTTTTTACCTAGCGAAAATATTTTATTTCTGTAATTTGTCTACAAGCATAACTTTGTATACAAAAATGTTAGTTTTAATAACTTAAAATTCGTTAGAAATTAGTCATAGTTATAACGTATAAAATATAATATGTTAATTATTTAAATATTATTTATTACATAAAATGTCTATGTAACTAAATATAATTTTTTAGACTATTTTTTCAATTTGAAGAAAGCAAATATCTAAGTTCAGTTAACAATTGAATCATTATCTTATTATTAAGACCTTTTATGTTTTTAAGTGGTTCTTTTATTAATTTGTATTGTTTCGAGAATGTTTTTGTTGAATATTATAAAATATTAAAATATGCCATTTTCGAAACATATTACCTATGTGTTAGATTTTTTCATTCATCCATTATACATATATCTAGTTGTCATCACAATTTATTATTCTCAATTTCCAGATAACAATATCCACTACGTATTTTGTCCATACTCTACATATCTCCACATTATTTTTATGTAAATATTTATGCGCGCTCATTCTATAAAATGTATGACTGCATCATGCAGCCTGCATGTAGTAATACCACGAAAAAGTATTACCATAGCAAATGCAAATTTCTAATGATTAACATCAGATACTATTTAACTGATAGGTACTACTACTTTACTTCAATCAATATTATATCAATAAATTCATTGAGACTCAAAGGGTGTTTTTTTTTAGTTTTTTTAGTTGTCCACCTCTATAGAGGTACCTAAACATAGGTGTATTCGTATGCTGTTATAGGGTGACCACACATGAATAATGATTAAGCTCACGAAAATCGAATATTTTTTTATTTATATAAATGGTTGCATTGATAACAGATTAAATTACTATTATAATTATTAAAAACCTAGCATATTCTTCAATTTTTTTTAAACAAAATATAATCCATTTTACCTGAAAGCGTTTAGAATTTTAGATGTTAAGTACTACCTGCCTTATAATTATATGTTATAACAGTTTTTAAAATTGTCTTTTAAATTCTTCATTTTCATTGTGTATCTTGACTCCAAGATAAAAACAAACTGTTAAATATTACTAATGTTATTCGTTAGTTTATTTTTTTTTTTACTTATTATCTTTATTGTACCTATAAGTATAAAGTAATAAGTATGATGCATTTTCATTGATTATTCGATTAATCAATTATGGCTTTTCATAAGATACAAATGCTATATTTTTATATAGGTAGTTCTGATTTATATATAAGGTATTTATATATGTATATATTAAATCTATATACCTATTATATTAAAATATTTTGTAAATAATATTAAAGCAAAATTTCTATACATTTCATTCTTCATACTTGACAAATATATAGAATCAATAATTAGCTACATAGACACATATACATGTGCAAAATACTTAAAAATATTTTATTGATTGTACATTATTTTCTCATTCATGACGTAATTCAATATTTATATATATAACAATATCGTATATTGATAAACTATAAAATACTATATACAGTAAAGTTATAATTATATCAGAAGACTTAACTGAAAACCTTGGCCAACAGATCATGATTTTTTTTAAATTTTAATAACAGAAAATTACATTTTTTTAAATGTATTAAAAGTATTCAGCTGCATTTGATATTTTACCATAATATGCTATACAATTATTACAACTGTAATTAATTTAGTTAAGAATAATTGAGAACTGTTATTAAATGTATTTTATTATGATGGTTGGTCGAATTCCATAAAAGTATACCGTATTTTCACGATATAATATAATTATACTTATTTAAATAGATGTTGGGGTGTATATATCACGGGTAGAAGAAGGAAGTATAGCCGAGAGTGTTGGTCTTAAGCCCGGAGATTCAATTTTAGAAGTAAATGGCAGGCCATTTTCAACTATATCACACGAAGAAGCATTAAAAGTATTAAGACTCAAATTATTGATAAGAAATATTTTCCTTAATATTTTCCTTAATTTTTTTTTTTTTTTTTTACTCAGATCTTTAAATCATATCGTCAAATTACAATGACTGTAAAATGTCCATCGCCACCTCAATCAATGCCCACCATGCACAAAAAGGACGACGACGAGAACACTAACCAAGACGATACGTGGGGATTGACCAGGACGTATTCATGGATTAATCGGAAGGGTCAACCAGTCTCACCTCCTTTAGAATATGCCAAACCCATTTCTCCATACTCAAAATGGTCCTATACTCGTTCATCCAAAGATAAAATAAGAAAAGTAAGCGTAATTATATAAAGTTTAAAATTAATTTACATATATTTTTTATAATAAAAATGGTTTAAGGTTGAATTGGTAATTGAACCAGGACAGAGTCTTGGTTTGATGATAAGGGGTGGAACTGAGTATAATTTAGGTATTTTTATAACTGGTATCGATAAAGAGTCTGTTGCAGATAGATCTGGACTTATGGTAATGAATCAACTTATTATTAAAATAATTTTGTTCTAATTCATATTTGAAATAATTATTTTTAGATTGGCGATCAAATTTTGGAAGTAAATGGTCAATCTTTTTTGAATTTGTCGCATGATGAAGCAGTAAACCAATTAAAATTTCAAAAGCAAATGACACTTACCGTAAGAGACGTAGGTAAAGTTCCTCATTCTTGTACAACATATAATCCAGATACAAATTGGAACCATTCCTTAGACAAGTAAGACCATTATTATAATATTAATTACATTTTAATTGTAATAATCATATAATTTATAATCTCTTATGTAATTTGTGTAGTTTAATTTTTTTTTTTTATGTATTTTAGGAAAAACTTTTATTATACTTCTTCATAAAAAAGCTTCAATTAATAGTGAATAGATGGCTATTAATAAGTTTAATTAGACATATTGAATTAGTTAAAAACAATTTGTAATACTCGTTAGCTTACACATTTTAAATATAGATACTTCTAACTTTAATATTAGTTTGTAATGAGTTCATAGTACTTCTTAAATATTGTATAGAAATTATAATATTCATGTTGATATTATATTATATTTTTAATGATGCATACAGATATATAATTTGAATTACATAACCGAACATACTATTATTAAAAAGTAATCCTGCCGTTGAATAAATTAACTTTGTTTATTTCAAAGATATTTAATAAAACTAAATCGTTACTGAAATGTCTATAGACATTATACCGATCATATCTAAATATAAATATGGACATACACAAATAATCATATTTTAAAAATAAATAAATTAGGTACTTATATAATTTCATAATTTATTATTTGTGGTCATTTCTGATATCAGTAGGTATTACATTTTTTGGTGTTAGGTTAAAAATATAAAATGTCAATAATAATAAAAATTATAGCTACGTGAGACCTTAAAATATAGTTTATTTAACAAAATAATCGAAAATTTAAGTAGGTGAACTAAATAGTTACCAATGCTAATTATATAATATGCGCGATTGTACCTATGCATAGAAAAACAAGGTTCATGTCACTGAAAGAATGTTAATCTTAACATATTGGTCGTATTAGTATTATAGATTTTATATAGAATTATTAAGACATGCGGCATATACTCGTATTAATTACAGTATACGTAATATTATAATGTGTGAAATGTTGACTATACCGTTCCAACTTATTATATAAATACAATGTACATATGTATTTATAATTTATAAATAAGTAGTAAGTGATTAGGTAGATTTTTTGTTATATTCAAGTAATGTCGTAGGTACTTACATATTTAATATTTAATCAATAAATAAATTATAAAAATATATTATTTTAATTGTATGTAAATTAGGATTAGAAATACTAAATAATTCTCACCAAACACGTTTAAAAAAAACACAATTCAGTATTTAATGTTGATAAAACTTTTAATTATAATATAAAATTTAGGTAAAAATATGTTCCAGCACATTACAAAAAATAATTATTTTAAAAATTCACGGTCATTATTAGGTACATTATTAGTTCGAAAAATGTATATGGTTTTTTAATTCCAATTCTAAAAAATATCATATGTTATATACTCGTATTAATAACAAAAAAAAAAAAAATTCAAACGTATTTTTCCTAACTTGGCAATATTAATTTTAGTGCAGACGGTGCTTTGAAGTTAGGGACATCTGCTGCATCTCAAATGGTAGAGGAAAAAGCTCGAATTTTGCTGACGAAAAATGAATTTAATACTTTGCGGTATTATTTGGACGAGTATTCGTGTTCTCGAATGTCTATTGACGCATTTATAACTATACTTTTCGAATTGCTCAATACAACTGATAAGGTGAACAAAAATCAATGATTGCCATTATTATAAAAAGCATTCTATAATCGAAAAACATTAAAATAGATTAAAGCAAAATGAAACAATTTAAACACATACAAATATGACATTCATTATTTTGAATTGTAATCATATTTGTATTGTTATTTGAGTTTAAATTGGTCTCTACTACACGAGCTAATGCAAGTGGTCATTATTGCATTAATAACGGTCTGCTTTTCTAGTTTACGCTGTTGACGGAATTGCGCGAACTAATAGGTCCCTCAGATCGAGACCGTTTTGATCAATTGGTATATAGAAGAGGACGGGAATCCAGAAAAACACACTCCCGAGTAAGAATGTCATTACAAATTATAATAAGCTTAACTTAAAGGGAAAATGCCTATTCTATTGCATATACTTATATATTTCAGAAACTTGATGGTTTTAATTCAAATATACCTGGAGGTCAAAGTAAAGGATTTGATTTTCCTAATGAAAATTCTGGGATGGATATTGGGACTACCGAGTATTCAAATTCAAATTATAGGACTAGGTAATAATTATTACGTGAAAGATTCTTATACTCTGTATTAAGTTAATATAATATTACATTCTTAAAGATAATTATTAAAAATTATAATTTATTTACTCATATTATCTACAAATTATTACTAAACGAGGCAAATTATTTTGTGGCTAATACTATAATAATTGAAAATAAACCAAGTTTTTATATGAATAACATGATTGTATTTAAAATGTCTAAAACTTGAGATGGAGAAGTATTATAAACGAAATTTCGATAAGATTAAAAATACTAAATATTACAACACAATATATTCTTCTGATAGGAAATAATATAATGTAGGTACATGCTTACATAATACATAACAATCAAAATTTATTAAAACTTTTTTTTATGTTTTGATTTTGATTTAGATTATTTTTAAAGATCATATAGTATTATTTCACTTTTGTATTTCATATTGTATTTGTATAATTACCTCATTCATGGTCATCCAACAATATAGTAGTATTTTTAAATTGAAAATATTTTTAGATTACATATTTTTACTTACATTTATCTAAAACATTCATGGCATTTACTTTTTATATTTTTAAATACAAAGGGTTTCAGTTTTTTTTTTAAAAATTGAACTCGTGTTAGATATACTATACCTATTATATGACTATTTGAATACCTAATAAGTAATAACTATTAAAATACAATTTTAGAAAAATTATTTAAATAGGTACTATATAGGTTTAATAACTTTATAACTAAACAAAACTTGTAGAACCTTTTGTCATGCTTATGTTATGCGAAATACATTTTTAATCATCATTATATGTACATTATATTTACAAATAAATAATATATTCGTTCATTTTCATATCTTATAGTAGCTTTTGCGTCAACGATAAATTATTATATTGTAAAAATACAAAAACCTATATAGGTATTTGAATATCAGTATTTATTTTGTTAAAATATTGTAACTTTGCTATTGTTTCATTTTTAGTAATGATAGAAAATCTGAGGGAAAACATTCTCCTATGAAAACTGACGAACAATCTCATAGAGATATGGAAGTTGAAGAATTTGAATTTAGCCATCAAGTAAGTAACAATATTATGTTATAATGACTACCGTTATAGATTCCTTTGATCCTTATAATTCTTTATTTAGGATTACGGTGACTTGGAAACTGAGCTTTTACCAAGAAAATATCATAACGATTTGATTGATGTTGGTTATACGCATCGAAATTCAGGCATTTATGATGAATCTAATATGACTAGGTCATCGGTAAAGTACAAAATCATAAAATTATTAATTTATTATAACATTAGAAATTCAACCATCGATAAACTTATGTACCTATAAATTCCATTTATGCCCGAGTTTAGACAGTTTGCAGAATAACTTGAATATATATGTTTAGTCGCGCAAAATAGTTTTAAACCTTTTAACTTAAAATAAAATTTTAGATTTTGGTGTTACACTGCAATAAAAGTTACTTTTTGAATAATACACTAGATAGATATCGTTTATTATATTTAGTAATATAAAACCACATATTATTCATCTTTCTAAAACCTTTATCATTTATGAACCTATTAATTTAATATAGGTACCTATCAAAATATATTTGTGTAGTGCATTTTATTTAAATACATTTAAATAAACACGATTTAAAATTAAATATTAAATAATATAGGCACTTGGTACATGTTGTAAAGTCAAAATGATGCATCAAAAATAATTTAACTTTCATGTTTTATGCAATATAAGATTATTATATCAATCTATTTAATTTGGTTAAAATATACCTATGTTGTTTTAATCTTGAAAATATTGTAGTTTTAATACAACAGTGTCTTGGAAAATGATTAACGTTAAAAATTTACAGTAAAAGCATGTTATTAGTTTTATAGAATTATATTTATATTTTAGGTACCTATCCATATATCCTATTGTAACATTATTACCTTAGTAATATTCTCTTCATTTTCCATGGAACCATCACAACATTCCAACTGCTAATAAAAATATATCACAGGGTCGGGTTTATTGTAAAAATGAGCCACTTCGTAAAAAAAAACCTAAAAAAAAAACATTACTTTATTAACGCTGTTATAACATATTTAAGTGATGATGTATTTTTTATTATTACTATAGCCCTTAAATTACTATTTATGATTGCCATAAAACATTCTAGTATGCATGAAAACCCAAATTTTATCAAAATTATACACACTATATGTATTAGATTTAATTATTTATTAAGGATAAATTAGTTGTTTTACTTAGAAAATTCTATACTAAAAAATGACAACATTTCATTTAGAACATAACTATTTTTCTATTATCATTTATCATATATTATTATATTTGTATATGTATTGATATACTTATTAGTTATTACCTACTTTTGCAATTACCCATAAAAATATTAAACATTTTTATTTTAAATTAATAATAATTAATTTTACGAATAATTATGATATTATATAGACCTAGTTTTTAAATTTTTTCTGATTAATCCACTTATAATAATAATAATAAAAAAAAAACAGTATTTTTCAATTGTAAATTGTTGATAATTCACTTGGATGTGTTAATTGTTCATCATTTATTCACCAACTCGTTTAGTATTATAAATTACATCAAAATAAATTAAAAAGGTACAATAATTCATTCAGACCAATGAAAAGTGTTTGATCTAACACAGTGAATATTTTATCAATCTGATAATAAGTGCGCTTATTCAAATAATTCAAATCTTATGAAGACAAATTGAGCAAAATTATGGAATTCGATTTAAAGATTCACGTGTATTTTTGAAAGACAATATTAAAGAAAGAGTAGTGGTAATTAGTGAATGCACAGGATGTGTTTGACTATTTTACATGACGTGAATTGACCCATCTTTAATTTTAAAATTTTCCAATTATTTTATTGAATAAGTAGTGAATTATTTATAAGGTAAGATATAATTATTAATGAATGTATAAATTTAATTAAATTTCGAGTAGATAGCTTTACCGGTGTTACATACTAAACGAGTAGATTCCATAATTTGTGTTATATGTATCTATCTAGGTACTTAATTAATTCAAAACAACCAAATAAAAATGTTTAAAACCTAGTTTATTAAAGTCTTAGTTATAGAATATTGTTACGATGTAAAAAAACAACATTAATATGTGAAATACTTTTCTTGTAACAGTTTATCGTTAAAAAAAGTATTATGTCAAAAACTCAAAATAATAAAAAAAATTTAAAATTAAAATGTATCAAATATATTTAAATTATTAATGGTTAACACGATATACTTGTGTATTTAATCAGAATTAACTTTTAATGATTTTCTATTTAAAAAAAAATCTTTGCATTGTAAAATATATGTACGATATATCTGATATAATTTGGAGACATCTATTTGACCGTGACCTGATTGAACTCAAAAGCAATCCAATAGTAAGAATCTTAAAAACTATATATTATGAAAAATAACACAACTGAAGATAAATAAATTGTGCAATTTTGTCAAATATTATACCTAAAAAAAATATTGTATGAGTAATTTAAACTGTGTCAAACTATGTCAACCTTAATAAGATGTACGTGTACTTAAAAATTCACCAATATAATATTATTTAAATATTATCTACTCCTATATATAAAAAAAAATATAGTTATTATATTATTACATAAATTAAATATCAATTAGGTAAATATTATGTTATAATAGTATATTTAAAAAATAAATAAAATTTAAAATATTAGCGCTCTATGATATCTGCCATTATTTACAATCAATATTAATCAATCGTATAAATATATCATTGTAATTAAAATATTTTCAAAGTTAAAATATTGAATAAAGTTTTTTAAATTATAAACTTAATTTGAGATAATTTATTTTGCTTCTTGTAAATCCCTGGAGTTTTGTAGAGCTCAATACTGTAGTATTTATACTACTATTTATTAGACTAAACTTCTAAATATTGATATTGCATTATTTATGACCTTTTTTGTTTTGCATTAATTAATTTCAAATCTCCTGAATTATAGTCCAATGCATGGCAAATATTTTAAATATTACCACAGTTATATTGGGCAATATTACTGTTTTACTAGATACTTTTATAATTTATAATATTTATGTATTAAGATTTACAAAATATGTTGTACGATTTATAAATATTAAAGTAATAACTGGGGGTATCATATTACTGTGCTGTAAATCTCTTTTTAGAATGTTTTTTTTTATATAAGTACCTACTTAATAGAGCTCCACTCCAATAATTTTATCAATCCGAGCACTAACAATAATTCATATGAATATACTATATTCACTTAAGTGAATAATAGTTGAAATATCATGGGTATCACCATGTATTTAATATTATAATTGAATAATTAAGACAATATTTGTTTGAAATAATATTTAGTTTTTATTCTTAACTAGGTTGTAAAAAATTCAGCCCAAAATAATTTTACTTAATCGGGTATCACTAATCTAGGGAAATATAGTTATTATTATTTTAACAATTAAATTCATTAATAATTATTCTAAATTAATTGATTATTATTATAAAAATAATAATAAAAAAATGTACTCAATAATATGTATAATATTATTTATTGATAAAGTTCTTTAACCACAATAGAAATTTTTAGTAGTCATAAGGTATAGTTTAAACAATTTAAAAGCCATAAATAAAAAAACGCGTATTAATAATAAATACATAATCTATTATCATAAATTAGGGAACGGATTTAAATGCTCTAAAAAATAAGAAAAATGCCTTAAAAAATTTCACAAAAAAATGGCCTAAAAAACTTTAAAAATTATGAAATATATATATAAATTATGAAAAATCAGATAAAAAATATTTTAATACAATAAAACCTTAATTAATTAACTCTCAATTATCTTCTGTCCATCTTCTTTTTACCCTAAAAAATTAATAAGTATACAATTTATATAGGTATATTCGTTATACTTTTACCTTTTGTTTCATAGCACTGTATAATTAGGTGCTGCTTAATATTCTCAAACAGAAATCTTCGATGGTTATCGGCCAGTGTTGTTTTGTATATCGAGGAACTTCGTTCCACGTCAACTGACGCCATAGGTGCAAACTTCATATGAGCTATGTCATCAGCAGTTAGTTCTTCAAATATTGTATTATTTCGAGATGTTTCTTTTCCTTCCAAAATATTTGAAAAATGTTTAATTGTTTTAAATTCCGAATTTTTACAACTTCTAGTTTTTTTTTAATGGATTTCCGATAGTATTGTTGTCTGTTCCGATTTTATTTTGTACTTGAGCAATAATGCTCTATGATTCATAATCTAATCATCTACAAATTGTTTTTATAAAAAAATGAAAATACCTACTCATATAAAAAAAATGTATAAGTACCCAAATTAGTGATAATTTTATAGATTATAAAATGTAAATTAATTAACTAGGTACATGTTTTTGGAAAATATTAAACTCTAAGTTTTAATTGTACGTAATCAACATTTATCCGTATTCAATATAAATATATATCAGTATATGTATATATACTTTGACGTACTATATAATATTTTATAGGTAATAACATAATAAATCTATCAATAATATTTAGTCATTTTGATATTTACCTAGGTACACTTTTTTTTTTAAATATTAATTCTTAGTCTTCGTTGTTATCTTGTTATAGTGCATACAAACTCAAGTATATTATACTGTAGGTAGTTAGTTAATTAAAAAAAAAATTGATTAGCTTTAATTAAGTAAATACTATACAGTATATTGTGTGGAAGTGCACTTAACCTAAAGTATCCCTACTTTCCTATCAACATTAACAACTTACACTAAGTATATATCGTTATTTCTATCAATCATATTCACATTTTATCACTTAAAATTAATGAAAATTATATTTAATATTCAGTTATATGATAAAAAATTATTTACTCATAGGTATGGATTCACACCTACTTTGTTAAAATAAAACAGTTGTCATTTTATATTTTCACTGGTTAAATTGGTCTTGAGTAGCGCATTCTTTTTTATTTATTGCAGTACAATTTGATTGAAAATATATTTTTTTATTTAGTATACGAATTCGACAAAAAAAAATTATTTAAATAAATTATAAAATATGTAAATTAATTACGTACAGTTGTATTGCTACTTAATTATAGGTATTTTTTAAATTTTACGCAAATAACGTTGCTGATGCTTTCAGAGTGGATACTTGGAGGGACTGCGATCCCACTTAGGGGGATGGACCCAAAAATTGAAATCCTGGTACTATGGAAGTTCTCTAGTAAGTTTCAGTTGATGTTTCAGTTCCATTTAGTTTTTGTATGTGAACCAAGTAGTTAGATATGTTTTTCTTTAGTTTTGGAACACCGTCTTCTATTTTCATCTTTAACTAGAATTTTACCTTATATTATCTTGTTTACTGCTCTGTGTTTATATGTTTTATTTAGTTGATCTATAATTCATTTTAGAGCTTCTAAAGAACTGTAGTTTCAATTTATATTCCTTATCTATCTATACCTAACAAACTTTTCATATAAAAACACCTTCAAATTCAAAATTCGGCATGTCTTATAATCCTTTAGTGTTTCAGCTACTTAAGACCATATTCCAAAATAACATAGGTAAATCATTTTTGTAAATACCCTGTAAGTGCACTTCAGAGTTAAAATACTTAAATGGCTTTTATTAATTTACTCACTTTATCACGAATATATATTTTGTTAATTATCGATATATTTATTTTGTAATAAATAAAATATGGCTTTTTAAACTTCATATTAATTTAGTTTTTATTTTAAATAAGCAGGGTCCGTGAAGTAAGTATTATTTTTCTATAACATATGTCTAAGACCAAAATAATAATACTTATCTTTTATTGCAGCCCTTATAAAGTTATAAATAGAAGCTCAAATCAAACTCCTACATTTTGCGCTTCGTATCTTCTCCGGAAGTTACAAACAATTAAAACTATTAAATAAGTAAAAATATATGATTTCTTAAGTCTTTATGCGCATACTTTAATTTTAAATTAATGATTAAGATAACTGTGGCATGTATAGTAGCCACTTAATTATCAGTAAAAAAAAAAACGTGGATACATTATTTAGAATTTTAATACAATATTCCTACAGGCTACAATAAGTTTCAACATAACTATTAATATTCATAAAATGACGTGAGAGCATGTGTTGATTATGTATAAATTCAAATATTTATCATAAATTAAGTATTTGATAAAATGGCCAATAAATTCAACAAATTAATTTTTTTTGTCAATTTTAAAAATTGTCTAAAATTTTGAAGAGATAAAAATAATTAAGTACAAAATATTAATTATTATATTACTTTTAACCAAATGTATTGTTTTTATATGAGTGTTGCACAAAATAAATGTAGAAATAATTGTTAATTTATTTTTATATTTTTAAATAAAACATCTTTGATAAATTATACATGGATATAATCGTTATATTCTGCAGTTTTAAATGATACTAATCTATTTTTCATTGATATCATAAGTGCAAAGATGATATTCGAGAATAATTTAATTAAAACTTCAAGTACCTATCATAAATATACTATTTTACCTATTACATTATTGTAACTCCTACTTATTTTTATAAATGCAATTTTTAAGTTTTTGTAGTTTCTGGATAAAAAATAGCTAAATTAATAGATAAAAAAATGTTGGAGTTATTAAAATTGAAATTGTTAATAACATAAAGTATGAAATTAATATTTATTTTTTTATTTATTCTAAGTATGAGAAAAATTATGAAATTTTATAGTTTAACTTTAGCGGCTTTTATTTCGACCACCATTTACAATCCTGGATTTTGATCTTACGATAACAGTTATGAAAACAAAAATTTAATAAATTAATAGAACAAAAAATTAATGAACTACTAAATTTAGGTTTTTAGATAATAATAGATTTGCTCATATATTTACAGTGGTTTCTATAAATGCCACAGTTGAAATTTTGTTCGATTCACAAATTATTTTCTACCCGCCCGCCAATCGTATAGTATTGTACAAAAAGTACAAACACTAGTGGATTATATACCCGCCACTTAAAATAATAAATTGTATATAATCGTAATAATCGTAATATCATGTAGTAGGTAGTAGGTAAATAAGTAAATATAATATTTTGGAGTTATTTATTTAGTTTTTAAAATCTCAGAACTATTTTCAGTATTTCTTTTGCTTAGTAAACCTTCAGAATTAACAAATATAACAGTGCTTATATTAAGCATGAGTAGTTTTTGCTATAATTGTATGGTCTTACACAAATCAAAATTGATTCATAGATTCATTATTTATTTTATTATTCACATTTATACATTTACACATCACATTTTTAGTTATGTCATCACTCATCTCAAATTAAGAATATGTTTAACCAGTAAATACTAAAACATATAAGGTACTTCAATAATTTATGTGTGCAATAATATTCGTTTCAATCTTAAACAATCAATAATAATAATATACTTACCTAGTAATTACTAAAACTTGGTAAAATACAAATATTTTGTTACTAATCAAATATCCTATAATAAAAAAAAAGAATGAATCTTATGTTCCTTTATGTATTATATATGTAAAGACATTTGTATTACTTATGATACAATTATAGATAATACGAGTATGTGTAATTAAACATGGGTATCTTTTAACTCAAAAAATAAAAATATGTAGGTAAATTTAGATACATCGAGTAATACACTTTTTTTTTTAATATTAAGTAATACCTAACATCAACAATCATCAAACTTAAATGTTTATATTGGAGTGTAACAAAAAAAAAACACCAAATTTACAAGATATAACAAGAAAAACAAAAGTGTTTTAGGTATTGCCAATATTATTTTTTCAAGATATGATGATACAATATTTATGTTATAACGGAAATTAGAAATAAAAATCTAAGGTGGTCGGTGGACTAGCTATAATGTAATTTTATGTTGTTTTTGTTTTAATATCGAGACAAACAAAAAATGGTGTAATACCATTTATGCGTGATTGTCCCGATGTATAAATATTATCAAGGCTATTCAATGATATTTTAATAAATTATAATTATTAATGAAACAAAAACATTTTTTAAAGCAATTATCAAACAAACACGGACGGTCGTACGATGGTAAAAATGAACTGCTGGATGAGGATGGAAGTTATCGAAGAGAAAGTGGTTTTATAGAGTCATCATGTTCCAATAATATACAAAACGAATCTCAGGTAATTCGACTATATATTTTAATTGTTATTACTCACTATATTAAGTTTGAGTTATTAAAAATTAAAATTTACAATTTTATAATTATAATGCATTTTATCATTGAGTATAGATAGTATCTATACTCAATGATTTTATGTTAAAGATGCACTGTTTATATGAAATATTATTACAATATTGAATATTTTAACAGCTAAAAATCTATGAAACCTATGTATTTTTAATATTTTTATATGTCTATAGGTGGGGGAGGATCTTGAATACATTTTTTTAAACTTTTTGATCACTTTTATCAACATTATAAATAAAAATAAAAGGTGGAAAATGGGAGTGGTAGGTGTCAACTGGGCTATTCTAACAGATGTCTTAAATTTGAATACAATGGTATATTATATTAATTATGAAAAACAATTCAAGCGAAGATAGTCAAATATTTTTTATATTGCTATTAGGTAAAATAATTTGTTTTGCTGTTAGTAACACGGAAGATTAACATAATTTTTACCGAAAACATTTATTTGAAGATATCATTGTATGTATAAAATATAATAATATACATAAAAATGTTATGTTAACGTTAATAATATTTTTGAATTATAAAAACATAATGTATATCGTTATTCATAGTTTATAATTATGTAATTTTATTCAAATTTAAACTTAATATACCTATCTATAAAAATAATTTTTTTTTTTAATTCGGCTTTACGATTCATTGAGGATCTTAACCGCCAAAACTACCTCCTCCCATTTATCTCTGTCATACGCTATAACTTGCCCCACCTTCTTGGGCTACCTCATTCCATATCTCATTTATGCTGTCTATCCATTTTCATCGTGGTCTTCCCCGCTAACATCCAAGTCATTATTTCTTTTATTAGTCATCCGTTTGCTCGTCATGCATGTCCAGTCCATTGCATTCTAATACTTTTAATAAATTGCACAATATTTTCCTTTTTGTGTAAGTTTTCTAGTGGGCATTCGATCTCAATTCTTATTGTTATGTTCCGGTATTATTAACTTATATATTTTTTAGATTTTTGGTTTCAATCTGAATAATAAAATTTGTATTATATTTTGAAGCCACAATTGTAAAAATTGCACATTTTATAAATTTTTAACTACAAAGGGATTAGCAAATTTTCTCGTGATTAAAATGTTTGTCAAACTTAAACTCCAAATGCTTATAAAAATAAATTATGCCTATGTATTTCAAATATTTTTACATATGTAAAATATTTACATTATGTGGAATATTTCATGAAATGTCCAAGCATTTTTACACAGTGAATAGTTTTTTATTTTTTTTTTATTTGTCGAAATACTTTTAAAATTTCGTAAATATAAAATTATAATATAATTATTTGGTAAACAATTTCTAGTATCTACGGTTATTAATTTTGGAGTGACACAAAAAAAAAAGAAAATGGAGTTTATTTAAAAAAAAAAAAGGATTAGTGTAAAAATTCTTGTATTTCCTTATTTTTTTGTTTTCTCAAATTATAAAAAAAGTACTGAAAATTATTTTGACTTCTTGAAAGTACAGACTAGATCCAATTTTCTATTCAAAGCTATCCTCAAAGTTGAATACATTAAAAATTATGTTAAGTATAAAAAATACTAATTAATATAAACATTTGGTGAAAAATTTAACTATAGAATATAGTCAATTAAAATACACATAAACATTTCAAATCCACAAAAATAATATTTTTGTGTTACAACATAAAAACAAAAATTATTATTTTTCATTTAAATATTTAATTTTATCCAAATTTGAATTTAAAAAGAGCTTAAAAAAAACATGCATACTCTTCTTTAATAATTTTAAATTCTTATAATAACTTACGAAATTTCCAATCTTTCCGACCAAGCAAATGTTGTTTTATCCTTATTTATATAAAATAAACTTTAAAGAATTGTAAATCTAAAATTTCTATAAATACCTCAAAGAGGGACAGAATGTTTTGAAAATTTTGCTACGAATAGTTAATGTTAAAATAAGTAATCAAAGGTTTTTCACAAATAGTTTCTTTAAAGATTGGACATTAAAAATAATACATGTTTTTTTGAAGAGTAAATCGAATGACTGGCAAATAGTTTTAAATACTTTAATGCTTTCAGAATTTGACTGATAATAAATAAATAAAATTGTAAAGGTGTATTAAAATATTGATAATTTGAATTCATACTTTAATTTATTAATTCACTTTATTAATATATGTATAGTAAATTAATATAGTAAAAGAAAAGTTATAATCAACATTATTTAGACAGCAGTTAGTACTTAGTTTAAGTCGTTTTAAAATCAAAATAATATACTGTATAAATGAATACGACAGTATTATAATAATAGATACTATTTCTATTTACAGAAACATGTACTCGTATCATATATTTTTTTAATATACACATTTTCACATCTCTACTTTTAGACTCAATTTTTTAATTTTTTTTTTTTTTATTAAAGATAATGTTAGATCAACAAGGAAATCTTCGTATAATTGTTAAAAAGATCAAACCATTGCTCGGGATCGCAATTGAAGGCGGAATCAATACAAAACATCTACTTCCTAGGATAATAAATATACATGTAAGTATAATTATAAGCCTAGAACTAAATACAGATTTTAGATTTGAAATGAAACGAAGAAGTCAAAATAGATACCTAGCTATGTGATCTTACAACAATAATTGGTAGCTGCTGAAGGAAAATATTGGTAAAAAACTATTAATGATGTAGGTAATTGGTGACTGGTGTTACCTAATATAATCTAGTTAAAATTTTCATCTATTGTATTTTTCAGTTAAAAATATAATATTTTACAATTATGATATTATACTACGATTTTATAAATCATTCAATTTTTATTATTTAACAAACTATTTGTTAAAGCAATAAACGTTTGAATTTCAACTAGGTTTATTAATATTTACAGTGGTAATATTATTATTTAATTTTGATAAAATATTAAAAAATATTTAAATATTTAAATTACCATAAATGTAGGATCATTATTTATTATTCAAATTTTTAGTTTAGTCAACTAAAATTAAAAATATGTTTAACAATTAGATATTAAAAGATATCAGATATTTAACTTATTTCAATGTAGGCAGTAATAATTATATTCATTTAAATTTCAACTGGGCTTTAAATTTAAGTATTAATATTTTAATACCATATTCGAATATTAAATATGTCGATAACTTCGTGGATAATCTGTATTCATAGCTTTGGTTTTTTTGTAAATACTACTTAATATGAGCACCAACTTTAAAATATATAAAAATATATATAAGTAATCAATAAAGGTTAACTTACTCATAACCTGGCCTTTATAAAATTATAACTAAAGATCGTTTTTCAAATGTCTTATACGACAGTTTATTATTGCTTCAAATTTAAATCAATAAAAAGTATTGTTCAGGTAAACAGATTTGTCGATCATGAAATTCTCTTATTCGTACTTATTACTTTATAATTGTATGTATTTCATTAATTAAAATTAAATTTATTATTACTATACCAATAGTTTTCTAGTAGTTATGGTAGCTGTTAATTTGGCTCAACTGACAACTGTTGTAATATTTTTGTTATTTTTATTATTTTTGTCACGAATGGTATATTTTATTGTTCCAGATTTTATTAGTAATGATCTATTTTTTTATGTTTATTAATCAAATATATATTATTATATGAATATATAAATTTCAAATGTTCTCAACTCATTTGTAGTTCGGTTAGATTGTTTTCTAGTTACTAGTTAGCCATAAAACTAAAGACACGGTTATTACCATTATCGTGGTATTTACGATTCTTATAATTGTTGATCCATTGTTTTCAAGGCCTTTATAATAAAATTTCACCCAGAAACTAATTCTTTTTATTAATTATATTGTATAAATGTTAACGTTTGGTAATTATTAAGGCTATAGGCATTAAGCACTAAAACATAATTATGCTTTAATTATCAGTATTATTATAACTTATATGGCTAACTTATGTCTACCTATGTAATCAATTATTTATAACAAAAAAAAAGGCCACATGCAGTGATGACAGTGATGAAATAAGAATTTATAATTAAAAATAACAACCAATAAGCACCTTATCTATCATTATCAAACTCGGATTAAGGATCGGTTGAGCCCCAGGGTACCATAAACTTAGTAGGCCCCCTTAAAACTTAAATTTCAAAAAAACTGTATCACTACATTTTAAAGACTGTATATTATTGTATAATTTTGTACAATAAAAAAAATATATATACAAGGTTGAATAAATTAATAATTATTTAGATAATAATTTATTATACCTACAGTCTACACTTATTAGGTATATATATAAAAACGCTGTATCAGTGGCGAGCTCAGCTTTTTTGTAAGGGGGAAGATTTAACTTGTCACAGACCCTACATTTTTTTCATGGAGATAATATATTATTAAAAAAAAATCCAAAGGGGGGGATATGACACCCTGATCAGCCCCGTGAGCACGCCACTGTGCTGTATTTATTACTAAAAAATTATAACTTAAATTATTTTCCTTGCTTTTTCTTTTGAAAATTGTTGTATAGTTTCATTGAAATTAATCAATTGCAAAATTTTCTAATTACAATATCATTAATGATGTTTAATTTTCTTGAGTCTGGCTTGTTTTATATTTATTTTATTCTTGTTAACTTGGTAAATGCTCTTTCGGCCGAACAATTGGCCACTGCGATAGTTAAATATAATCTAAGAGCAATTAAAATGTCTAGCTGCAATTTTTTTGTTAAATCATTTTATTATTATACATGGATATCTCATGCTATAGTTATGCGAATAGATCAACAATACCTAATATAAATTATTACTATGTATTACATACGTTATCAACTATTAGAATATCAATTTAATATTTATTATCATTTACCTAGTTATGTTTTGTATTATAAATTAAAAACATTTTTATTTTATAATTGTTAATTACCTACTATACCAAGTACTTACTAAAATATATTTTTTTTTAAAACGCATTAATAAAAATATATATTTTGGAGATAAAGATGGGCCCACAAAACCAATGCGCCTAGGGACCCTGCCCCCTTAGTCTGGACTTGATCCTTATATTATTACAGACTGCTAAAATAATTTTTAATTCATCTCAATAAATTAATGATATTTATCATCTAAATAACAATATTAATATATTATTATAACAATATTTTCAATCGGTTCTTAAATATTTATTAGGTATAAATAAGGTTAGGTGTAAATATCTATTTACCTATAATCTATATACTATAATATGTATACTATTAGTATTTAGTATATATTATTACACACTCCTAGTTATAAAACACAACCAATTTTAAAAGGTATTCGAATACAAGTATATTTGAATACTTTTTTAAGTAGTTTTATGGTATTCTGAATACTTTCAAAAATTATTTTCAACAAAATTATTAATTACCATACGTCCATTTTATTAATTATTTTTTACAAAAAAGTTTAAAATTAAAAAAATTACACATCCTATTTTATAAGGGTCCTATAATGGAATTTTTTTAAGAAAAATTAAAATCTAATACTTTTATTAATTTTACTTGAAATATATATAAATTAAATATGTGAACATGTATTTACCTCTAAAAAGTCAGATATATTATATTTATTTGTGAAATTGTTAAAATCTTGTATTCTATGTTGTAACATCTTCGTCAAATAACCAAATCGTCCAAAGCCCCATATATTTATCTAACGACACTCTAAATTCAAACCTAGCAATTCCAACAGTCCAAAACGTTTTAAAAACTTTCTACAAACGCTAGCACTCTAAATTTCACAATTAACACAGTCCCTTGATTTCCGAATTATCCACCAATAACGCTATTCTTGGTGACCCCAGAAGGTGACTCAAACGTACCTGGTGTTGTGACCTGCTAAATTAAAATTATTAAACTTCCTTCCCTTTCATTCTCTCTTACTAACGTTTTAAAAACAAACTCCTACCCTTAAGTGCCTCAAACCGGTGGCTAATTTCCTGTCCCTCAAACCATGTTATCTCCATAACATACGCTTATTGTAAAATAATAATTGTTAAAAAAAAAGTTGTACTTAATAGGTAACTATACTGATATACGATATACATATATTATATATAATACAGTATACAATTTAAAAGAAATACATTTTTATAATAGTATTTTAAAAGTATTTTTAATACTTTTTTATTCAAGTACTAGTATCAATATCTTAATACTTTTTCAAAAGTATTTTTACAATACACAACACGACACATAATGTTGAAACTTTTAAATTTTTGAAATATATATATTATTCATTACTTCATTAGAAATATACTTTTCATATGGTAATTTATTAGGTACCTATTTAAGTGCATAATAATTATTGTTGTTTAGTAATTATAAATAATTAATCTATATGGCTAAAAGCTAAACCATAGACGTAAATATATATAATATATACCAAAATATTACATTTTATAAAGAAGATGTTTTCAATTTTCAAATATTTTAAAACATTAAAATTAAACTTTAAATTATTTTCGTTATCTTTACTGATATTATATATATATATAGTATTTAATTAATAATCATACTACTGTGGATTATTAATGTAATACGTTTAGTACACTGATACTTGTTGACTAAAAAATAATGTTACGACAACAACATACACTTTTAAATGAGTTTAATTCATAGAACATTTTACAACCACATTTTATTGATTTCATGTTGAATCATAGTATGTAGAATTCAGTAAAATATTTTTTCTCTTAATAAAATGTATCAAGGTTGAAGGTATAATCAATTTATAATTTTAGGAAAATGGGGCTGCATACGAAGCTGGTGGTCTTGAAGTCGGTCAGTTGATTTTAGAAGTCGACGGTCAAAAAGTAGAAGGTGAGTATACCTACTTTGGTAAATTCCAAAATAATATTAAGTAACATATTATGTAATGTGTGTATAAAATATAAATAAACAATTAAAGTTAGCATTACTATTATCAACTTTTATTTTTTTTCAGGAATGCCTCATCAAGAAGTAGCTAGGCTCATCGCAGAATCTTTTGCACAAACTGATAAATCCGAAATTGAGTTCCTTGTAGTTGAAGCAAAGAAATCGAATTTGGAACCAAAACCTACCGCACTGATATTTTTGGAAAGTTAACCGGTTGAAAAAAAACTATTGATGATATGTTATAGCTTATTAAGTACAGTGATGGATTCCAATAACGTGACGACTATTAATAAACTAGTTGGAAACATACAAGTCATTTGTCTGAATACATTTATTTGTATGATTAATTTTAATTATCTACTATAAATTGCAAGATGATATGTTATTAATTCAATTTAACATTTCACATTTAAGTATTTTTATCGAATCATTTTATTATTTTTATTAATTCTCATTTTTATTCTTTAATAATTCATTTTCTATAAACTTCATTATAAATATCTAATTTTATATTACTCTTGTTCAAATTGATATCCAGTATAAATTATATTACGTTATATTATTATTATTATTATTATTTAATAATGCTACACAAAATATAAGTAAAAGTTAAATACCATAGAATTATTTTTGAATAACTGGCCTAATAAATTATTATATTATGTAGGTATATCTGATATCATAAGACATATTATTATAATTTATAACGTACAACAATTATTCATACAAATAATAAAGTAATAGTACACTTGCACAGATCACACGTAAGGCGTAATATAAAATTTTACAATATAACGATAATTCTTAGTAAGTACTAATATTATATTTTAGTTCATTGTTTTAAGTGCCTTCAATACCGATTGGGTGTAAGAAATGTGGTTTAAAAGCATTGGTCTATATAATTATTTTATCTGTTGTACGAGAAAACTTTATAATAATATATACAACTTACATATTATTATATAATCATATATAAAGTAGTGATCGTTATAAGAAGCAATAATAATAATAATAATAATAATAACTGTGGCCTTGTCTTTGATACCCTAAATAACTTATAAAACAACTTTTTTTTGAAAAACGTCGTTACATAGAATTATGAAAAAATAAGACTTTTCGAAATAATGAGTGTAGACACTTAAATCCTCCCCCGAACAGCATGATTCTTAAGAGAAAACATCATCTCCTATATTCGATTACTACATATAATAGATATATCTATTATATAATATAGTCATAGGTATTTATAATAGGTATGTGTACATACCCCTGTTATTCTAAGTTACTTCGACAACTGACCACGGGTACCTATGTTTATATATATTTTAAACTTCCTTTATACGATATATAATGGCATACTATAATATAACTACGTGGCAAGTAATTTTCCTCTGTAAACATAACCGTCGCCTATATATTATATTATTATACTTAATATTTTGCCATTTTGCATTATTAAATAGTACGCCTTTGTGTACGTTCGAATTTCATTAAGATTATTAATTTCATCATATTTAAAATTGAATTACATATAATATTATTAACGTTATTATTGAATAGTTGCATAGAATCATAGAAACACACACTATATATTATGTATGTGTCGTATAGGTATTTATTGAGTTCACTCGCGTATTTAATTGTTATTTTCTCTTTCTCTCTCACTTTCGATTTTTTTTTTTTAAATTAAATTAGACGATATACATATAGTCATGATCATTCACTAATGTTATTTTTATCAATTTCAGTCTTTTTCTGTACAAAAATGAATTGTGTATTAGTGTACTAATAATAATATTATAATAGTTCGGTGCTGTGTTATTGTACCACCCGGGGGAAGATTTTATGGTGCCACTCTTTATTATTTATTTATCAACATGGCAAAACAATTGAGTACCTATACCAAACAAACATACCGTTATAAATTTATTTATTTATAAAGAACCACATTCTTAATTTATATATAGTTGACGATGAAATAATATTTATGTTTATACGCATATTATAATATAATATCCGAACTATATTTTGAATACATATTGTAGGATATGAAAATATATTATTTTTTTCATGAATCTAGTAGATTCCTTATCATTTTTAAAAACACAACAAAGAATTACTTTAAAACTAATTAAAATTACTTGAAAATTTTTCTGCTCATAAAACTTTGCACCTCGATTCTTAGGAAGCTTTCTCCTCTTTTTAAACACGGCACCGTAGTTACCGTTCATCACAGTTAAATTAAACTCAAGACTAAACTACGAGTGTTGTCATTTCGTTTTTAAACTTTATAAAGATTAAGAGCACTGAGAATTTGGCTGATGTATTACAGGCATATAATTATATTATATACCTATATACTGCAGTAGTAGGTATAATAGCTACATATTATAATTGGCTTTGCCCGTTACATTATTTTAGCTCAATCGAAAAAAAAATTATAATAATAAATAATAGGCATACTTAGACCACTTAGCTATATAGTTTTATTAATTTGTGGTATGCCGTAAAATGTTAATAACCGCGATATTATATTATTAATACTTATATATATATATATATATATATAGAACTCGACTCGATATTTTATTTTAGATATATAACTATTGTTTTTATTTGTACAAATTAATTAATAAATATTTGTTGTTTGTTGGATATATTATAATTTAAAAATATATTATATTATACACGTATACATAAATATATATATTTATTTATACAGTATTATACGGAGTGTCCCACGATGTTCTTGGTATTTTCAAGTAACAAACATTGTAACTGGTACATCTAGGACCCCCTGTTAAATATATGTATAATGTATATATTATACATACATAAATACACATACACACACACATATATATATATATATAGACGTGTGTGTATGTATATATGATAGGTATATTATATATTTATATATTGATGAAATGTGTATTTTAATTTACGATGACAAGTAATACTTGAGCCTGTATTTTTGGTACGTTGTAAAACACGCACTATATATTATTATGTTGCATGTTTACTATTTGTAGTCGTAATTAAATTGTTACTAAAAAAATATACTAATAATTACTGAAAAACGTAGTACTTTTTTAAAATGATATATTGTCATGATACTATATTATGTATTAGCCTTTGTAACTACCCCCCCCCCCCCTTAAGTTGTCTTTTTTTGAATTTAGGTTATTAACAAATATTGGTTTAATTAAAAGAGAGTTTACTTCTGCAAAACGCCTTAAGTATAATGTATGATCGAAAAACTATAATTAATAAGCACTTTTCATATGCTCAAAAATTATAAATAAATAATTACGTATAATAGTATAATACTATTTTTATAATTTTTTATAAGTTACGACTTAAATAATTTAAATAGAGGATGCATAATAGACGTGCGTTTTACATTTTACAATAGTCTTAATACTTATGTAGAGATAATTTAACCCATATCCATATTAAAATTAAATCTTTATAATAATATATTATTAAAGTCATTTATTTTACTTTTAGTGTTATAGTAGATTATTATAATTTTCCCAAAAATAATGCATTTTATATATTAATATTATTTATTTATTTATTTTATTAATATATAATTGTTATCTATCTATACATATACAAGAGAGTGATATTTTGGATTAAACGCGAAATCTCAAAAACTATTTAACCTGAGAAGCTGACATTTGGTAAGTACCTAGGTAGATAATCCACTAAAAATGGGTTTTGCGAAATTAGGGGTAGAAGGGGTAAAAATGGAGAATTTTATTTTTCGAACAGATGCTTTTGAAACTTTTTAACCTACGGTAATTTTGTTTTTTGATGATACTGCAAATATTGCTTACACAACTACATGTAATCGAAATATTTTAAAAATTTAACCATGGATATGCATTCTTAATATAATGAGCTACTTCATTAAATTTATCTCTTAAAAGCATTGTTCAACTTATACATTTTCTTCTGTGTCTGAAGTCATAATTTTTCGATATTTAACTGTTTGAAATGATAAAAATATCTGAGATAATTTTATGTGTTAAACAATATTTTATTGACACGGTTAGCTTACCATTAGTCATTTCTAATTATAATGCAAACTAATATAAGTTGATTTATATAGAAATCACTTTGAAAAAAAAAAAAAATCACAATCCCCTTGAAAAGTTTAAAATACATACCTACATTATAATTTTAAAATTACACATAAATATTCTTTTCAATAATTATATGCGCTCCTGAAATCTAATGCAATACAACCTAAAATACAAGATCTCTATCACAGAATGTATGGAAAACAACGGGTACCTGCCGGCTGCCACATCGCTTTAAGCACTCAACTTCATGTAGGTACGTTTCCACCGAAAAGATCAACAGATTTCTTTCCTCTATGTCGACTGTCTGTCCGTCTAATATGCATAATATATATAGCATACAAACGCTAAAAACACGAATTTTAGAAATGTGTACAATAAGAATCGACACGAAACTCAATCTAACAAAAAGAAAGAAATTAATAAAATCATTGTCAAAAAAAATTATTAAAATCTAAATTTTAAATAACGAAAAAAAAAAGTAACAGTGATAATGAACGGACGATAAGGCGCAAACAGATATTAACTATGAATGATTTAAAAAAATATATACGGCGCTTGTGGACGATGATGACCAAAGTTTATAGATACTTAGTAGGTAGGTATCTATGAACCTTGAATGATGACGACGATAAAAATTAATATTATCATTATCGTCATCATCAAAATAAAAATAATCAAAATTGATTCGTTATTATCACATTTTCAGTTGTATTTTTATCAATCGGTAATGCGCATTAACATCAGGTATTATTACTTTTAATATTATCATGATTCATTGTTATCGCCGATTTCCGTAATATGTTTTAGAGAAATGTTTTATTATTTTCATCAATTATAATGAAATGTATAATTCAATTAATGCACCAAACGCGAATGGTGCCCTTGATCGGCCTATACGCTCTTCCGACGTCGTTTTGTTTAAATCCGATTCAAAAGTGATTAACATAATATTATTATCGTTGAACTGTAATAATAATTATCATAAAATGAAAAGAAAATAGACTGTTCAATGTTCATATAGCAGGATTGATTGGTCAGTTAGTTGTTCATATTCATTGTTAGGTACTCTTTTATAACAATAACGTCCGTGCACAACTAGAATTTTTGTGTTCCCGTCCACATGAGTAGCAGTGATGTCCACACAAGAAAAGTTTACTGCGGCCATAAACGTCATCAGGAGTTTACCAAAAAATGGTGAGTGTTATACAATCAAGCGCAATTAAATTGAATATGATTATGTTAATATGCTATTTGTATTGCCAAGAATATTTCTGGGTACCATCAGAAACCACCTATTAATTTATTTAGTATTATTATTAACCCAATTTTTAAGCAATACATAAATCATGGAATAACAGTCACTGATTATAAAAGTAAAATGAGAGGCTTGATCAGTATTTTTATTATTATTTTTTTTTTTGAAGAGGAAGGGTTAAATATTTATTTAATGCTCTAGACATAGTTAAATATAAAAACCTACATTTTTTTCATTTATTATACTTGGTATTTTCCTATTATACGAGACTACCATGATTTTTGTCATCATAATTCTGTTATTTATGACTACCAACATGGTACTTTCCTGATATACGAGACTACGGCTATTTTCGTGACTACCAACCAAGACTATCTCCTTTATCGTGACTACCACAATTAGCTGTACGATATCCACGCGCTGTGTTCTAGCGTAGCAATTCACAATTATTATATTATTATATACAGAGTGATTCAAAATGTATGTTACAGCCATTTTAACACATCGATATTTAAAATAGAGAACAATTTATGATACAAAAGTTTTTTGATGTAAAAACATCTAAAATGATTATACAACACTAATATTATTACATTTTTTTTACATATAATTCGTAAATGTGGCCATCATTATTTATTATTTTATTTGTGGATTTACCATTTTTTACCACTATTATTTTTGTATTTATTATAATTATTATTTTATTGTTTTTAGTGACCGTACGCCACATATGTAGCGTGTGTTGTGTAATACATATACATTACAAATGATTACTGGGTATTTAAATCTTTTTTTTATGTATTATATAATTAAAATATAGCCATCCCAACAATATCTACTGATAAAAAAAATATCAAAGAATTAAATATGCAGGTGCATTATACAATTATATATATTAAATAAAACTAAGGTAGTCTGTGATAATAGGAAAATGTGCAAATTTTGGTAGTCTTAGATAACAGGATTGTGGTGTTTCACAAAACAACCGTGGTAGTCTTATATAACATAGGTAGTCTTGGGAGGTAGTCGCAAAAATAGCCGTAGTCTCGTATAACAGGAAAGTACCTTATATTTATATAATCTTTTAATTTATTACATTGATTACAGTAAAACTAATATTGAAACTATAAAAGTGTAATACCTATGGTACTATAAACCAGCAAAGAAAATTGTTTGGGTGACTAATTAGTAATTTTAAAAATTACCTAGATATATATTTTCATTACTACTTTGAATGAAACGATTGTATATAAGTTTGTGTGTTCAAAGTATATCAGTTATCAACTAATATATGTATATATATATATATACATAAGTTACACAAGTGTATGAGCAATTTTAATTCAATTTTTTTTGTTTTAAATTAGGTTAAAATCATAATATAAAATTAAATATCTAAGATACAAGGTACCTAGTATAATTATTTAATTAATCTGGAGCCTTAAAAATGTATATTGCTCGACTACATTTTTAAGATTTTTGTACCACTGATTAAGTACAAATTTCAAAAATGAAATATCAAGTATAATTCTTATTTATTAATTATTTTTTTTTTCAATTTTTATTTTATTTTTATTGATTGAAAATTTTGTGCTGTAAGTATAAACATAAAATTTGAAAACTTATTAATTTTAAATAAAGTTATGATCTTTGTTTGAAATATTTTAACAATAATAATAGTTTTTTAATAGAAGCTCAATTTTAAAAACATTTACTTAAATTAAATCTGACTGGTCAATAAAAAAAATATAATTAGATTTCAAAGAAAAGTATGCATATTATATAAAAAATAGGTACTTGTTAGCATCTATCCACCACTCCATATAAGACATAATGTCACACATTTTATATGTTTTGACAGTAATTTATGTTGTAAAATATTGAATGCCAGTATTAAATATTATTGGAAATAATTCATTCAGGAAATGTTTTTGAATTTATTCTGCTTGCATTCCAAATTAGAGTCCTAATGATGGACCATACTCAAAACTAGATCTAACTAGAGCCTTTAAAATATTTGAAGTTATTTAATTCAATAAAGTGGAAAGTAAAAGAAAACAACATTAAATAATTTAGTAATAACATATAATATTATGGTAAAATTATAGAATACAATATACTGTATATTATTTTATGCCATTTTTGTTTTCTAGTTAAAAAAATTATTTAATTTTTTTTATTTATTGTTTTACTATTAAAATATATTATACATTTATTCAATAATATTAAGTTCTATTGTTATGAAAAGCTTATTGAAATTTTGGTTTATTTACATTCACCTTTGACCAATTGGTAATATGCAAATATTTTAATTGCTGCTGACTTGTTTAAAATGTGTGTTACCTATGGTTGTGTTGTCTCCGTCTTATAAATGTATAGTATAGCAAATTAACATTCTTCAGAATCCAATTGTGTGTTGTTAATTTTTATGTTAAAATGTATTGACCTATTTTTAAACTTAAAGGTAAGAAAATTATCTGCGCTTAAGGGTCAACTTTTTTTGATATTTTAATTTTTAAGCAATATATAATTATGTATATTATTACAAATTAAAAATTCTCATCTCTAGCTTAAAAATTAAAAAAAGCCACAAAAATATTCCTATACCTTTAACTTTAATAATAGGTCAATACACTTGTGTATTCAAATTTACAATACAAAATCGATTCTAATGAACGCATATTTGTTATGTTAAACATTTGTAAGCCAGAGACAACGCATGCATAGGTAGTGTCCTCTCTTAAGGATTTTTTACAAATCATATGTTTATTCTTTACATGATATAAAGATTATAACATAATAAATACTTAATTACAATTTTAAATTCACAGGAAAAATATAAAATAAGTAATATATATTTAAAAATAAAATTTGTTCCCTCCAATTATAACCATCATAAATCCAAAGTTGAACAGTGAAATAACCTTCTATGGCCACTTTAATCCATTATCTATTTAACATAACTTTAGTAACTAATAGTATAAATTTTCCTATATTGTTTATAATAGTTTAAATAACACAATTCACTTAACATAAATTGCACAGTGTACTCTATTATTCAATTTAATATACTTAATTAACATAAATGTAAAATAATAATGTTTTATTATTATTTGATAAAAAAAAAATATATATGTATGTAATTTAACTTCCTTAGTAAAATTATTTTATAATAATAAATTGTTGAAAATAACTTCCTTTATTATAACTATTCTTATATGATACTTAGTTTTATAAATGTACTCATAAAAATATACATTTAAAAATAAACATAATAATTAATATTGTAATAATAATAATATAAATTATAGCATAATTTGAATTAAAAAAAAACTTAAAAATGTATTAAAAAATAATACCTTACTTTTAAAAATCATCTATTATGCCCGGAAAACATATTTTAATTATCTACCAATATTTTTTAGGAAAAAACAGTTTTTCAATTATGTCTTCTAATTCAATCCATGATGCATTATTTTCCATAGGAATTAATTGTACCTACCTGTTTGTTTTTCTATACATTCAAAACATTGTATTTCAATAATAGTGTAATGTATTAAATTTAAAAATATTACTGCATAATTAAAAATACATTTTTTTTTGTTACTATTTCTCTGATTTGATTTAAATATTATCTCTCGAAGTCTCGGCTTTATGCCTGCAATGAATAAATCTAAATTCATGTATTTGAAATACTAGCTTAAGTAACAAACTTAAATTGTACACTATCTGAGTATTAAATTTCAATTTTCTTTTCATTTCTTTGTTGTTTTTTTAATTTTATTTTATCCTTTTTTATTTCAAGCTTTATGTTTTGTTTCTTTTTGTTTCTATTTACTCAGTTTTTTCTTTTGCTTAACCCATTGTCGATGTCTCTGTGCAAATCCCACCATTGGTATTGAATGAGTATTGCACTCACTTCATTGTTTATTCATTTTATACATTATAATGTATTATATAATGATCATAATATAAAGAAATCAACACCAAATTATATATTTTTTTTTTTATACAAAGTGTTTTACTATTTCTTAATATTATGAATATTTCAAACAATACTAATTAAAAATTACATTATTGTAAGTATTTATTTTATAAAAGATACTTCAAACATTATTTTCTTTAAAATTAATTTTTTCTAATTCTTTATGTACATATATACGAGTACATAATAACATTCTATAAATAGAGTATATATATATATATATACTCTATTTATACTCTCTCTCTATATATATATATAATATACTATTTTATATATGATAATATAAATATTATGCCAATATTGAGTGGGCTAAATACTGAGATGTTTTGAGTGGTATAAAAATTTAATTTTATAGCTCACCACGATACCAATGACAAGTTAAAATCATGAAATTCTATCCACTTGTTAAGAAAACTTTAATGTATTTTATCCTTTAAGATTTTGACTCTTGTAGATTATTTCATAGTATTATTAAAATAGGATTGCAAATTTGCAAAAATCTAACATTACCATAAGTAGAATTATATCGTTTAGAGTTTAATAACTAGACTACTAGAGGATGATTAATTTTTTTAATTCAGTTGTTAATGGTTGTAATGTGCTCACATCTTAATTATTTTAATGAATTATGTGTTATTAATGTTGACACTAAATTATTTGTAATTAAACTTGTTGATAATACATTTATTAGCGTTGTTGTACCATATAAATTCTTTTTTAGAGACATTAGTGTTTATTTCACTTATGATTTGTGACAGTAGATTGCAACATTGATGATTCAATATCCCTATGCTATTCTTATTCTCCTTTTAGGTTTTTTTTTTAAATTCTTCTAGTAGATCTATATTCATTTAAATTTAAATACCTTTGTTTCAATAAATATTAAGTGTG
Organism: Rhopalosiphum padi; assembly: GCF_020882245.1. Lineage (NCBI taxonomy): Eukaryota > Metazoa > Arthropoda > Insecta > Hemiptera > Aphididae > Rhopalosiphum > Rhopalosiphum padi. The sequence goes on from NC_083599.1 coordinate 43,816,969, forward strand.
ACTCAATTGGTCAATATTTGTTTCTTACTATCAAATATTTGTTGGAGTAGTTCTCAAAACTACTTTGGTATAATCTACATTATTAACATCAAATTATTACTAATCAATTTTTTTAGGGGCATACCAACCATCCAAGGAACTTCTGCTTCGGTTTTATGCATACTTCAAGCAAGCAACAATAGGACCTAACAATCAGCCCAAACCCAGCTTTTGGGATGTCGTTAATCGAGCAAAATGGCAAGCTTGGTATAATTTAGGTGACATGTCAAAAGAGAATGCAATGCAAGAATATGTAGATGAGTTAAAAAAAGTAACTATTGAGAATTAATTAATAAATATAAATATATTTACAGTAATACAGTTTATTTAATATTATTGTTCTATTTTAGATACCTATTGTATGGATTATCTAATGATATATCCTATACATATCATATTTAGAATCCCAAAGTACTAACTCATGTTAGTCATTCAATCAATCATAGATCATTTTTTTTCAAGGTTTCTAATTTTCTATAATAATAATAATAATTTAATAACAGATAAAAATTCTACCAAGTAAATTTCATAGTTACGAAATCTGTTTTAAGCTCAAATAATATGTGAGATTTGGCAGTGTGCTGTAATGGTCAAATAGATGGCCATGACAGTAATATGTTCAAACCTCAGTATAATGCAAAAAATACCATATACTTTATATTATCCTTTCATTGTTCCGATTGCTTTACCCTGTCCCTCTGGGCTAACCTCCTGACGTTCATACAAGTGAAAATTCTATCTTAGAGAAGGAAGTAATAGTGCGCTAGACACTCCACCCATTTCAAGTGATAAGATATTAACTAAGATTGATAAAGTTTTGAAGGAATATTGAAAAAAATTATGTTAGATTTGTGTATATTTAAATTAATTATTAATAATTTACTAATTTTCCAGTTAAATTCAATTTAATTACATTAATTAAACTTATATATATATATAATAATACATTATGTAAATGATGTGTGATTTATTATAGTTAAAAATTATACTAACAAAAAAATTAATACATTTTTAATTATAACAAATTTTATCTGCAACTTCAATAGGCATAATTGACAATTGTATAATATACTGGCTTCACAGAAATGTTGTGTTGTTAATTATTTATTTAATTTATTGTATTATATTTAAATTTGCAGATTGTAGAAACTATGGCTTATACAAATCCTGTGGCTGATTTTGTATCTAGCTTGGATTCGTTTTATGAATCAGTTTCCATTGATGACTTAGAAATGGTGGTTGGTCCAATAGAACGAGGCAATTTAATAGGTAGGTATTTTAATTTTTTGTTTATTTAGATTTTATGAAAATAAAAAATAATGGTGATTATAAATGTAGATAATTACCAAAAATATTCATTCAAATAAGGGAATGCATCATGTATAATATGATATTACCACATAATATTATTATTACATAGTTGGAGTTGAAGGTGATGTATAGGGACATATTTACCCTAGGGCTATCCAGAGCTACAGCTCTGTGTAGCAAACTGTTGAGTAATTTAATAATTTAAAAAAAAATATTTTATTTTATTTAAATTTTGTACATATTACAATATAATAGATCACTTTTATTTTTTTATTAAATACAACTAAATTTATAATGGAAATAATACTTAACTAAAAAAATAAAAACTTGAAATACATCTCTAGTAATACTGCTATTATTATATTTTTATAATACCTTAAAGCATTTGTATACCTTATGATCTTATAATATTTTGTCCTGTAAAATTGTTATAAGTATATACTATTATTTTTTTACAGAAAAAAATAGCTGCAGCATAGTTTCATCAATAAATGAACATCAAGATATAGCAGATACAGAAATAGATGAAGAATGTTTTCATGATGTATTAGAAGTAAACAATTTGGTCAGCATTACATAAGTACTTTTCTTTTTTTTTTAGTCAAATACAATTTTACATTATATACGTCATATCTAAACCAGTTGTTCAAGTCAACAAGTCCCTGTTATTTGATCAGGAATTCATATATCTGTAGATCTTCCAATTGGATTAGGTTAGAATTTCTATGAAGGAAAAGCAGATATATCTAAAGTAGAATTTAGTATATACCTGTAGATTAAAATTATATTATATCTCACCTGTTTCAAATTTAAGATTATCTCATATAGATATTATAATACTTGTTATTATCTGAGGTTTGGGATAATAAATAAAAAATATGTATATATATAATATATATATATCTTTAATAAGACAATATTAAATGCTCCAATAAGATATGAATAGAAGTATTCACATTAAAGAATTTTTAAAAGTAATTAATTTGAAATATAACTACATTTTATATTGTGTGTAACATAAATCATAATAACAATTTTATTATAATATAACACTATACATTTCATGACTGAAGTCAGATATAACTTTAATGTCTTTAAATATATTTAGTTGATATTTTTACTCTAATATTAAGAAGTTTTGCCAACCATACATGTATTGTCTCTGTTTTACAAAAATAATTTTATATTATTGGTCTTCATATTGTGGTAAACATTTTCAATCAAACTAAATCTACAATTCTATAAAGCCTGAATATTTTTTCTTTTAAGTCATTTTTGCATAAATGGTACTAACACCTTTTCTTTAAATAAGTATTGATCAGTATATTATCAGAAAAGTGTTGTATTAAGATGGAAACTAAAATATAAAATATAATTTTCAAATTTTATAGAATTATAAAAATTGATAAATTGGTATTGGACCCCTTAATGTGAAAATAGTTTTTAAATATAAATAAATAAATAAATTTTTAATATATAATATGTCAATTATGTAAAATTGTATTTGATTTTTTTTAATTACGTTTTCGATATTTTTTTTATTTCTTAACACTGTAGTTTGTTTATTATAGTTTCTATAACTTCTAAGTCCTACATTAATAACTAATGATACATTATTGTATTATTAATTTCAGTCAAGTGAAGAGCGTTTGATCAATGTTCAAAATGTTAATCAATATTTAAGTTCTAGTGACTATATTGAAGATTTTGTGTCCAACAATTACATTCCAGTATCTCAACAAAATGGGGATAGTATGATACAGTTAAAATGTGCAAACGACTGTTAGTATATTGTATTAAATTATAATTTTATAGTAACGCATTTATAATATTCTTTACTTTATATAGTTTTAGATGAATTCAAATTACAAATAAGAAATACAGTGTCCTCTATGAAGTATGATCTGGATGTTATAACAAATAGAGTTGTTAAAATAGAATTGAAATTAGAAGAGGTAATATAAAAATGCATTGTATTGTGTAATTAAATGCACTTAAACAATATTGAGCAATAATTTAAAATTTATTTCAGATAAAAACAAGAGAACAAAATCATTCTCAAGCTCCATATTATAATTTATGCCAGATGGTGGTCTTAATTGGTTGGCCCATTATTGTTCAGCTAATATTCAATTGGTTTAAAAGGCGAAATAGACAAAAAGCCTTAAACGTAAAAACTTTGTGATATTATACTAGAATTGAAATTTACTTTGATTGATCTATTGTATCATTTTCAGTTTAAAATAATACAAGCTTAGTGATACAAATCATTAAATTATTGTTTACATTAAGTAGTTGTATCCTCTTAGGTATTAAATAATACATTTTATCTAAAAGCAATTTCTTTCATATAGCAAGCATATAAAGAATTGTTGAGAATTTTACCATATATTTTTACCTATGCATTAACTTTGTTATTAATGCATATTAATATTTTATTTACTTTTAAAAAATATTTTTTTTTATTACACTCACAATCACACTAGATAATTATAGATATTATTTTATTTTTATAAAATAGAAAATCATTTAATACAAACATATTAGTACATGGATTGGTGGTCTTAAAACTTTTTTATTTTTCTTATTATTTAACCACATTTTTTTTATTCAAACGTTATGAATCATTTATAAATAGTTATTCTTAAATTTCTAACTACCTTTTTTAACATTAAAAAGTATATTAAAGTATGTTTTCTATAATAATAAAATAATTATTATTTGCTCAATATTGTTTTATAGAAAGTAATAAAATATAATATTTTGAACTTTTTGAATTTGAAATTTATATGCAACCACAATAAAGAGAAAATATATGTATTTGATTAGAATAAATTAAAAAGTAAAAACATTTTAATAGAAAAGAGTTCCCCCATTAAAATATTTGTTTCAACTGATTTAACCATTAGAAATGTTTTTATTTAAAGAAAAATTATATATAACTAAATTTAATAATTAGTTCAAAATATTTTTGTTTAGAACTATGTAGTAGATAAAAGTAAGGTAAACCTAATTATTTATTTATCATTACATATGATATAATATTTTTTTAGTCATAAAACATAAGTATATATTATTAATTATTATACATTTCATTTAAAACAACATATCCTCCAATATAAAATTTATAATGAATTAAAAATGTACGATTATAAATTGTATATAATTAATAATTAAAATAAAATATACTTTTCTAGGCTCATTGATTTAATTAATAATCGTGTTTTACTTTCTTATTTTATTTTTATTTTCCACAAATTATGTAAAACTTTTTTGTTATTTTAGTCATATAAAAATGAATGTAATACACAATGTATACTGATATTTATTGTATGACATTAAACACCAATTAAATAATGTATAGTAATTGTACAATATATTATTATATAGATTTCAAAATACTGATTCATAACTTGTATATTAAAATACAGTTAAATAATTGGAAAATATTAATTTGTATTGGACAATGCAGTTATAGTTTAATATGTAACTATTAACAATTTAATTTGAATCTCCTTAATGATAACTAGAACTATTACATTTTTTTTATCAATTATTCTTTTATACTCAAATATTGTTTTGTTATGTAATATGTATATATATTTAGGAAGTAATATATGATGACTGATCCAAATACTAAAAAAAACTATTTCAATGAGTAGTATCAAACAAAGTAAAATTGTTATTTTTTTATTTTTATTTTATTTTATTTTTTTTTTTTTATTCAGTGTTAGAAAATTTTATCATGTTATTTATTTTATTATATAATATGAAATATTCTGTAAAAATATCTAGATTTTTATTTAACTTATATTTGTGTGTACATCACATAGGTAATTTTATTTTATTTGTAAATGAAAATTTAATATTTAAATTTAATCTAGTATATTTATTTTAATTTCATTGTGTCAGTAGTATGTATGTCTGAATCAAAACGCACCATCAAATCTTTGTAAAATAAAAATCTACATAGAAAAATTTATGTTTTGCTCAAATTTGAATTTGTAGAGTACTATGTAAATGTGTTTGAAATAAATAATACAATTTCGCAATGTTTTAATGTATTAAAATAATTACATTTTTTTTATGTTTATGAAGTAAAAATTATTGATAAATGGTGTTTTTTGTATCAGCTACTAATTTTTATTATTATTGTTATGTAATGAATAATCTTAATTATATTTTTTATGGAGAAGGTTATGAAATTGTTTATTATTCTAGAATTTTTTCATTTAATAAATATTACACTTTTTAATTTATGACTCAATCTGTTCAGATCTAAAATTGATTTATCGCCTGCACTCTAGTAGAAATAAATTTACAAATTTTCTTCAAATGTTATAAAACAGTATTAAATAAAAAAAATTAAAATAAAACATCATTCTAAATTGTACTCAAAAGAAGTGATAAATCTTAATTATTTCCATGATAATATAAACCATAATATTAATGTTAATGTTAATTACTAATTACTAATTACACTTCAATAATTCCTTAAAAAAAATGTTATTTGTAGAAATGTGTGTTATATAGTGGTATCATCATTCAATAAAAAAAAAGTGGAGGTTCTAAAGCCTTTATTTTTTCAATTAGTCCACAAGTGGAAACTTATCTGGGAGATAATCATCTCCAAAGCTACCCACCAAATTGAGGTACTACTATATTATTTTATTTTGTGATTTGTTATTGTTTTATTGTAATTAATATAAAATATAAAAATACAATCTCATAATAAAAACATTTTGCTAACCATATATTAGATTCTGAGCATTGAATATTTTACTATGATGTGTGTGTTATTTTTTTTTTTATTTTTTTTTTTATTGTGTGTGATCATTTTCTTAAGCTGTAAGAATGTATTTTATATTTTATTTTTACTTTTCTAATACTGATCAAAATATTTTAAAAAAGAAATCCATTCTAAAAAATTGATTTTAATTTTTTTATTTTTTATAGACTAGGTATAGATTTTAAAAAGAATTTGTCTTAAATGTTGGTATCTATATTATTATATTATTATCACTGCAATTGAAATCGAAAAATAGTGCATTCAACACTGTGACAATGGACAATTTATAATGTTTACTTCTTATGATAAGTACATAAGTATTAAGTACATAATATTATGATATTAAAAAAATATAATATTTCCATTTCATTTATTTCTAAAAAATAAAAATAAATTAAATCCATGTAGTATTGTGGTTATATTAAGTCTACTTACAATTAATTTAACATGACTAAAAGTGTCTATAAAATTAAATTAACTGATTACTAACTGCATATTAACATCTTAGAAAATAATTTAACTCGTTATAAAAAATTTAACTTAACTTTAACTTTTTCATTAGTCAATGCCCAGCTTTATTAAGGTAGTATTTATTGGTACAGCAAACATCAAAATATTTAGTTTAATGTACAATAATATTTTGGTATGGTTTTAATAATATAATAATTATTCAAAAAAATGTTTTTAAAAAACTGTATTCGAGGAACCACTATTCCAAATTTCAAATTCATACGTTATATCGGTTTTTAAAAAGTAGCGATCAGTGAACGAATCAATATGGGTTTATATGTATATATATAAATTAATAGTTGTTTAGATGGCATGTATATATTATATTAGTTGTCTTAGTTGTCTCTGTATACTTCTTATATGATTTCAAAATGAGGTACATCGATGCCGATTAGCCCTTGAACTGAGGTACCAACAGTGCCTGCCCAAGATACGGGCGAACTGGGCGGTTGCCCGGGGCGCTATTTTTACAGGGGCGCTTTTAATATATGAATATTTTATAAATTTTAGTGTAATATTTATTCAAATTGACAATAATATATCTAAATTACAGAATTATCCATGACAGAATATTCTGTTAAATATTTTTTTTTATGGATTATACGTCACTTTCCAGTTTCTATTACTATATTACAAATATTGGTACCGTACCAACATTGCAACTAAAATCGGTATGTAATTTTTTTTCCTGAGGAAAGTCAGGTCATATACGATATAGGTATCTACTTTATCTATTTGGTATTTAAGAGTAGGATAAAAATTGGCAAATTATGAAATTGAACTTATATTGTCTAATATGAAAACTTTTTACACAAATATTTATGGATATAGGTAAATGGTAAATGTATAGGTACGAGTAAATGCTTAACTTTAAGAATATTTCTATAAAAACAATTGTTTTGTTGAAAAATGTTATAGTGGGGGAAGAATTGGCGCGTATATCCCACGAGTTCAATAGTTATTTAAAACTTCAGGAACGAACTAAACACAACTTATCCTACGCTTTTGCATTACTCTTCAAATTGTTTCCCAATCAAAGCACCGAGACACTGTTAATATACGAGTAGGTAGGTATGTACAGTAAAGCAGTGTAAGCAGTTTACAGTAAGCACAATACACTATAGTACCTACTGTTTTGACACTATAATACTATATAGCTATTAGACACAGTAATAAAAATAGCTCATAAAAGGAAAATATTAAATTACCATACATTTCGCTATAGGTATGCCTGCCGTTCGGTATCTACAGTCAAACCAGGATTAAGATAATTTTGGGCCCTGGGCCAAACAATTTTAGGGTCCCATAACCATAATCAAAATATTGGTGACCCATAAATAAAAATATTTCAGACAAAAAAAATTATATTTATAAATGTATTTCTTACTTTTTTAAATACAAAAATACAAAAAAAAACATACTATTCGCCAGGGGCCCATTATATTCTTTGATATCCGTTGTGGGCCCGGGGCCATAGCCCCTCCTGCCCCCTCTTAATCCGAGCTGAGGTACAATTCATACCATAAAAATATATACAAGTGTAACTACTTAGTCGTTTTTAAATAAAATTTATAAAAAAAAAAAAAAAAATAGGCTTTAATTTAATCTGCAACTCAAACTGTGAAATGTATTTTAGGTAGGTGATTTATTGCTTAAATAATCAAAATTATTTTACTGTTATACAAATATTGTAATTATAATTAACCTATTGAACCATACCGTCTATATCATTAGATAACTAGATAATTCTATGCTAGATATGATAACTAGATAATTATAAAGAAATAAATAACAATAACTCATATAAAATGTAGCTAAAAGTTGACAATTTCTCTATACATTTCTAGTGTTTACTATGTATCAGCTTCCTGTTATCATTTGTTTGAGTTTCGTTTATGCATTATAATGAATACCTTGAGTAAAATAATTATTAAGTACTAAAATAATCAACGAGTTTAAGGAACTGATAAATGATAATCAATTTTTTCTCGCGAAACCTAATCGATATAGTAATATTATAGTTGCTCATTATTTTTATTTTATAGAATGAATCACAGAATTAACTGCCGTGGTCCGTGGGTCATTAACGAATTACATCAATCACAGGTATTTAGTTAGACTAATTATTATACCTATATCAAAAACCGAAAATTAAAATACTGTTTATTTTGTATCAGGAAGCCTGCGAGGTTATATAACACCGCGCACCGCAAAAGTAATCTGCAAAATAAAATTTCATAGATTGATAGAATTGCAGCCAAAATAACAAATTAAAAAAATATATATTTATAATACACAAAGAAATTATCCAAGGAATTTAAATACTTTTTTCAATAGATTTTAATAAATTATCCAAAAAAAAAAAAAAAGTTAACACTAAATTTATAGAAGGTACGTAGTAGTACGTACCTATTATATTTTATTTAGTCAATATGTTTGATAAATCAACAACATTTTTAGATTAAGTTAATACCTATATTTAGCATCACCACGTTTCATATATTGTGAGCCGAAAATTTTTTTTTTAATTGGATACTGTTAATGATATAATTAATATTTCCAATAATGTAATAATTAATATTGATTTGTGTCCTAATGTTAATGCATTTTTGACTATTTTCATTTTTTTCTAATTTTAAAAAGACCTAAAAATTACTTCTGAAACTCGATGTTAACATGTATAATTTAAATGGTTTTACAGTTTTAAAAAAATCTACCAGGATTTACAGTTACTGCGGATGATATTATCATGAAAAAAAGTAACTATACAAAAATAACAACGATTGGATTTTATTAACTATATGAAATATATACCTTATTAAACTATAGATATTATTAAGCCTTCCAGTATTATTTTGTTAACACGTTGATGGACATGACTGTAAGTAATTACTAATTTGAGTGATATACTTTTATATCTCAATAACTGTTACAGTTATGGAAAAAATTGTAAGAGCTTTTCTGTTGTAGGTAACTTGTACCTATAACATTATAGACCAAATAAAAATTCAACTAAATTTATATTTTTTTCACGTTCTTAATTATTTTAATGTACTTAAACGTGCAAGTACAGTTAGGAATGATTAATTTTGTAATGAGGATCATTTAGATATAGCCATATAGGTACGTGGTATTTTGTAACAATTTTAAATAAATACCTATACAATTATTTTTTTTTATATACATCACCTATATGTTACGCGTTCTCTAGTCTGATGGAAACAACCACATCAAATAATCCTGGTTGCGCCACTGGACGTGCTTGTTTAGCCTGTTTAGGTTTACACAGTTTACATATAGCCGGTCGCTGTGTAATTCGAAATGGACACGGCAATGACGCTCGACATTGTGTAGTCGATATTTTGTCAGTATAATAATAGCCTATATAGATAGGTAGGTATAGGTGGTATAACGTTTATAGGCTGCAATAATAGTACTGCGTTACACGACTTGAATAAAACAATGACCTGTACGGTTGATCACCTCGTGCTATAATGTCCGGTAATTTACGACAATTAACAGGTACCACTATACGGTTATCTGATAACCATGGTAGGTAGGTACTTAACACCTATAATCCTATTAGTCAGTGAATTTGTTACCAGCTGCAACGTTACAGTATCCGATCATAGTCGCGTAAACTGTAAAGCCCGATTTCATTTACAACCGTAACGGCTATAATAATATTCATTGCTTGAATTGGGAAAGCAATAGGAGATGCAAAAGTGTGAAAAACGTGTGCGTTCCTGAATATTTAAGTGTCTTAGCTAGCAGAGGTGTACGCACTAATATTTTTAAAAAGAAAAGGGACTCCATTCCCTCGCGCCTTTCTCAGTTCAAGCACTGATAATATTATATGTTATAAGTTAATTTATAATAATAACATATACTTACTCGCGATTTGTCATAACGTGATCATACATTATTTATTAAATTCTGATTTTCGAAATTTAAAGTATATATTTAAATACAATACATTTTTTTTCAAATACTTTAATTTTTACACTGTTATAAATTATTAGTTTGATATAATTTTTTTTTCCAAACAGTATTTACCCTTCTTTTTTACTGTGCATTATTTAAGCAGATGACTTTTTCAAATTTTTGAACTATCTAAATTAAAATTCAAACGATTAGTATCCAAATAAAATAACATTTTTATTGCTAATTAGCATATTAATAATAGTCTGTTAATTTTAAATCTCATTTGTGTATATTCGCATGCAATTACCGTTGGTTAGCATAATATATCAAAATATATATCTACCATTATGAGCATAATATTATAATAATAATATAATACAGTTGGTTCACTCGAAGTGTACACTGAGTTTGCCTATACAGTACGCCTGCTTTGCAATAAACAATCACGGCTGTTATAATAATTATAACTATTATAGCTAGTGTACATTTTTAGTTTTTTTTTATTTAGATTATTATTGTATCGCAGTAAAATCTGTTTTCAATGTTTTCCTACTTTCCAATTTTACATTTTTATACCTACATTTTACATACCTACTTACAACCGTTGATTACAATTAGATACCCGCACCTATTATTGTATATTATGTGAAAACGTTTAATTTTTTTTCATAATTTATAAAATATTTCTAATTTTGAGAGAAGCAAGTAATACTTATATATTGATTTTACAATAATGCATTATTTGATTTTTTTTAAATTTAAGTAGGTATTTAAGTATAGGTATTCCAAAATTACCATTGAAGTGCATAATATGCCATTTTAATTAAAATAAATAAAATTTTATATATTATATAAGCTGTAAAAGTTCAAAATCTATACGATTTATTAACTTACTATTCTGAAATCGCAAACTATTTTTTTCCACTCTTAAGTGTATTATATGATATATAATTTTTATTTACCATTATGTTGCCATATTTTATTTTCCTCGATTTTACCGAAAAGTACTTTTATTAAACTATATCTACTACTAGATTCAATTTCCAATCTTTTTCAGGACAATTTTCAGTCTTATATGCTGCTCTACCATTTGACAAAAATAAATGTATGTAATAAATAAATTTGTTATTCATCACCGTGAAAGTTTAACACAGACACAACTCCCGAATAAAACTAGGAGAAAACTCATAGGTGCCTCTCTTCGTGATAGTGACATATATTGAGTGTTGCGTATAGGTATTTGAGGAACATTTATTTTTTATGCACCCACATTTTAATACGTCGTGCAGCGTAACATTTATTATATAAAATTAATATAAGTAAAATATTTGATCAGGTATTGAAATCCATTTAAACGATCAAGGAAATATCGATTGTACCTAATATATATTAATATTGTGATGTTTATACACCAATATTAAAAATATATTTTGTTATGATGTATGGACCATCGTTGAACAGTTGTTATACCTATGTACAGGGTGCAAAGAAATAATCAGTACAGTTTTGAAAGACTATTAAAAAAAAACTACATAACTTACAAAAAAGATGTTAATTTTATTTTATTACATCATGCCGTTTTATACATTAAGTTTTGAAAATTACATCAGAAAGATAATAACCCCCCCCCCCCCCCCAGCAGCAGCAATACATTGTTGAAGGTGATTTTTGGAGTTTGATGACCCGATGATAAGATGGTCCTCGCGCTCATTTGATTTGAGCATTTGTGACTTTTTTTCTACGGGACTATCTGAAAAGAAAATGTTTTTAAACGTCGGCCTCACCTTGGATGAAGAACTTAAAGATCGAATTTGGGAAAAAATCACCGCTATACCCGTCGATATGTGCAAAAATGCGGCCGAAAACTTCAAAAATCGCCTTCAACAATGTATTGTTACAGGGGATCATCCTCTTTCTGCAGATGTAATTTTCAAAACTTAATTTTTAAAACGGCATGATGTACCAAATAAAATAAAATAAACCTCATTTCTGTAAGTTACTTAATTTTTTTTAATAGCCTTTTAAAACTGCAGTGTTTGTTCGCCGTACCATAGGCGCAACTAGGGGAGGGGGACATGGGTGGCTTAGCCCACCCAGTTTTTGAACGTAATTTAATTCTCGAATCTAATATATGTATTATTATCAGTTATAACTAATATGTAATACGTTGCTGTGTTTATTATTAATTAACGCCCGTTAGGGAAATTTTACAAAGGTAGATTTACAAAAGAAACATACATAATATTATTATTATTTCAATACAGATAACATATAAATAGTTTACAAAATAATACACAGAACATAGTAGATGTAAGCACATATTTAATAGTTTTAATTTATAAGACGTTGATAAAATGATTCCTACATGATTTCCTCCCGTTCATAGTTATTACTTATTAGTATTATTACTGTAAGGGCGGTTACTTTCCGGCAACGAAAAGGACAGAAGAAGAATATTATATTAATTTAATTAGGTTTAAAAGCTTTGTAACAAACTAATAAAAATATTATATTAATAGCTATGAACTGTATATTTATATTCTTATTCAAATTTATTTAGGTAGCTAGTCTGTAAGTAACAACGTTTTACTTTAAAAGCAACGATTAACGACTACAGGTAAGTACTTCTAAGCAATAAAAATATAAATGTTAGTGTTAATAATTAATACTAGTGGTGTAGGGGCAAAACCCCCTATGGGTCACTGATATCATTAAAATTTAGCTTACCCAGAAATAGAGCTCTAGTTGCGCCTATGTGCAGCACTCTATATACCTAATTGGCCGTGGAGAATATATCAATATATCTACCTATTTACTATGATTTATGCTAATATTATTAAAATGACCAAAGAAATTTTACACGACGTTGTAAAATTGAAATTGAGACTTCGTATTATAAAAGTTTCACTAACTGCAATTTCTTGATTTTTTTCTAAAAGCTGTTTTATAGAAATCTAGACCGACTAAAAAGAACAAGAACCAGGTAGATTATATAATATAATTTATTCAGATTCATTGATGATGAAAATATTGAAAATTGTATTTTGATTGTTTATTTACTTTGGAGCGTTTTCTGATAAGGAAATAAGTCAAAAATAATAATGTAGATGAAAGTGACGATAATAAGAATGGCGAAGAAATATTTGACATGCAAAAAGAAACTAGAATCGCATTAAAAAAAAGTAAAAGTGACTATTCAAAAGTATGGTGGTACCGAAAGCTTTCAATTAGTTTCACTATAAACTAAAATTGCCACACTAATTATAGTCTTATTTTGTGTTTATTATATAATATGCAAATTGATTACAAATAATAGCATATTGGTTTTTAGATTTTGCAAGCCAATTTCTAATATTATCACTCATTTTTTTGTATATATCTTAATGATATATTTTCAATATCTAAAAAACGAATTTGTAAGAATTTGCAATAAATACAATTAACTTACAAAATATTGGTATATTTTTCGAATAGATCAGAACTTTATGTAAATAATATTGTTTATAAAAAAATAAAACTATTCAAATTGAATAATATTTATAAACTATTCAACACCAGAGGCGTGTCCAGCGGGTAGGCCTGGTAGGCCCGGGCCTACCCTTATTTTTAACCTTTAAGTATACCCAAAATATGCATTTTAAAATTATATTTATATAAGCACACTGAATACTGAATATAAAATGTAACAAATTATTTTTATAACCAAGTCTGTCCTAAATTTTGGTCCTAGACGCGCCTCTGTTCAATACGTGTTAATATGTATCAAAATCCGTTATGACTCATAATAAATATTATTAAATGTTAAGGTTAGTTTTGAAGACGTATGGTACAAGTACCTATACATAAATATTTTAATGTGATGTGAAATACTTGAATAGGAGACAAAGGTACATTATAATAAAATGGTTCACCACTTAACATAAAGTACATTGAACATACATATTATTTTAATAATACATCATATTGGTAGGTAGGTTACCTACCTATTATAGTGCCGATCATTTTTTTGCTAGACAGCGGGTATTAGTTGAATATGATTGATATATAAATATAAAAACGTTTTGTCTTATACCTATTTTGCTATAAGTGCTTTTACATTAGTGTTAATAAAATAGTTTTAAATATTTGTTCATTTAATTTAGGATTGTTTAACTCAGGAATCCGAACTGTCAGACACTTTTTATAATAGAAAAAACTTCAATCATCAATAATGATCGTGATTTCTGGTAACAAAGTGGTTATAGTTGATACTTTGAGTGACCAAAAAAAAAAAAAAAATTATCACTACTTTTAATAATAACAAAGGTAAACAAATACGGGATTTAAAACCGGCACTTAATGATAAAAACGATTTGTTCCTTGTTATAATATAAAAATAAATAAATATAGTTACTTACATTTTGCACTTGATATTTAAACTCCTATGTAAATTAATATAGATTTATTTTAAAAATTTTATAAGCATTAGAAATTAATTAGTTTTTTTTTTGTTTTGTGGTGTATACAATATTGACAAGAATGCTTATGGCTAATCATACAATTTAAAAACTTAAGACAAGATTCCTCATAAGTTCTTACATCAAATTAAATATATCAAAAATACATATGTTAAATGTTTAATAAAATTTTCTAATTAGAAATGTGTAAGATCTTAAATTTTAATTAATATAGGTTCAAAAATTTAAGTTAAGGTTTCACATAAGTTATTTTAATAGAAAAATCAAAATCTCAAAATACACATACAGTTGCATAATTTTTTACTATAGATATTTAATCTTCAAATTTTGATAAAATTGCAGGAAACAAAATCAACTATTTTAATTATTTCGTTATAATTCATAAAAATCATAAAATATTATTTATCATAACTTAAAAATTATCGTTATATTTTATATAATTATTAACTGTAGACAATAATGACGTTTTTAAAGTATTTAGATTAATTTTAAATTATATTTATGCGACGATCCTATATAATATACCGATCTACTGTACATTTATGTATTAACTTTACATTAATACTGTTAAAAAACAGTTAGAAATACATGAAATAATATTTTATTATTCGTTAAATCAAAATTGAATACTTATTGCACCAGTATATTATAGCTTTAAGCTATAACGAATAAGTTTAAGTATTTAACATTTGGTTTAACGGAAAGGAAGACAAAGGTACTTCACAGTTAATTTGCTTTAAAAAATGAAATTTAAATTAATTTTTTTTTTTAAAAACTTAAAAAAATAATCTTTCCTCTCAAAATCATTTTATTATACGTAAAAACAATTTTTTTAAATTTCGAGTTTTACTAGAAAACTATTATTGTTCAGCGATTAAAGAATCATCTTATATGTGAGCCGTACGGATTTATTTCATTTTTATTATCCAGGGAATTCCTTATTACGAGTGGACTAGAGAGGACTAGACGCATAATTAATTATAGGAAATAACCTTTCTCAAATCCGGTGTCGTTATAAACGTGTATATATTAAATAAGTAATATAAACGAGAATGGGTAATAATGTAATATGTCGTTTATACTCGTTTAATTACATATAGACATACTATACATAATATATTATATTAATACGTGATATAGTGATGTAATGCAAAAACCCATAAACTGGCAAGACTTGCACCACGCATATATGATAAGTGTATTTATACAAAGTGAAGCGTTAAATAATAGACTGCACTAATTTATTATTTAATAAGTCAACTTTTGTGTTTTTGAAAAAAATGTATACGTACAATATAGCTTTATAGCCATAGTTTTTAAATTAGTATAAAATAAATTAAATAACACAGTTTTCACGAAAATAAAATTTAATACGCGAGTATCAGAATAGACGTTTAGTTTATATGAACAGATAGTAAAATATTGCAATACCACTATTCCACTGAATTAAATAAAAAGAGCTTATTAAATAAAAACAATGTATGTTATATTTAATATAAAATATTAGTAAGTACTTACATCAACATTTTTAGAAAAGTGTCCTCTGTATTTGATGGTATTACATTATGTGGTATTAAAAAAAAAAAAAATACCCACAGTTAAAAATTAGTATTTAATAAATTAATTATTTACTTATTTGTGTAATCATATTTGCACCAATTATAATATTATCTACCTACTTCAAACACTTCAAATTACGTTAGAAAATCGTTTTATGATATAAACACAAATTAACAAAGAAAGTAACTAACCGAGACAAATTAAAAATGGATCACCTTTTATAATAGAGGATGTTTTGGGTAAGATCGTTGCTTAAAATTAATAAAGTACTCTATAATATAAATTTAATAATATAATATACAATAGATTATTGGACGAAGTTAGTGAAGCTTGTATTTTAATAAAACTAATAATAAAACACACACCTGATATTATAAAAAAAATTCTATGATAAATAGGAACAAAATAATATGAAAACGTGATGTAGTACTAATACTGTATTAACTGATAGGAAAGTTCAGTGTCAATTAAAAGGAAGATAATAAACATAGATTTATAGTTAATATGTTTTAAATGACAGAGGAGTAACTATCCATAAAAAAACCTACAGAAAAAATATTTTATTCGCCCCTAAAATAATAGAAATCATACTGCCTCTATTGCCCCTGCTATAACTATGACACTGATGATTGAACATATTTATTTCAACTCCCTGATCGTCCGGTAAAATTGCTTTTATTGTGTATATAGTTATATTATTGGCATATGAATTTTTTTTAATTTTTGATCACAAAATTTAAGCACGTGACCCAAAAAGATTCATTATCCTCATCTACAAATGTTATATTCATAATAAATACATGCCTATTTTAAATTAGCTGTAATAATGTAATGCATTAGAATGTAATAATATATACATGAATACATAAATATACAATAATATACAAATACATATAATATATTATATTATAACGTACATAAGTGATGTATGGGTCAATATAACCAACGGCTGTGGATTTTCAAGTGTCATCGTTATGAACGTGATAAGCGAGCCTCGAAGCAGTGGACTATAGACAAGATTTCGATTTATCTCTCAACATACTTTATTGCAAATGTTTTTATAAGTATAGCGCATAGGTAAATATAGTTAGTTAGCATTTATGATACAACAGACTGTAAATAGATAAGTTAGGTACTAGGTAGACAGATACTTGCTAAAAATACTTTTTGAATGTAATACAAATTCAGGTATTTGATTATATTATAATTTACTCGAATAGATTAATACACACATTAAAATATTCGGTAAGTTCTTTGTATATTTTTTGTTAATATTGCTACAACACCCTTAAAAATACTTAAGAAATAGGAGATTTTAGCGAAAACCAATTAGTTAATTTGAGATGAAAAAAGCTACCAAAACACGCACCAAAATGGTAAATCCATCATTATGAACTTATAAGTGCCTACCTCTACTCCTCGAATAAGGTACCTGTAAGTAATAAAATATAGATTTTAGGGTGTAATACGATTTCATTTGATTACAGTATTCACTGTAATAATTATATAGTTTACACTGTAAAATAAAATTTAAATGAATATTCACTAGTGCTCTCTTTCGAGTTTCAAGTAATTACCAATAATTGAGCTGAATAAGAAAATAAATAAGCTTTAAAAATATTTTAGTTTTTTATCTTTTGAATACTTGGTCAAAATAAGAGAAGTGTCATTAAAATATTTACTTGACGCCTACACACACACACACACACATACATACATACACATACACACACATATATATATATTTATACATAATATATACAACCGGTTAATCTTTATGGATACCTATGATTACACGAAATACAGTTTTGTCGATTACAATATGTAACTATTATTATTTTTAATCGTTTACGCGTCGATGTAGAAAGTTCTATGCAATAATACCTAACTATTATAGGATTTTAAGAAGCAGAAAATAATATATTGTAGTCGTGATTTTATTATGCTTATAGTGTAATTATATAATGAACAAAATGCGTACCTACTGATGTAGTGATGTGTAATCCGGATTCATTAAACATTTTGCGCCCAGACGAATCGCCGGGTTTCTCATAATACTACTATAAAATGCGCAGACTAGACTTACCTAATCAATGGAAATTAAAACACAACACATATTATAGTATAACGTAATTAAGTTTTTATCAAAAACGTTATTTCTCAATCTCGTCAAATTATATTAAAATATAATTGTATTTAAAAAAAAAGGATTTCTAACAGATGAATAATTGTGACTATATATTATTAGTCTTTATGTGCCAAAGTGAAAAAATTGAATTGATAGTAGGTGACCTAGTACTACCGTACTATGACGAATCTCTTAATAGGTATTTAAATATATTATCATTTATCACTATTATTACTATGTTATGTACTTATTTTATACTATAGAGCATTTTACGAGTAGGTATAGCTGTATATGTGGCACACTTGTTAAGTATTTATTTATTGTTTATATAGTTTTTACGTTTGTTATACGTTGAGTGAAAATTATTTAACTATTATATATTTATTTTGTTATAAAGCATTTTGTTTTTATCAAATAATTAAAACCAAATATAGATAACCTACTGATATTTACAATGTTTCAAATATATAGTATATATAGTCGGATTTTAGGACAGGATGAATAGGCTGCAGCCCAAGGGCTCTCACAGTTTTATAATTGAACGGTAAATACATTAAATACAGAAAAATATATTTAATTTTAATTTACACATCATACTTAAATATATTTTATAATATGGAACTTTTATTTTTATAAAATTTAAATATTAGGTACCTATTTTTGTATTTTATTGTACTAACGTATGTCATAATGTGATATGCATTTAAATTTCAAATAAATGAGAGGTTATAGAATTTAGAGGTTTTTGTCCCGTTCGCCATCACCGTGCACAGTGGACAACATATTATCGAATGCGTTTCTAAGTATACATACACGGAGGCAAGGACTCATACCGGGAATTATACATTAAAAAAACATAGTAATTATATGGCGGTCAACGTCGAATTCAGAATTTTATGTCAAAACCAATTATCGGGAATATCTACAATCATTATTATTATGTTCTGACGTAGTACCTACAACGGTAAGTGAATGTTTATACGTTACAAAGTTACAAAGTTAAAAGTACCTATACCTACACAAGGTTTTTACTGATTTTAGTAAAGACCATATTATAAATGTCATTATTATATAGCGATATTGTTATCGCTTTCTATAAATTTAAAAATGGAAGAATTATATATTTTATTAATAACAGAAATGTATATTGTCCTGTTTATACATTGGGGCCTTCGCAATATATTCCACCCGAGGGCCACCACATTGCCATATCAGTGATTCCCAATCTCATCTATTCTACGCCCCCTTTGGAGATTTTCAAAAGTCTCGTGCCCTCCTTCCATAACAGTAAGTAGAAAACAGTTGCTACTATAGACGTAACTTTTCTGCAATGATAAAAAATTGGCTCAACGGAGCAACCGTTTCAATAGTCTATCAATCTTAAATAAAAATTAGGATGCTTATTAGTTACCTACCTACCTAATAAATATATTAAATTGAGTCCTAAATAGTTATATATATTTTTTTTAAGTAATAAGTCGAGAAAATTAAAAGATATGAACTATAATCATGTTTAGGTATATTAATAAATATTGTGAATTTGGAATAATTGGCATGCGAAATTCCAATAATTGAATTATCCAATTAATTGCTACACGTAAAGTTATAAAAATAATACTTGAGTTAACTATGTAGTCATAGTTTAACGGATATGGCTCCTTTAATCAAAAATGAAAAGGTTTTGATTCTTGTTTCCACTAAAATGTATTTTTTTTTTAAAGATTCTCGTACTCACGAATTACGATTAATAATAATTATATAATGTATATACTATATACATTTCAAAGCACTTTTATACTTATAGTAGGTATTACCAACGAATAATTGTATTAATTGGAACATAAATACATTGCGAAAAATTAAAATCATTAATTTCCAAACTTATTTTGCGGAACCGGAAAATCTAACCTTTTATATTTATGTAAAAAAAAACGGACCGTGTTATAACGATCAATATTATTTTGCGGAAACAGGAAGGTATCATTCGTTGGCCAATTTAATTTATCAAATTATGTCAATATTAATTCATTAGAAATAGTATGTCTATATAGACTGCTTAAAAAGTGACAACATAAAATGATTCACGAATTTTTCTTTACGGTAGGTATACAAATATACAATATGCATCATCGTAGCAGACATATTTCCACCTCATTTAATATAAATGTTGTACCAAAAATAACTCAGTTAACAACGGTTAACTTTTTAATCATTAACTCACTGTAATTTTTATATTAGGTCGAATTCACTCTCACACTAAGATAACAACACAAGGTTGGTTCTGCTGAGCGCAAATTAGCTATGTTGCGTGTGGGTGAGAGAGAGAACACAATTAATAGTGCTCTGACAGCATCTCAAAACTATTAAATTACCATAAAAATAAATAAATAGATACCTACTGCTTATAATAATTTTGGCAGAGTTTGTTTTTTAGCCGTGGCCTTTGTAGTGTGAAGGTAAAATCGCCCACACGGCTTGTGTTTTTGTTAAATAAAATGTTAGCCCCTTCCCGTAAAACGCCAAACGACACATCCGCTTGTACTTTCTATAGCAATATGATATGAACGTATGACATAAATATACATATATATATATATATAAATGGCGATTTCCATATTCTAATTCACTAGAATATATACCTACATTATATTATATAGTTTTAATTATACACAGTGGGTTTAAAATAAAAATAAAATGTGCCATACACAATACAATATAATATTATGTACATGGCTGCATCATACGTGTGTATTGCATGTCTATTATTCGTTTCCAACAGTTTTGTTCATTTGCAACGTTTGAATATACGCATACTGCATACACACATGCACAATAGGCGTTTGCA
The DNA here is from genome assembly GCF_020882245.1 of Rhopalosiphum padi. Taxonomy (NCBI): domain Eukaryota; kingdom Metazoa; phylum Arthropoda; class Insecta; order Hemiptera; family Aphididae; genus Rhopalosiphum; species Rhopalosiphum padi. The sequence goes on from NC_083599.1 coordinate 43,838,532, forward strand.
CAACAACATTTCGTATAGAAATGGTATAGAAGTATATCGTACGGGTATATTATATATTATTAAGCTATAATGTTATACAATGTAGAAGGTTTGTCGGCGGTAATGTTTAATTTATTTTTGTCAAAAAACAAGTGAAATTGCAAATAATAATAATTGTAAATAAAAAGAATAGTAACATAGTAATATTGTTACGTGATTGAAATGTGACCGGTTGCGCGGCCACGGCGATGATGATGATGGTTTTCCTTTTGTCGAATTGTGGAACGGAAAACAACCAGAAATCTGTTAGACCATTCGCTACACGCACACACACACACACACAGATACAGATACAGATACAGTATCTGTTTGTGTTGTTTTATATTATCCCCACGTGATTATGCTACATAGATTGGGTACGTATAATGTATACATATATATATTATGCGCAACCGCCCGGTTTGAATTATAAACACTTTCACTACAACATTCAACTTTTCTTTGAAATAATAATTATTAATCGTATTTAGGAAGTAGTTTTAGAGTTAAGCCGGTGCGGTGGATTATTCACGTAAATAATATAACCGTGGAGCGGTTCCTTTTTAGTCGAAAGTTATGTCGACCGCTACAACAGGCGTACGGTGAAGTGTGGTAGTCGGTAGACTGTCTGCGAAAGGGTATATTTCTAGCAACGTTTCTTTTGTTCATAATTTGACACTCGATTCCGTATCGAGTTCTATGGTGCTTGCATGTTATGGCCTGTTGAGGGGTTTGTACATATTATAATGATGAGTTTGGGTTGTAGATTCTAAACGGACTGATGAATGTAGGTGTCTATTGATCTTACAATAATTATGTGTTTTTTTAAACTATACCTACTTAATATATTAATTATTCAAATCTTACTTACATACTGTTATGTAATTACAGTAGTTATAACAATTTGTGATGATTGTATTTTTTAATATGCTCTTTTAATAAAAACATAGAAAATATACGTTCCTAAAATTCTATCAGAGTATAGGTACCTATATACTAGTATCTTAAGTATAAATTTAAAAAAAAGTATTCTTTATAATAATGCCCGCATCTACTTTTATTGCTTATATATGTGTGTGTGTGTGTGTGTGTATGTGTATGTGTGTGTGTTCTGAATACATTTTAATTAATTCATCATAAATTATTTTTCAATTTGATTTAAAATTTACGAAAACTATACTATTGTGTTGGGCACACTGTTTACAAATTACAATGTATATACTCGGGCAGTTTCCCTTTGTGAGAGACCTTAACGCGCCACTACTTCAATACCTGCTATACATATATACACGTTACTATTTTGATATATATTATATAGATACAAATAGCCTTGTCAAAGCGAAGAAAGCGAGAACGCTCAATCGTTTAAAAAATTAAAACTGTACTTACACAATAGTTCAGCTCACACATAAACTTTAACAGGCTTACTAAAGATATATCATACGTACGTATTTACTTATAGGTGATAAATACAAATTCTGTAAGCACCACAGAACGGTATTTATTAAATAGACACAGACGTTAATGAAATATGATTTTTTATAATAGATTAGAAATTGTGAACATCTTATAAATTATACTTAATTTACAGTGTACTTAACACGAAATAGGTACCTATTTTATTAAATGCATAGTCAAATGCATTAAATTAGTACAAAAGCTTCAATTTTGAACTTTTATTGGTCTTTAGGACATACAATTTGCACATTATTTTAGTATTTTTGTATTTTACCATTTTATTTAAAACGCGTTTGGGAAAAAATTTTTTTTAGAAAAGTTTATATACTAAATTTTGAGCGAAGCAATTAACGTTTTGAGTTTAAATAATACGTATGTATTTTAAGACACTTTTTATAGAAGAAAAAACGCATTAATCTTCAACTTCATGAGTGTTTTCTGTAAGAAAAGTAAATAACCATAATATAATATAATATAATATATATACAAATAATTTTTTTTATTAAATATTTTTTCAACATTAAAGCATTTATTTTTTTAGACAAGGAATAGTTTTCAAAATATTTTGACTCTTTTTGAACTATTTAGAGACATTCGATTTTATATTTAATAGAATAAAATATGTTAAAATTATAATAAACATTTGTTGACAAAAATGTAAGACATTTAACATGAAACGCTTCAGTCCTCATAAGTTGTTGTTACTGAAATTAAAAAAAAAAGTTACAACACGGTAACTTTTTATGAGTGTTGAAATTAGTATTCTTATGTTATTGCAGTAATGCAGTATATAATATAAACACACTTTAATATATTACATATATTATTATATTATTATTATATATTATAATAATGCAGACTACTGTTGTACTTTATTTTAATGTACATAAATGATATTATATATATGTAGGTATATTAAAAAGAAAACAAATTATGAACTATGAATTATGATTAATTATAAATTATTTGATTCGAAAAATACTAAAAAAAACCTACCGATTCAGTTAAATAATTGTATTACGAGTATAGTCAATATACGGTATACCTACGTATAGATATAATATATTTATACTGCAAAGTATTATATTATATTGTGCCATAATTTTTATTAATTAAAATTTATTGCGATTCCCGTGATTGCTTTCGATGATAAATATTTTGATGGGGTCATGAAGAGCTACCAGATTTTTGATACAACCTAACTTTATACTTTGTAAAATACTTTCAATATCTAAGTCAGCATGGCCCTATGTGACTGGTGAACAAACTGAGAGTTATAAAATAATCGTCATAAATGTTATATATAATTGTAAGATAATTAATTATTAGGTACATTAAGTTAAAATAATGTATCACAAATAAAAATAATCGAAACAACTAATGACGAAAAAAATTACCCTTAAATCTCAGAATGATTGTTCAGTTCTTACCTCAAAGTATGTTCTAAAAATTAAATCCTCCTCTCCTCTTGCTCTTTTTATCTATGGTTCGGTATATATATTATTATATATTGCCTCAGAGTCCCTTGATACATAAGCTATATTATTTCAGGTTTGATACTACTTATAATGTTTTTCATTTATCTAATGTAAATTATTATTAAAATAGTCAATTTTTTTTGTCACCTCCGTCATTCTTGCTATAACGATACTTTTATTTTATTCTATATATAAACTAAAAACGAAATGTCATGTAGGTATTAAATTATTCTATTATGATGTGTAATCTATCTATCTAATTGATAATAACATTGTGTTTAAAAAAAAATACACTCATAATTTTGAATGATTAGAGTCCATTGAAGCTTGTGGTGTAATAAAAAAAAATTTAATCTAATTAATTTGTAATATTATTTGAAATAACAATAAAAAAAATCTATATCCACAACTTTTTATTCAAACTTAATATAATAATTATTAATTGTGATTATAAATTATAAATAATAAATAATTTATTATATTACAGTAAGCTATAAAAATTTGCAATATTAGGTTTTTAGTAAAGAGTATATTCTATAAAACGTTCGTGTATTAAAGACAAAACTCAATTAAGTTGTAAATTAAATTATTAAACATTTTGAACAAATGAATTAAACTTAAAAATGTCATCAACTTAATTTAATAAGTAGTTAAGTAAATTAAAAAGAGCTGTATTAAGTATTAAAATAAGTAATAGTCACTTGGAAAGTAATTTATGAAATAATTTAATATACCTACTTAGGTAATGAATGTGAATGCATATAATATTACCTATATATTATGTAGTTTAAAACCCGTAGAATTTGCAATTCTTTATTTATATTTTGGACTCGAGGATTATTTAAATTTAAATTTGAGTATAAATATAGGTATTTATTATATTTTTTAGCATTTATGGTTTACAAAATAAGTAACTAAAACATTAAGAAATAGTATAAAAAAATGTTCTTATTTACTACTTAAAAAGCGATTATAGAATATTTTGTACGATGGCCTAACATTTCTTTTATTGTTTATAATCATATGTGTGATTTATTCAGTTTATTTGCATATAATATCTGCAGTCAATTCAAAAAAAAAATAATAATAATTGCTAGGTTGTTTAAAATAATTAAATAGACTAATCGATCACAGTAAGTAATAAGTACTATGGATTAAATATCAAATAATATTATAGTTATGTAAAGAGTGGGAAATTAAAAATACTATAAAATTAAACGAATTACCAATATAACAGGTATACGCGGCGCCGGCGCTACAAATATTGGCGCTCCAGGCAAAACCATGTCTTTGCTCATCCCCCTTTCATTCTCCTAACAATAATCGATTACAAATATTTTTATATTTTTTTTTTTTAGATATGAAATTTTTGTAAAATAAAAACGATAAAGACTTATTATATAAAAACACTATGACATGACCATAGAGGTAATAAATTATTAATAATAAATAACTAAAAATTATATTTGTAGCAAATAGGTACATTAAAAAAAGGGCTACAACTCGTTTGCGCACATTAAACCTTTTTTACAACTCGATATCGCAAAAACACACAACTCAATTACACACAATAAATATGTGTGGATGTGGTCTTTAAAATTGGCTATTATAATGTTTACGGAAACTTTCTGGGCTATTTGTCGTTTTGGTATTACAATTTGGTTCACAGGCCCATAAAATTGGTGGAAAATTGCTGTTAGAGTCAATATAATTATCTAAAATATAATCTGGAATGTGAAACTAACTGTATTGGGTGCTATCGACGTAAGATCTATAAAGCCATTTGAAACCTCATTTGGCGGTAAATAACTTGAACCATAAAAATACTTCATCCATTTTCCAATTTCCTAATCTTCTAAGTACTCAGATAATAATATTTTATCTTATTGTATTTGCCTGAACTAATTTTGTCCTAAATTAAAGGTGCAGCCAAAAATGTTTTATTTAGGAAAAACGTGCATCACTGCATTATGCGCTGCCTTTTCAAAATCAGCATAAAAATTGATGAAATTAATTTCATTTCCCATAATTTGAAAGCATGTATTGTGTAATGTTTGTACAATTTGTATGTAAGTATTAGTATGTTTGTTACGCAAAAAAATATTTGATAATTTGTAGTGAAGTCTGTGACGATTTATACATTTGTCGTTGTGGTCCGTTTTCAGATAAACGACTGATTTCATTATGTGCAAGAGAGTCTAAGATTTTCAGGTAAAAATGTTGAATGTGCGCAAACGACGTTGTAGCAAAAAAAAGAATTTGTTTTTCGATTTTCAGTTTAAAACTATTAGGTACCTAAATATACTTAAATATCTTTGAGGCGCCTTAGACGTAGATCATACAGGTATACCTCCTTGAAAAACATATTAAACTGAAACTGCCGTAATTCATGATAATCGTGAAAAATCTCGTGTTTACTGTTATTCGTTTTTAAAAAGATTAGTAAATCGATTTTACCAAAAACTATAGTTTCGCGTGAATATTTTCGTTTTTCATTATTTTTTTTCTCAGTAATTTAAAAAGTATTGAATATTTTTAATTTTGACGTCCTAAAAGTACCAACTAGATTCACTTACTATCGTGATTGAAATTGAAAATTAAAGAATTTTTCTACTATAAAATGTGCTTGACAAGTATTAAAAACACACACATGACACATCATTGTAAAATCAATATATTGATCGTTCCGCTCAGAATCTAAAATACGTATATGCAGGTAGGTATATTGTAATTTACAAGTTCTCGACTTAGGATAAACTTATCACCTGACACCTAACTAAATTTATGTTTGGACTCCTTTTCTGTGCGCATATTACAATTTAGAAAAAACATGTGAATACTTAAACACTTGTTTCACATAAGTGAAATTGTTCTGCATAAATTAAAATAGACCAAAGAAAATGAGTCAAAAAGTCTATATCGAAATAAAAAATAAAAATAACTGCATATTATATGTATAATATAGATAATTATATTATAATATATATAATTTTACATATAATTTAACAAATTTTATCCGCACCAATAAGTATTATAGTTGCCGTATTATATTAAATATATTTGTCAGTTATAACTCCTAAGTCTGAATAAAGTGGACCAAAGTGACACAAAGGCTACAAATTGATGTAAACAAAATATAACTTGCTATAAGTACGTATGTACAATTATTTTAAATTTTATTATTGACGCGGCTCTTTCGGGTAAGACTTTTTCAAGTAAATCGATTTTGAGAAAAATTAAAGAGCTGTAATTGTTATTTATATAGAACAAACAATAAACAAATTGAGGCTGGGTAGAAGCAATGCAAAAACAATTCCCATCCCCGGATCACATAGTTCAATTATTTGGAAAAAAAAGAAAGAAAACCAAACTATTGCAGTACATTATTACGATCTGGGGGTAATGACACTATTAATAATAATATATTGGTAAATGGTAATATAATATTTTATAGTCTTAAATGTGCAGTACAAAAAGCATCTGGAATTAACATTAAATATATAGGTAGGTATGACTAGTTTTTATACTCGTGTAGATACTCACCAAACCATTACTCTATGAATATAGGGCATATATACCCACAAGACCGTCAACCGCCACTTATTAGTATTATTTATATGGTATAATCTTACACCGCCCACACTCATATAACACGATTATAATAATAATAAATAATAATATTAATAATATTATTATTACAACTCGTGTATATATTATTATACGATTCGTCATCAGTTATTCGTGTGATTGTAATACGCTCAATGCGTTTTGCTATTACCTCGATTCGTTACGCTTTGTTTGTTTTGTTTTTTTTTTTTGTCGGTCACGGGTTTTCTCGGGCCATGGCGCGGCGTAGGCGCTCGTTTCGAAGAACGTCATAAATTTTTTACGCAATTTTTTTCGTCTCCCGCGGAATAAATACACGTGGGACTTTTGTGCCGGCCGCGCTCGCCATTTATTTATTGTTCGGCTACTGTTTTACACCGACGGGACAAACGCTTTTTTTTTTTGTTGTTATAATTTCGCGTAGGGATTTGGTTTTAAGCACCGCCTACGTGACCCCCCACGGAACGAGTGGTCGTTAATATTTTAATACCAAATATACGCATACTTATATCAAATATTTATAAACTTTTGAAATACGTTTGCAAAAAAAGTATTTCAAATATGTTTATGGTTTTTTATTATGAAATAATGAAAATAAAAGCTTAATAGGATCCTATTTGTATACTAAATTTCGTGGGGATTTTTCATTTGAATTTGTCCCCAATGATAATATTAAAAAATAACTATATTTTACCGGAACGCGTTTTAAAAAAAAATAGATAAACTTAAACACCATACCCAAAAAATATAAATATTATTTTTTAAAAACAAAATTTTCGTAAGATAAAATAAAAATTATGAGAACCTAACTATATAAAAACACTATGACATTCCCATAGAAGTAATAAATTATTAATGATAAATATAACTACTAATTATATTTTTAATAAATCGGTAAGATTTTTTTTCGATTTTCAGTTTAAAATCATTAGGTATACCTAAATGTATTTAAATGTTCAAACACAGTATCCAAAGAATATATATCGTCCCAACTTCCAAATGTCTAATGAAATTGTAAAAATTGAAGTTTAAAAAAAAAATAATGCAGTCTACCTAAGTTCTTTAGGCGTTTTATAAAATACCTAGAAGTTAGGCAAGTGATAAATTAACTATACTATATACATATGAAATATTCATAATTTCGATTCTATAGGAAAAAAATAATTATATTTCACCAGCGTCTGGACAGCCCACTTGGTGAACACCGTTTTTAAGTATGTACATATGTGCTGTGTTACTATATGCGTTTACTAGATTGTGTATATGTGCACTCGACTATTGTGTAGTTTTAATTTTTTAAACGATCGAGTGTTTTCGCTTTCTTCGCTTTGACAAGGTTATTTGTATATGTGTATTATAATAATAACGTCTATATATGTATAGCTGCTATTAGCGTAGTGACGCGTTAAGGTCTCCCGCAGAGGGGAACTGCCCGAATATATACAGAGTGTCCAACACAACAACAGCGTTTTCGTCTGTGTGAATTTTAAACAAAATAAAAAAAAAATTTTGAAGAACAGTTTTGACGAGGTCATTTTACGTTAAGAAAGAACTGAGTACATATATATAATGTATATAATGTATATATAAACGTTTTGTTGTAGAGAATACTTTTTTTTAAAGTATTTAAAATACTATAAGTACCAATACAAATACCTATTAAGAATAAGAAAGTATATTGTATATTTTCTGTGACTTTATTAAAAAAAAACCACACACATTTATTACAATCATTATAATTACAATGCACCTAAATGAGTGAAATAAGAAAATACTTTACTGTAACAAATTTCACCATTGAATAATTGTGTCTTTGTATTTTTTATATAATTATACTTAAGAATTAAGTGGGTTATTTATAAACCTCAACACACTGACGAAGGGTTAAAAGTGAAGTAGATTTTACAAATGTACTCGTATTATTGAAACAAATAATAACAAAACATTAGTATAGAATTAAAATTAAAAAAATGTATTGCCTATATAAAGAAAATCCACCGTCAATATCTCTGGTCGTGTCACTTCGTATTATTTTAATAACTATACTTTCTTCGAATTTGCTTATTATGTATTATATCATAAAAATATACATTTTTAAGTAAAAGATAAAGATAATCTAAAATAAATGTAAATTATTTAACTCGAATAATATTAATACCTACTTGAATTTAAAATAACTATTCAAATAAATTTGTTATACTAGATGTGTAACACTATATATTTATAAATATTAAATGCGAATATTGAATGTATAAGTGTCTACATTATAAATTATAATTATAATTATTATGTATGGTATAAGTACATTCAACATGGCTATTATAATTACAATGTATAAATAGTCCGTCTCTACTCTTCCTGATTCCTGAAACTGTAATATTATTTATTGTGCAGTAAGAACTAATAACGTTTTAGAAGCAAAAAATTCAACCTTAAATATTATAATACGACATACCGTATAAAAATTGCTGAGTGCAGCTGCAGCATAATGTATTAAATATTAAATATATTATATTATTATTCAGTATTTTAGTATGATAATTGAATCAACTGCGGAAAGCAAGATGCATTTTTAAGTAATTCGTATTATAGGTAGGTATACGTTTTTTTTAAGAATATTTAAATATTTAATATATATGCCTATAGGAATAGAGTATAGTAATTATAAGGGTATAGTTTATGGACTTAATAGTCAAAGTTTAGATGACATCGTGAACGTGCCAAGCCATTAGCCATCATCGAGAGAGCAATGGGTCATGCTCTCCTCCCCTTATGTAAATACACAAACACATTTGCCCTTTTTTTTTTCTGGTAGAAACACTAGAAACATACCTAATACCTATTCAATTTTTATGGGTTTACTGCCAAATTCCAATAATGTCTTGTCAAAATACAATTGTAATATAATATAATGACTAATGAGTATAATAGTTCAGATAATTATATAGAACAAGACGGTGTTAAGTGGCGACATCATTTGTCGACGAATTTTAAACGATACCAGACTGAGTCACCGACGTATCCTACGTAATAATACAATATAAGTATAATATATGCATAATGATCCTTGTTAAAATTTCTAAAAACATTGCATAAACCATAAATTACTCAGTTTGTTTACAGAGATCGATATAATTTTCGATATACGTTCACTGCGTATATACTATATAGGACGTATATCTACTGTAAGTACTCAAACCTACTTTAATGAATATTTAAAATATAATTATGTCGAGCGAATGTTTTCGGATTTCCCGTGTAACTCAGCTTAAATATTGTTGTCATTGGATAGATAATAGCTACGTAGACTGTATTATTAATACGATGTGTACCTTATTAGTTGATTTTTTGTAAAATGTGGTAATATAATAATGTTAGATAACAATCATCATTATTCATTAGGTGTTATTACTTGTGCACCGCGCGGTGAACCTTTATAGTTCGCATGTGTAATATGTATACAGTACTACATTATTTCACAATATAAATACACACAATAGACACGTCGAATCGTTATCGAATAAATCTTTTTTTCAAATCTAACACATCTCGTGTATGAAAAATATACGTGAAATAATTTCTTAATAAAAAGACATGTTTACTTTTGAAGTTGAGCAATACATAGTGCATTCGTACCTACTCGTTCATTTATATACAATATATTAAGCTGTAATTTTAGCGCAATATTATATAGGTACGACGAGTAATGACTTCTACGGAATAATAGTTAATATAACCTCTGAGGCTCTCAATAATATTGTTAAACCATATTTTATAATAAAAATAATATTTCAATATCTTTCTATAGAGGTAGGATATGGATAAAATCCCAAACTTATGATTTTCGATTTACCATAATTTTTATTAAATAAATCAAAATGCCATTTATCCTATGAAGATGCATTAACTTAAGATTACCAAGTTCTTACTCCTTAAATAATAAGGGGGCTTCGTTCGTTATGAGGGAGGATTATTTATAGCTGTAAAAATCGTTCATACACACAATACGTGTAAATTTTTGATATATAAGTGCTAGAATACCATCAGGCATCAGATAAATTCAAATAAATAAACTATGTATTATATAATATATTAAGGCAAAATAAAGTGTAAAAATCAATTGTAAATAATAGTAGAAATTAATTTTATTAAGCATTAAAGAAATTTTGTTATTAATTTTAGATTCTGCAAGAATATTTCAATAAAAGTTGTTATGGTAAAGTACCAATATACGATTGAAACGGACTATGAAATATCAAGAATATTGGCTATTATTATTAGAGCTTTAAGTGCGTATTACTTATAAAATCTAATTTTATTAATTTTAAATCTAATTTTTTTGCAGCATCTAACATACAACCTACTACCTCATGTGATATAACAAAAAATCAACAGAAATAAAACCACTCAAAACCTAAATATAATTATATTATATTATGTATGTATGTATGTATACATAAAATAATAATAAATAATGACTCGATATCAGATTTAAGACGCGTATCGGTGATCTCATTTATTTTTGGCAGACCAGAGAAGGCATTTTACAAAAAATAAGGGTGATTCTAGCAGCTGCACCTGTGCTAGATTCACCCATATTTAAACACCTTTTAATACTATTTAATTAATCGCCAATCGGTAAAATATGCAGATGGCCGTGGAAACGCATATAGGATCTTGAACAAAATATATTATATAGATCAAAACAAAATGTATGTATATCGGTAAACCCGCAAATTGAATTCTTACAATAATTACGTATAATAAAATACTCGTAATTCGTATATAGGTTGCTTATACTTGTAAATGAATAAATTAACATTTATAGGAAAACCCATTACTTTCGTTCGTGGTATAAAACGTGTATGCTGTATATTATAGTATACCTAACTATTACCATTATTATCTATACAGATTTAATATATTAGTATATGTATTTACATAGGTAATATATTAATATTATGCGCTTCAAAGTTTAAGTAATCCACAACAAAGAAATAATAAAATATTAACCGTGGATGTAGCGTTAAGTTACCTACATATTCTATAACTACACTGTTTTGAAATTGACGTTTACCCTGAAAGCCACTGCGGCTACGCCTCATATAATATATAATACATTAATATACCTTTATTATATTATGCATATTATTAGATTTATGAATAAACATATTTTATACCTTATCATACCCGGTGTTGAAATATCGTAACATTCGTAACAATTTAAAAAACTAATAGGATAAACAATAAATCCTTTTATTCCCTTTATATTCCTTTGTGTAAAGCAGTAAAGTTTAACGATTTCGTTATTATTTCACCTAACTATGACATTATGTAATAGACTTAAGACATCATATTAAACTATTCTAGGGATGTTCACGTTGCATTAAATTCATTATACCTACTGATTACCTATATAGATAATGAAGTATTAACGTGCTGTAGAGTGTAGGTATCTATGAAGAAAACTGTGTGTGAAAATGATACAACATAACAATTCAAGACATCAATTATTCCATTTCAACTCATCGCTTACAATTAATATTGGTATTCATATGAACACACAAACCACAGCCCGTGTTGGTTACAAGAAAAGAGAAGATTTATTATATTATTAATTTTAGGTACTTATTTAAATAGTCAAAAAGTTAAAAAATGGTTGCTGGAATCTAAATTAATATATATTTTTAAATTAATCAAGATAAAAACTAAATAATTTTACGATAAACGATGTAAATCGTATTTAAAAATATCTCTACAGTTGGTACATTAAACTGCATTATATAATCGCATTTTAGTAGACCTCATAAACGTTTTACTTAACAATATTATGTTTTTATGCACCTACCTTGTCAATTTGTTGGGCACATATAATACTGTAGCAAAAGTCATACTGCAGGATACAATGTGTAGGACACTCGTGACTCGTCTCGTTTCGAGTGAATAATTATAAATATTTAGATGCAAATTATAAGTAACACTAAACGATGTCCCTATCAAACTGTCATATAATCTGAATATATGTATGTAGTCAATAACAAATGCGACCAACAAATTAGGTTTGAATACAAAATGTAAATTAACACGAACTTGTCGTAAGATTAAAAAATTCCATTATATAGATAAAATGTGAACATAAAAAAGAAGTTTGACGTACGATCTTTAAAACTATAAATTATAATATGTAAAATAACGTTTGGATATAGGTAGGTACCTACATACAATTATAAACGTGCATATTATATTATATACATAAATACGATAAAACATTCTTCTGCCAGAAAAAATTACGAAAGATAAAACTGACGAAAAAAAAATGAATAATTAAAATATATATCTTTCTAAAATCACAATAATTTACATTTCTAGTTTTCTACAGTGAATTCTATAGTTGATTCAAAATATTTCTTTTGGCTATTATATAGACCTAAATAGTATGTATATAATATACCATTATAATGGTATTGGCAGTAGGTAGATATATTAAATACGGGTATAAGTGTAAGTCAACAGATATATGTTCAGTGGCCAGTAATGTTCGCAGTATATATATTTGGTGAAAAACCAGCTCGGTGCACACGAATTTCGTATTAATCCCTTGAATTCCGTTGCACTCTTATCTTAAAATAAATAGGTAACACAAATTGCGTCTTCCCAGTTGAATTATTAGACATATTTATATTAGTGTTTCTCAGTGGTATACAAACTGATTTAATATTATAAATATATTATTATTTTTTGTAAAAATACAGTGTTTTTGGTACAGTGCTAAATTTTACCAATCAAGATTTTGAAAATTACTTACGGACCCAAAAGAAATTATATTTTTTAAAATGTATATAAATTGTTTCTTTGAATTTCTTATAACCAAAATGTTATAAGTAGCATAATTTTTAATAATTTAAATTTTTTGAGTGCCATTAAAATTTGACCAACGTGCCACTTTTGACACGCGTGTCATAGATTCACCACCCCATTATTAGATAAATTATTTATCGATGAATATATTTTTCATAAATATTAAATTAAATATGATAAATATGTATATGTGTATAAATTGTATATGATTTATGATAATATGTAGTATTATTATTTTATGTTAAATTTTAAAAATACATTTAATTTTAAATTGTTAGTCAAATTTAAATATGTAATCTTTTTTAGTAATATTACTTTAGGAATTATTTATAAAAATTAATTGTAGGGGGAAATGTTACACGAATTACATCCAGGACACAATTTGTTCAAAAACATAATATGTTACTTGTCTTTGGAACACAATTCGTTGCGGTGTACGCTCCACCAGCTAATAAATTTATATTCGATACTTAGGGTAAAATTGTGTTTCACAATCTATGTAATTATTATTATTGTATAAGTGTCCAAGTATAAAAGTTGATAATTTAAAAAAAATTACATATATCATACTATTATTTACAATTTAGATTCCACATGATCTAGCTTTACTCTTCGAGGAAAATTTCAGTTGAAAATTTAATTTATTTAAGAACCGATTATAAACTACTCGTTTCAAAGTAATTTCAATCTAATGTTTAAATTAAATACACAAAATTGGAACAGTTAAACGTATTTTTTGGTATAGTATGCGTTAATTTGACGGAGACAACACATACAGGTACTTGATGATAATAGTCTTAAAAAAATTCTTTAAAACTAAAAACAAATCAGTCTTATGATTTTCTTTTTTTAATTTTTATTTAGCTTCAACAAATGTTGGATATTACTGTTATTAAGTACGAGATCATCAATAATTATTTACATTTTTTTTTTTTGAATATTTTATAATATAGTTAAAATATATATTTCAAGTAGATCAAGGGTTTTTTTTAAGTGTATATGACTGATTTCATCATCTCTTTTTGAGATCTTAGGATTTATTTTTATAAATGTGTAGGTATTTTTTTCTTATTTATTATTATGAAACAAATCAATTTTAAATTTAAGTCATTCGAGTTTTTAAAAAGTTATTTGTATATGTGTTACTTCAACATAATATTCACCGCTTCACCTCTACCTTTATAAAATCTTGACTACGCCTCTGTGCACAGGTAAATATATGTAATGTGTATATATAGATGTGCGTGTACGTGTTTGAGTTTGTATGTATTGAAAATACCTATTAAAATATAAAAATGGGTACTCGAACACGAATCTACGAGTATACATGACCACCAATTTTAAATTTTAACCGTTTACTGCATCAGTATTATATATAATATTATTCATTTCATATATACTTGATTAGAGTGTTTGTTTTGTTTTCTACCTACAAAAAATAAATTAATGCATATATTGTGTCACCGATAATCGTATAATATTAGGGCTGAGATGGTTCAAGACTCAGGTATTTGTACTATGTAGGTATATATATATATATATATATATATATATGCGTACGGAAATCGATTACAACACGTTACACTTTATAATACTATACATGTATCATACATTATATATATTTACGACAACTTAACGATGTCGTATTGCGCAGACACTGTGATTACATTACATATAATAAGCTATATTATTTAGTAAAAATGTTTCTAGTGCGTTCGGTAGTGTATAGGTATATATATATATATTATATTAAACAGAAAATTGTGAATAGTTGTGGAGGAGGTTTAAAGAATGTCTCTCCCCTTTCAATCCTATAAAGTTTTAAATGTATATAACCTTCATAAACATTTAACTTATACATAAATATTTTAATTTAAATGATAATTTTAAATGTAAATTGATAACAATATAGATACAATAATAATGTATTTATTGGTCTAATGATTATTATTCTACAATATAAAATAGAGTTATTTGGTTAAAATTAACTGATCAAATTTTTTTTTTATTAAATACATAAGGAGTTGTATGAATAAAAACTAATATGTAGTACTTGTAAAATCTAAAAGCATAAAAAAGTTCTTAACAAATTTGGACAATTCCCCCTTCCCACCAGCAAGTTAAATTATTAAAAATAACACTGTAAACGTCGTTGATGTTACCATCAATATTATGTTGCGCATAAATGTTGATCGCAATGATAATAATGACTACACTGTACACAAATATCAAATTAAATTGTAAATAATTATAAATTATAGCTTAAATACATTTATATATCAATAATATAAATTACATACTTACTATAAATAAATACAGTCGAGTCGCAATAACTCAAAAAACTTGAGAACTCGAATTTTTTTGTTCCCCTATAATAAATATAAATCATATACAATAAATTAATATAAATTTGAGTTGCATATCTCGAAATAAATTTTTATCTCTCTTCAACTTCGAGTAATCGCAACTCGACTGTATTTTTGTTTGTAGTTACTTACTAATAAAAAATAAATTCAAATATTCAATTGATTAATAAAAACTAAAAAATAATATTGTGGTCATAATAATATAAATCTAGATGTAAGTACCGACAAATAATTTATAAATTTAAAAAATTAATAATTTAATAATAATTAATAATATAGCATAACAATTAACAATTCCTGAGTTCTGTATTAAATGATTAAAATATTTTGAACAATATCTCTTAAATAATGTTTCGATGACTCCATTATAGGTAGGTCGTAGATAGGTACCTACATTAAAATTGGTTACATGTGATTTTTTTTATTTATAATGAATTTCCATACTTCATTTGAGAGGAACTAAGGATTGGCTCAACCATGCAATAAATTACGGTAGTACATGATGGTGTATATATATAGTCAGATATTAAAAAAAATTAAAACAATATTTTTATAGCTCACTCAATTTTCTTGTACTTAATAGTCTTCGATTAACTCTTCCGTGTTCAATAATAATCTTTGTTTAATTTTTCTGTGGTCAATTGTACTCGTACAAATAATGGGACACGGTGTCCTGCGGACACCCATATAAATATTTATAATTACGCATGTAATAACCTATATACTCTATAGGTTAGGTACCGTGTTCGGATGCGGTGTTATTCAAACATTTTTGCTTTCGAATTTGTACATTACAATATGGTACTCATTTAATAGTATAAATGTATATTAAATACTAATTTGCTTTAGTTGATATAATATAACATTCCAACGTTCGACATATTAAATAAGCAGAGTATTCGAGTGTAGTGGAATTTCATAACCCATAATATAAATAATATATTCTATAAATTCACAACCCAACTATACATATACATTTTTGTATATGAACAAAAATATATAATACAACAAGCATACAAAGTTCAAAGTTGGTTAGGTCACCTGACTGAACTGTAAGTGATTTGTAACTAGGATTCAGTACGTAGTTACTAAAGGTATATAGTTTTAAAAAATCGAGTTTCAAATTGAGTCGTAAACGTTTCTCCCCTTCCCCTACACTCCCTTTATGGAAATAATTTAAATTTATTAATCACAGGAAGTTCTGTAAAATTAAAGTTAAAAATGAGGCATAGACTTAAAAGCGGGTTAGGTTAAATATTACATAAATATATTTATTTTCTATACACTAAACATATTTATTTTTTATGTATACGCTCGTTTGTAAAACTTCCAATACTTTTAAAATATCTGTATTCATTGATCTTATTATTTTTCTACGTTTAGTATACGGATTGGTAGAGTACTGAATCTATTTTGTGACGTGGTGTACCTTATGCACATGTGTTAAAACTTCCTTCATACAAGAAAAATAAACAATAATATTTTATATTGTAGTACGTGCTGCAAACTACTTGCATCCCTAAAAATGGTAACTTTTACAAGTAATAAATTAGATCAATAACTTGTATCCTATTTTATAGATTCAGATTGACTATATATGTATATAAATCATTATTATTGATGTATCATGTCAATCATTATTTTCAATATTCAATATAACTCGATGGTAATTTTATTGATTTACTCTTAAACTTAAACATCTTTTAAATAAACTTTTTTTTATTATTATTAATATTTTGAATTCTACATTTGATCTCTTAATACTTAGATATTTATTAATTATATTTATATCATTAACAATAAGTAATATCTAAGTAAAAATAAAGAAATTTAATAATTTATAAAATAATTTAAACGCAACTAAGTTATTAAAAAAGGTAAAATACTGGTACGCAAATGTAGACTATCCACTTGTTTTAGTCTTTTTTTAATCAGAAAGCAATTTACTTACTAAATAAATGCACTGATCGTACATCGTTATACGATTGTTTCTGTAAAAACTGGAATTATTAATAAGTAATAACTTAGTAATACTTTATATTGTAATGATTAATTATTGTACACGCATTGAATGCATGTCAACGTTTTTTTTGTTATAACCCCGTCCAATTCATCTTGGCACTCAAAAACCCGTAAGATTAAAAAAGATATTTATCTAAAAAGTATATAGTTTTTTTTAAAAAACAAAAAATATAACGACCGAGTTTTGAGTGCCAAGATGAACAAGTCGAGTTATATACAAGGACTTAGTTTAAATATGTCAAGAGAGAAGGGGTTACACTGATATCAATTTCTTGTCTAAAAATGTATTAAATTGGATATAATATCTAACATACTTACATAAACCAAATGTTAGAAATAGTTAAAATGTATAAACATTAGAAAATAAATGTTTATGACAATAACAATATGTATACTGCGTAGTGTGTACTAGAAAAAACTAGAGAAAACGCAGCAGCAGCGCGTGCGACGAGTAAGAACATATAAATATTAACTATTCAACTCAGCCTAAATACGCGTTTCGAGTGGTTGGCATTATTTCAAAAAGTATCTACCAATATACTCTAAATTATGTTTCATAAGAAAGTCATTGCAATAAAATTGGTTTAATATGCAAAACTCAAGATGAAAAACAACGTATAGGTAGACTTATTAATATTACGTATAGGTACCACACCAACTAAATATATGTATTATATGAACAATTTGCAAAACGTCAAACATATAACAATTTGCCGCCGAGATGTTCCAGTTGCGATATAAGTGCAATGATAATATAATAATAATTACCAGACAATATATGTGCCTACTATCACAAGCTCTCATCATTACTCGGCATATATTATCTGTATGACTGCAACTGTAGACAGCCGTGCGTAGTTCGTGTAAACGTGCAATAATAATTTTAAGTCAATCCGTCTAAATAAATGTATACATATATAACATATTATATTAGTTATTATAAGAGAACTGAGAAATATACGTTTGAAGAAAATTATTCACAGCGAACGATTGCAACATACACTATGCCTATAACAGGTAATGTTCGGGCCATCATTTTGTCTTCTCAAAAAATTCTCAATCCCTAAAAAAAATAGTTTCTATTCCATATTTAACGGGCATTATTGTTTTATAGCTCGTTTAATTAGAACGATTTTAATTATTTCAAAATTATTAGTAAAATAAATTTTATTTTCAGAATGTTTTTGAAGTCAACATAGTTTTTATTATTGGGTCTTGGACTCTTATTTGTCTCGTTCAAGTTTTCGTTCATAATGTTTTTAGCATAAGACCATTGATCATTTTTAAAATTTACTTCTATAATAGGTTCGAATTATTTTAAACTCCTGAAACCTAATTAATAACTACAATTTTTTGCGATTTAACTATTTAATTTAGTTTAAACTGTTATTCATTTCATATTTGTACATAATAAAATGTCCATATTTTTTATGTCCACTAATAAAAAATATATTATTTTATATGTTTAATAAAAAAATATAACTTATTTTATATTATACATTTATAAAACTTTTTAAATTCTTAAACTTTACTAATATTTGGGATATGTCTTACAGATTTACCTAATAAATAACCTCGTGAAAAAATAACCACGGAAAAATAACCCTATAATAAAAATGATTGTGTTTCTACCTAATTATAAATGTGTATTAGAATTTCATTAATTTATAAACATTAAACAAATTTTTTCAATCACGGTAAATTTTTTTGAAATATCAATAATAAATAAATAAATGAAAATTCACAATAAATGTGTATTACAATTTCAAGATCTGATCGATATGACAGACAGACCGTGGCACCGTGCTCCGAATCTTTTTTTTGTAGGTACCTACAATAATTTATCATTTAAGTCAAATTTAACATTATTTGGGGGACATAAAAATTGTACGTATATTGTATATACTATGTATGTTATAAACTGTATTATACGCAATGGCATAATACTAATATTTAGAATAATTTGCAAAATCTTACAAAATCTCATAATGAGTCATTTTTTCACGGGGTTATTTTTTTGGGGGACTAAATTTCCGTGTTTTTTTTTCGCGGAACTGTCTTACAGCCTTCGGGTTGTATTATCAAATAATATAGTATTGTTAAGCTATAATAGTTAATTAAAATTGCAATTTTTATAACTAATGGCTTTAGACCACCCTAACTCTAAAAAATATATATAAATAATACATATTTATACAAAAGGCTAACAAATATTTTGAATACAATGAAGACTATTTTCATAAACTTTATGTAAATATTTAGGTGCTTAATTTTTTTCCTTATTTGATAAAGTAAACTACAATCAATACAATAGTATTTACATTTAGTAATTGAGATGTAAGAATATAAGCAATAACAATGAATATTTTGAATATGGGAAATTGTCCAGTGATAACACCTAGCTAAGTACTTAATTTATAATTTATAAGATACATCCTGTATTAAAAATTAATTGTCTTTAGTACCTACCTGTATTTCCTAAAAATTTTAGTCTTATATAAACAATTATAAAGTTATTTATAAGTGTTGATACGTAAATCTATACTCGTTTATTTATTTGAAATAAAAAATGCATTTTATATTTAATTCCGAAAGATGATGTAGGTAGTTGTAATTTGGTTTATCAAGTTAATATTGGTACGTTACGTAGACATCAAACACATGGTCTTAAGCACTTTAAATCGCTTATAGGTATCCACTAACCACATAATATAATATGTATTATGTACCGAAATAATTAACCAAATGTCGGTGCCCGGTGTCGGTTTGTTAGTGGACAAATATTCAGGTACTGCATGTGAGTCTGTGAGTCAGTATTATTTTATTTGAACAATATTACTCAATTTACAAAGCGCGCAGCTGAATCTATACAATGCGCACTGATAATAACAATATAATAAACATACCAAGAACGCGTGAGCAAATTGCAAATCTTTTTAAGCGCTACAGATGATAAACAACAAATGAAAAAAAAATGTTATGTAATAATTGTTTACTGACCGGTTTTTTGCGATATACAGGTGACGGGTGTCTATGTGACTTCATTTTAATATATATGGTATTATATTATTATATCATTCGTTCGAGAATATTCGTAAGGAAATTATAACCGATTTCGGTGTCATTGAAAGAGGATGCATACTCATTCGTTGTGTTTGTTATTCACATACTTACGTAATGTATAAATAAATAATTTACGTTCTTCGTTACTTCTATTTTTTTCTTATCAGATTATTTAGATTAAATGTATCTACTACACTTAAATTTAATTATTTTAATTCTAAAATAAATTTAGGTTGATATAATCAGACAATTGAAGATTACTTATAAGTTTATTTAAAAGTAAAAAAACTAATTATAGAGCATAGATAATGTGAGGTACCTATTGTATTTTAGGTTTTAATTTAATTATAGGTAAATTTATTCTAATATCAAAATTCAAAAACCAGACAAAAGAGGAAATGTAAATTTATAGAACTTATATTATATTTGGGCCTAAGAACTTATGCACTAAAAATAGGCGTTCAATGTATGTAATATTAATAATTGGTACCAAAATATCCCTAAGATTATATTTTCTTCTTAAATTACAAAAATTTTAGGACAACTGTTGTGTAAATATTTCCATTTCCGCTTAGTTTTTTACCAATTATTTTAAAAGGTATTGAAAATTATCTATTACTATATGTACTTTAATACTTCTCCCCTCTCCCCCAAAGTACCAATCAGACCCAATTTTCTACCCTCTACAGTCTAAATAGAAAATTGAAGATTATTTTCTTGTATATAAACGTCTGCAGTCACACATACACATACAAAATAATAATAATAAAAACACATATCCTTTGTAAAAACTAATACATTTATCGTTATGCATCTAAAATGTTAGTATAGGTAAGTCAATTTCAATAAAAAAAAACCGTTAAGTTTCTTATACATTATTTAATATTAAAAAAAAATATAAAATAGGTATGTAAATCCTAACAATATTTGTTTATAGAAAATGATGATGATAAAATATATACTAAAAATTGATAAATTTAAAATTTAAATCGAGAATTATTAAACAAATGTTTATTGACTCTGATTTCTCTTATTGTCTATTGACTTTCCAAACGCATGTTTTAATAATTATAATATTTTATTATTTACTTATAACTAATTTTAAAATGAAAAACATAAACCATCAAACATAACAGATAATGTTGTTAACTTTAAATCTTATTATAGGTAAATTAATTATATTATTAAAATATTTAAAACTAATTAAACTAAACGTGAACTTAAACCTAAACCTAAATTATCTACGTTACGTGTTTGTAAGACGGAGACAATAAATTCGAGTGTGTCTTCAATTACTGTTCTTAATCAACATACTTGATAATTAAATATTAAATAGATTTTCAATATACTTATATAATTCCAGATGCAGATTTTAAAGCTAACAATCATAAATACTACTTATAGTATAGAGCTATAGAGGGATGGAGTATATAAGGTATATACTATATATTTTCATTGGTTACTTATTTGAACTTTGTAAAAATTATTTTTTCATAATCTAAAAATAATATGTTAATTTCTAAAAAATGTAAATATTTCTTTAATAAATTCTAAAAAAACTAAAAGAAAAATCTTTTTTAATTTAAAATCGTATCTTGCAATAATCTAAAATACAAATTGGTTTATTTTAAATAATAGATTTAGTGTACCTATCCCATTGGATAAACATTGGAACCATCAAAACATTTGCTAATGCAACACTCTAAACAGTTAGTCTTCTGTATTATGATTATTGACATAGTGATAGTTGATGACCTGTGAAGGCTCGCGGTAATGTGTAGTCTAACATAAGGCGTACAGTACAAAAAAAATACATAATTTAGTTTTTTTGGCTTTATGGAATATGATGTATCAGTACCCTTCGAGTTATGATATTAATACAGCTAGCATTCAAAAAGTTCCAAAAGTTTGAATTCGTCACTTTTAAAATAACACGATATCTGCAGCTAAAGGAGAAAGTAGACGCATAATATACATTTCAATACGAGAAATCATTTATTTATATGTATTTGTACATATAGGTACCTATCACATATGCGGTGTATCGATCCAAATAACCTTTCGTTTTATGGTAGGTACTTTTTTTGGTTTGTATGTACGTACCTATTAATATTAGGATTGGTCACGTTTATTACGAGCAATAAGGAGCATTATATTTAATTACCTACCTAACATTTTATAATCGTGCAGCTCTCTAGACCCGTCGTGAAACAACTTTTGACTTAAACAGATATATGCACAATATAGCTACAAGTATATATTATATAGGTACATATGTACATAACAGCACTGCTCCGTAGATACGAAAGATCGCGACCGGAAGGTCCGATAATAATGCAGCACACGTGGTTGTGAATAAATCATTCGACCGGGTATATTATAATATTATAACGACTTTAGGACTGGGCAACATAACACTCAGCAACCGGTTCACTAAATTATATAGCCAACGAGTTGCAGTTTATAATATTATGGTAGTGACTAGTGCATTTTATAGACACAATTCGATGCGATAATCCATAAGACAATATCTGTGCCTAAAAATTCTTAAATATACCTACTGAAATAATATTTATCAAGTATAGAAATAACAGAATTATTCGTGTAATATAATTGCAATCCATTAATATAAAATTGAGTTCTTACATTTTTTTAAATATTATCATTAAATCTCATGGTGCATCATTTGTCCATCATTATGTTGCCGTACTGAGCACAATATTGAGATCAAGCCAGCTAGTGTATAATATCAAACAACAGCTGCAGAGTAAAAAGCGTAGGGTAAGCAAACGTTCCTGGTAATAACAATTTACGGCCGAATATTAAAATCAATCATGATAATGTTTTTTATATAATATTGTTTATTAATTTATTTTAATGTTTCTATTTCTTACGTGTTTATTCACCTAACCCATATTGTTCTATTGAACTATTATAGATATAGTCAGAAAAAAATAGAAAAATATTTGTGAAGGGGAGCTGAAGCCCCCATAATGATTTATTAACCAGTAGGCAGTATTCCTCAGAAGTTTTCATATTCTACATCCGTCTACTGAACAATATTGAAAACATAAGAAAAAGATATTTTTTGTATACTCCATTTATGATTTATTTATGCATTATACATTTATACATAATGTGTATTATCTTTGGAAAGGGATCGAGCGAACTAAAACGACTATAGTTTGAGGAAAATGTATTGATCAACGACAGCAGCATGCTATGTAGTATTATTATTTATTAAAATAGTTAAACAAAAACTTATAATGTTTAATGAATTTCGTCAAAATTAAACTTTAAATGTTTATAAAAAAATATTGCAACTATGTATTTTTGATATTTTTTTAATTGGTAAACTATCAAATTATGAAAATTTTTTTACTTTTTTAAGCTTTATGGCCTAACATAAATACATAATTGTTTTATCGATATTTATAGAAAAAAAAATTAAAAATTTTTCAAATTTTTAGTGTCTATAAATAGTTCAAAAAGTATAAAAATATTTTACCATTTACATAGAAAATTCTAACACAAACATTCAATGAAAATTTCAAGTATCTAAGTTTATTCAATTTTGAATTAAACAAAAAAAATATTGATTTTGATTGGTTACTAATTTGCCGTAAAAATTTTCATTTTTCCATATTTATTTTTAATTATTTATTGGTTATTTTTAACCCACAAATTAACGACTGGATTCAATTTGCTACCAGAAATCACTTCTTAAGTTGAAAATCAAAGCACCGTTATTTCCCAATGAGACGACGACAGGAAGAAAAAAAATACTCATACCATTGAAAATCAATACAAATCACTCCGTTCAGAATCTACAATAATCGTAATATTTTTAAAAATTTCATTAAGTATTTCTAGTTCAAGGGTTAAATTTGATGTACCTATGTTATTTACATAAGCATTACGAATAGATACATAATATATGAGATTTTTATTTTGTCATATAATCCATAACGACCATAAAAGTAATAGTAATATTGAACTAATATAAACTATAAATTATAATCAACGCACTTTTGACTGTACTTAATTCTGTTAATAATATTATCTGTAATGGAATAAACGATACGTACACCTAGCGAAAACGTGTGAAAACAAAATCGTAAACCTAGAACGGTTTTTTTTTTCTATTACCACCGAAAATATTGTAGGAAATTATTTAGATTAACCACGAGCTGTAAAAAAATTACAACAAACAATGATGCGGATTAAGTACATTCTGGGTCATTTGTACAATATAGATTGTTCAATAACCATGCCATATTTATAGTTGTTACTACTACATAAAATAATTGGGAATAAATCATTGTCTCCAAGGTCGTTATTGGACATTTTTTCTCGGTTCATACCACAACTGGAAAATATGATAATTAATAATTCCATTGAAAACGAAATAATGACAAAAGTCTATCCGAGCATAATATAACAATAATATCTATGACAAATAATTGGGTAAAAAAAGTTTCTGTACGGTTTAGAAATAAACAAGTAAGGTACCTAGTACGCTGAAACGCTAAAAAAAATATATTATATAATATTGTAAAACATTTATTATTATTTAATTTTTGTAACAGTGCTATACTATTATTGTTATGATTATCGCCAATGATAGAATATTTTATCCTTATTTTATTAGTGTACCCATGTATTACAAAAGTGGGCATTAATTATAATACCATTAATAACTTAGGTAAGTATCTACTAGATAGTTATTATTATTATTTTATTTTTTAACTTTACTAGTTTAAGTGACTTTATTGTAAATTGTAATTCATTTAAAAAAATAATACGCTAAGATGAAATTACATTTATACTTAAAATATCCATAACCGTGGTTAAAATATTAAAAATTAATTAAATATTTTTAGTTTAATGACGCAATTTTATTTCTTATAAATATTTTATTGAAAATAAAAATAATAATAATAATAAATATTTTTCTTGATTTAATAATTTAGTAGAGATAAACATGTAAATATTTTATTGTCTAAACACCATATAATATTAATTAGGATGGATATTAAACAAGACAGTTGATTGTTATTTAAAAAATTAAAAATTACATAATTAATATTTAAAGCACAGGTACATTAGAAATAATAATAAATAATTAGGGTTAAATATATGTATATCTATATATATTTAATTGATTTATAAATTTGACTTTACTTTATTTAATAATTCAATATATTTATTTCCATTAATTTGCATAGTTATACATGGTGTACATTAAAATGTATAATATATATAGGACAAGGTATCTATATAATATAAATGCTGTGTATATGTATATAAGTGTAAAAATACAATGTACAAAAAAAAAATGAAATAAATAAAAATATTACACGGCAATACTGCAATAGAACAATATCTTTACATTTCATTGAAAAGTCTATACGTAATACATAATAATAATATTATAATTCATAATTTAAACAAGCAGCTCCAGCCAACTGGAATTGATATACTAATGAATAATTCATGAATACGCGTAGAAAACGCAATGGTAGCTACAACTAGTTGGCACAATGATGAGAAAAATATAATAAGAAAAACACACGAATGTACAAATAGGTGATAGCCGATATGTATACATGACAAAATTAGGTGGAACGCAAATACAAATACAATATTGTGTATTAAAATTACTTACTAATAACCACATACTATATCAAATTAATAAAAATGTATGCAAAACAAAATACTATCAATAAAAACTCTTCAAAAAAATAACAAACAATAAATACGTTGTTAACTATCTTGGGCGAATAAAAAAGTTAAATTTACCATGAAGCGTAAGTATGATTCTTCCAAAAAAAATTGCTACGAAGACTAAAGTTATTTAACTTTGATTTATAGAATTAAAATGTTTAATAATATACGAGTAATACTCAGTGGTATGGTAAACTTACTTAATACAAAACAAATTAGTGAGTTGTATGCATATCAATAAAAATTAATAAGAGTGTTTGTCTGTAGGACCTGATAAAATTATAAAATAATCATTTCGCTTTGCCTGTAATAAAAATATCGTTTACAACGTTACTATAACCAAACTTAAAACTACGAATTTGAAGTTAGCCCTATATATAAAGGTTTAATAAGTTATTCTATACTAAATGATACATATGCAAACTGCAATTATATTAATGTATATACATTGATCTGCGTGTATTTGCGAGTAAGTATTTTCGTAATTTCTATGAAAAATAAAATAATATTTTATGTTCATAAAACTCGACGTGAAGTCTCAAAGTTCCCCACCGCGACCGATCTCTAGAAATGATAATAATACCTAATAATAATAATGCACTGCGAAGGCGGCCTCTTCCGCCGCCGCGATTTCGACTGTCCCCACCACCACCACCCCGCCACCTGAATGTACCTATATAAAACAATCAGACCGGGTCTTGAGGTGGTTCATTTAAAACAGCACTAACCGCTGCACACCATACCTGTTACATACAGATATCATTTGAAGCTGTTCCGCCCGGTCAACACCGCCGGACTCGACTTACGCATATAAATATATAGCTCCGCTATATAACTCGGCAACAGACACCTTCTCGTCAACGTAAGTATATAATAATTAGTGTATACTGTACCTACTATTAAAGCTATTTTAATAATTATTGTTTATTAACGTTAGTAAAATATAAATTTGAAATTTTTACTACCATTGATATCACATATTATTATATTATAACACTCATATAAATCGTCCAGATGTGTAGAACATGGTTTCGTCTATCTAATCGACTTCGATATGATATTTTCTGCGCATAAATTCAACAATAAAATTATATTAGATATATAAACATGAATAAACTCTATCCCATAATCTATAACTTATGGTATAATCATCAACCCTTCTCGCAAGGAAATTATTGTAATATTATACCATTATATATATTTAAAAAGAAATAGTTTTTCCGGATATTTGGGAGGTAAATGTAGCGATTAACATATAATAAGCTGTGAATTATATTGGTAATAATTTTACAATAAATCTGTGGATTTTTGAAAACAAAAACGCATCTTTAGCTTTACTTATGAGTCGCTGTATTTGAAATACTCGAGATTTTCATGCGATAATGATATAGTAAAAGTTACTTTTATTATAGGCGTGCTTTATATATTTTTCTTGAAATGCGTTGTCAGCCACGATTAAACCCAACATATGTATTACACTTTTATATTATTATTATAATGCTTTACGATTTAGAATTGTTAGTACTTTAATTTATAACATTATTATACCTACCTTCTATTTATCTCAATGATTGTAAATCCATAAAGCCAATATGATGTTTGCCGATAGCATACATTAATCAATTTTTAGCAGCTGATCGTAAACATTTTATTGTATAAAAATTTGTTTAGAAAATTGGAATTTTTATTTTTTTGATGCTTTAATGTGCGTAATATTAAGATAGAGAAATCGTAAATATTTAATTCAGAATATTATGTGATGTGAGGTATGTCATATTATACTCTAGTCAACACTAATATTACCTTTTAATTTCAATTATAATTTCGGATACAATTAATATAATCACTCGTCCGATATAATAAAATTAATTGATTTAAACATAGGCACCTTGACGTATTTGTAGTGCCAGCATTTCGCTATTAACAATGACAAATATTTGTTATCAGTTATATCTTTTTCCCGAAAATGATTGAATTGTACCTCTATAATGTTATAGACTATTAAACTCATATTTTATTTTATTTATTGTCTGCAATTTAAAAAAAAAACAGTCGAATACTCATATAAAATCATTTATGTATTTTTCAATTAAGCTAAACCATAATATCTATTTTTATAAGAACATTATCATATTATGTAATTTATATTTTAACGATATGATAGGTACCTATATCTTATTATAATTTATAACTTACCCAAGAAAAACAAAAGTATAAAATAACGGATTAATATTGTACATATTATAATTTATAATAATATTATACTTTTCAAACTTGTCAGACGTTGTTTAGAATACTCGTATTATAATGATTACCGTTTTTTTTTTTTGTAAAATATTTATTTACCTATGAGGTGATTATAATGATAATTATCCGATGTTAAACAAAATGTACAAGGTTTTATTTTTATTATTAATTGACTTATAATAATGTATTTATTGCATTAACCTAATTGAAATAGTTAGCATTCAATTTTTAAATTATATCCTGATTGAGAATAAAGGAACATTAAAATATCATTAATCAACAGTAAGCAGCAGGGCGTTTTACAAACAAATAACAATAATGATTACCGCAGGTGATTACTTTGAAGGTGATACCTACTGATTATCATGTACTTGTTAATTGTTATTATTTAAGTATATTTCATAACGATTCAATTCAAATCAACGTTTTCGAAATTTCATACAAATAAACTATGTCTGCGCGACTGCTGCAGTAGGTACCTTTATTGAAACACTTTTTTTTAATCTTTACGCAATAATAATTTTTTTCAAATAGATTATTTTTACTTGATGATACGGTGTAACGCCGTATGTTTACTGTAGTTATTTATTTAAGACTAATATAATTATGTAGTTAAATAAAATTAATTTGGTTTAATTTTTTAATGGAAAATATTATCTATAATTAGAATAATTTTAAAGTTAGAATAAGTCTAAATAATATTAATATATGAATCGATAATTGGATTTCGACGTTTCTCTGCTACTGCTTATGTATCTTTTATATTCTAATATTTTGTTAATTGTTATATTGCTCTTGACCTCTTACTGGTGGATTTGATGGAATAGGCAAAGAGTTTGGCCTAAGTTACACATTTCATCTATATCTTAAAATGACAATGTATGTAACATAATTGTAGTCGTAACAACGATTGCGATTCGCAATAACTTTATTTATTTTACATAGGTTATAGATAAATACATAATTTAATTATTAATTTAAAGTCCATTTATATTCTAGTTATTCTACAATGGCCCTGTAATTGTTAGATATACGCCTGCTGAATTCATAACAATAGATAGTATGCAGATAAATAGGTATAATTTACCTATATTCGGAGGTACAGCCAACTAATGGTAATAAACACTAATAGGGCATAATTAGTGAACCACTTGTTCGATATTTAATTCACCTACGAACAAAACGCTTTTCAGGAAAACACTTTCTATTTTAATTCAAAATAAATAGCGCCTTTGCTTCGGTAGAAATCTCAATATAGACAGTTGTATGAAAATTAAAAATTATTTATTCTTTAGACAGTGGGATGAAGTATTGACTAACAACAATAAAAATAGTCTTACACTTTTACTATAATTATCATAAGTGTTAATAAGTCAGTGGTATGCCTATATTCAAGAGAAAAATAAATATATTTGGGCAATTCAAAGTTGATAAATTGTTGTTATTATTATAAATTAATATTTTTTCACTTTTATTTAATCTTGTTCTATGTTCTCTCTTAATATGACCTAATGTCAATACGTCACACGTACCAAATTGACAAGCCAAATGGTTATGTTTTCGAGATTTTCGTTTCATTATGCGTTTACTGTCGGGGGTGTTAAAACGATCGGAAAACCTCCAACCATCGACTGCATCGTTGTATAATGTATCAAAATAAAGTATATAAATGGTAAAAACCTTATACAACCACTGATCTATCTATTCATCTTCAACTCAAATGTTTTTTTAATACGCCGGCCATAAATCATGTCATAATAAAATAACAAATGATAATAATGAAAATATTACGTATAATAATGGCCGTGAAAACTGAAAATCGAAATCGGTGGTTTCGGCTGAGTGCCGGAGACCGGACACGTGCGCTAATTACCTGTAAATCATAATACGTAACGAAGACGACATCGCGTGCGACGATGAGTAATAATAATAATCAGTCGACGAAACAACAATGAGTGGCGAGACGATGACGTATTTCGCAATAATCACGGCATACATAGGATTTGGACCAAGGTTCAACGCGCGTTTTTATGTGTATAATATACCACAGTATACTCGATACGGTTTCCGACTTCGACCGGATTCACAGCTACGTCGTCATGTCATGTCCCTTGTGTCGTATTCTGATTAACCATTTTAATCGTGGTATCATTGGTATCATTCACTAATGACTAATTACGATCTACTGTGGTTGGACCGAGCTCAACTTTTGAACACAACACGATAGACGACGTAGCTGTGAATCCAACTTTACCTTTAAATTTACCATCGCGTTGACGATTATTTTTATTGTATTATACTCGTATATTAATTATACATCAAATTATCATTCGCAATTTGGTATTAGAACGCGCGCAAATCGTACCAACCGTAAATAAAACGATTAATGGAACCGGAAACTGTTCCGATTCTTGAGCCCGGGTTTAGAAAGAGAAACCGGACACGGTTTTCTGCGGATTTTCTAGTTAATGTCGTTTGGACCGCATCTCAAGGGGCGAGAAGAACGAAATGAATAACAATGAAATCAAAATTACAAAAACCGTTCGTCGCCACGGCCCGCCGACGATGCAAACTGATCGACTGCGACCCCGAGGATTCGTCCTCGATAACACATCTGTCCCTGTATAATATATCATAATCATGTCATAATGCAGAAATTCTCCAGAACATTTTTGCAAGTCATCATCGAATATTTGTATAGACTACTACAATAAATAATACCTAATTAAAATATTATTTTATACTCACTCGTTTTAGGCTTACGCCTACAATGTAAATACATATACCTACTATATTGTCTATTATATATTGTATACATAATATGTGCACGATAGTAGAGTATTACATATTTACAACAGTTGTTGTTGTTATTATTATTTGTTATAATGTAGTCTGAAAGGTCCTATCAGCAAGTGATAATTCAACGAATACCGTATGGCGCACGAAGGGGTCGCATACAATACATGGTATCTATAAGATATTATGCTTGTTTTTAAATTTTATCCAAATTGCCCAAAAAATAATGTCGATGTCAAGTATACTATGCAGATTTTATGTGGGAAGATAATTTTTAAAATCAATAATAATTTTTAATTTATGCTATTTTTATGTCTTAATATTTATCATATCAATTGATGGCGTATTGGGATTGAGATAATGTTTAAGTCAAAAATAATATGCAATAAACTCTAATAAAACTGTAGCCTATTATAATCGTCAAATTAATTGCATTTTTGGTAGTTCCTACTGCCCGTCAAAATAAGGCAGTAATATTATATTATATAATATCTATTTCATATACTAATATATGTTTATACAGCGTGCGAAGGAATACTCAATATACTATAGGTCGATTCATTACGGCACGTTGGTCATCATCACAGACTTGTCGATATAAAGTTGACCTTTCTAATTTAACGCATATCCGTTGTTGGGATCGAGACACAATCATTTTAGACAACTATTATATGAACCATGAAACGTGATAATATTATAGAGCAGGCCCGGCAAAACGGATTCATCGATCCGATGAAGTATAATATCATTATATATACTTTAATCAGTCAGCACCTACTCATTATACAATAAAATATATTATAATAAGCTATAAAGGTTATTGTATCCGAGATTATTCGCGATAACGAATCGATATGTTTCAAAAAGGTGGCGCAAATATTGTGATCCTCTCTGATTCTCTCACACGTATTTAAAAATATACTTCACGAGGTTTTTCTGTATTAACTGTACATAAATACTTATATTATAAAGAAGATACAAAACCATTTTAATCATATTATATGATATGTACAAGTAGTATAGTGAAAAATACACTCGAAGCGGATATTGAAGATAAATGGACCCTCTCTACAGCAAACTGCAATCTAAAATCTAAATCACACCTACGGGCAAAACAGAAGTACCGGCCTGACTGCCTACCTATCCATAAACGTATGTCAAGAATCATACATAAACAATGTTGTACCTGTTATTATATAGTTTATGCCATTAGTTTAGCCGCGTCGAAACGAGTGTGAAACCAGAACGGTAGGTGTATTATACATGGTCGGGCGGAAAACGATTTTGTTCAAGTCGATTTCGTAACATCGGAGATGTTAAAAACATGACAATAAACTTGGTTTATACCTACCAATACGGGAAAAAATCAATTTGTCTATAACTCGCTACAGCAGAAAGAGAGGACGATCAGTGAACCGCAGAAATACGGCAACGCGAGCGAGCGAGTTCGAAACAGACGATAATTTCACTAATTTAAATGTGAAACTGAAACCTTGAAGGAAGTTGCATAATACAGTTAGTCCTTGAAAGTGGACGTGATTCGATTTTATCTCCTGGAAGTGAAAGCGTTGTGCACACATGCATTCGAATATATTAAGTATATATGTGTGTACAGGCCCACGCGCGTGCATACATATATTATACAAATAAATGGTATAATATATTTATAGTATTAAACCGATCTGTTTTGGTAAATCGAGTTATTTTAATAGGAACCGATTGATTAGCGTAACCCAGTATCAAGAGGCACTAAAATATAAATATAAGTAGTTATTTACCCAGATGTGGGTTCGCTAGTATTGACTAGGTAGTAAGATAGGTAGTTTTTTATTATTAATAAGTATTTAAACTGTACAATGTATGTAATATGTATAATAGTAATATACTTTTTAAATGAACCGGTGATTGATAAAATTGTATTTGGTGCTTAATATTTCATAGAAAATGTAAATTCAATATAGGTACCTACATATGATATGGATAAAAATATAAAATGCAACAACTCACTACAAAACGATAATTTTCGAACAAACGCTCTTGGACAGATATCATTCAAGACAATATTGCATAGAGATTTGTACCTAATAAACACAGATCGAAGCGAAATAACCGTATTTTACGGGCTTAACAACTCAGACCTGGATCGTTTACATACACACATGAAATACTAATATTATTATTATTATTGTACCTATACTTCGGTATATTGTTATAACCTTTCACTGCATTATTACGCGAATAATAGTAATAATATATAAATATTAATGATGGGAAAGTAATCGTTCATTACTGCAAAATATATTATACTTAATATCGACGCTGTATATTCCGCGAATCGTCGGATGACACTTGCGCGCATATATTTAATAACATAGGTAGCCACTAGCCAGGAACTAGGTAAGAAATATAAAGTATAACATATACACGCTAAACACATATAAATATATGTATTCTACTACTATGATCGTTAGTCCTATAATAAGTTTTATATTTTAACGCATTCGATCAATTTCACCAAATGCTATTTATAATAATTTATTATATCAAAAAACGAACGTGACGTATTGGGTATAGATTAAAATTTAGGGTAAGCAGAATTTCGATTGTTAACGGTCAGAATTTTCCATCTACTTAACAAATACAGTAAATAGTGAAAAGTAATCAATATGACATTTAAAATTTATATCTATATTAACGGACTACCTATTTAGGTATTATTGTCGATTTCAAACTTCTAAATTATCATTTTCGAACCATTCAGACGCTCAAACTTAAATATACAAACTACATCATAATATGTCTCTGCAGTATAATCATTAAGTTCAAGGCTGGACATTAACTAGTTTAAATGTTTAAAGTTTTTGTTTCTCATACAACTTCTGACTTAACCAATTACTTTTTACTACAATGTAAGCTTAACGAGTTGTTTTAAAACATGACTAAGTTACTTGAGTAAAAATGTGTATTACCTAGGTATATATATTTCAGTTGAATAAAATATCATTGCGCTGAGTTTCTAAAAAATTAAAATTATTTAATTATTTTTCTTGTAGTTTTACTGTGGTGAATAAAATTATATTATCAGCTTTGGTTACTATAATATTTTTGTTATTTATTTGTTCTTATAGATATTACTTACAATATGATAAAAGTTCAAATATATTTTAATACAATTGTTATGTTAAAAAAAGCAATATACCTACTTCAATCAGTTCAAACTTTTAAATTGCTTATTTCTTCAACAAAAACTATTTAAATAAGTTGATTTTTTTTCTTATCTATTGATAGAATCTTATTATGAATTTAATATTTATTGTCTGAAAATTAAAAGTTATATTGAGTTAACGAAACCTTCCTTGTATAATTTTCGGAAGTCTCAGCAGTCAACTTATATTCTAAGACCAATAAGACCATGGTCCGGACCGTAGGAGTCGTAGGATCGACTCTTCCTGCTCTATAATAGGGGCAGTAATAAATGAATAACAAGAAATAACTGAAATAGGTATACATAATGTTTATTGCAATTATTATTCTTCTTAACATTATTGGTTGGAAATAATATTGACAACAAATATGTATATTGTTAACTCTTCAATCTTTATATTTGTATTCATCATAATATCCAATCACGATTTTTGATTTCTATTCTTACACCCATCTAATTGAATATGAATGTTTTATATAGCCATACCTATAGTCTAAAGCTATTCCACTAGCTACTAATTCAATTCATGTTCACGACATTTTGGTGTGACTATTAGATTTCTCTCAATAACTAATTTAATTTCAAATACTTAGAATACGAATACTGGCTACCGCGTAGGTATTTCTCATGTAGTATGTGTGACTTGTGTGCAACATGCATAATGCATATAGTAATAATTAGTGTCATCATCCACAAAAAGTTAATATTTTAAACGTTAGAAAATCTTAACATTTATATATTCTACTAATTTACTAGTAATCGAAAATGCAAAATATTTAGGTATATCATATTTAAAAATATATGTTTAATTTAATATTTTATATTAGTAGATTTTTTTTACCTCTGACAATGAAATTAAAAAAAAAATATTCTAGAATTGTTGTCACAAAATATTACAAGAAAAAAAGTGGAAATAAATATTTATTCTTTTCAGTATTGCCCATCGAAACAAAATGGAATTCAGACTGAGCGTTTTGGCAGTAGTGTTAGGAGTGGCTGCGATTGTACTTGCAGCTGACGAAAAATCATCGACACCTGCACCGGAAGCCGAAGGATCGATCAGGATTTACCGCAGGCTAATACCAGCAGATGTCTTAAGAGGTTCGTTAAAGTATTTTAAATCCATCGGATTAAATGCATTTAGCCTTAACTCCTAAATCCTAATAGATAACGTTTATGGAGAATCAATCACACTGTTTGGAATGTAATATAATTAATTTAGAATAGGCTATTTGTTTAAGATGAATTTAATAGCTGCACAGCAACTATCCAAATTCAACACCTTATATGATATTAATCGTTTAACCTTGTCCCACGCATAGTTATTAATTTTTTTTTTATCTATTTTCGTATAATCTATACATTTGATTAATGCATCACTTCACCGCGGTATTTTCTCCATGTTTGGTTGTTACTAAACTATTGCCAGTTTAGTAGATACACAGTTCAACGTGAAGGTTCGTTTGTCCATAAAACAATAACAGCGGTACGGCCTTAATCGAACAGAAGTGTAACCGCTTTCCATTAATAGTAAATCATATTTTGATACGGGTTCAATTATTCGCAAATCAAAATAGAAATCTCAAGAACATTGATGTTTTTAATTGTAGCTGATTATAATAATAGACACTGCATCTGATATAGAATTATAATAGCATACTAAAACGAATAAGATAAAATTATAAGGACATATTATACAATTAGTATATCAATCTGTTGGTAGGTCGTAGCTGATAATTAATAATTATCATTAATGCTATAGTAGTGGGTGTTACTCTTTTCATTCAAACTGTACCCTTCCCTTTTTGATTAGTACAATTTTCTTTAAAATAAACAAATATAACAACTGAACTTGACAATTTTTATACTTAATTTCCGATCACACTAGTCGAATAAAGTTAATATAGTCATATAATACCTATATTATAATAATTAGGTATTATGATAGTAAAATATGCCTTTATGAATATATCGAAAATTAAGATTAAGTTTTATTTTTATAATTATACGATATTTATTTGGTAAAGTTGTATGAAAATCTAATAAAATAATTTGCAATAAAATGTTTTAATGTAATACCTTAGTCAAATTAAAAACTAATTTTTATTTGACAAAGTTTACTATTTTTATAGTCTTCAAAGTAAGTTTAATTTATTTTATAGTTGGTGTTTTGGAAATAAAGATAACTCAGAGTTGTTACTTGTTTGATATAATATTAAATTAAAAATAGCCAAGTCCAGTTGTTATAATTGTAAATCTTCACAAAAATTGTACTGGCCGAAAAAG
Source organism: Rhopalosiphum padi (assembly GCF_020882245.1). Classification (NCBI taxonomy): domain Eukaryota; kingdom Metazoa; phylum Arthropoda; class Insecta; order Hemiptera; family Aphididae; genus Rhopalosiphum; species Rhopalosiphum padi. The sequence goes on from NC_083599.1 coordinate 43,875,662, forward strand.
GAACTGTGAGTTTTGAACGAATACCTAATGTTAAGGTAGACTGACAACTTTATTGAACCTTGCAATTGAAACATTATTGTTTTCCATCATTGTAAATAACATTACCTATACATAATGATAATTATTTAATACGTGTATCTTCCCTTACAGATTTTCCCGGACTGTGTTTCGCATCGACTAAATGCGCCACCGTGGAGCCAGGACACACATGGGAGTTATCACCATTCTGCGGCCGTTCCACTTGCGTACAAGGCGAGGGCACCGACAGACTGTTAGAGTTGGTAGAAGACTGCGGTCCATACCCCAAGTCCAACCCAAAGTGCAAACTATCTGAAAAGACCAACAAGACAGCCAGTTTCCCTGACTGCTGTCCTGTGTTCGACTGCGAGCCTGGTGTTAAGCTCGAATATCCCGAGCTTACTGTAGTTGAGAACTCGGAATCACCCGATGGCGGCGCTGACAGTACCACCACCACATCCACGGAAAAACCCAAAAATTGATGACGAGGGAAATGTGAAATATCCATTAATCCTCAACCCCTACACCCCCTCGCACTACAGTCATCATCCCCGCAACATCGCCCCGCACACTTCTCATTATTATTAATATTACCTACCTATATTTTTTTTTATTTTTTTTTTTATTTTTTTAACACGACTCACTGTATACGAAATGTTTTAAAAAAAAATCTGTTGTACAATTTGTATATTTATATATATATATACATACGTGTATCTATAAAACATATACACATATTACTAGATTAAAATGTCAATAATGTCATAATAATGATGATATATATTATGATTATACTTTTGATAAAGTTCCCTATTAATTAATTACTAGTGTATAATCGTGAAAAAAAAATCTAAGTTTTTAATTAATCAATGTTTTTTATTACCTACTATCTACTAATATTACACCTGTCACCTATATTATAACACAAAAATAATCATAGTATAAAACCTTGTATATATATATATATATATATATTGGATATATGATTGGTGGATTGGAACACTTAGAAAGTTAGAAACCAATTATTCTATTATTGTTACATTGGCACAATATTCAACCCTAGTTTAACTATCAGCTGGATATTTGTGTTTTTGACGACGAAGTGTTTCATATAATGTTTACATTGGACTACTTAAAGATTGTTTCTGATATGCACTCGAGATTTTTATGACCAATACTTTCAAATAAAATAAAATGTATCCATTCTCCAATTAATGGAATTTAATGACAAAAATGAAATGATATTTATATTAAACATAAAAAAGAAAACTTAATATATGTATAGTAATTGTATTATTATACAATTTTATTATATACACAATATTTCATTCGACGGTTGACTGTAAATATAGAAACCATTTTCTGTTATTTTTCTGTAAAGATAAATGTATTTATAAGCTTTTATCGTAGTTGGAGCTACATATAATTCTGCAAAGTCTTCTCTCGTTTCGATATGATGTACTGGTGATTTGAAGGTGTTAAACTGTTTCAAAAAAGCTATTATGAACGAAAAACAATTGTGATCCTCTTCGTTGTATCTATTGAGTAAAAGACAAAACACTACTTTAAAGTTTAAATCATTAAAAACGTAGGTATTATAACAAAAAACAAAATCATCAATACCTACTGGAGTTTTTTTTTTTAATGCGTTTATTATTTATTCTATGATAGGAAAATTAAAATAAAAATAAATATAGTGTTATTAAAAAAAAACCAAGTCAATTAATTTTGGACATCTAGAGTAGCATTGTATGAAATTATATAATACAAATTATCTCCCCCTCCCCTAAGGCCAAGCATTAAAAAGGTGTGATTTACCTATTTACCTACAACTTTAAAGATCTTTAGCTCTTATGGTCACCTATGTGAAGTTGTACTAGTACGTATTGACTCTGTCTTATTATCACATATCAGCATAACATATCTTATTGAAGATCAAAATAATTCTATTTTACTCAGTTATTTTGAATATTAGAGTTACCTTTCAAAAAATGTAAAGATAATATTATCTAAGATTTCTAAACTAACAAAACATATTCAAAATTAAAATGCCAATAATATACTTCAAAATCAAAATATAAAAAAAAACCTTTTCATAGATTGGCGCTGAAGAATATTCCTATAATAGTTGATGGCTTAATACAAAACTATTCGTGTAATAATTTCAAAACATATAACACGTTTAGCGTTTAACGCAACTATTATTCAATAAAAAGTTTTTTAAGTATTTATAAAAATGTATCTTTATGAAGATTATTGAATTAATTGTACAAAACATTTTTACTATGAATTTTGTCAAAATTTGAATTTCAAATGCTAATAAATAAAAATCATACCTAGTATGCATATTTAATATTTTTAAATTAAAAATTAATTCAACTTTCCAGAAAATTTTAATTTTAATATAAATTGTAAAATTGTATGAGGAATCTTGTAATATATTTTCATATCTTAAATATAAAATGAAAATTGTTTATACATTTTTAACCACAAAACAATTTGTAAATTTTCGGAATTTAATCATAATTCTAACTTATAATATAAAATATTTTGGCTATGTATTTTCAATAATTTTTTAATTAATTAATTAAAAACTTAAAAAAAAAAAACCTTTAATTAAATTTCAGTTATTTTATTCATCTAAATTTTTTTATTGACATTCATAGAAAAGAAAACTAAAAAAGGCTATTCGGTATTATCTTCTATACAGTAGGTATTGAGTGAATTACTATAACGGATGTTTTAAATTTGAATTCGATGATGTATTATTGTAAACAAAAAACCTATTCTTAGTGAGCTGTAAATAATTTTAACACCAAACACTGCTTATAAAAAACTACTATACATGTTTTTTCAATAGTTTTAAATTGCTGTAAGAACAACTTATGAGATAAACTGTATCACAGGAAACATAATATATTAATCTATCATATATGATAGAACATTTTTAATTTCTATGACACAATTTTATTTTATGTTTGATAAAATTTTATTTTTTATTAAAATACTAAATTTTATCAAAATTTGATTTTCAAACATTCATAAAACTTTGGCTTTTGCTTGACTTAATATCAATAAAAACAACTTTATAGGATTCTTATATTAAATTTTTAAACTTGTGAATTTAAATTTTAAATTTAATAGAATTTTAAGTACAAAATAATATAAAATATTATGAAATTTAAACAATTTTTTTTTAGGCTTATTGCAAATCGATTTATTATTATTATTTTTTTTTATTCAGCTATTAGTTTATATTTTTTAACTATGTATAATATACTAAATACTTATATTTATATCATATATATTATTATAATATATATGTATTTCTTTTTTAAAACTATAAATGTATTGTAAATTTTCTTTTCTTTCTTCTCTAATTCAATTGAAAAAAAGAACAGATTAATCTTGTTAATAAAGTAACTATAATTATAACATTTTACAATATTCAAAAAAAAAAGTAACCAACCAAAAATTTATTTGCAATTATTTTAATGAAATATTGAAGACTAAAGTTAATAGGACCAAGTGTGTGTGTGGGGGGAGAAGGGGCGGTGACTTTGTGTATATGAAACAAAATAAAAATAATTTTTTATTGTGTTCATATATTAAAATTGTCAAATACTCTTTCCCTTTATTTTTTTAAAATTAATACTATTGATAGTTCAATTAATTTTTAATCTAAAATCAACAAACCTAGAACTGTTCCAGCACTCATTTTTTACTATATCTGTTAATATAGTATCCCAATGTGTTTCCATACAATGGTCATTTAGTTGAAACACAACTAAACATCCTTGCCAGTTTTCTGTATCCTCAATGATTCCATCCCAATCATATGATATAACAGTACCTCTTGAAGTTGTTACTCCAATATGTAAATCATCCATTAATTGGTAGTTACTAGTAAAATTGTAAGATAGGTTTTTTTTATATTGTGAATATATCAAATTAAATTGTTCTAAATAAATTAAAACTATAATTTTAAATACACTTACTTTAAAAAATCCCCACAAGTTGGTTTCACAATAATAGAGCATGGTTGCTGAGATGCTCTTACAAAAGGATAAGGAACTCTTAAAATAAAAAATAAAAATGTATTTATTTTAAACTTGTCTTGGAGAATTGTTTCTCATTGATACAAGTTTCAAGTTTGTACTATATATTAAAGATTAAAGACTATAAGCATATTAAAACTATTTTAGTAATTTTAAATTTTAAACTCAATACAAAGCTGTATAATAATAATGGCGCCCATGTAGAGTACCAAGTAGTGCAATTGTACTGGTTTCACGCCACTCCTGGGGCCTATACACAAAAATGTTAGACATAGATTTGCAATATATTTAAATTTATCAAAGGGAAACATGAGAAATTGCAAGCATTATGCATTAGACCATTTACACAGATATTAGAACGTAAAGAATGAAAAAAATATTTAATAGTTTACCTGATTGGAATGTTTTGCAAATTTTTTAAACATATTTTGCAAATAGGACAATTAGTTGGAATGTTTATACAGTATATGTTCTTATGATTACAATGTTGAAAGCTAATTATACCAGAATCATTATTCATAACAGTTGGTTGAAAAAAAAATTACACTGAAAATGTTGTAATTGTTGATTATTTGTAATACCTATCAAAAAATCAAAAAATGTTAGGTAACAATATAAAAATATATTTTATAAAAATATTTCATTATTAAAGGTAGAAATTAGATTTGAACTCTTACTCTTATATAAAGACTGTATTTATATAGATATAAATTTGCAATAGATTTATTTTTATATCTTTTTATATCTAAAATAGTATTATAATATAATATTGGTGAATTTTAATTGAATATCAACAAATTGATATAAATTGATGTAATCTCCACTGGTATTTGTGCAGAGGTTTTAATAGTGGATATATATAATAATATTAATATTATATACCTAATAATCAGTAAAACATTTAAAGTAAAAATAAATATTTAACCAATTCAAAATATATTTAGTACCTAATTAATATAAATAATTAACATGGTTAATAGTCCTTATTACGTGTTATTTTTCATTTATTATCTATAATATTATGATTATCATTTTATGTTCAAATAAAAATTGTTTAATCTAAAATAACATTATATACAATTAACGCACATAATGACATACGACATTTCAATTAAAATAGAAAGATAATCAATTAAAAAAATAATCTCATCAATTTAATCATTGATAAAAATCAATTTCTTAATTAATTTGAAATGAAGTGTAATATATAGGTATACAATTTTAACATGTAAATGTAGTAATAAAAACCCTAATAAATTAAATTCATATAATAATAGTAATTTAATAACCAAATTAAATTTTTTGTATTAGTTTATCCTAATATAGAGTGAAGAAAAATAAAGACATTAAATTATCATAGATTAAAAATGCAGCGACTGTCCGAAGCCAAATATAATGTTTTCCTCGAGTAAAGAGGTTATATGAGTAACTCATATTTTATGGTTTAATTCTTACAACTACAGCTCTTACCAATCTAATTATAATTTTAATGATTTTGAAAGATTTAATAAAATAAAATTGTTTGATTAAATATTTTTATTCTTACCAATTTTAGTTAAGATAGTCTGATATTACTAACCAGTATGTAGTAAATAATATTATGTATTATGTATGTATTCACCAATTATTATAAAACTTAAAAGAAACTATAGTTACAATAAAAATTGTAAATTACAAAATTAAAAGCACAAATTTTGAAACTGATACATAGTCAATGATATGTGATATTGTGATAATTATTGATAACATAACAAGCAACATGTAGACTAAAGATAGTAGGTATTTATGATAAGTAATATTGACTACCTATGTTAATAATTAATTTTTATTAGGTATATAAAATAAACTATACCTATAACCATTATTATTATAACTATTTATAACCATATCATTATATTTTTGTGTTATAAATATAAATTTAATTTATAATAGAAAATAATTACCTGCTAAATCATTTACAGTAAAAAAAGGAGGTTGTCAAACAGAAGTTAGTAGAATTGTAAGTATCTCTTCATACCACAGGACACTCCTTATAAGTAGTACAACAAATCTAAATAATTTTGAACTCAAGTCTTTAAGTGTATTTAAAAATTTCAAAAATTACTAAATATTCTAAATAACAGCATTATTGAAAAGGAAAATGGGATGAGCATGCATGTTTTATGAATCACTTTGTATAATATTAATTAACCATGCATTTATGTATCTAGTATTGCTATATTATCTACAACTATTTATTTTAATGATTAATATACCTATGTAAAACTTTAAGGACACGCAAAAAATAATTTTGAATTACTACAAAATAATTAAAACTGTTATTGTTTATTTAAATATCTAATATAGTCAAACATTCCTTCTTATTAAACTCTATGAAAAAAAATTGTTTTACTTAGGTAAGAATTCATTTTTAAGAACTTTTGGATTTCAATTTTCAGTAATAATTTTTAGTGAAGTACCCTGTATTACATTTTCAATTGTAAGCTATAAAAATAAAATTAAACAATTTATAAATTTTCAACTTCGTAATAATTGTTATCAATTTTTCAATTTTTTTTTCAAAATTTGTTTTTTCAATTGAAGTTATAATAAAAATTACGTCTATGTATTTCGATATTTTTGAGTTATTTCAAGAACATCTTAGATTTTTGGGATTTTGTATTATGTTTTCATAGGTTTGGCAGAATCAAATATCAACACTAAAAAAATATTTCAATTTTTTATAAATAGCTTAAACAAGTAAAATAAAAACTGAAAACTCCTCTGAGAATAGAAAATAAAAATGTAAGTAATAGTTGAATGATTTAGGTGTCTTCAAAAAATATTTTTTATTTTAATAAAAATCAATTTAAGATAAATATGGTTAGGTATTCATTAATTAAATAGGTAAATATATTTGTTTAAATATTTATAATATCCTAATGTTATCGATCAAATTAATCTTCAATCGCTCATAAAAAATATTTGTATTAACAACTTAAATTAAAAAAAAAATGATGTATTTAATAAATTGCAATGTGAATTTTTATGAAAAATTACAAATTTCCATGGTTATCTATTTATAAATTATAAATAAAAACAACATAAATTTAATTTAGTAGCCCAAAACTATTTTTGTATAATAAAAATATAAAAAAATGTATTCACGATTTTGAAAAATATGGATTTCGTTTATTTTTATTTATGTTAAATTTATGAAAGAAAAATTCATTATACTGTAACTATAACTTTAATAGGTATGGTAAATGATGGGGAGGGGGGCACGGGCTCCAATTCATAAATACGCCACTGTGTGCATATTTACGTAGCATTTTCTGGATGTCTTAAAAACTACCGAATAATTCCAAGAAACCAATACACTTTAGACATGTGTTCTAAAGCTTATAGTTTCCTACCCACATGGCCATATGAATACAAAATACAACGTTCTAATGTATTATGTAATTAAATCATTAGTTTTTGGGTGGGCTATGAATTCTAAGGGGGCTAAGCCCGCCAAGTTCTACTCTATTTGCACCTAGCTTAGCTATTAAATATTAATACTCGTACAATATAGCCTAGCTATTGTTGGTAACCGGCTTTTATACACAAGACATTTTTTATGAGCTAGGAGCTTACACTTACTTATTTGCGCACCCACTTTCAACTAATTGCACTAAAATTGGATTTGTAAAAAAAAAATTTTGAAAGAACTGGCCAATATTATAATAAATATTATTTAACTAATAAAATAATAACTAATAACTATACAGGTATATTAACTATACCAAATAATATACTTTGTTCTTCTTTTTAACAGATCACAATAATTTTTTAAATCCTTATCATTCTTATACTTATTAGTTATTAATTTATTATTGACTATTGTGTTTGTGTACGCTTTTGATCATCTTAGCCTAATTTTAATTTACAACAATTTTATCATAATTCATAGTCAACTAGTAACCTGCAAGCTATAGACCTATAGGCTATAGTGGTACATTGGTACCCAAAGATAACTGATATTTATTATTTTACTTTTTGGAATCAATATTTCTTATTATGTTGACCAGAATACTATAGTGGCTGGCCATTAGGAAATAAAAAAATATTTTAAATAGGTTAAGTTAAGTTAACTTATATCTCATAACTCCATATCGTGGGGTCGTTTTTATAATGTTTAATTATAAGATAAAGAACACAAATGCTTAAAACATTAATTGCTAGGGTGTGTGGTTCTGTGGATTTGTTCACAGAGCGTATAAATGGAGCGTAATAGGGTTGAGCGAATTATCTTTTTACTTGCTTAACAAAAGCAGTGTTTGGAGCGTTTGGGTGAGTTCCCTACAGTGTGTTTGAATGAGTATGAATCATACATTCATGATTCATACTGTATGATACGTCCAATTTTAACGTTCGTTTACGGTGGACCTATCTCACCGGCACAATGCTACCATCCTATAAGCTTACCGACCGGCTAACAGATTATATTTTCACACCTACGAGCTACGTTCATCATCAATAACGTTATTAATTAACATAATATAAAAGATAAAAGTTTAAAGATCAAGATATAATTATAAATAATATCATTGATTACCTATATAAAGTCAACACTCATCTATATATATATATATATATAATCAATGATAATATTAATAAAATAGATATAATTGTAATAGGTATATCTATAGAAAATTTAAAACAAATACAATTTGTATTTGTTTTTTTATTGAATTTTATCAAAAAATAGTTCATTTTAATTATACTCGTGGAACTGTGGAAGTCACGGACAGTCACAAGTCTATCAAAATGAGAGAGGAGAAAATAGATTAATAAAAATACCGCCTCGTACTTAATCGCATTACAAGATAATATTAAAAATAGGCCGCCCAAACATATTATATTTTTAAATCACTCGTCTCGATGCATTTCAATTTTTTGAAAACAAATAAGATTCCCTAAAATTCGACTAAATCTTCGCCTATATGGATAAAAATAATTCATATATATTATATTACCCACGTATAGTATTATGCCTAATGTTAAAAATCGTATTACTTTAGACGAAACTTTCGTTCGTACCTAACAATAATAATCAGTAACAACAGTAATAATGCTACAGGAGAAAACGAACCGGCGAGGAGGTTTCGGCAGTTTGCGCGGCGAAACGCCGAGACATAATACGACGGGTGGTGAGTAGGCGGGGTGAGCGCGAAAATCGCATATTTTTGTTTTTCCGTTTGAGCAGCAGCGAAGAACACTGCGGACGAAGCGAAACGGTTGTTATTTTAGCAAAAAGGGTCGTCCCGGACACGATCATCATCTCCTCGTCGCCGGCGCGCGCGCGCTCGATCCCTTTAATCGCCGTCGGAGTGTCGGACCGCGCTGGCCGTCACCCTCCCGCCGGCCGCGACGACACCGGTACGCGCACCACTTAAATTGTATTATTTGTATTACCGAACGTATTACGTCTGCGCGCGGCTGAACGACCGGAGTGGAGTGCGTGTCGTCAGAACTCAGAAGCTGGTGGATGGGATGGCGGCGAGTAGCGTGAGCGAGTGAGCGGGCGGGCGGGCGACCTTCGGCGGCGTATACTGTTTTCCGTCGTTGGGTATTTTTATTATTATTATTTTTTTTTTTTTTTATTATTTATCGTTATCGTTTCAAGGGAGAAAAAGGGGGAAAAAGAGATAAATACCCGAGCGCTCGCCGCGACGACGCTCCGAACTATACAGCACACTGCTCTACCCGTCGACATCGCGATTCGCGGCGACGATGATAATAAAAAAAACCAGCGTTAGCGGATCCCTTATCTCTCCGTCTCTCTCTCGGCGTCCGACGTACATGTCGTCCGGTCGTCGGTGTTGTTGTTATTATTATTATTATTATTATTTTTATCATCGTTACCGCACAACGACGACGACGACGATGACGGTATTATTGATGTAATTATTGTTATTGTTGCCGTTCCACATGCACGCGCGTAACGCGTCGCCGTCGCGCGATCTCCGTCTTGCCGGCACATCGTTCGTCCGACGGCGTTTCGCCCGGTGAACGTGCGTGCGCCCAGTTCGCCGGATCCGGCGCCGTCCGTCCAACCGACCGCATGCCCAACAGGGGCTCCGAGCACTTCCGCTGTCGTGTTGATGTCTACCGACAACTGTAGACGACTGTAGCCCGTAAGTATGCGACATGGTCCACCAGTCTGTTGTATCTACTTCGGTGGTCCCCGTACGATGCGGTGCGGTGATCGCAATAATTTTCTGTTTGTGTAGTGGTCTTGACACGTTGAACAAATTTAATATGTTGTCGAGAACACCACTTTTTCTGGTTAGGACTACCAATGTATTCACTGAGTCCAAGACAATTGTTATAGTTGACTAGTGCTATTACCTGACATCCACTCTTGAGTAGGTTAGCACAGTAACGAATTACCGTCATGTCGGTATACGATATGTATTATATGTATATATGTATCTTTATTTATATATACGTTATATGTAATGTTTATCCAGAATGATTCACCTCCAATTTTTATTTTAATGTATTTATTTATTGAAGGGCCACGTTTTTAATTATTTAAATTTATAAGTGCAAAATCCTAATAGTGTAATACAGCTGTGTTAACAGCTTAATAGTGTAAAGTACAAAAAAAAAAAAATGGTTCTCATTTGGGCAAAAGTTGTTATCGTTACAGAAGTCTTAAATAGTATGACGAATTTAAGTATTTGCCAAATTGAAAAACATTCTTACAGCATCATCAGAGAAAACATTTTTTTTACTTATTTTTAAAGCTTGGATGTTAAAAACTATAAATTTCGAAACCTATTTTTTGCGATTTTTTATGATTATATACTTTTTAGTTTAAACCATAGATTGTAGGTCTTTAAATAAAATTTGTCCACATACCTTCGAATACAAATATTTTACTTTTTTTTTCTACCATTTGATTATTATTTTTTTTTTAAAATGTACCATATTTAAGCTTTATCAAAAAGAAATGTATGGGTAAAATAAGAAGTAAACTAAAAAATATCACATATTATCAAATAGTTTAGGTACTTAATTTATACATTATTCTTTCAAAAAAATTGTTTTAATAATGTTTGTTTGAGTTTAATTTTTTATTTTAAGTTAGTAAAATAATTTTAACACATTTTAAGATAAAAGTTATAAGACATCATAATAATTAATAACAAATTGTTAAATACTTTATTTTTGATCACATTTATTTGATATGTTTATTTTAAATTTATCAAGCAATTGAAAATACTACAACATATCTAATTGAAAAATATTTTTTTCTAAATCACTCTTTAAACTTAGTAGTTTATTTATTCTTCTATTGAGATAAAAATTCCAGTCTGGTATTTTATTTCATATTTTATCTTATAGTTTAATACAAAATTAAAGTTATAATTTTATTTTATTCTAAAAATTAATTTAGTTCATTCCAAATGTTAAAAATGAACTGTTTGTGTTCTGGTTATTTTCAAATTATGTTTTATCTTTCATAAGCTTCTTGAAAAACACCTTGATATACCATTCTTGATTTTAAGTCAAAGAGTGAATATTTTCATTACAATCTTTTTCTGCCAACCAATATAATACAAATGGAAAAGGATTAAATTCGATAACAGTTATTATATGTATACTTACAATTATTCTGATGATATTTGTTATATCCTTGGAGTCTTAGAAATGTTATGAGATAAATCTATTATATACGTTTAGTCATATATTACTGAGTAATATATGATAAATTTTTAAAATATGATAGATGATTATTGATTATTTTTTCACAATTCTATGTAAGAAGGTAAATATTATTTCGAATTCAAAATAATGTATTAATGTATTATTTATTTACATTAAAATTACAAAAACAAATACATAAAACATAAAATATATTATTTTAATAATGTGAAAAATATGTTGTGTAACTAAAAAGTGTTTATTCTTCATACCTATATAATTGTAGGTAAAACTTACTGAGCTGCAAGTACATATAAAATATAAATTTGCATAAATTATTTTATGCAATGTATAATTGTTCATAAAGTCATATTTGAAAACAATTAACGTTAATATTTTTTCAACTGTTTTCATAAAAATTCAAAATAATAATAAAATAGAACTTTTTAAAAATTATTTCTAATTAGAAAATAAGAAGTATGCTACTAAATATAGAAATAATCGCCATATACAAATATATGCTCTTAAATTTTCTAGGATGAATTTGTAGATTTTAAATCTAGATTTCATGAATTACCCTGTTATCAATTAGTCATATTTTGGTATAATTCTGATTACGTGAATAAAATGTTAAAATATAAACATCCGAGCTCTGTATAATTCAATTTATATTTGGGGACTAAGCCTTCTCCCCTAAGCCACCGTATAGTTGTGGCTATTCCAAGTAAACTTAATATTGTCTCAGCGTTCATAGACTTAATATAAATTTGTCATTCTATTTGAGAAAAGTAATTCTAATTCTTTTAATGATATTGATTGTTTCAACTACCTGTATTCAGTGAATAGCATTAAATACAAATACTATATAAACTGTAGTATTACAAATATAATATATTATTTACAAATTAATTTATGTATGAATTTGAACATGACCTTTATGATACAGTAGAAGACATTTTTTTTTTATTCTGATCCATTATTTATTATTTTTACATAATAGTATAATACTATGATGTAAATAAATTATATTCTTAAGGCTGGAAACCTGTACACATTTGCACCAAACCTACAAGTTATAATTCAGTTGATCCTTCATTGTTCCATATTGTTTATAATAAAATACATTTTCTTTGAATGTTATTAAGATTGTTATTTAACTATTTTAACTATTTCAAGTAATTTTTAATTAATGTCAATAGATTGTTCATGTATTAAAAAAACAAAACACTCTCGTATTCTATTATTTTGTGCCAATTTTAAGTTATTTACATTTTATATAATCATGTGGGCACATTAGTGTTTTATACATTTTACTTATTAGTCATTAGGTACCTGTGCATTCTATAATACATAGCTTAAAATAAAAAAACGATCATGATTAATCTTCATTATAGGAATTTAAATAAGAATAATTTATAGACAATTTTATACTTGTAAATGTATTTATGTACTTTTTATTTAATTTGTAGGTTTTCAATTTATAATAATGGAAAAAGAAAACAAATGTAAAGCTTAATAATGGTTTCATACTCAGATAGTGTAACATCTAATTTAACGGCTATCGCCAATAATAATATTCAACAAACAGATCAAGCAATATTTGAAGCTGATAAGCGAGCTGTTTATAAGTAATTTTTCGGTTATAATTATCTGTTTATTTCTGTTTTCTAATATTATTGTTTTTCAGGCATCCACTTTTTCCTTTACTAGCATTACTTTTTGAAAGATGTGAACAAGCCACTCAGTCAGCAGCAATTTCAAATTCTGAAAGTTTTAATATGGATATACAAGCATTTGTTCAACATCAAGAAAGGGATAGAAAACCATTTTTAATTAATGATACAGAAATAGACGGACTGGTATGTGTATTAAATTCTTTTAAATAAAAATGTATAGTTATCAATAGGTACATTTATTTTTTTATTAATGTTAAGCTTCATACCACATTAAGTTTAATTTTAGTTTATACTTATTTTTATCAATAATAAAAATAAATGTACCTATATTTATTTTCAAAACAGTTTAATTGTATGCTTTTAAAATATAGTATGATTTAGTTTTATAAATTGAACAATAACTTTTGTATTAGGTTCTTTTATACACTAAGTGACAAAAACATTTTATTTTTACTACTCATAACCATAATCTGTGTTGAGCTCCCTGTATTTAGTACTCTTAAAATTCACTAATAATAGCACGAGAAAAATATATTATTCAACTTTATACTTTTATTTTATTAAATATATTTTTAAATAATGTAAGACGTTTGACATGTGAGGTAGATTCATAGTCCATTTTCCATATTACATATTACTCTTGAGTCTAGTGCCATTATACTTTATATTTGCTTAATGGCTCATAATTAAGGCTAGGATGTTTGTAATTTTTTTTTACTTTTAGTCATGCTCGATCAAATAATAAATCCATTCAATATAATGTAGATGTAGTTATGTTAAACTATATTTCACACAGTCTTGAATGTTCAGACATTTTTAGCTATAAATTCACTTTTGTTTCTAACAAAAACAGATTCTTATTTTTACAAATTTTTATTCAACTTGTATACATTGTATGGCACATATATAATAACAACAATTTTGTTTTATTATTAAAAAAATATTAGTTACTAGTAAATTATCAAATAATATATTATGTAATATCATCATAAATTATATTTTGAATAAATATTGAATAATTTTACTTTTCGCATATTTTATAATATTATATTTGATTTTTTTAAAGTCTTTGAAATTTTTGGATGCATTTTTTTTAGCATTTTTAAAGTCGTAAATACCCTATTCATACGCTTATTCCCTATTCAATACTGTGATAGATTAATGTATGATTTCCAATGTAAGTAGGTATGTGTAAAATTTCATTAGATTTTTTTTTGATGATCTGAGATTATTTAAATGGTTAAACATTACTTAAAAATTATTTTTTTTTTCAGATGATTAAAGCTATTCAAGTATTACGAATACATTTATTGGAACTAGAAAAAGTTCAAGAATTGTGCAAAGATTTTTGTAGTAGATACATAACATGTCTAAAAATTAAAATGCAAAGTGAAAATTTATTACGTTCTGATTACACATCGGGTTACATAGAAAATAATAGCAGTGGTAACTCAAGTAATAGCAATTCTCCATTATGCCATTCTCCACACCATAGTCAGGTAAATATAGTTGTTATATAGATTTAATATCATTGACTTAAAAATATACAGATAAGCCGACACATATAAAAATGTGTCTACCACCCTGCCGAACCATAATTTATTGGTTATTTTATTACAATGCATCTGTTCAATCACTATGCTGATAAGGGTAAGATTTCTGTTACAGCAACCTCTCATCCAATTAATACAATGGTAGGGTATTTCATTATTGACTACAATTAACTAGTTTTCACATTTTTGTTGTGCTGATTATCTGTTAATTTTAAAATCAGTGGTAGTAGTTATTATATGGGCAATTCTTTTATAGAAAAACACTCATTATTTCAAAATTTTAATATGATTTTGAACATATGTTTTTACATAATTTGCAGTTGATATAAAACACATAACACACACACACACATATATATATTTGATGTTTAATATTTTTTATTGTTTTAATTATTTAAAAACTTTTTATATTTATGATAACATATTTTTTTAATTTAATATTCTGAAGCAGAATTTTTTGATGTATTTTGATCTGTGAAAATCAAAATTCAGACAACGAATTCATGAGTTGTAAGTATTTTAAGTTAAGGCGAGCAGAGTGGAGATCCAGAAAAAATGTTTCTTCTATGTTTATCTACATTTTAAATTATTAAAACTCATAAACTACTCGTCTGATTTATGATTTGTATGTATAAAAATATTACAAAAAGTATTCTACTTCAGGATATGAAATTAAAAATGTATGTTGCAATTAAAAAAATTTAAAAATGTTTGTGGTTTTATTTTGACTAAATTATATAAAAAAATATTTTAAAAACACAATAGATTTTTAAATAATAAGTGCTCAATTAAAGAATTACTTAATATACATAAGTTGAATGATACATTTAAAAAATAATATTGATTGATTGATTATCAATTAGAAACATTTAAAATAGTTTCTTAAAAAATATAATGTTTTAAATAATATTCATAAATTATGTATTTTAAATGTTTTTAAAAATATTTTGATTATAAGTTTGTCCATCATTCAATATATCCTTAGTAAACACACATAGAAATTTGAATTGAAATTCAGTTTAATTGAATCATTGAATAAATATTTAGTTAAGTCAATAACCATACTAGTTAGTTTTGGTTGAAGTATATAAATGCATTATTAAAAGTTATCTATACAGAATCAATGTACATCACATCTATTTGTGATATATATGTATATTATCTATAATTAGTGTTATTTATTTTATTTATTAGTTTATTATGGTACATTAGGTTTAGGTTTATAATGATGTTTGACAGGTGATATCCTCTTCAGGAGTTTCTGTGCGGCAGTCTGGAGACAACGATGCTATAAAACCAAAAACAATAATGGATTTAAAAAACATTACCTGTCTTTTGTCAAATATACCATCCTCCACATCCATAGAAATGAAAGATGTATCTCAAGTCTCAGATGTTTCCCAACTTGATTTGACAGTCACTAAATCTACACTTCAAAACTCTTCTTTAGAAAAAACACCATTATCAGCAATCGGTACAAATGTATTACAGAATAATGTTTCTATTTTACATGGTAGGTAATAATTTATTATTTGTATATACTTAAAAACATTTATTAAAGTATGAATTGTTATATATTTTTATGTTTTATCAATCTCTGAGTATTACTTTTACATTAATTTTATCTTTTTTTTTAATACAATTAACAGTTGTATAAAATGTATTTTAATATTTTTATCATAATCATTAATTAATATTCTTGTTTATAGATGATAAACATAATTAAGTAATGAAATATTTCAATAATACAAATGTTTATTAAGAAAAATGTAATAAGAATTTTTTTCACTTATAAGGAATGAAATAATTATTTAAACAAAATATTTCCTTTGCTAAATGTTAGAATTAAAAATATATTAGTTATTAACAAATACTATTTAATATATATTAGTATTAGATGGTTTGCAGCAGTTAATTGTAGGAATATCTTTAGCTTAGGTAAAATGTATATAATAAAGTGTTGATAATATATTAATTATATTAATTACTGTTTTTGTATTAACATATATATTTTATATATTTTAGGTTCCTTATCAGCTACTAGTGGTGGCTCTTGTGATGAAGAAGATGACTACTTTGGGAGTAAAAAGAAAAGGCAACAAAAAAGAGGAATTCTCCCTAAACAGGCTACAAGTGTAATGCGATCTTGGCTTTTTCAACATTTAATTGTAAGGGCAAATAATATGTCAATATATAAATATTATTACTTTTAATACAGTTTAATATGAGTTAGTTTCTCTATATACCTAATAACCCTATTATGTGATTATTATTATTATTATAATTTGTATTCTTTATCTTTATCTATACTAATATCATGCCATATACATTTCAGAAAATACTAATTATAATAAATTATGATTTATAAAAAACATTTCAATGAATAAAAGATATTGATTTTCAGCATCCTTATCCAACAGAAGATGAAAAAAAAATTATTGCCGCACAGACTAATTTAACATTGTTACAAGTAAATAATTGGTTTATCAATGCACGAAGACGAATATTACAACCAATGCTTGATGCGTCTACCCCTGATATTGCTGGTATTTTTATTATTATGTATAATAAATGTATAGTTAAATTTAATTAATAATATATATATTTTAAAATATAGGTGAACAAAACTTTACTCTTTCTAAAGATAAGTCTGCAATTGTTGATAATAACAAGTTTTCATGGCCTGCTGATGATTTATTACAATCTCAAAATGTCAATGGTAAATAATATCACAAATTTCTGAAATAAATGTTTATATGCTATATAAGTGATAGTGGATTTGTATGTTTCTTGTGTTTACATATAAATGAGTGTTTATATGTGTATTTTAGTGGAAATATATTAATATATAAAGATTTTAATTCATATAAACAGTCTTATTTTTGGACAATGATGTATTAGTAAATAATTTAAATTTTAAAGTGCTTTTAAGCCAACATATTGCAATACTAATTATATTTATTTGTTAATAAAACACAATGTCATGTTCATATGCATATGTTGTTTTTACCTTAAGTGTATAAATACAGTGTAACAGTATAACCAGGTTTATAGGATTTATGGTTGGTGACATGGTGATGTTTTGGAACATTTAGATAGAAATTTATTTAATATTGTTTATAGTTGAAATAAAACTACGATGCTTATATTATTTTTAAAATGTATAATAATTTTATAGTCAATAAAATATAATACGTTTGATAAACAATTATCACTAATAATTATAAATTTAAACACACAGAATTAATTTGTTATAAAACGTTATCAACGTTTAGTTAATTATTAATATTATTTAATTATTTAATATTAAAAATATAATGTATGCACCATTCATTATTATTCTGTAGTTATTTATTAGTCACTATTAAATTTATAATATAATTTAATTGGCTTTTTTGATCTTAGCAGATATTAAATAAGTTGTAATTTAATTAATTTAATGACTGCAAATAACTATTTTTGTTGAGAATACTTTCAAATCATTCAAGAGTAGGTACCTATCTGTTTATGTACCTTTTTATGGTTTAATTTCCAAATAATATTATAATAGTATCTATTAAAATAATTGTTTAATTTTTAAAACTGTTCATGTCCTGTTGGAAATAGTTTTAAATTTATTTTCAAGTCTACTTCAAATTGACTTTCGCATATTTTTGATTTTGTCCTAATAAATCACAAAAAAAAAAAGTAAAAAGCACAAATTAAAAATAGAAAAGAATCTAATATACAAGAAAGTAGAATAGAATAGATTTAACAATAAATTTCTGTTTGTTAGATCAAGACAGAATCACTGCTTTAAATCTTCTTAATATTATATTTTCTGTGGTTCAGCTTTCACCAGTTAACATTTATTTTAGTATGATTAAGAAACTTATCTATTATGTAAAGTAGTTAGGTATTATTATTTAAATTTCAGAAATATTTTTTCCTCCCCCTTAACCCTTAGAAGCATGGTGGTAAATATTTAATACCACCTTCATATCATGTTTAATATGTTGTTTAAATTAAGCTTTATCCATCATTGATATACACATAAAAAATAATTTGTTATTATATAAGTTATTATAATAAACCTATGTATTAAACAAAAGGCTAATGGGCATAACTGACTATGCCACACTGTAGTAGTGTAGTGCGTCCCCTTAATAAACACGAGACTCATGTAATGTAAATAGATTTTTTTTTAAATGTATATAATTAATTTAGTAAAAACTTATTTTAAATGATAAGATAAAATATATTAATATTTATATCAACTTTATAATAATATATTTAAATTTGTTTATATTTTTCTTATTGAACTTTACATATGACACCTACACCTAATCATTAAAATTTGATTTTACATAAAAGAAAGGTTATTTAAATCATAAAATTATACATCAATATCAAGTGTAAACTTGATATATATACACACTCACACACATACACACATATATATATGTTATTTTGGATAGTGAAATTATTGTGTTTCAAAGTAAACATTTAAAATAACCATCTAAGACATATTTATTATACTAATATTGCTTTCCAAAGGATTTTGGAATTAAATGACCATTTATTATGTATTATATATTACACCTCAATAACTTAAATCTGTTTCACAATACTTCTACAAATATGTATCAATGATGCATTAAAAAAATTGTATTTTAATAAAAATAAGAATTATCATATTAAAAATAAAAATAATTTTTAATATTTCATTTTTAGAAAATTCAAATGAATCAAATTTTGGCGAAAGTGAAGCAGAAGATGATGATGAAGAAGAAGAAATTAGTGATATTTTTTCTCAACATAGTGTTAATGAATCAGATTAGTCAGTGTTTTAAGAATAATCTTAATACATTGTACAATGTATATGAAACAGTAATCATTTTATATGTATGTAAAAAGTACATATTATTATATTATATACAGTCAATGTTAATGTTAAATATATTTAATATATTTTACATATTAGAAGACGAGAGATAATTAACTAATAACTTAAATAATATAATTTATTGAAAACACATTGATATGTTTCATAAAGTGTATTAAATGTACTTAAGTGGTTTATTAAGATTATAATTATCAATAAATCAATTGATAAAATGTGTTATTATTAAATAAATAAATGTTCCAAGCCTTTATAAGTATTATAAGTAATAATAACTAATCAATGACTGTAAAAACAATTTGTACAAAAGTAAATTTTATTTAGAATAACAATGTTTGAGATTTAACTAGAGTTATTGCATCATTTAAATACATTATAGAAATATAATATTAAATGCTAATGATTTAAAAAATAAAATTACAGTCTATTCCAAATAAGAGTATATCGGTTTGTGCATTGCTCGTGACCCTAATCCCCCCATCCACAATCTATGGGGTTTAAGCTTATTAACAAATAGGGTCGTCAAACAAAAACTGGTTAGGTGATCAGTATATTTTTATTTGAAATGGACTATGTATTGTAATTTCATTTATATTTCAAAATCTTGAGTTGTCTTAATATTTTTAATATTAATTTGTTAACCCGATTACTATAAAATTATATTTTTAATGTGTTCTTTTTTTTTTTTACATAAGATTAGAACATCATTAATGAAATAATAATACTACTTTTATGATCAATTTCCACCTATTATAATAATTATTCATAATAAAATTGCAGCAGTGTTCCTCAGCCAATATTTTAACGCTTTGAAAATAAATGTTAAAAGAACCATAATACAATCTGTAGTGGATGGCAAATTTTCAAATTTACTAATTTGTTATCTATATTAAATATATATACATTTAAAATTAATTCTTATTTCATAAATGTAATTGCTTATATTGTATATTTATAACTTTTTTTGTTGGTTTAACTCTTTCATTACTTAATTATACATTTTTTTGAAAAATTGTTTATATTCATACCTACTCAATTATTTTTAGAAATCTATGTTAACTTATTTTTTATTCTCATTCTTGTCTTATACTATATATTATTGTAAACAAATTAATTATATTTTAGGAAAAGTCTGCATAATTATTATAATAAATATTATATAATACATCTTCAGTATAATATGTAATCTTTTGTGAACTTTTAATCGTTTTAGATTTGAGGTAATATATTATAATTTTAGTAGACATTAAACAATTCTCTTTAAACAAATACTCGATAAAAATATTTTGTTATTTATTTATTATTTTTTTATTATATTTTACATATTATTCAAGATAAATGTTTATGTGGCAACCTTTAAAAAAGTGTAATTCTTAACATAAATTCATCATTATATTTAAATCATGGATTTTTAAATGAAATAATTTTTTTTTAAATTTTTCTGATATATTTACATGTTTTTTTCATCATTGAAATAATTGTAGATAATGTAAAATCAATTATATTATACATGTATTTTATGTTTGATATAATACCATATAAGTATATCATCATTTAAAATTATACTTGCTTATTGTTTTATGTGAAATAAATCGTAAATTGAGTAATGATATAATGAATATTGCATGTAATTACAGTATGATTAATAATGGATATCTGATATATATATATGTTACAAACTAAATTGTAATAATACATACATACAACTTTCTCTATAAAAATAAGTCATACATCTATGACCATATATTTCATTTGGATATAACACTATTAGCTGTATACAACCGTTTTGTACATTGGTATATTATTATTGTTAGTGTATATAACATATTACCATTGGTCCATTTCATTGTTTAATAAAAAAAATACAAAATTACCTATAGTTAATGAAAAAAAAACGGTTTTCAAAAAGATAAGATTAAAGAACTAATATTTTAGAAAAAAATTTAATTTGTAAGATTCTATTTAAAAATTAAAAGCTCATACTTGTTTAGATCATCATAATAATATGTTCATTATTTCATCAATTAAAATTCACAAATTTAATTAGGAAATGACCAATAATAATAATAATTTTATAAAATTTTTGTACTACTAGTTTTACGGTTGGATACAATTTGTTAGTATTTTTTTCATCAACTAATGATTCTATTGACTGATTTTCAATTGTCGGAGAAATTTGTATGAAATAATTCTTAAATCAAGTGAATGGTTCATAAAACTCACAATTTCTGTGTTTATGTAATGCATGATTTATTCAAATATTTTTGTGATTAAGATGTATGTATTATGTAACATAAGATACACCTAATAGTAAATAATATCTTACATTCTTGATTTTAGATTATTGTTAAACGCATTTTTAAATTGGTTTTACATATTTTGGTTGACACCAGGATCAAACACAGGAAAACATTAGAAGACAGAGATTTGAAAAGATCTAAAATATTCATAAATTACATTCTGTAATACTACTTATTTAAGGTACTTGAATATGTTTATTATATGTATTAATTAATACACGTTAATTAATAATTGCACTGTAAAACAAATTATTAATTAATGTAACTATTAAAATTTCCATATGTCACTGGACGTGTATAAAGTGATCACAGAAATAGTGGCAATCTTTGTCACTATATAAATAAAATTAAAAGTTTTTTTTTGTTATAATATTGATAAGATAATAATGATTATAGGGTAGAAAAATTAAGAAACAAAAAAATATGACCAGGAAACATGAATATACTTCAGAAAAAACAACTACATCACTGGAAAGTGTAGATTCTCTAGAATTAGAAGTATTCAATAGCATCAGTTATAATTGAGAGGTTAAAAAAAAAAACTTAAATTTAAACGACAGGAAGCAGATGTATATAATTCAGAAAAACCAAATACATTACTGGAAGTCTCTACGTCATTCTTCTATTTTTGTCATCTGTAATATTACGGATGCTATTGGATTTTTCTAAATCAAGGAAATCTTCACTTTCCTGTGAAGAATTTGGTTAAATTAAGAATCAAATAAATATGACCAGGAAACAGATGAATATAATTCAAAAAAACCAAATACATTACTAAAAGTCTCTACATCATTCTTCTATATTTCGACATCTTTGATATAACGGTTATTATTGGATTTTTCTAATTCAAGAGTATCTTCGCTTTCCAGTAGATGTTCTTTCCGAAAAACATTCACTTGTTTCCAGTTTGTCCTAATTTGAGTCTTCTATTATTCTAACTCTTTATTATATTAGATTCTATTGAATTCTTCTTATTCTAGAGTATTTACACTTTCCATTTGTTGGTTTTATCCAAAGTACATTCATCTGTTTCCATTTCTTTTTTATTCGATTCATCTATTTCTCTACCTCATAATTATAACGAATGCTATTGAATTCTTGTAATTCGCTAAAACCAAATACATTACTGGAAGTCTCTACGTCATTCTTCTATTTTTGTCATCTGTAATATAACGGATGCTATTGGATTTTTCTAAATCTAGGAAATCTTCACTTTCCTGTGAAGAATTTGGTTATTCCGAAGTACATTCATTTGTTACCAGGTCGTTAAAATGAGTCTTCTATTTTTCTACCTATTGAATCTTAACTGATGCTAAATATCCGTTAATTCTAATCAAGTTCCTAAAAGAATCTAAAAAACACCTTTAAAAAAATCCATATTTCCATAAAAAGCCGTAACACCGATATGGAAACCGGTGAATATTCTTCAGAAAATCTAATAAATCACTGGAAGTCTCTACCTCATTCTTCTATTTTCGTCATCTGTAATATAACGGATGCAATTGGATATTTCTAAATCAAGGAAATCTTCACTTTCCTGTGAAGAATTTGGTTCTTCCGAAGTACATTAATTTGTTACTGGATCGTTTTTTTTAATTCATCAATTTTTCTACCTCTTTATTAAATTAGATTTTATTGAATTCTTCTAATTCTAGAGTACTTACACTATCCATTAGATGGTTTTGTCCAAAGTAAATTCATCTGTTTCTATTTCTTTTTTATTTGATTCATCTATTTTTCTACCTCATAATTATAACGATTGCTATTGAATTCTTCTAATTCTAGATAATTTAAACTATCCAGCAGTTTGTCTTTCCGAAGTACAGTCGTCGGTTTCCAGTTCGTTTTTATTTGAGTCATCTTACTCTTGTGTCTTAACTCTGATGCTAAATATTCGCAAATTCTAGTCAAGTTTCTAATAAAAACCATAAAACACCTTAAAAATACTCCATTTTTCCATAAAAAAAGCCATAAGAACGATATGGAAATCGGTGAATATTGTTCGGAATAAACAAATACATCACTGGAAGTCTCTACCATAATCGTCTATTCCATTGCTTATTATGTATTCGACTTTATGTTGTTTGTTGTTGACTTCAACCGTCAGTGAGTAGATGATCATAACCTATATTTGGAATTACATTTAGTTAATACAAAGTAAACAAGTAATTTAAAATCTAATTAATATGTAAAAAAATTTTTAAGTAGTTTTTTGAGCATTCCTTTACTTTGTTACGTTTTTGTAGTTGTTTATTTAAAACAATGTTATTGATAAGATAATAAGGATTATATGGTAGACAAATTAAGAATCAAATAAATATGACCAGGAAACAGATGAATATAATTCAAAAAAAACCAAATACATTACTGAAAGTCTCTACATCATTCTTCTATATTTCGACATCTTTAATATAACGGTTATTATTGGATTTTTCTAATTCAAGAGTATCTTCGCTTTCCTGTGAAGAATTTGGTTATTCCGAAGTACATTCATTCATTTGTTACCAGGTCGTTAAAATGAGTCTTCTATTTTTCTACCTATTGAATCTTAACTGATGCTAAATATCCGTTAATTCTAATCAAGTTCCTAAAAGAATCTAAAAAACACCTTTAAAAAAATCCATATTTCCATAAAAAGCCGTAACACCGATATGGAAACCGGTGAATATTCTTCAGAAAATCTAATAAATCACTGGAAGTCTCTACCTCATTCTTCTATTTTCGTCATCTGTAATATAACGGATGCAATTGGATATTTCTAAATCAAGGAAATCTTCACTTTCCTGTGAAGAATTTGGTTCTTCCGAAGTACATTAATTTGTTACTGGATCGTTTTTTTTAATTCATCAATTTTTCTACCTCTTTATTATATTAGTTTCTATTTAATTCTTCTAATTGTAGAGTACTTTCACTATCCATTAGTTGGTTTTATCCAAAGTACATTCAGCTGTTTCCATTTCTTTTTTATTTGATTCATCTATTTTTCTACCAGATAATTATAACGATTGCTATTGAATTCTTCTAATTCTAGATAATTTAAACTATCCAGCAGTTTGTCTTTCCGAAGTACAGTCGTCGGTTTCCAGTTCGTTTTTATTTGAGTCATCTTACTCTTGTGTCTTAACTCTGATGCTAAATATTCGCAAATTCTAGTCAAGTTTCTAATAAAAACCATAAAACACCTTAAAAATACTCCATTTTTCCATAAAAAAAGCCATAAGAACGCTATGGAAATCGGTGAATATTGTTCGGAATAAACAAATACATCACTGGAAGTCTCTACCATAATCGTCTATTCCATTGCTTATTATGTATTCGACTTTATGTTGTTTGTTGTTGACTTCAACCGTCAGTGAGTAGATGATCATAACCTATATTTGGAATTACATTTAGTTAATACAAAGTAAACAAGTAATTTAAAATCTAATTAATATGTAAAAAAATTTTTAAGTAGTTTTTTGAGCATTCCTTTACTTTGTTACGTTTTTGTAGTTGTTTATTTAAAACAATGTTATTGATAAGATAATAAGGATTATATGGTAGACAAATTAAGAATCAAATAAATATGACCAGGAAACAGATGAATATAATTCAAAAAAACCAAATACATTACTGAAAGTCTCTACTTCATTCTTCTATATTTCGACATCTTTAATATAATGGTTATTATTGGATTTTTCTAATTCAAGAGTATCTTCGCTTTCCAGTAGATGTTCTTTCCGAAAAACATTCACTTGTTTACAGTTTGTCCTAATTTGAGTCTTCTATTATTCTAACACTTTATTATATTAGATTCTATTGAATTCTTCTTATTCTAGAGTATTTACACTTTCCATTTGTTGGTTTTATCCAAAGTACATTCATCTGTTTCCATTTCTTTTTTATTCGACTCATCTATTTTTCTACCTCATAATTATAACGAATGCTATTGAATTCTTGTAATTCGCTAAAACCAAATACATTACTGGAAGTCTCTACGTCATTCTTCTATTTTTGTCATCTGTAATATAACGGATGCTATTGGATTTTTCTAATTCAAGAGTATCTTCGCTTTCTAGTAGATGTTCTTACCGAAAAACATTCACTTGTTTCCAGTTTGTCCTAATTTGAGTCTTCTATTATTCTAACACTTTATTATATTAGATTCTATTGAATTCTTCTTATTCTAGAGTATTTACACTTTCCATTTGTTGGTTTTATCCAAAGTACATTCATCTGTTTCCATTTCTTTTTTATTCGACTCATCTATTTTTCTACCTCATAATTATAACGAATGCTATTGAATTCTTGTAATTCGCTAAAACCAAATACATTACTGGAAGTCTTTACGTCATTCTTCTATTTTTGTCATCTGTAATATAACGGATGCTATTGGATTTTTCTAATTCAAGAGTATCTTCGCTTTCTAGTAGATGTTCTTACCGAAAAACATTCACTTGTTTCCAGTTTGTCCTAATTTGTGTCTTCTATTATTCTAACACTTTATTATATTAGATTCTATTGAATTCTTCTTATTCTAGAGTATTTACACTTTCCATTTGTTGGTTTTATCCAAAGTACATTCATCTGTTTCCATTTCTTTTTTATTCGACTCATCTATTTTTCTACCTCATAATTATAACGAATGCTATTGAATTCTTGTAATTCGCTAAAACCAAATACATTACTGGAAGTCTCTACGTCATTCTTCTATTTTTGTCATCTGTAATATAACGGATGCTATTGGATTTTTCTAAATCTAGGAAATCTTCACTTTCCTGTGAAGAATTTGGTTATTCCGAAGTACATTCATTTGTTACCAGGTCGTTAAAATGAGTCTTCTATTTTTCTACCTATTGAATCTTAACTGATGCTAAATATCCGTTAATTCTAATCAAGTTCCTAAAAGAATCTAAAAAACACCTTTAAAAAAATCCATATTTCCATAAAAAGCCGTAACACCGATATGGAAACCGGTGAATATTCTTCAGAAAATCTAATAAATCACTGGAAGTCTCTACCTCATTCTTCTATTTTCGTCATCTGTAATATAACGGATGCTATTGGATTTTTCTAAATCAAGGAAATCTTTACTTTCCTGTGAAGAATTTGTTTTTTCCGATGTACATTCATTTGTTACTGGATCGTTTTTTTTAATTCATCAATTTTTCTACCTCATATTTATAACAGATGCTATTGAATGTTTCTTATTATAGATAATTTAAACTTTCCAGTAGTTGGTTTTATCCGAAGTACATTCATCTGTTTCCAGTTCGTTTAAACGAGTCTTCTATTTTTCTACCTCTTTATTAAATTAGATTTTATTGAATTCTTCTAATTCTAGAGTACTTACACTATCCATTAGATGGTTTTGTCCAAAGTAAATTCATCTGTTTCTATATCTTTTTTATTTGATTCATCTATTTTTCTACCTCATAATTATAACGATTGCTATTGAATTCTTCTAATTCTAGATAATTTAAACTATCCAGCAGTTTGTCTTTCCGAAGTACAGTCGTCGGTTTCCAGTTCGTTTTTATTTGAGTCATCTAACTCTTGTGTCTTAACTCTGATGCTAAATATTCGCAAATTCTAGTCAAGTTTCTAATAAAAACCATAGAACACCTTAAAAATACTCCATATTTCCATAAAAAAAGCCATAAGAACGATATGGAAATCGGTGAATATTGTTCGGAATAAACAAATACATCACTGGAAGTCTCTACCATAATCGTCTATTCCATTGCTTATTATGTATTCGACTTTATGTTGTTTGTTGTTGACTTCAACCGTCAGTGAGTAGATGATCATAACCTATATTTGGAATTACATTTAGTTAATACAAAGTAAACAAGTAATTTAAAATCTAATTAATATGTAAAAAAATTTTTAAGTAGTTTTTTGAGCATTCCTTTACTTTGTTACGTTTTTGTAGTTGTTTATTTAAAACAATGTTATTGATAAGATAATAAGGATTATATGGTAGACAAATTAAGAATCAAATAAATATGACCAGGAAACAGATGAATATAATTCAAAAAAACCAAATACATTACTGAAAGTCTCTACTTCATTCTTCTATATTTCGACATCTTTAATATAATGGTTATTATTGGATTTTTCTAATTCAAGAGTATCTTCGCTTTCCAGTAGATGTTCTTTCCGAAAAACATTCACTTGTTTACAGTTTGTCCTAATTTGAGTCTTCTATTATTTTAACACTTTATTATATTAGATTCTATTGAATTCTTCTTATTCTAGAGTATTTACACTTTCCATTTGTTGGTTTTATCCAAAGTACATTCATCTGTTTCCATTTCTTTTTTATTCGACTCATCTATTTTTCTACCTCATAATTATAACGAATGCTATTGAATTCTTGTAATTCGCTAAAACCAAATACATTACTGGAAGTCTCTACGTCATTCTTCTATTTTTGTCATCTGTAATATAACGGATGCTATTGGATTTTTCTAATTCAAGAGTATCTTCGCTTTCTAGTAGATGTTCTTACCGAAAAACATTCACTTGTTTCCAGTTTGTCCTAATTTGAGTCTTCTATTATTCTAACACTTTATTATATTAGATTCTATTGAATTCTTCTTATTCTAGAGTATTTACACTTTCCATTTGTTGGTTTTATCCAAAGTACATTCATCTGTTTCCATTTCTTTTTTATTCGACTCATCTATTTTTCTACCTCATAATTATAACGAATGCTATTGAATTCTTGTAATTCGCTAAAACCAAATACATTACTGGAAGTCTCTACGTCATTCTTCTATTTTTGTCATCTGTAATATAACGGATGCTATTGGATTTTTCTAATTCAAGAGTATCTTCGCTTTCTAGTAGATGTTCTTACCGAAAAACATTCACTTGTTTCCAGTTTGTCCTAATTTGTGTCTTCTATTATTCTAACACTTTATTATATTAGATTCTATTGAATTCTTCTTATTCTAGAGTATTTACACTTTCCATTTGTTGGTTTTATCCAAAGTACATTCATCTGTTTCCATTTCTTTTTTATTCGACTCATCTATTTTTCTACCTCATAATTATAACGAATGCTATTGAATTCTTGTAATTCGCTAAAACCAAATACATTACTGGAAGTCTCTACGTCATTCTTCTATTTTTGTCATCTGTAATATAACGGATGCTATTGGATTTTTCTAAATCTAGGAAATCTTCACTTTCCTGTGAAGAATTTGGTTATTCCGAAGTACATTCATTTGTTACCAGGTCGTTAAAATGAGTCTTCTATTTTTCTACCTATTGAATCTTAACTGATGCTAAATATCCGTTAATTCTAATCAAGTTCCTAAAAGAATCTAAAAAACACCTTTAAAAAAATCCATATTTCCATAAAAAGCCGTAACACCGATATGGAAACCGGTGAATATTCTTCAGAAAATCTAATAAATCACTGGAAGTCTCTACCTCATTCTTCTATTTTCGTCATCTGTAATATAACGGATGCTATTGGATTTTTCTAAATCAAGGAAATCTTTACTTTCCTGTGAAGAATTTGTTTTTTCCGATGTACATTCATTTGTTACTGGATCGTTTTTTTTAATTCATCAATTTTTCTACCTCATATTTATAACAGATGCTATTGAATGTTTCTTATTATAGATAATTTAAACTTTCCAGTAGTTGGTTTTATCCGAAGTACATTCATCTGTTTCCAGTTCGTTTAAACGAGTCTTCTATTTTTCTACCTCTTTATTAAATTAGATTTTATTGAATTCTTCTAATTCTAGAGTACTTACACTATCCATTAGATGGTTTTGTCCAAAGTAAATTCATCTGTTTCTATTTCTTTTTTATTTGATTCAACTATTTTTCTACCTCATAATTATAACGATTGCTATTGAATTCTTCTAATTCTAGATAATTTAAACTATCCAGCAGTTTGTCTTTCCGAAGTACAGTCGTCGGTTTCCAGTTCGTTTTTATTTGAGTCATCTAACTCTTGTGTCTTAACTCTGATGCTAAATATTCGCAAATTCTAGTCAAGTTTCTAATAAAAACCATAAAACACCTTAAAAATACTCCATATTTCCATAAAAAAAGCCATAAGAACGATATGGAAATCGGTGAATATTGTTCGGAATAAACAAATACATCACTGGAAGTCTCCACCATAATCGTCTATTCCATTGCTTATTATGTATTCGACTTTATGTTGTTTGTTGTTGACTTCAACCGTCAGTGAGTAGATGATCATAACCTATATTTGGAATTACATTTAGTTAATACAAAGTAAACAAGTAATTTAAAATCTAATTAATATGTAAAAAAATTTTTAAGTAGTTTTTTGAGCATTCCTTTACTTTGTTACGTTTTTGTAGTTGTTTATTTAAAACAATGTTATTGATAAGATAATAAGGATTATGTGGTAGACAAATTAAGAATCAAATAAATATGACCAGGAAACAGATGAATATAATTCAAAAAAACCAAATACATTACTGAAAGTCTCTACATCATTCTTCTATATTTCGACATCTTTAATATAACGGTTATTATTGGATTTTTCTAATTCAAGAGTATCTTCGCTTTCCTGTGAAGAATTTGGTTATTCCGAAGTACATTCATTTGTTACCAGGTCGTTAAAATGAGTCTTCTATTTTTCTACCTATTGAATCTTAACTGATGCTAAATATCCGTTAATTCTAATCAAGTTTCTAAAAGAATCTAAAAAACACCTTTAAAAAAATCCATATTTCCATAAAAAGCCGTAACACCGATATGGAAACCGGTGAATATTCTTCAGAAAATCTAATAAATCACTGGAAGTCTCTACCTCATTCTTCTATTTTCGTCATCTGTAATATAACGGATGCAATTGGATATTTCTAAATCAAGGAAATCTTCACTTTCCTGTGAAGAATTTGGTTCTTCCGAAGTACATTAATTTGTTACTGGATCGTTTTTTTTAATTCATCAATTTTTCTACCTCTTTATTATATTAGTTTCTATTTAATTCTTCTAATTGTAGAGTACTTTCACTATCCATTAGTTGGTTTTATCCAAAGTACATTCAGCTGTTTCCATTTCTTTTTTATTTGATTCATCTATTTTTCTACCAGATAATTATAACGATTGCTATTGAATTCTTCTAATTCTAGATAATTTAAACTATCCAGCAGTTTGTCTTTCCGAGGTACAGTCGTCGGTTTCCAGTTCGTTTTTATTTGAGTCATCTTACTCTTGTGTCTTAACTCTGATGCTAAATATTCGCAAATTCTAGTCAAGTTTCTAATAAAAACCATAAAACACCTTAAAAATACTCCATTTTTCCATAAAAAAAGCCATAAGAACGATATGGAAATCGGTGAATATTGTTCGGAATAAACAAATACATCACTGGAAGTCTCTACCATAATCGTCTATTCCATTGCTTATTATGTATTCGACTTTATGTTGTTTGTTGTTGACTTCAACCGTCAGTGAGTAGATGATCATAACCTATATTTGGAATTACATTTAGTTAATACAAAGTAAACAAGTAATTTAAAATCTAATTAATATGTAAAAAAATTTTTAAGTAGTTTTTTGAGCATTCCTTTACTTTGTTACGTTTTTGTAGTTGTTTATTTAAAACAATGTTATTGATAAGATAATAAGGATTATATGGTAGACAAATTAAGAATCAAATAAATATGACCAGGAAACAGATGAATATAATTCAAAAAAACCAAATACATTACTGAAAGTCTCTACATCATTCTTCTATATTTCGACATCTTTAATATAACGGTTATTATTGGATTTTTCTAATTCAAGAGTATCTACGCTTTCCAGTAGATGTTCTTTCCGAAAAACATTCACTTGTTTCCAGTTTGTCCTAATTTGAGTCTTCTATTATTCTAACTCTTTATTATATTAGATTCTATTGAATTCTTCTTATTCTAGAGTATTTACACTTTCCATTTGTTGGTTTTAACCAAAGTACATTCATCTGTTTCCATTTCTTTTTTATTCGATTCTTCTATTTTTCTACCGCATAATTATAACGAATGCTATTGAAATCATGTAATTCGCTAAAACCAAATACATTACTGGAAGTCTCTACGTCATTCTTCTATTTTTGTCATCTGTAATATAACGGATGCTATTGGATTTTTCTAAATCTAGGAAATCTTCACTTTCCTGTGAAGAATTTGGTTATTCCGAAGTACATTCATTTGTTACCAGGTCGTTAAAATGAGTCTTCTATTTTTCTACCTATTGAATCTTAACTGATGCTAAATATCCGTTAATTCTAATCAAGTTCCTAAAAGAATCTAAAAAACACCTTTAATAAAATCCATATTTCCATAAAAAGCCGTAACACCGATATGGAAACCGGTGAATATTCTTCAGAAAATCTAATAAATCACTGGAAGTCTCTACCTCATTCTTCTATTTTCGTCATCTGTAATATAACGGATGCTATTGGATTTTTCTAAATCAAGGAAATCTTCACTTTTCTGTGAAGAATTTGTTATTCCGAAGTACATTCATTTGTTACCAGGTCGTTAAAATGAGTCTTCTATTTTTCTACCTATTGAATCTTAACTGATGCTAAATATCCGTTAATTCTAATCAAGTTCCTAAAAGAATCTAAAAAACACCTTTAAAAAAATCCATATTTCCATAAAAAGCCGTAACACCGATATGGAAACCGGTGAATATTCTTCAGAAAATCTAATAAATCACTGGAAGTCTCTACCTCATTCTTCTATTTTCGTCATCTGTAATATAACGGATGCAATTGGATATTTCTAAATCAAGGAAATCTTCACTTTCCTGTGAAGAATTTGGTTCTTCCGAAGTACATTAATTTGTTACTGGATCGTTTTTTTTAATTCATCAATTTTTCTACCTCTTTATTATATTAGTTTCTATTTAATTCTTCTAATTGTAGAGTACTTTCACTATCCATTAGTTGGTTTTATCCAAAGTACATTCAGCTGTTTCCATTTCTTTTTTATTTGATTCATCTATTTTTCTACCAGATAATTATAACGATTGCTATTGAATTCTTCTAATTCTAGATAATTTAAACTATCCAGCAGTTTGTCTTTCCGAAGTACAGTCGTCGGTTTCCAGTTCGTTTTTATTTGAGTCATCTTACTCTTGTGTCTTAACTCTGATGCTAAATATTCGCAAATTCTAGTCAAGTTTCTAATAAAAACCATAAAACACCTTAAAAATACTCCATTTTTCCATAAAAAAAGCCATAAGAACGATATGGAAATCGGTGAATATTGTTCGGAATAAATAAATACATCACTGGAAGTCTCTACCATAATCGTCTATTCCATTGCTTATTATGTATTCGACTTTATGTTGTTTGTTGTTGACTTCAACCGTCAGTGAGTAGATGATCATAACCTATATTTGGAATTACATTTAGTTAATACAAAGTAAACAAGTAATTTAAAATCTAATTAATATGTAAAAAAATTTTTAAGTAGTTTTTTGAGCATTCCTTTACTTTGTTACGTTTTTGTAGTTGTTTATTTAAAACAATGTTATTGATAAGATAATAAGGATTATATGGTAGACAAATTAAGAATCAAATAAATATGACCAGGAAACAGATGAATATAATTCAAAAAAACCAAATACATTACTGAAAGTCTCTACATCATTCTTCTATATTTCGACATCTTTAATATAACGGTTATTATTGGATTTTTCTAATTCAAGAGTATCTTCGCTTTCCAGTAGATGTTCTTTCCGAAAAACATTCACTTGTTTCCAGTTTGTCCTAATTTGAGTCTTCTATTATTCTAACTCTTTATTATATTAGATTCTATTGAATTCTTCTTATTCTAGAGTATTTACACTTTCCATTTGTTGGTTTTAACCAAAGTACATTCATCTGTTTCCATTTCTTTTTTATTCGATTCTTCTATTTTTCTACCGCATAATTATAACGAATGCTATTGAAATCATGTAATTCGCTAAAACCAAATACATTACTGGAAGTCTCTACGTCATTCTTCTATTTTTGTCATCTGTAATATAACGGATGCTATTGGATTTTTCTAAATCTAGGAAATCTTCACTTTCCTGTGAAGAATTTGGTTATTCCGAAGTACATTCATTTGTTACCAGGTCGTTAAAATGAGTCTTCTATTTTTCTACCTATTGAATCTTAACTGATGCTAAATATCCGTTAATTCTAATCAAGTTCCTAAAAGAATCTAAAAAACACCTTTAATAAAATCCATATTTCCATAAAAAGCCGTAACACCGATATGGAAACCGGTGAATATTCTTCAGAAAATCTAATAAATCACTGGAAGTCTCTACCTCATTCTTCTATTTTCGTCATCTGTAATATAACGGATGCTATTGGATTTTTCTAAATCAAGGAAATCTTCACTTTCCTGTGAAGAATTTGTTATTCCGAAGTACATTCATTTGTTACCAGATCGTTAAAGTGAGTCTTCTATTTTTCTACCTATTGAATCTTAACTGATGCTAAATATCCGTTAATTCTAATCAAGTTCCTAAAAGAATCTAAAAAACACCTTTAAAAAAATCCATATTTCCATAAAAAGCCGTAACACCGATATGGAAACCGGTGAATATTCTTCAGAAAATCTAATAAGTCACTGGAAGTCTCTACCTCATTCTTCTATTTTCGTCATCTGTAATATAACGGATGCTATTGGATTTTTCTAAATCAAGGAAATCTTCACTTTCCTGTGAAGAATTTGTTATTCCGAAGTACATTCATTTGTTACTAGATCGTTAAAATGAGTCTTCTATTTTTCTACCTATTGAATCTTAAATGATGCTAAATATCCGTTAATTCTAATCAAGTTCCTAAAAGAATCTAAAAAACACCTTTAATTAAATCCATATTTCCATAAAAAGCCGTAACACCGATATGGAAACCGGTGAATATTCTTCAGAAAATCTAATAAATCACTGGAAGTCTCTACCTCATTCTTCTATTTTCGTCATCTGTAATATAACGGATGCAATTGGATATTTCTAAATCAAGGAAATCTTCACTTTCCTGTGAAGAATTTGGTTCTTCCGAAGTACATTAATTTGTTACTGGATCGTTTTTTTTAATTCATCAATTTTTCTACCTCTTTATTATATTAGTTTCTATTTAATTCTTCTAATTGTAGAGTACTTTCACTATCCATTAGTTGGTTTTATCCAAAGTACATTCAGCTGTTTCCATTTCTTTTTTATTTGATTCATCTATTTTTCTACCAGATAATTATAACGATTGCTATTGAATTCTTCTAATTCTAGATAATTTAAACTATCCAGCAGTTTGTCTTTCCGAAGTACAGTCGTCGGTTTCCAGTTCGTTTTTATTTGAGTCATCTTACTCTTGTGTCTTAACTCTGATGCTAAATATTCGCAAATTCTAGTCAAGTTTCTAATAAAAACCATAAAACACCTTAAAAATACTCCATTTTTCCATAAAAAAAGCCATAAGAACGATATGGAAATCGGTGAATATTGTTCGGAATAAATAAATACATCACTGGAAGTCTCTACCATAATCGTCTATTCCATTGCTTATTATGTATTCGACTTTATGTTGTTTGTTGTTGACTTCAACCGTCAGTGAGTAGATGATCATAACCTATATTTGGAATTACATTTAGTTAATACAAAGTAAACAAGTAATTTAAAATCTAATTAATATGTAAAAAAATTTTTAAGTAGTTTTTTGAGCATTCCTTTACTTTGTTACGTTTTTGTAGTTGTTTATTTAAAACAATGTTATTGATAAGATAATAAGGATTATATGGTAGACAAATTAAGAATCAAATAAATATGACCAGGAAACAGATGAATATAATTCAAAAAAACCAAATACATTACTGAAAGTCTCTACATCATTCTTCTATATTTCGACATCTTTAATATAACGGTTATTATTGGATTTTTCTAATTCAAGAGTATCTACGCTTTCCAGTAGATGTTCTTTCCGAAAAACATTCACTTGTTTCCAGTTTGTCCTAATTTGAGTCTTCTATTATTCTAACTCTTTATTATATTAGATTCTATTGAATTCTTCTTATTCTAGAGTATTTACACTTTCCATTTGTTGGTTTTAACCAAAGTACATTCATCTGTTTCCATTTCTTTTTTATTCGATTCTTCTATTTTTCTACCGCATAATTATAACGAATGCTATTGAAATCATGTAATTCGCTAAAACCAAATACATTACTGGAAGTCTCTACGTCATTCTTCTATTTTTGTCATCTGTAATATAACGGATGCTATTGGATTTTTCTAAATCAAGGAAATCTTCACTTTTCTGTGAAGAATTTGTTATTCCGAAGTACATTCATTTGTTACCAGGTCGTTAAAATGAGTCTTCTATTTTTCTACCTATTGAATCTTAACTGATGCTAAATATCCGTTAATTCTAATCAAGTTCCTAAAAGAATCTAAAAAACACCTTTAAAAAAATCCATATTTCCATAAAAAGCCGTAACACCGATATGGAAACCGGTGAATATTCTTCAGAAAATCTAATAAATCACTGGAAGTCTCTACCTCATTCTTCTATTTTCGTCATCTGTAATATAACGGATGCAATTGGATATTTCTAAATCAAGGAAATCTTCACTTTCCTGTGAAGAATTTGGTTCTTCCGAAGTACATTAATTTGTTACTGGATCGTTTTTTTTAATTCATCAATTTTTCTACCTCTTTATTATATTAGTTTCTATTTAATTCTTCTAATTGTAGAGTACTTTCACTATCCATTAGTTGGTTTTATCCAAAGTACATTCAGCTGTTTCCATTTCTTTTTTATTTGATTCATCTATTTTTCTACCAGATAATTATAACGATTGCTATTGAATTCTTCTAATTCTAGATAATTTAAACTATCCAGCAGTTTGTCTTTCCGAAGTACAGTCGTCGGTTTCCAGTTCGTTTTTATTTGAGTCATCTTACTCTTGTGTCTTAACTCTGATGCTAAATATTCGCAAATTCTAGTCAAGTTTCTAATAAAAACCATAAAACACCTTAAAAATACTCCATTTTTCCATAAAAAAAGCCATAAGAACGATATGGAAATCGGTGAATATTGTTCGGAATAAATAAATACATCACTGGAAGTCTCTACCATAATCGTCTATTCCATTGCTTATTATGTATTCGACTTTATGTTGTTTGTTGTTGACTTCAACCGTCAGTGAGTAGATGATCATAACCTATATTTGGAATTACATTTAGTTAATACAAAGTAAACAAGTAATTTAAAATCTAATTAATATGTAAAAAAATTTTTAAGTAGTTTTTTGAGCATTCCTTTACTTTGTTACGTTTTTGTAGTTGTTTATTTAAAACAATGTTATTGATAAGATAATAAGGATTATATGGTAGACAAATTAAGAATCAAATAAATATGACCAGGAAACAGATGAATATAATTCAAAAAAACCAAATACATTACTGAAAGTCTCTACATCATTCTTCTATATTTCGACATCTTTAATATAACGGTTATTATTGGATTTTTCTAATTCAAGAGTATCTTCGCTTTCCAGTAGATGTTCTTTCCGAAAAACATTCACTTGTTTCCAGTTTGTCCTAATTTGAGTCTTCTATTATTCTAACTCTTTATTATATTAGATTCTATTGAATTCTTCTTATTCTAGAGTATTTACACTTTCCATTTGTTGGTTTTAACCAAAGTACATTCATCTGTTTCCATTTCTTTTTTATTCGATTCTTCTATTTTTCTACCGCATAATTATAACGAATGCTATTGAAATCATGTAATTCGCTAAAACCAAATACATTACTGGAAGTCTCTACGTCATTCTTCTATTTTTGTCATCTGTAATATAACGGATGCTATTGGATTTTTCTAAATCTAGGAAATCTTCACTTTCCTGTGAAGAATTTGGTTATTCCGAAGTACATTCATTTGTTACCAGGTCGTTAAAATGAGTCTTCTATTTTTCTACCTATTGAATCTTAACTGATGCTAAATATCCGTTAATTCTAATCAAGTTCCTAAAAGAATCTAAAAAACACCTTTAATAAAATCCATATTTCCATAAAAAGCCGTAACACCGATATGGAAACCGGTGAATATTCTTCAGAAAATCTAATAAATCACTGGAAGTCTCTACCTCATTCTTCTATTTTCGTCATCTGTAATATAACGGATGCTATTGGATTTTTCTAAATCAAGGAAATCTTCACTTTCCTGTGAAGAATTTGTTATTCCGAAGTACATTCATTTGTTACCAGATCGTTAAAGTGAGTCTTCTATTTTTCTACCTATTGAATCTTAACTGATGCTAAATATCCGTTAATTCTAATCAAGTTCCTAAAAGAATCTAAAAAACACCTTTAAAAAAATCCATATTTCCATAAAAAGCCGTAACACCGATATGGAAACCGGTGAATATTCTTCAGAAAATCTAATAAGTCACTGGAAGTCTCTACCTCATTCTTCTATTTTCGTCATCTGTAATATAACGGATGCTATTGGATTTTTCTAAATCAAGGAAATCTTCACTTTCCTGTGAAGAATTTGTTATTCCGAAGTACATTCATTTGTTACTAGATCGTTAAAATGAGTCTTCTATTTTTCTACCTATTGAATCTTAAATGATGCTAAATATCCGTTAATTCTAATCAAGTTCCTAAAAGAATCTAAAAAACACCTTTAATTAAATCCATATTTCCATAAAAAGCCGTAACACCGATATGGAAACCGGTGAATATTCTTCAGAAAATCTAATAAATCACTGGAAGTCTCTACCTCATTCTTCTATTTTCGTCATCTGTAATATAACGGATGCAATTGGATATTTCTAAATCAAGGAAATCTTCACTTTCCTGTGAAGAATTTGGTTCTTCCGAAGTACATTAATTTGTTACTGGATCGTTTTTTTTAATTCATCAATTTTTCTACCTCTTTTTTATATTAGTTTCTATTTAATACTCCATATTTCCATAAAAAAAGCCATAAGAACGATATGGAAATCGGTGAATATTGTTCGGAATAAACAAATACATCACTGGAAGTCTCTACCATAATCGTCTATTCCATTGCTTATTATGTATTCGACTTTATGTTGTTTGTTGTTGACTTCAACCGTCAGTGAGTATATGATCATAACCTATATTTGGAATTACATTTAGTTAATACAAAGTAAACAAGTAATTTAAAATCTAATTAATATGTAAAAAAATTTTTAAGTAGTTTTTTGAGCATTCCTTTACTTTGTTACGTTTTTGTAGTTGTTTATTTAAAACAATGTTATTGATAAGATAATAAGGATTATATGGTAGACAAATTAAGAATCAAATAAATATGACCAGGAAACAGATGAATATAATTCAAAAAAACCAAATACATTACTGAAAGTCTCTACATTATTCTTCTATATTTCGACATCTTTAATATAATGGTTATTATTGGATTTTTCTAATTCAAGAGTATCTTCGCTTTCCAGTAGATGTTCTTTCCGAAAAACATTCACTTGTTTCCAGTTTGTCCTAATTTGAGTCTTCTATTATTCTAACTCTTTATTATATTAGTTTCTATTGAATTCTTCTAATTCTAGAGTACTTACACTATCCATTAGATGGTTTTGTCCAAAGTAAATTCATCTGTTTCTATTTCTTTTTTATTTGATTCATCTAATTTTCTACCTCATAATTATAACGATTGCTATTGAATTCTTCTAATTCTAGATAATTTAAACTATCCAGCAGTTTGTATTTCCGAAGTACAGTCGTCGATTTCCAGTTCGTTTTTATTTGAGTCATCTTACTCTTGTGTCTTAACTCTGATGCTAAATATTCGCAAATTCTAGTCAAGTTTCTAATAAAAACCATAAAACACCTTAAAAATACTCCATATTTCCATAAAAAAGCCATAAGAACGATATGGAAATCGGTGAATATTGTTCGGAATAAACAAATACATCACTGGAAGTCTCTACCATAATCGTCTATTCCATTGCTTATTATGTATTCGACTTTATGTTGTTTGTTGTTGACTTCAACCGTCAGTGAGTAGATGATCATAACCTATATTTGGAATTACATTTAGTTAATACAAAGTAAACATGTAATTTAAAATCTAATTAATATGTAAAAAAATTTTTAAGTAGTTTTTTGAGCATTCCTTTACTTTGTTACGTTTTTGTAGTTGTTTATTTAAAACAATGTTATTGATAATATAATAAGGATTATATGGTAGACAAATTAAGAATCAAATAAATATGACCAGGAAACAGATGAATATAATTCAAAAAAACCAAATACATTACTGAAAGTCTCTACTTCATTCTTCTATATTTCGACATCTTTAATATAATGGTTATTATTGGATTTTTCTAATTCAAGAGTATCTTCGCTTTCCAGTAGATGTTCTTTCCGAAAAACATTCACTTGTTTACAGTTTGTCCTAATTTGAGTCTTCTATTATTCTAACACTTTATTATATTAGATTCTATTGAATTCTTCTTATTCTAGAGTATTTACACTTTCCATTTGTTGGTTTTAACCAAAGTACATTCATCTGTTTCCATTTCTTTTTTATTCGATTCTTCTATTTTTCTACCGCATAATTATAACGAATGCTATTGAAATCATGTAATTCGCTAAAACCAAATACATTACTGGAAGTCTCTACGTCATTCTTCTATTTTTGTCATCTGTAATATAACGGATGCTATTGGATTTTTCTAAATCTAGGAAATCTTCACTTTCCTGTGAAGAATTTGGTTATTCCGAAGTACATTCATTTGTTACCAGGTCGTTAAAATGAGTCTTCTATTTTTCTACCTATTGAATCTTAACTGATGCTAAATATCCGTTAATTCTAATCAAGTTCCTAAAAGAATCTAAAAAACACCTTTAATAAAATCCATATTTCCATAAAAAGCCGTAACACCGATATGGAAACCGGTGAATATTCTTCAGA
This sequence comes from Rhopalosiphum padi, assembly GCF_020882245.1. Lineage (NCBI taxonomy): Eukaryota > Metazoa > Arthropoda > Insecta > Hemiptera > Aphididae > Rhopalosiphum > Rhopalosiphum padi. The sequence continues at coordinate 43,916,754 of NC_083599.1, forward strand.
AAATCTAATAAATCACTAGAAGTCTCTACCTCATTCTTCTATTTTCGTCATCTGTAATATAACGGATGCTATTGGATTTTTCTAAATCAAGGAAATCTTCACTTTCCTGTGAAGAATTTGTTATTCCGAAGTACATTGATTTGTTACCAGATCGTTAAAGTGAGTCTTCTATTTTTCTACCTATTGAATCTTAACTGATGCTAAATATCCGTTAATTCTAATCAAGTTCCTAAAAGAATCTAAAAAACACCTTTAAAAAAATCCATATTTCCATAAAAAGCCGTAACACCGATATGGAAACCGGTGAATATTCTTCAGAAAATCTAATAAATCACTGGAAGTCTCTACCTCATTCTTCTATTTTCGTCATCTGTAATATAACGGATGCTATTGGATTTTTCTAAATCAAGGAAATCTTCACTTTCCTGTGAAGAATTTGTTATTCCGAAGTACATTCATTTGTTACTAGATCGTTAAAATGAGTCTTCTATTTTTCTACCTATTGAATCTTAAATGATGCTAAATATCCGTTAATTCTAATCAAGTTCCTAAAAGAATCTAAAAAACACCTTTAATTAAATCCATATTTCCATAAAAAGCCGTAACACCGATATGGAAACCGGTGAATATTCTTCAGAAAATCTAATAAATCACTGGAAGTCTCTACCTCATTCTTCTATTTTCGTCATCTGTAATATAACGGATGCAATTGGATATTTCTAAATCAAGGAAATCTTCACTTTCCTGTGAAGAATTTGGTTCTTCCGAAGTACATTAATTTGTTACTGGATCGTTTTTTTTAATTCATCAATTTTTCTACCTCTTTTTTATATTAGTTTCTATTTAATACTCCATATTTCCATAAAAAAAGCCATAAGAACGATATGGAAATCGGTGAATATTGTTCGGAATAAACAAATACATCACTGGAAGTCTCTACCATAATCGTCTATTCCATTGCTTATTATGTATTCGACTTTATGTTGTTTGTTGTTGACTTCAACCGTCAGTGAGTATATGATCATAACCTATATTTGGAATTACATTTAGTTAATACAAAGTAAACAAGTAATTTAAAATCTAATTAATATGTAAAAAAATTTTTAAGTAGTTTTTTGAGCATTCCTTTACTTTGTTACGTTTTTGTAGTTGTTTATTTAAAACAATGTTATTGATAAGATAATAAGGATTATATGGTAGACAAATTAAGAATCAAATAAATATGACCAGGAAACAGATGAATATAATTCAAAAAAACCAAATACATTACTGAAAGTCTCTACATCATTCTTCTATATTTCGACATCTTTAATATAACGGTTATTATTGGATTTTTCTAATTCAAGAGTATCTTCGCTTTCCAGTAGATGTTCTTTTCGAAAAACATTCACTTGTTTCCAGTTTGTCCTAATTTGAGTCTTCTATTATTCTAACTCTTTATTATATTAGTTTCTATTGAATTCTTCTAATTCTAGAGTACTTACACTATCCATTAGATGGTTTTGTCCAAAGTAAATTCATCTGTTTCTATTTCTTTTTTATTTGATTCATCTAATTTTCTACCTCATAATTATAACGATTGCTATTGAATTCTTCTAATTCTAGATAATTTAAACTATCCAGCAGTTTGTATTTCCGAAGTACAGTCGTCGATTTCCAGTTCGTTTTTATTTGAGTCATCTTACTCTTGTGTCTTAACTCTGATGCTAAATATTCGCAAATTCTAGTCAAGTTTCTAATAAAAACCATAAAACACCTTAAAAATACTCCATATTTCCATAAAAAAGCCATAAGAACGATATGGAAATCGGTGAATATTGTTCGGAATAAACAAATACATCACTGGAAGTCTCTACCATAATCGTCTATTCCATTGCTTATTATGTATTCGACTTTATGTTGTTTGTTGTTGACTTCAACCGTCAGTGAGTAGATGATCATAACCTATATTTGGAATTACATTTAGTTAATACAAAGTAAACATGTAATTTAAAATCTAATTAATATGTAAAAAAATTTTTAAGTAGTTTTTTGAGCATTCCTTTACTTTGTTACGTTTTTGTAGTTGTTTATTTAAAACAATGTTATTGATAATATAATAAGGATTATATGGTAGACAAATTAAGAATCAAATAAATATGACCAGGAAACAGATGAATATAATTCAAAAAAACCAAATACATTACTGAAAGTCTCTACTTCATTCTTCTATATTTCGACATCTTTAATATAATGGTTATTATTGGATTTTTCTAATTCAAGAGTATCTTCGCTTTCCAGTAGATGTTCTTTCCGAAAAACATTCACTTGTTTACAGTTTGTCCTAATTTGAGTCTTCTATTATTCTAACACTTTATTATATTAGATTCTATTGAATTCTTCTTATTCTAGAGTATTTACACTTTCCATTTGTTGGTTTTAACCAAAGTACATTCATCTGTTTCCATTTCTTTTTTATTCGATTCTTCTATTTTTCTACCGCATAATTATAACGAATGCTATTGAAATCATGTAATTCGCTAAAACCAAATACATTACTGGAAGTCTCTACGTCATTCTTCTATTTTTGTCATCTGTAATATAACGGATGCTATTGGATTTTTCTAAATCTAGGAAATCTTCACTTTCCTGTGAAGAATTTGGTTATTCCGAAGTACATTCATTTGTTACCAGGTCGTTAAAATGAGTCTTCTATTTTTCTACCTATTGAATCTTAACTGATGCTAAATATCCGTTAATTCTAATCAAGTTCCTAAAAGAATCTAAAAAACACCTTTAATAAAATCCATATTTCCATAAAAAGCCGTAACACCGATATGGAAACCGGTGAATATTCTTCAGAAAATCTAATAAATCACTGGAAGTCTCTACCTCATTCTTCTATTTTCGTCATCTGTAATATAACGGATGCTATTGGATTTTTCTAAATCAAGGAAATCTTCACTTTCCTGTGAAGAATTTGTTATTCCGAAGTACATTCATTTGTTACCAGATCGTTAAAGTGAGTCTTCTATTTTTCTACCTATTGAATCTTAACTGATGCTAAATATCCGTTAATTCTAATCAAGTTCCTAAAAGAATCTAAAAAACACCTTTAAAAAAATCCATATTTCCATAAAAAGCCGTAACACCGATATGGAAACCGGTGAATATTCTTCAGAAAATCTAATAAATCACTGGAAGTCTCTACCTCATTCTTCTATTTTCGTCATCTGTAATATAACGGATGCTATTGGATTTTTCTAAATCAAGGAAATCTTCACTTTCCTGTGAAGAATTTGTTATTCCGAAGTACATTCATTTGTTACTAGATCGTTAAAATGAGTCTTCTATTTTTCTACCTATTGAATCTTAAATGATGCTAAATATCCGTTAATTCTAATCAAGTTCCTAAAAGAATCTAAAAAACACCTTTAATTAAATCCATATTTCCATAAAAAGCCGTAACACCGATATGGAAACCGGTGAATATTCTTCAGAAAATCTAATAAATCACTGGAAGTCTCTACCTCATTCTTCTATTTTCGTCATCTGTAATATAACGGATGCAATTGGATATTTCTAAATCAAGGAAATCTTCACTTTCCTGTGAAGAATTTGGTTCTTCCGAAGTACATTAATTTGTTACTGGATCGTTTTTTTTAATTCATCAATTTTTCTACCTCTTTTTTATATTAGTTTCTATTTAATACTCCATATTTCCATAAAAAAAGCCATAAGAACGATATGGAAATCGGTGAATATTGTTCGGAATAAACAAATACATCACTGGAAGTCTCTACCATAATCGTCTATTCCATTGCTTATTATGTATTCGACTTTATGTTGTTTGTTGTTGACTTCAACCGTCAGTGAGTATATGATCATAACCTATATTTGGAATTACATTTAGTTAATACAAAGTAAACAAGTAATTTAAAATCTAATTAATATGTAAAAAAATTTTTAAGTAGTTTTTTGAGCATTCCTTTACTTTGTTACGTTTTTGTAGTTGTTTATTTAAAACAATGTTATTGATAAGATAATAAGGATTATATGGTAGACAAATTAAGAATCAAATAAATATGACCAGGAAACAGATGAATATAATTCAAAAAAACCAAATACATTACTGAAAGTCTCTACATCATTCTTCTATATTTCGACATCTTTAATATAACGGTTATTATTGGATTTTTCTAATTCAAGAGTATCTTCGCTTTCCAGTAGATGTTCTTTCCGAAAAACATTCACTTGTTTCCAGTTTGTCCTAATTTGAGTCTTCTATTATTCTAACTCTTTATTATATTAGTTTCTATTGAATTCTTCTAATTCTAGAGTACTTACACTATCCATTAGATGGTTTTGTCCAAAGTAAATTCATCTGTTTCTATTTCTTTTTTATTTGATTCATCTAATTTTCTACCTCATAATTATAACGATTGCTATTGAATTCTTCTAATTCTAGATAATTTAAACTATCCAGCAGTTTGTATTTCCGAAGTACAGTCGTCGATTTCCAGTTCGTTTTTATTTGAGTCATCTTACTCTTGTGTCTTAACTCTGATGCTAAATATTCGCAAATTCTAGTCAAGTTTCTAATAAAAACCATAAAACACCTTAAAAATACTCCATATTTCCATAAAAAAGCCATAAGAACGATATGGAAATCGGTGAATATTGTTCGGAATAAACAAATACATCACTGGAAGTCTCTACCATAATCGTCTATTCCATTGCTTATTATGTATTCGACTTTATGTTGTTTGTTGTTGACTTCAACCGTCAGTGAGTAGATGATCATAACCTATATTTGGAATTACATTTAGTTAATACAAAGTAAACATGTAATTTAAAATCTAATTAATATGTAAAAAAATTTTTAAGTAGTTTTTTGAGCATTCCTTTACTTTGTTACGTTTTTGTAGTTGTTTATTTAAAACAATGTTATTGATAATATAATAAGGATTATATGGTAGACAAATTAAGAATCAAATAAATATGACCAGGAAACAGATGAATATAATTCAAAAAAACCAAATACATTACTGAAAGTCTCTACTTCATTCTTCTATATTTCGACATCTTTAATATAATGGTTATTATTGGATTTTTCTAATTCAAGAGTATCTTCGCTTTCCAGTAGATGTTCTTTCCGAAAAACATTCACTTGTTTACAGTTTGTCCTAATTTGAGTCTTCTATTATTCTAACACTTTATTATATTAGATTCTATTGAATTCTTCTTATTCTAGAGTATTTACACTTTCCATTTGTTGGTTTTAACCAAAGTACATTCATCTGTTTCCATTTCTTTTTTATTCGATTCTTCTATTTTTCTACCGCATAATTATAACGAATGCTATTGAAATCATGTAATTCGCTAAAACCAAATACATTACTGGAAGTCTCTACGTCATTCTTCTATTTTTGTCATCTGTAATATAACGGATGCTATTGGATTTTTCTAAATCTAGGAAATCTTCACTTTCCTGTGAAGAATTTGGTTATTCCGAAGTACATTCATTTGTTACCAGGTCGTTAAAATGAGTCTTCTATTTTTCTACCTATTGAATCTTAACTGATGCTAAATATCCGTTAATTCTAATCAAGTTCCTAAAAGAATCTAAAAAACACCTTTAATAAAATCCATATTTCCATAAAAAGCCGTAACACCGATATGGAAACCGGTGAATATTCTTCAGAAAATCTAATAAATCACTGGAAGTCTCTACCTCATTCTTCTATTTTCGTCATCTGTAATATAACGGATGCTATTGGATTTTTCTAAATCAAGGAAATCTTCACTTTCCTGTGAAGAATTTGTTATTCCGAAGTACATTCATTTGTTACCAGATCGTTAAAGTGAGTCTTCTATTTTTCTACCTATTGAATCTTAACTGATGCTAAATATCCGTTAATTCTAATCAAGTTCCTAAAAGAATCTAAAAAACACCTTTAAAAAAATCCATATTTCCATAAAAAGCCGTAACACCGATATGGAAACCGGTGAATATTCTTCAGAAAATCTAATAAATCACTGGAAGTCTCTACCTCATTCTTCTATTTTCGTCATCTGTAATATAACGGATGCTATTGGATTTTTCTAAATCAAGGAAATCTTCACTTTCCTGTGAAGAATTTGTTATTCCGAAGTACATTCATTTGTTACTAGATCGTTAAAATGAGTCTTCTATTTTTCTACCTATTGAATCTTAAATGATGCTAAATATCCGTTAATTCTAATCAAGTTCCTAAAAGAATCTAAAAAACACCTTTAATTAAATCCATATTTCCATAAAAAGCCGTAACACCGATATGGAAACCGGTGAATATTCTTCAGAAAATCTAATAAATCACTGGAAGTCTCTACCTCATTCTTCTATTTTCGTCATCTGTAATATAACGGATGCAATTGGATATTTCTAAATCAAGGAAATCTTCACTTTCCTGTGAAGAATTTGGTTCTTCCGAAGTACATTAATTTGTTACTGGATCGTTTTTTTTAATTCATCAATTTTTCTACCTCTTTATTATATTAGTTTCTATTTAATACTCCATATTTCCATAAAAAAAGCCATAAGAACGATATGGAAATCGGTGAATATTGTTCGGAATAAACAAATACATCACTGGAAGTCTCTACCATAATCGTCTATTCCATTGCTTATTATGTATTCGACTTTATGTTGTTTGTTGTTGACTTCAACCGTCAGTGAGTATATGATCATAACCTATATTTGGAATTACATTTAGTTAATACAAAGTAAACAAGTAATTTAAAATCTAATTAATATGTTAAAAAAATTTTTAAGTAGTTTTTTGAGCATTCCTTTACTTTGTTACGTTTTTGTAGTTGTTTATTTAAAACAATGTTATTGATAAGATAATAAGGATTATATGGTAGACAAATTAAGAATCAAATAAATATGACCAGGAAACAGATGAATATAATTCAAAAAAACCAAATACATTACTGAAAGTCTCTACATCATTCTTCTATATTTCGACATCTTTAATATAACGGTTATTATTGGATTTTTCTAATTCAAGAGTATCTTCGCTTTCCAGTAGATGTTCTTTCCGAAAAACATTCACTTGTTTCCAGTTTGTCCTAATTTGAGTCTTCTATTATTCTAACTCTTTATTATATTAGTTTCTATTGAATTCTTCTAATTCTAGAGTACTTACACTATCCATTAGATGGTTTTGTCCAAAGTAAATTCATCTGTTTCTATTTCTTTTTTATTTGATTCATCTAATTTTCTACCTCATAATTATAACGATTGCTATTGAATTCTTCTAATTCTAGATAATTTAAACTATCCAGCAGTTTGTATTTCCGAAGTACAGTCGTCGATTTCCAGTTCGTTTTTATTTGAGTCATCTTACTCTTGTGTCTTAACTCTGATGCTAAATATTCGCAAATTCTAGTCAAGTTTCTAATAAAAACCATAAAACACCTTAAAAATACTCCATATTTCCATAAAAAAGCCATAAGAACGATATGGAAATCGGTGAATATTGTTCGGAATAAACAAATACATCACTGGAAGTCTCTACCATAATCGTCTATTCCATTGCTTATTATGTATTCGACTTTATGTTGTTTGTTGTTGACTTCAACCGTCAGTGAGTAGATGATCATAACCTATATTTGGAATTACATTTAGTTAATACAAAGTAAACATGTAATTTAAAATCTAATTAATATGTAAAAAAATTTTTAAGTAGTTTTTTGAGCATTCCTTTACTTTGTTACGTTTTTGTAGTTGTTTATTTAAAACAATGTTATTGATAAGATAATAAGGATTATATAATAGACAAATTAAGAATCAAATAAATATGACCAGGAAACAGATGAATATAATTCAAAAAAACCAAATACATTACTGAAAGTCTCTACTTCATTCTTCTATATTTCGACATCTTTAATATAATGGTTATTATTGGATTTTTCTAATTCAAGAGTATCTTCGCTTTCCAGTAGATGTTCTTTCCGAAAAACATTCACTTGTTTACAGTTTGTCCTAATTTGAGTCTTCTATTATTCTAACACTTTATTATATTAGATTCTATTGAATTCTTCTTATTCTAGAGTATTTACACTTTCCATTTGTTGGTTTTATCCAAAGTACATTCATCTGTTTCCATTTCTTTTTTATTCGACTCATCTATTTTTCTACCTCATAATTATAACGAATGCTATTGAATTCTTGTAATTCGCTAAAACCAAATACATTACTGGAAGTCTCTACGTCATTCTTCTATTTTTGTCATCTGTAATATAACGGATGCTATTGGATTTTTCTAATTCAAGAGTATCTTCGCTTTCTAGTAGATGTTCTTACTGAAAATTATTCACTTGTTTCCAGTTTGTCCTAATTTGAGTCTTCTATTATTCTAACACTTTATTATATTAGATTCTATTGAATTCTTCTTATTCTAGAGTATTTACACTTTCCATTTGTTGGTTTTATCCAAAGTACATTCATCTGTTTCCATTTCTTTTTTATTCGACTCATCTATTTTTCTACCTCATAATTATAACGAATGCTATTGAATTCTTGTAATTCGCTAAAACCAAATACATTACTGGAAGTCTCTACGTCATTCTTCTATTTTTGTCATCTGTAATATAACGGATGCTATTGGATTTTTCTAATTCAAGAGTATCTTCGCTTTCTAGTAGATGTTCTTACCGAAAAACATTCACTTGTTTCCAGTTTGTCCTAATTTGTGTCTTCTATTATTCTAACACTTTATTATATTAGATTCTATTGAATTCTTCTTATTCTAGAGTATTTACACTTTCCATTTGTTGGTTTTATCCAAAGTACATTCATCTGTTTCCATTTCTTTTTTATTCGACTCATCTATTTTTCTACCTCATAATTATAACGAATGCTATTGAATTCTTGTAATTCGCTAAAACCAAATACATTACTGGAAGTCTCTACGTCATTCTTCTATTTTTGTCATCTGTAATATAACGGATGCTATTGGATTTTTCTAATTCAAGAGTATCTTCGCTTTCTAGTAGATGTTCTTACCGAAAAACATTCACTTGTTTCCAGTTTGTCCTAATTTGTGTCTTCTATTATTCTAACACTTTATTATATTAGATTCTATTGAATTCTTCTTATTCTAGAGTATTTACACTTTCCATTTGTTGGTTTTATCCAAAGTACATTCATCTGTTTCCATTTCTTTTTTATTCGACTCATCTATTTTTCTACCTCATAATTATAACGAATTCTATTGAATTCTTGTAATTCGCTAAAACCAAATACATTACTGGAAGTCTCTACGTCATTCTTCTATTTTTGTCATCTGTAATATAACGGATGCTATTGGATTTTTCTAAATCTAGGAAATCTTCACTTTCCTGTGAAGAATTTGGTTATTCCGAAGTACATTCATTTGTTACCAGGTCGTTAAAATGAGTCTTCTATTTTTCTACCTATTGAATCTTAACTGATGCTAAATATACGTTAATTCTAATCAAGTTCCTAAAAGAATCTAAAAAACACCTTTAAAAAAATCCATATTTCCATAAAAAGCCGTAACACCGATATGGAAACCGGTGAATATTCTTCAGAAAATCTAATAAATCACTGGAAGTCTCTACCTCATTCTTCTATTTTCGTCATCTGTAATATAACGGATGCTATTGGATTTTTCTAAATCAAGGAAATCTTTACTTTCCTGTGAAGAATTTGTTTTTTCCGATGTACATTCATTTGTTACTGGATCGTTTTTTTTAATTCATCAATTTTTCTACCTCATATTTATAACAGATGCTATTGAATGTTTCTTATTATAGATAATTTAAACTTTCCAGTAGTTGGTTTTATCCGAAGTACATTCATCTGTTTCCAGTTCGTTTAAACGAGTCTTCTATTTTTCTACCTCTTTATTAAATTAGATTTTATTGAATTCTTCTAATTCTAGAGTACTTACACTATCCATTAGATGGTTTTGTCCAAAGTAAATTCATCTGTTTCTATTTCTTTTTTATTTGATTCATCTATTTTTCTACCTCATAATTATAACGATTGCTATTGAATTCTTCTAATTCTAGATAATTTAAACTATCCAACAGTTTGTCTTTCCGAAGTACAGTCGTCGGTTTCCAGTTCGTTTTTATTTGAGTCATCTAACTCTTGTGTCTTAACTCTGATGCTAAATATTCGCAAATTCTAGTCAAGTTTCTAATAAAAACCATAAAACACCTTAAAAATACTCCATATTTCCATAAAAAAAGCCATAAGAACGATATGGAAATCGGTGAATATTGTTCGGAATAAACAAATACATCACTGGAAGTCTCCACCATAATCGTCTATTCCATTGCTTATTATGTATTCGACTTTATGTTGTTTGTTGTTGACTTCAACCGTCAGTGAGTAGATGATCATAACCTATATTTGGAATTACATTTAGTTAATACAAAGTAAACAAGTAATTTAAAATCTAATTAATATGTAAAAAAATTTTTAAGTAGTTTTTTGAGCATTCCTTTACTTTGTTACGTTTTTGTAGTTGTTTATTTAAAACAATGTTATTGATAAGATAATAAGGATTATGTGGTAGACAAATTAAGAATCAAATAAATATGACCAGGAAACAGATGAATATAATTCAAAAAAACCAAATACATTACTGAAAGTCTCTACATCATTCTTCTATATTTCGACATCTTTAATATAACGGTTATTATTGGATTTTTCTAATTCAAGAGTATCTACGCTTTCCAGTAGATGTTCTTTCCGAAAAACATTCACTTGTTTCCAGTTTGTCCTAATTTGAGTCTTCTATTATTCTAACTCTTTATTATATTAGATTCTATTGAATTCTTCTTATTCTAGAGTATTTACACTTTCCATTTGTTGGTTTTAACCAAAGTACATTCATCTGTTTCCATTTCTTTTTTATTCGATTCTTCTATTTTTCTACCGCATAATTATAACGAATGCTATTGAAATCATGTAATTCGCTAAAACCAAATACATTACTGGAAGTCTCTACGTCATTCTTCTATTTTTGTCATCTGTAATATAACGCATGCTATTGGATTTTTCTAAATCTAGGAAATCTTCACTTTCCTGTGAAGAATTTGGTTATTCCGAAGTACATTCATTTGTTACCAGGTCGTTAAAATGAGTCTTCTATTTTTCTACCTATTGAATCTTAACTGATGCTAAATATCCGTTAATTCTAATCAAGTTCCTAAAAGAATCTAAAAAACACCTTTAATAAAATCCATATTTCCATAAAAAGCCGTAACACCGATATGGAAACCGGTGAATATTCTTCAGAAAATCTAATAAATCACTGGAAGTCTCTACCTCATTCTTCTATTTTCGTCATCTGTAATATAACGGATGCTATTGGATTTTTCTAAATCAAGGAAATCTTCACTTTTCTGTGAAGAATTTGTTATTCCGAAGTACATTCATTTGTTACCAGGTCGTTAAAATGAGTCTTCTATTTTTCTACCTATTGAATCTTAACTGATGCTAAATATCCGTTAATTCTAATCAAGTTCCTAAAAGAATCTAAAAAACACCTTTAATAAAATCCATATTTCCATAAAAAGCCGTAACACCGATATGGAAACCGGTGAATATTCTTCAGAAAATCTAATAAATCACTGGAAGTCTCTACCTCATTCTTCTATTTTCGTCATCTGTAATATAACGGATGCAATTGGATATTTCTAAATCAAGGAAATCTTCACTTTCCTGTGAAGAATTTGGTTCTTCCGAAGTACATTAATTTGTTACTGGATCGTTTTTTTTAATTCATCAATTTTTCTACCTCTTTATTATATTAGTTTCTATTTAATTCTTCTAATTGTAGAGTACTTTCACTATCCATTAGTTGGTTTTATCCAAAGTACATTCAGCTGTTTCCATTTCTTTTTTATTTGATTCATCTATTTTTCTACCAGATAATTATAACGATTGCTATTGAATTCTTCTAATTCTAGATAATTTAAACTATCCAGCAGTTTGTCTTTCCGAAGTACAGTCGTCGGTTTCCAGTTCGTTTTTATTTGAGTCATCTTACTCTTGTGTCTTAACTCTGATGCTAAATATTCGCAAATTCTAGTCAAGTTTCTAATAAAAACCATAAAACACCTTAAAAATACTCCATTTTTCCATAAAAAAAGCCATAAGAACGATATGGAAATCGGTGAATATTGTTCGGAATAAATAAATACATCACTGGAAGTCTCTACCATAATCGTCTATTCCATTGCTTATTATGTATTCGACTTTATGTTGTTTGTTGTTGACTTCAACCGTCAGTGAGTAGATGATCATAACCTATATTTGGAATTACATTTAGTTAATACAAAGTAAACAAGTAATTTAAAATCTAATTAATATGTAAAAAAATTTTTAAGTAGTTTTTTGAGCATTCCTTTACTTTGTTACGTTTTTGTAGTTGTTTATTTAAAACAATGTTATTGATAAGATAATAAGGATTATATGGTAGACAAATTAAGAATCAAATAAATATGACCAGGAAACAGATGAATATAATTCAAAAAAACCAAATACATTACTGAAAGTCTCTACATCATTCTTCTATATTTCGACATCTTTAATATAACGGTTATTATTGGATTTTTCTAATTCAAGAGTATCTTCGCTTTCCAGTAGATGTTCTTTCCGAAAAACATTCACTTGTTTCCAGTTTGTCCTAATTTGAGTCTTCTATTATTCTAACTCTTTATTATATTAGATTCTATTGAATTCTTCTTATTCTAGAGTATTTACACTTTCCATTTGTTGGTTTTAACCAAAGTACATTCATCTGTTTCCATTTCTTTTTTATTCGATTCTTCTATTTTTCTACCGCATAATTATAACGAATGCTATTGAAATCATGTAATTCGCTAAAACCAAATACATTACTGGAAGTCTCTACGTCATTCTTCTATTTTTGTCATCTGTAATATAACGGATGCTATTGGATTTTTCTAAATCTAGGAAATCTTCACTTTCCTGTGAAGAATTTGGTTATTCCGAAGTACATTCATTTGTTACCAGGTCGTTAAAATGAGTCTTCTATTTTTCTACCTATTGAATCTTAACTGATGCTAAATATCCGTTAATTCTAATCAAGTTCCTAAAAGAATCTAAAAAACACCTTTAATAAAATCCATATTTCCATAAAAAGCCGTAACACCGATATGGAAACCGGTGAATATTCTTCAGAAAATCTAATAAATCACTGGAAGTCTCTACCTCATTCTTCTATTTTCGTCATCTGTAATATAACGGATGCTATTGGATTTTTCTAAATCAAGGAAATCTTCACTTTTCTGTGAAGAATTTGTTATTCCGAAGTACATTCATTTGTTACCAGGTCGTTAAAATGAGTCTTCTATTTTTCTACCTATTGAAACTTAACTGATGCTAAATATCCGTTAATTCTAATCAAGTTCCTAAAAGAATCTAAAAAACACCTTTAAAAAAATCCATATTTCCATAAAAAGCAGTAACACCGATATGGAAACCGGTGAATATTCTTCAGAAAATCTAATAAATCACTGGAAGTCTCTACCTCATTCTTCTATTTTCGTCATCTGTAATATAACGGATGCAATTGGATATTTCTAAATCAAGGAAATCTTCACTTTCCTGTGAAGAATTTGGTTCTTCCGAAGTACATTAATTTGTTACTGGATCGTTTTTTTTAATTCATCAATTTTTCTACCTCTTTATTATATTAGTTTCTATTTAATTCTTCTAATTGTAGAGTACTTTCACTATCCATTAGTTGGTTTTATCCAAAGTACATTCAGCTGTTTCCATTTCTTTTTTATTTGATTCATCTATTTTTCTACCAGATAATTATAACGATTGCTATTGAATTCTTCTAATTCTAGATAATTTAAACTATCCAGCAGTTTGTCTTTCCGAAGTACAGTCGTCGGTTTCCAGTTCGTTTTTATTTGAGTCATCTTACTCTTGTGTCTTAACTCTGATGCTAAATATTCGCAAATTCTAGTCAAGTTTCTAATAAAAACCATAAAACACCTTAAAAATACTCCATTTTTCCATAAAAAAAGCCATAAGAACGATATGGAAATCGGTGAATATTGTTCGGAATAAATAAATACATCACTGGAAGTCTCTACCATAATCGTCTATTCCATTGCTTATTATGTATTCGAATTTATGTTGTTTGTTGTTGACTTCAACCGTCAGTGAGTAGATGATCATAACCTATATTTGGAATTACATTTAGTTAATACAAAGTAAACAAGTAATTTAAAATCTAATTAATATGTAAAAAAATTTTTAAGTAGTTTTTTGAGCATTCCTTTACTTTGTTACGTTTTTGTAGTTGTTTATTTAAAACAATGTTATTGATAAGATAATAAGGATTATATGGTAGACAAATTAAGAATCAAATAAATATGACCAGGAAACAGATGAATATAATTCAAAAAAACCAAATACATTACTGAAAGTCTCTACATCATTCTTCTATATTTCGACATCTTTAATATAACGGTTATTATTGGATTTTTCTAATTCAAGAGTATCTTCGCTTTCCAGTAGATGTTCTTTCCGAAAAACATTCACTTGTTTCCAGTTTGTCCTAATTTGAGTCTTCTATTATTCTAACTCTTTATTATATTAGATTCTATTGAATTCTTCTTATTCTAGAGTATTTACACTTTCCATTTGTTGGTTTTAACCAAAGTACATTCATCTGTTTCCATTTCTTTTTTATTCGATTCTTCTATTTTTCTACCGCATAATTATAACGAATGCTATTGAAATCATGTAATTCGCTAAAACCAAATACATTACTGGAAGTCTCTACGTCATTCTTCTATTTTTGTCATCTGTAATATAACGGATGCTATTGGATTTTTCTAAATCTAGGAAATCTTCACTTTCCTGTGAAGAATTTGGTTATTCCGAAGTACATTCATTTGTTACCAGGTCGTTAAAATGAGTCTTCTATTTTTCTACCTATTGAATCTTAACTGATGCTAAATATCCGTTAATTCTAATCAAGTTCCTAAAAGAATCTAAAAAACACCTTTAATAAAATCCATATTTCCATAAAAAGCCGTAACACCGATATGGAAACCGGTGAATATTCTTCAGAAAATCTAATAAATCACTGGAAGTCTCTACCTCATTCTTCTATTTTCGTCATCTGTAATATAACGGATGCTATTGGATTTTTCTAAATCAAGGAAATCTTCACTTTTCTGTGAAGAATTTGTTATTCCGAAGTACATTCATTTGTTACCAGGTCGTTAAAATGAGTCTTCTATTTTTCTACCTATTGAATCTTAACTGATGCTAAATATCCGTTAATTCTAATCAAGTTCCTAAAAGAATCTAAAAAACACCTTTAAAAAAATCCATATTTCCATAAAAAGCCGTAACACCGATATGGAAACCGGTGAATATTCTTCAGAAAATCTAATAAATCACTGGAAGTCTCTACCTCATTCTTCTATTTTCGTCATCTGTAATATAACGGATGCAATTGGATATTTCTAAATCAAGGAAATCTTCACTTTCCTGTGAAGAATTTGGTTCTTCCGAAGTACATTAATTTGTTACTGGATCGTTTTTTTTAATTCATCAATTTTTCTACCTCTTTATTATATTAGTTTCTATTTAATTCTTCTAATTGTAGAGTACTTTCACTATCCATTAGTTGGTTTTATCCAAAGTACATTCAGCTGTTTCCATTTCTTTTTTATTTGATTCATCTATTTTCTACCAGATAATTATAACGATTGCTATTGAATTCTTCTAATTCTAGATAATTTAAACTATCCAGCAGTTTGTCTTTCCGAAGTACAGTCGTCGGTTTCCAGTTCGTTTTTATTTGAGTCATCTTACTCTTGTGTCTTAACTCTGATGTTAAATATTCGCAAATTCTAGTCAAGTTTCTAATAAAATCCATAAAACACCTTAAAAATACTCCATATTTCCATAAAAAAAGCCATAAGAACGATATGGAAATCGGTGAATATTGTTCGGAATAAACAAATACATCACTGGAAGTCGCCACCATAATCGTCTATTCCATTGCTTATTATGTATTCGACTTTATGTTGTTTGTTGTTGACTTCAACCGTCAGTGAGTAGATGATCATAACCTATATTTGGAATTACATTTAGTTAATACAAAGTAAACAAGTAATTTAAAATCTAATTAATATGTAAAAAAATTTTTAAGTAGTTTTTTGAGCATTCCTTTACTTTGTTACGTTTTTGTAGTTGTTTGTTTAAAACAATGTTATTGATAAGATAATAAGGATTATTTGGTAGACAAATTAAGAATCAAATAAATATGACCAGGAAACAGATTAATATAATTCGCTAAAACCAAATACATTACTGGAAGTCTCTACCTCATTCTTCTATTTTCGTCATCTGTAATATAACGGATGCTATTGGATTTTTCTAAATCAAGGAAATCTTCACTTTCCTGTGAAGAATTTGGTTATTCCGAAGTACATTCATTTGTTACCAGGTCGTTAAAATGAGTCTTCTATTTTTCTAACCTGTTGAATCTTAACTGATACTAAATATCCGTTAATTCGAATCAAGTTCCTAAAAGAATCTAAAAAAATCCATATTTCCATAAAAAGCCGTAACACCGATATGGAAACCGGTGAATATTCTTCAGAAAATCTAATAAATCACTGGAAGTCTCTACCTCATTCTTCTATTTTCGTCATCTGTAATATAACGGATGCTATTGGATTTTTCTAAATCAAGGAAATCTTCACTTTCCTTTGAAGAATTTGGTTATTCCGAAGTACATTCATTTGTTACCAGGTCGTTAAAATGAGTCTTCTATTTTTCTAACCTATTGAATCTTAACTGATGCTAAATATCCGTTAATTCTAATCAAGTTCCTAAAAGAGTCTAAAAAACACCTATAAAAAAATCCATATTTCCATAAAAAGCCGTAACACCGATATGGAAACCGGTGAATATTCTTCAGAAAATCTAATAAATCACTGGAAGTCTCTACCTCATTCTTCTATTTTCGTCATCTGTAATATAACGGATGCTATTGGATTTTTCTAAATCAAGGAAATCTTTACTTTCCTGTGAAGAATTTGTTTTTTCCGAAGTACATTCATTTGTTACTGGATCGTTTTTTTTAATTCATCAATTTTTCTACCTCATATTTATAACAGATGCTATTGAATGTTTCTTATTATAGATAATTTAAACTTTCCAGTAGTTGGTTTTATCCGAAGTACATTCATCTGTTTCCAGTTCGTTTAAACGAGTCTTCTATTTTTCTACCTCTTTATTAAATTAGATTCTATTGAATTCTTCTAATTCTAGAGTACTTACACTATCCATTAGATGGTTTTGTCCAAAGTAAATTCATCTGTTTCTATTTCTTTTTTATTTGATTCATCTATTTTTCTACCTCATAATTATAACGATTGCTATTGAATTCTTCTAATTCTAGATAATTTAAACTATCCAGCAGTTTGTCATTCCGAAGTACAGTCATCGTTTTCCAGTTCGTTTTTATTTGAGTCATCTTACTCTTGTGTCTTAACTCTGATGCTAAATATTCGCAAATTCTAGTCAAGTTTCTAATAAAATCCATAAAACATCTTAAAAATACTCCATATTTCCATAAAAAAAGCCGTAAGAACGATATGGAAATCGGTGAAGATTGTTCGGAATAAACAAATACATCAATGGAAGTCACTACCATAATCCTCTATTCCATTGCTTATTATGTATTCGACTTTATGTTGTTTGTTGTTGACTTCAACCGTCAGTGAGTAGATGATCATAACCTATATTTGGAATTACATTTAGTTAATACAAAGTAAACAAGTAATTTAAAATCTAATTAATATGTAAAAAAAATTTAAAGTAGTTTTTTGAGCATTCCTTTACTTTGTTACGTTTTTGTAAATGTTTACTTAAAACAATGATATTGATAAGATAATAAGGATTATATGGTAGACAAATTAAGAATCAAATAAATATGACCAGGAAACAGATGAATATAATTCAAAAAAACCAAATACATTACTGAAAGTCTCTACATCATTCTTCTATATTTCGACATCTTTAATATAACGGTTATTATTGGATTTTTCTAATTCAAGATTATCTTCGCTTTCCAGTAGATGTTCTTTCCGACAAACATTCACTTGTTTCCAGTTTGTCCTAATTTGAGCCTTCTATTATTCTAACTCTTTATTATATTAGATTCTATTGAATTCTTCTTATTCTAGAGTATTTACACTTTCCATTTGTTGGTTTTAGCCAAAGTACATTCATCTGTTTCCATTTCTTTTTTATTCGATTCATCTATTTTTCTACCTCATAATTATAACGAAAGGAAATCTTCACTTTCCTGTGAAGAATTTGGTTATTCCGAAGTACATTCATTTGTTACCAGGTCGTTAAAATGAGTCTTCTATTTTTCTAACCTATTGAATCTTAACTGATACTAAATATCCGTTAATTCTAATCAAGTTCTTAATAGAATCTAAAAAACACCTATAAAAAAATCCATATTTCCATAAAAAGCCGTAACACCGATATGGAAACCGGTGAATATTCTTCAGAAAATCTAATAAATCACTGGAAGTCTGACGCGGCCCCGCGCAAAGACCGTTTGAATTCAAACGGCACTTGCGCGGATAGCCTCACCGTAAGCCCTCTCTCAACCACAAGTTGACGACGGACGACGCCGACTCGCGACGATCCGCGTCGGAGCGTCGGACCCGCCGCGACCGTGAACCGGCCCTAGACAAACCAGTCATTTCCACCGCACTGTACGCGACAGACCTTTTTCGCCGTACCGTGCCCACTGTCCATTAACACCTTTCTGTTTTTTTTTTCACATTTGTTTTTTTTTTACCACTTTATTTGTATTATTTTTTTCTGCCTACAAATAAAGCCCCGTCGTACCCCAAAGACTTGTGTTGCTTTATTCATTTTCCCCCGTGCTCTCCCGTGTGCCGTTCAACCACCATCCGACGCGACCTCACCATCACACAGTGACAACCGTAGGTACGCGTCAAATTGGCTCCCCGGCGGGGAATCGAACCCCGGTCTCCCGCGTGACAGGCGGGGATACTTACCACTATACTACCGACACCAACACCCCATTTTGCGACTCGCAAAACGTTTCCCGACACCACACGACAAAAACGTGGTTTGCGAGCTATAACGGAAAAACCGGCGTTACGTAACATAACCATAAAGAACGTAACGATAGCCGCGCCGCCTGATTTACGGACGCACCAACTTCACCGCGCGCGACACCGCAAACACACGGGGAATAGGATTGGTAGGACCGCTAAAGCGCGATAAGGTATACACACCGCCGCCAGCACCACCACCCGCCCAACGTCACCTCAAAACCGGACCGCCGCCGCCGCCGTCCCGAACCAAAATAGTCGACAGGAATACGCACACACGCGCAGCCGCGACACCACAATCCGGAAACCGGTTATTGTGATCACCCCGCACACACAACACCAACGGTCAACGACCCACTGACCTACATACATACGCAAATAGATTTGCCGATACGCGGTCAACACGGATCGGAAGAACGCGATACCCGCTTCCAACGATATCACCGACACTTGTATATTTTCCTTGAACATAACACTGGACAAACTACCGGACGTCATGGCAGGAAAATATATGAATGAGTTGACCGCTGCGGAGCTACGGTACGAATGTGGCCAACGCGGGCTAACGGAAGGACGCGCGAAAGACGCACTCGAAATCCGTTTAGCTCAATACTTTGCGGGTATGGGTATACAGGCAAATTCCGTCCGGTTTCAGCCCACGAATACCACTGGGCCAACCGGACTCGACTCGGACGTAAGCCAGGCATACGACGCCGGGCAACCCGAGCCGAGCACGGGCGGCCGTATACCCACCCAAGAGCCGTTGGATACGTCACGCCCCACACACACACTACCCCCATCCCCATATACCACACAAAATGCCACGGACCTCGTACAGGCAGTCCAGGGTATAACACAAGAGGTGCGGCAGTCGGCGGAAAGCGCGCCGCACAGGCACAGCTTGGAAGCCCGACTAGCCATGCTCGAAAACTGCATGGCCCGCTTCAGCGAAGACCAACGCCGGATAGCGGAGACAATGCGTCGCCTAGAGATGGGTATGTCACGCCCGACGCCGGATCCACAACCGGAGGTCTCCGCACCGACCCGCCCTCAACGCGCAATGTCATCGGGGCAACACCGGAACATACCGGAGTCGCCGCCGACCGATAACGCGCACAACCACACACACATACACGCAGCGAACAGCAAGGAATACGGAGCGAGGGGTCCCGCGGCACGCGATTCACCGGCCGTGGGCGACCACCGCGCAGACCGCTCCGTGCACTTCGATAACGCGTCGTATACACCCCACACCACCGCCCACCCGCAGACCTATATGACACAATCATCACTGATACCGTATGACGATGTACGCACAGTGAGATACTCACTGCCGGAGTTCCACGGAACGACACCAGAGGACCCGGTGCGGTTTATACATAAGGTCGAAGCGACCTTATATAGAACGCATATAGATAGGACGGCCTGGACAAACATTATCGAACCTCAGCTAAAGGGTGCAGCCAGTACCTGGTGGAACACCGTCAGAATACTGGACTACACCTGGGACGAATTCCGTGCGGACTTTTTACAAAAGTTCAACAACATGGACATTCAGTCCCGGCTGCAGACGGAGATAGTGTCCGTCCGACAATCACCAACACAGTCACTTACAACAAAAAACCAACTCGCGCGCCGCATCAACAACGGGCAAGTCCCGGTGCTAGCTGAACCACAGCTAGTACATACGATAGTCGGATTAACGCACAATGAGTACCGTACGCATATACGACTGCAACGCCCCAACACATTTGCGGACCTCCGCCAAATCGCGGCGATTATGGACACACCAGATCACCTGCCCATTCAAGCGTTAACGAAACCGGAACGCGACAGAGGCGGACAGTCACGCGCTCCGCGACCACCACACACACCGCGAACACGGGACGGTACGGCCGGAAGGTAACCAACGAAGTCACCTGGGACTACACCACGAGCACTATACACTTAGGTTCACATAGGAGAACAACGGCGTGCTGGAAGGGCCGGACCACCACACACCGCCCTACACCAGACACCGATAATCTGTTAATACATGGTGACCCACATACACGCGCGAAAATCACCGACGTAATTCGCAACTACCCGGACGTTTTCAGCGGTAGAGTAGGTCGCACCAGATTAATCGAACACGACATTCTCCTTAAAAACCAAACACCAATAGCGCTCAAACCATACCCCTATCCACACACAAAACAGGCCACAATAGACAACATGATACGGGATATGGAACAACAGGGACTCGTAGAACAAAGCACCTCCCCGTGGGCCGCACCCGTCGTCTTAGCTAAAAAGAAAGACGGCTCGCCCCGACTGTGCATAGACTATAGACGGCTCAATGATGTCACTGAGTCCGACGCTTACCCGATGCCGGACCTCAATACTTTGATTCGTCAAATGCGACGTGCCAAAATTTTCAGCATTTTGGACCTTAAGTCTGGATACTGGCAAGTACCACTTAACCAGAATGCTCGAAAATACACGGCATTCCGGACGAGTCGGGGTCTATATCAGTTTCGAGTACTTCCCTTCGGCCTCAAAAACAGCCCCATGACCTTTGTACGACTAATGAACGAAGTTTTGAAGGGGTATCTGGACGACTTCGTACGTGTCTACCTTGACGACATAGTGGTGTTTTCGAACACCACAGAACACCAGTGCCACCTAGACAAAGTTTTGGAACGTCTACATAGACACGGGCTGACATGCAACACCGAGAAATGCAGTTTCGGAGCAACCGAAATCTCATTTCTCGGACACCTAGTCACCTCCGACGGCATAGACAAACAACCGGAGAAACTAGATTGCATTATGAACTTCCCCACACCCACCAAAATAAGGGACCTACGGAAATTCCTGGGCGTCTGCAACTGGTACAGCCAGTTTGTTGACAACTACACGGACACCATAGCACCCCTAACGGATAGGCTCAAACAAGGGACTAAGTGGTCGTGGACCGAAACGGAACAGGCGGCATTTATTAAAATAAAACACGCACTGTACGATTCGCCAAAACTGTCGACACCAGATTACGGAAAACCGTTCTGCCTACAAACCGATGCTAGCGAAATAGGAGCAGGTGCCGTTCTTTTCCAACGGGGTGACAGACCTGAGGAAAGACGGATAATCGCCTACGCGAGCAAAAAGTTTAGTGACACGCAGACTAGGTCGCCGCGGTCGAACGCGAGTGCCTTGCGATAATCTGGGCGACCGACAAGTTTAGACCTTACTTAGAAGCCCGTCACTTTGACCTATACACAGACAACTCCGCCCTCACTTGGCTCCACCGAGCCAAAAACACCAACTCCAAGTTGACCAGGTGGGCACTACAGCTGGCCAACCTGGACTTCAAAACCACACACGTGCCCGGCGTACAGAACGAAGGGCCGGACATGCTGTCTCGCAACCCAGCCCCAGGACCCCCCGTAGACGAGGATCACCTCGAGGAACGGCTAGTAGGAGTACCCACCACCCAAATCACCACCACTACTAGCACGCCGGCCGACAACCTGTTCGCCACTACGGACCCGGGCAACACCACCAGCGAGCCCACCATAACACACGCTACGCTCGTGACGTGGCAGTCCAATGACACCGACACACGTGACATAATTGACAACGGTACACCGGACACGCCGGCGCGCAATACCAGGCAAGCCGCGGAAAAAAAGAACAAATACGTTCTTACCGACGGCCTCCTGCGAGTAAATTTGCGCGACCACACACCCGTCATTATACCACGACAAAAAATACAGAACGTGATTTGGACATACCACGATCACGTCCTAGCAAACCACCTAGGCTGGAAAGAAACATACAGGGCGATAAAACAGCGCTTTTACTGGAAAGGTCAAAAGAATGACATCCGACTGTATGTCAAGTCTTGTCACAAATGCGCGTGCACCAAACCCCTAAACGCGCGCGCAGATGACCCAATGACCGCCAGAACACCCCGCCACCCCTGGGAGGTAATCAGCATAGACCTCATGGGCCCCTACCCGCGCACAAGTAGGGGAAAACAATATTTACTGGTTGCCACGGATATGTTTAGTAGGTGGACCGAGGCATACCCCCTAGGTACAGCCACTACAAAAACAATAACCGAAACGCTCGAAAGAGAATTTTTTTCACGTTACGGTTACCCCCGTGTGTGCCTAAGCGACAACGGCCACCAGTTCGTAGCAAACGATATGCGCAACGCGATCGAACGGTGGGGAGCCGAGGGCTGGACAACTCCGGTATATCACCCGAGGGCCAACCCCGTCGAACGGCGCAACCAGGACATCAAAAAAGGTCTACGCACTTTACTCACCAACGGTAACCATAACACCTAGGACACCAAAATTCCCCCTATATTATTTTCGATCAGGAATAGACGCAACGTCCAAACAGGATACCCCCCCTCGGTACTCGTCCTCGGCAGAGAGGGCAAACGACCGGGTGATTGGGCACTGAGTAGGACAACTGCCGACCCGATCGAACACATAAATAGGGAGAGGGAAAAGCGTGAGAAAGACGTACTGGACATACCACCGGTAACAGGTGGCCAGACGCAACCCACATATAAAACAGGTGACGTCGTTTACTACAAAGCGCATCACCTGTCAAAAGCGCACGACAAATTTCACGCCGGTTTCGCACCAAAATGGTGGGGACCGGTAAGACTGCACAAACGCGTAGGAAAAGGTGTATTCCTCACGGACCAACAACCACCGCGCAAAATTCACGTGTCATGTCTTAAACGCGCGCCAACCACAACACACCCACACCCCAACACCACCACAAAACGATAACGGCGGGTAACACAAATTATTATATGGTTATTTTATTTTGTTTTCATCACCCGCAAACAGTCAACAACAGCACTCGAAGATGAAGCCACAGTCAACAGCAACCACCCCCCTACAGCAAGCCGCAGAACTGCTGGAACGCACCCAGCAGTTACTGCAGGTAGCGAATGCGGAGGCAGCCGCCCATGCGACTACAGCAGCACGGGTGCGCCGGATGTCAACGGCAGAGCTACGCCGGGACCCGGTACTGTGGGCAGCCTACACCCGCGGGTGGGACGACCGCACGTCGGTCTTCCGCAAGGCGACCAACGTGGGTCCGACACCCGCGGCGACCGACAGGTCCCGGAGCCCTAGACGGCACGTACAGCCGGTTAGCACACCGCGACCGCCCCCGATGACGCAGTCCGCACGGCTGATCCGCCCGCCCCCCCAACCACTCATGGCAGCACCGGTCCCACGACCAAGAGCGTCAGTGCTACCGCCCGCGAAAAAAAAGGCGGAAACGGCAACAACAACACCGAAAACCGAAACGCCGAAAACCGCAACAAAAACAGCGACGAAAACATCGCGGCAACGCCGGAGCACTGCACGAAGGCGGCAATTCTGGGACACGAGGAAGACCACCGACCCCACCACCTCCCAGCAATTCCGCCTGGAGAAACCGGCGCCCCCAACCTCACCACCGGCAACACATCCACGGTCACTGGAGGCGCCCGACACACCTATCCCCGAGGCCAAGGCACCGGAGGTAGAAATACCTACCGGACAAGCCGAGGTCACGGAGCAGAGAGCCACCGACTCCCCAAAACCGGACGATATGGAAATATCGCCGGATGAGGAGGCGGAGCTGCTGTGCGACATGGATGTCGGTCCACAAGACGACGTGGATATGGAAACCGTCTTCCAAAACGTTAACCCACCCCCACGACACCACCACAACATGGCTAGATAGGCCGGAGTGAGACCGCTGCACCCAGCCGGAATACCCCTCCTCCGGAATCTACCGACGCCAGCCATCCAACAACCCAACCACCCACACAGCCACCGGAAGCGACCGGAAAACCGCCGTCACTGGTGGTTTGGGGGGGGGGGAGTATGACGCGGCCCCGCGCAAAGACCGTTTGAATTCAAACGGCATTTGCGCGGATAGCCTCGCCGTAAGCCCTCTCTCAACCACAAGTTGACGACGGACGACGCCGACGCGCGACGATCCGCGTCGGAGCGTCGGACCCGCCGCGACCGTGAACCGGCCCTAGAGTCTAAAGATGGGCAATACGGGTCAATTGAACGATTCGGTTCGTTTGGATCGGGTCATTGAAAAGACCCGTTCATATGATTCGTTCATTTCGTTCATCTCGTTCGTTGAACGACGAACGTATTATAAACATAACCACTATTACATTAGACAAAAATCCAATCTTATCATACGATTCTCGTTCATTGAATGATGAACGTATTATAAACATAACGACTATTGTGTAAAATAAAGATCTAGTCATATCAGTGATCAGTCATAATATCATAGGTACTATCGCGTTCATTTAGTAAACTTGAACGATTTGGAATATTTTATTGATTTAAAATCTTTCGTGATAATAGTCATAATTCATAATCAAATTTTGAAATGGTTATTGAATTAATTGAATATTATCTAGTTATGAGAATAAAGAGGTTTAAATGCTTTCTGCTCACTAGAAGTCTTTTTATTAAATAATAAATTTATGCTTTCTGGTATTGTTTTTTTTGTGGGATTACATTGTTTAGATGAATAAAGAACTTTGTAAAAAGTTATAACAATAAATCTATAATTATTTTTATATTGTTGTGTTACCCGGAAAATAAGTACTGTAGTACACTCATATTCATATAAGTAAATAATATACAAATCCATACTTGAATATTAATTTAAGTATGTCTGCATAAAAATTAAATATAGGTACTCAGTAAAAAAAATTTAAAATAAGTAATCCATCAAAAATTGAATATATATATATATATAGTCAACTCCAATTATTGTTGTAATACGTTGAATTAAAGTTATTATTTAAATTCAGAAAAAGGTAAAATAAGTGTTAAATTACTATAAACATTGATTATAAATACAATTGACTTTTAATATTTACAAACAATGGTATAATGTAAGAACTTGGATGTTGGTATATTGAAATGATGCTGAGTTTACCAACTAAATATTTAAAATACTAAGATTGACATAGATCAAATTAAATATACTTTATTTGAATTAAAACAATAATACTGTAATTTAACATTCAGTATTTAGTGTATATTAAATCCTTTCATAACATAAATCTGCAAAAACAAAAACCAAACTTGCTTCAGCATGTTACAACTTAATACAAAAATGTATTATGCAATATGATTTATTTTTTGTCTCATTAACAAATCAATATTGGCTGAATTAACATGTTAAGATTTTTTCATAAAAATTGAATTGTATTCTGTTTTTATTGATTGGTGATCTTCTTTTATTTCAGTGTTTTAAATTATTAAATTATTAGTTATCATTTAAAAAAATTGCTATTCTACAATTCTTTTAAAATTAATTATCTTAATAATTGGTTTATGATAATTAATAAACAGGTAAGTCTTAAATCACTTTAAATTATATAAATACCATCTTTTAAAAATTATTAGAAAATATATTTATTACAATAATTATACAATTAGAATAAACATGGCTTCATCAACAAATCAATTGTACAAAAAACGTAGCAATGTGTGGAATCATTTCACACTTACAAATGGGAATATGGCAAAATGCAACTATTGTAATGAAAAAAAAAGTTTTTCTGGGGGATCAACAGGCAATCTTTTAAGGCACATAAAGACAAAGCATGTCACAGTTCCACTGCAAAGATCAACACCACAGGTACACATTTTATAATTTAATAACACTAAAAATGAATTTTAAGAGTATAAAAAATAATATTCACTGCATAGGTATTAACAATATTTTAATTTTGTCATTCTGTAAATGTGTTAAGTAATGTATAACATTTAATTATTTATAAAATAAACTTAACATTTTAAAAATTGTGGTATAAATTATAATATAAATAAATAATAATAAATAATAACGTAACATTCAAGCTTGTCACGCCTAAATATTATATTTCTTAATAAAAATTCACAAACAAAAAAATTATAAAACTAATAAAATAAAATATAGATATAAAAATTATTGTTGGTTGTTTTTAGGTAGCAGAGGAATCAAACTCTGAGTACCTTGACAATCCACAACCATCGACATCCGCTTCTCAATCTACATCTGCAATAGTTCATTCTTCTACAACATTTTCGTCTTCAATAATTCAAAACAAAAATAGTTATCAATCATCTATAGCAAATTTCATTCATCGACCTCTGCCATTGTGTAAATCTGTATCAATTGACCATCAATTAATAAAAAATGATAGTAAAAGAGTATCACCCCTTTAGCATAGTCGAAGATAAAGAGTTCAGAAAATTATTGAATATGCTGTCCCCTAATTACATAATTCCTTCAAGAAAAACAGTTTCTAATAGTTTATTGCCCCAAATGTATGAGATGGTTGTCCAAAGAGTAAAAGATAAATTAAAAAATGTATCTGCAGTATATCTTACAACTGATGGATGGACATCAAGGAATAATGAAAGTTTTTTGGCAGTAACTGCTCATTTCATAGATCCAGATAATGTCACTGAATTATCTTCAGTTTTGTTAGCATGTACTAGTTTTGAAGATAGTCATACAGCTGATAATTTAGCTTTGTTTTTGAAAAATACCGTAGATGAGTGGGGATTGAGTCAGCGTATAACTGTTGTAGTATCAGACAATGCTGCAAATATTAAAAGTGCAATTGAAAAATGCAATTGGAGACGGTTGTCATGTTTTGCGCATGATATCAATTTGATTGTTCATTGTGGATTGGGTAAAATTGAGCCTGTTGTAACAAAAATTAAAGACATTGTATCTTACTTTAAAAGAAGTTCTCATGCATTAGCTAAATTGCAGGAATATCAAAAACAAACCGGAAATCCAATTTTAAAGTTGAAACAAGATTGCCCAACACGGTGGAACTCAACTTTTGATATGTTCGATAGAATATTGAGAATAAAGGAGCCAATAATTGCAACATTAGCCATTTTAAACAACACCGAATTAAATTCACTTACTCCAAATGAATGGCAAGTTGTAGATAAATCAAAAGAGTTGTTGAAAATTTTTTATGATGCCACTGTTGAAATAAGTGCAGAAAAAAATATTTCAATATCAAAAAAAATAATTATGGTAAGAGCTATGTTTAAAGTTACACAGACATTTATAAATGACACAAATTTACCCAGAGAAGTGCTGAATATGGCCAATACTTTAAAAGAAAAGATGATGATTAGGTTTGACAGAATTGAAGACAATTTACTTAATGCTCAAGCTACAGTTCTGGATCCTAGATTCAAAAAACATGGATTTATTAATGAGGACAAATATAATAGGACTATATCCCAACTTCGTAATAAATTACAAAGCAGCATAAGAACAGAGCAGTTAGATTTACCTCAACAGTCATCTTCTTCAACACCTCAGTATTCCAACTCGGCCATCTGGGGAGATTTTGACAAGTCTGTGGTTAATGCTATCGGTGGAAATAATTCTACATCAGCAGGAATTATTGAGCTAGACAAATATTTGAATGAACAAATTATCAGTAGACATGAAAATCCACTACTCTGGTGGTCAGAGCGACAAAAAGTTTACCCACGACTCTATGAAATAGTTAAAACTCGTCTTTGTATCATAGCCACATCCGTTCCATGTGAAAGGTTATTTTCAAAGGCAGGACAGGTAATTACAGACCGTAGAAATAGGCTTGAATCAAAAAAAATATCGAAGATTTTGTTTTTAAACCATAATATGTAATTTTCAACATATAACATATTATTATTATTATTACACATAATATTATAATTTGTTTATTAAATATAAGGAAATGTTAAAATGTAAAATGACCACAAATTAAACGTCAATCAGGTAATTTGAAAAGTAAGTATGTACTTAAGCAAAATAAATATTTAACTGTTTATTTTTACCATGAGGTATTTTAATTTTTACATAAATAAATCAAATTAAAATTATTATATTATACCTATTACTATATCAATCATGTTATACAGTACAAAAATAATTTATATTACCTATATGAATTTTAAAAATTATTTATTATAATATCAATGCTTAAGGCGCGATGTATATTTAATAAATTATAACTTACCTGTTAGTTGTCACATCCAGCTTCGAATTTCAATAAATTGTATTTTATTACTTATTACCACAGAATAGCTTTAATATTTTAATGTATTCTGTGTTATTACAACGCTTTTAAAGGCTAATAGGACAAGTATCACGAATCACTAATAATATCTAGGTACTTATAAAGTAATGGTAAATCCCGAGGTAGGTACCTAAAAGGATATTAGATAATGTTAATGTTTGATTAACTGATTATCGTTTATTAAAGTTTGTGTGTACTGCGTGTGTACTACATATTGTGTCATGGTCATAGACATAAATACAACAACAAAGATAGAAAATTGAGATTCACCAAAGGTATTAGGTAAATAAATAATAATATGTAAAATGTTTTATCAAAAATCCTCATTAGCTGGTCATAGATATGAAGCTTGTATTATTTAATATTTGATATATAATCAATCAATCATTATCATTATTGTTTTTGTGATCACGGACAAGGCTATAGATCATAGACATATAATAGAATAGACCGCGAACCACACATATTACATGTAGAAATTATAGAAGCCAACATATGTGCGAGTGAGAAAGACTCTAAAGAGGTTTTCTCATGGAAAAAAAAACTATTTACTCCATGGCAAAATAATGGTGATAGTGATATTATCATTTTTTTACCATAACAAATAACAATAAACAATAACAAATTGTCGATGAACATATTCTGGTTCTTACGTGAACAGTGAGTTTTTTAGTTGCCTATTGAGCCTTTTTATTTTGATCATTTTGATATAATGGTTCAAAAATGTTATAGTTGTGGTTCTGCTAAGACAGACAATGTCAAACTTCACGGGTAAATATTTTTTTATTCATAATACAGGATGATTCTTTTATCAAAAACTTAATTTTTTCTAAAAAACTTAAAAAACTAACTTTTTATTAAAAAAACTTAAAAAACTAACTTTTTATTAAAAAAACTTAAAAAACTAACTTTTTTATTAAAAAACTTAAAAAATATTTTCAAAATAATGAGTGGTTCATGATAAAAAAATCACCTTGTATATTATAGACTGGATCATTTCGTGAATTTTACAAATATTTTTTAAAATTTTTACAGATTTCCTAAAGATATAAATCTGAGGGAAAAATGGGTTGCACAAATAAAAAAAGATGTTCCTGTTATCATAACTCAGTATACTAGGCTCTGTAGCAAACATTTTACAAATGATGATTACTATCAATCATCATTTGGAAATGATATATTGAAGCCAGATGCGGTACCATCTAGGTTCTTCTGTTCAAGAAAATCGTTACTCCCTGGTATTAAAAAAAAATTAAATAATACATTTTTATTAGGTTTTACTTAATGAAATGCATTTTTTTTAATCTCCAACAGAATTTGAAGTTCGCGAATCAATGTCCACAGGTAAACCTATTCTTACAGTAAATGACAATCTTGAGAATCTTATGTTAGAAGAAGAAATAGTAGTAAATGGTTAGTATATAATTATAACACAAATTAAAACTTCCATATGTATTGTTTATATGTTTATTATAGAAGATGAAAACAATTCTACAGTTTCAATGAATAATGATACAGAAGAGATTATTCTGCAAGCAAATGAAAATATTGATATTACAAAAGGTAACATTTTAATTATAAAAAGACATTCATTAATTTTAACTGTGTACTTGAATTTTCAGTCCATCTTTCAGAAAAGAAACGTAAACTATTGAGATATGCTGGAGACTTTTCTGAGGAAGATCTAGAGACACCTAGAAAACGGAAAATGTTTTGGAAAACATATCAACAAATGATTAAGACTAAAAATGATAAAATTAAATTGTTACAGCAAAAAAATCGTAGTCTTAAATCACAAATAAATAACCTTAATAGTTTAATTGATGATTTACAGTCGCAAAACAAGTTAAATGCTAATGGTTCATACATGTTAAAGGTAAATACAGTTTAAGTTACTTTTAAGAGATGCCACCCATACGTTTGTTGTCTCCATAGACCTATAAACTAATGGACAACGTAGGACTAGAGGTCAGGTGTACAATATAGAGTAAAAGAAAAGAGAACATGGGGGAAATACAGTGTTAGTTTATAGGTCTATGATTACTACTTTATGTTCTTTCTCTCTTCGTCCTTTCTGCTTTCTTTCTCTTATATGATTCCCATGCGTTGTGGGCAGGGCGAAATGGAATGCGCTGTCTATTAGTTTATAGGTCTATGGTTGTCTTTGTCTTATACACGTCTGTGATTAAGTGTTGGCTTTTAGGTTTTTATTTGATATTTTAATTTTCAAGCAAGATGAGCATTTTTAATTTGTGATATTTCACAAATCCATATCTTGCTTGAAAATTTGTTATTTTATTAAAACTGATAAGCGAAAATTTGTTATGTTGTATGTGTGTAAGACTGAGACTGAAATATATTATGTTTTATTTGTTTTAATACAGTTTAAGAATAAATTAATAATGTACAGTCTTGTATAAGATACTTTTTAAAAGTATTCAAGTACAGATACAGATACTTCTTTTGAATAGTATATAAAATACGTATTTGAATACTCAGGAAATAAAGTTATTGAATACAAATAAATCTGTATGTATGTATGTATGTTTTATATTTTTTGATACTTTCAAATAATATTAATATAAAATATATGTAATCAGTATAATAATAATAAAGAACATTTAAAAAATATATAATTAAATTGAGTATTTATTTTAATCCTTAGAATATTGCATCTGATGAAGAAAAGCACTTGCTTATGCGCCAACTAAAATTAGGTAGTGGTAAAAATATTACACCAGAGTTAAGAAAGTTCGCCCTTACATTACATTATTACTCTCCATCTGCGTATTTATACATAAGAAAAATATTTTCAAAAGCTCTGCCAGATATTAGTACTATCAGAAAGTGGTACACAACAATTAATGGCTTACCGGGATTAACGAGGAAATCTTTTCAGGCTATTTCCATTAAAGTAAATGAAATGAAAAATATTGGTAAACAATTATATGGATGTTTGATCATAGACGAAATGAGCATAAAGCAACATGTTCAATGGACAGGTTCCAGGCATCAAGGCTATGTTGATTATGGTCAAGGAGGGGGTACCGATTCAATGGATAATTTGCCGTATGCTAAAGATGTTTTTGTCATTATGGTAGTTGGTTTAAATACCCATTGGAAAGTACCAATTGCATATTACTTAGTCAATGGAATATCTGCAGAAGAAAAATCCAACATTATAAATTCTTGTCTTCATCAACTACATGAAACTGGTATTATAATAAAAACAATAACTTTTAATGGGGCGGCTAATAATATGTCGATGGCGTCTTTGCTTGGTGCTAATCTAAATTACGCTGATTTAAAGCCAAATTTTAAACATCCATTAACAGAAGATAATGTACATATAGTTCTTGACCCATGCCATATGGTTAAATTAATAAGGAATTGCTTAGGTGATTGGGGATTATTGTTTGACAAAAATAATAAACCAATTAAATGGATATATTTTAAACATTTGGTCGATATGCAAAATGTGACTGGTCTACATGCTGCTACAAAAATTAGAACAAGACATATACATTATCATCGAGAAAAAATGAAGGTACGTTTAGCAACACAGGTTTTCAGTAACAGTGTTGCTGATGCCTTGGAATATTGTTGTAAAGACCTGAAGAACAAACTTTTTGAAAATGCTGAAGCTACCATTGAATTTTGTCGAAGGATTAATAATATATTTGATTTATTAAATTCAAGAAATTTTTTGAGTAAGAGTCCTTTCAACAAACCACTGTCTGATAATTTTTTGAACTTGAATATATTCATTGACGAATCTATAGATTATTTAAATGGCATCCAATGTCTTGAAAAACCACCTAAATATGGAAAAAGATCAGTGTTACAATCAGAACGCAAGACTGGATTTTTAGGATTAATAACATGTTTAAAAACTATTAAAAATCTTTACAGTGAGCTTATAGAAACCAAACTATTGCAATTTTTACTTACCTATAAATTTAACCAAGACCATATAGAACTGCTATTTGGAGCCATTAGAGCTAAGGGAGGTTTCAATAATAATCCCACTGTAGCACAGTTTGAAGCTGCATACAAATCCATTATAATCAATGCTGAAGTTAAATGTCCATCGACTGCCAACGCTTTAGCATTAGACGACACAAGTATTCTAAGAATATCAAGCGCTCCACCAAAAAAAGAAGATGAGCAATCTGAAATGCTAGATTTGTTATGTGCTGCAGGAACTGAAATAATTGAAACAGAAGATATATTAGACATTTATGAGCACAGAAATTACCTTAATGATGTTGTAACATACATAGCAGGATTTGTTGTTTACAAAATAAAGAAGAAAATTCTATGTACAGTTTGTGAAAAATCTTTGGGAACAAAAGAATCGGGACCTGCTCTAATTGGACGTAAAAATAGAGGTGGTTTAATTATACCGAATCCAGATATCATTGAAATTTGTAAAATAGCTGAACGTATAATTCGTGGATACCAAAGAATTGATGGGTCAAACGTTGTAAAGAGGATTACAATTGAATGTATGAGAAAAATTAATATTAATAAATATTTTATCTCATTATCAAATCATTTTCTCGAACAAGAACCCTTCAATAATCATCTCCTACAGCTGTTAAAACTAATTATGCACATTTATATTACACTAAGACTTCATCATATTAATTCATCAACAAATTCAATAGATCAAAAAATTAGAACATTCTACACAAAATTAATACTTTTTAAACATCAATAAAATATCATAAAATTAACATAAAATTAACATATTGTTTTACCTTTTTTTTTGTTATTATACCATTTGTACAAAACACATATTATAATATATTAATTGTAATTTGTAATAATTTGTATATTATATACTTTAAAATTTAAAATGTTTAAATTATAAATATATTTTTTTTAAACTTGTAAATTGTCATTGTGTCTAATTAATAATTAGTAATTTTTATATATATTATCTACATCGTGATCCCGCCTCATAATATAATTCAACTGGAAAAAAAAACAGTTTTATTAACTCATCCATGAGAAAACCTCTTATGGTTCTTTCTCTCTCGCACATATCTTGGCTTTGTAGTTCTCTTTCTATTCGCGGTCTATTCTATTATATGTCTATGCTATAGATGAACTAAATCGCGGTTTGAAAATATCATAGAGTGAAATGTGATTACCGATTACCTAATGAGTTCGGATCACTCATTATTAAGAATTTTGAGTTGGTAGCAGTGCAATCCGAACGAGAACGAAATTGAACGAATGAACGGATGAACGACTTTTTATTATTTCACGATCCGGATTGTTTCGTTCACAAGTTTGACCCGTTCAATTTGATCCGTTCGTTCGCGAACGACACATCTCTACCCTAGACAAACCAGTCATTTCCACCGCACCGTACGCGACAGACCTTTTTCGCCGTACCGTGCCCACCGTCCATTAACACCTTTCTGTTTTTTTTTTCACTTTTGTTTTTTTTTTACCACATTATTTGTATTATTTTTTTTCTGCCTACAAATAAAGCCCCATCGTACCCCAAAGACTTGTGTTGCTTTATTCATTTTCCCCCGTGCTCCTCCCGTGAGCCGTTCAACCACCATCCGACGCGACCTCACCATCACACAGTGACAACCGTAGGTACGCGTCAAGTCTCTACCTCATTCTTCTATTTTCGTCATCTGTAATATAATGGATGCTATTGGATTTTTCTAAATCAAGGAAATCTTCACTTTCCTGTGAAGAATTTGGTTATTCCGAATTACATTCATTTGTTACCAGGTCGTTAAAATGAGTCTTCTATTTTTCTACCTATTGAATCTTAACTGATGCTAAATATCCGTTAATTCTAATCAAGTTCCTAAAAGAATCTAAAAAACACCTATAAAAAAATCCATATTTCCATAAAAAGCCGTAACACCGATATGGAAACCGGTGAATATTCTTCAGAAAATCTAATAAATCACTGGAAGTCTCTACCTCATTCTTCTATTTTTGTCATCTGTAATATGACGGATGCTATTACATTTTTCAAAATCAAGGAAATCTCCACTTTCCTGTGAAGAATTTGGTTATTCCGAAGTACATTCATTTGTTACCGGATCGTTTTTTTTAATTCATCTATTATTCTACTTCATAATTATAACGAATGCTATTGAATTCTTCTAATTCTAGATAATTTAAACTATCCAGCAGTTTGTCTTTCCAAAGTACAGTCATCGGTTTCCAGTTCGTTTTTATTTGAGTCATCTTACTCTTGTGTCTTAACTCTGATGCTAAATATTCGCAAATTCTAGTCAAGTTTCTAATAAAATCCATAAAACACCTTAAAAATACTCCATATTTCCATAAAAAAAGCCGTAAGAACGATATGGAAATCGGTGAATATTGTTCGGAATAAACAAATACATCACTGGAAGTCTCTACCATAATCGTCTATTCCATTGCTTATTATGTATTCGACTTTATGTTGTTTGTTGTTGACTTCAACCGTCAGTGAGTAGATGATCATAACCTATATTTGGAATTACATTTAGTTAATACAAAGTAAACAAGTAATTTAAAATCTAATTAATATGTAAAAAAATTTTTAAGTAGTTTTTTGAGCATTCCTTTACTTTGTTACGTTTTTGTAGTTGTTTACTTAAAACAATGTTATTGATAAGATAATAAGGATTATAGGGTAGACAAATTAAGAATCAAATAAATATGACCAGGAAACAGATGAATATAATTCAAAAAAACCAAATACATTACTGGAAGTCTCTACGTCATTCTTCTATTTTTGTCATCTGTAATATAACGGATGCTATTGGATTTTTCTAATTTAAGAGTATCTTGGCTTTCCAGTAGATGTTCTTTTCGAAAAACATTCACTTGTTTCCAGTTTGTCCTAATTTGAGTCTTCTATTATTCTAACTCTTTATTATATTAGATTCTATTGAATTCTTCTTATTCTAGAGTATTTACACTTTCCATTTGTTGGTTTTATCCAAAGCACATTCCTCTGTTTCCATTTCTTTTTTATTCGATTCATCTATTTTTCTACCTCATAATTATAACGAATGCTATTGAATTCTTGTAATTCGCTAAAACCAAATACATTACTGGAAGTCTCTACGTCATTCTTCTATTTTTGTCATCTGTAATATAACGGATGCTATTGGATTTTTCTAAATCTAGGAAATCTTCACTTTCCTGTGAAGAATTTGGTTATTCCGAAGTACATTCATTTGTTACCAGGTCGTTAAAATGAGTCTTCTATTTTTCTACCTATTGAATCTTAACTGATGCAAAATATCCGTTAATTCTAATCAAGTTCCTAAAAGAATCTAAAAAACACCTATAAAAAAAATCCATATTTCCATAAAAAGCCGTAACACCGATATGGAAACCGGTGAATATTCTTCAGAAAATCTAATAAATCACTGGAAGTCTCTACCTCATTCTTCTATTTTCGTCATCTGTAATATAACGGATGCTATTGGATTTTTCTAAATCAAGGAAATCTTCACATTCCTGTGAAGAATTTGGTTATTCCGAAGCAGTGTTGTGCATTATCTAGATAATTTATCTAGATAAAATATAATTATCTTTTTATCTTATCTAGATAAAACATATTTTAAGTATCTTTTTATTTTATCTAGATAAAAAAATAGGTTATCTTAAAATAATTATCTAGATAATTATTCATTAAATGATTTAGATATTCAAATTTTTAAATCCCGAATATTCACTGCATTTCGTCATAATAATAATATTAAATATTATGATAATAAGTAATAACAGACTATAGACAGTCGTGGTGTACCTGAGTACGAACATTGGCCCGATAAAATACGGCGTAGACGCGTAGTCGACATTGCGGGAAAAAACATTTTTAGCTAAAAATAGTTTATGCGTTAACGTCTAAAGACCCAACCACTTAATTGTGTTTATATTGATAATACATTTGATCCGTATACACAATAATTTCGGAGGAAATAGAACCAGCTGTTTCTAGTTATTATTTTATTGAAAATTAAAATAAACATACTGATTACTGAGTACCTATTATTCTATTGCCCTATTGGGTATTAGCGTCTGCTGTATCAAATAATATTATAGTTTTTCTTTTTCCGCATTCGTCGTTCGTCATTCATTACCTACCGAAGTTTAATGTTGTGGTCTTGTTGATACTTATTGTGTATTTTGTATTTATGTCTTTAAGTTTAAATTACAAATATTGCGATATAATTGTATAACGTATTAGTGGTATTACTTCGAAATGGATAAATTTGTAACATCTTTTCGTTCACTTAAAAGACAATATGAGGACAACGAATTTGAAACCGACAATCCTGGACCGTCTGAACGCGAACGCGAACCAGATATTCAAAATAATACATCATCTAAAATTAATGAAACAATTGATGAAAAAGAAAATTACCTATTAGATGGTAAATTTTTTAAGAAGATTTCAAACACGGGATCAAAAATATCAGTTACTTGTTTAAACTGCACTAAAAAGATAATCGCGTACTCAGGTTCTACCGGGAACTTATTGAGTCACTATAAAGTAAGTGTAATTTCAAAATATTTTAAATTGTATTATTTAATTAGTTATAACTAATATTACTAACTACTAACTACTAAGTGCAAATATATTATTTTAAAGTATTTACATAATATGTATTTTGTGAAAAAAAGTATTAGATTGTACATTCAAAAATATCTATACTAGTTATAAGTTTATAACTGATAGTTACTATATTATTTAATAAAGTACATTGAATAAACTAAAATACCTAAAATAAAAGTAGGTACCCAAAATAAAAAAACCTTATCGAGTAATATGTAGATTATACTACCTATAATTCATAGATGAAATTACTTTAAATGAACCTAATAGTTTTTAAGAAAGACTGCATTTTGTATTCATTTATCTATTGGTACTAGTGTAGGTTCTGCTATAGACTATAGTTCCTACCATTATAACTGATTTTACTGAATAATTTAAATTTAAATAAAATATTACTCTTGAATATTTTCATAGCATGTGCATCCGGGTTTGATGACTAAATTAAAGGAATATAAAATAGAGAAGTCTATTTCTAACAATGTGTCAAAACAATCAAAACCAATGCAAACACAATTATATTATTCTACTGAAAACTCAGGATTTAAGAGGAAATGTTCAAAAGAAAAGGTATACATTTGCATATAGCATATTAAAATCACCTATTAATTAACTCTCAAAGAATTAGTTAACTACTATGATGACTATATACATAAATAATTTTAATATAATTCTATTTTATATTTAATTAAATTTTAAATTATATATAATAGAAAATTAATAGAACATATTATGTACTACAAATTACCTATTGAATTCTTTTTATTCAAATTTAAAATTAAATGTAATAGAAAATTAATAAAACATATCTATTAGGTACCTATAATTTTAAATTTTAAGTATATTTATAAATTTAATTTATTTTATGCAACTTTTAAAAAATGCAGTAGTGTAGAAGTGTAGTACCTACTAACTGGCTGTAATTGTATGAATTGTAATAAAAAAAATATTTTCAGTGAACTTTTGAGATCTTATAAGTTATAAGTACCTACCTATTATAATTTAAAATGTACTGAACTACTGAATACAATTAAAGTAAAAACAAAAATATGAAATTTCTAAATAATATAAATACTGTATACTGTATACCATATTATTTAAAAAGTTCATATTTATGTCCTTACTTTATTTGTATTCAGTAATTTTTAAATTATTATAGGTACCTACCTATAAAATCTCATAACTTTATTGAAGATATTTATTTATTACCTGTTTTTTAATAATTACGTAAAATAAATTAAATTTATAATTAATATATTTAAAATGTAAAAACATAATATGTCATGTTATATTAATTTGCTTTTAATTGCATTTAATTTAAAATTGTAGTAAATGGAATTCAAATATGTAACTATCTAAAAGTTACAAAATTACAACTTTTATATCATTTTTTTTTTTGTTTATTATTATTTCACAAATAAATATTATACAATTTTTTTAGGTTACTGAATTGGTTTTCAACTATATAGTAGAAGAGATGAAACCGATATCCAATCATCAAATTATGAATAGTGTTAATATATGGCTAGAGTAATGGTACAATGACATTGAATTGTTAATAAATAAATATATTGTTACCTGTGCACAGAAACTCCATCGACACCATCGACGTTTCCACAGATCACACATAATTTGACCATGGTGATGTGCCTAAAAATTGACAATTTAAAGATGTATAATAGCATCATATCGAAAACGTAATACATGTATTTATTAATTATAATTAACATCTTTAGTATATATATTATTAATAATAAGTAAAATAAATAGTATAGTATATACGTATAAACACTCGACATCATTATAATATCGTTACCAATGTCGTTATCAGTATGTTATCAGTGGTGATAATGCAGCAACACGGGAATTCCAAGAGTTTTGTGTTATTTTTAGAAAAACTGTGTATATTAATAATGTACATGGTAAATAATAATGTTTACGAAACGGTACAAACCAAACGCATAAGAAAATAGGATGTCCGTAATAACATAATACAAAAAAAAAATGTGCGAGTGAAAAAAATGCGGGGTAACGCACAACGTATGTAATGGGAATATATGTTGATCACACCGAACGACGATCCCAGGAAAGAACGTGGAAATAATAGAACGCATTAAATTTCAAATATTAAAAAAAAAACGCGAAGTTCTCGAGATACCATGTGTGGACTTTAGGAGAACACGCACGCTCGGGTAAATGAATAATTGGCCGACTGTGACGAATATACCTATACGCGGGATAGACGCTTTTAAATAATAAAAAATGTACTCACCGGTGTATAAAACGTCCAACGAAGTAAAAAAAAAAAAGTTGAGAAAAAAGTGTGCAAATTTAAGTGTACGTAAATGTGTACGTAATGACAAACGTACTGCACAAACGCTGGTCGTAGAAAAGTCAAAAGCTGACTGAAGTAGGAGAACCGGTACCGGACCCAGGTCCGCGACGCTTTTCGCTCTCCACTCCGCCGCCCATGGCACCAGTATAACCGCACATATAATTTAATAATATTAATTATTATTAAAGCTATTTGTCAATCATCGCCGATGGATAGAACGATGGACAGACCTGCGTTATTGGTACCAATCATAATTACGTAATATTCAATCCGTGGGCTAGAACAAAATTGTCGTTTGGACTCCATTTATTTACATCAGTCCACTGAAGTGAGTACACATTCTTTTACAGTATTTTTATGTGTTTTGTTTTAGGTTTTTTTTAATTGTTATAAGTAATTAAAATTAAAATGTATTTATTTTTTTATAGAACTTATTATATTATTATGGATATGGATGGCATGTTTACTTTGCACAATTGCCGGGTGACGGTAAATACTCCCGTCACCCGGAGCAAGCAGCCGAGCGCTGTCGGCGGCTCTGCAAAAAGTATGCATGAATATTAACATGTATAATAATAAATATTTTAATGTTATACTCCTTTCTTTTTCAGGATGTTACAACTGTCGTCAAGTTCGCGTTCGGCATCCGTCCCGCACACTAGTCCGTTCTCCGCGTTGCGTATTTTCGCATATGGTCTACGCATATATTATACAAATAATATAAAACGTCTATGCTAATCTTACATAGACAACAGTATGTAGTAAAATAATAGTTAGTAAATTATTTAGTTTCGTGCGTACACAGTATAAAATAATAATTGCTTCGTCGCCACTCGCACGTATTCGTAATTCTCATCAACTCGCGTGCTATCTTATCGCACGCCGCGCGGCGGCAGCGACTCTGACTGCGACCTTATCGCGAAACAATTATGTCACAATCAACAACCAAAAATACAAAACAAAATAAAGCCGCCACAAATACTAATGACTCTGTCAATATACAGAATGCTCGCCTAAACAATTCCTCAACTTCTGTCAATAAAAATCGCTCAGTCGACAACCTAGTCTCTACAGGCATGGATTCTCCTTCTTCAGCCAACTGGTCACAGGTACCGATAAGCAGTTAACCGATAAGAACTAAAAGAAACCTCTCCTCCTCTTCTTCCGATCAAAATTCGCCAAAAATACAGCACAACAATAAAAAATTTTTTCACACGACTAACCGCTTCGATGTACTCTCACAAGATGAACCAGAGTCCGCTTCTCCATCAAATAATACTCATCCGCCTCCTCCTGAGTCAAATCCAGAGGGGCACGTCAATGTTGGTATCAAGCCAACCCTTCCCCCACCAGTGTTTGTAAAACGCGTAATCAACTTTCCATCTCTATGCACAGAACTTATTGAATTAATCGGTGTAGATAACTTTTCCTGTAAATCTTCAACCGACCGCATAAAAATTATGACTACTAACCCAACTTCATACAGAACACTTATCCATTTCCTCAAAGAACAAAATGCTGAATACCATACGTATCAGCTCAAAGAAGATAAACCAACACGAGTTGTCATTCGTAATCTCCACCCGACCACGTCCACTGCACTTATCAAATCGGAACTTGAACAACGACTATTCGAAGTCCGCCAAGTGACAAATGTTTTACACAAAATCAACAAACACCCACTCCCGCTATTTTTTGTAGATCTCGAACCTACAATTCATTCCAATGACATTTACAAATTGACTTCTCTTATCCACACGAAAATTAAAGTGGAAGAACCTTATAAACCCAAAAAATATAAGTCAATGCATCAAATGCCAAGAATATGGACATACAAAATCATACTGCGGCTACCCAGCCCGCTGTGTTCGTTGCGGCTCCAACCACTCTTCTTCGGACTGTCCTAACCCACGGGATGCTACTCCAAGATGTGCCCTCTGCTCCGGTAATCACCCCTCCAACTATAAAGGCTGTGCAGTTTTCAAGGATCTCCAACATCGTAACCAACCAAAAAAAAGCAATCTTCTGTCGGACAATATCAATCGTAAAAAAAATGTACAGGTTAGTCACCCAATGGTAAACCCTGTAACTCACCCCTCAGACTCGTCCCAAACCTACGCTCAAGCCACCGCCGGTTCTCACTCAAATAACCTAAGCCCTGCCCCTGTTTCTGATATAAACAAATTCCTCGATGAGTTTAAATTACTGATAAACCCATTAATCTCCCTACTCACTCAAGTAATTTCAAAACTTCTGGAAAAAAATTAATGTCCTCATCCACTAGCAACTCTCTTCTTATCCTACTATTTAATTCAAATGGTCTCAAAAATCACACAAATGAACTCCAACTAGTCCTACAGAATAAACGTATTGATATTGCCTTGATATCCGAAACTCATTTCACAAAATACTCCCACATCCCAATACCTGGTTATCAACTACTAAAAACAAACCACCCAGACAACACTGCTCATGGTGGTGCTGCAATTTATATAAAATCTTCCCTGTCTTTTCAAGCCCTTCCAAATTATTGTCAACCACACTTACAGTCCTGTGCTATCTTACTTCACCTCAACAATATCCCTACAACCGTAGCAGCAATATATTCCCCTCCTAGACACAATATTAACATTCAAAACTATATACATTACTTTAACACTTTAAGTCAAAATTTCATCATTGGTGGCGATTATAATGCAAAGCACCTCAGCTGGGGTTGCCGCACAAACAACCCAAGAGGTACGGTACTCTACAATCTCATTAATCTTAAGGGCTACACAATCCTTGCCCCCCCCTGGACCAACATATTGGCCCACCTCACTGCGCAAAAAACCAGACATACTCGACATCTTTGTATCCAAAACTCCTCACAACTTATTTTGCTCTACTACTAATCTCCTAGAACCCTGCTCGGATCACTCAGCAGTCCTCTTGACTATCAGTGCCTATCCTCCTATTCGGCCTTCTCTGCCCAAACTCTTCCATCATTCCACGGACAGGATTAAGTTTCATAATCTGGTAGATCAAAACATAAAACTCCAAGTTAGCCTCAAAACCCCTCTAGAAATTGATACAGCAATTAACAATCTAACAAACATAATCCATTCGGCAGCATGGGCTTCTAGTCCCACAAACACACAGTACCAAAACGTCCCTCTTTCTGTTCCTGAACATATACGTATCCTCATATCCAACAAGCGTAGAGCAAGAGCCCTTTATCAACGCTCACGCCTCCCATCTCACAAAAACATCTATAATAATCTATCTAACTCTCTAAAAAAAACACTTGCCAAACATAAAAATCAGTCCTTTTCCAATTATCTCACTAATTTATCACCTAATAATGGCAGTCTCTGGTCAGCTACTAAAAGACTTCTAAAATACAAACCTCCTCTGGTTCCCATAAAAAATCCCCATGGCGGATCCGCAACTACAGATGCTGAAAAAGCCCAACTGTTTAAAGATCACCTAACTGAAACTTTCACTCCACACCCAGATATACATATACCTCTGCATACTGACACAGTTAAACGCTTTCTTGACGTCCCCCTTCCGCTGTCTCCCGCAGTTAAGCATTTCTCTCCCAGCGATATAAAATTTACAATCCAAAAATACAGCCTCAAAAAATCCCCGGGGTTTGATCTGATAACAGCAGAAGTGGCAAGATGTCTCCCCAAAAGAGCTATTGTCCTTCTCACAATTATATTCAATGCGTGTCTAAGACTATCCTACTTCCCCATGCCTTGGAAATTCTCTGTAACTATTCTAGTTCCAAAACCAAACAAGCCTCCGGACATATCCTCTTCCTTTCGTCCAATAAGCCTCCTCCCATTCTTCAGTAAAATTCTTGAAAGATTAATCCTTAATAGAATTCTTCCATACATTTCATCCAGCTCCATACTACCAAACACCCAATTCGGTTTCCGCACCGCTCACTCCACAATTCACCAACTCCACAGACTAGTAGATGCTATCTCTTTCTCCCTTGAAAAAAAAAGTTATTGCTCCTGCGTATTCTTGGATATATCCCAAGCTTTTGATAGGGTGTGGCACGAAGGACTACTATACAAAATTAAGCCAATATTCCATCCAACCTATTACCTGTTAATCAAATCCTACCTAACTGATCGCTACTTTCAGGTCAGAGTTGGTACATATATAGCAAAAATCAACTCAGGTGTTCCTCAAGGGGGTATCCTCTCTCCCACCTTGTTCAACATTTACGCGTCGGATCAACCCACCTCTCCAAACACTACCGTTGCGGAGTTTGCAGACGACAAAGCTATTATCTCAATCCACGAAAATCCTCACATAGCTTCCCAAAACCTACAACTCCATCTCGATCTCATGGCTGACTGGTATAAAAAATGGCGTATCAAAGTTAACCAGTCCAAATCGCAGCATACGACTTTCACTCTTCGCATTCCTCCTTGTCCTTCAGTTTCCCTGGACAATATTCTAATACCACCATCTCAATCGGCTAAATACCTAGGCCTGACAGTTGACCGCCGCCTAACATGGTCACACCACATCAAAATTAAAAAACTGGCCCTAAATGCACGTCTCCGCTTCCTTAAAACCCTAATCTCAAACAACAAACATACCTCTCTAAATGCCAAACTCCTAATTTATAAATCCCT
The DNA here is from genome assembly GCF_020882245.1 of Rhopalosiphum padi. Lineage (NCBI taxonomy): Eukaryota > Metazoa > Arthropoda > Insecta > Hemiptera > Aphididae > Rhopalosiphum > Rhopalosiphum padi. The sequence goes on from NC_083599.1 coordinate 43,961,618, forward strand.
TATTAAACCAATGTGGACCTACGGTCTCCAACTCTGGGGCAATGCTAAAAAAACCAACATAAATCAAATACAAACCCTTCAAAACAAAATTCTTCGCAAAATCACAAATTCTGAACCGTACATCTCTAACTTAACTTTACACACTGACCTAAAAATCAAAACAGTTCATGAAGAAGCAGTTACCTATTACAAACGTTTCCATTCTAAGCTCCCCTCCCATACCAACCCACTTATCTCAAACCTCTCCTCCCTCACAATTCCTGGAAACCCCCCCAGAAGGCTTAAAAGAGATTGGTGCCGTGATCTTCTTAATAACTAAATAAAAATAAACGATTCAAAAAAAAAAAAAAAAAAAAACTTAAAACAGTAACCTCACGCAAGGGCAGTGTTACCACTGGGTAGCTCCTCCCATCAATCAATCATGTTAAATATTCTACTATCACATATTCTTATTGTTCCACAGGAATAGATTGTATATTATAAAAATGTAAAATAAAAAAAAAAAATAAAAAATGTTACAACTGTCGAAAACACGGCCATATGGCTCGCGACTGTACGTATCTTTTATATATACAAATTGTACACGTATGCAATACGTCTGAACTCGAAATAATTGTTTTTTATTATCTAGGCAAGAAGCCCAAAAATCCGGCCGGTTGGTCACCACCCCGGGAGCGGCGGCGTCGGCGGGACCATCACTCGCCAACGGCACCACCTAGGCGTGACAAACCGGCGGCGTCGGCACCACCAGGGGAGCGGCGGCGGAAGTCGGCACCACCACGTGACAGGTGGTGGAAGTCGGCACCGCCCCGCGATCGGCGGCGACACGATGCGGCACCGTCCCGCGATCGGCGACAGGACTCGGCCCCGCGCCGGCAGCGGGGCTCGAGCTCCTTGTCGACGGTGGCGGGCCATTTGGCCGCCATGCATGTGGACGTAAGTAATATATAAGAAAATTATTTATACATTATTTGTGTTCGGACTTCGTCAACCTGAGTTCGTGTTGCCCAGTCCCACTGCCCCAGGTTGGTAACACTACTGAAGAGACGCTCCTCTTCACCCCGGTCGCCTACTTGCAGCTCGCAACGGTCGCGATGTTTTTGACGTCGCGTTGGTTGGGCGGCTATCGCTCGTTCTGTTTTTCCGTTGCCGTTCTATCGGACAGTTCTGTCTTCTTACCTTTTTGCCGTTCGCAATAAGACGACGCCATTTTGTGGTTGTGTCCAATGCACCGTTCCGTGAAAAACGCTCATTTTGGAAGATCATTCATATTAGGTCATATGTCTCGTTGACAATTGACAACAAGCTCCAGCAGTTCGCAGCTCATTACCTTTGCAGCTCGCAGCAGTATTAGTGTGGTAACTATTATATTTATTCACACCGTTCAGTTCGGACTCAAAACCTCGTGGTTTCCATCAGCTCAAGTCGTTCCAGTCAGCTCAAGATGCAGCTCAGCACCACCCCCTTGTATTATTATTTATGTATTGAGCAGTTGTCTCATTCCCCCCTTGGCTATTGCCGTATTTAATATTATTATAATAAAGCTAATACATATAGTTCGTTGTATTACGTATATTATATATCTATATATATATGATATACATGTTATAATATTGTTATTCGTTTTGTTATATACTCTGGTATGGGACAGAGTATATTTTATTGATTTATTGTTATTTTTCATATATTCTGGTATGGGACAGAATATATGTAATTAATATATTATTATCAGTTTGACAGATATTTTGTTATTTTATATGTTTTATTAGTCTGAGACTGATCATCTCAGCTAATATATTATTTTATTGGTTTTAATTATAATAAAGATCTATTATATTCACCTATTATAATTCACTTGTATAATATTTATATTAGCTCTATTGTACCTGGTCCAGGGTGTGCGAGTTCTAGGTGCCAACCGCAGTGTGAGGAGCCCCTAGTGCGAACAATTTGTAATTTAAATACATTGTAATTTATAATTTGTTATTATTATGTCTATTTTTTCAGAATGTTCAATAAATGTTGAAAAATTGATTTATATGTGTTTTTCTTTAAGGGTCCTATCCTAATGTGTATACCTATATATTATATATATATATATTATAACATTATAACTTGTGGTGTAATACTTAAATAATGTTTTATTAGTAACCATAAGTTCAATATAAATGTAAGTTAAAGGTTAATATACTAAACATGTATGTTTAAAGAAATTAATTTATTATTAGCAGTGTTTTATTATTTATCTTTTGGTAATAGTATAATACTATTGTTATGTATGTAGTATGTATGATAAACAAACGGTATGACAGTGTTATAACTCTTAGCTTTGAGTTAAGGGTATATTGCAATAACTGTATTGCATGAAAATAGGTAAGTAAAACAAATGTAATCTTAATTTAAGTGACTTGGAAACGTGTAATCTGGCTAATGTACATAACTCTTCAAGTGCCTTTTATTTAACATTTAATATAATTTAATATAATAAAATGTTTTAAAAAAACAAAAATAATATATTATAATAGGTATTATTTAATTGACATTATGTGTTTTGCAAGCCAATGACAGTGACAAAGGTTATGAAATTAGGACAATCTTTATCAATATGATATTTTTAAGTATAAGTACACCATTCGTACAAATTCATCATTGCACTTGTACTGTGTAAGTAAAATGCATATGTTACCTACTGTGTCTATCAAATGTATGTAATGCATTCAAATTGCTTAAATTTAATTAGATTGTGATACTACTGCTGAAGTATATGGTTGTAAGTACATTTGTGCCATCGAACATTTAATAAGGTCAATGTCTAGCTACCAACAACAAAACATTATATATGTACATTAATATTAAAACGAAATGATTTCTAATTATTCTTATGTTTGTGCATTGCAATGTACTCGTGTGTCTGTCTATGTAATAGTAACTTACATTGAACAGTAAGTAAAATGCATAAGTTTCTATGTGACTGTGTCTATATATATAATTTAAAATTTAAAATGTTATGCAAGGATCTCCTTTGCTTATTGACAATGATGTAGTGCATCTTATATAAAAAATACCTGAATGTAATGGGAAGCAAATTGTATATTATTTAATGTGTTTGTCTGCAATCTGAAATAATTATATATATTGAAATATATTATGTGTGAAACATACAATACTTGAATTTATCTCCTGAAATGCTTAATACAAAAAAATTAAAGTAACATACTTATATTATGAAAAAATAATAATATTGTAAACATCATAATATTTCAAATCAAATCATCGTGGCAAATAGTTTTCAGTATATTTAAATTTAATCATAATATTATGTGTAAAGGTTTAGCTACCAACAAAATAAAAAAATGTATATGCATACACAGTATAATAATGTAATATTTTTTATTATAAAAACAATGGTGTGTGTATTCTCACAACAGTGTATTGTAATATACTCATGTAATAACAACTATAAAAATTATATGTATCCATGTATTCAACCGTATCCGTTGAATTATTTTAAATCTTAAAACAAATAATTACAATATTTTATTATTCCCAAAATACACTCAGGTCAAGTTCTGTTTTGGTTAGCAAAACCTATATATATATATTTAATATAAAACGAAAGTACATTTGTGCCATCAAACATTTAATAAGGTCAATGTCTAGCTACCAACAACAAAACATTATAGAACTTAATACTATACAACTTCAATATACAGTTTTTTTAAATTACCAAATTTTGTTTAAAAGTTAATTTTAAGAGTAGGTTGAGGGGGCAAGTGTACAGGTACAGGGGCCCCATAACATTTTTTGCACCAGGGCCCCACAAGACCTAGTTGCGGCACTGGGCACCACGCCAACGGCGGGACCCGGACGCGTCCTCACGCCGGCGTTCGGATTCGGACCGGACCCTCACGCCACCACTGCTACGGGAGGATTCGGACGCATCGCCACGCCAGCGTGGGCTGAGCAACGCGTCATCTGTAGCTATTCGTGTGGCCGCCATCCACGTCGAAGTAATACTAAAAATATTTATTCATATGTATATATATATATAAATACATTTTTTTTTATAATTTCGATTTCATAAGTCCTAGTAAGATTTAATCAAACAATTTTACTAAATTATATATTCACAATTTACTGTATGATTATTAAAATTATATAAATATGCTTTAGGTTCTTCAAAAGGTAGTCATACTCTTAAGGCCTGGTCTGATAAAATGCCTAGAAAACTTTTGTTACGGCAACAATTGAAGATGGATAAAGAAGCTCGCCTCAAAGCTGAAAAAACTGTTTTGGTCTTGAGTAATCAGTTAGCTGAGTTTAATACAGTTGAAAATTTGCTCTCGCTGTGTGAACAACATTTCTCACCTGCTGTACTAACCATAGTGAAATCTCATATGATGAGCAAAACAAGAAACCCTCATGGATACAGGTACACAAATGATATGAAACAATTAGCGTTAACAATATACTTCCTAGGCCCACTTGTGTATAGGTTTTTGAAAACTTTAATAAGTCTTCCTTCAGTTAGAACCTTAAGAAGAGTTACTTCAAAATATGAATTGATTCCTGGACTAAATGATTTTTTTATTTAACTTTGTAAAATTCAAAATCTCTACCCTTATAACTAATGCCCTTGACTGCATATTATGTGCTGATGAAATGTCTTTAAAGACTCATTTATATTATTCACTTCCTAAAGATGAAATTATAGGATTTCATCAGACAAATCTCACTAAAACTTATGAGGCAGCCAAGTATGCATTAGTTTTAATGATTAGGGGAATTAATGAAACATGGAAGCAGCCAATTGCATATTTTTTTGTATCTGGAAGCTGCTGTAGCCTAGATTTAAGTGACATTACAATGTCTACCATAAAAAAATTGTTTAGCATTTCTTTAAATGTTAAAGCATTTGTTACTGACCAAGTAAGTTTTAGTAAAAGTGTTTATGTTAGCCCACAGCGTCCTTATTTTACAGTTAATGGTAAAGAGATTGTGTATTTGTTTGATCCACCACATTTGTTGAAATCAACTCGTAATATGTTTTTCAAACATCATTTTTGCATTGATGATGAACTTACTGATAACAAATACATCATACAATTTTATAATATAGACAGTAAACTTGATTTAAGAGCAGCACCTAAACTTACTCATGCACACATAAATCCAGGGCCATTTGAAAAAATGAGAGTTTATTTGGCAGCCCAAGTGTTTAGTCAATCAGTAGCTGCTGCAATGAACACACACTTAGAGTTGGGTAAATTACCGTTGGAGTCGAATTGTACTATTCATTTTATAGATAAAATGGATAAACTTTTTGACATTTTTAATTCGAGTAAAGTACCATACAGCAAATCCTTCAGACGACCTTTTAAAAATACATCCATGCAAATCGGTCATCTTTCTATGATGCTTTCATGTTTTAAAAATCTTAAAGTTATTTCTAAGGTAAATAGCACAGATGTGACTAGCAGGATGAACTTCATAAACGGTTGACTAATATCCATTAATGGGCTATTAAAGTTGTGGGTTTCATTACATGAATCAAGTTTACATCCCAGTGATTATGGTTTATTTACCAACCGTTTAAACCAAGATTATTTAGAAAATTTATTCGGTATGTTTCGCAATAAAAATGGAAACAATCGAAATCCCACTCCTGTTCAATTTAATATAGTTTTTCGAAATTTGTTTTGTTTAAACTATTTTCAACATTCACCCAATGCTAATTGTATTAAAGACATTAATGAGATTTTGTGTCATATGAAACACCAAGAAGTCGAGTCTACCAATGTTGTATTGCCAGGACCTTCATCAAAAAGTACATATTTCAATTTCAAAATTGGTACTGTTGATTATAGACACTTAAATTTACCTAAAAAAAAATGCTTTAAATTATGTTTGTGGTTATTTGTATAACAAGTGCTTAAGTCAACATACCTGTGATTTATGTGTGGAGTATGGTAGGTATCAAACAAATTTAGACCAAGCATTTTTATTGTGCTATTTTAAAGCATACACTAATACTGCGCAGACAACTTATGGTAACCTTCAAATGCCCAACAATGATTTTTATCAATACATATTTGAACTTGAAAATATATTTATTCAACGATTTCTTTTATTTGCAGTTGCTAAAGGAATTGCTACTAAATTAAATGAATTTTTATCTAATGTACCTTTTGAGCACCCGTGTCCAAATTTTGATCATGTTTATTTAACAAAGTTATTTGTAATATTTAGAATATTTTCCTCTGTTAAATTTTTAAATAGAGAATTAGTATCTGAAAGTCAATTAAACATTTGTAATAATTAATGATGACATAATGTAATATTTATCATATTTTAGGAAAAGTTTGTTTAATTATTATTTGTTATTGATGTTATTTTTTTGTTTTTATTTGTACAATTTGGCATATAAGTACTTACTTACTTGCCTAATAATTAGGCCTATATTATTAGGACCTAGCCTATCCCAAGCTATCCATCTTTGGTATGATGGTATGCACGTTAAGAGGAAGTAAAATTTTAATTGAGTGGTTTACAATATTGCATATAAATGCATCGGGGTGTTTGTATTTTTGCATCAACGGAAGTAGTGTATTAGTTGATCGGTCCTGGACAACAATACCAAATACTTTTTTGGTAGCACGACTTATTCCACCTTAATCATTACATCACAAAAGTATCTATTTATTATCACATAATTGTTTAATTTACGGTTTATGAATCTTTATTTTAAATTACCAAATAACCAAACAGCGTTCCATGCCATAACACGCCCAACGTTATATTTGGCTCGGAACAAATGTGTTTCGTCTACCTCTACAATGTCGTGTTCATCATTAAATAATCGTGACTCATTACTTTATAGAGTATATATTATTATATTTTATACACACAATGACGCTCAAAATAGCTGTCGCACAATATATAATAACGTTTTATATTTAATTATTAATTATATAATATTATACAAATTCAAAATTGTACTGTTGCGTTCTTAGAAAAATCAGATAAAGCCAATATCGAATTTTATCGATTATTAATGGACCTATATATTTAGCGTTCCTAAACTATGCTACTAAGATTCTAGTGTGTCTACATAATATGTCATTCCGATTCCACTTTTTATATCATCAACAATTATTTTGAGTAATATTAAATATGGATATCAACACTTTGCTCCAACCAAATCGACTCTCAGTTTTTTCGTTAGGCGCCTTTTTAGGACCTGATGTTACTGAAGAGCAACGTATTACTTCTGGAAAGCAAGGAGAAATCATATTTACATATTTTGGCATTATTCCTAGTGAATTTGATATCCCTGAGTGTAGATGTGGAAGACCTATGTATAGAGTTCTTGATTCCAGTAGGAAACTAGGCTATAGATTTAAATGTGCAGATGGCCATAAAATGAATCCTACTAAAAATACATTTTTGGAGTACGTACATGTTGCTGGAGAATTAGGGTGCAATAAAATCGTACAAATAATTTATTTGTGGTTAACTAATTCTGATACAGCAACAATCCAACGAGAGGTAAATTGATTTTAATTTGTAAATTAAACGTTAATTTATATTTATAAAAAATTATATAGTGGTCATGGAGTGGTAAACAACTCAATTAACTTTGTTGAACCCCCAAAAATGAGCCACCAATTTGGGTGACGACTGGAAGGTTTAGCCAGGAATGGTTAGATAAGCAGTGGGAAGGAGCTGTACCGGCAAATCGACAACCGATTCGCTACCACACGCAGCATATTGAAAGGTCGTGGAGAGAGCTGAAACGCATATTAACAAGATGCAATTGCAAGCGGGTAGCGGATTCGTACATTGGCGAATGGATGTACAGGACCAACATATTTAATCGCTCTATTTAATCGAGTCTAAGACAGTTTAGCACTTATAATATTGAACGTTTTAATATACGGGTAATTAAAAATATTAAGTAATAGTTAATTTATTTAAATAAAACGGCTATCTCCCAATATGCGGTCTACCTCCGTTTTGTGAGCTACGTAACTATAAAATATATGAGTATAGTATGTGTTCTACCTATAGCTGGGAATACCGCATCATTTATATTTATTATCTACCAATTTTTATGTTTTATCTTAATTTTTCATAACGATATATATTTTATCATGTAACAATACATGTTACTAGTCGTGTATGGTAAAACAACTTTTTTTAAATTTTGAGCTGAAAAAAATAATTTTTAAAATGCTAGTTAAAGAATTTTATAAAAGAAGAATCTACTGTCAAATACCTACAAGATTATGGCCTACTACCTTGTGCAAAACAATGTTACAAATGTGGCAGTGAAGTAAAACTGCACCAAAGAAATGACCGAGGAAAAGTAAGAGAAGTTTCCCAGTGTAAAAAAAAAAGGTTGCCAAACAACCCAATCGGTACGTAATAGTAATTTATTTTTACTTACGTGGACGTAAATTTAGTCGACACAATAGTGTATTGAGTCTCAGTGAAATCATGGAGATTGTATTCTTCTGGGTTACAGACAATCAACTAGTTCAAATAATACAATTTACGTGGAGATCCAAAAATTCTATTTGTGACTGGATGAATCTCTGTATAGACATTCTTATACGTCTATTTAAGAAAAGCCAACCTTTTAGGGGTCCTGGTCAGATCGTTCAAATTGACGAATGTTTGTTATGAGGCGCACAGAAAAATAATAAAGGATGCTTTCGACTTGCCGATTTAAAAGCTGCAATTATACCTAGAAAAGAAGATAAAGAAAACACCAATCGCAATTATGGTCGGAGAATTGGTGGACAGTGGGTATGCCGTGTTTTGGAAAATGGTTTAATTGATGCAAGATTTTTTGTTGTTGAAAAAAGAGACAAAGAAACATTACATCAAATAATTTAAAATGGGGTGCCTATGAAATAATGTGTACTGTTTATTGTCTATCTAATAATTTGGGTTTATAATTTAGTTTATTTTTAAGGTATTACCTGGTACAACAGTTCATTCTGATTCCTGGCTTGGATATAAAGGTTTTATCTGAAAAAGGCTATATACATGAAACAGTTAATCATTCAAAGAATTTTGTAGACCCGGAAACTGGTGTTAATACACAAAGAATTAAAAGTCTTTGGAAGCCTCTTAGACTTAAAATCGTTAAGAAAATGTGTGGTACTAATGAAGACATAAGAGTACATATGATGGGAGGGAAAGACAAACAATGGTCAAATAGCTTCTCAAACATTGAGTTCAACTGTAGCTGATGCAATTGACTTCTGTCGTACTTTAATTGTTGTTGGTTTTAAAAATAGTGAAGATACGACTGAATTCATAAGATAAGCGGTTAGGTGGTTTGAAATTCTAAACGTATAATACTATTGACTGCTGAGTATATTAGAAACCCGAAATGTAATAAAAAAAACAATGTTTATATGGTAGAACATAAAAAAAACTGTTCTTTAGGAGTAATAATATCATCAATAAGTATTCTGAATGTTTTTGAAGAAACTGTCTTAAAAATGTACAACTGAAGTATCTCGAAACATGCAAAGTTTTACAGGACCATCTTGAATTATTTTGCAATACATCGAGAGCCAGAAGTGATCCGACTCCAAAGCAATTTAGTGTGTTCTGTCAAAAGTTGTTAACACATCACCAAATTAGAACGTCGGATGAAACAGAAATCACGGAGAGGGCATAGGGAAAGCTGTTGAGTGAGGAAGATTTATATTAAAGTAGACAGTAGATTTAGGTTAGAGGCAAAATTCGGGTTTAGTGGTAATGTAAAAATATGTACTTATGAGAGGCTTTTCATACCATGACCGGCGTTTATAAATAGGAAATTTGCTACTATTAATCCCTAAAGGCTAAAACACCTATCAACAATGCTTCAAGAGGCGAATCGTAACGAAGCAAATGACAGAGCTGCTGGAATGACGTATCGAGAAAATAAAATGTTCATAGTCTTTTGTTTCCGACATCGTTGACAGATATCATTTCAAGAAAAATAATCCAAACACGTGTGTGAATGTTTACGATTAAGGAGTGATTTTGTTGTAATATTAATATATATATAACATGGTTATAAAATAATTTTGTTCCTAAATAATATGGTAGTAGAAATGATGATAAATACGGTAATCGTAAGCATATAGTTAACATAGTACGTTTAATCTACGTTTATAATTAGGATAACTTTGGTATACGTAGCTAATATTCGTATAACATTAGTATTATATACGTAAAAAAAGATTGAATTTACGTTTATGGTACGTATTATTCATATTCGTAAATACAGGAAAATTTACGGTTTTGAAGAAAATAGCTTAGGCCGCACTCAAGAACTTGCTGATCACAGCCTAGTTTTTGTGGTACGAGGTATTGTAAAAATTTTAAACAGCCTATTTGTTTTATTTTTTGAAAAACACGACAAATAGAAATGATTTGACACATAAAATACATGAAGTTATCAAAGCTGTACATTCAACTTGCCTAACGGTTATATCAACTATTTCTGATCAAGTTGCAACTAATTCTGCGGCTATTAACATCCTAATGAATGGCATTATTATTGGAAACATAATAAAGCAGGGCCTAAAATTGTGTGCAGTATGTTTTTTGGCTTTTATAAATTTTTATTTAATTAATATTCAACATTGGTTATTGAAAATTACTAAATTGCATGTATTCATTTAAAATAGGTCCATTTTCACAGCCCCGCCACAATGAAAATTATCGATTTTTTTTCATTCGATTGTGCTGTTTGTTCTTTTTGGCATCTACGTTAACACCGTCTGCAATTAACGACATTTTACCGCATGACATCGGGATGTTGTGGTACCAATCTACGTTAGTAGAACTGTTGTATAACTGTCACAGTCACAATGCTAACTATATTATCAAAGATAATATGACATATTATGAATATACTCTATGATATAGGTATATAAAAATGAATAAGACTGCCAATACCGAATAGCTGATAAATAAGGTTGTGAATTTGTAGGAAAGTGCATTTTTTTTTTTTTGGTAATTGTGAAACGTAGCTTTGTAAGTATATAATTTGAATTATGTAACAACAAATACATTTATCAAACATTTATTTTGCATTTTTCTAAGTTTTTAATTTTTTAGATAATTGTTTTGCCTTTTTAGGTCATATTTTCCTTTTTGGTATTTTTAATTAAATTCTATTAATTAACATCTTTGAAAACCTTTTGAAAAATCAAAATCAAAATTTAAATTATTCAAATTGTATTAAATAAATATATTTTCATGTATATAATAATATACTAATATTAATATAAATATAAAAATTAAAAACCATTTTAAGTGCATTTTATATTAAATTTTTTTAACATTTTAAACGCATTATTTAAGGTTTATCTTTATTAGTACATTAGAATAAGTATATCAACTCAAGCTATTTTGTTTTTAATTTTTAAATTTTTAGTCATATAGGTATCAAAGGCTTTTATAGAAAATTATCTTAGATTGTATTTATTATAACTAGGTAATTATTAATAAATATCAAAAATAATTATGCAACAAAGTTAAATGTGGCATGTGCATTATACACTAGATCTATGTTAATTACTTTAAAATTTAAAATATTTTGATGTGTGGAATTAGGTGTGCAATAGCAAAATACCATACTTTTAGGCCCTGTAATAAAGAATTTAATGGCGAATTCTCTGAAGTGGATTACAAATTTGGCTACAGCATTGAACAGATTAAAATTTTTCATTTAATATTGACGGTGAAAAATTAGCTACTTGATGTGACATCATCAAATCATATGAATTGGACAGTGGAGTACAAGATGTGAAAATTCTTCCTAAATTAATTAAAGAACATGTTGTGCCAAATGAAATAAGGAAAATTCGTGTAAGAAATGAAGCTCAAGTATTCAGTCAGAGTTTCATATATATAGATCTGTTTTGGCATTTCTAGCATGTAAGTAAAAAACAGTTATTTATTTTTTAATTATTAAATAGAATTCGGTTAGGTGGTTTTGGTTCGGTCGTAGCACAGTGGCTCCGTTGTGCAACAGTCTCGTATACACGAAATGATGTACGTACAGTGAGGCTTTGACGACCATGGTCAACCCAATCTCAACGTCACCGCATATCGCCTCCAGCAATTCGGGATCCGTACAGAATTTACGCAGCTCCAAAAGCACCGTGGCCGTGTCTCGTTTGTTGCAACTGCAGCAGCAGTGGACCAAAACCGTTTCTTCTGCGGCGGTATGTATACGCGCACTTGGCCGACGAACGGCGCGAGTGGTCCGTGCCACCGCACGTGTTTAGCGTTAACGGCTTGGTCGCGCCGCACTTTTTTATACATTTACATATTAACTTAAACTTTTTCGTAGCCAAGAAGATATTAAATGTGACACGGCTTCGGCGGTAGGTGCTCGGTGAGTCCGTGGTGAGCCAGCCAGTATAAAAGAACAACACTATTTATACGATGTATTTTTATTGATGATAAACAACGGTACAGTTTACACAATAGCTAGTTGTCAAATGTCACTATTTCAGGTGTTGACGACATAAGAGAATACACAATTATATGCTTTACGTAGACTTACGTCTAAGAGACGTTGTCGCTGTTGTCGGTAAGACGGTTCACGCGAGAAAGCGAGACGGCCGGCGGCCGGTATACGTCCGGACCAGGGTTGCCAGATAATGTTTGAGTCTAGTAGCCAGTAGAGCGCGTTCAGGTCGCCCAAAATAGCCATCATCTCAGATTAGCCAGTTGGCCCAATATCACCGATGCCAATGTTTAATTTATACAAAATAACACAATTTAAACCATATATTGGTTAGTGACTGTGCGTTTGTGACGTGTACGTGTAAATTTTAATATCTTGTCAATCATGACAAAATGTCACAGATAATATGTTCCGATGTGTGTAGAGATACAGTGGTATTCTATCAATGAAAACATAAATATAAGTCATATTAATTGAACTAGAATCTGTTTATTAAAATAGTGAATAATTGATATTGATAAAATATCTTAATAATTAAACATAATAGAAAATAATATAACAACAATATTATTTATTATAAATTATTAATACACACACTATATTCTTCATTAAATACTTGTAAATTAAGTACTTCTTCTAACGTACAATCTTGAGAATTGTTACTGTGGTTGCTATCTGAATTACTTATTGATAGGTCTTGATCAAGTTGATCATACATTGCAGAAGTACATTTTTGGAACATCAATTGTGACGGTTCAAATTGTTTGCAACACTTTTTTCGTACCTATCAAATGTTTTAAATAATTAAAACAACAAATTAAAATGTATTACTTTATTGAATCTACATTTAGATGAAGTCTGATTCTTAAAATAGCTTCAAGCGTATTCATTGTCATGCGACTTCTAAGCTTTGATTTTACAACATTCATTACACTGAATACCCTTTCTACAAGTGCATTAGCCAGTGGTAATGAAAGAACTTGTAACGAGAAAAGCGCCAAATCTGCAAAAGCTCTATTTCCACAACTGTTTTTAAAATTATAGACATCAACCCAAAAGCTAGAGGTATCTTTTTTATTTATCAATTCTATACTGCATATATCAGAGTATTTTTATGTTAAAAGTTTATTCCATTGAATTTCGATTATTTCTACGTCAACATCATCATCTACATTTAAAATGAAAACAACAATATAAATTATTAATAAATTATTATACTAGCAGACTACCTAATAGTTCCAAAAGCAAGTCTTTAAATTTTGGTTGTATAGCAGATAATAAAACTACAGGACTGTTCACCTAAGTTTTTCAATAACTTTGGAGTTTTGTGGCAATCGCTGAACCAGCTCTTCACAAAGCGTAAATAAAAATTTAGCACGACGTCCTTTTACAATAAGCAGTTCTTTGGGCTTGACAATATTTTTCTCAACCAACGCTGAGAATTTAAATCCATGATCAATAGAATCAAGTGGTAATAATGCAAGATTATTTTTTAGGGCCTTTGATACACGTTCTCTATCAACAAACTTAATATATTTGGACAATCATGATCTCTTAGGAAATTTGGCTTAATAATCCTTTTAGCGCTAGATAGCATCAGTTGTTTTAATTCCCCGTAAGCATTAGTGATATCTGCATTATTACATTGAAACTTTAAATTCATTTGTGTGACATCTTTAAGTATTGGTCTTAGAAATGTGAAGTACAATAAATTTGTATTGTCTTTATACATCTCATTTAATGTCCTTGCACTGTGACACTTTCATTATTCGAAGCCATTAGAAAGCATGTCTTAAGTTCCAGCCACTGATCTAACACTACACTTACACAGTTATAGAAAGCAAGCCATCTTGTAGCACTTAATTTAACAAGCTGCTTTTGCTCTTTGCAACTACTATTTATAGTTTCGTATAAACGTGCACATTCCATTTTCCTTAACGCACTATATTAAAACCATGATACGGTTTCACGAAGCATAAATTCTAAGTTTGCCGGCAATACATCAGAAGCTTTAGATGAACAAGTATTCAACGAATGGCATATACAATTAATTAACTGTAACACCGATTTCACTATCAGTCGTTTAATTTATTTTCAACATATTTAACTGCAGATAATGCTTCTGAGTTCTGATAGTGAAATATTTTGTGTTTCAAGTTTTGTTATATATTCCGGTATAAATCCAAAATTTGAATGTATGAAAACTAAATTAGCTTCCATTTCAGGTTCTTGGATTAGCTGTTGCGCTTCTTTAATAGATAAGGCATCTTCAGCATTTAGACTTAGTAATACTTTTCGTATATCATTGTAATGTTTGCAGTAATAGGAAACCGCCATTATCCATGTACCCTATCTGGTTAATATTGGTTCTAGTGGAAGTGGTATGGTTGGTGCTTCACTTTTAAATGCTAAGACACGTGCAGGAGCCTTTAAGAAAACCTGTTTAACCCTGGAAATAAGTTTATCAACTTTCTTAAACTTTTTGAAGCACATGAAAATAGTCAAGGCCATAGTTTAGCTGTAAAAGCATATTTTCTAGCATCCAATAATTACAATATTAAAAATTCTGTTGATAAAAATATGACAAACTTAAAAAAAAACCAGCACTTGATCGTATTTATGTTTTAGAGCAAGTTTTTGAAATTGTTAAGCTTTTGAGGAAACAAAATTTTTTCAGTGAGTTTGATGTACCAAATTATAATACTGATAATAATTACTTCGATGATATTATGGACTGGCCTGTAGAATTAAGTGTTTTATAACTTAAATTTTATTTAGTTAAAATAATTATGATTTATAGATATGATGGATCTAACCACTACCCAAAAAAAGTTTCAACTAACCATCCACCAAGATGTCATGATGCTGACTGCAAAAGACCGTTATAATTGTTGTAAATGCCAAGAACATGTGTGTCCAGAATTTATGGAAAATTTTCATACAAAAAAATAATTCAATTTTTTTTAATATTGATATAAAATGAATTCTTTAATTTTAAGTAGGTAGGAACCTAACAAGTAAATTTTAAATTGTAAAAGTATTAAAACGATACAAGTAAAACTTTTTTTTCTGTATGTAATTCATTTTTTATTTCAAGCTATTTAAAATAATTAACTAACAATTTTTAAATTTGGAATTTTCTTTTCTTTTTATTTGATGTATATGTATGCTATCATAAAATAATTAATCAATTAATATTTCTTTTGTTTTATAATAATAAAATTCAAACATATTTTATACATTATTTATTTATTTGTTTGTAGTAATGTAGTCAAGTACTTCAAAACGGGATGGCACCAAATGTTGTGGATTTTGTTTTTTAAATATCTTCTTAAATAATGTTTTGATATTTTTAAAGTATTTTTTTCGAATTCTACGTCAAAATTTATATATAGGTATTTACTACTTACTTTTTTGTTCATAAAAAAAATCATGCACGAAGAGGTTAAATCGAATCTTGTTTGGCTGTAAACTTTAAGAGTTCTAAAAAGTTTCTTCTATTATAGTTAATATTAGGTATATAAAGATTCAGATGAACCTGAACCTCTATAAGGGAGATTTTGTTTCCTCAAAAGCTTAACAATTTCAAAAACTTGCTCTAAAACATAAATACGATCAAGTGCTGGATTTTTTTAAGTTTGTCATATTTTTATCAACAGAAGTTTTAATATTGTAATTATTGGATGCTAGAAAATATACTTCAACAGCTAAACTATGGCCTTGACTATTTTCATGGGCTTCAATGGTGGCATATTTATTTTTGAAATTTGTACATCCAGAAAAAAAGTTACTAGCTGAAAAACTGAATACCATACAAACTATGCAATAAACAGCTTTTACGTAGTTATTGCCTTTACATTATATTGTCAACCATTTCCTCGGTATTAAATTACCTTTTAGGTCTGTTTAATTATATATTCTATGAAGAGACCATGCTAAATTTTCTAACAACTTACCCAGATGTTAATAAGGTCAAGATGGGTTTGAAGATAAGAGGAGGCAAGTATGATGTCTGTGTTAGAGGCCAGTATATCTGTGTACGTAGCTATATTCGTATTTGCAACTTTGGGAGTGTCCGATGTGTATATATTAAATAAGTTTGGGGCGAGATCACTTCCTTGAGAGATTCCGGCTTGTATAGAGAAGTATGAGGAAACCGAGTTCCCTTGTCTGACTGCAAATGACCTATTACAAAGATAGGAGCGAATGAGTAAGTAGTAGGGTGCTAGAAGGAAAAGTTTTAGTTTGTAGAGGAGGCCGATATGCCAAACTCGATCAAACGCCTGAGCAAAGTCTAAAAAGACTCCAGGGCAGAATTCCTTTTTTTAAAATGTGGTTGCTATTTGATCTGTGAGTCTGTGAATTTGTTGGGTTGTTGAGTGATTTGTCCTGAACCCGAATTGCGAGTGAGGTATTATGTTTTGAGATTTAACTATAGGTTTTATTTTCAGTATAATTTTTTCAAATATTTTTGTTAGTGTAGGGAGTAGACTTATGGGTCTATAGAAGGATGTTAAGTGTTTGGGTTTTTTACATAATTGCTCTCGATTCGAGGAATTGAGTTTATGTAGTTTCTAACGGAGGCCAAAACTTCGGGATCAGTCTTGCGATGATTTGAATGTTTCCCTCTGTTGTCTATAGACGCCATCCCAGTCCCAGTTGTTCCTTGGATAATAGTATGAATTCTTCTTTTGGTTATTCCCAAGGTATTTATCAAAAAAGTTTTATAAACACGAATTTTTTGCACATTTTTCTTAATGTAGAAAGCGCAATTCGGCTTTCTAGGTTCTTAAGCACTTACGCGACGGTATTTGAGAATAAGGGTTTCAATACATGAATTCAAGTAGTCTCGTTGTCGTTGGAAAGAACCCATGGCCCAATAATCTGAAACAGTTGTGATCTGTAGTCCTGTGAAATATTCTTTGTACACGAGAGAATACATTTATCACTACATGGTGGTCCCATCTTTCGAATATCAACCATTTTTACCGTTCTTGATTTATAAGCTTGTCCTGAATTTTTCAACCTTTTTGCTTTCAATTTGCCCCAGTTGTTAACATCGCACAGTCTTTTTTGGGTTTGTTAGTATTAGTAGGATACGTTGTTTCAAGAAAATTACCTGAATTCGAGTCAGCACTTCGAGTTGCACTCGGTGTATCTGTACCTGTACTTGATGAATCATTATCTTCACTGGATGGTTGCTAACTGTCACTTGAGCCACCAAGTGACAGTTCATCTGAACTACTTTCAGAATTACGTAACAATATTGGCTGTCGTTTTATAATTGATTTAGTTGCGCTGGTTCTTGTAATAAAATACACACTTTTTTTATGTGTAACTTTCTTTACTTGCTGTTGTTGGTCTTCGCTGCTGACTACTGTTTCTGGCTCTTTAGTAGGTGGTTCTTCACATAATTCAATGTGCTGCTGTTTTGAAGTTGTTGCTAGTTGACCCTCACTGCTGACTAGTGTTTCTGCACCTACTTGTCCTCCTGCCACAACAATTTGTATCATCTTTCGTGCTCTGCTACTCATTTTTAGTCCTACTGTAAATACTTCACTATTAGGTACCCTTAATTTTTTTCAAATTCTATTCTAAGGTATGGGGAACTCCAAAAAATTAATTAAGATAAACAAATAGAAATAGTTCTATTAAAATTTAGATACGGACATTAAAATACGTAATTTTAATTACATATTTTCGTACTTCAAATAGGTATTAATATAATAATATATAATATTATGATTAAACATATTGGTGAAGATACCTAACAGCAAAAACTATAGCCAAAGCTTTTTTTATCGATTTGTGCATACTTTTTTTCACAATTTGTTAATGTACGAGACGCAAAAGCAATAGGTTTCCGTAAAGAATATACACAGCGAAGAAGGATTTGAAGAATCACGGATATGTCTAACATGCGCCGAGAAAGCTAAAGAATGTAAAGCTGTTGAACATTGGCAAAAAAAAAACAAAAATCATCGACTATATCACAATGTCGATTTGTTGAATCGTATCTTATGCCACAGCCAGGATTTGACCATGTTGATTTAAATGAAAAAGGTTCTGGAAAGGTAACTGTATTTCTCAAGAATGGCAATACATTTCGTACCTAACAAACTATACAACATGCCAAGATTAGGTAAAATCATTCTAGACAACAGCTGCTCATCAGATTCCTTGTTAAGTATTTTAGCATGTGCTGCAGCTGATAGTAGTACTTATTTCGAATTTTTATCCCGCAAAGCAAAGCAAAATAAAACTGCGAAATTTATTATAAACATGATATGTCCAAAACTGAAAAAAATTATGAACAGAGAACGTATTTTATTACTGGCTCTATTTTTTCTGTCTAATACTGAATATATTGGTGATGTATTTTTTATTGTACAATTTTGTACACCCCCTCAAACACGACCAAAATCGTTTTTTATTATAGTATAAATATTGTATATTATGTTTCGTTGGAGGGACTAGGTGTTTCCCGGCTCACACACAGGAATGCATGTAGGTCCGGGGTCCGCGGGGTCTCTATCTAAATGTAGATAAATTATAGTAAATTGTATTCATAGCCCATACTATCCATCTATTCTATTTATAGTCCAAATAGTCCAATCCAACTATATTGATAACCGATAGCAATTATTATTATATTAATATATTATGAAACTTGTTTACACACCAGCCATTTCCCAACATTATTACTTGCTTAAACGATCGTTAGTCTTATGGATACATTTGCGTTTTGAGCTCTTCATCATGAATAGACTCCGCAATATACTGTAATAGGAACTAGGAAACGTGCGTTACATTAGTGCAATAGTACATTAGTACTTATTTGATATAAATATTAAAAATTTACGTATACAAATAACAAATTACGTTGTTGTATAATATTATACAATACTTTTTGTATAATCGTTTTTATTTAATATGAAACCTATAAAAAGAAAAGGAAGAACTGCTCGAGAAAAAGAAAAAAGGAAAAAATAGTTGTTAGAAGTCGGGAAAAAATGTGCGAAATTAAATTCATTTTTTTCAATAAGGTAGGACCTATTTGTTTAACTATTAAATTTTAGAAGTACTCTAGTAGTAATTTAGTCATCTAAAACAGTAAACTAAATAAATAGTGTATAGCCAAGTTCCCAAGTAGGTGGACGGTGGTGTGTAAATAATTTTTAATTAGGGGAGTCGAAGCAAAATATAATGATCTAGTATATTATGAACTTAGTACTGTACCTAGAACTTAGAAGTACCTACATAAGTACTTTTATATTTATTTGTTCATCTTTATACCTATGCATCATAGATGGCCAATACTTGGATGATGTAGAAAGTGTTAACAATGATTCAGCCAATCTAAATCAAATCGAACCAAGTATTTTAGAAAAAAATGAAAGAGAAATTAAAAAAAAAATGAAAATGGTAATAATTAATTAATTCAAACATTTTATTTGTTAAATTTTGACTGAAAGCAAACAATTTTATGTTGAATACTCTAATTGTCACTATAATGAATATAATTGCACTCTATAGTTTAGTAAAATTTATTTTAGTTGATTATTAAAACTGAATTATAAACTAATAAAATAATACTATCTACAATAGTTCATGCTTTTAGTTCAATAAAATTGTTCAGCAAATATTTTTTCTAGAATTTTTAGTATAACTGGCCCACTGTCAAAATATCTCCAAACTAGTGGCATAGATTTATTCAAATGCCAACCGTTAGTAAAGGCAGCATTAAAATAATTAGAAACATTTAGGCGTGGAATGGAAGACATTAAAAAAACAAGTAATGAATTTATTGAGTAGGCAAATAATAAAATAGATTAAATTATGGACGATGAAGAAAATATGCTATGTATACAAGAACAATTTGAAGTAACACGTTTTAGGGGAAAAAAATGCCTGGTGAGAATTTGGATGATGATCCCATAAAAGATGCTGAAAAAAAATTCACAGTTGAAGTACATAACTATGTAATGGATACAGTTATTGAAAGTATGAAATCAAGATTTACTAATAATAGTGAATTGTTGACAGACTTGGCTCTTTTGGCACAAGAAAAAATTACCACATCATGCTTTTAAGACTTTATCAAAAAAAATATTGAAATTTACCAACTATAAAACTGAAGATGAAGTTTATAACCAAATTCATGTAGAATTAATAAGTTTTTCGAATAACTGGGAATTTTTAAAAATGTCAATTGCAGATGAATATGAAATATTGAATTGGGAACTTGAAAATGACGAGGATGATTTGGAAGGTGTCTCTGAAGAAATGAGTCAAGTTATGTGTAATAGTTGTAGAAACTATACACTGTGTTGTTACAAGTTACTGATAAAATACAATTTATATAGTAACGCTTATCAAGTTTTAACTTTTTTAGTCTGCCCGTTACCCAAGTTGCTTGTGAAAGATCTTTCTCTACTTTAAAGTAGGTATATAAAAAATCGGTTAGAAAGTAAACTTAGTAATGAAAATACTGAAGCATTTATGCTAATGTCGGTTGAAAAATAAATGTTGGTAAATATTGATAATGATCATACAATTGATTAACTGTCACAAAAAAGTAATCTTCTTTCATCATGTCTTTAACATTTTTATTTACTTATTATTTATGTTTAAAACATAAAATAATTACTTAATATTCTTATTTTGGTTTGTTTATTAGGCATATATTATATTTATAAAATATTATGATTTGTTATAGAAAATTCAAGCATGATATTGCTTATTTATATATTATAATTATGTTTAATAAATGGTTAAATGGTTAATTGAACTTTTTTTTCAATTGTTTAAAGAGTGTAACAATTATAAATAAGTATGTTACATGACACTTATATGTATACGTACGGACTCTGCTGCTGACCAATGCATTATTAACATACACATACAAACACACATATAGTTGTAAGGCCTATGGCCAAGCCACTGAATGTATAAGTAGTTAGTCGATTGTACACCTTAGACATAAAGGATTGCAGGACTCCGTACGACTACGTTTAGGTCATTTTTAGTATACAAGATAATTACCGGGAGTAGCATTATTTATAGGTATTTAGTATATAATAAAAGTTCATAACACCTGAAACATAATCCTAGTTATTTATATTACATTTAAGATTCCTACATTCTACCCCTGGCTACGGAAACCATATATCTATAGAGTCCTACAACTCTCCCTGGATATCCCATATTTAACTGGTCATTCCCCAACCACGTTACAAGAGAATACATACATGTAGGCGTAACTAGGCCTTTAGGCTTAAAAATTGAATTGAGATGAACAGTCACTAAAATATTGATACTGATTAAAGGTATATTTATTATTTTTATGTCCTCTTACATATATTATAAGCTAAAGTCTAAAAGGTTAGGTAAATAAATAATTATAAAATTAATTTGTAGTGTTGGTGGGGGAGGGGGTAAAACCTAATTTAACTTCCCCACACCCCCCTTATATTAAAGCCTATGCCGTAAACCTTAACATGTGGCCTGGTGTAATATATTTTCCCGGCCTGAATTTTTCTCCCAGGCCGTACCTGTTTATATTATTTATATATGTTTATAAAGTATGTACTGTGAAAAGTTTAAAAAAAAGGTCCTGCTAATAAAGTCGATAGTGTTAAGGTTGTATTACTTTATTTATTTTTATTTAATAAATACAATGTAACCGGTATAGTCACAAAATTGTATCTTGCTTTCAGTACATTAGGAAAACTGTCACTGCTTGTTAATTTTTGCAACCAACTATAAATTATTTTGGTTGTTTTTCCTTTTTTTTTTATGTCCCAGGTCTGTTATGTGTACTCACTTTTTGTATGTTTAAAAAAATGCATATTTAATTAAGTACCTGGTAACTTTGGGCACATTGGCACTCCAATATTTTTAGCTTTCAATTCGTATCAAGAATGTAAAGATAAACGTAGAAGTAATTTCCAGACATCATATCTCTACTTAATAATATATATATATTATTCTTTGTTTTCACTATTATTACTTTATTATGACATTGCCAAGTTAGTTTTTTTATCACAGCTATGACAGTTTTATTTTCAAAAAATTAAAATATAATTTCTCCCCTGTATCATTATTTAAAATTGCTATTTAGTATTCTCCTTGGTTACTATCAACGCGGCTCGTGATGTTCAAAGTGGTAAGGGGTCATGTGTTCGAAAGGTCGTATGTTCGAAATTATCGATAAATGAAACATGAATTTTACCAAAATATTTATTATTCGTTGATTCGATTTTTGGCGTAAAAAATTAAATTTAAAAATATCAAAAAGTCGTAAAATAAATTAGTCGTTAATAAATGTAAATGCTAAATAAAAAAAAAAAACTAAAAACTTAAATTATACGATATCCTCTTAGAAATTCAATAATACTTATGTCTACATTTTTTTAGTCTTAGAACTAAATTTTTATTCTTTGTTCCCGTTCTTCGTTGCATGTTTTTCTTTTTTTACTTGTTCGGCCTTGAATGATTTGCTCTATAGAGTTTTCAGTTTCATTCTGAATCTTTTGGAACTGTCTCATAAATTTGTAAACTCCTGGTTGTTTTGATCTATAAATATTTTTTAATAGTTTAGTTATAAGTTTATAACAATTATGTTATGGTTATTGATATATTGTTCCTACCTATTAAGTCGACCGGGCCATGATTCAGCAATATTTGTTGTTCTTGGCAAATTTGCATCAACTCTTGGAGCTACTGACCACATGTCAATTGGAAATAAGGGAGGGTGTCGTTGAGGTTTAGTACGTCCGCGTAGTCTCATAGCTTATTTAGCATAAATGTAAGTATTTTCGAAGTATTCTAAAAGTGATTGTTCTCTTTCGTTGTCACTAAATAATAATTTCACAATTTCCCAACCTTCGATTACCTAAAAAATATAATATATTTTAAACATTTCAAGTTCCCACGAATAATATTATTAACATTGCATGACTCTGAAATATTAGATAATAATAAAATAAATAATAAAATTAAAAAAAAGTAAGTGTTATGTAATTTTTTTTTAATACGTACTTTATTTACTGGAAGAAAAGAAAGAGCAGGTAAATGCTGACAAATCAAATTAAATTCCGGGTCTGCCATATACTTTATAGATAGCCCTTCTTTTTGAATAAGGCGCCAGATATTTTGACAAATGTGAAAAAACAAACAGAATGAGTTACAAATGGAAAGACGTCATTGATCGCGTTGATTGAATCTTTTTCAAACTCCGTTATTATTTCAAGTTCCTTATTACTTTCGAAATTAATATTATTTTTAATCGCAAAATTATTAAATTCGTTTAGCACTGTTTTATAGTCATCTTCAGTTTGGTTGGTCATCAGTACGTATACTAATGGTACACAAATGTTGTTATTAACGCCTCGTAAAATTGATCCATGTATTGTAAATATCTGCTTAAACATTCCAGGACAAGCCTTGAATGTTCCATCAGCGAGCCAACAATTTGATTCCCTCAAGTATATACAATTTTGAACGGTTGTAAAAATCATAAATTTATTATTTCCTTCGATTACATTTTTCAAAAGGAATGGTTGTCCTGAAATTGTATTTTGAAGTTCCAATGGAGGTATAAAATTTAATGAAACTGGTTCTAGTTCTTTTCCTCTTCTTTGTCTTTTTACAATTTGCTTGGATGCGTTTTTAGTTACTTGAGATGAAATTATAACGTTGCAATTCGCAATTTCGTTTTGATATATTTGATTTGGCGAATCTTGTGAAGTTTGAGCACATTAATTAATTTTATTTTTTAGAATTTTGCAATGATGTTTAACTGTATCTGGTGCGTGAGAATGATCATTAATAATAGGTAAAACAATTGTCTTGTTTATGTTCACCGTGCTCAAATATTGTCCGAAATGTTGCTCCATATCGTTTTGTACATTTCCAATAATCTCCGGAGGAAAGTGGAAATGGTCCGGAGTTGCGGGAAGCCGGCCGGAACGTGTCGGGAGAAACCGGTGTTTCTTCGGTGAGACCGGACGACGCTCCCGTGAAGGAGAAGAATGTTCCGACTGTAACCGACCAGAAAGCTGTCAGAACCCATAGACAACCAGAACCTCCAGGCAGAACCCGTCTGTCGATAGGGGATTGGGTCTATTATAATGCGCATCCGCTATCAAGTACAGAAAAGCGGGAACATGCGGGGTTCGCTCCGAAATGGTTAGGACCGGTCAAGTTGTGTAAGCAACTAGGAACTGGAGTGTTCTTGACAGAGGGTAAATACCCTACCAAATTACATGTCTCAGCGATAAATCGAGCTGTAAGACCGTCAGAGAACACTAACTAACCATGTTTATTTTCAGATGACAGACCGAGCAGCGCCAAACCGAAACAACCGCCCATCCCGTGGGGCTCTGGCTGCCCACGTGGAAATAGGTTAATAGCAACATAACTGCTACGGGACGCAAGAAAGCTGTCCGGAGACGGGCCTGACGACGTGGTGGGTGGTTGGACGGCGGAACGGGCGACCACCGCCTCGTTTGGACGAATACGGGCCAGCCCAACGGCTGTAATCACGTTTTTTAGGCATTGGCGGTAAACCATTTCGTGAACAGAGTGAGAAGAAATATGATGTTTATAAAGATCTATTTTTGGGGATAGCTGATCTTTTAAAAAAATATGACCCAATATTAAAAAAACACTTCGAAACAGGACCTACAAATTCTATATATTGTAGTAATTACATACAAAATGATCTCATTGCGTCCATCAGTATTGTAATCGCAATACAAAAAGGCAGTTAAAAGCTGCTTTAATAAATGAAAAAGTGTCAATATTGGCTGATAAGACTAGTGACAACTGTCACCATGAACAATTATCTGTTCACTGTTGTAATTAGATATTTTGATAAATTTAAAAACAAGCCAATAGAACAGTTTGTACGCATGAAGCGAATGATGACAATTGTTGTCACAAGTATATTTAATGCTTTAAATGAGGTAGTTAAAGAGTATGAAATAAAATGGGAAAATATTATTTCTACTTGTTTTGACGGTGCTGCAACTATGTCTGGAAATATGACAGGAGTTCAGACAAAGTTTAAGGAGAAAAATCCAAAATATTTTTTTGTACATTGTTATGGCCATTACTTGAACTTATTATTAGTTGATTCTATTGGCAATGACAATAAAGTTACATTTAACTTTTTTGGGTGTATCCAAATAGTATTTAACTTCATTGAAGGAAGTTGTACCAGGCATGCAGTTTTTGAAAATTTGTCAAAGTTAATAAATATAAAATTGAACACTATAAAATTATTATCAACCACTAGATGGGCATGTCGGTCTGAAGTGGTCAATGCTGTAAAAAATAAATATTCTGCTTTGTTGATTGCCATTAAACAAATTACAGATAATACTAAGTTATTGAAACGGTTAAAACATTAAGGGCCAGCTGAGCGACGCATGGAGCTATAAAATAATAAAATATATTGTACAAAAATTCATGTTATTTTTTTTTAATAGTAGGTATTACTAGCCTTAAAATGTGGACTAATATAGTAATATATATATGGTTCTTTTTAAATTTAAATGTTTTTATTATTTATATTTATAATCTGTATTTACAAAGTTATACAATTAGTAAAATGGAAGGGGTTATATCGGGGTGAAGGGGAAGTCGCCCATTAACGACCCCCAAATATAGTTAAAATATTTTCTGCCCCCCTCCTTTCCAAGAGGGTCTAGTACCGTCTATTTCACTCTCGGACACGATACGTTGTACGATGTGTGTCTAGATTAAGTTCTATGTTACATTTATATTATACTGTTATTATAATCATAAAGTCGTGTTACAATAGTGTTAAATACCTCAATACTCAAATTCACTCAGGCTTCAATTTCAACAAAAATTACTGCCAGTTCTAAGCCTGGAAAAGTGTGAAAGGAAGTTTAGTACGTAGGTTTAAAGAAGTATTTTCAAATGAGCAATTAGAGCAACTGAAGGATTATATTATTGATATTGAACGCCGTACATTCGGATTAACTAAAGTACAGTGCCAAAAATTTGTGTATAATTATGCAGAAAAAGTTGGTATTGCACATTGTTTTAATAATGTTACTAAAATGGCAGAAGACGGGTTGGTTATTAACGTTTATGAGTAAACACAAACTAAGTTTAAGAACTTCTGAAACAACTTCAGTTGGCCGACTTATGTGCTTCAACAAAACAAATGTTGATACATTTTTTTGTACTTAAAAAGAAATTCGTTTACAACATAACTATCAAAGTTTCCAAATATATAATGTTGATGAGTCCGGATTGTCCACAGTTTCAACCAAGCAACCTAAAGTTATATCTCTTACAGGGAAAAAGCGAGTAGCCAAATTAGTGACAGCAGAAAGGGGTAAAAAAGTTACCATTGTCTGTGGAGTAAATGCTGTAGGTACTTATATACCACCATTTTTCATTTATCCTCAAAAAATAACATTACGTTTACTAACTATTATGCATGGTTGAATAAAATAAAACTAAAGTCAGGTTTACTAAACAGTTAGGTTATGTTGATAATAAAAAAGGTTGATTTTATTAATTCTAATCTAATATATTGTAAATTATAATCCACTAAATAGGTTAGATTAAGAAAATATATAGTAAACATTGCGTTTACTAACTATTATGCATGGTTGAATTAAATAAAACTAAAGTCAGGTTTACTGAACAGTTCAGTTCAGTTGATAATTATAAAGGTTGATTTTATTAATTCTAATCTAATATATTGGTTGAACCAACTATAATATTGAGGTAAAGCAATCCCATGTAATAGTAAACATAACTATATTGTTTAATTACTACAATGAAGTAGTTTTATTGAAATTTCAACTAAATATAAAGTCGAAACAGCTAAATATTTTTAACTAAACCAATTTAGTATTTATAACTACACTTATAGATTGTCCCTATGTTAACCTGAAAATACGATTAAAATAACCATTTAAATAGCTGGGTTAAACCTTTATTTTTTTCCGTGTGTTAATATCGACAATATGTCAAAGGTGGCCCGAAATTTAATTTAAATTTTCAATATCATATATTTCATATTATATCATTTCAAACGTTTTTAATGAAAAATAATTGAAGACTTTGAGCGATTCAAAAGTTTTTATATTTCAATGTAGTACATCGTAATTTTTAGCTTATTATTATTTTTTATTGTAATGACTTCAGACTAATAGTTAAAAGATTATTTTAGTTAAATTATCAATATTTGTGTGTTTTAATATATAAGTTATATTAGTTATATTTATATAACCATCGATGAATGAATTAATAGTAAAGTGAGAATGTCTTATTATTTACACCTTATGTAACTGGTTTCTGAGGTTCGGAGTTATATTGGATTATAACAATTAGGTATGTAGTAGCCAAACGTATAAGCTGTAAAAACAGAAACATAAATGTGATTACTATATTATATTATGTTGGAGTAAACCTTAACAAATTACAGTAGTCACGGTAATCCGAAGGAAATTGGGAAAAGGGGTTCGGAACGATCAGTTTATCAATTCATTCGGATTACCTATGACTTTGCTTACGTGGGGCCATTTTAAAGTATTTTTTTCGACAAAAATGAAATCACTCTAAAGTATGATACGCGAATAAACGCATTATCAACATATGGAATCTTTCGATGCATATGTGTGATATGCAGTCGTAATAATCGATATAATTATTTTTTTATTGGTCTCTCTAAGTACAGGGTTAGAAAGAACAAACGCATTTTTTTCAAAATAATGCTACGCTATAAGTATTTAAAAGTATTTCGGTAGACAAATTTTAATTATACCTACCTAAAAATATAGAAGCAAATTGCACATGCACTATATGCAGTTTTTTTATGTGTAACAAAATTTAGATGTTGAAAACAATATCGGTCATATGGCACTCTTGAGCCGTTATCCAGAAATGCAGGCGCTCGCGAACGGGGTAATATACGATTGCGAACGGACCTTTTCCGGTGACACGATTGCGAACGTTTTTACCCGACTTTAATTTTGCGATGTTGTCAGATTTGGTGTTAATAACAAATTTTTAAATAATAATTTTAAAAATAATCAAATAGTAATAATATAAGGGTTTTTTGCTATTAGGTACACCACGCCGGGGCGATGCCGATAAGATAGATAGGTACAATGGTTAAAATGATTTTTCAGCGTACCGTTTTTACCCAGTGACGAAATTTAAGATGCATTTTTAGCATTAATAGCTGAATGCCCCAACCTAGAAAAAGCTCATGTATTTACAGACTATTTAGTATCGACATATATTGCACCTGATTCATTATTTCCACCATATCTTTGGGCACAAGAACCCTCAGTAAATCCAAGGTATGGTTTTAAAATTTTTTAAATTAAATTCTTGTTCCTTCCTATGTTAATTTTATTAGTAAATTCAAAATCTCTAAGTTTTTATAATTATTTTTTAGAACTACTAATGTTCCAGAGAGCTTTCATAGGACGTACAATGGTCAGTTTTATAGCCCCCATCCTCCAACACACGTAGTTATATCAGTTTTAAAAAAAACACAAGCTCAAACTTTGACAATAATTAATTCAATTAAAAACAATGTACATAATCCTATGGCTAAAAAAGATTAATCTAAAATTGAATTAACTCTACAAAATTATAATGATTATAAAAAAAACAAGGATTTAATTTTATATTTAAGAAAAACTGGAAAATGCTACCAAGGAAAAAATTTTAAAAAAAGTAAAAATGTAGAAAAATTTTTAAAAACTATTATTTTGAATGTATTTTTATGTATTATTTTATTTTTTATTCAGAACTCAGATCTATGTATGTATGTATTATTTTATTTATTTTTCAGTTTCTAATGTAATACTAGCTAACATGTGTATTTTTAAAACTAGTATTTTGAATGTATTATATTATTTTTTTATAGGTACAGTTTCTATAACGTAAAATTAACAAGTACATTTTGTAACAGTATTATTAATATTTATACAACGAAAATTGTTTTAATTAATCAACATTTTAAACGCTACATACCTATATGTATAATTTTATTTTAGTTTGTAACGAAGAGTTGTTGTTTTAATTGTATGTATTATTAATACCAATAGTTTATATTAAAAAAAAAAAATGTTTATAATTAATGTTAAAAATAAATAAAAATAAATAAATGTTTAAAATATTCAGAAATTATAAACTTGGCAACGTTGTCTAAAAAAACGTTCGCAATCGTTCGATTTTAG
This sequence comes from Rhopalosiphum padi, assembly GCF_020882245.1. Classification (NCBI taxonomy): domain Eukaryota; kingdom Metazoa; phylum Arthropoda; class Insecta; order Hemiptera; family Aphididae; genus Rhopalosiphum; species Rhopalosiphum padi. The sequence goes on from NC_083599.1 coordinate 43,991,354, forward strand.
GCTAAAAAAACAAATTCTCTGATAAGAGTTATTCGTTCGCAATCGTGTTGTACCCACCAAACGAGCCTATCGTATCGGTCAGCTATGTCCCGGTACCTATCTCATCAATCGTGTGATCTCGTCACACACTCCTTCATCAAGAGTTCGTGGCTTGTATTGATAGACTTTTGATCTTAAATGACCCCAAAAAATTACCTGTTGTCAAGTCAGTGGAGCGAGGGGGCCACAGAAAGCACGTAATGAGACGTTCAGGGAAGTTTTGGCGAAAAACTACCATTAAACCACACCATATTGACAACTAAAACTGCACGTTATCAGCTTTAAAACGAGCCGTCTACCACGCCAATTGGACTTCTCCAATTGAAGTATTAATAATTTTGAAAACATGAGGTTGTTCTAACGGACCCTGTACAATAATAAAACGGTGACGATGTACGCTCGATGCCGTTTGGGTTACCGCATCACTCGGATCACCACGACGCTACTGTATATATTAAATTTATTAAATAGGTATTTACCGCGTGGAAAAACGATAAATTCACAGAAAAAAAACCGCATGCTGAAACTTTAAGTTCTCTGTTCATAATTTGGTATGTAAATGAATTGATCTAAAAAATATAAATTTTAAGAAACACATATTAAAACACGCTAATGTCCTACAGACTATAGTAGAGGTTGCCGGCCAGTCGACCGCAATCGATTGGTTGATCGTTGTAAAAATTAATTTTACCATTATCGGTTGATCGCGTAATAAAAAATCGAATAATGTGGTTTATTCTTCAATAATTATTCTTTGAAGCTTAGACCTTTTTTTATAAATAAAATCTCCTAAAGACTTAAATTCTCAATTTGCCTAGATGCCAATCACCAGCGATTAAAATTTTCGAATAAAGCTCATTTATTTGAAAAGGTTGGCAACCCCTATTCTATAGTATGTATTTCATTTATTTTAATAATTTTAATACATAGCATTCATAATTCGTAACAAAAAAAGTTTATAAAGAGAATATTTGGTAGTAATACGTTATATATAATTAATATTAATTAATTACGTTATACGTACATTAATTATGACTTTTGAAAATAGGTATGCATACTATCACAATCTGATAAATCTTATATACAAATTACATTGAATTCAGTATTTTACTCATCAATTCCCCGCATTCCTGCCCAAATTAATAACCCATTATTGCACTTATTTATTTCTAATTTGTTTCCAGAACCTTTCATACAATATCTGTAATTTTAGCCTCCGTTTGATCTTAATTAAAACAAATAAATAATATTACTATACTTACCAACATGATGGTGGAAATATCTAGATTATTGTTTTTCAGTACATTTCTTAATGATATAAGAACTGAATTGACAGCCTGTCGAAGAAAAATATTACTAATATTTTGTTATTTATATATTACCAAATAGAAAATGGTAATATAAATATGTTATTATTTTTAGTAAACGAAAAAAATATACTATGATGTACAAAAGCTGTGCATTTTCTTGTCAGTTTTCATTCTGATTTAATCTATACAGTCGTCAGACCATCGTAATTAATACTTACACGTGCCGTGAGATGCGAGATACATTTTATTGAAAATATTAAAATTAAAGCATAAATGCATTTAATTTAATTCATAAAACGTATTAATATTTTTACTATAAATCACGGTAAATTATAATATTTGTGATATAAATCGATATAAAATAATAATAGTTTTAATAACTTATGAACAGAATTAATAGTGTTCATTTGATAATGAGAATTAGTCGTTTACATTTTTATTATTAAAACAATAAATAACATAAATGTCTAAACAAATTTTAAAATAATTTAAGAGTGTTTTTTATGTCACTACTTGCTGTGCTCACTGTATGAGTGCGATTATGGAATAAAATCACTCCGGTATACACCTACGCTTATTGATAATTATGATTAAATATTATTCAACCGTAGATTATTACACAAAATGGTTAGAAATTATATTAGAAAAACTGATAGGCAGTCTTGGGATGAAAAGTCTATGGAAAATGCGATCATGGCATGTTACAATAAAGCAGTGTTTCCCAACCGGTGGTCCGTGGGCCAGTCATAGGTGGTCCGCGGTACCTTTCTTAGTTTTCTATTAAAAATTATTTTTTTTTTTTTGAACAGCGAAAAATATTTTATTTTACCGTAATATACGGTTATCTTATCGTTGTTTCTGCCGACGACCGATAAGTATTTTCCACTTTTATAAGTGTGTAGGTATCAGAGTAATAAATTATACTATTATCGCGAACGATAATGATCATGTCAATTGCAAACATCGTTGCTTATATATTTATACTTTATGAGTACCGACAAATAACTGTTATTCAGTATGCGCTCGTTATTCGTTTGATTACCACGCAGTACGTTTTGAAAGAAATTAAAAGTTTATAGTTTAGTTTTTTTAAGTGTTATTTTTTTGAAACCTAGTCGGACTAAGTCAAGAATATGTCACGAAAGAGGAAATATGATGATAGTTATATTAAATATGGATTCACTGAAATTGAAGTAAATCGAGAAATAAGACCTCAATGTGTGATATGTACTGTTGTGCTTAGTAACGATGCTTTGAAACCAGCAAAGCTACTGCGGCATTTGCATACGATTCATCCTACGCTCAAAGACCAACCACCCGAATTTTTTGAAGGAAAATGTAAAAGCTTAAAGAAAACGAAACTAGGACCAAGTGGGGCAAATGTCGCATTGTCACAGCAAATGCTAACTGCATCATTTGAAATCTCCCAACTAATCAGTAAGTCAAAAAAAGCACACAGTATCGGCGAAACATTAATTAAGCCTAGCTTGCTAATAGCTGCAAACATTTTCGGAGAAGATGCCAAGAAAAAAATTCAAAATATGCCACTGTCCAATAATACAGTAAAGGCACGAATTGGAAAAATGTCATGCGATATCGAAGAGCAACTACTAGGTAAAATAAAAAGTTCCCCTTACTTCGCTCTTCAATGTGATGAAACTACTGACATTGCGCAATGTTGCCAGTTATTAGTTTTTGTGCGGTTTTTAGACGTTGAGGATAAGACCATAAAAGAAGAGTTATTGCTGTCAAGTGTACTGGAGACAACGTCGAAAGGGATCGATGTAATGCAGATCATTAGTAATTATTTTGAAAATCATGATCTCAAGTGGGAGAAACTAGTTGGCTTTTGTACGGACGGAGCTCCAGCTATGCTAGGATGTCGTTCAGGTCTTGCAACATTAGTGAAAGAAAAAAATCCGTCAACTTTAACAACACACTGCGTCATTCATCGGCAAGCGTTAGCTACAAAAACATTACCAGAAGAATTAGCTAATGTTTTGAAACTGGCAATAAAGTTAGTGAATTTTGTAAAAAGCAAAGCACTTAACACACGTATTTTCAAAAAACTTTGTGTTGAATTGGACTCCGAATACGACACATTACTTTTTCATACAGAGGTTCGCTGGCTTTCAAAAGGGAATATGCTAAAACGGTTGTATGAACTAAAAGAGGAAATGAAAATATTTTTAAACGAGAAGGATTCAGAGTTACTTGAAAAATTTTGTGATTTGAAATTTGAATTACAATTTGCTTATTTAGTAGATATTTTTGAGCACTTAAATAACCTTAATTTGCAACTTCAAGGTTCGGGACACAAAACCTTGGAATTTAGAGCAAATATTTTTATTTTTGAAGATAAAATTCGCGCATTTGTATGCAAAATTAATCTATGGATGAATAAAATCGAGAATAATAATTATTCAGCATTTCAGACATTCCAAACTCTTATCAACGACGATCAATATGCTGATATTTTAATCGAAATTCAACATAACATAAAAAAACATCTGGAAAAATTAAAATCTGAATTTATTCGCTACTTTCCGGAATGGAACGAAGTTAACAGTGTTCAAAAAATAATTCGAAACCCTTTTTGTGCAAAAGTTGAAGAAGCCCCAGAATATCTTCAAGAAGCTGTCATCGAACTGCAAAATGACTGACTGCAAAAATATGTTTGATTCTGGTATGAACCTTGAGGAATTTTGGTGCAGAAGGGCAACATTACATATTCAACTACGGGAAATTGCCTTACGTTATTTAGTAGTATTTTCAACTACGTATTTGTGTGAACAAGGAAATCGCTTGGACGTAAGTGACGACATGCGTTTAGCCATTAGCAACATTCATCCGAGAATTGAAAAACTGGTCAAAGAAATGCAGCCACAAAAATCACACTAAGTAAATTATTAGTAAAGTTTAATAATTAAATAATTATATATAATAGTACAGTAAAATAATAAAAATTTTTCAATAAATTTTGTGTATTCTTGTTAATGAGCAAAAAAAAAAAAAAGGGTCTTCCTAGTTTGTGTAAAATTAAGGTGGTCCGCGACCTATAAAATATTGTGGAAGTGGTCCGTGGTGGTAAAAAGGTTGGGAAACACTGCAATAAAGAAATGGGCTATAGAAAAGCTGCAGTTTCTTTTAATGTGCCACAATCTACCTTAGAAAGAAGATTGAAAAAGTATAAAGATACTGGAGATCCAGGAAAAAAAAGTTAGTATATAATAGATATTATCTATCATGAAAAATAATAGAACATAGGTATTTTAATTTAATTTTACTATTATAATTTTCAACAAATATAAATATTTTAATATTAATTTACTATTACCAATATTAAAATAGAAAACGAAATTTATGGACAGATAAAATCTGATAATTTTTATCATGTTTTATTAAATAGATAATACTTTTAATATTCTAGGATTAGGTGCTTTTAAAACGGTTTTCAATGAGGAACAAGAAAATCAACTTGTTAATTATATTAAAGCAATGGAAGCTCGTTTATTTGGTCTCACTACAAAAGAAATTCGGCTTTTGGCATATCAACTTGCAGAAAAAAATCAAATAAACCATCCATTTGCCAAAGAAAATGATCAAGCTGGTTTAGATTGGATGTACAATTTTATGAAAAGACATCCAGATTTGTCAATTCGTAAACCAGAAGCTACATCAGCTGCTCGAGCTTCAAGTTTCAATCCTACAGCAGTAGGTAAGTTTTATACCCTACTATCTGGTATAATAGATACTCATAAGCTTCAAGCTTCGCAAATATACAATGTCGATGAAACCGGTATTACTTGTGTACCAAAAACACAAAGTAAAGTAGTTGCATGCCGTGGACGTCGACAAGTAGGTGCTTTAACTTCTGCAGAAAGAGGACAAACTGTTACTGTCGAAATATGCATGTGTGCCGATGGTTCATTTATGCCCCCTATGTTAATATTTCCCCGTGTAAGATCAAAACCAGAATTAATTGATGGAGCTCTACCTGGTTCATGGGCAGAAGTCCACCCTAGTGGATGGATTCAGAGTGATTTATTTTTAAAATGGTTTGAAAAGTTTATTGTGTTTTCTAGAGCTTCTAATACCAATAGAGTATTACTTTTGCTTGATGGCCATGCTACCCACACAAAAAACATTGCACTTATAGATAAAGCACGTGAATCTGGTGTTATTTTACTTTGCTTCCCTCCACACTGCACCCATAAGCTTCAGCCCTTAGACGTTGCTTTTATGAAACCTCTTAGCATTTACTATTGTGATGAAGTGAAAAAATGGTTAAGAGAGCATGCTGGTGAGCACAGAGTAGTAACGCGTTATCAAATCGCATCACTTCTAGGTAAAGCATACTTAAAAGCTGCTACAATGACTACTGCTATAAATGGCTTTAAAGCTACTGGCATATGGCCACTAGATCCTAATAATTTTAATGAATCGGATTTCTTAGCTAGTGCTACAACAGAAATAGAGTTGGAAAATCAAGAAAAAGATGGTTCAATTGAAGAAAATATACCACATACATCAACATCTTCACCAGGCTACACTAATAGTAATAAAACAGCAGTTTCAATAGATGAATACATACCACTTACACCAACACACTCTTCTTTACCAGGTTGCTCTCATTGGTCACAGCCTTTTCCAAATTCTTCACCAGAAGATTTAATGCCAATTCCAAAAAGTAATAAGACAACTAAAAGAAATTCTAGGAGACGTGGCAAGACTGCAATTCTAACTGAATCACCATATAAAAATGAACTTTTGGCTCTATCAATCAACAAAACTTCTATAACTTCAGTTAAAAGATCTATATACATTATACATTATACATCTACACATTAGAAGAAACAAAAAAGAAAAAAGTTATGACTAGAAGTTCAAAAGACAAAAAACTTAAAAAGAAAAAAAAATCAAATTCCATTGTCAAGTTCTGAAAATGATGATGATATTTGCTTTTATTGTAATGAACTGTACTCGAAGTCTATTGATGGCTGGATTAAATGCTCACTCTGTAAGAGATGGGCTCATAATCTTTGTGCTGGCATGATGAAGAAGAAGACTCTATTTTTGTGTGTGAATTTTGTTTATAATTTTTTTTCAATGTGTTACTCTAATATCTTTTACTACCTAATTACTTTATTTATACTTGTTACTCATAAAATCATTTGTTAGTATAAAATATAAAATAAAAAAATGTATAGGTATTAATAAAATAATAAATAAATCAAAAAATATGTGTTTTGTCAAATTTTTATTCATTTTATTAAACATACCCCATTTTGCCCCATACATAGGGCAAAATGAACTTTTTAAGTTTTTAATTTTTACTAAGTGAAAAATTGTTTTATTGTTATTAACTGATAGTGGTGTTATATTAAACAACATAAAGATCACATGACTCCAATTTTAAAAAAATATCATGTGAAATTAACATTTTATTCCTCCTAAAACCTTAACGTTCCCATTTTGCCCCATGTTCCCCTAAATGTCTAAACAAATTTTAAAATAATTTAAGAGTGTTTTTAATGTCACTACTTGCTGTGCTCACTGTATGAGTGCGATTATGGAATAAAATCACTCCGGTATACACCGCTTACCACTTGCTTGATCCTCTCGGCCCGGTACGATATAAACACGATACGGAACGAGACACATAACAGCTGACATGCCAGCGCTATATTCCAGTAGATGACGCTGGCAGGGTAGTCGTGCCCCGTAGTGCTATTGTCATCATCTAATGAGGTGTATGACGCGTAAACTGAAATGAGCGTGACGTACGCGTACACGACAAAATACAGCATGCTAGTGGTCAAATTTACTGCCAAGTCGAGCCCGTAACACGTGGACAGGCCGTCGACCAGCTGACAACCACGCCAGTGATCGCGCCACGCAGCTTCCAGCTGCCAGTGTAGCGGCCGGTGGCCACCTCGACGACCGACCGCTGGTGGCCGGGCCGCATCAAGTGCTATATTATTTAACCGGTAGACGACGTCACGGCACGTGTCCTCCACAATCACGCACATGCACACGATCACGGATTCGACAACGGTCGTCACGGTGACCGCAGGCAGGCACAGCAGCAGTACGTCGACAACCGCAAATCTATTGGGCCGGGCTATCAACACGGCCACCGATCTGGCCAACACCACTACTCCGACCACCGTTGCGTACGCGCCAGCCATGGTGAACGCGTGCTGCCGCCGCAGCAATCGCCCACCTGAAACACGCCTGTTTGTGCCACGGCTCAGCACGTTGTACGCATAGTTCAGCAGGTGTGCTGTGCTTGACCACCGGTGGGCTGCAGCCGTGGCCACGGACACTATCGCTTGCACTGCGCCGGCAGTGGAGACGATCCACTCAACATTCGGCGAACACGAGACGGCGTCGCCGCAAGACCAATCGCCCACCAGCGACGCGCACCGGCGCACTGTCCAATAGAACCACAGTATCATCAGTGCACTATGCGCCAGCCATCGTCTGTCTGCCGCAAACACACCATCAAACTTTAGACAACCTCTACCAACGCTGCTCGCACTGCCATTTACTGTAACAAGAACACAAAATATAGCTGTGACATTTGTACTGATTATTGTACGCACTATTTCGCCATCACCGAGTCGATGTCGTCAATAATATCTATAGCATTGATTATAGAATAGACAGATGTGTAATGATGTGGGGATTTTCGGTAACTACATTTTATTTATAATATAATATTTAACTAAAGGGGCCGATAGGCAGTATTGTATGAATTAACATTATATTATTATGACTGGCAGAAAAAAAAATATTTTATTCCTTAAATCGGTATATGGCAGTGACAGGAAAAGCAATAATAGAACCGAAATTTTATTAGCATCGCACTATTGAGTAATAATTTATTTTATTACGAAAAATTAACTCACTTGGTATTATTGTATGAATACAATGGGCATTTTAATTAGTTTTACTTTATTAATTAAAATGAAATAAATGATTGTTAGGTGTTTTGCAATAACAAATCTATATATTATGTTAATAATAATATTATTATTTTTTCCTGCATGAGACTGCAAGAATAAACATTTTAATGGTTTTTTTAAATTATTAGTTAAGTCTCATTTAAAGTTATTAAAAAAATGTTAAATATTATTGTTCAATTTCAATATTTTAAATGTAATTCTCGTGCGCTTCAAAAAAAACTTCAACTACCTAATAATACAATTATTTTAATGTTTATCGTAAATAAGATGTAATAAGTATCGATATTTTGTATGAATATAACTACCAATTAAACAACAAAACTCTTCCTCGTGGAGATGACGAATAGCAACTTGCCATTAAATCTGCTATACAACAGTCCATCTTCTACCTTATAGATACCTAACGTACAGCACCTCTGCTCGTATATTCTGCTTTAACCTTCTTTCTGATGTCTAAGAGCTCTGCTTCAGAAGTTTGACACATATGCACCATCTCTTTTTATTTGAGCACCACGCAGACATCTAGCTGTTCATCAAACACTTCTTCAGTCAACACAATTGGACTGACAGAGAACAAAATATACAGACAATGTCTGGCACTAAACTAAAACTATAAGACAACCGGCAGTGTTGCAGATTTTTAAAATCTAATAATCGTACCAAACTGATTTTAGTTATCTTACTTTATCGGACGAAATCATAGACGTATAAATATATAATATGTTTTTATCTCTATAGTCCTTATGGCCTATGTACGAAATACGAATACCACTATACCAGCTACTTGTATAATGTCATAGTCATTTTTTAAAAATAAAGAAGTTTTTTCATTTGTAAATTCCATAGGCATACCTATTATATGTATTTGGATTCCATATAACGAAAACTTTCAACATTTATGTGTAATACAATATTAATTGTTAAAGATAAAGTCATTATCAATACTTAAAAAAATAAATAATATAATGTTACAAATTAGCTGTTTATAGTTAGTTATCTCGATTTTATAACCATATCATGAAAAATAAAATATAAAATGCAATAGTAAAGGTAAGTAGATGCATATTAAGATGAAGTTAAACAATATAAAATAAAATAATTATTTTTTTAAACCGCAAGTGTTTTTGGATTTAGTCATTTGGAATATAAATTGATGCATTCACATTATCTGTGAACATATCAGGTTCAGTAATTGGAAGATTACTATTAGTAGGATATAAAACTGCACTTGTTATAGAGTTAATCATTCTTTGAGTTCGAGTAAAGTTAATAAAATTTTTATCTTCATATCTTTCTCCCTTTATACATTGTTTAGCTAAAAGAGTGCCATTGATAGTAGATGTTATGAGACGGAATCTGCGTTTGGTTTTAATTTCATTTAGTCTAGAGAATACACGTTCAAAGTCAGCATTAGAATGCGGTAGACTTAAAACTAGCACCATTTTTACAGCTTGTACATTTGCAATTTTTTTAATTTTGTTATATAAATTATTTTGCGGATAATTTGCGTGATTTTGCAGACAAGTTTTCAATTTTTGCGGACAAATAGTTTTTTAGCAAATCAAAAAAATTGTTGACATGCTATAATAAAATTTTGCAATCTTGCGGACTTTTCAAATTCATTTGACAAACATTTTTAATATTATAATATACCTTATTAAAATTATAATTTTTACAAATTAAACAATTTTTTCCCAAAATGTAAAAAAAACAGATTAGGTACTTTATTTGTTATTATTCTTTTTTAAACATGTTATTATTTTGACTATTAAAACCTGCTAACTTAGTTTCTCAGTTTATTTTAATTTTAACCTATATTTGCAGTATTCCTATTAATCGTGAAATTAATAAATTATTTTTTTATTACCTTTTATTATTTGTATTACCAATTTAAACCATATTGAAATAGCCCTTTTTTCTTTAAAATTAAAATGTAACTTATTTAAAAAAACACACGATTTTTTACTATAACATCTAAGTTTCCTTAGAATACAAAAGAATTTGTACACCACATTTTTTTAATTTTGATATAGGTACTGGCTTATGTTTAAAATCATCATACTCTTCCCAATGTCCATCATTTCTTAGTGCAACTGCTACATAATGACCCATACCTGTTCTTACAGTACTTCTGTTACCGATAAATTCAGCTGTTCCACGCAATATAAAAAGTTCATTCAAAAATGTTATTTTTGTTGGTATGCTTTCCAAACTGCAAACAACATCATCAAAGACGGCTTTTGCCACACCCAATAAGCTTTTCTCATCACTTTTATTTTATGTTTGAATAAATTGTATCATTTTGAATATTGTTTGGTGAATACTTAACAAATTATAATACATTTATTGTATACCTAGAAACGCTATTTAAAATCATAATAAAATTTAATTTAACTTAATATTATAAGAAAATCTTTTTAACCAAAATGTTAAAATAAGTAGAATCGTGTTCTTCATTGCAATATTCTAAATATTAATCTACTAAAAAAAAAAAAACTGTTTGTCCGCAAAAATTGAAAACTAGTCCGCAAAATTACGCAAATTATTCGAAAAATAATGGTATACTAAAAAGTGAAGTAATCGAAATTTTTAATTTTTGCAACATTTCACCAGCATGTCAACCGTTTTTTTTTGATTTGCTAAAAAACCACTTGTCCGCAAAATCACGCAAATTATCCGCAAAATAGTGTATATAACAAAATTCATAAATTGCAAATGTAGATACATGCTGTCGAAATGGAGGTCTTAAAACTGCCAGTGAAAAATCAGCAAGTTCTTGAAACATTTTGTGATATTCTTTGAGACCTTAATTGTAATTTAATCAAATTTAATATTTTACCATAGTAAGTCTAGAGAATCATCAGAGTACTGATCTATCTATCTCTAATGTAGTGATGCTTTCTAGAATAGAGTTATGTTCCAATGGAAGAGCTCTCCATTGATCATGAATTTTCTGAATAAGTTCATGATTTGTTTCATCAACAATTCTGGGAGATAATGTAACTAGCGATTGTTAAGAAGGATTTTGTTTACGCAAGTTCAATGATAATGCATGTTTTTCCGTCAACACTGACAGTTTACTAAAATATTTATTTTATGCCAAATAATTGGAATAGATAGGCACGACCCTCATCGCACTGTGACTCAAAATCGAAGATAATACTAAAATGATATAATTTTTGAAATCAACAGGTCTACAATTTAATCCGACAATAATATGTAAACTATTTGCATATACAATGCTTCCTGGTTTAGATGTCAAAGTCGGTGAACGAATATCCTATTTTTTTCCCCAATTATTATATTATGTTTTAAATTTATATTCTATTTTATATTATGCTATTTTATAGATATCTTATATTTAGGAATTGCATATTGCTCTGTATGCTCTCAATTTATAGCAGATATAGCTAGAAATCTGAAGTATACAATGGTGAATTAAAAAATTGAAAATTAAAAATGCATATTTTGCCAATTTTAGCTAAAAAAGTCAATATTTCATTGATTTTATACGCATATTATGCATATTTCATATTTTTCTAAAAAAATTGATTTTTTTTTCTTAACCTGTATATTTAAATTTATATTAAATTAAACTTAACAGATTACAGGTATTAGAAAACATTCATTTTTTTCGTAATTTAAAAATACTTTTAATTTTATTTTCAGCTCAACAAGATATCAAAATACCAACTAGATATAATTTTCTTTCCAATTATAAATAGTTTTTACGTATATTATTAATTTATTAGTAACATCTGATGTATTTTATTTTTGGAATTTAGAATAATTATTTTGCAAATTTAATATTTTTAATGCATATTTTGTCTTTTTAGCTCCTACAACTTCCGAGCCCTACTTATATCTATTGATATTGTAGATTTAATAATACTTGTAAATTCGAATTTCTAAAATAAAGTAGGTATTTCGTTTGTTTATAAAAGTGACAAATTAAATTCATAAAAAACGTAAACTAATTAATTTAATTAAGTATAGATATTGTTATTGTTATTGTTTTTTTTGCAATTTTACAACGATATTATTTTTAATAAAATTTTATATTTTTGAAAAACCAAATGAAATTTTTGCTACGTTAGGAATTTATATTAAATAAAAACAATTATTAATACAGTAGATTCTAGTTATGTCGAATAGGAACAGGAAAAAGATCGAGATATTGAGAACATCCAGATATTGAGTTTTCTTATAATTCTTTGAAAATTGAAAAAATTGGTAAATAATTTGAATGCCTAAAGTTCTAATGTAACATACATATAAATAAATTTTTTATCATGTTTGAAGCCGACGGCGATGTGGGAACTGCTTTCGTATACTTCCACGTCATATAAATAAACTACAATAATGTAAAAATTAATTTTTTTATTTTAAATCTGTCATTAAAGTTTGTTTAATATTACTTTTGTTTTTGTAATTTATGCTTATTTTCCATTTTACTATATTGTATTGTATATGAATAACAATTAATTATAAATATTAGCACTTGTCGAAGTTTTATTATTGTAAGCATTTTACAATAGAAAATCTGAGTTTTTAAAACAGGACATTAAAATACTACAAAAGACAGCTGAATACTAAATTATATTATACAAAATATAGTTTTGAATAATTTTACTGTATGCAATAATATGGCTAAACATAGCTAAACTTTCCGCTGTGCAGTCTGACCAACGACAGTGGAATGAAACGTTATTTTGGGCGCTCAAAAGTCCTATTCAAAATTTATTTAGAAAAAAAAATGTCAAAACCCTATTATCATATATTCCTTACCTCAAATATAAAATGTTACAATCATATATTTATTTTTACCTTGTGTGTAATTATTTGAACGTAGAAAAAATTGTATGTTGTATACGATTTTTTCGTATAAATAATGGTACTTTATATTTTATTTATCAGGGAAATATAATTTATTTTTATGTTATTTACTGTATGTGTAATAATGATACTAAATAGATAAAAAAATATTTATTTTAATTTTTTTTTTGTTTTACAATCCAAAGTTATTTGGACATTTTTTAAATTTCAAGATTTTTTATTTTCTGTTCCGTATGAATAAAAATTACTCAATTTTACCCAAAATATAGTATGTACATAAAATAAAGAAAATTCCAAGGATTTTTAAAATGTTATTTTTATTTTTTGCGTCCATATGTGATTATAGCGCACAGAAATTATTTCTGTAAGGTTTATCGCAATATTTGCAACAAAACATGATTATATAGGATATTTATTAACTTAGACATTTGAATTGGGTATTTTTATGTCATTAACAAATAAGATAATTGTTATGACGATCAATTACGTATATTATATTGATTTGAACTTGTCGTTAGTTAGTATGTAGTTTGTAATTTTGCAAACGTGCAGTTGAAGTGAGATATTTATATTTAACATAATATACTTTAAAAGCTATAGAGTTTATTCTCATAAGAATATACACTTGTATTATTAACTTTATTTATTTACTTTGTACGTGATACATGTTATATGCTCTATGCAATCCATGACAGCTGTTAGTACAAGACAATTATTGTTTATTTTTATTCAAGATAAATTCAGTGGTTTGAAGTGGAACGGTGTAAAGCAATAGAAAGTGCAATTTTAAATTTTTCTTTAGCATTATCAAAAATATGGATAAAAGGTTGCCGGAATAATAATTAATTTAATTAAATGCATACTGAATGGCTTGATTCGTACTTCAAAATATCTAACCACAATAATAATAAAGTTTCAACATCGTTAAATGAAGGTAGACGGTAAACCTATTAAAAATTTTAATGAATGTACAGATAGTTCTAAAAGACGAAAAAATAATATGTCAATAGCTACTTCTACTATGACAACTCCTGAGATACATTACGCTTCACAAAATAAATGTTCATTGGCTAGACAGTGAAATATTTTCCAACTTTTTAAAGAGGTAACATCATCCGATAAAGCTTCAGATTTTATAGTCTTACGCCAAGTTAAACACTTCAAAAATTATACCACTTACGGCTGATGAAGCGTTGGCATTTTTTATTGAAAATGATTTAACTAAACAACAATATTTGAATATACGATTAACCGCGAAACAACATAATGCTGATATTTATTCACCGTATGATACAATTATTGCAGCAAAAGCATTGTGTTATCCCAAAAACTGCATAATATCTGAATCTTTTTGTGAAATAAAACTTCAAGATCTTCTCAACCACGCCTCAAAAAGAATATTTGAAATTCCTTTAATACATTTTAATGAAGATTATTTAAATGAATTTGAAATTATTTATAAATGGGGTTGTGATGGAAGTAATGGACAGTCACTATATAAACAACAGTATCATAATTCAAACTAATGTTCTGTCAGTGATTTATTTCTTTTATCAATTGTTCCTCTCCAGTTGCACTCTTTTAATGAAACTAATGAAAAAAAATATAGTATAGAAAAATATAAGAACTTCTACACGGTTTTGTAGATCAATCAAGTTTAAATTCCAAAAAGAAACAAAGGTTACTACATTACACGAAGTAAATTCTATTGAAGACCAAATACAAAATTGGTTGGCTTCACACATATATTTAATGGTAAAGAAGTAACAGTTAAGCATACCTACTTTGGTATTTACAATGGTTGACGGAAAGATAAATGAGTTATAAAATATTATACATAATTTTTAAATAGGTAGTATTTATTTTAAGTTATTATTTACATGTTATTATCATAAATGTATGTAACTCCATGACAGATACCTCAAGTCAAAGATGTTACATATTTTGTGGTTCTTCTCCAAAAGACATGAATAATATTGATCAGGTAAAAAATAGATTAATTAACCACGAATCTGGACTGTCCACACTTCACGCATGGATACGATTCTTTGAATGTTAGATACACGTTTCATATCGTTTGGAATGCAAGACTTGACAAGTATGTAAGATTGTTATAATATAAAAAATGTATTTAATCAATAATTACATTAAACATTAAAAATTACATTTTAATTTATAACACCAGCACAAAAGCTAAGTTTTGCACAACGAAAAAAAAATTCAAGAACGTTTTCGCATAGAAATGGGTTTATTGGTTGAATGGTTGATGTTGTACTACAAGATAAAAACGAACTAATATTAATTTGATAAAATACGAACTATGCAAATTATACATATATTTACTCTTACAAATATACTTTCAGGAAAAGGAAATACAAACGATGGTAACACGGCAAGACGATTTTCAGAAAAGAGCGCGGAAATAACTGGAATTAATTTTACATTACTTAAACGTTTTGGGAACATATTATCTGTAATTGCTAGTGGACGTGAAATTAATCCAATTACGTTTGATAAATATGCTTTGGCTACGGCTAAATTGTCTGTACATCTTTATCCTTGGTACTATATGCCGGCAAGTGTATACAAAATACTTATTCATGGAGCTGATGTAATAAGATTCGCCATTCTGCCTATTGGTAAAGAATTTATTTTTTTAAATATATTAAAATAATATTTTTATATATTTATTTTTTGTAGGACAACATTCTGAAGAAGCCCAAGAATCTATAGAAATAAGGATTACAAACGAATAAGGCAAAATCATACAAGAAAAAATAGTAGATTAAATACCAATAAAGATTTAAAGTACACATACTACTCATTAGATCCTTACATATCGTCCATAAAGAACTACCGAATAAATGTCGACTCACATTCAGTGATGATTTACAAAACTTGTTTATGTTTCCAGAAAACTCAGATAAAAGTACAATTAATGTATTAAATTCTTCATTTTCAGAAATTGAAATATAAGAAAATGAATAATCTATCATATTAATATAATTATTGAACTTTTTTTTAAAGTTCAAAAATAAATTATTTAGATACGTGACATACATTTACCTATTTAATAATATAAAAATATAAATGTACAACATATTATCTAGGTATGTAGGTAAATACAAAGATGGATACATTTCCTTTGTATATTTTGATATATTATGTATATGTTTCAGGTGAACGAAAAAAAATAAATCATGTTTTGTTGCAAATATTGCGATAAACCTTACAGAAATAATTTCTGTGCGCTATAATCCACTATTGACGCAAAAAATAACATTTTCAAAATCTTGGGAATTGTCTTTATTTTATGTACATATCAGGTTTTGGGTAAAATTGAGTAATTTTTATTTACATGCTACAGAAAAAAAAAAATCTTGAAATTTAAAAATTGTCCAAATAACTTTAAATTGTAAAACAAAAAAAAATTAAAATAAATATTTTTTTATCTTTCTAGTATCATTAATACATATACAGGAAATAACATAAAAAAAATTATATTTCCCTGATAAATAAAATATAAAGTATCATTAAAAATAAGGAAAAAATCGTATAAAACGTACAATTTTTTTCTACATTCAAATAATTACACACAATGTAAAAATAAATGTATGATTGTAAAATTTTATATTTGAGGTAAGGAACATATGATAATAGGGTTTTGACATTTTTTTTTCTAAATTAAT
This sequence comes from Rhopalosiphum padi, assembly GCF_020882245.1. NCBI lineage: Eukaryota > Metazoa > Arthropoda > Insecta > Hemiptera > Aphididae > Rhopalosiphum > Rhopalosiphum padi. Next base: position 44,008,199 of record NC_083599.1, read on the forward strand.
TTTGAATAGGACTTTTGAGCGCCCAAAATAACGTTTCAGACCACTGTGCGACGCGCCGACGACTAACGACCACCAACAACATGTATATGTCGCATCCACTTAATGTAATCGTATTTTTCATGAAATGGATATCCATTTCATGAACAACGATCATATCGTGTAAGTCAAATTTTAGTTCATGAAATGGACATATATTTTATCCATTTCATGAAATGGAAACTCTTATTTTACACTTTGTGTAATATTTTTAATTAATTACATCAATGGGTAACATTTTGTGAAATCGAAATAATAATATTGATACGAGTACACGAATCTAGTATCTTTAAACTGTAAGTATTAAGATACTAAATAGGTACCTATTGTAGAACTTACTGTACTATACTAATAAGTAATATGTTATCGACACCTGTTATCGATAAATAATCGCATCAATTGTATGAGTGTAATAGCACTCTGGAAAGTTTTTATTTTTATTTTTATATGATGCCAGTACGTTTTCTCGAGCCGTATATTAACGTTCATTACAAGGAATACAATTTATAAAATGGAATTTGATTCATTTGCTGAATATTATGAAAAATTAAATGCCTACTATGTAGGCAAACCCGGGAAAAAACCACCCACCAAAAATGAGGTTCAATTAATAATTGAAGAAATATTAGCGGCCAAAATAAAAATGTAAGTAATTGTTAAAATATACAAAATATTTACACTTCAAATAAAATTATAACAATCAGCCATCAGGGCTTGTATTTCAAAAAACTATTTTGTTTTATGTTATTTGGAATTAAGAGGAAGCTATACCCGCAGTGTTGTCTCTGTCTTACTAACGTACATTATAACAAATTTTCATTCAGTAGAATACATTTTGTGATGTTAGCTTTAATATTAGAGTAAATTTACCTATTATCAAATTTAAAGGTAAGAATATTATCTAGACAATGACATATGCTTTTAATGATATTATTATTTTAGAGTTATGAACATTTTAAAGTTGTAATATTTCACATAGCTGTAACTCACTTTAAAATAATAATATCATTAAAAGCATATGTCATTGTCTAGATATTATTCTTACCTTTAAATTTGATAATAGGTAAATTCACTCTAATATTAAAGCTAACATCACAAAATGTATTCTTCTGAACGAAAATTTGTTATGATGTACGTTAGTAAGACAGAGACAACAAATGCGGGTATGTCCTCTTATGCTTTTATTAGGAGTGCGATGAAAAAAATAAAGAACCATAATACATCATACAAAAAATTAAAATGATGAAATAATATTACAAAACTAAACACACCATTACCGTCCGATTTGAACGACAAAGTTCAGCGCAAATCATAAGCTTCTATATCTATAGCCGCTGCGCTGTCGTGATGTTATTATTACGCGTATATAAAAAACCCGCGACATCTAATTTTTTAAAAATTACCGAAGTTAATAATGATAAAGAGCTTACATAACGTGAAACAGTTTCTCATATTTCTGGGGGACAAGGTTTTTTAAGTTGCATTTGTAAACGCCAATGTGAATCAAAACGTTGTGCTTGTTTTAAAGCTTCGGTAAAATGCAACATTCGTTGCCATAGCTCTAATATTTGTAAAAATAAGTAATAATTTATTATTTATATAAATAATAAATTATTAATTATTATTATAATGATTATTATAACTATTTATATTTATATAATTTATTATTATTATAAAATATAATTATAATACAATATTACATAATTATAATAATCATGAATAAATGTAATAAAATGTACTCGTATCAATGTTATTATTTCGATTTCACAAAAAGTTACCTATTGATGTAATTAATTAAAAATATTACACAAAGTGTAAAATAAGAGTTTCCATTTCATGAAATGGATAAAATATATGTCCATTTCATGAACTAAAATTTGACTTACACGATATGATCGTTGTTCATGAAATGGATATCCATTTCATGAAAAATACGATTACACTAAGTGGATGCGACATATATAATACATAATAGTATAATACATATTATAGTAAATCATGAATGGCGGTAGTTATTTTTGTAACACTAAATAAGTGAATAACCAATGTTTAAAAGTAAAAATAATATGATATAATATTTTCACGTTAATAAAAAAAAATAAATATTAAACGTGCATAAAATAAAATTTCACTGTATTTTAGAAAAACTGACTTCGAATATCAGAAAAATTAATATAATGATATCATTGAAAAAAAAACTCAAAAAATGCAAAAGAAAAATTAGCGATAATTTAAAAAAAAGCTTTTATACTCTTCAACCTCATATTTATAATTTTATAGATAAAATATTATATTATTACAATATGAAATTTACATTAACATTAATAGTATAATTGAACCTTATAAATATAAAAACCCAAAAAAAAAAGATTATTCAACAATACAATGAAAACACTATTATGAGGGCTGAATATGTGAAGATGATGTCTCATTATTTTTCTGATATATAAGTATATAACTTATAATCATTAGAGCGCGGATTAGTATGCATTGAAAACAAATATGAGCTAAAATAACAATGTAAGTGTTGCAATGAAATGTCTTACTGGGACAACTGGGAAAAATATCTGTACAAAGATGGAAAATGTATTGAAGAAAAATGTTGGTCTTGCTATGCTAAAGAAAATTAAAAACATTCTTAATGGTGAATTAATTGACATGAAAGACTTACCAGAAGACTTAGATATTAATGATCTGACATATTTCTAAATATGCTCCCATCACATCGGTAAACGTAGAAAGATAATTTTCCGCCTATAAAACTTTACTTACAAATAATAGAAGGTCTTTCAAAGTCGAGAACATAAAAAAACATTTGATAATCCAGTGTAACGCAAGTAAGTACATAATTAGAATTATAAAATGATTATTTTTTAATACATAAAAATTATAATTGCTAGGTATAGAAGATGCTGAGTGTTGAAAAATCCAAAGACCTCCCATTCAACAGTTTTTACATTTTATTTTAGTAATATAGCATGTATAAAATATACATTTTTAGTCATATATACAAGATATGTTTTTTTTTAAATTAAATTTGAATAAGTATGTATTTTTTAATTAAAAATAAATGCATATTAAAGCGCATATTTTGATATTTTTTGGTGCATATGTATGCGCATATTTTTAAGATTTTAAGCACATAAAGTCCCGAGCCCTGATTATTATTATTAAAAGTGCATAAAATAACGAAATCTAAAGTAAGGATTTAAACGGAATTAAAATATAATGATAATAATCTTAAAAAACTTACCTCTTTTGGTACAAAACACTTTGTTATCGATTTCTCTGACCAACAACAACCCGAGTATCTGTGAAATAATGTAAAACGGACCTAAGGTCTTGAATCCAAACGTTTTGCTCATCGTAATCATAATATTATTGATCCAAAACAATGTTGTAGACAATTAAATCGTTTTTGCAGTATTAATTTTCTCTAATATATTTAATAATAAACTTAAGATCAGTTATAGTTTTCTTCAAATGACGAATATCAGCTTTATATCTAATAACAAAAAACCTATAATATGGTGAAGGGTATTGACATAATTATTATATAATGTGTACCTGCCAATAATGTGTAATATGTATAATAAACATGACGTACCTATCAATTCTCAGTGAAAACATATAATATTGTATTGATTTAGTAGGAGGTAGGTACTTATTATATAAAATTGCTTAGCGGACGATAAACATAGGTACAATATCATTTAGTTGATGGGACACCTGTCATGTAAAGTCGGTGAAGAACATAATTATCGGGCTTGTTAAAATGTTTTTTCCAAGACTAAAATGCATTAGTGTTAATTGTTTTATTGTTGATAAATCATATCGTATAAATGACAGGTATATATAAGTATAATATATTATACTATAATGGTAATAGATTAGCTTAACTGAGTAGACAAAATAAAACATAAAGTTTTGATTTTTTATGCATACCCGAGTAACATAATAAGTTTTTTTACTATACAATAGTTATAAAAAAAGAACAATATGGTGCACTGGACAAGTCTTAAAGACTTTCATAGGCTGATTTTGAATACGAAAATGTACATACAATAAACCGTGCTTGGGTTGTTTAGAATTTAGTGCAATAACCGTTTATTTTATAAATGTCGAGTTTTTAGTTCTATAATATATCATTCAATCATTGTACATGAAAAACGATTTTGAGCGAAGATTTTTCAGACCTTATCATTAAATTAATTTTAATTTTCAAGATACATATTTGATATTACTATTTAAGTAGGTACACTATCGATTTTTCACACTCATTATGATTAAGGGTATGCGAATAGGTAATCGATTTGTACGGATAATTAAATAATGTTAAATATATATAATGGACATGATTACATGAATATAAATATGAAATATAATTAAAAATAAAACTATTGTACTGTATATATAACGTATAAGTATTATATAATCATAATAAAATAAATATAAGTACATTGTTTTATATTTAGATATGTATTCTTAAAAGTACTTAGTATAATTTATTTTATTTTAAAATTTAAAAATATGTATAACATAAAGAAAAGCTATATATTTATGCTTATGGACCAACTAAATTTAAGATTTGACAAATATTTATATTAAAGAGAGTCGTAGTTAATAATGAAATACATTTGTTCAAAAATTCCATAATACGGATAATTGACGTTCCATTGTAATTTATTTTACTCTTAGTATGCAAGTGGATTTAATTTTTTTTTTTTTTAATATCGCATTCATTATATAATTAATATTTATACAATATTATTAATATATTTATTAATAAATATGTATTTTTTTTCTATTTATTTATTTTAGATTCTGAAAAAAGTGAGAAATGTATTGATTTTATAATGATATGTTATTTTCTTTTTTTGTATCTATCATCACGATTTGGAGTAGAAATAATGCTTTGATTTTTGATTTCAGCCCCTCTTTGAAAAGGAAAATTCATCTAGTTGGTACTAGAGGGTCAAGTAAAAAAAATCCAGTAGTTTTCAAAAGCGTCAGGAAAAACCCTAAAAAAGTAACGAAAAAACAGGTATTTTTACGCATAATCAGTTTTCGACAAAATCGATTTTTTATTTTAATTCAACTTAAAAACGAATCATTGTAAATACTTGAAATTTTCACCAAATGTTTATATTAGTGTTTTCTATTTACGATTAAATTTTCAAAATATTTTGACCTTTTTTAAGCTACCTATCACTGAAAAAAATAGTACTTGTAACATTGACAAACGCGTTTTGTAGATAATTGACAAATCTAACATGTATTACGCTGACAATATTTTATCGTAGTGATACAATTATTGATAAATTAATAAAAAATTTGTCATATAATGTTGTGGTTTTTTTATCAACCTGACAAAAAGTTGAAAGTTTGATAAATCTTATTACATCCAACCAACAAAATGTATTTATTATTTACAATATGCATTTTTTTTAAATCGATAATTATTTCATCATTCTGACAGTGAATTGTACTTGAATGATAAAATCATATTGTATAAAATATATTTTTCTATTGACAAATTAGTTTGTTCAATGCAACAAACATATAAATCAGCTTTACCAAATATGATTATACTTTACCTAAATTCGTATCTCTGTCCACTAGGTATATATATTATATATGCCCACTTTATTTTTTATGAGAATTATTATAACTTATAATACCTACATTGGCTAAACATTGAATGTATGAATTACGTTTATTAGTTATTAAATAATTTATAGTGTTTTTAAATATTATATTTTATATTTTGCAATCCAGCATATAAAAGAGAAGAACCCTGTCCTCTATTACAAAGAACAAGGCGATGAAAAAATTGAATATTCAGCAAATAATGCACAAGAAGATAGGAACATCATATTGGTTATAGCAATTTATTTTCAATTAAGTATATGTTGGAAAAATTTGGTAATCATATTGTATGTATAGATTCAACACATGGGACAAATATAAATGATTTTCATCTAACTACTCTTTTTGTAATAGACGAGTTTGGGAATGGAATTCCAACAGCATTCTGTATATCAAATAAAAAAAATACTGCTACAACCCAGACTTGCTGCGCTTAATCTATTGGACCTAATATGACAGGTGACAGGTGCCAGGTCATTGACACACAAATTTGCGTGATATTTTTTGTTTACGTACTTCACGCACAACAGCGGCGATATCTCGCGCGACAAGATATCGAATAATACGAGTAATTAAAAGGTCGCTCAAACGTCTACGAAGTATTCGTTAGTTCATAAAATATTATATTAAAATATATTAACTATTATAATATGGAAAATAATGAAATTAAAATTATACGAAGTGAACGAGGCGAAGATCTAGTACTATTAGATAGTAATAAATATCGTTTTATTCGGAAACGTAAAGACAAACGGTTGAAATGGAAGTGTTCAAATAATAAATGTACTGCAAATATTCTAATAGACTCGGAAAAAAAATTATTGATTCAAAGACTCGGTAAGCATTATCATTCCGATATCCCCACGTCTACTATAGAAAGTCAAGTTGTACGTGAAAACTGCAAGCAAAAAGCCGTAGATTGCATTTTAACAAAGCCGAATAAAATAATACGCACTGAACTTTTAACAGACAATTATTCGACTCTATGTCATAAAGACTTTAATACGATTAGGAAAACCATGTACACCGAACGAAGAAAATATTATCCACCATTTCCTAAGTCACTCGATGAAGCATTTACTCAGCTTAAAGAAAATCAAAATGTACCTGACAATCAACTGTTTATATGTTTAACTACAATACAAAATATGGAATTTAAGACGACTTGTACTGACTTTTTTGGCGACGGTAAATTTGAATATGCACCGAAATATTTTGTTCAGCTTTACACAATTCATTGTTTTAAAAATGGCCATTATGTGCCTGTAGTATACTTTTTTTTAAATGACAAATTAAAAGAAACGTACAGTAACATGTGGAAGTTTATTGTTGATTTATGTTTTAAAATGACAAATCGAGTGTTAACCATTACTAATTTGCACTTGGATTTTGAACTTGGAGCCCATAAAGCAGCGGTAGAAATGTTCCCTCAAGTTAATATTATTGGTTGCAGATTCCATCTAGGACAAGCATGGTGGTGAAAGGTAAATTAAAAATAAATTATACTTATAATTATTTTATTATTTTAATTTTTAAAACAGTTAACTTTTAAATTATAGCTTTAAAAAATTGGGAAGTATATCATTTTAATTGAAACATTTATTTTTATTTTAGATAAATAGTGAAAGTAAACTTCGAAATGCATATCAAAATCTGATGACGCCGTAGGAAATTGACTAAAGATGTTTTTTAGTTTTCAATTTATAAACCATGATGAAGTTGAAGATGCATTCGTAGAGTTAATCGCTGTTTGCCCAAATGAAGAAATTGGTCACATTTTTTCAGATTATGTTTTAAATAATTACATAGAGCCTGGCTGTCCGTTTAATACGAAATTGTGGACAATGAAACCTTCGGAAAATCCCAGGTAAGTTTCAAATAAATTAATATATGCAAATTAATAATTACTACAATTAATAACTTTCTAGAACTACCAATGCCGCTGAAAGCTTTCATAGAACATTTAACAGCCAATTTTACAGTTCTCATCCAGCAATATATATATTGTTATTTAAACACTAATTGAAACACAATGAGAAACTTCATTAAAAATAGCAGTTATAGAACAGGGTAAAAAAAAGAAATGTCAATAAAACTATAAAAAAAAATAATTAATATTCATAATAAATATATGTGGTAGGTATGTAGCAAATAAAAGTTCAAGTAATTTATTAAAATATTTAGAGTATGTTGGATTACGCTATCCTGCTATAACTAATTTATAGGTAACTCATGTGTCATTACTTATTACTAGGGCAGAGGACTTGTAGCATTTGCATATTTTTTTTGCATAGTCGCAAAAATAGCAGAGTGTGAAACCAATACGTTTCATGCTTTGACAAAGCTAGTTTTGAAATTTTATTGTGCATATAAATGCATATTTTGCGTTTTTTTTTGGTTTTAGGGCATATTTCTTGCATTTAATATTTTTAGATGCATTTTTAAGTAATTTTTCATTTTATCAATATTTTTTGTCAACGTTTTTATTTATTTATTTATACAACCAAAATAACGTTGGATTTAAAATTATTTTAAATTTTGATCATAATATTAATAAAGTTATTGATTTTACACAGACACGTGTTTTTCCTAGAAACACATCTCAAAAGTTGCCGATTAGATTGATTGTTGGGTTATTAATTTTATTTATAGACAGTAAAGCTAGCCATACACGATCCGGTTCGCCGGAGAGGTCGGATTGCGCAGTTTAACCTGCACAGTTTTAAACGATTCCCGACGACAACATACACGCCACGATTTGCCGGATACGCAGGACTGCGCAGTCACACGCTTTCCGACCAATAGTCCTCAGCTGCGAGTCGTCGAATGTTCAAAATATTTATATTTTTTTGCCGTTTTTTTCAATCAGATTCTCTAACATATTTATCACATTATTTTTTTAAAATTTACATTCAATATGTCAGCCCTAAATGACGACGCCATAGCTTTGGTAGGCTTAGCTCTAATTCTTAAAAACAAAAAACAAAAAAAAACGCGAAAAATGGACCAAAGATTGGCTCTTAAAACGAAAAACCTACAGCCATGTCAATTTATTAAATGAATTGAGATTCGAACCACTGGATTTCAAAAATTATTTACGAATGGACGAGGATACTTATCGTAATCTTCTGTCAATGGTTGCGCCTTTAATACAAAAACAAGACACTGTAATGCGTAAAAGTATTTCTCCGCATGAGAGGTTAGCAGTTACCCTAAGGTTCCTCGCAACTGGAAGGACTTACGAAGACTTAAAATACACTTCAGTTATTTCATCTCAAGCACTTGGAAAAATTATTCCAGAGACCTGTGATGCTTTGTACCGAGTGCTACGTAAGGAATATTTAAGGGTAAGTATACAAAGATACAAAATATTGTAATGAATATATCATATTTTTTTTATTTGATTATAAGTCATATTATGAATTATTATGAAATATGTAATTAATATTTATTAAAATCTATAATATGTAGGTACATAGTTTAGTTTTCAAGCGAGTTCATAAAATTAGTTATATAACAAGCAGCATTTTCTGGTTGAGTTTGATGTTGATTAGTTGTGTTGCCAGCAAAATCATCATTTTCTTGATACACGTAGACACCATTTTCAGAAAAACTGGAATTTGAACTCAAATTAGAATTTGTACTAAAATTGGAATTTGAACTATGATTTCGCGAGTAAAAGCTTGATGTAGTTTCTGCTGCTGTTGTGAACTTATGGTTTAATGTCAAGCTACCCATTTCAGCCTCAAAAAGGATATCATTAATCAACTTTTCAGCAATGATTCGCTGCCTTTTTTCCAATTCCCTCAATCTCATAGCAAAACCTTTTGAAATAACGTCAAACCGATCTTCTTCTATTTTTGGTCGTTTAAAATGATCACGCACCGACACCAACACCTCAGTAGTTAACTTTGCATCGTTTTTTTTAGATTTTTCTGCCCTTGGTGGATTAACGATATCTGATCGCTCAACTGTCGAATTTACCGAGTCGATTCCTTCTACTTCATTTTCCAGATTTTCATCTATTCCAATCTGAAATCAAAATGAGATTTTTTTTATTATTTATTTAAAATTACAATGTGTCAACATATTACATGTTATTACAAGGTATTATTTCAAAAATGAGATTCATTTTATTTTAAAATTAAATAAAATTTTAATTTAATATAATTTTCAATTATATTTTTTTTCAGTTTCCTACAACTGAAAAAGAATGGAAAGACATTGCACAATTATTCGAGGGACGTTGGAACTTTCCACACTGTATTGGTGCGCTCGACGGAAAGCACATAAATATTGTTCCACCAGCTGGAAGTGGATCCGAATTTTTCAATTACAAAGGCCACCATAGTATGGTTCTCTTAGGATTAGTAAATGCAAATTATCAATTTCTATTGGCAGATTTTGGAACAAATGGCAGACATTCTGATGGGGGCGTTCTTCAGAATACAACGTTTTTCGAAAAACTACTAAATGAAGAATTAAACATTCCTTTCGCAGACAACATTGAGGGAAGTTCCAATCAATTACCATATGTTTTTGTTTGCGATGATGCCTTTCCGTTACGAACTGATATGCTTAAACCGTTTCGACAATCACATTTGGATTGTTATGAAAAAAAAAATATTTAATTACAGGTTAAGTCGCGCACGACGAATCGTGGAAAATGCGTTCGGAATATTGGCAAATCGATTTCGTATTTTCCATACACAAATTAATATTGAACCAAAAAAAATCGAAAAAATTGTAATGGCATCATGTGCATTACATAACTTTCTCATTGTAAATTCTCCTACTTCATACGCGCCTCAAAAATGTTTTTACCAAGAAGACATAGCAAACGGAAGTATAACTACGCTTGGATACAACGTTGAAAATAGTAATATGCATAGTTTAGATCGTCGTAACTCGGGGAATATTGCAAATAGGGCAAAACAAGTACGAGAAGATTTTATGAATTATTTCTGTAATGAAGGCACCGTGCCATGGCAAAATAAGTTTATCGCGTAATTTAGTATATTATATATTTATTATAAACGATATATTTGTATATTTGTATTTTTTTTTTTTGTGTCTGACGACAATATTTGGAGCAGTAAAAATGCTTCGATTTTTGACTTCAGCTCCTCTTTGAAAAGGAAATCGAATCTAGTTGGTACTTTGGGGGGTCAAAAGTTAAAAATTTTCAATATTTTTTAAATGAGTCGGGAAAAACCCTAAAAAAATGACGGAAAAACGGGATTTTTTAAGCAAAACCAGTTTTCGTCAAAATCGAATTTTTTAATTTGCTATAACTCAAAAACTAATCGATGTAAAATATTGAAATTTTCACAAAATGTTTATATAACCGTTCTCCAAATACAGTTAAATTTTCAAAGAATTTTGACTTTTTTTGAACTATTTATAGACAATTGAAATTTTTAATTTTCATAAGTATTTTTTTTTAAAATAACGATAAAATTTTTTTGGCTGGCCAGAAAATCTTGAAAATTTAATACAAGGTTTCTTATAAGTTGTTCTTAAAGTGATAAAAAAAAATCCGAAATCGTTAGTCCCAATTTTTTTTTTTTTAAGTGCTTAAAGTTCAAATTTATACGAAATATGTCAAAATTGCAAATATTTGTAAGTAATTTTGTGGTTGAAAAATCGTAAAAAATTTTTCTTTTATAACTAAGTTTTGAAAATTTGGTACAAGGTTCTCCAAACATTTTTCTTCAAATATCTGTAAAAAAAACTCTACCGGATTGAGACAAAAATTTTTTATGAGTGTTTGAAATTAAAATCTTTAAAACCGCGTTAAATAACGGTTTAGCCTCAAACGGTTTTTGATATTTGTTGTTATTCAAATAGTATAAGTCGTAAATACTTGAAAATTTTACCAGTTATTTAGATTGCCATTTTCTTTACGTGATTTGATTTTCAAAATATTTTGAATTTTTTTGAGCTATTTATAGACAGTTGAAATTTTCAATTTTTTTTTATTTTTTTTTTATAAATGTTGATAAAAAAAATTTAGCTAGGACAAATTACTTGAAAATTTAATTGAAAGGTCCACATAACTTGTTCTAACACTCATTCAAAAATTATAAAAATACATAGGCACAATTTTTTTTTTATTAGCATTTGAAGTTCAAATATTGACAAAAATTCGTCAAAATCATGAATATTTTACTATCAAAAGCTAAGAATTGATGATTTAATACTATGCTGTCCATAAGTTAAGCTTAGAATAATTATAAAAAAGTTTGAGAATTATTCAATTTAAAAAATTTTACGAGTGTTTAAAGTTTTAATTTTAATTTGAAATCAAAAATACACGTGTAAAATAATGTTTTACTACTAAATAATTTTCGATTTTTGTTATTTTTACAAAAATAACTAAATATAAGATCTTAAAACTATCTTAAATATTTCAAAAAAATATAAAAAATATATTTCATGAAATTTTAGAACCTCAATTATTTTACCAACCTCAGATATGCTTTCATCTTGTGTGTCCAAATTTGATGTTGATTCTCGAGGCGTATCTTGGTCATTTAGAAAGTTCATCATATCATAATACCACAATTTTGGCCGATAAACATCGTCAGAAGAAGCTCCTGACTTGACAGAAGCTTCATATTTTTTTTTTTCTTTTCGGACGCTGCTTCTTAAATTGTTGATTTTTTTTACCACTAAATCCTTGTTCGCATCTGGTTCAAATTCTTTTAATTTTTCTACTAATACTTTGTAAGCCGCTTCTCTTAGTGGGCGGTCATGGTAAAGCTTAGATTTTGTTTGCCACAGACATGGATATGATTTATATAAATCTATAAATTCTTCCAAATTCTTACGGCTCATTATTATATTATATAATATAATTTAATAAAACATGTATAATATAAAACTTCAATAAACATAAAAAGCACTATGCTGCAAAAGTGAACCAGCCGGTCGAATGACGGTAAACCAACATACGGCCATACACGATCCGGTATGCCTGTACAGTCATGACTGTGCAGGCCAAAAGAATCGTTTTTCGATTTTTTTCCGGCCGCCTGCACAGTCTTCGAAAACTGCGCAAACTTGTAACATACACGTTCCGGAAAAACTGTGCAGTCCGCCTGCGCAGTCCGACCTCTCCGGCGAACCGGATCGTGTATGGCTAGCTTAAGATAATATTGTTCAACGCACAAAATATCGATACGGGCCACGGGGACGCCTATCGCCGACGTCGGAAATATTCATATTCAGTAATCGCTGTTTCTCAACGGTTGACCATCGACCATACGTCCAAACGCGTTCTATTAACTATTTATTATACAAAATGTCTAAAGTTAAAGTTTCTTTATCTTCACAATTAAACAATTATGTGTCTGAATTCGGTTCTGAAGTGTTCTCAACAGACGGTAAAATACTTTATTGTAAAATTTGTGATATCAAGTGTGGAAGTGCTGAAAGGTTTAATGTCACACAACATTTGACTACAGGAAAACATCTGAAATAAGTTGCCCAGAGAAAAAAACGTAAATATAAAAAAAGCTCAACAACATTTTCTAACTGATACTAAAAAGTCGTGCTTCAATAAAGATTTGTGTTCCGCGATGTTATCGGCCAATATACCGTTAAATAAATTATAAATTAAATAATGAATCTTTTAAATCATTTTTATTAAAATATACTAGTAAAATAATTCCATCCGTGACAACATTACGAAAAGGCTATGTAAAGTCTATTCAAAATGAGATGATGACTCGGCGGCCAAGTTGTGCGCATGGGCGTGGCCTTTGTTCCATGGTAGCGCTTGACGCGCCACCACGATGAGAGCTTTAATTAGTCTAGAATCGACTGCCGATGTGAGTGGATAATTTAAAATGCATTGCGCGTATTTTTTGTATGTCTGTCGGTCGCGGTCACCAAACTGTTTACTTACACTGTAATATATTAAATATACTGTATTTAATATAGTATTAGTATAGATATTATATTTTGTATTGAATACTCAGTACATGATATGCAGTGTTTCTTTCAGGTACTTCTCCGGGGGGGCTTTGCCCCCCCGGAGAAAATTTGTAGAATAGAAAAAAAAATCAAATAGTCATAGGTATGACAAATGTAAATTCTATATCACGGCGAATCACCAACAATAGATAAAAGATACATCCAATAAGAGTCAATACGGTATTCTATTTATAATTTTTTATTTCCCGATGGAAATCAGTAATTAGTAATCATATAGATAATATTATGGAACAACGGTGACTATAAATTATTAAACACCAAAAACAATATAAGATTAATTTGTAGGTATTTCATTAGTTTGTAATGTGTATCATTGTTGTTCACTGTGATTAATGTACCTATTACTTTACTATTGTCGAAACGGTGAAATGTATTGACTGTTACTATATTATTTGTTAATGTGTGTTGTGTACCCAGGGCCGTTCAGAGGGGGGGGGGGCAATGGGACCATTTTGCCCCAGGCCCCATTGTTGTAATATTTTTAGGGGGCCCCCAAAAAGTCTTGATGTATAATAATTAAAAACAAAGAACTATCACCGACCACCGTTATTGAGACAAAAATAATCTGCTTTGCGTCATCCACATAATATTAATACTTAAAATAAAATTAAAATATAATTTATTACTGTCTTATACAGTCATACAATGCGCGAGTAAGAGCATGACGTCCAGTCACGTAGTCAAAACAATCTCCTCCACCGCACCGCTCGTCTATGCCGTCGTTTCTACTTAATAATATTTTAATATATTAGTATAATGTGTATAGTATATGTGTGTAGTATAATGTGGATAGATCGCGATAACGATACTTGATTTGCTACGATAGGCGATGGTGCACGCAGCACTCGATATTTTTAGACAAAAACCTATAACCGATACATTGTAGAATTGACTATTCTGTATAGTAAACCACAACCTACACGGCCGCACCATTCGGTTGCTAATTACTCGACAGTCGATGTGTACCACACTACCACAGTGTCCCTGTATTTTTATAAATTTATTACTAGCACAGTAAATAGCGATTAGCAGAAACACCAATATTAGTAAGTAATAATTAATTGAAATATGTACATATTATTCTTTATTTTTATTAAAATGATTAATTTTTAATATTTCTATTAGTCTTTAAAGTAGTCTATCTTCGTATTGGGACATTAAGCTATAGTCTGTATCATTATATCTACCTGTACTTATAGAATAATACTAAATTATACCCTAATACGGTTATACCTATTAACATTCATAATTACATGTTAAATTTATTGAAGATAAATGTTTTTAAATTTTTTTTTACTTGTTATCTAAATATTTCATAGCATTTTCCAGTGGCGGACTGGGAGAAAAAAACATATTATAAAATATTATAATAATATTATTTAAAAAATATAAAAATGTATTCATTTATATATGTGGTTTATAATTGAATAAAATATATCCTATTATATTATTTAAACGGGAGACTTTTTTTCCGTTTACCGCATTCGATTACTTAATTTAATTTCTAATAATTTATTTAAAACAATTAATTAAATTAATATAATTTACTTACACTACTTATGTTGTGTGACTTTAGAGTTGTTAATAATAAAAAAAATAATGAAGCGTGTGTATTTATCGGGTGCTGCGAAGAAGAAGGCAAAAAATGAAAAAAAACTTAAAGAAGATAAAGGAAAACGTAATTTACTTGATTTCGGTTGGTGTACGTCAAGTAGGAACTTGGCTCAAAATGATATAAACGAGCAACAATGTGATATTGATGACCCCAAAGTATTAGAAAATGAAAAAACCGTAAATATTCATGTAGGAGAGTCCAAAAAAAGTAAAATTGATGATACAGTTGTTCCATATCCAAAAGAAATTAATGAAAACGTTATTAACACACAAAATAATGAGGTAGTTAAATGTATACCAATGAACGAGAATGAAAGTGTAAAGGAATTAGATAAAAATGTTATTGACAGTAATATATTTTGTTCCAAAGGCATTATTGAAGCCAATTATAACAAACAATCTGACGAAATGTTTAAATTAAGTAACGATCCAGCAACTTGGAAAAAACTTAGTTTGTCAGATCGCGACTATTTAGCTGCAGTTGGTCGGTCTACTATGCCATCAAAGTTTCCCCATGATGAACATGAGAATCGCTCTTTTCCGATTTCACTTTTACAAAAAACCTTACCTAATAAAGAAACAGTAAAACGCGACTGGCTTGTATGGAGTACACTAAAAAATGCTTTATTTTGCTTTCCGTGTTGTCTTTTTTAAGAGATGATGAATTTGAGCCATCGGGTTTATGTAGAAATGGTATTGAAAATAATTGGAGAAAACTGTATGACAAGATCGATAACCACGAAGGGAATACGAAGTACATAGAAAGATATTTATTATGGAAGGACTTGGTAGAAGCAATAAATGGTAGGAAAGGGATCGACAAAGATTTGCAAGTTTCTATTAACACAGAGAAAGAAAAATGGAGAAAACTCCTACGGATAGTAGTAGATATCACATTGTTTTTAGCAGAAAATAATTTGCCATTTAGAGGCATACACTCAACGATCGATCATGATGACTGTGGACTTTTTATTTCAACTGCAAAATTAGTTAGTCATTACAGCGAAACAATGAAAAATCATTTGGACACTATTAAGGAATATAAAGACAGTGGTAAAAAAATGTCTGCTCACTATCTATCTCCACGAAGTCAAAATGAGTTTTTGGAAATTTGTGCCAAAAAAGTTCAACAAAAAATTATTGAAGAAATAAAAATATGTCAATATTATTCAATTATTGTAGACGGTACTCCAGATGTGTCACACAAGGAACAATTGGTATTCGTTATAAGATATGTTTTTGAAAATGCTGGAACTTGGGATATACAAGAACGATTTCTAACAATGGTTGACTATGAAAAAAAACAGGAGCTGATATTGCAAACAAAATAGAAGAAATTTTAGTTGAATGCAATTTAGATTTAGCACTATGCAGGGGCCAAGGTTATGATAATGCAGCAAATATATCTGGCAAATATAACGGCGTGAAAAGTAAAATAATAGAGAAGTATCCTCAAGCTTTGTTTTCACCATGTAGTGCTCACTCTTTAAATCTATGTGGAGTACATGCAATGGAAACCAGCCTAGAAGTAAAAACATATTTTGGAAACATTCAAAAGATATACAACTTTTTTTCTTGTAGTCCATCAAGATGGAAGATACTTCAAGAAACTGCTGGTCTTTCACTACATTCAATATCAGCTACTAGATGGAGTGCCAGAATTGATGCTGTTCGTCCATTATCTAAAAATTATTCCGGTATTCTAAATTCACTTGTTCGTGTTAAAAATGAAATTAATCTACCTGCAGATAATCATGCTGAAGCAGTTGGTCTGATTTCGTGGTTACATTCCTTTGAATTTATATTGTTAACAACTATCTGGTACAAGGTTCTTCAGTGTATTGATGATCGAAATAAAATTCTTCAGAGCAAAAAAACTTCCATAGATGAAAGTTCAATGCATTTTCAACAATTAGCTACAGAAATTCAACAGATAAAAGACTCTTGGAATGATTTATTACTGGAGTCGAAATCAGTAGCTTCCACTTTGAATTTAACGACAGAATTTAAGATAACTTCAAGAGTTCGAAGAAAAAAACATTTTCACGATGATATTTCAGATGAACAGCCTTTCCATGATATTGAAAACAAATTTAAAGTTGAAGTGTTTGTAACCGCATTAGATAGGCTTTTATCAGATATTTATGGTATTCAAGCAACTATGGAGAAAATAACAAACACATTTTCTTCAATAATCAATCCACCAGATACAGAAGAACCAAGTGCTGAATATTTCAAAGCTCAAGCTAATATAATTTCAAGTGTATATCCTAATGACGTGTGTGCTAATGTATTAAAAGAGGAACTACGAATTTATTTCAAAATACACAAAGTATCAACAATTATTTTTAACGATAGCGAAATTGCATCGATTTCTATTCTTAATCAAATATATAAGAAAGGACTTCAAAATATACTACCTCAAATATGTATTTGTCTTCGAATACTTTCTACCATTCCCACGTCTGTGTCAACGGGAGAAAGATCTTTCAGTAAACTGAAATTAATAAAAAGTTATTTACGTTCAACTACAGCAGAAAACCGCTTAAATCATTTAATACTTCTCTCCATCGAACACAAGTTGGCAAAGACCCTAGATTATGATGATATTATTGACAGCTTTGCTGAAAAAAAAGCTAGGAAAAAGGTGTTCTGATATACATTTTAATATTTTATTTAAAATAATAAAATAATATACGTACATAGTCGCGATAAGTCAACCATCGAAGCAAGTCGTTCGTTAATTGTCGCTCCGTATCTACGTTTTGCTATCGCCTTTTGTATAATGCCGGCGTCGTCTTCGGGCGGCGACGACAATCGTCCGCACGCTCTTAACAATTCAGTCGGTAAAATAAAAAAAGCATCAAATGCTTCCAGACCACACAACACGGATCAGGAATGGACCACCAAGACAAGTAAAAAAGCATCTCAATCTAAGAAGGTATCAACTCCAACTAGCCCTATATCTCCCACTCTACAGCAGATTAAAAATAATCCACCAGTATTAAATATGCCCAACAATACATTCGATTACGACATTTCGTTATCTCATTCTACTAATGACACGGCCTCTAATAATATGAATATAGATATAGATTTATCGCATTCTACAACCGATCACGCTAATGTTCCCGTTTCCGCAAATACAACATACACCGCTGATATTTCAAACACTAATATAAATTACGATTCCAACGATATACAGTCCTTACGTAATTCCGAACAACTTAATAAATTTTTCTCCGCGGATTATAACGGTCCGTTCACTACCATTGCGGAACATTCAGATATCAACCTAAAAATTGATCACTGGCACCCGTTAAAATATGCAAAAATTTTTTCCACCAATTTCATTGGCATCAACAACATCAAACCAATTGGTCATAAAAAAATCAAAATCACCTTCAATACTAAAGTTTCAGCCAACAACTTTCTCACCTCCCCTCTACTCGCAAACATTGGATTTACAGCATATATTCCATCTACGCTTATCTACTCTTTCGGAATTATCAGAGTCGATAGTTCCCTAACCGAAGAAGATTTCTGGGAAGGACTTGATAACACAGTCCGCGCTATTGCCTTCAAACGCATTTCAATCAAAAAGGATAATGTCCTAACGCCTACTCGTGTCGTGGAAATAAAATTTTTATCCCCCAAAATCCCAGATGCCGTATCAATTTACAACGTCATTTTCAAAATTTCTCCTAGCGTCCGTTCTCCCATACAGTGCAATAACTGTTTGCGATTTGGCCACACGGCTAAATTCTGTCGCAGTAAATCCAAATGCAGCCACTGTGGCTTAAATGACCATTCATTAACTACTTGCCCTTCAATCAACGCAACAGATCCAGTTTGCATCTTCTGTAAACTCCCCCACCTCTCCACTGACCGGAATTGCCAAGAGTGGTCATTCCAAAGGGATGTTAAGAAAATTATGGCTACGGAAAACTTACCCTTCCGCGAAGCAGTCTCTCTCAAGAAAAATAATTACTCCTCAAGTGCATTTAGCTATTCAAATATTGTTAATAAACAGTCTGTGTTAAATCCTTCTCATCAAGTTCCGGATACCTCCACTAACTCTTTCCCCCCGTTAACCTCTCAATCACATTACCACCATACACCTCATAGGAAGTATAACAATCATTCTTCTCACTCTAAACAAAAACAATTTCACGTTCCCAACCAATCTAATTTTTCCCTACCAAATGGGCACTTCATAGATTATGCTAGTAAAAATCGGTCCCAGGATCCCAAACCTCCTCAATTTGATCTAACCTGGGTCAATGCCTTCTGCATCAAACTCTCCGAATCCTTATCCAACTCCCCTAGCCTCTCTCCCTTATCTCCCTCTTCCCTTCAAAACTTAATTGAATCATCCCTTATGTCTTGTCTCTCGATTCCAAAAATCTCCGTTATTTCTTCTAATGGTCAATATTCTACAATGGAATGTTCGTAGTCTTCCTGCAAGACTACCTTCTATCCAACACCTCGTATCTTCCTATAATTGTTCCATAATACTTATTTCTGAGACTTGGTTACTTCCATCCCGTAATTGCTTTATTCCTCATTTTAATTTATTCAGACAAGATCGAGTCGATGGCTACGGGGGCGTCGCAATTGCCGCCCATACCTCACTTAATGTATCTTTAATAGAAATTAAACCCCCCTTAAAACAACTTCTCTTGGAAAATAATATCGATTTAATTGGTCTAAAAATAACAAATATTGACGGTTTACCTAATACATCATTCTGGTCCTGCTACAGTCCAAATGATTCACCTATCCCCTTTGAAGTATGGTACTCTCTCTTCCAACTCACAGATCACAACTCTTTCTTTACAGGTGACTTTAATGCCCATCACCCAGCCTGGGGTTCCACTACGTCCACCAGACGGGGTAACTTAATCTACGATGCGTTGAACTCTTCTAATCTTAATATACTTAATAACGGCTCACCTACGCATGTAGGCAGACCCAACTCAACCAATTCGTGTATTGATTTATCCTTATCCACTCCAAATTTATTCTGGCTTTCAACCTGGCGCATTATAGACGATCCTAACGGAAGTGATCATTTACCTATTATCATATCTGTCAATGTTACAAACCCTAACTCCTTACCAAATAACAGATCTACCTTACCCAATTATCTCTCCCCCAATCTCAAATTTAACCTCAATAAAGCTGACTGGCCCCTTTTTTCTCAACTCATCAATTCCTCTATCCCTCTTCTCAACACTTACACATGTCCATTAAAAGATTATGAACAGTTCACTCATATGATCTTAGATATTTCTAAGAAAACAATTCCTATCAAACGTAATAACCTTAACAATTTCCCTCCCTCTCCCCCGTGGTGGAACTCCTCCTGTTCCGAAGCAGTTTCCAACCGCAAATCCTTATATAAAACCTTCATTCGCTCAGGCTCCGTTCAAGATTATCTTACTTATCGCAATGCCAGCGCTGCAACCACACGTCTCTTAAAAGAATCTAAAAGACTAGCTTGGAAACAATTTTGTACGAACCTCAACCCTTCTTCATCCATTCAATCTACCTGGACCACCGCTAAACGCTTTCGCAATAGTATTGTTACTCGCTCTCGTCCTCACAATGACAGTTGGTTCAATGATTTCTGTTGTAAAGTAGCACCATGTTATGTCCCTTCATCTTCTGAAGCCTTACATAATTCAATTTTGCCTGCCTCAAATACACTTACTAATCACATAATCTCCATGCCTATAACCTTAAGTGAGCTAAACGCCGCCATCGCCTCACGTAAATCAATCGCCTCCGGCCCTGACAACATTTCCCCTGTTATGCTCAAACACCTTCCTACTAATGCCGTCGAGTACCTCTTGAATATACTCAACAAAATTCTCCTCCTCAATAAAATTCCTGACTCCTGGAAAGAGTTTATAGTCATACCTATTCCCAAAGCCAACTCTACCACTGCATTTAGGCCCATCGCCCTGTCCTCAGCGTTATGCAAAACCATGGAATTTATTCTAAAAAACCGCCTAGATTGGTGGCTCGAACATAACTCTATTCTCTCTGACAACCTATATGCTTTCAGAAAAGGAAGAGGTACACTTGATTGCCTCGCAAATTTTTCGAGTAAAATATACCAATCTTTTAACAACAAACATTTTTTACCTGCAGCCTTTATCGACATTCGTGGTGCCTTTGACTCTGTCCATATACCAACTCTCCTATCTCACCTTAATTCACTCCAACTACCCCCTATATTCATTAACCTTGTCTCCCTCCTGTTTTCACATAGAACTCTAAAATTCACATCCCCATACGGCTCTACAAACATACGCTCCACTCACACAGGTCTACCCCAAGGTAGCTGCCTAAGTCCCATTCTTTTTAATTTGTATATGAATTTCATTATTAAACAACTAAATACACTTGGACATGAGTGCCTAGTGTATGCTGATGATCTTGTCATATTCTCCTACAATTCAAATATCGATCTCGCTATTGACTCTTTAAACAATTCGCTCAATCTCCTACAAAACCTTCTATCTTCTTCCTTTTTCTCTGTAGCTCCCGAAAAATGTAAGGCCATGATTTTCACTAGAAGACGTTACCTTCTCTCTTTAGATATCACTATAAACGATTTTCCAATTCCAATTGTCCAGAACATAAAGTATTTAGGACTAACACTAGACTCCAAATTACGCTGGGCTCCGCATCTTCAACATCTCATTAAATTTACCTCTCTTTGGGCCAATTTCCTTAGATCAATTTCCAATACGTGGTGGGGATCACATCCCTCCACACTTTTAATCATTTACAAAGCTGTTATAAGGTCCAAACTTGACTATGGATGCTTTTTATCAGGCTCCGCATCCTATTCACATTGGAAAAAAATTAATAATCTCCAAAACTCCTGCCTTAAGTCAATTATTGGTGCCCTTAAATCTACCCCTAATGCGGCCGTTGAGATCGAGACGGCATGCCCCCCCTTTAATATCAGAAACAGATGGTTGGCTGGTAAATTTCTACTAAAAAACTTCTCCCTTCGTCATTCCACAATATTTAATTCCTTTCTTGACATATACTTCTCCTGGCGTTACGTTAAAAAATCTCTCCCAATTCTTGCCTCCACGGCATACTCCTTATCTTCAATCCGTAATTTTGTTACCAATTCTAAAATATTACCCTTATATGAAATTAATTATTTGGCTCTCTCCTACTCACCTATAGTTCACACCAACAGACATTTTCTGAACTTTACTTCCAAGGCACTTAAATCTATATCACCCATCATCGTCAACAATCTTTTCTTAGACTACATTCAAAATAATTTTCCAAATTCCACCCTAATTTATACAGATGGTTCAGTTTCCCCTCTTTCGGCTGGTTACGCTTTTTTCATTCCTGACTTACACATCTCCATGTCTAATAATCTACCCTCTTCTGCCTCATCATTCACTACGGAATGCTTCGCAATATTAGAAGCCCTTTCGACCATCTCTGCCCTCCCCCCCAGCAGTTATCTCATCGTCTCCGATTCCTTATCATGTCTTCTTAGCCTCTCCTCCGATTTTTTCAATTCCCGTCCTTCTCCTATTTCCATTAGGATCAGGCAACTTCTATATGAACTTACCCTTTCAGATTTTATAGTTGAATTCCTTTGGGTGCCCGGCCATTCTGGTATAAAAGGAAATGAAATAGCGGACTCCATTGCAAAATCTACCTCCTCGTTCTGCTGTCCTTCTCCTACTCTAATTCCCTGGACCGATTTTTGTCCCTTATTAAAATACCATATTTATAATTTATGGCGCAACCAATGGAACGGACTAGCCCCCAATTATGCCTCTTGGTACAAAAATATCTCACCATCTATCCCCTCTCACCCTTGGTTTCACAACCTCAAATTAAATCGTAAAATAATTACCTCTTTTTCACGTCTAAGATTTGGACACACCTTACTACCTTCTCACTCTTATAAACTTTCTCTCAATGACTCTCCTTTATGTATGTTCCACGTTCACGATCCCATGATTTGCGATATCTCACATATACTTTTTCAC
Source organism: Rhopalosiphum padi (assembly GCF_020882245.1). Taxonomy (NCBI): domain Eukaryota; kingdom Metazoa; phylum Arthropoda; class Insecta; order Hemiptera; family Aphididae; genus Rhopalosiphum; species Rhopalosiphum padi. Next base: position 44,031,544 of record NC_083599.1, read on the forward strand.
TGTCCCTCTCTGGTTCCCCAACGCAATACCCTCTTCACCCTAATCCACTCCTTTAATGTCAAACTCGACACTCAATCCATTCTCTCTTCACCAAATGTACCAATTATTACCTCACTTATATCCTTCATCAACCAGACTGGTTTAAAAATTTAATTTATTTGTAATATTATTTTTGTTGTTAATATTGTTTTCTATGTAATATTTATAATCATAATTGTCGAAGCTAATTGTTTACAAAGTTTCTTTTAATAAAAAAAAAAAAAAAAAAATATACGTACATTTTTTTTAATTTTCTTAATCTACCTTATCTGTTGTTCTGATATACATTTTAATATTTTATTTAAAATAATAAAATAATATATGAACATTTTTTTTAATTTTCTTAATCTACCTTATCTATTTATTTAATCCTATAAACATCCAAGTTAATATTTTCTTTGAATATTTATATCTAGGAATAAATTTTAGTTTTTTGTATACATGGTAATACATTGCTAATAATGTATTGAATAATATTGATATAAATAATATGAATAATATTAAATTCTATTATGTAAGTATGTAATGCTATAGGTACACGAATTTAAATGAGCTTGATTGGTTAAGGTTTGGAAAAATAACGTTTATAAACATTTTGTTATTCTCAGTGAGTATTTTGTTTATCATATTTTATTATTATGGTCAAAGGGCCCCCAAATTAATTTGCCCCTGGCCCCGAAAAACCTTGCGACGGCCCTGTGTGTACCTAACTCATTGAAATTTGTATAAAACGATAAAAAATCAAATGATATTTGTTTAATAATTTAGTATAGTTCTTAATCATCATCAAAAAAAAAAATCGCCGAATTCGATTTCTTTAGAACTTAAAATAATTTAATAACAATAATAATATCATTTAAAATTAAAATTTAATAATTTTTAACCAAAAATAAGGTAAAAATATTTTTTCTAGCTATTATTATAATTTATTTTTTTTTTTGTACCTATATTGAACTTAACATACGTGTATTTAAAAATAAGGTTGATATATAATAATACTATGTGTGTATTAAAAACTTTATGTTAAATGTTGTGTATGACGTATCTATTTAATTATAATGTTCACAGTCATAACAGACTACCAGCTATTATAATATAATAATGTGATATTGTGTAAATAAAATAATACGTATTATAATTGCCCCTCCGATTTTTTCAAATGCCCCCCCGAAGAAAATTGTCTGAAAGAAACACTGCTTATCATTGTTTGCCATTGTTTGAGTCTTTAAATAAATAAAAAATAACAATTAGGTATAAGAATATTTAATAAATAATTTCATCAATAGAATCTTTAGGAAGTTTTTAGAATTTTTGGAACAAATTTGAATTTACAGTTGGAACACATGAATAATTGAAAGGAATCAATAACAGTGATATATTTGAAATGGTTTCACCTTTTCCACCAGAATCTCCTTTACAGTCAGCGTTTTTTAATGCGTTCTTTAAATATATCCAAGCACAAATAATTATTTTATTTTATTTTAGTACTTCTTGAATTTTTCCCTCCACAAGTACCGAAAGATATATCAAAAATACAATCGATAAGTATGGGTCTTTTTACCATATTTAAGAAGTTCGTTATATGGTGTTCTTTAAATATATCCAAGCACAAATAAATATTTTATTAAATAAAGAAAGAAAGAATAATTGTATAGGATTAAAATTGTATAAGAGGAGTAAGATTGATTATGTATGGAATTGTTATTTGTTAATAATATAATTTTTACCTTAGTCATTTTACTGATCTTCATAATATCTTCTTCTTTACTAAAATCATCTGAATGGGCTATTATACTTCGCTCAACAGCCACACCTGGAGTTACTGGAGCCTTATCATGAGTTGCCAAATGTGTGATGAGTGTTTTATTCTTTTTTTTTTGTTTTGGTGCATTGTTTGGCATTTTTTGAGTCTTTAAATAAATAAAAAATAACAATCAGGTATAAGAATATTTAGTAAATAATTTCATCATAATAATCTTGACTAAAATCATCTGAATGGGCCGTAGCTATTATAGCGTTTTTTAATGCGTTCTTTAAATATATCCAAGCACAATATTTATTTTATTAAATAAGGAAAGAAAGAATAATTTTATACTGAATTTATAAAATGTAAATTTTTTGATTAAATTTTTATGTTTTGAGCATAGTAATGTACCATACCTTTGAATTGCTGGGTTTGGATTTTTTTTTAGGAGGGTCGGGCTGGTCACTCGGGTTTTTAACTTGTGTTGTATTTAGTACATATTTTATGTTTGTAATTGTTGCTTCAAAAGGTATGAAGTAGATGTTTTCAGTATCTTCATAGTCTATTTCAACCCATTTATCAAATGTGAAGTTGTAATTCGGGTAAGGGAATTTTTTTCCGAATGTTTGATGAAAACCAAATAAAGAGAATAAAACACTCATCACACATTTGGAAACTCATGATAAGGCTCCAATAACTCCAGGTGTGGCTGTTGAGCGAAGCATTATAGCTACGGCCCAGTGTGATGATTTGAGTCATGATGAAAATGTTATGAAGGACAGTAAAATGACTAAGGTAAAAATTATATTATTAACAATTCCTTACATAATCAATCTTACTCTTCTTATACAATTTTAATCCTATACAATATTATACAATATATTTGGCAAACCAAACAATCAAACATTCGGAAAAAAATTCCCTTACCCGAATTACAACTTCACATTTGATAAATGGGTTGAAATAGACTATGAAGATACTTGAAGATTTTCGAAAAATGAATAAGTAAAATACAGTTGAAAATAATAATTTTACGTAATTTAAAAAATCTAAATAATCTGGACGCTTGTGTCTCGTGTGAACGTACTAATTGAAATTCATTTGTTATCTGTGGCCGAGACACAGACACTGTGTCTGGCGACTAGAGGGGGTGAGACACACAAAACGGTGGCGCGACACCTACACCGTGTCTGTGTCTTGTGTGTACGCTTCTATTTATAGCAACGTTATCTTAGTGGCGAGATTCTTTTCAGACACTAGTCGCCGGCGACAAAGTGTCTCGTGTGAAAGAGCTCTAAGTGGATATATTATGTTTATGAGGACAGTAAATGGCTGCTATGGAAACAGGTATATTGTTGATTATTATGGATACTGAAGTACGCGTGGATGAAGTGAAACTTCTTCAGTCATGAAACTGATATTAGGTGCGTATTGGAGTAAAATAAAAATAACACACTTTACAATTTTATTTTCAATAGAACTGTATTTTTTTAAATTTTATTATTTATATATTTTATTTATTTACTATATGGAAAAGGGGCGATCCGTGACGACCGTCGTCTTTTTTTTGTGCCCTCTGTAAAGAAGTTTCACTTCAAAAATTTGAATCAATCTAAATATTCTATAAAACTTGAAAGCAGAAGACATTTTGACATGGTTGTACTTTATAAAATTAGATCTAATTAAACTAAAATATCTGTTTAAATGTTTGGTTCAAAGTTGCCGTGTACTTTTTATAGGGAAATTTGTGATAACAGTCTGTTTGGAACCAATGAATCGCGAAACCACATGAATCGTAGCAAATTCATCATTATCATAGCAAATTGTGACGTCACACTATTTTGCCCTATTAAAAGCAAAATCATGTTATCATAACAAAATAGATTTATTTTGTCACGTATATTGTCATGTGCGTTATAATATTATGTTTAACGTAAAAAAATGTAATTTGTCTAGTAAATAAAAAGTGTAATTTAACACCAATTTTATTATAAACCTACACAAGCTTTTTTGAAATGGTAGTATTAGTCCCCTTATTTCCTTCATGTACAATCATTTGAGAAATAAACTCATTCATTTCCAAAACAATACTTTTTTTTTTTGCTTTCAATATCTAGAGTCTAGAATGAAAATAAACTTATTGCACTGAACCAGTTTCATAGGTAGTTTATAAGCAGTAAAACGAAATGTGGCCTTCTAATTATAATTATTTAGAACAATATCGCTGCATAATAACATGTGCTCGTAACATTATAGTGCATGGTCTCCAAGAGTCTTCGTCCAATGATCCTACAGTTCGAATTGCATCTGATATTAAATTACTCGATGATAATATTCATCCGTGTAAACTTAACTTTACCTCAAGATCTTAAGTTATTTAGGTTGGGCCGCAAGATAAGTGGTAAACCTCGACCTCTAAATGTGGTACTTCAATCTAAGGAAATGGCTCTTAGCTTGGTGTCTGTCTTCAACTCTCATAAGCGAACTCAATCGGTCCCAGCTAACTCAATCTCCATCTCACGTGACCGCACCCTCCTTGAGCGTCAAGAAATTCGTCGTGTCTACACAGAGCTTGAAAACCGTAAGAAAAACGGTGAGCACAACATATCCATCAACTATAGGAATGGAATTCCACTTATTGTACCTAATGATGGTGGTGTTTCTGGTAGTCACTCGAATCATCCGTCTTTTTCGCTTTCAAAAAACTAGTCACCTGCATGCATTCATTCATCTCCAAGGACTGTCATCATCCTATCTTCACGGTAACCCCTAACTGTACTATTTGTAATAATCTCAATTCTTCCATGAATATCTATGTACATGAGTTTCTCTCATTCAAAAATAAATTCTCTAAAGCTAATTATCTATCGTTAAGTAAAGAAATGTATAATTTAAATTTTTATTACCAAAATGTTAGAGGCCTTAGATCAAAATTATTCAATCTACATTCTAACTTTGTTCTTTTATCATATGATATTTTTTTACTAACGGAGACATGGCTCTCTGATGATATAAACAATGCTGAGCTTAACTTTTCCGGTAATACCATATTTAGATGTGATAGAAGCACTCATTTTAGTAACCTCTCTCGTGGTGGTGGAGTTCTTATAGCAGTTAGGAATAATTTACGCCCCTAGCTCGTCCCTACTGGTGTACAAAATGTCGAACAAATAAATTATTTGTTCTTATTTCTGTAACAAATGAACTCTCTGCTCTCATTAGTGTGGTATACATCCCTCCCAATGCAAACTTGTCACTTTATGATACTTATGCGAAATCTGTTGACCTAACGTGGGAATCGTCTAATTGTGATCTAGGTATATTTTGTGGTGATTTCAACTTACCAGGTACATCCTGGAGTTCCACTAACCAGGGCCTCATGTTTAGTGGCACAGTCAATGATAAATCTTCTCTAATTGGTGATCAATTTATCAGTATGGACTGGACTTCCTCCAATTGAATTCTATATACAACACTTCTGGTTCCCTTCTTGATTTGATATTTGCTAATAAACAAAGTATCTCTGTTGATGTAGCTCCAGTCAGTCTTGTCCCTTGTGACAGCTATCATCCAGCTTTGTCATTTAATTACCAAGTTCCTGTCCCTTTAATTATGCTAGATGATAGTCACTCGTTTCGCGATTTTAACAATGCTGACTTATCTGCCACAAGGTTACAGGAATCTATTCTTGACGCCATTCAACGGTTCGTTCCACTTAAATCATTTCGTAGATCAACCTCCCCATCATGGGTTTCCCCCGTTCTCAAATCTCTTCTTTTAAAAAAAAAATCAGCTCATAAAAAATTTAAAAAAACGGGCTCGTTTCATGACTACAACTCGTTCTCCAATCTACGTTCTCAATGTAAAGCATTATCTAAGTCATGTTTAAGGACTCATATCAATGTTGCTCAGTCTCGACTTACCTCTAGCCCACGTGATTTTTGGTCTTTCGTAAATAAGAGACGTGACTCTTCTTTGATTCCTAACCAAGTATACTTGAATGATATCTCTGCTAATGGTCCCGATGTTGCTCAACTTTTTTCTTCTTTCTTCGCCTCTACCTATAAACAACCTTTAGCTACCCCTAACTTAGCTCTAATGAATATTGAAATCCAACAGTTCTCCTTCTTACCTAGCCATTTATCTATTTCCATTGAGAAGTATCTGATGCTCTCAGGACGTTATCTAATGTCCGTGGGGTGGGCCCTGATGATATTCCAGCTTGTTTGGAAAATTAGTCGTGTTACACCGATCCTAAAATCTGGTGATCCAACTCTAGTCACGAATTATAGACCGATATCTAATCTTCCCTTTATTGGCAAACTTTTTGAACTGATAGTTCTTAAAAAAATCGAACGCTCTCTTCATTCTACATTGTCTACGGACCAACATGGCTTTTTTCCTGGTCGTTCCACTATAACCAGTTCTCTAGATTTTTCTTGTTTTATCCGTGATGCTTTTAGAGATAATTCCCAAGTTGACGCTATTTTCACCGACTTTTCAAAAGCATTTGATTCAATTGATCATAATTCTCTCATCTACACTTTGGATAAACTGGGAATTGGTTTTCCTCTTTTATCATGGATTCGCTCATACCTAGTGGATAGATGGCAATATGTTAAGTTGTTCAATATCTCATCAAGTAAATTTAAAGTTTCTTCTGGCGTTCCGCAAGGTGGACATTTATCTCCTCTATTATTTAATATTTTTGTTAATTCAGTATTTAGCAATGTCCTGTCGGTACGTTTACTTCTTTTTGCTGATGATGCTAAGCTGTTCTCCAGGATATCTTCCAGTACTGATTGTGACGTCCTTCAATCATCATTCAACAATTGTATTAACTGGTGTCAGGCTATTGGTCTTACCCTAAACTTTGATAAGTGTAAAATCATATCATTCTCCAGATCACGGATTCCAGTGGATCACGTATATACTCATAATGACTCACCCCTATTCGAGTGTCTGAAGTAAAGGATCTAGGTATAATATATACTTCCTCACTTTCCTTCAGACCTCATATTGATTATATCACTTGTAAAGCCTTACGTCTTCTGGGATTCTTACGCCGCCACACTAAACACTTCAACACAGCACCTTGCATAATAACCCTTTATTCTGCTCTTATTCGTTCAATTCTCGACTATGGGTCAGTCATTTGGAATCCTCATCTTAAAACGGAAACAAAACTTATTGAAAGAGTACAGACTCGCTTCTTAAGCTATGCAGGCTTCTTACTAAAAATTGAACACCCCCAACATTCATACCAACCTGTCATGGGCGCGCTTAATCTCCTAGGATCTCCAGGAGGACAGGCGACTATTTGCGGATCGTAACTTCCTCTTAAAATTAATCCAGGGTAAAATTGATGCTCCGCGTCTTCTTGAGCGTATTAGCCTTAGAGTTCCTACCGCCAATACCAGATCAACCGATTCCTTTCACATCCCAACTTCCCGTTCAAACTTCTTATCTAATGATCCTTTGGTTAGAGCTATGCACAATTTAAATAATAATAATTTTGATATATGGCCTTAATTTTGTATTCACCTAACGTATGTAATTTTCCTATTATAATTATTATTCTTCTTATTTCTTAGTATATTGTTAACATTATCATTTATGTATATTATTCTTATCACTAACACGTTAATTTATGTAATATCGTTATTGCTATATGTAAAAAGCCGTTTGGCGTTTATACAAATAAATAAAAAATAAATAAATAAAAATAATGAAATACGACCTTAATTCACTAAAATAATTATAATATTTTTCGATACAAATATCGATAAAAGCCGTATATTGAAATACGGCTTTCTTGCATTAAAACAATGGTTTAATTAAATATACCATGAAATGCTATTACTGAATAGCTCCTTCAAACAAGTCAACCTCGACCTTTTTATATATATCCATCTATTGTGCTTATTGTAAATATATTTTATACAGATTGTACAAATAAAGATAAATATGACAAAAAAAAAAATTAAATATAAAATATCATATTTATAACAAACGACCAAAATATTTTCCAATGATATAATTATTTCGTTTATCATAATTGTGTGGTTTGTTATATCAATTGTCATTGTTTTGTACAGACAAGACTAACGTTCATAATAATATTATTATTTGTAAATCATTATCCCAACAAAAACACTTCGTCGAACTCCGTTTAAAAAATTGGTAAGTCAAAAAAAACTAGTCATTTTCAGCATTATAAAGATGTGATATAATTAATAATTGCTAAGTAAATTAAATTTAAAATAAGTTATTCTATCTCAATAATTTATTTACTTTCCAAGAATTTATTTTATTTATAAATTAATCATTAAGATTAAGACCTTATAGCAAAACAATTTAGTAACATTTGTCATGAAAATTTGTTAAATAGTCCAGTTACGAACAGACACGTTTATTTGTTGAAATAAATGCTCGTAAAGTATACATGATATTATCGTATTTTATCTTTATACGCTTTATAAACCATTTTACAAATTTTAGTTAATAATTAATATTAATTGTCGACGATCCACACGGACCACTACAACAACGGAATACAGCAATTACATGTGGTTACTGGTTATTACGAATGAACATACACACTGAAATACTGAATGTCGCCAGAAAGGCAGAAAGTTTCTGCCAGAAACACAAATACGATAAGCAAAGGCGCAGGCAATCAGTCAACGGTGGTAGCCGCTGCCCAGTGTTGTACGACCGCGACGAAAACGTATACAGCATAAAGGGGGTAATACGGTTACTGGCGCTGCTACGTGAAACGTTGTAACTAAAACGGTCGAGTACAATATCTTTTTGCATCAAAAATACTTCACTTTTTTGCTAATATATTCGGCATTATTTAACCGTTTTTTTCAAAAATAACAAAGGTATAATCTGCACATCATGCCCGATCTATTGATACCACAAACGGACCAATCCGTCCATTCATTAGGTCTGTAGCCCTGGCTAAAGAAAATGGGCAAATTTACACACATTCAATGGGAACAATTTTTGTGAGCTTTAAAATAATATTCACAATGACAGACTAAAGAAAGTATTTCTAAACAAGGCTCTTTCAGCTCATCTTGGTTTGCGCCATTTATGTAGAGCTTTGATTTTCTGATGAACTCAGCTTCAGGTTAATTTTTATTGGAAAAGAATTTGATAATGCGGAACAACCGTGTTTTATAATTGCTTCCAGCAATATAAAAAGTATAGTTTATAATTTATATCGCGATGTGTCATTATCCGACTGAAATCTTCGAGAGAAAAATATTGAATTGTAATTTCAGACATTTCAGATGTTGAGACGTTATTGGATACAACAATAAGAGACTTGGTTTCTAATGTAGAATTTATTTTCTTTACAGAAATGTAATAAAAATTGATCAGTCACTCATAAAACTAGGCTTCTTTTAACTTCAGAAGTTCAGACACAAGCTGAGATACAGAATTAATCTAACACTTCAAAACGCTTTTAATGCAGTGGGCGTTGATATTTACCTGCAGTGAATTTGAGAAAAAATGTTTTCAATAATATCTTGAGTAATCCGGTGCAGGTATCACACTGTATACAGACCTCATTACAAGGAATTGACATTTGCTACTTCGAACACACCGTTATATTTATAGCCACAATAAATACTTTATAAATGAATACGTACACATCTTTACTCAACGAACACAATATATGAACTGTGAATAAATCAATAGAACCAAAATATTGCTATCTTTTGCTATATATTGGTCGGCTCACAAGTCTTTTCTCGTTGGCTACCTCTGATATATAACAATAATATAAAAGTAGTTGGTACAATATAGCAATAAATAAAAATAAATTATTTTCTGATACAAGATTATATTTTATCATAATATATTTTTAAATAAATAACAATATAAATAATTGAATACAAATACATATATAATAATTAATTTGTTATTGAAAAAAAAATGTATAATGTAATATTAATATAAATAATTTAGTAATATACCAATGAACGATTATATTCTATAAAATAGAAGATGTCACAAAACCTAATAGTATTTGCATTGAAATTAATATTTATGACATGAATTAATTCGTCAGATATTCAAACAACTACTACGTAATCCAACACAGTAATCCTTAAATAAATTTTATAAATTTTGTTAATTCCAAATAAATGTCAACACTCAATACAATAATATTGTTACGATTTTGTGGAATTTATAGTATGGTTTAATCAAATTCCCAAAACTTTTCTTCTTTTTTATCATCTTTCTTTTCATTTCCTTTCGGAGATACCCATTTTAAAATAGTATATGAACACGTGTACATTCTGGATACCAAGCACACCACATCCATCTATATTATACATAAAATTGCATACTCCATAAAGCTTGTTGTTATAAACTATTGGTCCATCGCTGTCTCCATGACATGTCATTTTCAAGTAATTCTTTGTCGTAGATTCCGAACACAAATATTGTGGCCACCCTTTGTTATTCGGTTATATTTCCTTCCGGACCATCAGTATTGTTATTATCTGTTATACCAAATCCAATTTTTACACTTTTCAATGCTTTGTGATCGGCAAACTCTTTAGGCTCGCCACCAATTTCTATATATGTCTTGACATTCGGAAATGCGCTAAAATACATAAACCTGTACCAGTTAATACATTTTGTCACGTGAAGCCATTGCCTTCTGTGTATGTCCAAACTTTGCCGGATGATTTACCTGAAGGAATTCTACATAACTGTACTAACATCGTCTTAATGAGTTAATAATCATTTTTATATTTTTTCAATTTTAAAATTTGAAAGAAATGTCAAAATTATTTTAATCCAATAAATCATCTTTCATGGTGTCTTACTTCAAAATTTCCATAGTCAGCTTATGCCATTCATCAATATGGTCACCATGAACCACATAACCCAAAAAAATGAATTATGTACAGAGTTAAGTTCTCAAATGGTGAAAGTTTTATTTTATCAAAAAACTATTTGTTTTATAATGAAAAATACAACAATTATGCTTGTAAATAATGTTTATCAATAATATACTACTTTTTTTATTAAAACATAGTTGTTGACAAAGAGTAGGCCAAAGATATTTGTATTAAAACTATAAATCAAACTGGACCTTATTGGCATAAAGTAAGACAATTTAGAATAACTGGAACGTCTGCTTACAATTTGCTTACTTATTGTAAAAGGAAGTTAATGATTGGAATACCAAAGTAAAAACGATGTTTTTTCCTAAATTTTTTGGAAATAATTCCACTAGTTTTGGTCAACTGAATGAAAAAAAGCTATTATAGTTAAGTTAGTGAATTATAGTTTAATGTTCGCCAAACCGGCCATGTTTCATTATGACCAGATGGGAGTGACTCGTTCGGCACCCAGATGGAGGTAATGCTTATCTCATTTCTCCATCTGGTCGTCCTTTCTGCTTCAGGATGTATTAACGAGATGGGTTTTGTATGGTTCATGAAACTCTTCCTGGACTTAAGACATGGATTATAATCCACATTTTTTTTAGTATTTGTGTTAAATGATCAGCAGTATTAAAAGATATATTGTGTTCGGATAAAAAACCACAAATTAATATTTCAGCTCTTTTAATTTGATTGATTTTTTTAACCTCATTCACGTCGTCAACTTTCTTAAAAATATTAGTTATAGGTTTGCCAGTAATGGATTTAGCATTTTTCAAATGAGCCAAATAAGCTGCATGTTTTTTTATTGCTATTATTTCTGAGACCATTTTCCGTTTGTAATAACAATTAGCTTTTGTCATGTTGTTTTTCACTGATCCAAGCCAATTTTTGAAACCCGGTTGTTGCTCCCATTCCGTCCTATGGCCGAGTTTATGGGTGCTTTCACCACGCGGTGTTGATGTCGAAGGTGTATCAATATCATCATCACTTTTATTAAACATCATAATAAAAAATTTATAAAATCGATAAAATGCGCAACAACAAAGTATTATAGGTTAAATGTTTATTTTACTTAGCTATAATTTATATGGTTTAAACCTAAAACTTAGAGTTTAATACCAAAAAATAATAAATATTTCAAGAATTTAGAATGATGACAACCATGTCGGTAAATAGAATTACCGTATTTTTCCATGATTTTGACAGGACCGTACGGTTGGCTCAGTGCACAATGCCCGACTTCCCCACTTTGCACATAACATATATATATTATGAATTATAAGTGGAAAGGTTAACAATATAAATATCAAAAAATAAATTCTCATACACATTTTCTAATAATAATAAAATATGTGTTCACTATTTTCAATATTAATAGTATTGGTATGAAAATATAAATAAATATATAATTCATAAATAATATAGGTAATAGAACCTTTGTTAAAATTAACCTTTATAAAAAAATAATGGTCGTCCGGTAAATTGGTCTTGTTCCAAAAAATTGAAAAATCTGTGTTTGTCCGCGTATAGGTCGTAGCGCTAGTGTCGACGATGCGTCCTCTATCGTTTCGTTCACATTTCACAGACAGTCATTTTTACAATTCCCGCTGGGCGCAGACCGGCATTACTATCATTGCGTACGCTCGTCTGGAACTATGTAATCAGTTTGCATTTTTATAGTTCACCAAGTATTTGTGTCCAGTTAAAAATGTAAAGTGTTCGACTTAAAATATTTCTTCTGCGGCGATATAATAAAAATATAATTACTAACGAAGTAATGACGTACAATATTATTGAACACTATCGTCTTCGATTTCACGAGTAATAGGAATATATACGTTTCCGGTGTAATGAATATGAATATTTATATTTTTCAATAATATTATGATTTATGGGTGACATTGATTGGTGCTTATCTGACGATTTTTACGGACACACAGAACGGCTATTGTAAAATGCGTATTAATATACGCTTACACATTCGCTCGTCGTGCGCTAATATTTACTAATTATATTATTATTGTTGGTTTACTAAGAGAGAAAAAAAATGAACTCAAATGTCGAGTTAATTAGTTTCGACCATCACCGATATTTCAATGTAATTAATTACCAAGGCTCGAAGCTTATAGCACTTAAAATCATTAAAATAAGGGCTCAGACATCATTATAAGCATTTAAAAACTTAAATTTATGCAAAAATATTTATTAAAATTTAACAATTTTTATTTCACACATTGGAGAATACAAAACATGGACCGTCTGTGGAAATATTGTCAGATCGAAATTCAGAAACGTATATCTTTTTAGAGTAGCACAAGTGGATGATTTTTCTTTTCCTATTCCAAATTAATTTAAATACTTGGGTACAAACGATGACGAAAGAAATACGGCAACACGACGAATGTAAAATCGTGAATTATTGCATGTGTTATGGTTATTTTAGAAGTCGTATTGAATGAGAAATATGAAATTCAAAATCGTTAAAGTATTAAAACTCAACGATGAAATGTACATCAACGAATACCTACATGTTAAATTTTATTATTTTAATAACATTTATAAAATCTTAAATTTCCATTTAAAATTAAATATGTTTACTACAATGTTAATTAAATATTGTATTAACTTTTCAATTAAATGTTTGAATTCATACCAAAATCAAATATTTATACAACATTTATGATTGACAATTAATGCTGTGTGGGATGCTATATGTGTATACCATATTTATAGTTACACTCGATTTGTTTATTTTTAAATATTTTATATAAGTATAATAATATTTTTCAGAGCAGTATTACATAATTTATTTTTCATTATATAATAAAGGTATCATATTGTCATTTATTTTTTTTGTATTTTAATGTTTACAATACAATAATTTAAAATTCTTATGATAATAAATCATGCTTGGATGTAAAGAAGGCATAATATCTGAAAAGCTTAAGTATGTTTATGAAACAGTGTATCATTCAGGCTCTGATCTGAGATTTAGACTGTAGATCCGTAAACTGTTGCTCATACACAAAGAATTAAAAGTCTTTGGGGGCTTCTTAAACTGAAAATCGTTATGAAAGTACAAATTAAGGCCTATTAGAGATGTACTTGACCAAGTATACAAGTAACAACATTGTTTTAAAATGGACAAATAAGTAGGTACGCATTGTAGTGGAAATACCCGTCCGTGACTGCCATCGGGACTGACTGTCGCTGCCGATCTAATAATAAAATATAAATTGTTCAAATAAGGCCGGGGCTTTAAAGGGCGTATTCCGCCGCGTTTTCCGTCGAATTCAAGATTCGTTGTCTTATATAGGAGTAGCTTCTATTTAGCTATAGGCCTATAGCTATACATGCGTAATACGCCGCGTACAGCCCTGGCCTAAATGGGAAATTAAAATATCGTATTTTATTTTATTATCAATGTACGTGCTTCGTCGATTCGTGTGTCCGTGTTAATGTGTTATATTTATAATGCATTAGTTTATTTTATATATTTATGCTGAATTCCATTTTAATTTTGACACAGAAACAGTTAAAAGCCGTCAGTGCTCAGTCATTAGTATTCAGATAGTACAACAAAAATTAACAATATTACTAGTTTTATTAATCTGTATGTTGCCAATAGACTATAGTTTATTTGTTAAGAACATTTGTGAATATCTAGTATTTGTTATGAAACTTTATTACACGGAAGATTATTCGAATTACAGTTTAAAGTTGAAGTGCCAAATAAAACTGAATGTTATGCAAACATTGCAGTAGAAAACACATAAAAATTGTGGCACGAACGATTGGGTCATCAAAATATTCAATACGTGAAGAATTATTTGGTTAAACATAATATCGATTATACAAACAAGGATGAACAATTTTTCTGTGATAACTGTATAATTGGAAAACAACAACGTAAATCATTTGATAGAAGTACTACAAAGCATAGGGGAAGATGGGGGAATGGTGGCCACCTAAGCGGGAGTTCATGTATCTCCAGTAATAATGAACCAAATATTTTACTATTGCTAACATTAGAACTACAAAGTTGTTAGCTACTACATATATAAGTTTCAAATTTTTAAAGTTAAGTGTAATATTTTTTTTTTCATTTTTAAAAAAAACGCAAATGACCGGCATTACCCATATAGTGGGGTAATACCAGTCACATAAAAATAAATGTAAAAGTAAAGGACAAACTATAAATGTCTAAAAATCTTACAAATTATGATCAAAATATGATGTCATCTGTACAGAGATATTTATCAATATAAAGAATTACTAAAATGCATTAGAAATGTGTAATTTTTGTATTAATAAATTTTAAAAGTATAAAAAAATATCTTAGGTACCAAAAGTGAACAAACTTTTAATTTATTTCAATTAAAATTCTTTTATGCATTGTATTTTGTATATCAGATTATTTATTATTAATAAACAAATATAAGTTACCTAATATATAAAATATAGGCAGGTAAATATGTACTTTCATAATATAATAATCATTAAATAGAATAGATATACATATTTCAGTCCACATCCTTGGTAAAAAAAAAAAAAAAAAATTATAATATGTAGGTATGTAGTAATATGTAGCTCTTAGGTAGACAAGTCTTCATGTAATTTAACAATTTATAATAACATTATCACTTTCTTAAAATTAGTAAACTTCAAATAGAATATATAAATTGCAGTCTTCTCCTGCTTGGTAAAAAAAAAAACAAATTATAATATGTATAGCTCTTAGGAAGACAAGTCTTCGTGTAATTTAACAATTAATAATAACATATATATACTGATTCTACTTACATTTGTGTTTTGAATCATTTACAAATTCATCAAAAATGTTTCGTTTTGTGATTTTATCTTTTTTTGTACCTAAAAAAATACAAAAATAAAATGTAAACAATATTTTATTCTTACTATCAAACTATATTTACTTACATTTAGGTTTAGAATTTCCTATTTTTTGAAGTTTTGCTTCTGCTTTTGTTAACTTTTCTTTTCTTTATTGTTCTCTTTCTTGCAGTTTATCTTTCATGGGAGTACCATGAAGGAGTACCTGTTATCAAAGTGGAGTGCTGTTTAGCAGCTACCCTTCTCACCATTTTTATTGGCATTTTTTTAGGAATTGGTGTTAATTCTTCAATACTAATCAGGCTTTGAGATATTTGAGTTGAAACAAGAGAATCAGCAGCATTCTTAGAAGATTGAGGAGTTGAGTTTGAAGTATTAGGGGTTTCAATTACATTAATTGGATCATCACAATTTAAAGTGACAGCAGCAAAATAATCTTCATCGGTGAAAATATTAGGATTCATTGGCACAATGCCCGTTGAGGCAAACCCTGAAATCCCTTTCTGTATTGTAGCTACACAAGAATAAGCTTTATTAAATAACTCTGCTAAGTCATATGGTGTTATTTTTACTAGACAATGTGATTTAATATATAAGTCACACTTTCTTTTAAATACAGCTTTTAGTGGACCAAAAAAACTAACATCTAATGGCTGTAGTCTATGGGAAGTATGCGGTAGTAATGATAACATAACAATATGTTTTGATCTGCAAAATTCATAGGCTGCCATGGAAATATGACTGTTGTGGTTATCCAATATTAATAAAATAGGATATTCTTGAGATGGTTTTGCATGATAATTGAAATGTTTGAGCCATTCAAGAAAAACTTCATTAGTCCAACCATTTTTTGTGCATTGATATAATGCTCCAGGAGGACCATTTTTAGTTAATTGATTGCTCATCCTTTTCCTAGGAAAAATGAAGGTTTGTGGAATAAATGTTCCAGATGAAATCATTCCACAGATTACTGTTACATTCTTTCCTCTTTCCCAACTAGTAATAGAGCCTTTTCTTTTCTGACCTTTTGGAGCAATAATTTTGCCTGGATCCTGTACTGTACTTATCCCTGTCTCGTCCATATTATAAATATTAGCTGGAGTAAATTTATATTTTTCCATTACTTTTTCAAGATTTTGAAAGAATAGTGTTACCTCTGTTTTGTTAAATGCAGTAATTCGACTCATGCTGGTGGCTTCAGGTTTTCTTACAGTTACAGAAGGATTCCGTTTAATAAAATTTCGAAACCAATCAACACCAGTAAGCTTATGATGATGATTAAATTTGTTTTTAATATTATTTTTAACAGCGAATGTATAGGCAGCTGCTCTTAATTGTAAAGGGGTCAAACCATAAAAAAGATTAGCTAGTTTAATTATATGATCAGCAATTTCTCGTTCATTTGATAATGAAAACACTGACAAACAACCTAATCTTGGTGGTTGATAATTACTGTGGTTTATTCTTTCTTGGAGAGTACTGTATGGTATATTTAATTTTTTAGCAGCCTTACGCATACTCATCTCTTTATTAGCAACAACATTTATGGCTTGTACTAAGTCTTCGGTATTCCAACTAGCTTCAGTTGTTTTTCGAACATATGTTCGTGGCATCTAAAATAAATTATTAACCTATTAAAATTATAATATTTAATATAATTTATTTGAGACGGGGTAATGACAGTCAGACAAAATTTGACCGCAGTTACCCCATCACATTTGGCCGGTAATACTCCTTTCATAGTTACTTTTAAATACATGAATTTACTTAAAAACTATACTATTTAGGTGAATCATGATCACATAATTGTAATCCTCATAATATTTAGAGATAAATACAACCATTAATGTAGAAAAAAAATTAAAACTCTTACCTTTAGATGATTTTCGATTTTGAAAAATATTAGATTTAAAGTGATAATAAAATTTATAACACAGTTTTGGTGGGAAAAATTGTGTTTATCATTTTGAGACATCTGGTATTAGGTTTTGATAACAACACTTATCAAATAACGTTAAAATCTAAATTTTAGCTATCATATTTCATGAGATATGTCACTGACCGGTATTACCCACTGGCCGCCAATCCTCCCACGTTCCCCTACTAATGTAGGGGAACTAATTCATGCAGATTTATGTGGACCAATGCAAAAGGACCAATAGGTCGGACAAAATATTTCTTATTATTCAAAGATGATTCTCACACTTCAGAACGGTATATTTTATTAAAAATAAGTATGAAGTTAAAAATATTATTGAAATCTTTATTAAAGGTATTAAAACAGATAAAGGATCTAAAGTCAAAATACTAAGGACAGACAATGGATTAGAATTTGTAAATAATGATATTACAAGTATTTTACAGAAATACGGCAAATGACAGTCCCATATACACCAGAGCAAAACTGCGTGTCAAATCAAAATGTTTGGTTTGATTTTATTTGCCTCGCGTGTCAGACCTTTTTTTTTGCTTAAAAAATAATTAATTAAACATAATATAAACATGATTTTGTTAGGTGTATAAAATATTTAAACTTTACAGCATTTACTATTACTATTTACTATTTATAAAGTTACATGTACATATTAATATATCTTTACAGCATTAATTTACTATTACATATTAATACAAACACATATTTTTTTTAATTACAAAAATAAGTTTTTAATGAGAAATTTGTTGCTGCATATTTCCAGCTAACGAATCAATCCTGGGATTATAATTTGTAGATTTTAATTGAATACATGTTGCACTGATATCTGTTCCAAGACGATTTCTCAAAGTGGATTTGATAAAATTCATGGAGGAAAATAGCTGCTCACATGTATATGTAGAACCAAACATAGTCAATAATGAAAGTGCTAATTTTTTCATGGATGTAAATGAATTTGGTAGACTTTTCCACTCAATAAGAATTAGGTTTTCGGTTTTAATACTGCTATCAATTTCACAATAATTTTTTTCCAGTTCACTGTTTAAATTAATAAATTTATTTCTCCAAATTACATTTCCCTGAAATTCTATTAATTCTATTTCTAAGTTTTCGATATTTAGCCATTCAAAAAAGATAGATCAAGTTCATCATATGTAATTTTATGCGGATTTATTAAAAATTGAAAGGTTGGTTCTAGACATCGAAACTGTGAAAATCTATTAGAAAATAATTCAGTTGTATTTTCTAATATATTAACATATTTTTTAATTATACATTTGATGTCAGTCTGACTATCTGCAAAGTGTAATGAATTGTTCAGATCATTTTTCAAATGTGGAAAATATTTAAATTTTTCATTTTTAAGATCTTTACAATAAATTTCAATTTTTTTTTCAAAACCTTTGATATTTTCAAACATTGATAAGACTATGTGACCGGGCCCTTGAAGTTTTTTATTTAATTCATTATACATTGTAGTAAAATCAGTGAAAAACATTAAATCGTTCAACCAATTTAAATCTTTAAGTTCTGGATAGTCTTGAGATTTTTCGAATAAAAATAATCGTATTTCTTCTAATAATTCAACAAATCGATGAAGAACTTGACCACGACTCAACCAACGAACACTGTTATACATTAAAAGGCCAGCGTATTGTGATTCAACTTCATCTAATAATTTAGTAAATTGTCGGTTATTTAAAGCACGAGATGTAATGAAATTGACAACTTTTGTAACTACTTCCATTACATTTTGAAGCGATTTCAAGCTGTCTTTAGCACACAACGCTTCTTGATGTATTAAACAATGAAAACTGATTAACGGAAGAGAAATTTCTTTCGAAAAAAGTTGAACAAATCCATTGTGTTTGCCAACCATATTAGGGGTACCATCCGTAGTTATTGAAACAATATTATTTATATTTATTTTTAAATTGGCGAATTCTTTAAGTACTACATTCATAATATCTTGACCAGTTGTTTTAGTAGAAATCGTCATTAATTTTATTAATTCTTCCCTCATAATATTAACACTACTGAACCTAACAAAGACTGCTAGTCGCGCCTGTGAAGTTACATCTGTACTTTCGTCAAGACAGATTGAAAAATAATTTTCTGAAGCCAAATCTGTTTGAAGCTGATCTGTTATATCATTACTCATACAAATAATACGATATTTTACAGTATTTCTACTAACAGGCAAATCGTTAATACGTTTTATTATTTAATTTTTATTAGTAAAATCATGAAACAAAATGTTAGACGCCTTAACAAAAACTTCTTTTAAGTATTCTCCGTCAGAAAGTGGCTTACCATGCTGCGCAATGCAATGCGACACAGAAAAACTAGCGGCTGATAAATTATTATTTTGTTTGAACGCCACTTTAAATTTGTTTGATTGACTTCTAAAAAATTTTACTTTTTGAGAAATCAATTCTAATTTTTCTTCAGCCGATAGAGAAAATATATTATTATGAACTGTCTCGAAATGTCTTATAACATTAAAACTACGGCTTACAACTGTTTCGTTACACAAGCAACATAGTACCTTATTATTGTTTTGAATTACACCAAAATCCACTGTCCACTGTTCGTGGAATAATCTCCCACTACCGCTTTTTTCTGGATTCAGTTTTAATTTTTTGAACATTTTTATTCTATAAATTAAGAATATAGTATTAATTATTTTATACGAATTTTTAATTTTTGAAAATAATAAAAATAAATAATATTCACCAATGTATTAAACTTCCAACGGTTAAACGTGAATTATATTGAGAAAGCCCGAAACAATATTGAATAGGTTGGTTAAAATAGTCGTCGTGTAAGGCATCCGAAACTATCTGTTGACGACTGTCGATTGTTCTGTTTTACCTACGTTTGTTACGTAAACGCGATAAACGAATTTATTGATAATCTAATCGTTTCGTTTACGAGCTTAGGAAATGGAAAGTACAGATTACAATATCTTACGATACATTCCAATAATAAGTTAAAAATAGTTTAAAATTATCAATAATTTTTTTGGAAAGTGACACGCGTGACATAGGTTCGCCATCCCTGACTTAGAACAATGATATGTGCTAAGAATTTAGATGTGTCATTATGTTCTGAAGGAGTAAACACGGCGGTATATATATTAAATATAACATTTATATTATAAATTGATTTTACACGGATTTTCGAAAAGGAGTTTAGCTATTGCCGGGTGCATACCGCGGTAGACCATCAATGCACAATGTGATCGCCGTCTCCGTGATATTTGTAGTAGGTTCACCATTCACCAAACTCGCAGGTATGGTAGCTCGGGAAACTTTCTATGATGTGTGTAAGTTTCAAAACAATAGGTCAAAGGGTTGATTTTACATGGTTTTTAGAATTTTTTAAAACGCGATTATACGTAATATCGCATAAAAGGTATCGTACGCGGATTGCTGTACTACCAATGCACAATGAGAACGCCTATATATAAACTCCTTTTCGAAAATCCGTGTAAAATCAACCCTTTAGACTTACAGCTTTGTAAGTGGTATGAGTGCATTCCTTAGTGCATTTACTATCGTTCTGAAGGGTTTTTGTATACATCAAATCCAAAAAATGGCGGTCTGGAAGATTTACCGCTGGGATGCATTGCAATCTGGCGGCAAAACAGATGTATGGTGGTTCATGTTGGCCAGGGCCGGATCTTAACTTTTTAACACCCGGGTAAAATGAAAAATATACTAATAAGTATTTTAAAAATGAAGTTTTTGTACAATACTAAATTCTAATATTAAAAATAAATAAAAATAGATAAAAAAAAAAGAAATTTTATTTACTGCATTTATATAAATACTAGCTAAGTGTTAATAGTGTTTAGGTAATAGGTATAGGTATAGACGTAGGTCCATGCTAAAGACATTCATGGAAACGTTCCATGCAGGACGTAGGTACATATTTAGAGGAATCAAATTAAATAATGAATATTAGATTGGTATAACTAATACAGTAATACCTGCATTATAGACATAATTTTAAAAGTTTTTTTTAAATTCACAATACTGGAATGGGTGCTAAATAATTTGAAATTGTAACGCGTTATATTAAAGAAATTACTTATCGTTATCAGAAGTGTAGAAATTGAATATTGAGGCATTTAACACAAATAATAACATGACTATGATTATAACAACAGTATTATATAAATGTAACATACAACTAGATATAGTCATAATATAGACATACGTCGTACAACGTGCCGTGTCCAAGAGTGTCGGAGAGTGAATCTTGTACACAAAATGAGCCCTATATATAGGTACGCGTCATCGACGTCACATAACCATACCTATGTATGTGTGTGGTATTAATAAGTATTGCTTCACATTACAATAGAAAGTTACTAGAAAAGTTATAGAAAGTTTTTGTAGCAGACTCACCAAATTCGCAGGTATGGTAGCCCGGGGTACTTACTACGAGCCCTGTAAGTTTCAAAATTAAAGGGTTGATTTACACGATTTTCGGAATTTTTTGGGGGGTGAATCTAATAAGATTAATCGGGTGAGTAATAAGATGAGCCGGGTGAGTCTAATATTGCTTGCTTATTTAATTATTAATTATTAATTATTAATACGGTAGCCGGTAAGTTGAATAAATATTATAAAATTACAAATAAATAACTAAAATCTGTTATTCGTAAGTTATGACCTTTTTGAAACAACATTTTAAAATGATCATAACTTACTTAAAAATAACAATGTAAATAAAAGGCTACGTGGGGCCCTGGATAATTATCTTAATTTTAAATTTTATAGTAGGTCAGTTTACTCTATAATATTAAAACTAACACCACAATATTGAAAATAGTGAACGAAAATTTGCTATGTCGCACATGTATAAGACGAAGACAACACATGCGGGTTGTACGTCCTCTTAATATTAAATTATAGACATAATAAAATATTATTACATTCGCCCAGCGTTTTAAAAACGATTGTAAGTCAAGATAATTAAATTAATAATAATAACCAAATAGTATAAATCAGTTCACCTCCTCATGGTGCACCCCAGGTAACTCTAAATGAACTGGACGCACTCGGAAAACACTCAAGTTTGGTGTGTAAATAAATTATTTAAATTATAATATACAAATGATAATTAGTTAATTATTTTTAATTTTTACCTTCAAACATATTTTTAATTATGTTGGTACAAATGGCAATGTTAAATGCAGATTGCAGTTATACTTTTAGTTATGTCATTTACATTTTACTATTTTTATTTTGGTTTTCATATCAAATCATTATTTAATCATACATTATATATTTATATGTACTACACGGACCAAGAGGGGGCCTTTGCTCCCCCCCACTAAATACTCCACTGTGACTACCTAGCAGTTGTACATTCATTAATAATGATAACTTATTAGTTATTAATACCAAATATGATATTTACTTATAGTACACCATTAATTTTAACTTGATGAAATTTAAATTGATTCATTAAATAGTAAATGAAAAATATTACGCGAGCTACGATGTCTACAGTCATTAGTTTGTGTTTGTCAAAATTGATGTTACATGGAAGGTCAGAATAAAACATAGATATCAAATTCAAAATTTAATGAATAATAGATTTTATTAGAACCAAATACAAATATTAATATAACTCTATCACTCGTAATGGTAGGTGGTCTTCGTTATGAACTTGATATCCATAGAATGTCACTGAGGTAAAAAAAAAAATGTTTTGTTCGACGTGTACATGGTGTTAATCAGTTATTCGATTGAATAGAGCGGGTTATGTGTTTGGGTGGTCAATCGTGGGTGGTTATGTAGCTCTATGTGGTGTTCCGACTCCCTCGGTTTTTGAAACAGGTGCTCTATGCCTACCTACCCACACACTGCGCGTCGGACCGGTGGTCGACGGCTGAATACGGCTGAAGGATACAAACCCTAAACCGATCTGGATTTAATCGATAATTTCTTTAATATCATGACGTGTCTCTATACTTTTTTGATATGTTTTATTTGGAATAATTAATTTTAGTTCTTTTGGTGAAAAGTCCTGTATTATTTTATTACCAAAAGGACTCTTTTGAAATACATTTATATGTTCTTCTCCTACAAATAACAAGAATGTAAATTTTATTTTATTGGAATTTGACTCAATTTGTATTTATGTATAATATGTAATAACGAGTAATATGTTTTAATTTTTACAGTTTCTTAATAAATAATAAGTAATCATGCATTATTTTAAAATATATTTTATATGTATTAGCATAAACAGACATTAGTTTGACTGTTTGTCTTGACTTTTAATGAATTTTGTTATTAGTGGTTGTATAATTTTATGAAATGTCGACAATGGTGCGTAACAGGCAAATGCTATTAGGTATACGAATATTCGGTATATACAAAATTATTTTTTTATCATTATACAATCATTTTTTGTCTAAAATTGACTTTCTTTACTATTTTTTTCACTCTTATTTAATAAACTATTATCACCTTTTAATTTTCAAATGGTAACCTATATTTAAAATGTCATAAAATAGTAGGAATAATTTTTTATGAATTTTAATGTTAAAATCATTATTTTTCATTTAACCGTTAATGTGTTATAACTACTCAAAGTTGGGTAGTTTGAGGTTTTTAGGTGTTCATCCTACAGATTATTACGGCTGCGAGGCGTTGAATTTAACTACAGGTACATAGTTCATCATCGATAACGAGTTTATTACATATGAAAATATGTAGCGTTTATTATCTTACTGGTCTTAAGAAACAAGTATTAAAAAAATCGAAATCCGCCCAACTTTGTAAAGCTATATCTTGCTAAAAAAATTAACGAAAAATAATAATTTGAACGTTAAAATTCATAAAAAACAGCCTTATTAATACAGTACATTTTAAATGTAAGTTGCCATTTGAAAATCAAAAGTTGATAGTGGTTTGACTATAATAATAAAAGGGTGAAAAAAATAAAAATTTATTACAGGTTGAGAAATTATTACAATAATATACAAAATATTTTGAAAATAAAAAATTAAAAAATTCAATAATTGATGAAATAATGAGTGTGTATGATAAAAGAATACCGGTGTATATTGTTGGTATACGGCATACGCGATGCCCGAAATTATTTTTATCGATAAACTCGGAACAATAATTCATACCTACACACCGATATATTAAACACATAATTTGACGAACAAAAAGGTCAGGTTACAGGTAGCTGGAAACCCACGGGCCACAAAATTATGTATTTAGGTATACAATTTACATATTTATTAAAATAAATATGTAAATTGTATAGATAACTCAACTGTTCATTAAATTAGACAAATATTATTGCAATAGGAACCTTCTCCGTGATGAAAAAATCCATTAAAAAAAAATTAAGTTAATCGGTTGAGTAGTTGAGTTTCTGAAAACAATAACGTCAAAGGTTTCAATTTTCTATTTCATATAGTAAGATTTCAGAAGATATATAATACGTATGTAGTAATTGAAAATTTTATGAATTTCAGTATTTTAATAAAATTATTATATAATGTATACATATACTTTTAACTTTTATTATAAATATATGCTTAGTAATAATGATAATATATCATGGCATCATTTTTTCGAGTATTATCGACTACAACTACACTGATTGCATTAAATATTAATATCAATGATTCAAACAACAATTTATGGACTATATTATAATTAATTAATAAATGATTATCATCAATATTTATATTTAAAAAAAAATTCCATGTTTAATACAATTATTATAACTAATCCAGTCTAAAAAATAGAAGGAATTGATTTTAAAAAAGTTTCCATATACGGACTTGGAATATGAATGAATTTTATGTATTATATTTTAATAATTAAATATGCCACAATTTACGTAATTTACATCGATTTGTGGCACTAACATTTATCAACAGCCTTGGCAAATTGATATATGTCGCATTCGTAGTTATATATGTATACAAATGAATAAAAAAAAGACCCTTATGACCGCCCGCTGCTTTATATACACCTGCTTTTAGAAAGCAGCTGGACATCGACTGCATCGAGCCCATCGAGGCATCAACTATCTATTCATCTAGTATCCAAATTATTAAACGGACAATGTATTATTCGTCAAAAAGTTTTTTTTTTTTTTATAAATATTTCAATAACAGTAATTTATTCAAGTATTATTTAATTAATAATACTTGAATAAATTATTAATGTCGTTTAAACAATCGCTTATGGAATATAAAATGTATTATATCATATATTTATTATTTACTATGCCATAATGCCATAATAAATTATTATACACTACCAGATTCGTGCTGACGCTAGCCAAATTTTAATTTTGTAAAAATGACAAACGTCAAAATGTATTATATTTAATATCAGTTAATATCAAAATTCAAAACTATATCATTACGAATTTTGTTATATTTTTTTTAGCGGATCGCCTCCGATGTAACAATATTTCTAAAAGGGTTATAAATTGATCATGATTTAATTGTAGTTAGGAGTGATGTTTTTGGCATCGAGTCTCCGCGGAAATACGTGTAGGCATAAAGCAATATAATATAACTGCGTATAAAGCAATATTTGTCACGTTTTTGCGCGCCCCTGCAGTAGTTGTGTACGACTGTTATTTTTCAAACTCAAGCATCATACGTATATAGCATTCTTCGTACATTAATATGCGTCGTACATGGCATATTATTATATCGCACCCTCCGAGAAATGTGGTTCCAGTAATACGAAAACCACGCCCTGCTGGCCATCGACTACCCCACCCTCATACCAAACTATCGCACAAACACGCACTCGCCACCCGGCGTTTACCCGCTCGTCGCATTCTCAACCCGTGCGACTGCTCGTTCGTCTCTCGTTTTCCCGCGGCGCGGTGGGTCGCTTTGTCAAGCGTGTGCATAGCTCGAGCATATATATACATTGTATTATATTATGTACAATGGACCAACAATACCCTCCGAAGACCCTGCGGTCATCATTTCGCCACCATCGAATGTGCAGTTTGGTCTTGTGCAGCAGAAACATCGCACGCATTTTGTACGTATTGCTTTAGTTCCGCGATTTTTCTGCAAAATAACACTATTATCATATTATAACAATATCATTGTAATATTAAAATATTATTGTATGTACACGCGCTGCATCAGTGAATCGTCTTCGTCTCTCTTCGTATAATATCATAATGTACAGTTGGTTCGATGAACGGCTTAGTGCGCGTCACACAGCGTCCGTTCATTGTTATAAATCATAGGCAGTTATATTGTCGTCAATTCGTTCGCGTCCACGCACATTTTTCTGGAATGATGTCATCCGCCTCAATAAAATCTTACATTACGATATCTGGTAAGCCGTGATTGTTTTATTTATTTATCATAATAATACACCGTACACCACATTATACTAGAAATATGATCAGGCGCGGATCCAGCCTACATTAACGGGAGGGGCGGACTATAAATTTCTATACATATTAACTATTTACCTACTGTTAAATACGAGCATATATATATATATATATATATACAATATTACTTAATGCAATTATTTCTTATTGTTTATAATGAATACTTTTTTTTCATTAGTTGAATTGAATGTATTTATTGACTTATTTACAAATAAAATTACCCTTTTATTGTCAGCTACATTTTTTTAAATTTCATGATAAAATATTATAGTATACAAATTTCAATATTAAAACATGTAGTAGTTACAAATCATATTACAAAGTCCAATCTTCTATTTACACAAGATAACACAAAATATTAAATTTAAATAACACTTTTTTTGATACAGCCAAGGGTGGGTGGGAGGCGCATCTATCGCCTCCTACTGGATCCGCGGGGTTAGGTATGATAATAGTTTGTACCTACCTACATTAGACATTGCGTAGTTATACGTGGAATACGTCAATAATTACATTGATATTGTATATTGTATATTTATTCATTTATTAGTTTATTGTCAATTGAATATAATAAATTAATAAACCTTTTATTATTGTATAGGTATCAGGTACCTGGCGGCGTCGCGGAGGGAATGCGAAAGCAGTTCCCGCGGCGTCGTCGGTTATACATTGGAAAAAAAAAAGGTAACAGGTACCTATAGTGACTAAGATATAAATACGTTTCAAAACATCTTTACTAATAATAGTATGGTGCTATATTCATATCTTTAATTGGTACTCGACTTTTTCTTTAGTATGGAGGGTAATAGCGGAGTTTATTACAATTTATTTTTGTGTAACTCAACTACTTTTTTTTTTACTGGACATGGGACGGTAAGCTAATGTCCAAATTAATTTTCTTTAAATGTAGATTTGAATTTTATATTATGATACTACATTATTACTGCTGAGTGTCGACTTATTAATTGAAAAATGTAATGAATGTAAAGGTACCTAAGTTTAAAATTTTTGATTTTAGTTTAGTTTATTTGGCAGTTTGTTTATTTAGTAACACACCTGTGCGGTTTCTATTGTTACAATTATCATGCCGGTTGCGGTGACCCATTCCACCTCACCCGCGCCAACGATCCATCCTCGCCGGACACAATAATAATTCTATCATATTTATATTGCTTTTTTTAACAGTTTTTAGTTATCATTGATCGTAGTTATTGCATTTTTGTTTTTTAATTAACAACTAAATCTATAAACGGTGAATATAATGGATTATATTTTTAATACAGCAGATTTGTTGTATTAAAAAAAAGAACTGATGCCTAGAGCCGTGGATTTTGTTAAATAATATTTCATTCGGAAAAATGTCTTAATCATTAGATTTAACTCCTTTACTTATTTTTTTTTCCAATTTGAGCACTGTCACTTCGTATTAAGACTAATAGCACAATGCGTGAAAACGATTTATAAACTATCAACTATTTTATTATAAACCATACTGTATACCTATTACACAAATATATATATTATACAAAGATATTTATTTTGACACTTTGCTAATTTGTGTTTTCAATGGGTGCGTTATCAGATGTCATTAAAAATAAGAATATACCTACATACATATAAAATAAAAATAAAACATACAAATGGATAATAGGAATGCGTTCAAGTTAAGTATACGTAGGTAAATAATGTGTTTTTAGCAATTAGTTATATTAATATTATCTATTAAATAATAATGATATTATAATTGATTGTTAAAAACACACAGTATGTACAGATTATAATACAACGATTTTCGAATATTATGAACATACATTTTTTATACATTAGCAATTTTGGAATAGTTTTTTTTTTTTATTAATCTTATATTAGGATATAGAATTTAAGAAATTTTTTTTATTGTTTAAATTATGGTGTTCTAAAAATTTTTGTCAGTAAATTACTTCTATGTACAAATTAAGTAAAAATCACACTATCCTACAGGCTGTATCAAAATAATACGTGATGTTACAATATACGCAATTCAGATTCTTTCATCTTAGTATCCTCAAACGTGTCTACAATTTACAAAATTAAAAATTGTCAGTCAAAGTAGTATATTAAATATAATGAAATAAGTAAACATTTTTTTACCATAGTGTCATAGTGCATATATTATAAATATTTTATGTTTTTCACTAAATTTATTTGATAAACATTTAAAACCTTTTTAGCCAATAGGTATATACATAAATTCTGTCATATCTATTATAGGTATTAGGTAGGTAAGTATTAAAGTAAAAAATACAACAATTTATTTTTTATTAGTGAGCAAATTACTACTGTTTAGAACATAAAGATTTATTATAAGTATTCAATGGTTAATTTGTAATAGGTACTTACTGACAATTTATGAAACTATTTTGACTGGAAAAGTTGGCCTATCTAACTTAGGATAAGTTGCTTTCATAATCATTGAGTTCACTACACAATACATTGGCCATTTAGATAAATTCACATTATCACAGTTTAAAATCCAAGTAAATGGTATCACAGAATATTTGTTCTCTTACGACCCACTGAAAAATTGTAAAATATGCATTTAAACTATAGGTACAAAACCATAAAGGTTAGGTAGGTGGTACTTAAATTAATAAACTTGGTGCATGATTGCATAAATAATAAAATTTGAAATTTAACATAAATCTAGATATAGGAAATTAATTTTTCCTGTTAAATTAATACCAATCTAACTTGAATTTAATAAAACATCGAAAAATTACATTTTTAATATTTAAGTAAGTAATCAATTCGATTGGTCGATTTTAATCCAAGAAAAAAAAAACGAAAAAAAATCTTTAAGGGCTACGGGTTAGACCACCCTAAATAATATGTTATAATATAAACATTTAGATTTACAAATACTTCTATAGGTACATGAATAAATTATTAAAATTTAGCTGTTTTAATAATTTATAGGTAGGTCTCGTATAGTTTAATAAGTACTAATTTAAAAATTGTTATTTCTTCAAATATGTCGAAGTCTAAATTAGTAAATTCAATTTTAGTAAGTAGATTACCTATTATAAAATAATATATTACCTGTTTCGACAACATCGTGTGTCTATAGGTCTCAACGATCACTTTGTATACACACTATTGATATAATTTTTACGTATTTAAATTAGCCGTAACATACGTCAGGTTGTAACAGTATTGTAATTGTAGCGACTGGACAAAACTTGGCCGAAATCGAACTGATAAATGATGAGTATCTATACTATATCTCTTTGTTTGAATTGGGATGTCACGGCGACACGACGATTGCCGCAATTTCATTAAAACTTAATTTTATAATTTCTTTTTATAGTCTTACACTATAGATAATATTAGATAATACTTGCATATATCCCTATGATATCTCAGAGACCTCGCTTTGTATCAATTAAAATTATAATTTTGTTACATCTATAAGTAATCACATAGTAAAATTATCCCAGTAATTGCATGGAAACAATATTTATGTATTATTACAAATGGCCGTCTCATAGAACTCTATTTGTGATGTCACTAAGTTTAAACTATATAACTATATAATTGCACACAGGGATAATGAGTGTTTATAGAGACTTTCAATTAAGCTCATGTGTAATCTCATCTTCCATTATAATAACATTCTAATTGCCTAATAAAAGCTGACTAATTTACCTGCAAAGGCCACCGGTTGCATTCTCGCGGACGTAGATCGAAACGTCGTGGTCGTTTGCGATACCGATCGCGATAAGAATGTCAACAGTATGTCGACAAGTACTCCCCCCGAGACCACGAGACGTGCCCGAACTACCAGTTGCTACTCCGTAGGTGGGGTGGCTATCCAGTCGGAGGTCACCTCCATGGATTCGATCCACCTCTCCACTACGGCCAGCCCTACTTCCAGCGTAGGGGAGGGAGGCGTTGAGTTGGCTATCGCTTCGGCGACTGTTGATCTGGTGTGGCTGCTGTCGCTGTTGTGGCTGGAAGTGATCTTGTCTGTTCAGCACGTCGTGGTGCTGGTAACCCTACGCCATTTGCCAAGGTTTCACTCACCCGAGTTGTTCTGCCCTAGGCCTTGCGTCCTCGTGCTACGGAATATTCGCCCAAGTGGAACCCCCGGCTCGATTAGGACCCACGCCATCGGAACAACCTTCTGGCTTCAGACATTCTAAGTCAATCATTGAATCTATACATTTTTTAAATTTGTGATATTAACATAACTTACAAAACTCTTATATTCATTGTTTTTTTACCAATGCATATATTATTTAAATAAGCCAAATTCTAATAATTTAGTAATAATAACAATTTGTCTGATTTTGTATATAAAAAATCGTAAGTCACTATTGTGACTACATATTTCATTAGTTTGATTTATTCTGTCTAACATACACATAAGAAAAATTATTAGGTTTTTTTTTATTATTTATATAGGTACATATTACATATTTTATTAATTTATTATAAATAATTGTATAAAAAAATATATATATATTAGCTATTAACTCTAATACGTTCTCAGTATAAATTCCAATCAAATGAATAGTCGAGGTATAAATAAAAAAAATAATAACAGTAGAATCATGCGTCCCCAATTTGAGCATTGATATTCGTTTAATATGGTATGATATAAAATTATTTAAAATATAATAAACTAATAAGTTATTAGTAATAAATAATACAAATATTTTGTAATAGATGAATATTTGTAAATTATTTAAAATCAGTGTTTAATGGTAAAATTAAATTAATATTGCATACGTATTTTGTGCTCTATTTTTGTTAATAAACTTATCAATTGTTTTAAATTTAGAAACAATGATTACCATACTACTGTTTTTGGCTATACTACACACCGGATTGGCGGCCATCGCTGGATACGAAGAAGTGGAAAACAAATTCCTTACAAAATTAGGTGAAATTTATATGATACATTAATTACTACAATAACTAATCCAAAAATGATAAAATGAATATAATTTTGATAATTATTGTTTTATTATAAAGGTTTAAACCAAAGACCTGTGGTAGAGAAAAATTTGAAGATACCATCTGCCACAATGGAGCTGTATAATTCTATGGCAAATTCAATGACAACACACTTTCCTCTTCCTGGTTTGCACACAACTTCCGCTAATACTGCTAAGACATATTACAATAAAGGTAATAGTTTTTTTATGTATGGATACCTACATTTTATATATTTATACAAATTAAAAATTGCTTACCTATATAATATATTACAAAGAAATTATAATTTATGCTTTAAATCTTTGAATTTTTTATTAAAATATAATAGATTAATACTAGTATAAATTTGATGAATAGTGAGTACCTATAATGATAATTTAATTATATTTTTATAGGATCAGCTCCATTAAATGCTAAATCTAAAAAATATAGGCTACAGTTCGATATAGATTTTATACCGGAAAAAGAACAGATTAAAGCTGCTGAAGTTCGTTTTACTATGATATACGATAAAGTTCTACAAAATGAAGAATTTATTCATGTAATTATGCATGATATAATTCAACCTGGCACGAAGGGCTTTTCAAAACCTATTCTCAGGTAATTATAAGTAAACAATATTATTATATTTATATTATTTAATAATCGCTAAATTTAAAAAATATTTACTCATAGAATTATCGATTCGAAATCAATTAGTATGTCAAATGTTTCAAAGTCAGAAAGTTTTGATGTAACTCCTTTCGTAGAAAGACTGTCGATGAATAAGTTTAAAGAAAACCATGGTTTGCTAGTACAATGCGTCACGTCTGATAGTCAGACACATTTGCTCAACGTGTTTGATTTTGTGTCACCTGAAAAGACTTTACTACTTGTCTACACCGACGACGGAACAAGTAATAATAATGTTATTTTAACTATAGAGCTAACTTAATTAATATTTTTATATAGATAAGTAAATAAAAAATGAACTCGTGAGATGTGATGGGTTTTTCCAAGCGCTAGAGTTTCTAAATGCTTTTAAACTCAATTTTTTATTCGAATTCATTTGTAACTTACTATACAACCATTGTCTCGGCAGTCGCCAATGTAAAGGTCCATTTTATCTACGATTTATTTATTTTTCTTATTATTTAATCATTACTCATTAGAACTTTGTCTTCATTGTTGGTAATCGTAATTTTTCAAATTCTGTATGACGACGTAATAAGAACTGATTTATATTTGTTTGGTGCCTTCCTGGCCTCTGCTCTATCATTTTTAAAGAAATATATAAAAATACACCCCGGCATGGTTATTACGATTGAATCGAATACAATATTATGTAGACATGTACACGAAATATAATATTATTGTTGTTACGTTATAATGTCAATTGTTATTATGATTCAATGTGATAATAGTAATATGACGTCATTGAATGTTTGTGCAGGCGAGAAGAGCACGCTGGAACGGATGATGCGACGCAGCAAACGGTCGGCCGTCCAACCGGGTGGGCCGCATAAGAAGACGAAAAAGAAGATCTGCCAGCGGTATTCGATGTACGTGGACTTCAAGGAGGTCGGGTTCAACGATTGGATTAGGGCGCCGCCCGGGTTCGATGCTTTCTACTGCCACGGTAAGTGTGCGTTTCCGTTGGCCAGTCACATTAACGCATCCAATCACGCGGTCATGCAGACGCTGATGAACTCCTACAACCCGACGCTGGTTCCGCTGTCGTGCTGCGTACCGACCAAGCAGAGTTCGCAAACGTTGCTCTACGTGGACTCCGATGGAAAGTTGGTGGTGAAAAACTATCCGGACATGTCCGTGGACGAGTGCGGGTGTAGATGAGGCCATTGCATACACATTATTACATTATGTCACGACTACACGCGTCCTACTCAATGATATCGTTGACACTGTATATATCAATGTTCATGTTTTTGTACATTATATTTCCGGCTATTTTTTTAATTCAAACATTAACGCACACCTAACCTTTACAGCATTGTTTACCTTATCGTCTTAGTCTGTAATTAGGCGTGTTCGTTTCGAAAACCATCATAACAGCATCTGTACGACCTATCGCATTTGTTTTAGATAATACTTTGTTGGTTTTTATTTTTCAACGATTAATTATTACATGACACTTATACAATATACACGTATCATTGCATAATATAATAAATAATGAAATTAAGATTGTGTAATAATATTTAATTAAGTTAATATAATACTGTATATTATATTTAAGTAAATAACAACATGTATCTATTTGTCAATGTACCTACTTCTAATAGGTAATTAATGTATTTATTTTTATTTTATCTTATAAATGTTATTTAGGCTTGTAAGTTAGGTAAAAATATGCATTAGGAACCCATAAAATATTAATTTATAGCATTAATTGTATAAAATGTCTTTCAAAAAATATAAT
The DNA here is from genome assembly GCF_020882245.1 of Rhopalosiphum padi. Taxonomy (NCBI): domain Eukaryota; kingdom Metazoa; phylum Arthropoda; class Insecta; order Hemiptera; family Aphididae; genus Rhopalosiphum; species Rhopalosiphum padi. The sequence continues at coordinate 44,065,854 of NC_083599.1, forward strand.
TATGAGGGTGCATAAAAACGTTAAGTTTGGCGTGGTACCGCTATGGAAGCAACTACTAGAAGACTGCCACCAGTTCTTCAAATCGAAGCAAAAGCTAAAATCAGTGCATTACTCTCGGATTTGGAGATGAAAGCTTACTATCTTTCTACTGAACATAATGTTTCTATTGCTTCGCCACATCAAAGTACCAGCTTATCCAACTCCCTCAATGATACAGCAAATATGACGCTAACTGCACATAATATTGCCTCACCACTTCAAAGTACTTCTTACCAAACAAACAATATGACACCAACTGTGTCTCCTAGCAAACCAATGGATTTTTCAACTTGCCAACATCGTATAATTACTCATTGTACAACAGACACATCAACTTCTGGAGGTCAAATTGAAATCTTTGGAATCGATAACAATTTATATACTTTTCAATAATTTTTTTGCAGTTGTTTAAACATTTTTTTAAAAATGTGTAATATTTTTTTAATATTGAAAAAAGTTCAATAAACAGTAATAAACCATTTCTTTTTAAATTATGAATATATAACTTATATATATTATGTTTACTTACTTTAGGGTGATTGCTAATCTTTCATCCGGTGGGATACAGCGCCTGAAATTTGTGTCTTGCTTTTGTAGTTGTGGCAGCATGTCCAGTAATTCAAAAAATTTTTTCGAACTCATTCTAAAATATTTAAAAAATTTTAACTCATCTTGAAGGAGGTCTGGAAATAACGTATGAAATTCTCCATGCTCGTCTCTTTTTGTGTTGATGTTATCAACCCATAACCGTTTTTTTCGCCTTCTTTTCCTCCTCTGCAATACTCGCCATTATAAATAGTTCCTCGTCGGATGAAAAGTCCATGGTAAAATTGCAATATTGGTGTAATAACAAATTTAATTAAAAAAAAAAATACTAATGAAAGAAAAATCACGATCAAATACACTATACTATAGCATAAATGTAAAATGCAGATTGACGACGACTGTCTGACGATTACCGGGAGGGTAGAAGGAATATATACGTATCTAGTGTGCGTGACGCTAACGTTCCGTCACATCACGTCTCCGACCGTCACCGTGCCGTAACGTGACGTGACGTAACGTAACGTATCTGGTGTGCGCGCTGCTTAATACATCGGACCGTCGATGAATTGTAGAACAGTAAAAACATGAAATATTATTCGCTTTATTTCCAATAATTTGAATATTTTTAAAAATATAACCAAATAAAATCATTATTTTCAATCTAAATGTGGTTATTTTCCAAATTATCTGATAATATACTCAAAAATAGCACTAAAAACCTTAAAATGGCAAATAGCAATAAAAATCATAAATATGCAAAAAATGGCAAAATAGAATTTCGTGTATGACATCAGATAAGTGTGAAACATATTTGTATCTTACTTTGGGTGTTCTAGGACAAACCAAAAAAAATATGCATTTGCCACAACTTCCGAGCCCTGTTAATAACGTTTACAATTCAGTTGTTTTAAACATTAGTTAGGTTAGATCGAGAAATTAATAAATTACAAAATAAGATTTGTAGCTGCACTTGTACATGCTGGTGTTTACAATCTAAATTTATGTACTGGTTATTATGTTCTTGTTGTCTCTACATTAAAACATTTAACTAAACTGTTTTGTTAAAATCTATTCGGTTATTTTTTCCGTGTTATAATGTGTTCCTGCAGATATATAACTGTATTATTTTACATTTGTTATGTTATGATAAAAATTAAAAGATTTAATTATTTCCGGTTTGGTCACCGTTCATAAAAAAAATCAGTTACATTTTGTTTTCAATATAATTTATTTACTTTAAACGGAGATAAAAACAATACTGGCTTAAAACATTGTGCTTGCGACTAATCTTATTTTCAATACATTAAATTGTAAATAAGTTTTCTAAAACATTCATATTCTCGTACCAGTTAGCATGTACTTAAATATCATAATAACTTAAAAAGTTTACCTTTGATTTTTAAACTATCAACTACAACTGAGAAATACCTGTGACGAAATATTTATCAGAATTAACAATAATATAATGAACAATATCACTAGTATTCTGATGACACGTGCCAAAAGTAGACAGTATTTGTGCGATGTATGCGGCATGACATTCACTCCGAACAGTCATCTATCAATGCGTCGACGGACAGGAACGAGAGTGAAATGCTATTTGTGCGATGTTTGTCACTAACAGTGAATTGATGGTAAACCCGCGTACGCACACGGGTGAAAAATCATAACCCGTGTAACGTGTATGATAAGTCGTTCACTCGAAACGGCAATCTGAAAGTGCATCGCGGACGCATACGGGTGAAAACCCGTGCTTGTGTAACGTGTGTGATAAGTCGTTCACTCAAAACAGCAACCTGACAGTGCATCGGCGAACGCATAAGGATGAATAACCGTACTCGTGTGACGTATGTGATAATCGTTCACACAGCAGCTCCGCCTCCTCATCCGGTAATATCTCCATATCGACCGGTATTGAAGTGGCGGTGGCCGGTTGTTCCGTGGCCTCGGCTTGTCCGTTAGGCATTGCCATCTCCGGGGCCTTGGCCTCGGGGACAGGCATGTTGGTTGCCTCCAGCGACTTTGGGCCTGGTGCCGGTTTTTCCAGGCGGTACTGTTGGGAGGTAGTGGGTTCGGCGGCCTTTTTCTGTCCCCGGTATTCCCGCATTCGAGCCTGGTTCCGGCGTTGCCTCGAATTTTGTGGTGACGCTGTTGTCGTCTGTTCTGCCGGTGACCTTTGGGCACTTTTCTGGTCCTCTTTACTCGTCGCGGGCGGTGCTGGCGGTATGGACAATCTTAGTCGTGGGACCGGTGCTGCCATGAGTGGTTGAGGGGGTGGTCGGAGCAATCGTGCGGACTGCGGCATCGGGGACGGTCGCGGTGTGCCAGCTGGCTGTACTTGGGCTCCGGGACCTGTCGGTTACCGCTGGTGTCAGACCCACGTTGATCACCTTGCGGAAGACCGCCGTGCGGTCGTCCCACCCGCGGGTGTAGGCTGCCCACAGTACCGGGTCCCGGCGTAGCTCTGCCGTGGACATCTGGCGCACCCGTACCGCCGTAGTCGCGTGGGCGGCTGCCTCCACGTTCGCGGCCTGCAGTAACTGCTGGCTGCGTTCCAGAGGCTTGCTGTAGGGGGGTGGTGGCTGTTGATCACTTGTCCATTATGTTGCTGTTGTTGGCTGTGTGCGGGCAATGATAAAAAAAAAATAACCAATAATTATTGTTACCTGTCGTTATCTGTTTGTGGTGTTGTTGTGGTGTGGGTGTGGTGTGGGTGTCGCGCGTTTAAGACATGACACGAGAATTTTGCGCGGTGGTTGTTGATCCGTGAGGAACACGCCTTTTCCTACGCCTTTGTGTAGTCAGTAAAAACATAATTGTTCTTTTTTTCCGCGGCGTGCCTGGAATTGCGCGCCGGTGTGTCCGGTGTCCCGTTGTCCACTATGTCTCGCGTGTCGGGGTCATTTGCCTGCCACGTCACGAGCATAGCATGCGTTATGGTGGGCTCGTTAATGGTGTTGCCCGGGTCCGTAGTGGCGAACAGGTTGTCGATCGGCGTGCTAGTAATGGTGGTGATTTGGGTGGTGGGTACTCCTACTAGCCGTTCCTTGAGGCGGTCCTCGTCTACGGGGGGTCCTGGGGCTGGGTTGCGGGACAGCATATCAAGTGCCTCATTCTGTACGCCGGGCACGTGTGTGGTTTTGAAGTCCAGGTTGGCCAGTTGTAGTGCCCACCTGGTCAACTTGGAATTGGTGTTTTTGGCCCGGTGGAGCCATGTGAGGGCTGAGTTCTCTCCACGACCGATCAACGTTATAGGAATACGAAGGTGCGCGAAGTCGAGCGCCACCTCAATTCAGTGGTAAACAAAACCACATCGAAAACACTATGCGAAGAACTATACGGGTACCAACCACGATACCAAGGAGGGAACTTACATTCTTTGAGCCGAACCAAAAACGACAAGACGGAAACGTCGGAACAATATGCCAAGGTACGTGACACGGTAGTGAAACGTCAATATGATTGAAGACATCACGATCGTGTACACTTCAATATTGGCGAAGTGGTCGTCATGCTGAGACAATCTGTGCCCGGACAGTCGACGAAATTTCAAAGTACCGTGAGAGGCCGTTGCAAATTATAGAGGTCCTTCGGCAGACACATACCGGGTGGCGGAACTAGCGTCCGATGGTACGTCTACGCAACAACTACGAAAGAATTATAGTCGCATTTCTGTACACAGATTAAAATGTTGGCATTCCCTATGTATACTTTTTTCGCCTAAATATATGTTATAAGCTATTTATTGTCTTATCGAAATATCGAATCAAAAATGTACACGCACCGTTTTACTTAATACGATTTGATCTACGAGTGTACGATTGATACGTTTGTATGTCAGTGTGTGAACAGTTATAACATACGAACAACAGTGTTGCTGCTCACGGCATTTTTTTCTTTTCTTTTTTTACTTTAATTTATTATTTATATTTAAATGGAATTAATTGAAACAACAAAAAAGAAGCCATCTTTAATTGACGGTAGCGGGTTTCAATACCGACAACATCGCAAAAATAAAGATGGAACCATTAGCTGGTTGTGTATAAAGTTTATACAAAATATATTAATAATAAACCATAAAATATTTATTTCAAATGTCATACCTATACATAAAAAAAAATATACTTATTTCATAAATCTCATATACTAAAACAAAAACAAAAATATTATAAAAATAAATCTTTTTTTATATTATGTTTTGTAAATTAAATCTATTCTTCTGTCTTTGAGTAATGCAAATTTGTCAATTATTTTTTCATAAAATTTTTCATCATTTTTTGATAAAGTATTTATTAGATCCTTCTCAATAGAAATTGTAGCTAAGGAAGATAATCTTTCTTAAAAATTTCAGGATATTAGGGTTGTTATTGTGCCCAAACGTTTGCCTAATTTTAGTAAAAAACAGTTATAAATGGTCTTGCGAAAATTTAAATGTTAAAAGATATTTGATAATTAGAAATTAAGGTTTACAGTTTTGACCAATGCGCGACAGTAGCGTATTTATGGGGGATAGATCCCCCCCCCCATTGGCCTTTTTTTACTTGATAGGTTTAATAATATCGTACATATATTACAGAAATACAGAATAAAATTATTGAAAACGCTACATTTTATTATAATGAAATTTTAAGAATTTGGTAATATTATGGTTCATGACCGTAGTCAATACACAATTTACTGCTAAATATATATGTGATTAAAAATAATTCGTATTGTAAACCGTAAAATTCCGTCAATCGTCATTATTGTCAATAACAATCCAGCTATTATAATGCTTTTAATAATAAGCGTTTGGTTGCTATTTCAAAACATATTGCAAGGCAAAGGTATATTTATATAAAAACATTCTAAACAATAAGTTCTAATAATTAAATGGAATACAAATAATAAAAAAAACTTAAACACTAAATACAAATTATTACTTATTTTTATAATATTTATTATTGCATTAGTTCATTTTTAATTTAGCATAATAATTCACTATTCATTATAATCGAACACTCGTGTTAGTGCCAATGCCGAATTTCCACCTAGGCAAACTATAGTCAGCTGCCTAGCGGTCTTTACTCTTTACCTTCCCAGGGTCCAGGCCCCCCGGCCAAGTACCAAAAAAAGGGTCCTTTCTTAGTAGCTGTATTGAGACCCTGAGACCCTTAAGTTCGGAGCATGGTGCATTATTTTTTACTGTTTTGATTTTTCGTTCTATACATATACCTATATTTGTATACTTATCAATAAGCACTACTATTGTATTCTTATGATTTATTCCATTTTATGAAAAAATGACAATGAATCAATTTTTTAAAAACGGTAGTAATGGTAAGTGTACCCCCCCCCCCCCCGGTAGAGAAAATTATATATTTGCCAACGTATATCCCCTCCCTTTACAAAATTCTAAATACGCCATTGATGCGCGATGGACACGTATCAAGACCGTGTGATATAAGAGTGAGTATAAGACGCGTATGTGTTCACCATACATCGAATTGAATACAACACGCGCTCGAGCACCTCTGACAGTATTATTATACTCTAATAATAAATAGTTCTTTAACCAAGTTTAATACTGATTTGACAGCAGTCACAAAACCTATAAATAATAAAAGAAAATTATATAAAATTGACATTATGTAAATATTATATTTGCTTACCAATTACAAACGTTTTTCAAGAAATTGAATGAATTGGTGTTCCTTCAATACCTGCCAGGCTTAATAAATAATCAACCAATGGTGTTATCTCATTTTCCACTAGTTCCAAATTATTTCAATATTTTTTGAATCCCTTACCAAATGGAAAACATGAATTGAGGAAATCAAATATTCTATGAATCACTCTTATGAATTTTTCGGTTGCTTCACCTATAACAAAATAAATTAGTTTATTATTATTTATTTAATACAAAATATAACATAGGTATAATAATGTCTATAATGTCTAATAATCATAATAGTATTATAATAAAACTCATTATCATCAAATGCAGGGTCATTTAATGTTTTAAAAAAACTATATTGCATCAGCTATAGATTAACTTATTGTCTGTGCTGCCATTTAAACTTTCATAATATTTTTCCTCCGGTCATTGTGAGCAGATATCAATTTATTAGTTAAATGCACGGACTATAAGATATACAGGACTGGCAACGGAGTATTATTAGGATTATTATAAGGATATTATTATCAGTGGAAACCAAATGTTTCCATATGGTACAGTACAGACACAGTTGTAGACTTGTAGTTGTTAGTTGTACAACCTAATTGACTTTTGTTAATTTTAAATCATTGGACATACAAAATAGTTTTGTTATCGAAACCATGCTATCGGCAACATAATTTATGTATTAATAACTGAATAAATATAATTATACTAATAAAATGTTTAGTTAATCTCGCAGAGTTATTATGCTTGTCTAGCAAACTGTTATGCTAGTATAACATACTAATATTGTCATAGTTCATACTTCATATACGTAGAAATCTATTTTGTTACCAAAACTAACTTTTATGTAACAAGTATTGAGTTATTTTAGTTACTGTAACAATAATTTTATTTTATTGATAATACCAGACATTCTTATTGAGCATAAAATTCTTTAAGTTAAAGTTACAATATTATTAAGTAAAATGTACTACAATTACTAGTTACACCAACAACATAAATTGTTATTAGAGAAAATTATTCTATAATTTTTTATGATGCAAAATATTATGTGTAGCCTGTGTAGGTAATACATAATTTACACCTATAATCACAGAAATAGTTATTAGCTTATTAAATATTAGATACAAATAAAAATAAAACGGCCATAAAATATATTCATAATACAAAAGATTTTATTCAACATTAATTACAATTTATTTATACACAACACTCACAAATATAGATATACAAAATTTAAATTGTTATACATTATAGCTAAATACTTATTACTTAACACATTTTTAAATATATAAGTAGGTACATTAAACATATACAATAAATATATATACAAATAATTTACAGTTAATAAATAAATAAAAGAAACAAAAAAATTATATATTTTTAAAATTATTATAAAGAATCTCTAACTGTCACATATTTACTTCCATCAAAAGCTCGGTGTTGGTGAGTTGCGGCCCGATCCCTAAATAACGTACGAACTGCGGCCCGTGTTTATGAAACAGACGTGCGAGTTGCGGCAATTTGTTTTTTTTTGTAAAAATGGCAAAATGTATGGTAATTTATGGTAAAATTAATTTTAATATTTATGTAAAATATGTAAAAATGTAAAAATATTTATTGGTTGGGCAAAAACTTAAAACTTAATGATTTGCCGAAATCAAACTGCTCTATTTCTTTTTGTGCTAGCTTTGTCATCTGTTGTCTTATAAATGCTTCTTTTTCACATATTTTCTTCGTTTTTATTCCATTGCTTCTACATTTGATATACGTTTCTGATTGAATTTCTACTAACACATCAATAAAATTATAGATGTTAGGATGACTAGAGTAGAACGATGAATTTAGGTGTGAATGAAAACTTTCACAGCCGTTAGTGGTACGGTTACAGCTAGCAGAGAACTGTGCCCAAATATTTGGGGGAAACATAGCATCCGGGGATATATAGTTTTCGAAAACATAGTCGGTAAATTGTACAACCCGATCATCTTTAGCGGGCAGTATTGCTAAAAAGTCATCCGTGAAACAATCAATGACGTTGTCAGAGTCCAAAAATGGCAAACCAAAAAAAAATTTTGAAAAATAACTTTCATCTGTATTTGTGTTATACATTTTCGCGAGTCCTAAACTTTGAATTTTCCTCCACCAACTTTGCCCTAGGTGAAATCGACATCCACTTATTTTAGCATTAGGGAAGACTTCCGCTACAGCACTGTGGATAGCTTGTTCAAAATCTATAACAACTTTAGTAGGAGAGCACGTTAGACCAATGGACATGGAATGGCAAATTAAATGTTGAAATGCACACTTGTACGTGGTATTACACTTGTCGGGTAGTAAAAAAAACACTAGAGGTAAATATACATCATTTTTTAGGCCATGGATGGTAAAAAGTTGATAAAAGTGTTTAGGGCAGCTTTTGAAAGTTCCATCTACGTAAAATTTATTTACATCGCACAGCACTTTTATGTTTTGTATAGTAGAAAAACCAATTATACGATTTTCTTTGTCGTTGATAAACAAAAATGGCTCACCTATATTAGTTTTGATATTCATAGACTCTAAAGCAGCATGTAATTCTTTAATGCATTTTGGCAGAGGGGGGTGTACAAATGAACGGGCACGATGAACATTGTGTCTAATTAATGATAAATCATTCGTTGTCAAAGTCGATATATCGCCTTTCTTCAATTCTGAACGAATTAATTTTGAAGGTTTGCAAGAAATGTCTTCTATGGCTTTTCTTTTCAGAGAATTACTTAATATTTGCCTATTCAGGACTTTTTCGTCGTTTTTATTGTGGTTATGATTAGTATTACTGTCAACTATTTTATTTAAAGGAGATAATTTTAAAAAGCACTTACAACTTTTGACACTGCAAGGCCACCTCTGTACATCGTGTTTTAGTGTTTTGTGGAAACGAAATTTGTAGCCTTCGTAGAGAATAATTGGTTTTGATTTTTCACTATTTACGAACTCCATAACGCACTTATAATAAACTGTATAACACATTCAAGTGGTGAACAGACTAATATGTACACAGTAATATTGTTCAAGATATAATATTATTAGCTATCGCGTTATTCCGATACCAAGTTCGACGACCTTTGAGCAGATTAAGCTCGGCAAGTTCAACAGCCGTCCCCTCCTCTCATGCCTATACGACAACCGTGGATATCGATCACGTTCTTATTATTTATTATTATTGATTGTCAGTCATATTATTTTTCTATTTATTTTATTTGGGCACCCGTATTTTTATTATTCATATTGTGTCTGTGTATTTTATACGAGTATTATAATATAATATATATACTGTGAGCACGACGGTGCATATAAAGTAATTAGTTATTTGTTATAATATTGGTCACTCACTCCGTGTACGATAACTTATTATATAGTCTGGGCTTTATTAGCTTGCCATCCTAGGCCAACCGCCTTACGTAGGAGCCTGGTGGTACAAATATTTTTCGTTTGAACTATTGACGTTATGGTATCTACTTTAGATAAGATACTGCCGATACTGCCGGCACAAAATTGAAAATAAAATAATTTACCCGGGCCGCAATTAACTTATTGATAAAATATGACCGGGCCGCAATTCACCGGTCTTCAACACGTAAATGACATGTCGGGCCGCAACTCACCTATAGCCCAAAAGCTATACTTAAAGTGTTAGGTATAGGTGTTATTAATGAATCTTGAAAAATAAAATTCCTATTTGATTCAAGTATATATGTAGCCGCGGTCAGCTCTTATTTTTTTTATATAAATAAGTAGTGCCTTCACGACTGAGGGTAGGCAACATAAAATGAAGCACTACCTATGTGAATATAATTATATTATATATTAGAAAAAAAAACAATAAAATAATAAAGATTAATTTTGGTGCATTTTATTTTGCAATAATGATAACAATAATAATATATTTTTCAACGTATAATGATTTTAGAATAAGTATAATGAATCGTCAGGTAGGTTTACAATTTAATAATAAGGTTGACAAAATTGCCGGCATATAATATAAAAAAAAATGTTTTTTAACAATTATAATAAATAGGTATGACTAGATTAAGGCCCGTCGACCATATTAACACAAATATTTGGTCGATTAATACTCACAGAACAGTTGGGACACACACCTGGTTTTACACCCACGCTACCGCACCAGGGCCTGTAAGTATATCAACAGTAATACAAATAAAACAAGTTGACCCTGCGTACGTGCGAATGTGTGCCTACAACTGTTTACGAAGACTTCACAATACTATAACAATTAATGCAGCCAGGACAGGAGCACGGAGTAAGTGCTGAACACTACTGTCCCCAATAAGTACACCACACCACGTTGAATCACAAAGACAAATCGCTGGTAAACTTCGAGCACCCCAAACTGAATAATAGGAATGAATTTAAGCAATTGATATTGCAATGAACGATAGTTACCAGACGAATTTCTTGAAAAAAACAAAAAAAAGCAAATTCACAACAACGTGGTTTGGGACGACTGCAATTGACATGAAAAACGTGCACATGAACTGTGCGAACACTGTGAATGAAGAGCGCCTTGACGGCCAAGAGAAAAGTGACATTAACGAATAACGGACGAACAAAATACGATGAAAACTATACGAATAGGCTTTCAGTGTCACCACACTAAAACAATGAAAACTGGAAAATCTAAGAACTTTGTGACACTGAAAGCATGACTTAACATAAAGTAACTTTTAATTATAACGAATCTTGGAAAACACGTGATAACGATCACGCAGCTGGCCGGTCGCAAATGGAAACATGATAACGTTTCGCCGACGAGGCTGCAACTGCGGACCACATCGTTATACGCACATGAAAATGATAATACAAAATGACAATAACACAAACATAACAAACTTAAACAATATACATCAATATATTGAGATAGTTCCCAGGCAGTAAGAAAGTCAGCTACATCATTACCAACAGCCATTATTGTAAATAAAAGAGAAAATAATTAAACGCTAAATTAAGACGTTGAACACTTAAACGTGAAACGCGCGTCGCGAGAGAATGATGAATATGAAATATGTTTTTTAGTCTAATCGGATAACTGTGCCGGCGACAAAAATAGATCGCTATACGGTATTAAAAAAATTGTACATATTACAGATTATTTATTATCTACACCAATTATTCGGTGATCGTAACAAAATAAAATGTTTCCATAACCAAACGTTCTGTAAATTATTATTACTAGATTAAGGACTAAGGTTATTTTTATATTTTTTTAAATGTATTTTTTATTCATTATTTAAATGGTAATACAACAAACTGTTTTGTTACCAACATATTATTTTGTGTGAACAATAAACATACATTTGTTACGTATATTAACTAGTTCTGTAAATTATACCAAATATTATGCTAGAATTTTTATTTTGTTAACTCTCATAAATAATTGTAATTATAATACATTTAAAAGTTATTATAACAAAACAATTAAACTAACCAACACGTTTGGTAAAAGCTACAATCTTCTGTTTGTGTTAACGTTTTATCGTCTTACTAACCATTTTAGTCAATTGGTAAAGCAATATTTTTTTCAGTGTATGACATGCATCAGGTATGTAGTAAATCTGCATTAAATACAAATAAATAAATAAATAGTATTTGAGTTTGATTGAAAATATTAATAATTTTTACCTTCTAATCTATGCCAGGAATAATAAAATATTCTACCTGTTGATCATAAGACCCGTGAAGTTTACATCTGAGATGTTTCATAGTAAATAAGTTAGTACTTGTACCATCTCATGTAAAACCCCAAACTCGAACACCAACATCTTATTAACCACATTCATAATAATAGAAATATAGATTGACTTGAAAATAATCTTGTTGCTATTCAGATAACAATACTTTTTTGTTTAATTTATAAGATATATTATCAAATAGTTCATGAGCTTATTTATAATAAAATTAATTATTAGCTTGACAAGAATCTTGTTGCTATTCAATTGACAGTACTTTTTATTAAAGTAACAGTATTTCTTATCAAATTAACATGGTATATTATCGGTGTTATTAGTAATAGTTACCAGGGGCGTCATTTCAGGTTTTTTTCGGGTGTGCGAGGTTTCAAGCAGGCCATTTTGAAATTTCACCAAGCCATATAAAAATAGATATTCAAACGTATATATTGTACATTATCCTGTTTTCAATTATTTATATACTACTTATTAATAAATTCGGAATCATTGCATCAAAATAAATAGTAAATATCAATTAAGATACTAAAATATAATAAATAATTAATTACCTTAACAGTGAAAACCAATAATAATGTATGCATAATAAACTAGAAGAAGAATTAATGCAGCAGCAAATAAAAAAAAAGGACTTAATATCTATATTAATAAATTGTCGTTTATTTTCATAATTATTATAATTTTGGAAAAAGCAAAGCGATAGAAAAAAAAATTTTTATTTAAATAAGCGGATATCGTCGATTTTTTAGTTTAGCAAATATATCTACAGCTTCTTCTAAACTTATATTGTTAACTTCTTCTTTTTCAACATTAAGTACCATCAGATCATTTAGCCTTTCATCACCCATGGTAGTGCAGTTAGCATTTTATTTGTTGTTTTTTTTTAATTCAGGGATCTACCATTTTTTCGAAGTACTAAGGCCTATGAATATTATGAGGTGTTAAATGGAATAATTATGTTGTATAGGTATTTTAAAAACTGACTAGAATTATTTTGAGTTTATTGTTCGAATCCAAGGCCTTAAGTTCTTGGATATTAATTACTGGTAATTTTAATTCATATCTACTACTTTTATCGTTCATCCTTTTATTGTTATTCATCGTTTTTATTAAATCAACAATATACTTTTGATTTTTAACAACATTTAATTTTAAAGATTCTATGTCTTTTTTTTAAGTTATTTACCTGTTCTGAAACTGAGAAAAAAAATAAAAAAAAAATTATAATAGGTATATTTTTTTTTTCTAAAAATAATTTTTATTCTAAAAGAATATTTTTTAAACTTTGATAAATTTAAGGAATATTCTTATAGATTTCCTGTAAATGCTTTAAATAATTTGAAATCAACTTATTCTAATATATTTTATAATATTAATACATTAAAAGTTGAATTGGAGGTTTTGTATAGTGATGTAAAGTATCAAAATTTATTACACATCAATGACATGGTTAAAATTATTGAACAAGATGCATTGAAAGACATTTTACCTGAATCTTATAAATTATTTATTCTTATTTTAACCATACTATCAACTAGTGTATCAAATGAAAGAAGTTTCTCTTGCCTCAAAAGAATTAAAACCTGTTCTCGAAATAGTATTTCACAAGTTCGTTTAAGTTCTCTTTCAATACTAGTCAAAAAGATAGGAGTATAAATTTAACATATAAAATATAATAGGTAGTTTAACTTAGTTAATTAATAGTTTTAGAACTAGACATAACATAACATAACTTAAAAGTCCTTTTCAGGACTACTAAATTTTAAAATGCTCTGTTTATTACCTATCTATTACTATTACTATATTATTTACTAAACGAAACAAGTGTATTATTAGCATTCATACAATTATAATTATTTTTATGTTTTTAAATTACATTTATTGTGAATTCTAATGTTGTATGAGGGGGGGAGGGGTTGATACTTAGGTTGCCTCACCAAAAAAATACTACCAGTTACCGCCACTGGTACCCATATGTTTTCTGATATAAAATAAAAACTATTCATCTCAAAGACATTTTATTAATATTCATTTATAATATATTAAAAATTAAATATAATAATTTTATAATAAATAATATAACACTAAATCGTGATTTAATCCATTTATGTTATTAATACTTTAGTAGAGATCATAACAAAAAATAAATATTCGGTACCTGTGTATGACTTATAAGTAGAGCGCTGATTTCTATGCAATCGAATATTTTTTCCTAATAAGGATGTTCCTAACAATGATCTTTATGATCTTAAATATTATTCTATATTATAGGTATTATTAATTTAAATAGGTAATATAATTTTATTATGTGCTATTATAATATGTGTTTATTATAATCATTATTTTCTGTAGAAATATTAATCATATATTTAATCAAAATTATTTCGAGTGTAAAAAAAATACATTATGTTAAAAATCGGGCGCTTTTGACTTGAAATATGGTGTTAATGAATAATTATTTTATGTATATTATATTTATACTTAACTCGTCATAGTTTGCCTAATCATTTTGAAAAAAGTACAGGTAGGATATTGGTATACAAATGATATTAAAGTATAATTTATTCTATAAATAGAATACCGCTATCCACATTGATAGAGATGTGATATAGATACGAGTATGTACGGTTTAATCATTAGACGTTTATATTCGTTGACTCCAAAAACCGTACAATTTAAAAAGTTGTCGTATCCAAAAACCGCACAGTTATGATTTTGACCCCAAAAAGGTCGATATGTATAATTAATTATTTATTCTCATTATTCTCATATTTCATCAAAAAAAATGTATGTATTCAAAAATTTAAAATATTAATTTAAAAAAAAAATAAAACTTTTTGTTTGATTGGCTGAAACCTACTGCCGACGTTATTTAAAAACTTTACACGATCTCCGTCACGTAAAAATTTTTCCCAAAATTGAGACAAATGCTCTTAAAAATAAATAGGCAACTTTAGTGGTAACTAAAGACTTGATGATTGTATAGTACTTATCGTTATCTTATAATCTTATCTTTTCAATAATTTCACTAAAAATAGTGTGTGGTTTTAACACATCTAAATGTACGGTAATTTGTTATAAAATGACTGATAAGCTGTGCGGTTTTTGTCGACCTTTTTAAGGTCAAAATCAAAATTGTGCGGTTTTTGGATGCAAACTTTAAATTATTTAAAAAAATGTGGCACCATCTTTACCATCTTTGATATTCACTATGTCTTTATGCGCATGGTCACTCTTTTACCTATAGCGTGGTCATTACAAATGAAAAGTACTACTTATTAAATTGCTTATCAAAAATATTGGCATATCCCTGATTATTATCTAAATTTGATATGCCAATATGTTATTACTAGATGGACGTAGTAACTACAGGTAGTCAATAGTCGATAACAAATCTATTACATATAAAAAAAGGACCTGTTATTATTATTTATTTTATGACTACTGGTGTTTATACTCTTTAGAAACAAGAAGTACATATTATAAAAACCAAAAACCACTCAACTTTGAAAAACTATATCACGCTAAATAATTAAAAAATATTAATTTGAACGTTAAAATTTATAAAAAAAAAATAACCTTATTAATTTAGTACATTTTAAATATAGGCAGCCATTTGAAAATTAAAATTCAATAGTAGTTTCACTATTAACTAAAAGAGTGAAAAAAACAAAAACTTCATACAGTTTGAGAAAAGCATGAAACAAAATATTTTGAAATAATGAGTGTCGTTTGACAAAAGAACTACCCTGTATATTAAAAATGAAATGTTCAGTATTTTTAATATTGAAAAAAAATCTTATGTTTGACTAAATGTGCCTGCAAAGAACAAACAATATAGTATTAGCCACATATTTTTTGTAAATTATTTTGAATTAACATTTTACGTTTCATTATATGTCGTGGAAATTGCCTATATTAAACTCCTTTAAAAATACGATTGAGACGTATTCTTCATATAAATAATATTATTTTGGATATGACTTTAAAATGATTGTATGAAAAATAATTTTTATTATATAAATTAATTAAAAAAATGTATCGATATATATTAATGATAATCCGAATATGTTTCATATTGAAACTCGAATTTTAACGTGTATCGCGCCGTTGTCTAGATACAAGCATAAATGCATTTTTTCTACAACAGATGGCAGTAAAAATACTGTTTTGATTATATTAAGCTCATTGAAGATGCAGTGATTAAAGAAAAATTAGTATTTAGACCTAACCATTTGACAAAACTATAAGACTTGTGTAATAATGTACGGTAAATTTTAATTTTAAAAATGTATTTAGATTCATTAACAAATCTACTATGTAATTAATTAAGCGATTTTAAATAAATATTTCTAAAATTGTTATTAAAAAAAATATTGTAGTTGTACGGTCATTGATATTAAAGCTGAAAAAACGAAATATTGGAAATTACATTAATATTAATATCTTGTTAATAATCATTAATTTTTTTTTGATATTATAAATTAAGTTAAATACCCATATACAAGTATATATATATATATATATTTTTAGTACACATTTTGTATCACATCACCATGACCCAAAACCATTGGATGATACAACATTCTGTGCCGTTAACAACGCGAAAATTGACATGAAGCAAAGCGCTATTAATAACAAAGAAAGTATAAATCAAATTCTTTTATCAATCGCACATGGATGTAGTAGTAAGTAAATAATACAATTATTTATTTTATAGTAAAATATTTTAGATATTGATGTTTCATTTTATTATTAGGTGAAGTATGTTCAAAATTGGGTAATCCTGACGTTTAACGACGCACTATAAGACGTGCACGACGTAAATACCTTCTTGATGAGCCTAAAAATCTTCAATTTTCCTTACCAAATATGTGGAAAACTACAATGGGTGGCGAGTCAACTGATTTTTTAATTTACGACAATGAAAATGAACACAGCATTTTAATGTTTGCTACAAATGGAGGTCTTTCTTTTTTATCTTCATCAAATATATGGTTCACGGATGGCACATTTAAATGTTCCAGTATATTTGCTCAGTTATATATTATACGAGCAGAATTTAAAGGAAATGTTAGGACATGTGTTTATGATTTTCTTCCAGATAAGTTGGAAAATACATATCACGAAATGTCGTTAAATCTTGTTATAGCATCTGTACTCCCCTTAAGCCTGAGCGAATAATTATAGATTTTGAGTTAGGTGTAATAAACGTTATAAATCGAGTTTTCTAATGGAGTCCAGATTCAAGGTTGCTTTTTTCATTTATGCCAGTCTGTATGGCGATAAATTCAACAACTCGGATTAGTAAATAATATTTAATTTTACATGTTGTTTTTAACTATTTTTTCAGTATTATATATTTTTTTTGTCATTTGACATTAATATTTGACATATTTCCATATTATACTATTTTTAATTTTATTTTTATTAGCTAATATTCTAAAAATTTGTTATAGTAAAAACTATTACGGCTAACACTATTTTCATATTATACTACCTTTTGACTTATTTATATTGTACACATTTTTACATGTAGTTTTTTAAACATTTTTTCAATATTATATTTTTTTTTTAACGTTTGACATTTATTTCAAATTTGACATATTTCTATATTATCCTATTTTTATTTTTATTTTTTATTAGCTAATAATCTAAAAATCATTACATCTAAATACTATTTATATATTATACTACTTTTTGATATTTATATTGTACACATTTTTACATGTAGTTTGATGATAGAATGATATTATTGATTATTTATTTATTTAGATTATTATTATTATTATTATTATACAATCAATATTTTATAACAATTTTATTATTATTTTTTCTATTTTAATAATTAACACTATACATAATTATTAGTTACTACTTAGGTATAAAACTTATATTTATAATATATACTTTATGTATATAATAGTACAAAGTGTCCGCGTTCTGCAAAGTACTTTTTTACCCGACCGCACAAAGTGTCCGCGTTCTGCATTTTAAACAATGGACAGTACAAAGTGACCGTTTACCGTTCAATAGAGATAAATAAGCGCGAAGTAAATCAATAAAATATAAATAAATTTTCAAATAAAATCAAACAAAATAAACAGTACCTAAAATCGGTTTTTGTAATGCAATATATGACCACCATGTAGGCATTATTAACAAAGTTAACTAAGTTTTTTTGTTCTATAAATGACTATTTTTTTTACAATCAAATTTTCGATAAATGCCTGTTCGCGTGAATATACAAATTCACGTATTCGTGTGAATATACTTTTTCACGTATTCACGTAAATATGATTCCGATACATGTTCACGTGATTAATTTTTCGTTAATTCACGTGTATTAACCATACGTGATTTATTTTGTTTCATTCACGTGAACACGTACATTCATATTCACGTACAAAAACGAGACCCCTAGTAGGAATACGGATTATCTTTCTAAAATATCAATAAAATTTTAATGATCAAATATAGCTAATTTATATTCAAATATATATATTAGTAATTAATATTAAACATGAGATAATAATTATACAATATTGCTGATAATTGATAAATATGCACATATTATGTTAAATTATTTTTTGTCATCATAGTATTGTCGCAATAAAACTTGGTTTGGTGATTCTAAGTATAAAGTTAGTATTAAGTTTGTAATATATTGTTCCTAGCGAAAAAGATATTTTACTTTTTTACCTTAAAAAAATAACATAGGTATGTAGTTAGTTTTAATTAGGGGCGAATGATTGCAAGAATATATTGATTATTGACAGAACGGCGCGCATCGTAATATACCAACGTATTAAAACCGTACATACGTCGGACTTAGTTGCAATAAATTCGTTTTTATATCATGGATATCTAACCGCATTTGAGTTCAGGCTTCAGATATACATTGGTAGAAGATAAATTTATCACCATAAATGGCAATGCTGATAAGATTTCTCACAATTTAATGAGCATGGCTTTTATGCAGTATACGATTTTCATTCTCATATTAATACTAAATTATGTTTCGTCGTTTGCTACTCATTGTAAAACGATACACAGAACATTAATTAAATGCACTGTTATTGATATGCATGATATGCATTGTGCACATGCATAGGTACATTTTATATATCTATAATATTTATCGTATTCTATTATGTATATGTTTACGCACTTCAATGTTTATATATTATTCGTTTACATCGTCAAATTAATTGCGAAAATATGATTAATACCGTTTCATAGACAATTTTTGTAGAAACAATAATTATGGTGAATTATAAAACACCAATTACCTATCCAAGGGGGTACCTAATAGCTATCAACATATTATACATCATAACCAGGGCTCGGAAGTTGTAGCACTAAAAATGTTACTTTTTAGCTATTATAAAATAGGTATGCACTATAATTAGCACAAAAAATCAAAAAATATGCATTTAACTTGAAAAAAATTAAATGTAATTTTACAAATTTTCGGGCTAATAGACTTCAGGGAGGTTCTTGCAATATTATATTATGTACCTATATAACTGCCTATGTATTAATCCAAAAAGTGCAATTTGGGTGCTATAGGACGACATTTGTAATAAACAAAACATTTTATACCGTTTACGAGTAGGTATATAACAGTTTTTAAAACATAATTGTATCATGATTTCTTTTCCAACTTCACTAAAACCTAATATATGTTTAAATTAAACATATCGTGGCTATCTGTTAACTAATACATTTTAGTTTATTATTAAAAATGTATAAGATCGATTAAGATGATATCAACGCACAATGTTAGTGAGCCATGTGAAACATAACACATTTGCGTTCAGCTGAAACAATCGTGTGATTTTAGCTTTAATATTAGTGTTTTATTAACCAAATGTATGCTGCCTATATATTAAAAGTAGTATTTGTATTTTCCTACTATCGAATTACCCAGCGTCGTCAACATACAGGCGTGACTGGTAAGTGTCAAGTGTTAAGCACCTAATTCGTCGTCGGCCTAATTCGCAATTGTCGTAACTCCAAAATGACAATTTTGCAAGACAAAGAAAAAACGTTTCATTAATTTAAAAAACTTAATTAAAACCTAAAATTTGTATGTGTAAATTATTTATGATTTTACGATGTTGTTTTTAATAACTTCAATGTATAACTCATGTTTTTTTCACAATATTTAAATTATATATTCATAAAATAGGTATAAAGATAAACATATCTAATGCTCCAGTATTTTTGTACCTGTACATAATATTATAATATATATAATTAAAATAAAACAAGTTACCTTTTGTTTTACAAAACTGTATAAAACAAAGTATAATATATAATAATAATACTTATAATTATTATTTTACTTCTTTTCTCTTTTTGGTTTTTGTTCGCCATTTAATAATAGTAGGTACTTATAATTCGATCATAATTCGTGATACTATAATTGGATTTTTTACAGCTTTTAAAATTTTTATTTAGATTATCTTTCTCCTCTAATCAACCAAAATTTAGTTTAAACAAAAATGCGACTGCTATTGCCAGTGGTATATAAATAATATAATAAACCGTAGAAGCACCGTTACGACATACGACTCGCGATTCGTTCCGATCCAGCCCACCGCTATTGCAACATTTCGACATTAACTGAAAGGGACGATAATACGAGTATACGTATGATGGCGTGGGGTGTCGAACGCCCTAAAATGCGGCGACGACACAAGTGATAGTAGATAGACACATACCTTTTGCAACTCATGATCGCACTTTATTCCGACGCGGGTAATTGAAAACATCGCTTTGGCCACCCTCGAGTCTGGCAAAGGCCTCGCTGAAATCGGAGTTAATAATATTAGTACGTCGACAATACAGCACGAGGGGTGAGCAACGCAAAAACGTATTCACTTCGACAAACACACATTCCGCGTGTGACGGTCGAATTTTAAGAAATCATCGGGAGTTTAATTATTCATCTGTTATAATAATAAATGAAGTGACAACTGTCCACAATAATATTATAATATTAATGTATTATTTCAAAAATCGTCATTTATATCATGTATTTATTCATACACACATTATTATTATTATTATGTAAATAAAACCAATTTTAAATAACGACTGTAAGAGCAAATTAATAATTGTCTATTCATCTACAAAGAATAACCTACGAAGCTGCGAATAATATATTAATATAGGCGACATACTGACATTATAAGTATATTCTTGTCGTACACGGTGGTACCGCATGCGTCTACCGAGTCATTCCCACAGAGACGACAGCAGCGAAGATGATAAACTTTATCCTAATCAAAATTCGCCTCTTTTTCAATAATACAACATCTACCTGGGCATAACAAAAATCATGACTATAAGAAATAAGTTACGGCTTAGTTCGTGCTGTACAGACTACAGGCGTATACGTACCTAATACATTATTTTGTTTTATTATGTTAGTCAACAATTCTATCTAATTATTCAGTCAAAGGAAAGTAAGTACCTACTATAAAGTTTCTAAAGGATTAATTCAAATTGGTACATTA
The DNA here is from genome assembly GCF_020882245.1 of Rhopalosiphum padi. Lineage (NCBI taxonomy): Eukaryota > Metazoa > Arthropoda > Insecta > Hemiptera > Aphididae > Rhopalosiphum > Rhopalosiphum padi. The sequence continues at coordinate 44,087,375 of NC_083599.1, forward strand.
TTGTTTTTAGAATTAGATAATTAGATAGTGGTGTGCGATTTATTACTGAATGATGTTTAATAAGATACCTAATAAAAAAAAATATTTTTTTTCTATTATGTATTTATTTATAAATTTTTAATTCAATTATTAGATTAAGACAATCAACAATATAAAATTATATACAATATTTATTTAAGATCCAAAAAAGACAATAATATTATTGAACACGTTATTCTTTATTTTTTTTTTTTTTAAATGTATTTTAAATAATAATACATTATTCAAATTACTTTACTTATCAAAAGATTTCTGTCAAATAGTTGTTACAAAAATGTTACTGTAAGAAAGTTGTACTTCTATAATAAATTTACATATTCGCATATACATTACCAATTAGTTGTTAAAATAAATTTAAGACGATTTAGTAATTTTAATATAAAAAGTAACTTAAATTGCATATAAATGTATTACAATAAAATACAATCAAATTACTTAAAAATTAATTTCGTTATAGGAATTCGTGAATTCAGTGAAGTTATTACTTCTCAACACGGTAAAAAGCGATGATAGATATAAAAAAAAAATACATTCATTACATCGCTTAGGGAGAAATATTTATTTTTCTAGTAATGGTATTATTTGAAAATTAATTTAAGCAAGAAAGACACCGATCAACGGTAATAATGAAATATAGGGGAGGAATAAAAAGGAGAATTGCATGTAGACCACAAGAGGCCACAAAATAGGGAGTAGTTTTGTCGGGTAATAATAATATCAATTATTTTTATTTTGAACAGACATTTTAGCGTTAGTTTAAGGTTGAAATACAATTGTAGAACTTAGGTAATAAATTTATAATAAGGGCGTGTACCAGGGGTGATTATGGACGTTCACCCCCCTTATTCCCGGAGGGAAAAATTGGCCATGTTTATATTACACAATATTGTCTTGATTGCTTATTTTATCCTATTGTTCCGTGGGTAACTAAAATTAGTGGATTTACTGCCACGCCTATTATTACTGTAGTTTCAGTTTTGTTTGCACGCCATGGGGTTCACGAGGATAATATAATTTCCGAAGTTTTTTTATGTCTTTTGTATACCATTGACCATTGCTTCAAAACTAGTTAACTACGTGTACAAAAAAATCTTCAAATTTTCATTTGTTTCTTTTTAACGTTTTAAAAAGATTATATAAGTATTAATTGTTTATTATAAATGTATAACTGAATTATTATTAGTATTATTGATCTTTATAAAACTCGACTGCAAAAACGATTAATCACAATTACTTTAATAAAATATTGCAATTAGTTACAGAATTTACTAATTGGTAATTATAATTCCATTATATTTTATCAGTTTTATTAAAAATTATATAGGTAACTATTTACATAGCATATTATATACCTAAGATAAATTAATAAGCTGATATAATACTAATATAATATATAATTGTATTTTATTATTGTTATTTTTTTTTCTTTATTATTAAAATACACAATCTGTACCTCGTTGGTACAACAAGAGTATTAGCTAAAAAGTATAAAATAACATGAATAGCTTGATAAAAGCAGCCACCCAGTGATGACACTTATAATTATTGTTATTAAATTATAAATAACAGAATATGTTATTTTTATGAGTATCTTAAATTTCCCTTGTATTAACAATACCTATACATAGATGACGTAGTAGCAGAAATTTTAATTGATCTTCAGACGTTATTTTTACGGGATTGTATATGATTTATTTAATTTAAACGTCTTTATCTCTCTATAGACAGTCTATATAATAGACCGTATATAATCAGCATATTTAAATTAAAATAATTACTATTATACTCGAAAATCGAGATAAATTTAAAAATATTGTGTTGAATTGAATGCAATGTAATAAAAATTGTTAACTGTAGAATTCCCATAATCAGATAAAAATTAAAAATAAGGAATTACTCCAAATCCTTGTCGAAAAAATATTTATTTTTTTTTTTGTATAGATACATATTTAAAGTTTTAAGAGCGTCCCTTTAAAAATAAATCTTTTATTATGATCATATTGTACTTAATGTTGAAAGTAGTAGAATTCGTGTTTGCTATTCTATCTAATGCTATAAACGAGTTTGAAGTGCAAATTTAATCAGCAAATGGTGTGTATTTCACTCAAGGGCTAATGATCCCAAGAAAAACGAGAGATCATTTCGCGGAGTACGGTGAACATGCTCCAGTGAATACAAAACTACGGATGTGACCTATCCGATTTATTTTATCTGCCCGTTAGCGGTGTGAAAACTCACGTATCCTACTTTGTTTAATCTCCATTGTGTCGTGTTAATCCTTTGCATCGGTTGTGGCTTAGGGACGTGCATCTTTCACCGCGCAAAGGATTAAAGCACTAGTCTGAGATCGGCAGCAATTCAAACTGCTGCAGAACCAACCGCGCAATAATTCACATTAAGAGGGAAGTGTCAAATAAAATAAACATAGGGTGAATTGTAAATAAATTTAATCGCCTTCGCTCGATTTAAATATTATTAATTGTTACTTCCGTTATTTTGTGTGTGTGTACGTATAATTTATATCTACAAAATTATCCTGAATGACTTATACTGACTTAATAAATTACGTTTTTGTAAGTGTCTAATGCCTATTCATGAAATATGTGATTGAGTAAGTGAATGCAAAGTTTTTGAAAATTAAGTATATTTTTGTATAGGTAGGTACTTAACATATTTTATTGTTTTTAAGTAAGTTCCTACTTTTATAAAAAAAAAAAAAACATGGATGGCTACTATATGTACCTATATGGCTATATTTTAAATACCTATAATATTTCCCATTGTAAATCATTGATTTAATAAAAAATAATTTAATACTTACCTGAACAATGAAAACCGATTATATAGATACTACAACTACAGTATACTATAGGCACGTACATTTAAAAAGTTATTCATAAATTATAACGTAACAATAAACGTTTTAAATTTAATTTTATCTGTTCGTTACTATATCTTAATACCCCAAAATATTATTACTTTCGTTTATAAATAAATAACCATATTTAACAACCTACACTTGCATAGTTAATAATAAATTATGTTTTTTTTTTTTTAATATAATAAATCTCTTTAAAATACAGTACCTATTATATCTATTATATCCTGGAATAAAAAGTTATTGTTGAAAATACATTGTCACATATTTTTATGAACATTTTCAAATCAATTTTTGACCAAATCAGTTATTTAAACGAAAAATAACGATTTTTCATCAAACAATTTTGATTATTTTGTTTCAATTAAAAAAATATAAGCCATAGAAATTTCGATCTTTCTACCATTTCTTATTTGTATAAAAATCATTTTCTATAAAAATCATTTTCTATACAACATACAATTTTAAAAATATTTAGACAACATTTAGGCTATTTATAACTTTTGATTTCATTTTGTATATTGTGCATTACTTTTTAATCTCAGTGTTATGAATTTAACATGTGATACAACTATATTAGAATCCTCATAATTTTTTCTGAACTCTCTATATCAAAAATACTACACTTTTTTTAATAACCGTTTTGATTAACCGCCCCTTTATTCCGCATAGTTGTTTTTATGTATCTACCATATGATTTATCATTTCATTAAAATGTAACATATCTATATTACAGTGACCTGTAGCTCAATGAGCGAAGTATATTCGAAAAGTCAAAACATATTCGCCGGCAGAATTTTGTTCCCTGGTTATTTTTTCAAATTATTATTAATTATTTATTTCGTCGTTTTGATTAAAAAATATTATTTTTTCATTATACCTACTATTTTACAGCGCCGATAATGCAATATAATAATAATATAAAAATCATCCTAGGGGATAATCACTAGAGGGTCTGTCATAGTCTTACATATCAATTTTTTTTATTATTAGATTGGGCTTATGCTTGGAAATCATGTTACTACAATCATTTTAGACAGCGAGCCGATTTATCCGTGGAGTATACAGCGTGCAGTGTATTAGGGAGAAAAGGCATGAGATCAATAAATGTTTGAGTTTGACATGAACATTTTTATAACGTCGTTTGCTTGTCAACTGTCATTTAACAAATTAAAATGTTCTATTTTAAATTCATTTCGGACTGAAGTTATTGTTTGATTACACGTCGCAGTAGGCAAATGTATATACTTAAACTATTTGGCGGGCAAGTTCTGATGTGAGAAATTTTATTTTCGTGCTGTGTAAAAGCTTCATTAATTGTTTTTTGTGTATTTCGGATTTTTCCTTATATTTCTATTTAAATGACTATCTCATTCATCCAACTGCTGCAAAGATCGCAAAATACTCCAAAAATTTGGATTAGCCGATCCAACCAATTTATTGAATGAACTGATCTATTCTTCGCTAAAATTATTGCCCTATGTGAATTATTAATCGTTTTGTGTAGTGGTGTCTGGCATTTCAAATTTGAACCGCGAATTTAGGTGTACCATTCTTTCCGCTAATATAGTAATATGATATGTCGAATCAAAATAAGATATGGATAGAAAAAGTTCTAGAGTAAAAGTTAAATATAAATTAATTGTTTGATTAGGTACTTCTTCAACTGGCAAAAACGCTAAAGATGTTATAATTTTACATTGTTTTGCATTTTTTTTCCATTATCATTAAATTTTGAATTTAGTTTAGTAGTTTGGTTTTGGTTCAGTGTGTTTTAGAGTGTTTATATGTTGTGTTCTACTGTATCATCAAACTCATGTCTCATACTATAATTGTGATCATGATTCGTGATGATCTAAAGTTTTGAGCAATTTCATTTTATTTTATCTTGTAAAATATATTTCCTGTTTTATTTATACTATACAAAGTGTCCGCGATCGAATTTTACTAATTTATTTTCACCGTACAAAATGTCCGCGGTTTGCAACTCAAATAATTTGTTATAGCACAAAGTATCCGTTTACCATTTATAATGCCTATATACACCTTAAATATCATTGTAAAATGAAACCTATATATATATATATATTAAAATTAAATTATACTCATTAACATTTATTTAATACTTAAATATATTAAAAAATGTACTGCACCAATATCATATAGGTAAAGTGATTATATTATGTAATTGGATAATAAAGACAATTTTGATGCAACTAAAACAATGGTGGAGATCTATAGCCGTAGTTGTTATGTATAATCTCGATAATATTTATTACCATCCATGTAATACGAGTATATGATCTAATAACGTTGTAGTACTCGGACAAAATTCGACTGTTAACTGTAAAATACATATTCCTCTCCTCGCGACTAAAAAATAAACAATCAAAATAATTATAGAATTATTTAAATAATATATACCCTAACTGATTTAAACCAAGTACCCATTAAATTAATAAAGACATAATATTTTAGACAGCAGCGCGGGCCCATCATCTGTATAACGGCTATATATATAATTTGTGTGGTAACAATATTATCATAATCTATATAGGTATACTCCTAGCAATTGTACACGGGCGGCGTCTCCGAATTCTACTGCAAGTGCGTGTGAAAAATATAACGTTCACAGCGATCCGCCGCCGCCACCGTGTGCAGTCTTCGTCCGTCGCATTATTTGATTGCGCCCCATTGTATACGATGCGGACGACGACGACGACGACGAAATTATAACGCCAAACGGACGACGTCGCGAGATGTCTTTTGTAATCGTCGATGTATTATTATATCCGCGCGGGCTATTACGACGACACGGCGAGTCGAGAAAAGAGAGTGGAAACGATAATGAAAAGGAGAAAAAAAAATGTTTTTATTATTTTCGCGCCCAGCGGGGTCGAGGGAAATAAGCGCATTATCCGTGTGTGAAAGGAGGCGGGCGTGCGCGTCCGTCGGTAGCTATCCTCGCAGCGGCGGCAGCGCCTGTCGTAATAATATTATGTATTTTATTATTATGGTTATTATTTGTCGCGGTCCGCGAAGGCGGCATCCTCTCTTGGTAAGCGCACACAATTACACCAAATATATACTATTACCGGCAACAATAAAATAACAACATTGTGTATAGTAGTGGTATTAGTACAGTAAGATTAATATTGTGTATGGGCACCTACCCGTGTTTACCTGCGGCGTGGTGTATAATATGTATGTATATATCATATAATATGCGTGTTTAGGGGGGTAGATCGCACACCGCCGCCGCTCAAACATATTATATATATATACCTACATATACGCTCGGAAAGACCAAAAACACCCTTATACCCACACACACGCACACATTACACGTCATATATAATGTAATATATGTGTCGGCGTCGGGTCCCGCGTGTTTTGACAGTGCGGGATATTGGTTGTTGTGTGTAATATCGTATTGTGCCGGGACACCGCTTTGCCCGGTGTCATTGTCGTAAACGGCCGTCTATTACCAAACGCGTTTGCCGCCGCCCCATGGTGGCGGTTCGATTTTGTATACGTATAATTTTTTTTTTCATCCCCTTCCCGTTCGTCCACGTTGTATTACATTTTCCCGTGCGGTCTTCGGGGTGCGGTGGGCGGTGAGGATAAACATCGCGCGCGCGAGAGATGAATATCGCCTTAAAACGGCAGCACCCTCGTGTGTGTGTGTGTGTGTGTATATAATATCTGTTCGATCATTATTGTGTACGTCATTGTTGCGTTTAATATTATTATTTTTCGCCGTTTGTTGTCGTCAACGTGTGTCTGTGTGTGTGTGTATGAGAGAGAGGTATAGAGAAAAGGTACGCGCTACAGGAGATGCGCAAATGACGTTCACGGGGTTGATCGAGATGGAACCGCAGGCGGCGGTGTAGGGGGGAGGGGGGTTGAGTTTTACGCGAGCGGTACATCGTTTGACGTCGCCTATTTCGCCGAGCCCACCCAAGGTACGGCGGCGGCACCCTGTGCGCGATTTGTCCTCCGTAGGCCGACGACCGCAGTTGTGTTCGTTTTTTCTACATCGTATTATGTTTTCACAATGATATGATATTGTTATATCGATTACGATTATTGACGACGAGGCCGTTGTGTGTCGGTATTACGCGCGGAGGTACATATACCTCTACCTATAATGCCTTTACGCGGTGCACATACACACCGCCTGCGAGCGAACACCTTTTTATTTTCCCTCCGCGTGTCCAAACACGCATAAATATTGTGTCGTCTCGCCGAATTAATAGTTATAATAATAATAGCCGCTGCGACGGTGTTCCCTTCTTGGCCTGTGTAAAGGGCTTTAACGTTTTCGCCGCCCCGTCGCGTCCACGTGTATATAGGTACATTGATTGCGCGCGGCCCCCAGCGACGAATACAAACAGACGCCGCGACGAGCTGATGTCGTACACGCGTGTTATTATCGAAATAATTGTATTTTAGGCAGATCTTTTATTTTCGAATTGCGTATGTAAAAGTACAAGCGTGTTTCGGATACGCGAACGAAGAAGGAAAATTTGACTGTCAGAAGCCCGGGAATTAGGGTCGATCGATGTTCCGAACCTGAAATGTTCATATATGGTTCATAAATCGAAAAAAATAATATTATTAATTATTACTTTATTTAGTACTTCGGAACTTGTTATGTATAATGTTATTTTTCATAGCGCTGTGTAATTGAAAGAAAGACTGTTTTTTCGCACATTTATTAATTATTTTATTGGTACAACTGTTTTATACTTATAATTATAATTTAAACTGCAAGAATTTTTATACAAATCTGTTGATATTGTATTTTTTCAAAATTTATCGTTATTAATTATTATTATTATCTAACTTAAGGGTCTTGTACTACATAGCACAAAATTCAAAAAAGTATAATATAATAATATATTATCTTACCAATTTCAAGTAATCCAAACGAATTGCTAACGTTTCAATTGAATACAATTGTTGTCAATTATTACTGAAACCTCAAGATGATATACACCAACAATTAAAAAGAAAGTATAAATTATATTTCTAAGTATAAAGTAGGTATATATTTATTACTATTATACTACAATTATTCTATATGATTTCATTATAATGTATAATTACACATTAATAAAGACATGAAGTCGTCCACTTACATTTGCGTAAGTAATATAAAATAGTTGTTATTTTACGTTTTAAAATAGTAATATAAGACATTTTCTATTTTCGGTGTTCGTCATCACGAATCGCATTTTTAGATATTTATATATGCCATATGCTGGACACCGGGTACTATATAATACTATGTGTAGTGTTCATCAAGCAAAATCGGAACAATTGACACAATTTGACGCAATTCCGTCGCTCGGGTAATCATTCCAATCTTAAGATTTGTCCGGTCATCGCAGCTCACAGGTGTTTTGATTGTTCTCTCAAAAAATGAACACTGGTACCTACATACTAGTGTCGGGCGCATGGTGTTAGTGTATGTTGTCATTGTTGTAGTTCTTTTATGTATAAAAAATAAAAGTCAAAATTCACACAAAACATCAGCTGCATAGTATATGTTGGTGGGAAATATTTGGTAGTATTATAAATACTTATAATATTGCGCTGGTACATGCCCAGCTCCTAAAATTTTATATATTATTCAGCTAGTACACTGCAGTCTGCAATAGTAATAGTAGAACGACCCATATAATGCAGTACGCAATTAACTAGGAGTTGGTACTAACTTACTAATGTATTGTGATAGTAATTCAAAATATTATAATTTATTTATGAAGCTATTATTGTCACCTAAACAATAACTAATAAACAAGGCTAGAAAGTTGTAGGAGTTGCATATTTTTTGAATGCTTTCGGTTTATAGCAGACTGTACTAGAAATGCATTCTATATCGCAATGATGAGATTAAAAATAGAAATTTAGAGTGTGTATTTTTGTATATTTCTTAAATTTTTATGCATATTATATATTTTACAATAAAAAAAATTAAGTTTTTCTTTTATTATATCTTTCAACGTATGTCATACTAAATTATTTAATAAAGGTTTTTTCTTTGTTTAAGGATTATCACATATTATTAAAAAAAATTGTAACAAGAACATTTTTACCCTAACTCTTTGATTTAGCTATATATTTTATTAATTTTAACTTCTACCACTCTACCAGTATAACTTCAAAGCACCAAATATAGAATATTTAACTGATTATATTTGAAAATTATAATAACAAATTATAGTTGGAAATCACATTTTATTAATTATAATTGTTATGTATTTAATAGTATATACACACAAACCTAATATAAATAAATCATTCTATCCTATAAGCTATGCTCGTCAGCAATAGTTTTATAAATAGGTGTATTTTACTGAAGCTAACCTCTAAAAAGAGTGAAATAGTTAATTTTAAATTAATTGCGGTTTTGTAAAATATTAAATTTTCATTAGAGATAATAGTATAATACCGATGTTTTAAATTATTACATTAGGTATATTTACAAATAAAATGGGCGGATAGTTACAAAGGTGTTTTTTAATAAAAATGTTGACATACTACAAAATAGATTTTTTGTAATTACCTACTAGTCCTTGCAATGGGAAAATCTGCGCCCAAGCATGTTTAGTATGAATTTTTTATGGTTTAACTGTTTTAGTATAATTAATAATAATTATTATTAACGACTAAACCGTGTTTAGCGACGATTTGAAATTCGCCAACAGTTATTTTCCGCGTATTATGTATATACAACTGCAGTAAGTTATGTTCAACTAAATATAGTGTAGTCCAATTTATTTATCATTAATTATTAGTAATAATTTGTTACCTATGTATATATTATTTTATCGTTGAGATGTATCATTACAATATATAGCGATACACATCACACGAACGACTGCGACACGTATTATATATATTCCTCGGCGCGTGCGTTCTTATATAATATTATATACATATTATACTCGTAGTATATATCATACGCCGGCAGTGTCTTTTCACACGAGATCTTATTCTCTATTTCTCTCTCTCGCTCTCTATGTACAAATAATACATTATAATATATTATCCATACACCTATAAATATATATATATATAATGTGCTCGATGGCTGCATCGTGCACTGTCGCTGTGTCGGACACGAAACCTTCGCTCCGTACCTATTACCTATAACCCGTGTGTATGTATATATAATATAACAATATTGTGTGACACGAGTACGGTGTACTTATATATATATATATATATATATATACATACACGTTTGGTTTGGCGTGTGTGAACATTACGATTGTCGTGTACTGGCGGCAAAACGTATTTGCGCGTGAGATTGAGCGCGCCGTATAGGTACTATAAATACATATACGCGTACTGGAACATACGCCTATATATTACCTATTATAGTTTAAATATACCCTTCACTGAGTGTGGTGTACAGACATTATACAATCGTATGCGATGAAACCGCATCGATGTTTATCGGTAAATCAAGTCGAGCAAGGCATACACGCGCGCATATTATATAATACGTTATATTATATATATACTTATATACATACCTATATTCACGCTAGAATGTTTTCCGCGATAATTTATGCACTCCTCTTCCTCCTGTCATTAAATAAACTCGAAAATTTAAATTTAGACATTTTTCATACAATAATATATAGGTAGGTACCTATATAATGTTTTTATACTAATTTTGAAAACCGAAAATACGCGTAGTACCAAATTATTATATTATCCTGTATATCATACCATTGGCAAAATAAAAATTCTGAATTCTGAATTTAGTACCTGATGCTGATTTTTTCTTGTAATCATAATGCTATACCATGTTTGTTCCAATCAGTAAGTTTTATATATTTATAAAAATTTTGGAAATAATTGACATCGACAGATTTTTATGATTATATATGACTATAGAGATCCATACAATATATTTATAACCCATACAAAGTAGATAACCACGTGATTTTTATAAAGTCAGAATTTAAAAAAAAAAAAGAAGAAGGAAAATATATATAGGTATAACCGTTGCACGTTATGCTATTAAGTGTCTTGTGTACCATTTCGTTTTGTGCTAATGTATGTCACATGTATTAAAAAAATTGAAAACTATAGCATACGATAGATATTTATTTATTATTATTTCAAAAAATACACAATTTAGATTAACAATATAAGTTATAACTGATATAGTTTAATTTCATGAGCCCTTATTGTAGCTTGTGGAAGAGATAATAGTTCATATTTTGTAGTTATTTAACTTTATGTATGTATGTAAATGTATCATAAGAAAAACGATTTTGAGCAATGACGGTCTATAACCTTGTATTATATTTTTAAATTGTTGGTATGAATATTTAAAATAACAATAAAATAATTTGCTAGAGTTCAGGATTTTGACGAAATTTAACAATATGCCAACTTCAAATGCTTGTAAAAATTACTGTGGATTTACGTTCAGCTTTTTTTTATTTCTAGTAATTAAAATTTTATTTTAATTTATAGAAAAAATAAACCAATAGTTCAAATCTATATAAATTGGTCAAAAAGGACAAAAATAATTTAAAAATTATACTACGTATAGAAAATTTGAATATAAATATTTAGTGAAAATTTTAAACATTTACGGTTATTCAATTTTAAATTACAGGCAGATATAACAAAAATGTATTTTTTTTAAGAATTCCGGTTTTTTCTAATTATTTTTTGTTTTTCCTAATTATTAAATAAAGTACTAGAAATTTTTTTTTAAACCCCTAAAGACAAGTACTAATTATATCTTATTTACTATTAGATGCCACCCTAAACAATTTTTTATTGTTAGGTGATGACAAATCCAAAAAAGAAACGCACATAATTTTAAAATATTATTAATATATTCATTATTCCACTCAGGATCTATAATTTAATTATTTTATAAGTATAATTACTATAATCGGATAAGTTTTAGAGAGAAATGAGTAGAGAAGTACTTGTATTTTGTATTATGTGAACAGTGTATACTGTATATAGACAAGTACAAACACGGTTTAATTATATATAATATGTGTATATAGTACCGACGTATATTACAATATGTAATTTACCATTTATCCATACCTTTAACGTATTGAGAAATTATTTTTATTTTCTTAAAAGCCTAACGTATGCCCACGCGAATTAACACTTTATAGACTGTATGGTGGATAAAAAAAAAATGGGTGGAGTTGTTTACGGAAAATAATCATATACGATATACACATTGTTTAAAACAATATAATTATTAATGTCGATGAAAATCTATTTAAGAAAATAGATATTAAATTGAGATTATATGTTTGAGAACTGACGCGTGTGTATGGACAAAAAAATAAATACGACGAAGGGTAAGAAAATAGAAAGTGGATATAATTATCCTTAAATAAATTACCAATCGATGCGTCGATTTCGAACGTAAAATCGTTTATTTTTTTCAAAACTATGGTTGTGTTGACAAGAACAAAAGGAACGACTGGGGTCTGAGATCAATTAATATAAGCAATGAGTCGAATCGTAAAGCAGTTTTATAAGGACGAAGCCATTACGATTATATAAAAGTATCTTCGACGTATTATATACCTACGGGCTACAATTTATTTATACATCGAAACAAAGATTAAAAAGATATCAGTTTATACTCGATGAACCGATAACACACTCTTTGTATTGTTGTGTAGAGACTCCTAGCTAGTATTCTTTCCACACTTGCCGGGCCATTATGTATTGTATAGGTAGGGTAGGTGGGTGGTGCATATTCGAGTAAATAATGAATTATTAACGTATGTATAAAAATGTTAAAAAGAACAACGTACACCTATTCCGAGCTATATAGATTTCCATTAGGATTTCTCGTCGTATATATAGTAAACAATTTACCGTAAAATAGGGTGAATAGAAAACACTTATGAAATTTAATAACGTTTTTTATACATTTATTTTTGAGTGTAAGAAATTTCTTTTTCAGACCTCCGTAATAACGGTTTTGGTCTATACATACTTAAATTTCTTATATTTAACTGAAATGTATTATATGCTATAGATTAAATAATAATAATAGTTATTATGATTTTTATTATAATATTATAATATGATGTTACTGTTTACTTAAGGTAGCGAGAAAAAAAATTATTATATAAATATTTCATGTTTTTTTTTTTTATTGAATAACGCATATGGGGATGCATTTTATATATTTAAAAAAAAACTTCTTAATTTAAGAAATTTATCTTAAAATAGTATTATAATTATTTGCTATCAATACAAAAAGACATTAAAAAAAAACAAAAACAAATGTCAAACTTTTACAAATTTATTAGTCTTTCTGATAGTCTAGTCGTCAAATAATAATTACAATAACTTAAAATTAAAAGACCCTTTTCGTTATATTACTGATTTGTTTTTTTAATTTCTTCACTATTTGGAAACAATAATAAGTATCCAATATAATAACTATAGTCCATAATGCGACCTCGAATGTGTATATAGAAACTAGGCTACGAAACATAAATTGTTGACATGGCAGGTACATATCATTATTATACGTACAATAACTTTTAATTATTTTGGCGGCCGTGGTAGCTGCCGTGATAATTGATTTACCATTTTTTTTTTTTGTACACCTATATAATATTGTGAATAAGTATAATAACTAGTAATAACTACGATTTATGGCATTGTGTATACTTCGTATATGTGAATAATACGTGTATATACTTTGTATATAGGTACCTATATTATATTCTATGCTCGCCTACTAAAAAAAACATACAATATAGTTTATTAGTATATTTATAATAGTATAAGTAGCTATAGTATATATTTCTACTCATAGTACTAACGACTAACTCTTATGACGTATTTATCGTACGATCAGGTAATAACTTCAAAATATTTTATAACTTTACAATATATATATAATATATTATACATTTATACAGTCGGTGGTATAGGTACTTAAAAGTTATATGTACGGTAACATAGAACTAAAATGTAAGTATACACATATACTGATCCGCATAAATTGCAAATGTGTTTATTTTTTTAATATACTGTAAAGACAGGTCTTTGGAAAAAATAACTCGCGCCAGTCATAAATCCGTCACATAAAAGTTCAACGTAATAGGTTAGCCAGAAAGGTACATATCGCGGTAAAATGAATATCCTCACAGATATATTATTAGGTACATTATTATAAAAATATAATAACACGTTGAGTTCAGAAGCCGGATGAAAACGTTTTACTGCGGCGGCCATATATCTAATATAATGATAAATTATTATGTCGGCCGACGACTGTCAACTGCCATTGTTGATTGTGTAATATAATCTAAGTGTACAACGCAAATCATTGTACAGGCACAGACTTTGAAATATATATTGTTACGACATTGTACAAACTATACTAACATACGTATTTTGCCACATAACATAAAGCGTGCCTTTAAAGTTTTAAAAGCAAAATACATGATTACTGTGACTTTTTTAGAGTGTGTGGGGGGGTATTTTTTGGTCTGATTTTAAAATACAGTTCAATGAGTGACGATTCCGACGTGTCTAATAACGAATAGTTGGTGATAGCGGCTTAAGTTGAGGTCTATTGGGGTAGGTGGTAAATTAAGAGGATTTTTTCGATTCCATCGTATTAATTTCAATTCTACCAGCTACTGATTTTGACGCACATTTGTAAAATTTGATTCTTTCAGCTTACAATACAATACATGTACTTACACAAAAAATAAAAATATCTCAAATACTTATTATATTTTTTTATTACATGATCGCTAAACATTGTCGTACACAATGAGAAAACTCAGGTATATATGGTATTTATTTATTTTTATTATGGGCCCCACTGAATATGTCCGTGTAAGAGAATAGTATTTAGGTAATAAACCACATTACAATTTTGTTAAATATTTATAGTAAGTTAAAACAATGTTATAAAAGAAGGGTTTTGTGCTTTTTATAAAGAACTGCTGTATATATTTAATAATACATACCACGATGAGGTTGTCTCTGAAATATTTAAATGTTTTTACTGTAAAACAGTAATGCCTTATGTTTGTTTTGTGTAAGCATGATGTATACTTTATTGGATTTAATTTTGTATTGCTATCATATCATATGATAAGCCCCCATGACTTATTTTGCAAAGAATAGCCCCCCCCCTAAAATTCAATGAAATCTCCGCCTATGATCATATGTTAAGTAGCGTGAGTTCACACGATGATAATATAGTAAAACGCAATAGTTGTAATCGTAACAGCTAATATTTATGATAACTGTGAAAATATAAGTTCACTATAACCCCCACCCCCCCACACACACATGCAATAGTTATTTTAATTAGTGGTGGAAGCAGAATATTTAGAGCCTAATGCCATTGATAACCCACGAGCTTATTCGTGATTGTATGATGACATTATAATTTATATTATATATACAGTAGAATCTTGATTAACCGTCAGTCTCAAAACCAGAGCTTTGATGGATAATCGAAAAGATAGTTAAACGAGCAACAAACATTTTTTTTAAACATACATTACATACATACTATTTATTATTTTTAAATAATTTGACATGTGTATTGATATAATTAGGTGCTATTACTTATTGGTATATTATTATTTTTTTTTTTTAATTTATTCTACATACATTTATTCATTATTTATAATTACATAATATACATAGGTGATAAGATTTTAATGCAACGCGTAATTAGTCCGCCGCCTTGCAGTTAATCGAAAAAGACGGTTAATTAGGTGACGGATAATCGAAATTCTACAGTATGTGCTTAAAATATACAATTGAAAATATTTATGAGTCCAACTGTCCGAGCAAGTTATATTACAATTTAAATGACTATATAAAATGACTAATAGCATTGGTATTGTCAGTAATATAGGTAATATATATCATGTGCGTGTCATTAACAATATATCATAGAAGATAACATTCGTGTGATAGTTTTGAAAATTATGAATTAAAACGTAGGTATATTATTTTGTCGGCGTAAGGCGTTCCCAGGAATCTTATTAAAAAAAAAAAAAAAAAAAAGACGACTACATAAATACGTTTTCCCACAGAATTTAATTTGTTTCATTTTTTAACGAAAAAAAGTTGAAATATATACATTATACACGCGAAGGAAAAAAAATTAAAAACTTAGGTAAGCATCAAAATCAATAGCGGAAACTAGATCAGCTGTGTAGGAAAGAACCGACAGGTGAAGCAGAACGCGTTTTCTTTAACGTTGGACATCATAATGGTCTCGCCTGTTGATGACGTAAATTAAAGAATTAGCGGCATATCTCTTTTATGTTGAAAAATTAATAAATGGGACGAGATTAACAATTTCAGGGTTTCGTCTGATACATGTTTTTGATCTGAAAATAATTATAGACGATAAGAAGACGTGTTACAAATTGTCACGTAATTCGCCTGCCACTATAAATTAATATACATATTATAGTAAGTTATTTAACATAGAGTTGACGTTGAACACGTAGAGTTATTATTGATCACTTATTAGTTTATTACACAAACGCTGCACGGTAATAAACGTGTTAAATAGTTTTTAAATAGCGAAAAAAAAATGGTTTGTGAATCGTGAAAAATGTATTCATTTTTTCATTGAAATGAAGAAATAAAAGCGACACGCAGATACGAAAACGCTAATTGAATGTCCTTGTTGTTTTCACAGTTGCATTCTTACAATCTACTGTACCTACTACAGGTATGCTATTGAACCATAAGCACAATTTGGGGGGCTAGGCGAAGTTTATCCACTCCCACCCACAATATATTACAAGAAACAAATAAAATCATTCATATATATTATATCGCATAATAGTTTTAAATTATATTTTGCTATTATAGGTACTATTATTATTTACATTTTAATCTATAACATGTATTTTTTTTTAAATTAATAAGAAATTAATCAAGATAAATTAAAAGGTGGCATTAGAGAATAAAGGGGAGCAAGTCCTACCCCACTGGTCAGCTATAAGCATACTGTTCAGTCCTAACAACAAATTTGAAATATATACGAAAATATACACTATAACAAAAAAATACAAAATATATAAATTTATACATATATCAAATTTGTGTTCGGTAAAATCTATTTGGTCTTATTAATTTTTAATTTTTAATATTACAGTAAATTTACTTTTTTCAAATTTAAAAGTAGCAATATTGTTCGTATTTTTTATTAGATTTTTCGTATTTTTTTAATTATAAACATTTTATATACATAATAATTAATATTACAATGTGTTAAAATTCAATTACAAAAAAAAAATAACCAATAAAATAACATGGATAATATTTTATCATTAAATTGCATCAGTCAATTTGTTGTAATATTTAAAACTAACAACACAAAATGGATTCAGCTCAACTAAAATTTCATATAGGTATTGTACGTAAGATGTACGAGACAAAACAACACAAAACCTTTTAAATATACATCATATTATAGTAATACAACAATGCACTATTGTTGTTGTACAAACTACTGACAGAATAAGGTCTATAAAATTATCATGTGATAATAAATATTGTTCATATATTATTAATAATATTATTGTAAGTTAACTTTATTGTATTCATAATATAATGTTTCATTCTATATTTCTATGATGTGTGAAATCGAAAATGCTTATAAGTTTAATGAATTTTAATTCACCGCTTTATATCATTATAAATAGTAAATATTATACCGACTTCTTCGCATCGTCATTAAAATATTCTATCAGTACAAAACATGACAAATTAAGCGACCAACTCAGGCGCTGTGCTCTGCGTGCCGGAGTGGTTGCCGAGGGCCTATGTCAAAATTGCCACTTATCATCTCTTTTAAGGCTTTAAGGTTCTTTTGAAGAAGCAGAATATTAAAAAAGTCCTAAAATGTCCATACCAAAATTCGGATTAAAAATATTATATTACTATATTAATTTCAATATCTCAGTTCATATATGTAAAACAATGCTTTTTAATATCGACAATATAAAACAAAAAATACATTTGATTATATTACATAATATTTTTTTTTTAACGTTGATTTATATTGTTTGAGGAATTAAAATATTTTGGTTTGTATTTCGTTATTTTATTCTGCGACCAGTTAGATTTTTTTTTATATATAAAATATTTAAAATAAACCATGAACTATTTACAATATACCTATAGATCTATAGAAAAAAAAACCAAGATATGTAAAAACGTGCACTAAAAGTTTTTTAAATCTGTACATTACGATATAAATGTGTGCCGTGTCAGATATTTTCTATGTTTACTTTCTAAAATATGTGGATTAAGTCCACGCATTGTGATGAACGACTAACGTAGCTTCAAAACTTCAAAAAAAGTAATTTTCCCGACACGTCATATAATATTAATAATTCATCAAAAATCCCACCAATAATACTTTTATAGGTGTTATATTATAATGGGCAACTGTGACGGGCGGAGTAACATATATATATATATATATATATATATATATATATATATAAACGAGGCATTGAAAATTTCGTCCGACGTTAATATTAATTCGCGGATGGATGGACGGCGCGCGGCGAGACAAATGCGTATAATATTATTTAGATAGGTACCTATACTTGGCCGGCGATAATATTAATTATACCCGCGGAACGGTGCTGCGGGCGTATAGGACATGTACAGGTACACAAATATAATATTATACCATGTTGGTAGGTAGGTGGTTGGTACACGTCACATACCTAGTAAAATATTATTTGAGAATAATGAGATATTATACGTGCGCGTCGCCGACGGTGAATATCACGCGCGCCGTATCTCCTTTATGCGCAAGATGTGTCCTGCGGCGGCCAGTGTTAATACGCGATAATTTACATGTCACACACTTCGTGAATCGTGTGTACGTGCGCGGTTTCGATTTTGGGTATGTGTAGTATTCCCTCTATGCACACTTCTACATATTGTATAACGTTCTATTATACACGCGTGTGCGTGCATGATTTATTCGGCCGCCGATGAGTAACCTGAAAATCGGCGAGCAATTTTTTTTCAAAAATTTTTCCTATTTTCTTTTTCGCGGATAACGTAAAGCGTGTCGTTAATAGAGTGTCAGGGTGCACCATTGCAAGATTTGCATTCGTCGTCGATAATGCTATGTAAATATGTAATACGCGTATTTTACGCTATTTTCGTCATCAGCATCCTGCAGAGTGTGATTATAAAATAATATGAACTATACAAATAAACCAATTACGCGATAAAAAATCGTGAAATATGCAGTCTCTTGACCTACAGCTAGTAGACAAAATATCTTCTCTACTTTATTATAGACTATCGTTTTTGCGTGGTTAAAAAAAACCATATTGTATTCCAACAACGGAAATTGAAATGTGCATTTATTACACACAAACATCACGTTACTTAACTTATGTTAACTATAAACTTTTCAATTTGCTATAAGTATGGAAAATGACCCTCAAAAAATTAAATATGTGGTAAAAATTGTCAAACGTGAACTAAAACTTAATACAATAGTAATACGCAAATATATGCATTAAAAAAGTTGTAAATATTTTTAATCATATATAGTGTCATATTACCATAAAACAAAGTTGTGCTTAGCGTAACATCATATATGACCAACTCGATTAAATTTGTAAATGCATACAAATCAGCATTTTAGAGTCTAAAATCATCATTAACTTATTCACGTACTTATCTTTAAACAATACAAACATCCACACTAAACGCAGTAACACAAACAGTAACTGTATTGCCGTTATCTTACCCTAACCAATAGTTTACCATAATTATAGAAGTTTATCTCCAGTTAACGCATTGGCTGCGACTAGTACACATGTTTAGGTATATAGGCTGAGTGACATAAAGATTTGTCTTCGTGCAATATTGGAAAAGTGCAAGTAAATTAAGTGATCCATCAGCGGGACTTACTGAAACACAACAGTTGTATAATACTTGACAATTGCCTGCACTACAGAATCATGCCATAGTATATATTATATAGGTGAATAAAGGTACTTAAATTGTTTGACAGTTTGTTATCGTATTTGTAGATCAAACAGTTGATATATATTTTTATTTTTCATATACATAATTAATAAAAAACATAAAATTTGAAATAATATTTTCTAATAATTTGTTGAATACTAAAAGAAGCAGAAATTCTAATTATTATAAAAATGACAACATTTTGTAAGATATGTTATAACTTATAATACTTAGTAAACGCTTAAATTTTACTTATTAAAATTATTATAATGAAATTATCTATTATTTATCTATATTAATAGGTATAATAGATTTGTGCTATTTAAAAAAAAAATAATTATTGATGGTTTCTTTTAATAATAATATAATTTATTTAATAAAAAAATATGCGTTTACTCAAATGTATTAGTTACATTGAAAACTTAGATGATTTATTGAGTATATAAGCACACTGTGCAGTGTACTATATAGTATATACAACGATTCATATTAAGATCAAGATCTGTAATATAGTTAATTATTTGGGTACTTACTACTTTTTAACAATATAATAATAATATAAATTAAAAAAATATTGCGGTCCTGCAGGGGTTTGTAATCATTTTATCTTTTTGAAAATGGTCCTCGACTACAGTAGGGGTTGCTTCTATATTATATATAATAATACATGACTGATAAATTACATGTCTTATTGTTGTCGTAAGAAAAACACGCGTGTAGGTATATGTGGATATACAATAGTATACATACTATTATTATTAATTTGACAAGGACACACAGTAATTTATACTAAATACTGCTGCTGCAGTGGCGTCCGTCCCTCTGCAGGTGCTGTGTAGTGTGTACAGGTAAGGTATTTTTGTAGTTACACTGTAGGTATACTTGTAACAAAATATCATGTGAAATCGCAAAAAGACTTTTTCATATTTGTACGCACCATCACCTTTACAATTGGTAGTATTATATTATGTACTGTATATTGAAGAAAATAATATTACATCTATGTAAATACTTGTTTATATTTAAAAAATATTAGTGCTGGACACATATTCCTATATAAAATGTGTTTTATAGATCATAATATTGGTATAGGTATTAGTATTATCCATATTATTGTGTTGCGTAACGACACGACAAACATAATATTATGGAAAATAGATAGAGATATGGTTGACGACAAACGTTTATTAAATTATATCAATTGTTTGAAGTTATAAAATTATGATGTCTATAAGCTATATTACATATACCTAATAAAGAAAAATAAATAAATAGCAAAGATGTAACTTCCTTTTCAAATAATTACATACTAACAACTATTATGAGTACTTATAAGTAGCTTTATAGTTTCACAACTATTAATTATAATATAAACAAGAACTATCAATCAATGTATAAAGATCATAAACATATCACTGGTATTCCGCATTGAAGAAATGCAAGAATTACGTCCTTATCTATATTGCCATCTCAATATTTTTATTACATCGACTCTTAATTGAATAGCTGTACCGCCAGTACCAGCATCGATGAATCGACAAAGTGGCATACAGACGGGTCGATACATCTAATTTTTTTTCTGAAAGCAATTTACTCAACGTAAGAATCCTCTCTGATGTTTTTAAACAATAATATTAATTTTTTTCTTAAATTCAAGTACTGCGCAGCCATGGAGTTTATTGTGTTTCTTCTATTTTGGGTTATTTAAAGTTTCTAATTTTGCAACTTACTTCCAATCTCGTGCATAATGTTTTTCATAAAAGGAGCCAAACTTTTTAGTCCCTCTCCACTTATTGCATCATTGGATTTATTTTCACCCTTTCACTTTATTTTTCTCTCAAAATTATCTAATATTCGCATTTACTGTATCTATCTGTCCGCCCATCTATTATGACATGTATTTAAAATTTTATTCGTGGTTTATACTTGAAGTTTAACCACCCGTCATCCACGAATTTGTTGATGAGATTATGCAAATTAATTATTGTGTTTGAGTGGTACTGTTTACAAAAAAAATAATTTTAAATATAGCTAGATCTTATTATTATTAATATAATTAGATATTATTTATATTATCTTTTTAATAATATAACAATGTTTGAAATACTAAGCCTTTGATTGTAAGCTTGTAGCTTTCTGTTCTTGTTATCAATTATCTTTCATGTTTTATATTTTTTAATAATTACAAATTATAAGACGATGATTTCTATATTAAAAATAAATATATACATGCATATATTGTGTATTGATAGTCATTTACATGGGTACCTACGCGTTTGTGATATAATTATTATAGTTATTTAACTTATTGTTGCCACAGTTGATATACATTATTTCTAGAATTATTAGATTTAATAGTTTACAGTTTCGTTTTTGATACCTAATTTAAAAAAAATGATGAATGGTCGAATCCAAAGGCTCCGTCAGGGAATTTTTATATTTTTGGTATATATATATTATATCTCGCTCCATTAAATCCACCAATAGTGATATTATATAACGTGATAATAAAACACAATAATATTTTAAAGGACTAAAAAAAATCGGTTAGCCATTCGGGGCCAGTGACTTTTTTTAGGGCCCAGTACCTTCACCCTTGACCACCCCCCCACCGCCCTTAATACGTGTAAGAACGTATTTATAAGATTATTTAAATGTGTTCAAACGTTTGTTGCCACAAAAGCAGCAAAATATAAATGTAATTTTGACACGTCGATTAGTGATTGAATAAGCTAGAATAAAGAACTCCAAACCATTCGAATAAGGCACTTTTTAATTTGATTATATTATCGACAGATTCGTTATTGAAACGTCCAAACGTGTGTGTATGTGTATGGTGCATTTTGTTCGATCGTACGCGCAGTATATCCACACGTTTATTTTATTTTTATTTTTTCGTTTCTCCGAGACTTGTTTAATGCTTGGGCGATAATTCAAATCAGAAGAGTTGTCTGGCGAACGTTGCGGTGTAAAATTAATTCTATATGTGTACACAGAATACGCCCGGATTTTCTATAGCTATTACTTTGCCCGCAACATATAATATATTATAATATCTTTATTCTAACGTGTGTACCTACGCGCCCGCACGACGACCTCTCTCTCTTTCTCGCTCTAAAAAGCCCAACGCATTATAATATAGACGAACGCGTATATTATAATTTCGGCCGGTGATTATTTTTCGTGCGCGTTTTTATTTTATTTTATTCTCGTTTACACGAACCGCTAAACAGGATACCACTTATTATATATAATATATTTAACTCACATGTAGGTACCTACCACGCCACAGCGGGGAAACTAAACAATATATATATATATACCTATACGTAGTGATCCATTTGACTGTACATGATGCCTAATACTAATTTTCCAAGTAGATTTTTGTGTTTTATAGTCTTGTAGTATTTATCATAATGGATTTTATTACTTTTTAATTCTTATCGAAACAGAATACTTGTATATTTATAAAAAATTGTTATGTACGTATAAATAAATCTGAGATCGCAGTTGGATACTTGGATATTATATAATAGTTTAATAGACACGGAAATAAAAGTAATAGATAATACATACTGCAGAGGATCGCTGCATGACAATAATCTGGACTCTTCCAACATGTGCATGCATAATATAGAACACAAGAGTGATTTTGAAACGTAGTACAATAATTTTAGAGAGGAGGGAGGAATAAAGATCAAAATATTGAAGGGAACGGGTCGTATATATAGTAAATTCCCACTAATATTATAACTACTATATTATATAATGAAAAACTTTAAATTCTTATATTATTTCTTATTTGTACCTATAATGAAAAATATCTTGTCTTTCAAAACACAAAAATGGAAATGGAAAATTGCGGATCACCGACCAAATGGTAGTTTATCTACGTGGCGATCTAAAGACGATATCGCGTAAAACATATATATATTATATATATATAGCTAAACCGGGGGTTTAAACTCGCAAACTCTTGCTACGGTTATACTTCGGTATATTCTACATACCTTTATTACTTATATTCTTCACTACCACACACAACCACAAACAACAATTTGAAACAAATAAGAAAACTCCGCCGAGGCGTAGATCGATATTTTTAAAATTTATATTTTCAACGAAAATAGTACCTATATTTTTAATAAAACAAAGTCGTGGATAGGTGGTAATAACTGTTGGTATAATATATAGTAGCACCAATAACTTTTCCGTCAAATTTACTAACACTGCGGTTGGTCAACAAACCATATTCGTCGTAACACTACACGCGGTAGGTATAGGTATATATAAGTACATAATAGCTCGACGCGTTTACAGATATTTTTCCGTGTGTGTCGGGCAGTTGATAAATGGATCATCCCGTATAATAATAATAATAATAATAATACCACGTACGCAATATATAATACAGGTATAATGTACATTATAATATCCAACAATCACGACGTTAATAAAGAAATTATAATATATATGCTCACGTTTTCCCGTGTATATATCTATATAATAATATGTGGGTACCTATATGTACGTACGGCCAGCGTATATAATAATAATAATAATAATAATAATCTTTCCACGTACGAACGGTCTCACAGACACACACACACATACACGCGAGTCTCGTATTATGCTTATGACGGAGATGGTTTGGACACGCATATTTAGATTAATAACCGGCGGTGGCGGCGGCGGCGGCGTATAGGCCTCGTGTAACAGCATCATGGGCGTACTTGTATTACATATACGCGTATATGATATGTCTGTGTGTGTAATATACGATTGAGGAGGATTTTCGTTCTTAAAGCGATCGGCGTCGGCGTGTAGGTACATATAACATAATAACTATATAATAACGTTACACCGGGCGCGCGCGCGTGTGTGTGTGTGTGTTTGTGTGTGAGAGCGTAATGACCGGGGCCGACGGACGTGCGGAGAACCTCGATGATTTCCAAAATGGCGTCGAGGCCATGTCTGCGCGGCAGTCGCGTAGTAGTCAGTCGCTCGCCGCAGTCGTCCCGACAGACTTACGCACGTACAACACCCGTCGTCAACAACGACGTCGTATATTATAATAGGTATATATATGTGTGTGTGTGTGTGTGTGTGTGTGTGTGTGTGTGTGTTGTGTAGTCGTCTACGCAGTCATCGTTTCGGGTGTTACTCGTCGTTATGATATTATTATTATTATTATTATTATCATCATTTACTAGCGTACGTGTACGACCGTGTGCGCTGGTACTTATATATATATATAATATATATAGAGGTACCCACCTTGGCATTTCTATCTCCATCAACCATCGCCGCGTATATATGCGACCTACCACCGATGGATATATATATATATATATATATTTATTATTGTTAAATTAGTGTGCGTTGTATTTTTTTCCTTTTCGTTTCTCCGTCATCCGATGACTGAGCTCGGCCGCGAGCCGCCTCGATCGGTATAACAAAAAAAAAAAAAAAAAAAAATGCATTGTACACATTGTCGCTTTATATATATTAAAAATATATTATTATGTAATGTCGTTGCTACCTATACAGGGTGATCTAGCTGTTTAACGAAAAGTTAAGCCAATATTCGAAATTGATTTTTGTGTTCTTGAAAAACAAAAAAATACTTATCATAATACCTACACGGATAGATATTATATAGGTACTAGGTTTATTTTAAACATTAAACGTGGGTGCGTTAATGTCGCTGTTATATATTATTGTATTTGTGATGTTATTATTTTTTTCGATGTGACCTAAGTGCCGACCGCTCAACAATTATTACTACAATGTACCTAATTAAAAAAAAGTAATCTATAGTACTTTTGAATTTAGCTATCCGATAAATAATACATAAAAACCTTCTTCTGATCTAAGGTTATTTAATTTAAGCTCACATATTGTACTTAATATGATACAACGATATGGTGCGTATTATTTCATATGAATTTTGCAGTCTATATATTCTTTATGATTTTATATTTGTATTTTTTATAATTAATTAACACATATAAAATTTGAATATAACTATATATAAATATAACTGTTAAAAAAATTAAGAAGTTGATTAATGTGTAATGTATAAGAGGCGTTGATGGGAAGACCTCCATACATACAGTTGTACTAAAAAAAAAATCTAATGTCTCCCCTGCCGAGTTGTTAGTAGGTACGCAATTGTAAAATAATCCCAAAATCGAGGTTTCTATCGCTTGGTATAACCACCCTCTTCGTTATAATTGTCATTCAGTATACTTAATAGTTAATACCCATACTATATACAGAAAAATACACTTTAAAACAATAAAAAACAATAACAACTCTCCTGGTGGTTGTGCGGGATTTTCCGGACTCCGTGTTACATAATTGATAAATAGGGTCCGATCGGATATACTCGAGTGTATGAACTTAATTATTTGGGATCGACGACCATTATTGCCGGCATGTTTGTTATAAAGATCCTCGTATAAATATATATTTATTTATGACTTGGATTACATTAACGCGGCGGATAGGAGGCAATCGCTCGTTTGTCTCCGTGCAGGCCAGTCCGCCCACGGGTCTAGTGTTACATGTATATAATTTAAACGAAACGCGTATACCCACAATAATAATTTAGCTGGCGATTCACTGCAGCAGCAGGAACGATCACTATAATTCGTGGTGGACTAATGGATTTTCAATCACCCTGTATACCTTCATCCTAATGTCATATACACAGGCGCAACCTGTAATATATTACCTTCGTGTGTACTGTGTATGTGTTATGCTTGTGCAGGAGTTGTGATCATATATACGCATGTACATAGAGATATGTTTTTCAATACATAATAATATCATGGTATAATAATATACACTTGCAACGTGAACGGGCGCGACCTAGCTCGGGCCGACCGAATTCCTCGAAGTTATACACATATAAGGTATACGTGCATTAAAATATAATATGATGTATATATGCGTGTCAAATGCAATTGCTCTATCATAATAATAATAATATTATTATATCTACGTATACGATAGAGAGACGTTCATGGATTTCAATCGTTGCTGTTGCTGTCTTTATAATAATAATATTATTATGTTCTATATACCTCTGTTCTATACATATATGTATATAGGTGCCTTCGTCTATATCTATCTGGTACCTATATAATATTAAGAAATAAAAACTATTCAATATAGTGCGTTTTATACGTTGTAATAAATTACAATGTAATATAGGCTCATGAAACAAGAGTTAACGCGCACTATATATTATAAGAGTTTCGAGTCAGTAAAATAATATATACATTCACTCTTCACCATTGCCATTGAGTTTGCACGAAGATA
Source organism: Rhopalosiphum padi (assembly GCF_020882245.1). Taxonomy (NCBI): domain Eukaryota; kingdom Metazoa; phylum Arthropoda; class Insecta; order Hemiptera; family Aphididae; genus Rhopalosiphum; species Rhopalosiphum padi. The sequence continues at coordinate 44,114,655 of NC_083599.1, forward strand.
CTAACGATAATAAAAGTAATAATATACATAATATGTTATGTTTCAAATATATGCAGGCATTTATGTATTTATATTTGTGTACTTAACTCTTAAGTAGGTGCACCTGTCCAATAAATTATAATGGCATGTACTTTATTGTTGAAAACGTCATATAACACTGTTATGTTTTTTTCTTTTTTAATTGAACCGACGACCCTCGTGAGAACAATTCTCATATTGCTTACTTTCTCTTATAGAGACGTATAAACGTACTTAGAATTTTGACGCTCTAGTTAAAACTTTGATGATGCAGCCCTTATTATAGACAGGTTATAGGATACTTTTGTACGACCACATAGAAAAAATGAAAAACGCGGACAATTTGTAAACAACATTGGATAAGGCAAGTAGACAGTATAGTATGTAATTTTCAGGATGAAAAAATGTATAGGTATAATATTTTACAGAATCATATTAGTATTTATTACAAAAAATTTAAATAGGTATAAGATGGTTTCATGTATGGTATATGATTATGGATTTCAAACAATTCAAACATAAATAAATTAATAATAGTCGTTATCATGTTTCTTAAAATGCATTACATATAAATACTTACAATTATGATTCACATACATATAAACTTAAAAGTTTAATGTATAGTAAACTATGTATTATAAATAATTGTTTTATTTTCATGCTGAGTATAATAGATATATATTATACATCTTCTGGGTTTTTTTTCAGGTGGCATTATGGACATTTGTCTAATTGCAAAAAATCACAAAGCAATCCTGAAAATTGTATAGATTGTTTCAACTAATTTATTGGATAAACTATGCCATCCCTTAATTCTTTTGGAACATTTAACGTTGTATTTAACGGATAGTCCGGCATATAGAATCAGTTTAATATTTTCCAATTTTACTATATATTATATGTACCTTTGTCTTCTGTAGAGCATATAAACAAATATAATTTAATAAAATAAGATTATGATGTATGTATTACCATTTTACAATACATCAATAACTTATCAATATTTAAATTGCCTATGTTATTGGCTATTTTTGGTTATATTGACTACAATCATAATATATATTAATATTTTCCTGATAATTTTTAGATTCAATATAATTAATTCAATATTGTAAAGTTTAATAAATGACCAGTTAAATATAAGATATCCAGGGAGAGTCGTAGGACCCTACAGATATAATTACCGTTGCCAGGGGTAGATTTAGGAATCTTAAATGTAATGTAAATAACTAGGATTCAAATTCAGTTATTATTAACCTTTATTATATACAAAAGACTTATAAATAACGATATTCACAATAATTATATTTTATACTATATGACCTTATCGTAGTCGTACGGAGTCGTGCAACACTTTATGTCTAAGGTGTATAGTGAACTGACTACCTATACATCCAGTGTCTTGGCCATAGGCCTTACAATTATATATATATGTGTGTGTGTGTGTTAATAATGTATTGGTCAGTAGTATAGAATTCGTATGTATACATATAAGTGTCATGTAACATACTTATTTATAATTGTTACAATATTGTTAACCCAGAGGTTTTAAAAGTAAGAAAAATTCACACATTGAATACACTACCAAAAAAAAGTAATAAATACAGCCGTTTTAGGTATATGTAAGCTAGTATACTGTAAATATTAGTTTGCATGTGACTGAAATTCATCTTGGTGGATAAACGACATTTGCCATTTTCGCGTAAAATCATAAATTAATGATGGTAATATATTAAGTACACAAAATACAACATTAATTGTTCACGCGTGATTTTCTATATTTATTTATCGCAGACAAACGTTACCCTACCTAAGTTATATTTTTTTAACCATTTGCAACCATTTGCGCAACAGAAGATACACATAGCATCGAGAACAATAACCAAACATTTCCCGGTTTTTATTTAAATCTGCACGCACGCATAAATCTCAATACTTATATATAACGTGGCCCCATGGCTACATAGCTCCATAGTGGACTGATGATGCGGACGCGGAGTTATCAATATATAATATAATCTTCGTAAATATATATATATATATAGGTACCTACTATGTTTTTTTTCTTCACTGGAATGTCGTAAAATAAATAAATACATATTATCTTTATTTCGTATATAAAATATTTAATATTAATAATAATAATCGTCTTTATTTTTTACGACTGATGACCATCATGTCGAGTAATCAGAATTTTATTAGATATAATATTATTCAACAATTTGTTTTTATAACTTTTTAATAAATAGTAATAAAAAAATATTTGATCGTAAATTTGATATATTTACAGTCATATATTATGTGTATAAAAACATAAAGTTTTATAAAATATGTACAAATAATAATATACCAAGTATATGTCTGATGTCTTTATATATCACTCGAATATATAATTATTATATTATAAATTATATTACGTTACCATCAATGATAAAAACCAGTCATTTACATTTATATTTATTTTTTTTAAATAAAATATATTAATTTTATAATAAACAAATAAATAAACATTATTATAAAAAGTTTTTTATATACTTAAAACAATTAAAGCAAAAATAAAACAAATTTTGTTTCAAAATCTTTTGAATTTTTCTTGTTGTTAATTTTTCAAAATACATAAATAAAATTATAAATGTAGGTTGTGGGTATATTTTATAGTTACGTATAATTTATAATACATATGGTTATAATATTATAATAAATATATATTACAAAATTAAGATTAGTATCTATTTTAATGTAACTTAACTATAAAATAATAGGTATTTAGTGCCTCAGTTTACCTATCGTTACACTTCTTAATTTCCGCTTTAAGCGATATGGTGCTTGAATAAGCATTATTATTAATCTTTTCTTGCATTAAAATACTCTTTTATTTCGGTGTATTTTTTTTAGAGGCTTTTAAAATAGTTAACATAATTATTATAATTACATTTTTTTATTACTTATGTTCAAATTAATGTTTACCATAAATTATTTTATAAAAACCCAATAACAAAAATAATTTTTTTATGTTAATTTTCTACCAAAAATTGTCACAATATTTTTTTGTTAAAAAGTTGTAGCATCACTTTTTGACTGTTGACAAAATTGCTTTTCTACAAATATTAGATAGATCTTTGTTCTAAAATCTAAATCAATAGTCGGCAGACAACCTTTTGCCTCGGGCCACATTCATGAATTAAAAAGTTCGCAAGTCGGACAAAAATAAAAATTTTATATTCTTAAATTATTTAGTATGCAAAAATAAATACTGTCTAAAATTGTAAAATAATGAAATGTACAAAAAAAATTTCGTCATTCTGAAATTTAAAGTGGGCCGTTACAATAGCGACGCGGACCGCTGGTTGCCGATCACTGATCTAAATAGTTAAATTAATACATTAAAGGCGTACTAACAATTGTAAATAACTTACAATTGTATTGTGGTGGTGTTAATTTTAACTAACACAATATTATGAGCATTTTTAAGAATATTTTTTTTTGTTTAATATTTTTTCTATTGTTATATGAAATGAGTTTTAGATTAGATAGGTATTGATAATATTATCGTAAAGTTTATATAGATATGTTAATAAATACAATTTCTTTATCGGCATAATGTTATATACAACTATTGATTTCTAAAATAATAATTTTATATCATGCTTATAATTATTGTTTTCATCACGTACATAAGGCACCAAACAATCACAACACGCACATTTTTTTTTCATATTTCAAACAAACCTTATTTTTTTTATCAAAACAACATATACCTACTCATGGCCAGCGGCTACATATGTTTTTCCTTCAGTCTACACTCTATACCCGGTCGTTAACAATAGCCACACAATACACAGCATAAGATAAAAAAAAAACATTTAACTGAGTATAGAGGTATATGTATTTTTATTATTAATAATGTTATTAAACACAAATCGTGATGAACAAAAATTAATCTTTTATGACAATATTTTGTTCGTTATTATAGTAGGTACTATTATAATAACGCGAATAAAAATCAACGCTTATTATTACCTAACTGAATATATTAAATTCTTAGAAAGGTAATTTTTAACTGTTTTAAAACAAAAGACGATTTATATAGATTTATAAATACTCCCTATGCACACACTCTGTGTATAATATAGTATACTAATACTAATACTAATTTTAGAGCCCGGTCGTGCTAAAGTTTATTTATTTTTTTGTGAATAATGCGTAACTATAATTTTAATATAAATATTAATAATAGGTAAGCTCACACTATCTGAACACGATCAACCCCATGAATTTCCTAAAATGTGCCATAAATTATATCCACTTGTACACTAAACATTTTCATACCTGCGTATGCCCGAAAATGGTGGAAACCGGATATAAATCATATTATCATAATACATTACCTATTATTATATGTGGTCAAAACAACGAGCTATACAAGTGAACCATTAGTTTTATTTAATATACTTACCTATATAATATACCTTAATAAACCTCCCCTAACGAACACCTCCCTATAACGGATGTTTTATTGGCACGGGGAAATTTACAATAGAGAAATCTCAGAATAGCAAACACCTATTTTAAACGTCATTTAAAAATAATGACAAAACGATGTAAGAAAAATGCACTTTACTAATTATAACGATAATGAACTCGTTCAAAAATCAAATTTTTAACATCAAATTGGATTTTATTTGTATTTTTTTTTATGTATGTATTATGCATTCCTTTTTCTTATATTTTTATATGTATTTGAATATATTTTGTTAAAACATTAAAATATTAAATAATAATATTAATTTAATTTAATCACATTACTGTAATAAACTAATTAATATAATAATAATGATAACTATACTTCAATGAAAAAATGTTTACCGTGTATTTTCGATAACAATAAGTCTCAACCATTATTCAAAAAAAATATATTAAATGTATAGGATAGTTTAAAATGAGTTGAAATATTTTTAAAAGATGTATCGTGTTCAAAAACTAAATATAATTATTTGGTTAAGTTTAATTAGACATATTTTTGAATAACAGCAAAAAAAAAAAAATTATACGTGTTTTATATTTTTTATTTATTCTCAACTATTTATTTAATATTAGTTATGTTACGTTCACTTATAAATATTTTGTTATCTGTCGAGAACACGAGAATAATATAAATTTGTTCAAAAAACATTTCTGTATAGTTTATGTATTTTTATATTTATATTAACTTTGTTGTTTTCATAACTGTTTTACATAATATATTATACACTCTATATTTACCTATACTGGTTATAATTTGTTATTCATATGTATTATGTTATAGTATCTTATAATGGATAATTTATTGCTTGTTGAATAAAATAAAACTTAAAATTACAGATAGGTTTGGAGAGGTAAAAGACAATTGAATATGCTCTTATATTTTGAAGTTATTTTTTCATGTAGGTATAATTAATATATTGAAGACGATAATTTTTAAATACAATGTAATATTCAATTAAAAAAAAAGAAGTTTAAATCCTTGGCCCACCGAGAATTCTTTTTTTGTTCATGGTCCTCGGTAAAAAAAGGTTGGTCACCACTGTTATACTGTATTATAAAAATAGTAGTTCAAATAATTTTATCATCAAATATCATGTATTTTTTTTTACAATTATTTAATAATTTAAAATGTATACGTTTAGGTTATATAATATAATACAACTATCATATTCCAATAACAATAACAGATGATAAATTATTAGTATAGGTATATAAGAACTTATTTAATAATATATCATTTTTCCTCAATGTAAGAACTTAAATTCACCCTTCGTACGATAGCCAATAGGTGCTTTTCCGGCTGCTAAAAATCACCAGCGTTACCCATAGAGATATAATAATAATAATAGTAGGTATAATATATATAATACCGGTCTATAACATTGTGACAGTTCACCGCCGACGTTCGTTTTCGTAAATTTTTTTCTCACATTTATCGTCCCAATATTCTTTAGGCGCGCGGCAAACGGTCGACAAAAAAAACGAACGAATTCAAAATCCTATTTCATCTCTGCTGCAGGTGTACACGTTATTATACACCCCCGCAGTGTAGGTTAACCTAAATATAATGTATACCTACGTGTATATACGCAATATACGAGTCAGAATATGCCCGTCGTATATGCACATGATATATATTTCGTAGATATTATACTGTGTGAAAATCACTTGGTTTTTTTTTCCTCTCCATTGGAAAAATGCTTTTATATATATTAAACCCGTTGTTGCCTAAATATTATACACGCCTATATACTGCAGTCGTTCCCGCGTCCCTGCTTGCGTTAAAAGTAATTTCGGCCACCCAAAAGGTGGGAACTTTTTTTTTTTCCGTCCAGTTATAGTTTTCTTATACACGCATACACGTCGGACGTAATGACATAAATAACCATTTTAGTACAGTGCCGTGCTTAGCATTATATTAATGGCATCCCAAGGCATTTTTCCGCTTCCACTTACCGTGCGACCGGCGAGTACAAAATACGAACGCATGATGTATAATATACGGGGTGCTATTTTTTGTATACGAAAGACACTATCGTCATTGCAGTGATATAATGATTTCTAGAAACATATTGATTTTTCAAATTCAAATAATTATTTTATATTCGTACATTTTTCACTAATCTACTAGTTGTATTATTTATTTTAAGGTTTTTATACTTTTTTAAACGTGATAACATTTATATATTTTTGCCTTCAAAAAAAAGAAATTTCTTCGATGTTTGGACTACATGAAACATGAGTTTCAAATCAATAGAGTAGGTAAAAAAAATCATCCTATTATATTATGTTTATACATAGGTGTCTCTGTATAAGAAGTTATTAGCGTTGAAATTAGTATACTTTCTACTTAAATTTACGGAAAAAAAGTCGGATGGAATTTAAGTAAACCTTTGTAAAATAATACAAACTTATATTGGTTGGTAGGTATATATTTTATCAACGAAAAACAATTAATAGTGTGGTATATTTATATTATATATACAAATAATCTACAAAACGCCTATATTATCATTAAATTATGAAGTACACCGCAGCATAATATAGTTTTGATAAAAAATGTGTTCCTAGGGGAACGTCAAAATTGTACACGATTTGTATGAGTTTAGTTAATTTAAGATAAATAAAATATTAAATATATACTGACAGCCTATAATCATAATATTTGCAGTTATCCTTATAGCATACTCTACTTAAGTTCAATATTTAATTCAGTTATTATAGTTATTAATTCGTTTATATAATGTTTGGAGTTTGATGTTGTTTAGACTTATTTTATGTATTAATTGTTTGGACTGTGCTACTTATTGCTTTTTTTGTCCTATTATCCCCAACTACAAAATCAAATTTTTCCAATACCTATATATTGACTAGTGATTATGTTAATTATGTTTCACATATACTAATTGTAATAATTATACAAAAAAATTATTATCACATACCTTACCTTTATCATTAATTTTGTATAATAAGAAGAGACTTAATATACAATAACCTTTATTCTCAATAATATCATAACTGAGACGAGAACCACATTATAGTCACTTCAGTTGTATCGGTTACAATGATAATAACAACAATAGGTAAATTATATAAAATGATCTTCATAACAATTAAACAATATATAACGAGTCCCTTACAATAATATAAGAAAAAATAGATCTTATGTAATCATCGTCCCACCCGTGGCGCCATAGGTGGAGGGATGAAGAGACTTGGTGGCATATATCCGATATCCCAGCATCATCTTAACACTTTTCAACGAGTTGTCACTTGTCAAACACGATTTTCATCCTCCTTGACGGACAAAATGTACTCTATCAACTCGTAAAATACTCTGTATGGTTCTTCAGCCTTATTTAGAGTCGTAACTTTCTTCGTCATGTCGGTGAAAACGTCAAAAACATGAATCCACAGAATAAATCTGGTTATCCGCCGTGATCAGAGGGTGGCCTCAAGCGAATGTGTACAGGTGTACACCAACCCTCATTGCGTCCTCCCGTTTCGGGCATTGGAATAAAACGTGTTTAGTGGTGTCCTATAGATGCTTGCAGGGCAGTATACAAGCAGTAATTAATAAAATAATCAAAATTGTAATTTTATATAAGTATTTTATTCGGGTATTCGTAAACTTTTTTATCGGTCTTTTTTCTGTCAAACTTTTGTTCCGCAAGAATTCATTATTATAGATAATTATTGTTATACGAAGTCCACCCGAAAAATAATATTATTTTCCGCGTTATCAATTATATTTTTTAAACAAACATATGTTTTATAACTAGTAATTGGTAGGTAGGTTATAACCAATAATTTTTTCTGATTGAAAAAAGTATAGTCATATATTACATAATTTGTACAAAATTATCAGTAGGTCTGCAATATAGTATAATTATTTAGCTACACATACTATACATAATATAATACAATATACCTACCTCTGATAATTATTGTGTGGGTAAATATATCTGGGGAACAAATCTCGGTATAACTACCCATTTTGCTTATGTAAATCGAACAATACACAACCACTGATCACGCAAATACATAATTACAATTATAATTTGTAACCAACAACAACAGTAGAGGTACATAGTATAATATGTCAACGCGTAGTATCACTTTAGAATCTATCATAAAATGTAAAAAATATACAAAAATCGTGCAAGCTTAGGTATATAATGTAATACACACTGCTGTGGTGTAATACCTATACGTGTGCGTAGCAATATAATTTTATTATTATTTTTTTTTTCATGATAATAATAATGCATAATATAATATAGGTATAACTATGCGGAATTAGACTAATGACTGTAGACCATGGCTATCAATAGTGACATCCGGTTTCCTCCCACTCGTTATCTAGGAATCCATAGGTACGTGTACGTGACGTTAATGGAACCAGTGGGCCTTCCTCTCGATTTTCTCCTATTTAAGCCCTATGGTTGTGTATACACACGTTGATAGTTAAAAACAGATAACAATTACAACTACATTATTATAATGATAAAAAATACCTATTGTACAATCTATACAATATTATTATGTATATGATATTACTACTACTCATTTTTTCATTACAATTTCAAACACACAATGGTAATGTAATTATTATGTGTTCAACGTTTGTTCCACATTATTATATAATGTACGGCGTACATATATAATATATATATATGCATTATGGAAACTACAATGTTTTAGTGGCTACTGAACAAATAATATCTATTTTTTGTCCACGCGATGTTTATGTAGAAATAAATATGATTTATTATAATTCGAAATAATAATAGTGGTGCATCGTTCACGGTTAAATTACAATAAAAGTATTGAATTAAATTCTGCCAAAAAAGCTATTTCAGCTTCTTCTATTGAATCGATAAAACGCCGACTGGCTTACATGATTTTATTTTGTAATTTGTATGTAATTACTAATTGCATGCTTATTACATATTATCTAATTATACTAATTATTATAATACCTATGTATAGTCACGTAGGCATCTATTATTACGTTAATCTGTTTGATTTTAAATTAGGAATAAATAAATAAATAGTGAGAAAATGATAATAACTAAAAATAAACACATTAATATGTAAGTACACTTTAATGCTAAAAAAAATTTATCTTTATAATGACTAATACTCGTAAGAAATAATTACAGTATTATAGCATTAACTGTATATTATTAGCATGTATTATATAATATTTTGCTTGATAGAAATAACTTTTTATTATGTATTAGGTATTTATTTATTTGTGTATTTCTATCATAATATTTTATTTATTTTAATATAGTATTATACTTAATGTTTGGTATAAAATGTTTAATTATCTCTATACATACAGCACCATAAAAACCTAAATTGCACTTTAGTTCTAAAACATCTAAAATTCAAATATTTTTCACTATACATTACTACATTTACCTAATGTAAATATATTTAAAGATCAAAGGAACGTGTTATATACGAATCACGGAAAAATAAACCAAAGAAAAACCCAAAGGAAAAAAAACCAAAAGATAAAAAAACCATGAAAATAAAAACCAACATTTTATATTGTGCTATATTATGTCATATTTCATAAGAAATAAGTTTTAATTTTCTAATCAAAAATTTAGATCAATAATTATTAATTCAACTACCCAGGAGTTCTATTTGTTAAATAATTTCGTAACCAAAAAATAAATTCTGAATAGTTAAAAAATATAAATATTTTTTTTATATTTAAAAATATATAAAAAGTAGCTTAACTTTGTGATACTATGTTTTGGAAGTATAGTATTTCCGTTTTGAGAAAATTTAGGTAACATGCTAACATCATTCAATTAACATCTTACATCTCTAACGTAAGTAGTTATCAACATTGTGATTTTATAATTTCTTTGAACAGCTGTAAGAAATTTTATATTTAGCACTACATATTTGTAATTTATAAATAAGACTCAACCTCCGCACCCATATAAAATAAAAATAAATATATTAAAGAAAATAAACTATACTTAGTCCTCTTAATAACCTATTATTCTTTATCTAAGTATAATTACACTTTCTAATAAGTATGCTGTATAATATGATTCCGATACAAATTACTTAGCAGATAGCCATAATATTATTGCGATCACAGATGCTCTGAAAAATAACGCGATAATTTCGTTTCAAATTTAAGTAACTGCGAACAGTTTTCATAACGATTCTTAAAAATAATGACAAAATGAAATCATAGAAATACGAATCGATTATCATCTATACGTAGCAACAGTGCGTAATATATTATACACGTAAGTACGCCTATATAAAGGCAAGCGTGTAATATATATATATATATATATATTATATACATGTGTATAATGTACCTATCTATAAAGATACTCATTGAACAATAAATAAAATAGATTAGACAGTTTTTAGTAGATAGGTATAGGTATATAATACATGTCTCGTCGAACATTCTACCGGCATGGCCAGACAAGTATTTGAAAAACGTTGATGTAGAATAACCCCGCATAAAAACCAACACCATTTAGATTATCATAAACGATAACTATAATATAATTTACTGTATCTATCTGATATTATATTAGGTATAAGTAGGAGTAACTACTGCAGCTTATAAACCTTCTGTTTTTGTATTAATTTGGAATCGAAAACATAAAAACCGGGAAAAGCTGCAAGTACCATAAATCGTGACGAAGGCACTTACATTTATTAAGATAAGAATATATAGTATGGTGTCCCATTATGGGTACCTGCAGCAGCCTGCCTACCCGTAATGGCCCCGTCCTCTACCTGTTTCTTGTTTAATTTTTTTTATTATTACTATTAGTGTTTTTCATTTTATTTTTTCCCCCGTAAAAGAACATCCCCTTAATCGTCGATTCCAACCAGATGGTATTTTTTTCTTTTATCTTTTCTTTCACTATTTTCAAATAACAGTAGGTATTCGTCACGCACCGACCGTTGTTAATAGCCCTCACCATCACAACACTTATATATGTATAGTCTATCTGCAACACAATGCGTATACATAATATCGTATTTAGTTGTACACGATTCGTTTGTACATTTCTTTTCCTCCCACACCGTAAAACATCAGCCATAACTATACATATTTCTCTCTGTCACAATTCTCCATCCCCCTCCGGTCATAACGCCCAACACACACACACACACAAATACTTACAATGTTAATGAGTGGAAACGTCCTGCGAGACCTAACCTGTTGCCTCGCAGTCGGTACACCCTTCTAACCGTACTGGTTCGAATTGAGAAGTAATGTAATTTTCAAGAAAATAGACTTCGTTAAAACGTCTGGTGAGCTGAAACGCTCTGACAACCTTAATAAATTGAAACGCGGGGTAGAGATGTTTAAACGAATTACGGTTCTCGCGCCCGCACGCTCTTTCTCTCACTTATACTCTGTCGTTCTTCTTATTCGTGTTACATACATATATTATGGCCGTATGGGATATATACTTTTTAACATACTACAACTACAAGATGGCCGTATAGTTAATAGTACCGGTTTTTCGATTAGTAAATATACACTAAATTTTTAATATATAAATAGGTACATTAGAAAAGGATTTTTATAATTAAAAACGAATTCAAAATAATCAACTGTAATACATATTCACCAATTCCGAGTACAATATTATTATTGTATTCCGTGAAGTCCAAACTGTTTATTTTCATTCATATCATATTATAGCAGTAAATAATGGTATTAATATGTTGAAGTTAAAAAGAATCATAATAAGAGACAAGGTTATCATAAAATAGTAATATAAATACCCGTCAAATGAAGACGAACAAAAGTGTTTAAAATGTTTAAAATTATACAATATTATTGTTGAAGTGGATACATAAAAATAATATAAAGTTAAATTATTTACCATAAACGCGCAATCGTCTATAGCTGGGTATACAATCGAATAACGGAATCAGTAGATTATAATACGAGTATACGCGCCGTTGAAGCTATTATTTAATCCAACTATATTCCATCTACTTAAATCGATCTTTTCACGAAAAAATGATTATTTCGTAAACTAAATGATTTTCTATATTGTGAAATAACTATGAAAAAATTCTATGAAGCTGACGCTTTTTGTGAAAGTAATGCTCAATCGCTCAATTGTTGCATTATATAACTTATGTTAAATTTTTGGTTATTCATTTTTTGTATGATACAATTTTTATTTTATTGTACTTATTTTTATTTTTATTACACATGGTTAACATTTTGATGATTTTGCTGGGCAGCTTTGGAAATCTAATACAATTATTTTCCTGTATAAACTCTAATAAACAAGACATTAAAATCTTATTACCTTACAATTATTTTCACAAAACGATCTTTAGTACTATATTTTATTTTAATGTAGAACAGGTCTGAAAAATAATTTTTGGTGTGTTAAATATTTAATAATTTATAAACAATGTCATTTTAACAATACAATACATAGACAATGAACAAAAAATATAAAATAATAAATAAGATATATTACTAAAAATAGATAGTTAGGTACCTATTAAATGTTACATTTATATTTGTTTTAAATAAGTTCGTGTTTTTATATTGTACTATGATTAAAAAAAAAAAAGAATTATACAATGTTAAATGTGAGTGTTTCTTTGAAAAAGTTTTTAATTTAATAGATCTTTTTTTTATTATTGATTTTAATAAAATAAAATATTAAAATATTGTGATAATATTAATCGAAATATTAATACTTAATAAATAAGTACCACATATTTACTTATTTGGTGTATGATTTTCATTTTGTTAATAAACTTAGGGACATATTACAAATCAACATCTTTAATATTACTAAAAATTGTTTTTAAATACCTGCAGTGATACTATGTGATATGAGCTATTTATTGTTAATCACATGTCATGCTGTTTATACTTTCATTGACAGTTCTTTTCCTCTGCCCACCTTTTCTATCTTTGGCCCCGGAGAATCATCTACTTAAATCATTGGACATTTATTTTGCTTTAATGTCTGGATACTTGCTGGTAAGCACATCTGAAATATTAAATATATATATAGATTTTTTAAATCCAATTAATAATTACTAGAATATGAGTAAATATTTTTATCTGATTAAACGTTATTATTTGTACCTATAGTAAATATTTGTATGTTTTTGTCCTAGAAAAATTAAGTTTCCGTCGGTTTCTCGTCTAAAAGCACTATATTTTAACTATATTTCCTTGGATATTATTATAGTGGAATAACTGCACTTAAACTTTGACTAATTTTTGTTGTACTGTTTATATGAAGCATCATAAAGCATTTCTAAAATATAATTATACATTAGGTAAATAATATAAAGAAAACTTAAAATGTAACGGTACAGATTCAAATTTTTTTACTCACCATTTTTTTTATCAACTCTATATCAACTTTTATCTGTTTATCAAAATTTAGAAAATCTTCTAATTTTGTTTTTGGTAAATCAACCATTATGTCTTCTTTCATTATAGTTTCTATGTCTACGGTAAACTATTCGTAGTGGCTATTAATGATCGTGTTATTTTTGATTCTTGTTGTATTCGATACTCAATACTTCTTTTCATACTTTCAAGATCATATTTTGATAGTTGGTTAACATCCTCTAAAATTTTGAAAATTTTTTTGTAATTAGGTTATAGTTTGAATTATTTTCTTCAAGGGTTGTATACAGGATTATTAAAAATGATTTTATACGATTTTTTAAGTTACAAAAATAACATTTACTCTGTCGTTATTCGTTCTATTCTTTCCAAGTATAGAATACTATACTATACTATTTTTGATTTAAATTAAAAAGTTTTCGTTTCTCAAGGTTGAAGAAGTGAAAATGATCGGACTTTGATTCAAAGTATTTGTCATGTTAAATTTTAATATAAAGTATAATAATTCGTATGTTTGTATGTATAAATATATTAATAACAAACCATAACAGTTAAAGTTTCATAATAATAATACATAAATTATTTATATTTGTTTAAAAAGTTGAAAAACAACTTATTTAAAACTTTAAAATGTAATGTTAATTAATATCATTTAAATGTAAACTTTGCACGTCTTTTGGAGCGGCGCTCGTTAGTTGTTTTATATGCTAATATACTTATATGATATATTGTATTTTATCCTTTTATAGATAATTCTTTAAAAACATAAGAATATTTAAATTTATTTTAACTATCTAAAAATTAATATAAAGTAAAATAAACTACATGCAGAAATAATACTAATAGTTGAATGCGACGTCCTTATACAGAACCAAATTAATTGTTCATGTATACTTATAATATATTTATATATTCTATACTTTGTTAGTTAGGTGATTTATGATTTAAAAATATTTTGATTTACCTATTTAGTATTTGAATTGAGTATGACATAGCTCACGATTATCGCTGAACTCACGTTTGATGAATAATTTCATAAGTTTTCTACGGTATAATAGATATCGTTTTGCTATAAGATTTACTGAATCTAATTCTTGTCGATATTTTTAACAATAAACTGTTGTCTGTCATGTACATTTATTCTTTACAATATCAGCATTGTAAACTATATACTTCATAGTTCATATAATATTATTTGCCTTTACTCGTTTAATATGTTAACAAGTCACGAAGTTAAGATCTATATAAGGTGAGTAAGTATATACTCGTAGTAAGTTGTAGGTATGCATTATACGAGTAGTTGTGTATAGATATTTACCTTTAAATGGACACAACTTATAATAATACATATTATTGTTATAATTATATTTATTTTACAGTTACTATATATAATGCACTATACAAATATAACATAATATTTTTTTTTACTATATCCCAAGAGTTCATGATTTAAAATTGTTTTAAATTTATTTTCTATAGTTAACATATTATGTTGAATGATCACTGAAGTAATTTTAGATTTTGAGCGGATAAAATGTAGTGTAATATTTTTTTACCATACGTAATAACAATATTTGTTTTTATGTTCTTAAAGTGTCTGTCATCATCTAACAGACCAAAAAAAAAAAATCCATTAATATTTAACTTTAAGGGATTTTTTTTAATTTCTTGCTGGTTTAGTTCAAAATTCCTAGTATTTATAAAATTAATCGTGAAAAATTGAAACAATTTTGTTTTTTAATTGTAATTAAAATTTGATTAACTGGATAATCTAAATAGGTATTTAATTCGATTTTCTAGACGTGCTATATTTTAGTTCTTTAAGAGCTTTTTTATATAGGCTACAAATATATAAAACAACTAGAGAGTCGACTCACTCGACTCTTTTATTATAACATAAGCAGTTTTGATGCATGACCACCATCATTAGTCACATTGATAATGTTTACATACAATACCACGATAACATCACTTTAATTTTGATAATAAATCAATCAATGTTTGATATACATGTTTTATATGAGCTGCACTAATTTTACCATCATTCTGTCTGTATAAGCTGCAAATTATGTAAATATTACTAGTGTGACAAATCAAAGATGAAATAGAGTCATTTATCTATTTGTTTTATATATGGCTGTAATATCTATATAAAAAAAAACATTAAATAAACATTTAGAATTTTCAACTGCTTTTTGATGTTTTTCTAATGATAACGTTTTTGTCTATAAACCAATAGAGTTGACAATATATACCTAATATAACTATTAGAATGTTCGTCATAGGTAAGTTATTCTTACGGCAATTAAAAAAACCGAAAATACATAATATAATGCACTTTTTTTATATAATAAACATTTAAAATTCAAATTTAAATAACATTTTATACAAATAGATAAATAACGAATAAATGGATATAAATCTATAATTATAAATTACCTAACGTTATGAAAAAAATTTGAATGGAATTTTTAAATCTTAGCTATTAAAAAATAATTTTTTTAATTTCATAAAAATTCTATATTTAAATGCTTATAAGATATTAAGCTGACTATTTTTCATTTTTGATTAGTAAATTAACAACTTATGAGGAAATTTGTAATACATTTTTAAGTATTTTTACCTAACAACATTTTTTTATCGACATTCATAAAAAAAAAATATTAAATGTTTTTAAACAATTTAAATAGCTCAAAAAACTCAACATACTTAGATAAAAAATTCTAATATTAATATTAGATAAAATTTTATAATAGTATAAACAAATTCTAAAATATTTTTAGGAATATAATATATAGTATATAATTATTTTCTCCGCGCGCTCAGAATCGTTTTGCGTGTACAATGATGATTTATCATTGAATTCATATAATTATTACTTTGTCATTTGCAGTGACCTCTTACTATAAGTTCATCCGAAACTTATAGTGTACAGCAAATCGACTTCTTATATATATATATATATATATTTTGTATTTATTATTTTATATTTTTTTAACAATCTTAAAAATTGTAATTAAAAATGTCCAATAGATATTTTTTTGTTTTTAAATTTTAAATTATGTTTATTATGAAATAACATTTTAATTATCTAACTAGGTTTATCACGTGTTGGTACGTGACGGTAATAAGTATGACGAGAAATAACATGACATGAATGATTACTAATGATTAATGAAAATATATAAGGTAGCGTGTGTTGAGAATCGAAAAAGTTTCAATTTAATTTTTCAGTCAAGTAATAACAGACAATGGATTTTGGCAAATACATTGGTGTTCGAGTCTAATGGTCATCATAGTGGTAATATTGCGTATTATATAATATAATGTTATGATGAATAAGGTGCAGACGTGCACTTAACCGTCCGAATTCTAATAATAGTTATTACGTTTGTTCGAAACAAAACCACTGAAATCTCGTAAATGACATATACATGTGGACAAGTCACAAAAATTCACGTATTATTTAAGTGGCATCGTAAAAATAAAATCACAGTTGAGCGTACTCACATTAATTTTTTACGAGCATTCGAGATTTAAATTATGACTAAATGGGATATTTACAATATATAAAATAATGATTTCTCATCAAATGATTTTTATTTAATTTTTTTAATTCATAAAATATTAATCGAAAAAACAACTTACTATTACTTTAAGTTTATAATTTATAAATAATAATGCTTTTTAATATTTTTACTTTTTTATATTAATTTTTTATTTTGCAAGTATTTATAAACATTTCTAAATGCTTGGTCAAAACATTATGTTCTTATAGTAACTTAAGCAACTTCCTCTTGTTTATATAAACATATTACTATTATAACATTACTTATTACATTATGTCTTTGTATTTTATTTTATGTAATTGGAAATTTTTTTTCCGTTAATAAAGAATATTATTATTATTAAAAACATTGAAAGACAAAGTTATTTTTTATTTGCATATTAAATTAAAATTTGCAAGTTAATTTGTAGTTAATAATTTATGAAATGTTCAATTTTAATATCTATTGGATTGAAAAATTACGCATTACTATTGTTATTATTGCTATTAAAAAATATCATATAATACTTTTTTTTAACATTTGAAGTTCAAATTTAGGTACTTAAGATACCTAAAATTGGATATAAAAAATATTAATTTTTAGTACCTAACTATAAGCATATTGCTTATTAGTTTATTATTTATTATAGTTACCCATCGCAATATCGCATAACTAATTCAAACTGTCATTTATATGTTTTATATTTTAATGTAGAGTATTAAATATTGCACAATAAGTAATATAGCTGGTACCTACCTATTTTCAAAGAAATCTCATTATGTGAATTTCTTATCTACTCATATTTAAATGTATCTAAGCTGCTCCCTCTCAATTGACACAATTGCTGCCTGTGGTACATTATGAAAATACTCTAAATAAAAATGCACAGTTATGTTAATGACACTATCTTGCGTTTATACGAATGTATAAATGTATATTAAATCGCATTTTATGATGAATCTAATCGCGCAAGGCAACACGAAACTATACAGTTTCACTCGAGACGTCTCAATAAATAAAAATATCGGATAAACTATAAGATGTATATTCTTTTATCGCTGTCTAATCATACAGTTAATACCATCGAAGCCTGCAGGTCATTTAATTGTTTCTTTTAGGAAGCTCTTACGCACTATTTGGTTCAAGCGGCCGGCGCTAATGGTATTGATGTCTTAGCGTGCAAGATAAATTGACCGTCGATAGCTGCTGTCAAAACCACCGTTGGACGGACAACTTTTACAGCTTTTGAAATTATTATAGAATATTATTGTTTGGTTTTCACTAAAATGTCGTGCGAACTGCAGAACGTGAATAAAAAAAAAAATCTTAAACTCGTAACGATCGTGAAACGGGCATAAGGACGATGTATACATTATTCCGAAGCCTACTCGTAAATTATTTTATAGTAAGTACATATACCGAAAATAATAAACAAAAATATTGTATTTTTATCGATTTATTTATTTTCATCAATGTGTCTGGACGACATACGACGCATAACGAATGATATAATTTTGGAATATTCGTACGAAAACAAACCGAAGGAAAGGCCATTCAAATCGGTTCTTTATTCCGTTTTCCCGTACGAGTATAATATTTATTCTCATATGGACAATAAAACGCAGGCGAAAAGCGTATACTCATGTGTACGGCCAGTCGTACCCGTCCCCGTACAGTAATAGCCGCTACGTGCGTGATGTACGCATAATATTACATTTTCGTGTGTGTTATACACCGACGGTACACCTACACCTATTCGACGTGTACAATAAAACACATAGCTCGGGAGACGAGGCGAGTCTTAAATACGCGTTTCCGCACCGCCACGTAATATTTCACGGGGCGCGCTTACGCGTGTGTGTTTTATAATAACACGTCGCGTTATACGAGATAATATTATATTGTATTATTGCGCGCGCGTACCGTACCGCGGTCGGTCCCGCGTAATGTTCTCGGCAATAATAAAAACTGTGTATGGTCTATATGTGCACGATAATATACAATAATAATAGTAATAATAATAATATTATGTAATATGTATCACGGAGAGAGACAGAGAGACTATTTCGGAAGAAGAAACAACAGCGCAAACGATCGACAACGGACAGATGTGGTTTATTGCCGGCCGCGCCCGACGGTGTCTGTCCGACGCACACACACGCTATAGCGGGCGCGCAAACGACGTCGTCCTGCCCCGCGCCGCGTAACGCGTGTTGCGGGCGGTTTTTTCCTCTTCCCCGCCAATTTTCCGGTCCACGCCCGCCAAAGATAATACGGTAAAAGGACGACGACGACGGCGGCGGCGGTGGCGGGTGCGCTAAGCGAAGGGGCCATTTGTGTGCGGTCGCGCTGCAGACGAAATGAAATAACGCGACGACGGAACGACGGCACTCAGCGCAATATGCTGCCGCGGAGAGCCAAATATCATTTCGATGACGACCATTCTCGCGCGTGGCTATATGATAATAATATTGCGGTTCCGGTCGGACACCGTTGGCCGTTTTTTTCTCTCGTACATTTCATTTTTTCACTCCCGGTTTTCTCGTCGCCACCCCCACCGCCCCCCCCCCCTTCTCGCCGCCCCGCCGGAGGAACGCGTCTCTCGGCGGCGAGGGCCGCGTTACGAATTTCAATTCGTGAAACCGACACCCATCAGCCCGCGCAGTCGTCGATTCCTATATCTATTTATCGTTTCGGCCGTATATATTATGTCTTTTACGACGGCACCGCGATGGTTTACGGTTCTTCGTTTTTTTCGTCATTATCGCTTTTTTACTGTCCGTCTCGCATTTGTCCCACGCAAATGCGTATACTACGCACGATTTCACCAGTATAATATTACAGTTTGTTGGTAAATCATTATCACAGCGATTAGAACTTTTCTTTCGGGCGTTTTGGGTATTATATCGAGTAAACGTCGTCAGTGTTGCTAAATTAATAAGGCGATTGTTTATAAACGGTAAATTTCGCTTTTGTCTAACACATGCATAATATAGGAGTTTAGGTGTGTTCTATTGCCAACGTACCACAGACTATATACTGATCTAGCGACTTTCTCACATTTTTTTTTTTCTAAAAATCGAATTATGGATTATTTTTATGCTCTTAGGATAAAATCAAAAATAGTCTTGATGATTGACTATTCTCGTCGTATCAGTGCATCACATAAACACAGATAATTATTAATATTGTGCCATACTCTGCCATTGCACAAAATAAGATTATAGACTACTTAAACTTATTGACAAACAATAAAATGACCTTATATGTAACGCAAAGCAGGAATAGGAGATAGATTTTGAAGTCTCGGGATTTGCCAGTATAGTAGTTATTCTTTATATAACCCAAATGATCTAATCTAAAGAAAGATGAAGACATTTTTTAAATAAATCTGTCGAATTATAAAAAAAAAATTAATGGGTTTCCTAACGTCAAAAATAAATACTAATTATTTTCTAATACATATTATTATTTATTATATAATATTATATAAAATGTAATAAAGTCATTATACCTACCCGAACGAGTGATAAACGGCTTATGTGATGCGGAACGGAGTTTACGACAGCGGCGTAACATAATATTTTAAGTGGCACGCGGAATTAAAATGTAAACCATTTATCAACGAGTTATTTATACTTTACTTTCAGTTGAATATTAAAATTAAAAAATGAATCTCCCAATAGTAAGCTAATTATGATATTTTCGATATTGGTAGTAACTAGTAATCATAAACTTGAAAAAAAAATAAGTAATTCATAATATTAGTAGCAAAAAAAGTTTGTTTTTAATGCACATAAATAATAAAATAGCCAATCTCAATATTGTATAATCTATTTATCTATATATCATTGGGAGAGCTAAATTTTGAATGAAAAGATTCATTTGTTTTGTAATTAGGTGTTTTATTATTTTTGTACTACGCGACCCCCAGTCAAGGCGATCGCGACTTCCCTGGGGTTATATATTTACTAGCTTGAAGTTTCAATGCTTTTCCATACAGGTAAATTGTTTTAATATTAATATTTCAGAAAAAAATGTTAATTTGTCGTATGAATCTATTTAATGAGTCACCTCTGTTTTATTTAGTTCAATAATGAACGCATCTATTTTATTATTAATAATAATAATTTTTTCTTAGTTAGAAAATATTATTTCACTACTAATCAGCTTCTCCGTCAGAAATAGGAAAATAATTTTTGACTTTTTTAATTTTAGTTTAATATTTCTATACAATCAAAATAAAGACAAATTCAAATGATTTCATTTTATTGGTAATTGATTACTAATAATTGCTTCTTGTTTTTCTTTCATTAGAATTAGTGCATATGATAAAAATTCTATAAAACTACAAGAACTTCGTCTAATTAAATAATAACTGATTTGCATATACTGAATACAATGATGACCAACGAGTAGTTGGTCATATAGAGGTGTGTTTTTTAGGATTGTAGTATTGGAGATTTTATCCAATTATTTTGACATGAATTATTTAAGATAGATATAAAATATATATTTTTTAAATAAATTAGCGCCCTAGGGTATTTAAGTTTTTTGCTGTACCCCTCCCCCCTTACACGGCCCTGTATAGATGCAACTGAATAAACCGGTTTCGCTTGTTATAAAATTAATATATTTAGTACTTTATAATTTTATTGAATTTTTTAACTTGTTTTTAATTTAATACACAATACCTACACTATATATTATATACCACCGTTATTAAATGTTAAACGTTTTAATTTCGGAAATACAAAAACACGCTGTCTAAAATGTTTACAATTATAACATTGAATTAATTTTATGATTTTTTACGGTAATATTCTTTCTACATCTCTCAAAGGAAACACATTTTGTTTATGACTATCGTAGCCGCTTAGGCAATTGTTACATTTTTTGTTCAGACAATCGTGTGGGTTATAATAATTATAGAAATAGGATTTTCAGATGAATTGTTTTTAATTACTTCAAATTATAAAATAAATCTACATAATGTATTATGCATTGTTTAAAATCAAAAGCACGATGTAGGTTAAGTACACCTATATATGGTTCAAACAATATTATTATTCTGCTTGGAAATTGGAAAGTATACACTGAATAAACAATAAAGCCTAAATTACAATACTTACGATATTGAGGCGCGCCGAAGTTCACCTCTGACTTTGGTAAATAGGTACACTCATAAAAATATAAATCGTATGTTGTACCTATTATACGAATGAATATGTTTTGTAATAATAATGTACTATTCCGATTGTAATTTATCATTTGACATTCGTATGAATGTAAGATAAATCATAACACGTGTTAGCTCGTTCACTCAAATTAAACTTCAATATATGAACTACACGAGTATATCGAGTAGGTATAACATGTATAAATAGGCGCACACGTTAATAATGAATAATGAATAATAATAAATTAGAAACGCCAACTGTTATTGGATGACTAAATAAATATGCATAGAAGAAAATCAGTACCTCTAATGCAGAAGGCATTTTGAATTTTGAGTACAGTAATTACTACTATTTACGCGCAGATCGACATTTTTGATTACCATAACAACCACTGTAATATAACAAACAAACATGTGATTTTCCGCAACTACATTATTATATTCATAGATTCGTTCCCGACGATGATGATGATTGTAATTTACTTTACAGGAACATTTTAAACGTTGTGACATAGTTTTGCATACGCTAAAATGTAAATCTAATGAATTCATTTGTCTGCACATAGTTGAAATAATAACAATAATTATCTGCTCATTGAAAAAATAAACGTGTTATATTTATTATTGTATATAAATTAAAATATTAATTTTTTATTAGTTTAAGCACCTATACATATTTAAAAGAAGGTCAGTGTAGATTTTGAGTCATCTTTACAATTTTTTTCAAAAAAATATTTCCACTGTTCGACTTTTTGAAATAGAGCTAATTGTTCACGGTTTAAAGTGTGTATGGTAATACTATATAATTCAGTGTCCGAGTGTATAATTATGCCATTATGTTTGTAATTATTATTATTATTATTATTATTAGTAATAGTATTATCTTATGCGTTGTTCAGTAGATGTATATAATAATAAACTAAATTAGAATATTAAAGTAGGTATATATAATGCAAATTTAACATACACAAGTTATACGATACGTGCGGTACAAACTAGTTCAAGTTTATGATGAATTTAAAATACCAGTAATTATGTTGCATAATTATCTAATGTAATTATTATTGTTGTTTATTAATTTATTATAATGCGAAGGCGTACGAAAATTTCAAGTATTTACTGACAGTAATAATTTTATTTAGATGTTTAATACAATCTAATGAAACTGATAGATATTTCAAAACGATAATGTTCTTGTATTCTATTACACGATTTAAATTTATTAATATGTGAATTATGCATACGTATAACATATCATATTATATTAGGTAGGTATATTTTATAATTTATGTTTAGTTCATAGACACGTAGTCACGTAAATCATAATAAACTGCTTGTATAGATTGTATTAGAGTATACTCAATTACTCAAGCATTTAAATGTATTTATTATTTGGAATGATAAACGCGCGGACTTGTTGAGAGGTGTCAAATGACATTTTAAATTTCAGACGTAGCAAAGTAGGTACGAGTACCTTCGATATTAATATCAAAAACGATAAATATAACGTTTTAAAGAACAAGACGCAAGTATGTTTAGTGTTTACTTATGCTTTTAGAGGTGGATAATTATATAATATAATGTTCAATGATTATTTAATATTTTTCTTTATATTGTCGAGAAAATTAGGGTTTCAGCCGTTTCGGGATATTATCATCCTATAACTGCAGCAATTATATATAATTTATATACCATGTGTGGTACATATATCGATATTCCTAAAAGTTATTATCATAAAATATTATGTTTGTATTTTTATTTTTTACATTCAATTATTTCTGCTCATTTGTGTGCACGTTAGGTAATTTATAACTGTAAATAATAATAAAAATAATAAACAAATTAAATATAAAATTAACATGCTCAAAAAATGTGTAGGAACGAATGACTGAACAACAGTTGGATTTAACTTTTATCGGTTAGCTGAACTACATGGGTAAAAAAAACAGCATTTCAAATCGGTACTAAAATATTTGTCGTAAATATGAAGATATAATGGCCAAAAAATATTAAAATTTATATCGAGGATTTTATTAGTCCAAGATGGTTTTAATAAGAAATTTCCCTGAGAGGTTTAGATATTAGGTGCTTCTTAATTGTAATAAAGACAAGGTCATCGGATCAGGCAAATTTCACAGCATGAGATTTTATGTGAATTTTGACTTATACCAAACGATTTATCGGCAAATAACATTTATTAGCATATTATCATATTATTTAGGAAAGACTTAAATAAACTAAAATCAGGAATTTTAATGTCTTTTAGAAAATAATAAACTATTATTAGAATAACTGTGAATTATACAACTCAGTACAGGATTTAGAATTACCTATTTTCATTTATGAATGAATACCGTCGGATAACTCCAATAACATAGCTGTAATTAAAATTGTATTTTCTTCTTATTATTATTATTATTAGATACGTTATGTATTATTTATTACTTATTAGTATATTGCTTACTGAGTACTATTGATTAGAAATAGTACACATTAGTCGCGTAGGATGAAATGTCTATTTTTTTTTTATACAAATACAAGTCAGTGTTCAGTGATATAGCCGGTACTCGATATTATTATTTAACAATAATAATAATGAATAAAACAATTTTAATTCAATTAAATACGTATGTGTATTTAATTATTTTTTATTAATTACATTATTTTTTAGCATTTAAAGCTTTAAATATAATTTTTTTTTTTTGGCACATTGTATGTAATGACAGTCCTAAGATTTTAAAATGAGAAGGAAAATGTTTTATTTAATTTTTTTTTACTCTATTAAGTTATTTTTAAGATTTATTGAAATAAATAAATGTTTTAAATTAAATGAGGTGTAAATTTGAGTCTACGTGAGTATGAGACTGAATTTATTGTAATATGCGTTCGAATAACTTTTAATGCTCAACGGATGTCTATGTAATTAGAACTTTTTTAAACAGATTTTATTATACATTATTTTTTATGTATTTGCTCAAATTATATTATCACGTAATAATAAATAATTTAAAAAATGAGATATTGTATTAACGCATAACATAAATTGATAATCATAACCATGTGGTAGGTAAACGTACGTTTTTTACTATCTATTGTTTGAGTTGTTCACCGAGGAAACTTTGTATCTACAGTATAAATAAGCCGGGATATATATTTTACAATACGAGATAAAATAAAATTGCTCAAAAGTTTAGATCGCGAATCGTGATCGCAATCAGTATGAAACGTGAGTTTAGTGACTCAGTAGAACAATATAAAATACACTATAAACCATAACCATGTACATCTAAAAACAATTCATTAAATAGGTAATTATAACAATCTACCCTCATTGTCCTGTGTGTTATCGCACGATTATGTAGCCGAATGAATATACCTATAGGTATGCAATGCTTTTATTAATTAATTAATATTTATAATTTGAGCTACAAATGCACAGCAACAACGCAATATGAAAATATAAACAATTAAGTTTAATTTTTATATGATTTATAGAACCCGACGAGTTTATTTTCTTAATTTACTTTTAATATTATGTTAACAAGTCTCTGTACAATAATATTATGTTTGAAGGATTACATTTTTTCTCAAACAATACAAATATTATACTATATAGGTACAGTCAAAACAAGTTATTTATTTGTTGTTACAAATAAAGTGAATAGTGTGTGTAATTTAATCTGGAACTAGATATAATGCTGTATCTACTAAATTATAGCTCTAGTCATAATGTTATATACTTATACATTATAATATTATTATATAATTTATGGCAACGTCTAGCCCTCAACACAAATGTACAGGATAATTTAAACTTAATGTAATAATAATAGGTAATGTTGTTCTAAAATTTCCATTATATATTTTTCTAACATAGCATTATAATACTGTAGTATTCCTTACAAAACGTCTTATAAAAACTTATGGACCTACCGAAATAGTTAGTATTCATTTCAGACATTTTAGACGGCAAAACGAACAGAGCACTGATTCGACTTCTCGACGGTAATAGCTGCTTACTAGTTTTCTTCCAAATACCTACTCTTTTTTTATTTATAGAATACTTCAGTAAAATACAACGCGTTCAACATATTTATAATTAAATATTGACCATGTTTCCGGGAGTTCCATTAGGTTTTTTGATAAATTAATAAATAAGACACACGGAAAAACATGTTCTCGACCAAGCCAGACGGCATGCCGATATATCATGCGTGATATAAAAGAGAAATTATAAATTATAGGTAATACTATTGTATATATCGTCATTAAAATTATGCATCGTCGCTACTACATTACTAATAAAAAATAAAAATGTATTTAAGGGTCTTTATCGTATGGGCAGTTTATTATAATAGTCGTATGGTTTTAGTCTGCGAAAACCTGTTATTTCCATATAATGGTAATTGGTAACATGACTATAATTAATAATTAATATACCTATATAGTATATAGTTATATTATAATAGGTATACGTATAATAATAATTACAATAACAATAACTAAGTATATTGAGCGATTTATTTATTTAAATTGTAAATTGCCCATGTTATATATATGTAATAAAACATTTTTTGAATAAACTTATGACTATTTTACGGTATCACTCGTTCCTTTAATGTTCGAGGTTAATGAGTTATTGCCGTGTGAATAGAGTCGGTGTTTAAATTAGTAACACGCGTTCACTATGTTATAATATAAATACACTTTAACTCAATATATCCATTACGTTTCAGCTATAAGTCTTTTTGGTGATTATTTTTAATTTTCCATCAATGATCACTCGCTAAAACTGCACGCGTAAAACAATATTAATATATTATCTATTTTGATTTTCGAGCCGTCGAGGCGAATGAAATGGCTAATTACTCATCGTGAACCACCGACCACAACACGGATGACGTCCGGTATACAAAGAATAACTAAACGAACGGGCACATGTGAATACCATAATATACAAGTTACAACTCAAACAGTTTCCTAATCCACTTATAGGTATTTTATAGGTCTTCCATACCGCGCCGCGAGTCGCGGATCGTTAACCATTTTAATCGGATTGGGTTTAACATATTATTATAACGCCGAAATTTCCGTCCGTTTTCCAACCGCGCAAGCTTCCGTCGAGATATATAAAAAAAAAACGTCCGTTCTAATACCTGCACCACCTACGATTCTTGTTTTTTTTTTCCTTAATTATTCGTCGTGTAAGCATCGTAAATAACACGTGTTATTTACAATCTATGCTGCGCGAGTTGGGTACGCACCTACGGAGTAGGTAATTGCTAAATTTGTTCTAATGAAATGCGGTTATAATAATACGCTTTATAATTTTGGGCGTTGCGCGCGCGCAAACACACACACAAATACACTTTACAGGCGTGAAGGTATAAAATGTTCAGATAACATAACACCCGTCTATCGGCCGTCTATAATAACGAGCACTGTAACTAAATTACGCTGAGCAAAATCGACATTATTACGTAATATTACAGTTAACCAGTCAAGGAGGTAGGTACTCGTACTATAATCACCAATCGGTTATCCGACCGCCACTGGCCTTTATCGGATTTTTAATTTCGTTTAATATACCTAATAAGTGACTTGAATTAGCTGGCAAAATAACTTAATTAAAAAATATAAACATAATATATTTCATTCAACTGTTGCATTTCATATCGGTCAGAACTGAAAAATCTCATTAGGAAATATGTTAAAAACATCTACATCCTGGTTTTTACTTTCTTGATTTTTAATCAAGTAAATATGGTGAATTGAAACGAAAAAAGTCTGAACTTTTAAAACTTCAAGAATTTGTGTTAAATAGGAAAATGATAAAAATGTAACTCAGTTGTAATTAGTAGGTGATGGATAATTAAGCTAGCTTTTACATAAAATATTAATTTGAGAGATCCGATATCACACCCCCCATCGGTAGATATAACGATTTTAATCCATGAAAACGTCGGCGTAAACAGTCCCAAAATTTCTATTTTTTTTAAACTTTTCTCCAAAACTATTATAGTTAAAAAGTTGGTTGATAGTTCATTAAAAAGGGATTATCAAATAGATACAAAATGTAAGATTAAAAATTATTTAATTTTTCACAGTTAAAAAAACAGTTATTTTTTGTTATATTTTCATTTAGCGTGGTAGATTATTGAAATTGGAGAACGGATTTTGTTATTTGGGATCTTGTTAGATTCACATTGGCTAGGAGAAGTGCAGTGAAGATTTTCAGAACTTTATCTTCAATTGTTAACTCACTATAAAGCTATACAGCTGAAAAACTTGCGGTTTTTTTTGTTGTAGCCACACAGATTTTGATCAATCCAAAAATTATCAATTAGTCCCACGCCGATTTACATCACTCCATTTTGCACGTCTATACCTACGTAATTTCAATATTTTGAATTTGAGTAAACCTGAGTTAGGTTAGGATGCACATAAATGCATTTATACACATAAATACATGTATTTTATGATTCCCTGATTTATGTCTTAAATCTGCACATTGAATAAATTGTGTTGTACATTCACCAATAGCCAGATATACACAGTAAAAATATATTAAGTTATGATGGGGAAAAATGCATTACTGCAGTATCAATTAGGTTAAAATACTTAAACTATTAATTACTACACACAATCGGTCTGTCGCACTTACAACAAAACACTATTTCATTAGATTATAAACTGTAAAATAAATACACAATTTAAACACACATAATCAAATTTTAAAATGAGAATATTTTCGAATTAATGTCATATCGTTTTGGTACAATAGTATTTGACGAAAAAGTTACAATTGAAATTACGGATACGATATGTGCTATTGGTATAATTCATTATAGTATGGCAATTGGCAATATGAACAAACGTAAAACGCTTTAACTTATTCGCTAGACGATATTTCATATAAACGATGTGTCATCATCTCGAACATATTGTATTTTCCGATTTCTATAACATTGGTGTTTAAAACTTCGACATTGATCTGGACGCAACGATTTTGGTTTTACGAAGGGGAATTTGTATGCTCGTTAGATATAGACCGAGAGCAACGTACCTCGTACAAACAGCTATATAATACCAACGTGTACCTATATAACATTGTAGCATATTACTATAGCGTTTAACTATATAAATATTATAACGAGTGGTGTACTTGAATGCTATTATTTCATCGAATCGAAGCTTCTTATATAGGGTAACAATTCCTAGTCGTTTATTATAATGTATAACCAACAACCTCCACTCCTTCCCTAATCAAAATGCGCTTCATTAAAATACACAAGTGCAGCCGCCGCGTTTATATAGGTACCTCCTTTATAATACTCGAACACACCGTGTGTGGGTAGGTTTCGGCGTGTAGGTATATATCAGAGGTATGCACATAATATTATATCTATAAACATACGAACTTTATTAAATCGATAAATAATATCGTTCCCGCCGACGACGTTTTGACACGAATTAAGTTGTATCTACATATATAATATTTTCATCGACGTACATAATATATACCTATTATGCGTTTTATCCGTCGGCTATAGCAAGTATGGGAAATGGTAGATAATATATAACAATATAATAATATGATTTATATTGTTTATTAGTGAGTACCTACTTATTTATTTATTTTTTTCGTATACCCACGTCGTCCGCCCCCTCTATTATTAAATTTAGCTGTTCGGATTTACACAACTCAGAAAACGTCGAGTCGTTGACTACAACGATATCATCAAAATAATTTATAAGCATACCTGACTATATAATATGCCACATACTTATTTTTAGTTATACTCTACAGTCTACAGGGAAGGATTATTTTTCAAATATTTTACTTGTAAC
This sequence comes from Rhopalosiphum padi, assembly GCF_020882245.1. Taxonomy (NCBI): domain Eukaryota; kingdom Metazoa; phylum Arthropoda; class Insecta; order Hemiptera; family Aphididae; genus Rhopalosiphum; species Rhopalosiphum padi. Next base: position 44,145,184 of record NC_083599.1, read on the forward strand.
AATTTGTATTAAGAGTAAATAAGTTTAAGTGGTTTTAAAATAAATAAACTGCATATTTTGGAAGCAAACATAAAAGGTCAGTTTAATTAAAAACCCATTTTAAAACTTGACGACAGACACGGTACTTACTGATTTGAAAATAATTCTGTAAATTATAATAAGAGTGTGTATATACCTTTAAAGTTTAAACCATCAACTAACTGTATTGCATTCATTGTTAATTAAGTAGATATTTTCAATGTTTAACAATGTATTAATTTATTACACTTTTGCTTTCAAAATAATTATTGATTGTTAATTTTTCTCGGTTAAAGTGGAATTATTTAATGAATATCTAAAAAAAATTGTCGTTTTGTATATTTACACATATTTAAAATTAGATTCGGGTCCTATCATCGTAACTTTTTTCGTGTAGATATGCGTTATTGCGTTATCCTTGGTGTTACCTACACAGTGCACGTCCATATACGCTGTCGGCCTGTAGTGATCTTAATTATGAATACTGGACGCAACACAATAGGTTATTGTAACGATAACATCGATATAATAATATGGGTGGGCGCTCACGAGCTTAACGAACAACATAACGCCGTGTAATCGATATAGGATTCGGGTAAACGCGTAATATTCATATTCTATGTACCTACGGTTTACCATTATTTTCTCGTGCAATGCGGTTTTGTATAATATTATGGATTTCTGATTTATGTAAATTATTATCGGCTTTCCTCCAGTAATATATACACACCCATTATAGCTGGAAAACCGATGATGATAACGACGACGATAATAATAACGATAAATAATCATAATAATTAAGCGGTCGTGCCCTCTTCGTTGTATCATTATCGTGTCTTCTCTCCATAATATTTCTCCTCGATTCTTTATCCCTGGCATAGTGCGTAGGTATCTATATAAATATAATATAGTGTTCTAGACCGACGATTAGGAGGTTCTCCGACTGGTTCTGCGCCGTAGGCGATAACTCCGAACAACTCATTTTATGAACCCGCTCTTTGAAATAAACAACATGCCACCGCTAATCAAAATGGCGTCCAACGCGTTATGTGAACGTCGTTATGGACCTACCTGCCTCTTAATCTCGGTCGAACGACTATACTCTGCGCGGGTAAAAGGCACGTCGTCCATAAACAAAACACGAAAAAAACGAAATCAAAAAAATTCCTAAAAAAAAAAAAAAACAAACGATACAGAGTAAGAGACGGTGATTCTATTTTATTTTTATCGCCTCTTCAGTATCTCCAAGGTACATGCTATTATTACTATTATTTATTTATTTTACTCGTCATGAGTAAAAAAAAAAACAAGAGTTCATATTGTTTTATATGTCATGTTGCGAACAAAATGGACTAACGGGCAATATCTGCACTAGAGCATTATGGAAAATTTATACTATATAGGTATAGTAGTAGGTATTGCCTGATATTAAATAGATAGAAGAGTTAGGTGAATTTTCTGGTTCATTTTATATAGTAATTATTGTCATGTTCAACTCGGCAACGTAAACTATATATTTTTTAGTCATTTTTTTTGTTTAGGTGTAGTACTGTATAGTGTTTATAACCAAATACGTATATATTAATAATATATATTTTTATTTTTTATACAATTTTAGAGTTTCTACATATTGATATTATACATTTTAATATAATTTAAACACTACACGTACGTCAAAGAACACATAGGTACGGCCATACGATTAATAATGATGAGTCATGAGTGAATTGCTTTTTAAAAATTCAGATTTGAGACGTGTAAATCGTAAATGATTTATTTTAATAAGTATCTATATTTTTACTAGAAAGTAAAAAAATACTAGTGGTATATAATTATTATTTTTCTAGCCATGGATTGTAAAAAAATTTATTAACAATTTTGGCCAACTTTTAAAAGTTCCATCCACAAATATTGAATCAACTTTACTAAAAATGTTAACTCATGTTGTAGTTGTTTAAATAAAGCTGGACACAATTTGTGCACCCACTTATCAATTTTTTTTTTATTTGGGACGCAAATATGTAGCCATAATAAATATATTTTAAACTTTAGGTAAAACAATAAACTTAAAACTCATCTACCCAAAATATAGATTTTTATGTAAAATAAATAACTTTTTTCAGTAAAAAAATAATATTGCTATGTATTTTTAACATTTATCACACACCCATTCATTTTTGACTTGATATACAATTACCTTTAAAAAAACTTCTGCACGCTACTGCTAGCTCGCGTATTACGTATATTGAATAAATAATAATGTATGTAATATAAAGTTGAAACTATATAATCACTAATAATCACTAATGCATTAGTATTAATATTGTATAATATTAAAATGTATTTTCACGGTACTTTTAGTTGATAATAAAAATAAATATTTAAATCTATAATCAAAACCTTATGGAAATCATTATTTAAGTCTCTTGTTTGGATCGCTAATCCCAATCAATGCTGAAAAATTCAATTTTAACAAACATCAAGCCTTCAATATATCATATATATATATATTTATACTGTATACCTATTACCTACCCAGGTGTAAATTATCAAACTTTTAATTCATTAATGATAATGTAATTTTGTTGAAAACAAAGAAATAGGTAATTATATTTTTTTTTCAATAGAAAATTAACTTGAACTACTACTTATTAAAACAAACCAAACAAAAAAACATCATATTTTAATTTGTAAATACAATAGGTATAACATAGTATGAACTATTTATTTATAATCATAGCAGATTAGGTATTAATAAAAATAAATGACCCTTTACTCGTAAAAACAATTATTATTTGTTTTTTCGTACAAATGTTCTCTATAATATTATCTGTATTTTTACGTATGCAATGTGTTTGAAGGTCATATTTTCGGATGACGACTGTTAGAACAATACCTTAATTAATATATTAATAATGTTAATAAGATGGATAATGGCAGAACAAAATATTTTACAGTTATTGCAAGTGGATTTTCCTAATTTGAATGTTGTTAGCCAAAAGAAAAACTTGACTTCTTTAAAAAAAAAAAATACTTTTAATAATTAATAGTAAGAGTTAATTTTGTTTATATCTGAGCATTAAAAATACGTGTCTACTGTCAACTGACAAAAGTTCAATTCGAAAAAAATTATCGCGTTCGTGCACATTTAATATTTGACAATAAGGATTTGAAAAAAAATTCAATTACCCATCTCGGTCCGACTCTATCTCGTATATGAGAACGAAAAATAAGAAATTACCTATTATCGTTCGACATGGACAGCTGCGTGTGCGGTGTACTCGTGTCGTGCACTCTTTTGTCACGCCAACGACGAAATCTCGTGCGTACGTCAATCCGTTAAATTATTATCGGAGAACGTGTCGGGCCGTAATCAATTCCGAATTTCCTAGTATTCAGTATTCCCGGTTGTGCAGGCAGTCAATACCGGTGGCGTGTTTGGATTTTGCTGTTAATCGGCGGATGAACGGAAAAGGGAGTGTGGGTCGACACAAATGGTATTTCTCAGACGTTCAAGTAAAAATAATAATAACAAATAATTTAATAGGTATTATTACTTATTAGTCTGTTCTTAGCCCTTATGTTTGTTTTGCCTGTAACGGAATAAAAATTCGACATTCATACACGGATGTAGTATTCGTAATGCGTAACGATTTCGTTTTTAAGTGTTTCATTATTTTATTCTTGGGAAAACAATAGTAGGTATTTCCAAAAGTAAAAAGATCCAACCCTACCCAGGACCTGATTAATTAAATTAAATTGCACGGTCCGATTATGAGCCCTGTCACCACATTAATAACTAGGGCACGGATGTTGTTGCATTTGCAACTTTTCTTCTACCTTTCCAATTTATTGCTAAGTAAGTTTTAAATACGTTTCATGTAAGTACGAATTCAAATCTAAAAGTTTTAAGTGCAATTTTTTGCAATTTTTGGAATTTTTGGAATTTTATTGTAATTTTGTTGAATTTAATCATTTTATACAACTATTTTAGCTATATTCGAAACTCAGCAGTCTTATAGATAAGATAATCTTAAATATTTCCAGTATAGGTATATAGTAATAATTTATTACTTTATTATTTTTATTATCTTTATTTCGATAATATGAAGATAATAATTTTGTGAAATGTGACTGTTTGACTTTTATAATCTGTTATTCAGTCACTCCGTGAATTTTGAGCTATCGTGATCTGTTATTATTCTGTAAATATGCCAAAAATAAGGCCAACTAATTCCATTGTTTTAAAAAAATACGTATTAGAATTTGGTGAGAATGTGTTTTCGTGTGATGAATCTGTACTTTTCTGTAAATTGTGCGAAACAAAAGTAAATGCTGAACGGAGGTATACAGTTACACACCATATTGAAACTGCAAAGCATCAGCGGGCGGTTAATCGACAAAATACCACCAAAATGTCTATATCACAACTTCAGGTAACAACATTTACAAAAAAATCATCATTTTCTAAAAACTTGTGTAAGGCCATGTTATCCGCCAATATTCCGTTGCATAAAATTAATAATTCAGAATTTCGTTTATTTTTGGAAACATATACGAATAGAGACATTCCGAGTGAATCTACGTTACGCAAAAATTACGTAGATGAGGTGTACTCCGACACTTTAAATAAAATAAGAGACAATATAAAGGGAAATAAAATTTGGGTCTCAATTGATGAGACCACAGATGTTAATGGAAGATATGTGGCTAATGTTGTGATTGGAACACTTCAAATAGACCAACCCGGAAAAGTGTATTTATTAAACACAGAAATTCTCGATAAAGCAAATTATTCAACAATAACAAAATTATTCGATAAATCAATGTTCCTTCTTTGGCCCGATGGCATTCGTCATGACGACGTCCTTCTGTTTCTTAGTGATGCAGCTCCATATATGATAAAAGCAGGGACTACAATTAAAGCACTGTATTCAAAAATGATCCACGTCACCTGCTTAGCCCATGGTATACATCGAGTTGCAGAAGACATACGAGGAAAATTTCCAGAAATAGATAAACTCATTGCTAAAATTAAACAAATATTTTTAAAAGCACCAAGCCGAACTATTCTTTTTAAAAATAAAGTACCAGGTACACCATTACCACCACAACCTATTATCACACGCTGGGGCACATGGCTTGAGGCTGCTTCATACTATTGTAAACATTTTAATGAGGTAAAAAGTGTCGTGCAAGAACTTGATCCTGACGAAGCTGTTTCAATAAAAGTTTCACAAAATATTTTTACCCAGATTTCAACTTCAGCCGATTTAGTATTTATTCACTCGAACTACGGATTTTTGCCGGACGCGATTTTAAAATTAGAAAATCAAGGACTTCCGATAGTTGAAGCTATTGGAATAATTAAAAATGTTCAAAATAAATTAGAAAATATATTTTGTGAAATCGGAATTTCAGTCCATGAAAAATTCAAGAAAGTTATTGAAAAGAATATCGGATTTGAAACTATTATTAAAATAAATGATATACTCACTGGTCAAGGAAAATGTTTCGATGGTTTACCAGAAGACTTAACAATAAACGATATAGCTTATTTTAAATACGCTCCACTTACATCGACCGACGTAGAACGAAGTTTTTCGAGGTATAAGAACTTATTGGCTCCAAATCGAAGAGCGTTCGAATTCGAAAATTTAAAACAAACACTTATAGTCCAATGCAATAAGGTTTAAAATTTAAAATATTTAATATGTTTAGAATACGCATAGATTATTAGTTAATATTTATTAATATAAAATGTAAAAAATATATTTTTTTGGCAGAATTAAAATAAAACATCTATAAATTATAACGAAATGTTGTAATTTTTAGTGCAATTTTTAATATTTTAAGTGCAATTTTCGGTATTTTTTAGTGCAATACTGCAATCAATTTTAGTAGTTTTTTACTACTACAACATCCGTGCCCTATTAATAACCCTATATAAATAACTATACCCAAATCTATTAAATATCATTAATTCGTCAAAAACTTATAAGTTTGAAACAAAAACGATTCAACAATATTATAATATTTGGTCTATAGACAACTGTGAACTGACTATTAACTTTTATCATTGAATAATAATTGTATGGGAAAAATATCGAAAACCATTAACTTTTTTTTTTTTAAATTGTTTCACTATTCATCATATTAAGAATACTAAAGTAGGTATCTATAATTACGTATAAGTATAACTGAGACAAATTTTGTATAATTTTTATTAATTAATTTGTATTTAAATAATTAATTGTTATAGGAAGGTAAGCAGGTACAACTAACAAAATTTAATACCTAACGATGCATAATAATCTATATCACATTCTAAGTGCAACACATAATTATTGCATTTCAAATTTTCACTCGTAGTACCTACATAACTCAAGCATTTAATAATATACAAATATATAATCCTATAGTTAAACTATTTTAAAATGATACTGATTCTTATTGACACACTGAAACTTTATTATTTAGGAAATAATACCGTTTTATAAATAAAAAAGTTATGTATATTAAATAATCTTATTTTGATTTTATAATATCAGTATTTTAGCTCTTTAAAATAAAATTGTATAGACAGCAGTAGGTAATGGCTTATCTGCCAGGACAATATATTTTTTTTATGAGATACATTATTTCCTAAATAATCAATAACCAACATTATAATTTACTAAACCTGTAAAATATTTTAAATATATGAAAAAAATATATATATTTAATTTTTTTATATATTTCATAATTATTGCCTATCTTGAGCCCCTTTAAAATGACGGTAAAACGCACCCACTTAATTATTATTTATGACTAATGAGTATAGGTAATGAATAATTTACATTGCAAGAATATACAAGGATATTATTGTTCATTTTAAATGTTAACTATTGAAGTTTTTATTAGATAATTTGCATGCATATGTTTGGAACATCACTGATACAATTTATACAAGTATATTTGATTAAATTAAAATTATTATTATTTTATTTATTTCCCGTAGTACAACGGATCGGTGATTATATTGTATTATTAAAATATGCGGTATCCAAACAATGGTTCTTAAAACTAGTGATGGATATTATGCTTCAATACGGACAATATGGGTGTATACAATAATATGTTTTGTAATAATGTGTGTACCTACGTGTACGGCGGTATGAATTATTGGCGAGAAAATATTTTCTCTCCGAGTACTCGCCCCCCGCAATTAATCTATTCCTTACGGGAGAAAAAAAAACATCAATAAAAAGTAAACACGCATTATTATCAGTGTTGACGGGCGAACCGTAATATGACCGCCAACAATAACGTCTCGTATCGATTTTCTCACGTCTCACCCCCCGTTGGTTTTGTATTTATCAACGACCGCACGAAGTATATTAATCGTAAACACACGAAACATGACATTTAATATTATGTAATCTTATTAGTTATTGTCGATGTAGCGTTTCCCTGCAACACACAGTCCTGCCCACCACCCCGCTGTATGGCGGACACTGCAACGATTGTAGATAGGTACCTCTATTATACCTGCCTACATAATATTATTCACAATATATTGCCTACCCCGATGTCCGGATTTTCACGTTTGTCCATTTTAATTTTTAAACATAAAAGTTATTATAAGAATATTATATGGATGATCTCACGCGCACATAACAGATTATGCCATTTTTACTGATCACAAAGTTTTATTCCACAAATGCGTCGGTTTTACATTAATTATCATTATTAAATTTCAGTATATAGGTACTTAGAACAATTATAATTAAGTACGATTCTGAGTTTTCAGCTTTTAGTTGTTTTAAATCTACCTATTTATTTATTGGTTACAAAATTACAAACTATAAGCTGTTGTTGATAACTTTTGTGTCAATTCAACATTACTAAACAGTATTTAACAGAGTTCATAACAAGTAGTTAAAAATTAAAATCATTATTAACTACATTAGATACTTCTAGTAAAAATTATAAACATGCGAAATTAGGTACAACAAAATTAATACTATTAGGTATATTAATTTAAAATTAACCAATATATAAAACGTTATAATTTATAACATCAATATTACAATATCTAATTACATAATGTTATTATTTACATTATTACATTATATTATATAAATATGACATGAATCGTGTATGGGTCAAATTGTAATTAATTGTTTTTAATATTTTAAAATACTAAATATCAAGTATTGTGTGTAAATATTAAATAAAATTCTATGCAATCAGGATATGTCTACAAATGTGTTTTCTGTCTTATATACAAACTCGTAGTTAACATATCAAATTTTACGTTCAGAATAATCCATTTTACTCCGTTACTTGTAATATTATAATTAGTGAATTGATTTATTGTTAAATTTAAAACTAAACATATTTAGTTGCGAGGTTCTGCGTTGGCATTTTGGAAATTTAATTCTTAAACATTTCATGAACATATTCAAATTTAGAAAAGTAAAACAAGACGGACAACATATGCTAGTATGACGGTATAAGTATGACTTCCTCTTAATGAAATTATTATTATTTATCACGATTTAATCACGATTTGAAGTATACTGTTATAGTAATACTGCTATTGCCGCAGGTATTATTTAATTTTAAAGTTATTTTTAGTGGTTTTTTTATTGTTGATAGTCATCGATCGACAGACGCAGATATTATAGAGTATCAGGTTTATTGTTATTAATAAATAATAATATATTTATGTTTAAACTAAATATTATGAATGTTTGTACCTCTATTATTATGGTATTAAAAAATAATAACATGTTGCCATGTTGGAATTTTTAATAGTTATTAAACAGAATATATAAATTACTGATGGATATATAATTATTTATAATTGAGAATAAAAACAACGTTATCAAAATTCAAACCACTTGTGCACCTCCCCCCATCTACACCACATCATCATTATAACTACACTACTGAATACTGATACTCTCTTGTAGTTTGCACTATAAGTATAACGTAATACGTTTTATATATATTATATATATGTACTGATTTTGAATTATATTGTAACGATGCATTCAAAATTCAAATATTGTCTCCCACTTAATACTTTATAAAGTATACAGTAAAAAAGTGTGGTCAATATTTAGAAAATCTATAAAATCTAAATATTTGAAAATTTGAACATATGCCCTTACATATAAACTTACAAAATCCAAAAGCAGAATTTAAACAAATAAATAGTTAAAGAAAAAATGGGTGAGAGCATAATGAATAACCGGTAATGATTGTCAAATTTTTTTCAGTATCAAATTAAAACAAAAATATTTTTTACTATGATGTGTGTGTTTTATTTTTGTCTGAAGTACACGATAAGTAATCGAAAAAAATTCGATTTTCAACTTTAAAGGTTTTGGATAGTAAATTTGATTTAGTTTGTACTTTAGAGAGGTCGAAATTAAGAATTACTAGTATTTTTCAAAATTATTAGAAAAACAAACAAAAATTAAGGAAAACGGTAATCTTAAAAGTATGGGGAAACTTCGCCAAATATTGGTATACCTAGCTCACTAAAACTTTAAATACCTATTCATAAATCTTTATGCATTAACTACTAGTCCAACTTTCGATTTTTATGTATTGAATACTTCAAAAAATATTTTGTTTCGAAATATGGGAATATGAAATTAATCACGTGCTGTTGTCATTTAAAAAAGAAAAAAGCAACCTAATAAATATTAAAAAATAAATATTTTTATTAAAAGAATGTTCTAGTATATGGCTACTGCAACAGGTGAATATAGTGAATATAAAATACAAATGAAAAATATGGATATGAGATGTTTTTTCCTTAAAAAAATTCAAATAATAATAATAATACTTTAGTAGATAAATAAAAATTAAAAATAAATATATTCAAAATATTCAAAATATTTTTGTATTCTTCAGTCTCGGACAAAGTATTTTTTTTTCAAATTAATTTCGTTTTTTCAGTTTTTTTGTATGATATAATATTTAATTTTTTTAATATATCATTATTAATTTGTTAATTTATTATACCGAAGCAATATAACTACTCGTAATTTGTAGCAGAAACGTAGGTATTTTCACAAACACAAACTTCATAAAATCATATTATTCAATAACCAAGACATTGTTACCACTATAACATCTGCTGCGATAAAGTATATGCGATTGTAGCTATAACGACTCGCACCAATGTAAATGTATAGCCTGGGATAACGATGTGATATATATAATATATATATACCATATGTTATTTGTCATAATACTCGTAACAGTATACACTTATACACTGATAACTTAAAATATGACGGATATAATCTGACAGAGTGCAGAATAATTGGTTTACAAAGCGTGATGGGTTATGCTACTGGCATTTTTGGGTAGAATCAATTCCTTCTGAGACTTTTTTTTATCAACAATAACAGAAAAGGGTCATGGTATATGGCATTGTGTTTGATCGCAGTCACTCAATACTAAATAGTGCTTAAGCACCGTCCGGCGTTGTTATCTCTCGGAGGGTGGTCACCCAGGTTCTTAGCGACGAAACCATGTCATACACACAGAAACACGTGTTCCAAAAACCTACCCTATCACACCCTACAAATAATAAACATAAAAACCATAGTTAATGGCCTGAGTTGCTTAATTAAAAAAAATAAATAATTAACAGAAAACCAAGTTGTGTTGAATTTTAGTATATAAAATGTTTTATCATAATATAATGAATGGCTTACAATACCTTTGTCAAATTATTTAGTGTTAGTAAATTGTTATGATAAAAATATTTTTAATAAAATGTTGTAGAAATTGACGTTACTTAGGTATATTATAACCGCGCACTGCATGCAATAGTACTTATTGTAGTCGTTTTTAGAGTAGGTATCTATCCCGTTAATTGACTTTTTTTCTTAACTTTATCTGTTAAAATCACGATTTAATAAACGCAGAAATACCCTATCGATAATACTGCAGAATTGTGTAGCAAACATCTAATAAAATTATCAGAAAATGAAATCCCGGCATGCATGGATGTCAGTACGTTTGACTATTTTAAGTCAATCTCAGACTACAATTCACATTTTACAATCACAGGTAAATCAAAAATAATAACGAATAATTTAATTAAGTTTACGAAATTTAGTTTTGTTTGGTTCATCCGATATATACATTTATCTAATTTAACCTATGGTATTAATAAGTTGACAAAACTAATTAATTTCTTACTTAGTTACAGTATATTACCGTAGAGGCACAGTGTTGCGAATCTAGGCATATAGGTGTGTTCAGAATTTGGTGGCTGAGGGTCGGGGGAGCACAACAAATTTTTAAATCGTGAGACCTATTTTTTTTTAGACATGAAGAAACTTTTATTTTTTATGTTACAAGATTAAAAAATAAAACAAATAATCAAAATCTATAGGTAGATACAAGGTACTGCAGGGTACACACCGCACGATTTTTCCGCCGGGGGGGGGGGCTGTGCCCACCCAGCCATTCCCGTAAACACGCCTTTTTTTTTTTTTTTTTTTTTTCCGTTTGAACCGACAGCAGAGGAGGATCTGTGTGAACACTACTACTCCTCTGCTGCCATCGTTTATTAATATTTAATAAAAACATTAATACATGCACATTCTTAACATATAACTAATTATGGTTGCTTCACCTTAAAAATAACATTTATACAATAGGTACAATACAATGTAATACAATGCGATACAATAATAAAGTCAGTCAGTTGGAGCGGCTGCCACTGGATTCGCTCTTCGTTCGGCCTCAGCTACCCTTTCATCACGCTCCTTGCAGCTTAAAATGTTGTCAACCATGTCATAAAAGGACTGAGTGGCACGTTGGGAGGCAGCCCGTAGCCGGTCGTTCTCGCTGAACGGGACATCAGAGGGGCCGCACAGCAAATCCTGAACGTCTCCCGGAGTTATATTTCGGTTACCAACAAACATCTTCACTGGCAGCCGAAGCGGATCCCAGTAAGCACAATCAAATATCGTGTGTTCCACAGTGTCCTCAGGGTGTTGGCAGTACAGACAAGCCGCATCAGGAGCGCGCTTCATCCTGTGTAGGTAATACCTGAAACACCCGTGTCCAGTAAGAGCCTGTGTTACATGAAACGTGAGGTCTTTGGGGCATCTTTTCGTCCATCTCATCAGGTCCGGAAGAATCGTGCGCGTCCAGGCGCCTCCAACGCCCCGACTCCATCTGTTCGACCAGGCAGCAAGCAAGATGTCTCGCTCTGCTCTCCGGATTTCATCCTTAGAATCAGCTCTGTCCGGGTCGTCAAGTTTACTTCGGACTCTTTTGCGTTCCAAAGCAAGAAGATCACCCGGAGGAGTTCCCGCCAGAAATAAGGCTGCCTCAGCCGAGACTGTGCGGTAGGCCCTCGTGACTCTGAGAGCCGCAATCCTCTGTGCCCGGATCATAAGGTTTCGACAGATAGCGTACTTGCATGCTCTTTCCGCCCACGTTGGACAGGCGTACAGCAGCCTGCTGTTCACCACAGACATTAGCAGCGTTCTCTTAGCCTGTGAGGGTCCTCCAAGGTTGGGCATGAGCCGTCCTATAGCCAGCGCTGCCTGGGACGCCTTCCCCGAAACAGTAGTGAAGTGTCCACTGAAAGTAAGGTGCGAGTCCAGATGGAGTCCCAGGTATCGCAATTTCCTTAACAAAGGAACTGTGTGACCCCCTACAACGAAAACCGGATCCCGATACGCCCACTTCTTAGTCAGCATGATGGCCTCTGTCTTGTGCCGTGCTAGTTGAAGTCCGTGAGCGCCCATCCAGCCATCAATAGCGTCTAATGTGGGGTTGACCACCTCTTCCAAGGTGTCTGAAGTCTCTCCAACTGCGAGTAGGGCTAGATCATCTGCGAAGCCGACAAGCTGAACCCCCTCCGGAACGTCCATCCTGAGAATGTCATCATAGAATACATTCCACAATGTGGGGCCGAGGACCGACCCCTGCGGAACACCCCCTGTGACCGGCCTGTCAATGCTGTTCCCATCGGTTGTTCTAATGGTAATTGTACGATCCTCCATGTATGACCGTAAAATTTTTAGGAGGTATCGGGGGACTCCTCTGCGTCGAAGAGCCTCATCCACGTGCTTCCATGGCGCAGAGTTGAAGGCATTCTGAACGTCGAGTGCCACTAGGACGCATAGTTCCTGATTTCTTGAGGGTCCATGATTGGCCCACTTAGCCAGGTCAAGAACCTTTTTGATGGCGTCCTCGGTGGAGCAACCCCTTCGGAAGCCAAACTGGTTGATACTGAGTCCACCAGCCCTCTCTAAGTGATCGTTAAGCCTGAGTAGGAGGATCCTCTCAAATAATTTCCCAGTGGTGTCTAGCATGCAGAGAGGCCGAAAGCTAGATGGATTAGATACTGGCTTGTCCGGTCCTTTATGAAGAAGTAGGAGTCTGGCCCTTTTCCACCTAACAGGAAAAACTGACTCACTTAAACATCTATTGTACATTTTAACAAATATATCGGGGGACCTATTGGCAATCAGCGAAAGCATTTCATTAGGAATCCCATCCAGCCCGGTCGCTTTACCCCTTGACAGTCGTGAGACTGTTAGCCTGGACTCCTCTGTGGTTATAGGTGGGCACTCATTACCATGATTTAAGTTGTAACCTTCGGCAGTGGTGGTTGGAAAGCTAGGATCTACTTGGCTATCCATCGGCACACATTGCCAATTGATAATTGGCATAGTGGGAAATAGGTGATCAGCAATCTCGTTTTCGCGTCCTATTGCAGCTAAACCTGGTGGCTGTCTGCCCAGCCGCCCCGAAACAATTCTGTATGGCACACCCCAGGGATCGTTATCTACCGATGCGCAAAGAGCAGCCCAGCTAAGCTTCTGTGACTTACGGATGGAAACGCGTAAAGCCTTGCGTGCCTCTCTGAAGGCAATTCTTTCCGCTGTACTGCCATCAGGGCCTTGTCTCTTAACCACTCTGAGATATATGCGCCTATTCCTTATGCATTTGGCTCTAAGGTCGGCAATCTCATGGTTCCACCAATGAACTGCTTTCCGTTTGTGGGCTCCGTAGACTCTTCTGGGCATACAAGAATCGCAGGCATTAACCAGATAGTTGTTGAGAACCTCTGCTGCGTCATCCACCGAAGCAGGCTCCTCCAAAACCGGTGGTCCCTCATCCAACTTTCGAGAGAGCGCAGCATAATCGAGCTTACGTGTGGCCCATCCTAGATGTACACCCCGTCCCATGGGTACGTTATCGTTAAGTGTTCGCGAGTAGGGAATGAGGTTGAATGTGATGTAGTTGTGGTCGCTACCGGAATAGTCATCGAGGACCTCCCAGTCCACTACCTCGTAGGGGCCCGGGCCCGAGAAGGTTACATCAATGACCGAAGAAGACGCCCCTCTCTGGAAGGTAGGGTGGCTTCCAACGTTGTTGGCCCAGAGTCCAAGACTTGCGGCAAAGGATTCAAGAGCTTCTCCTTTACTATCATCTACACTAGAGCCCCAGTACGTGGACTTAGCATTAAAGTCACCAGCAACCAGGAGAGTATCATTCTCTCTTTCCCCCTGTCTTATAGCTTGTTCAAGACCATCCAGGAATCCCTTAAAGGCATTCAGGCGGTCCTCTGCAGAGTCGCCGTTGGGGGTCCAGTAGCAGCTGAATGCTCTAACATTCCCAAATCGGAGCCATGCAAAGCCCGGGCCAGAACCAGTCTCCTCCGCCACAATGCCCGCAATGGTGGTCAGTGCTATTGAGCACCTCCCGTCTGAACTAGAAGCCCAGCTGGGGTGGTTACATGGGGATCTGTTGTGCTCACTGAGGATGAGGAGGCCAATGTCCATGTTCAGCACGGTTCGGGAAAGTAGCTGTTGGGCAGCCCAGTCGGTGTGGAGGTTGATTTGCAAGCAGTGAATCATTGCTTCGAGCGTGATCCATCTCCGCTGGCTTCCCGCCGAGACTGCGCTTGCGAATTGTGCCCAGCAAGTATCTTGAGCGCCTCCTTCCTGGCTTTGCACATACCTGAACCTGGCTTATGTTCAAAACGTTCAATGCCTGCTCTCTCACATGCAACACATCGGTCCTTTTCCGCCAAACAGTCTTTAAGTTCGTGTCCTGGTTCTCCACAGCGTCTGCAATTCAACGATAAGTCGGGCCCGGAACAATTATCACTCCGATGACCGAATCCGTGACATCTAAAGCACTTTTCGGGTTCAGGACGCCTAGGACGAACGCGGCACATTGTCCATCCAATAGGGACGCGAGTTACAATAGCGGCAGAAGCTCTAGTCATTCTGGCGGTAGCAATTTGCTGGCCGGACATGGTGGACCAAAGGCCAGTGATTTGAACTGCCTGTCGTTCGCAAATTGCAGCTTGGTCATCTTCGGATCCGGGTATTGCCGCCCGCAATGCCGAAAGAACCTCACCCTCGGTCGTCACTGCGTCGAGGTCAACAATCTCAACAACAGTAAACTGGCTAAGCTGTGACACTCCTCCAACCGCATCACCCAGCCTGGTGGCTATGGCCGACGACAATTTCTGGGCTGCTACTACAGATCCCGCACCTTTGGCTAACTCAACCAGCAAGTGCCCATCCCTGGTTTTGCGCATGCCAGTAACCTGAGCTCCCAGCTCAACCAAGTTCACCTCGCTGTTATTCCTTACTGCACGAACGGTGTCAGCGTACGACGAGCCGGCAGCCACCTTGACTAAAACCGCCGGAGGCTTAGCCCTGAACTTCGCCCCAGTCCTCATAGGTATAGGAAGGCCCATTGCTCTTCCACTGTGCGGAGCTGCAGTTGCTTTCCTGCCAACAACTTCCCTCCACCCTTCGCCATCCGTCTCCATCGCCGAATCAGCTCCAGTATCGGCATGATTTTCCACTGCTGATGGCCCCCGTGCACCTGCCTTGGCTGCGCGACGTCTTGACGACTCCTTCTTCCGGCGCTCCTGCTCACTCTCCCACCAATTAGGAGTCAGAACGGTGTCAGTTCCGACGTCCACCATCTCCGGCCTGCTGAGGCCCTTGTCCACTGAGCCGGTCACTAGTACATCTCTCAATTTCTTAGCTGGGGGGAGAAGTGGTGATCTCAATTTACCCTTTTTTGTTAGCATCGGAGCCACGGTGTCATAGATATCTTCAAGCAACTTCATGAGTCGGTTGGACGCCGATTTATCGCCCCCTGATCTCACTTCGTTCATTGCTGTTTTTAGCGAAGATTTTATGTACGCCAGTCCAGCCTCAATCTGGTTCTCACTGCCCCCCACAGTGGAGGTGAGTGTGGGGATTGTGCACTTTCTTTTAATACCCATCACTGGTGTCGTTTCCCCGTCGGTACACGATCTAGCGCCCACCAGTCCGGGACTTGGTGGCCCAGCCATCCCGGCACCCGAGACACCAGATTCAATTTCCATGACGTCATCATCGACCTCGAGGTTGCCGTGATTCATGCTCCTGCGGCTCAGAGCTTTCTAACTACGCGTCACCCTGTATAATATACAGTGTGCAGGTAGTCTGAGCGGTTCCGTGTGCTATTTGTTTATATAGCTGTTTCAGCTGCGCGCCGCCCGCAATCGCGATAACGAGCTCGGCTATAGCGGCGACGTCCGTTCTTCGGTTGACCTTTGGCCGACCGCGGGCCGATAAGAAAAGTAGTAAATGTTACTCTTACCTTAATCAGTAGTCGTACAAACCTAACTTAAAGCTGCCCTTATGGGGAAAGTTCTTATAGGACCGACTCAAAATCGACACCGATCCTCGCGCGCACTTTTCAGGCACCTCTAGGTACAAAAATCACAAAAAACTGTTAACAATTGTCAGCTGGAGGCGCAATAATATTAGAACAGTGCTATTACGCATGCTACCACTAAGACAGCCACCGCTGAACTGCCCGTAAACACGCCTATGAATCTAAGCTAGTCAAATTTATAAATTGAAAAGGTTCTTATTTTTTCTATAACAATGTCCTTTGTCCACATAAATTATATATTGTAAATTTCAATACAATAATATTATATCATCCGTAATTCAATAACGTCATTAGATTTATTCAAGTACATCGAGAAAAATATTTGAATAAATATGTATTTGGTATGCCCAGTTAATTATGTAAAAAAAAGAAAATAATTAGTTTTGAAATTTTTTTCAAAGCAATAAACAGATTAAACTACAGCCTCAGTATAATAAACTAAATTTAATTTAGATCAGTCACCCAGCTATGGTTCGCAGACACTTGTAGACACCCGAAGGTGATTCGTGATTCGGAAACTCGTCTTTATAGATTTAATTCTTAAATGATTAACCCAATCAATTTAATTCTAAAAAAATACCATTTCCCTAAAAATACGAAATTGTCACCAATTTGAATAGGTAACTATCATTTTATGGCTAAAATATTTTTTTATAGGTATAATTTAATATACAAGCTAAAATCATAAACGAATGAATTTAACTTAAAATCCATTGTGGTAAAATATATTAAACTATGTATTTTATAATAATTTAGAAGTTAGAACTATATAATATATATAACAACTTCAAATTAAAATATAATAAATAAATTATCATCAATTTTGTAATTATCAATATATTATTAATATTATCATTAAAAAAAATCACATTCATAGAGATAAAATTCTATGTTGAATTGACAAATTCATGTTGGTAAAGAGCCGACAAGATACCTTGTTAGATTGATAATAGTTGTATTGTATGATCAATGCATAGGTCTATGGATCAATGGTACAAAATCAATTATCATCATAACACAACATGTCAACACCGTATACATGGATTGTCGAAGTATTTTCACTATGATAATATTATTTTGTTATATTAATAAAATCCATTCTTGACTTTACACAATCTTGTTAAAATGACTAATGTTATAATGATAATTGATTTTGATCATACTAACAACTATTATCAATCTAACAAGGTATCTATTGTCGGTTCTATAACAACAAGAATTTTATCATTCTATAACATAGAATTTTATCTCTGTGAATCTAATTTTTTTTTTTTAGTATTGAGATCAATATTAATATAATGTTTTTTAAAAACCATTTAATCAAACCTTTCTATAATTTATTCTAAATTTTAAATAGTACAAAAATTACATTGTAGGTACCTACAATGTTTAAAATAATAAAACTTTTTTTACATAATTAAATTATTTATTAATATTTAATACGTATTAAATTCATATTGGGTATTTGAATTATTAAAAAAAACATACTAATAACTATACAATTCATTCATTATTTAAATCGTATAAAATCTGACCTAATGTATGATAGGCTTTATCATATTTTGTGTTGAGCACATACAATTGTTGAATAAAAATTTGGGAAATGCTGATTTAGACGCCAAAGGCTTTCAAATTATATAATAGACTACTGTATCGTCGCTTTTAATCATCTTATAACCGTACAAACTATAAATACTTTTTTTCTTTATGAAATTGTTGTATAGGAGGTACTGCTACAACGCGTTAGTCGAGTCGTGGACGCTTGGACGAAAGTGCTCGCGTAAAATTATACGGCTGTGCTGGCTCTCGGGATTTAATTTTGTACGCCATAATGTCAAAACTATTGTTATTATCATTATCATCATTATCGTCAACAGTTTCAAAATGCGCACAGAACACGCCCTTTCGCTTTACGTCAGGTTGTACGTGAGTACGTGACGTGTGAAGACGCGGCAATTTCATGGTCCTATTGTGTTGTTTAGCAGGCATCTGTATGTTATTATTATTATACTGCCAGGCGCCAGGCGATCGCGCGAGTACAAAGTGATAATGATTTTATTATAGTTCGCCCGACAATATAAAATTTAATTATTATCATCATCCTGTAATCGCGATCGTATCGTAAAGATAAATTATAATTATTGGTTCGAAATTAATGTTGCCGACAGTTTTTTTAGCTCATTAGAATTCATCGGTAAGTGATATAAGTGATATAAGTGATATAACTATGAATTTATTTCATAATCACGAATTAATATTTCAAAATTAATTGGCTAACATTTTTTTAAGGATAGGTATTATTTATCGACTTTTAGTATTAGTTAGATTTTTATGAGTTTAGCACAAAATATTTAATGATAATGTGGCAACAGTATTATCATTAAATATTTTAATGAAATAAATAATTTTTTTTTAATGTCGTGGGTCCGGCCCATCTGGATAAGGCTGTCCTCTCAATAGACAACGCGACATGACGTAATTTAAAATAAATATAGCATGTTATTGCACATTGATCGTCTGTTTTATGAAACATGGATAACTTCCAACTGATGCGATACGAAAGCAACTAATCACAAGCTACTGGTGCTTGATAAATAGTCGCAATTACATCATCTCGGCCTTCTTATTGACTATGCATATTTTATTTTAAATTTTTATTTTTACAAATATTTATAATAATTATGGGAAAAACGAAAGAAGACTCTGTGTTATCTATAAACCTAGTTGAGACTAAAGAAAAATGCATGTGTTTGTACAAGATAAAGCACTAATATGTGCCGATTTTCAAAGTTAAATTATAAAATATAACAACAATTAAAAATCAATTATTAGTTTATTACAGTAGCATAATTATGAAGGGGGGATATGGGGATATATCCCCAACCCAGATGTGTTTTTTTTTAGAATAACCATGATTAAATTCCCGTAAGCACTTAGCTTTAAAAGCTGTTAAGATCAGATAAATAAGAAATAAGAATTCGTGGATATTATCATAGTTGATATTTTTTTTTAATTTTACTAATATAAAACTACCATAGCTCAACAATTACAATATATGACAAGAAAATTGTATAGCTCATAGTCAAAAGATAAGACTGATACAATTTACATCTTACGACTCTTGTTATCATTTTTAACTAAAACTTTTTGCACAAATAAATAATATGAACGTAGTATAGACTGGTAATGAATGAAAGCATAATATTATTTATTCTGTGGTATTATGTATTAAATATTTTTCGAATATTATATTACTGTAAACCACGATTAATGATATATCTACGGACTAACCACGCGGCTGTCCAAAACGAAATATAGTAACTACACCTCTTATCAAAATTGACTTTTTTATATATTGATATTCCTTGTTAAATACGGACCTTTTTTTATTCTAACATCTTTGTGGTATTACCATTAGTTTAGGATTTAGTAATCAGTAACTACCATTTTATATGTATGACAAGGTTTTTTCAAAATCCAAAACGTATCTACATCGTACAATTTAAAAAATGAAATAATTTTTAATTTCTCATTAATCTTAGTTATTAATATTATTATACTAATTTGGAATATGAATGAATAGTAAGAATATTACATAAAAATTACGTAATTGCCTCATGCAGCTTAGTTTAATATTTCTTTGTTATAATTTTTTAACGCTGTGTCTATATACCCGACAACTATGATAATAAATGCGCATGATAAATTGATAACAATGTAACAATGATAATTCATAATTACATATACAATAATAATTGGATAATTCAATTGTAATAATTGTAAAGTATAGCAATGGCGATGGATGGGGATATGTGAAGGTAAAAAAAGACAAAAATCTGAACTATAAAACTTCGGTAATATCACAGTTGTCTGTTTGTCTTCATTAAAAAATCTTAAAATAAAAAAATTTACAATAATTATAATAATTTACCACATTATCACTCACACTCATTTTTACAATTTTGACAAAACCAATATTTTCCTACTCTATTACTTCTATATATTAAACCTACACACTTTAAATCATACCACTCAAGGCATGAGTCACATAATATTGATTGTTGTGATATTATGTCTAAATCACATAATGGGCATATCCAATTTGTTTTTTTTTTAATTTTAATATTTTTATCACCAAACCTCATGCAGTTTCGGTACAATATGGTTCAATATTGTTAATATTCACATCATCTTCTAGTATTCCAGTGCAAATTTTGCTTGGCTTACATTTTATATCGGATTCGCAAATTTTATAGTTGTTTCTGCGGACTTGATCAACAAAATTTTTATTAGTTAACCATTTGAAATGTTTTTTTGTAAAAGGCGTTGGTTTTGTTTTATTAGGTTTTGTACGATGTTTTGGTAACCCGATAGTCGTTAAAGTAGCACCTTTCGGTCTACCACATACTTTAACTTTTTGGGGTAACTGAATGCATGCCAACTGAGATATATTTTCTTTGACTGAAATAATTAAATTAATTAAATTAAATTAAATAAATAATATTTACAATACTTAACAATAGCTTCATTAGCATTTGGTAAATTAGCAAAATGCTCATCAGCACTAGGTATAATGGCATCATGATCATTAGTACCTTCTTTATAATTAATGTGTTACCTTTACGTGACTAGAAGTTCCTTAAACGTTAATGAGTCAGCTGCTATACAATTGAAAAACGAAAATGACCATTCTAATGAATTCTATGAGGTATTTAATGATGAAATGCTGGATCCAACATTTGTAATTGGTAATGATATAAATAAAGATTCTGTTGAACTTGGATGTATCTTTAGATTTAGTGAGTGGTCAACATTTCACTGAGAACATCCATGATTCAATAGTTAATTCTATATTGCACATACCAATTCCAACTAGTAATAAAAAATTGAGTACTGCAGAATTAAAGAAAAATAAGTTGGTTAAAGAAGACATTAAAAAAGAAAACGGTAAGGTTATACACCCATTTAAAGACATGCCATGTAAAGATTCATGTAGACAACAATGTCGCCATAGTGATCTATAAATAACTCATAGAAAAGCTCTTTGGTCAGATTTTTGGGCTCAAAAATTATGTTGGAAGGATGAGATTTTTAGCAACATGTATAGATATAAAATCAGTTAAACGTTGAACAACTACATCAAGTTCAGCAACAAGAAATCTATTTCGTTTTTTTTATCTACCAAGTATAAATAGTAACCAATAACAAGTGTGTAATTAAACTTTTCTATGTACTTTTGGCTACTAAAACGATTAGGTTATAACTGAACTTTGCAAGTATATGAAAGGTAATACCCCTTGTCTTTCAGTTGTGAAAGAGTATAGGGGTGAAAATAATTATTTAAGAACATTTGATAGGGAAATTATAATTAACCATATTATAAATTTATAACATATAATCCATGTACAAGTCATTACAGAAGACACAATGCTCCAAATATTTTATATTTACCTAAAGAACTGACAGTGAATGTAATGGATAATGATTTTTGTTCAAAAAATAGGAAATTAATTTGTCAAGAGTTGTACAGAAATGTTCTAAAAAAGTTTGAATATATCTTTGAAAAAACCAAACTCTGATATGTGTGAAGATTGTTCTAAGTTTAAAAATCAAATTGAAAATTTAGAAAATGAATATGAATTAGAAGTTATTTAACAAATTGGAAGAACATAGTTAAAAGTATATCAAGCTCATAAGATGTACAAAGAAGATGCTACAATAGATATAAGTAGCACTACAATTAGAGTATACTCAATGGATTTACTTTTGTATTGTTACTTTCTATCCTACAAGAATCAAAAACTAGTTTCTTTACTAGTCGATTAGTAGTTTTTAATGATACCATTGCCACATTAAAATCAAAAGGTAAAGGGTATTGTGTGCTTTGGCATGAAGGTATATTATATGCTATAACAAGCAGAAAAGGAAAAAATATAACAGATGCCATTTTAGCCTTAATAAAAGAGGAAAGAGATGTAATATATTTCATATTTTGGGCAGATAACTGCACCGGATAAAATAAAAATTTGATCTTACTTACTGCTTTAATTTCTATATTAAACACCACCCATTATACTGTTGAAAGTATTACAATTAAGTACTTAACCAAAGGCCACACATACATGAGTGCAGATGGTATACATGGAAACACTGAAAAAGTAAGAAATATTTATGACTATAATGATTTGAAACAGTTGAAACACTATTTGGATCGCGGAAACTTTGGTAAGTTTCAAAATGGACCGCCATAGAAATTAGTTAGTGACCCCCGCCTTATAGCATAAAGCCAGCAACAAAAAATTTTCAAAAAGAGGTTGAATAAGTATTGAATTTGTTTTTGGAAAAAGGAATATTTACTGCGATTCAATTTAAATCCAGTTTTTTTTGCGATGTTCTAGCACAAGGGTGCCTAAACCCAGGCCCGCGGGCCACGAAGTGGCCCGTCAACGCTTTTAGATTTGCCCGCCAACATCTATAGTCTATACTCTATACTCTATAGTCTATGTCTCTATGACATTTTAAATTATTATTAAGATTTCTTTAAAGTTTAAATTTTGTTGTATATTTTATTTTATATACGTGTGTGTATCAAATTAGCACTAGGACCATTCCACACAGCAATGTTATCGGGTTTTCCGGTGACGACCGGATGCGTTTTACCCGAACCCGCATTTTTCGCGATGTTAATCGGTATTATTTTTATGTTTATAGATTATCGTGACCGTCCATCGACGTAGTCGTCGTATATCGGCGAGTTATAAGATAATAAATTGTTAGTCGAAGTATTGTACAAATAGCGACCAAAATCAGTCGCTCCGCACCCGCCTTTTGCTACGGTCGTAATAATAATACGTATAACTTAATAAATATTAAATTATTTTGTAATAATTGCGTTTATTCTGTGTTTTTACTTGTTAATTTTAAGCCAGAATGGCTCTCAGCAAACCAATTACGTCGAAATTGAAAGAACGTTCTCGGACATTTCACGAAGAATGGGAGATGCAATATTGCTTTACTGAAAGCAAAGCATTGAAGCCCATATGTCTTATTTGCTCCACTACGATTGCCGTCGCCAAAAAATATAATTTAGAACGGCATTTTAAACAAAATCATTCAAGTGTTAATAAAAATTACCCGGAAGGAAGTTCTCTAAGAGCTGAGTTTATAAAGAAGAAAAAAAAAGAAATATTTGGTCAGCAGAATCTGTTTGTAAAAAAATTTGATGAACTCGAATCTATGGTAAAAACATCATATGAGATATCTTTACTTTTAGCCAAAAATAAAAAGCCTTTTTCTGATGGGGAAATTATAAAAGAGGCTTTATCAATTTTTTCTAAAAACTGTAATGATAAAAATATAAAAACTAAAGCAGACGGTATTTCACTTTCGAGAAATACTGTAACAAGACGAGTAGAGGAGATGTCAAACGATATTAGCAACCAAATAACACAAACAGTAACGAAATGTAAATATTTTTCATTGGCGTTGGATGAAACTTGTGATTTGACGAGTATGTCACAGCTAGCCATCTTCGTGAGGTGTGTTGATGAAAATTTTAATGTATTTCAAGATTTATTAGAGCTTAGCCAGTTGGAAACTACAAGTACCGGAAGAGACATATTTATGAAAATCAAGGAATGTGTCGACAGAAAAGGTATAGCGTGGGAAAAAATTAATTCTGTTTGTACTGATGGAGCACCCGCTATGACGGGAAAAATAAATGGTTGTGTGGCCTTGTTAAAACAGTTCTTAGGCCGGGAATTATTTTCATATCATTGTATCATCCATCAGGAAGCTTTATGTGCCAAAGATATGAAGTTTAGTGATGTTATTGATCCTGTAGTGCGCTGTATTAATTATATCCGAGCCAAAGCCCTTCATCGAAGACAGTTCAGGGTTTTATTTGAAGAAGAAATAAATGAATTCGGTGAGTTACATTTGTATTGTGCTGTCCGCTGGTTATCTAAGGGTGAAATGCTGAAACATTTTTTTCTTTTGAGGAGAGAGGTCTTGCAATTTTTAGTAGAAAAGCAGGCAATGCCTGATGAGCGAGATTTACTTGAAAGTGAATCATGGTTATGCGATCTTGCGTTTTTAATAGATATTACACAGCACCTCAACATACTTAACCGGAAGCTGCAAGGGAAGGACTGTTCGTTACCAATAATGTTCAATTTGGTTTACGGATTTAAAGCGAAACTCTCCCTTTTTTTGACAAATTTGACTAAAAATAATATCGATCATTTTCCTACGCTTGTAGATATAAGAGAAAAACTAGAAAATACTTTGCCTGATATCTCGAAATATCAAACACAAATTCAATTATTGTTGCAGTCTTTTGAGAACAGATTTCAGGATTTTGAGAAGGACAAAAATAATATTTTGTTTTTCATGAACCCATTTTCAATCACTTTTAGTGAAATACAAAAATATTCATGCAATATCCAGTTGGAAATCACAGAAATTCAAAACCACGTTTCCTTGAAGCAGATATTTACCGAAATCGTATCATCACAACCACAGCTGCAGTCTTCAGAAAATTTATTAAAGTTTTGGAAATTAGTACCAAAAGAAGACTTTCCTGCAACGTGTGATCTTGCTTTGCAGATTTCAAGCAGATTTGAATCAACATATATTTGCGAAAAAGCTTTTTCTACTCTTACATATGTCAAAAATAAATATCGTAGTTCGTTAACTGCACCTCATATTTCAGATTTGATGTTGTTATCAACATCAGATTTATCACCAGATATTGAAAAATTATTAGCTAATAAGTCTCTTCATAGGTCTCACTGATGTTTTTTTTTAAATATTATAAAAATTAAAATTAAAACATGTGAAATTTAAAATGTTGTTTAATTTAAATATCTATCTGTCCTATCTAATTAAGTATCTATTGAAAATAGAATTTTAGATGAATTATAAGTGTAAGAAAGTCTTGTTCATAACATGGCCCGCCAGCTAAATGTAATTGCAATTATAGCCCGCTTCCAAAATAAATTGGGCACCCTTGTTCTAGCACATGTTATAAGTTATGATAATGTTCGCTGGGAGTTTTTCCTGTAACAATATCATCTAATAAGTTCTAATAAAAAAAAAATCAGGATTTAAATTAAATTGCAGTAAATGTTCCTTGTTCCAAAAACAAATTAAATATTTAGGACACATAATTGATAATGATGGTTTAATAACTGACACAGAAAAAATGGAATGTATTCAACAAACTTAAATTTCAACTAATGTCATTGAATTAAAATCCTTTTTTGGTATGGTCAATTATTATGGTAATTTCATATAAAATTTATCAATTATAGTAGATTCATTGAAGAAACATATTTTTTTTAAATGGATAAAACAATTTATGCACTGAGGCATTTAATGAAATAAAAAATATCTTAAGTTTAAATCAAGTCTGAACTCATTTTAGCCCAGAACTTACAATTATTTTATCTACTGATGCATCAAATATTGGCATAAGTGCAATATAAGCTAACATATTTACAAATAAAATAGAAAAACTTATTTCATAAGCGTATATTAAGAAAAAATTATCTTAATATACAAAATCGAAAAATGAAACCTTTGATGCTAATGTTCTCGGAAACTACTCAACCGATTGTCTTAGAGCTCTTTCACTCGAGACACACAGTGTCCAGCCACTAGAGGGGAAGAGACACTTTGAAACGCCGGCGGGACACGAAATCTTTATCTGTGTCTCGTGTGAACGCTTCTATAAATATCAATATATTTTTAATCGCCCGATTCTTTTCAGACACTAGTCGCTGGCCACAAAGTGTCTCGTGTGAAACAGCTCTTAAATGGAATATTATATCACAGAGAAGGTTCCTATCGCAATAGCATTTGTCTAAGTTAATAAACGATTGAGTTGGCTATTAATTAAAAATCGTTTAAATTGTATATCTTATACATAATTGTCAGTGTTGAGACTTATCTAGATATTTCATCTAGATAGTATTTGTTCATCTTTTATCTTATCTAGATGAAAATTTAAATATGTATCTAAGGGTTATCTTAGATTAAAAATCAGTATCTTTTTAGTAATTATCTAGATAATATTATGTGTAAACCGATATTTTTTTTGAGCGCCCTGTATGCATGCAAGTTAATATAATGGTCTATGGACTATGGAGTCCATTTTATAAATAATTTCAATAGTAATAATGTAAAATATAATAAAAACAGGATCAACAAAAATAATCTACGAACGTTATAACTTATAAATCATAATATAGAACTATCAAGCTTATAACATGAAAAAATTAATGCCCACTCTATAAATAGACCAATATTAAATTAAATTATTATACCAATGATAATAATATGACGTTATATACGGGCACTGGGTATTTTATACTATTCGCGGGAAAACATTAGTAATAATTTATTACTAATAATATCATAATATTGATTCATGATTGTGCTTTGCTATAAGTCGGTAATTCGGTACTAATCACTAAACAGTAATCAGTCGTATAGTCTATACGCTTTGTTATTGTCACTTTCTGGTTGTGTGTATACAATATTACGAAATCTATTCCATATTGCTACTTATTTTCATTTGTGATATCCGTTGATATTTTAGTCATTAAATTAAATTATAAAAATGAAACAATTCGTGATTAAATCAGTGGATTTATGTAAATTTCCTGTGCCAGTTGTTACCCGATGGAATTCTATGTACAATGCAGTTCAAAAGGTTGTTTCTCATAAAGATAGTTTGGTTTTAGTTTGTGAAGAGTTAAAATTAAGTAAAATAAAAAAAAATGAATGGATATTCTTAGATGAGTACTCCAAAGTAATGGGCCCACTGGCAACATCATTAGATAAGCTTCAGGGTGAAAAGTCAGAAAAAGGCTATGTGGCTCCTTCTATATTGGCATTAAGACTTCTTATGATACAAATGAATGACTTAATACATTGTAGGACTTTATGTTTGAAAATAATAAGTAGCATTGAAAGGAGATTTGATTACATAATTGATTTAAAAAAAATGAAAAGTAAGCCATATATTTTATCTGCAATTAGTCATCCTAAATTCAAACTGACATGGGTACCTGAAAGATATAAACATTACTGCAAACAAATATTTTTAGAAGAATGCATTTTAATAAGTTCTTCTTCAGTCGATAATTTCAATACAGAAGAACATTTGGATAGTAGTGATGAAGATTTTTTTCAAATTTTATCTGAAGTCCCCAGTTCCTCATATCCTAATTTAAACTTAGATGTAGATAACCAAACAAATCAAAGTTTTGTAAATAATCAAGTTTCATCATATTTAAATACTAACAATAAAGATTTAACTGTTCTTGATTCATATTCAATAATAAAACAAATATTTTTTAAATATAACACAACACTCCCATCCTCTGCACCTGTCGAACGCTTATTCAGTAGTGGGTCTCAAATAATGACACCCAGAAGAAATCGTCTAAACGATAAGACTTTTGAAATGCTGCTTTGTTGTAGGTGTCTTCAACTTAACAAATAAAACTCATAAAAATTGTTTTAATTTGTATACATTTTTTTGTGGTCTTATTTTAAAGTTGAAAAGTGATAACTGATTATGTATTAAGTGTAATATTATACTTATTAATATAATATTATACATATTAATCATTTAAATAATATTCACTATAAATATTAAATTATGTAAAATTTTAATTTGGAATTTTTGTGTTATTAATAAAAAGAGATTTTTGTTTGGAAGAATTATTATGCTTTATATTATTTAATTATTAATTTATAATTTTATTTTGTAAGGTCATTAAACACAATATAAATGTTTTAAAAATGGTTTATGGAAAATTTCCATAATTTTTTTTTATTATTGGAAATAGTTGTTTGTTAGCAATTAAAACTTCAAAATTGATTAATTTTTCTGATACTATGAGATATAGTAATTAATTGAATGAGTTTCATTGTTCAACTTTTAATTAATTTTAAAACACAAATTATACTTATATTAATCTTTAAATTATGTAAATAAGAATGGCCATTGGTTAAACATTAATTAAGATTTTTATCATTGATAGGTATAATAATTTCCAATAGTAAAATATAAATTTAATTGTTGGTTTAATGAAATTATTTTAAATATTTAAATTGTCATCTATTTTTTATCTAGATCAAAATTTTTTGTATTTTATCTTATCTGAGATAATTAAAATACATGTTATCTTATCTTAATCTAGATAATATTGGAGCAATAATCTTTTATCTATATCTAGATAATTTTTGCTTATCTCGTCTCAACACTGATAATTGTGCGAGCTGCGGGTTTCCAGCTACCTGAATATGTGACTATTTGAAAGTAAAAAAGCTTATTGATTTAATTGACAAGGAGGAAATATTTGGTGAAGTAAGATGCAATATGAAATATAATTTCGTATAATATTGTCAGAAAAAATATGATTCACGGACTTTGTTAACCCTTCAATAACACAGCACCATGTATAAAAAATGTACTAAAGGATTCCCAAAAAAAATTTTTAATCAAACTCACTCGAGCGAAGAACACTATCCAAAATATCGTCGTCGATCACCGACTGATCGTGGAAATACTTTTGCTTAAAGATGTCTGGTAGAAGAGTTGTTACACTTGAAAATCGTTGGATCATGCCATATAATGCAGTACTCTCCCACGCATTTGAATGTCCTATAAATATTGAAATTTGTAGTTCAGTAAAAGCCATTCAAATATATCTGCAGTTACATCAATAAAGGCTCTGATCAGGCAACTTTTTCAGTAAAATCGCGTGACGAGATTCAATCTTTCCAAAATGGCAGATATATCAGTTCATCAGAACCCGCATGGCTCATTTTTGAATTTCTATACATGATCGTTATCCTGCTGTTTTTCAACTGTCAGTTCATTTGAAAAATGGTCAACGAATTTATTACAATGAAACAAACTCGAGATAGCATTGAAAATGTCAAAATACCTTTATGACATTTTTTGAACTTTGTAATCACGACGATTTTGCTAGGACGTAATTATACATTGAAGTACCAATATACTTCATATACACATATGTATACATTTAGTAATAATAGATTTAGTCAAAGAAAACAAAGACAACCAATTCCTCAGTATCCTGGCATCCGAAAATCAATTGTTCTAGGCAGGGTGTATACAGTTTACCCAAGTAATGCAAAATGTTATTATTTGCGTATATTGTTACATCACGTTAGAGGACCAACATCAGTTCAAAATATAAAAACTGTTGACAACGTTGAATATCCAACTTTCCAAGAAGTTTGTCAAGCACTCGGCTTTTTAAAAGACGAACAGCATTGGGGTAATACTTTAATAGAGGCAGCTCTTTTTTTATTCTGCGTCTCATTTACGTGAACTTTATGTAATTATGATAATTTTTTGTAATTTATCAAATTTAAATAGACTGTGGAATAAACACGAAGAAAACATGACATCTGACATATTGCAACAACATAGGACGTAGGATACTGGTCAAATGTTTTTCTTGATACGTCTGGAAAGACTGGAATAACATTCTTAATAAAGCTATTGCTCGCCAAATGTAGAATGCAAGGGAAAATTGTATTAGCAGTAACATCTTCCGGAATTGCTGCTACATTATTACAAAATGGAAAAACTGCTCATTCAACTTTTAAATTGCCTTTAAATGTTCAAAGCCAAGCACGTCCATTTTGTTGTATTTCTAAACAAAGTTCACTAAAGTGTTTAGACAAACATCTTTTATTGTATGGGATGAATCGACTATGGCAAATAAAGGAGAGCCTGAAGCTCTTGATCGCACACTTGGAGATTCAGAGCTGATTAACATCCGATGGGAGGAATTTTTATATATTTATATAGTGATTTTCTGCAAATATTGCCAGTTGTACCAATAGGCACCAAAAGTGATGAAATAAATGCTTGCTTCAAATCATCATTTTTGTGAGGTAATATTAGGACTTCAGGACTCAAGGAAAATATGCGGGTACATTTGGGTGGCGATACTAATGCCACGCGATTTTCAAGAGCCTTATAAGATATAGAGAATGTGTATATTTCAAATTATAATGGTGAAATGCAAATAGAACCATCGTTTGCAACTAACGTTTCTGGAAAAGACGAATTGATAGATTAAGTTTATCCTCAAGTAGTTTAAATTTTCGTAAAAACAGATGATTGGTTACGTGAACGAGCAGTTTTAGACTCTAAAACGACTGTGTAACAAATATTAATAAAAGAATTATTCCAATGTTTCAAGCGCATCAGCAAACTTATCTGTCTTTTGATAGTTTTACTGATCAAAATTGATGATATTGGTATTACAATTGAGTTCTTGAATTCTTTAAATCCATCAGAACTTCCTGCACATAACCTTGATTTAAAAATTGGCACTCCTAATTTTTTTGAGAAATTTAAATGCACTAAAATTATGCAATGGCACTAGATTAAGAGTAATAACTTATTACTAACAAGTATGCAACGGAACATGATTGAAGCTACAATTCTTTCCGGTTCATCCCAAGGTGATGTTGTTTTTTATCCCTAGAATACCAATGATAACAAATGACTGACCATTCGAATTCAAACGCGTCCAATTCCCAATAAAGCTTTGCTTTGCTATGACGATAAATAAGCCACAAAGGCAAACACTGAAAGTCACAGGTCTCGATTTGGCAACTCCCTGTTTTACCCATGGGCAAATTTTATGTTGCATGCTCTCGCGTAAGCTCAGAAAATAATTTATATGTTTATGCACCTCAAAATAAAACATAACATTTGTTTATCGCGAAATATTATAAAATTTTGTTCATTTATTGTCATATAATTTTTTCAATGTGGCTTCTCTTGATTTAATTTAATTTTAAAAAAGCATGTTAACCATGCCAGCGAGTGAAATTTGCGGCCAGTCCTAAGCCTGGGTTAAGATGAGAAGGAAAACAACGCTCATACTGAAGGCTAGGACCCAAATCTTATACTGCCTCTAGAAAATCGCATCATTAATGTAGGGAATAAACTCCGAGCAACGCCGGGTAAATCAGTTAGTTCATCTATATATAAGGAAGCACTTGCTAGTGTGTGCCGTTACTAAATTTCATCAATATCTACTAGGTAGACAATTTATAATCAAATCAGACCATAAACCTTTGTTAGCACTTTTTGGACAGGACAAAACTATCCCGAAAATGGCAGCTGGTCGGATTCAAAGGTGGGAATTTTTTTTATCAGGTTTAAACTTAAAATTTAATTTATTGGGGGGATAGATAATTTTGTTGTAGACAGTTTATCGCTATTAATATTAGAAACTAAAGATATTTCACATAACAATGAAAATTCGGAAGTAGCAAATTAGGTAACAAAACATTTTACCAATTGATTTTTTCCAAATTAGAATTGAAACTGCAAAAGACTCTGTTTTGAAAAAATTGTAACTTATGTTTTAGGTAATTGGCATCATGTCATAACTAATGATAAAAACTCATTTTACAACCGTAAGTTAGTGTTACAAATTGAAGACAAAGTTTTATTTTGGGGATATAAAGCAGTAATTCCCACAAAATGTACCAAACTTTTATTAATTAAACTACATAGTAAATATCTAAAAAATTACTGTATTGTAAAAATGAAAAGTCTGGAGCAGTAGAAAATGGTATAAAACTTTTAAAAATTTTTTAGATAAATTATATCTAATAACAAAAATATCCATGCAATCAACAGTATGCAAATATTTATTCTTTTACAGAAATACAACACATGTTATCACGAATCAAACTCTAGTTAAAATTATGTTTGGGAGAAATTTTATAACACGATTTGATAGATTATAACAAAGTATATTAAATACTAGCAATGAGATAGAGCGATAATAAAAAATTACTAAGAACAAATTTGATGTCGCCGATATTGGAGAGGAAGTACTTTTAACTTATAAGAGACTATACCAAACCTAACCAAAGGGGATGGGAAATTTGTATTATATTCGAGAGCTTAGACAAATCAGTTTATGTATGCAACGATCTAACTAATCAGAGTATACACTAAAGGATTATTATAGATGGTAATTTTTACAATGAAGTCATTAATGAGTTTAAAGGAAACATTTAACAACAGTGGGCCTAATAAAGAAAAAGATAAATTAACAAATAGTAATAAGGAAACATATATAGTGAAACTCCTGAAACTAGTTTCACGAGCATAAAAAGGAAAACCTTGCAAAGTACAGATCAGAAAATGTATTTAATATTTATAATGTTGAAACTTTAAATTCAATCATGATTATTAAACAATAATTTACTTTATATTAATTTTTTTTTTGTATATTATTATTCTTGTTGTAAATTAAAAAGGAGGTAGTATTGTATATATAAGAGATGCGCTCTGGTGGATTGTGTCGGATGTACGCGTATAATTTTAAGTAATACATGTTTTTGATAGGTAAAGCAAGTTTTTTTCAAAAGTATAATAATGAATATAGTTTGCCATCTCGAACTACCTCTCTAGTTTATTCATAACATTTTTTCCGACGCCGGACTTATTTTGCTTGGTTTGTGGACGGCAATGATCCCCGTCGTAATGGGGAGAGGAAAGGAATAATAAATAAATAAACATATACCAAACAGAATATGTAACAACTACTATCTTATACATATAATAAAATAATACACTAACTGGTATTATAATAGACAACTCGTCTTTAATATATAAATAAATAATAATAATGAAAAGAAACGGTACCGTAATAATTGGATCCTGAACCACTTCTTGAATTTGAATATTAATGATGAATTGAATTGGAGCTGGTGACAGAATATTAATGATGCAATTGCTTGAGTCAGAGCTGGTCATAAAGTTATTGTCCGGGCCGAATCTGACTGCGGATATCACTAATTCGGTGTTGGTTTGTTGCGGCCCGTGTTTATGAAACAGACGTACGAGTTGCGGCCACATTTTATTTATCACTTCATATCAGCCTATCACCGTTACCCAGAAGACACCATGAGGCTGAGTTGTCCCCCAAAAATTTGTTTTTATTTTTAATTTTTATTATTGTTTATGTAAAAATGACAAAATGTATGGTAATTTATGGTAAAATGAATTTTTTTAGATTATTGGTTGGGTAAAAACGTAATACTCAATGATTTAACGAAATCAAATTGCTCTATTCCTTTTTGTGCTAGCTTTGTCAACTGTTTGAGACGGCGACGGCGGGGATGATGCTGAATACTCCGCGGTGCGCCGTTCGAACACGGTGATATTGGGAGTGGATTTGGTTTTAAATAAAAATTACCGTAAAATGGGGTAACTCCGGACAAAATTTACTACTTACATATTATTATTGTTATCATGTCAATCAATTAAAATTATATGAATCTATAGGAAAAGTGTATCGTCCACATTTCAATGATTTTATTGGGACAATTTTTCGAACAACTTGAGACATCGTAATATTACTTTTGTCTGGAACTTGTGGAAAAATAAAAGTGGTTGACCAGTCAAAACATTTTTTTTTTCTAAGAAAGTTGACTTGAAGTAATGGAGTATTTACTTTCGAAATCTGGCCAATGTACAAAATATTTCTTTTTGTTACTTCGTATTTAACTATAATAAAATCGTCGTCATTTAATTTTGTTTTTGTACTATTAATAGTTTCATTTTCGTTAATATTTTTAAAATTTATTTCTTTGTCTTTAGTTGCTAAATCGTCTTCCGGATAATTTTCATCTCGTATAAGCCGTGGTTATTTGTTTTTGTGATTATAATTTGTTTGCGTTCAACTTGTTAAAGGTAAATGTATATATTCTATGATTTCGTCACCGTCCATTACTTTGTCATCGGGTTGATCAATATCAATGTCTTCTAACCTTATACTTTTTCCTGCCTCAATATTAATTTTTTTTCCCTGGGTTTTTTAGTTGTGTCTTTTTGTGTTCTGTAGTCGGATAAAATGTCAACGAAAGCTGGAGTCCACGAAGCGTTTGTACCAATACTTGTAGTTGATTCATCTTCATCTGTTAGACTTGGGATATTTTTTAAAACAATTTGGTCGTTGTATGGATAAATTCCGGTTGCTCTAAAGCCAGACTTAATATTGTCCAACATATTTGCAACATTTTCAACTGTCTTTTTAAGAAGCTTGGGGAATTCAGCCTTATGTATTGTGCCAAAATGCTTATCTTTCCAAGTATCTAAAACTTTTTTCCATTCTCTTTTAATAGGCTTAAAAATGGCCACATCGAGAGGTTGGTATAAATGTGTAGCATTCGGCGGCAATAATACAAAACGAACATTATTCGCATCGCATAGCTTGATAACTTCAAGTGATAAATGGCTTGATAAGTTGTCTCCAATTATCACCTTGGGCCCATCTAAATGCCTAATTGCTGGTAAAAACAGGAAATAAACTAATCCTCGAAAATCGGCATGTCAAACCATCCACTATCGTTCCTGTTATACCCAGCCCCTTCTAAACCACCATCAACCCATGTGGGATAAAGATGTTTTGCCTTATACACAGTATATGGAGGTAATATTTTTCCATCAGCGGACACACAAAACACTGTTGAAACACTTGTTTTAGAGGTGTCCCTTACTACCTCCGGGTGTTTTGTACCTTTTCTTACAACAATTAGTTTTTTTCCAGAATCGTCCACAAAATTAGTTTCGTCGTAGTTAAAAATATTGGTTGGTGGGACATCCTTAAGAATATCATTTATATTATTAAAATATAATTGTAAAGTTGTTTTCGTTACACCTGCACGAACCTAATTCTCACCAAAACGTAATGTCAAATGTTGATGTCTTCGGAGAAATTAATTAATCCAATCCTTACCTGGAATGTTATTTACAAAACAAGTGCGATGACTTTTCCCTAACCTATCTAAAAACGACTTTACAACTAGCTGAATATCTCTACACTTTAGAGGAAATCCCCATTCAGAACAAATGAATAGCCCTTGAACAAGTTTTTCCTCCTGGTCAGTATTTAATGCTATGGGAGTACCTACCTGGCTTTTAATAATGTTATTTGATTTGTGTGCCTTCAAGTGGTCACTTATTGTACTTCTTGGTACCTGAAATTGTTCAGCAGCTTGTCTTATCGATATATTTGTTTTCAATATAGCATTTACAGCTTTGTCCAAAGACTCAACATCATAGTTTTGGTAAGGCTTGCCGCCAACTTTTCACACGTATGCTCTCGGCATTATTACGCGCTAAATAAATTGTGTCCGGAGTTACACACCAAATACCAATTTTCGGAACTTACTAAAAGTACAACTTAGGTTTTTATATAAACTAAATTACAATTGAACTCATTTGTAGTGTACAAAAATATAAAGTTAATGATAAAAACCATACTCCGATCACATTAACCATTGACATAATATATATTATATTATGTCAATGACATTAACACACAATGTACTGTGACTGTGCGATATCGTAATACCGCCACTACGCGCGCCCTATTAAATTGTATTATATTGTTGTTACAGAACTTGTATTATATTTTTGTTACCGAACTTATTTTATATTTTGTACGCCGTACGGCGATTTTTATGTATTATTATTACAGTGTTGCCCCCCTGCTTTCATGTCTCCTCCATCACTCAACCGCGCACGACGCGCTCGATGTAGGCCTGACGGCTCTGGCGGCCATCACCTCCATCACTTTCTTTCTTGCGCCCGAACGCAACACACCCGCTCCGTACGATCTCGAACGTTCCGTCCGCGCGCCTCCATACTGTCATAACTTGTACGACATTCTATTCTATTCGACATATTGTTCTTTTTTGTGCGTTGTGATAAAACTTTTCGTCGAACAACGCCCAACAAGTCTAAGAATTATTTTCTTGGTCTTGCGACTTCCGTACGACCTCGTGCCCTTTCGTTTAATTTATTATTAGCCGTTCGTGTTGTGAGGTATTCTAGGGGAAAATTCCCTTAGATCGCCTACAGCTTCACACCACCAACGCTAAACGCTTATCAAAATGATCCAATATAATTAAAAAATTAATTGGCCGAAGTTCCCCCGTTTTACGGTAACGAACACCGATTGTAATGTGCGGATTTTGCTATTTTATTGATGCACGGTGGAATTGAACAATAAATACTTAAAATACTCGCAAGTCACGCACGCGGAGGTGGCGTAATGTAGCACACAAAAAAAAAAACAAAACAAAACAGTAGTCGCACGACGGCGGCGACCAAATTTTTATAATATAGCACTGCAAACGTGAAAAGAACAAAGCAATAGTGCACGCGGTTGTGACTTATGAGTAGAATAATGGTCGAGTAAATACGGGTGTGCCGTGTGGTGTTTCACATAGTATCATATACGGCTTGGTGTCGCGTACTAGTCGTTATGACGGTTGATAATAAATAACAAATAAATAATAAGTGTAACAACAAATTTATTTTACATTGGTTACAATTGTTTAAAAATAAAACTCACTAGAATAATATTTTAAAACGTAAGTGTTTCCTTACGGCAGATTTTTTCACGGGTGTTGAAAGTGGATTAGTTTTGTAAATAACCTTCTTACTCTTTTATCTATTTCATTTGAAGTTGTGTTAATATGATGGATTCTTATGGTTATAAATGTTTTAAGTATTAACTTAATCATCTGTATCAAATGTTTATTGAGTGATTCTTGATCCATAATGTGAATTGTTAAATTTAACAATTAATTGTCTATACATAACATTGATATTGATTTTAATACCAAATTATCAATACTTGTGTGGTTAGATTTTTTGGAATATTCTCTGACTATACGTTCTGCAACCTGACATATACTAACTACATCAGCATTGGCCATTGTAAGACCACCTCTATTTTTTTTATTCAGTTATAGGGAATTTGTTTCATGTGATTTTATTTCTTTAGCACAAACTACACATTGAATACGTTTTAAAATGGATCTCACCACAAATCCAGCGATGTATCCCACTACATCTTTAATATAATTGGAATTTTGGTATACTGTTAATAGTTCATCTTCATCTTCTAAAATATGTTGACTCCCAGCTGCACATAATAAATCAAGTACCACATCTTGGTCTTCGGTTGGTGACTTTTTTTTTAAACTTGATATTTTTAGTATACTTGTATTATCTTGTGCAAGACAATTAGCACTTGTGTTCGATTTAATTTCAGCGTGGACTAGAAGTGCTTTATATGCAGCTTCAAACTGAGTCACTGTCGGATTATTATTGAAGCCTCCTTTAGCTCTTATAGCAGAAAATAACATCTCCAAATGGTCTTGGCTGAACTTGTAGCTTAAAATAAATTTAAGATAACCTCCATTAATAATATCGTAAGTTAATTTTGTTAAAGATTTAAGGCATAATCTAATCCTTCAAATCTTGTCCTTCTTTTTGATTGTAATAATAATTTTATCGTTACTTCATTATTTGACCTTTTTTCTAGACATTGCAA
Organism: Rhopalosiphum padi; assembly: GCF_020882245.1. Classification (NCBI taxonomy): domain Eukaryota; kingdom Metazoa; phylum Arthropoda; class Insecta; order Hemiptera; family Aphididae; genus Rhopalosiphum; species Rhopalosiphum padi. The sequence continues at coordinate 44,183,370 of NC_083599.1, forward strand.
TTTTTCGATGTACATTATTCATTCATTCATGAATTGTATAATTGATTGTTTATTATTTTCATTTATAGGTTTGTTGTAAGTGTTTTTACTTAAAAAATGTCTAGTATTCAGTACATCAAATATATTGTTCATTAAACGGCAAAATTTAATTGTTGCTTCTGCTCCTTGAAACTCTGGTAGTTTCAAATCATTCATACAATATTCAATGGCATCTGCAACACTATTACTGAAGGTTTGTACAGCTAATCAAACACGCATTTTTTCTTTGGTATAATTGATATGTTGTGATCTAATTTTTGTAGCTAAATGTAATCCTGTTTTATTTTGTATATTAACAAGTGCATTAAAATATGACCATTTGATTTGCTGTCCTTCATTATCCAATAACAATCCCTAATCTCCTAGAGTCCGCGTTCTATTACTTCCGACAAGAAATCCATCTTACGGTTAGTATGGTTAGATGTCTTAACAACGGGTCGAGACTTACCGCCTTCACTCTTTTCCATAACGTGGAACTCTTCCCTCGCAGGGGTATATAGTTCCCGCTCAATGCCCGTATTTGTCATTAGAGCTGCGTCGACACCCTTCATAGACCTAGTATTTTGAGTCTTCCCTTCGATTGTGACGTATGTTTTCTCTCCGGTTCCGGCTTTCCCTCGGACCCAACGACCAGTATCAAGCCACTCTGTTATAGTGGGGATAGTCTTTGGCCTACGCCAGAATTGCTGCATTATAACGCGGGTTTGATAGTCAATGGATAGTCTCCCTCCTCATGTAAATTATGTTAGCCTCTGCTACTTATCACATTTGCTTATTGTATAAATGATACAGATTGTAAATATATATTTTAATAAAAAAAAAATAATAATAACTTTCATCTGTATTTGTGTTATACATTTTCATGAGTCCTAAACTTTGAATTTTCCTCCACCAACTTTACCCTAAGTGAAATCTACATCCTCTTATTTTTGCATTAAGGAAGACTTCCACTATAGCACTGTGGCTGTAGCTTGAATTTCCCGATCCGCAATTAACTTAGTGATAAAATATGACCAGGCCGCAATTCACCTATAGCCCACTAATTATAAAGATTGGAGAGCTAAACTAGTACATAAAAACTGTATCGAAAGAAAATTAAAACGTGCTTTTTCTCCGACTTAAAATAATATAATAACACACACGAGCGAACGTGTAACGTCAACAACTCGGCAGTATGCCCCACGATTTATGATAGTATGGTTGCTCGACGACCTAATATGATAACATCGTTTTAAACTGGCAAATTATATGAAAGATATACAGGTTGTTCATCGCCCTATAATAAACGGCTCTCAGATTGATTTACAAAGTGACTGTACAAAAGAGCTGAAAAAAATAACAATTGCGCTCGTGTGTCAAAATTAATAACGAACTTAGAAATATAATATAATTGAATGGTTATTTTACAATAAATTGTCATTATTTACTATTTATTAATTATTATTATAATAATATTATGAAATATGAATCAATTATCATCATTGATAATAATTAAGAATTGTTCAGATAAAAAATTTATAATATGGAATATTTCCGCTTGGAGCGCTACACCTTATTTACTGCAATAGTAATTTCGTATATCACCTTAACAGTGATCGATGTGCAACCTGCATATCTTTAATCGTGCTGGCAACCAAATTTTTTTTTTTTTTTACAATAAGGTACTCCTAGCTTACGCTATCTATACCTAGATATGGAAGATAAAATACAAAGGTATCGGTAGAGATGCCGTTGTCTACGACGGATAGTACGAACTCTTGGCTTTCCAGGAAAGTGCGATCAAGAACGTTTGTTGAACCAGAGGAAACGTTTGAAACGTAACTCCACTGGTCAACCCAAGCGCACAGGTGTTGTACGGCACCGGTAGTACCTCTGAAAGCAGCCAAGGGCAGGTATCTGTCCGCGTCTATAGTTGAGACTGACTTTGATCTGAACTGGAGGCTCTGTTCGTCCAGTACCAAAGCATAATGGTTGACATTGTTATGGGGTATGAGCCTCTCACTACCGGGATATTTGCCCATGTTGAGTATGAGCATGTGATGTCTGGGAAGGCCATGGCCACTCTTGAGAAAGTGATGTTAGACCTTGAATTTCCTGCTTTTGCTTTTATGTCATAAGTGCTCACCAACCTATTTACTTCAGCAGTAAATTTTGCTGTGGAGTTCTTTTTAATGGAGATGAGATTGTTACCTCTTTCGATGGCAATGATAATCATCTTCTCAATGTCTAGTCGCCTAATATTCAAATTCTCAGCCCTTTTCTTCAATAGGACATAGGCTATCATTCTTGGGTCAAAACCTTGATATGCAGCTATACCAGAAAACTCTTGCAGATCATTTAGCATTTCAGGATCTGCCTCACTATCGTCAAACCTGACCAGCTCAGCCTTAGCTGAAAGAACCACAGAGACAACATTATCAGTAGCTTTCAGATATTCATCTATAATTGTCTGAATCTTTGTTGTAGTCATAATGGTGGTAAGAATGAAGGTGTTGGGTCTAGGAACTTACAAGTACTCAGGCAAACTCTTTTTATGAATCTTCTATTGTGATTTGATTTGATAATAACTTTGGGTGGTCAATGTGTCACTGTATATGTCCATGTTGAGTGAGACCTTCTGTATGTTTGGCAACCAAATTAAATAACTAAAACAGTTGGAATATTGACCACTAGTGCTTGCAATCACGATCACGATTTAAGATAGTAGCCACCGCCAGAACGGTATTTGAGCTTGTAGGCTATAGCCACTATTACATTCAAGCGCTAGTAGTGAATTTTTCAGCTGTTTTTAATAGTGATTTCAGTAGACACTAGACACTAATGATTAGTCGGGCAAGTGGCAACCCATACTATATTAAATCGTGGTGTGCCCACAACGTCGCGCATATTTGCCGGACGCTGCACATTTCAGCTGACCGTACGGCGCTTGATCTATCGACCAAAGGGGGTGTCCGTAATCACCGATGACAACTTGACTACTTGAGCGAAGTTTTCCCTATAATTCTTGCTATAAAAAAACATAACAATAGCAAACTGGAGTAAAGCATTTGATAAGACACTATCATGGTACCCAGATCCATCAGAATAAAGTATGATGTCATTATTACTTTGAGGCGTATGTTTTGTAATGAAATTTAGAGTTAAATGTTTAATTATATGGGATACAAAAACAGATTTTCTAATTTACCTTTTCGTCTCATTTGTCTCACAAATAGTTTGAACACTGGTGTTCTAAACTTGGCTAAACTGTAACTGAAACTGTGTGTAAAATCTTGAATTAAGTTGTTACGTCTCATTAAAACATACCTACCTCCGAGGAGAAACTTCATATTTGTCTTTATCAATTGTCACTTTAATATAACTAGTATTTTTCATTTTTTTTTATTGGAAGTCCGTTAACTTGATTGTAAGAATCTAGCCAATTTCGTATCATCCACTCATTAACCCTTAAAGTGCCAAATTAATTTTTGGCCAGGAGAACCTCCTGGACCGCATTATTTTTGTATTTTTTTGTTCTTATTGGTTGCATAATATAGTGATTAAAAAAAAGAAACGATAGTTTATTTTTCCAAAATTATTGGTTTCAATAATCAATGTGGACATCGATTCTCAAAATGTAGCAAACGAATGCAATAATTATAATAGATGATCTTCAAAAAATAACTATTTATAAAAATACCAATAAAAATTCAACGGCAAGCAAAATTCTTAATATAACCGATTTTACATGTATTGGAACTGCTTTGTTTCATGGAGTAAGTGGCAATAATCAAGATTCACAAATTCAAATAATTTATTTAATTGTGTTATGTCATCTGTTTCAGCTTCCAACAATAGTCTTTTGTAAATTAGATGAAATAAAGACATCATGTGATATAAAATACACGATTAAACAATTTATAAAAAAATTAATTAACAACATAACAATAACATTTATAACGACTCCAGAACAAATACACATTGACTACACTAACCATTTATACAGTTACAAACAGCTATTACAGAAAAAATTACAAACATTAATTACTAAAAAAAATGACACAACATTATAATGTCATTTATTATAACTTATTTATTATTTAGAAAATTTACAATTTGTTCAAAGCCATCCTATTTTGCAAAACAAGTCAATTTTTCCCGTCCCGATTCTTGGGAAAACTAGGGGGGAATAGTAAAATTAAAAAAAATACGAAAACAAATCAAATCTGTGCCGTTAAGTGACAACAACCATGTATGTAAAATGTTACAAATAAAAAAAAAAATACTTATTGTATAAACTAATGCTAAAACAAATATTAAAAATTATTTTTTAGAAGGCAGCAAAATCAATGGCATATTGTTATAACGAGTTTCATAATGCCGACGTACACTTATAAATATCAACATGCTAAGAACTACACTGGAGAAAAATGGACATTTCAATATTGACATAGTGGACAACCTGTAAATGACAAGTTCATTGATACAATCAGAATTATTAAAACAAAAATCTATAATTTTTACAGAGCCAGTATACAATAAATATAAAATCCTAAAAATAATAATAATAAACAATAAATATAATTAAAGTTATTTAGAAAATAAAAATAAAATAATAAATACATAGGTAGGTACTAGGTACATGATAAAAAATAAAAATTAAAAAAAAAAAAATAATAACACAAAACTACCACAAAAAAAATTCAAAAGATATTTGAGAGCAAAAATTAGAGAAAATGTTAAGTGAGTAAAAAATATCTTACAAAATTTAAAATTAATTTATTTACAGGCATTTGAAATATACAATTTTGGAAGAAGTAAACAATATATACAACTTGGACTTGTCCCTAAAAATTAATGATAGAAATTATATATAGTACAGTCCAGTCTTTCGATCTGGATGGTTGTGTTTTCCCTTCAGTACTCTCCTTTCCTGCGGTCATTACGTTATAGTGCTGGATTAATTTGCAATCTGTATAATCATTTATAAACGTTTTATCGCTATTTATCATTATTTTTGTTCAATTTGACCAGTATTCTATCGAGGTTACTATGTCTACAGAGTGCACAAATTGTCACGATTCCATAATTCACGACGAGGATTCAATTATTCGCACAATGTGTACTGGTGTTTTCGACCTTCTCGACGGCAATTTAGATTTCAATAACTTTTGGATGCTATGGTAGCATCGGTTTCCACTTGCTAACCGTTCAACTATTTCTTGATGCATGTCGTTTTTATTGTTTATGTTCACACCTAGATACTTAAAATTTTCTACACTTTCAAATGTGAAATTATCTATTTGTAGATTAGGCTGATCTTCTCTTCTCCTGGAGAGTACCATAAATTTTGTTTTTTCTTCGTTGATACAAAGTCCCATTCTTTTGCTGGCCGTCACAAGGTTAGACATTGTCTGGGTGATATCTTGTCTTGTGTTTCCTAAAATTACAGTGTCATCTGCGTACGCCAATATTAATTCTTTATGTACCACCTCAACTTGATGATTATGGTTTATTTCTCGAATCTAAATATATACTTTTTAATAGTAAATCTGAACTTAACTTATCCAATAAAATAACCATTCACTAAGTGCAATGTAATAGTAATTGTAATAAATTGGTATAGGTAATATTGGAACAGGTCAATGTTATAAAATACTTAGGTATTACCATTGTCAGTAAATTAAAATGGGCCACTCATATAAATAATTTAACAAATACCGTTAGAAAATTGTTCTTTATATTTCATTATGTCAGGGTATTATTTAATATTCACATCAAACGCTTACTATATCTATTCCTAATACATCCCATTGTTAATTATGGTGTTTGTATCTTGGGTCAAGCATATTATTCACATACTTATCGGCTTAGAATCACATTTAATAGGTTAGTTAAATTTTTACTATTGAAACCTATGTATTATAGTAATGATTCTGCTTATTTAGAACATGTTTCATGCTTTCAAAATTTATATTATAGAAATATCCTATTAAGTTATTCACTCATATAATACTCGATACAAAGAGAATATTAGATAAATCGTCTATTTAAATTAGATGTTGTAGATGTTGTATTAGATGAAATTCGCACAAATTTCAAGATAGGTACCTATGGTGTCTTTTAAAATATTGTGATTGATGAAAGCTTGGTTGTACTCACTTAGTATTTCTTAAATTCCTCTGGAATGGTAGATTAAGCTTTAAGCAATTTATAAAATCAAAGAGGCACCATTTTGGTATAAAATTATTTGTTCTTTGTGATGTTGAGACTGATTACATACTTGATTTTATTATATACACTAGAGCTGAAACAAGATTACTCCATAAGTTGCAAATATTGGCATATTAGGAGTTAATGTAAAAACTCTTATTGCACTATACATGAGAAAAGGGTATAATTTGTAAACTGATAATTGGTATACTTCCCCAATATTAGCCAAGTATTTATACCACAATAACAGGAACAGTAAGAAAAAATCGACAAGGAATGCCAATACTAAAAAATAAATTTACTGTTGAAGATACAGTGTTCACACAAAAAATATTATGGCAATAAAATGGCTTGACAGAAAAGAATTATTCATTTTATGTACTAAGTTTGACAGTGATTTAAATGACTCAGGAAAGTTTAACCGAAATATTAAACTTATATAAAAAAAAACAATTTGTGCTATAAATTACAACCAATGTATGGGTAGTATATGGTAGAGATATGCTACACAGTTCGGTCGAATGTATCAAAAAACCAACAAATGGTACAAAAAGATTTTTTTCATGTTATTGACTTATGTTTTTTAAACGCATTATCTGCTTTCAAAACAGTCACTGGACAGAATATGCCAATTGCAACGTTCCTACTTGATGTTATTCGACAAATATTTGAAAAAATGGCATTGATATAATAAGCCCTAGAGAAAGACCATGTATAAACAATCAACCATTTTGACTAACAACACGTCATTTTCCATCAGATGTAAAAAAATAAAGTCAGGGAAAATACAAAGAAGAAAATGTATAATTTGTACCAAAAACAATATACGGAAGGACACAATGTACATGTGTATAAGATGTGGGCCTGTGTATTACACTCTGTTTTACCATATACTACACAAGAATCAATTTTCTGGCAACAAAATTGTTCTAGAAATATATGTATAAAGTGTTTACATCAAAATATGCTGTATATAATTACATTATTTGGCAACAATTGTTTTCAAAATTTATAATTTGTCTTTACATAAAATAAACATTTTTTTTATTATTCTGTGTAAATTAAATTAAATTTATATTATTATTTTAAACTGCAATAAAAAGCAATTCAAATTTGAGAAATAATTGAAGACTGGAAATCAATAACGGGCTAAGTGTCAAAAAGTGGTTTTTGAGTTATTCAATTTTTTTTTTTTTTTATCAAAACATTTTTGATAAAAAAACGTAAACCAAACTTTTATTTATAATCTAGATTATGTTTGATATAATTATTGCAAAATAATATTGAATTTCCTTCCCTTTGTATTTTAAAAATAATATTTTATTCAGAAAAATGTAGAAGGTGATATGTGCCATACATTTAACCGGCACAAACGAGGTAAGTACCAATGAACAAAGTATCTAGCTTTTTTGATAAATTTAAAGAATTTTAATTTTTAAGATTACATACAAATTAATTTAATATGATTATATAATTATAATTATAATTATTTAATTAATTCTTCGTAGAACGCTCGATTTTCTTCCTTCAAATACGGGAGCATCTGTTGCAGGTCCCTCTTCTTTTCGGCAGATATACTGTTATGACACGGAAGTGTTGGTAAAATTGAGTCCTTAATTTTTTGAGTTGTAATCCCTTTTTTGAGAACCTTGCAGGTGTTCCATGTTTCAAGTTCATTGAAAATTGTTTTAGTCTTAACGACTCCGTTTTTTTCAATTTTAATCCAACTGCATTTGGAAATGTTTAGTTTTGTCGTGTTGATGTATAAATCGGCTGCTTGTTTAAAATCAATAAAGTCGTCAGGTTGGAGCATAGTAACTATAAAAGGACTATTCGGTGTAGCATTCACCATAAGTTTAATCAGGTCCGTAGGAACTTGGCATTTTTCAACCCTTTTGCGTTTCTCGATTTGGGCAAAATCCCTGTCACATGGCAAATATGAATGGCCAGAAACCAAAAATTTATGGTTTATCTCATTATACTTGCCTATAATCGTCAAATAAATCCAAAGAAATAACATCATTTTATTTTTATTTTGTCCTATGCAGTTATCTGACCACACGGTAAGTATTCTTTTACTCATGATGTTATTATGAGCAGGACTACAATAGTGAGTGCGTTAAAGAGGCATGAAGCGATTTCATTACCACCTCGTCCACTCATACCCTCATGCCACAAAAACATGAGCCCTTTGTTGTTGTCACCAACATGAACACATAGATTAAAACATGAAAGCTGACGTGAATAGAACATCTGGCCATGGGTTAAAAACGGTAGAGACAGAACTTGTTCAAGATCTATTGAACACATTGATTCGTTACTAGTAGGGAGCTGAGATGATATAGTATCTTGTTTCATTACTTCTCTAGCTTTTTCAGATTTTCTATGGTGTAGTTGTAAAGCGGTTTTTGTTGTTCTATCACCAGGTTTTGCTAAAATCTCTGCTGATAGTAAGTCGCATTTGGAACAAGTATCAGTGCGTGGTCGATGAAATGAAACATGCGGGAATTTTGTTTTAAAGGTTTTATAATAAAACTTATACGTTACGTTTGAGTCTGAATATTTTTCCTTGTAGGCAAGGTATAGCCTGTTGATATTTAAATCTTGACTTAAATACTCCTTGTTACTTTTTCTCCCATAATGACTCTCGTCCCTCGGAAAAGAGTTAACATGCTCAGTAACAAGATCCACATCTGCTGCTGTGAACTTACTTCTTTGGGCTTTATTACCACGCTTTTCTGTAAATACTACTTCACCTTTTTTTTTTGCTGTCACAAGAGTTTCGATTCTTCGTTTGGTATTGCAAAAACCTGCATAAAAGTGTTCTTACATACTTGTACCACGTCGCCATTTCCATCTGGTAATGAAAACCAAATCGTATTTTGCCGTCTGCTCTCGTTCACGTCATCATACTGACCATTACGTCTTCTTTTTACAGGAGTTATGACTATCAGACCCATTAAATAAGAGTTTTGCTTCACATTATCTTTTAGGGCATAGAAATCGCGAAACAAAACTTCTCTATGTTTGTGTGGGACACATTTACACTGAAACTTACATTTACAGTACATCTGAAACAAGACAAGACATTCTCTAAAAATATTTTATATTTCTCATTTATCAAATGTACCTATATCTCTTATTTTTGTTTAAATTTAAACAAATTTAATTAAAAGCAAAATATGACTTACCTCTTCTTGAAGCCCAGTTTTTCCTTCCACGAGCACGTTTTTGATGTTCAAATAAGGTTTTCCTTCACTTCTACAACCTTTTTTTTCTTCCCGAACTGATTTTCCTTTTTGTCGTATTTTTCTTGTAGCACTATTTATTTCCATCGTTACAATATTATATAATACTTAAAAAAACTAAAACAATATCACGGCAAAATCATACGTAAAGTTGATAATATTATGTTAACTAGTCGTGACTCAAACACATCACAATGAATACTAACTATTGCTTTTATATTTCGAATGTAATAATAATATTATGTCTCCTAATCAGAACGATTAAGTGACTGTTTATCGATAAATCTATTTTTAAATAGGTCGATAAGATAAAATGAATTCGGGGAAATTATAAAATATATATAAATTCATGCAATGGCACTTAGCCCGTTATAACCACACCCGGCACATAGCTCTCACGACATTGGTTTGGTCTTTTTGTTCACCAATATTATGGTCGTGGCACATAGCGCTCTTTACAGGATGTTGGCGATGGTACATAGCTCGGTTTTTCGAGTCTAAATCAAATTTTATTTTTTTGGCACTTAGCCCGTTATTGATTTCCAGTCTTCATCTATGTAATATATTGTTTTATTATTTATTTGATTGATTTTGATTAGCTGTTTTTCATTTAATTTGTGTAATATGATTTTAAGTGATTTTTTGGATATTATGAAATGTATATTCAACAACACCATTATTATTTTTATGTGATTAAAAATGTTACCAAGCTAAAATGAAAAAAAAAAGTGTTAAATAAGTTTTTAATATATATTATGCATTTAAGAGGACGTTGTATCCGCATATGTTGTCTCCGTTTTACACACGTATGACATAGCTAATTTGCATTCACCATTTAAAATGTAGAGTTTCAAAAAAGTCATAATTTACTTAAAAACAATAATCCGTGTAGTGATGGACACTATCGAACTATTCGGTAGTTTTAAACTATTTATTTATTCAATTGAATAGATAGAGCATGTTCTATTTTCAAACGCAACGTTGTGCGGTCAAGACGGATTCAGTTAGGTCATAGCGTAAAAGTATTAACAAGTACCGTATTGTAATGTTGTGAGACAGTAGAATGTGCATTATACGTATATAATGCACAAACTACATACATTCAATGTTCTCTTCTGGAAATATGTTGAATTGAATTACGGAATCATCATCGATTATCACGTCAAAGGATTCGTAATCTTCTTTAATATCTGGATATCTGTTAAATTTTACATTTTACGTTGTTTATTTATTTTTTTATTTTTTACTATTTTAAATTTAAGATTTTATTTAATTATTGTTTTAAAATAGACGTCATACTTAAAACACAGGTGTATGGTGATCATTAATGGTGGCATGATGATGCCACCATTTATCCATAACATTAATGAATTTCAGAAATTTAAAATTTAGAGATTTCAATACATTGTTATTTAATAATTCTTCCATATTAATCAAAAATTTATCTTCCCTAATGAATATTCGTGTTTGAATAATAAATATCTGTATATAATTTTTAATGATTGATAATTGTATTAATTTTGATTTACTTTCAATAATTTGTTTGAAAAGATCACTGTATAATAATAAAAATATATATTTTAATATATAATTATATTAATATAATTAATATTTTTATACTTACTCATCAGTAGATGGAACGGAATTATGATTATATAAATTGGTAATCGTGAAATCCAAATCGGATACGGTTGTTGACACTATTGAAGACAAAATTATATTTTGTGCGTTGTTGTTTGTTGGAGTTTGGAAAAAATTTAAAAATTGATTATTTAGGTTTGGAGGAAAATTGTTTGAACATTTTAAAAATTTGAAATAATATTGAATTGATTTGCTATGACATAATTTAATAGAATCTTTGACTAATTTATTAATTTTTTTTTTCCAATTTTTTTTGAGAATGAAGACTGAACATAATTTTTTACAAAGATTGTGATGCTTTCCGAGTTATTATCTACAATAGTGTCCACCTCATTTTTTGTCTCTATATATGAAATTAAATTGCATACATTTGTGTATCGTGATAATTTCTGTAAATATAATTTGTATATTATTATTATTGTTGTATTAGTATTGCTATTTTTTTACTTTTTACATACTTTAAAATTATTGTTCATTTGAAATAAAATGGCGTCCCTTTGGTTTGACAAAATATAGTTAAGATATTCCAAATTTTTTAATCTACAATCGAAACTTTTTAAGTAAAAGTATAAGGCCTCTACATTGGTCTTTTTTCTTCGATTTATTCTCCATCAGATGCAATAAAATTACAAAATAACTTGAATAAATATCAATAAATGTAATGTTATCACTTTTTCACGCGCAGATAATCCCATTAGTTTTGAATACAAAATTGACAATTGTTTCGTCATAAGAGTAACCTCAATCAGAGACCTAGGGATTATTTTTGATTGCAATTTCTCTTTCACTTCTCATATAAATACTATTACTAAAAAAGCCTTTAAAATGCTTGGTTTTATCAACCGAAATACAGTCAACTTTAAAAATATTAAGGCATTGAAAACTTTATTTTTTGCGCTTGTTAGATCACACCTTGAATTTGGTTCGACAGCCTGGTCACTTAATTACATCACTTTTATTGGTCTTATTTAAAATGTTCAACATAAATTTTTAAAATTATTGAGTTATAAAATAAAGGTTCCATTTATTTCAAATAACTCGCGTAATATACAAATAACTGAATTAGGCTTTATATCTTTAGAGGTAAGAAGAAAAGTTGCAGATATTATGTTTGTTTATGATTTGTTAAATGGTCATATTTTTTCCCCAGAATTGCTCTCTATGATAGAGTTTAATATAACAAACCATCGTTTAAGAAATTCAAATCTATTTCATGTACCATTTTACAAAAATAATTATAGCTCCATTTCTTTCTTCCCTAGAGCATTAAAACTAGCAAATCTTATTACTGAACATGTAGATTTTTTCTTTATGTCACGTACTGTTTTTAATAGAAATGTATATTTAGCTTTAAATTTAATTGTAAATTAATTATTGTTATTATGTTATTATTAATGTATTGCTAATTTGTATTATCATTATTCATTACCACTGTCTAATTATTATTATTTTGAAACTGTACTTTCATCATTTTTTGTCTTACTTTTATTTTTGTTCTTACTGTTAATACTTAAAAATGTAAACCTGATACTGTTCACCCAAAAGGGTTATTACCCGTTTATCATACATAAATAAATAAATAAATCCAACTAATTTTATAGTTGTATCAATGGATTAAAAATGTAATTGATTGTGTATTTATTTAAATTTATATTTCAATGATACTTAAATACCCGTAGTCTGTAGGTATTCTGTTTACTCGCAAAAATGTATAAACGCAAATTATATTTATATATGTACACATATAACGAAATATTTCTGTGGATATATATATTTTTGGTACTATATAACAATTATAATATATGTTATCTGGAATATGACAAATGTTCACTTGGACAACTTTTTTGGGAGCTTCCAAGACAGTGGGGCCCTAAGCTATAGCTTGTGTATAGCTGATACAAAAATCTATCACTTGATCGGGCCCTTAAATAGGTCAATTTATAGGTTAAGTTATATTAAGAAGACGTTATAAACGGATGTGTCATCTCTGTGTTACTAATATAGATCATAGCAAATTTGCGTTCAGCAGAACACATTTTGTGATGTTAGCTTTAATATTAGAGTAAATTTACCTATTATTAAATTTAAGGGTAAGAATATTATATAGAAAATGTTATATTATGCTTTTATTGATGTTATCATTTTAAAGTAAGTTATGAATATTCTAAAACTGTAATATTTTTCATAGCTATAACTCACTTAAAATGATAATAATATCAATAAAAGCATATGACATTTTCTAGATAATATTCTTACCTTTAAATTTAATAATTGGTAAATTTACTCTAATATTAAAGCTAATATCACAAAATATGTTCTGCTGAACGAAAATTTGCTATGATCTACATTAGTAAGACAGAGACAACACATGCGGGTATAACGTCCTCTTAAAGTAAAATTTTATTAAAATCTTTTTTTATTGTTATTAAAACAATTTCTTTGCGTACTACCTACGAGCTTTCGCGTACTACAGTTCAGGAACCGCCGTTCTATTGTGTAAATGTAACACTAGCTTCTATAAGCTTGAATTTGAACATATTTATGTTTTTCATTACATTCTTCCGAAAACTGATGATTAGAATAGAATCGTCAGATTTCAAAATATTAACATTTATTTTTACATACGTATAATGATTTAGGATTTTGTTTCAAACTATTTAGTCATGTTAAACTAAAAAAATGTTCTAACTATGTATCATATAGTACTTTTTTTCTTCAGAATGTAATTTAAAAAATATATCTATTAAAACATCAGCTGTACTATTGGCAGCATACGAAACATTAATTCTGATATAAATTCATATATTATTAATAAATAAATCATTTATTAGTATGATGGTATTTTATATTATTAATTATTATAATTTACAATAAGTGGTCGAATTTATACACGAAAGTTCAAATGCATAAATATATAAATATAAAAGTATTTCAATTTAAAATGTATATTGTATATCAACGAGTAATTTTTATGAACGATCTTATAAACTTCTAGGATGTTGTTAATCATCTAACTATTCAGTTCTAGATTTGTTTCGGTCATTTTTATTTTTTGTTATTGGAAAAACATAATTTTATTTGAAGTTCACGTGTTTATTTAATATAAATAAAGTTGACATTTCTTTTCTTTTTAAAAGAAAATAACTCTTTGGTATCCATAATTTTCAACGAACTAGTGTAAAATAGTTGTAGCTGATCCTCGCGGTGAAGCAGTTACATTCTCTTCGTTTTAACTAATATATTCTAATGTCTATAGGAGTATTGTTACCCCAACGCTTCCCCTGAGAAAAAAGTAACAATTTTAGTTTGACGTTTTTACGACGTTATATTAGCGTTAATACTGCACTGTACATACAGATGGATAATTATGGAACAATAACCGCTGGTATAAACGCCAATTACCGGCAATTTATACTTAGAAAATAGGACGCGTTAGATCGTGTGGATGCCAAAATCTTAAACGCTGTTTGCTATACAGTGCGCTGGACCTGTGGACGTGGTCGGGGATGGGGCAAGCTCCTTAAGCCCGGCCAAGTCGTCACAACGAGATAGAGAAACAATAATAATAGTAATAATAATATTATCATCATTATTGTGTTGTCGGTCGTCGTTTGTGTGTGTGTGTGTGTGTGTGCGTGTGTGTGCCAGACACACCGCCGCGGTCGCTGTCGTCGTGTAACGCATATAAAGGACGACCGCGAAGACGCGGCGGAGCGAGAAGGACTGAAAATCTATTTCTCGCACACGCTGGCTATATCTCGGTAATATATGTACGAGAGTTCACGTGTACCTCTCTATACAGTGTGTTGCGTCGTACCGGGCGATCGTCGTGTGTGGTCCATTCGGGCGGTGACACGCACGCGCGGGATCGCGCACACACTCGCCACATCTCGTCGTCGTATAGTGCCGCCGCCGCCGAGCCGGTTTCCACACATTTTTATACTGCGGCGGCGGCGGCGATAGAGCAGATAAATATCGCCGCCGCGCACACTCATTATACCCGACACAAACAATAAAGCGGTATAATACGCGCGCGCCCGACCTCCCCGCGCCGCCCCTTCGTACATCATATACACTACTACTGCTGTTGCTGCTGCTGCTGCTGCTGCTGCTTACTACGATTACTACGATTGCCTACTACTGCTACTACGGCGGCGCCGGACCTCGACGAACGCATATGACACGGGTGGGCGGTGCCGACCGATGCCTACCTTTATTACACGGGTGTTGGGATTGCAAAGGTATATAAAGGTGGTCAAAGGTCCTGTAAGATGGCGTGGGCCAAAGGTTAGTAGGTCAACCGATTGAACTCGAATCCGCCACCGTCGCCGCGTACTACGGTTTCTTCGACAGTGTACGGCTGGGCGATGTTTTCACATCAAACCCGACGGGGGTGGTTGGATAATCATTAATATTTACAGGGGCGGCCCACGTCAGAAATTATACGAGTTGGAGCTCGAGACGTGCTGATGGACATTTAGCGTCTCATCGTATATACCACCATATACCCTTGTCACCGCGTGGTCCGTTGAAAAGCAATATACGTGGTTATTAATTATGTATCATGTATGTACTTAGTAAGACCTCGAGTCATGTTGTTTTTTTGAGAATTTTGATTTACTTTATAGCTTTAAGGTCCATTTATTAAATTTATTTATTTTTAAACACTTATTTTGTCTGCTTTAAAATGTTTTTGCTTGTACTATTAGCTTCAGTAACGATAAAATCATGTGGTATCTTAAAAAAGTTGACGAATTGCTTTCAAAATATTCACTCTATTTGCTTGCAAACAAAAATTGTAACTATAAATCCGATTTTTTAAATTTCTGCTAAAAATACTGTAGTGATCCATTGATTTGAATTTGATGTTTTTTCTATCGATTAACTACACATAATTAATGTGATCACTGATCAATTTTATAAAATACAAATTAAAATGTGAGCTGTTCATTTTATAATAATAGCAAAGATACATCCATGGACATTTAACCATCCTCTCCATCTGTTATTTTTCCGATTTAGGTACGCCTTTATTTCTTATTATAGATATATGAAAAAAATTAAATCAACATAATATCTTATAATTAATAGTAAAATAAATTTAAAAATCAAAAAATAACTATATCCATATATTGTTGATTATTTTTTTAATTGTTATTTTTTGAACTTATTTTATAATATCTTTTCAATTGAACTCAGGTATCTAAACTTATGGAAGTTTAACATAGTACTTACTTCATAATGAAATATATTTTTCATATAAATAAATAAAGTAAATTTAATAAAATAAATCTTTGGTTATTATTGTTTCAACATTATTGACTACTGCAATTTTTAGAAAATAAATGCTTTTTTAGGCCAATATTATACTTCAGTAATGGCGACTGGTAGAGCCATGGGCTCATGCCCCACATATTTAGCATGTGGTCACCTATTGCACCCATCACTGCTTGGATCGTGAGTTTACTTTGGTGTTGGTCGAAATTTTTCTGGTCTAATGGAACCTTTAAGTATGTTTTATCCCGAGTAAGTTCGACCAGCTCCATGTCCACCCTGTCATTGCCCGCTGTACCGACGTATAGTGTACTGAATCTAGTGCCATAAAGTCCGCGTTCTATTACTTCCGACAAGAAATCCATCTTACGGTTAGTGTGGTTAGATGTCTTAACAACGGGTCGAGACTTACCGCCTTCACTCTTTTCCATAACGTGGAACTCTTCCCTCGCAGGGGTATATAGTTCCCGCTCAATGCCCGTATTTGTCATTAGAGCTGCATCGACAATCTTCATAGACCTAGTCTTTTGAGTCTTCCCTTCGATCGTGACGTATGTTTTCTCTCCGGTTCCGGCTTTCCCTCGGACCCAACGACCAGTATCAAGCCACTCTGTTATAGTGGGGATAGTCTTTGGCCTACGCCAGAATTGCTGCATTATAACGCGGGTCTGATAGTACATTTCATCCGCGTATTGTTCCGGTAATATTATAATAATATTATTCACAACCTACATACATTTATAATTTATGGTAAATATTAGACAATTACCTACGAATCACCTCACAAATACAATACATCTGTATTTTATATTGTGTTTATTGTAGTGTTGGGATATATATTTATTCGAATTTTTTGAATATTCGGATAGCCGGAATATGATATCCGAATAATTCAAATCGTAAAATTCTAATATCCGTAATATTCGGACGTGATGAGATATTCTGTATAGCTTATTTGGTGTATTTTTTAACCCGTTTCTTTTTTGTCGGTGGCGTTTTTATACTAATACTTAATTTTAAGCGTCTAGTTATGACTATACCTAGATAAAAATCCTGGCGCCATAACTGTTTTCTTATGGGTCACATCTGAGTAAGAGAGTTACACGGTTGTTTAAATTTAAATGTTTTGTTTGTTTATACTTCACTTTACACGCGTACTATTGTTGTGATGTATAGAAACAATGAATTCGATTGTCGTGCTAACCTCAAGGGGCCTAACGCGTGTATTTCGTTGGAAGTAAGTAGGTAAAGCAGTCACCTGCAGTGGTGTCAGAATAAGAGGCAGTTATATTCTCCGCCGTGAGTGATTTCTGAACGCTACGCTATGAAAGATTACGCTCTGAAATAATAAAAAAATAAAATGTATCTGCCAAGTACATGAGTTATGTTAGTTTAAGATTATACAGTTATGACTTTTATGATAAATTACGTGTATGATTATATGCATTAAAAACAAAAATAAAGGTTAGTTATAGGTACTATGGATTAATTCAATTAGTGACCTAACGGTCATCCAATAAATGAATTAAAATATTTTAACTTTTTACCATCATAATGTTTATCTCTTTCGCAAGTCTAACGCCCACGTTATCAGTTTTCATCTCTAAAACAGTTTATACCATAATATATACATTAGTATTTCATCTCCCTGATAAATATGTTTAATAGCTATTTCAGTAGTGCATATATATTTGTATCGCTTTGAGTTCACCAACTCACATTAGATCGACAATCATGATTGATGAATACCACCGGCTCAAGGTACATTTATTTACAGTATATTGATCTTTGAACCTTAGAATTAAGAAAAATCGTTGATATCTGGTGCTCTATTGAATCTAATTGAGATTTATATTATTTTTGGCTTGCATAATCTTAATTGTTTTGTTTTTTATAATATCCATGTATTGGACATTGGCGTTTTAATAACTGCATGCACCTGCGACTTTTACAAATACATTTTTCACAACAATACACTGCGTGGGAAAGTTAGAATATACTGTTTGCTTTCTGTGAATAATCTTTAAATATTTTATTTTATTTTTAATTTATATGTAATACTGTAAACCGTGAAGCTAAAATATAACCAATTCAAATGGTATTTAATATGCAGGTAACGAACATTAATATAATATATATAATATTATAATTTATAGATATACAGATGAAACCATTTTATTACAATACGATGATACAATTGTATCTGATAGCTATACAACACATTATAGGATACCTATTAAAATATATATAGTCACCTATATCCACACGAATAAATCATAAATAAACGTTTGCGATGGCCGAAAAAACGTCCTTCGAAAACTTGAAACAATGCGTGTGCAACATTTTAGATTTCGCATTGTTTTTTTTCTGTTCCCTCCGGTTTTTGCATGCGTGTCATCCGAGAAATGCCGACGACGCTACTCTTTTGTCTGTTCGAACGAACACCGCATAAATAAAATCAAACTGTGAAAAAGAAAACATTCATAATAACAATAATTATTATTGTTATTACTGCGGACACCGATGTTTATACCGTACCCGGGTCATGTCGTGTCGAACGTGAAAATAATAAAAATTATCAACAAGAAATTCTGGTAATTATGAGTTTTCGTTTCGTAAGTAAAACTTATCGGATACCGTGTCGCCGGGGACCCACAAACAGACGGAGGTACAGATCAAAAAGACGATACATACGACCAACACGCGGCGCGTATATATATATATATATATATATCATAGCGTTATTGTCGTTTTATTTTATTATATTAAATATTTTCGGTTTTTTTTCTCTCCATTTCGTTTACTGACTTTGTATTTTATTCGACTCCGCACAATACCTGCACGCTATACCCTACTAGATGGCATTAAAAGTCGCAACAAATCATTCACGTCTCCCGTGCACAGCGAGAAAAACCTGTACCCACTAAGATTTCATTATCGGTATCTCATTATTATAATATTATAGTATTATAGTATTATTATCATCGTCTTACTTCTTCTCGTTCTCGGCCGCGACTGTTCGACCCGCGTCGCAAGCGTTTGTCGTAGTTTATGACGTACGTCGTAATTTTGTATTATGTTACGTATATCGTATTGTCATTAGGCACTACCACTAATACTGCTACCACGGTATAGTGTTGTATCTATTATGAATATTGTGTAAGTTGTCGGCTGATCGTTATATACGGTTGCGGCATAAAGATTATACGCGCATTCTTTGCACGGAGTTATGAGTCGCCTGTGCCTTTTATACAATAATATAATATAATCATTATTCAATATTATTATTGTTATTATTATTTAGTGTTTACTGCCACCGCACCTGCGCGTTATAAATGCACGAGATGCGTGCGGTGTAAGCATCTACGATCTATGGTTAAAGTAGATATACCGACTAATAGAAACGAGTAAAAACACGTTTTCGACGACTTAATAGGTAGCTCTGGAAGACATTTGTTATTCGACAAAAATAATGATTAGTTAAATAAATTTGCATGAACGGTGTGTTTACGTGTGATCTATAATTTTCGTGTTTGTGAGTTCAATTGAAAAACGGGTAGATGCCCATCATATATCATAATTATTTTTCTGAGAGAACTGTCGGAACAATAAGATACTAAAGGGTCGGATGTGGTTTTCTCTTAAATTACATCACTTCTTCTACACGCCAAAGAACTTAAAAATATTGTCTGCTTAATCTTTAATGTTTAATATTTAATGAGGTTGCTTTACACTTTTACCGGTGTAGCACACTGCACATACCCAAGTGCCCAATGCCTCGATCAAATTGCCCATACATCAGTTGCAATAAATGTACTTAAAACTTAAATTACAAACTCAATTTTACAAGGAATTTGAAAAATTACAATTATTAATTGTCTGCACTCTGTAATTGAAAATCTGTAAACAGTTTAGCGTATCGACGTGTAGACTTTAATGTCAACCCACCACTCTCTGGGAAACGATGTGTGATGTGTTCAACTTATATTTTCCTATTATATTATATGTAAATTAAAAGTACATTAAGTTTTAAAAAAGTCTAATACATGTGTGTTTTTAATATAATATCACATATTATTATCGAACACTGTATATCTAAACTTAGATACGTATAATACTATACGACTGACACAAATAAAAAGGTGGTAAAACAATTTTTAATTTTTATCAACGTTCTCAAACTAACTTCAGAATTCAGAAAATATTCTACGTTAACGTGTTATTACAATAACTGATATATGCTGTGGTACCTATTTATAAATTATAACTATAATTTTAATTATTATGATTTTTTTATTACAGCGAATAAAGCGAAAATCGCTTTTTTGTGAATAATACAAAAATAAATGTGATTGTCAAATTGTTAGGAAATAATTACCAACGTTTTTCGATGGCAATCAGTTCTGCATCTTATGGCCAAGCGATTTCTGTTTCAAAATAAATAGTATTCATTGTACGTGTAACATAATATACAAATTAAGAATATAATATAAGTAATATATAATGATCTAAATTTAAGGAGAAGGTCACTCGATTATGACACAAATATAATTTAGTTACGTATTATTACAATATATATATATATATGTTTACCTAATGAACTATATATGCGTTAAAAGAGTAAAAAAAAAAAAATAATTAATTTTGATTGGAGAAACTGTACAATAAAAAGATTTGATCATAATTAATTGATATTCGGCTAGACACAATTTTCAATATTTCGGTGGATTAACAATAAATAACCATTAATCTATCTTGTATATATACATATAGAATATTTAATTGGTTTGCAAACAAATTAATATAGGCTAACTAAATTACACAAAACACTTAACTAATCTGACCTCTATAATACTTAATATCAACTCCCCTTTTATTCCACATTTCCACCTCATACTACTAAAACTATATAATTATAATTCTGTTTTTATATAACTATTTGCTTATTATATGATATACAATAATCGAAAAATCCCATTTAGCTATCCCGACTAATTTGTAAGTCTCAGCTAGTGACAGGCAACCAAGAAAAAATGTCTACTGATTAATCGCAATATATGTTACGATTTTTTCACATATAATAGTAACTAATAGTGCGTTAAAGTTTAACATTACAACTTTCAGACACACAAAGTAATTATTTAAATGATTGTTTTTCTTATTAAAGAATACAACGACGGCATATTTCCGTATGTGATTTTCAATCGTTTTGAAGTATACATTTTTATATTATCATTAATAATAATATTGTCCATTAGTTATTCGTTCCACTTATTTAAGTGCATATTATTTATTTATTATAATTATTTAGTATTATAACTATAGAAGTGGTCGTTACGAGGAAAATAATAAAAATTTAACACTAATTTAATAATATAGTAGTAGTTACATGTATCTGTTATGTAATTTTATTAAACACATTAATTTTAATTTAATTTTTTAATTGGCGTAACGAAATAATAGGACGTCAAACATCCAAGTACGATATTTTTTTGATACAATTTATTTTTAACAACCATATTACTAAAAATGTAAATTATGGTACTTTTGAATAACATCAAAAACTAACCGTATTATTTTGTTGGGTAAAGTTACCAAAAGTTTACCATTATTTCAGCTAATCTTGGTAGTACATTTATGGATTAGTGCATATAATATTAAAAGTTCTCTTTTTTCAATAAATTCATATTAATCTTATAGACTTATAGTTTTATATATACAGCAGGGACTGGATAATTTGAATTTGAATAAGATTGGGAAAAGGGGTTGTCCGGATTACCTGTGACTTTGCTAACATGGGGCCGTTTTCATATACTTTTTTCGAAAAAAATGAAATCACTATAAAGTATGACACGCAACTTATAATTGTTATCAACGTATCCGACGACGTGCATGCGTGATATGTAGTCGTAATAATCGTTATGACATGATTATTATTTTATTGGTCTACATAAGTACAATAATGAAACGGTGGCGATGTAAGCTTGAAGCCGTTCGGATTACCGCGTCTTTTGGATTATCGAGACCCTACTGTATATATATATTTAATTCTCAAAATATGATTGTATATTTATATTTATTAATAATTTTTAATTTTGCTTATGTATTTCAAGAAATTGACAAGAATGGCTTCCCCAGCACAATCTTAGCTTTTACCTAACCTGCTGTTGCAATATTGTGAACCAATTAAATAATTAAAAATGTATTGTATATTAATGTTGCAAATAAATTATATATTATTATTAAAAATATTTATTAGTATGGTTATATTTTAAACTTGGAAATATTATTCAATTCAACTTAATGTGATATTCTTAATAAATAATTTCATCAATGTCGTGACTTATTATGTGCAGTGACCAGTGACAAGTGTTCCATAAAATCGATGTACTAAAATTTATATAAATGCGCGTGTGTACTTACGTTTAATATTTTAGTACACAGCTTAACGTGTATTGTAATTAATCAAATTTTATTCGATCATCCGATTCAATCGTATTTATGAAATATTAAGTTACAGCGCAGCGTGTAGTATTACATTGTTCCGAAACGATTACACGTCGTCCAACGATCAGATCTGTATAAAACACGTCTGCAAAAAAAAACCATTATAAAACGTTTTATGTTTTTATTACGTGTAAGAGCGTGTATAGGCAGGTATTTAAATATCAATACCCCCCATGCGATTCTCATGGCGTATTATGTGGTGTCGTTGATGGACATATGGAAGAGGTACAAATTTCTGTATTTTATCTCTCTCTCTATATATATATATATATTATATATAACATAACAGCGGCAAAAATTTACTGCTAATTTTGACCCAAAAGGTATCCTAAATTAGAGATCCCTTAACGTTTAAGAAAGTTTTGGATCAAAAGAAAAATGGTATTTCCAAAAGTGCAAATACATGTACCTTAATTTTTATTTTTTATTTCAAATCCAGATTTCATCCTCAATCTCAGACAGAGAACAGTTGTTGTTTGTTAGTATGATTTTGCATGTAGAAGTTTAGAACAACTTCTTCATTATTGGCCGGAATGACATAGTTGTAATCCCTCAGCGCCATTAAAATATGTAGTATGCTAAAAAAAAAAATACTTAAACAATTATTAAAAAAATATAGATATAGCTAGTTAATCTTAATAAAAATCGTTTTTGATTCGCCGAAGTTGAAGAGAGGCTGTTCTTAAAAAAAAAACTGTTTCTCTTGTTGAAGCAGATTAATTGCAGGTAAATGTGGTCTTACTTGATTAGTGCGGTAAAATAAACAAGTATCGAAATGTTCTAAATTTCAACTATAAATGTTCATTACTTTTTTTCACTTAAAATAATTTATTTATGATCTATATTTTTATATTTTTCATTAGTATATTTTATTTTTAATAAAAATCTAACTTTGATCAATAGAAATATTTATTTCATATATAACTCGAAAAAAACTCAAGTTTTCCAATGGTTTTTCAGTTATTTAAGAACGACTAACAATTATACAAATTTCTATAATATTTAATGCATACATTGACTATATAAGCCATATAGTTAGCATTACTTGGACGTAGAAATATAGGTTTTGCACAACGTACTCATGCCAATTTCTATGTGCGTGTGTGTACCTACAGGTACAAATACCTTGTGAGGAATTCTTGGACCGTCCTCGTTATTCGAACATCTTGTACGTTCTGGGTTTCTGCATCGAGAATTTAATATCAAGTAAATATTTCATGTGAGATTACTCACTCATTATTATGCTCACGCGGACAACTCACACACACACACACACACACACATGTGCATATTTGATTCCTACCGGTGTGGTCTTTTATATTAATGATACTAAACATATATCGTTAATTAAATTAATAAATGAATTCAGAATACTACTTGAAACCTATTAATAAAGTCATAAATGATACTTTATATATATAAGAGGAAACGTCGCGCGAACGTATAATATATAACGATTAAATTTTCCAGACGTTATGCAACGAGAGGATAACACGTTTTTAGTAATAATTTACATAATATATTAGATGAAATTGGCTCGGTTTCCGGTCATTTATATAGCTTTATTTTTGTTTATATAAACTTATTATCAGTAGACACAATATCATATAGTGCACTATGTCTACCGTATTTCGATTACACGTCATTAGTTATTATACGTAAACAATTATAGAGGATAACTTGTAATTACTTATTTCCGTGTAGTCACATTAAATTATAATATTATAGTGCCTCCTCCTACACAGTAGTAAACCTTTATATTGCCTCGAATCTTATCAATGGTAAAAAATGAAAAATACACGATTAGCTTGCGATGTTTATGCGGTCAATTATTAATTTTTATTGAGCACCGTAAACAACTTTTACTGCGAAATAAATTAACGAAATTGTAATCAATGAAAAAATATACATATTTAATACATATATATATATATATTATAATATAATATAATGTTAATAAAATCGTTATTTATTTTATTTAAAAATTTCGAGTTTAATAGTTTGCATGTAATGAATAATGCATAATTTCAGTGATTTGTTTACAAGAACGGCATCAAAAAAACACCAAACCTAAATACATGGAAATAATTTGCACTACACATTATACATTATATTATTATTATATGTATATACGTGCCCGTTTAGTTCTCGACGACAATTGTTAATTTATTTAAATGTTGAATAATGACTATTGGAACGAGCAAGTGTGAAGTTATTAATTCGCTATACTATGCTATAGCAGGTCCGATCAGTGGTAATTAAAATAATTAATTATACCTACCTAACAACCGCAACGTTGTGTTGGTGGTAGGTTTTACTTCAATCGTCTGCGCGCGTGGGCCGCTGGTTTGAGTAAAATGTATGTTTCGAGGAGCTTATAGTTTGGTTTCTGATTTTAATCAGAATAAATCCGCATCACAAAACAAATCGTATCGTACGACTGATCTCGAAATGTTATTTTATTATTTCGGTAATAATTGTGATCACTAGCGTAATTGATTTTAATTTATACTGCTACATTTAAAATACTAAAAATAAATAGGTCATGATAACCAATAGTTATTAAAAATTTCATGCGAACGTGCACTTCAAAGTTATTTAAAATAGGTTTTAAATTAAGTATAACAATTAGATATGTGTCTACCTATAACATATTGGTAAAAAATACAAACATCTTTTTTAAGATCACTAATTTATTGTAATTTGTTTATATTTACTATTTTTGTTTAATGTCTTAATAATTATATAATTATTTAATACAATTAATTTTTTTCATCAGTCTTATTTTGATAAGTCTAAACTTAATTAAGTTCATCATACAATATAATATAATATATTCAAAGTATTTTGTATTCCTAAATAAATAAAAAAAATTTTAATATAATACATTATTCATATTTACCTATCATAATATTTATTTTTATGAACTAAAAATGATTTTAATTCAAATAATAAATAAGTTCTAGGATCCTGCAGTATTACATTTATTTTACATTTTATAAAACCAATGTCTAGTAAACAAAAATACATTAATTAAACGTTTAATTTACGTATACCTATGACAAACCAAAATTACGTATAATGTGTACATATTGATAATTTGTTGATTATAAGTCTAATTTTAGGTCAAAAGATAGAATATTCAATTATTTATATGTATTATATTATTATTATTATGCTCATTCACGTCACGTATATTTTTAACTCATTTAATTTAAGTTTAAATTCCATTTATTAATCGATTAGTCTGACGTTAATTTGATTTTACATATTAACACGGTATGTATAATGTATTATCATTGGGTATTAATTTACATATCATTACGTATATACGTAGAGTTTAAAAATATGACAAAACACTAATTTTTTTATTTAGTATTTATTTTATTAATCTAAGTTTTTTTATTTCATATTTACAAATAATTTTAGGAGTATCTAATATAAAGAAAAAAATAATTATATGAATAATATATAGAAAAAAAAATTATGAACTAAATTCACATACAAATATGTAATATAATTCATCTTCGTCAATACCAGCGTAAATATTATGATACCATTTCTTACAGATTATGCATTTAATCTTGCCATCAATAGATTTCGAGTTTAGTTCATTTATACATCATAGGAAGTCCCCATGTAAAACTTATTTTGCCCCTAAAACACACAATGAATTATATTGAATTAGGTATTATGGAATACGTTCTGACGATTATTAACAATATTATTTTATGAAAACACTTTTATAAACATGTAATGTTGAAATAATTAATAATGTAAAAATAATATTACCTTCAACCAAAGAAAAAATTTAAAATAAAATAAAATTTTATATCACTGTTTTTACGGTACTACATTTATCATTTTTTCACATTATAATGCAAATAAAATATTTAAATATTAACTACGTTTTCCTGATCGGAGAACAATTCTTAACAGCTGTTTTAAAAACTTACATTCTCATTATTTCCTTAACATTTAACTACGTTTCCCTATATATTATTTTCATTACAAATGTTTGAAACATTAACTTAGCTAGTGAACAAATTGGTGCTTGGGGGTTCCGTGGGCCTCCAGGAGTTAAGAAATTGCAGAACATTTGCAACTTAAAGTATATGTAAATTTATTATACATTTACTAAATTATTTTACAATTTTTACAATAAGCAATTTGATGGTGGTAAGGAATCGGGGGATGTGAGATGGGAAGTCGACCATTGGCAACACCCCAGTAACGTTGTATGTTTACATGTTTAATGTATATTAAGGACTAATATACCATTTAGGTATTTTCAGGTATTATAATAAAAATTAATTTCTGTTGCCGAATCGTCGTGGTAGCCATCAATTTAAGTATAAATATTGCGTGCTACTTTTTGTTATTCCAGATATCCTTTGAATAAAAATTATAGTCCGTATGAATAATGTTATGTCATCATCGCTGAGTAAGAAAATACCTTGTGGCTTTTTTTTGACAATGATTAACAACTGATTACCGAATGCAATAATGTACCTACTATTGTAGTCGCGGGATACAATATTAAAGAAATAATAACAATTTACGTCCGAGTTGCAAGTGAGTTTTATTCGAAAATATAAAGACTTTGTCTGGACCGTCGAATCTGCTGTGCCTCCATATTTGAAACTTAAAGTTTTGAATCACGAAAACGTATAATTCAATTATAACTATATCATATAGAATACATATCCGCGCTTACTAAAAGATCAAATAATTTCTTGAATAAAATTAAAGAAGTGTGTAATTTTTATTTTCTTGTTCGTGTATATATAGTATTGATTATTGCTAATACACAAAATCGCAAAAAGTACATTCTGTGGATCACCTTTATTTCTGTCTAATTCTGGCTCAAACTGTAACGCCAACATTGCATGGTTGGAATTTGTTACTTTGTTAATTTTATCAAAACACTTTATTCACTCAAAGGTAAATAATGCACAAATTATGTTAATGTAAAAAGTTAACGTTTTACAAATAATATTTTTAATTTATTCGATAGGCGTATAGTGTTCACATTCCCGATTTTTGTACTCTACACGAAACATATAAATAGTGATATAATTAATAGGTACATAAAATGACATGCCTTCATTAATGTCTACATAGGTTTCCCATCTACTATTTCACTGCTATTATGAAAGCAATGCTTTTTGTGGTCACAAAACACCATGCATAAATGCACTGCATTACATCGGATAAATGTTAACGATTGAGTATACTAGGCACCGCGATCGACAGTGAGTTGATGCTTTTTTAGGCAAAACATCACCACAATACGAGGGTAATATTTATTCTAAAATCCATTTATGTAACAAAATTTATAATAAATAGACATTAATTAACATGTGATTTTGAAATTGAACTAACATTCAATGGAATGATAAACTCGGCTAAGACAGATATTTGTGACATCTTTCCTAAAATAAATTTTACGACGTAGACAAAAAAAAATACAAACATCATAAACATTAAAACATGAGCCGTAAAATGAGAAATGTCGTGAATAATGAGGGCAAAATAATAAATTGTAAATGACGGCTACAATAAATTAAAAATATTCAAGGGAGCATCGACAATTTTGATTTACAAAGGAAAAATGGTACGTCATATAATTCAGTAATTGAACACATTTTAATGCTAACGCGATGAAAAAAAATTATATTCCTGAAGTAATAATAATCTAATCTCGTGTAACACTTTTATCCCGTGGTAATGTCGATTGATTTATTTCTAACGATTTATTACAATCAAAATATTTTATCTATTCACTTTTTGGAATAACAACATTATTCGATTATTTGAGTACTTCACCGACTGATTCTATCGCTGTCAATTTTCAGAATTTCGCACTTTTCATCAAAATTAAATCGTACTTCTGTACTGGTGTATTTCATAATTTTTTAATCGCAATAACTATAAGTTACATCACCAACTCATATCTTTCAACTTTCAACTTGGAATGGAAAATTATTAAAGTTTTGGCTTAGACTTGATTTTCTCCAGTTTTAAAATAATTGTGTTGCGTTTGCGTCCATTGAACGGAGTAGATGATTAAAGACAGAAATATAATATTCCACTAATACATCACAACAATGAACAACAATTTTTACCAGAACCTCTGGTGAATAATTTTTCCACTATAATAAACGGATGACGGACCAATATTTATCGTGAATCGAGTGGAGGGGCTCTTTACTGCGGTTACGTCGTGTCTGGCGACGATGTTAAAAAATTACATATTTTCATATCGAGTGTAAAAAAAAATGAGACGATCTGGTGACGATTGTTGTGGATCGTGTATGAAGTAGAAACAATAATATGGTCGCGCGGTTTCCGCGAAGGCACACCGCTGCTCCATAACGCCGTCACCGGCTCATCAATATGTATAATGACGACAGTAATAATAAATAAATACAGAACACGACACGGTTGTTGTAAACTAGAAGGAAGGATTTATATGCGGAGAGATCGCTATAAAAAATAATATATATATATACATGTATTATGTGTATATGTGTCTGTGTCACTGTCCGCGACCATAATCTATTATTATTATTATTATTAAGTTTTCAACATCATCGATTAAACGCTGTACTCGGCTATATACCATAATACTTGTGTATCATTTAATCGCGTTGCTCGCAGTATTTTTAATAATAATAAATTATATCATTTCTTCTTAGATGTTATATTATACCTATCGCGATCCGCGTACACACACACACACACACACACAAATATATATATATATATATACATATGTATTAATAATTTATCGTACAATGATTTCCAACGTCTGCTTTACTGTTATTATATTACAATAATGACAATGATAATCGGACGAACCGCCTCCCGTACATAGGTCGTGTTACACGGCAAGCTGCTATGTAGGTATATAATATTATCACGTTATTGTGTAAACCATAAACGTCTATGGGAATCGACGCACACGACTCGCGTTTTTGCTGTCGTGTCGAGAAATGCCATTTTTGATTTTTTCCCATGGCCGTAATATTATATTAATGTATATTTTCGTCAGCTCTACTGTGTATGCATTTTTTTGTAAACTGTATGTGTCAATGAAGCCTATATACAATATACATTATTACTATTGTACATATATCATCTGTCTTGTATATTTCATATATAAGTACATGTGTGGTGTAATGCTTTTTCAAATTCAACTGCAAAACAACAAATATCGTATATTTATGCTACTACTGCTGAATTTTGTCTGATGTACACTGTATACATATTGTATAACATACCTACCTACGTGTTGGCTATACACAGACTTATTCGACGTATAACGAGGTGGTTTTTAAAGATTGAGAGTTTTAAAGGTGAGAGGTTACCGAAAAAATCTTATTACTAAATTACATGTAATCTGCACCATTGCAAATTGATGATTCCCATATACAGTTCACGTAAAATATTGAATCATATATATATATATATACCTATGTTTAAGAAAATGTATATTAATGAGATCACCATAATATAGTAACGTAATTATATTAACCATCGGTTGTTATCGCGGGTAATTTATAATACGTATATAATATATTAAAATATTATTTAATGCACTTTAGTGTTGTATAAAAATATGTATGATCGGAGATCTCGGATCGATTTAAATATTTCACCGACCCAACGGATACCTACCACCGCCAGATCCACGTATAGCGGCGTATTATAATAATAATAGGAATGGAAATCGAGCGATAACCGAGTGCGAATATATTATTGTGTACATTATAATATCGTTGTGTTCGGGCCATAGCAACGTCATTATAATATAATGTAACAACCCGACAAACCGTCCAAATTAAACATAAATAAATTTCAGAGCGACGAAAATTGCGCGAAATAATTTATGCACCGCGTATTATTATTAATATAGCAAAACGCATGTTTCGGAATATCGGCTTCAGATAATGTGTTTCGTTATCTTCGGTACACAACCTTCTGTTATTTATTAAAATATATGATGTATAAAAAATTATAATTATCATGATAATTATCGTTAGAAGTTGCCAAACCGCTATCAGAAAAATATTGGTATGTATAGGTTATGTGTAAATGTTAACTTACCTATTATTGCGGGCCGTACTACCTCCGAGTAATAATGTAAGCAAATAACGTTATTAATGTACATATTAAAGAATTTCAATCCTTAAATAAAAAATTTGAATATTTTATAAATTTCTAACTACAAAATAATGTTCGTGATTTTAACAAAATTTATCAAAAGTTGAATTTAAAATGCTTTAAAAAAAATAATGTCTTTTTATTTTCAATATTTAAGCAGCTATAATAACAATAAGAAATCGTGTATTAATAAAATTTCAAGGCTCAAAAATTAAAGTGAAAATAATTTTGAATATACCATTTATTTACCATGCATAGAAAATTAGAAAATACTAAAAAAAATTGTTTTCTAATTATATTTTGATAAATACTGAGAATTTTTAATTTTGAAATAGGAGGTCCACGAAGTTCCTATAGTACAACTTGATACTGACCAAAACGTAATATACTTTAGTCAGTATCTATTTATATAAATTATAATACATTAATAACATCTTTATATTACTTAAAACCTAATACATATAGGTATTATAGGTAACAATTTTTTTTTATAGAATTCAATTTTATTTTTTGACGCGATTGACGCGTTTCCACAATGATATAACACTCGTATATAACTAAATAATAATATAGTTTCATTGCTCACTGTGTATTCAATTTTTCAGCCCCGTGTTTAGTGTGCAATAAGAATTTTAAAAAAAATTATAAAAAAATAAACCTCATAAAATTTATGAGGTAAGTAAATGTGTTCAAATTTTCCGAAAAATGTTTGTAAAATTTCCCACCACATACCATTAAAACCGGCGGTTATAAACCGCGACCGTTGCACAGGAAAGCAGTAGGTACGAATGATTTTTTTTTTTTTTTTATGAAATCGGCGAACGACAGCTCTACGTCGGTGTGAAGGAGGGGGGAGGGGGTTCAATGATGCCATCATTAGGCACACGTTAAAACAATATCGCAGTACTGGCGCGTGTGCCTAGCCGCACCGCACAGCCGACCGTGTCCCCGGTGTTCCACAGACTCATCGTCGAGGAGACTCGAACCGGACGCGTAAAATTTAATATATACGGCGGCGGCGGCGGATACTTATCTCTGCGCGCGACTTGTATGCATACGCGTGAGCTCGCCTTCTCTTCATTCTCTCTCACTCAAAAACATACACACACACACACGCACATTGCCGGCGCGGTCCACTTTCAACATAAATTTGTGTTTTGTCCGCCGCCCGCCGCCACTTGGGTGGTCTCGCTTGTGTATGTATGTGTGTGTGTGTGTGTGTGTGTGACGGCGAGATTTGCACGGCGCGGCAGCGGCGGCGCAATGTTACCGTTGAATATTGCAAAATACGTCGCCGCTAATAATACACTCGTTCGCCCGAGAGGAGCGCATTCGATTTTAACGACGATTCACCGTCGTGCATAATATAATATCATCATTGTTATTCTGTACGAATGATACCTAAAGTTATAATATTTATAGCACACGAAATAACGTTGCGGTCTATATATTATTGCATTTAGTGCGTTCAGGGGTGAGTATTTTCTGCGGAGTCAAAGTTTCCCCTCTATAATACTACCTAGTCTCTGTCTAGTAATCTAAGCTTACTGAAGGGTAGGTAGGTACCTATTTGGAAAAAATTATACGTCACCGATGAGTCACTGGGTGTTGAATAAATGAATGTCAATGCGCAATGCGTTTACTCGACACTATACGGCTTATTGACTTAATTTCGAGTTGTAGTGTTTATCACTGTTTGAGTGTCATGTTTCGGGACAAGAAAGCCTTTACTTTGACTTATATGCACTATATGCACTTGAGATGGATCGCACTTAATACCAATACTGTCAAGATTTATGCATATTGCATATTACCATACTGTACAGGGTGTTTCTGAAATGTATGAGGTCACCAATATATACGTACTCACTGTGATTACCCAATAAAGATTTGTATCTGAAAAATATCTGAGTTTGTTCAAATTAATTTTAGAATAAACACTCTAGTTGTAAGTTTTAAAATATTATCATACGAATCGAGGTGTCACATCATTTTTGCGCTCGTCGCGCGTTTTTCACGCTCGAATCGCCGACTAAAAAATAAGTGGTGTGAAACATCGATTTGTATGAGAACACTACAATATAAACAGTGGTGATAGTTATTTGTTGTTATTTAACATGCATGATTAATTTTTACATTGCAAAATAATCATAATTAAATACACTTTATTTTGAAAATCAATTTATTATGTACAACAATTGTTCGGCGTGACTTAACTTTAATATACACTTTTCTATACAACGATGTAATAAACTCCGAGTTTTTTCCAACAAATTAATTAGTATTTAACGAATGATATCAGCATTATTAGCAACATTATTAAACTTCTTCTTTCATGAGCCCAATAACAAAAAGTCGCACCGGTTAAAATTAGGACTGTGGGGTGGCCAAAGTTATATTTCATGCCTTCATGGTATAAATATTGTGGTGTTATCTACAAATCCCATATTTTGTAAATGAAATATTTAAAAAAAATTTGGATATATTATTATTATTATTTATTAATTAACGGGCTTGGAGCCTAATAGAACAACACGATATATAATTATCATTAAAGTAAGCAAATAATAATATGGATTAAATTAAAAAATCGTAAAAAAATGGTAATAAACAGGTTGCATTACTATTATTAATTAAAACATTTAAGAGACGCGTAGGTGCTCGTTACCCATGCGCATTATACGGTGAATGGGATTTTTTCTACTATAGTTGGTTTTGTAGAATGGAACAGCAAAGGAAGAGTTATATTGTGATTCTATCAATAATTGTTTGCGAAAAAATCAACCTTGTACGATATTTACGTGGTAGTAATCTTGAACTCTTTTCAGATGATAAGGGTACATATTATTTTAGTGTAATATTCTCTATACTACTGATGGAGAAAATCCAGTTCTTGAGGCTATGCGTCGTACACTAAGTTCCGGATCTTCGCTTACTAAACCAAGTACCAATTCATTGTCATTCACCACATTACGAACATATCTCGGACGTCCACGATTAATAGTGACAGTTCATACGTTACCTGAAAAAGACAACATTTTAAATTTGCAAGTGCACATTATAAGTATCATCCAAAATTATTTTAGAAGTCTTATTTAGCCATTTTCTCTTAGACGACCATAATAAGTTGCAAATCAAAGTTAACGGGGGTCACATTGAACAACTTTTGTAAAGAAAAATTCAATAAAAGAATAAAATATATTCTATTTTTATATTGCACATTAAATGCATCTTAAAACGTATCGTTAAATAAATAAAATATAGTGTAATGGTGGTTCACATGTGTCATCTTAAATTAATTTTGTGTTATCACAAAACCCTACCATTTAGGTATAACAATATTTAAAATATTTTGACGTAACGATAGAAATATTTATTCAATGTTTAAAATGAATAATTTAATATTATTATATAATATATATTATAATATTGAAGTTTGTAAAATAAATTATAACTTTTCGGCGTCGATGGGGCTGGAAACATATCTTCCCCGTCCCACCCAGCATTTTTAGTTTTTTTGGGGGAGGGAATGAAAGTTGAGCAAGAATTCCGAGAATGGTCACAGAAATTTGTAGAATTAAGCATTAAATATTGGCGTTAGAAAAAGTTTAAAAATTAAATGGGTGGGGTTGGAGAAATGTACGTTAAATAGTTCCGTTCTTTTATTGATTGCCAAAAGGTTCTACATTGTGTTGAATTTCCTAAGATGACGATTTCATCTGCATACGCCAATATTATTTCTTTATTTTCAACTTCCACTTAATGACTATTATAGTTATGTATACAATATATTATAGAGCTATATTTAATTCTTTTTTCAATTTTTCAAGGCCTAAATTAAATAGGGTTGAGGATAAGACATATCGTTAACCCGAGTTTACTTCAAAGGCTGATGATAATTCTCTGAGAAATCTCACTTTACATTCTGTTTTGTTGTTGTATAGTTTTATCATATTAACGTATTTTTTCAGGATCCTTGAATTAAATTGAAGTAAATTGTGTTCCATGGCTTTTTTCTATTTAAACTATAAAATGTCTATTATAAAATTTAACAAAAATCATATTTTGACTTGATTTTAATGATTATGATAGAATCCAATACTTTAATAGTCAAAATATCCAAAAATAAAAAATAAAACTTACTGAAGAACCAAAATTTGAAATATCGCTAGCCCTAGGTATACTAGCTATGGTTTACATTATTAAATTACATATTATAAAATTTATAATCTCTTTGTTTCTTATTATTTGGGTACCCATAAAAAAAATATAGATTGGCTTAATTATAATTTAGTACAACTAATCAGTACCAAAATTAAATACCAACAAAATAAATATTTATAATTTAACTTAGGTATTGTATTTAATACATTATACCTACAAAATTATTTAAATATTCAATATTTATAGAATATAATGGTAGTAATTGGTTTAATAAATTTAATTTTAATAATTTAAATGTGGCTAAGTAACTTATTTACTAAAACAAATAACAATGAATGTAATGACAGTATCAACGAAGATATCGCTAATGAGGAATCAATCAATGTTTCATCAAATCAAGAAGAGGAACCAGTAATAAATGAATTGAAAGAAAGAGTTGAACGCGTAAAAATGATATACGC
This sequence comes from Rhopalosiphum padi, assembly GCF_020882245.1. Taxonomy (NCBI): domain Eukaryota; kingdom Metazoa; phylum Arthropoda; class Insecta; order Hemiptera; family Aphididae; genus Rhopalosiphum; species Rhopalosiphum padi. The sequence continues at coordinate 44,219,065 of NC_083599.1, forward strand.
AAAATTACAAACATTACAAAATAAACAAGATTTAGATTTAAACAACAACTGTACGAATACTGTAGACGAAAAACACGACCAGTGCACATCTACGAATGAAAATGAAAAAAATTTAGAAATAAATAATTGTAAAATAGATGATGTCCTAAAGATTATACCAGTTATAGAATCAAATCTACAAATACTTACTGAAAAAGTAAATTCATGTATTATACAAAATATATGTGATAGTAATTTTTTTTTGCTCTTTTTGAATTATTTTAGGTATCTTGTCTTTCTGGCTTATTCGATGAAAAGCAGCTCAATTCTACAATTATAACTGATCAAAATATTACTTCGAACAGTTCTGATGGTGTAAATAGTGCTTCAAACTCTATAAACAAATTGAACGGAATTGTTAATAAAACGACACCACCAAGTAAAGATACTTTACTTGGAATAGATCCTGAAGAAAATATAAAAACGCATAAAAACAAACAAAGTGTTATAATGAAAAAAAAAGAATCTCATAAAAAGGTTAAAGTTAAAATAAATTCCACGGAAATTATTAATAAAAGTGATCAAAATACGGTTGAAGAAAATGTACCCGAGTACAGTGTTAAGTTAATTGACCAATTGACCAATTTAGATGGTCAGTTAGAATCATTTTATAAAAATATACAATCAGCCTTGAATCAATACAAAATTGACCAAGAAAAAGAAAAATCGGAAATTATGGTTAATTTATCCAGACTGGAGAAAAAAATGAACATAAACTATACGAAAATGGATAAATTAATGTCCAATGTTGAATACCTAAGTAAATTACACGATCCTGTTAAACAAGACTTTATGAAAAACCAATCAAATATCGAAATAAAAAGTAAAGACGATATTAAAGTTTGTATTGATAACCTTATAAAATCAAATCCAATTATTGTAAAACAAACGCAACCATGTATTACTACTGATGGTCCAATCACGAACACACATTTCAATGACGCATGTAAAATTAATCGGTGTGTTTGCCAATTAATAGATAACACTAATGCTGCTAGTACAAAAATTATATCACACGATGATAATAATCAAATTAAGTACGGTGATATTATTTTAAGTGAATTTTTAAAAACAAAGTTAATTGATTTAGAGAAGATTGAACAAGACCAGTATCAACCCAAAGTAGTACAGCTAAATCGACTAACAAATCAAATAAACGACAAAAAAAATAGTTATTCATCAGTTTGTTCAAAAAAATCGTGTAATTTTCCAAACATTTGTATTGGAAACCAAATTGATGACATAAAAACTAGCCATTTATCAGTATGTTCAAATGAACCAAACCATTTTCCAAATAGTTGTGTTGGAAATCAAATTGACCATAAAAAGACTAGCCATTTATCAGTATGTTCAAATGAACCAAACCATTTTCCAAATAGTTGTGTTGGAAATCAAATTGATGACAAAAAAACTAGTCATTTATCAGTATGTTCAAATAAACCAAACCATTTTCCAAATAGTTGTGTTGGAAATGAAATTGATGACAAAAAATCCAGCCATTTATCAGTATGTTCAAAAAAATTAAACCATTTAAAAAATAATGGTGTCACGAAACAAGAAGAAGAACAAAAAATTAATCGTTTAACTCTAGGTCCCAAGAAATCCTACCGTCATTTATCAAAAATTGGTGTTGAATTCGACACAAAGAAGTCAAACCAACCGATTAAAAAAAAATCAGTTTGCACAAACAATATTTGTGATTTTCTTTCGTCTCAGCCAATTCCAGAATGGATAAGACGAGACGAGACTCTCGTTGCATCAGATAATCTATGCTGTAAAGATAAAGCTAAATCATCAACAAAAAATAGCAATTTAAATGTTATGAAGTTTTATAATATTGAAAAAATTATAAAGGACAGCTATAACAAGAACGATACAGATGATATAGTTTATGAAATTACACGGAAACCCTAACTTCCAAATAAAAATAAAAACAACTGTAATTTCAAAGAACAAAATTCAGAACCATGTAATAAACTAAACAATAATCCCTAGGATATGAAATAAACTTGGTAAATACAATGCAAGTCTAAAAATATATAATACATTATAATTAATATAAGAATATAAAATTTTATTGTACGGTGTATTCCCTTAACTTGGCAAGCATCAAAATATTAGAATGACAATGTTAAAGTAGGTATGTTCAAACTAACTTAAGGTCGCTGAATTCCAAAATGTTATCAACAAATTTTAGAGCTGACAATTTAAAGTTATCAATTGTATCTTAAAAGAAAGGGCTATTATTTTCATGTATATAGCGAAAAATCAATATTTAGATTTGATTTTTCTTATTTTATTTTATTTATTTTAAATTTGGGTTTATAGTTTTTTTTTTTATATCGATCTGTAGAAAAAAAATCTTTTTTTTTATTATAATAATTAAAATAGATTTGAAATATTTTCATATTTTCAATGAATAATTAATAACAGTTGACAAACTACATATAATCGAGTTTAAAAATTGTTCTGTCTATCCTTTCGACTAAATATTAAATAAATTTCTGTCAATTTAAAAAAAATTTTTAAAACTAAAATGTTTCCCATCCATGTCCTCTGGAAACTTGTTATAAACGTAAAGACGTACCAGATATAGTTGGCATCGGAATATCTCAACACGAATTTGGTAAAAAATTGGTGATAGAAATTTCTTCTTCTGTTATATTTTTTTCAATGCTATTAAATAAACCTCTAATAGCAGTAGCCTATCATTATAATATAGATACATTAATTATATTTCCAAACTGTATTGATATTTACTTCTTCAACTAGATTCAATTCAAAATCTTTTAAAAGTTCATCCAACTCATTCTCATCAGCATTAGATGATAAAGAAAAAGAATCATTATTGTCGTCAAATATATACTATGGTCACTGGTCAGTAGATTTTTTGTTTCCAGAACTCTCACTATTCTTTGGGGGAATCATTGCTAATATTGTTTGGGATCTTCTTCATTGCATAGTGAAAGTTAACTAAATTAATATAAAAATAAATTTATGTAATGGTAATAAATAATTTATAATATTTTATGAAATATGAATATCTATAAAATAGTATAATATATAAACTAATCAGTAATTGGCGATGTATCTTATAGGATACAATTGGCAAAATTATTAAAATGGTAAGCTCATAGTAATATATCTTTTAAGATACACATACTTTGAATACTTATTTAATTATATAATATTATACATAAATATTGTAATACTACTTACCAATACGTTATTTCAAAAATATATAATCAATTACGTATTAAAATCGTCGGCACATACTATTTGATTAGATATAATGTGTTGATACAGTAATATCAATTTTTTCTCTATTCAAACTATATTTAACGTAGTGCATCTAAAAAGTTTAATCAAAAATATCTTTAAATATCATTGCATGAAAAATTCGCAAACTTGACGTAGGTATCATAAAAGATACTCTGCCAAATTAAAGTTTAATCAAATTCTCGAATACATGACTTCGAAAGGCTTTCGAACCATTATAGAAAGGTAATAGCGTAATTTTAATATTTGTAGATGGTACAATTCTCCATTACTAAATTTAGGAAAATCACCATCCGGCATCCTCTTAGTTTAACTGTCATCATTATTCTTTTATTTTACATCATTATATGTCCAAGTAAACCTTTACAAAACTTTCCATATTGAAGCTATAGACAGCAGTATTATTTAGGTATATATCATAAGTGACTTGGTATGATGAATCTGATTAATATTTATCTAGCAATACATTCTATCATAAACAATAATATGTAACTTATAATTTTATTATAATTATTAAACATGAAATATTAATATATTAATAATAATTAAAAATATTTTTGAGAAATTATAATTTTTTTGATATAATTAAATGCCATCATTTTTCCTAGAAAATACTTACAAATCATAAACATTTTATCTTGAAAACTTTAAAAAAAAATTATATTATTAATTATGTTTTTGTTAGCATATTTATAATCATTATCATTTTTATAGGTCTTGAAGAAAATAAAGATCGACTGTGCGGAAAATATAACGTTGGTTATAAGAGAAAAATAAACACTGAAATTGCATTAATCGGAGATCCTGCTTTTTATTTTTATTTTGTAAGAACCCTTTAGTGTACTCTTGGACAAGATTTTATTTATGATAATCATTGTACAATAGTCTAAAATTTTCAAGTCTTTTGATCTGCATAAAAATATGTTTAATATATTTGATAGAAAAAAATTAAAAAAATCTAAAATTTCAAATGTTCATAAAGTGCTCAACAAAATAAATTGTACCCTGTATAGAAAATGATATTATAAATGTTTAGTTAGAAATTCAAGTTTAGATAATATTGGTTTTTAATTACAATAAAATTAATTTTGTCAAAGTTTAGTGTTGAGTATATATTATTCTCTGTTTGACCACATTAAAAAAAAGATTAACTTTTTAAATGACTATCAAGAGTTTAAAATTGGTTTGAATATTTTGAAAAACATCAGACAGTACGATTTGTATTTAACTCTTGTTGAACCATCAATTTGAGAAACTGAATAATAGCAAAGTCGCCTTAAAACGCGCTCCAAGTCAGAGATCGGCTTGTAAACTTTCTTGATTTTCAATTTTTAGAAATGTATTAATTGTATGTATGTATAATGTATTTTATTTTCATTTTCGTTTAGTGAGATAGATATCCGAAACCGGAGAGTGGATTTTGTTGTTTGTTAGATTCACATTGGCTAGGAGAAGTGAAGCGAAGATTTTCAGAACTTTATCTTTTATAGTTAATTCACTACAGAGCTAAAAATTAAAACACATTTTATTGGGCTTTTTTTTTATGTTTTTCGGCTTTATGGCTTTGTAGTGAGTTAACGATTGAAGATAAAGTTTTGAAAATCTTTACTGCACTTCTCCTAACCAATATGAAAGTAACAAGACCCCAAATAACAAAATCCGTTCTCCAGTTTCGGTAATCTACCACGCTAAATAAAAATTTAGCAAAAAAATAACTATAACTATTTTATTAACTGTGAAAAATTAAATAAATTTTTTCAAAATTTTTAATCTCACATTTTGTATCTACTCGATAATCCATTTTTAATGAGCTATCAACCAACTTTTTAGCTATAATATTTTTGGAGAAAAGTTCAAAAAAAAAATAGAAATTTTGGGACTGTTTACGCCGACGTTTGTGTGGATTCAAATCGTTATACCGCTTAGATGTGATATTGGATAAAATGTAGTTTTTTATTTTTGAAATTATGTATCTCGCCGAGTTTTCTGTTCGACCTCTTGTTTATTCACCATATAAAACCGGTGGCGTAAAAACAGTTGATTGTTGTTTTCATCGAGTTATCTTTTATTGACTTACGTAGATTCTCAAATAGGCGATTCATTTATTGATACGTTTTTTTAAAAGATTTAGATTTGTTTGGAAAAATGTATTCATCATTTTATAACTTAAAATGTTGGCTAGTTAAATATTTTTTAAATTATGTGATTTGATCATTTTATTAAAATTACAGAAATGAAAGAAAAAATATGTGTAGATTTATGCAATTATATTTATTAATTATTATAGTTGGTTGATATTTAGTTTCTCCACTTATTGGGAACAATAAATAATTTTCATGACCTAATAAAAAAATATCGCAAAATGCACGCGGAAATTCGAGTGAAATTCAATGATGAAGGTACTACCTAAATACATCATAATAACTTTAAACTAAAAAAATAAACAATTTTATCTTCTTTCCGTTTCGAAACGGATCTCATAATTTAGGTGAATATATTGTCATAACGACCCTGCGAGTTGTGTGAGTGTATTACCTATGTATCCACTATCCGACCAAGTAATTAATAATATAATAACCGCGGGCTGCAACTGTTGGTATAATAATATAATAGGTACCTAGTAGTATTGTTTTTTTTTATTTATTTTTTTATTTTGTCTGTCTCTCGTCTCTTCGTGAATAGTTATAAACAAAAGATCATTCGGCATTATAATTTAAGACATGCATATAATTGCGTTATAATACCTATATAACGGAGAAAAAAACCGAATTTTAATTGGGTGTGTACGATTTTTTTTTACCGTCTGGAAATTTAAAACACACGGACGCGCGAACCGGTCACATTAATGGTCGACCAATTTGTTTTTTTGGAACGATCCATAAAAAAAAAAAAAAAATCGAGAATACTGATTAATCGATACGATCACCGCTGCGTAGGCCTCGTCGTCGTCCTGCACGTCAGTCTGTTTATATACGTTAGGTATAGGTACCTATATTATAACCGCAAACAGCCATGTAGATATTGGTATCCGCTGCACCTGTCGTAATTTCTATAATACTGCTGTATACTACCTATAGTGTTTCTACAGCAGATAAAATATACCTGTGCGCACGCAAGATTAGGAGGCATATTCTTTGATCTCGACATTTTCTTTTATTTATTTATTATTATTATTATTATTTTTTTTTTTGGTCCACGTGTCCATAATATACTTAGCAGTAGGTATTACAGATGTATACCGCTAAATGATGGATATTATATCATTATCTCTCCCGGTATCTTCACGTAGGTATTGTATATACCTACTTTAATGCGATGACATTTAATATGAACAACTCACCGGTTTGTATGTATATATATTATACGCTGCGGTTCATAATATTATGATGTGTGATAAAGTAATTTTTAATTGAAGAGAACAATGGTTGGATTCTTCCCTCCCAATAGAGTTGAACTATGGTATTTTTTCTATGTATATCTAATATTGTATCTTTTATAATAAAATAGTCTAATATAAATATATATATATTGTAAAATTTGCATAAAACTATATATCATAATATATCAATTTCTAGATGTTAATTAGTGTGGACGGGGCATACAAATGGGTGGATGGTGGTACTCTGTTTGAAAATGGGCACCGGTTACAAAAAATACGATATGAATTAAATTGTGGATAATTGTAAATATTTTTTGTAATAGAATAATCATGTCAAACTCTACTACTGCTGCTGGTATAAAAAAATTGTACAGGAATTGTTTTTTGGAGAATTATATTCTAACACCTGCACCATATGCATGCAGCTATTAAATAATTTGTCAAATTTCTTTGACGAAATACTGCTCTGGTTATGTCGCATCCATGGTCGGGCGTAGTTTATATAGGTAGAGCAGCTATATAGGCACAATGCTATAAAAAATAAATCAATTCTCAAGTACACCAATAATATAATCTGAACATAATAAATAAATAATTAAAATCACAATCTGTAGTGTATAGTTATAAAAAAATATAATTTATAAAATAATTGATATTTAAAATACAATAGTAAGTTTTAAACTGTGTAAATTTATGTAATCATTAGATAACATAATATATCATGATATCACCACCCTATATCATCCGTAAAACACTTAATACTTTTCGATGATACTAGGATTACAATTGATAAGAAGTTTGCTTATAATTGATATTGCGCTTGTGACACGAGTGTAATGTAAATATTTTTTAATTAATTTCAATATTTGTATTTAACACACGCTGATTTTTAATTTGTATCTAGCTACTTTCAGATATATAATAAAAAGCAAAAATTAACATTTAACTTGTTAATATAAACGTGTTTTAGGGACAATGATTACTAGAATATGATTGCTACTACCAGAATTTTCGGTTACTCACATGACAACAATGTATTTAGTTAAAATTACTAGTTCCATTTGGTTAACTGAGCTATGTAGTGGTTACAACTAAATTAAATTATAGATAGGTATCAATAAGAATATAGTGAATACCAAACAAATTTTTACCACAACTATTTGTTTTTGTAGACCATACAATATGATTTGTTGTAGGTACCTTATTAGTTTGGTTGATACAAACAATAAAATGTAAATGCAACCATGTATATATAGTCCAGCGTGTTTGTTGTAGTTCAGTCTTCAGGCACTACAAATTACAATACTTTTATTAAGTTCAACTACATAATTTAGTACTACCTACCAGTACGAGCTTTATGTTGTTACAAAATGAGTTGTACTAAATGCCAAAATTTCTGGCTACTGAAAATAAAATAATATTAATTCATTTTTTTTTTATACATTTACAGTCAGAATATTATTATACTATAAATATCATAAGAAAATAAACTTAATTTTTAATTACAATATTTCTTATCACAAATTTCAAACATACATAATTAACGTTAGGTTTAAGGAATTAACTAAGCAATAGATTTACACACACGTGATTGATAGACTGAGATGATTATATTTATCAACTATCTTAAATTTGTCAAAACATTTTAAGACATAAGCATTGTATTATGTGCTAATATCCCACTGAACAATTATTTGTTCAATAATAATGTTACTGGGTTGTTTTTCTGAAACATCATAGATTGCGTTACATATACAGGATACACGTATGAATAATATATTCTGTTAAACTATTTTTACTCTGCAATTATGTCTTTTAAAATACGTTTTATCAACATCTTTTTTTAACATCCCTCCAAAAATCATATATCAATGTTTTATAAACGTAATATAATTACATCTCTATAACATAAATTAAAGTTGTCATTGTCGCCAAGATGTTTAAAAGTAATCTTCCCTCAATACATCTATGTAATGTTTAAGATAACTATAATATGGACGTTTTATTAAAAAAAAAATAGACATACAAATTTATTTTTGAACATTGAACTTTTTATAATAAATACTAATAAAACACATTTTTTTGGAAATTAATATTAATTTATTGTAGAAAACATTTATTAGCACTTTAATACTAATAATAACATAAATACTATAGTAAATAAATTTTAAATAAATAAAAAATATATGTAAATTCTCTTAAGTATATTGAATCAGCGTGATTTTAACAAAAATAAAACAAAATATATAGATACCATTTATATTACACGGTTTAAAAAAGAAATCAATGCTAAATTGTTTGACAACCTAATAAAAAAACATTTGTATTTAATTTCAGTTAAACTTTAAAAAGTTAAACATTTTAGTAGTGTCAATGATTTACACACCAATTTATAAACAAATAAATAAAAACATTAATTTATCAATTCCAATTACAATTTACAATATTACTCATTAAATACTTTAAACATAAATAGTTTAGAGGATTTATCAAACAATAAGTTTAAATAACTATGTTTTAATTATTAAATTTGTCAAAATAGTTCAAAATATATGGGTATTTTGTAAGTTATATCATTGAGTATATATAGTACTATATATACTCAATGGTTATGTATACAATATAATGCAGTGCAACAAAATATACCTAAATGTTACTTCGTACTGTTACATATTTACATCCATCTGGAAATATATTAATATTATTTGGAATGAAGGAAGGCAGCATATGACGGTAAGCAAATTGATTACTATTTTCTACTTTTACCTCATAAAAGAATATATGTTAATCAAACATAATTGTATCAAATTCTAAACATTTAAACATGACATATTTATTATTATATAGAAAAATATTATAAAATATTATATACAATTTAAGAAGTTCATTTTATTTTACAGCTGTAGGTAATGATGTGAGGTGCAATGGTCTCAAAGTTCGCAGCTGCCCATTCTGACACTCCCGCGCGAACACCTAAGTATATAGACATAAAGTAATTTTAATTTTAATCAAATAATTAACTTTTAATATTGTTATTTATATACAATATTGTAAATATTTATTAAATATATTTTTCTAATTATTTATTTAATCACTATTAACTAACATTAATAAATATTTATGTTTAATCATTGTTAAAATATTTAATGTGCATTGAATTCAATACATTACATTTAATAGTCATCATACTAAATATGTTTATTTATTAAATAATGAACTACAAATATTAATTTTTAAATATTTAATTATTGCCATGAAAATACTTAAAATTAATTATTAACTGTTAAATCAAAATTAAACATGTATCAACCTTTATCATTGAAAATTGTTATACTTGGGGCAATATGTATAGGTTTGTAATGTGGGAATTTATTATTAAAATCACTAAATCATATTATATTATAGAGACGTAGGTACGTCTACCATCGTCCATCGTTATTACTTATTATTTTAATATATACAGATTATATACAGTGTACGCACCTGTGTGTGTGTGTGAATTTATTGGTTTAAAGTGCCGGACGGCCGTCTTAGCTTGATCGTGTCATAAATCGTATATTCAAACACTGATCTCTACTGAGTATTTTTTTTTATATACATACATATATGCCTACCTCATATAATACATATTAATTTTACGACTATAAACATTATCATTAAATGTTTGTGGCGTTAAACGAAGTTATGACGATACTTCTTTACTGGACACATTATCGTAAATCTATTGGTCCACTACGCTGTGAACCTTAAAAAAAATAACAATAATATAATATACATATACCGATAAAAAAATGTATAAATAATAATATTGTGGACCGAAGACGATCGTCATATTATGCATTTCAACATAATATATATTGTATACCTATATGTATTTCCCGGCATTCGTTGTTGTGCACGGATGCAACGACATAATATTATTATATGATCACTTAAAACGAAATATTTTCCAAATTATACATCGTTAATATTATTATTATTAATATATGACAATAACAACATCTACAGCGATAATAGTTTGTTAACGATGGTTGGCAGCAACTTTCTGTGTGTCGTACACAAAATAAAATATGTCATCATAGTTATATGATTATTATTATATTATAGTATAGTTGGTGAGAACGATATTATTTTCTCATTCTTGTTTTTATAATAGTATAAAAAAAAATATTGGATTTTGATAGAAACTAAAATTTTCAAACCTACGCTCGTAAAACACTACCAGTAAATTTTATTTAGTTCTCTACACTGCTGTAAATTAATTAAAATGTATTTGTGTATACCTATAGAATTTAAATGTATACCATCACCGCAAAAATCCGATGAAAACGTAGGTACCTACATGTTTCAATGCCTGACGATTGGATGAATATGCATTTTATAATATAAAAATATGATCAATTAATTTTTTCCAATCCTTTCAAACCTGTACGATTATACTGAAATATATATAATATAGTACATAAACAATTGAGGCCACATATCGCTGAAGCTAATGAATACTATGACCTTACATAATATATTGCACTATATTGCATATTATCAATGAAAAACATTATACCTAACAACGCAGATAGAAAAATGTATATTTAACATTTGCAATATAATGTGCATTCGATTCAAAAATAAAATAAAAACATAAATATTGAAATATTGTAGTAAATAACTGTATATAAGGTATACTTTTGTTTACAGATTGAGTAACAGGTGACTATTCACAATACAAGCATAATTAATTTATATATAATATAAACCTTACCACAGAAAAATGTTGTTATTTAATGTCTTAAGTTTAATAACATTTTCATTATTTGGTGTGTAAAAACATAAAATATTATTTCCATATTATATACATATTGTAGGGCCACAATTTTCAATATTTGATTTATCATTAATTAAGTACAGGTATCTTTATGATTTATTCAATAAATAATATAAATCAAACTACAAAACACACTGTACGTTTATCAAAGCAATGTACCTACACTCGAGCGTTGGTAATAAATATTAAATATAGATTGCGAGTTATTTATTCAATAATTCACGTATACAACAACTGTAACCTATAAACCTATAATATTCCCATATACCTATATATCAAGTATAGAAAATCAAAAAGTACAGAATATATAGCTCGTACGTCGATCAGCGTCCGCGATCCAAATCGCTCGTCATAATCACACGAACAGAAGGACGTGAAAAACATAAAACTGATCAATGAAAATTCAAAAATGAAGAAAAACGTTGGTAGGCGGCTGTATTTGTTACCAGATTTTTTATGAGATTGCTATTGTCAAGACACCCGCCGTAATGTATTTAAAAACTCAGTAGGTAATGACTGAATTAAAGTTTCTGAGCGCAAACTATACAGCTGAGCCAGCAACTATAGAGAAAGATTAACCTAACTGCAGAAGGACTTGCATAAACCGCTGTAATTACTTGTCACAATCGTTAATTTGTAGTAAAAAAAGGTAACTATATACCTATCAACAATTAAAGTAGTTTTTGATGCATTTGGCGCATCCAGTTCTGGCAAAAAGACGCATAGGGCCACTGTTCAACCAACATTATTATCAGATAATATATTCACGCTTAAATTTACAATACTGCAGCGTACTAATAACAGCAGACATTGAAAAGATGTAGCTACCGCCAGATCAAGGTTGAACCCGCGGTGACTGCAATTTGTACTTTTTCAAAAGTCGTGTCGTTTACCATCATCACTATACTATAGTATATTATCTGAGAATTTGCGGTGAACCACTACCCGCTGTCTGCAGAAAATATGGACACTCAACTTTCTATAGGCTTAAAAGAATTATTCCTACCCGTTATGTGATTTAGTTTAAAGTGACTAAACTTTAACTTTTTAATGCTTTATGTCTTGCATAATATACCTATATATATAGTGAATAGATGGCATAAGCATGCTGTATTTGTTTAAGAATTTAATAGTTTGTGTAATATTATTTAGGGCATTTTAAAAATGTACTTTTTTTCATTTCGTTGTGTCGGCAAAAGAATTACGTCATCATGTCCGTAAGTAATTAAGTGTGACCTTTTTTGTCTTTGTTGCGTTCGCGTGAAAAATTAAAAAGGGTGTCGGCGCGAATGGGGTGGCCTGCATACCAGTTTATGTATGTATTCCAGCGTGCTGCAGTACCTATGTGTGTGTGTGTGTGTGTGCATGTACTAAATAACGTTAAACAGCAATAAGTTTCACCCCTTTGCGTCGCCGACGGACTCTGCTGCGCAGTTTAAATTGAAAACAACAATAAAAATAACAGAAAATTCGACACGCACCCAAACTGACCCAAAACTATATACGCGTATACGTACACGTTTTCATGTGTCACACTCACGCCTTTTACGCGCACACTGCAGGGCACATGTATATATATATATATATATATTATATTCACAACGAGTGTACAGATATCTATACGAAGAGCAAAGTCTTTATAATATATCGTATCGCATATATGTGTACGGCGCGGGCGAGCATTGTGATTTTTTAACGTGCGGTCCCGGCGGCGGAGAATGACCAAATTTAACCTTTTCGAAACTATGTCTCTTAAATATGCTATTGTGATGGGCTCTAGTCTTCTACGAATAATATCTACTCGTTTCCACTCTCTGCGGTGGGCTAATCGATTTTTGTTTTTTTGTTTTTAAAGGTTCTCTACACGAAATATAAAATGGCGTTCCGTAAGACCATACCGGCCAATCGTTGTCGCGGTCGGTTGTTTTTATTATTATTCATATACGTTAAAACTATTTAGTATTCTATTACGCGCGCGCGAGCGCACACACACACACTAAACCTCCGAGTCTTCAGAGGATGTGCTATAAAAACCGGTCATCGTCGTCGTAATAATATTATAATATTATATCCCATACAATACACACGGTCATATCTGTTCGGTTCGGCAGTTGTTTAACGTCTCTCTGTTTGTGCTGCGCGCAATAATTTTACCCCCCGATGACACACACACGCACACACGATTCGACGTGAAGTATAATGCTTTCGGTACAATAATAATAATAAAGGTGTAGATACCAATGTGGCTATGTATACACATTACACACTCGGTTATAGTATGCGTATTATTTATGTTTATTTATATATATATATGCATTTTTACACATTAAAATATTTAAAACCTCGACAAGTTCGTGTAAAACGATTCCCGATGAAACGGCTGTCAATACATTTGAAGTATTATCCGTGTAATAAAACAACTCGCGCGCATAAAACATTCACACACAAGTGTCCAGATACACGGAATATATGTGTCGGATGTGTGTAATTTTCACATAATATGTTTTACGCGCGACTATTAAAATTTATACAAATCTGAGAACGTATAATGATAATAATAATAAAAAAAAAACAGGTTCATCTTTACGCGCATATATATATATATTTGTATGAAACTGATGTTAAAGCAATACAATTGATGGTTATAAATAGTTTATTTTGTTTTATTTTTCATATAACCTATTTTTGTTTTTTTATAACGAAAAAACATTCGTACACGGGGCGTATTTTCATCACCTCATAATATGGACTCGAACCCGTGGCGTAGAATCATATACTCACCGCTTTGATGAACTAACCGGAGATAACTCTGAGGATTAACTACGAAGTTATGATAAATAGAGGTAATATTTGCGTATGCTGACATAAAATTAAGAACATTCTCAATCTCTATCACGGAGTGCCATATTTTTCGAACACTACATTTCTCCACTGGCACTTGATTGAATCTAGCGTATGTACTCCGAAATAACGACAACTCAGACTGAGTATTAACTCGAAAAACCTTATTGATATTTTCGTTATAAAAAAGAATATTTCCTAATGCCAATATTAACCACCTCCACACATCATACCACTTTTCATCATGTAAATTAAGAAAATTATACATAACAAGTGTCCTGAGATGCATCCTTTATTTTTCTCATACTTGCGTCGAATTAGATAACTGTTTAACATCCCCAGCATCACGAACCCGCATCAATAGAAGACTTTGTCAAAAGCCAAAAGTTTGACAATTACCATATAAATTCATTAACAACAGATTATTATGACTATAACATCATGCTACCTTAACTCTTAAAAAAGCCTTCGGAATATAAAGACTAAAAACTCACTCAAGTATATTGGATTATACGAAAAGCACGCTTCACTCACATTTCTTTACATCTCGTTACCTGGTAGTCATTGACTTCGGAATTCTAACTTTTTCAGCAGCACTAGTTGATTTCATAAAGCTAAGGGTTGCTCTTTCCCATTCCTCACGCTTCAAAGGAAGCCTTTATTTAAAGCATTACAATGTAACTGTTTTTCTACATCTCATAACTAACACACTCCATAACCGGCGTCACTCTCACTATGAGGCGTAGCTAACAACTTGTTGGTGCGTCCATATCCTCCCATTATAGATAAAGTTAGTAACATAGACAAAAACCGAACTTGCTCTCGATATGTAGGGTCAATTTATTTATAAATGAATAAAACAAAATCTATACGTATTAAGAAAGTTACCTTAAATTAGGTTAATATAAGATTATGGTAACAGTAGAACTGGATTTCTTGTTCTTGGTAATGTAACGTTCTATCCGTAAATTTGTCTTAGAGTATAATAAAATTTAATTTTCTTATTCTTGGTATTGGATTGGGCTACGTGCCTGTATGATGACCATACATTAGTGTAGGTTTGTGGTAGCTTATCTGATGCACGCCAAGCTGCATAGGTATATGAAATCCGTTTCTAAGTTATTACAGTTTGTAATATTTACATCGTATAGTTGTGTAATATTTGATCAGACGGCTTCGGTTCAAAATTTTGGAACCATGACAGTATTACAATCTCGGAATGCTATCCCGACTGGTTAGTCTTCATCCACGTTTAGAACGCGTGAGTATAGGACAAAGTCTATTGTTTTCTTCGTGTGAAAGGCAGAACTTATTAATGATTTCAATTGGTAAGACCCTTGAAGGTACTTTAAGTTGCTTTCAGTTTGACTCATCCATATGTTAAGAATTTTGATTACGACTGCGTCGATATCACCAGATTCAATAAGAAGGCCTAATGTTAGAGAAAAGCACTTGGATTTTTTGAATATGCATATTCAAAAAATCCAAGTGCTTTTCTTTTAACCATGGTTAAAACCATAATACGTCTAAGTTTTAATTTAAGTATATGTTGTTTAATGAGTGTAATTTTCGTATAAACAATATTCTATACATCCATTTATTAATTAATTAATATTTATAAATTATTCATCTATTAATCCGTACTCACATCCTTAGGTACTTATTAGTTATCACTTTAATCCTTAACTCAGCAAGACTAGAATATTGGTGACATTATAAATAAACGTACGTTTTTTTCATATTTTGAGGACTTAATTCAAAAATTACAAAAAAAATTTTGGATATATACTTTTTGAGTTATAAGAAGTTTCCTATAAGATATAGTATCAATCATATCAACAATTATTGTATTGCGTATCTGGTGAGATACATTACTTAAAGCTCGTAGTATAAGACTTGTATCTAATGAGATACATTATCAAGAACTCGTTACCATACTTTGGTGATATCTCAATATATAATACCAAAGTATAAAATAATAACACTTAATTTAATCATTGTTTTTCTTATATATAAAAAATAACATTGTGACTTCCAACATAGCATAACAAAATAATTATAACTGTTCACAAATTAACAAATTAAAAATATTAACATAAATAGGTTTATAGGAATTTCCTTTTCTATTAGGTATTATTCATTGAAAACAAAATATATTTAGTTAAGAAAGTTTTAAAAACAATTAAATTTTAAATTTTAAATAACATTGAGACTTCTAACATTAAAAATATAACAAAATATCCTACTATTACTGTCCATACACATATTCTTAACACTATTATTAGTAGGTAATCATCAAACAGCGAAGTGAAGAATGCATTAAATATATTAAATGTACATCCTATACGCATATATTTCATTGTTTTAAATTAGAATACCGATTTGCATTTTACCAAACCATTGAAACCATAATAACAAAACGTGCTCCTCGCTAAAGACATGGGATTAGAAATCAAAATACATTCCATATTAATGGTACTCTTAAAAAAGCGATGTTCACTCATACCGAGGCCCTACAGCACCTAGTATTTTAATAAACAGAAATGTGAGTATATTATTATTATAAACGTTTTATATTAGAATATAATATATGACAGCTATTACAGCCGTCACTTCGACCGTATTTTCGGTCGAAAAAAACACCTTTTTTGGGGTTCGTACGACGTTTTCGGTCGAATGGTCTTTCGAATAAAACGAAAACAAACACTATCGTACGTTTATTACACACGTCGGTTTTTGGGCTGTCGCCTCGAAAATCTAATATAATAATGACAACACGTAAAGGTAACAGTACGCCGGGTGTCTGGTATAATATGATGTAATACCGCCCTATACGGTCGAACGCGAGACTGGTAAGGAAAATCTTCGCTATGGTCGTGACGCATATTATAACGCGCGCGCCTGACAAATTAATAACGAATACATTTACATAAATTGGAATAAGTTAAAAGAGTGATAGAGGGAGGAGAAGAGAGAGAAAATAATAATGAAAAACATTAACTTATTTGAAGTTATCATCCGTCATTCGTATATTTAACATTATTGTGTATTTATGTGTGCACATAATATATGAATTTGTACTTTGTATTAGAATACTTGTGTAGTCGTGTGCGTCTAATATAATATGTGGAAACGAACACTGATGACACAAACAGTGTAATTCAGTGCAACATTTAATCATGTTTAGCAAAATGCATTTAAACCTTAGAGTAGGTAATCATGACTGACATGACTTAGAATAATATGGCCCCACAAAAATATCACACAACTACTACTTGACAAAAGAAACCACCTCCCTATTTATGCTATGGGGTTCATACAAACATCAAATTTTATATTTTAACTGAACACTCGTCCATACAACTAAGAAAGATACAGTTTTTAACATCCGGAATAACTGGCCTAATCGTTCAGGATTCAGACTCCATCAAATGTATCTTAATGGCCACTATTGTTAATAAGAGCTGTGCTAAAATAAATTCTTTTAGTATTCGCGCAATTTTTTTAGTTTTTTTTTTTTTTAATATATAACAAACACTGTTTTATGATTTAAACATCTCCGTATCAAACAATTAAAAAGTTCAATCTTATTTTAATTTCAATAATAATAATTATAATTATAATCTTTATTTTACAGACTAAATTTCAGTTAAGTACAAATATATGGTACTTACATTAAATACATATATTTGGATTGCATTAATCAAATATATAACGTAAAACAAACAAACAAAATAACTTAAAATATATCAGTAACATATATTTTCTCTTTACAATCGTTTAGTACATACCTATAATAATAATACCTTCATGGTCGTCGGTCGTTTGGCCATCCATTGATTTTGTTTACAGGGTGTATGCATTATGTATACCGCGCATTTATTGTAATTGGCAGTGTGCGTGTGTTTTCCGCATAATATATACAATTTAATATGATGAGCATAAGCGGAAATTGACTCAGAATGAACAGTGAGGGCGCTCTGCGAGGTTATTCCCCTCGTATCTATATAATGATCATACATATTATCATGCATTATTGTAATTCGGCACAAGCCTGCAACAGCAGTGTGGATTATATATATATACACTAGATATATGTATGCACTCCCCTATATTATATTATTATACCGCTACAGCATTATTAAATTAGTCACAAGTCACGACCAACATTCGCGGACGATTGACATAATAATATTACATTATAAAAGGCACTTTTTATCAAACAAACATAATATATAACAGAAAAAAAAATTAAGAAAAAAGTATAAGCGATTAGTAAGCGACTCGTAATCAGGAGCGGACTGGGGTAAAAAAACCACTTGGATTTAGGTCTAAAGTAGCTACATCGATATATATATATATATAAACCTTAAAATTATTGGATTCGTGAAGGGCATTCACATAAAGTATAAAAGATAAGTTTTTATGATTTTAAATGTCTCGAATAAGACGTATCACGACAGTACATCATCGATGTTCTTTTGAGCATTATAAACGAAATATTTACACAGTGACCACATAACGAAAAAAAACAATAGGTACACAATATACTCGCAAAACAAAGTATTTATTTCTGATCGACAAAAAATCAACGTAGTCTAAAATTTATATATAGAGGTAGAAACCCGAATTTTTAACATAACTTTCGTTTCATAATATTAGTATTAAGTGCACATTAAGAAAGGGTTTTGGAAGATTCGTATTTTAAAGATAAGCTCAAACATGAATTTGTTGGTTCACAAAAAAACAATTATAATTTTTTTCATACACAAAGTTACCATTGGTTAGATTGGTAACTTTTCTAAAAATAAAATTCTGTTAATTTCATTATTTTGAAATTATGTCATCGCTGAATACTTATACATTTCTATTTTTCAAATATTTCTCAATGTTTATTATTTAAATTTGAACTATATATATGTAAAAAAGTATACTTTTTTACATATACCTATATATCACACTGTATTTTCTTAACACATCGACTAATTGAAATATTCTATAGCGACTTAGAGAATAAATCATGTCATCATGATATTCAGTCTGGAATTGAATGGTTCAAAACATTAGTAGTACGCATTGTAGAATTAGAAAATTCAGTCCAAATAAATGGTAGAAACAAATTGTTAGCCGTCATTACATACGTTTCTAAGAAATGGTCACAAAATTCATGTATAAGTGCATGATAAAATAAACTTGAGGATACACTACGGCATGCAATTCGAATTTCGGAGCCTTAATTTTTTACCTCCTTCTCTGTCTTTCACTCCTGAGGACCAACGACTTAGGTTACATGTAAATTCTTTTATTATCACTTCTGTATGTAATATGTTTAGTAGTGAGTAGGTACTTCTAAAATTTAAACAAAATATTAAAAAATAATCATACCAATTATAAACCAGAGCTCATAAATTGGTTCATTTACATATCAATAGTATAGTTAATTGTTTTATTGTAAGTATATATTTGAGTAAAAATTTTAAAAGCTCATTAGAACAATATGACGTCTATTATACGAACTACAATTTATAGTTGTGGCTACATCTCAGTTAGGTTTACTGGTCCTGGTCATAATATAATGAAATCAAACAATACAAATTAAAAATGTTTTTATCAGCATGTATAATAATGAAACTAAATTATTTCTGAAGAAATTTAAATACTTGGTTGTATTTTTTGTAGTGTAAAGCTCTTACGAAAGCAGTCTGGAAGTTCTAATGGCGGACTGAACTGATCTACGACAATTATTGGTATGAACTGTATGTGAAGGCTTTACACAACATGATGATCTACTTTGGACTTTGGTGTATTCCGCACAGTTTTTATTTATTCAAGTGGTACCTGTGTACCTATAATATGTATAATAACATGGTTCACTTGTACCATTTTTTGTTATTTATTTTTACTTATATAGTGCCCACATAAAACATAATTATAATTTATTAAATATAGTTTTAAAATTAGACATGTACACGTCATGACTTATTACATACATTTTAACGTTATAACGATGTATTAATAGACAATATTAAGATAATATTATAATAATTGAAATGTCGCGTTGTAGCTTTACCATCTGGTATACCCATCTATACCTATTACATTTTCTTGGCTTATTAATACTCAACATTAAATTATTATTTTATTACGAAGAAAAACAATAAAACATATAGGTATACTAAGTAATTGATTTATCAATTTTTATCGTCCGGTTTTTCTTCATCTTCGTTCGCCTATATCGATTACTATGCTTATTAGTCATTACGTTTTATTTTTCGAATACCATACACTTAATACACCTATAGGTGTATATATACATATATATATATATTATTACATATATTATGTGACGTGTATTCAAATATATTTTTTTTATACTTGTTTAAAATATAATATTTTCGAAGAAATAGCAATTTAAATTTTTAATTCTTTTTCTGCCCACCACTAGAGGTGCCTAACTTGTAAGCTTGTACACGCACACACATACATGCTATAATATATTCACTCATAATTAGCCATATAAGAGTTGTTGATGAATACGTAATGTTTAATAATTACACTGTCAAAGTCTTTGCTCCGTCGTAGAACCTATACGTGTATGTATATATATATACATAATATAATGTAGCGGGTACGATATGCGATTGAAATGTGAGATATAAAATATATGATCACGAACGTGTGCGTATACCTATATAGGTTAGGTTATATATATATATCTGTATATAGTATATTATATTTTATCATGTATATATGCATATAATACACACGTGTACTGTGTGTACGGTGTGAGAAAATAATGTTATTGCTCGTTAAAAAAAGATAAACAAAAAATAAAAATGGTATTTTATTTATGAATTTTTTAAATGATTTTTCGCCCGAGGTGGTTGCGTCACGCACATCATGCGTCTCCGAAATGTATTATAAATACCGTGCATACCGGGAATAATAATAATAATAAAGTGTACGCGTATAACCGTCGCGCGGCAATGCCTATTTATGGATTTCGACGAGTTTATTAAAACGGCTCGGTGGTCGTGTTTCTACACGAATATAATAATATAATATATAATGTTGCGTATGTAACACCACTATGTTTATACGACTCGAGCAACAGGGCGAAAAAAATTACTCAATTAATGTACCGATACAACGACGTTTTACCCGCATGAATATAATAATATTATAATATAGGTATATAGGTGTATAGGTATTATAGGCACTATTACGTGTTCGACGTAATTATTAAGTGTGTAATATAATGGGTTAGCTAGGTAGTAGTTCCCCTCGTTACGATGCGATTCTAAATAATAATATTATATACTGTATATTATTGTGAGCCGAATGTATTGTGCGGGTATATAAGTATATACCTATGTACCGCGCGTCTGTTTTGTACAGAGATCTGGACGTGTTGTGTTATACGTTTATGTTTCAATTGATTTTTTGCTTTATCGATATAACTATATGGTCGCAGCCCACTTTAATAAACCAGTGTTAACCATATTATATTATACATACATATACGTGATATGGATAATACGCGTGAATCAAATTCGAATAATATAATACCGTGTTGCAGGCTTCGTGCATACCTAATTAAATTGTTATAGGTACTATATAAGTACCTATTATTATTACATTATCTCTTTTTATATTAATCATTGTATAACAATGTCTAACTATAAATAAATATGTATAGGTAGGTATATAAATAATTACATTTTTTTTAAATATACATTTCCGTTAAAAAAATAATTTTTAAATATTTCATAGTATTATACTTATTTATAGATATTATATACTACAATTATAGGTGTAGGCAGTTATTAAAATTATCGTAGTAAATAATTAGTACCTAAATATTTATATCATAGAAACGTACTTATTAGTTATCGGTGTTATCACGATAACATATTATATCATATCATATTTTATCCTAAATTATCGCTGCACGTGAATTGCGACCTGGTGATGTTTAACGACTACACAAATTGCGTCCCAATGTAAAAACATTATTTTCCTTCCATTTTTCCAAGACTTATTAGGACTGTCAATAAAAAATTATGGCGTTCGACAGGTTAAACATATTGATTTTTGTCGTTGTTATGCAATTAGAAGTAAGCAAAATGAAAATGTGCCGGTTTAAATTATAGGAGTGTAATATAAAAATTAAAATTAAAAATAATAAAAAAGTTATAAATATAAAATTAAAAAATTAAGAAACTGGTAAAAACTTAAATGGTAAACTTCACCTTTTTTTGTGTTCTTGATTCAAACCAACTGTTTAAATTTTCCTCCACCAACTTTGACTTAAATGAAACCTGCATCCTTTCAATTGAACTGATAGCCACACAATTAATAATAACGATGAGTGTATTGCTTTTTCATATATTCATCAAATATTATTATAAGTGAAAAATTGATATTATTTTTTAGAAATTCAGATTTGAGATGTGTAAATGTTTCAGTATAAGTATCTATATTTTTACTAGGAAGTAAAAAAATACCAATAGTATATAATTATTGTATTTCAAACCATGGATTGTATCCCACAATGGTTTAAAAATGTGTTTTTAATTGTATATAATGCTGTTTTATGATAATTTATTTCTGTGTATAGTATTATGAATATATAGTAATACCCCTTTATTAAAGTTAACCAGGTATAAAACCAATACATTTTTAAAAACTTAAAACTGATTCCTAGATTTTTAAATATTTTTATATTATTATGTTAAATTCATAAGATTATCACAAAATGTTTAAACATAGATAATATTTTTTATGGAATAAAATACAATAATAATTCATTAAGGATGTCGTTTTCCTGGCCATACTTTTTTTTCTTCCATCTCTATCTTTTGCTCCAGAAAACCAACAACTAAGTATTTTACTAGAAAATTCTTTCTCTCTTACTTGAGGGTATTTGGTAACAAGTAGGTAATTCTAGAAAAATAAAATGAGTTAATTATTATAAATACGTAAAACTAATTAAAATTATAAAAATGATAACTGAAGCGATGCTACTTGTTTCTTTAAAAAATGCTAAAAACCAGGAAATACGACATCTTTGTCACGACTCGTTCAAGTACATTTTGTATAGCATACTCATTATTATACTCATTAGTAAATAACTTTGATACAGAGTTTTTTTTTAATAATCTTTAGGATTACACCCTTCATAGATTTAATAAAATACATATATATCATTAATACTTTACAAATTCTAAATTATTAAAAATTTAACCTATAACTTAACTAGTAAGTACTTATATGTATGTGTTTGTCTCGGAAAAGTTTAATTTTTTTATACCATTGGTTTCCCTGTCAACTGCCAAAATTGCAATATAATATACATTATATTTAAATTTCTTTAGTCATTATCTTAGGGATAACTGTTAATAAATGTTTACCACCCCTCTGATATTGATTATACCATAAGACATTTCTCAAGTATGTAAACATAAATATACGAGTAAATTAAGTCTTACAGACTCAGAAGTAAAAATATACCACTAAGTTTTTTTATTAAATCAACATCAACATTTAGTTGACCATCAAAATCTTAAAATCTCCGTTAGAGTAATTTTTATCAATATCAGAGAAATTATTTGTTGTTGCAAATAATATGTTTTATTTATTTTACATTCTTCTGCAGTGCATATATAATAATAAGGATATCTGTAGTTGACAATGTATTATTTTTGAAATAAAAATAATATTCATAGAACTAAATAATTTAACACATAGCTGATATAAAATAAATTCTGGTTCAACATTGTGCTTTCATCAAATTAGTGAAGCTAAAATATATGTTTTACATAATTAATAAATTAATTTAAAAATAGGTAGTACCTTATTTAATTAGCTATTATACTTATTATATTAAATAATAAAATTGTGATTTGTAATTAACATTAAATAAAAATATTTTAAATTTTAACAGTGTAAAGATAGAATATAAGCTTTTTACTATTTTTGAAAATCGGAGCTTATTGATTTTTTTTTGCTCTTTCAGATTTGAATAATTCATGCGCACTGTACAATGCATTGTGGTATCAATGTTCCAGCAATGTTTTATTGGAACATGTAACATCGCAATGCGAGTTTCATAGATGTAAAAGAAACATTGATGCAACACTTAATACCTCATCCAAGAAATAGCATAATCACATAATTTGAAACATATAATATATTATGTACATTATTTCACTGCGATTGAAATGCAATGTGGTGGTCAAGTAATGTGTATGGACTATCAAAAATTACATGCATATATTTTAATATTACGTTGTTATACATTATTTTACTATTGAAATTAACATTCTATAAATGTGTTAAAGTACTATACCACACAATGTTGCAGTGTTGTTATATTGTAACAATATATCATTATATACCTACAGCTTTTAATATAATATTTTATTTTTTTATATAGGTACTCAACATTGTATTGTAACAATATTTTTTTAAGGTAAATACATTTTTTATTTATTGGATTGAATCAGATTTGGGTCTCATCCCCTACCTATTAAATTAGTATTATGAATATATTTTATAGGACTACAGATGACATTTACTTAATCAGTAAATCAGTTAACATAAATTAAAATACACGTTTAACGAGAAATATTATATTACATTGATAAATGGATAAATAAAAAAACAATGAGAAATTAATAAATGTTTATACTTTAACTTTTAACTTTGTAGTTAAAAAAAAAATAATCTTTAATTTTAAGATATGTGGGGAGAAAGTGGGGTATAGTTCCGTACGAGAAGCAAAACTGTATGATAAGTATAGCGAACGGATTTTATTGTAAATACATATTTTTATTAGAATGAGATATTTTAAAACTGATAAAAAATGTGTACGATTTAGATCATTCTAATTGAAATAAACCCAAATTTATTTTACATATATTTAAGTATAAATAATACATATTTTTGCGTATTTGGTAAATTTATACATATTTTGTACATAATTTAGTAATTATTGACTTTTTCATTTATTTTCGACGATGTTTAACAACTACTGCATCGTCTATGAGCCACGAGGGTGCTGTTTTTGAATTGTTTCAATATTTGTTTTATGAAATTATCTATAGCTTAAATTTGTATTCATTCGTATAATACTATATATAGTATATAAATATATTAATTTTATAATAATTAAATGTTAATATTTACTTATGTTATTCAATATTTTAGAAATTTTCAAATATACATTTAAATATTTTATTAATCATTATAATATACCATATTATGTTAAGCCTACCACATTTATTTTGTATGTGCAAGTAGTCAACACTTGTATTATATGCTTATAACATAAACATAAATAGGTAATAATAAAAGTAGTTACATTCACCCCTCCTTCCCACAAAAAATCTACTAAATCAGTATAATATACATAAATTATACATAAATTTAAATGGGGAAAAAATAACTAGTCAAAATTGTACATTTTATAAGATTGGGTCATTATTTTTTTTCATATTAGTTTTTATTAGAAATACCTATTATACTACAGTTGAACACTTAAAATTACTATAAATTATTTATTAAGTATTATTTATTAGGTGCTGAACTTAATCAGTAAATTTATTACTATTTTAATAATTAATATTGTAATTACCATTTGCTTGTCTGAGGCTTGTGAATCAGTGGTTTCTACTAGACTATTACTTAGTGCATATGGACAATGGACATGGCATGTCATACTGATTAAAGCCATAATCTTCCACGGTCTGTGGATCTTCCAGGATTCTATTAGTTTGGATACTTGGTATCTGACTGGAATTCTTTGGAATTATAATAAAAATAAAAATATACAAAATAAAGTATGGTTTAGGTATCGAGTTAAGGTTTGATATTATGTATTTATAATTTTGAATGGTTAAGAATGTTAAGATAAAATTAAGTTAAACTTAATTAAATTATAATAGGTATAAAAAATACTGTAAACCCTAAATTAAAATATAGAAACTAAGAGAAACCATGTGATTATTATATCTTGAACCAACTTCAAAAATTATGTGAATATATTATAGCTTTTATAATTTACCATTTGCTGATTGGAGTTGGCAGTAGATAATATTTTGTGTGTATTCTTCTCTACACCCTGCAGCACCAATATATTATATACTAAAAAAAATATAATTTTTAGTTTTTTTAAACCGTCATTACAAATATTTTCATGTTATATACCCCATACTCCATAATATATATATAATACATATACTTTACCTTCTTCTTCAGATTCAAAAGAATCTGAATCCTTATTAAAATTAGATTTTTGAGCTTGACTACATGGCTTTTTATTTTTTAATTCATCGACTTCGTTCGCAGATGAGTCTGAGCTCAAAACCAATTTGTGATGCCATGCTTTCTTGAAATTAGCTATAATTGAAATTTGTAAATCATTATTTATTATTAGTATTGTGTTATTATTATTGTATATTTTATGACTTGGAGCTGTGTAAATTATATGAATAACAGTTATACTTACTAAATTCTTTACCATTATTTGCCAAATGAATCTTATAGCTTGGCCAATCAATCTGAGGTTCACTTGCTATATTAATGATGTCACTAGTAACAGTAGTCGGTGGTGGTGGCCATTTACAATAAATAATAGTCCGGCCATCTAGCTAGACTTGATGTCCTAATCAACCAATGTGTTGGTATAACACTGAATTCGTTTGTATCTGTAAAACTCCCTATAACCCATCTTTTGGTTTTTGGAACCTAAATTGTATTAAAATATTAGAATAAATAATGCATTTTTTTATTATAGGCTTCAAGATAATAAACTAATTATTTTACTTATTTTAGGACATTAGCATTTAGCAATATATAACTAAATACAGGGTCGGCTCAATGTGGTAGCAAAATAGGCAGCCGGCTAGGGCGGCACTAATGTGGGGGCGGCAAATTTCGAATGAACCAAAATAATTTAATTATTATAATATAATATAGTATGCTGAATTATATGTTCATTGTTCAAAATATAGAAAAATAAATATGTAATAACTAATAAGTAATAACACTAATAACTAATAATAATATACTATTGATACTCCGTTTACCGAGAACGCACGAAATAAGTCAGGATATATCTTTTGATCAAATTACCCGATTAGAAGCTGAATCTTTAGCCAAAAAAATAAAAAATTTTAACTTTGTGTGTTGCGTTGTAATTTGGCACTCAATTTTAAATCAAATAAATTTAGCGAGTAAAGTGTTACAGAAAGTAACATTAGATATATCTGGCGCAGAGAACAACTGTCAATAGACGAAATTAAGTTTAACATAAAATCAAGAAAACAGTATATAGTATATATAATACCCATCATAGGCGTGCGCAGCACTTTGATTCAAATATAGCACAGTTTTTTTTCTTAATAGGTATAGGTACTCTGATACTCAGTAGTCAGTTTAGGTAGAGGTTGTTTTGTGGCAATAATACGCTACAGTTAAAAAAAACCATTTAAAGAAGAAAAAAAATATTTTCAAATAAAAAATCTGTTACACAAAAACACATAGGTAGTTATTACTTTATAATAGGTTAATCGGAACTAATATTTTGAATTTTTCAATTATTTCTCCATAATCAAGTTTTATACATAATTCTTGTTCAATATACTCATAAAAAGTATAAGCCTTCAAGACGCTCTTGGTTCATACTTCCCCAAAGTTTAGACTTTAAATATTTAGCTTAGAAAAAGCTCTCTCGCCGGAACAACTTGGACAGGCGTATTATAATAAATAATTCTATTGTTTTATAGAAATAATTAAAAATATTTGCTCTGTCGGATTGACCTATAGCTATTGAAGCCACTGAGTAATAGTCGCATCACCGTTGATGAACCTTTAAGCATTTATTCTGTATTTGGAATATATTTTAATAGTCTGATTTCACTTTTTAATTCATCAATACTAATATCAAATGTTTTAAACAAATAAGCATCATAATCATTTTCAGTGCTTGTCAGATTGATTAAGTTTAGAATCCGCCACAGGTACGGCACAGCTATAGGCCGCACATATAGACCTCACCCGTGCGCCTATAATAATATATACCTATAATAAGTATATAATTGCAGGTTATCATATAGATGTAAAGAATCTATAAGAATTGTTATTATCTCTATAATAATAATATGATAATAATTTTATTAGTATCAATAAAACATTTCCGACAATAAATCAATTTTACCTAGTAAAAAACCGCGTATATTATTACTTATCGACATAATCTCGAAAACAATTCGTTTTTCCGTCGAATACCTTCCATCATATATAATCTATAAGATTGAAAGGGTTTATTCGTCTGCGATTTTTTAGTTTTCCAAAATAGACCCCCAGATATTTTTTATACTACTATACATATCTTTTTTAATTGTATATAGGTAGAATTTATGGCAACCTGTCTAAATAATATATATTGTAGTGTTATACCCTATATATATTATACGGCTAAAGTTATAACAGGTATTAAACCTACGATGCCCGCCGCCCGGCCGCTAGTCATGTAATATATTATTGTGACGGGTATATATACTTTTATATTATTTAAAAATAATATATATACATACATACACACGCCGTCAGGTTCAAGCGATAGCTTCGCGGAGTTTTTATTATTATTATTGCGCGCCCGTGCGTTAACTACCCGCATAATATATATATATATACCTATAGCTGTATTAAACCTGCGTGCAGCGTGTGTCGGTCGTCGTTCGATTGGGTCTCTCGCGTTCTATCCGGAAATCTGGTTAATTTATTTACCGAGGCCCAGGTCCCTCTACATTACACGCACTGTAAATATACAATAATAATAATAATATGTTTATTTAGAGTCTGTCGACGGCGGATCGATTTCTCCGTATACGCAGTTAATATAATATATATCTATGCGTTAGATGTGTGTGTGTGTGTGTAAAAGGTATGTATATATATATATATATTTACAGCACACTCGCAGTCATTAATTTACATTTCTCGTTTTGTCTTCTATATGCATTCGTGACGTTGCGGATCCCTTATATATAATACTACCCACACACGTATCTATCGGTGTGATATATATATATATATTTGTGAAAAGGAGACGGCTGTGCAGTGGCGGCGGCGGCGTTGAACGAGAGGTGTTGAGGTGAAGGAGCAGCAGAAGAGCATGAAAAGAATAATAATAATAATAACAACAACAACAACGACGACGACAATATAGCGAGCGTGCGCGCGTGAGAGAGATGTACGCGTGGAGAAGTGGTGTCGTCCTGCGCGCGTATATAGGTGGCGGCGGCGGGGTGAACGAACAGCTCAATCGGCCGGCCAATAGCACTGGGCGGCGGGTCCGGGGGGCGTGGCCCGGTGGTCGCGCCCGTTGGCCCGCCGGCCCCGCGTAACCATGGCACGGTGGACGGGCGGAGCCTGTGCGGCGGCCACGGCGGCCCGCGACCAGACGCGCCGGTAGACTCGTTCCGACGACGACGATTACAACAGATCGAGCCGCGGAGACGAGTCGCACGCCGCCTCCGTAGCCGCCGTTTTTCGGGAATACGCGCGGCCGACCGCGAAACCGTCACCGCGCACACGCGCCAAACAAACGCTATTTATAACGTTTATATTATTATTATTATTATTATTATTATCGTACGCATTGTCGACGACGTCAGATCGTGTTGATTTGACCTGTTATCGTATATACGCAAGCCCGCGATTGTCGACTTTTATCGTTTCGCGACGGATCCGGGCCTGCAGGTCATGGCCCTGGAGACGGAACGTTGCAGCCCGAACAACGCTTCGAGCCCCGGCCCGACGGACAACAACCGGCGGCCCGGGCTGGACGACTGCAGCGATCAGACCAAAGAAGTGGTGTCGTCGTCGTCGTCGTCAACGACAACGTCATCGCCGCAACAGCAGTCGCAGCCGGACGTCGCGGTGTCCGCGTTCCGTCCGGTGCGCGACGAGGCGGCTGTGGACGGTGACGAAAATCGAACTCCGAAGGCCGTGGCCGAGGAATCGTCACTGTTGGTCTGCAGCAAGCCGCTGAGCATATGTTCGCCGCTCCAGAACAAGACCGTCGCCGCCGCGACGACGGCCGATCCGCTCCACAACCGTCACGTTTCGCCGCCACCGTTGCAGCAACCCTCCACGAGGAAAAAACCGTCGTCAAACGTTCAGAAAACTCAGCAAGCCACTGCGGACGTGCCGCGGTGGGTCCACCAGCAGCAACAACACGCCGCCCACAACGGCGATCACGGTCCGCTTCAACCACCGTCCACCGCAGCGGCCGCGGTTGCGGTCGAGTACACGATGGCCATGGCCGCGGCAGCCGCCGCTGCCGCCGGCGGTGGCGGTCACGTTCCGCCCGTGTTTCCGTTCAACTCGTGGATGTACCGGTTCAACTTCCTACCGATCGTGCCGGCCGCGGCCGAGTATTTCCGGGAAATGCAGCACCACAACCTGCACCACCCGACCGCCGGCGGTGGATCGCCTGAAATGAGCGACGATCGTCCGACGGCCGCGGCGCTGCACTTACAGTCGCAACACGCCGAGTTCGCGAGGCAACAGCAGCTAACCGGTACGGTGGCCAACCTACACCACCATCATAACAATCCGGTAGTTCCGACGCCGCAAGTGGTGCAGTCGGCAGCGCACCAACCCCTGCAGCCACCGCCTCCACCGCCGCCGCCACAACCGTCTTCGCTGCAGCCGCCGATGATGGCCACCGGTTATGTTTCCCGGCCGGCCAGCACTTCCGGTTCGTCGGACGTATCGTCGTCGTACGGGCCCCCGACGGCCGCCGGCGCCGGAACCACGAAGAACTGCGGCAGCTACCGTTCGCCGTCACCCCGCTCGCCCAGCCCGTTCCGGTTGGCGTTTTCCGTCGACAACATACTCAGACCGGAATTCGGTAGCAAACTACATCACCACCTGCAGCAGCAACACCATCATCACCAGCCTTTGCCGCAGCAACACCACTACCGCAACGGCAGGCCGTCGTCTGTGTCGCCACCGCCGCCGCCGCCTTCCGTGGCCAAAATGCACTTTAACACTCTGCTGCAGAACAAGCCACACTCTCAGCAGTCCATTCCGTCGCTGCATCGGCCCGCTCCGACCCGTCCCAAAGCCGTGGCTGCCGGACCAAAACGGCCGGTGTCCGCTGTTGCGGCGGAAAAGGCCAATAAGCGTAAACCGGCACAGCAGCCGTTGCCGGCGTGCTCGCCCGTCATCATCAATAACAACAACAACTATGACAGCGACAACAGCAAGTCGGCGAATGGCGGCCGGAGCGACCACCACCACAAGCCGGACGACTCGGGCAATGAACAGGAATCCGCGGGATCGGACGCGACGGGAAGCGGCGACCAGCAATCCAACGATAAGGAGATGTGGCCGGCATGGGTGTACTGCACCCGGTACTCGGACAGACCGTCTTCGGGTAAGTGCAAAAACATTTTTCATTATCAGGTTTATATGTACATCGTTGAGTTTGCACTCGATTTTCTGCTCTGCAATGTTGCAAAAGTATAAATTGTCCGCATGGTTATTGGTTTCGAAAGGTCGTTTTCGGTTTTACGGCTTTATTACATAATATTATACCTGAAATTATAATTTAGGTATGTGATAATGAACTCGTCATCGACTGTTGCGATGTTTTTTTTTTTTATTCGCCGTCTGTGTTTGCCTATTTCTGGCAGCCAGATTGCCGCCGTCGCTCAATTATGTAAATTATATTAGATATATATATATTATTTATATGTACGCGCAAAATCGTTTTCAACGCGATTTAATCGACCGGACAGACCGCAGATCATAATATGATTACATATTATTATACTACGAGTATTGTATATAATTCGTTTGCTATAGCACATAGTCTATTATATTATATACCTATATATACATAATAATGTGTTCGAACGTCTCTAAACGTCGTACGATAATCGTATATTTAAACATTATGCTTAAGTATGCACACACACACGCATAATATATATAATATATATATAGTCATTAGCGTTTAAATACATAAATTAACATACGAGAAATTAAGTCATTCGTCGCGTATACGCAATGGGAAAAAAAAAATAATCCGCGCGCGATTTTCGATTCCGTTCGTTTCTGTATATATATAATATACGCGTATAACGTATAATTTATGCGGATAAATACGAAAGAAATCAAAAAGAAAAAAAATAAACCGTCTCTATTCGCCGCCGTCGTATATATACATAATATTATGTACACACGTTGATACGGTCGTACGATATTATATTGTCGCACACGTTGAATGCGATTAACGATTATGTTGGTATATATAATATATTAATGTGCACTGGTTTAATAATATTATATTATACACTGCAGCGTTATTATGTTTAGATGTCTACAATATAATATGATACGCGTAGGTGTGTTATTGTACCAACATGTATACACACTCGCATAATGATATAATTATATACATTAATATAATATATTTCGCATTCGTGTCTTGAGCCGATTTTCGTAATGATATATTCGTTGCACTTGTCGTCGTCGAATGATTGACGACTGCTTTAACATAAATACGACCGATACACACGAAGCGTGTACATGTGTGTGTGTGTGTGTGTGTGTGTGTTCGAATGTTTTTGTTCCCGTTGTTCGCCTATTATATTATATATATTATTATAAATCGGCCATTTAACGTTTTATGCCCGCGAAACATGCGGCGTTGCGTAATGGTAGGCGAAAAGTAAAAGTCATATTATGCCTATATACTTATAAAGTTATAATGCGCACAGCTATTATTTAATAAGCATGTCAATGAATGTATTTAAAATGTCGCGACCCTGTGCTGTGGCGGTGGCGGACATTCCACGCGACAATTCGCGATATTATTTCGAAACGGTGTCTTATGCGCTCTCTATATAGAAACCGAAAAGATGTGTAAAATTGATAATATATTTTAATATAGTCTATATGTCGATAATCGACGCCGTTGTTCAGCGAGGCGACTGTTAAATACAATATTTTGAAGGCCGTGAATTCATCACAAGAATATATTAAAACGCTTATATTGCCTATATTATTATTATTGTCGTACATTCGCAATATTATAATTCAAAATTATATGCCAATATTAAATTCTAGTTATTTTCGGGGAAAAAAATCTTATTCCGGTGTGAACCCTAACCTAACATTATATAATCTCTGGTGTTTCGTGACCCACAATATAATGTGTGACGCGTTTTGAACGTATACGTGTTGGTATGGCTTGTCGTTGATTTTCGCACATTTCCAAAGCCCGAGCATATAGTGCAAATATTTTTACCGTAAATCAAGAAATATATATGTCGGTAGAAATTTTTCCTATTATTATCTATGGAAAAATTGAAAATACCAAATACTTTATAACTATATAGGTACTGCAAGTACCTATTTACATATATATATTTATATTATATCGTGTTCTTGAGCATAAAAACCTCCCTATAATGTTTTATATAATTAGTAACTCCTGCCCGGCGATATCGCGGTCCGTCACAGATTTTGGTCAATGTGATTAGAATTTCGTGGTAAGTTGATTAATAGACTCCTATTAGGTTTACCGCGATGATCAATAAACGGGAAGCGTACTAATCAAATAATTGATTATATATTATATACGCCCACGGTACAGTACATATAATACTATAAGTCGACACTATATACGATTCTGCAGTGATATCTGCACATTTAGCATCATTTCAGCTGGCTTCGGCTAATCTTCAGCCGTTTGACTTTTATTAACCTTATTGTTCGTATATAATAAAATAATTTTTGATTTAACTAATTATCATCAGCGCAGAAAAGTCAACTCTATCACCGAGGATTATCGCTTGGTTAGTGGTTTTTGGTGTATACAAATATATATATTGAAGTACATGTAGTACGTACGGTATATACCTAATTTGTGTGTGTGGTTTGGGTACATTTAGAATAACGTGCAGATTACAATGATATTCGCGCGTTTGGCCCTGCACAATATTCACGATGTTTATGTACCTATTTAATATAATATATATAGGTATATGATGGGTATATGCGCAATACACTACGGATGTGATAATTGAAAAATAATATTTAATTGTGGGATCGCGTGACTTGTCATCGCATGTGTAGAGAGAATTTGTAAACGCGCAGTGTCTCGAAATTATTTTTTCGTGACATTTTTTTTTTTTAACTGGTTTGTCTATAATGAAAAAAATAAATACCATTATACTTACTAACGCGGATATTCTATTCGGATAATTATTAGTTATATTATGGTGGTCAATAATGATGACAAAAATTTGCGTATTCCAATTAATCACCATTTATACGGAGGTCGTGATGACCGTTGTCGTCTATAATAGCGCACAATCTTTATAATGTTCCAATACAGAGCCACGTATGTAGATTGCATCACGTAACCCCTTAATCTATAGCCGCTGACCATAAATTAAATACTGATGTAAAGAGGTAGTATACTCGATTCCCCTATACTATATAGTAATCACAGCGTGTTGACGCGCAAACACAACATTTTTATAATAAAAACAACGGTTGTGTGACCTACCGAAATGTTTTTCGCGGTTTGTTAATGTCTTGACAATAAATTTATGGGTATTGAGTTGTGATGCTTGCTGCACGATTCCGTTAAAATAACCAGTACCTATATATAAACTCTTCTTGAATATGATGTACCTAAGTAATTTAATTTGCCGCAGAATTCTTTAAACGACACCGCCGTACAATTAATCGTCAAATGTATTATACTATGCACAAAATCTACTTGGTATAATTAATTTTTAAAGTCATTCGAGGTCAAAATTATAATTAACCACTTAGATAATGAAGAACCTCGCGTGTCCTGATTTTGTAATTAAAGCCAAAAATGAGAATTTTATAAATTATGTCACCTCCAAATATTTTTGGTTGCTTTCCTCCCGCCCTGTACACTAGTCAGCTTAAATGTTTAGCACTGATACTATTAAAAAGCATTTCAAATAAAGCGAAAGAAGTATACAAACAATTATCTAAGAAATTTGGAAAAAAAAATAGTTTAAAACTTAGCGGTATTTAGGTTGTAATTTTATTTTATTCTATGAATTAGTTATATAGGTTAAAAATCACAAGATCAGATGATGTAAAAACAAACGTTAAACTATATAAAATATTTCAGATGCCATTGTTTAAGAATGTATTTAATATATGCCAAAAATCAATTTAAACGTAGAAAAAATAAAAATCTCAAGAAAAAAATAACTTAACAGAATGTGTATTTCATTGTACCTGCGTTTATTGTATACACGTGAATCGAATTTATGTAGCTAACGTTTCTTCTCATTAAACCGATAGAAAAGGAAATATGCAGTGAACGTCGTCAGGACGAAATAACGTTTGATTTTCATAATACAATAATGCCTAATAATACGCGTGTGTACTGACGATCGTTTACAATATATATGCGCCGTCGAATTGTGGTTTTGTATTATGTACGCGAAGTTGTGGTGTGTGCATAAAAACTACGGGGGTGGTTTATGCGCTCTCCGTCTGTTATATACATGCGACAAATCCCCAAACGCTCACGCTCTCGCACAGATACACACCCAATAAATGTGTATAAATAATACGTGTGTGTGTGTGTGTGTGTGTGTATACAAAACCACCCTAATCGCGTAATAGTCGCTCGTGTTTTTTTTTTGACATTATCTCCGTCGCAGCTTCTCACCACACCCCCTCGTTTCGGTTGGGTAGGGGTGGGCGTCGGCGGCATCGTGTTTAACACATGTACGCACATCGCCGACGGTATATGATGTGTAATATAATGACATGATATAATATCGCGATAAATAAATGATTGTAATAATAACACAAACGACGTATAATGGTCCCCGGGCGGCGCGAGCGGGACCACATCGGCGGCGACAAAAGACAATTTTATTATATACTATAATATATTATTATATTATTTCACGACAATGGCGGTTTTTTTTTTTATTTATCTTTTTTCCCGTTCCGCATTCGCTCGTATGTTGTTATTGTATATTATACGGGCCTTATGTCGCCGAAACCGCAGCGGGAGCCGCGTATACATATTTTGAATCGGTTTCGACGGCTGACGTGCATACTGCATAATATACAATATACATATAATAGTGGTTTTTCGTGTACTGTTGTTGAAAAATAATGATATTTTCGATTTAAACCCCCACCGCACCGTCGCCCTCTCCTTTCACCGTCAAGAATTGACTTTAAAATCCTCGTTGATCCCGAGTCGTCGTGTATACGTGGATCAATCGGCGTATTACGGCATGCGGAATTGATCAGGTTAGGTTAGTCGCGGTCTTATTGTGTAGCTGCAGTCATAATATGAAGACTACTGCGTGCATGCAGTTCACCCGACACTTTTGGAATAGCGATACACGTCATTTTAACCGAGAGAATACATTTTTTTCATTTTTTTTTTCCACAATCCTGTATAAGTAGGTAGATT
Source organism: Rhopalosiphum padi (assembly GCF_020882245.1). NCBI lineage: Eukaryota > Metazoa > Arthropoda > Insecta > Hemiptera > Aphididae > Rhopalosiphum > Rhopalosiphum padi. Next base: position 44,255,941 of record NC_083599.1, read on the forward strand.
CTTCGTTTCTACGATAAAAACGATCGTACATATATTAAAATGTGTGTTTGCGTATTTATTTATAAACATATTGTCGGTCAAATTAAACACGATGATAATATGATGCTTTGGGAAAAAAATGCACTTCTTTAAGGTATTTTATACTTAAAAAAAGCAAATAAATCTTATGAGATTCTTAAAATAATCTTTGTGGTTAAAATGATATCAATAATTTGGTTTGAATTTACGAACCACCATAAATTCTATTATCAATTCTTCTATATAGCGAATACGTATATTATATTTATTTATAAGCAACTTGCAGAGAAAATTCACAATAAAAATTTGGCGTGTCTTTTCACACCGGTTTTCACAGGTCTCGTACGATTATTATTCGGAGAACGCCCGTATCATAAATATAATATAAGCTTATGTTTTATACTTACTGTTGGTTGTAGGCCATTGCAAAATCGTTGTAAAATTTGCAAAATGTTCACGTTTCGCCGAGACGGTGTCACGTTCATTGTTGACAGAAAAAAATGTCAAAATTGTTATTTTTTACACAATAAGTCAATATACGCAACAATCGGACATTCGTCTACTATTGTATATATGCCATATCCTCTACAGACCTTTTGGTTTTCGACCATAACAAATATCTTTGTCTTTTTGAGCTTCTATAATTAATTTATAAAATTATTAGATTGAAATAAACAAATTATACTTTATTTTATATTAATTTGTATTTTTGATTTATAACACATAATACAAATATGTAGTATAAAAGATATAAAATAAAGTTTGAGCATAATATTTATAATATTAATAAGTAATAACTTTACTATATAATCGGTAATATTAATTTTCTGTCGATTAAATAAATTGTCTAACATATAACAGCAAATTATTTTTCTTCATCATTCTAGTTTTTAACATTTGTTTTTTTAACTGCTCTCCGTTTATAGTATCTTTTTTCAACTTTGTCATATTCGCACGATGTTGATTACTTTTTAATAGTATTCTTGATTGTATCCAGGAAATTGTTTTTTTTTTTTTTATAGCGGAACACTTTTATGTAGCTTACATTAAACTTTAAAACACATAAAAAATATACAAATAATTTAAATCTTAGATGTACCTATACGCGTAAAGGAGTTAATAATGAATCATTTTAAAATTGTATAGTACATATAGTACATATTTCATTTTTATTTTGTGTTCAAACAATTGAGCAAGTATAAAAAACTACATTTTTAATAAGGCCCTAATAAGACGTAGATAATAATAATGCAATAGTATAATAATGTAGTGAATAATTGTCGCTATCTCTGAGATGGCGTAGTGATTATCATTAGAAAACATTTTAGAATATTGCTTTTACAATAAGTTAAAATGTAGTATAATAAACGGATATTAGAAGAACTTTTGTGTTTTAAAGTTATTTTTATCCATTTATACACGAAACACAAATACTTATTAATAACATACCACGCGTAAAAACATTTCATAAACAAATTTAATGATTTCCAAGTTCACTTGGTTTTACTCTATTTTTGTACACAACACGCATTTTAAAAACTACAGCAGCTATTCAAAACGGGACCAGTTTTTCTCGGGTAACAATTATTTATTTTTTTTTGGATATCTGCTGGTTTCCCGAACCCGTTATTGAATTTGTCCATGTTATACACGGGGTATATTTAATGAACCTGCTCGAACACGTTTCAGAGTTCACGGTTTAAAACTCCATTAAAAAAAACAAATTGTATTCTTATTGTGCCTGCAGCTTTACATATAGGTACGCGTAATTTAAAATTTTACGAAATATGAAAACAAAAACCATAAATATGGTTATTTATAAATGATATTTAATTAATGTTCAATAAAAATGTTTTGTTAAATAATTCATTTCATTAATATATATTTTATCTAAGAATAGCAACATCAATATTTACATATTTTAACTTAATTCAAGTTCTATTTAAAAAAAAAAAAATAAAAAATAAGATAATAACGGCTAAAATTTGTTTGTGTTATTTGTAAATATATAAATAACCATTGAACAGTATTTAAGTTAAACTTCAACAGAAAATAAAAATTAAAAAGTGAAAACATTCAATAACATTGCAGTCTTAATGTAAAAATGTAATCGTTAAAATAATGTAGAAAATGTCGCTTTATATTATTTACATTTAAACTTTATTTAAGTTCATTATGATAACCTCAAGGTAAAAATAAAAGTAAACTTTAAAATTAAAATATGTAACAGAACATTTTTGACTAAGTACCTATGTACAAACACTTTTTCAACATTTATTTAAATATATACAATCCGTAAATATATATATATATATATATATACATTTTACAATAATAGTTTTTTAAGAAGAAAAAATGAAATTATTGTGATAGAAATGCCACTTAATGGTATCATTATTCTAAGAGGAAATAAAACTTAAAAAAAAATGATTTTAATTTCAAAAATTATTATGAAAACCAACATAATAGTTATGTCTATATAATATGTCTTCATGATAATTATTAATTAACCATATTATATAATGTTTTACAAACTACACACCATTCGACTTTTAAATTAGGTTGTTTAATTTAAATTCCATTTAAAAACAAATATTGTTATTAAAATAAATAGATGATGTAAGTTTAAAAATCTTAGTGTGGCCGCGGCGGCGTGCCGTCGCGCTGCAATAATCACGTCATAATTTTACGTAAGTGTACTAGAAAATAATTGTATACAATTAAATCGAGAGCGTTCCAACGTTAATTGCTATATAAGTGTGATACATGTATATTAATTTTGTCAAAAGGTCAACCCACGTTTACAGTGAAATCAATTACGTTTAACGGTATAACCGATGTTTAATCTTTACCTATAGCTTAATGTACCTGTATATTATATGACGCGAAAGAAATACATCGAAATCAATATAGAAATTAAATCGTCAAAGAGAATTCGTGGTCGGAGACGATCGATTTTATTTTTTTTTGTGATCCCAATATAGGTGTATTATGTATAAACAATAAAGGTATATTAAACTCACGTTGTATACGTCGCACTTCGCATCGTTCTTATAATATAATCTCAAGTAGCTCTTGCCTCTCGAAATTCTTGGCATTTTTGTCATGTATACGTACCTAAAGTGTAACCGTGTACACTATTCCTGACCTCATTTTATGATTTGACGTAAAACCGCAACGATATGGTATTTATGTCATACGTACAGGAAAACGGTTTTCTAAAATTTTCAATTTTTTTCCCCTTTCACGTTTCGCATTACGTTATCGACCATAGTCGTCAATTTAAACGATTGCGCACTCTTGTAGTTTCGAATTAATTAGATCAATATGAAGTTGTTTAACCATATTACCTATATGTAATAATACTATATTATGATCATTGAATTTCATCATATCTACAGTTTAATCTCATGTTTCGTTTGTACGTTATAGGTAACTGCAGCCTATATATAATAATTATTATTATTGTATATACGTAGTAACACTCTCGTATAGTCTCGTCACGATACAATTCCAGAGTCAAAGCCGAGTCCGATTGAGTAGCCGAAACAGACAATTTAAAATTTGACTCGAGAGCGACACGCGCGCTGTTGCGTCGTTTGCGTATGATATTTATAACGAATTGCACGACACGGTCTGCGCGGTTGGTGCATTTACGAAAAGATGATGGTTAGGAAATTCAAAAGCTAAACGTTAATGTAATTAATTATGTTCGAACATATTATTTTTTCTCAAAAGCGTTATTGGCTAAACTAAATATCACGTCTCGGACTTGTGCGAACGCATACTTTTGTGTGATGCGGTACACCTAAGCGATTTAATTTTCTCGGTGATTTCCGCGTCGGAGCGAATAATCATTCTGCGACAACCATTTTGCGGGGCTCGCCGTCAGACCTTTATACACACACGTATGTATATATATATACGTTCATACGTATTACCGAACGGCGTCGGCGTAATACGGAATAATAGAATAAATATATATACATTTATTTGCACGCGCGCGTGCGTGGGTGTGTGTGAGACGAGCGCGATGATCGATAAAACGCGAACGGTCTCTCCGGCTGCCGTTTCACCGCCCAATTACCGCGCGCGCACAGCGTCGGCCGGCCGATTGTTTTATTTAGCCACGCGCGCACGGCCGACGACCACGACCGCGGTTTACTCGATACTATTTATTTATACATTTATACGGATACACTATAATATAGCTGCGTTATCCGGTTGTGGCCGGATCGAAATTAATTTATCTCTGTATATCGTTTTTCGATTTGCTTCGGTTGAAAATATCATATGCAAACACTGCGATTGCAATGAATAATTTTATGGTTTTCCGCGATGTAAACCCAAAAATACTGTTGAAAACAACACTCGGCAAATGATGCTCAAACCCCAACGCAAATCCAATTTTGTTAAGATCACCAGCGTGGATGTGCAATAATTAGAATGTAAAATTACATTATTTAAACATAATATATATAGGATGTTATTTTATGATGGTAAAAATACAATATTTTCCTTACCTGAACATCATAGAAATTAGAAATAATAAATTACGAATACGATGTAATCATCAATTCGTGAAAACCATACAAACTCTATGCATTAGAACGGACGATTTTGACTTCGGAGTGATGACATTTGATCGACGAATTTCAATCATGTACCTTTATTTACAAAATATTCGGTTCTGTTTATCTGTGAGGTCCCGCTATAACTAATTTCACTTCACATACGCTGTATGAGACTAATATAGAAATACAATTTTGTTAACTTTCTTTAACTATATATACTATCTATATACAATATTCTGTTTTTTGGTTTTTGAAATATATACATTTTATCAAGACACATAATTTACACTTATTCATTCATATATATTTAATATTAGGCACATCGTATATTAAATAAAAGGCTATACGTTACAAGCAATACATTTTTAGTGTTGTAATAATCGTCAAGCTTACTGTATTATGTTTATCAACGACAACATAGTCCCTCGTTGGTCAAATCGATTTTAAAGTTCCATTCTGATATCCCGAGTCTCTGCTCCCTTTTCAATTTCACTTTTCGTCTCAAACCATTTATGATTTCACAATAAACCCCTGCACGTGTCTCGCAAATCTCTCATTCCCCTCGCTTCATTTTTATATAAACGATGTGTGTGTAAACATATTATATGGTTTTGTTTTACTGCACTTGTTGTGGTATATACACTATATCCATTTAATCGTTTACACATATAACCATGCAGTCAATTATTCATAAATCTCATTACATTATTAGGTTCGTATATGTTCACACCACACATATAATAACTCGATAAATAGATAATAATATCACATCGAAAGTGTGGGAAACCGTTAGGGTCTGTTGGGTGATTTTATTTTGTTTACACACTTGCACACACTACATTAGCCTACTCCATTATATTTTTATTGTTTGTTTTCTATCTTGATATTTATTATATTATGGTTTATATACATTAGAGAATCATAAATTTACAAATTGCCATTACGGGAATCATGTTTAACGGTTTCAAAATATTAATTATATAATTCAATCGGCTAAAAACATATACGCATGCACTGCGTTCATTTTTCTTGATTTTTTATCCGTTATAAATAAACATAATATGATAATGATATTGTGTATACAATTTCGTATTAATTATTAAAGGACAGATTATGTAGGTAGGTACTTACTTGATCATATTTTATGATAGATATTATCGTATTTCATACAATACATATAATACATACCTATATGTTGTTTGGTAAACGGTAAAAAAGTCCGGAAAAACGGGAAAAGTCCAAGAAAAAAATAATTTAAAAATGATATTATTTATTAGGTTATTTAGGTTTATTAAAGGTTATAGGTAGCTATACATAATTGTGCATATTATCATTATTTTAAAATTACTTATATTATATTAAATTATTATGATTATAATATTTATTGACTACTGAGTACATATTATAAGTTAATTGTCACATGTAATTTACCATTAACGTTACTACTCCCTATTCCTTTTTCGTAAACAATGTGATATATTTTGTAATATCAGTTCGACTGGTTCGTTATCTGCAGATCTTTGACATAATATTTGAAGACAGTGTTCCAAAGTATTTTGTTTCCTTTTAGATGTTAGCCCAATATCGTTTAATTTTATTTTTGCAATATCGACACTTATTTCCAGTCGCATTTTATCAATTAGCTTCCATATCGTAGGATGGTTATGCCCCACTACATGTTTGAATCTATTATTCCAGTTCTCACAAAATATTGTTTGTTCGATGTTCCTCATTTAATGTCAATTCGCGCACGTTCCATATTTCTGGTGGATACAATGCTTTAATTCGACGTACTATTTGAAAAAAATAACTAAGCTCAATAAAACATTTTTGTTTAATAATTTTTTTAAGAACTAATTTAATTTTAATTTATTTTAAATAATTTTTTCTGGGACTTTTTTTCCCGGACATTTTTACCTCGGTTTTTTCCCCTAATATCGTGTTATGTAGCTAGTGAATGCGTATTTTAACTCTTAATATTCAGCAGTGTTGAAAAATTCAACTTGTTTAGGCAATTACTATTGCGAATACATAAGCCACGACGACAATATTCCTACATATATTAGGTATTATAATATTGTCTTTGGTACTCGCGTATTAGAGAGAATGCGCTTAATAACGATAATAATTCATCCGCGTGTACCTACTTGCCTTAATAATATGTATAAGTATGTACAGGCCGATCGGATGATACAACAGACTATTTACAGTATGTGCAATGTGCATGTATATAATATATAGGTATACGAACCAGGCAAATCTCCGAAGAGATCTTATTTTAATGTCAGTTTATAAAATAATAATAATACTCTATGGGTATTGGTGTATATGTGTACATACATATATATAGCAGATACCTACATTATCGTAATATACATCGCGGTAGTACCTACTCGCCGTCGTCTTTAATATATATGTACACATATACGTTTATTATAATAATGTATATTATAATTGTAGATATAGGTAGGTATAGAATTATATAATATATTAGTAGGTACGAACGCATATATGTACATCTAGGTATTACTATCTGTAATAATAATAATGGCAGCCAACTCTAAAAAGCGATCACGAGAAACAAAAGAAAATAATAATAAAAAAAAAATCCATGCGTTATATATATTATATATATATAGGTACTGAATCGCGCGTTTTACAAAGGGAGAATATTACATCCCATATTATTGTAGGTATACCAACCGATATAACATTATATGGGCATGGACATAAGTAATATTATACATGTATTATTATATATACCTAAACATTTATTATGAGCTCGTGTAATTTTTATTTTCTTTCTTCTAATGGCCGTTTTTGCATTTGTATAGAACTACAACCACGGCCGTTTAATACATAGGTAACCTGTATGCACTACCCCGCGGAGTAGGTATACCTATACGTTTTATATGCACATGCATTAATAGACGTGTGTACCAGACTTATTTAATGCATGCAAATAGGTATTTATATATGTATTATAATAATACTGTATGTCGGCATATATAAAGTACCAGTTATATAGATATAATTATATAAAACATAAATAGTGCCACCGTGTAAGTCGTCAGTCGTTGAATATGATACCACATGTAGGTATTAGGTACCTATATGGCTATATTGCCGGTCTTCGTTCATCATATCAAACAATATAGAAGAGTATAAAAATATTGATATGTTATACGTCATAAAAAAAACATTAAATACCAAATTTTGATATATAAGTTTGAAAATAGGTATAATTATTTTTATAATTCACCTATAATATGTATAAAATCTAAAATAAATTTGCTTATTCAATTAAATTTTAAGTAATAGTCTTAATCATAATACTTAGGTATACTTACATATGATAAAATCTATGGACTTTTCATAGTATCGCACACTTCATATTTTTACTCTTGTAATAATATACCTACGTACATATACTTTTAAATTTCAGAAATACTTACACTTTATTTGAAAACCAAATAATATTTAGCTTTAAATTTATAGGAAACAACTTGCAATTTTGCAGGCTACTTCTAATCAATCCCGGTTAAAATATAACATATGTATTATTATGATATATGTATAAATGTTTAAATCATTTAAGATTATTTGACGTTAAGTAAACGATGCAAAATCGATAGATCAAAATAAACAATAATGATGCACATCACACGATATGCAATCAGTTTACTATAACACCTGAACATAACTCATTAATAATAATAACTATAATGAGTCATTATATTAACTCACTAACTGTACAAAATATATAGTATTGTCATACGACTCATATACGTTTACTAAATTTGCAGGAAAAAAATATATCCTCAGAGTAATATCTAGTCTTTTAAACAAGTTCATCAGTAAGCTGCAACTTTTATATCACATTTAAGTGATTCAAACTTTGAACCTAAATATCCATTTCACTCGTGACCTATATAACCGTCTCACGTTTATAAAGTAGATTTGCAAACAAAAAAAAAGTTCTATCGCATTCTTTCGTCTGTGCATGCGGAAAATAACTTATGCTGATCAAAAAAAGAGCCATTTCGCAATCGGTGATTATTTGTGTTGAAATATATCGGAACACCCTAGCACGTGCAAAGTACGATATGGTATAATAGAATCGTGATATCGGCTTTGCGCAGGTCGATCATAAAAATATGACATTTTCAATCCAGCTAGTGGGGCACATTAACAGGACTACTGAGTTAACTGTGCGGAATGCGATAGTGGAAAAGTGCCCAAGCACTACATTATACGCGCATTAACAAAATTACTTTTTGGTATTTCGTGTAGTACGGCGTTGTTTTTCTTCCGAAAAACAAGCGAGCACGCGATTATTTCGTTTTGAATCGATCGCGGTGTATACGACGACCAGCGGTATAAACCTAACGACCGGGTCTGTCCAAAAGCGAATATTATAACGAACGACGCAACTGCGCGGTATATATCCACAATACATGATATTACATGTGATGGCCGAGGAATTTTCGTGACGCGAAACGCTCCCTCTAAACGTGTATAATATAACCATATATAGATACAATACGGGCGTGTGTATTATAATTTACAACACATATTATACACAGTTCATCGTCGTTATAAATTATCATATTATGTAGTTATTATATACGAGACGCGTCCTATATAACATTATGATGCCAATTTATAATACGCCCACCCGACGTGTGCGTGTGCAGACATACACCCCGCTTGTAATGGTTGTTTTTTACAGCGCGAATATCGCAGTCACTGCAGTGCGTAATAAAAGTAAAAACCAAAAGCTCAGAATGTCGTCGACTAAGTTCTTCAAAAACAAATCATAATATCGGTTTAAAAAAGTTTCTTTTTTTCAAACTGGCAACTCCTATATTATAATGTTATATATAGAACTAAAATCATGCAATAAGAAACGTTATAACATTGCGTTTTATTAGGTACCTCGAATTAATACAGAAAAAAATCATACACAGATAATTTTATTATTATATTCCTACCAATTCAAACTTTCTCGCCTAGTATTTATTGGCCCTGTAAAATGACCCAAAAGCAGTTTGAATCTGTCCGCTAAAATTTTGTTGGTACCTCAAATGGTGTATTATAATAATATATTAATTCACAACAACGAACTTAATAATTTACGATCGTCTAATAGTTTCGAAACTAAAACTGTAGTTTCTGAATTTCCACAAAATCGTATTCCGAAAATATTAATTTGTAAAAATAAAACCGTTGACGACAACAACTATAAATATAATATATCAACGAGTATACATTATGTACACCGGCCGACTACAGACGTTTACCGCACGATGTACTTTGCATAATAATATATAATACGACGTAATATATCGTTGTGTGTGCAGACGACCGCAAAGGCTGCTTTTGGTGAACAAACTTTATGCGTGCGCCGTAGATAAGCCTTTCTCGCGTCCCCATTTTCCCGCCCACACCATGACCCTTTCACGCCGCCGTGCACATTATAACGCCTGACGCTTTTGCATCCCGCCCGTTATTATAATATAATACAATGATATATGTGTGATATCCATTTAACGCGCCTCGCTCATTTTCGCAGTAAATTATTTCGATTATTAAAAAATAAATCCACACGGCCCGATATCGTCATATCGCTATACACGATGAAAACACCAATAATTTGTTTTTTTTCCCCATAAAAACCCGCGCGGAACCTCTTATCCTGGTTTTAGTTTCCTATTCGCCCTAACTCTAGCGCCATTGCACCCCAGCGCAAGTATATCTCTGAATTATGTATTAGCTTCGCAGCCAGCATTTACAAAAGCAGCTAGCCCGAGCTACAGTTTTGATACGACGGTTATTATGACATGCCAATTAGTAATTGCTAATTACCACTCGGTTAATTCGTTAGTGCCATGCAGGTGTAAAAAATTATCGTCTACAGGTGTCATTTTTCCATATGATTCTCTTAATCTGCTCGTTCATATCTATAGTCGAGTGAGCAATTATTTTCGCGCCAACTCCTTCATCACTATACATATAAATAGAACGATTACAAACTACGTAATTTCATGTAGGCGTACTTTGTTGGCGATCATATTGCTTATGTATATGTATAATATATATAGTATTAACAGAATATGATTATTGCGGCACATAGGACTTTTTTTTAAAGGATAATATCATCCGAATTGATTCTAATTCAGCAGATCGGTGGGTACGAAATCCAATCGGGTCTGCAATACGTTGAATATTGAAACAAATATCGAACGAGTTTAATGTGGCATGATTTTACATTTTTAAAAGTTCAACGTTAAAATAAAACAATGAATTTTGTACGACGAACACTTTAAACTTTTAAAACATTATTATCTATCGAAATTAGCTTAGCATGACGACGTTAAATGGTTCACACTGTATATAATAATAATATTACGATGACGTGCACGTCCGCCTTATTGTTAATAACGTACGCACGCACCCCCGGTCTTTGTCGATTTACATTTTAAAACATTTACATAAGCCGTATTATATGCCAACGTGGTGTACTTAGACTTATAAACTTGTGTACGCGACGTGTTGAAATTTATATTTAGGTAGAAACGTGTCCATAATTTTATTCTGCAGACAAATTTATAAGTATAATATAATACATAACAATATATTATAGTTTTTGTAGACAATGCATGATTTAAGCGAAGGATGACTATATAAAAGTGTTTCGAATGGCCGCAAAAAAAATTTAATATAATATTTTGATATATTTTTCTTATTTTTAATTAGAATTTTTTTTTACTATAAGCTTATTCACGACGAGGATTACACGTAATGTGCTGATAAAAGATTAATTAAAATATTATATTATTAATTGCATGCTGGATAAACCCGTGTTCTGTTTTGATGATGCAGAACCGGGACGTGTTCCATACTAATGCAGTTCTTGAAAAAAACCATTTCTAAATTGAATCTATAATGAATGATTCGCCTAGAATTTTCTCGAAATTATAAAACGATTATAGCGCAAACATTTAATCACTTCTATATGAGCATGCAGACTATGAAAACAACACCCGACCGCGGTATTGTAAATAATAGAAAATTACATGACCTTCGAATTATGGCTATGCCTACCACGAATGTACATGGTATATGGTTATACGGTAGACAAACGATACATTTAACGTTAACGCATTATTCGCGGTGTGGCACACTCGCTGCACATAATCTATACAACAGTTATCAAAATCGCATTATTAAGGTTTACGCGATTTGTTCAGTCTTTTATTTGTCCCGTAAATATACCTACTCAACGCCGTCTTTATAATTCGCGAGGTCCGATATCAAAATAATTGCCAAATATTTTCCAAAGGTTTTTTAAATACTTACTACTTTATTTTAACCATTTATATTAATGATTCAAAGTTAACGACCTAATTAAAAATAGAAAAAATAGTGTGGCATTTACATTACACCATAACATACCATACCATGCCTGTAACTAGCAAATTATGGTTATGGGACAAAAAAAGCTTGCAGGTTTTGTACTTTTTATCGTAAGCTATGTGGAAGATGTGAATAATGATTTTATGCATTAGAGTAAGGTAACAGAAAAAACAACATTTTTGGAGACTTTTTTGCCAACCTTCGTGTGGTGTCACTTCATCAACGCTAATAGGCAGGACTAACCCAACTCGAGTATTCCCAAAATAAATAAGCCTGGTTAGGTTAGATACCCTCAGTACTCGTGTACTCGACAAAAAAAACGTCGATATTCGCGCAGTTTTTTGAAACTATTGAACCGACTCGAGGTTATCCCCCGGGTGTGTGTGTACGGCGAAAAATTACACACACACCACGACGGTGGCGAATCATTTAATAATATCATTACGATACCTATTACACTTTTACGGCTAACGTACCCACACGAAAACGATCGCCGTCAAGGTCGTTGTTATATATACGCCGCGGTCTACGTTATGCACTGATGCGTGTCGTTATCGGTGCCTGCCTACCTAACAACATGGCAATAATAATAATATCTTAATTATACGAAATATGCACGTGCGTGCGCCGTTCTCCATTGACACCGTAATATTATTATAATATTACCGCGTACACAACACGCGTAGGTACACCGCCGTCGTACCATATCACGCGGCACGAATATAGTTATTTAGACTGATATCAGGGGCATTCGGACGGAATAAAAGCGTTAAAATAATATCGGGTTACGCGGCGCGCACGCACGTGCACAATGTACTTGTGTGTGCGGGTTCGCGATTTATATTATTCATTTTTCAGCCCGGCCGGCCGTATATGTGTGCGCGTTTGCAGTGTACATTTTTCGAGTCGGGATGAAGTGAACACTAATTTTCTGTATACCAGTCGTGTTTTGTCGATTATTAACGGCGACAATATATTTTTGATACGCCGGCGAGCACTATGAATATTATAATGTCGATACCTACATTTCTAATGTAACGCGTTTTGACACATCGACCAACTGCAGCCGATTATACATCATGTAAAACGATGCACTCAGTTTCGAGCTACTTATTATTCAAAAACAGTACAACAATTATTTGGTCGTTTAATATAGTTTTATCGGGAAATCGGTGTAAAATTAAATTGGTTTTATAAAAATAATATTTTTAATGGTATCATCGTTGTTAGAACGTTATTTAAGAATAAACGATATGATACAAAGAAATACATGCAAATTTGTAGTTTCGGCTATTAATTTTTTTTTTTAGAATTTGACTATGTTTATATTACGCACCAGCCATATTCACAAAATTAAGTCAAATGTGCACAATAGTTGCAATAGTTGTGCCGAGGGCCCGTGACAGATCGTCAAAATATTTTCAAGGCCTTTACTATCAACATACATTGTAATTACATGTGCCAATCGTAGCGTTTAATCGATGGCTATGTTACAACACATTTTAGAAAAATTATTTTTAATGATGAGGTACTCAGGAGGTAGGAAATTATAAAACATATTTTTTGGTTTTCGTCTTGATTGATTCACCCACGTGTCTTTAATCTCACGTACATAATAGGTATATGATTTATGATCTGATTATAAATAGCTGGGCCTCGGAAATGAACGACGTTTTACAGCGTAGATTTCATAACTCTCTTACAGTCATATAGATAGTATTGTTGCGTGTCGCCTGAATGCTTGATCTATTTTAGACTTCACCTTTAAAATATCAAGATAGTTCACAATTGATTACGATTACAATTTAAACGTCGAGGTGAGTGATATATGACCCGATTAGAAAATACTTTTTATACTGTCTCTTAAATCAACTAAATTGCCTTAAGCGCGAACTTCACGGTAGGGTTCTATTTCATAAATTACAATACTCGTGAAATGGAAATATTAGCCGTTGGCCGCTGACCCTTAATTCTAAAATGTTTTTGTTTTAAAAAACAAACATTAAAACCATAACGTTTAAAGTATGACACTTTAAGAATTGCCGACCTATAGCAATGTGAAGCTACAAAACTGTCATATACATCTACGGGACTGATTGTCCCATAAATCGACAACCTGACCAAGGTTATTTCTGCAGAAAGTCGTACTCCTAATGGAGAACGCTGAAGCGACAAAGGACGATTTCTTAGCAGCCTACGAAATCAATGAACAAAAAATGAAAAATCGAAAGAAAGGAAGTAAAATAACTTACCTCCTCTGGCCTGTACATGGTAGAAGTCTATGCAGGTTAAGCGTTGACCACAGCAGTGCTATTTGCTTCCGTACAAATCGGCCAACAGGAATCGTGCCATAAACCTTATTAGGCAACAACTTCCGAAAAGCAATTATGGCGGAAGGGACTTATACCGAACAAACCCATCCTGCCGAATCCTCCTCCGTTTCCCGGGTATGATCTGCTACACCGCGGAAATAGACAGGCTAATCGGGTACCATCCTGCAAGTACTGACACTCACCGAAGGCATGGTACCGTAATACGATTTCTAAATCATACACTTCGACTAGAACTAAAAAATAAAACAACTTTATATTAAATAAACCATCCCTTTAGAAAAATTCCTAAAAAAACCCACCATCAAAAAGCAAGCTAAATAAACATTCTTATTATTATAAGTCTCGTATACAATATTCCAGACAACGCCGTATAGCTTACTAACTATATATTATGTAATAACTATAAATTAATTTTTTCAATCAATATTAAATTATAATAACAATTGTGTTAAAAAATGAAAAAACGCAATGATTGATTAATCGCGGTGGATTCGTCGGCTGTTATTGTTCATGCGTCCGGCTACACTCTGTATAATATACGTACGGGTAGCGATATTTATCTTATTATACAACGGTGCGTCGCCGCGAGGTCTCACGTGTTAATATATTCTATATATTATTATAACACGACGTACGATACATAGACGATATTACGCTACCTACCTATATAAAATATCGTCGGTCGATCGCAATGAAAACGAACTGCGTTCGCCGCATAGACATTTTTCTGGCCGCCATATTACTTTATACACGCGCGCACGTCGTGTATACGATGATGGTTACATCGCACTATACGGTCCGCCGCGGTAAAATATTACACGTTTTACGGTGCGGCAGATGCGAATATTGTGTGCAGCACGCCGCGGTCCCCCTTATAATAATATTGGCCGCGACGACAGAAGACGTGTACGATATAATAAATATCGCAACGCCATATGAAACGATGATGATGTGGTGGTGGCGGGGTGGCGGGGCTGCGGTAACAAAGTAACTGCTGCCTTGCACACACACACACACAGAGTATTGTCGGCCGCCGCACATTTATTTATTTATTTTTTTTTATAGGTCGGCGCCCTCCATTGTCGATCCGCAATAACTTTTCTTTTTCTTTTTTCCACCCAGTCGTAATCCCATACATAATCCTCCCCGAAAGCGAGAATTTTAAACGGACCCGCACGACGCGCCCGCGTTTACTATTATATACCACTGCGTCTTTGTGCAGACGATGACGACCGCGCAGCGGATGACAAAAAGCCGCATCGTGGCGGACTATACGCGCGTTCTAGGCATCATTGCAGCTATACCGCGGCTTTGGTACCTACCCGTGTACCGCGCGCGCGGTATATACCTATACGTGCGGCGCGGCGGCGGCGGCCGTGTGTGCGACCAGCGGCGACGTTTCCCCGTGCCCGGTGTGCGTTTCGGAACCCTCGGGGCTATCGGCGTCGACACGGGCCACGCCCCGTCGGGCCGGAGCAACGTCCAGGCCGGCTATTTTTTTTTTCTCCATACCGCGTACGACTCGCACGGCGCACACCACCGCGACCATACACGGCGATGATAATAATAATATTATTTTTATTATTGTACGGCGTACCCATAATTTATATATAACGTGTATTATGGTACATTATATAATTCCATTCCGTCGTGTAAACAACCGGCGCACGAGTATTATATTATTATAGACGTAGGTACAATATTATAGTATATGGGTAGGCACGTTACGGACGATAGTCGTGTGTATACTATACAATGTAGAGAATACTACCTATAGTGACGCTATATGCCGCAACAAGACGCCGCGAATACGATTTAGAGTGTTGCTATATTGTATTTATTGAAGTTAGACGTTGTGGACCAAATACCATTATCCAACGGTTAGAAAAATTATTACTATCAAAAGAAAAAATATATTTATTTATAAAAAGTTCTTAAGTTTTATAATTTGTTGTACGTCGATATTATATTCTCTCTCCCTCTCTCTCGTAATTTTTAATATTGCTTCTTCGTTACTGCAGATTGGATATTTGACTAATTGAATTTACGAACTAAATTTTTTTTTTGACGCTCTCATTATTAAAATGACGCACTACGATAGTCTTAGAACATCAAGGAATATAATATTTTGTACAATAGATGTTTGTTTTTAACTTTTCTGCAGGAGTCATTATTCAAAGGAGTAAATTAATTTAACTTGTCGTCACTTGTAAGGTAGATACCTACCTATAAGTCATTCTTTAAAACACTTATTGTTTCTTTGCTTTGACTGCCGTTATTTTCGTAGTATTAAATTTCTTTTTACCTCTTTTGAAATAGAAGTAAAAATGTTCAACAAGGACACGGAGCTACCTCAATTTCATAAAAAGAATATTGTGTCCTTTACCTTCGGGATACAGATATAGTTAATCATCATTTCTGATAATGCATATATAATTCGGATATTTTATTAACCGCTGCGATGATGACATGATTTGGTGCACATAATAGTATAATACGATGTTTTGTAAATACGAGACGAAGTTGCCTATCCCCTAAAATTATTTATACGTTATATATATAGTAAATATAACTATTTAAGGGATCAAGTATATCCTTATATAATTGATTTAGGGAAAAGGCGGGCTTTGGCCCTTCATAATGGTTAAAGTATTAAGCTCCTTGGCACCCCAAGGGTAGTCGTTTAGAATAAATATTTTTGATTCATACATCAAAGAGTATGATACAAGATTATTAGTTTATATTGATTTCCGGCATCTCTTTTTTTGAAGATATTTTAGAGGTTTTAATTTTGCGAACGAAATAAAAACGTCAACAAATTTAGGTACTTAATTTTATTTTGAAATCTATAAATTAATAATGCCATTAATACCAATAAACGATAAACGTATAATACATTCGTTTGGATATAGCCTGTAATAAGGCTTAATGAAATTTCGAATAATAATTGTTATTGAATTATTTTTTACTTAACCCAATTCAAACAAAATATGTCGTGTATAGGACAGTGGTTTAACTTCGCAAACCCACCCTCGGTTATATGGACTTGCACGTACACATAATAATATATTGTTCTACAAGACGATTCACTGGCCGTGCTCACTATTTTATGTCACATCACGGCTGAGTGGAACTGCAGCATGTTAAATATATTTATAAAGGGCGCATTTAGTGAATCTCTCTGTACGTATATGACGTACGCTATACGCAAGACCGTATATTTTAATAACATATTATTATCTTATATGTATTGTTACTATAATACGACTGATGGAGGAATGTATTGGAGCGGTAACGCAATGCATAGGTCAGTGTGTAGGTTACAGGTTTATAACATGTACCTAACGCACTCGTAGCCCGTAGCCCTGGCTGTATGGTATAATATATAATATAGACGAGAACGGTGCGTCTAACGTTGTAATGTATACGACAAGACTTGACGATGTGTCGTACAGAACACACATTCCACGACTGTTGCGTGTGTACGCGTACTATTATGTATATAATATTATTATATATAGGCAGTTATAATATAGGCTCTGCCAGTCGCGCGCGTCCGGATCTCTATACAGGGCGATCGTACAAGTCCATATATACAAAGCGATGTATTGTAACTATATATATATATATATATAATATAATGATATACGTGTTACGAAAACGGTCCCGGGGGATATATATATATGTATAGGTAAACATGATATTATGTACGTCGTGTGTACTCGCTGGCGGAGGGGACCGTATGCAGTGACGTCTCGGAATTCCGATCACCCTGTATGTGCAGATTATCCGCACAAAGTCGTCACTCGAATACACGTATAGTAGGTACGCGCGTATACGTTTGAATTTTAAATCGGTCTCTGACACACGTCGCAACGCGTACACACACTTTGTGCGTGAGTGTGGGGTACACGTCTTGTCGGTAGTCAGTTTTTCATTACGTCGCATCGCATCGCATATTATCGGATATATTATTATCCTATTTATTTTCCTATTGCGGTGACGACGCGACCGTGTATACGAACCGCCAAACCGTACCGAAATTATATCACGCGGACGTCCGACACATATCGACCTATACGCGTTGAACGACATGAGCACACAATATACACCGCGATCGCATTCGTGTGCGTATATCGTGTTATTGATTTTATCGCCCGAATACTGCATATATAGGTGGTACGCAGGTATTATACGCTGATACAGTCGCGCGCTTTACTCCCCCATTTCACGATGACGAACGGTGGTACCTATACAGAAAAAAATACTTTATTTCTCACGTTCGACGACACGGAGGGTGTTTGGTCGTTGGCACCAAGCCCGTGCTTGTGTATCGATTAAGTTCGTCTTCGAATAATGTCCGTACAATATATAATATATTCAATAAAATATTTTTTTTTTCCATTGCTATTTTAACAAACTATTATTATGTAACATAAACCCTTCAGTTTTTCTACGAGAAATCAATCGATACAAAAAGTAAATAGTAAATAATTATAGTACGTTGTAAAGACCACGTAAATATCATAAAATATGTATTGATATTAAAATTAATTTAGCTTAAGATAATTTTAAATATTAATACGAGTATAGCTATAGGTACGTTATTATTTCACGTCTAAGGACTAGCATAGAAAATTCGTTTATCAATATTATTGCGCCGATATAACCCGCGGGTTGTGTTTGTGCAGAGAGGTTGGAAAAAATTAAAAACGCGTCTACTTAGACGACCAACAAACACTGAACTATGGCAGACCGTTCCCCTACATGCAATGAATCGCGCCATCGCGCGTTTTGGGGTCGTTCGCCACCCCTCTTTTATTTGCTTCGACTCATGCTACGCACGCGCTTTACGAGCACCGGTTGGATGATGGGCTGTATATTCTGAGAGTTTATTAACACTAAATTCATATATTTGATATGAGGTGCATACAACAGTGGCTACTGCAGAACAGCTTCCAATTTGTTTTGCAATTTTTATTTAAAAAAAAAAAAAAGTAGCTAAATAATAAATTATTGGCCCATTGACCTTCTAAAAAAATATACGCTTTATGCAACGTATCTTATATGTAATTTGTTTTGGCATTTAAATAATTAGTTTCGGTATACCTATTATAGAACAAAAAAATAATCTTCATGTATATACGGTGCGCATTCATCTAAAATTTTAAACATACCTATTATAATGTTATATAGTACTAACTAAATATCCTGATGGCTTCGCCCGTGGAAAAAAATATAAATCGTGAAATTATTAAAATGCTTCGCCGAAACAGATACATTGAATACATGTTGTTTGCCACAGTTAGATCGAAATATTCATTATTATTTTATCGCAGGTAATATACGTAGTATTTTCGGTCTTCATACAATACGTCAAAAATATATTATCGAATCGCCTGCGGTAAATTTTACGACTAGAATTTTAATGATAACTAGATTCTATATTGTACGAAGAATTAAAAATCAGTACGTGTTCGTGTATCGCGCCCATCGTTATTTCGTATCCGAGTCTGACGCGCACATACACGGCGTCGTGCCGTCGTGTAACTAGTTATTTCGTATTTATCCACATAAAGTATTTATTTTTAACTGCATATTATTTTCTTCAAAAAATTAAATATTATAGCAATATTATAATCAATATTATACATATGACTATAACAGTTATCATAGGCACAGCTATTGATTAATTACAAATTATTATGGTTTTTCAAATTAAACAAATTATTTATGCATATTTTATGGATATTCAGTGCAATAAATGCCGAAGTTTCTTATTAAAATTCAAAATTTTAAACACTGCAAGTACATAGTTGTTATTGTGTTTGTTAGACCTAGCGAGCGATTTTCACAACGCGTGACGTCCGCCCTCCACTGCATTTTGATTATTATAGTCATCCATACATCTATATGTCGACCATAATAGCTGTACATTTGTTTCGCTCACTAAATACTAAACAAAAACAACCCTCTAACGCATCTCCCATTTTGATCAGCGACCAAGTGTGTGTGTATGTGTGTGTACGTGAACAAAGAATTTAATCGATACGATATAAATGAATACGTCGGAACAACGATGAAAAGCGTAATAAATTAATATCCTCGCGTCACGGGGTTTTAATTAAAACTATATCGCTTCGGTCGATCGCCGTCTAGGTATAGAGGGGTGGTACCTGCGGTATATACCACGTCATCAACGGACGGTTTTATGCTCGTCGGGTTTTACGGGTTTCGGCGTCGTCCAAAATCTACCCACCCACATAGGAGTAGGGTGATAGAATATTATGGGGGGCGGGGTGTACAATATAGCGCATCGCTATGGATTTTTTTTTTTATTTGAAGTTCTAAACTTTAAAATTATTTCGTTAACACTAATGTAACCGTTTATCGTGTCTTCGGATAACGTTTATTATTTTTAAATATCTCGTGCACTTATACTTTTTGTAAAATAAAATAATATTTCACAGTTGAAAAAAAACAAACGAGAAGAATGCATCGACCGTATAACGTAGGTCTAATGTCTACTGTATTCCCATAGTTGTCTTTTAATTAGATTTATTTACATATATATAGTTATATAGTACCAAGGTTTACATATTATATTGTCTAATAAAAACAGACACTTTTACGATTCGAACATCCCGACAATATTTTGTCGTGTTTTAATGTGTATCGGTACAAGATTTTCATAGTTCAGTTGGGCCGAGCCCCCTCCCCACCATTAAATACGACTACGACGGGCTTACACGGCACGCCGCGAAGGCCGTATAATCGGACATCTTACGAGTCGTCGCGTCGGTCGTGTCCGGTATAGCCGGTATAGATATTATGTTATACTACGATGGTCTCTTTCCGTCGTCCACACATAGGCAGACGCGCTTTTATTATTACTTTTTCCGTATCATTACGTAAACGCGTATATAATAGCTACCATGATGAACCTGTACAATATAATATTATGTAGTAATAAGATGGACCCCGCGCGTCCTACTTTTTCTTCTGTTTAGTATTTATTTTTTATTTTTCGATTATAATCGGTTTGGACGGAACGGACTAGTATTTTTTTCATTTTTTCATTGCTCTTCGTCCCACTTCACCGCTCGTCATGACAGCAACGCGTGTTTAATGGTCTAAAAACAACGAGTGCGTACAACAGAATACCAGAACCGCGCGCGTCTGTCCGTACCGTCACCGCGGGAACGTATTTACGCCGTCACCGGTCGACGATATATTACTACCGTTGTTGTATATAAGTACATATTAATATACAGGGTGAATCACCTAGCGTGTTCGCCTACCCTCCGCCATTGTTTCATTTAATAATGAATTTATTCAAATTATCATGAGTTTTGGATGTTAAGAAAATACAATTTAATTTAAATATACTTGAAAGACCATATATTAATATATTCAAATTCTTGATATTTTTTTGTATTACTTAAGGAGTGTACTGTGGCGGTACAAACATCCGTTTTTCAAATGATAACCTCATTTTTACTGTAAAATATTAAGTGGATATTTAAAAAAAAATTATTGATGCACCTTATGTACCAGATCCGGATTAATATTATCGTAGGCCCTAAGCACAGTGTCTTTAATGTATATGCGTTATACGGTCGCCCTGCGGTGTTGAGTATTTGAATAGATAGGATATAAAACCTTCTGTTAGGGAGAGAAAGTGTTGAAACTCGCGTTGTTAAGACTTTAAAAATAACAAAAATTAAATCTAAACTTTTATATGATAATAGTTTTAACAAAATCTTAAAAACAATTCATTTACTCCAAACATACAAATATAATTAAACTGTCAAAAAACCATAAACAAAACAACTTATTTTACACGAATTTGCATATTTCTTTATTCCTCGTATTTAAATATAAAACAAAAGATAATTGTAATAAAAAAAATAATAATATTGTGCATTATATTACTTGAATAAAACTTTATAGTTATAAAACTTTTTTTGCAACATTTTTTGGTTGCAAATAATTAAATGATTTTTTTTTTGTATCGATTTCTTGAATACCGACCCATTCTAATTCTCATTATCAATTATTATCCATATAGATTTGTGTGTGAGTGGCCAGTGCCGTGCATTCATACGCGGAACCTAGCTGTGGTTTTAAAGAACGTTTTGTTCTTTTACCCTCACACGCCTCTTGTCTATGACGTCTATGTATACGCATAATCTAGAATAATAATGATTTATATTTCAAGAGTCCGCTAGTTAATTACTCGGTACGTGTATTATGCATTATATATTATCTTATTATTTTTTTATAGTTACTTCCGATGTGTTTAAAAAGCCATCAGCCGTAATAGGAAGCGACGACAGGTGTTGTCTCGATTTCTATCGCACACTACACTCTATAGGTTGGTAGGTATATATAGGTGTACGTAAAAATATCGTAAGCACATACGACGTCGTCACGTTTTGTTTGGATTTCGACGAGAAACGTTAAGAACGCCAACAGATGACGATAGACACCGACGAAAAATCGCGTAAACAGAGCGCTCGAGTCGCGACGGGGACGATCCGTCCTCGGCGTCACCCCGAAAACCGCCACCGCTGCCGTCGTCGACACGTCGTCATCGTGTTATTTATGTACGCACGGTGTTTTCATTTGTCAAACGTCGTGATTTACCCCCGTTTACATAATAGCGAACATGTCAGTCGTCTTCACACACATACACACACATAGCGCGTACAATATTTTATTATACACGCGATTTTTCATCGCCCCAGTGATAGGTATAGTTGTAGGCAGTAAAAAGATCGTGCTCGTCCGTAACACCGTGTGTGTGTGTGTGTGTGTGTATGTGTGTATGTGTGTACAACATACGCACGACCACTTCCGGACTATCGCGCACTAATGGCATCTGCCTTTCAGACGTCCCGAAACGTTGTTCGTTATTAATGAAACGCGCATATTATTATTATACGATCGAGCACCGCGAATACACTTCCGAAACCGCGATTCCGTGTGGTTTGTGCGATTGCGACAGTCATCCGTTGCGCGGATCCTACGCGCGCTTCAAAGACGTGTATATAAGAACGGAAACGCATTAGTGCGATAAGTGTTGTGCCGGTATTGTAACGTGATTCTCCGACGTTCGGTCTAATCGATATCATCACACACACGCACACGTCATGTTCCTGTGTATAATATAATGTAGGTATATAATATGATTTTTGAGATGCTGCAAAAATGTATTATAATATGCGTGCCGTTTGAGCACACCTATCTATAACCTACACAAATCGTATACAGTAATAGGAAATAAAAATCTCAATAAAAATAGACGGATTTTACATATAGAAGGTATATTTATATAATTATATCTAAATTAAATTATTTCTAAATTGATTGCTACTTTTGATGGTATTTTTTCTAAATAAATTAGTTTATTGAGAACAGCAGGTGTTGAATTCGACTAAGAGCGTCAGTAAAAGTCGTCTGTCAAGAATAAACCTCAAGTTAAAAAGTTCAATCAAACTTAATTGCTTAACTAATTAATTTCATCTAGACGATGATGAATGCGAGATGACGACGACGACGATGAATGATGGTGATTAAAATAATGTGTTCGAGTCAGACTTAAAATACGACTTCCGGCTGTCGTACATACATATACATATACATATATATGAGCGCACACATTGTGATGAAACATTTTTGAGATGGAAATAAGAAGAGAAAAAACTAAAAAAATCATAGGATGAGGTGCTGCAGGTACTTACATACATATAACATATGTATGTATAATAGATGATAGGTACGTAAGATTTTTTCATGATGGTTCCCAAATAATAATCGACGGTGCAACAGGCTCGTAGTATTATGGGTTGCCGAGGGGTTCGTCCGACGGCTCCGCCCACTCGGCGCGCAGCGGCGGAGCACAGGTGAAACACTGGTATATAATATTATCATCAGGTAGAACTACATATTGTTATAACGATGTAAATACGTGTAACACAATGTATATATGTATATATATATAATATCATCATCCCCGTAGAAACGACTTTTGTGGCGGTTCGTATAATAAATATCATAATATGTTATCGTTGGTTGTCGTCGTAATTACGTTAGGTATATATATATTGTTATACGTATCTTGCGATTGCCGACCCGAATCGAAAAATTCCCGGCCAACGGTGGTTAGGTCAGGACGTCAGGTATATAATATTATACTCGAAGGTACTCCGAGCCGGATTCCGCCATTTCTATATATAGACAGTGTTGTATACAACGCGCGTACTAA
This sequence comes from Rhopalosiphum padi, assembly GCF_020882245.1. Lineage (NCBI taxonomy): Eukaryota > Metazoa > Arthropoda > Insecta > Hemiptera > Aphididae > Rhopalosiphum > Rhopalosiphum padi. Next base: position 44,280,555 of record NC_083599.1, read on the forward strand.
TATAATGAGGTTATCCTTATGGGGACATAGTATGCCGGTGTTGCGGGGAGTGGTGAGCTATGAGGGCTTCCGGCTTGGCGCCCCAAAATATATTTGCCGAATGAAGAATAAGACACACTAAATCGTGTTTGATTACCTAATAATGGTACCACCAGGTGTCATATATTTTGATTTCCAAAAATACACACGCACACACAAAGGTAATAGCTACCTGTCCTAGTATATATAACGTAGTAACAGATCCTACCTCGAAGTATATATCAACAATAATAAATCATTTTCGTTTTTTATTTTTGTAAGTAGTCTACTATTTTTTTTTAATGAGAACTGGTAGGTACTATACATTTTTACGTCTGGATTTCGATTGGGTTAACGTAGTTTCGAATACGAATTTAAGGTTTTCTATTTAGTTTTGTTTCTTTGTTGCATGATTATATGTACCTATGTGACATCTGCTGCAAAGTTAAGCTTACACGGATTAATGTCGTTGTCAGATGTACGCGTTTTTAAAAATTGGTTACGACCATTTATTGGCTTTAGCGATGAATACTAGGAAGGTACATCTCCAATTACGCGATAAGTCTAAAACACGACCGATCGCACATTTGTTTATTCATAAGACACGTGCTACACGCAAGCTCGGCCGTATATAGAAATATCTACGTAGTTAAACGTTTTTCCGGTGTTTGGATATCAATGCAAATTGGCGTCGGGCGGTATATAGTTGCTATTATAGTCGATTTATGTATATATTGAATCGTTCTATAATAATCGTTATTATTCGCTACGGTAAAAAACGGCTTCGATGGTCACATGAACCTCCGCCTTCTTAATTCTGCTCTTCATAGCATGTTATAATAAAAAAACAAAAAAATTGCACGACATCGTAATAAAATAATTGCAAAAAAAACATTGTTCATTGTTATATACCATTGTAACTATACTAACTATGCATATTTATTTATTTTATAATTTGTTCTTTGTTTAAAATATATTATGTATGCACCAATGAGTAAAGTCTTCGGTTATAAAATCATGACTATTTTTTTTCTTCATAAGATCATCTTTTCTTTTTTTTTTTGTTATTAGGGAACGATCTTAAAATACAATGTCTACATATTGTTGTGTTATTGAGATATGAATTATATTACGAGTATATCTAATAGACATCATGGATTATTATTGTCGAATAATTACAATGAAAATCGTATACAGTAGTACATACGTAATATAATATTATGTATATGTAAATAAAAAATTACAAACACGTCTGGGTTTTGTATTAATTTTAGATCATAAAAGGAAAGAAAAGAACTATAAGAACTATAGTGATTTCAAATATTAAAAAGTATAGAAAAAAGTTCACATTCAAGTAATATGATAGATATAGAAAACATTATAATATTATTCATTGCTATAAAAACGTATAACTGTGTCAATTTTATTACTAAAGTAGTAAAGTGGATATAATGCTAATGAGCAGTATAGTCGAGCGCAAGTTGTATAGATGTTACACGCCTATTATGCGTGATCATCACTGTCGCCTCAAGTCGGCCAAACATATTTTCCCCAGTCATTTGGCGCGGTTGCCTTTACCTTGATTAGTTAGCCGTGAACCTATACGATTCGTAAGTACAACGCAAAGTTTTGCAAACGTTTCGCTGTGGTAGATATTATATATATTAACCAGAGGCATTCAAGTTGACGTTTCAGCCAACTCCGTGTAATAGCTGTTGCGCAGAGACACCCTCATTACAGCTCATGAATATTATATATACCCACCTATATTCGGCATCCTACATTTGTTATGCGTAAGCACTAAGTATACATACACGTCTGACGTTTTGCGGTGGGACGCGAAAACTCCGTTATCCTTATGGATGGAAAGTCGGACGTATACTTAACGTGAATATCCGTGCGCGGCGCGATGCTGGTGAAGGGTCGAATGGCTGAGTTGAACCCCAATTCTCGTACCCAAATATATGTATAGGCTTGTACGATTCCATGAAATGTAATTTTGGATTTGTATAATAAGACCTAACCAAAGGGCATATAGCATCCTTTAACTGATTTGTTGCTTATTGCTAGTACTAATTTTAATCAAAGAAATAATTTTAATATATTATATATACTGTATAAATTTAACGATTCGTTTCAACTAGAGTATATAAATGGTTGTGAGTATAGAAATATTACATTTATAAAGCTCAAAATATTTGTATAAAATATTTTTACTTTTATTAACATATTATTATAGTTATTTAATTATTGAATACGACATCCAGACATCCGGTATATTATTCGATTTAAGTGTTTACCTCAGTTCATGGGCATGTTGATATATGCCTCACTTTGTGTAGATAAATACAGCTTATATAGACCAAAAACATTCTCCGATTCTCGACAAATCTATTGATTTAACGTTTATTTAAATCGGTTCAGTAGTTTCGAAGATTGGCCGTGAAAAATAAAATAGATTTCACATTTATATATATCACAAGTTTAAACTATTTAATATAAATTACTGTAGCTTATATTTTAAACGTTTGTAACATTATTTTTGAAGTTCTTTGAATTTTGACCAACTTCTTTACAGCTGTGTAATTTTATATCAGTTAAATAATATATAATGAGTCTATACCAACCTCGATAGTCCGGACGAATTCAGGCTATATCCATCCGGAGGTTTTACCGGTCAACTCCCATCATTTTACCGTCGTTTCATTTCGCCGTCGTACCATTTCAACTTATATAACTTATATAACTTATAAGTTGCAAATTACATACTAATATTAATTATATGTGTGTATCATGCATTTATGTACAATTGAATACGCCATAATTAGGTAACTCTTTTAGTCATAAATAAAATAAATCGATAATTGTCTACGATCCAACGTAGTTGGGTTGCCTACTTGGTAGGTTTAGTTGTGTGCGTGAAAATTTATTTTCACCGTTGATTACTGACTATTTAACATTTAAACACGCGAATCGACTTAAACTTTTTTTCCGAAGTCTGCAGGAGGTAAGAGAATCCGCGTATTTCGATAAATTTTCCCAATTCTATTTCAATACACTAATATACTCCTTAAACTTTTTTGTGTGTGGAAAAATGCACGGATTTGAACTCTAGTACTAAAATTATATTATTATACTATTATTATTTACTTTGTAGAACATACTTTGTTGTAAATCAATGTGTAATTTTTTTTTTTTTTGGAATAGTTAGTGCTCTTAACTTTTATTTAAAAAAAAATATTTAATAGACACGGTACAATAAGCAAAAGAGGGACATAGGGAATCCCAAATAATGGAATTGCTGTAGATAAATCGTAAAAGTATTTGATGTAGGTCAATTATAGTGTTCCGGGAATTTGGACAAGTTATATACTATGGAATAATATGTCGTCCGGATTTACCGCGTTCACTGGACTTCCGGGGATCCGGACTATCGAGGTTCAACTATATTCTTTATCCGTAGCCCATATATGAAGACCTTGTTAACTAGTGTTTGGAATTTGATAAAACGTGTTCACGTTTTTATTTTGCAAACAACTCGTAAACGTGCAGAACAAAATTTATTTTTTTAAGGAATTTGAACGAGTTTAGGTCACATTACCTAAACAATGTTGATTATTCACACATAAGTACTAACAAATATCAAAATAAAATACAAATGTAAAGTTTAACATAAGATAGAATACATATAACATATAACTGATAAAACTAATAAACTATTCAATTCAATTAAATGAAAAAAAAAATTATAATTTATTAATAGCCGGTCTTAAAGTTCTTTCTGTGTTGATATAATAAAAATCATTAACAGACTTGGCGAAAACTTTACAAGTCAGGCCGGCATAGACTACTTTTGCGAGTTAAAATTGTTTAAACTCAATTACTTTCATCTAAAAATATGGTTCCTATTCAGTTTTCAATGATTTTATGGTTTTTGGGTTCCAAAAGGTAGAAGGTATTTTTCCGGAGTGGAGCATCTCAAAATTACCTATCAATATATTTTTTTGTTTTTTTTTTTTTAATTATCCGAACTATATTTTTACTATTTCAACGCCGTATTATCATTACCGTCGTTGTAATTATTTCTGTTAACAACCGTTATTGTATTAATATAATATTAAATTATTAATAAAATGTATTAATTTATTACCACCGAGTACCGACGCTGCGTGAATGTTTGCAAACTAGCTAGATTTTTTTTTTAATTGCGATCGTGCGGCGATCACAATATCATTTATTACACGAGTGAGTATATAATGCTACATGCACTACTCAGAGCTAACCTAACGCGTATATACAATATTATGATGATAATAATTGACGTGGGAACTCGGTACCTATATACCTACGTTGTACACATCGCTATAGGCGGTTCATCCGTATAATATATTATTGTACAATATTATTATTGTACTCGGGTATACCTTCGGGCAGAGATTGCCTGCCTCGCAGTTTTCCGCCATATTTATAATAACATAATATATTAATATTATACGCGCCAGCACGCGTACGACGAAATATAATATGATATTAATTTAGTATCGCGGTGTCGATGGTGTGCATCGCGCGTATAAAATGTAAATGATGATAATATACATTTGCCGCACAATCGTCTGTCCGCCGCCGTCGTGTTTGGCGCCGGGCCAAAAACCTGCGAACAGTCGTGGACGAGGTACACCTCGCGTTGTGCGATAATTAATATAACGCGCGTGTTTCAGTATGACATATGATCTATGTGTATTATTTTCAAAAATGTCATCGGTGCGCCAAGAATAAAATACCGAACCACGGATATCGTAGGCAGGGCGATTATTCTGAAGTTGAACGACGGTTTATTTGGATAGATTTTGATTGAATACCGTTTTTTTGAAAAATTAATTCGAAGTTGAATGGTGTTCAAGTTGTTTTTTCGGTGATTTAAGGTAGCGTAAGAACCCATTTATCGGTTAAAAATGTAATGTATAAAAACGTCCCGATTCGGGTTACGATTATGAGATCGAAAAAAATCGATCGCTATTCAACTAGGTATCTAAATAAAATCACTTTAGTACATCATGCATATTGCATTTCATATTTCAATTCACTGTTGCTAACTTCTCCCATACATATTTTTAGACAATACACTTCGAGAATTGTTTAGTAGTTTTTAGAACTTTGATTACTTTTATTACTTATAGGTAATCACGTGAATAAAGACATTATTAATGATTTAACAGTCGACATTTATAATCGTTTTTAAAAAATTGGCATCGGTGGTTGGGCCAACCGCCAAAAATACCTATACCTGAAATTAATATATAATTATATAGTTTGTGTTCGTTTCGTCAAATAATAATCGGACATTTTTCGGAATATTTTCAGGACCCCGTTCGCGAAGGATGAAGCGGAAGGACAAGTGTCCAGAAGAGAAACGGCCCAGGACCGCGTTTAGTGGTGAACAGCTGTCCCGGTTGAAGAAGGAGTTCAACGAGAACCGATACCTGACGGAACGCAGACGCCAGGAACTGGCCAATGAGCTGGGCCTGAACGAAGCCCAGATAAAGATATGGTTCCAGAACAAACGTGCCAAGATCAAGAAGTCCAGCGGCTCCAAGAATCCGCTAGCGTTGCAGCTGATGGCGCAGGGACTGTACAACCACACCACGGTCGCCATGTCCGACGAAGAGATGGACGACCATCTGACGGTCGCGTCTTCGTAATGTCAGCTGGCACCGATGCTCTTAATTTACCAGTAGGTTGTACGCAGTGTCATTCCGCTGTAAATCGTTTTTCCTCTAAAATCATTGTACGCGGGTCAACCAGAGTTCCTTCCGACGGTACTGCGCACGCTGTATAGAATACAAATGACGTGTTCTCCATCACTCTTCCTCATTCCTACCAATAACCACCGCTTACATAAGTGTATATACGTCGGTTTTTTCCTCGTTTCTTCGACTTCCTTTAGTGTCTTTTTCGTTTCATCTTCCGAAAATCTCATGTCTCCTCTCCCGCAGACCATCTCAGATCTGCGCATATTTTATTTTATTTTAGAATATACGTGCGATATTATATGCTATAGGCATACTATTTTTAATGTATAGTTGACGCGGTTTTTTATTTTTTTGTTTTGTTAAGACGTTGTTTTCGTTTCCATGCACATATACAATGTATAGTTGTATAACGTGTTAAAATTATACGAAATTTTTAATTGTAAGACCCGTTCTCGGGTTCATACACATCGTACATATTATATATATATATATTATAATCGAAGAACGTGTCGTGTAAATAAAGCATAATGTTATAGATTATATAGGTATCTCTAAGGTAATAGCAGTCTTTCCGTAGGTCTTTGATAGTTATTGTAAGTAACACGAACGACATAGGTATGCGATTCGTGTTGTCGTTCGGTCGGTCGATGATCTATCTACTGTTATATGTACACCTGTAAGGATGTTATATGTGTATCACCGTTGAGTCAACTCACTACTGTTTGTTCTGTGCGTAGAACAATCGCGTTTCGTTTGCGAGCCAATAAACTTTAGGCGCGCGTATTATATGATAATAATATTATGTGCGCAAAAATGTAAATACCATGCCATGCCGCGTTTTCGACCGTTAAAATTCTAATTCTAATATATTATAATATGCATTTTGAAAACATAGTACAGTCGACTATGTTGCCACGTGATAGTCGCCGATTCGATAAAGAGTGTTAAGAGTATTTTGATAAATATCAAAATTGTTTCACCAATTTATTTGAGAATATAAATAAGAAATCATTAATTGTTGCTGTAAATACATTATTTATTTATACTTGGTTACTGCACGATAATCGCGGAGCAGCGATGGTTATTATCGGTGATTTTTATTTTATAAAACAATATTTAATTTATTTTTCATGCAATCCTTGATCATCCTATCACCGCGGGTCTTATCGCAATAGAATATTACTGTACGAACAGCGTATAACATGCCAGTGAATCAGATCCTATCGCCATTTTTGTTTTTATAATTTTCATAAATAATGATTAACTCGTTACTATAATAGCCGTAGTGCGACTTATTTAAAATGTCGATTTCACGTCGGTAAGGGATTGGTTTGAACAAATTAATTCCTATAACCCGCAAAACAAAAAATCGCTGTCCTTATCGGTCAGTTCAGAAAGTGTAGGTACACGTTGACGTATAGTGTAGACGTACATAATGTAAGTAGGTATAGGATCAATAAGCTCGAGGCTATAATATATCATTTGAGTAATCGTACGGCGTCTCATCGTGATATCTACGAAGTATAGGACGAAAGACGAAAAATAGACAGTGTGAATTATGTTTAGTTGTAAACAATATTGCAATTATTTAGATACGTGTTATAAACGGTCATGGTAGGTGTAATAGATAGGATGTACGTCTTGAACCCGCGCGTCAAGTAATATATGGCTCTATATAGCATGTAAGACATGTACATTTTAGAAATAACGTAGACTGAAATATTTAGATTTATTTTTTAAGAATTTTACAATTACATATTTTTATTTTTAATTGTATTTCTAGTCATTAATAACTATTTATGTATTATTATATTATATATTATATTATTACGCTAAATGTACTTATATGTTATTACATTGTCTGTATACAGTGTACACATGTATACCACATATGTATGTACTCGACTTCTATAATATGTATTTGTGTTTAGGTGTACCTATACAATGTTCCATAGAATCATATTATGTTTACATTTAACTCCATCAATTTTTTCATAGATACCTAATTACATTATAATAATTATATAGGTACACATGTGTAATTATCATTATGAAGTTAAACATTATCATTATGTTGTCTTTTTGATTCTTTCGTATACATATATATATATATTATATATCTATATATCCACTGTAAAAATACGATGACGATAATAATAACATTAAAAATTAATATAATCATATATTTCAATATTTTATCTGCTACGTGTTATCATTTATTCCATTTGCCTTGTGCGCTCTAACCTCGAATATATAATATACGGTGTTCCTGTTCAAGTGCGAGAGTGTTGGGCCGGATACATGCAACATTAGAGGTAATACAAAGTAATCTTATACCATAGATAATCAGTAAGCTGTACCGAAATAACGAAAAATCCACATCCGGTATTTATATGCTACTGCTTTCACTCATTAGTTACTGGCCACCTACATGCGTGCATATAGCGTTGGTTTCTGCCAGGCAAAGCATTCTTGATGTTAGTATAGGGCTGATCTTTCTTTGGCCATCAAATGTTATAGAACGTAATTCGAGTAGTCTGGTATCGCGACGGGAGCTGCGGTATAGTGACAGTATAGATGTAATTCCAAGCAGTCGAGGAATGTTGGGTACCATTAACTGGTGAGCGGTAACTACGGTTAAATCGAATAGTGAGTTAGGTTTAGCTGGTCTATTAACTTCGGAGATGTGTGGTGTAATAATTGCGTCTATAGCGTGGAGCTAGGCTGGCAATAGTTTAGATGCTCAAATAGAGCGACTAGTGGACCGGGTACAAAGTGCGTGTCAGATGGGTGGTCATCATCAGAGAACTCTCTGAAGTGAATTGTGCTTTAGTTTTAAGGTATATGTCTGTTACCCTTTTAACTTTAATAGTTTTGATAATACCACACCAAAATACAGTCTGTAAACGCGCGAAAGGGTACCCAGCTCCTTATTGTTTTTCGAAGTGGCCGTTCTTCAGAATTACGTTGTAACATGCAGATAAGAAATAATGTTAAATATAATAAATATATTAATTTGGTCTATAGAAAAATGTAAGTATAACTAATTCTTAATAAAATTATGTGAAATAACAATAATGTATAATTGATAGTGTTACATTTATTATTTTTCACTACTCGCAGGAATTTTATTCGTTGTAAATGCATTGGGCAACTCCAGCAACTTGCCATATAATATTATATAGTATTACCACATTTACATTTATGTACATTATTTATCTACAAATTTTTATGTTTACACAGTGGCGTGTTTACAGGGTAGGTCGACTGTTCGGGCCGTACGGCAATTGTAATTTGTTGCACAATCGAACGCACGGTAATTTGAACGGTTTTTAATATTATTATTTATGTTTAGAAAAATAAATATAAATCAAACTAGGTTAAATTTTGAATTATTTATTAAACGTACAATTTGAAATATATTTTTTATAATTGGTTCTGACTTGTCGCACTTAGAAACCTTGGCGATTGACACTGTATTCGGTCGCAGTTGTCGGCAGACTAAAATTAATAATGTGTCCTTTAATCAACGCAGCGCGTCCAGCGTGCTTATCTGTCTTTTGTGGCGACCGATTACAGTATCGCCAAGACTGAACATCGACTAAGCCCGGGCCTACCCAATTGTTATTTGACAGTTCAATTAAAAAAACACTTATATAATAATATTAATAATATATGTATAATATATAATATTTTGTCATTTTTATTCTTTGACACGACATCTATAATATTATAAGTATAACCAATGACTATATATAGTAAGACACTTCTGAAAAAAAATCGTCTTTTGCTTTTTTTATCTTCATTTGAAAAAGAAAATTAATAAAAATTTAAATGGTGTATCAGTCACATATAAATTATTTTAATATACATATAATGAACAATGTATAATTTCATGATGTTTTTGTTTAATTAAATAAATAATATATTAAAGATACAAAAGTTACTGCAGATATAGTATATAGGTACTAAAATATTATGTTGGAGTATAATATACACTAATACTTAATAATTAATACATGACCAATGTATATAAACATACTTTTTTTGGTCTCCTTCTCGTAAAAATAAGCACCCCAAATCGCGGTTAAAATAAATTCAACCACGGAAAAAACCCAAAAATAAAATTCTGAATGTTCATATTTATTTCGCAAATACATTTAAATGTTTTAGTATGAAAATATATGACTAATAATCATCGATTTATATATATAGTTATAACATATCAGTAACCACATTACTGCATGAACTAATTTAGTATGATGAATGAAAATATTATATTTTTTAAACTTTTTGATACAAATAATCAGAATATTAATATTTATTATTTTTAATAAATAAATACTTTATTTTAAGTATCAAATATTTTTTGTCTCTTTCGCAGTGGTGATTTTACATTATTTAGAGACTAACAGACAGGATTTCAATTTCAGTTGATAACTCATTGAATTCATTGGTCTATAATCTATAATATTGTAATCAAAAATATGATTTATCCACACGCATTACGTTAAATGTTAGCATTAGTCAACTTAATTTGCGTTACAAATGCATTTTGTACGTCAATGAAGTACACGGGGACAACTAGAAGTTTATAAAGGATTGATATGAATAGTTTGAAAAATATACATATACAAGTTAAAAATAAAAATTATTAGAGGTTTTATTTTTAAAATAGTATACATCAACCATCTTAGTAAATTGCACAAAGGTAACTAATTAAATTTACAATTATACAAAGGACTTTTCTTCCAATTAAATGTTAGTTCTTAAATGGTTTTTTAACAATTTTGTTTAATAATCAAAATTATGTATGTATGTATAATATTCAAATCATAAAGCACTACTTACCATTAGTACTTGTTCTTTGACTAAAAGTGATTCAATTCTTAGATTTTTCACAAATTTTGTTCTGTCTCTTTAAGAGTTCATGAAAAATAAAATGTGATTTATATAATGATATGATTTATATTGTAGTATATTCTGGTAATATGAAACGTGATGTAATAATAATACAAAATTTTTATATTGAAATAATCAAATAAATTTATTGAACTATAAAAAAAAACTGGAACGCTCAACACGCAGTGTTGCCCGAATAACCATATTAGAAAAAAAGATGCCGAATTTATTAGGAATTTCATTGTTTAAATGATTTATTTGGTTCTAATATATAATTTTAATTTTAATTAGTCATTAATAAATTATTAAAAATAATAAATAAAACGAACTTTCTTAATAAATTAACACACTTATCCTTTGAATGAACAAACTTATCTTTTTCCTTAAAATTTAATTGTGTTTTAAATTATATAACTTATAATCATAAATTATTTAAGTTAAGTAATAAAAATTGATAGTGTTAGACGTATATTATCTTATAGACTATAGAGTAATATATTAGTATTTATAAGGTAAAAACAATACATATGTTGGTTTAACGCATTTCATAGAAACCATTATAATATAAATATCATCAAAACGCATATCATTATATTAAGTTATCAGAACTTACCAAAACCTATAAAATCTGAATCTACAGCCTATTATCAATGACTGTATTCACAATTAATAGTGAGTAAATAATATTTGAGTGCTATGACGCTTAAATGAAATTTTGTTTTCATATCAAAATTAAAAAAAAAAATTATAAGAACTGTATCATTTACAAACTGGAGGGAAAACTTATCATCATTTCATATAAATGTAAAATAGGTATCGTTTCTGTGGTCATGTAAAGGTATATCGAATGATTTGTTAGTTTTTAAATAGGTAATAGATAATAAGATTCAATAGCACTTTTAAACTAATCTAATTTATTATTTTTTCTACTTGTACCAGATTTTCTTGATATCACTATGGCAACCATAAATTTTTTCTCACTGTATCGACTAACACATTTCAAACAATTGCAGTCAAATAGGTAGTGAACGGTATATGTTGCCAATACCAGGCTATAGACACTGTCTGATATTGGCCAAATTGGGTGTCTCTGGCCTTGAACACGGTCTCCAGCGGGCGTGACATACGTTATCACTTAATAAATAATATCAATATTATCACAGAGAAATATATTTTGTTATAATTTTTTTATTTATTTATTTAACAATAAACCAATGTCAAATAACAATATTACAGTAGCACTTATTCATTTTACTAAGATTTATTAAAATACATAATAAATAATAGTATAATAATAATAAACATAATAAATAATTTGTTTCCGTTTTTATAATATCGTAACAAATAGGGATACACATTACCAACTTCTAATCAGATTACGGATACGGTTTTAACTTTTAGAGTCCAATACTTCATACTGTAGGGATACAGTAAACCGATCAGCTGGTCGAGTGTCGCTTCTATATTGTTCTGTGCCAATACGTAGCTATAAGTATAATAATATATTATACGTGTGTGTGTTTATAAAAACTGATTAACGATCCAATAAGTCTCGAACGTGCAGGTAATTACACGGGTATTTTAAACCCATATCGTTTCCGCAGATATATACGCAAACAGAAGGCAACATTAAAAGACAACTTTAAAGTACAGCAGGTAAAGTACTTCCTATACAACATATATAATATTTATGCGTATAAGACAATATAGTTGTTAATCACTTCTATATACCTACATAATATAAAACAACTAGGTATATCAATGTCAATAGATATAATATGTATACATAGGTACCTATATAATATTAATCACCAAATTATTTCACAAGGCGTAAATACCTACCTGTGTATAATATATAAATATATAATATATATGTGTATATGTATTGTGTGCAACAAAACTTATATATTTAGTTAGGTATAACTACTAAAATATTATAGGCGATGTCATAAGTAAATTGTTTAAGTAAACCAATATAATGTGGATCATAATAATAAAAAAACAAAATAATTAATACATATCTAATTCATCATTATTCGTTTCAAGGTAAATTTGATAATATTATTTTATTACTAAATCTGGATGGTATACAGTAGTTTTAATGGAATAATGGAATAATTTCCGAAACGCCAGAAATACCAATTTATATATTTAGTATTAACAATAATAAAGGATATTAAATAGAATATCTTGGCAGTTAAAAGTGTAATGAAAAAGTATTAAATATATTAAATTAAAACATAGTTACTACGTTTATATGCGCATTGAGTTAGTCCGAGAGTTAGGTGCAAAAAACACATTTTTGATTTGCATTAAACTGATGCGCATTTATTATTTAATTCGATTCGCCAAATCGAATTATCTCTTACTCCGGGGATTAAGAAATTCATGTGAACGCTTTAGTGCGAATTAATATTTTAACGGGAATTTTAAAATGTCAAATTATAATTATTTTGGTCATGGAATCCAAAGCATAAAGCATGGACTAAAAAACATTCGCATTGACTTATAATTTTATTCAACATCTAATCTTGATATTTTAGGTGCATATATAAACCCGCTCTTTAATGCGAATTAACTCAATACGCATTGAGTTAATTCGCATTAACTGCTGCATATACACGTAATAAGTGAAAATTATAAAAACAAAAAAAAAACGTTAATAGAGTTTGAAATAATGAGTGGTTCATGATAAGAATCATCTTAGATGTCTGATAGATATCAGTAAATTAACTATATTCTTGTTAATAAAAATAAGTTAATAATTAGCATTCGAGAGATGGCCATTACGATAAAATGTATTAGAATGAAAAAAGTATTCAAGTGGGTGATGGGTACCGCTCTGCTGTACGTAGATGTCGAGTGGGTCACTATTATAATAGTTATATAAGGGTGTGTTAAATTTGAATTCAATGATATATCATTACATATGAAAAACGATTCCGAGCGGATATTGTCTGTCAGCCGACATAGGTATCAGTGTATCACTAAGTATATATTTTGTGATATGTTTTTGTATTTGATAAAGCTATATTATAAATTTATAACCATTTATTTTACTTAATATAAATTATACTATAAATAACATAAATTAAGTTAATATAAATAAATTAAGTTAGTATAATATAAGTTGATATAAATTTTTTTTCGTATAATTTATTAAATTATTATAATAATATATATTTATACCTACCATATTAAAAAATGTTTATAAATTGAAAATTTAATTTTATCTTTTTGTAAATACAGTAAAAATATGTTCACAATAAAAACAGATATTATCTGTTAAAATTAATCAAAAATATCGTTTCGTATTGTAAAATTCATAAAAATATATTATACTTTTTAAGTTACCACAAGGTATGAATAATGTTTTAAAATTATAACAAAATAATTGAAATCGTTATTATTATGATTTAAATAAGTAATTCTGTCCAAATTTTTACTTAAAATATTTAAAAAAATAATTGTGCCAATGTATTTTTAATATTTTTATACAGATATAAAAACAACTAATGAGGGATATCGTATTAAATTATAAAGTAAGCGACAACAGTCGCTAACAGTTGATAATTTTATAACGTTATAGTTTGATTAGGCCTAATTAAGATAAACAAGACGTGTACAACGTACATACGGGTATAACATACGAAAAGAAATTATATCGTCTATCTGTAAAAACGTAAAGTTCTCACCGATCATTATGATTACATAATCATACAGACTTGTGTTAAACACACATACGGGTGTTCTATATCTGGGGACCTGGGGTATTTCACTATATTTTTAGTAGCGAATTCTTCGTCAACTAGTGACTATCGTGCGTCGAATGTGTTGTATGGTTATTGTGTTTCTCTCAAGTGTCTGAAAAAGTGATATTTATGGACATTTTCCATGGAAAACCTTTAAAAATTGTAGAAAATTACAAATCACTTTCTAGAATATAAGCCAAAATAATAGTTGCTGATGTGTTACATAAAAATTTTCATCAAATCATAGTTATCAAAAAAAAAAAAAATCGACAAATAGTAAATAGTGTATGCGAAAAGCATTTGACGATTTATTCCCACGACCAAAAAAATTATACTTAAAAACTTAATCAAAATTACATTGAATGTTTCGAATGTTTATATTTATACCAATACTCATAAAATTTGTAAAAATATTTATGCAGCCCGAAAATGGCTATAAATGGCTAAAAAATTAATTTAACAATATTTGGTGTAGTGTAAAAATTATGACCGTTCTTTCTTAGATTTTTGTTTGTTTTTCCAATTATAAAAATAAATATTGGGAATTTTTAATTTTTACCTTACTAAATTACAAATTAGATTCAATTTACAACTATAAATAACCCTCACGATTAATAATCGAACCATTTTGTGGTGTACTTGTGTACTTATACTCAAAAAAAAACATTATTGTAAAATATATTCATCACAACGCTCAGAATCTAAAATTTAAATATTATTTTGACATAACGAATAATATAAAAAAAAAATTACAATTACAATTATTATTATACAATGCAAAAAGCACCATAATATAGGAACAGTCTAACAATAAAAACAGTTGTTGGTTTTATAAATTGCCTTCATATTATATTTCTGGGGAAAAAGTCAATTTCATTCTAAATCTAACGGAGAAGTAGCAAGATAATATTATCATTAAATTGTTGAAATATAAAATATGTTAATATTTTATTACTATAATACATCTATGATAATAGAATTAAAACAATATAAGAAGTGTAACACAAATTATATGATTTTTATAATTTAATGTATACCTACGTGTATACGGGTCAAAAGAACTTCACGGATTCATATTGTATTAATAAAAATAAAAATGTTTATAAAATAATTGATATTCAATAAGTAATGATATTCACATTTAAAACATTAAATTCAACATTCAACGGTTTTAACCATATTAAGATAAGATTGTTGAACTAATTTCATCTCTTATTGCGTAATTAACAAGTTGATCACACAAGAATATGAGTGAAACTTCTTCTATGTTCTTAGATTGTTGAAATTGTAACTTTATCCCTTACATGTCAATAACAAATTTAGTTTCAACTTTCAAGTGATATTATCATTGTAATAATTATTTATTGAAACATCGTTAAATGGACTTCGTTAAAAGGTAGAAGATTACAATTTGAATCATCAATATTTATCAAATCAATATCACAAGTATTGATAGATATTTTTATCGATAACACCAATATTTTCGAACAAATTATTACAAATTTCAACATTTTCACTTATTCAATTTGTTAAACTATTAGTAAAATCGTTGTTTAAGTTATAATTTTAACCTTGAGGTTCTGAAGTAACTTAATTATTTACTCAAATATTATTTAATTAGTCAAATACATCGAAGAAAAAGAATGTTATGTTACTATTTAAAATTAGTTAGGTATTTCAACAGTATTTAATTGTACCTATAAAGATAATCTCATTGTTGAATATTACGAGTACTAAATGTACTACGGGTTATTGTAAACTCTGCAAAAATTTTGAAATTATCCTAAAAACATTTTGCTACCGTATCTGAGTATCGATAAGTTAGAAGTTAACAGTTAATAAATCATAAATTTAACTCAATAACTTAACTTAACTCTGTTAAAAAAGTCAATCTACTTTTTACTATTTATTGTGTAGCGTGTGTACCTGTATACCTATTTTACTTTTACATATATTGATGAACAAGGAATTTTTCCACCTAAAAAGTATGAGCAGAAGCTTCTTCCGAATTGACAAAATCTACAAATCCCTGTACCCTGTGAATCATTTCATGCCCATTTTATAAAATATGGTTGTGATAACAATACATAAGATACAATAAAAGCAGGTTACACCAAACTAGATTGTTATTCCATCATTAATATGGTTATTGTTGATGTGATTATTAAAGTATGCAGTATATTTGGATATGTCCAATATCCATACTTAATTATTAATTATTATTATTATTTATTTATTTACTTATTTGTTTACTTATTTGAATACATATTTTTACAAAATTTGTAAATAACAAACACAAAATGCCATTTATGAAAAGCTTATTAAACAAAACAAATTACACACACACTTTAATTAATTTTACATATTATTGAAAAATATATTTTAAAAATGATATGCAGTTTATTAGTCTTGGTATGAAGAACATTAGGACATAACTGCGTTTTCAATAATACTTATAACCCCATTATCTACACGGATAAAAATCTGAGATTAAATCAACTACAAAAAATGTCAAAATTATTTACATTTGAGGGTCATTTTTGAGCTAAGGCTAATCTGCAGTTAATTTAATATTGATTAAGAGGACTAATTTTTAAAATGTTCATAACTTACAAAAAAATAATAATATCATTAAAAGGCTTCGTGGAACCCTGTATAGTAATCTTATCTTTAAATTGTATAATAGGTCAGTTCACTCTAATATCAAAACTAACAGCACAATATTGAAACTGGCAAACGAAAATTTGCTATGTCTCACATGTGTAAGACGGAGACAACACAAGCGGGTACTACGTCCTCTTAAGTTTAAAATCATTAACACTCATAAGAAATTACTTATAACTAGTTCAATTAGTTGTTATAATATCAAATATTGTCAATTTAACTTCAGTCTATATTTAAAATCAGAAACTCTGAGGTCAAATCAACATGACTGAGTTTAATCAAATACTTATTTAGTAATTGAAATAACTACATCTAGACTTAAAACTAACACCTAATGATTTCATTTGGATATAAGAGTTTTTCGATTTAACAACTATCTTGTGTATAGTTTTGAAACAACTTGAATGTAATTCAAAATGTAAATAGTTGCTAATTTCAAATAAAAAATTATTTGAATTAACTAACAATCATTACCTAGTTTGAAACTTGAAACTAGTACTTATTGCTTGTAAATTGACAAAAAATAGTATTTAAAATTAAAAAGTTATTCTGATACATTTTTGATAAATTTTTAATTCAATATTAATTACCTAATTATTATTTCATAGTTTACACAATAAATATCAAAATCACCTCCCATTTCATACAGGTGTATGTATAATGAGAATCATTATAAATAGGCAATAATATTTAAATTTTAAAGTACTCATCTGCTTTTCAAATAAATTATATGTATCAAAGTACTATAAAAAATATTCTGCTTTAGAATATGAATTTAAAAATGTATGTTATTTATAAAAATTAAAAATTAAATATATTAAAAACTATAATTTGTTTAAAAATAATTTAAAACAATATTTCTTTATGTAATATTTTTAATCTTCTAATTTTATTATACAATTTTTAAGTTTTAGATTTTTAGTATATTATAATATGCACTAAGAATTGATAATATCTCCTAAAAATTATTAAGTATGAAGCATCTTGTATAATTTCATTTTAATCACCTAACCTTACATCGATTTGTCTAGATGCAGTATCAATTACAATTTGATAGACATTAACACGAATCTCGTATTTATCATTTTCAAAAGCACTTACTGACTCATCTGTTGCAGTTTCATCATACATTATTTTGAATTTCCGTGATCGTTTTTGTGATAGTATTGTCACGATTTCTAATTCAATTTCATTTTAGGTAATATATCATTAACAGAAGTTGAAAATGATAATGCAGCTCTAAAAAGTTTCAAGCGCTTTGTCTTTAGCCCATCATCTAATAAATCCAATATTTTGTAATCTTCTTATTGTCTCACGTCCTTCACTCTTCAGCAATTGTTCCACATTTTCAATCAATTTTGATGTACGCTTATAAAAATTTCCAATAAGATCTGCTACTTTTTCTAATTACCCAAAAATGTTTGTAACATAACTATTAGTTTTTAATCCTTTTTATTTAAGTAAAAATTTCTCATGCCATATAAGTTGCTCAAAACGTGGTATAAAGTATTTTTAAAACTATACTATATGTCTATACATAGAAAATGATAATATAAAAATTTAGTGAAATTTTCAAGTATCTACAGTTATTCATTTTTTAATTAGCTACTACAAAAAATAAAAATCATTTGAGAAAAAATTGTTATTATACAAATTAGGTCGATTAGAAATATCTAATGCCGTTAAAATTTTAACTTCAAACGGGTTGATACAATTCATCTCTGAAAGTTTATCATCCACCAATATGAACGCTTTTGTTTTATCAATACTATAAATGTTTATTCAACTTAACATACTTATTTACAACAAATTTCAATTTATAATTTAGTATTTCCTATGAGCTATAAGTATATCTAAGGCTGTAAATTACGACCTGAGAGTCTTACACTCAAGCCAATTTATTTGTTATTACAGTATATAAAAATAAGTAAGTAGGTAGTCATTATAGAATTAAAATGATGGTCTAAACTTATAATAAAATACCTTTTATTTGTTCATTTTTTCCTTTAATTTATTGAATTCTTTATTAAATTTGGATTGTTTTCCTAGCGTTGGTAATAATTTGGCAATCATATTTTCTGCCAATGAGAGAAAAGTTTCTGAATCAATTTCTTCTTCTACAAATAATTAAATGATTGAAAATATGATAATTTAGATTTAACATTGTAGGTACTATTAAAACAAATTAAAATATACTATCACAGGTACCTATAAAACGGTCAACTAAATTATCAAAACCCCATTCCTTAAGTGTTGATATAGTAAATTCAATCATATTTGTTGCAACTTATAATAAATGTAGTTAATGGCAATAAACCTAGTGAATATATTATGGTCAAGGCAAAACATTATTGTAATAATTCATTGCATTTCAATAATATAAAATATTCTTACCTAGAGGTCCAAGGTAACTTTTTTCTGGAGTTTTGGACGACTCAACGACGACACACAAACAATATTTTTTTAAATAAATGGGTGTAAAGCTTATAAAAACTTGTAAAACTTGTAAATTATCATCAATTATTGACTATTACAGAGGCATCGAACATTGAACACTTAAAATCGTAATGTGTCGTGTCGCGTTAGAGAGTAAGAATATCAGTTACATTAGTATAACGTCATAATCTCAAAAAAATAACCTTATTTTATAGTAAACGGTACTATAAATTATTTTTCACAGAATTAATCAGCTAAAATTTGAAGTTGATTCAATTAAAAAATGTAGTTAAATGGTTTCAACTAAATTTGTAGTTAAACCAATCAGTGTGTTACCTAATACAACATTATTTTAGTTGAATATGTTTTTAATAAATCAACTGTGTACCAGTTACTTGAACATACAATTATATTTGTTAAATGTAAAAATATAGTTGTTTCAACTGTATTTTACTTAGCTAAAATAATATTGTAATTATTTTTTTCCGTGCACCTAACTGTCTGCCGAGCTTTTGTGTCAGTCTTCCTCATATATAATTTACTTCAATGAGAGTGGTGATTGTGGCTATGACGACTAATTTAGGTAGAGTACTGATAATTTGTGTATAATATTTTGTATTCTAGTCGATCCGTTTCCTGTTGGTGAACACCTAAAGTTTTTTCGCTGAAACATATATAATGTGGTCTTCATAGTTCATTTAATTGTTTTCTTAAGTTCGCAGAATAGGTGCTCCACTTAGTCTTTACACTGGCCTAAGTACAAGGCCGTAACTGAAAAATAATTTCGGGGGGGGGGGGGGGGGGTTGAACCCCCAAAACCCTCCCCCTGATACGGCCTTGCCTAAGTATACTTATATTTCTAATTGCCTAATTATTTATGTCACTATACCTGTCATGTATATAGGTTTGTATACCTACTTAATTTTCTTAAAAATTGATTAAATACGTAACAATGTCACAGGTTATAAAAAATTAATATAACGATTTTGTCGAAAATTGGATTTACTTAAACATTTTATTAATATAGTTAATACAATTCATTAATTATTATAGTTTTTATTAATTGTTTGTTTGTTTTTCCTGAATATTTTGAAGAACATGGATAATTTTTGATTTTGGCCTCTCCAAAGTACAAATTATAATTCAATTTTCTATCTAAAATCAGTGACCACCCTCAAAATTGAAAGTCAAACTATTTTCAACTACTTATACCATGTAAGTATAAACACACATTGTTGTAAAATTGTTATTTATTATGTTCATCGCTTCACTCAAAATCTTTAACAAATTCTATCACTGAATCTTTTTCATCGTATGTCTTTGTTTTTTTGTATTTGTTTTCCTTTTGCAAGCTTTCATATCTCTTTATTTATTTTCAGCATTTTTTTTTTTTAATATTACTATTTTTTGAGAAATACATTTTTTGAAGCTGTACCTACATTATAAGCAATATTATTTACTAAGTAATAATAGGAATATAAATCCATGACATAAAAATATTTTTTTTTTTTTTTAAACGCAAGTCTTTCACGTACGTTCATACATTTAAGTATATTATACATAAATATGCACAGATAAGACGGATACTTTACGCGTGTCATCAGATCGAAAAAATATTATATAAAGTACCTACGACGTGGGGATGCGGATTTATGCGTACGTTTGTGCGTATTTAATATCATAGTGAACTTGATATGATAATATCGTGGACAATAAATTCCCGATCCGACGAACAATGGGAGAGAAGGCGGCAGTGTGCTAAAAACGGCTGGTTGCAGTAATAATAATAAAATAATACGATAATTATCTCTGTATGGCATACGTATGCGTATTATTATTGGATATTATGCTATACAAGTATATCCGATATGGGTACTTTTCTATAGAGTGAGGTGGAGGTATATTAAGTATAGGTAGATTAATATAAATTGTGTGTATATAAGTACTGGCGTTTGGTATCCGTGCACGGTTTGTGATCTAACCTATACGTTAGAGGACATTTTATAGAAATACTAAGTACATAATATTATGTACTCGTATATATTGTATCTGTATGTATATTGTATAGGTACTGTATATTCGACAATAGTCGAATGACCCGAGCGTATTGTATAATAGGTACACACGACGATGTGCCATATGGTCACGCGCATTATAATTTATACCAATAAACCCTTAAAACAATCATATTATAATACTCAACGCATTGCTTGAAATACAGAATGATCTGTATCATACTAATATTATTTAATATCTGTATTTAATACTATTAATCGTTATAATCACTTTGAAGCATTTAATGTAAAATTAACATAATAGACTATAGTAACAGCAGCTTAATGACTGGGCTTAAAATCATTCAAAGGAATTGGTTCCTTAGAATAAAATATAAAAATAATCTGAATTAAGATTCTGAAGAATCATCAACTGGATCACTGTCCAACACTAATCCCACGTTCATACTTTCAACTGAAGTCCCACAGATAAGTTATGCATTTTTGGACATTTATAAATTATATTAAATTTATAATTTCTATAACCTCGCAAAATATATTCCATTTAAAAGTTTAATATTTCGACGAGTTACTTTGCCATTTAATCGGATTTTGAATGTTATGGATTTGTAAATTATACATGTTGAATTCCATGAAATACTAAAAGATAAAACAATCCTCGTAACTAAAAATTGATGGGAATGTGGTTGTACAATTAATATATTAATTTCAGTTAAAGTAATTTATAACAACATTTCTTACGTATTAATAGCTTCTTAATAGCTTTCGTCTTAATAGCTTAAAATAGTTGAAATAGTTGAAATATTTTGATAGTTTCATCATTAATAAAAAAACGATAATATAAATATTTCAATCGGTTATGGTCAAAAATTGGATTTGCGTAAAAATTCCCGATTATAAAAATAAGTAGTGTGAATTTTTAAATTTGACCCCTTCAAAATACAAACTAGATCCAGTTTGATATCTAAAACTATTACCATTTTTGAAAATTGAAATATTTTATCAACAATTTATCATGTACTCATAACTTTTTTTTTTTATTATTAAAAATATAGCGTTTATTGAATATTTACAATCTATACAAGTTATGTACAATGAGTAAATTGGAGGAGGGATGACAGTGATAGGGCAGTGAAGGAAAGCTCACAGTTGAGCTACCTTTTAGTGGGTCTTAAATCTAATTAAGTAAGTAAAGTATTTTGGATAAGGTCTCTCGACCAATTTCTGTTAAGTCGGCGAGTGGGGTTGCCGGGAAGATGTTTTGAATGAAGATTGGATATTAATTTGTTGGAGTGGCCTTGCATTTTGCGGTGAAGTCTTGAGTAGAATGTGGTTGCTGTGTGGTTGATGGATTGTACTTTGAGGTCTTGATGTAAAGCGGCGTTTGTGACATACCAGGGTGCTTTGGCGACCATGCGAAGACATATAGATTGGAAAGCTTGGATGGTCCTAAGGTTTGATGGTTTGGCAGTGCCCCAGAGGGCGATTCCATATGAATATATTGGTTGGAGGAGACTTTTATATAAAAGTAATCTGTTGGACAGGTTCATGTTTGATTTGAGGAGAGGTCTGATGACGTGTAGGCGGGAGTTTAGCTGTTTCCTTTTGTTTTTTAGATGAGGGCCCCAGGTGAGTCTCCTGTCGAGTAGCAGGCCGAGGTATTTGGCTTCTCTGTACTCATAACTTATAAGCAAAAAAAAAAAAAAATCAATACATTTCATCGCTCGGCTCTGAATCTAAAATAATATTTTTTTAGTTACCCATAACGTCTTATAAGTAGAGCGCGTATTTCTATGCAATTGAATATTTTTTGATTTTGGTCAGTAATCTTTACTAATCATAATAGTTTGAAGTTACTGGCCAATTTTTTTTTTTTTTACATATTTCTGCATATTTAATGATTATTATTGTATATTTTTATATATTTTTACGAAATTCAAAATATATTGCATTAAATTAAAATTAAATTTAAAAAAAAAAAAAAAAAAAGGTATAAAATAATATTGTATCAAGTAGAAAAATTAAAATGTTCTAGATATAATTTGAAGATGGTAATGTTGTCAATTAATTAACATTTTATGTACACTAATTTACAATTTTTAATGATATAGTAGTAAAAAAATTACCTAGGTATATAGAGACTTAAAATATGTATATTACATATTACATGTATGCATTTCAATAATTGATGAAATAAAAAGAAAAAAATTTAAGCTAAGTCTACTATTGTCTATTACTATTTATTACCTATAGTTGCTTCAAATATGCCCCATTGCCCCAACTACTTGGTTTATTCTTGTATTTCACTTGTCCTTTTTATGTAAAAGCTATGATCTATCAAGAATTTTTTCAACGTCATAATTTTAACATTTAAGTGGGTCACTTATTTTGGTTAATACAATACAGAAGAGTGATTAGTAAATATATACTATGTAGTATGTTAGTATGTATGAAATTATATATATATATAATATATATTATATTAAATACCTATGCTATAAATAAACTGAATTATACAGTGATAGATTAACGAGTATGCCGCTTGCAGGGATCAGATTTTTAAATTCCGTTCTATAGGTACCCTCTGTACCCATCATAAAAAATTAATTTTATTAAAAAACACACCCTTAAAATTTTTATGACATTTGTTAAAAATACAAATTATTCATTTATATATTTTAATATTTTAATGAGTAGGTGAAGAAAAATTAAATTGTATACCTAATGCCTTTTAAAAGAAAAATGTAATAAATTATACTTATAAATCAATATATAATAATTACTATATTTAGCTATAAGTACCCAATAAGATGATATCATAATATTATAATAGCAATATGAATAATGACGATTTTCAAATTATTAAATCTTCGTATTATTCTCTTCAGAAGAAATATTTTAAATTTTTATAATTACAAACTAAACGAGTTAGTATTAAGTTTTACAGCGTAGATCTGATTCATGGAAATTGTTAGACATTTAGGTGTGTATATATAAATAACTATTTCAGTGTAGACTTCGTGAACAGTAAATATAAATATTCTATAGATAAGATTTGTGTTTTGCCTAGGAATAACGTGAGTACGTGACATGATATGTCAGACCTCGTTCAACATTTCAAAACTCAAATTATAATATAATAGCTATTTTGGCTCCAAACGAAATAATATTCGTAGTATCTAACTAATTATAAATAGTCAACGGCGGTAAAAGCGGTTTTTCTTCTTCGAAACGCAGAGCACAAAATACATAAACATTAAAAATATATAAACATAACATAATATATTTATTTTATGTTTTTTAAAACTGCACGATACCGCGATAACGAACCGAACATAATTTAAATAACATATTAAAATATAGTAAATTATTATTAATGTAACTGGTGTAGCCGTGCACCTAGATAGTTATAACTACGCACCTATCATGACGCTCATATGCACGCAATGGGTTTGGTTTGAGATGTACCTATATATTTTTAATGCTTATATTTATTAAATTTTTGTCTTTGGATTCTCCGAAATAAGCAGTAATCGCCACTGGAGTTTTCGTACCTCCCCCTCCAAACCACATGTACACAGGCCACTACACGCTTTCGATGAACTTAAATATAATATAGTTTTAAGTGTCTACCTATGAAATGTCGTAGAAACAAAAAGTCAACTAACAAATAATAATAATATTTATGAGGACGAATAACAAAACACACAAGTCCGACGTGATTAATATTATTATCTTGTCTACCTATCGTTAACGTTTTAAGTATCGCAATTTAGGATTTACACGTGTTTTTTTTTTTTGAAATTGGTAACGCTACTCATGCGATTTATATAGGTATCGGAAAAATAATAATATCGACATCACGAATGCCGTTTTTTCCTTACGCGTTTCGATGACTGGTTAAAAAGTGTGGGTCTTGACACGCGGGTCTTACCTACGGGTAATACATATTATATAGTTCGGGTATCCAACTGCTAACTGCTCTGGGTTTCATGTTGTTTTTGAATAATGTAAATTCGTGCATACAAACTGGCGAACTAAAGTATACGAATAGATGGTAAAATAAAAATTGACTTCTTATTGTGTACCTACATAAAAAAAAAACATTATTGTAAAATCAATACATTCAATTGCTTTGCTCAGAATCTAAAAACAGTAAAAACACTAATAAAATTATATAGGTAGAAGCATATGAGCTCGATAATGCAGACTAATCTAATTCTAAATTTCAAATAATTATCAACTCTAATTAGTTTATTAATTCAGAATTATTCAGGGTTATCTTTGGCAGCTGATGAATATTATATAATTCATAATACAGTAGGTTAAAGTAATTTTTGTCGAAAACATTGAATTTTAAAATATAACTGTAAGTATAAAATATAATAATTTATAAGTTGATGTCCTCACAAATAATTGTTCATAATTTATGAACTGTACTGCTCACCAAATTCGAGTCAATTAAAGGCGAAATAAACGCTATGGTGACGCCAAAAATCGTTCGAAAAAATGGAGCGTTATTTTCACCGCGCGTTAAACTCGCTCTAGTGTGGCGTGGCCCTAATGGAAAGACGTTTGGAAATTTAAATCCATTTTAAGAAGCGAAAAGTAGGGTAGAATTGAATTATATGTTGGAGTTAGCACTTTAATCCAAGTTTAAAACCCTGCTAAAAATAGAAAAATGTAATTAGTTCATTAATAAATGTTTTCAGAGGTCACTTATAGGATATAGCGGTATATTTTAAAGCATTTTAAGTAGCAAACAAATATAGTAGGTAAATAAACTGGAGCCTATACGCCCTGCAGTATTAAAATAATTTGTTAAATAATGTTTATATACTAATAATATTAAACTATACACTGTCTGGTCTAAATCAACTATAAAAATAAAACGTATTCTCCGAAATTTAACGACGTTAAATCCATTCACATTGCTTGCAATTAAATGATACTAATTTAGTATTTTTTCATTATCGAATAACATTCCTGAAATATATACTTTATTGACGTCGTTGACGCTGATAGCTCTAGCCGCTAATCGCTACATGCTATATGCCCATAGACCATATTATATGGTCATTTTTCAGAATTATCTAAAATTAAATTTGTACTACAATAACCATATAACCATTTCCGCTAACGACACAAAATATATAAAAGGTAATTCGTAATTTCGTAAACAACCTACAGTCTGTGTAACTACGTATAATATAGAAAAACCAAACTCTGGCATTACACATATATTTTTAAAACTATTTATGTAATAATATTTAAAAATGTCAATTCAAACTTTTGTGTTCAATTAAAATTTCAAGAGGGGGAAGGTATAGCCCGCTAACCGTCTTTGGCGTCACCACTGCATGGACACCTGTGGGTAAAACCGTTTTAAAAAGCAAAAAAAAAAATTCAATTAAAATATTATATTATAACAGTTACATAATATGCTGCAGTTGCAGCAAACTTGAAACTAGTCAGATTCAAACCCAAAGTTAGTAACTATATATTTAGTTCGTTAATGAATTTATTCAGAGGCCATCCTTAACAGGAATAGCTTATAAACATTTAGAAAATATACATTTTGTATATGAAAAAATTAGATTGAGTTCACTAATAAATGGAGAAAAACGTTGATAGAACATGAGCGCCCGAAGGGGCATATTAAGAAGTAATAATAATAAAAAAAAATGTAATGTAATTATTAAGAAGTATAATTATAATTTATAATACTGCAGTCTAATTTGAATTTTATACACGAAAAAATACTACCAATATTATGTTGATTATTGACTCATCATCTAGAGGCCACTTAATCGAGTCGGTCAATGTATAAAAAACGTATACAGAAAGATGTACTATAGTCTACTACGGGAACAATTAACTTGAAGTTAACTCGTATAATTCGCTGATTAAATGTTAGTTAATCGTGTTAAAATGTAACTCGGCGTTTTTACAAATCTTAATTTTTAACTCGTTAATAGCCCAGCCTTGCATGTTAAGCACTTTTATGACTTCCGCCCAATAATAATCACTAACGACAATAATTATAAACCGATTCAATCTCGCGGGACCACTGAAGTGCTCGTCGTAACACATTATTCGTGTCTACACACACACACACACACACACACATATTAATATATATGTGATATGTTACACTTATTATCATTATTGTTATTATTATCGTAAACCTATATCATACAACAATAATAAAATACCGTGTTGTGAGACCAGGTGTCAAAACACCGTGTACGCCGAGCATTGTGCAAAGGTATGCCAGCGCGTGTGTGTTAGTGTGTGATGTGAGGTGGTCCGCTCGCGTATCGATATCGTCCAAGGTTAATGGCTCAATATCGTATATAATTTTATCATTGTGTACGAGTGTTCCGTGTGTGTGTTGGTCGTCGACGGCGGTGGCGATTTGTTACGCACCAGCGGGGGGGAACGATCCGAATTTTCAAAAACACAATACCCCCCACCCACCCACCACCCAGCACATGGAAGCGTACTTGACACACACGTACGGTCATCACATCCATGACCGACCCGATGTTACGTATACACACACTTGTGTATGTGTGTGTGTGTGCATGTGCGGCGTAACGATCGCCTTTTTCCACACTCGCCGCCGCCGCTACCCACCCGCTGACTCGTGTATACACATTATATTATATACGAACGCGTAATCAGCTCACTTTATCGGCGGTGCGGCGGCCACCCAAAAACCTGCGGCACAGGGCGTGTTAATCGCGTCACCCTGTTTTCTCTCTCGCTCACGCCGTCTTACATTTTTTCTCCCCAAAAAGTCCCCTTTTGCTCAGATCATAATATACGTACATACATGTATGTGCACAAAGATAATAATAATATGTATAACTGCCGCCGCCGCTCACCGGGTGGTAAACGACGACCGCTCCGGCCCCGGACGCATTATACATTATTATTATTATTAGCGTATGTGGATCGACTTCGCGGACCTTTTACGATATTGTTCGTTATAACATCGACGTCTTGCGAGCCTCATACTTGTATAGACTCTCGCTCGTCATGCGCGCACCGCGTCAAATCGTTTTTACGGGTTTCTTCCACACCAAAATATTGATGTGATACGCTCGCCGCCGCCGTTAATCGGTCCCTCGCCAAATAACGCACCGCGACCAAGTTGTCAATACTGTTGCACAGGTATAGGTAAAATATCGTACGGGTAGAAGAATTACATATTATTATTCATTATAATATCCCATACCTATAGGATATACGGGTATAAACTATATAATGTGTGTGTGTGTGTATAGGTAGGTACAATATTGTGTCACACCGCGTTTTTAAAAACGATCGTTAACTCGCACACCCATCGTTATATTATATTATTATTATTATTATTTAGATCCTCTATTCCTCTGTAACGTGTATTATTGTCGTGTATGCGAGTTAGTTGTAGGCTAGTTATGTACGTGTGCGCAGATGTTTTTCCGTTTTTTCGTAAACGATATCCTACATATACGACAATCCTTTTATCGTACAATGCGATTTTATCCGTAAATACCGTCGCATAGTTATAATATTAT
The DNA here is from genome assembly GCF_020882245.1 of Rhopalosiphum padi. Classification (NCBI taxonomy): domain Eukaryota; kingdom Metazoa; phylum Arthropoda; class Insecta; order Hemiptera; family Aphididae; genus Rhopalosiphum; species Rhopalosiphum padi. The sequence continues at coordinate 44,309,657 of NC_083599.1, forward strand.
TTTATTTTACTCGATTTTACGCTGCGTCAGTGGTGTAAATAAAATCTCTAAAACTGTTTTTAGTCCGCAACGATGACTTATATATTTTATATATATATTTAACTATTTTCAACATCCCTTAAAAAGCAATGATAGGGTGACCACAATTATTTTTCTGTCCAAAAATTGGATACTTTATAAAAGTATTTATGATTCCTATTTACCATAACCGATACCTATCAGATAAAAATATTTAAAAATACATAAAAATTGAATAAAAAATTAAATTTTTGTGAATGTGTGACAAAATCGATACATTTAAAAAGGGAGATATAGATTTCGAAACCAATATAATTCCCCCTAAAGTATGGTACGTATGGTAATACTATACATTTATGTTTTCTAAATGTAAAATAATTACATCTAATTATCTATATAACATAATTTAAGGTAATTAGTAAATTACTCGTGAAACTCATTTTTGAAAATATGGAACACTACAATAAATAATTATAAATAACAATTTTTTTTAAAAATAATAATAAGAACTTATTTACAAAAATATTTGTTAGCAGATAATAATAATTAATATAAATAGTTGTGATAATACTGATAATACAAAATAAAATACAATATGTAGGTACATTGAATCAATTTGATTTTATAATATATAATATTATAATAATAATTTCTATAATATTCTAGCGTTATTGTTTTTGGATCCATCATCCATACATCAAACAATATTTATGATACATAATTCTTTAAATTAATTTTCAAAATATTATACTATATAATAACAATAAAATTGAAAAAATCTGTTTTTAATTGAAATTATATTTATGTGTCATCTCTATAACAAAGTCCAATTAATTTACAAAATTATTTTCAAATCATTGTAATCCATTGATTTTTGTAAATTTGAACCAAAATAAACAATTTGTGTAAATATACCTAATGATTGATCATCACAGAATTAAATATAATATTTTTAAAATTTAGAACTTCAAGTTAATGTATTAAACGAGTTAACATTAAATTAATTAGATAAGTAAGATTATTAATGTTAAAGTTATTATTTTTATACAATTTAAAAATGTAATATATTGGTGTTTCACTGGTTGTGTTTGTATGAAAAAAATTTATTATTTTAAACTATTGTTTTTTTAAAAATATTTATCGGAATTAATGTTAAAATGTAGCATTAAAAAAATTAACTATTGCCACCAATGTGAAATGTTCATGTCCGTACTGAAAACAATATTACTGTTTCTATTAACAAAAATATTAAGTGGAAGTATCAATACTATTAATAAGTATATTTAATCGATTTGTATAACTCGACAATTTGTTTTACGCATATATCAATTACTGTTAATTGGCTTGTTGTATATACCTAAATAAGATCTGTAATATTAACTTTTATTTTGAGCATAAATAAAATTACGGCTTTTACACAATTTATAGTATCACATTTGCTATAATAGTTTGAATAATTGAAAAGTGTATATATTTTTGACTTGAAAAAAAAATATTGTAATAATAATAATATAATATTGTATGGATTGTATCGTAATATTTACAAAATGATTTGTAAATCAATCAAACCTGTGTTCAAATAAAATAACTTGGATCTAAGTAACTAAATGATCGGTGTAGATAACAAATCTCCGTAATAGCACCGTAGGTACTATAGCCATCAGAAAATTGATATTATATTTCGTCAAAATTGTTGTGTTAAAAATAACTGGATTTTACTGTAAAACTTATACACACACTCGTATTATCGACGTCATCGTCGCCGAACCATCGCTGGGCCTGATTGCCCGAATTACCGTATCTTTATTTGGCGAACGACTGCCTAACGTGTAACATCTCATCAGTTTTTCAGTTTTTTCTAGTTGTTTATATTATTTAATTTCTTAAGCACAAATCATAGTTAAAAATGTGTGATACTGACTTGCCTGACTTCTTAACGGCATGAAATTTATCTCAATAAAAAATATTATACTTCGAGGTAAATTTTATCTACATACTTCTACTAGTTAATTAGTAGATAAATAATATTACAATTTGTTACTTAAAAGTTAAAGTTCAAGATAATTAATAGGTACATATTATTAAGTATCTATATAAGTATATAACATTACACATATAACATACACATGAAATATGAATGTACTTTATATAATACGTACACAAAAATATATTATATAACATCTACGTGAAAACACGTGTCTTAAGAGTTACTTATATAGCAATAATTATATCGCTGTATTTATGTGTCTAATGCAGCCTTTTTGGACACTTGGGCCTTTGACTGTAATGTGTACCTACTATTACAATTGGTAATTTAAGAATTAATAAATTGATGTTTTTAAATAAATATGGTTAAAGAACTGATTCTTGTAAAAGGACACTGAGCAAAATAGCTAACCATTGTAAATTGGAAATTGTTTTGCCAATTAATGTTGAAGTATAAAATAAAATAAATTATGAAGATATTAGTCTCTTTTAGATACTCTTAAAATTTGTCTAGATGCGTATTAGAAAAATTGCTAAGCTGTGGGTGGAACTTTTACATAGTTACAAAACCTAAATTATTATTACAGTTTTTAAATCGACTTGCCTTAGCCTTACTATAGTCTATAACTATAAGGTATAAGGTAAGGTTGTCGTGAGCAGATGCTTGGAGGCAATCGGTTTTGGTCGGCGTGCGTTTTGGAAGTAATTTTTCACCATTATTATAATCGCCAATAATAAATAATTACTTGTATTAACTATAAAATCACCGAATTATCCGAAATATTAATTAAAAATAAATATGAATACAACTAAGGAACAAATGCAGTTTAGTGACAAATTTTGCAATTATTTCTATTTATATTTCAACGTTCCATTGGGTATGGGTTTTACACACCATTCAATAATCAACTATTTATATCAAAATAGTTCCCAGAATTGGCTTTAAGTATTATTATACTTTTCTGAACTAACGTTATAAACTTAAAACAGTCGGACTTTTTATTTTATAGCTGTTACGTGTATAAAATAATATAATAACAATCTAGTGCTATTTATTTTTAATTTGTTGTTTCTACTTCAGAACAACTTCAAATGGATTTTTGGAATGTCAATTATTATAATATATTGCAAGAGCCCAGAGTTGTTAGTTTTAAAGCTATTAATGCATAAACTTCGGGCGTTAAATAAATCTATATAGGATGTGTACCACCGACCACCGTATACATTGCTATGTATCGTGTTAGTTAAAACGCAGGTCATAAGTTTCTAGAACATAAAAACAAATAAATATCATAAAAACATATTATGAATTAATTTTTCTAATTTTGTTTTCTAAGTCCTATTGGCAAGACCGGTTCGTATAAAGGTAATTAGCGTACCAACCATACCAACTATTCCTTTATAACTGGATATGATTAGGAATACATATAGAGTATCGACAGCCACTCTATTCGAAAGAACGAGGGAGGTGTGTTGCATACTTGCACTTCATTCTACCTATATCGGGTATCTGTCGCTCGAAACCGCCGCACAAATAATAATATACGTTCGGGCAAAATAATGTTCCTATGCCATATCTATATGTTGTACCTATATACACACACAATAATATATATATATAACGTATTTACGATACACTTAATACTAATGGGCATCCGTTTTCCGTAATATAATAATATTGTGTGTTCGCGTTGTAAAAATGTGAATATATATTATAACGTGCATTATACAGGAGGTAACTATACGCATAATTTAATATATATTATTATTTATAACGATATTGCAATACCCATATACATGCAAGCCGATGACATTGTATACGACTGCCGCAGTTGTTCTCATTAGCGTTATACTCGTATATAAACACAGATACAGGTATTCAACTGAGCGGCTACCTACCTACCTTTTATAATGTAATGTAGGCCGGGGAGCCAGTGCTTTAATATTTAGCGTATATTATAATAATTATTAGTGTACAACCGTGTATGATGCGGTTATCGTTATTTTATCGTCTGACGTTCGCGTGCATCCTCTGCGATTATGTACAAACGTGCAATAACTATAATATATTATTATAACGAACGTGCTTCCGAGATATCATCACTATTTTTTTTTCTGACTTGTAAGACACCGAATTTTGAGGCCGTAAGAAATGCATTTAGACCTTAGGTGACCTAAAAACGAAAAGAAATTCTTGAAGTTTGTCAATATGATTTACTGCAATTTATTCACTTTTTATAGTAAATATTATTTGGAACGTGGTTTAAGCCGCGTTGGTGAGGCGGCGTACTTCCGCTTGCAGGTCGAAAACGAGATCTGAGAGCGCGTTGATGCGAGCGTGAAGCGTGTTGACGTCACAAGCACGTGCCGGCTCGCTGCTAGACTGGCGCAAGTTCTGCTACCAGAGTGACGCCTGCGAAGTGGCTGGTTTGTTTGCAGCGTCGGTGGGTACGTCGTTGGACGATGGGTTTTCCATGTTAAAACCAAGTCGGAGAGTTGTACCACGTGTTCGGTCGAAACAGGAGTACGCGATGGGTTGATACTGTCGACGACGTGTTGGTCTTGAGGACGCGAAATTAATGCGTGTGTATAGACGTCTCCAGATGCCTGTCGTAGCGCTGTCAAATTTTGAGGTCACCAATTTGGTGGTCGTGGCTAAATAGTTATTTGCCGACGACACTAGTTCCCCAGACGTTATCAGAAAGGTTTAAGTTTGAAATAAATAAGTTGTAAACCGTCTTAAGTGTTTGAATAAAATATTAAAATATGTTTTATTATTCGGGCGTGTCGTTAGACGGACCGCGGTTGACAATGACTCGACAATATAGAACATATATACCTAACGTATTGGTACAATAATTATTAGTAAAAGTACAAATGGTTAAGAACAAGGTTGCGGTAACAAGAAAATATAATACACAATAATTGATAATAATTACGACAATATACAATGATAATAAATCAGGAGATAGTGTGGGGCCAGGTCACCACAGCACTAATATTCTTATATGTTTGGGGATGATAATACTTTACCAGATACTTTGAAAGCACCCCAAAGTTAGATACCATGTCATAGTAGGATGAGAGTTGATGTGTATTTGGTTTTTTCAAATCAATAAATTTAAGTAGAATCGATAAGTCCCAGGTAATTTAAACTTAAAATAGATACCGCGGTATAAAATTAAATTTAATGATGACAATTCAGGTCAAGTAGATAATGTTTTTCAAACTTTTTTCATCGACTGAATTCGACACTTTTGAGAGTCACAGTCGTCCCCGAAACCGAATATAATAGAACTTGCATTCACGTTTAACTGCACCATATCAGTGAAGATTATAAATTTAATAAAATTACATTTATTTGTATTTATTCAATTTATTGCATCCGATATCGGTGACAATCTGAAAAGTTTTTTTTTGCGTTATCGTAATGACGTATTTTGCAGTATACCTGATTGTAGAATTGTATAAACGTCGACATAAATCGTAAATAAATGAAAAAACAACTTGTGATTTTTTTCTGATTCTAGTGGAAAATTGTTTATTATTATGACCATAAATTACAAGTGAAAAATAAACCTTGGTTATTTAGATTTGTATACTATGTTGATACTCGTCTTTTTGTTTTGAAAGCATTGTAAAAAATACAAAAATAATCAATATATCCCTCCAATAATTGTTTTTATTTTTCCATGTCTATAGAACAGGAGGGTTATAGATATATTATATACACTTTATTTATGCGGCCGATAATAATTATCATATTCAATATTTATTCATTTCATTTGTTTATAAAATAAATCATAACGTAGGTACATACTATAATTATATTTATACATATACCTACCTACGTATATATTATGCAAATAATCATACCCATATTATAACGTCGTGACGTGAAAATATATAAATTGCTGTTCATTAATTTTCTTATTAATATATAATCAGTCCCACCGTTTATGAAAATTATTATATTTATACACGTTTTGCAGTGATTTAGTAAATGGCTTCCATATTAAATTTATCGCTGTTTCGTGTTTTACTACTGAAAAATACTTGTGTATTTGCACGTTGCGCTGAGTAAACGTAATTTCGTTACGAATAGAAAATCACGTCATTCAATTTCCTAATTATTTGCCTACCTACAGTTATACAAAAATATGATACACTGTGTATAGTAATTGTATGTAAATAAATTATACAGGATGATTCACCCAGCAGGCTCATCTTAATTTTTTTCCTTTAATAATGAATTTATTCAAAAAATTGATCAACATTTGTCCAAGTAGTTTTTGAGTAATCATATATATCAATATTCAATATTATAATGTGTAATATTTCTGATAATTTTATTTTGTGTTTCTGTAATATTATAATTAATCACCACAAATTTATAAAATAATATTATAGGTACCTATATAAGTGAAAAAAAAATAACCAAGAGAGGGGTCTATCTACTCATATCCATCCCATTCCATAAATACGACACTGTCTAAGTATCAAATGTCCACATAACGATAAATAAGTTTTTTTTTTTTAAATGTTAAGAGTTAAAATTATAGTGATGCTATCACTTGTTGGTGTTGAAAATTATCAAAATTCATAAATTACATTATGACAATTTTATTGGTTTTTCACTAATATTACCTGCAGCTATAAACGCTAGCAGAATATATCTATGTGAAAATCAAACGATAAAACTTAGACCGAAAATGAACTATTGCATAACTATGGTCGTGGAATTGTTGGCCGTGTATAACCTCGTCCCATTACCGCTGATGTTATATAAATAATAAAAAAAAATCATAATTTCCGTTAAGCTCACGTCAATACGTTCAAATCATGGCGGATAGCACACGCTATTCAAAATGTACTATGTATATATATATAATATTAATTTAAAAAAAACCTCCAAAACGTAAACTATATTACATAATGTAGGTATAATATTTGTCAACGTTCGTTTCCATACCGTAAATTAAAATGGATACCATCGAAGAACGTAGATTATTTTTCCTCTGCCACCACCGCCGTCTATTATTACTATTAGTCAGTTTTATTTTATATAATTGAAAAAAAAAAAAGTAATAATCATAAAACGAGAGGGACTGATTTCGGTGGCGATTACCCGAGGACGACGGGCACATTACACCCGCGCCGCGCCGAATACAACATGGTCGATGTTTTTTGTTTCGTTTCCATTTGTCCGACCATTATGTTATTATATGAGGTACCTATATACCTAATATACCTACCCTTTTTTTTCGTGTGGGTTCTCCGTGCGTATGTCTGATATATATCAATGTTTTCTTCTACATTAACAGCTACAGTCGTGTATACATTACACGTCGTTGTATTATATGCGCATGTATGCCCGGAGAGTTTACAGCCATTTAACGTTTTAAACAGTAATAAACAACCCCTAGAAAACGTCTGAAAAAATAAAAAAACGTTTTACAACAATACACTTGACGAGCAGGCGGTATATATTAGAAAGGTAAAAATTACTCGAACAGCTACAGAATGTGTTTTGTTTTGAAAATAAGAGAGATTTTTAAACAGCGATCTTACGCAAAGATATACTCTATAGTCATTTTTGTGTGATTCTACTCGTATCCAATTTTAAAATGTTTTTACGATTACCAATTTGTATTGGTTTATGCAGTAAATAGCGATGTTATCAGATACATAACAATAAAGTGAGTGTTAGAATATAATATATTTAATGCTGTGCATTTTTTGGTATCTATGTATTGTAATAAGTACCAAGATATTTATATAAATAAAAAAAATAATTTAATTTTGTTATATTCGTATTTCTTTATAATTTAGAAACTACTTATCATTTAGGTACATACTTATTTGCTTACTATATGTTTTAGATCTAAGAGATTTTCTTCAAAATTTGTTTCCCTTGTTGCGGACCAGAGGACCACTACACTAAAACGGAACACTTCTTGAAGGTACAACGTTTACTTATGTAACACTCTGTTTACTTGAATACCACAATTAAATGTTGTTGTTTTCCACAATGGATTGGATTGGCTCGAGTTACTAGAGTCAGTACAATCATGTCGGTGGTTCACTTTTCGTGTTTATTCTATAGTTTTTAACCGTTTGTTTATCTCTCTTTTGTACAATCCGGATGTAGGTCTAGGTAGGTACTTACGTCTTTCATTTGTCGTTCCATCCACATAATCCAAACAACCGCGTGTTGTATTCAGTTACTGTATACCTACTGTTTGTAAAAATGTTGATTGTCATCACGATAACTCTCTATTTGTATGCATGGACTGTATAAATTATAAAATAAGATCAGAAAGACGTGTTTACACGTATATTTAAATTTAAGTATGAATAACCTGCAAATTAATAAAATCTCAAATTTAGTGATACATTGCAATTAGTACAGATGTTTGGGGTACACGGAAAAAACTACAATTATAAGATAATCAACACTCTAATGAACAGCATTAATTTTAATCTTAGCATTAAATTTGGTCACTTCTACTTACCATGGTTCAGCTAGATACTCATGAGGCGTTGTAACCAAAGGTTCGGTTTTTAAAATAGAAGTTCTCAGAATAACTGGAGAATTAAGTAAACTTTTTTTTTGTTCTTCTCCATGTATAATATTCTATTTCGGCATATTTTAAAGCTTACATATAACCTTTGTAACAAATCTTATCTGCACCCTTATTTTATTTAATAATTTTCACATTTTACAATATATTAAATATTGAATAAAAATATAACTTTGCAACGATTAAGACACAAAAACATAATGCAGTAAAGTTACAGTCAGCACAATGATGAATAGTGTATTTTTATATTCTCTTCGTATTCCCTCCAATTTCAATAAATCTCGACAGATAACTTGTCAGACTCTTGTTTGATTATATTGTTGAGTTATTTTTAATTTTTGAACGCACTAGTATATCTACATAGAATTTCTGGAACTAACATTCATATAATTGAAAATTAAAATAGTTTTTATATTATAATGATAAAAATATTATAATTTTGCTGGATTGCTGTAAGTTCCCTAGCCTTGTTCTTCTCTTTTAGCTGTTGGCACTTACGTTTGTTCCATGCCAACTGCGCCTTCGTCTTCTTCCTCGACCCTGGTGCGGGTAATCTGCAGACTCCCTGGGCGTCCACTAACCGTTTTGGCCGCGGCGGCTTCGGTGTCGGGTAGTTGGCCGGTTTCGGTGAGTGCGACTGCAGTAGTCTGGTTAGTGGCTGGAGCTGTAACGTCCGCTGGATTTCGGTAGTATGATCTGCCCAGCTCTGGTAGTAGATCGCCGCTCGTACCGGGTTTTGTAGCAGATGACGTATCGACATCCTGGCAACTTGGCTGGCTGTCCGTGATGTGTTCTGTTCTCTGTATACCAACCCAAGTTGCGCGATGAGGTCTGCCACCTTCTGCCACTTACTGGCTTGTTCCTGGCCGTTCATTGTATCTTTACGCTGTCTTGAGATATTCCTCAGCGGGTATATTGTATCATTGATTCTGAATTTCAAAATTTCAAAATTTTGAATCAAATGTCTCAACTATTACAATGTATGTATAGATAACTCTATGGGTGAAAAGTCTACCACGGACGTCTTTTAAGGTCAACAAAATATATTACCCCACTTATACCAAATCGTTATCGTCTTGTTTTAACTGTGGCAAGCAACAAACTACCGCCATAAACAAGTGTACTTGTGCATAATTTTGTACCCCCACGCAGAATAAAATATAAGTACTTACTAAAAATACGATCCTGAGTTATTCAATTTACAGTTTTTATTTACAACTGTCATTTGTCACTAGATAAATGTTATAAAATGTAAAGTAAATAATTAGGTACAACAAATGCGATTATACAACTCTGAATAACTGAACTTTTTGAAAAATGTGTATTAACGACTAATGTTAAGTTTTCATGAATAATGACGTTTAAAATGTAATTTAATTTATATATTTTTTTATTACTGTAGTTTTACAAAAAAATAGTACTTTACTACCTGGTATATGCAGGCTAAATTAAATGGTTCTTTGTATATTAATTCTGTAATAATGACTCACGCAACGTCGTTAAAGCAGTCCTGTATCCCGTGACATCAGAATAATGATCCGGCTGAAAGTCTCAAGCCCTGTTACTAAGGGTGTAGTAATAAATCGTCCTACGAATTAATGTCAACAATATTTTTAGAATGTGTAGACAGACGGTAGGTTATTTGAAGTATTTTTAAACGTGCCCATAAGTACCTGGTAATTTTCCATTATATATGTTTTACCCTAAATTTTATTTCGTCCCCTTTCCTATATAAGTAGTCGTTTGTGTTCCAAGCGAAATGCGTAATTTTCGTATCTTTAACGATGAATCAGCGCAGAGTTAAACAAGATAGTATTAAATAACTTTCAAAGTTGTACATGGTGAGAATTTGCAGATTTATGTTGTTTCAAACATAATAATAATTATTATTTGTTATTTTCTTCGGATTTTACGAGATTTTATTAGTTATTTGGTGATAGATATGGGTAGGTTATCTTATGATTGAAGATCAAGCAAAAATATTGTGAAGTTAATGATACAATATTAGCCGAGAATTACTAGATTGAAGTCTGGGAATAGATATTTAGGTATGTGTTCAACGGCAAATATTGGTTAAAATACTGATAATATTTTTTTTTATTATTATTTATTCGAGCTTTTATTGGCATACAATATGCGCTTTACATACATTGTAACCCTTAATAGCCTAAACCTGACCTGACTACACCTACCGCCTATTCGTTAAGTTTGTATCGTTAAGATATTTTCTTTTATTTAAAATTTCTTTAGAACTCGTTTCGTGTGTCATTTTTACATTTCAAAATCGTGTTCCTAGTTCAAGTAAAAAAACACGAAAAACGGTCGTTCACAGTCGCCTGATAAAATCATATAGTATATAAAACAATATAAACGCAGACATGTTTCTTAGCACCGGTGACTTATGTACATATTACATAATATATCATTCAATTATTAGACCATCAGTCGTTGTTGGATAACAAAATTGTTCACTAAAATTTTGTATTTTGTATATTTTGAAATTTCATCACGGTATTTTACATTTCACTGCAATGGTAAGAGATCACAAACGAGAACTGCCGGTTTTCCAATACGAACAACGACTTGACCGGAGTGAAAAAATGCGATTCGTCACTGGCTGTAATTAAAAAAAAAAAAAAAATACAACGCTCACGCGGTGTTAGCGATCAACGAGTGATGGACACGACATCGTTATAATTATTATGGATACGATGATTATGATGACGGCGAAGGAGGACTGCCGGAATTCCGCGAAATATCCCAGCTAAACGTTTCCCGGACGATTATAATATAACGCGATAATCACGCCGTAGAGTAGTCGTCGGAGCTGTCGCGCCCGTCGGAGGAAAACAACAACAACAACAATAATAATTGTAATAATAATACAAGTCGAAACGGGGTCGCGTTAATTAAAAACGTTTATGTACAAAATATCGTCGCCGGCATATTATAATACTGTGTGGTGTGTGTGTGTCAGTGCGGGATTGTCGTCCGTGATGAATTGAATTAGCGTGGCGCGGCAGTACCTATAATACTACTCCACGACAACTATACTATAGTATAATATACCACTGTAGCACTTCGTTTTGTAACTGGAATAAATGCGAATAGCTGGCGAGGAGGTGGGGCTGGGGGGGACGCAAAAGGCACGTCGTCCTCGTCCTCCTCATCGCGACCATCGTATACAAAACAGCAGCAGCAGCAGCTAAGGTATGGTAATCGAATAATAAAAGGGTGTGGACCGTGCGGGGGGGGGGGGGGGGGGAAAGAGAAAGGGGCGGCGGCGGCGCTGAAGACAGATCGCATTCGTAATTTAACGCATAAAACACGCACACGATAATAATAGTAATAATAATAATGATATATATATACATACACGTATAGTGGTAGTTCATACATATACGTATATATATATATATATATAGTGTGTGTATATAAGAAGGGGAGAAACACTTAACATCGTTATCGCGTATATATAGTGTCATGTCGTGTGTAAACCGACCCCGACGACCGTATAAATGAATATATACGTATACGCGTATTTACGTATATGTGTGTGTGTGTGTGTGCGTGCGCGTGTGTACATAAAACCGTCCGAGTGCATGAAAGGGCTGCACACGTACTCGTTCGCGGGGAGAGCTTATCGCGGAAAGGCAACAATCGACGGCGGCCGCGCCTTTGTGAATATATTAATGTACGTTACACAATACGCGTATATATTGTGTGTACCGCCTTATACACACGACGGCCTTTGCGTCGGTGCGACCGTTTTCCCGTCCCCTCCCCTCCTCTCACCGGTCATTCGTTTTCGTGTTTCTCACTCGTTCTGCTCTGCGCCTGCCCGTCTCTCTCTCTCTCTCTCTCTCTCTCTCTATCTATCTCTCGTCCTCAGCACTCCCTTCTCAGCGACCGAGTGCAATATATCTCGTTCCCGAATATAGGGTTGGTTCGACTGAATTACCCAAATGTCGTCGTGCGGGGAGCGTGTTTATTATTATTATACGCGCGTATCGGCCTCGCACGCCGTGTCTATAATAATAATATAATATATCTATGGCGTGATCTATTTATCGGTATATTATTCGACCCCCGAAATACGTCGCGTATAAAATAAATAATATACACAGCGTATATATAGTTCGAGATTTGCAAAACACTACAATCGCCCATATATTCGGGCCGTGTTCGGGGTTGATTTTAAGTACTCGTATGTAGCACCACTCTACCTATACGGATTGTATAGTTTTGTAGTAAATCATTAGTAATAGGTATACTTTTCTAATCCGCTCCGCGTAGAGTCCAGATCCTGCGCATGTATTGAACCGACTAATTCAGGACGGCTGCTGAAAAAACCAATTTACTTATACGCCACAATCCTTAGCCTGGTGTTTTAATTCGATTGTACAATAATAATAATAATAATACAATTATCGGATAATTAACATAGATCATTTTATTCAAATATTTTTACATGGATTTTTAATTATGTATATATTTAAGTACCTGCTCATTATTATTATTATTATATTTCCAAATACCAACTGAATAATTACTGATCACGATCTACTTACATATATCTACTAAAATAAATTGGTCGACAAATTCAAAAATAAAACAAAATAACCAGCTCAATTAATTACTACGACAAATATTGAACTAGTTAAAATTAACGAATTTTAATTGGGTTTTAAATTCTTTCAACAGCGACGGCTGCTAGTAGTGTATATTTTGTGTCTGATGAAATCATTATCGTCGGTTTCAAGAATAAATCTAATAAAGCTTTCCAATGCCAGCCATTCTCGTTTTGGTGATGTAAAGCGTATTTTTTTTGTTTATATTCATACGTTAGACTTTTCGATGACGTCAATTGTTTTATCGATGGCAATTATTAGTGTGCCCAAACAAAAGATACAATTAAAACTGTTAACAGCGTTTAAAAAAATTAACAACAAATAATTATTATTTAGCATTTCGATTGCTCGTTATAATTTTATTTTTTATTTTTTAACATCTATATTGTTGTTTGTAGACCGTAACGACGTTATCAAGGCTATACGCACAATAACGTGCGTATTATTTGATTGTTATCGGTTGAAACGTGAATATGAACTTCCCATAAATTTCAAAATTATTTATTAGGTAACAAATATTGTTGAGCTTGTTAAACGACTATCGTGCACAGATCAAGACAGCATTGAAATATATTACATACCTACGACCTACCTACCTTTGATATTATAATGCCAATTAAGGAACTTTAAATCTTATAATTACCCCTTAATGGGTTGCCAAGTATAAAATGTAAAACACAAGACCAATAATATTTGCACATTTGTTTTGCCAAAACTTTAATGTGGTGTATGTAATAATAATAGTATTATTCAAACTATATTTTCCGTCTGAAGATTACCTCATGTTTGTAGAGACGCTACGAAAAAAGCATAATCATGCAGATTTAAATGTTTTAAAAATCACTTGATTGTACTTAATCTACTTAAAGATAATAATTGAAATAACTTACATCAACGCATCTCACCCTAAACTTGTGTGTGATTTTAGCCCGTTTAAGTTCATACAAATTATTATTATGATTTTTTTTTTTATAAATTTTTAGTTAAGTAATCGATTGGGTCGAATTTGTGACATGTAGGTTCCACACTCATTTTTTTGATTTGAAAATGTTGGTGATTGTAAACTCTCCCATTGTAAACTTTCCTGGGTCTACTCCCGTACTACCTGACGAAAAACATATTAACTCTCCGGGTCTACTCAATATTACTAATTTAATTTTTAAAATGTCACCGTGGTCTATAATTATAGTCAAAATCCAAATAAAATAAATTGAATGTACATTTAAATTTCATTTAAAAAACAATCAATCATATAATAATAATTATTATTTTTATGATATATGATTATACAGATTTCAAAAAACTTAAGGTATCTATATTTTGGTCTGTATAGTCTATTATTTTTTTGTGATATGGTTTTCTCTTTACTTTTGGTATGACTGTTTTTACTTATTTTATTTTGTTTATTGCAACTTTGGATTATTATGTTTTATGTACACTTCAGTCTGAAAATCTGGTTCACTAGTTCATAGTGTGGCAATAAATTTAAAACAACTAGGAAAAGTTTACACATTTCCTACAGATGACACTTGCATAATGTTGACCGGGAGAGTTTGTCACCACCCGATTGGCTACAACTCGTTTGTGCACATTTACCTTTTTTGCAACTCGTTTGCGCAAAAAAACACAACTCGATTGCGCATACTATAATTTGGCTATGATGACGAAAATCCTTAGTATTACAACTCGTATTTTGCACACATTTTCCTTTTTATTTTAACAGGCTTAGGTCTGTCTTTCACTTTAAATTTGCGATGAGTATATTAATGATTTGATGTGTGTGTGCTTATACTCGTGGGTGTATTTTAAGTCCACATAAATTTCACCAAATTTTAAGCAAGTGATTGGTTTTGGGTAGATTTATAACATGTAGGTTCCACATTTCATTTTTATTGATCTGAAATTTTATTACTACTAAATTAATGTGAATTCCGCCGATGCTATAAAAAAAAAAAATCAAATTTGTATGCCTAAATGTGTACAGATTGTAATGCTATCTACATCATTACGCCCTACACGGCTTCATGATACGATATCATCATAACACATTAAATGTCATCACTATTAAAACTTAATATACCTGTACCCATGTACCTTAAAATGTACAAAAACATATTTTGATTAAACCAATGTAAAAATAAACAATAACAATGTATTATGGTACAACAAGTTAAAAGGTCAATACTATAAGTAGAGCCCCAATTTCGACTCTCAAAAATTAGTCTGCTTCCATCAACTGAGTCGGATCTCCAGCAGCATAGTTTGCCAGCCAGTTCAGCGAAACTCTACACCATCTTACTCATTAAGCACAAGCTTATTTAATTTAATACTATCATTAATCTTTTTTCTTGTTTTAAAGTTATAAATTAACATTTAAAACCAAATCATAGTTGTTTTAACTTCATTTCAAAATATCTCTTTCAATACTGAAGTATTCGTTTAGATCTTATTAATCATCTTGTCCACGGACGATTACCAGGTAAGAAAATATATTAATATATAATTATATTCATCCAGATTAATTAGATCATTATTGATTAAGATAACGCAGACTAAGGTGTAACATAAAAAAGTGTTAAGGTAAATAACATTCATAAATCTATATTCACGATCCCGACTTATCGTAATAATATATAGGCTTAAACTCATAATAAAAGTAAAGTTAGGATTGTAGCTAATCCTAACCTCATCGATTATTATTCGTTGAAAGCACTTGACCATATAACATCCAGGTTAATATATTATTACACGGTAAAGTTTCATCAATAACAATGTATAAGCTTATTTTTGATTCATTACAAGATATTCAATAATAACTATAAAATAATTAAATTAAATTTTTTTCCAGTTGTGATTAGATATACTAGATGTAGTTAGGAATACTTATAAACATAACATATACTTATGGATTATTTTGGGTGCACATGAACTCCACCAAATTTTAGGCAATTAATTGATTTTGGGTAGAATTTATAACATGTAGGTTCCACACTTCATTTGTTTGATCTGAAAATTTCATTACTACTAAAATAATGTGAACTCCGACGATATTATAGAAAAAAAATCAAGTATGCATAAATATATACAGGTGTATACTTTCAATAATAATAATAAAAAAAATTGAAATTAAATTTTCTAACTACGATTAGATAATATAGGACATATGTATATGGCTTAAACTTGTTAGTGATTTTGGTGCATGTGAATTCCATTAATTTTTGGGTCGAATTTGTGACATGTAAGCTCCACATATCATTTTCTTGATCTGAAAATTTCACTACTAATAAATTAATATAAATTCTGCTGTACCTATTATAAATAAAATAAAAATGTTTATTCATTAATATAATATACCTACTGGCTACTGGTATACAATAATAAAAAAACTAAATAATTAAAATTAAATTTTCTCCTTACGATTAGAAATATTTAGAAATATTTATGAATGAGGCTTAAAACTCGTAGGTGATTTTTGTGCATGTGAACATTTTGCCAATTTTTTGGTAGAATTTAAGGATTAAGGCCATATCATAATTTTGTATCATTTTTGTTAAAAAAAAATATTAATAATTATTTGTATCGTCAGGTTAAAAATTAAATAAACATTCGTCAACATTTTTTATTTTTAATCGGGATGGAAATGGTAGATAATTGCGCCTAGATACTATATTAATAACTTTATTTATTGTTAATATTCTGTCCAAACTCTGATGAGCAGAGTTCGAATTTTATAGCACCAAAAATACTAAAACATGCCCTATAATATTACCCAAAATACCTTAAAATATGTTTTACAAATATGTCCTAAAAATATTAAAAATAGCAAAAAATTTAAATCAAAATTGTATTATATTTATTTAATAATTTTATGAAATTATACATTTATAAAAAAAACTAAGACTATTTTCTGTTACAGTTTCAAAAAACTTATGTGTTAATATACCTATGCTTTTACCTTGAATGCATACAATTATAACATGTCAAATATCATATTATTTATAAATTATTAATATGAAACAAAAATGTGGGAATTTTTCTTATGGATTCACATGAATGAATACTATTTTTTATTCAATATAAATGAGATTTATGAAAAATACAAAATAAAGCATTAAATGATGTACTCGTATATTAGCAAAACATAGCACTAAAACTTCAAAAATAGCACTAAAAATCTAAAATACTTCAAATATCCAAAAAACAGCAAAATAAAATTTCATATTGGAGTCCCTGGTTCATAAAACAAATTTATTGCCAACTCTGCTATTTTGATTTATATACAATAATAAGTAGCAAATGCTATAAAATCCAAACCCTGCTGATGAGTATAAAACGATGGGATTTTTATCAATCCATATATAATCTGGTTTTTTTTTGTCGGCGAAATGGGACGAAACGGAATTTATGACATGTAGATACCACATTTCATTTTTTGATCCCAAAATTTCACTACTACTAAATAAATCCGAATTTTGCCAATACTATAAATAAAACAAAATTAAATTTGTATACATAATTATATATAGGTAGTTGGAAAGATTAAGTATTACGTTTTATACACTTAATCTGAGCAAAAAGTCAACTTTACAAATGCTGGGTGAATTATATTGAATTATTATAGCTATAATCCAAAAATATAATTGTAGTTGGATTTTGATAAAAATATGATAGACTGACGTAGTGTTACAGTATCAAAACTCTACTGTTATTATTTTTTATTCATTTTGATTTTTGATGACATTAAACTATCTTTTTCAGGCCAACTTTTAATGTTATCACTATCATATAATTTATATAATAATCAAAAAAATCAACCATTGAAGCATAACAATTACGTAATATAACTTAATATTATAGTCTTACCATTAACTTTTTTATAAATTATATTTTGTTTCAAATAGGTAGTATTTGTGGGTACCTTTTTAAATAAATATTTCTTATTTTTAAACGAATTATGCTTGAGTGCTGAACGAATATAATATATACGTATTTGCACTTATGTATATTTTATTTATTTTACCTTGTCTTACCTTTTTCGTGTACGCACAATTAGTGATGGTATTTAAAATATTGATATAATACAATTACTAATTAACCCGATAAGTATACTTATACTATAATACAGCGGTTCTTAACCTGTGGTCCGCGGGTATTTAATTATGTTAAATAATCAAGTCATAAGCAAAAACTAAGTGACAACGTGGTACAACTTTATATTTTTGAGCGTGAGTTTCGAAAAGTGTATTACTTGGAAAGTTGGAAAGTACTCCTACATATATTATATACATATGCTAAGAAATGCCAGCATTTTTGTGTATGGATTGAACTATTTAATAAGTAATATATTAGGTATATATTTAATTTAGTCAACATTAAATTTCAAATGCATAAATATGAATGATTATTTACTTGTCCAAGATATTGATTTGATTATAATTTTTGAAAAAAAAATCACAATTATACTAATTATTGTATAAAAGGGCCATGGGTTGTGCACTCGATAGGTTTTACGACGACGCCACACCAATATTTTCAATTTAATATATTATTGAATAATTTTGATAGTTTCTAATACTTTATAATAAACTTAGAATTAAAAAGAAATTGTAATTGTTTGGCGCATTAACATTTATAATATTCAGTTAACATACCTATTAATTAAAACTATTAAATTTCCTATAAGTGAATATTTTACATCCTAGATACTTCTACCTACATAAGTATACACCTACTTTTAAGCTTTAACTTAAATAAAATAATTTTCATTATATTTAATAACTAATGTATCGCAATTGTTTTAGATCGATAATATGATGTATGCGCATCACGGAAATCGTCGTCTGCATAACTGGAGTATTTATAAACATATAGGAACATGTTACCATCAAAGACGTAATTTAGACAACTCCAAATATAGGCAGTGTCTAGCCAATTAACGTCTTTATTTTTCTAGGAAATATTGTTAGTTTCTAGGTTAAAATGTCAACCAGTATTCAGTGTTGACAAATCAATGTCCATACGCTATACCTAACTATTATATTCAATTTAAACCATCCTAGTCTTGTATAACCATAGATAAAGTAACTACCGTTGTTTGAATGAATTGTGTATGTTTATTTTGATGCGTCATTTGACAATTACGAAATTTTCAATTTTTATTAAGTGGCGCTCCGAAAAAATAATATAAGAAAAAGAGACACACTTATTTTTATCATGTAATAATAACCCCTCGACGGATAGCGATAATCTTCATCTCGCGTAACTTACACAATATTGTAAATTGTAATTATAATTCACGCACCGTTTACCTACGCTGCATGAGATATTATTTTTAATCTAAAAGAATACAATTAACTGCATCTTAAAATGACTTAAGACATTGGTACCTTAAAAATAATTCTAGATAATTTGGATTGAATACTTTAACATTGCAAAATATTAACAACTGAATGAAGCTCTTTTTAAATTTAAAAAAGATTATTATTTGCCCATATTACATAAGCAAACGTAAACCGTAAAAATCACATTTGTTCAAATTCCCTCCATCCTTGGATCATAATTTCATAGCCAAGCTACGCTTATTGCAATTTATAATATAATTTTTTTCAATTTTTTTCTGTATCCAATTTACTTCAAAATTCCACCAAATTATTGCAAGTTAATTTTTAATTTTTAGCCAACTTTGTCCAATTGAATTGTATGTTTTAAACATATATATATAATAATATGTTTATATTAATATTTATACCTATCATCATATATATTTTTTTTAAATTATATTATTTATATATTATTCATTTTCTTTGTAATTTTCATGTTTTATTCCTTTTGTTCATATTTAAAATTAGCTTTTCGGTATATAATTGGTCATCAAAATTTGAGAAGTGTATTTTTTTTTTAATATTTATTCGTACCATCAGCAGTTACACGCGCTAGATAAACAACAAGCGTAATTAATATTATTATTTACTATAGTGATAAGAAGTATAAGACCGAGACCGAGCAATATCCGCGCATCTCATCCGGCACACCGAAGGTATCTGCTGTGTAATAATAATATTATTGTCGTCGTAAAATGCGCGACACGTCCTTCGAGTGACACGGGACGGACGCGCTTCGGTCACGGCGCGAAAAAATCCACTGTCGTCGGCGGATTTCAGTTTATGGCGCTCGCTCTAAATGCAGCAAGTGATGTGCAATAAAAACAGTTAAAGCTCTCGTCTCCGACACAAAACCACCCCTACCCACACCCTCCCGCCAACTGTGGGGTCGATTAAAATAACTATACGGTACGTGTCGCGTATACACTACTGTTGACACAATGTACACAAGTGTGTGTGAATGTATACTAATATACATTTATTCGTACATATATATTATGCACAATTACATATATATGTATAGACGACGTTGTTTTGTATAAAGAATTTCCGACAGCAGTCACCCTCGCTAACCCCTCCGTCACTACCCACCCCAGAAACGCCGTCGAAATAAAAATCGCTTTCACGCGAATTACGTTTCGCCTGTATTATATTATTATATATACACTATCCGCGGGGCTGCAGCCGTCGCCGCCGTGTCGTCGTATACTCGTGTGTGTATATATTATATATATACATATACATTATAGTCGATTTAAAGCGGCCGTCGGGCGGTCGTAATATAATATATATATATATATATACGGCCAACCGGGTCGGACCTGACGACCCCCATCCTATCACCACTCGATAAGTCGTTCGATTTTAAAACGCGATTTTTTTTTTTAAATCTCTCCGGAATTTAATCAGCGGCCAATACACCGTGTGCGCGCGGAATGCCTTGTCCGCCACCCACTCGGTATATCATATTATCATGCACAATATAATATATAGTGTTACACGATAGTGTGTGTGTGTGTGTGTGTGTCTGTATAGCTCTCGCGCCAATTGCGTGTGAACAATTTAACGGTACAATTAAAATTTTAAAAAACTTCTCTCGCCCCAAAACTACCCTTACCTCTTCTCATCCCCTGATTTAAGGGTTGGTGTAACGTGGACAAGTTATACGCCCGCCGACGAAATACGAGCTGCGGCGGGATATTAAATTTAAAATTAAAAAAAACCCGTCCAATTGTAAAATCGAAACGCCGAACGCTCGACCGACGGATGGTATATAATATATAACGTCATGATGTACGTACACGCGTATAATAGTAGCACATTATATTATATATAATATAATCGAATCGCATCGCATCGCCAACGGCCGGTGGCGGGATGACGAAAAATGCGTTTTAAACGAAAACATGTGTGCGACGTATTATACGCGTATACAAATAGCCGATTTCGAGAGCTAGCCGAACCGACCGTGAGAAATGTGCGACACGATTCCCCGCAGTTTTGTAAATTACATATTATATTATACACATGTGCACGATACGATGGACGTTTAAAAAATTTCGAAATTCGATTAAGAGCTGTGTGTCGGAGCAGAAGAACGCGATCGCAATATAACGGCGGCGGCCGTCACACCGAAAGAAGGAACGCACATTTCACCCAAATCTAAATTCGCATGCAGCCAAACGAACAAAGACAATATAAATCATTCGGGCTGTCTGTGAGAGGGCCATTTAATCAAGTCTTCTGTAGAAAATGGTCTAAGATAGAGCGCTGACTAAAATAAGCTTGCAAAAATTATAATACAGAGAATTGGGAAAAAAATAGTAGACGGTACTAGACTATCAAAATAACGTACATAAATACAACAATTTCTATAGAAAATTTTAATCTCACTCAAGCATATATTATATTAATTTGAATTCCCAAAACGGCAATGATACCGGGTATCCCAGTTTGACGATTAAAGATACGTCGGTGTCGTGATCTTTTAATAATTAATAACCTGTATGATTTAAAAGTTAAATTAGTAGGGTTAAAGGAATCTACCATTGGATCTTTTATTTTATTTTCTGTAAATCACACTTATAAGTATTATTATTATTTTTACTGTTTATTAATATTTTCGTATGTATTTATATACCTACATTTATTAAAGTTGTTTATATTGTTATGTTGGTATAGAATATAGATTGTAAATAGTCAAATAACAAAATAATATATATGTGTATATCATTGAGTTATTACTTATGTAGTTAAGTTACTTGGTTCTAATCTTAATTCGACGAGTTAATCAAATTAGCTAATTAGCCCATCCTTACGAATTTCCATAAGTGGCAATATAGAATAAGAGTACCTATATTCAATTTTCATATTTTTATATACTTGGTATTTAGCTTTTTGTTATTATTGCCTCTCATCAACACTAACTTCTTGTTATGCTTTATTTACAATATAAAAAAAAGGATTATTTGATACTTAATTAAGTATCAAGGTTATACATTTTTTGTTTTGCTATTTATCTTGTAACATTTACAATGTATAAAGTAAGATTTAACTTTAAACTTACCTAATATTTTCGTATATTATCATAACTCGACGAGTTAAAATAATTATATAGGTAGTAACTTTCCCAGTCTTAAAAATAATAATATTGACAAAAAGTATAACAGGAAATTTGATTACTTCGTTAAAGCAAATGATATTATTTTTAATAATAGTCAATAAAAGTATATGATTCAATTAATTATATGAATAATTATAATATTAAATAAAATAAAACCTAAAAATGTTGAATCTGGTCTGTACCTTTAGCATAACATGTTATTGTAATTTTATATTATGGTTATAAGTTCCATGTACACGTTTTAACAAATAGAATGGATTAACAATAGCTATTTTTTTAATACTTATAATTGGTCATCAGTGTTATTTTATTAGATTTAACGTATGTAATATACTCACTTCTGGTCCAGCTTAAATGTTTCCAATCATTTTTACTACAATACCAAACTAAATTATTTTTTCTTTGTAGGTAACATAAAATAGATACGTAACAGTGTAACAAATCAATCGATACAATCGGCAGATAGGTATAAAGAATATAATTACTCGTATTATATATTATTATTATACATAGAATATTATGGCAGACGCACCCGAAAACGGCGTTAGAATTTAATTTACTCACTCGATTATTGGTATTTCGTTAAAATATTATAGGTGTGTTAAGCACCTACGTGCCATCGCCACCAATAAGCAATAATATTATTATTATTATTATTAGGTGTAATAGATTATAATATACACACGCGGCGGTCATTCCGCTGGAAACTCGCCAATTCGACGGGCTCGATATTATTTATGCTATCGCCCGTCATAATGTTTTTATTAAAACCGTTGTCCGACACATAAATCATCTATCGTTTTAGGCTCTTTCCGAGCTCGGTGCACAGTAAATTAAGGTGACGTGATCGTGTATAGCGATTAAAACATTCGGCGTATTAATCGGATCGGATGATCTCGCGTATAATATTATTGTAGTCACGTCAGCTGATTTTAGTCAAAATTTACCTTTCAAATACCTTCAAATAATAGGTGCTACCTAATAATTACCATTAACGTAAGAAAATCGTTATTTATTGTTTATGAAAATATGTGTTGACTTAATTGGAAGTCACGGCAATACAACAACATTGATGAAACAAAATTATAGTTTTTGAAGTATTTTAATTAAATTTAAGTGAGTAGAGTAATGGACTGACATTTTGCGGAGCATCCTTGTGTCATACCACTTCGCTCAACTCAACTTTAAATACCTATAGTTAAGAACCTAATTATGACTATTATTTCGAAATTTGGTTTTTATGTATCGATGATATACTTTGAAAAATATTATTCTTTGGAATATGAAACTTTTTTTTTATTTAATGAGATTTAAAAAAAAGTTATTATATTTTAACACTTAAACTATATAAAACGTTTATTTATACAATTAAAATAATAAAAAAAATTACTGTAATAACCTATTGTAATAAATATACTCAAATTATCAAGACATTTCTAGATAATATTTATAAAGCGAATTTGAAAGCAGTTTCTGCAGTTGAAAGTTTATGCACAATTTATCGTATAGACGTGTATAGTTACTATATAGTATTATCATTGATTATAAATACTATAGTATTCAATGGTATTATATATTATAAACATTGTTATTTGTTATGAGTTAATTGTAATTATGCATTGAGAAACCAATTGTTCGATGTTTTACTTGTGATTATCTATTATTGATAACATTATACATTTTTTCCCCTCTTTGATTTTATTTTCACTTTAATGTCAATCCACCGCGAGTCCACGACTTCTCTTTCAGAAACAATAATATGTGATGTATGCAACTTGTATTTTTCTATTATGTACCTATTTATAAGTTTAAAAAGTCAAATAGTTTTAATATAGAAGGCCGATAATAACATATGGGCACTACCTACTTTTAAATTCTGCGCACACCTATGTTTGTGATTACTTAAAATTATTTAAAAACTTATTCCAAAACGTTAATAGATTTGGAATTGTTTATGTCTTGTGCGTAAACAAAATAACTCTTTAGTCTTTATATAGGTAAATATACTATATAGTGTTTTACAGTCGCTGCGTAATAATCAAAGCATTATAAAGGTAGGTACGCCGATCGCGCCGTGACTGTATTTTAATATTTTTAGGTATGCACACGAACTGCAATTTTTCTGAAAACTATTCCATGCGGTATTACACGGCCGTCTATTATTGTTTGGTAATTTTCGGCCGCCAAAACACATTGGCCACAACAGTCAGCAACAATAATGTCGTTGTCACGGCGCTGCGCTGCAGCAGTTCGTTCTTATCGCGTCGTCTAACCTTCAACACCATTTCAGTTGGACGCCCGTTCCGTAATGGTTTAAAAAAAACCACAATAATAATAATAATAATATGTAGGTACACAATAATGTGCTATATAGGTGCCCATACATATACATATATATATACGCGCGCGTATACATACACATTATATGCACACACGCTGAACGCGTCGATTTATTAAATGCGATTTATCATCGATTAGTCCATTGTATCCGAACCGAGTATATATACCTGTACCAATGATTAATCGTTTACTAATAAATGTAGATTGTCATAATGTATAATGCGCGTTTATGCGGTTTATAATATTATAATATAATATTATGTCAATGTACGTGAACGATGTACGTGTATTATATTATTATAATAATATTGAAATAACACGACTTATTGCCAAACGTTCTGGGAAAACGTTTCGAGTAAAAAAATACACCTATCTACACCACTTTTGATATTATATATATAATAAATGATGTATATAATATAATATAGACTTTGAGTGAATGAGATTACCTTTATGTTTGTTTAATTGATCGATGTTCAACATTTTTTTCCAGCAATTTCGTATGCTATCATCGATTTTTAGTAAAATGCTCAATATGTTTCATCTAATCTATAGTGTTAATTCCTATATACACGTATGACTACCGTGTACCTCGGGGAGGCAATTTATTTTCTATAATATTTCAGTTTTAGATTCTGAATAAAACGTTTAATAACATTGAGTGATCAAAGTTAAGGTTGTCAACAACTTATTTTAAATAATTGAGAAAAACAAATTCAAACAGACATATTGCCGAAACTTGCTGGTTCCACCGTCTGCCGATGACGACAGTCGACAAGCTCGCTACCGGAGACACATGCGATCCATCTGCTATTGTTCTGCAACGATCTAGAATCAAATTCACTATACGCGATATCGGTTAGAGCCAATCCTTATTACCAAGTTACCGATCGGGTTAATCGACTTCCTTTACCCAAACTATAATATTATGTATCACTAGAACCAGACATTTCTGAGTTCAACGTACCACAATATTATATTGCTGCTGTGTTGAATATATCTAAATATTATACTCAGAGGATATAACCTCGATAGGCTCGATACGAAATACCATACGATTGTAAAAGATTTTATGTCATCGTATGTAATAGGTACGCATATTATTCTACTTTTACTCTTACTATAATAAATATATAATAAGTGCATACACTTGTGGAGTGTACCTGCTATATATTACTATACGTCCGCGTGTGTGTGACTTATTATTGTGTAATATTATTGCTGTAAATATTATTTTTTAACAAAGTCATTCCTTCGGATCGTGCGAAATTTACATATAAATTGTCCATATAGTTATAGTTACAGTCGTAGGTATACACACCAATATACGGCTAGCGTATATATTATCATAGGTACAATTCACTTGAAGAGGCGGGCGGTCTTGGATATCAAGACTTTCGATATTTTCACTCCTCGACAGATAAACATTAATAATACATTTGTATTGCGCTACGGGTTACAAGTGGACTTCAAGTATATATCCGTATCGTGAATATTATGATGATGACGTTATTATAATATTAACACGACGTGTACAATCGTTTTGTCCACTTCACGAAAATGGAACCTGTTCGTTTTGTGCACTGAGAAATTAAGATTTTTATTTACACTACGTACACGGATTACTTTTAGTGCGGTGGATATATAGTATTTTTTTTAACATTTATTAGTAAATATTATTTTTACAATAAGAGTACTTTAAGTAGATTTAAACACGAAAACGGTTTGTAAGATTTGTGTTAGTTACCCAATGCCCAATGGTATTTTTTTTTTTTGTATTATTAATGGAGGCTTTATACCGTTGGAGTTTTCTGGTTGGAATTCCGGGAAAGGTGTTGGAATTTAGTAAGGAAATTAAACGAAAAAACGCATCATATAGTTTATTACTTTTAGTCCCATTAATATAAATGTGAAAAAAAAATAAAATACTATATATTATTATTTAGATATGAATATAACAAAAAATATTTTCTTTTCCTAGAAACTGGTTATGCGTTACAGCATTAAAAAAAAAAAGTTAATCATACAATGGAAGTTAATATTATTTTATCTTTGACAATTTATTCACATGAATAACAGGGACAGTAAATGCGAAAAAAAATCGTTAAACATTTCAAATGCAATTTCTCGTTTAAATTCTCAGCAGTAATACTTATTAAAACGCGTATTTGCATACCTATTAAGATCGCAGCTATACGTTTTACTACATCCATTTTACTACATCCGTGCAACAGATATATACCCCAAACCCTGCTGTTAAAATTACCTTTCCATGTATTTCACCCGATTTCAAAATATAAAACTGTTAGACGTGGGCATGTTAATTTTAATAAATCAAACCGAGATGTCACTTGTATAGATTGGGTTCATATATTATTGTAGTATGGTTTTTATTCCTGTTCCAATTGAACGATATTTGTTGTGATATAATATACGATGAAACAATATCAAAAATGTATACAATATGATGGTGTACATATTTATTTATAGACAATGGGTTAATTAATTTAAAAGTTAGTAACCGTAGTTTAGGATATTAGGTATATGAATATTTAATTTTTTTAATGCAATATATTATTATAGTGATCTCCCTTTTACTATGCATGATGTACCTATATATATATATAATATGTCATATTATATTTTGTGGGTGCATTACCCTCCCCCACCCCCACCGCGTACTAAAATTATAAAATATTCGCAGTATACGACCATGCGTTGGAATACAGTATATAGGTGTACATACAAATATTTTCAAGGAAAATTTTCCGACAGTATTTTTTTTCAATCATAATTACTGTATAGACGTATAGGTTATATATGTTATGGTTATAGGTTATGCTATGCAAGTTAACATTTAATTGACAGTTGTCGTTAAGTTAGCACACGTGTTGTGGCATAGTAGTTATAGTTAAATTATGTTGTATGGAGAAAATCGGCATTTAAAAACGCGGTTAATGACCCAATGACCTAGGATATACACATATATATATATGCAACTAACGCAGGGTGGTCGATTTAACCCTGTACACTCGTTTTATCAATCATTTTTTTTTTTTTTTTGATTTTTAAATAAAAATTTTAACATATTTAGGCAATATAATACGTATGATGGCATTTTTATGTCCTGAGATAAGCGATGAATATATTAATTTTGCAATGATGTTATTGTTCTTCAACTACTGTATTACGACTGATAAAATAAAATATTTTTTTAGCAAAATTAGTAGAATGTATCATGAAGTATACTTAGTGATAGTATGCAGGCTGATGGGCTGTCTCCGCTTCGAATCGTTTTTCGTATATAACGATTTATCATTGAATAATTTTAACACATTCATACAGTGACCCACTCAACACTAAATAACTGTACAGCAGAGCGGTAATACCGGCTTGCTCAATGCTTTTTTATATAATGGTAATTTTTTTTTTAACGATAGGAGATTCAATCGTTTGAGCAACAAATACCTGCAGGCTGCAGCTATAATACTGAGGTCTGAGATATATTGTTTTACAGCATTTAAAAATAACTTGTTTGTATACATTTTAGGGGTAAAGTAAAATTTTTCATTAAAATAGAACTAATTTGGACTAAATTGATATCATGAAATTAAAAATACCGATCGGTCAGATCATTGCATAAGACCTGTAAAAAAAAAAATTATTAAAAACAAGTAAAAGTAATAATTGTATTTTTTCTTATGTAAAAACGTTATACAGTATCGCTTATAATCGCATTACTTCCACTTACTACCTACCTATAATATCGGTGTTCCCCTGTTCGGTCATGTATAAATACCTACTATAATATACTCAAACCATTTTTTCCAAAACCGTAAACACCGAATGAAATAATCGATGTAGTCGTAATGGTTAAAATCTACAAAATATGGTTTAACGAATATTATTTATACTCGCTTTACGTGTGATTACATATGTAATATTTATAATACACTTGTATATACGACTGCACATGTCACGGTTTGTTACACGACGATAATAATAATAATATGACGTGCGTCGGCGCTTGTTCGCGGAACGATATCGTCGTGTGTTGAGAAATTAAGAGGGAGGAGAGAGAAATAGAATTAACGGATTAAAAAACAAAAATCAAAAACGTACGACGACGGACTTTTTCCTGCGTTGATTGAAATCGGAAACGAGACCATTGGGTCGGGGTGGTGGTAGACGAATGTTTTACATTTCAAACCGCCCAGACGAGCCCGGACATATACTCGTCTCAGCCGACGGCGACGACGACGTCTCCTGGACGATATTTAATGTAGTATTATCTTTGGCGGCGCCGATTTCACTTGTTAAACTATTATACATACCGCACCTTTCTCATTGTCGAGTCCGCGTATACTTAAATGCGAGGTGAGAAGATTTAATTTTTTTTTCGACGTAACATAATATTGTGTTTAGGATGGACAGTTATTGGCCTTAAAGACCAACTTAATACGTATCGAACAACTATAAAATTACGTCGTAGGTTTGGTTTGCTGGTGCCTGATTTACAATAAAATAATTTTATCTAGCTTTGTGTATGACACTTATTTAAAAAAAATGAAAATTAGATAATATGATAGTATGATACTTTTTTTCAATATAAAATATTAACATGTTGGACGGCGTGAGGATAATGTGCCTGATGGCACCTTTGCCATTTTCAAAGGCGGCACTGAAACTACCAAAAAAAATTTATATAAATTAGTTTTTATGAAAACAGCAAACATTCTACTGCTACAATCTAATATATTGACACGCATCATCATGCCCATATGCGAACAATATTTTGATCATTTTTTGTTTATTATAATTCGCATATAAGGATCACTATTTAGTAATTGATAATTTTTATAATATTTTAAATAATTAACGCAGTAAGACACTGAAAAACTATAGTGTTGTGTGTATATCAAGGATATGAAGTATATGATATTGTACTTATTAATTTTTAATTATTATTATTTATTGAAGTATATTTATACTTTAGTATAATTAATAAAAAATAACTACTAAATAATTTACAAAAAAAAAAAGGCGGGTTTTTGTTTGAAAAACAGACGTCCTTCTTAAATGATAAAATACATTTCAAGAATTTAAAATATGGTCTTTAAATATTTTTGAAAAAAAAATATCAGAATTTAAATAAATGCATTAGGTATTAAATAAGAAATGGGAGTGAGCTTGCGCGGTGAAGCACTCTGTATATTAATTTGATCGCATTTCCTTGATTTTCGGAAAATTGTACCATTTATACTTTTCTCCAATCCAAATTTATATTAAAAATTTATAAGTTTTTCTTAGTACTTATTTAAAAAAATATATCCATAATATGTATTGAAAAGATGCAAACGTATATAGATATCTACTTTAGTTATGTGCAAAATGCATTAAACGAGTAGGTAAATATGGACAATTTAAATGTGATAATATTCTACAGTAGGACCTTTTTTATTTCTAAGCGAACTCGTTGATATAACAAAACAATTTAATATTCAATCACGATCCCGCAATGATATAATAGGTATAACAATATATGTGATTAACTAAAATTGACGGTGACCTGTGACTACTATTGCTTATATTATTACGAGAATGTTGTTTTTAATTCTTGGGGATAGGTATTCGCCATCTAAATATCGCGGTATCGTCTTTTTGATTTAATGGGGACATCAACATTGCTCTCGAAATTTTCGAGTTTTTATTGCGGAAGCATGTATACTTAAGTTTTTAATTTATTCGAATCCCGAATTTTCTTTTTAAACATAAGTACCGTGAACGATGATTGATGAAACTAAAAATTTTTCAGTGTGCTCAAGACGTTTGTGGGTCGATAAAATGTTCATAACCGTGAACTCGTTCATCTATCGCAATAATTATGGTAATAAAGTCACTTCTATCGCGTTTATCTTTGTCAATCGATACCTATAACTTAAAGGTACTTTCACTTTCTTTAAATATCAGATTTTATTTTTATATCAAAGCTTCACTTATGTATTTTTATAGGCTATATTGCACTGAACTAAATACAGTATATATAGTATTTAGTTCAGTGCTATATAATTGTAATGATCTACCTAGCTATATATATACTAACACCGGATTAATAATTATCCAGTTGATTAATTTTAATTAATTTGGAATAAATTTCTGTAATCTATTAAACAGTTCGTAATTATATATCCACATACCTTCTAAGTTTTTTGAATTTGAATCTGAGACGAGCGTAAAAAATAGCCAATATTGCAACGAACGTTATATCGTTTTTATGTAACTAACCTATATTAAAATATATCTTATAAACAGTTTTTTATATAATTCAGCGTTTTGAGTGTCTTATGTATAATTTTATACTGTAGATTAGATGAACAAATATCAAAGAACTTTATTAAAAATAACACATTATGAAATTCACTATAAGAAAAACATAAAAATCGATTGATGAAACGAACCATCAAGATAAACGTGTGCCGGTCGTGTGTAAATACGTGCATTTCCGTTTTTAAAATATTAAAACCAACCCGTCGACAGATATTTGATGCCAAAAATCAAAAGTAACTATAGCAAATATTCCGACGACTTTTTTTAAATTTAGTTTTGTCTATGTACATATTACATAATATATATTAGTTTAACATTATTAAACGTCATGACGCATATCTTATACTTACGTTTTACATCAATCATCGCAGGAGCCATTCCGCCTTCCTTCTTACTCTTTCTCTCTCGAAACCAGATCGCCCAAATATCTATTAATACCTGTTACCTAAACGGCTTAACATAATACGGATTTGATTTCTTTGATTATTCCGTACACATGCCGTGCCTACTTTAATATTATATTACTGTTTATTTTTTTTTCTAATATTAAAATCTAAACAAACTGTCTACACCTACTATTAGTAATCAATATGATACATGATATTGTAAGAGGCTTAAGTGGTGTAAACGGGTAGTTGGTGATACCTCGTTAAATCTTATTTGCTTATCAGTTAAATAAATCGAGGTTTAAATAATGGTGTATTATCCGGACAGGATTACGGTTATCAGTGTTATCGGGAATAGAAATGAAGATCATATATTTTTATTAAAAGGTTAATGTTACGGGAGATTTATTTGGAATGAAAACTTTGTAATAAAGTTTGGCAAGGTCGTAATTTGTAGATCTTTGTGTAACGTGATGATAATTAAATACCATGGAGTATCAGCAATAACAAGGAGCGAAATATTTTATAAAATTATATATATAACCAAACGTGTTTGATCACGGTTTTGTACAGAAATAGTTTGGTTTCAAGATTTAATTAAACATTTTTAGAAGAACGAAAAGTATGCAATCTAGAGTTTGCTGCTATGTTTCTCATGGTTTGAAAGTGAGATTTGCAGGCTAACAGTTTGTTTGTCTATGATGCTAATTCCAAGATATTCGTTTTATTTTGTAGTACAGAAATATTTATGTTACTGTTCTTGCAAGAGTTGGGTCACTGTATTAATATAATAATAATATTATTTTTCGATAGTATATCGTAGCCTAATACTTACCCCACAATTTGAATTAAAAATGTATCTTTATGTGGACCGTGGAACTCGTAGCGTTGTTTATAAAGAAAGTGGTAATGTTGTATACCATTTGAAAAAAGAAATTGTAAATATGACATTATTTCAAAAATATCTACATCTTCAAATTTGGCAATAGTCGTTTAATCTAATATTTATTTAGACTACTATATTTTGTGTAGACGAATTTTATAATAGATAAACAGATACTACGGGTAAGTACGTAAAGTCCTATTATAAGAACTACATGTCATGTGCAATAATTAATTAATATTAAATCTATTTTATTTGAACCTACAGTTAAAATTCCATATTTCGATTTCTTACGAAAAAAAAAATCAAATTAGGTACAGTGAAATTTGTTATAGAATTAAATTAATTTGGTTAGATTCTCAAAAATATTTCGTTACATAATATATAATTAACAATTATTATATATTTTGATCATTATATGATTTTATGCAACCAAGTATAATATTATTTCTTCTCTCAACGTATATCAGAATTATCAATATTTTTATTTTGTTTAAGCTACTTACAGTACGAGTTACCTGGCAATCATATAGGCTGCTATAATACAATTTATAATCGTATGTGGACATGTGATGCACCTGTTCACCCAGAAACGAGATTTTAGGCAAACATTTAATACTTAGTATAAGTATATGTTGTTCGGCAATAGTTATGATTTATGAATAATGCATAAGTATGCAGATATCGGCTATAGGTGTGAATACTGCTGTTTACCAACGATTCTGTAAGTATTAACAACACTGTACTGCGCCACGATAGACTATTTTGTTTTTCAATTGCTACAATTCTCTGTTGTACCACGTTCACGTTATATTCACGTCCAAACAAATTGTTTCGACAACGTTTTTATAAAAAAAAAACACGAAAATAAATAAATCGGTAGACATAATGTTTTGTTTTGCTATTTTTTCTAACTAAGAAATCAAATTTATATATTATTATATATACATAGGTACACATAAAACTGCATTAAATATACAATATATATTATATAATATGGCTAACAAAACTAGTGTATAGGTTAATTTATTCTTATTTAACATAATGTAGTAGGCAAATGTAACAAATTAATACAAAAGGAACTAATTTTTATTTTAAATTTAAAAATAAATATCTAAATCGTGTGTGGGCACACGTTTTGATTAATGTTTTTCATTTGTTCGCATTTAATGTACAATTACATCTAATTTATCTCGAAAAGGTAATAAATCGCACACACATTTTTCAAACAATGTTACTGTACACATTTTACATTCTTTAAATCGGTCGTCTATATACACGCCGACCGTTTAATAAATATCTAAATAAAAAATAATGATAATAATAATATTAATAATAATAATAATGATAATTTGAAGACTCATGCGGGACTTAAAATATAAAATTGAAATAGCGGTGTCAAAAATCGCATCTTCCTCGGTGGTATGTAAGGTCATAAATTATGTCCTAATATCGTACCAACACATTTTTTTCCCGTCAATTGAATTACAAAAATAATATTATGCACATTGTATACGGGTAAGTAGGTATATACCCATTTTTTGCAACAACGTCCAGGCACCACGTCGATTGTTGGCGTCGGGTGGGCAGCATCAGCGTTTGAGAGGTCGCCAAATAAAACGACGTTTAAAAAAATAAAAATAAAAATGCTTATTCAGTCGTTTATTTCCATAGCCTGAAACACAAAAAATGAAACAAATCACATTAATACACGTGATATTATGTAGTACAACATAAGGGACGGTTGAAAAAGATGCATATGTATAAGTAGTGTGTTATATAGTGATGGGTAGAGGGTTATACTAACTGGGGCTTAACCTACTCAAATAATTCTTCCTCTTCAAAGATTTATTTTTTAATTTAAAATATAGATCTAAAATTATATTTTATTTCCTGCTGTTACCAATGTGAATCAAAAGATTTTTGGTTTCCTTGAGCCAATTATTCCATGCGTGAGCTCCTCTTTAACATGCAAAATGTAACATTTTGACTTCAATGTGCACATTTTCATATTTATGATTACTAAATGCGATATTTTAGTACCCGAATTTTAAACCGTTTCGCTCAAATAGGGCAAACAGCTGTTTATTTAATAATTTTAAAAATAATACGTAGGTATTAATAAATATATTTCAAACAAAATTTAAATCTTTTAAAGTTATATTGTTTGTGCACAAAGATTTTTTTTAATAAATACATGTTTTTATAAATATTGCGGACTAAACTAAAAACTTTTTAACGTACCTACCACTTTTAAATACTAAAAAAAATGTTTAATGCATTAACACGAACTGAATTTAAACTTAAAAAAAACTTTTGGAGAACAAAATATAGTATTACCTCCTTGCGGTGTTCCCCGAATAACGCTAAATGATACCTACTCAAATATTACTATATTATATAATTTATGCATAGCCTACATATGTACTACATATTATATTGACTTAAAGAAGAAATAATAATAAAGAATAATTGTATTAAAACAATTATTGCCATCTTAATATTAAACTGTACTAAACTAGTTTGGGGAAAACGAGTCCCATCCATGTGAACGGTGTGTGGTTACTGGTTATGGCGGTTATGAGAATATGTTATTTTATTTAAATGTAACCTTTATTTAAAAAAAGCTTTTAAACCCTCCTCATTTTATTTTAAATCTCCGCCCTCGTTCGTTATTACAATCTATTATGTACACATAGCGTTGTTTGGGAAAATAATAGACAGTAATTATATTATGAAAAGACTATAGCGCTAACGACCGTCAATGTCTATACTGTGTAACGTATTTATATAGCGTGTAACTTAATTGAAAATGACTTTACCGAAATCCGCAGAAAACAACGCCGGATACAGACTACGATACAGTAATTATTATGTTATTATTATCATAGACACATACGCGTCACCGTTTCGCCGGAAAAATTACCCGCGCATTGTGTTTCTGTTGGTATTTTGTAATCCTATTTTCAATTATATTATATTATGTCATAATTATTAGAGTGGGCTTTTGATTTTCGTCATCGTTTTTTTAACGTCTGAAATTTTACTGAACACGAAATCCACTGCGGGTGTAGGTGCGCTTGCACGCGTTATAAAAATATAATGTTATATGTAGAACCTTTCAACGTTGGTGTACGATGTGATTTCTAAACGTTTACTAGTGTCGAAGGACCGCCGAAGACCGAGCGGCATTGTAGCACAGCTAATAATGATATAGGTTTTGAAATGGTCGTTGGTCACAAAAATATCATACTATTGTACATTGACCATATATATATATATATATATATATGCAGGTATGTGTGTGTGTGTGTATACGCGATATATTATAATATGGTTATTGTATACGACTATAAACTTTTCATAACCTAGTCCTATCTTTCTCCTTTCTATCACCCGGCCGTGTATTAAACATATATTATTATAAGTACACTATAATATTATATCGTCTCTTGTGTCGACGTTACTGAGACCAGTCAAAATATTTTTATCGTCATCTTGAACGTAGGTATATACATATTAATATATCATAGGTATAATAATATTATGATGGGCGGTCTATACTGTCGACATACTCGTAAAAATTGTTGGGCTGCGGTCTGTTTGAAGAGAAAGCAAAATCGGGAATCGTTATAAGACCTAAGAAAACTCGACCGAAAATGTATATATCGATATTTCTTAAATCGAAAAATTATTTTGTTCCTCACTATTGCAATTTTTTCAAGTTTTTAATCAGATGTCTGTATATAAACTAATTTTACATTATCTATTTTATTATTAAAATTATTTTACAAATAGTATATATTTCATTTAAATCATGGAAGATGGCTGCAGTTTACTATATTATAATAATTGAAAATCCATAATATGCCATTTAATAATAGTATAAATACATATTTCGATTAACTTTTTTATCTTTAAGCTGTAAACTTTATTTTTTACGTATAATTATTACGACAATTATTTAAATGAACATAGGTTATTATATTTTTTAAATGGTTGACAGTAGGACCATGTAAACCTATAATGTGGGTTTTCTTATATTAGCTTTAACCCGGCTAAATGCCAATACAAATCAACTAGCTGCCAATTATAGTAATGGTACAAAGTGTATAGGTATATTACATAAATATTGATGAACATCTGTTGTAGTTCGTGAAAGCCGTGACTATTATATGTAAATAATTAGGTAAATTACACATGTGTTTGTTTTAGTTAATTATTGTTAAAGGAAAATCTGGGAAGTAGGTATATTATGTATTCATAACGTCATAGTATGCGTTATGATCATTTTTGTACCAGCATAGCTTACCTAATACCTATACGTGTTGATGGATCACGAAAACTCCTGTCGAATTCAGTGTAGACTTTAATTTAATCGTACCTCAAAATCGTGTAATAACTTCGGCGAGTTTAAAATGTATTATTGAACATAATTAATACGAGTAATAGGTATATTGTGTTTAGTACAAAATACATCATAATAATATTATTTTAATTTTAAATCGTCTACGTTGATACAGTGTACTATATTACTATGCACAAAGCACAATTATTGTGGCATACGACGGATGTTTAAAAGAATAACGTGTGAAAGGTCACGTCCGGACATAGGGACGAATCAAGGAGGAAGAAAGGAATTTTTAAGGGATATGATAACCATAAGGAGCTTTTTTCTACCGCGGCGTGGACGTGTGGTGACTATAATGACTATTGCGATTCACTGTAATATTATAGGTACTATGTGCGTTTTGTATATAGCCACAGTGATTATCTATACAAAATACATAAACGCCTGTGTGGAGGGCGGAGAGAGAGATTGAAACGAGTGAAAAACCTATTAAAAAGGCATAACATACGGCGAACGCGTACGTAGCGGCGGCGGCGGCGACGATGACACGTTTATGAATGTTTAATAACGCCGCCGCCGGACTGAGATGAGACGGACGTATGTGCCGGTCGCGCGCGCTCGCGTGTGTGTGGTCTCCCGGCACGATCAAACCCGCGCGAAACGACGATCAATGATGCCCAAACGGTGCCGAACAAGTTGCGAAAAGAACGATCGGGAATCGGATAATCGTATGGTCTGTGACAAATACAAACGGCGTACAATGCTATGAAAAACGGACCGACGATTATTATATATATTATATATATATATATTAGTTATATTATTTATATCTCGATGGGGTCCGAAATTATCATAACTGATGCGTCATCAAAAAATGTTTATACGAATGTTTTGTAGTTTTATTGTTAATATTTAGTTACCAACGGTTTTTGTCTTGTATTTACAAAATAAAAAACTAATGGACATTCACATTGCTCGGGGACATAATAAACCTAACCTAGACATGTAGATGCAATATTTGGTTAGGTAAATATACGATTTTCCTGTATCAGTATTCGGTAATTCAATATATATAATAGGTACATATAAGTACATACATTATGTGAGATGCAACTATCAAAATACTAAAAAAACGTTTTACGTTAATTTCTGCCTTATTAATTTAATTACTAATTATTAATTTTTAGAATATGTTTTTGGATATAAATGGTATACTACTAATAGATATTGTCTTTTTAAAGGTTCATGAAATTGTAATTTTGCCCAATTTTTTACGAACACCATGCAACAACTTAAAGCGACTTTCCATAGAGGCAGAATACTCGAACAATCCAATAACGATGGGAAGCGCGCCTTAACACGTCGCCGTGGGCTCGACTTTTACAATTTATTTACTATCTACTACACGACTACAATCGTAATCATAATAAATTGTGCAATGCATTGTTATATCATAATATAAATATTACAACAGTCTGCACAATATGTTTATTAATTTATTATCAAATACTTATGATAATAATTTATTATACGACTCTTTTTTCCCAGTGAACGCCAATGTTTATGTATCATGGTCCTCGAACGGATTTCGGTGTAGGTATACGCTCGCACTCACACGCACACACGTACGTATAAATATACAACACCCGTATGAAGTCGATTATTAAAACCACCACGGATATTATAGAAGAAGATAATATTATTCTATTTTTTAAATTTAAAACACCTACGAAACAGGTTTCGGTGGGAGTTCGGCGGACGCATCGACGACGACCAAAACAAACAAAATTTATCATCCTGTGTGCCTTATTATTTATGTTTGGAAATGCATATTTTCAATTACTGCACTACACCTGTTATACAATTGTTACACGCTACACGTTATGTGGGTTTTCAGTTTTATATATTTTTTGAGCTTTATCATCGACCAGTTTGAAGTGATATTTTTTAATTTGAACTCGTAAAGACTTAAGTTTTATTGAGTGTCGTCGTTATTGAATAACCTACGTCGGCTCCGCGAAAATCTTATAGGTAATGGGTGAATTAGATTTATCGACAATATGTAGATGGATACATAATATAATACCCAAAAAGTTATACAGTATAATACACACACACACACACATATACATTTATATACAACTAGATACCTATATCAATTATTATACTCGATTGTCTTATTTTTTTTAACGTTTTGATAAATTAAAGGTACATTATCTGTTTTTACCGTATTTATTCAATTTTGTTATGGTATCCCTGTTACCCACTTTATTTAAATCCACCGATATTACGATAATAACATTTATTCAAAAAATAATGCACCAAATAGTACCTACTAAAAAATGTATTTGTTTGCATGAAAATAGTGGCCTAGAATTATAAATGTATAATAATAAATAGTAAGCACTCACTTGTGCCGCAGCCAGCTGTTCCTCTTCCTCCTTAGTAACCATGACCGTGCTGTGGTTGTACAGGCCCTGAGCCATTAATTGCAGGGCAAGCGGGTTTTTGGTGCCACTGGCCTTCTTGATCTTGGCCCGCTTGTTCTGGAACCATATCTTTATCTGGGCCTCGTTCAGGCCCAGCTCGTTGGCTAGTTCCTGTCTCCGTCTTTCAGTCAGATACCGATTCTCCGTGAACTCCTTCTTGAGTCGGGCTAGCTGGTCACCACTAAAAGCGGTCCGTGGCCTCTTCTCGTCCTGCTGCTGCTTATCCTTTTTCTTCGCTCGCCTCGTCCGAGGACCTGAAATAAAAAAACACACGGTTACTAATGCCCGATACTCATACACGGAACCGTGTACTCGAAGAGAAGAAAAAGCGATGTTTAGGTGAAATTAGTTTAACAATTTTATTAAAAAGTAAGATACAATAATTTAATATTTTTTTGATCGGCATGAAATGTTATTACGATTTTGCCAATATTATTCAAGCAAGAAAAAATGTTTAAAAGAAATAGGTACCTAATGTATAATATTACTTATGAGGTCTTTCCAACTCTAGTATTTATAAAAACGATTACATAATATATTTATTAAATTACGAAATCTTAAGACAATTATACTAATCGTTACAACAACTCGTTTTATTACACGTATGATAATATTTCATTAAAATAATTACGGATTTAAAATTGAGTTAAAAGTTTTTCCGAAAAAAAAATGGTGAAGTGTGTATGGGGTAGACTCTTTTCAATCGTTACTGGTTATGGGTTATATTATAGCCTTACAGGTTCACACGGATGTGAATGCGTGGTGTATATACCTATTATACCTATATTAATTATACTAATTCTGTATTATTGTACATAATGTACATCTTAATATACAAAAAACTGAAAGACAGTTAAATAGATAGACAAATATAGAGACGATCTTCATTGTTAAAATGTTCTATATTATATAACTAATAAGGCTCTAAAAATACAATTGAAAAATAAAAATCAAATATATCAACTATATTATGTATGTCCTTACTATTTTTTTTAATTATTTTTAGATTCACGTGTTTTAATTTAAAAAGAATTGTAGTATTTTTACTATAAAAAATAAATAAATATTAATTAGGTAGTAATATCTATACTAATATGATAATTAATTCTCAACACTCTTCACGTCTACAGCAATTAATAATTTACAATCGATACGCATACTATTAACAGTAATTAATTTATAAGCTAAATACGAGCTTCGAAGAAGTATAAAATATATTATTGATCGTAAATTTACGATACGCCACAAGATTGGAATCTCAAATCAATATCTTTTTCTTAATTCGCAAAGTTGTTTATCTGCATATTATAACTATAAAAAACTATAATAGCCACCAAATATGTGCT
Source organism: Rhopalosiphum padi (assembly GCF_020882245.1). Lineage (NCBI taxonomy): Eukaryota > Metazoa > Arthropoda > Insecta > Hemiptera > Aphididae > Rhopalosiphum > Rhopalosiphum padi. Next base: position 44,350,502 of record NC_083599.1, read on the forward strand.
AAAAACTTGATATTTTACCAATTGTCCAATCATGAAATTAATTTGTAGCTTATCTAACAATCCGATAAATAAAAAAAATGCAACAACCTTCGCCTTGGCCCGCCCTCGGTTCTATCTTAATTTAATGGATCACACAATACAATCAGTGTACGTGACGAGCAGTAAATTAATTTTTTAATTGTTGTACGTATTTGTATTGTTTTTGTGTATTATAAATACGTAGTTGACCATGCCCGTAAGACTCCTCGAACACAGGAAAACGTCATTCGTCGCGGTATTTTCCAGTGTACCGATAGTTCGATATTGAATCGCGACGTGAGACATTAAATAAGCACAGTTCTCGACTCATAATTCATTTCGAGACGTTATAATGCCTACGGAGATTGCACACCATATACAGTAGTTTGACGACGGGGGTCGACATATTGAAAATATCAAAACCCTGTGTAATGTACATATAGATTACGATAATGTCGGACAGAAAGTGTACCGTGACTGCGGGTATCGGATCCTACCGACGAAACATGTGATGCGCATGTGGTACATATATTGTATAATATCATGGTGAACAAAAGACTAAGATATTAACGCATTAATATTGCATTGGTCACTCCGGTTTTTATCTCGGAAACGACCGTAATATATAATATTATGTACGAGTTGCTACTATTGACAACTGACTGCTGTAGGTCGTCGTTTATCGCAGCAGTGACATTTTCGCCGAAACTGACTTTTCTTTGTTGCTTTGTAATGTTGCAGGACACGCATGATACTTAGAGCGATAAAAATATATTAATTTTCATTTATGAAAGAGTCTAGGGTCGTTTTACTTAATATATGGGCAATGGGCGGGTATTATCAATATTATGATGACCTCCGATGTGTTTGCGCGCATTAAAAACCATTTTAACCTAATGATCAGTTGAAAATGTAATATCGTTTGAGGAACATAATATATATATATATATTATAAAATAATATTTTATAAGTATGATAAATAATAATTTGTTATTAATTTATAAAGTTTAGTACTCTGGAGTGATAAAAATGTGTTAAAAAACAGTTTACAGGCGCATATACTTCAACAGACACTGCAGCAAAAGAAATATGGAAAAGGGTAGATTTCAAAAGCGATCATGTATACGTATCATTGTAATGTACGTGCACTTCTGGTGCGGAGGTAGCCCTGCTATGCACAATGTTTGTTTTATAATGGCCTTCTAAACACGGCGCAGCCATGGTATAGAACACATATATATATATATATATTATGTATGTATAATTTGTGTGCGTTATTTTATCTAAAAGTACATAATATTATAGTATGTGACATGCGTGCGTGTGCATATCCGTTTGAGTTAGTATATGTATGTGTGCGTATGTGTTTATGCATCGATGTAAAGATGTGTATGTGTAGATAGGCAATAACCGGTCGGATGTATCGTGTGTGGTCATACAAGCGGAAGTGGCGGTAATTATAAATTATTCAGATTCAAATTTGTTTGTAATTTTTTTTTTCTTACACAAAATTTTGCAACGGCGTCTGCTGTGTAGGTACTGCATATTATTACTTTATATTAAACATATATACATATATATATATATACCTAAATTTACTATAATGTATGTTTAGTAAAACCAGGTATAGGTACCTACATACGAGTTTCGCATCAAACGCTCAGTCCTCGTTTGGAAATCCTAAAATCACATTGCGCCTATATGTATATTATTAAATATACAAATATATACCGAGTACCGACTATAACAGACCTGCTTCGGATGCACGTACCTCTATGCATATAAGCTGCTCAGAGACACTATATACGCCGCGTGTCGGCGCGTCGCAGTGATCCCACGCCGTGGCGTTTAATAGCGTCGTAAATGCAGGCGGCCAGGTCGGCGTCGTATAAAACATAATAGGTATAGGAATGTGTTGTCGCTCGTTATTATACTATTACACCCCTCAGCGTTAAGAGAACGAAAATCGATGCACACGGCTGTCGCCAGTTTTCAGGAAATACCATGATCATGATGCATCATTTGCACCAAGTCTATATATAAAGTACATATAACTCTTAATGACAAACGCATCACAGTCCTACTCTGCGTACCATCGACCCTATGGCTTCTACGTTTATATCTTTAAAACGAAAACCGCTCCACAAGGATCCGTGGAAAGAGTGGACAATGCGATGGTTTCAAAAGTCGCCACTGTGGTGATTTGCCTATAGAGAAAGAAGATATTTCCATCGATAACGTTGGCGTGGCAGAAACCTATACTAATACCTATCTAGTAATGCTGTTCCCTGCATACCTGTGTATAACTATATGGTCCGAAACATGCCTACTTGTTGTGGTCAAAGACGTCTTACACGAATAATAAAGTTAAAATCCACTGTCCCTTATATGTTACCAACGTATAAGCGAATTGTCTAAAATCTTTTCCAACACAAATATATTGATTACAGTTGAATATCAACCTCTATAATCGTCTGCCTGATTACAATCCACCAATCTGTTTATAAAAAGAAATTCGTGAAGGGGGCCCTCAGTATAAATATGTGATTGACAACACCGAGTCATTCCACCAACAAACGGTTTTTAACTTCGAGAAGCATGCGTCTAAATTAATTAACTGTTATGTATAAATTATGTATTTATATGAATGAAAAATAATGTAATTTATAATACATGATAATGAATTTACTTGTTCTTTTTTTTTATTACAATTTACAACTTTTATCAAACACTATTGTCGAGATCGTTTATATTGGCCACGATATTGAAGTAATTCAAGTGACAATAAATAATAATAATAAAGACTGTCAAAAACTACGACGCGTGAGTAGATACTCATTATTCGTACAGTCGTGCATATTGTGTAACAGAATCATATCCAACTAATTGAAATTGCATGAACTCGGTAGTTGGCACGAATGTCGTGAAGGAAAAAACACATATTAACATATTATATTATAACATTACGAGTTCAAAAGCTGAGGCATTGATTTATACAATATTTTACTCGTTTAGAAAACCGTTTGAATTCTATTTTAGTCATGTGCATCTAAATATATATTATTTTGTTTTTGATGTTAATTTTTCTTAATAACGATGTGAACAACGAATATAATATTATGTCTGTAATAGTTTTTATAATTCTAATTGACTACTTGTGAATTTATGTTATTGGGTTGTGCACATGTCCAAAGTACATTTATATAATGCTATAATATCACTTTTTATTATACTTCTTTTAACTACGCGACAGAAATATATTATCATACGGTCGATATACTTGATGTTGATGCATACTTTTCGCAGTAATCGAAAAAGCCCCCTTATATTGCAGTACACTGTCGAAATCATAAAATTACTACATTATTTTTGCTGCAACATAATATACTCGTATGGTGTACGAAATCTGTAACCGTCTATATTTATCAATTTATTTTACACAAATGGATAAACGATGTTTTAATATTTTATACATGTAAGCTTATGCCGTGTCGTCGGTATCGGTATGATTTTTTCTTTCGCGTCCGGATAGCGTTTATTATAAAGTGTATTTTGTATTTATTTTGCGATAAGTATTTACATATGACGAGTTATAAATGGGTGTTCTGGACTGGAAATGAACTCGCGACTTAGCTTATCTCTATATAAATATATATCATTTACATACAGCAATACAGCATGACATAGACAGATCCCTCGGGACACTTGTTGCACGCCACTACAAGCGCCCAAGAGTTACACCCACACAATCCGATTTTACTACGCATACAAAATACGAATTATAATTATTTTATGTCATTATACATGCATGACGCGCGTGCATCCATCGTCGGATACGCAAACATTTAAGTCGTAGGAGTTGTTTTGTTTTAAAATAATCGTCCGTATTTATAATATAGATTACGTCCATTCGGCAGTTATTAATATTTTCCAATTTAGCTGCGAATAAACCAGTGTACCTACATAATCGCTAATCATGCTCACCCAACTTCTAATTGTTTGAATTTTTTGATTGTATTTAAATAGGGTTTTAAAAACATCGGGTTTTAAACCATTTTAAGAGTGTTCAGTGGCGATAAATAATGTGTAAACCTAATCTATCAATAAACTAAAATACAAACGAGCTTTTTATTTATTAAATTGTAAGTAAGTATACTAAAAATTAAATTTCTTAATAAACAATTATTATGAATTTACATACAACGTAAATCAATGTAATATTATAATAATATTTAGACTAATTATTCTTTAGGTATCTTAAAATTTTAATTAATAAGTAATACCTATAATTGCTATGCTATAATTTTTCAAATATTATAGCCCCTTTGAAACTTTTTAACATTAATAATCATGGACTATTATAATTTATCCTCAGTACATAATGATTAATAATTTAGTAACTACTCGCTGGGATAAAATGTATATATAGATACTTAGCTATATTATTATTTTTTGAAGTAACCACTTTTATAATTTACCGTAAAATGAGTGGTTTTTATTTGAAAAACAAGCAAGTATATCGCATCGTAGATATAACAACTACAAACTAAGTATTTTAAAATATGATCTTTAAACATGGTATCTACATAAAAATTGGAAAATTAATATTTAAATAAATGCATAATCCAAAGGAAAATATATAAGTGAGTAAGTTTATAGTAAATTACTTTGTACTCGCCAGTAATATATAGTATAAGGAAGAAAGTCCCATCGCATACGTTCACTTTTCTTTTATTCAAAATATATGAATTTTCTTGCTCATTTCTAATTACGGGTTATGCCCACGCAACTCGATTGTAAGGAGCCTGAGTAGGTATTATTATGTATAGTTTGATCCAGTTCACCCGACGTAAATCACCTATACGTACGCACAACGATACTACGTTGATTTATTATCGACGAATAAATTTTTTATAGATTTGTAGTAAATCATTTAGCTCGATGTCTATACGACAAACCCACATAATATATCGCATAAAAAAAGAATAATAAAAACGAAAGGACGATAGAAATGGACCTCGTGGTCCGCGGGACCTTAAAACGTTGTATAGTTATTGGATCGATAACGGATGATACAATAATAACAATTTTTACTGTACCGTCAATTGCAACAGTAAGGTACATACAGAAAATCATCAATCACGCGTTGCACAAACGTCACATGACTGACGATTATTGCTGCTGTCGTCATGTTATTATTGCCACGGTATCGTTATTTTTGTATATAAATACAAAAATAATTTAATAATCAAACGTGAACACATTTTTATTTTTACTATATTATTGTGAGTAGCCGATAAAATATATTTACTGTCTCGGTGCTGCAGGTCTGAATATTTTATGTCCGTGCGATCATTAAAATAAATGTCAAATAGTCTGCGCACACCGTAATAATGTGTAATAAAATACATTATTATATATTATATCGTATAGGTACACATGATGTATAATATATAGTGTGAGATGAGTCATCCCGTCATCCATCGGACCGGTGCGTTATTCGAACGCAAAATAAGAAGGTATACGTGTGTAATATATATATAATAATTTATAATATACCCAGTGGTTTAAAGACCCGTCTGCGGCATACTAAAAACACACAGAAACGCGCGGCAAAGTGAAATGTTTCGAATCGTAAGAAAATGAAAAAAAAAATACGTAGGTATCATACCTATTATGGAAAAATCAATTTCGTTCGATACGGGTCTACCTACGCCGCCTAAATTCGCATTTCTGTTTACTGTTTCTGATCGATATTTGTCGTGATTTTTTCTCTGCGGATGGTTTATGCGTATACTAGATGCATTATTATTGAACTAGTGCAAACGTGCGATGCAGCGGGTAAGCCTCTCCGTGCGGTAGTTACGGTTTATAGAAAAAAAAAATAGTAACACACACTCGACTTACGGGGTAACGAACGGATTATTATTTTATAGCTATTTTTTATTTTTGGATCCGTACTAGCGTACACGCGGCGACGAGTCTGTCAAACCAACAAATCTCTCGGGTTCAGAAATATTAATACGTTATATGTATTGTATACGCGGCGGTCCCGCCCACAGCTACTTTACGATATTATCATAATTTTAACTGTACAAACGGCGGCGGCTCTATATATCACCCTCCCCGGCCCACTTAAATTGTTATATCCCGCTTGCATATTATACAGTCTCTGGATGAGTGTGTGTGTGGTAAAATGTTAATTATTAAAATAAAATGTTATAGAACGATGTGCGTATGATATGTTGATCCGTCGCATGTTATTATTATTATTATACATCGTATCACATAATATTATGATGTGTGCCACAGCGCAGATTCGGATATCGTTTATCGTATTTATTATAATATTATATGTTATTATTTTTATATTGTACATTAATGGCACTGCGGTCACACGTGTATATATCTTCTTATAAAACTTGTTTCGGAATAATATAATAATTATTTTGATATAATATAATGATCCAACGGCGTTTCCAGCGTCGATTATATCGTTAATTTAGTGTATAAAGTTATACTATAATATATACACTAATATACACTATAGCTAACACCTATACAAATGTGTGTTTTTAGGGATGCCGCGACGACCCGAGTATAATAAATCTATAGACCAATGAATGATGATATTATAATATCCCCTCGCCTCTTCTCGTTCAAACTCAACATTTTATATGAAATCAATGTAATTCTAACACACGATATTAGGTAAATCAAAAAAATATCTGAAATTGGAATTAAAGTTATGGACGTGGACAAACACGGTAAAATATTTCATTGTTATTATTGTTACTGTTGTTATAGGCAGGTCGTGTCGTTTCATCCTTCACACGTCATTTTGACGAGCCTAGAAAACGAGCACGATGATACCTGCTAATTATTATAATATATTATAATTGTTTGGATCTCACTTTTTGTGTATTTTTGTTTTATGGTATTTTTTTTGTTTGTTTGTTGTTGGCAATCTTATTTTTTCAATATGTCAGCTTTTCGTGTACTTACTTCTTCCTATATATGAATAAAACAAAACAAAAACAAATATTATTAAAATGTTAACATAATTATTGGTATAAGTAATGAATGGCAGGTGTAATAATATTATAATATATAAAATAAAGGTATACGGTTTACGATATTAACAATAAGGTACGTTACATAAAAACATATTATTAAAAAAATAGGTTTAAATGCTTTCGAGAATATGATAACATGAAATACCGTATTATTATCGATATTATTTATTGTGCTTGTGCAACTGCCATGCCGGCGACAAATACCCAATTTTCAAGGACTTTACCCGCGAGTATAGGTAAGTACATTATTATAATATACCTACTATTATAGGAATACCTATTAACGATAAATTGTCGAAATAATGCTCGTAACATGTGCGTGACCCAGATTCATATTTTACAATATAGTCATTAGGTTTTATACATATTATTTCATTCATCAATACCCCCGCTTTGGTTGTTCGATAATAATAATAATAATTACTAATATAACTATATAAGTATAATGTACATATTATATATATATATATATATATACATGTATACCAGTTAATAATATTAATTACCGCGAAGTCTGGGCCACGGCAATTTGCCCATATATACATAATAACTAATAAGTGTGCGTGTGCTCACACGCCGCACGCATGCATGGAAGTGGTGTTGACTCGACTTTGCTGGCTATATAGACGACGGTGTTGTGCATAATATTATTATACAGGGTGATTTTTAACCGTAGATACGCATGAACTGTGGCGTATCAATGGTATTATACGAGTACGCAAAAAATTTTGAGTAATAGATCTCACCGTCGTTTTTCGTTTTCGGTCGTCACTCGTTTGATATTTATACGAGTGCGAGTGTAAACGTGACACATCGACGTAAATAAAGCGGGGCTTAGACCTTTAAAATTATGCAGAGTTTCCCAAAATGAAATAGGTATTAAGTAAATATAAAATTTTTTTTCTACAATTTTGATACTAAATCCAATAAAGTTATTAAAAAAACAATTACTGAAAATTTTGTTTTTGTGATAAGTGCATTATTTCTAATATTTAATACAAACTCAGACGATAAGAATTTTTTTTCGTTAGAAAAAGTGTTAAAAGAATAATATGTGATATTGATATGGGTAAGTAGGTGTGTATACTGTATATTTAGTGTATTCCGAGACTGGGATTTTTAGATTCTATGCTCATAATTCGTACAAAATACAAATGCACGAAAAAATAACAACGACGAGTAAAACTGTGACAGATATATAAACATTTACATTTTAGACAAAAAATCGATTTAAAATAAATATTTACTAGTGCCGTTAGCGAATAATTTTACTGTAAACGTTACCCTGTATGTATAGTACTACAATAATATAATTACGGAGCGTCGCGGCGGCCGCGAGGGGAAAAAATGATTTCTTTCTTCTCTAGTAAGCTAGCGCGATACACATGAATAATTAAAATAATGACATGTCTCGTAGTCCAAATTGCACGCCATACACAATACTGCTATTCTAATATCAATTAGTGCAATTTCATATGATGTACACGAAATAACATGATATTATGTTTACGCGTTGTTAGTCAAGAGGACGACGCTACACCCGAGAGTATGGTTTACTCCGTCTTATAAAATACAAATTTATATAAGTATATGTATATAGCAGAATTACGTTCAAAAGAATTCATTTTATGTTGTTAATTTCAATATAATTATTATGGTCCACTATGAAATTATAAAGCATAAGAATATTATTTAGTGGATTTCATACAGGTCTTTATTGATTTTTAGCTTTAAAATGTGTTGTATACATATAAAAATTATTGTGCATTGGTTAGTACTCGGTAATCTCGAAAATCACATAAGCTATTAAAGTCGTATTCTTATATTTGTGGAAGTTGGTGGTTTTTGTTTTGGTAAGGTGCCGTCAAAAAAAAAAAAAATAATAAAAAATATAAATAAAAATTTAAAAATAACTCACTTTGAAATTTAAACAAATATATATTTATATCATATATTAATATAAATCTAACGACATAAATCCTAGGCCTACATAAATAATTTTAAATTTGATAATAGGTCAACCATTCAATGTTAAACAAAAAGTTGCTGAAATTAAGACGGGAGACGGCAATAACACTCGCGGGTGTAACGTCCGATTAATGTATTTGGTATATATTATTATGACAAGCATCATACGATTTATGCGATAAATCGGTTCTCTCTCTCTACACTCGCATGTAGACGAAACAATAATAATATACACATTTCGCTATAGGAATGTTTATTTGTGCTGTTGCTTGTTTCCATAACGATCAAGACCGATCGATCGATCACACGTTTCGAAGTCGCGCAGAAAACACGTAATCTACCTATAACATAAATATTTATAATCTTATACGCGAGCGGTGTTGAAATAATATGTTTAACTTTATGGTCTATATCATTATACCTATATATATATATATATATATATATATAGGTATTGGGATTTAATTAACAACGACCATATCGACGTTTTCTACGACTATGAGTATGTACGTGAAATCAACGTTTCTACGTTTATATACCTACATCAGTTACATCCACATAGTATGGTCGACAAGCGAGGTCAGTGTTTATAGGTATATACAATATACATACCCACTGCATGCGGTCGGGCTCGTGTTTAGACTTTTTACATAAATCGATATTTCTTTGTTTGGATACTTTCTCAATTAAAAAAAAGAATAACATAATTATTTAGTATCATCTCAATTATTTTTGTCGGTAAAAAAATTAAATTTTCCTATAGCAGTTCTAGATTTTCAGTTGCCAATATTCTCCATTTAACTAAATTTGGCACTACTAGGAAGTCTTCTCACGCGTTCTTTTGGAATTATTTCGAACGCCGTAAATCTTTAATATCGTTTATTCGTTTTAATTAAATTAACAAAAATCAAAAACAAAACCATTATACCTGTGCCCGTCTTCACGCGGTAGTCGTTTTCGTACGATAGGTACGTGTCTGTGTATAGGTGGTACCGCTCAGATTACATATCATTAAATTAAACAGAGCGATTCATGTACACTCAATTTTTTTCCTTTTAATAATATGCAGATTGTAATCAAATATTGATTTTTGGAATTTTTGAAAGTACTCATTCTCTGCAAAGATTACAATTTTCAAACACCGGTTTTTTTATTCTAATGCTAAATAAGAAAGTTGTCATTCACAAAACGAACTTCCCTATAATTTTTTTTAAATGTTGATAAAAAAATTTAAATTTAGAAGTATATACATTCTTATTGTTTTTATACGCACTATATATTATGTATACCCAAGACCCATCAGCTCCTATAAATCCATAGATACTTACATAAAGCAGTTTTTAAGTATGGTAAATGTTTGGGGCTACTCTAATTCAAGTGAGAAGAACAGGGTTCTATGGTCAATAACTGACCAACAACCATTCCTAAGTAGGTCATAGTTATAACTTTAGCAGCTTCGTCTTTCAAATACCCCTCTTATTGGGATGGATCTCTAACTAAGAATAAATTCACAATAAAATTACGGAATAAAAACGATACGTGCACGTTCAGCGAATCGCTCTGTATAACACACACCTACCTACCCGATGTGACGTGTATATGCGCTCGCAGAGCCACGCGGATGCGTTTTTCGCGTGCACAAAATTAAAGAATTCGAAATAATTACGCACTCGTAGGTATACTACGTATAATAATATAATATATATTTTATATACATATTATCTTATACATATACATATATATATATTATACGCGTTTATAATAATATACACACGCCGACCGATGGTCTCCCCGCCGCCGCAGCGGTATTATGCTGTATATATAACGTCGTCGGCGTGCGGAATCAGTATATATAAATGCGCGTGTCTGTGTGTGTGTGTGTGTGTGCGTGTAAACGTATATATAAATACACATACATGATTCCAATTAAATTAGCGGCATTAATTTGTAGACTTACCAAAAGACCACCCATGGTGTTTGCTGGCCAGTTGCCTATCGCGCAGTGCGTGTGCGTCTGTGTGAGTGAGCGAGTGCGCGTGCGTGCGCGACTCTGTGTGTGTGTGTGTGTGTGTGTGTGTACGCGCGCGCGAGTTGATAAGTTTGCATAGTGGTCCTTCAGCATTTTATGCGTATACGTTTACCGTATGCTACACATATATATATATATAAATATAATACGCGAACACTTTTTTTTTATTATTATTACTATAGGTACTATATCGCCGTACTTATATACAATCGGTTTTTATACGTATAATATATATATATATATATATATATATATAGTTATAAATGTATATAGGCACGCGTTTCATTCTGTATAGTAAACATTTGGAGAAATAATGCCTCGCGCGAGTAGGTAGGTACACCTGCTGTATAATAATATCGTAAGCTCGTAAATGTGAAATATTGATCTCTATAGGACTATGTGTAGCCCGTGGTGGTAAGATTAACCGGAAATGTATAGAACATTATTAACGTTGCCTCGGGTGTACCACGTTGAGGTTCTTTCAACGTTTACATTCGCTGAATTCAGCCGAAACGACGTATCTACTAAGGAGGCAAAAACGTTGGAACCTAACTTCATTTTAATATACAATGATAGATATTTTTTTCTTTTTTATGGTTTGTTTATAAAATTAATTATTATTTTCATTTTGTTTTTGTTAACCTGACACGAGAAAAAAATAATGTGCGATGTTTGATTATGATATACGCGGCGTGCGTCGGGCACCTACGTATAAACGCAAATCGAGAGGAAATCGGATGTCTCGTATAGCTGTAATATAAACATGAATTAAGCATAAACATTTCGCGTCAACTGCAAATTGAATATTATAATATGTGCCATTTTACATAATATACGGCCGTATAGCGTCGTAAGACCGGAGAAATATGATTGGAATCGCAAACAAGATGTGATAATTACACGATGAGTTTGCTTGGCGAGAACCCCAGGGGGGGTGGTATCGAGGTCGCGAGCCATCAACTCTGCAGAATGGTATTATCGTTCGCTCTCGGTCCTCGTTATAATATATTAAATATTTTCAGCCTCTTCCGAGCGCGCCCAACTGTGCTGCACACGACGACGATGTTAAATGGACATTTAGACACGGGCGTAACCTAACCAGCTGCACTCGTATACAATATAATATATACTATTATCATGGATATTTCGGATTATGTACACAAACACATTTGGTCACAACGAATGTGTGGTCGGTATAAACAGCCCCGCACGATTTATAATTTCTTTGCATCAACGCCGATTTGAACACATGGATACCATAGAATTTTATTTTCAAAAGCCATGTCATCGTTTATCATCTGTAGATCGTTTCCTCTGGTCGACTATTTTACTCCGATTTCGTTATTTGTACTTGACTGATTTATACAATACGTCTAATCTAACCCTCTTTCTTGAGCCCTGTGCACAGTGTACTATACACGCAAAGAAAATATAAAAATGGTATATAGATACCAACAATAAATTATGCGTATTATAAAAATATACATTTAAATTGTTCTGCAGCTTTACATACAGACAATATACATAGATAGAATTTAAATGATTTCGATGACGACTGACGACTACTGTACGAATCATGGTTCCAACTTACATTTAGATGAGTTAGGTACATTTAAGACTTATACTTCGTGTTTGTAGGTAATCGACGATGATGACGAACGGCCGCGAACGAAAATATGCATCGACCACGCAAGTGTAAATTTCATTTATTAATTTATGATCACACAAACCTCCCACGAGCGCAGTTTACAATTTTAAATATTTGATGTAATGTATAATATATTATAATATATACGATGGTCGTTCTCAACGAGTGTGAACATGTACACTTGTGAAACCCCAGATTCTTATACAGTAATTAATAAGTAGTAATTACTTATCAATTATAAATTATAAACCAAGTGTTTTTCTATACTTTTTCGATTAGTTATTTATGTTAACTCAGTGTCTTGGGGGTATATGTAAGGAATTTAGACCACGAAAAATAAATTTTTGGGGCTTAATATATCAGTCATCTGTATATAATAGTGCATACATGTCTATATTATATGTATAGAGTAATTACCAACATAATAACAACAAAATGACGTTCGGTTTTTTTTTTGTCAATACGATCCCAGCTATAACTGCATGTCATACAATAGCTACGTTATAATATGTGATTTAATTAGAAAGCAATAGCCTATAGCTGTATTATATATTGGCAATTATAATGTAGTGGTTCGCGTAGAAAAACGTATTCTTAAATTCCATTTCTGACATTATTGTATGTATATTATACGGATTTCTACATATATATGATTATACAAGTACCTACCTACAATTACTCGAATACAAAAAAAAAACAGAATTAAAACGTATACGTATATATTTTTATACGGTACATATTTATAGGCCGACTTTCCACTTTAATTACGCACAACAGTATATTGTATACAAATAAAATGTAACCACAATATCCCTCCATAACGCATGTTTTGGGCAGACATGGCATGCATCCGCAGTCAAACTCGGGATTTCGATCAAACGCGCGTGACGCGTTTTTTCTACCTACAGAGAGGAAACATAATAATCATAATAAATACTCGTCCGTATTTTTACAAGACATGTAGTAGACATCGCTTCAAATTTCATTGACAAGTCCAATTTCCGCTCAGCTTCATTACGTTGTTTATTCGGCGGAGAGAATCGCTTTATTACCTACCGAATTCTTATATAATATCGCGGTCTAAACGAGGTATACTACGGCAATATAGAAACAAATACGTCCTATGCTTGTCATAATTGTTAAGCGATATACTGCAACTAAGCATGACTATATAGATCATTTATATACAGTACACTCCGATCAACGGCGCGGTATACTGTAGTTCTGTTATAATTTATTCCCATCGAAAGTGGTGCTTTTTCGCCCTTCGAGTTGGCTTAGTCTTCTTATATCCTTTCCTGCCTACACAGTAAACTCTGTCACGTATACTGCACCCTAAACAACCCTTCAACATGATAAACGAGGGACGGGACCACGCGCGACAAGGATCGCCTGAAAACAATTTGACTGGAATTTATCGGGGTTGATAGAATGGTTTAGTGATTAAAAGCATGCATAATGTTGTAAGGTCGTATAATATACATAAACATGGATTTATTAGATTAACAATCTCAAAGTATTATTTGTATTATGGACACACATGATTATATGAGTAATTTTTATATGCGCAAAATTGGATGACGTTTGGGTATAACCGCGCGCTAAAGGGTTTATTGAATTCGAAGCATTTCTCGTGTAAGACTGCAACAAGATACAAACATGGACCAAAATTGGTTGTGTTAAAAGTGATGGTTATAACGGCCAACGGCCCGGCGGGTGGGAAAACATAGAACGCAGGTGACCGCGGTAATCGACAAGTGGTATTGTGTACTGACCGCGTGCGTGTGTGTGTTCCGGAGGACATCGGCTGCATAGTATATAATACCTCTACCTATACCTACACACGAGTGTTACATATAATACGAGTGTGGCTACAATAATAATATAATACAAGTAGTAATGCAGCGTGGAGGACATAATATAATGATATATTAATAATAACAATAATAATAATAATATGATGTTGTGCGCGACACGTCCGGCGGTGGGATCACGTCGTATTATTATTATACTGATGTACCTACATATATACTGACGGAGATCGCCAACGACGAAGCGCCAAAATCGCCGAAACAGATGTGTTAAATAATATTTATACTCGTCACACCACGGCGAACATTGCTGCCTAAATGATATATATTTGCAACGCCAAAACCGGAATGGACATAATCTGTCTATTATAATATATATATATATAATATAGTTATGTATACGAACTTCCCGTTTTTAAAATGTACGAGAACGAAAACTGCGAGTAGTGTATTAACAGAAGAAAGCAATCGTCGACGGTATCTGTGACTTAAAACTGGTGCAATCCGGTTTATTAAGCGAAAAATTTTTATTAATTCGAACCGAATACTGCAACGAGATTCGTATCAGTAGCAGTTATAGATATTAATCGTATTAGCTAGACTTGAAACAATTTTTCTAAAATTATCAGAGGAAAAGACATAATGGGCATGTTTAGAAAGGCGCGTTGATCTGAAAAATATTAAGAAACCGCCCTAAATTCGAATGAACAAATCTCATCTTATATACACCCGACAGATTATCAAGAATTTAATATTAAACGCTTGTCATATTTATTAGGATAGTGAAAATAGTTAATAATATTCTAAAATATTAAAACCTAATCAAATAATTATTGTACTTCAGGATCTCCGATATCAAAACATTGCATTATAATGAGGTCTTTATATATGTACGTATATATATACATCCTATACGAACATGATAGAAATTTGATGACTATATTGTACGGTTTACTGAACTTAAAAAAAATTCAGTTTTGAGTAAAATATCGATATTCGAATAACTACGACGGACAATGAATTAAAATTAAATATTATTTATTTACAATAGGTAATTATGATATGAAAATAATGGATTATTTAAATGTTGTGGTAAACGCTTTCCCCGTGCTGCATTTCATCTTGCTTTTGGCTATCGTGCTAGTTTATACAATTAGAATATCAGATTATTGTATAGCAATTTCAAAAAAAGACATAAAACTTAATCCGATAATTTAAAAAAAAATGTATAGCATACCTTACAAACTATATATTATGCATTATGTATGAAGTCGACTACTAATTAAGAAATAATCAATTCTTAAATTCTATCGAAAAATAATAATTTTATTTAAACTTAAATGCATATATTAATTTATAAATGATTGGTCTAAACGACTACTGTTATATAATATAAACGAAACGATTTTTTTTTAAACTTATTACGAAACACATTATAATCTAAATTAGGTAATTCAAATAACCGTTGGCGTTTTGTGTAAAATGTATGCCCGCAGAAAGATCGTACACGTGAATTTGATCCGAACGCAATAATCTTATTAAATTGTGTTTACAATGCAACTAAAATACATCTAATAAATTGGGAATTTTTCATATCTATTTATTAATGGTACATAAAAGAAGTTATTAAGCTTGTAATAATTCATTCGAATGTCTTTTAATTATCTGTCTATTATTATATTTTTATTTCGTACGGTACATAAATTTTAAAAAGAATACCCTCCTGCACACACCCTCCACCCACACAGTGGCAGTACCTATAGCAGCTCGTCGAGTTGAAGACCGATGTCGTCAACCAAACGAACGTCTATATGTTTAATGTATTATATATTATTGTGGTATGTATATTTGGGTAAATGCATTCCTCCATACGATTTTATCTCCACTTCGGTATAATTCGATATACAGGTAATAATGATATTATTATAATACGTGATGGTCCATCAGGTAGGTAATCAGGTATACATTATGTATATCGGGGACCATTTATCCTCGTTAAGTATTTTTTCTTTACTCTGTACACGTTGTAGGTATGCTCATATACGACGCAGGGAAATCATCACCGGTGAAAATATCGTGTCGTCTTGCGATAAACACCGGCCGACACGCGGTTAATTAGGTTAAAAACAACGAAAAAAACTCTCGTTTCGGGCTAACGCCACAACTCATGTGATTATGTCTCCTACCGTGTATACGTTTACCGATCATGGCCGTAGAAACGTACGTCGGGTCCTGGTATAATTATTATAATATTATGGGTATATGTATATTATATACGTCTTCCTATTTTTCG
Organism: Rhopalosiphum padi; assembly: GCF_020882245.1. NCBI lineage: Eukaryota > Metazoa > Arthropoda > Insecta > Hemiptera > Aphididae > Rhopalosiphum > Rhopalosiphum padi. Next base: position 44,367,345 of record NC_083599.1, read on the forward strand.
TATCGCGCGATTCGATCGTCGCCGCTGCGGCAGAGATGGATCGTCCGCGTGTCTGACATTATTATCGTAATATACGCCGCGGTTCTATAATGGACGACCGGCACACGACACACGACAACGATACCTAAGCGGTATTATTGTGGGTACCTCGATTTTTTTTCTTGTTCATATAGCATTATGTTATTATAGTGCATTAAGTTCACCGTACCGCGGTCGTTACGACGATGATTCGTTTTATCGATACCTCATACCTACGTACACCGCACACACGGCCGAATATCTTTCCGACGTCAACCGCAGTAACCTGCCTTATTCTATTATTATGACTCACTCGCCGATGTCATCATTTACACCATCGTCATATTATTACGAGTACACAGCAATAATAATTCAATAACAATATTTTATAATCAATAACTTCATCGTTAGTTTTAGCTTAAAATTTCGACTACAATTATTCAAATTCAATGCGAATTAACTGAAAAAAATTGAATGCGATGACTCGTATATAACGTTGGGATGACCATAAAAAAAATAGAAGTATATTAGGGAGTATATGTTTAATTTTACACATTAATATACTATTATACTTATTCACATATTCTGTACCTATAACATGTACACATATACCTTTATTGGGAGGGGGGAATAAACAGGACCATGGTTGTGATAAATTTTTATCTTCCTGGGCTAAAATTGAAAGCAAATAAAGGCCATATTAAAGATAGGAATTTGATGATTTAAAAAAGCCATAAAATAGAAAAAATCTGGCATACCTAATGTATAATGGCACACACCTACTGCAGATTATCATATTTTTATAATCTAAAAACACGAGTGTTGATTTTCAATTATTTTTTGATCAGTACAGTTAAAGAAAAAATGATCTAAAATCGATACAGTTTAATTATACGACCTAAAAAATAGTGTTGAGATAGTTTTTTTATTGGAAAAATATTTTTTGAGAATTTTTGATTGTATTAAACAGAAATACCGACTATAAATTCAAATTATTACTTGACAAATATGCTTTTAAGTTTTAACCAGATATTTCAGTCCGTTGAAGAATGACCGAGTGTTTTAAATACAAAATATTATATTAATAATCTGAGTCATATAATATATTTATATAAAATATTTTGAACTATAATAGCCGCGAAAACTATGATTGACTATGAAATAATTAGCTTATTGAATCGACCACGTCAAACTTATGTAACTAAATGTAACCTATACCGTAAGCCAACAAAGAGTATTCTTTGTAATTTGTACCGAAAGAGGAGGTTCTTTTGGACCGGAAAGGAAAAACAAAAAATATAAATCTCATTCGTAATAAATTAAATCCTTTAAGCAACAAAACAAACCAGGACAGTGATGGATATTATGACGGATGGCGCGTACCGCACACGTATACGTATTATATTTATAGACGTTAGGGTGTTGGTGGTGATCCGGAAAAATGCGACAGACCGCGCGTCGGCGTTGTACGAAAACCGTCATCGCGGCGTGACGCGTATATTATACGACCAGTATATACGACACGTTGACATATCATCGACGACAAATACATGATCGAGGAGAAAATCATGATATAATATATTATATTATAATATTAAGTATATATACGTATATATTGTTTCCGTCCAATTAAAACACGTAATGTGTGTACATAATGTTTTTGTCGGATGAAACGCGCATACACACATAGAAATGGGACAGTTGTTTTAACTACATACTATGTTGTCAAGCATTATAATTGAAGTAAACTGCATTTGTAGGTTAAATCAACTGCAATAGAGCGTTAATCTAAATATAATATTTCAACTATTTGAAGGTATTGAAATAACTCGTAAAAATTGTTATTTTGAGAATCCAGGTTATTTAATTTAACATGTTTTGAGGATTAAAATGACTACAAGTTAATGAGTTATTCTGAATTATTTTTACTCTTAAAATAAACATCGATGCACGTTGTTGTGACTAGCCTAGTTGATATGATAATTGATATTGCACTAATTTAAGTTGTTCTCAATGTTTGTTTTATTTGAATCTAATCGCATAAAAAAGTATGCAATGAAAGATACCTGTTATATTATATTAAGCTTGTTATTTGTTATTTAACTTAATTTGTAACATTAAAGTAAATTAATTTTTTTATCTGCATTTATTTTTAACGATACAATTTAAGGTACCTATTATATATTGAGAGGCAATTCGTATTCGTTTTATTTTGCTTCATTAGCATAGGTGAATATTGGGGGCTTAATCCTTCTCAAAATGTAATCAAGCCACACCGCAGATTGAAGAGTTTAAAAATATATGTTTACATGGATCAGACAAACATGTTACGCCCCCCAAAATGTGATCAAATATCTGCGTATGTTCATTAGTTAATTACCTACAACAATTTTTTTTATAATATCTTATAATTACACAGGTAAATTGTAGATATGACTTTATTTAGATAACAGTGTTTCCACAACTAATATTAAGATAGGTAGTGGCTCAGTAGGTTAGGCGTTAGGTTAGGAAGACTTAGAAATTCCCCCAATCGAAGTTCGAATCTCTGACAGTTCTTAAAATTTTTTGCAATAGATGGATAAACGTAATATTAATTTTAACTCCTTAAAATAGTTGAGATAACATTATTGATGTAGTTATACCGATACTTTTTATGAAGTAAATTAGAACTGAAACTGGAGTTGTATTAACTAACATAGATGAATTAAACCAAGTGGTTAGTATTAACTACATAGCGTAGTCAAATTAACACTCCTTCATCCTTAGGCGAAATCTAACGCTCGAATGTGCACGGAATTGACTTATTTGGTGGTTAAAACAACTCCACAGTTTTATGTGTGTATGAATGGCGTAAGGCGGTGACGTTGGTGGTCGAGAGGTATATAAGCCGTGAATGTTTTGCTCCGAACACATTATGATATACACGCAAAGTAACAGTGTGGCGGAGGATATTATAATGTATTATAATACGTCTTATGTGTTAGAGCGTATATTATACTTAATATTATTAATGATAAAAAAATTAAAATTTGAAAATAATAATAAGCTGCGTTTAATTAATACGAAAAAAAATGCTCATAAAATAACGTCATAAGTAGAAAATTAAAAAATAAAAATCACGTATTTATGTTTGTGTGTGTCGTGTATTTTTGATTTTTTTGTATACGTAAAAATTATATTATTATATGCCTCATATGTGTGTATGTGTGTGTGTGTGCATGTGTTGTACGTACACCTATAAATCTGATGTATATTACAATAATATTACACGTCGAATAAGCTCTATAGTCGTTAAATTTAATTATATAATAAAAAACATGATATAAGTATTAAAATAAAACACGCGCGCGGTTTTATAAACATATTTATGGGTTACAGTAAAAGTCTGATCGTCGGTAAAAAACAAGGTTTAACAAGTAATTGCTAAAATTTACTACATGAATACATTCAATAAAAGATCAAAACGTTTGATTTTTTCTGGTTTTTTTATAATAAAAACGTTTGTACGTTCTAGGATTCTACAGATTAGTTTAGTAAATCTGACGAACGAATTTAATTTTGTAACGAAATGGCAAATGCTATACTTGAATATAATAATAATTCGCATTGTTACTTAACAATAGGAACTTTCAATTTATTCTATTATCATCATTTCATCAGTAAAAAAAACTTTTATAATAATTATGGTACTATTATACAATAGTATAGTTTGACAATAGTACTCATATAAATTGTTTGGTATATTTTTCTAATTATTTCATTCGTATTTAACTTTGTCTTCGTAATATGGCTGACTTTAAAAGGATTTACGTCAAGCTGTCAATCAACTTAAGTTCTCTGGTGTGTTAAGAATTATTTAGCCGTCTTTGTCAAAATAAATATGCTATCAAAAATGTAAATGTCACCATCCAATAATCGTTTTAACTTGTAAATATAGGAGTCAGTAAAAAAAATAATTAAATAATTATTTCTAATTTTAGGTTCCTCAAAAGCTGTTGTTATAGAAATTTTACAACCTCAAAAATACATAAGCACAATTTTTTTTCATAGATATTTTAAGTAAAATTTTGACAAATTTTGACATTTAAACGAAAAATAACGATCAGTTTCTTGCCGGTTCCAGTTTTTGTACATATAGTAGTAACAACGTATTTCTAATAAAAACTTTAAATAATCAGACTTTTAGCTTTTACTGAATGTACTTTGTATATTTTACTATTTTAGCATTTACTAGTAAAACATTGTTTTATATATAGTACCTACGTAAAACGATGTTTGTGTATACACGACAAATCGCGAGATGTTTCATCTAGTCCTAAATAAACCGTTGAAAACCGCTTACACTATATATGTATATATATATAGTGTATATATGTACGATAAACAGACACGGTTTGTCATACTTACATACTTACAAAAGATATTTCTTGTTTTAAATTAACTATTAACACCAGAAAAACATTCTAATACTTATACTAATGGTGATCGTCCAGACTCCAGACTATGTAGATATGTGAGCCAAGATTGTTCGGACGATTTCCATAAACTATAATTTGTGTAATTATGTAAAGAAAGAGCATTGCTTTTTATTTAGGAATTTTATATGACAGTCACAAAGATGATTACATTAAATTTAATTGCATGATTATTATTATGAAGATGTAAAAATGTATACCTATATAAACATATAATATAATATATAGGTGTGTATATATATAACTAGGATCGAGGCCCCCCACGACTATAATACCGTAAATACGGCATCGATGTATAAATAGAAAACAATATATCTAAAGCGTGTCATCGTAGTGATTGAAGGATTAATCACCTTAATTTCGTTTAGTGATGTGATATTTTAATTTACTAATAAAAAAGTAATGTTTAAAAAATTTCAACACTCATTTGTCGCTCCAAATTTGTATAAAATTGTAATCGAATTTGAATAGAAATTTTTAAAAACTGCAGATGATCTATATCAAGTAAAGATGGGTTACAAATAAAATAAATTATAGGATCATAAGTTAAATGTTAACGTAATATTTCAATAGTACGACTACATTTTTTAACTCGTCATCATAAATGAGTACCTATGGTCGTACGGAAGCGTGAAAAAAACTCTTGGAACTTTAGGAAAGGAAAACGTATCGATATACCGGGCTCGAATGCCAATGTTACAAACGAACAGTATGATGATACGCACGTTATATATGACATTCGAACAACGGCTAATGTATACATTTCTGTATAAACGGATTGTCGCGTGCAACAAATGGAGAGAGAATGAGACAGTACTTATTGTGGAGAAAGAGTCGTAGAGTGACAGAGTTGATACTCGAGAATAAGTTGGACTGCGTCGAAAATAAAATAAAATATAATCATTTTTACGCGGGTGGTCGTGTGCGCAAGCGTACGGCACTCGTGTGTGTGTGTGCGCGTGTATACGCGCGCGTAGTAATTGAAAGAGGAAAAAAAATTGTGCGGGCGCGCAGACTTAAGGGCAGCGGACGTCGTCGGTCGTTGTCGGTCCGCGAGCGAGCGAGGATATCGCTCTCGCGCGACGCGCACTGGGCCGCGGCGACTTTAAATAAACGCTATAAATATACGTATTATAATATCACGTCAGCGTGCGCGCGCAGCACCGAGCGAGAGTCGCGCGGCGGCAACAGTAACGCGTGTATTATTACTATATACCTCGACGCAATAATAATAATAATAATAATAATAATAGTAATACGTACGACGTAGACGGAGGATCGAGCGAGAGCGGATCGTAAACGCATAGTGGTGGGGTGGGGGGATCGACCGCCGCACACATCCGCGCGCGGCTTCTAATGAGGTAATGTTATGAAGGAGTTAGCGATGTGACATGGGCACTGTGGTGGGTCCGGCAGATCTGATGTCTCTATTAGGACCTCTCTCCGCGCGCGCCCCTCGTCCGTGTACGTGTACGCGCGCGCGCGCGTGTGTGTGTGTTTGTGTGTGTGCGCGCGTTCACGTCTGTTCCCCGCGCGCGCGACGTCCACCGACGACGTCGATGACTGCGACTACGACGACGACGACGACGACTACGGAGACGGCGGCGACGGCAACGAAAAAATACTCTCTCGACGGACCACACAACGCGGTCGTTGGTCGATCACAACGCCGCCGCCGCGTTAACTTGCCGTTCGTCGCAGTCGTCGTCGTACTATATACACCACAACTACACGTCTACACACACACAATCACGTGACGCGCACACTTGGACTTTATATTATACATATACATACCGAGTATTTTATAGTGGTATTTATTTTATGGACAGTCTTTGTCGTCTAAATAATAATAATAGTATTCTCGCGAACTTATACAACAGTGTTGCTCCGTCGTCGTCAGTCCGTTATCAGTTGTTGGGCACCACAGCGATCGGTCGAAAATTCTCGCCCTTACAACCCCCCCCCCCCCCCGGCAAGAAAAAAAAAATGTTTAAATTTCCGTGCCAGGGAGGTATTTTTTTACCTACTACCGGCGACGCCGACAACTGAAGACTCGCGCGAAACGCACCACCAGAATAATATCGTGTCGTACAATAAATTTAGTCTCGTGACCTCATTAGCATAAAAGCCGCCGCCGGTCCCCTTTTTCATGCACTGCGCCCGTATACCGAAATCCCAGTGACAATGATAATAATTATACAATTATTAGTTATTACTATTGTTGTTTACGATTGCGACCGTTTTCGAAATTATTAATTATGCCGCGGGACGACGACGACCAGCGCGGGGCCAGCAGTTGTTTTACTCGTTATTAACGTCGTCGTCGTCGTCCTCTCGTCCTCTTCACCGGACCCCTCCTGACAACCGCCGAACGAGGACCGCCGCCTATCAGCCCATGCCACCGTACGTTAATACGTTTATAACGACGTGTATGTACACGTGTTTACAGGGGATTAATCCCCACGGTAGTCACTTCAACCAACACGTTCGGTGTTATCGTTTTATGGCAATATACATATATGTATACACTGCAAGCCCTGTGTTTATTTATCCATTTACATTTATCGGCTTTTTCGTTTTGTTGGGGGGTGGGCGAGGGCTTAGTACTTTTCTTACAGACCGCTGGCGCTAGAATTAAATATACAAAACGCAGTGTACCTACGGTTTAACTATACCTACGCAGTAAAATATGAAAAACATTTTGGCGTCAAATTAAATTATCTATTTTAAGGCCAATATAGCTCGGCCACGTACAAATATAATAAATTGCACATGCATTATACTATTATAACCAATAATATTACCATAATAACATTTCCGGAGTTAAAAAAAAAAAAATAATAATAATAAGAATAATTAGTAATTAATCACATCTTTTTGAAATTAAGGCATGTCGAGTTAAAAATTAATTAAAAATTAATTTGTTGTGTCAATTTTGTGTGCTCATGATTTTAGTCGAGTAACTTATGTGAATGATTTAGTACCGTTTTTCAATCGGGTGACAATTTTTTCTGGGGGGGGGGAGGAGAAATTTAACGTTAAATTAATGAGACTAAAAATAATATTGAAATTAAAGTGTACATCGTCTTATGCGAAATAAGAAAAAAAAATATAAATATACCAAATCAAAAATAGAGCATTATACATATAATATGCTATTACTATCTTGTTAGCATGATGACTGCAGGGATTATCATGAGAATTTCAATTCAATGTTAGAAAGGTCTTATCAACTTGTTAATATCCAGCTATGCGTATATGATGCCTGACGCTTTATTTATTTATAAATATAAAGTCGTGTGGTCGTCGTCCCTGTATCATTATATAGGCGTGTACCAATGTACCATATTACTATATACCAGGTTAGCCGTATCGAAATATACAAAACTGCTTCGTTATAACTCTGTTCATAATATTATCATACCACAAGTGGACTATTAGCGTTTATAAGTCTGAAAACACGAGTTTACACCAATATAGTATATATTATATTAAAATGGTATGTCGGTATATCGCATATATAGATGACTTTTAAAGGCGTTTATTACATCTGCAGCTGCACGAAAGGTATATAGATTGTTACGGGACATAAGTACGAGTGTAATACGAATCCGCAATCTATATCTGTATAGGTACGTATAACGTAAACATATTAATATGCTTGTGTAAGCATATACAATACTCGACGCCCTTCGCGCCCAAAAGACATAATATTGAGACGTGTACCGCAGTTTATAATATTATGGGTATCAACACACGCTGCGATGCACAATAGACATTGCCCCTTTTTCTTATCCTCAGCGACGCCGTACGATAATAGCCTTCTATGCGTGTAGGTAAGGTACGTGTATAATGTACCTATATAATATTAGAATATATTAATATCGGTAATATTGTCAAACTCGTCGGACCTACTACACATTATACTATTATAGCGTAAACATGCGCAACTTTATCGATTGAGCATTTAGCAAATAATACAGACATGTCGACATGATAATACTATCGAAGTCGTTAATCGGTGTCCCGTTGTCCGTTGATCGAATACACTCCTTCGAAACCATTAGTTCCGGGACAACGTAATATAATAACATCATTCATCATATAGGTATGATATGGTATAGGTACTGTATACTATATAGCAGGGGCGGCCAAATGGTCGATCACGGACAATTTCAAAGTCGATCATGTTAGAATTTATTTTTATAATTAGTAATTAGTTTATAATACTTAATGTGTGTTTATATACACTTTATGCAAGCATGTTTCTTAATAATTATAGTTACTCAATAATAAAAAAAAAGGCTATGGAAGTCGATTCTCAAAGATATATAAGACGTATATTTATAGATCATGACAAAAAGTTTGGCAACCCCTGCTGTATATAGGCACCTATATCTAATCTTAATACTAAAATGTTAATCAATGCATGATACCTAATGAATTTAAGTTAAATTAAATATTTTGTACTTTAAATACGAAAAAAATATGTAATTAATAAAATTATTATTTTAGATGTAAGTCAAAAATATTGCAGGGCCCTAGTATGATGTCCATATTATTATAAAGTTCCGATTATTTTATTTATACCAGTACTTATCTGTTTTACCACTTGCATTGCAATTTTTTACATTGAATCACTACCGTCTTCCTCAAATCTAGGTCCCGTTGACAAATAAAGGTCGAACATTACTGTTGCTATAGATTCGAGTTAATAATATTACTATATATAGGTACGACATCATCATATTATTATCTGCTAGGGTGTGGTTACAAAAAGTCAGCGGTTAACGTTTCATCTGTATGTGTCATTGATTTTGAATTCAGATTCGTGTTGTACTAATCTGCAAATCCGCTGCCACCGGGAGAGAGGTTATCGGCCCAAATCGATTTTTCCTGTCAGCGAACTAAAATAATATTCGTTGCGTGCAGACACGGAATCGGCCAGCGGGCTGACGGGCGAGTAGGTACTGACCCCGCCGCCGTGTGATTTTTGCCGTGTAGACAATAATACTCCGCCGTACACGTCGTGTGTTTTGTTCTCGAATTAACGATGACGTCACGAGCGAGCCTCGTTCCTTCGACGGACTGAGATTTCTTAAAAAATAATGGGTGTTTCCAGTAAAACGGTTTTTAACGTCGCGGAAAAACGAAGAAAAACGACTTGTTATACCTTAAGTGTCTATCGCTGTCGATAGGATTTTTTTTACATTTCCCCCCCGGATCACCAAACACGTTGTCGTCGTCGCATAGGTATACACATAAGTCAGACGAGACGTGTATACTCTTTGGATTTAACGATTTATTAGTTCCGCGTGATTCTCTCTAGTGTACACCACCTATATATATGTTTATAGTGTGTTCTCTGCAGTGCGTTCGTCCGATAATTTCAAGGATAAAACACTTTGAGCACTACACGATGACAAAGCAAACTTTTCTGGATAAATCCAACGGTTTGATTTTTCTCTGGCCCACACCGTCCATCACTCCCACCCCACTTGTTCGCTCTGTCACCGTATCTCACTCTTTCTTTCTGACTCATTTTCTTTCTCTCTTTCTCACACTCTTAGTATATACGTAAATGGATACCGACTATACTCCTCATCGTACATATTATACACTATACAGGGTGTTTCACTATGTTTGTCCGTTATTTTCTATTTAATAATGTTTATGAAATTATATAATATCAAAAAAATGATACTTTATTAAAGATCTACATTTTTTTTTTAAATTTTATAATAATTTTTGAGTTACTTTTTATTCATGTAAATATTTTTAGTCATTTTACTTATTTCCATTTGGTATTTAAATAGTAATATATGTATACATGTTTTAACATTTATACAGAAAGCTGATATATGGGAATAGATACTGAGTGGTTGTGTACGAGGACAACTAGATTATATATTTATATCTAAATTAATAATAAATAATATATTGCACGCGAACATCAATATTATTGTACTATTATACCTATGCGCGTACATGACGTTTGATGATCGAATGATACACTTATTATACGAATAGAACTGTGTTGGCCTGTCAATATAGATAATCACTATTTATTAGGTACCTTTGTCACTGCAGACTGCAAGGTTACCTAGTAGTGCCGCCCGCACAAGTAGAATTAATTCCTAGGGAGACGAATCAATTTCGTTCGTTAAGATTGGAAAAAAAAATTGATTGGTGTATAAACATATAGGTGCATAGCAGTCATTTATTGAAGAATAACTGAATAACTTCATCGTCGAATTTAAATTAAATTCGTAAAACAAACTATTCCTTACTCGTTTGGTTTACAATTTAACCAGTGGTCTTTGTGCGATTAATAATTTTCAGCTAGCTTCGAAATGAATAAAGACATTTTTCAAAAGACAAAAACCGTAGAAAATAAAAGCTGTCTGACAAAAATTCGGTATATAGACGAAAACTATAATTATGTAATCTTGCTTACTATAGTTGCTTACCTTAAACGTCGCAATAATATATGTCTTGCACCGTTTCGTCGCCCAGTTTTCGCGAATAAATAATCTCACAACGTTTAGGCGTCGCGCCGCGATGGACGTTCTCGAAATACCTACTCGATAAGTCGGATGGAGGGGAGGTGTGGCGAACGATGTGCCCTTGAACTATAGCTATACCTAATAGCGTATACCTAAGATACATGGGATATAAAGATTCGTCGCGAATTTTTGGGACACACGTCTGCGACGACTGTTCCACGCGAATGATCTCGCAACGTATATAATATATTTTAATATTACTGCAGAGGTATTACTTACTACATATTTATAAATAATATAAACGTGTACAAGTGCGTTCGTGCACATTATATACGTATATCGCGGGCGTCGACATGAAGAGTACGGTGCGTGTGTCTGTGTGTCAACGTTACCGTAACGCATACCTATATATTATATTCTTATAAAGGTAGGTATATATGCTGTGCGTGTAGATGCGTAGTTCCTGGCTCTGAGTTGACTATACACATATTATATACGACGGACAACTTATATTTTACTTGTTATTATAATTACCGGTGAAAATCATTGTGTGTATCATTCGCGTGTCAATCGGTTATAGTCGATTTAATATAGAACGTAATTCGTGCGTCTTTATGTCTATATACGCACACCGTAAGCAATTGTATAATTAGGTATACACACACACACACATAATATTCAAATACAGATATAATATATATGTAACAATATGCGACATCGAGTAAATTATGTCGATAAGCATGCCTATAAATGTGCATGTCATATATATAGTTCTTTTTATGTGTACCTATACACTTATAGATTAATGTTGCTCGTGCGCGCGCATATAACAAATGCACACACGATATAATATTATGTAGGTATATAAGTATATATACCTATATAAGGCTGACTTATATTATAATATTTACCGGGCGTCCAACATTATATATAACATTATATGCGTGTATATCGCACGAGGAGGCGGTCTAGACCGTGACTGCTCGAATCCAGTTACACTCCCTTTTTTAACGAGCAAACTACCCTTGGGAGTACCCCCCACCACTAATTGCTCCACCACGCCGTGACGTCGACGCGCGTACCTACTGTACGCATATACCTACCATTAACGACACACGCGACTTGCACGAATAGTGCCTATATACCTACGTCCGCTGTATATATACATAAATAATATTGATATAAAAACTAAAAATGAATATAGTGTAGAGGGAGCCGCGCAGGGGAGAGAAAAAAGTACGTGTATTTGTATGTCTCTCGTAATATACCTATATAATTATTTTCTACATTTCACACATAAATACTGAATGCGAGAGTATATTATTTTTTTATTATGCTTATACGACTAAAACGCGTAAAACAACACCACGCGACGTATATAGCTTATATATAAGTGTATTATAAGCACCTATGACAACCCAAACAAACTCAGTGGCGCCACAATAATAAAAAAAAATAATAAAAATTCGTGGTTCAAAACTTTAACCAAGAACCATCTAACCACCTATCGATCATTATTTGAATAACCGGTAGCTGACAGCGTCAGCAATGTTTTTTAAAAACTATTATTAGAAAAATATCTAATGGTAATAACTTCTATAGAAAATATATTCGGGAATATTTCCAAAAGCCTATACACAAAGTAAAAAGTTTTGATACTAGTAAATAACCGAAACTCGAGATCAATATTTTGCACCTCTTTTCCATAAATCCTTAATTTAATTAAATGTCGTGGGTGAAATCTTTTAGCAATATATCGTAATTAAATTATTTGGAATAGAAAATATATATTTTAATTTGTTATGTACATTTTGTGCAAATCACTGCTACATTAAAAACGACAAAAAATGATCAGTGTCCGGACAAAAATGTTTAGTTTATCGTGTATGTACTACATAATATAGCGTGACATAATCAACTTTTAATTGAGTTATTCCATGTGCAGTGGTATACGATTTCGTTTTGTTACCGTTGTATTATATTATTGCAATTTGTACGTATTGTATTATATTAATTACATCCGGTATACAGTATGATGGAGGTTTTTGCAGAGAAACCACCGTATTTCGGGCACGATTAAGCCGTGTATTAAAAAAGCATACGACGAATAATAATAAATAACAATATAATATACAGAATGTCTCACATTATTTATAATTTTGTCCTCGTACATTATTCGTTCATCTATTACTTTATCCTCAACACCTGTTTCGTGACTAAACTTACTACTTATTACTATATATTTTAATAGGCATATTTAACGAATAACATTGTAATAAATACCTAACTTCTAAAATTAATTTACAAAATATATTTTAATTTTTTTGTTTTGAGCTTAAGTATACTGATACCCAATAACCGCAAATCGCAATCGATCTTGATAATTATGAATCTCTTATAGATCAAATAAACTATCAAAAATCGTATTTCAAAAATGTTAATTACTAAAAAAAGTTATTTATATTATTGATTAAATAAATCAATATTAGATGTATATTATAATATTTTTTTTATGTATATTTAATCAATGCTTATACATAGGAAAATTGCATTTAAATTATTTTTTGATTTTCATTAAATTGCAGCAAGCCAATTAATTATTTATAAGCGCTCTTATGGAATAGTTTCCAATACGGCAATACCTATACAAAATTAATGCACTTAATTCTATAATATATCAAATAAACATTTTTATTGTTATAGCTTGTCAGTTAACGTGTATTTTACGTTTAGGACGTTACTATATATGTTAGTTTTGTCCCAAAAAATGATAGATAAGAAATTCCAATACTACGGTAAGTACTTATACGAGAATTTAAACATTAAAATATATTCAGGCACAATAAGTATTAACTGCATGTGTGCTGTCATGTATATATGATAGGTAGGTAACTTAGTAATTATAATTTATAATAATCATAGACATGCCACATGCCTATCATGTGTGACAGCAGAAAGATAATACTTATTGCACCAGAGTACTGAAATAACTTATACTATGGGACACATTTTAGTATTTTACATTCTTGTATAGGAATACTAATAATACTGTTGTAGTATTAAAATTTCATATCTATAAATTTTCGAGACGAAAGTAACATGTAGCTGCGTGGCTTGCGTCTTTAAACATAAAACATGTAACTATAAATATTAGACATAAACAGTACATCATAATATATTAAACTAACATAATAATGAAAAATATAGGACTACAATAATATGATATTGTGATATTATTATATATATATAAAAGAAACTATATTTTTAAATGCATATAGATACGCGCGCAAAACAAATATATTACATTATTACAGGCGCGTTGGAAATCGGAGAAAAATCGTTACCCGTTTTTTTATACACGCGGTAATATGAGAACGGGTAGGTAAAAACGCGCTATAGCACACGATATACATTATTATTATTATTATTATTTCGTCTTGTGTAATGGAATTATTTATCGTTTTTTATGCAAAACTATGTCGCTTTCAAAACGCATATCAACACGCCCGCTTTATAAACGAAACAAAGACTATACGGCGTTATAACACACGCATAATAGGTATACAATGGTGATTTTTTTTTTATTTATATATATAAACATTTATACCGTTCAAAGCCGGGTCAGGACCCCGAAGACTATAATATAATATATTGTGTATAATACGCTATATATAGGCAAATCGCACAGTGAAATAACGCCGCAATCCGCCTGTATAATATAATACGTATATTATGTGTATTATACGTGTGTTCGCATTTACGATACATTATAATGTGATATATATTATTATAGTATAGGTATACTATCGTGGCCATTCGTCTCACCCTCATCCCGCGGATATAATATTATTAAACTGCATCCCTATAACAATATTATTCGTGACATCACGATCCAACGATCTTCGAGCACATCAGTTGCAACCACAGCTATACATTACGGGTGATCCCTTTTAACTCGTATATATACGTGCATGTATTAAACATATAGGGATATCACGTCATCATGTGCATGGTTTGATAGCCTACACATTTTATCAGTGTATAGTTTTAATACCTTTCTACTTGTTTATAGGTAGTAATTATGAAAAAACGTTCAAAACCACAGAATTAATTCCCTAACATAAGTATCTATAGGTACCGTGCGTAAAAAATAATGCAATAATTTTAGTTGTTTAATAAATCAAAATATTATTTGAGAGCGCTGAGAGATTTGAGAGCGATTAGTATAATGACTAGTAAAACATTTTGAATACAAATTTCGAATTAAATTAAAAATAGTTTTTTTTGAAGTTTAAGATAAAAACACTCATTCCATTTATACATGGTAAACATAAAATGTAGTGCAGTGCTCTGCATTGTTTATATACATGCAGGTAGGAAGTATAGGTACGTACTTCTTCACATCTTCTATGTCCTTACATCGAATATATAGAACATAGGTAGGTACGTCTTTTTTCGAATTAAATACCGTCGCGTCGTCTGGTAAAACACTCGACCGACCGACAAGTGGATGGTGAAGGGGTTATGTATGTGTGCATAGTATACGTAAGTATTTGTTTTAGCGTGGAAACGTTTGTATATATGTACAGAAATTGTAAACAGACTACTTCGTTTAGGCGAGTGGAAATACACGAAGGTCACTCTATGCGGCCTTACATACATATTTAGGCACCTATAGGCACATATGCCTATTTATAAATAACATATCTACTCTTTATAAGTTTCTGCGCTACAACAGTAACGTAGTTGTACTAGGCCATGGATCGGAAACGAATCTGAACTGTAGAGCGCAGACAACTTTAAGATGAATATCGATTTTTTATTAAGATTATATATCAATTAAACGTTTTAAAAGTATGTGGACACAGAAACGAATAAATGCGACGCATAATTGCAGTAATCAAAGTAAATACCTAATATATACTTATCAACTATAATAGATATCGAGTCCTATGAGTACGCCTCCATAATTCGCGATCGAAACATGGGTCTCGTTTGAGCGTTCGATTATTATTTTTAACGATATCGTATAGGTAATATGAATGGTTTTATTCGATTTCGCTGCGTGTCTGTACCGTAACATTTTGTAACTCGCACAACATCATGGCTATAATAATATAGCTGATATCGTTTGTGCCAGTAAACGATTGTTAAACCACGCAATTATTCTAAATACGTTATAATTTGCATTTTTGTTTGTTTTTTAGCGATACGCCTAAGAATGAAAATCGTGTTAAATCGTCCAACGGGTTATATTTATTCAACAAATTGTCGGCGACAATATTATTACTACATTGAAAATAATAATATATGCACGATATAATATGACTCAACTATAAGTACACACACTCACACGTTATTTTCGTCTGGTCTTGTCTCTCTCTCACGCACACACTCTCACCATATCTATCTCCGGCCTCTCCTTGGGTGGGAGCGACTCGGACAATTTATATAACCAATACGAATAAAAACAGCGACGGTACTAGTTTGAAATTCATCGGCACATTAACGTCGTGTTTTCGAGACAGTAGTGGGTTTATCGCGCAGATGTATTATAATATGCAGTGATCAACGTGCTCGCTATATAATATTTTATGAGCGGTAAATATTGATGTATTGGAATATGTTAAGACGCTTTTTAAGCCACTTATAATATGCTGTATACGTCTTTAATCTCGTTTTACTAGATAAATACTCGCGAGTGAGACTATATATTATGTTAAACATTATAAGTATTTGGTTCACATCAAAGCTCGATTCATAACATTTTATTTTACTTTTTGCTTTTAATTATCTTTTAATTATTCTAAAAAATCATTTTTCTACGTGGGTATTTATCATCAATTTGGCTAATTTATTTTCCTGGTATTTTAATGTCAAATTAATTATACATTGAATGTATGTCTTTTACTTGAAACGTTAAGCTACAAAATACGTTCCTATACATTTTATATAATTTTTTTTTACCAACTATAACCTGTAATAACCTAAACTGGCCTGTTCACATATTAGTTCAGTAGCTATTAATTAATATATTAAAATTATAAAACAAAACAAGTATGCCAAAAATAATGATTTTTTTGGTGTATTATAATGTCAATGACTTTTTTTTGGCGTTGTATAAAGTTTCAATAAACTAATAACTCAGCAGTCTCGTATAATCCTGAAACGGATTTTTTTTTTACGAATTACGATTTTATAATATCATTTAAAGATTTAAGTTATTGACGAGCTACCGCCGCGCCGGGACACTTTCGAAACGGATAACAGGACGTTTGTCCCTCGCATAATATAATATAGTACAATGATACTAAATAATACCTACGGTGTACGTGTACCTACTATATTCAACAATATGGAATCCTTTATCTACGTATATCTACGGGTCAATCGTGTCTTTTCGATCACAATAATATATTATGTATATAAATAAAAAAATTATTCTCAAGTGTCCAGCAGCAGCCACAACAGTGGCGATGCGCCGAGTGCTGCAGTATATATATATATTTAATATATTTATAGGTACAGTAGGTATCCACATACACACTTACCTACCGGAGACGGTTATAATATATACCAATGTGTATATAAATAATATAATATAATACACGTATATGAATGAGCGATCGGCAGGTAAATCTCGGTCTGGTTAATGGAAATCGGAATGAACCAAAACCAATATTGCGTTTGGGTGGTCCGACAATCACTTGTAGCGCGCTCACGCGCGTAACACTCGCACACGCGCACCAGCTCGGAGACACGGACGGACGCGGACAGACAGACACACACACACACACACTCACTCGCACATATATAGCTAGGTAGGGGTACACATTATTATACATTACATTATACCGAAGCTAAGCTATAATATAATATTATACAGTATTTCGTTGTGTATTTCACGTGTGTGTGTGTGTGTCCGAGCCGATACCGTTTGGCCGTCTCTAAGTACGCGGTCATCGTCGGATACCACCGTTGCCGCACTGGTCGTGGTATTCGGACTCGAGACCTCTATAAACCGTCTAAACCACACATTAATAATAATTATACTCGCGGTCGCTCACAATGGGTCAAGCACAGGCTCTGGTGCCGCGCGCGCTCACTAAACATCTCTAATAGGTATATAATATGTAATATATTATGCATTAAAACGTGGTGTGCGCGTACTTTGTACACGGACACACGACGGTTTTTTTTATACGTCATTTACGCGGTCGAACAAAATATTATCCAAAATTATAATTATCGTTTTTCGAGGTCTTCTGTCAGAATTTCGTATCGAAACGTCAGTGGCATAGGTTCTCGCATAGTACAGTGCGCGTACGTCGTATAATAATATGCCTACGTGAAACGTCCGATGATGATTGCAAAATGAAAAAAAAATCCTAGCGGCATCGCGTCTGCAGGTCCGCAGTAGCTCGGCGATGGCTAAAATCATTAAACTTCCTCGGTAACTCCTGTGGTTTTATTTCTTCCACATTAATTAAACGTCGACCAAATCGATTCCGGTCCTCGCACCGCAGCAGATAACATGACCTATTGTAAGTCCTTTTTCGTTTATTTTTCTTGCCGCCATCATTAGCATAAGTACGGACGTCTCACGGCGTATATATGGTATATGCTGCTGTAGGTTACTTTGACCCGACACGTATAGATATATGCACGAATTAGATATATTTTTACTCGTACGATTTAAAAAAAAATTTATTAAAACGAAATCAACGTCTTTCCTAGTGTATACATTTATTATAGGTATCTATTTTATCATCATTATTCATCATCATCGTCATTCGTTGTGTGACGGTCGACGCAGACGGCCGTAAAATGGATTTTCGTCAGTTTCATAATAGGTTTATACATATAGGTATAGTCGTTATTATTTTATATGGCCATGGCGTTTCGTCAGTATTTTGATATGATGTATCATCACTTTATTATAATAGGATGATATTATATTATGTGTTGGAGCTGAAGTTATGGTAACAAAATATGATAATGGTTTAACAAAATCAACAATGATTTGACACATTATTATTTTTTTTTTTGGAATTGAACAACGTGTTGATACTTTTGTAAATTTGAAAAAACTTCCCTGTGGAAAAATTAGAAGCGACCAGGGCCTAGCAAAATCTGAAAACAGCCTTGTAAAATTAGGCGAAAGAATATGGAAGTTATTATATTTGTAGAGCATAATATACTTAACTTAATTTATTTGTTACAAACTAAATAATAATCAAAATAATTAGAATGGATGAAGTTTTAATAGAAAACAATAGCAACGCGGTGATATCCGCGCATTGTGTTTGCATAAAATTCTCGTTTTTCCTTAATTTTTAGTTAGTTTTTCCAAATTATATTATAAAACACGAAGAATTTTTAATTTTAACCTTTTAAAAGTACAAACTAGATTAGAAACCACCCTCAAAATTGAAGATTGAAAAATAACTATAACTTTACTTATCGTGTAATATACACGCACACACATAAAATTATAAAATGAATACATTAATCGCTCTACAAGGTTAATTATCCTGTATATGCGTGTCTATAGGTAGTACCTTCTTCAGTAGTTTTGTATAAAATACGCGTTCGAAATTTTCATAATTACGGCGATCGCTCGCCGTCGCACGTTGATACGCTTATTTCGATTGTAATCGCGTATATTGTATAATATAACATGGCAAAACATTAATCACTATTGTATTATTCGATTGCCGAACAGTGATTATATACCGTCGGCTATATTTGTTCAGGTATTAGGTATTGTAATATTATGCATATAATGTATACGAGTATGATGATTTGGACGTTCGACAAATGTCGTCGTTCCCGTTTACCTACTATATAGTTAAACGAACTCGTTTGTAACCTTACGGTGCACGCCTCGGTGACTCGATATTCGTAAGGCTATTATACGCGAACACGTTTATTATAGGTACAACTTTATGAGTAGGTATATTATAATTTATTAATATATTATCATTTGTATAATAGTAAAATATATAATTTTAGTATAATACACACGTTCGTTTCGTTTACTCGTCTAACATAGTTACATAGATATTCACAACTCAAAAACTGCAGCGACCAATAATTTAGTTATTACGATTCAGTATTATATACGTAGTTGTACCTATTATTATTATTGGGACTCGTTGGCAAAAATTAACGAAAAATATTACTTTATAGTTAGTTAAATCAGTAAAGTTATAAGTTAATGTACGAAGATGACGAAAGTAATAATATGGGCGTAATACATACAACTTACCTACATAAAATATATTATACGTAGGTACTTATATATATATATAATATATATCATACGTCATAATTATACTTAACAAATAATATACATTTATTTTTTGTTTGTAATGTTTATGAACGTTCAATGCTCCTTGATCATTGTTTAAACAATGGTTAATCTCGAGTAAAAACAAACAAATACGCAAGTGCCTTGTCTATAACCTACGTGCCATACTTATTATATCATACTATATATTCACGCGTACCGGTTGGCCAAATAATATAATAATAATTATATTCATTTTTACGTTGTAATTTAATGGTGAAAAATAAAACGAAACATTGTGTACCTACTTGTTTAACAGTGTGTCTTAAAAATGTCAAATATACGTCAAGAATTGTTCAGTGTATCACTGCACTGGCTCTACGTGTTACAAGATTCCGATGGGCAATAATAGTTCTGTGTAGACATAAATCACTGGTATACATGTATTTAACAGGAGTTATTTGATGATAATAATACTGAACACCACACAATACATTTTAAGGTAAGCTATACATCACACACACACACACACACACACACACACACACACACATACATACACTTCAATATCACTGCCCGCAAGCGCTACTCAAGGACTTAACTACACAACATACGATTCAACTGACCTATATTATAAGTAATATTACATGCTTACTAGCTAAGTTTGTGAAACTGTACAGTTATAATGCGCGTACTTCACCT
This sequence comes from Rhopalosiphum padi, assembly GCF_020882245.1. Classification (NCBI taxonomy): domain Eukaryota; kingdom Metazoa; phylum Arthropoda; class Insecta; order Hemiptera; family Aphididae; genus Rhopalosiphum; species Rhopalosiphum padi. The sequence goes on from NC_083599.1 coordinate 44,388,341, forward strand.
AAGTCAATTCGAAAACGGTTTACTTGATACAACACGGTAATCTGCTGTATTAAATTACGGTCGATTTATCTAGACAACCATGGCCCGTAGGAGATGCTATTTAAATTATTCGCAATTAGCGTTCTGTGCGTGCACTACCCTATAGCTACGGCGAAACTTATGTAAGAAGACAACCGCCTACCGGTAGGGGGAGAGGGTAATTTATATCTAGCAATAAGGTCAACAGACTTCCTCAGATAATTTATACTTGAAAAATGAAGTTAACCTCCTATACAGTAAAACAGTATCCCCGTGTTTTTCTCGTGAAATAAACAAAAATATTCAGATTCAAAAATAGTAAATTATAATTTTTTTAATTTTTAATTCGAAAATTATCGGAATATTATCTACATTTTCAAAATGGAATTAAAACAGATACTTAAACAATATGTAAACAATAATTTATGATGTACCCACCGTTTAATACTGTATATAAATATATAATTGACATAACTGACACTGGTGAAATATAAATTAAAATTCATCTATACCTACATAAAAGCAACATCTACTACAATACGTCTATATATATATGCACATTAAAAATACGTGTGCTATTTACACCAGTAGTAGAAGATTTAATTAATTTAGTATAATAATACCATTATTTTACAAAACAATATTTATGATTGTATCTTATAAGTTATAAGAGAAGGTACATCAGGATTTTTAAGCGTTCAATTGTGACGGATTTACTAATTAAATGTCATTACATTTCATTCAATGTGCAATCTGCCCTTGAATCTATCGTGGTTTATTATGATTTTATTAACTACGTTTATAATTTTTTTCATGTTTCCTTAGTCAGGTTTTCATACCTTATATAATGATATTGTCTTGTTTTGATTTTATTATATACACGTATCTATTTGTTATGTGAGCAAATATTTAATGTATATAGATTCGTTGACAATAATTAATTAATATACGAAATGACTCGTTGTAAAACTAATTTCAATTAAAAGACTATTTTTAATACAAAATATAGTATTGGTAAACGCCAACATGATATTAGCAATGAAAATTGCGACGCGCAGAACGCAGTTTTATATATGAAACGATTGCATGAGTGTGCTGATATTGTGGTATAGGGGTGAGAGGGAGGGAGTATTTATCTCGAATAAACGCTTACCGGAAGAAGGGCGATCCGAGTATCTAGTGCAGTACACCCAGGCCGGCCATTGCTGAGAGCCCTCTTTATCGGCGACTGCATTGATGGCTGCGTCTATGGAACCGGTGCTGGTAGTAACGTGTGTGGTGGCGTTGGCGGTGGTGTGGACAGCGGCCGCGGCGACAGCAGTGGTGCTGGCGGGGTTGGCGCAGGTCTGCGAGTCGGAACACGACAGATCGATGGGCGAACTCAGCGGTTCGGCGGTGGACGACGACGAGGACCGTCTGCTGCTATTGGATTTTTCGTGATCCGACGACACCGGCCCGGCCGCGTCGTTGATAGCAGTCGCGGCCGCACGAACCGCTGTGTTAGCGCTGGCGGCTACCGCGGCGTTGTGACTGAGTTGGTTGAGATGGTGGAGTTGATAGTTGAGGTGATTCAGACGGTCGATGTGGTTGAGGTGTTGTTGTTGTTGTTGTTGTTGGAGATTTTGATGGTGGGGGTGGTAGTGTCTGTGATGGTGGTCGTACGGGTTGAACGCCGTCGGAGGACTGCCGCCGGACGTGGCCAAGCTTCCGGTGCCGCCACCGAATTCCGGTCGCAATATGTTGTCTATGCTGAACTTCAACGGACGCTCAGCAGAACCGTTCAAACGACCGCCGGAAGTGGGCTGCACTCGGTCGTCGTTGTATTCGGTAGCTGAACTGTCGTCGCGGCCAGGCTTACCGATCGATTGATCGCCCCCGCTGTTCCGGCGGTGCAGTTCCATCGCCTGGATGGTCGCCGCCTCTGCGCACACGCTCTGCTGCAGACAGTTGGTCATCATCATCATATGCAACGCGTGTATTATGCTGTCTGTCTGTCTGGCTGTCTGTCCACCTGTTCCCACTGTCTGTCTGTATGTCCGTGCACTAACGTCAAACAACGGTACTATAAACGTATGTATGTCTTATCGTCCGACCGCCGTCAAACGACAGCGAAAACAACTGCAACGGCGATTCGGGTGCATCACTCGTTCGTCGGGTTGGATCGATGGTTTGCTATAACAAAAAAATTAAACTGTTTAATATTGTACTTATATAAACAAATTATATTATATTAATTTAATAATTTATCATGACTCTTCTACAATTTTCACATTATCAAATCAACTTAGTGACATCGGCTGTGTATCTGTGATGCACTGCGAACGTAATCTTTTAGGGTGGGTGCCGGGGGGAATTAACGCCACGCCTACACATGAATTAGACCTTCCGGTTAACCGATTTAGTTTTCGGTCGAGCATCAGTATTCTAGTGTTTTCATTGCATACCCACAAAAAAAAGAACCTAATTCAAAAGTCAATATTAGTAGAATACACAGTATAAAAACTGTTCAACACTAATGCACAAAAATCAAATCGGCTCACGATGACCGTGCGCTGCTGTGGAGATATGTATCATTACAATATAGTAATATTATAATTCTAATATTATTATAATAATAATATTTGTAATACGTATAACATATACCACTAATAAGCCATAATGTTTTTCCACAAAAATTAATAACAACAGTTTATATTATATTATGATGTACCATATATATGTATATTGTATTGTCTAGTAGTTGGGTACCAAATTAGTTGATTAAATTCCATTTCGGCATTTAAGCGCCGCGCCTTTAACGATATAATGTCCATTAATTGTGTAGGTATAGTCACTTATAATAATACCCACTACATATTAATACTATAAATTATAAAGTTTCAATAAACTTAAATAATGCGTATATATATAAATATATTATAATTGGTGTTACGTTATTATAGTATTTGGCACGCAATTTTTTTCGAATTTTGTAAGACCAATGTTGCTAAAGCCATGGCGTCATGATTAGGTATATCATGCATTATAATATGTAATGCAGATTTTTATCATTTTTTTTTTAACAGACCTTACTGTTTGTATTAGCATAATTATTGTAATTAATACATATAAAAGTCAAAGCACGCATTGTCATCGCACTTGTAAAGTTGGCACCTTGTAAGAGAAACGATTTTATATTATTAAAAAAAAAAAATAATGCAAATTTGTTACTGATATTTATTATCAATTATAAAATGTACCTATAAGATTCATATACGAGTAAATACTGGAAATAATAGACGCACACGATAAAAACTTATGGCTAATTTAATATTGTGACGATACAAATATTTAGCAAAATTGAGTTTAAATAATATGCTTAGTTTATTAAACACTGAATACTTTAAGTAGATAATATATACCTAATATATGATATGATTGGTTTTGTAGCTTATATCTTCCCATTATTTAGTATAAAGTATGTATAGTATTCAGTTTTTTAAAACTGTTGGTTATGGCACAACCTCTATGTGACTAAAAAAAAATATTGAAACAAATTTGTAGGATGTGAAAAAAGTTGAATTAATATTAACGTATTTTTTTGATTACGGTCGACGTAGATTTTTAAAGTAATAAACGCAAACAGATCAACGATTTTTCATGCTTACTATTACTTATAAAACGTATTGTATGCATATAACATGATTTAGCTAGGATCCCTATAATAGTGCACCAGGCCCCCGAAACCGTGTGGGGTTCCTTTTAAAAAAATTAATATGTTTGATATCAATTCTGTCACAGGATAGATTAGACGCAAACCTCACCGACAATAGAATTCAACATTGTACTGGGACCTGCTTAAAAGGGTAGGCTATAGATATGGTCTTATATTTATAGGCCGTCGTTGGGTAGGATTTAAAATTATGATTTATGGAAAAAAATATTTGAGGGTGACGGATGACGACAATGTTACGTTTTCGAAGGTATGTTTAAACACCGTGAAAGACCATATAATATTTACATAATATTATAGGTATATAGATCATAGTTCTATATAATAAATAATAATAAATTATCATTATATTATTGGTGAATTGGTAAACATTATTATATTATCGTATAAGCTCTATTAAGTGTGATAATTAAATATAATCTATCTATATATTACTGATAAATGTATGCAATATTTTTTAAAATATACGTAGGTAAGGTATAATAATTTATTTCAAATAAATACACCATTTAAAAATTAAGAATAGCATTCTGCAGAAAGCTACATGTATTGTCTTCGTCTTATAATAATCATACGATATAGCAAATTTGTGTTCAGCCAATCAAATTGTGTGTAGTATAATATCCAATATGATATGTATTTTATATTCTTGTAAAACTATTTTTAAGGACAATTCTTATCATAAACATTTTAATAACTGAGAAACTTAATTTTGAATTAGGCATATCAATTTTTTTTAAAATCCACTAAATATTAAATAGTCTACAGTAAAAAAGTATAAGGATCATATTTAAATTATCAGTTGCTTATATCACCGTGGAACACTCTTTAAGGAGTACAAAAATTTTAATAATTTAAAATTAAGATCTTAATGTATTATAATGTCTTTAAATTTAAAAACTTATATTTTGAATAAATTAATTACATGAAAAAATGAGAGTAAGCATGCTTAATGAATCACCTTGTATATGATTTATGTATATATATATTATTTAGTCACAGCCATAATCCAAACACACACACACACACCTATATATAAGCATGAAAACTAAAACGGTATGCGCGCAAGTCGCAATTAATAGCTAATTAGTGCATGCAGTGGCGGCATATCTGTGTGTATAATAATATAATGTCTTTCGTTCGTATATATATTATATACATAATGTGTATATAGCGACGCGTTGACGGCGAGCAATTAAAATAATCTCCGCTGCAGTTCGCAACAGCTCTCATCGTTTACACCGTGTAAAGGACATAAATAATACAGTAGTTATACAGTAAGTGTATATAAGTGCGGCCACCACTGAAAAGAAATCTGCCGGAATGCCGACTTTTCGGCGGATTTTCAGCGAAATAATTCGTGTACAGCACCCTCATTGTGTTCCGTCATTGTAACGTTGTATATAATATAGGTAAGTACGTGTATAATATATTACAACACTGCACTGACGCGAAATCCTGCGCGAGTCCCGTGATTATAGTAATATATTGCCCGACAATGTGTACACCAACTTACATACGTGCATTGTTATGCATGTAGCAAAATTAGCCCCGGAATCCCGTAAGGAAGCGGATGGGGCACGGATGCGAGTGATATTTTAAACGCGCGAGGAAATCTTGTAAACTCGCGCGTAGTCATGAACAATATAGTAGTATGTTATATTACGATTTCATATTAATATATGTTTTAAATTTCTTATGGACATCATATTATTGTTTATTGTAATATTATGTGCGTATCATATTATTGTATGTACTACACGAGAGTAATACAACAATGATTATTACATAAAATCAAACTGCAAAGTTATAGGTAAGAGGTAAGAGTATATGTATGTGTCTTATATTTTACACCGTGTCAGACTTGACTAAACGTGTCACTACTGTTTAAACATACGTATTACCGCATGTGTATATGGTGTATAAAATATATGCATTTTTATATTTTTTTTACATATTATAGACTATAGTATATAATTTAATGAAGCATTGGAGCACATCAACAAAGATTTTTCTATTGAATATTTTATAAATTTAATCATATGTTGAACGTTTGAATATATGGTATTTAGTAATATATTTGCTATATTGTAAATAAATTATAAATAATTACTAATTACGGCCAATTTCGCGCGAATATGGTTTAAATTTTCTATGATCTATGTTTATTTTCCATCATCCCGCGACTAAGATTTAAAATTATTAATTGTTTAATTGAATACCAATTCATTCGGTATAAATTCTAATATTTCGTCAGTGATATAGAACACGTGTTTATTATATCCTCATCTGAGCTGTCAAGTGATTTAATACTTTAATTATTATAAAATATTTATTTATAAAAGCATAAATTTAAATCTTTGAAAAAATCAGAGATATGATGCGCAAAATTATTATCTATATGACTTTCGGCGGACTTTCCTATACAAAAAACATGCATCATTACGAATGCAATTGCTTCCTCGACATATTCAGGAATTAAAAAGAATTAATTACCTTCCCGTGACATTCTCTAATCTTGTTGTTGGTATATTTAAGGTAACTAGATATAATAGTATTATTATTTATTTTTTTAAAATGTAAAAAGGTAACTAAAAAAAGAATTATCATTTGAGAAAACCTTAATTTTAATTATCTTGTCTTAAATATTAGGAAATAACATTACCACGTTTACCGAATAGAAATTATTAGAAAATATACGTCGTTTGTTTCGTTACGGATTCGTTCTACAAATCTATTAATTTATGTATGTACCTCGGTGTTTAGAATAATGTATACTGTTCACTTGCGTTTGAATTTTTAAAAATAATATTATTTTTGTATTGTGTATAGGTATAATTGTGAAAATAGCATAGTACCTTAATATAGCACAATTTTGAAAAATTATCTATAATATTTGTTCACGTTTTCCGGACATTTTTCCATCGTACAATAATAACGAATTCATAAACATAAAACTTAACCGCTAAAATGAATGTGTCAGTCATACTGTCACGTTAAACAAATTCAGGCTTATGTAAGTTCAGAGTTGGAGTAATATTAAATATAGTTTAATATATATATGGGACTACATAGGACGACTGAAGGAACATGTATACCCACTTAATATTAAATGCGTTATAATAATATGTTATTCTTATAGTGGTATGTGTGTGTTTTATGATTTTTATTTTTCAGCCGTGTCGTTTTGCGATAAAAGTATGTACATACATTTGTTTAATCTATAAGCGGCGCGTGACTTTACGGCGAAATTATTAATATCGCCCAGCAGTCGTTACACGATGTACGCATATACTACTACTACTAATAATAATATAGTACGTAGCACATAATGCGAGCCAAAAAAAACGAATCAAGTTTATTATTATTTTTCATTTTTCATTTTTATTTTATAAAATATTGCTATAATTTACGGTTTGTTTTCATTTCGTTCATCGCGAAATCTGAGGCCGATGGCAGCGTCGGATAGTGTAAATATACAATATACCTAACAGTTTATTATTATTGAATTGCTCCATGTACGCACGTATATGCAGGTTCGGATATGTATAATACTTTATTAACACTAATAAAAACTATGATACTCTGCAGCAAAAATAAATTCTTGGCGATTCCTAGAGTTTGTTTCGATTCACCGAGTCGAGTGTTCGATATAACTGAGTATAATAATACGTAGGTAGTTACGCCGAACATTTATAACGATTATGTTTGCTATTGAAGGACAATAACGAAATCAGGAAAAAAATAATTAAGTCATTTTCTAAATATTTCGCAAGTTTGGATGACTATACTATACATGTAGGATAGATATTATTTAAAATAATGAATGCCAGTAAACAAATTCTCTTCCTTCAGAAAAATTAAAAATATGTGCCATTTTATCATAAAACTATTTACATTTAAGATATTATAAAACACATTTTACTAGCAAAACCGTAGTGAACTTGTGAGTGGTAATTATATCGTATTACTGTGTAATGCTAATGACTGCAGTAGAGTGTAGATATATCTGAACTTAGATATAATATACATAATATTATTAACACCTATACTATACCTATATGGTTTTTTAACGTATACACATAATATATAATATATATGTATATGCATTTGTGTAAGGGAGCTTGTAATCATATTATTATTTTTATTATATATACTCTTAGACTGAAAATAAGGAAATATTTTATTTTTCAGTTGACACGTGTTGTTCCGACGGCAACTTGTCTGTTCTCATTTGTGCCGTATAATTAAACACGAGTGATTATTCATAAATATATATATATATAATATTTTAATGCATTAATAATATGATGTGCGATCTTCCCTCATCACGATCGCCCACGTATCGGATTAGCGGACACAAGTCATCCATTACGTTATTCATACGTTTCAATTGTGGTGTTGTCGCTGCTGCAGCAGTTGTCAACAAATGTCACCCGAAACGTTATGAATAGCATACGTCCCATATACTGATCTATATACTATATGTAAGTATAATAGTAATATACATATTAAACTCGAATTATACTTAACACTATATTTAGAATATTATATAGCTATATTATAAGTATTAGATATCCATTATACAAATTATTATTGGTAGGTACAACAATATGAGAACAAGAAAATTAATTTTGTGACTGCAGTTGCACAGTGATTTTGAATGAAATTTTATTCATATTCCTATATAAAGAATGTATTGTATATTATATATTTATAACATGATATATTCGTAAACTGCAGTATACATAAATAAAATATGCAAGTATAGTAAAATAACACAGTGTTTTAATTTTATTTTTTTAATCGCATCAAATTTAAAGTCATTTTTTTATATGACCACGGGTTTCAATTGATTTTGTCTTTTATATGTCCCGTTATTTATTATATTACTGCATATATTAAGATGTATATATTCCCGGGAATATATGTACGCAAGTTCAATTAAATTTGTATACAAGCCATTTTAAATGTACGTACATTTATACATGTACGAGTATACACGTTTTTAAACGCGCGTGTCTATATTATGTACAGACGCGACAATCATAAATGTTTAATTAATATGTCATTTGAAATTATTTGTCTACACACACACATACACACACACACACACACACACACACACACACACACATATGGTGCACAATAATATTGACAATATATAGTCAATAAGTCAATATGTTTACTTTTCTTTGTTGTAAATAAACGATGACGTATGACGTTATACATACCTAGGTTAAATTCAAACAATAAAAAAGTTTTTTTGGTTTTATATATTTGTATAAATATATGTATCGTCAAAGTCTGAAGAGGAGCTGTAGGGGTTGCTTTCTATATTTATTTGTTTACTTATGTGTATGTGCTATGTGTATGTGTATGTGTGTGATGTGTGTGGTATTTTTCGGTACCTATACGTATAATATTGGTTAAGTTATTAAATAACAATCTCACCACTTAATGAATAATATAAAGAAAATAACAGGAATCCATATACCTATATAATGATATATTATAATAATATATATTTATAATAGTTTTCAATCAAAACGACAATGTTTAATCGCCATTATTTGCGGAAAAATAACAAAGAAATTCTGCAATTCTATTGGATATAATAATTGTATCAACAAAGTATCTGCAGGTATACTGTCTATATACCAATTCAAGAAGATAAAAATAACACATTTACGTGAAGGACGAGTATGGCTTTACAATTTTATGGGTAACAAATCAAGTATGACAAAAAAAAATAATACATTTTAGTACAAAAACCAGAGAATTCTCCAACAGGACTGTCTATATAAAATAGTAGGTAAATATACGCATCTTAATATATAATGTATATTATTCTCTCTATATGAACTATGTATGTGCGTGTGTGGACGTGTGGTGTATATATAAACATTCAATAGATTGTTTCTTTAGGGTTTAGACATTTAATTGGCTTGTTATTTACCTATATTCTGTCATGCCACGGTGAAGTGCCTAATATAGAATATTATGTTGCGGTCACATCTTGCCGATACCATGGTTAATTAAACACGGATAACCACATTTTATGCTATACTGCAGAGTTTCGCACATGTTTATACAAAAATGATCACAGACATTTAGAGTATATTATTTGCTTTCGAACCAAAATTTAATATACAGACTTCTTTTAAGTAATAACTGAAGCAATAGATAGATGCACTCAAATTATGAATGCTACATAGACATCAATACTATGTTAAATACCTATAATACGATGCAAAATGTACTTTTATAGCATGTAGGTATGACCTACCATTATGATATACCTATAGGATGTTTATTAATTAATTTTTATCTAAACAGAAAAAAATTCATATTAAGTCAATCTTTAATTTATGTAGGTGTACCTATATCTACGAGTATACGTTTAAGACGTTTAAGTATAAATACATTCTCACATGTAATAAAAGTGTAAAGGTATATCTTTAATAAATTAATAAAAATCGTGTAATAATGATTTTTGATCGAATTTCCTGTTTAGTACTCATAAATTTGATCAACATAAGATAAAATAATTTATCATAATTTTTTTTTAAATTCCCATTGACTCGACACGCGTTACGTACATCTGTTCAACTTAATTATATATATTATATATATAGGTACGAATATATTTGTGTGGAGCATTTGTCCGAAATACTATTTTGCAGTTAAGTGTTGTGCACAGTGCACATGGCGTAGTTATTATTACATAAGTATCGTTATCATTACTTTGTGTTGAGTAATATGTTTATAATTTTAGTTTGTAGTTTTCTCGCTGGTACAAAATGTTAATTATGTTTAAAAAGATAAGACTTGAAAATGTATCTGCATGCGAACTCCACGCATAATAATAACCCTCCATCGTTATTCACCGTAATTTGAGCTTAGGTACTTTACGTTTAATTGTCCATATTTTAATTATATACTGTTCTAATTATGCCAACTATATTATGCCTATCTTTACAAAACACGAATGCATTATTAAATATAGTAAGAAATATATTAGTACCTATATACTTGTATACACTATATACCCATATACTTATTACATATATTATACATAATATTATAGCTATAACTATAAATACATATATAACCAGTATGGCTGTATAAAATACGGCAAACCTATATAAATGAATAAGCAACTTCTCTGGTAGAAAAATGTACCATTGTTCCAGCAATACAGTAAATAATAGGCGGAGCGTAGACGACATACTGAATATTGTTTTTTGTAGGTTTAGCCGTTTAAGAGATCGTTTTTTAATTGTAATTTTCAAAATACCCAGACACCTAAAAAACCAAATATGAAATGGATCCAGATTGCGCTTGTGGTAATTTAAAAATTAGAAGTAATTTTATAAATAATTTAGGTGTAATTCGTTGGTATAGGCTTAAATCCAGATATATAGTAACTAAAATAAGACATTATATAGTAGTCGTATTATAATATTACATTTAATTAATATATTTTGTAAAAGATTTTTACAATAAAAATAATTCAATAGATTATTCAAAAAATTCGAAATTTAAAATGTATATAAAATTAAATATGCATGCAATTTTATGCAGTTCCCATACATATATGATATACTCGTAGGTATATATGTAAATATGAAATATGTATTCTATATCGATAAAACTATATGAATATAAAATATAAATATAAGTGGAAGTCTATAATAGCATAACAAAATACTATAGGCATATAATTATATTTAAAACTATAAAATAATTTCAACCTTTTTTCTTAAATTACAGTAGTTTCACAATGTTACATTATTTTTAATTGCATTTTTATATTAATTCTTTTATTTTTATTATTATTTTTATAATTTACTAATATTTAAATAAAAGTGGACATGTGTGTTTATACTTTTTACCATGTATATTTTATAATGATGAATAAAGCAATTTACTTAAGTAAATTAAAAATATAATAGATATTTGACGTTAACATATCATTTAGAACAGCTAACATTAACTGTTGGAGAAAATAAATCATACATATATTAAACAATATACATTTTTATACTTGGCAATATAATAAAGTAATAAAGTAATAAACTATATATATATAAGTACCTAATACCGTATACTTCGCACGGTAATTTTGTTTAAATTATTTGAAAAATCAATTTATTTCACCTTCTGTAGGGAAAAGTATTTAGATACAGATTAACATCTAGTTATAAAACTTATGTTTATTTTAAATTAAACAATTATAAACTATAAATTAAATACTTTAAAGTATATTGGATTTTATATAGTATGCATCATCTGTATCTTTTATACATGTATAATATAGTTAAATGGAACATTTTTAAGTGGATGTATTTAAAAAAAATGCCTACTCAATACTTATTTTTATTCAGGGTGGATTTGGATTTAGATGTAGATATACATTTCTGTAATTTATGGTAAATTAAAGTGTAGAATTCTTAATCACGAACCAAATGTGATATACCTACCTATATTTTACCGTTTGGTTTTCATCGAGTTTTTCACAATATCGTATTTGATTAATAAATATTTATAATGTTGTATATATACTAGGTATTTCAAACAACAATTCAGTATATTCTTTACCTACTAATATTTTATCTTAGGTTGACACAAAATTGAAAAGTGTAGACATGTTCAATAATAACAATGTGGCAAAATGTTATATGTATGTATATATATCCTTATAAGTAATATTAAACAACCTTGTGTATTGAATTAATTAAATTAATTTTATGTTGTCAATCATTTATCGGTTTTACCTATATATATTATAAAAAATGTACATATATATATACCCATATACCTATACATTGTTCATATATACATATATGATATATACTTCACGAGCTGTATATAAAGTGACTCGTGATTTCTATTTTTCCACACTTTTACATCACTCATACATATAACTAAGTGAATGGACACTTAAGTCTAATAATAATAATTCATATAATATTATAGTATATATTAAGTATATATTATTAATGTTAATCAATCACTGATTGGTTATTTAATATATATAGTACTAACAACGAATGTTGTCTATATATGAATCTGCAAACGCGTATTTATTATACACATATGTAATCCTTGGGCTTATAATCACACAAATACTTCCAAAGATTTTTAATTGCAGCTAATTCTAATATATAGATATTTAAAAATATTTGATATATATAGGTAATGTATATATATATTTACATTTTATTTAAATATTTTTATAATTTTATATACACAAAACATTACATCACTCTATAGTTTGATCCATTTAATCGTTTGTTTTTCTACTAGAACATTTTTTATATAGGTTTAAGAGCTACTGCCTGCTATAGCTTTAACGAATTATTAAATTATTTCAAATGAAATAAATATACGCGTATTATATAACCTACTTATACTAAAATCTGAAAAATTACTAACAGAATACTTAACTATATCTTACATGTTGATTACGTTGATTAATCCAATTCTCATTTTATAAATAGGTTCAATAGTTTAGTGTAAATAAAAGTCCTTAGCTGATAGATTATACACTTAATTGGTGATTTATAAAAACAAACATTTACATTTTCATTTTAAATTAACTGCATTTTTATTGTTAATTATAAAATATTTAAACCTTTAAAATACCTTATCAAAAAATCCAATCAAATTTGCTTACCAATTTAAAAAAATTACAATTCATTAATATTCACTTATAAGTTGTTATATAGATATGAAAATAATTTATAGTTTATTGATTTGTGATCTATTCATAATTTCATAAAGACGACTGCATTATGTAAGCATTTTGATTAAATTATAAATAATTACAAACATTTAAATTTTTTAATGATTTTATCAATGACTCGATTTTCCATTAAATATATTATTTTTTATTTTATATTTAAAAAAAAAAACATTTATCATTCTGGTTTAAATAAAATATAATTTATAATAAGTATTGTGAATGATAACGATATATATTATGTTTTATCAAAAACTTGGTCAATAAACGATAAATTAGTATTTAAACTTAAGCTAACCGATATTTTTAGTAGGTACCTGCATTTCCGAAATTAAGATATTAGATAATATAGAAATATTATATGTTATATAATAACCTATTATATGTGTAGTATTTTTTGCGGTGTCAATGGTGTCATTTTATGGTGCTCATTTATGAGAATTTTTTGTAACATCGAGACAAATTACAGTATCTAAAGGTACTTTTTTGTTATTATAGGAGCATTCGAATGTCTTGAACATTATTCCACTAATTAAATTCCGTAAATAACTAATGAAAAAACTTTTTTTAACGGTTTTATTTTTTTGTTGCAGTAAATTATTTTATACCATTATCATATGTATGTACATTATTGTAGGTATACTTACATTATTTTTGGTTAGTAATAATGTGTGTATTTATATTTAAAAAGGAAGGAAGTTGACAAAAATAACCATAATTAAACATTTATAAGCGGGTTTTTTTATGTTTTTCTCCAGCTCTTATAATTTTCTTAATTATATCGTTAATAATGTATTTTTAAACAAAAGCCTGTTTGAAAAATTATGCACCTTATATAATAACTGCTATAATTTAAGACAACTGTTGAATAATGACCAATTTAATGGTAATTAAATTATAAATCTATAACCCAAATATTATATATTGATACTATATATTATTATACAATATATAGATACGTGGATTTGTATAATTACTTACATTTATGTATTATTTATTATAAAACAATGTGTTTCTATTGTGGTATTATTTATATTATACCTTATTTAAATAACATCAAATTTATTAAGTAATAAGCACCTAAATATAAATAACTTTAAAGCAAATTTAAAGTTTAGATAAAAAATTATTGTAAGTATAATTTGTTAAGTTATAAACTAGATAAATGTTACATGTTTATACTATAAATAAATATAAATACACTTTAAGTTTTTATCGTAAGTATAACATATTCTTTTTTTAATATATATGATACCTACAACTGACATATGGCATATTATTTATAGTTACTATCCAGTAAATTAGGTGTAAGTCATGGCACCTATTTATAATTATTTAAACGTGCAATTATATACAATACCAAATTAATAGTATTATAGCTATTTGATATTTCTATATAACATGACATATTATGTAAACTTATATTAATAGAAGCTATAATAACTAGAGAAATAGCTATAGGTACCTATCTGCTATAACTGTATACAAATGAAAAATTAGGAAAATTATTTTAACTTTGCTGTTTTCCATCCATTTACCTACGTTATTCAATAAGTTTTAATTTTTAAGAAACATCATTCAACTATCATTTAATATAAATGTATGTGTATTTTCTGTTATTATTTGTTATGTTTTATTATTTTTGGTTTTAAAGATGGTATATATAATTGTTAGCTAAACAAGTTAAAATACATTTTTACATTAATTTATATAAGGTATAGATATAATAAAATAAATATGCCGTCTATACCTATGTCAAATTATAATGGCTATATGATGGTATTTTATCTAGTATTATCTATACGCGTTTAAGTTTAGATTACGTTATTCATAAATGTGAATGGTTATATTATAAATAGCAGGTACCTACCTAATACATAACATTAAAACAAAAATGGGATACCCCTTCAAATATAAAATTATATACTTTAATAATACTATATATATATACCTAAAATTATATATATTATTATATTCTTTAGGTAATAATATATATTTAATATGATTTTATTAGTAACATATAAATATTTAAATAATACGATTTATTTATTTATTTTTAGGTAACGAAAGTGCGGTTATCAAGGATGGCCAATATCAAAACCACGGTTACATATCGTATATATAATATTATAAATGATATACCGAGTAGTACCAACACCTATACATAGCCAATTTTAAATGAAAATAACCTAATATTATACCTACTACAACTTTCTTGCCGTCCAAATACCAGATACTCTCGATATTTCGAACCAGTTAGATTTACTATTACAATATCAATACCTATACTATATAGTCGTGATATTTAACCGCGTTTAAACTCGTATGGCCCGTCATACGTTTATCTGGTAAAATCGATTATCGTGTACATATATCGGTATATATATATACCAACAAATATATACCTATATATATTATTGCCACCGAATAACAAATGTCAAGTATACCCGTAGGCTGCGCCTATGTATGCATTATATTATAGAGCAGCCATTACGGCGGCTACACCGGAATAAATATAAATATATAAATACAAATTATCTGTAATTAAGTACCTGATCCGGGCGCGTGAAGTCGGCAAACCTCTACTGCAGCTTGGTGATAATGCTCTCGTCGCGCGAAGACGGAAATACGAAAAATCTTCGGTACAGACAACTTTTGTGTGGTGTAGCTGACGGTTCCCGGGCGGGCAGGTATGACGACGGCGTAGATGTAATGTCGATATTATATCACCCGCGTGTTTCTTATTATCTTACTTAAATCGAAATCGGATTTTACCGGGCACTACGTGTGCGCGTGCGCGTGCGGGCGCCGCCGAGTTTAATAATAATAATAATAATAATAATAATGATAAATATTTGTATTCCGTAGGTGCGCGCGCGACCTCTCGAATCTGACTGGAGCGCGGCTGCACTGCCGAGACCTGATGACCGGACGGACGGGCGTACGGCGGACGGATGCGGCGGCGGCGGAGTTATTCGCCGTCGGTGAGCGGCGGTCGTGGTCGGTCGGCGGCGGCGGCGGATCGTTGGCTGCCGACCGGCTCGAGGTGGGGGTAAAACGGAAAAAATGGCGTCGGCCGCCCGAGCGCCGCCCACCTGGGCGCGGTGGCGGCGGCTGCGTCGGGGTCCGCGCCGAGAAGGGGCGACCGTCGCTAGCGCGCGCGCACACCAATGGACGACCGACGGCAGCGGTTGATACTGCGGCGGCGGCGGCAGCGGTTACGGCGGCGGCTGCTTCGTGTGTGGTCTTTTCGCCGCCGCGGCGTTCTATTATACGTCCGTCCGTCCGTCGTTGCTGGCGTGTACGCTCCACTCTCTCCGTCGCACACAACACTTGTACATAATAAATTGCATAATATAAGAAAGAAAAAAAATAACATCCGTCTCCCTCTCACTCATCGCCGTGCGCGTCTCGCTCGCTCTCGCGCGACACAAGCATCATTATTACTATATATATACACACACACACACACACACACACACACATAGTAGGTACAGTGAACACTATTCGGTCCTCTTGTCGTTTCGCCGCCGTCGCGGTTGCCATCTATTATATTATTATATATTATACGTACGCGCGTCATATATACACGTAAAGGTATATATAATATAATATAATATGTATATAAATATGTGTAATAATATTATATATTATTATATTCTCCCCTGTGCCGTATATATAATACAACATAATACCTATATATACCTACCTGTAATATATTATTTGGAGTCGCTTTTCGGATTTCTGTTCGTAGTGTGTATATAGGTAGACACAGATAGATATATGTACACATGTATACGATAATATTATAATATAATATATTTCAGACGGCGGCGGCAATATTATACACGGCCGTGTGCCGCTGGTGTGCGCGATCACACAATAATGTAGGCAGGTATTATAGGTAATAGGTATAAGGTATACACTTACAAACGACCGCGGCGGACCGACTTGCATTAACCGCATTTATACTCTGGTCCGCGACTGTGTAGCCGCGCACGCACATATAATGTGTACCCATTAAAAAAAAACGCGTGCACGTTGCAACGCCGCCGTCGCCGCGATGTTCGTTATTATTTCTATTATTATATTCACACACGTTTTTACATAGGTACATATTATATTGTTATTATAGGTATACATGCGTGATATTATATGTACCCATATATATATATAATATATCGTATAGGCATATAATATAGTCAAATCAGGCATTTTATAACTAAATGCCTAGGCATATATATAGTCAAAGAATTCAATTTTTATGTTTTTAAACAATAGTAGGTATAGGTACCAATGGACACAAATATTTCAACATATTTCATATACCCAGCTACGTGTCTTACATATTAATGTATAATAGGTGGTATACATATTTTTTTTATATATAAAATAACAATAAATAATTAATAGAAAATATAGTTAAATTTTTAAAGTAACATACATGTTTTATTTTTATTATTTGCCTGACTTGAAATATGATGCATTTAATTAAGTGTCTTAGTATCTGCTCCGCCTTCCCTTAAATAAGATACATATAAGTATATATTATATAATATTTATATCATATATAATAGGATAATATGATCTATAAGTATACTAATTAGATAACTTTCTTTTTAATGACACTATGATTAAAAAATATAATTTCTTTTTAATATTTAATAGATTATTAGCTACTTGTAGGTAAATGTATGAAGGTAGGTATATTAAGGTATAATATAATAGTATATAAATTAAACATTTATAAATCGAAACGTAAAGATGACTAATATAAATAATTCTTATACAACACCACACACCACCAGTCACCTAAAAAACCTAAATAGTTGAACTGCAGAATAGGTGCAGGGTACCTATACGGTATTATTACGGTGTGTCTAAATAATATGACGCGAGTAAAAGATGAAAATCGCAGCTGCCACTACATTATTGTGGCTATAGTACTAACATATATAATGTATATATGTATAATCGTTAACTTAGTGGCTGCAACGCCTGCAGCCGAATAATAATGCAGCGCACTGCGTAATAGTGTTAATAGATACACGCACTTAAATATACCTGCTATAAAGGTTCCTTTATAAATGATGGTGAATATAAATTAATACGAAAGTATGATAATTGCGACGTCAATCATCTGTATATAAGTTATATAGGTAATAATAAATATATACCTATAACTATACAAATATAATATATTTATATAAGTTTAGTATATACCTATTACGCCTATATATAGGTGTATATATTATGACTGCATCGTACTATATATATATATAAACGTATTAATATATAACATTTGTATAGCACCTAATACCTATATATATAAATATAATATATAGGCATGTATAAATATATATTATATATATATATATCTATTACATATAGCAACACCTACCAATACATGTGTATATTATCTACTATATATCTGACAGCCATAAAAAATTGTACATTTTCAATTCTGTATAGTGAGCGCGGGCCATCACTCTTATTATAATATTTATTTAATATATATCTACCTAGGAATTATAATATATTTGTGTATATACTTGTATAGTATATTTCTATAGTATAGTTAATAGTATTTTAAAAAAACGTGCCGAACCTGACGTGTGTTTATTTTGAGATTTATTTTCTATATATACCTACATAATATTTAATTCCGTTGTAATAGAGAATATATATTATACGGTAGGTACCTAATACTTAACTACTATACAAATTAGGAGCGTCATAAGTGGGGAGGGAGGAGCATTATTATATATTAATTTTTTATGTTGTTTGTGCATGATGAGGTAGTATCGCTAAAACGAATAATTTGAATCTGTAATATTTTGACTAATTGATAATTTTATTTTCGCTTTTTTTTAGTTCTAACCCATACGTTGAGATTGTTGTTCTTTTTTTAAATGTTTCATTAAGAGTTAAAACTACGACTTTTCTATAGATTTTTCCAGTTTTGGTTAATATTTTTTTTTGAAATTTTTTGAATACCTAAATTTACAGATGAGTTGTACACAATAGTTGTACATGAAAGGACTTGGATGCCGATTGCTGAGATTACAATCAACATTTTAATTAGATAGCATACCTGCTGTGCTGGCTGAGTTTTTAATCGACCTTTTCATCATTTGTTATATTTACAGGTCGAGTCACCCTCCGAGCTTATACATACATTTGATCTGCTCAACAATATATAATAATGTATTATTTTCAATTATTAATTTATTTAATATTTTAATAGTATATTAACTACCTATATTATATAGGTTGGTACGTGATATTATGATGAAAGCTAATATATTATAGTTAATTATCGGGTCTGTGAATTGTGTTACGTTTTTATCAATGTAATAATTATATATATATTATATATATAGATAAGTAGGTATATTACTGTGATGTATATTATATAAATACAGTTTGTCTGTACTATAGGCTATATATAGTTCTTATTCAAGTTAAATTTACATTAAAGTGCCTATTATTTACACTACTTTTGTCTTTTTTTTAGGTAAAAATTTGAAATAGGTATATATATATATATTTAGACAACAATAGTCATTTCCTTTCCCAAATAAATGCGCAAAGTATAAAAATAAGAATTTTTACCTATATAGGTATACCTATAATATATTACTTGATGTTGTATTAAGTACTTGATAAATTATTATTGCAACAACTATTCATCTCCACATAGACACAACATATATATAACTATATAAGTACGTTTTATAAAATTCGTCTATCGTAGTATACCTACAAAAGAACGGTCTATTTACTAGGTAGGTATGTAGGGTACTGACTTACAACTACTGATTATATTTTTATAGTCTTTCATCGTATATAAGAAGTGATTATATTTTATATATAGTCACCACTGCCATGTATATTTAGACAATTTAGCGTCAAGCGCTTATTTAAACGCTTAGGTTTTTTTGCACAGACCCTTTATAGGCGCATTGCCTATTTATTGTTCTGTATACACCCCACAGAATTCACACCCTCCCCAATTATACCGTTACAATTGCTGGCGATAATATAATACATACCATTGCACATTTAATAAACGCGGTGTGTATAAATTACACGTAATGTTTACCTACTAAATGAATAATAATATATTATAATGTTGATAGAATAATATACATAAAAATAAATTACACGTTTAATTTAAAAATTGTATTGTATAGATATCTACATAGTCAACAACTCAACAACATAAAGCTATTTTTTGTATATTGTCTCACAAATCTATTATTTTCATTTATCAATCACTATATACAATCAAGTTATTCGGAATGCTCAAAGATAACAAACGACACTCAAGGAATATAAAAGGCAGGTACTTTTAATTTTATTTTCAGTATTTATACGTAAATTAAATTGAAAATATATCTACTAATTATATTTATGAGATAGGTATAAACCTACTGTACAATCATTGGATGAAAAATATGTAACTAACAACAAGATAATATTAATAACAATAATTTTAACTTATGATGTTGCGGGTGTGTGATATTTAAGCATGATGCGTTATTGTATTCGAACATCATTCGGTCTAGACGAGATCGTCAGAGCCATCTGTCGCAATCGTTTCAAACCGTTCCATGGGTATGAACGAGTCCACGCGAAGAACACAACATACCGCTCACTTTTGTCGAAAGATAGAGCTGCTGTTTAAAATGTTCGTCGTGTTTGGTGAAAATGTCTTATGATCTACGATAATATTAGAATTTGTTAATGTTGAATGTAAACTATAAGAAAAAAATGTATAATTCATTTTAATATTTAAAATTAAATTTTACATAGATTATTTTGTATGCAAAGTTATAATGACAGATAATGATTCAAAATTTGATAATTTAAATGTTATTATAAAAATCATAAAAATTGATTAAAAATTGATTAAAAATCCATAATGTTTTAAACATTTCAAGCTAAACTTACTGCAGATAATCTAACTTTATTTAATAACTAGAATAGTTTTATACGCACAGCACATTTCCTAATATTTGATATTCCATGTAAATTGTATTAGATTAAACATTTAGATTTCTACGTACTAAACGGTATGTTTAAATATTATATTCTTGAAGTATGTAACTAAACAAATTTAATAATTTAATTAATTAAAAATTTAAATTACAATATTTTTATAAGTATAAATGTATAATAGATACCTAAATACAGTAGATGAACAATATTAATTACAAACATATGTTTGATTTCAACTGTATCTATAGGTATCTACTTATCTGTATTTCAATTTTTTTTTTTATATTACATGATATAGTTAATTGAATTATAAAAATTTTAAACGAATTTTATTTAGTGATATTATTTACATTTATAAAACAAATCTTAACTGTAAAATAAAACAATGAACTTTGGAAATTTAAGAAAAATTAATGTAAAAATTTATATTGTGAAAAAATGAATCAAGAGGGACTTTTTTAACACTAAGTATACGCTATAATACTGCCTACCTATTTTTATAAATGCAAATTTAATCATATTTTAATATTTTAAAATTCACATAAAATGTCGTACCTAACGTAGTTTTATTTTGTTTATTTCAAAGAATTTAATACCAGTCGTCTTGTTTATGTTTAAGTTTGTTATGTTTGTGTTATTGTCATTTTGTTAGTTTTGTATTAACATTTTCGTGTGCGTGTAACGGTGCGGTCCGGAGTTGCAGCCTTGTCGACGGAACGTTATTATGTTTTCGTTTGCGACCGGCCAGCTGCGTGATCGTTATCAGTTTGTTTTTTAAGATTCGTTATTGTTTAAAATTACTTTATGTTAAGTCATGCTTTCAGTGTCACAAAGTTCTTAGCTTTTCCAGTTTTCATTGTTTTAGTGTGGTGACACTGAAAGCCTATTCGTATAGTTTTCATGGTATTTTGTTCATCCGTTATTCGTTAATGTCACTTTTTTCTCAGCCGCCAAGGCGATCTCTGTTCGCACAAATCATGTGCAAGTTTTTATGTCAATTGCAGTCATCCCAAACCACGTTGTTATGAATTTGTGTTTTTTTTTCAAGAAAGTCGTCTGGTATCTATCGTTCATTGCAATATCAATTGCTTAAATTCATATCCTATTAGATATACAGTTTAGGGTGCTCGAAGTTTACCAGCGATTTATCTTTGTGATTCAACGTGGTGTGGTGTACCTATTGGGGATAGTAGTGTCAGCACTTACTTCGTGCTCCTGTCCTGGCTGCATTCATTGTTCTAGTATTGTGAAGTCTTCGTAAACAGTTGTAAGCACACATTCGCACGTACGCAGGGTCAACTTGTTTTATTTGTATTACTGTTGATATACTTACAGGCCCTGGTGCGGTAGCGTGGGTGTAAAACCAGGTGTGTGTCCCAACTGTTATGTGAGTATTGGTCAACCAAATATTTGTGTTAACATGGCCGACGGGCCTTAATCTAGTCATACATATTTATTATAGTTGTTAAAAACAGGGAAATCATTTTTTATATTATATGCCATCAGGCAATTTTGTCACCATTATTATTAATTTGTAAACCTACCTGGCCATTCATTTTATTTATTATAAAATCATTATACTTTGAAAAATGTATTATTATTATTATTATTGCAAAATAAAATGCACCAAAATTGATATTATTGTTATATTGTTTTTTGTTTTCTAATATATAGTATAATTATATGCTCATAGGTAGTGGTTCAGTTTATGTTGCCTACCCTCAGTCGTGAAGGCACTACTTTTTAAATAAAAATAAGAGCTGACCGCGGCTACACGTCTTTTTAGACTGAAAAATACGATATAATTTCATTTAAAGGTACATTTCTTACATTGATTTTTCTTTAATATATTTATGTAAGAGAGAAGAAGTTTCTAAAATTATCAAGTAAAATCACAATAACCTACAAAAAAATCCCACTGTGCAATCACTGTTTTAAAACGTCCTAACAATATACGTACATTTTAGGTCACATTTCTAACATAAATTTTAGGTGTTACATCGATATTAAATAATTATTTAAAATAAATAAGTTAAAAAAATCCGATGAATTAACATTTATTGAATATGTAGGTATTAGTTATTCAAAAATATACACATAACATTTATGTAATCCTAAAATGTTGTAAAAATGTTTTGTTTCGTTATCATATGAAGATATTATAAAATCATTCGCTTATCAATAAACATGATATTAATTTCTATAATTAAAATGGTGAAGTTAAGAATGAAAAATAAAAAATAAAATGAAAAATATTTATTATAAAAAAATGTTGTAATATATCATTTATTATTTATCTATAAACCTTGGTAATGTATTACTTAATTTTCCAAACATGCAATAGTTTTAATTTTGTTTTATAATTTTATAGTATGTATTTATAATTTTGTTTTTATGGTAGTTCATAAAAATTATCATTGTAGATTTTCATTAAAATTTGGTGGACATCCATTTACATTTTTCCAAAGTAGGCTAAATAACTAAGAGCAAGAATTAAAACAGTCTGAATATTTAAATTAATTTAGGTGCTAAAAATTTAATATTTAGAATATTTTGAGGAGGTATTATAAGTTATTTACGTAAATAGGGGAGGTAGTAATGTGGCTTATCAATGTGATAGAAATATAAATAATAACGTATTATTATCATTTATTATTATCCGCCGGCCTCCACACATGGTTTATTTTATTAATTTATTATTACGACATTTTTTTTTACCGTGGACATTGTTGTTAAAGTGTAAATTGTAATTATAGTTATATGGTATTTAGTGTCTTACGTCGACGAACGCTCAAAACGCTTTGCACTTTGTTTGTTACCTATTTGGTGATTAAGAGGTAAGTATAATTTATACTAAAAATACAGATTATGATTTGTTATATTTGTAAATTATCCATTGTAGGATGTTTACCAGCTTTAGGGCCGGTTTTTCAATTGGCATAAAAACTGCCATTTAGTTAATCATCAGATTAATTATTTAACTATCGTTTACAATGCCAGTTAAATAGTGCACTGTTTATCAAATTAAATTTATGTGCCAGTTAATTAACTAGAGGTTAATCGTAAAATCAATATATCTTATGAATGGTTATACTGCAAAAAGTATATTATCTTATTTTGTTTTTGCCATTATCAGCGATTGTGTTTTGAAAGTTTTTACATAATATCTACGTTTGTAGACTTGACTTGTAGTGCTTTAAAAGTAAATTGTTTGACTTATAATTATTAACTTATATAAAATGAGTAGATACAGAATGACATTTTCCAAACATTGAGATTAATTTTAAGCAAAAAAGTTTAGTTATTATTAATAATATAATAAATGCAGTGTTTTATTATAGACTCAGTGCCGTCCCGAGGGCAGGGCAAACGGGGCACTAACCCTGGGCCTCGCGCCTCTAGGGGCCTCGCGTATATACAATAATATATATTGTGTAAATAAAAATATTTCCAAAAATTTTAGCTATGACTTAGAATTTAAATATGCTTAATATTATATAATATATGCTTTAATATCAATGTTTACAAAGTAAAAAAACGTTTTTGTAATTTCTAAACGATCAGGCCTGTATGAAGAAGCTAATAACATATAATGTAATTGGTTTTTTATTTTTGTTTAATTTTAGTGTTGATATGTATTTTTTTTTATTTTTTTCACGAAATGAGTAATGACCATAGAGTACTCTATAGAAATTACGACGCGCGACGTCGTCGAATATTGATAACAACATACCATATATATATATATTATATTATTATTGTTACTTAAATATTTTCTGATACAGCGTGTTCCTACGGAATTCAGAGTGATTGGAAAAATATTTTTTTTTTCTATTTTTACAAGTAATATACAATCTGTATCATTAATACAATAAGAATATATGCTAAGAGTATAATATGACAGGAAAATAATTTGATGAAAGGAGCCACCCATTGATGACACTTTCTGTGAATTCTTAATTATTTACTTTTTTTTTTTTTTTAATTACTATAACAAATCACGACACCACTTGCGCTTTAGGCGTCTTGGGGGATTACCTGGAATAGTAGCGGAGGCTAATTTTTTGATAAGAGGATTCGAATGAGTGCTTATGTGGTTGTAGAATCTTTTATAGAAATATTTGGATTCCTCTGCTATTGTTTTTAGTTTTAGGTCTGAATGAAGGGAAAAATTTGAGACGTAGGGAGGTGCATTTGTTAGTTTCCTTAGGGTAATGTTTTGGAATGCTTGAATTTTGTTAACGTTTGTTTTTTTTTGCACTACCCCATAACTGCAGACCGTACGTCCACATTGGTTTGAGTAGACTTTTATATATAAGAAGTTTGGTGGACGTGGAGGTATATATATTATTGCATAATACCGTTTTTAACATGCGTAGGCGATTATTTAGAGCTAGTCTTTTGGTTCTTATATGGTGGGCCCAAGTAAGTTTTTGATCAAGTGTTAGACCAAGGTATTTAACAGTAGGAGAGGTAGGGATGGGTGTGCCATATAGAGAAACATTTGGACACGGAGCCTGTCTGAGGGTGAAGGTAGTGTGGATAGATTTACTTTGATTAACTTTGAAACGCCATATGGTAAACCAGTTTTCCATTTAGGCAAGATGATTTTGTAGATTTGAAGAGGCAGTGAGGGGATCGTTGTTGATAGAAATTATCGCTTTGTCGTCTGCATAGTCGGCTACTGACGTAAAAGGAGTGGTTGGTTGGTCTGACGCATAAATATTATAAAGGATAGGGGATAATATGCCACCTTGTGGAACACCAGCGTTTATAACTGCTATATCGGAGAAAGCAGAACCGTAGCGAATTTGAAAATGACGTTCTATGAGGTACGATTTTATAATTAGATAGTAAGCAGGTGGAAGGAATTTTTTAAGCTTATACAGTAGGCCATCATGCCAGACTCTGTCGAATGCGAGAGATGTCTAAAAACACACACGTACAATATAGTTTTTGTTCCAGTGCATAGGAAATAGCGTCAACTAATCTGTGCACTTGGTGTATAGTCGAATGAGAAGCACGAAATCCGAATTGGGTATCAGGTAGTACATTATTTTCAATAATAATGGGTAGTATACGTTTTAGAATTAACCTTTCAAGTATTTTAGCAAAGAATGGTAAGAGACTAATTGGACGATAGGATGATGTAAGATCAGGAGGTTTATTTGGTTTAGGGACTAATATTATAGTTGAAAATTTCCAGAGTAGTGGAAAGTACGAAAGTCTAAGAATTGCATTGTATATGTGTGAGATGTGGACGATGGCTCTTTTTGGGAGACTTCTAGCTACTTCAGCAGTTATAAGATCGAAGCCAGGTGATTTATTCAGAGAGCTTTTTTGAATGGTATATTTAATATCGTTTGGAGTGAATGGTTTGACTGGTAAAGAGACGGGAAGTGGAGAACTAAGAAACTCATCGACCGTATTCAAATGCGCATAATCACTTATATTAGAGTGTGGTTGGAATGTGTTAAATAGATGAAGCTTAAAAAGATCAGCCTTTTCAGTGTCCGAGCACGCTAAACTGCCATCAGATTTTTTGATTGGGAGATTTGGTGCTTTGTAACGTAATATTTGTTTTGTTGTTTTCCAAAGAGAACCTTCCTTTGGAGAAAGATTATATAGATGGTTTTGCAAGGTTGTAGATTTAAATTTGACAAGAATTTTTTTCAGGGAATTGGTTAAATGGTTATAATTTTGACGGTGGGAAGGAAGACGAGTGCGTTGAAAGAGGGCTCTGGCTCTTCGCTTTTCTGAAATTTTTGTACGTATATACATCGGAAGCGAGTCTGGGATAGAAGGGGGTGGATTTGTGTTTGTAGACGACCAGGCAGCTCTTTGAATGATATTAGTTAGATTATTTACCGCTAAATCTATGTCTTCGGGTGTTTTTAGTTTAATATTTAATTGAATTTCTGCATTAACAAGGTCGTGAAATTGATGGTGATTTGTAAATTTATTAAAAATATGAGGTGTTTCTTTTTTAGTAGGAGTTGTATTAAGGGTTAGAAGAACAGAGGAGTGATCTGAATTCAAGTCTAGGATATTTTTTGTGGTGCAATATAAATTATTTGGGATTTTGGACACAAAGATATCTAATATATCTGGATTTTTTGAGGAGGAGGATGGCCAATACGTTGGTCCCGGTGGAGCTAATACTTTAAATCCTTTAGCGTTTATAAAATTATATAATGTAAGACCACGCGGATTATTCACACGGAAACCCCAAGACTGATGTTTTGCGTTGTAGTCGCCGCCTATAATAAAGTTATTTTTAATTGTGTTAAAGTACTCCGTGAATTGTGTGCTAGTGACATTGTGTTTTAGAGGAGAGTATATTGCTGCAACAGTGAGTGAAGTATTATTTACAATAAGACTGATAGCACAGGATTGAAGGAAATCTTGACAAAAGTTTGGTAAAGGATGAAAAGCAAGTGTGGATTTAACAAATATAGCAACGCCCCCATGCGCGGTGTTATCTGGATGGTTAGTTTTGAGTAAAGTATACCCAGGGATACGAACATAAGAATATTTAGTGAAGTGAGTTTCTGTTATGAGCGCAATATCAATGCGCTTATTATTTAAAACAGTTTCTAGTTCGAGGGCGTGATTTTTAAGTCCATTTGCATTGAATTGTAGTATTAAGAGTGAAAAGTCAGTGACACAATTTTTATTGTTAGAATTAGGCATTGTTTTTATCTATTAAGCTGGAGATTAATTTTGTGAGAAGAGATAACATAGGATGGATGAGAGATTTAAATTCATCAAGAAACGATGACAACGTTTTATTTATGTCAGGAGCATTGGTTTCTGGAGCAGTTGGTATACTATTATAGGTGTGCGTGTTGTGCGTAGCCTGAGCATATGTTTTTGTTAGAGGTGGTGGTTGACTAGGTAAAGTATGATCAGGAAGGTGGCTACCTTGTACATTTATAGGTTTAGATCTAAGGTTATCGTGTATAAAATTACTTGTTGGGCTGCGTCTCTTCCGGCGTTGAATCTCTTTGTAAATTGAACAGCCCTTGTAGTTGGCTGGATGGTTTTCTGAACAATGTGCACATTTTGGAGGATGATCACGTGAGTTAGGGCAATCAGAAGACTGGTGTTCGTCACCACAGCGTACACATCTGTATTTATAGCCACAATATGCTCTAGTGTGGCCATATTGTTGGCAGTTGAAGCATTGGCTAATAGTTTTTGATTTATATGGTTCTTCTATTTTGATTTTGGTGTGCAAAAGCGATGTAAGTTTGAAGATTTCGTTTGCAATAGTAGTAGGCTCTAGATCAACGAAGAAGAGGGGGAGGCGGTTTTTTGTTACCTTATGGAGAACATTAGTTACTTGTCTTACCTCGAATAGGCGAACAGTTAACTCTTCTTTGATTAAATTTAATGGTATGGTTGGGTGGAGGTTACGAATAACGACTCGTAAAGGCTTGTCCTCCTTGAGTTGGTACGTATGGAACTCAGCTTTTTCATCTCTAAGAAAGCGCACTAAATGTTCTGTATGCAACAGGGTTCGTCGTTTGGATTTTTAAGCAATCAGACGTAGACTTACATATAAAGTTATCGACACCAATAAGTTCGATTAAGGTCAGGCAAAGTTCGGGGAAGTCTTCAACTCCTTTGACGAATATAGGAGGAGGTGGTTTGATTGCATCCGGAATAACCAGCGGTTCTAAATCGATAAGATTGTCGTCCAAGTTTTCGTCTGTGTTAACATTTTGAGAGAGAACTTCGAATCGATTTGTTGTAGAAAATAATTTTTTACGTATTTGTTGGGATTTGGGTGATGTAGGATTATCAGATACTGAGGAGTCCGAGTGAATTCTTTTTGGTTTTTGCTGTGTTTTCCACACGCCGTCTGAAGAACTGTTAGTTTTGTTTGTGTTTTTGTTTGAATTAGATCCAATATTTTTATTTACGTTTGTGGACGAGGTAGAAGGTTTATTATTTTGATTTACCATTTTCAGGTAGAACTGTGATTAGTTTAATAACGGTAGAATCGAAGTACTGCACAGCGATAGCGTATTTATTAATATAATAGTAATTACGATTACAACAAGGCCGCCGCGGCGGCACTAGATAAGAAACGACGTATACCGTATAACGCGTATACACGCACCTCGCGGTTTGCGAAATATTTATTTGTGTTGTATGCTTGTAACGAAGCAAGTGAATAAAATAACTTAGAAAATCGCACAAAACCGAAGGAAGTTGAATAACATTACAACCCGTAAGCAAATTCGTGAAATTTGAGGTAGGTAAGGAGTACAGTAAACACATTGGAGGCGCACAGAGAGAACGCGTGCGCACCGGTTGACTGCTATCGCAGAACTAACTCTTTTTTTTACATACTAACGTCGTCTTATTAGTTATTATAACAATAGACAAGTAAAACACACAATCTATAAATAGTTATTCAAACGGGTTATATTATATTGAAATTGACACAAAACAACAAAGTATATGACTATGATTGTAAATAACATCACAGGCTTGCATTTTTATTTAATAATACCAAATACCACAGATTATGTTTGTAGTTTGTATAATCTGCGATAATACGGTCATACGGAATAAATCCAAACAAAACCACAAAGTTATAATAAGTTAATATGCAGTTTTCAATTTGTTTTTTATTTTCAATATGCATAAAAATACCAAAACCAAACGAAAAGGAGGACATGAGAGGGAACAAGAGAAAAATAAAAAACTCTTGTCTATGATTGGTCAAAAGTGTGGAAAATTAATTCATATTTCAAAGGTAGGTATTGTAATACCTATGCAGAGTTGGGCAAAATATTATTTTGATAATTATTCGAATAAGTATGTATTGGAATAAAAAAATATTCGAATAAATACGAGGTCTAATCAAAAAGTATCGAGACTGATACGATTAATCGTAAACCGGTTTGAGTATGAACTTGCATGTGCTATATTAATCTAACTTTATATGTTGGGAAAATATATTAGACATAGATTAGATTAAAATTGTTTCAGTCGGCTTCTAGGTGCGATTAAGTCAAGTATGTTTTTACGTCCCGTCGGATTTCATAATGAGCGAAAATACAGAACAACGAGTGTGCATTAAATTTTGCCATAAACTGGGAAAAACGGCTACTGAAACCTACCAAATGTTATTGTTAGCTTATGGAGATGAAACCATGTCCCGTGCTCGCGTTTTTGAATGGTTTAAACGATTTAAAGAGGGTAGAACAACTGTTGAAAGTGATGAACGTGAAGGACGCCCATCAACAAGCCGCAATGAGGAAATGATACAAAAAATACGAACAGCAATACGAGGTAACCGTCGTTTGACAATTATGGAACTTTGTAATGAGTTTCAAATTTCATTTGGATCAGTTCAAACCATATTGACGACTGATTTAGACATGAGAAGAGTTGCAGCCAAATTTGTACCAAAACTGCTCTCAGGTGAGCAAAAAGAAAATCGAAAACAGATCGCCACTGATTTGCTAGAGTGTATGCTCCTAAAGGACAGACTATAACAAAGGAGTACTACATTGATGTTCTTCGCCGTTTACGAGACGCTGTACGAAGAAAAAGACCCGAGTTTAAAGAGTCTGGTAGTTGGAAATTGCATCACGATAATGCACCAGCCCATTCAGCCCATGTTGTGCAGCAGTTTTTGGCTAAACATGGTATCCCAGTTGTTTCTCAACCCCCCTATTCACCAGACCTAGCTCCATGTGATTTTTTTTTATTCCCAAAAATAAAAATGGCGCTTAAGGGTAAACGTTTTAAAGATGTAGATGAAATAAAACAAAATGCGACGGAGCAGCTACGAGGAGTTTCTAAAAATGACTTCCACAGGTGTTTTCAAAATGGCAGGAACGTTGGAGAACATGTATGGACTCAGAAGGAGCATACTTTGAAGGAGATTGAATGTAAATAACTTTATCTAATATATTTTTTTTTTTTTAACAGTCTCGATACTTTTTGATTAGACCTAATATTTTCATATTATTTGAATAATTTTCGAACATAATGCTAAATTTTAAGAGGACGTCATACGGTATATGACTCATACCTGCATGTGTTGTCTCTGTCTTACAAACGTAAGACATTGCGTATTATTTGCGTTTAGCAGATTCGATTTTATGCTGTTAGCTTTAATATTAGAGTCAATTTACCTATTATAAAACTTAAAGTTAATAATATTACCTAGGCTATATCAGAGGCTTTCATTGATATCTTAATTTTTAAGTGAGTTACAGTTAAAATATTAAAACCTTAAAATGCTCGTAACTCGCTTAACGATAAAAATATCAATAAAAGCCTATGAGATGCTCTAGATAATATTATTACCTTTAAGTTTTATATATGTAAATTGGATCTAATATTAAAGCTAATAGCATAAAATTGAATCTGCTAAACGCAAATTTGATGTCTTACGTTCGTAATTTCGTAAGACAGAAACAACACATACGGGCATGAGGTCCTCTTAAAAAAATACAAGTATATTTTAGAATGATTAAAAAAACCTCGTCTAATTCGAATTCTTTACTTTCTAGTTTCTTCTTTAGATAGTTCTATATTTTTTTCATTTATAGTATTTTTCAATTTGCTTTAAATAAAAGAAGATATACAATCTTGAACTTAAAATACAATGCCTTGTCAACTATTGTTTTTTAATATGTAAATGTTTTAATTACCAAAATACCAACCATATTATGTTAACTAAGATAAAATTACTGAAAATTAATCGAATAACTGTGTTTGAATATTAGTCAAGTAATTTTTTATTTGAATATTCATAATTAAAAAATATTAGAATAATCGTGAAATAATCATTCAAATAAAATATTATCTAAATAAAATTGTATTAAAATGACGCCCTACTATGGTAGTATGTTATTAATTTTAATTTAAATTTTTAATATTTTTAACTTTTTAATTTTTGTACAATGTATATATACTTATGCGATTGAGCTGATGGTATTACTTTTCTTATTTAAGAAGTTGGTGAACCTATAAATGAGAACCAAGAAACTACTTTTAGCATCGAACAAAAAATTAATGATATAGATCCAGGTACATTTAATACTAATAATGCTGCAGTTTCAAATGTTGATAATCAAGAACAAGGTATTTATTCAAGTATTAATTAATACTAATTACTTTGAATAATTATAATTTGTAGTTTTTAATTTATTTAGATTTTATGTTAATGTATTTTTAATTTTTATCATTGTCACTAAATAGTTATAAAAATAATAAAACTAGACAGTATATAATATCTAGTACAAAGAAAATATATCCATTAACAAAATTTTAATATTTTTCTTATTTAAGATATTGGTGAACCTATAAATGAGAACCAAGAAACTTTTATCATAAAACAAAAAATTAATGATGTAGATCCTGGTATATTTAATAATGCTGCAGTTTCAAATGTTGATAATCAAGAACAAGGTATTTTTTCAAGTATTATTTTATACTTATTTACTTTGATTAGTTATGATTTATAATTTTCAGTTTATTTACAGTTTATGTTAATGTATTTATTAATTGTCATTCATATAATTCATGAATTAGGTAGTTATAGTATAATATACTATTAAATATAATTTATTATACTTTACAAACCAATTATAACCAACTTAAATTAACACTAATAGACTAATATTATAGTAATATTCTATATTATTTACTTAGGCATGAATAAAAAACAATCGAGTTCAACATTATCTGCTATTGATGACCACGTTGAAGCTAGTACTGATTTTGAAAAACAAGGATTTAAAAAATTTAAAAGACCATTGCCTAATCATTTAGATTATTTCTTTAATGTTCATCCGATTCAGCCTATAGATCAAGCAAAATTTCTTCCATTTGATTTTAAGAAAGTTTTTTTTAAAAAAAATGATGCATTAAGAACTTGGTGTACTTATGACTTAAATGAAGGTAAACTTTACTGCTCAGTTTGTTTAGCATTTGCTACTGAAAATAATACATTCACTATTGGTTTTAATGATTGGAGACACGTACATCAACGTATAAAAGAACACGAAAGCAGTAAAAATCATGATCGTTGTTCAGAAGCTTACTTTATCCATATCCAAAAAAAAGATATTGGGAATTTATTATTTGTCAACCAAAAACGTTTACAAAGAGAAGAAGTGAAAAAATGTCGTCAAGTACTTGACCGAATAATAAATGTAATAAAATTAATTGGAAAACGCGGTCTTAGCATTAGAGGGAAAAGTAATGAAGCTGCCTACCTTCTTAATAATGAATTTTTAGATCATGGAAACTTTCTTGAACTTATAATTTTGATCAGCAAGTATGATGTTGTATTAAACGAACATTTAAACAAGGTCATAAAGAAAAGTAAAAAAAATCATGATAATGATTCAAAAGGCCGTGGAAGTTTGGTTACATTTCTTAGTCATTATACTATAGATAATATTATATCCATCATTTCTAATTTAATTAAATCAACAATAACAAAAAAAGTAAATGAAGCAAACATGTTTTCGGTGTTATAAGACACAACACAAGATATATCAGTAATAGATCAATGCTCTATTGTCTTACGATTTGTAACTGATGGAATGATTAATGAAAGATTGATATCTGTAAAATCATGCACTGATTCTACTGGTAAAGGTATGATGAACCTTTTACAAAATGCATTGGAAATGGTTGGTTTGGATATAAAACATTGTATTGGAAATTCCACTGATGGTGCCGCTAATATGAGAGGGGCATATAATGGATTTACATTTTGGCTAAGTGTAGCAGCACCTGAACAAGTACACATTTGGTGCTATAGTCATGTACTCAATCTTGTAATTAGCGATGCAACCAAAAGTCCAATTGCAGTAGCTAATTTTTTTTCTTTAATCCATTCTTGTGCTGTTTTTTTTAAAGAATCATACCAAAGAATGAATATATGGAAAGAAATTAGTGAAAAAGATGAGTATAATAATCACAAACGATTACAATCAATAGGTGAAACAAGGTGGACAGCCAAACAAACAGCATTAAAAAGAATATTTGGTTCATATAATAGTACTGATGACAATGGAATGTTAACTAATCTTATAATTGCTTTAACAAAAATTGAACAAAAACCAAATTTAAACCCAGATATAAGATCAAAAGCCAGTAATTTTATTTCATCTTTTCTAAAATATGAAACTATTTTAATAGCTCATATGTATATGAAAATATTTCAAATCACAGGGTCATTATCAAGATATTTACAATCAAGAAAACTAGATCTTTTAAAATGTCAACAAATGGTAACAAGTGCTTTAGAAAGTCTTAAAAATATCCAACGTAGTATGGAAGATGTAAAAAGGGTTAGTGATAAATATATAATTAATATTAATAATGAAATTGCAACTATGGCTGATTGTTTTAATTTAACTGTTGAAGAAATTCAGTCAGAATTTCAAATTAAAAGAATATCTAAGAAAAAGAAAATATTTAATTATGAAAAAGAAGATCTTATTACTACCAATACTACCCCAGAAAAAAAATTTACAACTGAAGTATATAATATAGTATTAGATACAATAATAAATAGCATGACTACTAGATTTGTAAATAATAATTCTTTATATTTTGATCTATCACTATTATCTCCAAACAATTTCCCTCTTAATGATGTGCCTGAAAATGCGTTTTTAACATTGGCTGAAAAATTAAAACCATTTTTAAATTATGATGATGGAGATAATCTTAAAGAAATAAGAAATGAACTCTCAGATGAATTATTGAATTTCAGCAAAACGTGGAAGTATTTGAAAAACTCTCTAGAAGATGAATATCATGTCCATAGTTTATCAAATAATATGAATGATGAAGATGAAAATCAAGAAGAGGAAGACTTAGAAAATCAATTAAAACCTTGCAACTCTACTTGTAAAAATTGTGCAATTTGTTGTTACAGATTACTAGTTAAGTACAACTTATTTTCTAATGCATACAGCTTATTAACTCTAGCTTATAAATATCTGTTGACGCTACCAGTTACTCAAGTGTCTTGTGAGAGATCTTTTTCCACATTGAAGTACATAAAAAATAGACTATGAAACTCAATGACTAATGAACATTTAGAAGAATTTATGTTAATGTCAATTGAAAAATCAATACTCATAGAATTGGATAACGATGTCATTACCAATGAGTTGGGTAGTAAAAGTAATTTACTAAGCAAATTGTTATTGTAAAATATTATTTAATAAATTCCCTAAAACAAGAAGCTTAAGTGTTTTTATAATATATATGTATACAAAATAAATTTCTATAGTAGTGATATATTTGTGTAAATATAAAATAATATCTGTGTATTGTTATAAGAGATGTTATAGAGGGAGTTTTTTGGTTCAAATACTTAATATAATGAATAAACATTTTTATGGTTGATACTAATTTACAATAGAAGCTAGGAAGAATATAAAATGTGTATGATAATAAATTTATAATATCTTCTACCAATATGTAGGCCAAATAAATTGTTTTATACTTCTCTCAATCAAAAAATGGTTAGCACACATTTAGCAATAAGACAATAAATGGTAAAAAATTTAATTTGAAAAAAATGGCCTGAAATAAATTTATGTGGCCTGAAAATATCTGTTTGCCCGGTAAGAATCGTTGAGCCACTCCGCCCCTGGATGTAAGTAATCCCATGATAACTGATGAAATATGTATGAAAATTCCAATCACTCAACAACTGACTTCTGTATCCACAGAATTCATTGGTAACAAACTTCATGAATTCTATAACATGTTTATTTCACAAGCAGGCACATTAAGTTTCTAACAGCTAACAAAAATCAACGCTATTATTGATACAGGTTTAGGCATATTGTATGAAGAAGAAAATAATTTAATGATTACAGGTATCTTCTAAGACCGTGATTACAGTAATTACAGGTATCATTACGGATTACAGTGGTAACATATCATAGAAAATATGGATCCTGATGCAATAAATAACTTACTTATTGGACGATAGTTTTGACTCATTTGATGACGTTCATAGTTCAGATGAATTTTTACCACCAGGTATGCAAGAATCTGTGGCGACACCGATTGTCACCACTTTACTGGTCGACCCGCCCGACCGACGTTACCACTTTTGACACGTGAATTATACCTTTTCTTTATGTTATATTCGTTCACAATTATATTTGAATTATATTCGTTTTTATACTTTTACATGTATTCGACCATTGTGAATTTTATATATGTTTTTATCTACGCGACGCAGCGATCGCGCCCCTACTCCGCGCCGTACGCGCCTAACCGCCCCGCGAAGGCTACGACGCCGATCGCGACGTAAAGCTCGATCTCTTTGCTCACGACGTTCGACCGAGCCACATCCGCGACAGTCCGACCGAACTTTTAACCGCCGACCCGAACCCGACGTTCCGCGCCGTTTTACACGTGGGTATGGACCACGACCACGCGCATCGACGATCGACTTACGAGATGTAATGACCACCGACATGACATGTCCGGTACGCGCTACGACGCGCACGGTCCCGTTACATCTCGCGATTCCGCGACGAACGAGCACTTTCAAGCCGAATCTGGTTTCGACCCGCTCTCGTCCCGTCGCCCAACACGTCCCCGACGTTCCCGGTCTCGCGACTCGAACTCGACGGCTTTCGCGCCCACGCGCAACTGCTCACGACAACTCTTACGAACTCGCGTGCGCCCCGACGCTATCACCGCACGCCCGAGCATTGAGCACCGGCTGAGAAACGGCAAGTATTGTAAGCCTAGTCACTCACACAGTCCACACGTGTACTCCTGTCAACGACAATATTTCGTCAATAATAAACGGCTTTCGACGCATACGCGTCCGACTATAATTGCGTGTATAATTATTTACCTCCATGCCTGTCTAGCCTCCATAAACTTCTGCTCACGAAGTCAGATCAACGACGATATTTAGGCGGCAAGTGTATCGGTCCGGTGGTAAAACTTACACCGCGACCACGGTAATCCATACACTTGTGCGCCAAAAATCTAATGATACAAGTAGCGATTCTGATAATATTTCTGAACATAGTATTGGTATTGCAAATGATGAGTGGAGGTACGATAAAAATTAAAAAACCTCATATTTTTGAGTTTACTGGTAATCCAGGTCTTCAGTATAATTTACTAAATGACGAGTCTTATAGCTATTTTAATATATTTTTTGATGACGAGCTATATAATATTATAGTTACATGTATAAATATGAGAGCAAATAATATTATAAGTAACGGTCTAAAACAAAATTCAAACCTAGGAAGATGGAAAGATATTGATGTAGACGAGTTAAAAAAGTTTCTTGGGTTAACAATTATAATGGGCTTTTTAAAATTTCCAACACTTCGTTCTAACTGGTCTAAGAATGAATTAGATTACCATCCGATTTTCGGGAAAACAATGAGTCGTCATCGATATGAAAATATTTTGCGCTGCTTATGTTTTTACAATCCAAATTCGGTTGATAAATCTGACCGTTTACATAAATAAGATAAGATAAGATAAGAATTTTTGGCCATAGAAAAGTTATTCAAAACATTTTATCAAACAAAAAAAAATATAAAATATAAAAATGGCTCAATTCACCACTGAGGTAGGACCTCGTCTTGGTGAAATTGGAGTTTCTAATCATCTATACATACCAGGTTTAAACATTACATAAGTACATTAATCATTACAAAAACAAAAAACAAAACAAAAACAGATATATATATATATACGTACAAAAATATTATTTACTAAATATAATATGAATTAGGTAGTGTTGTATATGATAATACGAGTATAGTGAAATAAAATGATGAAAAGGAAGTTATCAGTTTTCGTAAATTTGATTATTTATCCAAATTTTAATTAGTTGTTTATACTTGCTATATGTATTGCAATTTAATATGGTTTGTGGAATATTATTGAGTAGTTCAAGTCCTACTTTAACAAAGTGTCTACTTGATTTCAGAGTTTTAAATGTATGAATAGCAATTCTATTAGTCTTACGTATATTGTAAATTTGTGGTTTAATTTCTATTAATTTGAGTTTAAAAACATAGTATAGTGCATTTCGATGAAATAATTGTTGAACATTATTAACTCTAAATTCTTTGTAAAGGTTCTCAGATGGGTATCTTCTTGGTTTGGTTAGGATTATTTTAATTATACTCTTTTGTGCTATTAAAAGTTTATTATTTGCAACTGTACCTAAGCCACCCCAAGCTGTAATACCATAGTGTAATAGGGATTGGGTCATAGTAAAATATACTATACGTAATGTTTCTTTATCGAGTATTTTTCTGGCGTTGATATAGAAATAGTTAAGTTTTCGCATTTTGATAATTAAATTATTTACATGAATGTCCCATTTTAAGTGCTGGTCAATAATGATACCAAGATATTTGATACTTTCTGTTTTATCGATCATTTCATACACTTCGTTATTTGTACTATAGTTTGTTTTATGTATTTTTAACTTACTTATTTTAGGTTGCGTTCTTTTGTCTTGGGAAAATGCTATGTAAAATAAATAACATCACAAAACATATAACTACAAATATTCAAAAAAGTTATTACCCAAATCAAAACCTTTCGCTAGACGAATCTATGTTATTATGGAGGGGAAGATTGAGTTTCCGCCAGTATATTCCTAGCAAGGCCCACAAATACGGTATAAAATTTTTTGAATTATGTACTAACGACGGGTTCGTATTAGATCTGGTAATTTATAAAGGGAAAGCAACAATTGAAAACGACACACCGTTTACTTTCGGGATTGTTGATAAATTAATGTCAAATTATTTTGGAAAAGGTCATACTTTGTAAATGGACAATTATTATAATAGTATACCTTTGACAAAATATTTATTAGAGAATAATACAAATGTTGTGGGTACATTAAGGAAAAACCGGAAAGAAAATCCAAAAGAAATAATGAATGCTAATTTAAAAAAGGGGAAGCAATTCACGCAGAAAATGGGAATATACATGTTTTAAAATGGAGGGATAAACGCGATGTTTTTATGGTTTCAACCAAACATAATTTAACGTATTAAACTTTGTGACCGTGATAATGGTTTTGTGATAAGAGAAACTGCTCCGAGCGGATAATGTTCTTACCTAAAAGTTTGATAATAAGTCAATTCACTCTAATATCAAAAATAAAAGCACACTATTGAATCTGGTGAACAAACATTTACCATGTCGTACGTGTGTTTGACAGAGACATAAGATATAACAAAATATTTTTCAACAGCTTTATTGTATACACGCATCTATTAAACGTGGTGGTGAAGAAATATACATTCCGTTAGTGTATTGTCTACTAGTTTGAAAAATTCAATCAATATACAGTAAAATGTTTAACTCAATTAATCAATATTGCGATGAAAATTACATTGGTGTAACGGAAAACACGGATCTTGAAATTATTACCGATTTTGAAATCGATACCAAATATGATCAATAATTAATCCTCGCGACGTAGGTATCATAATCAAAACATTGAGAAATGAGGCCGTTTAAATTTTAACCTATGTACATATCTGAGATTAGTATATGATGCTTAATGTGCAGAAATGGGAAGTTAACATATGGGAAGGTGCTAAATGTTAGGAAATTAATTGATAAGAATTCTAAACGTATGGAAAATAAAATAAGAGAATACTAATGTTTAGGAAAATAATTTTTTGAAAAATAAAAATATAATTGCATGGAAAACAGATTTGTTAGAAAATAAATGATTGGAAACCTAAAACCATGGAAATTCAAAAAATTATATTCCAAGAAATTAGCGTTTATGAATTTTTATTGAAATACCTAAATTAATTTTTCAAATATGAAAAAACCATAAGTTTAAAATTTACAGTGACACTGAACTTTAATCTCTTTTTATGCACCGTACCCAATCATATGATGGAGTGGGTTAACATCTAGTTCATATGAGCGGGTGGGTTAATGATAAGGGTTCATGTGAAGTTTTACCTGGACAATTTTCCAAACTTTCAAGTTTAGAACATAAAACTACTAAAAAAGTTTTCAGAACTACTTACTTGATAGCATTGATACCAAAAATCAACGACTATACATAGATTTGCCTAAACTTGTGGATTTACAATCAGTCAATAATCTAAATATGGGTAGAATTCTTCATACTGATAAATCTTGGAACAGTATAATTGAATATATTTCAATAGAAATTTGGATGAAGATTTGTAATGATATTATTAAAAAACAACAATTATTTAGTTAATTCTGATTCGAGATTATTATATTTTATAGTAATACAAGTGAGTTATTAAATACGACAGTTGTTACATAAATGTCTAGACATTACTATATTTTTGTCACTATCA
Organism: Rhopalosiphum padi; assembly: GCF_020882245.1. Taxonomy (NCBI): domain Eukaryota; kingdom Metazoa; phylum Arthropoda; class Insecta; order Hemiptera; family Aphididae; genus Rhopalosiphum; species Rhopalosiphum padi. Next base: position 44,429,193 of record NC_083599.1, read on the forward strand.
AGATAAAATGTATTAAGTTCACCAAATTCGTCTGAATATAAACCAGAAAATTAACTCTGTAATCCTGAAAAAAATACTTAAAATAATTACCCAATGATTAAAATATTAATTAAGTAACTGCAGATCTTTAATATATTTTTATGGCACAAAAATCGCTCATTTAACTGTTGAATAAAAAAAATCTATGTATGGTATAGCTTCTGTTATACGGTAGTACTCATTAGCATCTTTAACACAAGGATCTCTATGTAACTCTATGTATACTTGTTTTATTTAAACGTTTTACTGATATAATGATGTTTAATATATTGGCCATTTTCTAAAATAAAATTTTAGTAAAATTGGATAGTCTATTTGTTAAATCAAATTTTATAAATATTTACTTCGGCTTCTTAAAACAGTTCATTAAATTGTTCGTTGATATTTTATTTTAAACGTTGAATAATAGTTACACTTAATTCAGCAAGATCCATTGCTTCTTCCAGATTTAAGGGTAAACAATATGCAAACACTAAGTACCAAAATAAACATTTTAAAATAATATCTAACATACCTATAAATAATATATAGCCCTATAATAATTATGATTACTTTAACACCTTGAAGGGAAATCAAGAATTCAGAGTCCATAGCATTCAATAATAATATGTTAGCATTGTTAGCCGTTGTATCATTCCATTCATATATTGTACGTAGTGCGCTAACTACAAAAGGAAATTTAAAATTCTCTTTAAATTTATTAATAGTTCTATACCCATATACCCATCTAGTGGCACATTAATGTTTCAGACATTTTTATTTTATATCCATGTCACTTTCATCAATGACATGCACTATAATGTTTTTACGTTTTTGTGTGTTAAAAAGCAGTAGATTTTTCTACCACTCCCAAACAATTCCTTTTTTCTTGATAACCTGGGGTAAGATTCTCTCATAATGGTTTAAGTTCCGTTAAAGCGACCTGCCATTTTTGTAGCCACGTTATATCCTTGACCATACATATTAGAACAGTTTATTCCACAAGAATTTAAACCTATGAAAATTGGTAAAAAATATGTTTATAATTATTATGAATTGAATACGATTTGAACGAGATAATACAATGCCGGTGTCTTTCCGAATATCATACGAATCCCGTATAGCGCATTTAATGGTGTCGGATGATTGTTTAATCCAGGCACCAAGAGTTCTTAATTGCGAAAAAAACTTTCTAAAGCATCCTGATTCAAACGTCGGGTTACAATGCATTTTAAATTGTGCTTGTGATGAAAATATTCATAAATGTTTTGCAATGAGGTTCTAGATATAATGACACAGTTTTGAAAAATGTCCATACTTTTTTTTCAAAGTATAATCTATTTACAGTAGTTGCATTTACATTAGATTTTGATATTACTCTTATATTTGAAAATACTTCTATAACTTTTTGTGATATTGTTTTTTGTTCTTCCAGGTTTAAACCAAATGTCCTTTTTTTTGGAATTGCTGCACATACATTAGATGACTTCATTACATCAAACCACTTGTTTTTTATTAATATGAAATCACCAATATTAACGCCATATTTTTATCTGTCCCTGGCAAATAATGTTTCAATGCTGTTCCATTTCAATAGAATGTGACATCAACTGTGCAGCAATCAATACATTTTGACGTTGTTTTATACAGTTCAAACACAGAATACAAAAAAGAATAAACAGAAAGGAATCATTTTTCATTTAACATGGGCTCTTATGGGAGATGATAAAATCGTGTCCACCATGTCTAGAATTTTAACGTGCTGCCACGTACGGGGAAATTCCCATTTTTTCTTTATATCGTGTAACACTGTTCATTTGTTCAAATTTATATTCAATTAAATCTAAATTGTATTTTTACCGTCTATTAAATTTAAATAAAAAACAAAAAATATTCTTATTTAAATTATTATTGTTTAGTTTATGTTGGACGTTCTTGATAAATAAACAAAATAACACATACATAGCAGATTACAATGCAAGTTTAGTGTGCTAGTTTTAAATTATCTAAGCAGTACTATGATATTTACTTAGTAGTTCAGTAGCAGTAATTAGTACACATGATTGTTACAAATAATGTTCTTCTAAATAAACACATTGTTACAAGTATGTGACATGTCATAATCTTTAGTATGTAGGAATACCTCTAATTTACATTTACCAGATCTTATTAGGTACGAGTAGTGAAAATCCAAATTACAAGTAATTCAATATATTTTTATTATTTATTTGTAATTATAAAAAACAATTTATATACAACAATTATTACAAATAATAATACAAAATATAATAATTAACAAAGTCCTAACAAAATAATAACATAATTAACTAGAAAAATTCAGACTTGGGTAGTTACAATAGGATATTACTAACGAAAGAACATTAATTGTACTTTCCTAAAAATTACAATATAATAATTAACAAAGTCTTAATATCAAAAATAATTTTAATGAACATTTTTTTTTCATACTTAAATAAAATTTATTTATAAATGTTTTAAAATACTTAATTTTCTACTTTTCCTAACTCTTTCCGTTATTAATGATTTATTTAAAAATTTGATTGATGAAAAAATTCTAAATCTTATAAATAAATTTAATAAATATGTTTTTTCAAAATTTTTACAAGGGTGTGTAAAATGCGTGTTTATTAATATATCTCTTAACTTAGCCCCTACATTACCTTTAATAGCTATAATAGGAAAATTTTGAATAAATTTACTTTCTAATTTAAAAATATGATTATAAAAGTCGTCATGTGGCACTAGTAATTTTCCATAAACAGAATTGTCATTAGCAGTAAATTTAAAAAAAGATAAAAGAAAAGATGGTTCTAGCTTTTGTTGAAAATTGGCATAATTTATACAATCTTGACAAACATGTTTGTCTAAACATTTTCTCATTCAATAGCCGCATATATAAGTAAGAGCATTTGTTTAGGGTTATTTAATTTTCGGTTATCAACTGTACCAATAGTGATAGGAGTAAATTTAAAAGGATTATTTGTTTGTTTAGGATTTAAAATTTCTTGAAATGACGGTGATACATTATTTAATTCTTTTACTTTACAGAGAACCTTGTCTATATCTTCGATTCAATTCGCACTTGGAGAATGTTTGAAATATTCAAGGCAAAATATTTTTTTAACGGCCCAAATAAACTAGATAGGGGTGGGGTTATAATTGTTATCATGTTGTTGACGAAATGTCCCAAATAAATTTTCTAAACAATCTTGATTAATTCTGCCAGTACGAAGGGTATACCTATTCTTTATTTTGTTCAGGGTTTAAGGAGTTCCACAGCATTTTTAAACCAGATATACTAATCAACCACCCATTGATAAAATCTACTCTTTTAGTTACATCAGATCCGTTAAACTTATGAATTACTTTCATGTTTTTAAACATTTTTTCCATTTTAGTTAAATGATCTATTTAATGTTTTTCATTTTTGAAAGGATTATTATGTATCTTTCTATTAGGAGTATCAGATGAATTAAAAATATCAAATAACCTATCCATAAAATTAATAAAATTTATTGTACATTTTGAAGTGGTTGGTAGAATACCTTGATTTAATGCTACAGAAATACCTGCAGCTAAACTATGGCTATATCTGAGCTGCTAATCTCACTTTCATTTTTTCAAAAGGCCCAGGATGTACATGAGCATATGTTAATTTAGGGGCCATTCGCACATTACATTTAGAATCATGGTTATAAAAAGTATCAATATGTTTTTTATCTAAAACATTATTATTAATAATAAAATTATGTTTAAAAAACATATTCCGGGTCGATTTCAATAGATGAGGTGGGTCAAAGATGTTATATAATTTGTTTATCGTCAACTTGAAAATAAGGATTTTCTGGAGTAACATCATTAATTTTGGAAAAATTTACAAAGTTAGAACCTTGATCAGTAACAAAAGCATTTACATTAATGTTAATATTTTCAAGTCTTCGGATGGTAGTACATATTATATCTTGTAGATCATTAAAAGTACAGCTATTATAAATCAAATAGTACCTATGCAATTGGTTGTTTACAACTATAATTAATACCTCTTATCATTAATACAAGTGCATTTTTGGCAGGATCGTATGTTTTACATGACGGAATTGGTTACAACCGATTATTTGATCTTTGTACAAGTTGTAAAATAGGTTTGTTTTAATTGATATTTCATCCGCGTAGAGAATACAATTTAACATATCAGAAGAAAAAGTTGTAGTTTTAAAAGATAGAAAATCAAACATAAAATCATTAAGTAATGATGCATTGCTTTCAAAATTTTGCAGGTGCATGGCAGCAGCTGCACCAATGCCTGAAACATTTTGTAAGCAATGCTGCATGGTAACAACATCAGCCACAGCCACAGCAACAGCAGTAGCGACAGCAGTTTGCAAAAAAAAAAAATTGCATATATTAAATTTCAGTTTACACAATGCATCTATACTAAAACGTGATTATAATTTGTTACAGAATGTTCTGTATGTTTTAAAGTTGGTCACAGGGCCAACATTTCCTGGTGGTGCAGGCGCAATAGGACAGATGGTGAGTAGATATTAATATATTTTGAAGGTAACTATTACCTTTTTTTTGTATATTTGTTAAGAATTGAAATTGAGTTTATATAGCTGCTACCAAGTATAACGTGATGTCTTGATTATTTACTTGGGGAGACTTAGTTTTTTTTTCTATCAAAAACTTGTCTATTCATACAAAGTAATAATATGATATTTTGTGATAAAAAGTCATTTGTTTCCAAAGTAATGTTACTATTCTTACTTTCTTAAATGTTAGTATTGGTAGCAGCAGACAGTTAATTATATATTCTACTAAAATATTATTTAATTACTAACTTTTTATCATTTTTAAGGTGTGGACCAAAACGAAAGCATTCCTTTGCTGCCAAGAATATTGTGTAGCATGAAAAAAAACTGTAAAAGTTTATTAAAAGACACTAACATTCAACGAAGAGCACAGTTGACACCTCGCAAAGCTCTTTTATACAATTCTGTCAGAGTGTACAAACATCAACATTTAATACTAAAGAATAGATATTCAGATGCTAAACAGAGGATTACAATTGCCGATACATACATCAATTCAAATGCAAACTCTTTAAATGGACTAAATCAGTTTACACAGAATTTTATTGAATCCCAAATGCGGATGCAATCACAGAAACTACGAGGCAAACGATTTACGATTGATGATAAAGTGTTTGCATTGTCTCATTTTAAACAAAGTGGGAAGGCATATTCGACACTTTCAAAAGTGTTCGCACTACCTTCACGAAAGTAAATCACTGATCTATTGAAAAAGGTACTTTTTGAAACAGGCATCAACAAAAGAATTTTTGAACATTTGAAAGGGTCCGTGAAAAAATTTAAAAAAAATAAAGTCTAAAAATAGAGTTTGCTCTATCGATTCTGCACGGTTATTTTTGATGAAGTGTATATTTCGGCATCATTACAATTTAATGAATCAAACAGAAAGGTTATTGGTTTTGAAGACCTTAGGAAAAGTGATCGTTCAACAAAATTTGCAGATAAAGCTCTTGTGTTCATGGTTCGAGGTATTAGAAACAAATTTAAACAGCCAGTTGCATTTTACCTCACTACTAGCAACATGAATGGTTTAAAGCTTGCCAACATTATTAAAGAAATGATAGAAGCTGTACAATCAACTGGTCTTACTGTCATCTCTACTGTATGTGACCAAGCCCCTACTAATGTGGCTGCGATAAATAGATTACGTCAAGAAACAAACACTAAATATATGAAGAAAGAAAAAGAAAACCGTCTTTATTGTTTTGAAATAAATGATAAGGAAATTATTTCTCTATTTAATGTTCCGCATCTTTTAAAAGGTCTTAGAAACAACCTTATAACATAAGTTCTAAATTTTGTTTACGACAACAGCCAAAAAAAAGCTTCTTGGAAGCACATAACTCAGTTTTATGAGTTTGATAAAGATCAGAGCACAGAAGGAGATCGTTTAGTACCTAAACTTACTGATGCCCAAGTATGTGAAGAGAAAATGAAGAAAATGATAGAGTCATTTGTTGCGCAGGTATTTAGTCAACGTTTCGGTGTAATAATGAAGGATTGCTGTTATGTCAAACAATTGTACACCGAGTGAGTTAATAACCTGCTTGATAGTGCGAATGGAAATGTCATAAAACCAACAACCGGCAAGAATCTTCGTAGTGCAGTCACATTGACCTATCTTCACTGGGTATTTTGGAGTAAGGATTTAGACGTTCTACGAAGTATGATATATGAAACAACAAAAAAATTCCATCAATTGCCAACTGGATAACTACTATTCAAAGACTTCAACTAATTTGTAAGCGACTTCTAAAGGCAGGTTTCAAACAGATTCTTCTAAGAAATTTCAATCAAGACCCCAAAAAAATTTGTTTGGATTAATTAAAAGTCACAGATTAAGGAACATCAACCCAACACCTGCAAATTTTATTTTTTCATTTAAATCTCTAGTGATCAATAACTTTACTACTACTCATTCTGTTGGTGCAAATTGTGAAGATGTTGATAGTGATGACATTTTGGATAACTTGAAAGATTTTTTGTTCAATGAAATGCCTTAAAATGAAGATAATGAAGATGAAGAAAATTGTTCTGCTCGACATGATGCTTTGACTACAATCTCTACATTAGAGCAAACTGGAAGTTTAATAACCTCTGGTAGCAGAGCATATGTCAGTGGCTAGATTATAAAAAAATTAAAATATTACAAACAATTGTACAGTTTGCATATCAAAATTATCATCACCGCAAATCCTAAAAGATTATTTCATTATTGAAGCTCGCCAATACATAAATTGTAATTTATTATATCCTGACCAATATACCATAGATTTATATAGTTTCATTATACAGCTTTTAATTCAAATTTTCATAAATTTGTATTTAAAAATAATGGTTTTAATGAGTTTCTCTCATTAATTTCAAAATATGCACCTATTGAAAATTTTGAATGTTCAAATTATCATGATTTAAGTAATATTTTCCTCAAAACTGCTTCAGCCTGCCGTCTTCTGTCAGCAATCGGGACTTTCCAAATTGATCCGTACGATAACCTGATCTAGAACTTTCGGTCCCCCCTTCCCTCAGGCAGATGGCCACGACAGCTTGACCTTTGTCTTGTCCGGTCAATCAGGTATGTACGTGCTCCGTTTGGTTCGTGGATGACGATACGCAACGGCTCGAACGTGAGCGTCCATTCTGAAGACCACGTTACATTTTATTTTATGTTACTGTGTGTTGTGTCTTGAATGCACCGTCTTTTTTATTTATACCAGTCTAATTTGCCGTCGGGTGTCGTATCCGAGTCATAGACGCCGAGTATGCCGTTTCACGGACTTGTTCTCAAGTCGTCATCTGGTGCACCGGTAACCGCCCGATACCACGTGTACGAGTGGTCCTGCTCACTGGACACGCAAATATCGTAGATCAAATACGAGTTGATCGTTGGAGTACATAGGCTAAGGTTTTTTCAGCAATCAATGAGGTTATTTTAATAAAATATACATATTTTCGTATCATATAACATTACATAATATATCTATATAGTATATAGTGCAAACTTTTGAATAGTTAAAAATGTTTTAAGAAAAATTATGTCAAATATTTTTTTTATACCTTATTTAAGAACATTTTTAATCACAGACAAATATTTCAACAAATATATTAATAATGATATACAAAAATGAAAATTTCTTTATTACTTTAATATTACATACCTTTGTGAATGAATGATTATGTTTTTTACTTACATTTCATAAATATAAATTAAAGTAATTGTGTTTAGTAATGAATAGATGAATTTGTTTGACTCAACTTTAATGCAATGATTTGTGATACATTTGTTTATTTATTTTTATCCAGAATTAGTACTCATTAAAGGTAATAATAAAAAAATAAAAGAATTTTTCTTATTTTACAAATTTCAAAACATATTTTATTAAAATTTTAGTAAAATTTTTTCTTATTAGACAATAGTAGTAGGTTAATCCATGATAAAATGACCAAAGATGTTCAAACTTCATTAATTCAATTATTATAATTTATAATAAATTCAATTTATTCCTCAATTTATAATGTTTTTATGACTTTATTATATTGTACATATTTTTCAGTTGGGGGGGAGGCTGAACTGTTTTCTGGGGGGGTTAGAGTCCCACCTTGCCCTCTTTGGCACCGTGCCTGTAATTCCACAATTCCACCATGTTTTTGTGATAATCCTGCACCTACATTCATTTAGCGTGGTAGATTACCAAAATTAGAGAACGGATTTTGTTATTTGGGGTCTTGTTAGATTCACATTGTCTAGAAGAAGTGCTGCGAAGATTTTCAGAACTTTATCTTGAATCGTCAACTCACTACAAAGCTGAAAAAAAACATAAAAAAAGCCCAATAAAATGTGTTTTAATTTTTTTTGAAGCTGTGTAGTGAATTAACTATAAAAGATAAAGTTCTGAAAATCTTCATTGCACTTCTCCTAGCTAATGTGATTCTAACAGGACCCCAAACAACAAAATCTGCTCTCTGGTTTCAGAAATCTATCTCACAAAATGAAAATGAAAAATAAAATACATAATATATACATATTGCACACAATTAATACATTTCTAAAAATTTAAAACCAAGAAAGTTTACATGCCGATCTCTGACTTGGCAAGCGTTTTTTTTACATAGTCTTAATCTCGGCTTATTGTGCTGTAGAATAGTAGAACAGTGGCCCAGTCCGGCCCTCTCTCCATCCGTGCTATGAAGGCTTATATGCAGTTTTGAATACCTTTAAGCTTCAGACCAATAACCAACAAGTTGGGTTAGGAATAATTTTCGATTTTTGATTGAATTTTAATTGTTTTCCGGTCTTTTTCGTCTCCATTTTATTCATATTTGAGGTGATCATGTGGTTTTAAAACCGTCCGTGTGTCTGTTTGTATACAAATTTTGTTGCGAAATTATAACTACGTACAAAGTAGTATGTATTTTTGCATACAAACAATCTCGCAGTTTTATGCCTATAAATTCTAATAAATCGATTTACATGTTTAGGCCTATTCGTGTTGAATAAAAGTTGAAGAAAATAATTGAATAACTATTATATTGTAATGAATTAAGATTTTTTGTCGGATGGTTGGCAATACCTTCTTGCTTTCGGGGTCTTAACAAGTTTCTCTCTCTTATCGTTTTTCTACGGAGACCATACACAAGAAAAGACTGATAGGCAGACCACGAACGAGGTGAAAATATGCGGTAGATAAAGATATCAAGATGTTGGGAAGAAATGTATCAGTGGACCTAGCATTGGACAGGGAAATATGGAGAGAATTGCGTGTGACTACACAGGTCCTACAAGGACCGTTAAGGTAAGAAAGAAGAACAGCTTATATAATATTAATTTACCAAAAAGTTAATTTAAATAACCAACTCAAAATTTTAGTATAAATATTGTATATAATTATAATTGACAACTATGAAAATGTAGGTGAATATTTAAAAACCAACAAGAATCATATAATATATGAATCTATTATAAGCAAACTGTATTTGTTAACAAAATAATTTCAGACAATTACAATATTTTTATGACAAAACTTTTATAATGCTTACTAATAGCCAATATAGGTGAAAATACTTTTTTATACTACTGTTAAAATATAACTTACAGAATATTTGTTTTTAAAAAACTCATATCCGTTGGACTTTCAGTAATTGAAGTATGTCCTTCGACCACAGTAGGACCCAAAACATCAACAATTTTTTTCTCCAACTCACTCAGTCCATTATAATCTACTTCACCACAGCCTGTCTTATTCTGTTTCTTCCTTATAATACCAGTTTACCTTTTTGTATTTGTTTTTAAATCACACCATGTCTAAAAAATATATTATAGGTTATTTACACAAAACATGGCTACATAAATAATGATGTATAAACAATAAAAATTATGCTTAAAAAGTAGTATTTTAATTTATCAATTTAGCACGGCCATTTTATTTATATTTACGGTAAAAATTGATAATATATAATCGATAATTATTAAAATACAATTACATTGAAATGCATTTATTTCTATCTGTCATCATATCTTGGGACAGTAAAAAATATTAATATAATATTATAAATATTTACCTTTCTCTATTCGATCCAAGATTTATTGATCCAACTTTATATTCAACATATTTGTAATGTTTTAACACAATTTTAACGCTGTTTTACAGTCGATTTTATAGTGTTATTCCCTGGGACCAGCTCTGGATGAAATACTATAAAATCTACCAACATATTTTTTTGTTTGTCTGTGGGGAGTTTGGTTTTCTGATTTTTTTTGAATCCATTTCACAAAACAATAAAAATACTTACGAGTTACGACTACTGACTAGTAATACCTACTGTAAGAGCGATTTTAAAACACCTTTACAATGTTTACTCTTATCTCTTATTAATTTTATAGTGTAAAAATCATGAAAAAACAATTTATTTATTTAATTTCTCATGGTTAAAATGATGAATGCAAAATAAAACTATAAAGACAGAAAAACATATGATAAACAGAAGAACAACTGAGTACTTATTTTCATTCATATTATGGATGTACCTAATAATCATTACTATTTACTACATCGATCGGCTGTGCTTACATACATTTTTAAAAATCGCCAAAACTGTGATAAAATAGACATTTTACAGTTACCAACTACATTTTTATTATTTCGTACGTTCAAGGTATTCGTATACGAATATTTACGTATGCGTTTCGTTCGACAAGTTTCGAAAATTTTGAAACATTACATACAAATGGCGGATTACATACATTTTGCACGTTCTTTTCCCTTACGTAGTTTTCGAGAATAGACCCCCAAGGGTTCTTTTAATTTTATTAGCCTTTCTAGCGTAAAAAGGTACTGTTCACCGAGTGCGTATGTCTTGTTTTAATTTTAAAATTGTTGAACTTCTTAGTTGTTTTTGTTTTTCAGCTAACATTCGATTGCCTACTTCACTTCTCTTGAAAAATCCAAGTATGGTATGGCATTTCTTCAAAATTGTTTTCAAGTCACCTTCCTCTGAATCGTTCACGGGACCTACTCCTTCGTTATCAGATAGTTTAAGAGCTTGCTGAATAACTACATTTAATTTGTGAGCTATGCATGGTAAATGAGATAGGTTCATTCACCTAACAGCTGCTCTAATATTTGCTCCACCATCTGTAACCACTGCCACAACTTTATTATGCATTTTTCATTTTTTCATAATTCTATAGATAAAATGGCTTTATGTGTGAGTTTCAATATAAATTTTGAGTGTTTAAAAAATCGAATGTATCATTAATATTTCAACAAAAGGTAATAGCAAAGCTAGTACGAACGAGAGTAGTAAGAAATGAAGACTTGTGCAGCTAAACGAACTTTCTTTTTTTTTCAATATAATAATTGATGTGTTTTTGTCAAATTTTAGTAGCCAAATGAATTTTATTATTTTCTTGAAACATAACTAAACTTTTAAAATACATATTTCCATTCTATTGGATTGTCCTTTGCATTGTATAATATATTCCAATCCCTAATTGTGTTCTCACTAGTTTCAGCATATGAGTTGGATCTATAAATATAGAAATCTCTTATTTAGTACTTGGATGCGGGATCCACGAAATTTGATTGATTAGATTTGCTCCTAAATGCTTTGACGTGGACATATTGGAAGCAGCTCCGTCAAAAATTAAAGTTTTTACAACTGCCCCTGTTTCATAGATATTAATTAAGCATATCTTGAGAAGGTTGGGTTTTTCTTCTGCTGTTAGTCCGTGTATTAAGAAATAGTCAACAGGAATCGAGGAATCTTCCAGTGGAAATTTAAGGCAATAACTATAAATACCAAAGCTTCAGTTGTTTTTAAGCTTCCCAGCGGCGCTGAATTGTATGACCATAGTTTATATACCCCTGAAGATGTTCTCCATTAGAAATGAATGGCTTGTTATAGACATTTTGTCCACAATGTTGCCAAGTACTAAATCTAAATTGTTATGTTTTTTTTATTTGCCGAGATTTCTGGTAATTCATCAATAACATTGATTACATATTTTAATCGTAAATTAATCAAAATTATAACTACCTACAAACATATATTTGGTATACTTCCATCTATTCTATAAGAATATAATTTACCGCACTGAACATGTTCATATAGAACAGTATGAGGATGTATAATATTGGAATATTGTATGTATAAGTTTAGTCTAAATATTAATAAAAGTATATATTTATAATGCGTAGATATATTAAAAACGTAAAAAAAACTCACATTAATGAAAGTAAAATCAAACTACCTACTAAGAAATATCTACAAATGATTTGAGTATTGCACAAATGATTTAAAAAGGCGTATTATTGACAAAAAAGTTATGATTATGAATATTCAAATAAACTAATTCAACAAAATATGTCGCCTTTTTTTCGTTTAATATGGAATCTAAAAAAGTGATGAACTATGGTGATCCTGAACCCAGCAGTTTACCTTCACAATGCTTTTAGTGTTAAAATATCAAAAGCGTCAAATAAATAAATTGCAACAGGATTCCATAATGAACATTGTCTCGGAATCGCACCGTTCAATAAAATAATTCAGGACATTGGTTGTGATAGATTTTTTTTTGTATTATTGGTTGTCGACCAAAATTAACACTTGCAGAAAATATACAAAGCAAAATGCATTACTTAGAGTTTCGATTGATGCAACGGGAGGACTTACGAGAAAGTTAAATATGATATCTGGTAGAGAATCATCTCCAATTTTTCTGAATAAAATAAGTGTTATGGACTATACAAACAAATGTCAATACTGCAGCACACTTGTTATCCGATGTTATCAGAACGGTACGACAGTACACTTTGGACACATGGGAGCATATAAAACTTATCACATATTAAGGGATAACTACCAACTCCATAATATGTACAATCGCATAAAGAAATTCACTAAGTCATGTGAACTATGTCAAAAAAGCAAAATTAACAATCAAACAGCAAAGAGGATCTACTATATCCACGATACCAGTCGGACCGAAACACATCATATCACTAGACTTAATGGGACCGTTGTATAGGGGACAGTTGGGTATGAAATACATTTTAGCGCTAGTTGACATCTTTTCAAAACATGTCAAGCTATATGCCATCCGTCGCGCTAACACAGACACAATACTTAACAAGGTAATACATGCTTATTTACCAAAAGATGGACTAATCAAGAAAATATTGACGGACAACGGCACTCAATTTACAAGCAATAAGTGGACAGAGCAATTACAGGCAAGAGGAATTAAAACGTCATTTACTACCGTACATCATCCGGAGAGTAATCCAGTAGAAAGGGTCAATCGTGAAATAGGGAGGATTCTGCTCTCACAAACATACGACGTGGGTAAAATGGTTGGACAATAAAGAATATTGGTTAAACAATACCACACACCAGTCAACCGGATTCACCCCCACACAAATATTAACGGGAAAAAAATTATCATTGTGCATCGATAAGTTATATATAAGTTATACCACTACCATAGGACGAACAGATACCAAACATCAACATCATAATAGAATTAGCGAAGAGCCGTCTACAGAAGAGAGCGGAACAACGTAACCAAATCAAGGATAGAAGAAAGAAATTTCCCACATACAAAATAGGACAGCAGATATTGGTGAAGGAGCATAAATTATCGTCAGGCATCGACAAAGAAATACATAAATTCTTTCTACTTTATCGCGGACCATACACTATTCATCAAGTCCACGAAAATAACACATTAAAAATCTCAGACGATCAAGGGAAACCACAAATACAAAATTTTAAGAATGTCAAGCTTTATGTTCCTCCCGACCCAGGGAAGACAGAAGCAGAAAGAAGACAATAAAATAAAAATAAATGTTTGTGTGTCTAAATGTCTGTGTACAGGTGGTGGGTATATATGTCGTATCACATATTTTTACTAGATGTACGCAAAACCGAAGCAGGACCCACTAAAACGACACCAGGACCACAAACATACCCGTACTAAATGGTTGGACCGATTACTAGAGTCAAGATATCGAAAGCTTTTTGGCGACGATCATCTGTTAGAAGACCTACCCACTAGTCAATCAATTAGACAGTACAAACAACAATCCAAATAAAAATGCTTTATCATCTGCTAATGTTTGCTTGCGTTCACATATTGCCTCCCATCTGACCCTCACATTGCCTCCCGTGAATTTTATTTAAGAAAATTTATTCGAATTGGCTCCTATTTTAAGTAGTAGCCCTCATGTACTGGAATTGCCTTCGATAGGAAATATTTATAAATTAAATTAACCGAGCAAATAAATGTTAATAAATAATTATTATAAAAAAAAATAAGTTTGTATAAAATTATAAATATCTTAGTAAATAGGCTGGTTATTTAGTAATTTAGACGAAATGTGAAAAATTTCAGAATAAAAGTTTAAAAAAATTAATAATAATAGTATTAATAGTTCGTATAGTGTATTATAATATAAATTATGGATAAAAGAAAAAGAAATATAATTATATAATAATTAGTAATAGGATAGTTTACCTAATGATGTGCTTCATTTACAAATAAATATATCTTTATTAATAGTTTAAAAGTATCAAATTTTTGACAGTTTTTATATTAATGGGAATCTATTTTTTTTTTTAATGCATAGTTTAATAGCATATTTAGTGTTTTTTTAGGGCATAAATGCATATACATTTCAAAGTTTTATAGGGCATGAAGTCCCTAGCCGCCTTAGTTATCATAATTTATGATTCATAACTAATAGCCATAGATCCCGTGTTTTAAAGAGATCAATAAAAAAAAAAGTATGAATATACCAATGAAGAAGATAAAATACTCACAGACTTACAGTCTCTAAATTGTGAAAATTATTTAGCTAATGGCACATCGATTTAACATAAGGTTCACCGCCACAACCATAGCTATAACCTTTTTAGTTCTTTTTAAAATAAAATCCTTTAAATGTATTTAAATACAAAAAAAAAAATATATTTTACTTAGAATTGCTTATTGACAGTAGTCGGCGAGATCATTATGTAAAAACCAAAAATGATATTTTTTTGTATTTAATCCCGGAGTTATATAATTTGAAGAATTTTTTATTCATTAAAGGATAATATATTATTTTATTTTGAAAAACATAAAAAAAATATTCATGTATTTTTGTATTTCATAACTGGTCACACTACATACAACAAACTGTATTAGCTCGTTTTAAGGATATTTTGTTTTTAAACATGTGATGATAGTAATGTGGATATGACGACCACAATAACAATTAATATGAGTAAATAAACCATAACTATAAATATTGACATGAAAATAAATACAATTGAATGTCAAAAACGAAAATAAATAATAATTATGTGGCTGTTTACATTTACTTTTATCGGATTCATATACAATTTGTACGGCGTCAATGTGTGCCAATCCTCGTGCAATGATGGCGGGTTTTTGTATACCGAAAAGGGTGGTGTTAACAAAGTATGTGACTGCAGTATTTCCGATGGACACCAGATTGGAAACGAATGTGAATCGTATGTGGACGCGTGTAAAAACATTTCGCCATGCTTAAACAATGGCACGTGTGTCTCAGCGTTGGGGTATTGGTATTGCGATTGTCCAGATCATTATACCGGACAGAATTGCAATATTTACCATAACGGTAAGTATGCATACATAGCATGCATGATTTATTTATTTATGTAATACAAGATTACAAGTACAAAAAAATATGTAGTTTAATGTTGAGTGTAATATTATACACAATAGACCCAATTCCATCTGCAAATATACGAGTCTTGTCCCAAAAATAAGGTCTCCATAACTATAAAAAAAATTTTAAATGATTATATCAAAGATTTATTCACTATTTTTTGACGTAATCACCGTTCATATCGAGATACACTTTTCGAGTTTTTGTGTACTAGCATCATGTAACTCTCCACTCACCTCTTGTTTTTCAAATAGTAATTCTTTGCTGTCAATTTTTTGTCTGAATTTAGCCTTTTAACACCTTTATTTTTCTTTAATTTGGTGAATAAGTGATGGTCCGATGGTGCTCGGTCGGCTGTACGGGGGGAGATTGTCACAACTCAACATCCAAAAAATGCACTCCATTTCTAGAATTTCAGGTACTTGGTTATTTATGGCTTGACCTAATTTTTTAAACGTCTCACAGTACGATTAATGATGAACCCAGTTGCCATAATTTTTCATTTTTCATTTTCCATTTTGGGGAGAATGAATGCCTCCACTCCATTGGCTGTTATTTCGTCTCTGGTGTTAAGTGATAAACCCACATACTTCTAAGTCATCTTTATTGACTTAATTCAATATTGTCATTATGTTTACATTACGGATTAATCCATGTAAATGTTAAGCAAACCCGTAATCTGCGTCTGGACTCATACTTGTCGTTGGCCTTTTCCGTCTTTCTATTTCACAAAAAGGTTTCCTACGACTCATAGTTGTATTTTTTATATTTTTTCAATGTTTGATATATATCGACAAATCTTTAAGCATATATACCATTTTATTCACCTTTATAAGAAACAATAAATGAAAAAAATTAAGTGAGGTTATGCACGCATTTTTTTTGGTTGATAATGTACAATTTGACTTGTATTAAATGTAACGAATTCTTATGCCCGCCGTGGCCACTCCGAAGTCAAACAAAACGCACGAACCATACGGCTCAAGTTCAAATTATTATATTTATAAAATATAATTACATAATTAATTTCAAAAATCTAGAGAAATTATATTCGTAAAAAAACATTTGCAAACAATTAGTTGCACGAGAAATCTTTATTTTACCCTGGGATATCAAATTTCGTAAATATCTAATTTTCAAACACTCATAAAAATATTTGAAGAATTATGCTCAACTTTTTTTTTCAATTCCAAAAATAACAACAAATAAGGAACTTTGTATTAAATTTTTCATGGTTTTAAATGAGTGAAAAAATTACATTTAATTTACATTACATACCAGAACAAAGAATGTGAAGTACAATTAGCTTGTGAAAATAAAGTTGTTGCCATAAAGTCAAATTTAATTTTTGCACAGTCATAAAATAGATGTCTATTTTATTAACTATATAACATCATAGAATGATAAAAAAGAAACAAATTATATAGGTACCTAGGTCAAAAATCCATATTGTGGCATACTTGTTTAAATATTTACATTAAATTCAGTTTTTCCTCTTTCTGTGCACTTTTCATACGTAACTGCGGAATGGTTTACGTACCTGGGTTCATTGTTTCTTTATTTTATTATATTTTTGAACACAACACTAATAAATAAGAAAATGTACAGTCACAAGTTAATATCCGAGATATAATGCGCGTTTGCGATTAAAAAAAATGTGTTAGGTACTAAAGAAACAAGTTGATGCTAGTAGTTAATGGTTCAGCTTACTTACTTGAAGTAAATAAAAAATAACTAGGTATTGTTGTTAAATATAAGAATAAAAATAATTACCAATTGGCTAAATTTAATATATAAACATATGGTAAAAATCATTTAAAAAATTATCAAAAATTATAGATTTGGCGTCCAGTACCTATAAGATTCAAACTATTTTTAAATAATATATAATATACTATATATTACTATTGTGAATGGATTTATTCCGTAGATAAATAAATAAAATAAAATAAATAATGAATACAAATATTTATGTTTTAAACAGTATGTATATAAATATTTTTTTTTTGTTAATATATGTATAAGAAACAAATAAGGCCTATTTGAAGAAACCGAGTGTGTACTTTCGGAGAAAAATTAGACCAGGCGAATACGTCCAAATGATTTTTCTAACTGAATACTTTGTGAAGTTCAGATTTACACTTGTATTCGTAGATGAATCCAAAACTTATACACAATATGCTAAAAATTATACAATACCAATAAATTATGCTATTAAATTTTGTTTCGACAATGACGACAAAGATTTACCAATGAATAAAAAGATGTGCGAGTATCTCAAAACTACTTACAGTAAATATGTGTACATTTAAAATTACTAGCTATTTAATTTCTGCCAGCAAAAACAATTATTATATATTTTAAAAATTATGTTGAACATAGCCATTATATCTTTAGTAAATCGCCGAGAGACTAGGACTGCGTGGCGGACAACAAATCGTAGTACTCCACTATTACAACTAGCTACGGACACGATCCATCTACTTATCACCTGTTAATTTAGAGTGAGGCCTAGTTATACAGTGTCGTGTTTCTTTAGAGTGATTGCGATCTATAATCTTGTGTTCAACTATATTTCGTGACCGCACTACCATTAACTTCGTAAATAAAATAATTTGTCGCGGAGACGGGTTTTTTTTATGGAGCACCCGTATTTCCGTCATTTGTACGTGCAAAATAGTCCTGGTCTCTTTGCGAATTTATTATATATTAGGTATACGATTAAGAAATATAATTCGATATGCCTATACCTTGTTCAGGTTAAGAGTGCCCAAACTCGCGCATGCATACTGAGCCGCCGACACCTACGCTGCTACTAAACCGTCGTTGATTGTCGGAGTCACTATGTATGCGTCGGCATACCAAAGCACTCCCCGTAGCAAAATACATGCGCGAACAGAACTGATTTTCGTTCAAGCGACTGGGCACTCTTAATCTGAACAGGGTATATAACATTATTAACAAGACCTCAAATAACAAAATCCGTTCTCTGGTTTCCCATGGACCCCCCTCTGGCTACGTCCCTGTTCAAAATTAAAATACGTAGAGCATGCTGCCCTCTACCATTGTGAAAAATAAGCCTCACCCCATTTATAATTATCCATTAATTGATACTTGAATCAAGAGTATCCATAACGCCCCATATGACTCTCCGTGATTTTTTTCTATGGGTGTATGGGAAGGGAGGAGTGAACCAACGTTGCCGGGTAGATACCGTATTTACGGATGCTACTCGAGACTGACCACTATGTTCAGTACTGAGTACATATATATATTATATAATTATCAAATATTAATATGTATTATTGTTTATATAATATTAATATATATAATCAATATAATATACAGTAATCGAAATAAATAAAGTTACAGATAGAAAACTCAGTACCTAACTACTAGTATACAGATTACTATAGGTAACAAATAATATTATTAACAATGTATTAAACAATATAACAATAATATTATTATCACATCAGTTGGCCACTCTATTTATTATCAAGGCTCTCTATATCTAACTATCCAATTTGTTTTTGAATGTAATGAATACTACCGAATCCAATCATCGCAGCCGTTACTGTATGAATCATCGACTTGGTAAATTTTTGTTCTGATTGTAGCATTATACTAATTATCATTAACGACATTACACTTCACTACTTGAATATTAGAGTTGGAATTAAAAAGATAAGACATATTTGTAGATAGAAATTTAATTAAATTATATTTTCAAAGCATTATAAAGTACACTAAATATAGGTAGGTACTAAATAATAATATTTAAGTGTGATAACAATAGCTATCAATAACTTTTGTATTAAAAAAAATAACTGCTCCTCAATAAACATTACTTCATTAAGTTTTGAAGGGAATTCAGTAGTTATGTATGTATAACACTGCCAAATTGTTTAAACGTTATTGACTCATTGTCTCTTAAATATTATGTTTTTAGTTGACGTAGAACAGAAAAAACTACGCTCACAAGAAGTATCGGTAGTTAAAAAATTTTTCAAAATTTCTGTGTAAATTGGGAATCCCGTCTGTATATCTTTTGATTTTATATAATTGAATCACAGCCTTGGTTCATAAATAGCCTATTGATATTTTAATCTCACTTGACAAATCTTCAGATTCTAATTTACCACCAACTAATTTTAATGGTACAGACTTCAATCGAGGTAGCTTATCTTCACTAAAACTATAACTTATTGAAATATTTTCAACTCTTTCCCATTGTCTTCTGTTCTTAAATCTTTAAAAATGATAATAGTTTCTTCGACCATTTTGATGACTAAACCATAATTTAAAGATGGAGATTGCAAGTATTTGTACAGAACATTTGTCTTGGTTAATACATCTTCCATGAAAATGAGAGCAAATACTAACTCAAATGACTGAATACAATTGAGTAAAGCAGCAGCAGCATCAGACTCAGATTCAGCATCATTTTCTGCTATTTCAGCCAAAGTATCAATTATAGCAGTTTAATTGCATTTTAATGACCTTAGTGCTTTACAACGGCAACTCCAGCGAGTATCACTTAAAGATTTAAGTGTTCTAGGACCGTTATCAGAACTTAACATTTATTCAAAAATGACATATCGCTTAGATAATGCTCCAATAAAACTGTAAAGTTTTTGTAAAGTACCAAACATATTTCTAACACATTGTACTTGTTTGGCTAAATCTACCAAACATAAGCTTAAAACGTGAGCATAAGAGTGTAGGTAAATTTTTAGGTTCTAGGTCACTTTGTACGGTCAGGCATTAAAAGTGCGAAACGCGGACACTTTGTACGGTCGAGTAAAAAGGTACTTTGCAGAACGCGGACACTTTGTACTATTATATACATAAAGTATATATTATAAATATAAGTTTTATACATAAGTAGTAACTAATAATTATGTATAGTGTTAATTATTAAAATAGAAAAAATAAAAATAAAATTGTTATAAAATATTGATTGTATTTGTATAATAATAATATCTAAATAAACAAATAATCAATAATATCATTCAAACTACATGTAAAAATGTGTACAATATAAATATAAAAAAAAATGTCAAAAAGTAGTATAATATATAAATAGTATTTAGATGTAATGATTGTTAGATTATTAGCTAATAAAGAATAAAAATAATAACAATTTTAATAATTAACACTATACATAATTATTAGTTACTACTTATGTATAAAACTTATATTTATAATATATACTTTATGTATATAATAGTACTAAGTGTCCGCGTTCTGCAAAGTACCTTTTTGTTATCTTTTGTATATTATGGACATAAAAATAACCACTAAGCAAACACAAATAATATTAGTAAGATCTACATTTCAATTTTCAAGTATTAACATATAATGTCAACAAATAATATACAAACACTTTTAAATTACAAATATTTAATACAAAATATTATTACAATAATACCTACAAGTCACAGACATAAATGGATGTACAAAGCTACAAATGTTAACACAAATAAACATTATGGACAGTTATAACATAGCATTGTAAAACTAGAATAAAATTTTTAAATACCTTCGGCGTTCATTAATAAAATAATGAAATAACAGGTTTTTTCGTTAACTTTTTTTGGGGGGGGGGGGGCAAAAGTATACATTTGCCACCCCAAAAACTGCAACTGCCCCCTTAGGCCCCCCAAAGTTGTCGCCCATGTTAAACATATCAAACAAATTTAAACATGATATGATGTTGTCCGAATGGGCTAATGCTAAATCCACCAATTAATAAGTGTCGATTTCATTTCAAAATCTTGTCAAATTAATTTTTTGCTTTTTTTTATTTACTTTTCACCTATAATCGTTTTTGCATACCAATTCGAGGTTTATTTTTGATTTTTAATCCGATATAATAATATTGTTTTTACATATTTTTTACTTATAGTAATCTGTATAGTAGTAATTGGTACTGAATCTAAACTTATCTTTATTTATTTGGATTACTTTTTACTAATATAGTAATATATAATATTATAATATATATTATATTAAATATTTTATTATCTAAATTCTAAACTAAAACTTTATAAGGCTAAAGCGTATCTTTAGAGAAAGAAAATTGTTATTAAAATAAATTTATATTTATTATTAATTATTACTAGTTAAAGTAAATAAACAATAATGGCATAATTTCTAATAACAATTATTATTATAATTAAGTTACTCAGATATAAATAAAATATACTACACGCCACGAGAGAAGTAGGTAACCAAATCGCGTTCAATTCCCTGCATACCCGTCTATTTGACCTACCGACGTTACACGATCACAACGTTAAGGTAGGTAGTAGCCCCACTGAACGCGATTGCGATTTTACGGTTTTATCGAAACTATAAAATAACCATATCATGGCCGCACTGAGAGCGTTTCGCGTTATGCGTTTTACGATAAATTGTTTTTAACGCAAATAAATCAAAATAGTTTGTTTCCTTGCGATTTATCGTTCTTGAAAAGCTCACCATGTTTGGTTGATCCAGAAAAATTAGCTGTAGCAGTTTTAATAAAAGAACCAATTTGGACGCTCGCCATGCAGATCATAAAATAGGACTACTGTTCAACAGTGTTGGTATGATTTAAGCAAATAGATGAATATAGATAGTAAGTACAATATCTTCTTCTTAATACATAAAAATCTCGTGTCACAATGGAAAATGTATGTGGCCAAACTCCTCCGAAACGGCTTGACTGGTTTTAAGGCTGGAGCTATACACGGCGATATTCGCTACGAAATTCGTCGAGCGGATTTCTCAGCGAATATCGTTCAATCCGGCTATACACAACGAATTCGTTCAAAATATTCGCAGCGATTTTCCATTGATGTTACCATAATTTTGATACAATAGGTTCCGAAACAGTTCTGAAGTTATTAATATAATTCTATAGTAAATATTGTATAAAATAACTCGTGGGGTGAGTTCGAGAACATACACATTACATGGACTTAACGTGTAGTACCTATTCATTCTTCAGTTACTTGTTGTGTCCATCATTCCAGTAGAGTCACCATAGTTAAACCACCGAAAATATGACGTCTAATAAATCAGCACAGCTGAATTTGTAGCTATTGCGTTAGCATTGGAAGTAGAGAAAACGAAAAAAAGTCAAATTTCAACAAATTTACTGTGATTTACGAAAATGCCATATCGGCTGCCTACGCAAAAATTTGATGAAATGTTGAGTCTCGTCAACCAAACTTATTAAAGTTAGATAATATAATAAATGATACGATAACACCTGAAGAAAGTTTGACAATTACTTTGAAGTGAGTAGTATAGGTATTTGTGTTATGTACTATATTTTAACTAGGTAATTATAATTTACTTCATTAATAATAATAAAGAATAAAAATAAATTTTACACCTTGTAAGATCTGTTATCAAAAAATTATGATTATTACAAAAAAAAAATAAAAAATAATAATAAGTACATAATAAACATTACACTTTGTAATCAAAATAGTATATATCTAATACAAAATAAAATAAAATACAAAAACATTCTTGAAATCTAATATAATTTTTTATAAATTAATGGTTTACTCAAGACTATAGTTGGTATTGGGGTCATTTTGTGTTGTTGATGACGATGAAATATTTAAACAATTTTGTTGTAGATTTCGACTTGAAATATCTAGCTGTGGCGGTGAATAGCGCTTTGATATTAATACAGTAAAGAGTATAATTCACTAGGAACTTGATAATATGGTCTTTATGATTGTGGAATGATGGAGGGTGCTAGGTAAGCGGTTTGAGGTTGACAAGCTGGTGTCATATATTTTTTCATACATTCCATGACTTCAATTCGAAATTGAAAATATTTTTCGGTCCCCATCTTTCTCATTGATGGTAAAAAGGAAAGTAAAAAATGTTTGTTTTCATCAAATTCATCTTGTCTTGTTGTTTGAGTTCAATATTTTTCGATGGCATTTAGTAAATTTTCTTGAAAAGTTGAAAGTTTTTGTTTATTTTGTTTTGGCATAACTTTAGTAGCATTTGTTGATACTGTTTCTTGGCCTTCTGCAGAACCCGGGGAATCAATAACATTGATTTCCTCAATTATGTTTCCATTATCATGATCTATGTTTTCTTCGGTACTGCAATTAATAATTAGTAAGTAAATTAAAAATTAATAATTATTTATTTTTTATTAAAATATTACATTTATTTATTAAGTATCGAAAAAATATAAGTAGTTAGATTAAATTTTGTTTACAGATATTTTAAGTTCAAATTTTGAGAAAAATTGAATATCTAATAACTAATCGAAAAATAATGGTAATATAAAAATAATATTCGTGCTTTTATAGACTTGTGTACTTTTTGCCAATATAACGTATCTTATTAACTTCTATCACAATTATTATTATTATTATTATTATGAAATTTACGAACCTTGGTATAAATTTTCAAACCTTAGCTATAAAAGTTGAACATTTTATAAACATTTTTAACTACACTGATTGGTAGTGAACATATAATACATAAAACTTCATGAAGAATAGGAAAAACATGATGATGACACTCATCCAAAGCATCTAATGCATTTTTACAGATATTTTTCCCTAACAAAATAAACATAATATTTAAACCAAATATTTATACATAATATTTTATATATATTTAAACAAAAACCAATAATAAAGTACCTTCTGTTTCTTGTTTACTCCATTTAGCATACCAAAGTTGAAGTTCTCCATTAATTATTTCTTCTGGTACATGTTCAAAGAATGAGTAACAAGTAATTACTTGAATAATTTTTTTGAAGGTGGTATATATTTCTTCATCTTTTATTTTAATTATACAACTTGGAACTAACAACATAAGGGTTACAATATTTTCATTTTCTTTACTTAAAAATCTGTATTTTAAATCTTCTAATATACTTTCTAGAAGAGGTATGTACATATTTATACGGTAGTAGTCCAAGGAATCATTTGATCCAGAATTTATATTCCCTCTATGAGTTTGACGACCAACGAGCCTAGACAATTTCATTTCTACATCAAGTTTCTCAAAAATTAACTTGCTTTCTTCAAATAAACATTTGAATTTGTCCTCACAGCTTGACCGATACTTTTGGAGTACATCTATAACATTATTAATGTGTATTGATGCTGTTACTACATCTTCATCTCGTTTTTGAAGAATTTTACTGATGGGGTATGTAACACTTAATATTTGAGATAAAGAATAAAGGGATAAAATAAAATCACATGTACAGAGTCCAGATATTAAAATTTTAGCTTTTGCTGATGAAGTAATATCATTCCATTGTGAAATTTCAGTTAGAGTCTCTACAATGTTGACAAGTGAATTTTTGAATTGTAATACACTATCATGTCTTTCTACCCAACGCGTTTCGCATAAGCTAGAAAGTGATTTATGACCAGTTAAATATTTTTGCAACACAAAATTACGTTTGGCAGATGAATGGAAAAGAGATATGGTTTCTTTAATAATACAGTTTCGAATAAGCTGTATGTTTGAAGACTTTGAGATACACAGGTTTAAGGCATGACTAGAACAAGGGCTGTGAACTGCATTTTTTGCAAATTGTTTAATTTGTTGAACTACTCCATTAGCCGAGGAAACCATAACTGAGCAACCGTCCGTTCCAACACCTACACAATTATCTAAATTGAAATTAAAATCTTGCAGTAGCTGTACAACTGCATTTCCTAAAATTTTACCAGTTATTTTAGGCTCTTGTATTTCATTAATAGGATCATTACTTACCCCACTATCTTTCAACAATTTATCATTATTTTTTTCAAATATATAGTCGTGGCAATTAATGAATCCCAAAAATTTTCCATTTACTTGTTTTTTAAATATGTAACGGATGATTAAACTTAATTGAGATATGTTAGAAATATCCGTTGTTTCATCAAATATCACACTAAATTGTTTTGTTTCTTTAGCTTCTGAATAAATTTTGTCTAAAATAACTTTACTACAACAATTGATAATTTCATTCTGTGTGAATCCACTTATATAAGTTGCTCTAGCAGTTGACGTTTCTAAATGATTTTTAAGAACATGGTATCCAGAGGCTACTCTATATTTAAGAAGCTGTTTAAAATTTCCTTCATTTATCGCAGATTTATCATTATCAATTGGAAATTCATCAAACGAAATTTTACCATCATCTCGATGCCCACGAAATGCAATATTTTGTTGTCCTAAAAAAATAATTGTTTCAATTATTGGTCTAATGCGAGCACGGTTTTCTGCAACTTCTTTTTTTCTTTGAGAGTCTAACATATTTATTACTTCTCTATTAGAGTTCAAATATGTAATTTTAAAATCGATTGCACATTGAGCAGCTTTCTTGTGATAATGAGTACTATTGTGAACTTCTAATGCACCATCTTTGCCAAGCAATTTTGAGTATAAATTTAGAGGTTTAGTTACCAACCTTTTTAACTGCTCTGTTTTATGAGCACCACCCATTGTAGTGGTTAAAAAAAGTACACATATTTTACAAAATAACCCATTTTTATTTTTTGAATACTCTAACCAGCTGAATTTCTGAAAATGATTCAATCGTAAATAACGTTTTTCTTCTTTTCCCTTTTTATTGTGTAAAGAAAAAGGAAAAACAAAGTCTTCTGATGATTATTATTTCTTTCGAGTATTGTAAATTTTATAAAATCATTCAATATTATGCTTCCACTTAAAACTTGGCTCATATCAATATAATTTGAACTATTTGAAGTTACAATTGTGTTGGATTCTATACTTGGTTCAATCAATAATGGTTCTAGTATCACCGGTTGTTCCTTTTCAACTTGTTTTGGTTGGTCAGGACAAAAATGCTAACTGTTATCTGAAGTTGAAGTAAAATAAGAAGAAATTTTACGCTTCAACATACCTACTATATTTAAAAAACAGTACACGAATAAAACTTTTAAACATGCAAACGCGATGACAATACGAATAATACGATACTATGCGTAAACAATCACCACATGGCTGTGGCGACACCGAATGATAGTACTATCATTAATCGTGCTATCAAACAGAAAAAATGGAGAAAAAAAAATATTGTACAACTGAAAAATCAATTAGCAGATAACACCAAATACCAATGTAAATAAATATTTATAATCAATGGTTGTAGCCAATATTGTAATAATGTATAGTAGTGGCAAAAAGCCCAAGGGGGGTTGGCGGTCCACCAATTACCTAAAATAATTTACCCGTAATTTGCCCCGATATCCACCACTGTCCATATAGCAATACTTAAATAACGTGTCCGGGTGTTTTTTTTAACTTAGAAAAAAGAGTATGATATTCACCTTCTGTTTCTCTATTTATATTTAACTCGTGTACCTACCCATAAACGTTCTTTAAATATTTCAACTTTTGCTTCTATTAAAGCAGAACTTTCGGATAAAAATTGTACGCACATGGTTTGAATTTTACGAAGCCATCTTGGCGATTAAAACCATTCATCACAAAAAAATAAAAGTGTGGGATTGGCACCACCAAAATCGTAAAAATCGCTGGACAATATCACTCGCATCGAAAATCGCGGTCAGAGTGGGCCGTACCTTTAAGGGCCAGCAATGCTTTATATAGTGTATATATTATTTAATGTGTATAGGTACACACAAAACATATTCTAAATGGCACATAATGGGGGAAACGGGGCTTTGTAACAGTCGCTGTCATTAATTAGTCTGCATGCGCGATACGGGTTACTTACTTATTCTCTCGTGGCACGGAGTTAAGAAGTATTAACAAAGACCTATTTACTAAGATAGTAGAAATAGTATAAAAATACATATTTTGTACATCATGTCTCATTTAGATATTTTTTATAAAACTATTTAAAGATACTCATCGATTTATATAATTAAAATTATTTTTAAACAAGATAAATTATATTCTTGTACTGTTATAAAACGTATAATTATATATTCTTTAAAATAATTGTATCTAGTTGATATATGTTTTAAGCCGTGTTATGTGTTTTAATAAAGGAAATTCAACAGTGGGTGCTTTGGTTAATAAATATGCTTTACAGAAGTCGAAAGCAGGAAGACGGGATGTTTATTGCAATGGAGATAAAAGTCAAGGCAGAATGGGTGGTTTGTACAAGATACAACTTAATATTTTCGAAGGTTTGGAGGAAGGGCGTGACAGTAAAGAACTGCTGTTTTCGTATACTTATTATCACTTGCTTGTTGATGACGATTCGACAAATTGTATACCATTTATTGAAAGAGGACAAAACTGGTGTGTAGTGTTTATATCTTATCAACCAACTGTTTAAACTTTAAAAATGCTAACAACATAAAAATAACAAATAATGTATCTTATTTAATTCATATACACAGGTTTGAATAACATTAATTTTTTTAAAACTAAATAATTTATTAAATTAATCACGTGACATAACACCATTTCCCCATCGGAACAGAAATTGCCTTTACAATTTTTAAAACGTAATGAGCAAGAATTTATACACAATTCACAATTTGTTTAATAAGTTTAGTAATAGTGCAGTCAGCAACAATGCATTATGTGTTTCTCACCCTTAAAATCGATCAAAAATCATTATCGTAGTAATAAAATCATAGATTCGATTGAAGAGAACTGTGTTGATATGGAGCTAATAATATCATATTGTCAAAATGATATTATCTAACATTTTAGTCGGGTGGGAATAGATGAGCGAATTTTGGGTTTGGTCATGCAAATGCGTGATAATTATGTGTTAATTCTGTGATAAATAATGGCGTAGGAAAAATGTTAGAAAACCAAATACTTCCTGTTTGGTTGTAAGTGAAGAGATGTGTGAATTAGGGGAATCGTTTAATTGAGCTTACATAAAACGTTCGGTTCCAGACTAGTGCAAATATATTCTATGCTTGTGCTAAATTGCAACCAAATGTATTTGTGATATGGATTTAGTTGGAAACATATGTCGTTGACCACACCCTTACTAAACTTTAATTTAAGCCTAAACCAAATACTTGAAAATTATGAAATGTGTTGTGCAAATTACGTGTTAAATTATTGAAAAACAATTTTTCGATGAGGTTAGGTCGGGTACAAGTACATAAATTTACTTTGTAATTTATTAAACAAAACTGAAAAATATATTAAATCTATATTTTTATATTGGAATATATAATTGATTCACCGCTACTACTCCTTTCTATTCGTATTAATATTTACAATCATTAAAACAATCTTATTTTTATTTTGTGTGTTCAAAAATATGCTTTTTAGTGCAGAACTTGAAGAACCATGTGAATTAAACAGAAATGAAACCAAAGTTATTAAAATCAAAATAATTCCGGACACTGAAGTGTGTGATCCTAATAAACCCATTAGATACACTTATGAATGGAAAATATTAACGTTTCTAATTCAGCCACAATTTATCCAAGGTAATTTATAATAAATATAATATGCAGTTTATATATGAGCACAACATTTTTTCGTGGGGTGTAAAGAGTAATATTAGTAGGGATAACTTATTCGTTTTTTAGATTCTGAACGAAGTGAGAACTGTATTGATTTTACAATGATGTATATTTTTTTTTCTTGTGTCTATCATCAGTGTCTCATCACGTTTTGGAGTAGAATTAAATAATAATGCTTCGATTTTTGACTTCAGCTCCACATAAAAGTAAAAAAATTCTAGTAGTTTTCAAAAGTGACAGGAAAAACCCTAAAAAAGTAACAGATAAACAGGAATTTTTACGTATAATCAGTTTTGGACAAAATTATTTTTTTTTATTTTGCTGTAACTCTAAAACGAATCATTGTAAATACTAGAAATTTTCATCAAATGTTTATATTAGCGATATCTAGTTACCATTTAATTTTAAAAAATATTTTGACCTATTAAGCTTTATATAGAAATTTAAATTTTCGATTTTTCTATGTTTTTTTTTTTTTAAAATGCCTATAAAAAAATTTGGCACTCCAAAAAATCTAAATCTTTAAAATTCAAAACAAGGTTTATTATAAATTTTACTTATCACAGTAAAAAAAAAAAAAATCAAAAATCGTTAGTCACAATTTTTGTTTATAAGCATTTAAATTTCAAATGTTTACGAAATTTGTCAAAATCGCGAAAATTTGCAAGGAATTTTGAAGTTGAAAATTCATAAGATTTTTGTGATTTAAACTAAAGTTAAAAACCCAATACAAGGTTCTCTATATAACTTTTCTTCAAATAACTGTAAAAAAGAACTCCAGCGTCAATATAAAAAAACATTTTATGAGCGCATGAAATTTAATTTTTTA
This sequence comes from Rhopalosiphum padi, assembly GCF_020882245.1. Taxonomy (NCBI): domain Eukaryota; kingdom Metazoa; phylum Arthropoda; class Insecta; order Hemiptera; family Aphididae; genus Rhopalosiphum; species Rhopalosiphum padi. The sequence goes on from NC_083599.1 coordinate 44,459,314, forward strand.
CGAAATCGCGTAAAATAACGATTTAAATATTTGTTGTTATTAAAAAAATATAAGTAGTAAAAACTTGGAACTTTCACTAGTAGTTGAGAAAAATAAATTACAATTTAAATATAGGTAATAATATAATATATCCTAGACTAACGAATTATCTCCGTTCAGAATCGTTTTCCGTATACAATAATACCTGTCATTGTATTCAAATTTAACATATCCATTATAGTGACCTACTCGCCATCACTACTATACAGCACGGCGATATCCGCTTACTCACCTTTTTTTTTTTTTTTGAACATTGGGAGATGTGCTTGATGATGGGCGTCCAACTATTCTTGAAGGTGTTGTTACAGTTATCCCCAATAATATCAACTATTTTTTCAACCTTCTCCGAAATCCAAGTAAATCTATCGCATCTTTTTTTTTTATTTAATTATTTTACCTCATTGATGAATTCTAACCAAGAGTTACTCACTACAATATATTAAACACGTGACACAATATTATAATATTATGAGTGTCCATTTTTTTGATTTTGTGAAACATCGTTAAAAACTTACAAGCTGATCGTGTTTGCCGCCATCGTATTATTATGTCCTACTACTTCCTACCGCTCGATGAAAACATATTTTTTGTTTATCCTGTGCCATTTGTTCCCGAGGTTAGAACATTTGAGCATAAATTTATGGGTTTATTGTCATACCCTATTTAACTAGTCCTAGATTTACGTCTGGAACGTCTAAACTTATTAAAAATGTTCCCATTTTATTTCATTTCTTTATCCGGAAAAATTATTGAAACGGTTCGTATGTATTGTATCGGTCGCGTAAATTTATTTTTTTATTTCAAAGTATAAAATAAATCCAATGATGAAAAAATATTTTCATAAGATAATGACAGTTTGGCATACGATTTACCGCTACATTTAAAATACTTTAACCTTGGTATACCATAAGTTTTTTTTTAATCATCGTTGACTTCGATCATACTTCCTCGGTAAAAGATTAAATTATACACTGCCACTTTGTCCGCGTAGGATATAATATGTTTTTATTTTCCAAGAATTTGGTTTACCGCGAATAGAAAACTTTACCTATAGATGTCCTCTGAACAGAATAACCGAAATAATATGTAGGATAGTACAAATAGGTTGGCTTTTCAGACTCATGTAAATCATTTAGATTAATCGAAGGTGATGTAAATGGTTTTTTTAGTCATTTTAATTGTTTTTTCGGATTGCTAATAGTCAATTTTACCAGTCATTACCACTTTGATTTTCTTCAATATCTTCCAAATCAAATAAAACAAAATCATCTTCTTCGTCAAAATCAGCTTATTTAATCATCTTCCACGTATCCGCCAACATCGCTGTCTACTAATCCACTAAAATCAAACAGGTTTACATCGAGTAACTTGACTCACAACTTGATTCACTATCCGTTAGGTTTTTACTCATTATAAAAAGTATATTGTCTTATTGTAATAATACACAATCATTAGATTGCTTAGGTTGCTTTTTATGTAAAATATCCATATGTAAACAAAAATATTTATGTACTTATAAAATACGTGCGTTGTGTATTGACAAATACGTCCTGTACAGCAGATATCTGGCTTATTTTGAGACAGCGAGTCCGGTTGTACATTATAATAAATATGCTATTTTTATACCATAGACTCTATGGCTTAAAGTTTATTGAAATGAAATTGACATGAACTTTTAAAACAGTATGTCTAGATTCTAGAATATTCCAATAAAATTCCATCGCTTTAGGTGTTATCAGAAGAATATTTACCAAAGAAAAACTTAATCTTAAAATAAACGACAAAATATTTCATTTTGTTCACCTATAAACTTATTTATAGACAGTTGGCAATAGAGCTATATATTTATATTCCAATTCCCGTATCATAACAATAAAAAATATTAAATTTAAAATATTGAAAATATTGAAATCAATATCGTGTGTTTAGCTCTTATAATTTTAAAATAAAAAATAATTGAAAAGTATTTACAAGAGGACTGATAAGATTAAAGCCATTGAGATTTATTTTTAATTTTCTTAAATTATTTTTTTAATTAAATTGTATTTAAAATATTTTGTCATATAAATTCCGTTTCAAACTCAGTAATACAAAACAAAATGCTAATTTTTTATAGGCTATTTACGAAAACAAAATATATGTTAAAGATAGCACATTTAAGAGTAATTAAACGAAAAAAATATAACCCTAATTAGGTTCTTAAAACTTTCTTCTTCATCATCTTTTCCTGGCATTTCTACTCTCTAAGAGTTTTTGCCGCCAGTACTACACTTCGCCACCTATCTCTATTTTGGGCTGTATCTCTCCAATCCTCTACTCCAATGATTTTTAAGTCTTCCTCTATCACATTAATCCATCGTTTCTGGAGTCTACCTCTAGGTCTTTTACCGTGTGGTTTCCATTCCAAAGCTACTCTAACTACTTCATTATTTTGTCTTCTTGCTATGTCACCTAACCATTGTATTCTTTGGCCTTTAATGAAGCTCGTTACTGGTGTTAGTTCCAACAAATCGTACAGTTTTCTGTTGTACCTCCTCCGCCAATTCCCCGTTGTTTCATCAATGACAGGTCTACATATTTTCCTCCATACTCTGTGCTCAAAAATCCTTAGGTTTCTTTCCGTTTGTTTAGTCGTCGTCCAAGCTTCGCAACCATACGTGAGAGTCGATCTTATAATAGTCGCAAACAGTCTTGCTTTCGTTTTCCTAGATAGCATTTTGGATGTAAAGACATTTGTCAGTGCGTGGAACGTTTTTTGAGCTTTATTTATCCGAATACTTATTTCCTTTGACCAATCATTCTTTGTACTTAACGTTGCTCCCAATTATTTAAAACCGCTAACTTTTTCATAGGCTAAATTCTGCGTCACACTGGGGACCTTCCCACTCTTGATTAGTTCCATTATCTTTGTTTTCTCAGTGTTTATTTCAAGGCCTATTTTCTTCGGTACTTCTTCTAACACTTTGGCTGCGTTAGCTGTGTCTTTAACCCTATTTTATCTAAATCGTCACCAAAACCGAGAGGCTGTATTTTATTCCAGCCGATTAGTAAACCACCTTCATCGTCCTGTAGTATCCTTATTACCTTCTCTATGTCAAGATTGAAAATTACTGGCGACATGGCATTCCCGCTTTAGTCCGGTTTCTACTGTTAAGGTTTCTGATGTTACATTTTGTGTTCTTACTCTGTATTTCGTGTTCTCCATACACATTTTAGTTAGTGCTATTAATTTTTTTGGGAAACCAAACTCATACATAATGTTGTAGAAACTCTCTGTGGATACTATCATAGGATTTTTTTAAATCTATGAATAGTTGCCACATATTCTGCCGATATTCGTACCTCTATTCAATTATTTGACCTATTAAGGATAATTGTTCTGTGGATGAACGGCCTTTCCGGAAACCACATTGGTATTCACCTAAACAATTCTCCGCATAAGGGATAATACGGTTTAGTAGTATTCTAGAGAAGATCTTGTACGCTCTATAATTGTCACATACCAGTAGTACTCGTTCTTCCATCCATATTAGCTGGCACAGTCTGTAGATTACTACATGTAACTTCCCCCCCCCGTATTTTATGAGTTCTGCTGGAATATCATCGGTACCCGGCGCTTTCCAATTTTTCAGACTTATTATTGCAGTTTTTACTTCTTCAAGACTTACATTCTCAACATAAGGCTCCGCTCTTTCATATTCGATATGTATTACAGGCTGAGCTGGCATCCTACCATTTAGTAATTTTTCAAAATATCCTTTCCATCTCTCAACTCTTGACTCTGGCTCCATTAACATTTGCCCGTCTTGGTCTCTGATTGCATTTCATATAGTGTTGAATTGCTTATACTGTTTAATGACTCTGAAATAGTTTCTAGTTCTCCCTTGTGTATGGTCATTCTCTGTAGTTTGTAGTATGTTGTTAAACAATTTTCATTTTTCCCTTTGAAGAGTACTTTTGCAGATTTTACGTTCTCGCATGTAAACTTCTTTAGTTATTTCAGTGTTGTTCTTTATAAAGTCATCTCTTGCGTTACGGCGTTTGTCAACAGCAATCCTACAGACATCATTATACCCGGTATTTTTGTATATTATTCTCTTTAAGATTCTTCATGACTTCGTTTTCATAATTTTTCCTCACGATTTCATCTTTGAGTAACTCTACATTAATTTTAGCCCTTTTGCCTTGTTTTAATTTCGATTGACTTTTTAACTTTGATCTAAGTTTGGTAATCACTAAGTAGTGATCCGTGGCACAATCGGCGCCTCTACAACTTCTTACATCGTATATGGTACTACGGTATCTAGTCTGTATGAGAACGTGGTCAATTTGGTTCAGGGTATCGCCAGCTGGCGACCTCCTCGTGGCTTTGTGAATATTTTTATTTGGAACGTAGTACTACTAACCTAGTCAATCCATTTGATGTTGCAAACGCCATCAATCGTTGACCTTTGTCATTGCTGTTACTATGTAAACTTTCCTTCCCTATGCAAGGGAAGTACTGTGGTTCCCGTCCGAATTTTGCATTGAAGTCACCTAGTACAATCTTTATCACGTTCCCAGTTATACTATTGTATGTTTCAGTCAGTTCATCGTTCACATTGTCTTCTTTTACTTCTGTTGATACATGTCCCTTTATTATACAAATATTAATTGGGCTAGTGTTGATGATTAATATTGATATCCGTTCGGATACTGGATTAAACTCTTTTATGTATGGTACTAATGTCCTATGAACTGTAAAACCGCTACTGAATTGATGCGTATTCTCCATTCCAGAGAAGAAAATTATGTACTCTACGATCGTTAGTTGTCCTACTCCCAACCATCTTATTTCTTGTATGGCTACTACTTTAATGTCGTAGGTGCTAAGGACATCGGCTAAATTTTGGCTTGCACCTGTTTTATACAAGCTTATCACATTCCATGTCGCAATCTTAACATCAGCATTCCGTTTCCAAAAACCAGTCTTGAATCCATGTAATCTTGTCCGAGGCTTAAGTGTAATTGGTTTCATAACAAGGTTATTTTACTAGGCATGGTTGTTAACCCTGCGCTTAACCCCCAACCTCGAGGACCAAACTGAACCAACCAATTAAGGTCAGTTCAGGACTCGGGGCCCCGTGTACGCCAAATTCGTATCACAAAGTGGAGCTTCCCCTGAAGGGAAAATTTTACTAACTTTTTTTTTTTTTTAAAGTTATTCTTTTTCAATCCGAAGATTGGTTAAATGATTATTGATGTTTCTTTCCACTTGTCTCTGTCACTTATAATCCTCTTCATCTCCCAGTATGTTCCTATTCCGGTATCTTCCATCAATTGCTTCAGAAATGGGGTTCTGGGCCTTCCTCTTCCAGGTTTTCCTTCAATTTTTCCCTCTATTATTGTGGTTATCCAAGGACTATTCCTTATTACGTGTCCCATCCATGCTTTCCTCCTTAGTCTTAGCGTATTCCATATTGATTTTTGGGTATTCATTCTCCGGAAAACCTCATCATTTTTTATCTTTTCCGTCCATGAAATTCTAAACACTCTTCTCCAACACCATACTTCAAAGGCTTCTATTTTGGCTTTCTCAGCCTTCATTATAGTCCAAGTCTCTGCTCCATATAGAGCTACGCTCCACACAAAGCTTTTTATAAGTGATTTCCTGGTATCCAGACTTATTCTGTTTGAGGTAAAAAGATTTCTCTTTTTATAATAGGCCTGTTTGGCTTGTGCTATTCTACATACTATATCTGTACGGCTTTTCCCATCACTTGAAATTTTGCTACCCAGGTATGAGAAACTTTGGACTGTCTCCAGCATTATCCCATCTAAAGTTATATTTGCGTAAATCTGTTGTTTGCTACATATAAGGATCTTGGTTTTCCGTTGGTTTATTTTCATGTAGTGTTCTTTAAGAGTATTGTTTATTTTTTCGAGCATGTTATTTATGTCTTCTTCACTTTCTCCAATTACAGAAATATCGTCCGCGAAACGCAACATTTGCACAAGTATTCCTCCTATCTTTACTCCTCCAATATTTTCTTTTCTTATTTCTTTCAAAGCTTCTTCTATGTATAGATTAAATAAGGTTGGTGATAGATTGCACCCTTGTCTTACCCCCTTGGCAATATTAGCCTCCACCTGGTTGTTACCTTTTTCAGATTTTATCACTGCGATTTCATTGATGTACAGCTTATGTATAATTCTTCTATCATTATAATCTACTCCAATGTCTTCCATAATCTTAAATAGTTTCGTCCATTTAACATTATCAAAGGCCTTCTCCAAATCTAAGAAAGCAATAAACAGTGGTTTGTTTACTCTTAACATTTTTTCTATGATTATTCTTAAGCATATTATCGCCTCTCTAGTGCCTCTGTTTTTCCTGAAACCAAATTGGTCCTCCGCTAAATTTTCGTTTATTTTCGACTCTATTCTTTTGTGCATTATTTTTGTGAGAATCTTAGAAGCATGTGTTATGAGGCTAATTGTTCTGTATTCTTCACATCTCTCTGATTTCTTTTTCTTGGGAATGGGAATTATGATGCATTTCTCGAAATCCTTCGGAATGATGCCACTCTCGTATGCTTTTCCTATAATTCTAAACAAGATAGATCTTTTCCATACCCATCTAATGCCCTTAATAGTTCTCCATTTACCTCATCTATCCCAGGTGCTTTGTTACTTTTAAGTTCTTTTAAGGCTATTTCAAATTCTTCTCTTAATATAGGTGGTCCTGTGTTGCATTGCATATCTTGCTCCCTCGTTGTGGATAATTGTATAGTGTCTTTCTGCTCGTTTCTATATAGTTTTTCAATGTAATCTTTCCACGTCTTAAGTTTTTCTTCTTCATCACTTATAATTTTTCCATCGCTGTTTTTTAAAAACGTTGACCTATTTCTATATTCGCTGAAAAATCGTTTTATTATCTTGTATGCTTTATCACCCCTGCCTTTGGAAAGGCAGTCATCTACTGAAGAACATTTATCATTCAGCCATTCTTCTTTAGCTTTCTTTGACTCTCTTATAATCATGTTTCTGTATACTTTGTATTTTGTTTTGTCCCCATCATTTTTTCCATTTTTATATTTTCTTCTTTCTACTATGAGGTCTACAATTTTATTAGTTATCCAAGGTTTTATCGGGGTGTTTTTTTCGGTCCCTAGTTTCGTTTCCGCCGCTGTTGTGATTGCTTCTTTTAACGCTTCCCAATCATAATACTTAAGAAAACATTATTTCTGTTTAAGGTCTCCTCTCAGGCTATTTAATCATTTATACATATTATCTCGTGTTTTATTTTTTTTTATATTAATAATTTATTATCAAAACAACGAAATGACATACAGTGTAACAATTTAACAATAAATTATTAATTTATCTACCTCATTAAGCAATACTTGTGGCGAGGTAGATGAGTTAATAGTGTACAATATAATATTTAAAAAAAAAAGAACAAAGAAAATAAATATGATAAGATTAACAAAGAAGAACTAAATTTGTGATAACCAACAATATTAAATACTTAAATTCTACATAATATATAATTAAAGTTCAAGTAATAAGTAATTAATAATAGCTTTTTTATTAGTTATACAATTATTCTTACTTACATTACTAGAAATAATTTTTTTTAGCTACAGCGGCAATGAATTAAAATTAGTTGGACCTAAATAGTCCACAAACTTTTTCCCAAAATTCTTATTAGTGTAGCTTACTTGCATGTCATATGACCTATTTTCCCTTTTGTTATTTTTTTGGAAACCAAAGTAATCAATTTGGAACATAATAGAGAACTGCTTGTATAAATATCTGACCGGTAGAGCTTTAAAAACTTTATAATTAGTAGAAGATGAACTATATAATTCCTTTTTATTCAAACAAATTCTTATGGCAAGATTCTGTTGAATCTCAAGAGGTCTGATTGCATTGTCAGTACAACCACCCCAAACTAGTAAACCATATTGGAAAATTGATTTGTATAGAGAATTATATTCAATATGCAAAATCTCCGTTGGTAAAAGTTTGTTCAGTTTAAATAGTTTTGAAATAATAGATCTTAACCTCACAACTAAATATTCGACATGCAACTTCCAACGGAGATTACAATCAATAATTAGACCTAAATATTTCACTCGAGTGACCCTTATTAACTTTTGGCAGTTGCACAAGTTTAAATTTAAATCGCTAGTATCACAAGAGTGGATATAAATATCATTGAACGGAAGAACTGAGTTATAAATTGAAAAGGCAACAAATACACTTTTATTTATGTTCAAAGTGAGTTTGATATTATTCAATTCTTTAAATATGTTATTTACTCCTATTGTTGTTTTGTGATGAACTTTGTCCCACGTGTTGCTGGAGAAAAGAAGGTTTTGTTTCATATCTTATTGTATTGTGGGTTTTTTTCATTCGTTTACTTATTTTTTTAAAGCTAGCTTTCTTATTATTTTTTTTTATTTTTTTACAACTTACTTAGTCTACAGTATTACGAATAAGAATATAACTAATATAGACACATAGTTAATTAATAGATTCTTTGAAATATATTTTTATCAAAAATACGATAAAAGTTTTGGGCAAAGTCTGATGATCACTGATCAGAAAATATTAAAGAGTAATATGTTATTTTTAATTAGTGTTTGCTGATAATAATTACAAAAAAATATAATATAATAATTATTTATTAGTGAAAATCCCGGCACAAGTTACAGATATTTATACATTAGTGATATGTAGGACCTATACCACGATTACTGCATTGCCGTGCAGCTCATATAGACCGGTAAGAAAACCTTTTTTAAATCTTTATTTCATTCCGACAAAACAAGTAAAATTTTCCTGTCTCTAAAATTTGGTACTTGAGGCATTCACCCCTGTCCTCTCTGCTAAATGAGTCACTGAGTAAATAATGTATTCATTTTCCTACCATTGATATTATATAAACATTCATGTTTTTAATATTCCACAGCAGATGATTTAGAATTTTAAACCTGATTATTCATTTTGTATTTTTATATACAATGTAAAATAAGATTTTGTAGGTGACATAATATTATAATATGTGATTTGGCGTGTGTTTGACTGCAGTCACTGAATAGTGCTGCGATCAATCACGGTTCGGCATTGAAAGCTCTCAGATAAATGATTAGCGATGAACTTATGTCCCACTTACGAGAACAAGTGTACCAAAAACCAATCATACCGTACCCTACTGTAAAAATAAATTTCACATTTAATGGCAATAGTTGCCAAAGCTTAATTAATAATAATTATTAAAAAAATATATTTAATCCAATTACCTATGTTATGGTGTAATAAAAATATGTATTAGCCTGTTTAAATGTTTAATAATTTTGTTGAGTGCAAACATTTTTAACTTTATATACAATTGTTAAGAACGATTTTTTTTTTCATAGATGGCGCTATAAAAAATAGTTTAGTTACCAATATTGACAATGAAACATTAACCAATCAAGATTTGGTAATCCCTCGATATACTTTAACCGAAGGATCTAAAACTGTAATATTTAAAATACAAGTTAAAGACGAAGAAAACAGTTCAGTGCTGTATAAATCAAATATGGCCGTGGTATTTATTAACATTAAACGTGACATGTCAAATATCATATATTTAAATAATTAGTTATAAGTTTAGTGTTATGTAAGAGTATTTATGGATGGATTACACGCTGAAATCGTTGGCAGTCCTGTAAGGTCTGTTAGTAATTCCTTTTTGATTACTTTGGATGCAACACTATCGTACAACCCCAACGAACCGAGCCATAAACAAGACCAAGGCATATATTATATATGGCGTTGTGACGTGGAAGCAGACGATGTCAATTGTAAAGAGCACATGACTACAAGTAAAAAACAATACTATTACAATACAATTACCGTTTTTGGTTTTCATCAAATAATAATATACATATTACGATAAAAACATTTTAGGTCACACACGCAAACTCACAGGGCTATTGAACAAAGCAAAAAAGTATGTATTTAAATTGACTACACGAGTAAGCGACGAGTACGCCAAAAGCGTTGGGAGACCAAAAGATGGAACTGCAGAAATAATATTATTACCAATTGCACTTACCATAGATCTCAGTATTAAGTAAGTTCTATATGAATAAACAGAGTTTATAGGTTTCTATAATAAAGTAAATATAAAATAACAAATTTATTTTGGTAGGTACTATATAGTCTGTACTCCGTAAACATTTTTATTATTAAAAATAATTTATGATATCGTAGTAAGTAGGCAATTGAATATAATTATTTTTTATAATATCTATTCAAAAAAAAAAATTAACACGGGAAATTAGTTTTTAGTTTTTATTATAGTTTATTTTGTGTTATTAACAGGTGTGTGAAAAATTGTAGACATTTATCGAGGCCATTAGAAATTATTTATTTAATGGCCGAAAATAAATGTAATAATAACTGCTCACTCGAATGGTTTTACAAAGAAAATTCAGACGTTACTTTCATCTCCGCAAAAAACATAAGAGAACTTGACACACCGCCTCATATTTGTATATCAATAAAACGGTCACTGGACTACAATAAAGTGTACACGTTTAAAGTAAAAGGTTTGGAATAATAAATAGTGTAATATTTTTTTAAATCATTGTAAAAAGATACCTATAACGATGCGTCGCCTTTTATATTTTTTTCGCTTTTTTATAACATCATACCTATACAGTATACAGGGTTTTTCGTGAGGATTTACCCATTGCTGAAATAATGGAGATACTATAATATTTTGATTTTTTAATAAAATCGACAGGGACGAGAACTACAAATATTTTATGTATTTTAATGTTTTGGTGAAAAAGTTGAAAAAACATATTTTTTTTATTTAATTATTTTCAAAAAAATTGAAGATAGCCATTTTGTAGAGTTTATTTTTCTGAGAATATTGATGTTTCAATATTTTAATTTTATCAATATCCTGATTTTTAATACTTTTTCTAGTTTTGAAAAAAACTGCGAATTATTTAATACGATAGTAGTGTCACTGATTATAAATACTTATAATGGTATATTAGTATTTACAAATTATAATCAATGGTGGAAATATGCCATACCAAATTACCAACAGGCCATATAATATTAAGTATTACGTATTTACTATTTAATATTTATATGTTCGTGGACAAAATGCCTTTTTTTACTAAATCCAAAGTAAACAAAATAAATTTATTTTATCTATTGATTATAATTAATTATATATAATCGTATTTAATACTAGGTATAACAAAGATGTACATATTGACATTTTGTACAAAAGCTATTTATTTTTATTTAACAATTTTAACAACATTCAAGAAACAAAATACGTTTATTGCGAGCCACACTAAGAGCGTTCGCTGGGCATGCAAGTACGCAGGTCACATGTTTGATACAAATGATACAATGATACCACTATCTTTTTAAATAATAATTTGGAGTTTTTTTTCAAAACCAGAAAAAGTATTTTAAAATCAGGAAATTAGATAATGAAATTAAAATGTCGAAACGTCAATATTTTCAGAAAAATGAACTCTACAAAATGACTATCTTCAATTTTTTTGAAAATAATTCAATAAAAAAAAATATATTTTTTAACTTTTTACCAAAAAATTAAAATAAACTAAAACATGAAATATTTGTAATTCTTGTCCTTGTGAATCTTACCAATTAAAATATTATTTTTAACGTAAAGACTAGGCAAATGTAAAAAATTTATGTCACTTAAGTATTAGTTATTTGTTATTAGTTTATGGGACATTTTATGGTACATAGCTTAATAATTTTAGACACGTGATAAAAAATTTAGTAATTTGTAATACTCATTCTAAGTGGCTCAAGAGGTGTGCCAAATTTGTGTTGTAAATACCTATTTAAATTAAAATAGCTACTAGTTAAAATCTTTTATAAAAATGTTCGATTTTATTAATTAAACCAATGTTATGTGGATCCAAAATTACTGCCATATATATTATATTCTTCGGTGAATATTAAGAGTAACTGTCTTTCAAAACGTCTTTAATGTTGGTCATAAAAATAGAAATAATTTGGATGATAAGGGCTCCTTTCCCCATGGATGATGGATCTGATATGATATTAAATATAAAATAAGACACTTAATTTTACTTTGCTTAGTTCTCCTAATCAAATGTATCATTTTTCTAACAATACATTTGCATTCTTTTTTTTTCCAAAATAGACAAATAACACTATCAAATTAGCTTTAATAAAAAAATTAAAAAAAAAACACTATCAAATACTATTTTGATGTCAGTACACTGCATTCACCCGTATACCTTTGCTAATAATTTTATTTTTATTATTATTATTATTTTTTTGGTTAGACTCTATTTCCGACCAAGAAAGCTCCACAATTATTAGAACAATAGCTGAGCCAATAACAGGAAATTGTCAATTAACACCTGTTTCGGGAATAGCCGGGATGACGTTGTTCAATTTAACTTGTTCACAATACCTAAATAATGTTCTATCTTACTATTATTATGAATGGTATAAAAACGTAAACGACCGAGGCGAATTAAGTAATAAAATTAACAATTTTATTAGTTATTATTACTGTTTTAATATAAAGATTATTTATGTTAATATTTAATAAATTATTCGTACTCGATATAATTACTAATGATCCAACAGTTTATAATTTATATATTCTAATAATATAATGTTTATTTATGTAACGAAGGTTTACTCATGGACTGGGGAAACAGTACATTAAGTAATATTATACTACCGACGTCAGGTAAAGTAAGTGTCATTGCTGTTAATTCATTTGGAAACTATGCATACTTCAATATAAGTGTCCAAGTAATTTTTTTATATATTATATTTTAATAAATAGACAATAGTATCTGCCTATATTTTTTAAAATTAAATAATAAATGTAATTTAATAGATACTTAAAAACAATGATAGTGAATTGGTTAAGATGTTTAAAAGGATGAAAGTCGAATTGATCAACGGTCGCACATCAGGTGTGTATACAAATACATAATATAAATCCGTTTTTTGTTACATTTAGTAATATATCTATTAATTAGTATATAATTTACAATACACAACATGTTCTTACAGCAACGGTACGAATATTATCATTCATATGTGATATACTTCTAGATACTAGAAAGACTGACGGATTTTCTGTTTTATTGGATACTTTATTCAAGGTGTGTTATTAAACAATAATATATGATGCCTTGCGAATAAAAAAATCGTTTTTATTTTATTCGATTCGTATAAGTATTACCTGTTCTAGATTCGATCAAAGGAGAGTATTTCATGTATTGAACAAACAGCATCAGCTCTAACAAAAGTCGTTAATACGTGTTCCGTAGTTAATGACCATAAAATAAAATCTGCTGATGCACTGGCAATATCAATAAATCTTTCACAAATCACTAACAATCTCTTCGAATATTTGAAAACCCTACAGAGCGATGACTTTGAGGAAAAGACAGAGCAAATTGAACGGATCTATAAGTACGTTATGCTGAATGACGATACATTTGAAAATACCTGAAATCATTATTTTGATTATGAACAATGTAGGTAACTAATAAAACTGAATTTACTCTTTTATTTTTTAGTCACCTGAAGAATATTGTTGACGTCTTGATTAATGACACAGACTTGGTAGTTTACAACTACAATAGTTCAAATGTTATGCGATATTTTTGGTCGTCGTTGGATAACGTAAAAATTATTGTTTAAAACATTTTATTTTAATTAATTTTAGTTTTACTTCGTTTTATTCGTAGATGGTCTTAACAACACAAAATATTGAACATACATTAATGGTTTTCGGTGAATCGATTTTATTACATCGGCTTTTATTTGAAAAACCAAGAATTTACGAGACTACTAAATCTTATTTTTGGTCAAATGTACGCCTTATATAATATTTACGAACCCGCGAATAATTTTATATTGAACACTGTTATTTTAGATACTTGATGCCGATATGTTAAAGAAACAAAATAATACCATTAGTTCCATCTTAGCCGAAGAATTACTGAAAGATAAAACACAAGTGTGGGGGCTTAATGTATACATTATTTTCCTATCTTATATTGTATAGCACTTTACACATATTAACATGTGTACATATTGTAGATATTTGAAATAGATAAAAAATTAGCAGTATGGGCCCATACTAATAATTATTCGGATGAAGTCAATTCAAATGTAAAATATGTCGCGTTGTCATCCTACGACCAACCGATAAATGGAAGTAATTTAGGACTAATTCATGAATTCATTTCACCGGTGTTAATAACTTTTAATATCACTGAAACTGTGCATAAATTCAATAATTATAAAGCGTACACAATAATTGTACCTCCAGTCGGTTCTAAAGAAATTGAGTTTGATGAGGCTATACGGGTGTTCAGATTGGACATGACTGAGATTGGAGCGATTATCGTAACGATTAAAGATTCTTCACACAGTTTACTGGTATGAAAAATATTCATTTTGAAACGAAGACATTCGTTGTATGATTGTGTACACTTGAATTTAAAAATAGATCACGTGGACTAGAGATTGTAGACCAGATTCGGCACTGATGGCTGACGAACAATACACGACAAAAATATCGGCAGGCGATAATTGTCAGATCACATTTCAAACGAACAAAGATAACCAAAACGATATACATTATATTGGTATATTTGCAGATACATCGGTGAGTTAAATTAAAAAATTAACAATTAAATGTAGCAATCAGAAATATTAATACACGGTGCATATCGTATTTATCTCAGTATATAATACGTATATTGTATACGTAATTCATCCAAGCTAAACTATATTTAGGTATTGTTATGTATATGATGCTACATAACATATAAAACGTACCTAACTATTTGAATATTTAATAGAAACAATCATAATAACTTTTAAAATATCTGTATTAAATAGCTCTATGAATAAAATATATAGGATTTTTATGAAACATAAACACAGATATATTGATTATTTTGACATTTAAGTAAAACTAAAATTATATAATATAGTAATAATTAGAGGCTGACTGGGCAGATAATATGGATCAAGGAGATTATAAATAATGTATTTTTAATAAATGAGTTTATAACAATATTTAGTTTATAAAGCCTTTTTATTTCAGTACAATTATTAAAAACAGTGACTTAGTTTAGTTAAGTTTAACTAATCTCTATATTTATCCTATAATTGTCTATTAACAACTGGTAAAAAATAGGGGAAGACTTTTATATCAGCTTTTATGGGCTGCATGCAAAATTAAAATAAAAGTTATTAAAAATATAATTTTAATTTATAATACTAATATAAATAAATATATTTAAAAAAAATATAAATATATATATTAAATTTAATATGCTAAATAAGTATATTTATGAATAGCAACAATTACACTATGAGTTTCACATTGTGATTTTGTTCTTACTAATTTCGAATAAAATGTATAAAAAGAAAAAATTTAAAATTCAAAAAAAAATATTAAACTTTTTACCTTTACCAGTATCAGAATTAGAAAACAGAACACAAAACCTACACATAGCCCCATTTTCTATTTCAGAATAAGCCAACTATGAACATTTTTTTATCCAACTCATTTGAAAACGTAAATTTCGTTTATTGTCTATAGGAAAAAATATGTATTTCCTAACCTAACCTAACCACTAAGGGGGGGGGCATGAATATGTAAGTAATTGTTCACTTTTCAAATCATTTAAAATAATATTTTTTCTCTTAAGTTTATGTACGCACTTGTCTTGAGAATCGAAATTTATTGATGTAAAAACTAAATTTTCATTTTCGATGTTTTCGATATTTCTTATGTTGTCAGTATTACACAGTATTGTAGGTATCTTTGGCAATTTATTACTCATATGGCTGCTCTATACGCATTTGGCTTATCATTTTCCCCGTTGTTTCTATTTGCATCTCTTTTATAGCTTTCTCCAAGGCTAAATTGAATAAGGTGGGTGAGAGCGAATCTCCTTATTTTAATCCTGTACTAACTTCGAAAGCTTCAGACATTGTTTGTTCAGCTCTTACTCTGTACACCGTGTCTTCCATGCACATTTTCGTCAAAGCTACGATTTTCTTTGGGATTCCGAACTCCTTCATTATATTATACAGGCTTTCTCTATGTACACTGTCATAGGTCTTTTTAAAATCAACAAATATTTGCCAGATGTTTTGGCGGTACTCGTACTTTTTTTCTATTAGCTGGCTAATAACTGACAGCTGTTCGATCGTTGATCCTCCCATTCGGAATCCACACTGATATCTTCCTAGGTTTTCTTTCACGTAGGGTGTTATCCGGTTTAGAAGGATCCTCGCAAATACTTTGTAGGCTGAGTTAAGAAGAGATATTCCTCTATAGTTTTCGCACTTGGTTTTATTGCCTTTTTATGTAAAGGTATAATTACAGCTTCATTCCAAGTTGTTGGCAAGTGTTCGTCTTTCCATATCTTCCGACATATTCTAAACATGAAATAATGCATTTCTTTTCCACCGTATTTAATGAGCTCACCTGGTATTCCATCAGATCCTGGCGATTTCCAATTCTTGAGGTTTCTTCTTCGGTCACTTCACTTATCATTGGATCAGCTCCATAATGTGTTTCCCTTCTCGTAGTATTGTCTGCGATGTCTGCATTTAATAGTTCAATAAAATATTCTTTCCATCTTGCCGCTCTTTCTTTAGGATCCATGATTAGCTCATTATTACAATTTCTGATGATTTTCAGGCTTGAGTTGAAAGACTTGTACTGTTTTATCGTCCTAAAAATATGTCTAGTCTTACCCCGCGAGTGATTTTTCTCCGCTTCTTTTAATATTTCATTGAGATACTTCCTCTTCTCTCTCTGCATGATTCGTTTGCAGTTTTTCCTCTCTAAGGTATAAAGCTCTCTTGTGTCTATACTGTCTATACTGTCTACTCTGATGAATTTTTCTCGGACTATACGTCGTCTTTCTACTGCT
Source organism: Rhopalosiphum padi (assembly GCF_020882245.1). Classification (NCBI taxonomy): domain Eukaryota; kingdom Metazoa; phylum Arthropoda; class Insecta; order Hemiptera; family Aphididae; genus Rhopalosiphum; species Rhopalosiphum padi. The sequence continues at coordinate 44,476,350 of NC_083599.1, forward strand.
TGTCGGCATTCTTCGTTATACCATCTTTTCTTAGTACATTTTATTTTTCCTACATGTTCCATTGCAATTTCTTTAACTGCTTTGCTAACTCTGACCCAATCTCCATCCATGTAATTTAGTTTTTAGAATTTAACTTAAATTAGAATTTAATTTATTATACAAAAATTAGTACAAAATATTATACTTACGTGATAATATTGTATTATAAATCTTTTAATGTTATTCACTGTATAGTTAATTTGGTCGAAATGAACCGTGTTTAATTCTTTTACGTGACTACATGGAACACATTTCATAATATCGGAAATTCGGAGATAAAGTACGATAGCCGATATGTTATCGTACACGCGCGACAATCAATCGCGCGTATATATAGGTATACGGATTTCCTATATATCGCTCACATGACACGAAACAATGCGTGTGTTTCACGATAGTGATGCAGACACCAGGTCCATGTGAACTTAGTTTAATTAAGTTCCGCATATATATTATGTACAACTTTTATTAATAATTATTTTTATTTTTTTTTTTTAGGGGGGGGGGGGGGGGTTAAACAACCATTGCGCGAAAGCTCTTTGGGTCATTGGTAGTTCTAAAAAATAATTATAAAAACTTAATGGTAAAATTTACGTACGAATTTAAATTATACCTTGGATTTACTGAGGGTTCTTGTGCCCATACGGTGGAAATAATGCATCACGTGGATACTATATAATCTGTGTAAATGCATGACCTTTTTCAAGGCCGGGACATTCGGCTATTAATGCTAAAAAAGCATCTTAAATTTTGTCACTGAGTAAAAATGGTAAGCCGAAAAATAATTTTGCCATTGATCTAATTCATTGTTATTGTATGCATTTTTCAAACTCGAATCTCCATTAATCTTTAGATATTTTATTTAATTTAAAAAATGCTTCTAAGTCATAAAGGATAAAGCCCAGTATATTTTATAAATTAATTTATAGATGAAATTAGATTTTAAATATTACTTTTCTCTGTTAAAAAGCACTTAACAACCATTTGTGTAAAAATGTGGGAAAGACTATATTCTCCCAAATATTTTAAAACTAGTTTACTTTTTTGACCGAGAATATTAAAGTACTTTTGACCACATTAGTACGACGAGCAAAAAATATTTGCTATATAATTTGAATTTATAATATTTCTAACTAACAAAAAACAAATACTTACAAAAGTACAGTAGAAACCGTTTATAATGACACCGGTTGTAATGACATATTGGGTGTAATGACCTTAGATTAAAGGTCCCGGCAAAACTCCTATATTATATGTACTAATTTATATCGATTATTATGACGTCTCTATAATGACGATACGGATGTTACGACGGTTATTTTTTGTGATTTTGGAAAAATGTTTTATCTATAATGACTACTTTATCGAAGGTAGGTACTATAATAATCGATAATAAATTTTATTTTTATGTTTCGACGTCAATTTATTTTTATTTTATCTTCAGTGTACGGTTAATCGTCGTGCTGTTAACTGTGTTTTGTGTTGGTGTGTTGAATATTGTACAATATTGAAAAATGAGCAAACGAAAACAATTCACAATTGAAGAAAAAGCTAATATCATTTTTCGTTTAAAAAAAGGTGAAAAAAATTCCGACATATCTAATGAATTAGGCGTAGGCTACTCTACAATTTCTAACATATGGAAAGCTCGAGACAAAATCGAACAAGAGTTTCAAAACGAAAAATTATCAATTAAGAAACTTCGAAATTGTACAAATACAGATTTAGACACTGTTTTATTACAATGGTTTAAAAATCAAAGAAATCTCTGCATTCCAATTAATGGACCGATTCTTCAGCAAAAAGCGAATGAATTAGCTGAAGGCCTTGGCAAGCATAATTTTAATTGTTCCACTGGTTGGATTCAAAGATTTAGATCAAGGCATAATATTGTGTTTTCAACAATAAACGGAGAATCAAATTCGGTCAACACTGAAATAACACAAAATTGGCTCGAAAAGATATGGCCTAAATTACGGGAAGGATACACAGATTACCGAATTTATAATGCAGATGAGACTGGACTTTTTTACAAAATGCTCCCTAACAGAACATTAAAATTTAAAGGTGAAAAATGTTCAGGTGGTAAAATATCTAAAGAACGTTTGACTGTCTTAGTTTCAGCAAGTATGACTGGTAAAAAAATGAAACTGGTTATAATTTGCTTAATATTTTTTATTCATACCATACATACCTATCCGTGCTGACTGCTGGTCCTCGTTCGAGTCACAACATATTTTAATTAATTAATTTAAATAAATAAATGTTTTTATCTTTACTTTTTTTCTATATTATGTACCTATTGAGGTTTCAATTTTTTTTTATCATTTTGGTTATAATGGCAATCGGTTATTATGACCTATTTTCCTTGGTCCCTTGAACGTCATTATAAACGATTTCTACTGTATATACTTTTTTTTTCTTTTTCTTGCATTACACGCCTTAAACGGTTTCTGTTATCGGCCTCCTCCATTACTACTGTTTGATCTGTTCTTTTTAGATCATTCTTTGTACGGTCCATCCACCGCTGACGCGGTGACAAAAGTATATATGCAAAATATATTTTTGGAAAGTAATAGAAGCCGGTTAAAAAATGCTATAATATTCTTGGGCGAAAAGGTAAAGTAGTTTTAAAATATTTGGGCGAAAAGAGTCCCGCCCAAAGAGTATCTCAAAGACGTAGGTATGGTATAAAGTTCTAAAAAAAATGTTGGTACGTAATCAAATCCAAAACTCATTCTGTGTCATCATATATTTTAAATTTTCCTTTGTAGTTATACAAACAAATTCATCGTTTTCTGGAACAAAAACAAATTGATGTTCATTAAATAAACAAAAATCATTTTCCACCAGTTTCAGTTGAGGCATTGATCGTTGAATGATGTGAAACAACAGAATATATTTTACGTCTTAACGTTTTCTTATAAAACAGTATTTAAAATTATTTAAGAGAAAAAAACGAAACGAACACGACACGAACGAATCACAAATAATACTGTACGACTATACGATGAGAGCGGATTTGTCATCAAATTTATATAGATATAATATTATAGATAAATATTTTCGTATCTACCTATCTTATTTTCGTTTTTCATTTCTGAATACTCTACTTGTGCTTTTCTTTCTTTTATACACAATTTCTTTTTCTATATTGTGTTGGCCATTAAGCCACTGGTTTCTAACTTCTTCTCTCCGATTTAGAGCATCTTCACACACGTCGTTGAACCAAGGTTTTCTTACAGCTTTTACTTTTCCGATTTCTGACTCTGTCACTACCTTTATAGTCTCTTTAATTTTCTTCCATTTTGCATCAATTGAGTCATTTATAACTGTATCTACCCTCCTGATTTTTTCCGACATCTGATACTTGAATCATGCTTTCACACGTATTTATATTGTTTAGTTTAGCTGTGTCATATTTGTCTATCACTATTCCTTTTTTTTTTAGTAACCTTTTATATTTTGACCGTCATTTTTCCTTTAACCCGTCATTGGTATCGTGGTGAGCGCGGCTACTACTATGAACCACTTGTTTATTTATGACTCGATTCATTTGATACTATTTATACCTTCAATTGACACATGTCTAAATATACTTTTGTAAATATAATAATTTTATAAATATTTCTTGATTAGATATCCACATACAATGTCATTAGTATCCATTAAGTGAGCGTTGCGCTCACTCAATAATATTGACGTAATATTTTTTCGTAAACGCGTGCGCATAATATATTTTTGTTTTATTTGATTTTCACGTTTTTATTCTAAAATATCCGACAATGTGTCTTCGTGGCTTATAGAATCAGAAAAAATTGATTATTTAGAAGATTTGGATGAAACAGATGCTAATCTCGATTATGTTGACTGTGCTAATGAACATATTGAAAATGAATATGATGACTCTGACGATGATTTTTCTGAGTCAAATATAAGTAATAGTAATAGATCAATAATTATTCCGCGATCACGTTCGAGAAGTCTAAGTCCTTTAATAGAACCACCGTATTATTTAGGGAAATATAATATAACTAAATGGTTTTTTGACCCACCGTCTAATAAAATATGCACTCGGCAAAGTAATATAGTTTTACATTTACCAGATGTAAAAAGAGTTGCTCGCGATGCTGTATCAATTTTAGATTGTTGGAAATTATATTTTCCAAATTCAGATGTTGATAATATAGTGAAGTGCAGTAATATTTATCTAGATAAACTTCGTCAAAATTATAGTAATCAAAGAAACTTACGTGAAACATCAAACATTGAAATAAATGCACTATTCGGACTTTTGTATTTAGCTGGGGTTATACGCAGCAACCATCTCAATCTCGATGACTTATGGTCAGATGACAGCCTAGCACCACCATATTTTCGTGCAGTTATGTCTAAAGCTCGATTTTACATTTTACTAAGGGCTTTGAGGTTTGATGATATTGGTACTAGAGCTACAAGAAAACAAACTGACAAACTCGCACCCATTCGTACATTATTTGCTAACTTGTGTTACGAAGTCAAAATAATTATACAGTAGGAGAAAACGTCACAATAGACGAAATGCTCAAAGGCTTTAGAAGGTGATGTAGTTTTCGGCAGTACATTCCAAAGAAGCCTAATAAATACAGAATAAAAATTCAGGCCTTAGTTGATTCCCGTACTTTCTATACAGCAAACATGGAAGTTTATGTTGGGACACAGCCAGATGGACCATATAAGTGCGATAACAGTCCTATGAGCATTGTAAAAAGAATGGTTGCCGCTATTTCAAAAACGGAACGTAATGTAACCATGGATAATTGGTATAGTTCGATACCATTGTCATTAGATTTGTTGAAAAATTACAACCTAACTATGGTTGGAAAAATACGGAAAAATAAACGTGAAATTCCTCCATGTTTTTTGGACACAAAAAAAGAACATTGAACTCATCTGTTTTTGGATATGGAGAAGATATTTTGCTTACATCATATGTGCCAAAAAATAATAAAAATGTGTTACTTATTTCAACCATGCATGAGCGAGGAGACATTGACCCTCAATCTGTTGAACAAAAACCTGAAGTTATAATGTTCTACAACCAAACAAAGGGTGGAGTGGATGTTGTGGATGAATTGAAGGGCGAGTATTCAATTTCTAGAATTATTTGCAGATGGTCACTTACCATATTTTTCTCCTTGATGAATATAGCTGGAATAAACAGCCAAATTATATATCGAGAAAATTCCGGGAAAATTTTAAGTCGTGAATTTTTGAAAAACCTAGGAAATGAGTTGACAAAACCGTTTATGATAAATTGCCTTCAACAATCAAATTTGTCCATATCACTTCATCAACAAATTATAAAATTGTCTGGTCACAAGACTGCTATCAATGTCGATCAAAGCTCAAGCAGTGGTAGTCGGCCTAAGTGTACGAAGAGCAAAATCGGAATCATTTGAATATTTGGACTGTAATCCGTTGGATTGTATATGTCGCCAAATACTTTGACATAAATGAAAAAAACAGCCCTTTATATCGACTGAAGGAAATACACTTTGCAGCATTCATTGCACCTTTTTCGAAATCGAACATAATAGATTTTGGACTGAGTTGTGGATGTAAGGATTTTAATGCAAGAAACATGCGTTTATAAGTCTCTTCTTTCTTATTTGGTAGTAAAATATATGCAGTTGGTACGACATTTGAATAACTCCGTGTATTGTGTAAAGTTGATTAAAAATATGAGGTGAACATGAAAAAGTGCCATCCGCCAACCAATGTTCACATATTTGCATTAACTTTAAATTAAAAACCTATCATGGTAACCGTCATAATTAACACTATCATACTGTAAAAAAGTCTCACCACTTGTTGTTTTCCTGTACTTGTCTGGTATTTTAAGATCGTTTAACGATTTTGGAATAGGTGGAGCACATGTTCCGATTTTTCGAATTCGCTGAACAGTACATTTTAATTGATTTAAACTCGGTAGTTGTCCTGCTGCGCTTTGTGTAATCTATAATATTATGTAAATTATTGTCTAATAAAATAAAAAAATAAAATTATGTTAATAAAAATGTGCAATGAAATTTACTTCAGATGTTATAGTCCCCACAACACAGTGAGTTGTTAGTTGCTTATTTTTTGCAGTTTCTTTTAATTTTTGGATGGCCTCTTTTGCTTCAATTTTGCCTATGTCGGGAACGTGATTATTATGATCGGTTGTATGAAGAACAACTTCACTAGAAGAATGTAAACGTCCGCGGCATTTTTTTTTGTGTATTCTAAACACCTCCAAATAATTTTATCTGTTGTTTCACGTTCTTTTTGGTATAAGAAAGATTTATATTTTAGTATTATTCCACCTTTTTGGTTGATAATATACTCCATAGTGCATGCTGTGTGCTGTGTTATATTACCAAACGAATACTGCCGTGTGCCCGTGTACGAGCGTTCGTACACGAAGCAAACAAATTATTGCTATCTTTTAAATAATAAATATTGCGATAATAATGACGCGCGAGATTATTGATGTGCTATGAAATGAACCACGGCGTTATTTCCGCGATATTATTACCGCGACAATATTATCGCGATAATTTGACGGGACACCGCATGGCGATACCAACAACGGGTTAACCAGATAGTGATCTGAATTACCATCGGCTCCTCTCATCATTCTTATGTCTTGAATACAGTTTTTGAATCTTGTGCTCACTAGAATATGGTCGATTAATATTTTTATGAGGGAACATTGCGCTTTTCACTATAAGACCATCTCCAAATGCAAAATCGACAATTCTTAATCCATAATCATTTGTAACTTCGTGCAGGTTGTGACTACCAATTATTGGTCTGAATGTAGCCTCTTTACCAACATTTTTGTTTCGGTCACCTAAGACTATTTTTATTCTGTATTGAGGTAATGCATTTACTGTTAAGTCCAAGCACTCAAAGAAATCACCCCTCTTCCTGTGGCTTATCTTCGGAAGGCGCATGTACATTTATTAAAGTTATGTCGAAAAACTGCGCTTTCATTGTCAACAATGAGATTCTTGGATTAATATCTTTGAACTCTTTTATATTTGGTATTAAGCTTTTATGTACAGCAAAACCAGTTCCAAACTGGCATTGTTCATTACATTTACCATAAAGTATTGTTATTTCTTGTATATCTAACGTTCCAATATCATCCTATCTAATTTTTTGAAAAGCCACTATTTTTAACTTGTAATTCTCGATTTCTTTAACAATGTTTTGGGCCGCTCCAGGTTTGAAAATAGTACGTACGTTCCATGTCCCAAACAATAAGCCATTTTTCCGATTTCCAGGCTATTATCCAAAGCTCCACGTATCCGAGGCATTAGATCCTGAACAGAAGATTTTTTTACTAGGCAGGGTGGTTAGCCCTGCGCTAAACCCCCAACTTGGAGGACCAGTCTACTCCAACCAATGAAGTTCAGAGTAGGGAGAACTGAACCAACTAATTAAAGTCAGATAAGTTCAAATAATTGGTCTAAAAAAAAATGGATAACTAGGTTATATGATTCTTTTTTTCTCAGAAATGATTCTAAAATCAATTTTGTCAACATCATAAGATAAATTTCCCTAATTCCTCTGGTAATTACAAATAAATATTTAAAACATGTAAATTATAGAAGAAAAGTTATAAACGGGGTATGGTCCCAAAATTAATGTCGCAACGCTCTTAGCGCCAAAAGGAATTGTTATTTCCCCTTAGTTTTTAGCACTCTTGTATAGCGTTATGGACTTAAGTTTATATTTAAGTCTTAATAAAAAAAAATTTATTTTTTAGTTATTTTTCTCAAACTCAATGAGTATAAATTAATTTTAAAATAATAATTTTGTTTTAGTTTTAAAAATCATGCAGTAAAGGGATCATACAGAGTGTAATTCGTCTATTTAACAAATGCAATAATGTTAAATAGATGAGTTACACCCTGTATAAATATATAATATATATATTTATTATTATTATAATTATACGATTTTATAGCATTTGTTTCTGCTCTGTCCCGGATTTGCTTGATGAAATTATGGCAACCTTACGCTTATTGTTATAGTCACATAATTTTTATGTCAAGTACATGTGATATTATAGTATAAGTATATATACATTGCCATTGTAATTTTATGTTTTTGCAGGTCAATAACCATTCAACGCTTAATAATTTAAATGAAATAAGATTTAACATGAACATGGTTTATATACAATGCCTGTACTGGAAACATGGTACTTGGTCACTCAAAGGAATGGAGATTGGTCATGATAGTTCGGTTGACGGAAACGTACAGTGTTATACTTATCATTTGTCGATGTTTAAAAGTTCAATTTTTGTGATACCTGACTTAATAAATCCACTTGATGAAATTCATTTATTTTCGACTATAGCAAATAATATGGTTTGCCTAATACTAGTATTGATAATTTTTATCTTGTATTTTGTCTTGCTGTATTGGTCCAGTGTTAATGACAAAAAAGATATATTCATGGTGAGAAAATTTAACCAGCTTGACAATTTCTTATAATACTCAAATTGTCTTTTCAGAACCGTATAATAATTCTTGACGACAACTATATGGGCGAAGATGAAGTGTATTTAGTGACTGTATACACAGGACATTTGCTCGGATCTGGAACTTCGGCTAATGTATGCATTGAATTGAATGGAACCATTTGTAAAAGTAGAGTGAGTGTAACAATTCTTGAAAAATAAATAACATGAAGTTAATTATTATTTTAATACGATTGAAAATATTACACGAACCATATTTAACAGATTGGCTTTAAGTTAACGAGTTAATATATTGATATTTGATTTAGATTTAAAAGTACTTAGTAGGTAATTTATGATAGTCATGTTAAGCATGGATCTAAGGGCGGATTCAGCTTGTATTTACGGTAGGGTCACTTTATAGGAAAAATTATATAATATAGATAAAGACCGCCACAAAAAAAAAACAATTTGATAAAAATTTATGTTTTTAATATTTATTTTTATATTTTTAAAATATTATTTTATTTTTTATAATTTATGTATAAATGAAACTCAAATTAATGCTTTTATTACATTTATAAAATAAAATCTAATTTTCTATTCTTTGTTTTCGATAATCTGTCAATCACAGTATCTATGTCTATATCTTCTGTTTTGTGTGCATGAACAACAGCCAAATCTGATAACCTGTCTTCTGACATCCTACAACGCATCCGTGTCTCAATCCTTTTAAGTGACGAAAAACTCCTCTCTGCCGAAGCAACACTTACTGGTAGAGTAGTCAAAACTGTGAGAAGCATATTAATTAGTGGAAATATTTCTTTATCACATTTTATCAGAGAATCAAAAGCTGAATTTGGTATGTCAGAATTTTTATCTTGCCACTGTTGGTTCCACCACTGTTATTCTCCTTTTAATTTAATAATTAAATCTTTCATCACAATTCGTTTGCTCATTTATTCGACTTTGCCAAACTGTTTCCAAATTAAACGTAAATTATATTCAAAATATTCGAGGGATTGAAACGTAGTTACTTGAGGAATAAATATCCCTAAACTAAATAAACTTAGAGTTTCTTCGGAAAAACAATCATTTATATCATTTATTATAAAATCAAGGAATGAATTATAAATAGCAACACGAAAATAATCTTCTATTGAGTCAGTTGAATAATTTACTCTGTTAGTTTGTTTCTTTGCTGTCCTTGGTTTTAATATTGGTGTATGAAGATCTTCCATTTGTTTACTGGCTTTTAAAAATATTTCTTGAAAGTTTGTCTCACAATTTTGACGAAGTAATTTTAACGTTTTAATGGTAGTTTTAATAGCATCGTTTGCAGATTGTTTATCGAAATTTTTTTTCTGAAGAATAGTGCTTAATGGCAATGTAATTATAAATATTGATGATGTTACGTAAAGAGTTATAATAAATTCACAATTTATTGAGTTATAAAGCAACTTTGCCTTACTTGACGACTCGCGTTCATCCCAATTCGTAATGTCATTTAAAGAGTCAAGAATTTTAGGTAAGCCGGTCAAAAACTGTAAAACCACTGTATGTCTTTCAATCCAACGAGTTTCGCATAAAGAATGTAATGCAGCATGCAAACATGATTTTAACACAAAGTTACGTTTTGAACTTGAATTGAAAAAATACACAATTTCTTTGATTTGATCAAATGCATTACGGGTCGATTGAATTTGACAACCTTTAGTTTTAGATAAATTTAAACTATGATTAAAACACGGACACCAAATAGCTCCAGGAATTTCATTTTGAATAGTTCAAACAGCTCCACAAATTTTATAGGACATTACACTACACCCGTCTGTTGATACATCTACACAATTTTTCAAAACTAATCCAAGTCTTTTCATGATTTTTAAGACTGTTTTACCAAGAACTTCACCACTTATTTTAGGCTCTATATTAATAGCATCAAAATTTTCTTTATGTGGATCGATAAAAGTGATGACTCTTGTCCGTAGTTTCATCAAACATGATGCTACAGAAGGTAGAAACGGAAATTTTTTTCAAAATATTTTCTATTGTAATATCATTTATTACCGATAAAATTTCATTTTTTGAAGTTTTATTTATATACGTCGCATTTGAATTAGATATCTCAAAATGTCTTTTTAATTCGATATCCCCAGACTCAATTATAAATTTTAACAGTTTTCTAAAATTTCCATCATTTCCTACAATAGAATTTTGATTCGAATCCATATTATCAAGTAAATTTCCATCATCTCTATGGCTACGGATGACAATATTTTGTTTTGCTAAAAATAAAAGTGACTGAATAATAGCACGTATTTTTTTCTTATTTTCGTCAACTTTTCTCTTACGTTGAGTATTTACTAAGTTTATTATTTTTTTTCCGGGTTTTCATAGTTATTTATAAAATCTTTAGATTTCAAAACAGCTTCACCGTGATATTTTGTATTTTGATGAGTATTCAAATCTCCCGAATTTCTCAATAAGTTTTTAAATTCCACCAAAGGCTTAGTGACAAGTATACCTAGAGGCATAGCATTTTTATTTCCAGTACCATGTCCTTTAAAATAGAATAAACTACAATATTTAAATGTTAAAATCATTATATAATATAAATAAAAATAAAATAATATTTTTTAAAAATCACTTTTGTGTTGGTAAAAATGTATGACATTAATTTTACAAAATCGAATCTATTTATTGTTCCTGCAATTTTTTTAGTTATATTGTCAGTTATACATTTTTCTTTTAGTAAAATGCAGTTCCTTTTTTTCATAACTTCTACACTTCTCATTTTAATATAAGTATCAATTTGTACATTCTTTAAAATTTCTAGGAACTGATAAATATTAGGATGTGCGGTGTAAAAAATTGAATTAAAGTGGGAATGAAATGATTTGCTAGAATTTGTGGTTCGCATTATCGTTGCATTAAATTCTGACTAAATTGTTGGTGGAAATCTCGATTCTTCATTAATATAATTACCAAAAACGTAGTCAGTGAATTCTCGGATTCGGCTGTCATTTGGTTGGATAGACATTAGGTCATGGGTAAAACAATCTTCCACCTCCTCTGGGTGTAGAAATAGTATGCCAAAAAAATATTTAAGATATTTACTAAATTCAAAGTCAATTTTATATTCTTTTGACAATCCTAAACTTTGAATTTTCCGCCACCAGCTCTGTCCTAAATGGAATCTACACCCTTTAATATTTGTTTCCGGCCATACTTACTGATAAAATAGAATTATGAATAGCTTCTTCAAAGTCTACATAAATTGTTTGAGGTAAAAATTTCAAATTAAATTTTTCGCATTCATTACATAATATCCGAAAAGTTTGAGTATAAATATCTTTTTGTTTATTTGGGAGTAGCCAAAAAATAAGAGGAATATAGTGATTATTATGTATTGTAAACATTTGCATAAATATTTTTAGGCAACTTTTGAATGTACCATCTACGTAAAATGTGTAGTTGTTACATAAAAAATTTAAATTTTCAACTGTACAAAAAATAACAATGTTATATTGATTACCATTAACTAATAAAAAATTTTCTCGCTTTTTGGTTTTTTTATTTAATTCGTCCAATACTTTGTGAATCTCGTCATAACTTTGTGGAATGTTTGGTAGAATATTTTTTCTCGCGTGATGAATATTTTTTTTAATAAGTGTACAATCGTAACGTATTAAAGTATTTATATCATTGTTTTTTAATTCAGAATATAGTAATTTAGATGGTTTTTTACATATATCGTCTTGAGCTTTTCTCTTTAAATTATTATTCAATATCTGCCTATTTAATATTTTTTCAGAATAACAATTATGGTTGTGTATCAAATATTGATCAATAAATTCATTGTTGGTATATTTAAAAAATGACTTACATGATCTGTGAATACATCTCCATCGTTCAATATCATTTTTCAAAAGTTTATGAAATTAAAATTTAAATCCTTCTATAACATATATTTTTTTACCCTTTTCACTGAACATAACGTTAGAGTCTTCCATAGTGCTAGTCGTTAGAACACAGAACACTTATACCTAGAACTATAGGCGTGCAGGCTATATAGTCGTCGCCAGATAACTCGTCGACAAACAGAAAACCGGCATTTATTGCTGTTTCAGATAGTTTATTATAAGATATGTCAAAATAAATGTCTGAATCTAACGAAATTATCAGATATTACCGATAACACTGAATACTGATATTATTACACGAATGCTCGAAAAATCCATAAGAGAAAACCACTTACGTCTTTTTTTATTTCGAATATCCCAATAGTAATATTATATACATAGGTAATTTTCATTTACTTTTCAATTTAATAACATCGTATTAATATTATTGTATAATATTTGTATTACGCTATACTAACTTTCCAATACTATAATATAAAAATAATATATAAATTATATAATTTAAAAATAATGGGGTTTTGTGGTCTAAATAGATCATATACTGATCATAAAATGTTAGCATAATGTAGTACTTATCAAAACATATTCAGGAACTAGTGTAGTACCTAAAATAATTCGGGACCCAACTAGTGTAGTAATTTTAAATTCGGGACCCAACTCGGATGCAGCCCTATAGCTGATTCACCCTTATTGTATTTCTATGTTAACATGTACTATACAATTATTATTATGGTATTGACTACCATTGTCCATACAAAGAAATTATGGATTACCATTCATACAAACACAATTGTACTTATTTTTGGACTGTTTTGTTGAAAACAAATAATTTTCTTAATATATATATATATATATATACCTATTCTAATCAAAATTAATATTGAAGCCTCATTGGCTCCATAGTTTGGATAATTACCCGACGATGCAGCGTTCCAATGACGACTGGTTCATTATTTTTACACCTCAGAGCCTAGGAGAACTTCAATCCATTCATATTTGGCATGACAATTATGGCACAAATCCAGATTGGTATTGTCAAGAAATTATAGTAACGGAGGTACGTAACAATAAACTTTGGGTGTTTGAAGTTGAACAATTGTTTTCAATTCGAGAGTCTACGAGAAACATTGAACACACAATTTACATCTCAAACTCACAAAACAACTGGACAAAAAAAATTAGAAAAAACGTTGAAATGGGAATACGAGAGAATCATTTGTGGGCCAGTGTGTTTATACGGTAAATATTGATTTTCTTTACAATAGTAATACTAACAAAATATAGCGAATACAATATATAATATATGTGAGATTTGTGACCAACTCATTGGCGCAACCAAGGGGGGGGTCCCGGGTTAGGACCCCCCCCCCCTTGAACCATGTCGTATCTTTCTAAAATAATAAAAATGTTTGACAAAATTGAATAATTGATCCGATTCAGTACCGAGTACAGCTGCTGTGATATTGTGATAATAAAAACGCCTTATAGTTGATAAGAACAAATTACGTGTAAGCTCGTATCGAGAAGTCACCGTTGCAAAAGATTACCATATAACTTTTCTGAGTATTACCATACAGTCACGCGCTTGCATTGATAATAATTGGTGTTATCGTGTATTATTTGTTTTTACTGTTAACAAATCGTTTGTCGTTTTTCGTAGTTTTCAGTTTTTTTTTTTGGCATTTACATATGTATATTTACTTTTACTAATATTATAAAATACTTATAAATTTAATATGAGTAAACGGAGCATAATTGATTATTTTAAAACATCAAATGTACCGGCTAAAGTCTCTAGGGGAGAAGAACCACTAGAAGTCCAAACTTCAGAAATACATTCGGATCTAGACACTTCAAATGTACATAGTATTTTTGACATACAGCTAATGGTTGGTAAAAAATTTACTGATGCTGAAAAACTTCAACATCTAGAAAATCTATGGACACCAGGTAAGAACTCAGTATTTCCTTCTACTCAGCATGGCAAAAAACAATTAAAATTTCAATTTGTAAGGTTAGAAAATTGGAAATGGCTAGCGTATAGTAAAATTGAAGACGGTGTTTACTGCAAATATTGTGTGCTTTTTTCCGAATATAGAGGTGGAAAGGGTAGTCAGCTATTAGGCCAGCTTTGCACCGAAGCTTTTAACAAATGGAAACACGCTTTAGAAAAGTTTTCTGCGCACGAAAAAACAAACTACCATCAAAATAGTGTAATAGATTTTCAACAAATTTCGTCAATTGTTACAGGAAAAACAGATTCTGTTTACCATTAATTAAACAAAACTGAAAAAATCCAGAAAGAAAATAATCGAAAAATAATAATCCCTGTTATTAATTCGGTAATATTGTGTGGTAGGCAAGGCATAGCTCTAAGAGGTCACCGCGATTCTGGACCACTTAATATAGATGAACCATTAATAAATGAAGGCAATTTTAGATCATTATTAAAATTCTTTCTTAAGGCTACTACTTTATCTGGTGATGAAAGTTTTAAGTTAGCTAGAGAAAATTGCAGTAAAAATGCTCAATATATCAGCTGGAAAATTCAAAATGAAATAGTTCATATTTGTTTTGATATTATTATATCGAAAATTGTAAAAAAAATAAATGATAGTACGTTTTTTTCAATAATAGCCGATGAAACGGCTGATATATCAGGTGTTGAACAATTCGCTTTATGTGCTCGTTATTATGACGTGAACGAAAAAAAAATGTGTGAGAGTTTTTTAAAATTTGTTCCAGTGGATGATGTTAGTGGTCAAAGCTTAGCAAATCATATTATTACTGAGTTAAAAGGCTTAAATATTGAAATCAAAAATCTTGCATGCAAGATATGCTTGCAATATTCAAGGAATAAGAAACACTATAGACTACTGTAGAAGCATGTTATAACTTCTTAAATACTCCGAAACGACAACATTTTTTCAATATACATCTGGCCGAGTTGAAAAAAAAAGAAACTTCTTCAAATAAACAAAAACTTAAAAGGCTTTGCCCAACTAGGTGGGTTGAACGTTATAATTCAATAGAAACGTTAAATTAATTTTTCCCTGCAGTTATTTATTGCTCGGAAGAAATGATTACATGGAAAGATATTGATACATCGAGTAAAGCTAATCAACTGCTTTTAGCATTGCAATCTTCTGAATTTAATGTAGCCCTCAGTATTCTCAACCACATTTTTCAGTATACGCTGTCTCTTTGCAAATATTTACAAAGTAAAAATATTGATTTGGTGGTAGCTGTTAATCATATTAATCTAGTAAAATATCAATTAAGTTGTATAAGGGAAAACGCCACTACTGAATTTAACAAATTATTTATTGATATTAATAAAAGACTAAACGATTTTGAACTTACTATTGAAATGCCTAGATTAGCTAAGCGTCAAAAATACCGAGATAATATTCCGACAAAAGATCCCGAAGAATATTTTAGAATCACTTTATTTTTACCGTTTCTTGATTCGTTTGTACAACAATTAAATGATCGTTTTGTTAATCATCAAAACATAATATCTGGATTTCAAATGTTAGTTAAAAGCTCAGAGTTTGATGAAGAAAAACTAAGAGAACTTGTTGAGTTTTATGCTAACGATGTTGATGATTTTGATCGAGTGAAATCAGAAACTATTTTATGGAATCGTTATTTGACTGACAGTAATATACAATATAATAGTGTAATTCAAATACTTAATGAATGCAATCCAGATTTATTCCCAAATATATATAAACTATTACAAATACTTATCACACTTCCTATTACTTCATGTGAGGCGGAGAGATCATTTTCCACACTTAAAAGAATCAAGAGTTACTTAAGAAATTCCACATCAGAAAGAAGACTCAATGGATTAGCTGCCCTCAATATCCACTACGAAGTCAGTGTAACACCAGAGGAAGTAATAAGTCATTTAAGCTCTACAAAACATCGTTTAGATTTCATCTTATAATTATAAATATTATACTTATATTATACTTTTATTATTATACTTCATTTTATACCGTAATTTTATTGTTGTTACAGCAGTATAGGTACACGTTGTACATAACTTTATTTTTTATGTTTATAATAATTAAATTTGCATGCTACTTTAAAATAATTATATTTTTGGACCCCCCCTTAAAAAAATCCTGGTTGCGCCACTGGACCAACTAACAGAACAGTATGATGTTATGTTAATTTATATAATAGCTGAATAGGGAACGGCTCCAGTCTGGCAACTTAATTTTTTATTATTCGATTAAATTATTGTTCTTTAAAAAATACTTATATTTTTTTAAGTCAATTTCTTTTTATATACCAGTGTTAATCTAGTCTTTGGCACTTGGTTTAAATGTTTGTACTTCATAAATAATCTAACTATCTATTACAAAAATTAACAAATATTAAATTGATTTGTCTTTATCTAAATAAATTAAAATAACGGAAAGTAACTTAACTTGAGTATCTAATAATCTTATAATTAAATATTAAAATAACAAAAACTAATTTTCTTTTCCGTCGACGAAACGAGAGCGGGTCGAAGCCTTGTTCGAGTAAAAGCGCTCGTTCCTTGCGGTATTTTAAATAATAAATTTCGAACAAATGTAAGTTAAATATTTAGCTGTATCTAATGACCTATCAAAACAATTTGATTCAAAAGTAGAATGTTTAGATTATTAATTTGTGTTAGCTTAGGTTACAAGAAATAACAAAAATAATGTTCAAAAATATTGAATTGTCTTGACCAGCAATTGTTCGGAAAAAGTGAAATATATAATACCTATTATATTAGGTGATTACATCTTTACGTTGTTACTCAATAACGCAGCCCTTCTTAATTAAATATATGACTATCAGTTTAAAATTATATGATATAGGTAATAAAATAAAGTTAATTTCCTTCAAATCAAAATTTAAATGATAAAAATACGATGATTACTTATTACAATAATACATTTAATTAAAAAAATGTTTAAACCACCAAATTTAGACGGTCTTGAGGATCCAACATGTGTATTATGAAAATAAAAATAAAATAAGAAAATAATATTCTATA
This sequence comes from Rhopalosiphum padi, assembly GCF_020882245.1. Taxonomy (NCBI): domain Eukaryota; kingdom Metazoa; phylum Arthropoda; class Insecta; order Hemiptera; family Aphididae; genus Rhopalosiphum; species Rhopalosiphum padi. Next base: position 44,493,857 of record NC_083599.1, read on the forward strand.
CGATCTTAGATTATTTCTTATCTCATAATTCCACGAATGAACAGTGGACTTTGAACTGTCGTCGATTGTGGGCGTTTCTGTGTATATTAGTACCTATTTTATTATGATCATAATTATTTGATTATTCTATTATGACACTACACGCTCTCTATCGTCGATACACTGGGCTATTAATTACCTTGTTTCCATTATGCTCATTGACGTGGGCTATCTATGCATATTTAATCAATGTAATATCCTTAGATCTTATACAATGGATAGAGCTATAAGCATATAACGTGTCACCAACATATTATACAAAGGGCTTATAGCTAATGCGTATGGCACTTACTTTTTTTGCGCATGCTCAGTAGCTATACGCCTTTGGTATCTCCTGATACTTGTTATCCATTGTTATCTATTTAATACTTATGTTTTTAAAGTTTGAATTTGAAAACTGTTTATAATTTTATTTATCTAAAACTACATTGTCTAAAATGGACAACGTGTACTTAGTATATATTTTTTATTACATGTTGTACTTCAATTTTAAAATAACGTGGATTATGATTATGATTGGATTAGGTGCGCTTTAAATAGATAAAATGCAAAATTGATTTTTCTTTATTTTTGTGAGTTATAAACTTATGCAATCAGTTAATAGAAACAATGGCGGATACAGTGGTCCTAAAGGGAGGGGGGAATTTGTTAGTTATCAACTAAAAAAAGGTCATCTATTTCAAAAAAAAAACTTCGTTGATTTTCTAGATAAGGAACAATAACTGTAATAGAGTAATAGACAACATTTTACTGTACATTAATATGCTATATTTATTTAAAAAAAAATCAATTAACCTTTAAAAAATGTTAAAATAATAGGTATTTATCTAAAATTCAAAAATACTAAAAAATTACCACATTAGTATGATTATGCATAATAATATTTTAAATTATAAAATCCTTTTTCCTTTTATTTTTTGAAAAAATATCGATCACTTGGTCTATGGCAACATGTTGATCTCGGTGACAATGAATGATCGCCAAACCATTGAGTCTTTCTTGTAACATGTTACATCGTAGCCAAGTTTTTACTCTTTTAAGGGCGGAAAAACTCCTCTCTGCTGAAGCTATACTAACTGTAAAACTAGCTAACAGTTTTAACAGTGAATGTATTGTTAGAAACAGGTCTTTATCACAGTGTTCTAAAGAGTTTAGAGCTGTATCAGGAATATCATTTATTTCTTTATTCCAATATTCCTTCCACAAAATCATTTCCCCCTTGCAACTGTCTAATAAAAGCTTCTCTATTTACAAACGTGTCATTTAATCCATGTATATTTAAGAACTGATTCCAAATAGATTCAAATATTGGTACTGTGTTTTCTTGTATTATAGAAATTAATATTTTCGGTACAAATATTCCTAAATTATACAAACCCAATGTTTCTTCCGTAAATCTAAATTTCATATTATTTATCATAAATTCTAAAAACGGAATGTACACTGTTCACGGAAATAGTCTTCTACATTTTTAGGCTCTGGATTTGGTCTGTGGTGCTGTTTTGATATTGTTCTAGGCTTTTTTACAGTAATCTCTAATGTATCCATTTTTTCAACAGCTTTCAAGTACAAATCTGCAAACTTCTTTTTGCTGTCCAATCTAAGTTTATTTTAAATGTTGGTAGTTTTATTTATGTTGTTGACTGCAGACTGCTTATCAAAATTTTTTTTTTGCAATATTACACTAAGTGGTTGTGTAATCAAAATATACGAGAGGTATATGTTTTTTTATCCATGGATTTTATGTCAGTCTGTGGGTGTCGGGGATTGGAATGAATAACAACACACGTCGCGTTAATAATATCACAGTACTTTATTATATATAATGAAATATATATTGACGCTGTTAGGTACGTACGGCGACCGTGGATCAATTATGACTGCTTCACCTGATACTTGATAGCGCTCTCGCGAACTTAGATATGCAGTCGCTGTCGTTGCGAATTTCCGATAACGACCGCGACAAGTCTCTATACTTCACACTCTCCTCTTCCACAGATACATTGAAAAATCTGTTACGTAATTTTAATGCACATAGTGTAATCGATTAATTTGGTCCTCAATTAAAGGTAGATGAAAAGTAATGTATACTGTTATGTAAATTTATATCACAACAGAAAACAGAAATATGACTTAATAATTTAGTTGATTTACAATACTAGAAAATATAAATTTTAACAAAAAAAGTGAGATTTATACAACACATAGGTACAAACGATTCGCACAAGGATACTGGCCTTTTTCTTTATGCCGCAGACATTTAACAATTGAGTACTCACTCACTCTTTAATCTCAAGCACGCACACGCTTACACTCAAACATCTAGGGTTGTAAAGTTAAACCTTTAAATATATAATATTATATGCAAGTACCTATTTTAAATGAATACATATGTTAACTAATGCTAATTTGATTTTTTACACAACAGTCATCCGAGGTCTCCTATAACCCGATGCCAGAGGCTTAGTGTTATGTTGTGTACCATTTTATGTTTAATGTTATCCAGTATGATGTTCTACGAAAAAGTCCACAGTAATGATAGCAATAAAGACATTCGTTATTATAATTATTGATTGTTAATATTTTATCATCTTATTCAGCAAACGAAGAAAACTTTCAAAAATTTGAATTAAAATCAAGAGAAATTATAATAGCCATACAAAGTGGAATAATACAGTTCTTATTAACATTCGGGGTACATAAATGTTTTCGGTAAAGATGAACTATAAAATATTTGTTTATTTATTTTAAATAAAATATATTTTATTTAAATATGTATAGAAAAGGTAGAGTAAAACAATTGAATAAAATAACACACAACACGGGACCGCAAGAAAAGGAAATATCCGATAATGAACATCGTGCGTAGTATACTCGTACTTGGACTATTTTCATAAAATAAATAATTTTATTTCTCATCAGTCATCACATTTCATGTTGTTATAGAATCAATTTCAAAAAAGGCGTTCGATTTTATTATTGGGCGTTTGATTGAAAATAAATTATACTATCCAGTTCATACTGAAATGATAACGGAAATACGTCAATGGAATTATTGGTTTATAATTGGATGGCAAGTATATATAAGATGATTTTTGTGATATTATTTACTAATATAATATTAATCGTTAACATAAATATCTATGTATTCTAGGACTTGTTGCGTAATAATTTATGTAATAACTGTGTTTTTCATAATTCTATACGGTTTAAAATTTGGTCGAGTAAAAAGCCTCTGTTGGCTTACGTCGATAACAATTGGAATTCTTCAAGGAATTGTGGTGTCGTCGCCGTTTAAGATCATATTAATGAGTGCTGTCATTGCAGCATATAATTCAAGAACTGTAGTTTGAGTTTAATGTCAATTTAATTTACGTTTAATTTACTGTAATTTATTTTCTAGAACCAAAGTATGACGTTCAGGTATAATTTGACGTTACGCAGATATAGGGAAAAAACGCGAACGTTTTTACAAGACGTCGAGTATGTGAGGGCGATTAGAAATTACCGAAGACGAAGGTATTTCTACGAACCATTGACCAGAAAAACCTTGAAAGTAAGATGTTTAAAGTCTATAGGTATCAGTAGTTGTTACTAAGCGATATTTTCACCATATGAAGATTTTAAGAGAACGGAGAAAACTAATAACTGACTATAAAAACGCAATAACAGACGGGGTCATTTGTATGGTTTTGATATTAACATCTTTAGGTTTCCTTCATAATCTAAAAGTATTTAGTAGTAAAAACGATAAATACCGTGCCAACCAATTAGTGTCTGCATATTTGGAACGTCAAGGAATATCAAGCAATCGACAAATTACCTCGGACAAGTAAATTTTTGCTAATTATTTTTTTCATATTAAGTTAATTGCGTTTTGTTCTTTTTTTAGTTTAAAAAATGTCCTATTGTTTAAGTTATTAAAATCATTACATTCATTGGAGCTATACAATGGCGTTCCAATTGCCAACGACACGATGGATACAATAAAATGTACGTATACGATATTATAACCGTTAGTGTATAAATTAACGTTTGATTTTATAATTATTTTGATATGTCTCCTCAAGACGACAAAAGAGGGTGGTTTGGTCTATACAACAGTAGGCTGGTCGGCGGGGGTGTTAGATTCAGACAAAAACGGGTAAATACAAACGGTGAGATCGATCACGGGAATTATGGCGCCGGGTGGACAGAATACGATGGTAAAGTAGTATCAAACAATCCGTGGACGTACTCGAAACCGACGCACCTTGGGAACTTTTTGTTGTATGGTATTTATTAAAGAATACAATAAAACGATATATTAATACAATGTTAACAGTGATTTATTTTTACCACATTAATAGCGAATAATAACATAACCTAACCTTACTCCAGCAAACGATTTTAACCTGTACCTATAGTAAAAGTAAAAGTATTTAACGTGACATAATCATTACAGAAAATCGGATGGTATCGGACGACGAGGCAGGCTATGAACTGCATGTAGCTGGTGGCTTAATTAATGGAAAGTTAACTATCGACGAACATATGAAACAAAAATGGTTGGACACGAGAGTCAGAAGATTTTATGTGAGATTTCAGATCTACACACCTGGCGTGGACTTGATAACTGTTGTTGAAATACGAGTGAAAACTTACTGCGGGCTTATGTACACGATTATTACTGACGTAAGTGCATTTAGGATTTAGGTTAAACTATTAAGCAGACGTCGTACCTGCATGTGTTGTATCCATCTTACTAACACAATACTAAAGTATATATTAGCCATTTTATATTATGTGTGTTTGGTTTAAATATTAGAGTGAAATGAGTAATGACCTTTAATCAAATTTAAAAGTAAAAACATTGTCTGTGTGCTGTGGGCGGGTTTTTACGATATTTAAATTTTTAAACAAGTTATGAGTATGTAAAATATTAAATTAAAAACGTATTGAATATTTAATATTACATTTTTTAAAATGTTTAAATCCGATTAACATAAATAAATCCTCACCATAAATAACTAATGTAATTTACGTTATTTTACAATATTCAGTTACTATATATTTTTTAGATTGGTTCTGATTATTATAATATACTATCAGTATCCCTTCTGAGGTCTAGAGCATCCAAATTAAGCATAATCTCATTATAGATTAGTCATGCTTTTAAGGCCAACCCCAAAACAAGAACTTGGTGTTTAAACATTCTCTAACCGACGTTGGTACTGCAGGTGGTACAAACGGTGCCGGCAAGTTCAGTAATTGCGGGATGGGACACTTCTGTATTCACAGTGACCGCATCAGGTTTGCTGTTAATAGCAGGTGCCGCATGTTTGTTTGTACTTGCGCTCCAGTGGTCCAACCACCGGCGATGGACACAGTGGTCAGCAGCATATGACGTGCTGCTGATTGTGTTAGTGACCGCTACGGTGGCTGCATTATATAAGCGGCTAACTATTATGAAACAAGCAACGGCTGAACTATCTTCGTTTACAAATGATGTGTACGTTGACTTATGGCCAACATGCTATATGCATACGGTTTGCACGTTCTACACAACCATCCTAACAGCCGCAGCGCTACTGAAGATCTCAAGAATACTGTGGATAAAACGTGAATGGCTACGAAAACGGAAGAGTAGCTGTTGTGAATTACCATTAAAGTTGTAGTTATCGTTACACATCATTCGTTTTTTACATATTTGTCCCCATATTGTGTACTAAAGTTTTAAATTTCTAGTGAAACTTAAATAACAATATTTAGGTATATTTGTGTGGTTGTTTGGTTGAACTCTTTTTGATTCTTTAGAAATTTAATTAAAAATACCGGTATTTTAATCGAAGAACCTTCTAAATATATCAAAAAACAAATCAACATCACAAATAGCTGTTTCCCAACCAAGTTCGACAGATTTTGAATAACTCTCTTCTATTGATATACCAGCAGACGGGGGAATATACACATTACTTATAAGAACTTGATGAGGAGAAATACCTATTGAATAATTGTTAAACATTTGAACAACCGAGGAAAATATGTGTTTGACGAAGAAAATCCTTAATGGCGACGAGAACTTAAGGGGATTGAAAACGGACAGTTTTTAAGCAGTTCAATATAGGCAATAATATAAGTACATGTGTGCGATCCGTACTGGAGGGTGCGTAGTAAATGATCATTAGTGTTAGTAATACTGCCAGCCATAAGAGGAAACAGTGCGGGCGGAAGTTCTAATAACATATTATTTAATAATTGGTGATAATAATATCCGTTGTTGTCGAGGTCGTTGTATAATGGTTGCAAATAATAATAAAGAATTATTCAATTATTACAAAATAATCAAATCTATTGATTAAAATGTTCCTAATTCAAACTATAAAATAAAAAAAAACAATTACCTATACATAGAAAAATATATTTCATGATTTTGTTACAAAATGTACAAAATGTACTATATAATAAACGTATCGACATTGCCCTTATCACAGAAACACACTTCACTAAATATACACATATCTTCATACCAGGATACCAGCTAATTAAAGCCAATCACCCTGATAATACGGCACATGGTGGTGTTGCAATATTTATTAAAAATTCAATCCACTTCCAACCTCTTTCCAATTACTGTTTCGATTATATTCAATCATGTACAATAATAGTTAAGCTAAATAACATACCCATTACTGTAGGTGCATTTTATTCTCCACCGCGTCACAATATATCGAATGCTACGTTCACAGATTACTTCAATTCAATCAAAAATAATTTTATTATAGATGGCGACTTGAATGCTAAACACAATGCATGGGGTTTTCGCACAAATAACCCTCGTGGAATTGTCTTATATAATTTTGTCAACACAAATAATTTCAATGTACTTGCACCACCAGGCCCTACCTATTGGCCTTCTTCCTCAACAAAAAAACCTGATATTTTAGATATATTTGTCACTAAAATTCCTAGTAATTTACACTGCCTAACCAATAACATATTAGATCTAAACTCTGTCCGCCACTGTTTTTGCACGAGTTGAACCACCTAGACTTTTTTCCCATTTAACTGACCGTCTCGAATTTAAAAATATCCTTAATCAACGAATTGATTTAAAAGTTAAACTTAAGTCAAATCATGATATCGACGAAGCGGTAAATAACTTGACTATGCTAATACAATCAGCTGCTTGGGAAGCCACCAAGCCTAATAAAACACATAATTCTAAAAATAATTACCCAATAGTATCTGATCAAATTCACTGCCTAATAGTAGAAAAACGAAGAGCTAGACCTAAATACCAAGTCACTAGGCTTCCATCTCACAAAAGAGCTTATAATAAACTCGCTAATGCACTAAAAAAAGCTTTGGCAAAATATAAATCATATGAATTCGAACAAAAATTACACTCTCTATCTGTCATTGATGGGAGTTTATGGAGGGAAACTAAACGATTACTTAAATATAAAACTGCTTCACCCCCACTGTTAAATGCTGACAACTCGCTCGCCGTTTCAGATGCTGAAAAAGCTGAAGTATTCCAAACCGATCTTTCTAAAACCTTTTATCCGCATGAGGACATCCATATTCCGCAACATATTATCGATGTTGAAAATTATTTACATTCTACCTTACCAAGTGCTCCCCCAGAAAAATACTTTACACCTGATGAAGTTAAAAGTATGATCTCAAATTGCTCTCGCAAAAAATCTCCAGGGTTTGATCTAATAACGGCTAATGTTACTAATTGCTTACCGAACAAAGCAATCATACTGCTTACTTATATCTACAATGATATTTTGAGACTTTCATACTTCCCCACTCTTTGGAAGTTTTCGCAAATAATTATGTTTGCTAAGCCGGACAAGTCTCCTGACCTCCCTACATCCTATAGACCTATAAGCCTATTGCCATACTTCTCAAAAATTTGCGAAAGACTTATTCTCAAACGTATTTATCCACACATAACATCAAAAAATGTACTCCCGTTCTCACAATTTGGCTTTAGAACCAAACACAGCACCGTACACCAGGTCCATAGAGTTATTGATGCAATCTCTACCTCTCTTGAAAACAAATGCTACTGCACTTGTGCGTTTTTAGACATCTCCCAGGCATTTGACAAAGTCTGGCATGAAGGTCTTCTGTTTAAACTTCGTAAATTTCTTCCTCCTACACTATTTCTACTAATGGAGTCATATCTTACAGACCGACATTTTCAAATACGCCAAGGTTCCGCCACCTCAAATATAGCCATAATTAATGCAGGAGGACCCCAAGGAAGTGTACTTTCTCCTATCTTATTTAATATTTATGCTGCCGATCAACCTTCTATACAAAATACTATTGTTGCTGATTATGCTGACGATAAAATCATATTGTCAGTACATAATGATCCACTAATTGCTTCAAGAAATTTACAATCCCACCTTAATCTACTCTCAGAATGGTATGCCAAATGGAAAATTAAATTAAACAACAACAAATCCATTCACACAACCTTCACCCTAAGACACGGAATTTGCCCTAACGTAACTGTAAATAATTTACCTATCCCTGCTCTTGACATTGTTAAATACTTAGGACTAAACCTCGACAAAAGAATAACATGGCAAAATCATATAAAAAAAAAAAGACTAATACTTAATGCCCGCTCCCGCTCTCTAAAAGTATTACTTTCAAAAAATAAATTCTCATCTTTAATAACAAAACTTCAAATTTACAAATCTCTTCTGAAACCCATATGAACGTATGGAATTCAACTATGGGGTTCGGCAAAAAATAAAATTTAAATAAAATTCAGGCCTTCCAAAATATTACCCTTCATAAAATCACAAATGCCCCACCATTCGTCTCTAACATGACCCTCCACAAAGACCTAGGCATAAAAACAGTAGAAGAAGAAGCTGCTATTTTCTACAAACGATTTTATAATAAATTAGAAAATCATGAAAATCCTCTAATAAAAGGCCTATATATCCCGTCACTTCCTGGTAATCCCCGTCGCAGGCTGAAAAGGAAATGGTGTAGGGATCATCTAACTTAATCCTATAAGTAATAAGTAAAGTTATCACATAATAAACAAACTAAGTGCTACTGATGGGTAGCTTCTTATTCACGTAACCCTATAATGTTTTGTTACCCTAATCTCACATATACTTATTGTGCTTAATTGTATAGATTGTGTATTTCTTGTAAAAAAAAAAAATGATTTTGTTTAAATTTAAAATATATATATTAATATATTATAATGATGTGCGAGCATATTATATTATTATACCAGTTCTGGTATTAGTGGTACTTAATTAATAATTATTTTAATATATGGGAAACTGGGAAATATATAGTTGTGTTATAGGTATACTTATATATAATATTATAATATCGTTTGTATCGTATAAATCGTATGATAAACGCGTAACTACAGTGAAACTTCCATATAACGAACTTCCATTTAACGAAATTTTCTGTTTAACGAAATATTTTTAAGAACTATGACCTTCATTGTTAGTTACACGTATATTTATCTCCAAATAACGAATCTGATGTTTCTATAATTCTATATAACGTAATAATTATTTGATAAAAACCAGTTTTTGTAAATGTTGTCACTATCAAATTGATAGTTTATGTCATAGTTCTAAAATTGTACATGAACAATGTACCCGATAAAGATAAGACACAGAAGGTAGGCAAACTGATTAATTTTACTGTAGTACACTTCAGTTCCAATATTGGTGTATACGAGTATACATTATTTCGTTTTCTCTTCGTCCGTACAAAAAAAATGTCAAAACGTAAATGTTTATCCATCGCCGATAAATTTTAAATTTTAAACGAAGTTGATAAAGGTGTTAAAAAAAAAATATTGCCGCAAAATATAGTATTCCAACAAGTTCTCTATCAACCATTTTGAAAAACCGTGAAAACGTAACCAATCAAATGCAAAATTCTTCTCTCCTCAGCAATAGAAAACGAATGAAAATTTGTGTCTATGAAGAAGTTGACAACGCTGTTCTTAAATGGATGACTTGTATACGAAATAACAATCTGCCTATATCAGGTTCGTTAATAAAAAAAAAGCAATTTATTTTGCTCAGAAATTTGGTTTTATCGATTTTCGTGCAAGCTCTGGATGGTTAGATAAATCGAGACATAATGTTGTGTTTAAAGTTATTTGTGGTGAGAGTGCTGATGTCCAAGAAAATGACTGTGATACATGGAAATTAAATGTTTTACCAAAATTAATTGAAAAATTCAATCCAAAAGATATTTTTAACGCTGATGAGACAGGTTTATTTTTTAAATGTTTACCAAACAAAACGTTAACTTTTAAAAATAGCAAATGTTTCGGAGGTAAGCATAGTAAAGAGCGAGTTACTTTGATGGTGTGTTCTAATACGACTGGAACTGAAAAACAAAAACTTCTAATTATTGGAAAAAGCAAAAATCCAAGGTGTTTCAAAGGCATAAAATCACTTGAAACAAATTACGATTTTAATAAAAAAGCGTGAATGACATCATTAATTTTTGAAAAGTGGTTACTAGATATTGATCAAAAAATGAGTCAAGAAAATCGAAAAATAATTTTATTCGTGGATAATTGTACTGCTCATCCTCGTACCTTATCTACAAAGTTAAAATCTATAACGCATATTTTCCCCCAAATACAACAAGTAAGCTCCAATGAACTAATGGACCAAGGAATAATAAATAATCTTAAAGTGTATTATCGAAAACGTATTTTGAACAAAGTTATTTCAAATCTTGAACAGAGAACAACAATTACTCTGCGAGATTGTATTTCTGAGGTATCGAAAGCTTGGAGAAGTGATGTAACGTCCGAAACCATAAAAAAATGTTTTTTCAAAGCTGGATTTATAAATGAAAATATTGTAACCGATATTGAAATACCAGATGTACAACGAGAATGGGAGTTAGTTCATTGCGATGGCGTTACTTTACAAGATTATTTGAAAATTGATGAAGATATCGCCGTATATGAATCACCTACTGAAGAAAGTATTGTAAAAGAGGTTAGAAAAAAGAAAATCCTGATGAATTTGAAGAATAAGACGACAAAGAGGAACATGCAGTAGAACAATCCAAACTCACAGAAGAAGACATATTAAACGCTTTATCGGTGGTAAGAAATGATTTTAGACAAGAAGCAAATGTTCCCGATGAAATTTTTTTAAAACTTGACAATATAGAAACTTTTTACGAAAGAAGGACAATTTTCAAAAATAATAATCAAACAAAACTTACTGATTATTTCTTTTAAATTATATTTAAGGTTAAAAATTAAATTAAACATAATATAACGTAATACGTATGATGTTTGATGTTGTTTTTACATACATACAATATACATAATAAAAAAAAGTTGAAAAAAATACGTAATTCTATTTAACGAATTCCTCTATATAATGAATTTTTTTTGCTGCTTATTCGACTTCGTTATATGGAAGTTTCACTGTATATATTAATACATTTTTATAAATAAATTATTCGTTATGGAAATAACTTGTCGTGGGTTCGCAACCTTAGACCGATGTGATAATTATTATTTTATATTATTTATATTACTTATATTATTCGTGTCGATTGTTTTAATTATATTATATTCAGTTTTTCCGCACCCACCGTGTGTTACGATCGATACGATTACACATACCGATCTTTAAAGTGTACGTCATTTTTTTATATTCAATATTTTGTTTACTATGTTGTATATTGCAATTATATATATTGTTATGTGGCACCCAAAGTACAGATAATATATAATAATAATTTTATTATTAAATCATGAACAACAATCAAAAAATAAAATATACATATCAAAAAGTGTACATGATACTATGATGATACCCCTCCAATAAGCACAGCTTGTGTTTAGAGAGTGAGTTAAAAAAAAAGATTAATAATAGATAAAACAAGGATACCTACATGATTTTAAAAAAAATAACATAATATATAAATATATATATATATATTATAAAAAAAATAATAATAATAATAAAAAATAATATATTTATATATGTGATAGCTAGATAATTAAAAAAATATATAATAATAATAGATTTTAACTTTTTTAATATTCAAATTACTTTTATTTTTTTTAACGAGTATTATATTCATGTTGTGGAATAAATGGACTAACATCTACTTTAAATTTATTTTAGATTACATTTTTATAATAAATAGCTTTTAAATGAAGAACATTAAAATCATTAATGTTCCGGATTATATAGCTCTAAAATAAAAGCAACTAACATTTGAATGAATCAGTGGTGAGATACCAACTAATTTTTAAGCATGATTTTGTGGCTTATAATTGGTCCATTAAATGAATACATTTTTATAGTTGTATATTATTATATTAAATAGAGGCAAGTAACCTAGATTTTCGAACATTAATTGAAAATAATAAGAATAATACAAATTCAAATTAAATTAATCACTTATTAAGAATAAAAACAATAAACTAAATTAATATATAAAATTAAAGAATAATATAGATTGCCGCCACACAAAAGGGTATCTAGTAGATCAAGGGGGATCTAAACGCAAAATGAGTAATTTAGATCCCCAACTAGGTTGATGTCAACTAGTTCCCTAAGGTAATTTGGATCCCGTTGTGTCATTTAGATCATGGGGATTTATTTGGACGGGGTCTAGGTAGCCGTTCACCATACAGTCGACTCTCAATAATAAGTGGGCGAGACTATAAAAAATTTCGAATTACCGAGAGTTCGAATTGCTGAGTAGTTTGAAATATCAAGAGTAAAAAAAATAATTCGAATTACTGAGACTTAAGAAAAAAAATTAATTTTTTATTATTGTATGTACGTACATTATTATTTTTGAAGAAATCTCTAATTGTTTTCAGATTCATTAAACTTGGTTTCAATTTTTTAATAGTATTTACTTTACGATAAAAGACGATTAAGGAATAACTATAAAGTTCTTGCAATAATAACTCTATTAACGAAAAGATTATAAGAAATATATTTGGTGAATAAACTTTGAATTACCGAGCGTTGAACAATGAACGGATGAAACTACGAATTATCATGTGTTAGTGGCCAGTTTACCCAAAATTTAATTTCGAATTACCGCAAGATTTTCAAGAGAATGAGCATTTACTTCGAATTACCGAACGTTTAAATTATCGAGAATCGACCTGTATCTTCATTCACGAGTTGTGCTGTATAGTATAAAAGTGTTTCTCGACGTCGCGTGTACTAAACAGTACAATATTCATGTACCTAAGTATAAATTATAATCATAGGCAGACCCAGAGTCTTACATTTGAGTATGCCCGGCCTTTTTTTTGTAGTTATTTTTTTATCTATATGTATAAATGAATGTAAAAATAAAATATTTCAAATATCTGACACTTGTTTACTAACCAATACTATAACTTATTGTATAATATTTACCTATTGGTAGCTATTGGCGATATACAATATACTATTTTTTTTTTTATTACTAAAGAAATCAAAAGAAATGGTTACAAATTTACAATTTTATACAAATACAGTTTTGATTACCAACCTCCTGTAAGCTAACTATATTACTATGTAATATTTAAGTAGGTAATGATTATAATAATTTTGTTGTTTAATCTTATAATACTTCATGAATCATGAATCATTATTTTATATTTATTAATAAATAATTGAAACAACACTAGTATAATTTATTGTATTAATTTATATTAACAATCGTCTTTGAAATGGCACAATACTTTTAAATTCTTCTATAACTTCAGAAGCTTCAACATTGGCCGTTAATTCTTGTTTGACATATAATAACATGAGTGATTCCAACCGATCTTGTTTCGTATTTGACCTTAACTTCGTTTTCACGTGAGTCAGTTAAGAAAACGCTCTTTCGCATGAGCAACTTGTCACGGGAATGGCAGAAAAAGTTTGAATTGCTGCATTAAAAGCCGTGTAAATTTTATATTTTTTATTTTCTTGCATCCACTGGATCCATCCACTTAATGTTGTTGCTGAATTTCCAGTTAGTACAGTCTGATCTGCTTTTAACAATCTTATTTCTGACATTAATTCATCTTGAGAAATTTTGAATTTTTCTTCTAAAACAGCTGCTTCTTCTTTATTTAATTTTAGATTTAAGAGATTTCCCACAGCATTTATAATTTTGATTGTTTTCTACTGAAATCTTAAATTTAATGACGCTACCATATTATCTAACATTTGATAAAAACACGAATTTCGTAATCCTTCTTCCTTAGTTTCATAATAATGTCGTGTTTTGGCAAATTCATCGAAGCGACTTGATACCTTCCGTTTTTTAACTAATGGAATATCTATTTCTAGTTCTATGCACACATTTTTTGCTACATTAAAAATGTTTAGAAACTCTGTCTCATTTCTTAAATTTATAAAAGCTGCTCGATAAGACTTTATGCTGGCCATAGCATAAATTTTTCATTTCAACTTGATTTTGTTTTGAAATAAAAACTTCCTGTTGCTCATCTAATAAAATATCAACCGATTTGTCTTTTGTATAACTACTCCAAGAAGACACGCTTTTAGAAGCTGATTTTAAGGCGAAGATGGCCTTTAGATTTGTCATGGTTACGGAAACATTCGTTTGCTCTATGCCAATTTTTAAATCCCCTTTTTATAAAAGCAAAATCAATATGACCTTTTGTTGCTGGATCGTTTAAACAAAATACACGACAGTAAAAACAAAATACAGAATCAAGAACTTTACTATATTCTAACCACGAATACTTATCATACCATTCGATTTGGATACTTCTATATTTTGAGCCTATTACCCACACAACATAGATATATTTAATAAAAGCCTATTAAATATTAAATATTAAATATTGAATAAAGATATATTAAATCAACATTTAAAATTCTTTGAATAAATGTTTATTAAATCTTAATTAAAGTTTAAATTTCATTGTTTGAACCCTTTTGTAATGTTGAACCAACTTTAAAAACTAAATTTTATTTAAAATTGCTTTGTAATACCTCAGCAATATTATATTTTAATATTGCATTAACCTTAGACCTTATAGATATGTATTCATTTATTATACAGAAAATATATTATAAATACATAATACTAACAAAACCATACATTAGAAAGGGTTTTTTGGGGTTCAAACTCCCTCAAAAATGTATCAGTATTACGCACTTGGAAATAATTATTTCATTATTTTTAATTATACCCCATTTATTAAGATTTGTATAACACCTCCCTTCTCTTGAACACTTTAACATTATAATATTAAATATTTTACTAGAAAATTGAAGAATTTAATTTAGAAATATACAATTTTATTACTTTGATGTATGAACAATTTATTATATATTAATTTTATTCATATATATAATAAAATTATTACAATATAAAATACTTATTAACCATTAATTATACACTTTCACTAATTTTATCATTTAATCTTTTTACATTAAACGGAGCTTGTGCTAAATGGTATTTCAATCGTTCCTCCATTTCATTTTGGTCGACATTCTTCACCTTGGTTTGATTTTTAACAGCATCTAAAATCAAGTACATATATCTGTAATTTAAGTTATAAAAAAAGTTTATGATCTAGAACTGCTATCATAACAGTAATGATATATTATTACATTAATAGCTTTTAATGTTCAGGTCAAATTAAATGTATATTAATAATTAGATACCTAACTGTATTATTCTTACCAAAAATAACAGAACATAAATTTAGTTTACAAAACTTCTGTTTCCCCTTTTTGCCAGTAAATGAAAAATTGGATAGTAAGACATCAGTAAATAATTTATAAACTATTCTCTTTATAATAGCTTTTATAGAATTTCCTCCCAAATGTGACAAGTCATTTACCTAAAACAAACATTTTATTGTAATTTATAAAAAAAATGTTAATTAATTATTTGCATACCAAATAGTCACGCATATCTTGATCTTTTATTTTTTCTTCGATAACTTCAAGATATTCAAGTTCATTTATTGGCCAGTTGAAGTTGTCTAAGAATTCATTGTTAGATGAACACTTAATACTGTTTTTTAACATTGATGTACTATCTAGTTTAGATAGAATTTCTTTTTGTTGCATACTTAGATGTTTAATGTCAGTTTGAATGTATACCATATTTTTTAATATAGACTTCAATATTTTTTGAGTACCTATAATAAGTTTGAAGTTTAAAGTAATACAGTTTGAATTGCTATTAGGTATTGATAGACCCATTATACTATAAACTAACCATTATCAACTGCCGAATTACTACAGATTCGAGAACCGCTATCAATTGTTTGTAATGGTGTACAACCTATAATAATGCAATTGAAAAAAAAACACTATAATATCACTATAGAATATCAGATATTTTTGTATGTAAAAAATGTTATTTTAATTAACTAATTTATAACCACGGTCTTAGTAGATCTTCTAATGCCGTGATTATAACTAGGTATATATTAATCTTGTTTTTACTTTTTTTTCGGTCATTGGTATTGGACTTTAATGTTTGTTCATTATTATGTGTAACTTTGTTTATAACTAGAAACAATAAATAAATATTATTATTATTATATATCCAATAATTGATTTCAAATAATTCGCATAAACGTACATGGAGAAACTTTATTTTTCATAATTGGTGTTCCAAAAGATTCTTCATCTGACAGCATGTCAAAATTTATTTTTTTGTTGTCTGTAAATTAAAAAAAAAATGTAATATACTGTAAGCACCTAAATCTTATACTATATAAAAATATATCACGCTAATATTTGTAAATATATTTACAATATTTACATGGTTTGTCTTTATAATCACCAAATTCAAGTTTTCTTGAAACTAAAAAGAAAATCAATTGAAATATTATTAACCATTTGCACACTTTATTAACTATATATTGTTTATCGTTTAATACTGATATTTTGGAACATACCTGTAGTGGAGATAACTTTTTTAGTACATGAATCGATTGTTTTTAATGATATTTTATCCGTAGATGCATTTTTTATGTGGTCTATATTAATCAGTCAAAGTTTAGTAATTATTTATAGACAATTTATTTGGGGATGCTTATTAGTTATTATTTTATAATAAGTTACCTTTAGCAGCAGCTTTTAGAGGTGATGGTGACCAACCACTAATTGAAACAGGTGACTTATCAATTAAAGGCTGCTTTGAAGCAGCAAAAGGTTGACTGACTACAGTTTCACATTTCTTTATATTACTTCCAGGTAAATGTAGAGAATTTTCGGACAGATTTTCAGGAGCAATATAATTTTCTATAAATCATTTATTCATAGAAATTTAATTAGTAATTAAAATGCCTACTGTATAAATCATATTATATTCTATTGATATACATAATATTAGAACACTATATAGCTTTTTCAATAGATAATACATAGATAACTTTGTACAAATGAAGTATATATGTTAATAAATAATATTAATTAATTATTTACTATTATATTTACCTGAAAAAACGGGGCAATCAATTGATGTTTTAAGTTTTTTAGTCTTAGGTTTAATTTCATCTTCATCAAGATCGGAAATGTACATGGCTTTTTTAGCTTTTTGTTTTGCAGCTGCTAAAGATTCTAATCAAAAGTAAAAATCACACATAAAATATTTTAACTTATAAACATTATATTTGTAATTACACAATTATTACCTATTCCTGAGCTCATTACTCTTGCTTCTAAATACTCATATTCAATTTTGTTGGGTATGCTACATTGCTCGATCAATTTTTTGGTATTGTGAGGTTTTTTTGGCCATGCGCAAGTACTTTTTTTATCTGAATACCAAAATCTTGGAACGGCTGCTACACTATTATCTCCAAAAAAATGAACAACAGAATATGTGGCCATTTTTTCAATGCTTGTAAAAACTAAAAACAACTGAAGTTTTAATAAATTAACAAAACTAGTGGCAGATATGAAAAATAAATTATGTCAACAAAATTCATAATTTTAAAATATAAATATCAGGAACAAATTAAAAATACTAATATCATTTTAAAGAATTAAATGTTTAAAATAACAAAACATAATAAGTAACTATTCAAGCTCAACCACTATAATAGGGTAATAAAGTATTTTATCATATTATAATAGGTATTCAAAATAATTTAATTACAATATTACTATATATATTAATATTTAAAATTAAGAGCATATTTACAAAAAAACTAAATTATATAATATAGACAATTTAATTACAACCTCTTAATTACTGTACTAGTTATTAGATGAATGTAAAATAGGAAAAGCAACTTTATTACCAAGACTATTGTTTAGAATAACATATTTTGAAAAATCACAAGTTTCTATATTAATTGTAATAAGGTGATTAGACAGTTCATTCACAATAGCTATACCTATTTTCATACTATTAATTGGTTTTTCATAAAACGGATGAATTGTATTGAATGATTGAGCTACAAATACTTTTTTTTTACTACTTTTATGAACACATATATTAACAACTTTAAAAATATTAAGTTTGCCTTCAAAAGTATAACCTATGTAAGCATCAGAAAATGATTTTATATTAATTTTTATATTATCTTTTATAGCAATTTTAAATTCCGGTTTTATGCAGTCTTCAGGCAATGGTCCACCGCTATATATTTTTAAATATTTTATATTGATACTAGACCCAGACCTTGCATTCAATTCATACTCACCAAACATTTGAAATTCATGATATCGTTTTATAACCTGCTCCAATGGTTTCTCATGTTTTCTTATCATTTTTTTAAGAGTTTTCATGTAGTTTTCAAATGGAAAACATGAGCAACTATCGAGGGCACCAAATTTCTTATAGTCATCAACAATGTGCAATAAGTTGTGTACATTAAGTGACATAAATTCTTTACCATATATTTCACGAAATTTGTCTACAAAATATTTTAATAATTTTTCAACAAAATTAACAAGGTCTGTGCTAACATTTGGTGCTAAAAGAATTCGAAAACTAACATGTAAAGAAAGAAAATGTAAGTAGTATTCACTATTTAAAATGGTTTGTAGAACAACTGGGCCAGTATAAAGAAGGAATTGACGAAATTCAGTTGCCTTCCACCTATTAACTTCATTCAACCCCCGAGGAACTCTAGAAAAATCACTACATACTGAAAGTCTCAATGCTAAAAGTAGTTCTTTAGTAATATCATTGACTTTTTTACTTTGCAATCTAACCGAAACAGGTGCATTTTTAATGCATCCAAGCCACAACAAAATTAATTTTTTTGTCACTCCTAAGCAAACTAGATGCATATAGTCAATGCTAATACTATTTACTATATCTATACCAGGTATTTCAGTGATAATAGAAACTTCATCAGTCATATGGAATTCTTCATCAGTTCTATTTAAAAAATCTAAGTGAGTTCTCTTAGTAATACAATCTGTATCGGGAAAACAGACTCTATGTTCAAAATAAAAACCACTTATTAAACACCTAGTACACGAATAATAACCAGTATGTCCTTTAGTTTTTAAGATGAAACTCTTTGCTGGTAAATCACAACATATAGTATCTATAATTACTTGTTTTATACCAAATGCTGTTTGAAACCCTGTTTCATATAATGCTTTTGTTTCATTCACAAATTCTAACAAAAAAGGATTGCAGTTGAGAGGCTTATCTTTACCCCAATATAACCCAATTAAAAAAACATGAGGTTTATAAACAGGATGACGAACATATCCAAGTATTGGCCAAAAACAGCTAGATGAACTTTTGGTCAAGGGCAGACCATCAATCCCTACAACTATTTTGATTTTGTCTTCAACAAAATATTCATAGTCAGAATCAGAAATACTCTTCAAACTATTACATATTGAGAAATAATAAAAACTACCGGGTGTCACTGTCTGTACTTGCAAAGGTTGAACAGATGACTTGGTTTTTAATATAGTTCTGGCATCTACAGGAAAATAATTATGACACTTATGCATTTTTAAAACCTTCAATAATGCACTCAAAGCAACTTGAGAAATATTATAAGATACGGCCCATTTAGCTAAATTGTTTAAAATTGATGAATCTGTTTCATTATCTAGGGAGTGATGTTCATTTGGATATTCATTAGTAAAACTTAATTTATCCTCATCCTCAATATCAGAATTGGATGAAAAACTAATTGCATCATATTCATCATCACAGATATTATTACTATCAAAGTGAGGTAAATTATGAATTAGATTTGGTAACAGTAAAGAGTTTGATTCGGAATTTAGATTTAAACTGGCACTACAACTAGATACATTTGGTTGAACTATACTTTCTGGTTCACTATGAATACTTTCATTATCCAGTTCTATCAATTCTAATTCCTCTAAATACCTTCTGCGCTTAGTAGATTTGCTAATGGTTGAATATGACATAATAAAGTATAGAATATGCTTTTCAAAGAATACAATTAGAAGTTCTAATACAATGAATTTCAAATAAACTGTAAAAGTAATAGTGAATTGAGAAATATAGAATACAGGGTTCAATACCAAACAATAGGTAAATTATTAGACTTAATAAAATACAAACACAGCAGATAATAAAAACATTTTTAAATATAATACAAAACTGGTAGAATAAATAATTATTATACTACCACTTTAAAAATTAGATAAGTACATAATATTATATTTTAAAGTGTAATACAAGTAGGTACAACTTAAAATGCATAAGTATTAAGTACCAACAGTATAATATATTTAAAAATCAAATTATTATAGGCTATAGGCAGGTATTAATAAATAAGCTTCTGCCAATAATCAAAATACATTTGAGTATTTTACGTACTGACTATACATTACATTATATTATAGGTATCTAAGTATAATACTTATTACTTAGTAACAGTAATACTTACCTTATTTTCAATGACATAAATTCACAAAAAAAAAAAATAAAATAATGCACTAAACGCAGTTAATATACGACGACGACGGGTCGGACGCGGTACACTTATACGACGACGACAACGACGTAGTGAAATAAAGAAAAACCGTTTATATACCTACAATATAGTGTTAAATGTTGATACCGATATACACGCGAACAACAATAAAATTATTACTTAAACCTAGCAAGTACGCAGAGGCCAGGGACACGAGTGACGAGTGCACGAAGCCACGAACTAACACAAACAACTGAAGAATTACCAACATTTACTTAAATTTAGCTATTGCTATGTAATATTATAATACTGTGTTCGTATTTCGGGGAAAGACCAATAATAATAATATAAATATGGTTTCGAACCGTTGAAGTTTATATCTATATACCAACCGGTCTTATCGTATATAATTATTACAATAGTTACTATTATACAAAAACATGCAATATAATATTAATAGTAATGCCCAAAGTGTGTTATTATAAGTAAAGTAATATCAGACAAAATACCCGGTTAAATTTATAATAGAGCTGATTACACACTAGGCGATTCGAATCTTCGTTTTTAAAACGTAATTAAATACAATATAGGTAATCGCTCAAAATTAAACGTGCAGTTTTATATGGGTAGTTGTATTCACACATAATATGAGATGATACAAATGAGACCAGCTGGCAGGCGGCAGCTTTTGCTTGCGTCTGGTCGTGTTCGGTCTTCGATCCTTACGGCATTACGATGATTTACGGCATTACGGCATTACGCATAGTTAACGTTGAGCGTTCTGTAGCGATTTTCAGCTAGAATTAAACAATATTTTTCCCAATTCCAATTTCTTACTACTTACTAGTGTGGATATTTTAATATTGCCATTGATTATAAATATTAAATACTATTTTTATGGTACACTAGCTATTACACTATTTACACTTACAACTAATATATTATGTTATCGACTTTACAAAGGAGATTTTGTGAGCAAACAATCCGATTAGGTAAATTTAGTATATTCTAATACCTATTCTATGTAGGTACATACCCATATTTTATGTCTTACACGTAAACTTTAGATAAAACCTCCGACCAATAAATTATAATAATTTTAAGTTATTTTTATTACATTCACTCCTTATTATAACCATACCTATTACCTATATAATATATCATTGTTAATTAATTATTTAAATATTAAATTAAAATTATGAAAACTGCACTACTGCAGGGACATAATAATATATAATATACGAAATTATTATATTATAACAATATAATGTAATGGATACGCAATATGTTCTTCGCTCATATCGCTCTATAATTTTAATAAATAAAGTAAACTCTACAAACATATTATACCTGTACGTACAATAATATATAGCGGAATATATGCGTAGTACACGACTAAATAGATGACAAATAGTCATATAACTCATACAATACTGAATATTATAATACATACATCTTATTTTTTTTACGGTACACTTCCTATAAATTCTTGCAATAAAAAATTGAAAAAAAAAACCTACTCGCATAGAAAATATAATTAATATATTTAATGCAAATTGGGTTTTGTTATTTATTAAATAATATATTTTAAAAATTAAATCAATATTAATTTTTAACATTGAATAATAATTGTGTTTGTTAAATATTTATTTTAATAAATTGATAAAATGTTAACATTTAACGATAATTCAATATTAATTATTTTATATTTTTTTAAATGCTTTTAAATATTTAAATTTAAATATTTTTCTTTTAATATTTATTAAAATTTTAATAAATTTTAAAATTTAAATATTTAAAATTTAATTTAAAACAAATATTTATTCAAATACTTTCATTGAAAAATGCCGTGTGGGTATTGTTCTAGGAAAATCAAATTTTCCTTGAAGAATCAATAAACTTCAGGCAATAAGCAATTCGTGTAAAGATTATGACGACGAATTTGATTTATTTGCCTGAAGTATTGCTGTTCAATTGAAAAAAATGCCACTCGACAGAGCCTTTGTTTGTCAAGAAAAAATAATGCATGTTATGAAACAAGAACGTTTAAACTTTAAACCAATTAACTGTGACCAATCGAAAACCTCAACCATATTATGACACGCAACAATTATCTCCATCAGATTTATTTTCTGATGAGCAATCGACTACATCATGGCCATATAATGCTACAAATACCGCCGTAAATGAAGCTCAAACGGAAATGTCGGATATATTGAGTACAGCAATACATAATTCGTTATATTAATTACGTTTTCACGTAGTTTTCTTAATTTTTTTTATTTGAATTAACTAAAAGTTACATTTTTATTTAAATATGACAGAATATTTTTTTTTTTGAACATTTATAGAAGGTTAATTATTATTTTTTATTGTTTATATGTATTTGTTTATTATTATACTAATTGTTTTTGAAAGGGTTATTATTTTCTAAAGAAACAACAATATATTTTATTGATTATAAAAATCTTACCTTTATATACTCGTTTAAATTGCCGCACAGACTTCTGGAATAAATACGGAAATACTGTTTTTTGGTACTCTATACAATGCAGCAATCGATGAATAACAGTCCCCTGTGGCTATACATTTATTTTAAAAAGATATGATGTATATTGTATATACATTTATATATAATACTACTTCAATATGAACATTTTTTAGTTAAATATTTTAGCTTACCTACAAATCGAAGAGTGATTTCCAATTTTGTATGCGCTGGTAAAGCATTTCTCATAATTGTGTTTTGTTTTTGAATTTTTGGAGTAATTCGATGTAAAAGTACTTCAAATTGGTCTTTATTCATTCTTAAATGATTTTTGTTTGAAGTTTCATCTTCTGTTGCAATTTCTCGTAATAAATTTTCACTAGCACCCAAAGTATTGCGCCTTTGAATCCATTTTTTGACCCACCATCTACGTGTTTTTTTATTTTTCAATTTCTTTAATACATTTTGTAGTTCTTGTGATATTTGCAAACATAATAACTTAACACTAGTGCGCATTACAGCTTTTTTTGAACTAGCCATTGAAAAATATTTGTATTTTATTAGTACAAGTAGGTACAAAAAAAGATGTATGTAGTATAGGGTTGCCATAAAAGTTCAAGTACTGACCGGGACATTTACAAAAATAATTTGAACATTTTTTTTTTTATAATATTAAAATTTAGAACACAGTGTAATGAATATATATATATGTAGAATAAAATAATAATAGTATTGAATTATGAAAGAAATTAAATTAGAAGATACATTTGATTAATGAAACATTATTTATTTATTTATTTTGAAATATTATATTTTTCTGACTTTTTCACCTGTTTCAATAGCTCTGGTTTTCCCATAGCATACGTATGAAATTCTGAACAAGTCATTTTGAAATTAAATTTGCATTGAATGATACTTTCTACAGTTTCTACTTGAAGACGGTTACGTTCTTTTGTCCACTGGGCCATTATCAGTAATTTTTATAAAAATATAATTTAATATAATTATTGGTACTAACATTATTTACACATAACCGGGACTTTTGTAGGGTCTAGCGGGACGACCGGGACCGAAGTCATGAACTGGTGACATGTCCCGGTGTACCGGGACGTATGGCAACCCTAATGTAGTATGTACTATAACGTGGTATCACTATAACGAGTTATCATTTGTAATCACTGAACATGGAACAATGACTATTCATTTTTTCATTGAATCGTGTGAACGATTTGTTCAGTAAATAGGATCGTCAGTGGAAATGAATCAGTCATAATGATCATTCTCACTGACACGTGTGAACCCGGCTTTACCAATCGGCAGTCACCAGTCACCATTATTGTCTATTATTCCAAGTTTTCGTGTCGGTGTCGACGACAATAACATTGAATCTAATTTCAAAAGTACGATAATATAGTGATTTAAAATCTAAACATCCAGGCTTCGTTAATAATGTAAAATAACGATTTGTAAAAAATACATATATGTAGTTATTATTTTAGAGACTTATTCTGAGCATTCGTGTTTAATTTACAAAAAACTGAAATTCAATTAATGTGTTATGTTATTAATTAATTTTTTTTTTTGTACATTAGGGTGTGCCTTGGCACATGCGGCACATCCTGTAGATCTGCCTATGATTATAATAATACATATGTCATACATATAAATGTGAATACGATTGGTGAATAATTGTTGAGTATTGATTGCTGACGTTCAGAGTTTTGCACACCAAATAATGCAAATGTTATTAAAACATTGATTCTGCTGTCAACGTTGGGATATTTTTCTTTTTGCAACATTTAATGAGATAAATATATATTTTAATATATTTCTGATTTTATTAATATATAGTAAGTATTATAATATAGATAATAAGTGCAGACAAATACATAAAATAATATATAACGTTTTTCGGTGGTAAGATTTATAGTTGCCCAAAACTCAACTAATGCAGTATTAAACAATAGTATTCATTAGCTACCATGAGTAAGGTATGTTAAATTTTACACAAGAGTATAGTTTTATGGCCTCAATTTTGTACTTCATATTATATAATATAATATATTTGAGTATAATATTATACAGTTCAGATGTTTATGACAACGTTGTTACATATACAAGAATATTTAATAAGTAAACATAAAAAGTTAAATAACTTTACCTACAATATAACGTTACTAACATTCAATAAATTCATTTTTTTTGTGTTGCCTTTACTATTCAATGATGATTCATTTAAAATAACCTATAAACTACACAAATACCTGCAGTAATTTGATCAAACTTATGCTTTCCTAGTATCTTATAAACATTTAAGCTGTAAAAACTTATACAGAGCACTCTTAAAGAAAAACATATATATTACTCATTCTGTATTCTTGTATAATGATAAATTATTAAGTTTTAATAAAACATTTAAAAAAATTATATATATATAATATGAAAAGCAACTTGGAGTAAAATATATTAGGCAGATTACATGTTACTACTTTAGAGTTTTTATCTCAATTATTTTTTGCAATACAGTTATTTCAGTACCTTTAACTCATAGCTAAGAGTTTCAGTAGGAACTTGGTGTCAAATGTTTATGACAACGTTTTTACATATATAATGATTATGTAATACTATAATAGGTAAACATAAATAGCTAAATAATCTTACCTACAATAAAACGTTGCTATCGCAGTGTTAGTAACATTCAATAAGTTGTGCAGATTTATACAGAACCAACCAATAAGACATTATTTAAGTATATTATTTATTTATTATTTATTATTTATTATTTTAACATATTATAATATATATATATATGATATCATATCTTGTACTATTATACTAGGAACACCCTTAAAGAAAAACACATATAAATTAATGTTGTATCTTTTATAACTCATTCTGAAAAAATAAGATGAAAAATTAAAAATAAAAACAAAAACAACAAAATAAAAATTAGTAAATAGAAACTACTTTGTGCTTACCACTTCACAGAATTCATCTTCCTATAAACAATTTATTTAAATTAATATATTTTTAACAAATTATATCAAATAATAATATAATATATAAATAAATATTTTTTTTTTAATTTATTTATTTATGTATGGTAAACGGGTAATAACCCTTTTGTGTGAACAGTATCAGGTTTACATTTTTAAGTATTAACAGTAAGAACAAAAATAAAAGTAAGACAAAAAATGATGAAAATACAGTTTCGAAATAATAATAATTAGACAGTGGTAATGGATAATGATAATACAAAACAGCAATACATTAATAATAACATAATAACAATAATTAATTTACACTTAAATTTAAAGCTAAATATACATTTCTATTAAAAACAGTACGTGACATAAAGAAAAAATCTACATGTTCAGTAATAAGATTTGCTAGTTTTAATGCTCTTGGGAAGAAAGAAATGGAGCTATAATTATTTTTGTAAAATGGTACATGAAATAGGTTTGAATTTCTTAAACGATGGTTTGTTATATTAAACTCTATCATAGAGAGCAATTCTGGGGAAAAAATATGACCATTTAACAAATCATAAACAAACATAATATCTGTAACTTTTCTTCTTACCTCTAAAGATATAAAGCCTAATTCAGTTATTATTATAGTATTATAATAACAGTTGTTATTCGTATATTATGCGAGTTATTTGAAATAAATGGAACCTTTATTTTATAACTCAATAATTTTTAAAATTTATGTTGAACATTTAGACCAATAAAAGTGATGTAATTAGGTGACCAGGCTGTCGAACCAAATTCAAGGTGTGATCTAACAAGCGCAAAAAATAAAGTTTTCAATGCCTTAATATTTTTAAAGTTGACTGTATTTCGGTTGATAAAACCAAGCATTTTAAAGGCTTTTTAGTAATAGTATTTATATGAGAAGTGAAAGAGAAATTGCAATCAAAAATAATCCCTAGGTCTCTGATTGAGGTTACTCTTATGACGGAACAATTGTCAATTTTGTATTCAAAACTAATGGGATTATCTGCGCGTGAAAAAGTGATAACATTACATTTATTGATATTTATTGATAAGCTATTTTGACGACTCCAAGTTACAAATTTATTCAAGTTATTTTGTAATTTTATTGCATCTGATGGAGAATAAATCGTAGAAAAAATGTTTGCGTTATCAGCAAATAACAGTATATCGACCGTGCTATCGAAAATTGAAGGTAAAACATTGATAAATATTATGAATAAAAGAGGACCTAAATTGGAACCCTGTGGTACACCAGAAGTAACTGAGAAGTAAGTAGATATGGAATGTGACACTTACCGCTTGAGTACGATTTATTAAATAGGACCATAATCATCAATTTAAAAAATTTTCATGGATTCCAAATGTAGATATTTTTTTAATAAGTAAGTGACCTTATCAAAAGCTTTTTGAAAGTCAGTGTAGATAGAATCTATTTGAACATGATCGGTTAAGGCTTTTAGTATTTTAGATTGGTAAAGTAAAATATTGGTGGAGATTGACATTTTTGGTGTAAACCCATGTTGGTTTCATATGATAGGAGAAACAATTATGGATAATTTTTTAGTTATTATTGCTTCGAATATTTTTGGAATAATAGATAGTTTAGAAATTGGTCTATAATTAGTAATATTATGTTTATCTCCTGTCTTATGAATCGGAGTCACAAACGATTTTTTCCAAGAATCCGGAAATTAGCCCAGGTTCAATGATTTATTGAAAATAAAATGTAGTGGTTTTACAAGTACAGTACAACACTGTTTTAAAAACTCTGATGGTATACCATCGGGTACTGTCCCTGCATGTGGATCTAAAGAAAATAAATAATCATAGATTTCATCAGGATTAATAGCCCATGAACTTAAATTAATATTATTATTATTTAAAGAAATAGTGGATAACTTTACAGCCTCGTCAGAGTTTAAAGAGCTTTTTTCATAGCCACTGGAAAAATAATCTGCAAATAATTTGACCGTTTCAGAAGTATTACTTGAAGTCACTTTATTATATTTCATACAGTCTGGGATATTATTTTTATTTTTTTTTAAAGAATTTACATACTTCCAAAAAGGTTTTATACTTATTTGTAAATTATTCTCCAGATCCGAAATGTATTGGTCGTGACAGATTTTAATTAATTGTTTACATTTTTTACGAAGCTGAGAAAATTCTTTATAATTGACAGGAGAAGGAGATAGTTTATATTTTTTATGAGCACATTTCTTTTTAATTATAAGATATCTGAGCTCCGGATTTTTGCCCATACAGGGGAATAATCATTATAAATTTTAGTTTTCGGAACAAACAGATTACATGATTGATAAACAATTTCGTAAAAAGTATCAACTATTGCGTCAAGTGATAGATCCTTGTTAAGATTAAGATCAAAATCAATATTGGAAAGAAAAAGAGATATATCATTGAAATTAACCTTTTTAAAATTGAAAATATACGGTGACTCATAAGAATCACGTACTGAGGAATATTTAAATTTAATAACAAAGTCTAAGGGAGGATGATATTTATCAATTGTATGCACCTCCAATCAACCGATTGAGAGATAGACGTAAGTTCAGCATTCGCACTGAGCATTAAACAATCGAGTGTTCGGCCAAGACAATTTTTAATAATATTACATTGTTTTAGATTCAAAAAATTGATATAACTATTAAATATGATGCCACCAGAACTATGATTTTGTGTATTTGGATCAACAGACCAGTCAAAATTACTTAAGTTAAAATCACCAACTATTACAAAATAATGTTCGGGAAATTTAAAATGTATAGACTCAATTATATCACAGTGATTTGAATACATATCAGTGGATGCATCTGGTGGTATATAAACACAACCTTTTATAATTTTTATATTGTTAACTGTGAGTTTTAAAAATATTTGCTCGATTCCAACTACAGAAGGAACAGTTAATAATTCACAGATAATATTTTTATTTATAGCAATTAATACTCCACCACCTCTAGTTTTTTTGAGACTTAAAAACCCGTTCATTTCTGTATAAATTATAATTATTAAAACTTAGTTCGGCGTCAAAAATGTTACTAGTTAACCAAGTTTCATTTAAGCAAATAACATCATAATAAATATTGAATAAAGCATTACGTAAATAAGGAATTTTAGTCAGTAGACCACGAACATTTTGGTAAAACATATTAATTAAAAAAAAAAATTTACATCACGAGTTTTAGGACGATCATTCTTGGAGACTATTGTTGGAATACCTCTTACGTATTTGATAATTAATTCGTTTCTGCTCCCCCTTCACTTGATCTACGAGACTCCAGCTCTTCACGAAGTTTTTTCATGTAGTTTTTTTGATTTAATGTACGGTCTGAGCTGATACCAATATTGGAAGGCGGATTAAGTGATAGTAATTTTTTCTTTGATTTTAATATTTCGAATACATCAGCTGGTAAGCTTAATATAGCTTTAATTGGACGAGGTTTATCATGACCTCGAATACCCAAACGTAATAACTTTATCGGTCTAATATTTTTATCACCACTAGTAATAATTGAATCGATAAGATTACTTACAACATTAGAGTCGTGGGTAATTCTGTCCGTGGTGTTATCTGAGTTGGACTCTGTAATGTTGTATAATATTAGATTGGAAGCTCTTATATTACGCTCGCCGATCTCATTAATGATAAGTTCTTCAGAAAAATTTGAAAAATTTTTAATATTATTTTTGTGATTTTTAAGTTCATTAACTTCACTAAGCAAACGGTTTATTAAAATTTTTAATTCTGGAATATCTCGTAATCCATTATTGCAGGATTCACAAAAAAAATTTTAAATTACGATTCTTTAGAGACAGACATTTTAATTCACTCACCGATAGACTGGTGCATTTAGTATGAAATACTAAATTGCATCCATCGCATTTAACGGGCGTATCAAGTTCAGCGAATGTAATTGAACAAATGGAACAATTTTGAGTATTTGTAGATGTCATAGTCATAATTGCTGAAATTAAAACTGTAATAACAATAACACTATCAAGAGTACGCACAACCTCACTGTGTGAATGCACAATCGCAACTTTTTAATATTACTTACGTCCACATGTATGATGACTATCCTTGTTTGTCATCGAAGATCCAGCACTTGAGCCCCGTTGTTGCGGAGCAGAGTCTTGTGGGGTCAAGTCCTGGCGTTGGACTGATTATTGGTCTTTTTCTTGGATAATAAATAATAATAATTTAGATGTATTGCTTACGTGTAACGGTATAACATATTCATATATATTTATATATATTATATATAAAAGATACATACAATTGACGCGTACCTACGGTTGTCACTGGGTGATGGTGAGGTAGCGTCGGATGGTGGTTGAACGGCACACGGGAGGAGCACGGGGGAAAAATGAATAAATAAAGCAACACAAGTCTTTGGGGTACGACGGGGCTTTATTTGTAGGCAGAAAAAATAACACAAATAAAGTGGTAAAAATAAAAACCCCAATGTGAAAAAAAAAGAAAGGTGTTGAATAGACGGTGGGCACGGTACGGCGCAAAAGGTCTGTCGCGTACGGTGCGGTGGAAATGACTGGTTTTTGTCTAGGGCCGGTTCACGGTCGCGGCGGGTCCGACGCTCCGACGCGGATCGTCGCGCGTCGGCGTCGTCCGTCGTCAACTTGTGGTTGAGAGAGAGCTTCCGGCGAGGCTATTCACGCAAAATGCCGTTCGAATTCAAACGGTGTTTGCGCGGGGCCGCGTCATACTCCCCCCCCCCAAACCACCAGTGACGGCGGTTGTCCGGCCGCATCCGGTGGCTGTGTGGGTGGTTGTGTGGGTGGCTGTGTGGGTGGTTGGGTGGTTGGGGTAGATAGGTTTCGGAGGAGGGGTATTCCGGCTGGGTGCAGCGGTCTCACTCCGGCCTGTCTAGTCCTGTTGTGGTGGCGTCGTGGGGGCGGGGTTAGTTCTGGAACACGGTTTCCATGTCCACGTCGTCTGGTGGACCGACATCCATGTCGCACAGCAGCTCCGTGGCCTCGGCTTGTCCGGTAGGTATTGCTACCTCCGGTGCCTTGGTCTCGGGGACAGGTTTGTCGGTCGCCTCCAGTGACCTTGAACATGTTGCCGGTTCTGGGGTTGTGGACGCCGGTTTCTCCAGGCGGAATTGCTGAGAGGAGGTGGGGTCGGTAGGCTTCTTCTTGTCCACAAATTTCCGCTTCCTTGCGATGCTCCGGCGCTGCCGCGACGACATCGGCGTTGCCGTTTTCGGCGTCGTTTTAGCCTCCTCTGTGGTCGGCGCGGGCGGTTTCGTCGACGCCCTCGGTCGTGGGACCGGTGCTGCCATGAGTGGTTGCGGGGGTGGGCGGATCAACCGTGCGGACTGCGGCATCTGGGGCGGTCGCGGTGTGCCAGCCGGCTGTACGTGCCGTCTAGGGCTCCGGGACCTGTCGGTCACCGCGGGTGTCAGACTCACGTCGGTCGCCTTGCGGAAGACCGACGTGCGGTCGTCCCACCCGCGGGTGTAGGCTGCCCACAGTACCGGGTCCCGGCGTAGCTCTGCCGTGGACATCCGGCGCACCCGTGCTGCCGTAGTCGCGTGGGCGGCTGCCTCCGCGGTAGCTACCTTCAGTAACTGCTGGGTGCGTTCCAGCAGTTCTGCGGCTTGCTGTAGGGGGGTGGTTGCTGTTGACTGTGGCTTTGTGTTCATCCTTGTGCTGTTGTCGACTGTTTGTGGGTGATGAAAACAAAATAAAATAACCAATAATTAGCGTTACCTGCCGTTATTGTTTTGTGGTGGTGTTGGGGTGTGGGTGTGTTGTGGTTGGCGCGCGTTTCAGACATGACACGTGAATTTTGCGCGGTGGTTGTTGGTCCGTGAGGAATACACCTTTTCCTACGAGTTTGTGCAGTCTTACCGGTCCCCACCATTTTGGTGCGAAACCGGCGTGAAATTTGTCGTGCGCTTTTGACAGGTGATGCGCTTTGTAGTAAACGACGTCACCTGTTTTATATGTGGGTTGCGTCTGGCCACCTGTTACCGGTGGTATGTCCAGTACGTCTTTCTCACGCTTTACCCTCTCCCTATTTATGTGTTCGATTGGGTCGGCAGTTGTCCTACTCAGTGCCCAAACACCCGGTCGTTTGCCCTCTCTGCCGAAGACGAGTACCGAGGGGGGGTATCCTGTCTGGACATTGCGTCTATTCCTGATCGAAAATAATATAGGGGGAATTTTGGTGTCCCATGTGTTATGGTTACCGTTGGTGAGTAAAGCGCGTAGACCTTTTTTTATTTCCTGGTTGCGCCGTTCGACGGGGTTGGCCCTCGGGTGATATACCGGGGTTGTCCAGCCCTCGGCTCCCCACCGTTCGATCGCGTTGCGCATATCGTTTGCTACGAACTGGGGGCCGTTGTCGCTTAGGCACACACGGGGGTATCCGTAACGCGAAAAGAATTCTCTTTCGAGCGTTTCGGTTATTGTTTTTGTAGTGGCTGTACCTAGGGGGTATGCCTCGGTCCACCTACTAAACATATCCGTGGCAACCAGTAAATATTGTTTTCCCCTACTCGTGCGCGGGTAGGGGCTCATGAGGTCTATGCTGATTACCTCCCAGGGGTGGCGGGGTGTTCTGGCGGTCATTGGGTCATCTGCGCGCGCGTTTAGGGGTTTGGTGCACGCGCATATGTGACAAGACTTGACATACAGTCGGATGTCGTTCTTTTGACCTTTCCAGTAAAAGCGCTGTTTTATCGCCCTGTATGTTTCTTTCCAGCCTGGGTGGTTTGCTAGGACGTGATCGTGGTATGTCCAAATCACGTTCTGTATTTTTTGTCGTGGTATAATGACGGGTGTGTGGTCGTGCAAATTTATTCGCAGGAGGCCATCGGTAAGAACGTATTTGTTCTTTTTTTCCGCGGCTTGCCTGGTATTGCGCGCCGTCGTGTCCGGTGTACCGTTGTCAATTATGTCACGTGTGTCGGGGTCATTGGACTGCCACGTCACGAGCGTAGCGTGTGTTATGGTGGGCTCGCTGGTTGTGTTGCCCGGGTCCGTAGTGGCGAACAGGTTACGTACGGTGCGGTGGAAATGACTGGTTTGTCTAGGGCCGGTTCACGGTCGCGGCGGGTCCGACGCTCCGACGCGGATCGTCGCGCGTCGGCGTCGTCCGTCGTCAACTTGTGGTTGAGAGAGGGCTTCTGGCGAGACTATTCACGCAAATGCCGTTCAAATTCAAACGGTCTTTGCGCTGGGCCGCGTCAGCCGTACACGATAGTCGGCGACGACGCTCTGTTGCCGAAATGCTGACTGCCGTAAGCCCATAAATGTTGTATCTTTTATGCAGTATGCAGATTAATAAATAGTGCCCGGATTTCAATGCAGTGCATATTTTTTTGGTTAATCTTAATATGCACTGATGTTCTTCAATTGCCCGAATCGAGACAGAACACGGCGGGTACCACCCAAGGCAAATTCGTACGTACGTACGCACAGCAGTCTGGTAAAGCTACGCGTTTGACTGTCTTGATCTGATGACAGAACAGTCTGATGTTGTTGCGCTGATGAAAGTCATCTCTGACATCACCTTTCGTTTTGTAACCCATTAATCTGAATGGCAAACCTGGGCTAGATTTCCAGATAGCTAGTTTCTTTTCGAAGATATCATTTAGATGAAGGCCTCGAGCCGTCGCAGGTAAGTAGGCGGACACTAAGATCTCATCCCTGAAGCACCATCACCATCACCTAATGAAGGTTTGTCGATGGGCCAAAACCCCATCACTCTAAAAACATCTCATTGTTAAGAAACTTCTAAATAAGCCTCGGACACTGATTAAGGATAACAGAAATGGAAATGGAAACGGAAACAGGAAAACCATCAGGAATTTACGGATTGGTACTTGGAATATTAGAACCCTCTTCAAACCAGGAGCATTGAAAATAATTATTGATGAGGTAACAAAATATAATTTGCAAATTGTAGCATAACAAGAGATGAGATGGCAGGGTAATGGCAGCATCAAAATAATGAAACAACAATCTTTTACAGTGGATGTGGGGATGAGAGGCATGAATTTGGAGTTGGCTTTATGATAAACGATGGACTATTACATAACGTCAATAAATTTGAAGCCATAAATGAACGAATATGTTTCATCAGCCTAAAAATTAGTGACCAGAATATAGTAATAATTAATTGCCACGCTCCGACAGAAGATAAAGACGGAGAAACTAAAGAAGCTTTCTATGAAGAACTAGAAAGGACATATGATTGACTCCCCTGACGCGCCATCAAAATAATAATTGGAGTCATGAAAGCAAAAATAGGCCGGGAAAATGTATTTAGACCAATAATCGGCAAAGAAAGCCTCCACATCGTATCCAATGATAATGGAACTCGTTTTATAAGTTTTGCGATGTCCCGTGATATCATCATTAGCAGTACCTACTTTCAGAGAAAAGATATCTACAAACAGACATGGGTGTCCCCGGATGCGACAACAAAAAACCAAATCGATCACGTAACGATTGATAAATTGCATCGTTCATGGTTTAAGAACGTTCGTAGCTATCGACGAGCAGACGGGGATACTGACCATTACTTTGTAGTAGCGACCCTAACTGAAAAACTATCGGTAAGCTGGAAGAAGAATAAAGGTAGGAATAAAACAAATACAATAGACTTAGAAAGACTTAAAGATCCAGTAGAAATTAGACAATATAGGACAAGAAAAGCTGAA
Organism: Rhopalosiphum padi; assembly: GCF_020882245.1. NCBI lineage: Eukaryota > Metazoa > Arthropoda > Insecta > Hemiptera > Aphididae > Rhopalosiphum > Rhopalosiphum padi. The sequence goes on from NC_083599.1 coordinate 44,528,999, forward strand.
GAACTTCGAAATATAAATGAAAGGGTAGAAAACACTGCAGCAGATAGTCATTAAACCAAAAGGACAATTATCAAAAAGGTTATAAACTCCGCTACAGAAAATCTCAAAACAGAACCGAGATCCAGCAAAAAGAACAGTTGGTTCAATAATGAATGTATGGAAGCGGTTAAAAAACGCAATGAAGCCCGCTTGAACATGATACAAAATTCATCGATAGAAAATCAAGCAAAATATAAACATTCTAAAGAGATAGTAAATAAGACAATTAGGAGAGAAAAAAGACTAGCTGAAAAGAAAGCACTAGAAACACTTGAAGAAGAAAGAAATAACCCAAGAAAAATTTTCTAACACTGTAAGTACCTTAAGCAAGGTTTCAAACAACAAACACTCTTTCTAAAAAACGACCAGAATGATCTTATCTCGGAACCAGGAGAAATGGTACAAAATTTTAGGCAGCACTTTGATATCCTACTAAACGCGAGTGAGACAAATAAAGGCACCAGAACTAGATATGAAGAACTGATCTTTCAAACGGCTGAACCAGAATGTAGAGAACCAGACTTGGAAGAAATCGAAGATATCATCAAAAATCTAAAAAATCACAAAGCCCCAGGAGAAGATGACATAAACTCGGAACTATTCAAAATAGCGGGGAAAGATATAATGAAAGAAATGCAATCCCTGATAAGTGATATATGGCGTGACGAACAGATCCCTAATGATTGGAAGACAGGAATAATTTGCCCAATCTTTAAGAAGGAAGATATTGGGATAGTGTCGAATTATCGTGGAATATCTTTATTGGACTAGGCGTATAAAGTACTGTTAATGGCATTACTAAAAAGACTAGAAGTATATGCAGAAGAAATATTAGCAGAATACCAAACTGGATTTAGAGAGGAAAGTCTACCACCGATCATATTTTTACATTAAGACAATTAATGAAAAAAATGTACAATAAAGATCTTCATATTCTGTTCGTAGACTTTAAGCAAGCGTACAACAGTATAGACCGAGAACAATTATGGATTTCGCTTAGAAATTTTAGAATACCTAAGAAAATCGTGAAACTAGTTGAAATATGCAACCAACAGACACGTTTCACGCGAGAGACATCTGAAAATGTTGAATTTAAAACCGGTTTGAGACAAGGAGACGCATTATCGCCAGTACTTTTTAACTTGGCGCTTGAAAAAGTAATAAGAGACATCCTGGAGGAACAAGAGATGGAAAGAATTGGGGTTATCACACTTTTAGCGTATGCGGATGACATCGTCATTCTAGGAATATCTCAGAAAGAAATTGAAGAAAGGGCAAAGAGACTATTTATAGCTAGTCATAATATGGGTTTATTAGTTAATGAAGCCAAAACAAAATATATGGTTATGTCAAGGCAGGTGACCCTAAAGAAAAATATCAAGGTAAATGGATACTCATTTGAGCAAGTGGAAGAATTTAAATATCTGGGTGTAAATATTAACGAGAAAAATAATAACCACAACGAAATCAAGCTTAGAATGTGCGCAGCGAATAGAAGCTATTATGCTATGAAAGAGATGTTCTCATCAAAGCTTCTGTCGCGCCGAACGAAAGAGAGGTTATATATCACATATTTGCGCCCCATAGCAACATATGCATGTGAAACATAGGCAAGTACAAAAGGAGATGAAGAAAAACTTTCAATCTTCGAAAAGAAAATTTTAAGGAAAATATATGGGCAAGTGTATAATGTGAATTCTGGGATATTCGTAAGAAGATAGAATGACGAGATACAAAGACTTTTTAGCAATCCAAGTATATGGCAATTCGTAGTAAGAGAATAGAATGGGCAGGCCACGTTTGGCGGGCAGAAGGATGCCTCATATGGAAGTTTATTTTGGGGAACCCAACTGGAAAGAGACCGCTGGGGAGACCACGCCAGAGATGGTTTGATTCGGTGAAGAGAAGACCTGTCAAAAATAAACAACACCTTCAGCATCGACATGGCAACGGATAGGGATCAGTGGAGAAGGATTGTGGAAGCGGCAAAGGACCTCAATGGTCCGTATTAACAGGTCAGAAGAAGAAGAATCTTAATATAATGCTTTCTAAGTACATAATTAGCTTATTCAAAATATTTAAATTGTTTTCGTTGAATAGGTTTATTAGATTTGACCATACACATTGTCAATTTTTCCAATATTCATTGGTTTTTTTTTTGGAATAAAATAATAAATAATAATTATAAATTATTTATAAATTCCAAATTAAAATACCAAATTCTATAAAAAAAAAAAATGATATAGCATTTTTAAGGGCATTTATTTATACTTTAAATTTAAAATTACAAATTATATTCTGTATGATATGTTAAAATAAATAATATTAATATATATATAATAATAATAAATAAAATATAATATATAATACAAAATATATATTTTTTGGTCATTACTTTCCTCTACTTGTTGAGTTTTTGGAACTGAATTTTAGACTGTCTTTTTTGTTTAAATTATTGACTGTTGTAATTAAAATATTTCAAACGTATAATTATTCTTTGTTTAATGTAAGTCTGAATTACCTTTTCAAACTTTTCTTCAACTGACATTCTTGAATAAATAAATAAATCCATTTTGAACCTGTTCCGTTAATTCACTACCGCCATTTTTTGGGGGGTTTTCCGTGTTTTTAGATCTATGATTATATGATATATGATTTTAATCTATATATTATATTATATCATTTTGATTCTGGGCGTATGAAGTGTGCAATATTATGTTGTAGCATTGTTTCAAATAAATTATTAGGACCGTAACGTTTACGCCACATGTACTCGACCAAGTACCTATTGGTCAGTAGTTACCCCACTGTTTTTTATTTCGAGACTTTATTTTATCCCAAGAACTCTTAATAGTGTTAGTGTGAGCCAGAGTATTAGGATCTACAAAATTAATAGAAGATTCACGGTCATGTGTTGAAAAGTTAGATCTAGCCTTTGGTAGGAGCGCCATTCATCAGTAATTATTGTCGTACCTGCAGCAACATGTTCAATAATAAATGGCAAAAATGTTCGTGCTGATCTTTCAGGAACAGGAACTAGAAAAGTTTCTTTGGTTTTTCTACAAATACCACCTAAAATCCAATGATTTGGTGACTATCTTCCTCTATTATATTTATGTTTACTGAAACAGCTTTCATCGATCTCAATAGTCGTATTAACACCATTCAATTCGAAAAATAATTTCTTTAAAATAATTACTTGGAATAATTAATCCACCATAAGACAAATGATTAATCTACGATGGCACCATGTAGTCGTGACCTGATAAATTGTTTGTTTTATTGAACTCTGTTGTTGTACATCCTATTTCAGGCATTATAGACCTATATTTTTTAGCCACCCAGCCTGCTAAATACTCTATTGAATCAATTTCCATTATATAGGTATATGTAACTATATGTATATACAATGGATTCCGCTTAATGTGGGCACCGGTTAATATGGGTGTCCGCTCATTGTGGGCAAACAGATCTGGTCCCAATACAAATGTATATTAATGTATGTTAAATAAAGCCGCTTAATATGGGCACTCGATTCGGTTTATGTGGGCAAGTTTATTTTATCATAGCGTTAGAATATACACATATGTATTTAAAAACAAAAAATTTAATCGGGTTAACATTAGTAATAATATACAATTTAGTAATAATGAGATAGTTATAAGATAGCGATATTGATATAAATATAGAACGAAGACTAAAAGGTACTTAGTACGATAAATACGATAAAATCAGTCTGTGCGAAAGTGCAATAGCGAGTAGGTCATTTTTAAGAAATTCTTATTTTAATATATTTAAACAGTTTACTGTTATAATGTCAAATTTAAATCTTTTAAAATTTTTTGAAATATTTAATTGCGAAACCTCCTGGAAAATTAATGAGGATATTATTATTCTATTCCAAGAGTGGAATTTAATTCCAAAAAGTGGAGAATACAAATGCTCTCGTGGTCATAATTTAAAAGTAGTGTCACGGAATGATACTATCGATGGCTTTGTTTGGAGGTAAGTACCTATCTGGCTATCTAGTAAGTACATTCTAAATCGATCCTTTTTTAACCCAGGTGCCGTGAGAAATGTTCGGTTAGGAATCAAAAAGCTACTAAGTGTAACTATCAGGTATCAATGAGAAAAAATACATTTTTTGAAAAGTCACACCTTTCAATATTTAAAATAGTTGCGTTGTCCTATTTGTGCCTCCAACATACCACGCATTCATTCATTACGAGTGAGTTAGAAATTAGCCGTCATACTATTGTTGATTGGTCAAATTTCTGTCGAGAAGCTATGTATGATGGACTAGTTGCTCATAAAGTTAAAATCGGTGGAGTGGGTGTTGAAGTGGAAATTGACGAAAGTAAATTTGGAAAGCGGAAATACCATAGGGGGCACGCAGTTGAAGGTCACAAAGCTCCCGGGTTTGAAATCTTCAGAGAAGACTTGCGGCAAATCGTCCGCCTACAACTACGGACCTTATGTTAGCACGGCGTGCTAGTCAAGGGCCGTAGAGGCATACGACCGCCACTCGACAAACCCTCCGCAGGAGAGTTGCCGAGCATTGACGGACGCACGTCGTCTAAGGACCACGAGCACCGGGCTTACGCGGAGACAAGCACCGGCGAGCCCGTACCATTTGGCTGGAGCATAACAGGTACCGTTTGCCACCTTGGTAAGGCCGCAATCTATCCAAGTTTCTTTCCGTTTTTGGTTACGGACAACCTTCGCTGCATATAGCTCCAGCGAAAAGCTGGGTGGGCGCTAAGGAGAGACCGCGCATCCTCAGCCGGCTGTCGCCGTACGAGTCGGCCCGGTACAGTCACTCGGCAACTTTCCCCTGATCAAGCATGCGATCTTTAACCACATAATATGCTCCAGCAAACTGCCACTCTGAAACCAAACCGCCGTCGTCCAAGGACGGTGTCCGCCATGATCGACGTGTGAGGGCTCGGTGCCAATCTCTCAGCACCTAGGGGCCCCCCACATCCCGAAGTACCATTATTGCTCCTCGTAAGATGAAGCGCATCATTGGTGGAATGCTCGAACGAAGTTTCGTAGGCGGCTAGCCTCAGCTTCAAATTCTCCCGAGATTTAGGTCCTGCACCTTGGGCTCACGGTGGGCCCGTCCCCGCCATCAGAGGCATCACCAGGTGATTAAGCCCAGTGATCGACCCGCTCTTCGTGAGGTCGCGGTGAGAACCTCTCGACGCCCTAGTTCCCGGAGGTCTCGGTGCGTCCGCGCCCCGGGCGCCGACCCCGTTGGCCAAATACCCTTTTAGTCGCCTCGTACGATGAGCAGAAAATACTGATGTGGAATTCTGAACGGCCCCCGCAGCAGGGCCGTACTCCTCGTCCCTGACGTATGGACACGACCCGGGCCAAAACGCGCTCGAGCGAATTCCCCCTCTTGTGCCGCTTCCGCCATACTTGTCCATCGGGAAAACCCCGAGACTATGCCTTCCGTCAAATGACGGGGCTGCGTTCTGACCCATAGGGTCTTAACCCAGGTGTTAAACCCAAATGATTAGCTTGAATGATTATCGGTCGGTGCGGTTTGTTAAAGCTGCTTTCGCGAACATTTTGAGCGCAGTGTAAGTTCTTTTCTATGCCGAATCGACGGGATTATCTTATGAGTCCAACTTCCTTTTTCAGAAGCGTCGTATCGCGCCTGCCACTCGTTTATCAGACCGTCGAAGTGGGACGTTAGTTCTTCTAGCGTTATGAGTTGTTTAGCATATTGCCTCTTGGCGGCTGCGTGTCTGATTTCAAGATCGAGGGGGAGTGTACCCGCAACAACTGGTAGACAATTTGATGACGAAATTTTATATGCGCTAGTAATGGCTAATAATGGGGCTGTTTATGCGCTGATTAACTTTTTGCGGCTTTTTACCAGAAGCGCGTTCTTGCCCCAAATTTCGGCGGCGTATGTTATTCTTGGTAGAAAGACCCCCTTGTATATGGCGCGAGCTGCAGCCTGACCCATGCCCCAATTGGCTGAATTATAGGCCAATTAGAGAGACCTACTGTAAAGATCGCTAGATTTCCCTGAGACGGCTAGGATGTGGCCCCAGTAGCTCTGTCTCGGGTCTAGGATCACGCCTAGGTATTTAGCTGTGGCTGAGGACAAAATTCTAGGTGCGTTTGCTGCCGTACCAAAACCAATTGTGAAGCCCTGCTCCAAGCCTCCTTTAAGGGACAGCATTTGGCTTTTTCCCGCCGAAAATTTGAGAGCGAATTCTTTTGCCCATAAGCTGAATTTATCGAGCTGTTTCTCGATGCGTCCGCACGCCGTTATGGGTCTGGCGGCGCATATGTAATCAGCTTCGAATTTTCCGTGCTAGTGCACTCTTGGTAGATGGCAGAGATTGCGACTTTCCACAGCGTCGGGCCTAGCTGGGAGCCCTGAGGGCAGCCTCGCTGTAGTCTACAAGAGTACTCGGTATTCTCCAGGTCGAAGCACGCCCATCTGTTGTCCAAATAAGAGCGAACCATACGTACGGTGTTTAGAGACGCGCCAAGTTTTATCATTTGTGTTATCAGAGGGGACCATTTGACATTATCAAAGGCGCCCGTGATATCGAGGAAAGTGCCGAAGACGTGCCTAGATTTGGTCGAATTAACGCTCTTCATTACCACCTCTAGCGCGCTTACTGTAGAGCGACCAGTAGTAAACCCGTATTGCTCTTCATATGCATTAAGGTTGGTTTCGGCTACAATATTATTAATGATAAGTGTTTCTAGGGCTTTCCCGAGGACCGGTAGAAGACTGATCGGTCTATAAGATTTTATATGAGCCGCGTCCTGTGTGCCAGATTTGGGAATGAGGATGAGTTTGGCGGTTTTCCAGCAATCTGGGAACAAGCCATTGGAGATACACTTACCAAATAGGATGGTAATAGGAATGCATAATGCTGGCCAAGCCTTTCTAAGCATACCGGCCGTAATGCCATTGATACCAGGGGCGCTTGAAGGCTTTATGCGCCATACTGCATCTTTTATAAGAGCCGAGACTGGTTCCTCCTTGTTTTCTAGTGGGCCCATATAAAGGATGTTACCTTGGTTCGGGTCAGCAGGGATAAATTTATCAAATACTGCGGTCGCCGTATCATCGCAGGAGTTTGTGTAAGTACCATCTCATTTGAGTAGGGAACTTGGAATAGGACACGATTGGCTTCCTTTCTTTGCCCACTTGAAGGCCTTCGACCAAGGGTTGGCGTTGAGATCGTTCGCGAAATCTTGCCAGGCCGCGAGTTTATGCTTACGGTTCGAAGCTAGAAAATCGTTGCGGAGCTGGTTGTAAAGGCGGCCTTTAATTCATCTAGGGTTTGTGGCTTGTATTGATAGACTTTTGATTTTAAGTGACCCCTCAAAAAAAAATCACACAATGACAAGTCAGGGGAGCGAGGGAGCCACGGAACGTCACCAAAGCGTGAAATGAGACGTCCGGGGAATTTTTGGCGAAGAACCTCCATTGAGGCACGAGCTGTGTGTGATGTTGCCCCGTCTTGTTGAAACCACACAAAATCTATCAATACAAGCCACAAACCCTAGATGAATTTAAGGACGAGATCACACGAGTTGTGAGTGAAGTTCCGGGACAGATGCCGACTGACGCGATGGACTCGTTTCGGGAGCGCCTGCATTCCTGCATTGCGGCTCAAGGGCGCCATATGACTGACATTATTTTTAAAACCTAAATTTTGTTACAGTAAAAAAAATTTGCATATGTTACTACATTTTTTGATGAAATAAAAATTATTTTACAGAAATTACTTTTAGTGTAGTATTATTTCGAAAAACATGCGTTTGTTCTGACGGACCCTGTATTTAAAATACGCCAAGACCAGTACTATCGTGTCTTGGGACCTAGAACCATAGGTTACCCTAACTACGGCTACATGGTCTGACGAAAACGCACTTAAGTGTAAAGTTTTGTATTTATTAGTCATGACGATTACTGCTGCGCCTGTAGTCTTGCTGATGTACGAAGACCTACAGCATTCAAAGGCATAAATCCTGCAGTTGACTATTAATGGTTCTTGCACTAGCACAAAGTCTATGCGTTGCTCTTCGCAAATAGATTTCAGCTGATGACTAGCAATACGATCACGGTTAATGTTATGTTGCAGTACTTTAATTTTTATTTTGTCAGACTTGTTGCACATCGTTGGTCACATTAAAATTTGTGCGTTGTATTAGTGTTCTAACTGCCGACGTTTTGGCTGGGCAGGTCGCCGACGAAGCCTTGTGGATTAGCGATTTACAATTAGCGCATTTTACCTGGTCAGATGTGCACTTTCGAGAGTCGTGGTCGCCTGCACAAATTGGCTGTGTGACCAAAGCTCTGGCAGTTGAAACACTGTGTCATTTACGTATAGACCTTCATTTTGCACTTTGTAAGGCCAAGGTACACAGTTTTATTCTCCATTTTAGAGAAGACATCTGGGTGGACCTCAATCACCCAATGTACCACGTGTTTGTTCCTATAGGACCCATTTTGAATAGAGGCTTGATATTGCCAATGTCAGCCTCGCCGATATTCAGGGAAGTGTTCTTATTAACAATTGCCCAAGGAATTTCGTCAATTTCAAGTAGGCTATCTACGTTTCTGATAATAATGCGGGGTCTGCGAGCTGGAATTTCTTTTAGATTGGACGTACGACGCAAAGCCATGGTGGTTTCGTCGTCCTCAGGGAAGAGAATTAGACCTGTTTTCGACCTTATCGATCGGACCTTTGGATTGCGAACTTTTTGTTCGATTGACTTGCGGATCGCTTTCCAGTCGTTGTCATCGGTCGTGACTTCGATCCTGGGTCCTGCCTTAGCGTCGCTTTTAGCTTTAGTCGATTTTTTCGCTATGCTCGGTGTAGCTTTTGTGACGTCATTCGGCTTTTTCGCCATCTTAGACTTAGGAGTCCTAAGTTTAGGGAAGTTCTCCTTATTGGGACGTGGAGACGATTTAACTTTATCTGAATATTTCTTGCTTGACGGGCTCACGATCATAACGCAGTCTTCGTTGACTTGGTCATACTGAACTGGAGGAACGTGGAGATTAGCTAGACGAAGTGTCCTTGCCTCCTCTCGCGTCGTGTCCCTTTCAAGGTTTGCCTGTCTGAGCTTCTCTCGCAGAGTGCCTAGCTCAATATTGAGATTACCATTGTTTCTCATTATGTAAGTAATATCCTCGCTCCGGGCTAAAGCTTGGCCAATGGCCGTTGCGCTGTCAACCGCTATTTTTCTAGATGTGATCAGTATCTCATCGAGGAGGTGAACTATCTGGTCCCGCCATTTTCGAGCTACCTTTCTTACTGTTACCATCTCGTCACTGATGGCCCGGCATGCATTTATATTCTCATCGATTTCTGCGAAATTAACGTTCTTACTAAGGGTTATGAGTTCTGGGCTTAACTCATCCGTCTTGCGCTTTTTTGATTGAAGAGTTTCCTCAAAAGTGTGTTCATCTGCGCCACCCTTCAGACGAAGAACCGGCAAGTGAGTAAGAGAGTTTTTATTTGTCAATATAAGGTCAGGATTATGGTCAATGATCTTGCCCGTAGGCGCGTCAACCAGGCTGCACGGCACTGGTCGATGATAAAAAACGATCGCCCCCCCCCAAAACTCCGTGGGCCCATGCCTCCGCAGAGGGTGAATTTACCGTCGTCAACGGCTTATCACTTGGGGTAATACTGTTTTTTATCGTTTCCATCTTTTGGTTTGGCTGGGTGTCCTTCCCCGCATTTTAGAACCTACTGCCTGGCGTACGTTGCATCCGTGTATCAGCCTGGTCGAGGTCCAGCGTCGGGTTACCCTACAGGCAAAACAATCAGGTGATTGGAGCGGCAAATTTGCCGCACTTAAGAAAAAAATGTATTTATAAAATTATATTGTAACTTCTTATGAGTTATGAGTATTAGCAACTAGGTTATTAACTCAGTAAAATACTGAAATGGTTTCGGTGAATGCGATCAACTAGAATTGTTATTATTAGCGAATCCATGTTTTTCCCGGAAACGGTTTATATTAAATATATGATTATACATATTATACATTATGGCGATAGCCGATACGACGTTGTTTTTGTCAATTATATTTTATTTTCGTGATTCTATTACTTACAATTACAAAGAATGTGTTATACATATTCTTTAATCCTTATCATAACATTATTCTGCTTATTGGTTATTAGTAAACCGCGACACTGCGACCGCGACAGTGCAACTTGTGTTACGAGTGTAACGACGTCTTTATTTATTTTTATTATAATTCTTCAAATTATTACATCACAATGAGTGATGGTAGAAAAAGGAAAAGTGGTGCAAGATACAAAAAGCTGCGAGAAGAGCATGAAGAAAAAGAGAAAAGGCTTATTCAAAAATAAGAAAACTCGATACTTTTTTCACAAATTTAAAAACAGGTAAAAACAATTTACTCTATATTTCTATAAAATAAATATTTTTTTTTTTTAATTTTTGATGACACGTTCACTGCGGTTAGGTTAACCTGCCAATAAATTGGCGTCATCCGCACAATATTTTACAATACAATGTGTCTCGGCCGACGCTTGAATAAAATAATATTAATTAAATTATATCAATTATATAATATCGCCCTCGTACCACTTCGCCACCGATCGATTCGTAGTCGCAAATCGACGTTTTTTTATAATATTAGATGTTTTAAAATTATTTGATTTATCACAGTCGCAAATCGCAGTTGTATTATTTTATTATTTTTGTGCGCCAATCGGCATTTCTTATTTGTATTACTGTACCTAACTCCGTGTGCGAAATTATATTATAATATATTAATATAGGTAATATAGATAGCATGTAGGTAATATAGGAATGTGTATTGTAATATGATCCGCAGTGAACGTTTCAAAAATAAATATGCACGAAAAAATGCTAAATTTATTACTGAATATTATTATATTTATATAGACTCATCTACTTCAACTACTACTCTCACATTAATCACAAGTACTATTACTTTAACTACAAGTACTTCAACGAGTTCAACTTGTCATCCTAATACTGAATTAGATATTACGCCTAGCCCTACCATTTTATCCGTTTCAACACCTTTAGAGCTAGAGAAAGGAAACCACGCAGGTGATGCTAGAAATCTGATTTCAATAGATATAGCTAAATGTACAGCTCCGAAATCTCTTGTATCTCTTGATGATATAACTGTAAATACAGATCCTGCCAAATGGATAATGAACGAGACGACAATAGACCAACTACTTTCGAGAGACATCGATCAGAACATACCCGAAGATTTTTCTGTCACTAGAAGGTATTACTCCTCAGTAAGTGGATATTGGTCATTGACAAAACTTGCATTTGAGAGAAAAATAAAAAATGGAAAACTGCACAGAAAATATTTATGCTATTCTTCGAGTAAAAAGGCACTTTTTTGCATTCCGTGTCGTTTATTTGGTAATGGTAGTTCAAAATTTGGTACAGATGGATATGATGATTGGAATAATGTACACAGCGGCCTAACCTCCCATGAAAATTCCTCAGAGCATGTTCAAAGCTCTAGCACTTTTTTAAACAGAAGTAAGTTGAAAAATCAAATAGATAAAGGGCTCCAACTACAAATTCAAAATGAAATGAATTATTGGCGAAATGTGCTTCAGCGAGTTGTAGCGGTAGTAAAAAAACTTGGTAGTCGAGGATTGTCATTTAGAGGGAAGAATGAGCAATTTGGGTCAAATAAGAATGGGAATTTTATGATGTGCTTGGAGCTTATTGCGGAATTCGATCCTTTTATGTCTAATCATTTAGCTACTTATGGAAACCCGGGTCGGGGTAAAACATCCTATCTGTCTTCTACAATTTGTGAAGAGTTTATTTCTTTGATTGCGAAAAAAGTATTAAATGTGATTATTGACGAAGTAAATCGTAGTAAGTATTTTTCCATTGTTGTTGATTCAACGCCCGATATCAGTCACGTGGATGAATTGTCGTTTGTAATCAGATATGTAAAACGAGAAATTCAAGAAGATACGCCAGCTGAAGTTGAACGATTTTTAAAATTTATACCCAATGTTGGACATAAGGCAATAGACATGCTAAATGCAGTTACAGGTACACTCGAAGAATTTGGTTTGAATTTACAGGATTGCCGCGGTCAATCTTATGATACTGCCGCAAACATGTCTGGATGTTACTCAGGATTAAAAACAAGGATACAAAATCTAAATCCACTAGCAATTTATGTACCATGTGGAGGACATAGTCTAAACCTCGTTGGATTGTCCGCTGTCGATTCTATCAAAGAAGCGGCATTTTTTTTTGATTACTTAGAAGCCATCTATGATTTTTTTGCAAAATCTACTTATCGGTGGCAATTGATGAAACAGAAATTAAAACCAAATCAGAAGGTAGTAAAAAGAGCTACTGGAACTAGGTGGTCTAGTCGTTATAATGCATCTTCTTTCAAAAATAGCTGGGAAGAATTTATGGAAACATTGAATGATGTAGAAAATAATAATTCTGAAAAATACATAAATCGTAGAAAAGCTGCAGGTTTAAAAAACAACTTGAGTACATTTGAGTCGGTCTTTATGGCCGTATTTTGGACTTCTTTGTTGGAACGATTCAATAAAACAAGCACAGTTTTACAATCAACATCAGCTAACTTAGAACATGTTGTTGATCTATACAAATCTTTAATTTATTATGTGAGTGAAATAAGATCTGATGAAATGTTCCAACAATTCATTGATGAAGCAAAAAAAATTAGAAAAGAAGAATATGAATTGGACAAAAAAACGTCGTCTTACGCGACCCCTTTTATGCGACGAACTAGACGAATGCAGTTCTAGAGCAAATGAAGTAGTTTTTAGTGGTAAAGACAAATTAAAAACCGTTTATTTTGCTGTATTGGATCAACTCAGAAAACAACTCAAAATGAGACATTCTGGGTATGAAAATATTTACGATAAATTCAAATTTTTGATCAACATAGACAATAAGTTAATTGATACCGATGATATTGTCCAAGGAGCCAACAAACTCCAACAGTTTTATGAAACAGACATTGACGAAACCACATTTACTCAAGAATGCATACATTTCAAAACTTATATGCAAAATGCAACAGAAAAAAAACAACAACATCAAAGTTTGTTTACATTTTTTAGGAATCAAAATTTAGAAGAACTATTTCCGAATGTAAGCATCGCTTTGAGAATATATTCCTGTATGGCGGTTACTAATTGTTCAGCAGAAAGATCGTTTTCGTGTCTCAAAAGAACGAAAACGTATTTAAGATCTACAATTGTCGAAAATCAATTAAATAGTTTGGCTCTCCTTTGCATTGAATCTGAATTAGTGTCGACAATTAATTTTCAAGACCTAATCGAAACATTCGCTAACCTAAAAAGCCGAACAAAAATATTTTAATAAATTTATTATATAATATTTATAATATTTTAATAATATTTGACGATTGTATTAAATTTAATATAATAAAGAATTATTAAACTAACAATGTATTTCTATACCTATGTATTTTGTTTTGAAAAAAAGTATAAAATGAAAGGGCGGCAAATGCCCTGCTTGGAGGCGGCAAATTGCTTAATCCGCCACTGTCGAGGTCCGATCGATATCTGGGTCCTGGCTCCTACGACCGGAGTTGCCAACCTCCGGAAGTTCTTCTCCACGCTAGGCCACATCCAACTAATGCCCCAGTTCTAATGCCCTAAAGGCCCGCCTTCCTGGTAGAGGGCGTTAATGTCAGTTGAACAGAAAAGATCTGGACAACTTTCCTCGGCATGTGTTTCATTGCCGATATAATCCGTCAACGTATTCCCTATTTATTATAGGAGAGGAAAAATTTTCCTCCCGAGTCGGCTCTGGGTTTCGGTTTCATCCCGGACCCTTCCCGCCAGTTCCGAGAGCGGCGACTGTGCGAGCTGAGAGCCAGCACGCTAACCTAGGATAAGTCTTGTCATACCCCAGGCCATGGCCGCCGGGTATCCCGCCTACGAACCAGCCCAGTGGGAACCTGGCCAAAACCAAAGTTCCATAAGCCGGTGCGTAGTGGTCAACCCTGAACTTACAAAGAGAGAAACCCCGACGAAGACACCCACGAATGGGCTCTACGCCGGGGCAATCCCCCTGTCCGCGCACGACGCCGCCGCTCCGGAAGCGACGACGGAATGCGAACCGACTCGGAACACACGTCTGCGTCACGAGTCGGTCAGCATCTCCGCGACAGCCACAAAAGCTGCCGCGAGGACGCGATTCAAGTCAACATTTGCAATCATCGAGTATTCGCTATAAGCACAATATGCGTGCTTCGACGGGGCCGTCAGGTGACACCAACTAAACCCCGCCGTGTGAGACAAGCATATATGTGAATACTTTAACGTCGACAGCAACTGCCTGGACGCATGACTACCGCGCGGTAAGCTGCGGCGGTAGTCGACGGGTGGAGTTGATTCGACATTAGCCGGCTAGGCCGTTGATATCCACCGCTACGAAGAAGCTTCGAATCATGGGCGCGAAACCGGGTTCCAAACCGGAGTCACGGCGAAAACCACATAACTCTAAGATCGTGACCCGACCCGGACGGCGCCCAAGGCGGACACTAACCGGGCCAAACCCGCGCGATCCTACAGTTGAAGGTCAGTGGGTGTTTGGAGGTGTCGAGCGAGGGACCAATAAATGTTTTCTTGTCCCAGTGGAGAAAAGAGACAAAACGACATTACTCAACATTATAAAAGAGTGGATAAGAGTGGATTTTGAATACTTAAATATATTAGGTATACGACTGTATGAATGAAGAGAGATATGTGCATTTTAAGGTTGATCATAGTATTAATTTTAAAAATCCCGAAACAATCCCGAATTATACAAATACAATTGAAGGCTTATGGAGACATGCCAAATTTTCACTACCTCAATACCATAGGAAGAAAGATTTTATAGGAGGATATCTCGCCAAACACCTGTTTTTAAAACAAATTAAAAATAAAAATGACGCGTTAATTGAGTTTTTAAATTGGCTGGACATTTATACAACGCGAACGTCCCAATTAATGTTGAGCAAAACTCAAGTGACGATAACAGCGATACAGATGATAATGAAGAAACTGATGATAATATTGTTTATTAATATAATATGTTAATTGTATTGACTGTTAGGTTTTTCATAATGTATATAAGTGCAATAAACAATAAAATAAAAAAATTGAATTTGAATTTTAAAATTATTATCCCCCTAAAAAGAATTTAAATAGGTTATACACGCTCCGCGCGGCAGTAATGTGGTGGTGTTGCGCGCATGCGGATAAACATAAAATCGCAAACTTTGGAAGGCTATAACTTCCAAAAATAATGGTTTCCGCACAAAAATTCAAACAGTTTTGAAATCAGCGTTGAAAAACACGTCTTTTAAAAAAAAAAGTTTCGAAATTCGTGAGGGGCGTGGTAAAGTGCATTTGTTCCTCTTTTTTTCTGCTTTAAAATATATAAGATTAAAGTTTAAAGTACACACCACATCAAATATATAATGTTGATGAATCAGGGTTATCAACTGTGCCAACTAGACAACCGAAAGTAATTTCACCATTGGGCAAAAAGCATGTAACAAAAATTTCATCAGGCATAAAGGGCAAGAATGTAACTGTTGTGTGTGGTATGAGTTCATCAGGTGATTATATTCTACCATTTTTTATGTTTCCACGGAAACGTAGACGTTTAGAATTTATGGCAGGAACTCCCCAGGCAGTCATGGAATAACACATGAAAGTGGTTGGATGACGAATGATAAAGTTATTTTATATCTGGGCCACTTTGTCAAATTTGCATAACCTAGTATAATCCTGTTTTATTAATTCTCGATAACCATCAGGGCCGAACTTAAGGGTCTCAGGGCCTCAAGGCAGCTATTAAAGAAGGGCCCTTTTAAATATATATTAATAAAAACTGCTTTTAATTTGTATATATTCAACATACTAATAGATAAAACAAATACTATATACACATACCATTGTCATAATTATAAAATAAATATATGTATATAAATTAAACATAAAATAACAGATTTATAAAAAAAAAATGATTAACAAATTTTTACACGTCGAGCTTTTTGTTCTGCGAAAGAACGTATCACTTCACTGTAGTCCACTGCTTGCATTACTTCTGACTCAATGTATAACACGGCGAGTGAAGTAAGTCTTTTTTCCTCTGTATTTGATCTTAAATAATTTTTTATTCTTTTAAGAGCCGAAAATGACCGTTCAGCTGAGCAGTTTGATACAGGGGTACTCAACAGCATCCTAAGTGATATTCCTATATTTGGATAAATGTCTATAAAACCGTTTTCTAAAATAAATTTATATAGCTCCAGTGATGACATTTTTTTTTCTTTTGTAGCTTCTGTGGATAACAAATGAGCTTGTAAATGCAAACATTCGTTTTTTATATTCTCGTCCAAATCCCCTGGATAAAAGTCTTTTAGATTAAATGCTCCTTCGCAAACTTCTTGAGTATTTAAAATATTGAGCTTTGTAAGAAAGTCAAACTTATTACTTAATTTTTCATAAGCTGTGCCACGTCTCTGTAGTTCAGTTATCAACCTGTCAATAATTACTTTATAGGTGGTAACTCTGAATCTATTCCTGCCTGAGAGTTCGGTATCATTTCTTTTTACTTCATCAAACTGTACTTTTCGTTTAGGTTTTCTTTTCAAATCATATGTATAGTTTTGTTCACCACTTAACTCTATAGCTCTTGATTCATAAATATCGAATATTCCGTCTTCTCGTATACCTTCAAGATACGTAACTAAAGAATGATACAGTTCAACAACAGTACCTAGTCCAATGTCTACAGATTGCAGAGATTTGCTCACTTTATTAAATCTTTCAAGTACATCATTCCACATTAAAGTCAGAAAACACATTTCTAGTGAGCCAAAGCAATTAAGAAGACCCGAAGCCTCAAAACGCGTCGATGGTTTTTCACTCATGTCATTGGCGATGATCTTAAGAGCTTCCATGATTTCGATCCAGGAAATACAAAGACTTTTACAAGCATCGCCTTGAGCAGACCACCTTGTCTGAGAAAGGCTTTTCAAAACTGTTGAATTTGGCTTCAGTTTCGAAACTAACAATCCCCATCTGTGTGTCGAGATCGAAAAAAAATTGTACAATGCTTGCAAGTTACTGAAAAAAGATATAGCTGCCTCACAAGATTCAGCAGCACACGATCCTACAAGATTTAGTGAATGAGCTGAACAAGGGACGAAAACTGCCAAAGAATTCACTTCTTTTATTCTCGCTTGTAGACCAGAATATGCACCGGACATGTTGCTTGCGTTGTCATACGATTGTCCACGACAGTTAGCAATATCCAAGTCATAATTTTTCAGCGTTTGAAGAACGATGGTGGCCATGTCTTTAGCTTTATGGCTACAGTTTGGTATGAACCTAATGAATCGTTCAATGGGACATCCTTCTTTAGATACATATCGCACTATGAATGAAAGCTGATCTACGTGGGAGATGTCAGGAGTCGAGTCTATTGATATAGAAAAATATTTAGCTTGTCGTATCTCCGTTACAATCGTACTAATGACTTTTTTTGCCATGATATCAATAATTTCGTCACACACCTTAGATGAAAGGTATGATGTTGTACCAGAGCCTTTGTTCCCATAACGCTTGATGTGTATATTTAGAAAAGGATCAAACTCAGCTAAAAGTTCTAAAGACATGATATAGTTTCCGCTATTTCTTAATCCAAATTTTTCCTCCGAACCTCTAAATGGCAATCCACGTGCAGACAATGATCTTACAACAGCAACAACACGCCTCAAAACTTCATGCCAGTATTTAATTTCTTCTTCCATTTGAAGTACAAGTCTCTCGTCAATCCTACCACCAGCGTTCTTTCTCGCCAACAGTTTAGCACATGCAGATCTATGATCATCTGAGTTTTCATGTTCTTTCATTCTCTGACCTGCATTTTTCCAGTCGTTATATCCTTCATCATTTGATAAAGACCCCGATTTTTTAAACAGTTTACAAGGAGCGCAGAAAACAGTACCTTTGGTCTTTGAAAATATTAACCAAGGCCGAGGTTGTATTTCACCATTCGGTAATTTCCGACTGAAAAGTGATAGTGATAGAAATCTGGTAGTATCTGCATACTGACGTTTTGAAGATGAAAAATCAATGTCCATATTTTGTTTAACACCATTTAGAACTAAGTATTCAATTGTAGCATCATCCAGTACCCACTTGGCAGGATCATCACTAATAGATCTCTCGTTTTGAGTGATAATATTTTCTGAAATTAAGTTTTGAGGTGACTTTTCTTTTTCAGATACTCTTTCTGGTTGATTGTCTTCACTACAATCATTAGATACTAATACATTTAAATTATTAGATCTAGAAGAGGCAAAGAACGAATCCATTTTAGGAACTTTACGAAGAAGCTCTTTTTCTTTCAGCAATTTCTCTAAATTCTTTTTTCTTTTTTGGAACCCACTCAATGGTTTGTTGGTATTAGACATTCTCACTCTTATTCTCAAAAGGTCTACCTTTAAATTATTCACCAAAAATACATTTAAAATTACTTCATATTTTATTGATTACCAATTTATTTACAATTTTAACAAGTTCAAAAAAACAATATTTTAAAGAATTAAATATTGTTAAGATCTGCATATAAACACATATATTTATAATTTGTCCAGTTTATCTTAGCCTGTGACATTCGTTTAAATTTGAAAAAATATCCTACAATTTAACCTGTTATCATCGGCGTCCTCTAAAATAACATCATTTTGACCAAACTACACATACAATAGTGGCATCATATAAAATAGTAAAAAGCAAATAAAGTGGTAAAAAAAAATAAATAGTAAATAATAGTGGTCATTTTGGTCGATCAATTATTAATAATCAGTATTATTCAGCGTTTACAAAATAAAATTTAAATAAAACACAAATTAATTACTATAATCTTATTATTTTATTAATATATTATTATTATTAGTATATTATTATAGTATACATTGCTACTATAGTCTATAAAGTACTATAATATAGTAGCAATAATGCAATATAGTTAGTATAAACTATAAACTGTAACGTATAAACCACTGACGACGGGTAAATTTATAATTTACATTTGACATTAGTACCTACATTTTTTCAATAAAATAAACATTTTTAATCTCTGTTATTGTTTGAAACTAAATAGTCACGTCGGCTTAGATGAACTGGATATATTTAACTAACATGCTGACTTAAATATATCGTATCATTTTTAAAGTTAAAATCGTTTTGTAGGTATAACGTATGAGATTAAATTATTACTGATTTATATTATGAACAGCTATATTATTGTACTTACGTAATTTTTTAGTTGACACCAACACGGCAACACGATCGGAGTGTAAATGAAAATTAAATCGTAATAACTGATAATCGTACCCCTGGCTTTCAAAACAAATTATTTATAACTTTATGTACCATAGACTATTGGTTTTGATGTAAAGATAAAGATAACGCCGTGTACCAGCTGAACTGATTTTGCATGCGAGCTGGCGAGCGGGCGACGCGATAATAATTATTCACTATTTTAAGAATGCTAAGTGTTTACGGCTATACATTTATTTACGGGTTTCGGCTATAAATATAATCGAATAGAAACAAATAAACACTGATAAACACCACAAAATGTATTTATTTATGTTTATATACGGTTCCATAAAACTAAAACACAACATAATAATATTAATTTCTAAATTACTTCCTCTCAATAATATTCTATATTATACACGAACTATTTTCCGTGTTAATCAATTTATGTGTGTGATACCTTTTTTTTTTGTGTGTGTTTCCCTGAGGGCCCCAGAAAGGCAAGGGCCCCTAGGCAGCTGCCTAGTTTGCCTAGGCGGAAGTTCGGCCCTGATAACCATGCTTCACATACATCGTTAGAAGCAATTACGTTTTGCGGATTACATTTAAAACTATGCTTGGTTTTCCACCACACACCACCCATAAGTTACAGCCAGTGGCGTAATTGTGGGGGTGCAAGGGGGGGCACTTGCCCCCCTAGCAATTTTTACAGAGATAACGGTATAATTTTGCCCCCCCCAGATAATCCAACTGTACAAATATTTAAATCATCATAAGTTAAGAAAAAATGTAATTTTTTATAATTTAACATACGTGTTATAAGACTAAAAAATTTTCCTTGAATTATTTCATAGAAGTTAACATTAATTTTAGGTTTCTCTTATTATGTATTATGTCATCGCAATTTACAATAATCGCATTAGTTGGGTTAGGAATAAAAATAATACAATGATAATAATAATACCATTGCATATCTATTAAAGTGTGATAGACAGTATGAACATTATCTTGAAATCGTGATTATGACTAAAGGAACGGGAGGTTATTTTTAGATCAATAACATATTACAATAATAACAACTGATAATATAATTATTATTTTGTCCTGTTTATAGTTTATTCCTACGTACTTTACGTTAGTCATTACCACATTAAATTTTTATGTGCTAGTGTGATTTAGTGCTTTACTTAAAGTCTATTGAATACACTATTCTTATATTATATACTGACTTTACTTCCTCATTCTGCTGTAATTTGTTAATTATTATTAATTATATCAAAATATCAACAAAAAAAATGTCCAATAAACGGCAGTTGACATTGTTTAATTTTATGTCATCAAAATGTAAAAAGACTACAAACGCCCAAAGCAGTGAGTATTACTTAATGTTTAATACATTTTTCAAACAAAAGTTTTTTTGTAACACATGGCGTTCTTATACATAGTATACTATAAATTCTAGTATAATCTTAGATTGTTTATTTTTATTTTTATTATTATTATTAAATTAATTTAATAAACAGAAGCACTTGAAAATATTGCCACATGTATAAATAATTCTATAGATGAAGACTGTTCAATTAGTAAGTAATACATGTTATATACCTATTATATTAATTATTAAATATTATAATAAAAGATTTTATTATGTATTTATTATAATTTTTAAAAATTATTATTATCTTTACTAAATTGTTTAAATTGTATTTTAAGGAAATACAGAAAAACTAGATAATGTTGCCACATGTATAAATAATTCTATAGATGAAGACTGTTCAATTGGTAAGTAATAAATGTTATATACCTATTATATTAATTATTAAATATTATAATAAAAGATTTTATTATGTATTTATTATAATTTTTAAAAATGATTATTTATTATGTTTACTAAATTGTTTAAATTGCATTTCAAGGAAACCCTGAAAAACAAGAAAATTTGAAGTGTGAAATTGACTGTGATCGTGATCCGGCTAGAAATTCTAACAATGCATACAATTTACTTTGTTCTGGTCTTGGTCCATATCAGCCAACTAATTGTAATTTTCCTAAAGTTAAAGGTAGACAATTTAGAAAAGAATGGTACGTGAAATTTCCATGGCTTGAATACAGCCCTTCAAAAGATTCTGTATTTTGTTTTTATTGTCGTGCTTTACCATTTGCCAGTTGTGATAAAGCATTTATAACTAATGGTTTTAAATCTTGGAAAAAAATGAACGAATATTCTAATAATCATTCCAAAAGTGTTGCTCATAAAGAATCATTGACAAAATATGCTGGTTTCAAATCAGCTATTAAACAAGGCAATATCATATCTAAAATTGATAGTAATCATAACAAAGTAGTAAAAGAAAATAGAGAATATATAAAATGCTTATTGGAAACTATTTTATACTGTGCTTATCAAGGAATTCCAATTCGAGGTCATAGAGAAAATGAAGATTCTGAAAACATGGGCAATTTTCTAGAACTGATGAAATTACGTGCAAAAGACAATAATATTTTGGATCGTTACTTTTTAAAAAAAGAGAAATCCTTCAGATATGTAAGTGGTACACATACTAATGAATTTATTAGTTTAATGGGTGCATTTGTAACAAAAAACATAATCAAGGACATACAATTGGCTGGTATTTATAGTTTATTAATTGACGAAACTCAGGATCTTGCTAGGCACGAACAAGTATCATTCATCATACGTTATGTTGATAGTAATTTAAATCCCCATGAAGATTTCATAGGATTTTTTAGAACAGACCGAACTGATGGTGAGTCTTTGACTAATTTAATAAAGGTAGTACTCAATAGTTATAATCTTAGAATTACAGATTTAAGAGGTCAATGTTATGATGGGGCAGCTTCCATGAGAGGATCATATAATGGTGTTCAAGCCAAAATACGAATTGAAAATCCATTAGCATTTTATGTTCATTGTCACGCTCATATTCTTAATCTTTGTTTGGTTGATTTGGCAAAACAAGTATCATATGTTAGAAATACTTTTGGAACATTAAAGGCTTTACATAGTTTTATTGGTGCTTCTTCTAAAAGATATGAAATATTTGAGCAAATATGGATAAAATTAGGTGATAACATTGGACCAAAAACTTTAAAAGGATTGAGTGATACAAGATGGAGTTGCAGGATAGATGCATTAAACTCAATTCTTTCTAATTTTACTGTCATTCTCAAAACTCTAGAAGACATTTCAGAAAAAGATTCAATCAATGGATCTGATGCTTCTTCGTTGCTTTTTTCTATATCAAATTTTGAATTTGTGTTCTGTATAGTTTTTTTAAATAATGTAATGCGAGAAACTAATATTTTATCAAAATATTTACAATCCCCTAATATTAATTATGCTAGTGTAAATACAATGACACTACAGACAGTAGATATTTTAAATAAGTATAGATCAGATACAGAATTCAATATAACTTGGAACAAAGCTATGGAAATAACAAAAAAAAACAATATTAGCTCTCCAAAACTTCCTAGAAAAAGAACTATTCCACTGAAATTGGGAGGAGGTCAAGTTAATTCTTCAAACATAATAAGTGTTCAAGATATGTATAAAATCAACATTTATAACACTGTTTTGGATATTATTATAAAAGAAATACAAGACAGATTTAAAGAAAATGATCTTAATATACTACAAGCTATGAAGGATGTTATTGTTAGTGAAAAACCTGAAAAGAATTCAATTAAATTAGTATGTGATACATATAAAATAAATTTTGATGAAACCACTATTGAGCTTACCATGTTTAATCGAATGTTTAAGACAAAATATAATGAGTTCAACATCAATAATAAAATAACATATTTGTTATGTGGTGATATACAAATAGGATTTATTAACTATACAAAAATGATAAAAATATTTTTGACTATACCAACAAATACCAGTTCATGCGAAAGAACATTTTCATGCTTAAAACGTTTGAAAAGTTATTTAAGAACCAGCATGGGCCAAGTACGTTTAAGCAGCTTGGCATCTCTACAGATTCAACGATCAGTACCAATTGATTTTGATCAAATTATTGATGAATTTGTTTCAAAAGGAGAAGGGGGTAATAGAAAGCTAGCATTGAAATAATTTTTTTTTTTATTTACTTTATAAGTTTTATTTAATAAATAATATGATTCAATAAGTTGTTATTTATTATTAATTATTAAGTAAATATGAAATATAAGTAAATAATATTAATACTAGTTACTTTTTTAAGCTACATGTAGCACCTTTTATTAATGAACTCTTATTGGTATTATTTAACAATATTGGTACCAAGTACCTGCTACCTACAATTTATGTTTATCTAAGCCATAAAATGAGTTAAAATATGACTTATGTAATTCAAACAATTAAGTATACTGTACAAAATACATATAATAAAAATATATTTTAACTGGGGAGAGGGAGGGGTATCAGGGTTTTGATAATGATAAATATATTATATTGCCCCCCCCCAGTTACGCCACTGGTTACAGCCGCTTGATATTTCTTATTTGTGCCATTAAAATCATATAATAACCAAGTATGTGACCACTATATAGTAAGTCATGCTGGGTATATTATAACTGAAGCACTAATTAGCCAATTATTTGGGGATACATACTCAAGAGCAGCTACCTTAAGAACAGATTTAAATAGATTTAAGGCATATGGGACTGAACCGTTTAATTTATTGATTTTCAATGATGACGACTTTGATCCAGCTGCTATTACAGATGTATATCCTACAAGTGATACTAATCAGAATACTGATATTTCTATTGTTTTGGAACAAGTTCAACAATGTGAAGTGTAGGCGCCCAACACGATGGGCTGTCGAAGGACCACTCGGAAAATGCCCGAGAACAATAAGAGTCAAAAACGGTCAACGCCGACTAAGTGGCGGGTAGGCAACCAAATATGTTTACGCCTTATAAATTGCGAGTAGGCAATTTATGCGCAGGACGATGACAACTGAGGAACTGGAAGAGATCTATATATATGTAAGGGAAGTAGGATGATGCAAGTTAGTTAAATGGGGCCGAGGGGCCCTGTGGTCGATCCGGTCTGGTGCAATAACCACAGGGGGGAACTATCAATATTGGGAAAACTTAAAAACTACTTATAACTAAGGCAGATTCTGGCGGGTTGGTGACTAGTGGGCTGATGACTGGACGACCGGGGCAGACTTTCACACAACCCACAATGGGTGCTGGTGGACTTACGCAAGGCAGACGGTGACCATGGATGACGAAGAAGGAGTATGTAGACCCAAAATCGACGCTGTCTCAGGATGGAAGTTACAGTTGAGTGAGTTGATGTCAACGATAGTCCGGTTCTCAGTTACACATTTGTGACCAGAATAATAATTATAAAAACAATAAGAAAACTCACTCAACTGGTGTAGATGTAGTCGTTTTATTTAAGTTTATATAATACCAATAATTATAATATAAAAAATAGTTCGCGTCGCAATGACAACGAGACAAAACGAAATTAGGTATAATATGTAGGGTATGTAACGATGTTATAATAATTTTACAGGAGTTGTTTTTGACTCAACAAAAAGGGGAGGTGCTATAAGAGCGACCCTATAAAAAGTTATATAAAAGAATAATATACAACAAAAAAAAAGGGCGTTGGCCGCAGAATAATAACAATAAGAAAAATTCAGTAATACGACTGATATGAAAAAATATGATAATAAAACATATGCGGCAAAAGGCCGACCAATAATTAAATAATATAATAGGAAAACAAAGAGAATAAATATATATATAGTATAATAATATTATAATAATTAACAATTAAAACATAAATGACGGAGTGGTGTGAAGGAGACGGGAGAGAAGTAATTAAGACGGTGTCATCGTCGCGCAGAAGTGATAAACATATGTTTGGCGCGAACATGAAGCAACAATTTTGTTTACACCTTTTGTAATTGTTGAACTATCATAATTTAATACTAATAGCTTTAAGTAAAAATAAAAAATAAAAATAATTTTCCACGGTAAACTATTGGGTTTTTATCAGGTTTTGTTGTTTATATATTTATAATACACTATGTATAATTGCATATACCTATTTATTATAAGAAAATTATAATTGTACAAATATTATTTCTTTTAAAATGGGTGCAGATGTTAAATGTGCAATATGTATTTTGTGAATCATTTTATACATATATATGTCATATGTGTTATATATGTTTATTAATATTAGGTACAGTCTTGTGTGGATGTTATATCATGAATATTTATAAAGCTTCCATTATTTAAACTTTTAAAAATAATAACTTATTTTAAAAATGAGATTTATACATTTAAAATAGGATTTGATGCAAACCATTACATCTGATACAGATGTAGAAACAACAATAATTACGTCTTTATTAATCATGATCTAACGGCTACAAATCGCAAATTATTATGGTGCGCCAAAAATATAGCTAATGAATGCTCTTTCAAATATGTATGAACTACAGCGGAAGGTGTTTTCTTGAAGAAAGGTGAAGGTGATCCATTCATAAAGATCATTTCATTAGTTCAACTACAGAAATTAGACATTAATAATAAGCTGGATAATTGTTTTGATGAGTAATTTCAAATTTTATTTTTTATGTTATGTATCGTGTCTTTTATTTACATAATTTATTTTATGAATAATTTTAAAAATTTAACTAACAACATTCATTGTATTAATAACATAAGTTGGAAATTAGTTCTTTAAGTAGTATTGATTAGGTACAATAGTATTAGTTTATCTTTACTTTCTCTAAATACTAGAAGTATAAGGGCACATTTTAATAGCCTGATTATTAACTCTAAAGATTATAAATTTGATGGTATTTGTTTAAGTGAGGCAAGGCTTCTTGATAATGTAAATTTTTCCCTGATGGGATATAAATCTTTTTTTTCTTTAGGCACTTTAAACAAATTTGATTGTATTTATATATTTGTTAGACATAAATAAAATGGTTTTCGGTAAAACCATTGAATTATAATTCAATTGAGTTTATATTATCTGCTTATGATATCAAATATACTAACAAAGGTATTATTATATCGTTCACTTAATGAGAACTTAAATCAATTTATAGCTGGTATTGACACAAATCTATGGTTAAGGCTGTTGGATGCCAGTCAATTTTTCTGTCAAAAATATAAATTCACGAAATAAATCTACCCAAAGGAGATTACTTTTTGGTCAGTCTATAAGGTTCGTTTAACCAATTCCTAAAATTTTCTGGTTATAGATACCTAAACTATATTCAACTTAATTGTTAAACACTTTTTATAGAAATTCATCTAAAAAAACATTTCACAAGGGCCAGATGAGGAATATGGAGCCGTTCACACTGAAAGTGAAATTATTGATATGCCATATGATGAATATGAAACAAAAAAAGCCTGTTTCTTAAAAAAGTTAGAACTCTCGTCCGAACAGTTACAACTTTTAGAACGAAATACAGCGGACCAATTAAAATGCGACGAATGGCGACGAGAACGAAAACTAAAACTCACAGCTTCTAATTTCGGTAAAGTCGCAAAATTAAGAAACACGACTTCCCGTGCAAGTACCGTGAAATATATTCTTTATGAGTTGTTTAGTGGAAATGCAGCTACAAGGTACATTACGTAACAATTACATTTTTATATCTTAAAAATCAGTTTTGTTAATAATGACTTGTTAATTTTTTTTTACTTTTATTTAGGTATGGCATTCAAAATGAACCTTTAGCAAAAGAAGCTTTGGAAATTAAACTTGGAACAAATATTATGCCATGTGGTCTGTTTGTTGATAAAAAATTAACATTTTTAGCAGCTAGCCCGGACGGTTTGATTGACAATAATTCCCTTATAGAAATTAAATGTCCAGCGTCAATAAAAGATTACACACCACAAGAAGCTTTCGAAAATAAAAAATTGAAGTTTATGAATCTTATTGAAGGAGAATTAAAATTAAAAACTTCTCACGATTATTACTACCAAGTACAGGGGCAATTACACATTACTGATAGAAAATATTGTTACTTTGCCGTATGGACTCCTAAAGGTATTATTTAGTTTTATATTATTATTTTATAGCTTATAATATTACTAGCTATCCTAATCTGGCATTGCCGGGATTTAGTTTGCCATGGCTGAGAGAAATAATATTTAAAATTTTATTTTTTTCCCTAGGAATGATTGTTGATAAAATAATTAAAAACAATGAATTTTGGAAGAAAATTGAGCCTCTTTTAATAAAATTTTACATGGACTGCTTGTTCCCGGAGTTAATAGACTCGCGTTTTGACAGAGGACTTCCTTTAAGGACTGGTTTATAGTACCATTTTTTACTAATATTTTGTAATAAATATATTTTATATTTCTATAACACTATGTTGAATATATCATTGTAAAAAGTAATGTTTATTTAAATTACTTAAGTATTTATATATAATTTTTGAGTAAACAGATTTTGTAAAAAATATAGTTTGGTTGAAATAACTAGTAGCTGCTAATATTCAAATGAATATTACCAAATGGTAAAGTAAATAGAAAAGTAATCTTACATCTATATTCTATAATACTATTAACACTACAAGTATATTATATTATTTATATTTAAAAACTAGGTGTCAAAAAAAAATTTTAGGGTCATTAATAATATGCTTAATTACTTCAGATAATTTTTTTTTTTTTGTAATCCTAAATAAATAGAACCAATAAGTAAATTATTTTATTATAAGGCAAATGACCTATATTATGCGGCGTACGGTTGCTACAATTATTAGAATCCGCGATAAACGAAAAACTGGTTATTATTGTTTTCATTGTCAACAGACAACAATGAATTGGACCGGTGCGTTGACGGGAGGGTGTAAGATAATAACACTCACACTAATGTTCATTTACTACGCACACAACGACAACGCGTAACAGAGAAAAATCAAAAATTGCCTACCTACAACTCCTTAATTACGGCCGGTACCCAATCGCCTTAATACAAATAGCGCTGCTTATTAAGCTTATTAAGCTGCTGCCCATTGTTTGGTCCATTTGGTCACCTTTTACGACTGGCATGGACTACCGCAGGTGTATTCTAATTCCCACCCCATTCTTTTGTAAATGTGATTTTAAAAATTTTTGTTTTAGACTAAACTCAATATAAGGTGACAACAAATCTAAAAAAAAAGGCAATAATTATCTCAAATAATTAATTAAATTAATCAATTTAATAAAATTTATCTATTTATGTATCATATCTACAAATATTATTATTATTTATTAAAAATATTTTTTTTTAAATGTATATTTTAATAGCATATTTAGTGATTCTTTAGGGCATAAATTAATGCATATTTTAAGGTTTTTTAGGGCATGAATTCCCTAGCCCTACATATTATAGTATTATACATTCCCTGAACATTATCCCAATTGGTTTTAGTATTTTTTTCATTCATATGTTGCTGTTTATAAAGTAACATAATATATTATGTCATAAACCACCACCAACAGCAATATATAAAAATAATAATGTGAAATTAAAAATTGTTATGGAATCAATATGCATTTAATAAACAAACCATAGGCGAAGCTAGGAGGGAGGCTATGGGATTAAACCTCCCTAAATACCTGATTAGCCCCCGAATATATACCCTAGTTATGTACCAATAGTTTGTATCATTATTCACAGATATAAATTCACACTATAAAGTATAAAGGGCATAACAACTCTATTTTTTTTAACCTACAATTTAAAATATTATTTAATAAAACAGAAAGTAATTTCTTCTGCATCAGCTTTTTTATTTTACAGTTTATTTTTGTATTTGTAGTAATATTGCAATATTAATCAATACATTAATACATTTTAGTTTATTTATCCATATTTGTATTTATTGAAATATAATTAACTAAATTAGCTGCCACACGATGAACGCTGGCTGATTTTATATATTTTTGTTTATACAATACATAAACGAGATTATTTCTAGCTAAATGGGAAGTTATTAATAATTATTGGCTTAAGCCCCCAATTAAATTTATCAAGCTCCGTATGATTAATGAACTATTGAAAACATTAATGATTTCACAAAGTATTTAGTATAACCACTTATAACCATTACGATTTTCAAAACTAAAAGTATTGAGTATTTTAAATGTATTAATCTAATAATGTCAAGTATTAAATTAAAAATATTAAATTTACTATCTAATATGATATACGAGTATGTATGTTATGACTAGGGCTCGGATTTTAAAACATTTGTTTCTTTTTTTATATATGAGATAGAAATATAATTTTTATAGTTAAATTCATTAAATGTAATTTCGATTCGAAATAAACCAATTTATTTTTGCAATAGTAATAAAATATAAATTAATTTAATTAATAAGAAATTTAAAAAAAAACTCAATATACAGATTTAATAGTTATCGGCGTGATTATTAAATGTATTAAATGAATAGATTATCGACTTACAGCGGGCTACAGGTCCATAATTTATCATCTACATATAACCTACAGGTGTACGCCTACAACATCGATATCGATCATTTTAAAATTTAAGATTTAGTATTGTAATTTAAAAGTGTAATTTTTCACGTAAAATGGTAAAAGTTAAAATTAATGCATTTTTAAAAAAATAGTGTTAGAAGTTGGTGAAGTTTTTTCAAACAGATGGATCAATTTTACATTTTAAACTATGCGAAATAAGTGTCGTGTGAAAAAAAATATAATATGTGGAGAGAAAAATATGAGCAAACTATTAAAAGACACAAAATAAAAAGTCTGCATTACTTCAACTATTTTTACAACTTACTCATTACTCAGATTTTAATGCAGATTTGTATTCAACAATGGTAGCTGCAAATATTCTAATAAATTAATTAAACATTTTCGCGAATTTTTAACAATGTATTACGAAAAAGCTATTCTTGACGACTCATAACCAGCCAACGTTACGTAAACGACATTTCGAAAAAACATTGGCAAAAATTCGTGATACAAGAACTGATCAAAAAAAATGTGGGTCATCTATTGATACTGCGGACTCAACATGTTGTAATGTTGCAAATGTAATAGTAGGTACATTACAACCACAAAATCCAAGTAATATATTGTACGATATTCACACATAATATTTGGATAAAGTTAATCATAGTACAATATTCCAAGTTGGAACAAACTGAAAAATCCAATGATGTGCATAAAGGGCTATTTTTGGATGTTGTCAGACTATTGCGCAAGTATGACCCACTCTTTGAAAAGCATTTTGTATCAGGGCCTTAAAGTTCTCTTTATACAAGCAATCGAATTCAAAATGACCTTATTGAATCCATTAATCAAGTTATTAAAAGACAATTTAAAAATACAATAGCAAATAAAAAAGTATCGTTAATAGCTGATGAAACGAGTGACTTGGGCCACCATGAGCAGTTATCGATTGTTATACGTTATTATGATTCACTAAAAAGATGTCCATGCGAACAGTTCATTTGTATGAAACGAATGACTCAAGTAAATGCTCAAAGTATATTTGATGTATTGAACGATACTATTTGTGAGTATAACATAAGGTGGGAAAATTTGGTTTCAGTTTGCTTCGATGGAGCTTCAATCATGTCCGGCAGTACTGCAGGTGTACAGGCCAAATTTAAGGAAAAGAATCCAAAACTATATTTTGTACATTGCTATGGGCATTGCCTAAATTTAGTTCTGGTTGACTCCATTGGGAAGGATAATAGAGTTACATTTGACTTTTTTGGATATATACTGTTGATATACATCTTTGTTGAGGGTAGTTGTATGCGTCATGCAGTTTTTGAAAAAATAGTTAACACTACAAATGTAAAGCTTAAAACTTTGAAGTCCATTTCAACTACCAGATGGGCATGTCGTTCTGAAGCGGTTAGTGCCATAAAGGCTAACTAATCTTCTCTTTTGATTGCGATTTATGAGATTACTGACTCAACTAATCAAGCAGATGTACGAGCTAAGGGTTTAGGTATCTTATCTCATATGAAAAGTTTTGATTTTATATTTGCCTTGGAACTACTAGATCTGATCCTTTTTTTAATATTAAAAACCAGTACATGCTTGCAACCATCTACTATAAATTTATTGACAGCAATGCAACTTGTTTAAGCATTAAAAAATTCACTTAATTCAAACAATGTTTCAAATTTTGATACTATTTACAAAATTTCTGTTAGATTTTGCGATGATAAAAACATTGATATACCTGTCACTAAACAAAGAAGAATTTCCACAAAGATAGATAGCTCAAGTCACACACAACATTACTTTACTAAAGAACATGAAATGAGAAAAGTCTATTACAGTACATTAGACAATATGATTTCTGCTTTAAATATCAGGTTTAATCGAGAAACAATTGATATAATAAAAAGTGTAGGTATGTTGTTAAACCTTCAAATTAATAGTGATTATATGACACATTTGATCTAGACAGTAAAGTTGTAAAAACTGAAATTGATCTACTAAAACATACTGATGATATACCAAATGATGAAAAAATAAATATTGATAAATGAATTAAATGGCTGACTGAACCTTATAGTGGAAGAGAAACTATATATTTTAATTTTTTTAAAGCTTTGCAAATATTTATGGCTATTCCAGTTACAAGTTGTACTTGCGAAAGAACTTTTTCAAAACTTAGCTTAGTTAAAACAAAGCTACGCAGTACAATAAAGGAAGAACGTTTGGATGGGCTCTTGACAATGTTCAACGAGAAAGAATTGGCATATAATATCAATGTCGATGAGGTAATTGAGACATTTAAAACTTTAACTCCAATTGAAAGAAGAATGGAGTTATGAACTTAAATATTTATATTATCATTAAAGATTGTAAAATTGTATTTATTTAAATTTTAAAACTGTACACTTAATATTATATTTCTTTTTTAATTTTGAAAAAAAAATGCATTTGTTTTTATTTTATGAATGATTATATATTTTATACACTAAGTGGGTGATAACGAGAAGGTAAATTAAAGTATGAAATATTTTAATTGTTTCTTTCTTCAAAATTCAAGTATCTTAAATCTTAATCAGTATTGGCTTGGCCCACCCTGCCACAAATGTCTGCGCACGCCTATGATTTCAACTATTCGATAAATCTAAGCATATTTTGTGGGGAAATAATGTAAAACATAACGATGTTTTTCTATTTATCTCAGATGCGGCACCTTATATGAAAAAAGCTGATGATTGTATAAAAGCGCTTTATCCAAAAATTCCAAAATGTATACATTTGACTTGCTTATAGCACATGCATAACAATGTTTGCGAAGAAGTACGTGCCACTACCAAGATGTAGATCAGTTGATTTGAGAAATGAAAAAAAACATTTTTAAATTTCCCAAACGTACAGCAATCTTTAATGAGAAATGCCCAGAATTGCCAAATCCACCAAGCCTAATAACAACCAGATGGAATATATGGATCAAAGCCATTAAGTATTATTGCAAATATTTTAATGAATTAAAAAATTTAATTGAAGACTTTGAAGAAGAATCTCAATGTGTTAAAGTAGTGAAACACTATTTCAAAATGTATCTCTTCAATTAAATCAATTCAATCAACAAGCTTTCGATTTCTACCAGATATTTTTACATTAGATGGAAAAGATAACTTTTAACAAAGTATTCAAACAATTTAATATCATAATACTAAATTATATGTATAATTTTAGGTGAATCGTTGACAAAATGTATAAATATTGTCTTAGACGCAAAAAAGAAGTAAAATAAAGCTAATGGAGTATTGCAACTACAATTTCGAATAAATTAAATCGTGTTTTTTTAAAAAACAAAAGTTAGAAACAATTACTAAATAATATACTGTGTAGCGTTTCATCAAACGAAATTTATTATCATGGGTTTGATTTAAAGAAAACCTCTTTTATGAAGTATTCACTGATTACTTTAGTAGACATAGAGCGTTCGTTTTCTATGTATAAAAACATTCTATCGGCCAATAGAACCAATTTCACTAGGTACTGCTAATCTATCAAAATAAATGGTAGTTAATTTCTTTTTTTAATTTAAATTGATTTTTCAATTTTTTTATTTAATTTTATAGCTAGTTCATGTTAGTTTCAAAAAAATAAATATGTTTCTTTTTTGCTTTTTTAAAACAATTTTTTTTATTATTATTACTTATTATGCGTTATTATGAGCCCTAGTTATGACTATTTATAACCTCATTATCGTTATAATTACTCATATTTTTAAATTAAAACCTCGTAAAAATCATTAATAACCTTAAATAGTATATTATATATAATACTAGTTATAATGATAACCAGGAAATAAAAATAAACATTTAATAAAATGAAAATTTTTATTTTCACTTAGAAAAAGCTGGTGTTTATGTTGTGACTATTTTTACTATGACCAAAGTTGCTGCAGCAGTAGAAGTAGCCTCAGCAAAACCTAAGGCAAAACTACTGCTTTTTTGGCCATTTCAGCACTTTTTGCTGCACTTTCTGAGGATGCTAGTTACTCCAGTAATCAGCACCATAATGCCACGTTTGTGGCAAATTTTGCATTCTAGAAAATCAAAATAATTGAAATTAAAACGTATCAATGATAAAATGTTGATTGTTTTTTAATTGGTCCTTTCAGACTTGAATTTTTTTATGTCAATTTTTTTTTTCATCAATCTTTTAACTAAAAAAAATTGTTGACAAAGTTTTAGGTTTTTTTAATTATGGACGTGACCTGATTGCGGATAAAAGTGGCTCTTATTACCTTTTTACGGACAACCCGGGTTGTCTACACTCTACAGGTAACATACGAGTTGGTTCCCTGATTATGTACAGCCTACACGTAATGTACGAATTGGTTCCACAACCTTTCATGATAATACAATCTTGTTAAATTAACTTTTCAAATTATTATGATATATTCAATTCCCATTTTATATAGAGTTGGTACTGTATAGAATTATTATAGATTTATGAAATATTTCACACTTCAAACATTATCTAGAACAGCGATTCTCAACCGGGGGGTCGCGACCCCCTTGGGGGTCGCCAACAATTTTTTTAGGGTCGCCAATTCATGTGGGAAAAAAAATGTTTCACTTAGAATTTTATAATTTTATTAATAGTAAGTGTTAAAATATATATATTTTTGTTTGGATAGTCCGATAGTCGATAAAAACGTACTATTTATTTATAATACAATGCAAGGCTAATTACAGATAAGATGACAATATAATCGATTACGCGATGTTCTGAGTATTTTATCGGTGGTTCGTCAGTTGTATGTCGTACACCAGCTCGCTGGTAAAGTATTGTTATTATAAGTTATACGCTATTTGTACATATTGTACGTTTATTCAATACCTAATTATTAAAAAATGAGTAAGCAAACATCTTTGTCAAATTTTTTTAAACAACCCTCAACATCAAATTCATCTTCAGCAATTGTGAACGGTCCTGATTCAGATGTTAGTGAAAATGAATTAAGACCACCACTTAAAAAGGTAAAACTAACTACAAAAATTTTGAACTACAATGAAAATTACGTCGAATACGGGTTTACTTATTTACGTGAAAATAATATAGATTTACCTCAATGTATTATATGTAGTATGGTGTTGGCCAATGCATCTCTAAAACCTAATAAACTTTTGCGTCATCTTGAAACAAATCACGCTCATTATAAAAATCGAAATAAAGATTTTTTTTTAAGAAAATTACACGAGTTTAAAGAAAATAAAAAAAATATCAAATCTTTTACTACTGAAGATAAAAAATACTTAAAATGTTCATATTTAGCAGCCATGCATATAGCTAAATCTAAAAAGGCATATACAATCAGTGAAAAACTATTGAAACCTTGCATGATAGATATTTTTACTTAGTTGTTTGGTAGTGAATATGCAACAAAAATAAACAGTATACCCATGTCCAATGATACTATCAGCAGAAGAATAAATATTATGGCTGTTGACATTGAATATCAACTTATTCAAAAAATAAACAAATCTATATTTTATGGAATTCAAATCGATGAATCTACAGACATTAATAATGAAGCAATATTATTAATTTATATTAGATATGTAGATACCGATTTGAATGACATAAATGAAGAGTTTTTATGTTGTTTAAATTTACCAACGTTTTGTACATCTGAGGAAATTTTCAAAGCTATTTTAATTTACTTCGACAAAAATGATCTATCTATTTCCAAGTGTATTGGTATATGTACTGACGGTGCTGCAGCCATGACGGGAAAGTTTAATGGTCTTGTAGCACGAATTAAACAGATAGCTCATAAGGATATAATTTCAACTCATTGTTTCATTCACCGAGAGCAATTGGCCACTAAAGATATGGGTGAAAATTTATTTAATGTTTTAAATACCTGCATTAAAATTATAAACTTTATTCGATCTAGTGCAGTAAATACGCGTATTTTTAAAGTCATGTGTGACGAAATGGGTTCAGATTACACTAGTTTGCTATTACATACACATGTCAGATGGTTATCACGGGGAAAATGTTTAACTCGTTTATTTGAACTTAAAACCGAAGTGGAAATATTTTTGAAAGATAAAAAATCACCCTTGGGTGATTATTTTGAAAATAATTTATGGTTAACATATCTTGCTTATCTTTCAGATATATTCTCTATTCTCAACGATTTAAATTTGAGTTTACAAGGGTCCTATACTAATATTTTTACATCAAACAATAAAATAGAAGCATTTCTTAACAAAATCGAACTTTGGGAAAAAAGATCACAAAAGCTTACGTTTGATATGTTCCCATCTTTTTTTAATATGGTGGAAGAAAAAATAATAAATGAAAATGAAATAAATGAAATGCAAAATGTTATTGCGATTCATTTATTAAAACTAAAAGAAAAATTTCTTAAATATTTTGATCCAACGACAGATATTCGTTTAAACAATTTATGGGTTATTAATCCATTTATTAAATCAGAAAAAAATAAATTATCATCATTAAATGAAGAAAAATTAATTGAGTTGTATTCAGACAAAGGGTTGGAACAGATTTTTCATAGTAATAAAAACATAAGTAAATTTTGGATCAAAATTCAATCTGAGTATCCTGCATTGACAGAGGAAGCTTTAAAAAAGTTAATTCCATTTTCAACGACATACTTATGCGAAGCAGGATTTTCTACGATGACTACAATTAAAACTAAATCGAGAAATCGGCTGGATATATCGCCAACAATGAGAATAAGTCTATCCAAATCTATTGAGCCAAGGATTGACAAAATTATTTCAAATCAACAACAGCAAAAGAGTCATTAAATTAAAAAATATTCAAATGTACATAGTATACCTTTTTTTGTAAAATATTTAAGACGAAAAAAAATTTAAATTTAATATTATATTACCTATTTATTTAAAATTATCTGTAAGTCGAAATAATTACTTTTTTTGTAAAATATATACATAAATAAATACAATAACAGTTTATTCAATTTTTTAATGCTTACTTTACAAAAGGGTCGTTAGACATCTTGGTGACATTATAGGGGGTCGCGAACTCAAAAAGGTTGAGAACCGCTGATCTAGAATACCTATTACCTAGGTATGGTTAAAAATGTTGCTCAGTCCTCAGTATATTATATTCAAATTTACGCTATATACGTATATTGGCCAATAATAATAATTAGGTGCAACTTAACATATACTATTAAAACAACTAGATATAAAATTATATTTATAAACTTTCCCAAACATCTTAAAACCTAATAAAATATTATAAGATTATTGATTTGTACATATTTTGTAACAGTTGTATACTGATAAGACGATAAGTGAAGTGATTTTATTTGAGAGCCAATTTGAACAGTTATGTACTGGAAAATAATTTTTTTGGGAACCAATTCGTATATTTTATTTTAACCAATTCCGTATTACTCCTTTTTACTTATATTGATTTCAACCTGTATAGAATAGGTAAAAAAATACTATTTTCGGTGGTTTTTAAAACTAAATAAATATCCCGATTGGCGATTGCGTCCGGTATGTACATATTTTGATATAAATATAACATTTATAGTATTTACAATTCACACGATCACCAATACTCGGCGTGGTAATTTTCATTCCATTAAAGAAAAAATAAAAACAAATTAACTGATTTTTCTGATTTTCCACTTGAAATATTGGTTACCGAATATTGATGCAAATGCATATTCTTCTACATTTGACATACAATAATTCTGATTAAATATCTTGACGTTTCGTAATACAGGTACCATTATATACGAAGAACGATTCTGATTTGTCAGTCAAGGATAATTAATAGGATATATTATAGTATTATCTATATTTAAATTGTAATATATCGTAATTTACACGATTTCGTAAAAATTAAATTCCATACGCTCATAAAATTATTTCTATATTGACGTTGGAGTTTTTTTTTTTACAGATTTTGAAGAAAAAGTTATGGAGAACCGTGTGTTGGGTTTTTTAACGTTATAAATTTTTTTATGATTTTTCAACTTCAAAATTCCTTGAAAATTTTCGCGATTTTGACATATTTTGTAAACATTAAAACTTTTAACGATTATAAACAAAAAATGTGGCTAACGATTTTTGATTTTATTTGACTACAATAAAAACAACATATAATAAACCTTGTATTACATTTTAATACATTTTTGGAAAGCCAACTTTTTTTTATCAGTATTTCAAAAAAAAAATTTAGAAAAATCAAAAATTTTAATGGTCTATAAATAGTTAGAAATTTTAAATATTTTGAAAATTTAATCGTAAATAGATAACGCTAATATAAGCATTTAGTCAAAATTTCAAGTATTTACAATGATTCGTTTTCGAGTTAGGTACAGCAAAATCAAAAAATCGATTTTGTCGAAAAGTGGTTATGCGTAAAAATTCCCTTTTTTCCTTTACTTTTTCAGGGTTTTTCCTGACGCTTTTGAAAACTACAACTACTACTTAACTTTTGACCCCCCATAGGACCAACTAGATTCAATTTCCTTTTCAAAGAGGGGCTGAAGTTAAAAATCAAAGAACTATTACTATACACTCATTAACGAGAAAAAATTCGACGTCATTATCTATACTCTCAACATCAAATTTATAACCATACGAAAATAATTTTTAAATGTCATACTCTAATAATTTACGAGACATTTTATTTTTATAGAAGAAAATATAAATGATAATAATATATATATACGTTTACATACTGTACGGCAGGAATACGTTACAACAACACAGTTCAAATGAAAACAAATGCGACATGTGGATCGATGGATCAGCTGCATACTACTTGCGTCCACAAAAAAGGTAAATTTTATAGGTAACTTGCGTCCTGTTTTGGAGATGCAACTCGGCCATATTATTCTTCTTACCACACATCTTCGTACACATGTTTAACATAATATTATATTATAATTTTAACGTTTGATACACCTCAATAATGAATTTCCGTAGATAGAACTCAACTTAAAAAACAAATTAGTAGGTTTTAAAATATGTACTTACTATTCCTAGTGGCAACGCCACCACATCCACGAGCCCGCTGTTAACACCACCGCTACCAACACCGCTTTAATATTGGTATATAAACATGGACATCTAAACATAATTAAATTATAGGCATAAGAATAAATCTTACATAACAATAATAGTTGTAAATGACCGTCCTCATTAAGTATTCATAAATTAGAATAATAAGACGAAATATTATTTCAATAGATTTACCTACACAATACAAAGATAATGAAATAAAATTAGCCAAATAAATCAATGCATCAATTTTTATGAGTCTGCTTTGTATTACCTAACTATTTATATCAAATAAATGTTGTTACTTTGCAAATTAAATATTAAGAAGAAGAATTTCATTTTAAAAATGAAAACTATAAATTCAGTAATATTTCCAACATGGCTTACACTAGTTTTTAAAACACAGGTTTTAAAATTTCATAGTTATTTTATTATATCTAAAAGTTTATAGTCTCGTAAAATTTGTAATTGAACATTTTTAAAAGTTGGTTTATTGTATGAAATAAACAAAATAAGTATAAGAATATTATAGCTAATAAGGATCTAAATAATAAGTGTCAAGTGATACCTAAACTACGGTTTGAAAGTTGTTGCAATTGCATATTTTTTTTTTACTATTAGATTTATTGTTTAGTGAGCTAGAAATCCATTTCAAAACGCTACGAATAAAATTATTAAAAATTTACAGTGCATATTTTTGCAAATTTAATAATATTTAGGATTTAGAACATATATTTCTTAATTTCACAATTTTTTACAGTAAATATTTTCACCCCTTAAAAGAATCAAAACGTATCTTTGAAACAATATGTCAGAGGTTGGTTATTTTAATAGCTGTTCAGCTGTTGGCGATTCATGATGATGTTAAATTTTTAAACGAAAAGGTTGATGAACTTGCCAAATAGCTAAGGAATTTGAACATAATATTATAAAAAATAAAAAAAATGAATTACTAATTTGATAAACTTTTGTATTAATTTTTATATGCAATATAAAATAATTATATTGACATGTGATGAGATATAAAATGTCGATATTGATTGTTGATATTTAGTTGATTGTAAATGTATATTTTATTTCCTCCCTCCCCATGAAACATTTTCAATTGGTAAGCGATCACTTTTGTACGGTCCATTGTTTAAACTGCATAACGCGGACACTTTGTACTATTATTGCGTTCTGCAATGTACCTTTTTACCCGACCGAACAAAGTGTCCGTTTTTCGCGGTTTTATGTCACTTTGTACGGTCAAGCATTAAAAGTGCGAAACGCGGACACTTTGTACGGTCGGGTAAAAAGGTACTTTGCAGAACGCGGACACTTTGTACTATTATATACATAAAGTATATATTATAAATATAAGTTTTATACATAAGTAGTAACTAATAATTATGTATAGTGTTAATTATTAAAATAGAAAAAATAAAAATAAAATTGTTATAAAATATTGATTGTATTTGTATAATAATAATAATAATAATCTAAATAAACAAATAATCAATAATATCATTCAAACTACATGTAAAAATGTGTACAATATAAATATCAAAAAAATCAAAAAAAAAATGTCAAAAAGTAGTACAATATATAAATAGTATTTAGATGTAATGATTTTTAGATTATTAGCTAATAAAAAATAAAAATAAAAATAGGATAATATAGAAATATGTCAAACGTCAAAAAAAAAATATAATATTGAAAAAATGTTTAAAAAACTACATGTAAAAATGTGTACAATATAAATAAGTCAAAAGGTAGTATAATATGAAAATAGTTTAGTAATAGTTTTTACTATTACAAATTTTTAGAATATTAGCTAATACAAATAAAAATAATAACAATTTTAATAATTAACACAATACATAATTATTAGTTACTACTTATGTATAAAACTTATATTTATAATATATACTTTATGTATATAATAGTACATAGTGTCCGCGTTCTGCAAAGTACCTTTTTACCCGACCGTACAGTATCTGCGTTCTGCAATATACCTTTTTACCAGACCGTACAAAGTGTCCGCGTTCTGCATTTTAAACAATGGACAGTACAAAGTGACCGTTTACCGTGTTTCGCACTTTTAATGCTTGACCGTACAAAAGGACCAAGAACCTTTTAAATTACGTCACTGAATACAGACAATATACAACAATATTATAATGTATTATAGGCACAATTTATTTTTAAAAAATAAATAAAAAATTTACATTTAGGTATGCCATAAAACTTGTTTTTACAATTTAAATCTATATATATATATTTAATAAAATAATATAGTTTGATTATTGTTTGATAATTGGTAATTGGAGACTGTACGTTTGTTAAGACACAGCATATTTTAATAATATCATTATGCAAAAGAAAATCAATTTTTATATTATTTTATATTTTATAAGTTTTTAGTCTATCAAACAAATGTTCTATATGTATACAAACACTAACAACTGAATATGTATTAATTATATTTTTCTGAGTAAATCTCTCATTGTGAAAAATAGGTGACATTAACAATATAGACTAATATATTGGTCATTACATAATTTTTGATACCTGGTAACCCTTTGTCAGCCAAAACAATGTTCCTTTTTAAGAAACTCACAATCATTAGTAATATATGAATCGCTACTTCTTCCTCCATATCTCTTTGAGCGAAAACATATACAATCAGTTGATGTAATTCCAACAAGGATTTTTGCAGTTAACAAGATTTGTATCTAGAATACTTATAAACTCTTTGATCGACTGACAATAGTTGCTCAACTTTAAATTCTGTGCAATAAATAATACAATCACACTCAGAAAAATGTATTTTAAATAATTCAGGTAGGATTTCTTGGATTGTTTTTTTAGATGACCAAAATATAAATGCCCTAGTTTTGATTATTTAAACTGTGAGTGTATAAAAAAATATTCTATTGATTATGATATGAAAAACATTGAAGAGCACACTAAGTGCTGAAATACTACTACAAATAACTATTTGTGTTATTTATATTACCTTTGGTTGATCCACATTATAATCCTCTTACAATAAAGAACTAAATATATATCACCATAGCTAGAAATAGTTGATACTAGATCATCTTCATTAAATTCTAAATTCTAATCAATTATTGTTAAAGTAAATGGTATTACAGTATTGCATTTTCTTTATCTAGCTCCGTATCGATAATGTCTATCATTTTGCTACATTTCATTAATTGACCTTTTCTTGAATGTATTAGGAAATAATGTTGGAATATAGACAGGACTATGTGGATTTTTAGAATTATGATGCAATTTTAAAATGAAAACACATGGGATAATTATTTCACCACTAGGATTTTTGATTAATCATCAATTCTTATGTCCACAACTCGGGCCCCACTAACAAACATTTAAGAAATAATTTATCATTCGATACAGTATCAAATTATAGAAATTAAAATACCACAATTATATTGATAATATGAATACTAATGAAGGCAAATAATTTCTTGCATAAATATATATTAATTTTTAGATGAAATGTTTCCAACAAAATGAACACTGCACACAACATCATGTATTTTAGGTTGCCACGGTGATCCATCAATACTAAGTACAACAATTTTTATACATTAAAAATAAGTAAATAAAAGTCATAAACATACTTGATTCGTTCAATACTATTTATTCATTTCGCTTCTAATTATTTTTCATAATTTCTATTTGGAAAGCTGAATAATTTATGTCCTGTTTGATAGGTGACAGCAGTACACAACACATTTTATATTTATTTTTGTTATTCATTATGATTTTTAAATAATAATAAAATAAATGAAATTACTAGTAAGTAAAACTAATAAGTACAATATACAAATTACTTTTAGTTAGCTACTTTGGTATCAAAATAAAGAGAATAGATACTGAATAAAAGATGATAATTGATATTAAATAATACCCATGTTATTGTATACGATTTTTATCACAAATTATTATCAAGTAGAATATTGTATTTAATAGTCTATAATCTAGTCAATATAATCATTAAATATTATATTATTATATTAATTTATTAGCATTAAAAAAAAAATAGCCACCGTAAAAATATATATTAATTGAATTTGTATTAATGCGTTTTGAAGTTCCCTCATATTTGTCCAAGAAGCGCTACCGTACAGCTTGCATAGCGTCTACAATTGTAGTCGTGATAAAAATCACAATCCTAAATTCCGTATTATTATGTTTCTTTGCGTTATTGTTGTTGCAGTTGTTGTTTGTATACTATAATTTAACGCCACGGCGGATGCAACACTGCTACAACAAGTTGCCGTTTGTCGACACCAGCTCGCTGCAGTCGTACGATGCCGTACAAAAAACCGTAGGGCGTTGGCCGTATTACGTTTGTTTCACTTTCCGTGTGGCGTCTTCTCAGAGAATAGTTAATAAAATATCCAAATCTATCGTCTTTGGTGAAAACATCGACTCGGAACACTTTCCACCCACTGGCTGCAGCTACTCCGTTACTCTACTATAAACAAAAAAATAGCGTCAACACTGTTAACAAACCACCGACTACCGCGCCCGGGTCGCGTCCATTTCCAGGTATAACAAAATCAATAAGTATCACTCCTTTGTCCGTGCCCCGTTGCCGTTTCGATCGTCCCACTCGTCCAGATTCACCGCACTGTGACTCGTCTTCGCAGTCGATTGCTGCTCACTGTTTTTTCATCCGCACCAATTCACAGAAAAGTTATCGTCGACGCCGTTGGAATACGAAAAATACTTTACCGCGGTCATTGCACTGTCATCTTTCAGTTTTTGCAAAGGTACCTGTTTGCCATCGTTGTTATTATAATATTATGATATATTGATGTGTTTATTCAATAGTTTTATAATTATTATGAGTGTCATCAGGACCACTCATCCTGTTCGTCTCTTTCGTTATTGGCGTGTCTGTTTAGTCGAAAAAGTGTCTCTGTTTAAATGGCTGCCGCTACGGCGGAAGGTGGTCTCGACTCGATAGCCAATATCTTTGAAGTTCCTAAACCTGAAATGCCCCCCCCCCCACATGCCTGTATAATTTTCAATTATACATTTTTTTTTGTGCTTCTGCCTACTTTTTAATCAGTTATCACTAATTATTGTATTATACCATTGGTGGCTAAACGTCAAAAAACAGTTCCGAAGACATTTCTTCGTCATCACAACATTCGCAAAACCACACCGATATCTGGAAACTACAAAACTAATACAATTATCAACGCGTTCGTTTTATCGTAGGTATTATTTATACCCAGATTTTCCTTATTATTTATTAATAAGTATTAATAATCGACAATAATATCCGATCCCGTTGTCACTAATATATATCGGCACTTGATTGTAGTATTACGTTCGTATTGACGTGGCCCATGCATCATAAAATCGAAAATTTTACTCAAGTATCCTTATGACGATGGAATCATCATCTTGTATTCGATTGAACTTCAAAATTTTACACCTCCAAAATCTAAATATCTGCTGTTGCAAATAGGTCTCGTTAATGACCATATTTAATTTGATAATATGGTTCTATAAGAAATTAATAATTACTTATGTAAACGTGTGAAAATTAGGGTTTAAAAATCAAATTAACTGCATTATTAATAAGAGTAACTGAAATCATAGAACTGTGACTTAATACGTATACAGATTACAAAAGTTATTTTTTTAAATTGAGGACTTAAAAAAGTGACAAAAATTGGTTATGAAGATTAACGATTAAGGTAACATCATCTAAAAATTTTGAAGATAAAAAATCTATAATATCTACTTGATATTATCTAGGTATAAAAAGTGCATAGTGAAATTTATAATTATGAATATTTATTGTTATTACATTATAATGTGGTTACCTACCTAATACTTTTTTAATATAATAAATAACATTGATTTCAGTTATAGTATTACTGTTTTAGTAATTTTATTTCTTTATTATTTTAA
This sequence comes from Rhopalosiphum padi, assembly GCF_020882245.1. NCBI lineage: Eukaryota > Metazoa > Arthropoda > Insecta > Hemiptera > Aphididae > Rhopalosiphum > Rhopalosiphum padi. The sequence continues at coordinate 44,573,925 of NC_083599.1, forward strand.
TATTTTGTATCTATAATAAATATAAAAGGTTATTTTTATGAATTGACAGAACTAATAATAAATTGAGTAGATGAGATTTGAATATTATTTATCTAATTAGTTAAAATAATACTTAAATTATAGATAATGATGAGGGGGTGCTTTGAGAGGACTTACTCTAATACTATACCCACCAAAAAAAAAAAAATTTTATCTAATACCTAATTATTTATATGTATATATTATTATATAATGTATTCAATGTTTATGAGTGGAGCGATGAATATATTAATTTTACAATGATGTTTATTGGTTTTTTTTAATATCTGTGTACTTTAAAAGCAGTCAATAAAATGCTTCTATTTTCAATACTGGGGGTGGTTTTAGATAGAAAATTATATCTAGTTTGAATAAAAATTAAAAATTTCAAATATTTTTCAAAATAATCAAGAAAAACAAACAATTAAGAAGAACAGAAATTTTAATGCACGTTAAATTTTTGACAAAATCAATTTTATTTTTTTGATGTAACTCAAAAACACAAAACTATAGATGCTTGAAATTTTAACCAAATTTCAGAATTGTATCAATTTCTATAAACCGTTAAAATTTTATAAACGTAGATTAAAAATTATTAACTAATAAGAAACACTTACAAATATAATACAATGATTTTTATAATTTGTTTTTTTTCTGTATAAACATCAAGAAAAATAACAAGTTACAATATTTTTATTAGAATTTAATTATATTTTATATTATGAATTAATACATAAAAATTTTTGTTTTTTTACATTTTAAAATTTAATAGAATGATCCAAGTTTTTCAGCATAGAAGAAACATACAAGAGACAATTTTATCGAAAAACTAAATTACATTTTTATGGCCCTTTAAAGTTCAAATTGTTATGACATTGAATGTTCACCACAGTCAAATAATTAAAATTTCTCAAACGATTTTTGTTTTTTGTTGTAAATTAAAAATGAATAAACTGAAAACGGGGTACCTGAAACATTTATCAAATGTTTATATGTTCATTTTCTAAACATGGTATAATTTTCAAAATATTTTGACACATATAATTATATAAAGACATATGAAATATACAATTTTTTTTTATTAAATGATAATTACCTAAATAATATTAGCTGGGTTAAAGTTTTTGAAAATTGAATAGAAGATCCCATATAAGTTGTTCTTGTATCTGTATAAAATTATAAAAAGATTTATACATATTTTTTTTTATATACATTTTAAGTTTAGATTTTTACAAAATTACAAAAATTTACAAACTACAAGTATTTTGTAGTAAACAATTTATAAAATCTACAAATTTTATAAGTAAGGTTCAAAATTAAAATACAATGTTCTTCTTAAGTAGTTTATACTGGAACTAAGATACCTGAAAAATATATTCTCACAACTATTTTTATTAGACATTTTAATTTAAAAAAAACATTATTTCTTGTTACTTTGCTATATGCAATGTTGTTTTTAAAATATGTAGATTAATTTTAACATATTATCTATTAATTGTATCTATTCATTCTGTTTTACAGTATTTATAGTAAGGTATTACTATTGTTAATTCCAAAGCTCATAACGATAATATGATATTAATATGTATTATTATAATAAATAAATACTAATATCTTAAATTCAATGTACAATTGATAATATACAACATTTTAGTACACAACACTTATTGCTTGGTAAATTTTTTGAATTTATGGGGATAAATAATATCTAAATTTAATTTGTAATTGGTAGTTTTAATTTTATAATGTTTTTTTTTTTATCACATAATGATTATTGATAAATTTAATTAATTTGCAAAAGACTTCTGTAACATTTTATGATGAAATATTAATGTTTGATTTTAAAAGAAAATGTGCTATTTCATCAATGAATTTAATACTTCTATGCAAAAAAATGTTTATTCAATATTCTACGTTTATACTTTTACATTTAGAGAGAATTATTACACCTCACATCGTTATGAATAGGGAACGGATTTATATGTAATAAAAATATAAAAATATGTATATATATATGGAAGTATAATTTATAAAATATGTGGGAAAAAAATTTAATTAAAAAAAAATACAATTCAAATTATTAAAATATCAAAATGATTTGTTGCATTGAATTATTACAATTTCTTTTAAATGATTGTTCCACATCAACCGATGTAATTGGAGCATATTTGAAACGCATAATATCAGAAGGCGATAATTCCAAATTTTTAGAAGAGTGTCTGCCACTCATTATATCATTGATTGTCTTAAAATCAATATAGCCTGGATTTTTTTCTGTAACGGCATGAATTTTATTTTTTACAACATCTCCTATTGGTCTGCTTACGAGTAATTTTTCAATTGCTGATTCAACAATTTGCATACTATCATTTAAGGACATATTTTTTGTTTCTAATTTTGTAATTGTATGTGCAATAAAACTAAAATTCACTGAGATGAAAATTAAATTATTTTTCAATGTTTCATTTTGCATAATATTTTGAGCTTTTCCAATAGCGATAGAAGTTTCTGGATCTAATTTTGAAATAATTTCTTGTATTTTCGAAACGTGTTCACAATAATATTGAGCAGCTACCAACCATATATGTGACCCACCTAGTAATTATGGGTTCGGGTGGTAGAGAAAGATCAGGGTATAATTCTTTAAAAATTGTGGTACGACTAGAAGCTTTCAAAAAAATTTTTTTTGCATTAGCTAGGAGAGAATCGACAATAGGGTATTCTGCTCTGATTGTCTCTGCCATACGATGAAAACCATGCGCTAAACATGTAAAATGTATTAATTTTGGATAAAAAATTTTTTTAATATTTAATGTTTTATTTAGTGTTTTACTCCACTCGGCCAGAGTAAATTTATAGTCATTAAACAGTTTTGCTATTGTCTGATGATTTGATTTTTCAATTTTTTCACAGTTAAGTATTGAATTACTAGGCTCATCGCATAATTTGCCTATAACTACATTCCCAATGTACCTCCCCTCTACGTCTGTCGTTTCATCGATGGACACCCAAATGGGCCCATCTTGAATCTCACCTCGAATTGAAGAAAGTTTTTCATCTGGAATATTTTGACCGGTATATTTTTCCAAAAACATTTTGAAATCAAAATTTTGTAATTTAAATAATGGTATATCTGAAAAAATTAGTGCAAGACAAATTCAGTATACAAAATGGACTTACTATTACTAGATGTAGGTGTTGACGAGTAAAAGCTTTGTTTAAATTTTTCTTTACGTTGTATGCTTTCTTTATGTTTTCGTGTTGCAATGTGTTGTATAATTAAAGACCACTGAGCTGTTGATACTGGTTTTTCACACGCGACACAGTAGAACTTGACCATCGCTTTTAAATGTCTCGTTTGGAAATTCATTAATGTTCTGAGAAAGTTTGGACGAAATAGTTTTACTAATTTTTGAAATTTGTGTAGGTATGTATTACGATTACAGCCAAACACTAACTATAAAAATCTACTGCTATCGCCTGTCGACCGTATATAATTGTATATTATATTAAGATATCTATTATATCTATATGAAAATTATAAAATAATGACTATAAAACTAAAGATAACTACTAAATATTTGCTCCACGTGATCGTCACAGTTCATAATGGCTGTTTTTGTCCACTGCAACATGGCTTGAAAACGTATGAACGATGAAATGATAAAATATGTTTAAAAATATTTACAAATTAGTGAAATATGTAAAATAAAAGTAGCATCATTTTAATAGAAATGATTATTTAAATCATGAACATTTCTTATAGATTCTTAAATATCTTGTTTTAATAAAAATATTCATTTTCATATAAATCCGTTCCCTAGTTATGAAATAAAAAAATGAAATAACAACAAACATTTTTAGATTCTGGTAAAAGTAATTTGTTTTTAAAAGTTTTAATTTTTTATTTATTTCCAGTTTTGTGGCAAATAAATGACATAATACTTTGCTTCTCTTTATAAATTATTTTTTAATTTTAGCCTAACACTTAAGTCATAGGTTTATATGGTTATTTTTCTAAATCAAAAAGTAAATGAATTATTAACATTCAATACTAAATAAAATCAAAGGTACAATTCCACTACCTAATAAATATTATTATTTAATATTTCAATTATGGAATTTATAGTCAACAAAAATAATAAATATTTTATTTTGCTCATTTTTGAGTTTCTGACTATATTCATAATACTTTCTGTTCGCCAATGGAACCAACACAACTCTTTACTGTACAATTTATTAGAGTAGATTAAAATAACTAAATATTGCATAAATTTGTAATTTGTAATGATATAAAACATAATATTATCATTAGATCTGTCCATTTGATTGCCATTATGAAAAAAATGTTAAAGGTACTTAATTCCAAATACTTATTTGGAACAATTTAATTAAAATTGCTAGATTTTCTAAACTAAATTTAGCAAGTACCTATAGTTTTAAAATTTTGGATTCAGTTGAGAGGTACATGAAAATTTATTGTTCTTAATTTATTAGTTGATATTGTGAATCTAATAATTTAGAATACAATTTATATGGCGTTTTATATAAAATCGAAATAATTTTCAAATTTAATTTTGGGAGAATATAGGTAATATATATTTCTGTAATATTGATAGATATTTAATTTTTAATAATATGGGTGCAAATTAAATATTATACAATTGTAAAGTATTACTGTACCTCAAAATTAAAAAAAAAAGTAGGACTAGAAAATTCAGATAAATAATTTTTTTAACTGATCTGATAATAATGCTATAATAATTTTGAAAAAAAACTTTTTGATTATTAAAACTGTGAAAACTAATTAAAAAAAAATATTTGACCTAAATATGTTTTCCTTTATTTTTATGATAAATGTTCCTAGTTATTTTCTGATTTAATCAAGGATTTAAATTAACAATTAGATATAATAATATAAAAATCAACTGTAACATTTATATTGTTTTTTAACTATAATTTTATTCTAGACTGATTTTTCAGTAGAAGCGTGGTAATTGTTATCCATTTGACATACAAAATTATATAATTTTTCAATTATTTTTTATTACTTTTGTAAAATTAAGTTTACAAAATAGTAATTAAAAAATTAAGTTATATATTATTAATAATTTTTAGATAAGAAAAGTAATCATTCCGAAATGAGTCAACCTCAACCAGAAAAAAAAAATCCAGTTAATTTCCATATTAGGAATTCAGTGCCCAGAACAAAATGCGATGTAATATTTGAACCTCAACCTTTTTTCAAAAAGATATATTCAGTTCTTGAACCGATGGTTATATATTGTGAATCAAAAGTTAAACTTGAAAATGAACAATCACAAGGTACAGACCAAATAAAAAATAATATATTTTGAAGTTCTTAAATGAAATAACAATTTATTTTTTCTGTTTTCAGAACACACTCAGCTTATAGTTCAATTTACGGTGCCACTATTAATACGAAAAATGTTTAATTGCAAAACAAACAATTACCGATTGCAGATCCGATTTGGAGAACAGCTGGAAGGGAAGAGAGATGTATTAGATAAATTACCAGGACTAACAAGGATAACTGTCAATTCAAAGATATCATCCAGCTCCAAAACAAGCCCTATAAATTATCAATGTACCTATTTAGTCGAAAACAATCATATTTCAGTATTGTGGCTAATTTCTAAAAAACCATATTACATGATGATAGATATTGTAGAGATTGTCTCGGTTAAGGAATTGGTGGAACGCGTACAATTTAACAATAGACTATATTCTGCTAACCTAAATACAAAAGCTAAGGCCATAGAATTGATGAAAAGTTCAGTTACAGAAATTCTTGATTCAACGTCCTTTAAGTTTATATTATTGTGTCCAATATCCAAATTAAAAATGAAATTACCAACAAGATCTCTGAAATGTAGTCATTTACAATGTTTTGATCTGTTTACATTCATTTTACTGAATAAGGTAAATCAAAAATGGATATGCCCGATTTGTAAGATACCCATTATAATCGGTGAATTGAGAATAGATTCATTTCTTTTGGATATTGTCAATAATTCAACTCTTCCTGAAAATTGCTTTGAAATAACATTACATGCCAATGGTGAATGGGTACCATGTATAGAAGAGGCAATGGATGGTATTGAGCACAATCAAAGTGAATCTGACAACGAATATTCAGAAAATACCATTGTTCTTAAGGATTTGGATGATCCCAATTTTGAAATTGGCCTCGATAAAAATAACTTTGATGAAGATGAAGAAGAACCTGAAGAAAAACCTGAAGAAAAACCTGATGTAAAACCTGAAGAAAAACCTGATGTAAAACCTGAAGAAAAACCTATCTTACCAATAACAAATGGTTTGAATCCTAGTGAACCAATGTTTGTTGATCTGACCATAGATGATACAGACATTAATGAAGAACCGCTTACTAAAATCATTAAAACAGAAAATGCTGATGAATAAAATCAACCATGATATGCAATTTTAAATTTAGTACAAATAATAATTTAACTTTTTAATATTAATGTAAATATAATAATATATAGAATTTAGACGCCTTTACTAATCTATCAATAACGTCAGTGGCATTTCCAGAACTTTCTTTTTCTTTTTATAGGGAAGTATAAAGTATAAAAAAAAAAAAATATTTTGAATTTTGTATGGTCCTTATTGTAGTTATACATTTTATTACTCTGATTATAATATAGAAGTTAAAATGTGTAAATATTTACACATATATTATATACATATTTACATTTATATGTGATTAGTTTATTACTGTTATTAGTTATATTATCTATACCAGGGGTGGCCAACCAGTCGATCGCGACGCCCTTTCGTATTTTCTTGAATTTTTGAATTTTTTCAGTAAATTTGTAGATCTTTATATCAACAAATATAAAAATTATACTTAGAAAATGCAATATATAACTATGAAAAACGAGATTATACACAGATATCGAATAAAAGAAGTGTAACACGCATGTACATATATAATATACATATTTTTTTTTATTGACAACTTTTTTTTTTTTGGTCGATCGCGATAATCTAGAAAATCTCGGATGTCGATCGCAAGTCTATTAAAGTTGGCCACCCCTGATCTATACTATGTAGAGTAGGTTGCGGTAGTTTATACCTACTGGCTACTGCTTACAATTAGTTGAATACAATATCTTACTTAAATCTTAGATTTAATTTTTAGTTGTATAGTAATGACAGGTTGGCATCACAATTTGCGTGAACGATCATTAGATTTAATCCAAACCAAAAAAACTGTTTAAAAACAATAAAAATAATTTTTATAGAAATAATAACCGACGATACAAATTAAATTTTAATTTTAATTTTAAATTAGATATTCATTGTGTTTTATTGTACAATTTTATATTAATAATAATTATAATATTTGAATGTTAAGCAATTTTTTTTTAGCATTTATCAGTTGTGAGAGATCTGTCCAGGACAACTTATAATTAACTGTACATATCAATCGAATAATTATGGTAAAACTTATTATATTATGATATGTACAGAAGAACATAAAACAATATATTGCAGGTTATGACTTTTCTTTAAAAAATCTACACTTGTTTGTATACCTTTATCCTTTATAATAAAATTTAAATACTTATTGATATTTGTAGATTTTATTTTCACTAAAATCCACAATCCACATTTTTTTTTTTAACATTATGCAGTCTATTGTTGTGTTTTGTCAATCAGAATACAGGTCAAAACTAGAAAATGATATTTTCCTTGCTGATTTATATATTATTTATTTATTCATATATTCCTTTCTGTTTCATATTTATAAATTAATTATCAAAACTTAAGTTGGTATTAAATTTTAGATATTTAGTCATTTTAATATGGTCCATTTTTAAGACCCCCTCCTAATTTGGAATTTTCACTAACCTAGTGTGCATCGTTTATACAAGAATGTGTAAAAGTCCTTTCGTTTGTGCACTATTATTTTTGGATTTATAGCAAAAATAGGTTTTATCGGAGGAGAGGTAAAAATAATAAATTACTGCTGATTAGAAATTTTGAAATCTATTGCACCATTAGAGGCAAGTGTGTAACGCTCCAACACTTAGCAAAAACTATAATATATAGTAGGTTATGGAAATTATCTTGTTAGTTACATAATAATATATTTTAAGTAGAAGTATTCATTAAAACAATACCAGTCATCAAAAAGTATTTTATTGTCATATGGATGTGATTGTGTTTACAAATTATAAAAAATAATATTTTTCGAAGTATTTTAATTTTCAAGCTTTTGTACGGTTTCTAGTAATGGAAGATGATAAACAAAATTATATATGTAAATTACATTTATTTATATATTAAAATGATTTGACAAAAAGATTTTATTATTTTTTTGAAATTCAATATAATATTATTCGCGGAGACTTGAAACTTTTTTTATCATAATAAACATATTTTTTGTATTTATCAAAAACAAAATCGGGGCCAACTTTAAATTCATTCTGTACCGAGACTCTCAACTTAAAGGCTTAGGCGAATTTTGTACGCCCAGCATGATATGTTGTATATATTAAAAAATTGTAAATCAAAATTAAATTAATTTACCAAATTGATAAGTTTTTAATTTTTATTATATAACATAAAAATATTTAAAATTATGATGCAATTTTAAAATGAAAATACATGGGATAATTATTTCACCACTAGGATTTCTGATTAATCATCAATTCTCATGTCCACAACTCTGACCGCACTAACAGACATTTAAGAAATAATTTATCATTCCATATAGTATCAAACTATAGAAACTGAAGGATCACGATTATATTAATAAAAATTTGATTGATAATATTAATACAAATGAATATAAATAATTTCTTGCATGAATATATATTATAATTTATATTGTTTTTAATATATTTATTAATTTCATACAATTTAAATAAGGTGATACTGTACTGTTATAACAAATCTCAGTTTAATTTAATTTATAAAATCAACATACATCTCAAGAAAATGAAATAACAAATGATAATTCTATTAATTCAATTACTACTAACCAATCATTTTCAGTCAAAACAATTGTAGAATTTTTATATAAAAAAAGATTTTAATGAATCCCATGAATATGAAAGAAACATTAGTAGACAATATTATAATATTTGGTACATGGCCAGGACATTTAAATAATGAAAGTATTAAAATATAAATAATGCATCATAATAATCAAATTGAAAATTATAACTTTCCTTTAGCTGAATGAAGCAGAAAGTTTTCAAAAGTTTATTATTACTGTATTATTATTAATATTTAAAGAATTATTTGGCCTTGGTTTATATATTCTATTATTAATAATAGTGTTTATTGCATTTACTGCAAATTATTTATTTAAAAAATCAAATAATCAATTTATTAATGAGTAACATTTAGCTTTTTATAGTATCTAAATATGAGTTAAATCAATGCAATTTAAATTATTGCCGAAATTAATTTTAGATTTTAAAAGTGGACCCCTCAATTATATACAAGACACATTTTATGAATCAGAAAAGAAATGGTAATATGCTGCTCTATTAGTCAATTTTTAGCACAACAATCTTAAACGTTTAAAAGAAATTCTCATTTAATATAACATAATGATTAAGATCATTTTAAGGTTACTGAGTATCCTCTTCTTAGTATAAGAATTTGGAATAATATTGTTGAAATATTTAAATAGGATTGAAAAATCACAAATCAACAATTTAAAACTAGTCCATTATTTAGATTTTAGGGAATTGAATTTGAAATGAGTTGATTACGTAAATAATAGAAAATATTAACTGAAGGACAGGAACAAATAATCCTACAATATTTAGAGAAAATGAACTCAGACCCAGCACCAATAGAATTTGACACTTCCACAGGGATAAGAGTAAAAATAGAAATAGATTATGTATTGAGGGAAAAAGTGAGTCATAAACTGAAAGTGAGTGACGAAGGAACTGTTTTAAAAGACCACCAAAATAAGATAGTTTATGTGATAGATAAAAACAAAAAAAACCAAAGGATATGACGTTTTCACCAAAAATAAAATCTAATCATGTCTCCTTGATACTCTATTTACACTTTACAGAAAGCCTACCAGAAACAATAAAATACCATATTGAAAGAGAGGTCTTGGTGAAAAATATACTAGATGGTGATTATACTGTATTCAATTCCCATGCTGCTGGATGGTTTCAAGAAGAGGCAGGATACTCAATAAGGAACACTGCCACTTGGATAATGGACAGAACAGTTTGTGGAGAACAAAAATCGATGGTTTCCTAAACTTATTTAGCATTCTAACACATTATGTTACACATTTTCTATAGACAAATATAGTGTATACCATCAAACTACATTAAAGGGACAATTGAAGAACAATATAGGATTTGTAAACCTACTAGCAGTAGTTTTCAGGTATTCTGAAGAAATGAAATCTTTTCTATTATTCGAAAAAACCATAAGAAACAGAATGGACGAGCACACACCTTTTATAGCTCTAAGCGATTGGCTGCCGAATAATCTTTTTGAACCACCGGTGCTGCTAAATGATGACTACTTTGAGCTCAATGATGCATTGAAATTAATGAAAAGTGCACCCGAGGGTTCTAGATTAAATGTGACTATAAGTTCAGTTAATTTATCTATAATGAAGAAAAGCAATGCTTCTTACAAAAGGGAAGACAATGTTAAGGAATCTTAATGCAGCAGATCGGAAAAGGAAAAATGTAGTATTTGAAGCAGACAATAAACCCTCGAAGTTGATTAGGAGATAAGGAAATTCAATGCAAGTCCCGGAAATTAATCAAAATTTAAAAATTAAAAAAAAAATACCCATACCTCAAAAGCTAGGATAAAAATACTTATACTTTTTTTATCCCCGATTACACTTTAAGATAAAATAACTATTTATAACTAGTAATAATAATAATAGTATATATATTTTATTTTTATCAAAAATTATAATTAGGTAATCATAATTGTATACCTTTATATCAAACAACATAATATAATTCGTACAAAGTTAATTTATGAAATAATCTTTATCGTTACATAACAAACAATACTTTTGGAAGATACATCAATTTAAAAAAAAGGGTGGACAAGTGTGTATCGCTCTGCTGTATACTAAAGATGGAGTAGGTCACTATAATGGATGTGTTAAATTTGAATGCAATGACAAGTATCATTGTATACGAAAAACGATTCTGAACGGAGATGATTTGTCAGTCAATGATAATTAGTAGGATATAATTAATAGGATATTATTATCTATATTTAAATTGTAATATATCGATATTTTACGCGATGTCGTAAAAAATAAAATTTCATAAATCATAAAATTTTTTCTATATTGACGCTTGAATTTTTGTTTTCAATCATTTGAAGAAAAAGTTATGGAGAACTTTGTATTGGGATTCTTAACCTTAGGTATAAATCACAAAAATGTTATGAATTTTCAACTTCAAAATTCCTTGCTAATTTTCGCGATTTTGACATATTTTGTAAACATTTGAACTTTAAATGCTTATCAACAAAAATTGTGACTAACGATTTTTGTTTTTTTTTTTAATGCGATAAGTACAACTTATAATAAAAGTCAAAATATTTTGAAAATTTAATCGTAAATAGATAACGCTAATATAAATATTTGGTGAAAATTTTAAGTATTTACAATGATTCGTTTTTGAGTTAGGTACAGCAAAATCAAAAAATCGATTTTGTCAAAAACTAATCATGCTTAAAAATTCTCGTTTTTCCGTTACTTTTGACGCTTTTGAAAACTACTGAACATTTTTTACTTTTGATCCCCTTCCCCCAAAGTACTAACTAGATTAATTTTCCTTTTCAAAGAGGGGCTGAAGTCAAATCAAAGCATTATTTCTACTCCAAAACGTGGCGACAGACACAAAAAAAACACCATTGTAAAATCAATACATTCCTCACTCCGTTCAGAATCTAAAATTCTAAAACATATAATTTTTATCAAGTACATTTTTTTATTATTAAATTAAATATTCCTTTTGTTAAATTAATTAGAACTAAAATAAGTAGTCTTAGTAAAATTCTCTAAATTTTATAGGACATATTTACTTTATGAATAAATATTTTTAGTTTTTACTAGTGTATAATAATTTGTTTCTAGTGGGTATTTAGAAACTTATGATTTATGGTAAATCCAATAAAGTTAGGATGAAATTAATATAAATATATAAATAAAACATCATATTATTGTGGTTAATTCAATTACTTAGGAAGTGGAAGGATATGATAAGTCCGTGTCCTGTTTTATATAAACCTTTTTTGGTAATTTAAAATTTTTTATCGGTATATCAACTCCCCATTTATTTTCATCATACTCTGGTGTTTCGTGTTCGTTTAAATGCTTGAGCCATATCACTTTTCTCCGCATTTTTTTATCACAATATTTGCATGGATAACACATATTTTTTTCCATAAACCTATAAAATAAAAATGTAAAATTGAAATTGCAACTAATAAACAGAAATGTTCACTTAATCTTACTCCAAATCTTCAATTGAAATATCTTCTTCTTTTGTAATTGCTAGTTTACATTTAGTCGCATGACTTATAGCGGCAGCTTTGCTTAATAATGTTTTGCTGCAAATTCTACATGCCCATACTGTAGAATAGTTGAAATGTGGTAGATTATTGTCGTATCTGATCATAAACGGAGGGCAGAATAGAATTTGTTGACACTCAATTTTAGGACGTCCTCGGCCCTTAACTTGCTTTACATACGGTTCTTTTTTCACAGTTAGTAATTTTTTACTTGAAAATGTTTTCTCATCCATAATTTTATAATGACAAAAGTACTAAATCTGAAAAAAAAAAAGTAATTTATTTAATCAATTATTATTATATATTTCAATCTAATATAAATTACTTTTTTCAGATTTGGTACTTTTTTCATTATAAAATATTAGATTGAAATATAGTAATAATTGAAATTATACATATGGACTTAAGTAACAGATTCTTAATACCGGTGTCAATTAAGTTAATTGTATTTACTATTTAAACATAGATGCACATATGACACCAGACAAATTAGTTGCAGACTATCAAATTTCTTCTTCTTTTATATTAATTATACGTGATAAATATATTCGCTTTATTTATATTATATAATATACCTTATATACCTTGGGTGGGGCAGAGGGGGAGGTGCCCTCCCCTTGCACTTCAAACTAAATTGTATTTCTTACGCCTTATAAATTTAATTTTAATGGTTTAAAATTCTAGCTACGCCCATGATGGACACTCATAAAGGCGGGGGTAGATGGAGTCCCTTACGAGAAAAATAATATTAACTTATAATTTAAAAGGACACCATACCCGTATGTGTTGTTTCTGTCTTACTAACGTACATCATAACAAATTTCTGTTCAGTAGTAAACATTTTGTGATGCTAGCTTTAATATTAGAGTAAATTTACCTATTATGAAATTTAAAGGTAAGAATATTATCTAGAAAATGAAATATGCTTTTGTTGATATTATTTTAAAGTGAGTTATAGCTATGTAAAATATTACAACTTTAAAATGTAACTATACAACTCACTTTAAAATTATAATATCAATAAAAGCATATATCGTTTTCTAGATAATGTTTTACCTTTACATTTGATAATAGCCAACATCACAAAATGTGTTCTGCTGAATGAAAATTTGTTATGATGTATGTTAGTAAGACAGAGACACACATGCGGGTATGGCGTCCTCTTAATAAATACTACCATAATATTATTACCTAATGACTTAGAGTTAGATATTATAAAATAAATTGTTTAACTACATTAGAATATGAACTTGGTATAAAACTGCACAAGGTATAAAATACACGCCGGTTGTCATTTGCGCATCGCTATTGTTAATTTTGACCTTTTTTGTAAGACAGTTGTGCATCGTTCGATTTTTGGGTTATATATCATTTACGCATCAGCCGTTTAAAAGGTCTTACATCATTTGCGCATCAATATTATTTAACAATATAATTTAAAAAATAGGTGTATACCCAAAAGTTAATATAAAATGTATACATCAACTTTCAAATATTGTACAGATATTCAGTATTCATCATGTACAACGGGCACCAGAACGTCAAAAATTAGACTACATTAATAAACATTGGCTTAAGTATACTTCCGGTGAAATAAACAGGTTTCATTTTATTAAAATAATGAGATATTATAATATACCCAGTATTGATTTATAATATTATTTATTTTAAAGCTTAATTTATTTATTTTAATTCATACAATTTATTTTTAATTTATTTCTAATCAAATTATATTTATATTTTAACTAAGACTAATGTGCAACAAAATTGTTCATTTTAATATGTGTATTTGTATAATTATTATGACTACAATTCAATTTATTTTATTTATTTGGAATTATTTATTACATATGATTTATGAAAATCATTACATTTTCAATTATTAACTATTTTTTATACAATTCTATTGCTCAGCATGTTGATGTATGATAATTTGGTGCAGGTAAAACAGGCAATGCGTAAACAATAATTAGCGTTGATGCACAAATGATTTACGATATTTTGGTATAGGTAAACAGACGATGCGCAAATGATATACGGCCAAAATACAATCATTAATCGTTATCGTATTAAGTAGGCACTAGGTAAGATAATTTATATATTTTTTTTATTTTGACCCACACCCTCTTCAAAATGTTACCTACGGAATATTATGGATATATTTTATTTACGATATAAATACTCAATACAATAGTTTACAACTTAGTGTTTTTCACTTATTCGTACAATATTGTTACAATTGTTTTTTTCACCTTTTCATGACTTCATGAGCCTAGACACTAATCTATGATTTTATGCTTTTTTCTTGCATGTTAAATAGTACCTAGTATAAAGATTAATTTATACATATATTTTTTTTAAGAGGAGCTAAAAATGGAGCCAAAGTGAACAGCACATGCAAAATATGATTAGAAAAATACTCTGTAATTAAAATGGAAGGGTCTGTCGGGTCTGATACTGAAAACGGTCAATGATCCCAATTACTATGAGCTTAATCAGCTTGAAGTGATTGGAAGGCGGTTGGTATAGTTGTAACGAGCAGTAGGTGATAAAAAAACGTGAAATGTTTACATAATACATCTAAAAATGATTCCATGATAATCGTTGTACGATAGATTTGCGGTTTGTCGAGGAGAGTGAAGAATAGTAAGAGTGCTAAAAAGGCTTGTAACCGTGATAAGGAGCGGTATGTGCAAGATAGTGAGAGAAAACAAAAGTGAGCTGTTGATCTTTGTGCACGTCACTGCGATCGATCCGATAGCCGATGACGAGTTGTTTCCCAGGGGTTCTCAACAAGTAGGCACGCGCGCACAATAGCCGCCTTAATCACAGCCGAATCTCGGGCGTAAACCTCACGCAATGACGCCGAATTGTATGTAAAAATTAGTTTTTAAAACCCTGACACCCATCAGCGTATCTTCCAAAACACGCAAAACGAGCGATAGTACAAATTTTTCCTTATTTAGTATGTAACTGATTTTAAAAAAAATAATGCATTTTTTAAGTACATTTATGTCTAATTATTAGGGTTGCCAACCGTCCAGGTTTTACCTGGATAGTTCAGATATTCTGATACCTGTCCAGTGTAAAGTTATACCTTTCAACTGGACGCCAAATGTATTTGCCAAATTATATTAATAACTTACGACTAAAAAAAAAAAGTTTTCAATAGGTGTGTCCAGTTTTTGAAATTATAAAAGTTGGTAACCCTACTAACTATTATTTATTAAATTTAGTAATAATAATTGCGATATTGATTCACCCAACGACACCTGTGAAGTTGCAGGTACTCAAACTAGTGTTGGTAGCCAGTAGTAAAAAACGGGTGACTTAAAAGTAAGTAAGTTATATTACATGAATTACTATGGTATGTACAATTAATGTTAACCCGCGTTGAGTTTATAAAAGTTATTCAGCAACTTACTATATTGAGCGTTGCGAGCTGCAACAATCCCGTAATCACTATGGGCGGTGATAAGTAAACCGTAAACACAATTGACAAAACGACGTATAAAGCATAATGCATAAATGCAAAATACGTGACAATCCGACAGTATCCACTGTCCTCTCACTCTGGCGGCCAATCAAAGAACGTACTACGTAGCAAGAATTAAAATCCACAGGATACCGAACGAGAGTCTGTTATCAATGTTTATACGATTAGAGAGTTTCCAATTTTCCAAACTACTGCCTTCGATTATATTCCCAAACAAACTCATGGCGCAAAATAGTTGGTGCGGTGGCGATATCCATAACTAGTTTTTTATGATAGATTATCAGTAGATATAAACAAAATAAATAATAAAAACACAACTATGATAATATAATGCATGTTATCATTGATTTAAGTATTAAATATTATAAAATTTTATAACAATTAATACGATATGTAAAATACTTGTTTATAGATTTTAAAAATACTAGTGTAATAATATCGCTTAAAAACTTTCAAAACCATTTCGATACCTATTTTGCTATTTTTACTTGATCTTATTAATGCTTATTGTCTTGTGATTTGTCATGGGTATATTTTGTCTCATTCTCATCATTATATAATATTATCATCTGGCTATAAATTCAATCCTATCTAGTATCTACTTTATAGATTGCAAATGAAAAAATAATAAGGTAATTATTATTAAAAAAATTCTTCAACTGTATTTTCATGTACATTTTGGTTATCTTTAAGTTGAAAAAACACTCCTCAATTTGTTTTAGAATCATGAACAAATTACCAACAGTGTCAAGTAACCACAAGACTTCAAGTTGACAAGTTTTGCAACATATGTATTAGAATGGTTAGGTAAAAACCAGGTTTTAGATAAACATATATTATACTACTAGTCTTCTTGCTTGCAAATTTTTCCAAATATCCTATGATTATGTAAATAGTAATTAATCATTTGAATTATAAAAAATATGCCATCATTATCCTGTTGCATAACAAACGACACATTTAAATGTTTCAGTATCAGCAAAATCATTGTTTCTAAAAATATCATTAACGTCATTTACATTAAAGGTTAATTACATGTTCCCAACTTTGATATTTTAATACTATTTAAAAGTGGGTACTTGAATATTCAATATTTTTACTAGACAAAAAGTGTTCAATACATATTTTAAAAAAACTTAACCAATATGTTGTCAAAATAATTTGTATTACAGAAAAAAACTGGAATATCCATGCTATGAAAAAATTGCTTAGCTTGAAAAGAAATTATATCGGTGTATATGATTTCGCTATTTAAATGATTTCATAAATTGGTTTAAGATCTATATAGTATTTAAGCGGTTCTGAATTTAGTAGTTATAAAATGTTTGCATTTCACTTCGTACAATTGATATGTTAATTGATTGTTAAACAATTTTAACATCACAAAATGATTATATTATATCCACGTAACTTGTTTTAATGGTTAAATAATTATCACTTAATTTTAGTCCTGAACCCGTATAAATGTACAAAATATAAAATAATATTTGTTTTCAGATTGGATTTTTTGATAAAACAGTTTTTAGTAGTTATTACTACAATGATTTAACATTTAATAATAATTTAAAAAAAAAAATGTTTGTGTAGTGTGCTCCTTTTAGTTTTAACAAATATAATTAGATTTTTAATATCTTAAATTTATGCAACATATAAGTAGAATTTAAAGTAAATAATAACACAGTGTATCTTAATCTTGTATAAAAATTAAATTTGACTCTGCAAACATTTTTGTATGTGAAAAACCATGAAGTATTAACATAACTTACAAAATCAAAAAATTAAAACATTTAGTTTTCAACATTTATTTCAATCTGTTTGTTTTATTTAAATATTATATTAAGACATTTATAAATATTACAATATTATTATTAATATGTGTCATTATATAATATTATCATTCAAATACATTTTTAATTATTATTTATGAGTGATGTCTTTTTTTTCATTTTAAATTTTTAATATGTTTATTAAAGTATGTATGTATAAATGTATGCAGGATGATTCTTTTATCATTATACACTCATTATTTTGTCAAGTATTGACATTTTTAATTTTTTTTTTTAAATATATTGTATTATGTTTTTCTCAAACTGTATGAATTTTTTATTTTTTTCACCATTTTATTTAATAGTGAAACCAGTATCACTTGAAAAAATTATGAGTTTATTATGATAAAAGAATCACCCTGTATAATGTATATACAGTTAATAAAAAGATATATAATGATTATCACTTAAATGTGATTAATATATAATACTGAAATTGTTAGCTACATTTTATTAACTTAAAAATAACCTTAAGTTTAATGGGAAGTAAATTACTTAAATTTCTAAATATACATTTAATATGATATTATGATAGGTACTTGGGCATTTTTAAATACATCATGTTAATTCACAGTTTTAAAGTTTTCTATTCCCAAAACAAAGTTCAGAAAGTATCGAAATAAGGTTTTATCACATTGCATATTATTTTATTAGTGTGTATAATCTTTGAGTTGAGCATTGCTCCTTGATTTAACTATCAAGTAAAATACAAAGTTCTGTTGTACTATATTTTGTATCAATGTTGATCATCACTTCCTTAGTAGAGAATACCTTCCACATTTTATGAATTTTTTCTATTGACTAAATGTTGGATTCTGAAGATGTTCTCCTGCTATGACCAAAAGTTCTAATTAAATGTGTATTAAAAAAAATTGTATATACTATCCCATGGGTCACCAAATGGCAGGCCCGCGAACACATTTTATCTGGCCCGCAGATAAAGAATAAATAACACATATTACGACAAAATTATATGTGTTATGATTGTAAATTATTATTTTTGATAAATATTATTGGTTTTTAATAATGTAAATATGTACTTAGAATTTTGATGTCCCTCAAAAAATTTTCAGATTCCTAATGTGGTCCTTCAAAAATATTAATTGTTGACCCCTGCACTATTCTATTCAGGATAAGAATTTCTACTCGACTGGTAAAAATCATGAGTACACTGCACAAAATCACCAACCAGTCACAGACTGTGACACTTAAATCTTGTTACGAGGGTCTGTTACATCGGCTTAGTATCTATATGTAAATTTAGCTATTCTTAAACTAAATAAAGTATACAAATACCTGTAGTATTTCACCTCTTCATTTCTGAACTGTAACTACAACACTCCATTGCATCATCTTTATTAACAATTCGTTTATATTTTTCTCCTTTAAGTTATCCTATAAGTTTAGTCCTGTTGAGATGAATGTGAAACAATGTAAATGTATCAATTGACTTTTTAATTAATACACCCTGTAATAATTCTAAGATTAATGATTCATAATTATTAATTATTTATACAAACATTGTGAACGTATATAGTTTATTCACTAAATAATATAACATCGTACATTTGTAGCTGGAATATTAAGTTTTATAAATCATCAATAGTCCACTCTCAAAATAAATATTTGTTCTATGATTTCTATCAAATTTTAGTAAGTTTATAAAAATAAAATAAAGTGATTATTGATAATGCATATTGTGTAATATTATAGTATATAAGGAAATAAAAAATTTAATCAAATTTGAAATTTCTTGAATATTTTTTCTTTTGTCTGAATTATTACAATTAATTTATTTTAATAACATACATAGCCAATAAAACTAATTAGTTATAAACATAAGTTATAACCTTATAGGTAGAGTTCTAGAAAAAATAAATAATAAAATGTTTTGCTAAAATTCCATAGTAAGTTATTAGTGTTGTTACTGTTTTTTTAGTTAAAACCAATATGTTTTTAATGCTTTTATCTATTTAAAATTATAATTTAATTATTTGTAAACGGTCAATAGTCAATGGATTATGAACTAGATATAGTCATTATAGACAAAAATACACAATAATCCTCAATCTTTGTTTGAGGCTCTGATATACTGCAACTGTTCCTAAAGGATAAAACTTGATTAATATTTTTTAAACCATGACTTTCTATGAAGTCGGTTTTTTTGTTTTTTTATTACAGTGTTAACAAAATAATTTTCACAATAGCCTACATTAGTTGGCGACTTGAAAATAAGTTTTTTTATATACTAGTTAATACAACATATGTAATTATCTTCATCTAAACCTTTATTTTCTAAATTTAGTTTTGTGTATTCTAAATGTTCAACTGTATTACATATGTGTAATAGTGATAATATTTATGATTTTTAATATTTTAAATTATCTATTAGCTATTTATGTATTAAAAAAAATTAACTTAAATTAAGTTAATTACAGGTTTCCATAAAACTAAATTGAGTTAAAAAAGAATAATAATCGATAACTATTAACTTTTTAAAATTGTTTCTTTCACCTTAACTTAACTCAATTAAAAAATATTATTAACTTGTCTAAGCTTGCTCGGATAACCCTAAGAAATATACCTTGTGAATAATTATGGTTATTATTTTATGAGGTTAAATGGAAAAAAGTATGTCAATCATATACATATATTTGAATATTTCTTTACTATAAAATATTGAGAAATTAATTTTGTGTGACACTTGCATATTATTGAGCCAAAACAACTCATTCTAAACTTAGCCGTACTCTGTAACATTTATTCTGACATTAGGTTTGAAAACAAGTTTTTAGACATAGTTTTTTCAATAATTACCTAGTTACATTTGTTATAATATTAAAAAATATTTTATAGCTTTTTTTGGATACACATTAAAGAATGGTTAAATTCTAAATGAGTTAATACTTTGAATATAAATATATAAATAGAGAATCATATGACAAAAATATTAATAATTAATAATTCATTATTTTACCTTTACATTTTTATGTGTATATAACTATAATTTAAATTACATAACATAATATTTTTGATAAATACTAAATTTACCTGATAACCATACTATATTTTAGAAAATATTATAAAAATGTAAAGTTTAACTAAATTCAACTATTAGAATAAAATAAATTAAAAAATTCTAATTGTCTTAAAAATAATAAATTTGAAGTTGAACGAACAAATTCTAGTATGTTGATTTTATTATCTTTATGTATATTTTTACAATATGTAATTTAAAAAAAAAACTTTAAAAAATCATCTTTAGCAACTTGAAATTTTTGAAAACTTTTAAAATCTGAATGTAACTTCTAAGCTTTAAAGACGACTGAATTATGTTATGTCATTATTTAAAAAGTAAAAGCAAAATTGTTTAGTCATATTCAAAATGACAATATTTGTTATTTTCTTCTTTATAATATCATCTTTTTTATAGTGTTTGTCGTCACATTCTTTAGGTCTCTATAATGTAAACTGAAGTTTTAAAAAATATTTTAAATACTATCTATCTAAATAATATGACATTCTTACCATAAAAATATAAGTAGGTATATAGTTATTTGTAAAACATTTGATTAAACATTCAGATATTCAAAAGATAATGTATGGCTTAACTTATAAAAATATAATAACAAATATATTCTAGATTGCGCTAAAAATTTACCTGTACTCTTCAAACCCAGATCAATTAATTATTTGATACAAAATATCACTAATTTAAATTTACTTTTATAAATCATTAATTAAAATATCAGAAAATGTTAGATAGACAGATTAACAACTACAAATAACAAATAGATACCTTTCTACTTTTATTTATGTTATTATTATTTTATTTAAACCAACAATAATAAATAATAATACATCATGCATTAAAATTAGAAGAAAGTTACAATAGAGTGTCCATTATTGAATCATACTAACCTTGACGCCATTAGATAATATTAGAACACGGATATGATATTGCTCCAATATGCTTAATATTTTATTTTATACATTTTTTTTTCAAAACCGAGGGATAAAATGTAAGAAAAATTATGGTTGAACTCGAAATATTGGATTATTTTGTCGCTAAACGTGCATCATTGAATAAAATGTGAAGGCAACAATTTGCAACCGATTGAAAACGCTGGATAAAAACATAGAACTCCTTTGTTCAGGATTTGTTGGCAAATGGCCGAGGCTCAGCAAAAAAGATAAGACGATCATGAACAAAAACACGAAAATTAATATCTTGTCAGTATTCATGGCCTTATATGACTGTTCGTTTAAGATGGAATCAACAAGACCAGCTTCACGATCGTACGTTTAATAATCATCCGTCCGACGACTCTGACTCACAAGGCCTGTCTAGTGTGTACAATCATTTGGCAGTATTAATTGCCACCTGGAGCATTTCGGCCGCCAGGGCTCGACGGTCGGCACATCGTAGCTAAGACCTTTTGGCTTTTGCAGCTTTGCCAGTGCTACCAAAAATGTAGTTCCCAGTATCGAGACAATGACTATTGTAGGTCTGCTGGTCGAATGTATTATTATTTATTACAAACAGAACGATCGATTTTGGGTCGTATTTAGTGGTGGTGTGCGATGGTGGCAGGGGAGAAGGGAGAGGGTTAGACAACCCTAACTAAAACTTTATAAACTTTATAACAATTATATTTATATTTTATCATGTACCTACCTAATAATATAATTTCTATGAGTTACTACAGTTTTAAACTATATGTAATATTTATATTGTATAATAATAAAATATGTTTTAATATTTAATGACAATAGATCAATAATAAGAAATTTAACATTTTTTAAATACGCAATTATACTAACAGTTATCAACTTTTATTTTAAATAGTACCATTATTAATTTTGGTTTGCTAGTTTATTAATTACGGTACCTACTTTAAGTGCAATAAATTCATTAATAGTTTTAATTAGAATAAATTTAATTTATTAGAGCTAAATCACGTTTTTAACTATTTTTTAATATAATTCCATAACTAATGCCATTTACGAAATATTTTTTTTATAATCTTCAAAATCTAGTTATTTTTAGAATAATGTTTCAAATTTAAAAATCCACACTCAAATGATATTTCTTGCAAAATTTTCATGCGGAGGGAGGCATAATATTATTTTTACACTTGTTGCGCGTTTTCCTAATGCTCGAGTTCCTAGAATAAAAAAAAAAGTAGTACGACAAATCGTTCTGTTTGAGAACCGAAAAATATACAATGGAAATATTTATTTGATGTAGGTAATTTATCATACCGATTAATTATCTAAATTGTTCACATTAACAACTGCAAAGTCGATTAATTAATAACAAAATTGACGTTAACTGATTCTTAAATGATTGAATTTATTTTCATTAATTTATAAATAATTTAAACTAAGTGTTTAATAAAAAATAACATATTTTATCTGTTACCTATGTCATAAGTTTCACATATAACTATATATACATATATACAAGAACTATTTGTGTAATTTACAAAACTCCAGTTTTTGGTTATCACTATAACATAATTATTTTGACTCTATAAGATATAATAGATACATTTTATTTTGTACTTATTATTATTAGTGCAATATAATTGACAATTGTACTCTTTTCGTTTTTATTGAATTGAGATTGACCTACTTCATACATTATCAACATTAGTTGTTGTAAAGCTCAATTCAATAAACGGCATTAAGCAAAATTTTCAATTTGTTTTCATGTTTTAAAAGTTTTTATTAATTGAAAATACTTCATTAGGCCCACACAGATTACCAGCTAGATTAAACGATCAGGAATTTTTGCATTTTATAATTTGTAAAAATTGAAATTTGTAATATATTCAATTATTTTATGTTTTATTTTATTAAAAAAAGTATATATGGTTAGTTTTATGATTAAAGTTCTTTATTTGAATTTAACTATTTGAATAAAATCAAATTAAATGGTGTTAACTAATTGTGATCAAAATCAAAAATTACATATTAGTTGCAGCCAACCAACAAAAAAGTTGGTAACTAATCGTACAAACTATCGTAACAAATTTTGGTAACTGACAATGGTTAATAATCATTTAATATAACCGGTGCATCCGAGTTAGATTTCAAGTACTAGGGTCTAACTACAGATATTACATTAGTTGGGTCTGGGATTTTTTCGGGTACTACACTTGTAAGGTACGGGATTATTTTAAGTAAGTAACAAAGTGTTTTAAGTAAATATAGGTAGGTACAATACACGCAAATTAAAAATATTAAAAATGTTAACATTGACGGACTAGTAATTTTTTCTGAATTTTCATAACCAGCTATTACTTATATTTAGCTATTATTCTTTTTTTTTTGGTATTTTCCTCTATGAAATATGCCAGTGCTCAATTAATATCTAAGAAAACACAATACAGTCACATTTTTACTCCTATTCAGTACTATTAGAATTGGTACTGCTTTTGTTATAAATGTTAAAATATATAATATTGTTGTTTCATTTGCATTTTAATTATATGTTTTACACAGCACACCCAAATACTTATCAGTTCTTAGAAGTTTTAAAAACGTACAAATTTACACATATATTAAAATGAGATTCTCACTATGATTAAAAAAAAACTAGATTTTATTAAAAGAAAAATGTATAAATGACAAAATAAATAAATAAATATTGAAATGAATGTAAATGAAAAAAAATGCAGAAATAATTAATGGATTTGATTTTGTAATGTCTTATACATTTTTACCAATACAGATGTAATTTTGAACAATATTTTATTGTTTATTTATGTTGTATTTGTACAATTAATTTATAAAAAAAAATCGGAACCCAACTAGAATGCAGCCAAGATATCTATACAGTATAAACTCATATCAAATAGTATTTAATAGTTCTAAAGTCAACTCCAAACTCCAATATCAAAGCATTGAACTTGTACATAAGAAAACTTTCCCAGATTGGTCCTACTTAAAAAACTGTGGACTTCCAAGTTTAAAATTAATTTTTTTAAACTTATTTTAATATCACTGTAAAAGCTTAATCTTTGCTGTGACTACGACTTAGATATTACCTACATATGCAGTGATCGCAAATATTATATTACCTACATATGCAGTGATCGCAAATATTATATTACCTACAATTGGCGTGATCCGTGACCGCAACTGTAATATGTACTTATCTTAAAAATCCTCCGCGACAACAACTAGTATGCCGTCAAATTAAAAGATCTAGGTAAGTCAATTAATTGAGGCAAGGTGGGGATGGCCCGCGGCCCCAAATAAAGAAATCTAAATGATGCATTTTTAGAATAATTAGTCATTATAAAAGAAAAAACAACCAACATTCATGGTCTCTGTGCTAGGATCGAAGAATACAATTTTGAAACCATGTTTAACTGCGAATTGTGTTCCTAAAAATATTTTTTTTACATTTAAAAAGTTACAATTTATACTTTCATTTATTTTAAGTTAAGTTATACATTTATGTAAATTAATAATTTTTTTAAATAATTTGTTGTGTTTGTCAAATTATTTAAAATATATGGAATTTAAATGATTTTTTTTATTGATTTTGTAAACTTTACTTTTTTTACATCCTTTTAAACTACAAAAAAATCAAATCAAATTTTCATAATAAATACATTATTAATTACCATAACCTAAAGCAGAGGCGTATTCAGTATTTTTTATTGGGGGGAGACTAAATTCCTTTATTTCGAGTTATTGAAAATCTAAGAAACAACAAAACAATACTGGTAACATATTAACGTTGATTTGCCGTTAACGTATTTATTATTTTAAATAAATGAAATTTATAAGACAATTTCCATATTTAAATTTAAATATTTCAAAACAATATAAAAAATACGGCTAATGGATGGGAGGCTATCGCCCCTTTAGCCTCCCCCCTTGCTACACCACTGATCTAAAGATTGTGAACATTTTAAAGGAAAAATTGATTTTTAAGTAAATTACAAACCGTAAGACATTAACGTCCCCAGTTTGCTTCATGTTCCCCAACGTATAACTTCTCGGAACAATTATAAAACGTACCATTGAAAGAACAAGAAACAATATGGTATGTATTAGATGGCACACCTACTCATCATACAAATGTAGTTCGACAACAAATATATTTTCTTTTCCTTGACCAACTTATTGATAGCGGAGAAGAAACAACGCTAAATATTGTCAAGGCATAATATGGGCACTTCGTTGATTTTAACCTATGTGAATTTTTCTTATGTAGTTTTATGAAAGAAAAAGTTTATGCCGAAGAAGTAAATAATAGAGATTAACCTTTGATAAGAATAAATAATGTAGCTTATATCATTCGTCAAATACTAAATTTATTTGAAAGGACTGAATTCAATAAATTAGTAATCGTATAAAAAGTTAACCAGTGTCAGCAGTGTCGTATAAAGATAATAGATACATAATAATAATAACTTATTTAATATAATACTAGTGAATTTTATCACATTGGTTATTCACCGTTAATTTTTTGGTTTTAATAACCACGTCACATCATTGGGCCGGGCTCGGCATAATCACCTATCTTACGCATGTAAAAGTTTTCGCTTTACACAATGATTTATCAATTTAAACATTTTATTTTTGGTTTATGTAGAAACATTCAAACATGTAATTTTTTATGCTAAAGACAATATAAGTATCAGAATTTCACTATAACGTTTGTTTTTTTTTTAATAATAAAAATACTAAGAAATATTTACGCGCTAAACATGAACCGCTCGCGGTACAAAACCATCCCCATGTTATGTTGTACTGCTGCAGTTACAGAGGCGTGTTCGTAACAAAATTACTTTTATAAGATTTTAAATATTTCAAAAAAACTACACTTCAGAAAAGTGCTGGTTCCACTAACGTTTTCAATATATAATAACACATCAGATACGTACTAGGTAGATAAATTAATGTGTGAAGCGAATAACATTTACGCATATAGATTACCGCGAGCCTGGTTGAATGACGTTAAGCGTCTTTTTTCAATTATTTATAAAACCTAGAGTAATATTAGCTCAATAATTTGAGTAGAAACGTTAAATTTATAGCTACCATTATTGATTATTCTTAGAATTGAACATTCTGAAATGTATATAATAAATAACTTTGCAATTGCATAATTTTGAATTTTTGTCAGTAATTTTTTTTGAATTATAAATCGTAATAGTTTTAAGTTACTGGCCAATTTTTTTTTCATATTTCTGCATATTCAATGATTATTGCATAATTTTGAATATTTTAACGAAATTCAAAATGTCTTGCATTGAATTAAAATAAAATTTTTATCAAGTAGAAAAATTTAAAAAGTTCTAGATATAATTTTAAAATGGTAATGTTGTCAATGAATTATTATTTTATGTATAATAATTTGCAATTTTAAGTGATTGCAATAAAGAAATTATATATGTATAGAAACTTAAAATATAACATTATATAAAAGCATTTCAATAATTGATGAAATAAAAGAAAAATTTTAAGCTATTACTATTGTTTATTACTATTATATATATACAGTTATCTATATATAGTTGCTTCAGATATGCCCCAACCACTTCGGTTGACACTGAACGATGTTCTCATCTGTATTTAAAAATATGTTGACAGAAAACGTCACAGCTTCACTGAAGAATAATTAGAAATGCATAAAATGTTTATTCTTTTTAATAATAAATAAAATATAAAATATGTATTAATTTTTAAATTTATAATACCTTTTTTATAATATTTAAATATAAATACCAATATTAATATTTCTATTAATATTGTCAAAAATTGTCTTATAAATAATTAATTTTCTTTTGCATATTTATTGCATATTTTTACAATTTTGACTGCTTATTATATGACATATTTTAATAATTTTTAGAACATAAAAATCCACGCTCTAATTATTAGCAATAAGAGTGTGTTCAACATCTTAATTAAACTAAATATTTAAATTACCTAAATTACATTTCAGAATCACGTTCATATTAATAAATATATATTAAATATTTGTTATCCGTGTTTACAATAAGTTATTATTAAAATTAATTAATTATATTATGAATTTTACAAAATGCGATTAATTTTTTTTTAAAACATGTTTTTTGGCTGATTTAATTATTTTTTAAGTAATTTATAACACATAACAAAACATTCACTAAGAAAATATTCTTACTAAAAAATACAGTTTCATCAAAATATTTTTAAAATTGTATTTTATCAATATACTAATAAATAACATTTTCACAGCTTCTAATTTATCTATAGGAACACTGAGAAAAATGTGATAAGAATTCTATAAAATAAATAATTAAATCTTGGAAATTCTTCAATTATAAAAATAAACATATGAAAATAAAATCTTTTTGTAAAAATGTCATTATAATATAATATTTTACTCACTATTTTCTTATGAAAATTAATTTAATATATTCAATTTAATTTGAATCAGAATTTATTATTATATAAATTGTACTGTCAATCATCTAAATGTTCTAAATTTTGCTGAATATCAGTATTTCCTTCAATAGATGATTTGGTATCCATCTTAGATTTTGATTCTATTTTAGTTTTGTCTCTTTGATCTTTTAAAATGTCCTCGTTAATAACTTCTTTATTTGTTAAGATTTCTTCATTGGCTTTATCAAAAAGTGTATTTTTGGCCTGTTCAACAAACTTGTCAATAATCTTTTGCAATTCTTTACATTTATCTATTAATGCTCTGCGTCTACCAAATATATCATTATCATGATGTTTGAACAGTTCCCTTAAACCACCTCTTACACCAATCTGAAATAAACCATAAACAAGTGATTTAGTATTTTAATATATTTATTTATAAAAAATATATAGTTAAATGTTTAATTATGGTTAGTAGTGTTGAATTAAAATCAAGTAATATTAAACACTGTATTATTTTTAAATAATAATTAATTGATTTTTAGAAAATAGTTTAAACTTAAAATAATCATAAAATATTATTATTTTAAGTAACATAAAAATATAATAAAAATAAAATCTGAATGATAGTTCTAAGAAGATTTGCATATACAAACAATTAAATTATGTAGGTAATGATTACAGTTATATCAAACTGTTATGACCTAAAATAATTGTTAATATTCATTATTTTTTATAAAATTAGCAAGCTTAAGTATAATAATAGGTCCTATATATACAATTTATCTCAAAATTATAGTATAATTTTCTTTTTTTACTTTTGTAGTTAGGTATAAAATGTATTATTTATTAAAAATGATATCTTAAACTTATGACCACAACTCACCTCTTGAAGACTATTATCAATAGGATCAATTTTATCTGGACAAGAGCTTTGACTTTGGAGATCAAAATTCTTTTTTATTATAATGGCCAACCTTTTTATATAATGAATAATTATATCTGATAATACACTCAAACTTTCTTCATTTGCTTCGTCAAATCCAGCATGAGCTGTAAATATAACTGCACGTTTAATCATTATATTATCCCAATCATCACGCTCAATTTTATACTCCCATTCACAAATGCCATTTGAAAAATTTGAACGTTCATTGTCAGTAAATAATTGGGGCTCATGCTCAATTTGAGGAATTGGCATAAGTTGCACACATTCGTTTAATACTGTTTGTTTTTCAGATTTAGAAGTTGCATTTTCAATTTTTTGAACTAATAGATCCATGTATTTGTAATGTTCATTGAGATCAATATTATACATAATATCAGGGTTAACAGTATCAGGGTCTTCCTGAAAACATTCAAAATTCCCTTCATTTTCATTGCCATCTCCTAATTTTGGGAATTCTGAATAATCTTGATTTGTATCAGTATTAGTTTTAGTTGTTTCTATTTTTCTAAAAAAATCATTGCAAATTTTATCTATTAAATTTTCCATTGCATTGTCTTTTTCTATACTTGATTTGTTTAAATTGGTATCTAATTTAGTTGGCAAACTTTTAGAATTATATGGAACAGGTAAAGTTGTAAAAGAAGAGGGGCCAGGTAAAGATGTAAAAGAAGAGTGATCAGGTAAAGATTTAGAACAAGAGGGAACAGGTAGGTCGATTGAATATGAAGGGCCAGGTAAAGATGTAGGAGAAGATATACCAGACATGTATTTAGTATTCTTTGCAATGTTATTGGTTTCATTTAAGTCTAGGTCATTACTTATATTTTCATTAACAATTAATTTTTCACCGAATTCAGATTTCTCTTCCATTTTTAATTGATCTATATTTAAGACATTATCTGTTTCAAAAATATTTTCAAATATTTTACCTAATTCTGAATTAATGAACATTTCTACATAATTATTTTTTAGATGTAATTTTTCTTCTGTTTCTTTGACATTGGAAAATATTTTTGAAATAACCGAACTAGATTTTTCAAGTTTTTCATCACCAATTGTTTTTTGTGGTGTAATTTTTGGATTATCCAAATTATCTTCAATGAAGTCATCACTTTCTTCAACTGTCCATGGTTCGTCATCTATAGCACATATATTTCCTGCTAATAGTCTTATACTGGTAGGTAATAGTTGTTTCGCTGTTTTATCAGTAACAACACAATTGTCATCTTCATCTTCTTCTGCATCATATGTATGTATAATTTCAGTATTAGATTTACTTTCATTTGTTATGTCAGTAGAACAGTACTCCATTTCATTATCAAGTTCCACAATTCATTACATTGAAACAGAAGTTATTTTATTAAAATTCATTCCTAAAACATAAGTATAAAAAAATGTTTATTAGTAGGACTTAATAAATTATTATCAGTTTGTACTGATTTTATAATTGACTTTTAAATATTGAGTGTATAAGTAATAAAACAATAAAACACTAGTTGTGACATATTGAATAATATTAATAAATTATTTATACTTAAAGAAGATTTCAACATAACCAGGGGCGTATACAGGGAAGGGTTTTTGGGGTTCAACCCCCCCCCCTGGAAATAATTTTGAGTAATGAGGTAAAAATTGTTTTATTAGGTTGCAGTACAATTTGTATTGCTATATTTTGTAAATCCTCTCCCCCACCCGTAAATGTTTTTTTGTATAACATAACAACCAACTAATTAAATTAATTATGTATTATTGTTAATAAACATTCCTATTGTTTACAAATATTTTATAGTTTTTTTTTTTAGCTAAAACTTACTCAATAGATAAACATGAAGTTTCATTTTTTAAACAATTATTATTTAAAAATCCATTTACATTTTTGATATATTTTTTTTTTTGCATAATTCCCAGTTGAAATAACTTTTTTTTTAAACATATTTATTAATATTTATTATTGTTATATTTCATATTCTGAATCAGAATTAATGTAATCAGAAAAAAACAATAGATAATAAATTTATATTATTGAATAACTAGGTACCTAACTAATGAATAAAAAAATATTATTTTGATAAAATCAATAGTAAGACAAAAACAAAAATGCTTTCACAAAAAAGTATTTATTTTTATTAATTTCATTTCAATACTATGAAATAAATATATAATTTTATTAATGATTATTTTAATAGACAAATTCAACATGTTACTTTAATACAATTATGTACATTTAAATTAATAATTACAACCCTGATTATAATATTATTTAATTATACTTTTTATGAACAGTTATTATTTTATTTTAATGTTTTCGCACTTACAACATTTTCTAAATCCTAAGGTTATAATGGAATGTTTATTTTCACCATTTTCAATGGTTTTTATTGATAATCATTAAATGAAAATTTAATTCAATACAAGTAATATAATATATTTAAATAAGAAAATGTTATGATGATTAATTATAATTGTAATCAACACCACTTAACTCTATTTTTAAATTGAATAGTGTTTACCAATTAATAATGTTTTCAGTTAATTTAATTTTCATATTGAGTAATTATATTTTATAATATTGTTTTTGGCTATTTTCTAATAATCTCCAAAAACTTAAATTAGTATTTCCTGGAAACACTTTTATAACAATATGCCTTATCACATATCATCAAGAACATACAAAATTGATGTTAAAATTATTTTATCATTTTTAAATAGTACCTACAATATTAAATAATACCACATTTGTTTTTTATTCATAATATAAACAATATTTCAACTGATGCTAAATTTTTAAATTATTTGTACTATAAAAATTATTTTATTTATTGAAAATAAAATATCTCATCATCAGATACTGCACTATTCACTCATCTAGGATAAAATGTTTTTAATTATACAATATCACTATGCTTCCACAAAATCTAATAATTAATTAGTTATACTAAATAATATTTAATTGCAGTTAATGGATAGAACACTATAGATCTTTTAAAATTTTTATTTTAACAATAATTAAACACATAAGTGGCTATGGAAATGGAATTAATGGTTTGTTTATCAATATTTTTTTCAAAGTAAAATAAACAAAATATAATTTATAATGAAATAATAGATAAATGATTTTCAAAAAAATATTCTTCCTACCAAGTCAAAATTTTTAAATTTATTAGAGATCTTAACCTAATTTATCTTAAATTGTGTTTATTAAAAATAGTATAAATTTAAAAAAATTAATTATATATATTATATATATATATATATTGTCTATTCTTGGTTATAGCCAAAGTAGTTTAAATAACAAAAATTTCAAAACGACCATAAAGTTTAAAAGAAAATGTAAGCGCTACCTTTCAATTACAACTAAATAATGTGAAAAATAATAAAATATTAATAAGCTACATTCCTACAGCTAATGTATTTGAACAATAATTAATAATGCATTTCTTGATGATAGTCGATAAATTTGATACAAGTTAAAGACACGACTAACATACTAATGAATATACTTGACAAAGTTTAAGAATTGTCTGAACAATTTATTCACAAATTACTAGCTCATTTGATTATTTTAGTACTTGGCAAGTAAGCCAGTTAAAGAAAACTGGATTTAGATTAATAAAAATTTTATTTGTACAGTATCATTTACTGTTTTAATAATCAAAGCTGCAATTTTTATTTTATATAAAAATACAAGGTTATTCTAAAATTATTAAATGTAGATATAAAATCCAATATAATTAATAAAAGTATCAAATATGTTTACTAAAT
This sequence comes from Rhopalosiphum padi, assembly GCF_020882245.1. Classification (NCBI taxonomy): domain Eukaryota; kingdom Metazoa; phylum Arthropoda; class Insecta; order Hemiptera; family Aphididae; genus Rhopalosiphum; species Rhopalosiphum padi. The sequence continues at coordinate 44,606,962 of NC_083599.1, forward strand.
GTACATATATACTAAGAATTTAACAAAAGTAGCTAATATTTATTGAAAAATAACTAATATTTTTCAACATTGCATACCTATTAATCAAGTTCAATAGGTATTTATAGTTTTTAAATATTTACTAATTTAAGAACAATATTTAAATATTTATTTTATTTACTTTGTTGAAAATATTGTATTTAAATTAATAAATAAATAATATTCAGTGATATAAATAAAATTAAAAAATGAACTATCTACACAGAACATGACAATTCACCTAGGTGTTTACTATTTTATCAATTGCAGAACAATTGAAACGTGAATCAGTCTGTACTCTACAGTATGTAAATTAATTGGAAAGTCAGTAGCTGTAATTTAAAAAATAATGCAGATGTTGTAGTACAGTTCTTATTAATGTAATATATGACTAATAGCATACTATTTATAATGATCTAAAATAAAAAAGTCATAAACCACTTTTGTAGAGTTGTTTAAGGGTGATACCCGTTTGCATTCATTTAACATTTTTACGTACAAATGTACAACTCAATTGTACACACAAATGCATATAATATACCTGCGGTAAGTCTACTAAAACTCAAAATAACTTTTAAAAAAATAATGTTTACTTGATTTGTAGGATTATTCTCAAATATTTTTCTTCTCACTTTTACAGGCTTAGGACTATATACATGGATATTTTAATATCTACGGTACTACACAAAATAAAATGACTAATGCACTATTAACTAGTGTCTCAATATCAGTACACATTTAACTCAACAATAGGCATATAATAATATGATGACTCAAAACATTGCCAAAACATCCGGTAGTCGTCAATAATGCACACATTTATCTAAAATCGCATTAATCGTTCAGAACCACACACTAGTTAATCAAAAACTTTTTGGATTACGTGTATCTTATCAAATTTTTAAGATAAATCATATCATTATTATGCACTGCAAGTTACAATATAAGTCTACATTAGGAATGAAATTTAATAGTTGTACGCAAACGAGTCATTTTTTGGGTTAACATTTGTATTAGCTGGTTTTCATGTTTTTCGATGTCCGCAAACGAGTATCACCGTTATTTCTTTGTAAAATGAAAATTCTATTTTCAAAAATACAGCATAAATGCAAAATATTATGGTAAAATCGTATTCTACAGCCATCGTCGCTCAAACAATTTACGTAAATCCTAATGCGCCGTGTCAAGTACAACAACGGACTACAATACGCGTACAACACATCGTAAGAAAATTATTAAAAACAAACGATCACATAAAAAAAATGTACAATAATGACGGATGTAATGACCGCACCTACCTCCTAGGTATATCTAAGTCTAATACTGAAGTACTGCTGATATAACGTGCATTGTGACATTTATAATGACGGGTATTGCCAGTAGTTTTCACACTACAAACTATGGCAATTGGCAATAGATAAACAAGAAATATATATGAATAATAATATTATTAAGCTGATGATGGATAATCCAACAGCAGATAACAATCACATCACAACTCAAAAGTAATGTCAAGAAATATAAATCAAAACATATCAAGTCACAATTATTTTCACGTACAAAAATTAATTACAGTTCACAATGAACTAGAGACTAGTCGTTTAACTTTAAACTCGTACATATTCCATTTCCGACGCCGTGAACCGTCATCGGCTTCCTCTCAACCTATCTAACTATCGATTGCCGACTTTCGTTAATTCGATTCCAGTCGTGTAAATATACTATATAGTAAAACTTTACCATGTTATACGGTCTATCGAATAACGAAAATCGAACCCCGCATCAAACAATCGAATGTTAGTATTGCGGTCGATGGACGCCAAAAACTAAGATGGTCGCCCGACCAACAAGCCAGCCTGCTACAAACGTCTCGTACATCATATCAGCAATCAGTAGCTTTAAAATATTACGACAAAATGTTACGTACATCCACTATTGAGCTCATGGGTAGTATGGATGGTATCTTCCCATAGGTAATAATTAAAAAAATGTAAAGGACACATAGATAATATAAAAATCGATATGCCACTCCAATGTGGATTGGAGACAGACTGCTCGTATATTACAGTAGTACTCTCCTTAGATCATATGGGTACTATGGATGTAGTTACAGCGTATTGACCAAAACAAAAAAAAAATGTTGTCAATATCAGCGACGAGTCACCGAGTTGGCGAGTTAGGTAGGTATTCAACGTGCACATGCGCGACGCAACTTCTAGCATATTTATCCACAGATGATTTGTCACAAACCCTTGTCTATACCCACAGGTATATAACAAACATAATATACCTACGTTATACTCACGAATTAAAATATACTGGATACCCAACGAATAATGATAAGGAGGTCCTAAAGTGAATTTCCATGTGCAAAGGTATACTAGCGCTCCAAGGGAATTAAATATATACTAATGTAGGAACGTATTAACAAATTTTAAATAATATCATGACAAAATAATAAAACGAAATATTTATGTTTATAATTATGTATAATTAGAATAAAATACTATGTACTAATATACTTAAATTACAAATCACGTCTTAACTAATTTAGATAATTTTTTTTTTGTTTTATTTTGTTTTTTTTCGTTTTGATTTACCAAGTATGAATACTGTCTCATTCTCATCGTTATATAAAACGAAAATATATTTGTTAATATATCAGTTTGGTGTTCTATACAAGGAAACTTTAAACCAATATTCATACTAAAAAATTCATTATATGTATCTTCAAACACATCATGAGAAGCTGCATGTTTTGAAAAACATGTTTCTAGATGTTTCAAAATTAAATATAAATTACGATTTGGGTGTGTTAAGTATCCTCTTGATTTATTGTTAAGTAAATCAGCTTCAGTACCTACAGACGAAGTATTTAAGTTTTTTATACTTACAATACATAACTGGCATTTAGTAATTTTTACCAATCGTTTAGCAATGTACCTATTTGAAGTAAGTAAATAAAAGTATTATTTAATGTTATTAGGTAACTAATTCATAAAATAATTTACCCAGCCATAAAATAAACGACACAGTCAAAAACTGTAGAGTTGGCATAATCATGTTCTAATAGAATATCATCCAGATCCCAGCATTCGTCTTCAATAATTTTGTTAATTTTTTCTTTCAACAAATCAATTTTTTTGGTTCGTTCTGAAATATTTTCCGGGTCATTTATAATTTCTTTCAAGTCTTTAATTGATATTACAGGAATTGAATCTATAAAGGGTGTAAGAGTATACAATTAATAATTTTTATTCTGTTTTAAGAAATATTGATAATAATATGAATTATTTTGTTTTTGTTTAAAACTTAAACATTTAATTTTTCACCTTCAAATATTGTACAATTTCCTGTTTTGGGAGGTTTGATAACAGTATAGACTGAAAGCATGCGATAAAGTTGTAGAAAAGTTGGTGCTGTAGGATGGTCATTAGGACCTGAGACTTGTCTAATGATTCCAAAAAATTTCTATTAAAATTAACATAATAATCATCATTATATTTGTACAGAAAAAAAAATATAATATATATTTTACAGGTTATAAAGATAATTTAATTACTTCTAGTGAGTCTTGATTAAATTTTGCAGTTAGGACATAACTAAAGCCACATTCGTTCAAAAGATAGTCTATTAAGTGTATAGTTGAACTTAAGGTGATTCGTAGTCCTTCACTAGTTGGTCTAGTTAGGAACTCACTTTCTTTAATTAGTCCTTTTTCCAAATTTACTTCCCATTCATCCAACCAGTGTATAGCATTATTTAATATCTAAAATCAAAACTCAAATTAATTTTTAATCTCAATTAACATTTATGAACATATATAAACATATAATATAATATATGAATTAAAATTATAATATTAAATTAAATTAAATCAACACAATATTAATTATACACAATCAACAAACATGCGTCACAAACACACACACAAAACATAAAAAAAACCTCCAAATCATGACTATTTTTTTTAATTCCTTCAGCTGTATGTCTCCTATTTAATGCATCAAACATATCATTTATTCTATTTGTAAATGCTACTGTTTCTTCAGATCCCTTAAAACAATCATAGTTTTTATTTCTATACAATTCAATACCTACTGCCATCGATTTGCTAAAGACCTGTAGAAAATTATTAATAAATGTAATAAATAGTTGTAGGAATCAATTATTTTATTTATTACCTGAACTGCATATTTGACCTTCATCTTTGAAAGATTGTTCAATTCAAAATGATGTTTAGTGAGTTTTGGACAAACTTTAATAATATTGTTATTTTCTATTTTAAATAAATTTGTATAAAAATCCCATTTAATTAATGACTTAAACGGATCCAACTATATAAAGTTTAATAACATTAAAAAACATTTACATATTATTATATAATTAAAATCTATTGAACAATTTTAATTTACTCTTAATTCTTTATTTGTGAATAATCGATTTCGAATTGTTTTCATCAAATGGGGCACATCAGAAAAAACATAAACTTTTCTTGCTGTATCGAAAGGATTTTCAAAAAAATTGCAAAAGTTGTTTCTTTTGCCTGATACCTATTCAAATGAATTAATTCATACTCAATAGTATCAATACAAAATCAAGTTTAAAATATAGTAATTTATTAATAAATTACCCCTAGAATAGACCACATATTACGATTGGTTGCTGCTCCATCACTCGTCATACCAACTATTTGACCTCCAGTCTTTTCAATTAAAATAATGGATTTAATAATTAATTTGGCAAGATCAATTCCTACATTTCAAAATTAATGTGTAATGTAAGCATTTTTACAATTTTCCTGATGTTATTTGTTAATGTATAATACCATTAATACCTTTTACAGGACCATGTGAGGCAAACACTGCTATAGGTTGTACAAAACTCTCAGCTAAACTTTGCCACATTAAGACAAGTCCATGATTTGCTTTTTTATTGCTGTCTTTTTTGGATTCTATTTCCTCTCCAAAATCCTCAAGTCCAATGTAGGTAAGTTCTCTAGTGTTAACACTTAAGCTTTCTCTTAAACTAATTTCATCAAAAAGTAAAATACCTTTTTTTTCAAAATTATTTTTAGTTGAAAACTTTTTGGTTAAAAGTTTAAATAAATTTTTATCAAAACCACATCCAATTTCTACTGCCAACAAATGCTTTCTAATGGTATTAATACAAGGAAGTGGTAATATATTCTGATCTCTCAAAAACTTGTATCCACTAGGAGATCTAGAAAAAAATTAATTTTATTGTTTTAAATCATGTATTTTTCAAATTATTTTATTAAACTAAAATTGTGCATTTACCTTATTTGAAACAATAAACACAATAACATCCAGTTCTCACTGTACCTACGGTTTTTGGAATTTTTAATTTTAGAAGCGTTATATATTTCGTATAATAAGTCAGTTTGATTTTTTGGTATATTGTTATTTTGAATTATTTGTTGGAAACTGTTAGTAGAGATTTCTTTCATTTTATTTTTCATTTTGTTTAGTGTAGATTCTAAAATTGTAATTTTATGTTTTGCTCTAAAAAGACTTTTGGAAACGTCTTTTTTAATTCTTTTTAAATTATTAAGCTGTTTTTTTTTGTTTGGTGAAAAGTAAACTTTTGAGGATTTTCTATTGAATTTATTTTTAATGTTGTATAGCAATCTTCTACACCATAAACACATGTTACTGTAAAGATTAGAATATTCTGTTAAATTTGTATTAAATTTTTTTAATTGTATATATATTGTATTTTTTTTATATAATATAATAAATGTGAGTATATAATTACTTACTTTTTATTGCTTTTAAGTAATATTGTAGTACATTTATAATGATACCATGACTCATAAAATTCTATTATTTGTGGTCCAAGTTTAGATTTAATATCTGGAGTATTATTAAAATTATCACATCCACTGCAAATTTTTAAATCATGCAATAATAATATTATATTTTCCAAGTCTTCAATACATTTTATACAATACGAAGATGACAAACCAATATCTTCAGTTGTAATTTGTTTATTATTTATATGAATAAATAAATTTAAATCTATATTTAAAGTAATAAAAATATATTAAATATTAGTATTTACCATTTAGTTAGTTTAGTACCTACCTTCTGTTAAAACAAGTTGTTTTTCTATATTTCTTAAAAAAGTTTTTTTATAACTCCCTAATGTATAAAACCCAACAAAAGTTTTATTTGGATAACCATACAGTTGAACATCAGAAAACCAATTTGATGGAACATTTATCATTTTGATCATTTTTAAAATTGATTGAAATATTATTGAATTATTCAATGGTGATACCTATAGATACATGTAATATATAAAATGTTTATTACAGGGTCTTAAAATATAAAATACAAATCATAAATGTTACTAAATGCCTTCACTATTTAACTTTTTGACTATTAAAACTTATACTATTACTGTTTACCGCTTTAGGACATTCATCATCAATATTTATGTTAAATGTATTAACTGTGGTAATATCCTCATTCTGGGAATAGCAGTGATCATTTATAATGTTAAAATGATTAGTGATCTATAATATATACAACATTATACAACATTAATGACTAATACCTACACATCATGTATTTCAAATAAAAAAAAATTTAATATTTATAAAAACCTTTTGTTTTTTATTTAATGGTATATAATCTAAGTTGGAAATTGTACTTGAAGTTGGTTTCATTAAATTATTTTGACTTATATTTGGTCCAATACTGTTTTCAATGATAGGCTGCAATTGTAAACATTTTTGAGGGACAGCTCCAGTTTTAAGTCTTGGTTGTTTTAGACATATCTTAAATGCATTTTATGGTTTTTTTATATAACTATATGACATAATGATTTGAAAAAAAATTAAAAATATACCGTATATTTGTTAGTTCCCTGGCCTGATACCCATTCTCTTGTTATATCTTGAGGCTTAAAATGATTTTCACATATCCGAGATTTAGATTTTAATGTAAAACCTAAAGCTTCATTCCAAACTTTGCATAAATCTAAGTCTTTAGGTACACCAAAAGTACTTTTTTTTCTTTTGGAATCACAAAATGGAACACAACAACTCATTTTTGTTTTAAAGAAAAATATATTTTGGATCAATAAAAAAATAGATCTACAATAGTTATACCACAGAACAATATAAGAATGTAACTAGTAACCACAAATTAAAATATATTATATAATATATATTTTCTAGTAATTGTTAATTTAATTCGTGGAATTTAAACTTTGGCGGTAAATTATCTAGTAAAAGTCGCCACTAATATGATAACAAGCGCTAGGTGTAGTTTGCAACAGCTGTTCTAGCAAGTCAATTTGGGTTCCAGTAAAATGGTTGTTTGTATAGGTCGTTGGGTATCCAGTATATTTTAATTCGTGGTTATACTTATGGATTGTCCATTGAACCTGTGGATAATTATGCGAAGAGTTGCAACACGCATGCATAATTCGGAGACTCGTCGCTAATATCGACAACAAAATAATACGGTGTGATTACATACCGCCGATATAGATACTATATTATGATCTAACTATCTAGCACGAAAAAATATCTTTTGCCGTGCTATTCAAGGTGCTCTCACTCCAGCAAGGGGTAAATTAAAAACAAACGATCACATAAAAAAAATGTACAATAATGACGGATGTAATGACCGCACCTACCTCCTAGGTATATCTAAGTCTAATAATGAAGTATCTACTGCTGATATAAAGTGCATTGTGACATTTATAATGAAGAGTATTGCGAAATACTATTTATTTAATTTTTATAAACAATAATTTATTATTTGTTCCTATACGGAATAAAATATAATTAAGAACTATTGATTAGTTTATAACTTACTGATGAGAACCCTAGTTACCTCAAATAATCAAAATGTTCATTATCGAGTGATAAACTCTCGTGACTCGTTGATATAATATTATTTACGATAGGATATCACGAATCTGCTATATATACCTAGTTACAACGAATTTTCATATTTGCCATTTAGAAATAATATGGAATATGGTAATAATAATTATAATTAGAGTTTAGAAGTAATGGAAGTTATAGGAGCTAAAATATGCACGAACAAATTATAAAACATACATGAAAAAGTGTGAAATGCAAAAAATTATGCAGTTCATTATTCAAAAATATTTAATATCGCTATTACTTATCGACTATTGTTATTACTTATTACTTATTATTTATTAATATACACAAAAAAAAAATATAAAAATTATATTAAAGTTGTAATATTGTCTATTTAAAACTAAAATATGGCGCGTAACCGATTGGCATTTAACATTTTATTAACTAAAAAATAGTAAAAAAAATAAATTTTAAGATTTTTAGAAAATATTAATTATGCATGATAAGTAGGTATGCGTATATCATAATATAAATATCCACTTTTTTTCTTTAAAATCGACAAAATATGCAAAATATATATTTTAATTTTTAATTTTTAAAGTCAACATTGTATAGCTCGGATTTCTAGCGTTGTCTGCTATAAATCTAAAGCAGTGGTCGGCAACCTTTTTGTACTCTTGGGCCACATTCACAAATAAAAAAGTTCGTGGGCCAGACAAAAATAAAAATTTTATATTCTTAAATTATTTACTATAAAAAAAATACTGTCTAAAATTTAAATAATAATGTTTAAAAAAAATTTCGTTCTAAAATTTAAAGAGGGATGCGGTGGTCCATGGGCCGGTTACCGACTAGGTACTGAATTCTATAGATTCTATATTATAGTCATATAGACTATAGAGCATAGGTACCTTCGGTAATCGATCAAAAAATCCATTATATATATAACAGAAATCAAGTTCTTATAACTTTTTAGCACGAAAACATGGTCCTAATGTCAGCAAATAATTATTTAAAGATATCTCATAGTTTTTATATTTTTTCCAAGTATTTATTATAAATGCAATATTTTTTCTTTTTAATATTTTGTTGTTTTTTGTAATATATTTTTAAATAAGATTTGCTCTGAATATCCAATAAAATATGTATAACTTGGTAAGTAGATGAATGAGATGTATACAACTGAGCGTTATAGTGGCTATGGAAAGGTCAGGTTGGGCCCATTGGTTGTTCTTGCTTCTGTTAAAGGTTCAGTTGCCCACAAAATTGGTAGAAAAGCGGCATCAGAGGATATAAAATTGTACCGAACTACGTTTTTATGCTAAAAAGTTAGAAACTTAATAGTTAGAACTTATTTTTTGTTATATAATATATATATATATATATATTATGTGTCGTAATATTAAATTAGTGTGGTGTATTATTATTATAGTCATTATTTATATAATAACATTTTTTTAAATTAAATATTTGTGTTGTGTTTACTCAAAGAAAAAAGGTAAAAAGTGCGCAAATGTGTTACGCCCATCCAGTACCACCGTACACCACTAAACCAAGTAAAATAAAATTTAGTGATGCGATGCCTCAAAAGTGAGTAAATAAATATAATAGGTATTTTAAATTACATTTAAACTGTGTAAACGTCATATCCACGTGGAAATCGTGAATATCTTTTGGAAAAATATCGGAAATTGTACTATTTTGTTATGCTATTGTCATAAATATTTAACCTTAACGTCCTTAACTATTAAAATTAGTCTAAAAACGATAAATTATCCTCATCATAAAATGTTTTTATTTATTTAGTTGTAACTCCAATAAAATAAGACTAAAATAGTCTAAACTTTGGAGACTTGACATTTTAATACTTATAACTTATTAACAAATTTTTTGGAAATACAAATATTAAATGCTAAAAAATAGTTTTTCGAGCTAATATTTTTTAACTTAGAATGTAGGAACTTTGTATAAGTATGTAGTTAATCGTATGGTAAACGTAAATTTATTTTTGAATTTTTAATGAATGGTTCAAATTTTGAACTAAACTAGACTTTAGATGATTTTCATTACAGTTGTAAATTTTTAATATGGAAAACATTTCTAATCGAAATTTTGATACTTAAGTACACTTTTGGTTTAAAACTACAATTAGTGATTAATTTTAATACGGACTACACCATGATTGTAGAATGTAGATAGACGGTATTTAAAAAAAGAAGTGTTAACATTTTTAAAATATTTTATTTATTAAGGTTAAGTTTTGTTTTGTTTACTTAACAACAAGTTCTATAAAAAAAATTAAAATACTATAACAAAAAGACAAATGGGGGTACTGAGGCTGTAGTCACTATACGAATCTGTTAACTATCAGATACTGAAGTCCCACCAAATATAGGTATACATACGAAAATACTTCTAGAATATTGTCGATTGGCCCTATCTTGAATATCCCTTAGGATCTATAGACAGGTAAAGATTATCGAAGTGTTTTCTATTTGGATTACTTACTTTAAAAAATAAATAATTTAATTGACTTATAATCTTAGTTGTTATTTATTTTAAATTAACGTTTTCAAATAAATTAGTTTGTTATTATATCTTATTATTATAACTATTATCAGTTATCACTAAAAAGTATATCTTTGTTATCGAAATAAGTATTCTAAATTTATGTTATTTATATATCAAATATAATAAGCATTTATTATCTGTATTACATTATTTTTATTATTGGGAAAAGATTATAATCATGAAAAGTTCTATTGTTAATACGGTAGATGAGAAATGTGTATAAGGGATAAAAAAAACAGTTTCACACTACTACGGTCATTTAAAACACGCATGAAGTTTAGCTGTACTATTGACTGTACGAGAGTAAAAAAATTGCCTATTCATAACGCTTAAAAATAAAGCTTTTTCAAAGGCCTTTAATTGAGTTTAATTACATTTTCTTATACACTTCATAGCCGTAGGCCCGTAGCAGTCAGTCGAGTTATCTTTGTGCTACATTTACATCATTGCCGTCGCCTAAAATATAATTTGATTCCTATAAATTAATGTTATTATTTTTTTTACACTTATTAGTACAAAAATTAATTTCCATAGTTAACCATAATGTTAGTTTTAATTTTTTTTTATATCAGATATTTAAAATGCTCGGATGTTAGTTAAAATTGTTGGGTATTAAATTTATTATTATATTATTTTTATTTTTGTCTTAGACAATGTTTATTTTAGAGAAACAGTGATATAATAATAATAATAATAATAAGTATAATATTTAAATGCCACTTTTAAACCAAATGGTTAATAGACAAGTAAATTAAATAAAGCGTATTAATTATATACTATTTATATATATATTTTTTTTCATTTGAAAACATTATAATTGGCCATTGGGTTTGAGGGGGAACAATCTTATCACCACAAAAAAGAGACTCGATAAAATAAAAGCATATAGTTGTATTATATTTATTGTATTTATTAAAATAAATCATTTTAACTTAAAACAATTATAACAAAAGAAATGGATTATTTTTTTAATATCTAATATATATTTGTATAAGTACACTTGGTTTATGTAATTAACCAAAATAGGAATATAATCAACTCATTTACTTTTTAAAACTTATTTTCATATACTATATATTGTTAGAAGTAAATTTTAATGGTGCTAAAAATCAGATAAAATCCCGCCTAATTATGCTAATTGTACTTACAAGTTTACAGAATTCACAAAATTGAAGGTTCATATCATTGATGAAATTTTATTAATATATATATACAGTAGTACATCAATGAATCAGTTACAGATTATTTGAGGGGAAATTCTATGAACTTTAACAAAAAAGCAGTTTGTGTTAAAACTAATTGTCTAAATAATAATACAATAAAAATAGCAAATAAAATATTTTAGTATGTTTTATTCATGGTATATTTTGAATACACAAATATAATAAATAATCGGATATTTCTAGCAATAAACCATTTTATTAAAATAATTGATCTAAGACTAAATTATAAAACGAGCATATAATAGTATGTATAAACTAATTAATTTCAATATTAGTAATACTAATTGTATGATATAAAATATTGGATTTAATCAAATCATTTATTAAAAACAATTGTTAAATCATAAACCCGAACCGCGACAAAATCTTAGGTAATATTATTTTGTACAGTAATTAAATAGTTTTTAAGACTAGAATTATGAAAAAGTAGAAATTTAAAACTTCTAAACAAATGTCAATTCATCAAATCAAGTTATAATTACATAATATATTATAAATAAAATATGTAAATTAATTGCACAATAATAATTAATACAAAAATTTTATTGTCAATGTGTTAGTTTTTAATAAGAATAAATCCAACTTTAGATTAAAATATATAAATTATCTGCAAACATTTTAATTTATACTATTTTAGTACAAAACTAATTTATCAATTAGTGTTAAAAAGTGTTAATTCTTTTAATGTCTACAAATAATGTATAAGAAATGTTTTTATTCCTATATTTTGATTAAGCTTATCTAAAAATGTTCTGTGTGTAAAGGGCACATAGTAAATTGTATCATAAAATGTATCTATATTACTAATAAAAACCATATTATAATGGTGTACACTGTACATGTTTTATGTAATGTTCTTTAGCATTAGATATTAACACTTATGGTTTTTATTCTAATTTTCTTTAGTTATTTTTTTACAAAAATTTTTTTTTGTTTATAAAATAAAATAATTTAGTGAATTATTATGGTATAATTACTCTAAAAATCAAATTTTAGATTTAAAAGGAAATGGGATAAAAAGCATTATTACACTCAGAATATAATTACTACATAACATTTAACAATTAAGATTAGATATATTATATATTAATTGCTTTATTTGTGAGCTCTGTAAAATTCAATAACATAGAGAGTAACTGAAGTTCATGTATATATTTATCAATAAGCTACAGTACAACATTGATAATCTAGATGAATTTAGAGAAGTGTTATCTAAATTATTGGTGGGTTTACAAGGGTACAAAATTATCAAGAAATGTTGTCCTATCAACTTAATTTATTAGTTTTTATAAAAAATGAAAAAAAACAAGTTATTTACATAATAGGATGTAACATGGGTTTTCTCTAAAAAGGCCTAGTTAATTTTATTATTTCTTATGTAGTGAAAAAATTGTTTTGTTGTTAGTGTTCTTAACGTTCCTTCAAATTGTAACAATTTTTTATAATGGACTGAGAGTTTAGGTTAATGAAATATGTGTGAATAAATTTATTTTATAGTTAATTAGTTCTTGGAATTTAGATAAATTACTATAAATGAACTACTGTAAATTAATTTTTAACAAAATTATGATTAAATAAATAGTATAAGTTGACTTCAATTGTAAAATGGTGTCATATAGTTTCAAAAATATTTCCTTCTAATTAGATAATTAGTTTTTTTTAACAATGTACATAATAGGTAACCCTGTACACAAAATATGATCAAATAAAGTGTCTTTCTGAATATGTATTAATATGATAGTGATTTAATAAGTATTTATTTAGCATAAGAATAAAACCATATTTAACTATAATTTATTAGTTTTACTTAATAAACAGTATATAATAAAATGTTTATCAACGTTATGACATATTACGTTAAATAAAAATGCTTTGTAAAATCATGAATATAATAAAGTAAAGAATGTTTTATAAATACGAGTACACAAAAAAAAATATTAATTATTTTTAATTATCAATTGTATCAATTACATAAAATAAATAATCCAACTAAATTAATATCAGAAAGACACTAATAACTGACCGTTCCAAATATTCTTAATTTAATTAAAAAAAAAATTAATCAAGTTATTTGTACAAAAAATAAAACAAATTCGTTTGTTCATTCACGGGATTTTACACATAGATAATAACAATTAGAAATGAGCAAAATGACGATTTTTTACAACAAATGACAATTATTGTAATGACAAGTGTTCAAAGACCATTAGCAAAAAGAGTTAGTTTGTAATTATGTAATTCTATTATTTTAAATTTTATTTCAACCTTAAACAATTCATTAATAATTTTAAAAGGATATGGATGTGATACCTACACGTGTTATATGTATAACAAAGCAAATTTGAGTTTAGCTGTATACATTATGTGTTCTTAGTTTTAATATTACAGTAAATTAATCTATGAACAAATTTAAATGTAAGAATTTATCAGTGTTCTTTTGTGATTTTTCAATATTTTAATTTTTAAGCAAGTTCTAAGTATGTAAAATAGAATAATTTAAAAATTCTTATTGCTCGTTTTAAAATATAAAAAATAAATTACCAACAAAAGAACACATATGTTTTTACCTTTCAATTGGTTAATAAGTTAATAAATTATTATACACTGTAATATTAAAACAAAGAAAGTAAATGTACTTAGCTGGTCATAGATTTATTATATGTTGTAAGACTTAGACATGACATGCAGTATCACATACTATTAAGTTAAAAAAAAACTACTAAAATTGAATATGTTTATGATAAAATTAGAATTAATTTACATTTAATAAAATTATACAAATAAAAATTAAATTAAAAATTTTAAACTGTCTAGAAAAATGTTATATAATTACTGTGGACTATTTGATTATTTGACAATTAATAGATTTATTGTTACAAAAAATGTGAAATTAATTCAAAAATATATTAAACCTATACAGTACACATATAACAAAAATGTAATATAATTATTTCATAGTTGAAAATATATAACTTTAAATAATACTTATATCTTATAACTTTTAACAGTTTTAATATTAAATGTATTTCAGTTGAAAACCATACCTGGTTACTTAGAAAAAATATATTTATTGTTTAATAATTAATTATTGGAAGTGAATTTATTTTTTTTTTTATTCATGTTGATTTAAGAAATATCATAGCAAATTATCCTTTGAACACTAGTCATTTAAATATTTAATATTGTATTCGTAATTATTAATTAATTATAAGCATACTACAAGTCATAAATATTAATTAATTGAATAGATTTAAAAATAGTATCCCACATAACATTGGAACGAATTAAACACTAAAAATATATCTTTAATTACTGACTGGATTTTAATAATAGAATAAAAATATATGTATAAATGACACATTGATGGAGATATTATATATAAAATATTGATCAAGTGATCATTATTGTTATAGCGATAAAATGAAACTTAAATTTTAAATGTATCAAATAACAATTGGACTCATCAGAAGTAGAATATATAAGATAAAGATGTTATTACCAACTCTATGACAAATACTCATAGAACTCTAGTAACCCATTTAAAATCAACAGGAATAAATTTAAAAATTGTATATAAATCTAGAAGCTGAACTTAAGGTTAATTATTAAAAATGTACATTCTATTAATACAAGAAAACATTTATAAACCATTTGAAAAAAACAGCAATGTCTGGTTTTACATAGGGGGAATAACTACAAAATGTGTATGTCCATCAATGTGTTAATGATGAATATTAATAGTATGAAAAAATTAACAGTTTATAAAGATTAGAAACTAGAAAATGCAAGACTAGAATTAAAATGAGCATTTACAAATAAAAACAAAATAAAAATAAATGCAAAATCAATGAAATAGAATTTTATGACCAGAATCGTTTGATATTGTTATAGAACAGGGATGGGCAATTGGCGGCCTGCGTTTCATTTTTAACAGGCCTGGTGGCTCGTGCTACATTTCAAATTACTTTATAAAAATATAAAATTTCAGAATTTTTCAGTATTTTATTTTATTATAATTATAAAACTTGTTTATGGTAAATGGTAAAACATAGATAATAATTCTTATCTAGCATTGAACTATAAATGTCAAATGTAAATTTTATTGACCTTTTTTTTTTTTTGCTTTCTATGTTCTCTGGACTGCTAGATTTTTACTTTCAAAAAAATTGGCCCTCTAGAACAGCGGTTCCCAACCCATGGGCCATAGGCCGCGAGCAGCATGGTACTGGACCACAAGCCATAGGTATAATATTAAATATTATATATATTTAAAATAATATTATTATATATTTTTTGTTATATTGCTGATCATAATAATATTTAATCAATTTTAACTAGTGTACAATAAGTATACAATTAACGATACATATCAAACGCTTGAATGTAGTTTTATCTTATATAGCAGGGGTGGCCAACTTTAATAGACTTGCGATCGACATCCAAGATTTTCTAGGTTGTCGCGATCGACCAAAAAAAAAATTTGTCAATAAAAAAAAAATATGTATATTATATATGTGCATGCGTGTTACACTTCTTTTATTCGATATCTGTATATAATCTCATTTTTCATAGTTATTTATTGCATTTTCTAAGTATAATTTTTATATTCGTTGATATATTAAGATATACAAATTTACAGAAAAAATTCAAAAATTCAAGAAAATACGAAAGGGAGTCGTGATCGACTGGTTGCCCACCCTTGTTATATAGTTTTATAGTCTATATATGTATATAATATATAATATATATATTATAATTTTATGAAAACGTATATAGGTATGTTATGGGTGGGCCTCAAATATTTTTTTACAAAATTAGTGGTCCGCAAAACTAAAAAGGTTGAGAACCGCTGCTCTAGAAACATTGAGTTGCCCATCTCTGTTATAGAACATAGTGAAATGTTGTATGCTTATTCTTATAAAATCTAGATTGGGATCTTATTAATTTCTAAAAAACATTTAGAGTTATAATAATGATACCATTTTTCATCTAAGTTCAAAATTCTTTTATAAATTCATAACTTGATATTATTGTCTTTTTGAAACATGTTTGTTGTATAATGGCCTATAATAAAAAGTTAAGTTATTAAGTTTTTAAACATAAATACTTGAACTTTATACATTAAATTAAAAAAAATTAATTAAAATTTTTTTTTATAAGTAATTCATTAAATTCACAAAATTCAAACTAGAAAAAGAAATAGAAAGTAAAAAGAGATCCTTAAATGTTACTTCATTATTAGTTTTCACAAGTTAATAATTTCAAAAAATTGATCGCACAATGATTTCAGATATCCATCAATAATTTTAATAAAAAAAAATTATTTATGTGTTAGTACACTATAGTATTATTAATTAACACATTATACCTATAATAATAGTTTAACCTATCATATTGATAAAAAAAACATGTATTATACTATTTAACTATTAACTATCGTAACTAGATGATCCGTGCTCACGATTTGGACTTGGAGGAGTACTTGTATTACTACTGTTGTTTGAAGCTACAGAATGCCTTGAACTACCAATCTGATGATCCTATTAACAATATTAGTTATAATGTCTGAAGTATTATAAATAATGTATGATTATCATGACCACTTACTTTATATTCATTTAAAGATGAAATGCTGCGATTTAATGAATGAGACATTGGTGGTAGATCTGTATCTGAGTGATGATGTGAATAGTTAGATCCAAAAGATTCTGGTGTTCTTGGTGGGAGTATTGTTTTCTTTTTTATGTAAGATCTTTTTGCAGTAGATCCTAAAATAAATAAAACAAGGGATTACTATATTTTATTTTAGATAATTAATATTTTTATTTTATACGTGCATTAAAATAAAACATTTTAGCTTAGTTTATTGGAATAATTTAAGAATTCATAAATTGTTATTAATAAGGAGAAATCACTAAACACAAATTATATTAAAAAAATTAAAATTAATAATTATAATTAGATTCTATTATTTATGTTATGACATAAATAATTAAAAATCTTTTTTATTGGCTAGTAATACTTTTAATGTATGCTACACGTACTATTTAATATTACAATAGTCCATACAACTACATAGTAAATCATGCCAAGCTTACCAACAATTGGATGATAAACAGTTTTATTAATATCTGATCGTAATATTAAATTTTTACTTTCTTCAGGTGACTGACGAGTCATGTCAATCACATATTTTGCTCTTGCCATTTTGAACTTGTCTAAATTATAATATTTTAATTGTAATAAATACAATTGAATTGTTTATTAAAATCCATTTAAAACTTTGTTGACAGTTAAAATGCAGTTGACTTTAATTTTTTTTTTTCTAAGCCGGTAAGTTTATTTATTTTAGTTTTAATATTTAACATTTTTATATATATTAAATAGAATGTGATTAACCCACCACTTTGAATTATTATAGTTGATGAATGGTAAAATAAAATTTATTTTAACAATATGTTCATTAATAATATTATTCTAATAAGCCTGACCAACATATTTAAATACAATTGTATAATTATTTCAATATTTTTTATTAATTATTTATTTTTACTAAAATCTTTAAAAATGTATTAGTATCAAAACCTTTATTAATACTATTTTTTTAATCATTACTCATTAAAATAAAAAAGTAATTACCACTCAATGTTGAATGTTGCTGCGATGGACTTCGTGAAATTTGAAATGAATGCTTATTAGTTGTAGAAGTAAATGGTTGAAGAGGCTATAAATAAATAAATTTTAGTTTTTTCTATATCGTTGAAATTATTATTGATAAATATTAAATAACTATTACTTTAGTTGGAGGCATAGAATCGGCAGTTTCAACAGTTGTAGGTAAATCAAGCAATCTTTGAATTTGTATTCCATCTCCTGGTCCCATATGACTTATATGGTTAAAATTAGTAGGAGCTGATATTATTTTTGACCTTCGATCAGGTCCTCTAATTGCTTTTTGTCCTTCACGCACTGAAAACCTTCTTCTGGTTCGTGGAATAGACATACTGCCAGTTAAATCTCTCCATCTGATGTTGATTAGTTCTCCTATAATAATAATATTCAATTTTACAAATTAGAAAAAACTTTTTAATATATATGTTTTTAGCATACTTTGGTGTACATTGGACAAGTATATTATACATGGTAAGTCATCAATATAACACACAGTTAATGAGCCAGTATTATTAATAGGATGGGAATTTCTTAAGTTCAAAGTTTGAATCCAATCACCACTATCAGCATTAAATATATTTATATGGGTTTCACTATATATCAATAAATGACCATCACAATAACCTGTAGAAATTAAACAACAAGTTAAGTATAAAATATTCTTCATATATTAAATAAACCATATGGTTTAAAAAAAAATACATAACTTACTAGCATCAATAAGATCACTAGGATACATAATTTCTCTGTCTCTTGATTTCCGACCTTGAGAATCTACAAAAATACCTAAAGATTGGAAGATGAGTAGAAATTCTCCTCTAGGAAGTTCAATTGCTTTGATTGCATCCATTGCAGAGTATGATAAGAAACCCATCATGTGATTATCAGGGTGTACCAAAGCTGTGAAACAAATAATATTATAAATAAAAAACTTTATACTTAACCAAAAATAATAATATTACAGATTGGATGATGATCTCCAGTTATATGGTAAACACTGAAGCCAGAATGGTAGCCGACACATAACCGTCCATCAGTAAATACAGTTAAACTTTGTGCTTGAGATGGTAGCATTATTTCTCTAAGTCGCTTATGCCTCAATTTAGTCCTGGTTACCTCGTAAATAATCACCTGAGAAGTATTCTACAATGTAAATAAATAGATTTTAATTTAAATTGAAATAAGTTAAAAGAATATCGTACTTAGATATGCTGACACCGTTTTACTTATAATTTTACTGTTATTTTTAATAATAAGACTGAATTGACCATTTATCATATTTCTAGGTAAAAATATTATCAGAGTATTTTTTTAAAATATTTTAATTAGAGTTTCAGTATTTAAAAATTGTAAGAAAAAGCTCTTGTGGTTTCTAGGACTAAAAAGTACTAACAAACGCACAATAATTTTTATATAAATAAGAAAGATATATTAATTAAATAATTAATAATACTTTACATTTTAAAATACTCATAACTTGTTCTGAAATTATAAAATAAAAAAATAACAAGGTACCCTAGACAATTTTATCTTTTTTATCTTTAAGATTGATAAGATTAACAGATTAAAATTGATTAACAAGTCAATTAACTCAAATTTTAAAAAATAATAGAGTAAAAGTATTCTTCTCCACGTAATATTTGCTGTTAGTAAAACTAAGTCAAGATATATCAGTACAAAATCCTCTTAAGGATTTCTTCATTTTACCTGTCGTTTTACAGCTATACACAAACAGTACTGAAGATTTGTCATGCCAGGATACTTCTTCATCAGCCCAGTGCAAAATGTGATACAACCTTTACTTTCAACTACTTTAACCCATTCCACATCATCTCCATCTAAAGCACGGACTGGAATTAAACGAACTTGTCTTTGTTTACCAGATAATACAACAATAAGTTGCTCTTCTGCTATATAATCTATTTGAAAAATTTTCTTTGCTTCTCCAATTTTAGCGATTTCTAATGAAAGATTAACAGAAATTAGATAAAATTATATATTTTAAAGTTGTGTAACAAAATATATTTATATTTATAAAACAATACACACCTAATTGATCTAAATCTATACAGTACAAACCATCTTCAGTTCCTATTACTAAACGATCGGGATCAATTATAGCACTAGCCATGGCATTTTTGGTAATTGAAATTGTATTATCCACGAGTTCTTTTGCTTTAAATATCTAAATTAACGAGAACAATAACTAATTGAGATAAAAACTTAAATTAAAAATATATAATTTGAACTCTTACTACCGTCGTATTGGGTAAATTATTCCTTTTCAAGATTCTATGTAATTCACTTAGAGCAACAATCCATTTATTTTTTTCACTTTCTGTGTCGGCTAACATTAATGTTTGATTTTTGACTCCAGGTGGATCTAAAAGTGAAGTAGTTATCTAAAAAAAATTAATAAATTAAAAATCAAACAATGGATTTATAAATAATTCAAAATCTGACAAAATACATACACGAAAGATACAAGGGATATCTTTTTTTCCAGCATGAATAACATCAGATTCTCTTACAGAAGAGACTGCAAATTCTGGATCACGCATATCTAACACTTGGGATACAGTTACTGCAGGTAAAGCATTTCGATCTTGCGAAATGTCATATAGAAATAATTTGAAATCGCACACTACCACAAACTGTCTCACCCATCCTTTTTTAACACCACCAGATCTTGGCACTTTGACATAACCTTCATAAGCAGTACCTATACCTCGTGTGGGATCTATTCCTAATGGTCGTTTTGCTAAAATAATAATTGCATATTTAACAAGTTTTTTTATATAAACGTTATATATGTAAAATATAGATAAATACTTTGATCAGGAGGCACTGGACAAAGCAATGGTACTTTGTCTGAACAAATGGTGTGGCACACAAATCCACACACCTCACATATTACACCTTGCCGAACAAGACCAACCATCAATGATGTACAATGGTTGCATTTAGTTGGAGAAGAAAATGTTCGAACTACAAACTGATGACATTTTCCTTTTTCAGAAATTAAACTGTTAGGGTTCTAAAATTTAAACATTAAATAATAAAAAGATATCAAACAATAAAATTAAATAATAATATAAGTCACTAACTGTGTTATTGAAATCTGAAAAGCTAGACTTTCTAATTGATAGTGCTTTATTGTCATCAAAACTTCTATCATAACTATCAATACTATCATTTAAATTAGATTTATTACTATTTCCAGTTGCAGATTCATTTAAAAAGTGATCTAAATAGGATAGTGGTGAACATGAAGATTGACCTAAAACTGTAAAAATATTAATTATAACACAAAAAAATAATAAATACAAACATTGTAATTAAAAACTAGATTTAGTAAAAATTAAAACATATTTAATTAACACAATAACTAAAAACTTAAACATACAATTATTTTATAGCTCTAAAAGGATAAAATAATATTTAATATGAATTGATTATATTCAGATATAAGAATCGATGACAAGTTTAAAAATATTTTAGTTTCAAGTTTGAACATTCAAATTCAAAATTTGTTTTTAATTAATGTTTTAATTAGTAACTAGTATTTTGTAATCAAAAAATAATTGGAATATTGTATTTATTGACAAATAATTAATACATAAATAAATATATACTAAGGATAAAATTAAAACAATTTATAGTTGTTTAATTTAAAAATATGGTAAATCTATATAAATTATAAATAATTTATTTGTTAAGTGTGACCCTTACATAAATAAAAAATTTTAATGGCAGAAGTGATGCTATTTCATGCACATAAAATAAGTATAATAATAAATAATTAATTTATATTTACTTTTATTATTATCTAATTTATTTATAGTTTTATTGTGTTCTACTATTTCTTCAAACTGAGATTAGGTACTTATATAAAATTTATACACACTACATTGCATCTTATCAATAATCACACTACAATTTAACACATATTATACACAAGTCTAGCAATTATTACTTAAATTAACAAAAATTACATTAACATGAATGTCTCAATAATTAGGTAACTTCCTTCAAACTTCTAGTCAGTGTTGTTAATAAAACAATTATGTTAAGGTTAACAGCAAGATGATTTCACACATTAATCTAATCATTACAAACCTATTGACAAAAGAAGTTCTAGTCAGAAATAGTATTGAAATAAGATAATGACGAGCCCCCAAACACAACTCGATAATCCAATAAACAAAGGCAACTTGCCTAATTAAATAAAACAAATTATTATAATCGTTATAGTAATAATTGTTACAGCATAGATTATAAAAGATAACTTTGTACAGTTTAAAATGTTTATAATCATTTCTAACATGATGAGCCAACAAATAAAGAATCAATGTCTATCACATAATAGTTTAAAAAGTTAAGCCACACTACACATATATTTTTTTTATTATTAATTATAAATAATATTAAATATTTGAATAAGAATATTACATTTTTAAGTAGAATAGTTAGACTTTTATAGTTAAATAGGGTATTAGATAGCTCATTGCCTTTTTTGTTGATGTTGAATAAGAGGAGACTATAAAATGAACTGTAGATTGAAAAGCAATTGTCCATACTCATATTATCTATATTCATGAATTATAATTTAATCCCGCAATAGAAGTTAAATGAAGTATAACTTTAACCTGTAAGTGGGACCTCGTAGTGGAAATATCAAGGATTAAGTTTCAAATACCAATATTCCTAAGATATCTAAGTATTAAAAATAGATGCATAAACTATGCCTCCACCACAATGTCGATTACATCTGTTAAAACCATTAATGAAGAGGGACATTCAAACTAAATAGATTAAGTAATGAAATTATTTTTATACCACACTAATAATCTAATTAACTTAAATAATAACTATCAACTATTTATAGATACTACATTATATATAAATATTTACTAATTAATATCCTATTTTAGAAGCCTTTATTAGAATTTTTAACTGAAAAATTAAAATGTATTCCATAATATGATTGCTGAAAAATCAATTAAAGTAAAAATTAAAAACATTATTTAAGCTGTGCAAATTTGCACATTTAACAGGCAACTTAAACATGTATACAATAGACAAACCACCATACTCTGAACATAATTGGCAGACACACTACACGGGCAATCTTAGTTTGTGCACATTTACTAAAAATAAGTTTATTTACACAAATTTTATTATTTCGGATTATTTTTAATACAATTACTCATTGGCACACAAATTATGGATATACATTTTCATTATTACATTGTTTATACAGAACTTCAGCTTTATTTGTCTTGGTTGTTTATAATTTTGTTTTTGAATTGAGTTGAATATATGATTCAAAGGCATAATCAGGTAAGTCTTAATTCATCATCCAGACCAAAATTTGTAAAATAAGTTATCTCAATTTTTTACTAAGGAAATAATGGAAACTAAAAAATATTTAAGCCATTTATCAACCAATAAATTATTATTTTAGTACTCTCGTAATAGTGAACTGCTTAAAAAATCAAGATTAAAATAAATGTTATCAACTTCATAGAATTTTATATAGAGGAAAAACATTTCAAATTGGGTTATGATCATATTTAAAGTCGACATGGATTTCTTAAGTAATAATTTGCAGATCGAGAATGTATATGATGATTAATATTAGAAAGTTTTACACATTGATAATTTCTATCATTTATTTATGTTTATCTTTTAAAAATCAAAATACAAATAGCACATAAATATTTTTTTATAATTTGAATTTTATAGAACTGAGTTAATTTGAGAAATAGTAAAATAATACATAGATATAAACACATTAAATATTGTGGCACAAATGAATATAATATTTAGTGCACAAACAAGTTTCAGATTTTAAATGATAAATTTTAAAATTTGTATGAATTAGTTATAGTTAACCACAAATAGCCATAACAATTTGCCACTATCTAATATATAATGAATTTTTATAAGATTTTTACCTAAATATTTTTATACTTTTGACTAGTCATATTAAATAATTTTTTTTGTTTGCTTTTCTTAGTAAATTGGTTACATTCTAATCTGGAATTGAAAAAACACACAATGTTCTGAATATAATTTATGAGTCTAAAATAAAATTTAAATGATAATATAGTATAACAGAAACCTAGATAGATCTTAGGTAATCTGTAATTATATGGCATAGAAACATAAGATGTTCTAACCTATAAATATTTATTGGGAGAAAATAAAAGCGTAAATATTAACTATGCTGGGACACTACACTATGAAAACGCTGTAATATTAAACTTTATCAAAATATTTTATCTTACAGGATTGTCTGGCATCTAGCTGATTTTGTAATTCCTTTATCATGTCATCTTTATCTTTCATATTATATACCAAAGATTCATACCGCTGATGAAAATCTCTTAATTCTCTGAAAAATTATGGAAAACGTTTATTATTATTGGTAACTGAGTTAACTTGAGTTTAATTAAGAGTAATAAGGATTTTTACTTTGAATGTCTTGGACAATGCTTTTACTAGCATCTAAATTAAATATTTGTTATAGTACAAGATAATTTTTTGTAATTTTTTAGAATTGCTGCTTATTGAAAAAACAATTTTTAGGTTAAAATTTTACTTTCGAAATTGAAACTCAAACTTGTAAAATTACTAAACTAAATCATGAACCATGATTTAATCTATAGACATTTTTAGAACTGTATGGTTTAACATTATAGTTTCAGTTTAATTTTTATATTTATTAATGTAATGGAAAAATCTTTTAAATAATATTTTTAAGTAATTTTACAATTTAAAGCTTAAAGTTAGGCTCCAGTAATTATTCACATTAAAATTACTAATAATTTTTAATATTCATCATAAATATGTATTTTGGTATAAGCAAAAATTCTAAAAATCTAATATACTTTTAATAAAAAATAATAATATTAGCAATATATAAAATTATGATATAAATTAGAATTATTTGTTAGAATATTATAGGTCCTTTTCCAACCCATCGATGTTTATCAAAAAATCATAATATTATGTTCTTTCACAAAATATGAATACATATATGAAATAAGATAAATCGTACTTTTGCATTGCAATTAATTCTGATCGAGTCTTGCTTAACTCTTCGCCTATTGATTGCTTAGCTTGAATTTCTGACTGCAATGAACTTTGAAGGTTTAAAAGTTCCATTTTATCAAGTTTTTGGCTTCTTCTATTTCTCCAACTATTATCCTAAAAATAAAATATTTTTAATAACAAAGACATCTATTCGGCAATAGTTGATTCTAAGATGCTTATATTTATATAAGATAACGAATAACTAATAAATATCCTGCAATTAAGCAGGTGTCTTAAAACTATAAAAATTAATAAAATAAAATCGGCAAAATATTCATTACTTAGTCAAATAGTGGGAAAAAATTGAATTTTGTATTAAAGGATTACCTTTTTTACTAAAAAAAAGTATTTGCTCAACAATTATAAAACAAAAAATAAATGAATACATATTAGAGTATGCTAATATCAAAATAATAATGATTAAGTTAATATAATGACAATATTGTATAAATTTATATATTTTTATTAATATAAAATAATTTTAAAAAAAAAGTCCAAATATTTTTGAACTATAAGTAAACTATTTAAATGAAAGAAATAAATTAAAATGTAATATATTAAATATTATTCTTACTAAAGCTGATTGGCCATTATTATTTGGACACTGTTTTAAATATTCTAACTCTTCTTTCATTTTTGCTGCCAAGACTTGCAAATATCCTCTAGCATCTTTTTCATCACTAATCCTAAAAATATAATTAATAAAATAAAAATATAATATGTAAGGTGTATATTTAATTTTTACCATTGAATTATGTCTGATATTTGAGATTCCAATTGATTAATAGTCTGTTTTTTTACATGTAATTCATCTTTCAATCTTTTATGTTCAAATTCAATTGAACGGATTATTTCATTACTTTCTTTTTTCTGAAATTTTTTTTTTATATTTAACAAATTTTAACCAATATAAACATTAGTTTTATTAACTCAGTACAAAGTTATTAAATTATACTATAATAAAAATATTTCAATAATTAATATAAACAAATCAAAGATAAACATACTTCTTTTTCTAAAGACTTTTGAATAACTTCGTTTTCAAATATTTGATCTTTCAATTTGTTAGTATCCAAATTATATTTTGCTTGTTCCTTGCTGATATTTTCATTATATTCTACTTCTAACCGTTCAATCTCTCCTTTCAATCTATTTAAGTAATTTACATTCGTTAATTTATAAATCAACAAATTAATTTTTTATAATTGCTGTATAATTAAAATATTAATAAGTACATTAATATCATAAAGAAATGATCAGCTAATCATAAATATTATATATTTAATTGTATAATATTAACATGTATTTAATCATAATGTAAATGAGACAAAACCTTTTAAAATTAATAAAATAGGATATTTTTGTGAGAATGCTTTTACAATTACCAAATAAACCGACATAACATTTTTATGTTTGGAAAAAACACGGGAAGTTACTCTACTGTAAAACTAGAAAAAGGCACAAAGAACTAAGCTACATTGTGTATATTACAACAAAAATAACTACCTACATTTATAGCATTCGATCGTACAAACACAAATGTTTCTGTGATCATTAGGTATTGAGATATTTCATTTTTTAGTATTTGGTGCAATAAGAATATTATCAAAAATGCTATAAAAGTAGGGAGCAAGAAACAAACACATGGCTCTTGGTATATCATTGCTTACAACCTTATATAATATCAATATGATGAAGATGTTACAAGTAAAGATTTCTTGAATAAAATATATAATTTTTTTTGTAACTTCAATTTTATTAGGAAAGATACACAACTATACACTAATTATTAGTATAATTATAGTTTAATTTATTTATACTTGCAAATTTCACTTAGACTATTGTAAATTTGTAAATAATTATAAATTTACTTTTATCACTATATTATACTATTTAAAAAAATCATAATATTAGATAGATTAACTATCATGAAAAGTTTAATATTGTGAGTTAATGTTTAATGAACTCAAAATATAAAGTAAAATGTATAGGTTTATTGATTTTACTTTACTGTGGTAATAGATAGAATATAATAAAATAATATCATAATATATATTGTATAGATCAGTGGTTCTCAACCACCGGTCCGCGATAAAAAAGATACCAGTCCATGTAATATTGGAAAAATTATATTTCTAAAGTAGTGGTTAAATGATAAAGTTAAACCTTGTACATTGTGACCAGATTTCACACTTGGAAATATTTATCTGTAAGTATCTGTTATTATATTCTGACATCATTGATTATAAACTAGTCGTACAAATTACAAAATAACAAAATCAGTTTTCAATTGCGACTGAAATGTCCCAAGATTTGTATGAAGTATTGACTGAGAAAGTTAAAATACTTAATTTTATAAAATGCAATGCCTTAAATTCTAGGTTATTTTCAATTTTATGTGAGGAAATAGGATCTGAGCATTCTCATTTATTAATGCATGCAGAAGTTTGGTGGTTATCCCACGGTAGAGTCTTGGCTAGATTTATTGAGTTAAGAAAATAAATAGAATTATTTTTAGTTAAAAAAAAAAGCAATTATATCTTATTCATACAAAATACTGAATGGATCACAAAATTTACTTACTGATCTGATATTTTATTTTAACATGATAAATACTCTTAATTTAAGTTTACAAGGTCCGCTTACAACAATTTTCACAATGTATAATAAAGTTTATGCATTTAAAAAAATAATACAGCTGTGGATAACTCGTATTCGGGAAGGAAACTAAGAGATGTTTGAATCTTTTTAATTATTTTTAGAAACTAACAAGGTAGACATTGATAATATTACCATAAAAATTAAAACAAAAGGGTTGAGAACCTTTGGTATAGAAACAGAGCTTCAAAAAATATAAATATGGAACCATATATTTTGCAGAATTTTGATATACATTTTTAAATGTAATCTTAACAACAAAAAATGTAAGAATCCTGTTTTAACGAATTATAAGATATTATTTAGTACTGTTTTATTTCTAATTACAAGAAATAAATTAAATAGGTCATTAAATAGATACTTATTAATTTATTTAATTTAATAATTTAGTTATTTAATTGTTTTTAATTATAAAATCTAAGATTTTAAACATGAAATTTTATTCCCATTGGTTAGCATACCAAAACATGAAAGGTCTTCAAAAAAATTTTTTAAAAAATTTTCTAAAAAATACATATCATTGCTTTTACAACCAATTCTAAATCTAAAATATTTCTTTTATAGTTTTATAATAAATAAAAAAAATATTTTAAGTTCACATTATATAGGTACGTCAAGTGCTAATTTTTTTTAAATTTAACATACCGAATTATTTCTTGCATTGCTCTTTGGTTAGCATTTTCATTAGTTTCAAAATTATTACTAGCAAATGACGGTGGATTAGATCGTTCAATTTCACTCTTATACTAAAAATAATATTTTTATTATATAGTTATCTTCATATCAATTAATATTACAAATAATTTATTTACTTGATGGTACAATTCTTCATTTTTTTCACGCAGTTTACGTTCATTAATAACTTCAGCTATAGATTCTTCTAATCGACTTTCAAGCTCTCTACGAACTTTTTCTGAACGACGAACTTCTTGACGTAATATATCTATTTTTGACATAGCCTCTTCTAATTCTTCCTCTTTATCTCTAACAAGCCTAGAGAGCTTTTGTTTGTGTTGCCTGAGTTCAGATAACCTAAAATAATTAAAACAATTAAAAACCACTAACATCACAAGAAAATATTCTTCTTCTTAATCAGCAGAATTAATATAATACACATACTTATTAGTAACATGACCGTATTCAGTCATAGCATTGTTCTTTTGTCCCATGGCATCCATTAATTCTATTTCTTGAGCTTTTAATTTTTCTTGTGTTTCTTGTTTTTCCTAAAAATAAAATGTTAACTGTATTACACTAAACAATTTAAAAATATTAAAAATAAAAGCAATTTTTAACTGCATTTGTAACTAATATTACTAAAATGTTTTAACTTACATTTTGAATTAAGAAATAATAGTGTTTTATATTTTAAACAATAGTAATTATAATTTTTACATCAAACTCAATATAACAATAGTTGTAATTAACTAATTTATACTTAAAATGTCTATTAAGCATTTAGAATTAAATACTTTACTATCAATCGATATTTGTATAAATGCAATTTTGTAGGATCTTTACATTTTATTTATAAATAGTTAAATTTTTTGTTGATTATATTAAATAATTATTGCTCTATTTTGTGCAGGCTAGATGTGGTTAATAAACAAAATTGATTGTTCTACTCATCAATTAGGATAGACCGCTGATTTTTTTTTTATTAATAATAAATACTAAATACTTAATCAAAAAAAATATAAAATAAAAATTTAAGGTTATAATTAATTACTTACTTTTTGGAGTTCTTCTTTTTCTTGTTGAAATTTTTTTATTATAATATCCAATTCATTTTCATCACTAAAAGAAGCATTATGAGTTTTTTTATTTTCTTTATATTTTTTTAATTGATCTTCGGAATCTAAACATGAATATAATGTGAATTAATATTTATACATAATAAATTATATTATATTAATTTATTTATTTTATTTAGTTTATGAAACTATATTGTAATTGAAAATAATCTGTCTTCAGTTAGGACTACATCTTAAAAGTTGACATTTTGTTTTTTTTTTTTACTTGAGTAAATTTATTTATACAATGAAATATCCTCCAGTTTTTTTAAATTATATTAAAAATTAAATATAAAAATAAAACAAATAAAACGTATTTTATTTGATATTTTATTGATTTATTTTAAATTAACATGTGTGTTATACAGTATCAAATCATTATATAATGTTGTTATTTTTATTTCTTAAGAATTTAAAACACTGAATCAAAAATATACTTCTTTACAATTTTATTGTTGCATCTAGACTCAACAGACAGTAAAACAGTGGCTGCATCCACACTGCATCTAACACTGACCATACCCAAGCAATTAATTGGCGTTAAACATTGCCAAGAAATTGTACCTTTGTAAATTATTATAGAACTAGTATTCTATTGTTTAGTATAACTTAAGCAATAAACCTAAACTAAAAATTTTTATAACCTAGCTTTTGTTTTTTATTAAGAATAATTCATAACACAGAAAAAAAATATTGAATACTGTTTATTCCAGTAAACTTTTCAATAGTATTAATTAACAAAAAAATCTGATGAACTGATTCAAAGTTAAATTAGTAAAAATATCAAATAATATTATTTCAACCTTCTACTTCACTTTTTCTTTCTTGAGATCGCATTCTTTTAGTTGTTTTTCCCGATGAAAGAGACTTTCCAATAGATCCAAGATCTGATACAAAGCTATTTTGAGTAAAAGTAAAACCAATAAAAGGTAAATGTAGAGCAGAAAATATAGGATTTGAAGGAGTAGGAGGAAATATATCAGTTTTAATATCAATTTCTTCAACATCAAAATGACTGGTATCAGTTGGACTAGACACTTCAGGAATATATGGTGCTACACTGTCTCTTATAGTATCCCAATCTACACCAATAAACCAATTATGTTCCTGGAAAATGTAATTTTAAAATAAAATAATTATTATTAAAATTATTATGAGTATTATGATTTAATTTACTTTGAAGTCATTGATGCCAGTTTGGCCTAATCTTTGTTCAGCACTACAAATGAGTTTTTTCATTAAATCTTTTGCTTCTTCCGAAACTTGTACTTCTTGATCATTTGGGAAATCAAAACAATTCTAGATCATAGATTGGAAAATAATTATTTTTTGGTTGATCATAACAATTAAAATCTCAATTTGCCAAATGTTGAAATATAAAAGTCATGAAATTATATAGTAGGAGAAAATCAGGATAAAAATTAATATAATTTTGACCAATAAAAAAAAATGAATACATCTATTATGAAAATTAACAAATATAAGACACTATAGAAATAATATATAATGTGAAGTTAGTGTATATTCTCAATAGATATAGTTAAATTCAGTTAAATTAGTTAATAAAAAGCAAGTAAAATAGGATATTAATTGTTATTGGCCACATATTTTGAGTCGTTCAGATTACTATATCATTAAGATAAAAATTAGCCAAAGAAAGAAATAATGAATCTTGTAATTAATTTGTAACTATTCTTGAATCAGTATAAATAATTGAATATATAAATTAAAAATAAATAAATATTGAAATAAAATATAATACTGAAATTTATACAATTATAATTATATAATATCAAAATAAACAATAAAAAATAAAAAATAATATTATACCTTTGAAATTCATTATAATCAATGTTAAGTTTTTACAATACTTCAAAATGTTAATTTAATACAATTGGAGGAGAAATACTAAGATAAATTCTTTAAAAATGAATATAAATACCTTGTGATTCATTATTTTAGCATAAGTATGTACAAGAGATTCAGCATAAAATGGAGTTTCTCCATAAATCATTTCGTACATACATACTCCCAATGACCACCAATCACATTCTCGTCCATAACAACCTTGTCCATCTTCAATAGCTTGTAATATTTCAGGAGATATATAATCTGGTGTGCCAACAGCAACATTGCTTTCAACAAAACCATTTGAACCCACTTTTAAGCATGATCCAAAATCAGCCAAACGTATATGACCATTAGCATCCAATAATACATTATCAGGCTTAATATCTCTGTAAATTTAATACTATATTATTAGATTCTAAATAAATTTCTATTTACTAATTTTAAACGATAATTTTCTTAGTAAAAAATGTGGTGTATTAATAAATATGAATCTAAATAACTTTATTTAACCTTGCATATTTTAAATTTATTTTCCAATATATTTTTGACATTATTAAATCAATTTTTGGAATCTGAAATAATTTTTAATAACTGTTCTTTTTCATTTTAATGTTCATATTATATCATATATAATCTATTTACACACAACATACAATACAAGTGAGTTATTGGCAATAATACAATAATACGACACAGATTTTCAATATTCAATTAAGTATATAAGTGACCAATTATCAAATATAAAGGTAAGACATTTACTGTATTTGTTAAAATATATATATTCAATAAATCTAATTTTAGCATTTTATTTTCATGCAACAATGAAACTCTACTTTGGTTGTTTAATACATTTCTAAAAAAATGTTATAACTCACCTATGAACATAATGTAAATCGTGAATTGAATTAATTGCTAATATCATTTCAGCAATATAAAATCTGGCCATATCTTCAGGAAGGCGATCAAAAAATTTGCTCAATAAAGTCAATAAATCTCCTCCGCAATAATAATCCATAACAAGATACTGAAATACATTTTTAATGAAAAAATTGATTTAAATTATAATTATACACATTAAAAGTTAAAATACAAGTAAATAACTTCAAAATAAAACCTATTACAACTTTTAACAGTGTGGAAGAGATTATTAGAAGAGATACACAATTTAGCTATTAAAGTTAAAGGTATATTTAGGGTATTAACTATTAAGTATGATTTTATTAATATTTAAATTTTAAAATTATTTATAAGTATTTAAAAATTGTAATATTTTACACAGTTTTGTTTAACAACATAATTTTGAGATGAAAGATCAATCTACTTCAATGATAAAAACAGTGACACAACAATGCTTTTACTAAACACAAATTTACTATGTTACTAGATATTTAATTGTGTACTAACATCCATTTAAAACCCATATTTTCAGTCTAAGATTGTTTACAACTTATAAATATATATATATATATATATATATATATTGGAATGCTAATGATATACATTTTTAAAAATTTTTAGTCAATCTTAGTACCATTCAAAAACCATTTATTATATTTAATAGGATATGAAATTTTAATTATCAAGATATAAGCAATATAACTTGTTTATAACTTGTATAGGAGGTATATTCTTTTAATTGTATTTTATAATATACAAAAAATTACCAGGTTTGTTTCATCTTGAAAAGCATAATGTAAGTTAGTTATCCATCTACGATCACCATACACCAAAACATCTCTTTCTTCCTGAAAATTCATTTAATATATAAATTATTATTTAACATTTTATCATATTAGTATTAAAAACATTATTTTACTTGAAAACATGCTGTTTCAGCTCTTTTAAGCATCTCCCATTTATTAAGAATTTTCATAGCATATACTTTATCTGTTCCTTTCATATGTACAACACATACTTCTCCAAAAGCTCCACGGCCAATTACTTTGATAGTCTCAAAATCATCTCTAGTCAAACGCAATGACTTAACACATAATGCCACAGGTTTTACTATAATTATAAGTAAAACACATATTTAAAATATTATTTTAAGTAATAGTCTAAATGATCAGTTTTTTTCTCTTTTTTAATTTCAATCATTCTATGAGCTGTACATAATATAATATGCAACACAGTAAACGTAAGTAATGACATTTATTTATTTAATATATTAAAAAAATTTAAAGGCATGATCAAGAAAGAACCACAACAACTGACAAAACACTTCGGTATAATTCAATGCTAATAATTAATAAGAATGAATTTGTAAAAATAAAAAAATTGCAGATCTGTTATTTTTATCAATAATTAATAATTAATACATACCAAATTCTATAAAATCAGATACAGTCTTTTCTCTGCGTAAAGAAGAATTATTACATTCATCATATAGCACAAGCAAAACATCTAAAAGGGTTTCAATACTGAAGCATTTTCCTTGTCCTTGTATTGGACCTCCTAAAAATAATGCTTCCAACTGTCTCAGTCGATTATCGCCTAAGAAATGTAATTTTAAAAAAAAATGAAAAATAAGTTATTAATAAAAATATAAAATTGTACTATATTACCTGATAAAAGTTTTATATCAGTCACAGCTTCCGACATGGCATTCCCGTGACTTGACAACTAAAAAATCTAAAAATATATACATTTATGTAAATTAAATTTATACTTTATAGTTGATATATTATACTTAAAATAACTGAAATTAAATTTTGTATAAAAAATATATTACCTAAGGTAATTCACATACCAATGAAGTCTATCATAATTTTTATTATGCTTTTTAATTAAATCTACTTTAAAAAATAGTAAGTAAAATATATGTTTAATTTGATAGTTCAATTTAATAAAACTAAAAATTGAAATCAGTAAATGATACCTTAAACTTTAAGGCTTAAAGACCTATATTAAGCACTTAATTTATGATATTTTTTTTTTACAATATTAAATAATATGTTTTTACATCCAGACCATCCAATTGTTAAATGCTTATAAAATTAAAAAATGTCTTTAAATTATAAAATGAGATTCTAACTCAAAATAATGAACTCAAACAAATATTGAACTGTGTGGAAACATACAAGTAATAAATAATAGAGTTAAATACATATAAAATATAAATATATAAAGCATAAACTAAAGAAAAGGATTAAAAAATCATGAATGGCTTATTATAATTATTTATTAAATAACTAAGAGTGTCTCCAAAAGAATGCAGGATTTAAAACTGCTATAGATCAAATTTATTTATGCAAAAAATAAACATATCATTTTCTTCAGAAGAGGTTGAGGTTTAAACATGAAAAACAATATCAGGCATAGCCCCCCCCCTACTAGCCCTACATGCAATCACTTGGTCCATGAAATTCTTCATCACCCGATCACATATTGCTCATCAAGTTTACAGAGAACACGTCCAAACACCAAACCTACCCACCTCGATCTTGCAATTTGACATTGTGTGATTTTTTCCTATCGGGATATACTAAGTCACAAGTTTACCAGAACAAACCATGCAATTTGTTAGGCCTTAAAAATATAAAATATCGATAAGTGATAGGGTGGTTTCAGTTTTCAATAAATAGGAAATATTACATATGTGTTCATGTTTTTTAAACTATTATATCACAATAGATTAAAAAATAGACAAAATTATTAGACATTAAACCAAGAGAATAATGAAAATTAGTATCAATAGTAGTATATAAGTAAATAAATGATAAGTGATAAGAAATATATCTTAAGTCGAAGCAATAATTCCTACATAAAAACCTAACCTAAATACATCCATGATTGTACTTGTACATCAGGTTTATTAAATTCTAGTATTAGATATATTATACTGATCTTAGAGATTCTAGAATTTAAATATGTCTTTTCTATAAACATAAAAGTTATTTATGTTTATTATTGATTAATTTCATAATAAATAACCAAATTTAAAAAGGTAATTGTTATTCTACAGCCTTCCAAATTAAACTAGTCGTAACTTGATGTAAAAATTAAAAGATTTTATTTTAAAATTGAATACATAAAATGAAACTTAATTTAATACATCATAGAATTAAATTATGCTAAGAGATTTACTCAATGTATGCAATACCTATATTTTTTATTTTATAACTATAATATAAAAATTAAAATTCAACAAATATTCACTTTTTATACATTATAAACTCATTTATAACATTCATATTCAATAAAATATATATTTATAACACTTAATGAAAAACGAAAAATGATTTTTAATTACTTAAAACATATTCTAATAATAACATAGATATTTTAAACCAAAAAAATTATAAAATCAACATTTAATCATGATACAAACATAATACATAATATTATTATTTATTTACTTGGTAACCAATTGCAGACATAATATTATATTCTATACTAAATACTTCCTAATAAATACATAGTTTAGAAACTAATACCAATATATTTATCAATAACAATAACTTTCCAAAATCTTTTAGGATGATGAAATTATATGTTTTATTTTTCAATAAATATTATAAATAGATTAATTCACCAAGCTTGCTTTGCCTCCTTTTTACTGCAGTTAAATACAATTTATTTTATGTGTTTTTGTAATACTTAAGGAGTGTCCTGTCGGGAGAAAAATTTCTATTTTACAAATAAAACACTCTTTTTTACTTAAAATTATTTGTAATTCATCTTTAAAAAAAAATGTACCTAATCCAAAATTCAAATGAATAATTTTTGAGTTGATAAAATATTTCTATAAGGATTAAGTCTTTGAAAATGGAATATTGGATCTTAGATTTATTATACTTTGATCATTTTTACAAATTATAAATGTAGATAGATTAATATTTTTTACTAAAATGTATAATTCACCATAGCCCTCATATTTTCTAAATTCATTATCATCCACCTATTAACAAAGTTAAATAACTCAAAAACTAATAGTTTAAAGTTTGATTTTAAAACATTAAATGTTCACTAAATAATTTACTGAAAAAAAATTGTATCACTATAGGACACATCTTCGTCATCAATGCTAAAAATCAGATTTTTAATAACTGCAATATTACAGAAAAAAGACGTGAACATACTTAGTGAATATTATGTCTATAATATATTGTATCATTTGTATTTGTGAATAAGATAATATCAAATTTTGCTGAATTCGTAACCAACCAAAAAATTAACAACTAGAGGATGTCCTAATTTTATCATGTTTTAATTTATCTTGATAAGTTTATAATCTCCTTAAGTTATAAATTAAGCACTTTTAATTATTCAACACATAAAAAACACAAAACTGTCTGATAAATAAATATATTAGTTATTAAAGAACAAAATGTCAATTTATATTTCAAATACTTAAGATTATGGAATTATAATTTCAAATGTTTAGCTCCAATGACTAAACCGAAAAAAAAAATAAAATAACCAATTCAAGCTATACAGAAAAACAATGTTACAGATTCAATAACTTTTGATATCCTACATGAATAATTATGAAATTTATAACCTAGAACACAGTTCACAAAGATCAAAATAATTAAAGAAAACGATATATTTTAAATCAGCATCCATATTTTTTTATCATAATTTTTAATAATTATAATTCATAAATAATGCACCTAGGAACTCATAAACCTCCTTTTAATTATATAAAACAGTAATTGATTTAATTGAATATAAACACAACAACTGTATTTATATTTATTAATGTTTTATGATTTGTTTATTAGTCTTGCTTTTATGACTAACTAATAATTTTAAGAACCATTACATCAAAATATTGGTTATTTTTATTTTTATCGAGAAAAAAAAGTAGTTTATTATTGAAAAAGCGAATATTTTTGGAGTTGTAGTACTAAAATAAATAAATAACAATTAATAATAGGTACTACAATAAATTATAATCATATAAAATATAAGTACATTAAATCTTAGAATACTTTTAAAAAATTAAAAGTAATTAACAGTAAATATCAAAATTCAAACATAACACAATTACAATTTAAATCATAATACTAACAGATTATTAGTTATTACCCAACTATTCATCCAACGTCAGCCTCTCAGTAATGCAAACACCATAAATTATAGTATTTCAATAGGTACACTACAATAAGTAACAACAGAATATTTTGTTTCTAAACTATTAATTATTGATAATACTATACTAGTATATACAATACACTAATTTTTTACATTTTAGATAGAATTTAAAAGATATAAGGGATGTGTCTTGATAACCAATAAATATACCTATAAATAAATTAACCTTAGATTTTAGTACCTTCTACAATACCAAAATTAAAATTCTAACTCAAACAACTAATTCTACCTACATATACACCATACATGGTATTATAATAATTGATCGATTCAGTCATTACATTCTACAATAATATTGACATATTGTTAAAAATTATACTAATACTTATTGAAATTGCAATTAATCATGAGAATACATTCAAAGTTAAAATAAATATTTCATTTTTATGTACAGCATTACAAAGTTAGCATTGTATTTAACTTAACCGAACATTATGTGTACAATTGAATTTTCTGCATTGAGGAAAGCACCCCTGGTAGTAACTAAATAGTCAACCAACGATCAGTGTAGAAACAGTTTGACAAAATATGTGAGCCGATAAAAACAAAAACCATATCTGACCACTATTGGTGACTACGAGTGGGTGACCGACGCGAACGTCGCAACAGTTAATCGTTTGGATGAAACGCTGTTATGGATACAGTAACTACTAACTATACATTATTTACTCACCGGAATTAATTATTATACTGTTGTTTGCGATCAGTACGCTGTATGCAGTGCCTCGGCCGACGTCGATGTTTTCAGGTACCCCGCGCCATCCCGAGACCGACGGACCAGTCACCCGATGCGCCCATCACGACTGATAGGATCAACAATTCGACGCACGTGTAACAGCCGCGCAACGTCTTTTCTTTTCTTTTACGTTTCTTTCGTCGCGTATTTCCTGTTTTGGTAATTTGTTAATTACCTCCGTCGTCCGGAGCTCGGAGTTAGCCACTGAAGAATACCTAGTTTTTTCTCTTATTTCGCTACCCGCGGTATCACGAACGTTTGGAGTTCGGACGTCGTATAATCTCGTACGCTGCGCGCTGTTGACGAGGGAATTTCGACAACGCGAGTCGGACCGGCACGCAACGCAACGCCGCGCAACGGTACCATTATTTTTGGGCGCGTTGACCTTTCGAAACGCATTCTGATGTGCGCGTTGCACCGGACCACTCCGAATCGAACGATTATAGCGCGGCGGTGTCGACTGTCGAGGCCTCGAGGGCACCAGCTGCTGCTGCAACTTGCCCGCCCGCATATTTAGCACGACAGTGGTTGTACGGCGTGATCGAATGACCGAATCGTGTATAATAATAGTATATAGTTAAACACTTAAACCCACTATATATTATAGACGTACATCTAGACTAATTACTCTACACCAGTCCTTCTCCAGTTCTCCATTTAGATCGTCATCCAATTTAGATTTAATATCCACAATAATATATCAACCAGCATATTAGATCTACTACAATTTGTTCTATTACTTTATTACATAAATTATGTGTTTATTGTATACATAATATATGTATTATAGCAATAGCATTATAGCGATAGCCTAAAGATACATACCTAGCCAAACATTTCTGTTATATAAGATATAATAACTATTATATATTGCTGTATAGATAGGTCCTAAGCCGTAGTACTAATAATCATGAACTCATGCTAATAATATCTGGAGGTATTGATAAATTATGACACTATCAAATATAATGGTCTATGTCAGTATAGACTATAAATAATTTTATAATATGAGTCTATGTAGTATTGTAGTGTATACACTGCAACTGCAGTAATGTATATACTTGCATAGTTGCATATATCATATGGTATGATTGCTATGTATATTATACGTATAAAAACACCTTACAATTAATGAATTATACCTGGCATTAGTGGCATTGCGCCAATTAAAGTTTTAAATCCGCCAAATACCAATATAAAATAAGCTAGGTATAGCATTTCTAACATAAGAATTCTGGACTTCTGGTACCAATCAAATATTCGTAATATACGTTGTATGCAAATAATCATTATTTTTTTAATCATTTTAAGATATTAAAATTAAATTATCTACTATCCAAAATTCTTAAGTATTGCATATCATACAACGATACAACAACCAATTTTAATTCTAATAATTTAATATGTATTTCAGTATTTCAATCTGAGAGACAGCACGGAAGCTATACAATATACAATTAAGTATTAACCAATCACCAATGCAAAAAGTGCAAAGCAGCAGAGTGACTATATTCACATAAAAATGGTATGAAAGCAGTGCATGCGAATATACGACAATAAGACAGGTGTTAAAAATTATGTAGGTACTTATTAAATTTAAAAATAAAATTATTATATTTTCTAATAATATAAATCTTAAGTATAAATATATTTATATATTATATATATATATATATTATTATCTATATTAGTATAAAAAGTATAATAATAAAATAAAATTTGTAAAATTAATTATAAATGATTTTTTAGGAATAATATATAACATTTTTTTTTTTAATTTTGCTATATGGACATCCAAATGACGGAACAAGTTCCGTTTATGACGGTTTAAGTATCCATTTCACAATATATAAATATATAATCCATATTGTGTAATTACGTGAAGTGGAGAACTCGTGGATCAATTTCGTGAAATGGATGCATACGTAATATAATATGTTGTCCATCATTTCATGAAACGTACAATAACGCGATATGGATGCGACATATATATTTAATAATAATTAATAATTTATAACTAATTTTTTTAATTTTTAACGCAACTTCTACCATAAGAAATCAAATACATTTTTAGTATATTACCTACTTTTGAGATAAACATATGCTAAATTATGTACCTACCTAAAAATGTATAATTATTACTTCTTTATATTTAATTTTTTTATTTCTCAATAGTGCGATGAAAAAATGAACGAGAAAAAATGTGATAATTTTCGTTTATCAAGTTTGGTAACAACAATTATTAACATTACGTCCTTATGTGTGTACCATATAAATTTGCTCGTAAACGACGAGCTTGATGTGAATGGTAGGTACCTATATAGATTTAAGACAATTGAGCTTGGGAATCTAGGTAGTAGTGTACACAGGCCAAATTGTATTTAAACTATTTAACACAGTTTCGACCATTTTATAACATTCAATATAACTATGATTATTTTATTGAGTAATAATAGTAATATTATGAATGACTACTTAGATTATGCTCGTGAACTTTTGATTTATTTTATCAAACAATTTGAATTAATTTATGTAAAAAACCTCATAATAGATACATACTCCTTATTCATTATGTAGACGAATTTGACCTTATAATAAAGTTGCCCAAATAATTTATTCTAAAGATATACATTTAAAAAAAGAACACTTAAAAGAACCACTAACGGATGATTTAATAAAGTTGAAAATTTATCTAATACCTAATGGCAAATACAACTACCATTTGTGTGAAAGATTAAGATATATGAAAAAAATGATGCTGCTTAAAACATTAGATAAAATAAAAGTACCTATAGGACAGTAGGACCTAGCTATTTATACAATAAATATTATTGCATAATTTTATCAATAATTAAAAATAAGTTTAATGTTTATATACATTAACCTTATAAACCGGAAAAAAAAATATTTATCAATAAAATATATTTAATGTATATAATAAATACCTACCTAACATTTCAATTTAATTTAATATTTTTTATTATAATTGCATCTTGTTGGAGCGATGACGAGGAATATTTTGGCAATGTTATTTCATAATAATTTATTGGCATAATTCTCATAATGGGTAATTGAAATTAAAATAATTTTTTTTTTCAGTATTAAACTCTTGTGCTATTTTATTTGGTAAGGATTAAAATATATATTAATAAGTTAAAGAAGTAGTGATCAACTTTTTTTTACCAAGTCATAAAAAAATTCTTGGTGGGCCAAGAACTTAAATACTTTTAATAATATGCATGAATTTAATCGAAGAACGACATGGAGATAGATGTTTATTTATTATGGGAAACCGAAGTTTGCTTTTATTGATTTTTATAATTGAAAATACTTGCTCACAAATATAAGTTGAACAGAATATACACAACAGATCTTGGCTACAAACTGCCGAACGTTTGGAAAATCTTCTTTGGTAGATTTGAATAAAACTCAATAAGATTTTGTGAGCTTGAATAATGTTGAAATTGTGTTTTCAAATAAGTATTTTATTGAAAATTATTGATTTCTGATTGTAAATACTCGTAAGTTTCAATATTTTCTCTATCTATGTTAAAACAATAAAATTTTAAAATCGCGTATGTATGAGTTTATGAGTTTAATGCCAATGCTCCACTGTTTTGGAAATACACCGCAATACACTACTATCTTATTTTTTTTTAAGTGGCACAACATTCAAAATGGAAAAATCAATTAGAGATAATTTATTTTGAAAAGATTTTATTTTACCAAAGATGAAAATACTAACGAGTTTTTATTTTATACTCTAGTGGGCCGGTTAATAATAAATGATCGCGAGCCGTATAGTTAGTCATCACTGAGAAAATTACATATTATTATATAATACAATATTAATTATTATTGTATGTTTTTAGCTACCTACTGTTAGAAATTTCAAGAATTATAAAAATTGTACTGACATTGACATAATAAAACCACTGAAGCCATACCTATTTGGCTAATGCAATTACTCGTGGAAAACAGAAAGGAATAAATAAATGATATATTAATATGTATATATGTTTTTTACAACTATGTATTATATTATATAAATATTAAATTATATAATTAATATTTATAAAATAATGCAGTACCTAACAGAAATTTAAATAATCACACTTTATATGAATATATCTACGAAAAATATTGTATTTGTATTCGTTGACTAGTCGTAGTAAGTTTATAATACAGTGGTTCTTAATCTTTTTCGAATGACAGAACACTTAACATTTTATAAGGTTTTTGCGGAACACAGCCGTAAAATACAACAGTAATTATTTACATTTTTTAATTTTCTAATATTTTTCTTACTGCTTTTAAAATTTTGACAGAACACTTATACCAAGTCCAAGGAACACGGGTTAAGAACCACTGATATAATATAATAATACCTATTACCTAAATGCTTAGCTTTCCAGCTTCTATTTTCATTTAAAAGGACCCGAGGACGCCATACCCACATGTGTTGTCTCTGTCTCATTAATAACGTATACATCATAACAAATTTTCGTTCAACAAAACACATTTTGTGATGTTAGCTTTAATATTAGAGTTATTATTATAGAAAATTAGAAAATTACATAATATGCGTTATGCTTTTATTGATATTATAATTTTAAAGTGAATTGTGAATATTTTACATAGCTATAATCCTATAACTAACTTTAAAATGATAATATCAATAAAAGCATAAATCATTTTCTAGATTATATTCTTACATTAAAATTTGATAATAGGTAAACTTACTCTAATATTAAAGCTAACATAACAAAATGTGTTCTGCTGAACGAAAATTTATTATGATGTACATTTAGTAGTTAGTACATTACCTGTACTGGCTATACTAATATAGTTATATTATTAATCATGTGAATTAAGGGGATTGGAAGCGGTGATTTTCAGTCTTTGTCTAACACACATCTAACATATAGGATTATAGACGTGTTCTATTTCTAACGTACCGATTGATAGAATGAAGCGATAAAAATTCTAAAAACGATTTGAATTTGGCGTCAAGTCTTCTTGAGATTGACTCTCCATTTTTGATTTTTTGATTTCAAATTCTCCAAAAATTGAAATATGTCAATTTTTTAATTATTATATTTTAATATAATATTTTTAGGATGTGTATCCAGAATTCTTATCGCTTCATTATATTATTAATTGGTACGTTGGAAATAAAACACGCGTATAATCCTATGTTGCGTAGTGTGTGTTAGACAAAGACGAAAAATCACCGCTTCCAATCACATGATTAATAATATAAATATAGGTACAATAATAAAAGTATAGCCAGTATAAGTAATAAATATTTTAAATATAAAACTAAAACCTATAATTATACAGAATATTTCATAACATATTTAACAAAATATTCGTAAGATATTATAAAAATATACACAATATATTTTTTAAATGATAAATTAATGTGTAGTATTAATAAATAAATACCAACACCTTAAAATTAAAATAATAATTAAATTCAAAAATTTTAAATGCTAATATAATAAGTATAAAAAGCTATAAATTAATCTAAATATTTTGAAAATTTAATTAAGTATAGTAAATTACAATTGAAGTACCTAACTGTGAAATAATGAAATATTTCTACAATTAATACCTTAAATTTTTGAGTTACAATAAAAACATTTAAATTGTGAGAAATCGTTAATTAACGCGTGAATAATATCCAATTTAAATTTTATATTTTACCTAACCTTTTTATTAGTTTTTATTTAAATTTTTAAATACAAATTATATGG
Organism: Rhopalosiphum padi; assembly: GCF_020882245.1. NCBI lineage: Eukaryota > Metazoa > Arthropoda > Insecta > Hemiptera > Aphididae > Rhopalosiphum > Rhopalosiphum padi. The sequence continues at coordinate 44,651,310 of NC_083599.1, forward strand.
GAAACTGCGATCATTTTTTTTTTTATTTTATATATTCATCATGTAAGAAAAACTAATACGGAATTTTGTACCTAAATTCAATTTTTAAATTCGAGGTATGGATATTAAAAATTGTATGCATTATATTACTTACTAAATAAATTGTAAATGTTAGTAATTTTGATACATTTTCCAAATATTTTGCTCTTTTTGATCCTCTAATTGGCATAAGAAATTTTCAATTTTATTTTATAAAAATGTCAATAAAAAATTGTTCACTCTAGGTATCAAAATATTTAAAATTTGATTACAATATTCCACATAAGTTTTTCTTACATCTGTATACAAATATGAAAAATACATAGGCACAATTTTTTTTAAAGATATACATTTGAAGCTTGAAGCTTTATTTTGTAAACAAAATTTGTTAAAATCGCAAAAAATTACAAACTATTTTGTTGTTAAAAATTTATAAAAACTTTTAATTTTATATTTAAGGTTTGAAAATTTAATACAAGATTTGTCAAAAGTATTTCATAATAGAACCATAAGATCTAAAAAATATACAAAGATAATAATTTTTATAATCATTTTAATTTAAATTGTAACATAATAATGTATTTTAACTGCAACGAATAACGATGTTAATTATTTTGTTATAAATCAAAAACATTCGTGGGGACTTAAAACTTGTACGTATATCACATTATTATGCATTTTACTATTCGCAATGTTATTATTTTATTTTTGAACTATTTATTTACACTTGAAAATATGTTTTTCATATTATAGATGTTTGAAATTTTCATCAAACGTTATATTATCATTTTCTATTCATTATCATCATATTGTAATTTTTAAATATTTTGATTCTTATTTCTTTATTGAACTATTTATAGGTACACATGAAATTATTAAATTCAAATTTAACACATCCGTTACAATGTCTGACAACTATATTATACAATAAAGTATCCACTTGCCCACTTTTTTTCATTACTGAAGTATTAGACACAATGGTCAGCATTCTATGTCATAGGTACGAAAAAACTTACCGCAATATTACAACCAAATTACTTACCAATAATCGGCAGTCTCGAACGCAAGGGGGGGGGGGTTATATGATAGTTATGAACATTTTTTCAACCAACGCATATCAGAATAAGTAACCAATAGAATTAGCGATTGTGATACCTAAAAAACAACTAATAACTTGTATAAGTTATATAGTAGCTAGTAGGTTATATAGACATATATATTTTAAGCAGTACCTACCTGCTATAGCTAAATTTTTGTATCGTGGTATAATATATTATTATAATATGAGTAGGTAGTATTTTTATTGAACAAATATTTATATACTATTATGTAAATGTAAATTAATTAGTATTGAAGTTCACAATAAAATTCATAATAAAAAAAATTTGTTTTTATACTTATTAATAATTGTATGAATTATTGTGTTCGTGAATAGAAAAAAATACGTAAATCTTATTACCTATAATTATATTTAATTCATATCTCACACAGCTGACCTAATTATATGAATACATTTTGCAATAAATATATTTATTAAAATCATAATGTTATACTGATATTACGTCTTATGTATAATATACCTAAACATAATATTATTATTATATTTTATTAAAATATGTTAAGGACAAGTACCTACGATTTAGGTCATTGTAAAAAAAATGTCGGTTAATATATGCCAAGAAAATATTGGTAATATCTTAACAAGTTGTCTAGGGTTCAGAAGTAAAAACACATATTTAAATTTAAATTATAACATACACATTTTATAAGTATAGCTAATAGCTAGCTAACGTAGTAACGTATATATATAGTACCTACCCATCAAACTTCAGTTCACCTTGTCACCTCGACCTATATATACGACTGACGAAGTGTATATTATAATAGCAGCAAACTGCAATTATTTATGAAAACATGTTAAAATAACTTAAACATAGATTGTGCACTAATCATTTATAACATAATAATAATATTAGAATATTATTATTGATAATTCAATAGTTTCAAAATTTTACATTGGTATAGGTATATAATAATAATAAATAATAACTAAAAGACTTAAAAGGTTGTAGATATGCCTACGCAATAATTTAATAATCAAATAGTAAATATTATCTATCTAATAAAAATTAACATGACACGCAATTATTATTAATATTTTATTGTTATTATATAAAAAAAAGGGTTTCGTCTATATTTAGATAGTTACCTAGGTAATTGTGATAAATATAAATGGCGTAAAATAAAGTCTGATTATTTAAAAGATAAAATCAACTAATGATTAATTTTCAAATTTTATAGGACAGACTTTTTTTTTAATAATTAGATTGTTCCAAAATAGAGTCCAACTAGTTTGAAAAAAATGTTATGAAGTTATCTAAAGTAAACGCATCTAATTAAAATGCATTATGCATTACAATATTTTATTAAAAAAAAAAAATCATGAATAACTATTATTAGTTATGTTAAAAATTATATTTTAAACAGTACATACCTAATGGCTAATTTATATTTTTTACATCATAAAATTATATTTTATGAGTTTTTGTTTTGTTCTTAAGTGTTAATAAAGGTTATGATTTATGAATGAACAAGAAGTATACTGTTCTTAACTTCTAACCATTGCTCATTTATTTATAAATGTACATCCAATTTTTGCAAATTCTAATTATAGCAAAATGTTGAAAATTCGTATTAAAATAATGATATGCTTTAAGTTTGTAGTGTTGCATCATTCGCATTTTCGCAACATTTTACATATGAAGTTTGAAAATCTCTAAAGTATGGGAATTTGTTTTTGAATAATTTAAGAAGGTTAACTCCATGACAAAATAGATAGGTATGAATTCAGTGCCGGATTAGCCTACAAGCAAATTAAGCACTGCTTAAGGCCCTTGAAAAAATTTGGCCCGTATTTTTTTTTATTTGAAAAATTTAAAATCTGTATGTTTGCACACTAAGTCGATGGTCAGACTAGACCATCAGCTCAATATTTTACCAAATTATTAATCCGTTTATTGGGGACAAAATTCGGCCGATGTAATTGCAGGTCATACTACACCCGGATTTTCATTGAATTCGCCAACATTATGCATTTATGCCGTTTATACATTTATTTCTATATATATAGAAATAACGCTTATACTTAAGTGAGAAATAATTTTAAGTTATTATCAAAAATTTCAATGTACATGGAAATCGAAGAAATATAAGAAGGAATGAACAATTTGTTAAAAAGATTTCTCAGACGATTTTACAAATGAGTTTAAACAATTTTTAAGTTTTTCATCAGAGTCTTTATTATTAATTACTATACGAACGAAAATAAAAAATTAAGAATACAAATATTTTACTTAATATTTATAAGATGATAGTTGATTTAAATGTGACTGAGAGTTTTCCAAATGTTGAAAGATTATTACACTTATATCAATTATATCTTTCTCTTATGTATACCAACTGTACTGGTGAAAGATCTTTTTCCCGATTAAAATTGTTAAAAATCGTTTTACGATCTTCACTATTACAAAATAGTCTGCAGAATCTTGGAATTTTGAGCATCGAGAATGAATTTGTAAAATCTCTAGACTTGTATGAAGTCATTCGAACTTTTTCAAATAAAAAATTCAGAAAATAATAATTATGTATAGATAAAAAAGAGAGACAAGTGAACAGAGTGCAACGATGACACTCAATATGACAGTGACTAATTTTATAATAAATATACATATTATCTCATACCGTATGATGATAATAATCGTATTTAGCAATATTCCGCGCACCACGCCTACTGTAGTTCGCCCAATCTCATAATCTATTTTGTCATAGTTAACTTATAATTTTTTAAGTTCTGCATTCAAATAATCACATACTTTAATACCATATTAAACGAATATAAATAACTACACAAATTATAATATTTTACCTATTACGACATATTAATGTAATATGTACCCTACAGTAGGTGGATAATTATAACAATAACACTTTTATTTTTAGAATGAAGCCAATATAATTATTTTTAATATTAACCTTTGCGTTGAAATTAGTTTGATTGTATATTCATATTTTCTTAATCACTGTTAATTTTTCATGCTGCTTGTTTAATTTTTAAAATGTTCACAACTTAGAAAATATATAAGTATGGTAGATGTTGACTGGATTTCTGGAACTAAACCTGGCTGAAATAAGTGCTATATCTAATAATTGATATAACAAAATAATTCACTATATTGATACTTTTAATTTATGGATGTAATTAATTAATATTTAAGTAATTCTTATCTCTTATGTTGTACCAGCGACCAGTATCAGTAAATTTTAGTCTTTAGACAGTTAGTATATGTTTTACTGAAAAAAAAACCTTGAGAAATTATAAATTAATAATTATACTGATTATAGATCTTATAAATAATTATTTTTGATGTGAACTTATTTTGTAATCAAATAAAAATATAATAATATGATACTGTAAAAGTAGAGTATAACAAATAACAATGTTCTATATTTTAATGCCAATTAAATATATACTGCAGGAGGCAGGATATAGGTATATTAATGTATACTAATTTATATTAATTTGATTAAAAATTAATTTCCAGAAGACAACGCTGATTTAATACAGCTAATGTTCAGTGTTCATACATTTTAGTTAATTTTATCTGAAGATAACAATCTAAATAATGGAGAAAAATATTTGTTTCAATTATATTTTTTACTAATGTTTATACTAATTTATAATTATTATAAAAAAATAAAACTATAGCCAAACACTTATAACCAGTCCATAATTTGAGTGCTTGCCGAGATTTTCTCTGTAGCTTCCAAACCCAATCTGGGTATCTAGTATTTACATTTCATTTTACATAGATTGTAGTTATGAATACTTTCAGAACCTAAATACCTATATTGTTTAAATTGTATAATGTGCAATAACATTGTGTATAAACACACTTCAAAATTACTCCAACCAAATTTTTGTCAAATATTTTTTGTTATCTATTGTAGAATTAGATAACAAATATAATCTCAATAATTAGCATTCTCACAATGAAAATGCATTTGAAAATAATTTGTATTTGTATTCAAAATTTCTAAACTTAATTATTTAGAACCATTTAATAATTAAAGAATTCTAATTAATGTGACTTGTATTGTAAAATAAATTAAATGTATATGGACAATATAAATTATAACTAGAATACGCATACATAAATATAAGATAATTTTTTTAATCCTATGTTTATTCTTAAACCATGCATTTATGTATGTTATACATTTATTTAATTTTAGAATTATTGTCTCTGATTAAATATCATGTTTATTGTTTACGTCATACGTTCAAAACTAGAACATTAATAATTGATTTGTAAATTATAATACATACCTAATAAAAACAATTAACATGATTTAATAGTATTTTTTCTACATATTTTGTAATTAAAACAAACCACATCAACATCATACACTGCATTTGTGAATTTTTCATTTTATTTAAGGCTAGAAATAAACAAATCTAAGGTAAAAAAAGAACACTTAATATTTAATGACTGTATTTAATAAAATACAAGATACAAAATAGTAAATACTGATAAAATATAAATCATATAAGATCACTTCGTGCAAACACATTTGTGGGAAGCGATTTTAAAAATGTATATATTTCAGTAAAAATGTATTAATATGTTAAATTAACAAAATCATAAAAATTAAATATATTAATATGTAATTTATCTAAATAAACATATTTTTTTAAATCATTTTCAATTAAATGGTTACTAATAAATTTGTATTAACATTTTAATAGTTATTGGTAACTATATATTGGTATAATAAGTAAACAACAATCATAAAATATAAGAAAAAGTTTGAGCTTGGGGTAATATTGCAGTAACTAGAATTTTTTTTTAACTAGATAGAGGTACAAGACGTTTTAGTTCATAAGTCATCATCAGTTAGGCATTTTATATAATCTATTTAATAATATTGCAATGCGGTAATATAATATAGTAGTATATTAGTATAATATTAAATAATTTATAATACTATTTACTAATAATTAGGGCTCAGATTTATATGTAAATACATATTTTTACTGTGATTTGATAAATTAATTTAGATGTGATAAATTTGTTTCAAATAATTTTTAATAAAATGAACTATATTTAATTTTACATATTTCTTAATGATTTAATTTTTTCCTAAATCTTTAGATAATTATTTATTTATTTTTAACTTAGTATGCAATTTTCTGTGTTTCCAAAAGTACGTAAACAAAATAATACCAATTATTGAACCCTAATCTATGATCAATACGAGTTCCAATAAACGATTGATTGGTATTTATTATTTCATTAATAGCCCGTTTGTGTTCGAAGTACTAACAATAAGACAGTATATGTATGTTAACGAAGGTATCACATGTGTATCTGATTATTCTTAGTATCATATTTAGACGTGTAATTTCGAGTGTTTGTATTTAAATCATGCCGAAAGTATTAGCATCCTAGTACGGAAAAGCTAAAAAATATCTTCAAGAATTTCCTAATGAACATTTTAAAAGCAATAATGAGATTTATACTGTGAGTGAAAAATCTGTTTCTATTAAACGTTTTTTAGTAATACAACATATTATAAGGACCGCCAAACACGAAGAAAGTAAAATAAGAAAACAAAAATTTAAACAACAGTGTTTTGCTTCTACTACTTTTACAGATAATAAAAATTCATTTAATTGCAGTTTTTGCTGTGCTTTTATACATAAGGATATTCTTATCTCCAAGTTGGAAAATAAATCTTTAAATGCTTTTTAAGATTTAATTAAATTTTTTTTATTTTATAAAAAGTGATTTTTTATTAAATGTACATTTATATATTTTGGTTTTTTTTATACATAAAAATCCGAGCCCTACTAATAATCTATATTATAGTGCAGTTTCAAATTTGTTGTGGTATACAATTTTTAGACCCAAATAGAAAGGGAATTGAAGTTAAAATACAAGCTAAAGCTCAAGTATATCTATGCTTTTTAGTACAAGTAAGTAATACAAATAGTAAAACAATTAATACAAGTAACACAGCTATATATTTTCTGTTTTAAAATCTATGTCAAATTAATTTGGATTTATTTTTTTGTATCTTCAGTTTGTTTTTATGGTATATTACTTTGGCAGATGACATAGTTTCGGATTCTGATTTTGATGCCTCTAGAAGATTTAAACAGATATGGGGTTCTGGCATCACTGGAGTGTCCTTGGGTTTTACTACAATAATTTATATTTATTTAATTAATAAATGTATATGATTATATATATAATATTAACCTGTTTTTAACTTCTCCAATTCAATTATTTTCTTTTTAAGTCCTATGATTTCTTGTCTCATTTTAAACATAGTAATAGCATTATTTTCTTCTTGAACTAGTTGGAATAACATATTAACTTTTGCTTGATAATATTTTTTTAATTCCATGAATTTTTTTTCAATTGACAAATGGAATTCTTGATAACTGTTATTTAAAGATACAATAGTATGCCTTTGTCTATCATTTATTGCCTAAAATTGTATTACATTTATAATTATTAAATTAAAAATACAAACTAGCAAACTGTATATGAAAATATATACATTTGTAGATACATAAGATACATATACTCACATCGAGTTTAGATATTAATTCATCATTTTCTCGCCCAGATTCTTTTAAATCCACAACTTTAATAAAATAATGTACCAACAATTTTTTAAGTTCATTTATATTTAATGTTGATAGACATTTCCAGAAAATTTTTGTTTCATTTGAATTCTGTAAATAAATAATATTTCTATGCATAATTATATATATTTAAAAAAAATACTTTGGTGATGCTATATTATTATAATGTTTTTATTACCGTTTGAATAAAATTTAATAAATTGATATTATTATTGTACATATTATTTTTTAATTCAATTAAATAATCTATTGAATTAATTGCTTCATCATTTTCTAAATATTTTCGAATATCTTCTTTGAACACATTATTTTCCTTTAAAATAAAAGTATCATCAGGAATACAATTATTTAAAAATAAATAATGATAAATAATAATGATATGTTAAGTTGAGTAGCTTTAAAACCAAATCATTATTAATATTTGAATTTTAATTAACGTTAATTTATTTTAATGTAGATATGACTTAACCATTTTTCATGTATATAAAATATATTAACTTAAAATAATATTAAATAAAAAGCATAGTAAAAACTACCTTTTGATGTTTAGGATTAAACATTCCTCTAGGACGTGAGCTTAAAATTTCATTTCTCATATTTTGTAAATCCAAAAATTCTTTTTTTAAATTATTATTTCCAATTAAATTTGATGATACATGGACTCTACTTTTTTCTATGCTTGATAACACCTAAAATTGCATAAAATCTATAGACAATTTTAAAATCAATTACATAAATATAAAATATAAATACTTACTCCCAAATTAGATAAATTATTTTTCAATTGATTAATTCTCTTTTCATTTTGTATTAATAGTAATGAAACATCTTGTTTATTTTTTATTTGGTTATTTAATTGGTCATTAAATATTTTTAAGCGATCATTAGAAGTTTTTAAAGCAATTTGATATTGTAGTAATCTAAAACAAAACATTAATTAGTATTTATTGAGAACAATTTACAATTTATATGTAAAAATACTTTTCTTCACTATCACTGGCAATTTTTATAATGTCATCCATTTTTTTAATTTTTTCTTCATATCGTAATAGTCTATTATTTGTTCGCTCCCCGTAATTCATATCTTTAATAGTTTCATTACTATAATTTGATTTTGTTATTTTATTTGACTTATTTAATTGACTTAAAATTTTAATATATTTTTTATTTATTCTATTGTACTCTTTTTGAACTTTTTCTTTAGCATTGCATCTGATTTCTGCATAGCTGGCAGTGTCGTTAATAAAATTTTTCTAAAATGATTTAAATTTTAGTAATTTACATAATTATGTATTATAAAAATTAATATTTTATAATATGAGAATAAAAATGATAACATAATTACTTTTATTAATATAATATCTTCTAAATGTTTAATGTTTTTTTTTAATCCATCCTCATTAATAGTAATTATACTCAATTCTTTTCTTTTTAAATTTACTTCTGTTGTTAAAGTTTTTAATTCTTCTCGCAATTTTGTAACATTATCTAAACTATTGTTACTATTAATACAATCTAGTAAAATTTGTTGGTTTGAATCAAATTCATAATCTAAAAATGATAAAAATTAATTAATTAAAATTCCAGTGGCATAAATAAAAGGGTTCAGAGAATACATTTATCCGGCCCGGAAAAAAATGTTTTTTTATTTTATAAAATTTTATCTTATAAATCAACGTAATTTTTGTATACACTTATAAAGAACATAAATTATATTTATAGAAATAAGCTTAGACATGAAATTTTTTTTTTGATTTTTTATTTCTTAGAGGGTTATGTTAAAAAAAAACTTTTATATATTTTAATAAAATTGTAAATTAAAATGTTGAAGACCTATGTTGTATCAACAACTATGTTAATAAAATATATTATTGTAAAATTGCAAACTATGTAACAATAGAAAATAGTAAATTTATATATTTACATTATAAAATTATAAAATTATAAATTGCAAACCAATATAGCAAAAGCCAATATTAATAATAAATACTTTATATTACTATAATACTATAATAGAAACTGAATAAAAGTTAGTAAAGAACTTTTGTTGTTGTTGTGTATGTTATGTAATAATTGTTATTGTACACAAGAAAACAATTATCTCAATTTAATAATACATTAATATAATATAATATAGTAATTAATAATTAATTTATATTTAGGGCTTTAAGGTTGGTATTTAATTTTATTTAAGAAAAAGTTAGTTAGGTACCTAATACATTTAATAAATATTATAATATTAGTTTAGGAGAAAGGACTAAATTTGATTTAAACATATGTCTATATGGCTATATTATGTAAATCTATTATCTAATTATCATAAAAACTAGTATACTATTATAAAATTATTAGTATTATTATTATTCAGTTAAAATAATTTGTATAAATTTATACATAAATGTAGCCAATATTGGTATATATATGAATTTAGCATTAAATAAAAAAGTAATCAATAATATTTTATTTTTTAATAGTCTATAAGGTACTACTGAATATTGTTATTAATGTGTTTTTAAATTTAGGACTTTTTTTTACTTAAGTTACATAACTAATATTTTAATGATATTTAGTTAAAATATTTTGAATAATACTTACTATCGACATTATGATTCAATTCGTCTGGTAACTGAGTGATACTTGTTCTAATAACATAGTCAAACCGAAAATTTATATACTTGTTATACGTGTTAAACACACTTATTAACTTTTGATCAAATTTTATTTCGCTTATAACACTATCGATGTCTACACCCATTTTTTTTACTCGACCAAATGGATTGCGAATTGGTAACGGTTTTAGGTTTTTGATGAGTAGGTCCGAGGTTGAATTCATTGTGAATTATCGTTCTGAATGTCTGATTCAATTTAAATACGTAATAAAAATTATAGTAGTAGCAGTAACCAGTAACAGTATTAACACAGACGTCATTAAGTATATTAATAAAATAGGTATTTTAAAATTATAAAAGTGTAAATAATAATATTATTAAGTAATATAATATCGTAAAATCATAAATGCTTATCACAGTGATTTCCCGTTATCGCTAGCAGCACTCAGAAACGTCCGTTATTCCGCTATTCGCAATGGTCCGCCTTCCGGTACCGTTCGTCGGCACTGCCGCGCAAATTATTGCGCATAATAACAGATAAAATGTTATAATGAATCGCGATGATCACAACTGTTGGGTCGAATAAAATTGTACTCCGCCGTCGACTGTGGAAAAGTCGATACGCGGTTACGTGCAACGACAATCGCGTTTTTTTTCTTACTACCGAACCCGCATAATACAATATAATATATAATTTATAGGTGTCTGCCGTCTGCCGTCTGCCGACTACCGCCTGCGGTTCGGGGATCACCCATGCAGTACACGTGCGGTTAGTCTAGACCAGGGGTGGCCAAACCTGTGCAGTCTGTGGGTGTTTAGTTTTTGTAATAAATAATATCTTCATCGTTACAAATTACAATAGTATATTACAATAGTAAAATAATCGCATAAATATTCCCTCGATCATTTAAAAAAAATATACTAAAAATATAGTAGCAGACCATTGTATTATTGGATGTGTTAAATATTTAAATTGTAAATCAATGATAAATCATTACACACGAAAAAACGATTTTGAGCGGAGATGGTTCGTCTCGTATTTTTTCTAAAGGTATTTTATTTTATATTTTTATTGCTCTTATAGTACCTAATACCGGTTGCCGGTTGGTATACTCTGTATATTAACATAGGTACATTTTTTATTTTTATAAATATATTTTAAGAGGACGTTATACCCGCATATGTTGTAGGTAGATACCAATATCGACAATATTAAAAATATAAACTGCTTAACTTTTGGTTGCATGTAATAATCAAATTCAAATACTATTATATGTAGTATTATTGCTTTTATCTTAATTATTTGATTTGTTGAATTTCACTTGTTACTCGTTAGCCTATACATCCAATCAGAGTTGGGCAAAATATTTTATAGATAATTATACGAATAAAAAATTACTCAAATAATTTTCAAACATGATTATTTAAATAAAAAATTGTTCGTATGATTTGTTTTATAATTATTTGAATAAGAATGTAATTGAATAACTTTAACATAATGCTATTATAAAATACAAATATATTCGAATTCTTTACTCTCAAGTTTCTTCTTAAGATAGTTCTATATTTGTTTCATTTATAGTATTTTCCTATTTATTTCAAATAAAAGAAGATTTACAATCATAAACTTAAAATACATTGCTATAACTATTGTTTTTTAATACGTACATTTTTAATTACCAAAATACCAACCATGTGTTAACTAAGATAAAATTACTGAAAATTATTCGAATAACTATGTGTTGAAAATTAGTCAAATAATTTTTTATTCGGATAATCATAATTTAAAATTATTCAAATAATATTGTTTTCGAATTATTAGAATAAAATATTATCTAAATAATCATCTAAATAGAATTATATTCGAATGATAACCAACTTTGCATTCGATATTGTTAATACATAAGATATCTATACTATAATCTACCGTATGGCTAACTGAACAGTTGTCATTTTTGTAAGTTTAGATCGACATTTTGTTGATTAATTAATAAGTCGATCTCGAAGAAAAAAATGCCGGAAATCGTAAAAGTCAACGAAAAAAGCACCAAAATAGATGTGGGTGAGGTTATTCATATTTCATATGTGCCCTTCAATAGGGCCTAAAATTAGAGTATTTTGTTACTGCACACCTAATTCCATCACACACCAAAATATTTTAAAATAATAAACATAGACCTAGTAGTGCACAATGCACATCAATACATCATGCTACATATATAACTTCGTTGCATAATTATTGTTGGTACTTATTAATAATTAGTCATAAATTAGGGCACGGATGTTATTGCATTTGCAACTTTTTTTTCTACTTTTTCAATATATTGCTAAGTACGTTTTAAATGCATGTGATATAAGTACGAACTAAAATCTATAAATTTTAAATGCAATGTTTTTCAATCTTTTCAATTTTTGGATTTTTATTGCAATTTTATTGAATTTACTCATTTATATACAACTATTTTAGTTATATAGTCAACACATCTATGTTATCTTATAAAATAAACATAATTTCAAGTTGGTAGGTTAAATACCTACTGTTAATAGTTAATACTGCTGTATTAATAAATATGACTATTTAACAATTATGCACTATATTGTTATAATTTGTTCTTCAGCTACTTCGAGTAGAATACTGAATTGTTTATATTTATATTTTTGGTAGAATTTTTGATAATATTACCAATAAATTTAAAATATTTATAACAAAACGCTGTTATTTGTTAGTGCAAATTTTGGTATTTTTTAGTGTAGTACTGCAATCAATTTTACTAATCTTTTAGTACTACAACATTCGTGCTCTACTAATTAATAATTTTCAATAATCAATATTGAATATTAATTAAATAAAAATTTAATAGGGAATTTTTTACTGCGCGCGATATTGACTTATACGTTATAAGTTAATAATTTATTAACATTATGTTTTATGTAGGTAGGTAGATACTTAAATTAAAGCGAAATTACATACGTTTGCTATACCTTCATACATTATTATTGACCTATACTAGTATGCTACACTACTCAATGTCTCAGTCTACTAATAATTACACCACAATAATTTATCGCTTTTCTTTGTATGAACTTGATTAGTTATCACGAGTATTATTTTATTAAAAAATGAATTGGCTACATATTACATAGGTATAAGCAAGACTAAAGATTTATATCATATACAGGCATACAGCGTTATTCTATAGTAGGACTAATTAGTTTCTACTTTAGTCCATGCCCTAAGAAAATATAATATAATGTTTATGATTTGAAAATAATATTAAATTACCATTATTATGTACAAATAATCTGAATTTTTATCCGTATTAGTATCATAAACTATACAGTTTAATCACAGAATATTCTGTGGTTTAATAATTCAGAAATTACTGTTAAATCTCGAAAATAAAACACTTTCTACCGGGAGCCGACCAAGACTCTTCAATACATTATATAATATACTATAGAACGATACTTCTCATTTATTTACGGAAGATTCAAGATTTACAAAATTATCTATTGAAGAGATATTTTTAATGACTGATATTGATTGCAAGTAGTTGAATATATTAAAACAAAAAGTTACCCACTCCGTATTTTTATTGTTAGTCATTAATTTAAGTTGATTTTAATTCCAAATTTTACAAACATTTTTTAGAACAGTCAGTAAGTATATTCTGTAGATTTCCTATTGTGGTGATTTGTTCTATTGCTTCATTTAAAATACTGGCCAATGCGTCAATTGGTTTTTGCATGATTGAAGACAACTAATAAAAAAAATAAAGATAAATACGTTGTCACAAACAACGATGCGAGTTAAAGTATTTACATGATTTAGTTGGTCGTTTTCAAAACAAGAATATGCCTCAATTTTAGATATTTGGTTTTGAAGTTTATCGATGGTATTTAAGTATTCCTCAGCTGGTGCTTTTAAAATACGACGTAAATCATTTAATTTTAACTTTGTTTCGGATTTTATCTTGCTTAACACAGATTTTTGTTGATACTTATATGTTTTTGTCTCATCACAGCAACGAAGTTTTTCTGCTAAAATCTTTTCCAATTTCACTTGTTTGATTCTATACACCAATGAAACATTATTATTTAGGTAATTTATATATTATTAGGTATAATATTATAATGTTAGGCGCACTAAAATTATTTCATTCATTTTTGTTTGGATTCGTTTAATTAATAGTTAATACGATTAATGTTATAAAAAAATCTTAAAAGAAATAACGAGTTTTAATTTCACGTGCGAAGTTAATACACGAAACGATATTTTATAATATTTATACAAGTAAACTAAAGATAATACAGTTATTATTTGTTTTGTATATACATACTTCAGATGTTTAGCTTTAGACTTTAATAATTGATTCGTATTATCGTTACAAGAATCATTGCTCTATAATATATAAACAACATGATAATAAACATTTAAAATTTAATTTAAATTAATAATATAAATGCCATTACAATATTTTTTAGTTTTTTACTGAGAATTTCAATATTTTTTTCAATTGAAGCGCTTAATTCTTTTTCAACAATCATTTGCTTTTGAACTGCTTGTAACGCAGCAGGTAAAAATTCTATTTGACTTAGCCGTTTTTTGAAATATTCCTATTACAAAATAAGGTTAGAATTTAGAATTTTTCTAAACAAAATAATTAAAAATTTGAAGAATTAAGCTGATATAATATTTTATATAATCGAAATCAACATTTATTAGTACAACTAACTTTAACCCGGTTGAATTCAGATTCGAATTCTGCCGTCAGCTTCGCCTTTTCTTTGTCCAGGTTATTAGATCGGACTATTTGATACTCTTTTTCTTGTAGTCCATTCATGTACTGAAAAACAATATTAAATTTACAAGACCTTATTAATTTGGTTATTTTATTTGAAACACGAACCGATTCATTTGTATCGTTTAACTCGTCAATTTGTTGTTGGGCTTCCGATTTCAAACCATCCAAGCGATCACTGACCGCTTTAAATTCGTTTCGCGCATTTTCCACATTACCCTGAGTGTTCTATAAATAATTTTTATGTTTTTATTAAAAATATCAATAGCTATTACGATAATTAAACTGTTTATTTAACCTACTAATTCTATCTGTTCTAATGTCATGACTGCATTATTAAATTCTTCTTGTGTTTTTGTTAACTGTGCATTATTGTCGTTCATTTCATCTGTTTTAATGTCTAATAGTACCCGGTACTTTGATATTTCTAGTACAATTTTGCTTTAAACAAATTAAAAAAAAAAGCAGTATATAAGTTCATTTTTAATATAGTTTATTATGAAATTATAGGTATGTAAATAAGGAAAAATTAAGTTAAACACAATTTACTCAAATGTGTCTTTCATTGTGTTATTTTGTTCGCAAAGTTCTTCACTTAACTTTTTATTTATATTATCTTCATTATTAGACTCCTAGAAAGAAACAAAATCACTTATAATTTTTAAATAGTAATATTTTAATTATAGCTATCTAACTAAATGTAAACATACAAAACAGTTAAATTTGGTTTTATTATTGTTTCCAGATAAATTTAGTTTACAACGGTCTTTTTTCAAGCCATTTAATACTGTTCTTAACTTCAAAATTTCTCTTGTCATTACATCCAGTTTAAATTCCTCAACAAAAAATAAATAAACCACAATATAATATATTTTAATAATAAAAGTTTGTGATATAAAAGTACCCTATAAAATGTATTTTATACCATTTCCTTTTTCCCGGGAAATATCATTTCACCAGTTTTTGTTCGATTAAAAGGTTTCTATAAAAAGTAAACATATAATAATGAAAATACATATGTATAATATTCTATTAGTGTCAAAAACTTTTTAACTAATTGTTAACATACTCTTTTTTGTAACAATTCTGTCATTGCCAACCCTTTTTGAATCTATAAATTACAAAAATGTCATTACCTATGTATAAGTAATTATATAGTTGAAGTTTTTAATCAACACATACGTCTTCATCCAATTGCAATTTGATTTTTGAATTCTGATGTTTTAATAATGATATTTGTAATCTTAGATCTTTTATAGTGTTTTCAATTGTTTCATTTCTTATGTCTTCTTTTATTTCATTCTTACATTTATCGCTCATTATAATTTTTTTAATAAATATTTTTTTATAGAATAAAATTAATTAATTTTTTTTAATAATAAATCATAATTGATAATAACAAATTATATAAATTACCATGGAAATTGTAAGTATATAGGTCTATTTGTCTTATTAGTTTAAAATTGTAATTATTTTTGGCCAACTAGGTAAATACTAAATTTACAATCATATAAATTTATCTTAGAAATTTTTATTAAAATCAATTGCTGTGCTTTATTATATAATTATTAGTGAAGAGGTTCAGTATTCTGACTTTTGGTATAAAAGTACCTACTTTTCTATAATATTGGTACAAAGATCTTCTCCTCATTTTTTGGGAGAATTATGTTTTAGATATTTAAAAGTTTAAATTATAGCAGATTTGCATATCATAAATCCTATGTTTCTTTAGTTAATTATTTTAGATTCTGAGCAAAGCGATGGGCGATGATGATGAATGTATTATAGTTTTAAAATTGGTTATGTCATTTTTTTCTGTTAAAGTATTATTTCATAATCTATTACAATATAATGATTAATGAACAATAAATTGGTGTGATACGATACACTACTGGACTACTGTATATAATAGATACCTATGAAAAAGAACAAAAATCACTTATTTTATTGAATTTCTACTGAAGAAACTTCAACTAGTTCAACTTGACTGCATATAAGTTTATTAATTTGTTAATTCTAAACTAGTGAGTACTTAAAAATATTGGAAAAGTACTTCAATGGGATTTTTATTTTATAGATGTCTGAAGTTCATATTATGATAAAATGTATGAATGTATAAACGTAAATTATTTTTTTAGTTTTAAATTTTAATATCTAAAGATTAAAAATTTAATATAAGAATTCTCATAAAGAGAGATTAATTTTACTTACAAAAATCTTAAAATCTGAATAATAATTAGGTATGTATAACTTTGTTATAGACATTTCAAATGTTAACAAAATTGTATATTTAAACAAAAATAATGATTTTAGTTATTTTGTAGTCACCCATTTAAAAACATTATTTGTAGGGAATAGAAATGTATTAACATTATATATTATTAAATACATCTACACAATGAACATTTTAGATTCATCTTAAAATATGCATAATATCACAAACTATGTATGCACACCGTTCTATGTTTGTTGTTTGGTTCTACCGTATACCTATTGACTTACAACTTATAAGTCAATAACATAATATAGTAATATATTAATATTATTATAATTAGATACTATTAACTATTAACTATATCATGTGATTTTTTTCTAGACAAAAATGAATTCAGTTTATTGTGTGTTGTTATGAAAAATTTATAACAATAATAATAGAAATTTAAATATTTTACAAAATATTCTTAGAAATATTAACCGATTGACAGTATCCGCTCAAAAACGTTTCTTATAGTTATTAAATGACAAGTGTTAAATAACATTAATGATAATGAATATTATAGATCACTATTTATCGTTGAATTTAAATACATCCATTACAATGACTAATCAATGACGTGGTACACATCACACTTATTACACGGTAGACCGAGTTCCCAAGTTTTATTCTTTACATCACAATGTTCCCCATTACTCATTAGTCATTAGTGTATAGATATGACAAACATATAGAATCATGACGTGATATCACTATTTAAGACAAAATGTTAATTATTGAAGGCAATTTTGGACATATTGAAATTAATCATAATTTTTTAGGTACAATTTCAGATGGTATTATTATACAATTATTAATTTAAGTACAAATGTATTATACAACGCAATATAAATATAGGAAGAACTAATATTAAATTATAATGATATGATTTCGGACTTACGTAGGTAAACAATTATATGTGATAGTACGAATCACGATGTAGATAAAATTTCGTGGCAAGTTTTTTGTGGTGATCGATACAAAATATACAGAATAAAACAAAATACTATTATGTTGTTAACAAATGATAACACGTTGACGATGATAACTCAAATAGCAGTTTCTCAAATTTCTCTATTATACGACTTAATGTTTTTTTTTTAACATATTAATAACGTAATATTCTATATTTCTATATTAATTTGTCCAATTCCAGTTTTTGCTATTTGTTTAGTGATAATTTTAACTATTTTAGTAATGCAGCATTTATTTAAAATGTTGCAAAATCGTATTCCTATTTTATAAACTTTTGTAGATATTAATTATATCACTCATATTGTATTATTATTCATTATTGTTCCATTTGTTACATAAAAGATAGGACATCCAAGCACCTAGCTTATAGGAATTAAGTTGATAGTATTTAAATAACATCATAAGTAAGTATATTCAAGTTTATTAAGGAATAATTTATTTGAACAGTTTTTAATTGTTTTTATTTTAAATATTTATATACCTACTATAACAAAATATTTGGTTTATGCTATTTGTTTCTGTTCAATAGTTATTTCCTCTGATATATTTTTAATATTACAGCAACATATTCACTGTTATTATTTTAATAATTATGTATAAGTATATAATAATGCATTTTTTATGAATATTAGTTTGTTGTAGGTTTTTGAAATGTTGAGATACAGAGGAAAAAAATTAGCACTTAATATTGTGAAAGAATTGGATTCATTCCCTAAGGTCCAAGAAGAAATTTATGAACCATCTACTTATAGTAATGTTATATGTAAGATTTTCATAAAAAAAAAAATTAATAATTTACTTAAATAATTAAATTGAAACAAAATATTTCAGAAAATGTAGTACATTTATTTAATTATATTTATATTTAAGTTAAGATATGATATAAGTATTTATATTACACATATTAAAATTAATTTAAGCATTTTCCACAAGTGTTTCTAACGTTCAACAAATATATTTATCCAATATTACCTATTTTTAAGTTTCTCTCATTATTGTAATAAAACTAAACTACCTATAATTATTACTTTTTTGAAAACTAATTGTATTATTATATGATTTTAGTAACAGTTTTGATTTCTATATTTGGATTATGGTTATTGATTTCTGAAATACAGTATTTTTTACAAGAACATTATATATACAGATTTGTACCAGATACTGACTATGAATCTAAACTCCCAATAAACATAGATATTACTGTTGCATCAACTTGTGACAGTAAGTAGTTATTGTTTTTAAAATACAATATTGTTTTTAATAAATTTTGTATATTTTTTTTAGGTATAGGTGCTGATATTGTTGATACAACAGGACAAAATATGATGTTATTTGGAGAATTAAAAACTGATGATACTTGGTGGGAAATGACGAAAGAACAGCAACAGCATTTTGATAAAATGCATGAATTCAATGCATATTTAAGAGAAGAATATCATTCAATGAAAGACATATTATGGATGTCTGATGATTATAATACATTAAAAAAAAAAATTTCTGTTAGGTAAGTTAAATATAATATAATAATATTTATGCCGAATTGCATAAACAATTATTAAATCTTAAATCAAACAATAGTGAGCTAATTGTCCTTTTAAAATTATTTATTGGCTTATTGTATTTTATTGAACCAGTAAATTGATCAATTTCTTATGCAACTTGACATTAGAGATTAAAATACCTATTTTCATGACAGGAATACAATTTTAATAAAAACTAATTATTGTTAAACAATTTGTAAAACAAGCCCATGTATCATATATTATCGTGTTTAAACTATTTTTAGATTGTGAATTAATGTTTTAATTATTATTGTTTATTATTCAGTGATTTATTGGTAAAACTATTCATAGGTATACTTTTTTTATGCAGATAGGTAAAAGCTTTTTAAGTAAAAAAATGTTTTTCTTCCCTCAAAATATTTATTTTTTTAGCATTTATTATTACTATCAGATATTGATAAATATATACATACAATATGTACAAATACTTAAAATTTATAAAAAAAAGTCTTTATCAAATGTGATAATTTTTAAAACAATATCTATTAGTATAATCAGTTACAAAATATTTTATTATTATTTATAATTTTCAATACTCAGATGGTATTAAGTAAGTAATAGATGATTAATCAAACAATATTTTGAGATCAATGACCTTTTATTTACCTTATACCGTTTATAGGTATATTACATTTTTTATAATTTTTTTGAATTTAAATTTCTAAAAATAGAATGTGTTGTTCCTTTCATTTCTTGTTTTTATCGAGCTTTGATTATTTTTGTTTTGAAAAAATACCATAATAAATATTCATAAAAGACTATCTTTTAAAGTTCTAAGTATGTATATTGAATAGTCATTATGAAGCCTACAAAAAAAAAATGGTTTATTGACCTATCATCAAACTTGAAGTTAAGAACATTATTGGTTTTTATATGTTAACTTATTTTGAGATATTTCAATTTTTATGTGTGTTATAAAAATATAAGGTAAACAAAAAATAATACAATTTACAAATGCTCATATCTTGCTGGATAATTAAAATATTGTATAAAAGCCACCATATAAAATTAATTCACAACAAAATAAGGTTAGTTCTACTGAAAGTAAATATACTGCATTGCCATAGAGAAATAATACACTGAATACTGATATTACTTTAAATAATATTTCTGTTTTATTACAAAAAACTAAAAATAATTTAATATGTAGTAAAGATATTAGCTTTGTTCGTTTTGACAAAAAGTGTACACTTTCTCAATAATAGTGTACACTGAACTACTGAAGCGTTATATTTTTTTAAATTTATTATTTATTTTACATTATATTTATATATGTTTAGAATGTACAGAAATATATATTTTTTTAATTTTCCAGAACAGATAAACCAAATACTTTACCTGATGCATGTCGCATACATGGGTCATTAATCTTGAATAAAGTTATTGGCAATTTCCATATAACTCCTGGAAAATCTCTAATAGTTCCAGGTGGGCATGTGCATCTTACTGGTCCATTTTTTGGATCAGAGGCTACTAACTTTTCCCATCGAATAAATCAATTTTCATTTGGTGTTCCGACTAAAGGGATAATATATCCATTAGAAGGAGAACTGTATGAAACAAATGAAAGTAAAGAAATATAGACTGTTTAAAATTGACACATCTTTTGTATAATTTCTTCACATTAATTTATAAATAATTGTATTTGATATAGGTGCTGTTTCCTATAAATATTTCATAGATGTGGTAGCTACAGATGTTAAATCACATTCAAATGAAATAAAAACATATCAGTATTCAGCAAAAGACATACAAAGAAAAATCGATCATAACCTTGGTTAGTATAAGGGTCTAGATTTTTATGTTTATAAATACTTATTTTTAAATTATATTTCTATTTTTTAATTCATGGCTCTGCGTTAAATTCTATTATTCATATATTCTATAATTAATTTTTATTTTTGTAATCTTAATTAAACACAATTAAGTATAACATTAAATAAAATAATTTAAATTTAGCTTCAAAATGTGTTTACATTTTTTACTGTAAGCTATTTTCAACTTAAGAAGATAAAAATATTGGTCATATAAATTTATAATTTTCTGAATATTGTATACAATACTAAATTTATTATTAACTATTTATTTTATGCATTGCTATTTCAATTGTTTCATACTAAGATAGAAATGATAAAAAATAATGTACAATGTATTCAAATTTAAAAACTTATAATATTTTTGAAATATTTGTATGCATAGAGCAATACATATTAAACATACACATATCATATATCTTATATATTCTTTCCATATTTATGAAATTTCATCTGAAATTTTGTTCTTGTACTACATTTTGTATTTTAAATGGCTAAATCATTGAAATAAAAATTATTTAATAAAAAGCCAAATTATGATTAAAAATATTGCTAGCCACTGTAGTCATTAATACTGTTGTTTAATTATGTAATGATAAGCTTCTCTATCTTTTATGTCTAATTTATTGATACATCTATATCTCTATAACTAATTTAAGATTTAAATCTTAGGAAGTCATGGTATGCCTGGTATATATTTTCAATATGATATAAATGCACTCAAATTTATCATCACGGCAAATAAAATTACCATGTTTCATTTAATTATTGAATTAGCATCAACTATTGGGGGTTTATTTTTATTATTTAGTAAGTATATTTAAAAAATATTTTACTATAAACTTGTACAAGTTATAACTTACTTGTAATAATTATTTTTGTTTCAGATTTTATGAAGATTCTATTAGATAAATTTACTAAAAAAATATATTCTTTTTTTACAATTGATAACATCGCTTAAAGAGAAAAGACCTGATATAAATATTAATCTATTATTGTAACATAATAAAACTATTAAATTAAATTTATTTTTAAATTATTTTTATTTTATCAAGGATATAAAAATGTATTGGGTGCAACTACAATCAACTTAAGATAGACTTTTGAGCTGTGATATACACTTTTCAAAGCACGTATTCGTACATGTAAACATATTATAATATATGCAATTTATTTAAAAACAAAACATTTATTGTATTAAAACAAATGTATTGAGTCTTTCATGCAATAACTTAATAATAAATTAATACAAATAATAAAATATGAAATTTATACTATAAAATATTAAACTAAAAATAATTCTTTAATGTTTTTCATGAAGTTATGAAAAATTAAATGAAAATTAAGAAAATTAAACATTGATAATAATTTTAAAATTAAATGCTGTTACTCAGGTTATAATTTTCCAAGAAAAGTGTAAAACCGTGAATTTTCTTTATATCTAGGTTATAAAATTATAGAAAATGTAAATGTTTTTTTTTATTTTCGGTTGGGTTTTTTATGTTGCCCTTTTTTATTTTTCTTAATATCACGAGTCTTAATGTAGTTTAAGTATCTTCTAAAATGCATTTGTATTTTTCGAGCTGCTATCTTACGCTGTATTTCATGTAATTTTGAGTGCCAAATTCTATCATTTTCCTCTTCCTTTTCAAGTACCACATTATTGTAAAATGGCATTTGATATGAAATGGATTCCTAAAAATAAAAAAATAAATTCCAAACCAATTTACAATAATCAGTTATTATACTCGTCTCTAGTTGTATCTAAGTTAATTTTATTCCAGCATCAGCTACAATAGAAAAGTATCAACACTAAATCCACAGTAACCTAGTGTTTGCCATGTATAGTAAATATTATGAATTTTATTAGAACTGATATGTAGGTATAATAATTAACAATAGATGAATAAATTACATTGAGATGTTTACACCAAACGAAAAAATTGTCATGCTTAATTGACTATCTACTATTAAATAAAATCAATTGTCAATGCCAAATAGATAATCTAATATTCTATTCAACATCAGTGCTTATGTGGAGTCCTCAATCAGCAGTAATTTAACATTCTTTTTATAAATGTACCTATTTTTAGAATGTTTTAATATTAATTTAATAACATCTCAATAGTGTTTGCTGCAGATGGCGTTGTAGATACCTATAGCCAGGTTAACAGGTACAAATAATTTAAACATTATTACAACTTGATATCACTTTAACATTCTAAAGTTTTTACTTGGATTTAGATAGCTAAATAATAACAGAATAATATATTTGTATAGTTTGGACCTATCGGTTGTCACCTATATAGGTAATAAGTAAAATTCTATACCTAAGTATTGATAAAATCATTTATTTTACTTACTTGCAATTGAAAAATAGTATCTTCAATTTTTTTTATTTTTGAATTAAATCTATTCACATTATTATATTTTTCCATCATCTCTGAATCATATGTATTCACTATTAGAGCTTTTCTGATTTTTAAATCGTTCCTAAGATATAACATTATTACAAGAAATCTTATTTGATTTAAATGCCATGCTATAATTAATTAATAATATAATATACTATATAGGTATTAGGTATAATTTGTTTCCTTACATGTTGCTCTTGTCTGTGATAAAACATTATTCAACAATAATGATTGATCAGGGCTCGGGACTTATAGCAATTAAAATCATTAAAATAAGCGCTTAAAAGCATGATTTATAAGCATTTAAAAAATTTAAATTTGAGCATAAATATTTAATAAAAAAAACAACTTTTTTTTACATGATTAAGTAGGTAAATTTGTAACTGTGCTAAAAATAATATAATTAAATATTACAAAAAATATTGAAACAAAATGATTAGGAAAAGTTTATAACTAAAAATAAATCTTTATATTATAAAAAGATCAAACTTCACTTTTGAGACATTTTCTTAGAAATTTTCTGAAAAAACTATCCATAAAAATAGCAAATGCTTTAAGTCCCGAGCCCTAATAATGATAAATACATTTAAAAACATAAATAAACAATATTTTAAATGATAGGATTACGAATCGATATTCCCTACAATCATAATATAGGTACAAGAATAATTAACTTAGAGCTCTGAATGGGACTGTTTTTTTAAATTCTAACTCGGTCAAACATTTTTACTTTCTAGATTTTTAATCAAGTACCTATGGTAATTAAAATAAAAAAAAGTCTGAATTTTTAAAACTTCAAGAATTTTTGTAAAATAGGAAAATGATAAAAAAGTAACTCAGTTGTAATGAGTAAGTGGATAGTAGCTAACTTTAACATAAAATATTAATGAGAGAGATCCGATATCACACCCAAGCGGTATAATGATTTGAATTCACAAAAACATTGGCATGAATAGTCCCAAAATTTCTATTTTTTAACTTTTCTCCAAAACTATTATAGCTAAAAAGTTGGTTGATAGCTCATTAAAAAGGGATACAAAATGTGAGATTAAAAATTTTGATCTCTGACTTGGCAAGAGTTTTTTTAAAATAAATTTAGCCTGTCTAATTTGGTTCAACCTAACCTTGTTTTTACCTAAAATTTGATAGGTATGTTTAATGTTTAATGTGTAATAAAAACACACAGATTTTTTTTTTAATTAAAATTATTTGTTTTTAAATTAATACATTTATTTTATTGTTACTATTTGAAATACGAGTATGAACTTGTAAGCGTAAGCCTGACTCGGTCCAAACAACTCACACCAAGTGTATACTGTAATACAAACCCAGTTCTGGACAGGGCCAAAAAGAGCTGGACTGGGCTAGCGTGGTCCGTACAGAGCTCTAGTAAGTACCTATATTTACCTGATTTGCATACGAATATTTTTTTTAATCTCGTTGTTTTTTGCATTTGACTCAATTTTTGATAACAAGCTTTTTGCATCTAATTGTAAATTCACAATTGTATGTTCGTGTTCTTTCATTACCGCAACAATAATTGCTTCTGATTTCATTCTAAAAAGATAATATCAATGTACCTATATTAGACATTTTACTTGTCTAATCGATAATGTTTTGATAGATATTAATTTATCATAAGATATTATACACGTACTTCCTATTAATAAAATATTAATAAAGTACCAACTAAATATAATAAATAAATACGTTTTATTAATGAATTAAACATACATTTTTTTTTTCGTGACAAACTGTAATTGTCGATCTACAGCGTTGAAGTAATGTACAATTTGATTTTTTTTTACCGATCTTCGTCTGAATGTCATGTTTAATTTGTTCATATTTTTGCTGTTCCTTATTTATCATATTGCGTTTATAATTATTGGCGACATTATAGAAATCTCCTTTTAAATTTCCTTTAAAAATTGCTTTGCTGTTCGCTTCCAATTCTTCAATTATTCCAGTAACAAATTGGATACTCAAACTTACGTTGTGCTTCACAGTGAAATACTTCTTTAAAGCACATTATAATAAATTCATATCAAATTAATATTTATTATCAGCAGAGTTTATAATTATAATATGCACTAAAAAACAATGCTTATGCATTAGAAATGTTTAATTCTCAGTAAAATATGCAATCATTTTTTTTAAAATAAAATTTACATTTATATGGAAATAAGGTTTAAAAATACATAATTATTCAAAAATGTATTGTATTAGTATAATAATATGTATTATTGTTTAATATGATAATAATAAAAATATTATTTATTGTTTAAAACTTTTAACATTTTTTTCTTAAACTTAAGAACAATTTAATTTTAATTCTATCAAAATAGGTATATTTACAGTAAATAATTATTGATAAACATATGATGGGATTTGGGATTTAATCGACCGTTAGAAAAGTTCGTTAACACGATGAGTGTACACAGACGTAATTCTAAAGGCTAGAAAACCATTCTATATCGTCTAAATCTCTCATCCCCGATAACCGATAGTATAAACTTAAAGGGTTTACCCGGAAAAATAAATTCACGTCAAATAAAAATATTTATGACATTATAATATTTATCTTTATTTTTATAAATAAGATTTATATTTTATAGCTGAAATTTTTATTTATTTTATATTAACAAAAACTCTAATAGGTATAGGTAACTAGTAACTACATAATTTGAATTTGATATAATACAAGTATGCAAAAATATAAAACAAAAATGTTTGGACTTGAATAATTGTATAATACCAATAATGGTACCTACAAATAATTATGAAACAAATTTGTATCAAATCAGATTTTGAATATACATAATTTCTTAAAAAATA
The DNA here is from genome assembly GCF_020882245.1 of Rhopalosiphum padi. NCBI lineage: Eukaryota > Metazoa > Arthropoda > Insecta > Hemiptera > Aphididae > Rhopalosiphum > Rhopalosiphum padi. The sequence goes on from NC_083599.1 coordinate 44,678,307, forward strand.
TGTAAATGCATGTGAAGTTGCGATCACTGAATTTTTCAGGCATTGAAGCATCTGCAGTTGTATTTTAACGTGCAGATTTATAATATTATCTATACACGATTAATGATTATATTAAACAAGGTTAGGAAATTTTAGTCTTTATGTGCATAAATATAAATTAAATGTAGGTATTTAAATTGTTTAATACTTATAGTATAGGCATACGCCATACGGCTGTCGGCTATACTATGCTATACTATAATATTGTTGCCGTTGTGCATATTTTTTCAAATTTAAATCTTATATTTTACTCCCGATGTGATTATGCCTATTTATAAGTGTAATGTATATTACATTGATTAATCATTAATGACTTATTACTGTAAAACCAATAGTACCTAATTAATACCCACATTCATCGTTCTGCTTTAAGAAATTAATAAAGTCTTTAAGTGTTAGAGAGTAAAATCCGATAATAAAAATAATTATTAGGTATTATTATAAATACTGACAATACTGGTATTTTACTTATACCGCCATACCGGAAATTTCTTAGTCTAAGATTTTTAGCCAAGTTATTGGTTTTATAATGATGTGTGTTTTTTGTGTCATCACCTTTTGGAGTAGTAAAAAGGGCAGGCAAGTGGGTATCGCTCTGTTGTATAGTAGAGGTGGAGAGTAGGTCACTATATTATGGTCAATGGATGTGTTAAATTTGAATTCAATGACAGGTATATTATTGATCATTGTTTACGAAAAAACGATTCTGAACGGAGATGATTTGTCAGTCTAGGATATATCTATTATATTAATTACCTATACATTTTTTTTTTTGATAAAAATAATTTATTTTTTTCAACTACTAGTAAAAATCTCAATTTTCTACGGTTTATACTTTTTGAATAACAACAAATATTTTAAATCGTCTTTTTAATTTTAATTTAAATTTCATACGCTTATAAAATGTTTTCTATATTGACGCTGGAGTTTTTTTTACAGTTATCTGAAGAAAAACTTATGGAGAACCTTGTATTGGATTTTTTAAACTTAGGTATAATTCATAAAAAAATTTATGAATTTTCCACTTCAAAATTCCTTGCAAACTTTCGCGATTTTTACATATTTTGTGAACATTTGAACTTTAAAAATGTATTACAAGTAAATTAGTTGTATGATGATTTATTAATGATTCAAACTTTTTTAAATTTATCATTTAATATTATTGAAATTATACAAAACGTTTCTGGTTATTTTAGCCAAATATAAAATACAGGTCTATATACAATTTATTCAATAATAACAAAAGGCCGGAATTTTTTTATGATGCATGTCGTTATTTTCTGCATCAGGTATATGCATTATGCAGTCAATGAGCGAATGAGTTTCCATAACCATAAGTCACTACTTGATTGATTAAATCAGCGGTTCCCAAACTGTGCACCGCGGTGCCCTAGGGACACCGTGAGCACTTCCTAAGGGCACCGTGGTCTACGTTAATTTGGTTATCAATGAGTTTTTTTTTTTGTTCTGTCTTTCGTATTATTCACAGCAGAGCACCGTGGCTAAATTGGGTCCAAAAAAGGCACCGCGGAAAAAAAAGCTTGGGAACCGCTGGATTAAATAATAACAATTTATATACCTAGCATATTTATATACCTAGCATATTTATATACCTAGCATATTTATATACCTAGCATATTTTTTGCATACTCTGACGTTAGTTGTAGCACATGTTCATGTGTTTGCATATTTATAATCACTGTAAATTTCCATAAGTAAGTTTACCCATGATAATACCTAAACGAGACTTACAGTTGAGCTCTACGCGTTCTAGCTTAATTGTTTATTTTATCTAATTTTGTTGATAAAATGTTCAAATCAACACGTATACATGATATACATTAGGTACAACTGCTACTTGCTTCTTGCTAGTAATAAACATTTATATTTATATTTTTACGAAAAATTAAAGTAGACTCACCAAGTGATACTGGAAATTTATGAGATCTTATGTATTTAATGATATATACAATTTATATTTCGAAATTATTTAAAAAACAAATTTATATAATTGTACTAATAAATGTTAAAAAAAATGTTTTTTAATTTGGATTTTCTCGATAGGTTTAATTAATGTTGATACGCCAATAAAATTATAATAATATTTATTACTAAAAATATCTATTATAATTAATCTAACATATACATATATACATATATATATATATATATATATATTAAGTATACATCAATAAGGTGTTAATAAGTACAAAGTATACGTTTTGAGCATAAAATATAATATATTGCTTTTAAATATTAAAATTGTTGTGATTTTAAAATAGTAAATAATAATATTATGAAATAAAACAATATAACAATAATACAATTTGTTTTAGGTGAAGAACAATGTAATTTATTAGAGGAACGGCTTTGGGAGAACTTTAAAGGCGCATTTTTTGTATGTACCTAATAATATACAAATATTTGCGTGGATACTAATTGTATATTCTATGAATATTTTTCAAGCTTTTCTTTAGATATATCTATCTGATTCGATTCTATTAACATGTTCATACTTTCATAGTACATCTCAAGCAGGATATTTTGATATATTAATTATATTTTATTAATATATTTAGCCTATCATCGAATATACATAAACAAATATATATATAGGTAAGTTTAAAAATGTATATTCATAACAGTTGAAAAGAATATAGAATGTTGTGTGGATACTTAACATCACGCAATCGAAAATTATTTTGATCTCACTGTAGAATTTTCGTAATAAAAAAGTAAAAAAAAACATACAGGTCTAAGGTATACCTTATACAATATTCATATACAGTATACATTTATACTTTTTTACGTATACGTACAGCCGTACAGGGTAAATATAATGTAATACTTACATCAGACAAACCGTTTGCGTTGGTAATAAAATTAAATAAACAGGGAAGTATCGTATTCTTCGTTTCTTTGAAGTATATGTTAATGTTGTCCATTTGACAGTGTAATTTGTAACGATAGTGTTGTAACCTCGTTGGCATAAACGTTGAATAGTCTTAGGCGTTTTGCATTTTCAGAATAAACATTAAGTATGAGGGCCTACATCTCACTTTTACCTATTTACCACAATTAAATACATACACTACCTATTAACAATACATATAGATACACGACAACAACGCGTCAACGCGTTATCGATTTAACATAACACTATAACAGACAATAACCGTGAGCAACCATCCTTTTTTTGTGAAGTTTGCATTTTATTAGCAGTTAGTTTACCCTTTTAAAATACATATCTAAACGCCAGAAATTGGCAAGTCATGGCCGATCACCGGTGGAAGGTTTTACGGGGCACCGGGTCCTAGCAATTTTTTTTATGTAGCTGAAATATTTTTCCATGAAATGCCCTAGCGCTTATATAGTTATACTTATATGGTATTTTTTCTTTTATTTTATATAACTTACTACTTACCTATCTAAATACAGTTTTTTACGCATAATACAATTAATGAATTAAACATTTACACACGAACTCTTGAAATATGTATTTATTTTTAAAGCATTATATCAAAATATTATTTTGCTCCGTGGTATTAAATTATGATAGCTTAATAGTTAAGGGGCTAAGTAATGTGCAAACAGTTCAGCTCCCATGTAGTGGTTCAAAAAAACTGTGCGTGTAACAATAATTACGTGCGGATGAATAAGTGAATCTTCTTTCAGTCATACAACTGATATTAGGTGTGTATTAAAATAAAATAAAAATAATAAACTTTACTATGTGGGTTTATGTAATAAGTGAAGATATATGAAGCTATTCATTCTAAGAACGGTATATCAGGTCCGATCCCGAATGAGGGCCTAAAGTTTTTTGTTCCTTTTTTTTGTATTGTGTCTTCAACACGAATGATTATGACACCGGATAATTGATTATATTATTAAAAATTTTGATTATTATATTTATTAACTAAGCTAAATCAAACGAAATTTTAGCATGCCCAGTGGTTTGTCGTTCTTCGTTGTGCGAGTACTATTACATTTTACATAATTATTATATTATTAACTATTAATAAATTTTGTATTTCTATATGTGTTATCGGTATTATATTTGTGAATTATTACAACAAAAAATATTTTTTTTTTTGTTTTACCTACTGAGTTTGGTCGATAGACTATTAACTAGTCAGTCATATCGGCTTCATGAGCTATTAAAATGCAACTGCTTGCATTTTAATAGCATTTACAATTTTTGAGCCCTGGGTCAACTATATTTTTACGCCCCCCCCCCCCCCCGAAAAAAATAGGTCCACTTTTTTGATTTTTCTTAAGAGGGCGGCATACCCGGTATGTTGTCTTTGTCTTACTAACGTATATTATAACAAATTTTCATATAGCAAAACACATAGGTATGTTAGCTTTAATAATAGAGTACATTCACTTATTATCAAATTTAAAGGTAAGAATATTATCTTGAAAATGAGATATGATTTTATTAATATTACCTATCATTTTAAAGTTTAAACTTAAAAGTGAGTTATAGCTGTGTTCTGTGTAAAATATTACAACATTAAATTGTTCATAACTCACTTTAAAATGATAATATCAATAAAAGTATATTTCATTTTCAAGATAATATTCTTACCTTTAAATTTGATAATAGGTAAATTTACTCTAATATTTAAGCTAATATCACAAAATGTGTTTTGGCGAACGAAATTTTTTATGATATACGTTAGTAAGAGACAACATAACGGGTATGTCGTTTCTCTTAATACGTTTTTAGTTATAATTCTTAATTTGTCAATTTGTCATGTTTTAATTACTATTATTAAAATCTAAGTTTAACAATAAATAATATTATACATTGCAAAAAAAATCTACAAAAATGAATACAATAGGTACAATGGTTATAATTGTTTTCTATATGGCTAATTGGCAAAATCTTCAATAATATCTTATTAATCTAATTATTCTCTTGTGATTTTCGATTTTATGTTGAGAAAAGCTAATGCATTAACAGGGCCGGATTTAGGGGAGGGCAATCGGGACGTCAGCCCCGGGGCCTCCACAATAGTGACTTCGGAAAAAAAATCTTTCAAATTACAAATGCACTGTCATCTCGCCATCCCGTCGAAAGTGGCCAATAGGATTCATTTTCAAAAATGAAGATTATAAAAAATAGACTTCGAACCAGGATGGGACAAAACCGTCTATCAAAACTTTTTCTCCTGAGCATTGAAAGCGATTTACTCCGGGAACTGGATTTCAGCGAACTTATCAACGATTTTTCGGCGAAAAAAGATCGGAAGGTTCCGTTTGTTAACATTTAAATTTAATTTCTTGTTTCCGATTATAATTATATATATGTTTGTTAAATCCTAATAAAAGAAAAAGAATCTACTTTGAAAAAAAATTGTTCATGTTATTTGAAAAATAATTTGGGGCCCCCTCCCCACTCCTCTAAATCCGACCCTGGCATTCAGTGTTTCTTCTTTTATTTCATGTATATATATATACACGTATGCACACGTATGAATGCGTAATAAAATTTATAATGAATCATGGTTCGAAATAATGCATATATTTTACAAAAAACGCGAAAACATGAATAATCCCCATACTACGCGGGTTAAAGCAGCATTGCAGCAACCCTAGCTTACGTAGCATATTATAAATTTAATCAGTAAAGACCATAACGCATTATATATATAGTATAAAATAATTAGGTAAGTATATCATATAATAGTTTCATAGTTCTTGTCACATAATATTAAGCCGTAAACGTAGATCGTACATACAAAATATGTTATTTTTTCTTTTCCAAAAGTGTTGTTTTGCGGGACTTTGTTCATATTATGCACAATTCATAGACGTAACTAGAGGGACTTGAGTGGGCTTCAGTCCCCCAGAGTTTTTGGGTAATTGTATGTGCTTATAAACATAACACATAAAACATATTAGTATTAACTTTATTTTTGCCTACAATATAAAATAGTATAATGTTTCATATAAACGAATAATCATTTAAGTCAGTTGTAAACACCATTAGAAATAATAAATAATAATCTAATAAAATAATATTTGCTAAAAAACATTTTAATCTAGCCCCCCTAACTTAAAAGACTAGTTGCTCCTATTAAATGCACTCTAAAAAAGTCTTCGGTGCCCCAGAGTGTGCAAGCGCATGGCTGCTTATGCACAAACGGAAATTAAAGCTGCAAATTCAAAGGCGACACCGTGGGGGTAATAAAATGTACTTGATTTAAATTGAGGAACATATCAAAGTTATTGCAATGTTCTTATAAATTTATAATTATCAGTCTTACTAGTGGATCATAATAATCTTAGGAATTCAAAATTTGCAAATCAGAGGTCGAAGGAACAATTATGCTAACTAACACTTGTGCTTTGGATACTTTGGTTGCTTAATAATTTTAAATATAATATAGATATATTATTTTTTATTTATGGAGTCCAGACTATGGACTTCCCCCTGAATAAATGCTTGCATACTGTATATACTAAGGCAATCATCTATTTGCTCACTTTTATTTACTTTTTATTGATATTTTTTTGATAAATTATTATGTTAAAGGTTAAACAATCCAATAAATAAATTTACAGTTAAATTAAATTTAAACGATCCTTGAATATGAAAAAGTTCTAGAAGTACTACAGGTTTTAAAATACATACATACATAATATATGCACCTACATTCATCAGATAAAATGATGCAATTTTTTTTTTTTAATTAATTCGACTTAATTTAAAAAAAAAATAAATAACCTAACTGAGTTAAAATATTGTATTAAATAGTCGGCTTGACTAAAAAAAAATGTAATCAAAAACAGTAAACACATAGAAATGATAAAGTTTTAAATTAAAATTAAAATTGGAAAAAGGAATAAGCAATGAAAAATTCAAATTCCCAAGATTAATAATAAATCATAGATAAAAAACGCAATTATAACTAATCACCATTTTATGATTTAAACATTTAATAATAATAAAATTACCAATTATAGTGTTATAATATGCTTATAAATAAAACAATGTAATAAATAATAATAATCAAAATATTAATTTAACTATATTTATAGACAAATGACAATAATACTTGTTTTTGTTAAGTTATATAAAAAAATATTTTTATAAAATCAACAATGTTTTGGGAACCATTGTAAATTAATATACTACAAATAGACAAATAATGCATATTATGTATTCTATAGCTAAAAATTTGCTAAATTGCTGAAAACAAATTTTTATGTTGTAATATGTGTATGTTCCTTACATAAAAAAAAAAAATTATATAAGTAACTATTATTAATTGTAAAGAACACATAAATGCTTTAAAAGAAAAAGGTATCAAATTAAAATGCACAATATAGTACTAAATATTTTAAAATAAAAAAGTAATAAAATACAAAATGAGAAATAAAATAAAATTTCATAGTAAAAAAGTATAACTTATTTTTGTTTAGTTATAACTTTATAACAGTCCATTCGCAACATCAAATGCAGAAGTTCTTTGTCTTAACACTACAATGGCATTATGCAGTTTTAGCGCCGGACCAAGAGGAATGTTTAATATATCCGTTAAATCTTTTTGGGTTAACATTAAAAATGCATCACCATCAATTTCCTGTATTAAAGAAAAAAGTGAAAAAAAAAGGATAAACAATCAATTTATATTATAAATTATAAAACAAAATAAAATATTTATACCTGATTTAAAAAATAATTAGATATTTTGATTCGATCAGAGGGATTATCATCTGTATAATTATTAGAAACTACTATTTCAACAAAAGTAGCTACTTCTTTTACAGGCCATTTTCTTACATCAGTAGTATTAAATATTGGTATGTCTTGTAGAACATTATGTCTGGTCCATGCATTAAGCCTAGGACGTTTAAAAGAGCCATAACCATAGCTCGTATAATCATTAACACCTTTAATTATTTCTAATTCATCCATTGCTTCAACAGCTCTTTTATAAACAGTTTTTGAACGACCGTTGGGTATCTTTTTTATTAAATTATTTTTTAATCTACACCAAATATAAATTGTTTTAATGAAATATTTTTTAAATAGTAATTGATAAATATATATTACTTGTTATTGATTTTTTTAGACTTTTTGTACTTTTTATACTTTTTATACTTCTTAAAACGGTATCTTTTTAGTTTATTTGACTTCAATTTTTCTTTTTTATTATCTTCTGTAGTTACATCAGTACTCACAGGTTCCAAACTACTTGAATACATTTAAATTTGTATTAAACAATAAATCATACATGTATAAAATAAATACACACAGACGTAATATGTTAATGTTATATATCAATACAATTTTTTTAATTACCTTGGAACTGAAGATAATAGATCTTCAGGTGTTATTCTATCAGGTTTAATTATTAACCCAGAAATTAATTTTTTCCATGACTCAAATTCATATGGGCAATCTTTAGCAAATACATGAGTATTTTTGGAAATATTTACATTGCCTTTACCATTACAACCAGGAACTCTACAAGACCAAAGTATTGCGTTTGCTAAAAATAAATATAGATATTATCAATAAAATAATAAATAGTAACATGATATAATTGTATATTTAATTAACAAATAAAAGATAAAAGTGGTAAGCTTAGATATTGTGCAGCTTTTTCTTAAGCATTAAAGTAAATGTATGAAGTTTCACATTTAAGATTAAAAATGTTAATTTTTTTTTTCTTTTTGTTTTAATTCCAACACATAATTTTATATTGAAAATACATGAGGCATATATTGGTTAAAGAGTATATGATATTACACCCAAAGAAAAATTGAAGTGTTTATACATTCTTCTTATTATATCTTTAAAATATTTTTTAGTTTAGACTACAGTTGTTAATTATTACCAACCCAATATGTGATAATAGATATTATGGTTTGTATGGTCTGTTGTGCATTTATGTAATAATAATTATTGGTATTTTTAATTTTATGATCAATCAAGAACTTGTTTAGACATTTAATGTTCTTTGTGAAGTATGTCATGTAACTACTCTAATGTCAAGAATATATAAACAAATTGTCAAATAAAAAATACATAACAAACAAATATTAAACATGGTTTATTCTAATGGGAGGATTCTTTACTTCATGATTCATATCATTTTTCATTCTCATTGTCATTAGTCATCACATATGCTTACGATTCTTCATATAAAGAGTGAAAAAAAGTTATGGTTTCTGATATTTAAAAAAAAGAAAGACTGCAAGAGAGTACAATTAGTTGAAATTTATAAACTATCCCTCTATTATATATATGATATTTACAATAAAGCATAAAATAGTTCAACAACACGTTTTGACAAAAAAGAGCTATGATTAAAGAGACAGACAAATTTTGATGTTTTTATTTTTCTTTTGCAATAAATTACTTGAATAATTTTTTTTTTAAAGGAATTAAAATTACAAATAGTTTAAATTACAGGAATTAATTAGAATGCTTACCTTTAAATAGCTCAATTGGGTGATTAGTTTTTAAACACCATCCAAGTGGATGAATATTTGGACTGTCATCTTCAATCCAGTGTGCATATATAGTATCAAATCCATCATAAAGTATTTTAAGTTCATCTCCTTTAACATCTACTACTTTAGCAATTCTAATTAATGAAGGATTTGCAATATCTACTACTTCAATTGCCATGCTATTAGTAAATTCTCGTAATGGTCTGCGAAAAAATGCATCTTCTGGTACAGGTTGACTATTAGTTTCTTTTAAATATTTAGTCCAAGAAAAAGGTTTTTTGCCTTTGCAATCTAAATAAATTACAGTATTTATTTAATATAAATTTATAAGAGTAATAATGTAAAAATAATATAGTTACCATCGTAACCACGAGGTGGACACAAAGATCGCCCATTTTTATCACACCATCCCACTGGATGTATATTAGTTGATGTGATATCTGTCCAGTAGTCAAAATCATCTGTCCAACCATCAAAATGAATACGTATACGATTTCCCAAAAAATCAGCAATAGTAGCAACACATATAAGCTGTTTTGATGTTGTGCGTGTTAATTTATCTAAAGCTTCTAGTTTAGCTCCAATATAAAATGAATGATTCGTTATACGATTCTAGGTACAATAATTATATCATAATATAATACATTTATATGTGTATAAAGTTTTAAAAATTAATGAAACATTGTTCTTATAAAAAAAATAAACAAGTATGTGTAATATCCATACAAAAATATAATTAAATATGCAACTTACAGTATTTAAGGCAGTAGGAAAATTCCATTTCGGAGCAGGCGTAATACCAGGTATATGAAGGTAATCAGTCCACCTGAATGGTTGATTATAATTTTTTGGTGGTTGCAAAATGCGAGAGTTTTGTTCACACCATCTAGGGAAAAATAAATCTGGGCAATTTGCATTTACCCAAAAATTATATATATCTGGATAGCCATCAAAGTGTAACTTAATGCGATATCCTGGTGAAAATTAAAATTAAATTAAGTAAATCTTAAGCATAATTTTAAAGTTAAAAAAAAAATACAACTAATACTTACCACAAACTTCCACTACACTCATTACACAAAATAAGGCTTCATGTTCTGGATCAATACCTTCTAATCTTTGTCCAACTTTAAAAGGATTAGCATCTAATGGAAAAGGATTGTCAAATAATCTTTTTGGAGCAGGTACATAATCAGTATGTTGCAAATAGCTCAATATTTTTTCTTTTTCTAGTTTACCCTGAAAAAATACAAGAAAGGTTTTACTACTTATTAAAAAATAAAATTATAAATAAATAATTCTACATTTTCAACAACTGTGGTAGTAGCTCTAATTGACTTTGAAGATTTTCTTTTATTTTCTGATTTTTGAAAAGAACGATTTACAGTTATTGGTATTGCAGATGCAATAGGCTCGTAGGCCACCTTACAAAGTTTTTCAACTTTATGCCCAGATACATCTTCTTTTTGAAAAGATGGTAAGCTTTGCTTCCTTTTATTAATTCTACTTCTCAATTTTGCTAAAAGCATTTTTCGATCAATCGGAGGTTTTTTTGAAAAATCTGTATTTTCTTGTGGTTGTCCAATAACAACAGGCTTTTCTGTAGCTAACTTTAGTTTAGTAGCTAATCTTTTACAACCCTTGCTACAATACATAAAATCAATCATTTCAAGTTTGTATGCTACTGTACTACAATATTCATATTCACACGTAACAAATTGACCAGGTGGAATCGCTAAAAAATAAATATAAAGTTTAAAAATATATAACAAGACATAATAGCATATTATATGAACTAATAATAAATAATAAATATTGTTATACCTAGTTGATGTTTTGTTGTATTAATTTTATTGGGAGATGATTTTGGTAATATTCTCTGAGTAGTAGTAACTTTTGGTAATAAATCCTTAATTAATGGTTCTAACGATATTTTCTTGTAACAAACGTTGGGTTTGTTACTAAATTTATTCAATTTTGTATTCTGAAAAATGACAACCTTTAATTATGTACTACTTTATTAAAAATATTTAATAAATCATACATTTGCTGCATAAACTTTATTAGGAATCATCTTCAATAATTGATGAGTAGGAATTTTAGCAATAGTTCTGTTGGGATTATCATTTTTTTTCATAATATGAACAGGAACTGGTTTACCATGTATCATAACAGTAGCATTCGGTTTTGTTTTTGATTGGTTAATGGAACTTAAAGGAACTAATCTTACAGTTTTTTGTTCTTTAGCAGTACATTTACCTGTAATAAATATAAAAAAAATAAGTAGTTTATAAATGACTGTAAAATTATAATTTACAGTTTTTACCAACCATATTTTGTTATAGCTAATGGTTGACCATATGTTTTGATTAGAGATTCAGGCTTTGATGATAGTTGAAAAAATCCAGGTGTAGGACAAAATTCTTGTTTAATATTAGTATTTAATATAGTCTTATTAATATTATTATTTAAAATAACCACATTTCTATGATTATTTATTACATCTTTACTAGTAATAGTATGGGGTATATGTTTTTTCAGTCCACTGATATCTCCAAAATCAGTTAAATTTGTATTTTTGTTTAATGATGATAGAACTTTTTCTTGTTGATTATGTTTAGAATCTGTAATACTTACGCCAATCTTCATTTCTTTAGAGCTTGATGGATCTGTATGAGGTTTAAATTTTCTTTTTTGTTTTCTAATAAATGAATTTGTAGATCTCTGTTGTATAAGTTGAAAGTTAGTGTTTGATGCAAATAAATGTTTGAATTTTTTTTTTTTATTTTTTCGTAAAGCTTTGTATCTTTGATTCTGAAATTCTTTGAAGTTAACAACAAATTTTGATTTAATATCTTTAATTTTTGGTTTTTCTTCAATTGCATTAAATTTTTCGGCGACTGTTACTGGTATTATAGAATTTAATGGTTTTAACAAAGGTGATTTGGAAATACAAGTCGGCAAGTTTGTGACTTTTCCATTTTCTATGTTAGTTAATACATATTTACCATTTTTTTGTGGATTTATAACTAGTTTTGACTTTAAGTCATTTGGAGATATTATTTTGAATCCAGGTTTTAATGTCGAAATGCATTTATTATTAGTAATATTAACAGGATTTAACTTGGATTGTAATCTTTTAATAATTGTATTTGTTGGATTGATGCGTGTATTGGAAGGTATTATAGAGAAAGTTGATGGTTTTTTAATTTGGCCAGTCATAACTGAAGGAAGTATTTTCACATTAGATATAACTTTTTGTGGTACAGCAATTTTTTCTATATTCAAAGAATATGTGTTTGGTCTTAGACATACATTATTTTGATTTTTATTAAGCGTTTTTAAAAACAAAGGAGCTTTGATCAGTTTGTTGATTGGTATCTGTTGTGTAGATTTTTCAACCTTAATATTATCAAGAATTTTTAAACTAACAGTTTTTTTTTGTTCAAGTACTATAGTTGAAGTAGGTTTATTTATTTTGGAAACTTCTATACCATGTTTCTTATTGTTATTATCCAATAAACTATTCAAATCACGACGAGTATTATGAAAATGTATATTAGATGATTTGACAAAAGCTATAGCAGGAAGTATGTGCTTTACTGGAATTTTACGATTAGATAATGATATTTCAACATCATCAACTTTAAAATGATCAATTTTTTTTCGTTCTTGAATTACAGTTGAGATAGATTCATTTAATTGGGTAACTTCTTTACCAGTTGAACTACTGCTATTATTCAATGAACTACTTATTTTGTGAGGATATATATTGTTTTCATTTTTAACAGAAGTAGTTACAATAATTTGATTTACTGGCTTTTGTTGTTTAGATATTTCAACATCATGTATATCTCCAATTTTAAAATTTTCCGTTTTATTTATTTCTTGGAGTTGAGTTGAAATGGATTCATTTAATTGGGTAACTTCTTTACCAGTTGAACTACTGCTGTTATTCAATGAACTACTTATTTTGTGAGGATATATATTGTTTTCATTTTTAGCAGAAGTAGTTACAATAATTTGATTTACTGGCTTTTGTTGTTTAGATATTTCAACATCATGTATATCTCCAATTTTAAAATTTTTTGTTTTATTTATTTCTTGGAGTTGAGTTGAAATGGATTCATTTAATTGGGTAACTTCTTTACCAGTTGAACTACTGCTGTTATTCAATGAACTACTTATTTTGTGAGGATATATATTGTTTTCAATTTTAGCAGAAGTAGTTACAATAATTTGATTTACTGGCTTTTGTTGTTTAGATATTTCAACATCATGTATATCTCCAATTTTAAAATTTTTTGTTTTATTTATTTCTTGGAGTTGAGTTGAAATGGATTCATTTAATTGGGTAACTTCTTTACCAGTTGAACTACTGCTGTTATTCAATGAACTACTTATTTTGTGAGGATATATATTGTTTTCAATTTTAGCAGAAGTAGTTACAATAATTTGATTTACTGGCTTTTGTTGTTTAGATATTTCAACATCATGTATATCTCCAATTTTAAAATTTTCCGTTTTATTTATTTCTTGGAGTTGAGTTGAAATGGATTCATTTAATTGGGTAACTTCTTTACCACTTGTACTACTGCTGATATCTAATGAGCTACTTATGCAGTGAGATTTTAAATTGATTTTAATTAGTTTAGGTACATTTACAACAGAAGTAGTTGTAATCATTTGTTTAACTGGCACCTGTTGTTTAGATAATTCAACACCATTATTATCGCCAATTTTAGAATGTTTAGTTTTAGTTTGTTCTACTTCAATTAAAGTAGATTCATCTAATTTGGTATTTTCAATACCACTTGTATTACTGTTGTTATTTAATGTATTACTAATGTTACAATGCGATTTGTGAGGATCTTTCAATGAATCTGAATCCATATTTGTTGCTGTGTTTTTATTAGATTAAAAATCATTTATTTCTTCAGAATGATAAGTGATAGCCATATTATATCCTGGAAAATATTTTAAATTAATTAAAATTTCTCTAGTAAATATTGTACATATAGTTTTTCAATTATGAACAACAATCAGATATCACCAGAGTAAATTACACAAACCAAAATAAAAAAGAATCTAAAAAATAATTAATTGTATTAATTTGTAAATACTTAAAAAGCATGTTACATTTGTGCCTACTTTAGTGGGTATAATAATTGTATATATTAATCAATTGTAAAAAATAGAATATCTAGTATAAGTAATAGTAATCTTAATTCCAACTTAAGCGAATAGAGTAAAATAATTTATGGTATAATTCTAGATTAAACATTAATTTACAAAAACAAACTACTCATTGAACACATATATGTATTTAGTTTTCACTAAAATAAATAATTTAATATACCAACAATTCATATACATGTTTAATTCAAAGATTACACTGTTAAAATGTATAAATGTATAGTAAAAACATAATTAACATTCTTATGAGTAATGTATGATGTATATTATAAAGATACATTAGGTGTTTATAAACACACAAAATCAACATTAATGCTGTTGATGATTGGCTTAAAAACAGTACTTGAATTTGGAAAAGAAGGGGGGAATGTGTGTAATGTACTTGGACATTAAAATGTCTTATTGAATAGGATTTAATTAGAAGAAGTACCCTTGCCTTACATTTATATTTTGTATTTAAGCATTTTGACCACAAACACCTTGTCCTTTTAAATTAAAAAATAATATCAATACAGTTTCTATTAATAAAAATTTATAATGTTAAGTACATCCCTAATAATAATATATATATGCTTAAGATTATGAAATAATCTTGACATAGCAGTAATTAACAAGTTAAATTCTAGTTTGATAGATGTAAAAAGTAAAAATAAAAAAAAGATCAATGTGATAAATGGTTTTTAAATAATGTTACTTATTATTAGGATTAAGATAACCTTAAGAACTAAAAAAAAAGATGTGTGCAAATATCCTTTTAAAATAATCAAACATAGTATTATAAAATGCATTAAAAAATTATATCATTCCTAATTCATTTTTAAATATATACTATTTATACATTTTTAATAGAAATTTTATGTTTCATATTTGAGTGTTTACGTGTGTTGTGACCAGCAAAACTAATTTACCATTAATACTATTAGTAAGCAATTACTTACTAGCATATGTTAAAATATATACACAGTGATTCTTTTATCATTAAACACTCATTATTTCAACATTTTTAGTTTTATACTTTTCTAAAACTACAAACATTTTTATTGTTTTCAACTTTATATTTAATAGTAAAATCACTATCAACTTTTGATTTTTAAATAGGAATCTATATTTAAAACGTCATAAAATAGTAGGGCTATTTATTTTTTTTATGAATTTTAACATTAAAATTATTATTTTTCATTTAACTGATAGTGAGTTATAGCTGCTCAAAATTAGGTGGTTTGAGGTTTTTAGGTGTTTGTCTTACAAGTTTTACGGCTAGAGCCGTTGGTAACTACAGGTACAAAATTCATCACTGCATCAACAGTCGATAACGAGTTTATTATATATTATATGAAACAAGAAATATTATAAAAACCAAAAACCGCCCAACTTTATAAAGGTATATCTTGCTAAAAATAATAATTTGAACGTTAAAATTTATGAAAAAATAGCCTTATTAATTTAATACATTTTAAATATAGGTAGCCATTTGAAAATTAAAAATTGATAGTGGTTTCACTATTAAATAAAAGGGTGAAGAAAATAAAAATTTCATAGTTTGAGAACAACATGAAACAAAATATTTTGAAAAAATTTTTTAAAAAAAAGTCAATACTTGATGAAATAATGAGTGTTTAATGATAAAAGAATCACCCTGTATGAATTACTTGTACTGTGTGAAAGAACACATTTATTAGTCACGCGGGATAAATAATCTCCCAGTGTATTTACATTATCTAAAGGACAAGTTCATAATTACAATAAGTTTATCAAAATCACATTATAATATAATAATAACAGTTATTCTAATTGAAATTAATTTAAATTTGTTGAGTATTTGAGTGCATCTTTCAGTTTGGAAAATATTTATATTTATATTAATAAGTAAAAATTACTTCATACATTATATTTTATCTCGATCTCTATATATAAGTATATTATGCTACTAGTGATTGGTTAGTTAGAAAGTTACAATAGGCAAAATGGTATTTTTAAGAGTTGCACAAAAATCAACGCTTCTTATTGTTATTGGAATTTTTCTGAAATACAAAATGTTCAGAATTTCAGAAATGCTGAGTCTATTGTATTTCATTACGTTCCCAGACTTCTGTCAGAATTTTTAAATAACAAATGTAAGTATGAACTCACTTGAAACGTTGTCAAACTGCAGGTACGCAGTTGATTCTAAAATTAAATAGAATGGGTGTTGTTTGCAGTTGTCTATAACGATACGTACTACTACAATGAGTACAATAGAAGACGCAAATTTTTAAAGTGATACAAATTATTAACTGCATTTCCCAGCAATAATAATAACATAAGCAGTCGGTTGTAGGTTTAAAACATAGGTAATAGTCGTTACCTGTTAAGCGACAGTGCAACACACCTTTAGATGGTATAAATTCAGGAAGCTGTTAAGTTTTGCTGAACATTTGTGTTACTAATGTTCTCCCGAAACCAGCTGATTTTACTGAAATTCTGATCCGTAATCTATCAGTTTTTTTTATAAGGCTCTACAGTTTCACTACTAAATATTAAAATGACGCCAAAAAATAATCATTACAATACATTTTTGTTAGTTCTCATAAAAATCCACTGAGAATACTATCCACTATTTACAGTAACAAACTTGTCACTAACATAATTTATATTATATTATACCCACGATTATAATAAACGTGATAATAATAATTAATAACGTACAATAACGTATTATAATCGTGAGTATAGTATACTTAGAGTACCTTGGATCATATCACAGAATAACATAATATATTATTATCTAAGCAGTATACTGATAATGATTTATTCGTTAGTAAATTTTTCAATGATAAGACCTTGTTATAGTTTATCATTATTTGTATCCCTCGTGGCTCGTACCTAACTTGACACGACAATGGTTGAAAATTGCGAACATTGAATTGTTGAAGTGAACTGAACATTTAATTAGTCGTCAGAATGTACAACAAATAATTATATTTATTTCCCTTAGTGCCTTAGGTATAACCTCTCAACTTTACCTCCATTCTGAACACTCAGAATTCAGAAATCGTCATAAACAAAAAAATCAACTATATTTTAAAAGTGGGTTATGTTATCTAGCAATTTTGCTTTCTCTGTCGTTTTTTATGTTTAATTATATATTTGTGTCTAGTTAAGGGGCCGTTACACCAGCATTTGTTTTCTCTGTCTATCTCCCACATAATATGGGAACAAAGATACTCCGTATTTCCACGATTACGACTCTCTGGTTCAGTTTAGGGCAAAAGCACCTGTTATATATTTTATAAAGAAGAGTATTTCCTGTGCATTGACCGGCTAAATTTTTAATACTTACACTTTTTATAAATATGAGCATGTTTTAATTTAAAATAATTTTGATTATTTTTATCCATTAATAATTTATTCAAAATTGTAAATATTAAAAATCTATCCGGGCAATGCACAGGAAATACTTTTCTTTATAAATATATAATAGGTGCTTTTGCCCTAAACTGAACCAGAGAGTCGTAATTGTAGAAATACGAAGTATCTTTGTTTTTATATTACGTGGGAGATGCTGGTGTAGCGGCCCCTTAAGTAAATTATGTAATTGTCGAGCTAAATAGTTATGTATTGAAAGCTAATAATAATAATATTTATTAATTAATCATTTACATGAAATAGGTGATTAAGTGTATACCAACTTATGTATGGACAAAATTAATACGCTGCATTTTAATTTTACAATATGTATCTAACATCTAGGCAATTGTGGTATTGGTTTATTAAAGCTACTATATTACTATGTTGCCATTTTTATGAATTTGTATTTAAATGTTGTTTATTGTATACATAGCATATTCTCCTTTGATAATATGCAGTTTTAATTATTAATTTATTATTTTTATAGTTGTATTGATGATTTTTATATTTTTAATCAAGTAATAGTTATTTAATTGATAAATGTATGAATGTTAAATAGAAACTATTATTTCAATTAATAATTTTACAGAATACCAACAACAGTTACCTAGATTAAATATTGGTGTTTCATATTATTATTTACAATAAGTTCTAAATTTTGAGCGGAGAGATAATGTATTGATTTTCACAATGATGTGTCTATAAAAATGTTGATAAGAAATATGTTAATGGGTAAAAATGCTTTGAAATTTAATACAAGGTTTCTAATAAGTCATGGTATTTTTTTATAAACATTTAAAGTTAGAATATTGACAAAATTTGTAAAAGTCAAAAATTATATATTGTTTTGTAATTTATTAGATTAATCTTGACATCCATTCAGAGCCCAAAAAATGTTAAGTGCTGCTTTGTATAATGTAAATAAATATAATTAATAATTATTATCAAGACTCAAATTTAATTGGACATAATAGTATTATTATCTATGTTGAAACTGCTCCAATGTTTCCAAAAACAAACTATTAAGTAACAAATCTAGTTTTTAAAGAAATTATGGATAAAAAGTACTCACAAGATTTTTACTTGGAAAATGTTTAATTTATTAGTAATAATAATAGTAGTGCAAATTAAACAGATATATGCTTTATTGATAATTATTTTATTTCTATTTGAGTAGCTACCTATTTAATAAAAATTAATTAATACTTCTTATTTGAAATTGTTGTCAAATGTGATGAACAATATTATTTTAGTGCACCACTTTACTTCCAAAACTTAAGTTTAAATTTATTTAATTATTTAATAGTATAAAGTATAGAACTCATAAATAAAACAATCAGGTGCCTCTGATAATTCATATACATTAACAAACTTGGTGTTAACATCATTATTTTTGAAATATAACATAAGCACAACATTTATTTACTTTTTTACTTAGATTAAAAATAAAATATCAATTATAATTATGAACTATATTTAAATATATGTGTATAAGATAATTTTGTTAAATAAGTTAGATAAAACAAAAAATAAGAAAATCATATTTTTGCTCTCATGAAAACTAGTAGAAGTGTTGTTTGCGTTAGATTTGAAGCCATTAATATTATACTGACAAAAAAGATATGAAATACCAATACACTGTTTGCTATACCAATGGACAAACTTGTGAAATAGCCAACATAAAAATGATAACATCATAAGCTATAGAAAATAATATAATTTATAACTATGAACTTAAAACCAATTATTAAAAACATCTGTTCATATCAAATGAGCAAGTAACAACCTATAATAATATAGTTTTTATGTTACATTGAACATTAGTAAATAAGAATGATTACACCAGTTAATTAGAATAAAATACATAACCATGGTTGTAGCCAAAACTGCAAAATAAGGTTTAAATAATAATTTATTTGGACTGTCCTCGCAAAAGTATCATTAATTAATGTTATTGTTATATTATAATAATAATGTGCTATTGAAATAAGCCTATAAATGTATAATACAAAATAAATATGTTATAGGTACATATTAGATCTGTGAAGAATTAACACCATTGCACAAACCTTATATTTACTTAGCAATTGTTTTTTTATTTTTTTTAGATAAAAGTTTTATAAAATCTATACTTATAGATTATTAATATTATACATTATTATATACCTTCAAACGATTCTTTTGGAATTCCACTCATCTGCGCGCTGAAATGATTACAGCATCAATAATTAAACTGCTCGAGGAACCAGAGGTCAATGAATTAATCAAGTAAACATATGTATTCGTCAACGGAAAATGCACATAAGCTGTATTAGCATGGGCAACGGTAGAACAGAAGAGACACTAAAGGCCAGAACAGACCAACGAGTAATAGGTAAATGACAATCAGCTAATATATCGATCGATGTAGAACAAGTTGCTGGTTGTTGGTTTGTGATAAACTGATAACTGGTTTCCTCCATGACAGAGTGTCTGCTTGGAGGTAGAACACGCATACTACATTAACTATAGTATCTATATACGACCAATTTAATTCTGTTCACTGTTGATAGTTTGTTACCTCCGTCATAGGTGTAGATGATTCTGATGATTATTGATTAGTGTCTATTAATGAAGTATTGAAGTGATTTTTACGTATTTATTAGATAGTCTAGCACAAATTATAAATAAAATAAAAAAGAAGGGAAGTAGGTAACTGTTCTGCAACAGTAGGTGTCGAACAAAGCTGATTGAGTCAGTTGAGGAGTAATACATTAAAATGTATGTGTTCAATTCGAATTTGATGATACCTAAATGAAAATGAGCGAAAACAGCCTATTGCCTATACATATTACTATTAAAATACTTGGAACAAATCTAGTTTAGAGGCCAAGCTTGTTTTTCAATTTGTTTTTCATCGAAACTCGTGTATCTCATCGAGTTAAGAACGATGGTGCAATCCGAATTTGTCGCTCTCATTTAGTTTCGAAGTTATGGCCGTCCAAAGTTTTCGATTTTATGTTTATACGCATGCGCGCAACACTACTATTTGGACAATTTTTGTTATTTTTTTGTACTTACGTATTCGCCATTCGGTACACATTTTTTTTTATTTTTATTAATATACGATTTTCGACATCGCCATTGAAACCCATCCGTTGCTTCCAAATTGGCACATATGACATAATATTAAATTATGTCTCTGGTCGCACTTCAATGTATTGTCAGTTGCTATCAAGTTCCATGACTGTAATTTTTGAATCACAGTTTGTGAAACTGGTCCATTGGTTTTGTATTCAAACAACTCAAAGATATCAATAAAATTAAGATCAGACATTCTGTAAACTTTAAAACTACAGTATAACGTGACTTTATTGACAGTTATGACAAATTTCTATTTGATTATTTTTTCAATTACCTACCTTTAACCTTTCAGCAGGTGCGTATGCGCAGTTTGTACGACAATAATTATTGTTTATTAATTTATAAATTATTTATTTATTGACCTTACTTTTATCTACGTATCCCGATTAATACATGGGTTTTTCTATGTATATGTTATAAACACTTAATAATTTTTATCTTATTTACGTATTATTAAAATTTTAATTGATATTATTTATAATAAATATGTAGTATATAATGCCAAATGCAGTGATTACGCGTGTATCGGCACTCGTCGCTACGCTCCTCGGCGCCGTCGCTGCGCTCCGAAAATCGAAAATATCCCCCGACTTGCTATGCAACACCACCTCAAATAGGTCACAGAGTACATACTACATAACTACATAAGTTTCAAAAAAAAAAAAAGGTGTACCGAATACGTAAGTACAAAAAAATAACAAAAATTGTCCTCCGCGCGTCATTATAGTAGTGTTGCGCGCATGCGTATAAACGTAAAATCGAAAACTTTGGACGGCCATAACTTCGAAACTAAATGAGAGCGACAAATTCTGATTGCGCCATCGTTCTTAACTCGATGGATGAGATACATGGGTTTCGATAAAAAAAAATTAAAAAAATCGCTTGGCCCCTAAACTAGATTTATGCCAAATACTTTATTAGTATGTAGTAATATAGTAAATGAATTAATTTTAACTTAAATATTTGAAAATTTAATCGTGTGTATAAATAAAGTAATATATATTTGTATAATTTATGAGTTAAAAGTTTCAAGTAGGTATCAATGAATATTACTGATAATAATTACAAAATAATAAATAAATAAAATTTATTTTTTACTTAAATACCTAATTTCGTCCAAATTTGAACTTGAAGTGCTTGTAAATAAAAATTATTTATATTAAGACGTATTGAAATATCTTATTATATTTTTCAACCAATATGGGTAATAAGAACTTATGACTTATGAGGAACCAGGGGCGCCCGCAGAGAGGGGCCAGTGGGTGCCATTGCACTGAGATTTTTTAATAAACAAAAAAATTATTATATTATAATATATTCAATTTTTTTTTCTAAAAACCAATAATCATGTAAAGTAAACTTTCACAGAAATACAGAATAATATTATGATTATTATGTCCTTATGTCTTATGATGAAATTTAGTATATTCTTATACATTGTGTCACTGTGTATGGTATAATAATTATTATTATATCTACTATCTAGACTATCTATTTATATTTAGATGTCTGAACAAAATATACGGGAATTACCACGCTCGATAATCGAGAATATTCGATAACAAGTAACACTCTCCTCAGTCCTACTCCTCCCCGTGCATTACGATACGTCGATACCTATTCGTAGCTAGCGTAGCGTCTAGTTCATTACTCATTGTTCATTACTAGTTATTGCGATTCATCTTGAATGTTAATTTATGACAATTCGACAATAAAGTAGGTTTTCAAGTTTAAATTACCGAGTTAAAGAGGTATTATAGTTGTTATAGTTATTAGTTCGTCATTCAGCTACAACAATTATTATCATTATGAGTAATAAAAGAAAAGAAGACTCAATATTGAGTTTTTTAAAAAAAAAATTAAACCATTACCTGAGTCAGATGTTCCATTGCCACAAAGAGATACATACGAGACAGTAGGGTCACAAAACATAATTTTAAATATAAAAAATTAATATTGAAGAGTTCAGTGAAGTAGTTAAATCTATCAATAACTTATATGGACCTCTTCTTGATAATTTTGAAGAAGAAGCAATAACTTGGTATGAAATATGACTAAAAAACCATGTGATCCAAGTACACAAATAATTGATTTACTAGAAGAATCTAAATACTATCCTGCTGTAAATACAGCTTTACAAATAGCCATTACATTACCAGCAATTTCCTGTTCAGTTGAAAGAACCTTTAGGTACCTAAGACCTAACATATTATTATAAATCATATTTTATATTAATTATTTAATATTGATTATAATTATTATCTATTTTAGTGCTTTGCGTCGTATCAAGATTCAAGGCATGGGTAAGATCTACAATGTCCAATATGAGGTTAAGCAGTTTGGCACTAATTCACATTCACAAAAATAGATTTGACGATACATTATTTTTTGAAAATCACAAAACTGATGTTATGAATCATTTTGGACTAAATGTCAGACGTTTATCATTACTATTTGATTCATAATTTTTTGCATTAAATTTTTGAGTTATGTTTATATAATAATGTAAATATATGTAAAATATATAACATGCATTTCAATTTGCACCCACTGAGCTGATTTTCTGTGGGCGCCCCTGTGAAGAACCTTGTATTAAATTCCCAAGACTTGATGGTGCGAAATTTTTTTATGAAGATTTAAATATTACAAAATAATGTCAAATGTTATCTATATATTTATAGCTTAAAAACCGTCAAATATTTCATCATCAGATATAGAAAATGCTTATATAAACATTTGAACATTTCAAATATCAACCTACAATTAAATATTTTTAAATCAATACTTATGTAGGTATTTACTAATTTTCAAAAATTGATCTATAGGAGAATTAGATATTTTATGAGTGAATATCCTATGTCGTAAAAATTTAAGGTTTAACGCTTAAAAAAAAAAAAAACAATGTGACTTTCTGGGTAATTTTTTTTCTTATTATAATCTGTAGAAAAACTAACAAGGAATCTTGCATTTGATTTTCAAATTTTATAAAATGAACATTTTTATGAATAATTACTAACAAAAAAGTTGTTTGCATACCTATTTTCACAAAAATGATGAAATTGGTCAAAATTCTAACATCATACACTTATAAAAAAATATTGTGTCCATGTAATTTTGATACTTTTTTAATTAGTATGAATAACTTATAAAGATCCTTATATTAAATGTTCAAGGTTTTTGACTGATCAAACAATTTCAATGACAATAATTGAAGTTAATAGTTAATAGATAGTTAAATATTATGAAAAAGTTATAATTAAGAATTTAAAATGCTAATATAAACATTTAATAAACAATAAACAACTCGTATTTTTAAAAAGAAATGCTTACTCATTATTTGAAAATTGAATATTATGAGTGTCAAATTTTAAGTTTTTTATTTATATAAAGTTTTTTAAAACTTATTATCTTAATATCATACAAATATAGACAATAGACAATTTAATATTTGGATTAAAAAAATATAACATAAAAAATAAAAATGCTTGTCTAGAAATAGATATTAGGTAACTATATATTTATTTATTTATAAAATAAACGCCATATATTATTATTTTAATAATATAAAATATATAATTATTTTTTAAAATTAATTATTATATTATTAAAAGAAATATTAAAATATATATTCTTTAATAATGATTTATTTGTATGTATAGTATTTTTTCAAGATAAAATAAAGTAGGGATGACTCAAGTTGATTATTCTAATAGCAATTGAAGTCAAAATGGTTTTGGCATAAAATTTGAGTATAAATCATAAATAAATAAATGTGTAAAAATTCTACTAACAATTCTGCTAATAATATCTGCGCACATCTATGAGCCTTAAATGGGGATCTCCCCTTGCAAAAATTAATCATCGGCAAATTAAGCACATGAAACAAAAATGAAACAAAAAAAAAATAAAAATAAAAAGGAAGTGAAAAATATTTTATAGTATTTTATTAAAATAATAGATGAGTGACAATTAAAATTAATAAATATTAAATAGGTAATATAAAAGTAAAAATTAAAAATCACTAGTTTTTTCAAAATAATTGGTAAACAAACAAAAAATTAAGGAAAAATGGGATTTTTTGCTAGATAAAATATAATTAAAACACTAATCTAGTTTTTGACTAAAGATTCATAGTTTATGTTGTAGATATTCAACTGTGTATTGATTATGTTCATACTTCATTATAAACGTCAAATACATTTCATAAATAAATAAAGAAACATGTTGTGACCATTGATATTATTATAATTTAATATATTATATTTTCAATGGTTAACTTGGTTATGACCATTGAATCAACAGATGAATTAAAAATTAAATAGTGACAATTTAAAATTTAAAATAAATATATAATCATTATAGATAATTTTTTTTTTATTTTTCAGAATTTGAAATGGTAATGTGTTAAATTTTAGGGAATATTATTAAGAAATTATACTTATCAAAAATAATTTCCATTTCAATATTTTTTGTTTCTTGGAAAAATTCTAACGCAATTAGCTAATGCGTTAGCTACTTTTGTTATGCGACTACACAACTGATATTTCATATTAATATTTACTTATATTTTATTTTACTAAGAAAAATAAATCTTGTTAGGGTATTACAAAATAAATGAATACAATTAAAATTGTTTTTATTTAATAAACATTTAACATACATATATATAAAAAAAATACACCAAACTATAAATACAATTATTTGTCACCATTAAAAATGTAACCACAATTAAAAATCAACCAATAATATTTTAAATTGTAACTGAACATTTAAATATAAGCAGTGAAGTTTCACACAACAGTAAAATACTAAAACAGTTAATACTTAGGTTACACACACATAATTGAAAATTTGTAAATATTTTATGTAGAGCTAAATGTACAATAAAAATGACAATATCATTTTAAACAGTATTAAAACAAAATTGATAATTATAACTTACACTAATACATTATGGCTAAAGTTTTAAACAAATACTTAATACAAATATTAATTTAACACATCAATTAAAAAAATTAGGAAATCTTTAATTTATAATATTTTTGTAATTTATTTCATCTATTTTATATTATATAAACATAAAATATTGGTAAACAGTATGGTATATAATTAGATGAAATTTGTATTTAAAAATAAAAAAAGAACATTAAAGTATAGTTTTTAATTAACTTATAATAATTTAATTTAAAAGGAACATAATATTATTTTTAAGAAATATCTCATTGTTGATTTCCTATCACATCATTTTTTTAAAACTATTTTTCTGGGTTTTCAATTTTAATTAATTATTCATATATTAATTATAAACATAAATTTGTCTTTAATGTATATTTATTTACAAAAATAGCTGTAGGTACAATGAATAATAATAATTAGCTATAATCAGAAGAAAGTTATGAAACAAGTTAAATCATCTATGTACATGAAAACAAATAAAGTTAAAATTTGGTATCATATTTTTTGTTCATTTTGACTTAACTCTTTTTAAAATGTATCATATTATAGTAAGACAGTTTAATAGTTGAAAAATATAAAATTATTAAAATAATGTAAAATTACTAAAAACAGTGATTTTTAAATAGTTAAATTTCATTAAAAAAAAAATAACTAGTGAATTGAGCGGACAGCGTTTGAATAAATATGACTTTATTTTTAGTAGATTCATATTTTTTATAGGAAAATATTTCAGAGATCAACTCCAATCTTCTTTTATACATCACTAATCAGAAATAAGACATGTATAATTTATGAAGCATAGGTATAATATTATTAAATAATTATTATATAATTAATAATTGTTAAAAAAAAAAAATTAAATAAATATTAATTATGTAGACATTTTTAGGCGGAAAGTAAAAGTATTCTAATATTTGAAAAACACTTAGATGGTAAAATTTACAGTTTAATAAAAATTATTTTCATAATGAAATAGGTAGTTGAAAAGGGCACAATACGATTGCGCTTCTGTTCACGACTTCTGTGAATGTGGAAGTGTACAGGACGAAAAACACCTATAGGAATGCCCAATGATGGAGACCCAATGTAAGTGGACGGACCTTTTTTCAAAACCAAATGACGCGGTCATAAAAGTGATCAATAACTGGACAGGAAGAGGAATTTGGACTGACTCACACGAGACAAACAAACAAACAATATTAAAAATAATTATGATATAGTTTAATTTTTGTTTAATAAAAAATTTGGCAACGTCGCACCCAATTTCACGCGAAATCGTATACCTAAAAAGGAAAAACGAGCGCAATCGTACTCCGTCGGTTAAAAACGTATTTAAATAACTATTTTGAATAATTTTTTTTGTACCTTATAGGTAAGGTATCCAAGATGACAAGGTTAATCTTAATAATTTTTAAACAATAAAAAAATTGTTTATACTAATTTTCATGGTTAGAAAACATTTGAGGTTTACTTAATGGTAGACTACTGTAAATTCGGTAATTAGTAAAAAATCATACGAGAAAAACGATACGGTAAAAAACGACTAGGTGAAAAACGTTAATTTCGATAAAAAGTTATTAAAATAATTGCCGTCGTTTTTTTTCTAGATTCAAAATACTTAATTAAAATTGTTACATATGCATATACCAATATTAAAGGCCACCATGAATTGTTTTATATTTTACAAATTTACAACTTTGTTTGTATGACTATGATTTTGTATGTCGGTTAGGTCTTAGGTTGGGTTAGGTTAAAATGATGTATGGTTATTTAGAACTCCGAAGGAGACTTAAATCAAGAAGAAGTTTTATTGCCAAAACAAATGAGATCCGGGACCCCCAACCAGGTCCGATTAAGTAAATGGAGAGAAGAACTACAAACTGAAACACCTGTTCCACCTGATGAACGACTGCTAAAAAACGTAAAATAGGCTAAAAACCGGAATTGCTAAGACAAGAGTCAATATGGGGAAATGGGGATACCAAGAAGAACCTGACACTTGTGAATGCGGCGAGAGGCAATCCGATGAACACCTAATAAAATGTGCCCTTACCGGCCTTATTAGATTATTAGCTAATAAAAAATAAAAATAAAAATAGGATAATATTGAAAAAATGTTTAAAAAACTACATGTAAAAATGTGTACAATAAGTCAAAAGGTAGTATAATATGAAAATAGTATTTAGTCGTAATAGTTTTTACTATTACAAATTTTTAGAATATTAGCTAATAAAAAATATTATAATAATAATATTATAATCTATATTAAATATGAATGCCAAATGACAATAAATAATTAACACTTACCGTTCAATAAAGATAAATAAGCGCGAAGTTAATCAATAAAATTGTAATGCAATGTATGACCACCATGTAGGCATTATTAACATAGTCTTTTTGTTCTATAAATGACTATTTTTTTTACAATCAAGTTTTCGATAAATGCCTGCTCACGTGAATATACAAATTCACGTTTTCACGTAAATATGATTCCGATACGTGTTCACGTGATTAATTTTTCGTTAATTCGCGTGTATTAACCATACGTGATTTATTTTGTTTCATTCACGTGATCACGGTATACGTGAACACGTACATTCATATTCACGTACAAAAACAAGACCCCTAATTTTTTATATATATAACCTAACCTAACCTATATATTAGATTTTTACATCTAATCTTTACAGGCACCCCATAGCGATATTTAAAATATTATTGTATTATTAAAAACTATTCAATTTATAAGTTATTTTTGGATAAAATTGGTTTCAATTATTTTAAATTTGATTGACCTTACCTTAAGTTCACAGATACACTGCATACGGAACCATAGCTATCTGAACAATAAATCTACTTTACAAATTACAACCATCTATTGTTTGTTAGTTTTATAACAATTTAATTTCTAACAAAAAACAAAATGAACATACAATTTAAAATTAATATTTAAAGTAATAAACCTGATTGATGATCTTCGAGTAAAAATTATAATTATTTCTGGATTTTCTGCAATAGTTACTTGGCATTATTGAACCCTGAAATATTTTAAATATTAAATTATTACAATGTATGGTAAAATATAATACTTTTTTGTATTAGAATTAGATTATTCATATTTAATTTGTATAAATAATAAAAATATATTTGCAACAGATTTACAGATGACAGGCAATGATATGAAATATCTACCTAAATTTGTATTGAACATTTAATTTAATCTAGGTCGGTGGGCTATTAATAATAATTGGTACTGCATTATGATGGAATATGAATATTTTAAATTTTTTATTATGAATAAAACGTATTTAGAATTTAGATTAAATAATAAAACTCGATTGATATTATTAACATTTACGATGTACATAACAGAAATTATTGCGATTATCGAGCGAAAGCTGTGTACTAATAAGTAGTTAGGTACTGTGCTATCTGTAACTAAAAGTAAATACGTACGGACCTCGGGCAACGGCCGTCGGTTTTGGACTCATGGTCAGTGGTCACGGGTCACTGACATTCAGCATTTACAATCGATTACATTTTAAAGTTTGTTTTTGTTTTGTATTACATTTAAAAAAAATTACTATAAAACTATTATAATTTTAAAATAAAGAAAATTAAAGGTTGCGCTGAAAAGTTCCGCATATAAGACGAGTTGCTGCTGAGCAACTCATTGTTGGAAATAATAAAAAAAAGAAAGCTTAGTTTTTTTAAATATAAGATAAGACTAGATATTTTTATATTAATTATCTATTTTTTTTTGTATATTAATTAACTCCTATCAGTGGCGTGGTGAACTACTTTTTGACTAGGGGCCAAATACAGAATACTAATCCACCTACCCACCTAAAATTAATATTAACACTTAAATTTAAATGCCAAGGGTGGTATTTAATTTATTTTACGCCTATACTTTACCTAGATACGTACCTATAACTTTAGGCATCATATGGTAGTCAAGAGAAAAATTTTTATTTTGGGTTTTTGAAGGAAAACATAGTTTATTTTCGATTATCAATAGTGATTTTCTGCGTCATTAAGGCATTGAATATTTTGATGCAGTCCCCCAGATTTTGTTGATGTTGGTAGAAAAACGGTGAAGTTTTAAATTAATAATGATTGGTTGTTTTTATAAAAAATTTCAAACAATTGGACCAACTTCGAGATATTCGCAGACTAAAATATGGATCTCTTGACTGCATGGAATATGGTAGAAGTGATTAAATTAATAATATAGGTCAGCAGTTCCCAACCTTTTTAGTTGTGCGGATTACCAATTTTGTAAAAAAATCTTTGAGGCCCATATATATACGTAAGCACATATATATACATATATATATTTATTAGGTATATAATACAAATATTTAATACTATCATTTTAAATATATATATAATATTTAATATTATAAGGTTCACGGCCCAGCACTACTCTGCTCACGGCCCACAAGTGAATCGTGGCCCATAGGTTGGGAACCGCTGATATAGGTTAATATAAACTGTCTAAAAAGTTGTTTCAAAAACAAGATTCTAGGTGCATTCTCCTTTTGATTTTTTAGTTACAGTTGGACTATTTATGTAATTAAATATTTTACATTCCTATTTTATATATTCATGAAAATATGTTTATGTATCTATATCTATTTTGTAATTTGATAAAAAATCGTAATATGTATTAAAACAAAAATTGATTTATATTTATAAAGATAATAAAGTATTCGTTTATACAAACCGTTATTGTGGCTGCTCGTTGTCTTGGATATAATTTTAACGGATGGCTCTTTTGGCATTGTGATCATTTGGTTTCCATTTAATCCATGCTGTACGTTAACTGTTTTAATAGTGGAATCTACTGTTTTGTTTAAACAAGTATTTGTTGAAAATTTAGTAGAGCAATTTTTAACTTGACAAACTTTTTCATGTTTTAGTATTGATGTTGTAGCTATATTTGTAAGAATTGAAGAATTCTTATAAAGTTCATTTTCTTCTGTATAGAATACATGTGGAATAGATGAATTTTCATTTTTAATTGAAAAGGGTATTTTCAACAAGTCATTAGGTTTTAAAGGTGCTGTAGTTGAAATATTTTTAGAATCATGAACTTTAATAGGGTTAGGTACATGTATTTTTTTTAAACGTTTTTTTGGAGGATTATTACAATTTGTAATCAGTTTTGAGGATCTTGAAATTCTTGTATGAACAATAGGAGTGTATATATATTCGTTTTTAATTGATCTAAGTTTTTTGCCCAAGTCTTTAGATGTTGTAGGCACAGCGGTTAAAGTATTTCTTGTTTTACGTAATTTCACACGGTCAGCAATTGATAATGAAGGTATATTAGTTAAATGTGTATTAGAATAATCCTTGTACTGCGTTTTCAAATCTTGGTATTTTGAAGTTATTGTATTTTGACTTTGAATAGGAAATGGGTTTTTGAACCAGTCTTTAGAATTTTCAATATTTTCAGGAACTGTAGTTGAAGTATTTTTGATACCACAAGCATTTGACTTGTAATTTGGCATTGTTGTAGTTGATTCTTTGATTCTTAAAGATCTTTTATGAACAACACGTGGAGTATTTACATTTAGAATTGACACGGATCTGTAAAAAAAAAAAAAAAAAATTAATTTAAAACATATTTATTTTATCAACTTAAATTATATATTATTTATTTGAACAAATTTTGTCTATTATTTTGTGTAGTAAAAATATGTTAAAAATTCAATGTTATAAATGTTATTAAAATTGGCTACCAATAGTCAGTTTTTTTTTAAGTAGGTGGGTGGATGGGGGTACATTCAAGCAAAAATTAGTTTTATACATCCAAAATACAAATGATATATTGATTTTGCAATGATTTAGGTAAACATTTCAGAAAGCTCTTTATCGCTGTTTTCAAAATTATAATTTATTTCTACATTATTTCAAGAATTTTTTTTGTTTTTAATTATTATTATGGTAATGTGGTTTACGCAGAATAATTTTTTTTAGATTTTGAGTAATCTTAGAGTAAAACCACTTATTACAAAAATGAGAGAATAATATTTTTGAGGGTATGACATAACGATGTATCTAAATATTGTCTCAAAACGATTTAAACATTATTTAAAATAATATTTTTTTTTTGAATGTCTAATACAAAATCAAATAACAATAAAATAAAAAACCAATATGTCATTCTCTCAAAAATATTCTCTATAATATTTGTAATAGGTGATTTTACTCTAAGATTTTAAGTGAAAGCTTTTTATCTATGCTGTATGCGAGTCTGAGAGAGAAAACTAATATTCCGCTGACATCCTCTTAATTTTTATTTTGCAAATTAATCATATAAAATAATATCATTAAAAAATAATAAGTTTGATGATAAATAGTAAATAATATATATAGTTAAATGTTGTAAATCAGGTAATTAATTGTTGAATTTAAATATATTTTATTCTAGAGGTTTTATTAACATTTTTGTAAAGTTTCAATTAATGTATCTCAACTGTATTTATTCCTATATGTGTTTTTAAAATAATAAATTATTTTGAAAAGTTTAATAATGGATTTTATGGTAGACTCAGTGTCTCAGTTGCATAAACAATTTCCAAACATTTAATACATCAATAGTGAGCTAATGGTTCTTTAAATATGATTTAGTGACTCATTAAATTTTAATAAATCATTAAATTAATCAAATATTTTGAAATCCAGCATCAGTCTTTTGAATACATTTTGTACAAAATAGCAATCTTAATGATTTTATCCTGTTGTTTATTAGTTAATTTGATTCAACTAAATTTTGTGTAACAAGTAACAACTATAGAAAATACGTAATAAATTTGATTTAAACCATTGTATTGTTTTTTTTTATGGTATATTAATAAATTAAGAGTATAAAATTGAGATATTCATAATCTATTTTATGTTAACTTACTTACCCAGCATTTTCAACTGTAGTCAATTTACTGGTACTTGGTTGAGTTATTTCATGACTGCTATTGATATTTTTATGAGCAGAATTATTCACCAATGCAATTAAATTTTCGATTTTAGTTTCATTTGATGAAGAAGAATGTTGACGTACTCTATTTGATGCCTCTTCTAATAAACCTTCTAATTTATCAACATCTGTAGCATTGATAATTGCATCAGCTACTGAATGAAAATAAGTAAATTTAAGTACAGCCGGTATAAATAATAACTTCCAACATTCCATTATATTGGGATCTGTATGAGAGCCTTCTCCTATTAATTCTGATATTTTATAATAACATGAGCAAAATGTATCTGATTCCAAAGTTGTTTGGATTTTATTATGATCAACATTTTTATCTTTAATAACTTCCCATTGTAATTTTTTAAGTTTTGTCAGTAAAACATTACTTTTTTGAAATATATTACTACCTAACATTTTAAGACCAATGAATAAGCTTAAAATAATCATTAAAAATCCGTGTTCATAGTCAGAATCTTCAAAAATTGATATTAAATCAATAATATTTGTTTGCAACATTTTATCAAGTTTTTCAAAATAATTAATGTACAGGACTGTCAGTTTATGAATTTTCTGAGCCATAACATGTTTGTCTTTCCAACTTAATATCCAATTTACTCGTGATATACAATGCATATTTGTCAGCATGTTCATAAATAGTATGTTGTTATTAATAACCAAAGTATCTTGTACAGTTTTATTGAAGTATTTTTTATGTAATTGTTCAAAACATAGCAATGTTAATTTCTTGGTTCCTAGTGATGGAAAAACAAAAGGTGCATTAGTTTGGGAAACATCTAATTTTTTTGTACCAAAATACTCAATGTTACTACCAATTTCAGAAAAATTGGCATTTATTGTTTGTACATTGCGTATTTTGATTTTACCAAATAATAAACTATCATGTGTTACTGATTTCTTGATTTCTGTGGTCTCTTCCTTTTTGTGGTTCATTATTATACATTTTTCATCGTTTAAAGGTTTGGCCTCATTGTTTGTATTCGATTGTTCAGGTAGTGATTTTAAATTAGAATTTTGTAATAGCTGTAATTTTGAATATTTAAGTTTTGATTTAAATGTATTGCCATCCTTTGACAGTATTAACTTTGGAATTTCAAACTCTGTATTTTCAGTTTTAATTTTTTTACGACTAGGTTCTCCACTTGTAAACTCCTCTGTTTCTTCAGTTTTTAATTTCACATGTTTAGGTACTCTATTTTTAATATTTTCATATTTTAGTTTATTTTCCAACCATAAAGGAATCCTAAAAAATAAATAACATTTTATTATATTGTTAAAATATAAAATATGTTCATTTCTTATAAATTAAACTACTAATACATTTACATTGAATAAAAAATTTGTAATATGTATAGGTCTACTACATTTTCAAACGTTTATTATTTAAAATAATATTATATTTCACCAATTATCATATGCTTAATTATATGAAGTGTTATAACTTTATAATAATCTCAATACTTGAACAGATATGATGAATCTATTTAATACAATTCAAATTCCAATTAAAAGAGAAAATAAAATTTTAACTTGAAATGATGTATTCAAAATTTCAAACTTATATTTTGTATTTACGTATCTTAGTATTATCTGTTATCATAAATAATTAATAATAATTTATTATACATACGTAATTTTTTCTAAGGAGACATATGGTTCAAAATTAATAAAGGAATACAACATTGTTCTCATTGATTCAGCTGACTTCATATTTATTTAGTTATTATTTCCTGTAGAAAGATAATGAGATGTAAACATTTAAGATGCATAGAAATCAATAAAAAACAATAATAAAAAAAATACCTATAATTTTCTTATATTTGTATCTATATAAAACTCTTCTTTTCCAAGTCAGTTATTCTCTTCACTCTATTAAATTTGTTTAAAAAATAAAATCATTTATATTATTAATTATTATCACATAATAATTTTTTTAATATAATTTATAACATTCATATTTTAAAAATCAATAATAACTTATAATAAAAACAAAACCTATTCAACTACAACAAATTAAGATATTTTAAACAAATCAACATAATATAAACAGACAATATTCATATTTTTAAAACTAATAGTAGAGACATTCACTATAATAT
This sequence comes from Rhopalosiphum padi, assembly GCF_020882245.1. Classification (NCBI taxonomy): domain Eukaryota; kingdom Metazoa; phylum Arthropoda; class Insecta; order Hemiptera; family Aphididae; genus Rhopalosiphum; species Rhopalosiphum padi. Next base: position 44,713,584 of record NC_083599.1, read on the forward strand.
TGATGTTAAAAACATAACATTGATTAAACGTAACAAATATTAGCTGTTGCACTTAGATCAGTGTGAAAAAAACAAAATATTATGTGTGTGTATTCTCTCAATATAATATTGTCTTAATTTGTGGCATCTTCCATTAGTAGTTATTTTCTTTTTAATTTTAGTTCACATAATTTTCTGATTGTTTCTTATTTTATATTGTAATTTATTTTGTTTGTATATACATATACTAGCTGTTCTGTTATGGCGTTGCCCGTGTATTAGATGCATTAATAATGTGGGAAGCTCACATCGATCAAACGGTTTTCAAAGTGTATTCAAATAAATCAGACAAAATGCATTGGAAGTGTAATACGTTATTATTTAGAATGTACTATTATATATTTATTAGTTAAATAAAAAATTCAAGTCGATCCTATCCAATAGTTGCATGTATTTTTATGACTCCACAAAGGAGAACATATTCTTATTTCTCAGTATAATTTTATCAAAAAGTTATTTGGCCTGGACTCTAAAGTAATCTATTTATTTTCTTTTTTTTTATTAGTTATCTATTAATTTATCTTATTTTTTTTTTATATCTATATAGTAATTCACTCATCAACACCCCGACCGAACCGCTGAGTCTAGAGATTTGAAATGTTGTACAAAGGTTCCTTAAACAATTAAAGAGCCCACTAAGAAAGGATTTTTCAAAATTCGACCTCTAAGGGGGTAAAAGGTTTTTTTTTATATAGCTATATATATATATATGTTTTTTTAATCGTTTAATAATTGTTTGTTATTTCTTCTAAGTGATTACTAGGATACTAAAAATATGTCTAATTGTCTAACTTCACTCTAACTACTTTAGATGTTTATTTTTATTTTTTTACCGTGCGGCTACGGTATTATAATATATACCGTCCCCTATTTCAACCCTTTACAACTCTTTTTTAGTATTAAAAAGTAGCCTATGTCCTTTTTTAGTTAGTACAATGTAACTTATATATTTAATATATATTTGTGTTTTTATGTTACAACGAAGAGTTTCTATTAAATATGCTAATTCAAATGCAGTTAACATGTCTTTGCTACAATAATATTTAATTTACCACCTACTTATTATCCACTATGGTAAAAAGAATAGTATTTTACACAACATTAGATAAACTTATACATAGAATTGATTTTAGGTTTAACCAAGAATCACTATAAATTATAAATTCAAATGGATACAAGGTGATATTGAATATGAGTGAAAATGTTTCATATAAATGTTTAATACATCAGTTAAGAATTTATGAAGATGATTTATGCACAGCAATTAACTTAATACAATTGTAGCAATTACAAATATATCATACATTCCAAATAATATTTCTATTGAAACAAATTATGATTGGTTGATATGATTGATTACAAATCAGAATTAGTATTTTGTCTAACTCCTTTTAAGTTACAGTAATAAGTGACAATATCTATTGAAATTTGCAGTTGTGAACACTGTTTCTCAAAATTGAATATTACAAAAAGTTAACTTTTAACTACAATAACTCAAATCAGATTAAATTCTTTTATATTGTTATTTATTAAACAAAAGAAAACTAATGATGTTATTAAGGAGCTATTTCATATAATACAACACATCAAATATTTTATAATTTAATATCTACTTTTGATTTCTCGAGTTCCCAAATAACATGTACTTATAACATGGATATTTTAATTTTTGTAAATGCAATTTTGCGAAAAATGTTTTGTTTATATAAAATATAGTGGAAAAATATAATCTATGGTTGTTATTTACTTCACGAGTAAGGTGATTTTCTTACAATTTGTCTGTTGGGCATTGAAATGTATTGAGTTGTATCATAGTTGAAAAGTAATTAAAAACTTATATGTTTAAATATAACAATTAATAATTGGTTGTTGAAAATGTAGAATTGGACAAAACGAAAAACAAGTTTATCAGCCATTGCTATCTGCTTTTCATTTAATATGATTTATTTTAGGTAATATATATATAATATGATAATTATTGGTAGGTATTATGTGTAGTTTTAAAATATAAAATTATAATTTGTAATTTAAAAGCTGTTTAGGTCGTTTACCTTATGGTTTATTATAAGTGTTTGGTGTGATAAAAACAGAATGTTATAAAGGTGGAAACGAAAATCAACAATAGACGTTAGCAAATTAATGACAGATATTTAAATTTTAAGATCTAATTAATAAAAATAGTTAACGGATTAAAGTATACATTAAAATAATGATAATGTTACCTAAGTACATCATAAAATGTAAATTGTAATCGTGTTGAGACCACGAGACGAATTTTTCATGGACCTTGTTTGACCTTCCGTTCTATGTAACTTCGGGTAGGGACTCAGAACGACTGCTAATAGCGCTAAAAGGAAAATCGAAATACAATACAAAGATCACCATTAGATCGGTATACGTAATCGAATTGAAAACAATAACAATATTACCATTATTACATGGTTGCCCATTTGGTAAAAATCTGCAGACGAAATACAGCAGCTTCTGGAACGTGTTTTGGTGTGTTTATTCTGCGCGGGGTACACAAGACAAATACTCGAGAATGGACGGCAAAGGCGAATCAGATAAACGTCGAATATCAATGGCGGCAGTCAGACAACAGAATACCGACTACAACAGTGATTAGAGACTACTAGCAGTACTAGCGACTGGCCACCGATAGCGCGCGTTCACTTGGAACCTCCTCGACGCCGCCGGCCGCGGTGAACGCCACCTCCTCTCGCGGGGACCCCGCCGTGCGAGAACGGCTCAACAACGGCAGCTGTTGCCTATGCGCCGCCGCAATGATTCGGAACATGACGTCATTCAGACGTTGCCAGATTTTGTTTTTAGGTTTTTATCTCTCCGCCGTATGCTTATCGCCGCCACACACTCTTCATCCTCCTCTCCTCATCGTCAATAACGACGATAGTTTACATTGCCCGGGCCAACTAAAATTCTGGCATTATTGATTTTCTCGTTGAACTACCCGCCGCCGCCGCCGCCGCCGCGCCGCTTCTGAATCTGGTAACCGACGAGGTATACGGTATTCGGATAAAATTGTTTCGGCTCCCAAAGATAAAAGAGCGAGAAGTAAAACGGGGAGGGGGACGCATATTGATGATCGGGACACTTACTTTATTACTGTTACTAGGGGCCAGTGAAACTCGATTCCGGTGTTCGTGGCCTTTGAGGTGGTTGAGTGAAAATCATTTCACAGAAAAATCCATAGGGAATGGTGATCGGGTGTCTAGAAATTGGTCACTAAAAATGTGATAAAGTCGATTACCGTATTTGTGAGTTGACAGTTTTTCTATAACTAATCAGTTATCATTTGGTGTAAAAGTTTGTGTTGTCCCATGTCTAGTTCTTTTTTGAGTTCAAAAATAATAATAGCATGCCGAAAATTGTAATTGAGTGTTTAGCTATCAGTCATCAATCGGTGTAATACCGTGTCCCGTCGCACGCCCGGTTTTTTTTTTCTGAATGAATAAAAATAATATAAACATGAAAAATGGTAATCATGGATCTATCTATCAATCCTCAACCTATATGTAAATTGATACCTAAGTTGTTTTGTAGGAGAAAATGTTAAAGTCGACTGCCATGTTTGAGTATTAAGTAATCCATAATCATCGGGAAAGTTCAATTTAGACGTATCTAAACCTATCGGGTAGGCAATCCGACTGCATCGGATTGCGGACGATATGGATGGTGCACGCATGAAATTGTATTTCTATTTTACATTGCCTGGTTCTTTTTTGAATGAATAATAAAAATAAAAAAAATATTAAAAATGGTAATCGGGTGTCTAGCTATCAGTCCTTAACCGATGCAAGTCGACACCTGTGCTGGGCAATCCACCTACGGCGAATTATTATACCTCCTGAAGTCGAAAGTCTGATGCTGTTTTGCAGGAGAAAAAGTTTAAGTCGAATTACTTGTTATAACTTAAATTAAGTTGTCAGAAATCATCGGGGAAAATCCATTTAAACGAAACTAGACCTCCCAGGTAGGCATCCGACTATGTTGGATCGCGGATGTGCGTGTAGCAAGTGAAATCAAAATTTGTGTAAGCTCGAACTTCGAATAGTATAAAGTTCCTATACAAGGTACCTGTTAGATTATTTAACATATCGTACATATTTTAATATTATGATACTTGATACTTGAGTCGATACTTGAATGTGAATGCATGTACAGTGCTGATTCTTGAGCACTTAAACCGTTTCTGAGCCGTGACGAATTTTGCGTCCAGAATTGTTTCACTTATGCAATTCGTATAATTTTGTGTAATGAAACTCGGATATTCTTATTAATTGTCTTTTTAATGCATATGTCAACAATTACCGATTTATGTGCATTATTACATAGATACATATTTCATAATATGACTAATATATTTTATATTTATATACTATTTAAATGTACCAAATTCATTCAAAGATTTAAATATTAATTCTCAAACATGATCTGTATAATTTAAATATATATTTTAAATATTAATACGTATATTGTGTTTCATTAGGTAGGTGCCTATTTTTTCAACAATATAAGAATATAATTATTTAAATTTAAAACCTGTAGAATTATACTCAAATATTAAATATAATATACCTATTATAAACAATTCAGACCATAAATTAAAACTTATTGATGATTATTAATTATTAAATAATTTATTTACTCTTAAGCAAAGTTTTACAAACACGTGGTAGCTAATGAATACTATTAATTGTTTAATATTGCATATTATTAACAAAAAAACATTATAACGTTTATATATTGATTTTTATTAGTTGAGTGTTGGATAACTATTATACTCCAGAAGCCTAATTAATTTACCTAATATATATCTTACCATAGGAAAATTTTACATATTATTTAATGTAGGTATTTGTTTGCACTTATTGTCTATATATACTTTTATATGATTTACAGCGCAACCTGTTAAAGCTACCGAGAACAACAAAATAATATATAAATACGATATAATGGATAAATGGGCTTAGAATAAAACATCAGTCCGTAATATAGTATACGTGTAAATTTAAGCAAAAAAATAAAATAAATATCTCGTACAGTCGTACATCGATCGGCGTTTGCAATCTTATGTGAGAAAATAAAATGCGAAAAAAACGTCCAGAGGACCGTCGTCGGCAGTCGTACTCGTTACAGCGATCGCGACCACTACAAACGTAAACGGCGAAAAAACTGTACGCGTGCGGCTTTCAAAAGATGCACATTACGCGAATAGGAAAAGAACGGATTGGAAAAACTCTGGAAAAGTCTTTATATTATATAAATTGCGCATACTTTGTATAGTAAACGAACTATTTTTCACGTTTTATTATATAAGAAGAAGAAGAAGAAGAAGAAGATTAAACCTAGTTTGCTAATCATTATTATTATTATTAATGGTACCATAAACTATAATATATACGCGCATAGGCATAGTCAATACGCTCGATATTTAGTGCCTACGTCATACACGTTATCAAATCAGATAAATTTTATCAATTGGATCATTTGGATCCTAACAAACTAAGATGCCTATTTAAAATGTATGCAAAATAGATTATTAAATTATAATTTTGTTTGTTAAAATAATTAAAAACAGTTTAGAGCATTTTTTTTTTGCATTTTCCTTTTGTGAATAGATTTAGCTGTTTAAAAGACTATGACTTACGAATAAATTGTATTTGATACATATTTTAAATGTGTATTTTGTTTTGTTTAGATCCAAAATAAAATTTTGAAGAGGATTGATAACGTATGTGATGTCACACTAATAGTCCGTACAGTATTTTGGCCTAAGCGTTTGCCAATTGTCACCGTTCCATAATCAGGGGCGTCGTTTCAATTTTTTTTTGGTACGCAAAAATATTGAGCGGGGCACTATTTATTTTTTTTCGACATATTTGACATTATTGTGATATGGCCGAGCGGGCCATGTGGATGTGCCTTGCGGGCCAAAATTTACAATTTAGAATTTTAGGTACGCAAATGTTACCCTGCGTACCGCAAATGACGCCCCTGGTTCCATTTATTTCATTGTGTGTTTCAAAACAATTTCGACCATCGGCAGTAAACAAAAAAACACCGTATCAAACGAATTTAAACTCTAAATATTACTAATACTAATTCAGACCCTACAAATACAATATTATCAATTAATATAATATAATATCAATAATCAATATAATACAATTATGATTGTTGGCCGTATAATACATTTATACCTATCACTTAGATAGGTATAATATGCTTGTACTTATATCGCGTCGGCACTCGAATGACTATAGTACCTAATTACTGCACCAGGTAATAGCATGGTTAAATACTTAGATTAAGTACTATTAATGGGTGCCGTGTCCCTCTACATTTGAAGCACACGTTATAAGCGACGAGTCTCTGGTTGAGACGTGCTATCTGCCCATGCGTGTGTTTATTCGTCGTATATTCATTTTAATAACTGTATTTTCCCTGGGAATTCATGAGTGATGGATTCAAATAAATATGCGACGAGTTTACTCGCGCATGCGCAGATAGCGCATCTCAATAAGAGACTTGTCGCTAATATAGTAACAGTGCTTCGAATTGTTTACATACAGGCGAGATAGGAAATGGCTCCATTCAAAGTATTAGTATATGATCTAAAACTATATTATACTTTTAGACTTGGCCGATAAAAACCCTTGCCAGCTTACGTCGTATTATCATGCAATGAATTAAGATTTGTTCATTATTCCATAAATGCACTCATAGAACGGACTTTGGTATTATTGCGCTGTCATACCTAAGTATTTAGTCATGGCTAGTAGGTATAGTAACCAGTAAGTACTCCTCAATTACAATCTACCTGATCAATAATATCGAGCACTCGACTGCGGAACTCGATTTGCCGCTGCCTACTGGACCGAGAATCAATATTGACCGATTCATACACATACATATTGTATTCTATACGCTGTGATCAGTGGTTACCTCCGCCATCAAGACATACTAATCTTTAATCGACGCTCGACGCCAAATACAGTAAACCTTGGTGGTGGGGGATACCACTCGCTCCACCGAGAAACCGTTTCTATTCACTAGGTCGCTCACTTCACTTGTCTCCCAACTAGGCCGATTACTGTACTCGGCCGCTGCTTATGGTGCTACTGTTAGCCGCTGGTCGACAGCAGCTGCTGGCAACTAGCCTAGTGTGACCCGCGCCTTAGTGTTTAAATCGATGAGTTGTTTGTATCAGACGAATACTCATCCAGTGTAAATTAGGCTTTAAATAAATCTTGCGTCCTGCCGGTTTAGTTTGTTGTTGCATCATGGTTCGCCCAATTAAAGATTTTAATAAAACAGGTGATCATACGTATCACTACAATACAACTAAACCGACCTATATGTTATAATAATCTACTTAGTCTCATGCATAATAAATAATTGACACGTTCCTAAATCAATATAAATTATTACTATGGCAGATAATGTATTATAATTATATTAATTCTAGTTTTATTAGTCGTTTCTAAAATCATCAACTTCTAAATACGAAACAAATTATTAGCTTGTAACAATTAGTTCAAATAATGATCGATTCGTCGATAATTAGATTATTATATAAAACAGTGCGTAAGCACTCTTCTGTTCTTAATTATAATAATAAAAAGGTACCATAATTATGCGATTTATAAAAATATTTTAAAATAGTAAATACCTATTTTTTATGTAGGCATACATAGTATTATTGATTTAGATAAGAATATTTGTTAGTTATGTTTTTGTTAAAGAATTTGTTATATCTACCTTCAGTAACATGTGAAATTAATCCCAACGTACTGAAACTACCAAATATGTAGTTTCCGTCTGCTACCTTGCTCAGCATCAAAGATTAACATTCCTTTATTTATACACGCCTAAAAAAAATACCTATACACAATATATTATTAGGGTGTTCATGTATCAGGTTATATATGAAGGGTATATATATACTTATATTGTTAAAACCTGTTCGGATGAACACTTTATAGGGTAGGTACTAGGTATTATCCATAGCAGGTAGACTAAGACTGGATACACACCAATACTGTGAAAAAAACTGCCATGATCCACTGAATGCTCACTACTATAATCGGACCGCCGGCCGGGTCGTTTCTTTTACATTTTTTTAGTGTACATGAAATTTATAAATATTAAATACATACTAACATTTACGATCTACTACAAGGCTTACAACATTTTATTTTTAAAATTTTAAATATATCAAAATTTGGTCAAAAATGTATTTGAATTTGCTACATTTGTTATAGATAAGATAACTAGTTTTAATTACTTATACTATTAATAAATAATAATTATGTCTGGCGTATACTGCCATGATCATTTTTTTAGTTTTCCTGAGCAGAAGCACTTGTATTTTAATTTATAATTTCTATTTATAATAGTTGAACTGAATAGGAACGAAATTATAAATATCTTTTGAAGCATTTATATTTATTTATATTAGTTAGGTAGGTACTAGGTAGGTACACTCTTTAAATCTGTACTACAAATTATTTGGATTTTCATATTGTACCCAAATATAGGGACCGAACCACCGTATTATAAACTATAGTGTTAGTAAACACTTAATATATCGTATAAATCGTGTCATGTATATTTCAAAGTTATACCACTTATTGACTATGATAAAATGTATAATTCAATTACATATATTGTTTAATTAGTAAATAGTAACCACAATTGACATTCTCAAAAACTTTGCTGAAGTTTATTTAGAGAACCAAAACCATAAACCTCTGTTTAACTAGGTATTGAAAAATCTAGAACTTAACCAACCTATTACTTCTACAAAGTATAGAAGTGTAGGCAAACACAAACACCACACAATATATAATATCATTAATATCAACACTTGTACACAGAATTAATAGGTATTCATATAGATGTATCTGTTACTTACGTTACATTGGATCATATTATTTATAGCTTCAATCATTATAGACAATTAATAAAATCATAAACAGGTATTTCTACCTATAAAAGTATATCTATCGTTTTAAATCGTGTTATGGGATATACAGTGCACATTTTATATACATACATGTTTAGATTACTAGCTAAATCACATATTTATATAACACGGAAGGCTGAAGGTATAAAATAAAAGGACCGTTTAGGTAATGGGATGAGAATATACTTAGTTTGTAATACATATACGCAGTTGGTGAAGTATAGCCGTATATGGGCTGCTCGAAATATGATTTGGTAGCAGACTTTCATTAAATAATATTATATAATATAAGTAAGCCACGAAGCAAAATATTATGTGAAATAGTAATCATATTATCTGTAGTATACTGCGCACTACGCAGTAACATATTGTGTTAAGAGGGTTGCCCTATAATCGACGTTTCCGCTATTGTGTGGATCGCACCTTACAGCGTGGTGGCCGACCGACTACGACAGCTGCACCCAGTTGCGTAGCCAAGAGGGGGAGGGGGCTTAAGGGGCTAGTGTCCGGGACGCAATTCGTTCAAAAAGGTTCGTCTATCTGTTTTGGTACGCAAATCGTGTGCACCGGGTGATTTACTGATATGCGTGTACATATATAAATACCTAAAAGACTCGCAAAATGTATTGTTTATTCAAATAGATTTCGGTTTTGGTTCCAGTTCTAAATATTATGAAATATGGATTCCAAAAAAGATTCCGGTTCTTAGATTTTCTCTAGGAATCGATTCTAGAACCAGTACTTTCGGATCAATTTCCAGTCATGAAGGCATTATCGTATATACATTTAATTTTATAGCTCATATATATTATATTATAATGTAAAGAAAAAACTATAAAAGCATTTTCTTTTTATTTTAAAAATTATGAAAGTCCCTTTATTTGAAAACATGAACGAAAAAAGGAATGAATACAATTTTTCATATTCCTCTAAAAAGAACAAAATTCCGATATGCTCCTTCAAAAATTACAATATGTAAAACTTGTTTTAAAATTAAAATAAACAATAATATGTTGAAGTGTAAAGGGACTAAATAATATCCATAACATTAAATTGTATAACGTCAAATTCTTCTAATATTATAATAATAACAGAGTAAAATGAATTAGTCTTGACATGAAATTTGCTGTTGTGCGTAAGTTAGACAAAGATACAACATGCGTACTCATCTTTCTCTTTAATATATTATCGCCGAGATATTGATAGACAATTGTAACCACATATTGAGACAATAAAATAAAACTTTCTGAAAACATAACTATTTAATTTATGATTAAAATTTAAAAGTAATTATAGTATGTATAATGTATGCATACTCATATATTACAATTCAGTTACATAAAAAATAACTGTAGACCCCTAAGGAATTGTGTTTTAAATAACTATAGGTATAAGCGGTGATTGTCCGCTTTATTATCTGGGAGACACCCAACCTAACCTTAGGTATATAATATATAGACATATTAATGCATCGAAGAATCCGGAAAAAAGACAACATTAAGTTACAGAAGAAGATAGGAAGTAAAATAATAAAATGTTAAAAAATTGCTTTGTTAATATACATTTGTCCATATAGTGGTCAATGGGAATAAAATTATGAATTTTCAAAACTTAAGTTATTCATATTTTCTCCAACATGATAACGTTTAAGATGCATACTATTATTACTTTATACTAGATAATTTATAATAAAAAAAATAAAATCAATAAAACGATGGACCGAATTTCGTATGTGTCTACCTACAACTAATCACAGCTCCCACTGCAGTATTCGAAAAAAATAAAATACTTATATTGATATATAATACGTGTTAATGTAAATAAAAAAAATAATTTTTAACTTAACTTAAGTTATAAAATAAAATTACCCATTAAAAAAATGTATCATGAAAAATACTTTTGAGGATTGATATGCAATTTGTCTAAATATTGTCTCAAAATATCTAAATAAATTAATATCCATTTAAGTTTTGGAACAATTTTTTTAAAGTTAAATACAAAGTAATAAATATTAATAAATTATAAAGCCGATATACGATAACGAAATAAAACCTTTAAAATTCTTAATTTTTATAATTTTTGTAATAGGTGATTTCGTTTTAAGATTACCTAAAAATCATCTGAAAATATTTTACGTGAATTCGTTGCACTCGAGTCGCTAGAAAGAAAACAAATAATACACCAATATTCTCTTAACTTAGTTCATTTTTTTCTGATAACTTAACTTAAACAAGTAACACCCAGCTTTGGAAACAAATTAAAAATAGCGATATCATATACAGTATACACTATACGAGTTAAACACATACTATACTAGCTCAACTTTGGTTATAATATATAGGTTTAAGGTTACTAGATAATATAACTATGATTTAAAAACTTACCAATATTATCTACATGGCCTATGGCCACACATTATTTATGCATTACATTATATCCAACTTATAATTGGTTTCAAATTATGTACTAAGATAACAGATAATTAATATAACAGAATAAGAGATTTGAATGCTTTTATATCGGTAAAATAAATATACATTAATATTTAATTGTACGGTATGAATAGTGTGCCTTAAAACATTAAAACATTTAAACTCGTTTTTATTAAGTAAATTCCTTTTTTAAAATCATATCTCTGAACAATAGAAATGAAAATTTTTTTCGGAAATGACTATGTAGTTATCTAACAAATAGTTATATAGATTATAGGTAAGACAAAAAAGAAATATAATTATATAATATATATAATAAATATATAGGTATAGACTATTGGCTATTTATAAATTTTAAATTAAATTTTAAATTTTTATATCAGTTATTAGTTATTACAAGTATTTTGTATCTTATAATTTAAATCACAATATTAATCAATCAAATCTTTCAAACAAAAATATAAAATGAAATGAAATATAAAACGTGGCATAGGAACAGTAAGTATAGCTGTTAGGCATCACATTTGTAGAGGCTGCACGTCATACACAATTGTATTTCAAAAGTGGGCATTCTTATTAAACTATATTCGTGTTAGAAACTGTATTTTATTTTTACTCGTTTAAATTATTCCACTAGTTATACGTTTATTATTAATCAATAATGGATTTTTATTCGTTTTTCCAAATCTCTGTTCATGATTCATTAAGTTCCTATGTTATATGCAAGTTATGAATGCGTACATAGTATATACGTATTAATGTATTAATATATTAAAAATTAAAATAATGTAAAAATAAAAAAACTAATATTGTAATATATAAATATTCTAGTTAGTCTATACACAATTAAAATATAACTAAAGATTATTTTAAATGTATCATAAACTTCTATTTCTATAATTAACTGACGATGGGCTGTAATTATGCAAAAAGTACTAAGCAACATAATTAAATGATTTGTTATATAATATGTCGTTTGTACTAATTTAGTTAACCGTATACCTACAACACGCGCGAACACATACTACCTATAAATAAATGTAAATATATTAAGAATTAAGACAGGTATTAACTTAATTTAATACATAATATTATTGAATACCTATCTAATATTACAATTTACAAATCCATGTTATAATAATATAAATCCTAGTTATTATTCCGATTTCACGTCATTGCCGATAATCACAATAATAAGTCATAAGTCATTCAGTCATACTCAATAATCATTTATTTTATTGTTTTATCATTGTTTAATTAGTACAAGAGCGTTTTTCTGTCGTTGTTTCGTCATTATTTTTAATATGTTTCGGCTATTTGGAGATTTTTTAATTATAAATTACCTAGTGAAAATATTCTCGTTTCCAAAAAAAAGTCAGCTATTATGAAGTGTCCCTTAAGGACTTTTTAATAAGGAGGGGAGGTTTCACTGTGTAATGCATTATCTATAATAGGTATATGAAACATCTCAATTCTCAGTAAACATATAACATATAATCTACGTTTATAATAAGGATGACTTCGGTTTATGTATATGTTTTGGTATACATAAACATAATTATTATTCGTATGATAACGGTATACTATAGTTAAAATAGGTTTATTTCACGTCTAAATTACGTTTAGCCATATTTGTATTTCGTATATTTTTCGTGATAAAAATACGTGATATTTTACGTTTAACTCGTTTAAGTTACGTCTATAAACAATATACATATATTGCCATATTCATAGATTTTAGATTCTGAACGGAGTGATGAAAAATGAATATAATATATGTATGCTAGATTTTACAATGATATAAGTTATTTTATATTTATATTCGTTTTTGGTAGAAAATTGCATCTAATTATTACAATAAGATTTCTTATAAGTTTTAATTATCGAAACTACAGAAAAAAATCAAAAATTGTTGATCACAATTAATTTTAAAGTTCAAATTTGTACAAAATGTTGTTGAAAATTCATAAAATTTTAAATATTTATAGCGTAAGTTAGAATATTCAGTACAAGATTCTTCATAAGTTTTTCTCTTAGTAATTAGTAATTACTAACTACAATAAAAACTCTAATCGCATTAAATGAAAAAAATTTAATTATGTTTGAAATTAAAATTTTTACGAAATCGCGTAAAAATAACGATTTATTCTAAATTTTAGATTTTTGTTAAATTCAAAAAGTATAAGTCGTGGATACTTGTAACTTTCATCAGTTATTTCAACTGTAATTTTCTTCAAATTATTTCGCTCATTTTTAAGCTACTATTATAAGCATTTAAATTATTTTCCATTTTTATTTTTAAAAAAATGTTCGTTGGGACAAAATACTTGAAAATTGAGTTCAAGATTCCACCTACGTTGAACTTATAGTTATTCAAAAATTATTAAAATACATGTAAGCAATTTTTTTATAAGCGTTTAAAGTTCAAGTATTGACATTTGTCAAACATAAAAAATAAAATAAATAAAATAGATTGGTTTACGTGAAATGATGTTTTGAAAAAATGGTCATCCAGGATATACAACCTATGTTATCACATTCGAGAATAAAAGCAGTAGAATTGGAATCTATGCGAGTAATGACGGAATAAAAAAAGCTTTGAAATATAAAACATTAAATATGCATTTGGCTTACAATAAATAGTTAAATAATATAAATTAACCCATAATTAACATGTTATAAGTCTTGAACTCATAAATATATGTAGGTACATATATACCTAAGTATTAAGAGATACAACTTTTATTGAAAATAAATCGGTACATAGGTATCTACATATTTTTATTTATCAAGACATCAAGTCATTATAGACGAATTGAACTAAATTAGTTAGTAAGTACTTACTTCTTGTATGAAAGATGAAGCCGCCATACTGAGATTTTTTAACAAAATCACAAATAATGAAATAAAAATTCACTTCACAATATGAGATAAAAATATAAACCGCAATATAGCTACGTATAGTGTCGGACTGTCAGAGATAAGTACACAAGACTAAGGGCAGCTGTAGACTGGAGAATTGGGAAATGGAAATAGTTGTGATCGTGATATACAAAATTAAAATTACGTATAAGAATCAATTATATATAATATTATTATTCAATACCTGCATGCCGATTGTCCGCTGATCTATAGTTCGCAATAAATAGTGATGATTTACCAATAAACCATTTGAAAATTAGCAAGTAATAATTTTCTATCAATAGTATCATAAATATTGCATAGACATTATATTAATATATATACAATTTAATATATTAATATATACATATTTTATCAAAAAGTTTCATAAGATAACATCGCATTCGTATTAATTTGTTATATTATATCAATAAATAATCTCAACATTTAATTAATATTATTCGGTAATGTATACAAAACTTTTTGTAAGCAACAATCATATAATATCGCATTGGCATTAATATTAAATATTGTATCAACTATCAATAGTTAATATTCAATATTTATATAATATTCTTCGTTAACATTAATTTATTTTTTCCAGAGTAATAATACGTTGATGTTTTATTTACATTGTCTTGCAATATTTCATTTGCGACCTAATTTTTATAGGTATAGCGGCGATAAACATTAAATAGTAACAAACTTTGCGCAGTGGGTGTATAATACCCATACAGATTATATTATGTAATCAATATAATGCAATACATACATTACTATTGATTTTGTAGTTTCAATTTTTATTAAGCTATACTTTCAATAAAAATATATGGCATTGTAAGAATTGAACATAAATACCTACCTTTATATAAATCAAAAATAAAATCGATCATTTATGTAAAAATAATGATTTATAACTGTTAATAAGGTAAAAGGTAGAAATCAATTTAAAATTTAAATACAACTTTGTTGTTCCAAATAAATAAAATAAACAATCGAAATCAAAATATATATATCTACAATTATATTTATGGTAAGTAATATTTGGTTATTTCTAAATAACTTCATGTTCGAATAATTTTTTTTTAACGAGAGAAAATGTAAGATTATGTCCAACTACTCGTGTATTAAAAATTGTTATAAAAAAATTGTTCACTTATTGATTATGTTATGTATATGTTATGCTATTACAATGTAATAGGTACATTACTCAGACTATGTAACTTAATATGCTGAACAGGATACGCTATACGGGCATAGTCCATTTGAATGAATTAACCATGAATCTGTATCAATTGAGCAAATGCTTTTAAATCGTTTGAATGGTTTGAATGAATTTTAGTGGTTGATTGTGTAGTGTGTATGTGACAAGCTGACAATAATTGCTATTTGAACGTTATTTTATTAATCCGTACGAATATAAGACTATCACTTTTCAGTACTGAAATACTTAAAAAAAAAAGTGTATTTGATTCAATATATTTAATTTATTGAAATACGTTATCCAATATTATAAGTAGTTTTATCAAATGTTTTTACTATTACTTAAGTTCTAAAATAAAACTAAAATAATCAAAATTCAATAAAATAGTAAAATTAACTATAGGTACAGTACACGAGAACCACGAGAAAATATTATTAGTTATTACTATAGGGCTCGGATTTTAAAGCATAATAAATAACAAAAAAAGCACAAAATTGTTTTAAAAAAGTAAAAAAAAACCATGACTAAAAATTTCCATGAATAGTTAGTTATAATTTATAAAACTGATTAAAAAAAAATTGAAAAATTAATTTAAATTAAAAAAAGAATTTACTACAATGTATTTGGCAAGAAGTGAAACTGACTCCATTATCTGAGAGGATGTTTTTATACATAGAAAATGAACGCTATACATCTACTGAAGTGATCAGTGCGTACTTCATGCAAGAGCTAGGTTTCGTTTAAATCAAACCCATGATAGTTAATTTCGTTTGATGAAACGCCACACAGTATAGTATTAATGTTTATTTTTATAGCATAACAGACATATAAAAATTCCACAGTTAGAATAACTGAAAAAAGCAATAAAAAAGCATTTACACAAAAAAATGCCAAAATAAATTCGCTTATAAGATTATGATGATGAAGGTATGTTTATACGACGTTTTTAGTTTGAAATATGAATGTTACTTTTTTACTCGAAGATTACAAATAGATATAGATAAATTCAATTATAAATAATTGTTTTCATAATATTTCGATTACGTTACCAAAAAGGACCAAAATAAAGATAACCTAATCTAACATTTATATAACCTGTTCTTTAGTTACTTGTAATTCTTAAAAAATATGATTTTTTCCACATTAAATAAGACATAAATTACGTAAAAGTGTAAAACATTAAAGCAGCTTTATCCAAGATTTCGTATACCATAATATTAATTCATTACATCATATTATTTCAATCAATTGAATGAGTACAATCAACTATAAATTAAATATTGTAAATGTTTTACTTTATGAAAAACTGTTACAAAAATATTTTACAATTACCTACTGTCCTACTACGAAGAACGAAGAACATGTAATAAAAATTTGGTGACAATCGATTTAACCGTACGGATTTATATTACGTACAAAATATAAATAAACATTTGTAATTAGATACCTATTAGATATATTAATTTTATAGTATTAAATCTTAAGTTGTATAAATATTTTTGATTATTATATTATTATTTAGGTATAGATTATAAAATTATGATTTAATTAATTTATAAAGGTTTAATTTAAAAGCTAAAAAACTACCACTGTAATATTTTAATATATAGGTAATCAAATGTGATCAAATTATGATGCATCTTTCATAATGATATTAAATTTGTCTATTAAAAATTAAATTTAATAAAAATTACATAAACTGAGTAAACAAAAGTTTTTTGTAAAATAAAATCGTGAGATTAAAAAAATATTCTACTTTTCATGTACACTATACGCACTAGTAAAAAGTTATTATTACCTCCATATGGCAGTGCATATAATGATAATATTCTAATCATTTTTTTTTTATTAAAAAATAATAATTGATAACTGAAAACAGAATAGGTGACTATTATCATTTATCAATATTATCGTTATAAAGTACGGTTTTAAAAATTCTCAATAATGTAATAATTAGGTGAGTTCCGATCAATTCAAATTACGTAACATCTGAAGACATTTAAGCTGTGCGTATAATGTAAACTCGATAATTCAAAATTTATTGTTAACACATTTTCTTATCAAATAATGCGTTATTATATAATATGATCACTGTCGTTGGATTAATCTCTTTTATTTTCTCTCGATCTGTTACTAAATCGTACTATTTAGATACTTGCGTACATATCATTATAATTATCGCTCGCTGGACCACGGTCGCCTATCATCATGGACTTTTCTGTTAGACGCATAACTGGTACATTGTTATTAATCGTAAACTTACAGTTAACCGGTTACGCTTTGCAACGAGAAACAAAGAAACAACCGCATATTATTCTCATCATAGCTGACGATCTGGTTAGTATTATAATATTAAGTTTATGCTATGAACCACTAGACCAGTGGTCGGCAGTCTTATTGGACTCAGGGCCACATTCACAAATTAAAAAGAGAGTTCACGGGCCAGACAAAAACAAACATTTTATATACTTAAGTCTTAAATTATTTACTATGAAAAAAAATAATGTCTTAAACCATATGTCGGATGCCGACCACTGTTACAGATAAAACTTCTATATAATGGAGGTAGGTAGGTGTAATGCAAAACATAATACTAAGTTAAATCTAAACTTACGTGCTAACAAACTATATTTCTGGTGTTTTCGAATGCATGCGAAAATCATTATCTAGGTCAATTGCGCGCGTGATTATCTCGCAATAGAGCCAAGTTATGTGTGCCGTTTTTTTACGACAGAACTAATTTAAAGTGATTTTAAACAAAATACATGTGACATATTTAGTATTCATTAAATTAGATCAAATGTGTAAATATCAAAAATTTTAAAAATGTAAGTAGTTACCTATACAATAATCATGTGTTATACATTTATAATAATTTGATAAAATAATGCAGTACAAAGATTGTAAAAATTGAAAAAAAAATAAAAAAATTTTTAATAAAAAAATCGAATTCAATTTAAAAATAGCATATTAAAATAAATACAAGTAGATAGTTATACAGTAAATTTATTATTAATTTTTTTATTTGACGGCTAATCTAGCGGTCCCCAACCCATGGGCTGTGAGTAGCGTAGAACTGGGTCAAGGACCATATAATATTAACATAAAAAAAACGTTATATATATATATATATATAATACGTATATAGATGTGATATTAGTCATTAGTTTGCCTCAAAGATTTTTAACAACAATTTATGGTTATCAGTTCGCACAACTAAAAAGGTTGGGCGAACCGCTAGACTCATCTGATCGAACTAAATGGTGCTAACTTTGATATATTATTTTATATCAATCGTTGTATTTATTTATAAAATTATGATTTAATTTAATCTCCATTCATTAATCTATAATCTCATTTAGATAAATTTCATATTATATAGTACCTATATAGAATTGACAACTATATTTTTGCTATGGTATATTATACGTAGATCGACATAAACTAGTCGTTTTTCAAAATGTTATGCTCGAAATTTGAAGCTGTCACGAACAATACATCGACTAAAATCTCGTTTTCTTTTGTCATGCAATTCGGATAGGTACAGCCTATTTTACATATGGAATTAAAATAGGTATAAGTTACAATAAATGCATTTAAAAAATTAAGAAAAGTGTACTTATTGTCATTGATCCGGTCACTGAAATTGACCTTTTAAATTTGAATTCAGTAATAAATAATTGCGTACGAACATTTTTTTTTCGATAATTACTGGATATTTTTTTTAAAAATCGAATAATTCACATTATGCCTTATAAGAGCTCATAAAAATAAATTATAACATATATAAAAAATGTCAATGTATAATAAGTAACTACGGTTAATCATTTTTTGAATAGCTCCAAAGAAATAAAATTGATTTCGTCAAAAACTGGTTGTGCGTAAATATTCTTGTTTTTCTAAAATTTTCTATTTTTGTTTTGCTTAGTTATTTTGAAAAACACTATACAATTTTATTTTTGCCCTTTAATAATAAGCACCAAATTTATCTAATTTGCTACCATAAACCACTCTCAATATTGCAAATCTAAACATTTTTACTGTTCCAAAATAAACATGAAAAAAATAATAAAAAATACATTATTGTAAAATCAAAACTTTATTTCTCCGTTTAGAATCTTAAATACATAGATCAAATTTAATTATTTTGAAATGAATTATAATCAATACTTCAATAGTATTTTTATACCAAGATATACTCTAATATTATATATTTTTATCCATTTAATTCTAAGAAAATAATATATAATTTACCGATTTATATTAAAATAAATAATTTTGCTCTAACCGTTCTTATTGACTATAATAATATAGGTCTAACAACAAATCAAATATTATTATATGCGCATAAAATGAATTACATTATTGTATTGCTGCAGCATGACAACACCCATATCATCAGAGGCAGCGGCAGTGAGTGTTTATTTGAGAACCGCGTTCGGTCCCAATGTGGGGTTCCACCTATAAAATCAATACTACTATAGTCTAGAAGCAATGGGCTGACATTTTAGTACAATATAGATTTAAATTTGTTTATTTCGTAATAAATGTGATTAAATATAAAGGGTTGGAATGATGTTGGATTTCACGGATCTATACAGATACCCACGCCAAATATCGACGCACTTGCTTATAACGGCGTAATATTGAATCGTCATTATGTTCAGCCAACTTGTACTCCGTCGAGGGCTGCTTTACTTACTGGAAAATACCCAATTCGCTATGGTAGGTTTCTTGTTTTTAGGTATGCGTAATTACAATGTAGTCATATTGATTGGTTTTGTTTAGGTATATATTATATTTGAAATATATCTGATAACAATTCAAAATATTAAATACCTATATATTTTATACACTTTAAAACGCTAATTTATATGTTGTTAGGCTTTCAAGGTACACCCATTGCTGCTGGCCAAGCTTTAGCACTACCAACGAATGAAAAAATTTTACCACAAGTAAACACGATTATATATATTAAATGTATTATACATATATTTTATTTTTATTATATCATACGCTTTAATAGAGTTATCGTTACTTATTGAAATATTTTTTAATTTTAAGTATCTGAAAGAGTTGGGCTATTCAACACACTTGGTGGGAAAGTGGCACTTAGGCTATTACCAAAAACGTTTTACTCCCACACAAAGGGGATTCGACAGTCATTTTGGTTACTGGAACGGGTATATTAGTTATAGAAACAGCATACACGCTAAAGTAAGCATAATTTGTGTATGGCTTATCAGTTTATGTGGAAGCAATTATAAAATTGATGTATATAATACGGTCGTTTCTAAAAATTATAATAGAATACTACAATGAGTGGTATCGATGCTAGGCGTGGATTCGAAAGGGCGGGGAATGAGATGGATCGTGATCGGTACGCAACTGATGTTTTCACAGGAGAAGCTTGTAAAATCATAGAATCAAGTAAACGGGAAAATACGAAAATGTTTTTAATGGTAAGTCATTTAGCCGTTCATTCTGGAAATAGTGGTCCAAACCACTTGGAAGTTTCGAACAAAACCTACAACGACGAGGCATTTGGTTATATTGAAAATGAAAACAGAAGACTTTATGCAGGTGAGAACAATATTGTTGACTGCACTCGTATTTAGTATTTACAACATATTACCTTTGATTTTTTTTTATGCCCACCAGTCCACCTTTGGGTTAGTGTAGTATTCGCAAACAACAGGTGTACATTTTATAATTTTGTAAATAGCATTTGACATATTGTTTTAAAATCAAAATAATTTATACATATTATTTTGATTATATAATTTGACATAGATTTATTAAAATCGACAAACTGAATTCAAGATAATCCTTATTTATAAATTGTAATTTATGTAGATAGGTACATATTATTCGTATCGCGCGAATAAGCTAAAAAAAAAATAATGAGCTAACTCAGCTTGTGTGATAAATCTGAAATCTATCGTTACAATAATGTAGATAGCAGATTTGATCCATAAAATTCTTATAGTTTGAGGTTTATTACTGTTATTAGGTACTATTAACATGCTCTTAAGCCTTAGCATGTTGCACAGCAGTTGTACATGCAATTGTTTGTCATTGATTCGTTGGCAAACGTGCACACAGCACACACACCCTATATGATGCGACATATGATCAATAGTTTAATATGTACAATTATAATGAAATATGATGTACACATTTTAGGAATGTTGACTTCGTTGGATGATTCTGTTGGAAAAATAATTGAATCACTGGACAAAAACGAAATGCTAAAAGATTCAATTGTGGTGTTTATGTCCGATAACGGTGCACCGACAGACGATCCGCTATGGGGCCATGAAAACTTTGGATCCAATTGGCCTTTGAGAGGGGTATGATTGATTTTGTGATGCTTATAAAAATATTATGTTTATTATAATGCATGTACTGTGGTTCGCGTGTTATTTTATTATATCAAGCAGCGTCTGGAAAATTTTAATCGTAAACAGCTGGTGATTAAAATTGGTAAGTATACCTATAAAAATAATGTACCGAATCGTAAAATAATAATAATTCTTTATTTTAGATAGATCAAAATAAAAAAAATATATATTATAAGTTTTTCTTAGTTTTAAAAGCTATAATAATAATTTAACACGAAGAGGAAACGAATGAATAATAAATTGATATTTTGTTAATCGTTTATATAAATATTTGATATTTTCTATTAAATATAGAAAAAAGGATCAGTACTTGAAGGTGGAGTTCGTGGGGTGGCTGCGATATGGAGCCCATGGTTGAAAGAAAAAAACAAAGTTTCGGAAAATTTATTTCATATTACTGATTGGTTGCCCACTTTATATACGGCTGCAAGTAATTAAATTTAACAATTTTTATTGATTATTTTATATGCACATATTAAGTTTAAGGGAGTACATAATTACATCAAGTTTAGGACTGGCCATAACTGTTTTATAAAACGTTAAAAAAAATATCTATGCTCATTTAATAAATCGATGCTGTACCTTATGAATATAATAATATAGATACAAGTATAATAAAAATCACATTATATATTTACAATATACCTAACACTTAACAGCTAACATTCGATTAATGGTTATCATTTTTTTTGTAAATACGGGAAGTTTAGTTAGAAACATTTAGTTAACCTCTTGATGTACATAATTTTTTTAATCAGTATTTATATATATATATATATAAATGTGCTTCAATATAACGAGAAAATTATATATTTTAGATCTCATTTTACGTCTCACTTTTACAAATAGGTAATATATTTTTTAAACATGCCTCAAATTTTATTAAACTTATGATACTAAAATTAACAAACAGAACAAATATAAATCATACTATCATTGAATTTCTTTATCGTTTATTACAATTAAAATATTATATTGTTTGCACAATTACACGCGATTTCTGTAGTCGATCCGATTTTTCGTCCTTTGGCCGTGGGTATTTACGCTGAGTTCACTATACAGTCTATAGTCTATACTATTCATATTGCATGTATATTTCCATCGTTTTCAACTTTTATTTTACCCATCTTGTTGCACAACAAAACATATTCAACAGTTTTACATCAATCGTCGAGTCTAGATTTTCTGCCTGTGTTAAGTAGAAAAAATAGAAAAAAAATTCACTGGATCCATGCATCGTACCTATATAATATTATATATACAATATATATATCGAGCTTCGTGCATAATGCGGTCTGTGCAGTGTATAGGTGCCGAGCCAAGGTAGTTTAAAATGATACGTTGTCGAAATTATTTATGTATACAAGCAAAACAAAACACAAATCAAGGAAAAACGGAAAAATTTAGCCTTAATTAGTTTTTGACGAAATTGATTTTTTATTTGGTTATGAATCAAAAACAAATGACCGCAAAAAATTCAAATTTTCATAGTATTTATACAATAATTTTTTATATATGGTTTTTTTTTCAAAATATTTTAACTCTTGTTTAACCTATTTATAGATAAATAAATAATTAAAAGTTTTATTTTATAAATACCGATCAAAATGTTCAGCTGGTCTAAATGCTTGAAAGAAACGTTCATAAAAAATATTGTGAATATGTTATTTCGATAATTTCTAATTTCTTTAAATACCATATGAATAGCCAAAATTAAAATAGTTTAAAAGTAATGTTATTTTGAATGTTTAATGACAATTTCAAGTCTCTATAAGCTCAACAATAAAATAAAATAGAGTTTGGCAAAAATTGGATTTACAAGAAAATTCCTGTTCTAGCAAATTTTTTGAAAAGTTAGAGCCACTCTTTTTATAACAAACCACCATCAAAGTTGAATACCAAATTTGTATAGTTATCTATTAGAAAAAATGAACAAAAATATTTTTATTGTAAAATAAGTTCATTCTTTGCTCCGCTAAAAGCCTAAAATATATTTTTGTATAGGTACATTATTTATTATTTTTATTTTAGTTTATTTATTTATTATTCTATAGTACAATATAATCGGCGTTACACGTTCCATATTTTAAGTACTCCCGAACATGTTTTTATTTTAACAAGAAAAGTTTTTAGAAATATCTCATAACAATGTTAATAATCAATCGATTCATTTTTAGATGGTAATTTTGAAGACTTAGGTAATATTGACGGTGTGGATCAGTGGAAAAGCTTAATTGATACTTCAGAACAAGTAAGATCAAAGGTTTTAATCAATATAGATGAGACAAGAGGAGAAGAAGCCTTAATCTTCAATCAATGGAAAGTTGTCAAAAGTAAATAAAATATTTATACTAATCGAGTTGATATGAAACAATATTGTTTAAGTATGTTGAAACTATAACTGCTAAGACAATTATCTATACATAATAATCGACATTTTAATAATATACTCCTATTAAGTTTTTTTAAATTGTGGATTTATAGGGACACTAAAAATAATTTTGATATATGCTCGAAAATTTATTTATTTTTAACTTTTAATTTTCCGACTATTTGTATATTACTAATATTAGTAGCAATGCGAAGTACAATCAAATATTAAAAGATCTTTTTCTGTACATACACCTATGTAAGTTTTATACTAAATGTTAAACTTAACCTTTGTTTCATTTTTAACCTCCATAATTATAACTGCTATACGTATGGCCATATAGCAATATTATATTATCAATATTTTATCAAACTTTCCAATAATCAACTATGAACTAAAAGTTTGTTTTTTTTTCCGGGATGCCTATATAGTATACAAACAATGTGTTTAGCAAACTTGTATTTCATTTTATTATTAAAACCTGAAAGCCATACACTGTTCTAGTGTTTAAATAGTGACAACAAAGAAAAATATATTATTCACATAAATCATAATTTAGTTTTTAGGGTTTTCCAAGATACAAATATAATATGTGTATGAATGGTTATGTTAGACAACACCTATGCTTTCACTAATCTATTAATCAATTGGACTTAAGCACTATGATTAGATTTTACATAAATATATGTCATATTGTCATATGGTCATATTTTGACTTGAACCTATTATTCTTATATTAGTGTTATTAACAACGCGCTAATAACGTGTTCTGACAGGTAACCGTACGAGTAACTTGGTTATCAACCTCAAGTATAGCGGAGATCCTGGTAATGTAGGACCGGAATATAATATGTCCGGCGTCATGGCAAGTGTCGCCGGTTTGCATCTATCGAATATCAACTGTTTGACGGGAGACGGTTGCATGAACACGTCGACATCGCGAGACGTATTTTACGTTGCACGTTCGCGAGCCAAAGTCGACGGTCAAACCTGTCCAGAGCGCGTTTCCGATACCGATCCCGACCAACGGTACGAATGTTTCGACGGGTACTGCCTTTTCGACACACTCCAAGACCCCTGTGAGTATCGAAATGTGGCCAAACAAAACCCTCAAACACTGGCCCAGACGATTGGCATGCTGGAGCAATTCAAAAATGAAATGACAATGCAAGCACCTAAACCGATAACTGATCCCGACGCAGATCCTCGTCGATTTACCGGTTATTGGGAGCCTTGGCTTGAGCCCTACGTCAAAGCTTAGATAGAATTTCCACAATCATAGTATTATTAAAATACTATTACGCCATGTTTATTTTAAAAATAAAATTGTTATAATTTAAAAAATATTATAATTGTATATTATAACATACGAATAAGTATATAATTTTTACTAATATAATAAAACTGAAGAGTTTGTTTGTTTGAATGCGCTATTCCCTAGAACTGCTAGGCGGATTTGAAAAATTATTTTTGCATTCAATAGCCTAATTCATGAATAAAGTTTTAGGATATTTTAACACCACAATATGACGCTTAATAACTGAGAAAAAAGAAAACAATTCAAAAAGAATGCTATGCAAAAACGAATTAATGGGCTAGTGATACGACGCGAGTTGGAGGCCGACCATATCCACAATGTTAGTTAATAATATAAAATTACTTTTAAAAAGTACCATATAAAAGGCAATATTTTTACGAACAACGGAGTGCACGGGGACAGCTGTATAAAGTTATAAAATAAACTTGTGTCGTCTACAAATATTGAATATCGTACATTCGTACAACGAATTGAACAATATTTCAAACACATAAGACTTTACTTTTGAATAGGCAAAGAAGTGCATGGTGATTTATAATACATAGTAATATAATAATTAATATTATTAAATAATATTAACGTGTAGTAGGTGCATTGCCTATAACATGGTAGTATTAATAGAAAAAAAATTAGTGTAATATAATAAATTAAAATATTATAATTACTTTATTGCGTTGTGATGTAATTACAATAATAGATTGTTGTATCGTATACCAAAAATATAATATAAACGTTTTGGAAAAAAATATATTTGCAAAATAATATTTTTAATAAAATTAAACTTTAAATATTATAATATTATTAATATTATTATTGCAATGGATTAATAATAATATAAATATTTGAAAAATTGTGTTCTATGAAATTTATAAATACAAGCCCCCCTTCATTATATATATATATATTAGTTTTACATTGATAAAACGTTATAAGTACAAAAACAAGTAGATTCATCGGGTTCTGAAATTTAATACGAAAAAATGAGTAATTTTTTAATAGTGCATTAAAAAAAACGTGAACACAAATCAAATACCTATAATTTTTAATTTGTAATAGCACTATAATACATACATAATTGACTTCTTCATGAAATATAAAATTATTTTAAACTGATAAAGATTTGATATTTATAAAATATGATCTAAAAGTCGTCTATATACACTAGATCAATAATATTAAAACGTACAGATCTGTTTCAGTGTTGTTAATCACATATGATGAGTCAGTAGTCAAAGGTCAGATTATAGAAAGCAAACTAACTAGATATAATTTTATATATATTATAATAAAATTCAACGTTTGTGTGTGTGCGTGCGCGTAAGCGATACATAGTCAAGTCCATCAAAGGCCATATTATCGCCTAGACAAGTGGTCTGCAACCGGCGGCCCGTGCCGCTTTTATATACGGCCCGCTTTAAATTTTAGAACAACAAAATTTTTTTTATTAATTTTATAATAAATTTCCAAATTTTAGACAGTAATTTTTTTTCATAGTTAATAATTTAAGAATGTAAAATGTTACTTTTATCCCGCCCGCAAACTTTTTAATTCGTAAATATAGCCCAAGAGCCCAAAAATTGAAACAAATGCTCCTAAAAATAAATAGTCAACTTAAATGTCAACTAAAGACTTGATTATTGTATAGTATTTATCTTATAATCTTATCTTTTCACTATTTTCACTAAAAATAGTGTGCAGTTTTAACCCACTCTAAATGTGCGGTAACTTGTTATAAAATGACCGATAAGCTGTGCAGTTTTTGTCCATCGACCTTTTTAGGGTCGAAATCAAATTGTGCGGTTTTTGGATGGGTAATATACGATTGCGAATGGAACGATTGTGAACGAACCTTTTCCGGTGACACAATTGCAAACTCGACTTTAATCTTGCGATGTTGTCAGATTTGGTGTTAATAACAAATTTTTAAATAATAATTTTAAAAATAATCAAGTAGTAATAATATAAGGGTTTTTTGCTATTACACCACGCCGGGGCGATGCCGATAAGATAGATAGGTACAATGGTTAAAATGATTTTTCAGCTTACCGTTTTTACCCAGTGACGAAATTGAAGATGCATTTTTAGCATTAATAGCCGAATGTCCCAACCTAGAAAAAGCTCATGTAATTACAGACTATTTAGTATCGACATATATTGCACCTGATTCATTATTTTCACCATATCTTTGGGCACAAGAACCCTCAGTAAATCCAAGGTATGGTTTTAAAATTTTTTTAATTAAATTCTAGTTCCTTCCTATGTTAATTTTATTAGTAAATTCAAAATCTCTAAGTTTTTATAATTATTTTTTAGAACTACTAATGGTCCAGAGAGCTTTCATAGGACGTACAATGGTCAGTTTTATAGCCCCCATCCTCCAACACACGTAGTTATATCAGTTTTAAAAGAAACACAAGCTCAAACTTTGACAATAATTAATTCAATTAAAAACAATGTATATAATCCTATGGCCAAAAAAGATAAATCTAAAATTGAATTAACTCTACAAAATTATAATGATTATAAAAAAAACAAGGATTTAATTTTATAATTAAGAAAAACTGGAAATTCTTACCAAGGAAAAAATTTAAAAAAAAGTAAAAATGTAGAAAAAAAATTTTAAAAGCTATTATTTTATTTTTTATTCAAAACTCAGATCTATGTATGTATGTATTATTTTATTTATTCTTCTGTTTCTAACGTAACACTAGCTAACATGTGTATTATATTATTTTTTTATTCAGTTTCTATAACGTAAAATTAACAAGTACATTTTGTAACAGTATTATTAATATTTATACAACGAAAATTGTTTTGATTAATCAACATTTTAAACGCTACATACCTATTTGTATAATTTTATTTTAGTTTGTAACGAAGAGTTGTTGTTTTAATTGTATTATTAATACCAATAGTTTTTATTTAAAAAAAAAAGTGTTTATAATAATTGTTTAAAATATTTAGAAATTATAAACTTGGCAAAGTTGTCTAAAAAAACGTTCGCAATCGTTCGATTTTCGGCTAAAAAACAAATTCTCTGATAAGAGTTATTAGTTCGCAATCGTGTTATAAAAAAGGTAGAACGTTCGCAATCGTGTTGTATCCAAATGTCCCAAGGTATAATTGGGTAATAAGAAGCTACTTGCGTCCCCAAAAAGATATATTTTACAGGTAGTAAATTCAACAGGTAACTTTCGTCTCGTTTTGGGACCGCAACTCGACCATGTTATTCTTCTTACCCACCATAATAGTCATGAGTCATGACTGAATTGCGTCCATAAATATTTTGTCTGCGACTAACGATAAAGTATTATCAAAATTCACACACCTAATACAAAATATAATATTATTATAGCGTGTTAGTATGATTAAATTGAATAAACGACCATGTCCGGTCGTCGCCAAACAATTCCCAGCCCTATTTATAACACTAACTGCTTTGAAAACCCAACACCTGTTTTGATAGATATATCGTATATTATGATCGATCAGAATAACATTAAGTATTTTTCACTGTGCTATACTCGTACATTCCTCAGTAAATTTTTACGCATCCCGTTCTAGAGTGTTCGTTAAGTGGTGTCAACGATTTATACGGAAAAATGTTTAGCTCAACATTGTGCAAGAAAAAATGTTTTTATATAATTTATAAGTCATGACTAGAACTTCAATTACCATAAAATGCTTAACAATAAAGTGGAACAGTGGGATTGCACAAATAAAAATTTAAAAATGTTTTTAAAAATTGATGAACTAAAAATATGATTTATAAACCAACAATACATAATTTTAATTCAAATTAATATAACCTAATTTAAGGTCACTCACAAGCGTTTATTATCTACACTTGTGATCACTTACCTAATATTATATTATGATAAGATATGATAATTTATAATATATTATCTACAATCTACATACTACATCAGCTACACATGAATTGCGTTCAGCTTTATTTAAACGACTACATGAATTACGTCCGGTTTTTAAATTTTTAAGTGAAGTTGATTCATTATTTGTGGATTTAATTATTATATTACAATCCTATAATTTAATTTCTATCTTGGTGTTGCCTCTAAATAGAATGCACTTAGAAAAGTATGTCTATAACTTTCGAGTCCCATTAATAGCTATAATAATATAAGGTATAAAATAGGTAATATAAGAACTATAGAAATCAATTAACAGTAATATAGTATTCAGCGTCAATGTCACCATAAGTATGTATGACAAAATAGTGAATTTCGGCAATTATCATTCACAGTTATAGGATTTAATAATACGATAGCTTAATGTTGGGGAACATAAAACAATTGTTTTTGTTCCAAGTTAACCAGTTTAACGGTACATAGTACCTACTTTTAGAATAGCCTACCATCAATCAATTACCTACCTGTGACACTTGTTATAGGCACAAGTATTATTTTTACTATTTGTATAATAATTTTTTGAACAATTAATAAAGGTAGACATTATATGAATATACAAATATTTAAACGTACATTTTATACCGAAATATACATTTATTTGTGATTAATCGTGATTAATAACTGACATGGATAACACTCCAAAATATACGTAAAGGTACACAGATTGGTATAGTATACATGTAATATATAATATTACACAGTATGGTCACATATTAATTATTAACATTAAGATTACCATAATATTAGCTTAATTTTTCTTTAAGTTTATTTTTGCTAAAAATGGGTGTGCTACAATTAAAACTACTAAACAAACTCTTAAAAAGAAATAATAATAATAACATTGATTATTATTAGTAGGGTTTCGATTCTTATGTTATAAATGTTATTTAAACATTTATGTTAGCATTTTTATAAAAATACGTACCCAAATATTTATCAAAACAACTTTTTTTCAATTATTTTTTTTTTTAATTTTTATCATTTACAAAAAAAAATATACTGAATATAAAAACAAATGAACGAACGGAAATAACCAGCCATTTTTGTAGGTAATACATTGCATGATTATATAAATGTATAATAATAATAATAATAAATAAAAATGATAATAGTATGGTGAATGGCGATATTAAAAATTCAAAAATCAATTACTTATTTTTTTTTTCATTGATTACGACGTTTTATATTACGATTCAAGACAGAATGAACATATTTCACACAGAAAATGATTATAATATTAATATGTTTATAAATAGGTAAATATAAAAATATGAAATAATGTAAATATTTGTTAGTAAAAATGTAAGAATATTTTTAAAACATCGAAAAAATAATACACACATGTTACATATACAAGATACAAATACAACCACACAATATATATAATTTTTTAGTTAATGAAAAATGATCATACATAAAACATGTTTTTACTTTCAGAATTTATATTTGAAATATATTTTACAAAGGTATCTTACGTGTGAACAATTATAAATGTTAGAAATATAGAAAAGCGTTATTTGTTTAATAAATTAAATTTAAGTTGGTATAATGATTAACTTTTTATCAACTTCACATAGTTAGAATCGTACATTTTTTCTTGTTCGTGATTTAAATCTATGGTTTTTAAAGAGATTAATCATCACAAAACATGTTCCATGCAAAAATCAAAAATATATTAAATATTATTAATCTTAAATATAAAAAATATTTTCTAATATTAAAAAATATATAATTAATATAGTTTATAATTTAAAGTAATTTTAAAATAACTTACTTAATAATCTTACTTATTGAGGCTTATTAATTTTATAAATTAAAATAAAACAACTCAAATGGTTTTAATTTTAAACAAGTATATCATGAAATAATTCTATAATAACGTAAATGAAATTTATAATTCATATTATAAAATTCGACAATTTAAAAAAAAAATTTGAAAGTTCAATATGTATTTACTTTTCAATTAATTGAAATATTTAAAAAATGGCTATTTATGAATACTAAACTAGCTAAATACCAATAAATATTTTAAAAAACTAATTTTAACTTAAATTTAGAATTATGTTACATTGTACACCCATATTTATTATTAATAAATCGTTATCTTAATACATGTGGTGTTTACTGTTTAACGAGTTTGTAAATGGTAATTTGACTAATTGAGACTGATAAACGATATTAATATGATATAACTATTAATAAATTAATACATTACAAACGTACATCAACGCTAGATGTTATTGCTTTATATATGTATTAAAATATGGGTAAAATAATTAAGAGTTAAATTCAAACTTATTGAACACTCGGTATGAATACTTAAGCTTAAAATATGATAGGTAAATATTAAATGTTATTCATCCATAATCAATATAATAAATAATAAACTTATTTAATAATATATTGTATTTATGATGGCCGTGAAGTTTTAGGCTTTTCAGTTCTAAAATTTCAGACCTAAAATAGAGATGCAGTAATAGGTAAAAAAACATACATATAGGTAAGTGGAAATCTATTTCTGTTTACCTTGTTGTTATATTATTTTTCGAGACTTTCTAAATATATAAATATTAATTATTTGAAAATTAATTATTAAATAGTTGAGTTTGATTATAATAATTATATACTTTTTCATATTCAGTTATATTGTTACATATTACTTAGTATTATTTTTAAGATGCAAAATCATAAAATGTTTTTGAGATGAATATTAAACTAAAGAGAGTGATTACCTATGAATTATGTTAACTATTCATAATACATGATATTATATTTAATAGCATGAATATATAAAATTAAAATTATCATCATGACAGTAAATTATAAATCATACCAATTTAAAATGTTTAATGGATTCTCTAAATTTCTTCATTGAGCATCCATAGGATTCACAGGCGGCCAAGGTGGTCTATACATTCTTGGATCTGTAAAATTTATAAAATTTTCACGTTTGAAAATTTTTTAAAATAATTCTATTTTCTATAATAGATTTGTTAAATATTGCCGGTTGTCATTTGCGCATCACTATTGTTAATTTTGACCTTTTCATGTAACATAGTTGCGTATCGTTCGATTTTTACGTTGTATATATTGTTTGCACATCGGCTGTTTAATAGGTCTTATATTATTTGTTTATCAATATTATTTACCAATTGAACTAAAAAAAGTGTATTCTCAAATGTGTAAGTTGTTTTCCAACTTTGATCTTAAAATTCGCATATCTCCAAATTTACTTTTATAATATACAATTTTAAAATATTGTATATATAATTCTGTTTATATATGTACCTATTAATAGATATTATTTGATTAATAAATTAGCAATAACATGATGGAATTAACAACTAAAGTGTGCGGGTGGAAACTTTGTAGTTTTGTACTTATCTATTGTTTAAGTTACATACCATGGACACTTTGTACGGTGATAATAAATTGGTAAAAATCAATCGAAAACACTTTTTACGATATAAATAAACCAGTAATTATATTTTACAAGATAAAATTAAATTGATAAAAATTAAATTACGTAAGACAATAGATCGCAAATTGTGATCACGATCAATCTGAGACATGAGTTTGGTGCTACAATACAACATAACCTATACAGTTACACTCTAAAATACACTATGAACCAAAACCAAACTACTAAACTAAAACCAAAAATGTTTAGAATTTCCAAATTGTATAATGATAACGAACAAATTGCAAAGCAATGTAAAATTATGACATACTAGCATTTTTGCCAATACTGTCCACGGTTTTATTTTTTTCTAGGTAACCGTATAAAGTATCCTACAACCGTATGAATGACCAATCGATTTTTATCACATTTCGCATAAGAATATCAATCTGGATAGTAGAACAGAGACTTGTCGATACGTACAACTATAACTATTACTGTAATTACCATATTGACATATTGTGCATTTATAAAATTATGATTACAATTTAATTGAATTAATCAAATTTATTTTTAATTGTTTGTATATATTTATTACATATGATTTATGACAACTATTGCATTTTCAACTAAAAATTATTTTTATACCATTCTATTGTTCAGATACAGAATATTAATGTATGATAATTTGGTACAAGTAAAACGGGCAATGTGCAAACGATAATAATTGGCTGCTGATGCTCAAATGATGTTCCATATAGGTTTTTGACACAGGTAAACAGACGATGCGCAAATGATAAACTTTTATAATAATATATAGATTATAGGTACCTATATATTATGTATTTCAATGATATCTCCTTAAAAAGGCCGAATACCTTTATAACATTTTAAATTTATAAAAGACGTGGAATAAGGTGATAAAACATTATTATTGAAAATTAATAGGTAGGTAATAGTCAATAGATAGTATATAGACAGTGTTGGTTTAGTGATTTATTGTTAGTATAACTAAACTGGAAAATATAAATCAAAGCTATCGATCTATAATATTAAGATACAAATAGACTTTAATGACTTTGTTTATGGCTCTATAATCTATATACTACAAGTACTTATTAAATTTTTGCGTATATCGAGTAAATTAAAAAAAATATAAGTAGACAGATTAAGAACATATAAATTAGGTGAACTATGACGAATTTTTCGAAATCGACATACATAACTGTTACATAAATATATAGGTATATATATATTATATTAAATCATTAATAAAATATATGTTACATATATTTTCAGTTTTCAGAAAAATAAGCTATTAACAAAGATATACGAACATACTTTTAGAAAAAGTTCACTAAGTTCTATCATATATACAGGGAACAGATATTGGCTATTTTTTTCTAACAATGTTGAAACTGAGAGACTGAGTGTCTCAGGCCATATTATATCAACGTACTTTTTAAGGGCATTATTGTGTTGATTTGAAATTTTTTTGAGCATTCTTCGATCATTTTTAGGACATTTTAATCCGGGTTCTAAAGAAAAGTAATAGCTACCTTGTAATTCTATAGAATTATATTATGCACTGTTAAAGTATTAAGAAAATATCAGCGCACTGTTTGTTTTCTCTCTCTAGCCCACGCGTAACATAGACAAAACGCATTTACGCAGTCTGAGTAGAACTCGCTCAATTTTGGTTCTAGAGTAAATATACTAGTAAATATACCTATTATAAAATTAAATTTTGATAATATTTCCGAGTACAACACGATGATTTTTAGACCAATTACTTAACATATTTATTATTTTACTGTAAATTTATATAAAGTGTAATATAATACATACATATATATATATATTAGTATGAAAACTTTTAAAGACTTACATGCTGGTGGAAACGGTATACGAGGTCGTGGTGGTATAAAATATGGTGGACGTATTAATCGAGGCATACGTGTTGGTGGCGGGTAGTACATCGGTGCAGCATTGAGTGGATTGTGGAAAAATGGTCTTGGTGGATATGGATCTTGTGGAGCTGGTGGCATCATACCAGCATTAATCTCTGGTTTCTAAGAAAAATAATAAGTGGAATTTAAAAAAGAGGAAAAATTATACAAAATTGGAACTGATTGTAAACTTTGAAAAGTTATGCGAAAGTAAGACAGGGAATATAGGTACATTTTTTAATATCACGTCCTCTTAAAAATTTAAAAATATTAATAATATTAAAAAAAAAAAAATTTATTATAATGAGAAACTTGCTCTGTTAAACAGACATACATTAAGAGTCAACTCACAAGTGTAACTCGTTATAATGAATAAGTTACTACAAAATTAAATTTAAATTTAATTATAAAACATTGCATATGATAAACGATTCTGAGCGGATACAGTCTCATTCTATTATTATAAAAATATATTGCTATTAATTATTTTAGTAATTTATTTTACAATTAGTAATAGAATATACACTAAAAATTATAAACAGGCAATCGCTTAAAATTAACCGAAATATTTTATAAAATGTTATTGTTTACAATAAAATTTAATAATACGAGTATACGTATAAGTTCTATGTGCCCACAAATAATATTTTTGAATTCCACATAAAATAACTAAATTTATTATTATTCGTTTAAATAACGAACTTTTTAAAAATGACAAATGTAGGTATAAAAAATTAGCATAATATATATTTTTTCAATTTTTTGTGAGAGAATGAAAGAACCTATACATTTTTCAATCCATAGTTATAAAAATTGAATATTTTATACATTTTATAAATATAAAATTAATTATAAGTTCTCGTAATTTTGACGAATTTAGTCAAAAATCTAACTGCTTATATTTATTTTTACCGTGGAAAAACATTATAACTCCAACAATACAATAGAAAAATTTTCCGAAAAAAAAAAACAGTTGTCATGTTTAATTGCCATCGGTTTCGGATGACATCTGCCTAGACCCCTAGATCATTTGCGTAGCAAGTAAATTATGCATAATACAAGTATACAAAATAGTTATATTATTTTGGATTTTTGAAATAAATATTTAATAATTTGTATAATATACAAAAATCATGAAAAGTTACAGATCTTTTAGTGTTTAAATAACTAGTCTATGCTTATGTGTACTCGACACTCGTAGGTACAATAACATTTAGGCCGTTTTACGTAATATTATGCTTTTCTATAAATTTCTTCTCGTAAAATTTTGATATTACTATATAAATTTAATAATTTATTATTGTTGCAGTGATATCACATATATTTTTAATTTTAATATTTATTAGTCTTATTACATTATTTACTTTAAACCGATATAATCCTAGTAGTCTAAAGACTTCTTTGTTTGATACTAAGGAATTATAACTATAAATACGTATCTTTCTACTTAGATGGTAAAAAGTAGTAAAATACAATTTAAAATTTCAATTGTAAAAAAAAAGAATAAGCGACACTATACATTTAAGAATCGTTACCATTTGTTGGTTATAATGAACATAAGATAGATATGAGATTATGACAACGGATATTAGGTAGATAATCGATTTTTTATATAAATTCGTACGCATTTCAATACAAAAATGTACCTATTTTTAATATCAATATCAGTATATTTTTCAATATATTATTATGTTATTTGTTATTTGTTATATGCTATTCTTTATATCATTTATTCGAATATGTTTGTAGAAACCTATTTTTGAAGGTTCAACAAGTTAAAACTTTAAATTAAACTTTAAATTATTTTATGTATTACCCGTGGATTTACTATTTTTTTTAAAAAACTGCCATTTTATGGATTGGTAAAAATATAGAAAATTGGAGAACTATATATAATGAAAAAAACAAAAACGAAACATTAAGCTATAATGTTTGTTTATAAAAAATCTAGCCTTTTCTTTATCAAACAGAATGACAAGTCAATCGGTGAAGATAGACTATGTGTCTATGTAATATTAAAGTAAATTATACTAATACAAATTTTGGTCAAAAGTTTATTAATTATCTGGGTCCGGTAAATTTTAACTCTTTGCCAATATATGTAAAAAATATTATTTTTAATGATAATATAAATATCAAAAAAAGTATCAATGATGTTTTATTTAGTGAATACAATTAATAACTGGTTCACAAGCAATTATTATGTACACCTTATTTATTTTATTTGTTTTTAATTTAATTTAATTATTATTTGTAAGTAAATTGTCGCTCTCTGCCTTCAACACAAGTTTTGCTCTGATAAGGTAGATAATGTTTTTGTTTATTATTTAATACAAATGGATTTAAAATTTAAAAAAAAATGTATTCTAGTTGTGCCCTAGTTTTCTTCATCCAATGGGTAATATCAACTTTAAACCGAAATAATACCTTTAAAATTATTTTATTAATTTCTACTAATATGTTTAATGCGTTTTTCTGTTTAGGTATAATTCAAATTAGGCATGTACTTAAATAAAAAATAATTAGTATAAATTTACCTCTTTAAATGTTGAAGTACTAGATGCAGATGCAGACTGTTATCAAAATGGTCACAATTAAATTTTATAAATAAATATATATTAATTAAAATTTAAAACTAGATATATTCAAGAAATCTAAATTTACCATTTTGGGTTTTGGAGTTTTCTTTTTCATTGGTCTTAGAGTTCTCTTTGTCACTGGTCTTCCCGTTCTCTGAGATGTATAGCGTGAAGTTTTATGATAATCTCTATTGTCGTTTACTTGTATTGAAGATCTAGATGGAAGTTCTATATTTGATAAAGACTGATTTTTAGTTATATTTTCTTTCCGATTTGGTGATTTGGATTGTGACTTTTTTCTCATTCTAGATTGTTTCTTTGTATACGAACTCGTACTTTTAGAATCAAATCTTTCTTCATCGTATGATCTAGAACGCGATCTATTTCTACGCCCATGTTGAGTTCGATAACGAAGCGGAGACCTACTATGATTTCTATACTTTGGCCGATGTCTTGTCTCAGAGGAATTCATACTTATAGTAGCACATTTTTGTTGATCTTGAGATTTAGATCGCGGCCTATTGCTTACTGTATATTGTGTCGGATTATTAGAATTAGAAGGAGACCAATTTAAATGTTTAGATTGTACTGAAGTATGAACATTAATTGGAGAATTTTTGAATTGTCTAGATTGTACTGGAATAGGAGGATTTGACGGAGACCTTTTAAATTGTCCAAATTGTATTGGAGTTGGAGAATTAGACCGAGGTCTGTTCAGATTTCTAGATTGTGGCTGACGTATTGTTTCAGATTGGTAATGAATTTTAATGTCCGACCGTAACTCGATTTCAGATGATGCCATTTGTACTTGAGAAGGAGAACTAGATCGATTTTGTGGTTTTTCTATAGCGCATTTATTTGGAGCAATCAACCACTGACAGTTAGGCATTCTAGGCCTCTCATAAGGAACTGATAATACTATGTTTTCTAAAAAAAAATTTAATTACATTTTTATAAAAGCAAAACAAGATTTGAATATAACACATTTATTAAAACTAATATTAAATAATATAATTTCATGTAATTATGATTTAAAAATAGTAGATTTATTTATAATTTAAGATGACTTTTCAATTAATTTCTTATATTAATATAAATTTTACCGGAAATAATAAAAAAATATCAAAGAACTTTCTGTTGTTTAATAAGTTTAAGATAATGTAGTATTACATTTTTGTTATCTCTTATTCTTCACTGTAAAATAAATCAGCTTTTAGAAAATTATATTTGTAAATTAAATTTATGTATCTAATCAAAAAAATTACATTGTTAAAAATTAAAAAATAAATAACTAATATTTTTTCATAAAAAAATTTGTTTATTGACTATGTTAAGAGAAACAAGTATTAACTTCTAAACCAATTTTCGATCATAATTATTTTTCCTGTAAAAATATGGTAATATATAAACTCTTTTAGATTTAAAAGAATAAGACACAGGCATTCGTTCTTCTAAACGAATTATCAATAATCCACAATAAAATGTTATGTTAATTCTAATTAAAGATGAAAGTTCGATTTAAAAAAAAATTACGTAGGTAGATATCGATATTTATCAAAAAACTATAATCAAGTAACATTGAAAACTAAAGAAGTCTCGAAAATGAGTTTGAAACTACAGGTAAATAAATCTAAAACGAACTGTATGAAATAAAAACTTTACTTATTAAAAACTTCTTAAGTGTTAAGTCAAAAATAAGAAATATTTAGTATTACAGCCAATAGCACAGAAATAATGAACAAAAACCAAATATATAACAGAGTTAAATTCTGGTTAATGAATTGTAAAATTGTATGGCATTACAATGTACTATTCTATAAGCCAAATCACTGCTTTTGGTAATGAGGAGACGTTAAATTTGTTTTTAGTAATAGGGAGAGGTAGAAGAAAATATATAGATATGTATATAAATATAATATACTCGAAGATCATATTTTCAAATTCTTGAAATTTTTTATACTACCTAAGACGTAAGAAATATCCTGTGGCAAAACAAACTTCTGTTTTCTCTTTTTTTACTGCAAGTTATTTGATTTTTTTTTTAAATGTTGATGTATTTACCTAATTTAAAAATTAAATGAGTAGTATTTCAGTTATTAAAATGTTTATACTAAAGACAATAGTCCTTACAAATGATTTTATAAAAATATAAAATATATTATGTAATATTAAAAATGGTATTTATTTTAATTGGACCATTTTTATAATTATAAACATTGATAAATTTGTATAAATTACTAAAATTTTCAAATAATTATAACCTATTAATAGACTTTAGTACACAAAATTAAATTACATAAAAAACTGTACCTTTGAATTGTAATATATTAAAGGAGGGTTCTCTTTGAAAAAATAGAAGTTTGTATCTCCACAGAAAACTCCTTATAAGTAATATAAACAATTTCAAGAACTTTAAAATTTAGTTTTTTTAGAAACTCTTTTGAAAAACTGCTTTATTGGAAAATTAAAATTGGCGAATATGTTTCTTTTATTAACTAGATAATGTTCAATGAAATGGTGGTGTACTTGTGTAGTACTGATCGCAGTTTTCGTTTTTACCCGGACGAACAAGTATAATGTATATCTGTATCTACATTGATCTATTAAAATCACCGAGCACAGCTATCTCACTGATGTATAATTATTAATTAGCAATAATTAGTTATTTTTTATAGTTTTTTGATTAAGATTTTTTTTATACAAAACATATTTCAAGCGTTATAATATTTTAATTTATATTTCATAGTTTCATTTTTTTTTAATTTTACACTTGAACACCTCCCATACGCAAAATTACGGGATTCTTAAATAGAGGGCATTGCTTTAAAAAGGTTGAAAACCGCTGCTATAAATGTTCCCAACAATTGGAAGGGCTATATTTTGTCTCGGAACTGTATTTTTTTTAGAACTATATTTTGTTGATGAAAATTGGAGGTCTCATATTATGTTCTCTTGTCCATAAGTTATCTATGGGGTGAATGTTAAATTAAGGTACAGAATTTCAAGCTGATGCAACATTTAAAGTCGTTCCATCATCCATGTTTAATTGCCGATAGTAGCTTATAATGCACAATAGATAACATTTTAAACAATTACTTATCTACATTTTTTTTTTATAGACAATTAAGAAAATATTCCAGTATATAGTAGCATAACGATTTCATTACACCTGGAATTAAGAATTTAGATATCATTGTTAAAATGGAACTTGTAAACAGGCAATGGCAAGGAGTAAGTAGAAGTGCTACTGTCATGTCTGTTAAGTAAGCGATTTTAAAATGTATTACACAACTAATCAATAATTATCGTAGCTTTAATTGACTGCATTACATTACCTCACTGCGTTGGTACAACACTTAGACTATGGTAGGCCAGCGGCTACTCATTGACTTCTAAGTTCATACGTATTATTAAAACTTAATAGTCAATAATATTTATTTAGTGGTTACAACAAATTATTTAAATATTTTTGTATAATTTATACAAGTGTAAATATGTATATATATTTAATTTTTTTATGATGGATGATAATCACGTTAAAGATAATTATTATATCATTTGTGAGTTTGATAAATAAGAAAGAACAATTATAATTAGCTTCTATACATAGCTTATAGCGTTTTGCGATAAAGGTAGCTATAATAAGTAATTGCTTATATTATTATCACTGACGACTCCACTCAATTCCAACTATTTAGTATTCACTTTGAATATACAAATATTGGAATAAATAAATGTTAGATAAATTCACGTCTTAAAAACCTCCCAACCCCCTCCTCTACAGATATGGCTGTATACGTCTATATTTATATTATTATTTAATAAATTAAATATACTTAATGAGATATTTTATGTTTACTTCCATTGACTCTGTGCATACTATAATCCTAATATTCTTAATAATAGGTAATAGTAATATTGAGGTACTCACAACATTTTTAACTATTTTTGAAACAATATCTATGCAATTGAATCCTTTTTATTGCTATTAATTTATACATTATTAATTTTTATACATAATTACCTTGAGGTTTTTGGTCAGGTATTTCTCCATCTGATAACGCATCATTTTCAACATCAGTCTTTACAGGTGTCAGAAAACAATCTATTATTTTATCTAAAAGGATATGGCTCTGCACGTCTGAAACATTAAAATGTAGACAATTTTGAATAATTTTTATTTTTTTACCAAATTAAATACATGGTTTAATTAGTTTTATAAGATTTGATTAGTAAGTTTTTTTTCTTTTACCTACCTACATAAAATAGCTCAACTTTATAAAACTCCATAAATATGTACCTACCATTACATTTTGATAGTATAATAGGTATATACTATATAGATTAAAGTCCGCTCATTTAAATTGTTTCATTTATCTACTTATTTATGTATTTATCAAGTAAATTTTAAACTTTGAAATAAGTTTGGGAGGCAAAAGATATTATTTTTACGAAAAACGAATTATATTTAAAATTTTCTGTACATGCTACAATATTAAAAATATGTTGACCCTTTTTAAGACATATAGATATAAAAATGTCCTACAATTTTTTTAATAGATAATTAAAATCAAA
The DNA here is from genome assembly GCF_020882245.1 of Rhopalosiphum padi. Classification (NCBI taxonomy): domain Eukaryota; kingdom Metazoa; phylum Arthropoda; class Insecta; order Hemiptera; family Aphididae; genus Rhopalosiphum; species Rhopalosiphum padi. The sequence continues at coordinate 44,755,674 of NC_083599.1, forward strand.
TTTTAAAATTCATTTAAATATTTAAATGAGAGTAACTTTATTATCGTTATTTTTTATCGTTTAAAAATATTATTCACGGGTCTTGAAACCAATGCGTATGTTATTATATTTTAAATTAGATGATGAATTTTTTAATAATATTTAGATTTGTTTTAGGCTGTCGTCTATTTATTCCACTAATATGTATATATATTCACAACGATTGGCAGTTATTCGATGTTGACTAAATAGTTAATTACTGTATTACATTCGATAATTCGAAAATCTCCATAAATCGAACTAAACACTTGGTCCCCTAAATTATCAAGTGACTACTGTAATATAATATATTATAGCAATATGTTTTAGTCCTCGGCTCCACCTCGACGATAATACATTTATTTTAATTATTTAATCACACATAATTATAATTATAAATATAATTTTTTTTAATAACTTTAATTTTTACCGTTTGACAAGAAATCATTTTTTTTTTTAAAACATAAAAAATAATAGGTACAATATTTATTTAGCAGTGTTCTCTAATAATACGAGCTCATTACGGTTAGTCGACTCTGAGTCTTGATAAATCGAAGCTTTTAGTAATTCGAAGCAAATGCTCGTTCTCTTCAAAATCTCGCAATAATTCGAATACAAACGATTCATTTAAGTAATTCGAAATTAAATTTAGGAAAAACTGACCACTAATACATGACAATTCACAATTCGAAATTTCATCCGTTCAACGCTTAGAATTCGAAGTATACTTACCAAATGTATTTTTTATTATCTTTTCGTTAGTAATTTACCATATAGTTGTGTATAAATTTAACTTATTATTTTAGATAATAATTACTAATTTCCTTAAAAAATAATAATTTTTTATAATAACAATTTTTAATAATAATAATAATTTTGTATTTACATTTTAAAAACAATAAATAGCTGTAATACAGCCTAATTTATTAAAATACAAAAACAAAAAGTTTTCATAACTCATAGTAATTCGAAGTCCCGCCAACTATTCGTATCGAGTCAACTGTATTTAATTTATTTAGGTATAGGTATTTGTTTATTTAAATATTTTATTTTTATTAATTTTAAAACCATTATAATTATTATTTGTTTGTATTAAATTATATGATTATTACCTGTATTATTTGATTATATGATAATTGCGAAGAATCGTGTTATTTTCGGGTAAGATAATTATTTCGTACAATGATAATATTTGAGTTTAATTATGTAAATTATACTGAAACTGGTTCATACTGCCATTAATAAAAAAAAACATTTTTAAATTTGAATAACTAGAAATAAATTTTACAATTTTCAAATTTTCAAAAAAATAGTGAAAGTTATAAGTTACTCATTCAAATATGTCCTGTATAAATTGAGATTATATTCAAAATAAATCCTCTTAATTTACCTAACTTTATTACTCACTTGTTAATATCATTTACAAAAAAAATAATAAGTATTAAAATTTTTTTTAAGGTGATATTATCATTTTAATATATAGTGAAACCTCCCTTAACGGGCACCTCTAAATAACGGACACTTTTATAGCATTTTAACTTTTGATTTTAATCATTTCTTTTGTTAATTTGTGGAATTAGAAAATGCATTTACATACGAAATGACTTCGTATCAAAATACGAAGCAATCTAAAGTAACAGATTTTTTTAATACTTATATGTTAGTTTTAATTTTTGTATTATACATTTTTTTATATCTTTTTACCTTCGCATTTTTAAAAATACATAAAAATAAATTAAATTTATTATATACATGTATAAATAACTAAATAAATAAATCAATTTTTTTATTTCTCTATTATTATATTTCTCCCTTTAAATACCGGACACCTCCAAATAGCGCACAAAATTTCAACGTCCGAAGGTGTCCGGTATTTAGAGGTTTCATTGTATTATGTAAAAAGAGTGGTGGACTAAAATTATTACATAAATAAAACGTTACTTGATTCATTTATTTGATTCTGTAAAAAAAAAACATTACATTTTGCATTTAAAACTAATGTTTGATAGAATATTATATTAAATATTTTATTATTATTTATTACTATTATATTTAATTGTTTTGTATCTATTTATTATGTAAATCTTTGAAATATTTGTTTAAAAATTATATTAAAGTTTAAGCAATATTCATATTATTTATACAGATATATAAAATAAATATATGACATAATATATTAATATATAATAATATTAATAAAGTATATAATATATTAATATGTATCTGTGATTATATACTTGTATAAATATAATATTATAAGAAAGTAAAATAGTCTAATCATTCATCTATGGCATTCACATGTACTAGGTATGATAAGACTACTAACTTCGTGTAACTAAAATATGTAAAATGTTTAATATGGAAATTACTCAAAGAATAAAAGAGACAAAAGGGTAAAAAGTTAATTAAACTATTTTTGATTGTATCGTGTAGAAAAATATTTTCTGTTCCAAAAGGAACGAGTTCTTTTTGTAGGAACGAAGCTTGGAACTGCTTCTTAAGCTAAAAATAATGGAAAAAGAATATGAACGAATTCTTTATATTGAGGAACGTGAACGAAAATCACAGTTTCTCTTGAAATTTTAAAAAACAAACTTTTAATTTTAATTTAGTTTTTCTTTGTTTCTACGCGTTAACAACTAAGAAGGTATTTTTAGTTTATTTACACGATTAATGAGTAATAACATGAACCCCGACTCCTACATACCGCAGTGAAAAAGCTTATATTTATGTATCGGATTGTAAGAATACTAGGAATGTGGGATATAGAAATGAATCGATTGACTATAAATGTTATGACGTATAATTTATATTTATGATTTTTATCGTATTAATTTATTATTGTATGGTTGATTGATACCGGTAAGATATTATCGGTTAAAGATTTAAACAGATTTTGGTGTTTTCCGAATGATTATTACGTAATAGTTATTTTTATGTAGTATGTAGACCGTACAGTGTACTCAGTGTAGACATTGCGTTATTTTAGCGTTATTATGCTTGATGCAAGTTGTCAGATGCAATAAGTATTTTACGAACACCAGTGACCAGTCCGATATATTAAGTGAATAAAGTAAGTGTTGTTTAATTATTGTTGTTATAATTTTATTAGTTAAAAAGTCTATTGATTAATGATTAGAAATAACTAATTGCCTATTTTGGCTCGGATGTTTATGAATTTAAAATTACTTTAATATATTCTATGCATTTATGAACTAAAAAATTACAAAATATGCAATCAAATATGTTAGGTATATGTATTAAAAATTTAAAAACCATCAATTATTATTTATTCATTTTTAAATATTATAATATAAATATATATACTTAAATATATAGATATACAATTTATATTTTATATTTTATGAAAAATACATAAAAAAGTTTTTTTTAAATGTACTGACCAATATTGAAATGTGCATTTTAAAATCAAAAACCATTAAATAAATAAAATAGTATTTTGATTTAGTAGAAAATAATTCAAAATTGTATCTAGATTCTATATAGGTCAGCATTAAATTGGATTAATAGAAAAAAAAACATGTAAATAATATCATAAACATTTGATTCCTAGCACTAATTATAAATTTAAATTAATATCATCACATTTACCTAAAGTCTAAATTATAGTTATAATTATAATGTAGAACTTTGTACTACATTGAAACATAATAAAATAATTAATAATTAAGTGAATAAAAAATGACATTGCTATATTTTTTCAGTGTGTGTGTTTTAAAAAGTTATGTCGTCTGGATCTGGAAATAGAAGGTTAAGATATATTCGAGAACCAAAACAACCTAAAAGTCATACCAGCCATGATAATGATTCTTCTGGTAAAGACTGTCAAATGACAGTTTTAGATTCATTATGATGATTTAGATGTGTCTGAACAGTCCTTAGAATTGGTGATTAGCTCCAAAAGTAGTAGTAATAGTACATTAACAGATTTTACACCAGATCCTATAGCAAATGGTAAGTTCTACTAAAATAGGTTGTTAGTATTTATTTATGTAATAAGTTTAAAAGAAACTTAAGTCTATATAACTAAAATATTGGTTATAGATGTAATATTTTGTTTTTTTCTCAGTGGAATGTTTGCCTTGGAGTGGCTTGGAATCGTTTTTTATATTTAGAGAAAAAAAGGGAAACAATATTATTACAAATTGTGTTCTGTGTGGCTCCCCAGGAAAGGAAATAAGTACAGCTCAAAATACACCGTCCAATCTCAAACGTCGTGTTATGGCAAATATTAAATAACTAAAAAGTGATACTCACTTTAAAGTAAATATTCTAATTATCTAAATAATAGGCCGTTAGTACTAAAATGGTAAATATATTCAAAATTATTATAAAATTGTTATTAAGCCATATACCTATGTATTAAATATTATAACTATATATTATTTAAAATAGAAATAACTCATATAAAGTAATACAAATAATATAACCTAAATTAAATTTTAAAAAAAGTATAAAAATGGTTGACATCATTTTGAAGAACAAATAACAATTTAATTTTTTTTAAATTGTATTGTTTAAGTTAAAAACCTTATGGTACCTATTATTAAAGTTTTCTTTTAATTATTAATTGAATTAATAAAATAAATTTTAATAATTTAATCAAATTAATTAATGCATTAACTATTAAAGACATAAAGACTGAGAAAATATTAATTTTTTTTAAATATATAGGTATTAATGATATTATATAGATTACATAAATTAATAATGATACATTATGCTGTATAACTTTTTACTATAATATTAATTAATTTAATTTTTAAGTACTTTATTATTATATAAGAACATAAGTAATTATTAAAAAAAAATCCATAAAAAAATTAAAATAACTATAAAATAAAAAATAATAAGATAATACATAAATCTATATGTATCTATAAATATACATAATGACTAATGTGTATTCAAATAATTTTTGTTGTTTATTTTTTAGAGAGTTCATCCATTCAAAATGGTTGCCTTTGATAATGCTCTAAACGAAGGTAAAAAAAAAAAATACATTTATTAAAAAGAGAAAAATAGAGTTTGATTCATCAGAAAAAATAAAAAAAGAATCTGTACAAACTATGGGAATAATCCTAATAAGTATTCTAATGTAAACCAAAAAAATTTAGATGAACTTATGATAAAATTTGTTATTACTGAAACCCAGCCTTTAACTATAGTCGATAAACCATCATTTGTGAGTTTGGTGCAACTAGGCCTTCCTAAAGACCTTAAGGTTACGTGCAGAAAAACTTTAAAATTACGTATTGATAATATGTATTTAACTATGATTGACAATATTATTTGAATGCTTGGAAACGTTATGTATGCTTCAACCACAGCTGACTGTTGGAGTAAAGGTAAAAGAGGTTATCTTGGAGTTACTTGTCATTAGATAAATTCCAATTCTCTTCAACGTCATTCAGTATATTTGGCGTGTTGCTGTATAACGGGAAGACATACATATGATGTTTTGGCTACTGCTTTGTACAAGATTCACACAACCTATAAAATACAAAATAAGATAGTTGCTGCAACAACAGACAGTGGTTCAAATTTTGTGAAAGCTTTCAAATCGTATCAGGCTATAAGCAATTCAGATGGAGAGGAAGATGATGACAAAAATGAAAATGAAGATATTGAGATTATAAATTTGTTTGACATTTTGGAAAACAATACTGATGAACAAGAAGACTCATTTATTCAATTGCCTCTACATTTTAGATGTGCTAATCATACGCTAGACTTGATAGCTAAAAATAATGTTGACAAAATGGTACAGAGTTCAGACACTACTTTTAAAAATTATTATGAGAAAGCACTGGGCAAGTGTTCTTTGTTATGGACAAAACAAAATATGTCAAATTTAGTTGCAGAAAAAATTTATGATACACTTGAAGTTTATTTAAAAACTCTAAACAAAACAAGATGGAACTGTACTTATGATAGCTTATTACAAATACAAAATATTTTTATAAGCTCTAATGAACAATATAATGGACTTTTGTGAACTACAAAGATTTACAAATCAAGAAATACAATTAATTCAAGAATATTGTGAAGTAATGACTCCTGTTGCTGAATCTCTGGACTTCTTACAAGGAGAAGAATCAATGTTCATGGGTTACTTATTGCCTACACTTTATGCATTGGATAAGAAATTAATTATTTTACAACAAAAAAGTATGAAATTTTGTGGTCCACTTATTAAGACAGTAAGAACTTCAATTCAAACTCGATTTAGTTCTATAAGGGGAAAAAAGAACTAGTATTAGCATCATGTTTGTTACCACGCTTTAAATTAGTATGGCTTTATGGTGCCAAACATTTCATGGCTAAGTCCTGGACTGGTTAAAATCTTATTTTGAAAATTTGGATTATACTCCTAATTCTGAAGTCAGTGAAACTGAATCTCCATTATGTCAACAGGTACAGATACATTTAAAGACAATTTTTTCTGTTTACCAGTAGATAACAATTCAGTTACAAGTTCTAGTATTGAAGAGTTAGAGTCATATTTAAAAAGCCAATCAAAAGAGTTATCTGTGTTGTTATTATATCCAACAGTAGTAACAGCATTTTTAAAATTTAACACACCTGTTCTGTCTAGTGCTCCTGTCGAGTGACTGTTCTCAACAGGTTCTAATGTGATGACTCAAAAGGCACAAATTAAGCGACTTGAAAAGTTAGTGCTATTAAAACAAAACAAAGTGTACAATCTATTTATATTCATAACATATTAATATTTTATATTGTTTATACTAATAATACTTCAAAGTTCAGATGCATATTATATTATTATGTTAGATATTAGATTTATAGATTTATTATTCTTAAATATTTAATATTATTTAATATTGTTTATTTTATAAGTTATAATATTATACTATTTATACTTAAAGTTGAAAGTACCTACAGGAAAATCAAATAAAGTAAAGTAAAGACAAATTAAATCTACCTATAATCTATATTATTAATTATTATACATTTTTATTATTTTATATATTAATTCAATTGTTTAGTACTCAGTTCCTGTTTAGTTTTATTATTTAAAGTTATAATTAATTTATTGACCAAAAATCTTAAATAAAAAGATAATATTCTAAAACCGCTAGATTAGGTAAGTAAAAAAAAAAATGGAACAATAATTGAAACGAGTTCCTATTAGAGAGGAACTGAATTTGGAATGAGTTCCTTCTTTGAATAAGGAACGAGGATCTGGAACGAGTTCATAAATTAGGAACGGAACGAGATCAATTTAAAAAGGAACTTTCCTAACACTGTAAAACTTGTTTCTTTGGCTAATACTTAATTTTATTTTAGACATATTTCATTTAACACTAAAACGTGGTTGGAAGATTATGCCAATCAAAGTATAATTAGGCATCTACTGATAATATTATCATTGGGAAAACTTTTTCAGGTAAAAAGATAAAATTATTTTAAAATATTATCAAATAAATCGATACTATGCATTAAACTAATATAAATTATAGCATTTTCAAAGTATGTCATTGCAATGGACGTCAACGTAGGTATTTAATATGTGAGGGCCTTAACACTAACGGAGTTTCTTAATACCGATTACAGGTAAGGGAATAAAATTGGCGAATTTTATATTAAACCTTTTCATCATCTTGTTGTCTAACCGGTATTCTGGTGGAGCTTACAATCACCTTTAGTATTAGCAAAATTATGGCTTACAGGAATCATAACGAATTAGGGTATAACACATCGTATGGTTCCAAAAAGTCTGATGAATAATGGCTAAAAGTACCGGACAATAAGGTAAATTTCATATACCTTTCTCTTCCTCAAACTACTATCTTAACTCACCGATCATTCGTCTTATGCGCATTGCCAACACTGACCCTTCATTCTCTCTCTAAAATTTGAGCCTCGTTTCCTAAACTTTTAAAACTATTATTATTATACTATTATATTCATGTATTAAAAGGTTCGTCCCGTATTGTAAAAATAAAAAAAAAAAAAAATACGTCGACGATTTCCGTTACCTATCACCATACATAATAAAAATACATAATATATTACCTGCTGTTCTTATGGCATTTAACAGTTCGTTGATATCGGACCTTTGACTCTCGACGGAATTGTGGTAAGCGATTGACAAGTCCCTCGCGAATGTTAAGGTTTGTATCATTTCGTCCCACAGAGCTAATTGTACTAATTCCTTAGTTTTTTTACTTTCCATATCGAACAGCAATAATCGTACAATTTTTAAACCGGAGAAAAACAATTTCGATGAAACCTGTGTTGAAATGTCTCGATGAGCGTTCGATAAACAGCCGACGTTTTGCTCTAATGCCGGTCTACGAAATGTATCGTGTGAGCCCTAGTGACGTCAACGAGAATAAATCAATAAGCCAACCGTCTGTCGTAGAAAACATTGTTGACGGACATTATAATTTTATTGGTCTGAACCACAGACTGGAAACGGTGTAGGTAAGTACGCCTTATCGGTAACACAATGACGACTATTGCTTGTAATGTGCAGCCACTGATATTTGTAGATTTTTATATTTTGACAGCGCAGGCCCCGTTGATCAAAATGGCACCACTGGAAAGTCGAAAGTCGGCGTAGATTCTGAGACCGACCTGCTGTGGTTACCAAGGTTATCACCGACAGGTTAAATAATTTTCATAATATCCTAATGTGCAACGCCAACTGTTGATAATGAAACAAAAATTGTCCGGGTCTCCCGAATATAATTCAAAATACAGTGGACTGTCCTTGACAAAATAAATCTAAAAATATCAACATGTAAACGCGAATACCTACAATGGTATAATTGTAACGTGTTGGTTGACTAATATATTGAAAAATATTGGGATTGGTAATTTCCTGTTTAACACATTTACAATATTTTAATTTTGACGTGTTCTATTTCCAACGTGTTAAAACTTCCCAGATAAAAAGCAGTCCCCATTCCCTCTCGAAACTTTTAATTTAACTATATACTATGAATATAGACACTATTGTAATATATGAGAATGGGACGTTTGAGCGCAGTCAATTCAACTATACTACGGTGATATGATTTTTTTTTTTTTTAATAATATTTTGTACTTTTTTTATCATTAAGAGGACGTTATACCCGCATGTGTTGTCTCTCTCTTACTAATGTAGATCATAACAAATTTACGTTCAGCAGAACAGATTTTGTGATGTTAGATTTAATATTAGAGTAAATTTACCTATTATCAAACTTAAAGGTAATAATATTATCTCGGGCATCTCACAGGCTTTTATTGATATCTTAATTTTTAAGTGAGTTATAGTTATGTAAAATATTAAAACTTTAAAATGCTCGTAATTCGGTTAAAAATTAAAATATCAATAAAAGCCTATGAGATGTCCTAGATAATAATATTATTACCTTTAAGTTTGATAATAGGTAATTTGACTCTAATATTAAAACTAACATCAAAAAATCTGTTTTGCTGAACGCAAATTTGCTATGATCTACTTTAGTAAGACAGAGACAACACATGCGGGTATAATGTCCTCTTAATAAGTACGACGCACAAGAAATATTGAAATAGCAGCTCCGTGTCATCGTATTTATTAAATTTACAGATATTCGATGAGTATCAAAATCATACACTATCAATTAGGAGTTAAAGAACAATTTTTATTGGCAGTTAATTGACCCAATACTGAAAAAATATTAAAATTTAGAACACCACTTGGTCTAAGTTACTAAAACTTAAAAGACTCAAAACTTTGGTACATAGATGGAACTTTAAAATGCCGCCTATTCTGTTTTACCAAGTTTGTGATATTTTGCTGATGTTTTAGGGAAATTGCATCCTGCAGTTTATGCATTACACTATTTAACAAAAAGTAAAAAACACATGAAAAATTATTTAATATGATTAATGAATTACGACCTGATCTCCATCCAATATCAGTTTCTTGTAATTTCGAACTTTATACCATAACGACAATAAAAAAATTATTTTAAAATATAATTATTTTCAGATGTTATTTTCATTTAAGACTAAATTATAATGTTATATAAGTATTAGGTAGTAATAATATATTGGTTGTCAGCTGTATTAACTATAGATAATTATAATCATCTTATTAAGATACTATGATTAAAAATGACTGTGATTGTGATATTTACTATATATTATTTTGGATACTTTTCACTAGGTATTCATTTTTTCCGAAACATTCACACTGGATTTCCCGCACTGAAATCGAAACATCGTAGATTTCCAATATATATAGTTTTCCATCAATTATTATACAATTAAATTAATAATTAATCTTCTTTTCTTCGTCCTTCACCTTTCAGTCTATCACTTACAACTACATTGGGGCTACCCTTGTCCTAGTTGTCCTTGTCTACACCGCCATAAAGATTTTTCCTGTACCTCTTCATTACTCACACTGGCTATTTTCATGTCATTCTCAATTCTGTCGATCTATCTATTCTTTAGTCTTTCTCTCCCACTTTTTCTTTCTACCTCTCTACATTAATTTCATTTATAAATATATGAGTGGAAAATTTGATTCTAATTTTTATACAATTTATATTTATTATGTAAATGATAAAACTTATTAAATAGAACTATATTTTGGGCTTTAAGATTTAAATTGTTTGGCCTTATTCTGTTAATAATTGACACTCTGTTTAATACAAAAAATTAGTTTTTCCAGTGGCATTAGAATATAGCGTATGAATTAATACATTTAGGGAATTATTAGTAGTTCCTTCTAAGACAATTTATTCACACTACTTATTACTTAAATTGATTTTTTTGTCGATTTTGTATACGATTTTATAATATTAATGTATATACCTTCGAATAGTTGGACGCATCTCCTATGTCGCACATATAACTAAATGTCAAACAAATATTAAGTTAGATAAGGCAAGATTTAAAAATGTGAAGACCTTGAGTCCCATAGATCCTTATGATTATTATTTTTCGGTGCAAGTGATTTTAATATAATAATAATATATTCAAATTTACGTATTGCAAAAAAATATTTTAATTTAAGGTATGGTTTGATACGATTTAATTAAATTAAAATAATTAACACGTTGATTGACATATGACCGCCGGCGGTCATTTTAGGTTGTAGGACAAGTTTGTATGGTCACCCGGAAAAATGAAAACCGCGGACAGTTTGTACTATTTCAGAAAGTAATAAAATGTATATGGCGGATAGTTTGTACTATTTCAGGTAAAAAAAAAAAGTTGAGACATGAAATGTTAGACATAATTTGTTATTACAAAAGACAGGTAGTTAACAATATTAACATACATAAATAATAATAATAATAATCAGGGCTAGGATTTGTATGCAATAAACAATTGTAAAATATACATTTTATTTACCAAAATATGCAAAAATATGCATTTAAATTGTTATAAGATAAACACAAAAATATAGTTACAAAAAAAAATATTTATTTATTGTAATACATCAGTGATTGGCTGTTTGTCTTAAAATAATATAATTGAGAAATTTAATAATTTATAAATAAAATTTATAGCTCACATTCAATAGTGGCAATATTTTTAATTTTATGTTTGAAAAATTGGAAAATTTATGTTTGACAAAAAAAACCAAGTTTTATTCTTTAATCAGCAGGGCTAGAATTAAATACGAAATATTAATATTAAATTATAATTATTAATTACGAAATATACTATAAAACATGAATTTTTCCCAATGATATTCATTTTATCCAAAATATGCAAAAACATGCAAAATAAAAACACCACCATTTACATACCGTACAAAATGTCCGCGATCGAATTTTACCAATTTATTATCACCGTACAAAATGTTCGCGATATGCAACTCAAACAATAGATAGTACAAACTGTCCGTTTATCGTTTTTACCTCATTTTAAAAAATATATGTATTTTTATGACTTATTATATATATATTTAATGACGATTAGCTACGCCTACGCGCCGTATGACCGTGGGCTATCAAAATTATCTATTTTATAATTAACAAAAACTGCTAAAAACTGTTATATGTAATCAGACAATCAGACATCAGTAATAGACTATATATATATATATTTTATACAAGCATTATTGAGGAATATTATCCTTAATATATATATTTTAATAACTTAGAAATAACTTTTTCAAATTTTTTATTTAGATGTATAAAAAGTTTTTAGTAAAAATCATCTATTATGTTTAATATTTATCAAAAAAAAAAATTGAATCAACCAGTTTGTGTATTGCTCTTAAATAATAGAGAAAAATCCAAGTATTTAAAAAAACGGTTCTTAATCCTCTTCGGTAATTAGTTCTCTTAATTATGTAAACAATATTATAATCAAAATTTAAAAATTAAGAAAAAAAATACCCATACCTCAAAGGCTAGGGTAAAGATACTTGTACTGTTTTTATCCCCGATTACACTCCATAATTATTAATAATAATAGTAGTAAATATATTTTATTTTTATCAAAAATTGTTGACTTCAGTCCCTCTTTGAAAAGGAAAATTCATCTAGTTTGGGGGAATCAAAAGAAAAAATTTCCAGTAGTTTTCAAAAGCGTCAAGAAAAACCCTAAAAAAGTAACGAAAAAACGAGAATTTTTACGCATAATCAGTTTTTGACAAAATCGATTTTTTTTATTTTGTTGTAACTCAGAAACGAATCATTTTAAATACTTGACATTTTCACCAAATGTTTATATTAGCGTTATTCATTTACGATTAAATTTTCAAAATATTTTGACCTTTTTTAAGCAATTTATAGACGATTGAAATTTTCGATTTTTCTAAGTTTTTTTTTTTTTTGAAATGACTGTATAAAAAAAACTGGCTATCCAAAAAATCTTTAAAATTTAATACAAGGTTTAATAATATAAGTTATATAAGTTGTACTTATCGTAATGCAAAAAAACAAAAACCGTTGGTCACAATTTTTGTTTGTAAGCATTTAAAGTTCAAATGTTTACGAAATATCAAAATCGCGAAAATTTGCAAGGAATTTTGAAGTTGAAAATTCGTAAAATTTTTGTAATTTAAATCTAAGGTTATAAAACCCAATACAAGGTTATCCAAAAGTTTTCCTTCGTGTAACTGTAAAAAAAAAATTCAGTGTCAATATAGAAAAGATTTTATGAGTTTATGAAATTAATTTTTTTACGAAATCGAGTAAAATAACGATATATTACAATTTAATTATAGGTAATAATATAATTATAATATATCCTACTGATTATCCTAGACTGACAAATCATCTCCGTTCAGAATCGTTTTTCGTATACAAATATACAATGATAGTATGATACCTGTCATTGCATTCAAATTTAACACATACATTATAGTGACCTACTCTCCATCTCTACTATATAGCAGGGCGATATCCACTTGCCCACTTTTTTATTTTTATTTTTAAGTTAAACAAAATACAAAAAAAAAAACGTTTTTGTTCAAAACTGCTAATTTACATAAAATTTTCATTTTTCTTCAATTTTTTGTTTTTTTTTCAATAACACAATATTATACAAAAATAATGAACATTTTTGAATTACAGCAAAATCAATTTTATCAAAATACATATTTTTATTGACGAAACTTTTGAAAAAAATCTACGTATTAATCGTGATTCGTGTTTAAAAAGCATGCAATTTATGTTTTGCTATGATCTAATTACTTGTTAAAACTTCGACTAGCTGGTATCTTGAAAATTTAAAAAACTCAATTGTATAATAAACAATTTTTTTGAGTTTTGAATTTTTTTTAAGTTTTTCGAAACATGCCATCCAATTAGAATTTTTTACCAACTGCTATAGAAAAATAATGAGATTTAAAAATATTTTGATTTTCCACAGTAATACTAATCCCTTATGTTTACACGTGACAAGCACTTGACCAAACACTGTCCTGAGTGAACTCGGGGAATTAGCACTCGACCCATTTATCGGGCGAGTAAAATGAGTGAGTTAGTGCGACTAGAACCATTTCAAGAGTGTTACGGGACTTCTGATTTCTGGTATACATACTGGCTGACTGCTGTATAGTTATAGCCTTATAGAATTTAACATTTGAGTACATTTAGTTTACGACGTTCATGCACACTAAACACTAATGACTAATGATGATTTACTAATCATTATGCACATACATACAGGGCCGTATTTACGCCTAGGCTGGCAAATTTTGTAAGAAATAAAAAAAAATCATATAAATATTTTATGCATTCATGTAACTGCGTAAATTAATATTATTTATTATTTTTATGTTATAATTATTTGTTTTGTTTATAATGACTATTGACCTAATTTCTTTAAAATGAAATAAATTTATTAGAAATAATTACAACATTTTTTTTCTTGGGGGAGGGGCGGCGTATTTAGAAGGGCCTAGGGCGGCAGTTGTTCTAAATCCGGCCTTGCATACATAACATATAATATTACATATTAGTAGTATTACACAACGACATTGACATCGGACACAATTAAAATTACATTTGCAATCTCTATTCTCCCAATCTCCCTCATTCGTGTTTACTTTAGATCGTGTACAAGAACAACTGTACAAGTATATTGTATTTATTATGCTAACATATGTTGGATCTTGTATATTGTATATGTCCTAAAGACTAAAGTGTTCATCGCGAATAACACATTTTTAAAACATTTTGATTAGTATTTTGTGCCATTCGTTTTGTTTATTTGTTAGCATTATTTGATAACGTGGATTTTTGATAAGTCGCGCGATGCAATACACCTTATCACACGTCGTATGCGATCATTAGGAAGGATAGTAGGTATCCACTATCCACTATTAATTCCATCCACGATTATTATTATATTAATTTCGCAACAATAATTTTTGTTTTAATAAAATAAATAAATAACGCGACATTAGTGGCGTGCGTATTCGTAGTCGTAAAGAATCCGTTACTGTAACCGTCCATCAAGTGTGTTTACAGTAGTTGAGCTCATAGTGTTTTCATCGGTTCGCAGAGCAACCGTTGAGTTATTCATTAGTTCATTACCAATTAAAATATCCTGTCAACACATACATACTAAAAAATATTCTTAGACATTACCTCAATTATTTGCTCAAATTGGTGTAGAATTTTGTTCTCTGATTGGCGTCGAACAAACTGTCACAATGATTTCTGAAGGGACGCATTATATAAAACGGTAAGGTCTATATTACTATTGTTTTATATATCTACCATCTATACTCCCATATATGCTTAACTATTACCTACTTGTCTAGTATTTTATTGGTTTTTCTTAATATAAGTTACATAAACTATTTAGATACTGTTCAATTGAAATTTTTCTTAAAAATTATTTTAATTTTTGATTCAAAGTATTCATATTCAAATTATCTATAATATATTTGTTTTTATAAAATAATATTCCTATTATCAAAACCAACTGTTACTGATTCACATACTAAATAGGTAAATACTTATTTGTTACCTATGAGTAGTTAATTGACAACATCAATGTATTTGCATTGAAAGTATTCCTGTTGGTTGACATATTTTTCAATTAACATGGTTTTTTTAAAATAATTAGGTACTATTATATGGAATCTAAATAAAATGATATGCATTTACTTTACTAAGAGATTTGCAATGACCGCTATAAGCCGATTTTAATTGCATTTAAGAGTTAGCATATTATTATATTATATTATATTATGTGTTACTATACTATAGTTATAATCAGATAGTAAGATTTTAATATAATTCATAATTAATATAATTTTAGTATAATCAGATTTTAAGTAAATTTAACTTTATTGGTAAATTATGTTAAATACCTACATAGATAATTACGTATATAATTTATTAGTCGCAAACTTTATTCACCAATTATAAAGTCAAAATTACTTTTTATTAATTACTATGTATTGTTTGAAAGGGTAAAATAATATCTTTTAAAACTAAGTAGACAGTAATTTTTTTAATGTGCTCATTGATAATACTTGAGAATAAGTATTGTATATTAAAAAATTCTCCTGTATAATTTTGAAATTTTATTTAAGATTTAGATTTAGGCTGTTGAAACGATGCATAACAATAATAGATGTAACAAAATTATTTTTATTTTATGTATTATGTGTATTTATAGACAATTGTTATGCATTAGAGAGAATTTAATTTCATCAATCATATTAAATAATCATTACAAATTAAAATTATTTATAAACACTTAGTTCCCTAATTAACTTAATCTTATGTGCAATAATAATCACATATAAATGTGCTAATGATTAACTAAAATTACTTGTGAATTGTCACTATTATCAGCAAATATTATAAGTTACCCGACATAAAATATTAAAATGTTAAATTTAATAATCAGCTGTTCTTTAAATGTCTTAACAACAAATTTATTTAAATATTATAAATTTATTTCACAGAAGAGTTAGATCTGGAGCTGTAGATGCACATCCAACAGAACCCGCTATTGTTGTAAATTATGAATTGGACGCATTTGTCCTTGGTGAAAATGGAGAACCTGTAATAGGCGATCATAAGGTAATATTTCTTAATTTTTATTTTTATTTTAATTAAAAGTGGATCTATAAATGTTCTAAACAATTAAAACAACTATTTGATTGTTTTTAAAATGTTTATAAAATTATTTTTTTAGATTTCTGTTTAAGAATATCCTTTTTAGCAATTTTGATAACAATTTAACTAGACTAAGCAATATTTACTAAGTAATTTAAAAAATTGTATTGAATAAACTTTATTTCACTTATAACAACACTGAATTAAACAAAAAAATATCTGCTAACATTTACTGTTTCTGGTTTCTCACTAAAGTCTATGGCTGTGATATAAGTAGGTGTTCATAATGTAAGAAATACAATATTATAATACAAGTAACAGTTTTTTTATTAAATATAAAACAAGGTTGAAAATTGAACATATTTAAAAAGAAAAATTATAAACATTTATAGTATGAATGAATCATTTATATAATATAAGATTATTATTAAAAGAAGATACATTCATTTTTAGTGTTATACAAATTTTTTAAAATATAAAAAATTAAAACATAATATTTATAGTGTACCTATTTACAACTTATAATTAAAAATTGTAAACATTTTTTTTTTCATAGGAATGTCAAAAAGTAATACATTTAAAAAGTTTAAATAGTAACACAGATTGTAGAGCATTAGCAAAAGAAGTAATACATAAATGTAACCTAATACATGAAACAAAACTATATGATGTAGAACATTTAATTTACTATTTACAAACTCGTTCAACTGCAAGTAATAAATACAAATAACATAAATTATTTTTTTAATACCTAAACTGAATTATTTAATTATAGATAATAAAATTAAAGAAGAAAAAAATCAATTGGGATTAGAGAGTAGTCCGTCTAGTATATATCACATATGTGGCTTAATGCCCGAAGATAAAGCAAGTTTAGCTAAAATTGATGAATATATTGAAATGTTATATGATGATATGCCTCAAAAAGTACGTGGCTCTGGATTCATACTAAAAGTAACCTGTGATAAAGATAACCTTGAAGAACTTTCATCATCAGGTATTATAATTTACAATTAATTAATTCTTTAATAATATTTTATCATATACAAAATTTATCAAGCTACTAGAAATTTTTTTAAATTCTTCAAATCTTTATAATATAGTTAATAATATATAATTTAATTTATTAAAAATGATTATCTAATGTTTTTATAGAGCCGACCATGAGTGCTTTAGCAAGAGTTCTCCGAGAAGAATATCGCAAGAGTTTTGAACTGAGTTCAAATATAATAAATATATTTCTTTGTTTTTCTGCATATAAAATATTTCATAAGATGCTTATTGACCACAAAGTTAGTGTTTATTCTATTAATATAGTTTAAAAAGTTATAAATATAAATTGTAATTCATTAACATTTATATTTTTTTTATTTCTTAGATTTGTTTGCTCTGTGTGGAAGTGCTAGAGTATGAATTGAATCGTTATGATAAGCTTAAAAGTCAAATAGTAAATTCTCCTCGTGAATCCAAACAATCAAAAGTACCAACACCTTCAAAATTGCCTGTTCCTCGAAGTGCTCCTATAACATCTAAAATTATTCGAAGCCAAATACCTATTAGTGCTAGTACTAATAGTGACAGTCGAAGACATTCAGCATCTTTTGAAAATGTAAAACAAACTGTAAAAGGTATAATATTATTATTTTTTGAATATTTATAAGTCTGCTTTATGCACATACTATTGTATTGTTTATTTTTACTGTTAAGATAAGACACAAAAATCTTTAGATACAAATAGTATAAAAACAGGAATATCAGGAATATCAGCAAGAAGCCCAGATGAATTAGCAATACATCAGCTGAGAAGAAATTTATTCAAATTAGGAAAAAATCAGGATCAAGCGTTAAAAGGTTTGTTTTATTTTATGTTATTAATTTATTTTATAATATTTTCAAATGTTTTTCAATTTTTATTATTTTTAATTATTATGAATCTACAGGTAGAGAACAACTAGGAAAATTTTTGAAATCATGAAGATTTAAATAACTATTTATATACATACACAATTTCACATGACTTTTTTTTATATGCAACATTGCCATTTAATTTGCTCACTCTCGTTATAGATTATACTTTATTATTTAAAAGCGAAAAGATTTATTTACCATTAAAAAATACGAACATTTGAAGTTATTCTTTATAATTGATAAGTATAGTAAAGTATTTTAAAAATATTTCTCATTTTTTTTTTTTTAAACTTGTTGTTATTTACTATAATTTAGTTAAAAAATAAATTTTTGATAATTGATAATGCTGCTGTCATATAAAAAATACAATTTTTATACATATTTTTCAGTATGGCAATGTTGAATTGCACCATGCAGGATTTTGTATACAAAAATTAAGTTTTTCATACATGATTTCACAATTTTAAGGAATTGTATTGTAACCAAATCTACCTGTTAAATAAATATTTTTATGAGTTTTGTTTTATGTATTATATTTTATATTGGAATATATTGATGTATTGTTTACTTATTTTATATTTGACTAATTATTCATTGCTTTTTACTTAAATTGCATTAGGTGCTGTTGAACTAATATATAACTTAACAATTGACAAAACTATGGAAGAAAAAGTTGTTCGCAAAGGCATTATAAAGTTATTATGTCTTTTATTGGATAGAACAAGTACTGATTTACTCTTAATGAGTATTAAATTATTAATTCAACTATCAGTTTATAAAGAACATGTAGATAAAATGGTAAGTTTAATTTGGTCATAAATATTTTTATAAAAAAAAATATAATATAATATATATATTATTTTTTTTTATTTATTATACAATTATAACTATGATGATAATTTAAATAAATATTATATTATGTAAAATTAAATTGAAAATGTCTAAATGTTTAGTTAGTTAAAAAAGTAGTTTTTTTTATTATTAATATCAGTTTTAATAATGAAATATTACAAATTTAAATGTTTAATTGTTAATGTTTAATTTAAATTTAAATGTTTAAATTTATATTTTAGAAAAAATATTCAGTTATTGAAAAATTACCCAAAATGTTCATGATGAAAAATCCCAGTTTGGAAAATTATACTATTAAATTGTTATACAATTTATCATTCGATGTAACACTTAGTGATGAAATTTTAAAAGTTGGACTTTTACCAAAGATAACGGAATTAATAGGTGAAACTAATAAATAAATATTATATTTATCTTTTTGTTGTTTGTTCTAAACATCAATATTAATATGTTTAAGTTTATAAATTCAATTTATGTTTCAACTCTTATGGATACTGTATAAATATGTTTTATTATATAACAATTTACACAATTTTAGGCACAGAAGAAAATAGTGAATTGGTATGCAGGCTATGTTATCATTGTAGCATGGACGATCGATCTCGAGCTTTGTTTTCACATACAAATTGCTTATCCAAGGTGAATTCCAATTAGCTTATAGTTTGTACATGTTGTAATAAAATTGTTTATTGGTATTTCAGATTGCAGATTTATTATTAACATTTAATCAGTACAATTTAATATTAGCAGCATTATGTACAAATTTAACTTTAAATGAACGAAATTCACAACTTTTAATTACAAAACAAGGTTTGAAACCTTTTGTTCAGTTAGCTATTGATACATCAGATTTAATGTATTTTAAAATCCTTCATAATATGTCTAGTCATGAGTCTTTAAAACCTCAATTTGTAGTATGTATTATTGTATTAATTATATTATTATATCATAGATATGTTATAAAAGAATAGCAGTAGCCTATGTTTTGTATGAGAACAATCATTTTCTGATCTAAACTGTGTATTCTGTTAAAAAAAATTGCTTATCCAACAAAGAAAATTAGTGACTGATATCATATTTGTATTTAAGTTTTTGTAAATTGTGTATTTTAGTAAAAATTTTAAATTATATTTAAAACCTAATGTAAATATTTTGAATATGCATATATGTTCATTGCAATATTTAGTAAATTGCTTCAAAAAAATTATCTAGAAAATAAAGTAGTATTTTTCTAATACAAGTATTAATATCATTCATGATATAATAGTTGCATACAATGCCAACAATTTAAGTAAAATTAAACTTATTTATCAACAAATAGTACAGCAATATTCACAATTATTTGTGTTTTTAATCAAAAAGCTGCTGCCATTCTATTCTTCATGAACTAGATAATAATAATTAGTAATTATTAATTTTGATTTTTAATTAATTATATAGGAACTTATTGGACATTTTGCACATTTAGTCACTATATTAAAAGATATTGAATGCATAATCGAATGTGTTGGAATTATTGCCAATGTAAATGTTCCAGAAGTAGATTTTAAAGAACTTTTGGAGTCAAATAATTTAATTTCATGGATGGTACAATTTGTGAACAATGGTATAGTATTTTTTTTCAATTATTATATATTCTTTAAATTATTTAATCTCTATTGATTTATACTTGAAATTTAAATATTAATAATATTTAGTTGTATGTAGTATAACTGGACTTGTAGCTTTTAAATTATACCCTGATAGCCTATAAATAAAAAAATTTACTTAGTCGAAAAAAATTTAAAAAAAAAAATTTGAATATGTTTAATTTTATTATAATAAATACTTGTACTATTTTTTATACTATTTTGTTTATTTGAAAATAATTACAATTACTTTAACTCATTTCAATGTAATCAATATGTCATAAATCATCATAATGAAATATTGAATTTTTTTTTAGCATGTAAACCAAATCAAACAGTAACAGATGCAAGATTACTGATAGAAGTTATAAAACTCTTGGGAACAGTATCAAAGGATGAAAACTGTGGTGAATTACTTTACGAACATGGAACAATTCAACAAGTTATCAATTTATTAAAAAGTAAGAATTTAATAATCAGATTATAGACATAAGTATCATACTAACTGAGAGCACTCAACTAATAAGCTACTTTATATTTGTCTATTTTTTTTCGGATTTGAAAAGTTTTTATAACTAATTGCACAATTTTATTATCATATTATATATAATAGTAATGGTCATAAAATAAACATCTCTATGGAGCTTTACTTTATTACTAAAACATAAATATATTTTAATTATCTACAATGTTTTTTGCTGTAAAATTAAAGAAATTTTAAACAATTTTGTTGAATACTTGAATTGCTAATAATTTTACAAAAAAAATATAGGCCCATTAGATGTACATAGGTTTCCTTATTATACATTTTAATTGTATTGTTAAATTTTTAATTGTAGACTCTAGGTAGTAATGAATGTAGTGATGTTGATGATTGATTGAGGGTGGTTGTTATTTGTTAAATATTGTTGATTGGAAAGTTGTGTTTATATTATACATATATATGGCATCCTGTGAATATGTGTTTTGTGGTCACTTGTATTTTTTTTTCTGGATTATGAAAAATATTTTTATTTTTGACCTCTTAAAGTATCAACTAGTTCTAATTTACAATCAGAAACTTTGCTCAAAGTTGAAGAATCAAAGCATATTTTTCTTCTATAGAATATTTACATAAGTAAAAAAATAAAATAAATGCATTCATTGCTTTGCACAGAGGTTAAAGTTGTGTAATTTGTATTCATATTTACAATGTAAATATTTAGTAAGTTCAGTTAAAAAGTTATACATCATATTATTCAAATCTAATATATAAATATATAATAAAATAATGATTATAAATAACGACTATTAAATAATTAATAACACTATGCAGATACTTAATCGAAATATTTTATTGTATTTATTTACTTTTTTACAGATCAAAAGGGTGATGATGAATTGGCTATACAAATTATGTACCTTCTATATCAACTTATGTGTCATCCAATTACTGGAGATTACATTATACAAAATACAGGTATTTAAAATACAATTCAGTTAATTATGTATAGTAATGTATTTCCTAAATATTTGAAAAGTTATGCATAAAATTAAGATTAAACAATGATTAAATTGTTTCATTGTTTTGGTTCCATTATTAAGAGGACATCATACCCGCATGTGTTATCTCTGTCTTACAAACGTAAAACATAGTAAATTTGCGTTCAGCAGAATCAATTTTATGCTGTTAGATATTTTAATATTAGAGTCAATTTACCTATTATCAAACTTAAATGTAATAATTTTATCTGGGGCATCTCTTAGGGTTTTATTGATATCTTAATTTTTAAGTGAGTTATAATTATGTAAAATATTAAAACTTTAAAATGCTTGTAATTCGCTTAAAAATTAAAATATCAATAAAAGCCTATAAGATGCCCTAGATAATATTATTACCTTTAAGTTTGATAATAGGTAAATTGACTCTAATATTAAATCTAACAGCATAAAATGGATTCTGATAAACACAAATTTACTATGTTTTACATTTGTAAGACAGAGACAACACATGTGAGTACGACATTCTCTTAAGGACAATATAAAAACCAGAAAAAAAGTACTTATCATTTAACCAGTGCAGAATAACATAGATTTGAATTGTACTTTAACAATTACTTTTTTGATAACAGAATTTTTATTTAAACAAGCCAAAAGTTTTTTTTTATATTTTAAATATTTTTTTAATTCTAACTCCAAGTTTATTTTTTTAACTATCTGAAGATATTGTTGACGGCCTTTGTCCTAATCCTGTTCATTATATTATTGCAATATTCTCCAATTATTGAGTAACAAATAGAACAATATTTATTACACTGTGCAATAAAATTATAAACATAATTAAAATTAAAAAAAAAAAATTATATTATTATCTTGTATCTATTAATTTTACAAGTTCATCCCAAAATTGAAATTAGGTTCTTATAAAAATGTATAAGTAAATAAGAAAATATTAGCAATTTAATAATTATATATTTTTGATATGTATGCATTTTAAATTATATAAATTAGTACTTCTAAGCTACAATCATAGTTTTGAGTGTTATTATTGGTAATACATAATATAATCACTCATTAGTTGAGAAGTCCAATTAAAATATCATACTTATAATTAAACTAAAAGTAATTTTACTATTAATGTTTTCTAATGAATATTTTGAAATATTGTTTTTAATTTATTGATTATCCATGTATATTTATTATAGTTAATATTATAATTAATATATTACTATTGTATTATTAGTTGTGAATCTTGTATTATCATGATCTTTTGTATAGTGAGATATTTTTACTCCTCAATAATTGTTTACAAATTTACAATATCCTATACTCCATAATTACAGATCTAACTAATATTTGTAAGTTATGTAATTTATTTTATGTGTCAACTAATTGAAACATTTAAGTTTTATATTATTTCATTAAATAGTTACAAAAGTCAAAATTATAGTATCACTTTTAATTAATAATGCTTTAATATATTTATATTCTATTTTCAGAATGTCCAATTTATATAATTGGTTTAATGCATGATCCAAACATTCGAGTTCGTAAAATGAGTAACTACTGTCTTGATATTATTAAGGTATTAATTATATATTAAATTTATTAGCCATTAGAACTACTTAAATAACTAAATTAATTTTTATTACAAAAAAAAAAAAAGTTTACTTTTGTTATAAAGAAAACTGTTACTATTACTAATGCTATTACTTCTGAATTGTGTAATGTTAAATAAATTATTAATTCTTATTTTTTTCCAATTTTTACTTACTTTCTAATTATGCTTAGTTATTTAGCATTTTGATTTAAGTTTTATTATTTTATATTTAAGATTTTTCTGAAAAAAATATAGCCTAATGTAAGAATTCAAAAAATAAAACATTGATCAGTACATAAAAATGATCATCAATGATCAATAAACTATAGTTAGTTTTTAAATATATTTAAATGAACAAATTATTTTTCATGCATTTATTACCTATATATGGTATACTTCAAAATAAATAAAAATATATGTTTATTATGTTTATATAATTTTAAATGATTATCTTTTGCTATTTTTAAGGAATTTGATGAAACGTGGACCAAAAAAATAAGGGCTGCTAAGTTTTGTTGGTTTAATGCCTATTGGTTAAATATGATGAAAAATGAATGTGATGTGCCATGTGCAAAACCTAAATATGACCCTAATAATGAAATAAATTTGTATAGTTACGCACATCAAGCAATATTAATGCCTGAAGATGGTAAGCATATTATATACTGTTAAATGTTTAATGTTTACTTAATAATTTATACCAATATATATTTTGTAGATTTTATGTATGATAAAGATGATAATATTGAAATAATGTCAACAAAATCACACACTAATAGTAGTCGGCCAGAAAGCAGAAATCTGGAAGATAGGTTTGTAGTTATTATCTTGAGAATTCCAATTATCCACTAAAAATCATTGATTTTTAATAGATTTGACTACGAACTTGATGCATTCAATGAAGAGCAGTACAACATTGATAGTTATGACGATGATATTACGAGTATAGGTGGACATTTGATGCAAAAATTTACCAACAACATTATTCATTTCACAGAATAATTTTCTTTTTTAACCTTTTGTTACCACATTTCACTCTACTATATCATCTATATTAAAGTACTCGTTACATCATAAATTAACGACATTAACCATCTAAATTTGTAGATAAATCTAAAACGCTACTACTAAACATTTAGTTCTACATTACTTACTTCAATCAATATTTAATTATATATTAAAAGAATATTTACTACCGAAAACAATAACATTCTTTTATTATGAATACTATAAATATTAAGATTTCAAGATCCCTGAATTAGATTTTAAGTTTTTATAAGCAAATCAGATGAAACTAGAAACTTTTTAATTTATTCAATAAACCATTGTTATAAAAGTAATTCAATTTTAATATCATAAAAAGCAAATATGTACTTAATATTGATTGTAATTTTGTTATTGTTAACATTATTTAAGATTATTAAAATTTTACATGGGTTTTTTCGAATCTACTTAATTAACATATAACAACAGAAAAAAAATTAGCGAGTAAATACCATTAAATTTTCAAGTACAGAAGTATTATTAACCCAACCTAAACCACCTAGTCATTTTTATCACTGATCCAAACCAACTAATCATTAATATTATAAATTTGAGATAAATATTATAATAAACTGGTATTATAATTATTTATAAATTTAATAGAAAGTTGTATTAGTAGTTATAGTACAAAACTTTTACTATTAAAATATAACATAAAAGCTTTGGCAGCTCAAAAAAAGCTCAATGGCAGTGAAAAATAAAATAAAACATATTTTTTTATCTATATTAAATAATTTAAGTGTATTAATAAGCACAGTTTCAAAACATTGTGTGACATATTCTCATTTATAATATACATGGGTTTATATTTTGTAGATCCCTCCTCTGATTTAATTTTATAGTTTTATGTTTTATGTTAATTTTATTATTAACCTAACCTAACCTAACACTTTTGTAATAAACTTCTTCATTCTACAAATATTTTTAACTTATATTTATATAACAAATTTATTAACACAAATGGTATTTTACTATTACAGCAAGCATTTAAAATAAAATTAATATCAAATTTTACTAGCTCATGATATTTATTTGAAAATTCACGATCTCAACATGAATTATTACCCAGTCATGTTTGTATTATTATTTTAGGATACATTTTTCTTTTTATATTCTTAATATTTTATCAAAATAGTAAAAATATTTTTTATTTTCTGTGTTTTACAAAAGTTAATATACTAATTATTTATATTAATACTAATTTTATTTCCGTTTTTTTAAATTGCAAAAGAAACCAAAGAAAATTTATTTTTGTTATTTTTTGTTTATATTATAAGTTTATTTTAATTAAAATATGAGTTAATTAAGTTAACTTAAGTGTTTATATATGTTAAAATGCATTCCAGCTTAAATATTCACAGTATTATTAATTATTATAATTAACTAGGTTACATACTTGTTTTGTATACTTCTCTTGGCTAAATAGTTATGTTTTTAATTTCTATTCATATTATTTTATATAATTATATAATACAATAGTTGTAATTATTAATATTATTTCGGTTGATATTTCATTAATTGTGATCTAGTGCTCTTCTAACATTTTTATGTTATACAAATGTTTAAAAAAAAAATTTAACATAATAAATACCTAGTTATATAGATTGCTAGAGTATAATAACATCTACATTTTTGTTTTATAAAAACTTTATTTAACTGATTAATAATTACATAACATTTTTTTTTACTTTATCCCAATTACATAACATTACAACTCATAATTGTTACATTAAGAATAAATTAATACAGATACGCACAAAATTAGTATACCTAAGTATAAAATGTAAACATAATAATTGTTTTTTGCAGGCTGTTTAAATATTTAAATAAACTTGAATCTGTTTATGTAATGTATAGTATGTATTTTATTATTGAATAGTGGCATAAAATTAAATTTGTGGAAGTGTTTTACATGATTTTACATTGTTTAATTTGATCTGCTTTCTATCTTCTTTATAGATTTCTCCCTTTTTTATTAAAATCAAAAACATCTTGCTATATTTTAGTAATTACTATTTATGATGACGTACAGTCGTAATTTTATGGCTAATAAGTAGGTACATAAAATATAAAAATATTTAATTACTAAATTTGGACATTTTAAATATTCATAGATACCTTGATACCAATTTTTATAATGTTCTGCATTATTTAAAACCTTAATTTTATCCTAGTTAAAGCTTAACTAATTTGATTTTAGTAGTGATGAAGCACTAAAAAAGTAAATTCTTAGTTACCACAATTTCAAGTTATTAGTTACTTAAGTAGGATAAATTAGCCGGTACCTTGAATCTTGATACATAACTACAATCAATGTATTGTAAATGTCTAATACCGATATTGAGAGTACCATACCCACACATTTTTTTATGAAAACCATACATGAAACATGAAAAAAAACTACTCGGGTGACAGTCGTAGGTAGTTATTAAAAATCCAAATCCAAATAGTTTATAACACCAACAATTTTATTGTATAGAATTGTATAATTTCTATTTTATTTTTTCGTAATATTTTCGTAATAGCTAATAAATAAATGTATCAATGTTGTTTAAATAACATTTATGTACCTACGCATCCAACTTTTTTTTTTGACAGTTACTATTTTATATATTGTATATAACGCTGCTTATCATTTTCATGTTATATATACCACAATCAAATATTTACTTCCATTGACTCCGCTGGTATATTAAGAAAATTTTTTTCGTCACCGAATAATAAATTTATAAAAAAATGATCTCGAGTTTTATTCTATTATATGTATTAAAAAAATTTAATTATATTTTTTATAATTTTATATCAAATTTAGGTATCATTTTTATTTATTTGCTAATCAAATTTTATAATATTCTTCTATGATGAACAATACAACATTTACATGCATTAATATTATACAATAAAAAAATTTAAATCAGAACCAACGAGAAAGGGTGTGACGTGACTAAAAGACTCATTGAATACATTTTTGTAGTCAGCATACCTACTTGCATATTGATGAGTACGACTAGTATGAGTATTTACGAACAATTTTGTATTTTTAAATTAAATACACTAGACTACCTATTATAAAACAGGCCTTATATATTATATTATGTATATAATATAATATATAATATATATATTATTATATAATCTCTATCTGCAGATAAGTGGGTGAATATAACGCGCACTTACACCTATAAGTTAATAGGCTAGATATAGTGTTAGATATTATAGTTCTTTAACTAAAAGATCTTATAATTTATTTTTATTCACAATAATTTTAACAAGGTATCTAAACATTGTATTTTAAATTTGTTATAATAAAATAATAATAATAATAATATAGGTACCAACCTATCTAATGCAATGGCAGATTTTCAACTTTTTTTAGTGGGGAAAGGGGTTCTAGGAAAATTATATGTAAAAATTATATTTTATTAAATGTATTATTATACATTGTATAAAAAATATCAAACAGAAAATTTTTAAATAAACTATTAATTACTGTATTATATAGAAAAAAATACAAGCAATGGCCCTTCGCCCCCTCTCAAATACGCCCTTGGATAATGTACTTTTCATTTAGTTTTTTTTTTAATTTTAACCTATTATCTACAACTTATTTACTATCTACCTATACATAGTTTATTTGAATATTTGGTAAACTACGATTACGATATACATATACTTGTAGTTTTTAGATGTACATTTTTCTCAGAAAATCCATGGCCACTCGACTTTAAAAGTTAAACAATGGCGGCTTGATGTATGCTCGTTATTATACCTACCTATCTGAATATTTGGAACATCCATCAGCCATCACGATGTTATGGTAATTTCGGGTAATACATTTTTAATCACAACTCACAAATAAATTTACAATAATTTACAATTGTATATTTTTGAAATAAATAATAATTTATTTTCTTAAATTATTGTTTTGTTTGTTTTAATATATCAGTATTCAGCAGATACCTACCTAATTTTTTTTTTAATAATTTTTAATTATAATTTTCAAACAAAAGAAATGTATATTGTACATAAATAAACAAAATATGTATAATTAATAATTAAATTAAAAATGTATAAAAGTTTTTTCTAAAGGATTAATCAATATTTTAAATATTTACTATTATGATATCCAAGGTTGTATACAACGTTTTTAGTAAAAGCGCAAAAAATAAGATTTTATTTTTCAGATTTTACTGATTATGATTAGTAAATCAGCATTTCCTATCTTTACTAGCCTGATCGATCTGAGCAGATCTATATATTCGACGGATAAAATATATTTATTTAAATTCTTATTTCATTTCAGTATGAATTCAAGTTTGATCAATGCAATCGACTGAAATCGTGGTGGGAATAGTATGTGGTGTGTCCAAGCTGCGGCGAATATTTTCAGTGTTGGTAAAAACAAATTAGATAGCTGTTATAAGAAATTATATGAATATAGGAAGTTAAAATTATTGTGTTGTTTCCAACCTGCACTATACATTCGTTTCAAAATAGATAATTTATAATTTTCGTGTTTTATTGCTAAATATATTGTGTGCTTGTGCTTTCGAATTTATTTATTTATTTATTTAATTTTAATTTCATATAATATAATGAAATACTGGGCCCCACTGAGAATACTCGTGTGGGGACCCAGGAGTTCCTATATTAACATGTTTTGAAAATAATACAACATAATAACATTATAGTACAATAAGAAAAAAATAATTGAGACAAAAAAATAAAAAACATAAGAGTGCACATAAATTAACTAACATTAAACATATTTATAGTATATAGTATAACAAATAACAATTTATTATTTTTATTTATCATATAATATCATTTACATCTAATAACCATAAAAAAATTATTTTTTTAAATGCTTTAAGAGGAAGATTTAGGATGTCATAAGGTAAAAATTTATTATTTTTGTACCTATTATTTGGTAATGCCTACCTGTTGTGGTTTTATTTGACCAATTTATTAAAAAATTGTTTTTAGCATATCTGGTATTGATGCCACGTGGTATAGTGTTAATCATATTATGTTTTTTTAGAAATACAACGATTGCTTTATAATATAATTTTTTATGGGTAGTAACTTTAAATTTTATCTTTATAAAGAGTTTCAGTATGGTAGTTTGCTACAATAAGTAGATATTCTGATTGGCATAACTGTAGAGTGTAGGTAAAAGTTGGTTAGCTACAGTCGGTTACGCTGACTAATGAAAAACAGTGATTTAATTAATAAAAAACAACAACTATATATGATGCATATATATTAGCATATATTATGATATAGTTTATAACAATTAAATTGTCTGTTGCATTGAAAAATCCTATCTATAAAAAAAATCAACGATTTTTCTATAGTATATAACAGGGTTGGACAATTCAATGCTACTATAGGGCCAATTTTTTGAAAGTGAAAATCTAAGGGGCCAGAGAACATAGAAAGAAAAAACAAAAAAAGGTGGGTATCGTTCTGCTGTACATAGTAGAGGTGGAGAGTAGGTCACTTTAATGGATGTATTAAATTTAAATGCAACGACAGGTATACGAAAAACGATTCTGAACGGAGATAATTTGTCAGTCTAGGAAATATAATTACCTTTATTTAAATTGTAATATATTTTTCTCAACTACCTACTGGTGAAAGTTTCAAGTTTCTACGACTTATACTTTTTGAATAACAAAAAATATTTTAAATCGTTTCCTAAATATATCATTATTTTACACAATTTAGTAAAAAATTAAATTTAATAAAATGTTTTCTATATTTACGCTGGAATTTTTTTTACAATTATTTGAAGAAAAAGTTATGGAGAACCTTGTATTGGGTTTTTTAACCTTAGGTATAAATCACAAAAAATGTATGAATTTTTAAATTCCAAATTACTTGCAAATTTTCGCGATCTTGACATATTTCGTAAACATTTGACTTTAAATGCTAACAAAATTGTGTCTAACGATTTTTGATTTTTTTTTTTTTTTTTTTTTAATACGACAAATACAAATTTAATTAAACCTTCTATTAAATTTTAAAAATGTTTTGGAATGCCAAATTTTTTTATCGACATTTAAAAAAAAATGAAAATATTGAATATTTAAATTGTCTATAAATAGCTTAAAAAAGTCAAAATATTTTGAAAATGTAATCGTAAATAGATAACGTTAATATAAACATTTTGTGAAAATTTCAAGTATTTACAATGATTCGTTATTAAGTTATAGCAAAATAAAAAAAAATGATTTTGTTAAAATCTAATTATGCGTATAAATTCCCGTTTTTTCGTTACTTTTTTAGGGTTTTTCCTGACACTTTTGAAAACTACTGAAAGTTTTTTACTTTTGACTCCACCTCCTTTCAAAAAAAGTACTACAAGGTTCATTTTCCTTTTCGTAGAGGGGCTGAAGTAAAAAATTAAAGCATTATTACTACTCCAAAACGTGATGACAGACACACAAATAAAAAAAAAATTTTAAACAAACACACATCACTGTAAAATCAATACATTCATCACTCCGTTCAAAATCTAAAAAGGTCAATCAAATTTACATTTAACATTTATAGTTCAATATTAGATGAGAATTCATAACTACGTTTAACGATAAAAATTATGTCGGTTTTATAAATACCTACAATAAAATAAAATACAATAAAATTCTAAAATTTTATATTTTTATAAAGTTATTTGAAATGTAGCACGGGCTATCCGGCCAGTTAAAAATGGTACGCGGACCGCCAGTTGTCCATCCCTGGTATATATATACATATATATAACGTATAACAATTATATGCATAGATAGAAGATAGGTATTGATTAATATCTATTATGCTGTACATTTGTATCTAAGTACCAATTCGATAATTTTAAATAAAATATATATTTATTAATTTATTAACTATCATCTTATCGTGTACCTACCTATATATTAACGATTAGTGATTACTATTTCAACCTATATGTGGAAATAATCAGTTCGGTTAGGATTTAAAAAAAAATATAAATAATAACTATACACCCATATCTATATTAGTAGTAAAATACAAAATAGTACTTAATACTTATATAGGTTCTATTGGCTTAAAAAATAATGTTTACTTTTTAATATCAATATTTTGAAACCATAAAATTTTTAAAGGTTTTGAACTTTGGTTCTTTACAATTTTTTGTTATTTTTGTATAAGACAGTTTTAAGTTTTAAAATGCATTTTTTAAGTGCCAGTCATAGGATGGTTATATATAGCTATTCGAAATACTTATTTGTATTATGTCATTTGTGAAAGAATATTATGAATTATGATTGATGTGCATTTCCGTTTTTTATAGAAACGCCCTACCCGCATATATTTTATTTAAATATAAGTAGGTATAGCTACTAAATACATTTCTATTAATTTTAGAACTAAAAAAAAAACGAATTACCCATATAAAGAAACCAATTTTGCATAGTCACATCATTTTTTATTTTTAAATAAATTATAATAATATAAAATCAATATATGTACCTATATGGCAATAAATATTTTCCAACTTTAAGTAGCGCATTAAAAAAAAAAAATGTTTAAAAAAGCTGTTATATAATAAATTTAAATAAATAGTAAATTTTTTAGATTTTCTAATTAAAAATAATTCTAAATAATCTAAATTCACTTATAAAAAAAGTATCGTAGTGATACAATCAACCTTTTTAAAAATTATATGAATAAGAAGCTTGTATTACATTTTCAAAATTTTTGACTAAGCTAATAAAATTTTATTGATAATTATAGAAAAAAAAATGGAATTTTAGGTAACACACCACTACAATAAACGCGTCGAGTGTACTTCGTCACTGTAATGGAGATAATAATTTGAATTCAATGAAATATTATTGTAGTCATACAATGAAAAACGATTCTGAAAGGAGACCGCCTGTCAGCTTATATTTCATTACATATATAGGATTACCTACACACATTTAATATAATATAACATAAATGTAATATAATATGTATTTGGTAAAACACCCTAAAATTAAAAAAATAAATATTTTTTAAAAATTGCACAATTTTTAATAAATAATATCAATATACGTAAGAAGTAGTGAAGTTTAAATTTTTTTACAAACAATATTTTTTAAATTATAAAAATGATCTAAAATAGTTATTTTTTTGTTTAAACATAAAATACCGTCAACATTTGAAAAAAAATTGGCCAATATATTTTTGATATTTTTAGTATATTATTTTTTTATTACTATACAGCTTTAAACAAACTTTTTTTTTAATGTTAAGCTTTTTAAAGAATAATATTTTTCTATAAACTTAAAAAAAAAATAATTGAAACTGAGTATAAATTGTTATTAAATATTTGAATATCCGATAAAAATGTAATTATCTATGTTAAACTTTTTTTATTCGCCTATAAAAATATAATAAATAAATTTATATTACATTTTCAAAGTTTTTGTAACATAAAAAGAAAAATTCAAGTTTCAATAAAATCACAAAATCCATTTTTATCAAAATGTTCTTTTTTTCCTGTTTTTATTTTGTTTTCCGAATTATTTTGAAAAGTACCGAATTTTTACTTTCGACCTCACCCCCTTATATATACACACAACAAAACAAATAAATACAA
The DNA here is from genome assembly GCF_020882245.1 of Rhopalosiphum padi. NCBI lineage: Eukaryota > Metazoa > Arthropoda > Insecta > Hemiptera > Aphididae > Rhopalosiphum > Rhopalosiphum padi. Next base: position 44,789,385 of record NC_083599.1, read on the forward strand.
TTTGCTATCAGGAGGTAAAGTTTAACATTAAACATATTTATATTGTTTCAAAAAGTGTTGAAGGTACCGCCAAAAAAAAAAAAAAAAAATACATTTTAAAACTAATGCATTATTCATTGTTTCTCTAAATTTTAGAGTTAAAAATATCAGAGATTTAAAATTATGTCATTTTAATATGCACAATTATTACATATTTAAATTATTTATCATACATGTTGTATTTATTTAATAGTTCATTTTAATGTTCCCATTTAATAAATTAAATAAAAACTTAATTATATAATATACAATACCAAAAAATTATTTGTCTCGTTAAACCAAACTATTTATCAGAGTGAAAAAAAAAATATTACATATTAGGTAGATTAGTTTTAAATGGATGAGTACTTCAATACTATAGACATATACGTAAGTATTCTAATTAAGTATACGTAAATAATAGATAGTTAGGTATATAATAAGTGTTACATGTATTTAAAGATGATGAAATTATTAAAAATCAGCCAATAACAATATTAAGTTTGGTTAATACTTTATGGTCTTTGTAAAAGGTTACACAGATAAATATGTAAAAGGCCAATTTAGCATTCACCGGTGGAAATAAAAATATCTATATACATGTTATAACCGAGCGCCGGGTGGTACTGCACTTTGCAATAATTATTATTACCACGTAAAATACAACAATTTAATAACTGAATGTATACGTATATAAATTTGTCAAATGGTAATATATTTTAAACCCTATTGCTCTCAGACCTATATTATAATATATATATATACAGTACAATGTACCTACTGAGTACATACTAGTTACTACATATATATATGTATATGTAGTATAGGTATATACTATATACACGAGTGCGTCATGAATTCATTTCAAAACTATACTGCAACATATACTATATAATATGCAATATACTATATATACAAATCAAACGTGAATATTTATAATTGCAAGCAAAATAAAATCATTACACATTACAGTAGGTACATGGGCATCCATCATTGATTATAGCCTACAAGTACCTATACTATACGCGATATTAGGGAAAAAAAATGTCAATTTTTAATTTAAGTTAGGCAAAACAAAAAACATTGCTGAAATATAAAAGTCAAGCATATTCTAAAAATCTCAGAGTTTATCTGAGCTTAATTTTGACTACTATAAAAATTAGCGCTTTTTATAATATAATAGTGGATTTGATTCTGAATATTTTTGTTGTGGAAGATAGTTTGTGTTGTATCGCTGACCGCTGTCCACTGATGCAAATAGCAAATAATTGGTTTTTGTGATGTAGAAATTTGTCTTAAAGTCCAGAACATTTTTTTATAATTATATGTTATCGTTGTTGATTGTTAATTAATAATATTGATTAAAAAGTAAATAATTCTATAAAACATGGCGTATTAAAATGTTTCTAGTTCCTACTTGTTTTACTTAACTTATTTACCGTTAATCAAATACGTGCTGGTAGTCGATGTCGAAATCATGTAAATATATAATATGATGTAGCCGAAAACCAAAAAATACATTATAATATTATAATTATATTCATCACATTCCAATAATGTATTAATAATAATATATTATTTCGATATCAAAGGTTACAATATTATTATATTATAACTTTTACTATGTTTAATGCAATTATTCAAAAATGTAATTATTGCTTCGCCGTCATCAGTGAGTGACGCCACTGCACGCCAGCGACATAATTTTTTGTTTTCAGATAATATAATAAATACCATCACGATAGATACCCTACATACAGGGTTAAGCTGAGTGGAAAGAATTTGAGGGGTCTGCAGGGTCATAATTCCTCTTTGGACTGAAAAATATGGAAGATATATCTTCATATATAGACATATAGTCATATATACTGGAAGTCTGGAAGATATATGACTAATATATTTTAAACTATTTAAGAGAAGTTTATAGAACATTTTTGTATAAATTTTATTAAATAACAATATTATTACGTAATTTAATATTAGAATTTATATTACCTTCAAAAATATTTTGAATAGATATCGCTCTTATGATTACACAGGACGGTAGGTATAATACAATCATATCTGTTGATTTAATATCTCTGGGAAATAAATAATATTTAAAATCGAAATTCAATTAATTTTAGACTGAGCGAAGCGAGGAATGTATTGATTTTACATTGACGTGTTTTTTTATTGTATATTAAAATACGAAAAATGCACCGATAATCTACTTTTAGGGTGACTTCAAATAATAAATTGGATCTAGTTTGTACTTTAGAACATCAAAAATTCCCAGTGTCTTTCCAGACAACAAGGAAAAATGAACAAAAATTAAGAAAAACGGGAATTTTTACGAAAAGCCAGTTTTTGATCAAATTTATTTTACTATTTTTATACAAACAAATAACCATCATATATTCATATAGATATTTGAAATCTTCACAAAAAGTTAATTTTATTAATATTAATATTTTGAGCTATTTATAGACATTATTAAGACATTTGAAATTTTCCATTTTATTTAGTTTATTTTTTTTTTTTTTTAATAAATGTCAACAAAAGTATTTTCAATAGGTAAAAATGCATGAAAGTTTAATATAATGTTAGCTGTTTATATTACAATTAAAATATCTCGTAAATACTAAGTTACAAATATTTTTATAAGCGTTTGATGTTAGAATTTTGACGAGTTTCGTCTGTATTATCAAGAAAATTTGCAAATAATTTTGTTGTTGTCGTTGTTGACAAATTATCTTTTTATATCCAAGGTTTAACATTTTAATACAAAATTCCTCAAACATTTTCTACCTATAATATTAAAAATAAAAAAAAATACAAGAAAGTCACATTAATTTTTTATGAGTATTTTTGATGTTCAAATTGTTATGACATTGCATATTCACTAGGTAGTAAAATAATGATTTCTCCTCAAATTGATATTATGTTATTAATTTATTATTATAAAATGAATAATCGTAGATAGTCGAAATCTTCACCAAATGTTTTTATGATCATTTTATGATAAAATTTTCAAAATGCTCTTTTTGAGTCATTTGAAATTTTTTATTTTTTAAATGTAATACAAGACCCTACAATCTGCATACATTTTTCAGAACTAAAATAAGAAATTATTTATTTTTATAAGCAATTAAAGCTCAAATTTTCTAAAATTCGTATAATTTGCTGTTAAAATTTTATAAAAGAAAATTGTTTCTTTATATTTCAAATGTCAAATATTTAATGTAAAGGCTTTAATACCAAGTTTCTTATAAGTAATTCAAACTGAAACCAAAAAACCTAAATATAGTTTTTTTTTTATAAAAATAATCTGGAACAAATTTGGATGAAATGATATGCTTAATCTATGAATATATAACAATATTCATTATTTTGTTTTAATTCAAGCACTCGAATATACGAGTTATTAAAACTTTTACGTAGGTATATTATGAGAAATATTATCAAAGTATAAGTAGATTGGTTTTAAGATAGTTCTTATATTTATATCATAGTTTATGATACGGTCACGTACACAAAAATAAATTGGGATGGGGTGAGGGAAGTTCAAATTTTTTTTTAATAATCAATGTATATTTTTTTCGGTTGGTGAGGGAGGAGAGGTAGAACTTCCCAAATCCCTCTCCTATATATGATGTGTTTGAACCTATTCATACTGTGTTACGGATTATTGTAATGTAGTATTGACACAAAAGTTAATAACAATAATAGAATATTGCATAAATATAAACTATTACAAAAATTAAATATTTATAATAATATTTATAAATGCAATGTTTTTAACGAAAATCATATTAACCTACAGTAAACTGTACCTATACCTACTAATAGTAAAATATATTACTTTAATAGCAATATCAAAAAGTGTATCATGGTAGGTATATATACTTAATGATATATGCTGACAGAACGTCTTCACTTAGAACCGTTTTTCATGTACAATGATGTATCATTGCATTCAAATTTAATACATTCATTACAGTGACTCACACGTCAACAAATGCACAGCAAAGCGGTAGTACGGTAGCTACTTGCCACATTTTTTTTTTTATTATTTATAGTTATATTAAGTACAATAATATATTATACGATTTTAACTACAAGTTAATTTGATTGAAATATTTTTAGTCGATCAATTTTTTTTTTATTTTCTAAATTATTTTAATACAATGTTATGCTTATGGCTGTATTTCGTATATACATTTAAAAGGTCTTACAACATTTGTAAATAATTGGAAAAAAAATAAAACTTTTATACCTAGTTCTATATATGTGTAATAAACAATATGTATCACATAGGTTTAGTCAATAGATATACTATATACCAATATTCAGATATTCTAAAATATTATAATATTTATTGCAGGATCTTTATATTTATAATTTTTCACTATATTCTATTCTATACAGTATACCAGTAAACGAGAAGTAACGCAATAATAATAAGAGCAGAAAACTATTGTTAATAACAGTTTTTCTGTTTAACTTATCAAAACTCATTCAACTTTCTCTTAATTATTGTATGTCATGTAGAAAACTATTTTAATATTTTTAATATAAACAGACGTCGAAATTAGTTGGTGAATTCGGTATTTGCAGTTGACAATTTTTGTTCAAGTATAGTTGAACATTATTCTGGTAGATTCTGTACAGCGTAGACTTTATACTTTACAGCTATAATAGTATAATATATGTATATGTAAATGTATATCAAATCGCTTTTATCAATATTTATGACCGGGGATGATTTTATTATATCTTTTTTTTCTCCAAAGGACATGTCTCGGTTCGCGCTTGCTTAGTCACACTGCACATTGATTTTTGTAGCGTAGCTATCGGCCGCGCGGAGTTAAAACTACGAATCATATATATATATATATATATATATATGTACGCACATACACATCCACACCCAAATAATATACATGTATATACACATGTAATAAACTATATATATATATATTATTACTATGTATATTGAGCGTTTGTCCCTTTTATCGTTTAACCTATCGCCGTCGTCGGACGCTCATATATTAACAAGATATCGTTCGATATAATATTATAATATTATTATTATTATTATTATTACTGTTGTCGTCACCGTCATTATTAAAATTATTATTATTATTATTATAATTTAATGACGCGATCGTCTCGCGGTCGCGGGTGTACAAACGATTTTATTTTTGTTGGACGCGTAATTTTTAAATTTCCGTTCGGCGAGGTCTAGACGCGCAACTATATAGCGGTGGCGGTGGCTGTTTGACAATCATCATCGCGGGGACGACGACGTGGAAAGGGGGTTGCCATGGATACCGGGGAGTGTGCAAAGGGCGTTAAAAAAAAGGAAACTGTCAGTCGCACGCGGGTGGCTATACACACACCAAGCGATACCGCAGGGTACTAAACTGTCTCTATATACTGCTGCTCCGCGCCGCCGCTGCTGCTGCTGCTGCTGCTGCTGCTACACTTGTAAAGTGGCTCTACGCGCAACTCGGATTTGACACTAAACAATACGCGTACAAAAGTCGGCGCTTCTCTCCACGTCGCCGAATATAATATTATTATAATAATATAAACGTATCGTTGTCATTATTATTATCATTATTGTTGTGCTCGACGCTTTTGTTCTCGATAAACGCGTTTTTTCCCCTTCATTTCGCGTTTTATATTATTCGCCGGAGGTCCGGTATTTGGTATTTGCGATTTTTATCGCTCTTTGTTAATGTTTGTATCCTCTCCGCGATAATATCCGATTTCGTCTTTAGTTTTTCACGCGTCGTACATACTACCAACGCCGCCCGCCCGGAATCACGAAATCGCGAAATCTACGACGACGATATTATGATGATTGAACAACAACTAATCGATGTATCCGATGCGACATGGTCGTCGTCGACGGTGCCGCCGCCGCCAACGCCGCCGATGCAGCCGCCGCCGCTGTCGATTCGGCAGTACGCGCCACTGCAATAATAATAATATAACGATAGCGCCGCCGTCGTCATCTGCTTCCGATGATGCCGAAAACGAGAATATTCCATCCGCGACACCGATGTAGTGATGACGCTCCTCGCGGCACAACCGTCGTCGTCGTCGTCGCCGGGACCACGTCGTAACCGGACAATTTTATTGTTTGTCAACCGCGGTTGGCAGCTTCTCGCAGTCACAGGTACATTTTACACACTCACATTATATACACCTTTTTAGATATATATGTACAGAGTAACTGCACTTAATAACAAAATCAAATAATATTCTATAAGCTACTTATATGAGTCGTGAATAATGATGATAGCTGCAGATCGGTACTTACTCGAGCATAATATTATGTTACGATGTTTTGTCGGAACTCTGAATATATACGATACATTGTCATGTTCGATTCGATCGATTATTATATGTATTATTACGATTCGGTGCAAGAGACAGTGTTGATTTCCACTATATATTATCACTATATATGACAGTATGGTGGAAATAAGAATAAAGTATTATAATAATTTAATATGATATAAGGACGTATAAATCGTATAATAAGTACATAAAATTATGCTAGTGTATATGGGTACCTGCTGTTCATCAGTTTTATTTATAAAATAAATAAATAGTATCATTATTACTTTTTGTATATATTGAGTAGGTATAGGTAAATAGGTATCTAATGTACAACATAAATATTAAGTACAACTTTTTCTAGCATAAAATGTATTTATTTAAATCGTAAATATGAGATTATACAAGTAATAAGTATAGATGGACATGTAGAATATGATAGAATAATAAAAGTAGAACAAGAATATTATACATACCTAACATAAATTAAACAAACAGTATAATTACAAATGTTCAATAAAAAAAGGGAGAAAGTATTAAGTTTAGTATGTAGTCGTTTTTCTTTACAGTAGGACAGAAGGTTTATAATGTAATTCGTCATTAAGTGAGTCACTGTATTGCAAGTGTTAAATTTCAGTTTAATGATAAATCATTGCACATGAAAAACGATTCTGAACGAAGTCGCTTTGTCAGCCGCCTATATTATTTTAAATTTATTTTATGATGTATTTATATTGCTTTTATAATAGGTAATTTAATTTACTTAATACTACAAATACTATAGGTTTGATTAAATTTTACCGAAAATATTGCATGTTATTTAATATTTATATTTATATATTATATATAAATAATAATAGGGCCGGATCTAGTATATTTTTTACCCGGGGCAAAGTATAAAATTAGCACTCTCTCATAATTCAGCCCCCCTCTATTATGCCACTGTTATTTGCTCCCCCGACCAAATCTTCCGAGGCAAGTGCCCCGGTTCTTCCTCCTAGATCCGTCACCGAGTATATATTTATATAATATATTATTGTTATTAACCTTTGTATATTCAGTCAATACGACTTACCGTAAACCGTTTTGTATAGATTCGTGGTGTAATCAAACAAGATAATAATATTAATCTAGATGTTTTTAAAATGTTACTGTAGTGTACATAAAATATAATAATATAGATATGTATAGTTATAAATCCACACGAAAAATATTATTAAATAGACAACAACAGGGTAAGTGAAATAGTTCTTATTTGTTTAAATATTTAATTACATTTAAATTTGAACTTAAATTATCTATAAAAAAAGAAATTGTTGTTACAAGTTGTTGAATTTTTTATTATATTTTCAACCTCAGCTATAAAAATAGAGCATTTTATACATTTTTAGTTACTAAATAATTTTAAAATTTTCGTATTTTTGACCAATGTTGTTAAAATTTAACTTTAAATCATTATAAAAAAATCATAACTATGTATCTTTAATATTTTTTAATAGTTATAAATTATAATTTATATTACAACTTACGAGAAACCTTGTATTACATTTTCGAGTTTTTTGGCATAACAACACATTTTTTATCGATATCTAAAGAAAAAAAAAGATAATATAATCATTTTATGAACATTTAAAGTGTTTAAAAGATCTGCTTATGAGTTACACAAAAAAAAAAACAAAATCGATATTGTCGAAAACTATTTTTTGCTTAAAAATTTCTGTTTTTTCTTATTTTTTCCCACATGTATTACATTTGATCCACAAAAGTATTAATTATATTAAGTAATTAATTTACTTTACTATTAAAAAAGATGTTGAAGTTGAAAATTGAAGAATTTTTTTCTACTATTACAAGATAATATGTCTTCAGCTATAAAAATAAAACACATAATTGTAAAATCAATATACATACATATAGCTCCGTTTGGAATATAAAAATTGCCGGTACGTTGAAATCAAATTAAATAATATACTTTATTGATCAGAAAATTACAGAAATATTTTTTTTCCCATTACCTAGTACAGACATAATATAGTTGTATTTATATAATATGTAATTGTTTTAAGTTTAAAGTACAAAAAAAATATTAAACAATGAATATTGAATATTAATAATTGGTAATATCTATTCATATACTTTTTATACCAACTCAATTTTATTTAATAACAATTAATTACTTTTTTTTATTAATAATTTAAAATAAATATATTAACCTAGAAACAGTATACCTATACTATAAACAATGTATATGTTATTATTATGATATAGGTGCCAATAAATTATGAATGGAAATAAAAAAAATAACAAATTTAATATCTAAATCATTGTTACGAGAATAATATATTTTCTTATAGGTTTTAGGTTTATCATTATTTGTGATAGGAAACTAAAGGAGTACAAGAAAAATAATAATATAATACGTAGGATTGATGAAAACTACTTCTTATTTAATAAGAATATCAGCAATTATCAACTCGAGCAATTTTCTTCTAAATCATAAAAGTACTTCTGAAATATAGATACCTAGTAGTATAGTGGGATTATTATAGAATATAGTTATTAGTATTATAGTATTAAAATAATTATTACTATTTAATATTAAATTTTTTTTACTAAGAATGGAGGCTTTAACTTATTAGTCATTAGCCTAAATTTATACTAACATTAATAAATACTTAACTATATTATAGTATTACAATGGGTACCTATACACTTTTTTAAGTTTTTTATATAATACATTATCTTATTTTTTAAATTTGGTATAAATACCAATGGTTTTCCGGTGGATGGTTTTTTCTTTTATCAACATTTAGTATTTACAACTAACGATGGCAACTTATTGTTAACTGCTAAAATATAATTGCTTTGATTGATTTTCATTTACTTAAATACTTTCATTTAAGAGTTATTCAAGAGCCATTACAAATATATGCAAATGCAATTATAAATATTTTGGATCTTATTATTATATACTACCTATAGTTTATATTTTATAGATTTTATGTAATTATTAAGACATTTTTCAGTATTTTTCGTACTGTAATCATTTCCCCTGAGATAATGATTTAGTTATAAAAACAGTGTTATAATATGCACTATGTAGAATATCGAATGTTGGGGTTATAAGTTTAAGGTATTAATCATATTTAAAAGACTATAATACCTTCAACATGTAGCGATAAACTACCTATGTAAAGTTTATAAATGCATACTAAAGTTCAAACGGTTAGAACGGTTTATATTCATAGTGCGCATATTTACATAGATTTACTAATTTTATTTAAATATAGGTGCTCAGTGCTCACTTTTACGAGTAGATTAAAATTTTCGATAATTTGTGTGTGCATTTTCACAGCCTTATTATAGTATACATTTATAAATAAATCTTGGTACATGTAATCCATTTAGATGAACGTGAAAGTACACTAACTTTTACATACAACATTATGTTTGTATGCATACATTCTAACTATGTCTACCATAGTAATTTCTGTAGTGTGTAATGACAATTTTATGTTAAAATAAGTATAAAAAAATTAATAATATCATCAACGACATCATTACATCAATTATATCTATTTTTTTTAATCATTTAACGAATCAACAGTCAATATAATATAATGTTTTAAGAATCATATTGTATAGACTATAGATATGCTATACTATATGCAATACCTATGTATGATGTTCTTATCATAACGACAATAAAAATTACATTGTACACAATACACCTATATTATAGGCAGTAATTGTCATAAATTGAGACAATTCAGATTTAATAAGTTTTGATTTATCGAGATTTTAATATTCTACTATATCTAATAAAAATTATTTATCATTTTGTGTCATTTTGCATAATACATCAAAGCTGTAAATATAATTTCCAAAATGCATAAAATATGTATGCGCTTATTATACAAATACCTATGTACATTGTACACACATACATGTACTCGTATTATTACTTTATTTAATTATACCTATCAACGATAATTAAAGTAATATAATATATTGTTATAAATTTGATGATATCGGTAATACAAAGTTTATATTATTATTAGGTTTTAATAAAACCGTTTTATACTTTTATTCTTAATAAATAGTCATTGTTAACAGTGGACATTGATGTAATTTAATTTAAAAGTTATAAACTCCATACTATAATACTATATTACTATAATATTAAATTAATTTTAATGAAAATATAATAACATGAATGGATAACATGATTTATTAATAGTAATTAATTGATAAATGTACATGAATATAATAGAGTATAGACTATTACACAACGTTTAACTTTATTCAAGGGAGTGATGTTTGAAAACGGAAATACTATTCAAAGGATAATAATAGAAATATGATCATAAGTTCGTGTCTTTTGTGTTGAGATTATATTTTATAAACAGTATCATTGAGTAAACATTGTATTGTACACATAAATATAACACAGTTATAAACAGTATACAGTCAGTCCTCAGTCGCATAATAAGAGAAACGATTTACGCAAAAATTGTTGTCTCCAATAGCAGTATAATATAATACTATAGTGTTATTAGTTATTACAGTAAGTTGACCATTAAAGTTTTCCATAGATCACATAATTCGTATAACAAGACCTACTACATTACATAAACCTAAAAGTGAAAAATGTCGATTGTTGACCAACTAAAATAACTTGTATTATTGAGCAAATATAATTTTCGAATATAATAATAAAATAAAATATGGTTTAGGTACTTATAAATAAAAAATAATAATAGAATATATCTGTTTATGATACCTATACCGGCTATACCTAATACCTAGTCTAGTCAACGAAGGCAAGATATAAACGAAAAAAACAATTTCTGTCATGCAACATAAATATAACGCATAATAATACTAGTTATATTATTAATATAATAAAAAATAGACATTTTAGATTTTTAACAAAGTAATAAGGCTAAATATATATACAGTCTAAATAGTTCTATTGATTTTGGAGTAGTATTTTTTTTTAGTGTAGTAAAAAGTGCAAATATAGTTTTATGTAACACATGTTTTTGATTGAAAAGTGGATTTAGAATGTACTTTATATTAATAAATTGTAAAATATCCATTATTTTTTTTCTTAAGATTGGAAAAAAACTTATGAAACAATTTCACTTAAAGTAGTTTTGAATTGTGTGCGGTATATAATATAAGAAAGGTATTGGTTTTACAATGATTTGTCCTTTATTTTACGGGTTTCTTCTTAAAAATTACTTTTTTGGGTTCCTATATAGTAAAATGTTCAAAACTTTTAAACGGCATCTTTATACTGATTATTCTTAAAAATTTAAATTTTTTAATTTTTCAGTAGATTCCAAAAATGTTTTAAAAAATCTACCGTATTATTACAATAAAAATATAAACAATCACCGCTTTAATTAAATATTGATATTTTTTTGACTAAACTCAGCTTTTAATTATCCATGGAATCACATCGGTATTAACCAGTAGTTAAACTAACACCAAGTTTCATCAAGGGTCATTTTTTCGTAAATGATTAAAAAATTAATAAAAAAAGTTGCCTACCTATAATCAATGTAGACATTATAGTACCAATACTCATATAATGATAATAATTCATAAATTAATTACATACTACGTGTCTAAATATGTTTCATTTCGTTTTTTGTGTGTGTAAATAAGGTTCTAAATATTATGAATACGAACTATATATATTTAAAATAAATATTTTACATATTAAAATTACCAATGAAATAATAAATTACACCAAATAAATATTTATATTTTATTGGATACATTTTTTGAACGTTTAAAGGGTTCATTTGGTAATGTTATGTGCATACTGAAAATATGGTAGTTCAAGCTGTACGAAACCTACACAAAAATGTAATCCCCAATATTTGTATAACGAAAACATTCTAAGAGACCCTGCAGTAGTTTGTATTGTGTATTTGTATCCCGTATGTAGAATGTAGGTTATGTATGTCATCAAATAAAAAATAGTAGGTACCTACTTTCATTTTAAGAGACTATTACACGATCTAATGACATCGTGATCGAGTATTACTATAATAAAGGAAGCGCAAAAGAAATAATATCATCATAAAAACCTCTCTTTCAGATAGGACCTTAAGTCCATACACTAAAATAGAAAAACCTTTGTTTCATGAACCTTTGAAAATCAGAAATTGAGGCAAAATATTCCTCTTTTCATTCTTTTCGTCATTTATAAGTGTATCAATCTATTGTTTCCACCAAACCCATCAAACCTATTGTATTATGCAATATACTTTCAAACCTAAATACTAGTCATGTTTGAGATAAATTTAGTTGATAGTTTATACTCGTAGTATGGAGAAGAATTTTGATATTAAAATTGAAGGAATGTAATTGTGAATGTTTTTTACTTAATAAATTTAAGTATAATTATTAATTATCTTTTATGAATAGATATATGCCAACTTTTCAGACAAAGAATTTAATATTACAATTAAAAAAAACTGGAAAAGTCGTTCTGCTGTATAGTTAAATGTTAAATATACATAGCATATATATATATTATAGACTGGTCTTGTAAAATAACCACAAAAAGCTCATTATATATTCTATATTAAATAGGGTAATATTATAGCCACCTAATCATGCATAAAATATTAGTGACATCATTACTCTAACAGTCTAACATATGAAATGGTTTTTGTTCATGATAATTAGGATGATAAAATAATCACAAACATAATTCAACTTTGTTTTTATAAATTTGAATACAAATAATGAATATATTATACTTGAGAAATCATTATAACATAATTTTAATATTTTTTCCTGTAATGACCATAACTGGTTATTTTATAATACATTTTATAGTAGTATAGAATCATAGTTATAGAATTTAAGGTAAATATTCTATTTAATGCGTGAAGTAAAGTATATACGATCTTATGTACACTTTATATCATATGGTAGGTTAAAACCTTTTGCGAAGATATATTTTATATATTTTTTCTTACGTATGCGGCATGTGCAAGCATATTTTTTAAATAATTCGTTGTCAACTTATTTTTGTAATTTAGTATTAAATAGGTATGTGTACAAGTATGTTAACTTAACCTACATTCTTAATTTTAGATATTTATGTTTCTAGAAGGAGTTCTATTAGTTCTAATTTTCTTAAATACATCTTGTAAGGTTATTCAATTGATTTTCTAAATTAACATTTATGAAATTTATGAAGAGAATATTGTAATTTCTGAAAAAAGTTGTAATGTATGTTTAGGTATATTGTTGCCATAAAAACAAGTATTATAATTATAATACCCGTATGTTCCAAACCATTTACACAAGTATATTAATATAATATACAATGAGGTTTCTAAGTTAAAAATATGGGTCGACATAAAAAGAAGTATAAAAAACCTAAAAGTTTCTAATGCAAAAAAAAAACATTTTGTAACACATAAACATTGACTGAAAATATAAGTCATTATAAAAAAAAATTACCTTGTATTTAGTATTAAATTTTGTCAGTATATTATTTTATTATTAAGTTTTAGGTTTATGACGTTCTTAATACAATCTATTTATAAGGCACACTTCATCTACGAGGTACTTTCCACCTATGTAGTACCTACTTGTAAAATTTTATTTTACATTTCTAAGTGACTGCATGAGCTGTCTAAAAAAAAATATTAAACTAAATAATGCCTAATACGAATCGTATAGGATCGTAAAAAGAAGAAAAATGAAACGTAAAGCTTGAACTTTTTATAATACTTTTTTTGTATGAAAATCATAAAACATAATTTATATAAAAATATTATAATATATTATCAATGTTATAAATATGGAATACTAATATAACTGTAATGGAATAATAAATCAACTATCAAGTAACAAAGGAACGAACGTTTTACTTTGCACGTGAATCGCATAGTAATAAGTCCTTAGTATAATGACAATAAAAATATTAAATAATTTTGAATAATTTAATGAATTTGAATACCATAACTATAATGATATAATTTTATTGTATTTTAGTTATTATTTTATTTTAATATGGTCATATTAAATAATTTATAAATTCAATTTTGTCACATTGTACGGACTTTATTTTTATTAAGTTTAAGATCTTACCATTTATTTTATGGATTATAATTAAGCTTATTTATGAATTATTGTTATGTCTCGTAATATTTCCAACGAGCTGTTACAGTTTAAAGTCTGAAGAGAAAGATAAAAACGTAGAAATGAACAAAGAAGTACAAAAATGTTTCCGCCTCGCCAACCCTCCTCCCTCTTATATTACAAACAACAGCTGATGAAATATAGGTAGTGATGAGCACTACTGAAAAGTATAAATTTTACTTCAACAAACGTTATAATGGTTCAATTCATGCTCTAGACATAGTTTTGAAAAATAAACTGCATTATATCACTTAAAAATGTTCACTTATTATAGTTTGTCTACTCATTTGTATATATTATTATATATTTTATAAATATAATAATGTAGTTAAATGCCTACTTGTGGTATATTTCGTTCTATAACTAGTATAATCCGTAAAATATAATATGAAATAGATATCTATAAAAAAATGTATACAATAATACAATATATATATAAATATATATGCATGTACCACTAAGAATCAATAAAGTATCAATATTTTAAGGTACCCTATACTTTGGTTTTCAAAAGTAATTTAAAAAATAATATATACCTACAGCCTTTGCTATTTTTCACGAATATATTTTATATAATATGAGATTTAAAGCCTAATAAATAATAATATATAATACAATAATCAACATTATAAATGTTGTATTGTTTTTGTACATAAAGTTATACATTATAGATGTTAGTACCTACCTAGATATATTTATTAAATTAGTATGTGTATAAATATTAAATAATAACTAGTTATTTCTAAATAATTTAATAACACGTGTTAGTCAAAAGTCAAAACTATCATTAATTTTTAAAAAAAAAGTATTTTCATTTATAATTTCTACATACAAGCATTCAATTTAAATAATAATGAAATTACGAGCATAATACAATTATTAAAACCTGGCTCAGTTCATAAAGATATCCAATAACATTCTTTACGAAAATAAACTGAATACCATGGCCCATGACGTTATCTTTTGATCTTTATCTGCGGAGAAAACGTAAAATTTTGCTTTTATTAAACTTACTTACTACTTACCTTTTACCTTTATGTTATTTTATACGAATTTACAATCTTATTTACTCACCTTTTATTTACATAGAACATCATTATAAATTATTAGTAATAAAAATATCTATAATTCAGTTATATCATTGTTGTAACTAATGTAACTCATAAATAATAAATCATAATAATATATAAAAGAGATAAAATATTTTTTTTTTAGTTATTGTTTAGGTACCTACATGTTTAAAGCCAAGATTATTGAATGGATTTGTACTTTAAATGATCATATTAATACATATAAAATGCATATTTCATGTAAAGACGTTAAGTTTTTCACATGAAAGTAAGTATATAATCTATTTACTCACGAATACAGCTAATTTTATTTTCTTTAATAGTTTTAGTTCGTATAAAGGTGATAACTTATAACTTATAATTAGGGGTGGGATTTATATGTAAAAAAAAACCAAAAATATGTATATATATATATATAATATATGTAATTAAAATGGACAAAATATGTAGTATAAAATAAAAGATAATATATAATATAAAAAATTTAAAATTAAAATTAAGTTCTAAATAATTTTTGAATAATGTACAATTCATTGTTTTTAATTTCTAATCAATATAATTTAAAAAATTATATAAAATAATGATATTTTCACAACCACGCGAACGCAAGTACTGACACTGTTGAAAATTCGTAAATATATTTTGTCTAATAATTGTTGAATATAAAGTATAATCTAGGATCATTAATGTATAGTTATCGAACAGAAATAAATAAGATAAATTATGAACAAGTTATTAATATTTAACTAATAATTTCATATACTTATTTCCTATATGCATTATACACTACACTTACAATTCTTACGAGTACTATTATCGAAGTATAAATGTATAATACTACTAAACAATCAAAATTGTCAACATTTACGAAATTTGTAAAAAAAAAAAAAAATTAAAATATGTATTTATGACGAAATATGTAAAAACATGTAAAATAAAATATGTTTTATTTTGTTGCAAATCACGTGAAATGAATTTATCATTTACAATACTTAATTTATCATGTTTTAATAAAAATATGTATTTACATACAAATTCCAGTCCTACTTATAAATATATACCTAAGAGTTCTAAGCATAAAATATTAACAAAAATAATTTTAAGGCTACATTATATACCAAAAAAATACCGATTTTTGATTAGATAACATACATTTATTTTTTTTTTAAATAATTAATAAATTACAAATGGTGCAATCTGTGACATGTAATGCAGAGAAGAGAGGGTGATATAAGCAGAGCAGAGTTCTAGAATAGAAGACTTAGAAAAAATGGTTGAATATTGTGGAAGAAGACCTTAACAAATTGGGAATACAAGAATGGATTATAAAAAGGGTGGGGAAATCTCTTAGGGATTATTATATGCCAGAAAACGAAGAAAAGAAACATGATTGATAATATTAGGTATTATTTCTAAACATTCTATTAATATTAATATATTATGCTAATGATATGATATAGGTTTAATTACATTTTTAGGAAACTTAAATAAATAATAAATGTGTTCAAACTTAGTTAATAACAAAAAAAATATTATTTATTTATTATATATATATTTATTTACTAAAATACAATTATACATTTGTCATTTATAGGCGAAGAGATTCATATGTTCTATTGAGTTGTTCAATATATCAAATTTTGACAAAATGAAGTTGATTCCTTCCAAAGCACTACTTTCATACGCTTCTGGATCAAAAACTAAAGATTTTATAACATGTACTATAATTCTTCTCTTTTTAATTGGCGGTAAGTACAAAATATATTTAAATTATTTCCTATAATATAAAATTATTTAAAAATTCTTTGTTAATATAAATTTGAATTGTTAGAAGAATTTAAATTTCAAAATGTACGGTTGTTTATTTTTATTTACATGCTTTGATTATGTATAATATAAAATAGTCAACATTTAAAAATATTTTATACTTATATTAAATATTACCATATTTTATACCTGTGAGTATTTTTTAATAGGTATCTACAAATTTATATAAATATATTTATACAGTGAAACTTCCCTTAATGGACACCTACAAATAGCGGACATTTTTTTCAGGAACGGGAAAATTTTCACTTCTTATCTATAGGAAAACCTTTAAATATGGGATACTAAATAATGGACTCTTTTATGATTAGATTTTGATAATTTTTTTTTATCTAACTATATTTTATTACCATGTACCTACATTTTACACATTATTATACTATTAAACTTTATTTTATACGTCGTATTTTATGTCATCTCATTCGGTAACTGATATATTTTTTAATTATGCATATACATGATATCTATATCATATTTTTGATGTAGTTCGCTATTGTTCATTTTTTTATTTACCTCCCCCTCTTTAAATTGCGAACACCTCCAAATAGTAGACAAAAATTTCAGCGACCGAGAGTGTCCAATATTTAGAGGTTTCACTATGTATAAATGTATTAATAATAATATGTACATTTATGTTATTTTATTCGTCCTTTTTTTGTGCATTTGCATTTTTGCTAATGATTTAAGAAATCATTTAAACGACCTACCTCAACTTGTAGGTATCATCGGTCTCAAATTTATGATTATAAGAGAATAGATTGGCTTATCAAACTTTTGGAGTGAGAACTTTATTACTTAAGTTATTTTCAAAAGAGTAAAATTAAAATACACGTCATGATATTAAATCCTATTGTTTCCTTAATCATCACTGTCTTTGAGACTTTAAAATAATTATCTGTTTAAACTTTCTTATATAACAAAAATCTATTTAACTTTTAAAGTAAAATAAAATATAAATAGATTTTCCAATGTTAGCACTAAGTTGTTTATTATATTATAACACAAAAGTTATATGACGTTAAAAAAAATACATCTTTGACTTATTATAATATTAAATAGTGATAATAATTGTAATAAAATGTGATTATTATTGTTTTTTTTTTTAAATAATGATATTATTAATATTTAATCATAATTAATTATTATTAATTTATCGATGGGTACTTAATATTTTTTTCTTGTATCTAATCTATTAATCTTTTAATTTATTTAACTAAAAATAATTTATCGATTTATTATTTTTCACTTGTTTCATACAATATAAGAGCATTATATAGGTAATCATATTTATTGAAAGTTATTTGAAGTTGTATCTTACAAAATATATAATATCTCGTCCTAAATCAACAGCTGCAAAAGATCGACGTTTTAAAGTCACGCACTTATATATAGTAACTAGTGTCAAAAGTTTTTAATCTACTTTACACAACTTCTTCTAAAGTTTAATTGTATATGGCTCATTAACCTAATTTTTCTGTAACTTTCTCATTCTTTAACATTACCTTTATGTTTCAAAACTATAACATTTTTGTTACTTATTTAGCACTCTGTTCTTTCTCTCCTTTAGGCCTTATACTAAAAACATTTTTCCAACTGCCACTACCTATATTACACATTCGTACTTTAAAGTTATTGTTATTCGTTATATTCCAGTATTCCACTCTACCAAGTTTACAATACACATGTCGTATATACATTTAAAGCCTGTTTTCCTAAAATGTATATTTTTACTAAATACAGATAAGTAGTTACTATTCTATAAGATATTCATATTTATTTTGTTATAAATTTAATCTTGTTTTATATTATAATTTTGGTTCAATTGTTTTATGGAATATAAAATATTTATTTCACTATTATAGTTCTCAAAATAGGTTTGGATTGTAACTATTTATGTATCATAATCGCATTAGTCTTATTACACTTATTGTATATTTATTAAAACTTCATGCAGATCATGATCGTTATTTTTGGTTCAGTGCACAATCAAATACAACGTTTTACAATTAGGAAACTACTAATTATTTTATTACCTTGATTCTTGTGTAGGCTATGTCTTGTCCCTAGAGTTCAATCTAAAAATTATTAAATAGCTTAAAAATTATTGGGATAACAATTTATAGTCAAACGTACATGAAATAAAATATGTGATAATAAACTCATGATCACAGAATATAAGTATAACATATAACAAATATAACAATTAATAATGGAATTATATAATAATAAAGATAGCCGATTACATTGCATAATATATAACTACTACAATTGTAAAAGATGATATATACTAAGGTACTTTAAGTTTATTTAATACAGTTGTAAGAAGAGCGGTGAGGATTAATTAAAGCAGTTTGCTCAAACAGACATTTAATTAGTGGATCTGGTGGAGGATCCTTGGACTTAAATAGACTTGTCATTATTTGGGATTTTGATTATATTAGGATCAGAAGTGACGGAAGCTTATGATGGTTTAGACTTAGTAAGGATATTAGGAGAGACGCGGAGTCTGGATGTTTGATTTTTGAGTTGATTACTTATTTTTTCGGTGATTGTGAACAGATTTTAAATTTAGACAACCCCTGTAGTTAGCTGTGCCACTACATAAGGCGTACTTGGCAGAACTAGTTTCGTCTTTGAAATAACAATATTTCAGAATATGGTTTTCCCTAAATTTGACGCAGTGAGGTGTATGATGAAAATAATTTGAAGTGACTCCATACTACCATAGTCTAGACACATAACCTCTTCGGTTTATATGAAAATTCCATTTTGATCTCATTTTGTATAATAATAACGATATTGAACATTTCCCTATCATTATTAGTATTGGGTTTAAGTCAACGCAACGGTAGTGGCAGTAGTAGTAGCGGGTGACCAATTTTACTAATGTTAGTAACGTATTGGGCAGAGTAACCTAGCTCGGATAAAGACTGTAATATCGGCGGCAAAAGTGGTGTGAACGGTGTGGTGTAAGTTTCTTACAATAATCCTATACGGCCGTAACGGTGATGGTAGGATGGTATGAAAGCTGTAAAAGCTCTTTTTAGTATTCTGTCCTGGAAAAATAGATTTAATAGATAGATGCCATTTTGGATCATCATAATTTGCATGTTTGATTTTGCATTCCGAGACCCACATATACTGTAAAAATTGTAAGGTGTGATGCATTTCACCATTTCAGTGTCTATGAAGTGTATACTATACACTTATACACAGATACGGAGCGTGAATAACAGACGTATACGTAAATTATTATATTGACCAAATTACCAAATGTTTTTTAAAATTCTTTATCAACCAAAATCATACTCTAAACCCTGTAGTTGGATTGGATATAAGTTATTTGTTTAAAATTATTTATTAGGACAATACTATAAAATGTATAGTTTAAATTATATTATAATATTATACCCATCATGTTGGATGTGCGAATACAATATATCAGTGATAATAATAATATAATATATCGCACTGTTTTATGTTTATTTGAAAATCAAAAGTCAGCATTAACAACCACAACGTATTCTCTATTGACTACTCGTACTTACATAAAGACCCTTCTATCGGCAGATGATTAAGAGCTGCTACATATATGTATACATATAATATAAAGTACTAGCAATAAAACAGCCCCTCGGGGACTCCGCCCCGTAGAGGGATCTCTGCGATAGTCATATTGTCAATACGAACAATCTAAACATTCGTTTTCCAGATGTGACTCAAATGTTTTATTTTATGCTAAACTTATTTCGTAGTGTATAGTAAGTACAGTGTACACGCATCAGAGTGAACACTATAAAATAGTGTAAATTTTTTATAACGTTTTCAAAAGTTACTGAAAAACGTTAAGATTTAAGTTTAAAATAAATTTACATTTCAATCTTTTTGAAATAGCTAAGCAGTATATAAATGTTCAATTTATTTTAAAAACTATTAATTTTTGTAAATCACAAGTGCTATATTTGTGCTATTTAGTGTTTGTAGTTTTATTTATTTAAATATTATAAAGAATATTAGATACTAGAGTCCAATACTTCCAATCTTTTTTGTAATTTTGACCCACAAACTTACTATTTGCCTAGATTTTTTATGTATTAAAAACTATACAACTATATCGTCTATATCAATATAGTCACCTAATTAGTTTACAAACAACATGAATCGCGATTCGCGACCCATAGGTTGGGAAACACTGCTATAGGCAATAAGTATAATAATTTATAATACTACTTTTAAATTTCTAATATTCTAAAATATTGTTTATAATATAACTATAAATAAATAGCAAAGATACTTTGCAGTTTGTTAATGAACCAAGGTAGTAGGTACCTTTTCAAATATAATAGTACATGTTATAATAATATATTATATACAAAGCTGGGCACTAACTAGTTAGAAAATTAAAGTTAGGTTAGGAACTTAGAAAGTTACTTTTAATATTTAAAGTAACTTTATAACTTAAATAGTTGATTTTAATTTATAATAATTTAATCTAATTCGTTATAAAAACAAAAATAACAAGTTTTTTTTAAAGTTTTTTTTTTTACTACAAAAATTTCATCATTTCGTAAAACGACTTCCGAGAAGTGCCGACTGTATAATATTAATTAATATTTAATATTTTTTAATAATAGATAGATACGTTTCTTATAATATTATTTTCTATTAATCCATTATATTTCTTCTAATACCCGGTTTAAAAAAGGGCTATATATTAATATATTATATAATATATAAATATAATTAATACTTACCTAATTATTAATTTAATAAAATACTTTATATCGAACAAAAAAGTTTTTAAATTTACATTTTTAACTTTAAAAAAAAAAAACACCAACTTATAAATTGTATTCTATCCTAAGTTATTATTTTCACTTACTTACTACTTATTAACTTGTCCAGTTTTGATTTTATGTAGCCTGTATTTTTATTTTATATTATATATCCGAAACATTGATTAAATATTACTTATACTCGACGACGTTGTAATTCTAAACTCTAAAGGCTGAGTCCACAGATCCACTTTCATGTGAAATACATTTTCGCTAATGCGAAATGAAAACAGAATTCTAGATATTAATTTCTAAATATGAAGCATTAACTTTATTAAATCTTATTATTTTCCTTTGAGGTTGTAGGTTGTATGTGAAACGTTCGTTGATTGCCCATTGAATGCGATTTACTATAATCGTAAAATAGGTTTATATAATTTAGGTTTGGCGTATTGACACTAGATTCTCGAATTAAAGTTAGATATATTTGTATATATTATTTACAAATAATCACAAAATACAAATATAAAATACACGTAAAATAAATTAAAAATATATGAACAATTTTATTAAAATAGTAAACCTTAATTATAATTATAATCAATAATTTATAAATACCTAAAGAGAATAAATGTTTGTTAAATAAATAGGTGTGTTATAGATTTTTGTTTTACTTATGTTTATAACTTTATAAAACAAGTATATCGTATATCACTATTTATTGGTTACCAAAATTAAGTGAGTTCAAATTTCAAACAATTCCTTTACATAGATTAAACATGTGCATATGATAGTCGAATGTAATCGAAAGCTTATACAACATCTACTTGCCATACATAATATATATCTAATATAATTTTCAACTAATATTATTATAGTTATAGATTATAATAATTAAAAAAAAAAAAATCTAGGACATTTTTTTTGATGACCAATCATTATAATTATGCCTTAAACATAGATTTAAAAATAATTTACAAAATAAAATAATAATTTTTTTTTGCTATTATATACACCTACCTATAAACCTATAAATTGGTTTTACATATTTTATTTTCTAAAATATCCAATTTTAGTTCTAAAGCCCATGAAATTTAATATAAAATTAAAGTCGTTAAAATACCTACGTTATTACGAACAGAAAAAAAAATATAATAATAATAATGTTTAAAAATTTAAAAATTTGAATTACTTCCAAGTTATGGGTATCTACCTACATTAATTAGTGCCGATGAGAACGGTTATCCGAAATTTATTAACTTTCGAATTAAATTAATAATCATGGAAAATAATTGTTTGTTTTAAGGTGAGCGAAACGAGAAGAATGCTCAAGTGCAAATACTGGCATTTGTATTCCAATCGAGATTGTTTTAATTTTATTAGTAATAAATTATAGTATTACAAAACGTATTTAATTGATTTCAATTAGGTTTACAAATAAAAAATAAAAAAATATTGATACAGTAATAACAAATCGGTTATTTAATAGTTTTTAATCAATTAATTATTAAGCGTGTAAAACGTGTGTGAAAGATATTTACAGATTTATGTTTTTCTTACACTATGCAAAGATAATAGGATATAATGGGTAGGCGTGTCTTTAAATTAAGAATTGTTCATGTATTATACAATTCTTTAATATATAAAAAATTTGTGGTAAAAGTTTTTTTTTAGAGGTTCCACATAACTCTGTAACAAAAATTATTATTAGTAGATTAAACAAAAATAAATCTTAAAATACATATTTTAGCGTATCAGTTTCATTTTAGTAATTTTTAATTATTATGTTTAACATTCTAAATAATGTATGACTTTTATAAGTTTTTACTTAGATCGTTTATGTAAACTTATTTAACTAGCACTAATAGTTTTAAGCTACCTATGTTTGCTAAGTTGTATCTTCAACACGAAACATAGACCCATCAGAACCGTTTTAATTATCTATGTAATTTTTGTTTATACAAATAATAATTTGTATTTTTTATACCAGCTTTAAAAGTGAAATTATTGGTGATTATAATTAATTCATAAAAATAACTCATAATAATAAAAAATTAAAATTTAGTGTATTAATTAATTATATGTATATGTTATATTATTATTAATCTATTAATTTAAAATCTACTGCATTTTATATACCTATATACTTAAATTAAATTTTACATATAATATCACACTAAGTACTGAGATATACCATTAAATATTTCAACTGAAAAGTCTTGGATTAAAATAAGAAAAAAATGTTCGTTATAATTTAAAAAATTAAGGTGTACTTATTGCACACAAGCATATCGAAAGGGTAATAGTTGGAATTTGTTTAAAACTGTGTATTTTGGTATTCCTTTTACATACTTAAACCTCATTCAATCTAAAGCCATCATCCATCTGACATATTTAGTAGTATACCTTTAGCATGAACACACAGTGTACTCATCAATCAAATGCCTAAATAGATTATCTAATTGGAATATTTAAACTATTAAATTAAATTAATATGTTTAATCAATGGTATAAATTGCAAATAGTCTTATACTATTACTAACTAGGATATGTAGTTTAAAATAATACAATATTAACATAAAACGTTATTATTAATAAGTACGATGTGAATCAAATGTTCGCTTATTAATGGAATTATTTATTTTTTTTAATTAGATACTTGAAAGTCATTCTGTCATTCGAATAATTTTCAATGTTTTTACAGATGTCAAAACTATGACTCACATCTTGAGGCATCATCAGCAAAGAGACAATACTGGGCTGAGTACTTTAAGCCCTTTAGAGCAATTAACTTGGCCTCATTCAGATGTGAAGTTACCATGCGGAATTGTACCCGCTTTAAATGTTACGTCCAATTGGTTACAAATGAAACTAAAGTGAGTATATTCTTGCGATATACTACACAAACTCACTATTAAATTCAAACACAAACATTTACATAAGCACTTAGAGTTTAAAGAAACGTATTTAATTTTAATTAGAAGCTCCCTAATTCCTAAATATACATTTATATGACGATATTGATATAATATATTATTCTAGATATAGGACATAATCTTATTATAAATTACATTATGTGAATCAATAAGTTATTTGTAATGCGTTGTAAAATGTTCTATTAAAACTGTAGTTTAGAGGTTCTCAACAAATATGTACTGCGAATTTGAATTGGGAGTACCGTGAAATGTTTTCAAATATAAAGCAATCGTACTGTATTTCTAGTTTTTTTATGGATAAACAAAATAATTTTTTGAAAGATAAAGCGTGTCGTGTGTGCTTAATGTATTAATTGATTATTTTTTTTAACATACTAATATATTAATATGTGTTAATAATATTATGTTTGGTTAAGTACATCTATCTAGCTAAATAAAACCGAAGTATAAAATATAAATACACGATAAACTACATCGGATACCTCTGAATATAGAAAATATCTTAGGTACCGTGAATCAAAAAAAATTGGGAACCTCTGTCGATATAAAATAATGTATAGAATAAAATCAATTTATACAATATTATGTAACAATATTCTAAGCTAAGTATATTTTATTGGCATTTGGCACAATACATTGTTACCTTTAGAACTATAGTAAAATTAATTTAATCGATAGTTCGATTTTATTTAGTATTACTCAATACCTATCACGTTGACCGTTATATAAGATTTAAAATGTGATCTTATAACACTTAGACCTAACCATCAAGAATATTTTGCCAGATTAACTAAAATTTATTTTTGATTAAAATGTCTACCAAATTTTTTTTCTCCAAAATGTATACATTTTGTAGATGATTTTTTAAAATTGTGTTTCAAAGAAGTTTTTACAGTTTCAAGTCAATTAGAGCTCAAATCTCAAAATATAACTCATAATCATGGGGTATCATTATCAACATTATTTTAAAATAAAATATATTTTTACTATTAATATGAGATTTAAAATTAAGTTATAATACCCAAAAAGTAGATACGTACTTCATATTTTTGCGTATGAGTAACATAATTTGATAAGAGTGACTAATTGCCAGGTTTTATTGCTCTGTCGACAACATGAGACCTTAGATTAAATCAACTAAATCTCAACTAATTATTTATTTTAAAATAAAAATAATCATCCTAAATAATCATTTAATGCATTTTAGATTTGTTGATATTTATAATTATTAAAGTATGACAATTCAGGGGCGTATTTATCGCATTTATCGTATTAATCCAGGAAATATTTATTAAGTCTACTTATTATGTCCTATCATATGTAAATTTTAGAAGTGCAATGTAATTAAAAATACCTGAGCCCCTCCCAAAAAAATTTCTAAATACGCCCCTGTATGACATAATAATAAAATTAACATAATTTAAATTAAAATAATACGTTATGGGTATTAAGAATGTATATTATTATTTATTATACATACAACCCATCATTTTAATAATGATTTGCATTATTTAATTTAGTATATTATAGAACAAAATATGATTAAAAAAAAAATAACGAAAATTTTAGATGCATGTTTTAAAACCCGTTTATAAAATTGGTTCAAATCAAAGTAAAACTGTTGATGACTGAAACCTATTACGAAATACCATTAATTTTATAAATGAGATCTTATAATTAATATTTAGAAATTTGTCGAGTTTTCGAATAAGATCTCATGGAAAATTTAAGTAACATATTGTGAAAAACCTTTGGCGGTCAACGTGCTATTCACTATTGTCTATTATATTATATTGTGGGCATATTTCAATTACAGATTATAAAATTGTAATACTACAAGTTTTTATTTTATTTTTAAAATTAATATTTAGTAAACCTACAACCTACATAACTGTTACCGTAATAGTACTATGATGTTATTATTGTTATGGCTGTTGTTAAATAAAAATTTAATGGTAAATACTTAAAAAAAAATTAAATAAAATAATAAGTTGATATAACTAAATAAATAACTTATATAATCAAAAACATGTGTATATTAAATAAAAATTAATTTGTTTAAATTATAATAGATGGCTGCACAATGGGAAGAACGTTGACCTTGGACATCGTTATAACCTAAACCATAACACAGGAGTTTTAGTTATTAATAATATAAGGCTAGATGATAATGGGATATGGCAATGCGCAAACGAAAAACAATTAGCTAGAGCAATAAATTTAGTAGTTTTAGGTATTTTATTTTTTTAATTATAATAACAATTACAATTAAAGTATTGGAAATAATGATTATGTTTTCATTTTAGAAATTCCAAAAGAACCTTACTTGTTAATCGATGGGCATCGTTTAGACCCTGGAAATTTATTTGTACCAGTAAAAGAAAACATGGATTTAAGTATAGAGTGTGTGGTTGAAGGTGGAAATCCAATGCCATCCTTACATTGGTTAATATTTCCAAGTAATTCAAATATAGAAAATGAAGCCATGTCTTCGGGATTACTGCAGTCTAACGAATCGTATCAAGAGAAAGACATCAGTCGTAGTTCAGCTAAGATTCAAAGAGTACTTAGAGCCCATCACAATGCTACTGTGGCGTGTATAGTTACACATGTTACTCTTGTAAACCCCTTGAACACTACTATTCTTCTTGATGTTCAATGTAAGTTAACTTTTTAAAATCAATGTATAAGAATAAACATTTACTACTCGCATAGATGCAGTGTCGTAATTATAAAGTTAAATATGAGGGACTATAGTGAATTTTAGACTTTTAGAGACTATTTTCGGGAAATAAGAACTTTTATTGCAATTTTTTTCATAAAAACATTATTTATAATTAATTATGTTTTAAGAGTACATAATATAATACAATCAAATAGTTTAAATGACACCATATAAAAATAAAAACGTCAGTATAATATTACGATTAAAACAAAACATTAAATTGAGGTAAATAATATATTATACAAATAATCCTCGTCTCTCTAACTAGTCTAACTAATTACTAATTACGTCACTGCGGGTAGTGTAAAGATAGCTTTGAAATGTTTTATATTAATGTTGTATTTTGTATGTAACTACAAAGATTAAGGTTACTACTGACGATAATCTCTCTCGTATTTTTGTACTTAAAAATTTTTTTAATTGAATTTTTGTATTTATAGATACTCCCTCTTTTGGAATTAGTAGAATTCCTGGATTTGGAATACCTATTAAAGAAAGTATTTCAGTGTCTCTTAAATGCGATGTTGATTCAAATCCACCATCAACTCCTGTCTGGCAAAAAGGTACGTTGATTACGGTTTTTAAAATAAAATCTATTTCATGTTTTTTTATATTTGTTGTATATTTGTATTAGATGATAGTGCGCCACCTGTTCTTCAAACTGATGATGGTTTTTTAAACTTCACGTCAATACGAAGAAATCATAGTGGCTGGTATAAATGCACAAGCAGACATTTATTATCTGAATATTCTTCAATTGGTTATTTTTTAAATGTTAGATGTGAGTAATGCATTATAAGTATAATTTTAACTTAAAATCTAATTACTTGTATTTTTTTATATTTTAGACGATTTAAATGACCTTGATACTGTGCGTAAAGAATTAATTGAAGAAGACAATTCTGGTTCCTCTGAATCAGTTGAGGTCACCGTTGGTGGCGAAGTTCAATTAGAGTGTCCATCAGGACCTAGTGCGGCAATACCATGTTGGGCTAAGACTGGCAATGATAATGACCTACAACCAATAGGGTCAAGTAGTAATCTTCGTATAGATCAGGTTTTATATCAAGAAGCCGGTGAATATAAATGTATTGTGGGAAGCAAAAATGAAAATTTAGAAAAGCTCAGGGTGTATACACTTCATTTGAATGTTGTCGGTCAGTATTCATTTTTTATTTATAAATTAGAATTTATAAAAACTAAGCAATTATTAATAGAAATATATTTTTAATTCAATAACTATTAATCCTGAAGTATATACGAATAACACAATTTCCAGGTGGTCCAGTGATATATACTGAAAACAGAACTATTGTTGCACACGAAGGAAATGACACTCGATTGTCAGCAGAGTTTTGTTCTAATCCAATGGTAAACAAAGTTTTTTGGATAGCGAGTGATAGAGTTATTAGACCAGGAACCGCTGTAGGACAAATTACAGCTCATAACATAACCGTAAGTATAAAGGAAACATTTAGGTAATAAATGTGTATACTGTTTTCAATTGAATATTGAACATTTTTTATTATATATTTGATTAGTTTTTTTACAAATCAAAAACCACATATAATATAAACACTAAACATTATATTTTGACATTTTGTTTCATTGAAAATTTTGATATTTTAATGCATTTATACAGTATCGAATATTGAGGGGAAGCCAATATTTTTCTATATTATGCCATATAATAATATAAACATTGATATGTTCAAATGCACCATAAAAATTAACACTTTTGCATAACTTACAATTATGTAATATGTATCTGTTTCTTAACATAAATTTAGATTACTAATACTTTCTTACATCTAATTTTAATTTATTTTATTAAATAAATCATAGTAAAATTAAGCTTAAAATTATTAACGTTTTTATAAGTGAAAAAATATCATCATAATTTGGGTACTGAAGTTGTATTTTTAAAATAATTCAATTCTAGGTGTTAAGAACTTAAATATATATGTGTCATTCAATAGTATTAATTATGCCATCAAAATCAAGCTTGCCAGAAACTTTTAGAGTACCTATCTTTATTTGGTACTTCAAAAATTATTTTACAAAAATAAAAATACATAATTGTAAAACCAATTAGTTCCGTTTAAATTATTATTAAACACGATTTTACCATATTCGTATTAAAATTAAACAGGATGTTTAAAGAAAAAATAGTATACACTGTACAATATTATAAATTGCTATGTATTGTTAAAATCGTAATATTATTCAAACAATAAGTACAATATTTGATTGTTATTTTAATGATTCTAACATGGTGTTAATTTATATGTACAGCCGTACAGGACAAACTTGGTAATCCTACTTTTTGAATCAGAGAACTATCGAATTAATGAATATGCCGTATGATAAGAAAAGTTTAAAAATTGAGTTAATACGTACTAAGTTAACATTATACTTAAACAATTAATTGATTGAAATACATATTATCATTTTTACTACAATAAAAATAATTTACTGTATAATTATTTTGAATTTAAATTAGAATGTAAAAAATTTTGAAACTTTATATTAATCGTACCTCGATTTTTGTATTACAGTCTTTTCTCTTCTAAATTATTCGGTAGATATTCATGGTTTTACGTTATTTTTTTTGTTACCAATAAAAAAAAGAGGAATACCGAGATTGTACTATTTGTACCGTCCTATGATCTATGACAACTATGAGATATTTTACCTATGGATATTATTACATGTTTTAGTCATCAACATCTTCTTATTGCCAAGTAGCTACTCTCACGATACAATCGGTAACACCAGTGCACAGTGGAGAGTATAATTTGATCGTCGGTTCCGGTAAAACGTTAGTAGAAGCTACAGTCATATTGAGTGTGACAAAGAGTACACGAAACAGAGAGCCCGTCCAAACATCTAGTTCACATTCAGTTTGCTCAAAAATGTTTGATAATTACTTAATTATGTGTTTAGTTACGTCAATTTTTACGCATTTAAAACATTAATAATAAATTATTATTTACTTATATGTTATACATTATATGAAAAAAAGAAAAAAGAACAAATTGTATAGAAGTTCTTATTGTTGTATAATTGTTAATTAATAATGCATGTCACACGGATATGTGGTTTAGGTAAAATATTTATATAAATATAATATACTATTTAATAAAAATATTTTGAAAACAAAAATATGTTTGACACCAAAATATATAAAGATCCGTCTAATATAGAAAACTGTAGAAACACAAAATCAATAATAAATTATTTTATATTCCTAAAATAAAAGTGATTAGAAAAATGTTTGAGATCTATATATTATACATTGTCTGCATATACCACTTAAATTTATATAAACGTGTTTTGTGATAGTATAATATACAATATATAATATCATCTTATTTTTACTTCCTTAATGTTATATCGGTGTATGTCTGTAAAACATTGATTTCCTAATCTAATATACACACCAAAATATTGGTATCAGTCATCAGGAACTAAAGTTTTGTACTACAGTACCTACGTCGCTATGTATTGTAATAGTAAATAAACCCATGTCCGAATTAAAGTAAGGACAAGGTAGGTCCTGGATCGAATATTTTTTATAAAATATTTTTTAATGGGCACATAAAAAATTTAATTAAAAAATGTTCATAGACATCACAAAAAATGACAAAATTATAAAAATTGTAAATGAGTAAAAATGGAAGTGATGGTGAACAATTATGTAATTCAATATAATACAACTGGAATACGGTACTAATAGGTATATAATTCTTGAATGATATTAATAATTAATATCTTTAACATATTTATATTTCTAGTTATTAGTGTTATTACTTATTAATTGATATAAGGAATTTTCGACTTATAGGTAACAATATTTTATAATAGTGTCTAAAATAGAATCTTTTACTGATATGGTTATACTATAGTATACTATGCAAGATGATTCTTTTATCATTTACACTCATTATTTCAAAAAGTATTCATGTTTTTTAAAACATTTTTTTACATATAGTTTCAAGCTGTTAAAAAACAACGTTTTTATTAAAAATTATATTTTTAAATATTTTTTATTTATTAAGTTTTTTACTTTTTTGAATGACAACATAGAATTTTAATTTCATTATCCAAAACAGAATAATTTTCTGGGTGTTTTGATACATAAAAATCGAATTTAGGGCAAGTAGTTTATAAGTTATAAGTATTTAAAGTTAGGTATAATGTAGCCATAAAATTATTTTTGTTAATATTTTATGCTTAGAACTCTTAGGTATATATTTATAAGTAGAACTGGAATTTGTATGTAAATACATATTTTTATTAAAACATGATAAATTAAGTATTGTAAATGATAAATTCATTTCACGTGATTTGCAACAAAATAAAACATATTTTATTTTACGTGTTTTTACATATTTCGTCATAAATACATATTTTAATTTTTTTTTTTTTTTTACAAATTTCGTAAATGTTGACAATTTTGGTGGTTTAGTATTATACATTTATACTTCGATAATAGTACTCGTAAGAATTGTAAGTGTAGTGTATAATGCATATAGGAAATAAGTATATGAAATTATTAGTTAAATATTAATAACTTGTTCATAATTTATCTTATTTATTTCTGTTCGATAACTATACATTAATGATCCTAGATTATACTTTATATTCAACAATTATTAGACAAAATATATTTACGAATTTTCAACAGTGTCAGTACTTGCGTTCACGTGGTTGTGAAAATATCTTTATTTTTTATATTTTTTTAAATTAAATTGGTTAGAAATTAAAAACAATTTATTGTAGATATATTATTTAAAACTACTCGCCCTAAATTCGATTTTTATGTATCAAAACACTCAAAAAATTATTCTGCTTTGGAATATGAAATTAAAACTATGTTGTCATTACAAAAAGTAAAAAATTTAAAAAATTTAAGGATAAAAAATATTTAAAAATATAATTTTTAATAAAAACGTTGTTTTTTAACAACTTGAAACTATGTAAAAAAATGTTTTCAATAACATGAATACTTTTTGAAATAATGAGTGCACAATGATAAAAGAATAAGTATAGTATAGTAATTAAAATAATTCATTATTCTGTATTAATCTATATTAGTAAAAGGCAATTATTGTGACTGTTTAATCTACAGCTATTTAAGTCTATTGTATTCATGGTTCTGAAAGTAACCCGTAGGAGCTTTGCTAACTCACCACCATATATTTTTACTTAAAAATATTAAATTATACAAAAAAAAATCAAGATTTATTTACTTGGGTTTTATTTTATATTTGTCAGTAAATTTTTTTAATATTTTATCAATTTGAATCTCAATATCTTTTTAAATATAAAGATTAAAAAGTTATTATAATTATTGTGTATTATTTTAGACGTGTATTTTATGCTTGGTTAAAACAATCCAAATAAGTGTGTTAATATTCTATGCACTTTACATATAGTTTATTGTCGAGAAGGGTTATTATTGACAACGTATTACAAGATTAACTAGTCAGCTAGTGTATAATTATATATCGTCAGTGATACTGCAGTACCTCGTAAGTCTATAGTTAATTATTTTCAGGAGACAAATAAATGTTTTTATGTTTTTTTGGACTTACAAAGTACCTATTACAGTATCGCCGACGATATGTATGTGTATTGTGTATATAATATTAAAATAAACATTGCATAGTTATTTTGATAATCTTATTAATACATACCTATTAGTTATTATTTATTTATTTTATGTTTTTAAATGGCAATGAATTAAAAAAAAAATCATACCACAATACAAAACCGAGTAAGTCACTCTGCTGTGTAGAATGTTTTGAGAGAGATAAATCATTACATAATACGAAAAACGATTCTGAACTGTTGTCTGTCAATCTGCAGTAAGCGTAACTGCGTAGCTAAAGAGAAACCATGGTGTCCATGCTCCCCGCCATTGATTATATTATGCGTAAGAAAGGTACTTAATTAATTTTTTTTCTGTAATTTTGGTTTAAAATTTTATTTTTTTTAATTAAATTTTATCAGTATTCTATGATATCAACATCTGCAATAATTAACAACGCCATTATCTATGGCATTATGACAACAATCTATTTTTAATGCTGCTTAATATATTTATGAGAATAATTTACCTAGTACAATATCATATTTAAAAGCAAAGTTATTTATTTGGAAAAAGTAGTGAGAATCAGAAAAAAATCTTCCCGCGGAGTCTGCTATTGAAGCACTTCAACGTTGCTCAGAACTTTTGCCTATCACAAAGAAACTTTTATAATTTTTTAGTACTTTGAATGTAGCCACCGCTAAACATACATTTTTGATTTTAAAACGACTTAAAAAACATATTTACGGGCAATTCTGACAGAGACAAGATTAAATGGATTAATTTCTTAATTAATTTAGGTACCTCTATTTGCTTTTTATAAAATGTTATACCTACTTGTGAAATTAAAAAATGTTGATTATTAAATTTAGTTATGATGAGATAATACAAACGTCAGAAGATACAATTTATTTACCTAACTAATTTTCTTCAATCAGCCTTGTGGTATTTCTTTACATTTATTATATGTCTTCTATTTAATAATTTGTTCTATTCATTGTACATTTTTTTTTTTAATTTGATAGGCTTGATTATATTTGAGATTTTTCACCACCCCACCCCCCTCCTCAAAAATCCTGGCTATGCTACAGACCTGTATACTATAACAGGTATTTTACTAAAATTACTGTATTATATATTATTATATTATTCATAATATATTTATATTTTAAAGTTTGAACTACAACAAAATATAAAATTAAAATAATGCCAAAAATCGGTTTGTTGTAAAAAAACATTGTTTTTAACTAATTATTTTTAAGCTATTGTAAAAGAAAAACAATTATAAAGGGAGACAGTCTGTCAGCCTATATTACTAAGTTTAATTTATTGTAATATTATAATATATTCATATCATAAGTTATTGTTATTGACTTTCGAGTTACTTATTGACAAAAGTTGCAATTCACCAAAATATTTTTGGATCACAACAAAATAACTAAAATCAATATATTTTGTTAAAATATCTTATTTAGTGAATTTAAAATGTCTATAAAAAAAACCATTTATAATTAATTTTTAGGTTTCTATAAAAATCATTACTTATGGGCAATCTTGTATTACATATTTAAGTCCGAGTTGTTAAAATTGTAAATGTTACACATTTTTAACTACAAAATAATTAAAAGATATTCGTGATTTTGACGAGTTTAGTCAGCATTTTAACTTAAATCGCTTATAAAAAAAATTGTGCTTATTTCTATTTTTTTTTTTTTTTTTTGCTATAACAAAGATTTATTTGAGATCTTATATTAATTTTTTAAGGTTATTGGCGTGCCTAAAAATGTTCATAAACAGAATTTTCGATTGTCTATTAATAAATTAAAATTAATCTAAATATTTTGAAATAGTTATGGTGTATTAAAAATGACAATTTAAGTAATAGTAGATGTTCCAAGTTTCTATAGTTAATACTTTTTAAAAATATAACAAAAATAATTTGATGAGAAATTATTTTTTACGCATGAATTTCCAATTTTGTCTAACTTTAAACACTCAAAAAAATAGTTTAGAAATTATACTCTACGGTTATTCTTATGACAACAAAAAAATAAAAATCTATTTTGTCAAAAACAAGTTTTGCGTTAAATTCCAGTTTTTTCTTATTATTAAAAAAGGATTTTTAACTTTGTAATTTGGTTGAAGAATTACTAACTAGATTAATTTTTTTACCACGAGAGAGAAATAAAACGGCCTGGGTATGATAGAGTATAGACTTATTCTGCGCCAAAAGGTGATGAGATGATAAACACAAAAAAAAAATACATTTGTCATAGACATTTAAAAATTTTCAACTCAGCTATTTAGTTCAATTTCTATTATAACTTATAATTAGGGGTGGGATTTATATGTGATAAAAACCAAAAATATGTATATAATATATGTAATTAAAATGGACAAAATATGTAGTATAAAATAAAAGATAATATGTAATAAAAAAAATTTTTAATTATGTTAACGTGTAAAATTAAAATTAAGTTCTAAATAATTTTTGAATACTTTTATTTATAAATGTTTTGTTGGCTTTACGTTCAAAAATTACCTAA
Organism: Rhopalosiphum padi; assembly: GCF_020882245.1. Lineage (NCBI taxonomy): Eukaryota > Metazoa > Arthropoda > Insecta > Hemiptera > Aphididae > Rhopalosiphum > Rhopalosiphum padi. The sequence continues at coordinate 44,825,389 of NC_083599.1, forward strand.
TTAAACAAAAACAAAAAAATCCTCTAAAATTAAGTTTATTTTCTTAACAATTCATATTTTTCAAATGCACCTATATAGTTTTAACATTTGATTTGTGTATTAAATTTAAATATATCTATCCTTACTAATAAAAAAAATTGTTGGAATAACCAGTTTTTGAAACAGTGCTTTTATATAAAGGTTTATAATGTATCGCTATTATGTTAGGTAATAACAATATATTGTTATGTTTAATTATCCACGGAAATAAAGAAATAATAACAAATCTAATTAAATATTAATCATTCTTATAATCTTACGAGTTACGAGAATAATGTATCTTTTTAGTTTTATCATTATTATTAGTTACCTATTTTTAAATAAACAATCCAAGTACTTAGTAATAAAATTAATAATAATAATAATGGAATTTAATTTAAACTTAATGAAGTGTTGTTTTAATCAGACATTACCTGTGAAGTTTTCAGATTTATTTTCCAAACCATAGTTATAATAATTAATATTACTTGTAAAATGTCTATATTTTATTAATTATATACATATTTAAATTATGAATAACGATGATATTCATTATTTTGTTATAATTTAAAAACGCGGGGACATAAAACTTATACGTATATTATTATATTTTATACACACAATGATATTTTTAAATTTAATGTTTTTGATTAAAATTAATTCAACTTACTGTATTATTAATAGTAAACTAAATAACTTTAATATCAATATCATAAAAAAAAGTTATTGGTAGATCATAGGTATGTTTTGAAAATATACTTTGTGATATATACGTAGGCTGATAAACCGTCTCCGCTCAGAATCGTCTTTGGTACCTATACGGCTATACAATGATATAATTGAATTGAATTAAAATTTAACACGCCAATTACAGTTGAGCTATTCCCTGTTTTTCAGATATAATAAATAAAAAATAAGAGATCAAAAATATTAACACAGAATAGTTTTCATTTCAAAATATTAAAATTAATCAGATACATGAAATGTTTTTCTATGTGTTAGCTTTGACACGAAATTCCTATATTTTTTGATAGGACTTTACAGTAATTTAAATTAATGACTATACAAAGTTTGCAGATCATAAAAATCACATAAACCGTAACACCTGTAGTGTAATAATTAAATAGTTATTTCATTAGGCACCAAATTAAAAATGTAGACTTAAGTATTATACATACATTTATGACTATTGTATATTGCATTATTACAGTATAATACAGCGTATATATATAATAGGAAACGTGTATGATGAAATTGATAAATACATTTAAATAACACAAAATAAGTACATTAAAAAAAAATATGTATATGTATGACACGTGAGAACTGCATATACGCGGGTAATATAGAAGCAATAATTCTACGCTTATCGCACAGGTGCGTTTTACTAGATCGACTTGCATCTGAAAATTGCAACCGCAATAAAATTGTGATAGGTTAATAACTAAATAAGGAGTATAAATTGTGCTTCAAATCTATTATTTTTCATCATTCGTACTTGGACTGCCTCTGTCATATAATCGTCACGTGAAGAATATCTAATACATACGTTTTGCAATTTTGACGACGTCTGATCTTTTGAAATTGTTCGACGTATTTTTCAGAAGCATATTATTTTAATACAATGCATATCATTCCAATGTTTTCGATTCTAATATTTTGTTTGTATTTATGTCATCAATGTTATTCGGGTAAGTATATACTCAAATGATATTCTTTGACGATAATCATACATATTTATAAATTATACATGGTAGAATAAAACTTTCAGAAATAAACTTTTTCTCTTTATAATATTCTATTTTTATTTTAATAGCGGAGAATAAGCATAATCATGCCAAAGACAGCGATATTCATGCAATCAATAGTCATTGGCTGACCGAAGATAATAAGATACTGAATGGTACATTTTTATTATATTTATTTCGGTCGTACTTAGTTTTTCTATCTATTGTTTTTATTTTGACATTCTAATACATGTCATTACTTCGTTTTAGTTCTCATATGGCTAGTCTAAATTAAAAAAAAACTTTGTTTTCAGAATCTTTCAAGAGCCTCAGTGAGTTAAAAAATCTCCATCATTACATGAACACTTTCGGCAAAGACGTATGTCATGGCTGGAATGAGAAAGCAAAATCGCCGCTGTTAATCTTGGTAGATTCGAATACCAAGCATGAGTTCCAAAGAAAGATAGCTCGGGCTACGTGGCTCCGAAACGTCCATCGCAATCAGAGCAGAATACATGTAGTGTTTTTCGTGGGAAAACCGCATAGCTTAAATACCGCCGAACACCTATTAATGGAGAACCGAAAACACGGCGACATTGTCTGGACGCACGTGCCAGAAAATTCCAATTATGACAGGTCACTGAAAATGGTATCGGGGCTGAACTGGGTGCTCAAAAAATGCAAACACGCTAAATTTGTGTTGAAAGTCGACGATAAAACAATCGTCAACATGCCGGCTCTCCTTAGATTCATTGACAAACAAAATAATGCAAAAAACACCATATGGGGATTCAAACACAACGTTTCACCGTAAGTGGACAATATTAATTGGTTTCCGTTATCGCTGAGACCGCGAAAGACGAAATTGTATTCAATCTGATAGACAGGGTTATGATAGGCCATGTTATAAGCATAATAAAGGGAAAAGCAGTTGCCCCGCTGATACTTTATACTAGATGGCAGGTGCAAAGATATTATCTACAATCTACTCTTATTTTAAGCTTTAATTTGTTGTATAATACAACACATTTTTTTTTTATAAAGCGTTAAAAACCTATATGCTTGAAATTTAAATATTATTTTTCTTTGTGTATTTTATGTAATTAATTATTATTAAGTATTTAGCCATCGAAATATGATATTGAATCACTACACTTACTTAGAGTTTATCATATTATATGTATTACAAACTTTATATTTGGGTACTAGGGAATTTATTTGTTCTCTACATCGAACCATATAAAATGTATCTTTTAAAAATGCCATACTATATTGTGTTTTTTTTTTTGACAGGATAAAAACCAATAAGAAGTATGTCGACTACACTTGTGAACATGCATATCTGATGACACGTGATGCAGTTAAAAACCTGTATTCTGGTTCTTTAGAAAATATTCCCTATTTGAGTGACGAAAACCAATTCCTTACTGGTAACTATGATATTTTATTATTCTTATTAGCTTATTATTATACATATTACTTGTTCATATGTAGACATTAGACATACAACACGTAAATGTATGCATTATCATCGTAATATTATGATTATATATGGAACATTATGGTTTTTTTTGTTTATAGGAGTAGTTGCGACTAACCAAGGCGTCAATGTAATACACGATAAACATTTCAAAGCTGTTACACTATCATCAGTTCTCCCAAATAACAGCACTGCAGTTGAAAAATGTGAATATTCAAAAAACCATTTCATTTTCTTAAAACCCGAGAATAGAGATGAATGGTCACATATATTGTCATCATTCAAGATCTGTAAGTCTAATTTAGTTAAGAATGCAAAGCATCATAAATCAGTTTAAAAATGTAAGTTGTAAAAAACCGTAGCAAGACATGTTAGTTTATAACATTACTATTCTAAAATAAATAAATATTTAAAAAGCTTAATTTTTTGTACGTTGTTATCGTTTTGATTTCCTGATTTTTCCACTCAAAAATAGATTTAATTTTTTTTAAAACTACGGTCCTTGGTAGTAAGAAAATAATCAAACTACAGGTATTTGTATGAATTGTACAATTCATTTGGTAAGATAGTAATCGAAGTTAAAAACCGAGGATTCCGCTCTACCATAATATATAATAGGTGTCGAGTGTACCTCGTCATTTAGTAGGTCTCTATACTTAATGTAATGGATATATTAATTTTGAATTCAATAATATTATATAGTATTCATTATATACCTATGAAAAATGATTCTGGGTAGAAACAGTTCTGCCAGTCTGCATTATTTCAACAATACTTAATAACTTAATTTTAGTTCGATTTTCCAAAAATTAGTATTGTGTAAAAATTCCTGTTTTTTATTTTTACTATTGTTTTTATAAGTAGTTAAATATTTTTAGCACGTTATTAGTATATACTTTACATATTTTATTTACCACAAAACCAAAAACTAATGCGCGGGATTTACAAAATATGTTTAACTATAGTCTGCAGACTGCAATCAATATGAAAAAATTAAGTTATTCATACCTAATTTAACTAGATACAAATATTCAACACTTAATTCAAAAAAAATTCTTATATACATAGTTAAATAATGTTGAATTATACTATTTTATGATTACAATGATTACACGTTATACTACTTATACCTATATATTTTTAATTTAAAATAATAATAATATTAATAAAATAATTATTTACTATATTATAAACAATAATAAACTATTTAAATAATATTAATTATTACAGTCTTCAGTCTCCGCAATCCAACTGCGATAATAATATAAAAATTATATATTAAGCATTAGATACTAATATAAAATCTCGTAACATACTGTATAAATGTTAAAACGCTTCTCATAGCTGAATATATTAATAATATTAATTAGCTACCTATTGTATAGGTATATTATTTAATAATTAAATGGTGATTCCATGTATCTACTTCATTGGACTACATTGTTAACAACTTCCATTTTAACTGGGTAATACAAACTTTATCATATTTTTATAAAATATAAATTTATTATAAATTTCACACTTAATTATTATTATTGGGATCGTTGTAATAAATGTCAATAGGTTTCACCTTGCAGAGTTTGTGAAAATCTGAAAACGCATTATTATACCAGTATACCACGCCATAACAATTAATAATAACATATTTAATACAAAACGACGCGTCTAGGAATGCATAAGGACACTGATCCAGGATGCAATACCGATTATTATATATTAACTATAACAGTACCTAATACTGCCTAATACTTATCAAAAAAAAAACTTAGAAACCTAATTAATTCTACAAATATGCATTTTTGTTCATGTTTTATAAAAAATTTTAAAATATTAATTATAGTTTATTGTCCAACTTGTGTGATAATATATTATTATGTTATAAAATAAAGCACCTATAGCACTATGAAGCATCCTATATAGTGAGGGATTGTGAATCATAATGATTCTGTTGTTTGTTAATTTGTAATTACCAATGTATTATTATTTATTATTTAGTATATAATATGTAATTAAATAATATAGGTAGGTACTAGTAACCTAATATAATATTAAGTATTAATGAAAGTATAGATAGTTGGATAGGTATAATAGTGTATTAGTGTGTATAAATACTAATTAGATATATTATGCCTAAAACTTTATAAATATTTTTATGTTGATTGTTGGGTTCATATTATGAGCAATATTTAGTATAGAGGTTATGTATATTTTAATTATTATTAGGTAAGTATGAAATAGATAGTATGTTTTGCCCTTACTAATTGCTAAAATTGTATAATTTAAGTACTAAACAGAAATTAATAATATTAATCCAATTGATTAATCGAAAGTAGTAGGAATGGAAAACGTTGTTCTGTTTTTTTTTTATTGTTTATTGATTTAAAAAATAAAGTTTTTGTTTAACGTTTTTAAACGTTTTTGATTAACGTTTTAAAAATGTTATTTTTCTATATTGTTTCCAAATAACGTTTTTGATAATTTCGTTTTCGTTTTTTTCATATTCTTGTAAGTTATTATAGTGCCGCGTAGTTTAAGTAGAAACAAAAAATAAAGTAGTTAAAATTAATTGTTCGGGTATTTCAAATTCAATTATAATTTATATAAAAATTTAAAAATTTAAAATATCAAATTAAAATGCTTTTAAATTTTAAAAGTGCATGGGTAGAGTGAAAAACTATTAATTTCTAGAGTAAATGATAAAAATAATCCTGAACTCAAGTTCAACATATAGTTGTAAGTGTAAAATACATTTAAAAATCAAAATTAAAAATTTGCTCAAACGTGTCGAAACAAAAATACTAAATAATAAATAGTAAATAAAAAATAATGATAAACACTGATAAAAAATAAAAATAAAATAAAACAAGCTGTTTTTTATTTTATAAATAATAATAATTTATTATTTGAATAATTAATTTTTTTATTTAAGTTCTAAAGACTTTTTCTTATAAATTATAACTAGGGCTGGGATTTTGATGCACTGCATTTTTTTCTAAATATGTTTTAGGTATTTTTAAATTGGAATAAGAAATTTTATTTTGCATTTTTTTTACATTTTTTGACAATTTTTGATTTTAAGGTCATTTTTCTAATATTTTAGGGGTTTTTAAGTCATTTTTGGTGTTTTTGAATTTAAAATTAAAGATTATAGATTATAAGTTTATAATAAAAAATATTTATATGCTAACAATAAAAAGGAGCTTTTTTATCTACAAAAACTTATTAGCGGACAACAGGAGGGCATTTCTATTTGAAAACCTGAAACACATTCTCGTGATTCAGTGTAACAATAAAGAATAATTATTTTTTTATTATTATATTATTAATATATGAAGTAAAATAAAATATTTATGTACATGTAATGTAATTTTTTTTAAATTTTATGCTATTTTAAAGAATTTTTTTTAATGTATTTTTTTAGTTTTTTAAGTCATTTTTGTATTTTTAAGGTCATTTTTTTAGATTTTTAAGAACATTAAAATCCCAGCCCTAATTATAACTTAATGTTCATCATACATTTTGTAAACAACAAATTTTTTTTTATTATAACAAAATATATAATTCTTATTTTTTTTTCGTTGTACAATTTAATTTTGTTTTTGATTTTTTTTTTTTTTTTTTGTTTAATAACGTTTTTTAAAAACGTTTTCCATCCCTTTCAGACAAAATACTTTTTATGTACATGGGGTACACTACACCTAGACTTACAGTTAATAGGCAACCAAATGTGCATGATAAGGAGTATGTTGTTGGCAAGGAACGAAAGTACGAAATCATCGAAAACGATACAGTTTAGACTTTAGACAAATGAAGGAAAAGTTTAGAAGTGTTCAGTTTAATAATTTCAACGAAGATTCAAAAACAAAACTGAACGACTACAAACGAATTATACATACTTTTAACATAATTAATTAACTTAAAATTAATATCAATATATTTCTATTAATTTGTGATGGTAATAATTGTTACAAATATAATAAATCTTTCACTTTGCAAATTCAATGTTCCAATAAATTATATGTAATGTCTCTAACTCACTAGTTTACAATAAGTGTTCAGAACTTAGGTATAAATGTATAATTAATGAGCTTATTTGTTTAACTTTTAAAAATAATAGACTAAAATATTTTTTGCGATGAACGTTATATACTCAGATTTAAATAAATTAATCGTTTATTACCTAGTTGATGTAAATTTAATTAAAAATCCGTCAAATGATAACCAGTCCTCGTGCTCTAAACATATCAATATATCATAAACGAAGTCGAGAAGCATTGGGTTTGAGCATCCAACTTAATATAATGTAGAACATTGAACATTTCAGATAATATCAAAATATTACGTACTATTATAGTACATATAATACAGTAGATTGAAATATTGAATTAATCTTTGCTGGAAACATTTGAAATTATATCATTGTGCGTTAGTATAAAATATAAAAATACACGTAAAATATTTATGTTTCTACAAATATATTTTTTTGAATTATAACAATATAATGCATAAATATATACGTATATAGTTATTCATAATTTAAATATATAATTTCGTCCAAATTTAAACTTAAAATGTTTATAAAAAAAATATATGTTTATAATATTATTTAGTAGTGTATACAGCTACAATAAAACACTAAATTTTAAAATCAATACATTCATCGCTCCACACAGAATCTAATCGGTATTTCACACCTATAGAATATGAAATTGACACCAATGTTAACTATAAAAAAGCATCTGATTTTTAAATGAAACACTAATAAGTAGTATCTTAGGGTTTATTCATTATGTACTATAATTAGCTGATAGCCTGATATTCAAACTAACATTAATTCAATTATAGTTATGTTTGCTGACGATGTCGTATAATTTCAACAATAAATAATAATCGACAAACCGCGATTTAAAGTAGTTAAAGCTTTTAGAACCACCTCACTAATTGAATGAGGTATTGGAAAATGAAGATCTATAGTGATAAGTATAGTAGTGATATGTGAATTTTACTATACGTTAAACAAAAAATGTCTAAGTGTTGCTAGTTTGCACGACAATAGATTCAGTTAAGTACTTGGGTATGAGTTAAGCATCTTGATTCTTGTCAAAATTGGATACACTATGTCCGCCAGACAAATAGCAAATTAAAGTAATAATATGTGCAAGTATTATATGTACCTACTTAGTTGGAAAGCATTCCACACGAGACCAGAGACCTGGAATAATAAATTGTATATATAAATATATTATTAGTAAGGGCCAGATTTTTATGCAAATGCCTATTCTTTCACTTTGCACTTGGGGCGATTTTTATTAATATCAACGTTTCCACCGTAGAGATGTGAGTTTATACTATAGTGCCACAGTGGTATAAGACTTTATTATACAATGTATTAAACACATGGTATAAAATTATTTTATGCAGAAGGCAGAGGCGTGTCCAGCGGGTAGGCCTGGTAGGCCCGGGCCTACCCTGATTTTTAACCTTTAAGTATACCCAAAATATGCATTTTAAAATTATATTTATATAAGCACACTGAATACTGAATGTAAAATGTAACAAATTATTTTTATAACCAGGCCTGTCCTAAATGTTGGTCCTAGACACGCCTCTGGCAGAAGGTATAAAAAAAAAACAACACGTTATTTTTAGTTATTATTGTCATATTAAAATTATTATTATTTATTATTATCCATTTTATATTTATCATTGTAACATGTTGTTTTCCCGTCGCGTATTCATTTTAAAAATATCTTTAATTGCGTAATTTTATCCTTATCGACTTTATCAAATTGTATATTGTTACAGATATTTTTTGTCTGATATTCCAGATATTATTATGAGGACATTGCACTCGCACATGTTGTCTCCGTCTTACACACGTACGGCATAATAAATGTTCGTTTACCAGTTTCAAATGCTTCAATCGTGTGCTTTTACTAGCTTTTGATATTAGAGTGAATTGAGTATTACCTTTTATCAAACTTACGTAAGAACATTATCTATATTCTCTGGTTTGTTTTTTACAATATCTTAATTTTTAAGTGAGTTATGACTTTATGAGTATAAAAAATATTAAATATTTGAAAGAGGGTGCGACGTCCTATAATAATAATCATTATTTAGTAATGTACTAAAGTCCAGTGGCGGCCAGGCCAGGTCGGCGATACGGCGATCGCAAACTGAGCCCTCTCTAATAAAGCCCCTTGAACAGAGCCGGATTGTTCCCGGGCGTAAGATTTTAAAGGTGCTATTTTTTTTAAAGAATGTCCTATTTAGAAAAAAAAACTATTTTTATATAACATAATAATCCGTACCATATACAACACGTCAATTATTATTTTCATTTTTCAGTAATCTTATAATTATTATAATGAATTAAGTAATGACTTATATCAATGTACATTGTACAGGCAGACAGGCAGTAAACGTAGTGTCTTGATTTGAAATTTATGTCTAATGATAAAAATAGTATTTCTTAGTAAAATCGCTGTAGACAATCCCCAATCACATGACCACAATAATATATTTTGAGTTGCCATATGTCCCGGTTTTCCGGGACTGTCACTGGTTTTTGACTTAGTGTACCGGAGTCGCAAAAATAAACTTCGTGACGCCTATATGTCCCGGTTTTAGGAAAAAATTAAAATTGTTTAATTTCGACAACTTTTAGAAGAATTAATGTTTAAGAGAATAAATGTTCTCGTTAACGAATAATATTTATAAATCAATGATGCCAAATGGCAAATCCATAGGCTAAATATAAAATAATAATACAGTGTATAACATTATAACCTATTGTATCGTTTTTGTAATACATACCCTATACCCAATGGCACATTATATTCAATAATATTTATTTATTAATTAAATTGCTATTTGTTCTGTCTGTCCCGGATTTGCTCGATGAAATTATGTGGCAACCCTAAATATATTATAAGTTATTAATTTATTAGTTTATTAGCCTTGGCTCACGCGATTTATCTTATATAAATAATACTAGATAATGTACAATAGGTAACACCTATATATAAAAATATTTTTCTTGATTTCATTATCGAAACGATGTGTTTGCGACACGCCAGTCGCGTCATGAAATTATAATACAAGAATAACTTCCAAATAGCTGCGTTCAATAATCTGTAATACATAGCATATACATTTATATTAATTCTTTCATGCGTACAAGTACATTGTAAAAGATCGTTTTTCAAACTAAAAATAATAAAAACAAGATTAAGATCATCGATCATCTATAAGTCAAGAGCTATTAGAACCTCTATTACTTATTAGTTATTACTTTATTAGCATGGAAAATGTAAAAGTTATAAAGTTCCTGATTTAGAAGAAATAATAAGTTGTTATGCTCAATCATCAACAAATTAAAAAAATTGCTTGTATGCTTATTGGCTATATATTAATTATCTATATGTATTCATAATTTGTGTTTAATTTAATTAATTGTTATGCGTTCAAATTTCATAAATGTATTTTAATTATTTACCTTGTTACTATAGCCTAGTAGGCAATCCTTTTAATAAATGTATTGAAAATATATTTTCAAGTCTTTCTAATTATACTTAAATGGAGGGGCCCTTTTTTTAATTAGCCGACTAAGTAATGTGTGCCCAGGCTGCCACTGGTAATGTCTGAACTTAAAAATGGGAGGCCATCTAAGCAAAAATAATTAATTGAAACATAATATTTTAAATTTAAATTATTTTTTTAGTCAATAGGTATATGAAGTATGGACACATAAAGTACATCATAAATGATAGAATAACTAAATATTAATTTGGCGAATTTGGTCTAAAATAATTCTTGTATTATGTGTTTTTTGGCCATTTAGCCAATTTTTCAATTAATTAATTTTAAAATAATTCATATTTCATAATTAACAATGCGTTTTAACGTTTATAGCCCGTGTTAAATTTTCGATAATTTAAAGTACTGAAAGGTTCTATACATAATAATAATGGTATAACACAAAAAAAAAAATAAAATACTGTATTTTAACATCTCTAAGTCGTTTTGATTGTACAGAATTTAGATGTATAATTTTTTGCGCATAATTAAGTAAAAATGACTACTTATAAATGTTTATATTATCTCCTAAAAGTTGTCTATTTTTCAAATAATAAATTAATTTTTTTATCTTGTTCTAATGAGATGTTTATGTAATTAAATACCTAACTACTTTGCTGCGTGATAATCGAAGAAGATTTTAAATTGAAAATCTAAAATCAAATTTTCGACTTCGTGTTGGTATAAACTACATATAAAGGGGATTACACACTAGACAATTCGAACACGCGCGTCCGCATTTTTAAAACGTCGCGATTTTAAATCGCGGACGCGCACTCCTTACACATTAGACGCGTATTATTCCAAAATTAATAGGTAGGTGCTGTATTTTCTGTTAATGTTGTATTTATATAATTAAGAGTAATGGTTTGGTAATAACTTATAGTTTATATACATATTTGTAAATAGAACTACAGAGTATAGATCTATACTGATATTTTAATTGTATTTTCTTTTAAATCATGCATTTTGTAATTGTTTTTAAAATGTGCAGTTTTAGATAACAATACATTTTTTTAAATGTTTATGTGTAGGTATTAATAATAGTTGCATATTTGATCACTTTTTTGCAGAAGAATCTGGGACTTAATTAACATGATGTATACCTCGGGTCGTTTATAAAGATGCCTCATGATAGTAAAACAAAAAAAGTAATTTCGGCGATTACTCCGGTTAAAATAGTCAAATAATTTATTTCGACCTTTCGTGTACATAAGTCGATAAATATTATAATATACTGTTATTAACATTGTCTATATATAGACAACGTACCTACACGTAAAAGCGTTAACACAATATAATATAGGTACATGCATATTTGCGGTATTTGCACATAATGCATTTGTACGTTACACATTTAAACCTTTGATATATTCAGATATTCTAGTTTTATTTATATTTTATTATAATTAGCATTTTTGGGAGTTTTATAGATAGGTAGTATGTAAATTGTCTTAAATGGGTGATATTATTAATAATTTGAAATTTATTCCTGTTATCCATACGACCATACTACCTAATTATTATACTATTTAGATTATTATTAATTAATATTAGAAAGAGGTAAAATTTGTAAGTTTGTTTGTAGGAAGTAATTTCTGAACTACTGAACCGATTTTGAAAATTATTTTACCAGTAGAAAGCTACATTAATCCTGAGTGACATAGGCTATATTCGATTGTGATTTGTGATCAATAATATTTGTCAATCAATTCCGAGAAAAACGAACTGATGCGTTGATTTATCGGTGTGCACTGACTATAGGTGAATATTCAAAAATATTTTTCTCAAATAGTTCTATACTAAAGTTCATGGCATTATATTTCTATCTAAAAAAAACCTTTATTGTGTATTAAACATAAAACATAGATATTATATAGTAGTGGTGTGGAGTGATATTCTGTATTAAGTAAGCGCTAAAATAAACCCGTGTAAGTGTAATGGTGTAAAAGTTTATTGATAATTAAAATAATGGGCAAAATATAAGAATTAAATTACGTCTTTGATAGAAATATCGATAAGCGCAGAACGTTATTTTGGTTGTACAGTTTAGAAGATAATTTAAGATATTAAATACGCGAGACAATTAAAACGTATTACATACATAGTTATTATGTAAATATTATTATACCCACAAATGTTAGGATAACGTTATTGAAGACGAATCGATTCTACAATTACTGTCGCTCATAAGATAGCGTATACAACAATTCACGGAAACAATTTTGATCGATAATAAGTAATAACATAACATCCGTACATGTCTACGTCATATTTATTTCGCTTACCCCAACACACACACACACACACACACATATATATATATATATGTATATTCATAAGTTTATCTATATATATAAAATATAAACGTGAAAATGTCACGCGTGTTCTCTGAAACTATTAATTCGATTATCTTATTTTTTTTTAATGAAAGAGTACATCGTACATCGTATAACAGGTGAGTATATTTCAGATTCTATAAGTTAATGAAAAACGAATTATTAATTTTTTTAAATAATCGGCAATTATGCACATAAAGATATTTTTTTTTCATCTGTGTTATCAATTATTAGTTATAATTAAAAATTAGTATTTTAGTGGATAGTTAATGTAATAAAAAGTAAAACAGTAAAAAACGTTTTCGTTGTTTTTTATTCGTACTGAAACTTAATGAGTTGTTGGTCCAAAATAAAAAGGAAGTCAAATTTGGGTCGTTCAAAAACAAGAAAGAAAAATGCTGCTTAAATGGTAAAAAAAGCATCGCTGGTCGGAACAACTATGTAAAGTTAATATGCTGGAAATATCATCTATACTCTAGATTATATACAATATACAATATAAATATTATAAATACTACGTATTCATTGCTAGCAATTTTAATTATTCTAATAAGTTCAACAATAGAAGAACATGAGTTAAATAAAGCAAAAAATTTTATCAATTTTACTGGTCCAGTTTAAGACAAATAAATTTATATCAATACAATAAAGAAATAAATTGTTTTTTTCTGGCTTTTTGAAGTGCAAATTGGTCGACAATTTGATCGTAATCTAATGTTTCTGCTAATTCATTTTCGATTGAGAGCGTCGCTAATCATCCAGAAAGTCTGTCTTGAGAAATAGTACTACGAAGATACTTGAGATACTTTTTGATAAATTTTCAATTTTGAAAAAGTTATTTCTGCATTTTCAGGAACCTGTTACGGGTGCTTGACGCTTGTAATAAAAAGGAGAAGCAAAATTAATACTAGTACCAAGTATCATCCATATAATAATATGTAAAATACGATGAATATTAATTACGAAGTAGATAAAATAAAGTGAATAAAGTGGTAACTGATAAATGACGTCGACTCACATTAAATAGCGTTACAATAATATTAGTATTCGGGTATTTATATTTATAGTCTATAGATCAACATTCTACATTATCCGAAATAAAAATTATAAATAATAGTACTATAGTAGTTAGTAATAATGAACAATAACAATACAATATTATATTATTAGATATGGGCAATGCCCAATTATTGAGTATGCTGCTTTGTGACGGTTTGCCGCTGTCTGGTACCGTAGCCCGTCGAGCACCACTCCATGTCTCCATATAGAAGATTTATAATATAATATAATAATAGAACTCAATAATATTTTTGATAAAACTAATAATAATCATTTTTAACTTAACGCATTGATTATAAATACTATAGTAGTATCTACTACACAGTTAATATCAATACATTTATAAATTTTAAATTTTGTTACTTAAGAATACAATTATTTTTGGTTTTATTTGGGTAATTTTAGTAAGGTAAAAGTGCGGGGCCTGGTGACGGGCACACTTCGCCCCCCTTAAGCCGGCAAGGACGGACTCGATATCAGCGCCTAGGTGGAGATGAAATATGCCGGCCCAAAAGAATAATAATAATATCTTTATTATCATAGGTGTAAATATGGTGATTGCTTTGCCCTCTAAATAAAAAACCATGAAAGTTTCTCAATTTTTTCTAATTTGAATATTGTAGCCCCGCCTAAATAGTAGTATTAGTAATATTTTTAGCTCTAATGTTTATGCCTACGTTATTGTTTGTAATATAAAATAAATGATAATTCCAAAGTAAAAAAAAAAAAAAAAAAAATAATGAAAAAAAATAAAGGTAAATAAATAAATAAATAAATGTAGGTAGATAAAAAAAGTTAACAATTTATTATTAAGGAACAACATAATAATATCACAACCACATCATTAATTTTTTCATGTTCATATTCCTATAATTAATTAACAATAAATAGGTATAATTGTGAATAATGAATATAAATAAAATGTTATGAAAATGTAAATAAATTATAATAAATAATTCCAAATATTGTTGTTGCAAAAAATACTAACTTACCGTATAAGAAGTAAAGATATTATTAAAATCATCGTGTGTTTGATATTGATTTTTGAGAGCTTTGTAATTAATAAACATTTTTATATTGTGGCAGGTTTTTGCAGCTTCATTTTATTTATTTATTTTTTCTTTCTCGTTCTTTAGCAGCCCCACCTAATCGTTTCTTTACATTTTTGGTTGTATCCATTTCCAAATTTTATTAGTATATAAATGAAAATTATAATAATATGTAGCCGACTATTATAACTAGTATATTATTCAGTATCTACACACCACACGCATTTGTGTGTAAGTATGTGTATTGGCTGTTGGGTGACGGCGGATACAATAACAATATTACAATAAGTAGATATCAAGAGCTAAATATACTTATTGACAACAATGCCAGCACACTAAGCTGATAACTGAATTATGTAACACTATATAAAGAATCATATTCATATTATATGGTATTATGATTATTGATTAACTATAGCGGATACGAAATTAAAATAATAGACTGCATGAACATGACAGACAGCCAATTTACCATAATATCACAAATTTATAATTTCAATTTAGAGCCTTTAAATTGACCGGCCGAGGTGGATTTCTCTAACTTTCCACCCTGTAAGTCGGCCATGCGGAGATAGCTGGTATTTTAATAAAGTAGGTAGTTATTAATTTTTTTATTCTAGTCCGCCCATAACAGTGGTTTTTATTTCATAAGCGGCAAAAAAAGCGATAATAACGTTTGTAAATTTGCAATGTAATAAAAATAAAATATTTTAAATTCGAGATTAATCTTTCGATTATGATAAACGGAGGTCATTGGTTTTAGATGAAGCGGCCCATAGTAGAATAAATATTAATTATCTTAGTTTACGAATTTACAATGCCACTTGTCGGAACATCTAAAATCGTAATGAAATCTAATATTAGGACTATTAGGTACTTATTGGGAGAGAACGCAGCTGTTGTAGTCTATGAACTTTGTTTTCGTAACAACTGCATTATATTTTTAATATTATCATTACATGATATATTTGACATATTATTATTATAGCCGCCGCGCTACCCGCATACAAATACTGTGTACCTACTTTTACGACTGTAGTTTATTGTTCGAATTGTTAGATTATACTTAATAATGTTTAAACTTTTATTATTGATTTTATCGTTATAATAATATCAACATAATAGTACCTATTGATGGTGTAGACGGTCTAGTGACCAGTGAGTTAATAATATATAGTTTTATTACTACATTAATAATTATTACCTACCTATTATTATTGATTAAATATACTTAATCAATGCTATTAGACTATAATACTATACAGAGCCTCCGAAAAAGTTTGTCACACCTCTAGTTGTTATACTAGGTATATTATAGCAACGGACGGAATCGACGCTTTCTGAACGTGTGAGAACGAACGGTTTTGTGCAACTGAATATTTTTACACTATGGTTTTACATTGTATACAGACATTTGCCACCGTTCATTAAGGTTATTATATTTTTTATAGATGAGGAGAATTATTTTAAAACTAATTTTAATGACACTACATTCTACAACGATTGTATATTTAATTAATGCTATATTATATATTTTATTTTTCCTCTGCCCTAAATTTAACATCAAAGTCGTTAGTGATTAGAATGATTTTATGAGTGTAAACAATAATATTGTCGATTTGAAATATTGTTGAATAATGTATTTATATAAATAATATAGGAAATTTTTATTTTTGTCAGTCATTGTCGCCCGACGCCCAGTGCGAGCCGACGACGAACACGAGTGCTTGAAAAGACTAGGGAAAACGGCGTTACACGTCATCACGGAATAATTCAATATTAAATATTAATTCAAAAAAATTATCTTACAATATTTTCACATATTAATAATTGTTTACGTTATGTATTCACCACTTGGCATTTAAGAATAAAAATTATTATTTTATTAACGACATTTCAGGAAAAAAAGTTTTGTTGAATTACTCAGTTATAAGATTTTGGCAATTGTTGTAAACAAACTATTTTATACTATTTTATTTTGTTCAATTATTTGATGGGCTAAGCGCCCTAGAACGTCCCTCAATCCCCGTCAATGCTGAACACCTAATTTCCGGCTAGGTCTAGTGTATTCTAGTTAATAGGTAAAAGGTAATAATTAATAAGTATTAACTAATAATATGTAACGTAATTGATAACATTATACGATTATGATTTTGTCGATTTATTGTCATTATAATATGTTCTTACATAAAACGACCAAAATTTATTAGCCAGACTAGGACAATAATTAGACAATTTTATTAATAGGAAATTTAGCTTTTATTTTTTATTTAGAAACACTGTGCCGATAGGCAGCGGCTGTGTCGCTGTTATTGGTGGAGGTTGTGGCGTGGCGCCGTGGCGGTCACTATTCCGAATTTCCTATCAGACATAATTTACAATCCGCCGCCACCCGTCACGATCCTGGCGAGCAGAGTATTCACATTCATGTTATTGAAATTATTGCGTTGCTGGAAGTTTGTAACATTAGTAATGCCGTCGCCTCGTTTTGTACTTGCAATTTATTAATTTATTATAATAAGATTTTTTACTAAACCAATTTCCGATCCTGTTGTTATTTCTCCCAACGTTCTCGTAGTGTCCATTTGGCCGACGGAACATACGTCGTTTGTCATCTGATACGATTAACGGCGTAACCCATTGGTCGTCACCACTGCTGCCGGTCGGGTATCAATTGAAAACAACGAGTTACGGCCAGTTTTGACTGCAGTAAGCGGCGGATCCTCATTAGTATAGTGTCCATCCGTGCTGCATTCAATCGGCGTTCTTGTAAAACTTCACTTTCGTCATCTTATTTCTTACGTCGTTTGCTCCGAAACTGCTTCGCAGCATTCTTCAAGATGACCGAAGAAATCGAAGAGATCGTGTAAGTATTCATATTTTTCGGTGATCGACGACGATCGCCGGAAATCGGTGGCATTACTTTTGTGTTTACATAATTGTAGTGCCGACGCCATCGCTTGTCGATCGATTTTGCTCGCGAGATGAGCGTGGTGTAGAGGCTGGAGCGATGGTTTGGTGTTTTTAATGGGGACTACAAACGTATTATCAAATGATTTGTGTTTATAATGTTTGAGGCTAAGTGCAAAATTTGATCAGGCAGTACAACGTTAAAAAATTGTTTGCACTTGATGTGATTTCAATGACTTACTGTCAATTTCATATTATTATTGGGCTTGATGTTGTAATAGACGCACAGTCTACCAATGATCTGTGGTGTCTTCAATAGAAGTTTTATTAAATTCAGTGATTTAAAATATGTATAAAAAATTTTGTAAGAATTTATTTAATTTTTATCTCTATTAGCATAGTAAAAAAATTATAATAACTGATGAAAAGTATCTTTGTCAAAATTAGGTATTATTATTGTTAATGTTAGCCTTTTAACAGATATAACCTTATACCATACGTATTCAACAACATTTCTACATTAAGGTACCTTCTTATAATTTCATAAAATTAAATTAATTTTTATTTTTTTAAGATATACGGGTGTAACCCTACAAAACATTTATATTGCATTGATTAATACTTTTGATGAACAATGAAGAATGATAATAATTATATTTAATAATTTTTATTATATTAATTCATCGTTATAATTAATTTTTGTACCTATTCAATTATTTTGTATAATTGTATTTCATACATATTTATATTGTTATTTAAGTCACAGTATGTACTGTTGAATAATATAATATACAGTGGATTCTGCTTAATGTAGGCACCGGTTAATATGGGCAAAATGGTCTGGTCCCAATATAAATATATATTAACAATGTTAAAAAAGCCGCGTAATATGGGCACTTGATTCGATTTATGTGGGCAATTTTTATTTTATCATAGTGTTAGAATATACACATATGTATTTAAAAATGACTAATTTAATCGAGTTTCGTCATATCTATAAGATTGTGTTTATCGAAAGTAATAAAAAGCACTAGGTACCATTTAAATCTTAAAACCCTTTTCTGCATATTGTACCAAAAATGGCACAAATTAGTTTTTCGTAGTTTCTATTATTGAAAATAAAGTTACAACATTACTACATATACGGCCAGTTACATCTACCTAGCAGTAAAATTGTGAACTTCAGATGAAAAATAAACGACTGAAAATATTATTGTTGTGCAAAGTGAAAAACTACCCACTTTATGTTACAACAATAACAATTTGATACTAATGATACTACCGATCTTTGGTAAAAAAAAAATCTATCTTGTAGTCCAGAATATTTTAAAAATAAGTATAGATTTTTAAGTATAATACTTATTGAAATATTCAAATATATCACAACTTAATTTTGTGTCAAAAATTAATCCTTAATCAACTTTTAAGGGTAGTTTCACTTGAATATTTTTTAAATATTTTTCCCATCCTGGTGTTTTTTACAATAAGTACATTTTTATCGGAAAAAAATAAAAATTTGTGCAGAAAGGGATTTTATTGACTTTTTTTTGATATTATAATTTATTTTTTTTTAACCAATTTCGGTTTTTATGGGCAAATAGAGTTGGTCCCAACATGCCCACATTAAGCGGAATCCACTGTATTCCATGCTTTAAAAACTAAGGTGTTTCTCTGTTGCAATACGATAATTCAAAAAAAAGTAATTACCTTATCCTAGGTATCAATACTAGAGATACTACGCTCTGCATTGAATAATCATGGTGTTTAGATTACATTAAAATAAAAAATATTTAAATGTCATGTTGTTCTATAACTATTTTAAGTAAAATTCTAAACAATGTGTTGCCGTGTATCTCCATTTTGCACATTTTGTCACTTAGCTAAGTGAGCGTAATAGTTGGAGTATGTTCTCTGATGGTGGGTTCTAAAGTAAGTAGTTGAACCAATATTAATAATATTAGGACTAATAATTGAACCAATTCTTGAAATTGCTATCATCAGTATTGTTTTTTTTCAAAACCAATACTTGAACAGATACCATAAAAAAGTAATTAAATCCACAGTGCATAATATTAAAACCATATTATTTCAACTGTTGTTGTAATTTGTTATAAAATTGATAATATTGTACTAATTATTGTTAATTAAAAAAAATAAAATTCAAATCATTGCTTATTCTAATAATATTTTCTAACAGCAATATTATTAACATATCTAAGAGATAATATTTAAACTTATTCAATATACATGAAATAGTTATAACAGATACTTATATTGAACTTGGTCATTTTTAACTTGAAGTTGATTTAATTATAATTTAATTTGAATTATAGTTTTAGAAAATTGTGGAATACAATCAGAAATATATTGATTTTTTTTGTTATTTATAGGAGATTTGTTGGAGATGAAGAATGCACTCGCACAATTCATAGCAATTCTATTCAAGTTTTTTCAAGTCAAGGATCTCATAATAAAGGAAGTTCAAAATTAACACTTAAAAATTTTGTTAATTTTAATTGGGATCAATGTTATTACCGTGGGCAACTGATTGCCTTGCATATAAGTGAAAAGTACATAGCTTATGGTTTTTCTAATAGTAAGTTATCATTAACTACACAAATTACTTAATTTTTCACAAAAATTTGGTTTTATTTATAATTATTTTTATTTTTATTGTAGCTGATACTTTTGAAGGTTTAGTTCGTATTATCAAAACAGATAGTAATGAGAGAGCATTAATTAAAGGGTTTTCAAATTTAATTGAAGATATAAGTTTTGCTCATCTGTATGAAATAATAATGTTGGCCTGTATTGACCAATCTGGAACTACATTTGTGTATGTTATTAAAGAAGAAAGCTGTACATCTCCAAAGCTAAGAGTTTTTCCGGTTTTTCAGATCAATGGGGTTTGTAAATTTTTTTAGACATTTAAATTACTGTAGTGCTTAAATATGTTTAGTTAGGTTCATTGAACAATTTACTATTTGTGATAAGATTTATTTAAGCTACATCTTGATTATCATTTATTAATACGTTTGCTGCAGATGACGCCAAATGGTATCCATTAACATCATAACATGTGCCGAATGACACTAATTGGTGTCATCTATCTCATTATTAAATGCATTTCAATTAAGCTATTGGTTTTCTTGTTAGCGTTTCCTTCAAGTATTATTTTATATGCATGTGTAAGTCATACATTGATGTTTTAATTTTTCAACTTTTTAGATTTTTTTTTTAAAACCTTTCAGTGACAACAAATTTACTAAAATATGATATGTAGTCAACGTGTTAATAAGATATCAATGATTTAAAAGTATATTGTACTTAAATAAGTAATAATAGTTATGTAAGATAGTATAATGATGTGTTCCAACATTACTGTATTTTTATTTTATATTATAATATAATATATTTTATGGGTAATGTTAATGTTTGGAAATATCGACCATAGTTGGATAATACAACATTAGTTATCATGAATTTATTAAATGTTGGCCAATGTAAACATGATTCCATGACATTTTTAATTTTACAAAATATTAGTATATTTACTCTTTTATCGATTATAAAACTTTTTATATTATCCGGATAGTGTTCATAAACAAAGAATTACCTATTAGCTAAAATGCGTGGTTAAATGTACATACCATATACGAGCTTAGTTCAGTTAGTACATGTATCATCTCTAATTATGATTGTATTTAAATTGAATTATGCTGAAATAAATAAAACAAAAATAGGTTAACATTACCCATAACATACATATATGTTATCTTATTTTCATTATGTAGTATCATTAATTATTATAATTTTTGATTACTCTACAAAATTTACAATAATAATCCTTTCACCCACTTCATATACACATGTCCAAGTAGTCACTTTCATCACTTGCTCTATGTATTTCTACCTGGTCATTAGTAAAGTAACTTACACTTTACGTATTTACATTTTATTTTAATATAGGATAGATATTTTACTTTGTATTTTTGATAAAATTAACATAATAATCTTGTATTCCACTGTTATTTTTATTAATCTATCACCAGGGGCAGACTGGGTTAATATT
Source organism: Rhopalosiphum padi (assembly GCF_020882245.1). Lineage (NCBI taxonomy): Eukaryota > Metazoa > Arthropoda > Insecta > Hemiptera > Aphididae > Rhopalosiphum > Rhopalosiphum padi. The sequence goes on from NC_083599.1 coordinate 44,847,624, forward strand.
TCATGCCCGGATTTTTTTTTGCCAGTCCAAAAATTAACAAGGGACAAATAATTTGTTAAAAAATGGAGTATGTTAAAAATATAATAATAAAAACTAACCTATTATTTAAAAAATAATTTGAATATTCAATATAGATATAAATGGATGTTGCAGGTTTCCGCCAAGTCATTCCCTTTTCTACCAGTTATAAATTATAGAATTCTAAAGCTTGGGCCCTTATAGTTTATATCCTTAAAGATTTAAAAATAAAATATGTTTTTATATATATATAAGTGCAATAATATTTTAAAGATATTACTTAAATTATTAAAAAAGATTATAAAGTCAAAACATAAAAAATACCAACATAATAAGTTTTTTGAAAAAAAAAATGTATTTCTATGAAATTAATTCATTTTGTAATAACTTATTCAAAAGTAATAAATTATCATTATTTAGTTGTATAAATATAAAAAAATAATAAATATGTTATGTACATATTATTGTGTAAAATTATTATTGTATTTACTTATTTACTGAATAGAATGTTATATTTGCATAGTCATGATAACAATTATGATGTATTATATTATTATATTTTAATGACATATTAGTGAACGTTAACAAATAAAATAAAAAAACGGTACTATTTTACATTACAACATTGTTTTTGCTAAATGCATTAAGTGCAAGTATCAGTTAGGTTAGGTATATGGTGGCGTTATTATTAGTTATTATAAGTGTAAAAAATAGTAATTATAGTTTATTATAAATAAATCCCATGTACAGAATATTTGCCTGTATATCTGTAAATATGTTTCATACATACTACAAATTGTTTGAATATAAAAAAGCTTATTAAGAATACACTTGATCACTTCATAATACTATTATATTATAATTATATTTATATTAAAAAAATTAATATTTAACAATAACAATAACTTAAACAAATAAAAAATAAATACTATAGTATCTTATTATATGTTTAAAATTCCTTACAGTTAAATAATAAATACTAGTATATAGGTTAATTAATTTGTTTATTAAGATTATTAAAGAGTAAAGTTTATTTAAAAAAAAAAAAGGTTAAATGTATTTTTTTGATGTTTAATTAATTATCAATTTTATATTATATCACAATCATCATACATTAGTATGTATTTAAAAAAAAAAAATTTCATAAACTGTATATAATTATTACATAAATTAAATATTTTTATTTGATTTTTTTAGGATCCATCATATTGTTTTAAAAATAAATACCTTTTATCTTGGTGTCAATTTATTCCGGAACAAGTAAATCATTTAAAAGATCTTGAATTTGATCCAACTTATAAAGGAAAAATGTTGGCAGTGGTTCGTGCTTCAGAAGTAAGAATTATTTAATTTTAATTTTGAATTAAGAAATTACAGTGGAAATTCGATAACTTGAATCGGTTGGGAATGAAAATAAAATTTGAGTTAACAAAAATTCGACTTATAGAGGTTCGAGTTATCGTGGTTCTACTGTATATGTTAATCATTTACTAATGTTAAAATTATTTTTGTTTATAAGGTTGAAATATGGCATGTTGGTGTTGCAAGCAATTTCACAGCGGGTCCAATTTATGCCAATGTTAGTTTGAATAAATCAATGGACAAACATCTTTTAAATAATATTAAAAATGCAGTAATAAAAATCAATTTAAAAGAAGCTGATATTATTAGCTTATCATTTTCTCCTGATGGTTCAAATATATCATTAGCATTAAGCAATGGATCTATTTATTTCTATCAAGTATGCAATATAATTATTAAAATATAAACCGTTATCATTTGACTAAAAAATATTAATTTAATTTAATTATTTTATTATATTTGAGGTATCTTTTGACCATATTTCTGATACTCCAAAGCGTGTATTTAGCTGGCATCCTCAAGAATTATTTTTGTCTTTAAAGTCTCTGGCATTTTTAGACAACCGTAAAACTATTGATGGCGAGTAAGTAATTCTTCATTCTTATAAATGTATTTCTTTACAAACTTGATTAGCTCTTTTATTATTGTATATAATATTTTTTTTAAATTTGAATTGGTTATTTATATTTTATAGTGTGGAACTTTGGAAGTATGTAGTAACTTTATCTAACAATGATGATATTATTTTATGGTCTTGTGAATCGTGGAAACCTCTTCAAAAATTAAAATTTGTTCGACCTTTTACAAAATTAAATCCCATGAAGCTAACAGTTGATGGAACTGGAAGATATATATTTTTGAGTGACATTGACAATAATGTATGTTAAAATATATTGAATATAATATGTATGTATGTTGTTTTATATTTATTTTTTACTTATTTTTCAGTTATTATATGTTATGGAAGTAACTGATGATATTAAATCTGCTAAAAAAAATATTAAAATAGTTAGCATTACTGAAGTTTTGCTACAAAGTCCTATGTTAAACATGATAATTGTTGATGCTAAAATTGATCGTAATGACTTAGATATTACAGAAAATCATCACAGTTCAAGTAAGTTTGTTTTTGTATTATATATTTTATTTATTAATATTGAAAATAATTTAATTTTAATTTTCAGGTAATATTTTATCTAGTTCTAGTAACTATACAACTATAATAAATTTATTTGCAATTCAACCAAAGTCACTACAAGAAGGCCAATTAATTATTGCATCTCCAGAATTATCTACTATGGAACAATGTAATGACCAAATTAAAATAGAGCCTACAAATATATTTCCAAAACCACCAGTATTAGATCTTCTTATAGAATCTGTTGATGCCACTACAACTAATAATAATTCTGAAGGTAATTATGTGAAGATAGCAAATATTATTAGTATTTATAGCTAATTTTAGCTAGTTATAATATACTGATGTTAGTACACCTTCATTAAATTATATGGATCGTATCAAAACATTTTTTAATTTTTGATTAAACTGAAATGTTATATTTTGAATAATCTTATACTTAAAATAAATTAAGTATATAAATTACTTGAATAAAAGTAACTTATTCTGTATTTATTTAAATTGTTAAATTGTTATTTGACTTACAAATTTCTAATATCATTAATTCTGGTAAATTATTTATTAAATACCGATAATTTAAAAAGTACATTTTATTTTGTGTATTTAAATAGAAATTAAATAATTTAATGTTTTAACTTCAAAATATAATATTTTATAATTAAAAATATTATTTCTCATCAAATCATTTTACCATATGAATCAATTAATAGATTACTTTTATGATACTAAATTTGGACAATAACTACAGCTATTTAATGAATCATTGAGAATATTCAATATTAAACTAACCTTAATACAATGTCTTGACAAACTAATGAAGATAATTTATCTATAAATATAAATTATACTAATTTAATCATTATTACAATTAAATATTAAATAACTATTATATTATTTAATTTAACAAATTAAATTTCAAAACTAATATTATTTTATAAATTGTATAATGGGTTAAATTGAATTTAAAAAAATAAGTTTTGATTTAAAAAACTTAATATTATAGTGTATTTAATAAATCTTGTCTCATATAAATTTTAATAGAACAACATTTTTATAATTTGTGTATTTAAATTTTATTTTATTTTATTTAAAAAAAAAAAAAATATTAATATTAATAACCTAATTATTTTATTTGTGTGTACTGAGTACTGACACTGCTGCCACATGTTGTTTTATTTTATTGAGAGATAAATTAATAGTATATTTCTTATATTATTTAAAATATTTAAATAAAAAACAAAATCATCTTTATGGTAAAGATATAAATTTAATTCAATAATATAAGTAACCAATTTAATTAAAAAAAACACAGTTTTCTTATTATAATAATTTAATACCTATGTTTATGTTGATTTGTATTGTTGGGTATTTCTAATTTAAAAAACTAGGCGTTGTAGTATTGATTATATTAGAAGGTAATTATTTACTGATTAGTTGTCAGCTAAAAATTAGCTTATATAGGTAAGGCGGCATCCAGACTATTACCATCGTTTATTGCAGCGGTTCTCAAACTGTACGCAAAAGACATGGTGGTACGTGGAGGGCTGTTCTTGGATAATAAACCCATTAAATTGTTTAATTTATATCTTATTTTAAAAAACTAATAAATAAAAAATAATTGTACTGTAATTGTAGTATATTACTACCTTATTATTTAAAAAAAATGTATTTAAATGTACAATTTAGATTTTGAATCGTTCTATTTTTAGTCATTAGTGGTACGCGACTGATTGATAATATACTTAATTGATACGAAAAAAAAAAAAGTTTGAGAACCGCTGCTTTATTGTATCCAATATTTTTATTTTGTTTCCGTTTTCTACGTTATTAATTATATTTTTATATTTATATTTTAATTAAAATTTTGTTCCATGTGTTTTAAAGAATTTCAAATAAAAAAAGAAGATGGTATTTTGCATGATCTAACTCCTTTGGAAGTCCACAGTATAGTAAAAGAAAAATTAAGATTAAAAGGAATAAGTTTGAATTCAAAAAGTGTTCCTCCTAAACCTTCTAATTCAACTAAAGTATGAAGTTCTTGTTTTTTTTCATAATATGATTTGTGATAAAAATGTTGAATGTTGTAGATTCAAAATAAACAAAAGAATAATTACAACAATATACAACCAATTGTAGTTCAACCATCAAGTACTTATGCCTACCCCCAAGTAACTATACAAAATATGTGTTAATATAAATTAAAGTAAATACTTTTATTAACATTTTATTTACTTAAATTTATTTTTGTGGAAAAAATGTTCAAACTAATCAAGTATTTAGTTTAAAATTTATTTAGTAAGAAAATATTAAATAAATGCAGGTACTTAAATTTCATTTTCTATTTTAGGATCCTTTTGACTTGGATGAAACAAGAGAATGCAGTCCTAGTAACAATGAAGTTCAGACCATTTTACAACAACAAACTGACGAAGAATCACAGTTAATATAATTAGATTTAATATATTTAATTTTTTTTCATTACAAATTGTTTTATTTGTTTTATCTTAGGTACAATTTAATGGAAATACACAATTTTGAAACTGTGAGTAATTATTCTAATGGAATTGATGAAAAAGAAGAAAACAATTGTTATTCAAGCAATTCTGTGTTCAACGGTTCAGAAATCTCAACAATAAGACGACCTTTGGATAAGTCTGAAGTAATAGATAATAGAATTGGTATCCAAATTGATGATATTTTAACAAGTTTACAAGATATGAACACTCAGTTAAAATGTATATCAAAAAAACAAAAAAAAATGGATAATCAAATTAATGCTGCTATGTCAATGAATTCATCTAGTTTATGTGAAAATCTTGAACCAGTTCTGATGAGTAAATCAATAATTAAGTTAGTTACATGAGATAAATTAATTGATGGAGTATTTTACAATTTTTTATTAAAGATATGGTTAAGAATGCAAGTGATCAATCGCATAGGAAACTTCAAATTATGATAGATCATCAGCTAAATACCTCTCATAAGAAAATAACAGAAATTGTCAAAGCCACCAACTCCAATAAAGTATTAAAATTATAATTAAATAATATACTAACATTTTTTTTTCATATCTGCATACCATGGCTAAACAGTAAATACTTAAGTGTGACAGAAATACTGTGTGATATGTATGGTATGATATCAGCTGGAAGAATAACTTATCATTACTCATTTATACTTATTATCAGAACCGTAACTAAATACTTTTAGTTTGGGCCTATAAAAATCCTTGCCAGCTTCCGCCATTTTATCATGGAATGAATTGAGTTTTGTGAATTATTCCACATATCCATCAGAACAGATTTTAGTATTATTTTTATCATACCTAAGTATTTAGTTATATGCATAACCGTATAAAAATAATTGACTATGTAAATTATTCAATTTTTATAATTCATGTGATTTTCTATAATCTATTTATATTAGTCAAATAATCAGAATTTATGAATTATTTTACTATAAATAAAATATGTTACTTTATATTAGCATTTTATTAAGTATTTTTTTTAAATAAATTACATTGATACTTGACTTAATTAAAATCATAATATAAATAATTTTAAATTTTCCTTATATTTTTAGGTTGATACTGAATTATTTACAAGATCTTTAGTGGCTTCATTGAATCCAACTCTTGATGCGATTTTAAAAGATCTTTTTATGAGTACAGTTATACCTAAGTTTGAGCATGCTTGTTGTTCTATGTTTAAACAAATTGATGCTTCATTTACTGAAAGATCACTAGAATGTAAGTATAGTAAAATAAAATATAACTTTTTTTTTAATGTTTTTTATTTTTTGTAGACCAAAACGAATTGAAGTCTTTACTAAATGAAGAGGGTAATATCAATAACAAACTAGAATATGCTTTTGATAAATTCAGGGTTGACATGAATAACACAATTAAAAGTACAGAGAAAAAAATATTAAGGTATTATTTAGAATAAGCTAATTGAATTCAATATAATGATAATTGATTACTTACTAATGATATATATATTTATTGATTAGCACCCAAAATGACTTGCAAAAACAATTTTCAATTCTACTTAAAGAGTCGCATATAGAACCATGTGTTAAAGATACGGATAATACTGCTAACCAATTTATGATTTTAAGTGATATTATAAAACAAGGAGATTATGCTTTGGCTTTTGAAAAAGTAACATAATTTATATTTTTAAATTTATTATAATTTGTATAAATTATCATAGGTTTTGCTTTTGTATGTATGTTTAAATATATCTTGTAATTTATATTTATTTTTGAAGAAATTGGATCCTGGCTTTGTTAACTTTCAGAATATATTAATTTGCTATTACTATATTTTATGCCAATCATACTACTATTCTAGTAATCAAATAAACTAAAACATGTTTCCAATTCTTATGAAAATTCTTCGAAACAACTCTTATTTAAAATAAGATTTATTTAAAACCCTGCATTTAAACTCAAAAATCTTAAAAATTTGATTTATTTTTGATTAATCATAATAATAATAAAAACATTTAAAACTCAGGAAAATTATTTGAAGTAAGCATTGTAACTTAATTTAGTTTTTGAAATTTTGTTGGATAAATAGATCAATATAATATAATTGGTCATTATAATTTATTGGCAAAAGATTGATATTTTTAGACAATGGCACACCTTTAAGCATCTTCTATTGTACAAATATTTTTCTATAAAATTAATATTTCTGGAAATTCATAAATAGTAAACACATCCTGTCTCAAAAAAAAAAAAATTGAAGGTCTGAAAAGTGCTTGATGCTACTTTTAGATAAAAAAAAAATAAACAGGATTAATATTAACTTTTTATCGTGTAACTTTTTACGTTGAGTGTATGAAATTTTAAAACAAAATAATGCCACCTTTATTGATAATTATTTATAATGTGGATTTCACCCTCTACTTGATGTTTTTTACTGTCAAATATTTTCTATTTTAGTGATAATTAAATATATACTTATTGACTTTTTAATAAAATTTGTTACACATTGGTTTTTATTTTATTTAGGCATTGTCTGCATCAAAATTAGAGTTGGTACTTTATGTTTGTGAAAAAGTACAACCAGAACTACTTTTCATTCCACCAAATGCTTTAAAAACTCCAATTGTATTATCGCTGATTCAACAGTTATCTCATGATTTAATAAATAACACCGAACTTAAACATAAGTAATTGTTTTATTTTGTGATTTGTAATTTATATAATTGAAATTATTTGTTCTATTATTTAATATATTATGTTTTCAAGGTATTTGGATGCAGCAATTGGAAGTTTAGACTATACCAATGACCACCACAAAGAAAACATAAATTTAGTTTTAATTAAAACTGATTCTAGTGTTGAGAAGTTCGTTCAACTGTATCCATTAAATCCTTACAGTCGTAAATTAAAAATGTTACAGTTGGCCATAAAGTCAATGATAAGTTATTTTACAGTAAACATTTGAGTAATTACCATATTTTATAATATTTTTAAAAAGAGACTTAAGAAATATAATGGACTGACACAACATCCATTTTATTCATTTAAATTAAATCATTTTTTGTTATCTTTTATTTACATTGTTGTTTTAGTACAAGTAATCAACATGTTTAAAATTTTATTTAAGACATATATTTTTTTTTATGTATTCGTCTAATTCTAAGATTTGAATTCTTGCGAAAATCATTTATTTTATTTATTTCAATATTTTTTATAAACATCTCATACATTAAAATAAAAACCATAATGTAAGTAATTATTATCTGGTCATTATTTTTTACAAGAGATTTATTTTTTATGCACATCCAGATTATTATCATAGATAATAATTTTTAAAAATTATTACTTAAATTTCCATTGCTTTAGATGGAAGATTATTAAATTGGTATAACAGAGGTTATAAATTAAAATGAGATATGTATATTTGTGATTGTACTGAATTAATTTGTGGTGTCTGATTGTTCTTACTGTCAATGGATTGCTATTTATCTATGTGCTAGTAAAAAAAAATAAATTTGGAGTCTTTCAAAATTAGTCTTGATATTTTGACTTTTTATCTGCTAAGATATATCGCATCAATACTTTCTATTAAAAATGATCTCAATATGGATCAGAGATGGTCAAACGCTGTTCCCACCATAAATATTTAACTTTTTATTCATTTGTTTTTAATTCATATTTAAAAATAAAAAAGGTGTTATTTAAATGTTTTAACACTACATTTTTTAAAAATTATTTTGATATTATTTTATTTTATATTCAATAAACAAATTGAAACATAATAAAATAAATATTAATATGAAAAAATAATAATTTAATAATATTAAAAAAAATAATAACAATGCTTTAAAATAAACTAACAAAAAAAACTAAATTCAAATAATAAAAAATACATTAAAAAAAATATTATTAATATAAAATAATAAATTAAAAAGATGTTTCTTAACTAATTAAATAATGTTTTTAAATATGTGTATTTTATATTAATATTATTCTTTAAGTCCTTAGTTATTCCCATTGATATTAATATAAGGTCTTAATTTTTTTTCAAATCATGGAAATTTAATTTCTTTTTAAATAGTTTAGGTTGTGGTGCTTAAACATAACATTCCTGGTTAGCACTGCTAAAAAATATTTTATGACAAAGAAATAAATTATTTTTAGTAAAGTACAAGGTTATATGTTGAAAATATACCTAGATTATCTTGTATACTATTTTTTTTTTTATTTTGCTATTATTTTCTAACAACTGTCTTAACATATCCTATTCAATTAATTATAATCCATTTTATGCTTTTTGCATATACATTTTATCTAAATTGGCATTCTAAACTTGATCAAAATTCATAAGGATAGTATCATGTGTGTAGATTTAGGAGGCATGGAAGGGCCAGAACAATTTACTTCAGTAATTTATATAAGTTATATTTCTTTTAGTAATTTATAGTTTATGATTAAATACTTTTAATAGTATGCTAATTTTTTAAGTTAAACGTTTTAACCTGACGTGTAAAAATGTATGGTCGACATTTTAAAAATGCATTCTTGAATCTGGTCTTACAGTGCTGTCAGATGCTTTTACAGTATATGTAAAATGTTACAATAGCTTTAAGTCGATATATCAAAAATAACCTGAGCTCTTCAGCAATATGATTAAAATATATCATCAACCTTCTCATCACCGACATAAAATATTACGCATGTGCCTGTCTATAATTATAATATTAGTACTCATTTTTATTTTCATTCGTATACATTTCGATAAAACCAGTCATTGAATACACAAAATACATTAGTTTAAAATCAATCAATATTATAAGGTTATATTTTAAAATTAGATAATTTTAATATTTATAATAGACTTTATAAAAATATAATTATAGACCTTTAATTAATGATACATCTACAAGTGTATTTAAATTTTAATTAAAAAAAACACTTATACACTTGTATTAAAAATACTTAAGTGCCACAAACCAATACACGCTCGTCGCTCAGATATTATTTTCGTAGTGATAACATTTTATTAATATCATATCTTCATTAAAAAAAAACAATATTATAATATAAATAATTATATAATATCAAATATCTAATGATTTTGTTAAATAATTTTATGAAAATATTAATAATTTAACGCCATAATCAAAATATTAAAATAAAATGTATAATATTAATGTAATATATCATTATGTTATTAATTATTATAAATGAATTGTTTAAATGATATTTTAAATATGTTAAAAATATAACTTTAAAAGTTAAATTATATAATAACATTCCGAGTATATTTTTATTATAATATAAGAAATTTATTATCGAAACAATATTTTATATATGTTAATAATAATACATCAACAAAATTATAAAATGATATTAGGAAAAAAATATAATAATATCATTTAAGCCTGATAATTTATATATCATTTATAAAAACTAAACATATTATACATGTAATTACATAGATGTTTAATAGGGACCACTAATAGACATAGGCGCAACTAGGGTAAAAAATCTGAGGGGGCTAAAAATATTTACAAGTCTCATGTTTAATCAAAAAATGTTCTACCCCTTATAATCACCTAGCAGTGGCTTATATTGGGTTTTTTTTAAAGAGTAATGTGGCAAAAGCCCAAAATATTAAATTGTTTGTAAATAAGTTAGTTAGGTATGTTTTGTCAATACAATTTTAAGTAACCTGGTTATTAATTCAGTAAAAATAAGCTATGCATACTTACTCATAATAAATATATAATAAAATGAGGATGTCATAACCTCCAAACATATACCACTCCAACTATTGTCACATAACAAAATAGTAAAATCAATAAAAATAGAGACCTTAAATAAATAATACACCTATTTATTAATAAAAAGTATTGTGTATTATGGATAATAATAATGTTTTAAACAAAATTATATTGAATAGAAACATATACATTTTAAGCACAAAGTAAAAAAAAATATTTTATCATATACCTATTATAATAAATTACATAAGTACCTAACTCATAACACATTGTTATGTTTATTGATAGTATTATTATTTTATATTAAAGTAAAATGCCTATCCTTTTTTGAAAATGTATCAACAATGAGTTGTGTCGATTAAATTAGTCATGTCTCTTTCTATACATAAAATAGATAAATAACTAAACCTTTCTTGTCTTATACTACTCTTCCTAACCAATTTTTATCACATCTCATTGAGGAAAATGAGCGTTTGCATGTAGCTGAACTTATTGGAATTGTTACTACAATTTGTAACAGCTTATACAAATTTTGATAGATATGTTTTTCAACAACTTTTTTAAATCATTTTTTGAGACTTTTACACAATTATGTGCTACTACCATTTCAGACCTTAAACTGTCGATTGAAATATTCACAATATCCTGAAAGGAAAAAATATTATGATAATTAATAATTTTAAATTTTGCTATAGATAATTAACTGATCTTAAGAATTATTTCAGACAATAAATAATTTTAGTATTATATTAGAATTTATATTATATTGCTATATTTATCTATTATTCTGATCCACTATTATTTGAAAATTCATCATCAGATCTTAAGTTTTCAAAAGTTGTTATCACACCAATAATTACATTTTTAGACATACCAAGAGTTGCACATTGATTTTGTAAAGTATTACTCAAAACACAGACTTGGGTAAAATACTTTTTAAAAGTATTTCAAATACATTTTCTGAATACTTCAAAAAAATCATTTAAAATATGTATTTCAAATACTTTATGATATAAAGTTTTTATAAATAATATTCAAATTATATTATGTAGTAAAACCTAATAAAAGAACATTATACTCACAAAAAAAAACACTATTAATTAATACTTAATTATTATATAATTAATATTATAAAAAGTAATACAATAATCAACTGCTTTAATAGTACTACATTATAATAATAGGTAAATATATTTTATAATATTTAATACTGTATATTTAATATAAAAAAATGAATTAATATTTTTTTAATGATTTATTACACTTTAACATTAATACGTTTACAAAATTTTTATCATTCATCTTACCTCTTTTTTTTGATAAAACAGCACCACCAATGCTAAATATGCGTTCCACAGCGGCACTGCTAGGAAGTGGTGTGTTAACTTTTAAAAATGCTTTTTTAATCGTGGGCATTTCATTCAATATATTTAGATTTTTTGTAGGACTTTTTGACAAAAACCTGGTTATTTCTTGTTCTAATGAAAGATCCAATTTTGATTTATTTTCAGACCAGTTAAAATAATTATTTGCATCATCACTTATATTACTATCAGATACCTCAGATTCAGCCAAATTTGATTGTTCAAACATTTCTAGACAAGATTTTTTAAAAAATGATAATGCTTTATCTTTTTTATCATTATTGGTTAGCCAGATGGTTTTAAAAAATGGATGAGAAACCGTTGCAGATAATAAAAACGGATCAGTCAAAAAATGTTCGAAACGTTTTTCCACGCTTGTTTTTATCAAACTAACTAAACAATCACAATAAACTTAATGGTTTTTAGAGATATCATCATATTTTTGTAAGAGAATTGTAATGAAAGGCAACAAAAACCCAAAATACATTTGTTTTTCACCTTGCAATACATCAAGGCAAATGCACAATGGTTTCATAACTACAATATACTCTTCTAAAAATTCTAGATCATTTTTAGAAAACCAATTTAATTTTAAAACATCACACACTTTAGTAAACTTAGAAGGACTGTTTTTAAAATGGAAAAGAAGAAATTTTGAGGAATCAAACCAACAGTTCCAACGAGTTTGATTAGGAGTTTTTAAATAAACACCCAAATTTGTTTTAATTACATCTGCCATTTGAGATGAACGGTTTTGCTTATTCCATAATGCTTGACATTTTGAAAATGTGAGTCTACTTTGTTTCTTGTAGTTTAACATAGATGATCCTTTGGATAAAGCCTTTTCAATGTCCTAAAATTATAAACGTTATTATAAAGAAAAATTAAGATAAATAAAATAAATTTAAATGCATCTACCACTGTTGCTATTAGATTTAGAGTATGTGAAGCACATCTGAGATGTTTGGGCAAGTTATACTCAATATAATCATCCCAATTGGTTGTACATTCGGACATTAGTTCTTTATTATTCAGAACTTGGGAAATAGGAATATGAGAAAAACTACTATCGTCATCCATTTCACTATCAGCATCATCGTCAGTGTCTTCTTTGTTTTTATTTTCTTCTTCTTCAATTGAATTTTCTAAAGTTTGAATAATTTCTATATCTGTTTTCTTACTTCCATCTTGTACAATTTTATTACTTATACTGTATTGTGTTTTTCAAAAAAAAAGTATTCAAAAAGTATCCGGAATACTACCAAAGTCTGTCAAAACATTTATGATACTTAACACTTCTTTTAGTATAGTAAGTAGAACTTAACACTCACTTTTTTGTGTTGAACTTAACATTCCTGAAACAATATTAAAAAAACGTGTATATATATATATATATATATATATATATATTATATATTAAAGGTATCAGTATACATTTTTACAATTATTATTTATTTACTCATAGCCTGAGCGACATCTTTGTCAGCTTGTTCTTCTACTTCATAATTTAAAAAAATCTACCATTGATGTATTATTATTTAGCATAGCTTCACAGTTTTTGTAACAACAGACCCACCTCGTGTCACAAATTCTTAAAATATTACCTTTTTTTATTCTTAGTTTTGACTAAAGTTCAGATAATTTTAAATGGTTAGAAGGATGTGAGAAGTGAACAAATATAGCTTCTAATATATTGAACACATTACGAGCACTCTAAACATGTATAAAGTTAATAATTCATTTATCGAAATTTACATAAATAATAATTGTAAATAATTAGTATCTTATTTATACTTTTATATTTTTACAGATATCAACTACAACTAGGTACAAACTGCCGAAACTGGTAATCGGAAAAAAAGTCCCGAAAAAAAATTATTAATCTTGTAGGTACTTGTACAGTTCTATAGTAAGTTGTGCTTTGTATTTTAGTGTGTAAGTGTAATGAATAAAATGCTTGTACATATATTTGTTATCTACCATAATAAGTAATAAATAATAGAAAAAAAAGTTTACTGGAAAATTTACCAAAGTACTTATTCTTATACTGCAGTTATACAGTTGTAATTTGTACTTATTTTAGTGTGTAATGTATAGGTAGGTATAAAATATATTTGTTATCTACCATAATAACTATCATAAGCCATATATTTTGATCCTATATTAATTGGTACACTAGAAAATTTCCCATTTCCGAACATCACACACAGTCATAATATAGGTAATGAGACTGTTGCCAGTCTTTGGATGACATCGTATAATCGTATCGTTTCGTAATTTCGTTTATACATTTGTTTTTAAATTTTATATTTTGTCGCAGTTAAAATTAAAAAAATGGAGTTGGAATTAATAAATTCTAACGAAAAATACCCTCAGGTTGCGCATAAGGGATTTTTGTAAAATTTCCACAAAGAATGCTCTAATTTTCTTTGTTGGAGGTGTTCAAAAAACAGCTCTATGAAGTGTCCATGTTTTAAAAACTGATTTGAACATAACTAAGCTAACTTTTATTTCTGTAAATAACGATCATGTGCATGAATCAAATGAAAATCTTATTTCTGGGACTAAAATAAAAAATCTAATGGTGGAAAAAGCTAAACTAACAAACGATTTACCTGCTCAAATTTTCGCGGAAGTGGTATCAAACGTACCCCGAAGTATACTCGCTGAATTGCCAAAAGAAGAATATCTAAAAAGAACAATTAGAAACCACAGAGCATGTAATGATGCACCTAAACCTACTTGTGGAAACGAAATAATTATTGAAGGTAAATAATATTGTACATTTTTAAAAGTAATTTATATTTAAATTTAGTACCTACCTACGTTTAATGAATTATTATACTAAACGTAGCTTAACGCCTTAAACTAGGTACTCTCCAGTTGATTATTTTATTAAATTTAATTAAATAATATTTTTCACATAATTTTAAGTCATTAAAAAATAAATTTTATTTCTTACATATATATTTTTAATTTACTAGGAGAGTATCGGGAATATGGAAATGAAAGATTTTTGGTATTTGATAATGGCCCAAATTCTGATGATAGAATTTTAATGTTCGCCACTGATAACTATTTTTCGTTATTGGCCAAATCTGATACTTGATTTGTCAACGGAAATTTTGGCCTCGCTCCCGAATTTTTCAAGCAATTATACGTCATTCGTGTACAAATAAATTCCGTATTTGTGACATCAGTATATTGCATTCTGCAGAAAAAAAGTCAATCTACATAATATGAAAAAATATTTAGTATTTTATTAAAAGAATGTCAAGATCGTGACTTGTACCGAAATCCGAAATTTTTACATTTAGATTTTGAATTAGC
Organism: Rhopalosiphum padi; assembly: GCF_020882245.1. Taxonomy (NCBI): domain Eukaryota; kingdom Metazoa; phylum Arthropoda; class Insecta; order Hemiptera; family Aphididae; genus Rhopalosiphum; species Rhopalosiphum padi. The sequence continues at coordinate 44,863,079 of NC_083599.1, forward strand.
AGTCATAAACGTTGCAAAAATATTTTTGAAACTCATATTACGATTAACGGATGTTTTTATCATTTGTACCAATCGACACATAGAAAATTTCAGAAACTTGGTTTGTCTGGAATTTATTAAGAAGATAATAATTTTCGAAAATATGGCGGTATGATTGATGGATTAGCTTTCCACAGGATAAAGTACTGGACGGAATGACATGTCTTTCAACAGAGAAACAAAAAATAAAGAAATATCTTTCAATAATTCTTGAGACTTTGAATGAAATCGGTCTTCAATACAAGAAATAGCTGAATCAATTGCAATTAAGTACGTTTTAATTTTAAACTGTAATTTCGGGTCAATAAACGTATGATCTTCAGTTGTTTCCCCAGATAATAACTTTTTCTTTCTACTGCGCTGCATGGGTAATGGAGTAAATGTAAATTCCGATTTGTTCATATACGTAGTTGCTTCATTATACAAATTGTTAAATGTATCATCAGATCTTAAGATTTTAAGGCTGCTAGAAACTGCTCGAAGACTATTTACTGCACCTAATAAATCAATATCTTGACTTTGAAAAATTTTTGGTCACTGGGTCTAAAATATTAAATAAATTTTTATAACAGATTGCTGTCAAAACAAATCTTTCAGACAAAAAAAAATCTATTAAGCCCGTAGCTTTAGATCTTGCTTTAAAGTCTGAATTTTCAATTATTTTGATCTGTTCTAATGTATTAATAACTATGTCGTATGTTAATAATACTGTATTCAAAGCTGATGAGTATGACAGCCAACGAGTGGTTTCTACTCTTTTAAGTCTATGCACTCTCTCTTTAGGATTTTTTTCTTTTTGCATATTTTCATATATTGCTACGCGCTTTTTACTTGTTGAAATCAACGAGTACAACTGCTCCAGATTCCCAAATGTATCAACTGCATTAGCTGAACAACTTGACATTTGAACAACAACCAAACTAAGTCTATGTGCATAGCACCAAGTATAAATCGCTGCTGGGTTTATTTCTCTGATAAAAGCTTGTAATCTTTCATATTCACCATGCATATTGCTGGCTCCGTCATAAGATTGACCGACCAGTAGTAATTTCAAATTCAAATCATTTTCTATGCATAATTCTTGGAATACGGAAAATAATTGTCGACCAGTAGTCGTAGATGTTTCTCTAAGCCCTAATAACCGTTCTCGTATGACTGGAGAATGTTCAATTGTACAAACATAACGAATTATAAATGCTAGCTGTTCTTTTCTAGAGCTATCAAATGTCGTGTCAATTGAAACACTAAAAAAATTGTTATGACCTAACTCTTTTTTTATAGTTTCTTTTATACATTTTGAAACAGAACCTATTAATTGATTTTGTCTCTGCCATGAAATAAAACTAATTTGATTTCTTCCCTGTATTTGAAGACGATCTATATATTATACAGCCAAGCTAGGAGAAAATTTACAAACAAGTTGTACTAAGTCTTTAAAATTGCCTTTTATTTCCTCAGACCAGCCTTCTCGATGACATCTAAATGGTAAGGAATGTTGTCCAAGAAACAGCGTTATATCAATTAAAATATTAATTATTTCACGATTTTCTGCTATTTGATTTCTTTTATGTGCATACATTTGTGGAAGAATAGCCATCGATGAATATTTAATTTTTACAACGATTGAAGCATTGATATGAACTTCTGTTTTTTCATGTCCACTTATATCTGTAAGACGTTGCCATGCATAAAATCCATCATAGGTCCAAGATTTTTGAGCATTTTTACCAAAGAAAATACAGTGTAAACAATAAAATCGTTTGCTACTCAGAGAATAGCTCAACCAATCTCTCCAAAGACGACCACCATTTGGCAAAGATTTATAATATTGATCACTGTTAAAACGATGTCCGTGTTCTTGAGGAAAATTGCCACCAGAAAGTTCATGCTTCTTTGGCTGAAAAGGTTTACGAATTAAGGACATCTTTTCTTCCAATGATAAATTCTTGACAGAAGTAAATAAATTTGGATCAAATGATAACATTTTTGACCGATCTACAATAAGATAATAATTTAAAATTTGGTTAATCAAAAATAATATTTTGTTGCAATTCAAATAATATTAATATAAAAATTTGTACCTACCAGTTTCATTTAAAGAACTAGACTTAGCTATATTCTGTTCTACTGGCTCATCACTAAATGCACTAGAGCTTGGTTCATTTGAAAATACTAAAATAATATTTTATTAAATAAAGTTAACTTTTTATATTTTCAAAAAACTAGTTACTTATTAGTTAATTACATTTTCAATATTTTTATGAATACATAGTAAATAGTATTTAACATAAACGATTGTAGTTACCGATTTCATTTAAAGAGCTAAACTTAGCTATATTCTGTTCTACTGGCTCATCACTAAATGCACTAGAGCTTGGTTCATTTAAAAATACTAAAAAATATTTTATTAAATAAAATTATTTTTAAGTTATTAATAATTGTATATAAATGCATTTAGTAGTGTATCCTTAAAAGTTTCAACAAAATTAATTGATATGGTAGTATTCTCTCTATTTAGGTACCTAACTTAAAATAATATCAATACAGCCACCACTATAATCTTAATCATTTAGTAAATTAAATCCAATTTGATTATTCTAAAATTAAATAATATTTGCTTAAATATATATATTATATTGCTTATATTAAAAATGCAAATACCTATTAGTTTAAAAAAGTCATATACTGTAATATTTTTGACCAGGTTTATTTTACTATACTTATGTTTAAGTTAAAAATAAATAAACTTTCTAATTATTAGATAATTAATAATTATCAATGAAATATAATTTTTATTTTATATTTTTAGAGAAAAATAATACTCTTTATCAATTACTTTTAATATTTCAAATGAAAATAGATCTCTATTTATTAGTGTCTCATCACATTACGTTACATATAGAGTGTATTAATTATTTAATACATTTAGTAAGACTGGTACAAATATTTAATTGGTATTTGTAAAATTTGTAACAAATAAATATTAGATCATCTAATTTACCTACCTATAATTTATTAAATATATATTTAAACAAAATGAAGCTAATTATGAAAAAATAAAAAATACTTACTTTTTTTTGGTAAGACTTGGACTTCTTCCAATTCATCACTTCCACGTTTTTTTGAATAAAAGTTTGATAAGTCATTAACAATATTAAGTTTTTTCAGTTTTGAAATACTACAAGACTCTTGATGTCTTTTCCAATTTGTATAATTTAATAAAGACAAACAGCCGAATAAGCAATCGTATTTGATATTTCAAAAACAAAATATGAAATGCTCATATGCGTTGAATGTTGAACGTTCACTGTTCAGATGTTCAGTCGATTTTGAAGAAAATAAAATTATTTAGTTGATAATAAGGAATCAGCAGTAATCCGTATTTTCCAACTATTTAGTATTTATAGACATGTACGACGAACGGGCGTGCAGAATACATGGTTTATTAGTTTAAATATTATTTAAAATTTTGTAATCATACATTATTGAAAATACGTTACGTTGGCACAATGTCAAAGGCGATAGCGGGTTTATATAAATAAATAGTTCTAATTCAGCGGTTCTCAAACTTTTTTGTTCGCGGAGCCCTTATATTCCTAAAAAAAATTACGGAGCCCCAAAAATCAGAAATGTCTATATGAGACAACTAAAATTCATAAAAAAAATGATGCCAATTGTAAATGATTTGCTTTTTATTTTTATTTTCTGTAAAATACGAATATATACAAATTATTCAATTAATATTAATTTAATTAGAAAAAAATAACATAAAATTTTAGCAATTTATTTATTTATTAATGTGATCCGTGATGTTGGCTTTTTTTATTGACCAGTATTTTTATATTTGGCTTGATAGGCGAGAGTTGAATACGCATATCTGCTTCAGCATCCAATTTATTACGATATTTGGTTTTCATTGATGCATATGATGAAAATCCGGTTTCACATAGATATGTTGTTGCGAAAGGAAGAAGTGCTAAGATAGCTTTTTTAGCCAGAGATTGATATTCGTTAGTAATACTGCTACTGCACCAAAAATCTGTTAATGATATTTTATCAAATAAAGTTTTTAAAGATGAATCGGTGGTCATTTCAATAAATTCTTCATACTCCGTTATAGATAAATCTTCGGGCTTATCGTTGATTAAAAACGGATTTTTAACCCAATTATATCGTTGGATAAATTCTATGTCTTTACTTTCTGGAAAATATTTTTCTAATGACGATAGTATTTCATTTAAATGTTGTTCAATTTCGCCATATATTTCATCAAAATCTTCAATATTACCATCAATCGATTCTAAATATTCCTTTAACAAAAAAAAACTATCAATTTTATGTTGAGAAAAACACACAGCCCAAAATTTAATTTTTTTTTTTAAAGCTCGAATTTTGTCATTTGCCGTGAAAACGGTGGTCATTTTACCTTGTATTGATAAGTTCACTTCATTCAATTTTGTAAAAATATCAGCCAAGTAACTAAGTCGAAATAACCAAATTTTATCACTAAGTCTGAGCTGTAAATTAAATGGGTGATCGGTGAAAAAAACGTACAATTCATTGCGCAATTCGAGTAAGCGTACAAGTGTTTTTCCCCGAGAAAGCCATCTTACTTCGGTATGGTAAAGTAGTGATTTGTGCATACTTCCCATATCTTCACACAAAATTGTGAACAGTCTTGTGCTCAATGGTCGAGATTTTACGAAATTTATAATCTTCACTGCCTCATCAAGTACATTTTTAAGAGGTATTGGCATCTTTTTAATAGCAAGTGCTTGACGATGAAGAATGCAATGACTATTACTACAATTGTTGGTTACTTCTTTAATTCGCGAAACCACGCCAGCAGTTTTTCCAACCATTGCCTTCGCTCCATCTGTACAAATATCAATACAATTATCCCAAGTCAATCCTTCTATTTCAAAACAATTGTTCAACATATTGAAGATTTCATAACCAGTTGTATAAGTGGACAAAGGTTGACATAATAAGAGGTCTTCTTCAAGAGAAGTTTGATATTTATACCTAACGAATACAAGCAATACAGCTAATCCAGAAACGTCAGTGGATTCGTCCATTTGTAAAGCAAAATTATTACATTTAAGACGAGATATTAATTCCGATTTTATGTGAGTTGATATATCGTTAATTCTACGCCTAACAGTATCGTTGGAAAGCGGAATAGTATTTATTTTTTTGACTGCCTTTTCATCTAACATACAACTAACAATATCAGTCACGCAAGGTTTGATTAGACTTTCGGCAATTGTATGAGCTTTACCAGCCTGAGCTATACGATAACTGACCATATAAGATGCCTCTGTTGCTTTTTCATTTTCCGTTTTTGTTACTTCAGCTATAAAGTTCTTATTCTTTAAAAGTTGATCACGCAATCGAATAAAATAATCAACAGGTTTATCTTTGACGTTTGTATGGTTAGTTTCCAAATGACGGCGCAATTTGGCTGGCACCATTGAACTATTCGGAAAAACTTTACTACATACAACGCACTGTGGATAACTATTTTCATGTATGAAACCAAAAGAGATATAATTTTCGTCATATTTTCTTCTTTTACTTACTGTAGTGGCAGATGTCCCTGTATCAGATTGTTTGTTAGGTGGACTATTTGCTCTTTTTAAACTCGCACTATTATTCGGTGTGACACATTTATTTTCATTTGCATCTGATGAGGATGATCCCACTGTATTTCTTGATTTGTTAAGCCAACGATCCATTTAAATTTTTATTCACAAAAAAAAATTGTCAACAATAAAAACAATTGATGGTAAAATAGGAAACACGTAATACGAAATAAACACCGAAATAACAATATTTGCGTCAGCGGCCGATGAATAACGAGTAATGACTGAAGAATCAAGAAATTATTAGAACTTCGTAGAATGTAGATTGTGCTATTGTAGATAAGTAAACTAAATAATTATCGTACCATTTGTCAAATGAACGAAAAACCCGACTTTTATCTAATCTCATTTTGACAATGACACAAAATATGACATATGTGGATTTATAAATACCTATTTTAAAGTTTTAAATGTTTAAATGTTTAAAATAATACATATTGGTACGGTCCAAATAGTATTGATTATAAAAATAAAAATTTAACTAAGAAATATAATAATAATTTAATAATTTAAATTTAATTAATACAGATATTCTCAGGGAGCCACAGAGCCCCTAGACTAATCTCGCGGAGCCCTAGGGCTCCGCGGAGGACAGTTTGAGAACCGCTGTTCTAATTTGTACATTATACAGTTTGTGAAGTTAATAGGACGTCATACCCGATACCCGCATGTTGTCTCCATCTTACACACGTACGACATAGACAAAACGCATTTACGCAGTCTGAGTAGAACTCGCTCAATTTTGGTTCTAGTCAACGTAAATATATCTGCTATAAAATTAAAATATGACAATATTTCGGAAAGCAAGAAGCTGAATTTTTCCATTATTTCCAATATAACGTTCATTATAATCGTTTAGAATTAGCGAAATTTCAAAAACTTTAAATAACTTAACTTTTAAAAAAAAACTCAGCGTCTTGCCCTCCTAAATATTGTCATCTTTTAATTTTATAATAGGTATATTTACTCTAGAACCAAAATTAAGCGAGTTCTACTCAGATTGCATAAACGCGCTTTGTCTATATCTAAGACATCCAACTATTTGGAAATTAATTAGGAAAATAAAAAAAGAAATTTCCGCAGATGAAGCGAAAACTGGATAAAAACTAGGGCAAACTCGGACAGTAGAAAAACGGCTGCAAAATTTATGTATACAAATACAAGCGGGAAATATCGGTGTTTTAGATTTTTAACAGCCGTATGTCATAATATAAGAAAAAGGTTACCTAATTATAATATTACATTTATATTATATATATATTATTTAAATTAAATTAAATTATATTTTAATATGTGATTTAAGTAAGTAATTAACATTTTTTATGATATTATATGACTTTTTATGTATTTATATATTCATTGGGACTTTTTTTCCGCGATTCGTACAAACTATGTGCCATGCAATGTGCGTATATTGCACTAGGATATAATTCCTTAATTTTGGCTTGTACACCATTAAGTTTTCCACTCATAAAACTCGCTCCATCATAAGACGATAGATCGACGAACAAAACAGACAATTATTCATTAGTGGTTTAAATTTCCAGACAATAAATAAATCACTTAGAGACTTTTTGAGCAATGGGGTGAATTAGAAGGAGCTTTTGTTAAGAGACGCCCTCTAACTAATGAGTAACCAATTGTTTTTATTTTGTTAAATATATTAATAAGTCATTTATCATTTTTTTAATGTTTGAATATTTAGATCTCGGGGATTTAGATTTGTTTTTTTATTCTCAATCCTATATAGTTGATCAGGCCTTGTCAAATACGCCTCATACAATAGATGGTTGTGAAGTTGAAACCAAGCTTGCTTTACCTCTTCCGTATGACATTTACAAATCATGTTTTTATTTTAATTTATTTAATTAATGAAAAAAAAAATGTAGTATTATATTTAAAGTTAGTCTGTTAAACATTGGAGTAAAATTAATTATCGTAAGACTACTTATACATGACTTATTCTTTAATTAAATGAATTAATTTTTTTTTGCGATAGAGAAAACTCATTGGTGACTTAAACTTCCAGACAACAAATACATCACAATAATAGATTGACATTTTAATGGAGTACGATTATTAGATATTAATACAATTTTCTTTATTTTAACACATCAAAATAAAACTAAATAGGTTTGATTATTCTTAATATTTTCTTTTTTTTTTCTTTTCTTAGGTAATTAATGAATTAAATATCACAGTTGATGTAAAAAAAGTATTTGTTTCTGGTATAAACAAGCAATCAGAACATGATCTTCTTGTATATTTTAGACAATTTGACAATATCACTTTTTTAAAAACAGTGAGTGATAAACTGATAAATATACTGGCAAAATTAAAGGATTTGGATTTATTAAGTATGTTGTCAAAGCTGCAGCTGACAAAGCTATTTGTAAGTAACATAAATACACATTCATAATCATTATAAATTAAATGATAAATACATTTTATTTTGTTGATTTAAATAAAGCGATCAGAAGTCATCTAGTTTCTTTGGGATATTGAACGTAGAAAAAGCTATTAAACCCGATTCACACTGTTGCGGCACGGCACGGACCGTCACAGCATGTAACGGCACGACAAATCGTCCACATATTCACACTTTACAGGCATCGTCCGTCACCCACCGTCAAATTGTATTGAATTTTGTTTGATGTTACCTGACAATACTCGACAAAAGCTGGATGTTCAATTAAAGAATACGGAGATACAGTACTAATTATGAGCTGTAAATTAGCATTATCAAATTCAGCTTGACTTAAAGTTTTTGAACGAACTTTTCCAACTTCACATAGTTTCAATTGTTTTTTTGGTTGTTGATCAGACAATGCTTCATTTGATTTTTTTTTTGTACAAATATTAAATGCATTTAAATGATTGTGATGCACAAGCTGAAAAAATATTATTTATAAATTAATAATTATAAATAATATTTAAATATTTAATAAATTAAAATATATTAGACAAGTTATAGATTTTTATAAATGTCTGATAACTGGTTAGCATATTTTATATTAGTTTTAATTTTAGCATTCTATTTATTTGCACTTTTTTTAACCTTCTTCTAGAAAGGTTTATAAATGTTGACAAATACAAATAAGAATTAAATGCTAAATTGCATCTATAATAAGTAATAACAATACATTAAAAAAAAGGAAAAATTATTATTTCCTTTTATAACTAGGTAGGTACACAAATTTCATTACCATATTCTTATAAATTAATTTACACTTTCCAATAATTTAAGTATCTACAACTAACCATTATTTAACAATTATATATTTTTATAATTTATGAATACTTAGCATACTTTGATATGTGTTCTTAGATTTGAGTTGGATGTTTGAGAAGTGGAAATCCTTTTATTTTTTGGTTTGCATAAAATGCACCTGAAATATAAATTTGGTCCATCATCTTTATTTGACAATTGTTCAAAATAATCTTGTAAGAATGGCCATTGTAATGTTAATTCAGTTTCAGTAGTTTCACACATGACAAAATAATCTTGATGCTGAAAGACATTAAAGAATAAGATACAATAAATTCAAAAAAAAATAAACATATCCTTCCAATTCAATATTAATTATTAATTAATATTTAATAATTGTAATTGTTACTTACCCTTATTGACAACAATTTTTGAATTTGATGAATATTTTTAATATTAATATTTTAATTATTAACGTGCATACCACAGTTTTCAGAAGACAGAACAGTCTGCACAATAATAAATTAATGAATAATTTGTGCTGTTACTGTATAAGTGTATAAAATATTAAAATATAAGAATAATCAAAAGTTTACAAGTCACAACACAACTGAATAGTGAATACTAATAAAATTACAGGCCCATATTATCATACCAGAAAATCGTCAAATCGATAATTTGTTTTTATTTTTAGACTTTTGTGTTGGTGTTTACTATTTATTTTTTCCCGAAATTACGAAGTCGTGCCCGTTGATTTTCGTTTGTCGATAGCAATAATATTATACAATATTATAGGTATATTTATATTATTATTATGGAAGATACTGAGATACTAATACTGTTTAGGTACTATTTATATTATCAATTATGTCTATATTATATTATTATTATTATTGTTATTTGGTACTTGGTAGTTGTTATAATTAATTAAATAATATTAATAACATAAAACCATTTGCCTTTTATTATAAAATATTTTCTAATATATACAGGGTGTTCCTTTAGAGTACAGAGTGATTGGAAAAATAAAATTTTTAAATAATAAATTCACAATAAAAATATATTTTTTGACATGAAAACGACTGAAATAGTGAATGCAAAAAAAAAATAAATTGACTTAACATGAAAAATAAATTCGTTAATTTCACGTTAATTAATAAATAAATTTAGTAAGTTAATAGTTCAGTTAATGAAAATCCAAACATAACTAGTTAAGTTAATAAGTTAAAATTAACTTAACTTTTAACTTAACTTTTAACTTAATAACTCGTTAATGCCCAGCCTTGATATTTTTAGATGCAAAATAACAATCTCTAAAAGTTGAGTAACATGACTTTTTGTCGTAAGTTTAACGAATTTTAAACAAACTAAAAAAAAAACTAATAAAAATCAATTTTTTTATAAAATATAAAAAAAACGCAAATTTTCAACATCAATTATCAACCTTAGTTTTAAACTAAACTCATTATATTTTAACTTAATTTTGTTGAGAATTTAGCGTTCTATATTTTAAACCCGATTACATTTTTTGATAAATCTTATATTTTTTAGGTTATTATCGAAAAACTAAAAAAAACTCAAAATTTTGGAGCTGTTTTTCAAGATGGCGGCCAACGCTCACCTCGGAGGTGGGGAAAAACCTATTTTCCTAATAACACACCTATGCTTAAACAAATAAAATAATTTCTAGCTTTCCACTCATTAATTCCGAATTCAAATCTAATTTGACTAGCCTAACAATGGATAAAAGAAAAATATTTGATATTTTTTAAATTTCGTAGTTACTAAAAACGATGATTTTTCGCTTACAAACAATGTGGAATATAGCACTCAAACAGAAACCATTCAGGTTCAGAATAGACCCATTGATAAACCCGTTTTACTTGTATCTAGTTCAACATTATCAAATAATTATATGGATATGGACTCGGGTCCTATAAGACCTATGTGGTTATGTTAAAGGTAAAAAAATAAAAATAAAAATAAAAAAATAAATATAAAAATACTTTATTATTGATGAATACTTTTCTTTGATTATTAAATTAAACTTAGGTTTATCCAAAAACGTCAAAAACCAAATTTGGCACACAAAATCGTTCACCTCAGTTAACTATACACATTTTGATTGTCTCGAGTATAGTGTTAAAATGAATGCAGTATTTTGCTTGTCGCGTCTTTTAAAATAACTATTGAAATTCAGAAAACACTTTCTTCAACACAATTGAAGATGATTACATAATTACATATGATTGGTATTTATTTTTTTTTTACTGTAGATTTCCTCTAAATTAAAATGTCATGAATATACTATAACTCATTCAAATAGTCTTACCAAAATGGCTGAGTATAAAAACAGTATAATAAATGGGTCAATAATATATAAAATAATTCCCTTTCATCAACAACAAATCATCAAAAATCGTAACTATTTGTTTGATAGATATTGGCGATATAGCGTTATATCTAGGAAAACAAGGAATTGCCTTCAGAGACCACGATGATGTCTACAAAAATTAACTTAAGTAGCTGGAAAGTTCAAGAAGACCTGATAACAATGTATGCTGATCAAGTTAAGGAAACAATCTTTAACCAAATAGTCAATGTTAGCTTTTTGCATTAATGTATGAAGAAGCAAGGTAATATTAAATAGCTCCTAGTGTTTTTTATTTACATGAAAATAGTTACATTATATGTGGTTGTTTAGGTGTTTTAGAGAAGAACAATTATTGATTTGTGTAATATAACTTATAAGTCGTATATGAAAACTTTCTAGGATTTGTCAATGTTTCAAGTGGCCAGGATACAAATAATATTTTAGCAGCTATAACTGATTTTTTTTAAGACTCAAACTATTGATATAAGTATTGATATAGTTTTAAGTACTCTTAAAATAATAGCTCAGTCTTATGATGGAGCGAGTTTTATGAGTGGAAAACTTAATGGTGTACAAGCCAAAATTAAGGAATTATATCCTAGTGCAATATACGCACATTGCATGGCACATAGTTTGTACGAATCGCGGAAAAAAAGTCCCAATGAATATATAAATACATAAAAAGTCATATAATATCATAAAAAATGTTAATTACTTACTTAAATCACATATTAAAATATAATTTAATTTAATTTAAATAATATATATATAATATAAATGTAATATTATAATTAGGTAACCTTTTTCTTATATTATGACATACGGCTGTTAAAAAATCTAAAACACCGATATTTCCCGCTTGTATTTGTATACATAAATTTTGCAGCCGTTTTTCTACTGTCCGAGTTTGCCCTAGTTTTTATCCAGTTTTCGCTTCATCTGCGGAAATTTCTTTTTTTATTTTCCTAATTAATTTCCAAATAGTTACTATATTTATACTTAAGGTGAGAACACCAATATGAACGAAATTTACGCGTGGTCATCAAATAACAACAATATAAAAATAATATTATTATTGCAGTTGAATAATAATAATAATAATGATACACCTGTAGTTAATATATATTCCTAATATTAGTGAACGGTGAACCGAGATTTTTCTCTGAGGTTTTCCAAGCTTTAAAGACTTTGAGCCCTGAAGACAAAGAATGCAATTTGTTGTTTAATGCAATAATCATAAAAAACAAGTAATTTGGGACAAGAAAACTCATAAATTTGTTGACTACAATTATTTTGGTGGTGAAGTATGTGTAGAGAGTTCAGAAACAGCAGCAACAGAAGTGTTATTGTTTATGTTAATCAGTTTAAATGGTAAACGGAGGTTACCAATTAGTAGAGCCCGGATTTATATGCATTTAAAAAGTGTCAAATATGATGCAAATATGCAAAGAAAAAGTGGCTAAATATGCAATTATATGCATTATTTTAAACTTTAAAAAATGTGTTTTTTTTTTTAAAAAACCCATACTTTTACCCAAAGAAAATTCTAAATATTTTATCAAAAACAAAAAAAAAATTGAAAATATCCACTGCTATATATTAAATCAATCTACAACTTTTAGGAAACTTAAAAAAGAGAATACAAATAAAAAAAAACTAAAATCCTCTATAAATATTTTAGATCATTTGAAATTACTCTCAAAAAATAATAGATAACTTAAAAAAATTACAAATATTTTAAAAATTAAATATTTTAAACATTAGTAAATAATAATATAAATTTTAAAACTTGTCAGAACAATATAATTAAAATATTAAAATAGGTTCTTTTAATAATTTTCAAAACAGTGAACAATAATATATTTTTCCATATTTTCTGATGTCATTGAAGTTCTTTTTTCAGTTAGAATTGATTTATATGTACTAAACGACCTTTCCACATCCACCGAAGTTATTGGTGCAAACTTCATACATGAACACATAGAAGGAGTTAAGTTTGATGGCATGATACTGTTTTCTTTCCCTGACAAAATTGCTGTTATCTGTTTCGCGGTTTGGAATCCAACATTTTTTTCAATTAAATAAAACGATTTTTCTTGAATTATTTTTCCTTTTTGTCCTGGTACTTTTTCCATAGCCAAAATAACATTATTTACAATTTGAGTAGAATCACACAAAGTTAAACTAGAATGTTCCAAATTTTTTATACTTTTCACTAGTATAAAAAAATGAGATTGAATAAATGTAAGGTCACTTTTAACAGATTCCAAATTTAGCATATTAATACATTTTTGTATACTAACAACATTTTTATCTTCTAATTTCTCTAAAATTATTTTAAGATCATCAAAATGATCTGCACAAAAATTAGCTGCTTTAATCCATGTCCCCCATCTGGTTAGTATTGGTTCTGGCGGCAAAGGTATACTGGGCATTATTTCTTTGTATACATCTACTCTCTGAGGTGCTTTAAGAAATACTTTTTTTAAATTACTTACCAAAGTATTTACATTGGGGTACATTTCTCTAACTTTTTCTGCTAGACGCTGGATCATATGAGCAAGACATGAAATGTGTATCATATTAGGAAAAAATACGTTTAGTGTTTTACCAGCTTTCATCATATATGGCGCTGCATCGGAACATAAAAGTAATACTTTTTCATCATTCCCACCATGAGGCCACAATATTCTTAAGCTGTCATTTACAAAGCGAGAAATTGTCGAATGATTAGTTTTATCTAATTTTTTGCATGAAATTAAAAACGGTTTACTAGGATTTTGTTCATTTAAAACACCAACTAAAAGGTTTGCAATATAACTACCGTTGATATCTGTAGTTTCATCAACGATTAAATATATATACGAGTCCCCAATTTTTTCTCGAATTTTTTCAATTGTTCTTACATAACATGGATGTAAGAAAGACTTTCGTAAAGTGCTTTCATCAGGAATGTGTTTTTTTGTATGATTTTGTAAAAAATCGCGGAAGACTGGATTTTGTAGCTTAAACCAAGGTATATTTGCTGCTATGAGGCTCAAACACAAATCTTCATTAAAACTTGATGTGTTTGGTTTGGTTTCATCTCCCAACAACATTTGTTTACTATTGTTAGAACTTTTTTTCAAACATTTCAAATGAAACTCGGTAGTTACATGTTGCGTTATTTGAAATTTTTTGTTACAACGCACCTGGCGATCACAAACTTGACAATAAACTACTAATCCACTAGTGGTAAATACAGTTTTGTCACGATTGTAAAACTCAACCCATCGAGGTATGGATGAACTCAAATTAGATTTAATTTTTGGCATTTTGTCTTTTTTTCAAACGAGGCAAAACACACACAACTGCGGACACACACATTGACAGACGAACGATGGTCGATAACTGCGTATTAAATATTAATTAATTGATATCGTGTCGGGTGGTGGCTATTATTAGGTGCCGGTCGACATGGCAGCCGAGAATTTCCGACCGCCGGTATATTGGAATTTAACAAAAGCAGATTTATAAATATAACTTATATAACGATAAGCGAATACACGATGTCGATGTGATTATTTATAAAATGATATCGACATAGTAAGCTGAGACGCGAGTGTATATTTATTAGTGGTTAATTATTAAAAACCCATTAAATATTCATGTTATATGCATTTATGAACAAATATGCAATAACCCTCGAAATATGCAAAATATGCAATATAAAATTTGGAGTTTAAATTCGGCGTGTTATGAATCGTGGACATTTTAAAACCCCATAGACGTGCATACACTTAGTGCAAACATGCAAATGCATATAAATCCGGGCTTTACCAATTAGATATTTTTTCAAAAATAACCTAACCTGTTGTCCAAGCTGAATTAATTAAATCAGCACTTTAGCATACTAATCAGAATTGTAAATATAAGGAGATACATAGTTACATGTGGTGGAGCATTCACAAACTAATTATAAGAATGTGAGTTTGGCGATGATTTTAATTCAATTAAATTTTTGTTTAAAGTGTTTAAACATTTAATTAACGGAGAAAAAATTTTTTTAACCCAGATGCTTGTCTTATGATTAAATTTGGTTATTGAATGTATGACAGGAGAAATGAAATGGTGTTATTTTGAATATTTACATAAATTATAGACTAATTTAACTCTAAAATTTGCAAATAAAATATCTAATGTTTGTATCAATTGGTAACAAAATAAAATGAAGATAAAGATAGCTGTACAACTGTCGAGTTCTTCAACAGCCAATGCATTTCAATATTTAAAAAATAATAACTATAAAAAATAGACCAAATATTTGATTTTTTTAAACTCTAGATCCCCAATTTCAAAAGGTTATAAAAGTCCAATTTGAACACTGTATTAAGATTTATTAATTTAGTTGACTTATATTAACGTTATATTCACTTTACTTTTACTATTTTTGTTTGTATTACGAGTTTCCTTATCAAACATGGGTGCTAACGTAAGTAAAGTTGACCAAATTGATTTCAAAAGAAAATATTTTATTCATATATATTTGTATTTTGTGCATAATCCTAATCATTAACATGAATGATATAACCAAAGAATTTTTTTACGATAGATCGACGAACAAAACAGACAATTATTCATTAGTGGTTTAAATTTCCAGACAATAAATAAATCACTTAGAGACTTTTTGAGCAATGGGGTGAATTAGAAGGAGCTTTTGTTTAGAGACGCCCTCTAACTAATGAGTAACCAATTGTTTTTATTTTGTTAAATATATTAATAACTAATAAGTCATTTATCATTTTTTTAATGTTTGAATATTTAGATCTCGGGGATTTAGATTTGTTTTTTATTCTCAATCCTATATAGTTGATCAGGCCTTGTCAAATACGCCTCATACAATAGATGGTTGTGAAGTTGAAACCAAGCTTGCTTTACCTCTTCCGTATGACATTTACAAATCATGTTTTTATTTTAATTTATTTAATTAATGAAAAAAAAATGTAGTATTATATTTAAAGTTAGTCTGTTAAACATTGGAGTAAAATTAATTATCGTAAGACTACTTATACATGACTTATTCTTTAATTAAATGAATTAATTTTTTTTTGCGATAGAGAAAACTCATTGGTGACTTAAACTTCCAGACAACAAATACATCACAATAATAGATTGACATTTTAATGGAGTACGATTATTAGATATTAATACAATTTTCTTTATTTTAACACATCAAAATAAAACTAAATAGGTTTGATTATTCTTAATATTTTATTTTTTTTTTATTTTCTTAGGTAATTAATGAATTAAATATCACAGTTGATGTAAAAAAAGTGTTTGTTTCTGGTATAAACAAGCAATCAGAACATGATCTTCTTGTATATTTTAGACAATTTGACAATATCACTTTTTTAAAAACAGTGAGTGATAAACTGATAAATATACTGGCAAAATTAAAGGATTTGGATTTATTAAGTATGTTGTCAAAGCTGCAGCTGACAAAGCTATTTGTAAGTAACATAAATACACATTCATAATCATTATAAATTAAATGATAAATACATTTTATTTTGTTGATTTAAATAAAGCGATCAGAAGTCATCTAGTTTCTTTGGGATATTGAACGTAGAAAAAGCTATTAAACCCGATTCACACTGTTACGGCACGGCACGGACCGTCACAGCATGTAACGGCACGACAAATCGTCCACATATTCACACTTTACAGGCATCGTCCGTCACCCACCGTCAAATTGTACCCACTAGCGTAGAAACTTCATTTTCAGTTGTTAGTTACACACGGCTAGTCTGTGAAGTACAGTGTTCTATACTGTTCAGTAAAAAAATTATAAAATGTTTCGTCATTTTTCAACGCCAGATTTTGCTATTATAGTAATTTTATTAGACGAAGAAGAAAACAGTAGAAAGAATGTTCAACAAAAGTCTGAACGAAAAAGAAAAATTTGGGTGCATGATATCTTAAAAAAAAGAAAAACTGAAGGTGAATTTGCAATCCTATGTCGCCAACTCGAGGATCACGAGGACAAGTTTTTTAAGTATTTTCGAATGTCCAGGTTTCAGTTTAATACACTTTACCTGAAAATAAAAAATGAAATTTCAAAACAAAATACACAATTTAGAGAATGAATACCGGCTAAAGAAAAATTAGGTGTATGTTTGAGGTAAGTGATATTATTATTTTAAGTAGAAATCATTATTTAATTTTTATTTAAGTCTATGAGCAACATTTATAATATTGTGCTACCTAGTGAAATTGTTATTATTTTAATCAAGTTCAAAGAACTTATAAGCATATATAATATATATATTATATAACCAATTTCATAGAAAATCGCACATTCAGAGTCAGAGCAAACAACTTCCTTTCAAATATGTTCATTCAAGAAAACGGTGTCCCTCAAGGATCGGCCCTCTCAGTCTCCCTTTTCCTAGTCGCCATTAATGACATTACTGAAAACTGTTTGCATCCCGTTAAATTCAATCTATATGCTGATGACTTCAACTTCTGGTGCAGAAGCAAAAGTATAAACACAATCCAAAGCCTTCTCCAATCTGCAGCAACTAAATTAGAAAACTGGGCAAAAAAAACTGGGTTCCAATTCTCCCCACAAAAACCTAGCTGTACAATATTCACAAAAAAAAGGAACGCTGTTGCTCTAAAAATAACAATTGATAGAACCGAAGTTGCTTACAGAAACTCTACTAAAATGCTTGGCGTCATCTTTGACAGACGTTTATCGTGGTCTCCATACATAAAGCAGTTAAAAACCTCCACCTGCAACTCAGTTAAAATTTTAAAAATTCTCTCCCATACCACCTGGGGTGGGGAAACAAACACACTCATTAAAATCCATAAAACATTAATCCAGTCCAAACTTAACTATGGCTCATTACTCTACAGAACTGCATCTAAATCCCTACTAAACTGGCTTGACACAGTTAATAACTGTGGCCTGAGACTTGCATTAAGAGCTTTTCGTAGCAGCCCCGTACTCAGTATATATAACCTCGCCGGCGAAATCATTCCCGAGATAAAAAGACTGGAATCATACCTCATATATGCAGCAAGATCCGCAAAATTAAACAACACCATCCACGAAAAAAATAATCCCCTTTTCTTAGAAGAGATGAGAAACTGCAACTTAGACATCTCGCAAATCATAAACAAAGAAAAAAACGTCCAACCTCCGTGGGCTAACGCATACGCAATCAATACTGAACTCAGTTGTTTGCCCAAACATCAAACCTCTCCACATATATTCAAAAACTTTTTTAAAAGCATCATAGATCACTACAAAGACTTCCAGGAAGTATACACCGATGGTTCAAAAACTAATGAAGGAGGAGTAGGTTTCTCGATAATATTTCCAAATAAAAAAATATTACACAAACTTCCTAATATTTGCTCCATATTCATAGCCGAAATTATTGCCATCCTAATATACTCCGTTTCACGAGAGAAGGTACACGAGTCGCGCATCCGACTGCCGCCGTCAAACAGCGCGGAGGCCAAATTTCCCCCTACTTTTTACTGCCCGGCGGCTAGCCAAATCGATTATACACCCCGATAACATTCGGTGTAACGTGTATACAGCGTACTATAGTGTTTACCATCACTAAAATATTATGAGTGATACAGGTATTTTTTTTGTTATAAAATAATAGTAAACACAAGTTAATATTTATTTAATTTGTATATTTTCAATAAATAAGAATAAGAATGTATAAAAAAAAATAATAAGTACTTAATATTTCATATTAGTCGGAATCCGAAGTTGTCTCCCCTGTTATTGTGAGTACATGAGTGGTTGAAGCATTTTCTTCTAACATTTCTTCTGAAATACAATCAATATCCCACATCTTGTTTTCTTCTGCGATGGTGTGTTTTACAAAATTTGCCCATATTTCCGGAGAAACTTTTTTAACTCCATCTATCAACAATTGCCGTACATCATTCAATTTGTACGTAGAATTGTTCTGCCTCACGTGATTTTTTACCACCGACCATGCTAATTCAATTGGATTTAATTCGCAATGGTACGGTGGTAAACGTAGGACAATTTTATTATATTTTTTTGCTTCTTCGTCAATGACGTATTTATCAACAGGTCGAAACTGTTGAACCTTGTCTAACAGTTCAATTTTGAGCCATGTTTTGTCAACCTCTACATTCTTGTCTTGCAACCATTGAACGATTTTATTTTTTGTCCAAGACTTTGTTGGTATTGGGTCTTTTTTCACTAAATGGTACGACGCATTGTCCATCACTATCACAGAATTTTCGTTCAATAGAGGTAAGACTCTACAAAACCATTCAAAAAATGAATCACCATTCATTTCGTCGTGGTAGTCGGCTGAATTTTTTTTTTTGCGCTACGTATGCGAACGAGTCGTTGCCGACCGCAGCCGAAACATTTTACGATCGTGAACGAACGGGCGACATTGGTGGGAGATGCGCATCGACGGACGAAAAAACGTGTACCTTCTCTCTTGAAACGGAGTATAGCTACTGAGGTTATAATCCAAGAAGCCCACTCCAAATTCATAATCCTCAGCGACTCACTGAGTTCGATAAAAAGTTTACAAAACCTATTCAACCCTTGTGACATCGCATCTAAAATCCAGAATAATCTCAACAAAGCTTCCTTTTTGGGTAAAGAGATCATCATCATGTGGATACCTGGCCACTCAGGAATAAGTGGCAACGAAATAGCTGATGAACATGCATTCATAGCCATCAACAACAATGAAACCTTGCTTAAAAACCAAATGTCATATGCTGACGCAAAAAAACTCATAAACGAATATTCTAAAAATAAATGGCAAAAACTTTGGAACTCACAAAATACTAAACTAAACGAGATAAAAAGAGACATCTACCGGTGGACAAACCCAAAACTCAATCGGAAAGAAGAGACGGTTCTTAACCGACTTCGCATAGGACACACCAGAATCACTCATGATTTCCTTATGGCCAGAAAGGATGCTCCCATCTGCCAAACCTGTGGCACCGCACTAACGGTCAAACACATAATTGCCGATTGTCTAATGTATGAACATGAACGCGTCGACCATAGGATATCCTACCATCTAGACACCGCACTTGGACCCAATCAAGAAAAAATCATCGACTTAATTAATTTCTTAAAACAAACAAAATTATTCAATAGTATTTAAAACCTAATTATTTTAATTGTACTAATACCTATTATTTGTTTAATCTAATATCTTATAACTTTCTGTAAATAATTGTAACTAATGGCCTTTGTTGTCGATGTTATTGAGATCAATAAAAAAAAAAAAAAAAAAATATATATATATATTACATATTATATACTATGTATTAATAAACATTTATTATTATATTTATATTTTTTAATATTCTTTATTGTTTTTAGGTTTTTGGCAACGGGAGATTCGTACCAGACGATAGCCTTTAGTTTTAGATTAGGTCATTCGACTGTGCAAGGAATTGTAATCGAAATATGCAATGCAATTATTTTAAAACTAAAGGAAGAATGCATTAAAAGTCCCCAAAAAGAAGATTGGGAGCGAATGGCAAATGAATTCTTGGAAATTTGGAATTTTCCCAATTGCATTGGGGCTTTGGATGGAAAACACGTTGTGATTGAAGCCCCTCCAAACACTGGCTCATTATATTTCAATTATAAAAAAACGTTTTCAATTGTTCTTTTAGCGTTAGTTGACGCCCAATATAAATTTACCGTTGTGGATATTGGTGCGTTTGGAAAGAATAGTGATGGAGGTATTTTATCACATTCAAATTTTGGAAAAGCACTTGAAAAAAATAAACTTAACATTCCAAATGATAGAGCATTACCGAATACGAATGTTAAATTACCATACGTGATTATAGGTGACGAACTGACGAAGCTTTTCCATTAAATACTTATTTACTGAGACCATATCCAGGACGTCAAATGTATAACGATTTAGAAAAAAAAATATTTAACGAACGACTATCAAGAGCCAGAAAAGTAGTTGAAGACCGCCTTTGGGCAATTGACAGCCAAATTTCAAATTTATTGCAGACGGTTAAAATCATTACCAGAAAATGTAGATAAAATAGTAATGACAACAAGTATTTTACATAATTACATTAAACAAGATACCAGTGAAAATCATACCTGCAGTGAAGTAGCTGATACAACATCATTAAGTAATTTTTCGTCATTCCCAAGACAAGGAAGTAGTGCACAAATACAAACGTTTCAAAATCGAGATCAGTTTAAGGACTTTTTTAACTCACCGGCAGGCAAATTACCGTGAGAGTAGATAAACCATAAATTTAGTAAGCTTTTACAGACGTATTTTGTAAACGTATTCTATATATTCATATTTAATTCACTTTTATAGTAGTAACTATTTATTTTTATTTTTTATTTAACTATTTCTAAGTCATTTGTAAATTTAATTGTATATTTATTGAAAAATTCTTGGCGAATAAATATATATTATTATTATTATTATATTAATTATTACAATTATTTATTTTGGAAAATAAAAAAATATTTTAAAACACATTATACAGATTTTTATAGTAATGTAGTCATCGGTAAGTACCGTGGGCTTATATTTTATACAGCTGATAAGTGTTGATGTACATTCATTGCTATATTGGCTATTACGTCAAAATTACATACCAATTTTCAGCGTTGCCACGGGCTCTTGCAGAATGATGCACGGCAGCGACATGCGCTCGCATGTCGAATAGATGACAATGTGTCATTGTCAAGTGTGTTTTGATTTTTGTAAATTGGTCCACAACAATTCTCAATATCAACGGCCTAAGTGCATATCCACAATAACGGACACAGTTGAACCACTTTAATTTTAAATTAATTTAGTGATTTTTAGTGTATTAAATGAATACAGAAATGCTTATCGAATTAGTTCGCGAACGATCTTCCTTATACGACATGAGTGATAAAAAATATAGTGACCATCCCTATAAAGAATCATTATGGAAAGAAATTTCTAGTGAAATCAATCAACCCGGTATGTTCATAATTTAATAATAAAATCTAATATTTTAAATCAAAAAAAATGCTTCATCTTATATACACAACTCAAAACTCCAATTTTTCGTATTTTTGCACAACGGACAACCACAGTAGGTAATACAAAATTCATTCTTATCAATCTTATCAAGTGATTTCGTTTCAAGTTTTCTTTCCAAAAATACGAATAAAATTACATTTATAACCAAGGCCTGATTTAATAAAATTAGTGTACAATCTTTTTGGGGGCCCTCAAGTCAAAAAAATGTTCTAGAAAAAATAGTATACTCTATGGTTAAAAGTGTTAAATGTCAAAATACCAATCTCAAAACTCATAAAAGATTTGTACGTTATTTCATGTACTATAAATACAATTTAGTTACTTGGTCTAGTAAATTAAGGACAATGAAAAGACAATACTAATTAAATAACTTAACAAAATTATATTATATTAAAATTATTAAAAATATTTCAGGATTTTATTATATGAATTTAAATTAAAATAATTAATTTTCAGTCTTTTATAAAATTATAAAAATGGAAAATAACTTATTAATTTAACAATTTATTTTATACAATTAAAATGAAATACAAAATGACCAATTTCTATAATTTCTATTTTTATAACATTTTATCATAAAAAATTTTAAATTAGTTATTAGGTATCAAATATTTCCGATGTTCAAACACTTTTCTATTATTATTATTTTAATATTTTGTGATGGTAAATGATTAGCACTGGGGTTTGGAATGACAAAAATAACCAAAATTCAACTGACAATTTAATGATAAGAATATACTAAACTTTGAACATTGACATTTTAGAAAATACATTTTTGTGGAATTAATTTAAAAAAAAAACAATTTTCTACAACTTACAGAGCCCGGGGCCCCCCAGAAATTGGAGGCAAAGTGCAAGTGCTCCATCTGCACTTGCATAAATCAGGGCCTGTTTATAACATAAATATTATTATTACTAAAATTAATTAAAATGTAAAAATTAAATGTTTAGTGGTATTTAATATTTAAATCAATTTTATATTCCATATATGAAAGTTAAATTTAAAAAGTAGACCTTACAACTTCTAGCTGAACCATTTGCTGTCAGATAACGATTTAGTTTAAAAAATTCAAATACCAAGTGATTACAATGAGATTATTGTTCTTTTAATACAGTAGACATTTTTGTTAAAATTTAAAAAAATATTTATATTGAAATAAATTTAAAAACGACTATATATATTATATATACAATTATTTGTAATGTTAATTATAATGTTTTTACTCGTGGTCATTACAAACTAAAACATAGTACATATATTTAAAATTTAGCCTACATGTTCTAAATAAATAAAGTATTCTAAATATTTTTTTTTAGTTCAAACTTGCAAAAAAATGTGGACTAGTCTGAGGGATGGGTATAGAAGAGCTGCTAAAAAATCAATTACAGTATCAGGACAAAAAAACAAATTTGTAAAAAAGTGGAAGTATGCTGATGAAATGGAATTTTTAAAACCCCATATAAAGGAAAGAGATTCCATAAGCAACATAGACGAAGTAAGTGACGACGATGACGATTTATTCCATTAAGAGGAAGAGGAAATTCAAGTGGGGGGTAATAATGAAACTTCGATTGCGTTTGAAAACTCTACTCAAAATTTAGAAACATCATTTAGTACACAAACTCCAGTTCAACCACGACAAAAAAAATGAAAAAAACCAATTCATTAAAACCACCCGAGACTGCATCAACTACTCTTATGAAGTACATTATCGAACAAAAAAATGCCGAACAATCAAACCGAAAAAAAAGCGAATTTGATGCTATGGACTAATTTTTTTTGTCAATTTGTTCAACAGTTAAACAGTTCTCACCATATTTACAGCATCATGCAAAAACCAAAGTTTTTCAAATTATTTCTGAGTTAGAATTAAAACAGTTAAGACAAAATCAAACACTATCACAATCTGCAACTACTTCTAACCAGGACTCTTTACAACAACTGCAGTCACAAACACAAACCGTTCCTAATGTACTTCAACGAAATCATTTGCCAAATTTTCCAAACAATCGACCAATGACACAAACCTCAAATCACATAGAAATTCCTGATCGTCCAAACGCCACCAACACTGCAAGTCCAAATCAATTTAATATATTTGATTATACAACTGGTAATTATTACTATACGAAACCTGGTGATATGTAGCTAATAGCTATTGTTAAATTTTTCTAAATTTGCACTTTCCAGTCATTATTTATATACCTATTGTATTATTATATATTTTAATTATAAAATAACATTTTTAAACTTAAAGAATGAAAAAAAATTATTTAAAAAAAAACATTTCAATACTTAACCCTTCTTTTATTATTTTATATTTTGTAAAGACATTTTTTTTTAGTTTTGTTTTATTTTAAATTATTATTTATTTATAGTTAGAAATTATTTACTAAAATAATTTCTTGTACCTAAATAATACTAACGAGATTTTACTTTTTTTTATTATTATTAAAATTGACTTGCTCGATTTTAACTTGTTATTGTTATCATTTGTTATTGTCATTTTTATTTAGTTAAGTTTAAAAAGTTAAAAGATTTTTTTTGTTTTTGTTTGTTTGATTCTTAATTGAACATTTTTTTACTCTGAGGAATACATGTATTTTGTTTTCTTATAATATATTTTAGTGAAACTATTAAAGCTCAACAATTAAATATGTATAATGTATGTATTTATTTTATCATATTCTCCCTTGGCCAAACAACACACTCACCAGGAAAGAAGAAGTAGTTATCAATAGACTAAGAATAGGCCATACCCGATTAACTCACGCCTTCTTAATGAAGAAAGAAGACCCACCCACCTGCCCGACCTGTAACGATCTCATGACGGTGAAACACATCCTCACCGACTGCAGAAAGTATGAAGAACAACGTAAAAAATTCAACTTAACCCACCATCTAGCGGAAAACCTCAACATCGACACAACCAATATTATAAAATTCCTCAGGGACACAGAACTACATAAAAAAATATAATAAAATTTATCTAAATAATACGTATTATAATTTATAAGTATAGTATACCCCCATATAATGTATCACAAACAACTGTATAGCCACTATGTATTTATTGTATTATTAAATTATCTTAGCTATTAGTTATATCATTTATACTCATAATACATATGGCTAAATTATACCAATGTATTGATGTATTATAAGAATATATATGTTGCTAAGATATTAGTAAATAGGTACACCTATCTATAGTATGATACATATAAATTAGTTTGTACAGTTTATTAAAAGTACTTTGTTACCATAATATTTTTTATTTCTAAAAAATGTACAATATTATTAAAGTCAAACCGTTAAAGGATTTTGTCAAGGAAAATGATGATCCGAGACAGTAAGAATAAAAAAAATTGGTACTAAAAATTTGAATTTCTTTTAAACTAATAATTCCCTATAGAATTTACTATGCTTTGCAAGAACTAAACAACGCCTCTTCTATACGAGATTTAATAAAAAAAGAAAGAGAAAAAATGGATATCAAAATGGAAAAACTTAATGTTGAAATGAGTGAATTTAAAAAATACGTACATGATAAATCAATTGAAATGGAAGTACGATATGTATCATAATTATATTAATATAAAGGGACATCATAGTACCTACACATACATTGGTGATCTTAGTATATTATAGTAGATTTTTTTTTTTCCTCAGCTTATCGGTCCATTCAGGACCATCGCTGCCATCAAAATCTCTCTCCACCTCTCTCTCTCTGATATGCTGTTTCTAAAGTTGCGTTTTGGTCTATCATTTCTATATCTTTGGCAACTACGTCAATCCATCGGGTTTTGGGTCTTCCTAGGGGTCTCGTTTAATTTATTTTATTGATAAGTACATTTTTAATTAACTGTCCATCTGCCCTCCATGCATGTCCGAACCATTCTAGTCGTTTTTTCCTAATAAAATAGAGTATGTCTGGCTTATTATAAAGAGACTTTATATTTTCGTTGCTTCTTCTTTCGTATGTCTGTGTTTCTGGGTTGAAGATTGGTCCATAAATGGTTCGTAACACTTTCCTTTCGAACGTGATAAGTAGGGCACGGATGTTGTTGCATTTGCAACTTTTCTTCTACCTTTCCAATTTTATTGCTAAGTAAGTTTTAAATACGTTTCATGTAAGTACGAATTCAAATCTAAAAGTTTTAAGTGCAAATTTTTGGAATTTTATTGCAATTTTGTTGAATTTAATCATTTTATACAACTATTTTAGCTATATTCGAAACTCAGCAGTCTTATAGATAAGATAATCTTAAAAATTTCCAGTATAGGTATATAGTAATAATTTATTACTTTATTATTTTTATTATCTTTATTTCGATAATATGAAGATAATAATTTTGTGAAATGTGACTGTTTGACTTTTATAATCTGTTATTCAGTCACTCCGTGAATTTTGAGCTATCGTGTTCTGTTATTATTCTGTAAATATGCCAAAAATAAGGCCAACTAATTCCATTGTTTTAAAAAAATACGTATTAGAATTTGGTGAGAATGTGTTTTCATGTGATGAATCTGTACTTTTCTGTAAATTGTGCGAAACAAAAGTAAATGCTGAACGGAGGTATACAGTTACACACCATATTGAAACTGCAAAGCATCAGCGGGCGGTTAATCGACAAAATACCACCAAAATGTCTATATCACAACTTCAGGTAACAACATTTACAAAAAAATCATCATTTTCTAAAAACTTGTGTAAGGCCATGTTATCCGCCAATATTCCGTTGCATAAAATTAATAATTCAGAATTTCGTTTATTTTTGGAAACATATACGAATAGAGACATTCCGAGTGAATCTACGTTACGCAAAAATTACGTAGATGAGGTGTACTCCGACACATTAAATAAAATAAGAGACAATATAAAGGGAAATAAAATTTGGGTCTCAATTGATGAGACCACAGATGTTAATGGAAGATATGTGGCTAATGTTGTGATTGGAACACTTCAAATAGACCAACCCGGAAAAGTGTATTTATTAAACACAGAAATTCTCGATAAAGCAAATTATTCAACAATAACAAAATTATTCGATAAATCAATGTTCCTTCTTTGGCCCGATGGCATTCGTCATGACGACGTCCTTCTGTTTCTTAGTGATGCAGCTCCATATATGATAAAAGCAGGGACTACAATTAAAGCACTGTATTCAAAAATGATCCACGTCACCTGCTTAGCCCATGGTATACATCGAGTTGCAGAAGACATACGAGGAAAATTTCCAGAAATAGATAAACTCATTGCTAAAATTAAACAAATATTTTTAAAAGCACCAAGCCGAACTATTCTTTTTAAAAATAAAGTACCAGGTACACCATTACCACCACAACCTATTATCACACGCTGGGGCACATGGCTTGAGGCTGCTTCATACTATTGTAAACATTTTAATGAGGTAAAAAGTGTCGTGCAAGAACTTGATCCTGACGAAGCTGTTTCAATAAAAGTTTCACAAAATATTTTTACCCAGATTTCAACTTCAGCCGATTTAGTATTTATTCACTCGAACTACGAATTTTTGCCGGACGCGATTTTAAAATTAGAAAATCAAGGACTTCCGATAGTTGAAGCTATTGGAATAATTAAAAATGTTCAAAATAAATTAGAAAATATATTTTGTGAAATCGGAATTTCAGTCCATGAAAAATTCAAGAAAGTTATTGAAAAGAATATCGGATTTGAAACTATTATTAAAATAAATGATATACTCACTGATCAAGGAAAATGTTTCGATGGTTTACCAGAAGACTTAACAATAAACGATATAGCTTATTTTAAATACGCTCCACTTACATCGACCGATGTAGAACGAAGTTTTTCGAGGTATAAGAACTTATTGGCTCCAAATCGAAGAGCGTTCGAATTCGAAAATTTAAAACAAACACTTATAGTCCAATGCAATAAGGTTTAAAATTTAAAATATTTAATATGTTTAGAATACGCATAGATTATTAGTTAATATTTATTAATATAAAATGTAAAAAATATATTTTTTTGGCAGAATTAAAATAAAACATCTATAAATTATAACGAAATGTTGTAATTTTTAGTGCAATTTTTAATATTTTAAGTGCAATTTTCGGTATTTTTTAGTGCAATACTGCAATCAATTTTAGTAGTTTTTTACTACTACAACATCCGTGCCCTAGTGATAAGTCTTCTGCTATCACCTTTAGTCAACGACCAGGTTTCACAGGCGTATGTTATCACAGGTCGAAGGTAGCTATGATATAGTAGTATCTTTGATCCTCTCGATAACAGCTTAGACTTCAGGAGTTTGATAATACTGAAATAACATCTATTACCACTAGTGATCCGTTCATTTATTTCTGTATGCATATCATTTTTGTTGTTGATGTTTACTCCTAAATACTTAAAATTATCAACTTTTTCAAATTTATAATTATCCACTACTATGGAATTTATATTTGGTGGTCTTCTCGATACGACCATGTACTTAGTTTTCCCCTCGTTTACATGCAATCCCATTCCTTTACTTGCATTTATGAGTTTAGATGTTGAGTTAATGATTTCCCCTTTGGTTTCACCCATCAGCACAATGTCATCTGCATAGGTTAACATAACTTGTTCATTGCTTATCTCCAACCTTCTGTCATCGTTTGTGTCTCTAATTATTTTTTCGAGGGCTAAGTTGAATAGTGCAGGTGACAACGCGTCCCCTTGTTTAAGGCCAGATTTAACTTCAAAAGGATCTGAGATGCCTTGTATTATAGTAGATTTTAGGTATATTTTTAAATATTCACCTTGAAATACTAATGATGTAAAATTGTTTTTATTTCAAATTTAACCTTTTCACTGCTAAGTTTATATGCTAACTATATGCATTTAGTAAGGATAGATCTACCAGGTGGAAAAACAGTTTCTTATACCATTTTATGGTTTTTCTCACACATTCAATTGAGCTCAACAACATATCTGTTTTGTCTATAGCACCCATATTTTCATTATATTTCAACACAGATAGAGGTTTATTTACTTGGTTTCGATGATGATCTTTTTTACCAATAGCAATCATTTTATTTTCAAATTGTTTTGTCAACATGTAAACATCTCTTCTATCTTTCCACCTTGTAGCTAGCATAGTTGTTGTGTGTTGACTTTCTGTTTGACCAACTTCAAGTTTCGATGTTAGTTTAGACATTCCTTTACGATTTTTCCTAACAGTTTCAGTGACATTTGTTTTTTCTTTGTAAAGAAACATGGCTAACGAAGTTGAAGTATACCAATTATCAATGAATAGCTTGTGACCTTTTTTCAAGTATGGCTTCATCAATGTATTTACCACAGCTCCACAGGTTTATTTAATTATTATTTAGTTTATACCCGGAATATGGTGTTTGAATATTATATTTTTGGCAATACTGGTTAGTTTCAAAACTTATTTTTCCCAATAAATTGGGTGACACAAAAGCTTCAAAAAAGTCTAACATAGTTGACTCTTCTGATAGCTCAAATTCTGCTTTTTGAATTCCACTCTAAAAAATTAATCAAAAACTGTAGAATACTAATATGTTTTTAATTACATACAGTTATGTACTTATTTATTTATTTTTTATAAAATTATTATTATACCTTAGATATAATTTTCATTAACTGTAGAATATTCAGACATTGAATAATTTGATTGACTATTTACCAAAAACATTTGAAACAACTCTGATATTGGAGCTACATGATCACCCGATTCTTTTCTATCATCTCTATCATATATATTGTCAAAACGAATAGTTGAAAGCAAAAATAAAAACCGTTTCAAACTCATTGTCGCGCGAAATATGTCTCTACCAGTACCATCAGTAGCAAAAAGTCCTTCTACATCTTCCATGCCCGATTTGAAAATACCACATAAATACAATAAACCAATAAATGCTTTAATTTCAATAATGCCTGTATGCCCAGTAAATGTACTTGTGTTACCATATGAAATAGATAGTTCAGTTAATTTTACATTTGTGTAATCAGTAATTTTTTCAATCATCGTATTATCAAATAAAATGGTCCAAAAATCAATTGGGTTACTACTAGTAATTATTTTTGCAGAGCCAACTACACCAGGAAGATGTGATATTATATTATCAGATCGAGTACGTCTTTGTGGAAAAGGCTGTAAAGACCACTTGTACTTGTTTTTTCCATAAATAAAATTTTGAGAACGTACATTTTGTTCAACAGTTTCATTAGAACTATATTCTGAGCTATCAGTTTCATCTTCGGAAACTTCAGATATTTCTTGCTCGGACTCACTTTCATGATCCGATACAATACTCTCTGCATCACTAATTTCATCATCTACTTCGTCTAACCAATTAATAATAATTTCATTACTCATTTTTAAAAAAAAAACGTGGAAAAAAACAACTTGAAACTACGTGATTACTGCACTGCAGCTCGGTAATAAACGCGACTGCCGACTAATAATCAGAATATTATGACATAACACAATATTATCGTTCGTCACCGTTGTCGGCACCCCTTCCAGGTTTAAATACCAACACGTAATGAAGTCCGATAATATTCGTCTCAAAATAACTATTATTTTCGTAATGACAAAAGATAAGAAAAACCTACGTAACTGGTATCATCGGGTCTATTATGACCCGAAACCGCTATAAATAGCTTTTTTTAACGAAATACGTAATAATTGTTGATAACAAAAGTCGTAATATGTTGTTTGAAGTATTGTGATAAAATACAATGCATTTTACAGCGAAAAAAAGAACGACTTATTGTAGAAAAGTTAAAAACAAAATGTCATGGGTCTTTTTTGACCCGACGATACCAGTTCTTAGGTTAAAAAAAAAAAATATTAAAACTAACATAAAATATTTAATATAACAAAAAATGGCACCGGACCAGTGTGTGTATTTGTATTTTCTTATATGGCTATACAAGACCAAGATCTATAAAAAAAATATAGATATAGATCTTTATACATGCCATGGGGAAATAGGTTTATTTTTGTGTAGAGATACAAACGTGATGATTGTAAACCGTTCGGCATTCAGTTACTGTCTCACTGTCTTCGTTGAATTACGTTACCTATTTTGAGTTATAGTAAGTTTAAATACGGCGTTATTGTGAGTTTAAGTAAATTTGTGGTTTTTATTATGAGTGCTATATTAGGATACTTATATCGACATATTATACACGATCAAAAAATGTGTGTACAATTCTTGCAAGACCGAGAATTATTACCATCACTAAATGAAAATAATAATCGTTGTACCAAAGTTAGAAATAACGAAGAGTGTGGTGGAATATTAAAGACATGTGAGAGAACAAGTAAAACACGAAACTCAGATGGTACATTTAAAAATACATTTCTATTAAGTGTTCAAAAAGAGTGTGCCAAACTTATTGTTCAATTCGAAAACAAAATACATTTTTTTTTTACTTAGATTTTAATAATAGATGTCACAGTAATTTATCATTAACTGAGATAATGGAGTTAGTATGACATTGGACACATTTGGTACCAGTTCATCAAGTTGTACAATTTACTGGCCGAAATAAGAATACAGTTGTCGATTGGTTTAATTTATATCGCGGTGTGGATATTTATAAATTTGACAAGCGATCAAAATTAGGTGTAAAAGATATGATAGTTCAAATCGATGAATCATTATTCAAAGGAAATCACAAATAACACCGTGGTCGTCTTCGATTAGGTGATATTAGACCAAATGAGGTGACTGAAAGTGATAGTGATGATATAGAAGAAGATAATAATACAGTGGGTTCAAAAAATTATGGAACACGTTTAACTGGCTCGTAGGTTTTTTGATTCGGATGAAAAAAAAAATGATATTTTGGAACGACGTTTATTCATTGTAGATAAACATGACAAAGCAACATTACTTCATATAATTAAAAACGAAGTAGAACTAGGAAGTATAATCTATAGTGATAAATGGAGAGCTTATTCGTCATTAAACAATTAAGGGTACATACATAATAATTGTGAATCATCAAAAATGGTTTATTGATCCTGATACAAATGCCAATACCCAAACCATAGAATGTTTGTGGAAAATACTGAAAAAGCGATATGAAATAAGAGTAAACGGCGCATCTTCATTATTACCTAGACAACTTATAGTTAGAGGAGTGGTGGAGATTCTTTCTCCAAAACAAGCAAACTATATTTGACGAATTTATCATACATGAAAGATGCTTTTATGACATAAATTACGACGAATTCTTATCAGGCAAGAAAGATAAATTCAAAAGATAAATCACAAATGAATTAAGAATTATAATAACTATTAAAAATGTAGTATAGGTTAATACGACAATACCTATATGTAGGTCGCATACTGGGCCAAAAATGTATTGTAGCTGTGTAAGTCGCACATTGGACCGGTGACTAAAAAATAATAGTTTAGATGTACGTACCCATTTGTATATTAGTTGAAATTGTATACATTTTGGCTGGACATGTTTTTTTGGCACATCGCCAATGAGTTTTCCCACATTGACTCTCATGAGCAAAAGAAAATTTATAGTTATTAAAAATTAATAATTGTTTTCCTCTTTCCGACATTAACACTTCCGTTGCTCTTTATATTACGGAATCACGTATAATACTAGATTTCGATGGTATAGTTTGCAATCAACTAAACTATCATAATGTTTCGTAATCTTTGTAAACTACTATTTTGATCCATTTCATTTGATGACAATTCTATATTATCAAAGATATCAAAGTTTCATGTGCGCTGCAGTGTTAGGTATTGTAGCAATTTATATAATACTAGGGGCTGGTGAAATTCGATTCCAGTAAGTAGAAATCACCTTCGTCGCCTTCGAGGTGGTAGAGGGAAAATCGTTTCAATGGAAATTCGGTTGGAAATGGTAATCGTGTCTAGAAATCGGTCACTAAAAAATATGGAAGTCAATAGCCATCAGTTATTATTATATATTTATTAGTAAATATAAAAAATAATATGAATTATCAGTTATTATTATCATTCTGTGTAAAAGTTTGTCTTGAAACTTGCCAGGTTCTTTTTTGAATGTATAAAAAATTAATAAGTACGAAAAATAGTAATTGACTGTCTAGCTATCGATCTTCAACCGGTGCAATACCGTGTCCCGTCGCATACCCGGTTCTTTTTTGAATGAATATAAGAATAAATGTATACTAAAATAGAAATTATGTATCTAGCTATCAATTAATAGCGTGTAGATATATGTAAATAATAAGTACTTTGATTATACTTGTTTTTCTTCTCTACGTGCTCAGTTCAAGTATGAGTCTGGCAGATGTTACCAGCAATTTGTTAAAAAAGCCGAATCATCCTTCATCTCAAAACCTAAATCTTTCTGGGACTTTGTACGCAAAAACAAAAATAGAAATAATCTTCCATCTACAGTAAACCTTAATGGTGTCTCTTGCACCGACAATGTAGATGCGTCTGAGCTCTTTTCTAAGCATTTTAGTTCTGTCTTTTCGTCAACCAACATATGTACTGTGAATGCTTTAACTAATGGTCTACCCTATGACCTGCCTTCTTGTTGTTTTGTTGATATTGAATATGTTGAATATGGTTTTGCTAAGCTACGCTTGGTTAAGTCAATTGGTCCTGATGGTTTGCCAGGAACTTTTTTGTATCACCTAAGGTCGGTCTTATGTTACCCGCTGCTTCTCATTTTTAATAAATCTCTTAGTGAAGGTTTATTCCTGGATATTTGGAAAGTAAGTTCAGTCTCGCCTATTTTCAAATCTGGTGACAAGTCTAATGTCTCCAACTATCAACGCATCTTCAAAATTTGCCATTTGGCTAAGCTTATCGAATCCCTCGTTCTACAACCGATTCAAAAGTCTGTGATTCACGTTTTTATTGATGAACAGTATAGTTTTCGTTCTGGCCGTTCTACTACAACATGTAATGCTATTTTCATCAGCTATGTACTTGATGCCTTCAGTAACCGCTCTCAAGTTGACGTAATTTACACTGACTTCGCCAAGGCTTTTGATCGTGTAAATTATATAGCCTTATTACAAGTAATCCGTGCAACCGGGTTCGGTGAACCGCTCCTATCATGGCTTAAGTCTTATGTAATGGGTAAAAAGCAATTCGTATAATTAAATTGTGTGTGTTCGAGTATGGTTAATATTACGTCTGGTGTGCCGCAAGGTGGTCACTTATCCCCGGTATTGTTCGCTCTATTCATTAATGGCATCAGCTCTGTATTAAAGAATTGCCGATTTCTCGTATTTGCTGATGATATAACATTATTCCTTCGCATTGATTCCTCTCGTTATTGTGATCTGCTCCAGAGTGAACTTAATGCCTTGGTATCTTGGTCTAGGCAGCTTGGTTTGGAACTCTGTATTCCCAAATGTCATTATATATCTTTCATGCTTTCTCGTAGTCCCATCCGGCATGATTATCTAGTTGATGGTACCAGTTTAAGTTTATCTGGTAGTCATGTAGTTGACCTAGGTGTCACATTTGACCGGACTTTAAGTTTTAATCTCCATATTGAAAAAATCACATGCAAGGCTTTGAAAATGCTTGGTTTCATAAAAAGAATTTCATCTGAGTTTAATATGTGTAGTTCTTTAAATGCGCTTTATTGTGCATTTATACGATCCCACCTTGAATACGGTGTAGTGATCTGAGACCCCCAGAATTTACGTGACTCTTGCCAAATCGAGCGTGTTCAGCGTAAATTCTTGAAATATGCTTCTTTTGTACTGCATATTGACTGCCCTCCACACGGTTATACACCAGTTCTAGTGAAATTAAATTTGGAGACGTTGAGTGCTAGAAGAAAAAAGGCAAATTTGGTTTTCTTATCGAAACTCTTGAATGGGGAAGTTGACGCTTTAGATATGTTAGGGAGGATTAATTTTAATGTTCTCAGTGCTAATTTGCGCAACTTTTCTTCTTTCCTGGTCCCGTTCTGTGCGACAAATTATTTATATAATGAACCCATTTTGCGTATGATGACATTAGCTAATGGATCCAATTACATCTAAGCAACTTCTTGTTCTAATTATTTTGTATTATATTATTATCTGTTAAATATTATGTATGTAATAGTGTATTATTATAATTAATTATAAATGTCATATAAATGTCAAGGGCCTGTCCCGTTTACTATTATAATAAATAAATAAATATTAATGTTATAATATTTCATAAAATTTTAATTTTAATAGTGGCCCAATTGCCGTATACCTATTATAAATGTAAAATTTTAGTAGCCCAATTACCGTATACCTTTTATTTTAAAAGGTAAATTGTGGCCCAATTCCCGGGCGCTCGAAGTGCAAACAATGCGATGTGGTATAACCCAAAAATCAAACATTGCGCAACTGTCTTACAAAAAAAGTCAAAATTAACAAAATTGATATGTAAATAACAACCGACGTTAATTATATACTTCAAAATGTTTGCAGCTGCATGCTTATAAATACCTTAAGAATAAATGCCTTAATACCTTATATACCTAAGAATTTATCAA
Source organism: Rhopalosiphum padi (assembly GCF_020882245.1). Taxonomy (NCBI): domain Eukaryota; kingdom Metazoa; phylum Arthropoda; class Insecta; order Hemiptera; family Aphididae; genus Rhopalosiphum; species Rhopalosiphum padi. The sequence goes on from NC_083599.1 coordinate 44,898,943, forward strand.
GCAGGATGGGGTTTAAAAACTAAACCAAGTGATATGTATAGAAAAATGTATATTAGTAAATAATAAGTTTCCCAAAAGTCCCAAACCCCTTCCCACTTCGGGTATAACACTGAGTCCTATCGATATTGTAATAAAAATACTATTACATTGCATTTAAAGGGAAAAAGGTTCACTTCTCCACATTTTGTCCAACATTAAAACTGCAGTCTATTTTCATAAAAAATATGTTTTATGTTATATTATGAGTGTACGTAATATGAAGTACGCAGAATCATAATTTATATATCATTTTTTACTCCTATTCAAATGAATAAATATAATACGTCGAGTCACGATAACTCGAAAAACTTGACAATGATTTTTTTTTTACCTAGAAAAATAAATTATATATAAATAAATTTAAATTCGAGTTAGACATCTCGAATAATACATATCTAGAAGCGAATTTTTTCTCCCTTCAATTTCGAGTTATCGCGACTCGACTGTAATAACAGTTTGGCACATTAAATAAATAATATACATTTTATCTATAATATATAATTTTTTATGAATTAAAATATTAATAGGCCAATATGAATAAAATAAAAATAAAATACCAAATATTCAACAATATAATACTCTATAATAGATCTTCTTTTTTATTATGTTGCAGGATCATATACTTACAATTATTAACGAATGTAAAAATATTATTAAAAATGAAAAAATGGAGCAGGAAGATAATCGAAGAAAAATTAAATATATTGGTATTAACAAAAAAAAATTAGACAAAATCGTTCAGGATATAAGATCTCGTATTGAAAGTTATAAACCTTATGAGGTATATTATATTGTTATAATGTTAGTACAACAATATGATATGATAATGCAAAAACACCAAAAACTATTTCTAAAGCATTTCTTTTTCACGTTCTTTAATATAACACTAAATAGTACAACCAAATCTAATATTGTTATTTAATTATTAGAGGGAACTAGGGTATTATGGGTATTGGAGTACTTTTATATTTTGTGAATACTTCAAAGAGTTAACCCTTTTGGTACATCAAAAGTGGAGCTTGCATTTTTAAATACCAAGTATCAATCTCTGTTTATCTGATTCCAATTTTAATCAAAACACTCTATTCAATAGTTTCATTTTAAATCAAAGTGAATGTAGACCATTATAAGTTTACAAACGCAGTCAAATGATCAAATCAACTTAGATAAATGTCGATTAAAATCCAAAAATCAAAATACTGTGTAAAAATTAAAGATTGCCGTTTAAAAAGAGTATAGTTTGTATAACGCATGTTATCAACAATAGGGTGAACATTTTTATGATTTGCCAAATTGTGTACCTATTTATTATTTTAATACTTTCTACTTTACAATCTAAAACCATAGTATCTATACAATTCGATCTATTTATGTCGTCTATGATGTAGGCTAAAATAATAAGTGTTATAACTTACAATGAATCGGAGAATACTGAATATATAAATAAATAAATAATATATAGGGTGCGGATTTGTATGTATTTATATATTTGTCGCGAATGATAGTATTCGAATGATTCCATTATAGAAATATGTTACAAGACTATGACTATCTGATTATTTTAAGCTATGGTTTATATTACATATTTTTACACATTTTTTCATAATTTACTTATATAATATATTTTTGTTAAATATTCAGCTATTTACAAAATTAGTACTGTATCGTCCTTTTATATTATATGTTTTTATCTTCTCCAGTCTGTATGTGTGTTAATCGTGAGTTGCAACTCTCCATAGTCCACACCACGCATTCATAAACCTAAACTAACCTTGTGATACGCAAACTTTTTTTGAATTTAGTCTTACCGAATTAGTGGCTTTTAAATTTGCTCCTATAACTTTCGTTGACGTAAAAAACATATTGTATCCTAATTGACGTCGATTTACTTTTGACAACCTAAAAAAGTATATGATTGTCAATTGTTTTGTTGAGTGTTGACGATGAAAAATGTCATAACTCCAATGAATAAATACTTAATTTGAATTTATTCCTAATTAATGTTAATAAAATTTCTAATATCTAAATATCTAATGTACCTAGTGTTGTATAATTTATAAGTACGCTCCTATACACTTTTTTATAATTTTTTTTTTTTTTTTTTACATATGTTGTATTTTTAATTGCATATTTGGATAAAAAAAATTATATATATGTACATATTTTTGAATTTATAATACATATAAATTTGCACCCTAATAATATATTATTACATTATTATATTATTTGTATATTATGTATACATTTATATTGATTCGGTTTTTGGTATTAATATTATATAATATATCAAAAATTTATCGATTACATCTTTAGGAATTTATTTCAAAAGTGATTGCAAAAAACCCTCGATATGAAAATGTGTTTGATATCATTAAACATGTCGATGAAATGGCTTGTATAAGAAACATAAGTTCAATATTAAAAATATCTGAAAACGAAAAAGAACAAACAAATAAAAACAGTTCTGAAGAAGTATAATAAATATTTTTAATATTTTTCATCTAATAATGTAATTAGGTACTTATATCTTACAATTTATATTTTAGATTCAACATAAAAAAACTAAAAATAACAAAATAATTTTAAATGTAGATTTTAACGACTCCCGGACTTATCTAGAAGAACTTAAGAAAGCTGATTTAATGTATATAAAGAAAAAAGCAAACGCTAAATTTGATTACACCACTAAAGTAAGAAAAATCATTGTTAATTATTGCATTGAAATATTGTATTCTCACGCAGATCCGGATTTAGTGGCCAGTGGGTTAATATAATTGCATAGATAATAATAAATTAAAATATAGCAAAATAGGCAACCAAAATTATGTATTCAAAATATTTGATTTGATAGTTGATACTTATACCTAGATTACTATCTGCCTGCTGTTGGTCAGCAACACATCTAAACATATAATATTCCCTTTATAAGGCTTTATAATTTTTATTTTTTTATACTCCATCAACATGTCATTTTGTGTATATCACGTATATTATATAATCTTTTTTCTATGCTGTTAGTGATCCATATATAGGTACAATCGCAAACCACAGAAAGTTTCAATTCATTGAAAGGAAAAATTGATTCAATTTAATATATTGAATTATTTATAAAGTTTTAGTTGTTATATTTTTATAGGATATACTCGTATTTAATAGTATAATTTTTATTTTATTGTATTACTTTGTTAATATCCAATAAACTGCTAAGAATATGTCAGCACACTATTTGTTTTCTTTCTGGCCTATGTGCAACAAAACTCATTACCACAGAATCATTTTTTTTTGTTTTTGAGAAATCTTAGAGTAAAATATCACCCATTACAAAAACGAAAGAGAATAATATTTAAGAGGATGACATATCGATTTGTTTAAATATTTTCAAAAAAATCTGTACATCATCTAAATTTATTAGAGAGCGGGGTTAGTTGTTACAGTAAAGATATTTTATTATTTTATTATTTATTTTGTACTTCCAATTATGGTAACACCGTGGGGACTGGACGAAAAAATTATGTTATCATTAACTACACGTGTTATGTAATAATATCGAGTACATTTTATCTGTGTTTAGAATTAATGACGTTTTTCTGTGTTTTGTTATCAAAAGTAAATTTTGTTCCGTGACTTGAGTTTTTAATTACAACGCACAAACATAGGGTAAGATTATTTTGTCGTTTAATATTTGTTTGTTATGTAGTACTACATCATATTCTAACAATAGAATTCAATTTCATTAATCCATTTGCAATAAATAAATTATCATACAAAAAAAAAACGATATGAGGCACGTTGTTACATTTCACAAAGGTCATGTTGTTACTTGTTAATATAACGACTTGGTTCAATAAAAAAAAATATGTATATCATAAATTATTATTTATATAGCTATTTATTATTATTAAAATGGTCCGGACTTATATCAAAAAGACAAAAATCTAAGACTAATGTAGTGAGTTCTGCTGAAGAGGATGATTATTTTTGTATAGTTTGTTTGGGAGCTTATTCAAAGAGTAGGAAGGGAGAAGATTGTATTGGGTGTACTTCGTGTAAGAAATGGCACATGAAAAATGTGCTGGAAAACAAAATTTATTATTTTTTAATTGTAAGCATTGCATTTCAGACATAGACGAAGATTAATTACAAGTGGTTTTATTATTTTATTAAATTTTAATAATGTTTTTGTTATAAAAAAGGAAAATTGTTTATTTATATTTTGTTACTATTTATTATGTTTTTAAATTAAACAATGAAGAATAATTTAAAAATGAAGAATTGTTTATATTTTATTGTATACCTTTGTATAGGTATTTATTATTATGAAATATGTTTATCATTTCTCTTCCTGCTGATTTCTTATTTATTTTGAGTAATAATATTTCAAAATATAGACTGTAACAATGTGCCCCTGGATTGTAACAATTTACCCCACTCCGGGGCCGGTTGTTACAATTTGACTTAGTGACTTTACCAGGATTTTTTTAGTATTAAAAATCATTTTTTTTTCATTTTATTATCATATAAAAATATCTTAGAAGTTACTTAATTATATAGTCTTTCAACAATTATGATCATAGTAAAAGAAAAATTATAAAAATTTGATATGTCAAAAGTGTAACAACTAACCCCGCTCTCCCTACATTTTTTTTGATTTGGAAAGTCGAATACAAAATCAAATAACAATAAAAAAGTAAAACCGATATGTCATTCCCTTAAAAATATTATAGTTTTTGTAGTAGGTTATTTTTCTCTAAGATTACTCATAAATCTTAAAAAAAACGACTTTATGTGTAAGTGTTTTATGTATGTAGCGCGTGAGTCTGAAAAATATAGAGAAGAATAATATAAAATAGGAAAATTTATATAAGAAAACAAATATTGTTCTGACATTTTTTTTAAAAAGGCACTAAACCAGCATGTATTGAATAGTTGCGTTCAGTATATATTCCACTCCTATTATTTTTAAAATTAGAATAGATTGATCAATTTAGATACAATTATTGTATGTTTTTAAGTAAAGATTACTACCTAGATACTAGGGTCAGGGCTTTGCACTTGAACGTAACCCGAAACCTGAAACCCCAAATAAACCGAATAAATTACAACCAACCCAGTATTAAACAACTCCCAACTGAAAAAATAAACACTCAAATTAACCATTAACTAGAATTAATATTTGGGTTAACCGGAAATCCGAATAATTATTAAATATAAAAAAATTAATGGCATAATATCAGTAGAAAAATCACTGATTAATGATAAGTAATGTTTTTTATTATATTTGCTTTAAAAATAGAATTAGTATATCAAATTTGCATAGAAAATTTCAGTTAATTGATACAAAATATGAGTTTTTAATACCCGAATTAACCGTAATTAACCCAAATAAATTTAAATTTAACCGTAAACAACAAAATTCCTTTATACCGAAATTCAATAAACTACATTTTCTTTTAAAACCCAAAACCCGAATAAATGATTTCCGTGCAAAGCTTTGTCTTGGACATTTCGAAAGATTTTATTGATATTTTAAATTTAAATATGAAGAAAGTTATGATAATTTGAAAAACTACAAAATGCTTACTTCCTTCAAAATTCAAATATCAATAGAACTTTCCAATATGCTCAGATAATAATTGTATCTTAAAATTTTACAATACATAAACTTTAGTTTTAAAATAACAATTAAATGGATTATTCTAAACGCTTATTTATTTGTGTGTGAGACAGTCGACAGAGACAACACATGCCAACTTTGTTTTAGAATGTAGTAGGCCAATTCATATATTTTAATATTTATAACCCCCTCCCCCAATATTGGATAACGCCGGTTCAGCACTTATCATGGAATTTTACTCTAATGATTGTTTTTAGGCAATCAATAATTATAACTATAAACGGTGTAAATATCTGTTTTTTTTATTATTTAGCTCATTCTTTCCTAAATACATTTTTTCGTTTTAATTAAAAACAGATATATGTGATATATGTGTAATCTTCTTACAATTATTTTTAACTCATCAGTATTTTAAAACATTTCAATTATATTTATATGTTATTAGATAAATTTAAATCCTGTTAGTCAAATTCTTAAGACGGATTTGGATATAATGAAGGATAGACAAAGAGTTGCTCAATTAAAAGACTTCAACAACGAAATACAAGAAAGAGAAAAAGAAAATAACTTTGTATGAAAATATAGAATTATTATTTTTATAATGAATGTAAATTTAATACACCGTAATCGTAATGTGATTGTTAAAATTTTTGTTTAAAGGTTATCAGTACAATTTTACAACAGTACAGGGAATTATATTTGAAAAATAATGGAAAATTACCAATGGTATTTCCCACGGCAGAAGAACAGTTGGCATACATTTTAAATTTCTATAAAAGATTAGTAAAACGAATGGAAATTTACGAAAACATAGTATCAGGCAAAAAGACAGTAAAAGATTATATTGCAGAAACAAAAAAATAACATTCTTAAACATATTTACCATGTACCTATATGGCTTACATTTAATATTAGGTAACATATCGATGGCGAATTGGCGACACAGCAAAAGGGTTTAAGTGACAATTAATTTTCAAAAATTTTTTTGGTAATATCAATTTTTTTCTGATACCTAAGCAATAACTTTTTATAATAATACGGCATTTTTTCATAGAATACTTTTTTTTTATCCTGTTCATATTTTTAATTAGCTTTGAATTATAATTTACGTGTATATATAATGCAATTTGATCAAGTTTTTAAAATAATTTTGACGTTTATACTTATCTCTGTCAGTTGTACTACAATCTTATCATTCCTATCACACCGTGTTTAGAATTCTATATTCCTACGAAAATTCGGGTACCGAGTACGAGCATGTCACGCATAAACGTTGCTTGCCCCTTAAAAAATTGTGTTTATATCATTTATTAAATATTGTTGTTGTAAGACTAAAAAATAGCTGTTTTTGCACACGCGCAGTGTATGTAATATATATTTTTTCATCCAATAGATTAAGCCGTGTCTCTTAGACTCTTCTCCCGTGTCGATCATCGATATAATATTATATTATTATAGTATGAAGCTATTAATTTTTATTAATATAAATGTTTAAAATAAAATTTTAGTTCGAGCTCCTATTAAGCTATAAATATAATATAGATGGACCGCGTGTTTAGCCCTTATGATTTCAGCAATAATAAACTTATGTAGAAGGTAAATAATCATGGAAAAGTGTTTATCTCTACATCTTTCTTCCGTGATTTTGGTAGATTAAGCCGTGTTTTTTGCTTAATTTTTTTCATTTTTTAGATTTCATAGTGTTATAATAGTATAATATTATATTCTGTGATATTATTATAGCTTAGAATAAATAAAACACATTCGATATTAATTCAAAGTAATATTATTAAATGAATTATATTAGGTTTATTAGTTTCGGTTGTTGATATCAGACTGAAATAATTTTCGAATAGCGAGTCAACCATATTTTTTGTAGGATGATAAATAATATTTTTGATTTTTTGAATACGAGGAACTTTTTGGGACAAACTGAATACAAAAAACCAATTAAATTAGACAAAGAGATTTTTGTGGATGGATTTATCAGTACGGCAATAGAATACTTAAAATCTTTGTAAACTAAAGTATGGAACCAACAAGAAAATAAATTTAATCACATTCCTGTAATTGAATCAAAAAGAAAAACAGGATTTTTAGGGCTGATCATTTGTTTAACTAGTGTGAGCAATTTTTTTAAAGAAAATATAAAAACAAAAGAAATTTATTTTTACTTACATACAAGACTTCCCACGACCACATGGAATGTTTTTTTCATTTATTAGAACACGTGGAGGATTTAATAACAATACAACAGCCTCACAATCTGAAGCATCATATAAAAGATTGATTGTACATACAGAATTAAGTCAAATAGCCACAAACTCTGGAACTAATTGTGCATCACAAGATTCTACTTTAATTTTACATGTTCCAAGTACTAACAAAGCAAATAACATTTGTAATAATGATGACATCTTTAGTTTTGCTGAAATAGAAAATGTATCATCATAATGTTCCCAAGTTCCATTTATCCTCAAAACATATGCTGTATAGTGGCCAGGATTCACCCTTAGTCCAGCTTTATCTGCACCTTTGAATTCTATGACCCCTCTTAAAATACAATCAGTATTGTATAATTAGTATTGTAAGTACCTATGTTCAATAGTTTTAGTAGATTAGAAATTTTTTTTAAAACTAAGCCAGCTTTTTTTTTTAATTTCACTTTCTTTCTTGGATGTATGGATCGTATAACTAGATGACACGTTTAGATCTATAAAAATAAACAAAACAATAAAATATAGTTTTTTTTACATTATTTACACTCCTTATTTAATTATCTATTGGAATTGATACCAGTTTAATTAATATATGACTTAAAGACCTTATTTTTACTGCAGCAAGTGGGTGGATGGACTCGCACCCTGGTGTTCCAATATGTATTTTAGTATTTATAATATACCAGCTATAGTAAAAGAGGCTCTCCCACTGGCAGCTACACCAAAAAATAAAAAAAAATACTTTCTGGATATAAAAAAACAGGCATTTGGCCATATAATAGAAATATTTTTACAGATGAAGATTATTTATGTTCTTCTGTTACTGATAGAACATACACTACGGATGGTGAAAACCATAATACTGAACAGCCAATAATTAATCAAATTGAAAACATTGACACTAATTTAACGTCCAATACACTACCACAATTAACAGTCAATACACCACAAAGTTTTAATGCATCTACAAGTATAACCGAAATAATAACACCTAGTGAAATCAGACCTTTTCCAAAAGCAGGAGATAGAAAAAACAACCGTGCAAGAAAAAAAATGAAATCTACAATACTTACTGACACACCAGAAAAAGAAAAATTAAGAGAAGAACAGGAAATAAGCAATAGAAAAAAGGAAGCCAAAAATTTGAGATTAACCCTTTGTCGACCGACGGTACATGTAAGTACCATCACTTTTAAAATATATATAAAATCAATATGATACAATTTGTACGTTATTTCCCGTCGGTACTCTACAGTACCACTATATCTATCGAAAAAAAAAAAAAGTAAGACATAATTCTATTTAATAACTACGTAATGACTATTTTTGGATGGGATTTTCTTGAAATCGGTATCGGGAGATTGCTCGTACAATATTATCGTTTATATTTATCAATAATCATTGCATTTAAATTATAAAACGGCAATTATGTTGGCATGTGTGTGTAGATTAATTATATTACTTGGTTAAAATGTTTTTATATAGATTTCATGTTTATAATGCGATTATAATCAATTGGACTTGTGCGTACCGTCGGTCAGCAAGTGTCGTCGCGTCTGACGCGTCGTGTTTTCGTGTCTGTAGCGTTTATTGTCGCGTACTCGCTTGCGTCGTGTGTTTGTCTTTTTGATCCATTATTATTTTATAATTTGATCATTAAATTGCCGTACAAATATGACTAATATTAATGAAGACGAAAATATACATAACTGGCTGAATGAAGAATTTCCATTGGATAATAACATGCTAACAGATGAAGAGATCTCGGATGATGAAAATATTGATTGCGAATCAGATAATGATTTTAGTTTACCCTATGTTGATGAAGTTGCCGAATCGATGGAAAATAATCCCTTCGACGACTATTTAGTAGTTTTGGATACTGACGTACAATCACATTTACCCACTGTAGAAACTCAAGAGCCAGTCGTTATAAATGTACCTGCGACTCCGGTTCCAGGCCCATCTACTAACTTTCTGCCCCAGTTAAAAAAAATTAAAAAAAACTTATTACAGACAAATAAAAAAAATAAAAATAAAAGTTCGGACTCTATAACTTCCTCAATAACTACAAATACTGACGAAACTGAAGAATCATATTATGAACCTAATCGAAAATGGTCTAAAAAAAATAAAACAACTGATATACCAAATTATTGCCTTCCAACTGGACCAGTAGATGAACTTTTTCATGGTGAAACGGCTACATCGGTTTTTCTTGAACTTTTAGACGGCTTTCTCGATCATCTTGTTTTTCAAACAAATTTATATGGTACTCAAAGAGATAAAATACTGAACATAAAACGACACGAAATGTTGAATTTTATTGGAATTAATTTTTTTATGGGTTATCATAAATTACCTAGCTGGAAAAACTATTGGTCAACTTGTCCAGATCTTGGTGTTAATTTAATATCTAGTACAATGCCACGAAATAGGTTTGATCTAATATTATCAAATTTACATGTCCAGGACAACACTTTAATTCCTCCAAATAATACAGACAAACTTTTTAAACTTAATCCATTGATTGATTATTGTACTGAAAAATTTTCTAAATCATATTATGGCACGAGGGAATTATCAATAGACGAGTCTATGATAGTTTTTAAGGGAAGAAGTAGTATGAAGCAATACAACCCCATGAAGCCGATAAAGCGTGGTTATAAAATATGGTGTATGTCTGATCAGAATGGTTATATAAACAATTTTAAAATATACCAAGGTAAAGATGAACAAGTGTCTGACGAATTCAAACATTTTGGGCTTGGAGAAAGAATCGTACTGCAACTGTCTAAAAGTGAGTGGAATAAAAATAGATGCTTCATTTTTGACAATTATTTTACGTCTATTCCTCTTTTAGAAAAACTTAAACTCGAAGGTTGTTTAGCTTATGGCACTATTCGACCAAATCGTAAAGGTTTACCAAAATTGGCTGATGATACAAAATCTAAAAGGGGAACTTATGACTACCGCATATCTGATTTAGGTATTAGCGTCTTTAAGTGGAAAGACACAAAAACTGTTCATTTTGCATCAAATTATCATGGCTCTGAGGTAACAACAGTTTTACGTAAAAACAAAACTGGGGAAAAAAATAATGTCACATGTCCGCAAATTGTCAAAGACTACAATCGTTTTATGGGTGGCGTAGATCACGCAGATCAATTGCGCACGTCGTATGGAGTAGATCGGAAGTCAAAAAAATGGTGGCACAGATTATTTTGGGGTATTCTAGATATAATGTTCATAAACGCATTCGTAATTTATAAGGAACGGCATGGAAAAATACCACTTTTGGTATTTCGGCGTCAAGTTGTACAGGGCCTTTTATCTGAAAAAGAAGTTATTACTCCGTCTCGAGCACATTTATTTCAAAAACGTAAGAATACAGAAAACACTGAAGTACCGAAAAAAAGAAGAGGAAAACAGCTATCAGTTTCTAAAGACGTCAGGTTGCATAATCGAGGAATTCATTGGCCAAAATTCACTAAAAGTCGTGGTCGATGTGAATTATGTTCATTTAAATATCAACTACAATCAAGACCATTCTCAAAATGTTTAACGTGTAACGTTTTCTTATGTTGTAATGACAAGAAAAATTGTTTTGCTGAATATCATGACATAAACTGTAATGAATAATTTTTTGTCATGTATGCTCTTAATAATGTTAATAAATGAAATTATTATAACGATAGTACTTTTTTTATAACATATTTTATAAGGTATTCTAAATATTGAAAACCAAGTACATTTCTACAATTAATTACAGGACTTAAAAATTCTACATCAATAGCAACTTTTTAATAACTTGTTAAGTGTAATTTATTTTATACGATATTTTAATTATCGAAGACCTAGAACTTTTTTTAAATTTATTAAAAGGTATGGAAATTTATTTTTAAACTCAAAATATAACCTCAGGTAAGAAAAATATATAAAATGTATCATAGATAGGGCCCAACGGTACTTATGAGTACCATGTTAAAATTGTGAATTTGACCGACGGTACTCTGTAGTACCACCATCGTAAGTCAAATTTGGGTTTTGAAAAAAAAAAAAAAATTTTTTTCTCTCTTTTTAAGTAAGTATAAAAAAAAATATTGGGTAAAAAAAATTTGAAAATTCATATTTATTTTATGGTTGGTCTACAAAGGGTTAAAAAAAAGAAACTTTGTAGAATCGAACACCAAAAATAAACCTAAGAAAAAATCAAAATCTAAGACTAATGTAGTGAGTTCAGATGAAGAGGATGAATATTTTTGTATAGTTTGTTTGGGTGCCTATTCAAAGAGTCGCAAGGGAGAAGATTGGATTGAGTGTACTTCATGTAAGAAATGGGCACATGAAAAATGTGCTGGAAAACAAAACTTATTATTTTTTAATTGTAAGAATTGCACTTCAGACATAGACAAATATTAATAACAAATGGTTCTATTATTTTATTAAATGTTAATTATGTTTTTGTTATAAAAAAAGAAAATTGTTTATTTATATTTTGTTATTATTTATTTTATTTTTAAATAAGGCAGTTACTTATATTGATTTGTATTCAATAAGACTGCATCAATATAAATACTAATAACTAAAAGTGGTTAATTATTATTTTATTAAATGGTAATTAGGTTTTTGTTATAAAAAAGAAAAATTTTTTATTTATATTTTGTTATTATTTATTATGTTTTTAAATTAGATAATAAAGAATAATTTAAAAATGAAGAATTGTTTATATTTTATTGTATACCTTGCCACCTTGGTATAGGTATTTATTATTATGAAATATGTTATCATTACTCTTACTGCTGATTTCTTATTTATTTTGGGTAATAATATTTCAAAATATAGACTGTAACAATTTACCCCACTCTGGGGCAGGTTGTTACATTTTGACTTAGTGACTTTACCAAGATTTTATTAGTATTAAAAATTTTTTTTTTCATTTTATTATCATAAAAAGGTATCTTAGAAGTTACTTAATTATATAGTCTTTTTTTAAGTTTTGAGTGTTAATGATATTGATTGATTATGAATATTCAAAAAATCGCGAACTACTATCAAGATGTAATATGATCAAAAATTGGTTAAATTAAAAATTATTGATGACATTGAAACAACCAAACAATTTCTTTTATAGTTTAACACACAAGGGCGATACTTAAAAATTATTTTAATTTAATTGTAGTTATACATGTATACTTATAATCCATATTATGTTTTCTATGTTTCAGATATAAATGAAGACAACAATTATAACCACTATTATCCTAATCGTATATTTGAACATTGTTATGGGGACACCCTTGCATCCGTTGCACCATAATGAGCATTACATGAATCGGATACAACAGTTTTGGGGCCAGCATTTGACACGAAAGCTTGACATTTTGTGTGGGGGTGATTACTATGACCACAATGGTTAATATAATTTTTCTATAGAATCTATTATGATATAAGGATAAATATTAATTTAATAATTGTTATATATTTTTATTATTAGTTATAAAATATATTTAATTTATATTATTTTATAATAAACTGTGATTTGAAGAATGGTGTAAATATTACTATCCAATAATCAAGTAAACTCATTATATATTATATTATTTACATAGGTTTATTAAATATCTCTATTTAACAAGAATAATCATTTACCTGTATTTACAGGTAGTGGACATCAAATGCAAAAACGGATCACCGAAGAATGTTGCAGTAGACATTGTTCTAGAAATTACATAAAAATGAATTATTGTCGTACTTTAGCCGAAGAGTAAGTAATTTGTAATTGACTTTAAAATTGTAATGATAGTGTGATTGATGATTATCATTAGATATAACTAATTTGAATTACAAGTTTAACTAGTTATACGACACTAATATTATTACATTTTTTTTATATATAATTCGTAAATGTGGCCATCATTTTTTATTTGTGGATTTACCATTTTTTACTACTATTATTTTTGTATTCATTATAATTATTATTTTATTGTTTTTAGTGACCGTACTGATGTAGCGTGTGTTGTGTAATACATATACCTACATTACAAATGATTACTGGATAGTTAAATCCTTTTTTTATATATTATATAATTCGAATATAGCCATCCCAACAATACCTACTGATTAAAAAAATATCAAAGAATTAAATATGCAGGTGCATTAGGGTTTCACATAGGTTTCACAAAACAACCGTGGTAGTCTTGTGTAACGGAGGTAGTCGCGAAAATAGCCGTAGTCTCGTATAACAGGAAAGTACCCTTTGTACATATAACATATGTTATTTACTTTTTTAGTCGTGGTATTTCTAATGCTACCTCTATAACTTAATAGTTAATAAGAGTGTTTGATTAAAATGTGAAAATGAAAATATATATAGTTTATTTGTATAAAAGGCGGTTCACATTCTTATAATTAAATATTGCTTTAGTTTAAATATTACATTGATATGAATCATATTTTATCTTGATACTTTGTACATATTATGTTATTTACTTTTTTAGTCATGGTATTTCTAATGCTACCTATAATTTAATTGTTAATAAGACTGTTTGATTAAAATATGAACATTTAAACATATATAGTTTATTTGTATAAAGGGCGGTTCACATTCTTATAAATAAAGATTATTTTAATGTAAATATTGTAACTGTGAGAAAATATTTTGTTGTACCTACAACCTACTATACTATATTACTATATTATTTATAATTGATGCTAAAAATTATTTAATAACAAGTTTAATATGGTGTATCAACCAAGGTATTTTTAATAACGATTGTTTTAATTTTTAATGCAGTTCTTTAATGACCAATCACTGTGCAAGAGGAAATAAATCTAATACATTGGATTCAGATATTCAGTAATAAATTTAGCCAAAAACCAATAACCAGTAATTAAACTTTAAATAATAGTAAAACTGTATTTTTAACCTTTTCAAATTCAATAAATACATCTTCAAATATTTCTGTTTTAATAGCCCAAATATATAAATCCATTTTGCAAATTTCTATTCGTAAACAGTGTTATTTAAAAATAATATCTACAGAATATTGTAGAATACATATCTACATATAAATAATGAATTTAAATATGTAGTTAATGGTGATACCTTTTATGTAACACTCATTATTATGAAATACCTACTAATGTTTTTACAAATATTTAGTACTTAAAATGTACCATACTCATATATATAACATATGTTATTTACTTTTTTAGTCATGGTATTTCTAATGCCATATGTATTTTCTAATATCGATGACCCGACGCCACTAGTTAGACGACGTTAACTTATAGACGCTATAACGACATACCATACCATATACCATTACCTACGTAGCCTATGCGTATGGCATTCGCCATTCTGAGTTTTAATTGTTTTACTTTTAACGTCATCTTGGATCCAGTCCTTTGCATGCCCCTGCGGTAAATATAAGATTTTTAATAACATAATAGTCTACTTTTTTTCTTTACTTTTCAATTATCCACTAGCCTATCACGCACCCAAGTAACACAGCGTTCCGTGATTTTTGTGTTGTATCTAGGTACGTATTTTTCTTGTAACCACAAATTACTGAAAACTCGCCGTCAACCACGTTTTTGTTGTTTGCTGCTGTTGCCGTGACTGTCAATTAGTCTGCTAAAATGTTTGATACTCGTCTTGAAGACTACCAACAATTACCGGTGAAATTATGTTCCTTTATTCAACTGTGCCTGAATAAAAAATTTACAACAGTACACTTATCAGGCACAATGTTCTAACTTCTAAGAAACGAGAGTTCTGTCTTTCAAACATACAACATAGAACATTAATATCCAGCAGTTCTATTTTGTGAAAACATTTTAATAATATGTTTTTAATAGTACTCTTAAATATTATAATAAAGACAACATCAATCTTTTGGATAATTGTATTATTTTGTTTACATATGTTATTAATGAAATAATAATTAATAACATCAAGCAATATATAAAATATAAATTAATAAATATAAACTATTTTTTACTATTTTTAAGTTGGAATATTTTTACAATTTATAATGAAATACATTGTTAACTAGTATATGTGTGATAGACAATTCAAAGTTTATTATAAGTAAGAGATGTTCTAAAGTAATTGCAATAAAGATTTTAATTTGTCGAAGTCGTTAGGCCCTGACGCCCTGTGTCGCGGTAATTTCCTATCTTATACGTTTAAATTTACTCGCTTCACACAATAACTTACCTATCTTATAGAATGTTTTTTAATTTGTGTTGTTCGTTTAAGTGGCGTGTACTAATATCAATATTCTCAGGATGGGGTGTACTTTGTTTAGCTTCATAAACTAACTCGGCCTCTGAAAATGACCTTTCAGAATAAACACTTGATGCAGGAACAGACAAATATTTTTTGAGTAGCTGCCTGTTTCCAATACATGGATATTTGTCATTTTGACTACTCCATCAACCTAATGGATCACCATTTATGGAAATGGACAGTCCAATCATTCGCATTAAATGTTGGCAGACTTGATGGAGACTCAGATGTGAAAATTAAAACTGAATTTTTTAAATTAAATAAACGTTCTAGCATATAAAAACTAGAATTTCACCTAAAATTAAAAATATTATTTATTAGATTTTTTAAAAATTAATAATGAATGATGCCATAGATATAATAATAATATATGTATTATACCTAGTGCAAATATCTTGAATAACCTTCTTAGGTTGAACTCCTAGAATAATTTGTATTAATTTCAGTTTATCAGTAGCTGATGATGAGTGATGGAAATGAGTACAAACTTTTCTGGCGCGAACTAAGAGATCTTGGACTGATTTCTGACTTTTTATAGACTCTGTTATAAGAAGATGAATTGTGTCATATTAGCACCATTATCACTAAAAACAACATAAATATTATTTATAAGGATAATTTTTATTTTTCAACAATTAATATTAATTATCAGAGTTATCATTTATCACTGGCAATTAGTTACTACTTAGGGCCTGGTATTAGGCTAAGGATTCGATGCCCTAAGAAATTACTAAATAAGGGAAAAATAAATAATAAATATGAATTTAAAACTAAAACTTTTTAATTAATGTATTTGTATCCATTAAGTACTCACTCAATTGTACAGAAATTATAAAATGTATTAACTACTAATAATATATATTATATAATATTTAAATATTATAAATAATAGTTAATACTTAATACCACCAAAGTATCAAACCTACAATTAGTACAATTATCAAAACTATTAAATATTTCTCACCGTATTAATAAATGAATCTTGCCCTCCAAATTCCATTCATTTAATAGTTTTTCTAAAGTATTTTTAATAGCAAAACCAGTGTGTCTTCCGGGAAAGTGCTTTACATTTAAGGTACAATGCTGTTGTTTAAAATCGTCAGAGATCCAGTGACATGTAAAACTAATAAAACTTTCGTTGCTATAGCTGCAAGTCCAGATATCAGAAGTAAGTGACACAGCAGTAACCGTTTCCAGTGTACTCATTATTTTTATTTTCAATTCAGTATACATTTGAAGAATAACAGTTTCTGTGAAATATTTTCGACCAGGCATCTAAAAATTTTAATTAACTTATTATTTAATAAATAATATAGGTAAATAACTAATAAGTAATAATTAATATTTAATAACAATGACACTTTTATAATATGGTATCATTGATATCCAAAAGTGACCAAGTCAGAATATTGGTATATTACATTAATAAACTTAAGTAAGGTAGGATATTAAACTAGGCTAACTAGGGTCATAATAATTAATATTTACTTTACTTTACACATACCTTTTACTGTGGTTTGACAAATGACATAAGTTTATTGAATCCTGAACGTTCAACCATATTGAACGGTTCATTGTCCACACAAATCATTTCACCAATAATTTTGTGAATCTTTTTTGACTTAGCATCATTAATATCCCAGCAAATTTTTTTGTTTACTGACTCATAAAGAGACACCTAAAGTTTTCCGCTTTGAATATTATCCTTAGCTATAGTTTCTTTTTTTAATTCCTTAAAACAATTAATAAGATAAACAAATAATATAATTAATTATGTCGTAAAACTTATTCTATATATTATAATTATTAATTATTAGCTAAAAATAATTACAACATATATATGTCATACAGATAAACTAGGTTGTAGGTATTAAGTAATAGGTATTTTTTTATTTTGAACCTACTTCAAACGTTAACAATGGGTCCAACAACTTTTTATGTTTGGACTTTAAATGTTTCCTCATTGATGAAGTAGTTGCTTTTTTTCCAAGTCCTTTGTAAATTTTTTGTTTACAATGATTACATGCAGCTTTATTGAGTTCATTACAATTTTTAAAATAATCCCAAATTAAACTCGATTTGTTACTTCTTGACGTTTGTAATGGCTCTATATAAGTATTATAATAATATATTAGTATGTAATTTCAACAAAAATTTAGTAGCGGAATATGAAAACTACTGCAGTTTAGAGTCCATTTCTATTAATGGTGGTCCATTAGGTTGGTGGAGTAGTCAAAATTACAAATATCCATCTAATTGCCAATTAGCATGATGTTATATAATATTATGTATAATACAATTTTAAAAAGTACGTACCATTATTAAATGTCTCTTTTTCACCAAATTCAACATCACTATTTGCAACTTTTGCATCGTCCATAATTTCAAAATTATCAAAAACAACTAACTGTCAACTGAGAATTGTAGCAACAAGCTACAGCCAATAATTAATAATATTAATAATATATATATCCTAAGATTATTAATAGTAGATGGTAGATAAACAAGATAGAAGTATAGAACAACATTATTAAGCCGCGGCTGTGCGTGGTAACTCTATTTTTAAATCGTTATCGGTAAACGTATGATTATCATTTATGACCATGACAATAGTTAATAAATCTTGGAAATATTCTATTTCTATTTTCTGCCACGGCGCGATAATGTAATGTATTATTATTATAAATTTATAAAATATTTTCGTTTTGTCGATTGCGGGGACACATTTTTTTTTAATTAATAAAATAATCGAGTACCGGGTATATTACAAGGAAAAAATGTAGCTGTACACCGGGTACCATCCAAGTCAAATTTTAATAACACGCCGGGTAACGAGTATTGGTGGGTACTGAATATGATATCGAGTACCCGGAACACCTCTAGTGTGTATAACATATTTATATATTTTTTATTAAATTATTATTAGCAGCCTCCCAGCTTAAGTACTATGACACAGGTTAAGACAGAAATTGTAGATAACGAAATGAATGTAGATTCAGGGATAATATTAATCATTGAAAATTAAAATATTAATAATGTTGTTGCTTATGTTAAATATTGTTTAATTTAATTTCAATTTTATATTTTAGATTCTGATAGTTCATAATATGAACCACTTGTATAGTGTTCTTGTTGTAATCAACGGACTGAAGAACTAATAAACTGCATTCGTTGTAAGAGATTTTATCATTATGATTGTCGTTTTACTCATATTCCTTTAATCGATTAGGAGCTTACACCTAACAAGTATTTTATATTAAAAAGTATATTTTATTCTTATAATTATTGTATCTTAGTGATCTTACCTTTCATAGTTCACTAATGAAAACATGGAAGTGTACACTTTGCCAAGACATTTTAGACATTAGTTTACATGTCAATGTCTTACTGAAAAAATAAATCACAGCTTATTTTGTTAGTGGTTATTCTGAACAAACAGTGGCGTAATTTGGAATTGGTCCTGGGGTGGGTTTGGGATATAAGTTTATATTATCGTTCTAATTTGCGGGGACACATTTTTTTTTAATTAATAAAATAATCGAGTACCGGGTATATTACAAGGAAAAAATGTAGCTGTACACCGGGTACCGAGTATTGGTGGGTACTGAATATGATATCGAGTACCCGGAACACGTCTAGTGTGTATAACATATTTATATATTTTTTATTAAATTATTATTAGCAGCCTCCCAGCTTAAGTACTATGACACAGGTTAAGACAGAAATTGTAGATAACGAAATGAATGTAACAGGTTTTTCAATTAATGCCGGTCGATGTTATCTGCGCTGTATGGCCTAATTGTTCTGTTTACGTCTTTATATTTTATTGTAAATTATTCAGTCATACGTGCCAAATCATCATGGCGAGTTACACTATTGAGCAGCACGTCCAAATGAAAAACTTTTCTATCAAAATCAAAGTTCGATAACTTAAACATTGCGCTCGTTACGTCCTTTTTACGGCCGACGTGGTGGCCCTTAAAAGTCAACTCTCCAACGTTTGGTAGCGAAATTTAATACAACAGGTTCGGTTAACGATCAAATAACACCCGTACGTCAAAGAACCTCCAGATCGGCCGATAACATCGCCGCGGTACGTGAAAGTGTGCAGGAGAACCCGGGGCAATCAATTCCTCGCCGTGCACAAAAACTCGGTCTTTCAAAGTCTTCGACTTGGCGAATTTTGCGCCGGGACTTGGGCTTACACCCGTACAAGATCCAACTGACCCAGGAGCTCAAAATTAATGACCATAGACAACGCCGTTTGTTCGCTGACTGGGTTTCGGAGCGTTTGAAAGACGATCCCAATTTCGGCAGAATAATCATCTTTAGTGACGAAGCGCATTTTTGGATGAATGGCTATGTAAACAAACAAAATTGCCGTATACGGAGCGATACGAATCCACATGAGGTTCACCAGGTAACAATGCATCCACAAAAAGTTACGGTTTGGTGTGGATTTAGGGCTGGTGGCATCATTGGTCCGTACTTTTTTGAAAACGACGTTGGTGAGGCCACCACCGTCAATGGTGAGCGTTACAGAACCATGTTAACAAATTTTTTTTTCCCCAAAATAAACGATATGTGGTTTCAACAAGATGGCGCTACGTGCCATACATTGAACGCCACGATAGCCATTCTGAGAGACAAATTTGAGGGTATGGTTATTTCTCGCCGAGGTGACGTGAATTGGCCCCCGAGATCGTGTGATTTGACCCCGTTAGATTTTTTCTTGTGGGGTTTCTTGAAGTCGCAGGTCTATGCTAATAAGCCACAATCGACAGATGACCTTAAATTAAACATAACCCAGGCCATTGCTCAAATTCAACCAGATCTATGCGGCAGGGTCATTGAAAATTGGACCACTCGGATTCGTGCCACTGTGAGAAGCTGTGGTGGACATTTGAATGATATTATAGTTAAAACGTAATTGGCATACTTTAAACTTTAAAATAAAAAAATAATTTCGTTAATACCTCACACACAGTTTGTTTTATTTCATTTCAACATCGGCCCGCTCTTATTGATAATATTAATCATTAAAAATTAAAATATTAATAATGTTGTTGCTTATGTTAAATATTGTTTAATTTAATTTCAATTTTATATTTTAGATTCTGATAGTTCAGAATATGAACCACTTGTATAGTGTTCTTGTTGTAATCAACGGACTGAAGAACTAATAAACTGCATTCGTTGTACGAGATTTTATCATTATGATTGTCGTTTTACTCATATTCCTTTAATAGATTAGGAGCTTACACCTAACAAGTATTTTATATTAAAAAGTATATTTTATTCTTATAATTATTGTATCTTAGTGATCTTACCTTTCATAGTTCACTAATGAAAACATGGAAGTGTACACTTTGCCAAGACATTTTAGACATTAGTTTACATGTCAATGTCTTACTGAAAAAATAAATCACAGCTTATTTTGTTAGTGGTTATTCTGAACAAACAGTGGCGTAATTTGAAATTGGTTCTGGGGTGGGTTTGGGATATAAGTTTATATTATCGTTCTAATGGGGCTATGCTCCCCACGCCCACCTTGACCATTAAATCTCATAGATCACAATATCATATTAATTTAATATTATAAATTAAATGAGATAAATGGTTTTCAAAGACAATAAAATATATTTTTCATAAATTATAACATCAAGTCAATTTTCCTTTTTGCTTTCTCGCCAAAATATCCAGTACGTCATCGGGGTTCAACTTAATGCCCCAATGAACTGATAATATCGTAAGTCCATTCAAGCATTCCTATTAAGTATTTAAGTTAGTACGAGTTCATAATTATTATGTAATTTACAAAAATAATGATTATTAATCGTTTTATTATAATAAACATTAGACATTTGTGTTGCACTGTTGCTCAAGGTTTAC
This sequence comes from Rhopalosiphum padi, assembly GCF_020882245.1. Classification (NCBI taxonomy): domain Eukaryota; kingdom Metazoa; phylum Arthropoda; class Insecta; order Hemiptera; family Aphididae; genus Rhopalosiphum; species Rhopalosiphum padi. Next base: position 44,921,003 of record NC_083599.1, read on the forward strand.
AGTAATGTAATATTCAAAAAATAGTTAATACCTTATACCATCACAAAATAAATAATATTATGTTTTAATTCATTACCAGTTTATACCAAGTTCATATTATTTATTTTTGTAAATAGTTTTTGATAAAAATGATAACAAGAGTCGTAAGTTGTAGACACGATTAAAGATATACAAACGTATATCTTTAATCGTGGTTGTAGATTTGATCAGTATTATCTTTTAATTATGAGCTATACAATTTTATTGTTCTATATTGTACTTGTTGACCTATCGTAGTTTTATATTAGTAAAATAAAAAAATAAAAATCTCAACTATGATGATATCCATGAATTCTTATTTCTTATTTTAAAATATTTTTGATCTTAAAATCATTTAAAACTAAGTGCTTATGGGAATTTAATTATGGTTATTTTTAAAAAAAAAAAAGGGTTGTAGTCCTTAGTTTGAAATTATAATACCTCATAATTTAATATTACGTATTTCATTTCATGTCGAAAGAACCTAACCGCCATTTTTCTTATTGTGGTTGAACGGGAAATCGAGAACAAAAAATCATTCAATATATATTAATGGTGTTGTATTGTCAAAATGAAGACAGTGAACACTATCGAGAATATTTGGATAGACGGCTTGTAAAATATTATATGGAGATAATAATAATTAATAATTTAAATAACATAATTTTTTTTTATAGACATTTCTATTTCAAATTTGGACAAAATGCCATACTTAAACAATGAATAATGATGCTAATTACATTGTTATAATATAAAACAATATTCATGGGACCTAAAATGTTAAGTATACTATTAATTTATATATACATTGGCATTTTCAAAGCTACATAGAAGAAACAAATTTGGTAAATAAAATAATGTTATATACTCAGAGAAATAAAAAAATGACTTAGAAAAATAAATTGTTTTGTATTTGATTTTTCCAATTACCTCATTATAATGAAAATTAATAACAACAAGATAATATTACTCAATATTCTAACCTTAAAATGCTTAGCATACTTATTCTTACTTTCGTTACAATATGCTACGACCATAATTCTAATATCAAAAAATTGCTAGTAATTTGGTAGATTTTGCTAGGTAATTTTCAGAATTTGCTAGTAGTTCGTTTAAGTGAAAATCAAATTTCAAGTATGCCCGGTGCCAACTTGACACAGCACCGGCACATTGTCCGATCAGTTCGAAAGTGGTGTCAAAAAATTGCTAGTAATTTGCTATAATTTGCTAGGCAGTTTTCAGAATTTGCTATACTCTGTTTTTTTCGGGAATCCGGAAAATGGCTCAGCACTGTATTTTGTAAATAGTATTAAAAATTAAAAATATTAAAAATAAAATAAAAATAAATATTATCAAGAATTGTATTATCTTCCCTTGACACGATTTAATTTACCTTCAATTAGTGAAATGGGTACAACCTAACAGCTAGTGTTACATTTCTTCGGAATGCACACGTGAAGTTATAAAATTATCTGACATATTTTATATTCAGCTCACATAGGAGGTTAATTGTTTTGAAGAATTAAATAATATATTTGTTACAACTTATGTTTATTAGAAATATTGCAAAATATCCTATAATGCACTTGGTAATATATTATTTTCATAAAAAATTGTGTTTAGTAAAAAAAACCCATCCTCTTCTATTCTAAGCCCTGTTTGTAGATTTAAAAAAATATTATACCCTCTGTAACTTGAATAAAAATATCACCTTTTTTAAATACATAAAATGATTATGCTATGAGTATTTAGAGACTTAGGTCTAAACACTTGTTTCTTTATTGATATCCGATAACCATAAACCAGTCACTATTCATGATGGTTGATTGCGCCCTTTGGGTTGGGAAACACTGCTTTACAATGACTAATTCGACATTGTTTTTTATTGAGAATATATTTTATATATTAGGTGATTATCAAACAGGTTTCAGACCCACTACAGACCAGATATTTTATTTTGATTCAAATTTTCCAGAAAATATGCGAGTTTGACGAGGAACTGCTTGAGTTATTAAACGATTTCAAGAAGGTATATTATTGTATACATGGAGAATCCCTCTAAAATATATTGAAATAATTCAAACTACCCCAGAAATTAATCAACTTGATAAAAAGAGCGTACAGCGGAAATAAAAATCAAAATTGGCAATATTTTATCACAAGGGGTGTACCAGTAACGAGTGGTTTAAGGTAAAGGGATGCATTATTACCCATATTATTTAATATAGATTTATAAAAAGGTGATCCGGGGGAATCATTGTAAAGATAACGGAATACAATAGGGTAGTTGCAAAATGGGAATTCTGGCATATGCAGACGACTAAGTACTACTAGCGAAGTGTAACAAAAATCTTATTGAGTAAGCTAAAAAAATATTAAATACTGCCAAAAGATTTGATTTAGAAATAAATGCTGATACACCTGTATCTAGAAGTTGGACCGTAAAAATTTAAGAGAGTATAAGAGATTAAATATCTGAGATCCAACTTGACACAAAAAACAATTAACTCATCGAATTTAAAGCAAGACTTCAGTCCATTAATAAATATTGCTATGTCGCACTCTCATCCCTCCAGTGGTGGTAATAAAAAGTGGACATAACGAAAAACTAAGCAAAATAATATTTTTATTTTTTGTTGAAATTGAGGCCTGAGTGAACTTGAATATTGAGGTATTTAACACAAATAACACGACTTTATGATTATAATAACAGAATAATATAAATGTAACATACAACTAGATATAGACACACGTCGCACAACGTACCGTGTCCAAGAGTGTCCGAGAGTGAGTCTTGTACACAAAATGAGCCTTATATATACGCGTCATTGACGTCACATAACTATACCTAGGTATGAGTGTGGTATAAATAAGTATTGCTTCACATTACAATGGAAAGTTAAACTATGATATATAATATATTGATAAGTGCATCCGTGTGCTTACAATGTATGCATACTAATATTTATTGCATATTTCAACATTTTTGAAAGAAGAATTTGCAAAAATTAAGAACTTGAACCATTTTATCAAATGTCTGATATCATTAGGGAAGCAAAAAAAAAAGAGACTCCAATGGACAGGGCATGCGTAGAAAAAAGAGGGAATGATAGTTCGATTGATTCAATGCGATGCGGCTAAAGAAAAAAGGATGTAAAAATAATTAAGCCGACTTTCAATTAGCATGGTTTGGCGATTGATAGAAGGAAGTGGCAAGAATTATGTATGACAGCATGATCATAATAGTCGATTCCGAAGAAGAATACGAAAAGAAAAAGAAAAAATTATAATAATATTATGTATATTGCAGGTGTTAATAAATGGATAATTAATGTAACATTTTCGTTTTAAATCTTATAGATACTATGGTTTTCAAAATGCCAGGTTATAGACGTATTAACAAACAAAAAATATTTTAATAGGTCAATCACGCTAATCTTAAAGCTAGCAATACAAAATTAGTTCTTTTGGATGTCATGTATTATTGATAGTTTGTAAAATAATAATGTAACCATTCAAAAATGTTTGAACAACCAACAGCTAAAAATTTATCTATCTAGATGTATTTTTTGCATATTTTAGATACACTTTTTTTATGGACATCGTATGATTCACGACATCTTAATTAATGATTTGAAAAATATCAATTATGATCAGAGCAAACGACATGAAACCGCGATGCAAAGGATGTGCAAAGTTAAAGACAAAATGCGTAAATAACATCAAAATTAAGTAGGTACGTGGTTTGCATGGAAAATATGAAAATACGATTAAAGATCACGCGATTTCAATCAGACAACCAATAGGGGAAAGAGGTCTTCTTAGTGCTGAACGCGAAAAAGTAGTTCGAGAGCTGCGTGAAAAAATTATGATCAACATCATGTATATCACCATAAAATGAGTAAGTAATAAGTAAGTACTTAAGATATTATATTTCTACAATACCATAGTAATAGACCTTGAGCAATTTTTGCTTTATTTATCTTTCTCGCGGACAATGAATGTGATTTGGCAATAATTCCTGAAGGAATTGGCCAATTATCAATTGAAAAAATGGATTAATTGCAGGCCAAACACAGCATGATGACAAATGCAATTTACACGAACCTCGAGAACCTGGGCTGCGTCTCAAAGTACGCAAGTGTCTCACGACGCGGTCGCTTGAGCGACGGGCATTGAAGACTATTCCTCAACCAGAGATTCTGACAAAAGGATAACGAGGATCTGGAGCACTTGGAAATCGAAATCATGGCGACCAAACATATTCACCAGATCGAGAAACATAGCATGGAGCGCGACATGACGATTGCGAGGAAAATGAAAACATGCGCGTACAATATGAACCATCGATGAAGAATAATTGGACAGATGGTGAATTTAAAACTGCGTTAGATGGCGTTTGTGAGGAAATGAAAATGAAAAGGATTGATTAAAAGGATAAAACGGTGGTCTGGGCTATATATATAATTCACTAATCTAAAATAAAAAAAAAACATAAAGAACTACTTAAACGTTTTTTTACCATACAGTTTTACAATAATATATGTTCTATTTTTTTTTAAATAAAAGTTTCTTCTTCTGTTCGTTCAAAATTGTTTTTTTCTCCAGATTACAAATAAATAACTCTACGGCAGCAATTGAACAATGTTTGAAGTGTTTTATCAAAATGTTAACATGCTTTTAGTTGTTGATATTTTCGACAACCGTATATTGAACAAGTACCTAATTTTTGAGTAAACTTCTGTTAGAAGACTGTGTTTTAACAATAATTCCGGAAGGAATCGGGCAATTATCAATTGAACATTTAAGTTTATCGGGTAGTAATCTACCTACTTAATGATATGAACAAGATTTCTCATGGAATTGGACATCTAAAACCACAATTTGTAATAATTTAAAAACCTTAACAATTCTAAGTGATTTTCCATTTGAAATAATTTTTCTGAAAAGTCTGGACTTTTTTTTACATACAATAATAATCTGGTAATTAAATGAATGTATTACTATTTACAATTACTGAGTTTATACTAGTTATACATTTTTATAAACTTAAATTTTGATTTCTTTTTTCCTAGGGCGCTTAAACCGTTTAAACACCCCTAGACAAACCTAAGTTTGATCACCCCTGATAAGGTAATATATAAACTATTTTCTCCATTAAATATTTGTTTTACATGAAACAAATCGAAAATCAACATACTTCTGCACAGGTACAGGTTTTTTTATTACTTTTGTCAAATTAAGTTTAAAAAGCTATAAATTAAAAAATTAAGTCATTTACTATTAATAATTTATAAAATAATAAATTAATCATTCCAAAATGTCTGAACCACAAATATTGAACAAATAAAAATAATTAATCTCTTTATTGTGAACGCAATATCCAGACCAAATTCCCATGTAGTATTCAAACCTCAACCATTTTATAGAAATGTATAATCAATTCTTGGACCGTTGGCTGTTTATTGTGGCACAAGAGTTAAACTTGAAAATTGACATTCACAAAGTACAGACAAAATAAAAAATAATATATTTCAAAGTCGTTGAGTGAAATAAAAATATATTTTATTCTGTTTTCACAACACACTCCATTTGAATTTAAATTTACATTACCGGATTTAATAAAAAAAAAAGTACGATAAAAAAAAAAATCAAAAAATCTCAATCGGGAAATAAGCTTCTAGTACAATCTCATACAGAGTACAGTACGCACATAGAACCTTAACCCGACATTATTAGTACAGAGGTACAACATGGAACCCATTTATAGACAGATTTCGGATTTCCTACAGGAATATCCCGATTTCGCCACAGTCTTTGACCGGTCTTTCCGTGAACAATGTGCAACAGCACCAGTCGGCGAGATACTCAGCAGCAATCTCACACCTGACACGCTACACACTCTCCTACTGTTAAATACCTTGGTCTAACACTTGATCAAAGACTTACTTGGGCCCACCATATAAGAACCAAAAGACTAGCTCTAAATAATCGCCTACGCATGTTAAAAACGGTATTATGCAATAATAAATATACCTCCACGTCCACCAAACTTCTTATATATAAAAGTCTACTCAAACCAATGTGGACGTACGGTCTGCAGTTATGGGGTAGTGCAAAAAAAACAAACGTTAACAAAATTCAAGCATTCCAAAACATTGCCCTAAGGAAACTAACAAATGCACCTCCCTACGTCTCAAATTTTTCCCTTCATTCAGACCTAAAACTAAAAACAATAGCAGAGGAATCCAAATGTTTCTATAAAAGATTCTACAACCACCTAAGCACTCATTCGAATCCTCTTATCAAAAAATTGGCTTCCGCTACTATTCCAGGTAATCCCCCAAGACGCCTAAAGCGCAAGTGGTGTCGTGATTTGTTATAGTAATTAAAAAAAAAAAAAAAAAAGTAAATAATTAAGAATTCACAGAAAGTGTCATCAATGGGTGGCTCCTTTCATCAAATTATTTTCCTGTCATATTATACTCTTAGCATATATTCTTATTGTATTAATGATACACATTGTATATTACTTGTAAAAATAAAAAAAAAAATAAAAATAAAAATCTCAATTAAAATATAACTTTCCATTGTTCAAATTGGATCAAAATGTATTTATTAATATTAATTATATTATTCTGTAATACTCGTTCACAAACTTGAAATTTATTTTAGATACATTTTTACTATGGAAATTAAAATGTAAATATAAAATTGTATATCACACTGGCACTATGATTTACCCACATTCAGCTGAAAATGTTATTGTTCTTTAATACTGTATATTTTAATTTTTAGAGAATACACATCTGTTTCGGACTTATATCGTTCCAATATGAATATAAGAGGAGAAGTATTCACTGAGCGTTTATCTTCTAGATCTAGAATCTAGAACAACAATAAAAAATAAAACTGTTGATGTTTTGCTAGCTTCTTGTACTCCATGTTCTCTGGCACTTGGACGTTGTCTTTTGTGTATCCAGCATTTTAATTATAATACGTATTTTTTTAAAGTGTTCATAGTTATAACAGATAAAACGAAATAAAATAAAATATACTACCTGAAAACTATTGGGAATTATACTAAATAAACTAAAAAAATTAATAAAACCAACACTATGTAAAATTTGTCAAAAAAATACAATACAGCATAATATGTATCATAGGATACACCATGCGTGTAGATACTTGTACTCATGTGTTGAATGCACGCTCATATTTTATAATTCTTGTTCTATATGCAACGTTGAACTAATAGGTATGATACTCACATCATTTACGTTATAGTATATAATTTTATTTTTAAACAATTTAACATTTTAAAATATCATCAAGTACAGCGTATTAAATATATGATTTAATAGGATGCATTTTTTGCATTTTTTTGCATATTTTAGATACATTTTTTTATGGAAATCAAAATGTAAATATAAAATTATATATGTGTATCACACTGTCACTACGATTTACCCACATTCAGCTGAAAATGTTATTGTTCCTTAACACTTAATGTATTAATTTTTAGAGAAGACAAGTCTTTTTTCAGACTTACATCGTGTATAAAGATAAGAGGACAACCATTGAATGAGTGTTTATATTCAACATCAACAATTAAAACAAAAAAACCGAGGATGTTTTACTCTGTAAAATTTCTTTTAAACAAACAATGAATTTGCTTATAGCTACTTGTATTCTATGTTCTCTGACATGTTGTCCTTTATGCATCTACCCATTTAATTACAATCCATATAACAACATGTGACATGTACATTGTTTTTGTAAATATAATTTAATTCTACAAGTGAATTTTCACTGTAGAAGCGTGGCGATTGTTTTCTTTTTGGCATACAAAAGTATGTCATTCTTTAATTATTTTTTATTACTTTTGTAAAATTAAGTTTAAAAAGCTATTAATTAAAAAATGAAGTCATGTATTATTGTTTATCACGTGTATAAAGATAAGAGGACAACCATTGAACGAGTGTTTTTACATCAACAATTAAATATAAAACCGAGGAAGTTTTCACAACATCAAACAGCTAAAAATAATTAATCTCAGTATTGTAAACGCAATATCCAGACCAAAGTCCAATGTAGTATTCAAACCTCATTCATTTTATAGAATTGTATATTCAATTCTTCGACCGGTGGCTATTTATTATAATTATCAGGGCTAGGATTTGTATGCAACAGCATGTTTTTTTGCGACTTCTGATTATTGATTTTGTCAGTAATGTCCACGAATCACCTCATGATGAGATATATGGTGGTGTTTTTATTTTGCATATTTTGGATAAAATGCATATTAATGCATTTATTGAATAAAATGAATATTATTGCATAATTCAATTATAAGAATGCGATGTGTTATAGTATATTTCGTAATTAATATAGAGTCAAATACACTACAGTTGATAAAATGATAGCCCATGTAAAAAAAATATTTTTAAAAGCTCCAAGCCGAACACTTACCTAAATTACGTGAAATGCTTCAAAATTTACCTTTACCTCCAAAACCAGTGTTGACACGATGGGCAACGTGGTTGACTGTAGTAACGTATTATGTAGATAATTTCAATTCAATTAACCCTTAACTTGGTGTTGTATCTTTTTGGATACACAAAGTTTGTCAATTTTTATACGGAATTTGATTTAACATATTTTTATTTGTATTATTTGTACACACTGATAAATGTCATATGTTTCACGTGAGTACAGTATGATAACGTTTCTACGACGATTAGGAGTGATAATCGCTGTTTTCTGTTATCATTTTAAGAAAATAAATTTTAATCAAACTCGTTGACTTCAACTGCCGAGTTCATCACATTTAAATGTGTTACAAGTGTCAAATTTGCATTAACTTAGTTCAGGTGAGTATAACATTCATTTTTATGCAAAATATTTAATAATATATGCCTTAATGTTGATTTTATATCAATCCTAAAAGTATGTATCCAAAAAGATACATTGCTAGAATCATTGTTTAATATAATTATTTTATATGTACCTAAAAAGATACATTGCTGTGAATGACTATTTTACTCTGTTGTATCTTAAAAGTGACATTGCTTGATTTCTTTATAATGTAATTTAGAAAATGTCACTAAATTTATACAATAAGTATTATATTATTTATTATTTATATCAATTATTGCTACAAAAAGAAATATTTTTTTTAGAAATCTTTATAGAAATGCAACGCCGTAGAGCAGAAAAAATTTTAACTATGCTTCCCCCTGGTAAGGATAGTAGTGAAAGTTCTGATAATGATTCAGTTGAATCATATCATTCAATTGGAGAAATATTATGTGAATCACCATTACCTATTGAGGCAATAGAGAATGATGTAGATGAACTTCTCAGAGATATTGAGTTAAATCCAATTGATGAGGTTATTTTATTTACACTGTAATATAATACCAAATACTTACAATATCTAAATTTATGTTTTATATTTAGTTTTTAGAAGATTTTGAAGATTTACAATCTATTACAAGTGATAATGCTGTTGCTGATATAATAGAAATAGAAATACCACAAAATATAGAGCCACATACTCCTACTCTTATGAATAATATATCTTCATCAGTTAGTAAAAAAAAAACAGTTTTATCATCCGAATCTGCAAGAAGGTCTAAACGTTTGTTGAGAAATGCAGAAACGCCTCCAATTCCATTACCATGTATGTCACCTGACATTGAGAATATTAATATACTACCTAACCAAAGGAAAAAAATTAGAAAAATTGACCACATGCAATTTAATTGGGTAGCCGGGAAAAAAATGAATTTTGAAGTTAATGTTCCTGAATATGAATTTCATACACAACATGATCATGTACTGACTCCTGTTGAGTATTTTAAAAGTTTTTTTTCTGATGATTTATTTGAACTGATTGTAGAACAAACAAATCTCTATTCAGTAGCAAAAAGTGGTAAGTCAATTAATTTAACTGTAAATGAACTTCAGGATTTTTTAAGTATAGAATTATGGATGGGAGTGGCTAAGTTACCAGCCTATACTGACTACTGGTCTCATCTAATGAGTTATGAAAAAGTTTCAAACATAATGCCACTTAAAAAATATCAAAAAATTCTAAAAAATATACATTTTAATAATAACGCCGAGTATAATGAAAATGATAAATTTTATAAGGTAAGACCTCTTATCGACATTATTCGTCGAAATTGCTTGAATCAAGAACAAGGCAAACGTTTCTCAATTGATGAAATGATGGTACCTTATAAAGGGAAAAAAGCTGGCTCTCGACGGCAATATATAAAATCGAAACCAAAAAAATGGGGATTTAAATTTTTTGTTCGCTCAGGTATCAACGGTCTGGTTTATGATTTTTTTCCTTACTGTGGAGAAAATACATTCAATAATTACAATTTTAGTGATTATGAAGAGAAGTTTTTTGGACTTGGACCAAAAGTTATCCTTGCATTAGTGTCAACAATTCCAGACAAAATCTTAAGTATCGTTTATTTTGACAATTTTTTCAGTTCTCCTGAATTGGTTTATTATTTGAGGGAAAAATATGGAACATTGAGTCTAGGAACTGTTCAACAAAATCGACTTCGACATTGTCCATTATTAGAGGAAAAACAACTAAAAAAAAAAGGAAGAGGTAGTTTTAGCTACATGTGTGACAGAAAAAAAAAAGTTCTAACTTTAAAATGGTTAGATAACAAACCAGTATGTTTAATAAGTTCTTATGTATCCGCTGACCCTATTAAGAGCATAAAAAGATATTCTAAAGAAAAGAAAAGTCGAGTTGATGTACCAATGCCAAAAATTGTTGAGGAATATAACACCCACATGGGTGGTGTTGACTTATCAGACATGTTGGTGGCGTTGTATAGAACCGGGCTGAAAACACATAAGTGGTATATGGCTGTATTTTCCCAATTACTTGACATATGTATCAATAATGCTTGGTTGACATATCGAAGGGATTGTAACCAATTAAAAGAAAAAAAGATTATGCGTTTAAAAGAATTTCGTATACATGTAGCCATAGCACTATCTGGAAAAGAAAAACCTAAAGTGGGTAGAAAACCTAACAAAAATAATCAAATGGAACATGTACAAAAGATCAGGCGAACTGTGATTCCTAGACCTATTAGTGACATAAAATTTGATAGATTTGATCATTTTCCAACTCGTGTATCAAAAGGTCGATGCCGCCACTGTAAAAAAGGTCAGACAGTCTACATCTGTACAAAATGTGATACACGTTTATGCACACTGAAAAATAGAGACTGTTTCAATGATTTCCATACCAAAAAATAAATTTTATATTATATATAAGACTGAGTTATCATTACTTTTTATTATTTATTTTATTTTTATTGTTAATTAGGCAAAAAGAAATTGCTATAAAAATATGTTATTTTATCTATACAATATACATGTATAACTTTGTTTTTAATTTGTTGATTATTATTTTTTTATTATTTAAAGATTGAGACTTAATTTTGTTGATTATTTATAACTGAATAATATCAGCTGTTATTTTTACATTTTATAAGATTTTTATTTTAAATTTAGCAAAAAGAAATTGCTGTAAAAATGTGTTATATTTTATATTTGTAATATTTTATCTTCATATTGATAATATTAGTTTTGATTTTTTAAATATTTCTATGTTAGTATTAATAAAAAACTAATGTGATAATTAAATAAATGTGATACTGTTCTGTGACAACATAAGTCTGTATTGTTATGTTAAAAGTTTAAGTTTTAAGTTCCTGAAATGTTAAATAATAAAAGTTACTTTTATGTTAAAATTACATAATTTTATACTTGTTTTTTTTTACGTGATTTCTGGCAATGTATCTTTTTAGCTACATGAATATTAGTATTGGGTTATGGCAATGTATCTTTTAAGATACAATTCATAACTTTGAACTTTCAAGTCCAATATTTTTTTTGATAACATTTTTGAATTCAGCGACCTTAAATTAGTTTAAAAATATCTACTTTAAAATTTTCATTCAAATATTTTTATGCTTGCCAAGTTAAGGGTTAAATCTGTGATCTCAGAATTAGATGACGAATCAGATTCGATGAAAAAAGCTAAAGAATTGTTTGATAATCAAAATTTAAAAAATGATTTAGCATATATTAAAAGTAATTTTTGCTTTTTATCCCAAGTCATAATTAAACTACAAAACAAAATGTAACACTTTATGAAAGTCTACAGATTATAATAAACGCTAGGGATCGACTTCTTGAGTGTAAAGGAAGAGTCACAGATAAAGTTAAGAACAAATTATCCTTGGTTTTACAAAAAAATAAAGGATTTAAAACTCAACAATCAATAAATAAAATATTAAATGGTGAATCGGACGAGGACAATTTCAGTTGTAACCTAACACCAGAACAAATTTCTTTATTAAATATTATTAAAATAATAATTTTTATTGTGTAATTTAAAATGGAATAATAGTTTTCAATTATTTTGATTTTTTATATATTATATGGAATTATATTTTTTAAATTAAATCTTAGTTTTTTAATTAATCTTTACAACCAAGAATATTTATATCAAAAAATTGCTTGAACATATAAATTATAATAAATAAATAAAAATGTAATTTTTAAAGATAAATTATTTCATTATTGAAATTTTGATTTTTATTTTATTTTATTTATATTTTGTTTATGTATACTAAATAATAATATGTATATTTATATATTAATCCCTTTAATAATCAGTAATATTTTTAATATATAAATGTATGTAGAATGTGACAGAAAAACCAATCAAATAAAAATTAAATTTAAAATTAGAGTTTTGTAGTTTGGTGCTAATATTAAGATATAACAATATATTTATTTACTAAGTTTTTTACAGAAGTTCTTCAGCCAATAATTTTTTTAATAGCAGAAGGTGTATACAAATACCTAAATAATACTTTTACTTTTTTTTAAGAAACTTACAATTAATTGAAATACATAAATTTCTTTATTTCTAAAAATTTTTCTAATACATATAATTGCAGATGATAATTCTGCAAAGGTTTCTTTTGGTTTCCTAAATTTATATTTTTCTTATAAATATTTAATACAGCTAAAATATTATTTTAAGAATATCAAAACTCCTGAAATGATTGATGTTTTAATATTTGTGTTAATTACTTAAAAATTTGACCATAACTAAGATATTTTAAATATAATTTAATAGGATGCATTTGTGTTTATTAAAAAGCCACAGGTTCATTTAAATGATAAATAAATACCCAGCATTCATAATGACAATCCAACAATGACCTCAACGATATGCACAACAAGATAATAACAAAATATGCTGTTATATTGCGCAAAATACTTTTGTACTTTTAAATATTATTTGAGGAATAATTTTAAATTTCTTTCCTCGTGTATTCAATAGAAATTTTTTTGGTAACTAATTTTTTATTATTGTATACAATCTATTTAATCATAAATTGTTTTTAATTCTATAATTGTAGAATAATCTATATTATTATTTTCTGACCAATTATGTAAATAAAGTGTTTTAATTAACTTTGTAATTAACTAATAATGTATACAAAGATATAGCTAAAGGTACTACTATCCGTTACTTATCTATAGGTATTGGATTTATATGCACCAAAGCCTCAAAATATGCTCATAAAAATGATGTAATATACATTTTTTTATGTATGCACTAAAAATTAAATCAAAATCTTTTAGTCTTATAGTTTCAGAATAGCACTTGTTTATATAATTATTGTGTATGGTCGATTTATCTGAAATGTCGTTTAGTATATTTTTCCAGGAAATCACAGATATGAATTTTGTAATTTAAATAAAAGAATATTTGCAGAAATAAATACCTGACACATAGCTTGATTGAAATTGTCCACGTTGATATTAAAAATTAAACTTTGTCTTATGATTTTTAAATTTGGTTCTGAGTTTTAAATTGTTTTTGTGTTCATCAAAAACTGGCACGATTTTACACGTGCATTTACAGACAACGAACGCACGATACCGACTGATTGGTTTCCGTCGATACTCGATCGTAAGTACCTACTAGATTCATATTCATATGATATGAATTCATCTATATTAATATAATTTATCTATAATATTAAGTGGGATATGGGTTTTTCTTTCTTGGCGATAACAACTCATCGTAATTTTATCGATATTGTGCGGCTATGAACGTGAAAATATAAGATAAAACCAATATATTATATAGATAATAAAAATAAAAATATTCACTACAAATATATATTAAAATAAGCAAAATAAAATTATTAGTGTAATATGATTAAATGAAAAACCATCACTGCCAGGGCCGTATTTACGCCTAGGCCCGTGAGGCCCGGGCCTAGGGCGGCAAATTTTTTGGGGCGGCAAATTTTGTAAGAAATAAAAAAAGAATCATATGAATGCATGAAATATTTATATGATTTTTTTTTAGATATCTGTATGTAAAATATACGGGCGCATGAAACTGAAAATGTCACTAACCCGAAATCAATTTTCTCGTAATGTGAGCTATAAAGATAAGATACCTACCTAGGTATATAATAATATAAGTTGTTCCTAAAAGTAATTACGATAAAAATATAATATATATAGAAATTGGCTAAAGATATTGTGTATCCACATCGCACACGACCACAATTCATTTCAGTTTATTGTTCGTCATTGTCGGGAGTGCATATTACAACATAATATATTTAATAAATAATAATTAATAATTTACAGTATTTAGCATTTTTTCACTATGAGTGACGGTCGTAAACGTTTTAGTGGTTCAGAGTATAAAAAGCGAGCCAAAGATAAAGAATATAAAGAGAGTAAAGTTCTAAATAAAATACCTAAACTAAGTACTTTCTTTAAACCTGCTACACCGTCTTCTTTGAATGCACCTGATAATGGTCAACAACATCAACATGATTTAGAAGAGATTGAAACGAGTAAGTGCGAATCGGATTTGGTCATTAATAATTTAACAACTTCTACTTTAAATATGGATCCGGCTACATTTTATATTGATTATAATGATCCGGCTAAATGGATTATTAATGATGTAACTCGCGATTATGTGGCAAAACACGGAATAAATCAAAATTTAAATGATGATTTTACATGTTCTAAACGTGAGTATCCTGACAAAAATAGATTTTTAAATAAATCATTATTTGTTAGAACACGTATAAATGGTGAAGTACAGTCACGACCATGGTTAGTGTTTTCGAAATCTACTGGTACAGTGTTTTGTGCACCATGTCGACTCTTTGGAAGTGCACATTTATCAACATTAGTAACTATTGGTTTTAATGATTGGAAAAATGCTGTACGAAAATTAAACGATCACGAAAATTCTATTCCTCATAAAACTTCAACAGTTGCATTAATCGAAAGGGGGAAAACTGCAGGTAAAATAAACCAAGAAATTGTTTTGCAATTAGAACAAGAAACCAATTATTGGCGAAATATTTTAAAAAGAATAGTTGCTACTGTACGTTCTTTAGTAATTCGAGGGTTACCATTGAGAGGCAGTGAAGAAAAATTTGGGTCGTATCATAGCGGTAATTTCATTATGACATTAGAGCTTTTAGCAGAATTTGATCCCTTTCTATCAGAGCATATTCGCCATTACGGTAAAATCGGTAGTGGTAATACATCGTATCTATCTTCACAGACATACGGAGAGTTTATACAAATTATGGCAGAAAAAATTACAAAACAAATAGTTGAAGAAGTCAAAGTTTCAAAGTATTTTTCGATAAGCGTTGATTCGACGCCCGACGTATCCCATGTTGATCAGTTGTCTTTTATCATAAGATACATTTCAAAAGATGGTACTCCTATAGAACGATTTTTAAAGTTTATTGCCAATACTGGGCATAAATCTGAACAACTTGCTGATGCAGTTTTTGATACACTTAATCAATATAATTTGGATATTAAAAATTGCCGCGGGCAGTCATACGATAATGCCAGTAACATGGCTGGTAAATACACTGGCCTTCAAGCCAGAATTAAAGAAGTTATTCCGTTGGCCATTTATGTCCCTTGCTCAGCACATTCCCTAAATCTTGTGGGGATATCTGCCGTGGATTGCTGTGAAAAATCGACAACATATTTTAGATATCTACAAGAATTATATAACTTTTTCACAGCATCTACCCATCGTTGGGAAATTTTACTATTTTATTTAAAAAAGTCTAAGTGTGTAAAAAGTTTGTCTCAAACCCGATGGTCAGCAAGATACGAAGCGGGTAAATCTTTATGTACTTCTTGGAGTGAAATTAAAAACGCTTTACAGGCTATTATTGACGATGCCAATGAAAAACCTGTAACAAAATTTGACGCTTCAGTTCTTTTGAAACCTTTTAATACTATAGAAATGTGCTTTATGACTGTTTTTTGGAATGAAGTATTAGAAAGGTTTCATATAGTTAATAAAAAACTTCAATCAGTTAATATTGAGTTAGGAATGATTGTTGAATTATATGGATCCTTAGAGCAGTACATATCTAGAATTAGAAATAATTTTGAAGAATATGAAGGAAAAGCTATACAAATATGCGGTGAAATGCAGTACAAAAAAGACAAGCGGAGAACTGTTAAGAGAAAACGTCAATTCGACGAAACAATGAATGAAGTGATCACAGAAACAGGCAAGGAAGATTTCAGAATAAATGTATTCTTCGTTATATTGGATAAATTGAATGCTGAACTCGTAAGGCGAGGCAGTTCATATAAAAATTTATGTGTCAAGTTTGATTTTCTTACAAATATTTGTAGTTTTGACGAGGAAATAATTTCTGAAAAAACTAGGGCACTAATAGAACAATATCCTAATGATATTGAAGAATCATTTACAAATGAATGTCTTCATTTGCGTGATCATCTTTTTTTTAAATCTGATAAAAAAAGAAACGCCCAAGAACTTTGTAAGATGTTGTATACAAATGATTTAATAGATATTTATCCGAACGTCACAACAGCGTTACGTATGTATTTGTGCACGTTTGCAACAAATTGTACAGCAGAGCGGTCGTTTTCAGCATTGAAAAGAGTAAAATCGCATCTTCGTTCAACTTTGGAGTCAGATAGATTAAACGCGACATCAATACTACACATAGAATCTGAGATGCTTCGAAGTATAAATTATGATGATATAATCGACGATTTCGCGTCTAAAAAAGTTCGTCGTAAAATGTTATAGATAACATAGGTTATGATTAGGTATAAGTTTAACTATTAAGTATTACTAGGTATAAGATTAAAGATTATTAAGATTATTTTAAGATTAAGATTCAAAATGTATACTGATAATGCCTAATTAGGATTTATAATTATTATTTGTTTTGTTTATAATGACTATTGACCTAATTTCTTTAAAATGAAATAAATTTATTTGTAATAATTACAATTTTTTTTTCTTGGGGTAGAGGCGGCATATTTAAAAGGGCCTAGGGCGGCACTTGTTCTAAATCCGGCCCTGATCACTGCATGTGGCGATTCGTACATACAATATAAATAATAATTTTAAAAGAAAGCGAACACTACGACTGTTTCCGACTAAAGAGGCGTACGCCTCCTATTTTTTTAAATTTTGTCGAATACGATAGGGGCAGCTCTAACTATTGCGGTGCTCTGGACAAAATAAAATTGTGTGGGTCTCCTTTCCAATAAGTAGGTTTGACCAAAATTCCAATGTTTTTATTTTTTATCAAGACACCGACGTGAAGTTAGTCGGTAATAAGCTAATACAAAAAAATAAAAATTCAATAACTAATTTAAATAAACATTATGATGCTGGGACGATGCCTGTCGTCATCGTATTGCCCATCGAGGGCCTGCATGAGTCTTAAATAATAATATAAAATGTAAAGAAACAATTTTAACATATAATTATAATACATTTAAATACCCATAATAAAAATATTTACCACCAGGCGACAGCACCTGACCAATACAACAGCAATTAATATTCTTCAACCGACGTATAATTAAAGTAAAATATAGTACCTAGCACACAATATGCCAGTTTCCAGCAGCGACAAAACCACTATAGTAGCCAGTAGGCTTTGTATATTCTTTTGGATATCCCATTAATTAATACTATTTTTGACCATTTATATATAGATTTAATTCGGAAAAATACGTCTTTCGAAAGTTCGTATCGGTCACGGATAATATAATATTATATATTACCTATATTATCCGTGCGTATCGGTTCCCTCTTGGCATACCCTTGTCATAAACGGCGCGCGGCGTCTACAATCGGAAATCTTTCGATAACGATCGTTGACAGCCGACGCTGATTCGTGTATACGGTGTAGTGGTTTTTTTTTTTTTTTTTTTTTTTTTAATTAGCTTTTAGTATGTAACTATAATAGCTCAACAATTATTAAGTAAAACAAGTAATAGCTATGACAAAAATATAGTAAAACAATATATGGTAGTTAAAAAGAAAGAAGTAACAAATTATAGTATCTAATTAAATAATGATATGCGTAGATACCACCTTATATTACAAAGCCAGCTTCCAATAAAAAATGTATTATTTTTTTTATAACTGTTTCGACTTGGGTGTTGAGTATAGAAGGGAGAGTGGGAGGAATGTTTAAGAACTTAATATAATTAATCAAGGATGTACGCTTAGAATACAATGACGGACAGTCAAATAGTAAATGAGAGATGTCACAGATGCTTTCGGTTATGTGTAGTGTACAGAGGGGAGAGTCATTTAGGCCAAGTTTGTATGCATGATCTGGAAGAAGTGAGTGGCCCACGCGGAGTCGGTTAAAACGGACAGTGATAGACCGTGGTAGGTCTAAGTTGTAGAACCAAGTTTTTTTATTAGTGATACTGGGGACAATTGATTTATACCTAGAAGCAAAGTGAGCAGGCAGGTTATTCCAGTGATTGGACCAGAGGCTGATAATATGACGACGCAATAAAGGGGAAAAATCGGTCCAAGGCAATTGCGCAAGAGGAGGAAGGATAGTATAGGATGCAGCTTTGGCGAGCCCGTCAGCCGTTTCGTTCCCATGTATGCCGATGTGGCTAGGGATCCATAAAAATTGAATATGATGATTGGACTGCTCGAGAGTGTATATATATGATTTAATTAGAAAAACAAGAGGGGATAATTTAGAATTAAATGGATTAGATGTAAAAGATTGTAAGCAGGACATGGAATCAGAAGCAATTAAGTATCTATTAGGGGCTAAATCAGAAATAAAAAGAAGAGCTTCGAGAATAGCGTAACATTCAGCAGTGAAGGAAGAGGACGAAGGGGGGAGATTGTTAGAGAAAGAAATATGAAGTTCGGGAATATAGAAGGCATAGCCGGCTGATAAAGGAGACACTGAACCATCGGTGTATATGATAGTGAAGTTGGGGTAATTAAGATTGAGGAAATTAGAAAAAAGTTTATTAACAAAAGAAGAAGACATAGATTTAAGTTCAACGAGTGAAAAATTAGAAAAATTGTCAATTTGGACTAAAGGGGTATAAAGGAGAGAGTCAAAAGGTTGCTCATAGAGTGGAAGTTTATAAGAATTTAAGACAAATTGGTAAAAAGTGGAGAGAGAGTTTGCAGCAATTGATAGGACCGGCATTGACTTGGGTGTATAACGCCAAGTGATATATAGAGAATAGAAGGTATCGAATATAATGTGGTTGGAATGAGCTAAAGATTTTAAAATGCATTTTCCTGCGAGCCATCGGCATCTAATATTAAAAGGAGGACAGAAGGTTTCAACTTCCATCGCCGGACCAGGGGTAGACCTAACATATCCCATTATAATTCTAAGACAAGACGATTGGAGCATATTAATTTTTTTCCAGTTGGAGTAGGCGGCCGAGCCGAAAAGAAAACAACCATAGTCCAATTTAGAACGTATGATAGAGCGATAAATGGATAGCAAGCTAGAAGGATGGGATCCCCACCAAGTATTAGATACAGTCCTGAGGAAGTTTGACCAACGGGATGTGAAGAGAGAAAGTGAAGATATGTGAGGTATCCAACGCAGTTTGGTTTTAAGGGTAATGCCTAAATAGGTTACGGTTGTAGCAAAAGGAATGAGGTAATTGTCTAGGTATATGTTATGTGGATCAAAATATCTGCGCCGAGTAAAAATAACCGATTTACATTTCTCAGGAGCGATTTCCAGAGATACATTAGATAAAATGGTTTTTAGATCTTGAAGAGCAGCATTTAATCGTTCTATGGCGAGAGGTAGAGATTTATTTGAAGAAAAGATGACCATATCATCTGCGTAGATAAGGCAGTTATGGCCAGACTTTGAGAGATTTTTTGCAACGAGGCTCATGTATATATTAAATAGAAGGGGACTGAGGCAACTTCCTTGTGGGAGACCTGTGAATGTAGAACGAGAACTAGAAGAACCAAATGAAGAAGAGAAAACGAGATTCCTTTTATTGAAAAGGGAGAGTAATATATTGCCGAATTCCGGAGGGGCATTTAAAGAGATAATATAATCAACAAGAATATGTATATTAACAGAGTCAAACGCACCCCGTATGTCTATGAAAGTGGCCACAAAATATTCTTTATTATTGAAGGAATGATAGATGTTACCAATGAAAGTTGAGAGGCATTCTATGGTACCCATGCCTTTCCTAAACGCGAAAAGATTAGGAGGCAGTATGGAATTTGATTCGAGCCACCAGTCAAGTCTTGTTTTGAGCATATGCTCAAAAACTTTACATAGTGAGGAGGATAGTGCAATAGGACGGAAAGATGTATTTGAATTTGATTTAGGTATCGGAATGACTCTGTAGAAACTCCATGAAGTAGGGAACAGCTGAGTGACTAGCAAATTATTGAAAATATCAAGAAGAGAGGCTAACGCAATATCAGGAAGTTGTTTTAGCAGTGCGGGCGAAATGTTGTCGAGTCCCGGGGCAATGGATTTCCGTGAAAATATAGCAAACTTTAATTCGGAGATTGTAAATTTGTTAGAAAGAACGTGAGGATGTGACGTATGGGGGTAGTAAGGAGGACTAGTTTCTAATTCGGAGGGGGCGTAGCTCGGAGCAATTTTAGCGCAAAATGCGTCAAACCAATCATCGTTATCAGGGCGTATGGTGGGAATAACACAATTTTTAAATCTTCTAGCTGTGGCCCAAAGATATTGAATTGAACAGGAAGGGTTTAAATTGGAACAAAACTTTTTCCAGCTATTTCTTTTTTCATTTTTAAGAAGACGAGTGGTGTGTGCACAGACGTTGCGGTATTTGAGAAGATCAGATAAACTGCCAGAGCGACGAAAAATTTTAAAGTGTAAGGATCTAGTTTTGACGGCCTCCGAACAAGACGGGTTCCACCACAAGGGAGAGGATGTATGCGATTTAGGATTGGTTTTTTTAACTGGTATAGCCAAATTTGCGGCGTTTAATATAATTTCTGTAAAGTTGGAGTAAGAATTAATTAAGGCAGAGTCCTCGGCAGCCGAGGATATCGCGTCTTGGATATTGAGTCTAAAAGAAGTCCAATTAGCCTTGTTGAAGTTATAGGGTGTGTGACTAATGAGAATGTTATTGGGTTGATGGTGAGATCGGGTAAAATTTGAGAGACTCCTGTTAGTAGCTGAAATTATAATAGGTATGTGGTCACTACCATGAGGCTCACCCAGAGTGTGCCAGGATAGGTTCCAATATAGGTTTGGGGAACAAAAAGATAAATCTATAGCAGAGTCCGTAGAATTAAGCCGTCCAATGTGGGTAGGACTGCCATCATTGAGTATACAAAGGCCGAGAGAATCTATAGTATTGTAAATAATGTTTCCACGGGGAGACGAAGAATCGGAGCCCCAGGCCGGATGAGAGGAGTTAAAATCGCCACAGAGAATAGAATTACAGGAAATCAGGCTAAACAGAGATTGCCAAACGATAACAGGTACGTTGGAACTACTAGGGATGTAGCAGGACCATATCTCTAGGGGAGGAGATGAATCTGATACAATCTCAACGCCTATAATATCCATTTTGTAATTATTAAGATTGTTCCTAATGATATTATCTATAAGAATTGGTCTAGATTTAAGAGAATGATGGATTGCTACAGCCACACCACCAAACCCATCGGGTCGATCCGATCTGTAGATTCTAAAAAAAGGTATATTAATAGAACGGGAGGGATTGAGCCAGGTTTCGGAAAGTATAGCAATAGAGCACTTATGTGCATGAAGGAGGTGCATAAGAGACGGGAGACGTGCTGAAAGACTTCTAACATTCCACTGTAAGATAATCAAGTTGTTGGTAAAAGAGTTATTATTCATGTTAAGAGACATATGAGTTGCATATAGATATTTGTGAGTCTAGAGTAATAATATGTTAGAGTAATTAAATATCCTAGGTACTTGCGTTTAGGATAAATGTTTAACATTAGGTATAGCTAGTAAGGAAGTTAGAGAAGACTCAATTAGTGATTGAAGGGAAGAGGAGGAGAAAGGAGAGGATAAAGAGGGGGAGTTGATTAAAGTTTCGGATAATTTTATGGATAATGTATGTACCCAAGAAAGATCGTTTAGATTATTCACTAACGGGTTGTGTTGGTTAGAGATATTATTTAAATAACTGCCATTAGGAGGAGAATAAGATGAAACAACAGGTAGGGACAACTCTATTATTATTTGACATATTAAGAGGTTTTCTTTTGTTTTTTTTAGAATTAAAAAAATGATGACTTTCATTTAAAATAGGAAAGTTCTCCTCATTAAGAGGAATATCAGTATTTAAATTATTAGAATTTGGAAGCTGGCTATTTACAATATCAGAGTATTTAAAAGCAGACGTACAATATTTATTTTTCTTAAAATCTAAGGCGTCTTTGTAAGAGAGATTCTCTGTAGCCATGATTCTCTTGATGTCCTTTTGAACAGACCATTCCTGGCAACTACGATCAGTGGCAACATGAGGAAGTTTGCAGAAGAGGCATAAGGGGTCCGTGGCGTGGACGGTCGGGCATTCTGTGATAGAATGTTTGGAGCCACCACAGTGACCGCATCTTGGATCACTGCGACAGAATTTTTGCGTGTGTCCGTAACGTAGACAACGATTACATTGTACCGGAGAACGGATGCTGGGGTTTACTTCAAAAATCATATTGTAGATCGAAATGTGTTGAGGTAGTTTAGGAGACAAAAATTTAAGTTCAACGATGCGTGTAGCTACGATATTGCCATCTTTTCTAATAGAAATGCGTTTGAAGCTTACAATTGGAGAACTTGATTGAACTCCATCCCGAAAATCGTCCTCGGAGACGTCTGGATCTAGTTTTATTATACCAAAAGAGTAGATAAGGTTCGATGGGATATTCGCTGTAAAACCATGTTCGTTTAGAGTCTCGGAGTTCAAACAAAGATTTCCGTTCAAAATCGAATCAAAGCTAATTTTGATTTTTTTTGAGCCAGCGGGCTTGATATTGGTTATACCGGTGAAATTAGTAGAAAAAAATTTTGCTGCCTTTATTGGGTGCCAATTCCCCAAGTTTTTATTTAAATCAATGCATTCAACTAGTATCATGACGGGGCCAATATAATCGGATGGGAAGATCTGTTGTGAGCATTGAGACAACATAATTATATCATTGGAAATAACAGTGGAGTGTATAGAAGCGGTTGCAGGTGTAGAGTTTATTTCAGGTACTAAAAACGATGTAGGGTCATTAGCATTATCAATAGATAAACCGTCATTAGTGACCGGGTCTATCGACAGATTGTTGTCAATAGGTGCGGAGTCCATATAATTGAAGGTCGAAGGCGACGTATTTAGAACCGGAGTGTTTTCCATAATATGTTGAAGTCCGGGAGACGTGGGTGTAAGTAAATTAGAATTCGACTTACGTGCATTTTTTTTAGATACGACGAGAGTGTAGTTGGAATCCGAGGAACGATTGGTAGACAGCGTAGGTTTTATTTTGTTCGGGGCGGGAGATTTGCTCACACGAGAGTCGCCGCCCGAAGACGACGACATAATTAGTAATAAGCCGCGTTAACGATGTATACGAAACAATAACGGTAACTGCGATAAGAGTAAGCGAAAGGCACAACCGAACACTATGACTGCAGAAACGCGACTGACGGTGTAGTGGTAAATGGTAATCAAGTAAACACTTGACTAATAACTAATAAGTAATAATTTATAATAATTAGACTGCTGTCGTAACTTACTGTGAATGTGTTAGTTTTATTCCTCTCGCAATATCGTAATACTCGTATTATGTTATCAATGTTATCATATTATTGTTCTTTTCAAATATTCTATAAACAAGTTACGTCTTATTAACGTGACTGAAATATTTATTTCAATGTACCTAAATAAGTATATAATATAAACCTAATTTTCATAAGATATAACGCGGGACCTAGGACTAATGTCCCATTTGACATGCCCATAGGGCCGGCCCTGGTCAGTATATAAAGGACTAACAATTATTTAAACTAGTAATTTTCTGTTTGCTGTTTTTTTAAAATCATATTTGATTTACTGTACTATATTACATAAAACGACACCATTAATTGTTTAGCTACATACCATTTCGACAAATATTATAAAATACGTTTTTCAAATTTCAAGTATATTCCAATCTATATAATTTGTACGCGTCATTTCATATTTTATAATAGGTAATATTTCTCTGTTTAACTGTATAAGTAAGTTTTTAAGAAGTAACTAGCTATCAATTATTTGTTAACGTTTGAAGTACAAAATACAAAATCCAGAATCGCACTTAAAGATTAAACAAAACTCATTAAATAAACGAAATAATGATATAATAACAGTTCACTAAATCACATTACAAAATTACGTCAACTGTTGAGAAAATATTATTAACTTATTGATAGTATTCTATAAAATGCTTTACATATCGGCTACGGTGTACAGCAGTATTCATATTTCCTACATTATATTATATATTATATACATTTCATTTGTTAGTCATCTGTTGGAAGATCTTGTATGGTAAATAAGTATTTAAAAAATGTACATATTATGTAAGTTGGATGAGCAGGTGGGCTCAGTTCGTCCTTATTATATTATGTTTTGTGTATGAATTATCTACGTGTGCTGTCATTTGCAGCGTGCATTCCCATATGGGGTCGCAGGGTTCGTATATCGTACACATATTATGTTGTTGTTGTACGTATAATATTCCGAAGGTAAAATTATCAGAATGTTTTTAAACAAACTAAAGAAAATATAAAGAAAAGAGGGTGAATTGTTGGCTATACAACAATAAACATATTAATATGAAATTTATATAATACATTAAAGAAACTACCTCAGACAGTATTATATTATTATTATTATTTCAAAGACGTGGGACCGGCTCTAACAGTAAATACGATTCTCGCTATAACAATATATTATCTACTCCTGTCATACCGAGTCGCCGTCGGAACAATCGTCCCCGCCAGTGTGTCGCCATTTAAGTACTTTTGACCAACATATAGACGTTTGTATTTATTTAGTCACAGACAATTCAAAGAAACTAACACACGAGTAATAAGTATGTACACAAAAAACGCATTCCAATGAACGTGTTTTGGTAGAGTTGCGTGGACTTAGAGATGTACATTGTATATTTGTACAACAGTGTGAGCCGATTATTTCGGTGTACTGTAACTGCGCATGCATCGTAGCCATTTTGTAAAATATCACCTTAACTCCGCATACAAGGTTTTGTTTTTAAGACTGTAACTCCGCACATAATTTTTTTTTATCGATATACGATTCTTTTATCATAAAACACTCATTATTTCGAAAAGTATTAATATTTTTGAAATAATCAGTGTTTTATGATAAAAGAATCACCCTGTATATATGGCCATATGTTTTTGGCGCCAGACTGACGGTGTCTCACCGTGTCGAACGTATATAATGTTTTGTTGTACTGCAGGTATACGCGTTTTAAACATTAATCTTTTCGGCGCCAGTACATATAAGCATGATTTAACAACTTACCCTCTGTGGGTACTTGGTGTGTGTGTGTGTGTGTTTGTGTATTTTTAAATATATTATATATATAATGTTTATATTGTGGCCTGTGTCATATCTTATAATTTTATAAATTGTTCAATTCGTATGATATGAGTTTTAAAAATCGACCATGTCTTATGAAAATGTATACAATTATAATGTAAAAAAATAATATTTAGATCGTTAAGTTTCCATACAACAAATAAATACAACAAATGTGTTTTCGATTATTTTCTCTGAGGTAAATAGAAATTCAAAAAATTATTAATTAGTTATTAAAAATATTAGTTTTATGTGTAGCTATATAGGTACGTGGCGCCTGTTTGCATGAGACATTTGCTCGTAACTTTCACTAGTCACTGCTGTGTACTGTCGTCAATATGGGCTTCCTTGCTTCGTATTAATACTCGAATGAATAGAAATTTGAATTTGTCTATTAATATTTTGAGTGAAATATCTGCAGTGTTTCCAATATATATAATCATTATTAAAATTATAGAAGTAACTGTTACAGAATTTGATAGTGGCTACTATTACCAGTATTACCTATGAATACAATAAAGCTACGAGGGAAAAAATGATCTATTCCTAGTTGTTTCTTTAAGATATTAATTCGCTTATTCGAGAAAAATTTATGGCCGATGAAGAAGCATTATTTTATTAATAAAAAGAGTAATTTTTCAAGTAAAAAAATTAAAAAAATTATTTTTTTGAAAATGTTAAGAAAATTTAATTCACCTTTATTCTTTATTTCACTTGATACATTTATACCTACCCTATGTCATTTAGTTATGTTATGGGTACAGAATGAAATTCATAATGATTAACGAATTTATTGCAATAGTATACACTATACGTACATATACGTATACATTAAATATGCATTTAAAAGACGTAATATCATTTCTGCAGTAGAAATGGAATATACGTAGAAACCTTCTATCCTTCTACACGATTCCTTTGTCCTCTGATTGTTCATACCAATCCCCACCACTAAATCTTATTTAATGATCGTTATTCGAACAGGGAAATACTGTTGTGCCATACCTCCAGGGGCGTATTCAGCTCTTCTTCCAGGGGGGGGCGAAATTTGAATTCAAATCATAGATTCTTATAAAAAAATTTGTACATAAACGACAGTGTACAGATTATTAATAAATTGGCGGATCAAAATTGTTCGATCGTTTCGCTTGCTTAAACTTCAATAATTGATTTCTACCCACTTTCATAACCCATAACATTAATTATTGTAAACAACATCAACAGTATACCAAAATACCAAATAAAATAACTTGACATAGGACATAGGTACATATAAATATAAAAGCATATTATAATAACCACATAATATAATAATAGTTTTATTAAATATATAATAATTAATAATAAAATAATATTAAATAACAAAATCCAATTTCCTTTTTGTCTTTGAAAATCGTTCAATAACTTTTGATATGTCAATATCAATATTTCTATGTATGTTCATTAAAGCCAAACCTGTCAACCTTTTCTGGGACATTTGGCTTCTCAGCCATGTTTTTAACCTGGTGCAACATATTTCAGAAAGCATTAAGCAATAAGCAAACAGCCAAAAGCCAAAGGAGTTATGATTAATGCAAAGCAAAAAAGGACAAATTTATAAAAATAATCACAGAATTAAATAAATAAATCAATTAAATATCTAAATCAGACTATTTAAGTAAAGTAATACTAAATAGCGGAAATTAAATAAATATGATAGCATTTTTAACTATAGTTAAGTTATGTCATAAATAATAACTAGTAGTAAAAAAAATCTAAACTGATTTTGCTCATACTATATGTATATATTTTGTACTCTTTAGAGTGCATAAATGCATGTATATTTAGTATATTTTAAACCACATAAGTTCTAAGCCCTACTTTTTACCAAAATTATTTTCTTCTAACTTAAAGAAAAGCAAAATATACATGCATACCTCCTTAAAGTAGAGAAGCTGCGTTCTGCTGATGCGATACTTACTGGTAATGTTGCTAATACTACTAAAACCTGTCTAATTGTAGGAAACATGACTGGATGACATTCATCAATAGATTCTAATACATCTTCTGGTATTTTAAGACCTTAAAATAATTTTAAATAAAAAATATGTGATTTTTACCAATCAATATGCAAATTGTATTTAATAAATTAGTATTTACCTTCATTTTTCCTGGAAATCCAATTTGATTTCCATAAATCAACTTCTCCTTTTAAAATGTTAATGTTTATATCCAAAAATATAAAATGTCCAATTACTGTATCAATCATTTTTTTGACATCGAGTGAAGACTTGTTGATTATGTTAGCTGGAATAAATTCAATCAACTGAAAAATAGCTGTTGTTTTTTTATTTAGGAATCTTGATCTCAAGTCTTCTAAAATATTGTCAATTAGGGGAATGTACACAACTCTCCGGTAATATTCCTCTGGTGTATTTGCAGGAGTATTGGCCCTTTTATTTTGAATTTTTGTTAATCTTGGTAACTTGACTTCAATGTCTAAGTCAATCATTTTAGTTTTAGCTTCAAGAAATATTTCACTAAAATATTCTTCAGCATTTAATCTTTTATCTTCTAAATTTTGTACTATACTGGTAATACAGCTGGAAGCAGCACTTACATCTAAATTAACTCCTTGTAACATTTTACTGGCTGGTAGTGTAATACTGAGGATATTTGATAATATATACAATGTTATAATAAATTCACAATTGCACAAACTCAGGAGTAATGAGTTAGCTTTAGATGATGATACTTGATCTGTGAATTGAGATATATGTGTTAGACTTTCTATAATTTCTGACATGTTGGTTTCAAAGTCTATTATACTAGTGTGACGTTCTACCCAACGTGTAACACACAAACTGGTTAATGATGTCTTAGAACTTTTGGAACTTTTAAGGTAATTTTTCAAGATGAAATTCCTTTTGGAAGATAAATGAAAAAATGAAATGGTTTCTTGGAGAATTCCCATAGTATTTCTAACGATTTGGACTTTCGAAGATTTAGAAATTGATAAGTTTAGAGCATGATTAGTGCAAGGGCTGTATATAGCATTTGGACAGCTTTTCTGGACTTCTTGCACAGCTCCTCTTAACACTGATGTCATTACAGAACAACCATCCGTGCCAATTCCTATACAGTTTTTAAGGTTAAGTGACATTTCTTTTAACTCTGATACTACTATATTTCCAAGTACATTTCCTGAAAAAATCAAGGTAAATTAAATTTTTAATTAAAATAATACAATTAAATAAATAATGTATTCACCTGTTAGCTTCGGTTCTTTAGATAAATGGTCATCAATCAATGTATCTGACAAATCATTATTTGGAATGGCAGTCTGGTTTCTATTAAATGTATCATGGCAATTGATAAAACCAACGAAACGTTCATAAATGTTATTTTTCTTATCAATGTACCTTAAAGTTAAACTCATTTGTGATATATGAGACACATCGGTCGTTTCATCAAAGATAATACTGTAAAATTGATTTGTATTTACTTC
The DNA here is from genome assembly GCF_020882245.1 of Rhopalosiphum padi. NCBI lineage: Eukaryota > Metazoa > Arthropoda > Insecta > Hemiptera > Aphididae > Rhopalosiphum > Rhopalosiphum padi. The sequence goes on from NC_083599.1 coordinate 44,950,548, forward strand.
ATCTAATATAAACGACAGTATTTCTTCCTTACAACATTTAATCAGATCTTCTTGGATGATTGGAGAAATATAACTAGCTTTTGAATTAAAATTAAGCAAGTCATTTTTCAATTTTGTATCACCAGACATAACACGGTATTTCAAAAGTTCGCGAAAATTACCTTCATTCTTCACAATAGAATAAGTTGGATCAGTTAAATTTTTAGAGTCTTCATTATCATGAAATATTATTTGTCCTGAGTCACGGTGCCCTCTGAAAGGTATATTTTGGCGTCCCAAAAAAATTATAGTTTCTATTATAGGTTTTAACCGGTTTCTGTTTTCTTGAACTTGTCTTAAACGTTCACTGTTTAGAATATTATTAACCTGCTTATTAGGTGAGTTGTAAGTTTTTAAAAAGTCACTTGATTTTAAAATTGCATCCTGATGGTAATGATTTTGATTATGTTTTTCTAAATATCCATCCTTACCAAGTAATTTTGAATATTGGTTGAGTGGTAATGTTACAAGTTTTTTCAATTCTTCAGTATTTTGTTTTCCACCTTTATTGTGAGTTAAAAAAAGTGTACAATATTTGCAGAAACAGCCAGATTTTGATACAGAATATATTAGCCACGGATATTGGTCAAAATGATTATTTCTTAAAAAACGTTTTTCCTCTTTTCCTTTTTTTTTGTGAATGGAGAATGGATACTCAAAGTTTTTCAGTGGTTTCCAAGGGTTTTCCAACAGTCTACATTTTGTGTGGTCGTCAAGTTTTTTACCAATAAAATTACCAATATCATTATCGAAAACTAAATCTGATGTTATATTATTTTGTTTATTATCATCACAAATTACATTGAGTTGTGGTATTGCTCGTGGTATTGCTGTTTGGGAAACATTTACTGGCTCATTTGAATCACTTACCTCTGTTGACGATATTTTTTTGTTTGGAAAATAATTTAAGAGAGAAGGCTGTTTACGCTTCATAGAATCCATAGTAATAAACTAACCTGCTACAGTGTGGTACTGTCGTCTGTCGTACGTGAACTAAAATAAATTTGATTATAGTATTAAAAAAAAAAAAAATAACATAATCTTGTAAGTTGTAGACGATCACAATTATAATAGCTCCACACTGCCACAGATACAACAACAATAATAATTATTGTATATATCTGTGATTACAGCCAATATATCTATAATCTTTTGACTCTTATCAGTCTTATCTACAGCCATAATTGGTTATAGATGTTTTATTAATTGATAACAGGTTTTTGATAACTATTATTCATTTCCAAAAAAAAAAAAAAAAATATGAAAAAAAAAAATATGCACTGTATTTTTAATTTTTGTAATATAATATTATAATAAAATATGTAAGCACCTATACATGAAACACATTCAACAATGTCCAGGGGGGGGCGATCGCCCCTATCGCCCCCCCCCCCTTGTATACGCCCCTGCATACCTCAAACGATCACAATTCGGTTTAGCTCCAGTCTTAGTACAACCGCTGTCTCTTCACAAACAATCGAGCTCTCACCATCAGTTATATTTGTTCACGGAAGTGTTCTTTCCACAAGTATGTTACAATAATGATACCATACCATGTTACTGTTATATTATCTGCGTATTAGTTAATGTAAAGATAGTGTTTAAAGCTCATCACGTATATTAATATATAATATATTAGTTATAAAATATAATTATAATTACATTAATTTTTTTTATATTCATAATTAAGATTTCAACAATACATTTTTTGAGGTATTTAAATTAAATGTGAACAAAATGTATATAATAATAAAGTACCTTTATAAATTATGTCAAAAGAATTTCAAAATTATTTATAATTTTATTTTTTACAAGTACATTTTAAATTATAAAAGAAATTATTTGATTATTTCAATGTAACCAATACTTTTTAATTTTACTAATCTCCGATCTTGATAGTAGTTAGCGATTTTTAGAATGTATTGTGTGTTTACACTAAAAACTGTGTGGTACAAATGTATTCATAATTTATCAATTGATCTTTATTTACAAATAAATACATTAACACATAAGAGCAATACGTAAAAATTATTTTAATTAAATTATTTTTAGTTATACATGCCTACTTATAATCCATATAATATTTTCCATGTTTTAGATAAAAATGAAGTTATATACAATAATGGTTGTAATGACTATGCTCATCTTTGAATTATGCTTTAAAATTGTCGTGGGGACAGCCTTACATCCGTTAAATCGTGACGAACATTATATGAATCATAAGCAGCAGTTTTGCGGCAAGCGTTTATCTAATGAGCTTGCCATTTTATGCGAGGGTGAATTCTACGAAGTCAATGGTGAATAGTTAATATAATTTCTCTATAGAATATATTATAATATAAATACAAATATTAATTTAATAATTTTTATTTATTTTTATTATTAGCTATAAAATATATTTAATTTATATTATTTTATAATAAACTGTAACTTAAAGAATTTTGTATAGATTACGTAGTAATTTAATAGTCAAGTAAACTCATCATTATTTACATAGGTTTATTTAATAACTATATTTAACATGACTAATGATTTACCTGTATATTTAGTTAGTGCAAATAGAAGGCAAAAAAGGGGAATCGCCGACGAGTGTTGCAGTAGACCGTGTTCGAGAAGTTTTATTAAAATGAACTATTGCCGTTCTTTAACCAAAGAGTAAGTAATTTTTAATTAAAATTAAATATATAATTATCGTGTGATTAATGATTATTATTAGGTATATCAAATTTGGAACTTAAATCAATTATTCAACAAAACTAACATGCTTATATACTTTCAAGTTAGTGAACGAATCTGGTATTCATATACAGTGAAACCTCCATTAACGGAGCCTCTAAATAGCGGATATTTTTTGGGGAACGGGGACATTTTCACTACTTTTCTACAGGAAAACCTCTAAATACCAGACACTTTTATGGTATTTTAATTTTTGATTTTAATCATTTCTATTGTAAATTTGTAGAATTAGAAAATGCATTAACATACGAAATGATTTTCTGTCAAAATACAAAACAATCTAAAGTAACTAATTTTTTTAATATGTTAGTTTTAATTTTTATATTATCAATTTTTTTTTTATCTTTTTACCTTTGAATTTTTAAAAATACATTAAAATAATTAAAATAAATTAAATTTATTATGTACTTATGTATATGCATAAATAAATAAATCAATTTTTTATTTCTCTAAAAATATTATAATATTATATTTCTTTCTCTAAATAGTGGACAATATTTCAGCCACCGAAGGTGTCCGGTATTTAGAGGTTTCACTGTATTTTTTTAAACGTTTTCTTTAATATCATCGTTGAACGTTTTACTCGATATTCTGTTAAAATATTATGGTATATGTTGCTTGATGTTGTTTGGATGGAATTAGAATTAATTAATAAAACCTAAAATAAAATTCAAATTTTAATAATTGTTAATCAATTATCATAGTTAAATACACTGAAATCTGTCTACGAATTTTCAAAACTGTCGCTAACTTTGTATTTTTTGGTTATAGAATGTACTTGACTCTAATTAAGTATATAAATTGGGTCAAAATAATAAAGAAAAGAAATAAGTATATCATTTTTATCTATTTTTTTTATTCTGAGATAGTCAGCTACGAGTAGATTGAAATAATTTGACAATTTTGGTTTTAAAAAAAATTTGTCAACTTATTTTAAAACTTTAAATTAATAGTTGGAATAATCACTAATTGATAATAATGTGTTGATTTTAAAAGACCAAAGTAGTAAATTTTATTATAATAAAGTTCAATCCTAACGACTGTTATGAAAAAATACTCAGATTTGAGTGTAGTTCTTTTCAAATTTTTGATTTGATTTTTTTCATCAATTAATTAATATGTTTTATAAATTACAGATTAATATATACTAGTTCCCCAGTATTAAGTCCAATGGAGGAGGTTGATTACCTTGGATATTATTTTGAACTACGTAAGTATTTACTTAACTATGTAATATTTCCGCAAAATTAAATTGACCTTAAATAGAAACAAGAGTATTTCGATCTATAATGTTCGATATTATCCATTCTTCCTAACTGCAGAAATGAATACTTGAATAACTTGAATCTTTACCCAAACTCATAAAGTTGAAGATTTTTAATCATTTTTATTATTTTTTACAGTTGGGCGTGTATTGAAACCTATCACGAAGGAATTAACCAGTACACCAATTAACCATTGACAACAACAAATAATAAATACATTCATTAAATTGTTTTATTAATATTATGTATAAGTATTTATATTTTTTAATAACAATAGGTAGTACCTATAATATTTTTAACACAATAAAATATTCATTTCAAAATGTCAATAATGAATTATTTTTAATAAATAACTATTATGTCATTTTTATCAATAACAAAACAATTTTTTTCATTAATATTTCCATAGAATTTAATAGTTTAATTTTTTAAATAGCTGTTTATACAACCATTATTTGACATTCTTATTTTCTAAGTTCGGTACTTCCGTGTTATCTCGATTACCTTAGGTTCACAACCGTGTTATTACGACTACCGCAATTTTTTAAATAATAAAAATATATAAAATATATAAGTTAAATCTATTCTGAATAATAATATAAATCTATTTTGAAACACGATAAAATACATAAAAATTTTAAAAATGTATATAATAGCATAACAATTTGTATAGAAAAAATTGTAATAATATAATATAAAAAATAAATAAAAAATGTAGTTAATAATTTTTTTGAGGAGTAAAGCAGGTTTTAATATCCATTAAAATTTTATTAAACGGTGGATCGTTACCAAGGTTTTGTCGCCAAACAAATTCAGTCAGGTATGAATCTAGATGATGGCGAGCTGTTCCCCTATGGTTTTTGTTTCGCCACTTTGTCGATCCCCAAAGGCGTTCAATCGTTTGGGTGTGTGCTCCTGTGGTTGGGTCAACAAAATTGTATGTATGATTGACAGTATAGTTATGGAAGCCGGATGATTTTAATAATTCGGTGTTATATGCACGCCAACAATCTGAATAGATCGTGGTACCTTCCTGAATGTTGTTTTTGATCGCCGTAAGTAGAGTTCCTGTTTTTCTGTCAGGTACTTTTAATAAAAATGACTCTTTTGTCTCGCGAAAAATTCCTCCGAATATCCACTGTTCGGGAAGTACCCTTCCAACATGATTTTTTCTTTTCGAAAACAAACTTTCATCAATTTCGACAATTTTCGCCGGTCCACCTAATTTTCCCCTGTGGTTTATTTTCAATCGCCATTGCACATACGTCACGTAAGTAATTATTCCAGTCAATAACTGTATTTTCACTTATATTAAGTTCTTGTTCACACCACTTAATACTAGTCATTTCATTTGACCACCCATATATAAATCGCACAGCAGTCGTAAACGATATTCGTGATTTCACAAACCAATTACCATTACGTATATTTACCTTTTTTGGCATTTTTTAATATTACATTTCCAAAAGATTTCTTTTCCAAAATACAATTTTGCCAAGTGATTGTTCGGACAAATCCGTGCACTTGGCAACACTCCGCGTTCTTGGAGAAAATTAACAGCCTCCTTCTCGGACAATGGCAAATTAAAAAATTTCATATTGACTAGACGATATATTTAACTAGACGTAGCGCTAATACGGAAAATAGGACGATTGTCGAATGACTGACGAAATAAAAACCAACATAAAATGGTTAAAGTCAACTAATTGGCTTATAGTAGGTAGGTACATTGTACATCGAAGACAAAATTAAATTTTTTAAATTTGTAACACTAAATACAACCATGTGTGGATTATCTTAATTCAGAATAATCAGAAGATGGCGGATTTGCCCCTTTTGAAAAGATTTATTTATAATTACATTGGTATTATGAAACATAATTAGTCTGCTAAAATGTTTGATACTCGTCTTGAAGACTACCAACAATTACCGGTGAAATTATGTTCCTTTATTCCACTGTGCCTGAATAAAAAATTTACAACAGTACACTTATCAGGCACAATGTTCTAACTTCTAAGAAACGAGAGTTCTGTCTTTCAAACATACAACATAGAACATTAATATCCAGCAGTTCTATTTTGTGAAAACATTTTAATAATATGTTTTTAATAGTACTCTTAAATATTATAATAAAGAAAACATCAATCTTTTGGATAATTGTATTATTTTGTTTACATATGTTATTAATGAAATAATAATTAATAACATCAAGCAATATATAAAATATAAATTAATAAATATAAACTATTTTTTACTATTTTTAAGTTGAAACATTTTTACAATTTATAATGAAATACATTGTTATATGTGTGATAGACAATTCAAAGTTAATTATAAGTAAGAGATGTTCTAAAGTAATTGCAATAAAGATTTTAATTTGTCGAAGTCGTTAGGCCCTGACGCCCTGTGTCGCGGTAATTTCCTATCTTATACGTTTAAATTTTACTCGCTTCACACAATAACTTACCTACCTCATAGAATATTTTCTAATTTGTGTTGTTCGTTTAAGTGGCGTGTACTAATATCAATATTCTCAGGATGGGGTGTACTTTGTTTAGCTTCATAAACTAACCCGGCCTCTGAAAATGACCTTTCAGAATAAACACTTGATAGAGGAACAGACAAATATTTTTTGAGTAGCTGCCTGTTTCCAATACATGGTTGTCATTTTGACTACTCCATCAACCTAATGGATCACCATTAATGGAAATGGACAGTCCAATCATTCGCATTAAATGTTGGCAGACTTGATGGAGACTCAGATGTGAAAATTAAAACAATTAATAAGATAAACAAATAATATAATTAATTATGTCGTAAAACTTATTATATATATTATAATTATTAATTATTAGCTAAAAATAATTACAACATATATATGTCATGCAGATAAACTAGGTTGTAGGTATTAAGTAATAGGTATTTTTTTATTTTGAACCTACTTCAGACGTTAACAATTGGTCCAACAACCTTTTATGTTTGAACTTTAAATGTTTCCTCATTGATGAAGTAGTTGCTTTTTTTCCAAGTCCTTTGTAAATTTTTTGTTTACAATGATTACATGCAGCTTTATTAAGTTCATTACAATTTTCAAAATAATCCCAAATTAAACTCGACTTGTTACTACTTGACGTTTGTAATGGCTCTATATAAGTATTATAATAATATATTAGTATGTAATTTCAACAAAAATGTAGTAGCTGAATATGAAAACTACTGCAGTTTAGAGTCCATTTCCATTAATGGTGGTCCATTAGGTTGGTGGAGTAGTCAAAATTACAAATATCCATCTAATTGCCAATTAGCATGATGTTATATAATATTATGTATAATACAAATTTAAAAAGTACGTACCATTATTAAATGTCTCTTGTTCACCAAATTCAACATCACTATTTGCAACTTTTGCATCGTCCATAATTTCAAAATTATCAAAAACAACTAACTGTCGACTGAGAATTGTAGCAACAAGCTACAGCCAATAATATAATTAATAATATATATATCCTAAGATTATTAATAGTAGATGGTAGATAAACAAGATAGAAGTATAGAACAACATTATTAAGCCGCGGCTGTGCGTTCGTAAACTGCATTCGTTGTAAGAGGTTTTATCATTATGATTGTCGTTTTACTCATATTCCTTTAATAGATTAGGAGCTTACACCTAACAAGTATTTTATATTAAAAAGTATATTTTATTCTTATAATTATTGTATCTTAGTGATCTTACCTTTCATAGTTCACTAATGAAAACATGGAAGTGTACACTTTGCCAAGACATTTTAGACATTAGTTTACATGTCAATGTCTTACTAAAAAAATAAATCACAGCTTATTTTGTTAGTGGTTATTCTGAACAAACAGTGGCGTAATTTGGAATTGGTCCTGGGGTGGGTTTGGGATATAAGTTTATATTATCGTTCTAATGGGGCTATGCTCCCCACGCCCACCTTGACCATTAAATCTCATAGATCACAATATCATATTAATTTATTATTATAAATTAAATGAGATAAATGGTATAATAATGGTTTTCAAAGACAATAAAATATATTTTTCATAAATTATAACATCAAGTCAATTTTCCTTTTTGCTTTTTCGCCAAAATATCCAGTACGTCATCGGGGTTCAACTTAATGTCCCAATGAACTGATAATATCGTAAGTCCATTCAAGCATTCCTATTAAGTATTTAAGTTAGTACAAGTTCATAATTATTATGTAATTTACAAAAATAATGATTATTAATCGTTTTATTATAATAAACATTAGACATTTGTGTTGCACTGTTGCTCAAGGTTTACAGTAATGTAATATTCAAAAAATAGTTAATACCTTATACCATCACAAAATAAATAATATTATGTTTTAATTCATTACCAGTTTATACCAAGTTCATATTATTTATTTTTGTAAATAGTTTTTGATAAAAATGATAACAAGAGTCGTAAGTTGTAGACACGATTAAAGATATACAAACGTATATCTTTAATCGTGGTTGTAGATTTGATCAGTATTATCTTTTAGTTATGAGCTATACAATTTTCTTGTTCTATATTGTACTTGTTGAGCTATCGTAGTTTTATATTAGTAAAATAAAAAAATAAAAATCTCAACTATGATGATATCCATGAATTCTTATTTCTTATTTTAAAATATTTTTGATCTTAAAATCATTTAAAACTAAGTGCTTATGGGAATTTAATTATGGTTATTTTTTAAAAAAAAAAGGGTTGTAGTCCTTAGTTTGAAATTATAATACCTCATAATTTAATATTACGTATTTCATTTCATGTCGAAAGAACCTAACCGCCATTTTTCTTATTGTGGTTGAACGGGAAATCGAGAACAAAAAATCATTCAATATATATTAATGGTGTTGTATTGTCAAAATGAAGACAGTGAACACTATCGAGAATATTTGGATAGACGGCTTGTAAAATATTATATGGAGATAATAATAATTAATAATTTAAATAACATAATTTTTTTTTATAGACATTTCTATTTCAAATTTGGACAAAATGCCATACTTAAACAATGAATAATGATGCTAATTACATTGTTATAATATAAAACAAAACAATATTCATGGGACCTAAAATGTTAAGTATACTATTAATTTATATATACAATGGCATTTTCAAAGCTACATAGAAGAAACAAATTTGGTAAATAAAATAATGTTATATACTCAGAGAAATAAAAAAATGACTTAGAAAAATAAATTGTTTTGTATTTGATTTATCCAATTACCTCATTATAATGAAAATTAATAACAACAAGATAATATTACTCAATATTCTAACCTTAAAATGCTTAGCATACTTATTCTTACTTTCGTTATAATATGCTACGACCATAATTCTAATATCAAAAAATTGCTAGTAATTTGGTAGATTTTGCTAGGTAATTTTCAGAATTTGCTAGTAGTTCGTTTAAGTGAAAATCAAATTTCAAGTATGCCCGGTGCCAACTTGACACAGCACCGGCACATTGTCCGATCGGTTCGAAAGTGGTGTCAAAAAATTGCTAGGCAGTTTTCAGAATTTGCTATACTCTGGTTTTTCCGGGAACCCTGAAAATGGCTCAGAATTGTATTATCTTCCGTTGACACGATCTAATTTACCTTCAATTAGTGAAATGGGTACAACCTAACAGCTAGTGTTTCATTTCTTCGGAATGCACACGTGAAGTTATAAAATTATCTGACATATTTTATATTCAGCTCACATAGGAGGTTAATTTTTTTGAAGAATTAAATAATATATTTGTTACAACTTATGTTTATTAGAAATATTGCAAAATATCCTATAATGCACTTAGTAATATATTATTTTCATAAAAAATTGTGTTCAGTAAAAAAAACCCATCCTCTTCTATTCTAAGCCCTGTTTGTAGATTTTCAAAAATATCATATCCTCTGTAACTTGAATAAAAATATCACCTTTTTTAAATACATAAAATGATTATGCTATGAGTATTTAGAGACTTAGGTCTAAACACTTGTTTCTTTATTGATATCCGATAACCATAAACCAGTCACTATTCATGATGGTTGATTGCGCCCTTTGGGTTGGGAAACACTGCTTTATAATGACTAATTCGACATTGTTTTTTATTGAAAATATATTTTATATATTAGGTGATTATCAAACAGGTTTCAGACCCACTACAGACCAGATATTTTATTTTGATTCAAATTTTCCAGAAAATATGCGAGTTTGACGAGGAACTGCTTGAGTTATTAAACGATTTCAAGAAAGTATATTATTGTATACACGGAGAATCCCTCTAAAATATATTGAAATAATTCAAACTACCCCAGAAATTAATCAACTTGATAAAAAGAGCGTACAGCGGAAATAAAAATCAAAATTGGCAATATTTATCACAAGGGGGGTACCAGTAACGAGTGGTTTAAGGTAAAGGGATGCATTATTACCCATATTATTTAATATAGATTTAGAAAAAGTGATCCGGGGGAATCATTGTAAAGATAACGGAATACAATAGGGTAGTTGCAAAATGGGAATTCTGTCATATGCAGACGACTAAGTACTACTAGCGAAGTGTAACGAAAATCTTATTGAGTAAGCTAAAAAAATATTAAATACTGCCAAAAGATTAGATTTAGAAATAAATGCTGATACACCCGTATCTAGAAGTCGGACCGTAAAAATTTAAGAGAGTATAAGAGATTAAATATCTGAGATCCAACTTGACACAAAAAACTGAATATGATATCGGGTACCCGACTTAATCCTTTGAATTATCACAAATATCCAAGGAGTTATTTAATGTTTTACATTTTGGATCTTTTAGGGGATCTCAATATTGTCTGTGACTTTACCTGTAGCTCTTATACTAATAGTTCTAGCCAATAGCCACACAGAATATTATAGTGTTTCATTTACCTATGTGTTTTATACTTTTTTTTCGTGTTACACTGTTACCCATGTAACGAAAAACATAACAGATACAATTATACCAAAATAGCTTTACATTTATGTACTTAGGTATTTAGTATTTATATATGGTTTTCCATTGACATACATTATTGTGCCGAACTACGTTCTTGTTGTGCTTTGCTTTTGTATTGTGATTTGTTTCGCTAATATAAATTAATAAATTACCACAATGACTAAAAAGTTAACAGATGAAGAAATAGAACGAGAATTAAATGAATATTATGCTAATTCTGAATCCGAAGATGAATCATTCGATATTGATCTAGCTGTTGAAGATTCTGAACCTTGTTTTGGTGAGGCCATTTATCAATAAAACAGTATATAAGAAATAAACCTAACCCATGGGGTATTAAAATTGTTATGTCATGTAGCGAAAGTGGCGTTGTATACGACTTTGTGCTATATCAAGGTGCTAATACCGAAATTGATTCACAAGTTCAAAAACAATTTAGTGAAGGTCCAGGAGTCGTATTACATCTTTGCAAAATCGTTAAAAAAAATAAACATTTTCTTTACTTCAACAATTATTTTTCATCATTCAATCTTTTTGAACGTTTGCAGCAAATATACTTGTGCCGCTGGTACGATACGTGTTAATCGGTTTGCGAAACCACCAATACTGTCGGATAAAAATTTGGCAAAAATGGGTAGAGGCCAGAGGGACTACTTTTGAAGTTCGTTCCGATGTACCTAGTTGTAACATTGGTCTTATACAATGGTTTGACAACAATGTGGTTAATTTGGCATCGAATATTATTACATCTGGAAATATAGATGTCGTCAGACGTTGGGATAAGAAAAATAAAACCTATCTCCATGTCGAAAGACCTGAGATAGTACAAAAATATAATAAATCTATGAGTGGCGTTGATAATATGGACAAATTAATTAGTTATTATCGAACGTTTATTAAATCACGAAAATGGACATTACGCATGATTGCTCATGCTTTTGACATGACTGCCGCAAACTGCTGGCTAACGTACATAAAAGACGCTGAATATTTTAAAATACTAAAAAATAAAAGATATGATCTTTTACATTTTCGAATGGAATTGGCTAATGGGTTAATAAATGTCGGAAAACCAACTACGACTAAACGAAAAAAAGGACGTTCTTGTACAAAAGATGATTATGAACCACCTAATAAAGCTTCTCCGACTTCATCAAATAGAAAAGTTGATGGCAAGTTGCCATCAGATAAACTTCGAATTAATATGGTGGATCATTTACCAGATTTTGATGAGTTGAAAAATGCCACTAAATGTAAACTGAAGACGTGTACTCATAGAACGCATGTTTTGTTCAAAATGCAAGCAACATTTGTGTTTAGATGGGAAAAGTAAGTGTTTTAGGGAGTACCATTTAAATGAAATAACATAATTTTACTATTTTTTTTTATCGTTTTAAAAATACTTAGGTACCTACCAGTGTTTTTTTTATTAAGTAAATTTGTTTTTTTTTATTAATTTTATATAGTTACTTTTAGGAGTTTGTATTGTTTTAGACGTTTTAGATACCTTTTAAAATTATTAATGTGTAAATAAATATAAATGTGTATAATTTATTACTCTTATCATCAAATAATTCACATCAGTTGAAGCCACCACACCATAGTGTACTAGCATGAATTTTCCAAGAAAATGATCAGATTTTTTTTTTTTATTTTTTACTTATTATAAAGTCTATATTTATACATAATATTGAAAAAAAAAATTTGGTTAGGTCTGAAAAGGTTAAATTAAAAATTAATTTTTGTTTGACAAATTTTACTATTTTTGTAGTCCTCACTCTTCAATGTAAGTATATAATTTTGTTCATAGTTGGTTTTTTGGAAGTAAAGATAAACCAGCGTTGTTTCTTGTTTGACATAATATATTGTAAAATGTTATCCAATCAGTTATAATCATGTGTCTAAAGTATAACTATAATAAATTAATAACTATACTCAATAGGCAATAGAGTATAGTAGTAATGCCAAAATGTTGTACCTCATCGTTTTCATATTATCTCATATATTATATAATATTATGGAAAACCAATTATATGTTATCACACACACACGCACACATTGTATGAAACAATTATAAACACTCAGTAAAGAAGTGTTCTAGCAAACTTTTTAGTACCTACCGGGTCGTGATAGACATTTTTTAAAATTTAAAAAAATCTTAAAAACAATTTATAATGGCTGAATTCATTTAAAGTAACCTGGGAAAGTGTTTATTAATTTTTGAAAACTATAAGTCAAAAACTAATACAAAATAGGACGGCACAACTCGTTGGAAATGCATTAATCGTAAGTGTGCTGCTATATTATATACAAATCAAACAAATACAATTTATTCCACAAGCAATAATATAATATACATAAAGCATGATCCATATACAAAGAATTAATTAGTCGTCAAATACTTAATACAGCTCGTAAAAGAAAAGCTGAAAAGGATTTTCATAATAAACTAAAAAAAATTATTATGGAAGAAATATGTAAAACCCCGGAATTAAATACTAATATTATAAACGTTCAAAGAATAAGCAAAACTATTTTTGAAAAACGTGAGAAGATTCTTCCTGACCTTGCGGGAATACAATATAAAGCTTTAGACGATATGAAATCAGTGACAAAAGAAGGTGAGCTTTTTTATTATTGAATGATATAGTAAAACATGTGGTTATATTTTCTTGTAACACAAATTTAAAGTTACTACCTGAAAAATACAATATAATATATGGATGGTACATTTAAATTTTGTCCTCAAATGTTTACCATTCATATACTTAAAAATGGTCATTATATTCCTATAATTTTTGGTTTATTCTTGAATAAAAGTTATGAAATTTATATATAATATACTTTTCATAAAATGAATACTCTGGCAAATAGATTTAATAGACAATTTTCTCCAAAACGGGTCACAATAGTATTTGAAATAGCAATTTACAAAGCCGTCGAAGTTGTTTTGCCTAACGTTGAAATAGTGGGTTGTAGATTTCATTTGGCTCAATCTTGGTGGCGAAGCGTACAAAAATACCACAAACATACGCCTGGCTACGAGTAATGCGACAACTTAACGTTAAATACGTGTTGTATATGTCGTAAAGGCGTTGGTTGCCTACACACGATGGACTACAATATAAAATATACGTAACAGTGTAAAATCTTAAGGTTGTGATAAAGTAGAATTAACATTTGTATTGTATATTTTAGAGAAATAAAAGAAAAAAATGAACTTATCAAATTATACTATATATTTACATTACATATTAAGTTAAATTGATAGTACAGATTACTAAAAGTAGGTGTACCTATTCAAAATATATACATCACAATATCGACTTTGAGATTCCATTTCAAGTTACTTAGTATATTTTGGTTATTTATTACAAGACTTGGTAAAATGTTTGATAAATACCATAGTAAATAGTAAAGCTAGTAGGTAAGTCTGTAGAAACAGCTATTGCTTTTAAACTATTATCCAATTGAATCATATAAAAATTGCAAAGTTCAAAGTTAAACTTTCAACCATTTTCTTGGTCTAATGATTCACATGGCCTTACTTATACCTCCTCGTCCGCTCTTCGTGTACTATGTGTTCCTGAACTACTTGCTTTCAATGGATTCTACCAAAAAAATTCTATTTTTAACTCTAAGTGTTCTATACTTGATCTAATTTGTTGTAACATAGACTCCGTTGTTGTTACCCAATCTCTTGAACCGTTTGTACCACCTGACCCATATCATCCTCCTCTAAAAATATCATTTCCGTATATCTCCACTCCTACCATATGTAACTCATCACATTCCTTTCTGAATTTCAAAAACGCCGATTACGATTCTATAATTTCTTTTTTGTCTTCCTTCGATTGGTACTCTACTCTATCCAACCTTGACTTAAATACTGCGGTTTGTACCTTTACTGATGCTCTTCATAATTCAATCTTGAGATTTGTCCCCATATCACGCTTCTATAAATCCAGTTTTCCCTCTTGGGTATCTAAAGACCTCAAATCGTTAATTTATCGTAAGAATAAAGCTCATGCAAAGTTTAAATCTACTTCCAAAAAATGTCATAAAGAATTTGTCGAACAGTCTGAAAAATCTCTATCGTCAAATCCCAAAAAATTTTGGGATTTTGTGCGCAAGAATCGTTCCCACAATGCTGTTCCGGACACAGTTTCTTTAAATGGTGTCAATAGTTCTTGTAAGCTGGAAAGTGTCAATCTGTTTGCTAAACATTTTTGTTCGGTTTACTCTTCAGAGCCCGTTACTTCAAATCTTCAGACATTAGATATACAGTTCTTCGACTTACCTAACAACTGTTACTTCTCTGCAAACGATGTCCTCCTCAACCTTAATACTTTAGGAAATGTGTCTTCTACTGGACCCGATGGAATACCTGGCGATTTCCTCTACAGAACGAGGTTCATTATTTTCTATCCTCTTTGGACCCTATTTCGAAGATCCCTCGATGATAGTGTTTTTCCTGACATGTGGAAAATTGGTTCTATTACTCCCATTTTAAAATCTGGTTGCCGTTCGTTAGTCACTAATTACAGACCAATTTCTATTTTAGGACATATTTCCAAGCTCTTTGAGTCATTAGTCTTAGACGCAATTCAGCCTTCAGTTAACTTGATCTTAGCCAATGAACAGCACGGTTTCCGTCCAGGCAGATCAACGGTTACTTGTAACCTTGTTTTCTGCAATTACATATTCGGATCTTTTAAAAATGGAACACAGGTTGATGTCATTTATACCGACTTTGCTAAGGCGTTTGACTCCGTTAACCATGAGGTTCTAGTCTCTGTTCTTCGTGCTACTGGATTTGGGGATCCTATCCTATCTTGGTTCAATTCATTTTTAGTAAATAGATTTCAATGGGTTAATTTGTTCAACACTAAATCTGACACATTTTTATCTCCATCAGGCGTTCCTCAGGGGGGGTCATCTATCACCTCTTCTATTATCTTTGATTGTTAACAGTGCTAGCTCCTCTCTCAAACATAGCAAACTTCTTTGTTTTGCCGACGATATGAAGATTTTCCTCGAAATTAACTCTGTCGATGATTGTCACAAACTCCAGGATGATTTAAATAGTTTCTCCGCATGGGCTGAATCTCTCTGTCTCACATTACATATTGGTAAGTGCCGGTCAATGACATTCACAAGAAGTTGCTTTCCTATTACACATCTTTATTCATTGAATGGCTCTAATTTGATTCCAGCTGACTCTAGCATCTGTGATCTCGGTTTTACTTTTACTCCCTCTCTTTGTCCTAG
This sequence comes from Rhopalosiphum padi, assembly GCF_020882245.1. Taxonomy (NCBI): domain Eukaryota; kingdom Metazoa; phylum Arthropoda; class Insecta; order Hemiptera; family Aphididae; genus Rhopalosiphum; species Rhopalosiphum padi. Next base: position 44,966,845 of record NC_083599.1, read on the forward strand.
AGCTCACATAAACAGAGTTACATGCAAAGCCCTTAAGGTATTGGGTTTCGTCAAAAGAATATCTAGTGACTTTAAGCTCTCCGCTTCTCTCAAAGCAATATATTGTGCACTTGTACGTCCAATCGTAGAATACGGCTCAGTTGTATGGGATCCCCAGACAAGTGATGCTTGTCTTCAACTAGAACGAGTTCAGCGAAAATTTCTATGTTACATGAAACATTCTCTTAACGTAAACTGCACCCCTCACGATTACACTCCCCTTCTCAGTTTGCTTAACTTATCCTCCCTAGTTGACCGTAGTCGCTTCAATAATCTCTCCTTCCTTAACAAACTCTTAACAGGCTCGGTCGATTCCCCATCCCTTCTTTCTCTCATTAACTTTAGAGTTCCTGTTAGGTCCACCCGCAATAATCATCCTTTCTTAATTCCCTTCTGCACTAGAAACTATCTAAAAAATGAACCTATTACGCGAATAATGAAATTGGCCAATGAGGATCCGTTGTTCCTTTAATAGTTTACTTTTGTTTTCATTGTTTAGTTTAATTTTTAAGGCTTATACTTTGTTATTATTCATGTTATGTTATTGTTTGATTGTATTGTACACCTAATTATTTAACCTGGGCTCACGCCCGTTTATTCAATAAATAAATAAATAAATAAATTTTAAAATAACAAAAGATTTCAAATTATTAAACAAATGGATAACATAAATATTTGTATATTTTAAAACAAAAAAACAAAAAAATAAATGTCTTTATACCTAGTTTATAATCTTTAGTATAATACAGAAACTTTATAATTTAGTATAAAACAGTAACTCCGCATCAACTCTATAATTACATCATTGTATTAGATTTAATTGTAACTGTGTCTTTAACATCATCATAACATTCCCACTGATAATTTATTGCCCTTATACAATAGGCAATAACATTAGTATTTTTTTATGAGGACGGGTTGTTAGCCCGCCGCTCAACCCCCAACCTGGAGGACCAGTCTACACCAACTAATTAAAGTCAGTGTGAGGCTCGGGGCCCCGGGTTCGCCATACCCGTGACACTATAAAGTGCTTCCCCTGGGGGGTGTTATGTTATGAAACCAATACAATTCATGCCTCGGACTCAGATTTTGGATACGACTCGGAAACGGACCGGACTACTGGAATACAAGATTGGTACATGGAACATTAGATCACTTTATAAACTAGGCGCACTTAAGTCTATAAGTAATGCGGTGAAGAAATACAAGAACGTTCAAATAGTGGCGCTGCAGGAGGTCAGGTGGCCAGGGGAAGGAGACATGAGAACCAATGGAATGACATTATTTTATAGTGGGTCATCCAATGGAAAGCATGAGAATGGAGTGGGTTTTTTAGTAAATGACCAGTTGTTACCTTCTATAAAGAAATTTACTCTAATAAATTACCGCATCTGTCATATTCGTATAGCCGGTAAACAATATGACATTATACTGATATGTGTATACTCACCCACAGAAACGGGCGAAGAAGACCTGAAGGATATGTTTTATGATGAATTAGAAAGAGTGTACAATGGTCTATCAGGACACTGTTTAAAAATTATATTAGGAGACTTTAACTCACAAGTTGGTCGAGAAACGGTATATAGACCTATAATTGGTAGTGAAAGTGTACATGATATGAGTAATGGAAACGGCATCAGATTAGTTGAATTCGCAATAGCTAATGGCCTCATAGTGAGCTGTAGTTTCTTCCCCTGGAAGAATATAAAGAAATATACGTGGACGTCACCAGGAGGAATTAACCAAAGTCAAATAGATCACGTCTTGGTTGACAAAGTACAAAGATCATGTATTAAGGATGTAAGGTCTAAAAGAGGAGCCGATGGTGATTCCGATCATTTCCTAGTACTAGTTAAGGTAAAATTAATATTATCAAACCATTGGAAAGCGAAAAGGAAAGAAACAAATTATAATAGAGCCCGATTTTCGATATCTTTTATTCGATAGTTCAATATTTTATGGTTCTTTTTTTATTTTTATCGTATTAATTATCCGACTAATTAATTTAAATATCAAAAATAAGTTTCAATACTATTCTAGATAAAATTCTTCAATTTATATAAGAATTATTTTAATTGTAAACTACTTCAGTAAGCGAAAGTACGAAACAATATTTTTATGTCATATTCCATATTTTGTGCACTAATCACTATTGTGCACTCTATATTATGAGTTACGATGAGCTGCCGACTGCCGTGCGTCTGTGACCGCACGTTCGTGTACGCCACGACGCCGAAGCCTCAGTCAATAAATATTAAAATAGTAAAAATAGATTCTGATTTCACAGAAAATATAATTGTATACAAATACTGGACACCAAACAGCTAACGATATCTACCAACAACTAAAATAAACAATATTTTGGTCACCGAAAACTCCTATGGTATGGCTTATTTGTATATTTTAAAATAAATGGTTTTAGTTTCTCAAAACTCTTGGAAAACAAAATGTAGAGGCCTTTAGTAGTTCCATGATTAGCATCAACAGGTACCAAATCTAGCAAATGTGTTTTAATTTGATTGAAATGTATTTTACCAATATTGGCAATATTGCTAAATAGGTATACAGAAAACTTTTTATTCTCCATTTCTTTTACTAGATTATCTTCAAAAACACTTGCAAGAACATTTTTTATTAATTTAATACGTTTGGGACGCTTTAAAGAAATCTGTTGAACAATTTTTGAATCATTCATCATAAGTCTAGGCAATTGAGATAAGTGATCAATACTTCTGAAGTTCAAATTATGAAATACTACATAATGAGCTAACCTAAGTTCTGTCTTTTGTACTTGGTACGTGTTTGAACCTGAACCTTTTTTGCGCCTGTGACAAACAATGTGTCCGTTTGACACCTGTCTTGTCATCCCGCTGACTTTCCGACGCCGACGTGCGCTTGCGCGAACTTTTGGCGACCGGCGTCTCTGATCACCGGTTGTCCAGCGGTCCGGCCATGTTTTATTTTTTACACCGCCGTCCGGGATTGTTCGCCGTGACCGCGGGTGCTAGTCATTTTTTTTTGTGTACCACTTTGTCGTCGTGTATCGACCAAAAACCCTAAGTTTGACCGACTGTACGTTTGTCGATCGCAGTGTGTGCCGTAGGCCGACAGCGTTATAATTATTATTATACATTTGCGTCGATCGCCGATCTTTTTTTATATTATTATTGTGTGTGCGGGAGTGATTCGCGGACATCACTCGCCGCATGCTAATTGCGTGTGCGTCTATTATACATCGCGGCGTTATGGCGCGAACACACTATTCACACGCCACGTCTTAACATGTCTTTATACGCCACGCGTTAACACGCCGATAATTTTAAATCGCGCGTTAACGCGTTTATTTTTAATTATTATTCGATTTTGTGATCATATTTATAACACACAACGCATTCCCACTCAATTCCACGCCACGCGTTTAAAACAATTTTGAAAAACGTGTGACGTGTGATAGTATCGTATTATTTAAAATACGATCATTTTACTCCAGAATGCGGTCGATGCTGTTTGTATCTCCTATCTTTTTTAAAATGTCTTCATTTGAGGAGTCATTAATTGAAAATGTCCGGGAACATAAGTCTTTATACGACATTTTTTCTGTCGACTATAAAGATAATAACATTCGTAAAGAGGCATGGGAAGAGATTGGTGCAAATTTACAAATGTCAGGTACGATATTAAGTTTTTAATAATTTATACTTGCATATTGACATATTATACACAATACACGTCATACCTATACTTATTATTCATATAGTTATACATAATAATACATCATACGAAAAATAAATGTTTATTAGTTATGTTTTTATTTATCGTACATTTGTGATTTGTACCTAAACAAAGCAGGCGCGGATTCAGGGGGGGCTATGGGTGCTCGGGCACCCCCTGTCGTTCGTTTAAGCCACCAACATAATAAATTTATAAATTTAAAATTACATAATATCATTTTGTGTTATTTTTAAAAATAAGAATTATATTATCGGTGTTTTCCACCGCCGTCGTCTCAATGTCTCATATGACGATAACAACAACTTTTGTTAGTTTCTATCGTCGTATCTCGTAAAATACTCGTACATTGTAATGACGACGCGCGACGGCGGAAAGCACAGATAATTATTATTATTAGATCGCTATTATTATTATTATTATTATTCGGCATTCGTTGTCAATAATATTGCCATATTATTATTATTTTGTTTATGCATCTCAGTTAGTCAGCTCGTGACTGCCTGTCGAATATAATATTATATAATAGTTAGTAAAACACGGTTTTTTATTATACACGGCTTTAAATATATAATAATTATTTTACGATGTCGGATTCTAGAAATTACTCTGAATCGACTAAATCTCTCTGTAAACGTGATCGTTCTGTCAGTTCTCAGAGATCATTAATGTTTTTTTTTTATTGACAGTCAAAGTTCAAAATTAAGTAATGATAAAAAATATCTTGCATTGACAAAAATATGGAGACCGGATATTTAATATAATTTTCCCAAAGATAAAGATTTAAGAAAATTTCAATTAAAATGGCTTAACCATTTTCCGTGGTTATCTTATAGTCAAAAACACGAAGGAGTTTATTGTAGAACTTGTGTGTTATTTTCTCGTGATGTAGTAGGGAAAAGTAAAGAAAATGCAGGTCAATTATGCACTAAGCCATTAAATAAGTACAAAAAAGCTCTGGAACTGTTTAAAAAACATTCAAATAACGATTATCATAAATTTTCAATTATCAAAGCGGATGATTTTAAAAATCTTGTAGAATATACTGAGAAGTCTGTAGCTGTTAAACTAAATTTAAATATTCAAAAGCAAATTGAAGAAAACCGAAAAAAACCTTTTCCCGATCATCAATACAATTTTTCTTTGTGGTCGTCAAAACTTTCCTTTACGTGGTCATCGTGATGATGGAGATTTGTTTCAAAATAGTGTAAATAATGAAGGAAATTTTAGAGAGCTTTTGAAATTTCGTATAGATTCAGGTGATGATATTTTGAAAAACCATCTTCAAAATTGTCCGAAAAATGCTAGTTTTATTAGTAAAACTACACAGAATGATTTGATCGATTGCTGTGCTTGTGTAATTCTTGGTAAAATTGTAAATGCTATTAAAGAATCAAAATATTTCTCAATACTTGTTGATGAAACAATCGATATAAGTACTAGTGAACAATTAGTTTTGTGCATTCGCTATGTTTTTCATAATAAAGTGCAAGAAGATTTCTTAAAATTAATTATTGTTGAAAATACAACTGGTTATAATCTTTCTAAAGTAATACTACGCCAATTAGATGACTTAGGGCTTAATATAAAATATTTGCGTGGTCAAGGCTACGACGGAGGGGCTAATATGTCCGGAAAATATCAAGGCGTACAAGCTCAAATACTAAAAATTCAGCATCTTGCTTTGTATACACATTGTGCTTCACATTGTTTAAATTTAAGTATATCAAAAGCGTGTTCTATAGTTTTGATTAGGAATGTTGTTGGTAACATACAGGAGGTTATAACTTTTTTCCGCGCGTCACCAAAACGAATGTTACACTTAAAGACTACATTAACGAACGTGTTACCTAATTCTAAATCATGTAGACTTAAATCTGTATGTGAAACACGCTGGGTTGAACGACACGATGCAATTCTTCAATTTCTAGAATTATACGAGATATTATTATAAATTGTTTGGTCGAACTTGGAAACTCTAATGAGGAAACTACAATCACTACTAGTAAAGCTAATAATTTACTAAATTGTATGTTGAAATTTGAATTTTTAATTACAATTCAAGTTTTGGCAGAATTATTTTCAATTACTTTACCTCTTTCTAAGCAACTACAAAATCAAAATTAGGAATATTTTCAATCATTGCAAATGGTTAATACTATTTTAGAAGAGTTTGAAAATAAAAGAAAGAACAATATTCAAAGTTTTAATTCAATTTATACCAAATCATTAATATCAGCCGATATGCATAAGATAGAAGTAAAAAAACCCCGAACGTGTTCAAAACAAACTAATCGCGAAAATATATTGACCAACGACCCAAAAGAATATTTTCGTTTGACCTTATACTTACCATTTTTGGATTATTTAATATAGGAAATTAAAAATAGATTTGTAGGTCACGGTCATGAAACGATTATGCATTTACAATATTTAATACCATTTTTTTACACGAAAATACAGACATCGAAAAAATTATTGAATCGGCCAAATTTTATGTTGATGATCTAATTGGATCAATTGATGAAGTTAGAGGTGAGGTTACTTTGTGATCACATAAACCGAAAACTGCTATAGAATCATTAAACCATGCATCTGCATTTTATCCGAATATAAAGGAATTGCTAAAAATTATTTGCGTTATACCAGTTACCACTTGCACTGCAGAAAGAACATATTCTTCACTTCGACGAACAAAAACTTATCTAAGATAAACAATAGGAAAATATAGATTAAATGGACTTATGCTCCTTAATATTCATAGGGATATTAAAATTACTTCAGAAGAAGTTATTGAAGAATTCAGTAAAAAACACCCGAGAAAATTACAGTTACAATATATATAAGAAAAAACAAATTAACGTTTTTTTTTTTAAGTTCAAATTTAATAAATGTTGAATACTGATGATTGAAATAAATGTGGCACTAATAAATGTAATATAAAATAGAACAATAAAAAGGTATGATTATTATTATCATTTTTTTTTTTGAGCCTTCTATTAAAATTTCCTGGATCCGCGCCTGAAACAAAGTATAAAAATAATTAAAAGTATATAAAGAACAATTTTTAATTTAAAATATTTTTAACAAGGCTTACATTTTGTTATTTCGGATCGTTTATCAATCATTAATTCTTCCTCTCTGAATCATTTCGTACTGTGCACTTCGGTACTGCCCCCACAGATGATGAAAAAAAATCTTTAAACTTGTCACGTATTTCAAATGATCTCTGGGTGCTATTCCATCTTAACTGTGCCATATTTTCAAAAACTTCGGTACTGTCATAATTATTTATTTCATCCACTTGAATAACATGGCTTTGGCATAACATATTATGAAGACAACATGCAGCAAGTACTATGTTGTCTACGGATTTAGGTTGTATTTGAATATATGTTCTAAACACTCTCCAATGATTTGAAAGTATTCCAAACGCGTTTTCCACTACACGTCTTACACGAGAAAGTCTGTAGTTAAAAATTTTGTTTCCTTCATTTCCACCCAAAGTTGCCCTGCTATATGGTCTCATAAGATACGACTTCAAGGGAAACGCCTCATCTGCAACCATTACGTATGGCATTGGGTCTCCATTTTCTTCTATTGGTGTATCAGGTGGAACATCTAATCTACCGTTTGCTAATGCTTTTCCTAATGCGGATTCAGCAAATACATGCCCATCAAAGTTCCGACCATAAGAACCCACATCAACAGTTATAAATTTATAGTGAGCATCTACCAAAGCAAGTAAGACGATCGAATTAGCCCCTTTGTAATTAAAATATGCCGATCCACCATTTATAGGACATTGAATATTAATATGTTTGCCGTCGAGAGCCCCAATACAATTTGGAAAATTCCATAGTTCTTAAAAAATAACAAAACAGATTATTGCATTTGTTGATTTATGTTTTAGATCTGAAGTACGAACCAATAATTACGTAGAGTCTTTTCATACCACACTAAAGAAGTTCAATAACGGTAACATTCTGTTGAACCACTCGTAAAAAGTAACACCGTTCTTTTCGTCATGGTAATCTTTGGTATTTTTTTTCTACTCGTAGACAACTCCAAGGAGAGTGGTGGAAATCGTGTCAAAATCCAAAAATCATTTTTGATAACATTTTGACCGATATGAAAAATACGTTTTATAACAATATGGACTGAACCAGCTAGTAACCTAATAATTACCTAATTCTAATCTACCAGTAAAATAAAAAAAAGTAGTCACCCCCTATGTCGTATTCAGATGATTTTGAAATACAGCTTGTAGATTTTCAGTCGAGTACCATATGAAAAGAAAAATTCGTTATACTGAGAAATGAATTAGAAGAAATTCAGCGTGATGGGGCCAGTAGGCAACACATAGGGAACAAGATTTTAAAATTGAGGAATGCAATTCCATAAGATTATTCCATTTTAAAAGTAGTGGTATTAGCCGTTTTATAATATATATATTTATCTAACCATTTTATTTTAAAAATTTTTTATGTATAGTAACCAGATACCAGAACCTTGTCTACCATCACATTGTTAGAGTAGAATGTTGAAACATTCAATGTTTTAAAAACGTTTAACAATTTCAATATTATTCCTGAGCAGTTCTTCGAAAAATTTAAAACATTAAGTGACGATATTATATTTATTAAAAACAAATCTAAGGCCATTCACAACATTTTACAATTTTCTAAAATATCTGATCACGGTATCGCATATTATAATAAAGAGTAAGAATTATATACATACATTTTTAATTGTTTACATTTTCATTTACTTACAATTATCCACAGAAAGCAAAATCCAGAATTTGGAAAAATTATTCATGACGCTTTATCTTTATTGATAATGTGCGCGAAGTTCAATATTGTATACACATATTTCAATAATTTTCATAATTTAAATGATGGATTGACTGAGGATGGGTATTACTTTTTCAAAATCACATATTTCTATCCTTTCTTGACCATAGTAAAAAATCTGGAAAATCTCCATGAACATTTAAACTTTGACATTGATATGGTTGTGTAAGTAGCATTAAAAAAAAAATTATACTAATTACAAATAATTTTTTACATATATATATATATATATTTTACAGAAAAGATGTACCTCAATTAAATGCTCTTTATCTAACATCAGATAATAATATACAAAAATATATACTGGAGGACATTCCCGGTCATTCAACCACAGACATATTTATATTAACATTAGCCGTTTTGTCTATTTTTTCTTCAACTTATTAATGCGAGTCATTATTTTCAGAAATGAATTTTATAAAATCTGTTTCAAGAAGCCGACTAACAGATGAATGCTGTGCCGCCTGTACTTTATTAAAAATTACTACCTTTTTTATAATAATACATTAATTATACAATAAAATGACAATAATTATTTTTACAGTATTGAATATTATATAAATAATATTTTTCATGGTACGCTTGAAAAAAAAAGGTAATTTTTGGCACGTAGTGTTCAAAAGGTTTACCACCAGTGCACAACGGCCACTAGCCCCGGTCACACCTGTTGTAAATCTTAACAGTCGATCATGTTATGATTTCACAATCATTCATAATTTATTAAAATACGTAAAAAGAATTTAAAAGAATTTTATGACGAGTAATATTTAAAACATATTTGTCTAAAACTAGTTTGTTGAATAAAACATTATTTGTCACATAACTAACTATTCCACTAACGGCAATAACTTATTTTACTTTTTCACTTTCTTGACAAAATGACAACAGACGCTTTCTTGATGAGTCGTCATAACTACGCACTGACCAGATTTGCACCAATTTAATTTACCACTTCGATTATCTAAGTTGATTTTCAAAATGTTAGCTTGTCATTCATTATGAAACAAATCTCTATTACCGAACATACTGCAGTGATGTACTCCATAGCCTTCCATACAGAGATTGTTTTTGAATGTATGTAGCATGAGCAAATTGATTAGTATCTATATTTACATATTTTAATGTTTAAATTAATATACGAACGCTTTAAATAATTACTATGATAGGTGAAATAGGAAAATTAGTAGTAATAGATGAATCTAAATTTGAGCGACGAAAATACCATCATGGCCATCGTGTAGACGGTCAATGGATTTTCGGAGGCATTGCATGGGGATCTGATCAATATTTCCTCATTCCCATTGATTCTCTTGACAAGCTAACACTGTTAAAAGTTATAAAAGATTGGTTTTTGCCAAGCATAACTATAATTAGTAATTGCTGGGAGGTATACCTAATTAAGTTTAAAATAAAATAGTTTATTAAGATAATAAAGTGGCGGCTATCCTTAAAAATATAGTTATAGCGAAACGTAAGAAGTAACCACCCACCCTCAATAATATGCATCTATATTCTATATAATACCCCATATACTGAATAGTTTATTCAAGATGTTAAAATAAAATAGTAACTATTTTACTATTAAAATATTCCTTAGTATTATTCTGTATTATTTGCATACAAAAATTACATAGAGAACCCACCCCACCCACCTCTAATTAAAGATGTAACAGTCGCTACACCACTACTATAGGATTGCCGTCAATTATAATTTATAAAGAAACATATTTAGGCGTATGATTGTTTAGAAGAAGAAGGATATCGTCTTTTGACTGTAATTTCTAAATCTGAAACCGGTGCTCATACCAACAATGTTGAGGGCATGTGGTGGCATGTAAAAGCGTCTCTGTCACAATAGGGGAGACCGGGTCTAGTTGTAACATGGGGTAAGATGTAACATAGGCGTTAAGTATTTGTAAATTGCTTCTATAGAATTCTAATAGATAGCGTTAGATTCATAAATAAGGATTATTATATGTTTTGTTGTTATCAGAATCATGTTGTAATTATTAAAGCGATAACAATCATAAAACTAATTTTATCAGTAAATAGTGAAAATATTTTGTTATCTTACTATTCAGTTTGTTATCACAGTTTTAAAACTTAATCACAAGTTTCAGTCACACTTCGATCCAAATGTTGTGCAGATTTAATTGCAACAACACTCATTAGCGTAAGTATTATATTACCTTTTTATTTACAATAAATATTAAAAAAGTCATGTTGGGATACAATGTAACAAACTGTTTGGGGCTAGTTGTAACACATTTTTTATCATAGTGTTTATTTTAAACAAATTCACCATTTAATTATGTCACACATGAATAGTATTTAAATAACATATTAATTTATTATTACACATTTATACTTTTATAGAACTTTCAATATGCCTAGACACTATATAAGAAAAACAAATAGAGGATTCACAGCAGAGTTGATTAAAGCTGCTGCAGATGAAGTTATCATTGAAAATAAATCAGTAAGAAGTACTGCAAAAAAATATGATTTGTGTCATGTCAGTCTGTCGCGGTATGTAGCAAAATTTAAAGCTAGTATGAACAATGGTGATGTTAGTACACTAAATGTAGGATATAAGGGGCCTAAACAAGTATTCAGTGTAGACCAAGAACAAATACTATCTCAATACATAAAAAATTCGGCAGATATGTATTTTGGACTCACCCCCCGTGACATTAAACAACTAGCATACCAATTTGCACACAAACTAGGCCTGAAGTATCCTGAGGTATGGGGAAAAAACCTTATGGCTGGGCCTGATTGGTTTACAAAATTTTTAAAAAGAAATTCTAGTCTTTCTCTCAGGCAACCAGAAGCAACCAGTTTATCCAGGGCCATGAATTTCAATAAAGCTAATGTAAATTTATTTATGGATAAGTTTCAACAAGTGTTATTAAAATATAAATTTGAAGCTCAACACATATACAATATTGATGAAACAGGTGTAACAACAGTTCAAACACCATCCAAAATAGTTGCTACAAAGGGGAAAAAGCAGATAGGTGCTATAACATCAGCTGAACGGGGTGTTTTAGTTACTATGTGTATAGCAGTAAATGGAATCGGTTGTGCTATACCACCAATGTTTGTTTTTCCTAGGGTCAAATTTCATCAACATTTTTTAAGGGGAGGACCTGCTGGATGTGTTGGTACAGCCAACAAATCTGGGTGGATGCAAGGTCCAGAATTCTTAACATTCATGGAACATTTTGTAAATCATGTTCGACCAAGTCTTGAAAAAAAAGTGTTGGTGCTTTTAGACAACCATGAGTCACACTTATATTTGCCTGTGATTGATTTTTGTAAAGATAATGGCATTGTTTTATTATCATTTCCACCACACTGCTCACATAAGCTCCAACCACTAGACCGTAGTGTATATGGTCCTTTTAAAAAATTTGTTAATAGGGAAATGGATCAGTGGATGACCATGCACCCAGGGTCTAGAATGACAATATATGATATTCCTCAAATTGTGGCTGGGGCATTGCCCGATGCAGTATCACCTCGAAATATAATGAGTGGTTTTAAAGTTTCTGGTATTTGGCCATTTGATAGAAATATTTTTCGAGAAGACGAATTTGCACCATCCTTAGTTACTGATGTTGACGAACTGGAAACACATCAAATAAATCAAGATACTCATCCTGAACAAGAATTAGTCAACAATCCTGAACAAGTCCTGAACAGTCCTGAACACAGCAGTCTTGAACCAGAATTACACATCAGTCCTGATCAAATTAATGTGAGTTCAAATGCTGCTATTCAAGCGTCAAATGATAATTGTTCAAATTCTAATATTCTAAACCAAATACTGGCTGATAATCCAATACCTTCAACAAGTTCCGATATGATATCACCAGAAAGTATTCGCCCATATCCTAAGGCAGTAAGAGAACAAAAATTAAATAAAAAAGGTAGACAAAAAGGCAAAAGTGCTGTGTTGACTGATACCCCAGAAAAGAACGAAATAGAAAAAAAATTTAAAGCAAAAGCTGTTAAAAGAAACATTTTTGAATCAAAACAAAAACAGAAAGTCAAAACTACAAAACGCAAAAAAGCTAAAATGACTAAGGAAAACAATTATACTTCAGATGAAGATGAGACATTTTGTTTAGTGTGCATGGAAACTTTCAGTTCAAGTAAACCAAATGAACAGTGGATTGAGTGTAGTAAGTGTAAGTTCTGGACTCATGTAGACTGTGCAAGGGAATGTAAGAGTCCGTTTTATAGGTGTGATAACTGCTACTAAAAGACTGAACAATTTAAATACCTAATTAGCTATGTTTTTTTATTATTCTTAAGTAATGAAGGTTCCTCTAACTTAATACTGAAAAGTGATTTTATTATAATTAATTTTTTTAATATGTTTATTATTATTATTATTATTTTTATTTTTAATGCTGTTATTAATATTATACTCATGTGTAAAAACTTACACATGACACAAAGAGCTATTTTATTTTAAATTATTTTGTTCGTTATTTTTTAATATGTATACCTACTTTTATTAATGTTATTATTTTATTAATACAACTTACTTATGTGTAAAAACTATTACACATGACAGAACTATTTTATTTTAAATACCTAATTTATATGACTATTATTATTATTCTAACAGAATTGTTTTATTTGTTTTTTGATAAATATAGAAATTAAACAATATATTTGTGTGTGTTACAACTTACCCCACACCCTGTTACAATTTACCCCACTACTGGGGTAAAATGTAACAAAAAAAAAATTATGATATTCAACTTTATATTAATTTAGGTGTTTATAACTAAGCGCCTACAAAGCATAATATGAAACAAGACAACATTCTCTATCTATTGGTATAAGAAAAAACTGATAGTGAATATTATTTTCTAAGATACAGCCACAAAAATTAAAAGTGTTACAACTAGACCCGGTCTCCCCTACTGCTAACAAAAATATTATGGTGTTTACATTGGCAAAATTCATGTTTATCAAACGTTGTCTATCTCAAAATCTAGATACGTTGGCGGAATTTTTTAACTTCCTACGCCGAAGTAATATATATGATCCGCTTTAAATAAATAATTTATTAAAAAACGAAGACGAAACTAGTACTTACCTAGTTGTGAAAATGAAACAATTAGGTATATAAAAACTATATAATTTATGACATTATATCAGTTTTGTGTTCAATTCTCTCCAGTATATCGAACAATAATCTGTGATCATAACGTAATCCAGCAACTTGTTTTTCATCAGATTTTAACAAATGTACGAAGATAATTTAAATAGGCATTGATAGGTATAAAAACTTATCAAATTTTGATTCAGTTGATTTTGAAGGATTACTATATTGAGGAAGTTCAATTTCTATTGATTTTTCTTTTAATTTTTTAAAACTGTTATTAGAACTAACAGCTCCGCTTGATTGTTTCATTTTTATTTATTTTTTCCATTGTTATGTTTTTATAGGCCAAATTTAAAAATAATTTCAGAACTTCTTCATTATCATTAGTATGTAATAAAGGCATAGCAATATTATTATTACAGTTACCGCCATAACATTTAAAAACTAAATATTTTTAATAATATCATTTATACAGTATAACCTAAAATCATCATTCAATTTATTTAGAATAAAAATATTCAATTTTTTAGATATCATTGGTTTTTGATAAAATAAAGTTTTTTTAGTAAATATTTTCCCTACAACTACAATCTGTCTAGTATTTAATTTTTTTTATAATATTGAAGATTTTAACTACATCATTATTCACTGTACTAAAATAACAATCAGAATAGTTATCAATTTTTATAATTATTAACTTTTTAGTCAAAATCAAGGTTTATACTGATTTCCGCTGCGTACAACGCCAATTGGCGTCAGTAGCGTCACTCTCCGTGTGCGGTCGACGCCAATTGGTGTCATCTGATATACCGTCAATCAGGGTGACTTGGAACGATTTTGACCTTTTAACTACTGTAATACATTCATTATTGATAATTAGGTTCTGTAAAAAATCATGCAGTGTCGCACACCTCCAAGGAATAGATTAAGTAAAAAAAAAATAAAGTTTTTGAGTAAATTAAGATAAAAAAAAAATAAAAAGTGCTTGTTCCAAGTCACCTGGGGTGTTGGGTGACTTGGAACATACATTTTTTCAAATGCAGATTGCATTTAATGATTTGTGGAAGGTCACTTGGAACTCTACAATTATTTTTAAAAAAAAAAAAGTGTTTAAAACCATATTTTTATTAATTTAAAAACAATTTAACATTTTTTTAAAACTGTTTATTACAAAATAATACTTTTTCTTATAAGTTGCAGTCTTTGCTCACAAAATAAATTTAACAAACATATTAATAATTGATAGTAGTTCTTGAGACAGCAGCTCGTGATCTTTTGATATTCTCGGAAAGTCTAGGTTTCAAAAGACCAGAATGTCTGGATACAAAACGTGTGTACCAATCATCGCCAGGTTTATTGTTTTTAAATATTTTTATTTTTCGGCCGGAACGATCTAAGTATGACTTGATCAATCTCTTAACTTCTTCCCTATCAAAAGGGTAACCCCAATCAGATGCAAATAATATTGTTTCTACAATATTACCTTCTTCAGTGGAAGTTAAAGCTGTTTGGCCACCGTGGGGATTAAGATTTAGTTGGTTTTTTTTCCTACTTAAAGTGCTTATTGGTATTCCATACTTATCAGAAGCCTGTCGGTAAGTCAATCTATAATTTCGGATTTCGTTCAATGCATTATCTAAAGTTTCTTCAGAAAAATTTCGGTAAGTACGACTGCCGGGTGTTCGTTTATAATAGTTCGGCATGTTCCAAGTCACCCAATTATTTTTTACGGAAAATAAAACCAACCCTGAAAAATGTAAATAATATTATTTCCTAATTCTACTTAACAATTAACACTAATAACACATTAGGAATTCACTAAAAAATAACAATACCTTGAATTTTGAAGCTGAAATACCACTTTTGCAGCTCTTAATTAAGGAGTTGAAAATTTGGATTTTTTTTATTAAATTATGGTTGAATCACATGGCTTATTGATAAGAGATAACACATTTTCGATGATAATGAAACGTTTACAAAACGTTCCGAAAAATATTGCTGTGGAGGCAGAATTTTATTTCCCTTATCTAGTATAAAATTAAACGCTGTTATCAAAAAAAAACACAATTGTTCCAAGTCACCTCCCAGTTACAAGTCACCCGGTTTGACGGTACCGATTATTATGTGCTTATATTCCGGTCAGCGTTAGAACCTGTGCACTAATTTTTTGTCAGCGTTATCTACAAACATTTTTTAACATAATTTTGAAAACCGTTTCTAAAAATAACCATTTGTTTGGTATTTACGTACTATTCAATAATATTCCCTATTACCTACTTTTATCATGTTATTCAGGCACACCCAGCTGATGACGACCCGTAATCGTCATAGCACAATTATATTTGTATGTTATAGACATATTATTTTTAGTATCGATCGTGATATTGATCGTGTGCATTCAGTAAATTCATATTTAGTTTATTTCTCTTTGGTTATTCAGCCAATATGGACGTGTACCAATAAAGTGAGTAGTATTATCTGTATTATTATACGATAGCTAGGTAACTACGTTTGTTATAAATCGATTTGATGTATATAAATTTAATTTTTCATTGTTTTTTTTATGCTGTTATTTTACTGCGATAAATATGAATAATTCTGATAATGCTGGTTCGTCTCGACCCAATAGACTTTGTACAAATATTGATCTCCGTTCTACTCAAAATGAAATTGAAAGACTTCTTTTTGAATCTGATGACGAAAATTTTGATTATTCTGATTCTGACAGCAATTATTTGGGTGCAAGTGATTCCGATTCTTCGTCGACTTCGGATATAGGAAATGAAATGTCTACTGAACCAAATTTCGAATTTCCCAATACAATAACAACTAATAACACTTGGACAACAAACGAAATTGATCTTTTTAATTTTACGTTTGATAAACAACCAGGTTTACTCGTTCCAATACCCGAAAACGGAAAACCTATAGATTTTTTTTCATGCTGTTTGATGAGGATTTTTTTGAACTTATAGTTAGAGAAACAAATAACTATGCCGAGTCTGAATTTTTACGAGTTGGTGCTGCAGAGCGTTCTCGTATATCTCAATGGAAACCTACGGACCGCGATGAAATTATAACTTTTATTTGTTTAGTTATTCACACTGGCACAATCAGACTAAATCGATTAAACGATTACTGGAAAACACATCATTTATTTAATTTTACATGTTTTTCGAATTATATGAGTCGCGATCGCTTTCTATTACTTTTGAGATATTTTCATTTCGCCCAGAATCCTACTGACCATTCTGAAAATACTCCTATTGATAGACTTTTCAAAATTCGACCTCTTATAAATTATTTCAATACCAAAATGAATAATATTTATTACCCTAATAAAGAGCTTTCACTCGATGAGTCAATGGTATTGTGGAGAGGCCGCCTTATTTTTCGACAGTATATACAAAATAAACGCCATAAATATGGTGTTAAATTGTACATGCTTACCGAACCAAATGGACTCATTATAAAATTTGCTGTATATACGGGTGTTTTAGATGACCTAGGAGGTAAAGGTCATGCTGCAAACGTAGTACTACATCTGATGTCCGAAAAATTAAATAATGGTCATTCAATGTATATGGACAATTTTTATAATAGCATCGATTTAGCTGAACAATTATTACAAAAAAAGACATACTGTACGGGCACATTAAGATCTAACCGAAAACGTATTCCTGAGGCCGTAGTAAAATCAAAATTAAAACCTGGGGAAACAAGAGCAATGTACTCTAATGGCGTATTAGTTGGTAAATGGAAGGACAAACGGGATGTTATGTATATTTCTACCGAATTCAAAAATAATTTGATACTAGCAAAAAATAAAAAAGGTCAGGAAAAACTAAAACCAGAACCGATTGCAAATTATAATAAATTTATGAGTGGTATTGATCGGCAGGACCAAATGAACAGTTACTATCCATTTTTGAGAAAAACAGTTCGTTGGTACAAGAAGATAGGAATACATGTGATCCAAATGCTATTATTAAATTCTTACAATTTGTACAATCAATCACAAGTCGGATCTAAGATGACACTCTATGATTTTCGTTTATCTATTCTTAGTGAACTTTTACCAGCATATCCAAAACCAAGACTAGATGCTAAACGAAAACACATTCCAAAAACACACGAGATAGGAAAAAATGGAAGGGCACTTCGTAAAAGATGTTGTGTTTGCGCAGAAAAGAAAATACGTAAAGACACTTCATATTTCTGTCCAACTTGTCCAAATCATCCAAATATTTGTCTAGAACCATGTTTTGTGAAATTTCATCATAATAAATAAGATTTAAAAATAATAAGATAAGTTTTTTGTTGTTTGTTTAAAAATAATAATATAAGCTTTTTTGTTTATTTAATAATATAATATATAAAATATGTAATTAGGTATAAAAGATAATTTTTTTTTGATTGTTTAAACTTAATAATAATATAACAGTCTATTAATTAATTTGAATTGTTTGTTTATTTGAACACTTGTATACAAAAAAATGACCGCCAATTGGCGTCATTCAGCATATTATGATGTAAAAATTATTCAATAGTGCTAACAACGCCAAATGGCGTCATTGTAAATTTTATATCGAAAATTGCGTGCGCACCGCAGTCGGTGCTACTAAAATATGATACGCAGCGAACGTGTTAAAGTGTAGTATTTGGTAGAGGACTATTATTATGTTGACTTTTTAAATTGAAGCTTTCACTTTGATTTGTATCAGGATTATTACTGGTATTTCGTTAATTTCTTTGAAGCGTTTCACAATTTGTTCTAAGGGTTTTCGTGTTTACTTAACATGGCCTTATATGTTTTAATTAAATTCTCAAACGGAAAACAATTTACATTATCCAATGGACCAAATACTTTATAATCCAGATATAAGTGTAATTATCTGTGTATATTTTTTGAAATCAAATGTTTACCATAAATCACTTGAAAAGATTTAAAAAACCTTGAGCGAATTCTAAATATTTGCCTAGATTTGGACTAGGTTATTAATATTATCATAGAAATATGGAAAACCATGAAATTTATAAAATATTTTTCAGATAAACAATCTTTAAGTACCAAAGGTCTAGAATAAATTAAAAATTGGCAGAACTCGGACGCTTTCCATCGAAAAATGTCTTCCAAGTCCCTGGGTTTTCTATAGAATTCAACCGGAATATTATTTTTAGTAGAACGTAAATTGGATGAAATTAATTTAATTTTAGAGCTTGGAAAGCGGACTACCATTGATAGTGACCATCAAGAGCCATTATGTTCATCTCGTTAAGGTGGATCCAAATTTTTATGAAACCGGTCCAATTTTAAGTTAATTGGTGCTGATTTGTATCCAAAAGTCATGGAGGTTGGTAAGGTGGTGGTATAGGAAGATTGTCCCGTTGCTTTCAACACTTCGGAGGCGTCACAAAAGTCGCACAATTGACAAGACAGGAAAGGAGACATGCAACAAAAAAGCGGCATAGTAATGAGAGACGCGCTAGGTAACACGATTAAAAATTGTGGCCATTCCTCCTCAATGTTAGTTGGCAATGGATCGTCCCACGCAACTTTATTGGCCGAAATGCGTTGCATCAAATATTTTGCAAGGAAAATAACCGGACTTAAAAATCCAAGCGGATCAAACAATCGAGCTATAATAGATAGTACTTACCGTTTCGTTGGAAGTATGTCAAGGTCAAATTTAATGCAATAGATGAAATAATCACCACATGGTTTCCATTGGAGACCTAGAATTTTTGGAATCGACTTAACTAAACGATCTTTGATAGAAACATGGTCTAAAACCTGATTAGAATTGCTAAGCCACCTTTGTAACTGAAACCCGGCACAACTTAAAATATTGATTAATGATGCCTGACGTCGTAATAATTTTTCAACAAGAGTTAGCGCTCATAAAAATTTTGTCGACATAAGTTTGCAACGCATCTCGCACGGCTACATCATCGCCACAATCGTACTCAGAAATATATTGCAACACACGGAGAACAAGAAAAGTCGCACAGTTAACACTGGAGGTCACAGTATTCAATTCCTAATTACGCACCTCCTCGATAGGTGACAAATGTCATATATATGCCAATACAGCTACACAGAATTTATTAAAATTGTACGATACATTTTGCATACGTTGGTTGTGAAAACATAGTGAAAAGTACGAAACCTGAGCAAAATGTCAATGATGTCTAATTAAAGTTTAGTACCAATGTGCAGGCAATCGTTTAAAGACAACCCAGAATTATATGATGTGGAAGCATCGAAAACAACCAGCACTTTAGAAGTGGGGTTCTTCAAAACAACATGATGAATGTGATACAAACCGGGACGAGAGACAGGAGACCTAATTTAAATATTCTTGCATGAATCGGCAATACAAATAATATAAATTTGGATTGCTTTGGAGCTTGCGTTCAAGGTTGAGAAAGCGTTTCATAGCCACCTGTCGGGAAACTTCAAATATTCTGGGCAGTTCAGATAAGGTATCGGTACAGAAAATCTACCGTCACTGAACCGAGACACTTGATTAAAGAATAATATTTGACATTGTCCAATGTCCATGTTCCGAGAACACCTGCCAGACCAGTTACAGATGCCGTCCATCCTTTTATTCTCAAACCTAACCTTTCAACGCAGCGGGAAGTCAAATAAGTTTTCTGGAAACCCTCATCAATTAGTACGCGACCACTTGCAATGAACTATAATTACTGCGAATATGTACCAAAGCAGTACCTAACAATATGTGACACAACGAAACCAAAATGGTTAATGATGAAATGATTTTTAATAAAGCAAGCCAACATATGTTAATGAATTTCTATATGATTTCATAGTTGAAACTAAATTAATATTAACTGATGGCCTTAAAATCAATCAGATATCATTTCAAGCATTTTTGTTGTGATGCACCTGCTAAGTCATTTTACATTTATGACAAAAACAAAAGGTCACACAGGACTTGCTTCTTGTTTAAAATGTAAACAAGAAGGTATGTATTTATGTAATTGCTCTTATTTCCCATACAAAGAAAATATGTCATCTTTGAGAATTTATAATAGTTGTGTTTTAAGAATCTACAATGATTATCATATTGCAAATCGTCGCTGATACGGTAACAACACCTATCTCAGTTTTCATGATTTTACAGTAGAGCCCTAAAACGTGTTTTAAATGATTTCGAGTGCCAAAATGATATATCTTGAGGGTTTCATTAAACTTTTTGTGTTCAAAATCAATTTTTTTAAACAAAAAATTGAAATTTTATGTAAATTTATAGTTTAACATGAGATGTAGTTATGGGATAGTCATGTTGAGATAGGCTGTTTTAACATTTTCTAACCAGTACCTTACAGTTGAATCTTTTAAACCAAAAGTACTCAAAAACATATTACGGCAAACATATAGCTTACAATCACCAATTTTTAGAAAATATAAGTATGTCCCATTTCTGCGTGAGACAACATTTTGAGAAGTTCTTTGTTTTGGTTTTATTTTCTCAATTAAAGCAAAATGAAAATTTGTTTTTCTCCTCGTGATCTCAATTCTTTTCAAAAGATATTAAATATCATTACACGATCATCATATTTTATTTCTACACAATTTCGTGCTTTCTATTTTTCACAAATTATGGATAGACAAGGTGGACCAATTTTTCTCTCATCTCTGGGAGTATCGTGTAGTATATCTAAAGTGTTCTTTTAGATTTAGCTTCATTCCTGTTCCAAGAACCTGAATTTGATTTAATATGGTGTTTTCTTCCAACATACTGCGAATTGTTATCGAAACTCACCATATCTAAATCTCTCACACATGTTTTTATATTTTGATCAACTACAGGCTCTTTATTGTATTATTCATTTGTTACAGATTCCAATAATTTTTCAGTTTCATCATTATTTATGTTAATGTCGTTAAATTCAAAACTCATAACATCTAAATCTTTTATACAAGTTTGTATGTTTTGATGTACAAATGACTCTTGATTGTATTCACGTACTTTGATATCTAGTTCATTTGTTACAGATTCCGAAAGTTAAACATTTTCATTGACCAAGGCTCCAGCATTATTTGAAGTAATATCATTAAATTCAAATACTTCAATATCATTAATATTTACCACACTATTTAAGTTGTTAAAATCGTTTAATTTTCTAACTTTTGGTTTTGAATTATTTGCAATGACTTCTTGATAAAGTTCATCCACAGAAATTGTACAACTGTTATCGGATTCACTATCACTTTCAAATTCCATCATTGTGACCTCTGACCAGTATTCAGTAGGAAAAATTAAAAATTAAATAGATGAACAGACTACCTAAACATAAAAATAATAATATGCCTAAAAGTATTAAGTAGCTCATATAAATTAAGTTTAAACTATAACAAATTATCAAAACTGAATAATACTCAATAAAAAAAAACAATTTAAAGATAAATAATAACAATTTAAGAGCATAATACTATTCAAATACAATTTATTTAATTGTTATATTTTAAGTAGTAGTACATTTTAGCATACAATTTAAGATTCATAATATTATAAAAATTATAGGTACCAAAGTAACAGCACCAATCTAATAGAAATCGTTCATCAACACTGCCTATCTCAATAGAAAAAAATACAAGTAGTTTCAACTCGAAATGTTTGATTTAATGAATTTATGTATTCAGTATTGTAAACATATCAACTAAGACATATAATTAAGAACAGTATACAACAAAATGTATTAAGAATTTAAGAAAAACTTACTTTTTTCTGAACATCCAAAATGTAGTCTGTAAATACTATGCTTAATAATGAGATACGTTGTGTTATGACTAGGGCCCGGAATTGTATGCATTTGCATATTTTAATATATTAAACTAAAAAGTAGACAAAAATGTAAGACACAATTTTGAATCTTAATCTTATGTGTTAGTATGCAAAATAAAATTTGGCATATTTTTGCATATTTGGAATTGGAACATTTCAAATGATTATGCATATTTTAGCATTTTTCTGAAATATAATGCATATATAGAAAAAAAATAGTACGATGTTATTAATATTAATAATTATTATTTATTACTTAAATCCCGTGAATTGTGTCATTATATTTGTGTGCTATAATAAGATAAGATAAAGTTTGCTAAAGGTACCATTACGATAATTCTCGATAACGAAAATCTAGTAATGGACTAATAATGACTAAATACTGGTTTAGTTTCTATACAACCGTGCTTCACGATATTGTGTTCGACTGTTCGTGTTTCTTATTATTTTATTAAAATCGTCTGTTCGTAAATATGTAGCGGAATTTGGAGAAAATATTTTTGCATCTGACGTGTTGGTTGACGGGACGAGAACGTGTCGAAGCCAGGTTAGGCTTGAAAGTGCTCGTTCGTCGCGAGATGTAACGAGACCGTGCGCGTCGCAGCACGTACCGGACATGTCGTGTCGGCGGTGGTCATTACATCTCGAAAGTGCGATCGTCGATGCGTGAGGTCGTGGTCACATACCCACGTGTAAAATGCCGCGGAACGTCGGGTTCGGGTCGGCGGTTAAAAGTTCTTTTTATTTAAACTTAAATGCATTGTTTTTGTTCGAATTACCGTTTGATTTTCAAGGGACCGAGTATTTACTTCGAATTATCGAAGGTTTTGAATTATCAAGAGTCGATTGTTTATTGCTATTTGGTTGTGTACTAACCAGGTTGACGTCGGTTGAATTGCTTTGACAATACTTCGCAGTGTGTCCCTTACGCTTACACTTGCTGCACTTCAACGGCCTACGTGGTTGCTCACAATCTTGCGCTATGTGTCCAGATATAGCAACAGTTATAACAGCGTGGACCTGATTGAGGTGGGGCACTATTTATAGTTTTACCATTCATTTCTTTAGTACCTATCGAAGCCGATTCCTTCTCCGCCACAAGTTTTGGAGTTCGTTTGGTTGGCGTTGTACGAGGTGTTGTGTTATGAAATCTTTCACTGCAATTGCGATCAACCTCGTTGAACATCCGAATATAAGCTACTAGCTCTGCCTCACTGGTATGTCCATTGCTGAATAATGTGGATGATAACTCGGGAATGAAACCCAACACAAACCATTTTCTTAATTTCCACAGGGGTTAAACTTAAACGTCTGCATAGTCTTACTTTTTCGTGAAAATATGCTAATACTGTTTCGTTCCGTCTCTGAAAACGCTCATTCATACTCTTCCAAGTTTCAGTAACACTTTTACGACCCATAAAGGTCTCTTCGAACATAGTCGCAAATTTCTGAAAACTTTCTAGTTTGTACATGTGACTCAAGTACCAATATCTGGCTGTCCCTTCCAGATGTGAGCGACTAATTTCTAAGGTACATGCATCTGACCATTTATTAATTAACGCGATGGTTTTAAGAGCTTTTAACCATTCAGTAGTTGTTGGAAAGAGCTGATTGCATCTGTGGATGGACACTTTAGGGAAACCGTACAAGCTTGTTAAGCGTAAGCTAAGGGGTCCCCCCGTGACTGCCTCAATGGAGTACACAGCATTGCTGACGGTTATCGATGCGCTCTTCCCAGCGCATCAACTGAGAGCAGACGGCCTGCTGGTCCCGACTGATCCAGCGGTACCGTTCACCGCGGCCGAGGTGGACACGGCGGTTGCGAGAGCGGGGAGCAGAAGCAAAGCCCCCGGGCCTGACGGGATAACCAGCAAGATTCTTTCGGCTGTTCACAAGGCCGACCCGCGCATTTTGCTGGACCTCTTCAACAGCTGCCTCCACAACGGAATTTTTCCATCAGAATGAAAGACCTCCAGAGTAGTGCTCCTGAAGAAGGGCGACAAGCCGGATGGCGTTCCGTCTTCCTCCAGACCCTTATGTCTGTTGAACGATGGTGGCAAGATTCTGGAGTTCCTACTGGCACGCAGACTCGAGGAACACATTGTGAGCATCGGAGGCCTAGCTACCAATCAATAGGGCTTCAGAAAGGGCAAATTCACCGACGACGCGGTTCGAGAGCTGCACAACACGGTCACTCAGGTGGTAAACGGCGGCAAGTTTAGTCTAGCGATCAGCATCGATATCCGGAATGCCTTCAATTCCATCAAATGGTCCGATATCCTAGCATCGCTCGCCAGATGGGAAGTTCCGCAGCACTTACTCAATATGATCTGCTCATATATCTCCGGCAAATCGGGAACGTGGGCGAAATGCGCGCACGGAGGAATGGCAGAGGTCATGGTTTCTAGAGGGGTGCCCCAGGGATCCGTAGTAAGCCCTTTTCTCTGGAACGTCACCTTCAACAGTGTCCTGCGGACCGCCATCCCCAGCTGGGCGAAGCTCCTGGGCTTCACAGACGACACGCTGATCGTGACCTGTGCCAAGTCGGTCAACGAACTGGAAGGAGTGACCAACAGTGCCCTATCCTTGGTCGAAGAGCGCATGGCTGACCTCGGCCTCCAAATTGCGATCGAAAAGACTGAGGCTGTTCAGCTGTGATAGCCAGTTTAAATATACATGGTTGTATCCCAACTATTTCACTGGTAATTAATAAATAAGGGTAATGTAAAATATATAGAATAAAACAAATAATATTTTACTAGTGGATTGTATAAATTTTATTGCCTATAAGTAGGAAATCTAATGTACACGAGAACATCTTAAGTACTATGTTAGTCCTACCAAATGATAATAATACAAATAATAAATAATAATTGATCAACAAATCACAAACATGAGTGTGATAATAATAATATTATAAACGTAAGCACACGATGTTTATATCAACAACCGCTACAATACGATATAAAATGATAATATAAGACAAAATGATTATACGGAGTGATACGTCTGACCTGGTCGCTGATCGGCTTCCCCATACGACATGTCGACGAATACGATATCCTCCAATCAAGTGTACATACGGGGGTTCATGATTTACTTCGTGGTATATGATTCACTTCATAAGGAACCAAAAACAATATAATAGTTGACCAAGCGTATGTTACGTAATGCGCGTATAACAACTACCAGTTAGTTAACGCGAATAATCAAATCGGGTGCGCAAGTGCGCAACAGCCAGCAACGACGACAACACAAACACGTGCGCAACAGCCAGCAACGGTGACAACACAAACACGTGATCGATCGCTTAACGAATACGATGTCCGGAGAAAAACTCACGGATGAATGACAGCGAAGATAATAATTATTAGCATGTCATATCGTGCGCACTCGGGAGTACACGTATTTACGGCCGTATACCAAACACAACAATACGTAACAAACGAAAAATGCACGATTTAAAATTGCGTTACATTAGCGTGGCGTGAAAAAGCTCGGTAACAACACACGTACGCGTACTGGTTTCACGATAAAAACGGTTCGTGCGCATGCGTAACCGGCACCAGTTCAAAACTTGAATTTGAAATGACTAGCGCCCTCTAGTTGGACTTGGTCCGAACAGAGGCAGTTCTGTTCATTTCACGGTACAAGTATGCAGAACCCGAAATCTGGCTGTGCGGTAACCGTGTACCGCTGTCGTCAGAGTTGTCCTACCTCGGAGACAGATTGATGCTGTTCAAGAGCCATGTCAAGAAGGCTTCGACCAAAGCAGCGAAAATCGGCGCCCAGTTAGCCAGGATCATGCCGAACGTTGGTGGGCCCCACGAGGACAGATGGCGGCTACTTTCCTCTGTCGTGCTAGGCTCACACGTTGGACGACGTGCGGCTCCTGAACAGCGCGC
Organism: Rhopalosiphum padi; assembly: GCF_020882245.1. Lineage (NCBI taxonomy): Eukaryota > Metazoa > Arthropoda > Insecta > Hemiptera > Aphididae > Rhopalosiphum > Rhopalosiphum padi. The sequence continues at coordinate 44,993,321 of NC_083599.1, forward strand.
AACGCAGGGTCCTCCTCTGGTGCGTCTGTGCCTACCGCACGGTCTCCGAGGCTGCAGTGAATGTGTTCTCCTCGGCCCCCCCGGCTGACCTCCTACCTAGGGAGCAGGAGACTGTGTTCGAGCACAGGCGGGCAACCGTGGCCCCTCGCATAGTTCCCGGGACGGTGACTCTCAACAGCTGGCAGAAGAGATGGTCCTCTGGGGAATCCGGTAGCTTGACCAGACGGCTCATTCCGGACGTCCGACCCTGGTACAAGGTACAATAGGAGGCATCAACTTTCACTTGACCCAGTTCCTGACCGGGCACGGGTGCTTCGGCTATTACCTCCACGGATTCCGCAAGATTGACGTCCCTGTGTGCGTCTACTGTCAAGCACCGGTGGATGACGCGCAACACACCTTTTTCGCATGCAACAGGTGGTGGCGACGGATTAGGGAGCTTGAGGTGGCAATCAACGGTCAGTTCACTCCTGAATCCGCAGTGGGGAAGATGCTGGAGTCATCTGTCAACTGGTTGTCAATGGACACTTTTGTGAACGTCGTCCTGTCCGCAAGAGAGGCCGAGGAGAGGGAACGCCAACGAAAACCATAACGTAGTTAAGACGTATTTGTTGTAGGCCGAAGGCCACTTTCTTGATGGTGTAGGGCCATCAGTTTTTGTATTATTATGTTGTAATTGTACCATTATTTTGTTTGCAATCAATAAACGATGTAGGGGATGTAGGTTAGTAAGTTCAGTAATTAGGTAGTATTCTCGCCCCCATACTGTATAATCTCTATACCACTGACATCCCACATTCTAATCTCATCCATATAGCCAGTTTTGCTGATAAAATACATGCATAAGTTCTTCTGACCCGGATATTGATATTTCCATCAACGATCTTCAAAGCCACTTAAATGAACTATAAATCTGGTTCAACCTATGAAGAAAATTTAAATTTAAATAAATCATCACACATCACCTTGCGCCCTAAACAGTCCTCTACTATCATTATATTAATATAATAGTACAATATTAACAAATAACAATGATATTAATAATACAAATAAACATTAAAAACAAAAATCTATTTACATGATTATTAAAAAATTCCAAGGTAGTAAAATAAAATAATTATATTTTTGTATCCTTAGCAATGGCATAATTATATTGATAGGCAAAGCAAGAATAATTTCTTCTTTGAGAACCTATTCATGTATAACTAATAAAATGATTATAGCTATTTAGTATTTTAGAATCACTGTGTTATGTTTAATATACAGAATGGAAGAATTTCCATAATATATATCATTATGGTAATATTATTTGTTATTTATAGAAGTTAGTTATTTACATGGATAAAAACAAAAACACCAGATTATAAATTGTAATGTAATGAGGATATTTTATTTTCTGTTGGTGTTGAACATCAGGACAGTACATACTACATATTATAAATTACAAACTTAATATTGTTTTATTGTATTAAAATTCAAAATGAATCAAGACAGAAGAACTAGTGAAATTTGGAAGCATTTTTCTAATTTACAACAATTAAATTAGTTTTTAAAATATTTTATTAATTTACATAGAATGAGCCTGAAGTTGATGTTGTCAATCCCGTACCTTCTACATCTTCATATGTACAAACAGTAAGGGATCTTAGTATAGCAAATGAACCGGGCAGTAGTATTATTAATCAGGCAACTGGTATACACGAGATGACACCAATTTTAAAACCGAATCCGTTGAAACTTAGGCAGTTGGCAATTACAAACTTTACTCCTACAAAAATTTCTGTTGACGACAAAAAAATTAGATAATGCACTCATGAAACTTTTTATAAAAGATCTACAACCTTTTAGTGTACAAATACAAATAACAAATTAATTGCATATCAAAAAAATATAGGGATCGATAATCCACTAATAGTCTTACAAGATGTAACCACGAAGTGGAATGCCACATTCTACATGCTGAGCGCTTTGTACAGCTGGAGACTTCTATACGGGGAACAATGGGACTTTTAGATAATGCACCACCTTGTTTGAATTCTGATGAATGGACAGCTATCAAAGAATTCTGTAACATTTTACGACCTTTTGAAGAAGCTACTTGAGCAGTGAGTGGAGATCAATACATGATTGCTTCATTAGTTATAGTTATTGCTCAAAGGTTGAAAAATGTCTGCGAACAAATGAAAAATGAAAATTATTCTCTCAGAACTTAAGGTTTAGTCAATAATTTATTGAATGGTATAAGAGACCACCAAAGCTGGGGAAATATTGAAAATAGTAAAACCTTAAAAATATGTACGTTTCTTGATCCACGGTTCAAAAACATACCATTCAATCACAATGAAAACATGATAAATTCAGTAAAGAGTGATATAGTAGAGCGTACAGCACAGATGATATCGAAATCCAGATCAGAATCTACATCGATTGAAGATGAACCACAGACTTCTATCCAGCCATCTGACACATTGACGCCTGAAGTAAAGCGATTTTCAATTTGGGAATCAATCGATAAATGTGTTTCCCAAATGCAGCCTTCAGCTGGAACATCAACTTCAAGGGCTATAGTAGAGGTGCAACGTTATTTAGAAGAATCAGTATTAAAAAGAAACTGTGATCCACTAGAATGGTGGCAAGATCACAAGTACAATTACCCATTTTTAAATGTTTTGGCCAGGAAGACGTTATGTTGTCTAGGATTGTCTGTTCCATGCGAGCGGGTATTTTTTAAAGCAGGCCTTTTAATATCTAATCGCCGTTGTTGCTTAAACACAAAAAAAGCAGAAATGTTTTTTTTTTAATCAAAATGCATAATTCATTTATCCAATTAACTTACAGTTATTTAATTTTTATTACTATGTTGTGACTATGAGTATTTTAAGTTTTTTTTAACATTTATTGCACTATTTAGAAAACAACATTTTTATTTTCAATTATTATATTTTAAATGCAGCTATCAGTGTTAATTTTCATAATTATAAATATGTAACTCGTGTTTCTGAAGAACAGTTTATTGTTGTAACCTTTAGGTAACAGATAAAATCCCTAGTATAATACTTAAATTTTATAATTGACAATGTTCATATTATGACAATTTTATTATTAATAAGTATTTTAATAAGTCTTCAAATCACAAGTAACAGTTGTACTCATGACAAATTAGCAATTACAATATTGTTTTATTTTATTATGGTTGTATAAACATAGATAAGTAGGTACTAGGTAGAATCATGATAAAGTAAATTTTAACTTATCATCGGTAGAATGTTCAACGTTCATGTGATTATGAGAATAAGTTTGCATAAGGCTAGTCCGCTGTAAGCAATCAATTTCTGATATTATACTAAAATAAATGTTGATAAAATGATAACTAGATAATTAATTCTGATAAGAGTGAAGTGTCATGAACTTCCCATAAACAAAAACCATTATATTAAATATATTATAATATTATCTAATATCTATGCAAAAGTAGCAGTTAATTAAGAGTAGCAGTTTCAAAAAGTAGCAATATCTAGAGATGGTATAACATAACAGTAGCACTATATCAGTGATTTCAAAGCTATGATCAACTGGCAACTACTTTAATATGAAACATGAGTTAATATCTATAATACCTATAACGCTATAACATATTTTTACAGAAAGTAGCAGTAGCAGTTCTCCAATGTGACCAACTACTAAAAATTAAAAAGTAGCAGTCACTGTTATTTTCATACCGGAGTAGCAGACTGTGATTGCTACTTTGAAATCACCAGTGAAAAATCACTGCTACTGTTATTTTATGCAATCACTACATTTTAACCATGTGCCAATTTTTGATGATTTGTTTAAATATTCTTTTAAAATTAATTTATTTTGTTGGATAGGTCGATACCAACTTTGACCAAGATGGAAATTACAATAAACTAATACACAATTCGGAAACTTTTTTAATACAGCATTATGAGCGACTTTTTCGAAATTAATATGAAAAATATTTATTCGAAGTGGTTTGTTAGTCAGTTGTACATACAATTTTTCTATCATTCCCATACTATCAAATAACTCGAAGTTCTTTTGTTACGTAAAAAACAATAAACAAGAGGAATATAAAAGTTATTTTTGTAAATGTGTAATGTATAAAGTTGCATAAAAAAATTAGAGTATAAGTAGTATAGGTTCCATCTCCAAAAACATGTTCCGCGTTTGAAATTGCCTCTAAATTTATTTTGCATGTAAATACAATTATATTTTTGTCATCACTCATAAAACAAAATTGTTCACCCTTGAATTGAATTTTATTTTGCATTTAATTTAATTGTTCAATAGCAATTTCGATCGATGTCGGTAAATTCGGAAAATGCTTTTTTCTTATATCATATATAGATCACCTAAATAATTTCATATCTGTATGAAATAAATTCATCGAAATATCTTCCATACTTTGTAAATCACGACATATTAATTTACTTCGAAGTATATTTAAGTCATCGTTTGCTTTACGTCTTAAAGAACTTCTTATAATTTCTCTAGAAATTTCCTGGTCAGTGTGTGCCTCGTGGTTGTCGTGTTTGATGTATTAATTACCTTGTATGCTTTTTCACTGTAATTCATGATATACCTACATTTTTTACTGGTACATCTAAACCAGTTTCTTACGTTAAACGTGTTTCTTAACCTGTGTTCCGCGAAAGTTAGTGTAAATGCTACTGCTGAGGAACCAACACCATCAACGAGTGATGTCATATCGCCGGAACTAAAAAGGAAGAAAACGAAAATTCGTAAATATGATCCTTCTACCTAGCGTTCGGATTTACAAATAAAGATAAGCGTTATTTGCTCGGAAATTTTAACTAATAGTTCTATGGCTCTAGCACAGTGTTTCCCAACCGGTGGTCCGTGGGCCAGTCATAGGTGGTCCGCGGTACCTTTCTTAGTTTTCTATTAAAAATTATTTTTTTTTTTTTGAACAGCGAAAAATATTTTATTTTACCGTAATATACGGTTATCTTATCGTTGTTTCTGCCGACGACCGATAAGTATTTTCCACTTTTATAAGTGTGTAGGTATCAGAGTAATAAATTATACTATTATCGCGAACGATAATGATCATGTCAATTGCAAACATCGTTGCTTATATATTTATACTTTATGAGTACCCACAAATAACTGTTATTCAGTATGCGCTCGTTATTCGTTTGATTACCACGCAGTACGTTTTGAAAGAAATTAAAAGTTTATAGTTTAGTTTTTTTAAGTGTTATTTTTTTGAAACCTAGTCGGACTAAGTCAAGAATATGTCATGAAAGAGGAAATATGATGATAGTTATATTAAATATGGATTCACTGAAATTGAAGTAAATTGAGAAATAAGACCTCAATGTGTGATATGTACTGTTGTGCTTAGTAACGATGCTTTGAAACCAGCAAAGCTACTGCGGCATTTGCAAACGATTCATCCTACGCTCAAAGACCAACCACCCGAATTTTTTGAAGGAAAATGTAAAAGCTTAAAGAAAATGAAACTAGGACCAAGTGGGGCAAATGTCGCATTGTCACAGCAAGTGCTAACTGCATCATTTGAAATCTCCCAACTAATCAGTAAGTCAAAAAAAGCACACAGTATCGGCGAAATATTAATTAAGCCTAGCTTGCTAATAGCTGCAAACATTTTCGGAGAAGATGCCAAGAAAAAAATTCAAAATATGCCACTGTCCAATAATACAGTAAAGGCACGAATTGGAAAAATGTCATGCGATATCGAAGAGCAACTACTAGGTAAAATAAAAAGTTCCCCTTACTTCGCTCTTCAATGTGATGAAACTACTGACATTGCGCAATGTTGCCAGTTATTAGTTTTTGTGCGGTTTTTAGACGTTGAGGATAAGACCATAAAAGAAGAGTTATTGCTGTCAAGTGTACTTGAGACAACGTCGAAAGGGATCGATGTAATGCAGATCATTAGTAATTATTTTGAAAATCATGATCTCAAGTGGGAGAAACTAGTTGGCTTTTGTACGGACGGAGCTCCAGCTATGCTAGGATGTCGTTCAGGTCTTGCAACATTAGTGAAAGAAAAAAATCCGTCAACTTTAACAACACACTGCGTCATTCATCGGCAAGCGTTAGCTACAAAAACATTACCAGAAGAATTAGCTAATATTTTGAAACTGGCAATAAAGTTAGTGAATTTTGTAAAAAGCAAAGCACTTAACACACGTATTTTCAAAAAACTTTGTGTTGAATTGGACTCCGAATACGACACATTACTTTTTCATACAGAGGTTCGCTGGCTTTCAAAAGGGAATATGCTAAAACGGTTGTATGAACTAAAAGAGGAAATGAAAATATTTTTAAACGAGAAGGATTCAGAGTTACTTGAAAAATTTTGTGATTTGAAATTTGAATTACAATTTGCTTATTTAGTAGATATTTTTGAGCACTTAAATAACCTTAATTTGCAACTTCAAGGTTCGGGACACAAAACCTTGGAATTTAGAGCAAATATTTTTATTTTTGAAGATAAAATTCGCGCATTTGTATGCAAAATTAATCTATGGATGAATAAAATCGAGAATAATAATTATTCAGCATTTCAGACATTCCAAACTCTTATCAACGACGATCAATATGCTGATATTTTAATCGAAATTCAACATAACATAAAAAAACATCTGGAAAAATTAAAATCTGAATTTATTCGCTACTTTCCGGAATGGAACGAAGTTAACAGTGTTCAAAAAATAATTCGAAACCCTTTTTGTGCAAAAGTTGAAGAAGCCCCAGAATATCTTCAAGAAGCTGTCATCGAACTGCAAAATGACTCTGACTGCAAAAATATGTTTGATTCTGGTATGAACCTTGAGGAATTTTGGTGCAGAAGGGCAACATTACATATTCAACTACGGGAAATTGCCTTACGTTATTTAGTAGTATTTTCAACTACGTATTTGTGTGAACAAGGATTTTCCAGTCTACTTGTGATCAAAAATAAACAGAGAAATCGCTTGGACGTAAGTGACGACATGCGTTTAGCCATTAGCAACATTCATCCGAGAATTGAAAAACTGGTCAAAGAAATGCAGCCACAAAAATCACACTAAGTAAATTATTAGTAAAGTTTAATAATTAAATAATTATATATAATAGTACAGTAAAATAATAAAAATTTTTCAATAAATTTTGTGTATTCTTGTTAATGAGCAAAAAAAAAAAAAAGGTCTTCCTAGTTTGTGTAAAATTGAGGTGGTCCGCGACCTATAAAATATTGTGGAAGTGGTCCGTGGTGGTAAAAAGGTTGGGAAACACTGCTCTAGCAAAACTTACAAGATATTTGGAAACAAAACACTAGCAGTATAAGAGTAAGTCAATAGATTTATTTTAAAAGAAAAGAGAGCCAATTAAAAGTTCAGAAGACACAAATTCGAAATACGGGAACTGAAAATGAGTTAGCTCTTAAAGCGTCAATTTTTTCTGCATTATCCGATTATTTTTGAAGTACAGACTTAAAAAGGTCAGACTGTATCTCAATTTGTACTGATGGCGCGGCTAATATGACTGGTAGGCATTTGGGATTAGTCGCAAAAATGAAACAAGTAGCTTCAAATTTACAAGGCACACATTGTATGATACACCGAGAAATGCTAGCAAGTAAAAGAATGAGTGCTGAGTTGAATCAAGTACTAACAACAGCTGTCAAAATGGTTAATTTTATTAAGTCAAGGGCTCTTAATTCGTGACTGTTTGCAATCCTGTGTGATGAAATGGGATCCACACATAGAACTACTACTACATGCGGAAATTCGCTGGCTTTCGAGAGGTCGGATATTAAAGAGACTGAGTGAACTTAGAGAAGAAATAATAATATGTTTGTCAAGCAAAAACTGTGACTTTGTTCAATACTTTAAAGACATAGATTGGAACATGAAATTATGTTATCTTGCAGACATATTTCAACTTTTGAATGAGCTAAACCTGTCTCTTCAGGGAACACAGAAAACCATGTTTCACAGTTAAAGTAAAATAAAAGGACATATCTAAATCGAAAGATTTTGATAATAGAAATAATGGTATCAGACATATTAATCAAAAGCAAATTAATCGAATTATTCGAAAAAAATTTTGTTATAAATTTATCAAAAATTTCAAAAATTATAAAACTACATAATTTTCAAGAATCATTTAATTTTCATACACATTTATCAAACGATGTAATTTAATTCAATTTTAAATTAAAGATATAAACCCTTATACAGACCGACAAGGCACGATCGTGAGGTTATAGTTTTTTTTTTATTTGTTATATTTATTCTATTTTGTTTAGACCGGTCTCGCACGATTGTGAAGGTTACGTTACATCGATTAAGTTTATTTTTAAAAGTAATTTGGTAAAATACAGCTATGCTCCATGTATTATTAGTTTTGGATTTTTATCAGTTTTAGATATCCTTGGTGTTCAGGTTCTTTTCTTAGTGTATATTTGAGATAGCAATGAATTGGTTGTTTTGTTTTATTTATCCTATCTTTTCCCAGCTGTTTCTAACAATATCCATTGCTTAATATTTGTTTTTGTTGTTGCTTTTTAACTTAAAAAATTAAGTATCACGCTCATGAGTGTACGGTCTATAGGTGCGTAACAGCGTAACATATTCAAATTCACCATGAATCCTGATGAAATTTTAGATTTATTAGAAGATTCCTATGTAGAATTTGATGACGACGATGATGATTCTGATCCAACATATGTTTTACTTGGTCAACATGAAAATAATAATTTAGGCGAGTCCAGCGAGTCTGAAGGGGAAGAACAACTGGAAACTACCACACAAGTAAGTGTGAATGAATGTGTTACTAGTAGTTCATTAATTTCCGAAAAAGTTCCGAACACCTCACCTGTAGGCACACCTATGGAATACTTCAAAAAATATTTTCCCGAAGAATTATATGAACTAGCTGCGTCATGCACTAATGAATATTATATGGAATATACGGGTAAAATATTAAAAACATCTTCTATTGAAATAAAAATTTTTTTTGGAATTCACGTAATTATTGGTTGTATTTAATTTCCTCGTCTCCGAATGTATTGGAGTGCTAAGTTTCGATATGACCTCGTTTCAGTGGTAATGTCTCGAGATCGTTTTTTTTCAATTAAGAGTAAATCTACATTTTGCAAATTTCGTAAGTGATGAAATAAAAAAAAATAACAAATTATGGAAAGTGCAACCACTCATAGATTTTGTATGGAACAAGTGCTTATCTATTGATCGATCATCAACTTATTATTCAATTAATGAACAAATGATACTTTTTCTTGGATGTTGTCAAATTAGACAATTTGTTAAAGGTAAACCTAGACCAGTTGGTCTCAAAAATATTGTAATTACTACGTCTGATGGTCTAATTATCGATTTCGAGATATATCAAGGTCTTACCACGCCTTTTCCAGATAAAACTTAAGGTTTTGGACCTGCTGTAATTTTACATCTTATTAATACAATACCAGAAGGTTCATCTGTATTTTTCGATCGTTATTTTACGACTATTCCATTGATGCAGAAATTGGTACAGCTAAAAATTCATGGAACTGGAACCTTACAACTATGTCACTGAACTCCTAAACGGCTAGACCGATTTGAATGAAATTTTTTGTATGCGTTCACTCCTGGATTATTATTAGCGTTGGTTATTTTTTCTAAGCGGTTGCTAGGATACTAAAAATTTCAAAAAAACAGAAATATTTAAGTGCATATTTGACATATTTATCATTAAAGATTTTTTCAAGTGCGATGGACAGAATTTTATTTTAGTTTAGTTAACGCAATATTTATTTCATGGGAAGCTCTGGTTATATATATGGAAAATTCTAAAGAGAGAGTCCAACGGATTTTTATTATTATTAACTAATAAGGATACTATTTTTTTATTTGCATTTTTGGTCGATGTATAGGCCATTTTAGTCAACAAATTATTCAGTGATAAAATAACGGTTTTGGATCTTGTTAAACATACTGAATCAGTTGTAAACAAAATTAAATCATTGAGTTCAATTATTTGCTATATTGATGAAAACTTTGTTAGTACTATCAAACCTGTTGCTAACCTTGATTGCAATGCTAACATCAGAAATGTATTTGACGTTTTGGGTAAGGATTTAGATTTAGCTGATCTAAATATGGAATATACAGATTTAATGGAACATAATGAATTAGAAGAAATACGACAAATGCCATTGCCTAAATTAGTGCAATATTTAAATGGGTCCAAAGAGTTTAAAAATATTAGTATTTTACTTGCTCGTGTTTTAGCTGCAAAACCTCACAGCGCTGACGTTGAACGATTAATCAGTAAAAGTAATATTCTAAAATCAAAGTTTGCATGTTGAAACAAAAAATTAATATATTTATATTAATTTTAACATGCCTGCTCTTCAAAATTGGAATCCAAGACCAGCAACACAAATATGGTTAAATCAAAACGAACGCCGCATTAAAGACACACCTAAAGCCAAACATCAAGAATGGTTTAACATAGGGTGACCATAAAAATAAAATAAAAATACGGGACACTTTAGTTACTTAACTAAAAAAAAAAAAAAAAGGAAATTCTAATTTTAACTAAATATATTAATATAAAAAAAACAAATTAAATGTATGTTGTATAATAGTTTTTAAATACAAATAAAATATTAATAAGTATAATATGTACACAAAAGTCCAAAAAAAAATTATTTTGATGACGATGGCATGTAAATTTCTTCTTTTGATGTTTTTGTATACTTTTGTGCTGAACCGATTTCATCAAGTAACCTAGTTTCTTTTAATAGAATATTATAAAACTCATTACAACATAAGTTTTTAAAGTGTGTTTTTACGATTATAATTGATTTGATAGTTTCAACCAAAAATCGATTTTTTTCATCTGTCCACAACACATTAATGGTTGAAAAAATCCGTTCTACTGCAGCATTTGTACCAGGAATTGCCAAAGAATATTCTACGATTTTTGATATGTTAGTTGTATCAATGTTATGAGCTTTAGTGTATTCAAATATTTCACACCACTTAACTTCTACTTTAGCGGAATTTTTTTGCCATTCATGAATTCGTGATTTAAAAATTTGTTCTACATGACTGAATTCATCAAATAAATTATCTTCATCTAATTTTATGTTAGAATTATTTCGGTTGTTTTCCATAAGAAATTTAATACATTTTTGAACATTTTCCCAAGTAGGACAGTTTATTAGTTGGACCCAATGAAATATTTTCAACTGGTCAAAGTGGCAACCCCATTTTTCTACGTAAGATAAAAAAGTATTATAAAATAGATCAGTACTTTTTTTGAATGAGCTTTCATTATACATATTATTGTTTTTTAAATCATTTAAAAGCGATAAAATATTTGTTGTAAGGAAGTTTAGATGTTTTCTATTTTTTATTTTTCCAACTAAAATTTCTAATTCCTCTGCAACTTCACAGGCTGATATTTTATCTCCTTCTATTTTAGTTACAGTATCACAGACAACCTTTAATTGGCTTTGTAAAAAATGAAACCACACTATAGACATAGGATCGTTAAAAAACGATTTTAATATTGTAGGACACTTTTCCTGTTTCTCGAAGTATGATTTTAAGCCCGGGTAAATATCAATAATTCTTGTTATTGCAGGTAATAAGGATAACCAAGGAGTTTTTACACTTCCAAGAATATTTTTATATTCAACATTTGCATATTCACAAAACTCTTTCAAATGTTCAACTCGAACTGTATAGATATGAAAAAATTGAAAAATTTTGTTAACTATGATTTCTACATCAATAGGTAACACATCAGCACTTGATTGCATAGCGTTGTGCAAAATATGAGCAGCGCAACCTACTCCAAAAATATTCGTTTTTAAATTGTTATTTAAAATTGAAAAAACATTATTTGATCCTTTTCTTAAAACACCTCCAAAGTTAGTATTGCAATTATCTCCAGAAAATGCAACAATTTTATCTGACAACTTATGCTTTTTTAAACTTTCAATTATATAAGTTGATAAAATATTTGCTGTTTCTCCTTTTAAATTTGTTACTTCAAAAACTTTGATTTGTATTCCCGAATTTGGTTTGAAATAACGTATTAAAATTGGTACGATTTTTAGGTTCTTATGGTTAGAAGTATCTATCATAATTGTAGCAAAATTTATATTTTCTATTTCCTTATAAATTTGTTGCATGGCGAAAGGAGCTAACACATTTAAAACAATCGATTCAGCCTTAGTTCTCGCACATGTAAATTTTTTATTATACATTTGTTTTAAAAGAGATGATGTGCAGTCCATTGATCGAAATGAGTGATTGTGTATCACGGTATGAAATGCGAATATCCCTTCTTGTGCTGCAGTACGTCTACTTTCGTCAGTGGACCCACTCGGATCATTTTTAAAAAAAAAAGAAGTTACCTTTTCGTGTTTTGATGCAGCTGATAATGCCAGTAAATGTTTTTTTACTTTTGTAACATGTTGTGTTATGTCTGAACGTCCACCATGTTCTATAGAAAACACTGACTTACATATGGTACAAAATATTTTTCCTACTTCGTCAGCATCTTGTAAAAAAGGAAATTCTAATTTTAATTGTGGAGTAAAAACGCACCGTCTTTTGGGCATTTTAAAAAACAAATTAGGTATTATGGTACACTGAATTTTAAATAAGCTTAATAAACTACACGTGACACGTCAATACGTCACTACGACTACGACTACACTGTGAATGTCATCGTGAACTCGACACTCACGTATAAATATTAATAACAAATTATATTTATAATTTTACATAGATATTATAAAATAAAAATAGACATTATATTTGACAACAAACTGGTTGTGGTGAATGGAATTGTACTTATTTAGTAGACGACGTCACACATCAATATAATAATATTAATAACATTTTGTACGTTATCGTTATATCATTAGTATTTATAATCGTCGGTTTAACGTGTCGATAATAATGTGACATTATTAGTTCTCTATTTTCAACTCGCAGCAATTATAATAATTTATTGTTAAGACAAGAATCTAAAAATAATTCTGATAAGTATAGATTAGATGTTTTATTGAATATTGTGATACAAAAATATCGTAGAATAAAAAAAAAAAAAATTATAAAATTATAAATTAACAATAAAGAGAAAAACGGGAATAATACGGGACCTACTTGAAAATACGGGACAAAATGCGTCCCGTATAACTTTTGTCGGGACAACGGGACACAAAGTGGAAAAACGGGACAATCCCGTATAATACGGGACGTATGGTCACCCTAGTTTAACAGGATATTTATAGAAGCAACAAAAAGAAAATCTGAAGAAGAAACTGAGCAAAAAATTAAAAAAAGAATGTTTTAAAATTTTGTGTGCTATGTGTTGTGTATATAAATTTTACAAAAAAAGAAAAAAGGACATTAATATTTAATAAAATATTTTAAACGTAAATATTTATTTTATTTCTTCTTAATAGGTTAAATTTTAAATTATTCCACCTTAAAGCTAAAAATATCATCATTTTAAACTATAATTTCATATTATATTTCGATATTATTATAGTTAAATTTAAGAAAAAAATGCGTAGTTGAAAAAAATCCTTAGAATAAGTCCCGTCCCACACTATCGACTTTTTATTAGGTGCCATTACAAAAATTAAACTTAAAATACTCAATACTTATTAAATACTTAAATCAGTCCGTAAAACTTATTCGAACCTAGTCAATGAACAGTTTGATGTTAAATATTAACCCATTGGCAGGTATGTATGCACATTTTGTACGAAAAGTATTATAGCTTTATCGACATAACTTTATCTACGCCGATTAATACTGGTATTTTTTTCTATTCTACAATGATGTATGTATGTTATAAATACTTAACAATTATTCTTTTTTTGTCTTTTTCAAATTATTATCGACGTATATTGTAGCCAACTCCGTCCGATCGTACTAAATACCTACGTCTCGAGCCTAATCGTGAATTCGTGATATTATTTTTTTGTTATATAAATAATATTTTCCTTTAATACGTGTTACGTCCCGACTGACGTCGATTCATACATCAACGTAGGAATGGAAATACTGATGTATAAGTGTACAAATATCTTTATTATACGTTTTAAACTTGATACAAAATTACAATGTAAGTAAATATTAAAGTGATGGTGAGCGGTGTTACGACCTGACTCCTAATACTGATATAAAAGACAATGAGTGGTGTTACGACCTGCCTCTGAGCGTCTTGGATATCCTTAACCGTCTGCCGAGCTCTCGTCTTGATCACCCTTATATACGGACGGCTCACAATAGAGTGGTGGTAATGGTGATGGACACTCCGTTTACACAAGGGCCTCGTATTAATTATAATATTCACGTCGCTGATTTTGATATCCGTCTTATGAGTTTCGACTTTTCTACGAATTTGAGCGACGTGTGATCATCCTTTAATGTCTAAATTAAATAGTACACATTGTTCTGTCGATAACGTTTTGGCCTTCATATGTTTGTATTATTAATTTGTTAAACGGTTTATGTTTATTCTTTACAGTATTTTATATAAGAATTTCTACATTAGAGCCATGGCTCGTAACATACGTATAAATATTTGGATTGAAAATACATTTCACACGACACCACACATCATAATTATTTGATTATTTATAATTTATACAACCAGTTCAAGCAATGTAAATCATGAATCATTCGAATACTTGATTATTTTTAATTCGACTACTTACTAATTATTCGATTATTTTGTTTTTGACTACTTATCATTCGATTATTCCCATCACTAGTTTCACTTATGCAAGGTTATTATATATTAAATACTGATATTGAAATTCCTCAGATAAACGTTACATATTATATAAAATACATAAACTATAATAAAAATATAGATATACAATTTATTTCTGCTTATTTCGTAAAAATCTATAAATAATAATAAAAACATGTACTTACTTCAAATATGCACACCTGGTGTTAGACACTGAGATAAATTTCCAAGATCCAACAATTTAAGTGCTTTCAATTAGAAAAGTATGAAAATAATAATTGTTAAATGTAATTCAACTTAATAAGTAGATTAGGTTATGTCGTTTTGTATAGGTATTTAATGTTTAACATGTTTAAAGATTATTAAAATATGATTTTTAATTCGTAGTTTTAATTTTTTTTTTTTTTTTTTTTAGAAACAATAATTTTTAGCACACATGGGTATTTTGCTGTTTTTAGATGCACATTTTCTCACAATAAGTGCCAATACATTCAATATAGACATATAGTTATTAAATATTCATACACCAATTACCTACGTATATAATTGTTTTTATTAATTACATGAACAGCTTACGTAATAAGTTATGCATGCAAATTTCTTGGAACAACTTGAACCGCTACCGCTTAGCAGTAAAATGGCAACGGGACTACGAAATAATAAGAAAATTAATAATTGTATGTATGCACCGCTCGAAAACGTAAAAACGGAATACACTAACGTAGATGAGCGAATATAGAATAATGTTTAAATAAACGAGATAATAATCAATAATCCGTTTCGTCGGTGCGTAAGCGTAGACCGACTTGCGAATTAATTATACCGCAGACCAGATGTTGCACTAATTTTATTAACGTTTGCCGACGGGTCGGTGTCTCGGTGAGGGATGACTGATGGTAATAAACTAATATGAATTCAACGTAAATAAATTAAAATGTGTATATACAACACATGGTTGTACGTATATATTAATATATTATTATAACGGAAACACAATATCTGTGTAATGGAAAATTAAATATCAGTGTAACAGTTTGGAAGGAGTGATTGTCGTTACCATCTGGCTAATTGCAACTGTGAACGGAGTGGGGATACGTTGTAAACGCAAACGATGTTGTCGGTGGTGATGGTGAAGTGATGGTCATTAGTCAGAGCGATCTCCGACGGTGCGGACCGTTCGTTCAGTGCGAAAACCTTACGCAATCCTAATCAATTATCATCCATTCTACTGTCCAAGCGATATTATCTACATTAACTATATTTTATCTATAAACCTTGCCGTCCGTGTACGTTAATAAATAATAATAACAATATCGTCTATCGAGTACTTTGTCTCTGCACTCTCTTGTCGCCTCTGCAAAGTTCAAATCGTTCACGGTTGTTACACAGCAGCAATTCGTCAGTCGTTCGTAGTCCGAATTCCCTCTATCCGGGCCTGGAGAGTAACGTTTAGTCGTCGTCTGCACTCCGGACTCCGCAATCGCCACCCAGCAACTTGGTCGCCACTAGATCCATCTGCAACAACTACAATGTTGATGATTGCTCATACGAACGCAGTAAGTGCGCCATGTAATCGTTTGGTACCGTGAATGCATTCCAAACAATTTCAACGATCGGCTTATATACGTCCGTAGGTCACATACATCTGCAACTGTCATCTAGGTGTCCCGACTTGGTGACTGTTTGGTTTTTTGATGGCCCTACTCGTATGTCATAGTTTATACTAGGATGACGATGTTGTTCGGTTAATCTATACAAATTCTCTACAGTTCATATAGAGTACATCAATTCTTATATTATCTGTAACATTGGCCAGTATGAGAAATTTGATGAGTTTCATTCAACTGATTGTGTTGTTTCTGCCGTTTGCATTATCTGCGAGTCCAAATTGGATGTAAGTCATTTTATTAGCTAGTTTCCATTGGCAAGTGACTGTAGTCACTATATTGTGTTTGCTAAATATTGCGTTATGTAGTTTGAGTGTCATTATTTTCATTTTTACTGTTGTGACGTTTAGCATTTTTTGAATTATTTATTTTGTATAACTTTAAAATGCTTTCAATATTTTTAAACAGATTGATTGTTTTAATTGGATTGTATTTTTTGTTCAAATATTTTAGTAAATTTTATTATAACTTGACATTGCGTATTTTGTTAATACCAACAGTCATTTAGCCTCTATAGGTACAAATGGTACAATAAACTAGGTTTCCTTTCATCAGTAACTCGTAATAGCTTATTTTATTATTATTACTTTTTTGTTTGTAGTGTATTCTTTGTAAGTTTATATATTTTTCAGATAATAGCTTGTAGTATACATAATGTGTATGTATAGAAAAACCTCAGAATCGGTATCTATTTTCATATACATTTATATAATATGTATTATTTATATATACATATACAAATTAACCCATAGAGTTGATAATAATTAGCCCCTTTTTTGTAATTAGTTATTTTGAGTATTCTTTTATAAAATTTCTTAATTTTTCACCAATTTTTAATTGTAGGTATTTAGGTATAATAGGAATACCACCACCTCTTCAACAGCAACAAGCATCACCAGGTTCAGAAATCGAGGATCCAGAAATAGTTCAAGCCAGGGCTGTTTGTGGTGCCTTGCCAGGTTTAGCATCAAAACAGGTGGATGTGTGCATGAAGCATCCAAATGCTATATACTCAGTATCTGATGGAGCTAAAAAAGCCATTGAACAGTGTCAACTTCAATTTCGTCATGAACGATGGAATTGTTCAGTTATGGAAAATGAACAAAGTGTATTTGGTCCCACACTGGACAAAGGTTTGGAACTCATTAGTATATACATTTTATAGTATTGAATACCCTTTATTGCTCTTATCAAAATAAAATTTTGCACCCTCTATATTATCAATAGGCCTCCAAGACGTTTAATGTGGTTAAGACTCCTTTGCCAAAATAATTTATACTTACTATATATAATTATAATAGGACATTTTTTTTTTTTTTATAGTGTAATTATGATACCAAATAACATATTTTAGGATATTTTTAATAAAAGTACTTTTATAAAATTAATAAATAAGCTTTTTACTTCAAATAATGAGAAAATTATATTTTAACAATTTTTTAAAAACAAAATAAAAGTAATAGGAGTTTAAAACAAATTTTATTTTTTCTTGATTTCACTAATGCAAAATCATTAATTATGCTCATAATTAATTTTATGTTAACCATAACTTGTTTGATTGACAAAATTGACAAATTTGTAAGGTGCTCTTGCCCAATAGTTTTTTTTTTATTCGTTCTAGCTTAATGAAACTTTTTTTATAAAGAGCAACAGTAAGTGGAAGAGTGAGATAGATTTTAAAAGCAATTTTAATTGATTCTATGTGTATCATACTAGAAACTAACATAGTAGACATTTTTTAAGTCAAGAAAAAAATATATACCGGTTCTTGAATTATAAAATTTCTAGACACAACTCTTGTTCATTAAAATCAACAGAATATTTAAGAGCATGTCATACTCGCATGTGTTATTTCCGTTGTACCAACATAAAACAGAAGATTTGCGTTCCAGCGGAATAGCAAAATTAATTTTATGCTGTTAGCTTTAATATTAGATTAAATTTACCTATCTATCTACCAAGATAATTTATGTTTTGAAAATAATATATTAGTTTTCATTATTTTTAATTTATTTAATTAGTTAAATAAATAAATTTGTTCATTGGTTCATTTGTTTATAGTAACTTATTATAAATTATAATAATAGTTATTACTTATTAACTAATAATAGAAAAATCCATTGATCACACTTATCTGACTTACAGTGTACTCAATACTTGCGCAGTTACGCACTGGTCAAATAATATTTATCGAGAGACTTGAAACAATAATAATGCTATCAAACTCATGATCGACAGATTTTTCTAACTGATCAAGTACACTATAAAATAATAAGTATATAATATTGAATCTTATCTACTCTTCAATTTCATTACCTCATTATTCCTCAAAAAATGTTGGCCCGTAATGAAAATATATATCTCAGATTTGGCCCGGCATAAAAAAAGCTTGGAGACCCCTGATCTAGGCCATCTTATAGGCTTTTATTAGTATTTTGATTTTAAAGTGAGCTACAAGTATTTTAAAGTTATAATATTTTAGATACTCGTTTAAAAATTAAAATACTAATGAAAGCCTTTGAAATTCCCCAGATATTATTACCTACTGTTGGATAATAGGGAATTGACTCTCGTGATAAAGCTAACACAGTAAAATTATTTCCGATAAATTTGTTTTAATTTTTTTTTTTTCATCATCCAATTGATTATTTAAGAATTAACCTCTTAAAAATTCAGTCGCAAATAATATATCATTTCTATTGTATCTGATACAACTAGAAAATAATGGAATCAAACACGACTAAAATTTAAGTTCTTCAATGGGTGTTAATAAATGCCCTTCATCCTCTGCAAGTTTAAATGACTCATATTACTTTGAGTAATAATTTTTTTGAGTATATTTGGTTCGATTTCAAGTTCAACAGTTAAATTGTAGATATTTTTACAGTATTCTTAACGCCGGTATCGCACATTTGTTGAATTGTTGTCAATAATACTTCAATTTTTATAATTTTCATTGTAAATAATAAACTTTATCAATATTGATTCTCAGTTTTCTTTAGTTGACTAATATAACATGTGTAGTTCTATAGTGTCACCTAGTGTTTATTCTTGAATAGTAGAGTAAAAAATAAAATAATAATGTTTGACAATTGATATAATTTTTG
This sequence comes from Rhopalosiphum padi, assembly GCF_020882245.1. Classification (NCBI taxonomy): domain Eukaryota; kingdom Metazoa; phylum Arthropoda; class Insecta; order Hemiptera; family Aphididae; genus Rhopalosiphum; species Rhopalosiphum padi. Next base: position 45,012,885 of record NC_083599.1, read on the forward strand.
TTAATTGTGGATTTTTGTTACACACTAATTATTTTTATGCCCTCGGAGATTGTCTATGTCAACAACCTCTAGCTACGGAACCGATTAGTTTTTATAACAGTCATAATACTTCTAACATTTTATCATAAATAGTTTTTGACTAATTAATATAATATAATTAGAATTGTATATAATTGGTAAAATATTATCTTTTAGATACTAATGAATGCATTAGTTTATGACAGTTAGTTTAATTAATGTTTAGAAAAATCACCTTGTTATTCATATCTTCTACCTTCATTAAACTACATTTAGAGCATCATAACAGTAAAAGTAACAATGGTTCTCACTTACACAAAAGCTTTGAGCAAAAATAAAACTAACATTTAAATAACATAGAAAATTGATGTAACAATATCGTGATTAACATTGGTATCAGTTTTATTGGCTTACAGATTTTTTTATAATACTTCATAAGTTTAATATCAACCAGGTTCTTACATTGGATTAATATGCGGTTATCGGGAGGGGATAGGGAATACATAAATACACATTTCTTGATGATTTTTAGAGTTTTTCGTGTGCGCATGCGCAATACAACTTGCATTTTTTTAAATGGCAACTATCTACTATTTCATAATAATTCATAAAATTCTAGTATGATTGTTAAAAAATTCAATAATTTTTATCGAAACTGACTGGTTGCCATTTAGTCAATTTTGATTTTAGAGCTATGGTAAAAAGGACCAAATCGACTTAAAAAAAATTCGGTCTATCCGAATTTGGTATTCAAAACACCTGTTGCCATTTTATAAAATGCAAGTTGTATTGCGCATGTGCACACTGAAAGATCTAAAAATGTAAAAACCATCAAGAAATGTGTATTTATGTATTCCCTATCCCCTCCCGAAAACTGCATATTAATCCGGTCACTGGACAGAATTATTTAGGGTTACCTTTAAAAGGAATCACACTGTATAATAGATTTAATAATAAAAATAAATGTATTCATTTATTAATATTAAAAAAATTAAATCAGACAAGTTCATAGTTAATAATTATAATTATGTGTTTGAGTAGGTAGTAAAGAGACTGCCTTTATCTACGCTATCACTAGTGCAGGTGTAGTGTATTCAATTACAAATGCATGCAGTTCAGGAAGATTAACTGAATGTAGTTGTGACTCTATGCAGCATGGACAAACGACACCTGAAGGATGGAAATGGGGAGGTTGCAGGTAAATATTATTAGATTAAGATAATAACATATATTGTATAAACAATATAATCATGTTTTTTTTTTTTTTGGTAACATTAAATTGCATTGAACTTTATTAGGACATTTTTGCATTGGTATAAAAATTAAAATATATATTTACAAGAACATTTCCAATATTTAACTTTTCTAGAAAGTTTATGTCTAAAACTTATATTTTCATAAGTACCTAGCAATATCTTTTTTTCATATTATATGTAGGCAAATTTTTTTAAAAGTTATTCTTTACCTGACATTTATTACCATAATCAAATTTAATTAAATAAAACTTGTATTAAATTTGGCCTAACATTAAGAAAAAGTCCTGTTTCAGACGTCAAATATACTGTTACCTGAAAAATAGATTAGATTGTATAGTGTTTAATATATATTTTCCAACTTTAGTGATAATTTGCGTTTTGGATTGCAATTCTCTCGAAAATTTGTTGATGGTTCTGAACCCAATCGTCCGGATAATTTCAAAACCACAAAACAAAAAAGAATCTGGTCTAATCGCCTCAAAATGAATTTGCATAACAACGAAGTAGGCCGACAGGTAAGAAAGACAGTTGTTATTTTGTTGTTAAACTGTTTCAGCATATAATATGGTTTAGATAGCAATGAATAGCATTTATTTATAATCGATCATAATAATAATTTTTGAGATGTCCACATAGTTTTACCATTAAACTATATCAGAAAAATTATACAATTTGTATTTTATTATTATTATTACTTATCAGGGGATCCTGGTATCATTAATCTGCAAATAAATGTTAGTTATCTAAATTATCCTGTTTTTAGATTGTAATGTCGTTAATGAAAATGCATTGTCGTTGTCATGGTGTATCTGGATCATGTGAACTAAAAACCTGTTGGAAATTTATGCCATCGTTCAATGAGATTGGTAATGAACTCAAACAGAAATATGGAAAGGCTATTCTTGTATGTTGTAGATTGATTTTTTTTTTAAATAATAATTATCATGGGTTTTGATGACTTCTATTATTCATGACGATAGATAAATCATACTACGAGCGATTTACAAAAGAAAAACAGTACTATGCATAAGAAGAGAGAGCCCAGAGCTTTGAAGAGACTAAAAAAACGAATGTTAATTGAATCAAAAGAATTGGTGCATATACAGAAGTCACCAAACTATTGTAAACAAGACTTTGAAAATGGAGTACTGGGTACAGAAGGTCGCAAGTGCAACATTACATCTACTGGGCCGGATTCTTGTAATAAACTGTGTTGTGGTCGTGGTTATATCACTAAGGTAATAAATAATGTCTAATATTGATAAATATGAAGTAAAATATTTTTTCTTTTTTTTTCTTAGGTTGTGAAGGAAGAGGAACACTGCAATTGCAAATTTGTTTGGTGCTGTTACGTTAAATGCGATATCTGCTACAAAAACATTGAACAAAAATCTTGTAAATAAATACATGAAATTGAACATGTACTTGAAATTAAATTTTATATGATTGCTTCAAAAAAAAATCTTTAGTCTGTTGTTCTTATGTATAAATGCAACTTTGCATTCAATTAATAGAAATAATGTAATACATTTTCAAAAACATATCAGTAATAATTAAAATCAAGCACATGCTACGACGTTATGAATATTTTTATCCCATTTGTACGTTTCCAATCTCCCCTAATGAAACACGTCTTCCACAATTGATGATTAACTTTCGCTTGCACTCGCATACTCTGTAGTATACGAAAGCACATTGTGTAGCATTTAGGGCATTAAATATTAATATTTAGTTTTAAAATATAATGATGTATAAGAATGTAACATTATTCCTTCATATATTAAATTATTATTCAACTAAAAGTTGTTTGTATTTTATTTTATTTTAAGACTTCTTTTTATACAGGATAAACAAAATATGTATCCATTTAAAATTTTTGATTGTAAAACTGTAATTTTTAGGTATGACAAAATTAAGAAAAGATAAATAAAATATTTCATCAGTAATTAAATAATCAAACAACTGAATTTTGTTCCCTCCTCCAATCATAGTCTTGAATTAACATTGAAATCTTGAACTGAGAAATTAATGTTAAGCTGAATACCACATTCAGAAAAAATAAAACACACTTATTAATTTTTCAGAAGATAAATTATTATGAAATGTTACAAAAATTGATACATTTTATAACATTAACAATAAAAGGAAATTACATAAAAACAATCTTAACACAATTATTCATCAGTGTTTACCATATACCAGTTTAAACTAATTTGGAAATCTGACAGTTTGCACATACAAGTAATAACAACATGAGGCATACATCTATAACCTGCCAGTCATTAAGCTAATATTACAAGAATACAAATATTAAGTACTTCTTAATTCTATGAACACAGTTATTTAAGTCCAATTTAAACAATTTTGGTGTCCGTGTTTGTTGCAATTTTGATGTTAATTAATGCTATTTGCATATAACAAATAGGTCAATTTTAAAATTAATTAGTCACAATAAATTAAGTGTGCAGTTCAAGACCATGAATAGTTTAAAAAAGTAATATTAAGTACATTTAATTTTGTAAATTTTGAAATCCCCCCCCTCCAAAAAAAAAACAATACATTCTTAATATCTTACATATCATAACATATTTTAATGTATAAAAACCTATTTATTTTTTATATTGAATAATATTATGTTAATATAAGTTAAGTAAACAGTCATGTAAATTTCAGAACTTAACAATATATTAACTGTAATTATAAAATTCTTAAAACAGCCTATTATGATTTTTTTCTTATAACTATAACTTAAGACTTATACCTGTTAAAGTTAAATTCACATTTAAGCAAGAAATGTGACAGGTTATTAGATTCACCAATATTGCTGTCATACATATCAGCTTATATAACTGATAAAAAAAAAAAAAAAAACAAATTCTTTATATATTGGATCATTGATGATGTACAATGTAAAATTAAATTACATTTTATCTTTACATATTTATGAATATTCAAAATTTACATAAAATAAAAAAACTTGATCAAATAACATGATTTTATCAAACCAAAGTCAGTCGTGGTATTTCATATTGACTGACAGTTACTTGCAAGGAAACCATTTATAATATAAAATATTAATAAGCATTCATTAATCATTTTTAACATTATAAAATACATTTTCATATTTTTAATAAAGAAATATTTTTTAAGTAAGTTTTTATAATATTTTAAGTAGGCCACACAATTTCATTAACTAACATTATTTTACATTTCAGTTAGAAATCAAATAAAAATTGGAATTATTATAATAAACAATTAGTTTTTATTTTTACAATATAAAATTTTACGTTTGTATCAACTTGGTTAACCTAAATTAAATACAATGCATTTTTTTAATTGAGTTTAAAAATTTATCTTAATGACTAAAATTATTAATTATATGTTTGATATTTTGTTACTATAAGTTAAGATAAATAAGTATTATATTAAAAATGAATTATTGATTATGCAATAGAAGTCGGTAGTCTGGATAAATAAGATTAGTATTGTATGGTTTTGTGATTTTTTTTTTTTTGAATTACTGAAAGTTTTTCAATGATACTCAATGATCAAGAAACTTTTTACCAATAACATAATTTATAAATTCTGATAAAAATTACAAAATAAAAAAATATAAATTAAAAATGAATTACATATTAAAATAAAAATAGGTATCTAAAAAGAATCAAGTTAATTTAGTTTAATCTGTGAAAAAATCAGTATTTTTTTTTAATAATCTTAAAATTATTTTAAAAAAAACTTGGACAAAGTACTATTGATATCGATTTCTTATTGTCCTGCCAATGCTAAACAAATTAAAAACAACCTACTATACTGATTAGTTGGATAATTAAATTGGCTTTGAGAGGTTATCATCACAAACTTTAATTTTGAAAGTAATTGAAATTGATTATTTTGAGGGTTATTTTTTAAAGAAAAATTAAACAAAATATTCAAAAAAAGTAAATAAACTATTTATTTTATTTGTAAAAAAGAAATTCTATTAACGGTTTGTTCAATTTTATTGGTCATTCTATGCATAATATGAACCGAGTAAAATTAGTTTGTACACATTTGATTTTAAAATGTTTAATATACGATATACTGTATGAAGACAAAGAGATTATACTTAAATAAATCAGGGAAATATGATATAACCTAATGTTATAACAACATAGTTTTTATTGAAACACAATTATAGTATATAATATAATAATAATATATATCTAAATGTATAATATGTACAACATAAAAAAAATTATTACATTAAATTATATTCTTTAGCTGCAAGATTACAACCCACAGATTTATTTATATCCTTTCATCATAAGTTTTTACCAAACTTGTGGTACAACATTACCAGTTATGAATTAATCAAAATGTAACAAAAACACAAATTCTATTACAATATGTATGTACTCTAATTCCCACTAATTTCATTACTTGCTAGTAATTTTCTTAACTCTAGCTCTAAAAATTATGATAAATTAAAACGTAAAGGAATGTGGTAACAATACTAAGTGTATCTTTTTCTAAAATGATAATAACATTGAATATCAAAATTGTGTTTCATATTTTCTATACAATTGATATATAAGATGTAACATAATATATATTTTTCCTAGACAAAAGTCAAACTGTGAAAATAGTTGAGTAAGTCAAAATGGTGTAACAAAATATATTACAATAGCCAATATATATCAGTATAAAATAGATTTATTTGATCTAGTATATATTTAAATTTATTAAATAAATATTAAAATTATAGTAATGATCTATATCTATAAATTATTATTTAAATTATACCATAACACCTGAGTGAAAATAAAGTTATATCAAAATGTAAAGATACATGGTTGAAAAGTGACTTCATAATAGCATTTAGATGTTAACTTATTTATTTTTAATTATGTAAATGTTTAAAATTTAAGGTCATTATTGTTGGACAAAATGTATTATAATATGCAGATCTAAGTAACTGGCAAAATGATAAGATTTTAATTTGATTAAAACTAAATCATATATGGTGAAATATTAGGAAGTTTTTAAATTATAAATGGCAACCATTAATATGATCCATTAAAACTGTTTTTTTCTCACATCTTTGATTAAAATTAGTTCAATCAAAATCGATCAACTTTTAGCTTATATCATTTTTAATACAAAATAAATATGAATATGTCAAAATCTAGCTTTAATGGTATAACAACATAGTTGGATCAACCCAATAATCGATTTTTTTTTAAATAGTTTAATTCCTATTTTCTTCTATTTAGAAGGACCTAGAAAACACAGTATTCAGTATGCTAACCTTGTACTCATGACTAAATAAACAAATATATTAGCTAATATTTTATCTTCGCTAACATTGCATTAGGTTTTTCAGAAATGGAAAGAACAATATCAATAGGACAAAATGTATATTATTATAGTGTTCAATAATTTAGCATTTGTTCGAAGTCTAAGGAAAATTTTGTTTGTAGTGTTATCAAACTGGCATGCCTGTTTATTTAGTTATGCTTGAGTTCATATACCTGAAATTATTATGATATACTAGTATTGTTGATATACGTGCTTACGCCTATAAAAATTGATATGTGATCACTGCCATTTATGCATTAATTTACTTTCAGTTTCACAGATAGGCGATATATCATAAGAGACATATATTAACACTTATTTAATACTAGACTAGAACCACTTTAAGATCTTTAAGGTTTTCCTTAGACCTTAGCCTTACTCCAAAAGTCCTGCATGTATGGTTCCTAGCACCCTAGCAAATAATTAAACACACTAATTAATTAGAAAAAGATCCTAACTGATATAACTTATATATAACATAAAACTAGCCAGGTAATAACTGTTATAGAGCTAGAAATTTATCAAGGTTCGATTACTTAATACAAATGTATGACTTTTTGTATTGGTCTACATAAAAATGTATTAATCTATACATCTTCAATCTTTTTTTTTTATGTAACTACCTATAATATATTTTTTATATTCTGCATTTTAAATAATTTATAGTATTTTTACAACTGACTTTTATCTTACAAGATATATTTTTTAAGTAGCTATATTATATTTTCTGATATTTTTTAGGACTCCAAGATAATGGTGAACAGCCAATAATTTTAAGCTAACACATTTATCTTGAAAAATTAAGCAAATACGAAAAATCATATTCCAAAATGTGCAAATGACTCCCATATTTTATATATTTGAACGATACAATACTCACTTTAATTATAATCATTTAAAGATTAAATAAATTATTATAGTTGATATAAGTATACCAAAGAACAAATATGAGCCCGTTATTTAATTATTAATATTAATTTATTTTTATTTAAATTATTGTAAACTTAATAGAAAATTGGTTTTACTTAATGTATTACTAATTAGATGGATTAAAAATAAGTTCTCAGTACCAAGTAATAGCAATTTAAACTGTGTTGAATGCAAATAAAAACAATTTTGAAATTATGAAACACGGGTACCTTAAAATATGCTCAATTCCTATCAATTTATAATTGGTATGATGTATTTAAGACAAATGTTGAGCAAAGCATTTACGCTCTGTGTACTTGATAATTAAATTAAGGTAAAATTGTAACTTAAGTCACCATTATCTCAGATTAGGTTTAACTCATCTGACTCACCAACACTAGGAATATGAAACATGATTCTGATATTACAAATGTTGGTCAAAGACAACTGATTATACTACCACATACCTTTAGTTTTAAGTATATTTAATTTTAATAAACTACTTTATTTGCAAATTATTGCAATATAATATAAAATATTATGGTAATACACAAAACATGGATGCATAAAAAAAAATATGCACCTAAAATAAATTAAGATTAATTTTATGTTTGAAAATATTATGACACATTTTCCCTGTATTGTTAAGTATATATATAAAACAAAAATTAAAAATTTTTCCTTTACAAGGTAATATATTATTGGGTGTGATGGTTAACTAAGGGAAGTAATATTTAGAAAAAATATAATAATATAAATTAACTAAATTATACAAAAGAGCATAAATAAATTTGTATGTGAATTTATAGGGGCTATGGACACAACAATAATAGCAGAAGCTGTTCTATCCATATAAAGTCCTTATAAAAATTGAGTAATACATAATATACATTGGTATGTAACTTAAAATTGAATAATTGGTTGGGTTTTTTTTTTTTACTCAATAATGTCAGATTGTAATATAATACAAATTGATTTAGAACAAAAGCATTAAATAAGTCAGCTCAGTTAAATAGAAAAAAAATATTATACATGTCAAATATTATTTATGTTATATAAAAATCTATTTGAACCTTTACACAATAAACTTTGCAAATAGTACCATGAAAAATAAACTGCAATTTAAATATATATGGTCTAATATCAAAACAATAGTTTACTAAGAATACCTTCTGGGCCATCTGTTTTGTAACCGTATGTACTATAACATTTATGGAACAATTCTCGAACAGCAGATAATCTGTTTTCTCGTCTATGAAATTCAAATCAAATAAATAGAAAATTCAAATATTTTAAATAATACTTTAACTTACGATGAAATAGGTCGAAATCTATTCTCAGATAAATCATTACCATTCAGGCTACCTGTTTGAGTTACCATTGACCATCTGACAACATGACAAGGATAAATAATAAATAATATTTTAATTATTTTATTTTGTATACTCACTCATCAGTCTCGCTTGAATTTGAATAAGTTCTTATTTTATGTGATGTAGGCATATCAACTGGCATAGTTCTATCTAAATTGGATGGGATTTCACAATCGTCAAAGTCAAAATCCAAATCAGGGGATCTAACTGAACGATGCCGCCTGCGAGGAGATGAGCATTTGTACCGTTTTGTTTCTACTTCATCAGACATAATAAAATCATCATCATCAATGTCCTCAATGTCTTCCATTTCATAAATTGTTTCTGTTATGAAAAACTTCTCTGCTGGTTTTTTTATTGATTTTAGTTTAGGCGTTTGTTCAAAATCGAATTGTGAATGATTATCATCCAAACTATCATAAGATTTACCATTAGTTAAATCTTCATTACTATAAAATAAATATTAAATTATTAAATTGTTCAAATACTATTTGAAAAATTAATTACATACCTGCCATTACTATTATTTCGTGAACGAATATCTAACTGATCCAAATCAGTTAAATCAAATTCACTCATGTGTGAAGAATATTTAGGACTACTTGGTGCAGTAACAGCAGAACTAATATAATACAAAATTAAAAATTAGGTTTTTGATAATATTAATAAATCGCCTTGCATACTTACGGCATACTAGGTGTCTTGAAATCATCACCAAAAATGTATTTGAGGAAATGAAAACAAAAATGCATTATATCTTCTCCTTTTTCAAGACGATTTTCTAGGTTATGTCCGAATAAATACCAGTCATATCCAAGTGTTAAATAAAGAATCTGGCTAGGAGACAATGATTTATGAATAACACCATCAGCCCATAAGGACATTCTCAATAGCGATATAAACATAGGTGTACGATCCCAACCACTGATGCAATGGATTAATATACCTTTTGATGAACACCAAACATATTTTAACATCAAACTTAAGTAGTTTTCTGTTAGTTGCCGTAAGTCCCACTCCTGTAACACCAAATTCAATATTTATTTATTTAATGTCATAAGGTAAAATTGTATTAAATTAAATATCAAAATTAGGGAAACGGATTTTATTTGAAAAAATGTTCTTATTAAAATGAGATATTTTTCAATCTGATGAAAAATGTATATAATTAAGATCATACTAATTGAAATAAGCCTCATTTCAATTAATATGTTTTTATATATTTTAGTATAATTACATATTTGTAAATTGATACATATTAAACAGATTTTTTTAATTATTAATTAAATTTTAACTTAAGAAAATCTTTAAAAATATTACTAGGTAAATGTAATTTATTTATACAACAAAATTACATGACATTTTACATTATCTAGACAAGAACTAGTTGTGTTATTACATTAGTATGTATAGTAATGTAACTATTGTGGAATATAGGTAGGTAATAATAGACAATACAAGTAAGGAAGTGATATACAACAATCGTTTATCATAGTACTCACAGTCGGATTTAGTCTTGTATTTGTATACATCTTACATATAGTTTTCAATTTTTTAAATAACGAAAGTGATTTAATTGAAAATAAATTATTATTTAAAAAGAGTTTACTAATGACACATTTACAAGTGATGGAGCAATTGTATACTGTTCATGCTATGAAAAGGCAAAACTAACAAATCAGTGCTTTTGAGTGACATAATATATATATAAGCACCAGCAAAATAAAAATTGTAAAGGTTGATTTTTACAAAAATGTTTATCAGAACCAACATCTTCCAAAAATTTGACAGTGTTTAATACCAATTTATATTGTATTTTAATTCGATAGCCCAATTTTCAAACTAAAAATTGAGAATCCACAGATTTTTTTGAAAATTAACTGACAAAAAATTCTAAATAAAAGTACCACCCAAAAAATTACAATATGTTGTTTCTCGTTGCTTTGTTCTGGAATAATCATAATTTTACATACCTAGGTAATTTGTTTTACTTTAACTCAATATTTATAATTACAAATATGATTTTGGTAATTTATATTTAATTTATTTGTTATCAGTATACTTCACAGAATTGATAATAAATGCATTTTTTTTTTGTCTTATGAAGTTCATGTCCAAGAAAAACTCTCTAAGTAATTAAATATTGGATAGATAATTAAAATGTATGCATGATATATTAAAATAGAATATGTTCTAAGTTTTGAAATAAATTGATTTTGAAATGTGTACAAAATATGATAATTCTTATTACATGTAAAATAAATACAATTTATAAGTAAATTTTGTGAAAAGCAAACTTTATACATGGGATAAATTGAAAGTTTGGATACAATTGGATGGCAATATGGGTAAGTACACTATGTATCAAATATAATACTCAAGGTAGTCAATTTTAATAATACAAATAATTAGATGAAATAAAATGATTATTATTTATCTAAAATATATAAATATTCAATAAAATTTAACCTTGTATTTACTCCATTGGATATCCAACTGATCAACAGCAGGATTAGGTTTCACATTAAGCGTTGAATCAATAGATGGATCAGACCAATCAAACATTAATCCTTCAGAATTATAATTGTTTTTCTTAAAATCGAGGAAAAATTCACATCCCGGATATGGTGTAGGTATAATACGGAACACGGCATATTTTTGAGTATCATCTACTTTTTCTGAAGATGTTACACTTAACATATGAATTAAAAAAGACAATTATTAAATATTTTATATTCAATGATACATTATAATAAATGAAACAGTTTAAGCTCAGAAAATCAAACAAGAATAAAGATTATACATAATACATAGATAATTAATAATATAATATACTTAAAGGAATTTGATACCAACTGTTAAAGAAATAAAGGAGTACTCTTCTTTTGTAAACATAGTACATCCCAATAACAAATTCAACGAATATTAATATTACATTTTTTAGATTCTGAGCGGAGCAATTAATGTAGTTTACAATGGTGGTTTTTTTTTTTAGTCAGTTTACACAATAAGTAATTAAGTTTTATAAAATACTTCAATTTTTTAATTTCGAAAGTGGTTTAGAATAATAAACTAGATTAAATTTGTACTATAGAAAAGTCAAAATTAAAAATTACTAATAAAATTTCTAATCAGGAAAAAATCAAATATTAAGAAAAAACTGAAATTTTTACGCTAAACCACTAACCTTTGACTAAATTGATTTCTATATTTTGTTATAATTCAAAAAGTATAGTATATTATTGTTAAGCAAAAAGGTATTTAATTATTGAAATGTGAAACAATTAATTTTTTTTAAATATTATGAATTAAATGTTTATTTAATACCGATTATCAAAAATTAAAATCGTTTAATGTTACTGAAAGCTACACTAATAATTATATATTTACGGATTATCATAAATAAATCAGCATTCAAATCGAAATTGTTAAGTAACATAACTATTTTTCTAATAAATTTAAAAACATAATTAATCCTTGGTCAATTTTTATTTAATTTTAATTATATATATATATATATATATATATTGAACTGTTTTAAAAATATGATTAACAAAATAGCTGTATTGAAAATCTAAAAAATTGAATAACATAAAAAAATTTATCATCAAAATCAAATAATCGTGAATACTTAAAACGTTTACAAAAAGTTTATATTATTATTAGTTATATACGATACAATTTTAAAAATATTTTGATTCTTTTGGAGCTATTATAGGCATGAAATTTTGTTTTAAGTTAGAATTTTTACGAAATTTTTGTCAAAATTTCAAAAATTATTAACTATTTTATAATATTATAAAATAATGTTATATAATTAGAAATTCATAAAAAAATGTTCTTATTATATTAAGTTTAAATTTTAAAAACTAATACAAGATTTCTCATATGTTATTCATACAGGAACAATAAAATCTATATAATATAGATTAGATAAATAGACAATTAATTTCTATAGACCTTTCAAATTCAAAATCCAATGAAATTACTTTAAAAAAAAAAAATAATGTTGATTAATAATTTGTTACAATTTTAGAGATATCAAAACATTTACATATTTTATATTATTATTAATATAACTATACACGATGACATTTTTGATTTACTTTTAGATATCATTTATTTATACTATGAACCTATTTTCACTCTTTTACTGTATTTTATAGAAAGATTTTATTACATTTTGAATTTAATAAGTTGATATAATATTGAATATAAATAATATATATTATTATAATAATTAAATATTAATAAAATACTAAAATTTACAATATTTTTGGAAAAAATTAATTCAACTACTAACAGTAAATTAAATTACTTTACCTAATAGAAATAATAAAAAACATAATTTGAAATATAATCCCCGCTCAGAATCTTTTTTCGTATTTAATATTATTGAATCATTGAATTCAAATTTGGCACGCCCATAACAGTGACCCGCTAGATACTTTGCCTACTTTTTTTAATACAAAAATATCAATTTTTTACCAATTGTATTAATTAACTTAAGTTATCTAATAAAACATCTGAATGTATATTTAAATTTGTCATAAAGTTTATTTTAAATATTCTTTCTAACACTATTTGTTTTTTTTTTTTTTATTTATTCAATATTATTAATATTTTAAAACTGTTTATATTCAAAATTTAAATCTCAATTAATCTAATTTTGAAGAGTCATAGTTAAATTTCAAAATAGTAACATTATGTGACATTTTCATGACAAATTCAAATATTATTAAAAGTTTTATCCAATTACTAGGACAGTTGGTACATTTAGCATATTTAGCATAAGTTAATATTGGTATTTTGTTATAAAATACAACCGAGATAAAATTCTCCATTACACAACATATAAAATATTTTTTTTGAATGAACACTTACGCAAATAAATATTTCTGCTTTTCATTTTCAACCATTAAATCAATAATAGTGCCTACTTTCCAAGCGTTAAGTAATTCTACATCACATTTTCGTTTTTTATCAAGTTGTCTGAATTCTTCAAAAGACAGACCTTTTGCTGTTGCAGTCCCAAGACCTATTTCTGTCATTCTTGCTATTGTTGAAGACCTTAAGAATTATAATTAATTATATACTATTATACTTATTAATACATAAATTAAATTGAAAAAAAAATTATTTTACCTGCAAATATATTTTCCTTGATATAGTATGACTGGCACAACAAACCGGTTGCGACAACGTGCAAATTTGGCTTCATTGATCAAAGTATCAATTAATACTACATCAGTACCAACTACTTCACTACTTTTTTTGGGGCTATTAAGCCTTGGTGATTGAGATCGTACGTAAGGTTCTGGAGACGAATGATTACTAGGCGAAGGTGCACCTAAACTATTTCTCTTCCGATTACAATTCCCTTTTGGCGAAATGTCATCAACAGAACTAGATGAAGTTCTTGGTCCTCTTGGAAATCTTTCATGTTGTAAAATTGGTATTTTATGTGGATATTGCTCATTTATACGCCCTTTGCTGTTATCAATAATCTGAAAAAATAGTTAGGCAGAATAACAATTTGAATACTTCATTAAATTTAATATCAAAATGACAAAACTATTTTGTTACAAGTAAAAATGATTCATCAATTTACATCAAACAATAAACACTAATATATTTAACAAATTGTGTTTTAGTTATTATTATTATTATTAAAAAAAAAAAAATTTTTAGTCACTTTTAAATGGGTGTTATTTATTGGGGGCTAATAACTCAAAATTTAGCGATCATTTAGGCAAATTTATAAATTATTGAATAATAGGGAAGTGACCTATACACTAATTATTATATATTTACTACAACTAAATAATATTATTACTACTATTATTATAAGTATCAAAACCAATTTACAAATATAGGTAGTGAACAATAATCTGTTACTAATTTATTTGTTATAAGACGGAGACATAACATGTGGGTTTTTATGATCTGCCCATATCTAATCTAATCAGATACTGAATTATGACATTTATTATGATGATAAACGCGCTATAGATAAAGATTATATTTTTATACATAAGAATATAGAATAGATATGATATTTACTATTTAGTTTGTATGTCATAGTTGTCACAATATCTAAAATTGAATGAAAGATTTCTAATAGTTATAAATTTCTAATAAAATGGATACGAAAGTTGACACCAAATTCAATTCTAAAAGAAATAACGAAGTTATAGTAATTGAAAAATATAAATTTTGTCAATCAAATATTTCAAAAAATAATAATACAATACGTTTTTGGTGCACAAATAAAAAATGTGGTTCTAATGTATTCTAGTGTCACCAAACAATAAATCGAATATTATTAAATTAAATAATACATATCACAATTTCCCTGTTTATACTTCGAAGACTACTTCCAAAAACGTATGTATAATAAATTCTATATAAATTTCATAAATATCTTGGCTCGTCCAAACAATGTATTAGATAAATTGGGGGTCCGTGTAAATTTCGTCCAAATACTATGTATACAATTTCCCAAAGGATATGTTATTTTGAGTTAATCACCCAAATGAAAGTCGCCACTTTTAAACACATTATAATATGTAAATGTAAGTAATAATTTACTGTAATATAATTATGATACACTAGCTACAATAAAAAAACTTGTTCGATAAAAATATTACTTTTTCCTCAAAACGTTATTAATTTTTTCTTTATTATAATTATTATTTAAAATTTAAGATAATGTAAATAATTAATACATTTTTAATTAGAACTTTTGAATATTATAAACAAAATATTTTAATGTGGATTATTATTTAAATCAAAAATGGTTAATTGTTTTAAATAAAATGTTTACTAATACAAAGTTTGTTATAATAATACATTTGTCATCAAATTAATATATATTATCTCAATTATGATGAATATATCAATGTAAATATCATTACTTCTTGAATTTACATATTTTTTAGTGATAGTCAAAAATTATTATTATAATAATAATATTAGGTAATGTAACGATTGTCGTCTATTTGTGCATTCTTGAATTTTATTATTTTTATAAATTTTATAAATGTAATATTAATGAACAATATCGTGATTAATTAATGCTTTGAAAAAAATATGGCTTATCCAATGTGTTATTTACTGATAAATTTATAGTTTGATGTGGGATCTATCACCCAACTTCTTATAAATACTACTTAAAATAGTAATGTACTTAAAAAATCTGTTTTTTAAGTGTATATTGTAAAGGAATATTTTAAACCAAGTAACTGAGTTTAAATAAATATGGCATGCCACCATTCTTTTTTAGTTAATAATATATATATCTAGTACCTTAAACTTTGTATTATGTCTATTAGTTAACTCTAAACATTTACTATTGATACCTATATAAGCATATATAAGTAAATAATGGATTTCCTGCATAAAATAACTGAGATATCTGACATACTTTTCTAATACATTTCAGTAACAATATTTTTTAAGTACTATTCAAATGTCTTTTATTAACCTGTCATTGGTCAAATTTTTTATTTTACTCCTTTGATCGTGTGTTAAGATTCTCTCAATGTTTTTAGTATATCATAAAATGTTACATACTACCAAAACATATTTATAATGTAATTTGTATTCACTATTCAGTTATAAGCACTTATAAACTATATTATAATATATTTCAGTATTAATATTTTCTTTTATACATAATACATTACACATAACAATATGAATTGAGCATTAACATCATTATTACCATTATTACAAAAAAATAAAGAAATTAAATGTTTTCTTCTAGAATTTGTGTATTACAAATACAGGAATCACATATGGTTATAGTATATTTTTTTTGAAAATTGGAATTGAACATGACAAATTATTTATAATAATAAAGAATCAAATATAAAAAATATCTCTCACCGTATGTTTACAAGTCGCATTAGAAGGATACTGACAATAGATAATTAATTATAATTTTGGTTAATGCCAATGAATTTTTAGATTAAATGTATCTGATAAGGTATAGCATAACTCCTATGCAATAAATTGATATAAAAGACAGTTGTGACAAAAATAATATTATGGTGGGAGAATCTCGCACTACGCGACCAATGATGAGTAAATGGTCTTTGTTGTTACAAGTAATTATCCACCATGTATGATGCCATCAATATTTTCATTTGAGCAAATCATATTATTATGGTTATTGTTAATTAAAAGGTTTTTATAATTAAATATTCAACACTCATAACTTCATCCACAATTATATTTCTGTATAAATATCCCATTGTTGTATAAGAATTCATTTTTTTTTTTTTATTAAATCATTATATAGATATTATTTAAGTACTAAATTTTATAATATAGGTTATCAGTAGATTACACATTGAACCAGTCCTAAAATATTTATTTTCCAATAAAAATGATATTTACTTAAGAAGTGACTTTGTTGGTTAATATACAAAATTGCTATCAATAATTGAACAATTAAAAATTTAAATCATCTAGATTCAATACTATACAAACAATTAAAAATCAGTATGTGTTCCAGTGTTCATGTATCAGTGATCGCTATTTTGTATCCAAGTTCAATGCATAGCATTGTGTAGCTTGGAACTATAAGCTACCTATTTATATACATATATATATATATATATAGATATATATTTTTTAAATATCTCATCTTATTAATTATTGTATATATTTGTTTTATTATGTGTAACATTAAGATATAGACCTTACATATATCATATATATTTATCTTCAATAAAATATAACAATTGATGCAAATGATTATTTTGTGAAAATATAATATAATATTGTACTAACTAATGTGCATGTGCTATGTAATACAATAACATCCAATCAGTGCACGCACATATTTTTTCAAGAGATATCACCATTTTTAGTGTATTATTATAAGGCCTATACATAAAAAAGTGTACTTCAAGATTCGCACAGGATTTTGTATATTATATTCTATTACTAACGTAATTAAACAAATTAACTTAAAAAAATAATCTTATTTAAAATTTCATTCAACTAATTGAGTTCAATAGTCAACAGGCGTCAGGCAATACATATCAACCTGGGTTCTTAACTTTTATGATCATCATAGGCGCAAATAGAGCTCTATTTCTGGGTAGGCTAAATTGATATCAGCAACCCGTGGAGGCTTTGCCCCTACATCACTAGTATTGATAACATATATAACTGGGTGGGCTAAGCCCACCCAAGATCCCCCCCTTAGTTGCGCCTATGATGATAACTGAATACAAATAAACAAAATTCAGCATCATCAGATTACCAAATTATTATACTAAATAACTAAAATAATATATTACTATATTATAATGCATATAAGATTTTGTATGCCTAATAATTTTGATGCAATTACAAGTAGTAATTATTAGTATTATTTGTAGTTTATTATTTTACAATTTTAAGGTATTTATAAGTTTTCTTAATTTTTTATGACATAAATCCTATAGTTAAATATATAAGTAACATATTACATGACTTATGTACACGAATATGATATGTATCCAAATTCAATATATTTATTATAGGTAATAAAGGGAATTTATCTTACCATAAATTTGTAGTCCAAGCGTAATAGATTTAAACATTTTTCCATAACATCAAAACCCTAAAAAAATTAAGCAGATATTTAAAAACAATTAATTAAAAAAAGGTGGGCAATTGGGTATCGCTTTGTTGGGCACGGCCCGTTTCGCCCAAAATCAACCTTTCCCATTTCAACCAAAGCCATTTTAGTCGTTTTCAAATCAAGTTGACAATAATTTTTAAATAATATAATACATAGATTATTTTTAAAAAAAGTCATAGGAAAAGTTTTTATAAAATACATACTTAATTATACATTATTACAGTTATAATACAAAAAAAAAAAGCATTAGACAATTTACACTAGGTATATTATTTTTTTACCAAAATTCACTGAAAGTCATCACAAAATACATTTACAAAACATTATTTTTTAAATTTCTACACATGCTTTTTAAAAGCTTATACCTAGTAATTTGGACGGATCTATATAAAAGTATTTGTTTTTTGTTGTATTCTAATCTTTCCTTCGTTTTTTTATCTTTTAGGAATTTCAACGCTATTCATTTTGATATATTATGTTTCAACCTGGATGTCATTACAAATAATATTTAACCAGCTAATGATTGATGGAGAGTTAAAATAAAAGTTTTTATTGATATATGAGTGAAACGATCACCCAAAACACATTTTATACTTATGGACCAACGTGCAACGTTTCAAAACACCAGAAAAAAATATGCCTTTGCATCAAAATCCCAGCCCTAGTAATTTGTACTATAACTGTGATAATGTATAATTAAATATGTATTTTATAAAAAAATTTCCTATAACTTTTTTTAGAAATAGTTAAGAATAATATGTGTTATATTATTTAAAAATCATTGCCAACTTAATTTGAAAACTACTAAAATGGTTTTAGTAGAAACAAGTATCTGGGGAAACGGGTGCCATCCGCTTTGTTTATATTATTATTAAACCTTCTATTAAATTTTAAAGATTTTTTGGAATGGCAAATTTGTTTTATTGGCATTTCAAAAAAAAAAAACATAGAAAAATCAAAAATCAAAAATTTAAATAGTCCATAAATAGCTTAAAAAAGTCAAAATATTTGGAAAATTTAATCGTAAATAGATAACGCTAATATAAACATTTGGTGAAAATTTCAAGTATTTATAATGATTTGTTTTTGAGGTAAAATAAAATATCGATTTTGTCAAAAACTGACTATGTGTAAAAATTCCCATTTTTCTATTACTTTTTTAGGATTTTTCCTTGATGCTTTTGAAAACTACTGGAAATACTTTTGACCCCCCCCCCCCCTTCCAAAGTACCAACTAGGTGAATTTTCCTTTTCATAGAGGGGCTGAGGTTAAAAATCAAAGCACTATTACTACTCCAAAACGTGATGACAGACACAAAAAAAAAAAATATGTAAAAAGAAAAACGTATATCATTGTAAAATCAATACATTCATCACTCTATTTAGAATCTGAAATAAACAATTCAAAAACACATTTACAAAATCTGTATCACAGTGGATATTATTAAAATACTATTGATAAGAAATTATCTTGAAATTCTGGGCTAAATGCATACAATAAAATGATAAATTTAATTATTTATATTATATTTTAAATTGGAAGACTAATAATTATATAAATAAATTTAAAAAACTAGTAACTACATTAATTTATAATTCCCTTAACAAAGTTACATTTTTTTTATCTTGCATAATAAATCATGATAAATTTAGTTACAAATAAAATATGTTATTTATGATAATTAAATATTATTTATCATATATCTAATATGCAATCAAGTTATTAAAATATAAAATTGCCTACACAAGCAATGATAAAAATGTGTATCAGTATTGGCTAATGTTTAATATCAGGTCATTTTAAAGGTCGTACTGAGGCCAGCTATACTGGTTACAAAAATGATTTAATATTTTTCAAGATAAATAAAATAAAACATTAAATACTTAGGGTAGCAATTTTTTAAACATACTAATGCTGACAAAAACAAATCATTATATTATTATGATATAATTAAGACAATGAATGAATAGAGCAATTATATACATTTTTCCTTATTGTGATTTGGCAGGAATCCAATAACCAAAATTAAATACAATAAAGATTAAATTGAACTGTTGTTCTTATATCCTCAGATTATCAAAATAACTATTGTGAATACAAAAACAATGACTATGTATAACAATATTATGAGAATAAATGAATGAAACAGGTAGTTTGTGTACTTACAAATGAATCGCTGTTGGTGCATTTGAACGTCTCTTTTGCGAAATGTCCGATCAACGAACTGATGTCGTCCTCGGACACAACGTTCTTATCCATTGTTGGCGTACTTTAAGTCACCGGGCAAACGAAAAAATCATCGCATCGAAATCTCTTTTGTTCACGTTTAAATCGATAACAATATAATACTGTTACCTCTAAACAAGTAAGCGCAGATAACACAAGGGTATGTTCCGCAAAATTGTCTTCGGCTATTATTGTTTGACTTCGGCTTCGATTCTACACGACCAACTGCTGCCGCTGCTGCTACTAATACTACTACACAATACAATAGTAATAACAATAATAATAATAATAATGACGATGACGACGATGGCGGTAAATATTATTATTATTGACGACGCGAGCGCGTCTTAAACGACGGTGGAAACTTCAAACAAAATGATAATCGAGAGTATTATAACCGCGGCGCTGCGACCAACAGATGACTGTAAAATGAAGACAGGCGAGACTACGAGAGAGAAACCGCTTAGGCACTACGGGAGCAAATAAAATATCAAGAAATGCGAAATGAGAAAAAAATGAAAAAAAAAACAAATCAACGTGCTTGTCATGAGGTCATGCCGCCGACGTTCGTAAATAAATTATATACATATTTGATGTGTATAATATCTATTCTGTTCCCCGACTACAACTACGTACACATTTACTGATAAGAATTAGTGTGCTTTATCATACGACAATGACGCGTATTGATATTATATAGGTATTATGGTTACGGTAATGGTAATGCAAGCAATGATGGTGATGGAGGTACAAAAATGGAAAACGATAACATTACAGTGTAAATATTACATTAGTATATGATAATATTATGCTATATCCTGTAGTGTATTAATATTATAGTTATTTTATAAAATAATATACTATGTACAGTTAAGCAATGTATTATAAATGTATAAGTGATTACTAATATTATAATGTTCCTAGTGTTCCGATAGCATCTACTGGCCTACAGTAGTGCCGCTGTCACGATTTTTACTCACCACGACGGCACGACGGCTCGAAAATGATACGAATACGATAGATACACATAAAACATAGTACTAGTGTCTAGTAACTAGTATATTATGATCTAAGCGCTACACCCAAAGGTGGAATCTTAATTACAGCCAATACAGGACACTAATATCATAGAACAATATAGAAATATATAGAAATAATACTCGATTAGCTGTTCGATTTTTTATTCTAATATAGTTACTCCTTTTAGAGACTGTAGGTTGACAGATACAACGAAATTTATTTTTTGTTGGTGAGTTTTTTTTACTAAGTACATATACAGTACGCATTCTTCTATGGGAAAAATATTTTGCCGATGTGTACATTTATGAGACAAATCATGAAAAAATAATAAAATATAAAAAATTATATTGCAGCCAACTGCAATAAACTGTGATTGCAGCAAACGACACCGGTTTGGTCTGGCGAATTTGTAGTATGAAACGAGTAAATTACTATAGTTAATATTATAGTCGCAACGATAATGCGATATCAGCATTCAGTATTTCAGTGTAAGCATGTTCGACTGTTCACTTCACATTTTTTTTTTTTTTTTGTTATTATATCTAAAACATATGGTTATCTAATGACTAATAAGCAGATCTTATTAAACATTTATGGTACGGGTCACGAGAGGGGGGATCCCCGGTTTATGAATAATTGTTAATTTTACTGAACGTAATATTAATTATTATATATTAAAATTATAATAAGTACATTACATTATTATCGTGATTCACGAAATCATGATATAGGTATCGTACCCGTCGACAACATTTTTTTTTTAAATTGTATAAAAAAATATTATTTCTTTTACCATATTAATTAATAACAAACGTTTACTTTCAAATCATTTAAAAAATCATCAATATTTTAATCTTTAAATGGTTGCAAGGTTCTTGCTATTCTTCTTGCAACCGCCCATCTAAGCAAAAGGGAAGCTTAATTAACCACTCAATGGAACATTTTTGTTTTTTTTATACTATATAAACAATTAATTTGCAGAGTATGGGTTCCAATTTGTATCTTTATAAATGTGGTCATTATTATAATCGGTTAGTCCAACGAACTGTAGATTATACTAAATATGTTAATAATTACAATTATAGAATTGTAAAAGCTTTAATTGAATGGCATAAAGCAATTTTTTTTTCATTTTAGCATTTTTATGTTGAAAATGACGGAACAATAAAATTTTGTCTATCCTAAGCTATACCTACTACATAACATAATTTGTTTGAAAATTGTGATTGACTCGTAAATGGCAGTTATTTACATTGTAATTCTGTACTTACAATTGTAAGTTGTAACACATTAACACAATAAATAATAAAAAACCTGCACATTTTTTTTAGTAACTGTTTAGAGCCATTACAATTATCCGGTTAAGTGCCGGTTAACGCTAATCGGCTGATAACAGATTTTATTACCGGCAGAATTCTGCCGGCTTAAGTGTCCGTTAAGATTAACAGGACATTGTAAAACGGCCCTTGGTGGATGATTAAATTGTTTTTATATTATGATTTATGATTTATATAATATCTATTGCCAGTCAACTAACGATTATTATTTATTATCACCAACATTATTGGCCTCCACAATGGATGCGTTATATTATGTTTTTGATAATAATAATTTGAACTCCCGCACAAATATTACAATCATGAATGAAAATTTGTAATTGATAAAATGTTATCACTTCACATTACCAATGTGTTAGCTAAAGTTAATACATAGCTACTAAAGGGGAAAATTTGATTTTTTTAGTTTTGACTATAAACAGATTTTTAAAACCTTAAAATTTTGTTGATGATTATATAATCATATAGTGTTAAATCTATTGAATCCTGATTTGGAATGTCTATCAACAAGGTGAAAGCCGTAGGTTATCCGTTGGCTGCAGTGTTTGATGCGAATGGTAAACTATTCTTTATATTAATACTATAACTTGTGTTAATTATTTATGTTCTGACAGAACTAGTTATGATTTTCATTAGATTTGGTAGATACTAGAACTAGATACATGTTATGTGATTAATACATGTGAAATTTTTGTTAATTATTAGATATATTATTGAGTAATTTTTTTTATTTAAATCAAATATCAAATTAATGTTCTTATAATTAAAACACAAATTTAAGGTTTTTGTTGGTTAAGGATAGGATTAAGTTAAGATTGTGTCATTTAAACTAAAGTAAGTGCTAGCACATTTTAAAAATTAATTATAATTGATACTAAAACTTAATTTACAATTTTATTATAACTTGTATTTTTTATTTAAGCAAATTTCTATACAAGTATTAATATTTTTTTTTAATGTGTTAACATTTTTATCATTTTAAGATTTTTTGTTTAAATTTTGTTTTTAATAATTTTATATAATGACTTAGGAGAATTTACTATTATATATAATG
The DNA here is from genome assembly GCF_020882245.1 of Rhopalosiphum padi. NCBI lineage: Eukaryota > Metazoa > Arthropoda > Insecta > Hemiptera > Aphididae > Rhopalosiphum > Rhopalosiphum padi. The sequence goes on from NC_083599.1 coordinate 45,037,059, forward strand.
TTTATAAAATATATATTACTTGTTCAATACCTATTTATATTAACAAATACCTAGACAAATATTACTTAAGAACATGACTAAAAAAAATTGGACTATAGTATAATTTAGTGACTTAATTATGATTGAATAAAACTAAATTAAAATATTAGAAATAACCAATTTTAATTAAATTTATTACTGAATTTAGATCAAAAAAGTTTTCGGATGTTAATTGTGTGGTTGGAGGAAAACATATTACATACTTATGAACCAGAAAAACGGAAAGAGTTACAGAATATTGATTCCCCTTCTTGGGATATAGTATTTAAAAACTATTGTGTATCATGTTCTAGTCCAATTAAAACTACTGAAGCAATAGATCAGTTGGAATGGTTATTAGGTTTGGCAGTTCGACTAACATACAATAAAGAAAGTAAATATAAACCTAATATTTATAATTATATAAATTGTTTGATATTCTTACATATTAAGTGCTTCTGTTTATAATTATTTTAGAAAATAAATTTGATTCTGAAACAAAAAAAACACTAGAAGTTTCTGCTGATGTTCCAATGATTATACCATCCGATAACCCAATTGACAATCTTGACGGTAACCATTTAATTTAAGTACTATTTTTTATAAAGTTATCTTATATTATAAAATAATAATTATCTTAAATTAATTGTAGTATAGTTTTCATAATTATTATTAAATAAAAACTAACCGTAGTCTTACACACATACAACAACATAGTAAATTTTCATTCACCAGTTTCAATAGCATGCTTTTAGTTTTGATATTAGAGTCAATTGACCAATTATCAAACTTTTAGGTAAGATTAATATCTGTATTCTCTCGTTGATTTGTATGATATTCTAATTTTGATGTAAATTATGAGCATTTTCAAATATTCAATAGTTTTCATACTCATAACTCACCTAAAAATTAAAATATCATAAAAGACAAAAGCATGCTATTAAAACTGGTGAATGAAAATTTACTATATTGTACGTGTGTAAGACAGAGACAACACATGCGGGTGCGACGTCCTCTTAACAAAATGTCAGCAAACAATTGATTTTCTCTTGGCCACACACAGATAATATTTAATAGCAGATATGTGTCCAGCAAAACCAATCTTGTGTGGTTTGCTTTAGTACTAGAATGAATTGACATATTATTCAATTTTAAGTTAAAAACATTGTTATTGTTCTTAATAGCATTTTAAAAAGATTTTATATACTCATAATTCGCATTTTTAAATATAAAAATTGCATAGTAAAAACACTAAAAACCAAGAAAATGTTCTTAAATGAAAACTTGATTATAGGTCAATTCACTCTAATACTAAAACTAATAATTTAAGATTAGTCTTAGATGGGTCAAAGAAAGTAAACAAATATAGTGCGTTGACATTCTTACTTTAATCATTATTTTACTCAGTATACAAATTTAAAGAAGTTATATTAACCAGTTTTAAATAAAAGATATTTTTATTAAACACAAATTAACTAATTATATATTATTATTATTATATTATCATCAAAGTATTTTTTTAAACAAAATTATTATGTAATCAATAAAAAAAATTTTGAGTTTTAAATTAAGCAACAAAGTTATTGGTGACTCCATTTCTGAGTAATTATAAGCTGTTTATTATAAAGTAGTAATGATTAGAGAAATAATTCTTGCTACTTTTCAGTAGCTTTTAGTGAGCTATAAATCCAGTCGATTTTTAAAATATATCATATTATAGTTTTCAATATTATTATTTTTATAGTTAACAGTAGTGATTTCAAAGAAGGTATTGAGAAACTTGCAGATTTACTAAAAGTTTCCAAGCATCCAGATCACAAAATTACATTAGAAGCTATTCATAAATTTATAATTAAAAGGCTTAATGAAGAAGCAATAAAAAATCCATCAACAATATTACCTAAAGTATATTAATTTATTATGTATGTATAACAATTAATAGATACTTTTTATAATATATTTATTTATACAGGGAGAAGCTTTTCCTTTAGAAAAAGTAAAAGGTCATAAAATTGAGTCCAAAGATGCAGCCGTTCTACATGCAATGAAAGTATTGAGGTTAGCACAACTGCATAGGTTACGTGATCTTCAAACATGTATTAATGAATGTATAGTTGCTATGCAGGAAGTTACTTCTGATCCAAAAACAGATACAAAATTGGGAAAAGTGGGATATTGAACACATAATATTTGTAATTTATTATTATATTTAATTAAATTGTAAGATCTATATGAATAATAAAAAGCTTCTATACAAAGAATAAATTTTTTTAAATTCTTTGTACTTATATTTCTTTGATAATTTGTTTAATCATAAATTATGCTTAAATAATGATTCATTACAGAGTTAAGGTTAATCTCATTTACCATGTAATAATAATTAATAACAGTTTAACTAATTGAAGAGTTCAAATTCATTTAAAATAATATAATTATCAATTAAAAAATGAATAATTAAATACTTCATTAAAATTTATTTAAATATGTTAATGAGGATATCTCATAACTCTGGGTAGCTTTGCTAACTTGTACATTCTTAGAACATAGAATATTTTCACAAAAGATATTGGTATTTATAATAATTACGAATATAATGTTAATATTAAAAATAGTACATAAGTATATTGTCTATTATTATGTATTTAATTTAATAATTATAACAGACAATTAAAGAATATTTACATTTATTGTTTTTTATTTCAATTAATTAATTATGAAAGGTAAAATAAGAAATTAATATTCAAAATAAAAATAATTTCACCAAATATTTTGTTTTTGTTTATTGACTGCAATTTTTTTTATAAAATCTGGACACAAATAGGAATTAATAATTATAAGTTGCTTTAATCAAATTGGGAAAAATTAAGGTACATATTATGAATATTTTTTATAAGTTATTAAATTTAAAATTCATAAAATCTCAAAAAAATTTAAATTATTTTCTATTTAAAAATTAAGAATTGAATACAAGTTTCTTCATTAAATTTTGAATCTATATTTTAAAAAACAAATCAACCGGAAAGAGACAAATTAATTTTTTATGAGTATTTGATGTACACATTTTTACAAAATTGAATATTCATCTATAAAATAGCTATTCCTCAAATGAGTTTTGATATTTTATTGCAATTAAAAATCAAATAATTGTTGATACTTAAGATACTTACAGTATATTAGAATATTTGGTTTACACTGTAGTAACCTCAAGTACTTGCACTACACTTGTATTAAATTGTCTGGAAATGCTGGTCGGTTGAGGAGCTTGGGATTGGTGAAATAAAGTGAACAACAGAGGTAGGTTAATAATTTGATTGTTTATAATATAAGTGTTTAATATACTTTTAGTAAAATTTGTGGACAGAGTGAAATAACTCTGCCCGAGATATTAGTTAAGTTAATATTTTAGATCTGGACTTGGATAACAAGCAGCTCAACGACTCAACTAAGTTCTGTAATTCGAGATGTAAAACTAATTCTAATCGTACAGCGTATCAAGACCTGTATAATATATACTAAGTCTCAGCTGAACAAATGCCCGGTAAAGAATAAATGTGGAGAATCAAAGAAGCCAAAAATAGATTAGAAATGCTAATAGAAATCCTTCGGTTGTTTTTAATAGTACAACTATTATTGTGCTATATTATGCGAATTCGTAAAAATGAAACATCAACTAATTCGTAAACATTACGCTTTTGTCAAACTCATAGCGAACTAGTTGTAAAAATATAATATCAATATAAAAAGTATAATAGTAAAGAGATTTTGTTGGTTTACTACAACACCCTTCCCTATTATCCTTATTACAAAATGTTCATCGTTCATCAAATGCTTATAACATCATAGATCAATTTCTTTACATGATTATTTTCAAAATATTTTTACCCTTTTTGAGTTATTTATAGATATTTGAGAATTTCAATTGTTTTTAGTATATTTTTTTTATAAATTATGATAAACAATTTTTTGCTGGGTTAAAATGCTTGAAAATGTAATACAAGATTTACATAAGTTGTTCTTACATATGTAAAAATATTCCTAATACATATGCACAATTTATGTTAAAAAGCATTTAAAGAGTTTAAATTAAGAAAAAAATTGTCAAAATCAAATTCTTTCGGAAGTAAAAATGTATTAAGTAAGCACATTTTCTAGCTAAGGCTTGAAAATTTAATACAAAGTTTTTCATCAGTAATTTTACTGAAACCAAAAAATTTTAAATGTATAAGCATAATTTTTATTTATAAATATTTTAAGTTTAAATATGGCGAAGTTACATAATTTAACTATGAATAATGATAATAACCATTATTTTGTTATTGTTCAAAAATACAACGTTTACTTATATAATGTATATTTTATATATACAATGATATTTATTAAAAACAAAATATATATTTCAATCCACTGTAAATTAGTAGTAAGATAGCAGTAAGATAAATTATTTTATGTAATAGCAATATTAAAAACATATGAAATACTATACTCAATGATATAGGCTGATAAACTGCCTCTACTCAAACATTTTTTTCATATTCAATGAATATATCCATTACAGTATCTCCAAAGCAGAACCCATTTACCCTCCTTTTTTTTTATTTTAAATATTAACCAAAAATTTGTAAGATTTCAAGAATTTTTTTGTTTTAGTTACAAATTTATCATTATAATAGTTTTAATTTGATATTTAACATTTCTTTTTTTATTTTTTTTAAATTATTATAAAATAATAATTATTCAAGTAAGTAACTAATCAGATTTAAGACTGAAGAAATCTAATTTTAAGTCTTATGTGGATCTTTTTAAATATTTATAAATATTAAACTTAATATTTATTCCAATAATAGTAATAGGTATTTACAATTATAACATATTATAAAATATTTTAAGTTTGTTAAATTTTTGTAAGTTATTTTTGGTTTCAATAAAGATAATTCTAAATTCTAACTAGTAATTAAACAATTAGAAAGAAGTTAATAAATGGTCTGTCACTTTTAAAGTTAACAGCAGTAAACCAAAATAATAATAAGACTAGAAATAATATGTTGTGATAACCAGGAAGCAATACATTTTTTAAAAAAATCAATTTTTTTTTTTATAAATTTATTTCATACATAATAAAAATAGAAAGATTTATATTCCTTGTGTAACTGATTTTATAATATAATTATAGAGTTTGTAATATTTTAACTTACATGAACCGTGTTGTTTTATATTACAACTATAACTGTCATTAACAATTTATGACTAAAAGTTTCAGACACGCAATATAAATACATTCTCAGGCAATATTGGAATAAATAGGAATGGATTATATCTAAGTATTTACATTTTAAATAACTGTATCGAATGAATTCTCAATAAACCACACTAATTAAGACCAAAGGGGAGCAAACAATGAATAAGAATTTGAATGTTTTACATAATTAAAAATAGAACTAATGTATATGTACAATATATCAGCATAAAATTATAAAGTAAAATATGTATTGTTAAAATTAGGTTATAAATGTATTTAAAAAATATAAACTACAAAGGTTCATTGTGGATAATTGACATGTAAATAAACAATGCTCTATTGTACATTGTTTGTTTTTTATTTTAATACAGGATGTATGGATATGATGGATTAAGTAAATACACAATTTATAGAATTTTATACATTTTCTTTTGTTTTATTTAATTACAATAGGGCAAAACAATAATTCAAAAAATTGGTGTAGTTAAGACTGTATTAGGTGATCATCACAAATTCTAAAGCGTTACTTTTTTTTTTTAAGAAATTATTTAAATAATACTAGTCAGCCTCGTTTGCTTAAAAAATAATTTTTTTATAATACTATAACTTTAAGGACAAAAAATATCACAAAGTAAATAGATTTAACTAATTAATTTAAATAATATATAGATTGTACAGTTAACAATTAATAAGCCAAATAAAATGATAAAATACACATAATTATAAAATATTTAATTTAAATAAACAATTTGAATAGAAAAAATAGTGTTGGCAAATATGTTTTTAGATATATAATTATATTAAAAGGTAAATCTAATTATTGGATCATTGTCTTTCTATTAGTAAGATAATATTTCAGTATTGATAGATTGCATTTTAGATAAAAATTGATGTTGCCATTTAGTATTAAATACACACTTGACTAAAAAATCTGCTCTCCATGCTATATTAAAATATATTGTAATAAACAGTCCAAATTCTTAGTTGGCAAAATTTTGTATGGTAATAGTGTAATACAATTACCTAATACTATTACTGTCTTAACTAAAACAGTAAAAACCTATGATACACTACTATATCATTTTAAATGTCCTATACCATTTTATTCTAATTTAATCATTAATTAGTTAAAATTTGTAAAATACGGAGAGCAATGATTGTTATATTGTGTATTCAATAGATAATAGCAAACATTTTATGACTTTTTTTTTAATTTTATAAAATTTAAACCACAACATTCAAAAACAATTAAATATATTAATCTTTGGATTATTTGATGTGTTAATAATGTATATTTAAAAAAAAATTATAACATTTTACTTAATTTATTAAAATATAATTTATAATTGAGGTTTTTGTCTATGGTAGTAATTTTTAAATAAATTAATCTAATAAATACATAATGGAGAATTATTAATATATTTATATAAATTAGTCAGGCTTTTGTAAATAATTTTGGTATTTTCTTGGTGCTATTTAATAATTAATCATAATTTAAAAAAAATATATTTTAATCAATAAATAAACTGCAATATTACAATGTAAAATCAATTTTTCAGTGGGGAAAGAATTGGACAAACATTGAAAACTACTAACTATATTATTTTTAATACAGATAATGGAAGAAAATATTGCTTAAGACATAAATATATATTTCGTTACTTATATAATTCATTCATTATATACTCAGCCACCATAATGTAAACTGCTATAAATGCTCCAACAATACTTGCAATAGTTGTGTTCATTCTGAAAATAATTATTGTTGCTATTCCTAAACCACCATATGTTAGATAACGAGATTGATCAGAGCTCTTCCATTTGGTGTCCACTAAAATAGAATAATAATATTTTAACAAATCGTTGAAAAAAATTACATGAAATAAATATTATTACAAGATTAATAAAATATATGATAGCCAACAGAAATAAAATATCTAATTTGAACTAAATTTGAATAACTTAATAAAAGTGAATGCTATAAGTAATAAAATATTTTTAAAAAATGGTTACTAATTATTATAATTAATTACACGATGAACAGTTATTAATAAAGTATTAGTAAGTTAGTTTTTTCTATAAAACAAATGTCAAAATAAAGATGATAAATCTTGAAATATCGAAATTGATTTTTTTTTTAATGAAATGGTTTTTTTTTATTAGAGCAAAAATCTTTTATCATTAAGTACAAAAATATAATTTAAATTAAAAAAAATTTTATGAGAATGAAAAAATCATATAAATTTGAATTGAAAAGAATATAATTTTAATTAAGAATTTCATGAATATACTGAAAAATATAAAACAATAATTGTTCAACATTTTATAATCATAGAGATATGTTATACACAAAATAATTAAATTATAAAATATATATTATTTTAGAGGATGTAATTGAGAAGTTGATGGAGTAAGGTATGTGATTAATGTGAGATATAAAGTAGTGTGATTTCTAGATTCAAGTAAGATAGGTGGTTTTTGAATATAATGTCAGAAATAAGATTATGTGTTGATGTATCAAGTGGAGTGAAGTGTCAAGCATTTTGTGTGACAAAATGATGCTGTAAGAAGTTAAAAATTATAAAGAAGTTATGAGACCAACAATATTGGACAGTAGATAAAACAAAATAAAGGGTGTTACTGCAGAGATGAGAATACTTTGATAGATATGTAAGATGATAGGAGAGGGAAGAATTAAATGTAGATTTATTAGGGGTTCCTACTCTTTTTGTATAGGAGTGCCACTAATTGTAGACAAAATTATAGAATAAATTAAGATGGTTCTGTCATTTTGTGAAGAGAGGTAACTCAGAAACAAAGAAAATGGCTATGAAAAATAACATAAATGGAGAGAGAGAAGAAAAAATGGATATAGAAAATGCAAATAGAGAATGGTATTAAAATAGTTGGTGTGAGTAATAAAAGAGGAGCCCATATAATTAGGACCAAATAATCAAGTAAAAGAAAAAAAAATTCAATTGTACAAAACTTTATGAAACATAATCATTAATGAAGAATCTTGTATACATGAAAATCAATTAACTTATTTCTGTATTTTGGCATAAATAATGCATTATAATTAGTTTATGTTTTATTAAAATATACAGTTAAAATATTATACTCCTAAGTTATTCACAATTCTTAAACAGTATCGCCAATTAAATTAAAGTAGTGAATTTGTGAATATAGTTTAAGTAGAATTGAATTCAGTTTAATGTATATTGTTAAATAAAATTTATAATTAATTTTATATTAAATTATTTATATGAAAAAATATTTATTTATTTATGAATTATTTCTACTAAATATTCAAATGGGAGTTGGAATTATTTAAAAGCTTTTACAAAAACACTGGCCATTAATAGAAAAAACTAATAGCTATTAACCTATTGACCTAAAAGAACTAAAACACAACAACTTACTCAGTTTTCTCTTCAACTTCATAACCTTCACTAGCATCTACAATGTAAAAATCGTGCAAACAATCATTACTAAAGCATTAAAGTATTATACATGCTCAATTGAGTATTGTGATTCTTTAACATGCGTAACTCATAATCATTAATCAATTTTAAAATACTTTCCCGGAAAACACAAAATTTAAAAAAAATAATATTACTATAATAATATTATATACCTATGCATTTTTTGTCTTTCATGATGTATCCTGCAGCACAATTATAGCACATATCATTTCCATCACCATAACAATCTGTACACGATGGATCACAACCTGCAGATGTATAAATTAAAATTAAATATATAAAAATAAATAAGTCTACATTTTAGTACTTACTCAAACAAGAATACGAGCCATCATTATTAACACAAAATTGTTGTGAAGTACAAACGTCTTGTTCCAAACACTCGTCAACATCCACACAACCTTCACCTTCACCCATGTATACCCATCCATCTTTACATTCATTACAACCTGTATAAATATACATATTACAAATTATAACTTAAATTAAAATAACTCTTTAAATTTTGATCAATAAATTAAATAATTATAACTACCTTTATTTTAGTGATAGTCATCAAAGTAAGATATAATTTAAATTTTGTGACTAGTTTGAATATTTAATAAAAATGTTTGATCTAATTCATAAATTTAAGATAAAATAAATAGATATTATATGACTTGAATAATTGCATTAACTATATATGGCAGAGATGGCTAGTGAAAAATGACTAGCAAGCCGCCCAATATATTTATAAATATTAAATATGGAAGATTTTTAAAAACTTAGTATTTACTATCTTAGAAAGTTGGTTTATTCATTGAAATTAATTAATAGTAATTAATGATAAAAAGAGAATATCATTTTAAAAATGAAATTTTAGGTTAATCTACTATTATAATAATAAATAAAAAAAAGCTGAATCAAAGATTTAAAAGTTGAAAAACAAGAATCACCTTAATATACAAATAGTCCTAAATTTTGAGTAATTTTTTAAGGGTGTAAAATAAAAATATTTTTATATTTAAATAGCTTTATCGAATAATTTATATGTTGATTTTAATTCAGTGAGATAAATAAGCATTGTACAATAGATATATTTTACTGATTTACTTTAGGAGTATGCTGTAATGTTAATTGTAATAGGGGAACTGGTAAAAAAAATATTATATTGTATATGGTAGGTATTTATTATTGAAAATTATATTAGTTATTCCAAACAAAAATTTTTTGGTATTACACTATAGATAATTTGAACTTAATTAATTAACAATAAATTATACTTTGAACAAATATGAGTAAACTTTAGTGGCAATAAATAATTAAAATGCTATAATCTGCTTTCTAAAAAAAATTAGCATAATTAATATAAAAGAAGAGGCATATATTGTGGTCTGACAATGTTTGAAATTTATCCAAATTAAATATTAACTATTAAGATGCCACAAAACTAAACACAAATTTGTTTAAGGTGTTTTTTTTATTTGTCACTGACTATCAAAAAATCATAATTTATAAATTTAAATTTAAAAAAAAGTTAAAGTTAATCAATAGTATAATTTGTACAATTAAAGTAATATGATTATATTATTATAATATTATTTATATGTATAATCTAACCTTTTGGTCCGGAATTTTTACAGCTATCTTTACAAGATTTATGACATTTTTCACAAGTAAAGGTATTATTTTTCAGTGTCATAAAATAATTATTTGCACAATGATCACAGTTGGCACCTTCATAACCATTTTTACATTTGCATGACCCATTGCCTTTTCGAGTTCCATCACCCTGAGATAGAATATATTTTATTAACAATACTAATATTTATTAATTAACAAAGGCTAATAAGAACTCTATTACCTTACAAGTTCCACGAGAATTACAAACATCTGGATAACCTGTACATGGTAAACAATCAGGACCATAATGTTTTGGCGGGCAACACACTTTTAACTTGTCAACACAAAACCATTGGTATAAATCTTCTTGACGGCCATCTGTCCACCATTCTTTTAAATGATGTTCATATTCACTTGATAAATGAAAACACTATAGAAAAATAAGCTGTACTTTGGAAATTATTCAAAAATATAGGTAATTATTTATTTTACCATATCTTGGTCTTGAGATATTTCAGTGCACAATGAATCATGGATTTCTACAAATCTCACTTCGCTTTTTGAATAAGTTAATAGATTTTTCTCCTCCCATGCCGTATTTCCACCACCAAAGTGACCATTTTTAGTTTTCTCGAGGCCCTAAAAATACACTTACATTTTAAACATGTACATACAAAATTATGGTTTATGCATTTTTTACCTTTTCAAAAGATTGAACTAATATTTTACAACTTTTGCAAGGTGAAATATCAGCAGAAACTTTTGGAACAAATTTAGAAACATCCAAACCATGTAATAATTGAAAGAATGGTAGCATTAACAGCAAGAGCATTATCAATAATATCTGAAATAATTTATCAAAAATAATAAATGTTTTAAACTGTTAATGATACCTAAAATTAAATATGATTTAAAGTATAAAGTAAATAATTTTCATGAATTTTTGGATTGTTTTGATAATATTATCAAGGTTATACAGGTTTATTGTATAGGTTTATTTATAATCATGATATTATTTGTCTAGTTCTCTATTTCAAATTTTTCTTGTTAAAATTATGTTATTTTAAATTATCATTAAATAAAACCTTAAACTTGTTTTTATTTGTTTATAACAAAGAATGAAACCAACTTAAGTACTTTTAAACATAAAGTTTAACATTAAATTAAAACACATTACATTTAATACTAGAATAAAACTAATTGATGTAATAACAGATATACATTTAATCACCAATTACATTTGTTTTAATAATGATTTAAATATTGAAAAAAAGTTATTATAAATTTATAAATTAATAAATCTTTTATATTTTATTTATTATTAAAATGAATCACCAAATTATCCATTTCTAATTTTTCTTCAGTGAAGCTGTAATATTTTCCGTCGACTTATTTTTAAATACAGAGAACGATCGTTAGACTCCAACCAAAGTGGTTGGGGCATATTTGAAGCAACTATATATACAGGGTGATTCTTTTATCATAAAACACTCATTATTTCAAAAAGTATTCATGTTTTTGAAAACATTTTTTTACTTAGTTTCAAGTTGTTAAAAAACAACGTTTTTAATTAAAAAATTATATTTTTTTTAATTTTTTGAATGACAACATAGAGTATTAATTTCATATTCCAAAGCAGAATAATTTTTTGAGTATTTTGTTACATAAAAATCGAATTTAGGTCAAGTAGTATATGAGTTATAAGTATTTAAAGTTTTGATGCGCGAAGTGGAGTGGTACAACCCGCAAAATATTTGTCCACTTCTCTGCTTGTCTAAACTATAAATACTTATAACAGTTATAACTCATATACTACTCGACCTAAATTAGATTTTAATGTATCAAAATACTCAAAAAATTATTCTGCTTTAGAATATGAAATTAATACTCTATGTTGTCATTCAAAAAAGTAAAAAAATTAAAGGATAGAAAATATCTAAAAATATAATTTTTTAATAAAAATGTTGTTTTTTAACAACTTGAAACTATGTAAAAAAATGTTTTCAAAAACATGAATACTTTTTGTAATAATGAGTGTTTTATGATAAAAAATCACCCAGTATATAGTTAAATAATAATAGACAATAGTAATAGCTTGAATGTTTTCTTTTATTTCATCAATTATTGAAATGTCATATTTTGAGTTTCTAGCTTCTTTATTGTTATCACTAAAAATTGCAAATGAGTGGATATAAAATGTTAATTCATTGACAACATTACTATCTTCAAATTGTATCTAGAACTTTTTTAATTTTTCTGCTTGATAAATTGTATTTTATACATTTTGCTTTAGTTCAATGCAATACATTTAGTCTTTTGTAAAAATCTGCAATAACCATTAAATATATAGAAATATGCAAAAAAAAAATTTCACTAGTAATTCTAACTATTATGATTCATAAATTTTTCTAACAAAAATCTTAAAACGTAAAAATGAAAAAAAATATGCAATTACACAGAAAAAATCTGCTATATTTATAAATATACCTAGGACAAACTAATTCTTACAATCTATCAATTTATAAATTTTCATTAACAATAAACTGAATGTATAATATATTAATTTACATTCTGGATGAATGTAGTAATTAAAGACTGCACTTTTTACAATAATAGTTAAAATATATGCATGCATACATTTTATTTATTTAAAACTTAATGCAAATTTATTAGATTAGAAATGAATTAAAACAAAAAAGTTTACAATAGTTACAATACGTTTTATAATCTTTTTTTAAATATTTGCTTGTGTTGAAGAGCTCTTATTTTACAAGAAACACTTGAAAAACTTTAAACTTATTAATCATTTTTGTGAATAAATTGCTCACTTTATTAGTAAATGCCTTCATTTCAAATATTTTCAATTCTTAATTTTTTTCAATAATTTTACTTCCTTTTGTTTTAATTATTTAATTAGGGTTATTTGATGAATTATCACTATAGATTTTTACAGAGATTTTTAAGCCTATAAATTTGAAATTTTAATAGAAAATAAAACAAACACATACACATAACATGCATAGCATATGACTGTTATCAATAACACTGAATTACTAATTATTAACTCATTCTATACTCTACAATTTACACTTAGAACAAAAATGAAATATATGTTCAATAAATCAGGTAACATAATAAATCATAAGAAATAAAAAATAAAAACTGTATTTTTTGTGTAAAAACTTGTTCATACAATACATAATATCATATCAATACAAACTATTCTAAAATTTTAAATAATTCTGTATACCTACTAATGTTGAGTGTTATGTAAATAATAAATATAAGGATAAATATAATAACATTGTTAAAATTAAGTATAAGTTTTTTTTTAACAACAAAATTGTTTATGTCATCAATAAAACATAAAAACTAGAAGCACTATTTTGCTAAGATGAAACATATATTTTTGTTTTAATACCAATTATAAAATTAATTACATCACATCACAAGACAATGAACCTATATATTTTATAAACAAATAACTTAGATTTTGTTTTATTTTTGAATATTTTGAGTTTCATAAAATACCATTAAATGATCAATATTGAAGTTCTGGGGTCTGTTTTGAGTATCCAAACCAGAATACTTCTATAGTATTTCAAAGGTGCCTACATTTAAAATTGATATAATGTGAAATAAAATCTCTACAGTAAAATAAGTAGGGCTCTGGAGTCTGGACTTATTAAATTAGTATACCTATTTCAATTTAACCCGTCGTTGGTACATATATAGTTCGTAACATGATTGCTACACTGTGAGCGCCGCACTTTACAACTCACACTTTACTTTTTATATTATTATTAATTGATCGATTAACTTAAAAAATTAAACCATACTTAGAAATATGTATATTTTTATCCTTTACAAAAAAGTTAATAAGCACTTATTATGTACAGTTCATAATTTATAAAATAAAAATAAAAAACTACAATTTTATTTCAAAAAATTATTTTTACTTTATCATATGCTCGTAGTATGCTCCTTACATATTGACACGGTCATTTAATTGGTACTGTCGACTTTGTCTAACGATAACTGATAGGAAACAGCAAATAGCACAATAATTTATTTTTATAAATATTTATAGACATATTATTTGAAGGTATTTATAGTATCAGATTAATTCGATAATATTTGTACAAATAACACTCAAAATGCTATCTGTGTGAGCGGCGCGCTCACATGTGTACCAACGACGGGTTAATAAACAATACAATTATCAAATAAGATAGAAACAATGTTTTAGTAGTTACAAATTTAAAAACACAAAAAAAATTCAATTTACATATTGTACTGAAATTTTTATGATAACATTGTTTTTTGTACATATTTACTAGAAACATTTGGTATCTAAAATTTAATAATTTTATTATTATTTTAGATTCTTAACAGTCATGAATGTATTGATTTTACAATGATGTGTGTGGTTTTTTTTTGTCTGTAATCACGTTTTGAAGTATTAATAGTAATTTGATTTTTTCATATAGTTAGTACTTTTGGGGTCAAAAGTAAAAAATTTCCAATAGTTTTCAAAAGCGTCAGGAAAATCCTAAAAAAGTAACGGAAAAAACTGGAATTTTTACGCATAACCAGTTTCAAAATCGATTTTTTATTTTGCTGTAACTTAAAAACGAATCATTGTAAATACTTGAAGTTTTCACCAAATGTTTATATTAGCGATTTCTTTTTTAAAGGCTATTTAATGAAAATTGAAAGTTTTTTTTTTGAAATACCCATAAAAAAATTTGGTATTCAAAAAAATCTTTAAGATTTAATACAAAGTTTATTATAAGTTATACTTATCGTAGTAAAATAAAATCAAAAATCGTTAATCACAATTTTTGTTTATAAGCATTTAAAGTTCAAATATTTATGAAG
The DNA here is from genome assembly GCF_020882245.1 of Rhopalosiphum padi. Lineage (NCBI taxonomy): Eukaryota > Metazoa > Arthropoda > Insecta > Hemiptera > Aphididae > Rhopalosiphum > Rhopalosiphum padi. The sequence goes on from NC_083599.1 coordinate 45,052,281, forward strand.
TATGTCAAAATCGAGAAGAATTTGCAAGGAATTTTGAAGTTGAAAATTCATAACATTTTTGTGATTTATACCTAAGGTTAAAAAATCCAATAGAAGGTTCTTCATAAGTTTTTTTTTCAAATAACTGTAAGAAAAAATTCTAGTGTCAACTCAGTGTCAATACAGAAAAAATGTATGAGCGTATGAAATTTAATTTTATACGAAATCGCGTAAATAACGATATATTACAGTTTAAAAATAGGTATTAATATATCCTAGACTGACAAATCATCTCCATTCAGAATTGTTTTTCTTATACAATGATACCTATCATTGCATTCAAATTTAACACATCCATTATAGTGATCTACTTTCCACCTCTATTATACAGCAGAGCGATATCCACTTGTACACCCTTTTTTCCATTTAAAAGCAGTAAAATATTTAATAATTTTATTGTTAACATAATATATATGTACAAACACTAGTTCAATTATAATTGACAGTAATCATATAAAAACAAGAAACTGGACAAGAAACTTCCAAGTTTTTTTCTTTAAAACAACATATTGTAAGGTGACCAGTCATCACTAATTAATTATGCACCCTAATATCAGTCCCATCTCTCATATTTTGAATAATCTTGTTTACATAACCTAATTATTTTTATTAACTAATGAGCTCATTTTAATTGTGCACCTAAAAATGAAAACATAGTTTTTATTTCAATTTTTATTTGTGTATTTTCCATAGGCACTTAATTAATTATTTTATATTTTTAATGTAAGAATTTTAGTTGCATATTTACATGTATATAAAGTTTAACAATTTTTTGTGCATATTAATATAATTTTAGTTGCATAATTACATACATTTTTGCATGCATATTTTCATGAAGATGAATTCTGCAATTCCTGATCTGTAGTATTTAATATGTATTTGTAACAACTAAGAAATTACTGAATAACAGAAAAAAAATGCTGTTATTCTGTTATTTCTGTTGTTGGTGATTTGAATGCACTAACTCTTATATTATATTTATCCTATAACATAAGTTAATTTATTTTTAAGCTTAAAAACTGTTTTTTTTTTTTAAATACTGTTATTTGATAATGTTAAATAAATTATTTATTATGAAACTATAAATAACTTTTAAGTCCTCTAAGTTTCTGCGGATATTATTATTTCTGTTTTGATAATTTTTGTTTTGCCTGAAGAAAATATGTTCAAGAAAATGCCTATCTAGATTTTAATTGTTCTATAAAGCGATTGGAATAGAATGAAAATTGGATTTTTAATTTTCCTCCCAGTTGATTGGGGATATATTATTTTGATTTGCGTTTTGGAAAATTGTTTCTAGATAAGCAAATTAGAACATACTTAGACATTATACCATTGTAGACGACTGATTAATATTTACATTATTAACTTCCATTAAAGACCATTCTTATTTTTTTTTATTATTCTAAATTATTACGGTAAACACCATTTTTATGATTAAAAAAGTCAAAATAAATTTATAATCCTTAAAATCTTCCCTATGGTTGCACTACTAGTTATAGAACACAACACTAACTATAAAAAAAAATATATAATTATATTTATAAAAAGGCTCTACAAGTCCTTATCGAGTAAATTTATAAACTGCAGATTGGCGTGATATATGTATAGGCGTAAAATGTGTCAATCTACAAGTACAATATACCTATATAAAAATAACGATAATAATATTGAACGAGCATGAAGTACTCACCTATTATGGACTGTAAAATTCCTGAAAATTTCTGGGACGGGATGATGAAAAAAAATGGTTGGGCGTGCGATAACAATATTTAACACGCTCGATCAGAACATTGCATAGTGATTTTTGTTTCCGCACAAAACCCCATCTATTATTCGGACCCGACGCCGCACGAATATTTACGTGGTCCAACCAGGCCGGTACTGATAACGCGCAAGTGAAAAGCGTATGCAAACGAGGTGAGAAAGACGTAAAACTGTATAAAAACTCATTGGTCGGATAGTGGGTGCTATCATATTATACTATCGATCTGGTTGATTGATAAGTGATAAGGATAACTTTAATATCGATTGGTGAGGCCCAACATATTCGGTACTTCGATAGTTTTACCTATTCCGTTGTTACTTTTAACTTATATAAGTTACTAATATTACTAATGTATTTGTTAGTTTATTACCTTCTTAATGGGACGTAATAAATTGTCACTAATCGGATACTTTTAATTATGAACTGTTTGGTTATAGGCTTATAGCATTTCGATAACATTAAACCTTTTCGACTTTCATTTCACTAATCGATAGGTGTTATTCAGTAAGTTTTTCTTATCGTAAAACCACTATTCAGGATGGGCGATAGCTTTCATGGTTCTATAACCATAAGTGCTGGGACGGTATAAAGCTTCGGGTGATATTAGCCGTCATCGCGTTCATATCGCTCGGCCACGTCTCAGTGGTGACCAAACACCGATTCGGAGAGATCAATGTTCTCTGTATTCGTCAACATTTTTTACACAACATGTATAATATTTATCGACTTGTATCAATGTTGAATGTACCTATCATATAAATCTGGTGATTTCTGGTCGGGTCTTACTTTAGCAGAGCTGTAGTCTGTGCGTGTCTACTTAATTATTTTATGTCATTATTAATATCACTCGACCGTCGATAGCAAATTAGGATCGTGTCCGTCGTAACATATTTTTTGTGTGTGTATGTTTTATGCGAATGTGAAAAATGTATAATCAGTAATATTTTCGTTTTACAGTTGGAAGGGGGGGACGTCAGTGGTTGAGTAGAGTAATATAATTTTATTATAGTAATTTACACTATACACAAAACGTGTGCCCACTAACATCTTTGCAAAATATTTCAACTACTATTCAATTTATTTGAGCAGACGGTTCGAGTATTCAGAGGGGGAAGCACGCGTCGTCGATGGTTTAATTATAATAATATTGTCTTTTTATTGTGTTGCCTCGTTTAGCCAAACCAAAACTAAAAAAAATACGAACAATAGAGCAATTATTATCTTCCGCCCGATCAATTAGCACAACATTTGAATAATTATTTGTTAATTTGCAACGCTCTGTCAAGGCTTTTTTTCTATTATTTTAATTATAAGGTTTTTCAAACGTTTTGTAAAAATACACTATCTTAATTTCACTAGTATCAATGGCAGCTATCTACTGGTGATTAAGATTTTAATAGTAAAATCTTCCCTTGAGGTTAAGTAATTTAGTAAAAATCGTGAATATGTCTTTAAACGGCAAAGAAGTTTCATTCACATCATCGGACGCCAGTAATGAAGTAAGAATTAAATTATGTTTGGCTCATTCTATGGTTTTTAGTGTAGTGTTTAAATCTTACTTTATTTTTAGAAAATCACTGCTGCAAAAATGCCCTACAAGAGTTACAGACCTAGGTCTGTGTCTACCTGTTCAACAGATTCGTGTAGTTCTGGTAAGAATTTTCTATGGCTTAATACTTTTTTACCATCTATTGATAGAAATTAGATGGATTTCATCAGTTTTACACACATTCTGTCATAAAACTGTTAAATTTTGATTAGTTCACAATTTCTAAAAGTATTTACCACCATTAATATTATTAATATAAAATATATTTTAGGTATAATTTTACTCCATGTTTAAAATATGTAATAGTAGTTAATCAGGTAGTAATAAACATAAATGTTCTAGATAAGCAAATACATATTGATGAATTATAAAAAAAAATATCTGATGGGTACCTAGGTACTTCAATTAAAATTTATTGTATTTATGTATTGTAAATAATGTTTATGACTATATTACCTACTCATTTAAAATTGCCTTTAAAAAAATTGTGTTAAAATACTTGAATTAAAAATTATTTATATTTTACTTACAATAGCAATAACACAACAGGTCAACATTTTAATAATTTTGTGTTTAGTAGAACCAATATTATGCTAACTTTAGTGTTAGAGTTAATTGACCTATTATCAAACTTCAATTGGGAACATTATACATATATGTTTAAACAGTGGCTTTTTTACAATATTTAGTTTATTTTTCAAAATATGAATATGTATAATATTACAATTAAAAAATGTCTCAGAAAAACTAAAATATCCCAAAACTGTTAATATAAAAATTCTGATAATGTTTTTAACTTAAAGTTTGATAATAATTAAAAAGTCAATTCACTCAAATATTAAAGTTAACAACCATGGACTAAGATCTTAGTCCGTGTTAACAGCACAAGATTAAACCTGCTTAACAAATTTTCTGTGTAATACTCTGTTAGAGAGAAAATAAGTAATGTGGTGACATTTCTTTTAATTTACTACATTTTCTATTCTGTTTGTTAATACATATGTTCTCCAGTGCTATATCTAATATTTTTGTATAGGTATCAAATCAGCTATTTTTAATGAAACAATTTTCCTTATTATTACAATTAAAATTACAATTTTTATTTAAAAAAAAAATCAATTATTGATATTTCACTTTTTTTTAGTTATCTATTTTAATGAAACATAATTATTAAATTATTTGTTATTATTTTATTGTTATAAAAATATATTTCTTTACCAAATTATTTAATTAAACACATAATATATTTTCACAGCAAGTCTATCTGAAGATGATATTCCAGTTAGGTCTAAAATACAACAAAATAGTTCTGGATTTAGTGATTTTTGCATTAAAGATATTAGACTTAAAGACTTTGGAAGACGTGAAATCGAATTTGCTGAACAAGGTAATACACACTTATATTTATATTAGTTGAAATAATAATTGCAATTTTTTTTAACATTAATTCATTTTATATTTGTGGATTTATTCATACATACAAATAAAAATCTTCATTATATAATATATGACTACTACTAATTAACAATTTAGTTTAATATATTTTGTCCTATATTTTTTAATAATACATTTTTATAAACCATTAATATTTTTCATTTTTCTATGCTAATAACATTTTTTGATGACACCAATTAAGAGCAATAGATGTATTGTCATAATTTTAGCTATGTAATTTGAGATATTTTAAAAGACAAACATTTTACAGTTCAATAATAAATAATGTGTCTTCAATGTTGTGATGATACAAAAAATTTTAATAATATAGTATGGTAGGTTATTACTATTACTTATGTAGTATATTACTATACAGTATACAGATTATGGGTTGATAAAGTTACCAATTTTCTTTTTTACTAGATGAATACCAAATCAAATCTTAAAAAAAAATTATTAATATTTTTCATTGTTAGTTAAATTTTTAATAAGAACTACATTTAAAGTCAAAAATAAAAATTACCTAATGATACCTATACTTCCTATGATTTCATTAACATATCTAAACATATATTTTTATATGAATATGAATATAAATAAAATAATATATTTTATCATAATATTTATTTTTTTAATTATAAAAAACAATAAAATAAATGGCATGCTAACTTGAAATTTATTTCAACTACTTAAATCAATTATTTTTTAATCTATATAATTTTTGTTAAAGAAAATATCTTTATATTTAATTTAAGAAGTAAAATCATGTTACTCTAAATAATAATTATTTTTATATTATATTCTAAACATTTAAAAAGGTTAACCGCTAATTATTATTAATTAGTTTCAACAAATGTATTAATAATATTAACAATGATTGCAGTATTTAAAACCATTTTATGAGTAGTGGGGCATGAAATCCAAATATTTTAATTGTTTGAATATCCGGGTATTCAAATTCTGATTTTAATAAAGTTCTTATTCGGATCTAAAGATTTATTTTTATTTTTTTTTTAACTAATAATTATTTTTAATTTATTTATTTGCCACTGTCATAAAAATTATTTAAATAGGTAATTAATTTTATAACCTAGTACAAGATAACAATGGTACTCAAAATTCATTGGAAATAAAGCATATTTTAAAACATTTGTACAAGTTAAATTTATTTAAATATAAAAATGGGGCACTGAATGACAAAATTGAGTCAGATATCTAAATTATTTGGATAATACTTGAAATCAAATTATCAAATCCGAAGTTCATAAATTCAGATAAAATATTAATGTGCGCTTCATTATTTATATATAATATATACTACACACAACATATGAAAGCGTTAACTAATTTTACTATAGAATGTAAACCTATCATCTTTGTAATAGTTTTCTTTATTTACTGTGAATTGTGATATTCCTAATTATTTTAAAAACATACATTTTGTTATTTTTATTACCTGACATTTATTTAGTAATTTATAGGGAACAGATTTTATTGTAAATACATATTTTTATTGGAATGAGATATTTTAAATCTGATAAAAAATTTGTACGATTTAGATCATTCTAATTGAAATAAACCCAAATTTATCTAATATATTTAGGTATAAATTCATATTTTTACATATTTTAGTAATTTTTGATGTTTTCATTGATTTTAGGTGACGTTTAACATCATCTGCTTCATCTAAAACAAAAAGATATGTAATTTTTGATAAAGATATTTTAATAGGAAAAATTCAACAAGGATCTCCCAAAATCTAATACATTCCTTCTGATATAGTGAATAAAAATTATGCCCCCATTATGTTGATGTGAAACGGTCTTTTAACCAATACAAAAGTATTCTCCCACCAAACCATCATAATTTTTTATTTGAAAACCTATAACAATATTGTTTCTAATTGATTTGTTCCGGAATAATATTCATAATTCTATATATCTACATCATTTGTATTACTTTTATTTAATATTTATGATTATAAAATATTTATTTTTAGTAATTTTCAATTCTAATACATTTTTTCAATATTTACATCTTTTGGATTTTTTATCCCATATTTTAAGAAAAATTGATACATATATTGATTTTTTTATTACAACAAAATCTGTTCCCTAGAATTTAGTTTTCACTAAAAGTATAGTTATATTTTTGTCTATTAATAATTTGACATAATCAACACTGAACTTTTAATAATCATTTCACTTAGTTCAGTGTTTCCCAAACTGTAAGGCACTTAACAGGGGAGGTGCTAGGTAGTAATTTATATTGTACTTATACACTATAGGCACTAACATAGTACAGTAGTGTCACGTAATCCTAAGGGAATTGGGGAAAGGGGTCATTCGGATTACCTATAATTTTGATACAAAATTGTCTTGCAATAAATTTAAACTTACATATTTATTTTATTAATTTGTATATAAACTATTTGAGTACAATAATTATAATAATTGATAGCATTTTTTTTTTTAATTAATTAAAATTATTATTATTATTTTAAATTATAAAAATACTCTTTTATTATTGAAATATTGAGTATTTTTTTTTGGATACTGGTTTTCTCTAATTTCTCCGGTTGTAATAATTGTTATGATTATTATTATTTTTTGGTCTATATAAGTACAATAATAAAATGGTGGAGATGTACACTCAAATTTTCAGATTAGTCTATGTTTGGATTACCACAATGCTACTGTAAAATACAGTGAAAAAAAATTTGTTTCATTTATTCAAGGGAGCCACGATAACATATTTTTATATTTGGGGATACACGAACCAAAAATGTTTGAGAACCACTAACTTACCTTAATAAAGTTATTAATATTTTATAATTTGGATAACATAAGAACATCTCATGTATATCAAAATAAATTAATATTTTTAAATATACAGAGTGCGGCATAAGTCGGTTCCCGCTGTCTTGTTATCGAAAAACTGCTTATTATTATTATTATTATTATTAACAGCGGGAACCGACTTATGCCGCACTCTGTATATAAATATTATATATTATACATTAACTGAGAATATTCTTACTCATGTTAACTACTAAAAAAATATAATTGAAAATGACAGAACACCTTTATTATTTATAATTTTACAATATAGCAAAATTTAATTTTTATATTCATTATTTTTATGCTTTTAAGGATTTCAATGTACTCGTAGGTTTTTTAAATCAAGTATGTTCTAGGCATGTGTCTGTAATATCATTCAATCCAAACTAGTAATGCTATAAAAATCTGAAAACATGTTTAAATTTGTTATGAAATATAAAAAATATAAACTAACTTATAAATTTTGTAAAAGGTGACAATTTGACAAAATTTGAAATTAGGGTCTCGATTTATATTTCATATCTTATTGGTACCATAAATATTAAAATTGTATATTCTTAATTGAAATATAGGTATGTTAGTGTTGAACCCCAATGACAATGTAATTCGTAATAATATATTTTTTAATGCTTAATCTGTCATAAAATATCGTACAAATTGTTTTTATTATAAAGCTTATTTTGCAAAATAATAAAAAAAATAATATCTTATCCAAATCTTATCATATTTAATTTTAAAATAATTTTTATTTATTTATTGTTGAATTGTATAGACAAAATTGTATGTAATTTAACAGATTAGTAAATTGACAATTAAAATGAATAGCATAAGTATACTCTATGTTAGTAATATATTAATACTTAAAATGTTCATATAGAAATGCCTGGTTTAATGTCTCTAAGGAAACAGGTGATGGAAAATAAGCCATTACGAGGAGCCAAAATTATTGGATGTACACCTATCACTGCACCAACTGCTGTTAGTTAAATAAAATATTTTTTTGTACAATTATCAATTATTGAATATTATTTTTATTATTTTATAGGTATTAATTGAAACATTAGGTTCTCTAGGCGCTGAATTGAGATGGTGTGCTTGTAATATTTATTCAACACAGGTACTAATAAAAACTTTATTTCAACTAAGTATTTATTCATTACATAACTGTATAACTATAAGTGATCACATTTTAAGAATATTTTAAACATTTATTTATTTTTAGAATGAAGTTGGTGCTGCTTTAGCGGAAGCAGGTAATAATGGGCATCACAAGTTATATTACTGATATGAGAAAAATGAGGTACATGAGATACTATGCTGAAGTGTGAACTCTGTACAATCTTATATCTGTTTGGTGAATGTATGAAGTTTTGGATGAAGTGGTGTTGCATATTTTACAAAATCTTTATTAGTTAAAGATTTGGTACTTCTACAAATCAAACCATTTATACAACTTTTCCAATCACAAGTATAAATTTCTCAACACAAAGGAATAACTTCATTTCTAAAACTACCTTTTAAATCGTTCTGCGTTCACGAATCTCCCACAGTCCATGTTCTACAATTATTTCACTCTTTAGAACTTATATACTAAACAACCTTTTGGTATCAGTTTTGCCATGGGTTATATATTAAGAAAATTTGGCTTTGTATTCACTTGGACTGTCATTCGATGTATGCAAAATAGAAGCGTCTTTTGTTTAATGAAGTATTAATTACAAATTATATATTGGATAGTTTATTTTTGAATCAATTTAATATGTATGTACTATGTATCTATACTCTATAACAAATGAGAAGGAATCGTGACAGTTACTAAGTATACCAGCTAATACCTTTACTCATTTGAAGTATTAGGTTGATAAAGAAGAGAAATTTGTGTGTACAGTATGCTTTTAAGGTTTAAGTGATTAGGCCACTAGTAAGCACAACCTTAATAATTATTAAAAATAACTCAACTATCATTGTTTTTAAATAGATATTTTTAATTTAAAGAGTGTTATAACTGATAATTAATGTAGTTTACATAAGCATATCTTTTTGATAACTATTAATTCTTCTTTATTAAAAAAAAAAAGTTATGTTACTACGCCTCTGATAATGAATATTAGTGGTTCCTTCTCATTTATAATTGAGTATATAAACATATATTTTTATAAGTTTCAGTACTTGGTACAAAAGTTTACAACCATTATTTTGTAACATGTTTATTTGTTAGAAATTAAAAAGATAAATTGTTAATTTATTATTAATTATATTTTGTTAATTTCATTCATATTGATTTATTCATTTATTATTAAATTGCTTTATTCATAATACTATTATTCAAAGCTTTAAACATTTTTTTCTCGTAGTTATTTTAAATAATTAATTAACTTTATTGTTATTTTCTTATTACAAAATGTGTTCCATTATTTTTATGTATTTTTCAAATATTTTTAAGGGGATTGGAAGCGGTGATTTACTGTCTTTGTCTTACACACGTGGAACATAGGAAAAATAGCTATACGCACCTGACAAAAATTAAGGTACTTCTAGTTGTTTGATTTAAAATATCTAAAGATGATTGAATTGGTATACAAGTTTACTTTGTATCGGTCGAAGCATATTTTTAATATATTTAATAATAAAAATTGACAAATTTATAAAATTTAAAATATTTATTCTCATCAAAATATTTATTTTAAATAATAAAACAATCGGAAAACTGATGCAAAGTAAACTTGTATACCAATTAAAACATCTTTACATATTTCAAATCAAACAACTAGAAGTACCTTAATTTTTGTCAGGCATATAGCTACGTTCCACGTGTTAGACAAAGACAAAAAGTCACCGCTTCCAATCCCCTTAATTCTGTTATGTTATTGAACTGTTTTATTTCTTACACATTTATATTATTATTATTATTATTTTATTTTTTATCAAAAATAGCTTTTTGTGTACTTGATATCCTATGTACTAGGCTAATGCAGAATAATATTTCATAATCCTTGTATCGTAAATGTGTGGTTAATATTTTTCCAATATTTTTTGGTGGTAGAGTTATTATCCTTTTATCAATATTTGCTACTAATAAATATATATTTATTTTATACTAAAAGATAATACTTAGCCAATGTTAAAAATAACAATAACTTTTCAATTGCTAGACAGTCTGAAATTAACGTGAACATACTGACATATCAATGTCAAATTTTAATTTGAGAGTGCAATTATACTTATTTTACACAAGTCAAATAATAATTTGGTAATATTCTTTTAACATTTTTATATCATCTTTATGGTTTCTTAATAGACTCGCAAGACATTTTAAATTGCATAATCGAGCAAATGCATAGCAAGTATAATTTATTGTTTTTACAGTAGTACCTTGTGATCCAAAATTGCTGTTTCCCTGAAAGTTTTCATTTTTTTTTTCAATTAAATTATAACAGTTTTAAAATGATAATTTTTATCTGCATGTTTTTTTTATTAATAAAAAAATTGAATTGTTTAATGTTAAACCAAATTTCATAAAGATCTATTATAAAATACATTTTTTCTTTGAAACTTATTTTTACACTAACAGTATAATATACTTTAGTAACTAAATATAGGGTGATGACATTAACAAAGTTAAACATTTTTGTTTGGTAATAACAATAATGAAGTATATATATGATAAATATACTTATGACCTCCTATGACATTGCCTACTAAATATATCACAAATATAATTATAAAACTACAAAAAATTGTACATTATATGACATCACCATGCATTTTTGACAACTGAAATAGGAAATAACAACAATCAAACAAATAATACTAATAACAACTTTTAAAACATAGCCAACGTTATTTTTTTTATTTTATGTATAGTGGACTAAATATCTACAAAAGTACCACGAAGAACTATGATTTTTTTTTTTTATTAATGCAGTTACTAAATTTTAGGATTTCCAATATTTGCATGGCGAGGTGAATCTGTTGATGATTTTTGGTGGTGTATTGAAAAATGTTTTGAAGGCAAGAATTGGAAACCTAACATGATTTTAGATGATGGTGGAGACGCAACTAATTTTTGTCAAGCAAAATATCCTAGTATTTTTAAAAATTTAATTGGTAAATATCTACACGCAGATCATAGTTAATAATTATTTATTTAAAAAAAAAATTAGAAGTTGTGTGTTTTGAATTTTTAATTAAAACTAATATTTAATTTAGTTTGTTTTAGTTATCAGAATATTATTTATTATCACTTTTAGTTATTGGTATGCAAGATATTTCACCAACCTGTCTCTCTATCTCACAACAACCAGTATAAAAACCTTATTCCTTGTTTGCAGTAGATTTTAGAATTAAATTTGAGTAGGATTTTTTTGTTATTTTAATAAATTTAAACAAAATAATATTGCCATATTAATTTTTATACCTTGAATTAAAATTAAAATATTAAAGGATATGGTCAAAAAGTCATTGATTAAGTGTCCTTAATTAAATTTAAAAAAAAATTGATTTACCTTACATAGTTTTAGTCTAAAATATAGTGTAGTGGGAAATCTAGAAAAGAGTACATGTTGTTATTGGTAATAATAAATATCGGAAACATTTATTTTATATGCATACAAATACCAAATTAATCGATAAATTTAATCTGATTTATTGTAAAAAAAATTTCATGATAACTGGGAGTACACTAGTTTTGATTTATTAAACTTAGGCTGAGCAAATTTTATCTTAATTTGATAGCAACAATATATTATTGTATTTGGAAAGGAATATTAAGAAGTGCTACACTTACAATAATGTTGATAAAATGTTTTTAAATATGTGTGCGCTGAAAAAAATAATATAATAATTTATATTTTTTTTTAATATTATCAGCTGGCAGTAAAATTGATTTACAAAACAAAATAATCTCAAGTTAATATTTATCAAAATTCAAAATAATATGTTTTATCAAAAGTTATGAACTAGGAAATGTATACATAATATTGTTATCATCAATGAAAAAAAAAATTATTTTGATGGTTAACTTAAAACATTTTTTATAACAATACTTTAAATCTATTCTTCAGATCGTTAAAATTATGTAGTAAAACTCTTTTCTAACTTAGGTCACTTAGGATGTATCGTTTTATTTAAATAAATAAAATTTTAGATTCAAACTTTTACAAACTAACTTTTATAAAAATAGTAATGAAAAATAAATTAGTATAGAGACATTTAATAACAAATTTTTATTTTTATTTAATGTTTATTAGGGATAGTTGAAGAGAGTACAACTGGCATTCATCGTTTATACAAATTGTTGAAAGCAGAAAAACTTTTAATGCCAGCTATTAATATCAATAATTGTGTGACAAAAACTAAATTTGATAACCGTTATAGTTGTAGGGAATCTGTAATTGTAAGGTATGAATATAATTGTTATTAATTTATTAATGTATCTTACAATTTTATTATAAGTTTATATTTTATATTAAAATAGCTTAAAAAAATGTACCGATTTGATGTTTGGTGCAAAACAAATTGTATTATGTGGTTATGGAGAAGTGGGTAAAGGATGCTGTCAATCTTTAAAGGGACTTGGTTGTATAGTTTATGTCACAGAAATTGATCCAATATGTGCTTTGCAAGCATGGTATGTATTGACGGTTTTTTTATTTTTAATATTAACTATTATTACATAAATACGTAATAATAATTTAAAAGGTATCAAAACAAAATTACAATAGAATAAAACTCATTCAATGTTATTATAATTTATAAAGATTTAAAATGGTGCTATTTACTATTAAAGTACACTTTTAAAGAGGCTAACAACTAAATATATTTGGTATATTATCTATAGATAATATTTATTGGGACAAATGAATCCTGTATATATTTTAAACTATAAAATTATATTTTACACGGACTAATAAAAAAACTGAGACTGATTTTAATGATTTTTTCTATTTTATTGTTTCAGTATGGATGGATTTAAAGTTGTTAAGCTTAATGAAGTTATTCGGCAAGTGGATATTGTAATTACAGCTACTGGTAATAAAAATGTAGTTGTTCGAGAGCACATGGATAAAATGAAGTCCGGTTGTATTGTGTGTTGCATGAGTTATTGCCATAATGAAATTGATGTGGTAAGTAATATTACTTAAAAAAAATTTTGTTTTCTAATATGTTATATATGTATATTTTTCCTTATTCATAGCAATAAAAATGTTAAATTATGATTTTTTTTTTATTTCTTAAAACTGACATATACATCAACAAATAAATATATCATTATAAGTGTATTAATAAAATATTGTAACATTTAGATGGTTTGACAAACATTTTAAATATTATAAATAGTATCCCTTAAATATATGTTTATAACTTAAATAATTTTATTTAAAAAATCTCTAGTGTTTTTAGTATCAACTATATTACCTTAGTAACTACTATGACTTACAGATTTAAATTAGGTATACTTAACTTAAAAAAAAAACTTACCAACAATTTTACAAACATGAATATAAATGGTGCAATTTTTGTTATGTTTGATAAATCAATCAGTAAGTACATTAGACAATAAAATATAAAAAGCTTGCTCATCAAAATTATATTGTATTAAAATTATACATTTATTTATAATAGATAAAAATAATTTTAGTATTTTATATTGATAATCAAACTTGAATCCATATCAATTTATAATCAGGTTGTGAATCATAGTATGTTTTAGTAATTAATTTAAAAAAAATAACCATCACCTTTTTTTAATAATCGACATAAAAAATATTTAACTAGTATTCAAGTACATAAATATATTTTTATTGTTATAAATTATTATATTACTTATATTTGAAGCTAAAAGTTTTCGGAACTCTTAATATTTAACGTAAGAGATTAGAGAATATGTTTATCTAATTGCTCTAATTGAATTTCTTGAAATTTGAAAAGGAACATACCTATTTACTGTAATTTAATGAAAATGTTACGTATTCGATGCGTCATACTGACCATGGCTAAAGAGTAAATGCTAAGATGACAGCAATATTACTAAAATCCGTTTTATGAGCACATTTGTGGAATAATGAACAAGTCCTAATTAATAACATGATAATATAAAGTAAGTTGGCTAGGATTTTTATCGGCACAAATCTAAGAGTATTTAGCTATGATAGCCATGACGAAACTGAAAAAAACCCCATGGAAAAAAGACTGACAGAAAATTCACGAAGGAAAAAAACTTATAGGACCAACAATACAACATATATAGAACATAATAGAAGCGACGATCGAACAGCTGATCGATTTGTTTTCATTTTGCCAGAGATTCAGCATGATGTTGACAGCGAAGAAGGCGTCATCATGGAACATCAGAGTTCAAAATGACGTTACGGCTACAACATCATGCCGAGCATACAGCAAAATTTCAAGACCAAAATGAAATATTTATCAGTGAATATTGAATAATGAGATTTCGATAGCTGTCGTTTCTATTATGTTCTATGACACAACTGGAGGATGGAATTATAGATTCTCCTATATTGCAGTTCTTAAATAACCATCTACAGTCTACACATTTGGACTTAGATAAAGAAAAAAACTAGAAGTTTCTGTAGATGATAACAAAAAAAGGCAGTACTATATAACCAATAAAATTATAAAAGAAAATTAACAGTAAAAAATCATTAAAACAGCTATGCATAGACTACAACGAAGGAAAAAGAAAAATTGAAAAATTCTTAGACTATTTTATTTAAACACAGATTGAACTCGATTAACTTTGTTAGCATTGTAAGCTTAAATTATTAAATTTAGGATTATATAATTATTTTATGAAATAACAAATGACAAATCACATATCACGATTATTGTTATTGTTATGACGTAATCATTAACATATTACACGAAGAAAGGACGTCGTTGAACTGTGCGGTGTGCAGATGTAACTATAAAAGCTGTCCAGAGCTAGTGTATCCGCCAAATTACACTTCGGGCAGTAGTGATGTCGTTTTTATGTTTACAGCATAGGAAATTTATTGGTTTTTCATTATTTTAATTTAAATATTGAAGCTTATAAATAATTATTATAGAAAAACATTTTAAGACCAAATTTTCAACTATCGAATTAATGTATTTCCAATAATATATTACTTAGGGAATAAGAAAAATATTTTTATTTTGACTACTTTCTAATTTGTTATATTTATTATTTAATAATATTAATACTTTCGTATTATCATGACACACATGTATGCATTGGTTATTAACACGACTAAAGATAAACTGGTTACCCGGCTATTTCTGATAAGGTGATATGAAGACATATCCAAGTTTGAAGACTAACAAAAATCTGTGGTTATTTTTACAGCTGTTTGTCTTAAAATTTAAATTGAGGTAACTAATGAAGTTTTATACATATCTGAAATTATCATTAATTATTGCTTATACATTTGACTAGTGATTTGTTAAAATATAAATGCATTGATATATAATATTTTATATTATTATAAAATATTTATTATTTAAAATTAAAAAGCATTTAAAATAATATTTCTTATGCTAGATGTCAATAATTGTTTGAAATACACTTAATTATTCAAATATTTGATAGAAGAAAATTTGATCTTGGAACTATGTAATTATAAATAATTACTAATTATTCATAAAATATACCATTTATGTTATAATAATAAAACATAACCATACATTTTCTAATCTGTGCGTAGTATTATAAAAATGATTACTACCAGGCCTACAAAATTGTGATATGGCTGAATTGAATTATTGCAAACTTGAATGTGGTATTTAGTTAACATTTCAGAAACTTGGATTAACAAATTTATTACCTTGCAGAGACTTGTTTCTCAGAGAACTAAATTTCTGATCTCTGTTAACAAAAACCAATCAGCTAATCGAGTGTCATTTCTATTTTGTACTTTGTTACTACTGTCTTGAGCACATTCTGATGAATGCATTAGATTTGGGCCATATTTTTGTTTACATCGGCTGTCCATGATCGGTGTCCTTTCATCTGATGTTCACAGGTGTCAGAATAAATTACATTGAACGTTTTATAATATTGGATAATATATAAATATATATATGAATATTTGTACATAGTCTTTTTGATACGTTGATGTATAATTATATAGTTTGTTAAAAAATGTGAAAGCAAATTTTAAGTATATTCATTATACCAACATGGTTACACTCAATTAATTTATGGAAAAAAATTAAAGAAAAACACTAACTTATTTATTTATAAAACATTTAATCTTAAATCATTAAACATTTTTTTATGAAACCTAAAAGTTATAATAAATTTAAATACCATTGCTAGATAGTAAATATTATATTATATACCCTTAGACATACATTTCATATATTAATATATAATATACATAACCTATATTATTATTAAATACTTACAAAAATTAGTTTCAGAATTTAAATAATAATTATATTAATTTATTTTTATTTCCAACAAAGGCTGCTTTACGCACACCAGAGCTAAAATGGGAAAAAGTTCGTTCACAAGTAGATCACATCCGTTGGCCTGATGGAAAAACCATGATTTTACTTGCTGGTGGTCATCATGTAAATTATACGTGTTCTAGCATTCCATCATTTGTCACTTCCATTACTGGTACAACTCAGGTAAATGTTAAATTCAAATTGTTTTCATTGCAAATAGTGTATTTTAATACTCATATTTTTTTTTTAAGATACTAGCCTTAATGGAATTATTCAACGCTCCAATTGGTCGTTACAAGAGTGATGTTTATTTATTGCCAAAAAAAATGGGTAAATTATCATTTAATTATTATTTTATTCATAAATTTTAATATTATCATTTGGTTTTAGATGAGTATGTAGCAAGTCTTCATCTGGCTACATTTGACGCTCATCTTACAGAACTTAGTGATGAACAAGCCAAGTATATGGGTTTACCAAAAAATGGCCCATTTAAACCAAATCATTATAGATATTGATTTATACTTCAACAACTCTGGTTTAGAAGAAATACAATTTCTTATTCTCCTTTATGGATGATATATTATTATTATTTTTATTCACTTGCATATTAACAAGGTGTCCTGAGACTAATTTGGAAGTGATAAAAACTTTAAAATTCCAGAAAAAAAATATTAAATTTTACACAACTTATATGTACGATATCGTATATTTTATACATTTGATATTAATTAATCAATAATATTATCTATATTTTTATTACACAATCACCAAATAATAGAGAATGCATAATATAAAATATTAGACCAAATTTGTCAATTAGATGTCAATTAGAATATAGTTGTTTGGCATGTATGCACTATGCACATGTTTCAAAATATCAATAGAAAAAAAAGTCTCATTGATCTAATTTATAAAAAAATATCATTCATGTGTTTATTAGGAGCATACCTTGTTCAACTAATCAATTATGCACCCCCTAATAAATTTGGTATCTATACAGTTCAATTTTTACTTTTATACATATATATTATAATATGTTGTATAATTTGATCCTTGTGAAGCAAGAACCAATTTTTTTATTATTATTTTCTTCTTTCCAATTATTTATGAAAAATACAGACTTTTGTGTCAATAAGCAATTATACCGAATATTTTTATATTTATTGGAATTAGATATTTTGCTATCTTAAGTTAAAGTCTAGCTTGTTTAAGAATATTCATAAGAATAACAAACACTAGAATATTTTAAAGATTGTATCATAATGAAACTTCAATTAATATAGATGTTAAATGTTAACAATTTTTATATAAAATGTATTGCAAGTTCAGTAAGCTTATTTTATAACTCGATCTGCCAGAGACTAAATATTTTTGATTGGTGTATTTAACTTGAGAAATCCTCATAAAAAATCTATATTATATTATAATAATAAATACGTAGTAAAGGAATAATAAATTGAAACGAAAAAGTCTGATAAAAAAAGTTCAAAAAATAAAGGGATGAAAAAATATATCCTTTCATAATATCGATCCTCTATTTTAAAAATGAAATGATATGTATTATTAATAGTATTATTTTAAAGTATGTAGGTAATCTATATTTGCATAATATACTTATATTATTGAAAAATAAGATTTACAAAATGTCTCTTTCAATGTAAAGATTCTAAACTTAATAAAAAAATGTTTTATTATTATTTATGTGAGAATATATAAATTAATTACTCCTGGCGTGATATTTAATTAATAAGTTTTAAACCTTACATTACCTAATTTAATTATATTTATATTATTATAGGTTTTTTTATGAAATCAGATTTTTTTGGTGAAAATAACTGTTAAACTATTTGTTTAGAGTATCTGCACTGCTTAAGCTAGGAAGCATACTGGGTTGCCAATCCATTTTGAATTCATCATTCAATCATTTATGCGCCAAAAGAATTTTAATGAATATATAAAGCTTCATACAAGTTCTTTACTGAGTATGTTTCTTAGCTTAAAATGGGTATAGATTTGTTTTAATGAGATTTATGTTTGTTTTGTTATCAAATATATTTTTTTAAATCATATTTGTGAAGACAAAGTAAAGTTAAAGTTCATAACATATTTTATATAAATATGTGGTTTAATATTTTTTATTTCTACACTAATAATTTATTAAAATTTTACTTTGCCTGTTTGAAAATTGTTTACATTGTAATATTAAATTAACTTTTTTGAAAAAAATTATTTTAAAATGAACTTTTTTTTACCAACTCCTTTCCTGTACAAGTTAACCTTTTGTGACTTACAATATTTATTTTTTAGTTAGGTTTGTCTAACCAAATATTTGTATTAATTATTACTCATTAGTTACATTAATTAATCACATAGTATTTTAAATTAACCATGAACATTATTTTCTTTTGCTAGTATCCATGTTGAATAAACTTCAAATGAATAATGGATAATAGAAAAATTAATACATCATTTATATAGTATATTAATATCTGGATTTTGGACAGTATGAATAATTTTAAAAGGAACTTCTTTGGTCTAGATAAAGAATTGGTTATGATAATTCTTAAAAAAAAAATACAACATTGTTAAACAATTGGGAAGGTTATCTTAGTTATAAATTTACCAACCTAAAAGCTATTATTTAATATCTGATAATATATTAATCTCTCCTATGCATATGATGTTTGAGACACCTCTCTCAGCTCAAATTTATATACATTAAAAATCATGAAATAAATATATACTAATGTATAATAATATAGTTTGTACTCATATTTAATGTAATAAATATTAAAATATGTTCCAAAACCCATATTTAAATTAAAAGTACAAATTTGGTTTTAAATTAATATATATATATATATATATATATATATATATATATATATATATATATTGTAATATAATGCTTATTTTTCATTTATTATTGTAAATTCTAAAATAGAATAATTGTTATGATAATTTAACTACATATTAAAATAATAATAGAAAAAATAGGATTTTTTTTATCTCCTATATAATTGATAATTGGTAATTTTTATAAAAAACCTTTGCTTTTAGTTTGATAATTGTACACATTTTTACTTATTAGTTATAAATTACTGAAATACGTCCTTTAAATACCAAATATAATATAAAAGAATTTTTATTTTTACTCTCAATAATCTCATAATTTCTTTAAAAAACAAATAGTATATTTAGTAATTGTTAAGTGATTAATATCCGCTATGCAGTAATTAAGCTATAACCAACTAATAAAAATGTACTAATACATACAATCCAAGCCCTACTAATATATTTACCTTGCTTAAATCTAATTATTATTATCTATGCGGTATAAAATATGGCTAAATATTAAAGTAAATTTAATATATTATTTTATTTTATTAGCATTTTTAAATACTAAGTATTTGGCCATGTTATAAAATTTATTATTATTAATTATAAATATCTACTAAGAGTTATTTATCTGCTAAGCAAACATGCAACCATATACTTAGAATTTATAATACTGAGAACGATTTCAGATAATTGTAAGTATACATTTTTATAAAAATTCTAAACACATTAGACAAAAGCCATTTAATTAAGAGTTCAGTACCTACCTCATAACATTGGATTTCAAGTGACTTATAGGTCATGGGATCTAATGCAGACAATTATGATTAATAGTTTTTACATTTTATTTGAGTACCTATCTAATCTTCTATTAATTTTTAACAATGTCAATAAATACATATAGGTATCAAATAATCATGGTTGGAAAATTGTACGGCTTGTAAATTTAAAAAAATATTAGGAATAGATATCAACTACCAATAGTAAAAACAATGATGGGAACATAATACAGTGACATTTACATATAAATCATGTAACATTAAAATAATAATTAACTACTTATTACCATTGATGAACGGAAGGAAATAATAGTTACACAGTCCTCCCCTATGTGTCGGGCGGCTTTAGACAGAAAAACATGTTAACAAACAGATATAAAAGCATAGGTACGAATGTACGATACAACAGTAGAATCATAAAAGTATCTAAAAGACAAAAATAATAAAACAATACGAAAACAATATTGTGTTTGGAAAATGTAATACTATTGGAAGTTGGTACTTCGTCATATAAATAATAGCATTGAGTACAATATATTGCACTAAATATGAAAAAATAAAAATATTATAATATATATTCAATTAGGTATAATATAGGTAATAAAAACACGACAATTTTCAGAGAAATTTACCTATCGTAGCGACGTATCAATATTACAATCCGGTACAAAAACTGGTTATCACGATAATCAGAGTTATTGATAAAAAAAATATACTGGTATTCCAAACTGAACTCGGTTACTTGTAACTTGTTATATTGTGCTAATGATCTATAACCGCCGTAACACTGTCGATCAATTTATAACACCTGTTCTTCTGAGTTAAATAATTAATTAAATAATTTATCGTGTTGTTTAGTGGTCACTACACTAGTTAATATTTAGTGCTCTATAATAACAGAATAATAGTTGTTATCGTTGCTCGTACATTTTTTTATTGCTATCGACGGCCGTAATTAACAAAGATTGTTTCCGCCTTCCGGACCGTTCCCGAACATTAGCGTTCTCGACGCTCAAGAGTCAAGATCGGCGTCCGTTTCGTGAAATAACTCGCCACTTATTGTATTTTTGTTGTGTTTTGTACCCGTTGGCGGTTTGTTGAGCGTTGTACTGCACACACTGGTAAGCTTAGTCTAAGTAAATAAATACTACCATCGACCTCAAGGTTGAATTGCACGTGAATATTAAATATTATAGTCGAAATAGGGGACTCGTAACATTCAAAGCTTAATCATTTTGATCATTTCTACTTGGAACTTTTTGTCAACGGTAGCTAAAAATATGTCAATTTTACTGGTGCTCACTTTTGATCCAATAGTGTACTATGTCAATCATTACCTGCACTAAATCGGAAAACAACATTTGAATGTTATGGATTTGTTTATTATGTGGAATTAGACAATCATTTATTAGTATTTTGTCGAATTCTTATAATCATGTTAGATAAAAGAAATTTGAAATTTTTACATATCATACCTGATATTAGGTCAATTACTCTACTTTGTACTAAATAGCTTTTTAATCTTAAAGTGACAGCTCAACAAACAGATGTATGGTTTATTTTGGGTGAACTGCATTTCTTTAAAAAATATATATCTTAGTAGTTAGTGTTAAGTAAATATGAATGGATAAATTAATCATAATGAAATGTTAAAATGTTGTCTTAAGTCTTGATGATAATAATAACATTTATTTAGTTAGCAGTATTAAAATATAAAAGAATAGTAAGTATTTTAATATTTTCATTGCATTATTGATCACTAATGATAAAATCCTTGTTTTGATAGATAAGTTTAATATAATGATAATAATTACAAATATGTATAATATAGTTAATAGTTTTAATATAATTAATTTACAAGTTTACAACTAGTTACCTAATCAATAACCATAATTTTACTAACAACTTAAAAATTTAAAAAACTGACAATTTTTTATTTGTGTAGGGGACTTTTTGTTTAATTTTAAATCAATTATCATATGGATGTTATAATATGTTGTGGTATATATTTTGAGAAATATTAAATTTTCAAATATTGTGTTTTGTTTATTGATTTCTGCCAGTACTAAGTTATTTTGTGATATATAATGTACATTTTTCATAAAATATTATTTTTACAATTACCTACCAATTTTGTTTATGAGTACAATTGTTTACAATTTTTAAAAGAATTTTTAAATGTTGATTCTAAGCTATCTGTATATAGTTAATAGAAGTTTGTGCAGCTCCTCTCCATATTACTATACCATATTCTAGCGGTTCTTAACCTTTTGTAGAACTCGGACCCCTGATGAAAGATTTTTAGAAATCGCGGACCCTCTACCAATTTTTTGTCGAATACCTTTTTTTTACAAAACATCTGATGTTATCATAACCAAAATTATAATAATTATTTTATATTACAAATTATAGAAGTAGACATAACAATTATACACATTTTAACATTTATAATTATTTTTATTAAACTTAATTGTTCATAAAACTGTAATATAAATTATTTTATTTTTAATATTCTTAAAGCTGCTGTGGACCCCCAACATGAGTATCGTGGACCCCAGGTTAAGAATCTCTGCCATATTCCATTATAGATAGTGATAAAGCAAAATATGTATTTTTAAAAGTTGTTTTGCTATATTTTAGACTGCATTTAATACATGGTTTTTAATTTAATCCTTTATTTATCTAAGAAGTTTTATTTACTGTATTAAAATATACCCGAGCTTTAATTGTGATGTCTAGCAAGTCTCTACTGTACAGACTATACTCTGTCAAGCAAAAGAACAAACTGCTGTCCAACGAAAATCAATTCACTCTGACTAAGCATGTCACTTAGTCATACTATTTCCACCGAGATTACCCCATCAACAAAAGTAGTAATTAGTTGGGATTGGCTGTACCCTGGGTAGTGCAGTAATCAGGTTATTTGAAGAGAAAAAAGAGACCTCAACAAGTACTCTGCATCAGTCTACTTAACTAAACCAGTGTGTTCTTTGGCTGGACAGAGTATAGTTGTTTTATCACTTTAAATTGAGCATATTAACGTACTTATATGGTAAAATAATGTTTTTAAATTTGTTATTGTAGATGAGGAGGGTTCATAATACAAATATTGTACAAATAGCACACAAAAACAATCATATCTAAATAGTATGTTGATATGATGGAAACTGAAACAATAGTTATGAGTAGTAGAAGACGAATGGTGCTCAAACCACTTTCTCCAGGTGCAACTTTACAATGTAAAGAACAAAAATTCTCCAATGATACAAATGAACATGTTCCGGTAAGTTAATTGTATACACAAAATATTTTAAATTTCAATGACTAGACTTAATATAAAACATTATATCAAAATTAATTTACTTATTTTATATTGTTTGAAAGAAAAATAACAATTCTGATAAGATAATTTTGCATTAATTTTTTTTTTATTATTAACTAAATGAATATTAATTAAAACACAAAATATCCAGTAGAATAAAATACCAAGTTAAGGTAACCATTGTAATACGTTGTAATAGTGTGTATTTATATTTTATTATTATAATATTCATATATATATATATCGTAGACTCTTGTATCATCTTACATTTATTCTGTATTATCATGGAGTCCAATCATATAGATATAACTATTTTTGAACACTTATATTATAATATTTATTATATTAATCGTTAAGCCCTGCAACATATTTGTATACTGAATTGGTCTCATTTGATCAATTGCTCCTTTTATTGCTAATATATTATATTAACGTTTTATTACAATAAACATCAAATTGTCTTCTATATAATTAAGTGTCTAGTCTAATATTATCATTTATCAACATCAAAATACTCTTATATTTTTCCGCACGGTATTAATCTGGCATACTGATACACTTAACCAAATATAGACATTTTAATTATTACCATATACTACATAGCATTGTTTTGGTTATAAATAAAACATACAGATTAGAACTATTATACTATTAAATAATATTATTTTTTAACACCAAAAGTAAACATTTAATAGGCATTATATTTTAGTGATAATAAAATATTGTTTAATGATAGCTTTTAAGTAACTAATTTAATGCTTTAAAAGTGAATTATATTTTGATTATATTATTTACTATTAATGTATTAATAATATTTTATCAGATTGTGTGCTTGATCCTTATTTTTGAAAAGACAAACCATGTTATCCAAGAATAAAATTTAAATATTTTTAAAAACAATTAAAATATATTTTATTTTTAAGCTATTTAAAACATCTTTAAGAAGTTGTATGTAGGTATAATGTTTGTTAAAATTCTGGAAAAACTTAACAAAACAATTATGAACAATTTTTTTTATGTTTTTTAAATAATAATAGATTTAAAACATCTATTATACAAAAATTGTTGAGAATAATATTTATGATGTTATAATTTATTGATTTGTCTAAATATTGTCTCAAAACAATTTAAATCAACAAATTTTTAATTTTTATCTCAAATAATAAATTAATAAAATATAAAACCTGTCAAAAGTACCAAATTCTCAAAGTATTTTCTTTTATCATTTTTGTAATAAGTGATTTAAATCAAAAAATATTCAAAAATCATTTAATAAAAATAAAAATTTAAAAAAAATTTGCTATGTTACATACTTATAATATGGAGACAAGAAATATAGGTTTGATTTCCTTTTTAAGAATTCTCTCTTAATATATTTTGTCCCAGCTTATACACAAATATTTATTGTGTTATTGATTATATGTATTAAAATGTTGATGTAATTTGATGGATTTTTTATGTTGTTTAAAGTTATATGTGATAATATGTATATTTTTTTTTGTAGAGTCAACCACCTGCTACGCTCATTTCTCCAAAAAATGACAGGAAAAAAATTTTGTTTCAAGACACTATTGTTCCTGAAGTAATACCTCCAGTACAGCGTAATAAAGTCTTATTACAATGCACAATCAACAAAGATTTAACAGACTCTGATGATTCTGATTCTGGCGATTCTACAGCAAACAATGCGCAGTCCAATAAATCACCATCGAAAAATATAAAACTATATCATATTTATTATATTATTATGTTTTTATTTTGGGCAGCTGTTCAGTACTGGATGATTGCTGTAGTTGGTTTTGGAGCAGTATTTTTTGCTATTTCTGCTCTTATTGCTATTTATTTTAATACTTCAAACTCAGAAAAAAAACGTAATGCTTTAAGTGCATACTCTGTGTTTAATCCTCAATGTACACCTATTCAAGGATCAGTAGATCCTAAACAATTGGAACGTGAGCTACTATTTGGTTAATTATGATGTTAAATCAATAAAATATGTTATTATACTTCTTTCAATTATTTATGGTGTCTAACTTGTTACTTTAATTTAAAACACATTTTATTCAAATTCTTGTTCAAATACTTTTATTTTTAACATAGTTAAACAAATATTTTTACAATAAAATAAATAAAATATATTTTTTTTAAAGTTTTATTTCTGTATAGTATTTTATATTTAGTTTTACTATTTTTTAAAATCACTATAATTCATAATTATTTTATATTTATATTAAAAGTATAATATAGGTGATGATATAAAAATTGAAATGTATAACTTTTATTTAGATAAAAAGAATACAAATATATGATATAAAATTTAGTATATGTTAGTATATATTTGTATGGTCTGTTAAATATGTATAATATTAGGTAACCATAGGAATATAGGATAACATTGATATAAGCCAGATTGCATTAATAATAGCCATTTACTTTGGCTAATGTAAAACTTTGTTTATGACTGTGAAGCAGGAGCAAATTCAGCTTGCTTTAACATGAGCGGTGAAGAGTATTAAAAAAATTATACACAGTGACTCACCGTACATGCACATTCCCCGTTTATCCTTCAATAACAAATTTTATTCAAATCCTTATAATTGGTAAAAAATACTAGAAAGTAAAACTCTATATTTTAAAATACTTGTTTTTTTTTTATTGTTTAAAAAGTGTACTGTGATGGAAAAAAAAAATTTTTTCAAATGATACCCTTTCTTTTCCACTGTATTATGATTTTTTGAAAATTGTCTTTCATCTAAATCAAAATTTGAACCATTAGTACTAAGTATACTAATGGTTTTATAAAAAGTTTTAAGTAGTTCTAAAGTTTAGCTTAGTAGTAATTGGATAATTTTTACAAATCAGAACATTTTAGAATATTAATATTAATTACAATAACTTTTAAATTTTCATATACTTATTACCATGGACATGATCCTTAATATTCTTAGTATAATATGAATCCTCAGATTTCTCACTATTACAAATCATGAAATGCAAGTAGAGTAGTATATAATCGGAATCATTAGTATTAAGCTGTAATGTATGGATAACTGGGTTTGACCTATCCAACATGTATAACATTAAGACATAATTGTTCTGGCTTACACAATTTTACCTATCAGAACAACAACTTTCGAAAGATGCAACAATAAATGAGATCAAGTTATGGACTTCAGATACAGGAAAAAAGGAATGGGGATACCGCATATAAGGAATTTCCACAGTACCCTTATGTGTCATACATTTTATACAATTATACACTTCTTATGCTTAAGTTGAATCTAAATAAAAAAAACTATTTCGAATTACAATTCAACTTAATAACCATTTGATATCTACGGCTTGAAGTGACGAAAAGTAGACACCTCAATATTTTATAAACATGTTATGGAATAGAAATAGTGTCTCCTAAGACAATATGATTATATATTATACAATAAATAAAATAATAGCACTATAATACAGCCAATGGTAGAGAATTGTCTTTGTAACTTGGATAGAGTATGCATCATTTTATTTTTTTATTTTTGGTAAGCACGGAGCTATGAATGTATTGACTATAATGATGCATGTTTTTATTTTTTAAGGCATTTTTTAGTGGAAAAAAATTCTTTGAGCATCAACTTCAATGAAGATTTCTGGTAAAAAAATTAGATCTAGTTGGTATTTTTGGGAGGTAAAAATTAAAAATTCTCAGTATATCTTAAAATACTTTGGAAAAATAATACAAATAATAGAAATTTATAAAAAAAAAAAACAATAAGATTGAATAATGTATGTACATATGGACAGAGTTTGTAAGCATACCTACGACGAGTATATGACTTTTATACGAACTTTCTTATTTTTCATGTAAAATATTATAATATATAACCCACTTTTAATTTTTTAATAGACAAATTCATGATTTGAATTTTTTTAAATTGTTGGACACAATTCGTGTAACCCAAATTAAAACTGCGGGACACAACCCGTTTGCAGCCTAGATTATGTACCAAAAGTGATTTGTTTTTTAGAGTAATATTTTCGTTTTATAAGACCAATTTGGCTCTGCATGTTTTCTTTGAGCAAATCCATGTCAAAAAACCGCTTATTTTGGAATTTAATTTAAATTATTTAGCATCAATATTTAATTGTTTGCCGTTTTGGATAAACATTTGTGTAAGTTTCATTTTAAATACAATACACGACACAGCACGTACTAACCTAACTTGCGAAGGAGCCGATATTTTGTATATTGCGTTAAAGCTTAAAAATAAATTTGGATTTTCCTTACAAAT
The DNA here is from genome assembly GCF_020882245.1 of Rhopalosiphum padi. Taxonomy (NCBI): domain Eukaryota; kingdom Metazoa; phylum Arthropoda; class Insecta; order Hemiptera; family Aphididae; genus Rhopalosiphum; species Rhopalosiphum padi. The sequence goes on from NC_083599.1 coordinate 45,080,586, forward strand.
TTGTCTCCAACATAACATATTAATTAAATTACATATGTACATAATAACACATAGGTATACCTAAATACAGTGTCGGCCTGGCTAGGGCCGCGAACGCGGTCGAGGCCCTGAGCTTTTTTTTTTTAGTTAATAATTAGTGGAACTTAGAATAATTATTATGAAAATATGCCGACACTGTGTCTCCATGTGAGGAGCCCCCGTACAAGTGACCGAGCGTACAATAGGTTTGATTAATATTTTATTTAATTATTAACATTACTGCTATATCGAAATTAATAAGAAAAGTAAGAACTACATTATAATATATATATATATATACTATAGAGTATAGTTTATAAGTACGTGTTGACTAAGGGCTTCTCAAAGATTGTCATTGGTTGGGCCCTAAAACTTTTTCATCAATTAATTCGATTAATGTATTTCCTAACGGTGATTTAGAAACCATTTGTGACTTGGCAGGAGTAGAACGGAAGCAGTTTGCTAGTCATTTTGAAAGTTTTCAACCAAGTATGGCTTCAGATATTACTTGTCAGATGATTTGACATAACGTTCAACAAAATAATATCTGATACTAGTGATACTGATATTTAATTTCTATTTCGCGTAATTTGCTATACCCATTTTAAAAACAAAAAAATACTATCATATACGAGTATATACTAGTATTTATGGTCGAAGTGGTATAGCTAGCTCTATCTTTCGTATCTTATCATAATTATTTCAGATTAATATAGCAATGCTTATAAATTTGAGCTACAAATAATAAATTACCGATACGTTTGTTTGTGAAACAGACCACAATACACTACGATAGGTAAAGTTTGGTAAAATGTTAAATGTTTATTCGCGTATAAAAATATTTCAATATAAAAACCATATCATAGAGCATGTATATACATGCGTTTTTAAAAAAAATTAGAAAAGTCCAAAAATAAATTTAAGTTGTACATTTAAGTGCTTGATAAATAAACTTGTGGCTACCCGGCTCCTATGTAGTTGGCCGCCCAAAGTGAAATGTTTTTCTCCAAATTTTGTCAATAATTTCAAATTTGTAAGTTATTTGTAAGTTCATAAACACAAATTGGAAATTTGTAAATTTAGTCGTTTTAAATTATCCACAAAAGTTTAAATCACGGCTAACTTTCGCAAAACTTAACCGTTTCATTATTTCAAAGTTTTTGACTTTGCCAAATTGTCCTGCGCAATTTGTAAATATTTGTAAGCACAAATTTAAAATATGTAAGTCGTCTCTTCCCTTAATTATCCCCAAAAAGAAGTTTCACAGGACTTGGCAAGGTTAAAAACTTTTAAATGATGAAAAGGCTAAGTTTCACGAAAGTGAGCGATGATTTAAACTTTTGCAGATAATTGAAAACGGCTAAACTTACAAATTTCCAATTTGTGCTTGAATGAACTTACAAATAACTTAAAAACTATTGACAAAATTTAGAGAAAAGTTTTCACTTTGGGTGAACTTCGTGGAGCTTAACTACCCGGCATGCATCTCGGACAGACCCCTATAAGAGACGACATACAATTTAGACTTTATCTTTTTTTTTTTTGGCATGCAATTCGGATGTAACCACAAAGTTTTATTACCATAATAAGTTTCATTGCCTGCAACTTATCAAATTGTATATAATACCACATATATACCTAGAGATTAAAAATAAATTAAATTTATGAAGATTTGATATTAAGTTGTAAGGTTGTACCTATAGGCGTCGGTAACAAAATAATATATATATAGGTATACGCTATACCTAAGTATATGTGGGTACATTGGTATACTTAATGTTGTATCTGCACCAATGACTTCCCAAGGACGGTCCAATATAGCTGCTAGAAAATAATAAAACATCCTACAGACACATGCGCTATGTTTAATCAACTGAATCCGTAGTGCCGGTTGTGCATAGTTATAAGGCTTTACCGAAATACTTACCATGTCAGGTATTATAATATACATTATGGGTATAATTATGTTTTATGTGTGGGAATGTGTTTAATTTTTTTTTCTCTTTTGGCGTTGGCCGTAGCCAATTTATTAACATCCGTCGTTAGAAACAAAAATTAATAATTTATATTAATTTTACTTTATTATTGAAAATCTTATTTGAAAGTACAATTCCTATATTTTCTTGATCTATGAATAAAATATTATAGCCCAATACGGCGATACCATTCCAAACTTACAGCCAACAACATCGTGGAGCAACAGACACGCTCGTGTTTTTTGATCTAACGGTGTCCGACAAAATCGAGGTAGACATTTTTTATTCGGAAAAAATTTCAATCACATAAATAGTTGTGGTATTAGAGTATAGCAGCACAAAAATTATAAAACCTCATTTGGCGAGAATAACCGAACAATATCCAACAAGTTACCAATAAATATATTGGATAGATTTCATAAATATTAAATTATTGTACCATTATGGTTATACTGGTAAGAGCTAACTTAATTAAGGTAAAATTAATAAAACAATAATTATCGTTGGCATAAAAAGTTAAGGATTTATTATTGAATTCAAATATAACGCAGTGCATTACATAAGTCTCAATGATGGGACGATGAGGTTTATGACATTCAATATCTACTGTACCTACAGTTGGTATACCTAGTGACCAGGTGAAAGAAAGTCTAGAGAAGCAGGCCGTTTATGCAAATTGTATAAGGGTGTGTATTAATGTTTAGCATATTATACATCAATACATTATACATACTAGAAGTAGGTAATGAAGTTCTAATAGAATAAATAAAATAAGTAACGAGATAATCTTATCTAACATTTAACAAGTATATTATTAATAACATTTAAAATTAGTAAATTATCAATATGTCTGAAACTGTAATGATGTATGTTAAATTAATATGTCCTGCTATCAGAATTTCTGATTTTCTCCAAATTTTTATTTTGGTGAATAAATTATTATTATGGCGTGTTCAAATAGATTGGAATAAGGCAAGAACTAAGAAGGTTTGTTTACTATTTTCCATATACTCATGTACATGTATATTATTAATACATACATTACCCATTAACGATACAACCATACTACTTTAGATTCTGAGTGGAGTAAAGAATATATTTATTTTACAATATTTTTTTCGTGTTTGTCAACACAGTTACTATTTTTATTATAGTCAAGAAAAAAAAATTAAAAACTGGAATTTTCACAATAAACCAGTTTTTGACAATTATTTTTATAGGCAATGAAAAAGTTCAAAATTCAATATAATTGTATGTATTTTAACAACGAATAACTATATTAGTAATTTGGTTATAAATCAAAAACATTGTTAGTGGGGATTTAAAACTTACCTATATTATAATATAATATAAATTTTACTATACGCAATTAATTTTTTGATTCATTTTAAGTTATTATCTATTTATAGTATGAGTAGTATGACCCTATTTGTACTCTTTTACAATATTAACAAAAATGTGTTATTATTAAATTGATATAATATGGTATAAATATATACTATATTATTATATACTATATTATAATTAAATAGGTACTAATAATATAATGAATGCAATATATTCGAAAAAATTATATAAATCTACTGTAATATTAAAATTTAAAAGTTAAATAAATTACTTAAATAGCTATATCCATTTTTTTATATCTATCATAAGTCATCACCCATTAGATCAGAATACATAGATTTTTATCTTTCTAGTTTTTAGTTGCACATTGAATTTAACTGGTACCCACTTTAGCTAGTAAAAAGCAAAAATTATCTGTAATTTTTAAGATAATTCGGAAAAACTATAATATAATATGATTTTTACGCAAAACATGTTTTTTTTGTTTCAACTAAAAAATTAATGATTGTAGAAACTTAAATTGTTCACAGAATATTCATGTCAGAATTTAACACTAGACATTGCAGTACTTTTTGAGCTATTTATAGGCGTTTTATATTTTGATATTTTATTGTTTATTATTAGTTTTAATTTTAGTTTTTGGGTAAAAAAGCTTTAAAATATAACCTAATAAATTTTCCTCACAATAGTTATTAATATAATATAATAATTATTTATGTTTATATTAAATTCATTATATATCAATAAAAGGATATTAAAAATGCATATTCACAATAATTTTTATAAGCTCCTTAAATTCATCAATTATAATCTAAATTATTTATTTTTTTTAAATTGTATAAAATTTAATAGGTATTCACTTTTAATTTAAGTACCTAAATTCGATTTAAAAATTAAATACAAGCTAGGTTTCATACACATTTGTTTAAGAAAATTATAAAAAAAAAATGTGCGGAATTCTAGAAATATATTTTACAAGTTTTTAAAGTTCAAATGTACATATACTCGTAAAAATACAATTTTATATCAAACAATTTTAGTTTTTTTTTTTGTTGTTGTAATTCAAAAAGTATTATTCGTAGAAACTTGAAACATTTTATTATTAAATAAAAATTATAATTTTTTTAATTTAATGAAAGTTTTAAATTATTTAGAAAAAATTTAAGCTATTTTTGGGTTTGGTTAGAAAGTTTAAAAATATAATAAAAGATGTGTGTCTTATTTATTTCTAAGGATTTTTATAATTTTTTACTAATAACATTACTAAGTAATTATTTTATTAAAATAAAAAACCGTAGTTTATACTACTTTTTTTTCATAAGCATCCCAATAATTATATAATATTATATATGTGATATGTCAAATATTATTATTATTAAGTAAGTATATATTAACTATTACAATTTATGAGGCGATATTCTATATAGAACGATGTGAATATTCTAATGGTATAAATAATTTATAATCTTACTCTATGTCTATATATTTTGAAAATTTCAAAACCAGGTATATAGCAAAAAATAATATACCTATGTATTGGCTATTGGCGAATATTTTCAAGTCGCTATGAATAAGATTTTTGAATAGAAACAAAATAACTGGAATTGGAGAGAATTCGTTATTATTCGTTAAGTATTCAAACTTAAAATGTTAAGAACTTATATTTTTTAATATTTTCTCCCTTCTAAAACTTAATATGCATCTCCCAAAGCATTGGTCTATAGTATTGTACTATACTATTTTAATATATTCATCGGCGCTCTAGTTATAATATTACTTTATGTTATGAAATATACACGCATAGGTCTAATACTATGCAGTGGAAACGAAACCCACTATCCGCTTACCACAGTGTATAGTGGTCATTGTTATAGATAGGTATTATGCCGTTGCGGGACCGCGGCCATGCAGGCGTGAATGACTATAAATTCCTGGACGCGCGTATACATAGGTACCTACGCCAATCTCATTTGATACGATAGCCTATAATAACGAAATATAATTCACGAAAAAAAAAAAAATTAATAAAAAATAAAACAGTGAGAGAAAGAGAGAATGAGAGACACGGGAGTAATATAAACGATGACAGCGAGACGACGATAATATAATAACGTAAGCATATTATATAAAAAAAAAAAAAAAAAGAATAAAAGAATAAAAAAAAAGAATCTCATTAGAAACCCGTGGGTATCCATGAAAACTGAAACTGTCTATCCGGAGCAGACGGTAGCTACTACAGTAGCGGACAGGTATATTACCACACACATATATATATATATTATTATGTTGTATTATTGTTGTTGTTGTTGTTGTTGTTGATGTTGTACGGTAGTAACCGTTCGACAAAAGAATAAAAAAACGCGTCGTAGATCGTTGAACCTATGCATTATAAGTGTCTAAAATTATGTATAGGAAAAGTGTGTGTGTGTATATATATATGTACTATATACTATAATATATATATATATTAAGAGCCGACCGTGGCCACGTTGATTTCGGCAATTCGATACACACCGAACGCAGTCGATTGTCTCACGCCCGTAGTGTGTAGACTGTAGCCTGTAGATATTTATATAGGTATATAGGCATTTATACATATATATATATTCGTACCTCACATATATAACAAGTCACAACTATCTATATATCAGTATATACTAGTAGTTCTCAAACTGTGGTGCTTGTGTACCGCTGAGGTGGTATGCGTATACTTATTATAGGGCGTAGAGCTTCTTGAAGTAATCGTAAGCAAAATAATATAGGTAGGTACATCATGACGTATATGACGGTCATACATTATTTGTCACGTATATAACATTTAGTTAAATACACGGGTACGGGGTAAACCGTAATTTTATCGTATTATATAGTATGTATTATACTATTATAAGTTAATTGTATACGTTTATAAATGTTATCTATATCTCGATGTCGCGTTCTGCTTTTCGGACTATCTGCCAGCGAGTCGGTTATGTTCAAACTCTTTTTCGTTCCAGCGCCATGAGATCCCCCGGAAGAGTTACCGCAAGGTATAAGTTTGCCTCAACCGAGGTGGTGCGATAAATACATGCTAAATAAATACATTAGTATCACGAAGTTTTGACAAATGAAATAATGTGTGTGTGTTAATCAATATTTTTAATTTTTTTTTTCATAAAATTACTATTTAATCAAAACTAAAAGTAAACCAGTAACCAGTAATCAAAATGAATATATGATAACCATATTATTCTTTATTATCTATGACCTTTCTGTTTTTTTCGCCACCACAGCTTTATCTAAATTGAACATATCATTATCAGTATTCAGATATGGTTATTTTTAACTCCAGATAAAAATTTTAAAAAAAAATGCCTTAAAAAATTTTTTTTATGAGTATGAATACGATTTAATGCACTCATAACAGAATTTTTTTTTTAAAAATGCACTAAAAAAATGCTTTTAAAATTATTTTTAACATTGAATAAATTTGTTTATTTATATACATTTTCATTCTTAGGTATTAATTATTCGTATTCTCGAATTTTATCATTTCTATATAAAAATGACTTAAAAACATAAAAATGCACTAAAAATTTCAAAAAATGCAAAATATAAAAGTTACATTTTCGAATTCCTTGATGTATAAAATGAAGTTGTGTTTGAAAAGCAATGTTTTCTTCGGAAAAAAAATGCAATTTGCATTTAAATTCGTTCCCTAATGATAAGTAATTAGTAAACATAAATTATAATATTGTTATAAATTTCAATACATACCTAAGTAATATTCTAATAATAACATGATATATTATACTTTAAAAATGTATTGTAATTTGTACTCCTTAAATTATAACATAATAACAAAATTCAATTAAATATTTATTTGTCATGCAATAAAATATTTATCTTAATAAAATACTTACTTGGATTATTCAACACATCAAACTAAAATATTACCTATTAGATTTTAAACGGTATTGAAATTACACAGTATATATTTTTTCCGTGTCATCACTTTTAGGGGCAATATATAATTAATAATATTTTGTTTTTCAACTTTTGAGTGATTTCTGGTAGCAAATTGGATCTAGTTGGTAATTTTGGGGAGAGAATCAAGAAGTTTAAAATAGGATAAATTAGAAATAATAATAGAAATAATATTATGCCTAACTTGAGAATTTTTACGGTAAACCAGTTTTTGACAAAATTTATTTCTTTTAATATCTATTTCTTGTTAAAATTAAAAAACAAATAACCGTAGGAACTTGAGATTTTCGTTAAATGATTATATTATTATATTATTTATACATTATTATACATTTTCAAAATATTTTGAAACTTAATGAGCTATTTACGTATAGATAATTTAAATGTTTGCATTTTTTTCATAAATGTCCATCAAAAATTGTTTGCTCAAAAAGCTTGAAAATTTAATACAATAATCATACAATCATAAGTTGGTTTTATTAAAATTTAAAATAAAAAGTTGAACGTAAATCTGAAAAAACCATGAATTTCTTCAAAATCGCAAAAATCATTTATTATTATTTATTTATAACCGTTTAAACATAATTAGGTATTTTTTTATAGACATTTGAAATTCAAATTTGGATGAAATTATACATTTAAACGATGAATAACGATTTGAATTATATTAATATATATAATTTAAAAAATATTATTCGTAGAATTAAAATTGTTAGGTACCTACTTATAATATGATTTTTGCTATATATGCAATGAAATTTTCAAAAAATGTATTTACTTCATGTACGTGAAGTTGGCACCTCGACTTCGCCAGATCGGTTCCAAATCGGTTTCATTTTTTTACAACATCGATAAAAAAAATTGCAACACATTTTTTACGTTGGTAGGGCTTAATTCAGTCCGTGGTGCAAACTATCTTTACTTTGTTTGCTAGGCCAAAAGGCAAAAGTTAAAAAAAATTATAAATAAAGTTCCACATTAATTGTGCTCTTACGGTAATTTTACAATATAGGAACTACATATAGGCACATTTTTTTTATACAAACAAATATATAATAATAAGTTTAAATTGTTATGAAATATATAAATAACATAAATAATTTTTAATTATATTATCATAATTTAAAACATACAACTTTTCAACTTTAGAGTAATCTTTAACGTTTTAACCGTCATCGAAAATTAAGCTTTGGATATCAACGTGACAAAAAATTATATGTGATTCTGTAACAGGTGATTTGATTTTCACCTCCCCCTCTCCCTGGTAAAAATAACCTAGGATACATATAACCTTTGATAATAAAATGAGGGTCAAAATTATCCTAGAATATTTATTTTGTTGTAAGATTTTAAGGGAGTGTTAACTAAGTATAGGTCAATTTTATGGCTAGAGTAGTTTTCGTTATTGGCAAAAATTATATAAATTATTGTGTTAAATAGGTATTGGTACTTTTGTAGGTATCTAGTAGTTGTTCGTATTGATTCACTATAAACATCAAAACCTACATTTGAATAAATAATTTTATTCTATAATTATTAATTATTAGTGCTGATTTGAATTTTGGTTATTTCAATATACACCCCGTCACAAAAAAGAATATAATCAGTCGGTCAACCGATTGTTGTCCATTTCTTTCCGCGCTTCTCCCACCAACGATCGGTACTATTGGCCGGTCTCCAAATTAAATATAATAATATTACTAATTAGGAATATTATAGTCGTAAATGATCGTACGTGGCAAATTCGTTGCATAAAAATTAGACCTATTTGGACACGATCGGACAAAGTTGCCGTGCTACGTGAGGTTATAGCGCCTTAAAGCCATGTTTGTTTGTACCGCCGTAAAAAATGTGTTGTACATTTTTTATCAACATTACAAATCGTTGCAAATTCATTGTAAAAGTCGATTTGATAAAGTCGGGGTGCCAACTTCACGTACGTATAAACTTCGCAATGATTTATTGGTAAATTTACGCATGAGTGGTACACGTGAAATCAAAAGTTTTAAGAACCATTATACACAATAATATACTTTACACATTTATCAGGCACGTACACAGAACACAGGAGGGGTGTTTTGGGTGTTGTTCAAAGACCCCCGAAATACTTGAGTTTTTGTATGGTTATTTACTTATTCAATTTTAATGTTAATTTTGTTATATAAATGTTATTTGTATTTTAAAAAAGTATTTTATGTATACTTAAATTTCATAAAATATGTTTTGTATATTTATTGAAAACAGTTCTACTTTTCAATAACTGATTTTCTAAAACACCCCCCCCCTTCAAAAAACGCGATTTTGTGCGTACGTCCCTGACATTTATAATACCAATGGGTCTTCAAATTATGATATAAAGACTACCGATATATTAGAATATTTATTCAGTTTTTTCACATTTAACTTTTTTATTTTTGAGTTCATTGACCATCTTAACAAAAATATCTATCTGAATCATAACCCGTACGTATCAATTAGAGCCACTCTTACCATACCTACTCTTTTTATACACTAAAAAAATAATAAAACCACTAAATAATTCGCTCCGCACAGAATCTAAAATATTATAAATTTAACAATGTGACCTAGTTGTATCAATAATGTATTCCTATTGTTTTAAATAAATATTAAATATTTTCATACATTTATTTTTAAATTATATAATATAACAAAACTATTATTACCTAATAAATAATAATACAAAATTCCATAAAATATGTATAGAGTTATTGTCAAAATCAAAAACTTTGTTAAATTGAATGAGAACTGTACAAATTTAACAACACTTATTGTAAATTTAATAAAATCAAAATGCAATAGATATGGATTTAAAAAATTAATAAATCATTTTTTTGAAGTAAGCTGTGATTTCAACAAATTAATAATCACCAATCCGTTTGTTTGACCTATAAATTAGCATTATGTAAATGTTGAAATAAATAAATCCATCTGTAAGCTCTGTGTTAACAATGGTGTTGATTTAGTCATTTTTTTTTTAATTTTACTTAGATAATTTCCTTTCTGTGATACTAATACTATGTATGAATGCAAATTGCATAAATGTATATAGCTAATTTATTGCTAAATACGGATTATATATATATAATATTATTTTATACGTGGACGTATACACATGTTTATATTATGTATAACAATTAATATTGTACGATTATATTATATATCATATATTCATATCTAACTTAAATCTAAAACGCAGTAACTAGTTAATTAGGGACATTATAAAGTCCCCCGTTTTGGCATTATATACCATTTTATTATTTACTTAGGTACTGTACAGTATATCTATATATTATATAATACAGGTATCTCTACTATAGCTATATTATTACTTTGTATTACATAACATAATAAGAGTGTGTTGGGAGTCGATATATATTATTATATATAAAACGATCACATTACTGCGGCATATTCCTTCGGAGCTGTGATAATGACATAACAATAATAAAAATAAAAACACAATAGAGGGATACGAAGTGAAAAATCGTACTAGAAAATAAAAGAAATGGTTGACACGCAGCGTGAAATTATTGTTGTACCTATCAGATCTATGCGTAAAACGTATACATAGGTGTCCGGCTGCTTTATATACGTACCACAGCAAGACTATATGGTTATAGGAATAGGCATACAACATGTTATATTATTATAAATACTATAATGTGTTATTGATATACCTACGTCGTATAATAATATAGCACAAAAGGCATTTCTTATTCGTAAATTTTAAAACATCATAATATTATTATACAAAATAGGTATCAAAATATAAGTACACCGCATAATACAAGAAAGTCTATATTGTATTATTATATTATATCAAGGCTATAGTGATGGATAAGTTAAATAAAACATTTTTACACTAAGACGATTAATGGAAATTTATATGGGCTATGACTACAATAAGATCTGTATATCTAATATCTATTTATAGACATGAGACAAGCATAATATTAAGATTTGCATTATTCGAGAACAGCATTAAGAAAATTTGGTACACTAAAGACAATTTCAATTATACAAATGGGTAATATTTAATTTTATTTTGTAGTATTTGATCTTATTCTGTCTCTTAGTTTTGAATAAATACATGGCTATAGTTATATATTTAAATTTATTACGTTCTATGTGTGGTGAGGAATGTATTGGTTTATATATAACTATTTTTTTTATATCTGTCATCAAGTTTTTAAGTAGAAAATTTGCTTTATTCTTCAACATTTGTAGTATATAGTCACTAGTCTAGTTAACACTTTTAGAAAGAGTAGATGGACAATTTCAAAATTATTTAAACACATAATTAAAAGTAGACAAATTCTCAGTACTTTTCATTATAATTATAAAGAAACGGGAGTATTTACAAAACGTCTGCAGTTGACTACAAAATCTATTTATTGTATTACATTTCTTATACTTAACCTAAAAACATCAACATTTTAATTTGTTAGCAATTTCAATCTATACTAGTTATAAACCATATAGGTCCATAAACGAATATCAAATTCAATATGAATGTACGATACTAGAAAGTCTTAAAATAGTTGTTTTGCTTTTTTTTTAGCATTATAGTCCTCTTTTGCTTTATTTTAAGTTTTTACTTGTTTTATAGTTTTTTTTTCAAACTTGAATATTCACTAAAATTTCAAAATTTAATAACTACCTATATTTTTAATTAACGCTTTTAGGTTTATTGATTGATATCTTTCTTGCTTTTTGATATAAAGTAATTAACATCAATGATAAGATATTTGGCGCAATGAATAATAATGATGATAAGTGACGATTGTAAAAACCTAAACAATACGACAAGAAAATATAATTATTTTTGATTTTAAAAATGAATGGTGTAGTACCTATATTTAGTATGAATTTGATAAGGTTTTTTTTAATTTTTATGCTCAGTGGCTTATTATTTTAATATTTTGCCTCCCTTTTGGCTAAAATAATAATATTGAATAAATTCCGAGACGGCGATGTCAAAAATATTACCTTCTTGATTTTTATAATCTTTAAGAGAAATTATTTTTTGTAAAAAAAGCTATTCCTTTTTTTTGGTTATATGTATTATAAGTTTATAACGATCTGAGCGTATTACGCATGTTATAATTTATAAATGGCACATGTTATGTAGCGTAGACGAAAAGACCGTATATTATATAATAAAGGTCCACGGTGTACGGCTCGAAATTCAATGTAATCGCCGTAATCGTTTTATGTCATCGATTAAACATAAAAACACGCGATTACATACAACCGTTCAAAATTAAAATGGTCGTTTGATAGTATAAATTAAATTCAAAAAATGAAATATTTTGTACGACTCGTGATTCATTTTTTACCCCTGCAGTAGCTAGAACACATCCGCTTCGAATTTTTACTATACATATATAACATAACTGCACCAAAAAACACAGCATTAATAAATAGCAGGCAACCGTAGTATGTAGTATATTTCATTGTTGCGGAAATAGTGTTCCGGGTGACAAGAGCATTGACACAGAAGTATTATATAGTGTGGGGTAAACTGAAAATTTAATACTTTCCCATAAAAAATAAACTAAATTACAAAAAAAAATCTCAATTCACCAGCAAAACCGGAACGCGGAAACGGCTAGGCGAATCTGTCGAATCTCAATTGTGCCACAATGGGATGCGGAGCCCGGTGGCGACAATAGGGTTAAAAGGGGTTCCGAAAAAACAACCCCTGCACATACACACACACTCATTCGCGTACGACGGTTTGTATAAAGCCTCCGAAATAACGGTCAGCAGCAGGTGAGACGTTAACGAACAAAAAAGAATAATAATAATAATAATAAAAAAAAGGGGGCAGGAGATTATATGTATAAAAAATACTACATATGAATAAAAAAAAATTAGAACCTTGGCGAAAGAGAAAGCTGAAGGGAAACAATTCGGTAATAATGTATATAATAGGTATATATGTATTACGCTTTTTGTTGTTTACAAAAAAATAAACCAAGAGAGGGAAAAGGCGTTAGGTTGTAGCCCATTATATGAACGATCGGAATCATTATTAGAGTGTAAATTGTAAAAAGAAGGGAGTCCACGTGTAGGTAATAATATAATAGTATACTGGAGCACCTGGATGCCGATCGACGATTTCATATACTGCTGCAGGACGCGGAAGTGTCGCAAAATCCGCGAACTATGCTATTTTTTTCCCCGATTTTTTTTTAAATTTATTTTTTATTTTTATTATTTCCTTATTCCGTCGATTTCATAACACTTAACGCTTGTCAGACGCTGTTTCCTTTGGATTGTCTGAAGTGTAAACAAATTATAAATATGTATTATGATTAAGATACCAGAAAATTTCTCCTCGCATAACACACATTTAAATATAATCTGAAATTCTGCAATGAAATATTATTATATCATGTATAATAAATATATTACAGTAGGTATACTATCAGCGACGTATTTTGGGGGAGGGCCTAGGGGGGTAAGGTGTTCGCCTCGGGCGGATCTCTTTTATATGCATATATTCTCATATATAATAAATGTTATTCAAACAACATTATATAATAATTAGAGATCCTATTTTTTTAATTATTTTTTTCTGTGTTGGGCATTAATTCATTTATATTTAATAATAATAATAATCAATATAAGTTCCAAAGTTTAGATAATAATTTTTATTTTTATTTGTCGAGTTTATTTTTCTTATTTAATTAAAACACAGCACCATAATACAGTATAATACGAGATATATCTACAAAGGCTTGAAAATTCTAAATACGCTTCTGTGATGTAACACACAGTGTATTAATAAGTTAGTTCTAAGAAGTTTTCGAGCTAATAGTGTTTTAATACGTGTCGATTCATCGTTTAAATAAAGTAAAAACTAAGTTTTGTTGTTTTACACTGATTAATATACCATTATAATACTTGTAGTTTGTAAATAATAACCGATGATGTAAACTGCGTCCATAGTACAGGTAAGCACAAAATAACACATGTAAACTGTGCCCGAGTTCTTATCAAGTGTAAAAATGTGATATGTAAACTATACCGGGTAAAATGTTAAAAATTAACAGATTTATTTTTGAAAAATCAAATAAAATGTATTACAAATCTAAAATTATTATTTCTAATTTAAACTTGATTTGTTACAGCCATTTAATAAAAATAATATTAACATAATAAATTAAAAAATCCAATATTAAGGCAAATAATAACTTATTGTTGATACATATTAAATTTTATCAGTTGGAATTTCACCACTATTTTATATTTATAAATTAAACTTTGTAATTTTTCCCGTTTATTTTAGAAATAGTATTCTACTGTTAGTAGTGTTTTAGAATTGTGATATTTAAAGGGATTATTTATATTATTTAATTTAATATATTTTTCTATTTGGATTTCTTTTATCTTTTCTATAAACATATACAAATATTTGGATAAGTTTTATACAAGCTACGATTAACGAAGTGAATCACTTGTATTAGTAAACTAATAATTATAGATTATAATCTAAGTAGGCTCTGCTGATGTTTGAGCCCATATTTCAGGTGGACACTAAACTTCTACACTTATGTCTTATATACATCTACTAAATAATCCGCAAATCGTATCACTCTTTCATCGTCAGGTTTTGATTTCATTAAATAATTTACAAAATATTCAGATACACTTTCTGGGCTTAGAAATGGTAAACCGTAATATTGAATGGCGCAGTTTATATATTATACCTTTTTAACATATAGATAAAAATTCAGGCGCCGTTTACGTATGCCTATAATAACAATGATTGCAATACTAGAAAATTATTATCAGAGAAAGGATTTTCTGATATTATGACATATATAATTATATATGATATATACAATAGCTGTCCCCGTGAACTTCGTCGTCCTTATAAAAGGGCGGTGGTCGTTTGGGCGAAGGTAATAATTTTGACCAAAAAAATAATAGTCGTTTGGGCGACTATCATTAATTGTAACGTTTGTTAATTTATTTTTACCTATATGCGACTATACGAGGTAAAAACCTGGTGACAGATACGGATAATATTATTGCTAATCATTATTAATCACTATTATAAATCCGGCTAATATATATTATATCAACATTTCCGTATAATAAATTATTATTATTATTATTATTACTATCATCATGAATTACATAATAACGCGTATTATTGGATAATTAAGGTTTATTATTAGGTAAACATTTCATATAAAAAATACTATGATGTAACGTTTATAAAATTGAAAACAATCGTTTATATTATACATTATAACACGTTCTCTATGCGTGTTTATAACTATTAACTATTTCTTCAATAGTTCAATATACATGTACTTGCCGATATACTAATTACCAGTGTATCACACACACACACACACTATAATATATAATAATTTTGTTATAATGAGTATTTATTTTTTATGAGTATATTGAATAAATTATAAAATGTTAAGGCCTTAGTTTATGAGATTGTAGATAAATTTTAACTTTAAATCACCCATATTCACCTAACGTCATTAACATTTTAATTCTCAACGTCTAATTAGTCTATGGAATAACTGAATAAGTGACCTAACCATTTTCTAAGTTATTATAAAATTTAAATATTTTCACGTAAACTTACAAAGAAGAGTACCTATATGTAATATATATTATACTAGTAGTTTAATGCAGTCAAATATTGTTATGGACGTCTCCACAACCGAGTTTGTTCGTTAGTAATAAATACGCGGTGTTTAAGTTATCACTAATACTTTATTAATATAATCAATTTTAAAAGAAATTAGTACACAGAATAATTGTTAGACTTAAGAAAATAACAGAGGCTCTGCTCGATGGTCTGCCAGGACTACACTAAATATTATACAGACGGCGAGACACGGTAGGGGCTCGCTCGGGCTCAAAACTGTCCACACAGCGAATTCCCTAAAACCGTGTCACTCTATCGGTTCACATGTTAATATGCTTACACACTATACTATATTATATTATATTATATTATAACTATATCCTATTCTGTGTATAGCATACAGACAGGGGTTCACAACACCCCCCGGACTACATGAGACATGGGGGTCTAATGATCACCATGTTTCACTTCATCCGTGAGTTCTGATGCTCTGAAGTTTTAGAATTTTGTAAGGGAGTGTGTGGATTGCACATACTCTGCTACATTCTGGGGTTCTGCTATTTCCGGTCTGTAGAGTCGAGGTAGATTAC
Source organism: Rhopalosiphum padi (assembly GCF_020882245.1). Lineage (NCBI taxonomy): Eukaryota > Metazoa > Arthropoda > Insecta > Hemiptera > Aphididae > Rhopalosiphum > Rhopalosiphum padi. The sequence goes on from NC_083599.1 coordinate 45,097,130, forward strand.
ACTTATATTTGATCAACATGTACAGAATTATAACTATTATTAAAATGACAATACAATAAACTATAATAAAATGATGATCTGGATTTACAAATATGTTGGTATCGTTGTACATTTTAGATAATTCTTTCAGTTTTTTAGCATCTTCAGCTAACTGATTAAAATTTTTAAAATATTTATTTGTATCTATTTGCTCGGGAACACGGCTGTTAATTATTTCTGTTTTGATTTCATCTGTTGCTCTGTTACCATCTGGTGCGTTTCTTGCATAAGACGTTTCATTTCGTATTGATAATCTTGATAATTATACTGAGGTTCTGGCTTACGACTTAACGAATTTGGTATTGATAATGGATATCCGTACACGATTTCATGTGGTTGAAACCCTGTGGCTGTGTGTACTGAAGAATTATGACAGTACATTGCATAAGGTACATGTACATCCCAGTTTTGTGGATTTTTTCCAGAGTAGTTCCTTAAATATTCACCTAAGGTGCGGTGACTCCTCTCCAAGCTACCGTTACTCTGCGGATGATACGGGGTGGTCGATGTTTGAGAGATATTTAAAAGTTTGCATACTTCCTTGAAAACCTTACTAAGGAATTCAGTTCCACAGTCCGTCACTAGAGATTCAGGTTGCCCATGCAGACATACAAATTGAGTGACAAAATGCTGTGCGACGGTGTTTGCTTCATGATCCTTCATGGCACACGCCCAAGTGAATTTCGAAAAATCATCGATTAGAGTTAAAATATATGAATTCCCGTGGTAGGACTTGTTGAGTGGTCCTACGATGTCCATAAATACTTTTTCGAATGGTTTCGATGCAGTAGTTGTTATTACCATAGGTTCTTTGATGGTCCGGTTTGGAGTCTTGTTGATTTGACATGCAGGACATTTCTTGATGTATTTCCGGATTTGTGCCCTCATACCCTGCCATTGGTACTGCTGTGAAATTTTATTATATGTGCGCGTTACACCTTGATGTCCACCAAGTGGATTTTCGTGAAATTCCTTTATGATCTGTAGTTTGTTATCTGTCGTTAACTCATCGCGAGTGTATATCTGAATATACACAGGAGAGTCACGGAAGGTATACCTTAACATATTTCGTACGACTTCCCACTTCAGTCCATCTAGGTCGCAGCCTAGACGTGGACAAGCGAGCTGCGTAACTTTATACTTGACGCAGATTGACTTGAGGTTCTGTAGACTTTGGAAGAGAATTTCATAACTTGATTTTTGCCAGAAAAATTCTTTTGTGATTATATAAAACACCTGATGATTGTTCACATTGATTGTTGCAATCTCTGTTATTTGGCATTTTTGTCGACGAAGTTCATTAACTTTTCCAAATCGGGTTCGGAATTCAAATGCAATTCCTTTCCTTGCTTTAAAATCTGCTGATACACAATGTGCTAATGAGATTCCAGCCTCTACGGAAAACAGATCTCCTGTTAGCTCGGAAATTTTCTTCGTAGGACCCAGTTTAATTTCATCTGCTTCCAGAAATGCTTGATAACCAGTATCAACTTCCCTTTTCGATTCTAGGTCTAGGTGTTCGTTGTCTACTGATTTTAAAGAGGTTCCTTGAGTTTCTGGAGGTTCTGATTGGTTGTAATGACTCGATGAGGTCTGAGCTCTCGTAGTTACCGTTTGAATACGACTCAGTGCGTCAGCATTTGTGTTGTTCACTCCTGGTTTGAAATGGATAGTGTACTGGTACTCTTCCAGCTTGAGGCGCCAACGAGTGAGTCTTGATCCTGGATCGGTAATATTAAACAACCATACTAGTGCTCGATGATCGGTAATTATATTAAACTTTTGCCCGAATAGATAAGGTCTATATATCTTAATTCCCCATACTATGCTGGTTAGCTCCTTCTCGGTGGTGTTGTAGTTGATTTCTGCCTTATTTAGAGTACGAGATGCAAATGCTATCGGCAAATCCTTTCCTATCGGTCCTTGCGACAGTACACATCCGATCGCGTAGTCACTTGCATCACAAGTCAAGTTAAATGGTTTAGAGAAGTCCGGATATTGTAATATAGGTGCCTGTGTCAAGAGGTCTTTTAACTGTTCAAAAGATTTCTGGCAAAGGTCACTCCATCTGAACGTTGCGTCCTTTTTTAACAATGAGGTCAGTGGCTTAGCGATCTGCCCATAGTTTCTAATAAATCTTCTGTAGTAGCCTGAAAGTCCTAAAAATGACTTAACCTCTCTCACATTTCTTGGAATTGGAAATTGTTTCACACAACTTATCTTCTGAGGATCTGGCTTGACTCCTTCGTCAGTGATTTGATGTCCGAGATAATTGACTTCTTTTCGGAGAAATTCGCATTTCAGTGGTTGAAGTTTGAGATTGTATTTGCGGAGTCTCTGAAAAATCTCTGTGATTTTCTGTGAATGATCATTTAGATCTTTTGCATAGATGATTATGTCATCTAGGTATACGAATGCTTTGATTCCGTTTATACCGATTAGTACTTTATTCATGAGCCTCTGGAATGTCCCTGGAGCTCCCTTCAAACCAAATGGCATTCGCTGAAATTCGAAATGTCCCCGGTCTGTAGAAAACGCTGTTTTGCTACGGTCGGAGGGATCCATCGGGATTTGGTGGTACCCATGGGCTAAATCCAAGGTACTGTAATATTTTGACCTCCCTAGTTGGTCCAAAATATCCACGATGTTCGGAAGTGGAAAAGCATCCCCTATCGTAACCTCATTAAGTCGGCGAAAATCCACGCAGACACGGTATTTAACCTGGCCATTGACGTCGGGTTTCTTCGGAACTACTAGGAGTGGAGCGTTCCAAGGCGATTCACTAGCTGTAATCACACCTTCCCGTTCAAGGGTCTCCATTTGGTCCGTAATTTCCTGTCTATGCCTTTGTGGTAAACGGTAGGGCTTCACGTGAATTGGCGATACCGCTTCTGAGGTTTTGATTCCGTGTGTCACTGCTGTAGTTGCTGTCACCCGATCTCCTTCTAAGAAGAATATGTCAGAGTAATCTTGACAGATGGCCACTAATGATCCCTTTTCCTCCGAATTTAGATGATCGGTTCTAAGTGCTTCTTCCAATCGTTTTAGTCGACTACTGTTTGCATGAGGTTCTTCTTGTTGATCCATGACTTGTACCGAATGGATTAGAGCTTCCCTGAACTCCTCGTGGACCAATTCCTTTAAATTGGGCGTCTTTAGCCTTATTGTTTCTTCGGTTGGGTTGATGAGTGTGGCTAACACCCTTTTGTTTTGTACTCTGGTTACAGCATTACTGCACAAGACTGATTTCGTGATTTCTTGACATTCAATGATGATTATTTTGTCTTCCGCGTGATTCCCTGCTTCTATTCCTACGAGGGTTTCAGTGCGAGGTTGTAGCACTATTTCAGCCCCGTCAGGAATAATGACTTCGTTAGTCTGGTAATTCAGAATGATTTTGTTTTCCACCATAAATGGCCGTCCAAGGATACCATCGTTTGGGATTGGGAATGCAGAATGAACTACTTGGAACATTGCAACTATAGTTTTATCCTCGATAAATAGTTCCAATTGTGTTTGTCCCATTGTGTGTACTATCTGGTCATTAATGCCCTTCAGCTGATATATGACGTCTTCATACACGATAGTCTGATCTGCGAGGGAAGATATTTTTATTAAATTAAGCTCACTCCCAGAATCTAAGAGTAGCTTCGATTTTTTGTTGATGGTCTGTTGAATGTGGCAGGTTAGATGATCTTCATCTAATTCTGCTTTGAAGTAGAGGATCTGTCGTTGCCGGTGTTTTTTAACTCGCTCACCGGGCGCCCACCGCTGGCGGCCGGTTGCTGCTGGTTTTCCTGCTGGTTGCCTTCCTTTTTGGAGTTTACATAATTCCTTTTACGGCAATCTTTCAGCATGTGCCCTGGTTTTTTACAGTAGTTACATTGAATACTCCTAACTGGTGCCGTTACGGAAAAAGGTTTTGAGTTTGTCGTCGTCGGTTTGCTCCTACAGTCCTTCGCCATATGACCGACTTTATTGCAGTGAAAACAAGTGGGTTTCTTCGTGGATTGGTGAGGCGCCCCATATAACTTCTTTGTTGCTTCTTGCGAGTTTCTGACCCGTTCTTCTTCCCTTGCTGCTTGTATGGCCCTGTCTAATGTTAATGGATTCCTCGCCTTTATGAAGTCCTTTAAAGGTCCTAGTCCCTCTACAAAGACTTGGATGCTTTGCTTCTTGATGCTCGTTCCTAGCGCTTGGGCTACCTCCCAACTGTGCCCACTTGTCTCTTGCTCTATGATGAGTGTTTGGAGTTGCTCAATTCTGTTGGCGTAGTTTGTTACGTCTTCTCCGATTTTCTGTCTCGTCGAATACAACTCCGAGAATAGATATGTGGTCGTCCTCTGCGGTTCCAATGCAGACTTTAACGCTTCCTTTAGTTCAGCCCAGTGTCTTATCTCCTTAAACTTGACTGCCTGACGGGCTTTCCCTGTCAGTCTAACTTGTATTCCTTGGAGTAGTCGAGCCTGTACATGGTCATGCGCGCATGCTAACGCAAACTCGCATTTTTCCAAAAATATCTCTAACTCCTCCTGCTTGTCTCCACTGAACGAGCCTGGCAAGAGTTTTAGAGCAGCCTCCAATCCTATTGTCTCTTCTCTGGGTCCGAATGAATATCGGACACCTGATTGATCCGAGTTTCCTTCAGTTATTGGAGGATTTGATATTGCTTGTGTGTCTGTATTCGATTGTCCTTCAGAATTTACCATGATGCTTTGTCGAGTATTATCGTTAATACCCGTTGTCTGAACTGCTTCCTGAATGTCTTGATTCATGTTTTGGTAACTGGAGTTAAGAGGAGGGGAAGGTATAGTCTGATTTAAAAGATTTTCTTCAATGGTTTGGTCTAGGATATTAAGGTTGAGTTGATTTTCTACTTCCCCCAAAACAGTATCTACTTCCCCCAAAGTTACGGAGACGTTATGTATTAACTCTGAATTATGGTCTATTAGTACGCCAGTTCTGATGAAGATGTTATCAGTACTGATATTCCCAATAGAACGTTCGGATGTCGGATTTTCTGGATTTGAGAATCGTACTGGTAAACTTACACGAGGGGTAGGACTTGGCGGTGTTATTGGATCACTCGATTCGTTATCTGGATTTGGGGACGATCTATCCAACCCGTTTTCCCGTTTTCCGCTCATTAACTACTTATCTACTTGGCTGATACTTAACGAATTGCTAACCTATATTTATATATATGTGTGTATGTTTACATGCAATTATAAATTAATGCTAATGTTAACTACGATATTAATATTATATTAATACAATAATACTACAGATTTACGATTCTAAATTATACAGAAAGAAATAATAATGATAAAAAAAAACAAAAATAGATAAGAAAGAAAAACGTACTTATCGATCAGTACGGAGTGTAGTCGAGATATGGTTTCAAAAATTTTTTTTTTTTTTTTTATTATTATTATTATTTCTTTATTATTTTTTTTTTTACTTACAGTAGTGCAGTTAAAATGATCCTTGCCATGTTTTTTATTTTTTTTATTTTTACTGATTTTTTTAACACTTCTACTGGATGCTCAAATGATCTGCACTGATGTTCTGCTTGGCTTGGCTCGAATTCCTTGGATGTTAACGACGACTTTCCTCTTCGACTGCGCTTGTGGAATCGACGTTCGCTAGCCCCGAAACTGCTGGCGCGGGGACCACTACACCCTGTAGTGGGTTTCTCTGCTTGCTTACGACTTGTCGTTAATAAACAACGGTCGCATATATTTTATTTGATAACGACGATCGCGTATTTACACCGATTACAACGATCGCGTATTTTTAAATTTAACGCTTATCAGTTATCACGAATTCGAAACGCTAACGCGAGTTGTGTTGTTTGTTTACACTTCGCGGCGGCGCTGATTACGAGCGTCGTGCACTGGATATCAGTGTTTTCAGCGGCTATCAGCTGCTGGTACTATATTATAATATATATATATATATATATATTCGGCGGCGGCACAGACGTCTGGTTTCGTAACTAGCATACACGGCAAATGCGTGCGTGCGTAAGTGAGTGTCGTTCGGTTCGGGCGGCACTATCGACACGGCGGCGGCGGCGCGTGTATTATGCGTCGTTTGCGTGTGTGTGTGCGCGCTTATAAATTTCAGCGGTACCACGAACGGACGCGGCGGCTGTGATGCTCGTATTACGGATTCGCGTTCGTGTGAGTGCGTGCGCTACTAACCATTAGTTTGGGCGACGCTACGAGTACAGCGGTACTGCGGGCTCCCTTCCTTGTCGTCTTGTAAACTGGAGTTTCTGTATACTTCGATGTTTTAGATTTTCTGGACACTTCGGATTTTCTTCTTCAGAATTTCTTCTTGTATTTAATTATATTATAAGCATAGATTTACTTTAACTCAAAATTACACGGCATTGACTAACTTATTGTTTAACGAACTGGAATCTACGGATCCCACCGCTGCCACCAAAAATGTTATGGACGTCTCCACAACCGAGTTTGTTCGTTAGTAATAAATACGCGGTGTTTAAGTTATCACTAATACTTTATTAATATAATCAATTTTAAAAGAAATTAGTACACAGAATAATTGTTAGACTTAAGAAAATAACAGAGGCTCTGCTCGATGGTCTGCCAGGACTACACTAAATATTATACAGACGGCGAGACACGGTAGGGGCTCGCTCGGGCTCAAAACTGTCCACACAGCGAATTCCCTAAAACCGTGTCACTCTATCGGTTCACATGTTAATATGCTTACACTTCTTCTTCTTCTTCTTTGGCTTTTTACAGGCCTTTTAGGTCCATTGCCGCACCAACATACTGTCTCCATTCTTCTCTGTTTTGTGCCGTTTCTTCAGCATTCCTTACTCCCAACATCTTTAGGTCTTCTTTTATTCTATCAACCCATCTCTGTCTAGGACGTCCTCTGGGCCTCTTTGCGTTTGGTTTCCATGCGGTTATTTGTCCGATTAGTCCTTTTGATCTCCATACATGCCCAGCCCATCCTATTCGTGCGCTTTTCAAGATCCCAGTAATATTGGGTTCGTTATATAATTCCTCTAAATTTTTATTGCTACGTATTTCATATTCTCCTTCACTGTTTTTGTTTGGGCCAAATATCTTTCTCAATATCTTTCTCTCAAATACTTCTAACTTTTTTTCATCTGACTTTGTCGTCGCCCAAGTACTGCTTGCATACAAAGCTATTGGTCTGACTAGAACTTTATATAATGTTACTTTGGATTTCCTTGATAATAGTTTTGATTTGAACAATGGTAATAGTCCATAGTAGCATCTGTTTGCTGCAATGAGCCGTCTTTTCACTTCTTCGTGGCTATTAGCATCCTCATTAATATCTGCACCTAAGTATTTAAAATTTCCTACCCTTTCAAATGTGTACTCATTTACTTTCAAGGAATCCGATCTGTGGTTTTGTCTAGATACTATCATGTATTTTGTCTTTGTCTCATTAATTTTCAGGCCAATTTTTTTCCCCTCCTTCAGCAATATATCTGTTGTGTACTTTAGGTCGTCAACTGTTTCGGCTAATAGTACTATATCATCCGCGTAAGCGACTGCCGTTAGATGTCGATTGTCTTTTATTTCTATGCCCTTAGATTGGGATATAACTGTCCTCATAACTGATTCTAGGGCGATGTTGAACAGTGCAGGTGATAAAGCGTCACCTTGTCTGAGGCCAGTCGTTACCTGAAACTCCTCTGATAATTCTCCTCCAAAACTAATTTTACTTTTTGAGTTATATGTACACGATTTTATTAATCTGGTTAACTTGGCTGGTATTCCTAACGATTCCATGACTTCCCATAGTTTGTCTCTGTTGATTGAGTCATACGCTGCTTTGAAGTCAACAAATAGCAAATATGTGTCTTTATTGTATTCGTGACTCTTTTCAACAACTTGTTTTACGATGTGTATTTGATCTGTTGTTGATTTTCCTAGCATAAAACCAGCTTGGTATTCTCCAATTATTTCCTTGATATATGGGTTAATTCTAGTCAGTAGTATGTTGGACAATAGTTTATATGAAGTATTGAGTAGTGAGATCCCTCTATAGTTTTCACACTCCATGATGTCTCCTTTTTTGTGTATAGGGCATATGATGGATATACGCCATGCTTCGGGTATCTCCTCTTGTTCCCAGATTGTGTTCATAAGTTTGTGTAGCTGGTTCAGTAAACCTTGGCCTCCCTTTTTTAGGCATTCAGCTACTATTTCATCATCTCCCGGTGCTTTCCCGTTTTTTAGCATATCTAGTCCCATCTTCACTTCGTCTTCTGATGGTTTTTCAAGCTGCTGTTCTACAGTAGAGTATTGAATTATTGTGTTATTTTCATTTGGTTGGTTTAGCAATTTTTCGAACATATCTTTAAATTCACACGCAATTTCTTTACTCTCTGTTAGTAAGGATCCATCATGCTTCTTCATAGCTGTTGGCCTAGTTTGATATCCACGTTTAACTTCATTTACTTTTTCGAAAAATATTCTGGAGTTGTTATTCCTGTTGTTTTCTATGGTGTGTATCCGTTCTTTTTCCCATAATCTCTTATTCCTTCTGATGACCTTTTTTGCATCCTTTTGTTTTTGTGCTAGTAGCCTTTTATTGTCTTCACTAGGGTTCTGCAAAACTTTTGTTCTTGCTTTGTCTTTTTCCTCTTGAGCTGCTTTACATTCCTCGTTAAACCATCTTTTCTTTGTCTTTTTTGATACATATCCAAGTACTTCCTTTGCTGTTATTTTGATTGCTTGCTCTACCTTTCCCCAGGCTTCATTCAGGTTCACCATTTCTTGTATGTCTCGTAATTCTATCGATATTTTTTCTTGGTACACTTTAGCTGTTATTGTCTTCAGTATATCCTTATTAATTTTTTCTTTGTGCTTATTCTTTATTTTCCATTTTGTTGATATTCTGAGTTTGATTTTCGCTTTCACAAGGAAATGGTCCGACATTGCACTACTCCCTCGCATACTTCTTATATCTTTGACACATGATTTTATCCGGTTGTCCACTAACATGTGATCTATTTGATTTCTTACTAACCCACATGGGGAGATCCATGTTTGTTTGTGTATATTCTTATGAGGGAAGTACGTGTTACTTATTATCATATTTTTGGCTGTGGCAAAAGTGATTAGTTTGTTTCCATTGTCGTTCGTAATTTCGTGAAGGCTTTCGGATCCAATTGTAGGTTTGTATATGTTTTCTTTTCCAATCTTCGCATTGAAGTCCCCTAGTATTATTTTCGGTTTATCAATCGGTAGGGTGTCACACACCAGGTCTAAGTCTTCATAAAATTTGTTTTTTATGTCGTCACTCTTATCTTCTGTCGGTGCATAACAGTTTATTAGGAACATGTTGTACCATTTACATTTGAGTTCTATGTAGCATATCCGATCGCTTATTGGTTGGAACCTCACTATATTTGTCGCAACGTTATCACTTATTACGAAACCTACTCCGTGTTCATGTTTATCTCCACCACTGTATAATATTGTATTTCCTTGAGATTTCAAGGTACCTGAGTTTGTCCATCTCACTTCTTGAATCGCAGTTATATCCATCTCATATCGCTCAAGACACGATAGGGATGTTGTCAAAGCTCCAGCCCTATACAGAGATCGCACGTTCCAGGTTCCAATGTTGATGTCCGTTAAATCTTTGTTCCGAGGCTTATTATGTTGTTGATTCTTAACATCTATTTTTTTTTTTATGAGGTAGGGTTGTCAGCCCTACGCTCAACCCCCAACCTGGAGGGCCAGACCACACCAACTAATTAAAGTCAGCGTGGGGCTATTGCAGCACACTTTTTGGTGTGCTGGGCGATGGGCGCGCCACTTTCCCAACGCCAATAAATATGCTTACACACTATACTATATTATATTATATTATATTATAACTATATCCTATTCTGTGTATAGCATACAGACAGGGGTTCACAACAATATCTTGTTCGTTTGTCAAGTGCGACGTGCCTTATTTATTATTAAAGTTATTGTCCGAGAAACAGTTTTTCAATTTTTACTGAGGTTATTCATATGATAATTATATTTACGCGATATTAAAGGTACAATTGTGTTTTTTTTAATTGCAATAATTGCATTATGTATCTATTTGATTATTTCTAGGTTGACTAATGCAAATATAAAATATATATTTTATTTAATAATAAAATATATAGTAGCTATATCTATCATTTATTATAATATAAATGTTATGGACTTTAATATGAGTAAAATATTAAAATGTATTATACAGAACATGGACTGACATACTGGCGTTTATACCTAATTATGCATAATTAGGTTAATATATTTATGTAGGAATTATACAATATTTTTTATTTGATCCTCATAAATATAATATACGATACAGAATTAATACTATCACTATAGTTATATTTATGTATACTTATCGTTACATTCCCTTCACGACACTATTGACACCTAAACTATTAACTGGAAAATATCGAAAGATACCTTAGAAACGATGTGTTAATTGTATGTTGTTTTTTGTTGATGTTATTTTTCACCTATTACAAGTTATACCTTGTAACTAGAGACCGGAATTACCTATATATTATATGCATTCGCATATTTATTACTGCAAGTGTGCACATAGATATGTATAAATGTACACAATGAGCGGGGTTTGAAACGTCGGGATTTCATATCGAACTAATTTCCTGGTCAAACTTGATTTTATATATAAAAAATAAATTATACATTGTTATAACTTATGATGAATTGGTTAATTATAGATTTTTTGCCTGCATTGTCTTCAGTATCTTGGCGTAGCGGGCACTGGAACAATACGGCTGCCGTCACTCAGCATCTAGACCCTGACCATGTCCAGATAATTAGTATAATTGTGTCTGGACGACTGGACGCTGTATATTATGCCAGGAAAACGTACAAGAAATGTTTTGTTATATTGGTTTATATTTTCTATACACTCTTTTAAATCTTATTAAAAAATTGAGTTATTCATTATATTCAATTATGAAGATTTAATTATTAATTGTGATAAAAATGCAATTTTAATAATAAAATATGGTCAATCAAAAATAATAAATTATATCGATATTTAATTATGTATATATTGTTTTATTACCGGTAATGATGGCAAATCAGGAAGTAACTACACTTCCTAGGAAATGCCTTTTAGAAATTTATTAATTTATTTTTGATATTGTTTAGTTGCATAATTGCTTTAAACAATTTTATGCGAGGAATCTTGTATTAAACTGTCTATATTTTCCATAAAGAATAAACATTTAACCGACATAAATCTAAAAAACGCTTACCACTTTAAATGTTGATTAATAGCTTAAAAATAACAAAATATTTTTAATATTACAATATAAACAATATGCTCATAAAAATATTTAGTAAAAATTGAAAGTATATCAATACTATACAAAATTATACCAATCGGTTATAAAAAGTACTGATGTAATTATCTATTAAATACTATTGTTACCTACAAATTTAAAAGTTTTCATATACCTATATTTTATTTAACTCTCTAAAAAAATACTAAAATATAGAAATTATTATTTGTCAAAGGTTAAAATAAATATATAGGTACATGTGCGAATCAATGGTTATGAAAATTCTGAAATTTAAAATCACAACTTGCGATTTCATCATACCTATAATTTACATTGATAACTTCCTTAATTATTAACTGTGTAAATATACTAACAAAATAAATTTACTTGTGGTAATATAATTAATTAACTTCAAGTCTTCAACTAAAGTAAGTTAGTAAGTATACTTATGTATTGTACCATTTGTACCTACTAACAGTTGGAATTTGACATTTTTACAAAATTTTAACATGCTGTGTTACCTAGCTATAGGATATAGGTTAGATTTTGATTTCATTTATTTTAACATTGACTATACACAGTTTCGTACACAGAACGAGCATTTATGTAGCTTATATATATATATATTGTTATATTGGCTTCTAAAATAGTTTTTTACTTGAATTAGTTTATCAACAGCGATTTACTCTTCAAAATAGTATTATACACTATACAATAAATTTGTGACCATTATAAATAAATTGATAAATATATTTAAATAACAATTCAATTCTACAAAATACATTATTAAACATTATAATAGTATAATATTGAAACAAACAATTTTATGTTTATGTCATATAATTATTATCCATTTTATTATATTACAATCAGAGCTATGGATTCAATGGACTAAAAAAGTGTTAAATATGCATGCATTTATGTAGGTACTAAACAATCTAAAACATATAAAAATATTTTTGAAAATAACAAATTCGATTTGGAAAAATTAAATGCACTTAAACGTTTTAATTGTAGGTAATAAGCTATATATTATGATAATATTAGTAAAATAATCTCATGCTTTCAGCATACCATGCAATTTTAGCGAAAAGATAACGATAATAAAATAAATGTGGCAAAATGATTTTGTTTTCTGAAAAGTGCATACTATAACAAAAAATATATGTATAAAAATAATATGGACAATGGGCAAGCTGATTTGAAACCGGCCGATGAAATGGCGGTCTGACCAGCCTATCGCCGTGTAACCGGTACACTCATACACGATGTCGTTCTGCCCTCTTTTTTCCCTCTCACTATTTAGGGGGACAGTCGGTCGATTATTGTATATAATAATATAATGTATATCTATTTGGAGTATACGCCGTAGTGACCAAATTATATTAACCCTCCTCCCCCGCTCTGTCCCGCCTACATAAATATCCAATATTATAATCATCATAATAACATTTTGTATCAATAATTTAATATATCAATTTCAACAAACATGATTATTGTGGGATGAGTAATTAATCTAAGATCGACTGAGATGACTAATAAAATTTATACTTTTTTCGATTTTTTTTTTGTTTGGATAAGTAGTCAGTACACTTTTAAAATTACATTATTTGTTATTAAGACATACGAGTAATTGCTATTGCAAATATCAATTTTGAATTTTTACTTAAATATTTACCATGAATTCATTGAATATTAAATTGTATTAAAAACTAGATGATTATATAAACAATAAGTATAAAACATACACATAAACGTCAGAACTCAGAATAGTTAAGACGCAGCATACAATTACTATTATTTTTGTATCTTTGAGTATGACGTATATAAGTATATTAAGTATTTATACGGAGAATTTATTGATTTTACATTAATTTTTTTGTATTTATCTGATTTTGGGAAAATAAAAATGCTTCAATTTTCAACTTTGGGGGTGGCTTCTAATAGTAACTAGTAAATTATCTAGTTAATATTTAGAGGAGTCAAAAGTAAAAATTATCCAGTAGTTAATAATTGGAAAAAAAAGAAACAATTCTAAGTGGAAACGATCATCAGTCTATTTTACTAAATGTATTTCACGATATAGGTACATGTGTTTTTGATATAGCTTAAATATATCAATATTATACGTTAGGTTGATTTAATTTTTCTGAAAATATTACATTTATTATATTATTAATATTGAATTATTAAAATAAATGTATTTATATATACATACCATATTATAAATTATTGTTATTATATTTTGAGTAGATACCATCTTACCGTAACACATTGTGAATAGGTTTATACAGTATATATAGTATAAATAGATAATATATTAAAATTAATCTACATATATTGAAAATATCATTGCATTAAAACTTATTAACTATATGCAATGATATTTTCATAATAATAATAAGTTTTAAATTCCAGGGAATAATATTTTTAAATTTTAACGAAATAATTAACATTGTTAATCATCGTAAAATTACGTAATTTTGTCCAAATTTAAATTACATATATATATATATATAAATAAAATTAATTTAATTGTATATTGTGTAGGTTTTTTAATCGCAGTGTACCTATGAACTATTTAAGAGAAATTTTATAATAGATTTTCAAACCTTAGCTAAAAAATTGAAGATTTTGTGTACATTTTTACGACTGAGGAATTTTGTAAAAATGTGTACTATGTAATTAATATTACCTAATATATTTAAAAAAAAAATTATAACTTTGTATTTTTAATTTTTTTATGCAGATATACGATTAACTTATATACGTATAGGATCTTTACAAATTGTATTACATTTTTAAGAATTACGACCCAGCAAAATAATTTTTAATCAACATTAGCTCAAAGAAGAGTCAAAATATTTCAAAAATTATACCATGTATAGAAAATTACGACCTAGAGTTAGATATAAAAAGAAACATTTTTACATTTTCTAACAAACAAATAATTTGTAAATGTTCGAGATTTTGATGAATTTTGTCAAAATTTAATGTTTATAAATATTATTGTTAGTACAAATTTTTAAGATTTTTTTATTTGGTAAATGAAAAATTATGAGGAACCTTCTACTACATTTTCTAGAATTTTTACCCAGCAATCAATTATTTCAATAAAAAATGTATAGAAAATTAAAATTAAAACAAAAAAATCAAAAACTATTTATTTTTTATTATTTATAATTTAAGTTAAAATTTGCACGAAATGATCTAGTAATAAAATACAAAATAACTAAACTAAGATTACACAAAATAATAAATTAGTAGGTATAACTTAAATAAATCTATCTTTAAAAACCATAAAATACTTTTATTTTTATTTTGTGTCTGCAAAAGACATTTTTTATAATTAAAAATGCTGTAATCTTTTTTTTAAATTAACAATAACAAAAACTAAAAAACAAGGTTTCTTATAAATAATTCTTACTAGAAATAAAAAAAACTTAAATCCATATTAATTTTTTATGAACATTTGAAATTAGTTTTTTACGAGTCATCAAAAAATCTAGTTATTTTCAGTTAAAAATGTTAACTATAATTTTTTTATAATTCAAAAATATTATTCGTAGGGATTTGAAACTTTTCGGTATAACGTTTATTATAATTTATTATTTTTAATGGAATTTTCAAAATGTTTAGATTTGTTTTCGCAATTATAGTGTCTATGGGGGTCCGGATGATTTGATAACATTTTCGTGGTCCAAAAAAATCTTCTTTTTTATTTAGCAAGTTATTTCGGATATTTACAAAGACAAATAATGATAAAAAAAAATAACACAAAGTAAAATATTCTTGGAAGTCCATTTATTTCCCACTGCGGTCCGAGTTTGATATTGTTGACCGATTCACACTATTCTAAGTACGCTGCATGTATTTAAGTTATTAACGTATAAGTGTATAACCTAATAATATTATACGAAGAATTAGTGCATATATATATGCGATTTGTTATTGGTAAAAATTAGTTCTGCCAAGTAGCTGAATTAAGAAAAGTAACCTTGGAAAATGGTGAACCACTTTTCTCCTTAACAAAATCGTTTTTCGTAAACAATGATTATCATTGAATTAACAATTTAACACAACTATATTTTATTTTTATAACAGTAATTTTATACATAACTTATATTACAAAATCATATTATTGTTTGCATTAATTGATTTATTCGCAAATTTAATTAATTTATTTAAAAAATACTGTTTTTCAATCAAATATCGACATTTTGATCTCCAATAACATATAAAACCATTTAATGGTTAAATAGTTAAAATTCCTGATTTATTTTTTGATAATTTAATATGAACCAAATAATAATTATTATCGATATGACATAAATTACATTATTCAAATACGAGTAATAAAGACCAATATTACTGTACATTTTGTTGTGAGTCTACCAGAAATGTTTTTCATTCATTAAACTACGCGTTCTGTTTAAAAAAAAAAAAAAGCTGACGTCAAAGTAAAAACAATATTGATAATAGTATGTCCGATATGAATCCAAAATCACATTATTTCAAGAAGACAAAGATTCGTAGACAAAAGTCTAAAGTGAATTCAGTTTTTTAAAATAAAATGCATCATATTCAGTCTTCAATTATCTTGCGACGGACATTATCGAAAGTGGGAACCGCATGAACAATTGAAGCAAAACATATGTAAGAATTACGCACGTGATCTAATCAAGGATTTATTTTTAATATTATTATTACTATATATAAATTTGGAATTATTGCATAGTTATCTGAACAACGCATTTGCTCGTATAAAAAAGACACGATTAGAACTACAACGACGATTGAAATTTGATTTGTTTGTTTAGTACCAGTAACTAGCTATTATAACAATAATGACAGTCCCGAGAATATAATGCACATTATAAACCTTACAGAATCGTGAAGTATGTTGCGTTTGAGAAAAAATCATCTGCAGCCAGTCTTTTGAGTTGGACAGTCCAACCGGAAATCACTGCAGTTTACGTTATCAGTGTAAACCACAGTTAGGGTTAAGCTAATCGAAATTAAGTATATATATATATATTATTTTTGCTTTATATATATTTATAAAGCACAAATAATAAAAATATTGTGGCAGATACATAAAAAAAAAAAACAATTTACGGTGACAAACCTTGCAAAACGTATTAAACATAAAAATTTATTTTCTCGTATACATGTGATAATAACTATAAGAAATAGAATAAACTTTTCTAAATTTGTAATAAAACTATTTTTTTATGTTGTATTCAATATTTGAAATTTTGTACATATTATAAAAAGTTTTAGAAAATTGTGAATACCTATTCTGCTTTTGATTATGAAATTTAAAATGTCTAGATAAAGATGCATATTATGATAGATGATTAAAAAAAAAAATTATACATTTTTTGTAACAATGTAGTGTTATAACAATATAACTTATAAATGCTTCACACTATATAAAAACATGTTGTTATTTTTTAATTTGAATTAGAAAATAAGTGAAATTATGTAAGTTTATCAGGTACTCTATATAGTCTGTTCACATATAAAAGTTATTTTAATTTTATAATATTTAAAAAATTATTAAGTCTTATTGGATAACTCTACTAAAGAGTACCTATTCCATTTATTTATTCATAAAAACTATATCTATTTCTTTCGCAAAACGCATGACTCTATATTATGTGCATTGTGCAGAATCTAATTTTAATATTACTTACTTTAAATATTATATAATATTGTTTTTTCTTGTTTACCATACTCGCAAATGTTAAAATTATCTTAATAATATCTTTATCATGATCGTCATTCGTCATAAAAGAGTTAGAAATATAAATATATAATACACAGTTATTTAAATAATTAATTATAATCATTAAGTAAATAAAAAATATAGACTATTGAGTTCGAACTTAGAAGTTAATGAGTGACGGTGACCGATGACGATTCCAATATCGGATTAACGCAATATAGAGTAAATAACACATTTTAAAAACACTTAAATGTTAGTAGGTAACACCACCTCTTATTCCATACACTAATTCAAATGCAATTACTACTACGCGTTTATACTATAAACTACAATATTTTCATTTACAAAATAGGAAAGGAAATTGGAATCGCTTATACACTATACACATATACGTCATATTTCTCATATTTATAGAAAATGAATATCATACCTATAGGTGCATAGTATAAATAGATAATATCTTTAAATTAATCTACATATTTTGAAAATATAATTGTGTATTATAGTTAAATTCATAATTTACCTACGTAAATGTTTTAAGTTCCTGCGAATAATATTTTAGAATCTTAATAAAATAATTAATATTGTTATTTATCGATAAATTACGTAATTTCGTCCAAATTTTATAAGAATTTGAACTAGGTTTATAATTAATGTAAATATTTAAAAAAAAAAATTTAATTTTTAATATGTTTATACGGGTTTAAGAATAACTTATATACAATCTTGACATTTTGATATGCGCAACGAATAAGGCTGTAACTCAAGAAAATGCTAAATCAAGTTATTGATATTATGTTTTAGACTTTTATTTACGTTATCCAATATTATATTTGAACACCATAAATATAAATTTAAAAATAGATGGCAATTATTTGTATTGAAGTCCCACAAATAGAAACAACTTGAGTTACGTCATTGTAAAATAAATAATTTTACCACCAAACATAGAAGTAAATTGAGTCTTAATATATTTATCTTACTGAGAAATAACTACATGAAAAATAATATAATATTTTAATCGAATAATATAATTTTATTTTCTATATCCTAGATTTATCTATTTTGTGATAATATACATAAAATAAACGACCAATTTATATTTGATGTTAATAACAATGAATATAATGATAACAAATTAATATAATACCCAATCATTAATATTATAATTATTAAGATGATTATAATTTTATTAATATTATACATTTATGAAATTGTTTTGAGTTTTATTCACGTTAAAGGGGTAATATCCCATGGGTGTAATGATTAGGGGATCAATTTATAAGAAAATATTACAATTGGGATGTAAGTTAAAAATTTTCCACGAACATATACATAATTTCCACAGTAGTAGAATCACACTATAACAGAGAAAACGCCAAAAAACAATATTTAGAAAATACCTTGTCTATAAAAAAAGATTCATAGATTGTTCCAGGAATGGATTTTGAATAAGAATGTTACAATTAAAACAAAAAATACAAACTGTATATAAAATTCTAAACACACCTCAGGAAGATGTTAGCAGTTTTTATCACAAACATAAATTTGTAACCACAATTTTACCATTTTTGATATTGAAATTTCCACGGAAAGAAACATGGACACTGTTTTTTGTGGCATCAATCAGAGGGTAATAGAGGTTCTAGTAAAATTTCAACTTATTTATTTAAGTTTATTTTTAAAACAACAACAACAACTTGAAATAATAAAATTAAAAGTTAGTCTTTGGTTAAAATGGTTTTTTACTCTTGGTTTTTACCCGAAAATTTTGTCAGTGATGCAATAGTATTTATTCAGTGTTTCGCCTATGCTACATATTACACTTTAAAACTAAAAATCACACACCGATTTTTAGAATGAGGACATATACAAAATGAGGGTGATTCAATGTATGCTATTATTGAAAATGTCAAAAAAAGGAAAATTAATTTACACGCCTAATCAATGGGTCACATTAATTAGATATGCCAAAATAAAAAGTAAACCATATATACTGCAGTTTTCGAAATGTCTTATTCTTATACTCAAATTTCAGATCATTAGTGCTTTGAAAACTGAATTTAAAAGAAAGAAAAATATTGATTAAATGGAATATATAAAAGAATTATCTGTTGATTATTTAATTAAGATAAAATACAATTTTATTTATTATTAAACAAATATCTGGCGAAATTGATAGCTGACGGAATGAATATAAAAAAATATCGGGCAGAATCGATTGCCGGCGGAATTTATATAAAACGACGGAATCGATAAAACCTATTCTGAAATATTAACTGGCGGAGAAGAAAATATGACAAATCTAGAATAACTTGAAAACATGACTCTTGATGATTTTTTTGTGTTTTAATATGCGTCATCACCTCTGCTTACGTCAAAAGATCATTTTCAATGTACACCAATTTAGTCACACAGAAGTACATAACCGCCGTTCGATCAACCTTGACAATATGAAAACATTCTGCAAACAATGCAATTCCTTAGGTAAATAATATAAATTATTTTATTATATATGTATTGTATTAATAAATTTGATTTAAGATTTTCAGAATTAAAATGAACGACTGAATATTTATTTTGTTAGATTATTAATAGATTTCTTTTTTCAAATTTCTTTTTTGAAATTACATTTAAAATATAAAATAAAATATGAATTTCTTGTTATTTTAAATATCACTTATGATTTCTCCTTTTTTAAATTTTAAATGTATAGTTTTAAATTGTTAGTATATTTAAATGCATATTGGTGAACTTTTTAAGGCATATTTCAATGCATATTATTTTGCCAGTTTTTAGGATATAAGTGCATGCTTTATTAATAATGTTAAAAAATTAATATTTCCAAAATCAAAACTTTTTCAAGAATTGTATGACTATTTGGTGATTAAAGGATCACTTTGTATACCATATATTATATATTAACACGGGAATATAATATAATAAGATGGGTTATTTAAGGTCGGGTGGCTATTCGTTGTAGCCTTGTTATTTAGGTACTACATATAAATGAAAACTATTATAATTCGTCCATTGAAACGTTGTCAAGAATAGAATAAATTTAAAAAGAATAAGGAAAAAAAAGAGAAACTCTATAGCGGTAGCTGATGAGGAATGCCGAACGAAATATCGACGTTCACGTTCACGTTGTTCTGGAATACCCACGCGCAGACCCGGTACCTTTATATACTATAATATACAATATAGGTACATTAACCATGACACTCCGTCATGATACCATGACTAATTTAAATTGGGTACCTATAGATCTAATTTCCGTTGTTGCTGCATGGATGTTGTTCAATCGACTCGTATCACGTTTAGTGTTCAATTATTATTTATTAGTTTATATAAAAATAACATGCTGGTGCGTGTGAGTACTCGTATTATATAGTACCTACTGGCTACTATTATCATCATAATAATATATATAGTCTGAAGACTACAGACTATTAGAATCGTAAGCATATTCACACTTATAATAAGGCCTATGCCGCGCATACGGGGACGTTTGATACCAATTAAAAATATATTTACATATTTAATTAAACGTTAGTATACCCGATAACTGTCGTCGTATAGTGTCATGTCTTACACATATACGTAACTTATCTAGTTATCTAGGTGTATATAAAAAGTTTGTTCTTGAACGTACCAAAATTTGAATAAATTTTATGCGATTTTCTAAAATATTAATTGTCTGTCTTATTAATCGTATTAATCATGGACCTCAGCCAATGCAATGATTAAATTTGATTTATTTATTATAATTGATATATTTCTTGGCTTTCAAGTTTTAATATGAAATAACTGATGCAATGATATTACACCAATATAGTGAAAATACAATTAAAAATACTGTATAACACTAAGTACCTACTAACAAATACTGTTATTATTATTTTTTTTTGATTCCAAGTGGGGAGAATCGAATGTATCAATTATTTGTTTGACAATGATCGGTTTTATTTTAATATATATTTTTGTGTCTATTATCACTTTTTGGAACAGTTTTTATAGGATATTGATCTGCATAATTCCATTCAAATTTTATGGGCTTTTGTAGCATACATTTTGACGAAATTGGAAATTCATGTGTAAAATAACGATTTCTTATCAAACAGTTTTTAATATTTTATAGTAGTTCAAACATACTGTTTTTATTTATAAATTGTTATTTTTCAAAATATTTAGACTAATTTTAAGCAATTTATCTATTTGTGTTAAAAAAATCTGGGCTAGGTATGTAAAAATGCTTGAAAATTCTAAATTTTTATTCATACAACTTTATATTTTAAGAAATAAAGCTTGAAAATGTGTTATAAGATTCCTCAAAAATGCTTTTTTACTGTAATTTTAAATAACAAAAATATGTATAATGTACAATTTTTTATACACTTTTCAACAAAAAATAGTGATCAATAAATTAGAAATATCCTTACAAAATAAATACAGGGTGATTCATTTATAATGAACCACTCATTATTTCAAAAAGTATACATGATTTTTAAAATATTTTTTTTACATTGTTTCAAATTGTTAAAAAATCAACGTTTTTTATTAAAAAATTAAATTTTTAAATATTTTTTTAAGTTTTTTACTTTTTTGAATGACAATATAGAGTTTTAATTTCATATTCCAAAGCAGAATATTTTTCTGAGTATTTTGATATATAAAAATCGAATTTAGGGCGAGTAATTTATGACTTTACGAGTTATAAGTATTTAAAGTTTTTATGTGCGAATTAGTGGTACGCTGGTACGGGGTTACCCGCAAAATGTTTGTCCACTACTCCGCTTGGTAAACTTTAAATACGTATAACTCATAAACTACTCGCCTTAAATTCGATTTTTATGTATCAAAATACTCAAAAAATTATTCTGCTTTGGATCATGATATTAAAACTATTGTCGTTCAAAAAAGTAAAAAATTTAAAAAATATTCAAAAATATAATTTTTTAATAAAAACGTTGATTTTTTAACACTTTAAAACATGAAAACTTTTTGAAATAATGAGTGGTTCATGATAAAAGAATCACCCTGTATAGTCTAACAACTATAAATAATAATATAATACAAGATACAGAATCATATAGGATTTATCGCTTATTATGACATACGAGTAAAATATAATATACATTAATCATTAATCAGAGCATGTATATTATTGTATATATAATATAATTTTCACTACTTATGCTTAACTCAAATTAACTAAAAGTTTTATTTTTCATTTTATTATTAATATTCTATTCAAACTTTGAATTTCAAAGAAGTAATGTATATAATAATGATATCGATATAATAGTTGTAATTAAACTGATGTTTGTACAAATCTTAAAGGTTAATTTATATTAAGTATACCTACCTAATTAAGTAAGTATTCACTATTATTTGTACCTATATTATTCAATCAATATACTTTATTTTTTAAGTTTTTCAAATTTGAACTTTCATACCTTAACAAATTATAATGAGTTTTATCAGACATAGGCACATAGTGTGTTTTCCATATAGTTGATAAAAAATAAAGTCTTTAAATCTTTTATTTCAACATCATTGGTTAAAAATGTGTAAGTGAAATGTTCAGAAATCAAATATTATTCATAAAATCGTGTAGTACGTAAACACGTAATGTTCAGCGATAGCAACAACAACGGTACAACGGTGATTCGGCTTAATTTCGGATTTGTTTAGTTTTGTTACTGTTATGCGTATAAAAATCACTACATATTCAAGTTACTTTCATGGCTAAATAGTATATACTTTTCAGAGGGGATACATTTCTGAAATGTATAAAGGGCAAATGTTTTAAAGGAAAAATAGGCGTTATGTTCAATTTAATTATAGAGTTTTAAAAATTATTAATAAATTAGTCAAATAAAATATAAACGAATATTCCTGTTAAAATTTAAAATATAATTTAATATCAATTCAACATACAGTTTCCTATTAAATAAATCAAAAGATAAAAAAATGTGGACAAGTGTCGAGTGGACTATTGTAATGCATTATCACATCGATGTGTTCAATTTTAATTTATTGTTATATATAATTGTATATGCAATTTCGGTTAATAAACAATTTATAAGGAATCTTATATTCAATTTTCAAGCATTTTGATCCAAAAAAATGTTATCAACATTTAAAGAAAAAATATTGACATTTCCAAATGTTAATAGGTAAATAGCCCCCCCCCCAAAAAAAAAAAAAAAAAAAATATTTAGACAATTATTTCATATGTTGGAAATGTTAACATAAATATTATGTGAAAATGTCAAATATCTTTACGGTTATTCGTTTTTGAGTTAAACTAAAAAAAGGAAATCGATTTTTTTATATAAGTATTGGTTTTGCATAAAAATTCCCGTTATTCCTAATTTAAAAAAAATAAAAATTATACCACAAGAAAAAAAAGTATTATATTTAATACGTATTCAAATATTATTATTTTCTTTCTAATTAACAAATACACATATAATAAATAATAATTTATTAATTATGTACGAATAACATTGGTGGTGTAAAAATTGTTAAGACTCACCCTCACCTTCTCTCGACTATAATAAGAGAGGCACAAAGTACACGTGTCCCCACGTTAACCCGTAACGTTAGAATCACTTTCATTTTCATGCTTAAATTGTTTTGTTCAACAGTATAAGTAAATTTTTATTATAAAATATTTTATTTAGAAGTATATTCTACTTCTACATTGACGTTACGTTGTTAGGATGTTTGACTGAATGTGCATAAATATAATATATTTGTATAATTTATAGCTTTCGTATTTCTTTATACTTTTTTATATTGTTTATAAAAAATATAAATTGTTTATTTCAATATAATATTCATTTATCAGAAAAACTTATTGTGGTTTGATCAGTAGAAATCAATAAATAACAATTCATACTATGTTTTGATAGCTACTAAATACTATAATAATGCTCTGAAACCGATTTACCTTTAGTATACATCTACTATGTACCTATATAGTAAAAGCTAGCAGGGGAGATGGTATTTTGCGTCAATTTTATTACTTGTAATTCGCGTCACCAATAGCCAATACTCAATAGGTAAATTTAAGTACGTATGTAATTTGTGTCGAAATATAAAAATATAACATATATTTTTCCCCATATCTAAAAATTAATTTTGGTAATTTGCGCCACGACAGAAAACGAAATGGAATATGTAATCTGCACCACACTTTTAACTTCAATTATTGGAATTTAGGTACCTATTCTTATATTCATTTATTTATAGTTATAATATAACTGATTTTTATGTTTTTTTAATAACCGGAATTGTACTTATTTAATACTTGTTTGTAATAATTTTTAATAATTTTATAGAAATGTAATCATTGAAATTAATTTAATTGATCAATGATTAAATATCGTTATTTATAATATGATAATTTTATAATATGATTTAATATGTTAATCTGTAAAAAAAAATTGTTTAGTTATTTAAAAGTGGTGCAAATTATAATTTGAATTATGTGAATAATGACGAAAATTACAATTTTTGAAGGTATAATGGCGTGGATTACATAATACCTTTTACTTAGTTTATGTGGCGAAAATTACCAAAATTAATTTTTAGATGAGACATTAATTACATATAATATATATAAATTTTTTTTAGGTTGTTTTTGGCGCAAATTACCTACGCCCACTAGCAGTAGATAGGTATACTGCAAATTATTTCATATTTTTTTTTTTTAAATTATATTACAATATAAATACATAAGACATAACTATGAAGCCATGTAGGATATGGACATTTAGCCGAATGCAAACGGTTAAAAGGTTGACAAAAGGCTGTAATACAAAATAAATTACCGAAAATGATTTAGTCGATAAAACAAAAAATAGACAGTAATTTATTATAAATTTTAATTTTATAACATTTTGGATATTACCTAACTGGCTCAGTACTACAATACTCTTTTTTGATGCATTGTCCTAGTGTCATTAATAATAGTGTTAAATACCCATTCATGAAATAGTAGGTACTATATGTTTTGAAAGTATCACGGTAACCTACACAATGATGATTTTTCATAATTTCATTATTCATTTATATTTTACGATTAGTGTTTAATAATATTATTATAATTAGGTTGACGCATATGGAACCATATTATTAATTGTCATTATAAATTGACAATGCTGTCATAATAAAAAACAAAAATCGTAACAATAAATATAATTGTGAATGTGAAAAAATGAAATATACCAAACACGATATAGTAATAATGAATATTTAGCAAAGGTACTATTTTTTTTTTTTGTATAAACGTTTAAGCTTAAAAAAGGAGGAACTAAGTAACCACTTCGCTGTACAGTTAGCAGGTGTCTAATGTATTTCGTCATTGAGTAAGTCATTGTAATGTGTACATTAAATTTGTATTTAACAATAAATCGTTGCATATGAAAAACGATTCTGAACGAAGACGATTTGTCAGTTCTATAATATATATAAGTATCACTAACTACCTATGTACAGTTTATAAAGGTACACCTTTAGTGTTATAAGTGATGAATGTATTATTTTACAATATAAAGGATTTGTAATACAATTGATGTATAGATCTACTAATATTTACTGTCTGTGTGACTATATGTGACCGTATTTCATGTCAACATATAATGTTTTATTGTTTGCCATTCGATATTTATTTATACAGCTTATGTAAACACTTTTATATTTATATGCCGCTTAAATTAAATCACTTTGGTATTGGAAAAAACGGATAACATAAACCGATTATAACACTAAACGAAAATTAAAGTAGGTATACCTAAATAATATATGTATACAATCTGTAAAATTGTCGATAACAATACGAGTATGTGTGATTGATAATATTAACATTATTTAATATGTTGATGTGATTTTAATAAGTACTAAGGATTTTTTTTATATTTACAACTCCAAAGTACAAATTAGATCTAATTTCTATCAAAAAAATCCTCAAATTTTAAAGTTGAAGCATAATTTCAATTACTTGTGTACATACATATACAAAACACGCATTCATTGTAAAGTCAATACATCCATCGCGTTAATAACTTTTTTGGAACTAATATTTAATTGCATATACCAATACTTCAGTTAGTGTACAACAAGAAAAAGTATAGAATGATACAGCTTTAACAGAATACTTATTTGTTACTAAAA
The DNA here is from genome assembly GCF_020882245.1 of Rhopalosiphum padi. Lineage (NCBI taxonomy): Eukaryota > Metazoa > Arthropoda > Insecta > Hemiptera > Aphididae > Rhopalosiphum > Rhopalosiphum padi. The sequence goes on from NC_083599.1 coordinate 45,123,421, forward strand.
AAGTTTCATGTGCTATGTGCACATATGATTCACCCAAACATCGATCTCAATGACTCAGTTTATATACCTATACATCTTCTGTGATTATGTATAATATACTCAACACGTTCGTCATGCACGTCATATAAATCCCAAGCCTGTGAGAACCATAGAGAAATAACAATACATTTTTTTATCATCATTTTATTATTCTTAAAAGAAGTTTAAATATCTATATAAAGTGATCGGCGAAATAATAACCTCTGGGTACGTCCAAGTTTTTTTCATTCAAAATTAAGATTCTTGATGATCGTTGACATTACTTTTTTTGTACTTAAAAATTATTATTTTTAGGTTCACGAGAACATTTATTTATAAATTAATTAATACATTTTAAAATAAATTTTAATTTATATTGTAATATAATTTGGTACTTATTTAAAATCTTAATCATATACTCATAAGTATATCTAAATAATTAAACTTCCAAGTGTTATGCCCTATTAATAGTCTATGGTAATTAAATGTATGAACAGGGAATAGAAAGTACAATATAATAGTTTAATAAAATAGATTATAATAGTTTAGCTTGATCATTATTTAATATAGTCAAGTTAACTATTTAAGGGAATCAAAATGTTGCATTATTTTTGGTATGATTAGCAGGTTAGGTTGGTTACGCAAAACTAATGGTAATAATATTATGTTTATAGTTATTTTTATTGTAAATCAAACTCATCATGTTGTCAAGACATTTTTTTTCAGTTCACATAAAATCAACTATAAATACCTTAATTTAAATTTGAAGATTTCTCTTTCAAATATAGGAAATACCAGAAAAAATTATACTTTTTAGTTTTTTTCTAATAAATACAAATACAGTGGAACCTCGATTAACCGTGTCTCGATTATCCGTGTTCGCGATTAATCGTGCTCACTCTTCCAGTCTTCCGAGCATTTAAAAATGAGTATGTGCTGTACATATTATAAATAGTTATAATTGAACATTTTTTATTACATAATAAAAATTTTGACTTCCATGACGTTTTGGTTTATGAAAAATAGGAAGTAAAGTGAGGAAAATTATTTTAAACCAAAAAAAAAAAAAAAACAAAGGCTGATAACTTAATATTTTAAGCCCTAATAACTTATATATAATATGTATGGACGTTTAACATCATTGTATTTCTAATTATAATTAAATAAAAAATTTCAAAATTTCATTATTATAAAAAGTCTCGACTAACCGTGGTTTTCATTTATTAGTGTTGTGAGGTTCCACAGTACAACTTTGTACATTATTGATTTATACAGCCATACAGCTATATAGTTATAGAGTAATATTATTCATCAAACTTTTAATAATATACACGGTTATTTCTTTAAAGAAAAAAAGGCGGGCAGGTGGGTATCACTCGGCTGTACAGTAGGTGTCGAATAGATCACTGCAATGAATCATGTGGATGTATTAAATATGAATTCAATTCAATTATATTAAAAAAATTCCCAGTGGATACGATTTGTCAGCCTATGCATATATATATATATATATATATTATAAAATATTTCATGATATTGCTATAAAAAGAAATTTATTTTGCTATTAATATTATGGTAGGTTGATTCAATTTTTACCGAAAACATTGAATTTATTAATAATTAAATATAATAATAATAATAACAAGTATGATTTATGCCATATTAAATTATAGTTATTAACTCTTAAGTCAATACCACGACCTTACCGCAATATAAGTGTCAAAATAGTTATTCATAGTATAAATGGATAATATCTTAGATACACAATCTAAAAATTTCATTGCGTAAAGTAACACGTATAATATATGTAAACATTTTAAGTTCCCACAAATAACATTTATGAATTAAAAAAAAATAATGAACGTCATTATTCGACGTTTAAATATGCAATTTCATCCAAATTTGAACTTAAAAAACTTTGTTTATGTATATTTTATATAGTTCAGTTTCAATACAAAATATTTATGTGTAATATTGTATTACGTTTTTCAAACATGAGCTATATAAATTGAGGATTTTGTAAATTGTTTTCAGCAAAATACTTACAGTTTGTAAATTTTCATGATTTTGTGAATATTTGAACTTAAAATGAATATAAAAAAAAAAAAAAAAAAAAAATGAATGTTTAATATTTTTAAACAAATATAAGAATTACTTATATGGGGTCTTGTATTGTTTTCAAGAATTTTGACCAAGCGAATATTATTTTATTGGCAATCGAAAATAAGAATATCATACATCTAAATTGCTCATGCCAATAAAATAGTTCAAAAAGAGTTAAAACGTTTTGAAAATTATACCATGTATAGATAATTATAAAGAAAATACAAGTATTTTTACTGCTTCAAAAGGCGATGACAGACTCACAAAAAGGAAATCAATTTTAAAAGTAAAATATATAAATAAAATGATATATCTAACCTATCGATTGTTTTTTTGTTCCTTTTGAAATTTGACATATAAAGAATCTACAGCTGTGTTATAATTCATTAATAAATAATATTTTTCATCTTCGTTTATAATAATATAATTTCCTACGTGATAAAATGTGAACCGTGATGAATCGTATTACGTGATCATGTTTATTAGAAACCTGTGACCAAACGCTGAAAGATTTTACCGATTCATTTACGATTTCATAGAACCCAAATTATAATATTTTACCTATGATATGTATCAGATAATTTAATTTGAGTATTCGATTTTAAAACGTTTTATCAGATATTTAGATTATTTACAAATAATTAATTATTAATTATTATTATTGAAGAACGGATAAAATAATTTTATACTTTTCTTCGGGGATTATTTTGCGCCCGGAAAATCGAGTTGCCAATGAAAATAATTGACATAATATAATTAACAAAATATTAAAAAAAAATAAAAATATATTAAAACATCGCGTTGTAAAACTTGGTTCAAAATTTCAATTTTATTACTTATTAATAGAAAAGTAATTGCTATTTATCCGTAATGGAAATGAAACTGCTGAACAATTTAACAATATACCTATTCTATATCAGATTATTCTTTTGGTACTATTACACCTAGCTATCTTATATTATACTTACACACATAAAAAATATACTATAAATAGGACATCAATATCTTTGGTGCTACGTATATTTAGAAAATATAATAATACATTTATCCGGTATTTAATATGCAAGTATAACTTCCCAAAGGTAAAAACGAATATAATAATATCACATTGTTTATCGTGATTAATTATCACGAAAATGCATACACGCGTCGTCTCGAATCAATCACTCATTTCGGGCCTATAAAACGCGTCTTTTTGTAGCACGTCTTTTTGAAATTGCTAGTAGCTATCTATACACAATATGTTTCAACGCACGCGTGTATATACGTATATTATATGCCAACGTCATATGTCAGGTTAATCGAAGTTTTTGTCGACTGATTCGACAATAGCCGTCAAAAACTTAAATGGGACCGGCGTACTTGGTCCCCGACACACCAAGAGAATGGTTTTTTTTTTTTTATTTATTTATTTTTTGTCCGTATCGTACATTTGGGTAATCGTGTATACGGTTGCTTCAAAAACGAACGGAACGAAAAAAAAAATAACACATCGTACCTGGCCCTCCGTGGTAGCCGAACCATTAATCTTAAGTAAGGGGGTTTTCCTGCTGCAGCGATGTCAATATACTGCAGTGAGAGGGAACTATCGCAGTACACGGCTTTAAAAGTATACCTATATATATTATATACCTATAAAATAGGAACACGATACAATATAATATATACCTAACCAGAACGGATCCGGTCCACGTAACAATTCGTAACAACCAATTTGATGCACCAGCTGAAAGCCACCGCTACCTATATATGTATTGTATTATATATTTTTTCCTCGACTGCTATTCTTTTTTTCTATTTTTTATTATTAATAATACATTTTTTGATTCACGGTTTCTAGATTCAAAAAACATCGTGGGTGAACATTCTCGAATGAAATTCAAAATAAAATATTCATTGGGCACCTATAAAAATAGAAATCGAAAACTCATCGAATATTGTGTTTCTAATTTCTTTAAAATGTATGTATGTATATTGTGAACTTTGGATGACTAAACATATGTAGGTTTACAGAAATGGTTTAAAAAAAAAACATACGTAGAAAATATTAGTTCTGGTAAAACTAAAAATATTATAGGTATTATAATCAAAATTGCAACTATAATTTTTGACCTAAAAATAAACAAACTTATCATACAAAGTAAGTATTGCTGTAAGTGTTACAACTGCTTATCTTGCGACCACAATAAGAAACACTCCAAATATTTTACATAATAGGTAATTGCATATATATAGACTATAAATATTGTAGAAATCATGTTTACAAAATAAATTCTTTGAAATTCTAAGAAAGAGCTAACTATATTATGTATGCCGTATTCTGAACACTATACACTTTATCAGTGGCGTAGCCAAGGGGGGGGGGGCTAAAGGGACTATACCCCCCCCCCCCCAATTGGTCGTATTTTTTTGTATTGTTTTGAAATATTTAAATTTAAGTATGAAAATTGTCTTACTAATTTTAATTATTTAAAATAGTTAATAATAGTTAATACGTTAACGGAAAATCAACATTAATATGTTTCAGTATTTTTTGTTTTGTTATTGTTTTTGATTTTAAATAACTCAAGTTAAAAGTATTTAGCCCCCCTCCTATAAAAAAATTCTGGCTACGCCTCTGCACTTTATATGTAAAATGTTGTTAAAATATAAAAATATAGCTATTATGTCCAAAATGTATTTCAGTTATAATATATCCTAATAAGATAAAAAGAAATCCTACAGTTTTTAGATAAATATTTATCGATTTTATAACGTGTTATAAATGTTATAAACTGGCTTTATTTTATGAATTTATTTTGATTGTAACCTTATAATATTAAATACTACTATATAAACCTACTACTACTGTGTAGCTTCAGTAAAACATAAAACTAACTACAAACTAAGTAAATTTAGGTATTACCAAACTATTTTATTTTTTATTATTGATTATGACCGTCTTAAAAATTGCATACATAATGAATTTACTTTTTTTCCTATCTAACTTGACGAGCCGTGGGAACTAATTTCTGACAATATTTTCACGACACCGCCGTTTATTAAATTATACTAACCAACATATACGGACCCTATTCAAGTAATCGCGACAGTGTTTTACAATTGAAATGTCACTTAGGAGGGACCGTCACGCCGTTATAATTGTTATTAAAAAACATAGTGTGGCTGTTTGAAACTTGCAGGTGTCTTCTTCCGTTGTTCTATTCTTTTTACGGTTCGGTATAGTACACTAGCCTTATTAGAATATTGTTTTTGATCTGATGTGATGGTCGCTCACGGAGGAGCTACAAAATGATCAGTTCCATCTCCGACAGACTTGCGCTGTGCGCAATCTCTGTATGCCATCCCGGTTTTCCGCTAGAGTTCACCGAACTATTTAGAGTTTATTTGGGCCAACTCTTTGCAAAGTTTGATGTTCCCTTTCATCTTGCCTCTTAATGGTCATAGTTAGGTCGATCATCAGTATTACCTCATTCCGGTTGATCACAGACTGGAGCAAATTTTATATTTTAAAAAGTGTCTAGGAGTTTTATGAAATTATCCTTATTTTTAAATGTGTTATAGTCTCATTTTTTCCTTGAAATATAATAAAACTTTCAATAATTTTTTTATATGATTTCGGTTTCCAATCGAACTAGAATATTATTATTAAGGGTATTTAAATAAAATTAAATTCCACTTTACTTAGGTGACGAATCTCAATCTACTTAATAGCAACTTCATGATTTACATACTAAAAATAAATTTTGATCTTAGGTGGATACACCGAATTTATTGTCTTCGTCTTACAAGTGCTTAATACATAAAATATTACATTATCATCAATTCACGTTAAGTTATATGTTAATATTACAGTGATAATAATATTGACCTATTGTCAAACTTGAAGGTGACACTATTGTCTGTTTTCAAGATACACTAATTTCAAAGTGATTTATAAGTGTGTAAACATTACAATTTAAAAACACACATAAAATAGTAATAATCGTAAAATATTACAATTAAAAATTATCATAGGTTATCAACGTTCATTATACGTTCATACGTACAATATGATACACATAAATGATAAATAAACATTAAATTTCATAACTCACTTCAAAATCAAAATATTGAAAAAACACTTTCGACAAAACACATATATAATATGTTGTTATATTAAGTTATATAATAAGTATAATAACCAATATTTAATTTGATTTTATTGAACAAACGAAGTTAAACGTGAACTCTGCTAAACTTAAATTTGCTTTGCTATGCTCTCGTAAGAAGGATGCAACAAAATGCGGTCATGGCGTCTTCTTAATATAATATTAGTTATTAGTTTATAATCTTTGTCGCATACTAGTAGCATTATTGCAATTTCCGATAGTGTTTTTATCAATTTTATCGCGGTAGTGCGTTATTGATGCGCTATCGAAAAGCATTCTAGTCGTAAAGTGGCCTCGGAAAGCATACTACAAAGTACGCAACGCGTCACTCGTATTTTCTTCGTTAGATAATATTAATTCAGTAAATTATTATAATATATTTAAATTCGACATACAGCCCACACATAAATAAAACGCATTATTAGTTATTCAAATTTACGACGTCAAAACAACCTTTGATATTTAATTGTATTAATGATTCCGAGTCTTATAGAAATTTTCATCATCAAAGTGTTTAATTTGTATATCTATAACGCATAAATATTAATATATCAAGTATATTATACGTTATTAATATTGAGTATAATTAATTTTAACTATGCAATTTAAATACGAACGTTTGAGAGAAAGTGATGTCAAAAACATACTCGTGTTTAATTTTGATCGGAAATGTTCTCATAAGATTGTGTATGGTAATATAATATTTAATAATAATTACGAAATTATTGTTATAATAATATAACTATTACTATAAAAGTATAATTTGTTTATTTTTCTACGGGCATTTAACTGTGAAAATATATATGGACAAATAATAAGCATTTATTTTGAAAAGAAAAAATAACAGTCGAAAACGAGTTGAGTTTCACTTTTTATATTATTTAATTGAGTGTACACGAATGGGGAATTCCGTTGATCATATATTATATATAATAACCGTTTTGATGTTTTAGATTATATTTTTATATATATACACATTATATTTTAAAGGGGTGCACCTTATAATACTATACGTTTATCGGTTTTTCCGTGTTCTGCTCGTTCACAACGACAGCGATGTTCGTTTAATTGACCCCGTTATACCAGTATGAGTGTTTGTACGAGTTTAAGTGTTTACAAATAAATATTATATTATATATATATAATATTAGGTATAGTGCACCACTACATAAAATTGTCATTTTACCCGGAATCGGCCAAAAAAAAAAAAAAGAGAAAAAAATCTGTAAAACAGTATTTGTATAAACGGAAAGAGCTTCAGGATATAATATTATATTGTATTGTGGAGAAAACCCCTTTTTATATTTTTTGTTACCCACAGAAATATAATGTGATGTGTATTATATATATAGCTATAACAATGTGAAGCTAGACTCCCTAAAAAAATAAAATAAAAAGGGTTTAAACCAGTATTTCGTCATCCCCTTCTGTTTCGGTAACGTACTCACACGCGTACCACACACTGCTCTCCAGCCGGTCGATCTCCGCCACATCATCCGCGACAACAGTCACCACGGATGATGGGTTCCGTGGTGGTGTGCAGTCACTCCCAGAGGAACAGCACTATTCACATTCGCATGCGTTTGTTTTACGAACAATATTGAACAGCGACGGTGAAATTCAATTTTGGCAAAACCTTATTATCTCGAGATATAACGCACTGAATGCTGATAATATAATATAATTATTTACGTATACACCGTATATGGTTTTACAGTGTATTGAGTATTATTGAACAATCTGGTAACTATCATTTTATAGGTATATGTTTTTCATGAAGACATCAAATGACAAAATACCACATAAATACCTGTCATTTCCTGAGGCTGAGGGGTTAGGTCATAATATATATTTTTGTGTTTTACTTATATAAATATATAATATACATATGTTATAGTTACCGAAATATTATTTATATTATTTTTATAATTTAAAATTATTAAGATATTACATTAGTATGTCAATGATACATCAATTGTACTCGAATTTGGAAAATTAATAAATTATGACATTACAATCTAATGTTACGATATTATTATCGTATATTAAACCTAGGTACCTAATATTATGTAATTTATAATTTTATTACTTATTACTACTAGATACATTTTTAATTAATTTTAAATTAATATATTAATAATATATTTAATTTATACGTAAATGTATAACATTAATATAAGTAATGCAGGAACATTATAAAACAAATGTAACTTAATGTTGAATTACTATTTGTTACTATTAAGTATAATAACACAAATTTTAGAAACTTGTTATGTCTATATATATACATATAGTGATGTGGAAAATTTCAAGTTCCCACAAATAGTACTTTTGGAATTACAACAAAATACCTAACTAAAGTCATTATTTTTTATTAAGTAATCATAAGTAAATCACTGTATGCATAATTTATAATGAACCTTATATTATTACATTTTTAAACGATTTGACTGGTAATACAAGTTGTATAGAATATTATTGGTTTAATTTTCAACATTCATAGAAAGAAAAAAATTCTAAAATTTAAAATGTCCATATATTATTATTATTTTTTATCCATTTTAAGGATCCCATTATGTATTAATCAATATTTTTTAGTTTATTAAAATGTTTTAAGTTTTTTTTTCGATAATATTTTTTAAATAATAAAAATTATTTGTGAATAAATCGTGAATAAATCGTTATAAAAACGTTATGAATTTAACTTATTGTTCAGTTAATTTTATCATTCATTTTTAAAAGTCTTTATACAAGTAATATAATAGCTAAATAGCAGGGGTCGGCAACCTTTTGAGACAGCAGAGCCAAAAGTTACAAGTTAAATAATTTGCCAGTTTTTAAAGAGCCTCAAAAAATTTTTGTTTCAATATTTTAGTATTTACTTATATATAATTGATTTTTGATTTAAAATAAACAAATTTATACACGAAATATAATATTTATTTATGTAAAAACATACACATATTTTTAGCATAAAACATATTCAAGCATTTTAGTAATAATAATAAATAATACAGTAACTCAATAATAGATATAGTTAAATGATTACATAAATGGGAGCATTGGCTTTGCATGCATTTGGAAAGTTTAGTACACACTTTTAATTTTAGTTAATTACGATGGCCTGTGCAGGTATTTCATATTCTTAAAAGCAACAAAAATATAATATAAAATTACATATATATTTTTTATATAATAAAATATTTTTTTTTTGTTTTTTGTTACCTTATAAGATAATTATTTTTGAGTATAGACCTAGAGAGCCGCAACTTATAAAGATATAAGATCGAAAGAGCTGCAGGTTGCCGACCCCTGCTATATGACCATATCTTATTATACATTATACTTGTCTATTTTTGAATTGTCATTGTTATAGGTACTTCATTTTTGTACATAAAAAATAAAATGATATGGATCTTACAATATTCGTGTATTTGATGTTTGAGTTAACATGAATATTAAGTATTCTGCACGTCATCGTGCAGCAGGTGTTGATATAAGTACCTACATAAATATACAAACAATTTCTTTATTTTAATTTTATACTTCATTTGATAAAATCAACAAAGATCTTGGAATATGGATTTCGTGGATGCCAAAAAAAAATATATAATATATATTAGCTTTTTTCTAAAATTATTTTTATTTTTTTAATGTTTACTTGTCAAGTTAAACGATATAGTAGGTATGCATTATAGTGCTTAAGCAAAATTAAAAAAAAATATTGTTCGGGGTGGGGGGCTAGGGTTCCCAATTTCCCATTTTTCATTCATCGGTCCCTTTTAATGTGTAACAACTACTTTGGCTAATTTGTCTACCACCGTGGCACTGTGCAGTACTGCAGTGTGTAGATAATATACCATTGTACAAAATATATATTGATACGAAATAATATGATAACGACAGCCCATAACATTCATCCTTTTATTATCGAATTTGTTGAAGAAAATCTTAACTGTGAGTGGTCAAGCGAAGAGTTTTTTCCCTTATTTTAATTTTAAAATTACATTAAATATTCTTGAACAAATATATTGTTTTCAAAATCATATAATTTGATTTATAATTGATATTTGAAAAAAAATCTTTGATCAAGCACAGTTTAAATATTATACTCTCTTCAATCTCTAAATGAAAATTTGCTCTAATTTTATAACTATAAATAAACTGTAGTAAGAACTCGTATATTTACAATATGTTAAGCTTACAAGTTACAGGTATAACAATGACTAAAAACTATAAAACTTTCCTTTACAATGCATGAATATAATACAATGATATTTATACATGCAAAAATCATAATATAAACATTTTAAAGAAAATGTAAAAAATTATTAAACATTAAATCAAATTTTATAGTTTTATTAGGTATATATACTATTATTATATATACTTATTTAATGTAACTTTATATAACTTATTATTATAAATATATTATATATATATACGTATGTATTTGTGATACTTTTTAACTCTAGTAAAAAACAACTTATATATTATGAAAATAAAATTTTTAATTCTATAAAGAATTGAAACTGAAAATTTGATAAAATATTATATACAAAAGAATTTGTAAATTGTTTTATTTCGGCGAATTTTACGAAAAATGTTTAAACAATACTCAAGAAATTGAGTTATATTAAAATCTCAAACTTACTTAATCTAAGAAAAAACTTTTGATAATAATATAAAAAATAAAGTGAAAATATTTCCCCCTTTGAAAAATTTAAATATATCAAAAGTACATAATAAGTACATATTTTTATCATAATAAGAGTTTGAAGTTCACATTTTAACAAAATCACAAAAATTCTTGTTATCAAAATGCATAATATATTGGAATAATATGGTTATATATATAATATAATTTATATAATAGGTTTGAAAATTGAAAACAAATTCTTCATAAATTATATACGTTATTCTTATGGCATTCTAAAAATATAAAAATTCCATAAGCATCATTTTTTTTATAAACATTTAAAATTTTAATTTTGAAGAAAAATTTAAACCAAAAATAACAATTTTAGTTATACTTATTTCTTTTGCAATACAAATAAAAGTATTAATCTTAGTTCCAAACAGAAGTGTTTATGTAGATATTGATATTTTATTTTAAGCTGTGTATTAGCAGGTGTATACATTTTATTGAATAGGTATGTTGTATATGAATAAACGTACAACAAATATTTTAAGTTTAAAGTATAAATTCACCCCATGTAATAAATGAATGCGTAAATACCAGTAGTAATAATACGTTGGTGTATATAACAAGTTTTTCATAGAGCATAAAGCTATATATACGCATATATTATAATATTATACTTATATAGTGACTTCAGGGTAAATAAAATATTCAAATATATTCGTATCCATAGCATGTGATGTAAAAATTAAATTTTGGACGAGTTAACGCGACATATCAAATTTTATATGTTTATACCTAGTATTACCTTAATGAATAAGAATAATACTTAACTATATATATTATAAATAAAGACCTTTTATGACGAAGATTTATTATATTATATACTTATTGTATATTTGTTATAATATATAATTACTTATTTACTGTATCTACACAGGCCAGTAAGTGGTTCAGTGGATATGTAATTCTAATACTAAATTTATTTTTGTCATCAAAGCTTACACCGCGATCGGCGAGATCTATGCCAGCCAAGTCATTCCCATTATACGATAAAATAAAATTATATAATAGTACCTTAAGCAAATTAATTTTTTCGGGGGATAAAATCGATATTATATTTTCATTGTTTTGGTGGTTATAATTAACTTGTATTCATATTACACGCATTAAAAATAATAATGTAATCATGAAATAAATATATCAAACGAAATGGGTATACTGTATACATTATATTACTATTTTAAAAATGTGACGCTGCAACAGCAACTGAGTTATTATTATAATCCCAATTTTGTATTACTATAAATTAGTTTTCGCATTAAGTTTTTCTTTTCGTTTTCTACTTTCACTATTGAATTTAATAATATTAGTACTAGATTATAGATATCACATCATTAATGGGCGATGGCGCAATACTGCTGGTCTGAAGATATATCGCACTAATGCGCAAAAAATCGAGTGCTCGCCAAAACCAATTGTATACCTATTGAAAATTCGCTACGTTTTTATTATTTCAGATCCGCAACTCTTCGTCATGTATAATTTTCTATTATTCATTGGTTAAAGCCACTACGCGTTAGTACTGCACAAATACACAATAAGTGATACATTTAAATAAATAATTTAATTACTGTTCTCTGACACGTTATTATAGTACATTATGAGTAGTCAGTTGTCACCCGAGATAGTCGTGTAAATATAGAGTGTAGATGCGTGTAATCCAGATTAACTTCAAACTTTTCGAGCTAAATATTATATTATTATTTCGTTAACTATACAATGAACTTATTCGAGTTACCATAACTTTGTCTATTATAACTTAACTACTTAATGTTTTCCATTTACTTGGCCACCATATTTCAGTATAATATATAGCCATATATAGGTATAAGTTTAATTATAGTATAGGTATACATAATTTTATTATCATCGGTACGCTGTTTAAAGACATACATATTATATAGCCTACTAAAGACGTAGTTATAATTTTGTTGGGCACTCAGTCAAAATCAATTCTCGCACAACATAGCACCTCACATATCTATAATTACTATATTATATAGTAACCGGTAGGTATTTAAACAATAATATAATATGTAAACCTAAAATTTCCTCAGCAGTCATCCCTACATGGTATAATATACTTACTTAAGTACTATCCTGTGTACGTATAATAACTATATGCATATATATATATATTATTATTATAGGTAGGCTGGTAATAGGTACGACTGTACGAGCATATATCTATACATATAAAATACATGACGTCGGACGTCGCGCGTTCTCCGCGATTAGTATTATATTCGTCGACGAATATATATATATAGGTATTGTAAATATTGTATGTATGTGTGTGTGTGCGCGCGCAGTGTCTGTACATAAAACATCCCTTCTGCGAAGCCCTTTCAAATGTGAGTATGTACATAAATATATATATATATAATATTCTATTATATTGTCGTCGGCGGTGCGTCAACGTCGTATTATTATTATTGTAATATCGTTACGGGTAAAATGTAAGAGTGAATCATAATAATAATAATAATACGGTCGAAAGAGAAATATACGCGCCATTTTGAGCGCACGTTGCATGCCGCGAGCGGGTAGGGCGGCTGGCAGGAAGAGCGGGTAAGTCACGCATACGAGTGAACGATACGGTCCACCGCCGCGGCGGACAGGACAGCGGGGACAGTGGTTGTGGAGGGGACGGTGGGAGGGAGGGGGGGGTGTAGTGTTTGTCGGCCGGTGGTGGCATGGCCACGTTTCCGCGGCGTGGGGGGTGGTGTCGTCGTCGGCGGCGTCGTCAGCGGGGTGGAACGGTGGAAGGGGTGACGGTCGGCGCGCGGACGCTCCGCCGGCGCAACGACGATTCGTCCGTCGTCGGTGCGGCGGGACGGACGCACGAGCGCACGGCAACGACACGCGCGGGGGGTGGGTGGGGTTTGTAGGGGCTGCGGACTCGTTGCGGGCCGCTGCCGTCGCGGCGTCGTCGTCGTGCCCCGTCGCTGTTTTATAAAGTATAACCGCCGGCGCGTCTTGTCCATTTCGCGTGCCGTCGCGCCATCGTCCTGTGTGCTCCGTGATCATTCCGCCGCGGCGACCCGCACTTGCATAATATTCTATCATTTATTATTATTCGACACTACAAGTAGTAACCTCGGTATATGTAATATCACTTATTATTACGTTCAACATTTTGTTCGGTCATGTTCATGTTATGTATTTACCCGCGGACTCAAGTGTCGTTCACCGAACGCAGTGGACTCGTTTCGGTATGTCGGGTAAGTATAGTATATGATAGTATATGATATACTTAAATATTATTCCGATTTTTGTCTCATTCGTGTTTTCAAGTGCGTATTGTTCGCATTACCATATAATATACAAACAGAGGTAAACAATTATAAATTTCAATAATATGATCAAAAAAAAAGAGAGAATAGCAATCGCTATTGTAACTTTTCGAAATAGCTATAGATATCTTTATATTATTTTATCATATGGACGCACAGTATTATTATTATTATTATTGTTAGTATTATTATTATTATCTTCACTTTTATATCATTCAAACAAATATCACGCCGCAGTTATTGTTATTATATTTATGGGACTTGCTCCATATTTTTTATTTTTAAAATACAATTTTTAAGATACTTTTAGGTAGGTACTCGCGAGCAACGATGCCATTTGAATTATTTTAAATTTTTATTTATCAAAAAATAAATTTCCTTACAACCAATGGTTGTAACTATAGTCTAAAAAGTAAAATAAAAAGGTAAGAAAGGGGAAAAATTTACTAGAATTAACACTAACAATTTTAATTGTAAATGAAAAAAAAATATTATGATATCTACTCAAATAAAATAAAAAATTTTTTGATAAATAATTAGGTATTTTTGCGTAGATGATGCTATATATTATATAATTATTATGGTATACGCATTAACGCATTCTTATATTATATACTATATAATTATAATTTATGAGTAAGTTATACTTATAGTAGTTGTGTTATTGTGTTAACAATATTTTTCCGATATTTTATTTCTACCATAATCTATTATCTACTTTTTAAGTAGTTAATACTCGAGTACTTTTGGTAGATACCTATAGCGTACCTATTATAGGTTAATCAAAAGAGGCGCTCCTCTTCGCGTGAGTTTATTCAACACAGATTTTATGATTTTAGATATAACAAACTTTACATAAAGATATATAATATACAGCTATGAAAGCAAATAACCCAAATACATAAAGATAAAAATATATAAAATATATATTACACTTTAGTTTCATAAATTAAAAATATAGGCACAATAATATTTTAAATTTTTTATGCCTATAAAATATAATATATTTTTTGGATTATAAAACCGAATTTCAGATTTTATAAAAATATGGTAAACAATACGTTTTAAGAAAAATTGCAAAAAATAAAAACAATTATATTTATAAAGACAAAATAATACACATAATACAAGTCCTTTACAATTAACAAACACTTATATATTACGTTAATATTATTAAATTATTTATTTTTCTTTTAACTAACACGTACGTTCAACAATTTTTCGAAAAATGCATCACATATAATATATTATTTTATATTGTATAATAATAATTCTTAAAATATTATATCATATCATTATTATTTATTGTTAATTCTTATTAACTTATAATAAGTTATAAACCACAACCATGTACTGCAGTAGAACAGCGTGACTATAGGTTTTTAATATAAATAGCTTAGAAATGATCAATATTTTAATAATTTTATAGTGAATAAAAAATAATTATATACTTTATAAGATAATGTTTGAAGTTCCTACAAATAACATTTTTAAAATTACGAGATAATAATTCATGTTATTATAGAGGAAAAATCGTTATTTTTTTAATTATCTGATTTCGTCAAAATGATTATATTTAATCATACACACATAATAATTTTATTTTTAAAAACATATGTACCTATTTAATAGTAGGTACCTATTAACATATTCATTGTTGCTTATATTTCTATAGTTTTAAATACTTATAATTAATTAAGTAATTCTACATGTTTTCACAAATAAAAATCACGTCAAACGTTTATATAAATAAATAATCATTAGTTTTTGAATATTTTTACTAACGATATAATAATCAAATTTACACTTTTAGTCGTATTATATATATCTTGTCTCGTTCATTGAAACTACTTTTGGACGACATAATGTGTGATGTAACAACTTATAATATTGAATATTCTATCCGTTTATACTATATTATACGTAATGATGTGATTTTTTAATGCATAATATATATTATAATTTATAACCTGTAAATCAGAATATATTTTTTTTTAAATTCATATTTTAAAAACATAGTCTGAAGACGTACCGAATATACCATATTACTGCAAAAAAAATTATGTATTATGTGGCTATTTTACTTTTTCATTCCATTCAAAAAAATTAAATAATGAATCTTCGATATATTTCTAATTCTTAGGGAGGGTTCTAATCTTCTAATAATCTATACTATCAACAATTAAAATTAAAACTATAGTGTGGTATGAATTCGACTTTTATACATTTACACAACATATAGTATATAACATAATAATATATAATAATATCAAATGATACTTACTCCTCCTTTTATTTATACACAACAAAATATAGCATAGATAGTTAATACATTTATAAATATATTAAAAATTATTTTTTAACTTATTATTTTAAAATTTGGGTGAAATATTTCTGGACCCCCCCCCCCCACTGTAAATCTACCACTTAGAGGGCATAACTCGTGTCCCAAAACTTATGTGTGTGATTTGGTCATGTCTTGCATTTGGCCGGCCTTAGTATATTTTATCAATTACTTATTGTACATTTTTATACTCAGCATGAATTATTTTAGAATTTTTTTTATTCACAAACACACTTCATTCCCATTTCAGGAGCATTTGTTCCAAATCCGATGTATTTTTACCTATACTCACCCATATAGGTATACATGACATTATACATATGTAGGTACCTATCTCACCCCTTATGATATTACTTCCACTTCCTGCTACTGTTGAATAGTAAATTAATTCACCCTTTTAAAAAAATCACAACCCTACTTATGGTTCCTATATAATATAATATACCTACCCTTTCTACCCATTACCCGGGAAATCGGTAAAAATAGCAATAAGCTATGCTAGTGTGCCTACTGTATACCTATATAACTAGTATAATACATATATATATATATAGTAGGTTAAACGTTTATGTATTAGTTGCAATATCTACTATCTTTCATAATATTAAACATAATGTACCTATGTAATATGTTACGTACAAAGTCCGAAATAGTACATACACCGCAATTTTTACAGTTGTACAGTATAATTTTTATTTACATTCTGAAATGTAAAATAATATTGTACATAGTATTATAGGTATAGATTGTACAATCCACAATTGTGTTTTAACCACATCCATAAAATTTTATTCACATAAAATAAATTATAAAACATTTAAAAAAAATAGTACCTATGAACCTAGAAATATTTTTTTATTATAAAATTCCAAACGTTATTGAGCCCTTAAAAATGATCATTTAGTATAATATTATATAATAATTTTTTAATATCTATTTCTAGGTATTTTAAATAAAATAATATATTTTTCTTTTTTTAAAATTAGATTCGTACAATATATCAATTTTGTATTACAACAACATTGTACACTTATAAATGTGTACACTAATCACTATACATATAGCGATGTATAGTATTTCGAACTTTGTACGTAATATATAATATATTATAAATTATATTTAATTATGTATGTTTTAATATATATGCCTAATAGACGTTGCTTAGATAGACACAAAAAATTGAAATATTATTTTTGTAGTCTCATAGCTAGTTTTGTCAAATACAACAGACAAAACTACAAAAGTATTTAAATATATATTATACAAAAATTTTATAATTTTAAAACATCGTTACTTTTATTCTTTATGAACCTAACATATTTATACTAGCACTTTAATGATCATCTAATAAATAATAATTATCCTAAATATTAAAACACCACATTATCGTTTGATATGAATTATTATTGAATTACAAATTATTTATTGTTCAGTCTTCTATACATAAAAACTATAAAATTAAGTTTTTATCTTATTATTTTTATGCTTGAAATATATTATATAAAACAGGATGATTGATTGATGTTTAGATGCCTATAATATTTATTAAATTACTTACCTATTTAAAAGTTTTGAAAAATTATTTTAATTATTTCTTTTATTTTTTTTAAGCCTTTAAACGCAGCATAAGATAATTATTAATTTTCGTATATATAGGAATTAAAATATTGCTCTCGTTAAAACATGTTACATGTTTATGTATTATTAAGTCTGAAATCGTAAACATATGGTTAGGTATAATTGTTATTAAATTAGACATGTTATATCATCGATTTGGCCTAACCTTTATTACAATTATAAAAAATAAAAAGTAAAAACAAAATAAATCAAACAAACAAAAGGGTCTTTAGAGTACCCCTATAGGTATTCACATGTTTATTAGAGCTAGAAGTTTTTGACTTAACATATTATTTTTATTTTTCTACTAATGCAAATAGCAGTCCCTGGTTAGAATATAAAGAAAAAATCTTTCAAGAAATTATTACGCTCCTAATATTTTATACTGTCAGTAAACCAATTGCACCTACATTTTAGTTTTACTTTTAAGTAAGTAAAATATATTTTTGTCCAATTTAATTCCATTAATATACATCAAATTAATAATTATACAACAATTTATTATAAAGTATAAACACGTAGTTAATACATTATACTTTATGAATCTATATTAAAATAATTAAAAATTAAAAATTATATTAAGTATATTGATCAATTGATTACCTATTGAGTAATGGTCTAAAA
Organism: Rhopalosiphum padi; assembly: GCF_020882245.1. Taxonomy (NCBI): domain Eukaryota; kingdom Metazoa; phylum Arthropoda; class Insecta; order Hemiptera; family Aphididae; genus Rhopalosiphum; species Rhopalosiphum padi. The sequence goes on from NC_083599.1 coordinate 45,142,279, forward strand.
TACATTTTTTGTTCCTGAATAAAAAAAAGAATGCATTAAAAATGTTAATTTTACAGACTTATTCTATAACAATATCGGACTTTAATTAAACATAATTATAAATTATAATCAATAAATATAATTATTTGAGTGATATCTATGGACGAAATCAAGTTTTTACTATCGTTACCTATTTATTTATTAGCCTATTAATTGTTACATTGCATTACACAAAACTATTTTGTATAAGGTAGGTAAAACAATTTTCATTGTTTATACTATTGGGTACTTTTATATGGACAATAATTTACATTTATTTCTATTATATTTATATGATTTTATATATCTATTTTATTCGAGTAAAATAACAAAAATAGTATTGAATATATAATCAATATGATTTTTACATAATATTTCAAATTTACATGACTTATGGCTATTATTTAACGTAATAATTGGTCGGAAATTGCAATATGAAACTAGTCCATTGAGCATATAATTTTAAGCAAAATGTGTACATAAAAACTAAAAATAATTTTTACACACAATTGAATAATACATATTTTATCCAGTGAGTATATTTAAATCAAGTATCTCACTTTTTATTTTAGATTTAGGGGAAATCAATACTATTTGAAAATGGTTATTAATTTAATTTTATAATTTTAAGTTAATTTCAAACTTTTTAAATAAAACATTAGTACTGACTTACCTATTTACTGCATTTGAAGTAATTCAATATCATGAAAATATTATAACACATTGTATTGTGAAACAAAAACAAAAAAACCACTGATTAATTAAATACATTCTTATCGTAAAGCTGACAATCCGTATGACTGTGATGGCTTGCACGTTTACAAAACGTCTCCAGAATATAATTTAACGATTAACTATGAAAATTATAAAGTTACGCAACCAAAAAATAAAAAATAGATTAGTACTCAACACTCATTATTAAGATTTAGGATTCTAATAATAAAGGTAGTCATTAGGTATTGTAGAGTAATTTAGCGAAAAGGAATACAATAGTCAGTGGTACCATACCAATTAATTTAAAAAAACTAAAAATAAATTAGCAAAAAAAACCAGGTGAAGTTGGATGATATGAAATTTAAAAAGCAGTAACTTGACCAATTTATGTAAAATAATAATAAATTATTGTTTGTTATTAAATGAAGGTAATGTCCGTTTGTTTATAATAACTTATAGACTCAAACTAAAAAATCAAAAATACAAAATATCTGTTTTTCCATGTAAAACGATTTTGCGAATAAAATAATAATAATAAACGCCGATACCAAACTCCATGTCCGATAAGAAAAGCAATATCTAAGAACGTGTTGATTTTACAATTAAAACTGGCCAAATTTCGACTGATGAACGATATTATTAAAATATATAGTAAATATTATTATTCTGTGTATAATTTGTGACTTAAAAATAAACTAAATAGGTATAATAACATTTACAATGTATATATTATACAAATAGGGACATTAGGAACGAACAACATCATTGTTTATCATTGGTATACAAAATTTTTAATTTCTGTACATCATACTATACGTGGTCAATATTTAATGTGGACTACGGATCTAAATCCCACATTTTAGAGATTTTTAGGGCCTCTTGTGAGATTCGTTATTTTTTACTCCATTTTCCACTTATACAAATATCTTGACACCGTACAGGAAATTATTCGAAAAATCTAAGATATAATTGATAGTAGAATTTACCAACTATTTTAAAGGTAAAATATTAAATTGTTATGTAGCAATGAAATCTGCAGTTTTAAACATAAACAATACCTAATCTTTGTTTTTTCAAACGTTTTACACGACCAAGATAAAGATTAATACAATTTGTAATATTAAAACTAAAATTGTAATGAACTATTGACTAATGAGTATGTTATTAAAATTCTATTGATACTTATGTTTTTAAGTGATTTTTTGAGTTTTTTTTTGCATATTTTGAAACATAAGTATGCACGTGTTTGCATATATTTAGACTATGTTTTAACACCTACATATTTTATGAGTTTTTAGTCCATATATTTTTATTTACCTATTATAATCGAACATCATTGTCGTTGTAAAAGTATAGTGTTGATTATATAATTACTAATTATGCTTACTAGAAATTATGACAAAATTGATTTCATCAAATACTGGTTTTGTTTTAAAAAGTAGCCACTTGAAACTATTTAAAAAAATTTAATCGGATTTTTTGTGTTATTCGTTGTTATTTTAACTGGATTCTTTATCCGTAGAATATTTTAGTGCAATTTTGACCTAAATTTGTGCCGCCATACACCATAGATTATACAATCTAACACCTCAAGTTTTTTTTTACACCAAAATATTTTTTATTTTTTAAGCAAGAAGTTGTTTGTTTATATTTATAAAAATATATATTATGAATGTTATTATGATTCAACAAACTATTGCCGTGGTATTATTATTCGTCATATAATTAATAATCCACTAAGTATCACATTTTTATACATAGTTTACAGAGGATTCAAAACTTTAAACTTTAATTAAATTATAATAAATTAAATAATTCAAAAATATGATTTTTTTGGATAAGCAAAATAAAATTTTCCACAAAATACGTTATAACAAGACACAAGTATTATCTAATTGGCCACTGTATACCATTATATTATATCGATCGAAAGATAGACTATTTACTAATTCTTGAATATTCAAAGTATTTTAATTAATTAAGGTTTCATAAATTACTGATGCCTGTTGTTTTCGCTCGTTCACATTTTGGAAAACCAACATTGCGACTTACAAGAATTTGTTCAATATTACCACTCAAACGAGCACTCAAATATATTTCTGAGAACCTTTTCAATTACATTATTTCAACAAATTCGGAAGTAACTTGACATCACTTTTATTAAATAATCATGAAGAAAATTCAACCTCTTTTTCCAAAAAATCTATCGACATTGTTGTGTTGCTATTCCATTTATAATATAAATAAGAGGAATACTAGAATAGTATTGTTTACCTATTGGTACACTACATTAATAATAATTAACATTAAATAAGTTGCTTCCTTCCATTACTTATTTCAAAGTCAAATTTTAAAACAAACTTCTTTATCGTATGTACAGAGTATACATTAATACATTTGTTTACTTAAGTACAACAAATAGGTAGAAAGACGACCAAATAGTGCGTTGGAAAAACTGCAATGTATTTCTTAACTTTATTGTATAATCATACTTAATAAATTAATAGATAAAACATAGTCCCAAATGTTTGGTTCTAATGATTAGCAGAAACTGAGGTTGTATGTTCTATTCTCATTCAAAATTACGCAATTAATAAATCACATCAGTTGAACGCAATTCTATGGAAATCACTTATATTTTTATTTGTACGGACATGCCTTATCTATGATGTGCTTGCTATACAAGTAAACAATTATTATAGGGGTCGTGTCCCGTTTCGCTGCTGTGCCATTTCGCCGCCAAATTTATCCCATTTTTCCGTATAATTTTCAAATTATTTTTGTATTATAACATGGTTATGAATTTTTTGATTAATTTATAAAATGATAAATAGGTACAGTGAAATATTTATCATTTGAAACGATATAAATACTATACAATCTGAATTCTGAAAATTGAGGATAACATAAAACTTCTCTAATTTAAAAACAAGTTAAAAAAAATGTATAATAAATAACCCGAGTCCAAACCAAGAATTTGCTGTCTTAAGCAAAGAGTGACAAGTGACCCTCCACAGATGAAATAGATTGATTATTTGGACAATATTAGATATTTATTTAAACACAATGAATAATTTTAACTAGTTCAAAAAAACTTTTTATTTTATATGATTATTTTTATTGTGCAATTATCGATTTTTTTATTTATGACTATAAAAGGTACCTAATAGTGGCGTATGCAATTGTACATAAATAAATAATACATTAATATAATTAATTAATAATAAGTATGCAATTTGTAACTTATTAGTTATATTAAGTTACCCAAAAAATAAATTCAGCGAAATGGTAAAATAAAAATAAATTTATCACATAAAAATAATCATACATATTATTGACAATTATCATATAATAATTTCCAAATATCGTGTCTACCTAAACGTAAGTTTTTTAAATCTCGCTATAGAAATGATATTAGGTAATCTTAGTAGATTGATAATATTCTATTAACCTAGTGTCCTAGTCCCTAAAACATCTGTAATATCAGATATTTTATAGTATTTGTTAAAAAATATGATTGAAATATCAGCAACAAATTAATAAACATAAAGCTATCAAAATTTATAGAGATATAGGTACTCGTAATAATTGAAAGAAGCATTTGAGTATTTTAAATATTTGATTAAGTATACACATCTCCAATATATATAATTTAAAATTTCGTAACTAAGTTTAAAAGTTAAAAAATTATTGTTTTAAAATTTTTGCTTCAGAAAATCACTGGTTCATTCAATAATTTTAGATGCCGAGGTTCAATAACATGTGTAAATTTTAATAGATTCTTTATTAGAATTTACTACTATATTGTTTATTACATTAAACTTTCCTTTACATTCATATAATATGTTACCCTAACTCGTATAGCTGACATAGGAGTCTACTATGTTCATTTATTATTGTAAAATGCAAATAGATTTACAGATGTATATTTCTAATAAATATAATAATGTGAAAAAAAAATAGTAAAATTGGAAAAAAAAATATTAGAAAACAATTATTATTATAGGTTGGAATATTAAAGGTACCTACTCCTTTTATAACCAATTGTTTCAAAAATTGTTCAAATATATTTGTTTAAATATAAACGTGATAATTTCCTATGATTTAGGTACATGTTTTGATCGTAAAAAGTAAATTCAAAATAATTATTTAACCATTAGCATTCATTAGGTACCTACTTTACTTACAACTTTTTATTTTATATTTTTTTTATTAGTAGTTTTTTTAATTATACATTTTATAGGTAATTAAAATTATAAATTCATTATAATTTGTATTTTGTTTCAGTGATTCTGTGATTATCAAAATGAACAGCCAAAAGGATATTTTTTCAGTTTAATTATTTGCAGTTGATAAACGCTAGCTCTAAATGATTTTGATTGTTGCTCAGAAAGCCTTTCATATAATTTACGATGGCTTTCTAGCAATAATCATTACCAAGAAAGAGCCTATACTTCTACGTTATATAGTTACCTATGTTGTAGTCCGTTACTAACCACAATTATTGTACGAAGTATTAAGGCGAATGCGAAAAAGAAATGTTGAACAAAATTACAAAAGAAGCGTTCCAGGACTGTTTCAACAAATGAAGACAACGTTGGGATAAGTGTGTGCGTTGGGAAGGAAAATACTTTAAAGGGGACTCAGATATGTAACTTATAAATAAAGTATATTTTGTTTTTTGTCGTTAGTCCGCGTATTTTTTGAACAGATCTCGTGTATAGGTTTAAACCAGATAAGTTATCAATATTTAATTAATCAATAAACATTATTAATCAGAGAATTTACTATATTAATAATTTTACCTGTTACTCATTTTTTTATTTAGCTTTAGACACTAGACCCATTGTCTAACTACTTTTACTATTTTGTCTATTTTCTCATTGGCCATTAGTCCATCATCTAGTACCCATATTTTTCTCTCTAAGCGTTATACATTAGCTTATAGATAATTTAATTTCTTGTAATAATTAAGATATAATATAATATGTAAAAAATTGTTGCTATATTTAGTGTTCTAATATTTTTACCTGTGAAATTAAATATAATAAAATTTGAGCTTTATACGCGTTTATATTTAAAATACCTATACCTATGTCTGCAGTTTAAGACCTTGGTGTGTGTGTTGCCGTTTGATGTTGATGTTAAAAATTGTTGGCCAGGTGTGAAATTTTCTTGGATTTATATTTTTTTAACATATAATTACGCTATTATTAATGGATACTTTTTAGATTAAATTGTATCTTAGTAAAAGAATTGTAAATTAAGTGTACATTTTATACGTGTAATATAATTTCAATAAAACCTACGGAAGTACACGGATATGACACTTATTTAATCATATGGAAGCGACCAAAATTAAAATTGTCAACATGTATAAATATTAAATTAATGTTACTGCCAATAAGTAAATAGCACTATTTTTAATAATTAAACAACACCTAATTTTTCATGTCTACTATTCAGAGTACCTACAATTTCACTACACAGACCCTGTAAAATGTTTTCTATTTATTTACGAGTATAAGTACACGTAGATATATATTTATTTTATTATTGTTCATAAAATTTAAAAACAATAACGTGTATTTACCAATTATTTTGTATACATCATTTTAAAATAGTTGAAAAAAATAGTTCATTATTTTAATTTTAATGTACAATCATAAATTAAGTACTATTACTCTAATCATTATAATCATAATTGATTGCTCTATACGTATTTTCTTTACAGTTACTTCTTTATAATATCTTAAATGTGCATACATAATTAAGTCACTTAATTTATAATTGGTTATTCGTTAATAACGACAACGAGCACCAGAATCTCCAATAATTCAAGTTTGAGGTTACTTATAATACAAATATGAATAGTAAGAATTATGTAGTGGAACTAACCGTCTGATTTGAAAACATCTTTTGCATTTGATAGCCTAATTCTCGAGGAAGATTATAGACTATTTAACATTATGCTACGGTCTTTTGGAGCCTAGTAAAAAGAAAAAAAATCAGTAAGAACGCTTAGCGAAAACGAAGTGTAGGTTGGCAATATTACGACGTGGTGGGTAAGGGGTGACAATATTTATAATGTCAGTTAATAATGAAATACATTTTAAAAAGTGGGTAAAGTGTTATTCGTCAGTCATAGATGTTTATACGCGGACAGTGTCCACTACCATGTAACGAATTTAACACAATTTGAATTATATAAGAGGTGGCATTTTTTACGGAGAATAAAGTGCACAGGGACAGCAGCTAGTATAATATATTCATTCAGTCATTCCGTGAATGGTGCAATTAATTAATTTAAGTAGTTTAGGATATTATTAGTGATTCATTAGACTATTAGTGAATGAAAAAATAATTAAAAGTATAGTGCGTTATAACTGTGGTTAATATGGAAATCAAACGCATAATCTATAATCATTGATTTAAATTTTGTTATAACATTTTTGACGATTAAATTAAGAATGAGAGAATTTTGGATATGGTGGCGTTGTTTGAATGTACGATTATTAGCTGTATCGATGACTTAAGCTTTTAGAGTTTTAAAGTTAGTCGGGGGAGCTGTTAGTGAAGAATAATTTGATAGCAATGAGAACTCATCTATTTCAAGAACAAGTGCTTATGATGAGACTATTTCTGTCAAATTTGAATTGTAAAGCCTAACTTAATATCAAGAAAGTTAACCACATTTCGGTAAGAATAATACCGTTGTATGAGCACAAAATAGTGGATATACACAGAACCATTGTCCATTTTATTATAATGATACAAAAACAAAACTAATAGTAAATGTGCCTGGAAATTATTGGTTAGGCAATTTAACCTACATGTCTGGATGTTCGATGGTAGACAATCTGAATAGTACGCCGGTATTAATAATCTGTTATTTTTGGATTAAATTGTTAAGATGCAGTTTCTATAAGAAAATACGCAAAAATTTATTGAAAAATCAAATTTAGAAATTTAATTTATATTAAGATTAATTTTGGCTTTTTACCTATGGAAATAACTCTATTAGAAACAAGTAGATTATTATTACTGAGTGTATTAAAATAATGAATAAAGTTGAAGAACTATTAAAAAATTACCCAACAATATTACAAATAAAATGAAATTTCTTTTGAAAAATAACCCATATAATAGATATCAAAACAATACATAAAATTAGCGAAAATCTTGATGGAAAAAAACTTCAACAGACCGTTTACCAGATGAACTATAATGTCTAAAAGGCAAGAATAGACGATTTTCCATATTTTTAATAAAATTAATAATATATTAATAAAATAATTTGTCCTACAAAACCGACAACTGACGCAAGTACCTATAGGTAAAAAAGGCAGTATTTTTTAAAAATAAATAGCGAAAATAGGCTGTAGAAGCGCTATATTTGAACATTTGAAGTGACCGCGGGTCCATGGATATGAGTATGTGATGACTATTATATAGGTTATATAGGACTTGTAAGGTAGATTAATAATAAAGCAGTCACCTTTGGTTTTAATTTCGTAACAATTAGGAATGATGACAAAGTTCAGTATTGGGACAAAAAGGAAAAAGTGCAAAGGTGGGCAAGTTAATGAAAATAATTAACCCTAGTTAAAAATTAAGTTAAGAGGATACAAGATCGATAAGTTAAAAGTTAATATGGAGAATAATATAAACTTAACTCAGTTTAAAAAAAGTAAATCTATTTTTTTAAATTAGTATGTAAATCTAATAAAGAGTGAATGTGGCTTTCTAGTTTCTAATTTATCTTCTTCTTTAGCCTAACGGTCCCTGTAGGACCTGAGCTGCCACAAGCAATTCTCTCCATCTTTCCCTGTCCAATGTCAGGTCAACTGTCATATTTCTTCCCAGCATCTTGATATCTTTCTCTACCGCATCTTTCCACCTCGTTCGTGGTCTGCCTATTGGTCTTTTTTTTTGTATGGTCTCTGTTAGTACTTTTTTGATTATGTCGCCATCGGCTCTCCATACATGTCCAAACCATTCCATTCTCTTAATTTTTATATACGTCGTAATATTGGGTTTTGAAAATAGTCTGTATAGATCTTCATTCTTCCTTCTCTCAAAAATTCTTAACTCTGTATTATATATTGGGCCAAAAATGTTTCTAAGTACCTTTCGTAGTTTCTAATTTATAAGTTATAAAAAATAATTTTATTGTACTTTTAATCATAATGCACACTGTTTACATAATATACCCTTTTACTTTACTAATATTTATTAATATAATTATATTAATATATACAAAATTATGTTATCAAGAAAAAGAACAGAAATGTTTGTGTTATTATAGTGTTGGACTATTGGATTATTTTTATACTAATATAGTAATATTTATGTATAAACGAAAAATTTCAAATGTTTTTAACATGATGGATTTTTTTTTAAATCAACTGAAAAAGCTGAGTTATTTCAACTGTGATTAAACTAGTTAAGTTGATTAGAAAATAAATTAACTAATTAAGTTAAAAAGTAAAAAAATTAACTTTTTACCTAGTTAATGCTCGCCTTTGAAAATATATGTAGAAACCGGAAGACCGGGAATAATGAGAAAATACAATGATTAAATGGGAGGAGTCGCCAAAATAGATCAGTTGATCTGTTACTACCGTATTCTAATTAGATCGAGAAAATGTACATTACCCATGGTTATTCATGCATTCAATATTGTCATTACAGACAGTATTTAATGTACCAAAGAAAAAAATGTATTTTAGAATAAATTTAGCGATAGATTTAATTTCATTTGAAAAGCCAATAACACCAAAACATATAAAGGACACCCGTCAAATGAACCAGCTCAACCATACAAAGTATTAAAAATGGACTCTCAAAGACCTATACTATAGAAGCAGTTAGAACAGATACTGTTGACCATACATCAATATTCGATGATAAGAAATACAACACGAAATGTAAAAATAAAAAGTGCGAAGGACGAAGAACTCATAATCTATTACATTGTTTAAAGTATAATATTAATTTTTGTCTTGACAAAAAAAGTAATTGCTTTAAAGATTTTCATATTAAAAAATAAAATACTCACCTATATATTTAGAGATTTTATAAAGGTTACCTAGTATTATTTTACAAAACAAACTTTAATTTTGTTTAATTTTTTTTATCGCTAAAATACCACAGAAAAGGACTATTTATTTTCATTTATAATGTCAAAATAAATTGTATTTGATTAGTTTCACTAGATTTATTTTTAACATCGAAGAAGATTAATAATTTGTTGAAACAATAAAATAAAATGTATTAAAATAATATTTATTTATAGATAAATATTGACTCCACGAAGATCCAGTACACACTAAGTGAAGGTTAAAACTTTGTGAAAACAAATGCAAAAAATTTGAAACTTAAAAATTATTTTTTAAGCTAAAACTATAAATTCGATGAAAAAAAATTTGTGTCTGAAAGGGTTAATAGTTATGTACTGTTTGCATGAGTGATTAACCACGAGTCAAACTGTCAATTATATATATATTACCATAAAAAAACAATAGACTATTAATTATTATTATCCTAATATTAAAATTATTCAAATAATGACACTCATTTAAAAAATAATCAGCAGAATTATAGTTATAGTTCTGAATCATTATAAACAGTTTTTTGCGTTGTATAATTGACAAAATAAAAATGTCCTCAATGTAAGGCTTATTATAGTTTAATTTTTGTGTATATATATATATAATTATTTTGTTCATTTGTTGTGATCGAGTAAATTTCAAACGACGATTATTTTCCATAAAAAGTACCTATATTAATAGATTCCTTGGAACTAGAATTGGTTATAGGTAGCTTATTTTTCTATTATTCTTAACTTCTATAAGTTACTATAAAATAGCTCACCCTTAAATTTAGTTTGGTCTCGGAAAAATAATATTTTTTTGCTAATTTAAATGGTTGCCATTGATTACAGATTAAATTAAATTATTAGAAATGGGATGGAATATAATAATTTTTACAAATATATCTAAAAAAAGCTAATCCTAACTTACATAAATTAATTTGAACAAGGACTTGTTTATCATAAAATATCGCTTAATAAGTTTCAGACTATGAAGAAAATTATGATACCTAACTTTATAAAACTAGGTGATAATTAAAAAATAATCTGGAGACTGGGGTTCATAAACCATTCATTATTATTTATGGAGGAGTATAAATTATAACAAAAAAGTTAAAAAAACTAGAAAATGCACTCCTAAATAATATGACAGCTACATTTATAATGAAGTGTCTTCAAATTATGTTATTATACCTTGTTACTATACCAGTCTTTACTGTACCAAACGAGCGCACTTTTTCAAAATTGAAGTGAATCAAATATATTTAAGAAACACTGAGTGTAGTTAAGATTTATAAAAAATCAAATTTATCATCCTAACATAATAATTATTTTTGTTGGATCTGAAATGATTAATTCGAAGTGTGATACATTAAACAATTAAATACCAGTATGAACATTAATTTTACATCCAGGAAATAAGATTAAAGATTTGCATCAGTTTTAAATTGTATTAAAAAAGATTCCAATGTTGTGGATATAATAAATTTTAAACAGTGTATCAACCTCAATAAATCATTAATTAACCAATTTTAACTAAACTTATGAATAAATAAATACTTCTTTTTTTATAAATTGTAATTAGTTAATTAATGTATTTTATACTTGAAAATTTAAAATATTTTTTTAGTTTCTAACTATTTTTTGTTCTTCTAAATAACTAGTATTCAAGATCAATCCATATGTAAAATGATGTATTAATATATGTATTTTAATTTACAAAAAATTACTAATGAAAATTTGAAGCACTTAATGAAGGGAGTTCTAGTCAGTCATATTCTAAGGCGTGTTGTATAGGCAATTAATTTACTATGATAAGCCTTGTAGTGTATGCAAAGTAAATTTACATTAGTGCGTGTGTGCTTCCCATGTGCATGCCAAATAAATAAAAATATTTAAAATTACTTTTTGAATAGGAATATAATAATATAATATACCCAATAAGATTGTGGGACTAGCTGGTCAAATTTTAAATTATAATCCTGTAAAAACCTTAAGATTTTCTGATATCTTTTCTAGTTTTTGTTGGAAGAATTAATTAAAATATGTATGCCTGCCTTACATATAAACAAGTGAAATATATATAAAATTAAATTGTTTAATTATACAGAAGTCATACATGTATATTTTGATAAATGTCTCAATCAAAATATGAAAAAGATGTTGAGCATTCTTTGTTTTTACAAAATTTAAATTGACCAGTCAATTCATAATATTGTGAAAATAAAATACCCACTCTTGATTAACTATAATAGTGTTTTGTCAGTTTGATTTACCTAAGTGCTACAATTGATAGTTCTGAAAGTACACTAAAATGTTTCAAACAGTTAAATTATTAAATAATTAAATTAATACTTAATCGGGTACTTATAAATGTTACATTTGTAAAAAATCATTTTGATTACTTAGCATCAATTCACAAATAATAAAAAAAAATAACGAGAGGTAGTTTTTCTTATAATATTTAATAATTATGCCATAATTGAATTATTTAACAAATTACCTATATTTATAATTGTAAAAAAAATATATAATAATAAGTTACATTACAATTGTTTGAAATGACTAATTAATAACGTATTATAAGTATTTATAAATTAAGTATAAATGAAAACTAAGTGGTACATATTTTTAATTAAAAGTTAATCCATGGCTCTTAAATTTTTCTGCTACTAATGTTTCAAAGTTATTATCAGTTCCCAACTCTTTAACAGTAAACTGAAAAACAAATAATTAAAACCATAAAATTATTTAATCTATATACAAAATTACAATAATAGTTTGATTATTAATACTAATATACCAATAGGATTATAATAATATTAATTAGATATTGTGCATTATAAAATGTATGTTATTTTTCAAATTATCCATTTTATTGCTATAATAATTATGCTGTAAAATAAATTACTAAAGCAATATGAAAGCTTAAGTATTATTTTAATTATTAAAACGTTATAACTTAAAACACAATTCTAATAAATAATTTTTTGATTCATTGAATTAGAAACATAACAGTATTACAAATTTTCAAAACAAATAAGTAAATAAACAGCAGTAATTTATATTTTAATTTCAGTGTCATAAAGTTGTTTATGAATTGTTCAGTTAAGTTATACCAACATTTTTTTTTTTTGTTTATCAAAGATATTCCGAATTTCCGCGATTAAGAAGTCTTAGATTTGTTGGTATTACGGCCTCTTCTTAAGGAGAAATTTGAATGCAAAGTTGGATTTTTTAAGTAGTAATATCAATATTATTTGCACTATAATACTTAAAAAAATTATGTATACACAAGTTCTTACCAAAATTGGTTCATAACCAAGTTTCTTAAGTTGTCTGATTTTACACAATGTTAAACCATTATATTCATTACTATAATAGAGCACTGAATTTCTTACAAGAGTCATTACAGCAAACCATTTTCCTAATTCTAGTGGTTTCTTAAAATCATTGAATGCTATCCTATTTTTCATTGTTTCGGGAATAGGTACTGGTTTACCATTAGTATCAATGCAAAATAATATATCTAGAAATACAAAAATTTAAAATGAATAAATTTAAAAAAAATTAAATAGAAACTAAATATACACAAAATTACCTGGTTTTGGATGATGAGGAAGAGGGTAACACACGTGTAAATATGACTCATTTTTGAATAGGCTTAGAAGTTCCTCGTAAAGTTTAATAAAGTTTTTGTCATTTGCAGTTAATTTAGCCATAGTAGTTGAAGTAGGTATATGCCAGGCTAAATGCTAGAATATAAAACACAATAAGTTATAACAGAATTTATTATTTTTCAACATAGAAAATATTGGGGCATGTGTTTATTAATTAGAGTAAACAAAACATTGTAATTATCAATTATAATGAATATTATTTCCAAAAGTATATATCATATATATGTAATATTTTAATATAATGCCAATAAAAATACTTTCATTGAACTTTTAAATTCTAAAGGAATAAGATGTTGTTTTTATTCATGTTACAACAAATATAATTTGACTATAAAAAATACAGTAAGTAAAATTGATCATATTTTTCATTACAATGGATATCATTATATATTTTTAGTAACTTCTGTATTGTTTTATTAGGATTATGAAAAATTTGTTGTCTGGTCAGTAAATATGCTAATGACTGTCGATACGGTGTTGGTTGATTATACAATTGAGCAATGAGCAGTACATTGAGACTATAAGTATAGGTACAAACAAGAAGTTTTAGCTTACAATTAGACAGACATTTATAAATATTTTAATTTAAAAATAATTTTTACATTAAACAAAATAATCTATTTATTATTCATTATTATTGTATTATATTAAAATTCAATGATAAAATGATTACTATTACTAATATTAATAATACTAACTGTATTATCACATTTATTTTTTTAGTGGTGGTCATATACCTAATAAATAGTCAATTTGTGAGTCACTATTATTTCGAATTAAAAAAAAATAAAAAATTTAAAAAATAATTTTAATACATTACAAATAACTATCAATTTGTTTTGCAAACAACATTTAAATTAAATTTAGAATTAAATATTTTCAAGAAGATGCTATACTTTCAATCCACATGTGTTATTTCTATCTTATAGAGCAGTGGTTCCTAACTGGTGGTCCGTAAACTCATCTCAAGTGGTCCTCGAATGAAAAAATTTAAATTTAAAAAAATAAGCAAAATTATACTTTTTATTTTTGTTATTCACTATTATCTATAAAAAATAAACAACGAAATTGTCTGAATCCAAGTTATGATATGCAACTGGCACTAAGCAACAGCATTGCTCCAAGAATTCCAAAACTGGCAAAAGAAGCGCGCACTAATAAATCACATTAATTAAGTACCAATAATATAAATTTGTTATTAATTTTTTTCTCATTGAATAAGTTAATTAATATAAGTTTGTAAAATGTAATATTTGAATTTTTATCACCTTTTTTTTATTGAATTGAATTTTTAAATAAATAAGTTAAAATATTTTTCCACTCATAAACGGTATTTCTGGTTTTATTTTGTACCTAGAAATTATAAACTATAAAAGTATGAAAAATAAGTTATAGAAAGAGGGGGAGGATTGAAATCCTTAGGGTGAAACATTTATAAGTGGTCCGCGCTTAGTGTTTAGTTGGGAACCACTGTCATAGAGATACAAAAAAGCAAATATGCGTTCAGTCTTCAGTAGAACTGATTGCATGTTGACGTGTTGTTAGAGTTGTTCAGAAAGAGTATTTATGTAAATAATAAAATAAGTAAATATGTGTTCTTTATGTAAGTATGTATATAATTTAAATTACTCTTAAAATAGTATTGATAAAAATAACTTACTTCATTGCAAGATTCTTTTAATGTATCTGGTAATAATGAGCCAGAATAGTCAGGACATTCTGTAAGCACACCATTGTTTAAACTTACAATATCACGTGGTATATTAAATCTGGATAATCTTTTTCCTAAAAATGTTACACATTATTTAACATAATTTATTAAAGTTAATTAAAAAAATAACTATGTTTGTAATAACTAATTAGTAATAATGAATTTTAATTGATAAAGTCCATTTACTAATTTTACTTTAGGTCAACACATTAATGATAAAAAAAAAGTAACCATTAAAAGAACTAATAATGGGTTTTCTGGACTCAGAAATAAATAGAAAATTATAATTTATAAAAACATTTTAAGGTTAAATTACATTTTACTTTAATTAAATGTTTATTTTAATTATTATGTATCTTAATTTAGAAATAATTTAGTTTAAGATACTAATTAATTCTTTACATTATACACTAATAGAGTATATACAAATATAATAGAACAGGGAGTGTCTAAAGTATTTGTCAATCTAAAACTTATTGTTAATTATTCAAATAACACTTTAAATAGTATTCCTAAATATTCCTAATATATAATAACATTATATACTATATGTATACATATTTTTTTTGTAACTTACCATAACATTTATGAAGTGTTTCAATTTTTAAAGCTTTTGAAATACAATCTTCGGGGTAAAAATTGTTCACAGCTAAGTATGACAAAGTATAAATATAACATCTAGTGTGTTTTTCAAATTCAACATTTCTTGTATCACTCTGAAGTTCCTTAACAATCATCTTAAATATGCATGGTGTTGTTTGTGGATTAAAATTCAACATAGTTAAAGCCAAAGTTACTCTTTCTAAATCCTTAAAAAAACATTATATTTATTTATTTAGATAAAAATTATTGTTTTATTTTTTTTATCACCTTAATCCTTGCCAGAGATATTTCATCTACTATACGCTGCGAAATTTTTTTTAAAAGGTCTTCATGTTTAATCAACAAATTGGTACCCAATAGAGCCATATGAACACAGCATACTAATTGTACTTCATCAACTTTATCTATTAAAGCATCCATTAATCTGTACATATTATCGGCATTCTGGTGCTTTGAGCAATATCTAAATAGCTAAATAAAAATAAAAATATATTTAGAGAAACACAATGTTCATATAAATAATTTATAATATTAATTTTAATTTTAAATATGCATATTTTCCATACTGTTTGATTTTATTTTTAATATATTTAAATACATCATTAATACTTGATTAATTTTATTCAAGAGGACGGACGCCACACCTGCATGTGCTCTCTATCTTACAAATGTAGTACATAGTAAAAACTGTTAAACAACCCAATTTTTACAATATAAAAAGTAAAACATTGGCAACGTTATTTTTAATTTTTTGATATCACTAATACAAATAAGTTCTTATTATTTCAAAATCCATAATTTTTGTATTTTTCAAAGGGCTTTGTAATTCTGATATTGAAAGAATAAAAATGATGTTATACAGTTCAAAATCTCCTATTTTTAGTGAAAATATTTGGTTGCATAACTTAGACTATAGTCTAAAGAGTTCTCACTAGCATGAAATGGTTTTTATTATATTGTATCTTTGTAAGACGGAAACAACACATGCAGGCGTGGAGTCGTCTTAACAGTACCATTCAAACAATAAAAATAAATTTAATATACAAACATAATTGACATTTTATGTCATTAAGTTTATTTTATATAACTGCATTTTTCCAACATATGTTACACAAGTGCATGCCTATTTCATGTTTTTTTTTTTTAGTGCATTCAATTCACAGCTCTGGTGAATAATAACTTATAATAAGTCAAGATCAATAAAATCACAAAGTTCCTTTGAAAATATCAAGTTACTAAATTGTTCTCTGTACTAGTATGTTATTTTACGTCTACTGCTAGAAAAATAAATAACATTTTAGTTTTAAAATTTAACTGCTGAGTTCATTATAGTAAATTTTATAAAATAATTATAATATATAAAAAAATTGTAAGCTATTCTGCCAATAATAATAATAATATTTATTTTGATGGAGAAAAAAATAAACAATGTTTTTAAGTAAAAGAAAGTCATTCTAAACAGAGATATTTTAGGAATGGATTGTGATGCATACACAATTTTAAAGATAACACTTTGTTGCACCAATACAGCAATTTGAAAACCTTATAACTAGATATTTGTTGGACAGCAATATATTCTTTTGTTGGATTAAGTATAGGATTCTTATTTAAATTTGAAAAAGTACCTTTAAAAATGCAGCCAATTCTACACTATTAATGTTTGCAATTTCTTTGATTACAGAGTTGTATAGATTTTTTACAAGCTCCTGATTACGTATAGGTGTTTGAGTTTTAAAAAATCCTAAAGATACTATGCCCAATTCTTTAATATTAAAGTCGTTGTAATAAGAACATATTTCTTGTTCAATATCATACATTGGTAATGTTGGCAAAAACTTTCTACTTGTGTTAGCATAAAACATCATCTGAACTAATTGCTTGGGAGTCAACCTGAAATATTAAATTTTATATTTCAAAAATATAGTAAATAACTTAAAATGAATTATAATGCATCGAGATACAAATTTTTATACATTGTTTTTTACTACCAATAACTAACCTTTTAATATTTAAACTGTTAAAAAGGTTATGATTTGTAGTTTCTCAAATGTTTTTATTAATTTATATAAAATATTATCAATTATATATTAAATGCAAATATTTAAGTAGGTATCTAAGAATATAGATACAAAATTATTTATAATGTTGTTTTAAGAGGACGCCATACCTGCATGTGTTGTCTCTGTCTTACTAACGTACATCATAACAAATTTTCGTTCAGTAGAATACATTTTGTGACGTTAGCTTTAATATTAGAGTAAATTTACCTATTAAAAAATTTAAAGGTAAGAATATTATCTAGACAATGACATATGCTTTAATGATATTATCATTTTAATGTGAGTTATAGCTATGTAAAATATTACAACTTTAAAATGTTCATAACTCACTTTAAAATGATAATATCAATAAAATCATAAGTCATTGTCTAGATAATATTCTTACCTTTAAATTTTATTATAGGTAAATTTACTCTAATATTAAAGCTAACGTCACAAAATGCATTCTACTGAACGAAAATTTGTTATGATGTACGTTAGTAAGACAGAGACAACACATGCGGGTATGGCGTCCTCTTAATATTAACACATAACTCAGTAGTTTCCGAATTATGTGGTATGGGGTAAGTATTGATATTGTAAACACTATGCTAATAAAGTATTATAAAGAAAGAGAAAAAATTTTTGTTTCATTTATTCAAGGAAGAAATGGTAAATTTTTTTTTACTTTTTGGGATAATTGAGCTAAAAGTATTTAGGAACTGCTGGTCTAGCTTGATACACCTACCAAGTGTTCTATTTGTAATATAGGTATTGTATTATCTTAAATTAATCATTGATACTTATATTAAATATTTACTAATGAAAAACATTTTATTTGAGACTACCAAATTTGTTATCAATGTATTTACCTTGATGGCTTACGTGCTAGTTTCCTGACGCCCATCCAAACAAAGTTGCTCAGTCTAGACAGTCTCATCAAGTACCAGTGGTCCATGAACAGTAAAAGCTTGTTAAGAGTCCAGCGCCTATGCCTTTCAATACACTGTCGGTCAAACTCAGACCACAGACGGTAGTAGACAGGATCCTTGGCCTCTTTGGTGTCCCACAATGGTATGAGTGTAAATATGGACAGCAGCTGTTGGTCAGTCATCTGTGGCAGGACATCAATCAGGCGGTCACGGAGACCATTGTACACCGTATCAGTCAGTAGGTAGTCTTTGCCGGCAGCGTACGAGCTGATTGCTGTAAAGGCTTTGTGCACATCGTCTGCCGTCTTAGCACTGAAGTCCTGGCTGATGAGCGAATGGTACTGCTGAGCGGTAATCGCTGTTGGCCAGTTAAGAGCGGACGCGTCTGGATTGACAACTGTGGCGTGATACCCAGGATCTTTGACCATTACGCTGTGAGCATTGTGATTTTCGTTGTTCACATGCGAGGGAAATGCTGAAGAAGATGAAAACTTTGGCCAGATTTGAGCGAATGCATTCCGACGTCCGCAATTGTTCGCGAACGCCCGCCCAACGAAAGCCAGACGGCTCAGTGTCTGATTCATGGTGTAATTCGATTGACGTCGAACTGATTTCAAAATTTCAACGTACAATTTCTTTCAAAGTTGACCATCGTCATTTGGTGGAAACTGAAAGGATAAGCTAATTGGCATATTTGATAACAATTTTTTTATCTATCATACAAAATAGACCGCAAACGAGATTGATAAGAACAAAAATGATACGAGTTTTAGTGGAGGCAACAATAGTGATGGTAAAATGCTATTTATTTAAATAGCAATTGCTATTGTAAAATAGCAGTGATAAATAGCAGCTATTGCTATTTTGTATTTTTCTATTCACACCATTACTGATTCGTTATTATCACATATTAGCGGCTATTATCTATTTGTAAAATATATATTTTTATAATTAAAATTACACTTTGGCCATTACAAGAACAATTTAATATTATTGTTTTATATTACCGTATTAAATTGCATTATTTAGATACAGTTTTATACATAATATTATATTATATTATATAAACAAAGAGAAGAGAATATAAATTTATTATTTACTTAGATTAATATTTTAGTTATGTGAAAATTGTAATTACATACAATGTAGTTTCAGTAAGATATTGTAGGTATCTATTGTGGCCTTTGGGTGCATCCTAACATTGAAGGCTGTTAGTGGTGGTAATTATATGACAGCTTCTATAGTTATTGTTATAGCACAGGGGCTAATAAATGTTTATGAACAACTGCAGAAACAGAATTATACATTAAGGGTCAATGATGTAATAAAAAATATCACTATATAAAGTGGTATGAAAGAAAGAGATCGATGGGGAAATATTGAAAAGAGTAAAACCTTGGCCCGTTGTACGTTTCTCGATCCTAGATTTAAAGATGTTCCATTTAGTGAAGTATTGCAACAGACAACCAAAACCGAAATCATCCAGTTAACTACAGCCATAATATCATCTAGTGGGACTGGGTTATCCGAGGAGCAATCAATTCCAAATGATTCAACCGAACCTAAAAATAATTTTTCAATTTGGAGTACCGTAGATACTAAAGTGGCCCAAAAGAAACCTGTTGGCACAAATACATCTAGGGCAATAATAGAAGTAGCGGTATTTGGAAGACTCATTGCAACGAAGAAATGCAGATCCTTTGAAATGGTGGCAAGAAAATAATCATAATTACCCATATTTGAGCCAGTTAGCTAGGAAAACACTCTGTTGTCTTGGCACATCAGTGCCTTGTGAACGTGTGTTTTCAAAATCTGGGTTATTGATTAGTGATCGGTGTACTAGATTAAGCAGTAATAAAGTAGAGATAGATTGCCGCAACAATCTTCCTATCCAAGTGCCTACGTTTATGCCGTTTATGGGTATGAATAATGAAAGTATACCGTAAATCGTAATAGCATTTTTGTGGAGATACCGAGAGCATTTATTTTATTAAACATTAATTTTAATTTTATGTTGAAACTGTTTAATGTTAACTAAAATATTCCTATCACTAACTGATTTTTTCGAAAGTGTTTTTTACCACTGACAATAATGATACAATTTTAATACAAACATCTTTTTGGATCGTTTTGGATACAAACAAATTTTAAATGTTTTATTGTCTTTTCAGTAAAGAATCAACAAACTAGTAAGTACTAAGTAGTGATGAGTGATAGGTATAATTCAATAATTTTAATATTAGAAAAAAAATAATCGAATATACAAATGGTAAATAGTCAAAATATATAAAATCAAATATTCATAAGATTAATATACAAAATATAAATAATCAAATACCTAATCGAATGAACTATTTATGCGAGGTTTATTTCTAATACAACAGTCGAAACTATTAAATAATAAAAAGTTTTATATTTTTACAACTATTACGAGTATTTGACATATTAACTATATAAAATGACTAACATGCTAATAAATGGGTATTGTTTAATGTTTGGTCTAAACTCTGAATATAACACCTCTGAAAGTAAAAGTTACAAACAAAAATTATGATTTGAAATAATAGAATCATTCGATTATTTCTATTACTATTAGCAAGTTGTTTGTTTGAGATGTAACTCTCCTTAAGAATTCATAAATGACAAAAATCCAATGCTGGTGAAATTAATAAACTATTGAATTTTTGTCACTAGTATCACAAAAAGAAAATAACAAATTTTGAATTTTATATTCCCTATATTAGTTATATTATAAATTAAATTTAGTTTTTAATGATTTTTTTCAATATTATTATTTATTTATATTTATTTTGTACATATTTTTAATTTACTTTTTAACATAGCTTTTGATAATATAGTAGTAAAAATTAGAAAAATTGATTATTTTGACTTGTTAATACACCATATTTATTATTTATTAACGTTTGTAATATTTACTTTTTATTTAATTTTTACATTTTAATAATTGAGAATATATATACTTACTACTTAGATATATAATTTATAGTTAACAGGGTGTCCCATGAGGATTATTATGATATAATTTTTTATAAACATTTAGTAGGTAATTTAATATATATTGAAAATAAAAAAATAAAACATCAAATTACATTTTAAATTTTTCAAAACTTCTTGCTTAACAAGAAAATTTTTCAAAATAAAATATAACAAAGATTTAAATTTAATAGTAAAATAACATTTTTGTTACAATGTGAGTATTCTTAATTGTTTTAAAATAATTTATATTCAATCCAATTGTATTATATTGTTATTGAAGGATAGTCTAAGCTAATCGTTTGTCAACATTGAAGTATTTTTGGTAAGGTGTGAATTATTTTCAAGTTTGTTGTATAATTAATAAGTGTATTATTATGGCTTGGTACCTTGCCATTTTAATTGTACTAACACTCATTAGTTATACCTATCATACCTAGAGTATACACATGTATGTGTACATACAACCATCAGTAGTCTAATAAGTAATGATACTAATATAGTATCCATTTCAAAAATAAAATAACCTAAATCAAATGTTTGATTTTATAAAAAAAAAAAAAAAAATGTAAATGGTTAAAATATATAAAAAAAAAGATTGGCTGTAATTAGCCAAGTACCTACTTAATATTAATGTTTTAAATTTAGTAATTTTGTAAATTAGGAATTTTATGTATTGAATATTAAGGATTTTCATAGATCTCTAATAATTTAGGAATTTAATAATTACCTACATATTATCTACAATTAAATTAACAGAAAAATAAGGGCATTCTGCAATTTTTATTGTTTGAATATGTGTAGATACAAAACCCTGAGCAGTTGATAAATGCATTGTATTTCTCTGAATATTTCATAGCATAATAGTATGTTCACTTAATTACTAATAATAAAAAATAATCCATTAAATAATCAAGTTAATGATTTGAAATTGTTGGAATAATTACTGTCACACTTGTCATGTACCTTTTAATTATTCAACCCTAATCAGAGTTTCAGAAAAAAAAAAATAAAAACTATAATAATTTTCCTTAATTTGTTATACATTTTTAAATAAAAATATTTTCATATTATAAAATTATTAATACAATAGCTTTATTGAGTTTTTTTTTTTATATAGTTGACAAAATAAAGTTGTAATTATCGGTCAATCTACTTTTTGTTTTGGATTAATTAGGTTTTGATATGATATGATTCAATATTTAGACGTAAAAATTATACCAAACAGAGATATAAGATTAAAGAGAATTAGCATAAAAATTGTATAAAAATAAAATTATGAGTTAAATACATATTATAATCTTTTACCATGATTTTAAGTTGAAGACCTTTAATATATTTTAGTGTAAGAAAGGCATCTTAAATTCACAGCATCGCAGCCCATGGCTAACAACTTTGATGGCCCACTGATTGCGTTATAAAAAAAAAATCTATATTATATAATAAGTATTATAAGTGATGCATACAATTATTATTGCAGATCTTGACATCTTGTAATAGAAAATTAATACAAAGTAAAATTAAAATCCCATTTAAGATTTTTTTTAACTTGTTAAGTTATTTTAAAAATAATAAAGTTAAATTAAGTTAAAAGTTACTCATAATTTTTCGTTAACTTGTTAAAAGTTAATTTAAAAAAAAAGTAACTTCACTTAGTTTAGTTAAAATTTTCTAATTTGCAAAAATAAAAAATTTCAGACACATAATATGGTTTATTAGTTAGTTTTTCTTTATGCTCAAGAAAATTATCAGGGAAATTTAAAATGATACATTGCTAAAAACTTGTCCATAACATATGTTTTGATAATTGCTGTTTTTAATAAACTAGTAAGAATATTGTTTATTTCTATATGCATTACCTATTTTAACTCTTTATTTTCAGAACTCAATTCGACAATTCCTTGTTCATTTTTTTATATTTTTATATTTTTCATGAAATTCGTTGATTCATTTGCGGAGCTCGTAGAACCCAAATCAAAACGAGATAAACAATAACTGTTTACAGTTAAATTATTCAACATTTTAACTTTAACTCAAAGTTAAACCATTGTAACTCTACCAAAATGTAAATCTTGAATTATCATTAATAATACGAATTATATGAATTGGATACCTATTACATTTTATAGGTGTATTTCATTCTAAAATCAAACCATTTTTATGACTTCATTGCATATTTGCATAATCTAATTGTAATTAAATGCAATATAAATAATAATCAATCAGGTTTATTTATTAAGTTTTATTCAATACACAAGCTTATACTATCAGCTGTATAAAAATACTCTAACAACTATTCAATTAAATCTAAAACACACCATAATTATATTATTAACATAGATATAATATTGCTTTTCAATAGCACAAGAAAAAATCACCAGCTCCAAAAACTTTTCAAAACGTTGAAAATTGTATGGGTATAACAGGTAATTTACGACCTTATATAAGGAATTTAATCAAAATTTTTTTTTTTTTTTTAATTTTTAATTCATCAATTATCTAATGGAGATTTTGATGGTATTATTAGACAAAATGTAGTTGAAAATCAACGAGAGGTGTACATTTTGGTTTCTGTAAGTATAAATCCACATGTTTCTACGAGAATGTTGGCACAGAAAGTTGGTATGTCAAAAACTACTGTACATAGGATCTTAAAAAAGCACAAGTTATATCCATATAACATTGGTTCAAGGATTAGGACCAACAAATTATGAAAAAACACTTACATTTATTTCAAAAATGTGTATTTTGCATGAATTTGATAGAAGTATTTTTTCGAAAATCTTATGGACTGATGAAAGTAAATTTTGCAATAACGGTGTAATGAATCGTCGAAATTCACATTTTTGGTCAGAAGAATGGATGTATCAAATCAAGTAGAATATCAACGTTTGGTGTGGGTACTTGGTCCATATTTTTATGATGGAAATTTAGCAGGTAAATTAGGTATCATAAGTAAAATTTAGGAGTCAGAAGTTATGAGCTAAAATTTACAAAAATGTACAAAAATCTATATAAAAATGTACTTTTCCTCACAATAGTTATGAGGTCAAAGACTTCTTGTATCGTCGGTTCCCTGAAAAAATGGATGGGTACAAATGGGACACATTATGGCCTCCTCGTTCACCATATTTGACTCCTCTTAATTTTTTTTTTGTTGGGTACCTTATAGATATAGTGTACGCTACCCCACCAGCTTTATTAAATGATTTGATACAGTGCATTCAAAATATACACATGTCTATCCCACAAAGGTATGAATGTTGCATCAACAACGATGGAAAACAAATTGAACATATTCTGAAGCATCGGGAGATAAATGAAATTAAAGAATTCAAATGCCAATATTTTCAGAAAAATGACCTCTAGAAAACGACTCTTCAATTTTTTTTGAAAACAATTAATTAAAAAAATATATTTTTTTAATTTTTTTACCAAGACATTGAAATTAATTAAAACGTGAAATATTTATAGTTCTTATCCCTGTGAATTTTATTAAAAAACTAGAATTATGATATCTCTATTATTTCAGGTTAGGTAAATCCTCGCGGGACACTGTATAGGACATAGGTACTTGATGTATATATAACAACGTTCACATTCACTCTGATGCGTATGAACCGTCCCACTAGCAAATAAACGATTACAGTTGCTTTGCTTACGTTCTAAGTGGAACCAAATACTATATACGATAATACAGGAGACTGGCATATAAAAACTGGCGAATTATTTCTTATCATTGCCCCCCGAGATTGTTAAAGTAGTTGCCTATTTTACTCATTGAAATTTTCATGAAAACAAATTAATTTGTTACCTACACTAAATAGTAAATACTATAGGTAATAGGTATATACGATTATATTTTTAGTTAGAAAATACTAAATAGAAATATTAAATAATTTAGATTTCAGATTATATAGTATTTGTGTATTTACACATACTTCAAATCTCCATAAATCCTATTGGCAAATCGCAAATACATTAAACAATATGATGTACGTTTTAAAGTAAGTATTAGTTAGGTATACCTAATATAATAATAAATAATTAATAATTGTTATTCAAAATATAATACTTTTTTATAAAAATTATACAATACAAATTAAAATTTGAAATTATAACATAAGTGCTTAAAACAAATAATGATACCTAATAATTTATAATTTTATAACACTACTCAAACATGAACTACTTTTTTCGACTTTTTATTTTTTGAACATTTATTACTGATTGAATAAATCACTGCACTTCTTCACATAGCAATTAATACTGACATTTAAAAATTTGTCTAAAAATGTTGTATTGCAGTCTTTGCATATACTTAGTGAGTACCTTTTACAAACATGGTTTATTATTAATGTAAGATCCTTTTTTAAATTACATTTTTTTTTTTAGAATAAGGTTTTCAATGTTTGCATGAAAGAGTGCAGAAACATGTTTAGTGAACTCCAATGTTTTGGCAAGAGGATAAAGTAAACTACAGCCTTCATATTCTTTTATAGCAATGTGTGTATTATCAAGATCAAATTTTGTATTAGCATCCTTATTTTTTGTGGCCAGTTTTTCAATACATGGTTGATGATCCATGATTTTTTACAAAACTATTAATGTTGGTCTCAGTAGAAATAAGAAAAGCTTGTATTAATTGTTACACTTAACCTAAAACTAAGTACAGATATAATATTGTGTAATTTTAAATTTAATATTTGGGAATATATTTATTGTCAGTCATATTACAATAATAATTTTATTATTTTTGTAGAAGAGCATAATTATTTAGAATCGGAAAAAAATGAACAAGGAATTGTCGAATTGAGTTCTGAAAATAAAGAGTTAAAATAGGTAATGCATATAGAAATAAACAATATTCTTACTAGTTTATTAAAAACAGCAATTATCAAAACATATGTTATGGACAAGTTTTTAGCAATGTATCATTTTAAATTTCCCTGATAATTTTCTTGAGCATAAAGAAAAACTAACTAATAAACCATATTATGTGTCTGAAATTTTTTATTTTTGCAAATTAGAAAATTTTAACTAAACTAAGTGAAGTTACTTTTTTTTTAAATTAACTTTTAACAAGTTAACGAAAAATTATGAGTAACTTTTAACTTAATTTAACTTTATTATTTTTAAAATAACTTAACAAGTTAAAAAAAATCTTAAATGGGATTTTAATTTTAATATTAATGAGTCACAAAAAACATTAATAAATGAGTGTTTTGCAGCCAGCAAAATTAAAAATACCAAGAGTCGGAGATATAGTGAAAATTGGCTAATGCTGTGTCTATTATTTAATATTAGATCACCGGGCGCTTATAAATATTTACGTGATAATCAACTTTTACCTCTTCCTCATCCAAAAACCGTTCGTTAACTACTCTCTAGCCTTAAAAGTACTTGTGGTTTTGAAGAAGATTTTTTATCACTTTTAGCAAAAAAAGTGCAACACATGTCATCTATGGAAATATCCATAGATTTTTTGGTCCTTCGAACCGGATCGTAACAACAAACCTTGACCGAAAATAATACATGTTCAATACCTTTTGTCTCGTTATTATAATAGATTAAATTTAATCTACACCACGATACTGTAGCTATCTTAAAGTACTACTTACTAGTGTCATAGTAATCTTGTTTCCGTTCGTCGAGCTACAATACTACGTCGATTTTTTTCTGTCATTATGGCTCCAGAATCTTCAATTACGTATGTCGATGCAAAAGCACGGGTCGTCCGTGCCATTGCTAAAATCACTTCGTTTGTCGTTGCAGCGGGCGATTTTAAGGCCGATAAACATAATCCTGGCAAACGAGCTAAAATCTGTACCATGCTATTGGAGCTGAACGAAATTCGTCAGACCACAGAAGATGATATCCAAGTTATGGAAAATGCTGTTGGTAAAAGATTAGCCCCAGTTGAAGTTTTAGATAACTCAACAAGCCTTAAACTCTCTGCTGATTTTGACAATCTCTATTACGAGTTGGCTGCATTCGCGGATGTGTATAGTTTGTCATTGTCACCCATTATCGAAACATCCAATTCTCGATCAGTGCAAAATCAGTCAGGTGGTTTTGGAAACTTGTCAAATTATTAACTTTCAAAACGAAAATTTCCGACGTTTTCTGGACTTATAACGGAATGGCAGGGTTTTGAAGATTTATTTACATCAATTTTATCTCATGCTCCAGATCTTCCTGACGTTGAGCGTTTCGAATATTTAAAAACCTCGCTAGAAGGTGAACCTCTATCACTTATAGCCCATCTTCCTCTTACATCGGCAAATTATCCAAAAGCTTGGGACGTTCTACGTTCGCGGTACGGCAATAAGCGTGACTTAGCACGTATTCACTTGGACGCTCTGCTATCCCCACACACCGTCAAGTCAAATGATGCCTTGTCTATTAAAAATTTAATTACATCTATTCAAGAGCACACTGCTGCTTTGGATAATTTGGATTTTGTTACTCGGCAGTGGAGTCCGATATTGGTTTACATTTTTGAAAATCATCTGGACTATGACCTCCGAGTTCGTTGGTAGATAACTGTGGGAGACCGACATCACCTATCTACAAATGATTTTCTTGAATTTCTGAAAAGTCATGTACGGTTTGCGGAAGCGCGTGCTGGGCAGTACTCGTCGACTTTTACTTCGCTCACGTCTCAACAGAAACCTCCTTAAAAAATTTTTAAATTCAAAGATGGCGGCGATCGGACCATCGTATTTGAACTTAGTGACTGCATTTAATCCATATTATAATACTGATGTGGGACGCAGGTTTGCTCGAACTAGGTTTGACGAATTTCGTTCAGCTCCAATAGCATGGTACAGATTTTAGCTCGTTTGCCAGGATTATGTTTATCGGCCTTAAAATCACCCGCTGCAACGACAAACGAAGTGATTTTAGCAATGGCACGGACGACCCGTGCTTTTGCATCGACATACGTAATTGAAGATTCTGGAGCCATAATGACAGAAAAAAATCGACGTAGTATTGTAGCTCGACGAACGGAAACAAGATTACTATGACACTAGTAAGTAGTACTTTAAGATAGCTACAGTATCGTGGTGTAGATTAAATTTAATCTATTATAATAACGAGACAAAAGGTATTGAACATGTATTATTTTCGGTCAAGGTTTGTTGTTACGATCCGGTTCGAAGGACCAAAAAATCTATGGATATTTCCATAGATGACATGTGTTGCACTTTTTTTGCTAAAAGTGATAAAAAATCTTCTTCAAAACCACAAGTACTTTTAAGGCTAGAGAGTAGTTGACGAACGGTTTTTGGATGAGGAAGAGGTAAAAGTTGATTATCACGTAAATATTTATAAGCGCCCGGTGATCTAATATTAAATAATAGACACAGCATTAGCCAATTTTCACTATATCTCCGACTCTTGGTATTTTTAATTTTGCTGGCTGCAAAACACTCATTTATTAATGTTTTTTGTGACTCATTAATATCACTCATATTATTTAATTGTTCTTCAATCTTTTCATCACAAAATGTTGCCATATTTTTTTTAATTTTATTTAGTTCTGAATTAAGTTCATTGATTTTTTCTTTAGCACGTACGTAATCTTCTAGACTTTTAGCTGGAGTAATATTGAGTTGTTCTGCTTCAATTTTTTTACCCAGTACTCCAAAAGTAATATCACCATTGGTTGAGACAGTAACAGACTTTTCAATAATTGGTAATAGATCATTGTGGCAGAATGATACAAAACAATACATACAATGATTTGCGTATTACAAATACAGGAATCGCATATGGTTGTAGTATGTTTTTTGCAAATTGGATTTGAACATGTTGCGCAAATTACCTATATAAATAATAGTAAATATAATTAAAAATATAAAATATTTTAATTATTAAAATATAAATTTACTATTACCACTGTATATCGATTTTCCTTTTTTGGACAATAAGAACATTTTGCTTTTCCACTTGTACCGGTTCCAGTTTCTGGGCTTGAAATGACTCCACTAAATCGTGTAATTTGTTGTCTTAGAGGAATAGATAATGTTGGAATACTTTTTCGTCGAACCATATGAGGTTTGCATAGGTCTTTCCCTAATTGTTTTAAAAATTTGCGTCGTGGAATAACAATATCAGTGTTTGATTTGTAAATAATTTGACTATTTATTCCAGCAATGTTGAGTAAAGAAAAAAATACTGTCAGAGGCCATCTGTGGCTGTTTCTTGAAACTGAGTATTCGCCTTTCAGTTCATCCACAACGTCTACACCACCTTTTATAGAGAATTTCTCTCACCGTGTGTATACGAGTCACGTTAAACAGATACTGAAATATGTAATCAATTACAAAGTCGTTTAATGCCCATCTATTTTTAGATTATCTGTATCTGATAAGGTATAGCACAACTAATAGGCAATAAACCGATATAACAGACAGTGGTGACCAAAATAATATCGTAATGAGAGAATCTCTCACCACGCGACCAACGACGGGTTAACTCTGGATCACGAGGTGCAGCAAATCTTGACACCTTTTCTAAATTACTTTTATACCCCGACGTGCACCCAACTATACAGCACCGGCCCATATCTACAAATAACTATTCAGTATTCTTTATTCTATAACAGTTAGTTTATAACAATACTTACTTTTATATAGTTTTACACTATTTCGGATTAGCTTTATTACGTCTTCCACACCAAAATAGCAAATCGCGAACAAAAAATTAAAACATTAACAATACCTTTTTTAATTTCGGCTATTCGGCTTACGCTTACGCAATACGGCATACACACGCTAACGAACAATATAAATACGCCAAATACGGAGTATAAAATATTGATGGTACTAGCACTACTAGCGCTGTTAACGCGCAATTACGCCACGGGGCCGTGGCTCGTAATGAATAGACATACGCCGATTCCTAACCCGAGTAGATAACCGTGGTCACAACACTGGACTGACAGCGTGGAATCGGTCACCGTTATTTTCCACGATATGGATTATCAGTTGTTGTAATACCCTACTGTATGTAAATTACATATTTAGTAACTATATCAATTGTAACTATTTAATTTGTTGTTCGTTATGTGGTTTTCATATTATATTTTTAGTCTTTTAGATCGATTCGTGTTCGTCATGGTTTCAACTCAGAACGACTGAAAATTTTGTGCGCCGTGCCGTTTACGATTAGGAAGTAATGATACACGAGTACACTGGATTCTTCTATACGTCAAATATTATAGAATTCAACACCGAAACTTGTAGAAATAAGATCTCCTTATTTTTCGACGAAGGATTTGCCGAAAAATTCAACCAACATTTAATAACGCAATTTCCACACGTAAATGGTACATATTACTACCCGATCGTGTTTTTATACGTGCTTACACAATGTTCCCAGGAAATTTACATGAAATCCGTCGCATTGATATTTAAGTATTTTAACTCTTCACAAGGTTGTCAGTTACAATTTAGTCTATTATTATAACTGGATGAACTGACTTTCGTTACGCTACAACACAGCGCTCAATTCGGACTATATCAGATTGAACATGCTGGACTTGATCTAGTTATAAATAAACATAAATGGATTAACGTCACGAGATTTTGTAAAAGTAATAATAACGAAATAACCGATTTTAAAATATATCCATCATTCAAACATTTTTCGGACTATATGATTGGACGTTTAGGAAAGTATCCGATAGTAAAACTCAACGATCACCAAACGATCTGGGAGGGTATATACTATCACCCATTACTGTTTCTGAAAATGATATCCATAATCAGCGATGAATTTTATAGAGCAGTGTTTAATTTAGTTTTTGGATATAGTCAAAATATCTAAAAAAAATGATCAAGTTCAAACATTTCCACTCGAAAAATCTCCACTTGAAAAACTTCCATTCAGGATTAAAGTAATCGAAGAATCTAAAGACACTGAATTCAACATTGAAACCGATACATAAAAACATGTCGGAATTAACATGTATGGAATATTTAAAAAACAACCGATCGCTCGTTGAAGGTTAATTTGTTGTTATTGAGCAACAAAGACAAAGAACTAATCATGTAAATACAAAGTATGCAAAAATTTGGAATAAATATCAGGACGCGTTAAAAGTAATAGAAGAATTGAAGATATCTACAAACAGAGTAAACGACCTGCAGAAATCTAATATAACAGTTCTACCGGCTTACCCAAACTAGATCACCGGCGTCGACGACCATACAGTGTGTGATGTTCAAACTTTAAACGCTACTGGTTGTACGGTTAAACCGAAATAATATGCGGATTTCGGAAACCTCTCGGAAATTTTAAAAATAAATTGTATCATAGATATAATACTAGAAGAATCAACCAATATTTTATGTTTCAAAAATAATTAAAATGTATAAAATTTGCCTATATAAACCCCTTCTATTGATTATGGAAAATATCAGATAGCCTGATTAAATTGGTTAATCATATAACCACTAATACTTTTGAAATTAAATCAAAACACAGATTAAAAATGCTAAAAAAATATGTCCCCTTTTTCAAAAATTGGTTTTATATGTCCAATCAAAAAACTAGATGTGGCAAACAATTGTTTTAAACAGACATATTAAAATTGGTGCTTATTTTAACCAGACATACACTATTTGGCAAAACTGATAAATTCAATTTTAGACTGTAGCAAAATATAATAACAATTGCCATTGTGATAAGTATATTCTAATTCCACTAAAAAATAACTTAAAAAAAAAAACAGAAAGTTTTAGTCAAATTAATATTATACAGTAAATTAAACACCATATTATCAAGTTAACACAAAGTTAAAACTTATACTTGGAAAATAGTAAAACTTTAAATGGCTTTTCTGAACATTTTGGTATTTGAGACATATTATAATTTAGCCTTTTAGCCCGATATATATAATTTTTTGTAAACATTTTAAATTCAAATTGATTGTAGTTAAAAATTATAAATAGTTCAATTTTTGTATCTAAAAATTGATATAGGTACAAAATAATTAAACTTAATTTATTTTGTATTTATATAAACACCTACTTCCTTGATAATTTAAAAAAATATTTACATGTGTTTTTCAGGATACAGATATAATTGAAAAAAATACTATTCAAACATATACAAAATGTATTAATGTTGCAATAAATAACTGGGAAAATGCTATAGAATTAACTAAGCATGAAGATCTATTAAAGCTAATAAAACATGAAATTGCATTATTTAATATTGCTTGTGTCTGGAAGTAAGATATTTTAAAACAATGAAAAAATTAAATTATGATTATTAGTTATGAAAATTGTAGACTTCAAGACTGTAATATTTTAAATAGCTGTTTCCAAACGAAAATGTACATTTTTATATTCACATCACATATTTATTACAACAACAATACAGACAGTCATTAGAACAATTATTAAAAATATTACCAAAATTATTGCTAGTCAATCCTTAAATCCCAATCTGTGTTATAATTACTTGTGTAATGATTAAATGCTGTAATAAAACAAAGAATGTTTTAGGGAAGTCTCCATATTTCTTTTTAGGTTATTAGTTTTAACACTTTTGCTACTATGTCAGTCATATATGACTGACTCTTAGTTATCTATTCGCATTTTCGAATATCTTTCTGATTTATATCCTCGCGTTTTGTCAGTTATATGTGACTGACATGGAAATTATCATTATGGCCACGTCAGTCATTTATGACTGACAATCTAATTTTTTTATTTTCAATTTTTTTCATTGATAGTTATTAATTTTTAATAGTTTTTCTGCTTAAAAATATTCTTGAGAACATGTTTATTCAATCAATGTGTACATACATTATTATGTATGACACAAAAATTGTAAAAAAAAAAAATTTATTAAAATTGGAATATATTTAAAATTAAATTTTAAGAAACTTTTTCCTGAGCCATTTTTCTGTTAAAATAATATTTCTCTTGCAAAACTTAATTTGAAATATAGATATTTGAGCCAACCGGCAATTTTTTTTTTTATATAAAACTATTTATTACAATTTATAATCAAACACCATACAATATTTATGGTTTATCTACCTCCTTAATCCTTAAAAATGGTTTTATAAAAATATAAACTATGTTTAATACTAGATGTATTTATTATAATTGTTTTAGTGTTTTAGATTAGGTACTTAAAATATATTTCTATATTATAGAAGCGTGTGAAGCGTTATTCAACGTCGATGTTGTTGAGGTATACGAAGACGATGAAGAAGGAAACAACTTAAAAGATATGCTATGTAAGTAAACAAGTCTATTAATTATGTTAATAGCTTACATTCATT
Source organism: Rhopalosiphum padi (assembly GCF_020882245.1). Lineage (NCBI taxonomy): Eukaryota > Metazoa > Arthropoda > Insecta > Hemiptera > Aphididae > Rhopalosiphum > Rhopalosiphum padi. The sequence goes on from NC_083599.1 coordinate 45,176,374, forward strand.
TTTTAATGTATTTTAAGTAAATTCTCCAGTTAATAAGATTTACATATCATGTACGTCTGATGGCTTCACTGAACTCGAAATTTCTGATCCAGATGAGGTAGTTACAATAGAACCCAGTGACTCATTTGTAACACCGCCAAAACCTAAGTAATTTATTTGTTCGGGTAGTTTTTTTATTTTTTTGTTCTTTTTTATTGTTTCATTAATAATTTCATAGAAAACGCAAGTACTATGTTGGCGACTTCAGTGAAGAAGACATTGAAAATCCAAATAGTAGGAAAAAGTTTTCCAGCGAGATCAGCGTCACCTCTCACAATCCTCGGGGCACTTGCTCATCAAAATAATATGGTGGTTAGTACCTATGATGGATTTTAGGTAGATGGTATATAAATATAAAATTCAATTGTAAATCTAATATTGTATGATTAACTCATAAAACATTAAATATAGAATTGTTGGTAATTGTAGATGATTAATGGTGGTGAGTGGATGCCAGCCAATAAATTTGCTATTAGATAAACTGAGTTAGATATTAAGTAAAGGTAAGGTATAGGCAGGGTTGGGCAGTATTAAAGATATAATTGTATCTTGTATCTTGTATCATGATACATAATTTTAAAGTATCATGTATCTTTTTTTCCAAAAGATACAAGATACTATTATTGTATATATTTGTACTGAATAGTACCAAGAAATTTGAATTTCGTTTTCGACCTTCAAACCTTAGATAAATGAAACAATAATGATAATTTTTATTTTGTGTGTATTGTATTGTAAATAATTTTGTCGTGGATTGTATTTTTAATTTTTTACAAATAATAATTCTCCAGATGCAATCTAATCGAAACTAACGATAACGATTTACAACATAATGACATAATATTATATTAATTTTTAAGATAAATTGAGGTGCCCTCTTAAATAGGTATCCCTATTTACAGATTACAGTCATACAGATAATCACCAAACTGACATTTTCGTGCTTATAAAATATGAATCCACTAAATAGATATAAGTGTAACCGTATAGGTTTTTCCACATATTATTTAATATTTATGACTTTATTGTACCTATATGCTATAAGCTATAATGCTAAACTAATATAGACTATAGTGCCCGTTCGGCTCCGAGGACAAAACACGTGTTATGCTGATAGCTTAATATACAATGCGGTGGCGGATCACGCACAAAGACAGATATATTGACCCGACAAAGGCTGTCGTTTTAAATAATGGTCCGACACGAAAATCCGGCCAGGCCGACGGCAAATATACACAACGGAAAAACGGCTGTATCGCACAAAACGTGGGAAATAGCACTCGAGCCGCTGCGCGTCGGCATCCAACACGGAGCACACGAACGAGGGCGAAACTAGACTGTGGAATGCACCAACAAAGGCCGAGCTGTCGTGTATATCGGCATGACGAGGGAGAGGGGATCGAAAGTTCTCGATCGCGTTATCGCAGATAATCGTTATACCGATTCGGGATAGTCCAGAGTACCGAAGAAGGCGGCAGTTTGAACACACCGCGAAAGATGAAATATTCATCGGATACTCAGATAAATGAAAAAATAGCAGATTATTAAACCATGTTACTGATATGTGATATATCTACTGGAATTCTTATGTATGATAAAATGGTTCAAATATAGTTAAGTTATAACTAAAGACTGGATTTATATACATTTAAAATTTTAAAACAATAAGTCATCGATATTTGACGAAATAGACAAGTCAAAAATATTTCATATGAAAATCAATATGCAATGAATTAGGTATACCTACCTACCTCTACCGACTAATTAGTACTAATGATCTACGGAAACGTAATATTATATTTTTAATTTTTGAGTTTTAGACCAAATTTATAGATAATAATTGTATACAAAATTATAATACTAAATTAAAACATTTAAATGTATACATTATACATAATATGCAAAAACATGCGTTTTTATGGAAAATATACACTTGTATTCAAAATATACAAAATAACAATTTGTAATATTATTTATTTAGGTATGATTGATGTAAATCCATTTACTGCATGTAATTGCTTATAAAAATATGAACATGAATTACGTATATGCAAAATCCGTTGTTTAGTTATAACGCTATAGGTAGATACCTTAAATTAATTATTTTATAATTATTTAGAACATATTGAATATCATGAGTAAATAACGGACGGTAATACAAAACTACAAAAGCATACGAACTAAGTTAGGAACTAGAAATAAAGTTTTTATAGTCAAAATAATATGTCTAGCTGTACCTATAAATATTTGTATAATATAATGATAATAGATAATTAATTTTATTTAACTACTATACCTAATTTCTATTTAATAAACTTAAGAGCTCGAATTTAAGACAAGCTTATTTACCTAAAATACAGAATTAATAAACATAATATGTTTATACATTATAGTCATATTCTAGTCCAAACAACTGTAAACATCTACTATAATATAGTACACTTTTGGCCGGTTGCACAAAAAACATCCAATATTTATTTTATTGATCCGATAATTTTTTTGCTTCATAAGTTTTATCGGTTTGATAAAATGTTTTATCAATGGATAAATATTAAAAATCGTTGCACAATTCGTTGTTTATATTTATTATATTTGTGAATATAAAATTATATGCAAATTTACATTTTATTCAAAAATAATAAAAAACAAATATCTCATTATTATGTTGATAAACTTTTATTAATTTTATTTTATTGAACTGATACAACTTATTGGACCAAAATCGGGCCTATAAATTGATGAATCAATATAGTGACTAGCGGTCGATAACTTATTGATTCAATAAGGTATTATGGCTTTATGCAACGTATTTTAATTTTAATCGAATCAAAATAACTCAATTTATAAGACCAATACCTATTTATTGAACCAATATAGTTTTGTGCAACCGACCCTTTAACTTATATCAGAGAACGTAGTTAAAATAATATGAAATATCAATTCAATAATTTTTTTTCGAAAGTGACTTCCGTGGAAGCGGTTCTGCGGAAAAATTTATTTACACAGGTACAATAGCCATACAAATCCGATTATTATCTTTGGAGTTATCATAAATTTCGTGTCTTTGGGTATGTTAGGACGTCACATTCAGGCGTTTCATTTTGATCAGTCGGTCACGTGACTAAATATTTTTGTCATACCTTAGTAAAAAAGCGTTACTTCAAAAACAAACGTTTTAAAATATTTATTAAAAAAGCCAGTTCAGCAGTCATCTATTAAGGTAAGTAACTATAAAATTTACGAAAATGTAATAAGTTTTAATAAGTACCTACCTGATTTTGTATTTTAAAAATAAATTAAATTAAATTTTCATAATTATAATTAAATAACTAAGTATATCTAATGAAATACAAATTCAAATATATTAAAGTTTTTAATTCGCTTTCTTATTTTTAAACTAAGGACTATTGAATATTATATATAGGTTAATTAAATTTATAAATAATAACTATAAAAAATTATTTTAAAACGTTTATGACTTAAAATTATTTTCTATTTGGTTTAGACGGTTTAGTAAATTCAATGTTAAACTATAAGATTGTCCCTATAACCACGATGGATTATTGTTGAGGTAACCATTTAAATGGCTGCAGCAACTTTACATTTTTTTCCGTGTACCTACTATATACGGTACCTAGGTTGTATTTTAATATTTACCTATATAAATAAGTAATAGCTTAATAAATTAATCTTAATGTTTCGATAATGTTAATGTACCTATACCTATGTTTAAAATATAACAAAATACATTAACAATTTCAAGTACTTACTCATGACATTTCCTAAATTCTCACAAAATAATACGAGCGTCTAGAGACAGCACAAGAGCAAATATCTTATCACATCGTATTTCTTATCAATTATCATAATATTATAATCTTTAAAAATAATAATTTTATAATTAATTATAATATAATATAATAAAAATTAAAAATTATTAAATTACAAGTCAATTCATCAAACAGTATAATATAGGTATTGTTCTCTTATAATTTGTATACAAATAATTAAAAATAAATATATGTATAGGTAAGTGACTTACTAGTTCATAAAAATTATAATAATAATAAAATATTATACAAAAAATTATTAAATTACAAGTCAAGTTAATGACTTATTGTTCATATGCATGGTCAAAATGTGTATCTATATGAACATAAGGAGACTCTTCTTTTCCATTTAAGTCATCTATTATTTGCTGTCTTACATTTAATGTTGGCTTGTTTAATCGCTGTTCCTCAGGTAGTTTTAATCTTAGTTTTTTTGTTGAAAAAAATCGTAACTGCTTTTCAATATTTTTATTGGCTGGTTCACGATTTTCATTTAATGTAATAGCAGCATTACTCTCCTGTTCATATAATATTTTTAAATTTGTATCCAACGACAAATTAATTTTTTTCAGCTGTTCATTGTTCAATTTACCCCCATGTGACATAAACATGCTGTAAAGTTGTTGTATTTTGTTTGCAATACTTTCTGTTGATGGGGCAGTAATGTGTTGTACACTTGACATTTTCATGCAAATTTCATCACTTTCCATTGGGTTAATGGTACAAGTTTGAACGACTATTTGGTTCTCATGATCATCACTTGTATTAATTTTTACAGCATGGATATGCTTACACATATTATTTTTAATTGTATAATCATAACATGTACATGAGAATAAATGTACACAGATTTTACATGCAACACAAATAACCTTACATGCGCATGGTTCACATTTCTTCACTAAATATTCCTCTTCTAATGATTCTGATTTCACAGTCCAAGTAATTGTTGACAATACTTGATTTCTACATTTCCACATCCTTTAACTACTACTTGTATTTATGAAGGACAGAATTTATCTAAAATTATTATTAAACGCAATTTTGACTAAAGGAAAACATACATAGTGTTAAAATCCAGTTCACAATTCATTGTTAGCTAATAATTAAGTTATTCAACAAAAGTTTAATCAAACATAAATTTAATTATTAAGCTAGAAAAAAATTATAATAACAATAAAATAAAATACTAATATTTAATTACTTAAGTTTTATTTATATTTTATATATTTTTTAATATTATTCTACACCTATATTTTATTTGAATGTACATTCAATATTTAGTATCCATTAAACCCAAAATTAAATACAAAACATAATATAAATTAATTAGTTATTACAGAAATAGAAGATAGGATTTTTTATTTCAGAATAATATATTGAAAACAAAACATAAATTAATTAGTTATTATAGGAATAGACAATAGATGGGATTTTTCATCTTAGAATAATAAAATGAAAACAAGTTAGTTGTATAAACATTAATATTTTAATATTTAACATTTGGTACATAACAATTTATAATTATATCATAAGAGATGAACTATTTCATAAATTCCATAAACACCAACGACTTGACTTGGAGATCAATTAACAGCAAGCAACACATAAAACAATAAAAAAATCACAATGTAACAATTATATACAACGGATAAACATAATTACAAATTTCAGTAATTGATCAATGTAAATTACTGATTTTGACACTTGCCTATTTTACATGAACCAATAATTTTCATGGCACGTTTTCCAGTTGCTTGAAAATATTCCAGAACGATGGCAATAATAAACACTTGTGGCAATAGTTTTATCTGTGTTAAATCTTGTCCCCCTTTTTTTAACAAACCGAGACGAAGAACTTACCTCCTCAATTGATTTCCATTCTTCAAACTCTAGATAATTTTGATAAATCAAAATATTGATTTCATAAATAAATTAGATAGTGAAAAATTGAAGTAGTATATTTACCCTGAAATGAAACAAAATTCATATTATTTATATTTAATTTCATTTCTGCATCTATCAATGGTTTTGAAGATTTAATGGTCAGTCCCTCCATGTGTAATTTTATATGCCTAATTAAATTATATTTTTTACAAAATTGACGATTACAATACGCGCACTCGAACATATTTGAATATAAATTATAAATCAACCAACAAAAAAAATTTAAGAATTTTAAAATTTTTTAAAGATTATAATATTATGATAATTGATAAGAAATACGATGTGATAAGATATTTGCTCTTGTGCTGTCTCTAGACGCTCGTCAAAATAATTAATAAAATAGCTATTATTCGTTTGAATATCAAATTTCACCCAAATATGTAATTAAAATGTCTATACCAAAAAACTGTGTTTATAATTTTTTTTAGATTCTTTGGTTACACTGTTACAGTATAAACAATTCATCAGTAATTTTGTATTCAATTTTCTTAGCTGTAAAATTCAACATTTTATAAATTGTCACAAAATTATTAGCAAATTTTTGTGGTTTTGACGATTTTGTCAAATTTTAAACTTCAAATACTTATAATAAATCACACTTTTTAACAATTTATTTTATCAATATTAATAGAAAAAAAAACTAAATGTTTAAAATGTCTAATAAATACCTTAAAAATATTTAAAATGTTTAGAAAATTATACCATATATTAAAAATGCTAATATTAAACAATTAATTTGGTAAAGTTTGCAAGTACTTATCTAAAGTTATTTATTTTTGTTATACCAAAAAAAAATTGATTTAACATTAAAATGATCGTTTAACCTTATTTTGATTTTGGAATTATTTAGAAAAGTACTAAAAATATATTACTTTAAAATAAATAACCAAACCTCTCAAAAAAAAATTCAACGATTTATAACTTCTATACTATAAAGTAGACTGTATTTAAAAATATGTTGACAGAAAACGTCACAACTTCACTGAAGAAAAATTAAAAAACGCAAATTATGTTTATTCATTTTACTAAAAAAAAAAAAAATAAATAAAAATATATTAAATTTTTAATTTATAATACCTTTTTTACAATATTTAAATATAAGTACCAATATTAATATTTCTATTAATATTGTAAAAAATTTTCATTTAAATAATTAAAATTTTCTTGCATATTTTGCGCAGATTTACATATTTGTTACATATTTTTATGATTTTGAGTGTATATTATATGGCATATATTGATATATTGATACTTTTTAGTGAATGAAATAATTTATTATTTATAAAATAATTTTTTTAATACGTTGAATATTTTTAAATAATTTATAGATTTTGAAATTTTCCATTATTTTTAGTTTTGTTTTCAGACGTCAATAAACAATGATAAGCTAGAAAGTTTAATACAAGGTTCATCATAAGTTCATAGGCGGAGATTGGAAGGTGCTTACGGGGCTTAGCCCCCCAAAATTATTGAACATTTTTCAAAGTCATGTGGCCGGCCGGACGTTGGACTTATTTTACAACAACTGCCAAAATCTTGGAACTTGACAAAATATTTTTTTTCCCGAAATTTAATCAATATAATAATTAATAATTATTACAACATATACCTACTATAGTCGAAACGGATTGAACAATTTAATAACTTTTCAATATTATACATTGAAAAAGATATCAATATCAATATTGAGAACATTATTAATATATTTGCTAGGTAAAATAGGTTTATTATACTAAAATAATAAAATATTTATTGTATTATAAATTAATGATTTTAAAGTACATATGTAGACATGTAGTTAGTAATGCCTATTTAGCAGGTTTTCTTTTTAGTTGCCAGTTGGTAATTATTAGTTGGTTATTTAGTAGTTAACGCGTATTGGAGGTAATATACGCCGCTTATAAGACTCACTTTGGGACCAGCACAAAGTGAGTCTAATAACCGAATGAATCTTGTAGGCGAAATGGGGAAAAATTGAATTACATATTTATGAATTTTATTTTACTATATATTTTGCTTTAATTTTAATTTACTTTAATACATATAATATTACATATTATATACCTATTATTACATTTAAAAATTCTGATAAAAAAATTAAAATTATAATACTTAAACATATAATAAAAATTATTACATATTAATAAAAAATTATAAAAGATGTATGATGTATTTATTATTTATGAAAAAAAAATTGTAATTTTGGTTTGTTTTGAGTATTAATATTTCGAAAATATATTTTTCGTACCTACTCATATTACAATAAAAATAATTGCAAAAAATGTGAAATGCAATAAAATTTGTTGTAAATACACACATTAAAAAGCATGATTTGAAACCAGAAATAACCCAAAAAATATGTAATTTTTAAAAACCAATTTATTTCTAAATTTTAACCAAAAATGTTTATTTTTTACGAAATTTGAGTCTTATAAACGAAGTGGTGAGTCTAATAACCGATTTTTTTTTATAATGTAACTTATGATAAGTTATTCATTTATTAATTTAAAAATTCTAAAAATTTATATTCACTGCATTTAAATTTAGGATTTCAACGAAATTCGTAAAATCTTAAAAATATTCACACTATTTTGTAGTAAAAATTTCTTTTCATATTGTTTTATATGTTTTTCATCCTTTATAATATATAATATATATAAATTACAACGAAATAATAAAACTATATTTCTATGAACGTTTGAAGTTGATATTTTTGATATTTTATCGTAAGTATAATTTAAAAAAAAACTGGATACTTGATAATATTGTCACCAAATATTTAAATTATTAATTTCTATAAGTACACAAGATTTTCAAAATATTTCTTTTCCTTTTTTAAATTTTTAATTGTTTTTAGTTTTTTTTCTTCTACAGATGTCGATAAACTTTTTTTGCTTTATCAAAAAACTTTAAAACTTAATACAAGATCTCACATAATGTATTACAATAGACATGTATTATGTAAAGATGTTTAAAATACAAGTACATAAGTACAATATATTTTTATAAGCATTTTAAATAGAAAAATTGTCAAAATCACTTAGATTCAAAATTTATAATTGAAGATTGAAAACTTAATACAAAATTCCTCATAAGTATTACTTACTGAAACCAAAACATCTAAAAAATATATAAGCATATATTTTTTTTTAGACATTTTAAAATCAAATTTGGACAAAATTGTATGTTTGAACTATGAATAACGATTATTTTAGGTATATATATATTCAATGATATTTTCAAAGGCAATGTTTTAGTAAAAATGTATTCAATCTGCTAAATAAAACTAATTAAATTACATAGTAACAATATCAAAAAATATAACATAAAATTTACTTGGTAATATAGGCCGATAGACGACCTACGATTAGAATTGTTTTTTGTTGACAATGATATCATATAATTCTAATTTAATATATCCATCGACCATCATAATGACAATCTCGCCACCTAGTTTTCAGCAGAATGGTAACCACTTGCCTACTTATTTATACGTGTTTCTGTGTTTCTAAATACTAACTCAAAAATATAAGGTATTTTTAAAATATGGTTGTAAATACTCCCTATTTATCCGTGTTAAAACATATATTTTAGAAACAAAAATGTATAAATAAAGGTTAATGTGTTGTCTGTTGGTAAGTGTATGTATTTAAATAAAACAATTAAAATGTATTATTTCAACTAAAATAAGTTACCTAGTCCAACAAAGTAAATTACTTAACCATTTATATTACGTATTGATAACTTCATGCCTGTTTTGTTGTTATTAGTATGAATATTATTATCGATTTAATCAACAGCCAAAGTTATCTATGTTGCTATAAAATGTTTTATTAATTGTAATAAATTGTATTAAATGTTTTAATAACTATTAAATAATATGATATATATTAACTGTTAATTATTTTTATTAATATAATGAATTAAGAAATTGTTTAACCGTAAAACCTCTATAGTAATAAACAATTTAATAAATTCGCTAAAAAAATGTATTTTTACATAATGTACAAGTTTTAAAAAAGTACTTATAATATGTTATACCTACCTATCTATCTATTTACTATTTTATTTTTTGCGATTGAAAAGAGAAGGGGACTACTAAAATAAACAATACAGTTACTTGCAGGAAGAGAGTCTCTGATGTAGGTTACAGTGTAAAGCCGTTACAAGTGGAGGATTTGGAATATCGTAGTAAAAGTAGGACGATGACTATAAACGCACTCGGAATGCAGAAGACCAGTTTAGTCGTACCTGTTAATCATACCACGTCGCAGTGTGTTCGTACGGTCTTCTTGTAGAAGTCGGCTATCGTAAATAACCGTTGCCCGTATATCCAGGTAAGATAAACTTCTAAATATATATAAATTATTTTAGTTTTGTTTCAATACATCATACAGAATAATTTTTTTACAACGCTGAGTCAAATTAATTCTTAATTTATATAAATTCTATTTTTAGTAAAAACATTCCTCTTAATCATTAATTATATTGATTTTCGCTTAGGTTAATATTCACAAAATGTATTTTCAAAAAGCTCCATTTTAACATTTATTTTACGAAATCTTACGTGAACAAATCAATGAGATAAATAATAATAAAGATCCGAAATTTCAAACCATGGGTAACATTATAGTTTGTTATTTCATTGTTTGTTTTAGTATAAGCTATATTGCTTCCCAAAAACAGTGGAACATTTTAGTATATAATATGTAGGAAAAATAAATCGTAATTTAGAAGAAATTTAGCATATGATCTTTCTAAAATATCATCGTACCCATATGATATTATCTGTATATTTCTGAAATATTCATGAATTTTCCTTTAGTTGATACATTTTAGTTGTACATTTGTTTAGTAGTACATTAAAATATTACTAATATCTTCAAGATACAAATTATAAATGATTGCATATTTTATAATAAATATTTTTAAAATTTGTAATAAAAAGAACTTAATAACAGTATAATGGTATCATTCTTTCGAGAAAAAAAATGTATAATTACCTATTTAATATTAAATATTTTGTATACGTCCATATTAAATGAATAAAAATACTGATTAATTGCAGTTACCATTGTTTTAAGTAGATACTTCCCAAACATTTATTTCATTATCTTCTAAGGCATATTTTATTTTTAATATATTTTACTACGAAAATTTAAGTCAGTCTCATACATAAAACTGGTTTACCTACACAGAAAAATATCAATAGTATAATATGTACACTGTACAGTATACAAGTCAATGACCTACAACAAAATGTTTTATTTTGATCGCGGAAAAATATTGAAAAAAATCGGATTTAAATCACAATATTCTAAACAAAGTATTTAACGTGTACTTTAATATGTACTTTTATTAATATTAAAGTTTTTTTATCAATATTCAACAATATATTAATTAATGTATGAAAAAATATTTATTTTTATTTAACTGATAATTAGGTTAGTATTATAATTGGTTAATACTATATATTAAATAAGTAAACTTATATTATAGCTTAAATATTAAGCCGATCACTGTATTATCAAAACTTAGTATACAAAATTCAAAATGTTGAATATAAATTGTCCATGCTGTACGTTCGTAAGACGGATACAATAAAATATCACACAAATTGTCTTCTTAATTTAGGTCTTTTATTCAAAATTAATAATATTTAAAGCGTCTTAATACGTTATAATTAATTATTACTTATCTAATAATCTATACATATCTAAAGATATCAAAAATCTCTTGATTTGATCTTTTTCATTTAAATAATTAATATTTTATGCTGAGTGAGTATAGTTGATACATAATCAATTAGAATAGGTACCTTAAAATATGTCAAACGACTGAAAAAATAACTTGTAAACGATTTTGAAAGATTAAAATTTGATGTAGGTAAATACTAATTAAAATACAATAATTATTCTGTGTAAGTACTTAAAATTCTATTGGTATTGTTATAATATTTCATGATTAAAAATTATATCTTACTAATGATTATTAAGTAACTATCATAATTAATTAATTATTTGTTATTTTAGTTTTTTTACTTTAAATTCTCGTTTTAGATTTTTCCGGCATGTGTAGACTATATTATTATAAAAACCGTAATTTATTATTGTTAGGTACTAGGATTGTCACGTTACCTATCGTTATTATATGGTATTATATTAAGTCCAACCAATACATGATAAAGCAATACAAATAATTATCAATAATACTTGCAGCTATAATATAAAAATGAACATTTTTGAAAACTAAAACGTGTAATTTTATGAAAAATACATTTTTGTTAAAATTGATTTATAAAATTATAAATTTGTAAAATGCAGGTTGACAAATAAGTTAATGTTGTTAATAACTGATAATTATTGTTTATAAAAATTTAATACCTACATAATATACGGTATATATTATATAAATATAAAATTTTGTAGATGGAAAGATTTAATTTATTAATTTTTTTTACAATTTATTAACGCGCATTCATAAGTTTCCTATAATCCTATGAAAGTTATTTTAATAGATATCATGCTTTTGTATTTAGATGCCCGATGCTTTATTTATATTTATTATTTGTATTATATAATAACACTATTTACATATGCTGAAATCACGGTCGCAATTTATATCACAAAAATATTATAAATGGTATGAAATAATTTTCTTTTTAATTCCGAGTGGAGCGATAAATATATTGATTTTATAATAATATATTGTTTTTATGTTAATGTATGTATACACAACAAATAGTTGAAAAAGTGATTCAATATTCAACTTTGAAGGTTGTTTTTGATAAAACAAAAATGTAGTTTGGTCTTTTGGAAAATAAATATTAAAAAAACACCCACTATTTGAACATATTCAAGAAAAACAAACACAAAATTAAGTAAAAATAAGAATGTTTACGCAATACCAGTTTTTGAAAAAATCAATTAAGTTTTTTTAATATATAACTCATAAAACACTTAAACTTAAATTTGTATTTGTATACTAGTATATCAGCATTTAATAAACACAAAACAATTTTCAAAATATTTTTCCACTTTTTGAGGTATTTTTAGGCATGAGAAATTTTTGATTTTTCTTTTCTAAATTATTGTCGATAAAATAATTTTACTCGGTTAAAAACTTTGATAATTGAATATAAGATCCCACATAACTAGTGGTTATAAAATAAATATTAAAAATAACTTAGCGCAATTTATTTTGTTGTACAATTATATATCATAAATTAAAATAATTTAACAAATTCATTTTAATAACTCGCTTGATACCTAGTTTTTATATTATATTTTAAAAACAGTAGTTTTATAGAATAAAAGTTAAAAAAAACATTTTGAAGATTTATCGCAACAGTGAAATATTTTGTTCTCTTATTGTTTATTATTTTTCGTTTTATTTCAAAAAACATAGACACGTCATATTTCTTATTAGAGTTAGAAATTCAAATAATGACAAAATTACAGAAAATTGTAAATTATTTTGTCATTAGATTTTATAAGATATTCAGTTTAGATAGTTTAGATAATTAAGTCTTAGCTATTGAATATAAGTTTCCTCGTGAGTTTTATTTACAAAAGTATTTAAATAGATTTACCGAAAATACGTAAGCACAATTTATTTTTAAAAATGTTGACGATAGTCTAAGATAAGATATATGTTGTTTTTGATTTTTTAAATTTAAATATTGTTAATATTAAATTTGACGTTTGTTAAATTCTTTAGGTATTCGAAGTAAATTTGTGTCATATAATAAATATACCTTTTTCTTTGAAAAAAAAATTGTTCTACCTATCGTATTATTAATAGTAAGATAATTTATTACTATTATATAAATATAAATATTAGTAATATTGGCTGACAGGCCTTCGGTCAGAATCGTTTTTATGTATTTTGCAATAATGTACTTATCATTTTTATTTCAAATTTAATACATCCGTTACTAAACTATCCTTACTTAATGACTAGGTAGTAGGTACACTTAACTATCGTATAGTAGAATGGTTGCCTACTTGCCTTTTTTCGTATTATTCTCATTATATCTTAAAACTACCTTAAATAAATAATTGTATTTATAGAAATTATAAATACAATTAAAATAATTATTATTATTATAAGTTAAACAAAATTATGTGAATACAAATTTTGGTGATCTGGGTATCTGTAAATCGAAATAACTGTAATATGAATAGGAATTAATTCCTGTAAAATTAACGCCTTCAAAAAACAAAATCCTGTGTTACGAATAGTAATAGGTACATAAATAAATTATTAAACATCATTAGAAATAGATGCTAATGCACCGTTTCTGTTCAGAATCGGTTTTTTTAAATTTGCAATAACATTGTTCTAATCAAAATGGGCATGCTGTAATTTTCACCATTTTTCACAATTTTTCCATTCGTTTAGTGAAACTCTTTACCGTGAAAACGGAAATATAAACTATCTGAAGAACCAATTATAAAATATTTCTGATTGGTACTATTTCAGTCTAGTTATAGGTCTATATGTAATTTTAAATCACCGATTATAATAGACTAAACTATCATTTTGTATGACAATTTTCGTCCATTGTCCCAGAAAAATCAATTAATTTTTCTTCTAATTTTATAATCAAGAAAAATAATTATCCTTTCCTTTTTAAAAAAAAAATAATTAAATACAATTAAATATACAACGAACATTAACATTTATGTATTTTTAAATTATTTGTAAAATTTCCGCTTTGTTTACGTATTTTGTAAATTTTATTCATAATACTAAAAATTAAAATAATTTATCAATTTACATAATCAAAATTGGTATTTTAATAGTATTATGAATTTACAAGTCGATAATAGTATTCATAAAAATTGTAAGTGTGTATAGGTATATAATTTATTTATATTTAATAAATTATTATTGTAAATATTATGATAAATTAAAAATATAGGTAGTGGTTATGTTGGATACTGAATAGTCAGCATTAATTGTCAAGAGAAAAGAAATTTTTTAGAGACCTAATTTAAAATATGCTCTATCAGATATTTTGTCTATGCCTAGATTCTTGGGTTAATCAATATTAACACTAAAAATTACCAAGACTCCGTTAAATGAAATCTTAACAATTATTGATTTATCAATTAAGAAAAAAACAATGAATCGAATGACCCAACAGCTGAATTATTAAAGAATAAAATGAACGCAGTTTAAACAAATCTAAGATTGGAACACATTAAATAATATGTAGGAAACATTCTTTGTGGTATTAAGAATGAAGACACGACGGCGCTCAAATTTTAGCCAAGTGAAAAAAAAGCAATGAAAAAACAGCCATGAAGTATACACCATTAAGGTCTTATGATGTGAAACGTTCTTTAGTGTAGATATAAATTTAAATTGTCGTAGTTTTAACTATGGAAATTTAAAACACTAAATGATTTGCATAGTTTTACTTTGAATTAATTAAAAAAATTAAAAACAATGAATTGTATTCAAAAATTATTCTAAATTGCATTTAATTCAACACGTATACATATTTTTAATTTTTTTTTTTTTTTTATTACATATTTTGGCCATTTTAATAAAATTACATTGTGTACTTTTTTTACGTACATATTTTTTGATTTTCTGTTATTTATAAATTCCAGCCCTGCTGATAACAATATAGTTTTAATACATATTGAATCAATATTCCATTAAACATAATTTAAAGCAAAGTCCGCACATTTTTTAATGCGAAAGTTTATTTCTTTATTTGCTTTTAAATTTATAATATTCCTATAGATATAATCGCCCTGCGCCAATATGAGTAAATGAAAATAGATACCTATGACCTGCAACCATCCGTCGGTTTTTTTTTAAGTTTACAAGATTTAGATAAATAAATTAAAATATAGGAATAATCTAAATAGCTATAGGAAGTTAATAAATTATTCTATAGAATGGAAAAAAAATAATATTGAAAATATCACGAATTAATGTTTAATTTATAATTGAAGAGAAATCTAATAATAATTATTTATTACAGTACTTTGAAGTTTGAAGTTGGTGATAATATTGAATGATCGTTAATTATTGTACGAGAAGAAAGTTTCATAATCAAATTTGTAAAGAAATATTTTTTACATTTACCTATGTGCACATCGTGTTATATTTTGAAGTTATATATACATTAAGAAACTATGAAAAGTACATTTTATAAACTCATTTTCTTAGAATAATAAAATTAGTGTTCATAAAAGTATACAATACACTATAAATTTACACACAAATTGCAATAGCGGTAGTTATGTTAGATAATACATTCAAAAAGTAAAAGTAGATTAAGTATTAAAATAGTGAATTAAGTGTCTCGAGTATTTTAAATTACATTTTTGTTCAAACAAACCGTAATGACACGTCCAATGTAGGTACGATCACGAGTCTACATAATACACATTAGAAGTACCTATCAAAAAATATTAATTGGATGGTGAATAAAAAAAAAATCGTCAAGAGTAACAAAAAAATATGGCGCCAGATATGCACAGATAATTATTTTAAATTTTCATGAGAATAGAATATACTCATATCATGTAATACTATTACATAATAATGTAACTCAATGGCAAGCCTTACTAAACGGGACACGGTCCCAGGGCTTTATATATTTTTTTAATGTACACATTGAAAATATATTTCAAAAAATAAAATAAAAATATTCATGTCACGAAAAATAACCAAATGATAAATTCATAATAAATGTATACATGATAATTAATAACGATATAATAAAGTTTTTAAATTAATAAAAATGGAAATTGTGAACAATGTAATACCTACCTGGTAATAGTATAAAGGTACATAACAATTATTAACATGTAGTTATTGAATTGTTTAATAATTAATATGATTTAAATATTCAATTATTAATTGTTATACGGCGTTTTTTATTTATTCACGAAAGGTAACAATATTTTATAATAATGTCTTGTATTAATAATTGAAAAACATAATTAATGTTATTATCGAATACCTACTTGCATAGTGATAGTTATATCATATTTATCAGTGAATTGTATATTATAAATGGCACATTTTACGTTAGGATTATTTGTATTACACACTTCAGCAAGTTTCTTTCAAGTATAAATAAATAGTAATTTTATGTGCTATACACTTTGTACCTATATTATAATAAACGAAATAATAATTGTTTATATTAATTTTTTTAAATTTTTATTACTATCAATATGTTGAGTAATGATTATGAGTTACCACGTATTCACACATTTACTAGGGGATGACCCACTCACAACTCATTACCCTCTCCATAAAACCGCCACTTTTTTGAAATTTTAAATTATTTAACTACAAGCAGATTATCATTGAAGAAGCTATACGTACGATGACACTACGACAACGACTATGGTCGATGATATGTGTGACAATAATTAAACATGTTATGCCGTAGACGGAAAGCTCAAATTATGATTAATGTGAACCGGTACATATCGTATTTTGTTTAACTGTTATCGGCGGGGCATGAACATCTCTCGCGAATGTGTCCACTGAAAATGTCCCATTGTTCCTGCCTAAATATGGCCTTGCGGTTATACGAGTACATTGGGTTTTATTTAATTTAACTTTTCAAACGATATTGTATCAAAAATATGTAAATTTAAATATTTCAATGAAATGTTGTAATGTAATCTATGATAGCTAAATATAATATGAATAGCTTTCTCGTTCCGTTTAAATCCTCGCTTAAAATGTAATAATTTAATTATTGTACGATTTTTTATGATTATGAAAATTTACCTAAAAAAAAAAATTAGTTACGCTCTATCACATGATTCTCTAGAAATTAATTTAATTATCATTAATCACAAAGTTTCTATAGCTATAAAATAGTACAATTACCACAAAATTAATATTGAACGTATGTAATTACATTTAAATATTTTTTCAGCGTCTTCCTTATAATTTGAAGTATAGGTATTATATACCTACTTACTCATATACGTAAATGAGGTACCACGAATAGTTAAGATTTTACTTAATATATGATTGTCGATTTAAATATCTAACCCTTTTTTACAATATTATTATGATTACCATAATAACAGATTTCCGCATCTTCTTGTTAGATAATTTTTTTACTAAAAGTTCTTAATCTAAGCAATACAATAATTATGCTGTCTATCAAACCTAATTTTCTCAGCGTGCACATACACTGATTAATTAAAATAATTATCATTTTAAATCATTTTAATGATAACGATATTATTCTAAGAACCTCAAATTGGTTTATAATTTTCTTTGAGTTTTTTTTTTTTTTTTATACTTGTAGCAGTTTTCACCGAAACGGTTATTAAACGGAGAGATCAATTGGTCACACAAGTGCATTTCTCTTCAGTGGTCCTAATGGTAATGATATATTGTTCGTACTTCCACCGATTAGAAATGCTTACTATAAAAATTGTTCCAATAAAATATAGTATTTTAACTAAGAAACTGAATACATTTTTAGTTAATTTAATAATACAATATCATACTATTACAGTTTATTTCAGCTAAAAACTCTTTTTTTTCTTATGTTTTACAACAACTTTAATATACCTATAGGCTATAAACATTATTATTTCAATTTTTTTTTTTTTACCTAATTCCAAGTTTTTATAAATAATAAATATTACTTAAGTAATAGTTATATTATATTATATTATGATGGCTTTCTAAATGTTAATGCAATTCAATGGGTAGATATCATATTTTAATACTTACTATTATTTCGTAACGATTTATTATTTGTTCATAAGTACATACTTCTTATTTTTCTGTATGTATACACATGAATTATATTTATTTCACATTGTTTATAATTTTTATTTATAGTTAACTTAATAGTTGAAGATTTGAAGTGTATAAATTAAAACGACACTGCATTATACAATTACATTGCATAGTTGTACAACTTCATTATTTATCGATAAAGTTAAATTAAAACCTGTTAATATATTAATATATTCCCCTTAAATGAATCGTTTAATTATATCATATACAAATTATTACAACTTTAATTCATTGATACTAATAAATACCTAACTCGTTTTACTGATGTCTGTTAATGATTTTAGGTGCAAGTCTATGCATTTAATTATTTTACATATCAATGAAATTCGATAAGAATTAATAATAAATGAGATACAAATTTAATTCGAGACATTACCATTTAAAGTAAAATATTTTAGACGTTAGTTCACGTAAAAGTATTTAAATTTTGTTTCAATGTTTTTATTGCATAGGTATTTTTTATTTTCGGAGGAGGATGTATGGATTTGGCGTCTTTTATCAATATATAATGATATTTTAATGCAAAATGATTGTTTTTTATTTATAAATTCTTTCAAAAAATAATACTTTATTAAACTTGCCTATTTATTTTGTTTCATTGATTTTATTATTTTACACACATTACTTTTTGGTATCTTGTTACAATCGTAAGCATAATAGTGAATGAATTTATTTTACCAAGTATGTTTTATATAATATTTTAGAATTGTTGGTACATTTTCTCTTTATTGTTTAATGACTTTTTTAAAGTTGGTATCTATATCAGATTCAAAAATCCCACAAGATGTATGACCTATATCAAAAATCTGTCAAAAAGACATCAGAGAATCGTAAATGTCTATCATGTTTATTGAGAAAAGTTATAATTTTAATTGTTTAATTAAGAATGAAAAGTTAAAATAATATATTTAACACATTAATAAATACAATTACATATTGTTTTATACATTTTGTCAAAAAATAAAAAAAATATTTTAAAAACTCGTTAAATAGGTGTTAACTATCTCTTATCAAGCGTAGCTAAATTTTAATAAGTAACTCTAAGTATAGAAATGAACATTTCAAAAAAAACTTATAAAACAACAATAATTCAGAATCACGTTGCTAATGTACAATGTTCGTAACTATAGTAGTACCTATTATATTATTGGCACGTAGAACCTTATCATTAATTGTATCTATTGTCTACGTTGAGAAAATATAAAATGTTAAAATGTTAAAATCTAAAAATATATATATTACTTCCCTGTAAAACGTTGCACTCGTAAATATTACGATACTACGAATTTGAGCATAGGTAACAAAAAAATAGACTAACATACGTATGAACTCCTAACGGTGTTTGGCTTACTGACACAGAAACTATTTAATTGGAATGTAACCGGTTAAAGAGCGCGTGTGATGTGCAGGTATTTGCCGTTTGCATGAGTCGTGCCTGTGTGTGCTACAAACAAAATATTAGGTTACACAAGATTATCGAGTTATGATTAAATGTTTATATTCGTTTTAATAACGTATTCTTGGACTTGATCATGAAAACTTTTCCGGTTTCGTGTAATAACAATAAATACAGTATGTACCTATAATGGCCCCGAAAGATGATTCGTCGTTGATTTCTCTTTTCGATGTTTGACGTTGATTAGGATATAGGTACCTACATACTTTAACACTGGCAATATACGTTTCTCTTATAAATGAATCATAATGATACTTTACAAGAGAAAATATATGTTCATAAATATACACAAAGTATACAGTTGAATATTTACTACCATGCATTGAATGATAAAATAACTTTCTAATGGGCTCGATGGAATAAAAATATAACTACCTATGCGTTTTCTTAAGGAAAAATAACAAGTTTTTTATTGTTGGCAATAATTTTTTTTTTTTATTGAGTCACATCATTCTTCGTAGTGACCTTACAGTGACCTTTAATTATGTGTCTAATTAAAATAGTCAAGTTAGTTTCAGCTATATCGTATATACATAGATTACAAGTTAAATGTTTGCTATAAGAGAGTTAGATATCATTTGAAAATGAGTTGTTGACGATGATGATGTTTTTGAACCATGTTGGTGGTGAAATTACAAATATTTTACTAGCATTAATATATGCAATTTATTTATTAAGCAATTTTAAATATTAAGTAATATTTAATTTAATTTTAATTTATGCCACATTACAAATATGTACCATTTAATTTATTTGCCATATTTATTATAGCAAACAAAAATATTTTTAAATATTGTTTAAAATTAAAACATAATATAATGTTTAGATTAGATACACATTTTAATAATTATGGTTTTATAAATAAATACTACCTATCAGTGTCGTGTTAATTGGATTGAATGGTAAAGGGACAAATTTCCATGGTGAAAAAAATGTTTATTGTTATGGAGGTGGTCAATGCCCAATGGTTATAATCATATATATTATATTCACTATGATGTAGCGAGATTCCGATGTCGTGTCACTGTACATTTCGGATACATTTATTGACTTTATTTTGAAAAATTCATAGCTGTCGGTCCTATATTTATTCGTATTATTTTCGAGTATCCATTATACATATTGCAAAAAAAAATGGATGAACTAGCTACCGAGTAACTGGATACTATTTTTGTATAAAACACTAAAAAAGATTAAGTTTATAACTGATTTTTATTGTTGTGTTTACTTATGATAAAGAGAGAGAGAGAGAGAGAGTGGAGAGCGTGTAAGTATATACATAGAAATATATATATATATATGTATGTATGTATAATAAACTTAACAATACAAATCCAACATCCATGATATGCAACAAATGCCTAGTTTTCTTAACTATTGAACATATCATCCAAGAATGTCTGGAATTCCAAAATACAATCAATACCGAATAAACTAGAAGCTCTCAATGAAGACAACTTAGACAACATTTCAAAAATCCTAACATTTCTAACAAATATTAATATTTTAAATAACCTTAAAACCTCTTTTATTAACAAATAAGTTAATGTTTAAAAAAAACTTTTGTTTATTTGTTTCTTAAATTTTTGTATACTACACACAGGGTTAATAACCTTAGACGTTAAAGCCAATCATTAAAAAAAAACACATTTTTATTAAAATTAAAAATAATTTATTAAAATTAATACTTTAACTTCTTAAATTACTTTTTATATCTTTATAATTCTAATATTGTACGTGTTTATGTGTATTAAGAATAGGATTATTAAAAATTAAAATTAATATTTCGTCGTCGTCATGTAAAAAGTGATCAAGCGTAAATTTTTATTATTATATCTTTTAACTTTAAATTTGTATAACTTCATAATTCATTGTCCATATATATTTTAATAATAAGGTATTATAGGGATTATGTTATACGGTTAAAGCGACTAATAAGAAATGAGTAAAAAATTTACATCACCTGATTTATTAAACTTTTTTATTTTTTAATTGGTAGAAAAGACCAGGTAATTATGCGAGAAATATTTATGTAACAACTGCATCTGATAATAGACGATTCTCATGAAAACGTAATTAGGTATTTTTTATTTTCATAAAATTATACTTCGCAATTTTGCTAAAACAATAAGAGCCTGAGATTTTAAATCTTGCTTCATTTTGTTATGCAAAAAACCACAAACAATTTTTCTAAGTTAATTGTCTCCCTTTAATTGATTACAGTAATGCCGAAACTCACCTATATGTAGAAAATTTATAAATAGTGTAGCGAGCTGTGATCTTATATTAATATATAAATGTAAGTATTATGTATATATAGCAACCATGTAGTAAACGAATACATTAATAATAATACGAACAGGACTGTAAGCATGTAAAATATCTTTAAATTAAGAGTAGGAGTGGGTGATAATTACATTATTTTATACTTTTAACACTGTTGTTTAACATGAGCTGGAATAATTGTTTTTGTACTGGATTCACGACAACACGCTGGATAATCATGCAGGGACATCCTGTACGATTAAAAGTCGCACAGTAGACAATCGTCTGGTTTAATCAACTTCGGTGCCAAGTTGATGATGTATTATAATTATAAAAATAAATCATAAATTATCGAAGTATTTTTAGATTACTTAAGTTTCTTATCACGGTAAATTCGTACGGTTTTTTAATATTTGTCGATTGTTGTCTTCCTTACACAAATCCTTCCATAAATAACCACAATAAAAAATACCTCTGAAGTTAAGAGTAACAACTAGACTTAGGGTTTAACAGAATAATATGCATAAACGATATATTAATTTCTTTGAAACTTTTTTACTACCCAAAAAGTATTTTGAATATAATACGTTCTTAATTGTAATAATTATATTTCAAATTTTCAACATAATTATTTCTAATGGGTGGTTAATATTATTTGTTATTTAAGTTAGAACCGATTTAAAGTTTATATAAAGTTCCTAACGGCTATTGAACTATTAAAAGTTTCAACGATAAAACTATTTGAAAGTGTGTTAATGTATTATTATTAGGTGTAAATGTTACGGAAAAAAGTACGAATACCGATAAAACCTAGGATTTTACCTAGTATACATAAAAATAACTTGGTTTAAACCTCGAATGATTTTTGTAGTTCTGACTTTTACAAACTAGATTAAGTAAATCTTAGAATAAACAACCAGCTAGCGTTGGTAAAAGTACGAAATTTTTTACCAATTATATGATATTAATAATATTAATAATAATTATGATTTAGGTTTATTAGGTATTATATTTGCTACTCTCTACTAGTATATTAGATAGATATACATATCTATATTATTATTAAATATTAAAATTATTTAATTGCGTAGGCTTGGCTAATGTGGTATTTTAAGTCGCACAATACATTTTTGGATTGGCCTTACATCTATTTGTAAAATTTTTTTCTAAACAGTCGTCTACCTTGTCCACTAGTCAAATTGTGATACTGTTTGATGAATAACAATTATATTGTATATTTAATTTTACCAACACTGGTTTGTTTTTATTAAGATTCACTAAATCTCGTTTGTATAAGTCCGTAACTACAAAAATCATTTGGGATTAACAAACTATATTGTGTATCCAAGGTTCTATCGGTATTTGTAACATACCGTAAGATTTATATCTTTTGAAGATCTCGAAATCCGTACTTACTTCAATATTTCCGCATGGCGCATACATGTATTTATTTTTAAGCTCTCTATAACAGTAACCTTTTCAGACATTGTTAGGTATACGATAATAAGTTCGAATCTCATTAATATAAGGTTATTATAATTTTTTTTTTTTTTTTTTTAATTCGAATGACTGTGTTATTTTAAAATATTTATGAAATTGGGCTCCAGTAAATTATTATCAGACAACAATACGTTATATCGTAAATCATCATTAGATTCCTACTGACAAGGAACACGATACGAAAATATAGTGTATGATTCCAATAATTATAATATATTGAATATAACTGTAATGTACATTGTACACATATACATAATACATATTTCATGCATGAACTATGCCGTAGGTACGTGCCCTTCACCACGAAGAAAGCTATTATACTATTTACCATCATATGGACGTTCCGACGGCACATAGGTATAATATAATGATATACCGATGACCAAACGACGAAATTTCTCTAGGAATTTTTATGTTTAATAAGCGTATATTTCCATATTAAACAGACTTCGACTACCGTTACGAAAAAAATCATATTATACTTATACTTTTATAAATTAAAATGTATTACCTATGTGATGGACGATTATTAAATTAATTAATACATTTTTTTTTACTTTTCTAAAACTATGTGAAGCATAAAATGGTCCATTGTTTTCAGTAGGTCACATACGTGTGAATGAGTAAGGACTTGTGGGAATGTATTGTAACTGCTTTATTTTAAAATACATAATATATTATATTGTATGCATAATAAAGGTCGTAGTTCAATGTATAATGAAAATAAAAGAAGTATTTGAGTCATAAAAATGTAATTGTTTTTAATTAATATTTGGTAGTTAGGCGTATAAATAAAAAAGAAAAGTACATTCGCAATTTAATGATATTATAAATGCAACGCTCCGTGAATTGGGTAACTGATAGACTTGAAAGCTGTTTACCATACTATATCTACGTCTAAGTAATAAATTAACATTGTGTAAATTACTTTCCTTATACGACATTATAGAAATGTGTATTTTAATATTTCAACACAGTGTCTTTTATTTATTGAATCTATGATGATATATAGACAAGAAATAAAAATGTGTGCCAATGTATACAATTATTACTACTAACTACAAAGTATGAAGTAACAATTATCAACATACAAAGTCTTACCGAGGTAGTCACCATAAAATAGTTCTTAGCAAGTGTATTATAGTTTGGAAAAATGGTTAATTGAAAAAAAAATAGTATTGTTAAAAATATACATTTTAATAAATAATAAACTATCTATGGACAACTAAGAATTAACACCTTCCTATTGTTTGCAAATAAAAAATAAAAAAAATAATGCTGAACTCTGAAGATATTATAGACTGTGTTATAACTGAAAACTAATATACCTATCTATCAAATTCGAGTAGGTAACAGATCGATTCTAATCTATTGTTTGATCAAATTTGAACCAAATTATTTTTTGAAAAAGTATTTAATATCAAACTTACTCAAATTAAGCAAATTGCCTCTCTAAAGACATGTACTAATGTTTTTTTTTAGTTCTTCAAAACTTACTTAACTGTAAAAGTGTATATATCTCACAATATACGACCTTCCTAAATAAATTATATTTTATAACTATCAAACCTACATAGTTATATAATTGTATTGTATATTAATTTTTACTTTTATTATTTTACAGCTTAAAATGATAAAACAAATATTTCTGTTTATTTTTGGATTGACAATTGTTGTAGCACAGAGAAGATTAGCATTGCCAGATCCACGAAGTTGTTCCAGTAGTAAGTTTATAAATTTAACTTTTATTACAAAAATATACTCAACTTGTATAGATACAAATATGTTTATATGAATGCTATTTGCTTATAATATAAAACGAATGTCGGTATTCGTGTAATATATTACTTACCAAAAACAATATACAGAGTGATTATTTTATCATGAACCACTCATTATCTCAAAAAGTATTCATGATTTTGAAAATATTTTTTTACATTGTTTCAAGTTGTTAAAAAATTAACGTTTTTATTAAATAATTATATTTTTAAATATTTTTTTAAGTTTTTACTTTTTTGGATGACAACAGAGTTTTAATTTCATATTCCATAGCAGAATATTTTTTCTGAGTATTTTGATTCATAACAATCGAATTTAGGGTGGGTTTATGAGTTATAAGTATTTAAAGTTTAGATGCGTGGAGTGGAGTGGTACGGGTTACTCCGCAAAATGTTTGTCCACTACTCTGCTTGTCTAAACTTTAAATACGTATAACTCATAAACTACTCGCCCTAAATTCGATTTTTATGTATTAAGATACTCAGAAAATTATTCTGCTTTGGAATATAAAATTAAACCTCTATGTTGTGATTCAAAAAAGTAAAAAACTTAAAAAAAAATATTTAAAAATATAATTTTTTAATAAAGTTGTTGTTTTTTTTAACAACTTAAAAACTATGTAAAAAAATATTTTCAAAAACATGAATACTTTTTGAAATAATGAGTGGTTCATGATAAAAGAATCACCCTGTATTCTATCCATGTAATTAATTATAATTTATCAAACTAAAACTTAGTTACTTAATGTATTTCTAATGATCACCATTGTCAAGTATTTCAAGATATATTATGTATATTGTTAATTATTATCATATTATATTATTTTTACGTCATCCCAGAAAAAGTAAATTATTGTTGTATTGATAGATATTAGATATCATAATTGGTATTATAGTATTGCATGACCAGTAATATTATTAATTTAATGACTCAAATCACATATACTTTCGCATATACTAGGTTTGTCATATTTTCTGGTAGGTAAAAATTTAACGGTAGATACCATAGCATACAACAATGAAGTAGTCAAAATAGTCAAATAGATAGTGGTAGTTGGCATATTACACGAGTAACCCCCTCCCTAATGTCTATTATTATTATTTATTATTCTCTAATATGGTAAGTACTTAATATTAATTCACTGTGTATGATACATACTAATATATCATACCAATAACTAGGGCTTGGATTTTAATCCACTAAAAACTATCAAAAATAATAAAATATAAAATATGTTCTTAAAATTAATTCTTGCTTTCATTTTTTATTTTATTTATTTATAATTTTTATTTCATTACAAAAAATCTGAAAATTTTTAGTGAATGCGCGAGTGATGGTTTTGAACGCTGGCAAGTGAAAAATCATTTTTAAGGGTGAATTACTTATTCTGAATTTACCAAAATGTGTAATTTAATTTATATTAAACTCTACGTTTGATTGAGTACCGGACGCACTACAGCCATAAATTGTGTTGTAGATAGATAAAGAATAAAGATCTAAATATTTAATCAACTTTTCGAAATTATAACTCGAACGATCAACAAATATGAAAAAATAGGTCGGAATTAAATTTCTCGAGCCAACATTTTAAATTAATAATAATTGTTGATTTAATTATTAAATTGCAACTATAAATTAATATAATGTATAAATATTTAATATGCATTAAAAATGAACAAAATGACAAAAAAGTTACAAAAAATGCGAAATAAAAGTCCCCTTTTTAATTTTCTGATGTATGAAACAAATTTTGTATTTTAAAAGCATTTCCAGAGACTTTTCAAAAATTAATACATTTTGAATTCAAATGCTCATTAAATAATAATAGAAAGGCTTAGTGGTTCGACCACCATTGCTTTCTATCATACATCTTCCAATGTCATTATTAGTTATTACTACTACATTAATTTTTTCAACCAAAATATAAATATTTTTATATATTGGTCTCGAGTTTTGTTATTAATTAAATTGTTATTTAATAATAATATATAATGTATAAACAATGATTGGAATTAAAATTTGTGTGTTTTAATGTTACAAAATATATGTTGATACGTACGCATATTAATAACGTATTAATAATACTGAAATTTTTTTTTTTTAGGAATTCGTCATGCTTCATATCGAGATGCCCGTGGTGTTACGCATTCCTATTTTTTCAGCTGGGAACATGCCCCCACTAAAAGTTTAGAAGTGGATTGGCTTGATGCGAGAAACATTTGTCGTAGACATTGCATGGATGCAGTAAGTTTAGAAACGCCACAAGAGAACGAGTTCGTTAAGCAAAGAATATCTAGAGGTAAACCATAATACGTTTAAAAACCACAAAAATGTTTAAATAAAAACTTATTTTAAAGGAAATATAAGATACATTTGGACGTCGGGACGAAAATGTAACTTTAATGGATGTGACCGTCCTGATTTAGTACCTGCTAATGTAAACGGTTGGTTTTGGTCTGGTTCTGGTGCAAAAATTGGTCCAACTACTCAACGTAACTCTGGTGACTGGAGTCACACTGGAGGATTTGGGCAAGCACAGCCAGACAACAGGGAAGCACCACAAGTAAGTAACATGTTTTACGTGGGCATGGGCTGTAATTTGAATTGAAAATAAATGAATATTACACAAAAAATTAATTTGTAAATAAGTCATACAAAAGTTATTAACTACACTTTACGCAAAATAATTTATACAATATTTTTAAATAATATCATGCATGTATTATAAAATGTTAAAATCATACACGCACCCATCGTTAAAAGTATGTCCGTCCGTCTGTTACGTGCAGTCGATTTCTGATTGGTATTTCAAATTTCCGACAACCTCCTACTATGACACTATGGCGAGTGGCGCGGCGGATAAAGTTATTTTGGATATGCGACTGGTCATGCTCTACGGCGAGTATACTATAAGAAATTGTGTGAGCCGTATAATTTATTTTTCATTCAATTTTTAAACGAATAATTACCTTAAATACGATTAATAAAATATAGTTTTGCAAAAAATGCGTTGAATAAAAATACTTAGCGAGTGAATAACCAGCTTTTTATATACAATTTCCATGGATAATTTTTTGTGTAAAATTGTGAGATAAAACTCTTATTTATAGATTAAAAATAAAGAATAAGGAAAGTTTGTTTCTGATTCATGAATAATTTAAAATTAACAAAAATTAAATTATATTCTAGTAGGTACTGGTACTTTTGTACCAATACCTAATTTAGCGGTTATTTTACTATTTTAAAAATAAAAAGATTTTAGGTATATTTATTGATAATAATTAATAATTGTATGAATTTTTCAGGGCAATGATGAATCATGTTTAGCTGTATTGAATAATTTTTACCAAGACGGAGTAAAATGGCACGATGTCGCATGTCACCATTTAAAACCATTTGTGTGCGAAGACAGTGATGAACTTTTGAACTTTGTACGTTCCCGTAACCAAGGAATTCGCTTATAAGATGCTTTGAAATTTTCTATTTAAGTAAATTATATTGTTAGTATATTCATTAAAGCACAAAAACAAATACTTAGAAAAATCAATTTACAATGATATTTAAGTACACCCCAACCTATAATACATATTATATAAGTAGTTTATATACAAAAAATTATTTATTTCTCCGATTTGGCTATTTTGTGTGTAAACAATTTTAAACTACCTATCATTTATTTTTATTTTTAAAATTTTTATTTTAAGTTTATGATTTTGTATGTATGATTAATAAAGTTTTTTTTATGTTTTATATGAAATAAATTGTCTTATTATTCATTGCCTATTTGTACATAAATATTTTAAATATTTTATATGTATTTCTTTTTTTGCATTGGTAGATTCTACATTGATTAAATAGGTATAGATAGTCGAAAGAATGATAAAAGTATGAAATGGAGCAATAAATTAAGTAAGCTTTAAGCTTACGTATGAAACATTATATTAATAACTTTATTGCAACAATAACAGATTATACATAACATAAATAATTATTAAAATTTTAAAGATTGTAGTACCCATTTAAGCTGATTTTGTGATGGGGGAGAACAAATATTTCAAATTTTGTAAATTATTGTTAATTTTATTCGTTTATGTATATCAAAAGATAAATTAAATATTACTAAAAGATAACAATTTTGTAACATTATAACGATAAAAATATTATTAAAAGTAAATAATAATATAATTCTAAGGTTCTGGCTTAGAGATTAAGTTTTTTATATTGTGTTTTAGTATAAAATAACAGTGCTATAAAATTATAAAAATATTGAATACAGTAGTCTCACTAATCCGGACTAGATGGGACCGGACTCAATCCGGATTAAACGGAATGACGTTTTTTTTAACTTACTAATAAATATTTTTCAAAAAACACCTTATGTATTTATACAAATTCAAAATTTATTGATTTACAATTTTATTATTACACATTATTATTATTGTTATTGTGATATATGTATTACCTACATAATATGTACATATATCAATATATACTCAAATTCTTACATGGAAATTATTCATATCATTCTCAGTAATGCCAAAATTTATTGACAGTCCTATTTTGGTTTTTTTTGTAATGCCTGATAATCAGGGCTAGAATTTGTATGCAATAAAAAAAATATGCAATACAAAAAAATTATTTATTTATTGAAATACATCAGTGATTGACTGTTTGTCTTAATATAGTATAAATGAGAAATAAAATAAAATAATTTAAAAATAAAATTTATAATTCACATTTAACAGTGGAAATACGTGTTACATGCTACACGACCACATACTTTTTTAAATTTTCGATTATAAATTTATAAATGATCGGCGATTGGGTCGTAGTATTGATTTATATTGACTGAAGATTTTATCGTATACCTATTGTACCATAAAATTGTATTTATAAAAATAAAATTTATGTTTGACAAAAAAACAAAGTTTTATACTTTAATCAGCGCAAAGCTATAATTAAATAAGAAATATTAATATTAAATTATAATTATTAATCACGAAATATACTATAAAACATACATTTTTTGTATTCTTACAATCGAAATATGCAATAATATTCATTTTATTCAATATAATGTGCATTTTATCCAAAATATGCAAAAACATGCAAAATAAAAACACCACAATTTATCTCATCTTGAGGTGATTCGTAGACATTACTGACAAAATTAATAATCAGAAGTTGCAAAAAAACCATGCTGTTGCATATAAATCCTATGTGACATAACTGTCACTTTCGGTACTCTTATATGTTTCTTCGTAAAATTCACCGACAGTTTTCTATAAAACCGATACATCATCATACTTAATGTATTTGATTTTAAATCTAGGATCCAATAAGGTACACATAATTAGCAATGTGTTATCTTGATAGCGTCGATCTAGAACCTCAATAATAGTTTTGTACATGTTCTTATTGGTTGATTGCTGCTTCTCCACTTTCATTTAGTTCTATTATTTGAGATAATTTTATCTTAAGTGAAAAAATAACTGTAGGTAGTATAGCCGAATCCGTGACATACGAATCACCGGATTGTTTAACAGTGATTTCCCGGATTGGCTGTATAATAGAACTTAAGTTTTTTAACAAAATAATGTCTGATTCCTGGAAGGAAAAATTTTTATTCGTTCGTAGGAAACTTGCGAGTCCAAGTTTTTTTCAATAATAAATGATGAGTTCCAGCATTGACCACCAACAAGTTTTTTAGTAACATCAACATTTTTTATTTGCAAGCTATATTTTCCCATTTCTGGAACTGTCTTCCAACTATGGCCAAATATATTATGGATTAATTTGACTTTATAGACTACATCTTTTATATCATCCATAAAGATACGTGAAACTGCTGTGTTGAGGGCATGGTCAAAACAAGCTACGTATGATATATCTAAATTGCGTACAGCATTTAGCATATACGATGTATATTGTATAATCAGTTGCCATTTTTTTTCAACATTTTTCAATTCGATATCTTATAATTTAAAATAACCATTTAGACTACATTGGCTATTATTCTCTCTTGATTAGTCCTCTGATGGTTCAATGCAACCTAAGCGGGCTGAAATTGATTTGAAATTAGCGTTAGTGAAATGGCACTTTTAACGGTTGGTTTGAACTTGATCCAGTAGTTCGTGGTGAAAGTAAAGCAATTTGTGCTCTTTATTATGTTTCCTATTATGGTACGTGTTTCATTATACATGGAGGGAATTCGGGATTCTGTAAGAGTTTTTCGCCCTAGTAGCTTGTAGCTAAAATTTAATGCATTCACAAATACTTTTTAAAAATTTGGTAAATATAAATAAAGAATATAATTATCATAGCTTATAAGCGTGGTGTATTTTATCTGTGATTATAGGTGCATAAAGATACAACTTTATAAAATTATTTGCTGCCATAATGCTAATATTAATCACTTACCTGTTATTAATTCTTTTATTTCTGTTTTTTTTTTATTTGAAAAAAAATCATTTATCTTGTGGCACTTTTCACTAGTGTTCAACAGTAACAGTTTTTTTTTTGACCACCGAGTCGTTTACTCGACATGATATGAAAAATTAAAATGACTAAGTAACAAGTAACAGAACACTAAGACGAGGTCCAATTTGAAATAAGACTGCAGACTGCAGTAACAGCGAAATATCGTTATTAAATTACAAATTTAATATAACAGTCAATTAGGTTATGTGAATATGTGATCTGGTTATAAGTTTATAACTAATTATGGACATCTATTGCGTTTTCGTATCGCTGGCCGCTACACTGGTTGGATGGTTAATGCGCTATTGTTATTATTGTTGTGTCTGTGTTTGTAATCTAGTGTGTACGTCGAATTTCTCCAATATTACCCATCTATTTTTAGACTTGTCGTATTGATAATATAGTTTTTTTTTTTCATTTGAATAACACTGAACATATTTTATATTTTATTTATAAACTCAATATGTTTAAAATTATTCATTCTATGTATAATATTATACATTTCAAATAAATATCTACCAGCCCACTAAATCCAAAATAAATTGTCAGGTGCAGCGAAAGCAGCATTCGCTGCACCCGTGCGCACGCCTATGATGGTACACGATTATCAAATTCCTCCCATTTGAACTATTCTCACAACAGCGTTTTGGCATAACCCTCTGCTTAAAGTAATGAAGAGCCTTTAAAGTTACAATTTGTTCATAAATTAAATAAAACCATTTACGTTTCATGTTAGAATACAGTCTTTTATTTTTGGTACGTACAAATATACAAAATATGCACCGATTGCACTTATAAAAGTGAAAATGTCCATTTCATAAATTAATGTTATATTTTCGTAAAATGATTGATTATTGACTAAACTCAAGAAAGCGTATAAACTGACCGTGACGCCAGATGTCCATAATCTCGACTGAAAAAATAATATAATTTAATTAAAAATTCAGAATAGATACCTGTTTTTACATAATAATATATTCTTATCTATTCAAATAGTTAAATAAATATCTTAAAGCAGTAAAACAATTTAAAACTTTAATTTCACAATAAATATAAATAAAAAAGATCTATCATAAGGGCACCAAAAATTAAATTGCTAACTTACTGATCTTGGGCATATTTCAGGCATCAAAATCCACGGAACTGGACCATATCCAATTGAATAAAATATAATATAAATTAAAATTAAACTAGGTAACCATAGTTCATCTTTATCTATTATTTCTATATGGTATGTGGCATTCATTAATAATAAAGTTATTGCCATTCCAAATCCCGAAATGATTAATAAATTTTTCTTCTCCGAAACACCAACAATAAATAAACATATAATAGACGTAATAAGCTAAAAAATTAAATATAATATAAAAATTAAATTTGCATAAGCTCATACTACGCACCATATATGACACGATAAAATAAAATAGAAATGTTAATTAATCAACGGTTAGTTTTAACAATCGTTAAGTGTCCTAATTAACTAAACAAGTGCTTAAATAGTTCTTATTTAAATACCACTATAGCAGCGGCCAAACGTATGTGTGGTTAATGACCCCATGTGAGTGAATACAAAGTATTTCTTTTGAAATTGAAAAAAGACGGTTACCAAAAAATGGTTACTAAAGATATCTGTTTTCAAATACAGTGATCGCCGCTTATTTTAATCACGGTTAATGGTTAATCGTTTATGTTATATAAAACTATAAGAATGGGACGGATGTATAATTATGTGTAAATTATGTCGGTTATTATAATCAATACGCCGCATAATGTTATCAGTTTGAGGGAGGTCGAAGAGAATTTGAAGAAATAGACTAAGATTTTAAAAATTGGTTGAAAATTGATGAAAATATACCTACTACATCAAATTTTACCGAAGAAGATATTTTACATGCTTTATTACAAACATATAAACTTGAATAAATTGAGCTTTAGCTATAAACGGATACCTACCGAAAAACCTCCAAATTCTTTTGAAATCAGAGAGGCCCTACGAGTATACGAGTATTACAGTTGTTTGAGTTTGAAGACTTTCTTATGTAATAGCGTCTCGAGATAAGTCACCAATTACACATACGTTTAGGCGTTTAGTCGCTATTCTAGACATTAATATTACCTCAAAAAACCTATAGACTCTTAATTCTTATCATTGTGCTTCTATTAATCATGTGATATCAGTATTGTATGCAAATTCTTACGTCCGTTTTAAAATATTGGATATAAACTATAGACTATAGCAGTGGTTCTTAATCTTTTGTGGTACGCGGACCCCTGTAAAAATAATATTAAAAGGTACGACGGACCCTCAAGGTTATAAAAAAAAAAAAATATAATTTCAATAATATTTGCAAATTTATTTACACAAAAGTTTCATTTTTCATCCCAAAATACATTAAAAAAAAATCAAGTATGAGCATATTTGTGTTACAATTTAGCCACGAATCAATATTCAATATTTCGTGATTTTATTGATGTTTCAGGT
Source organism: Rhopalosiphum padi (assembly GCF_020882245.1). Taxonomy (NCBI): domain Eukaryota; kingdom Metazoa; phylum Arthropoda; class Insecta; order Hemiptera; family Aphididae; genus Rhopalosiphum; species Rhopalosiphum padi. The sequence continues at coordinate 45,210,962 of NC_083599.1, forward strand.
TTTATTGAGAATAATTTTATATAAAGTTTGTAAACTTTATTATAAAAATAGTGTCTATGGTTGTTTTTAACACTAGAACAGAAAAAATTATGATGAGGTATGTAGTGGGAATGGTATTAAAACTTGAAGTAAAAATTAGACATTTTCATTGTATAATTCATATTAAGGCCTTTAATATATCTGAGATGGCCCATTATTTTATAGTTTTTGGCCATACCAGATGGATACAATTTTCTGACTTCCTTAATCAGTTTGCCACGGTACACATTTTTATGACTAGACAAATAATAGCGATGAGGACACCTCCCTGGGGGCCGCAGATTTCAGGTTAAGAACCGCTGGTCTATAGGCTAAGAGACATTAATGTTATATCTAATAGGCGTTTTAACAATCCTGACTAAGTACTCTGATTATATGTATTTCATTTTAACATATGTAGTATATGTATACATTATAAAAATACGAAAATACTTGGAGAAGTAAGATTTCAGTCACAGTTGGTATTGTTTCACTCATAGTAAATATTCCGTGAAAACATTGAAGTTTGTACGTTAGAAAAAATTTACCACTAAACTGTTGAATACTAATTAAACAAACGTTGATCAATAGCGGTCGACGAAATCTTTTTTTGGTAAAAAACAAAAACAAATATTGGTTGTCGTCGCTTTCAAAAATCTGTGAAAAATAAATTGAAATTTAATAATATAACAGTATGACATTAAGTACCTTACATACTTTGTAATAATTATTATTTAATAATTTAGAATTGCAATTATCTTGAATCTGTAGATTATAATCAAGATTATACACACTAGTCCACTTTTCATAAAACTTCATTCGATAGTAAGGAGGATCGTTGATAGCTAACAATGCTAAAAGATTCACAACAACCATAGCTACAATTCCCATATTCACATTTGAATAATTGTAGAACTCGTTTATGACGTGTGAAAAAATCATACCAATTAGCATGTGTATATAATGGAAACCGATTAACAGACCTAAACAATATTAAAATAAAAACGAAGACTATTAGAATGGTATTTAGTTATAGGATTGATTTTTTGTTTAATTTTGTATTTTGAGTAAAATTGATCCTAATATACACAATTAGAATCGTTAAACATCAAATTATAATTAGTTTAACTTGTATACCAGGCATTAAAATTTTTTGAATATATATTTATTCCTCAAGTGTCGGGTGTAAAAATGTTATTTTGCACTTTTGCGGCCTTTCCTAGATCCCACCAAAATGCGTGGAAGGAGGATAAAAGAGCCATTCTATGCTTTTTTATGCTACAATGATTTCATTTTCTTTTAAATCGCTAAACATCTATAAAATTGATTCCGTCATCGCTGTAAATCATTGAACATTTTCCTTTCTAGGAACATAAAACCGTGAAATATAGCTAGAAATAGGGTGACCATATTAAGAAAATAAAAAAAGGGACATTATTTGTAACTCCCCTGGCCCTCACATAAGTAAAACTTAATAAAAACTATATATTATATACATTCACACTTATGCACACAACTGTAGAGAGTAAAAATATAAATCTGAATCATATCACAAACAATTATTATCTTATTACTTTACCATTTTTGAGTAAATAACCTAAATAATAAGTGTTTAAATATTTAGGAATATTTTCTTTTTTATTAAACAACAGAATGTTAAATTTCATAACTATTATAATTCTTTAAACAATTAAAAAATGTACTTTTAAGTTTTAAATATTAAAATTAAAGTATTAAGCAATTAAACAATACATTGTACATACCAATACTGTTATATATTTTTTTAACAAGAATTTAGAAATTTACAACATCAGCTTATTTAATTATTCAGGAATTTGATAATTCTTCTTCCACACTTTCTACTATTTTTTCGTATTTTTCTGAAGAACTTATTGAATTTAACAATTTTGGGTGCTCCAAAAGAAATTCATACAATTGTGAACAAGTTATGTTTTTAAAGTGCTGTTTTGCAATAATTATTGATCTAATAGTTTCGACATTAAAACGATTTTTTTCATTGACAATGTAAAAACGATAACGAATAGAATACAATAGAATAATAATATTCATAAGACTGCAGGGTTGTCGATACTCGATATTCTTAATCGTAATAATTGAAAAAGAAAAATAGCGGACAACCGTCGACGGGTCCTTTCACGTACACATACTTTTACAATTGTGTAGTGTGTGCGTTCATAGATTAAATATACTTATTATATTTAATCTATGGTGCGTTGTTTGGTCGGTCGGTGCGATAAGACGACGACAACCGAAACAGTCGCGCAGCTGTACTATCTGTTATTTATAAATTTGGTCTCTAATTTTAAATATATATATACGAATAAAACTGTTTTATATTTGTATTTTGTTTCATAAGTCGATATTTTTTTCACTAACATAATATAATAATATTGAAATAACGGGATTAAAACAGGACTATCTTCTAAAAACGGGATAAAAAGTGTCCCGTACGAAGTTTGTCGGGACAATGGGACTTGATGACCAAAAAAGGGACAATCCTGTTTTAAACGGGACGTCTGGTCACCCTAGCTAGAAAGGTTCCACTAGTAAAGCTAGTTCAACTAGTTATATATGTATTGCCCGTGTTGACATATACACAAATACCGCGATCAATGCTTTAATACTAATAACACGCTGTATGCATCTTCTAATTGACAATGGTTCAGCGAAATCTACGTCTGTGGTAGTTAATGGTTTAAGTGGGAGGATCCATGCTTTTGGAAACGTTGCTATGTTTGGATTATTAAATTTTGGATTACTACAAACACACCGTAATGTGGTGGAACGAGCTCCTATCATTAAATTCGTAAAAAAATGTATAGTCTTACACTTGATGCTCCAAGAGTATGCTGTTAAAAAATCACTATTTTTTCTTACGATGTCATAATTAGCTTCTCTTATCGGAATCACTTTTAATTATCCAATGCAGAATCGGAGTATGGAGCATAAGTAAGAAAACTTTTGATCTAAAAGATAGGTGTCTTTATTCCAAGGTATCAGACCTTGAGTAATCAAAATAGGATTCCTATTCCTGAATGTCGCCATGAAATGTTGAGAGAGTAATAGGTCGCAGTCGAACGCCATTGTAATTGTGTATCATTTCTACACAATGGTCGCTTGCTAATGACGTTTTTGGGATTTTTCTGCGTTCATAATTTCTTGTATTTGGGATCTGCTACCGTAACAATCTGTCTCAAATATATGTCTTTTTTAATTCTCTTGAGATTGCTTATCCAAAAAATTTAATTTTGAGATTGAACATCATCATATTTTTAATAATTCGAGGTAGTTTGTTTTCACGAAATTCTAATGATATTTGGATTGCTCCTTTGAGTCAAAGTCATTGATACAATTTAAAAATCGTATAAGCGATCGTTTAATTACCCCTTTTCTCCATATAAAGTTGTGAGATATTTTGAAGATCCTTCAAAGAAATATTTATTTATTTGATTTTGAAACAAGGAATAAGGCCTTCAGTTCATGAATTTAACGTGATAAAAAATACAAAATTAAAATATCTATAAAATAATTTAGCGGTAAGTAATAATAATAATAACAAATGTGAAACATAAGCGTCAGCTATAATAATATATAATAATTAAACAATAAATAATAATATTTTGCTTAATTACTGAGTTCCTAAAGCATCTGCATGTAATCTTAACAATATTAAAATTACGTAAATAATATTTATAGTATTACGTCGAAGTCAAGTGGCTTGTTTGGGCCAGTTACGAAACATAATAGGCCGTGAGCCTGGTCACCAAAATACAGTCGTACGCATCACTACCTATCGACCAATCATTATGTATTGTCATTTGTCAAATTTGTGTATAATTTATTTGATGATAATATTAACAAAAATCAGACGAATGTAATTTACTATATTTAACTGTGTTTCATGAATATTAGAAAAGTCGTAAAAAATCAGTTACAATAAATATGATTCCAAGGACACATAGTGAGCTATGAAGAGGAATCGATTAATAAATAATAATGCGATTGATGATATAATGAATAAAAAAAATAACTATAATATTGCCTCAGATATAAAGATTGAACATTTTATACATTTTTAATTACAAAATAATTTAAACATTTTAACGAATTTGGTCAACATTTTAATCTCAAATACTTATAAAAATAATTGTGACTATGTTTATGTATCTTAAATCTTTTAAAACATAAATTACAAGAAACCTTGTATCAAATTTTCACATATTGACAAATTATAAAAAAAAAAACTTAATAAAAAATGTGTATAAATAACTTTATTGTTAAATTAAAAAACATTATTTTTTCGCAAAATGAAGTGTGTAAAATAGTTCCAATTTTAATAGCTTAGACTACATTGTACATTATACACAAATAGTTTTAAAAGTTGGCTATGCAAGATTAAAGAAAAACAAAACTGATTTTTGGATTATGATCTTTGGATATTATGTTTTTGTGCAATATGTAGGTTAATGATGACTAAACTTTAGATTTTAAAGTCTAAATTATAATATACTTATAATAAATTTTTATCGTTTACATTAATAAATTATGCTATGATCAATTAGGTTCATAACCAGATTTTTTCAAACTTTAGGATGGTTAAACTTAGTATGTTTAATGTTTATACTTGGGCATCAATAGATGTTTTCAAATCATTACTCCGTAAATATAAAGTACACTAGGTTACTTAGTTAGATTTAAGAAAAAGTTTTTAAATTTACGACGTTTAGGAACGTATTTCATAAATATCGTAATAAACGTATTTGATTCAATAAAATATTCACTTCTGATTTTCGGATCGGCAATTTCTGCAGCATAATTGGGTACGATAACGCACACAATCCCAGCGCCAAAACCTTGCAGGATTCGACCTATGTACAGTACCATTAAAATACCCATTGAATACACTATTATGACGGATCCACACAAAGTAAAAAGCATTCCGATCACAAGTACTGCTTTAAGACCAACCAATGATGCTACAATTGCCGCAGGTCCAGCGCTAGTAATTGCTCCGAGAAAAAGAAGATCTTTCAACCTTAACGTTTGATACATTTCTATGCTTGTTGTACACCATGTCCATTCCAAACACATACCGATCGTTAAAGAACACGAAGCTACTAAATAACAAAATATATAATATATATTATTAAACTAATAACATTTATACTAAGTAATGTTAAACATGTTAATGTTTAAGAATATCTAACTAATTTTTACCTCACAGGTATTTATACAAGGTGATTTTTTAAGCATACTCACGCCATTATGCTTAAATTATGCTTAATATATTAAAATTATGATTTTTACACAGTTTCGAGTTGTTAAAAAAACGTTTATATTAAAAAACTATATTTTTTTGAATGACAACATAGTTTTAATGCACGGAGTGAAGTGGTATGGGGTTACCCCGCAAAATGTTTGTCCACTACTCCATTTGTCTAAACTTTAAATACGTATAACTCATAAATTACTCGCCCTAAATTCGATTTTTATATATCAAAATACTCAGAAAAATATTCTGATTTGGAATATTAAATTAAAACTCTGTTGTCATTCAAAAAAGTAAAAAACTTAAAAAAATATTTAAAAATATAAGTTTTTAATAATAACGTTGTTTTTAACAACTTGCAATTGTGTAAAAATCATAATTTGAATATACGCATAATCTAAGCATACAAATGGGGTAAGCATGCTTAAAAAATCACCTTGTATAAATATAACAATTTTTTATTTAATTACTAGAACTTTAATGTTGTATGGATGTAAATAAAATATGAAACAGTTGTATGTTATTAAGAATTCATAAGTGATTTATTTGATGCCAATACTAAAGGTTAAAATATAAAGAATAATATTTATAAGTTTGAAAAATGACAAAATAATCTTTAATTTAACTCCAAAAATTCAATCGAAACATAAATACATCTTGTATTATATCGATTGCATTGCTCTATAAACTTAAAATTGGTATTGGTATTCTGTAACTACCTAACTAAGATGCTTAAGCAAATTATATCTTGTATTTTAATACTTTAGACACTAGGCACGTATATAATAAAATACAGTTAAAACTCTTTATAACGAAAAACTCTATATAACGTTAATATTATGTTATAATGGTTGGTTTGCTTTATTATTATTAAACCCTCTCTATTACGAAAACTTTTTATAACGAAAGAAATCTTTTGGTCCCTTCAAATTCGTTATAAAGAGTTTCAGGGGCGTAGCCAAGGGGGGGTTATCAGGTTACAACCCCCCCCCCCATGAGTTTTAGAAAACCCCTAAAAACATTCTTGTAAGAAAATGTCTGCCACATGGAGTAATGCTAAGCTTTTAGGGATTTATATAAATATAGGTAAGTTTACCAACAAATTTTGGCAACCCCCCCCCCATGAGAAAATCCTGGCTACGCCCCTGGAGAGTTTTCACTGCAATACAGAGGGGTCATAATGAATATGTTTTTAAATTATTTAAGATGATGAGTCATCTCCCACAAAACACTCACCATGTTTAAAACTTCGTGTCTCTGTCTATATATCTATATGTATTAAAAAAATCAATAACTTTATCTCACCAATCAATGTATAAATAAACTGTCTTGTTCTGCTCTCTAGTAACACGATAAAGGGTTTTCTTGATAAACATCTTGACATAACTGTGTTGTAACCGTACTTTTAATATATTTATTATATAAATTATAATCAAATAACATTTTTTACAAATCATTTTAATAAATAATAATTATTTAAACACACATGTAAACAATCTATTGATATTAGAATTAAAACATAGATTATCATTAACCAGATATATATTTTCTTTATACAATATACGTATATGATTGTAAATAAAACAAATACATTTATTTTTATATTTAAAAAAAAGTATAATATTATTTTTTTTATTTTGAGGTACATATATAGTACGTGCATTAGGTAATAAATAAAACTAAATAATTGATATATTGCGTAGTAGTGTTACGATTTCGATAAAGCATTTTTACTAGCCAACTCGTTAAAGACTATAATTTCTGATTCAACGTAAGTATGTACAATATAGTATTATTAAATAGATAGTACTGAAACTTATTTTCTTAGGACACCATCTAGGATTAGACAAAATACTCGAAACTATACACCAACTCACTATGAACAGCTTTAGAAAATTCAGAACTTGTGTCTCCAATTCATTCATAAGTTTATATAATATACAAACAATATTACAAAGTTATAGTTATATTTCGTATTAAAATTATAAATTTTATTGTTTTGATAAATTTTACAATTTTTTTCACAACCATGTTCAAGCTAAGTATCAATTATTACACATACATCATTAAATCTAAATTTAAATCCACCCTCATTACCAACTTCGACGGTTCAATACACTGAATAGTGAATATAAATCTTAACCAACCTCTATAAGTACCTAACCTACTAAACTGTTTCTATATTTGAAAGAGATATATTTAATTAAAATGTTTTATTTTTTAAATTATTATTAATATTATTATTATTAGTTTTGTACTTGCTCTTCCTCGATTGGGACTTTTATTCACATTCCTTATTTATCCAAAATCTGTATTATAAGCACTAACTAGAAATTTACTATTGGTATCTTCTTGTCATCACTAACAGTTTTATATGCCGCATAAGAATTTAGAAGACATAAATCTACTATATGCAAGAACATTTTTTTTATATCATTTCATTGTTTTTCGCACACATCAAACATAGTGTAGAAGCATATCACATTTCTTAATATTTCCCATGCATGCATTGTAATTTACAACACATTTAAGTTTTTTTATAAGATAACCACTTGCTTTATTTGTTTTATTTGTGCTGGGTAAACTAGAATCATATAATGATGATGAAATATAGACTTCTCTTCTAACCAACCATTTCAGTACCATTATTTTTTGTGTGTGGTTACTCTGAAAGTCTGAACTTCACCTAGTTCTGATTTTTTCTAAATCAGGCAGTCTATTTTTTTTTTTTGACAGTTCAAGATAGGTTTTTTATTTTATTTATATAGATGTTGACATAGAATAGACAAGATATACCAATTATCTGTGTACAAGTTCTATTCTTTTTTAGATAACATGGTGCAATTAATGTCATAACTACTGCTCCAAAAACGAGTATGCCTATGTTCTTATCAAATTGCAATAGACAAATTTCAGTACCATTATAAATTAAAATATCTAAAATATAATCAGTTTCAACATAACAAAGTGACACAATACGCAACGGTCACCAGTACAAAGTATATGTACCACTGCGGCCGGTCGACCGGTCTACACTGTCACAACTGCTACCACGGGTAAAGTGCGACCCCATCGACCCTTCCACCAACATCGCAAAGGCACAAGATGGGACGGAAAGATAAGTCGCGCCGGACGCGAAATTTTAAATCGTGTCACGGCAGCTCCTGGACATGCCGACTGCCTAACCTGCTGCCATTCAACCATAGAATTATAATGGTTAGACCGTGAATTAGTGAAATATATTAAAGCCAACATACGTTAAGAGAGATAGACTCTGGAGTTACGTTTTCAGGGATACTATAAGCAATTTTATAATATTCCTTGAACAATCAATAAAACCTGTATTAAGAAAGTTTGCTTAATGATAGCACATCAAGGGAATGGTATTCTACTATTAATGGTTTACCTGGATTCTCTTCAGTCAAGTAAAGCTATTGCTATGAAAGTTGAAGAAATGAGAAAATATGGAAAGCAATTATTTAGTTGTATGATAATTGATGAAATTAGTGTTAAACAACATACAAATTAGACAGATACCTGACATCAAGGGTATGTAGATTATGGTCTTGGTGATACGATAAGTCAAACTGATAATCTTCCATTTGCCAGAATGTCTTAGTCATAATTATGGTTGGCATGAACATTGAACATTTATTGGAAAATCCCATGATGGTGCTGCAAATAATCTTGCAATGTCAAATGTCTTGGGAGCAAAGTTACAGTACCCAGATCTGAAGTCATTCTTTAAACTACCATCATATAAAAAAACCATACATATCATTTTAGATCCTTGTCATATGGTAAAAATTAGGAGATTGAGATACTTTGATAGCTGATATTGATACTGTTTTTGTTATATCATAGTTGAAATTTTATTAAATTTAGTAACTATTGTTATGTAGAGATGTGAGTGTTCAAACGCGGCTGACTTCCCGCCGAATTGTCTACTTGACAACTTCGCCAAAGGCTTTACAAGTCTCAGGCGATAGGTGCGGAATGTCCGCGACAGTCATCTCCCCTCTACGTAAGCTCGGCCGTCCGAGGTCCACTGCAACTTTTGCACGGTCATCGCCTTTTTGTCTTTCGCCAACGGCCGAACCTGGCGTGTCCGAGTGCCGGTCCGTTCGTTCCGCTTAGTTTTTTCTTGTTCTTTTGACCACGTGGTCAACCGACTTGAGTTGGAGTCCGTTAAAATTTATTTACCGTTTACCTAGTGTGCGCAATTTTGTCGTAAGCTCTGAGACAGTCGGGGCTTGACGTGTGCGTCACACTTCGTCGCTTATATTATAATTCCGTGCGACATTATAATTATATTATTATACATATACCTCCGTGGCTACGTCTCATTTTTGTCGTAAGCTCTGAGACAGTCGGGGCTTGACGTGTGCGTCACACTTCGTCGCTTATATTATAATTCCGTGCGACATTATAATTATATTATTATACATATACCTCCGTGGCTACGTCTCATACTTCAAAAGGCTGTCGCCTTACCAGCCCGGATTTGTGGTCTTGCCGATTAGCAGCACAGGTGATCGTTTATTTCATTATTGTGTTATTATATTTATATTGTATGATTTGTATGTAAACAAAAATCTTTTTATTTATTACTAATTATTATTATTGTTAGGAATAATACGGGCCCGCATAGTTACTATTATTATTTGTATTATTATTATTAATGTTTTATACACGTTGCTTCTGTGATAAATATTATATTATATCTGGCGCCCAGCGTCCCTTTGTTCTGTTATAACATATTGTTCTGATATTTAATATCATAGGTGATCCTCCTCCCGCTCACAACATTACGCGAGTCGTTACCGCTAACCGCGATAGTTAAAGTAGGAGCGGTACGGCGCACATTTTTGGTAGCAGAGCGTGGTTTCTGGCCTGGGTTTGGGTCCGGTTAGCGTTTTGTGTGTGCCTGGGCATCAGCTTAATATTATTATAGGACAAATTGTATTATATACCTAATTAGTGTGGTTAGTGCGTGATCCCGAGCGTTATCGTAGGCGGTAGGCCGCTACAGTGCAATTGCCCCGATATCACGCCTTATCGGTATTGCCCTTATACATGCGCGTTATATTATTATACTAGCTGCGGGTGTGCCTCGCTCTGAGTGTGCCTCGCTGTGAGTGTGCCTCGCTCTGAGTGAAACTCGCTTTGAGTGAAACTCGCTGTAAGTGAATACCCTAGGACGGATGGAAGAGCTTGAAAGTGGAAAGTTTTCAAAAAAGGAAGACCTATCGCTGATTGGTAGTACTGCGAGTCTTCTATCGGGATGAATGATGATAAGGCGGTTGTTGTCGGGAATTGATAAGACGTTCGTGGCGTCGATAATAATATTGTTTATTAAATTATTATTATTTATTATATATATATGCCTCGATTCCCGGCTTGTGGAAGCCGCCTCCGGCGACTTCGAGGGGGTCGAGTGAAAATCGTTCCAAGGGAAATTCGGTTGGAAATGGTAGACGGGTGTCTAGAAATCGGTCACATATATAGTTCAACTCGAGGCTTGCCCGGTTCTTTTTTGAATGTATAAAAATATATAAGTACGAAAAATGGTAATAGAGTGTCTAGCTATCAGTCCTCAGTCGATGCAAATCGATACCTGTGCTGGGCAATCCGCCTACGGCGGATTGTTATACCTCCTGACGTCGAAAGTCTGATGTTGTATAGTAGGGGACAAAATTTATGTCGAACGTCATATCTTTTGGGAAAATTGATTTATACACAACTAAATAAGTTTGAAAAATGGTAACTAAGTGTCTAGCTATCAGTCGTTAACCGGTGTAATACCGTGTCTTGTCGCATGCCCGGTTCTTTTTTGAATATATATAAAGAATAAATAAGTACGAAAAATGGTAATAGAGTGTCTAGCTATCAGTCCTCATTCGATGCAAATCGATATCTGTGCTGGCAATCCGCCTACGGCGGATTGTTATACCTCCTGACGTCGAAAGTCTGATGTCGTATAGTAGGGGAAAAAGTTTAAGTCGAACGAAGTGTTATAACGTCCCATCTACGTCCTATTTACTGCGTCGAATGGCAGACTATGTGGGCGCAAATTATGAAATCTGAATTTTTTATTTGCTAAAAATTGAATATACTTTAAGTGTTACCAAACCCCTCAGGTAGGCAATCCGACCGCGTCGGATCGCGGACGATGTGAGCATTATGAGTTATTATAAGTGAAATAATCCACAATACATTTATCACATCAGGTTGTAATTAAATATTAGTGTGCATACCCGATCTATATGACTTTAATAAATATTCCATACGTACACACTACACATATTGTGTTTACATATAATATAATATATATACTATAAATAATATAATATAACATACTCGGTGGTAGTCGATAAGTACTATTACAAAAAACACGTATATTTAACACTCGTAATATTCAAAAAAAAAAAAAAATAGTACATAAATGTTGAAATACTGCTTTTTATTAGTCGAGTAATAAAAAAAATATACCGACGTCGCCGGCAAAATCATATAAAAATAAAAAAACATTGGAAAAAAAAATGCAAAAAATGACTCGCAGTGTTAATCAAAGCGCCGCCGGGAACGTCGCCGGGGCGGGATTCGATCTCGGTACACCTGCTTAATGTCTATCCTATCCTAACGCCTAATCCTATCGACTACAGTTTGAGTTGGAAACCGATGTCAAATCCCGAGCACTTAAACCGTTTCCGAACCGTCACCGAATTCGCGTCGTAATCGTTTAATTCGTATTTCATTACACACACACACACACACACAGACATTCTCGTTGATTTTCTTTAAAATATATTTGTAAATATCTGAAATATCCGTTCGATGTGTATTTTATTCATTATTTATATTTATTATATTATTATATATACGTATTAAACGACTTTTTTCTCACGCCCAATCGCTAATATATCGCCAATATAAAATATCGTAAATCACGCGAACACGGGAAAACTCGGAAAACGCTATAAAATCCGTATAAAAGTGAAATATATAATAATAATAATAATAGTAATAGTATAGTTGTCCAACACATTTTTGATAACCGACCGGACGCGATAACGGCGACCGGAGCGCATTCTTTTTTCCGTTTTAGGAACTGCGGCGAGTACAGCAAGCGCACTCAAGTGTTTTTCGGGCGAAACGTCACGCGTTTTATAATATAAGACTAGCTGCGGGTGTGCCTCGGTGTGAGTGTGCCTCGCTGTGAGTGTGCCTCGGTGTGAGTGTGCCTCGCTGTGAGTGAAACTCGCTTTGAGTGAAACTCGCTGTAAGTGAATACCCTAGGACGGATGGAAGAGCTTGAAAGTGGAAAGTTTTCAAAAAAGGAAGACCTGTCGCTGATTGGTAGTACTGCGAGTCTTCTATCGGGATGAATGATGATAAGGCGGTTGTTGTCGGGAATTGATAAGACGTTCGTGGCGTCGATAATAATATTGTTTATTAAATTATTATTATATATATATGCCTCGATTCCCGGCTTGTGGAAGCCGCCTCCGGCGCCTTCGAGGGGGTCGAGTGAAAATCGGTCCTAGGGAAATTCGGTTGGAAATGGTAGTCGGGTGTCTAGAAATCGGTCACATATATAGTTCAACTCGAGGCTTGCCCGGTTCTTTTTTGAAAGTATAAAAAATAAATAAGTACGAAAAATGGTAATAGAGTGTCTAGCTATCAGTCCTCACTCGATGCAAATCGATATCTGTGCTGGGCAATCCGCCTACGGCGGATTGTTATACCTCCTGACGTCGAAAGTCTGATGTTGTATAGTAGGGGACAAAATTTATGTCGAACGTCATATCTTTTGGGAAAATTGATTTATACACAACTAAATAAGTTTGAAAAATGGTAACTAAGTGTCTAGCTATCAGTCGTTAACCGGTGTAATACCGTGTCTTGTCGCATGCCCGGTTCTTTTTTGAATATATATAAAGAATAAATAAGTACGAAAAATGGTAATAGAGTGTCTAGCTATCAGTCCTCATTCGATGCAAATCGATATCTGTGCTGGGCAATCCGCCTACGGCGGATTGTTATACCTCCTGACGTCGAAAGTCTGATGTCGTATAGTAGGGGACAAAATTTATGTCGAACGTCATATCTTTTGGGAAAATTGATTTATACACAACTAAATAAGTTTGAAAAATGGTAACTAAGTGTCTAGCTATCAGTCGTTAACCGGTGTAATACCGTGTCTTGTCGCATGCCCGGTTCTTTTTTGAATATATATAAAAATTAAATAAGTACGAAAAATGGTAATCGAGTGTCTAGCTATCAGTCCTCATTCGATGCAAATCGATATCTGTGCTGGGCAATCCGCCTACGGCGGATTGTTATACCTCCTGACGTCGAAAGTCTGATGTCGTTTAGTAGGGGATAAAGTTTAAGTCGAACGAAGTGTTATAACGTCCTATCTACGTCCTATTTACTGCGTCGAATCGCAGACTATGTGGGCGCAAATTATGAAATCTTAATTTTTTATTTGCTAAAAATTGAATATACTTTAAGTGTTACCAAACCCCTCAGGTAGGCAATCAGACTGCGTCGGATCGCGGACGATGTGAGTATTGTGAGTTATTATAAGTGAAATAATCCACAATACATTTATCACATCAGGTTGTAATTAAATATTAGTGTGCATACCCGATCTATATGACTGTAATAAATATTCCATACGTACACATATTGTGTTTACATATTATATAATATATACTATAAATAATATAATATAACATACTCGGTGGTAGTCGATAAGTACTATTACAAAAAACATAACAACAAAGCTGATACCAAAACACGTATATTTAACACTCGCAATATTAAAAAAAAAAAAAAATAGTACATAAATGTTGAAATACTGCTTTTTATTAGTCGAGTAATAAAAAAAATATACCGACGTCGCCGGCAAAATCATATAAAAATAAAAAAACATTGGAAAAAAAATGCAAAAAATGACTCGCAGTGTTAGTCAAAGCGCCGCCGGGAACGTCGCCGGGGCGGGATTTGATCTCGGTACACCTGCCTAATTCCTATCCTATCCTAACGCCTAATCCTATCGACTACAGTTTGAGTTGAAAATCGACGTCAAATCTCGAGCACTTAAACCGTTTCCGAACCGTCACCGAATTCGCGTCGTGATCGTTGAATTCGTATTTCATTACACACACACACACACACACACACACAGACATTCTCGTTGATTTTCTTTAAAATATATTTGTAAATATCTGAAATATCCGTTCGATGTGTATTTTATTCATTATTTATATTTATTATATTATTATATATACGTATTAAACGACTTTTTTCTCACGCCCAATCGCTAATATATCGCCAATATAAAATATCGTAAATCACGCGAACACGGGAAAACTCGGAAAACGCTATAAAATCCGTATAAAAGTGAAATATATAATAATAATAATAATAGTAATAGTATAGTTGTCCAACACATTTTTGATAACCGACCGGACGCGATAACGGCGACCGGAGCGCATTCTTTTTTCCGTTTTAGGAACTGCGGCGAGTACAGCAAGCGCACTCAAGTGTTTTTCGGGCGAAACGTCACGCGTTTTATAATATAAGATTTAAAGTAGTCTTTTATTATTAATTTCGTTTATCATGGTGAACGAGGAACAGCAGCGGGTACACCGGTTGATGCGATCGAAATTATTCGCCGATGCAAAGCGAAAGACTGCGATATCAGCTATCCGTACAATACATACATTATCTTTACGGGCGTTAGAGGAGCCTGAGATTGTTTCTGAGTTTTTAATAGCAGCCACTGATTTAGAAGGCCATTGGGCTCAATTTAAATTAGAGGACGAGTCTTTCTTAGAACATCTTATTAATCTCGATAAAGCGGAGGATTATTCGGTGGACTTGCCTGCCGAAGTTCGAGCTCTAATTAATGCGTCGCGCTCGGTTGTAGAAAAGTTGACCCCGAAAGGCGTTGATACGATTGATTTATCGTACCTTAAAGGTCAGGTTGCACCGAATAACCAATCGGTTCCGACAAAACAATTTTCGCGACTTCCGGATATTCCGTTGCCCGAATTTGACGGGGATTATCGTTATTGGCCTACTTTCTATGATGCGTTTGAGTCTTTGGTTAATAGTCGACCCAATATATGTGATATCGATAAATTATATTATTTAAAAGGATGTCTAAAGGGCCGTGCGGCGGACGCGGTGAGAGATATACCATTGTCGGCAGAAAATTACGCATTGGTACGTTCTACGCTTTTGGAGCGATTTTATCGTCCACGTCTCGTGGCTACGTCTTTGGTCGACAAGTTGTTAGGTGCTTCGCCCGTTAGACAGGAGTCTCTTTCCGAACTTAATAGTTTCATGTGTTCATTCAGTGAAAGTATGTCTCTCCTCAATGCGTTAAAAATTCCAGACTTACGCTCCTTCATTTTATTTTCGATTGCCTTTCGGTGTTTGCCGGTATCGACGCGTAAATTGTTCGAAACGAGTACGAGATCTGACTATCCAACAATCGATGAGCTCATGAAATTTTTGCGAAACCGCGTAGCCGTGTTGGAGGTCGTAGGCGAACGTCGTGACCAAGTCGCTTTCGGCGCGCATACAAAATCGACGTCACAGCAGGGTCACCTCCAAAAGGAGACAAATCGATCAGGGAAGACGCGGTTTTCATCCCTCCCCACTACGTTAGTTGCGACTAAGCCGTCTAATTCGACGAGTAATAGGTGTCCGTGTTGCTCTGGTGCGCATGGTTTAGGGGTGTGCGCTAGATTTAAAAAGTGGACGGTTGAAGAACGTTCTCGTTGGACACGGGAGCATAAATTATGCTTTAATTGCTTTAGCGCGGATCATTGGGCTCCTAAGTGCACCGCCAGGTCGCGATGTCAAGACTGTTCGCGTAGGCATCATTATTTATTGCATGACGTACCTGTTGGAGAACGACGCGATGAACCGGAAACCCCGCAACCCGTATCCGCACCCGCGTCATGTTGTACAGCGGTACAACGGCCGTCACCGCCACAAGCGCTATCTGTGATGTTAGGCACCGCTCTTGTCCACGTTCGCGATCGGTCCGGCTCTTGGCAGACCATGCGCGCGCTTATCGATTGCGCGTCGCAAATTAGTGCTATCACGGCCGCCTGCGCGGACCGGTTAGGTCTCAAACGATCGCGTTGGACAGCTCCGATTAGCGGGTTGTCGGGAGTCGCGGTAATGAACGTGCAAGGCCGTGTTGAATGTACTGTACATCCGCGATTCGCCTCCGAGCCCGCCTTATCAATACACGCCTGGGTATTGCCTACAATAACCAGTGCGTTACCTACAAAAACGCTATCAGCCGACATAAAGGATAAATATTCTAACCTCGCGCTTGCGGACCCGTCGTTCCATGTGTCGTCTCCTATCGATTTGTTGTTAGGCAGCGACGTTTATGCGTCAATCATGGACGGTCGTAAAATTTCGGTTGACAGCGCGCTACCGTCCGCTTTTAGTTCTGTTTTCGGCTGGATTTTAATTGGTCAAGTGTCCGTTCCCGAAGCCGGCGCGTTACATTCCTTGCCAGTCTCATTGACCGTGTCTATTGAGGGCCTCATGGAGAAATTTTGGCACGTGGAAGAGCCGGACGTAGCTCCCGCCACCTTTACTGAAAACGGGCGGTGTGAACAAGTGTTTATCAATGAAACGGTGCGTTTGCCGACAGGTCGATTTTCCGTCCCACTACCGTTTCGTGTGCCAGTTTCGGACGAATTGTTTGTTGCGTCCCGCGATATTGCGGTACGGCGTTTCGAATCGCTCGAACGCAAATTGTCCGCAGACCCATTATTAAAATCGTTGTATAATCAATTTATGTCGGAATATATCTCGTTGAAACATATGTCAGTTGCCACGTCCCCGGGTTGCTACTTCATTCCGCATCATGCTGTGTACCGCCCGGAGGTCGACATTAATAAAATTCGAGTGGTTTTCGACGCGTCCGCGAAACGTAGCCGCGGGCCGTCATTAAACGACTGTTTGTTTTCCGGGCCTAAGCTGCAGCAAGACATTGTTGATATTTTGACGCGCTTCCGCGTACATAAATATGTTTTTACGACCGACATATGTAAAATGTATCGGCAAGTACTGATTTTGCCAAAATATCGTAAATTTCAACATATTCTGTGGCGAGCGTCGCCGCACGATAAATTGCTCGAATATGAATTAAACACGGTCACGTACGGCGTAAATTGCGCACCATATCTCGCGTTACGGGTGTTACAATCGATTGCTACCGACGATTGCACTGATTTCGATTGTGTGCGTAATGCGTTGACGCGCCAAACTTACGTTGACGACATATGTGACGGGGCCGATACTATTGTTGAGGTATTGAAACTCCAATCCGACTTGACAAGTGTGTTAAGCAATTGTGGTATGGAGCTTAAAAAATGGTCATCAAACACTAAGTCGGTCTTAGATGCTGTGCCGGCCGCGGATCGTGTACAGGCACCTACGCCGTTCGAAACGGTTGACGGTCAGGGTACCAAGGTGTTAGGTCTAGAGTGGCACCCCGACGGTGATTATTTGTGTTGTGCGTTAAGCCTCGAGAAATCGCCGGTATACACTAAACGCGGAATTTTGTCATTAGTAGCCCAAATTTTCGATCCGCTTGGTGTGTTCGGGCCCGTGGTGTTTCGAGCCAAATCCATCATGCAACGTACTTGGCTTATGGGTTTATCGTGGGATGAACCACTCCCTGCGGGCATCCAAGATGAATGGAGCGCATTCGTCTCTGATTTACCGTCATTACTATCGATTCGTGTCCCTCGGTATTTTAATTCGCGCCGGAACGCTCCGTGTTACTTACTAGGATTCTGCGACGCATCACAACAGGGCTATGCGGCTGTGGTGTACTTGCGGGTGGCCGACGGACCCATAGGGGACTCCGTATTTTTGGTAGGTACGAAAACTAAATTAGCGTCAACAAAATCAACAACTATTCCGCGTCTCGAATTAAATGCCGCGTTATTGTTAGCCCGGTGGCTAAATCGCATCCGCAATATTTTAACATCGCAACTTAATATTGTCGATATTAGGGCTTGGTCGGACTCAATGATTGTGCTCTCATGGCTAAAGGTCCCGCATGAGTCGATTAAAGTGTATGTATCTAATAGAGTGCATCAAGTCCGCACGTTATTACCAGATTGCCAGTGGCAATACATCGAATCGGTCAATAACCCCGCCGATTGCGCGTCCCGCGGTGTAATGCCATCCGTGTTATCGCAACTTGATTTGTATTGGCGGGGCCCACAGGTAGTGTACGACGACCCAGCAACATGGGACAAGTCTTGTTCGTTGCTCCCACTTTGTGACCTACCTGAAATACGACCTGTAGTAGTTTGTGCCAACCTCACTGTCGACGAACCTAGTGAATGGTTTATACGATTTTCAAATTACGATCATATGTTGCGCGTAGTCGCGTTTATGCGTCGTTTTATCGCACTTTGTCGACGAAGGATTGCTCGTAGCGACGGTCCCATATATTTGCGCAAATGTGACCTGGACGGTGCCGCGCAAATGTTGATTGCTCAATCACAACGTGTACACTTTGCCACATTAATCCGTGAGTTATCCGGCGGTACGCGAATATCGTCCAAACCGTTGGCGCGCTTGTCGCCGTTCATTGACCCCGACGGTGTGATACGCGTCGGCGGTCGATTACGTCATTCGTTAATCGCGTATGATTGCAAACACCCAGTATTAATGGCTAAAACCTCGCATTTCTCCTTGTTGCTGTGCCGACGATGGCATGTGTTGACGTGTCATGCTGGCCCGCGAGTGTTAACAGCGTTGATATCGCGCCAATTTTGGGTTGTATCACTCCGGTCTGTTTTACATAAAGTACTAACAAATTGTACTATTTGCGTCCGGTTAGACGCGCGACCAGTACAGCCGCTAATGGCAGACTTACCTCGTGATCGGGTGCGCCCGCATCGCCCTTTCGAATGCGTAGGCGTAGACTACGCGGGGCCGTTACAAATGCGTGAATTGCGATTACGCAAGTCACGGATTTTTAAAATTTACATAGCCGTCTTTGTGTGTTTTTCTACTAAAGCGGTTCACTTAGAAGTCGTATCCGATTTGTCAACTGACGCGTTTTTAGCGGCATTTGATCGGTTTGTCGCCCGTCGCGGCTTACCTAGCGATATATATTCGGATTGCGGCACTAATTTTGTAGGGGCTGACAAGCAATTGCGTTCACTTATTAACAGTGCCGAGGGCCAAGCAGCTATCGGTAACGCCCGTGCCACCTGTGACTGGCATTTTAACCCACCTAGCGCCCCTCACTTCGGTGGCTTATGGGAGGCGGCAGTCCGTTCCACCAAGCGGCTCCTAGTGCGGGTCATCGGCAATCATATTTTCACTTATGAGGAGTTCTCGACAATCTTGGTGCGCGTTGAAGCTGTACTCAATTCGCGTCCCCTTACACCCGCTTCTACCGACCCCCATGATCTTGATTGCTTGACGCCGGGTCATTTTTTAATCGGACAACCGTTGTTAGCGGTCCCACCCAGATCAGATCCTGTGTCGACCCGTGATATGTCCAACCGATGGAAATTGCTAGACCAATGCCATCAAACCTTTTGGCGTCGCTGGTCGTCGGAATACCTAACCACCCTCCAGGAACGGTCCAAGTGGACTGCTGATGCCCCGAACCTTAGTGTAAATGACATGGTAATAGTGATAGACAATCAGAGTCCCCCGTTGTCTTGGCGACTAGGCCGGGTAATAAAATTGTTACCGGGAAGCGACGGTCGGGTCCGCGTTGCTCGTGTTTTGACTCAAGCTGGAGAAATTGTTCGGCCCGTGGTTAAATTAGTATTGCTACCCACCAAATGAACCTTGTTCAACGGGGCCTGGTGTTACTGGTCCCTTAATGCGCGCTCGCTATCAATGGTGTGTGCTTTTAGCGGATCGGTTGATGGAACGGGGGGAGTCCGTTCATTGTGTATTTATTTTGTATTTTAGTATTTATACATTTGATTATTTATTATTTATTATTTATAAATTATTACGAACCATACGTTCTTCACTGTATACATTATTTTTATTATGTTATTTTGTAAGTTAATGTACCTTTTTATAAAATATTATTAAAAAAAAAAAAATGTAATATTCTTCGTGCCTGCTCGACAGCAAAATAATCCGGACCTTCATCTTTGTCGCTGGAATTCAACCTTCCAGTTGGACCCACGTTGTGTGAGGCACCGCTCACAGGGGGGAGGATGTTCAAACGCGGCTGACTTCCCGCCGAATTGTCTACTTGACAACTTCGCCAAAGGCTTTACAAGTCTCAGGCGATCGGTGCGGAATGTCCGCGACAGTCATCTCCCCTCTACGTAAGCTCGGCCGTCCGAGGTCCACTGCAACTTTTGCACGGTCATCGCCTTTTTGTCTTTCGCCAACGGCCGAACCTGGCGTGTCCGAGTGCCGGTCCGTTCGTTCCGCTTAGTTTTTTCTTGTTCTTTTGACCACGTGGTCAACCGACTTGAGTTGGAGTCCGTTAAAATTTATTTACCGTTTACCTAGTGTGCGCAATTTTGTCGTAAGCTCTGAGACAGTCGGGGCTTGACGTGTGCGTCACACTTCGTCGCTTATATTATAATTCCGTGCGACATTATAATTATATTATTATACATATACCTCCGTGGCTACGTCTCATACTTCAAAAGGCTGTCGCCTTACCAGCCCGGATTTGTGGTCTTGCCGATTAGCAGCACAGGTGATCGTTTATTTCATTATTGTGTTATTATATTTATATTGTATGATTTGTATGTAAACAAAAATCTTTTTATTTATTACTAATTATTATTATTGTTAGGAATAATACGGGCCCGCATAGTTACTATTATTATTTGTATTATTATTATTAATGTTTTATACACGTTGCTTCTGTGATAAATATTATATTATATCTGGCGCCCAGCGTCCCTTTGTTCTGTTATAACATATTGTTCTGATATTTAATATCATAGGTGATCCTCCTCCCGCTCACAACATTACGCGAGTCGTTACCGCTAACCGCGATAGTTAAAGTAGGAGCGGTACGGCGCACAGTGAGTTTGTATTATACATATAGTAGTATAAAATTGTATTATACTAGGTATTAATATGTTTTTTTGTCTTTTTAAATCTTTTTATTGAGTTCTTCCTTATTTTTAACCTTACCCGTTAGGGTTCTGTGGTAGGTTAGAAGGAGCAGATGTAGCTGCGTGAACTAGTCTAAATTAACATATTCGCTGGCTGCGGGCGTCAGGATGTTTTATCAAAAATGATCCTTAGCAACTAAATTCATATATAAAAGTAGCTTTACTTAATTTCTAGGGTTGTCAATGTAATAGTGCGATTCTATCAGTTGTTCGATTTCTTCGAAGCCTGAGTCATCTTTTTGTGCAATATTGAATGGGCGTTCAGTCCAGTAAGGACCAAAACTGCCTTGATCGACAAGGTTGATATGTGACCATGAATTCATTCCTCAGTAGTGGCATCTTGTGTTGATGGAAGTGTACTGTCCCATTAGTTGGCAGGGTTGAGGGATTGATATCTCATAAGAACGGTGGTCGTACGGGTATAAGTCCGGGAATGCTTCCTTAAGTTGGAAGACTATATTAGCAGCAGCGTTGTTGCTGGTTAGTGTAGTCGCTTTAGAGCCGATCAGTCCTGTTGGGGGACCGAATGGTGTACAATGTCCTAGGTTTCCTGATTCTTTAAAGAATGAGCAGTAGGTTGACATGATAGGTATGACTCTTTCAAGCCATGAAATGTTCGACAGCATAGTGTATTCTGCGAGGGTTGAGACGTCGTTGTCAACGTCGTAAATCGGTATTTCGAGATTGGATCCATACATGTTGAGTATCTAGCTCTCGAGTGGTTTTGGGTCTGGCGTTCAAACCTGGTTGGAGTAAACAATTTCTTTGTTGTTGAGTCCATTCTCCTGGTAAGAAATGATGGCCATTGATGGTGCGTTCTTCGTCTTCGTCAAAGGTGGTAGATTCTGTGTAGTCTGGAATTTCGTCTTCAGCGTCGATGGTTGTATTCATAAAACCTGCTATAAGTGGTAGATTCGGCATGCAGAGCATGTGATCATGAGCTGGTTCGATGTGGTCGGGTTGAGGTCCGGGGTTCTCAGGGATGAGTGGGCATACGAGTGCGAAAGTATCGACGTCCGGCTTGGAAGCACAAAGGCTTTTCAGCATGGGCATAAGTGGCCCTGGAATGGGTAGCTTTTCTGGTGGTATGTCAGCCAAAACTTGTGTAGTAAGTTGTCTTACTTTTAGGTATTAATATGTAATTTATAACACATTGTGTAGGCGCCCAACACAATGGGCTCTTGAAGGACCACTCGGAAAATGCCCGAGAACAATAAGTGCCAAAAAAACGGCCAATCCTAAAACAACAACGCCGACTAATTGGCAGATAGGCAACCAAACATATTTACTCCTTATAAATTGCGAGTAGGTAATTTATGCGCACGACGATGACACGGAGGAACGGGAAGATATATATATATATATATGTAAGGGAAGTAGGATGATGCAAGTTATTTAAATGGGGCCGAGGGGCCCTGTGGTCGATCCGGTCTGGTGCAATAACCACAGGGGGAACTATCAATATTGGGACAACTTAAAACTACTTATAACTAAGGCAGGTGCTGGTGGGCTGGTGGCTGGTGGGCTGATGACTGGTACGACTAGACTACCGGGGCGGCCTCTCACACAACCTACAATGGGTGCTGGCGGACTTACGCGGAAGAACTCTCTCGGTGGTGATGCGGAGTTGAGCACAGCGACACACAGCAATCGGTAGACGCTGGCTATGTTGATCGTAGGTATGAGGTAATATATAAAAAAAAGTGACTTACGAGAGACTGTTGTGTAGTATAAAATAATATTTATCGTCCTTTCACAATATAGGGACTTAGTATAATAATGTGTGAGTAATAAGGCTCACTGCCTTATAATAATATAAACGATTGCGCTCAATGCAATTTAAAAACAGTATAAAAAACAAACCGCTGCAATAGCGGGAACAAAGATGTTCGAAAAAACGACAACAGTAGTGAATAATAATAATAATAAGGGCGTTGGCCGCAAAACAATAATAATAATTTTCAAGTGATATGAAAAAACAGCGAAAAATGATAATAAACATATGTGGCAAATATCGACCAATAATTGTTCGACAGAAAATAATATATATATACAAAGAGAATAAATAACAATATTATAAGTGGTATTAAACTGTTTTATTCATACCGTAAAAAAAAATGAATACGTTATTTTTAGTTATTACTGTAATTAAGGTATACAATTATTATTATTTAATCATCAGGGGAAACAACAATTCATAATAAATTAAAATTGTGTGCAGCTATGACAAAGATATCGATGGACAAAATATAAAATATTAAAAAAAAAAAAATTAACAAACTACACCCTCACAAACCCGACCTTGTCCAACATTTAGGTATAACAAATCTAGAAAGAATATTAAATTGTATTTCTTGGTCTATGGTTACATCTGAAGTTAATCAGTTATTAATTAATAATATTTTATGGACTGATGAAAGTAAATTTACTAACAAAGTATATTAAATAAAGAAAATCATCGTTATTGGTCGGGTGAAAATCCGCATTGGGCTGCTCCTATAAACTCCTAAACATTTATTTAAAGTTTTTTTGTACCATATACCACTCTTCTCTTTATCACATAATATCTTATAATATTAATATTTATTGAGGCAGCATTAGCCATAACTAAATTAAGTTGATGTGCGTAACAGTGTACATAATTAGCATTAGGATAATTTAATTTAATTTTAGCCTAAACTCCATTAATATTTTCACTAGTCGTCGTTCGGATCCACTAACTCCGAGCGGACGAATATTAACTCCAACAAGTTGGTGCCTGGAATATTCGTCACGCTTCAGTGCCAGGAGTGGATCTTATTGGCAGACTAGGTTTACGGAAGTACATCTAGCTGAATACATGCCATGCGGAACATATATTGTGTCACAAATGTGTTTTAAATTATTGGCGTATTAGCTAATAAAGCATCCATATTAAGTTCTTTATTTTTCAATGTTTCTAGTACCAATTTATCTAAAGCAGAAATAAAACTAAATATATTATTATATGCCATTTAACTGATCTTTTTTTCTTTAGAATTGCCAATTGAACAATCAGGGGCATAATAATTTTGACTCATGTTTAACTATTTTTATGTAAAACTTAATTTAATTCCAAACAATGAAGAAAATAACACGTAATTTAGTTCATACCAATATTTATTAAATATAGAACTCTCACACTCATTTTTACATTGTTTTAACCAAACAATCATTTTTTTTCATTTTTTTTTTTGTAGCTATCATCGATGGCACGATTTTGTTTTTTATTTAAACGTACATCAAACTTTCTTTTTTTTTAAAAGACACTCCAACAATCAAATTTACATCAGCTTCAGAAGATAGGACATTTATTCATCAATATCGGAAATATTATTATTATTATTTACAATACCTTTATTAATATTTAAATTAATTTCTGTCCCCTAAATAGTATTTATCAGAGCGTCATTTCAGTTTTTGAGAGGAGGGTGCAAAAGTTTTGATCGGCCCATAATAAAAAAATAAAATAACTCGCTAACAATTACATTTTTAACCCAATATGAATAGCCTTCTTAGTCAGTGCTCGAAATGGACCGGAACGCACCGGAACGCAGTCGGAATCGTAAAAAAAATACGTTTATCGTTCCGGTTCAAACAAATTTTTACTGTACCTACCATATTTCTGTAAAATTTAAACATTTTTCAGAATTGTGCATTGTAAAATATTTAATAAACGACAAACGACCGCAACGCATTAGTAAATTTATTGCTTATCTTTAGATAATCGTTGTCCGTCGATAGTGTAGTTTGTCTATATTCACACGATACGTATCTATGTGTATTTTTAACGTGCGATAAGAAATACTATGGAACGGTGCATACGACGTTTTGACATCCCCACGTGCCTGCAGTTTTGTACATACGTTACCGAAAGTTAGCCGGAAATTCTTTATCAATCGTAAAAGTTTTGATTTTTCTGAGTGGCAGCAAACCATGTGATCATATTGATACTCGTATGTTTTGATTAGCGTTTAGTATCGTTTAAGCTGCAGTAATACATGTATTATATTTTTCCGATCATTAATTACATTAGTTTATAGCGTGTATTATTCCGTGCGAAAAATATGAGTTCTTCTTTACTAAATTGGGTAAATAAACGTTCTAAGTCCAATGATGAATGTGATAATTCGGCAAATAAAAAACTGTGCGTTGAAAGTGAACATACATCATCTAACAAAGAATCAAATAAAAATATGGAACTTCACGAAACTAGTGACTTGCCCGAATGTTGGAATAAAGGTCAGTACGAAAATTTCAAGACTCTAAATAAGTGGCTAGTAGTTAAAAATAAAACATTAGGTTGTTTGATTTGTAAAAATATAACAAATTTAGGATTATCTGTTGTTGATAATCAACAAACCTTGGCAAGACTGTTCTATAATTTTGAATGGAAAGTCAAAAGAAACTTAAATGTCTTGTTTGAGAAAAAAAATATTTGAACACAAAAAATCTAACGCTCATCTTAGAGCAGTAGAATTACATAAACAATCAAAAGAAAAACAAATAGAAAAAAGTTTCGAAAATGCATTGAAATCAAAGTTCTCTACTACTGAAAAAGTTTTTAGAACTGTTTATAAAATTGTAAAAACTCAAAGGCCTTTTGTTGATTTACCAAATGAAATAGATTTACAAGTTTTAAATGGTATAAATATGGGAAACATTTTACATTCCGATAAAACGTATGCGGATATAGCACTCCACATCGCATCAGAGATGAAAAAAATTATTTGCCAAAATATAATTTTAACTAAAACAAAAATATCTATTTTAATCGACGAATCAACTACTCTTAGTAAATTAACAACATTAGTAGTTGTTTGTGCATTTATTGAAGATTTTCCCGGTGAACCTTATACTTTTAATCTTGACTTAATTGAACTCCCTAATACCTCTGCTGAAACTATTATTATTAGTTGATTGTTTGGGTGGACACGGATTTGATTAAATTTTTTTAAATTTATGTTTTATTGCTTTTGCATGTGACGGAGCTTCTGTAATGATCGGAAAAGATTCGGGAGTAGCCACGCGACTTAAAATTCAATTTCCTAAATTATTTGGCATTGTTCAAATCACCGTTTGGAACTGGCAGTAGGTGATGTTGTTGGCGAAGTTTATGATATAAACCATTTTAAAATATTTATGGATAAACTTTATACTATATTCCATCAGTCACCTAAAAACCAAAACGAGTTAAAAAAAGCTGCTAGTTCATTAGAAGTACAAATCTTGAAAATTGGTAGAATTTTGTCAGTTCGATGGGTAGCATCAATCAAACGGACAGTTAATGGAGTCATAAATAATTTTTCTACTTTGTGTGAACATTTCAACTTGGCTTCAATGAACTCTACCAGAGACTCTAAAGAAAGAAGTAAATACTGTGGATTGTTGAAATGATAACAAGTATAGAATTTGTTAGTAATTTAAATACCATGTCTGATGCTTTAGACGAATTAGGAGATTTATCAGAATATTTAAAAAACGTAGTATTACATTGGTAGAAGCTGATAAATCTATAAGAACAACAATACGTGTATTAGATTCTATGGCAACCGATCCAGGTCCAAAATTAACTGACGCATTAAAAGAAATAAAAAACGAAATGTCGTATAAAAATGTAATATTACACAGTGGCAATGTTTTTAAAATAAATTCTGCACAATTTTACAAAAGCCTAGCTAATAATTAAAATCTAGAATGATGACTTCCAGTTCATCAAATGTCAGTCGTAATGAAAAACATCGCCAAGACAATGAAAAATCCTTTAAAAACTTACTTGATAATATTGAAAAATTGAATCAAAAAAATTGGCCACTTTCGAATGATGGGCAAATAGAAAACATACAATTTGGTGACTGTAATATTCGTAATTTATGTCAACAATTTCAAATTGATGAAAAAAGCACTATTCAAAGTTTTAGAATTTATAAAATGGACTTGGGCAAAAAGGAAATTCCAGAAGATTTGAAACCTCTTTATAAATCAATTGCAACGATTCCAACGATTGCCCTAAACACTCCACTTTTCACCAACTTCATCGTGTTGTTGATTTAATTGCGACCTCCCTCGAAACAAAAAAATACTGTTCTGCATTATTTCTAGACGTCGCCCAAGCATTTGACTCGGTCTGGCACTCTGACCTACTGTACAAATTAAAAAAAAATCTTTCCTGCGCCATACTATTTCCTAGTTAAGTCATATATCGAAAACAGGACCTTCAGTGTTAAAATAGATTCCACTCTCTCCGGCTCTTGTGACATACTCGCTGGCGTCCCTCGAGGAAGTGACATCGCACCATTCGTGTACATCCTATTCACAGCGGACATTCCAACCACCGAAAACACCCACATGGTCACTTATGCTGACGACACAGCTATCTTAGCTTCACACCCCGATCCACTCATCTGTACTCACCTTCTCCAAAACCATCTCAACGTGCTATCAAAATGGTGTAACACCTGGAAAATTAAAGTGAACGAACTTAAATCTACTCACATAACTTTCACCCTCCGACCAAAGGACTGCCTTGAAGTCTCATTCAACAACTCACAAATCCCTCACTCCAAGCTAAATACCTCGGTCTGCTACTTGACAGGAGACTCACCTGGGGTCCCCATCTCAAATCTAAAAGAAAACAACTCAACTCTCGCTTACACCTCATCAGACCTCTCCCAAAATCTAATATGAACGTATCTAATCGATTACTTTAATTTATCTATATATTAATAACTTTTATGTTAATTTTTTTGAATATTTGTAACTGAATAATATTTATTATTTTATTTACATATTGGTAATTTTAATTTTGATTTTTAAATATTTCAATGTTAGTATTTATTAAAAAATAATTTCTGTTATAATTATACTGTTCTATATCAAAATGAGTCTGAATTGTTATGTTAAAAGTTTAAGTTTTAAGTTACTGAAATGTTAAATGTTAAAGTTACTTTTATGTTGAATTTACATAATTTTATACTTTAAAATTTTCATTTCAATATTTTTATGCTTGCCAAGTTAAGGGTTAATTTGCTCTGAAAATACATAGGAAGAGTTGTTTAAAACTATAACAAAATATCTAAAAATCATAGAACACTAGCTCATTATAAATAATTGATTTTTAAATTATGAAAAAATTAGTATAATATTACGTTTATGGAAAACAAATACGTTACCAAACAAAAAAGATTTCATACTACATGATAATACTTGTAATACCTACGGGCTACGATATAAATTGCCAATGTCAGAAAATAAATATTATGAATAACTTTAAATATTCGGATATTAAAATGTGCTTAAACAGTCAAACATGAAACGAACAAATTAATTCAATATCAGAAAAAACTAGAAAAATTATTCAAATAATGAAAGAATTTTCAGATAGCTTAAATAGGAAAGACTTAAGATTAATTTACTTAGCACTGATAGATAGGCTGGGGAAGGTCTTATGATAACGCTCTCTCTCGATTATAAACTAGTCAAAATACCCTATTTAAGATCACTTAAAATTATGATAAAACATACATTACAAAACAACTATATAAAGATTTTAATGTTCTAAATATCAAAAAATTAAATTTGAAATCAGCATTCATTTTCTTAAAAAAACATAATAATTCACAGACCACAATCCCCATGACATAGTGTTGGAACCAGGCTCGCTAAAAATATTATGCAATACTGTGGCCTCATAAAACAATATGAATTTGTTGGTACAAAAATTCTAAACTTAATATCAATTCACTTACACACATTACCACTACATAGGTTTAAGATGGACTTTACGAAGTGGCTTCTTTGTGTATTTAACAATAGCTTGTTAACATAAAATACCATATAAACATAATATATAGTATTGTTTTTTGTGAATTTATATTATTTACAATTTATAATTTCTACTAATGTTTTATGTCCTAATTATTAGCATCTCAAGTTTATAAATTATGATTTTTATGGGACAGTAGACATATATTTTTCTTTTTATTATATAATCAATAATTTAAAAAAAAACTATTCAAATATGTTACTAATAATTATTATACTTGAGTACACATAATAACTCCTGGTCCTACACACGAGATTACCTACTCAGTGAATCCCAGTATTATTTTCTGGGGAAATAAACTAAATAATAGTAATATGTAAAACTGGATTATCTGAATGAAACCCGAAGAAGTGGCAACCCTATGTGGCTATGTGTGACCCGAGTTGACAAAAACTACATGTATTAAAACGACATTTAATGTGTTTTTAGTTGTATCGAGTTTATAAGTAGTAAAATTAAAATTTCTTGATATAAGTTATACAATTATAAACTAAAGTGAGGTGTAGGTCGTTTGAGCAGTTTCCAACAGCTTGTCAGTCTTCTTGAAAATTATATTTGTCAGTATTATAAATAAAGAATAGATGAATTTTAAGGGGTTCCCGTATAAATAAATAATAAATGTACATCACTTATATAAGTATAGAAGCATACAATAGTATAGGAGTATTTCATATTAATACAAAAGTATTCACATCGGTATTTGGGAGATACAATTGTGGTGCCCCATATTTTAAAAACCATCCTGAAGTGGCCAAACGTTTTTACTGGATATGAGCATAAAAGACTTACAAAAATACACTAACACTGACATAAACTACAATGTGTACATTATTTTGTAAAATACACAAAGATAAATTCTTTCGACTAACGTGGAATGCGAGTACGGCAGATGTTCTTTTTCTACTCTGATAAGATTAATGGCATTTAGTATTGTTCACATTATAAAATCGGTGGTATTATTATTATTACTATACACACTTTTCCATTATATTAATAACGATAATGCATTTTTGACAGTTTGTACCGTAGAGGGTAGCCTATGGAAATGCTGGTCAGATGTATACATCTATATAAAAGACATACCTAACAATAAATGGTTATACTGCCTATATTTTATTTTAAACAGTTTCAAAGACATCATTGAATTATCAATCCACGACCGGCGCCGTCAAGTCGCCTCGCATTAAATAACCTGCATAACTATTGATCAGATAGGTGGGACATTGAACAAATAATATATGGTTGTACTGGCTGTATTTTATTTTTGAGTTTTAAAGACGTCATTGTATTATCAATACACAACCGGCGCCATCAAGTCGCCTCGCATTAAATAACCTGCATAACTATTGATCAGATAGGTGGGATATTGAACAAATAATATATGGTTGTACTGGCTGTATTTTATTTTTGACAGTTTTATAGACGTTATTGTATTATCAATACTCGACCGGCGCCATCAAGTCGCCTCACATTAAATAACTTGTATGATTACTGACCAGGTAGATGGGACACTGACCAAATAATGTTTGGTTGAATACTGAAATAATATGATTTTTCTGTTGAATAAGAGCAGAAAAATATTTTTACTAATTTAAACGACTTCATGTTTAGTATGATGTTAGAAAAAATTACAAAGCATTGCAGAGTCTGCAATGCAGACACTACTAACACATAGTATGTTTTATGTATTAGATAAACTTGACAGTTATTAACATTATTTCTTTAGAATTTTCTAAAATTATTTATATTATTATATTTTTATTAATTTAACCTTAAAAAAATATAAAACAAAATAATATCTTATTCAAAATTAAGGGTGGTTAAGAAGGGTGAACGGTAATAATGATGGTAAGGATGAATTATTTATAATCGCTCTGGTAATCAAAATACTTCGTACGCCACTCCACGCCGACTGACCAGTGTAAACTATATCATGTATATAGTATATTTGTATATAGTACTCAACAGGAAGTTGCCATGGTCACTGAGCAAATCCTATGAGTGCTAGAGTGTGGGTGGTGTGTGTAAACTTATAAGTGTTATAACTAGTAAACAGATAGGTAACTCGAATAAAAAAAAAGGTAAATAAATGGATATTAATATATTATATAATAAGCCCAACCAAAATGCCGGTTTTGCACAACCAGTGATAGTAATAATAATAATAATAATATGTAAAAATAACAATACAATAAATAACTCACGGCTTTGTCGGTACACTGTTGGACAGCTGCTACCTATGTCTATGTACCAAATAAAATTCACACCTATAAATATAGGTATAATTAGAACGATATAAATGAATACCTAATAATATAGCGACAGATTATGACGCCAAATATATATAATAATAATATAATCTCAACGTAGCGATTCGCGCGTGTATAATAAATAAAGAAAGAAAATGTGGCGATTAGCGTACACACAATAATATGATATAAAAAACAATATAGTGAGTGGTGAACACATTTCTATATGGATTACGAAAATACCAATAATAATAAGGACAAATAAAATTACTCACCAAGTCTCTGGAGCCACCCCTGCGTGCAGGTCGGAGGAAACAATAGAGTAATTATATTAGAATAATAAATATACCAGATGATCGATTTAACGTAAGTTACACATTATTTCAAAAACAATTATTGTTTTTTAATATTTTTTTATTTTCATTTATTTTAAAAGTATAAATGGGCTTTACTGAGCAGGCTCGTGTGGAGACCTATGAGAACTCTTTAACAGTGTTTTTCTCAATATGATGTCTGTTATTTACATAGGTTTTAATTCTATAATATATATAGGTAGGTAATTGTAATAGTAATATGTATTAATTTTAGGAATTTTAATCTAGACTCAAGTCATTTGATGATATTTTGTAGATAGAAAATTGTTTTCCGTGGATATTTTATGGAAAGTGTGATGTTGGCTTGATGATGTACACTATACATGGTCCGGACATCAATATAGGTACTTATTTTTAAGTTGTAATTAATATTTTCTTCAAATAAACTTCGATTTATATTAGGTATATTGTTTCCCCATTTAGAACGTTTTCAGATTTAATTTGGCTTTTATTCATTTCTATTAAAATTAAAACAATTGAATAAGTAAATTCCAGAAAAGTTAAGATTAATTTAAAATAAAACAAATTACTAAATAAATACATTTTATGTAATTATTTTTTCCAATATCTGTATATATATTATATATATATATAAATATATTTTAAAATATTTATAACCAAAAGTTATTGTTATTGAAATAATAATAGTAGTAATATTAAGTTGGTAAGATTTTATCGGAATTTCGTTTTAAATTCCATAAACAGTTTATGGCTTAAATAATAACGACCTGCTGCTGCGTTTTAGAAAATGTATTGTCGTCTGAATTTCGACATCATGCGTATGAGCACCGAACGTGTGCGTGCGGGTACAAATTCTTTTATTATTGTTTGGCGAGCGGTAGGGCTGCAAGCCTGTGATGTTATTTCTAAATGCCGGAGGTGGTGGGAAACAGCTACCACCACTACCGCCATCGAGTTGGCGTATAAAATTATTTTTCGGGTGGTGTATCACAACCAGTGCGCATTCCACACACCACCTTGTTCGCTACTACGCCAGTCTTCCTAGCACGTTTTTTCAACTATCCGGATATTTAATTTTATTCACGCCATTTGTTTTTCTGATATTATTTCTTTGTTTTCTCGACTTGCAGTAACAAAAAGGCAACACTATGATGCCAATAGCTGTTTTTATGATAACAACCATCATCAGTATTATCAGTGGCGGAGCCGACACGCAAACTAATTTGCCAAGAGGTAAATACATATATTAATTTTCTCATTTCATTTTTTGTTACATTATAACTGTAATATTATTCTGGTTATTGTTTATGAAAAACATTTTTACAATTTTGATGAAAGTATTAATTTGCGATGATATGTGTTCCATCACCTTTTGAAGTACTAAAAATAGTTAGATTTTTACACTTCAACATATTTTATGGTAGTAAACTGAATATAATTGTCATTAAAATAATCAAAAAATACCTCTTTTAGAATAGAGTCTAAAACAATGATACAACTAAAATTCGTGTACCTATATATTAAATTCGTGACTATTCGTTCACCGCGGCGGTGCGGATATATGATATTACATAATAGGTACACGATAATATTTTTCCATTATGGTTTGGTTTAACTTAAAATAACTGCTAATAAACTTATTATTTTTCGAATGAACTAATAAAATGTATTTAAGAATACCTCATAATATTTCCATTCGTATAATTATATCACATTTCGGTTTAATCTTTTAGAAAAAAATAACACAAATAAATTATAGGTATTAAGAATTTACCATACATTCACTGCAGCAAACGTGTGTAATATTGTTTTGGTGATGTAATATTGTCCGCGGTAGGCCGATCGCAGTTTGTAGAACATTGAGTTAAACATTTTTTTTTTTTAAATTGAGTTTAAAAAAAAAAAAGAAAAGAACTCAACACATCGGTTACAAATGTGAGCGTTGTCACTTTATTCGAAAAATAATAAAACTAAAATAATTTTTCTCATGATACCCCTATCTAAACCATCATAAAAATCAAACCAACTGATTAACTTTTATTTATTGTGTATTATAGTCACTCCAAAAATCTTAAATGGATGCCCATCACTTGAATCTGCGGTATATCAAGTAAGCGTGACAAATTCGAATACGACGTTGAATGGTGGTTGTGCCTACATCAACTACAATTCTAGTGGCAAAATGAGACAATCATTCAGCCTGTGGTTTACAAGTATAGAAAATGTCGAGCAACGTTGCCAAAAACAGGGTAAGTATATCAAATTATAATTTTGGTGAAATAAAGGATTCTGCTCTGTAGCCGTAATTAGGAGAGCTTTTCATGTTTAATAATAATAATAAAACACATAATAACGTGAATTATTTAATTGAAAATTAATATTATCAAGGCAATATACAATTTTCCAATATTTCACATTTTCCGTAAAATATCATATATATGCCAGTACGAGTATGTAACATCCAGCTAAAAAGTTCAATATCATACTTGATGATGCCGCACTTAATACTTGTTACAAAAATAAAAAATAAATAATCATGTAGGTACCTAATTAAAAATGTTCAGTTTAAAAAAATAATAAATACAAATTGTAAATATAGATCTTTTTATTTTGTATGTTATTTTCTAATGATTTTACAAGACATAAAAAGTACTTATACGATATTATTATTAAATTTATAATATTAACGAAGCTACTCCATTAATTTAAACCAACGAATTAATTAGTTTTTAAACCACATATATTTTTTATCAAACTTTAAAGACATTCAATAGTTTAAATATAATATATTATATTACATTCAAGATCCACAAATTATCCCTGATACTGGTTGACAGTTGTAACTCTCTTCAAATAAGGTAATTAATGTATAAAGTAGAAACCGTTTATAATGACGTTCAAGGGACCAAAGAAAATGGGTCATAATAACCGGTTATCATTATATTATAACCAAAATAACGAGAAAAAAAATTGTAATTTCAATACATATTATTATTATTATTTATTTATGCAATGTATAATATAGAAAAAAAAGTAACGATAAAAAAATTTAATTATATACATATTTAAATTGAATTTTGTAAAAAAATCACGCTCTATTTTTTTTCTAGTTCTTCAAATTTATCTTTGGACTTACGTTATTCAGAGCCATATAATTTGCTAACATTTTTTCTGCATTGATAAATCTTCATCGGGAATATCAGTTTCTTCACCATTATCGTCTTCCTCGGGTTCTCCGGGTTGGTTAATCAATGAAGAAATAATTTCTTGATTACTTAATGGTTCTGAAGTTAGCACATCATTTATTAAAGTTAACATATTCATTTGTGTTTGGGAACTTATTGTTCTCCTTGGACCGCTTATTATAATATTGCATTATTGAAACCAGCGTGATGAAAACAATTTCGAATTGTAATTTCTGATACTTTTTCCCTAGCTTTAAAAATCAGTAATATATACCATCTAATACGCTGATATTCGTTTCAATTTTGTTTTCAATATTATTGATCATATTTAGCACCAAACTTTTTCGAAAATAAGTTTTTATACATTTTATTACGCCTTGATCCGTTGGTCGAAGCACAAAGTACAATCACTGGGTAAAAATACAAGGTTAAAGTAAAGTCATTATAGATAAAATATTGGTCCAATATAACCAAAAATAATCGTCATAACATCCTTATAGTTATTATATAGACGTCATAATAACTGATACAAATTAGTACATACAATATAGAAGTTTTGCCGGGACCTTTAATCTAAGGTCATTACACACAATGTCACTACAACCGGTGTTATTATAAACGGTTTCTACTGTAATTTAATATTATACATTCACACCACACCATATTTATTGAGATCTTATAATTTGTTTTATCGTTGCGGGCACATTATTCAGGGATCGAATATTTGAATTTTTACTGCCTGGAAAAATCACTTTCGCCAACAGAAGACACCAACGATGGACGTATGAAGTACGAGTATATAGCGTTATATGATGGAACACCTAACAAGACGGGAAACCCTGATCACAGGTGTGCTGTAAGTATATTTTATTTAAATTCATTAATAATTTACTTAATAATCAGATCGATTATCCCATTTTTCAATTTAACTGCATAATTAGTCCATTTTTGGCTAAAAATGTAATTTCCTTTAATCTGAGCTTGCTTAAATAATATTGGTTAATTTTTTTTCATTATCTCATCCTCATTCATCGCAGTTGTACAAGACAGGCAATGAAAGCTCCACTACATTGCGGATGGCGGTTAGCGAGAACGATTCGTGTAAAGGCTTGTTAAACATACTTTCCCACCCAAAGATGAAGATTCCCCAGTCTAAAAATGGGTCCATGTTGCTATTTTTTAACAAGACTAGAGTCGATAAGTTTGAAGCAACAACTCTGGCTGATACGACGACTACTACTGAGTCAATAGAATCAATATCCAAGCGGTTCGAGAGACGGGGCTACATCCTTCAAAATTTTGGAAATCGACCCAACCCATTTCATTCCAGAGGAAAAAGGTTAGTCTAGTAACGAAAACGCCTCATCACTTATATATATATATATAGTATTTTAGAATAAATATAGTACCTATATCACAGTGACATGTCTAGTACTATTGCCTATAACAGTAATTTTTAAATTTGAAGTACGCTGTAGAAGTAGTTCAATAGTTGTTTAGTAAAACTCACTACTGCTATAAGCAGTACTATTTATAATGGTTTTATACGGTAGAGAATTTTCTACTGCGCAACAACGACTCAACGGATCATTGGGCACTGTATTTTAAAATCAAATTTCTCTTTTAAGTACTTGCGGTTTATAATAATATATTATCAGTAATATTATTAACAATTAAAGTGACTTTATGAATGGTTTGGTGGAAAAATAATAAAATAGACTGTCCATCAATAATAATGGGCTGAAAAAGTGATGTCGTATATCCAAAGCAGTCTTGTATGTAGTATTCAAATAAATGTATTCGTAGTTATATTAACTTAAAATTAAATAGTTATATTTGAATACTGTTTTTGTATTTGGAAACTATTTTAAATATATTTTTGAAAAAGTATACAAATACGTATTCTAAATACTTTTTTTCAAACCAGAAAAATAGTTTTAAATTTATAACAAGACCTTTTTCTATTATTAATCGGGAAAATTATAAATTATGGATATTAATTTAATTAATTAAACGAAATATAATAGGTCCATGATTTGATTATATTAATTTTAAACACCGTAGTGTTTTATCCCGTATGGCCCGTATCGCATGTGGTTTTTGTCTTGTATTGATGTATTATTATTTTTAACCGTTAATTCCAACCATTCCAAAACTGACTGGCTAGCAGAAAAAATAAGTATTCGAATACCTGCTATAAGAATACTTTTTTAAATATTCGAATATGTATTCTGAATACCTTAATTCTCATTTATTCGAATACATATTCATATAAAATAAAAGTATTTTTTACAAGACTGGTCCAAGGGGTATTATGGATGATATTTAGTAATTGAATAATAAACTATACATATAATACTATTTGATTAGCGGTACTAAAAAAACCATTGAATGCGTTGCTGTTTTAATCAATTTTTTTTTATTTACTCAAAAAGGGAACAACGACATGCCTTATCTTACATAATTGGTGGAGATGGCGGAGATGGCGGACGAGGTTCAGTCATGTTTCTCCATGGTTCACAGTTAGCTATGAATGAAAAAGATGATAGCACAAACACGGCCACAACAACCGAGGATAAAAATAGGTTACGTCAATCATTAGAAATCAAGCACATGCAAATAAGACGCAGGCGCTCGGCATCAAGTGTGAAGTCAACATCTAAAACCGATGTTCCAGTGTTGGCGGGCATTAATCCGTTTTCTTTAATTCTTGTTAATCGTGGGCACAATAATAAAACGGGTTCTATAAAACCACTTGGCTTATGGGACCAAATTACGAAATTATTTATAGATTAATTAACTATTTTATTTGAAGTATTTGTTGCAAATCAGCATAATATTATTTTATATTTTATCTATTATAAAAATATTCTACAGTTCAAAATAAAAATTTTCGACAATAAACAAAATGGGTATTTTATTTATTTTATAGTGAGTATACACGAACATTTATCAACTTTTTTTTAGCTATAATAAAATTAGACTTGTAGATATTATTTTGTTAATTTTGATAATAATATTAAAACAAAATATTATAAAAATAAGATACCTACTGAAAAAAAGAATTATTTATGTTATTAAGAAGTTTTATTGGATCGAATAAAATTAAAAACAAATTTAAAATTTGTATGTGATATTCAATAAATCAGAACTTTATAGAACATATTATTATACTTTGTTACTTTTATTTTCATCCAATGCCAATATAGAGACATTTTAGAATTATTTTTTCTTAATTTACTTTTAGATGTTTTAAACTTAAGCCATAATAAGCATTATGTGAATCAAATACTTAAAAGGTAGTATAATGTATAAAAGGCTTCTTAAGTACTTCACCCCTTCCCTCTTTCAAATAGGACTGATAATTCTATTTTCTTAAGCATTTACTAAATAGTTAGTAATTAAATTAAATTGTATTTCAAAAAGAAGGTTGAAACCGATGCGTATTATTATACGAACTGTTTATTTTTTTTTGTTTGACCGTCGTAATTTTTTTAGTTGTAAATATTTAATATGTAACATTTTAGTTCATTTCTGGTAGACAATTAATGAAATGTAATAATATTGATATATTGGATTATTAGAAATAGAAGTAGGTATATCAAAAGTAAATAAAGGAAAGGTAACCATTACCCTGAATATTCTATACTCGACTCATGTGACATAAACTCAAAGATATAACATTACCAAAAAAGTTCATCCAATATCGCATAGTGTAATTTTTAAATTTTATCATATTTGTGTATTATAGATTTAATGCTTGATGATGTAATATTTACCTATATTATAATTATGTTGTTTTTAAATTACTATAGACTAAACTCACACAAAGATGGCTTGATAAAAACACAAGCTGAAATAGCTTATCAATTTTATTGTACTGCTGTTGTACCTACGACTGTATCGTGTGCACATTACAATTCACTAGACTATGTAGGTATTTCTTTAACAACTGTCGAGAGCGATTAAAATTATTATTCACCTTTAACTGTAATGAGACGTATCAAACATATAATAATTAACTCGCAGCATACTTTTACAATTGCAAAACGATCTCATTACATTTAAATTATATTATAATAAACAAATTAATTTAACATGTAACTGTGCAGCCAATATATTCAACATTCATCAATATAAATTAAAATTGAATTACTTTTTACAAAATATTAATAATTATAAAATAACAAAAAAAATACTAAGGCACAATTTTTTTTACTTATGTTTAAAGTTAGTATTTTGATAAAATTCATTAAAATCTCAAAAATGTACAAGCTATTTTGTTAATAGAAATTCATAAAATTGTTATTTTATTATCTAAGATTTGAAAATGTAATACAAGGTTCTTTGGTTTTTAGCTTTAAAAAAAAAAAAATCTACCATAAAACCGAATTCATTTTTTATGATTATTTGAAGTTTACACATTTTTATAACCTTAGATATTCACCCATGAAATAATTATTTCTCCTCAAACAATTTTTGATATTTTGTAATACTTGTATTTTAAAATAAATAATACTCGTAAATAAATAAAATAACATTATACATCACTTGAAATTTTCACCAAATGATTATATTATTATTTTTATTTTAATACAATTTTCAAAATTCTTTAACTCTTTTTGAGCTACATATAGGTGTTACCGGAAAAGTTGACATTCAGTCAGTGTTGACAATGACTAGTCAATAACGATAAGGCCTGATTTAGTAAGGAATTAACGTCAATATCTAGTCATTTATGACAATTCCTAATGAAAGAAGGCATTGATGATAATATTAAAAATCGAATAATATATTATATTATTTATGAGCTATTTAGGATAAATCATAATCTTAAATTCTTAATCTTTATAATAATAATAATATATTATAAATTATAATACTTATTAGCTATTTATTATAAATCATAATCTTAATCTTTATTGTTACACGGTAGACTGTTATGACACTTAGAGTTACATAATCTAGTAGATGCACGACAAGCACATCTATTGGTTTTACACTGTGTTTTACAGTGGCATATCGTAAAACCTTGGGATCCAGAAATGCTGTTAAAGGCAGCTGCTTCACGGAGAGTTATTTCTCCTCCCTCTTTCAATTTGCTTACAACCGTTTCAAGATCTAGAAGCTTCTCCTTGCATGGGTTGATTTCTGTCCTGGTATATTTATGTTTCAGAAATCCATTTTCTGTACCTATAAAAATAATAATAATAAATAATAAAAAAAAATAATATAATAAAATATTAAATTATATTAAGTTGTTTAAAATAATTATACAATTAATGCTTACATAATTTATATAAATTATCTTTCACATCAGTTATAACTGCCAATACATTTCGTGGAGAGCCACGAGCTCGGTCAACATCAGGAATAGATACGCACAGATGTTCCTACTTCAAATTCAGGGTATTTTGAATTAGATGTTTTTACCATTTTTTTCGCTTGTTTCTCTAAACATTTAACAGATAATGCTCGTTCGTGTTGAATTTTCTGCTGTCGTTGATTAACTATAAAATTATTTATATTAAAATAAAATATACACTATAGTAGACATTAATTTTATTGTTTCGTACTAAGTTCTGAGTTATTTTCAGTTCCTGGTTCATTTTCTTCAACTTGTGTAGTATGACATTGTTCAGAGTCCAGTGAATCTGAACCAAGATGGTCATTCTGAGCTTCACAAACTTGTAAAATATTCTCAATATCTTCTTCAGATTGTAAGCAGTCTATTTCATTCATAGGTAAACCTATTGACGCTACACCTAATCGAGCTGAACATCCAAACATTGCCTCATACGGTGATCTTCCAATACCTAAAAATGTTATCTTATTAAATGTATAAAGGTAATATTATGTTTTTTACGATTGCGCGTGAAATTAGATGCGAAGTTGCCAACTTTTTATTAAAATTTAAAAAAATTATTATCATTGAAAAAATTATAAAAAAATTTGTTATTAATTGTCGTATATGTTGTTATTTTATTTATTTCTAATAACATAATAGACGTGCGTTATACGAAAATTAATCAGTCAAAAATAGTACAAAAAGTTACAAATAGTACAAATATTATAAGAAATATAATTATTTAAATAATTCTTACCTGAATGAAAAGCGCGATTTTTTCGGAACTGTATAAATTTTAATCCAGACGGCCAATCACTACTTTTGTTCTCGGCCATCCATGTAGCCAACATATCCTCCACATCTCGATTGGCGCGTTCGACAGAGCCCTGGCTCTGACTATGTCGAGGTTTTCCATGAACAATTTTTACATCACCCCACATAGCATGAAGTTCGTTTATAGTATTATTAACAAACTCTCTTCCATTGTCTGAGTGCAGTATGGCTGGTGCTCCAAATGTTGTATAAATATCTAGTAAATTATGTGCAACTTCTTCCGCACGTTTTGTTTTTAATGGTTTAAGTACAACGAACTTTGTTAGATGGTCTTGGTAATTCATTATAAATCGGAAATCATTTACACTCTGTGATTGCATATCTAAAAATTGTTGTCGTTACGTTTCGATTCAATTAATAATAGAATTGCATTATCAAATTGTATGCGCATTTCATTTAAATCCATTTTTAAGGAGTTTGTTGAAAAAAATAACAATGTTATTAGTTAATGCACAAACAGTACTGTACAGTGTACAGTCACTTTGGGTTAAAAACGATAACATAAAACAGGATAAGTAATAAGTAATAATATAGATAGCTATGTTCCATAATCAGATCGATTACCGATAAAGCGCGGTGTCGATATTCGACATATTATTTATTTTCGATGTTCGGATTTATAACATTGCCTAATATAATACGGAAATGTTGATAAAACTACGAAATATCCAA
Source organism: Rhopalosiphum padi (assembly GCF_020882245.1). Taxonomy (NCBI): domain Eukaryota; kingdom Metazoa; phylum Arthropoda; class Insecta; order Hemiptera; family Aphididae; genus Rhopalosiphum; species Rhopalosiphum padi. The sequence continues at coordinate 45,252,916 of NC_083599.1, forward strand.
CATTGTCTAATCTTTTCAGCCATTGTCAACAATGACTAGGATATGCCGACAATTCCTGAATTTTCATCTATTCCGGTAACATAGGCATGACAAATATTCAAGTATTTAGTTTGTTTTTTTTCCATAAATGGTTCAAAATTTTTGAAAATTTAATACAAGATCCTACATAACTTACTTTTTATGTGTATAAAAATATTAAAAATACATAAGCGCAATTTTTTATAAGTGCATTAGAAGTACCTATGAGCTACACTACATTTTAGTCCTCTAAATTGTGTTTATACATATAATCTACTTAAATAATAAATAATACTTAAAACATTTAAAGTTTCCCATGATGAACATGATGGTTAACTATTAGCACCAGTTACTACACACTACACCATTTATTTTTTTTAGCGTATCTAGACAAACATGTATCTTAATAAATAATAATAATTACATAACAAAATATTTTACAAATACAAAAACATCTAATAATATAAAATTCCTAATTAGCAAATTATAAGAGTCAGGATTCTAAATAGTCTAAGCCCTCTAAGCTAATAGAAAGGTTTAATTTACTATAAATTATTATTTATTTAATTAATAATTTTAGAAATTGATATTGTACATTTTCAATCTGATTAATATAAAAAACTTAAGATGGTGATCAAACTTAGAAGTGAAATGTTTAGTAACTTCAGTTAATACATTTTAATTTTACTTTCTTGATTTTTAATCAAGTAAGTATGGTAATTGAAATGAAAAAAGTCTGAATTTTTAAAACTTCAAGAATTTTCAATAAATAGGAAAATGATAAAAATGTAACTCAGTTGTAATGAGTAGCTGGATAATTAAGCTAGCTTTAACATAAAATATTAATGAGAGAGATCCGATATCACACCCAAGCGGTATAACAATTTGAATCCACAAAAACGTTGGCGTAAACAGTCTCAAAATTTCTATTTTTTAACTTTTCTCCAAAACTATTATACCTAAAAGTTGGTTGATAGCTCATTAAAAAGGGATTATCAAGTAGATACAAAATATGAGATTAAACATTTTCAAAAAAAATTAATTAATATTTCAGTTAAAAAAATAGTTATTTTAGATTACCGAAACTTGAGAATGGATTTTGTTATTTGGGGTCTTGTTAAAGTCACGTTGGCTAGGCTTCACATTGGCTGTGAAGATTTTCAGAACTTTATTTTCAATCGTTAACTCACTACAAAGCTATAAAGCTGAAAAACATAAAAAACGCCCAATAAAATGTGTGTAAAAAATGTTTTTTTGAAGCTGTAATGAATTAAATATAAAAGATAAAGTTCTGAAATTCTTCACTGCACTTTTCCTAGCCAATGTGAATATAACAAGACCCCAAACAACAAAATCAGCTCTTCGGTTTCAGAGATCTATCTCACTAAATTAAAATGAAATGAAAATAATTATACATACATATTGCATACAATTTGTCTGCTCGTTTGGTTCTCAAAATCCAAGTTTTTAAACACTTTGATTCAGAGTCTTTGGTAAAGGTGTGATAGGAAATATTTTTTGCCAAACTTTTTATAATTTTTAAACTATTTTTGCAGCATGCAACTGCGCACATAGTACCAGGCATTATAGATACAGCTAGAATATGTACCTACCACCTATGAAACATACATAGGCACAATTTTTTTTTTTAGACACTTGAAGTTAAAATTATGACAAAATTTGATATTAAAACGAAAAATAATGATAATATACTTACTTATATACCTACTAACACTTAACTTGCAAATATAAATTAAAAGTAGGTACGGACGGTCTGTATTATGTAAATACAAAATTAATATTTAACAATACTTACATTAATTATTATTTAATAATTTTTAAGATCGATTATTAATTTATTAATTCACATAGAGTAAATTGCATTCAGAATATCTGTTTACCCTATTTATTTTGACAAATTTCGTCAAAATCGCAAACCATTTGGCTTATACTATCATGATTTTATATTTCATTGAAAATAAACATTTCCAAACATAGCTAATATGAATTTTATTTTATTTAGTCGTGGGGTAGATTCAGCACAAGATCTACGAAGAAGATTCTTAATAGATCTTGGACCCAGGCGACCAGCAATTAACAATTTTAATTTGTATAATAAGTTATTAGTGATAACAATTCGATATTTTGAAGTCTATTGCCTACGTCACAGATATCATTACCCCGCACTACTTTTACGGTTCATTGACAACAACTGGCTAACCTCTTCTTTATAGATCTTGAGCAGCAGCAGCAGTAGCCGCCACCGCCGCTGCTGTAGTTCCAAACACTAAACACTTGGAGTGCTGTTTGCGCTGCTTCAATTATTAACACGGCCGTTGTCCATCTTGACATCTTGTCTATCATGGTATTATGGTCGTTTGTCTTTTACGCATGACAAAATACATGACTTGCTCGTCTCACATTCGGCCGCAGAAAATCTCGTGGTTGATTCGTCGTACGCGGTACACACAGTTGTCGTTAATTTGTGTGCGTTTGATCCACGTTTAGGATTCGAGATGGCTGCTGGCTGCTACTGACCGCGTTTGCGTGTCGCCGCCGATCGATTTTTGAATATTATTATCCGCAATTGCCGATAGCCCGTTCGGCCGGCATACCTCGTGGTTGAGCCGCCGTGTGTGGACTAGAATACTTTGTATAGTATACTGACACATACAAAAATAATATATATGTGTATAAAGATACGTGCAGTGGCGTATTTAAGGTTTTTCCGCCTATAGGCACTTTCCAATTTGCCGCCTCCCCCCTCCATCCTTCCTAAAATTATTTATAAAACATTTGAAGTAGTGTCACTGGATACCCTCTTCATTCAAGTCATCAAGCCTTGTACATAAAAACCATCATAATTACTTATTGTTAATATATTTACAGATTGTACATTTTCTTTTCTAATAAAAAAAATAAAAAAAATACTTGTCTTGTTCTGACGTTGGGATGTATAAAACTACAAAGTAATAACTAACCATAGACAACGAAAATGTTGCCATTTTCGTTTGACATTGATATTATTATATATTATTTTCTTTATCTATGATATAACTAAATAAATGAAAAATTGAAAAAATCGGCAAAACGCCATGAATATAATGTGATAAAAACTGACTACTAGCGCTTTTGTGTTAATCTCCACAACTACTATTTAAGAACGGTGTTCAATAGGTATAAGTTCATAACCCCTGGTGCAGGCGCTGGTGACCGGGACCTAACTGAAACATTGATTAATCAATACATTTTAAGTACCTTTTCATTTGAAATATGAAAATTCTAAAATATATTTAAAATTATTGACTTTTATAATAAGAAAGTTATAAATTCAATGAATAAGTATTAAATGAAATTTGGGAGTTATAGTAGTTTTACACTGTGGTCTATGGATATACATATAATCGTAATTAGAATTAATCATTGATAAATCGTAGTTGTTTTTGCTCAATACTACATTACTGCCTACAGTGTATGACTTTAAAACATTATTTTAATGCTATTGCCTATAAATTAACAAAATTATTTAATATCTACTCGCCATCTGTCCTATTACGCCAGCGCCACCAGCAAATGTTGGCCCTGTGGCCAACTTTAAAATACAGAACATTCTGTAATAAATTATAATTACGTTTTAATCTAGATGAATTATCTAAACTGAAATTTAATAAGCTATTAAACTTACTATATGCAAATTTTTTTTTTCTGAACTGCTGGTGTTGCGACTGTGGCTGCTGCTGCTGTTGCCGTGCACCTGCAAAATTTTGTAAACATTGATGTGGTGGCAATGGTGCAGGCTGCTGGCAGCAAAAATTGTTTGTTAGTGTCATCCACATGTTATAAATTCAATGAATAAGTATTTAATGAAATTAACAACGTCTGTTGTATTACAAGTATAACTTTTTTAGAATACCACAATCATTTTGTCATTAATGATCTAAATATCACTTCTTGGAAATCATTGTCCAAGAATTTAAAAAATAATAGGATACGATGATCTTATGACATAACTAAAAACAATTGTTTTAAGTTTATATTTGATGACTTATATATTATTTTAGGTTATAGCTAGGATTTATGAATATTTTTTTTTTTTTTTTTTTATTAAGAATAAGGCTTCGACATCGGCGGTCATTAGCCTGAAAAGGTTTACAGTGGTAGATTAAAGATTAGAAATAATGATACAGTCTTATGTACATAGTAACATGAAAATTAAACAAAATAAGTAGATAAATAAAGTAAGATAGTAATGTTAGATAAATAGGTAAAACAGTAGTATTTGTAGATTTTTATAATAGGTTGGATACTTTGATGGCATTAAAAAAGTTGAAGATGGCATCGGTGTTGGTTTCCCCGAGTGCTTCTTCGATGTTGGTGAGGAAGTTTAAGATGCTTCGTTCATTGTTGTACTTGGTGCAGCTGAGTGTGAGATGTTCAATTGTCATTGGTAGGTCACAATGATGGCAGGTTGGATGTTCTTCATGGTTAAAAAGGAAAGAATGGGTGAGATGTGTGTGGCCAATTCTGGCTCTAGTTGTGACGATATCTGCTTTACGGGTTGTGTTTATGGGGGATCGCCATTTCTGTATGGTTTTATTTATATTTTTTAATTTGTTATCCGAGATGCGGTCCCATTGTGATTGCCACTGTTTGTTTGAGATTAGGTTGATTATTCTAGATAGGTCTTTATATGGTAGCGAATTTATAACAGTTGATTCAGTGGATAATATAGCTTGGTTCGCTAGTAGGTCGACTTCTTCGTTGCCTTTGATACCAGTATGTGACGGGACCCACATAAACTCTATGGTATTTTTTGAGTTAGCTACAATATTGATTATTATATTGATTATTATTATATTATAATATTCATTATTAAAATATTATTGATAAAACTTCTTACCTATTTATACAGCTTTTTTTTCTCTAAATTTTGATAAAATTTTTGAAGCACCCGGAGTACCAAAACTAACCAGACCACTGTTATATAGGTATATTAATAAGATATGTTATTATTAAATTAAAGATATAAACTAAATAGTTTGATGCTCCTCGGATATGTGGTCTACAGACTACAATCATATAATATTTAGATCGCATATTCGAGCAACTATAAAAAAATAAAAGATATAATTTGCTGTATATGGTATAATGAGATGAATTATGTATAATTATTATTGTTAATAAAACAAATAAAGTTTTTTTTTTTTTAATATATTTGACTTAATTTGAAGAATTACGATCTATACATAGTACAATAAATAATAATAATAAATTTACAGTCAATTAACAGGAATATTAGCGCATGAGGAGGGAATCACACATTTTTGACACCTCTTACATTTATAAGTTTTAACTTAATTATGAAATCACGGCACCATTTTCTATTGAGGCGTCTGGTTGGGTTACCTGGAAGTGTTAGTGAAGCTAACTCATTGATTAATTGGTTAGGAATATCTTGAAGTTTGGCGCGGAAGCGTTTGTAGTAGATAGCAGCTGCATCGTCGATGGAAGGTAATTTGAGGTCGGAGTTTAGGGTCTCATTCGAAACGAACCAGGGTGCACCAGTGATTAAACGAAGAGTGATGTTTTGGAAAGCTTGTATAGTTCTCTTGTTCGAGTTCTTAGCGGAAACCCAGATTACTATACCGTATGTCCATATTGGTTGAAGAAGAGTTTTATAGAGAATAATTTTTATGGGTAGGGTAAGGTTCGAACGAAGCAGTGATCTTAGCAGGTGAAGTTTGGAATTAAGTTTCTTACGCTTGTCTTTAAGATGGGAAGACCAGGTAAGGAGTCTGTCGAATGTAAGATCAAGATATTTTACTTCTGTCGAGTGAGGAATGGTGATGTTGTTGATTGTTACAGCTGAGCAGTTTAGAGGTCTAAGTGAGAAAGTCACAAAAGAGGACTTGGATTCATTGATTTTTATTTTCCAGTTGGTGAACCTACTGTGAGAGAGTATTTAGGTGAGTTTGTAGTTGATAAGATGCGTTGGTATGGTTAGAAGAACTTGAATTCCGATGACGTCAGAGAGGCACCGTTTAACGTCACCTCAGAATTGTAACTTGTGTACATTAATTACACACACATGCGAATGTACGCAACTGTTAAATAAGCTGAATTGCGCATGCGCAATGATCATAGTGAGGCGACTTTTTCATTGCTTCTGATACTAAAAATAGATGTGGTACTATGGTCAGCCCGCAGCCATGTCTGCGGCACGTTCAACAACAACATATAGACATTATTGGATAATCATAAACCGTTATTATTGTCACAGTGCCTGATGAAACCGATTTCATTATTAGTTTATATCTCTCATGTTCGAATCGTCGCTCGTGCAGTCCTGCTAATTCGTTTAAATTTTTTTTCGCGTGTCGTGCTTTTTTGTTTAAATTTGTTTACGCGTGTTGACGTGTTTTTTATTTAACATTATGAATCCAATGACAGACGAAGTAGGTAGGCCTATTTCGGTTTTGTCAGTTTTGACTCCTGACAAAAATCAAGTAAGGTATTTTGTAGATCATTCAATTTAAATTTTTATGAACAACACTCATGGTTATGCGGAAGTCATTATTTACAAAAATTTTTTTGTAGGCCGTTTGTTATTGGGTAAAATTCAGTCTGTTTGGAATACTATTGGTTATTGTGATTTAAAAAAATTATCTAGGAGTATTCAAATACATCAATCATCAAAAGAACATATTCATAACCATTTTGGATTAAATAATTTAGAAAAAAATAGTTTTACTATAGTAAACATTATTAATGAGCATGGTAATTTGTTTAAAAAAAAATTATAATGAAATTGTGAGGTTGAATCGTTTATTTATTGATCACTTAATTAATTTGGTTTGATTTTGAGAAAACGAGCTAGCATTTCGTGGTCATTAAAAAAAGGGAATTTTAAAGATTTGTTTGATATGCATATTGTGTTAGGCGTTCTCAAGAAATACAAAATCATTATAAAAGTATAAAAAACACATTTTCAGGTTTGTCCAAGTCCATATAAAATGATTTAATTTCGTGTATTTCTAAATCAAATAAAAAATGAAATTAGGCAATGTAAATTTTATTCTATTCAAATTGATGATACTACAGATATCAGTAAAAAACACAGTGTTCAATTGTAATTAGATATGTTACAGATAAATCTGAATAAGTTGAACGTTTTTTGGGTTTTCATAATGTTAGTGAAGATCGCACGGCTCAAGGTTTATTTAATTTGGTTTATTCTGTTTTACATGAGTTTGATGTGGAATATAAATTAGTTGGCCAATGTTATGATAGGGCATGTGTAATGTCAGGTCATTTAACAGGATTACAGGCTAGAGTTAAAGAATTTGCTCTTGATGCTTTATTTACACACTGTCTAGCTCATAAATTAAATTTGGTATTGCAACAGAGTTGTATTATAAATGCTAAATGTCGTATATTTTATGCTAATATAACTGGTATCGCTGCTTTTTTTTACAATTTCATCTCGCGTACTAATGTTGTAGATAATATTGTAGGTAAACGAATTACTCAATTCGTTCAAACTAGATAGTCTTCACGTTCAAAAATTTTACATACAGTAGTTATGAGTGGTCAGGGTTTATAAATGTTTTTGATTCTATAAGCAATGATCCAAAATCTTCATCTGAATCTATTTGTGGTGCTATAGGTCATTTAAAAAATTTAAAAACTTGAATTTGCTTTTTTTAGCACTCATATTTAGTAATATATTCATATATACTTCATATTTAAAGCGGTCCATACACGATCAATATTATTGCTCAATATTTAAATCAATAAATGTTTCAATTGAAATAATTTAATATATTGTTCAGTTTCGGTCAAAATGTTTAGCGAAGAGAACGCGATAATTGCTATTGCTCTTGCCTTGTCACTTGATGAAAAAAAAAAAACCAAAAAAGGTAAAAAAAACAACAAAGAACCTGGTCAAAAGAGTGGTTGAAAAATAGACAACAATATACTCACGAGAAGCTATTAACAGAGTTGCGCAATTTTGAAAGAAATGATTTCAAAAATTTTTTAAGAACGGATGATGAATGTTTCGATGAAATTTAACTTTGGTGAATCCATTTATTAAAAAACAAAATACGTCAATGCTTGAAATAGTATTGATTTGAATAGAATCACGGTTCAATGTACCCAATTGTCCTTCAAATAAAATGTCAGCTATCCCTTTTTTGGCAAACATTTGTTGAGATTTATTCATTTTTAATAATTCATTAGCCCATGTTTTAGCTATTTGTAATTCTTCACTTTCCGGTTCGCACAAACGTTTACAGGCTAATGATATAAGTTCATCACGTTGATCTGTACTTCGTTTAGCTGGTTTATTTTTAACAGTTTGAAAATCTGTATCATTATCCTAAAATAACAAATTCAAAAATAAAATAAAATAAAATCTAAACGATGTATGATTTTGTATAAAGCTAATTAAGTATTTTTTATTTGAGAACCTAATTAATTATTATTAATTTTTAGTTGCCAAAAACTTCACATGAATGGAAAACAATCGCTGATGAATTTGAAGAAAAGTGGGATTTCCCACACTGTCTGGGATCTATAGATGGAAAACATGTGACAATAAAAAAACCACCAGACTCTGGATCATTTTATTATAACTACAAACATACATTTAGTATTGTGTTATTAGCTTTAGTAAACGCTAATTATGAGTTTTTGATGGTGGACGTAGGATTAAACGGAAGAATATCTGACGCCGGAGTAATACGTCACTCAGATTTTGGAAAAATTATGGAAAATCAATCACTAAACATTCCTGAACCTCAACAAGTGCGACGCAGTAATAAGATTCTTCCATACGTTTTTGTCGCCGATGATGCTTTTGCTATGACCATAGGCGTGCGCAGACTCCGGTTTCAGGGGCAGCAAGAGATTAATTCGGCCCATTCTTCAAATTCATTATTAAACCCAGCCCATAGTTTTACTATTCTTGCTATTGGGTATCAAAATTAAAGTTGCATTGTTTATTTGGATAAACAGTTGTACAGTAAGGTACTAAGCCACTTAAGGTGTAACTTTTCCACAAGCCTATAGTTAATAATATTATTTATAATATGATAAAATAAACAAACATTAATAATAATATAAAGTATATATTTAAAAAATAATAATTAAAGTAATAACATATGGTTGTAAAGAAAACAATAAAACCTCTTATTAATTTATATATATTTATATTAATATACATTTTTTTCACAAACTTATAATACTAATCTACGCTCTATAGGTAATACATTTTTAAATTCATCAATTACACTCTCAATATTTACAGAAGAAGTTAATTCTTGTTCAACAAATAGAAACAATAATGCATTTAGTCTATCTTGTGTCATGGTAGATCTAAGTTTGCTTTTAACAATGGTAAGTTTAGAAAAACTCGTCTCGCAACCACAACTCGTGACGGGGATAATAACAAACATTTTTAAACACAGAAAAAAATTATTAAAAATATTTGATCGATCACATTTGTTTAACCAATCAAGCCACTTATAAACTGAACCAGAGCAAGTACCTTTAGGAGTATCTTCTAATTGTTTCAAAAGGGTTATCTCAGAAATTAATGATTCTTTAGAAATATGGAAATATTTATTCAATAGGTCAAATTCTGTGTTATAATTTTCCATTTTAATATCCAAATTCACAAGATTACCTATTATATTTATTATGTCTAATGTTTCTTGCTTAAATCTTAAGTCCAGTCCATTTATTAATGTATCTAAAGTTGTATTGTAAACATTCACTCTCATTTCATCAAACTTAGTTTTAAAAATATGCTGTGTTTGGGTAGCATTATCTATTTTTTTTAGATATTTTCCTATTTTTAATAGGAGGTATAATAATATTATGATTAATACAAACATTTTCTGTATTTTTAAAAATTAATTCAAATTCATCATATGAATCTCTGATTGAAATTAGTGAAGACTTAAGAGATTGAATATGTTTAACTGCAGATAAAAGATCTAACTTTGGAGTTTGTAATGAAGAACTCACTTTTAAAACTAGTTGTAAAATAGGTTGCATCATATTCATACAAAAAATAAAATTGAATGATTTGATTTGACTTTTAAGTCCTAAGCCCTTCATTTTTACATCTGGCAGCAAACTCTTTTTTGTTATTTCGTCTAACGCTTTTAATAATGCTCTATAGTTATGTTTAATAGCATTTACTGCCTCTGAGCGACATGCCCACCTTGTTGTTGAGCATGACTTAAACGTTTGAAGATTAGACCCATGTTCTTTAGCTATATTTTCAAAAATAGCATGTCGAGTAGGGCTGCCTTCAATGAAAGAGTATAAAAATTGAACAGATCCTAAAAAGTTAAATACTACTTGATTTTTGTTACTTGTATTACTTGTGATTGAATCAATTAATGACAAATTTAAGCAGTGTGCATAGCAATGTACATACAAAATGTTTGCATTCATCTCTTTGAATTTTCTTTGTACCCCACCTATATTACCAGACATTGTAGAGGCCCCATCAAAACACACAGCAATTATTGATGACCAACCTATACCAAATTTGGAATGTATAATATTACTTATAGCTGTGAATATAGATTCAGCATTAACAGAAACTAACCGTACTAAATCGAGAAAAGTTTCAACAGGTCTATTCATTTGATCATCAAAATATCGTATAACGATTGAAAGTTGCTCATGATGACCAACATCACTAGTTTCATCGGCTAAGATTGAAACATATACATTTTGTAAATCTGCTTTTACTTTTTTAATAAGAACATTATGTATGGAACTAATTAGGTCGTTTTGGATTCTATTACTGGTATATTTTGCATTTTTTGGGCCATTTTCAAAGTGTTCTTTCAAAACTATTTCATATTTAGCAAAAATATTAACTATTTCTTTGAATAAACCCTTTTGATTACTTTTTTCTCCTTCATCATGACCTCTAAAAGGCCTTCCTCCTTTAACAAGACACAAAGTTATATCTATCAAACGCTTCATAATTTTTCTATTGTGCAAACGATCACTTTCACATTTGGAAATATATTCTTTTCTACTTATATCTATTTGTTGATCAATAGAAGTAGTATTTAAGTAATCAGCCATTGCTTGGGTACTAAAAATATGGGATTTAGTAATTTGATGTTTATTAAAACGATTAATACCTCTATACCAACTACAGAAACCAGTTTTAGAAAATGCATCATCTAATTGACTGCTGTTTAAATTATTACCCTTAAAGATCCTACATGGAAAACAAAATGCTAGGTCTTTAGATGGACTATATTCTAACCATACATATTTTTCAAACCAGGATTTTTGAAACGATCTTTCTGATGCTCCTTGCATTGTTTTTGGATAAGATTCCATGATTGGGCGGTATGGACCAGCTCTTATTCGATTTCTGAGTTCAAGACGATTCACTGGAAGTTGGTTTATCGGATCATTATTATGTACGGGTACTAAAATACATAATCAGGTTATTATTGCATAATAGTTTATAATAATATAAATAATATAAAAAAAAGATAAATTATGTTATATGAAATAATTTAATGCCATTTTCGTTGATTTTATCAATTATATCTAATAAAAATAATAAAATGCAGTAATTTCTAAATTTCTAATAAAAAAATAAAAATTGATTTTACTTTTTACATTTAAAAGTTAAGTATAGGAGGTACATAGTACATACTACCTAACAATGTAAGTGTTGTTGTCACATTTTAGAAATTAAATTAACAATTATTTGATCAAGACTATTTTTTAATATTTACTTAATTAACCCTTTCAGTCCTGAATTTTTTTTTTTTTTCCAAAAAATTTTTTTTTTCATTATTTCTTTATATTAGGGTATAAATCACGTGTATTACCAATTTGGTGAACTTTGGACTTGCCATATGGGTAATAAAGTTATGGCTTTCCACGAGGCCACTGGTCGGTAAGGGAGTCAAATAACTTAGTGATTGACAGTTGTTATTATGCACAATTTTATTAAATAAAATTATAGAATAAATAAAAAAAAACATTTCATTCATCTTGAATTTATTTTAATTTTAATTTTATTATAATATATAATTAATCAAATAGGTATTTTGATGGTAAAGTATATGGTTTATAATAACAAAAAAAAAAAAATAACAGAATCTCATCTTGAGTTCAGAATAATAATATTATTATAAAATAAAATAAAAATAAAAATAACATAGAATCTCATCTTGAGTTCATAATAGTCTTTTACAATTACATTTGGTTCATGGTAAATAAAAATAAAATAATAAATAAGCATAAATAAGTAACAAATTTTAGTCTTATAAATTTACATATCACAAATTGGTATGAAATTAGGAACTTTATTTGATGTGGTACAATCTGAAGCATTCATTTCTTTTAGTAAAACATAAATGAACACCACATTTAGTACATTTTACTGGACTTCGTAGCTTGCACCCCTCATTTTTACAGCGAACAGGATAATTACTATTGTCATTTGTTGGTAAATGGTCAATGTGATCAAATCGTACCTCTTCAAATGGTCTTTGATCAATATTCCTGACTCGTTTTCGAACTGGAGTTGATAATGGTGATGGACTATTGCTAGGCCTACCTCTTTTCTTTACCAAAGTCTTACCTACTAAAATTAGGGTTTCACCTAAGCGTTCCTTGAAGTGCAGTAGGTCCATCGTTTTATAAATGCCAATATGTTTACAATATAATTTGTATTCCAACCAACTATTTACACAGGCCATGTCAAAGGCATGTGTGATCATTCTTAGTATCCACTTTCTAGATTTAATGAATGTTCTGAAAAAACTTACAAGTTGATCATGCTTATCTACTCCTCCCATTGACTGGTTGTAACATTTTACAATTTCTGGCCTATTTACAGTAATGTAAGTTTTTTCTTTTTTGTCATACCTTTTTATGTCATCAGGAACCCCAGAGGTTATGAAATTAGACCCTAATACCACTGCCTTATTGTCATACCATTTGATTAATCCAATATTACTATTATGCATGTTAGAACTCACTTCATATGATGATCCACGACCCATTTTTGATAGTTCTTTATCACTGATAAAAGGCGGATTTGCAAACCGATTTACTCTGATTGTGCCTGCAGAATATATGTAATTTTGTTGTAGTGCATGTAATATTTTGAAAGAAGTGAAAAAGTTATCCATATACAAAAAATGACGGTTTTTTTTTAATAGCATGGTAAGTTTTAAAACCACAGCACCACCTAAACCAAATACTTTTTGTATATTACAATTTAGTTTAGTGGTAGATCCTTGGTAAAGAAGAAAATCATATACCAGACCACTCTCACCACACATAAGATATAACTTAATTCCCCAGGGATTTGGCTTACCACGCATATCGTCACTTAAGATGCAACACCAGGTATCTCACATTTTGGTCAAATTGAGTTAGCAACACTGTCTTATTCAAAATTTTACGCCGAATCGACTGGTGGTATCAGATGTAGGATAAAAATAATAGATAACGCGCTAATCGAAAAAACGACAACAGTTGCTATCTAAAATGTTTTGGCAACAGTGGCTATCTCAGTGTTTATCAGGTCTACGCCAGCTGTAAAAATGAGTTCTGGTGAAGGTAAGCGTATTTCCGTTATTATTTCATGTTGGTATTGACATTTGAACTAAATTAGCACATCTATTTTAGAATAAGATATCATACTATTAATTTTGTAAAATAATATTTTAGTTTAACACACGGAAAAATGACTTGCCAAAAACGTGGTTTAGATAGCCAGTGTTGTAAATTTAAGTTAATTGAGATAGCCACTGTTTTTATATATATTAGACTGTACATTCTAAACATGACTACACAATAATCATAGGCGTGCGTACGGGGCGAGCTGTAGGGGCATGGTAAAATGTGTGTATATATTTTATTATAATGCTTATATTATAGGTAATAATAATATTATGTTTGTTGAAATCATGGAAATTTTGTTTGTCGTGAAAGTATAATAAAATCAAAAATATTTGCTTGTACCTACCAACTACCACTACATACATTTTATTAATCTAACAAAAACAATCTACAAAATATACAATAACTAAAGTACTATAGACATTAATAGGTTAATACATCAACATACATGTTGACGTGTTAAAAAAAAATAGAGGCGTTGTCTAAATATTATGGTACTATAATTGCCTAGGCTCGACCAGAAATTTAAGTCTGCGCACGCCTATGACAATAATATACATACATTAATATTATTTTTTTAACTCGTTTCGAATTAGTATTGATTAATATAATATAATATTTTTATTGTTTATACAAGCAGTGTAGAAAAATTGGTAATTACTATAACGAAAATAAATAAATATTATATTATATTATTAGTTTTATGTTTCCCTCAATTGTAATATTTTTCTTATAGACATGGTGAGTGATAGTGACTCATATGGTACAGATAATCAGTTTACTGTAGACGAAATATTTGGTTGTTTGAATGAAGTAGGAGGCAGAAACTCGGTAGTAAAAAACAATTTACACGTGAAATCAAAAAATGACAACAAAAATAAAATGAATATCATAGATAATGATAATAATATATTATCCAATAATTCTGTTGAACCTCAAGCATCTAACAAATTGGTTACTTCTGATGACCTAAATTTGGAAAATCTGGACATTCTTTATTTGGAAGATGGAATTCTTAAAGAATTTAATGACCTAAGTAATATTAATTTATCAATTAATCAAGACTGCCAAACTAGTTTTTATTCTCATATTCCTATAACCAACGACAATTTTTCTAATCCTGAAGTTCCTATAGTTGAAGAAAATCCACCAGTTGATGAAACGCACATTGAGGATAACACAATTAATGTAGAATCTAATAATATCCTCAGAGAAAGGAAGAGAGTTGCAAAACCAGAAACATGGACTCGTAGTAAAGCACAAACGAATAGAATGCGAGGAGAATCCTACATAGGTTTTAGGAGGGCAGATGCAAAGAGTACAAATAAAATACTTCAAGATGTTCAACGAGCCGCTCGGGTTATGGGGCCTCCTTGTCAATCACCAGTCTGCAAAAAATGGATTACTAGGCTTTGTGATTCTGTAAGCGAAGAAGATCGCCAATTTCTATTCAACGACTTTTGGAAGAATATGTCTTGGGATTCCAAGAGAATGTACGTTTGTTCGACGGTTGAAATTAAAGAAACAAAATAAAAAACTACAGGAAACAATAATTCAAAAAGAAATTCTAGCTACTTCTATTATCTAAAAGTTCATGACAAAAGAGTACCAGTTTGCCAACTAATGTACCTTCAGACATTGGGTTTGAAAAAATCTGAAGTTCATTATTGGCTCGCAAACTTCTATAAAAATAATATGCCAGTGAAAAAAACCTCAACCCATTTTCTGCAAGAAAATGAAGAAGATAGTGATGAGGCCGATTTATTTGTTGATGAAGATCTCACGTTAACAACTAAACCTCCAATGAAAAAAAAAAGATCGGACCAACAGCTTCTAACGTTGACCAGCTTTTTCGATAATTTACCAACACTACCATCCCATTATTGCAGAAAAAATTCAAAGAAGCTTTTCTTGCAAACAGACATAAAATCTTGGAGTCAATTGTATGAAATGTACAAAACTAAATGCTTAGAAAATGTTGAAGCACCCATGTCAAGATTTTCATTTGATAAAATAAAGAGAGAGAAGAATATTGAAATATAAATATTATATTATATTTATATTATATTTTTATTTATATTCATCCCTAAAAAGAACAAGTGTGATATTTGTTTCAGTTACGAGAATAAGCAGGTTTCTGAAGAGGTCTATTCAAAGCATTTGGCCAAGAAAGAAGCTGCACGTAATGAAAAACATAACGACAAAGTTGCTGCTCAAAATGAACAATGTCACACTATATGTTGCGATTTAATGGCCGTTCAAACGGTGCCCTATATTAAAGCTAGTGCAGCATACTATAAATTGAAATTAACAGCCCACAACTACACAGTTTATGACTTAACAACACACGATGCAATGGCATATTGGTTTGATGAAACACAGACCTCACTTAGTGGTACCACATTTGCATCGTGCCTATGTGATTATATCAATGAGTTATTGAACAAGTCCTTAAAAACGGTAATTATATATTCAGACGGGTGCTGTTATCAGAACCGAAATTCAGTGCTCTCAAATGCACTACTACATTTGAGTATGTCCAAAAAGGTAACGATCATCCAAAAGTATCTGGAAAAAGGGCACACTCAAATGGAGTGTGATAGTGTACACAATTTTCAACTTCAAAATTCCTCGCAAATATTCATGAGGAAAATTGCAGGAATGCAGGTAGATAATAGATAATGGGTCATTTATGCACCAGACAAATTATGCATGTAGCATAATTGATATATTTAATTTGTTAGACGCAAAGGAGTTGTCAATACCGATTGATAAATCGCATACACTTGATCAACAGGAAGAAATGGAAGTATTAAATTACGAGATACCTTATCGACAAGCAGTGGGGAGTTTATTGTTTTTGTCTCAAGTATCAAGACCAGATATTGCATATGCAGTAAACTTTGGTAGTCGTTTTTAACAAATCCAAAAAGGGTGCATTGGAATTAAATTAAGCGTGTTCACTCAGGCTTCAATTTCAACAGTTTTTAGGAGTATCTTTTGAATTGGTTAGCAATGAGGAGATGATTACCACGGCAAGTTGTATTTATAGCCATTTTAATTCAACGATATGATATATTATAACTTACTAAATTTATCGTATTTAAAAACAACGATACAGCTTATCCGTTGGAAGAAAATTATAATAACTTCTTTCAAGGATTATGACAATCTTATTAATAATGAGAAATAATTCAATAAAAATCATTCGAAGACTAGAGTTCTTATTGAAAATACTTTTGGTTTATTAAAAGGACGTTTTTACCAATTGTTAAAATTAGATTTTTCATTACCGAGCTGAAAGATTCAAATTTTATATTAGCTTGTTGTGTGCTACATAATTTGTGTACAGAAAATGATGATTTCGTTCCTGAACAATTACTTGTAGAAGAATTACCAGAAAAATGTAACTATTAACATATACCCAAGAACTCTACAATTTCGTGAAAAAGGATTCCAAAAACGAAAGTTATGATGTACTTTCTCTCTTTAGTCTACCTTCTTATTTTTCTTTGTGCAAGGTAATCATCTAGAGAAGTCTTGACCTTTTTAGAAACTTGTGGCTCAACATCTTTGGTTATTCTTTTCAGTCCAGAACTAGATGTTTCTAAAAATGTAATGTATTCTGTGATTGTATTTTCATCTTCGATATATTTTCTGGTAGGAAAGTGAATCTAGTTGGAGATTGAAATTTAAAATGGACAGTAATAAATAATACAATTTCAATTTGTATTAGATTTTATTAAAATTATTATCAATACAAATTGTTTGCCGTGATAAACATATTATTACTGTATTTATTTTGTATCTTAATGTAACTATTTTATCTATCAGTTCTTCATTTTAATGTATTGAACTCTCTCTATTTAACTTGATAAAACATGATATGATTTTATAAGGTTAAAATGTCAATTCAAGGTTTTTCATAAGTTGTCCTTCAAGTAACTGAAAAAAAATCTAGCGTCAATAAAAAAATAATTTTATGAGCGTATGAAATTTAATTTTTTATGAAAACGCGTTAAATTACGATATATTACAATTTAAATATAAGTAATAATATAATTATATCCTACTAATTATCCTAGACTGATTATCCGGTCAGAATCGTTTATTGTATACAATGATAACTGTTATTGTATTTAAAGTTAACACATTCATTATAGTGACCTACTCCCCATCTCTACTATACAGCAGAGCGACACCCACTTGCCCACCTTTTTGTTTTTTAATATTTAATTGATATTTATTTTAAATCTTATTCAATATGTACCTATTGTATTGACTTTTTGAAATACCTGCATTACAAATGTTTCTCTAATATTATCATCAACGGTCACATCAATAAAAAATATTTATTTAAAACTGAATTTGGCACCTAGGTAATTGTTGTTTGAAATTTTGAATGTTATATATTATAGAAATATTATTAAATAAAAATAAAAAGTGTTATAAAATTATATAGTGGTCATGGAGTGGTAAACCACTCAATTAACTTTGTTAAACCCCCAAAAATGAGCCACCAATTTGGGTGACGACTGGAAGGTTTAGCCAGGAATACTTAGATAAGCAGTGGGAAGGAGCTGTACCACCAAATCGACAACCGATTCGCTACCACACGCAGCATATTGAAAGGTCGTGGAGAGAATTGAAACGCATATTAACAAGATGCAATTGCAAGAGGGTAGCGGATTCGTACATTGGCGAATGGATGTACAGGACCAACATATTAAATCGCCTCCCTACAACTAGCGATCAATTTAAACGGTTTATGTCCGATATTGCGAGAGCTTATCCTGGGATCGGATTCAATACAATGACCAGAGATAGATATTGACGATTGCCAATGCCCGGAGTGCTGAAATGCAGAGTAAGTATTTAAAGTACTAACCCTAATTGAGTGACCAAATTTTTATCGTACACATAGAACATATTAAAAAAAAATCATATTGTATTTTATTTTTAGAAATCATATACGCGTCGGCAGTTAATAAAAACGGTTCTTTTAAGAACCACCCTTTTAAAAAGGCCCTTTTCAGGGCCACCAGATTTTTAAGCTGATAAATACATATTATTATATATACTAAAAATAAATAATATATTAATATAAGATTATTAGCTAGCTTTTTATATATATTGTCTCAATGAATAAACGACTTTCAACTTAAACTTATAAACGTGTTGTTTATTTACTACAAACTTCCTACGCTTACTGAAGAAGACCTACGAAAAAGTGGACTTCGTCGTTAAATCGTGCTGAGCCATCTTCACCGAGACATGCTCACTACAGATGCGACAGAATATCTGGCTGGTTGGGTTTCCAAAAAATATAAACTTCAATTTCTAAAACTTGGTTCAACCACCACAACCACCATTCATTCCATCCAAAACACAAAATGCCATGATTATTCAGTACCATCATGGAAAAATCGTTTATCCTATGGTGGTTATAATAATTACCTAGTAACGATTTCAAATTAAAAATGTATTGAATTGAAAAGCTTTATAGAAAAATTACTAAGCAAAAAAATCCTAAAGGCCCAGGAGTTGTCAAAAATTTAACAACAAAAAATTCATCTCGGATGGAAATTGAAGAAAAATATAATCCTGTTGTGCAAACTTTTATTAAACAATGACTTCTCATCCAGATGAAATATTTTAATGAGCATGCCAACAAATTACTCAAAAAATAAGAGCAAAATCTCAACCTCTCAAGCTTCAAAAACTTAGAAAACTGATGACTTAATACATAATTGTAGCCATTTAATCATTATTTATTTTATATTTTTGTACAATAATAAATTATACCTTTAACTATATTTGTACACTTAATTTTATTTAAGTTTCTACAATCTGCAAAAAAAAAAATATATAGTAAAAACTATATTTTGGTACATATTATAAGGAGGTGAAAGGTGTAATACTTACAAATGTTTTTTTTATGTATTCCGTGTAATTATAGTCAATAGTGTGGATACCAAAGTATTTCTTAGGTAACGTTAAGTAAACAATAAATTTTATTTTTATTTAATTTAAAGTTTATTTTGTATCACAAATAACAGAAAATATAGTGAAAATGGACTCGACAAATAAATCTTACACTGAAAATCCGTGTATAGTTCCTCAGGTAATAATATTAATGTATTTTTAAATTATTTTATATTGGTGGTATTGTTCATATAATAAAAACCAATCTATATAAAAAATAATGTAAATTTAAATATATATGTGTGTGTGTGTGCGTGTTTAGGAATATTGTTATAGCAATGAGATGAAAAAGAAAGCATCTTTTAAGGATAACTATCTGGATCATTTGAGCAATTTAAAAATTGGATCAAATCCGTCACAAAATACATTAACCACTATTGCTTGTGGCGTCCGTACGTAATACAATAGCGTGATCACTGTTTTAAGTAATACTAAATATTTTAGGAGGGTGAATTTGTATTGAAATAAGTTTTTGAGCAAACTTAAGAGGTACAGAAATATACATTTTGTGAAATACCGTGTACGTTAGCCTGCACATTATTATATTATAAGCACCAAGTTAAATTAATTTATTTTTAAATACAAAATAATAGGCTTAAAAATAGGCGATACCATCTAAAAACTCATGTTGTATTATGTATACGCACTAGGGTGGTCCTTAATGTATAAATGATGATTTTTTTTTTTAAATTTTTGATCGGGCTACCCATGGAATTTGTTAAAAACCATAAAAAAATGAATTGTGTAAAGTTTCGTAATAATTGGTTTACCCTAAGGCGTGCCTCAAGAGGGTTGAATTTAAAATAAGGGTGCTTTTTGATTTTTTTTAAATTTTAGCCTAAAATATTTAAGATAGGCAAAAAAATACAATAACAAAATATTTTTTAAATTCCATATCCTATAAAAGTTGTTACTTGTACTTTTTTCAATCAACTACTCATTCGCCCACAAAATAACAAATACTCGTTTTTATTATATAATAATGTATAATTTAATAATAAAAATAACGCGTTGCCTATATTTAACATTTTTTACATACATATCGTAAATACAATACATAATGAATTAATGAATAATAATTTATAATTTAATATAATATTTGAATTTATGTAAATCAAGTTAAACATCGCAATTAAATATAAAACATACTTACAAAATACCAGACATAAATTACATAATTAAATATCATTTTTTAGTGTATTTTTTTTAGCATCAGGAAATCTTTTCCGGTAATCATATATGGTCTGAATTAAAAATTGTTTTTGGTCCTCGTTTTTAGTGATTAAATTATTAAAATCACTGATCAATTTTACTCCTCGTTCTGCTGCGTCGTTTACAACTTTTAAGTTGGTAAATTTATTAAGACCTTGTATGAAATGCTGATTGTTATTCAGGATCTTTATTTAAAAAATCGGTTTTAATATTAAACCGATAAAATAATTTTATTGATGAGTTGTTGATAAAATCACTAATACATTTAAATTTCAACGAGTTCAAGTTTTTGATATCAATGATGAAACGATTAACTTTATTTTCACCGGTGTCAATTATTGTATTTAGTGCTTTTACCATTTTTTTCTTTTCTAATAAAGGAACATTTATATCGAAAAAAGCAAGTGCTGCTGTTTCAGGACTTAAGTACCACAGATGTCCACACATTTTTTTTAATGCAACAAAGGAAACTTTTTGATCAATATTTTCATATTCAATTAAACTCTGAACAAACATGAGATCTTGATATGGCGCTTGAATTGCTATATGAGCTCCAAACCAACTTTTTATGTAAATAGAAATAATAAAAATGCATGTTTCTTGACATGCCTTTTGTTGACGTGTTGACATTTTAAATTGGTTTCGAAATATGAATATTTTTAGGCAATATATTGCCTTGGCCATCCACCTAGCATGATGGGAAGCACCTGGAATACGAAATGATATTCCACGATGTGGAGTTCCTCCGAGAAAAATAATCGTAAGTTCTAGTAGTTCCCTGTAGTCTTCACGAAATTGTTTTTTTTTTTGAATGATCAAGAGCAAACTGAAGTATATCATTTTTTGTGTGTGATAAAGCCGTACAAACACTATTATCTTCAATGCCCGGATTATAATTATTAGTATTTAATTTGCTCCAGTATTCTTGAAATTTTTTAAAAAGTGGAATATTAGGCCCTGATGTAATGCCAAATTTTTCTTCAAATACACACCTCAATACTAATTCATAGATATGATGACGGCACATAAGATATAACATATCTTTTTTGAGACGTTGCTCTAATAAGACACACGCACCATTCAAACGACCAGTATTAGATGCTGTAGTATCACAACAAACTGCAACAACTGAATCACTAATCCCCCAATCAATTAATAACTGAAAAACGTTTTCAGCCTGTTCTTCTCCAGTTCCAGCCGATAACTTAGGAACCCCTAGAAGTTTCTCGCGTCCTTCACATGAAATTAGCACTGGCAGTCTTTCCACTAAATCTTTACCAGTTAATGAAGGTAACATTTTTTCATCCCAATGTACAACAGATTCTTTAAATAAATCATTATTAAAACTTGAGCGTAGTTGTTCTGCTCGCAGTTTTCGTACTTTTTCACGAACCCGGTGAATCGACGAACGATTTATTACTAAATCATCAACATTATGTCCTAATGCCTGAGCCGTGGCCATTAATATATGAGTTGCATCTCTGTCACTTACCTTGCATCTATCTAATACAGTTACAAGTTTATCGTTGATAAATTGTGTTCTTCCTCGTTTATTAGTTGTAGTTGTTTCATAAGATTCTTCACAAATTTCCATAACAATAGAGTTGGTTGTATCTTGTATATTTTGGCTCCACGTACAGTCTTCAGACAAACTTTCTTCCGTATCACTTGTAGAATATAGTTCCACAGATTTAACTAAAACAGTATTTGTTTATTATATTAGCTATAATTGAAAGTACCTATCTTCAACAAATTACAAAAATAGTAAAATAAAAAATACTTACAAATAGATTTCATTTTGCTTTCATTAAGTTTTCTTTTTTTTTCAGATTCTTCCAATTTTTTAGAGTGTTTAAATTCTCTTTTTTGACTTATCCAATCGACACCCATCAATGCTCCTGGACGACCTTTTTGTCTCTGATTCATTAAAAACTGTTTGTCTATATCAGTAGTCATTATATCTAATGCATCTGCATGAGCAATATCAAAAAGGTCATCAAAACATTGTATAAACTCATTTTCATTTTTAATCTGAGTGTTTGTTCGGCGACTCGATTTTTTCTGCAAACTCCGCCATGTATTATACAACTCTTCTAGCTGTGGTACACAATTACGAATCTCGTAGGTATTCGAGCTTTTTGCCAAAAAATTAATGTTTCGTCTATCACTAACCGCGCACTTTCACGTACACTTAACTTGACTTCTCGAATGTTAAAAAATAAGAGCGATAAAACTTGTTTGTTTGATGGTAACTTACATCCAACAAGTTGATGAGAGCTATTACCAATTAAATAAATACGTTTACGAATATTAACTTTACTTTCCATTTTTAAAATTAAAATTAAAATCAAAGCGACTGTTTGTTAAAGGTGCATTGACAATTATAAACTGATCCATAACAATATAAATGTTATTTATATATAGTAAAAAAAAAATAATATAAATATACAAATAATGTAGCTAAAACCTGTAATGACGTGTCTAATAGACCTGTTAAGACTAGAGATCAGCACGGGCCGGGCCAGTCCGACCCAGCCCGTGCCCGGCCCGACCTATACCGGGCTTGGTTCCGGCCGGGCCATAATTTAAATATTACGGGTTGGTTATAGGTGGGATCGTAATATTATTCATTGGGCCGGGTCGGTCAAAAATAAAACTTATTAATTTAATTCGTAACACTATGTGATCTAGGTTATCTAAATTAATAATAATAATTGTATTCCCAGACTGTATGATATTTATAAATAGATCACTGGTAAAAACCAATAATACTATATACTAATACTTATCGCTATTGTTGTGCGATTATGTTTTTCATTTAATCTTTATTATTTCGTCGACTGGCAAGACATAACATTCAAATTCAATTAATACACAATTACACGCTGAACAGTGAACACGGTCCAGTCGAAAATTGATACTTCACAGTTTTAATTTTATTATTGTGCGATTGTGTTTTACATTTAAATATTTAATCATTTTATTTTTTTGAATGATTTTTTGAATTTTTTTTTTAAATGAAAACTGGGAACTTAATTCAAATGTTTTGCACGTTGGACAGTTCCCTTATGACCAAAAAAAAACTGGAGATAATATACGAAATAATTTAAAACAATTTTTTAATCAGTGGCTAGATAATGAAGAAAGCGGAGACAATTTTCTTTCAAAAATTACATGGGTAACTGATAAAGGTTCTAACATAATTAAAGCATTGGATAGAAACAACCGACTTAATTGCTCTGCACACATTTTACATAATATTCTACAAACAACATTTGATTTCACAAAAACCAATTCAAAGGATCAATTAATTAATGAATTGTTAAGTATGGCTGTTGATTTTAGTCCTATAGAAAAACTAATATCTGCTTCTAAGTCTCTCGTTAGGTATATGAAAAAAAATGGTGACAACAATTTGCTTTCTAGACTTTTAGTTCAACATGTAGAAACCAGATGGAATTCCAATTTGGCTATGTTGCGTGCTGTACATGATATGTATGATGAACTTATAAAAATATATGGTGTGGAAAATAGAAAAATGAATGACATAAACAAATCATTATTATCCAAATTGATCTTCTTTTTAACTCCATTCAAAGAAGCATCTGTTCAGTTTGAAGGTACAATAAGACCTACTATACAACTTGTGCTACTTCATCGGGCTAAGTTATTAAAACATCTTAATAGTATAGTCTCTGAGGAAAAATATGACGATATATTTAAAAATTTAGCACATCGAACTCTAATTATTTTTAAAGAGAAATTTAAAACTAATATTTATCATGGTATGGCTTTATTTTTGTGCCCACCATTCAAAAAGCTGAGAATGGTCGAAAATATAGACGAAAGACAAGGTATTATTGAAAAAGTTAAAATAGAGTTATCAAAATTGCAATCCAACCTCATTTCTAACTGCAGTCAGTCTGAACCTGTACCGATTGAAGAAACGATTCAATCAGAAGAGGATAATATTTTCTCTGAGTGGAAGGATGATTGCTTGCCATCAGACAATTATAATGATTTTAACAATGAACTGAACATTTATCAAATTGAATCATATAATCAAAATCAAGATATTTTACAATGGTGGAAGGAACACAGTGATAAACTTCCTCTAATGGCTAAACTTGCATCAAGAATTTTAGCGATCCCTGCTAGTAGTGCTGCAAGTGAGAGGTCTTTCAGCACATCAGGAAGAGTTATTGAAGAAAGAAGAACACGACTTAAAGGTGATACTGTTGACTCCCTTTTATTTTTAAATGATTTCTTCAAAAAGAAAATGTAATTATTATAATATATTATAATATATTTAAATTTTAATAAAAATTAATATCTTTTCCTTTATAATAAATGTATTGTCTTTATGAAATGTTTTTGTCTACTATGTCAATACTGAAAGGAAATGAAAGTTTATGTATATTTTTATTTACAAACGAGCGTGGTCGGGTTGGACTTGAAAAAATTACAAACGGGCCTGGTCGGGTTGGAATTTGAAAAAATTACAAACGGACCGGGCCTGGACGTCAACAATTTATATGTTTAACCTTTGGGCCGGATCGGGCCGAAAAAAAACGGCCCGTGCTGATCTCTAGTTAAGACACATATATATTTGAAAAATACATGTCAACCGTGGTATCCGGCGTGGATGTAATAAAAAAAAAAACGCGTGATCAATGTTGATAATGCGAGTAGGTACGAATAGGCGCAAGTATAGACGTGTTAAAACATGTATACTTAATCACACAGTTTTGCATTAATTAATTAATGTATATTAATATGAAGCATTTGCATTAACCAGTTTAACATTGGACTATATTTTAAAAGCTATTAAAAAATTTTATGTGGTTATGACGTGGTTAAATTTGTGAACACGAAGTACATTTGTATGAACTAAACATATGAAATATACTAAAAACGATTTTTGTTATTTTGTGGGCGAATGAGTAGTTGATTGAAAAAAGTACAAGTAACAACTCTTATAGGATATAGAATTTAAAAAATATTTTGTTATTGTATTTTTTTGCCTATCTTAAATATTTTAGGCTAAAATTTAAAAAAAATCAAAAAGCACCCTTATTTTAAATTCAACCCTCTTGAGGCACGCCTTAGGGTTAACCAATTATTACGAAACTTTACACAGTTCATTTTTTTATGGTCTTGAACAAATTCCATTGGTAGCTCGACTAAATTTAAAAAAAAAAATAAGGACCACCCTAATACGCACGCTAAGTATTAAAAATATGAATATTTCACAAATTTATTTCAGTACTTTCTAGGTTTTCGAAAACTCATATCAATACAAATTCCTTTTAACCGAAATATTTAATGTTATCTATAAGAAATCTAAATAATAATTATGGTACTATTTATTTTAATATCAATATTTCAGAACCCAACGTGACTAAAAGTCTAATTGAAGAATATTGTCAAAGTGGTGCATCCATGGTTATATTTGATTTTAACGGTTTATCATTTGAACAGAGTCGAAAAATGCTCTTAGAAATTCGCCAAGGGGTTTTTAATTACAGTCATAAAAAGAACAACCAAGTACCGTATTCAATGACTTTAGTACTCGATCTTGGTGGATCTTGCATTACGACTGGAAGAATATTCCATACAACAGTGATAAATATTGATATCATATAATAATAACGGTTTTGAATTTTTTGATTTCTAAGAATTATGATTGAGGTACAGTAGTAATCTTAGGAGTTTATCACTACGCTTTTAAGTTTCTAAGACGTTAGGTGGTCAGTCGTTTCAATATGATCAGTGTAAACTATTGAGGATAGAGAAAAGATGTTGTAGAGCAGGGGTAGCCAACATTTGCTGAATGTGCTATAAAAAATAATACTTGTTATTTATTTCTTTTATAAATTTAAATTTAGATTTATTTTTATACTAGGTATTTTTATGACAATTTAATTACAGTAATTTTCCTTTAATGAGAATGTTGAATTTATTTGATAGATATTATTTCTTCATAATCTGGTTGAAGTTTAGTTGAAGCATTAAATTTAGCAGTACTTTTTTTAAATGAGTATTTGTTAGTGTGGTTCAATACTTATTTTAGATAAAGGTTATCCGAGAAAAACTTTTTTACATATATATATATATTGAGAAAAATCTACAAACCAATTTCAACGCTAGACTATGTAGTCATGGAAAACCTTCTTTGGGTACGCATTTCAAAAATTCTATAATCTCAGACAACCCTTTATAAAAAAGATGTAGGTTGTTTAGTCTGATGTTAGCGTACCATTCAATAACGTCAAATATGCCACAAAAGATTGTCACAGGTTACTACTGAGTGTAGAGTGAAAAGTTGGTAAATATTTAAATGTTTTTTTTTAATATAAAATATGACGCTTGTATTTCAATTTGTGAACAGAGTGAATAGCTCTACCCGAGAAATTAGTTACATGTTGGGATTTGAATTTTAAGTACGAGCGACGATGTTAATGTACTATCAATAACTCAAACTAAATCCTGGGATTGGGATAATTCTAAATGTATAGTTAGTTAGGATTCATATTTTCGACTATTAATTGATACACAGTCAAACATAATAGGCGAATATGAAAGAAGCCGAATAAGTGTTGTTCTACAATATCCTTTGATTTCTTTGAGACTTAATAATTAATAACGAGTATGATAATTCTAAGAATCAGTCGGCGTGTTTCGTACTCCTACGTTAAATAGTATGCGTCAGTTGGTAGGAATCGACTGGAGGTTTTCTACGCATATGTTTACTAATGTGATATATATAAATAAACTATATAGAGGGTGATTCTATTATAGATAATCGATTAATAATCATTATTTAAAAATTCATGGACGGTTTTGAAAAACAAATTTTCTAAACAGTTTATAGATTTTGAAACAATAAGTGTTATTTGATAAAGAAAATATAAAATAGAATGCCTACAACACCCAGTATGTTTTAAATTATACGACGAAAAATACGGAATGAATAAACATAATAATTATAACAAACAAAAAATACAAAACTATTTATAATGATTAAGTCATGTCCTCATAGTTTAATAAGACTTAATTTTTATTGAATAGCCCACACAACATTTGATAGAATTATCGACGAACGCTCATGTGTACGTCACCAATAACGTTGAATACAAATTTAAATGTACGGTGGACCGTATTTATGTAAACAGTGATATGATTCTTCGGCTCAAAACTAACGATCGAATCTACTTGGATTACGGGAAAATCGAACTTGCCGTAATCAGAGTCGGTAAATTAATTATTTTTCATTTTATTATAATCACAATCGAGTAACATCGTCGACGCGAACATGTTCTCGTGAAAGAGGCGTTTAAAAAAATTACAGTATTTTTTCTTCTTTACAGAAAATAATGAGGCGTATTGTGTTGTAAAGCGAGGAGAATGTTTGGGTTCTGAGAAAAAAGTGCATATGCAGGGAATTCCGATTGGCTCAACAGCACTTTCAAAACTAGACGAGGAAAAAATCCGTACAGGAATACTGCTTAAAGTGGACGTAATTCTAGTGCCCGGTGTCAGGAATTCTTTGTTTTTCGATCACGTTCGCAAGTTTGTTGGTAAGTCAAGCATTGAATGATCAGTGAACGATATTGCTGCTCTTATTTTTCTTTTTTTCTGTATCTAGTCTTGAATTTACAATAGTTTCCATTCCATATTTCGACCGTTAAATTTTCGTATTATACCCGAACTCGATAAACTTCGTGTTTCTACATGTTATCTTAATCTAATGACGTTTCTCCAAAGTTCTAGTGAAACAATTACCATTTATATAGCTCCATATTATAATTATTATAATTATTTTTAGGCACAGAGCGAGGTGGAGATATCAGCCTATACGCGAAAATCGATAATTCTGTTGGACTGGAAAACATTGATGATATCTTACCATGTGTGGATGGCGTATTCCTTAACAGACCGAACTTGTCCATGGAAGTTGGCCACGATAAAATATTTTTAGTCCAAAAGATTATATTGTCCAAATGCAACATAGTGAGTTTCTAGGATTTTCTGTAATTATTCGAACCTAGAAAGTGGCAAAATACTATTAAATACTATTAAATGCAAGAACTCGAAATATCAACATTAAGTAAAAATAAGTCGAATTCTTTTAAAGACGAAATCTTACGAGTTACACTTACATTTTACACAAGCGTTTGATCATGTTTGGCACGATGGACTTCTATACAAAATTTGATGGTTTTCTGCTCCCCTATACTTAACCCTTAAGTCCTTCTTATCACTCCGAACTTCCCAAGTGAGATGCGAGGACGAACTGTTCGCTGTTTATCTAATTAAAGCAGGTGTCCCTTAAGGTAGTATTCTCGCCCCCACACTGTACAACCTAAATACCGCTGACATCCCACATTCTAACCTCACCCATATAGCCTTCGCTGACGATACATGCATAAGTTCCTCCGACACGGATATTGATATTGCCATCAAGAACCTTAAAAGCCATTTAAATGAACTACAAATCTGGTTAGACCTATGGCGAATAAAAATAAATGACAATAAATCAATAATCATCACACATCACCTTCACCTTGCATCCTAAAGACAGTCCTCCACTATCAATGAACAATACAATAATCCCCATGATCAACTCAGTTAAATACTTAGGCATTCATCTCGACAAACTTCTAATCTGGGCTACCCACATCAAAACCAAGAAAAGATCCCTACAATTAAAACTACATACTTTAAGACATCTTCTTTATCCAACATCATCTCACTCAGTAATAAGATTCTTCTCTACAAACAGCTAATTCGACCTGCAATGACTTATGGCATCCAAATCTGGGGATCGACCAATGTCTCAAATCTAAAATTGTTCCAATCTTTTCTGTCTATAATTTTACATTTATTAACCAAAGCTCCCTGGTACATTAGCAATAAAGCTCCCCATAATGATCTTAAAATGCCTACTCTTTTTAAACTTTCTTCCACTCACTATATAAAATTCCACTCCAACACGTTGGATCACTCAAATCCTCTAATATCAAATCTATCCTCTCTCACTATCCCAGATAATCCTCCCCAACGCTTAAAGCATAATATGGCCACGCGATCTCCTAAACGCATAGTTTTCGGTGTAAAGTACTAAAAAAAAATATCTAATTTAAACTAATTTTTAAAAAACTTATTCAAGTTAAAGTAGCGTCACTGGACGCCCCCTTTCATTAAAGCCGTCAAGCCCCGTGTAAATTTATTATATGTATTACTTGTATTTTTGTTATGTATAGATTGTAAATTAAAAACATATATATGTTAGCGGTAATGTATGTAGTACGTTATTTAATTAAATAACTAGTTATTCTATAAAATTCCTAAATATGCTCGTTAATATATTATAAATAACACAGTTTCACTAGTTAATATATAAAATACCGATTGGGTTTTCGTTAATATATGAAATTTATATTATTAGGTAGATGACTGGGACTGGATTAGATAACATACAAGATTTGTTACCGTTGTCGTTTTATTAATAAATATAATAAGATAAGATAGTATTGAACCACATCATTCGGCATAGACTAGACTTATTCGTGTGACAGAGTACCGCGAGTTTACGTACTAGTTAGTTTGATTATTTTTAGTGTTGTATAGTGTAATAACTAATAAGTGTGCTTTAAAATGAAAACCAAATTTGATACAATTATAAAAAATACAACAACAGAACGTAATAACAGCACGTTTTTTCTGAAAGAAAAATATGATTCCTTAATAAGTGAAGTGAACGTATTAAAACAGGAAAAAAAGTCGCCACGTGATTATTGGTTAGTACAACGGTATGATGTGATAGAAGTTCAAGGTAATGAAAAACTTATATGTCCAATGAAAGAAAATTCTGATATTATATTTTACGTCCACAAAGAAGAATTATATGATATTTTACTTAACATTCACCTATCTATTGGACAAGGTGGTAAAGACAGAATTATGTATGAATTGAAAAAAAATATAAAAATATTACTCAATCAAACGTCAAAATTTGTTTAAACTTATGTGAATCATGTGTAAAAAAACAAAAAAGTGAAGAAAAAAAAGGTATCGTGACAAATCCTATGATTTATTCTGAGTTAAATAGTAGATGCCAATTAGATCTTATTGATTATCAAAGTAAAGGTGATGGTGAATATAAATTGTGTTGGTGTATCAAGATCATTTGACTAAATTTTGTATTATAAAACCATTAAAATCGAAAAGAGCTGAAGAAGTAGCGTATTGCCTCATAGATATTTTTACGGTGTTCGGTGCTCCAAGTGTACTACAAAGTAACAACGGTCGTGAATTCAGAAACCAAACAATAGATTCATTAAAAGAAATGTGGCCTGAATTATCTATTATTCATGGCAAACCTCGCCACAGTCAATCCCAAGGATCAGTGGAGAGGGCAAATCAAGATATAGAGAATATGATAATTACCTGGATGAAGGACAACAACACAACAAAATGGAGTGAATGGCTAAGGTTTATTCAATTTATGAAAAATAAAGCTTTTCATAGGGGGATAGGACGAAGTCCTTATGAAGCTATGTTCGGATGTTCCCCAAAAGTAGGATTTTCTTCAAATACTCCAGACAATATTTTGAAAGTTTTGAATACAGATAAAAGTTTAAATTATAAAATTAACGAAGATTTAGAGAAAAATAACTGTAAAATATGCAAACATATATTTATGGAAAATGAAGGGAATACCGAGGAAGAATTGTGTCAACTTTGCATGAATAAAGAAAATATTTCCAATAAAAGAGAAGAAGCAAAAGAATGCTTAGAACGTCAAGGTAAAAGAATGAAACTACAATCACATATGTCTCATCCGCCTGCTCTTCAAGGATGTAACGTACGAGTTAAAACTCCAGATGTTGACAGGTCAAAATGTGATCCACAATCTATAATTGCAATTGTATTAGAAAAAACAACAGACGGATTTTATCGCTTAGGTAATTTTTTTTTATTTATTTACTAATAATTCAAATAATTTTGTTTTAGGAACTAAATATGGTATACTAAATTAACTTTACGCGAGGTCACAATTTAATTTATGCACGGAAAAGTTTATTACGCTAAGTGACGTCCCAGATGTAGATATTTGCCTTCGAAAAGCATCCGAATCCCAATCAATTGGTAATGGACAAGGGTTTTTTAAATGTACATGCCAACAAAAGTGCACCACAAAACGGTGCATATGTTTAAAAAATAATTTACTTTGTAATTCTAAATACCACCCAAAAAGTTCCTGTACTAATAAATAAATTGTAAATTGTAAAAAAAAAAATAATTTAATAATTATATGTAGTAGGATCAAAAAGTTCCCGGAATTTCATTTTATTTTTTTATGTATACAATTTAAATATAAATCTACTTAATCTCCTTCAAAGTATCGTCCTTCAGCACAGACACACTTACTCCAACGACTTTGTAACTGCTGGAAACATCTTTGGTATCCCTCTATTGGAATGGCCCTGAGATTTGCTGTTGCGTTAACTTTAATGTCTTCAATCGTCGCAAAACGTTCACCTTTGAGTCCAAGTTTTAGATTTGGAAACAGCCAGAAGTCACATGGAGCAATGTCTGGCGAATACGGGGGTTGAGGAATTGTAGACATTTTTTTATCCGTTAAAAATTGCCGAACTGCAAAAGACGAGTGTCACGGTGCATTATCATGATGCAAAAACCAACCATTTTCCCATTTTCTTTGCCTTTTTTGCCGAATTGAATCTCTTAAACGCTTTAAAACTTCAATATAAAAACTTGAGTTGACTGTTTGTCCATTAGGTACAAATTCCCAGTGAACTAACCCTTCATTGTCGAAGAACACAATCAACATGACCTTTAATTGTGATTTGACAACACGTGATTTTTTTGGCCTCGGTGACGATGTTGTGTGCCATTCTGATGACTGCAATTTTGTCTCTGGGTCATAAGCGAAAACCCAAGTTTCATCGCCTGTAACGATTTTTGATAAAAAAATCTTTTTCATTTACGGAACGTTCGAAAAGTTCAGCGGCAATCAATTTTCTGTTTTCCATTTGGTCTTCGGTCAAAATGCGTGGAACAAATTTCGCACAAACGCGCCGCATTCCTAAATCATCTTTCAAAATGTTTTGAACTGAACCATACGATATTCCTAATGCATTTGTCATATCTTGAACGCGTAATCGACGATCTGATCGCACCAAATTTTTAACTTTTTCGATTGTTTCATCATTTTTTGAAGTTGACGGCCGGCCACTCCGCTCTTCGTCTTCGAGTGACTCTTGACCATTTTTGAACCGTTTAAACCAATCATAAACAGCTGTTTTCTTTAATGCTTCATCGCCATAAACTGTTTTCAAACATTCAAGCGTTTCTGCAGCAGTTTTTCCAAGTTTAAAACAAAATTTAATGTTAGCGCGTTGTTCAAATTGTGACATTTTGAAAATATGCGTAAACTCCGTTTCGTATGGACACGATTACGACTCGCATGAGACTAATGTAATTTTAACGACAAAACCTACAAATAGCTAATAATGTCTACTTTTAATTCCAATAAACAGATATTTGATAAGAAAAATAGTTTTTTTTCTATAAATAAATTCCGGGAACTTTTTGATCCTTCTACGTAACTATAAATTATAATAATAGATTTTTTATTTTAATTTGTAAAAAAAAAATTAATATTAATATTTTATATAATAATGTAAGGCGTTTGACTTAATACTATAACATTTGATTTTTTTTTTGTAATTTGTTTAAAATTTGATTAAATTTGATTAAAACTTTTATTCAATAATAGTTTTAAATACATTAACTAAACCCTTATTGTTAGTTTATAAAATATCTAGTTAGTATGTAGAATAACTAGTTGAGGTATGTATTTATGGATTCATTCTATACATTAACTGAAAGTACCCGTAATTCTATAGAATAACTAGTTATTTTATAGAATTACGGAATTTCATACATTAACGCTAACATATATATATAAACTATTGTTTGGGGTACTTATTCAAAATATAGCATACCTATTTATTTTTCTAACTGCTGCAACTCATAGGTTGGAAAACCGACAATCACGTATGGGGAATATCTTAATTCCATGGAAATAGGTACAATACCTTCGAGCGCTGAAGTTAATGACCTCATAAATACCGTAATGGATGGGACCGATTGCATTTATCTGGACATAACGATGCGAAGTGCTAACAAATTACATTGCATTCAGTATGCGTCTTCGTTGTGCAGGCAGGGTGAAGCCACTATATGGGAAAATCAGTTATTTAACGAGCTCAACAAAAAGGTACTGTTATGAATCTCAAATGGTATTATTAATCTTCATATAAGTGTTCATATGCTAAGAGCAATAGTACACAACTTTTACTACAAAAAATATATTAAATATTATGTATGGTTTTAATATTAATTTTTAAAATACCTATTTTTTTTATATATTATTTTAGATAAATGATTGAAAATTAATCTTAAATTGGAATACTAGATTTTAATATATAGATAATTATAATAATCATAGTGATGCGCATGATATTATATTGTCTTTTCAGTCCAAACCAAAAATCAACCCAGCCCATGCGGTTAGCATCGGTTGCGTAGAGGTATCGTTTAAATGTAATGCAGCTGCGATTATCGTAATTACCACGTCTGGGCTTTCAGCCGGTGTTGTCGCAAGGTACCGCCCCAAATGTCCGGTGTTGGCGATTGTCAGACACGGGAAATCTGCGAGAAAATTATCAGTATGGCGTAATGTTATAGCATTGCAGTACATTGGTAAATATCAAAAACAATGATAATAGTAATAACAAGTTTAGGTATTAATTATACTACAAACAGCCAGTTCTGAAAGATATAGGTTGAAATCTTGACTTATCAAAGTATTAACTAAGAAATAATATTATGGCATGTCATACTATCTACATTATATAATTTAAATTTAAAACTAAAAGCTTTTAACACAAATCAACGTATTTTACGACCCTAGTACACAAGATGACTAAAAGTTATTTAAAAACAAAATAGATTTATGTATTAGGTACTGCAAATGTTACAGATCCAATAGAAAAAAATTGGTCTAAAGAAATCGAAAACCGTACAAGATTCGCAATAGATTTTGGAAAGAGAAATAATATATTGCATCATGGAGATTTGGTTTTGCACATGAGTTGCTCTAAACAAAATGCGGGATTTGCTAACACCATGAAACTGTTATACGTCAGTGCTGGTGATTTCAACGCATAACATTATACAAAACATTGTTACGAATAAATACATCTTAGAACAGATTTTGTCTCCACATAAATTTATTCATGATGTGATAATTTGCATTGGGGGGGGGGGGGGGGGTATTTAAATAGATAGAATTTAATAAATTTGTTTTTAATAGTTCTTATGTACAGAAATTAATATATGTTTTAAAATATCAATTATTCTAATAGTGTTTCAATTAATTTATGTTTTCTAAAAGATGGTGATACTAAATTTAAATGTTGTGATTTGACCAACTTCTATAATTTGCTGTCTTAAATTTGAGATTTGAATTCTATTACCAGTTAATTATTTATAAATTAATAATGAATTTATCACAGCTGTGCCCAATAAAAGCTGAAATGAAACTTTGTGATACCACTTGATAGTTTTACTAAGAGGTGTAAAATAAATTGTCATTTGATCTGACACATCAATGTTTGTTATTATTATAAAATATTAAAAATATTATCACCATTTCTACTTGTCTTTCTAGTGCTAATCATTTCTATACCATGTTTAGTTAACACCATTCTCACATCCCTTTTATCTTTCCAAATGCTTACAACTACACCTTTATTATCTTCATTTTTGCATTTGTTATATCTTTTGGAAATCCTTTTTAAATTTTCCTCAAAGTACCAATCATATGATTATTTTTGCTTAGTAATATGTGGGCTAGATTTAAACTAGTTAAACTTATTTAAAAACCAATAATAAATAACAAAAATAATAATTTACAATAATAACACATATAATGGTGTCGTAAAATGTGTTATTCATTCTTTGTCTGCGGGCCGGATAAAATATGTTCGCGTTCCGCCATTTGGTGACCTATGCACTAAGATATACAGGAATGGTCACGGCATTGTTGGAGAGTGTGGGGGTTAACCACGAAATGTCATACAACAGGCGGAGTACAAAGAGTATTTTCCTTTTAGCATTACTAGTGCCGTCTTAGTGGATACTTTTGGACTAGATCACAAATTTCCCAATTTATAAAAATTTTATAACTAAAGATTTAATTAAATACTACACAAAACAATATTTTACTTTATCAACAAAATACGTAAAATATACGGTTTTATTTCATTTGTTATCATTTTTTTTTTTGTAACCATTTCAATGTGTCATTAGTTTCATAACGGGTGGCCGAGCGGTCTAATTCGTCGGCTGCGGAGCAGCCGAATCCGGTTCGATCCTCGGCCACTGGGCGGCATTTTTCTCCGGGTAAGTCACGGTGTCCGGAGAACAAGTGCTGCCATCCCCCCACCCCGGGGCATGGCAGAAACCTACGGGTGCCCCATTAAAAATTCTGCCAATCAGGCGCCGGGCTTACTCCCGAACTTACGCCATACGAAAAAAAAAAAAAAAAATTAGTTTCATTGTTATACATAGCAAACTATTTTAACCCTTAACTTGGCAGAAACAAAAAAATTTGACTAAAATTCCAAACTATCATTGTTTTTAATAATTAAAACCCGCAGAGCTCATTCTTAACTTTTATTTTTTAAAAAATAACATTAGTTTCTGAGATATTTTGAGTAGTATCTTTTAAGATACATCATCTCGTAGAAGCTGTTTTCAATTTTGTGTCTTTTAAGATAGGTACACTACCTCGTATACGATATTTTATTTTTGTATCTTAATGGATACATTACTTTATAATGTCTATTTTTTGTTTTTATTGCTTTTTAATAAGGATAACCAATAGGAATAATTTAAAAATAATTATAATAATACTTAAATGTTAATGAATATATTTTGATTACCTACTTGGTAAATAATGTAGAAAAGAAAACAATTTTCTCAAAATATAACTATATAACTATACCGTTCCAACATTTTTAACATATGAGAGTTATTAGAATATTTTGAAATTAGTAAAATCATATTTAAAATCTTTAAAAACAAAATGAATTAAAGAAAATATATAAAGAAAACAATAATATTGAAATACAATTGCATTGCAATTATTTCTGTTTATAAGTGTAGAAACAGTTTCTTTCGTTAAGAATACAAAGTCTCACGTTACATTTAGTACAACTTACTATAGTCTATAAACCATCTGACCTTTGGGGCACAACATATATCGTCCTTTTTTAATTTTTTTGGGTAAATGGTTCGGCAGTTAACTAGTCATTACTTAACACTTAAGTTAGGTGTACAAAATACAAATAATAAAATGTAATAATACAATTATTTAAAATCGTTGATTTGCAAATTTGAATCAAACTTTCTTTAAGTATTCAATTCACGTAAGCTTCTCATTAATGTACTCAGTCATACAATTTTCCAAGTATTATTACTTCGAAATTTAGTATAATTTAATGTCTGAATGCTGTTTAAAGTCTCTATAAAATAAACGGAAGACGTTTGTTCATTTACAGGTACAAATGAAATTACTTATGTTACACTTTTGTTATCTGCTCTCATTTTACAAAAAAACAATTTTTTTTTTATTATCACACCTCATTTCAAAACTTTCTCTTCTATTTTTGAATAAATCTTTATAATTTATATCACTTCAACGTAATCTATTTCGTTGTATTGTTCCAAGGCTTAAAATTTCGAACTCTTCTTAATCACGTCAAGTTCCAGTAATGTAAATCAATTTTCAAAGTAAACAGCTGTAAGTGGTTTATCCAAAACGGTTTTACAAAGTTAGAGAACAACTTTTTGTCCTAACCCAAAAAAATTGTCTTCATATTCTGAGAATAATCCAGTACTAAACTTTGTTTCACCCGCGTTTATATTGAAATAGGTTGTTCTAAAATAGTTAAATTGTATAATGATTCAATGTGTGGGGTTGATTTGCATGACCAACTCATTAGTTACTAGGTATATAATGTTTATAAAATCTAAA
Organism: Rhopalosiphum padi; assembly: GCF_020882245.1. Classification (NCBI taxonomy): domain Eukaryota; kingdom Metazoa; phylum Arthropoda; class Insecta; order Hemiptera; family Aphididae; genus Rhopalosiphum; species Rhopalosiphum padi. The sequence continues at coordinate 45,290,954 of NC_083599.1, forward strand.
AAATGGACTTTACGTATGCTCTTTTATTCGTTTAATATAGCCACTTGCAATTCATTGTTAGAATATAAAAACAATGTTGAATAAATAAGTTTACCAAAAATAAAAGTAATGGACTTGTTAGTCTTTAAGCAAAATTTAGCAGTATTATTAATATTTATAGGAAATTTTGTAGAAATACCTGCCAGGAAACGAGGGCGTCCATCGTCATCTAATAAAATTATAGATCAACCTAAAATGACGTGTTTTATAATTGTTTTTATTTTATGTAACTGCAAAAACTACCCCAGTGTACCTATACATAATCATAAAGCTACCATATTGTATCATTTATCATACTTATATTACTTTAATCTTTTACATTTATTAATCTTTCTATTAATATAACTATTAAAAAGAGTGTTTTTTATTTGTTTTATGGTTTACATTGTAACTATATATAAGCGTGCAAAGGTTTGTATTAATCCAAATCAATGTGAAAATTATATTAGATTCTAAGGTAAAATGTAAGGAAGGAAAATGGTTGCAATTTCCTATTAACTGAGTGCAAATAATTAAGAATATTATTTTTGACAAAAACTACAATAGGAAAAAAAAATTAATACACAGGGAATAGGCTATTAAAAAGAGAAAAGTGTAAGGCTATTGGTATCGAGCTTTCGAAGGATTTGGCATGTAATTGGAGACAAACACACATAGCAAATTTAGAATTTGGATGACTATCTCTGCCAAACTTATACCGTAATCAAGAAATAGGAATTGTCACGAAAAATGCCATAAAGCACCACTGGAGTTCAAGCATAATTCTTCATACTCAAGCTTAATTCATACAATTGGTATGGATCAATTTGTAGTTAATTTCTGGTGTGGTCACCAAATTAAATCTATAAATATGTGAGCAAACAATACTGCAAATTATCCATCGATACAACAGGCAGTCTTGTTAAAATAATAAAACGTACATCAATATCATAATTGATCTAAAATGTCAAAACGATAAAAAATGATATTAGATCTGACGAAAGGAGATTGTGGCGAAAGAGCCACCAACTGTAACGTCCAATGATTCAAAGACTGTAAGTGTTTCATCTTTTTAATTATACTAAAATACAAAAATAGGTGGTGGATTCGGTGCAGCAGGATGCTGTAATGCACCAGGACGAAGGTACTTCTCCACACGAGACGGTAGCGGGTAGGGCGTTTGTCGGGCGAGTCCCGCGTAGACCAAAAATTCACAATGAGGTCACCGGCTCTGTGATATTTGTAGTAGACTCACTAAACTCGCAGGGACGGTAGCCCTGGGTACTTGCTACGAGCTGTGAAAGTTTCAAGACGATAGGTCAATAATTTCTATTGACTTCGAATTTTGTTTCAAATATTTTGGATATTTCTCGTGAATTATACCTAATTATATCTTTATTAGTATTAATCTACTAATTATATTTTTAAACATACATATAACATAGAATTAGTAGAAAGAGTTAATAGCTTAGCAGTCATGAGTATAGAAGCAGATATAACATCAAAAATAGATTATAATGATATAATTGAAAAGTTTCCTTACAAGAAATGTATAAAAAAGTGTTAATGAGTTTTAATTTAGAAAATTTGTTTAATGCATTTTTATTTTTATTTGATATTTTTAAATATTGGAGTAGGTACTAAAGTTATTTTATTATTATTATTATGAGATATTAAAATAAATAATTTTTTTTGATTCAATAAATTATTCTTGTTTTATAAAATTTGAAAGAAATTATATAAAGTGTATATTTTATATATTCACGGGAGGGGGAGACAAATACCCAAACATATCTCCCTGAAATACGCCCTTGAGGGAGGGGTGGTGTACGATTTAATTTGTACCGAGCGACAAAATCTTAAATGCGGTATATTTAAACTTTTTTTTTTTTTATTTAAAAAGCATATTTATAATCTATACAATTTGTACAATAAGTAAATTTGATAATAGGTATTAAATGACTTGAATGTCTTGAGGGGGGAAAACCATCCATCAACAGTACCTCTTATTTAATTTGATGGGTTCATATGGAGACCGTTAGGCAAGAGCGTCTCTTGGCCATTTTCTTTTTAACCTCCTCGGAGGATTGTTGGGGATGGTTATAGAGGACATGGGGGAAATTAGAGGGTTTGGGTTCGAGTGCAGTTTGGAGTGAAACTTTTTGTAGTGACGAGTTGTGATTTCGTTGACTGTTGGGATTTGGAGATCTTTGTGTAGTGCGTCGTTGGTCATGTACCATGGGGCTCCGGTTATTTGTCTAAGACATACAGACTGGAAAGCCTGTATGGGTCTTATAATGGAAGGTTTGGCTTGGCCCCAGATTTGGATACCATATGACCAGAGGGGGGTAATAATCGTCTTGTATATTAATATTTTGTTTTTTAAATTCATTGAAGGAGACAATAATGGATGGAGGAAATGTAGACGTGTGTTTGATTGTTTTCTTTTCTGTTTTGTGTGTTGGGCCCAGGTAAGTCTTTTAACTAAATGAACTCCGAGGTATTTGGTTACATTTTGGATAGTAATTGGTGAATTATTGAGCAAAAGTTGAGGACATTCGTTTTTTTTCAGAGAAAAATTTATTTGAACTGATTTGTTTTCGTTTATTTTAATTTTCCATTTTTGAGTCCAATCGGAGATAAGATTTAAGTGGTATTGTATATCGTGGGTGGCTATGTTTGGATCTTTATTTGATGATAGTATAGCGGTATGTGTTATATGATATAGTCTGCATATGTTTCTAGAGTTGTATGGTTTGTTTTGGGCATGTCTGATGTGTAGATATTATAGAGTATAGGTGATAGGTCACTTCCCTGGGGTACTCCCGCTTTGATTTTGTGGTAGGCAGAGTAGGAAATGTTAAATTTAACGGTGAAATATCGGTCTTCAAGATGAGATTTTAAGATGAGGAAATACGGAGCAGGTAAAAACGATTTTAATTTGAACAATAATCCGTCGTGCCATACGCGATCAAATGCTTGCGCAATGTCAAGGAAAACGCCGGGGCAGTGTTCTTTTTTTTCGAATGACGATGATATTTTGTCGGTAATTCTATGTATTTGGTGGATTGTCGAATGATATGATCGGAATCCAAATTGAGTATTAGGGATGATGTTTTTATCTTTAATAATAGGGGTTATTCTTTTAAGAAGTAATTTTTCGAAAAGTTTCCCTAGTGTCGGTAGCAAACTTATCGGGCGGTATGAGGTTACCAAATGCTTTGGTTTTTCTGGCTTAGCAATTAAGATTATTGTTGAGAATTTCCATATTGGGGGAATGTATGATAACCTGAGCATTGTGTTGTAAATGTGAGTCAAAAGAAGGATGGCTTTATTTGTTAGTTTTTTGAGTATTTTGTTGTTAATTAGATCGTATCCTGGGGATTTGTTGTTGTGTAGTTTAGTAATATAATATTTTATTTCTTGTGGTGAGATTGGTTTAGCTGGTAAAAATATTTAAACTTAAGATTACATTATAAACTTCTGGAGCGTTTAAATTATTTTTTTCTAATATTAAAATATGTTTTTGAAAAATATACAACAAATGATGAACAAACCATATGTAACATTCACTTAAAGTTAACTGTTCAGAAAGTACATTTTTCTGATCGCCAATAAATTTCCATATGATTTTATCACATTCATTTTTTCCATATTGTATAAAATAAGTTTTAATTGCATTCCAATTTAAAATTAATCGGTCTACGGCATTAAACAAACTGAGCCATCTCACAGGAATATGTCGCAATACATTATGAAAGCCCTATTGTACAAATTCGAAATATTCCTTAAGTTCGTCTACTCTTTTTGAGCTCATAGAAAACTCATTAAATACTTTTAATACCAACGTTTCTACATCGTATTTTATAACTTTCATGGAATGCTTTGCTGCGTTATAAATCACGTGACAGTTACAATTAGCTTGAATTATATTTGATTTTTTTATTTTTCGAAGAACGAACAATTTTTTAAATAATTAACAGAGGCATTATCAGCACCAAAAGCTGTTATATTTTGTATATCTGAGCCAAGAGATTCAATTGTAAAAGTAATCGTGTTAAAAATTGATTGTGAAGATTCGTTCGGTTACTTGTAAAAGTCTAAAAGTTAATCTTTCACTCCATCTTCAAAATGAAATAATCTAACCGCTAATGGAAAAAATTTTCTATTTCCCTTATTTTAAGCGTCTGTTGATACAGAAAAGGGAATAGGAGTAGGATATTAAGTTTTATTACTGCTTTTTCAACAGCGAATAGACATAGTACATTTTTTACGATAGCTTCCGTTTTGGTTCTACTCAGGTGAAGTTAGTTAGCTATCGTTGAATCTGAGAAATGTTTCGACTCTAATTTTACTTCACAAACTAACCTAACCTAACTAAGTTCAACGGCTACTATTTTGTCTTCATTTTTATCATTTCTTGTAGGAAAAACTGTTTTATAATGGACGATTTATGTATAGAATTGATAAATTCCTCGTGTTTTTTTTTATTCTTGATGTTTTTTTACAGCTTTAACACCATCGTATTTAACACTAAATTAGGATTATTGTGTTTAGTGATCAAATCAGAAAATATTTGATCTTTTAACCATTCATCGTTAAAACATAATAAGTAATAACGAATTCTTTTTTTCGTTTCATTCATTTAAAAAATGCGTATAATTGTGCACCCGTGTATACTGTATATGTGTTACAGTAAATGATGTTAAACATTAAAATAACGTTATTTTCTAGTAAATAACAATAATTACCTAACAAACTAGTGATTATCGTGGTTTATTATTTTTTGGGTTTGATTAATGATAATTCTATTTTTGTCAGTTTTTCACGATACGCATCGGATAGACATTGCCATTATATCGTCATATTATTTTTGTATGTTAAAATATTCGTAAAACATTGTGTTACTTTTCCTTTATTAATAAAATTCAATATGAATGAACTTGAAATGGAAAACAAATTTAACAACATTATATCTGATATAATTAAAAAAAAAACGTAGTGATAATAACTCCTTTCTAACCATTGATGAGTACAATATTCGTATTGAATACAACCAATAAATGCACCTGTCGAGTGGTTGGGAAATTATGCAATTCTAAATGTCATAGTTCATTATCATGTGAAAATAAATAATAATAATATAATAAACACAAATAACATGATTAACTAATATTGTTTGAAATTAACGTAAATCCTTAGTAATTAACGTTATAAACCTTGTAAAATATTCAATAATATCTAATAACGTTAATATAAATTTAACATCCTTTACTGTAACAATAACCCGCAATAGGTGTTGTCTCTGTCTTACTATTGTAGATCATAACAAATTTACGTTCAGCAGAACACATTTTGTGATGTTAGCTTTAATATTAGAGTAAATTTGCCTATTATCAAATTTAAAGGTAAGAATATTATCTAGAAAATTTCATATGCTTTTATTGATGTTATCATTTTAAAGTGAGTTATGAATATTTTAAAGTCATAATATTTTACATAGCTATAACTCACATTTAAATGATAGTATCAATAAAAGTATATGCCATTTTCTAGGTAATATTCTTACCTTTAAATTTGATAATAGGTAAATTGACATACACATCACACAATTTGTTCTGCTGAACGCAAATTTATTATGATCTACATTAGTAAGACAGAGAGAATACATGCGGGTATAACGTCCTCTTAAGCCTTCTCACCAGTACTCTGCAATCACCGGTCAGGTATTTCTCTGCTCAGTGGGTGAAAAGGAGGTCCTTTAAGATAATAATAAAATAAAAATTTTCATTTTTTATTTTTATTCAATTTAAATATATTGTTACGCGATAACGAAGTCTCCAGCACTAACGTAAAACAGACTCACAGTGTTAGCAAAACCTGCGTTTTGTTCAGAGCAACTCATGTGTAAAACCAAGTCTCCCTGATTCAATATCCCTTTTCTTTTTCCAAAATCCATGGCAAACCTTGTACGATTTTCGATTTCTCTAGACCAAATATTTTCTATTGGATCTGTAATATATACACGATGTCAACTAATGTACGATTAAAGACACGCACGCAGACTTAAAAAAAATATATATTTTAGTATTTTAATTTTAATTACATAATTGAGTCTATAGAAATAATATTATATCTTTTGATAACCAGAACGCATTTTACGCGTAGTACCGTAAAATGGGGTGAATTGCAACAAGACTTAAGTATTTTGTTTATTAGTCTACGAAAATTCAATTTTAGTGTTATCAACTTGATATAATAATAATTAAATTCGTAGTGATAAATAAATGTTATCAATTGAAAAAAAAAAATGATGGGATTATTTCTTCCACCTCAGAAAAATATTTCGTCCACACTTACGATTTTATGAATTTACTCATTCTATTACTTCCAAAATTCTAGTTCCATTAATATTGTTAAAATAATAAAATGTCACCATCACAATAATTTTTTTTTCTGTATAAAAAATATTGACATTTTTCTGAAATTTTCAGAACAGCGTAAATACATTTTTCAATATGTTTTTTTTTTTTTTAATTTATATAATAATTAAGTAATTTCAAGGACTGAAATTTCTTAAATTTGTCGTATTATGACGTATAAATGTAATGTTATATTACTTACTTTCATATATATATATATATATGGTGATTACAGATTAGGAGGTACATCTGTTATAATTTATTGAATAATAGTGATTTTAAAAACTGAAATTTTGTTTGTGATATTTTTATATTTATAATACTTGAGATACTTATTATGTTAAAATAATAAGAAAAAATTGACTATTTAAAAAAATATATATATTGTAATATATAGTGTTTTAATTCACCCATGAATTGTTTTAAATGAATAAAACATGATTTTTAAATTAATGTTTCAATTCACCCCAGTCAAAGGTTAATTGCAACAAAGTTATATAAAAAATTATAATAAAAATAATTTAATAAGTTATATTTCTGAATTATTCTTATAATGATAAACAAGGTAACAAGAATTTAAAAAAAGTGTTTTCCTAAATAGTAGTATAAATGTCTGATTTTTAAATTAAGTTCCAAGTTAGATAACTCAAAAATTGTTGCAATTCACCCCATTTTACGGTGTACAAATATTATTATTGTTAATTTTTATTTACCAATGTACTGCAACGCTATAACATTACGCCACACTGATAACTTTCTTGCAGATTTTCCGTGCTTGACGATCACTAATACAGGACATCGGGGTCGGTATTTGGTGATTAAACGGGTTGACAAACCGGGCGTGCTGATCACAATAATTGCAGCTGCATGACATTTAAACGATACTTCTACACACCCAATGCTAATCGCATGGGCAGGGTCGATTTTTGGTTTAGACTGAAAGTACAGCATATTATAAAATTATATAATACATCAATGTATCATGGTGTTGATAAGATATCGTAATAGCAAGCACTCGAAAACAATCGTTTATTTAATTTATTATTTGCGGTTGTAATGTAGGTTTATTTAAAAGGATATAAACGTCATAAAAGTGCCATTAGAAATTAAAAGTCAAATTAACGTTTGTACAATTATATATTTTGGTTTAATATATCATAATGACATTATGTACCTATGTACATTGTGATTGCTATACAACCTGCTCATTATAATCTAGCATTCTAGTATAGATTAGTTTTCAATGATTTTTTTTAAATTTTTTTGATTTATTTTAGTTTTGTTTTAATCCCATATAAAAATAATTTATCGTGTAAAAACGTATGTAAATCGTTTTAAACGTCAAAACATCGTAGTTGACTGGCAAGCAGTTTAAAGTGAAATTGTTCCTAACTTTTCGAGTTAAATTTAATACTCATATATTTTTCCGTCAACGCTATTTGAATTATTTTGGTTTAATATTAAATAGGTACTATTGTTAATGAAAATCTATTTTAGTGTTCTTTATCGATTTTTATGTCTATATAAATAGAATTAACCGGGTTTTAGGAGAAAAAATGAGTTTAATTTAGATCTCGTAGCCTATTGCAATATTTAAAAATATTATCCAATGGCTTTTCTTCATATTATTATTGTTTTAGACGTCTTATCGAATAACTACATTATATGATTAGTGAATTGCTAATCATATTATATAACGTGTGTTGTGAGCCTTCTTGTGTATTATTTTGTAACTACGTGTAATACTATATTTTGTTTTAAAAACAAATTCGATTTTATTCAATAATATTATATTTAGAGACATATAGTCAATATGTTGGACGAGTCAGATGATGAAACATGGTCAAAAGACGAATATTCCGAAATAGATGACATTGATGGTGACGTCGATTTTTTACAAATGTCTTGCATTCTTAAAGTAAGACATTTTTAAATTTTTTGGTACACTATATTTTTTATATATTTTTTAATAATTCGTAGGGGATTGAAACATTACAAAGTAGTGACTCTGAAACAAGTGTAGAAAATCATAGTGTTCAACCTACTCGCAGTCAAAGTGTAAATAATTAAAATAATCATACTAATGACCATGCCCATGCTGATTGGGGAAATGTAAATGATACGATTTTTGTGAATTTTACTTATAATCCATCAAAAGAAGAAGTATGTAGTAATCCCGACATTATTGATACGATGGTTGGTGCAACTCCATTGGATTATTTTTCATTTTTTTTTGTATGATGATGTTTAGAATCTATTAACAACTGAAATCAAACTCCACTACGTCCATAAACATTAGAAAAATACAAGTAAAAAATTTCCTAGAAAATATAGACTTTTCAAAAGTCAAGGCTTAAACGTATTACTATCAAAATATAAATCTGCTAATTTATATATATACTAGAAGAGGACCTATGTATTGATGAGTCTATCATACCTTTTGTCGATAACTATCTTTTGTACAATTTTATCATTGTAAGTAAATAATACAAATATTAGTATAACTGAGTTTAGAGGAAAATAAATTTTTGTTCAATCTACAAATAGAAACAGAGGAACAAGAAAATAATCAGGACCATAGCTCTATCCGGAAAAAGAAGTCGATGTTCTAAATCTAAACGTTATGAAGAAATGGTTCAACAAGGCGTTAGGGTTCATACTCAAAGGGTTATCAGGCAATCGAATTATTGGTGGTAAACTTCTTTCAAAATAGTATTCCGTATTGATTTTTTTTTATGGTTCAAAAGTGTGCTAAAAAAATAATGAAACTAGTAATATAGGTACTAGATATTAATTTAATATTAATTTATTTTCTAATTAATATATTTAAATACTGTAATTCGTTAAAAATAAATGTATCAAAATGGTGTTTTGTCATTATATATTTTTTTCTGCTTAATTCAATTATATTATAAAACAAAAGTCAAAATCAGCTCTAATACATTAAAAACCAATACATAAATGAGATTTATAACTCCTAAACCATATAAAACAAATTCAGAAAGAATTAAATTCAATTCTCAAAGCAAAAACGGCAAGAATGATATGAAATTAATAAAGTTTTTGTGTGCGATCCATGAGAGTTAAATATAATACTCAAGCCAATAAACGTATTAAATATAACGTTCGTTTTTGTACCTTTTTGTTGAGTTCGGTAAATAACTGTTGTTCCCATATGGTTGCTTCGCCTTGCCGGCACAGTGAAGATGCATACTGGATGCAATGTAATTTATTTTCACTACGCATTGTTACGTCCAGATAAATGCAGTCGGTTCCATCCATTACGGTATTTATGAGGTCATTTACTTCGGCATTTGTAGGTACCGAACTAATTTCCATGGAATTAAGATATTCCCCATACGTGATGGTAGGTTTTCCAGCCTGTATATTTTAATGGTTAGGGAAGCAATCATTGTGTTATATTTTGAGTACCCAAACTATTGTTTATAATTATAATGTTATTGTGTAAAATTAGTGTTAATAATCAAAACTAATATTTTATTCGAACATTTAAAAAAAAAAACCGACCACGTTTTACATGATAAACAGTCTTTTTTTACTTTCTACAAGTATAAAATAGCGCAGTCACTGTCTCGAAAACTCACTACGTTGCATTTGGATAATACAATCTTCTGGGCCAGAAATATCTTATCATGACCAATGTCCATTGATAAGTTCGGTCGGTTCAGGAAGACACCATCCACAACTGGTAAGATATCATCGAAGTTCTCGAGTCCGACAATATTATCGATTTTTGCGTACAGGGCGATGTCTCCACCTCGCTCTGAGACTAAAAAATACAAAACTCATGGAACAATATAAACGACTATGTTTCCCCCGTTGTGAATCGATAAGGTTAAATTAGCATGTGATCATAGATAGTCTGACAAGTTTGGGTATTAGACGAAAAACAAGATTATATTTAACAAACAAAATATCAGGACGGAAGCTATTGATTTTCAATACTTAACACTAAAGATAATCATATCGTTGATTATAACGTATTCATACTCAGCTTACCGACAAACTTGCGAACGTGGTTAAAAAACACAGAATTTTTTACGCCAGGCACCAAGATAACGTCCACTTTGAGCTGGATTGCTGTACAAATTTTTTCCTTATCCAATTTAGAAAGTGCAGTCGAACCAATTGGAATTTTTGGAATGTGCACTGTTTTTTCAGAACCCAACCATTCTCCTCGATTTATCATGCAATACACTTCATCTTCGTCTGTACAGAAGAAAAAATTATGTAATTTTTAATATCGTTATCGCTACAATAATACATCATATTGATCAGGTGTATCCAGCTTTTTTTTCGATGGTGGGGGGGGTATTAAAATAAAAGGTTATATTTGATACCAAAAACTAATTTTATTAATTCATTACTTTAACTTTTCAAAAAAATTAAAAGATTATTAAAACAGTGTACAATTAGTAAGTAATTAAACCGAATCAATTTAAACGATTTTTGTCCGTTAAATTTCTTAAATATATTTATAAACGACATAGTGATGAAAATGATCGCAGTTGCAGTTGTTACAGGTAGTGTTATAGACATTTTAATAAGTTTAAAAATTATTTGAAAATCATCAGAATTCATATTGAAGTAGAAATCAATAGCATTAGTTTTTTCGAGTTTCATCTGTAACAGTAGTGCACCAGAAATCTAATTTCCCATTTAAAATAGAATTATTTATATTTAAATCAGTATAATCATCAATAATTTCTTGATAAGGGTCTATTAATTTTTGAATTTATTCCTTATGTTTTGGGATATTGGCATAATTTTTTTCGGTAAAATGCAAAAAAAATTACTAAAACACACTTGTGTGATAAACACCTTTCATTCAATTGATTCAAAAAATGGAATAAAAATTAATATTTTATAAAACTGGACTTATATTACAACTATATAGTTGATGTTTATTTTGTTGCATCAACTTTATAGGAATATAACATTTTTCAAATTATATATCACAATTTTATCCAATACTTTGAATGATTTTTAACAGTAAATGCAATTTTTAATGCAGTTTCTAAGTCTAGGAATTTTTTTTTAAGAAATCTACAAAAGGAAAAACTAATGGAAATTTTTTTACTAATATACATAAGGTGGTTTGAAAATTAAATTATTTTATTACAGACTGAATCGTCGACTTTTTTGTTTTAAACTGCATAAAAATTTTCAAATTGTAATTCACTAAGTTTATAGTAGTGGTTATTTTTATGATCCTTAAATAAATCTTTAGTTTTCTTCCAATTATCATATTGTTCTAATACTAATTTTCACAGATTTGATGAATACCTTTATATAAGCTGCCTTAAGATGAAAACAAAACTCAAGTATAGCAAAAAGTACCATCATACATTTTATTATGACAGCCATGAAAATTGGTGTGTCCAAGTTATTTTATATTCCAAGTTTCTTTTTCTACTTTTAAGGAAATTATAATTTGATTCAAGAACACAAAACTTTTCCAAAACATCTTTTTTCATTATCAGACAATTTATAATTAATTATTAATTAATTTTCTTAATAACATTTCCAAGTATACGCAGAACATTTGATATTTTTAATACTAAATAGTGAATAATAATTATGCCCTATTAGTACTTATGGTTATAGTAAATTAATTTTTATATCTTACAAAACTATTATTTTTTCAACAAAAGCATTTTTGTTTTTTTTTTTTTGTGTTTTAATAAACTATTAAAAATACACCATTCTAAATCTTCCCTTTTTTCAATATAATTTTGTATATCCTGAGATTCGTTACTCGTTAGATATAGTTTCTATGGCCAAAATAAATATTTCATTATCTGGTACAGCATTGACTTTAGATAGTTTTATTTTTGTTTGATACAGACTCAAAATAATTAAAATTATTGTTTTAGGATTTTTTACTCATTTTATTATAATTGTTCAAATATCACGTATCACCGACAAGTGAGTACTGAATAGTCACAAGTAGGTCACAACTCACAATAACAACATAATATTAAACACATTGATCGTAATAAAGATAAGATAATATGCTCGTCGCGAAACACAAAGGTAAACAATTTAAAAATAGCTTTAAACGTAAATCCAATCATGTAGCTATAGTTAGTGTTTACACGGTGTCGCCGCCATAGAGCTATATAGGTACATACACACTACACTAGTCTGGACTTATAAATTATACATTTTTATTATTTGAGTTAACTACTAAGTGTAATAGCACTACATTTTTTTTTCAAACTATTATTATTATTTTTTTTAATGTTGAAGAAATTTAAGGGGGGTTATAACCCCCTAACCCCACTCCTTCCTCTGGATACTCCACTAACATTGTGGTGTTCCATGTTTATTATAATAAAATGATAATATTTAAACATGTTTACCGACTCTGATCACAACCAGTTCAATTTTTCCGTAATCTAAATAGATCCGATCGTTAACTTTGAGTTGAAGAATCAAATCACTGTTTACATAAATACGGTCCTCTGTACACTTAAATTTGTATTCGACGTCATTGGTGACATAAACATGAGCGTTCGTTGATAATTCTATCAAACGTTGTGTGAGCTAATCAAGTAAAAATAAGTTATCAAATTTTTAGACAGGTGATTATAATAAATTCTTTTAGAAATAACATTTTTTATGATTTTGAGACTTGTATATAGGTATTGTTATTATATATTTATCCATTAATCAATCAATTTATTAAAATGAGCAACTTAAATGTGTTTTTTTAAATCATAATCATTTATTTATTATTATTTTATTTTTATATGAATATTTATCACTGTTGTATGGAATATGCTTCCAGTCGTGATGCAAGATCCTCCAAGATCAAGTACTAATGTTATTGAATACGGTACTTGGTTGTTCTTTTTAAGACTGTAATTAAAAGCCCCTTGGCGAATTTCTAAGAGCATTTTTCGACTTTGTTCAAATGTTAAACCATTAAAATCAAATATCACCATAGATACGCCTCTTTCGCAAAATTCTTCAATTAATCCTTTAGTCACGTTAAGTACTGAAAAAATAATATAAAACGTTTGATTTAATGACACGAAAACATAATTAATTTTTATTTCATATGTAAATATATATATACGTACAAACACCACAAGCTATAGTAGTTAATGTATTTGGTGACGGATTTGATTCAATTTTTAAATTGCTTAAATGGTCGAGGTAGTTGTCCTCAAAAGAAGCTTTCATTTGCATTTCATTGTCATAACAAGGTTCCTTTATGTTTATATATATTTAATTGATTTTATTAAAACAACAATAATACATATTATAGTTTAACAATTACATTGATATTCTTACCCAGGGGTACACGATACACGATTCTTCGGCTTTAGGTATATTTGTAGAGTCCATTATTTTTAATATGTTTCTAAAATTCTTAATAATAATAGAAAATAAACTTTTAACTAATTTAATTCAAAACAATTAAAATCAATTATGTTTATACTAATTAAAAGTCTGTTTAATAAATGTTGCCTAAGAAACCCTTTGATGTGAACATTAAGTTAAAGAAATTTAATTACTCGAATGCAAAATCTAAAAAGTAAATAATATTTAAAAAAAAATAAAATTTATCACACTAACATTATATTGTAATAATTAAACAGAATAAAAGAAAATTACGTTTTAGAGTTTAAATGAGAATAACAATCAATTGCGGTTTAAATTAAGCTTTTTTCTTCAATTAAAAGTCATAATCCTATAATGTTAATGTTTATAATTTACCACACACATATATTGTACTTAAAACGCTCACGCTAATTTATTTTTATATCCGTGTCAACAACTTGGATTTTATTAAATTAGGTAGCCACACATGGTCAGGGTTGCCAGATTAGGCGGTTTAAAGCCAAATGGGCTTCCTCAGAAGGTCCAATGGCGAGAAAAATTGAGTAGTTGGCGACTATCAAATATTGGGCGGCTTCGAGATCAGGCTGACACCAAATTGGGCTGTCCGGTATTTTCCAAAAAACCAAGAATTTTCATTTCAATCTTTAAATAGTTTCCATAAATAGAAAAAAATTGATTTTAATTTTGATATATATTATTCTATTTGTGATAAACTATTCTGTATTGCTGATCAGTGGCGTGGCGAGGCAGTTTTTTTTGAGCCGCGGCTCCGTTGATTTTTGGGGGTGGTGGTACCGTGGTGGTAGTGGAGATTTGTAAAATGTATTACTTATTTGCTTCTATATAATTATGAACTTGAGAATTGAGATACCAGCAAGTTTATTCATAATAATATAGAATAATAATACAGATAAAATTGTAATATTGGTAATAACTATCACGGCGTAATAAATACATTAAGCAATGGTCTATAAATATAACAAATCGTTATCGGCAGACGTAAATTCCCATTTCCCCGGAACGACTAGTATCCGCAGCCCGCACAGTTATTAGTTATTATTATAGTGTTATTAGTTCTTATTGCTGTAATAGTGCAATCATAGACTTGGATAGTGGTCAGTGGAATATTCATTTTTAAATTTATTTGCGTTTAACATTGTCAACTGTCATCATTTAAAAATGAATTCACTGTGTCCCAGTTGTAATAAAAAAAGGGATTCGATGAATAGCACCAACTGGACTCGCCATACAAAATCTTGTCAAAAAAAAAAGGCTGTAAAAAGAACTGTTTCTAGTATTTCTGACTATTTTAAACGTACACAATGTAAAGGAAAATTTCAAAAATTTGAACAATCACGTAAGTAGCTGTATGTCATATGATAATTATAGATGTTATTAAAACTTAATTTATGAGCATTTTTTTCATTTTTTAATGCATCACATATTTACTGGTTATTTAAATTAATTATTTATGAATCATGATCATACATATTTTTATAGAAATTGTAATTAATGAAAGTAAACGAAATGAAGTAATTGCTGATTTGAACATACCTGGTACTAGTAGTACATCAGATAAACAGTGTATTTTACCAGCTGGTGAGTAACTATTAAAAAATAAAATACATTTAGGGTTTTAGAAAATAAGGTGATTTTTATTTTCTATATTTTAATGAAATGGGGACACAAATTCTAAAATGTAAATCATTAATGCAGTATTAATATTTCAATTTTGATTTCCTTTGACATTCATTAAACTATTTGAATTTACTATTTTATTAAACTACAATGATTGTCAAAATTTAGTTAAATTATATTGATATTAGATATTTAATGTAATAATAATTGAGTTAATTAATCTTCATTTAATAATTGTAATCTTTTAGTATTTTTTATTTTTTAAACTGCACTTAATTGCTTGTTATTTAAATTCATTATTCGTGATCGTATCTATTTATAGAAATTATGGTTAATGATAGTAAACGAAATGAAGTAATTGCTGATTTGGACATACCTGGTACTAGTGGTACATCAGATGAACAATGTCTATTATCAGCTGGTGAGTAATCATGTTTCTCATTTAAGTTTTAATTTGCATTTTCCCTAATTCATTATTTGTAATATTAACCTTACCTAATATAAAAGTTAAATTCTTTGTTTATTATTAGATAATACCTTTTTTATCCATTCATTTTCTTCCTAATGTTTAGAAAAGACATTAAGTCTAGAACAATTTCATAATGATCCTGCTATGATGAACTCAAACGTATCAAATGAACTTTTTGTTCATTATGCATCTCTAGAGCCATGTCAACCTTCCAAATCTCAATTAAGTGGTAGTAAATTTCCTACAAAACAGCAAGGTGATCGTTTAAGGTCATTTCATGAAAAACATTATTTCAAAGAAATTTCACCTGGAAATTTTGTGAAACGTAATTGGCTATCATATTCTCCTATTACTGATTGCATATTTTTTGTAGTTTGTAAATTGTTTGGACTACCAAATGGAAAACATGATCAATTTTCAAAACTTGGAACAAATGACTGGAGATATATTTCATTTAAAATTAAAGCACATGAATCTGCTCCAGAGCACTTACAGTCAGAAATACGTCGAGTTATGTTTACAAGTCAACTAAGGGTCGATGTGCAGCTATTATCTGCATCAAATTCACAGATAGCGGAAAATAGAGAAATTGTTAAAATCATTTTTGAAGCTTTATTGTACCTAGCTCGACAAAATAATGTTTTTCGAGGTCATGATGAACATTGGAGTTCATCTAATCAAGGCAACTTTCTTGAACTAGTTAAACTTTTAGGTAAATATAATCCTTTGCTCTCTGCTCATTTATCCAAAATTCAAAGTGCACAAAAAAACAGATTAACATTTTTATCAAATGTTAGTCAAAATAATATGTTAAACGTTATGGGTGAAATGGTATGAGAAGAGATTTTGAAGAGAGTTAAAAAAGCTGGTGTATTTTCAATAATTATAGACACAACTACTGATGTCTCAAACTTAGAACAATTTTCACTAGTCCTACGTTTTATTAATGAAGAAGGTCAAACTGAAGAGAGGCTTATTGCTATGAAAGTAGCTCATGATTCCACAGGATTAGGAATGTTCAATGTTTTTAGTGATTTCTGTATTAAATATAATATCGATTGGGAAACAAATCTTTGTGCTCAATCTTATGATGGAGCTGCATCCATGCAGGGACAATATTCTGGTGTTCGATCTTATGTTCAAGAAAAAATTCCAAATGCTATATACGTTTGGTGTTTTGCGCATGTTTTAAATTTAGTTGTTGTCGATACTTGTGATAAATGTTTGAGTGTTAGAAATTTCTTTGGAGAAGTCCAAAGTTTGATCACATACATGAGAGCAAGAAAACGAACAGCCATATTCTTAGAGCAACAAACTAAATGCTATCCTTCGGAAAGACCATGTAGAATGAAAAACTTCTCTACCACTCGTTGGACTTCGCATGACCGTGCATTATCAGTAATAAGTAAAAAATACTTGACCTTTCTAAAAACATTGGAAGAGTTAATTAACTCAACAGATAGAGAAACCTCTTCAACGGCATCAAATCTTTACAGAATAATGACTTCATTCAAGTTTATTTTGAATTTATTTTTATTAGAAAATATCTTTTCTCATACTACCCCATTATCGATTTATTTGCAATCTTCATCTATTGATTTCATCCAAGCAATCACTATGGTAGATATTTGTGCTAAAAAGTTATCTGATTTAAGAAATCAACAGAGCTTTAACAATTTAATCTTAAAAACAAAATCATTTGTTAATGAAATTGGATTAGTTGAATGTGAGTTGCCAAGTATACGTAGCCGCCGTAGGAAACTGTTGGCTGGAGAAGTTGTTTCTGATGAAGTAATAACAAATCCTTATGACCAATTTAAAATTGAAGTTTATTATGTAATATTGGATCAAGTAAATACTTTTATTATAAGCAGATTTGAAGGTGCTCGAGATATATTGTCTAATTTGTCGTTATTAACTTTTGATAGATTAAAGGCAACTGGTGAGGGAACAGAAATTTCCGACAATCATTTTATTGCACTTAAGAATTGGATTCCTAGTCTAAATCTTGATGATTTAAAAATGGAATATTCTATATTTGCAAGAAGTTTTATTAAATTATATAATGGTATGAATTTATCTAATATTAAATCAAATAATGAACTAATTATTGAAAGTGAAAATGAAACTAACTATGATTCTGACTCTTCAAATAAATTAGACAATGAAGAAGAAATTAATAAAAAACTGTCTGCAACAGAGATACTTAAAATTCTTTGTTCTTATAACTTAGTTGTGGCATTCCCAAATCTTTTTTTAGCATATAAATATTTATGCACTATTCCTACAACATCTGCTGCAAGTGAGAGATCGTTCTCAAAGGTAAAATTAATTAAAACTCGACTTAGATCCACTATGATGCAAAATAGACTTGAAAGTCTCATGTTATTATCATGTGAAAAGGATATAGTTTTAAATCCAGAAGAAATTTTAAACAAATATGCTTTTACATCTTCATTGTTACAAAAAGAATTATTGTTTAAATAATAATATAACATAATACCATTGAGTATACACTATCTATACTCAATGATAATACTAATTTTTTTATCTGCATAATTTCATGATATTATTTTATTTATTATTATTATTATCATATTGTTATATTTTCAATCAGTTGTTATTTATGTATTATATGGAAAGTATACACACTTAAATGTTTTAAACTAAGAGCTTATATACTTGTTTTTTCTAAATGTGAGGTATTAAAAAAGTTTTTGTTTAAATATTGTTATAAATTATATTTAATTGAAATATTTTATTTATTATTATTATGATTACTATAATATTATTATATTTTCAATTAGTTGTTATTTATGTATTGTGTGGAAAATAAACACACTTAAATGTTATAAACTAAGAGTTTATATATTTGTTTTTTTTTACATGTGAGATGTTAAAGATGTTTTTGTTTAAATATTGTTATACATTTTATTGAATTAGAATATTTACTATTTTCTTTATAGTATAAATTATATTATACTGTATACCTAATTACTAATTTTAATAAATTTAGAATTGAATTGTTATTTGACTTAATACCAAAACGTCATGTCAACATTTCAAATTTGAAATTTCTAAATGTTAGTTTTTATAAAGTATACTTACATTGTTACAAATTTAGTTTAAAACAAAATTTTTATAAATAGTATTGCAGTACTTTTATTTTGTAGAAAAATGCAAATTTATACGTAATAAAAATGTATTTTTTTTTACCATACTTGTATGTTTCATACATCACACGTGGTAGTTGTTGCGAGCGAAGCGAGCAATTTTATTATACATCTTGTTGTGAATTGGTGGGTGGGTGGATAGATAAAATATATTTGGCTCCTATCATTAAAATTGCTCACCACGCCACTGTTGCTGATTACCACGGTTCGTTTTTCTGTGGTATTAGTCTATGATATGGTTGTAGATAAAATTATTATTTAATCTATTCTGTGCTACAACCGTGGTCTATGAGTGATAAATTGATTATTAACTTAATCAACACTGATTAAGTTAATAATCAATTTATCAATCCATCTTATTATCGATTAACTAATAATTGTCATAATAGTTTAAAATTATAGCCCATGATGTATTGCATGATACCACATTACCATGGTCCATGGACTAAGCTTGGTATTTTGTATATTTTATTTATTTGTTTACCAGAAATTTTTGTGTAGTATTTTCGGTTTGTAATTTGTATTTTTTAATAATGGGAAAATATGGAAAGTATAAAAGAACTTATGTCCGAGAATCGGAAAGCAAACCAGAATTTAAAGGTACCTACTATCTTCTCACTTTAATTTTTTAGGTGTTTTGTTATTTATATTAAAATTGTTGAATTTATTACAAGGATAGCTAAGAAAAGCAACTGACGAACAATCTTATGATAATGATTTGAAAGAAGCGTATTGTTCCATATGTGATTGTGTATTGAGGGCTCATCACGGAGACTTGATACAACATGCTCAAACGACAAAACATATTACCAAGAGAAATAGTTTTCTCCGACCAAAATTAAATTCATTTGGTAAGATGATTTAAATACAAATCTTTACAAATTTTAAAACAAATGTTTGTTATATTTATATGTATACACAGTGATTCATTTGAATAAAAAAAAAGTGATATTAAACTAAGTGTACACATAGCTGCTCATTCTGCAATTAATAGTACTGACCATTCGGGTGAAATCCTCAACACAGCATGGAAAGGATCAATTTTTGAAAAAACCCGTTTACACAGAACTAAATGTTCAAAAATAATTTTAAATGTAGTATTTCCTACACTACTAGAAGATATTGTTGAAGACATAGGTGAAAACCGATATTCATTAATAGTCGATGAATCTACTGATGTATCTATAACAAAATACATGGCGTACTGTGTAAAATACTACAGTAAAAGTTTAAAAAGTATAACAACAGAATTTCTTGGACTTGTTGACGGATGATTGAACGTGCAACAGCAATTGATCTTCGTGATGGTACACTTGAGTTTCTAAAGACAATCAAACTGAAACCAGAAAAAATTATATGTCTAGGAGTGGATGGAGCAAGTAATCTTTGTGGTCGTAATAATTCGTTATATATTTTAGTATTTTACTAAAAGAAATTTCCCCCAAATTACAACTAATTAAATGTATCCATAAATAAAATTATTAATATTGTACTGTTATTTTATAATTTTTATATTTTAATTTTATAATTATACCTAATTAGATTCATTATAATAATATGTACTTATATTATTATTACATTTTATATTATAATACAATATATGTTATGTTATATTATATGTATTTTTATTATAATTTTAATACATAATATTATTAAAAATTTTTCAATATATACATCAATAATACAACACAAATATTTATTGTTATGTTTTTTAATTGTTCATGCAACATAATTTTAAAACTATTAAGCCGCGCGTCTTGCGAAGATTACTTTTATTTCATATTTTGCCAAGATCGATTTCCTCGGTTTTTTAATTTATATAGTACACCCACTATAATAATAGAATAGAATTCAAGTATAAAACAAGTATAGGTACCTACCTATTAATAAACTTTTATTTGAATACTTTATAAATCTGTGATGCTTATAACTTATAAGTAATAATAGAGTAAATATAATGAATATAGCTATGTTAACCTAAATAATTACTTTTTACTTTTTTCTCGGTTGCTTCAAGTTTGTCAAAATCATTTAGAGTAGCCTTTGCAATCTTTAACCAGCTCTTTTGATTTTCAATTTTGTCGTGGTACTCTTTTGATTCTAAGTATGATATGTACTTATATTACTTATATCACACAATATATTAATTTAAATAAAACAATCTAATTATTTAAATAATCATTTTTTAGATTCAGATTGGAGCGGTGAATGTTTTTGTAGAAAAAACTATACTACTTCAAACCACAAAAAAATGTATACCTACATAGTAAAATCAAAAAACACCTTTGAGTGTTAAAAAATACTCACCTAAATTCCAGATTGAGTTTTCTTGAGATATCTCAATAATAAAAGATAATAATATCAGAATAATCAAAACTAGCTGAACTCATATTGAAAAACAATTTTAAATTATGAAAATTTTACTTCAGACGATTAGACGTATGATGTATGTAACGTACTTACCACCAGGAACGATCTATCAATAACTGACCACTAAAATGTCAAATATTAATATTTTGATATTTAAAATTATTTTAAAATATTTTAAATAAAATATTCGCGGAAGCGCGCGCGAACAATCGCCCAGTGTGAATAGACCCATTCAAAACAACGTGTTTAATTTTAGCCGTTTTGGGCGAATGTTCGCTTAAAATTAAACATGCGCGATCGATTACGGACGATGGTGGATTTTATCCGCTTGCTTTACATAGTGTGAATGGTCTAATTTAATACAAGCTATTTAATTTTAAACTATTCGCCTAGTGTGTAAGGACTTTAAACCGTATGTCATTTTTTATCAGATTCTAATTGTTATTTTAAAAATACATTGTTAATATAACAAATATTAAATTAATGATTTAATATTATTATTATCAATTGAACAAATATTCTTGTTTCGGTAAAAAAATGTTACCGAGGTGACAATTTGAGGAAGAGCTAACAATATCATCTTGTTAATAATACTAATGGTTTTTTATATTATTTATATAATATTAATTTGGATAGTCATTAGTCACACTTTGTATCAAATAATGATAAAGACGTATTTGTCTAAGACACTTAGAAGTTGTTAAGTATTTTTTCTTGGGCCCAAAAGCCGTACGTACCTACTTCAAACGAAACATTTCTATGTATTTATGTACCTCCTACAGGACATTTTACGGAATAATAACACTTAACACCCCACTGCTAGATACATGTAGTCGAATAATTTAAACATTCAAACGCCCAATTTAATGTTATGATGGCCGTTAGTGCTGCGATGTAACATAACTATTATGTACAGTGGACAAACGCAAGTTCAAAACATTAAGGTAAGTAAAGGATTATACCACAAAACATAGGTGAACGATGTGCGTATAGTAGGTAGTTATAAGGTATCGTTTTTACTTCTTCGTATACATATTATTACACGATATTATTATCAATGTTCAATGTACTAACCTGGAAAATACACTACATACATTATGAATATAATTAATGTTTAATGTACAGTGCGTATATGCCGTATGCGCGAAAAAAATTGCATAATAATATATTATTATAAAACGTCACAGTGTCGCAGTATAATTCCCCGTAAACCCGTCGATGTGCATACACGCTAACTGTTCAAACTTGTACACAATAACAATAACAATAATTGTAAATGTACGAATACGCGTTTCTGCATCATGCGTACTACACCGTGTGAAGATAATCGGTCCACGACCCATGAATTCATAATACACATATATATTATTATATTTTGCACACGACGTCCATCGAAAAGCTGCGTGCTAAATCTCATAGAAATCTCCAGTCTTGCGAATCAGTCAGCGACGGTTGTGTGTTTGCTGCGCGCGAATCGGACTATCACCGATTTAATGTACAGTAATCGGTTAGTTAATCAGTAAGGTTTGATGTTAATATCCGCGCATTTCTTAACACCTAAAATGAGCAACCAACGAGTGTGATTACACAGCCTTCGTAAAATAACATCAAAAAGTACTGTTTTTTTTTTTATATATATATATTTAGACACGTCCAACGCGTGGACACGTGACTTATTGAGACCAGGTGCGTTTTGAAAGGTTTCTGCCTATTTATTTTATTTACCAGGCCGTTTTTGAGCTAAGCATTTGTTTACAGTTAATTAGAGAAAGTCTACAACGCGTACGGAAAACTAGCTTCAAACTCATTACACGGTTGGTGGTGGTGACACGCTAGCCGCAGAAAGGTAAAACATAAAAACAATAGATATTATATAGTTAGTAGAAACCAAATATTCTAATAAATAATGAAATGTGAATTTTATTAACGCATTATAATCAAAAATATAAGTGAACACCAGACAAAATAATAATTGTTGTAAGGTAATGTTTTTCTTTTACATTTTATTAACTAAAAATTGATATATGTCTACATATACTGTAAGCCGTAAGGTATACCTTTATATAAATAATAAAGTATAAATATTTTTTTTTTATTATTTGAAAAGATGATTTACATCGTAGGTACCCTTTGATAGATGAACATGTATTTATATATAATATATTTATTGTAGTATGTACATAATATAGGTATATAATATTATTGAGCATACGTTACATGCCGCTACTCGCGGTAGAACTCATTTTTAACATGTTTAATATTAAATATTAATATAAATTTTATATTACAGTACTATATTATTATATTTGTAGTTAAAATAATTTATGTTAACATTTATATCCGCTTGGCTGTTATTTTCTCTTCGTGGTCAGAATCGATATAGTTTGTTTAGTTATCAATGTCGTATCATGGACTACAGCATGATTTATCATAATTCATAAATCATAATATGTTATACTTGCTATTGAATGCATCAGCTAGCCCTTGTTATCTTCAATTACAAGCCGCTCTACAAACGTTTAAACACGTACAAGAAACATTTTACAAAATACTTTTTGGCACGCACTCAACCAAATATACTGGTGTTTTCAATAAAAATGTAGGTTGGTTTAAATATTTGTTTGTTAATAAAATCTTTATTAATTTAGAAGTACAATATTTGTTAATTTAAATAATAAATCAATAATATGTATCATTGATTCTACAATATGTTTATCAATGCTTCGGATAAGATTATGATTTAATTGATCGAGGATTTATTTGAATCAACCATCGTTTTGTTAATTTAAACACTCATTTGTTTAAGAAACAAAATATTTTGTTAAAACTACAAATTACCTATATTTCTTATATTATTGGCACATACTTATATTTGTTAATTTAACCAATGAATTAATAAGATGTTTTGTTCATTATACAATATATTTTATTAATACAAAAAGTTAAAATGACGGATAATAATTTTTAGATTCTGAACGGAGTGATGAATGTATTGATTTTACAATGATGTGTATTTTTTTTTTTGTCTATCATCACTTTTTGGAGTAGTAATAATGCTTTGATTTTTTACGTCAGCCCCTCTTTGAAAAGGAAAATTCATCTAGTTGGTACTTTGGGGGGTCAAAAGTAAAAACTTTTCAATAGTTTTCAAAAGCGTTGGGAAAATTCCTGAAAAAATTACGAAAACGGGAATTTTTACGCATAACCACTTTTTAACAAAATCGATTTTTTGATTTTGCTGTAACTCAAAACCGAATCAATGTATATACTTGAAATTTTCACCAAATGTTTATATTATGGTTATCTATTTGTGATTAAATTTTCAAAATATTTTGACCTTTTTAAGCTACTTATAGACAATTAATAAAAGTTTTTTTTCTTAAAATGCCGATAAAAAAAATTTGGCTACCCAAAAAATCTTTAAAATTTAATACAAGGTTTATTATAAGTTGTATTTATCGTAGTAAAAAAAAAATCAAAAACCGTTAGTCAAAATTTTTGTTTATAAGCATTTAAAGTTCAAATGTTTACAAAATATATCAAAATCACAAAAATTTGCAAAGAATTTTGAAGTTAAAAATTCATAAAATTTTTGTGATTTATATTTAAGGTTCAAAAATCCAATACTAGGTTATCCATAAGTTTTCCTTCAAGTAACTGTAAAAAAAAATTCCATTGTCAATATAAAAAACATTTTATGAGCGTATGAAATTTAATTTTTTACGAAATCACGTAAAATAACGATATATTACAATTTAAATATAGGTAATAGTATAATATATCCAACTAATTATCATTGACTGACAAATCATCTCCGTTCAGAATCGTTTTTCGTATACAATGATACCCGCCATTGCATTCAAATTTAACACATATATTATAGTGACCAGTGACTTGCAACTCTCCATCTCTACTATACAGCAGAGCGATACCCACTTGCCCACTTTTTTCTTCTTATTATTAATAAATTATTCATATATCATATAAATATCGTTTTGTTAAATCTAAAAAATATTTATATTATTTATAAGTAAAGTGAAACCTCCCCCAACGGACACCTCCAAATAGCGGATTTTTTTGGGAATAAACTACAAACATCTACAACCTAAACCCTTTGAATAGCGGACACAATTTCAGTGACACTTCAGACATTCTCAGTGTCTGCTTAATAGAGATTTCAGAGGGTATATGTAAAATAGTAGATTAGTGTCATAATTTATTTGTTTGAAAGAAATAAAAACAGAATAAATTTTAAAATATTTTATTAAATGTATTATCTAATCATTAAACATATAATATTAATATATATAATAGTCCTAACACATGATATACAAATAAATATATTAACATTAAAAATAGTGTATAATATTATAATTATTATTAAACAATAAACATATTTAGTATCATAGGTAATTTATAAAAGATTAAATCTGTAGGTACCTATAGAAGTATAGATGTACATGCAATTAGTTAAGTACCTATGTATAATATTGTAGTTTGGCAATCTAACTATATACATAATTATTATTTATAGTCTCTAGTCTAGTAGGTATATACAAGTGCACAACTAACAATAACAATATTATGTGCCTATATGACTATATAAAGATTATAGATACAAAATAGTTACAGAATTAGCAAATTAATTTAAAATAACATAATATAAGTAACAGGTTATTAGATAATATTATAATAACAAAAACAAAAAAACTAATATTATATATGAAAACGAGCAGGTATTAACCATATTAACTATTATTGTGTATATTATTTATTATTATAATAATTATAATAATTTTTATAATTTTTTTTTTTTTTGATAATTTCATAAACTGTATAGGTAGGTATATAATTAGGGCCCGGATTCCAATGCAAAATGCATCATTTTTTGATTAATCCTAGACAATGCTTTCCAAGTTTATAATTTGATTCATGTAACAGAGACTTCAAATATGAAATTTTTATTTTGCATTTTTTTGCTTTTTTTTGCATATTTCAATATTTTTTCATTTTTAGAACATATTTTAGCTTTTTTCGGTCATTTTTTCGTTTTTAATGCATATTTGTATAATATACAAGTATAACATATAGACATATAGTATTTATACATTTTACTGCCAAAGATTAAATATACTAGCAGTATTAAATCTCTGATACAATATTCTTTACTCTATGGATACAACTTAATAATCTAAATATAGGTAATTCAAAATGGAGTAAAATACGATAATGTTTTATTGTTTGTCAGCGACGCAGCTCCATACATGGTTAAAGCTGGTAAAAATATAAAAGCTCTGTACTCAAAAATGGAACACGTCACATGCCTCGCACACGGTCTACACAGGGTAGCTGAAGAAGTGCGAGAGCATTTTCCTAAAGTGGATGCATTGATATCAAATGTAAAGAAAATTTTTTTAAAAGCACCTTCTAGAGTTCTAAAGTTTAAATGTATGGGCCCAACTATTCCTTTACCACCTCAACCAATACTGACACGTTGGGGTACTTGGTTAGAAGCGTCGGTATACTACTGTGAATATTTTCAATTTATTAAAACAGTTATTGATGGATTTGAAGAAAACGATGCCATAGCTATCAAAAAAGCGCAACATTTAATGGCAGACAAAGAAATTGAAGCTAACTTGATATTCATAAAATCCAACTATGGAAATATACCAAGCTGTATAACACGCCTTGAAGCATCAGATATACCTCTAGTTGAGGCAATTGGTATCGTAAATAATGCCAAAACTTGTATTTTAAATAATACAAGCAGTTATGGAGAAGCAATAAAAAAAAAATTAGAAGTTGTTTTAAATAAAAATAATGGTTATACTGTAATGGAAACGATTTCAAGTATTTTAGAAGGTAACGAAACAGTGGCGGACTGGCAGATCGGGAGATCGGGAAATTTCCCGATGGGCCGGTCAAATAATCGAATTATGGGGCCGGACAATTTGGTTGTACAAGTAACTAATTACAATTTTTAGATTATAATAAGAGTTTATCAGTTTTTGGTAAATTTAAAATCTATAGAATATAACATAAATAATACGTCAATACGATAATAATCGTACCTTAAATATAAATTTGCTTTTCTAAGAAACATACGAAACATAAGGTATTTATATAAATATAAATTACGCTGCCGCCTGCCGGCCGCCGTCGCCGTGTTGTTTATAATATACGATAACGATATATTATTAATTCGATGTATTATTGTTTTTAGTTGTTATATAATTTAAAAATATACTGTTTTCGTCCGCGACTAACAACACTGTCGTCTGTGATATTATATAAAATATAAATATTACTTATTACCTAGTTCATTTGTATTTTGTACTATAACTTCAGCTTTTTAAAGGTAAGTCAAATCAATTTTTAAATAATATATTATTATAATTTATTGTAAAAAAAATAAAGTTATTGTTATAAGGCCTATACATTTTAATCTATATTCAATCATTATTAAAAATTGGTTAAATGGTTTAAAATATAATAGAATTATTAGTTTTAGAGGCCTATCCTGCTATCCCCTATTAGCTATTTGAATTTTGTACCCCAACGAGTGTTGTTGTTTTGTCGTTTTTAAATTGAATTCTTCTTAATTCATATTGTTACGGTTCCCTAAGACCACATATTTTATACTTTTCTATAGTATTTGAATAAAAATGCTGATAAAAACCAAGGCTCTGCATCCAAACGTAATATTTTTAGATTATTATTAATAAATAATAATTTAACTCTACCTTTTGTTATTTATGTTATATTGTTATTCAATTATAATTTATGTATCTTAATTATAACTATAATATAAAATATAATTTTATTTACATGATAAATTACTATTGAGTTATATTATATATTGAGGTTCTTCAGTAATAAAAAGAGAAAAACTTTAAAGTTTATATAGAAAATTTCAAATATTTTTTACTCTTAAGTGTTTTATTTAAAATTATGGATAACTAAACATTATAAATAGTAAATGTTCAATATGGTTTTATTTAACACTATAAAAAGTAAAAAGAATTATGATACCTATGTAGCTTTTTAGTTTTTGTACGTCACAGAAGGAAAATATACTTTTGTTCTGGTTGACGATTACCGATTAATAATATAAAAGAAATATACCAACCTATTGATAGCAAATAGGGTGGACATCAAAGTTACAAAATTTTACATTTGCATTTTTTTCTATTCACCCTATTTTATGGTATTTAATTATCGTTAATTAATTATTAGAAATAACTATATAGAAAGATATAATAGTGGCAGTTTTTGAAAATTCATATAACATTCAATTTTAATAATTAAGGCTTGAAAATTGAGTAGAGGGTTTTAGCGTTTTACTGTATTTTAATAATCCTCATTTAACTTTTGGTTACATCAAACATCCCTAATTGTTATATTTTGTAAAAATTTTAGAACCAAATATCTACCCTGCAAATTAAAAAATTAAAAAAATTATTTTAAGAGAGCAATCATGAATATTGATGAAACAAAAAAACGTAAAGGAGGCGCGGAAAAACAACGGGATAAGAAGGCGAAATTATTAAACAAAGAAGCAAAAAGATGTGGCAACTTAAGAGACATGTTTATTAAAAAAATAAATCATAATATGGCAATGAACGAAAACGTTCTGAACGAATCAGTTACCCTCAAAAATCCAACTTTATCAATGATGAACCCAAATACAAGTACAAATGAGTTAGAATGTGAGCAGACTTCAATACAACTTATATGTAGTACTGAAACAAAACTAGACGATAATGAAGGAAGTATTGTGGATTTCCCTAATATAGACGATCCAGAAAAAATTAACCCAAATATAAGTACAAATAAGTTAGAATGTGAGCAAACTTCAATAAAACTTATATGTAGTACTGAAACAAAACAAGACAATAATCAAGAAACTATTGTGGATTTCGAAAATGCAACAAACATTATTGACAAATTCAAAAAACCAGAGAAGTATGAAGTTGATGCATTTTTTAAATTTCATCCATACCAACCTACTATTAATATTCCATTTAATCCACAAAAAGCATATAAACGTACAGACGGGATACATCGAAAATGGTTGACTTTTTCTGAAGCTGAGAGTAAATTATTCTGTTCAGTATGCATTGCATTTTGTGCGTCAACAGATAGCAACCCATTTACTTTGGGCATGAACAGTTGGAAACATGTTTATCAACGTATCGCGGAACACGAGGATACATTTTGCCATGTTAAATCAGTGGATGCTTTTCTTTATCATGAGCATAGAGCAAATATTCCACACATGTTGTTTTCATCAGCCAGGGAAATTCGACGTAAAGAAGTTATGGAACGACACCGAGTACTAGAAAGAATAATTGAAACTATTAAGTGTATCGGAAAAAATTGTATGAGTTACAGATCTCATACAAATGAATCTTCATATACTTTAGAAAATAATAATGTGAGTCATGGCAACTTTTTAGAAATATTATGTTTAATATCAAAATTTGACGATGTTTTAAGGCATCATTTAGAAAACGTAATTAATAAAAGCAAAAACAGACTTGAATCAAATTCTAGTATAACTAAAGGCAGAGGAAATCTTATCACCTTCATTTCAAAAACTACAGTTACATATATCATACAAATACTTAAATCATTAATACAAGAAAAAATTGTAGCAAACATAAAAGAAGCAGGAATATACTCCATTCAAATTGACAGCACTCAAGATGTATCAGTTAAAGATCAGCTATCAATAATTATACGCTACGTAACAGATCGAGTTGAAGAGCATCTATTATCAATGGTGGAAAGTCATTCAGGCGAGGGACGCAATTTATTTGAATTAACTGAAAAAACGTTATTATTACATGATCTTGACATAGCTAATTGCATTTCAGATAGCACAGATGGTGCATCAAACATGCAAGGTCAGTATGCAGGATTCACTACATGGCTTGAAAATAAATCTCCAGGACATATCCATACATGGTGTTACGCACACGTGCTGAATTTAGTTATGAAAGATACTAGTGAGACTAATGTGCCCTCCATTAGTTTATTTGGTCTGATAAATAAATGTGCTGTATTTTTTCGTGAATCATATCGTAGAATGGACACCTGGGTTAATCAATTAGAAAAATGTCATTCAAAACAAAATTCATTAAAACGTTTGATCAAAGCAAATTCAACACGATGGTGGTCAAAGAGTAATGCACTTAATAGAATTTTTGGCCAGTATGGAAATTCAGATACAGCACTGTTTGTAGATTTAGTTCATTCATTATATTTAATATCGTCTTCAGAAAAATTTAATAAAAACACTAGATCTGATGCTTTGACATTACTTAACAGCTTAACTAAATTTGAGATTATAATAACAGCCAATATTTATTTAAAAATATTTCAAACAACCAATCCTTTGTCCAACTATTTACAAACGTCTGGACTAGATTTTATGCAAGCTCATCGTTTAGTACGGTCGTCGATTGATACATTAAAAAAACAATCCAGATGTTTTGAAGATATATATGAAACTGCTAAAACTTTCGCAGTCATTCAAAACAGAAAGTTAGAAGAAATGGATTCTGAAGTTGAGGTAGAAACATCATTTTCGCTCACTAGATATCGTGGTAAAAAAGATAAATATAAAACTAAAACTACTGATGAATTACCAACTGACGCAGCCCAACGATATAAAATAAGTGGTTTTAATTGCATAATGGATTCTATTATTTCAAGCTTACAGGAACGATTTACTAAGCACAAGGACTTGTACACCGACATGTCATTGTTTGACCCTCGAAATTTTCCAATGAAACCTGAAAGTATTTCAGGAAAAAATATTTTTAAAAAAATAACTCAGCTTATATGTCAGCATTTGAGTGAAAATGAAAAGTCAGAGTTCGGTGATGATGAATCTCGTATGACAGAACGTATTGAAGTTTTATTACGAGATGAGTTAATAGATTTTTCACAAAAATGGCCCAATATTAAGAAAACTATTCAAGATGAATATGAACACGAAAACCTCGATAATCCAGGTAAAATAATATACACTTAAGTATTCTGTAAATTAATAATTTATGGTTTTTATAGACAGTGGTGATGAAAATGATGAATCGGAGTCTGTAGTGAACGACGTATGCACTATAATTAAAAAGGAGTCTTGCAGAAATTGTTTGAGATGTTGTTTTACTTTATTACATAAGTATAATATGTATAGTAAAGCATATGTTATGCTATATAAAGCTTATAAAATATTATTAACTTTATCCATTACGCAAGTAGCTTGTGAACGATCCTTCTCAAAATTAAAGCAGGTACATTACATTTTTAAATAATAAAATAAATATAAATTTATTTATTGAATTTTGAATTGTTTATTATACTGTAAAAATGAATGCGATTTTATTTTTCAGGTGAAAACCGTTTATAGGAACAGTATGACACAGGACAACCTAGAAGCTTTTGTTTTAATGGCTACAGAAAAAAGTATTTTAAGTGATATACCATACCAAATTGTTATAGACCGTTTAGCCCAAAAAAGCAAAACACTCCATAAATTATTAATTCCTTGAGCTAATAAATAATCATTACCATGTATTTCTAAAATGTTTTATTTATCTTCTGTTAGTATTAATTATAATTTAAATATTCAACTGAGAAAATGTCTGGTATTTCAAACGTAAGTGCTGTAATAGTGTATTAGATTAGGCCTTAGACAATATGTCAATATAATGATTAAGTAGTTCCGGCAACGCCGTCGAAAAGACCTTAGACAATGGTTTATGGGCGATGGGCCGCTTGAAAAAAAATTCCCGGGCCGCTCTGAAGGAGCCAGTCCGCCCCTGTAACGAAACCGCTCTAAAAAACATACCAGGAGAATTAACACCAGATGACATTTGTCATTTTAAATATGCTCCTATAACATCAGTGGACGTCGAACGAAGTTTTTCAACATATAAAAATATTCTTTCGGACAACAGAAGATCGTTGGTGTTTGAAAATATTAAACAATATATTATTGTTCAATGCAATGCTGAACATTTTATAGGTAAAATAGCTTAACGTAGAATTTAACATAATCTTAAGTGTATATTTTGGTATGTTTAGAATGAATAATATTTCCCCTAAAACGGCCAAAACATGCGTGTCAACATCATATCAGTCAATATTTCAAATTTTCAGTTTTTTTTTAATAAAATAATTATTATGTCATTTATAAATTACAATTTGTATAAAAAAATATATATGGCATTTTTAAGGTCATTTTTGTGGTAAATTGTATTTTTTAAGTGCATTTTTAAGGTCATTTTTGTGGTAAAATGCATTTTTTAAGGGCATTTTTGGCTATTTTTTAGAGCATATCTGTATGGTTTTAAGTGCATTTAAATCCGGGCCCTATATATAATATATAATAAAATGTATAATAGGTATTCATAACACGATTACAAAGAAATAATAATAAAGTTATTTATAATCATGATCAAAAACAGAAAGTAATATCTAATGGTAATATACCTAGGTACCCACTCTATAGTCTATATCACGTGTATACCTCATATTATATTCTACGCATTTTATCATATTAATTTTGATTTTAATTCATTTGAAATTTGTTTTGATAATACGTATGATTTATCATACTTAGTTTGTATGTTGTAAAAAAAAGTTTGTATAAACAGCCATATGTCACCCGATTCTAGAGGATATTCCACGTTGAAGACATGGAATATCTTGAAGCATATATCAAACGCCTTATAAACAGAAAATATTTTGTATTTAATTTTATAAAAGTATACTAGAATTTGTTTAGGATCAAATAATGATCCTACAACTAACAAGCATGGCTGTATTGGACCATTTTCAGCCATCTTCTTCAGCGTTAACTCTCATCATCATGAATCCTCTTTTGCCAATACTATCTTTAGTTGATTTTTTTGAGGTGGGAATGAAATGCAATGTAATAAATACATTTTAAGTATTCAAGTTTTTGAATCTGGAAACAAAATTAATTTTATTCAATTTTATTTTTATTATTCTACAAAGTATAAGCTTTAAATATAATATATTTAAAATATACAACATAAATCTACCTAAGATGTATAAATACTGCTTTGGTACATAAAGAAAATTATAACATCTAAATGTTTAAATTAAATAAATAATTACCAGTTGATATAACTTGCATTGAACAACCAAATGTTTCCAACAATTTTCTGCTTTCACAATCCCTTACTCTCTCTTTCAAAATGTTGATTAAATTATCCATATTCTCTTCAATAACAGTTTTGAAATTTGTGTAATCGCTAAACAAATTTTGAAAATCTATATCAACCTAGAATGAAATAGACAGTAATTTTTATTTTTTTTTAATTAGAATAACCAATAATACCAATCATGTGTTTTATTATACCATAAAAATAATAATATTATAGACATACAAGAATACAATTAAACCAGACAATTTTTAATTTTTTTGTAATTTTCAGTATTTTTAATTATAAGAGTTCTACACTAAGTACAACTGAAAATATATTTAGTACCTAAATTATAAATGTTATAATGGTTGCTTAAATGCCTATAATAATGTATTCATAATTACCTAGGTACCTATATTGTGTACAATACATTAATCCATAAAAATATATATTTTTTTTTAGTTTAATTATTTTAGTAAGGACAACATTAATACAACTGTAGAAGTCTATTACAGTTGTATTATGAATAATAAATTTATTTTCAAATGCATATAAATTATAAATGCAGTATAAAATTATATAGTGATAATTGCAATGTAGAAGTAGGTAACTAGAATACATAATTAAACAAAGGTGAGGCCTAGGAGAAAAAATACTTATTTTTTCTAAACAACATTTTATGAATTTATTAAATAATATTTCAGACTTACAAGTTTATAACCCATTGGTTGAGTATACTGTTGCCATTTATTAAAAATGTCTGTAGCATTATTTTGTTTTATATAGTTTAGACGGTAATTAATAGTTTTTCTCCAAATGTCCTCTATTTCTGGCCATGTTAGATCTTTATCATTTAGATATGTCGACACTATTTCAGAATCAGGGTCAGTAGCTGTGAATAATATACATAATACTATAAGAATTAAGAGTAAATATATATTCTGTGTTACCTATATTAAACTATTGTTTTTAAAGATAGGTAGGAATACATTATTAATTTAAAGAAGCTCTGGGGGAGGGGAATGTTTTAAATCAGCAGTGGTCAGGTGGCAGAGGCAGTTTGAGTACTTATGCAATATTTTTTGGTACAGATTCTGAAATATATTAGGGGTTAGGTAGGTTGATGCTGACCTTAATATGTACAAAATTTACATTTATTATAAAGCTCACTGAAGACGTGGGTGGCTACGTATGTCATATACCATGTGTCTTGCAACACCTAGTATCATATTTTCAAACTGCCCGTGTCAGGTGGTACCTAGGTTTTAGGTATGTTAGCTGTTTACTCCACCAGTGACTGTGTTCAAAGCCAGCATGGCAGTATACATATTATAATATTGGCCAACTAATTGTCTTCTAAAAGCAAATATAGTATAATAGGTATTAATACTAACACATAGGTAACTTAAATAAATGTTGAATTTTCATAAGTTAATACAAATTGAATTATTTTTCGAATAATTATTTAAAATTAATTATATTACCGAGTAAACTATTTTCTTTGTCCATTGTACGACTCAATATTTTTGAAGATCTCTCTTTACCAATTGCTGCAGGTATTAAACCATTTTGTTTCATAGACCTTATGGTATTATAATATTTGGCATATAATTTGCCTTTAGGTGAACTATTTTTGGCATCTTTTAGAAAATAAGTATCCTATAACAAATTACAAGCACATTAAATTACATCAATTTTATCAATTCTTAGATGAAATAATATAAACTAGGTACCTACTTTGATTTCTGTGGGAAAAGTTCCAATTATAGCATCAGCTACTAAACTAGCCAACCTAAAAGTCATATGGAATTCTCTTTTTATTAGGTCATTAATGATAATTTCAACTAATACATTTCTACAACTCTCGTTAAGAATGGTATGTAATTGAAAAACTTGGTTTTCAGTTGTAACTTTTGAGACCTTTTGAGAAATTTCATCAGCATTATTTATAATAATTGCTATAATTATTAACTGTGGTGTGTTCTGAATTTTGAATTAATGATGCCTGATATTTTTTAACTTTGCTTTCAAATTTTATTCTGGGTCCCAGTGGAACATTTGATAACAATATATTGAAATGATTATCATTCATTAGCCCTAAGGCCTCTAAATCCATTTGTTGCTCTAAAATAAAATAATTAATTTTAATAAAACATTTTTATATTTGGTTTAGTATTGTTACCTATACATATTTGGTACAAACAATCAAGATTCCATTCTATAAGGAGTTTTTTTAATTGATCGTTATCAACAGATTGAAAACTTGTTGAATTTTCTGATGTACTGGCAAGTGCTGTGTCATCATGCATATTGGTTATTAGATGGATACTACTAGTATCCATTATAGAACGAAACTCATTATCATTATTTAATAAATTATCGATTGATGTGTATTAAACGTTATCTGTAGTGTTTTCATCTCTTTCATAAAATATATTCATTTTTTTTATCTCTATTAATAACTTATTTGACATTAATTTAGAACATAACTCATATATTTAAAAAGTAATAATAATTAAATAAAAATAATAATTGAAGTAGAATTATTTACATAAAAAAAATATACATTATATATATACATTGTACAGTGTTCACTACCTATACACTTATCATAGGCGGAAATCCATCATAAATTGCTGAAACAGAATGTACAGATGCGTGTGAACCTAATGGGTTATTGATTTCAAAGTCATCTATATACATAAAATATGGAATAACAATTTTATTTTTCATAACTGCCCTTGAATGATGTGTTTAATTTGTGTTTCATTATTTGAGCTGATTTTTAGCTGTTCAAACATTTTTAAAGTAATATCAAAATTGTTTTCATGTTCAAAAAAAGTTTTAAATTGAAAATGTAATGGTAATAATACACCTTTGGTAACACTGTCATTATATATTGTTTCACCATCATTACAAACTAAATTAATTTCATCATTTATATTAAATTGTTGGATATTATTAAATAAATTATGTTTGATTAACCAACTGTTTAAAGAAAACTGCTACAAAAATCAAATGTATTTGTAATTGCTATTGTAATTGTGTGTAAAGTTGATAATAAAATAGGTTCTTTAATTAATTTTTGTGTGAAACTAGTAATTAAGTTTTCTATTGGTTTAATTAAACCTTATTAAAATTGAGTTGATAGCATTATTAATGTCAAAAATATCATCTACAGGTGCAAGTAATATGGGGTTGTCATCAGGGGTGTTATAGGTGGTTCCATGTGATTTGGTCGCAGTAAGTTGGGCGCGGGAATTTAGGCGCAGTAAATTGGTCGCGGTGTAATATTATCGCGCGTCATATAGTCGTTTTGTATTAGATCGCGTCAATTTAATGATATCGTCGGATATCTAATAGGCAAAATGATAGGCTCGTGATTCGATGATTTGTGATTATAAATCCTATAATGTGTTATGTTTACTTTTGAACTTAACTTTGAGGATACATATATTGGTCGAGCGTTAATAGAAGAGGACGAAAAACACCTTCACTATTTCCTATTTCAATATG
Source organism: Rhopalosiphum padi (assembly GCF_020882245.1). NCBI lineage: Eukaryota > Metazoa > Arthropoda > Insecta > Hemiptera > Aphididae > Rhopalosiphum > Rhopalosiphum padi. The sequence goes on from NC_083599.1 coordinate 45,328,119, forward strand.
GAATTGTTATTTTTTAATTGAAAAAGATATTCCACGCACCAATAATGCAGTAGAAGGCTGGCACAATTGTTTCAATTCGTTGTTAAATTCAGTTCATCCATCTATTTAGATTTTTATTAATGCGTTGAAAAAAGAAAATAATATAAACCTTTTTAAAGTCAAACAGTTACTTTCTGGAATAGCATTACCTAAAAAAAAAAATATAAAGATTCTGCAATTCGTATTCGAAAATTAACCTCAACATTTGACCCAAATATTACTAATATTCAAAATTATTTACGTGGGATAGCTGTTAATTTCCAGTTGCAATTGTAATTTAGAACTTTATTTGTATATATTTTTGTTTTTATTATTATTAGCTATCTGTGGAACAATTTAATTTATATTTTTAAAATTTAAAACTATTTTGACTTATTTGACTTAAATTATATTTTATATTTGCCAATAAGTTATGCATATTGTATTTAAACTAGGTATTTATAATAAAGTATAAAATATTGTACATAAGGCATGTATCGTCACTTGCCGAAATTACGTGCGACGATATTACACCGGCGCCCAACTTGCCGCGCCTAATTTACCGCGCCCAAATTACCACGACAAATTTACCGCGATATATTTACGTGACACCGTTATAGGTATCAATGGTGGCATAATTATAGTTCTCATGTTGAGGTGAATCCATTATGTAACTCAAATTGGTATCAATATTATCACTTTCATTATTATTGTTTAAATTATCAAATATTGTTGATCGAGTTGGTAGAGTATAGGTTTCCTTGCATGTTTTATTGATACGTGTCTTTTAACATTTTTTAAATTAGGAAATGATTGAGTATAACCAAATTCTGTACACTCATATGTACTTGAAGATTTTAGTAAGTGAATTATTTTATAATGTACCACCAGTGCCGAAAAAGTTCAAACATTTTTTTTACAAACAAAACAAATCATAGGTATTATTTAATTAATAGTAGCACTTAAAACAATATAATAATAAACTCTAATGTTAAACATATATTATTTGATATAGGTAAGTAAATAGGTATACTTACTAACTAAACAATTGTATAATATAAGATATATCTACAAATTAATTATCCTAAAAAAAAAAAACTACTATTAGCCTTCATTTATTACTATTTTCTATCTTGTTAATTAAGCATGCTTTATTTTATTGTACCTATATTTTAGACTTAGAAAAGCTAAACTAGAAAACAAAATTTTTATGAAAATGTGAATGATAGTTGGTGTATACATTTCTAGTGTTGTAGGTACCATTAATAATTAATTATTAATTTATTAATAAATTATAATAATATGTTAATTAATTATCATAATTTACATTATAAAGTTTAAAAGTGCAAAATGGTTACTGTATATATATATAAAAAAATAACTGGTAATAAAACTAGTAACAATTAAGTCCAACTTTCAATATTTATACATCAAACATACATTTAGAAAATTATAAATTCAAAATATAGGTATATTGGTACAAAAATGTAAAAAACTAATAATCATCAATTTAAAAAGTAATAATTTTTATTTTAATATAGATCTATAATAGGTGTATTATTTTTAATCTTTAGCACTACAAATTACATTGAAATAAAACTTAAAAAAAAAACGAAAAATACGAAAAATTAAATTATGATTGATGACTAAATTAAAATGAATTCCAGAAAATGATCGGCGACTGTATTAAAAAAAAATTATTCTGTATAAAAACTATACTGCATATTTAAAACTATAATATATATAATATATATGTACTTACACAGATTTTAATTCAGAATTGGATGTCAGAATACGACAGGCGATATCTATAGGCAGCAGAGAGCAAAGAAACTAGAGAAACGTTCTGTTCGATGTCAAACTTTGGAGTAATGACTAGCTGGTCTATAATTTTGAATGTATGAATGGAAAATGGTTGAAGTCTTATTTTGCGATCTCATTAGACTTTTCTCGTAATATGACATTATTGATAACTAAAATAAGTAAACCATAGTTTGCGCAGTAAAACTTTCATATACTTAATATAATGTGTGTATCTACTATCTGTAGTAAGATGATTAGCTAATAGACTAAAATATGGAAGACATTAACTCATTCAGATTTCCAGAGAATACGTACAATCTCACATACTTAATTATTAGAAAAATAATGTAGGTATATGGATAAGGTTCAAAATAATATTACCGGTACCACTAGTATTAAAGCTTAATAGTTACTACTAACTAGTATAGTATAAGATATAAGTAATAATAATACCATACTTGCCTTCAAATTAAGCGACTCCTCGTAATCCTTAGTTTCATTTTTTTCATATAGGTAGGTACAGCTTTAATGTACTTCAGAATATACAATTTAAAAAGATCATTATCTAAAATACTGAATTCATAATTTACCGCGAACATCATAACTTTTATGAACTAAGGTACAAAAAAAAGTTATTGAAATTTGAAAAAACATAAAAAACGGATTTTAAATAACAATAATTTTTTTGTTTCAATGATAACAATTGGAAAAACGGTACGACAGAATTTATTGTCTTCTTTAGTATTGTGTAGGTATGAATTTCTTTTTCCCGCAAAACAATTGTTTACAAGCATGCTGTTTACGGGCATGTGCCGGTTTCTTAAGAGGACTACTTCACACTTCCGCTTTTTAAGGGATTATATACGTAATACTTTTTAATAATTTATGCCCAATCTCGATGTTTGAAGACATAAGTTAATAATGTTCTTTATGAAAATATATAGGAGTATTGAGCCGAATTGTTATTTTAAACATAATATTTATAAATTTAATACTATTAGTTTTTTAAATAATAAAATCTGTATTAATTGTTTAACATATTTTTGTTAAATAATAACTTTAATATTTTGTAAGATCTAAAAACCAAATTGTTATTTTGAACATAATGTTTATTAATTTAATAATCTATTTGATCAAAATAATAAAAAAAGTTCCATTTTAAAAATTTAATTTATTAATTTTATAATATTTTTGTATAACTAATAAAATTATTATTATTTCAATAAATGTATATTTATTAAAAATTAATAATTGCATATTATTATTTATACTACCTAGTGATATTTAGTTCAGTGCGGGTTCATGATTTGAAAGTATTGGTAATCCATACCATGTCTGCACCTATAATGGTATGTTTGAAATAAATATTGTTTTAAGCATTCCTGTGTTGGAATGGAGAAAATGTTAAAAATAAATTTAGCTAAATTACATTTTATTTTGGAAATGTTTCGAATGGATGAAATGTAACGAAAATATTGATGGAGTATTCTTCATCATGTGCACTATAAAGTTAAAAAATAAATTGTTCTCCCAACTTTAAAATTCGTGTGGTAATGCATTTGTATTATTAAAAATATCGATAAAATTTTGAAGGATGAGATATTTTTCAATAATTTAATGTTGTTTTCCAATTAAAAAAAAAAAAACATGAATAAGTACATATCACAACCACTTATTACGTGTACAAATTAAATGGATTGTTTAATACAATTTTAATTTCATTAATTTTTGAGCTTCATTACCTAATAAAATAAATACGTTTTTTTAGTAATTTATTAATTTTACTCAAAACTCAAGTATTATTATAATTTAATAAATAGTTTATATTGTTATTTATAAGTATGTCGATAAAAACATTAAAATACTTTTTAATCTTTACACCGATGTAAATTAATAGCATCATACAATGCACGACTACTTAAATTAATTTAAATGTAAACATGTAATACTACTATTTAATTATTAGGGTACCTACCATTACAATGCCTATTTTTGTGTAAAATACCAAATAATTTGTGTGTAAATCACTAATATAGAATAATAAAATGTTAAGTGACCATATAATTATCTAATAAAATATAATTTGAGGGCGGTAGGCAAATTGCTTATTAATTATTTGTACACAAACACGGATAAAATGCCAACGTGCTTAATATTATTTTAACTTTTTTTTATTTTAATGGCCTAAATCAATACAAACGATGCCTGATACTCAGTGTACCTAAATACATACTAAAACTGAATGATAATTTAAAACAAATTATCTAACATAATACGTTTCTTACTTTGTTATTATTATGGGCACGTGTCAGTTCAATTGATTTTTATTATTCGTTTTGGAGTTTTATTAACCACTAGCAATTTAACGATTTTGAAATTAGTTTGTAAGACGACTAGTTAAATTCTATAATTCGTATATTATACAGCACAGACAGTAAATTAATTCTGACATGCAGAACAAACAAAAGTAGACAACTACAGAAGTATAAAAGATAAAAAAAAAACAATTTTAATAGTTAAATAAATAGTTTTTAAGACGTTTGTAAAAATACTTTAAATTTGTTTATCTTTGTTTAAAATAAATACAATTAAGACCTTCAAAAATCTACATAGCTTTATTGATATACTCCAAGGAATGAGTTGTAGGTATTTGAAGAGCGGTACGGTCATCACGTCATATCGATAAATTAAATAAATACAAGGTAGATAAGTTTTCAGAAATAATTTACACGGTTTTATTTCCATTGAAGAACAAGAATCTACTTCTATTGTTATTATAATGTTTCGTGAATAATAAAACAGCGTATACCTACAACTTTTTTTGTGTAAAATAGTTGAAAAATAAAATTCAAGTAATTTGTATTAGCAAATATTTTAATATTTTTAGGTATGTATTTCAATATAAATATATTCAAATATATGCATTTAATCAATTGATTAAGAGGACCTTGTACTCGCTGTGCTTTTTCTGTCTTACTAACGCATATCATAACAAATTATACGTTCAGCAGTTTTGTGTGTTTATCTTAAATATTAGAACGAAATGACCTATTATTAAACTTAAAGAAATGAACATTACTCGTGTACTTTCGTCAGTTTTTAAAGTATTTAAATTTTTTAGTGAATTATAAATATGTAAAATATTAATATTCAATAATGCTCATAATGTATTTTTTATGATCATTTTTGTAAATAAATGTTCAAAATATTTTGAATGATTTATAGACATTTGACATTTTTTTAGTTTTATTTTTAGAAATCTCGATATAATTTTTTTGCCAGGTTAAAAAGTTTGAAAATATTTTAAATTTTAATACGAAATTCCACGTAAGTTATTATTATAGATAATATGTGAAAATATTTAAAATATATTTATATGATTTATTTTTATAAGCATTTGAGTTTAAAATTTTGAAAACTTCATCAACATCACGAAAATTTGCAAATTACTTCGAAGTTTAAAAATATGGAACATTTATAGCTTAGGTATGTTTGAAGTTCAAATTAAGACGAAATTACACATAATATTTTACCTATTCATTGTTTCATTTTAGATAAAAAACATTATTTGTGGGGACATGCAATTTATACTTATATTATCATATTTTATACACACAAAGATATTTTTAAATGCAAAATTTCTACTGAAATTAATTCAATCTACCTAGTGTTTTATTAATAGTAAAATAAATAGAAATATCAAAAAAAAAATAACATGAAATATACTTAGTAATATTGGCTGATAGACCGTATCCGTTTTTAATTGTTTTTTCGTATGATACAGGCTAAGTATATACAAAGAATTTTTTTCATTGACGCAATTTTCAAAAATTCCAAAATATTGCAATATTTATATGAATATTAGCATACGTGTATATACGTAACCTTCTATACATATCGTTTTAAAATTATTTTAATGAAACATGTTAAATCCTCAATTTAATTTGATATCATAATCCCTTATTCTCATACTTATATTCAAATTTAGTGACTCCTCTTAATTCTCAGTTAATTTTTTTTCATATTCAAATATGTGTTCTTTAGAACATAAAAAACAAAATCTCATCTTAAAATACTTAATCAATAATTTACTGTAGATATTATAACTTTTATGTAAGTAAGCTACAAGATAAAATATTAAAATTTTAAAAACCATTATAATAATGGATTTCAAAATAATAGTTACATTTTTGTTGTAATGATAAAATAATAAAAATACTATTTTATATTGACTAAAATAATAAAAATACTATGTATCATAACGCAAATATTGTATTATTTATTATGTGTTGAAATAACAATATCTGTATTAAATGTATAACTATATTTTTAAAATTATATTACTAATATAATGTAAAAGCCAAAGTATTATTATAAATACAATATTTATCAATCTAATAATATTAATTCCAGAAATAAAAAAATTTGTTTTAATTTTACAACTGCGTGTTTTTAATCATAACTTTAATATATTATACGATGTATAAACTAAATTGTTATTTTGATATTTTAATTGAATTTAATCGAAATAATAAAAAAAAAACTTTTTACTTTACAAACACAATTTATTAATTTATTATGTACCTACATTATTTATTTTTATTGTGTTAATTTTAATTTTTTTTTTTTCTAATATTGAAAATATATATTATGCAGTAGGAGAAATCCATGGTTCAAGAGTCTATTAAAGATAAATTTTAAAATAAAAAATATAATTCAAATTTAAAACAATAAAGTAAGAACACATGTCTCGGTACATTAACTGATAAACTTCTTAAAAACAAATAAAAACTTAGCAACACTTTATAAATTTTCGGAATTGGAATACCTATGAAAGAAACAAAAAAAAAAACGAAAAATTTTGTTTGCAACATTACCTAACTTTTCAGAAAAAAAATTGTATTACTTTTTTTTTTTATTACGGATACGATTGCAACTTTAAAAGTCTAATATACTCCTTACCCTAAGGATGCAGTAGCTTTTTTAGCTAATCGAGTGTCGTTTCAATATTATTCTGTAGCTATTATACAGAATACTTAGTTCAACTTCTTTTATCATCTCACTATTAGGTATATGTTTGGTAATCATGTTTTTTACGGTTTATAGAAATTATTTTAATGCTTATTTCGTCTTATTCAAATTATCAATGGTTGCCTTGCCACTCAATTCTGTGGATAATCAGTTTATCGAATATTTAAAACAATAATGCATACTTCTTTTTATTTTATTGTATGGATAAAATACATTTTTATTTCAAAAATATTTATTGTGTACTCAAGATCAAATATGTTTTAAATTATCATTAAGTACATATATAGTTACATATAATATGACTATATCTATATGAGTAGCAGATAGTTGGGATATACATAGACGCATCAGTTGCTTTTCGTGTCAATTTACTAGTTGCACATTTCAAACAATGTATTAAGTTAAAATAAACCCAAAAAAAAACAATCGCCAAAACTGTCAAATGTATTGTACAACGACTTTGAAAGTAGCTGATACATTTAGTTAAGTTTTGATATTTTTTTATACCTACAAACGATACGCATTTGTACGCATGTATTACCAGAAATAAATTCTAATTTTTAACAAAAAACCACATTATATTTTGATTATAATAATAATTAAATGATAACATGGTAAAATTAAGCAGCAGTGTTCGGAAATTTTTGATTAGTATTGACATTGACCGTTGCAAATATACACAGTGATATAATACAGATTATAGGTACCTGCTTACATACTTTACGTATTTATTTATGTGGCTTAAATAAACAAGTATTTTTCCTCATAGTTCAAATAAAATGACATAATTTACAATCTGGATTAGCAGATATAATATTTATATAGGTACTTATTATATGTACTTGTGTACCTAATACCTATATAATATTATTATAATGTTAAATGACAAACGTCGTAGGTATCTTTCACATACTACGGCGACCATTTCAAATGATTAATCGATTTTATTTACATTGTGAGTGTCTGATTGTAATTTTAATTTTTCTAGCCACATTATCAGATCTCCACTGAGAGTGACATCTCATGTTCAGTTTATTTCAACCAATTCGATCATGGAGGATCAAAAAGAATTTGTAAATGTTAACCTAAACGTATGTATAAACAATTTTTTATTTATTAAGTATAATTTATTGTACCGAATGCTGTAGTATCATTAATTATTAATAAAACGTTAACATATATTATAGTAACACCTACATTTTCTTAATAATATTATTCATTAATCAATATTTTAAACACAAATTTTTCGTTGGCTTGCTTATAAGACGGTGGATTGATCTTATTTTGGCGTTTAAATAAAAAAAATAAATGTAAAAAAACTCAAATCAAACACTAATCTACCGGCAATTAAATTATTAATTATATTTTTTTAGACTAACATTAGTAAGGATTTAATAGATATATCTATAGAGTAAATATGTTGTTATTTTTCGAATAACAATAATACATATAGTGTGTATGTCGCATGTGTGCACTTTTGATAGGCGTTAACTGAATATATCAATTATTCTCAGTTTCTCAATTATTCACTTTCATCTATTTTAACCCCATAAAATAGTTTGATTAAGCATTTTTTATACATTTTCTTAAAACTTTAAAGTTCAGTAATCGAACTAAACATATTTTGGATTTTAATTGATAATAATTCAATTTTAAAATACTATACTATGACAATAATAATGTAATGATATTAGTACTGATATTTCATCAAAATTATTTATGTTGACGTGCAATTTAAAATCGATTTGAGCATAAATATTATTCAAAAGACAATAAAATAAATATAATGAAATAATGACCTACTATTATTCAAGTATTAAAAATGGAAAATAAATAAATAAATAAAAATAAAAACATTTTTTAAACAATTAATTTTCAATAATTGTAATTCCACATTTTTTTATACAAGCATTGAAGCATTGCATATTATTATATCATTGATTGCTTAAAATTATAATTTATTTATTTTTAGTCTAACGAGTTCATATCGTCTCAGTCCATTGACCACACCAACAATTCGAATTATAAGAAAAATGAAGGATTATCGATAACATATGGTATTGATGATAATCCACCATGGTATTTATGTATCTTCATGGCTCTACAAGTATGTATAAATGTTGATTAACCCTTAATCTATTAGATTTTTAATAAAAGGAAATGGGTATAAGTAAAGAAATGCCCTGCTGTACAATCGGAGTCGCTCGTATCCTAAATTCTATTATTCAATCATTGAGTAAATTACTTTAATGGTGCGTTAAATTTGAATTCAATGATAAATTATTGCACATAAAAAAAGATTTTGAGTGGATACTGTTACCATATTTGTATAGAGTATATTTTATATTTTAGTGTGCCTAATATGGTATAAATATTAAATAGTCAATAGCTTAAAATAAATCCATATATTTTGAACATTTCATTGCATATAGTAAATTATTATAGTAAATGTATTCAATTTCAAGTATGTATTTTTTTGAATTATAACAAAATAATTAAAATAATTATTTTTTGTTTAAATTACCAATTTAAATTTCACAAACGAATAAAAAAAAATTATGACTATTTAATTTTTATTTTTGGGTTTTAATAAGTACGAATAATGTGTAACCTTGTATTTTATTTTTAAGTCTTAGCAATAAAAAATTAACATTTTATACATTTTTAACTACATAATAATAAAAAAACAAACTTGCTTATGTATTTTAAGTAGTTTTAAATTGCTATTTTTATAAGAAAAACTACTTATTTCGGATATTGTATTAAATTTTCAACCATAATCGCCGAGCTTAAACATTTTTACTAATACTTATACTAAAAACTAAAAATATTTTAAAATTGTAAATCTCAATTTAAAATTAGTATGAAAACTTTGAAAAATCTTTTAAGGATAAAACGTCATATTTAAAATGTGAAATGTTGTACTTAAATTACCTATAATAATCGTTTGTGGTTTCATATCAAATTTTTTTTTTATTTCTAGAAATTAAATACATTTGTAAGGAATTTCGTATCAAATTTTTAAGCCTTAGATGATTAAGTTTTAAATTTCATAAAAAATGAATATACAAATAAATTGCGACTATTTTATTTTTACAATGATAAGCAAAATGTATAAATAGTGTTTGTATTCAATTTTCAAATTTTTTTTATTCAAAAATAAAGATTTTATCATACTGAAATTGAAAAATATTATTTAATTTAAATATATTAAATATTTTTAAATACCTATAAATAGCATAAAAAAGTGAATATATTTTGAAAATTATGACATTTGTTATATATGCTTATTTGTTTAAAATATCAAGTTTTTACAGTGATTCATTTTTGAATTATGTAGTTTCATAAAAATAACAGTGGAATTAGTAAAAATTTGATTTTGTATGAAAATTTCGGTTTTTATTTGTTTTTAGTTTTTCCTGATTATTTTGAAGAGTATTTAGAATTTTCATTTTTGACCTCTTAGTATCGAAATCATTGTATTATTAACTAAAATAACTCGTATAATATGCAAATTAGTGAATTGGGGTTAGTATATTGTGAGTTAAGAAGAAAGGTTATAGATATTATGTTTATTTTTGACTCGTTGAACGGTCATATTTAACATATTTCCCCCCCAGAATTGCTTTCTATAATCGGATTTAATATAATTAATCACTCTTTGAGGAAATCAAACTTGTTTCATGTTCCATTTTACAAAAATAATTTTAATTCCACTTCTTTCTTCCCTGGAGCATTAACATCAACTAATCATATTATGAATCATGCAGACCTTTTCTTTATGTCACGTATTGTTTTTATATCGAAATGTATAATTAAAATGTGAATTTAAAGATTAAATTAGGTACCCCTTTTAAGAATTATTATTATTGATTTAATTTGTCTCATTGTAGTTAATATAATTATTTAAATGTAATCTTATTATTACTATTTTTTTATCTGTTATTTTCATAATTTATTTATTTGTCATAAATAAAGTTTAATTACTCTTAACTGTAAATTACTTAAATAGTCGAATCCTATTAATGTTAACTCATACTAGGCACTAAATTACTGTTGTTACAAAAGGTCTTTATCCGTTTATTATACATAAAACATAAATAAATAATATGTGGACTTTGAATATATTTAATATGGGTTTATCAAAATTAATAATTTTGTTTACCATGTTATGTTACTGGTGAAAAGTAATTGACAATACGCAACCTCCCAGATTTTAATATTACTTGATATATAATTTATAATGCTATCTGTGTTTATTTTGCAGCATTACCTCACGATGATTGGTGCTATTGTTTCGATCCCATTTATCCTAACACCAGCACTATGCATGAAGGAAGATGATCCTGCTCGAGGTCATATTATATCAACTATGATATTCGTAACAGCTATAGTAACGTTTATACAAGTTACATTTGGTTGCAGGTATATGTTTTTATAACTAGCTGTATTAATAAATTCCACCCGAGTAATAAATTAATTATTTTTATAACGTGTAATGCTGAACTATAAACAAGAAATATACCTGTCTTTTTATATTTTTTAAGTAACTTATTGTTTGGTGTCATTAATAGCTCGTTGCTTTGGTTTCTTCTTGCTCTGCAACCTTTTTACGTTTTAAATCCTTTAGGGTCGCACAATCAATTTCTGTTTCTGCGTATACGACGAAAAGTTCAGGACATTTGGTACATTTTTTCTTAAAGTCTTTAAAGAGGATCTTTATCTGGATTATGTAGTTATTGTTTGAAGACATTCTTGATACATTTAGTATATTGTTTACAACTTTGCTTGCTAAGACTGATGTCGTGTCTCATTAATTGCTTTAGTTGCATTCCGGTTTCATGAGAAGACACCAACTTTCCTACTAGATTGCCTGAAATTAAAAATTAACTTTCCCTTGTTTTTATTTGTCTTTACTGGATTCGTTAAAGCTGATTAGAAGGTTATTCACTATCTTATCCCTTTCGACAATATATTCTCGGTAATAGTTTTTTTTTTAAATACTTTAAATACTTTATGAGCTTCTAATGGAGAATGATTTAAACATTTTGTTTTTAAATATTAATAAAAAATAATTATACTTTTTAATAATATAAAACTACAATATCTATACTTTTTATTCCGTATGATCTCGAGTAGGTAATTAAAAACAAATCTTTCATTCATCACAATACATTGGATTACTGTTTTATCTACCATTTTAAGTCTTCATAATTTCATTCTTGACTCCGTATACCGAATATTATTTTTTGTTTACGCCATAATATATTATGTTTATTAATAAATATTCGATATTAATACCATCATATAACTAATCACATTTTATTGTGTTGACTAATTACACGTTATTAAACTTTGAAACAATAGTCGTTCTTTAATTACATATAATATTGTTTATAATGATTCCGTGAGCCCCACAATAAAGATAATATAGGTATCATAATTTATATATAGCTTAAAAAAGCCATTAGTATTATTTTAATAATATTCTTTTAATATTTTAATCAATAATCCTTCCCCAATTATTTTTTTATTTTATTAATTATAATCAGAGCTCGGAAGTTATAACACAAATAAAGTAAATTTTTAGTGCTTTTATATGCACTTAAGAATACAGTAGAACTTTGATTATCCGTCACCCCGCACTCGATTAACCATCTTTCTTGGTTAACCGATAGGCGGCAGACTAATTGCGCGTAGCAGTAAAATCTTATCGCCTTATGTATGAGAAGGTTTATTCGAAACTTTTTGGCAATATCTACTGTTGTTAATTATGGAAAATAATAAATGTGTGTATAACAAATTAAAAAAAAAAAATAATTATGTACCAATAGGTAATAGCACTTAATTATATCAATAGATATGCATGTTATAATTATTGAAAAATAATAAATAATGTGTATGTATGTTTAAAAAAAGTTCGTTGCTCACTTAATCGTCTTTTCGATTATCCGTCAAAGCTCTGATCCCGAGATTGATGGTTAATCTATAGGTTCTACTGTACCACAATAAGCGCTATAAATATCACCTAAAATTGGGAAATATGCAAATTAAGTTCATCAACAAAACATTTTTTAAATTAATTTTTCGATTTTTTCAAATTATATAAGTTTTATATCAAATAAGGTGATTGAAATTTGTGAAATAGGTACTTTGTCCGGTTTTGGAATATTCCCTGTTAACATAAATATGTAAAAAAATGTTGCCTACACAAATTTCTTCAAGAGTGCTGGCTATTACATTTGCAATGTAATGACTCTCTGCATCAATGGTGTCATCGATACTGATCCAAATGGTTTTGTCTGATATTGTTTTCTTAATTTTATCCATGGTGCCATTGTAAACATCGTTTACATATCCTTTTTTTTCAACGTAGATTCACACGGCTATACACCAATTGCGTCCCGAAATAAAAAAATTGATAAGTGGGTACACGAATTGCGTCCGGCTTAATCTTAACAACTACATGAATTGCGTCCAGTTTTTAAAAATTTTAAGTGAAGTTGATTCAATATTTGTAGATGGATCTTTTAAAAGTTGCCCAAAATTGTTTATAAAATATTTTTACAATCCATGACTTGCGAACGTAGTGATCTTTTTTTTTGTGTGTGCCCTTTTTACTATATTGCATGGTAGGCCTCATTGAGCCAGTCCCATGCTAGCTTGAAATATAATAATTATAAACCACGTATTTTTTTACTACCTATTAAAAATATAGATACTTATACCAAAACATTAACAAATCTCAAATCTGAATTTTTAAAAAATAATATCAAATTTTTACTTAAAATAATATTTGCCGATTTCAAAACAGCAATTTACTCATCATTATTAATCGTGTGGCCATCAGTTCAAATAAATTGTTTTATAATTTGTTCGTATATAATGGGGATCTACCATCTATATGTAATAAGCCGGTCTCGGTGGAGATAGCTCAGCACGATTTAACGACGAAGTCCACTTTGTCGTAGGTCCGTTTTAGTTAGCGTTATAAGTTTGTAGTAAATAAACAACACGTTTATACTTAGAATTTAGAAATAATGTTTATTCACTGAGACAATGTAAAAAGCCAGACCGATAGGTTGTTAAATGTAGAACGCCACCGGTCTATGCGTAATTGTAGTTGAACTATGTCTAACTTAATAATAAAACTACAACCCTTTTTATACAAAACAACTATTTGAGCGTAGTCCCTCAAAATATAAGTAGGTACGTGTCATGGTAAACAGGAAATTCATCTATAATTTTCTATTTCGTGTTTACCAACACCAACTATCTAAATACATAATTTAATAATCAAAATTTATATAATATGATCTAATGATATAGTAATTATAGGTAATAAAACGAATATAATACGATAATAATAATAATAATATACGATATAATAGATACGAAAACACGAAAACAATATTCTAATCAGCTCAAGGTAATAATAATAAGGAAAAAAAATTGGATTACTACATATATTGAATTATTTTAAATTTGAAACAGTCTTACCACTTTTTAGTAATATTTGTATAATAATAATATAATTTATTATTATAATTTTTTAAGGCTTTAACATCAATAGTTATAATAGCAGCCTAAACTGCTAAAAAATAAAACTAACTAAAATATAAAAAAAGTTATAACATGTTAAAGTTAAATCAAATGACTATGTATACAATGCTTACAATGTTTGAATAGATTTTGTTTAGTAAAAAGAAAAATTTATAAGTAGCTGTTTTAATCACTTTTTATAGAAGCAAAATATTATATCGTTATTATATTATCTTCGTTGGATTAATTTTTTTAGATGCCGTTTATTTTTTTTTCTTATAAGGGTTAGATGTGATTCTAATTCGAGCGTTATAATTACTTTATATTTTATTTTAATGTATAAAGTACTCACATTATACTATATACTATGTACGTAATACGTTTTATTAAAACATTTTCAGTATTTCAATTTATTAGGAAGCGTTTTAGGGATTATGAAAATTTGGGAAAAAATTATTTTTGTAATATATTTTACAAAATCAAGTATAAAATGGTACGACATTTTAAAGATGTATGATTTTAATATTTAATAATGTTATATTTACGTTATTTAAATATCATATTATCATAATAATTAATAACGATGTATGATTCAGGCCTATCTTATAATTAGTGATTAGGACTCGCTTTAATTATCCTGTCATAGGTTTTTTTGTATAACTATATTATTTCTTTAATTCTTCTTGTTTACGGTGAAAACCTATCAAGTGGTTATTATATAGTTGTTTTTATTTCTAATTTATAATAACTTAAATTAAAGTTTTTTATGTCTTGATAAATGAACAATATATACAATATTTGCTCATAATAAAGATTATATTTGTAATCAGTAAGTTACATAAATCCAATATTGGCAGAATGTTTTCTTAATTTTATCGCGTTAAACATTTATTCAGAAATTTAATCCCATTCAAGTGAAGAATCAAGTCTTATTATTTTTTCTTTTGAGCCAGACCAGCCAAGTAACGAACTCGAATTTATAAGTTTTTTAAATTATAAAAATAGAAAAAATATTTATAAACTATAGGTATATAACACAATCCAAACCTCTTCAACCGCTGTTGAACGACTATTTTAATTTGCTGGGCTTATTCATGCTCCATATAGATCTAGTATGTCAGATGTTACTTTTCCTTTTTTTATAAAATCATGCCTGTATATAACAATTAAAACTCAATTAGCAAAATAGCATTAAAAATCGTATCGTAAATAAGTAAAAATCAGCAAAATAAAATTTCGTATACAACATCGGTGAAGCGTGAAACAAATGTATATCTTGCTTTGGATGTTCTTACTGTTCTTAAACATACTAAAAATATATGAAATAGCTAGAACTTTTGAGTCCTAATTATAACCCATTAATATTTATATTCCTCAACAGGCTTCCAATTGTACAAGGAGGAACGATTTCATTTCTTGTACCAACGTTGGCGATTTTGAAACTACCACAATGGAGGTGTCCTTCTATGGGAAGCATAATCGAAATGACATCTTATGATCAAGAAGAACTTTGGAAAGTGCGTATGAGAGAGCTCTCAGGCGCAATAGCCGTGTCAGCTTTGTTTCAGGTTTTTCTTGGATATTCTGGTAAGTGATCGCATTTGCACATTACACGTCATATTATTTACTTAACGATCCGTTTTTGTTGAATCTAAATATTAAATTATTGGGTCTATGTGAATTGAATTATGAGGTTCATTACGTAACACGAATTTTAAATCTAGGTGATTATGTTATGGCTAGTCCCAAATACCAATACTATATCTTCTATACAATCTAAACGTTAGTTAAATGTAGGATATTTATCCATTTTATCTGAATTGTTAAGAACTAATTTCTTTACTAAAAACTAGAAACCAAAAGATAATATAGTGAATAGGCAATATTAATTTACCTTCAACCAATTGTTTCCCTTTTATCTAATTTAAGCTTATTTAATAAACAATCTTAACTTAAATTTAGTTCATAACGCTACGAGTATATATTCTGTGTTAGAGGTTAAAGTTTTGAATACATCTGTATTCTCCTATACTTCTTCCGCCTTTTAATTCATTTATTATTTGACTAATTATTAAATATGTGTCATTAAATATATATTTTTAAGAACAAATTTTAACCAAATAAAAAATTAAATAAAAGATATTTTACACGCGTTATCAATAATATTTAATAAATTATTATAACTGAACTATATAGTAAATATGTGAATAAATTCCCAAGAATACTTGCATAGTGTGAAATTTGATTTGTGTTTCAAATCATCAACATAAAAATCAAATATCAATTATAAATAAATACACATAAAACAGAGGTTACGATATCGTAATAATAGGTACTTTAAAATCATATACCTAGTTAAAAATGTAATATTTGCAGGTCTTATCGGAAAACTGGTTAAGTATGTAACACCATTGACGATCGTTCCGACTGTGTCGCTGGTGGGCCTATCACTGTTCGAGAATGCGGCCGAATCGGCTTCCAAGCACTGGGGCATATCAATGGGGTAACAGCTGTTCAACTTCGTACCAATAAAAATGATATAATTATATAATAGAATAGTGTGTTGGATGTAGAAATAGTTTAGTATCCTATATAATCGAGTTCACCTCAGTAGTTATATGAATACGAGGTCTGACAATTAGGTAATGAAACCGATTGCAAAAATCAAGTACATATATTTAAAAATTATGGTCCTTTTTGAAGTATTCTCATTGGGCAGCTACACACTAAGTCCAACAATTTTTCCAATTGTTGTAAGATTTCTGGAAGTTATTGACTGAAAGCTCCTGGAATACCATCATCATACAACTTAGCATCGTTTTATTTTTAAACTATTTAGATGAATTAAAATTGAACATAATATCCTAGGATGCTATTTGTATATGTTTGAAAAATAAACCTGGGTTGTAATTTACATAGTTTATGACTGACCTTTTGTATCGCAGTATACTTACGTCAAGCGTATTTGATGATATTTAAGATGATATGTATATACCTCCGTTAAGAGTTGGGCTTTATTTTCTTATAATCTATATTGTTATAAGAAAATTTTAATATATTATAAGATGTTTATTTCTGTCAATAAATCCACGAAATTGGTTAATATGGGGGATTGCATTAAATTATTGTAATCGTTACCCCTCATATTTCAAACATTGGATACGGTTAGTTCCATAAATAATAAACAATTAATATTAAAACATTTGCTGTTTTTTGTGTGCAGAACGATCATACTACTGACGTTATTTTCGCAATTTCTGACGAATGTCAAGTTACCGGTTCCGACGTACAACAAAACTAATGGATTTTCAACCACTAAATTTAACGTATTCCAGCTGTTTCCGGTGGGTATCTATTATATATGGCTATATACATAATAATCACTGATGTATAATTATACACTGTATAAACACTCTCTTTGTACATTGGATACCAAAAATAGCCAATTGGAAGTACTCACTAGACGTTCCACCAACGTTAAATGTTTTGTAATCAAATTTAACTAAATATATATATTTTTTTAAATTTATTCTTCAAGAATATAATGAGTTCTACCTATATTCTTCGATAGCTCAAACCTAATATTCATTATTAGTAAAATTTATGATTATTTATATAATATTTTTTATATATTTTTAAATAAGGATGAAGGAAAATATTAATTATGTTCTGACTATATAATATTTTATTTTATTGTTTTTAACTTTTCGTCGTTCGGCTTTTATATAGTAACATAAATAATAATTATTATTATTACGCATTAGAATAAGATAACAATTATAACATTTAACAAAAGTGATACCAATATTATCTGTTTAAAATGTATAACGACTTCATTATAACATTAATTAATTTGTAAGTATTTTTCAATCACTTAAAAAAGTGGTCTAACTATTGATACCGGAAAATGTATTTTGGCAGAAATGATTTTCGATTGTATGAGCTGCAGCGCAAACAATTAATTTTATATATTTATACATTAATAAAATGTATTTATTATTATTATTGAAACCGCCTGAGGCCATAAATTTGTATTTTTATCATTATTATTGAATCCGCCTAAGGCCAAAATTGTTTATCACTACCTCCTAAGGCATATATACATATATATATATATATAATGTTTGCTGTTTGAGTTATTGTTTTTTTTTTCAAAGATATTTTGTTATTTATTGGACTTATGGAGTCATTATTTTTTCATAGATATTTCTTTGTTTATTAGACAGTCATTATTTTCTATTATATAATTATTACATAATTTGTTTTATTCCTTTGTTGTTTGAATATATTGCCAATCAGGCAGTTTTATTATTTTGCCATTATTATATTATAGTATAATTAGCCAGGTAATAAAATTAAAACTGCAATTTATTAGTCTTATTTATCATACAGTCCACCTAGATACAAATTTATTTATTTATACAGCGACAAAGGTTGTTTATTATTGCTGTGGTCACTTTATGCGCCAATAGGTATGATAAAAAAGAGAGACTGAATAAAGATAAATAGAGATGAATAAATTATTGAAAATATACAAAATATAAATTATATAAATTCTGAATATCATATGATACAGCAACAAATGAATGTCTATAAAATTATCATAAGACGATGATTAATAATTATATTTTATGTTTTCATCCCAGGTATTGTTAACTATAACGATTATGTGGATTCTGTGCGCGCTGTTAACCATGTACGACTACTTCCCAACTGGACATCCGGCCAGAACTGATGTCAAGATTCGGATTATAGGTGATTCGTCGTGGTTCCGAGTGCCGTACCCTGGTAATTAAAATACAATTAAATTTACATCACACTTAGGCGAAATTTAGGTATCTACTTATAATAATATACATATCACGTAAGTTATTAGTATAGTAGTATTTATCATATGTTAAAATTTGTGTATTTATGTTGAATTTCAAAGGTCAATGGGGTTGGCCAACCGTCAGCGTAGCCGGTGTAATAGGCATGTTGGCTGGCGTACTGGCGTGTACTGTCGAGTCCATAAGCTACTATCCGACAACAGCTAAAATGTGTGGTATGTATTCAAATAAAATAATTTATAGCTGTTTCATACTTCATGCTTATCCTATTATGTGGTTTTGTAACGGTATATTATAGAGCATTAAGTTTTTTGAGATACATGGGTATAATACTGAAATTAGTGTGGTGCTATACAATGTACACTATTGACCATACAAGAATTGAATATGGTGAACGAAATCTTTGAGGTCCGATAAATAATAAAAGTTTGAGTTAGGTGGGCAGGCAATAAAGTGGGTATGTTGTGGCAATTGTGGCATTTTCAAATTTTTGACAATTAAGTTAAACCTTCAAAAAATAAAAATGATTTCAGACCGAATTTGGTAACAATTACGAACGCGATGTTTAGAATTTCGAAATTTTACGATACTATAGGAAAAAAATCGAGAAAAAAAAAACTAGTTGGTTATGATTTCATACGAGTACATAACATAGATAATATAATTATAACATTAGACTTTCAGAGGACATTAAACTTGCAAGTTTTACTTCTTACACATATATCAGACTAGCAAATCTACGTATCAGGTTTTTACTATTGAATTTTTAAAGTAGATACGCATAAACTGTTCTCAGCAAAAAGTTTTATGTTTCATATTTTAATTTATTAAAATAATTTAAAATAGCTTAAATAATTAATTTATTAAAATGCATAAAACTTGTTTTAAAATAAATATATTCGAGCACAATTAATATTCTCCACTACAAATTCGATGATAAGTAAATATTTTCTGAAATTAAATATAAATAAACTAATAGGTAATACTAATAATAAACCGGTATATAGACTCGTAAATTTTTTACGTGTATAAGACGGAAAACACATAGGTACTAAGTTTGTCGATGGTTACAATAAAAAATAATTATATGAAAAAGAATATTTTTATCAATTTTACTTTGTGAATTTATTCCATAAGAATTTCAAAAAAGTAAACTTAAGTTAGTTTTATCTCAGATATTACAAAATCAAAACCCACAAGTACAGTTACAGGCACGGGGTGGCAAATGAAAATGGTACCTTAGGCAATTTTTTTTTTATTTTAACATTTAATATATATACTTACCAAACAAATAATCATAGCACTAAAAACTTTTTTAGTTAATTTTTAACCTTGTAATTTGCTATTTTAAGGTGGTTAGCTATGCTATATCATCAAATATTAAATATTTTTCAATTTCTTTTTTACTTAAACTTCTAGTATGTCGCAACATTTCTAAAAAATTAATAACATTTGTTCCTATACAATCCACGTAATTTAAAAATTATAATAAACTAAAGTATATTATAACTTACGGAAGTCTAGAAGAGTGAAATAAAGTAAAAAAAAAAATTAAATTTATAGTTACGTATAATTATATAAATGCAGACAATAACTGCGTGGTGGTTATTGCAGTTGACCATCGAAAATGACGATATTACACACGATGTAAAGCAATTAAGTCGATTAGACTGAAAGATAGACTACTAAGAAAGGGAAATAAAGATAATCATAATACACAGATAACATGATAATGAATAACCTGAGAAAACCAACACAAATTAAATTCGACCAATATATTTTTAGAATATTCAACATAACTAAAATGTGTTTAATATTAATTAATATTGATAAATCCCATGTCATCTGGTGGTATATGAACTAATCAGCTATGGTGGTCAGCAACAACGACCATGAAATGAAAAAAAAAGAAAAATATTTTCTAAGTGGTTAGCTCCACTAACCACCATGCAATAAGCAGAAAAATTAAGTGGTCAGCTGTTAGGGTTGCCAACTTCAAATTAGGAAAATACCGGCCCAAAGCCCAAGGTACAAAAAAAAGGTCATAATTTTCTTATTACTAATTCGGCTTTAACCGTATCCACCCCTTAACAATTACGTTCGTTTGTCCACTAACTATTATTATAATTATTCACGTGTCATCAAAAAAATTGTTTAAATTAAATCCATTCTTTTATTTGTAGATAATAAATATTAACAAAATAACAATGCTTTTGTTGATAAAAAATTAAAAATAATAAGTAAATTGAATACAGTTGGTAATGTTTTGTAATAAGTTAAACTAATATAATAACATTGCTTTTGTTATTTTAAATAATATAAAAATGAAAATAGCTTGGAAAATAGTATTATATTAAATATTGTAGAAATTATTTCTTAAACTTGTACTTCGTACACAGTCTCGCTGCAGCTAGCAAATCTGTTTGGTCCTTAACAAAGTCAAAAAATTCAGAACACGAGAACAGAAGATTATTTTGGATAACGAGTTCTGCTTTTACCGTATCAACACCAAGCCTGTTTCTTTCTTCTGTCCATAAACCATTCATATGACTGAATATTCGTTCGACAAAAGCATTACTACATGGTACTGAATATACATATCTCACAATGCTTTTTAAATTTGGAACTTCCACAGATGACATTTGGAAAAATTTTATCCATTTTTCAGAGCTAGTTAACTCACAATTATTAAGCACGTTATCTGGCATTAATTTTAATAAATTAATTTCATCGTAAAGTTCATTTTCATTCACTTGAATTCCAATACATTTTGCTAGAATTGATAACTCCATTATACTTGGTATTTTATTATGTAATTTTAAACACGTAAATAATTTGAACGGAGAACTTTCAAAATTAAACCACTTTTCAAGATAATCAATAGCCCGTTGATAAGTAAGAAGTGCACTCGTCTTAAATTCATTTTTCTCAGTTAATGTTAGACCATTTAATGTAGTTGTAACAGTTATTCCAAAAAACTCGTCATTTTTACGATTTGAGATTTGATTTCTCAAGTCATTCATTATATCAAATACATCAGTTGCATTTAAATTTTTTTTCTCTAACATCAATATAGACTTTTGAAATACTGATAAAATGTGGTGAACAAACCAGATATAGCATTCACTGAGGGTTAGCTGCTTTGAAAGTCCATCAACTTGGTCTTTAATAAATTTCCAAATTATTCTATCACAATTATTTTTACCTTTTTTTAAAAAATATATTTTAATCGCACTCCAATTTAGAATTAAACGATCGACAGCCGTATATAAACTGAGCCACCTGACGGAAATATGACGTAATACGTTATGAAAATCTTGTTGAACAAATTCAAAACAGTCCTTAAGTTCCGTTATTCTTTTAGCACTAATAGAAAACTCATTAAAAACTTTTATTACTAATGTTTCAACGTCATATTTTAACAATTTTAGACTATGCTTAGCTGTATTATGCAGTACATGACAATTACAATTAGCTTTTATTATGGATGGTTTTTTTTTTAACAATTTTTCGTAAACAGAACAATTTTTGCCATAATTCACTGAAGCGTTATCTGCTCCAAAAGCCGTGATATTTTGAATATCTAAGCCAAAATTTTCAATAGCACGTAAAATAGTGTTAAAAATTGATTCAGAAGTTTCATCGGGTTCTTCATAAAAATCCAAAAGATAATCTTTAGCCCCTTTTTCTAAGTCAAAAAATCTCACTGCCAAAGGAAAAAATTTGCGATTGCCTTTATTTGATGCATCAGTTGATAAAGAAAACGGTAAATTTATTGGATATTTAAGTTTTTTAAGGGGAACTTCGATTGCAAAAGGACAAAGCACATTTTGTACAAGAGCTTCCATCTTTGTTCTACCAAGTCTAATTTTTTTGGCCAAAGTAGCATCACTAAAATGTTTTAATTCCAATTTTACGCCACAATCAGTTGATAAATAGCTATGATGATGCTTAACACAGTGAAAACACTTACTAAGTTCTATCGCGGCAACTGCGTCATTCTCTTTTATGTCTTGAGTAACAAAATAATTTTTTATTACCGCTGATTTTTGTCTACTTTGGACAGTTGAAATATGTTTTTTCGAATTTGAATGGGACTGAACTGCGTTAACGCCGTCATATTTTACACTAAATACATTCATACAATAAATACAACGAGCCTTATTTATATCGTCATGTTTAGCAAGCCAATTAGAAAATCTAGAGTCTTTCATCCAATTGTCATTGAATATACAATTTCGTAAACGTCTCTTTTTTAATGGGGTGGTTGGTTTATCGTAATTATTAGAATCACTGTCACTCATTTTAACAAATAAAAATGGATACAAAATAAACACACAAACCCGATCGAAATACGTACATACTACACTGTGATGCACTGACGCCAACGGGAAACTAAATACTAAATTTACTGATTGTGTTGTAACATTAAATATATATTGTATAATTCGTAATATCGTATCATAAGTTTATAAATACTATTCTAAAAGACTACTAATAATAATATTGTCGTGCCGATGAGGAATACCGAGAATTGCCGACTTCGATAGTTATCATATCGTAAATTAGGTTTTACCATTGATTATAATTTATAATTTAAAAATACCACGAACTATGATTATGATCATAGTTCGTGATAAATACTAGTATTTATAATCAATACAAGTTTATTAAATTCTCTTGCATTTTATAAACACACCAATACTAATTATTATTATTTTTCTTACAAGTTAAAACTCAATGATAAATTTTAAATTACCGGTTTTTTAAAGGCCGGTAGAGGGTTGTTACCGGCAACCGGCCATCAACCTTAATTTCCGGCTAGGCCGGTCAAAAACCGGCCGGTTGGCAACCCTATCAGCTGTACTAGCCACCATGCCGGAAAGAGGTAAAAAAAATGTTAATGATGATATTTTTATAGAAATTATAAACACAAACCACATAATATTATGTAGACAATAAAGGATATTTAAAGTTAGGGAATAAATACATTTATTTATGTGTTTAAATATTAGGAGCTCCACCACCACCGGTACATGCTATCAACAGAGGAATTGGATTCGAGGGACTCGGAACAGTATTCGCTGGAATTATGGGAAGTGGAAATGGTACCAATACGTTTGGGGAAAATGTTGGCGCGATTGGTGTCACAAAGGTGACATAAAAAATTATACAAGATGTCATCCCGTATTTATTGTTATATTCTCGTCTTGCAAATCCATAACAGCAAGTTTACTTTAGAATAACATATTTTAGGAAAAACCTATTAAGTTAAATTAGTTTTAATATTGAAATTAGTTTTGACATGTTTTTATTAAATTTAAAGTTAAGAAAATTATACGTTAATAACATTTATAAGGAAGATACAACAATGCAGATATAGAGTTCTTATAAACAAATATTGATATTTTCTTAAAAATTGTATTAATTTTATTAATCCTAAGTTTATTTATGTAGATTGGCAGTAGGCGTGTAATACAATACGCCAGTGCATTGATGTTAATTCAAGGCGTTGTCAATAAATTTGGAGCAGTTTTTATAATCATTCCTGAGCCTATTGTAGGAGGCATGTTTTGCATTATGTTTGGAATGATAAGTGCATTTGGTAATAATTATAATATTTATAACGTTTATTTAAATTTAACTGATTTATTTTTTGAACAACATAAGATAATATTTTTTATATCTTGAACTGTATTTAAAATTTTTAGTTTTAATACTTTAAAATGTATCTTTATCAATTGCTTTACAGTCAATACTTAATTATTTCATGAAAAAAAAATGGTAGTTAAAAATACAAACTTCGGCTGCCGTGGTATCGTAAAACGACCAACGATAGTTACAGAACATTAATTAGTTAAATTATATTGACATCATTTGTTATAAATATAAGTACTGTAATAAGTATAAATCCCTATAACGGAACTTTTAACCTAAAAACACATTTATCACTAGTCTATAAATTACATAATTACATTCACAATGTTTTCAGTTTTATTACATTTATATTTATTTACAATTAACTTTTGATTGGTTTTATAGGTTTGTCAGCTCTGCAATACGTTCAGTTGAACTCGTCGAGGAATTTGTATATCATTGGATTTTCAATGTTCTTTTCACTGGTAAGTGCATTACGTATTTACATTTTTTAATTAATTTACCCAAAAACAAAAACTAAACAACAAATGAAAACCAATTTTTTTATTTTATAAAAGTTTAAGCATTTAAGTATATAATTGTTGATAGTTAATTGTACCTAATATTTTGATCCTATCTTTCTAAAATTAAAGTTATAAATTTCCCAAATTTGTCATTATATATGTGGTCTAAGTATAAAAACAATGGTATAAGTACCTGGTGTATTAGATGTCAGCATGTCATAGTCTTTAGACATAATTATGGAGTTACTGACTTGTCGTTGAAGATAAAACAGATTTTATTGTACCTAATCAATTCAGACTATTCCAATACAGTAATACTTACTAAAAATGTGTCTACCGTACAGTGTATTACTATTTACTATTAGGTGCCTTGCCCGACTTAGTTTTCAATTTATTTAAAATAAATAGCAGTCTTTAGTATGAGCATAAATTTTGTAACATAAAACTTAAAAAATTATAAGACTTAATAAAGAAGAATCATCTATTTTATTATTTAATATTTTTTTTATTATTATTATTTATTTATTTATTTACGGGTAAAAAACCCAATTACATAAAAATTATAATTTAGTACATATAAAATATAATATAACATTTGATAAATAAACATTTGAAAAAATAAAATAAAATTAATGAATAACTAAGATACTTAATAATCTAATAATACAAAAACACAGAAAAATAGTAAAAATAACATTGAAAATTATTATTTTTTAAAAAAATAATACAAGAATCTTTTCTAAGATCTTTAAAAAAATGTAAGAGATTTAAAAATATAGGTACATATGTTACCTTAATCATAATGAAGTGACCTCGAAATATTGAATTTAAAACCAATAAATTGAAAAAATTGTTTTAAACCGCTTCAATGCGATTATAAATGCCAATAGCATTGGAGTTCCAAATAATTGTAGCGTATTTTAAATGAGACCCGACAATGGAAATAAAATGGATATTAACTTCTAGAATTAATTGAATTTGTTTTTGAAACTAATTTGTTCTAAAAGCACAAGGTAATCAACTATAAATGATGAAGTAATAAAACAATTTAACCATTAAGCACTTTAAATCATTTATTTAATGAAATTATTAGAAAAAATAAAACTTTTATTATATCTTAAATGAGGAAAATTTTCATTTACAAGATAAATATCTAAAAAAAATATTTTGAACGCTAAATAGGTTGATTTTGACAGCAACTATCTGAACACCAAGTTAAAGAAGCATACAGAATATGGGGACGTACTAAAGCATAATATAATATTCTTTTATTGCTGAACTGTCATTAAAATATTACACCTACGTTTTTATAGTTTCAGTTGTATAAAATATGTATTACGAATATAATCTATATTATGATTAGTGAAAGATAGTTTTTTATTAAATAAAACTGCTAGGTCTTTAACAGTGGCGGATTAACCTTCACGGAGCCCTGAGGTACGCTTAGTGTTTACAGCCCCTTTTGTCCATTTTTTGAGAATAAAAATAAAATAAACAAATATTCCACTTGAGCCTCACGAGCCTAGTGGTTAATCCACCACAGGTCTTTAATAATATTTTTATGCGTTAGAATTGTCTTATAAATAGCCTAATTAAAATGGAGTTTTTTTAAAAGAATACGACATAATGGATTCATCTATATTTAAAGAAATTCCATTATTGTTGCACCATTTATAAACATTATCTAAGTCAACTGGAGATAAGTGATCAGCTTGGGATTAACAAATAATACATTATTAAATCAGGTATACAATTTTCGTATTTTACAATATAGACACGATTGGTTAGAATGGAGTTTATTCACGATTGTAAAGGATCTCTAAAATCATATAATTTTAGTGAACACTATTGGAAGCTTTTTCAACATTTCTATAAATCACGTATACATGGATTTTAAGGACAAATAAATCTAAAATTTATTGTATAAACACTATAAACTATAAGAATACTTAAATTAATTATGATTGATCGCTTTGGTCAAAAGCCATGTTGATTATTCATACGAATATGTTTATAAAGTGAAAAAATAATTTTGCTTTTAAGATTAAATAATTTTCAGGAAGAATAAAAATCTTAGATATTGGTTGATAATTGGTGACAGGATTTATCACCTTTTTTCAAAATAGGTGATATTAATGAAAACTCCCATTTGTTTATTCAATAGTTCAATACAAACAGGTATAAATATACCTGTTTGTATTTAATTAATTATTAAATTAAAAGATTACAATTGGTAATAA
Source organism: Rhopalosiphum padi (assembly GCF_020882245.1). NCBI lineage: Eukaryota > Metazoa > Arthropoda > Insecta > Hemiptera > Aphididae > Rhopalosiphum > Rhopalosiphum padi. The sequence goes on from NC_083599.1 coordinate 45,355,743, forward strand.
AATTAATACAATTTCTTTTAAAAATTTCAAATTTGGAGGAAATATTATCAGGACCCGTGGAAAAATTTGATTTAATGGACCACCTCCATGAGACAAATATTTATTAAATTAATGAGTTAAATAATTAAAATAATATACTTTAAAAAGTGTTGTTTAAATATATTAAAAATATCAATAAATCAGAGCTAGCTTCAAAATTATTATATTACATAGAAGCATTCAATTGCTTAGTTAAGTTTGGCAAATTATATTTTGCAAAAATATTTTGGGTTAACTTTGACTAAACATTGAGTTTTATTAATAAATAATGTATAATCAAAATATCTTGTAGTTTTATATTTTTCACGAATATTATAAAAATGTAAATAGGATGAGAGTGTCATTAAAGTTTTAAAAATTTGGTGTGCTTTTGGTTTTACATTAATTAAAATTATTAGCTGTTTACTTAACCAAGAAGAATAGAGATAACTTATGTTTACGAATTTTTGAAATAAAATTACTTATTGCATAATTAATGTAGGAGTAAAAAATATTCTTAGAAAATATTCTAATCAGTAAAGTATTTATTGGTATATGTTCCACTAAGTGATAGATGAAACAAATCAACAGGAACAATAAAAGGCATATTAATCAATAAAGAATTGAATAAGACAAAATCAAGGATAATTTTTTTTTTATTATTATTGTAAATATGATTATATTAAAAAAAGTTTAAATATGATAAGTTATTAGTAGAGCCCGGATTTATATGCATTTAAAAAGTGTCAAATATGATGCAAATATGCAAAGAAAAAGTGGCTAAATATGCAATTATATGCATTATTTTAAACTTTAAAAAATGTGTTTTTTTTTTTAAAAAACCCATACTTTTACCCAAAGAAAATTCTAAATATTTTATCAAAAACAAAAAAAAAATTGAAAATATCCACTGCTATATATTAAATCAATCTACAACTTTTAGGAAACTTAAAAAAGAGAATACAAATAAAAAAAAACTAAAATCCTCTATAAATATTTTAGATCATTTGAAATTACTCTCAAAAAATAATAGATAACTTAAAAAAATTACAAATATTTTAAAAATTAAATATTTTAAACATTAGTAAATAATAATATAAATTTTAAAACTTGTCAGAACAATATAATTAAAATATTAAAATAGGTTCTTTTAATAATTTTCAAAACAGTGAACAATAATATATTTTTCCATATTTTCTGATGTCATTGAAGTTCTTTTTTCAGTTAGAATTGATTTATATGTACTAAACGACCTTTCCACATCCACCGAAGTTATTGGTGCAAACTTCATACATGAACACATAGAAGGAGTTAAGTTTGATGGCATGATACTGTTTTCTTTCCCTGACAAAATTGCTGTTATCTGCTTCGCGGTTTGGAATCCAACATTTTTTTCAATTAAATAAAACAATTTTTCTTGAATTATTTTTCCTTTTTGTCCTGGTACTTTTTCCATAGCCAAAATAACATTATTTACAATTTGAGTAGAATCACACAAAGTTAAACTAGAATGTTCCAAATTTTTTATACTTTTCACTAGTATAAAAAAATGAGATTGAATAAATGTAAGGTCACTTTTAACAGATTCCAAATTTAGCATATTAATACATTTTTGTATACTAACAACATTTTTATCTTCTAATTTCTCTAAAATTATTTTAAGATCATCAAAATGATCTGCACAAAAATTAGCTGCTTTAATCCATGTCCCCCATCTGGTTAGTATTGGTTCTGGCGGCAAAGGTATACTGGGCATTATTTCTTTGTATACATCTACTCTCTGAGGTGCTTTAAGAAATACTTTTTTTAAATTACTTACCAAAGTATTTACATTGGGGTACATTTCTCTAACTTTTTCTGCTAGACGCTGGATCATATGAGCAAGACATGAAATGTGTATCATATTAGGAAAAAATACGTTTAGTGTTTTACCAGCTTTCATCATATATGGCGCTGCATCGGAACATAAAAGTAATACTTTTTCATCATTCCCACCATGAGGCCACAATATTCTTAAGCTGTCATTTACAAAGCGAGAAATTGTCGAATGATTAGTTTTATCTAATTTTTTGCATGAAATTAAAAACGGTTTACTAGGATTTTGTTCATTTAAAACACCAACTAAAAGGTTTGCAATATAACTACCGTTGATATCTGTAGTTTCATCAACGATTAAATATATATACGAGTCCCCAATTTTTTCTCGAATTTTTTCAATTGTTCTTACATAACATGGATGTAAGAAAGACTTTCGTAAAGTGCTTTCATCAGGAATGTGTTTTTTTGTATGATTTTGTAAAAAATCGCGGAAGACTGGATTTTGTAGCTTAAACCAAGGTATATTTGCTGCTATGAGGCTCAAACACAAATCTTCATTAAAACTTGATGTTTTTGGTTTGGTTTCATCTCCCAACAACATTTGTTTACTATTGTTAGAACTTTTTTTCAAACATTTCAAATGAAACTCGGTAGTTACATGTTGCGTTATTTGAAATTTTTTGTTACAACGCACCTGGCGATCACAAACTTGACAATAAACTACTAATCCACTAGTGGTAAATACAGTTTTGTCACGATTGTAAAACTCAACCCATCGAGGTATGGATGAACTCAAATTAGATTTAATTTTTGGCATTTTGTCTTTTTTTCAAACGAGGCAAAACACACACAACTGCGGACACACACATTGACAGACGAACGATGGTCGATAACTGCGTATTAAATATTAATTAATTGATATCGTGTCGGGTGGTGGCTATTATTAGGTGCCGGTCGACATGGCAGCCGAGAATTTCCGACCGCCGGTATATTGGAATTTAACAAAAGCAGATTTATAAATATAACTTATATAACGATAAGCGAATACACGATGTCGATGTGATTATTTATAAAATGATATCGACATAGTAAGCTGAGACGCGAGTGTATATTTATTAGTGGTTAATTATTAAAAACCCATTAAATATTCATGTTATATGCATTTATGAACAAATATGCAATAACCCTCGAAATATGCAAAATATGCAATATAAAATTTGGAGTTTAAATTCGGCGTGTTATGAATCGTGGACATTTTAAAACCCCATAGACGTGCATACACTTAGTGCAAACATGCAAATGCATATAAATCCGGGCTCTAGTTATTAGTATGTATCGGGGTTACTACAAGTTTAATGTAGATTGTAATCACGTAATAATAAAAATCAGTATTAGAATGTTATTTAAGAAGTTTTTCGTAGTCAGTATAGACACATAAATTAGAACGATTGGGTATAAATTATTAGAACCATTAGGTATAAATGTATAATTAGGTATAATAAGAGTAAAAACTGTTCTGATGTTATAAATATACGAATAATACGGATTATAATTTGATTGGATAAAAAGGAATTTCGGATAGCGATAAGAACTCCAATGACTTTAGATAAAGAACTCAGACTTTATGTCATGTCTAAATATAACTTATCAAATTAGGCCTATTTCATATGATTTAACATTAATCGTGAGCAACGTTTCAGTGAAAATGAACCCATCATGTTATTTAGGTTTCAAACATTTTGATAGTTTTTACGAAAATTTAAATCCAAGCTAATTAAAATTTATTTTGAATTTACAATTAAACAGGATTAAATCGCATGAACGTAATTGTCTATCAAGTACTTCAGGTATTAAATAATTTTCATTAAACAATTGAGATATTAAAGAATTTCTTTCTGAAAGAATTATTTTTTTTTCAAGTACGTTAACTTTTTCTTTAAGAATTTTATTTCACTTTGATAAAATCGAAATTGTTTTTAATAAGTCACTGAAGTTTTTGTCCATTATTACAAATTGTTTACATAATAAATGTTTTTCATTGAGGTATTTTTTAATTCATTCAATACTAGTTTAATCAATAGTGGTTTTAGAGCCCATTTCATAAAAATTAACAATTAATTAACTACATAATTTATAAGATAAAACGCGAACGACGCATTTCTGATTATACGTGAATTATTACAATGTTATTATTATAAGTATATCTTATTTTTTTATTTGTGTACCTATACTAATATTATATTTTAAAATAAAATCATAATAAATTATAGTGTTATTATGTAATGTTTATATGTCATGTATATATTATGTACTAAGTTTTAGTAGTATATACCCAGACAGCAATTTAGTAACGTTTATATTATAATAATAATGTATATTAAATTATGTTAAAATATTTAAATACAAATGTTATTATATTATTATAGAAACATTTATTTGATATCATTATTTGAAAAACATTTTTTAAACATTACCATAATATTCAGTTTTAATTTTTATAATTTTAAAGTTACTATAACATTTTACATTTATTATTTGAGAAATGTTGTAAAAATGTGGTTTTGAAAATATTGTATACAAATGATTTTAATAATATTTAATTAAAAACCTGAGTAGAATATTATAGTAAATATATTAAAATTATATGGAATAGGTAAAAAGTATTACAAAAGCTGTCCTCACGTTTAAAATGAAAAAGTAATAAGTATACTACACTTTATGTCTTTATGTATATAAATCCCTGGTCTGTAGACTTGATCGATATAGGTACACGGACATCTCCCAATCAAATACACCCATTTGGCCATTTAATTTTAATGTATACTGTAATGTAGGTATCTAATAAAATGATACTAATTATAATTTATGTATTGTATTAAATACATAATTTTCCATTATTTGAATTGAATTTGTGGTAAGTATTATTTTAGGTATTTTATATAAATTCATGTGTTCATGACTTATGAAATTATGATAATAAAACTGTTAAATATTATTTTATACGTCGGTGAACTGTGCACATTACTACGTAACTATAACTTGGATATTTTCAATTTTGTATAATAAAATTATATAAATAACAAGACTAGTCGTGCTTAATGCTTATCTCAGTATTATCGATAGTACACGACACGCGTATGCCGTCTCTATGGACAGTTTGTATTTACCCAGCTTGCCGTCAAAAAATATATTTTTAGATTTCTCAAAATTCTATGATATTATTGTTTTTGAACGCGGATTATTGTGACGCGGAGTGGCGGAGTGGCGGAGTGTTGATACCAGTTCGCGGCAGTGCCTAAAGATTAAACATTTAACGATTTAACGTTTTAACTATTTATCCGCACGCCATTACGACGATACGTGTCTTCTTTCACACTACAGTTTACACTACAGTAACAGTGTGAACTATTATTACCAAAACCAAATATTGGATTTTATGCTGTTTGTGGTAAGTGAAATTCATTAAATTATAAAGTTAACATTTTAATTTTATATTTTTATAATAGGTATATACTATATAGTGCTTTATAGTGGTAGATTTAAACATTTTTAAATACGGGTGGGTACATACATTATTTGGTAATGCCAGCTAATAGTACGTCCTGATTTTTCTTTTCCGATTCAAGCACTGACTAGAATTTAATATAGTATTTAGCATGGCAAACACCTATTGTTATACTATGTTTTTTTAACTCGTTCTTCCTACTATAAAATAATTAATTAATTGTAGGAACCTACTACCTAACTATAGTATTAAATTATCATAATTATTAGTTCCTATATATATTGCATACATTTTACCATAATTTATTGACAAATTTAAAATGGTTTATATTTAAAAAAAAAAACATATTGTTGATTTGTGAATATCTAAAGTTTGAAATAATATATAATATATAATTAAAAAGATATTGAATTTAATTGGCATACTAAAAAGAGTATAAAGATAGTAAAAAGATCAAGTCTTTGTTTATTTATACCAAATCTATTCACTCTTCTAATAAATATTTTATTTAAACTGTTGCTGATTTCCTGGTTGGGTGACCATAACACTTGTATTAGTTGTATTACCATAATACTTCTCTATTTCTCATTATAATACATATTTTAAAAAGTATAAATTAATTTAAATGATATTAAACTTAAATAAGTAAATTATAAACTAAATTAACTAGTACTGTAAAAAATTAAATATGTATTATTGGTGTATTTGATAGGAACAAATTTAAGTATATTATATTACTTTATTTTTTTGGTAGGTAGATACTTACAAAATTACCATTGTATAATAATAATAAAAATTTGTATTTTAATAATAAATTTGATTTTGTTAAATTTTTATTGGTATTTGGTAGTGATTACTGAATCATAATGTCTACTAGAAGAATAGAAAGTGTACGCACTAAGAGAAGAAAGATTATGAAAGAAATAAATGATGTCGAGGAAATGCTTTCACACTCAAATTCATTGGAATATGAACCGCCAGAAAATGTTTTGGAAATAAATAATTTAAATCTTATGCCTTTGTTTAAATATGATAACTTAACATCTAGCTCTAAGAACCAATACAATATTTCAAATGAGTTTCCGTCAAATGCTTCAACTGATTTACCATTACCAGTTATCAACACTTATAATGAGCCAACAGATACACATATATTTAATAAAGATAAATTATTCATAAATTCATCTAAACAATTTTCAGTTCAAGAATTTTTAGCTTCTTGGGCAATAGATTATAAAATTCCTCATAATGCAGTTAATGGTTTGTTAAAAGGTTTAAAAATGCATGATTGTTTCAATAATTTACCAATTGATTGCCGCACAATTTTAAACACTCCTATTAATAAATCAAAAGAAAACCGAATTGTCAGTCCTGGAGTTTATCATCATTTTGGTTTAGAAAAAGGAATTAAATTATATGCCCCATCAAATGTACAAGATATTCAAATTGTCATAGGAATTGATGGATTACCAATTTCAAAAAGTAGTAGTTCTCAATTTTGGCCAATATTAGCTTCCATTTTGGTTAAACCTCCACTAAAGAAATCAGTTTTTATTGTTGGCCTTTATTGGGGAATTGAAAAACCAAAAGACAGCAATGAATATTTAATTGATTTTGTTAATGAAGCTAAACGTTTAGAAACTGAAGGTATTATATTAAATGGAATTAATATTAAAGTAAATATTACATTGTTTTGTTGCGATGCTCCTGCAAAAGCATTTGTTTTAAAAGTGAAAGGTCATACAGGTTTTTATTCATGTACTCGTTGCACTATAGAGGGAGAATATGTATGCAATCGAGTATGTTTTCCTTATTCCCAAACAAAGTCAATTGAAAGAAATCATCATGCATATCTGAATACTGAAGATGAAGAATACCAGATTTCAAATCAAACTTCTGTTCTAGTTGAATTACAAAGTTTTAACTCTGTAAAATCTTTTTCACTTGACTACATGCACTTGGTTTGCTTAGGTGTTTGTAAAAAACTCATCAGCCTTTGGATTAAAGGACCATTAAATGTTAGACTTCGGTCTTCAAAAATAAATGAAATATCAACTTTATTGTTAGCATCCAATACATATCTTTCTTCCGATTTCTCTAGAAAGAACAGATGTCTTCCAGATGTATGTCGCTGGAAAGCTACTGAATTTCGTTTATTCTTATTATACACTGGACCAGTTGTGTTAAAAACCATTTTGAGTGAAGAAATGTACACCAATTTTATGGTTTTGAACATTGCAATGTTAATTTTATTAAGTCCTGATCGAAAATTTCTTCTTCAATATGCAAGAGAACTATTAGATTTTTTTGTCAAGAACTTTCAACATATTTATGGACAACAATTTGTATCACACAATGTCCATGCCTTATTACACTTATGTGATGATTATGATTTATTTGGTCCACTTGATAATTGTTCAGCTTTTGGTTTTGAAAATCACATGAAAGAAATAAAATCTAATCTTAGAAAAAATGAAAAACCTTTGGAACAAATTGTTAATAGATATTATGAAAAATATGAAAAATGTGCACTAAATAATTCAAGTAATAAATCATTAATGGACAATCAACCAGTTTTGAAACATGTCCATGATAACGGTCCACTGGTTGATGATTTAATAGGTCCACAATATTACACTCTTATATTTAAAAGTTTAACCATCAAAATTAAAAAAGATAGTGATAGTTTTATACTAACCAAAAATGGAGAAATAGTAAAATGCATGAATTTTGCTCAAAAAGATGGTATTATCATGCTTATTGGAAAAAAGTTCAACATTTTATTACCCTATTTTGTAGATCCCATTAATTCAACAATTATTGAAATATTTGAAATTAAAAATTTATCTGATCAACTCAAACATTGGGCAATATCTGATATTAAAAAAAAAATGATGATATTTCATCATAGTGGGAAAAAAATAGCCATGCCCATTATTCACACAGACATTTAAATAAATTGTAACTGTAAATAATATAAATAATATAAATAATTAAATAAAATTTTTGTGATTAATCATAAGTTGTATAGGTAGATATACATTTACCAGTATAAATTTATAAATTATTACTTCAAAATATCAACATATTTTTAACAATGGGTACATAATTAAATTAAATATTTAAAACATCATAATTTGAATTATTTCCTTTTTTTTATTTAGATGGATGATCAAATAGGATGGATTATTGTTGAGTTTGTTGATGATGAAAGTGTTGAAGTGGTACCAAACTGTTGGTTAAAAAATAATTCTTGCGCTTGGCCTAAAGCTTCTAAACAAGCGAAAAAATATGTCCAAAAAAGAATTAAGCCAAATATGAATGATTTTATATTTTACAAATCCAGACAAATTGGACATAAAGTTTATAGTTAAGAAATTTTGATTTTAATAAAGATTATCTAGTGAATTATATACTAATTAGTTTTATACAAATTATTCAGGTTCATATAATGAAGCAAAAATAAAATTGCCATTGGCAATGCATAAATCAGACTTATCAAGTGCTGATGACATTATTGATGGTATGACAAAAAGAAAAAGGAAATTTCCTTATTATAGAGGTCAAAGTTTGTCTCCTGCCACAACTATAAAATCAAAAAAACTTGAAAAAGTTAATAATTCAAAACAAATAAAAATGTCTTCTAATAGCTGTCCCCCTCGTTATCACGGTAAGATTCAAAATGTTTTTTTTCTTATTCATTTGTAGTTGTATGTAATAATTTGTATTTTTCTAAAAACTTTTTTTTAGATGTTTCTCAGTCAGTTAATTTAAACGAGGAAACAAATATTTTTGAACCTTCTGATGATTCAAATGATGTGTCTTATGACTCGGACAAAGATCCTCTTTGGAAAATCGATAAAAGCCAAAGTATAAATATATTTTTATAATATCAATAAGATGAATATTTGAATTATATAAAATTAATAAAATAAAAATATTTACAAAATTTTAATTTCATTAAAACATTATAAAAAGAAAATAAAGTAAATTTTGAAAAGAAAATAGGAAACTACATTGAATTGTTCTATAATCTTTAAGAAGTTTTACACCCTGTTTGACTTAGTATGCAAATTAGAGAATATTATATATGTTAATATTATTACCTATTAAATAAATCATTTTAATCTTCATTATATATAATGTTAGATGTAATAATCTATATTTAACTTAATGTAACTCGTCAAATAAATTACAATTTACTGTATTTAATTATTTATATTAATATATCTTTTATGATATATATGTTTATTTTTATTTAAGCTTAAAAAGTTGTCGGCATTATCATGTCTTACTAAATTTGTGTTGTTATAATAGGCATTGTATTAAAATTGAAACTTTTTTCTAGTAATAATTGTGTTATTGTATATTTAAACTTCTGACGGTAACTTTTTTATTTTATAGGCAAATCTGTTATTGATGGTATTAATTGTATAACACCTGAAAAACATGCCTCTTCATTAGTTAATAAACCCATTGATGATATAGAACATATAATTTCATCTCCTGTTGGGACTTGGACGGTTGAAAAAAATGAGGATACACAATTATTATATAAAACAAGTTCTGATCGAAATAGTATCAAAGTTAAAAAAATATTATTTTGTGATCAAAATATTGAAAACACAGGTAAATATAATATAATATAATTATACGTTTACATTTTAATTTAAAATAATCTAATAAATGTAAAATTTATGGTTCAAAAACTTCATTGTATGACGTATGATTAAACTGTAGAAGTATAAGTATTAATATTAATTTTCTTTAGTTTGCCATTGTATAAAAAAAAAAAAATAAACCTATAGTTTTATCAAACCAATATAATATATTCTATGTACCTACCCACGTATTTACACATATTCTTTTATAAATTAAGATACTTATTTCTTTTTTATAATACTATATAGGATCATCTGGTATTACAGCTAATATTTTAAAACTGCCACAAGATACTACAATTTTACAAAACCAGCCAAATATATCTAATGGTATGTGCACTGTTTTAGTAATATACTATAGTAAGATATAATATAGTTAATGATGCTATAAAATTCTATTTGACTAAAGATATTAAGTTATTCACAAATTTTTCTTACATCAAATATATGATACATATATGCTCACATTTCAACTTGGAAAAATAAACCTGCTAATATATAATATAATAATGATTTGACAGATTTTCAACGGTTTATTACTAACACTTTGGTAAATATGAAATATGACATTGGCAGCATTTTAAGTATTGTACAATCAAACAGTATTAATATTAATACATTGATGGCTAATAAAAATACATCAGCCAAAAATATCACAAATCTTGACAACATATTTCCTATTAAAAATCATGATGAATTAGAGTCATTGGAAATAAAAATTAAGACTGATGAAAACTTTAAAAATACATTGGTATTATACTTTTTAATTCTTATAATTTTCCTCTATTATACAATTGTCTTGTAAAATGTGTTTCTTTTTAGGTTACTCAATTATCAGTGTTAATAGATGTTAATGATCTTGGAAATAGTGTTCGAAGAATTGTTTCAAGAATGTTAAGTGATGTTTTGCTATCTAATTATTCGTTACATGGATTTAAGTCTAAGCTATGTTTTTCAGGCTTAAATACCTATCGTGTTATTATAGGTAAACATATTAAATTGAACTTGTTTGGTACAATATAACTAAAACTATTAAACAAATAATCACTATAAGTAGTTGATAGTTATTATAATTAAATATTGAAATATGCTGCATTTTATTAAATTTGCTATATTTTATTTTATTAATCTAATATTATATTATTATTATTGTATTTTGAATATTATAGATGCTATACGAGTTAACGTCAAGTACAGTGTTGTTCCTGAAAAAGAAATAGATAACTCATTAGGAATTTGGCTATCCCATGCTCCATTCCGCATTAAAAAAGTATCCCAAAAACAAGAAAAACTCTCAAGAAGCCTTTTATGAAGTTAATATATTTAAAAGATTATGTTATCATTATTATTATATTATTTACATTTTTTTAAATTCTTAGATTTGTATCTTACAAGTTTGCAGTTTTTATTATTTAATATTTGCTATTTTAATGAAGTTAATATTGGGTATATATTATACTACTCACCAGTTATTATTTTTATTTTTGTGTTAGATCATAATATTATATAAATATAAATTAAAATATTGATATTCCAATATTATATTAAATTTATATATTAATCATGTAAATATATTATATTATTATTATATATATGTATTTCAAATTTGTATGATTTATATGGTCAATAAATGAACATTTTAGTTGAATTTGTTTATTTAATTACAATAATCACACATATTTTAAAAACCAATGTTAAAAGAATTAAGGAATAATTAAAAATAATTTTTTTATTATTGTTTTAATGTTTAAATTAAAATATTACAATACTATTGAGTTAAAATGTTAATCAAATATTTAAAATTATTATTAACTGAATATTATGTTATTAATATTATGATAATATTGATAATATGTTGTTAGGATAACATGAAAATAGCGGCCAAATAATTTTGTAGTAATGTTACAGTAACATCTACAAATATTATTATAACATTGAAAAAATATTTTACTAAATGTTACTGTTGAGTAAATAACATTGGTATAACATTATAAGAATATTCTATTGCTGTCTGGGTAGATAAATCGTTAAATACATTATAGGAATATTTTAATTTCCTTTAATCCAACAATATAAAATATTTGTTTTGCGCAATCGCAAATGCTTGCATAAATATAAATACGTAAAAAGTTCACAAAAGCTTACGTCTTCCATTAATGTGAAAGTAGTTATTTTTAGTAGAATAATTACTAACACTATTACAGCATCTGTGCATAATACGTTTATTATCCGTGAATTAAACAATTATGAATTGATTCTTTTTTAATTTAACTACTCCAAACCTATACATTTTATCCTGTGCGATTTCAGGTTTTACCGAAATGGCTTATCGCTCATCCGAATGCAATTCAAACCGGAAACGAAATATTAGACAGCGTATTGACAGTCATTTGTAGTACAAGTATATTGGTCGGTGGTTTGATTGGCTGCTTCTTGGACAATACCATACCAGGTACGACTATAACATTTAAAAAAAATCCATGTAAATCGTGATAAATTAGAATAACCATAAATGTATTGTTAATATAGGCACTCCGGAAGAAAGGGGTCTAATAGCTTGGGCCAATGAAATGAATCTGACTAGTGAACCCACGACGGGTGAAGAAACGAGTACTTATGATTTTCCGGTTGGCATGAAAGCGTTAAGGAAGTTAGTATTGAATTAATTCATTAAAATACAATGATGAGTAATTTCGAAAATTGTTAAAAATATAAATCATATTAACGCGACTGCATTAAGTTAACATTATAAAGGAATTTTTCTCGAAATAAAATCGAATAATATTGAACAATTAATTACTATTAATAACACAATATATATATTGTATACATCTAAATTCTAAATACTGTATACATGATTATGTTCTTATTTTTCATTTTTTTAGGATGAAATGGACGTACTCAATTCCGTTTTTACCAACCTACAGACCAAAGAAAAACTAGAATTTTCAATGTGTATATTTTATTAATATGATTTATGGTAAAATTATAAAGCATTGTTTGAGTTGTATGTATACATCGAGTATCATTATTTGTATCATAATTTATAAACCTTACAAATATAATAATAAAATGTAATAAAAAATACATGGATTGCTCGCAAACTAATTAAATATGATTACACAATTTCTTATCTGGTAATAAAATAAAATTGTATATAATTTTAATTATCTACTATAAACTGAATAGGCATTATAAAATTCGAGATTCTTAACTAAGCGAGGCAAACATTAATAGGTACAATTGAATTAATTTAACTACTTTTAAAATACTCTCGCTTAAGACGATTCCCCGCCTAATACGCTAATTTTTACAATGATTAAAATGTAATAACTCTGGATAATATGATTTATATTCCCGAATAAGATGTTCTTCTTGACAGTGATATTAATATAGTATTTAAAGACATACTTCACTATTAAGATTATAATACATAAATATAATATAATAAAGTAACCTGTAATCATCGTTATCGAATGATAAGTCAAGCTTAACTTGGGTTGTTCTACTTTATTGAGCAGGATATACTCAACAGGAGGTTTCCGTCTTTTATTAAGACTAACCACCATGAACACTAGAACTTGGTCGCAGCAGTGTCTGTACTTAAAATTTCTAATGCATTTCATACATCACAATTTCTGATAAGTTATCCACTTTTCTCATACCACAATATTAAAAATTTACATTGTATCAAAATTACAAAATAATGTTTATCATCTGGATGCAATGTATTTACTACTTAGAGTACTTAAAAAAAACCAGGTAAAAAAAAAATAATTTTAATTTTTTTTCTTGATATATAGAATCATCCTGTGAAAAAAACTTTCATTGTCGAAAATCATTTTTAAAATACAACTGGTACCGTCACAAAATAATTTGTGCGGAATCAGGCAAGCGTAGGACTGTGTGCCCTGCATTTTTAGCTATCTTGTCAATTACATATCATTTAAATCTGCCCTTAATTTCCCTTACTCTTGTGAGAAGTTTTGCCTTAACCATCAGTCTATCAAATTTTTCACCTTTAAAAAGAAGCGGTTAGGAATTTTTTCTAGGTTGACAGAATGATATGGAGCATTGTCTAATACAATAATAGAATTACGATCAAGGTATGGTAAAATATTTGCAAACCACTCTTTGAACGTGTCGCCGTTCATTTCATCGTGGTAGTCCATAGAATTTTTTTTTGATTTAAAGCAAAGTAGTCCATTTTTAACAAAGCTTTTCTCTGAATCAATATGTAATATTATTAAACTTCGCCTTTTCCAGTCGGATTTCCTACACCTGTCATCAGTCCTTTATGAAAGCGTCATGTTTGGATTTTACTGTGTTGTCTAGTCACACTAAATCATTGCAATCGCCTGCATTTAACCAGGTCTCATCCAAGTAATAGATGGGATGTTTTTGATCACGGTACATTCATATGTCATATAAATAATTTCTTCGCCAATTTATCAAGTCTTTTCTCTTCCCGTCAGAAAACTATTTCTCTTTCTTTTTGTATAGACAAAATCCATTTTCTTCAAAATTCTATAAAGATTTGTCTTTGAGAAATTTGAGAGATCGTCATCGTCATTTATTGCTTGACAAATTTTGTCAAGTGTAGGTAATTCGCGTCGAAGCCAGAACGAGTGTACGTTTTGTCGTATTCCCTGTTTATGAAAATCGTCAATTTTTTTCAAAAACTGACCGTTTCACACGCTGTTTGGTAGGGAACATAACAGTTTTAGTACTTTATATTGAGATATTGTATTGGAAATTGACTTTGTCCCAACACTAGACGTGTTAGACAATTTTTTCAGCATATCATTATAAAAAATTGTAGGTTCCTTTTCTATATGCTCCTTTTACATATTGATCAATATTATATATTATGTTATATATTTACGATTACATTTTCAAAATATTTAGAATTTTTTTAAACAATTTATAAACCATTAAAATTTTCGATTTTTCTAAATGTTTTTCTTGAAATGCCGATAAAAAAAATTTGGTGTTCCAAACAATCTTTAAAATTTAATACAAGGTTTATTATAAGTTGTACTTAACATATTAAAAAAAATCAAAAATCGTTAGTTATAATTTTTTTTTATAAGCATTTAAAGTTCAAATGTTTACTAATTATGTTAAAATCGCGAAAATTTGCAAGGAATTTTGTAGTTGAAAATTCATAACATTTTTGTGATTTATACTTAAGGTTCAAAAATCCAATACAAGGTTATCCATTTCCTTCAAGTGACTGTAAAAAAAATTCTAGCGTCAATATAGAAAAAATTTAATGAGCGTATGAAATTTATTTTTTATATGATTTTTTTGCGATACGAGTATTTTGCAATTTAAATATAGGAGGTAATAATATAATATATATATATCCTACTAATTATCCTAGACTGACAAATCATCTCCGTTCAGAAACGTTTTTCGTATACAATAATACCGTAATACAAGTTCATTGCATTTAAATTTAACACATCCATTATAGTGACCTCCATCTCTACTGTACAGTAGAGCGACATCCACTTGCCTACCTTTTTTTAATTGTTTTAATATACTACTTATCATACTGAATAAAAATACACTACATTTCGTTTATATTCAATGTTATCATTACAATAAAATTAGGTTTTAAAATATTTTATTAATTTACATAGAATGAGCCAGAAGTTGATGTTGACAATCCTGTACCTACATCTTCGTGTGTACAAGTAGGATGGGATCCAAGTACAGTGAGTGAACCAAGCTGTAGTAGTATTGTTAATCAGATAACTGCTGTACATGAAATAACACCAACTTCAAATTTTAGTCCAGTTAGCAATTACAAATTTTACTTCCAAAAATTGCTGTTGACGGCCAAAAAAAAATTAAATACTGCATTCATGAAACTTTTTATAAAAGATCTACAGCCTTTTAGTATAGTAGAAGACATAGGATTTAAAGAGTTTGTAAATATTTTAAACCCAGGCTACAAAATTCCCAATCACCATACCCATTTCCAAAACACTTTTTCCAGCGGCTTATGAAAAATGTGTGAATGAAGTTAAAGCAGCAATGACATGGCTTGTTTAACAACAGATTGCTGGACGTCCAAAGATAATAAAAGGTATATTTCTATAACTGTTCATTTCATTGACAAAATTTTTAATTTGATTATATTCTTCTAAGTTACCGTTCCTTTATTGAGAACCACATAAGTGATAATCTTTTTGAGCAAATAAATAAAACTTTAAATGCTTGGAACTTAGAGGACAAAATAGTATCTGCTGTATCTGATAACGCCTATTCAAAATGCATTAGGACAGTTAAAATTTAAACATTTCGATTGATTTGCTCACACGCTAAATTGTATTGTTTAATCTGCACTAAAAAAAAAATGATCTCATTGATAAAGTCAAAAATATTTTTACTCATTTTCGTTAGAGTACAAATACAAATAGCAAATTAATAGCATATAAAAAAATATGGGGGTCAATGTTCCACTAAAAGTGTTACAAGATGTAGCAACGAGGTGGAATGAAACATTCTATATGCTAGAACGCTCTGTACAACTGGAAACTATAGAACAGGGGACAATGGGTCTTTTAGACAATATAGCACCTTGTTTGAATTTCAAAAAATGGACAGCTATCAAAGAATTTTTAATATTTTACGACCTTTTGAAAAGGCTACTAGAGCTGTAAGCGGAGATCAGTATATAACTGCTTCATTAGTTATAGTTATTGCTCAAAGGTTGAAAAACGTCTGTGAACAAATGAAAAATGAAAATTATTCTTTCAGGACTTTAGGGTTCTGGGTTGGTAAATAATTTATTAAATAGTATGAGAGACCATCAACATTGGGGAAAAATAGATAATAGCTAGACCTTAAATAAATGTACGTTACTTGATCACCGGCATGAACATATATTTCTATTTAATCCAAAAAGGTCATTATTAACTGATATATTCATAACAAAACATTGAACATTTAAATTTATTCCTAAGCATACTCTTTTATATAAAATAGGAGTCGGAATATAATTTTCTGTATTTGCTGTTTCTTCTGTTATAACAATAAAAAAAGAAAACATTATCAACTTTCCAGGAATGTCATGCCTGCTCCATCCATTTGGAAAAACAATGCTATTTATATTTTCTTGAAGTTTAGAGAATGAGAAAATCCTTACTGAATCATTAATAGAATCAGTAATAGAAATTTCTATAGATGGTTTAGAATTGAATGGACAATCCATTTTTGGGTCTTTTTTTTTGTCAGTTTTCATTTTTTTAGGTGAGCTATTTCTAACTAATTTAGGTAATTTTCTTCGTTTTACAGAGTTGGATAGGTATTTTGGACAGTTTGGAAATATTGACGGTATAGCTCCTTCTTTTAATTTCGGAATTTTATATACAGCCTGTTGAAAAATGATAATTATTAATTTCTAATATAATACGTTTATTTATTAATTATTATAAGTACTAGCTGGTGCCTAATGGTAACAATTATAATGATGTAAACATGTTTGGTGTTTTAGAATAACAAGGAAATACAATTGCTATACATTTCATATGTTTACTTAATGCAATTGAATTTTTATTTGTTTTAATTAGATTGTGCTTATAAGTAAATATTAAATTAGCCAATAGGTAGGTACCTATTTATATCTAATAGATATAGAAAACATACCTCAGCTAAAATTGCCCCATTTTTGTCAGTCATTATTCGTTTCCTTAAAATTTCTTCTTCGTGGAAATGCCGTTCACAAACCACCTGGCGAGGTTTTATTAAAAAGTCTTTCCTCGGAATTGCTTTTGTCCATTCTCGTAGTTTAATATCATCCTTAGGAACTGTGAAAAAATGATATTTTTCTTTACAAGAATCATAACCGGAATTACAACCGGGGGCAATACAGCGATGTCCTGGCATTTTTGACGCGGAATAAATTAACTTAATCAACACTATAAAATTTATTCTAATTTCGAAGGAGACAAATGTACTATTTTAAATTTTAATGGTAAATCCGTATTCCGTAACGGGTGGTGAACTTGAAAATTAAGGCGAACAGAGCGTCGCGCTCCAAGCGGATTATATCAACAACGGCGACAATAACATCATCATAATTTTATACAGTCGGTATACACAAGTGCATGGCCGTGATCACCGGTTTAAAAACATACCATTCACTTTCACTTATAACGAAAATATGCTTAGCTCAGTAAATATAGTGAAATTTACAACACAGATTATTTCGGCATACAGATCAGAATCTACATCGATTGAACATGAACCACAGATTTCTAACCAGCCAATAAATACAGTGAAGCAATTTTCAATTTGAGAGTCAATCGATAAATATGTTTCCCAAATGCAGCCTTCGGTTAGAACATCAGCATCACGGGTTATAGTAGAGGTGCAAATTTATATAGAAGAACCGGTAATAAAAATAATCTGTAATCCACTAGATTGGTGGCAAGATCACAAGTACAATTACCCATTTTTGAATGTTATGTTGCCTAGGGGCTACAACTAGTTTGCGCACATTTTAAAATTTCTCTGCGAAAACATGTAACTCGTTTGCGCACAACATATTGTAGAAGGAACCACTCGATTGCGCACAACAAATGACATTCAAATCATTCAATAATATGGTATAGCCATGATTATATTTTGTACATAATATTATTATTATATACCTACACAGCTACACACAACACACGTGCAAACAATGATATTAGGCATATGGATAATTGCTTTTTAGACGCAAATAATGGTCTGTAATCGGCAATATTACTTCGATAAACTTTATCAGTAATTATGACCCATCAATAAACTGGTACAATCGTTTTGAAATCACAAACACAAGTTTTTAATTTTAGTTTCGACAATTCTCTCGTACAGTGTTTACAGAAATATGGATTACGAAATAACAAATATATACTATACGCGTCGCGGTAAAATGTGTGTTTCTATTAACAATTTTAAGTTTTCGAAGTACAGAAAATTAAAATGTGGGAATTTTTCATTTCGATGTACCAATAAAAAATGTAAGGCAATTGCTACATTAAATCCTCAGTGTACAAGTGTTATTAATCATAAAAACGAACATAATCACAGTGAATATTCTGAGAACGCAGTACATAAAGATATTATCCGTAGTTCTGTTAAGAGAAAGGCCGTTGAAGAAATGCATACACAACCAAGTAAAATTATTAGACGAGAATTATTATTAAAATCAGATTATAATTTAAATCATGGTGACATGCATTTGTTACGAAATTCAATGTATGCAACTAGAAAAAAACATTTCCCAAAACTCCCAAATACTGTTAACGAGGCTGTATTACAGCTGAAAGAATTTCAAGTTAAATTTAAAGATGAACAATTTTTGTATTTCAGTGACGATAATAGTGTAGTATTTTTTACATGCTCAACAAATTTAAGTGCTTTATGTGATGCTCCACATGTATTTAGAGATGGAACATTTTCTTATTGCCCAAAATTATTCACACAACTGTATACTATTCATATTTATCAAAATTATTTTTACGTACCAGTAGTATTTTGTTTTTTAGAAGATAAACATACGTCAACATACACAACTATGTGGGAAACACTTCAAAATCTTTGTACTCACATTCTCGATCGGCAACTTATTATTAAAGAATTTCATGTTGATTTTGAAAAATCAGCTCATAGCTCAATTTTAAATGTCTTTCCACAGTGTAAAATTGTATGCTGCACATTTCATTTAGCTCAATCTTGGTTTCGTCGAATCCAAAAAAGTAGTAAATTATTACAGGAATATAAAAATAATAATTCAGAGGTAGGTAAATGGCTTAAATATTTTTTTGGTTTGCCGTACTTGCCATCTGATGAAATAGAAATAGCATTTTCAAATTTAATAGCTATAGCTCCACCTGATGGATTCTACTTCTCCGATTATGTTTTTTCATCATATATATTACCTAATTCAAATTTCAATCCATCCCTGTGGGTAGGCAAACCAGATGATTTACCCAGAACAACGAACGGAGCTGAAGCATTCCATAGGCATTTTAATAATCAATTCTATAACCCTCATCCACACGTATACCAAGTAATAGATGTTATTTTAAACATTCAATCAGAAACTGATCTTAAACTGAATTCAATAAAAATGAATATTAATAACTATCGTCGGAAAGAAATGTTACAAACAATTGAATACATGAAAAATTTGTGGACAAAGTATACAAATAACGAAATTTATCAATTAAATTACTTGGAACAAATGGGCAACCGCTTCCAAGGTAAACCTTTGAAATAAGTAGGTATCTAATTAAAATAAACATAAATAAATTACCGCTACAATAAAAATTACTTGTGCATATTTTTTAACACATAGCACTCCAAAAATACATTTTTAACCACACCAGTGAAGTTAAAATATTCATTGACAGTCCTAAGTCTGTAAAAGTGGGAAGGGAAATGTGTGCGCAAACCAGTGGTTACACAAGAAATAATCTGTGCGCAAACGAGTTGTAAAAATGTGCGCAAATGAGTTGTAATTTTAGTAAATGTGCGCAAACCATGTGCACCCTTGCCTAGGATCATCTGTTCCATGCAAGTGTGTATTTTCTAAGGCAGGTCTTTTAATATCCAATCGCCGTTGTTTCTTAAACACGAAAAGCAGAAATGTAGTTATTTTTAAATAAAAATGCATAGTTTATTTATCTAACTAACTAATATTTTTTTTATTATTAAGAATAAAGGCTTCGACAACGACGGTCGTTAGCCTGTTAGGTTAACATTGTAAGATTAAGAGTATTTTGGTAGCTTAGAAATACTTAAAAATAAGTGCTTACTGCTTATATACATGATGAAAAGTGACATTTAGAGATTGTTTTATAATAAGTTAGATAGTTTGATGGTATTGAAAAAATTGAAGATTGCATCAGTGTTGGTCTCTCCAAATGCTTCTTCGATGTTGGAGGGGTGGTTTAAGATGCTTCGTTCGTTGTCATACTTGGTACAATGGAAGGTGAGATGTTCGATTATCAGTGGTAGGTTGGTTGTTCTTCATGATTGAAAATGAGTGAGATGTGTGTGGCCGATTCTAGCTTTTGCGGTGGGCGATCGCCATTTTTGTATGGTTTTTTTAATTTGTTGTCAGAGATAAAGCCCCATTGTGATTGGCATGATGGGTGCACATTTGGCACATTGGCTGGATGTAGATTCGGTTAATAGTTCTTAATAGGTCTTTTATATGGTAATGATTTTATAGCAGTTGATTCGGCGGATGATATTGCTTGGTTAGCTAGCTGATCAACTTCTTCCTTACCTTTGATGCCAATATGTGAATGGACCCACATAAACTCAATAGTATTTTTGAGTTAGCTATAATGTTAATTATTTGTTGAGAAATTGCATTTGATGGGTTGGGGGACAGTAATAAAGTTAAAGCACTGAGGGAATCGCTTACGATAAGAGCTTTTTTTAATGTGATTAGACTCAACGTATATAGTGGCTTCTCTGATCAGTAGGTATGTAGTATGGCATCAGTAGGTAATTTGAATAGTTTTTTAACGGGTCCAGAGATAAATGCACAGCCTGTGCCTGTAATACTTTTAGATGCATTTGTGTAGATTAGGTTAAAGTCGTGAAAAAATGAATTTATGGTTTCGTTGAAATATGAGGTAATGACGGAATGAGGATTAAAGTTTATATTGAAATTAGAAAGTTGCGTGTGAACTTGAGTAGAATATAGCCAGAATGGAGTTGCTAAGAAAGGATATGAGGTTTCAATATTGAGCTGAAACTTGGATTCCTTGCATAGGTGTGTGTATGTTTCCATAATTGTAGCTGGTTCTTTGAGCTTGCTAATTGGTGACACGTCAAAATATCCCCACAAAAATATTCCATGAAAAAATATCCCGGTTAAATAATAACTCAAAATGTTGACCTTCATTATAAAAGTTGCGATTAGAAGTAATAATCGCACTATATCTAAATTCTAAAGTGAACGTGTGCCATTCGTTATTTTGATGATAGTATAGAGCAGCCCTATGCAACTCTTGTCATATAACACGATAATAAATGTGCCGTTAATGTCCGGGACCCGGTCAGGTGGCGTGCTCTACTTGTCAAAGTTTGTGATTGATAAAAAAAAAACTATAATGTGGAACCATGGCCTTAAACAATAGACTTTAATAATTATTAGTATAGATTAATTAGATTATAGTTTATAATATTATTTTAATAAATGTAATTTTATTACATTATACGTCGTTTAAAGACTAAAGTATTTTGTAAGTATTAGTACGTGAAGAGAAAATAACAAGAACTAAAACGTTTCAAAGAATAAATAATAATATGACAGCAATTAAATGAAGAAATACGTTTTTCAACAAAGCCAGTACCTAGGTAACTCAGAGAAGAAAATAATAAAATAAAATATACACAACATTATTTTTTTGTTTATTTTTATTTTTATTTTATTTTTTAGCATTTTCTTTTACTTTTTCTTGATTGGATTTGGATTGTCTTGTATATTGTCTTAAATGCATATTAATATAATATTTTATTGTAAACGATATTATATAGTATTTATGTTCAGTACATGGAAATGTGAAAGAACCATACTGAGTAATCAAACCTTCAATAATATCATCAACAATTGTATTGCTATTCACATGTTTCATAAATTCATCTTCAATAGCACTTATTAAGTTGTGCAAATATGGGTTTGGGTGTTTTAACCATCCTCTGCTTTTAATATTTGTAAGATCAGCTTCTGGTTTAAAATTTGATACGACAGTAAATGCTGATTTACATTTTATGCAACTTGATCTCTTAAGTAGCCTGCCACATAGTACTTCAAACAGTCAACAATAGGCGCAATGGAATAATCGTGTTCAACGATGTCAGAAAATTCTCATTCGCCTTGATTTACAAAGCCATCAAGTTTTTTTGTAGTTTTTCCAATGCTGAAGGCTCTGAACTGGTATAAATACTTTGAATGTCTGATATTTTTATTAGATGACTACTAATATCTGTTTTTTCTACAGTACAATTTCTGTACTTGGGAGGTTTCAAGATGGCATATACTGTAAGCAACTTGTACACTTGCAAAAATGTAGGTGTGGAGGGATGGTCGTTTGCTCCAGAAGCCATTCTCACGGTACCAAAAAATCGCTTAAAAAAAGGAAAAACAATGTACATTTATTAATAATAAAAGTATATTATCTTAAATTGCTAAATTTTAATAATATTTACTTCATGGGCGTCTTGATTAATTTTCCCTGTGAGAATGTAGTCAAAATCATATTTTTCCTTCATGTAATTTACCAATTCTATACATGAACTTATGGTAACTCTCAAACCATAAACTTTCTGCCGTGCTTTTGGTTAAAAATTCACTTTCAGTTATATTCCCAGATATGAAATTAGATTCCCAGCTATCTAACCATTTTAAAGAACGTTGAAGTATCTAGGATACAAAGGTATATATTTTTTAATTAAATCACAATATGTTAAGTTTGAATTTTAAATAATTATTACATATTACATTTTAATATAGTTCACATTGATGCTCACAATCATGTATTATTGTTATTGCACTAAACTATAAAACAAAAAACAAAAAACATTTAATAGGTACGTAATAAATTATACAAAGCACACAAAAAGCCAAGCAAACAATAAAAACCCAACATTTATAATCAACCTCATAATTTTTTGATTTTAGATGGACTCCCTGACAAGGAATTTTAGCATTGAGAGCGTCAAACATATCATTAAAAACAAGACAAAAATTTATTGTTGCATCACAATTTTGCATTTCTGGAATTTTATGTTTGCTATAAAACGATAAACCACCAGCTACTGATTTGCTAAGAAAAATTTTGATTTTGAAATTTTAATTTGCTAAAATATAATGTTATTGTAAATATTGGATGATAACTTTAAAGAAAAATTGTGAAGGTAATTTTCTAACTTGTGTAGCTAAGCGAACTCTCATTTTTAAACAAGAATTATTTAAACTGATATGATTAGCTGTAATTTTCGGACACCCTTAATTGGCTGTTACAATTTTTTTTGTCTTGTTCATGTAAAGTCACAAAATGCTCCCACTTAACATAATTTTCATTTGGATTAATCTGAAATTTTTATATTTATTACACAAAATGAATTTTTTTTTTTTTTTTATTATTAGCTATTAGTATACAACTATGACAGCTCGAATATTACAGAGATAATACATAAAACAACATTATACATTAAACATTATAATACATATTAAATAATGAAGCCAGCATTCAATATAAAGGTAATTATTAATTTAATGGCGGTAGTGGATTTTGTATTAAGTATGGAGTGGATATTTAAGGGGATATCAAGAGTCTTAAGTTCATTAGCTAAAATAATGCGTTTGAGTTGTAGGGCAGGACAGTCAAGTAGAATATGGGATAAGTCACAAATACATTCATTCAGGTGAAGAGTACAGAATGGAGAATCATTAAGGCCAAGTTTAAAGGAGTGGCTGGGTAGAAGATGATGCCCTATGCGTAGCCTATTAAATTGTACTATATATGGTCTATGTAAGTGTAGGTTATTGAACCAGGTTTTTTAAAGGATATTTGGTGTAATATTTCTGTATCTTGAGGCGAATTCAGCAGGTAGATTGTTCCAGAGAGAGAACCAAATATTAGTAGAGTATAGTTTTATAAGAGATGTGAAGTCAGAATGGGGGAGTTGATAAATAGAAGGAAAGATGAGATTGGATGAAGATTTAGCCAGGTGGTCTGCAACTTCATTAAAATATATGCATGAACCCAAAGAAAGTGGATGTTATAGTTAATTTGATTTAATGTAAAAATAAGGGACTTGATGCGAAGAATAAGTGGAGACAGATGAGAGTTAAATGGGTTTGAATTTAAGGCTTGGAAGCACGACATAGAATCTGATACAATTAAGTAATTATTGGGGGGGAAATTTTGGATAAGTTTTAAGGCTTCGGTGATGGCATAGCACTCAGCTGTAAAGGAAGAAGACGTAGGAGGAAGGTTATTGCTAAAAGAGAGTTGTAGATCAGAAATATAGAACGCATATCCAGCGGAGAGAGGGGAGACTGATCCATCAGTATAAACCGCGATGAAGTTAAAAAAGCGTTCATTAAGATAATTCAAAACGGCTGCATTGACCGAGGAAGAAGACATAAATTTAAAATCATTGGAGAATAGATCAAAAAATTTATTATCAGAATGAATCTGAGGGGAAAAGATAAGAGAGTCGTAGGATTGCTCGTAAAGAGGGAGTTTAGTTGAATTAATAATATATTGGTGGAAATTTGAGATAGAATGTGCTATAATTAATAATACGGGCATAGATTTAGGAACATATCGCCAATTAAGGTACAGTGAGTAATAAGTGTCAAAGATACGGTGATCACTATAGGATAATGATTTCAAGAGAAATTTGCCGGCAAGCCAGCGGCATCTGATATTAAATGGTGGGCAGGTAGATTCAACTTCCATAGCAGGGCAAGGTGTAGAACTGACGTAACCCATAATGGTTCTGATGCATGAGGCTTGGAGTTTATTGATTTTTTTTCCAATTAGAAAAGGAAGCCGATCCGAAAAGAAAACATCCGTAATCAAGTTTGGAGCGTATAATAGACAAATATATAGATAATAGACTTGAAGGGTGAGAGCCCCACCAAGTACCAGTTACCGATCGGAGGAAGTTGGACCATCGAGAAACAAACGCCGTGAGAGTTGAAATATGTGGAATCCAGCGCAATTTGGGGTCGAGAGTGATGCCAAGATAGGTAATACTGGGAACAAAAGGGATAACATAATTGTTGAGATGTGTATTAAGGTTGTTTAAATATCTGCGACGAGTGAAAATGATCGATTTGCATTTTTCAGGTGCAACATCAAAAGACACTTTGATTAGGATATCATTCAGATCCTTTAGGTCAGAGTTGAGGCTATCAATAGCAAGGTTAAGATGTTTATTAGAAGAGAATATTACTAAATCATCAGCGTATATAAGACATTCATGACCAGACTGAGAAAGATGCTTTTCAACAATACTCATATACTCATACATTGAATAGGATTGGGCTAAGGCAGCTACCTCGTGGAAGGCCAGTGAAAGTGGATCGAGTATTTGACGATCCAAAGGGAGAGAAGAAAACAAGATTTCTGAAATTGAAGAGAGCAGACAGAACATTACAGAACTTAGGGGGGACATTTAATGAGAGAAGATAGGTAATGAGGGTAGGAATGTTCACGGAATCGAAGGCGCCGCGGATGTCAACAAATGTGGCGACAAGGAATTCCTTATTATTAAAAGCATGGTAAATGTTACCAATGAAAGTCGAGAGGCATTCCATGGTACCCAAACCCTTCCTAAAAGCAAACAAATTTGCAGGTAAAACATAGTTGGATTCTAGCCACCAATCAAGTCTTGTTTTCAGCATATATTCGAAAACTTTGCAAAGAGAGGAAGAGAGAGCAATTGGACGAAAAGAAACATTAGAATTAGGTTTGGGGATAGGGATGACACGATAAGATGTCCATGAAGGAGGAACCTGATTAGATGATAGAATGTTATTCATAATAGATAAAAGGTAAACCAGAGCATTTGAAGGGAGGTGTTTTAGCATAATAGGTGATATGTCGTCGAGACCGGACGCAGTAGATTTCCGTGAAGATATGGCTAAATTTAATTCTGACATAGTAAAAATATTAGTGAGAACATGAGGTGGAGAGTGTAGAGAGTGATCAGAAGGGCAAACCTTTGATATAGAAGGGACATAGCACGGAGCGACTTTAAAACAAAATGAGTCGAACCAATCGTCATTATCTGGAGGTCTGACAGGGTTGATACAGTTTTTATAGTGCTTAGCTGTTGACCAAAGGTGATGTATGGGGAAAGATGGATTTAGATTTGAACAAAATTTTTTCCATTTTTTCCTCTTTTCATTTTTAATAGCCTGGTAGTTTGGGCACAAGCGTTTCGGTAATTAATAAAGTCAGACATGGAGCCTGAGCGACGAAAGTTTCTAAAAAGAAGGGTTCTGTTTTTGACAGCTTCGGTACAGTCAGAATTCCATCAGGGAGGGGAGGGTGGATAAGGATTGGTATTTAATCTTTTCTTAGGAATTGTAGAATCGGCGGAGTTGCTTATAATACTAGTGAAGGTAGAATAGGAAAAAACTGGAGAGGAAGAATTTGTCACTGAAGAGATAGAATTATGAATTTGAAGAGAATACGATGACCAGTTGGCTTTATTGAAGTTAAAAGGTAAGTAGATTGAAGGTGAGGAATTCAAGGCGGAACAAGATGGTACAGGATCAGTGATCCTGTTAAAATTAGCTGTGATAATGGGGATATGATCGCTACCGTGAGGATCATTGAGGACTTGCCAAGATAGATACCAGATTATATCAGGGGAACAAAAAGATAAGTCAATTGCTGAGTTAGTTGAGTTGGGGCGACCCACATGTGTGGGACTACCATCGTTGAGAGAACAAAGACCAAATGAGTTAATGCAATCATAGATCTGAGAACCACGGCGGGATGCAAGTTGAGAGCCCCAAGCGGGATGAAATGCATTAAAATCGCCACCAAGTAGCGTATTATGCGATATCAAGTTAAAAAATTCATGCCATAAATTGGAAGGAACATTAGAATTACTGGGGATGTAGCAGGACCAAAATTTTAAAGGAGGGTGTGAATTGATAAGATGCACTTCGATACCTATGATGTCAATTTTACAGTGGGTAAATCTATTTCTGGTAGCGATATCTAAAGGAATTAGTTTGGATTTGGAGGAGTTATGGACAGCAATAGCTACACCACCATAGCCATCAGAGCGGTCGGATCTATAGATTTTGAACTGTGGCATTGTAAGGGCACGCGAAGGTAAAAGCCAGGTTTCAGAGAGAAGTGCAATTGAGCATTTATGATCGGATAGGAGCTGTTGTAATGATGGGAGACGTGCAGGGAGACTTCTCACATTCCACTGAATAATGTTAGTGTAATTGTTGGAGATATTCTGGTTTTTATATTTTTGTAAAAATGCCATGGTAATTTTAAATTATTTTGTTATTGTAATATGTTAGTTTTTGAGTCAAATATATTTAGTATTTTCTTAAACTGTGGTGAGAACATTTGGTGTATAATACAAGACTAATCAGAAGTGAAATTAGAATCTGGAATATTAAGGAGTGAATTTAGAGAAGATTCAATTAGGGACTGAAGAGAGGCGGGTGAGAAAGGGGAAAATAGGGAGGAGGAATTTATAAGAGATTCAGAGAGCTTAAGAGAAAGAGAATGGATCCAAGATAGATCAGCAGAGTTATCGTCTTCGGTAAGGCTTTGATTAGGGAGATTGGTTAAACAGCAACCATTAGGTGAAGAAAAATGAGGTTCAACTGGTAAATTTAATTTGTCTTTATTAATCGGGGAGCGAGATTTTTGTTTTGTCTTCCTAGAATTGAAATAATGATGGTGATTATTTAGCCTGGGGAAGTTTTCTTCCTCTAGGGAGATATTTGGTTTTGATATTTCAGAAATTGGAGGCTGGCTCTTAACAACATCGGAAAAAGAAAAAGCAGTAGTGTAACAATTATTTTTTTTAAAAATTAAGGCATCCTTATAGGAAATATTTTCGGTGGCTATGATGTGTTTAATTTCTTTTTGAGTAGACCATTCACGGCAACTACGATCAGTGGCTAAGTGAGGTTGCTTACAGAAGAGACATACAGGATCAGTGGCTTGAGTGCGTGGGCATGAATCAACCGAATGATTGTTTTCACCGCAGTGACTGCACCTGGGACAGCTACGACAATATTTTTGTGTATGTCCAAAACGTAGACAACGATTACATTGAACGGGAGACCGGACACTGGGCTTGACATCAAAAATCATATTAAATACAGGGATTATGGATGGTTATTTTCGAAGCGGCGAATTTAAGTTCAACTATACGGGTTTGAACGATTTTATCATCTTTTTTAATACTGATGCGTTTGAATGCATCAATCTTGACTGAGGATCGGACGCTTTCGAAAAATGCAACTTCTGAGACTGCAGTGTCTAATTTTATTATTCCGTAAGAAAAAATTAGCGTAGAAGGTATAATTGCATTAAAGTTATTCTCATTTAAGATGTTTGAATTCAAGCAGCAATTACCATTAAAAATTGTGTCGAAAGAAATTTTTATTTTTTTTGAACCCGCAGGTTTAATATTAGTAATACCAGAGAAATTGTTAGAGAAAAATTTAGCGGCCTTAATAGGAGGCCAGTTTCCTAAATTTATATTAGCGTCCGTACTTTCAACGAAAATGGTTATAGGCCCGATATAATTTGGCGCAAACGACTTTTGTAATAAGTTGATATGTTTATTAGTGTTGGACATATCGTTGTTGGTAGGGAAGGTAGATTGAATAGAAGTAGCATTGAGTGAAGAAGACGTAGAACCAGTATCGAACTCATTAGAACGATCATTAACGATCACATCCATATCGATAGCCGTAGACCCAGGCGTAATTGCGGTTTGTGTAGATAAAGAGCTATAATTAAATGCGGAGCTAGATACATCTAGTCGGCGGGTTGTCAATTTGTTGAAAACTTGGTGAAACTGGACAAGAAGAATTTTTGATTGGCTTACCATTTTTGCCCACTACCTGGTAACCGGGGCCGGCAGTGTTTTTGACTTGTTGATTTTTAAGCTTGTTTGAAATCTGATTTTGGCCGGCACGATTTGTGCCGCCCGATGACGACGGCATAATTAACGCACAACTAAAATAAGAGCGATAATACGCAACGAGATAATATAGGTAGTACGACACAAAGAAAACACGTCTGAACGCTAAGACTGCGAGGAGACAACTGACAAAATGAATTATTTAACACTATTAAAATATAAATTATTTTGGCATAGGTACTTTCAGTTTTTTGTTGTTGTATAATCTATTTCTCACACATTTGATTAAATGTGGAGTGTCTGAAAAAGCAAAGACTTTTCTGCAACTTTCTGTTTTCATCTACAAAGTGTTCTGTATAAAATGTAGAAGAGTTTAATTTTCCACTAATACCAAGTTATGTCCATACACATCTGTTTGTTTGAGCTCCATCTGATACAAAACCATGGGCGTAAGCACCTGACTTTTCTATCAATAACACTGCTTTAATTATTAATTTTATAAGTGTTAATCCATTTACAGGTCCTCTCGATGCAAATACTCCATTTAGTTGCGTATACGAATCAGCAAGAGGTTGGAACATGAAGACTAATCCATGAGTAGCTTTTGAATTGATATATACTGCTTTTGGAAGATTATCCCATTCTTCACTGTCTTTGTCAAAATCGATTAAACCGGTATAACTCAATGTTTTAGAATTGACAGAAATGCTTTCCCTCAATGATATTTCATCAAAGATGAGAAGTCCATGTTTTTGGAAATTATTTTTAGCAGACAAATGTTTCTTAAACAATTCAAAAAAACATTTATCAAATCCACACGTTGTGGGAATTTGTGCTAAATATTTTCTTATTGTCCTGACACAAGGTAATTGGATTGGCATACTCTGTCACCAATAAATAATTTTTTGTTTGTTTTTGATGTCCAACTTTCAATGCGATTTTTAGTGACACGAAATGTAGGTACATTCGAAGTAGAACAATCGCAAAATGAACATCGTTTTGGCATTGTTACAACTTATAAGTTTATGATCACAGTAGAAAAAATAATTATGTATGAAGGTATAAAATAATGGACGACTCGAATCTTGATTAATGTACTCAAGCCTCAATAGTATATATTGCAGTGACATAGATATATCTCGGAATTTTCTCCCCCCTTGACCCACCTTTTTTTAACTAATTTTTTATGGTTATAGTTGTGCTTTTTTTCTATTTAACACTCTATGTCTCAAGTCTCTATCATTAGGTAATATAATTTGGAGCCGTTTGGCATCGACAATTTCAATTTTATCTCCTAAATAAACTACCAAGTTTCACGAAAGAGCGCGCCACTCGACGGGATCCTGGACACTAAAGGCACATAATAAGTTCACGAGTCGCCAGACCTAATAGGAACATTGTCATTTTATTTTATTACCTACAAAGCGTGTCGTAAGCATTTAAAGTTTCTTATTTTGTTTTATTATTTTCTTATTCTATTAAAAAATGCTAGAATTAATTAAAAGCCAAAAAGGCAATAATTTATTAGTGTTTGAAAAATTATTAAAATATGCACAAAAAAACGAAAATATGCATAACATTTTTAATTATAAATTAAAATGAAAAAATAAAAATAAAAATAATATAATATAATACAATTTATAAACAACGTTAAAATTAGAATCTAATCGACGATTTCTTACTTCAACGTTTGTATATGTAAAAAATTATAATTTTTTGTGAATATTGGGACACTTAGATTTAATTTTCATTTATTTTTCTTACCTGTTTATTTGTTGCATTGGATCACTAGAGCTTTTAAGATTGTCAACGTGTAATCGACAACGATTGTACGAGAGGATATTTTTATATTTTTATTTAAGTATAATATTTGATTAAAATATTTAATTTTTTTTTTTTTTTTTTTTTTTTTTTTTTTAAAAGAAACTTTGTAAACAATTAGCTTCGACAATTATGATTATAAATATTACATAGAAAACAATATTAACAACAAAAATAATATTACAATAAATTAAATTTTTAAACCAGTCTGGTTGATGAAGGATATAAGTGAGGTAATAATTGGTACATTTGGTGAAGAGAGAATGGATTGAGTGTCGAGTTTGACATTAAAGGAGTGGATTAGGGTGAAGAGGGTATTGCGTTGGGGAACCAGAGAGGGACAGTGAAAAAGTATATGTGAGATATCGCAAATCATGGGATCGTGAACGTGGAACATACATAAAGGAGAGTCATTGAGAGAAAGTTTATAAGAGTGAGAAGGTAGTAAGGTGTGTCCAAATCTTAGACGTGAAAAAGAGGTAATTATTTTACGATTTAATTTGAGGTTGTGAAACCAAGGGTGAGAGGGGATTTAATTTAAGTATAATCTTTAAATTATTAACTAAATGTACATTTTTATGCACGAAAAAACGTTTAATATGCTATTCTTAAAAAATTTACACAAATAAAAAAAAACGGATTTATAGCTCACCTAGCTCCTATAAATAGAAAGCATAGACAAAAATATTCAAGTTCCTATAACTTCTCATCCCTACTGACAACTTACTTCTTTCATCTTTTTCTTTACTGGAAGCTCATTCCAATCGCTATACATTGTATTGCAGATCGAAGTCCAAGCCAAAGCTTTAAAATGTTTATTATGATAATCGCTATCACCGATATTCCATAAACATGGTTTTGATTCTACTTCAACTATGAGTTTTTCGTAATCGAACATTTTTATTAAATATATTTATTTTTTAACATAAAAATAAAATAAAAATGTTCGGCGCATACGACACTGCCGGATCGTGTGGTCGAACTATATTAAAATAATGTATACTTGGAGTTTGTCCGGTGTTGGCGATCCGGTATCACCACAACATGTTGCGGTAAAGACCTGCCGAAACCGGTGAAAACGTGTCGTGTAGATCAAAATTAAATCAATAACTTCATATAATGTATTTTAAAACTAATTCCACCGGATCCGGTGTCGCCGTATCATGCCGGATCCGGCAGGAATGCATCGTGTGGCCCGGCACTAAGGAAGTGCAATATTTGCTAGGCCAGGCCTAGTCATTGACAGCGCTGCATTCAGCCACACTAATAACATTGAAATTCTAACCATTGAAATCAAAAAATGTACAATTACATAGATATACAAGCTGATTTCACCTTTGAAAAACCATCTAATTTTGAAAATAGCTCCACAAAAATAGTAGCTGGAGATTTCAATAGTCACAGCCCTACCTGGGGATACTCAGAAACTGATATCAAAACGGTGAAAAGGTGCAAGAATGGGCTGAAACTGAGCTACTTGACTTAATTCACGACCCAAAGCTTCCTTATTCATTTAATAGTGGGCGTTGGAAAAGAGGATACAACCAGGACCTAATCTTTGCAAGTAGTTACATAAGCTAACAATGTCTCAAGGATGTATGTACTCCTATACCAAAAACACAACACAGAGCACTATAATTACAAATAAACGAAGTAATTAGGTCTGAAACCATTCCGTTCAAAAGGAGATTTAATTACAAAAATGCTAACTGGGAAAATTACAGAGAGGCTATTGATAAAGAAATTAAGAACCTAGAACCAACACCAGAAAACTACGAAATATTTGCGAATAAAGTAAGAAAAATATCTAAACAACACATACCACGCGGCTACAGGGAAAAGTACATACCAGGTCTAAGTAAAGAGACTGGAAAGCTGATAGAAATATATCAAGATTTGTTTAAAAACGATCCATTTAGTGATGACACTATTACGGGCATTACGGCAGGAGAAAATCTTACTATACAGCTTGAAGAATCAAAAACAGAAAGTGGCATAATCTCATTGAAAATGCTGACATAACCAGAAATAATAAGAAAGCCTGGCGCCTAATAAAAAAGCTCAGTGGAGATCCAACTGCCCACAGAACCTGTATAAATGTCACTGCTAATCAGATAGCCTTAAAATTACTTATGAATGGTAAACCCAGAAGGAAAATTAAGAGGGATAAAATCATAAGAGACAAAAACAACGAATCCCACATCTTTCACCACGATTTCCAAATAAATAAATTCATCACTAGCCTGAAAGAAATAAAGAATGGGAAAGCGGCTGGGTACGACGAAATTACAATAGAACAAATTAAACACTTTGGGCCAGGAGCGAGTCGATGGCTACTCCAACTACTAAATACATGTCTCCATAGGAAACGTATACCCAAAAGTTGGAGTAAGTCTAAAGTAATAGCCCTTCCCAAAACAGGAAAAGACCTAAGTGATCCAAAAAGCTATCGACCAATATCATTGTTATGTCACACCTATAAATTATATGAGAGAATGGTCATGAACTGCATTAAAACCACGATTAAAGATATAATGGTTGCCCGACGGGCGATGTCACAAGCGATATCACATGGCAATTGATATTACTTTCAGAATCAGCTGCTGAACTAACTTAGTGCGCTCTCTATCCGTGATAATAATGTTTTATTTAAATATTATGTAAAAATATATTCCTGCCTAATTTAAACTTTATAAGCAGTAAGCACACAACTACCATAACTATTGATTAAAATCACGATTAAAGGTATAATTAGTTGTGAACCTTTGCGTGAGGGGGGGGGGGATAATATAAATGTATATTTTAATTTTTAATTGTGATTATTATTTTTATAATTTTAAAAATAATTATTTCATGCACATTTTTTTAAAGTATTTTTACATTATAATAGGTACCTATTGTGTTTACAAAGAAAATAATGAAGTGTTGTTTATCTTTCTGCTCTTATAAAGGTTTAAACCCCAGTACGTTTGGAGTACCTAAGGAAATTTCCTTGAAGGTTAAATGGGAGAAAGCTTTAGGCGTTACATTAAGAGACAAATCTAGAATGTGTCAATACTATTTTAAAAATGAAGAAATATTACACACATGGGTATCTGAACAAGGAGTCAGCAAATATACAGTAATAGTTTTATTGATTTATTATATTGTATAGATCACAGAAAATTTAATTTTCTTTAATTTTCTTATTACAAAGCTAATTACACTGTAAAAAATTTCAAAATGATTTCAAAATGATTTGTTTAAAGCACCCAAAGCTTTGTATAGGCGCAGTACCAATTAAGTTTGAGTTACCCGACATTACATATACACCACCAATATTAATAGTAATGATTATTTTGAATAAAATATAATAATTTATTTTAATTTTAATTTAGTATACATATTTTATTGTTTAAAAACTGTTTAAGAATTTTAAACCAAATGTAGACAATGTAGTACCACCCGATACAAATAGCAAATACGAAAATGGAATAATTGATTCAAGGATTGATTCCATGTTACCTACAGTGAGTTTGTTTTTGTAATTACAAAACTATAAGTATTATTTATAATTATGACCATTTCTTTAAAATAATAAAAAGTGTGTATCTACATTTTAAATAATCAATTTAGACATTTGATATAATTTCAAATATTAAAAAAGACCATTGTTATGATTTATCTGATTTGTATAAAAAAAACACCCAATTGAGAATACTTCATAAAATAATAATTTATTACCATCACCAAAACGAATTAAGGTTGGTATAATATTTTACTTATATTTTTAAAACATAAACACAATATTCATAAATTATTGTCATTTAATTATCAGTTTAAAATGTAAAAAATTCTACTTATTTTTTAGGTACAAGAAATTACTATATGTATTTCAAAGGATTTTAACTAAAATTAACTCATTAAATAAACTTCATAAATGGAACACTAATATTGGTTCCGCTGACAAAATAATGGTTATTTCTTTCCATAAACTTGGACCATTTAAAGAAAATTTTATAAGATCCATAGAAAAACAGATCATATTTAAAGAAAGTATATATTTATTTCACTCAAAACAATTATCAATTTTATTAAAAATTTTTATTTTTAACAAAATCTTAATTATTATTATATGTCTATGGGAAAAAAAGTAGATTTACCAGATATTGAATACTCTTTGGATACACAAATTCAAACTTACGAACACTTATAAGATATAATTAAAACTTTTGATCAAGTCTAAGTATGTCATGGTGCTATGTCCAGTTGTTTAAATGACATAAAATCCAGACAATCAATGTGTTGAATCATTTGGAATGTGGAGACATTTGAAATGCTGTACGCTTCTTACAAACAATACTGAACAAAGGTTAAAAAATACGAAAACAATTTCAAATATTATCATTTGCATATAATTATAACTTGCATTATTTTTAGGGATATGTGTGTGTGGCGTGGGCGTTTATATTACTCAGTAACAAAAAAAAAATTACGTGAGAAAAATAAAAAATGTACAAAATTTGTTGAAAAAAAAAATGTCTAGAGCAACTAAAAGGATTACTTTTCTTCGGAATGGACAAGCGATCAACAACCACCACCCCCTACAGCAAGCCGCGAAACTGCTGGAACGCAGCTAGCAGTTACTGCAGGCCGCGAACGCGGAGGCAGCCGCTCACGCGACTACGACGGCACGGGTGCACCGGATGTCCACGGCAGAGCTATGCCGGGACCGGGTACTGTGGGCAGCCTACACCCGCGGGTGCGACGACCGCACGGCGGTCTTCCGCACGGCGACCAACTTGGGTCCGACACCCGCGATAACCGACAGGTCCCGGAGCCCAAGACGGCCCGTACAGCTAGCTGGCACACCGCGACCGCCCCCGATGCCGCAGTCCACACGGTTGCTCCAACTACCCCCCCAACCACTCATGCCAGCACCGGTCCCACGAACAAGATCGTCCATACCACCAGCACCACCCACGACGAACAAAATGGACCAGAAAAGTGCCCAATGGCCATCGCCAGCGCCGAAACGAAATTCGAGGCAACGCCGGAACCAGGCTCGAATGCGGGAACACCGGAGAAAGAAAAAGACCGCCGAACCCACCACTTCCCAACAGTTCCGCCTGGAAAAACCGGCACTACCAACCATCCAACCGGCACCAGGCCCGAAGTCGCTGGAGGCAGCCAACACGCCTGTCCCCGAGGCCAAGGCACAGGCCACCGCCACCTCAATACCGGTAGATATGGAAATATCACTGGATGAGGAGGCGGAGCTGCTGTGTGGCATGGATGTTGGCCCCCCCAGATGACGTGGATATGGAAACTGTGTTCGATATCACCAGTCCCGACCCCACGACATGATCACCCAGACATTGGTAGACAGTCCGGAGCGTAATCGCTACACCCAGCCGGAATACACCCCCCCCCCTCCTGAAGCTGTCGACGCCAGCCACTGACACTCCCACACACCCACCGGAAGTTGCCGGACTACCGCTGTCACTGGTGCTTTGTGGGGGGGGAGGAGTATGACGCAGCCCCGCGCAACAACCGTTTGAATTCAAACGGTATTTGCGCGGAAAACCGCGCAATGACTTCTCTCTCTCTCAACCACTAGTCGACGGCGGACGACACCGACGCGTGACGAACCGCGTCGGAACATCGGACCCGACGCGACCGCGAACCGGCCCTAGGTAGTTAGTTCAATCCACCGCACCGTACGCGCATAGTGACGCATCGCCGTACCGTGCCCCCTTTTTGTTCCCAACTTCGTCAAACCAAGAGTGTCTTTTTTTTTGTTTTTTTTTTGTTTTTTGTTCTGAATATCGCTTCGAGACCAATAAAATATTATTTGCCCCGAAACCCTGGTGAGGTTTTTTTTTACCCGTATATATCTTTTCCCCTGTTGTTGAAGTGCACCGTCCACCAACTCCGACGCTACCTCATCACAACACCGTGACAATCACAGGTACGTGTCAGAATGATGTAGAAAATTGGGCTGAAGCCAATTGTTTTAACTTAATTTCTGACGCTAAACTCGCACCTTCTTTCGACAGTGGTAGATGGAAAAAGGGTTACAACCCTGATAACATTTTTTCTAGTGACAACATAGTTAGTCTATGTGTAAAAAATATACTAAAACCGATCCCACGAACACAGCACCGCCCATTATTATGTGTGATTAGAGCTGCGATAGCGACATCAAATATACAGTTTCGAAGACGTTTTAATTTTAAGAAAGCTAACTGGAAAGGATTTGTGTACGAAGTTGACGAAAAATTAAGACATATTACCCCTACTTTCCAAAACTATGAAACATTTATAGAAATAATAAAGAAATCATCAAGGAGATACATACCTATAGGATGTCGAACAGCTTTCATTCCAGGAATGAAAAAATCACTACAATCCAGATTACAAGAATATGAAAGAAAGTATAACGAAGACCCGTTCTTTGCAGAAACTATAGAGGTAGGAGATACATTATTACAAGAAATTACTGAGGAGAGAAGGAAGGAGTGGAGAATACAGTAGAAGAGTTGGATATGAAAACAAATCGCAATAAAGCATGGTGCCTTATTAGAAAACTCAATTGTGAAAAACGTAAGGAGCCGACATATACAAACGTAACCGCAAATGAGATTGCCAGTCAACTGCTTCTTAACTCAAAATCTGTAAAGTTAAAATCAAATAACAAGGGAAAAATAACAAGAGACGCGTGTCACGAGACCAGCCTCTTTGATGCCCACTACACAATCGAAGAATTAAATACTGGCATAAAAATCATGAAAAAATGAAAAGCAGCAGGAGTTGATGATATTCGCACAGAACAAATAAAAAATATTGGACCCCGAGCACAAGAATGGCTCCTAAGAATGTATAATCATTGTATTCATCAAATGCGAATTCCCAAAATGTGGCACAAGACCCATATTATTGCATTACTAAAGTCACCAACAGATGCGAAAAATTTCAGACCCATCGCTCTTCTATGCCACACGTACAAACTACTGGAAAGAATGATACTAAACAGAGTCATGCCCACAATAAACAAGAAATTGATTAGCGAACAAGCCGGCTTCCGACCTGGAGAGAGTTGCACAAGCCAGGTATTGCATCTTACACAACATATAGAGGACGGGTTTGAAACGAAAAAAATCACAGGAGCTGTTTTTGTAGATCTGAGTGCAGCTTATGACACAATTCATCTTAGGAAACTGAAACGAAAAGTTTACGAACTATCTTTAGACATAAAATTCACCAGAATTATCGAAATGCTCCTAAACAAAAGACGTTTCTATGTTAGCTTACAAGGCAAGAAGAGTAGATGGCGAAAACAGCGCAGTGGCCTGCCACAAGGCAGCGTGTTAGCACCAACCCTTTTCAACATT
This sequence comes from Rhopalosiphum padi, assembly GCF_020882245.1. Lineage (NCBI taxonomy): Eukaryota > Metazoa > Arthropoda > Insecta > Hemiptera > Aphididae > Rhopalosiphum > Rhopalosiphum padi. The sequence continues at coordinate 45,394,610 of NC_083599.1, forward strand.
TACATAAATGACCAGCCAACGAATCTAAACACAAAACATTTCCTGTATGCAGATGATTTAGCGATTACCTTTCAAAAAGACATGTTTGAAGAAGTTGAAAAGACTCTGACACTTGCCCTGAAAGAGATGTCTACAATCTACATACTACAAAGAAAACCATTTAAGAGCAAATCCCAATAAAACGCAAACGTGTTCTTTTCACTTAAGAAACAGAAATGCAAACAGAGAACTAAAAATTAATTGGGAAGATAAGTATCTGGAGCACACCAAGCACCCAAAGTACCTGGGGGTGACGCTGGATAGATCTTTAACTTTTAAAAAACACTGCGAGAACACCCGAGCCAAAGTCAATACCAGGAACAACATATTACGGAAACTTGTCAACTCCAAATGGGGTGCAGACGCAAACACCCTGAGAATTTCAGCAATAGCACTAAGCTACTCAGCTGCCGAATATGCATGCCCAGTTTGGAAATCATCAGCACATGCGAAAAATATCGATATAGCTCTCAAAGAGTCTTGCAGAATTATAACAGGATGCCTCAGACCAATAGAGGTACATAAACTTCATACCCTAAGTGGCATAGCTACTCCAGACATACGTAGAACAACGATAACTGAAACTGAAAGATACAAATGTAATCAAGACCCAAGGCACCCTTTACACGGGTATGCAGCTTCGGCAAAACAACCGATATACGGCGTATTTGGTGGAATATTAAATTCTTTCGCGATGTCTTGTTTTTTCCGGTTACCCTTTTCCACCAATTGTATCACATGCACTTTGTCAGCTATAGTTAAATGATTTAATTTTCGTTTTTGAGACATTTTTAAAAACATACAAAAATACGAACAATAGACACAACTGATAGACACATATTAACCATAGATAGTATGTACATACTTATTACTTACTGTTATTGTGCATGCGCTAATAATCAGTTTCTATCGATTCATTTTATCCTAAAGTAGATAAAACAAAATATTACGAAATACCCAGATACCCAGATATAATATACTTCGACTAAGCTATTTATTATAATTTTATATTCGAGTTAACAAGACTTATAATACATTGAGTGTTATGAGAATCTCTAGGGGAATAAAATAAAAATCGAGTTGTCAAGTTTTTCGAGTTATCGCGACTCGACTGTATATATTTAGTGTTATATTTTTTTAAAAATTGTCAAAACTATTCCTAGATTATTTTTACAGATTTTAAATGAATTATTTGAATAGTTAAGTACTTGGGAAAACAATTTGACCAACAAAATTATTCAAAAACATGATTTTTTAACTAAAACAACAGCAGATGGTCTCAAAATCACATAAAAATCAATAATAGATTTGGTTAATTATTTGTTAGATGAAAAACAATTTGCATATGTTTTGACGGCTAAGTTTAATCAAAATTGTTTGGAAGTAATTTACAACCATAAATATTAAATACTTTTAATTAGTGCCAATTCATTCAAAATAATAATCTAATAAATTTAATTTAAATTTAAATTGCATTATAGCAATTTTTTGGGATAATACGGCAAGTGTCTGGTTCGAATGATCATCCTTCTTGTCTTACATTTTTGCAATTGAACAGGATGCTTTCAGTTCATTCTTTGATTAAAGTATTAAACCCCCTAGAAGTGGCAATTGTAAAATATTTGAAGGTAAGTTTTAAATTATTGTTTGAATTTGTACTTCTACTTACATTACCCTTATGGCCCTAGGTTTTATTATGAATTTTACTATTGGATTATAATTGTCAGATAATATTCCAGTTATAACTATTGGAGATTTAAAGGACATAATCAAAGGAACTGCTAATTCTACAGGTAGAATTGAAAAGATTGAGAAATTAAAAGAAAAAATTAATAATATTGTTGATGAAGAATGCTGGGATGTAGATGATATATTCTTAGAGCATAATTATTCAGATTCTACAGTTTTTGATTGTATAGTATATTATTTAGCTGGGTAAATAGAAAAAGTAGTTATTTTTGTGATACTATAAGTATAATAACTTTTTTCAATTAACAGATATATAGTAAAACGTTTGGTAAAAAAACCAAATGTGTACAAATGGTTTAAATGGTTAAAATGTGTTTAATAAACACAACTAAGCATGGATCATCAGCAGACTTGGTTGTTGCAAAAAGTAGAGGTTATCTAACTCGGGGGTGGCCAACTTTAATAGACTTGCGATCGACCTCCAAGATTTTCTTGGTTGTCGCGATCGACCAAAAAAAAAGGTTGTCAATGTGTGTTACAGTTCTTTTATTAATAAATAAAAGGTAATTATACATTGAAATAACTTATTTTTTTATATTCTTAAATTATTCCTGTAAGTTACACATATTAAATAATAACAACATTAAAAACTAGTAAAGAAAACAAATTTTAATATTTTAATTATAATAAACAACTTTTTAAGATCAGATGATAAGTACACCATGATACTTTATTCTAAATTAGAATTTTAAAAAAATTATTTGTTCCACTCTTGCTAGTTAATCTGTTACGTTTTTCAGTTACAACTTGTCCACTTTTTGAAAAGATACGTTCACTCGGTACAGATGTACATTGAATACAAAAATGACGTTTCATTATTTCAAATAAAGAAGGATAAACATTTTTATTTTCATTCCACCATTTTAACGGATCATTAGTCCTTGCTATAATAGGTTCTTGAAGATACTTATCCACTTCAATAATTATCAGTGCCTTTGGATCTTGAGATTGAACTATCAGTAACTTCCAAATCAAAATCATTCTAAATCGAATCTTCTTTATCAATGCTACTTGTTGGGATTAAGTTAGTCGATAAGTTACTTTGCTGTACATTTTTTCCCATTATTATGTTTTTTCCTTTGTTGATAATAGATTTTTTGACCTCTTGAAAAGCAATATGATTTTTAAACCCATATTTTTTGAAGCGAGGGTCCAAAAATGTTGCTTCAGCCATCAATATATTTTTTTCATAGTCACCAAATCTCGTATCAATTTCTAATTTTAGTGAACTTATGAATAATTTAAGTTTTGGAATTGGCTGTTGTTTTAATGCATATTGTATTGACAATAGCGAACATAAAACGTCGAACTACTAAGACTGCAATGACCACAGTCTTAGAAGATAAGGTCCGACGACTGTTCCTCTCCCGCCCATTAACCAGTATCCGCTTGTTGAGGCAGTTTTAGTTCCTATTTAACTCACTAGCGCTGCAGGTTATACTTATTTGAGGTTATGTATTTAATTATTAAAAACGATCATGTCATGGTCGGGCCGGCAGGCGGCATGCCGTAGTGCTAATAGTAAATAATAGTCGATCTACGTCTAATGTCTATGAACAGTATGAACCGACCAGTTTACTGTGAAATGTAATAATTTATTAAAGACATTTTAATAATTAATATATTGAATAACGTGAACATTTGAAAACATTAAAATATAAAATAATAAAATATGCCATAAATACTGATACAGTTGTTTCTTATTATATAATTTTAAATAGGTACGTATTTGCACCACCCATTATGGTGTTTTAAGTTTTACAGAACTTCGCAACTTTTTTTTTATTACTGTTTTCTGTTTTTTTATTTTTATTTTCCTGGTATGTGAATTGCCTCATTCTCATTCTCACGTAATAAATAACAGCAAATGATATAATATTTTCTCCATGAGTGACACAAGGGAAATTTGTTATGTGCTTTTCATTGATCATATCATCAATTATTAGATCAAAAAAGTGAGTTGACGAACAATGTTTCATAAAACTTTTTTCAATTTTCTGAATAAAATTGAAAAAAAATATATTTGGATGAATTAATCGCCCTTTGGTTTTCATATTGACCAGTGTCGCAGACAATTGCTGAGAATAAACCTGCGGAGTGGCAAAAGCTGACTTAAAAATTATACATTTCAACATAAGTTTTGCTAACTCTGTGCCGACTACAGGTCCTTTAGATGCAAATACGGCTACAGGTTGAGAATAAGTGGCTACAAGTGGCTGGAACATAAATACTAAGCAACTTGTTGCCTTTTCATTTATATCACTTGCTTTATAATCATCACCAAAATCTACAAGGCCTTTATAAGTAAGACTTTTGGAGCATACAGTTAATGCTTCTCTTACTGATATCTCATCTACAAGAATAATGCCATGTTTTTGCATGGTGGATTTATTTTCTAGGTGTTTTTTAAATAGAGCAAAAAATTGTTTATCAAATCCACAAGATGTATCTATTAAAGAGAGATAACGCCTAATAGTACTAACATTAGGCAATGGCATTATATTGTTCTTCAAGCAAAAATTGTAACCACTTGGGGATCGAATATGAAACAACATACATAGTATTAACCATTCATCAGAATATCGTCTACCTTTAGAGTTATTAACCTAGTTTACAAAACAAAAAAATAAAATAAAATAATAATATTCTGATAATATTTTAAATTAACATATTACTTTTGCTGCTGACAATATTTCTTGAACAATTATCTTTTGATTTACAGGGCAGTTAATTTCAATCAGTTTCTCTTCAATAGATTTTTGAGAAATATTACTATACTCAGATTGAAGGTTAAGTAAATTTTTTTTTAATGAACTAACTTGTTTTTCAAAATGATTCTTTTGTCTTCTGAGAACATTGTTTCTTTTTTGTAAAATTATCAATTTTTTTCTACTTTTTGGTATAGTTTTTAGGGAAATTCGTTTAGGAGATGATAGTAAGGTAGATTGAATTTGTTTTTGCTTTACATTTCGTATGGTTCTTGCACAGTACAAACAATGTAAATTATTTGAAATTAAGAACAAACATTCTTTATGTCGTTTCATTTGCATGGTATCAATTACAATATTTTCAGAAACATAAAAAAATGATTCATATCTATAATTGTGAAAAAAATAATTGAAATTATTTTATTTTTATTATTCTTAACTATTTTATTTGTTACTTTTTTGAGTTTATTAAATCCAATCCTTTACAAATTTTGAATAAAGCCATTTCTTTAATTAAACTTTTTAACTGATCTATACTTTCAAGATTAGTATTGGCATTTACTAATTTATCATTGCATATATTTTTCCCCAAAATATTGCAAGTTATTTTTGAACTTTGGCTTATAATTATACTTTTCCGTAAAAAGGAATTTAACATGCCTTCATTTTCTACAAAAATAATTTCAGATATACCAAAGTACTTCTTTTCATAAGAAAAATATTTGTGCCAGTTAGGAGGTAGCTGCAAGTCTAAAGTATTTAATTCATTAAATGAAATTGAATTACTTTGCTCTTTTATAGTTGTTGACATATTCTATAAACAAATTTTAAACTTAAGATAGTAATTATTTATACACAAATAATTGATGCCAAGTCATGTTCGATTAAATAAACTGTTAGGTCTTTAATATTATGCAACACAGATGTTGAATTATTAACACAAAGAAAATTTCTTAAACACAAAAGTTGATTTGTAATATCTGAACTTAACTCATTCTTGTACTTTATGTGTAAGTCGTAGGACGCTTTAATTATAATTGGTTCCTCTATTGTAGTAAGATTTATTAGTTTTAAAAAAGAAAACTCATCACTTATTGTTTTAAGACCTTTAAACCTTTCTTTAAGCTCAAACAATGCCGTGTCCAGTGCGGGATAAAATACTTTAACTTTAAAATTGTCCTCAGTTATAGAAAGTCTTCGGTCACTATCAACTTCTTCGTGATACCTAACGGCAAATCTTTCACGTTTACAATTGAAGTTGAAAGGTATTTTCCATGAAACACAAAGATTTTTGGCATCTTCTACTATATTATTATAATTAGCTGGTAAATTAGTTAAATCTTCAATGGCACTATCAAGTTGAACAACAGCAAATTCTATGTTGAAATTCATTAACTGGAGAGTTTTAGACACTACATTTAATGATCGTAATATTCGTTCCCAAAAACATAAAATTAATACAAACTCAGCTGATTCGAGCTTCTTTTTCAAGGAACCACCTAAATTTGTTTCATCAGATTTGTGAGACGTAAGTAGAATATGAGTAAGTGCTTTGATTATGTCCAAATAACGTTCCTTTAATGCGAATACAGAGTCGTGGCGTGCTTCCCATCGTGTTGGGCAAACTTTCTTTAAGGTTTTCTTTTGTATTTTTCTTTTGTATTTTTCTTTTGTATTTTTCTTTAACGTATAACTTGTAACGTTAAAAAAAAAAATTATACTTTATACATGCAGACGCGGAATCGTGATAAACTTACATTGCCCATAAACAATTAAGCACTGTACACAATGCCCGGCTCTTGTATAACAATGACCAGGCAATGTACCAAAATTAAAAGCCGATTCAGTTTTGCCCAAATATGACGAACATTGTGCACAATGCCCGAATTATACACTTTGAGTTTTGACCATAACATATATATTAATTTAACATTTATTGCATACACATATACACATTTTTTTCTTATTATTATTATAGTACTCATATCGCTATTGTTTGTCCTGGCTTATTTATGATGGCGGGACTGATATACAGCTTGATATTCTTCACGTTGTATGTTACTAGACCTTTTTTTTCTTGTACGATGACGGTATTATTATCCCGGACCTCACATATTGGATACGCCCCGCGATATAACAAGAATAGTTTTTTTATTTCTTTGTCTTCTGCCGACGACAGTCTATGCTCTTTAACTAATATGTGCTTCCCTTTGACATAACGTATGAATTTTTTTCCTTTATCTAAACATTTGGTACGTTGTAGCGCTGCTTTTTTTATTCGTTTTCTTGCTATTTGAATTAATACTTCGGTTTTAGCTTCTCCTAGTTCTTTTGGGAAATCAATAAACTTTTCTAATGTCAATGGGTTGCGTGGTTTTCCCATGAGCTCTTGAGGTGTATATCCAGTGATTGAGTGTGTCGTGTTGTTTATCCAAAATTCAATCTTTTTTAAATATTGTACCCAGTTGGTCTGTTTTTATGGCAGTAAGTTCGGAGTATTCGTCCAATTTCTCGGTTGGCCCTTTCGACAGGGTTCCCCTCCGGGTGATACTGTTTAACTGTTTGCTATGGAATTGTGTACCATTGTCCGTGAGAATTTTCTGGAATGGTCCACAGGATGGTATATAATGTTCTTCTATTCTCGTGATGAGAGACAAATTTAATTAGGAGTGCCTTTACAATCTATGAAGGAAGATGTTACAGCTAAGCAGCTTATATTGTTAATGCAGGTCCAACCATCAGTTATCAAAGAAATAGCAATCGAAGTTTGCACTTGATCTCTAAGATTTTCTAATGTACAATTGTATAATCTGAGAATTAAATTTTTAGAAATCGTTTGCCGGCATGGAAGCTGATACCCAAGATTTAGCATATCAATTAACTTTCTAACGGAATAGCTAATATTTATGAAACAACAGCATTGCACAATAAAAAATGCCAAGTTATGATACATAAAGTCTTTAATGTTTTTATCCTTACAAAATAATTAAGTAGGTATCATAATCATATACATAGATAATAAATTAATGTACAAATAATAATAACTGTATGAAATATATTATACATATATTTTATAAATTAGATATATAATCAGTTATTGGTTTTTAAATAATATTAGTTTTGTATAATTTCTCCTTATGTTTTTCCCTGTAATTTTTTGAGTATGTAATTTTACATAGTGATGCATCCTTAATTCTATATAATATTCTAATATAAGTTTAATTAATGTGTCCTATGGTTGTAAAAATGTCTTTAGTAAGAATATGATCCATCATTATTTGTGTGATGAATATTGATGAGTGTGTACTCAGCTCATTTAATGATTGTATACATAATTTTTTCTTTATATTTTTATCTGTCAATAAAAATTTTGTATTAAGTCTCGATTTGTATTCGGCAGTTAAACATATTTTATTTACATCAGATGATGAATTTATTAATTTACCCTTAGATTTTATTTTTAATAATAATGATGTACCAAAATCTATATATTGTAATAAAAGTAAGTCACATATTCCACAAAGATTTTTCTTTTTTTTAATTTTAGAAACAATAAAACCAGAAGTGTATTTAACAATATCAACCACATATTCATCCAGTGCTGGTAGTTGGTTATAATAATCATGGTCAACTTCATCAAATAAAACTAAGTTTTCATTGTTGTCTGTATGTACATCACAAATTGCATCTGCATCCTTTCTAATTGCAGTGCCTACAAACAAAATACTACAGGTATCGAGTACTGAACAATTTCTATATTCTGATGACTTTATTTCATCTCTTACTAAAGTCGTTTGTATGCTGTTCTAAACTGAACTGAATTTGGATTATTGTTGTACCCTCCACGACTTCGCATAGCACTAAAAAATACTTCCAAATGATCTTGGCTTAGTTTATATCCAAGTAAGTAACTCATATCATAACGCTTGACCACCTCAAACAAATTTATTAAGTTAGTGATGCATAAAAATCCAGTTTTCCTCTGACTTTTTAGTAAAAGTTCACCTTCAGGCTGACTTATACTTTTTTCATAACGAAGATTCTCAACATATGACTTGAATTTATCCAAAAATAGTTTTATACGTTATGTGTTATTGTTAATTGGAAGGTAATAATTTCCTTTGGCTAATTTATTGCGGCAATTTGTTATATCAAACGCATCATTGAAAACTTCACAAAATGTAGCTATTGGATTAGCTTCCGTTAATAAATTGAGATTTTCACAGAATTTCAAACTTGAGCTTACACTTGAGCTTAATGTTTGAGCTGCAAGGCGAAAATTCATTTAATTTTCGTGGTATTAGACATGGGCTTTTTTCAATTTATTAGCAGTATGTAAGCCTTTACAAGCCTATGTATTCATGTTCTGAATTTCTAATAAATCTACTATATGGCTCCATTTAATTTTTTTATTTTCATGATCAACAATGATTTTTTTGTTACTTAATGTGTTCCTTACTAGCTTGATCATATGTGCAGCATCCCAATATATATATATTGATTGATCAATCTCAAAACATTTGGGAATACATACCTGGGTTTTTTATCCATGGCTTAAAATTTGGAGAGTAATAATCAAAATTAGCGCCTTATGAGTTACACATTGTCATATTACAAGAGGCTCCATCAAATGTTATAGAGACATTTTGCTCCAGTATCATTAATTCTAAACATTTTTTTAACAAATTTCCTCTTTCAGGACCAGAAAAACTATGGATCAAGAAATAGCCTAAAAAAACATTCCAGTGACCATTTAAGCATACTGCAAAAAATACTAAAGCATTTGTAGCTTCTATAATTGTATTATGAACTATCATGAAATTTTTGAAATTTTTGTTTTCATATTGCAATATTTATCAAAAAGTTTTCCTCTGTTTGGTTACTATATTGCCCTTCTTTTCCATTGGTATAAAATAGGTTTCATTGCTTTTAGTTGAGAAAAGAATTTCAATATCTTATAAAAATATCATAAAAAAAATAATACAATATTATAAATAATTGCTACTAAAGTGTATGCTTTGCATGTTTATTTAAATATTACCTTTAACCAAATTTAAAAATGTTAATCATTTAATGCTTAGATCAACTTGATGTTTAAGCTCGTGGTTAATTATAACAGAAGTAATTTGTTTTCATAGAAAAATTTAAATTTTTATGCACATTATAATAATCTAAGATTATTAGTCCATCCTGATATTTATTTAAAATATCATTTTCACCTAAATATAAATATGTTGGAAAATGAGCAAGATTTTTTTCTATTAATTGATTTTTAAATAGAGTTAATTTTAATTTGAAAGCTTTGATGTAGGAATATGTACCTGAAATTAACGAATTTGCTCCTTGCAGTTTTAATTTTAACTCATTAAGGAGCTGAGTTATATCAACGAGAAAAGCTAGTTTCCATAGCCATGACAAATCAGCTAACTCAGTCACAACGCGGTTTTTTCTGTCATAAATATGTCGATTTCTGAAAAAAATCTTTTCAAGTCGTAACCTCGGCTGAGCCAACGAACTTCACAATGATAGGGAATATCTGGGTACTCGCTTTGAATTTCAGCAAGAAAGCTCTTAAACTGACGGTGACTGAGAGCACTTTTTCGAATATAATTTACATTCTGCACAACAACATTCATAACTCCAGATATTGGTGCATTTTTCCCACACAAAGCTTGCTGGTGTATAATGCTATGTATATTGGTGCTGCTGTACCAGTCTCCAATACAGCTTTACTAACATTTCCAACCAAACCTGTATGTGCTCCACACATATTGCGTCCACCGTCAGTAGTTACGCCTTTTAAAATGTTAAAATCAAGACCCAAAGCAAAAATAAAATCTTTTATCTTCGAAAAAATGTCATTACCAGTACATAAATCTTTCATTGAGTGGACGGCGGCCAATTCTTCGGTTATTTCAAAAGATTCATTGACTCCGCGAACGAATAAAAGCAACTGCGCTGAGTCTGAAGTGTCAGTAGATTCGTCCAAAGCAATTGAAAAATATTTAAAACTTTTAGCAGTATCTTTTAATTAGTGAATAATATCATTTCCGAGATCTGTGGTACGTCGCGCAATTGTATTCGCTGACAAGCTAATACCGGTGAATAAATTGATTTTATCTGGACAAATCTCTTCAACTGTCTTCAAAATTCACTCTTTTACAATTTGGCCATCAGTAAAAGGTTTTCCGGCTATCGTCAGAGTACGAACTACTTGAAAACTTGCTTTTACGAGAGATTCGTTTTGACATGATCGTTTTGTAAAAATTGACTGTTGAGCTAGTAAATTCTGTTTTAATATTTCAAACTTGTCTGATCGTAGTTTACCAGACAGCTCGTTATATGTAGATGCGTGCTTACTTTTATAATGTCTACCAATATTATATTCTTTCATAACAGCAACTTTTTCCTTGCAAATAACGCATAACGCAACATTGTTTTGTTCAATGAAGAAATAGTCATTATTTCACTTTTTGTTAAAAACACGGCACTCTGTATCAACTTTCCGTTTTTTACTTAAGGCGGCTCTTAGTGACTATTATTTAAGGGGAAAAATTTAGGCAATTTCTTATTTAATCGTCGCCACTCGTGATCTTTGTGTTAGTCGTAAATGATTATTAGTGTGAGTGTGGTTCTATATATGTACCACCACTTCCGCTCCATTGATCAGGTAGTTCGGACATTCCGATTGCGTCGCGTACTTGCGAGTTGCGTGTCTTATCGTTATCGTAAAACCATTGTTGGGATTTTACAATTATAATTTATCAGATAATGAATTATGATTAATTATGACAATACACAAGTAAACAACCTGGATTTAATTTTATTACATATAGTATAGGAAATAGGTCAAATAGGAATATGTATATACTATATAGAACATATTAAACAGGTTTGTACATTTATTTAAAATCACTTACTTTTTTGTCATGGATATAAATACAGAATATATAACACATAATAATAATACTGTAGTCGTTGTTGTATGTAAAATTATTAAAAAATAGGTAATAACTAATCTCTGATAGGTAAACCACGATGAAAACGGGAGTCTAATATTTCAAGTAACAAATGGTCATGATAAAATGAAATTAATTGTTGCTGCATTCGTTGTTCAAAAAAAGCATCATCTCGTAATATCTTTTGGTACAGCATGCCTGAAAATGTAAATGAGAATGATAAATTAAATATTTAGTAAGGAATGCAATATCGTATTTTTATAAAATTGGTTTCTCGTCGAAATGTGGCGGTAATAATGTAACTAATGTAAGAATTATGTGTAAATTGTAAATCAATAATTGTAGCTTGAAATTTTTTCATAGTTATTAGCTACTTCAGAATACCCAGTACAAAATATAATCATTCTTTTTATCGGAAATACCAATTGTTTTACCAAGTGTAATAAAGAATACCTAATACCAATAATTATTGTTTATTGTACACCATCTATATCGATAACATTAAATTAATATTAAAAAAATATAAATTCCACTTCCACAATATTTTGACGAGATACCTATAAAATTATATACATAATTTACATACCTTTGGATGACCACAAGACGAAATAACAGTAAGATCTTTGTGTTACATATAGTTGTCCTTGTATTTGATAGTAGTAATTATCATTTGTTTTTAAATTTAATTTTCCATCGATGAGTGTCGCAAATTTCAATTTTCCACATTGAATAGCATCTTCGGGTGTAAGATCTTTTATAGTGTATGGACATTTAATTTCTATGATACCATCGTCGTCGATTAACCCATCAGGACTTGCAGCCAAAAAATTATATGTTTTATCAACAAATAAACCAGCGGGTTTAATTTTTAAGTTGATCTCTTTTTCAAAAGAAATTCTTGCTATAGGTTCATTTTCAATACCATAGTTTGTAGATGAGTTACCGGAAAATGCATTATATAATATAGTTTTAACAGTGTTTTTTCTTGAAGTTGTTACTCGTAATTTACAAACCTTTCCAAAATTTGAGGCTGTCAATCGTATACTTCTCTCAGCTTTCCATAGGTCACTTTCCGACTGATTTTTTGTAGATTTTTCTAATATTTTAATTTCTTCATTGGTCTTTGATAAGCGCTCTAAAAATTGTAATTTTTTAATATTAAATTCCTTTGGTTCTATATCTAATATTTGAGATTCTTCTTGAATACATCCATAGTCTCTGTCCGGGCCAATATACGTTTTTTTACTAGGCTTGATATTTCCAAACAATTGTCGTCGTTTTAATTTAGTGTTATTTTTGTTTGAACGTTGTTCTATAAAACGCTTAGTAAATACACCTGGACTTGATTTTGTCATTTTTTTGTGTAATATACTTATATGTGATGGACCTGTATTTAAGGAAGTTAGAGCAATATGACACCGTGTTTGGTAAGACCCTTTTAAAGAAAAATTAATACGCTTTCCACCCACGTATTTGGCGACTACGCTATTATAATTTTCGACACAGTTATTATTAACATTGTGAATTAAACTTGAAGAATGGTGTGCCAACAAATTTCTTGCTGCTAAAATGTCATTCCAAAGACCGGATTTTTCCAAATCGGGCACTAAATTATTTTCACCGTCTTTTGGACCCATACAAAAATACTGGGCACAATGTGTATGGTGTCCAAATACATGGTAAGGTCCATTCAAAATATCTGATTTAAGTAATTTGACTTTTTCGATAATATTTTTTTTCATTTTACTACGAAATTTTATGGCTTCCGTAACAGCATATCGAAGACGGAGTAAATTATTTTTTAAAAAAGTTCTTTGAACACCTGGAACAATATTTCCATTTGTACACTTGCGTCGACTAGCTGTTTCACGAAGTCGGTTTATATAATTTCTGAGTAAATGATTTGTACACTCTATTTTTTTTACATTCAAATCCGGTCCATATGGTTTAGTTAAATTTAAGTTCTTTATCACGCTACTATCACCATCTCCGATTAACTTGTCATATATTAAGTTATGCATTGGAATACTCTCCTTGAATCCTTCCACTATTATACTTGATTCCATCGAAGTAGAGGTACTATCCCAATTCTTATAGCATATGTGAGACCTGGTTTGTTCATTCTGTTGGGAAGCTCGATGACAAATAATACAATATTTATTTTTTACGCCAACAAATAAACATTTTTTTGTATTCCATCCAAATATGGAAGCGACACCAGATAAAGCATTATAATTGCTTTTATATGATCTCTTGGACCACGCACCATCAGCAATTACGGTTATTAACGGACGACCTTGTTCATCTACGTCTCCGTTTTCAATTGCAATTTTCGATTCTTCTTGTCCAGCTTTTTTCATCTCTTCCAAACTTACATTAAATATATTTTGACTTACTTCCTCGTGAATATTTTGATAAGTGGGAAATGACATACAATACATATCAAGTATACCGCAAAATTCTTCCAATTGGGAATACCCTTGTCCCGTGTTTAATACGGCAGAGGTAACTGCTGTATTAATGTTGAATCCTTTTCGTTCAGGATCTTCCGAGTAAATATTTTCCAACGTACCACACATATTACATTTAAAAACAAATGTGCTAAAAAACCCATTTTTTTTTTCATTTATAATTGTTAAGTTAGAAAATGTACAGTCAAACTTGTGTTGAATACTTTGAATGGCCTTGAATAAGTACGCTATATCAACAATTCTTCTGCCTTGTAATATATATCTATTTCAAAAAAATATTATTATTATACGTCACGACGAGAATATTTCGCGCGTAGAGGCGAGTTAAAATTGTGAGTGTAATATCAAAAAATTATTTTAAATTTAAAATCAATTCAAAACTTAAGTATAATTTATATAATTTACAAAATAATGTTTATATTTTTTAGATTTTGTCAAAATTCTAACTTTAAACGACTAAAAAAATATATTGTGACTATAGATTTTTAATATTTTTAATTATCAGTATAAATAGCTCAAAAAAAGTACTTAGAATTTTGAGTTCTCTAAAAGTCTAAAGCACAAACTACTAACTACATACATTTTTTATACAAAACAACCCTCAAAGTTAAAATCGAAGCAAAAAAAAAATGTGTAGTTATTGAAATAAAAACTAAAAAATATTGAACTTATATATATTCTAATAAATATTAAATACTTACTCTTCTGCGTTTTTTTCTTGTTTATCAGATACTACTAATCTGTACGTAGAATGAAATATATTATTATTTATACGTGACATATCTGCGTCGTCCTTATTACTTCTAAATAATAATAGAAATATTAAAAAAAAAAGCTATGGTAGGAAAGTGGGTATCACTCTGTTCTATTATAGAAATGGAAAGAGCAGGTCACTATAATGGATGTGTTAAATTTGAATGCAAAGGCAGATATCATTGTACATAAAAAATGATTCTGAACGGAGATGATTTATCAGTCTAGGATAATTAGTAGGATATATGATATTATTACCTATATTTAAATTGTAATATTTCGTATTTTACGTGATTTCATAAAAAATTAAATTTCATAGGCTCATAAAATGTTTTCTATATTGACGTTATAATTTTTACAGTTATTTGAATAAAGGGTTTTTTAACCTTAGGTAAAAATTACAAAAATGTTATGAATTTTAAACTTCAAAATTCCTTGCAAGTTTTCGCGATTTTGACATATTTTGTAAACATTTGAAGTTTAAATATTTATAAACCAAAATTGTGACCAACGGTTTTTGATTTTTTTTACTATGATAAGTACAACGTATAATAAATCTTGTATTAAATTTTAAAAAATTTTTGGATTGCCAAATTTTTTTTATCGCATTTCAAAAAAAAAAATCGAAAACTTCAATTGCCTATAAATACTCGTAGCTTAAAAAAGTCAAAATATTTTAAAAATTTAACCGTAAATAGTTAACGCTAAAATTTCAAGTATTTACAATGATTCGTTTTTCCGTTATTTTTTTAGGGTTTTCCTGACACTTTTGAAAGCTACTTTTTCTCTTTTGTTTTGACCTTCTAAGTACCAATTAGATTCATTTTCCTTTTAAAGAAGATCTGTAGTCAAAAATTAAAGCAGTATCATACTACTCCAAAACGTGATGGTGACAGACACACACAAAAAAACACATCATATCATTGTAAAATCAATATATTCATATTAATAAATATAAAAGAATAATTACAAATTAGTAATTACCTGCTATCAGTTTCATCATGAGTTTGGTCATCATTTTCATTTGAAACATTAGAATGATCCAAAATCTATTACAAAAAATAATGAATAATATATTATATAATGGTATACCTATCAAGTGCGAACGCAGGAAACATTTCGAGGGGAGGGGAGTAAAAAAATTTATATAAATATTATACTATTCATTTGTAGGTCAGGTAATTTATATAAACAAAATAACTCGTAGATACCTACCTGAATATCGTTGTCCTCTAAAGTTTTAGAATTTTTAGACTGTAAATTTTTCAAATTGTGTCTTAATTTTTTCCGTGGTGCAGTCAATTTTGGACGCATCTTTTTACTATATCGCCAATCACTCATTTTTATAAACTTTTTATTATTTGCAAATGCATAAAATCAACACAAACTGCACTGATGGTAATAACTTACTAATAGCATTGATTTTAAATACTAGTATTTATAATAAATGCAATTACTTTATATAATATAAAATATAAAATTAGTATTTCGAAGAAATTCGAATCGATAACAATAGATTTCATATCGCCCGGATGTGGGCGAACGGAATGATTACGTTCCATAGCATACGTACGCGCATGCACAAGTCATCGTACGAATATTCGAAAAATATTTTTGTACATACACAACAATGAATAATTCTAATAAGCTGGCGAAAAATTAACATACTTCTAGTAATCCTATTTTAATTTTGAAAAATTATTTGAACTTATTACCCTCTACTCTATGTTTTGTAGGAAATAGATTTTGGATATTTTGGATAATTTACGTAGTACGGTTCTAAATAACTAAATTAATTTTTCAAAATTAACATGCACTTTAATGTGCTAACAAAACAAAAAAATAAAAAAGTATTTCCTACAAAACATAGAGAAGAAGGTAACAAGTTCAAAACTTTTTTCAAAATTAAAATTGGACTACTAGAAGTCTATTTATTTTTCGCCAGCTTATTGGTCTAAATGTATGAAAATTGTATTCGCTTAGAGCCGCCTTAAACTCATATTTATTTTAATACAACACAGAGCATTACAAAACTCGATAAGAAAAATCACTAAACTGCAATAATTATAAAAACTGATTCTATATTATATTCTCGATACATTACAGTAGACCCACACAGTTAGAAAAACCCGTCGATTACACGTTCGATAGCGTTATTATTACAACAGAAAAAGTCGATCGTATCTTATCTGACCACCGCGCAAGTTTCGAGTACAATATAAGTCAGATAAGTGTGATTGAAGAGTTTATCTATTATAAGTTAGTGTTAGTATATATGTATAACTATTATAAGTTGTTATGAATAATACCAAAAGAAAATATTATAAATTCATTTTATTTTATTAATCAATTCAATAAAAAATAAATTAAAAACAATGAAAATTAATACATTATTTTCAAAACATTAATTAGCTTGGCGGGCCGGTGCAAAAAGCTTGGCGGGCCGTAGGTTGGAGACCCCTGGTCTAGACCATATGCCTTAGAACTATCACCTACCATTATTTGTTGTAAATTTAGTAAGTCAAACCAATCATTAATAAGTTCAATAGTTTCAGAACACTATAAAAAAATAAACTCAAATTAATTTTTATATTATTTATGTTAGTAATATATATACTTCTTTCCAGTGTAGAGGCATCGGTTTACTCCCAAAGCGCGACAATAGATATTTCATAAGAAAAAAAATACCGTATATGATGTTAATACTATGCCACATCCTTTAATATGGTAATATGGAATTTCTTTTTTGGGCAATTGTAAACTTTCCCGGGTCTACTTCATTACTATCTAACGGAAACATACAAACTCTCCCGGGTCTTCAGTAATACTAATTTAATAAAAATCCTATAATAATAATAATGATGAAATAAATTAATGCATTTAGCTGCAATGAGCTATAATATTATAGTCAAAATACAAAAAAAAAAAAAAAAAATCTAATATAGGTACATCGATCACCTTATTCGGAGACTCGTCGCTAATACCGGCAACAAAATAATACGCTCGTATATGATCTGAGTGTAGCAATAACATTTAAAACAACTCAGGAGAGTTTACACATTTACTTCAGGTAAACATAATATTGACCCGGGAGAGTTTACTATTTTTAAAAATCGAGAGAGTTTACAACAGCCCTTTTTCCATAAAATTCAATCTATTGTTGTAGAATTCATTCATCGGTGTCATTGTTTTAATGGAGATATAAAAACAATTCTAAATTGTCAACTGACAATATTGATTGTGTAAACTATTTTTTTCATTTAGAAAAAACTAATTAACTAGTAAAATAAGCTGATATTCTACTATATATTAATAGTTATAACCAGGGCTCGGGACTTTATGCATTTGCATATTTGTTCGGGACGTAAATAAAATAAAACTGATCCGATACAAATTTGTGTTGTGGTGTTTGGAGTTAAAGTTTAAAAGTTTATTGTGCATATGTTTGCATATTTTGGAATTTTTTTCTACAAATGCATATTTTTAATATTTATTGATTTTTATTGCATATTTTAAAATTATTTTTGATTATTTTTTTCTTAAATCATATTTTTAGTAAATTAATCAATTTTATCTACATGATTTTGTCAGCAATAATACCGATAAGGCGATAATTAATAGCGTTATGGGGAACCCATTTTATTTATAGCTCTGAAGACAATATTATTATTATTTAATCTGTCTTTTACATTTACAGTATTATTTTGTTTGCCAGTACACAGTGATCGACGGACTACGATCGTTATCGTGTCAATGCATATATCGTCAATCGTTGTCGTGTTCGTATTTGTATTCGTTATTTTGTATTTATTAGTGCTCGTATTTGTGTTATAATATGCCAAAAGAAAAAAAAACACAAGTTAGTCGGTTAAAAAGTTTTATTTCAGAATTTGGGGATAATGTATTTTCCGCAGACGGAAGAGTTTTATTCTGCAAAATATGTGAAATTAAAGTAGAATATGAACGGCGATCTAGTGTAATACAACATACAACATATACAAACAGTTAAACATGTGAAAATGATTAAACGGAGGGAAATGTTCAATACAAGAACCCAACAAATGATTACACAAACTAATACAACTAAAAAGTCTACTTTCAATATGGACTTATGTAAAGCATTGCTGTCGGCTAACATTCCATTTAATAAATTATCGAACCAAGTATTTAGACATTTTTTGGAATCTTACACAGGGAAAGAGATACCATACGAAACAACTTTAAGAAAAGGCTATATTGATGATTGTTTTATTGAAACTATGCAAAAAATAAGAGAATATATTTCTGATCATAAAATTTGGATATCGATCGACGAAACGACCGATGCTGAAGGTCGATTTATCGCAAACGTGATTATCGGTACTTTGGAAGCTGAATAATCTGGAAAAATATTTCTTTTGAACACTGAAGAACTGGAAAAAGCTAATTATTCTACAGTTAGTAAGCTATTTGACAAATCTCTATCTATATTATGGCCAGATGGTATAAAACATGACAATGTTTTATTATTTTTGTCGGACGCAGCACCTTACATGGTCAAATGTGGTCAAACGTTAAATGCTTTATATTCCAAAATGATACACGTTACATGTACTGCTCACGGGCTACACAGGGTGGCTGAACAAGTACGAAGCCAATATGAATCTGTTGATCAGCTGATTTCAAATATCAAAAAAATATTTAGAAAAGCTCCATCTCGCATGCTTCTTTTTAAAACTGAGGCACCGGATTTACCTTTACCTCCAGAGCCAGTTATATTTTAATACAGTTTGTTTTGGAGCATCAAATATTAACTGTTATTGTTGTTCTGGTGGTTTGTACAATATCAGATATGATAATGGTTAGTGTGTGACTATAAGTATGACTATTAGGCACCTTGTGTTAAACTTTAAAGCATCTTGGACTGATTTTCAACATTTCTTTAAAATTGCCTATTTCAAGCCCCTTAAAAATTGAGTATGTTGTGTGGCATAGTCCTAATAATACGTATGAATTGTAATCATATGCAATATGATCACTGATTATAATAATTACTAATTAGTTAATGTTTATACACTTATTTTGGAATAATATTGTTCTTTTTGTAATTTGATAAGAAAAATAAATTATCTATTTACTTACGACTATAGGTATATTGACTAACCAATACATTAAAATTGTGAAAATGTCGTTCAAATTTTGTTAGAATTCTAACTACATTACTACAATGAACATAGTTCGGCTCGAATATAAAGATACGAATAGCTTTTGTAGTTTTGTTATCTTAAATACGCTTAATTCAAAGTACATTTATTGATACTATCGGTGAGACATACTTTTACAGTATCAATTTATTCATAATGAATTGTGGACGAAGATTGACAAACGCGTAATGTGACCAGCAGATCGCGTTATAATTTACAAGAAGTTATAATAATTAATTAAAAAAGTAAATCCAATATAACTAGCAACTGGAAAATGTTTAAATGTGCTTATTTAAAATATTGAATATCTTCGGTTGTTACTTGTAAGTTACTTGATAATATACCTTATGTGCAACATAGTTTAATCTTTAATAATTAAAGTTGTTACTTGTTTTTGTTTTTTTAATTAATAATATAAATATAACTTATATAACTTTGTATACTTGTTTCTTAGAGATAAATGATATATATATAAATCCGTTTTTTGTTAGTAGTCGTGACTCAAATAAAATTGTAAAAGAATTTCTATAGGCGCTTTTTAAAAAGAAAAAGCTACTATTAATTGTTACTTTCACCCACAACAAAATATAGTTCATGCGGTATTTCTCTGATGCCTTATCAATCACTTTCAAACGACAACAACTTAATTAGAAATATATTAACATCATAAAATAATAATAATTATAATATAATATATATACAAGGTATATACAAAGTTTAGATGCGCGGAGTGGAGTGGTACGGGGTTATCCCGCAAAATGTTTGTCCACTACCCCGCTTATCTAAACTTTAAATACGTATAACTCTTAAACTACTCGCCCTAAATTCGATTTTTATGTATCAAAATACTCAGAAAATTATTCTGCTTTGGAATATGAAATTAATACTCTGTTGTCATTCAAAAAAGTAAAAAACTTAAAAAAAATATAAGGATAAAAATACATATTTAAAAATATAATTTTTTAATAAAAACGTTGTTTTTTTAACAACTTGAAATCATGTAAAAAAATGTTTTCAAAAAACATGAATTCTTTTTGAAATAATGAGTGTACAATGATAAAAAAAATCACCTTGTATATATATAATTATTTTTTATAATTGAAACAAAATGTCAAAAATAAAAGATTTAAATGTTTTTTATAGAGAGTATAATCATTACATTTAAAGATGTTGGATCACCCTTTATGCTTTGTGGTTTTAGACTTATAAATGGAAGGTTAGTTTATGTAGTTCCCAATTTCTAATTACTGTAGTTTTGAATGTATGTACCTACTACCTACATAATATGATTTTATTGGCCTTTTTTAAAGTTACCTATGTAGGAAAAATATTTTTTATTTTTATCACACTAACATTCATTAATATATACACAATATACATAGACATTCCGTTTTTTAAAAATAGCCAAAATTCCAAATTGTTTGTTTAAACATCCTTAATATAATATATATTTATTCCAATTAAAGTTTAGATACTTATTATATATTTTAAATAAAATAAAATAAATTTTTGTTGAAGTATTACATTTTCTATATTATACGGGTTCTATACAGAATATCGAACGAATAAACGATAAACAATAAAACCTAAAAATAAAATGTTTATTGCGTGCGTGTGTGTGTGAGTGAGTGTGTCGAGTGTGTCGTGTTAAATTGATGATCACAATAACATCCATATCATATAATCATAGCAGTGGAGAGAACTTAAGGGCCCCAGGCACAAACTAATCTGGGCCCTTCTCATGCAAGGTATTATACTTGCCACTGATATCCAGTGACGTCCTTTGAAATGTATGTATCAAAGAGATAATGTAAAAATATTAAAAATTATGAATTTTGATATTATGTAAGTGTTGATACACAAACTTCGAGACTTAAAAATATATTAGAATATTATGCTTTTATTATTCATACAACCATTTGTTATTTTATTGTTATGTTGGTTTAAGTTTTGTGGTATAAGATATTTAAAAACAAAAGTCATATTGTAACTAACACAGTAACACATATAATGAACAAAGTAAATATTATATAAAGTTTCATTTTTAGAGTTTTAAAAAATACATATAATTGGTTTTCAATAATATAATAATATTATTAATTATTATATTGTATTAGATAAGATGGAAACAATAAGGTACAACATTTTGGCATTACTCTATATTATAGTCTATAGTCTATATAATATATTACTATAGGTACTCTATATCTGGTATGTCTTTTTTTCCCCCAAAAAATCAACTTTGAACGAAATTAAACTTACATTGAAAACAATAAAAATAGTAAAATTTGTCAAATAAAAATTAATTTTTAATTTGACTTAAGTAATAATTTATTAAATCATTTTATTTTATTATTTTTACACGCAGTTGTATTCTAGATAATAATTTAAATCAAAAATATCACATTTTTAAATCAATCATATTTAAATATAATAATTGTACAGTTACCTTTATTATGTTATTATAATTATAAATTTTAAAGACAACTGTACTAGTCGAAAAGGGAACTCGGATTTGGATCCAAAAGGTTCTATGTGTATTGTGTAAATTTGTAAAATTCACTTTTTTTAGTTATTTAAGCTATGCGTTTTACCGCTCTTTTTTCTAGCTAGTAAGGAGTTTAATACGTTAAGAATCAAAAAAGTTATTGAGTGCAAAAAATTTCTACCTATATAACTTCAAAATAACACATTTGAAAGCCATAGATAGAACTGTATTTAATTTATTTAATATTAATTTGTTCATTTGTTTCCTCTGTCTATCTCTCACATAATATAGGAACAAAGATATTCCATACCTATTACATATTTTATAAAGAAGAGTATTTCCTGTGCATTGACCGGATAGATTTTAATTATTTACAATTTTGAATAAATTATTATGGTAAAAATAACCAATAGTTAAAATAATTTATAAAAAAGTAAATATTAAAAATCTTTCCGATCAATGCACAGGAAATACTCTTCTTTAGTATACAGTATAACCTAACCTACTTATAGTCGTAAGTAAATAGATCATTCATTTTTCTTATCAAATTACAAAAAGAACAATATTATTCCAAAATAAGTGTATAAACATTAACTAATTAGTAATTATTGTAATCAGTGATCATATTGCATATGATTACAATTCATACGTATTATTAGAACTATGCCACACAACATACTCAATTTTTAAGGGGCTTGAAATAGGCAATTTTAAAGAATGTGCTATGCTATAGCCTATAGAGTTGTGTGAAAAATCTACAAATATAGAACACTCCACAGCTCCCACCGCGTTACATCATTCAGAAAAGCGTTTCTATAATTAAAATTATCAGCTTTATAAATCTACTTTAAAATAAAAACGTTAACGTATGCACCAAATATACAAATGTTTAAACAACTATATAAACCTACAGTACAAAACGACTTTAAAATTAATAAAATTAATAAATACAAAACATGGTTATAATTTATACTTATATATTATTCTAATATATTGAATTCGACTAGGTTTATAGGTTTATTACATACTTAATCCTAGTAGTTTTATTTTTTTTTTTCATTAGGCTTTAGAGCATCACGTTGGTGATAAAGATTCACCCTCAATAGCTCCCCTAGTAATATTACTCCTATGAATATAAAACATTAGTAATGCGACATTACGTAACATTTTATATCAATTGTATCCAAACATACCTAAATACATGGTTGTCAATTAATAGGTACGGTCAAATATATCCCAGTTTAATGTCGAGTTTTATTTAATATAATTTTCAAACGGTTCATATACGTGTGAGGTTATTTGGAATGAACTGCAAAACTGCCATGGTTCGATGTATAAGGGTGAATTAATATAGTTATGAAACAAAAACATCCACTACAATAATTATTCAACATTTAATATCAAGTCCACGTCTTAGATGCTGAATTGCTGAACACATGATAGTATTAAGAATATATCTAAAAGCATAAATCATCAAACACGTCACATTAACGAGTCACCTATAATACCAGTTACTTGATTACATTTAGTATCCATGCCATACGTATCTACCTATATGAAGTGAGTATTGAGGTCATAGGCGTAACTAGACCTTAAAGTTAGAGGGGCTTCAGCCCTAGAATTTTCATAATAAGTAAATTAAGTGGGAGGCTCTGCCCCACACCCCCCTAACACGTTACATTAATTGATTATAAATGTAAATTGATATTTTATAATTATAGTATTATATAAAAGTTAAATTTTCTTAAAATATAAGTGAAACTATGATAGCTAAAGGATTTTAATATATAACTATTACAATTTATAGCTTAAGCCTCGGTTTAGTATTAGCAAATTTATTTTAAACGTTTTCTTTGTTAAGAACGTTTGTCAAATCTCTTTTAATTTCTATAATAGATAACTTTGAAAATCTATTTGGTAACACGGTGTTGACCTTATGCAAGTGTTTATTCGACGCATTGCTGAGAATGTTCTTTCACAAGATGTGGAACTCGTTGGAACTGAAAGCGTTAAGTGTTTGTACAAAACTACACAACATGATACGTCTAACACAGGGCCATTACAAACAATAATATAGTTTAATAACCAAAAACATAAATAAATATTTTTTCAAGATATTAATAAAAAAAATAAAACAATATTTTAAATTAAAGTCTAAAAATGTTACTACTATTGGCGGGAGTGTGAGACTAGGAATTATGACAGGGGGGCTTGCAAATCCCCCCCTAGTTACGCCTATGATTGAGGTAGTTATATACTTATACATCGCATTATACTAAACAGATTTAAAAAAAAACGCACAGTTTAATCTGTATAGGTAAATAGTATACAAACAAACCATTACCTATACAAGTAGGTACCTAATCGATGTTTCACTGGATAAATAATATTTCAAATTTCGTGTTTTGAACTCGACGTCCACGCGCTCACATGGCATGCGTATACGTACTTATATGTATGAATATTATATATTATATTATTATTATACACGCCGAGGACGGATGTTTGTTACGAAATAATATCGCTTAGGAGGGGCTCCTGTTTGTTATATATATATATATATATATATATGTATATACAGCGCTGTCAGGTAGTTCATTATTATTATTTTGGATGTGACAACAATCAGTTGCCACTCGTATATTGTGTGTGTGCGAGCGCGCGCGCGAGTTCGTTTGTGTGAGTGTGTGCGTTAGGGTTAGGAGAAGAGAGGTGTCCCGACGAAATTGAAATTCGACACCGAAGTAGAGAAAAAAATAGTAATAATGATAATACACAAACGCACACACGTTTTTCGCACTGTTCGACGTAAGGGACGAATGCCCGTCCGTCTGTCTGTCTGTCTGTCTGTCCATTGTTCGTCAAGCCACCGATTGTGTGAGATCGTTCCAATATAATATAATATAATATGTACATGACGTATATGCATACAAATATACACATATAAACGTTGTTACATCGACGGGCCGGGCTCGACTGTTGCCGAGAGAGAGAAAGCTTTATGATTATTATTATTATTATTCCTAGTACCGATGAATTAAAATAGAACCCACACCCAGAATCGAGCACACGTAGTTACAGGACAAAATTGAAAAAAATATATTCAATTCATCACTATTATACGTGGATTTAGTAAAGAGCGAGAAAGGACTAAATTATTATTAGTCCCAGTATTAAATATAGTAATATCATACTAATTAATATTACCTATGTACTCGTATACCTATTATACATTTAAATTAATATAATTAATAATATACATCACGTTTTGTATAATTTACATATAATATTTTTATTATAATCTTGGAATTCGCTCTGCAATATAGTATAGGTTTCGAGTGCACTTTGTCGTTAAATAGGTCACTGTCACTGTATAGTATTGTTTGCATAATATGCTGAATTTGAATTCAATAATAAATCATTGAAATATTGAATATACAAAAAACAATTATGAGAGGAGACGTAATGTTAAAATCTATATTAAACTAACTTCCAAAACCATAATATAATATAATTAATAATTATAACATTATGATTCATGTATTATTGTTATTAACTTATAAATCAATATCAACATACGAGTACCTTAAAATGGTATAAATAGCTCAAAATTAGTCGAATTATATTGAAAATCTCATTATGTATTGTAAATAATATTATATATATAATTATAGACGTTATGGTAAATATTTTCAATTATATCTTATTTATGATTAATATTTTTTTACAACAAAATTACTTAATCGTTTACTAAATCTTTGTTTGAATTTTAAATATTCAATTTCGAAAACATTTTGTCTTTAAATGTCTATATTTCTATAATAAATAATTGTACATAATTTGTATTTGATATGAATTTTACATGTTAAGGCTTATTTGCTGAGAAACAAATTTTGAAAAAACTAAAAACAATTTCAAAAATATGCGAATATAAAATAAAAAGGTTTTTTTTGTATATAATTTTATATAGTGCTTATACCTTTATTTTTATTTTATGTTACAATATTATTGAAATAAATTTATTTCAAATGTATTAGTATTACAAATGTTACAAGTATTAAAATCACAATAAATAAAGTTATGATGGATATATTTATTTAATTTTATCCTCCGTTAGTAATTTGCTTGACTATCTAATTATAAAAAAATATATATAATTAAACACACAGTTTATTTTATTCATTGGTAGGTATACATTATATTATTACATTTAAAAGAAACGTATAGCACAAAATCAGCGTTGAGTTACTGTTATAGAGGAGGCACTCATAATTTACACTTGAAACCTTCTGAATTTAATTCCTATCTATATACGTTTGAGGACCGTAATATTTATATGTATTTTTATAATACAAGAATTTGTATACAAAGTATTAGCGAATTTCGGTTATTATCACGTGGTTTGTACGGAGAACACACGTAAATACGTAATGGCATTATCATCGTATGCGTTGTTAACCAATTTTTCCACACAGTTACACAACAAAGTACATGAAAAGATCCCTTGCAACAGTCCCCATATATTTGGACCCTCCGCGGTTCTATCGTTTATGCTCTAAATATATATACTTATCATGATGTTTTGAATACATTAGCAGGGATAAGGCGCTTAATGCATTCTGATTTAATCGTAACAAAATCAATTTACCGCACGACAGTATACAAATAGTACAATAACCAATAAAACGAATTACGAGTTATACACACTTAAATATTATTAATATTATATATTTTAGATAAAGGCACGAACGCGAGAAAAGAAAGACAATCACTTTGTACTAAAATAAACCTCAGATAATATCAAGAGTGAATAGGTGATGATGACGTATACATTTAATATTCATAATATATATTATTGAGATTGTCTATAAAATAACTATTAAGAATTATTTAATACCCGTTTTAAGCGGAAACCGTGTAAAAACTTAAGATCTTTAAAGATCACAACAATACAATTTAGCCCAAATGATATTTTTTTCCAAACACACGAACGCGAATAACCAAAATATTTTGCAGAATAATCGAAAAATTGAAAAATTCTGGAAATTTTTCAAAATAAACTGTATAGTGTATACACTAAAAAAATAACAATACAAATTCGAAATTTTAACAAAATTAATTACGTTTTTAGTTATAAATTTTTCATTATAAAATGTATATAGCTGCAAAGACTACCAAATAATATCATATTAATTTCTATATTATAAAATATGAGAGTCATTTTTGCTAAAATAAAATTCCAACCTACCACATTACTTATAGCAATTTATAAATAAAATATTCTTCTTGGAAATATAAGATAAAAAATTAAACGGCCTGTGTTCGAAATCGTTTTTGTCGTAAATTCGTAAGCAATATATAATATATAATTGAATTTAAATTTAAGTGCTTATCTTTAGTCTACTTATCATCTATACATTAACTTGAATAATAACGGTTAGGCTAGGTTGCCAAATAACTGTACTACTGTAGAAAACTTCTGAAGATTGATTTGTCTTCTATATTATAATACAAGCATTAATTTGTTCAGTAAAATAACTTAAATATGTATTGTGTGAATATCGACATTCTAAAATATTTTTCTGGAGATTTAAGAGGAAGTTATATTCGCATGTGTTGTCTCTGTCTTACTAATGTAGATCATAGCAAATTTTCGTTCATCAGAACACATTTTGTGATGTTAGCTTTAATATTAGAGTCAATTTACATATTATCAAACTTAAAGGCAATAATGTTATCTAGGGCATCTCATAGGCTTTTATTGGTATTCTAATTTTTAAACGAGTTACGAGCATTTTAAAGTTTTAATATTTTACATAACCATAACTCAATTAAAAATTAAGATATCAATAAAAGCCTATGAGATGCTCTAGATAATATTCTTACCTTTAAATTTGATAATATGTAAATTTACTTTAATATTAAAGCTAACATCACAAAATGTGTTCTGATGAACGAAAATTTGCAATGATCTACATTAGTAAGACAGAAGCAACATATGTGGGTATAACGTCCTCTTAATAGAAAAATTAAAACAATTGGTTTGACGTAACCTGCAGTGGCACCGAAAGTTGTTTTTGCTTATGGCAATGTAGTATATTATAACAATAGTTATAAAAAATTAATAATATAGTAATACCTAATTGGAGAATTTTTCTGTTAGTATTATACTTCTAGACAGGTGTTTAAGCTTTAAAAATGATTATGTCACCGTCGTTTTAAAATATTTCGGCGCTCCTGGACATACCTACTTATACAAATTCTTGGAAATGAGATATTACAATATAATAGGTACATTCAATATGATTTTTAAGCCATAATCTTAATGCGAAGGGATGGTCCGAACCCCCTCTCCCCTTGACGTTCGCCCTAATATTTTATATACATCTAAGTATTGTATCCACCGCCTTGCGTGTACATAATAATATAATCGTATACCAGACACGCTGATGGCAAGCATCTGCTCACCGCTGCAGCGTAGAGCATACACAATATATATAATAATATTACGGTGCAGGATATTTTGTATACGCGCCACGGACATGATTGGCCCGATATAAGGAGAATGATTTATTACGCAATATTTGTGGACGATAATACGTACACGTTTAAGATTTTTTTAAGTAGACGCGCGGATGTTTTCTTTTGCGTGGCAGACGTATAATTCAACCGCGATGGCATTTAAATAAGAGATGATGGCTCGCGAGTGTAAATGGCGCGTGGAAAGGAAAACACCGTCTATATCTACCGCTGCAGCCCCATTACATATATTATGTATATTAAGACTTACCGTCCAAATGGGGTTAATATAGCAATGCGTCAATGTCCGCGGCAGTGTCCCGTAGTATTACGTGTATATAATCGCATACGGGGTAAACAAAATGTTTACGTGTCGGGAGGGCGATAAATTTCGAGTTCGTTAAAACCGTGGCGGTGCCGGTAAACCGTGCAACATAACCTATATATACGCGTCGGCAACGATAAATTTTAATTTGTGCGAGTTAAAAAAAAGATCTAGAATGTCTTTAATTGCGAAAACGCCACGCCGTGACCGCGTGTAAAAAGTGACCTGAGACGAAACGAAATATGTGTGAGAAAATGGAATGAGCATAAACAAGAGCTATAGCAGTTAGCTTTTGAAAAAATAAAAAATACTTAAACATGATAACTACATTCTACAAGTGTGAAATGGTTTGTTGTGATTTACAGGCACCCTATTATATAAGTTAGTGACAGGACACAGCGCAGGATTACGCAAGTAGGTGCGTATATTATTCTTTATATTTTTTTCCAGTTCAAGTTCTAATAAGAAATGGGTTATTTTTAATTTTACATAAACGTATGCCTAAAATAAAGTATCTACATATACCCATAATAACCAAATAATTGTTTACTATCATTATTATCATATATTATCACACAATTCGGGAGAATTAATAAAATAAATAATTATGCATACTATTATATATAACGTATGTCTATTAAGACAAATTGTATATTCGACTATGATATATATATTATACAAAACACACATCCTTCTTACATTCTTATCTTTATTCTATAATATCTAATAATAAAAACTTGACTGTTACGCAAAAACAATATTTGTAATTGACATAACTAAATTGAAAAAAACCAGTATGACCCGTCTGACTTTAAACGTTATTTTCAATCTTGAAAGAAAAATATTGAATATATAATATTTTGAAAATAAATAGTAAATAGATCCTAGAACTGTTGAAGTGTTAACAAATTACAACTAAAATATTTTAGATACCTTATAATTGGAAGAAATAAATATTATGTTAAACGTGAATACAAATTTCCAAACTACCAACGGAACGCGTTTTATGCACCTATGTATCATACACCTACATATAATCAATGATATTATAATATTGATAGGTAATATTAAATTATTCGAAAACTTTTTTTTTAAATTTTTTTATAATTTGTTCGTATATAATAGGTATCTAATCTACCATCTATGTATTGAATCACATTAAAATTGAAATGGCTACTTTTTCTAAAATATCAAAAAAAGTTATAACATGTTAAATCAAATGACAATGTTTACAATGTTTGAATAGATTTTGTTTAGTAAAAATAAAAATGTATAAGTAGCTGTTTTAATCACTTTTTAAAGAAACAAAATATTATATCGCTATGATATTATTATCTTCGTTGGGTTAATTTTTTTAGATGCCGTCACAAAGTGCTGACTGGTACCGTTTTTTTTTTTGCTTATAAGGGTTAGATGTGATTCTATTCTAACTCGAGTGTTAATTACTTTATCTTTTGTTTTAATGTAAACAGTATTTACTTATTATACTTTATTATTAAAACATTTTCAAAATTTTCAATTTATTAGGAAGCTTTATGGGGACTATGAAAATTTTGGAAAAATCTATTTTTGTAATGTATTTACAAAATCAAATATAAATTGGTACGACATTTTAAACATTTATGTTTGTATTATTTAAAAATGTTATATTTACGTTCTTTAAATACCATAATAATTAATAACGATATATGATTCAGTCCTACCTTATAATTAGTGATTAGGACTTCCTCTCTGTGACTTCAATACGTTTTAATAATTATCCTTTGACATAGGTTTTTTTGTATAACTATATCATTACTATAATTCTTCTTGTTTACTGTGAAAAACCTATCAAGTGGTTATTATATAGTTGTTTCTATTTCTTTGCATGCATAAATCAAAATGTATTTCTACGAATATGAGAACTTCCTGCAAAAATAATATTTTTTTAACTTTGAAAATATTTTTTTTTGGTAGGCAAAAGGTTAGCTCTTTATGATAATCATCATAATAATAATTGTCAGACGACACTTCTTGTAAATTATATAGGCCGCATGTGTTTACATCCGAAAACGTATTTATAGGTATAGGTTTCACGTTTCCTACTGGAAATTGCATTTCAGTGTATAGTCGAATGCTGATACTGAATTAGGTCAAAAGTTAATTTTTATGTAAATTGTACATAATTTTAAATCAAGTATTGATATGCATTTAAAAACGTTAGGGTTTAAAGCTTAATAAATTTTATGTATACATATATGAATTAAAATTAGGTATTTCGATTGTCTCAAAACAAATCGTATTGATCACAAACCGGAAATAATTATACAGTCTATGCGTATAAGTGTATAATTGATATTAGCTAACATATGGTTTGTATCATATTTGTTCAAGTCACTATTGTTTTGTCTCTACAACCAAATTTAAAAACAACTTAAATCATCACAGCTTAGAATTCGATGACATTTATTTAAGATTGATAACTATATAATATATATACATATATTATATATACAAGTTTTATTTATATTCACCCCTTCATAAAATTGTCGGTGATGAGATACCGCGAGAGTGTTCTATAACTATAAGTAACCTAATTTATTTTGTATAGTTTTAGAATCTCACGGAGAAAATTCCAATAAGTTCCGTTTGTTATCAATAGATAGTAGGTACTAATTGATATACCCACTTGTAAATGTACATACGATTATTGTACCTACATAATAATGTATATAATTTAAACATTTTAAACTAAGCCAACACGAAACCCTATGTGTTTTTACATAACTACGTACATAATAGTACTTATTCTTTATATATATTCAACACATTTATTGCCTCTTAGCTCTGAAAATCCTGGGTTTTATAAAACGCGTTTGTAGTGATTTAAAGTTTTTGGCTCTTTTAAAGTCTATACTGCACTTTAGTAGTTTAGTAAGATTTATTTTGGATTATGGAACCCTCGTATTATGAATATTATACGTAACTCAAATTAAGAGAGTGCTACATACATTTTTTAGTTTCGCCGTCTGCATATTAAAAATCAAAAGAATATCTCTTATATCTGTATAAAAATAAGAAAATATTTAAGCACAGACTATTTCATATGTATTTATTGAAGTTAGATTTTTGACAAAGTCCGTCAAAATCGCAAAAAATTATAAACTATTTTTTAGTTAAACATTTTCTTTTGTATCTAATTTTTCAAAATTTAATACAATATTCCTCATCTTTAGTTAATATTGGAACCATAAAATCTAAAAATATATGAAGACAATTATTTTATATATATAGACATTTTAAATTCCAATTTAGATGAAATTACTTATTTTAACGATAAATAACGATATGTCAATTATTCCGTGGTAATTTAAGAACTATATAGTAAGAGTATATGTTTTTTTATAGGTATATTATTGCGGTTATCGTCCGCTAAAATAATAATAATAACAATAGAAAAACAAATTCTACCTATTAAACCACGAGGCGATGCCTCCGCGGCTGCGGATCGCGCCGCTTATTATAAATATAATATAATATTATCACGGTCGGCTGTCTGTCGTCCCGCGTGGACGATAACAAAATAATACTGGGTAATAATAATATTATATTATGTGTAATACCTACGGGGCTGTTTATGGTATTTAAGGCGGTGTCCGGAGGAGATGTCGATAACGTCATTGGCCGTATCACACGTACACACGCGCATTATTATTATTATCATCACCGCGACGCGTTCTATAGAAACGAAGAAGAGAACAGAGAATAAAAAAAAAAAAACCTACCATCTACCCCGGTGATCATCCCTTGTAGAAATCCTGTCGCGCGGGGATTAGCGATCGAACCAATGGGCCGTGTACCTATGTACACGCCATACATATATACAGATATATATCAATAGGTGTGCATGTGTGAAAAGGGCGCGTTATCACATCACGCAATCGTCATCGTAACGTATTATTGTTATAATAACACGTATACGTATATATCTATACAACCCACCTATGTATTATATTGTGCTCACATAATAATATATAATATAATGTGTGTGAGTGTGAGTTTGTGTTTGTGTGTGTGTGTGTGTCCATCGTGCAATAGTTTCCGACGACGACGAATTATATTATATTATTGTGTTATAAGTACTGTCGTCGTTTTGCTGTGCCGTGGTACATTCCCCTCCCCCCCTCAACACGGTTATATAGCCTATAGGTGTAATCCGCTTATGTGCGTGACGTCGAGGGTGTAGACTGTATAGTGTATATATAGGAACTGATGATCTTCGCGTTCGTCGTAGTCGTCGTCCTCGTCGCCCGCCCGTCCATCGACCGTTGACAGGTTAGGCTGATTTTAGTTTTTCTACACTTGACCTGATTCTGCCGACATATCAATACGTATACACGGCGCACAGCGAGCGGCACACCCTCGGCACCCTCACCTCTTTGCTACACGTCAAAACTCAAATACCAATATATTCACGTTTATAATTCACCGTTCGTCTTTTAGCAATAAACTTTTAGAACGGCCAATATATGGGGAGATTGCCGTGCAGGCAAATGAACGGAAAAAATGCACTGCAACCTGATATAGTACTCGAATATTTCATATTATATTTCACTTCGATAATACTATTGCGAGCAGTCGGAAAATTACTAATTAAAAATAGCAGCCCGTTTGGATTAAAATTGTTTTTATAAGATAATTGTCACTTCTCATGTATTACTAGCTGCATAACCTTTACTTCGTCCGGAAAAAAATTGACAAACATAAGATATATGCTATAATGGTGTATCTCGGTTTTAATGTTCAGTGACTCAGTTCACGAGCAAATCGGTATCGGTGTATCTCGTTTTATGAACTAATCCATGCGAGATAGACAATCCACTTGTGGCAATTCGGATATAACAATATCAGTATACTTTTAATTGTGGTTCAAACTATACTCTTTAAACGATTTTTTGATATCTTTATTATTTGAAGACAGTATTTGAAACTTTCGTCAAATTTGGTCGAGCAGTTTTTATTACATGTTTATTATGCATTTTAAAAACAAACCACTAATTTTTTGACTAAAAATGATTTCATAGTAAATTAATAACGCATGGTAGGTAATCTATACTATTTGATTTAAAAAGTTTTTTTATAACTAATGGTAACCCTATAATCTATATATAGTATATTATAATATATATATATAAACAAAAAAATTATTCAATTTATATGAGTCAAAACGAAGTAAAGAACACTCATCAAGACATCAAGTCTCATAGAATATGCATGCAAAATTTAATGCAAATTGGTTCAGCAGTTCCATGTCTATAAGCCCATAGCCCAATACAATATATTATAATATTATATATGTATGATGTATATAAAGAATGTTTCTTTGTTTGTCCTCTATAGGCTTAAAAAATACTGGACCACTTTCGGTAAAAACTAAAAATTATATCAAACGACTTTTGGAGAATCGGGGAGTGTTTATAGCTTATTTTACTTAAAGATATAGGATGGATCGCACGTGAATTTAGGTTTAACTAACAACAATCTAATATTTATTTATTTCTTCAAATATAGTTGCAGATTGTTTACTATTATAAATAGTAGGAATACAACAATATTTTACAAATATATTTAAAAATAAAAACAATTATAACAATCACCTTTATGATTCTCAATCATAATTTCTTTTTTAAGAGGGCGTCACACCCGCATTCGTTGTCTCTGTCTTACAAGTAAGTAACATAGCAAATTTACGCTCAGCAGATCACATTAAATTTAGCTCCATCAGATTAAAAATTAGAGTGCATCGACCTATTATGAAACTTGATGGTAAAAAAATTATCTGTGTTTGCATGTTGGTTTTTACGATTGTTCAATTTTTTAACAATTTATGCGTATTAAGTCATAGCGTAAATTAAAAATGCTCATTACTCACTTAAAAACTTAATAACCGTAAAAATCCAACATACAAACACAGATAATGTTTTCACCATCAATTTTCATAATAATTCGATTCACTCTAATTTTTAAATTAACGGATCTAAACGTGATCTGTTGAGCATAAATTTACTATGTTACGTACTTGTAAGACGGAGATAACACATGTGGGTGTTGCGGCTTCATGATTCTAAACATATTTTTTATAAATAGGCAAAATGACTAATACTAATCTTAACGATTTACATAATTGATTTGCGTTAGCTTTTAAGTATTAGTTGAATATAATATGTAATCCAGTTTTTTGTATTATAGTCAAAAATATTTCTAGAAGTTGAGAAGTAGAAAATCATGAAATTAAAATTAACCATTGGCCATTGCAGTTTACATACTTTACATAAAAGGTAGAATTATTATTAAATACCTTATGTTATTTATAATATATATTTATACGATTTTATTTTACCAAACACCAAGTATAGATGATCACATTTACTAATTTTCTTGATGACGATTATTATTTTCAATATTGCTTAGTCGCTTTTTAAGGCTTTTTATCTGCGCCCATGATGTATATTTAGTTTGTAAGTATATTATAATACGCACGTTATGATATAACAGTACTATGTTCTGGGATACTGCTTCAACGCGTCATTACGTACGGTTGATTTATCGCAAAGGTCATTAGAAAGTAGAAACTGCATAATATTTTATATATATATATCATTCGCCAACTACCGTCATGAAATGTTACCCCCGATAACCACGTTAAACGAACAATATTTATAATATAATAATATATTATATTATATATAATTGCGTGCCGTCGCGGCGGAGTCTTCAGTCTTGGACGGGTCCGTCGGGGTTGTCTTTTCGACCGACACGAACGCATTACTGTAGCACGCACACCGTTATGATATATATCCATAACGGCAGTCTGTATACAGTAGTTGTGCCGGCACGTTTTAGTCAAAAGGATAAACAGTGTCGTTTAACAACACACACGCGACGG
This sequence comes from Rhopalosiphum padi, assembly GCF_020882245.1. Lineage (NCBI taxonomy): Eukaryota > Metazoa > Arthropoda > Insecta > Hemiptera > Aphididae > Rhopalosiphum > Rhopalosiphum padi. Next base: position 45,430,729 of record NC_083599.1, read on the forward strand.
ACCTGAAACACATATTATCAGTGTTCTAATTAAACAGACTCGTGTGTAAAACGAATAAATCATAACTGCGAGATATGCGCCGCGCACGTAATTACCATAATATTATTAAGTAGTGTCGGTTCGTATTTTACATATGTGCACGGCGTACGCCCACATTATGTGCACCTCGCGGGTAGAATTTGTGTGTAGCGATGAGCAGTACTGGTGTACGGCGAACATGACGTCGTAACGACAAGATTACATTAAAACATTAAGTAATAGTAATATTTATTTATTTTTTTTTTTTAGTCACCAGTTGCAGCTGTGATGATATCTGTGATAATTAAGTGTCTAGTGTGGCGCGTTACACGCGATTTATGGATGTATTATTATTGCACGTTTGAGGTGTAAAACGCAGCGATCATAATTCGTACACACAAATTCAATTACTCTAGACTATATTATGTACTTACGATCCGTACGAAAAATGTCTTGAAACGTATAGAATGTCATCGAATAAAAAAAGAAAATTCTGTAAAAAAATTGGTAAGAAATCAAACGTTTATAGTCAAAACATAAATAATATGACGCGTATAATAATAATATTTTATAAAATTTACTGTCTCATTGATTGTCAACATTATAACGAACAAAAAAAATCAAAAGTTGGTCTTATTTATTTGCAAAGAATTAACTAACAAACGTTTTAGAAATGATGGACAAGTTTTATATTTTTGATCTTGTGAAAAATCCATGTCAACACATCATATGACAATATCATTATATTAATTAACATAAAGAAAATTATTATTCACCTTAAGAAAATTAATCTAATCACTTATCAGCTACATTATTTTTTGAATCTGGCGGTAAAATAATGCACTAAATATTATGTCCAGTTGCAAAATCTAATAATTTTTCTTAACTAGAAATTTCAAAATGAAAAGTAGGTAGATATTAAGTATTAAGATTTTAGAAATTAAATTATTGCGTAGGTATTTATTTCTTTATAAATTATAACAATTTTCAAGAAATTGTAGATAATAACTGCATACGACAACATGAATATCGTGTTGAAGCGCTGGAGGGGATTTGCTCCGTAAACACTTTTTTTTTATTCATCCCATTAAGTGCATAATGTCATAAAATGATGTTACTGAGAACGCCTCGCTGATTATATATAGTACATTATTAAACCATTGTTTATATCTATAATCACAGACTACATTATATAAGTATAAAGATAATTTTATCTATATAATACAATTTAAATGTAGCAAATTTTTACTTTTTCGATTTTGAGCAGAGCGATTTTTTCAGTCTTTTAGGGGCAATAAAAATTCTTAAATTTTCAATGTAAGAATATCGAGTTCTTAATACAGTGTACTCTCGCGATTATCCGCGGATAGGGTTGCAGGGCATCCACAAATAAGCGAATTCCGCGGATAATCCGAAAAATTAAAATTACGAATTAAACATATCAACAATTACTAAAAAGTATTAATATGTATTAAACAAGCGTACCTATTGTATTTTACGTTGTTATCGAGTAATTGGCTATCACAACCAAATTAAACCGATAATGATGTATAATATAGAGATATATATTATATATATTTTTGTATACATAATAATATATAAGTATGTATATGATTCCGCGGAAGACAACGGATAATCCGCAACGCGGATAATAAAGAGTACATTGTAGTTGGGAAAAACAGAAAAAAAATTAAGAATAAACGGGAATTTTTTAAATTTTCAACAACAGAAGAATGTTTAGCACATTAATCCAATTTATGTATTTCACATTGACAACAAGTAAGTCACTTAATATCGTGTTTGCAGGATAACATTTTGGCAAAATTAATTCTCAGAATAAATTATCTTTACTTAAAAAATCTTTTTATCAATTAACAAACGACATTGCTATCGACAATCTTACAATTAAAATTGTAATAAAGTCTATATAGATTCAATATTATACGAAGAATTGCAAATCAGGAAGTGGTCAATATTTGTAAATCGCGGCGATCGTTATAATAAGCACTGTGTAACCTAGAACAAACTACCTACCAATATGTCCAAATTTTTTTTTACGATTAGCAATTTGTAATTTATAAATTATTAATTAATATTCACAATTTAAGCTGCATAATGTAAATATATTATTAAGAGGACGCTACGCAGTAATGTGTTGTTTCTGTCTTACAAAAGTACAACATAAGCACATTTGCGTTCAGTAAAACCGATTTTGCGTGTTTAGCTTTAATTATTTAGTTCCTGCAATTCAATACCTATACAGTCGGTTACGATGACTTGCATCGATTAGAAAAACGGAACTATTGGTAAGGGATCAATGTTTAATAAGTAATTATATTGCCAGAATAAACTATTGTTATATAATAGTGATATGAATAATTAAACACACAAAAACTATCAAACGAAGATACGTGACAGATAATAGTTAAAAATGGTAGGTACCTATAAACTTGTTAAATTAATTAATTAAAATTAAAATACATTTTTTCAAAAAAAAAAAAAAAATGTAAATATTTATCTAATAAATAGATTTATACTACTTGGTTACGTTACTGGTGTATGACAACTATTGGTTCACTCAAAGTTACTCTGGTTCCCCCATGGTACCGCTCAACATCCTCTATATTTGCATTAAATTTTAAATACGCACCTATAAATTCAGTAGATGTGGTGAGACGTCTTTTTTATTTTATAAAAATATGCACTGTCGGTCTTTTAAATTTAAAAACATCAGCAAAATTGTTTAATAGGAATAGACTTGATATTTAAAATAATTTATATAATTTACTTATTTAAATAAGTTTTACTTTTAGCTTATGTGAAATTGTATTTATATTATGCAAAGTCAGATATTTTAAAAATGCTTATTTTTATCCTTATGTAATTTTGTTAATGTAAGAATTTAAAAAAAAAGTAGGTAAATACTAGGTACGTATATTATATGATATGCTTTATTACTGTTCTTTGGTGGCTCTCGATTTTTAGTCGAAAAAACAACTCACCCGATCTTCCCCACCTATGATGACGCTGTTGTGGGTCCTATAGACATTGTGTAGACAAGGTTAAAATGCGATACCTATTACCATTATGTCGACTAAGAGCAGTTTAGATAATATTATTTGTATATGATATTGTAACTTACATGCAGGATAATTCAATTTATATTAAAGAATGCAATTGTTGATTGTTTAGTATATTTTTTAATACACTTATTTTTTATTATTAATATATTTTTTTTTTTTTTTTGATAGCTTCCGCAAGCATTTTTAATTTTATAAAATTATCTGTAATACACAATTAATAACCATCAATCAAAGAAATGTTGTTCTCTAATATGTATTCAAATATTTGATCTGTGAATAAAGCACTATGTCTAGTCCTGTTTAATTTGTTATGATTATTGTTTATGAGCCATTGTAGACAGTTGAAATTATTAAACAAAGTCTCCTCTAAGTGTAAGAAATTATGCCCGTAACTAAGGATGAGTCTGTCTAATAATTTAACAGATACTATTTTGATACATATATTAAATAGTATAATGGCTTTGGCTATGAATTCGATAAAACTGTTTAAAAAGAAATGTAAAATATTTTATTTTATTAAATAAGTTTAATAATTCGTATTTGATTCTAGGTACAAATTTATGTATTAATTATTAAGTATTTTATGATTTACAAGTTAAGAAATCTATTTGCATTACATATCAGAATATGTATAAAAAACAACTTACCTCGTAAATCATATTCCTGTTAATTTTTTGGATTTTTTAATAATTATTTTTTTTGGATATAGTATTCAGTATTGTTGAAAAATATTTGATACATTTTAAGGTATTTAATTGCATATTTTTACTTTTCAAATGTATATTTTATCCGTGGTTATTATAAGATTCGAGTTCTATAGTTAAATTATTCATTCAACAATGGTGAGATTCGATATTTTATAATTTAAAAAATATAAAATACATTTATAAGTATATGCTATCAAAAGCACATTTTGCAATTGGTAGTTTAAGTTTATTTTTAAAAAATGTCATCTTGAAACGATCTACCGACGTCTATATGTATTATTGTTATAAAACAAATAATCAATTATATTCATTAATATTTCTTGTGTTGATTATTTTATTTAACAAGCAACAACGGAATTAACTGTTATGTAATATATATGTGTATGATTACAATTTATTGATACGCAATATTCCTACCAATGGCAATGCGATGATGATCGATAAAAACATTTTTGACTAAAAAAAACGTCGCGCGCCGTTCAGATGATATAAATGAATATATTAAATAAAAATAAAAATATTAGGTATGTCGTACGCGAAATAGATATTACAAATTTCCTAATAGTTAGCCCGTGTATCGTGTGATTGTATACATCAGCCGGCACTGTTCGTCATTCGAGTGAATATAATACTATAAATGTTATATTCAAATATAATATATTTAAACGACGTATTGCCATATTAAATAGGTATACATAAGTAGTTGCATCGAACACGCACACACAAAAACACACACGTTTATCTGTAGAGAATGTCACGCGGATGACATCCGACACGTCGGTGGCGTACGCGCAGCTCGTTAAGCGCGTGCGGCAAGGATATAACAGCAGCCCTTTTGACGGCGGTCGCGGGGGACGAGGGCCGGGGTGCAGGGTCGCGAAGGATATAACATAATATTATATATTATATTTTGACGGTCCTGTGTGCGTGTAAATATTATGTATACAAGACGATTCACCAAGCATGCTTATTACCATTTTTGGAAATTTTGAATATCATATTTTCGAATTCTTGAGATTTTTTATACTACTATTACAACTTAAAAGTGTCCTATGACGATATAAACTTTTGTTTTCAAATAAAAACTTCCTTTTCTGACTGCAAATATGTGTATAATTTTGATGTACCTGATTCAAAATTTGAATGAGTAAATTCTCAGTTATTAAAATATTTATTCTAAGAATAATAGTCCTTAAAAATGGTTTTACAAAAATAAAAAATAGTTACATACAACTAGATCTAGTTTGTTTATTTTTTTTTTGGATAATTTTTACAAATTTTAAGTATAGATAGATTAAATAAATTACTTTAATTTTTAAGTCACCTTAGCCCCCATATCTTCCAAGCCTATTATCCTTAAGTTGAATAACTCGAAAACCACTCATTTGAATTTTGATTTTGATATGTTAAAATGTTTAACAATAATTATCCGTTAAATAATTTGCAATAGAAAAAGCTCTTGAACTCTTATTTAAAAACAGACGTCTGTATCTCCATATAACGGACACTCTTTAAAAGTAGTAAAAAAAAATCTCAAAAATTTGAAAATATGATTTTTAAGTGTATTTAAAAATTCCAATAATTAGATTTTAAGCAACTGCATTATTTAAGAAAAAATTGGTTGAGCATGCTTAGCGAATCACTCTGTATACATATAGGTACTGTGCCCGCAGCCAACGATGCGACGACGACTTTTCCGTCGTCGTCTGGGCAGACAAACACTCATCGCTCGGCAAGTCCCGATCGCCGTCTTCGTAGTATTGTCTATACCTATATTAATATCATATTATTAATAATTATAATACTAATATGTCATTGGGCTTGTCGCACAAGGCGTGTGCCGCTCACGACGATATACGACGGTTTTGACGGGCGTTCGTCATCGACGCGTCGGCTGTTTGTTGGATCCATTCCACGCTGCAGCAGCGCTGAACAACAATAATAATTATTATTATATAGTTATAGGTTTAATCATGTTATGAAACAAAAAACCGAAATCGCGGCGGTGAACAACACAAGAAGAAGCGACATTGACGGTGAAACTGCCGCCGCCGAGAACAAAAAGATTTGTGAATAATATATTACTTTAATATCGTATATGATATGCTGCGGAGGAAAAAAACAAGTGTAAAAATATCACAAAAATACTTTGAAAACGTTTATTAATAACACACTATATTTTATATGTACAATAATACGACGTAAAGACATATGAAATTATTGAGATCAACAGATGGTTACACACGGAGCGATTCAAACACGCGCGTCCGCGTTTTTAAAGTAGTCGCGATTTAAAAAATTTGAACGCGCGTTAATTACACGCTAGCATGTAAAATCGCGTCAAAAATCACGTTGCGTACCAGTTTTTCGGATTTTTCCCACCAAAATAAACGCACATATAGACATTCGAAACTCATAGCTTAATTTTAGCGTTCAAATCAAAAATCACTCTCACGGACCCCACGAAGAACTGCACGGTTTCTATCGCTCACCATTTCACTTCCACTGCACTTGTAACTCGAAAAGTGTTTCTTCAGGAGCATCCAATAAGCTGTGTTGCCTCAAAAATGCAATAGTAGTCTACTTAGTCTCCTCATTCGCAGCTTCAAATTTATAAAAATCGTTTAACATCAAGTTAGGCGTACATACAAACGTAACAACGGATAGTTAAGCAGTAACGAACGAATTGGGTATTGGGACCGACTATATATAATATCTGACCAGTGATAACAAAAACATATCATTTGGTGTGAGAATACGTGCAGACGGTTTCATTAATATAAGAATAAAAATAGTTGAAAACAACATTTTATATGCAATATATCTGAGTAGAAATATATATTATGTGAACCTCGTATATACTCTATGATTCAAAACCTAAATTTTAAACTCTCTCTCAAAAAAAAAAAAATGAACTACTTTCATAGATTTTTGATATTCTTTAAATGCTGTAAAAATACTTTTATAAGAACCTTATACTAAATCGTCAAGCTTTTAACCGCAAACTGTTATCTAACATTATTGAAAAAGCTAATATATTAGATACTCTCTTTGTTCAGAATTTAAAATAGGTATTAGATATAAGAAAAATAGGTATAATCTAATAACAATATTATGAATTCGCTCAATGTTATAATATTATGATCCAAATCGAAACAAAATTATGTGTATGATCTATAAAACATACTTGCCAAAACAATTTTAATCCTTATTAATAACAAAATATATTTATTTTTATTTTTCATAGGTCTAATTATTACTCATTGTTTTGTTTTATCGGTGTTATTTGTTACTACCTTGTTTATGAAATATCATATAATATTGACAATAAAATCATGATTAATATCACAATTTTCTCTGATGGGTTTTTAGTTACAATCACAATAAATTAATGAATATTTGAATCTTCATTTTATAAAAAATTCAAACTCAAGTTTAATATAGATTCGAGTTGCACCTTAATGTACCATTTTCAATTATGATGTAAATTGCGTTCCGTGTATTTTTGATGAATGTGTAAATTTTGTCCTAGGTATTTTTAAATTTTAAATCTATGTTACAAATGTACAACCAATGTTTGTCTTTCCATTTTGTCAGACTTAGGACTGTCAACATTACTGTTATAATATTAGTATAGTTATAATATTTTGTTAAAATATTGATTTTTAAATTGTGAATATGTTTTATATTCATTGTTTATTATTATTTTTATTAACTAATTATTCATTTATTCTTTTTAATTTATAACTTATAAGAGCTATATTGAATCAGGTAAAAATTTGTATTACAATTACTTCACAAATTCGATTTGAGTAATTTGTTTAATTTTCTAATTCTTCCGTTTTTAGAATGTAAAATATAATGAATGTAATATCAATGCACTCTTTGTTATGTATATATTCAATATTCAAAATCTATATCTCGGGAGTGAAAAAACTCGCGGGAGACTGCCCCTATATGTCATATGTATATACACTTTTTATGGATAAAATATAGACTTTACTATTATCTACAATCGTGATTTATAATAATAATTGTGATTACATTACAAGTAGGTATTATAAGTAACCAATATAAACATTCGGTAATATCTTAAACAACAATACCTACTTTTCTATGTCCTAGTATTGTGATATGCATGTTTTTCGTGATAAATAATAACCATAATAATAATTTTATTTGTTTATCAGCTAAATAACATATCTCAAAATAGTCTCCAAAATAAAACGATTCTAAAATATTTCCACCTGAAGCCCAAACCCCTCCTAATAAGTCACTGATTAACCATACAAGAGGCATTTACATCACCTTCTCGATGTATTAAATAATTTTGAAATTGTTTTAATAACAAATACACAAATTAATATTATGTTAATAATTTACATTTGTTAGTACAAAATTATTTCCACATTATAATTCTTTACTAGAACTTTGAAAAAAATATGGGAAGGCTACTTAATGAAATTATGAGTGAACAAAATAAGATATAGATTTATATTTTACGTAATTGGATGGTGCCATAGTGGATCACTATAGGCACTAAGACGGATGTTTTTTTTTAAGCGAAGATAAATCATTGCTTTCGAAATCCGATTCTGAACGGAACATGGTTTACTGTAGCATATTTAATAAGCAGTTTGAATAGGACTCCAAATGGAAATGTTAAGTAGTCGTAAAGAATAATTTCCATGGGTAATTATTTACATGTAGACGGCTATTATATACTGTCTATTAGGTATAAATGTATAATACACAAAAATATTTTGAGTATATTTTCTTATATTGTACTTCTTACATACAAATAGCTTTACTCTAAACTACTTTTAATTATTATACTTATATTATTATTACATATTACATTACCATCCCTTCATTTTGTTAAAAACTTACAACAGTAGCAAATTATTAGATATCATTCTGCTGTATTGCCTGTATTGTATGTGTAAAGTGTGCCTTTATCATTGTGTAATGTGTAGGTTACTATGGTAATAAATGTGTTAAATTTAAATTCAACCATAAATCATTGCATTCGAAAACAGTTATTTAACAATTTACATTTCTGAGAATATTTTATTATACATTTAAATTTCCATTAATAATTTGTTTTTCGTAGTGCGGAAGGTTAAATGTCTGTTTGCCATAAAAAATCGTATTTTATGTTAATTATTATTTATTAATTATAATATACATTTCAATTAATTTGTAACTTTTCATGATCGAAGAGTCGTTAAGACACTTCAACATTTCAAACTAAGTATTTTCGATATTTTTAAATCAACTAAATTAACTATATATAACAATTTATATGGTATTTTGTATTAAATTTGTAAGCAGCTTTTTTTCTCCATAAACATTTTTATCATAAATTATAAAAAAAAAATTAAAAAATCTAAATGATTATTTAAAATCTTAAAACTATAGTCTTAAATATTTTTAAAATCTCATTATGTATAAGTGATAGTTTAAATTTAGTTTAAATTATAGAAAATCAAAATTTTTCGACAAAGTTTAAAAAAATGTTGTTTACGTACATTATAATGTAGCTCAAGTTTTAACTTAATATAACTAATATAGTAATATATTATAAGTTAAATAATCCAATGTCATCAAAATTGTAACTATAAAATCGTACATAAAAAATGTACATCGCTTAATGCTTTATAAATCTAGATTAAAATTTTCAAATTTAAGCGATTGCGCATTTCATAAACATGTAAAATGTTACTATCTATTTTGAATACTCCTTTTTTTTACTCTTACTCAAAGCTGGTTGATACCTATAATATTCTAAAACTCTTAAATCTCACTAGAACTATAATCTAGCATGGAAACGTTATTACTTATTACTTTTTATTTGAATTAATACAATAATTTAATAAATAATAAATTAATACTACACGATTTATCTTTTTTTTTTCGATTTATTTTTTTTTGATTTATTTCTTTTTGATTTTTTTTTCCTGAATAGTTTCCTAAGGTATTTATATGGACCCAAAAATCTCCTAACCATTGTACCTCTCCAGAACGCTTGTATCCTGGTGGCCATTTTATTAATATAAGCTTCGTGCCTCATTCGCTCTTCGTATTTACGTTTACGTTCTTCGAAATCATTTATTGTGATTTGCAGCAAATCGCAGACTTCATTTATTTCTTTTATTGAATCAATCATTTGTTCTTCTTCGGATTCTAAAGTCAAAGTATCTACATCGATAGCGCCGACTTGTATATCATACATTCGTTCCCATTTTTCTAAAATAGGGCCTATAGATGCTATTAATTTGGGGAATACATCATTTCTCGCTATTGATGTGCTATCCTGTTGTATCGGCTGACGGAGACGGTTGGCTTCTTCTTTCAGTAACTCGTCATTCTCGTTCAAACATTGATTTTCCCACGCCTGTACATATTTGGTTTCTAAATCTATTAGTTGCAAAGTTTTCTTGTACTTCTTATCCAAATTGTATATATCCGATTGAATGCGCCATTTATCAGTCTAAAATATATTGAATGAAATACAATTTATAACTTAAGACTATAATACTTAAAACTTTATTTTTTTAAATAATGAATAGGATAATTGTCTTAAGGCACGTGTTATTAAGTTTCTTTGCTCCCCACTTTATCATATCAACGTCAAAATACCCCTAATTAGTTATAAATAATCGGTTGGTATATAATTGCAAATTTAGTACGATATTTTATTTTTGTATTAATGTTCATTACTGCAAAAGTTGAAATTGAAATGCCCATAATAAAGATATTTTTCAGAATTTTTAGGTTGATATTAAAAAAAAATTGAGGAATCTTGTTTTACATTTACAAGTTTTTTCATCGAGCAAAAAAATTTAAAATTAATTCAAATATTTTTTAAAAATCATTACGTATATAAAATTATAATTTAAGTAACAGGTACTGGAATATTTCCCAATTAATATTTTTTCAATAAAATAAAAATAACAAAATTTGTTCGTGAATAAATTGTTATTATACGTTTGATATCTATAATATAGTAAAAACTTGAACTTAATTACTTATAAAAAAGTTATATGTAGTTTTATGCTGAACTAGATTCAATTAACTAGGAACCTGCATTTTTAAATGACCAACAGGTAATAGCAGAAAAAATAAATAAATATCACATATCATTACAATATAAATACATTCATCGCTCCGCTTAAAATACAAAACGACATTTTAATATTATCTATAAGTGTCATGAACTCGTGTAAGTATAATGTACTTTGTTTTTTAAAGATTATTGTAAATTTCTTTGTTAATTTGATAATAATTATTTGATCATTTTTATTTATGATAGAAATTAATTGCCCTGCGGCCTGCATACAGCCAATCACCAAAATTTCAGATAAGCATTTGTTTCAACATGATTTCTATTTAGGTATTATTTGCTAGATGGGCGTAAACGTTTTTCACCAAAAAGATCCTCGCCCGTTATCACCATGGCTGTTTTCCACCAAAGGTTATATTCCGATTTCCGCCAAAAAATTACAGATTAAATATTATGATTACCTAGTTACAGATTTGATTAACTTAACTCATGTAAACTTGTGCCGCTTGTGATGGAGATTGGGGATAGAGATTACTACCAAGTTATTATTATTATTATTATTTCATTGCAGCGTTATCCACGAATAATTGACGGGTTTATTGTTCGCTATCAGTCTGAACCTGTCGGTTAAACCACGGTCTGGGACAATGTAAACGAAAAATTTAAAAAAAATGTCCATAATTTCGGAGAATATTGAAGTGATATCATTTATAACTGTGGACATATTATAATACTAAATAATAAACAATGTACAATAATTTTAAATTTATACATACTTATACATCTAAAAACGGCGAGGTGCTATACAATAAACAATGCGCTACTAAAATATTTACAAAAAATAATTAGAAGTAAAATAAGATATAGAATATATAATATACATAAAATATATATATGTGAAAAAAAGTGAGGCGCATACATCTTAATCATCACTGATTGACGGATTTAGATTCAGGGGTTCTCTAAAAATATCTTAAATAATTTATTAATTTTTTTTTGTCGGAAATCGGAATACAAGCTTTGACAGAAAACGGTCTTGGTGATAACTGACAAGGATCATTTTGGCGGAAAATGGAAACCTCCTGCTAGATAATACGCATAATTTATAATAATATTAAATACTATATAATAATGATAATAAATACAGAATTACTACTTACCGGACTGTGGGGGTACTTAGTCAAAAATATAATTTAGTGAAAAAAAAATGGTTATGGTTATGTAGGTGTCTATTTGCGTGGCATAATTGACTTTTATATTCCCTAGATAAATTTAAAAAAATATATAGGTACCTTACCTACATATATCATGAAAAAAATAATGTTGTGTATAGGTAATAGAAAGTATTTTATATTAGGTTTTTTTTTTTTTAGTTTATTCGGTTATTCTTCAAAAATTTACTACCAAATAATCCTGTGATTATTTTAAAATTAAATTAAAAATATGTTACTCAATTCAAAATGAGTTTCCGACCAGAGATAACACTTTCGTTTTTATTTAAATTTTTTTTTTACCAAACTAAGTGTAAAATGTCTTCCTCGTCATACTCATACACTCGACAGTTTTAAAAAGAATAACGAAACCATATTGGCCCACGACATGATGACGACTGAAAACCTACGAATTACCCGAGAAACGAACGGCTAAAATTGAATAATGAGGGGCTCATTCCGCCCCACCTTGCATAGAATTTCTAGTATACGTATGTGCAATGTACATAATATATCTAATATACATATATGATATACAATATACATCTATATAATATACGCGAATATTTCCTAGAATTGTCTACATAAAATTTTAATTTTATTTAAAATTATAAGTAATTACGTTGAAATATTTCCTGCGTTCCTTTATCGTTGTTCGCAGAACGTCCAACTCATCCCGATTGTACGCCAAATCCGCCACCAGTTGCTGTTCCTCGCGCACCGCGTTCAGCATCGACTCGTTGACCAGGCGCAGCTCGTTGAACGTACCGCTCGACCACAGCTCGCAGATGGTCAAGCGGAGCGTGTCCTGTACGAACGCCAGGAACTTGGTGACCTTTGCTCGGTGCGGCGTAGTCTCGATAACATCACTGCTGGACTCCTCGTCGGTGACGGAGACGATAGTAGCAGGCCGGAAGCAGTCCCCTTGGCGCAGCATTCCTGTCCCGTCAAACGCGTCCATCATGCCGATCCGGCTGACCCATAAGTCCAACACGCACGCCGCTCCAAACGCCTCGTAGACGGTCAGGGTCGACGAGCCCATCATTCGTGGTTCAGCGAACGGATCTTTGCCGTCAAGGCTGTAGTCGAACGATGGCGTTTCCCGGAGGTCCGTTCCGACGTATTCACCGAGATCATCTGAAACACTTTCCGCCGACAGTCGCTCGTTTTGTCGGCACCTATACACTTTTTCTCGACAATGGTTGGTATTTAGGGGGACCGGGGCTAGTTGACTGGTTTTTTTATACTTGTATATTTTTAATACTTCGAATTGTGTTACTTTAGTAACTCTCGAAATACGCAAAATAGCTCACTAGCGCGTAACAATTATATACCTAATCAATTTAAATTAATAACTAAATAAATAATTTGTAATTTACAAAAATAAAAATAATCAAACCGATTAGGTATTAATGGAGAAATAAAAAATAATATTAAAATAAATATTAAAAAAATATATATATATTAAAAAAAATATTTTTATTGTTAGTTAATACTTAATATACCAATTAGTTACAATTTTCTACCAAAAACCACCCACAAAGTTTGAAATTGAAATACTTTTAATGTCCTAAAAAATAATGACGGACGAAAAAAAAAACCATTAATAATAAGCGAACTAAAATTGATAATAATTTGTACATTTAAATTTTCTGGATAAAAAGTTCTAAAGCTTTACTAAAATCCATTAAAAATATAATTGTACCATAATAAAAATAAAGTTGATTTTGCTTTTAGTACAATAACTGTGTAAAATTTTGCTAGTTAAAAATAAAGAATCAATTTTTTTTCGTTTTTCAAAATTCCATATTATTAAACCGCGATCGTTAAAAATACCAAGTAAACAACAATATAAAGTACACCTTGTTTATAACTCGCCTAATGTTAATAATAAATATAGACAATTCAAGTATGGATAATAATTTTTACAATTTGTATATTTTAGTTTTATGTTATTGTAATTTTAAATTATTATAGTAAATTAATTTCTAACTATATTTTATTTTGTCACAATAATTATTAATTTTAATTTATTTCATGTTAGATATTTATCTACATTCTACATATAGAAATGTATAAAACAATATTCCAGTCCAGAAAATTATAAGTACCTCTATTCAAATTAGTAAGAGAGGATGATAATTTATGATTTTGATAATTTATAATATTCCACTAGAGAAAAATGGTCTGGATTAGTTTTTTTTTAGTTTTTTTAGTGAAATATGTTTTTTTCCCTTCTAGATCTGACCTTTTCATAAATTCCAAGAAGTATGTCACTGTACTGGGTCAATATTATATAATATTATAATAGTTACGGAAAATTTCATAGAAAAATGTGCTGTTATATACTCACAACTCGCATTTCAGTTCATTCTCTTCTAGTGTATTTTCATCGTAGTTGTGGTCATCTTGGCTATCGTTATAATTATCATTATCGTCGTCGTCGTCGTCATCGTCATCATCAGCGTCTATGACGTTGCCCTGGATCATGTCTGATGTCCACACGGTCTCCACTACGCCTTGTTGAGATTCTCTATTGTTGTCTTTGGCCTCGGTGGCCAAGTCTGTATTTACAGCGGTGGTTGTGTCTTCGACGGGAGTAGTTTCTGACGCGGCTTCATTTTCCTCCAACGTGTTCGCAGCCTCTAGATCAGTATCTTCAGGCGATGACGTTGCGTTTTTGTTTTCGTCAATATAGTTTTCGAATTTCTTCGCGACGTTTTTCCCAGGTTTCACGTGCACTTTTAACAAATTATTTCGAAATTTCTGAAATTCCCTCTGATTCCTGAGAATTTCTGATTCCCGATTTAACTGAAACTCCATCTCACTTATTATGTACCTTCCACAGTAGTTCTACAAATGCATCCAAATATTATCACATTTTATAATATTAACGTATAGTTTAAAAATTAAATACGTAAATAGTTAGGTGTAGTGAGTAACAACTCGTGAAGATGGTTGCCATAGAGTTCCTTCACAATTTATAAAAAAAAAAGTAAAAAGTGACTATAATTAACACTCCCGCAGCAGATATTTAAATTTATACATAAAAGAGGTATGTAATGCAGTAGTTGGAATCTTCTAATTTCTTAGTGATATAGGCCGTGCAAGGGGGTTTAACCCTCCCCACCTCATTGCCTTTTTACATCTAGGTCATTAACAGCTATTGATTGTATTGAATTAAAAAGAAATTACTTCTGCAGGCACTTATAGTATAATTTATGAACAAAAAATTTTAATTATTTAACACTTTTCAAATACAATTTTTTCAATTAGTATAAATTTAATACTTTTATTATTTATTTTTTCAGTACCTCTTCAATGAAGAAATTTTGCGTACTGGCTTGATATAGTTATACCTAGTTCAAATGAGATGTGAAGCAGATACAACAAGCCTATTGTCTCCTTTTATTTAATAGTTATTTTTTTAATTTGTATTAAACCCATAAAAGATCTTGAAAATAAAATAATTAATAATAATACTAATAATGACTGAATTATAATAATATTGAATACACAATAGCAGATAATGCTTATATTTTGATATGTGAAAAAATCAATTTATGCAACTATATAACTGTTACATTATCAAATACTTAAAACAACTACAACACTGTACCTATTGACAACTTTTAAATATTTGTACCTATATAGTATCAATGTATACCAGCTACCTATACTTAGAACATAATACGTATAGGGCCAACAACTAAGTCATATTAATATCACGAATAAATTACATGTAAATTATAAATATCTTGCTGAAATTAATGGTTTTATACAAGTTATAACTTAAAAATAATGATAAATATATATTATTTACTTTAACAATTAATCATATTTTCTATAATCATTCACTATTAAAATAAGAATCTATTAATCCAAAATTTGTTGTTTTAACATTATAAATTATGTTTTTATAAATATGTGTTGTTGACTATTTAGTATTTTATAAACATTTTATAAATCTGTACAAACTAAACGTAAAATATACTAGGAATATTAATTAATATATTAATAATAATAAATATAATAAATTTGCTTATAAATAATTTGAGTCCACATCAAAATGACATTTATTTCAATTATAGAAGTGAATATTTATTAAAATAAAATAAAATAAAATACTTAAGTATTCACATGTTTATTTTATATTTTAAACTGAAAGTTTTACAGAGTTTAATTAATAAAATAGTCTATCAGCCTATATTATTAAGTGTATTTTATAATATATTAATATTGCTATTAAAGTAATTTATTTTACGATTATATAATTTGATATAATAAGAACCCTCTTCATTATTCATATTAAACAATACAGTTATTGCAGTATATCGTCAAATTACACTCACGCGTGCATTATAATATACATATCGCAAGAATTCCAAATAGTAATTAATCTGAAGTCTAACATAGTGCTTACACCAAAACCATATTTCAATATTGCCAATGCAATAAGTACGATTATAATAAATAATAATATTTATTATTTTATCAATCAATAATTTTAAGGCAATTGTATTATACTGCAGTACTACAGTTGTATTTATATAATATATTTACAACACCTACACATCGCTGTCAATGTATAATTTTTAACGTCATTGCCAGTTTCTTCATCATCAGTTAAACTACATTTTTCAAAATTAAAGTGAAAAATATATATTTTGTTTGTATGAGTTTTATATATATTATAATATAATATGTATAATATTTCTATTACTTATAGAACTACTTAAATCTTAAAAGTACACTAATTTTCAAAGTGTAAATAAATACGTCACGTTTTCGTTTGACATCACTTATGAGTCAAAAAGATGTTGTAACTGTTGTAAGTTTGATGATTTTAAGATTCTAAAGAGGCATTGCCGCATTGGTATGATACTAGGTATGAAAAATCAATAAATATTGTAACTTTGTTGGAATTTCTTCTATGGGTACCTATTAAATAATTCATTGATATTCAAATAATTTATAGGTTTATTCTTAAGTTTATAAATTAGTAAATAACTCATCATGGCAAACTAATACATATGGTAATTTAGTATGAGAAATATAGTTTTTACATTTTAAGACGTCCAGCTTATTAGGTTTACAAACTATTAAAAAATGTATTATCTTAATTCTTAATTAAATACTTGTATAAAATTGAATAATTTCAGTTTTAATAAGAAAAATAAAACAAAAAATAAGCTCGATACAGATTTGATATAAAAAAATGTTCATATACTGCGGCAAATTCTATATTATACTTTACAATATAATTCTTCGAATTTAGCAATTGTTTGTATGTGACAAGTAACTGGTAAGTAGATAACAGTTTCAACTCTATTAAGTTGATAGTTATAAATAAACATTCACGTTCAATTTTGGTTTCCAAAAGTGGTACTCACACCCCATACCCCAATACCTTCTTCTTCTTGTTATATAAAACACCTATATAATCTATGTCTTTATTATGTTTAGTTGCAGGTATTCCCAAAACACAATATAATCATGATGGGTACCAGACAACTGTTTTTGCATTTTACCATAACGGTACCTCGCCATTTCGACTGGGTAAGCCAAGCGCATTTTATAATAATAATATTATATATGCGTTCATGTTTGGATCAATGATGGTTTTACCTATGTATGTATATACATATATACATAGTGAATAATGATAAAATATTATGAAAACCCGACATCGTTTATCCGTTTGATATAATATAGCTGTACTCATAATATATATACTATATTATATGGTTTAACGATAAGAATGCTGGCGAACGTTGTTGTTATGGCATTTATATTATAATATAATAATAATAATGTGTAGTAATAATATTCGCACGGACGAATGAGCCTTTACATCGCGATGTCAAGTTGATATAATAATAATAAATTCAAGTGCGAATTTACGTTTTTTTTTTTCCGCGGTTAGTGCCAATAATACAATAGCGTTCTTTGGTTCAGCACACACCGAGTATAATACATTATATTATTATTATTTTATTATTATATATATAGTGTACTATATTCATACAGGAGGGACCGCAACACGCGGATGCCGACGTAGTCCCCCTCAATCTAATTCACACACGAGCACAATTTTAAGGTAGCGAAATATCGTCACAAAAAAATATGTATATATATATATATATCATTATTATTATATTAAACATAATAAACGACGGGTCCCGCACCTGTGCGCGCACGGCGAGGACACAATAATATTCGTCCGACGAATTTCGTCGCGCATTTCTTTTGCGTTATTGTACGGCGGCGGTAGGTGGTACGCGCGTCTCTCACCAGCTGTCCCGTATGTAAGATTTCACACCACCGCTGCCGCTCGAGGACCCACTGCTGATTTTGTTATTTTTGCAATGAGCTTGTTTACAAACCACCACAATGACACGAATCGCGACAAAATGGCGTATTGTCTGATGCGGGATATGTCCCGCGGGAACCCACGTAGTGTCGTCGTTCGTCGTCGTTGTCGGCAGGTCAACAGGTTTATGGTTTATCATAATATTCGCATTGTGATGCCTGCTGCAGAACAGCGTGATTATGGTCATACACATTATGGTAGGTACGAGCACTACATTGTATGATAATATTATAATATTATAATATGTCGTATTGTACCGGCATTTAATCTCATGTGTGTGTATGACAACAGTTTGTTGAATCGCAAATAAATTTAGTTAAAAGATGCTTTAGCGCCGAGCAAAATTATTATTCGGCTCATTCTAACTTAAAATGTTTCTTATCAATCAAGATAGGTACAGCATTTACAAATATAACCAATGTATATGTATGTAAGGTGTAACAAGACTATTTGACAAATTTCCATTACAAATGTTACTATATTTGTTAAATAGTCCTGTTAAACCCTGTATATATATATATTGGCGGTTACAATTTACAATTTAAAAAGTGATTTAAAAATTGCTACTTGCAGACTATGGAATTACTTATTATTGTTATGGATATCCTAAATAAGTATTTGTAGGATATAAAAATCATCACAAAGAGTTGCTTTTAAAGTTTTTTTGTACAAAAATTGTTCAATATTCAAATATAAGTAATTTTTATTTGCATAATTTCTTGCATATTATCACTTATTAAATATTAAACAGCATTTTCATGTAAACTTCAGAAGTTGTACACGAAATACATTTTAATAATCATCGAGTCTGTTTAATCCATATAATAATAATGCATAGCTCATTGAAAACGTTTAATGGATGAATAGTGCAGATTCGTGAAATTCCACACCAGATGAAAGTGTAATACCCGCAGAAGTGGCGTGAATATATGTTTGAGCCACTGAAGTAGCTAAAATTATAGTTACCGAGCCACCCCAATAATATGTTACTATGCGTATTGTGAAGTATAGGTACTTATTAGTTATTACACTTGAATATATATATTTTTTTTTAATGAAATTAATAATTGTAGAGAAAACAAACCCCTTAATCACTGCAATGACATTTACACGGGACACTCACCCTTCCAGTCAATTAAAATACTGTGGGGCATTTACACTATACTTGATAGTTGACTCCTCTGACTATAAAAATACATATACAGGGTGGTTCACCATGCATGCTCATTGCTCATTATTCACAATAATTGTTTCTTTAGGTAATTTAAACTTATTTATACACTCTGATTTGTGGAATATTTAAGTATATTTGTGGTCTAAATTTTCAATTTTTAAATAAGTAACAAGTTATCTGTAGTAATACTGACATCTTTTTTTTTCAAACGAGAATCACCTTTTTATTTATAAATTTTTAAGCGAGTGGATTTTTTGAAAAATATGATTTATTTATTTGTTCACTGAAAAAAAATTCCAATTACATAAAATAAAATATAATGACATAACATAATGTACAAGTAATAGTATTGCTATATGTACTATCGTACTAGTATTTGTATGTAAATAGGTAAATTTAAATTCTTACAAGTAGTTTTATTGACTATAGATTTTAGATCCAAGATAATATAATTGAAAAATATATTTTTTTTTTTATTATTAAAAATTATTAATAATAATTTTATTATATTATTAATCTATCAATATTTTACAATTTTAAAAAAAATTCCCGATAGTATAAAATATATACTAGATTCAATATTAAATAATTTTATATTTGTGTTAAGCAAGAACAATTATCTTAACTATACATTTAAATAATTTAGGAACTATCTATAGCGGCTATATATATAGGTACTTGTAAAATTTTGTTTTAACGATACATCGACGTTTTCAATAAATTCAGCTGCTTATCAATCTATAATAAACTAGTTTGTTAGTTGGTTCTCAATAAAATGAAGAAAGTTTGTATCGCCGAAGAATACTTTTTGAATAGTATAAAAAATCTAAATAATTAAAAATAATAATCCATAAATTAGGTACATACAACCTACTTAAAATTTCCAAAAACCAAAATACGAATACATTTATTTTATTAAAGGAATAAATGACTGAGGAATATTTGTTGAATCTAAATTAAATAATCTCAAAAAAATATAATATATAAGTAGGTTACTAATCACATTATCATAATAATATATAATATTATGATATGCAAAACTGATTAATATCGGAAGAAAGTATGATAAATTGATAAATTAATTTGGAGCTGGTTATTGAAAACCGTTGATACAATAGAACTAACAAAATTTCTGATAAATTTACAAGCCACAGTTTGTTAATTTAACATAATATTTGACAAATATGTTTCGCGCTGATATGAACTTACTTTATTACATAGATGTATTGTGTGAATCTCTAAAGTAATATATAATATATAGGTACTTCAAATCGGATGACTTGCAGGCGTGTTTAACGTCTAGTGTATTAATGCGAATAAAGCACATTCAATATATTCAAGTGAGTACCTATGTATATAATGTGTTCTTCGAGTTACCTACCACGCTATTTGCCGTATATTATATTATTGTATGTGCACGAGGTACCTACTTGCGCTTAACATATTACATTATTATACATATATATATACGATGACGTGCAGCACATTGATTCGAAATAGTTTGTATAACGCGTACATACAGTACAATATATGTATGGAGGTTCCTACAAAAGCAAAAACTACGGTGATTTAAATTTCGCGAATTGTTTTTTGGTACATTATAGAGGTAGGTACATATTATGTCCTTTGAGAGTCGGATTACCGGGATTCCGCCGCGTTTCGATTGAGGCCCCCGCGCGTCGTCGCGCAATCGAACCGAATAAAAGGGTCGATAT
This sequence comes from Rhopalosiphum padi, assembly GCF_020882245.1. NCBI lineage: Eukaryota > Metazoa > Arthropoda > Insecta > Hemiptera > Aphididae > Rhopalosiphum > Rhopalosiphum padi. Next base: position 45,452,076 of record NC_083599.1, read on the forward strand.
AATATTATAATATGATGTGTAGCCGGTGCTTTATACAGCCCGTACTTATATAAGTGGCCGTTGTGCGTTTTCGTCAACTCCCGCGCTGCAGCCGCGCCGGTCTCCGCAGTGTATACGAGTATTATAGTACATAAACACAGCGCTACAGCCGAACCCCACTATATAGGAAATCCGTTGATTCATATATACACACACACACACGCACACACACACACACACTACTGCACCGGTGGCGAGCAAAACATATTGTTATTACACGGTGACAATATATATAATGATAATAGTAATCGGCCGAAATTATTATTATATACACTGTCGTCGAGTTTAATTAGCCGACTACTCTGCGCAGTGTGATATGAACCGAACGGGGACCTAATTGGCTCCCAACAGATACAATAATGCACAGTCATCAATCACGTTACACCATATTATTATTATTATATCTATACATTACACCGCATTGAAGGGACCGTTTTTTTTTTTATTATTATTTTTCGCAAACTTGCCAATTACTGCTGCGCGCGAATAAAAATGAAATATCGTGATGATGGTTAAAGATTTTAACCCTGCTATGACAAAAACCCGAGTATATAATTTTTATTACACGTATGATGTGTAAGTACACCACATAGTACACGTTATCCGTATCGATTTTTCACAGGACGAGTAAATAATAATTGTGTGCTTAATGTATTCGTCAACAATGTACGCGCATGTACATACTATTGTGTACGTACTATTGTTATTATGCGACCCTCAACATCAAATTATACTAAATTATTGCGGTACATTCAGCATTAAAATCGCGGTGTTCGTCACGAATAATATAATATACAAATATCATATGTTTTAAAATGCTGAGTTGTTAATTTGATGCACTAAAATACTGTTGAATAAGCATACACTCGTGTACTAAAAATTTGAAAAATATGCTCTACAAATTCGAAATTATAAAAAAACATGCAGTTTAAAATAAAATAAAACTAATTATTTTAACTACACATGAATAATAAAAATTGCAACTTTTTTAAGCAATAACTAAGATAATTTTTGACAACCTTGCCAATTCAAACTTTTAAAATATCGAAAATATTTTTAGAAGTATAATCATAATGATATAAATGATAATATACATAATATACATAAATACATAATCGCTCAAGTATTCAAAATATAATTTTGTATATAGGTACACTATTAGTGATTTAAAATAATTTTAATCGAACTTAATAATGTCTAAATGCATTAAGTTAACTGTCCTCATACCCAAAGATTAGAATAGTCTATAAATTGATGAAGAATGGAGGTGTCGCTATTTATTATCAAAACGATTATGATGAGTTTAAATATTAAACGTTCGCCACCTTTTCTACTATTAAACAAACTATAGAAACAAAATACTACGAAACCCCATGAACAAAAATTAGGCTGATCTATAAAAACCATAGCGTGGCAAAATGAGTATGACATTTTTACAAGAATGCTATTACGATGTGCAAATGACGACAAAAAAATTCAAACAAGCGAAATTTATCTCGTCTTTATTTTTTTTTTATACTATTATTAATTTTGTTCTCGTGCATTAAACTTTTAAAATTACCAGTGACCTGATGAGTTGATATATTGCAAATCCCACGATGATAAGAAGCGCCGCAGCAGCTGTTTTTTTATTAATTTTTTTCCGTGAATATGTAGGTTATTGTTAATATATTGACGTCAAACTGACTTCAAAAATAAACGGTGACTACTATAATTCATATCCACAAAATTGTTTTCTAATAAAACGTTTAAATTATGTATACTATATATAGTATCAAAAACATATATTCACAATTATTTTTCTTAACTTTTCGAGAATACTTAGTAATGTATTATATCTATATGAGGATTTTTGCAACAGCCTTTAGCAAAATTGTTTATTAACTACACTCCATAAAACAGCGAGTTAATCTTTAAACATTATTTATTTATAAGAAAGTTATTTAATTAATTAATTTTATGTTCAAATCCAGGTATATGTATTATGTATGTAATTTAAGAGACATTAAACTTAAATGAATAAACAATAAGCTATTTGACTATAAAAAACTTTTAAAACGTGTTCTTAAAAACTAAAAATGTATATAAATAAATTGTAAAAAAACTGTAATAATATTTAAATACAAACAATTTAAAAACTAATGTTCAATGAAGTTTACGTAATATTTATGAAAATTATATTAGGTAGAACATAAATAAAATCGTTTGACCATATTTTTAAATTAAATAATAGTAGGTACCTATCTATAGAATTTTTAAATTACAATATAATAAGAAGCAATATTTATTGCTATTGATTTTTTATTAAACGTACTCTTGTTTTTTAAATGCGTCATGTGTATCGTGTGTGTGTGTTGTGTGTATACTGTATACCTACCTACTATTATGTTATATTTATATTTATTAAACCTTATATTTCCGAGCAGTAAATAATCAATAAAATACAGATTAGGTAAAGTCTGTGTGTGTGTGTATGTTTGCGCAAAATCCCGAAAAAACACCAAGAAAAATAAGAATAAGGAAAAACGAACAAACTATAATTACATCAATGAAAAAACAACAAAAGATTCTTAAAAGAACCAAAATATATTAAAATATATTCAAATATGTTTTGTTGTCATGGAAGGATCAGTTTTCAAAATACTAATTTTAAAATACGATATAGTATTCTATAGGGTAATTATCTCAGATAATTTATCTGTATTGTTCGTGGAACATTTTCAAGTAAAATAATTTATATCTTCATTGTTTGCAATATAAAATATGTATCCTTAAAAAACTTTCTTTTTATTGGTTTTATTAGATTTAAAATTGTCTGTTTTACATAAAAGTATTGTTAACTTAATACTAAGTTTGAAAAGCACACTAAAATATTGATATCTGTCTGCAACAGACTAAATATTGTTCATTAAAATAATAGCACAAATAAAGATAGAGGATGAAAGAAAGTCTATACACACGGAATTTCTGTCATATAAATTATATTTTACTCTACAATATACCTACATATTATATTTTATTAAAATATAATAAAATCTTAAATCATTTTATAACATTTAAATGAAATAATATTATTGCATATTACGTATTTTTTTTTTTTATAAGTGCTTATTCAAAATATGTTTTTCATCATTTGCTTTGGTATCAATTTATTTCGTTGGTTTTTAATTTCTTTAACCGTTAATAATTTGTACAGCTTTTTTTATTGTTAACTTTGTTATCGGACAATTTTATTTCCAATATTGCATTTGAAAAAAAGATAATATTCAGCAACATGTGTGGCACTAAACTGAGTTTATTTTTTTTTCAAAAAAAAAAATGTAATTACAGAGATGATTATCTAATATCGCAATGCAGCAAAAATTTTAAATGCATTTTTAATGTTTAAAAAGAAACTATCAGAAAATGTTTGATAAATCAATTGCGTAGGTAGTAGGTACATCTGAGATACAAGAAATCTTACAAATAATTATTTTACGTTAAATTTAAATTTATTTTATTATTGTCTGTAAATGTATTAACAATAATCCAAGAGCACAAAGCAGATTTACATTTTTTGGTATATTATTAACATCAAATAAAAGCGTAAAGAGATATTTATTCTTCATTTTAGATTAATATTATAGACCGTTTTTAGACAATCAGCATTATACCAAATATAAAATTTAGTTTATTTTATTTCTATCGAAATTGAAATATTAACAGTTTTATGATATTTTTACATATTTGTATCACAATATGATATCAATCATTTTATGATATTTATTTTTTGTTTTTAAATTAAGTGGAGCACTTATACAGGTGTATTGTATTTACAATGAAACATTTCCAACGCTTTGAAGTTTCTTTTCGTTGAAATTATCGATTTGTTTTTGTCTGGATAATGGACTAATAAAAACATTTTTTATACATAGGTAATAGGTATATATATATTATATTATATATAAATATATAAAGATAAATAATTATCGCGTTTCAAATACTTTAATGAGCGATGTATGTGTGATCATCGTGCTTGATAACTTTCCCCGTACGTTCAAAGATAATTTTAAAATGACCTCATCAAAGTATCATACAACCATTATAGTCCAAAAATGTTTTTAAAATATGTAAATAAAATCACATAGATAAAAATTGAAATATACCTGTATAGTGTATACTAATCTTATATTTATAGAATAAATTATGTATAAAAAGAATTTTTTTTTTTCAAAAAATAATATATACCTAATACGTATACCGAATTACTTTTCTCAAATGTGCTATTAAATATATAGGTATACGCATATGAATAGTGAACGTTATACTATAATAGGGTGACCATAAAAATAAAATAAAAATACGGGACACTTTAGTTACTTAACTAAAAAAAAAAAAAAAAGGAAATTCTAATTTTAACTAAATATATTAATATAAAAAAAACAAATTAAATGTATGTTGTATAATAGTTTTTAAATACAAATAAAATATTAATAAGTATAATATGTACACAAAAGTCCAAAAAAAAATTATTTTGATGACGATGGCATGTAAATTTCTTCTTTTGATGTTTTTGTATACTTTTGTGCTGAACCGATTTCATCAAGTAACCTAGTTTCTTTTAATAGAATATTATAAAACTCATTACAAGATAAGTTTTTAAAGTGTGTTTTTACGATTATAATTGATTTGATAGTTTCAACCAAAAATCGATTTTTTTCATCTGTCCACAACACATTAATGGTTGAAAAAATCCGTTCTACTGCAGCATTTGTACCAGGAATTGCCAAAGAATATTCTACGATTTTTGATATGTTAGTTGTATCAATGTTATGAGCTTTAGTGTATTCAAATATTTCACACCACTTAACTTCTACTTTAGCGGAATTTTTTTGCCATTCATGAATTCGTGATTTAAAAATTTGTTCTACATGACTGAATTCATCAAATAAATTATCTTCATCTAATTTTATGTTAGAATTATTTCGGTTGTTTTCCATAAGAAATTTAATACATTTTTGAACATTTTCCCAAGTAGGACAGTTTATTAGTTGGACCCAATGAAATATTTTCAACTGGTCAAAGTGGCAACCCCATTTTTCTACGTAAGATAAAAAAGTATTATAAAATAGATCAGTACTTTTTTTGAATGAGCTTTCATTATACATATTATTGTTTTTTAAATCATTTAAAAGCGATAAAATATTTGTTGTAAGGAAGTTTAGATGTTTTCTATTTTTTATTTTTCCAACTAAAATTTCTAATTCCTCTGCAACTTCACAGGCTGATATTTTATCTCCTTCTATTTTAGTTACAGTATCACAGACAACCTTTAATTGGCTTTGTAAAAAATGAAACCACACTATAGACATAGGATCGTTAAAAAACGATTTTAATATTGTAGGACACTTTTCCTGTTTCTCGAAGTATGATTTTAAGCCCGGGTAAATATCAATAATTCTTGTTATTGCAGGTAATAAGGATAACCAACGAGTTTTTACACTTCCAAGAATATTTTTATATTCAACATTTGCATATTCACAAAACTCTTTCAAATGTTCAACTCGAACTGTATAGATATGAAAAAATTGAAAAATTTTGTTAACTATGATTTCTACATCAATAGGTAACACATCAGCACTTGATTGCATAGCGTTGTGCAAAATATGAGCAGCGCAACCTACTCCAAAAATATTCGTTTTTAAATTGTTATTTAAAATTGAAAAAACATTATTTGATCCTTTTCTTAAAACACCTCCAAAGTTAGTATTGCAATTATCTCCAGAAAATGCAACAATTTTATCTGACAACTTATGCTTTTTTAAACTTTCAATTATATAAGTTGATAAAATATTTGCTGTTTCTCCTTTTAAATTTGTTACTTCAAAAACTTTGATTTGTATTCCCGAATTTGGTTTGAAATAACGTATTAAAATTGGTACGATTTTTAGGTTCTTATGGTTAGAAGTATCTATCATAATTGTAGCAAAATTTATATTTTCTATTTCCTTATAAATTTGTTGCATGGCGAAAGGAGCTAACACATTTAAAACAATCGATTCAGCCTTAGTTCTCGCACATGTAAATTTTTTATTATACATTTGTTTTAAAAGAGATGATGTGCAGTCCATTGATCGAAATGAGTGATTGTGTATCACGGTATGAAATGCGAATATCCCTTCTTGTGCTGCAGTACGTCTACTTTCGTCAGTGGACCCACTCGGATCATTTTTTAAAAAAAAAGAAGTTACCTTTTCGTGTTTTGATGCAGCTGATAATGCCAGTAAATGTTTTTTTACTTTTGTAACATGTTGTGTTATGTCTGAACGTCCACCATGTTCTATAGAAAACACTGACTTACATATGGTACAAAATATTTTTCCTACTTCGTCAGCATCTTGTAAAAAAGGAAATTCTAATTTTAATTGTGGAGTAAAAACGCACCGTCTTTTGGGCATTTTAAAAAACAAATTAGGTATTATGGTACACTGAATTTTAAATAAGCTTAATAAACTACACGTGACACATCAATACGTCACTACGACTACGACTACACTGTGAATGTCATCGTGAACTCGACACTCACGTATAAATATTAATAACAAATTATATTTATAATTTTACATAGATATTATAAAATAAAAATAGACATTATATTTGACAACAAACTGGTTGTGGTGAATGGAATTGTACTTATTTAGTAGACGACGTCACACATCAATATAATAATATTAATAACATTTTGTACGTTATCGTTATATCATTAGTATTTATAATCGTCGGTTTAACGTGTCGATAATAATGTGACATTATTAGTTCTCTATTTTCAACTCGCAGCAATTATAATAATTTATTGTTAAGACAAGAATCTAAAAATAATTCTGATAAGTATAGATTAGATGTTTTATTGAATATTGTGATACAAAAATATCGTAGAATAAAAAAAAAAAAAATTATAAAATTATAAATTAACAATAAAGAGAAAAACGGGAATAATACGGGACCTACTTGAAAATACGGGACAAAATGCGTCCCGTATAACTTTTGTCGGGACAACGGGACACAAAGTGGAAAAACGGGACAATCCCGTATAATACGGGACGTATGGTCACCCTAACTATAAACATATCTAAGTTTATGTGTTTTTTACAAAATATTATGTAAAATAATTATATTATATTATATTTTATTAATTATTAATATTATATATTATTATATTAAATTATTGTTTAGTTGCCTTACGTAGGTCACAACTCTAAAGAAAACGACAGTCAAAAAAGAGGAGATTCCTGAGTGTGTCCCGTTTTTAATTTTTACCTTTTTTATAGCCCGAGTGCATCCGCAGTCTTATCGACAAATTATATTAAACCCAATATAAAGCACTGAAACAATGGGAAAATTGCATTTAATTTTAACTTTAATAATAATTTAGCACGACTATAACTTACTCAGTTACGACCAATAAGTGCTAGTGAACTTACATGCGAAGTAGTGCCGTAATATTAAATAATATAATATAATCAGAATTTGAAAGATTTCCTTGTCGGATAACTGTTGGTAAATGAATACGGTAAGCAAATAAAAATTATTGACGGGTATAAATTAAGATTTTATAAAATATTAAAAAATTATGTAAGACGATGAAATTGTGCCAACAATTTTGTAACTTTCTCGTGGTGCACCCTGGATAATTCTAAATGAACTAGGACACACTAAGGCTAGGTCAAAAATACAACCTTGTTTGGGAGGACGCACTCGGGTGTTAATTAAAAAAAGGTAATTTCAAGACGCACTCGGGAAAATCCCGAAAAAGAAACGCGTCAAAAGAAACGCGTCAAACGAATAATAAAGTGTGACCATATAAAACAATATTTTATTTTATTATGTTCTACTTCTAAACATACACAGCAGCTGGTTTAAATAAATGTATTACAAAGGTACCTGTAATAATGCGTGACGTGTAAGGACAGTCGAGAAAACCGTCGTCATATAGATTCGTGGAAACGCTTGTTTTCTATTGGCATGGTACTAACTTTTTTTATTTCTTTTTCATTTTTTTCTCTTTATTTTCTCGAACCTCTTCTACGGACAAATATAATATTGTAGACGTGCATCGTCGTTTTATAACAATATACGTAATGCTCGAGGGGGGACGGAACGGACTGCGGAAAAAACAAGGATGGAACGGCGAAGTGATGGATAGAAACGAACGAGGAGGAAAATAAAAGAGAATGTCGTCGTAAAAACGAAACACGAATAATAATTGGAAGTTAGCTGCGCGGAGTTGCCATGTACGCACGCGGAGATGCGACAGCGATGAGGGTGACGGTGGTAGTAGCGTTGATCCGATAATGGGGTGCGTGTACACTAAGAACGATATAGTTAGATGGAGACAGTGACAGAGAGGAAAAGGCTTTGAGTGCGGTGACGGGGTGGAACAGAACGACGGTGGTTCTATACATAGTATAGTTGGATATAGTGGTATATAGTAGGTATGTAGGTAGGAACTGTGGCGCAAAGGTAGGTGGAGGTCTTGGTCGCGGGGTCGGAGCGGTGAGGGGAGGGGGCGTTAAGAGACATCGAAAAGCACAGTAACTTATATATATAAGGGAGCTCGTTAGACAATAAAGACGAACAGGTAGAATGACACCCTTGGGCGGGTCGGATTACGCGCGCGCGGGACGAATGATGATGATGATGGTATATATAATACACACATATATACAACGGTTGGCGGCGGCGGTAAAGAATGCCGTGTCGACGTGCGTAATATTCGCGCTCGGTCGACGTAAGCGAAGGGGTGGTAGACAGCGATATAGGAGTGGCGACGAAGGGTGTGAGAGCAATACAGCTATAGAGGGTGGTCGGCAGCTCGGGTGAGGTGTTATGGCGCGAACGGGAGGTATGACCCCCTAGACGGCGCGAGTGGGGAGGCGCAGGAGTGCCCGTTTCGCCGCGATATATACTGCGCGTGGGCCATCCCAAACACGCCCTCCCCTCTTCTGCATATTGTATACACACACACATACACACATATATAACCTAGCCCTATGTGTATGTGTGTGTGTGTGTATCTACGTGTACGCCACCACTTTCCTCGGCTATTGTAAGTCCCGCTCGCGTATCGTCGTCCCGAGAGTCTGCCACCGCTACAACGACGCCCGCACTATTAAGTTTTAAGTACATATTATATGAATAGATTGTCTGTGTGCGAGTCTGTCGTAAATTTGCAACGTTATTTATTGCCTACATAGACATTATAATATAATTATAACAACGCGTGTGAGAGAACTGTGCATCCATATATCGTATAAGTTTATATTATATTTAGGGTCGTCCTTGTTGGGAGGGAGGGGGCTAGGGCCTAACTTTTTTTTCTTGCTTTTGTTAAAAGATGAACAGTGTTTTTGAAGATTCTTTAGTTTGGAATCAATAATTAATATGAGTAGAAAAAAAATTGGTACAGATATTTGAAATACACTTGTAAACATAAATGTACAGTAGATTTCGCAATATATTTTGCACTATACCTAGCAAATCCTGAGAACGACCCTGAGTATTATACAAATTATAATATGATATGCATACCTAATATTATAAAATATATAATATAAATTCATAAGATATTTTACCATCGCTCGCAATGTAAAAATATACTCGTACATGCCATACATACAGCTGTGATATATGTGTGTTTGGTGTATTTACCTAAATAGATTCACGCATCGTATTATATTATATTATTGTAAATAGTGACACTCGAAAACTGCTGGAATTTCATTTATCGTTTTAATAGAATTTCACGTATAGGATGTGAGTGCGTGGAAATTCGGTGCTTTGCATGCTATGATATAGATTGTATACGTGTTATACAGTGATTTTTAAATCACAAAAAACAACCCGTTTTTAAATAGCGGCAGTGATGAAATCGAATATTTTTATTCACAGAGATAAACAAAAGTCAAAATGTATCTATATATTTTACACAACATACACTCTAGGCGTATACCTCCATAATCAATATAATACTTTTATAAAAAAAAATTAAATCCATCAAATAATGGGACTTAATCCACGTTTAATGTTTGTTTTCATATTATATTATATATAGAACTATTGCGTATTTATATTGTGTAGACGATCCTTTCAATCACAGTATCACATCATTCCATAAGGATAAACTCAGGTTGCTTTAACCGAATTTGTATATGTATATAATATTTCAAATTTTTATATTATCTATACGCCGACGCATTAAAGTTTATAATCGAATCAATATAACAATCCTCAGGATAGGGATTCGTTTTTCACTCAACATTATTGTAGAGTTTCTATTAATGCATTCATTAAAATGATTTTCTGATCAAAATATTTCGACAATTTATAGCTCTATATATCATATAGCCTATATTAGTCGCAGTTATATATGATTTATTAATTTAACCTACATAGGTAATAGTATAGTGCGGCCATGGTTTTCCTATCCAAAAGTACGAAACCTAAATATTTTTAAGAACTACCGTTATCTATTAAATACAACTATAAGATTCTATTACGGTGCTAATTAATTGTTGCCTGTTGGTACTTTTATATAAAATTAATATTTATAAATATAGTAAGTAAAATTAGATTTGAATATTACTTTTTATAAAACGTATTATACACAACTACACAAGTATTAATTAAATAATTATAATTTATAATTTATGATTAAATAATAATAGTAATCACCACCTCAATAGTATACATTTTATAGCTAAAATCATATACTATACATTGTAAAATATTAACATAATAATTTACGGGAATTATTTACCCATTTGGGCTAAAAAAAAAAGATTATCGGTATTTAGCTTTAAATAAAAAAAGTACATTCTTATCGATATGCAGTTTTTTTTTCGTTCATGTACAGTTCGTATAAACGTATACATTTTGTACAATATACCTGTGCATATTATATAATTTATGAATTTAAACATTGGTATTTCCACGAAAGTTTTGTATATGATATACACTGCAGTAGGTACCTATAATATATGTATAATTATAGACGGTCTTTTTCTCAGGTCAACATCTGCATGTACATATAACTTTTTGCGATAAAAAAAATACAAACTCGTATTTAAAGGACTTAAAAAAATATTTATAATAATTACGAGTAAGCGCCCAGCTCGACAATACGACATGTATGTAAATCAGTTCCCATCATTTTCGGTCGAATATGCGCGATACAGTCTCGTTGATCAATATTATACTGTTAACACTTTTATATATTTTACACACACACATATATATAGGTATAAAATGATATAATAAATTTCGCACACGTGCAGCGTGTCATCGATATAAACGCTTACCTCGCATCGTCCCGACTCCCAATTATATGGTGACGAGTTCTGTTGGATATTTCTTCGCGTGCGATGCGTTATTATATAATAATTTTAAATTTAATATTAATAATATAACATATAGATAGCTATGTATAATATCGTACATACGTAGATAACGCGTTAATGGCTCGTCCGATATATGTGTATATGTGTGGTGTTGTGGTGTGTGTGTGTACCTACTACTATCGTAAGCAATATTCGCGTATATACCATTTATATTATGTCATCATACATATATATTATACATGCCTACATATAGGTAAATTCGTATACAGGAATGCAGCACCTTTATATACTATATAATATATCGTATACACGATTGACAAATACGTACATGTTTAAGCCCACTAGAAACCCTGGGAATTATTTTGAGTTAAAATTCATCAATATCCTACCGTTTTAGTATTTCACAGTTTAACGCAATAACTGAAATTTAAAAAATCGATAAAAATTTATTTTAAAAATTAATGAATTATATATTTTTGAAAACCTATGGTAACTGAAATCAATATATGTTTAATGTAATTTGTTTCTATTTTAATGTGAATTGAACTCATTATATTTGCATTAATAAATTGTAAGATTTTTGCATTAATAACCATAAAGCTACCTATAGTAGTTTAAGCCTATCTATAATGAAGTCACAGCAGTTACTGCCCTCAAAACAAGCTACACTTAAATCGAATTACACCAAGCTACGTACCCAATCCGCCACAGGTAGATTGACCACCCAGGTTATATTTTCAACGTTTGTGGCGAGATAAAAACTTGACTCCCTATGTAGATGTTAAAATATTTTCTGATAGTAAAAATACTTGATTATCAGCAATATTTTTTTGAATATTTATTTGTATGTTTTTACAAGGGTACATTATCTACATTCTATAATGATTTAAGAAAATGGCTTATTCGGTTATAGCCGTATTTAGGTAATAAAAATTATCTACAACTAAGTTAGATGTGATTATAGATAAGTATTATAAGTAGTCTTTATCACTCTAAAGTTATGAGTCACGACAGATACATAAAATCAAATTTCCCTGCGTTGTTACTACATTTATTGATTTGTAATATTACGTATTTTAACGATATTTAATTGTATAACGCTCAATCTAGGTTTTTCTATACTGGCGTAAATGTAGTATTTGGGTGTATGTGACTGTTGTAGGTAGCACCAAAGATATTTTAGGGGTGGGGATATTTATATTTTTTATTGTGAATATAATCACTAAAGCGAGAAAATTTATATTAACTTCTCTTCAATCTAAGTAACCACATACAACATTATTAAATTAAAATTGTGCAAACAGTTTTTTATTTTAATAAATTTCTTACCTACTTCATGATATAAAATTGGATATTTTGTAGCACTGTATAATATGGGTAGTTTATAAGCCTTTTAATGCTATAAAGTCATTATTAATTTAGTTTTTTTAGATAATAAAAAGTTACATAAAATGGGTTATATGCCATGTTCAAATTTAATGATTCCAAGAAAAAAATAAACAACCTAAATAACCAAATAAATATTTGGTATAATATATTAATAGTCATAAAAAAAATATAAACAAACAATTGTAACATATAATCATTACCAGCAGCGTATTTCAGAGTGTTACAGCAGCGCTAGTGTTACATTTTGTAATCACAAACAACAAACCTAATATTTTTAAACATAATAATAGTAATTTAATTATATTGCTAGTCTTAAGTTTGAAAAATGGGAAGGAAAATATTAATTTTGCAAAAATATCCTTAGACATAATTTACATATCAATAAAAAAAATTTAGCCAGCGATTTATAGTAAAATATATAGGTATACTTACATAAAAAATTAAAATTAAAACGTAATTTATAGCGAATCCATATAATACTGTGTAATTCAGTTTTTTGATAAATACCCTCATAAAACAATTATTTTTAAGTTATTAAAAATATACACTAAATACTTTCCATAATATTATTATATGTTATTACTTTTTTTTATTAGCTCTATAGACCTATTATAGTTATAACTTATAAGTACATAAACGAGAAATAATTACAGTTAAAAGGCACTTAAATGGTTTTATTTTGACATAATTTAAAATCTAATCACCCTGATCACCAGTATAATACTATAATTATTAATTACCTACTATAAATAACTAAAATAATCTTGGTTAACAAAATAAACAATCAATAAGATTTTTTTTTTTTTTTTGTCAACAACGTAGTTTTTTCCAACACATCTACTACACATAATATATATACATATATAGATAGCAATAATATGTATTATCCATTATTTGATTTTATGTCCGAGCATATTACAGATCAGCAAAACGATACGTTTAAAAAAATATATTTGTATTATATTAGTAGGTACTAGGTAGTTGAATACTGTATTTATTTTGTTTTATAATAGGTGTTCCAGCCTTTGTTAAGATTTCAGATTATGTGTTTAATTATACTAAATTGTAAGGTAGGTACAAATACATTATTATAATATTATTTTAATTAAATAAATGAGATAATTTCATAAATAAGAATTAATGAAAATATCTGATTATAAATATTTATTATTTTTGGATAAAAAATTCTCCGGATGTTTTGCTACTTTAGCAAATAACGGATGTCATTAATATTTAATATGATGCGAGTTTTTTGCCCGGATAAAATAATAGGGTCGGCACCGGAAAAAATATTCATTTTTTTTGTATGAGGACACCCACACGTCACATTACTCGTGATTCCGGCGTTCCCCCAAATCGCTATATTTCAAGAGGGGGATTGGCAACAGGTATAGGGGCGTAGACAATTATAGCCTTGGGGTGGCAATATTCTTAAATGCACCACTGTATATCGTGATATTATATTTATGATTCAATTCCATATCTGTACTTATCGAGAGTAATGGGTATTTAAAATGTATACATAGATTTAAACTGATATTGTAAAAGTAATTAAATCAATTTTAGTTTATAAGTATATTATACTTAAAACAGCTAAGTTAGGCGCTCAAAATATAATTAAAATAAATAGTAATCAGCACTATATGAATAACAACTTGTTATTAACAAGACATATATGAATGTATATTGTATAATAAGTAGAACGCAATTCAAAAGGAAGACACGTACAGTTTAAATCATTTTATATTATTATAATTATTTGAAAAAAAATTATACCTACGCTGAGTACGCTTAATAGTCTTAAATAGTTAAAGAATATTATAAATTAAATATAAATACATAATGAACATTTTCGGACAGTCATCAATATGAACAATAAAATAATTATTTTAGCGAATTCTTAGTACATGATTAATCAAATAACGTTTAGTTTCTGTAATCTACATGTACCTATATATAGTATACATAGTGAATCACTCACCAAGCACGCTTAACCACCCCCTCCATTTTTTTCATTTAATTATGAATTTATCAAAACTTTAATTATTTTAATTTTTAAATATAGGTACTTAAGCACCATATTTTTAAATATCTACCAACTAACCTACTTAGATTTTTTATTCAATTTAAAGAGTGTCTTGTGGCAATACTAACTTCTTGTTACTCAATAAGAATCACCATTTTTCTTATAAATTATTAATCAGATGGCTTTTTTATAAATTGTGATATATATAATCAAACGAGTATGACGATTTAAAAATTTTAAAAATTAATGCTAATCTTTCAACATTTTAAAGTTTGTAAAAATGTTCTTAGTGTAATGAATATTACTAATAATACTAGATCTAATATTACGTATATTTTATATTTTAAGAACTACAGGATCTTTATTGAATATGAATATAAATTGCAATTACTCAGAAACTGCTAGTTTGAATTTTTATTTAGATACCTACATCTACATTTTCAAAAACAAACAGCTTTTTAACAATTCACAGTATAAAAACAGTTGGTTCTCATTTGAAAAATAAGTTTGTATCAATATAAGACACTTAAATTATACTAAACATTTTGATACTTCAAAATATAGTCCTTAAGATAAGTATAGATACTTAAAAAATCCAAAAACTCAGAATTTAAATAAATTTATAAAATAAAACAAATTGTAACAATATTATTATAATTTTTTTTTGTTATAATAAATTATGATTATTCATAATTAATTATTTCATTTATAATAAAAAGAAAAATGTAATTATATATGTATAGAATATTTATCCCTCTAATTATTAGTATACTAATAGTACTATATACAGTGCAACCATTGGATTTAAGCTATCTAATTTAATGTATTTGTGTATAGAGATACACTGGAACCTCAATAACTCGAACCTCTATTAGTCGAATTTTCGATAACTCGAATTTTATTTTTGCCCCAAACCGATTTACCGATTTACCGAGTTACCGAGGTTTCACTGTATATGTAGGAAATCTTTTATGTCATCCGAAATATGTGTATTATTTCAATGCAAAGTTTGACAAAAAAATGATCAATTTTGTTTCAGCCAGTCTAAGCCCAAACTACAATATTTGCTTATTTAAATTTATGATCCAATTATAATTTAATATAATTTAGGTGCCATAGTCAAAATAAAATGCAAGCTTATAGGTACAACATATATACAGGGTGTCCCAAAAAGAACGCATTTTTTTAAATCGGTTACCATTTTTTCGTTTTTATGTTTACATCATTGTTTTCATCATTTTTTTAAATCTACTATCATTGGGCCCCAATTAGGTTAAGGTGTCCTCCTGAAACTCATCAGAAAGTAGATACTCCTATTGGGTAGTTATTGTTAATTTTTTCGATCACACTTTTTCTTTGGCCTAACAAGTTAGGGGAGGACAGTCGAATGGTATTATTTTTCATACGTAAACCAGATGTTATACTGAAACTGTACATATCCTTTTTTATATTTGTTTGGAAAACAAAATGTTTTACAGCTAATTTAAAAAAGCGTCATTTTTCCCTGTACTTATCTATCTAAAACTTTAAAAAATTATATGGCTCTTATATATGTATATATAGGTACCTATATACCTATTATAATCTGTATGCGTATATGCACGCTGTTACAAATGTATTTATTTATTAGCCGTTAAAGTTAAAAATATTTTTAAGAACCCTTTTTTAGGAAGTTAACGACTTGAAAATGTTGACATCCCTAAAAGTAGAATATTGGCATCAACCATTCTATAATAACATAAAATAATAAATATGATATACATACTATTTAAAATGGATTGATTGATGGATTATTGAGCTATATCAAACGCTTTTACTTACAAATACCTAAAACAGGTGTTCCTTAGTGGGTGGTAGAGTGCTGATATTTTAGTGTTATTGTATCGTGACAAGATGCGCTGATTATAGGCAACAATTATATTTTTATTTATCATAATGTATACATATACTGCACAATACACTATTCGTATTACTGATATATTATATCATAATATCAAAATAAAAATGATTTTCACTTCGTTTTTAAAGTGTTTGATGGTCAGATCGAATAAAATAATATGAACATTATTACAATATTGTTGTCTTTGGGCTCGTCGGTCGCGGCAGTAGCGTCGTCGGCGACACCGACTTCGACAACCACCACCGCGGTAACGGAACGCGCGCGCGTCTGCGCGACCAATGAGCACGTCCGGGGCGCGACCAACCTAGTCCAGGGCCCTCCTACCGACCAGACGCGCCCGCCACCGCCACCGCCGTCTTCGTCAGTATTCGCACGGAAACGACGACGAGACGACCGCGACGTGCGTCTCTGTCGCAGACGAAAACGCATTGCAACTGTTTTTACCTTATAACGGTTTCGATCGAAAGCCGCGCGTTTGAAAATACAAAAAAAAATATGTTTTATACGTACTGAGTGTTATAATACGTATTATAATAAATTCGTGCAATTCATATTAGCGCGATTTCGCAGCGCTGCAGCTTAGATCGAACTCGAAAGGGTTTCGCCCCCAGTCACGTTACTCCTAGTGCCGCTGCAGCTGCGGTGTTATTATAAAAACGAATCGTAACAATATCGCTATAGCCTCGGCGGACTGCAACGCGACGATGGCGTGCGCGTTTCACTAAACGGTTGTCTGGTGCAGCGCGCGAACGACGACGACGCGCGGCGGCCATCGCATGTCGTACATGTCACCGAGGGACGTGGTCGGCGTCCGCGCCACCGGCAGCATCAGCCTGTCGCCAGGCAGTTGCATGGAAGCGCTGAGCGAGAGTTCAGCATCGAGCGCGGCGGCCGCGGCGGGCGGATCCGTCACCGTGTCCGACTTTCTGCAGACCAAGCGCAGCCTATCGTTCTCGTCCGAACAGGTGTCGTGCATGTGTGAGGCCCTCCAGCAATCTGGTGATGTGGAAAGGCTGGCCAGGTTCCTGTGGTACTTGCCGCCGAACGAACTACTCCGCGGTCAAGAGACCGTCCTCCGGGCCAGAGCCCTAGTGGCGTTTCACAGGTAAAAACACACCACAGAGGTACTTATAATGTCTTAGTTTCATATTCAATGTCGCTTATTTATCTATTGATTATTATTGATTTTATGTATACTGACTTGATTACTATGCATCAATCGCGTAATTACCTATATACTATAATGTATGATACTTATCATACTGATTCCGGATTTTTAGATTTTTATAAGTCATAACTAAGCATATAATATGCAGTTTTATAAGAGTAACAAATGTGGGCGATTGTTCAACATAAGATTTTACAGGAAAAAGTTTTTTTTTTCGTCTGCCAGTAAAATTAAATAAATTAAAATAATAATTTTTTTATTGTAAGTTGCAATGCATCTGTGTTTTATTTTTATAATATTATTAGTTTCTAATCTTGTATAATAATCTGTTAATTTTTTAAGTATTAATATTTAAAAATATTCATAACTTGCTACAACAATGAAAATCACATCTAATATTCTTAATTTGGTATACCTTTAAGTTGAATAATTCACTTTAAGCTAACAACAAAAATAGGTTCTGTTAAACTCAAATAATATATATATTAATAAGTTTTTAAAACGACGATGACACGTGCGTCTTCTTCTTAAAGCAATAAGAATTATTCGTATTAGCTCCTCAAAAAAAAGACTCTACTTCTTGTCTTGCTGATAATAGCTTGTGCTTCACACTTTCTATTCGAACCTCTTACTTTACATCTTCACTAACTCAATGCTATTGATCAAAAATCGTTTTTTTGAATATGAATTTTTATGATCATACTAATAAGAACTAATAATATTATTATGTGTATTATTAATGTATATATTATACATTAAATTATACACACGAGTATATTATAGTTATAATTATTTGTAATAAACGAATAATATTTCAATATATTTTCGATTTAATAAAAAAATACAATTAAGTATTTTATACGTAATTATGTAATTCATTTTCTATGTTAACATTGTAATAATTTATGTTTTATATAAGTTTTAAAAATAAAAACAAACACAATGTGGCTTAGGAAAACGAATTCATTCCAGTATTCATCTTTTCGGCAAAAAAAATGTTAATGATTAAAATTTTATAAAATATAATTTTAAAAAACGTTACTAGGGATGGGTAGAAAGGAAGTAAGTAAGTAACATATTTGGAATAATAATAATAATCATAAAGGTACGTGGAGAACGAAACTCTTCATGAATTTTTAACATTTTGTATTGATATATTATGTATATAATTTCAAAATTTTAATTATGTCAGTGAATTTATATGTTCCATATACAACAATAATATTTTGTTTGATGTTTCGGAATAATTTTATATTTGTGGCTAATAATATAATATATATAATATATAATGTTACCGTCCAAAATCGATTGTTGTACACGTTTTGCCCATCAACGACATTACAATATAAGCATAGTTGTACGAGTTTCCGTATATTAAATAATATATATACAATAGTATGTTTTATTGTTTTTGTTGTAACCCGTTCAGAAATACCCGGCACTGTTCAAACGAGTAGTTTTTTTTAAATTTTTGTTTCGTATAAACACGGTACTTAATGTGCACTCTTAAACTCATTGCTGGCCATAAAACAATATTTTTTTGTTTCTTTTCTGCTTGCTCAAATATAACATTAAGTCTAAGTCTAGTTCGTTTTCCTTCCAAACGACCCTCTTTGAGAAAACAAGGTTTTTAAAATCCATTTATTACGGATAAGTAGAACACACAATAATTATAAATGTTTCCGATAATAAAAATAAAAAACTACACATAATGTACTAAAAATGTATGATAAACGTAAACAAGAAATTATCACATCGACTTATTTCTGGATTCACGCGTTTTGAGTACGGCCCAGTTATAAAAGTTTATTGCAATTCAATTCAAATAATATAGTAATAATAACAATAATGTTCTTTTGTTAGTAAATTATTATAGTCAACATTAAATATTTCTGTCCAGTGATCTCGGATTGATATAGCGTTTTTTAAGACATGCTATAAGAAATATTGAATACTGAAGCACATATTTTTTAACAGCTTTCAAATTTGTTGACCCTTTTATTATACAAATACACAATACAACTTAATTTTTTTTTAATAGCTACATGTATTTTAATGTACCGAATTATATAATATTAAGTCATTTTTACTAAAAACCTGGCTCTAAAACAAAAATTTACTGAATTACGAGTTAAAAGTATGTTAAAAATCAACTAAATCGCAGGCAATTGAAAAAGTCATTAGATGATAAAACTTGAATTTAATGTAATTCGATCAATTTTAGTTTTAAAGCCATAGTTAAACAATCGAAATTCGGTCTATATAAATCTTAAGTCTTGTGTTAACAATTAAGCAAGCTGTAACGCCTGTAACTTGTGTACAAAATTTGTATTTCATTCCTTGCTTTTCCTGAAAACCTTATTTCAATAAGAGGTAAACAGGACCTACTTATACTTGTAACAGTTCTGTTTAAACTTTTTATTACCCAATAATTTACGTGTTAATGAAAACCCAATTATATTAAAAACGATTCAGAACCTACGGGTTAAGAATATATATATATAATATATTATTATATTTAATATACTATTTTAGAATTACTATAAATATCGATATATTATATAAATGGTGGTTTTTTTATTTTTTTATATAATACATGGAAAATTGATATATTATTTATTTATAAAATATTTATGAAAATGATAAAAATGATACAATTATAATAAGCTAAAGACTATTTACTAAATAAATCAACATTAAATTTAATATATGTATAATGCATTCAATTCAATACAAATTTTAATCACAGACAAGTTTACCAAA
This sequence comes from Rhopalosiphum padi, assembly GCF_020882245.1. Lineage (NCBI taxonomy): Eukaryota > Metazoa > Arthropoda > Insecta > Hemiptera > Aphididae > Rhopalosiphum > Rhopalosiphum padi. Next base: position 45,472,736 of record NC_083599.1, read on the forward strand.
ATGGCAAAATCTCATTTAACTCAAATAATTTGATAATATATACCTACCTATCTACATCTAAATATTACAAGTAAATAAAACAATGTACTCGTATATAATATAATATACTATTAAATATTAATACATACAAAATAATAATATAAAATAATGTGTGTTAAAACTTAAAATAAAAATAAATTTACCTGCTTGTTATAGTAAAACCTAATAAAAATATGTTTATAAATTTAATTTCGAATATTTTTCGAATCATGCAACAAATATATATTATAAATAATTTAAAATTAACCAAGTAATCGGTTTACTTACATAATATATTTCTTAAATCGTAAGATAAAAATGTAATAATTCTATTTGGAGAATATTGTATTACTTTATTATTATAGTTTCAAATAATAAGTATACCTACATATTGTATATTCCCATTATTTGTTGAATCAAATCGATTAAGACCAAAACACTTTACATAAATTGAAATACTTATGTAGTTATGTGTAAATTATGATATTTTTTATGTATAATAATACGCAATATTTTCTTCAATAACAGTTATAAGCGCATTTCGTGTATACCTATTTAAAATAGTATAATCGTGTTATATTTAAATTATATGTACAATACTTATAAATTATAACATATAAAACCTAACTCTTAAGTCAAACAGAGCTGCGTTTTTAAAAATATTATTTATAGGACATGATAATAAATAATAATATCTAATACGAAATAAGACAAATATACCATTATAGGTAGGTACATCGTAATTACTACGATATAATATATTAATGAAGAAATTCCATTAATTCAATTACAAATTGTCATTAATTATAAAAAACCATTCATTGTACGAAGATTTAACCACTATGTATAATTTTAATTAAAAATAATAATAACTGATTCTCAAAATGTTAAATGTAAAATATAAATCGAATTCCTGATCGTTTTATTTATTCGATTTGATTGTTGTTTTTTCATGATTTCGTGAAACAATAATGTTATATAAACTGCTATACTAACTTAAAATCAGTGGTCAATTGTGTGTACATTATGATGAACTTTTTCTCTAAAAATGTTTTTAAACATATAACCATAAAGATTTTCAAATAAATGACACAATTTCTTCATAGGTTTTTCTAAGTAAATTCAAAAATCTTAGGTCGATTAAACCATATGTTACATTTAAATTCAAATCGACAAAGTATCTGCGTGCATGAAACATATACTGTACATACCTAGTGGTGTATAATGTATATATTATATACAAGTATACAGTATACAAGTAGACGTGTCATAACATACTTATATATAAGTTTTTTTTTCAAAACTAAAGAAAAAACACATTATTTTAAAACAAATATTATAGATTCCTCGCTTATGCTCAGAATCTAGTACGGTGTTTGTAAAACGTTCAGCTGTCATTGTGTACACTCTCGCTTGACGATTTATTGGAATACATGTATATTATACTCAAAAAAACAACAACGGCATAATAATATGACCGTATATCTTCTAAAATTATTGTTGTAGTGACTTATCCATTCGGCGTAAAAATTGTAAACAAATGACAGGTGTTGTTAAATACGAAATGTTGATAAATGTGCACACTATTTACCGATTGTTATTATATATCGTCAATTTGTGTACGTAAATTATAAGACTACAATTTCCGGATATCGAAATGAAAATTTTGTTTTGCCACATATAGAAACTAAATTATATTATAGTTAATAATATTATATTGCATTACTGCAATGACGATATAGACTTTGGGGAACTGTTATTCAATATCGCCAACCATATACAGTAAATTTAAACGATGATCTATGTACTCGTGTAATGAACTGAAATATGTAATATGTTATAATATTATACGTAAATATATAATATACAAGGTTTGCTGCTTATTGCATTTAAAATGTTCATAATATATGCAATTAAAATTACAAAAATGTTGATAAATAATTGGGTGAAAAAATAAAATATGGCATTTAATATTTTTTTATGTTAGTACCTTATGCCAAACACTAACTCATTAATCATAACATATTAATTATAGAAAAAAAATAATAAATTTCTTTAAATGATTACAGAAATATTCACCTGTTATTATTGTTTATCTACAAAAAGAACCCAATGCGCAAATTTAGCTATAATAAATATTACGTGATGAGCGTTTTAGCTATAATTGCTTTATGATAATGATTTGTTTGATTTAAAATAAATTAGTAATTATCTTTACTTTTTAATGAACGACGTTCTTAAAATATCTATCGAAAACTTTAATGAATATAAGTTATTAGTTAATAAAAAATCATCGTAGATTCGTAGATATATTTTGTTAAGTACCTAATTATTTAAAATAAAGTATTTCCTCATAGGAATATGTTTACGAATGCGATATAATTTTTTTTTTTAACATATTGTTATGAATAATAGCAAATGCTATTAGATTTAATTATTTGTTTTAATTACTCTAGTGTTAGTGGTAATGGTTACATGTTCAGCATGTTGTTATACCAGCTAAATGCTACGTACTATTATATAGTATGTTTTATTAATTATTTACCATTTGGTAGGTACTTTGATTTGAATTTAAATGTAATATAAAATTACTAGTTACCCCATAAATTATAAATCAATATGCTCTACTATATACTTTAATCTAGTACCCAGTTACTACTTATTATTACATAATAATTTGCTTAGCTACTAGATCTTAAAATTCTAGTAAAACTATATAACATTATAGGTGTTCTTGTTTTTTTTTTTTAGTTTCGTAGAATTTATCAAACATGTTATTTGACAATATTTCTTTTATATTTATTATTTAATTGAAAATTTACTTTTTCAATGTTATGATTTGATTAAGACTATGTTAGAATCTATAATATTTACAATTCTAATTTTATCGTTATATTATAATAATATTATATTTTTCACAATTAGGTACTATCTAGTAATTTTACTAACCTTCTAAACTATCAAAATTTTTTAGTATTTTCTTTATATAGTTTATTTATCATTATAAGATGTACATAATACTACTTTAATGTTTTTTTTAATTATATTTACTTATACTAATAGGTATTTTTAATATTTGTTACGGGTGTGTATTTAAGAATGATGATTTGTCTTAAAAGGGTCGATTAAATATTATTAGTGGTAACAAAAATCTAAAGAAGGATATATATTATATTAAAATATTTTAATATATAACATATTGTTAGGAACTAGGGGTTTTATTCTGCAACGTTACCTATTGAAAATTTCTTAAAATATTTTTTGCCGAAAATATAATATGTTATAAATTTATAATATATTTGTAAAAATTATAGGCGTACCGTATTGTGCACTGCCATTAACATGTTTTTTTGTTTTCGCAATTCATTAAAACGCTTAAGGTTAAATTAATTTTTTCACTCGAAATAAAAATATTAGGTATAATATTTTACGTGCGATGGTTTTTTTTTTTTAACAACGGAAACGACGAAAACGTATTCACATTCACAGACATCTAAACGCCAATATATTTCCTGACAAACGTAGCATATTTTTTTATTTCTTTATTACCAATTCTCACGCCGTTTTTTAAGTTTTTGCTGAAGTAAATGTTTTCATCGATAAGCAGTATTAGGCCACCACCTTATGTGCATGAATTTAATAAAATAATGATTTAAAAAAACCAGGATGCATATATGCTACTAAATTAAGCATTATACGCGAAATTTCGCAACAAAAAAATATGTTCGTCAAAAAAAGCAATATTAACCGGAAATGCACTTATGTAATAATAATCAAACGCATCAGTTGTAAACGAAAAAATGTAAATAATTTAATAACGCGTTAAACGAACAAAATACCGGATAAAGTGAAGATAATGGTGCAGATGATATTGTATAAAGATTGAGACAACCATCATAATAAAAGATCTGCGAGCAAGATTGAAAGGGAGAGAACAGAAAAGAAGGTGGAGTAATTTGGATATACACCTCATATGTTAGGTATTATAATAGAAAACCTGAAACAAGATAACAACACGAAGTGTTGCTTTATACGGTTAAGGGTAACCCTCCTTCATCCTTACCCACGACCGCTTGTACATGCATATTGTATATACTAGGATAATAAATTGTATAGATAAAAAATACTGGTTTTTAAAAAATCTTGTATGACATAATTTGGCATTAAACAAGTTATCATTATTCCCGAATCTCAAGTGTGGTCAGTTGTTATTACATTAAACCTACCCCCTACTCAATTCCAATAGGAATTATTTTTACAAATTAATATAAACGAGAAAAAGTTTTTAAAAAATAATATCTAAAGACATCTTTAGAACTCATCATATATTTCCTAACTAATAAGTATTAACTTAACATTAAAGTATATATGCAATGTATACATATTATATTAGTTTATGATTTATTAATAACAACAATAATTGAACAGTAGGTACTTCAGGCTTATGTGTATAATGTTAAATTTACTTATCCAAACTTACAATAATGTATAGTAATTTGTTTTATACGAATTAAATCGTACATGATCAACTCAAAGTGACGCACAATACAGTAAAAATGTAAAAACCTAAACAAATGCGTGCAATTTGACTCGTTTATGATTTATATAATAGACCTCGTAGATACTTGGTGATCTTTAAACAAATCCTACAACAATATCGTTGTACGTGACCTAAGTACTCGAATTAATTGTGTAAACAAAAATTTACACGGATTTTACAAAAAAAATCTAATAAAAACCCGCGTGCATTTGTTGAAAAAAATCTCATATTCATTTTTATGTAAATGAAAAAATAAAAACACGTTATATTGTAATTAAAGACATTATAAAAATAATTAAATAATGAACTAGTCTGCAAATATATGTAATATTTTACGAAAGTAAACAGAGCACATTATATTCAATGCAATATCACAACATTCATAACGTCATTGTTATAAACGTTACACCGAATTATTATTTATATGATAGTAAAAAGACAAAAATGTCTGAAAAAATTATTTAATGAATGAATTTAACAAACGCCTATGGTTACATTCAATAAAAATCATCTGCTTATAATTGCATGCATATATTATATACAGTCATACAGACGTACGATTTAATAAATATAATAATTGTATGTGTAGTCCACGGATCGAGTGAAAATGGTGTATCGCGATAAATGGCAAACGGATTAAAACGAAATTAAATAGTGCAGTAGTTATAAATATAATAATATTATACTCGAATTACACACCGGACGATGGTGATACAAATACGCGCATACCAATTAAACTTGTATAATATATAGGTTTATAAAGTTTATTAAGTCATAAACTCATAACTCATAAGTAATATATCCGCACTCGAGCTGTTTAAGTAACACAACATTATTACGTGAAGCAGTAAAATAACCTATACCTATATCAGTGGCGTAACCGGGATCTTTATTTGGGGCTAATTATTTGTTATACATAGGGAAGGATGTTAACTATAATCAGGGATCACCTCATAAGTTTGGTATGCTAATGCCGTGCGGGTATATACTATTTTAGACTTTTGCGACGATTTTCATACAATAAGTTACAATTTCAATACATAATTACATCTTAGTTATTATTCATTCATAAAATATATTACATTATAAACATTTATAGTAAGAAATAGATTAGGTACAATTAATTGATCAATAAATTCGTCTGCTAAAATGACGTGTTATAGTTTTGTAGTTTGATAACATCTGTTTGATATTTGTTGAACACAAATTATGTGGAAATAATATAATAAAGACATTTGTTTAATGCACCTTATTTATATGACCAATCCTTCAATATATAGTAATAATTAATACTTATTATATTAAATATACTTGCGCCGTTGCAGGAACGCATTCCACGAGCTGTATGCCATACTAGAGAGTCAGAGCTTTGACTCGAGACATCACTTGCAGCTCCAGCAGCTATGGTTCAAGGCGCACTATCTGGAAGCGGAGAAAATCCGCGGCCGAACGCTAGGCGCAGTGGACAAGTATCGGCTACGCAAGAAGTACCCGCTGCCAAAGACAATATGGGACGGCGAAGAGACCGTGTACTGTTTCAAAGAGAAGTCCAGAAACGCGCTGAAGGACTGTTACTTGAAGAATAGGTACCCAACACCGGACGAGAAACGAGAACTAGCCCGGCGGACGGGCCTAACGCTCACGCAAGTCAGCAACTGGTTCAAGAACCGGCGGCAGCGCGACCGGACGCCTCAGCAGCATAGGTCAGTAATAATAGTTGTTTAGTCGTAATACATCAACGATCAACCGATACATCAAAATCGCGTTCCAAAAATAAAACAAAAAAAACTTTGCATTGTGCATTTGTGCCACGTCGCTTCTAAAATTTTCTCAGTGTTATAAACTTAAAATTGACAGACTAGTCCTGAAACTCAAAATTATTAATATTATAACCTAATATTATAACCCACGGCGTGCAATTCGGATGAACCTATATATAATGGCACTTTTAAACCCAATTGTACCTAGTACGACCTAGTTGTAAATCTATAAGCCCTTGATTAAATACTTATACCTTATACAATATTCAATTGTATAATGATAGTCCAAACTAATTTATTTCAACGATCAAGACAATTTTGTTAAAAACAATATTATTATCTAAACAATTTACCACAATAATAATGAGTATCTATCAACAATATTATCAAAATTATTAATTTAATGTATGTACTCGTTCAAATATAAATGATAATACATAATATAATTATGTCAGTCTTGTTCGGCTCCTCTACGTCTATGACCACTACGGTGTCTTCATCAAAAAATCCGTCGATTACAACCAATTTTAACTGATTGTTTTTTAAAAACATTATTTTGTTCATATAATTATCTAAAGAAGAGTACTTTGACTTAATTTACTGATCATTTATTAATGATATATATTCCATCGTTATAATGCTTAAGATCTTATATTTTTTTTTATTCAGCCCTTTTTTACATGAACTATTGTTGTAATATTATAAAAATCGACTGTATAAGGTGTAACAAGATTATTTGACAAACTTTCATTACAAATGTTACTATATTTGTTAAATAGTCCTGTTACACCCTGCAGTATACTATTCATATATGTCTACCACCCCGATCCCCTTCCCATAATCATCAACGTTACTGCTATACACGAGTAATGAAATTTACGATTTCAATATTTTTCATTAATCAATAATAATAATATAAACGTCTGTTATAGTTATTAATTTATGTAGGTAAAAACAATTTACTCACTTAAAAATTATTTCCCTTAACATTCATATGCAATCGACAATTGTCAAACAAAAACAAAACAATATATTTAATCTATGATGATATATAATAATAATAAAATATAATCACTTCTTACTGCCGCGGCCGCAAACCATCATAACTTTGTACAAATAACGCAAAACGTTTCGAAAATACAACGAGATTTTAAATATTTGAACATATATAGAACTAGAATAACTAGATTGCTTTGTACCTGTCTTTCCAAACAAAAAAACATTGTCATTTAATTGTTTAAAATTTGTTTTTGGTTAACGTGATTCACGGAATAATGGTAAAACGATAGTCCGCGCGACAACGAATTGTCTCGACAGTAGTGTTTATATTATTATGTACTATCAAAATTATTATGAAAACATACAAATATATATATATGTCATACAAGAATAGGTTATCGTTAAGGAAATAAAAATGTAAATAGGTAGTTGAAAATACACGAATGATATTATTTTTTTATTTCAAGGCTAGATTATTAATGATTGTTGTGTTTTATTATATTACTAGCTGTGCCTTGCTATAGAAGTATAGACCCTACGCCTATACTACCGTATAAATGTAAAATAAATTGCACATACTGCAGTTATTCATACATATATAATTAATATAACTCATATGCATCAATAAAATTAATAACTGATGGATTTTTTGCCATGTTAATATTTTTTTCTATGACAGTAAAAAAAAAATGCTTACTAGTAATTTATATAGTATATAACTTATAAAACGTAATTTTAGGTATACATATTAAAGTGTATACAAAATAAAAAACCAATTAGCCATTAGATTAACTACAGAATTTAGTATAGTTCATATTAAATGTTTCAAGTTCATATAACTAATAACAAAATCTAGAAATAATTATCAAATGATATTTCGATTTTATTAATTTACCGAGATGCGTTATTTAACGCATTCAATTAATATTTTATAGGCGTGTTTTTGTCATTTTAGACCACATTTATTTTTTTGGCGCAGCATACGCAATACAGTATAATAATATATAGTTTATAGTTTTATAATATTCGAATGAAAACCTTTTATTTATACGGTTAACCAAAAATTCAGTTATATGTGCAGACATTTACCCTAAATTACTATACATTTCAAAAAGATTGACAAAAGCGATTAGTCAACTAGTCAATTGCATAACACATGTGTAGCATAAAAATTGACGTGGGCCAGTCTTAAATGGAAAACCATAAGACCAGACTTTTTTTCAAAAATTCCTATACGGACAGAATCTCATTAATAATTGAAGCCATGCACTCATAAGGCCCGATTTTAAAATATGCGCACAGTAATATGAAATATGTTTTTCTGGTTTAAATTTAAATAACGACTATACAGATATATTGTAGGTATATTCGGATATTCCACTATCCCGGTAGCGTTGATCAATCAACTATCACGGTAACGCATGTTTATTATTTATACCATCATACGTGCGTATAAAACATTATACCATTTATACCTAAATATAATAAAAATTTTAAATAATTACTCATTTTTGACCATTAGTAAAATCTAGAGTATTTACACCACTTAACTATGTGAATCTTATCGTTTATATGTAATTTATGTAAAATATATAGCGAATACATTGTATATTTATATATATTCAGAACATATATAGTATCACCGATAATGGAAAGATATAATATGTATAACCTATTGGTAACGAGCAGTCAAAATATTTTGGTGGAAAAAAAGTCTAAACATATATATATATATAAGCGCAATGTTAACATTTTACTAAAAAACCTTTATCAAATATAAAAAGTTGTTTATTTAAAATTGTAATAAAAAAAACCAAGAGCTGTATAAGTTATAGCCTCACGCAAATGGAAGGCTTTTGGGTAAGCATAGGTATATATAGGTATAGAGTGATTCATCAAGCACACTCATACACATTTTTTGTGTATACTTAAATACCATATTATGTTCGAATAATTAGATTTATTATATAATTTAAGAAATGTTATGTGGTGATATAATATTCGTTTTTTCAAATTAGAACCAACCTTTTACACTGAAATTTATTAAGCAGATGATTTTTTTTTGAAAATGGTGATGTATATAAATCAAAATTGGAACGAATTTTCAGTTTCTTATTAATTTGAATATATCTATATGCATAAGAATAATAGCCCTTAAAAAAATTTTTGTGAATTATAAAATAGATTTTAAGTAATATTGGATCTATAATAGAAAGTATTTATTATTTACAAATTATAAAATGTTTAGATATTAATATAAACTACTAACAGATTTTCAAATAAGCATAGCTCTCATATATTTTAAATTTTAACCCGTTATGAACTTATTAGTTATTACTCTTAGTTCATAAAGTTAAATAACTCAAAAACTACCCCATCAAATTTTGATATCAACATATCAACATTTTATAAAAAATCATCTGATTAAAAATGTACAAGAAAAATGTTTGATATAATTTTAAAATAATGTTTTTATCGCCACAACTCATAAGAAAAATATTAAAATAAAGAAAAAAAAATATTAAAATCTTCGTAAACTTCGTCATTGTCGACGGCGGCGGCGGCGGCGGCATAACGTTTCCGTAAAGAAAATCACGCCGTCGTGTTTGCCATTAAACGCATAAATTTAATACATAGGGCGGCGGCAGTGGGTCCGACGGTCAAGCCCGGTAGTACAAACATATAATAATAGTGAGTGCCGACTACCGAGTTTACGATGTTATTGTGTGTACATGCGCACACATGTAAAATATATATTATATTATACATTAATATATATATATATATATATATGTATAATATGTGTGTGCGTGTGTGTATATTTACTTCGTGTCCAAAAATTAACGAGAGAGAGAGAGAGAGAGAGAGAGAGACAGGTCGTGAGAGGTATAATATATAAAGAGAGGTCGAGGGTAGTATATATTTATGTGTGTAGAGTGAATGAGAGAGACTGAAAAGAGCCGCGCGTCCCTTTCGACGGAACACGTGTTTGCTAATCACACATTCTTGTATTTCGGCGTCCGTGACAAATTACCCTCCACCGCCGCCCCACTACAGTCGTCGCTGAGCCGTTTACGCGCTCTCGGTCCGTCCGTCTAATCACGTTGTTACCAGATTTGCTGGGTATATATACAGATCATCTAGTCAATCCCCGCTGTTTCGACTACCCCTACCACCATTTCACCCCAATGTTGTCCCTATACACCATCGCTTCCAAGACCACACTGCAGCTACTCTCCCCTGTTGCTATATCCGACAAAATCCTTTAGAACGATAGTACCAATAAATATATACATTAATATAGTTCAGGTAACCTGTACCATACTGCAGTTACTGCAAATCATTTCGAGATTGAAATTATAATTGAATATGTCAGATATGTGATACAGTAATACATACACTATGTGCTTCTGGATTCTTGAGTACATGTAATATATACGTCGTTATAATCGTTATATAGACTATAGACTATAGAGGACGGAGTAAGACAACGACCGGCATTGTTGGGGTCATTACACATATTTCATACATTGTATATATTACGGGAAAAATCCAAAAAAGGGTAGTGTACAATTTACCCAGTTAATGTAAAGCTTATCTACGTCACTTGTCAATTCATAATATTACTGATGATATGGTGCTAGATAAGTTTTAATGGGAAACCATTCAATTATTACTCTATGCGTATTTATTTTTTCCAACAATTTAGTTTGCTGAAATAACACCAGATACCTACGGTACGGTATTTTAATAAGAATACAGTATCTGGTCATCCAGTTTATGAAATTAATCTATATGAATCGTTTTTTGTATGAATATGAACTATAGATATTAAAGTATATATCTAATATTATTATATTTATTACTTACAAATTCCTTTTAAGAGGTGCTCTCTCCATCTTACAAGTCCGTAATGTATAATTACTGCCCAGCAGTTCATGTTAAGCTTCATCAATTTAAAAATTAAAGTGAATCGACCTATTTTGAAACTTAATTAAACATAACGTTATCTGTGTTCGTAGATTATTGGTTTTTTATCGCTATAGTTCTATTTTTAGCGAGTTATGAACATTTTTAAATTGCGGTATTATATATTATAGGTACGTAAACTCACTAAGAAATTTGAACTATCGCAATAAAAAACCATCATACAAACACAGGTAATATTCTTACCATTGTGAAATAAGTTGACTCACTCTAATTTTATCCGTCCTCTTGATTTTATTAACTTGATTATTATAATCAATTATTATTAAGAATGGCCAACTAATAACTATATACCTACTTACTAACTTCACCGTGTTGCGTGTTTGGTTCCTGAATAGTTATTAAATTAATTTAGAATTTTTAATGACAGATTTCCCGCCCCGCTTGCTACACCTTAAAATAACATTAAATACAAACAGGTACCTCTACCTATATTATTAAAATGGCGCTAGAGTTTGGTGCTGACGGGCAGCTGGATGCACAATACCGTATAAATTATATATATATTTAAATGTACACACGTTATTACTGTTATTAGTTATATTATTATTACCCACGGGCCGACGTGTGAGTCCGCGGAAGTGTATGTGTGTTTGTGTTCAGTCGAACACGCCCACTGAAACGACGGCCGTAATGTCGTGGATTAGCAGGGCGGCGGTGATTCGACGCACCGCGTGTTAAATAATTGAAAAGCTCACCCGTTAGCGTGATTTACTCCCCGCAGTGGCTGCAGGTGCGCTACAGCGTGTGCCGTGCCGTGCACGCGCATCACGATGGATAGACGGATATCTACTATATACAAATTATTATATATTATTATACTATCAAAAGTCCTAACCCACCTACCGGTATATAATATGAGAAATGCGGGGTTATTCAAAATGATTCATCCGATATCAAATGCTTATATATATGTTTTGTTTTTAATACATAATAATAATATTACAAATGTATTTAATAGCTTACCTATAGAATATGTTTTCTGTGGCTTCCTTTGGATACAGTGTTTACACGAAATGTAATATCCAGTCAAAACTTAAATTCATTCCATCCATAATCGTTTTAATTGACTCCGCTAATTTTGTAGCTCCTCCGTGGTTGTCGGTTGATGAAAATGACTCATGGTAATATATACTAAGTATCTTTAACATATTAAAGTTTATATAATTACGTAACTTATTAATACATATAAGACACCAGTAGTACTGCAGGGAGCCAGGGAATATAAAATGAATGAAAAATATCCTCTTCGCGCTGAGCGTTAAATAGTTTGGTGTAAATACTAAGTTGTTGTAGTTTGAATAATTCATAGAATTTTGGCTGTCCAAAAACACTTTTAGAATATACGTTAATTTATCCAAAACTATATAAAACATATTGTAAATTTAATATACTCTTACGTGCTTGAAGTGGTTAAATTTGATCCGTGATGTGATGATAATAGCTTGTCATTTATATAAACTCCGATATTTCTAGCATTGTAACATTAATATGTTTTTAGTTTTAAGATGTTACAAAACAATAAAACTTTTTGGCAATACCAAACTACCGAATTCAGAAATATATGCCTGCGGGCGACTATAATATGTATTTGTTTTTACTTTAGGTATTTCTAAATAAATTTTCACGAAAAAAAAATGTATACCTCCTAGTCTAAAATAGTATACAAACAATGTTAAATTATTAACGCAAAACGAAAACACATATGATACGAACAGACAAATTGGCATTAACTTGATCGTAACCAGCATATTGATTATTGACCAATTGTTATGCTTTTTTCACAATACACAAATAATTGGGAAAGCACACGCGCGATAGATAGATTATTTAATAATTTCTATTTAATCATTTTAATCTATTTTTTTTCAATTTCTAGAAAATTTTATTCTCTGTTATGTATTGATTTAATTTGAAAATATTTTTTAAATTAAAAATCACTGCTTTAAACTTCTAGTTCTATGAAAAAAATGTCTATACTAGTCCCTAGTCTTACTCATAAATCATAAAGTTTACGTCACAGCTCATATTATACAATGGGTTAGTAGTTTAGTACTCTAGTTTATTAATGAATAGGCGTTAGGCAAATGGGTCATGTGGGGGTACAGTTTACTTGACTTCTCCCTTTAAATCCGCCACCGTAAAGTTATTTTGTATTATAGAGCTGAACTGCACTGATGATGCGCTATTGCGCTGCCAAGCCATGTCATGTCATGATATCTCGGTCGATTTTTGTGTTTTAATATAGACGTATATAATTATTATTCACATCAAAGAATATTTAACAATTAATATTATAACAGATTAACAGTATTATAAATTATAAATAGTTTATATCACTCGGTTGATAATCTAAATTGTAATATGTTGCAACACTTGAATCAAATGGTATCTGCAGCACCATTGAAATACGATATCTGCGGTATATAGTTGAATTTTTATATAATTACATATTGTATTCAAATGTATATTGCTACTATAATAGGCGTGGTGAACCTTTAGTGGATCAAGTGCCAACATTTTGCGATGAAGGTTCGAAAAACAGTTCACACGTTCCACTTCCCCTTTAAAAAAATGCATGTAGGTAAAGCTCTGCTGTACTGCTGTACAGTAAGTGTCGAGTGATCACTGTATTGAAAGTGTTAAATTTGAATGCGTTTTGAAAATGTGATTGATATAATATCCTCTAATATCGACAATATCGCTATCAGTTATATTAAAAGCTTATATTAATGTATAAAGCACAAAACGATTAGTGTTAAACTCATAATTTAAATAATCTACAGATAGACCAATCGATTAACTAAAAAACGATTTTACACGTGTAGATCCCACTAAACTATTTAGTATTTTTAGAAATTATGTTCTTATATCTTATTTAATATTTTGATTTTAATGCAAAACTTATATTTGGTATGAAAAAATATAATTCGGTTGAGGCTCAGGGGGGCAAGTGCCCTACCCCTGCTGCACCAATGGTGTCATCACATGAAACCATAAAAATCGAATTGTTTATAATTCATATGGTACACACACTACTCCTGAAGGACTTCTCTCTAACACGCTCACGCGTCCACCCACACTATAATATATTGTATCACATACGTTATCAGGTTTTTTTCGTGTATAAACAATATACATAAAATATATTGGAAAATCGAATCGGCCAGGGTCATCCCTGCACCTTCGCTCAACACTACTTTGTTACGTCCCCAACTGTGGAAAGCAAATAATATATAATAGTGTTGTACAATATAATAATTAATAATATATTTGTACACAATATACAACTACTTGATGTAATACAATATATTATTATTCATCTATTAATGCAATATAGGAAACTACGATAATATTTCGTCAATTAATTGGTCTTATTTGAAATGCGTATGTCTGTATGGGTGACTTTGTTCTAGTGCCTACTCAGAATTTTCTCTTAAAAAATGTTGATCTGTACAAAAAAAATCTTATTTTATGTAACCCCAGAATTTATGTCTGCTATAAAATAAAATTAGCAATTTTTAATTAAAAAAAAAAATACAAATAAATAATCGTGTTACCTATTGATTGCTATTATGAGTTAATTTTTATGTAGATACACAAAATTCAATAACACCTGCCATAATAATTAATAGAGTTTACCCTAATACGTTATAAATGCGTGTAATGCATTTATATATTTTTATCAAAGTCTTGATATTTTTTTTAACCGAAAACAGAGAGGCCACGCATAATTAATATCCCTATTTTACGTGTAATGCATAATATGTGTAGCGTGTACACATTTTTTGTACACGTAGTGAAAAAGGCAAATAAGCAAATGGATTTTTTTACTAATTTACCAAATGGCAATCGTAAGAATATGTTCAATATGTCAATATTATTAAATAATCGTACTTCGTAGTCTAGCAGTGAATATACACTAAAAACTCCGTGTCTCCGTGGCAGTAAAATTAATAATAATAAAATAACATATTTTTTTATTGTCTATTGACAATTACATTGCGGTTTATTGATTAGTTTAGCACTTAACTTTTAAAATATTTAAATTAATTAATTTTATTATTCGTAAATCGTCTAAATTTTAGTTAAAAGCGTCGGAAGCGACGCGGTTTTAGTACAAAAATTAGCCTCAACGGGCAAGGCTCTCGTGACTCGTAGAATAGTCATGTTCAATGTTTTTTTAATGTAAGATGAATGCAGACTAATTTTAAAAACTATTCAGATACTGTAATAAACGTTTAAAATATATCAAGGTGTACGACAAATTGTATTTTTCTGTCGTTATTTAAAGTTATTTCAAAAATTAAAGTCCGATACGATCTAAAGTTAATCTAATGGTTTCTTCTTTATAAAAATAATTATCAAAATCTCACTATTCTATGAGGCGTGATCTCGTTTTTCATTTAGTCATTTTTAATCGTTGTAAATGGGCGACATAATATTAAATTAATATAGATACAATAATGTGACCTTAGGCTCTATAGACACCACGTCATATCGCTATGTACAGCTATATTATACATTTATACAGCATAATATTATTATGTGCGCGTCGCCGTCTGTGTTGTTTTCGCCTTCAAACCGTTTCCGCGAAAACCGTGTGATATACTGTGTACATAATAACAACACCTATTCAATATTATTATGTATAGATAGACATTAGGCGTAATAATATTAAATTGTACGCTGTCCGCGGTTTTACAACGAACGCACGTGCAACCAGGGATACCAAAAATATTCCGATAAAATAACAAGTCAAATCTTCGGTAAAATTACGCAATACCCTCCTACACGATTACACATTGTACATGCACGCGCATGCATAGACATAATATTATGTTTAATATACAGAGTGATTATTTTTAAGCAACTATTTACTCAGCAAGTGTACGTGTTTTTCAGAAAAAATAATATTTTTACACAATTTTATATCGTCGTACAACACAATAATAATTATTATATAATATCTAAGGATTTTTTACATCATAATAAGTTTTTGATTTTATATCCCAAATTAGAATATTTATAAAAATCGAATATCCGAACCAATAGGTAATTATAATTAGATATGACTACTTAGTATTTAATATTTATGAGTGTTATGATTTATGAGTATTTAAATCTTAGACAATCGGAGTGAATTGAGTTCACGTTCATGGTTTTACCACTCTACAAAGCTTCAAAAAAATGTTGTATACGTACCTACATTAATTTAGCCCAAGTTTTAACTTATATGTTATAACATTTAAAGAAGTTGGTAAATTTTCTTTGAAAAAATATTGGTAGTAGGTACTCAATGTTTATTGCATATATATTATAATTTATAATGATATGCCATTGTAAAGTAATCCGTAAGTTATTTTTAATACCACATTAGTGTATAATTTTTCAAGTTTATATTTTTAACGAAGATGTTACTTTAAACTTTTAACTTTTAACTGTTGTAAAATGTATATAAAATGTTTAAATATACAGGCTAGCTACCTAATGTGTTTCCTTTATAGCACCGACGTCCCGTTATAATTTACGAAAATAAAAATGTACCTAATTGAAATTCATACAACCTTATAATTTGATACCATTTCGTAGATCTCGGAATTCAGAATTCAAACGCGTACTTCGTTTACGAAGATTTGTATTTTATAATGATACGAATTATTATGAAATCGACGTGTACACGTTATTATTATTTTTACAAAGTTAAATTCCCGAGTGATGAGACGTCTGCGCGTTTACGACGAATCGTGTGTTTTCTCTTGGCTGACGACACGTTCGCCGTAAACCTACGGATTTTGTTTGTTTTCCCGCGTACTTACGCTTGAAAATATGTGTCTACAAATTATTATTAAATGATTTATTAGACGTCACCATAATTTTAGACTGTTCGATTATTTCATTTAATAGCCGATACCTCCACTGTCGATTAATCGATGTTTTTTTTTAATTAAAAAAAAATGAATTGTCAGTATATCGAATTCAATCGGTTTTTTTAAGTTCTAATCACCGGGTATCCGTGAGGGATTTTTCAAAAAAAAATCGTGGTTAACCTCCTGGAGTATAATGAAGATAAAACCCTTTTTTTTTTAATGTATTATATACTAGTATCTTACGAATCAATAAACAAAAGGGTATATTCCATTTGGCAGTTTGGATACATGATAAAAATATTAATAATATATTACATGGGTCGGCGGTGAGTGCGTTTGTTGCGTGTGACCGACCCACCGACCGATGAATGGTGTGGTGGTGCGCGGCAGCGGAGTGGCGACATTATACATAATATGCGTTTTTCCAAAATGCAATTCTCACGGACAGCGGATTATTTTACAATGACATCGTACCTACATGCGTGCATTTTTTCCCGCGTTTTTACGTAATATTGACCTTGCGTCCTCGCCATGTTTCGTGAATATTACCTAAATTATACACACTTACGTTGCAAATATTATGCCTTTTACCCTATAGCTTCCCCTTTGCATCCGATTATGGTCTAAAAAAAAATCATCTACCCCGCGTTTTCGTTTAATATTATAATATTGCAACGTAAAACTATGACTATGACTAATTCGGTTGGAGATAATAATATAATATATATAATATTCTAATTATTATCTAAATGTGTATATAGTGCTATAATACGGCACTTTATAGATTTGCAGTGGAGCACCGCGATCTCCACTAGCATAAATATCTCTGATCATTTTAAATTAAAATTTTTAATTGAGTATTACGGGTGGGTTACTGGTGAGTTGTGGCTTGTGGGTAGTACAGAGTTGGTCTTGTATTGGTATGTATCATGATTGTACAAGATATATGACGTTAATATTAGTGCTTGTCATTTTCTATACAGTTATACTAAAAAATATGTTATACACTTAGTTATACATCTGCAGTACCTATTGTCTATTATTTGCGCACTACTATATCAATTTTCCAATCAAGAAAATGATGAGACAAGATTAATTTTATGACACAAATTCCTTGTATCTAGTGTAGGAGTCTGTGACATAATACAATTCCTATCAACATGATATCATATAGTAATAAAAAATATTTATCGTTAGCAAAAAAATAAAAACCTATATGCAACATACGAAATCAATTATACAAGGTATATGTCTATTTTCTTTCATAATGGCCTGATAATGCAGTTATTCAAAACCTTATTTTTTTTTGACTTTCAAGTATAACTATAATATAACAAAAGACCATAATTTGGATTGTTTGTATTACTTACTATAAGGAGTGTCTCATAGACTATAAAGACGTTAACTTCTGTTTTTCTAATGAGGTCGGCTTTACTACTGTAAGTTATTTAGCAGATATTTTTTTTTTAATTTATTAATAATTAATTAAAATTAATATTTGAATAAATAATTATTTAAATTTGTGTTTAATAGGTCCATAATAATAGGCTTGAAAGAAATGGGTCATTTGAAAACTATTTAAGTTAATATTAATAATCTAACAACATTGACCGAAGTATAATAAAATATAATAGATTCAATATTAAATTTATACATCTATTTAATGTTTTTGTAAAACCATTTTTAAAGACTATTAATTATTATTCTCAGCATAATCATTTTAATAACTGATAAATTATACTCATTCAAATTATGAAATAGGAACATCAATTTTTTTTAATATCTACTAAATAATTTACATTTAAAAGGGGCCACTTCATTTGAAAACAAAAGTTTATATCATAATAAAATACTTTGGAAGTATGTAGTACAAAAAACATTAAGAATTGCAAAAATCAGAATTTGAATAAATTCATTATTCAAGGAAAAAATAGAGGTTAGCATGTTTGGTGAATCACTCTGTAGACTGTTCATTTTTCGTTTATTTTCCACATATTTCCAAGGTACACAATATTATGACTTGTGACGTTTGCGAACAAGCGCATGATACAATAATAATATTATGCTGTTGTTCACTGTTTCGGCCGCCGCTCGACCTCCAAATTATATAGCACTACAGACAGGCATACGCGTATAACACAACAACGTTACACACATCCGCAGTGATATGCATAAAACATAATAATATAATGTACATTCGGCTATTAAAGTAAGGCGCACAATGTGCATATAGGTAAGTCAAGATGCACACATTGTGCATTGCACGGCGTTGCATTCAAGGTCGACGCCACTGCTACACGTTCGTTGAATATACGAGTGTATAACGTATTATACCTATAATACATAATTGTTAATAATATGTAGCCTATAATAAACTATAACGTTGTTGTTTGTAGTTCGTACCTACACGTTGTATTTTTTGTTCTATCTTTCGAATTTTGTTTGGTCGACTGATTTTATATTATTATTATTATTATTATTAATCGGCACTCATAAATTCCTCAACACAAACGGTAGTTGTGGAATGTTCTAATACTCATTGCTCGTATTTTAAATTAGTCATAATATTATATATTATTGAAATATTGCATATTATAGTATAATTATATAATTCTATATTTATAGGTGTATATATATATACAATTATGATTAAATCTTGGTCCTAGGTATACGAATAAGAAACCTGGTAAATAGGTATTATAATTTATAATATTACTATAGACAATATATTCCTCACAAATATTACTTAAAGCCTATTACCAGCCCCTTACTACTAAGTATAATATATTATAATTTATAATATAGACTGTCTCAGTCTCAACAAAGGACAATAATACGTATGCCGGATGTATCATAGTTGTAATTAACTATTTTGACAACGTATAAAAATACTGATATAAATACACAGCTATGAAAAACTTGAACATTAATCTTGCTTTTTTTATCACAATTTTCCTTGTTATCCGTAACACTATCTGTTTCAGTTGCCAACATATTGAGTTCTTAGTAACACTAACCAAAATCATACTGCCAAAATTTATAAAAAGCAAAAAAAAATTATTTTCTAAATTTTAAATAAATTTTCATTGTTTAAAAAAAATTGAGAACAATCAAGTAGCAAACCTACTGGCTCTTGTATTTTATAATACTGCGTCTTACTTGCTATATTATTTCTCGTAATAGTTTTGTTCGATTAAATTATCTCATCGTCGGCTGCCATGCGTTTTTTAACCACTCGAGTTTTCTTTGTCTATTGGCTGCTCTTATCGGTTATCGAATATATATTATATAATATTATATTAACAACATATCGAAAAGTTGTTTATTCGTTTCACAGCTTTGACTACGTTTATGCACCTATATTGTATGCTATTATTCATTTTATTTCTTTGTGCGAATAATACAAGTGATACGAATTATTTTTTAGCGTTTTTTTTAATGTTATTCTTTTGAAATTATCATAGTAATATAATAATAACTATGATGTTTTAAATATATGCATAAATATATGCTATTGGACCGGGACGAATTCATTATATCGCGTTTTTTTTTTTTTGGAATATTTCGGAATTTAAGTATTGAGTATCTTATAGTGATTTGGGGTTATAGCTATACGCCTATTATTAGTTATTACCACATTAAAACCAGATTGGATTTAGACCATAAGTTTTCTCTTTTATATGTGTTAGATGTTATAAATTTATAATATTATACTATTGAATATTTTCCGTTTATAAGATACCTATACTAGGTTACTAATTAATAATTATAGTATTACATAAAGCCCATAAAGGTACACTCGCGCATATATTTTATTTGATTATTTTGACAAATTTAGATGGTAGATTTTCCAATGAACCAAAATACACTAAAATTGACTTACACCGGTAATGTCTAATAATTAGACACTCAATCGCAGCTTTTAATTTGACATTTTGTAATATATAAAAAGAAATAACAACATATATTTATTTTATTTAATGTTAAATTGACGCTTTTACTTAATTTTAATTATAAACTTATTAATGCTTAACCTTGGATTCTATTACTACAGGTACAAAGTACTTGTATAGTTATATTGTATAAAAGTAAAGTTAGAGTGTCTTACCTTTTTAAGTGTGTTTACTATTTATCTGACTATCTGACAGACGTAACTCACGTAAATCGTATATGAGTTATAGAGCGGTACATACTCTGCAATTCAATCACTATATATACATAATATTTTTACATTTAACATACATGATACATACTATAAAAGCTCTCATTAAAACCACCGGAGAAATAGACAAATAGTTTAAAATATAATGATATGATTATTAGATATTAGTTATATAAAATTATAAACGATTAAATATCTTGCACAGGGGTATACTCTACACTTTATTATTTTTAACTTAGCGCTATCATATGATAATATGATATTATATATATATAATAATTAATATTTAAAATAAATTGATTAACCTATATAATTAACTTATATTCTTACTACACTACTATAGTATTTTTCATCGTACTTTTCTATTTAAATTATTTTTTTTTTCTAGCACACAAATAAATATCTCTAATACGTCTGAAAATAAGGCACAAAAACACATTTATTATAAGGACGTCTAAAAACGGAGGTGGTCATATCTCTCCCGGCTAGTCAAAAGGGACTAACACATAATACGTACCTATGTGTGTGTGTGTGTGTGTGTGTGTGTGTGTGTGTATTCCACGATACGGAGGTCTGAAAAATACCAATGACCGAGTGTTTGTAATTTAAAAGATATATTATTATTGTTTACCGATATAAAATTTGGGTTTTCAGCGGTCGTATATTATATTATATATGATGTCTTAGACATTTTTACTGGTTGGGTATGTATTTAAATATATATGTATATATATCACATATGTACCCATGTACGATATACCATATTATACGATGACGGTTTTGCTTTATCTCAGCCGTTGTCGCCACCAAGCGAGACCATTACGATCCTATCCATCCGAATGTGTGGAGAAAAATACGCAGAACCCCGCGTCGGCGAAATATACACGACCGTGTATTATTTTATTTTGTCACATAACTACCGTGCAGTAGTCGACCGACGGCGCCGCTCCGTCATTATGATACGTATTTACATAATATCATATTTACATTACTTTCTATAAAATATAAATATATTGATTACTATTTATAGTTGTAAAGACACTGATTTATTGAATGTATTAGACAAAAAGTCGTAATAGAATATGATGGCTGCAGTAATAGTAAAACGCTTACTACGTTAACATTTTCAAAAATAATTCAAAGAAAATATTTTCAAATAATATTGTATCATCTTTGACCTAGAAGTTATTGTCCATTGTATTTTATTTATAATACGAGTATCTATTCTTAAATAATATAGAACGGGAAGGGACCCAACTACTTTAAATACAACGAAAGATAATAGCTGACAACCTATTTAGGAGATATTAGATCTTCCCAATCAACTTATTCGGTGTAGATACCTAAATGATTTATTTGCATATTCCTAAAATATTAATTTACTCATTTATCAGTTTATCATGCTAAATCGTTGCGATAAATGAATTACGCGTGGTCGTCAAACGAAAATGTTTGAAACAACTGATGCGTACCTACATACAATAATATTTGGCGTGTAGTGTGTTACCAAGATTATACCACGCGTAATTAAAATTGAGTGGGTTAAATATAATACAGTATATACAATATACATACATATATAGGTACCATTCTGATATTAAATATTATTATCGACTATCGTGGCGTTAAATTGATTACATACTCGCTATACTGAGTGATTCATTTATCGATCAACACTAATTATAGTCATTAATTCATTTTTAATAATCTATTAAGGTTTTTGAAAAAAAAAAATGTTTTTACCTTTTTTCCAGTTAAAATCAAACATTTTTTTTTTATTTGTATCGTTATAATTTTGTTAATGTTTTACAACATCCATTTTTATACTTTTATCTCATATTCTAAAACAGAATATTTTTTAAAGTATTTTGGTACATAAGAATCTGAATTCGGAAAAGTAGTTTATAAGTTATAAGTATTTAAAGTTAAGGTTTAAAAAATGTTAACTCCAAATAATATAATTTTTTTATCGATGTCATTTTATTTCGATTAGAAATTATATAAAAAATATTTTCAAAAGCATTAATAGATTTTGAAATAATGAGTGTTGTTTGATAAAATAATCGTGGCATACGGTTGTAGTTGTATCGTTTCGAATAAAAATCAAACAAGCAAAGCGTTTGATATCATATTTCGGCCATCGCTACGCTTGATTTGACATTATTCTCTAGAATTATATAGATACATGTCGATTAAATTTTATCCATACAACTGATTTACGCAGATTTAATATGCAAACACCCGATATGCAAAGTAATGTATAATATTTTATTGAAGTAGTGAAACAGCTAATAAATATCGTACGTACGTATAATATATATTATGGCTGCATACGAATAAAACTTTTTTGAACGAATTGAGTCTCAGATTAGGTATAAATATTAATTTAATCTCGTAAATTTTAAAGTAAAATCTTTATTTTTCCCATATTTTGATTTTGAATTCCGTCAAACTTAAAAAAAAAAAATCTTATTTCCAATTTTTACAGACAGGACTATCTATAACAAAAAATTCTATAGGTATGGTTATAAATGTTTTTTTTATTTATTGATTTTGAACATTTTATTAATGTGCAATAGATATAATTATAATTATGTAAATTATAGTTTTATAAAATATTTATCTAATATAATAATTGAATTAAATGCTTTAAAATTAGTTTAAATTAGTTAAAAAGTATGTGATAAACTTATTTTTTTAAATGTAATATCTATATTTTTAGTATTTATACTAAAATTTATTTTTCTTAGTTTTGGTATAAGACTCAATTAGTACACAACTATTATTATAGTTACTATAATCAGTGATCCGGACTTAATATTTTAAACAAGCGCTTATAAATGTCACCCTTAAAAATGTAATTATATGCACTTAATATGAAGAAATAGGCCTAATAATTTTTTAAAACAGTAAAGACTATTAGGTATAATTACTTTTTTTTAAAAGGCATAAAAATAACATAGAAAAAAGGTGGATTAGTGGCTACCACACTGTTATAAATTAGCCGCCGAGTGGATATGTTACATTTTAATTCAATGATATATCATTTATATAATATATATACAAAAAACTATACCGAGTCGAAACGGCTATCAGCTTATATTACTTAGTATATAATATCACAAGATATGTTTTACATTCTCAGTCGAACGTTGAATGTATTGATTTTTCAATGATATGAGTTTTTTGTGTTTCTTATCAGCTTTTAGGACAGTAAAAATGTTTTGTTTTTTAACATTGAGGGTAGTTTCTGATTATAGGTACTTTAGACCTCGGGAGTTTGAAAGTAAAACATTATCGCAAAACTAATTTTCGACAAAATCTATTTTGTTTTTTGGTGTAACTCAAAATATCTTATAGACAAATCTGTATTTCTTTAATTTTAAAATTTCTATCATAAAATAGTATTTATAATAAAAAATAAAAGAAACAATATTTCTTATGTAGAGGGAATAGAAAATCTAAAACAGTAGGTATTTTAGAATAACAAATTTACAAATCAAAACCCTCCTCAGAATAACATAATATAATTTGTATACATAATTATTATTTGTGGAATGTTCTATAATTATACAATATTAAAATTATTATTTATCATTACATCTTTAATTATTGTATAATATATACATATATATATATTACTCATTGATAAATGCGCACATGCGCGGGGTAATAAAATATTAGTCTCTAAATTATAATGTATATTGTATATAATAATTGTTAATTGTGTACCTAGCTCTAACCTGTACCTATACTCTAATATAATATAGCCACGTAAAACTAAATATATAAAAGTAATATTTTAAATTTTCTTATTTTCTTATTTTCTGTCCATACCTATTCAATTAAATAGGTAAAAATTAGTACATCAGTACGATGATAATACATTCAATAATAAATATTATTATTTTGTTTCCGAATTGGCTGAATACATTTCTAAATAAATACAGAAAACAAATTGATAAATAATATAAGTAATATTTTTAAGCACATTTCATGATTACGTGATACTATATATTATATGTAAACTAGGTATACAATCTGAAAATACTATAGTAAGTTAGTGTACCGAATATTAAAATACAAGGCTGGTATGACTAACTTTGTATATATTTATAAATAATTTTACCTATATATAACTTACACTGCGTTAATGATTTAAATTTAAATGTCTTCAATATTATCATAAATACGATATTATATGTAATATGTAAATTTATTGAATAGAATTTCTCTAGCAGTATATTAGTATGTATGTATTCAACATTTATTTTTGAAATC
Organism: Rhopalosiphum padi; assembly: GCF_020882245.1. NCBI lineage: Eukaryota > Metazoa > Arthropoda > Insecta > Hemiptera > Aphididae > Rhopalosiphum > Rhopalosiphum padi. The sequence continues at coordinate 45,498,353 of NC_083599.1, forward strand.
TTAAAGAAGTATGATGAAAATTGTTTTTATACGTATCTGTTTTGTATAGAATTCTTTTTTAAGTAAACTAACCTTGTATTTGGTTTAATATTATAACGACCTAAATAATACCATTATAATATAGATGTTATAAATAATCATTTTCACAATAATGTATAACTACATGAACATTTTACATAATAACTAGGTAGATAATATGTGTGATACACTGATACACATATCATTGAGTAGGTATATACAACTATTTGTCTATACAATGATATATACGATATATATACCTATCTACATACTATAGGTTGATATTATGTTATTTTGAAGTTAATTTTAATTGATAAACATTCATTCTCGAATATTCTTCTACCTTATAATAAAATATTTATACATGATACGATAATATATCACATTATGCATTATTAGATGTAATATTATTATTTATTATTAGTTATTACTATTATTATAATATTCGTAACTTAAACAGTTAAAGTTTAACCTTCAGCAGTCTATAATATTTTTAAAAATAATAATATATGCCATTACCTCCGAAATATTATTTATACTAGGTACCTTAAGTTGTTTATCTCATGTGTTTTTACATTGTCTATAGGTATAGGGTATAGATACAGGTAATAGGTATATATGATTATATAATTAACTAAAAGCGTAGCTTGTTGATAAAAATCAATTAAATTAAATCATCTTTTTTTAGGTAGTTAGTTTTTATTATACCTATAAAGTAACGCTATATGAAAATTTTAGATATTCAAATTAATTCTAATAATTAATTTACTGAATTTAAGGATTTAGATGGTCGAAAATCAAGATTTATAAGTTAATAACCTAAAATGTATGAATCGATCAAACAAATGTATTCAGAAAATAGCTTTATCAGAATCAATCAATAATTAACCTAACACGATTTTTAAATTTTGTTGATATTCTATTTTATCGATCCATATCTAATCATAAAAAAACTATGCGTTGATACGACTTAAGATACACTGTGTATGATATAAAAAATAATAAATAGTTCATTAATATTATGAACATTTTTATGAATGATAATTAAATACCATAATAAAATATATAGCCATTTAGGAATTTATAGCTAATAATACACAACATTTAAATTATTCATAAAAAAATGTGTTTATGCTGACTCTTAGTAAAAATAAAATTTATGTACTGGAGTTGAGTTTATAATATTAATAAAGTAACTGAATACTATATCATTGATTATAATATTGTTTTAATATGTATAATCAATGACAATACTAAATATTATGTATATAGTATAAAAAAAATTAAACATAAATGAGTAATATGAGCATTAGTTCGTCTAAACCATTATTTAAACCAATAATAAACACAACGATAAGTCATGAAGTATTAAATTCTACTATTTAATTCATGTATAAAATTAATATGTGAGCATTTTTCGCACATACAGCCTACAGCTAAACTGTTTTATGAATGTGTCTACATTAATGTAGTCATGTGTTTAAAACTTAATAAATTGTATTTATAAGCAATTATAAAAAACATGCATATTATTATAATACATCTAATGACATTTCGTAATGATACACCTATTATATTTATATATTTTATTAATTTATTTCACTGGGTAAAGCCGAACAGACCGAGACCCAAAAATATAAATTTATACATGATAGAGACAATATTAATAGCAATAAAAAGAATAATATAAGATAATAATAAGATAAAATAAGTATCTTATTAATACAAAAGATATTTAAAGTTTTGAAGAGTGTAGTGGATTTACACTATGTAGTGTGTAAAGAAGATACCACTTTTCTCTTTTAACATAAAAAAATTATAACTTATAAAATATTATAAATGATAAATAATCAAATACTTGTTCGAAATTCACGTTTTACGTACATTGTAGGTATATATAACAAGAATATTCTACTTTGAAATATGAAATAAAAAATGTATATTGTCAATTAAAAAAGTAAAAACTTAAAAATATATAGATTTTCAAACTCGATAAATGTTAATCCTTTTTGAAATAATGAATTTCTCATGATCAAAACAATGCTCATTTGTATATACTATATGTTTATTAATTGCGTATTTTTTCATATAATTTAAGCATATTTTTTATATTTTAAGAGTTTAAGACTAGGTATAGTTTATAACTGTAAAATTGGTAAACAATAAACATTATGTTATCTTCTTTTACGAAGTCATATTTTTCATCCAAGATAATCTCTTTATGCACCTGACACATTTAGACAAACGTATCGGCCTCAAACTACTCATCAAAATGTAGCTATGTACAGTTGACCCAATTCCACCCATGGAAAATTGAACTGTGAAATAGAAATAAATCAGTGGCGCTAAATGTGTCCTGTTTTACTGAGACTTTAGTTGAATTTTTTTAAATGTAATTGTATTTTTCATTTTATTTTCATACGTCTCATTTTTCATAATTTGTCGGTAAATTCACGGTAATTGTCCTGTTTTATTAATCATTTCTAATTTCAGAATATTAGAAAATTTAAATTTTAAATTTTAAATTAGTAAAATGTTAATTACTTATGATTTAAGAACTTATTTTTAAAATGATCTGAAACTAAAGTTTACTCTGATAATATAAATTATTAGTTGCCCTAGGTTCTTCCGAAAGTAAATACTGAATACTTAATTAGTTTTCTATTAATTATTACTCCTTTCAATTTTCACCGATTTTTGATTTAAGAAATTTATAATCATGATATAAATCGTTATTTAACTATTTCTTAGATTTTTCAAACAAATATTAATGATAAAATATAAATAATATATAGATAGTAATAGTAAATTATTTTAATTTGTTATTTTTTTTTTTTTAATTGCTATACCGGCTCGATCTAAAAATAGTATATTACTTAGACAATGAACAATATTTAACTAAGCAATTAAACAATTAATAATAATTAAACATTACAATTTGTAAAATAATAATTTTGGACTAAAAATAAAAATATTATATCACAATTAAGGGGGATAGTAGTATAAAAATTGAGATATTCATTGGGAATACGTATTATATATAATATACCAGATGAGCAATTCAAAATTATTATTAAAGGGCCAATTTTTAAAACATTGAAATCTAGTGGATCAAAAACTATTGAAAGCAAAAAAAAGGTCAATACAATTTAAAATTTAGTTCTTAACTTTTTATATTTATTTATTTATCAACATACGAAACTTCTGCATATTATTATCTAATGAACAAATAATTTTAAACAATAAGGAACCTGTTCGCGACTATTTAATAAGGGGTAACATTTAGGCAATTTGTATACTCGTTACCGCCGCACAATACCTTTGGATTTGTCGTAAATGATTATTAGTGTGAGTGTAAGTAATGTTTCTCAGGTTGGGGGTTCCATCTACACACGTACACGAAAATATCAACAGTACCGACAGACTGAAAATATATTACAAGTGTGATTTTATATGCTCAAAAAACACATTACAGGCGTACAGACGTTACTACGTCTCATAGATTGGTCCAACTCCGATGTATTTTTTTTTTCTAGAAATAGAAAAAATTTTTAGTTTTTACAAGGAGAATAGGACTCTAATTTTTAATTACGTATTGTTAAAACAAAAATAATTTAAAAAAAATTAAAAACCTGTGAAAGTTGGTGAAATTCAAACTTTTAAGAAATATAATTTTTAAAATATTGAAATCAAATTTGTCGATAAGTCTTTCTATTTTAAAATCGCATTATTCTACGAAAGATGTGAGTTTTCTGTAAAGTATTTTTTGAGCAAAAAAACAGGTCACTCGTAGACAGGCCCCTTAAAAGATCATTTCATTGTTTGCTATAATAATTTACTAAGGATCAGAACAAACTTTTTTTATGAATGTAGATAAAAAAACGTTTACTTGATTAAAAAGCTTGAAAATGTAATACAAAATTCTTCATGAGTTTTAATTGTACCTATTTAAAAAATATTAAAGATACGCACGATTTATTTTAAATAAGCATTTGAAAGTTGAAACACACGTTTTAACAAAACTCGAAAAAATCACAAAAATTTGCAAATTATTTTTCAGTTAAAAATGTGTATATAAGGCTTGAATTTAATTCAAGGTTTCTCATAATTAGTTTATGAAGTAATCAAAATACATATAAGTATAATATATATTATTAAATATATTATAAACGGTTTTTTTTTTTATTGACAATTATTGAAGTTCATATTCGAACGAAAATACATATTCAAACGAAGAATAACAATGTTAGTTATTTTGTTCTAATTCTAAAACATTAATTAGTGGAGACACTTAAACTTATTTACTTATATTTTTATATTTTTATATTTTATATTTTATTTTAATAATTAAATATTAATAATAAAATAAATACAACATTTTCGAAAAAAATTAATCAAACTATACCGTAATAGGTACTAATAGTAAATTTAAATACTTAAATAGCAATATCAAAAACCATATTGTAAAATATTTATTGTAAATTTGTAACATAGAGGCTGACTGGGTTAAATTTATAGCTTTTATTAGTTATTAATTTGTTTTACGTAAATTGCAATGAGCTCATTCAAACGCAATATACTTTGGTTGTTGTTCGAGTGTAATTCAGATGAAGAACATGCCGTATATAAGTATAATATTATAATAATGATCAAGACAAAATAATATTGTACGTCTCATTATAATGTGTCGCACTCACGCAAAAAAATAAATATATTTTATCACTGCGCAGTTTAATTTTATCAAATTAATTTACAGAGCGCTCCAAATGATTGATTTATTTATTTTCACACCTTTTTCCAAAATACCAGTTAAATTTATGTTAATAATATATTTCATGCAGTCGATTTACTAATTTTGTACATTTTTTTTTTTATTAGTGATTTGCTGAGTATCGGTAGTTCAGATAGCAGAAACTACGAAATGACTGACATGCACGGTGTCAAGTCGATGTGTTACCAGAGCGTGGCCTCGTCCACTGGCGGCGGAAAAATGGGTTCTGTAGTGGCAGCTGCGGCTCTCAAATCTGCCACAGCCACGGTGGTGACCGGATACCCAGCTTCTGACACGGAAATGTTCCCGTCTGACTATCCGTCTCACCACCTCCATCACCATCACCATCATCCCCACCAACACCATTACAGCAACAACAACAATAACATAAACAACAACAACAACAATCATCTCAGTCACCTGTACCACAATCACCATCACCAAATGCTCCAGCCCATACCACAAACTTCGGCCGCATCGCATTCATAATGAATTGATGATTATTAATTAACATAATATATATTATATCATTATGTATACTTTATAGCAGTACTTCTATCTTATTGTATTATTAGGTAATAATATGTATTTTAAAAACAAAAAATACATAATGGCACAAATTGTACACAAAACCCCATTATCTATATAAGTATAAATATTATTATTATTTTTTTAGTTGATTTTATTTTTTTTCATTTTTTTTTTCTAATAATGTCAAACATATTATATTATGTTCAGTGAGCCCACAATTTGTGTCCCGGAACAACGAACACGTCCGTCAGTCGATTTGCGACCAGCAAAGAAAGAAATATAATTATTTATTATTATTTATTAATAAACAATAACTTAATTCGATCAATAATCGCACATTTTATAAAACTTTTAACAGTGATTGTAAGAAAACTTATTCTCTCAATTTTTAAAAAACTGAGGCTATAACTAAAAGCCTATGGCTATATATATATATTAGCTGTAAAAATGAGCCGCGACACCATCACATATGCCTAGGTACTTACTACTTACCACCGGAACAGCTTTAAACTTACAATTATTTTAAGAATCATTTTTGAGCTGATTTTGTATTAAATGTATTTTAGTTATTATTTAATATTGCAGTGCGTGTGCTATCGTCTAATGGTCATTTTTTTAGCTGGTTTAGCTAATTTCTAAAATGTCTGATATACCATATCATCTTATCATATTCGTTTTTTATTTTTAAATTAAACAACTTATTTTTATGAGTTGTGTTAGCTTTTCTGTGCAAAATAATATACGTTTCATACATAGGTAATACTAAGTATGTGGATAATTGGATAATTATATTAATACATTTCGCAGTAAATGCGAGTTCATTTTATTTAATTTTGTTTATATTTCAAACTGACTTATTTTTGTATTTTAGTTATCACATTACGGCATTGGAAAAAAAGACAATGCTATTTTTACCCATCACATCTTTAACACAAAAACGTATAATGTATTAGTCAGTCTCATACTTCTACAAATGGGTATGGAATTTTGAAAATATAATTAGTCGAAATTATTAGTTCGTACGCATATTATACAAATGTATATGAATCATAAAGTCATAAGATTTAAAAATAATAAAAAATATATTGATATAATATTAGTCATATCTACCTTGTTTTGAAGCTATTGCCAGATAACATACACAACTGTGCACGACCAGACACATCTCATTTGCGCGATATTTTTATCTCGTTTATAGGTTTTTTTTCTGGCATGATTATTATTCGATTCTGCCTTACTCGTACGCAGCGAACAAATACAGCACAAGCAATGATATATTAATATATTGTAGGAAAACGAAAGACGCGATAATTTCTTCGTTCGACAATATTTTATTAAAAATAATCGTTATACTAAATATATAATAATATAAAATCCCGAAATTATTGTGATCTTTAAATTTTGGAACAGAGATATTATTTTAACTCTATCAACCTTTAATAAATTATTCCATTAGGTATCCATTATTTCGATTTTTTTTTTAATTTTGAATGTTGTTACACTCTGCTCATAAGATTGACGGAGACTGTTAACAGTGTTACCGACGTTACTGGTGGACACGCTACACGGGTATCACGTAGGTTGTAGGTAACTTATTAACAAGCGCGAGTGATGCTATGGTATAACTACGTGTTCTCCACGCCCACACTCAAACGGAACTTCACAAAAAAAAACTTAATAAAATCCTAAAATAAGTTTTAACATTATTAGGTAATAATTGTCATTTAGTTGAAACACAAGTTCGCGGGTTTTCATGAGTTTCATAATATATTCATAAGCAAAAACATTATAAAAGTTTTCATTCATATCGTTTTTGTTATTGATTCATTCGACCACCTGCCTACCAAAAACAATTAATGCTTGATAGGGTTATGACTTATGGTATTTAACGTAAAATAAACCACATTATATGAGGCCACTGACTATTGCGAGTGACAAATGACGGATAACTGCAATATTAAAAATATCACATATTATATATATAGGTATATAGGTACCTAAGTGCTGTGGTGTGATAAATTTTTTTGCGAAGTAGGTTCCTAACGTTTGTGCGCCATAAAGTTCGCCACAATAATACGCGAGTAACGATGCAATATTGGCGTGTGCAATCGATTTGAAAATAATCACTGTATGAGTAGGCATATTGTATGACATGTACAATAATATGTATATGTGTGTATGTATAAAATATAAATGATTAAAATAGTTTTTATCGTTGTTACCTAGTTGATTTAATTGAAATGCCAAATACATTTCGTAAGTGTTTAATTATATTATATATCGTGTATACATAAATCTCATCAAGTTGTCCCCCTTAGCATTTAATATATGTAATGTTTTATGATAATTTTAAAATAATATTATTTGTTTTTCGTTTTAAAACTATAATGTAAACCCCGAAATCAGGTCTTTAGTTTCTTACGTGATTTTATACATAAGTACCTATATATACGAAATGATTACAAGCTAACTGACGTCAGATTTATGTTTTCAATCTGAATCCTTATACCTATATATATGCCTGGCTTTCGTCTCGATATAACACGATTTCATGACTCTGGAAGTTAGATAATTCTAAATTCGTATATACATATTAGAAAAATTTGATGAAGTAACGTGTTGTTATTGTTGTTTAAAATATTTCGAAGGTATATTGGAACCCTAACACTAAGTATTAGTCGAATAGAACTATAGAAGTCACGTCGAAGTATTGTTTGGATTGTTTATTGGAAAACAGAAACCAAGCTTTACGTATATTACGTGCTGTGCTGCCGACACGATTTATGTATAACCACATTAAAATCTCTTTATGCGGGATATGGCACACGACCGTTTTTTGTTAATTTTTTTTTTTTTAGTAATGTAAAATAGAAACACCCGAGTGGTTGTATCGAACGGGTATTCATATTTTTATTGTATATTAATATTATATGTACTGTACAAATTGTTCTTAATATAAAATATAACTGGATAATAATATGTACCTATTGTAAAAAAAAGAATGTTGTATTTGTCACTTCCTATAGTATTCAATACTGAATGGTTGCGTAAAACTTATGTAATCTCAATTTTTAAATCAAAATTCTAGGATAACAATTACAAATAATCTATGAAAGATTTGCATTCCGTTTAATCTTTGTAAGTGAAAAAAAATGTATCGATTGCTTCGCTCGCTAATAATATCTGTTATCCTATTTTGTCTATCCATTCTTAACATTTTAAATTCAAATACTTAGGTACCTACATCAAATTTCAAGATAATATTGCCATAATGCCAACATATAAACTCAAATTTTTTATTTTTTTATTTAAATAAAAACTGCATTTTGTGTAAAGCGTGTAAAGTGTAAACCGCTCGTTAGGGCGAGGGGCGAGAATTGAAGTAGGTATCAATAATTCAAACTGTTACTAGTTAGTAGTTACTAAATATACCGACCTTAATATTTGTAATTTAATCACTTATTTAAATTCCTTTAGTTGGTTTTTATCTTATATGATATCAAAGAAGTACTTTTTCTAGATACCTAACCCATTTGGCATCTATACGTAATAATTTCATAATAATATGAGGTAGGTTATACAAGTAAAAAGTACAATTTATGACAGTTTAGAAATAAAAACCAAGTTTTCTGATACTACAATAAAATATTGTTTATATTTTATATAAGTTTTAGAAGTATCAACTATCAATAACATAAGTACACCTCAATACTTACTAATTTTTGAAAGAAGATTGTGCAATAAACCTACTTAGTAGGTACCTAAAATTTACTACATACTGTAAATTCAGATGATAATTGATTTTACAACTAATAAGAAGATGTATATTATGGTTGAAGTGGTTGAACCATATCAAGAGTATTAAAAGTTGACATTATTTAATTTGTATCTTTTTCTTCGAAAACATTTAAAGTTGTATTTTATATTTTTAATCAATAAAGTTATAAATATTGATCATTCATTTTAAATAACGGTTTAATAGATTTTGTGAATCTATTTATAATTGCCAAATGAAAAGAAAGTTTATCAAATTTTTTGTTTTTCTAATATTCTATTAAAAATTTTTGCCAAGTACGTATAACTGGATATTAGATAAATTTAATAAATTTGTATTGTCTTGTAAATAATTTTCCTGGTAGTTAAACAGTTCAGATTGTGGATTATCCGATCATGCAAGGATAGGTAAGTGAATTAAACTATAGACATTATAATTTATAACTAGGGCAGAGGACTTGTAGCTCTAAAAAAACACTAAATATGTAAGCACTTATGCGCTTAAAAACCCTATAATATGCACTTAAAATATGCACTAAAATTATTTTTTTACAGTTTAATTTAAAAATATTAATAAAATAAATAGGCTTTAAGATAAGTCAAAACAATTTTAATACACTTTATTTAAATTACAATATACTATTGTCAAATTTTAATTAAACTGTAACTTTTATTCTTATTGCTTTACTTTTTTAAATTTTATATATCTTCTTCTGACACTAAAAAAAAAAAAATTAATTTTCATATTTTAGTAAAAACCATTTTAGCCAATAAATATTTAATTAATACTAATACTACTTTTACCTTGAAAATTACATTAAGTTACAATTAAGTTAAATATGTCTCAAAAAGTATAAAATAGCGTATAAAAGTATAAAATATACCCTAAAAATTAAAAAATATCAAAATATGCATTTATATGCAAAATTAAATTTCAAAACTAGCTCTATGGAAGCATGAAACGTATTTATTTCGTACTCTGCTATTTTTGCGACTGTGCAAAACAAATATGCAAATGCTACAAGTCCTCTGCCCTATTTATAACTATTATAAGATATGAAATCAGAACCATATAAAGTAGAATAATCGTTAAATTTAGGAATTGTGATGCTGATTTATTGTATTATTTGTATTCAGAATGAGTTTCTAATTGTTAGAAAATATTATTAAATAAATGTTACAAAAATGTTATTAAATATTTAAAAATGCTTATAATTCACTTAAAAATTAAAATATCGTAAAATGCCAACGAAAGAACACAGATAATGTTCTCACCTAAAAGTTTGATAATAGGTAAATTCACTGTAATATTAAAACCGGTGAACAAAAATTAACTATGTCGTACGGGTGTAAGACTTAGACAAGTAGACAACACATGCGGGTGAGACGTCCTCTTAATATTATGTTTCTAATGTTTTACTTTTTTTATTACTTTTTGTAGGTACCAATTTATTTCATTAAATACAATTAACAGATACATTTATTAAACTTAACTTTGTTATTTAATGAATTTCTAGCAAATTGTATAAAACTTATTTTTTATTTTCTTACATAAACTAGGTAAAGTTAATAGATATGTGGTAGAATAACTAGTTTTTGGTGTTCAATTAAATCATATCACAACTATAAATCTATAAACTAAATAAATATATTTTATATTATATATAAATACTATATTATAGACTATAGTATATCTAATAGATATTATCTATACATAATATTATAAAATGATTATAGTTATGCTTATGACTTATGAGTTATGAGCATTGAGCAGGGCTCGTAACTTCTAGCATTTGCATATTTTTTTGAGAGGTTCTAGAGATACCTAAGTAACTATCAATTTGTTTCAGATAACCAAGAAGCTAAATACAAAATTTTATGTTGCATATTTTTTTTTCAATTCCGTAGCCTTAAAACATGTTTTCTTAATAATAACAAGTAATTATAGTCGTATTAATTATTTTTTCTTATAATATTAAAAGAAGAAACTATATATTATAACTACACGAGTTTAGGTAACGCGCGACGTATAGCGAAAGTGTACTTCCGAGTATGAGTATGACTAAAAATAATATAAAGTTCCTAAGTGGGTACCTACGGCTTACCTAACAAAAAATAATGATATCTAATATCTCTCTAGCCTGTTGGCTTTTATAAACTATAACAATTTTTATAATTATAATAATTAATAGTTATCCAAGTTGTATTTCCTTATAAAAATGAAAAAAATCTAATTTATTACTCAGTTATTAGTTTCAGAAAACAATTTTTAATTTTAACAGATCATAATAAAAGTATTAACGTTTTTGAATTATACTAAAATAATTAATAAGATATTTTTTTAACAAACTTGGTCATAAACTCATAAATATTGTATTACCTATAACAATGTCAAAACATCACTTTTGTGGGTAAAATACTTATCATTAACTATATGATGTTATTTTATATTCTTTACTTAATTTAAACTCATTGAAAGATAAAAATGACATTCCTATATAATTTAGAAAACTTTTCACGATATCATCTCAAATGGTTTTAAAATATAACTAAAATTGAACCTTACTTGTATTTAGTAATTTAAGTATTCATACTTTAAACTCATGATAGATAACACTTTAAAATAACTACATTCAACTTTCATGAGGAAATTATAAATATAAATTTGTCAGAAATAACTAATAAATCTTAAAAATGTACATGTTCATACAAAAATAGGACTAAATTTAAATAAAATTAATATTAGTATACTGTTCTTACACTAAAACCAAGATATTGGTATACTATGGAGGGTGTGTTTTTGAGTTTGTGTTAATTGATTAATTGGAAATACTTTGTAAAAGTAAGCTTTATACTTTTGTACTAATTGAATAGCAGAAGAGTTGGATTAAAATAATAGAAAGGAATATTTCATGTTTACATTTTGTTAAGGTTGTATGGTACAAAAACAAATAAGAAACAATTTATTTATTTTTACTTTTTACTTGTATTAAACAAAATAATGTTATAAAATAAATTGTTTAACGGAAATAACTTATTAGTTATTATTTATGTAATAATATTTTATAATAATACTTATATTTTTGTGGGATTATATAAATCATGTTTATGAAATAAAAATTATTTTTGTATAAGTTTACATGTTTAATATTTTAGAAAAACTATTTTTGTTTGAATAAACATCTTCTTCATATTCAACAAATTTGAGCCAATAATCACTTAGTTCAGTTTAAATGTTTGATTTAATTAAATTAGTTTTGTAGTATTCATTATCAATAGTTGGTAAAAATTGTTTTTATTTTTAAAGTTACAATCAAATCTCATTGTTTTTCTTTAGCATCTTTAGCATAGTATGGTTTAGTTCAAAGCACTTAAGAATAATTTTAAACCTTTTGTATGTAGTAATAACAGAAGATTAAAAAATACTCTTATACTCAATCATATAAAAAGGTCATTGTTTATTTACAAGTAAAGAAAAATAAATAAATTAAATTATAGCTTCATCTGGCTTGATCAATAATGCTAATGGCTTGGCTACAATATAATCCTGTAACAAATGATAATTTATTAATAAATAAGTTTAAAATTTTCAACACAACATTTAAGCAAATATACACAAATAATAATAAAATTACAACATAACTGATTGAGTGAAATAATGACAATAAAAAATTAAATAAAAGTAATTTCGTAATTTCTTTAATTTCAAAGTATAATGTATTCATACTTTATAGTAATAGTTATTCAATGACACAAATTTTAATTTTTAAGAAATAAGGACACAACACATATAATTATATAAACTATGTAAAATTCTTAGTAAAAATGAAATTTAAAATTAATGTCAACCAGTATCAAGTTAAAAGGACCTGCATGATGTGTCTCATGAGTCTCCCCTTGTCTCAAAAACAAATTAATTATACAATTTGATGTCTGCAAAACTAATTCTATTATAAAAATTAAAGGTAAGAACATTATCTTTATTTGTATGCTGGTTTTTAAGTTTTTAACAGTATTTTGATATTTTTATGTAAGATGAAAAACAAAATGGGTAAAAATAATTGAGACAACACAGATAGTGTTTTAACTTTTAGAATTGATAATAAATCAATTCACTCCAATATACAAGTTCCTCTTAGATAATTAAACAATTTCAAATTGCAAGAATGTTCTTAAATTTTTTTTAAATTAATAGTAAAAATCTAAGGTGTTTCAAATTGTTGTCATTATAATTAGAGTTAAGGTATAATATAATACAATAAATATTTTCTTAAAAAACACATTAATTATAAATAACATATTATATAAATATTTACATAAATAATATAATACCTGAATAGTGAGGTCACCACTGATAAAATTGTGTATTCTCAGATGGCAATCCAAACTTATGCTCATTACATGCATTTGGTTTAAATAAGTTATACAAGACACTGATTTTACTGAACCAGTGCTTCCTCTAAATGTTTTTACCGGTAATGTCGATTTTCCACGAAAATCATAATGAAATATAGATCCTTTTGTTGTTCCTACAATTACTTCACTGCAATTCAAAAAATAATTTATGATTATAAACATATTTCATTAATAGCTATTGGCAACTGAACTAATTCTAAATTATTAAATTACCACAAAAAATAATACACAAATAATTATAATAGATGAAATTGGAAACAAAATTAAAATTAAACTAATTTAATCTAAAAATATTTTTAAACATATTTTAATCATCTAGTATAAATCTCAATAAATAATTAGAAAAAATAAAAATTAAATATCAATTTTTTTTAATATCAATTAACTCAGAAAAATGAACAAAAAAATTATGCACAAGTAACAATATAAATGTTCAAGTTATACTTAAAATGTTAGCAACTTAACTAATTATATTTAATGAATGAAAAATATCAAATTTTAATTCAACAAAAAAATAATCTAATTTATTTTTATAGAAGCTTAGTAAATAATATTAATAATATTTAGTTATCAGATAATTGTTTAACTTTCTATATTTTTTGTTTAGAATAATGTTAAATTTAACCTACTATTTATATAAAAATTATAAATGTTGTTTCAAATCAACACACATATGTTATATATTAACAATATATATATTATATATAATCCTTATTTAAATAAAATATTCTTGAATAAATAATTAATGAAATACACATTTTACTAAGTATTTAAGAAAAGAGTTATCAATAATCACAAAAGTATTCAAATATGTTAGAAGACTACATTCATAAAACATAAAAATAAATTAAGTAACAATGTTTCTAATAATGGCATTATCTGAAATATTAAGCCTTGAAAATGAATGAAATTACATACTCAATTAAATTCTTTCTCAAAGATTAAAATTATTATAGAATGTGTTACTCAAACTTAAACTCAATCAAACCTAACCTAACCTAACTCTACACCACAATAAAATTGTTTTAGTTGAATTTTATTGAAGGCCTAAGACTTGACATTACTCAGTCTAAACACATATTACACAGCGTTAAATTTGTCTTTTTATTAATTATATTTTAATAAAATAAAATTAACAATATGACAAATTAACAAAAATTTTTTTTTAATATTAATAATTTTTATTCAGACAGTTAACTATAATATTAAATTAGAGCCTAGGCTCCAAAGCACTATAATATAAATATACAATAGTATACTACTTTTATGTTTGTAAATATTATAAAAGAATAAACTGTACCGTTTTCTACAAAATGTATTGTATTTTTGCTTAATAGTTATACTATATAAAATATTTTCATGTTAAATATAGTTTTACGTGTTAATACTTTTGAAGATTTATAGTGCTTAACTGTTTAAATTTTGACTATATTGTTATAGTAGAACAATATTTCAAATCACGTTTTCATTTTATAGATTTATAAAATTTTAGCTTAGAGGGCAATATAGTACGACATATTGTTTAAAAACTAAATTTGGTATACTGCTTTTTAGATGAAAAATGTACATTTCAATTGGTACTCTGTGTTGTAACAATAAATAATACACTTACTAATCACTGTAATCTGGCATTGTTCTTAAGCTGACAAAACCTGTGTTTTCTGCTTTGCAAGATGCCACTGGTCGTCTTTGACTAGACAATGGATCATGTAAATCAACCTATAATATTAAAATATATTTTAAATTATAATACTACCTCATTACTCATTATAAATAAATAATAGAGCTCTCGGATTTGAATGTAAGTTAAGATTCATGAGATCATGTGTAATTAATTGGTATGAATATTTATTTCACGGGTATTTAATACATAATATTAAATAAATATAATAAATTATAATTTAATATTTAAGAAATTGTTTATATTAATAATTTCCGTAAAAAAAAAAACAAAAAATATCTTTAGCTACTATTTTTAAAAATAAATAACTGATTACCGATCATTGTTATGAAGAAATTAAAACTCTTTAGAATACACTAATTTACATTGAAAATAAAATTACATTTAATAATAAACCGTGTTCATAAAAAATGCACGTGAAATAAATTCACAGATTCATGTGTAGTTAAATTCACGGAATTAAGTGAAATAAATTTACACTTATGTAAATTTTAAAATAACGTGATTGCATATTATATATGTGAATTTAACTATACGTGAAATAGACCTCTAATAAATACACAAATTGCATTAATTAATATAATTATTTTATAAAATCATTTAAACTTAATTTTATAGTCCATTCTTACCACCATACATTAACCTATAAGAGAACTAAGTTCTCTATAAACCATTATCTAGGTATTAAAAAACATCTAACCTTTATATTTTTAACTTAAATTAATTAATGCATAATAAATATCAAAAATTAAGATATATTTTGTATTTAATTATTTATTTGCTCAATTTGTTTGAAGTTTGTTATTGACTATATCAAAGTTATATTAATTAAATAAATTATAATTGGTGAGGCTACAATAATTTAGAAATTATTTGTTATAACAAAATAGATAACAACCAAATACTTTGTCAGAAAAGGAAATATGAACTAAATTAAAATAAATTATTATTATTATACTATAGCTATTTTAGTTTAATTATTTGCATAATTTGTTAACAAACACTTCTTAAAAAACAACAAATGAAAATATAAGATCAATATTTTTAAAATATTATTTTTGTGAACTAATTCAATATTTAATACTTGTGGTTTTCTGCAATGATTAGGGTTTTAGTAAATTGTATCTTAAAACTATAACAACAAAGAAATAAATAAGAAAATACATTTCTTGTAAATTGTATGTTTCTTCTAGTGCTTACCAAACTGGTAATTTACTTCTTAACTTTATTGATTTTTATTTATATTCATGATGTGACAAATATGATTTCTAATTAGGTATAAAATGATTTTATTGAAGAAAATACAAAAATATTTTGAAAGAAAATGTATTGTTTTGATTATGTTGCAAGATTAAATTAATTGTTTTAGTCTTACATTTTTTTAATGTTTACACTTAAAATAAGTTATAAATACATATTTACCACTCCGTGTCTATGAGCAACTACTACTTTACTATTGTTAAAAAATTGAATATCAGACACATAACAAGGTTGTTTGAGTTGAAGCATATCTGGTTTAGGCTAAAAATAAAAAACAAAATAAATTAGAACTTTTAAAACTGTTAACATCAAATCATCATAAATACACATTATAAAAAAATATGTACTATAACCAAAAAAAGTAAATACATTTATATTATTTGAAAATAAAATTAAGACTTACACTTTTAGCAGTGAATTCAGTCTGTTTTGTTTCTAAATCCCATATTTTTAATGGATTTTCATTTCCTCCTGTTGCAAATTTATTTAATGTAAGAACTTGTCTAATACATGATAAATGTGATCCAGTAATTATTTTTTCCGAAACACCTTTAGTTTGTTTGATAGGTTTAACTACCACCATTCCATTGTCCACACCAGCAATTAAAACACTTATTATAAAACATAAATTATTAGTAATAAAATACAAAATATTTACGATAAGATGTAACTTACTCATTATTTTTAAAAACACCAATAATATTTCCAGATTCTCGAATAAGATATTTTTTAGACATTTTTTTATTTTTCAAATCAAATAATAAAATTTTTCTTTTTGAACTTATTAAAGTTTTGTTTTCATCATAATTGCTAAGAGTATTTAGTGTTAAAGATGCATCCAATAAATTAGTGTATTTAAACTTGTTTTTTTTAAGCTCAACACCTGTTAAGAAAAAATAATTTTAAAACATGTTAAACAACTACTAAGCTACTCTTAGATTACCTAATATTAGTAAATAAATATACCTATTTAATTAAGAAACTTATTCATTTGTTTAGAAATTAGAAATATCTTTACAATATTATAATATATTCAGTTATAAAACTTATCTCAACAACAACAAAAGTTCATAAAGGTAGTATAATTATATTTTACATAAATTTGTTTCATTTTCGTTCTGTATCGAACAATAAAACATTGGCCAATAAGAATTATGTCTTGCTTTAAATATTATAAATTTACTAGACTTTTAATTTTACTCGTTTACTTATTTAATAACAGAAATAATTATACAATGAATGCAGTAAAAAGTTTTCTATATTAATTTTGTTTCCATCATGTTAACTTTAAATAATAAAACTAATAAGTAATTGATGATTGATTCTCATTACCATTTACTAACCATTTACTATTTAGGTATTTATTTAAACACCCATATAAATAAATAAAATATATAATTGTTAAAAACCACCCAAAATCTACAGCATATTTGATTAATTAAAAAATAGGTACCTACTATAAATTATAGTAATAATAAATACTAACATTAATTATATTATTTTTACATTATTAAACGAGTACAATGTTAATCAATATTATTTTTATGTTAAGAGCTAAGTACTTACTTAATTACTGAAATACACGAGTAGTTAATTTAGATAGGTAATTACTTACATAGAACTTGCAAATTGAATAGAAAAATTTTCACATATTATTTACCAATATTCCTTATATATATTACATATCAGTATATTTTATAAAATTACATAAATGTCAATTTTTTCATTTTTTCATGAATGCATTTAATAAATTATTCATTTAGCTGTATCATTTTTTTAATTTTTTTTTTTAATTGGTGAGAGGAACATTTGCCATCTAATTTTAAAAGCAGCCAATTTTACCAATTGCTGATACAACATAACTATTTTAATAATTTTGAGGAATTATAATATTATGTAAATATTATTAAAAAAATTATTGTCAAATTAATAATTAATATAGTAGTAGGCTTATTTAAGTTTAAAAATTTAGACACAGTCAATGGGCATTTACATAAGATGTGGTGTAAATGTGTGTTTGATATGTATAGGATAAACAAAGATAATAAGATGACATATTATTAAAACAATAATATTATTCCTGCCTATATTATGTACATATTTTAAGTGTGAGCTATTATTGTTTATTTTTCTTCTGTTGAAGAAACTAATATATTACATTAATCGATATAATAAAATTTTTAAAAATTCCAATATATTGAGTGGAGACACTACGTGAATAATTTCTAAAATACCTCTGATAATATTTAATATTTTTGGATTTTTATTTAGATTTTAGCTATTGTGTTAATAAAGATATATATATTGAATAATAAAATTATAATTTGATATGATTTACAAACAAAGTAGAAAGTATAATATCCACATTCCTAAATTTACATAAATATACAGTGTGTTTTATTTTAAAGATAACACTAAATATTTCAGTTCCGTGACTTCAAATTACTATAGGGTTTTTGGGAGAAAATATGAAATACCTAAATACAAATTTTTTGATGATTTTCATATTATTATATTTTTCAGTGTGCGTATGAGCAATACAACTAGCATTTTTTTAAATAGTAACAGGAGTTTTTAATACCAAATTCAGATAGACCGAATTGTTTTAAGTCATTTTGACTATGGCTATAAAACAAAATTTGACTGAATGACAACAGGCAAATGTTTTAATTTTAATCATTGAATTTTTTGACAATTATCCTATGATTTTCAAATTTTTGTGCGATTCCGCGTAATTTAAACATAAAATTGAAAATGAATTATTAATTCATTTTTTAAACAAATAATAGAAATTACAAATGTTGTGTCAGTTTGTTGTTTGTTTACACTATCCCTAGTTCATAAAACTTAATTTGAGGTAAACGGTAAATTTATACTTCAAGTCTTAAGTCTATCTAAGTTTGTGTCGAAAACACCTGTTGCTATTTAAAAAAATGCAAGTTGTATTGCATATGCGCACACTGAAAGACACGAAATTTTAAAAATTATCAAAAAATGTGTATTTAGGTATTCCCAATCTCTTCCCTAAAACCCTATATTAATCTGAGGTCACTGGACTGATAAATTTAGTGTTACCTTTAAAAGAAAATACATTGTATATTTTAACATATATTAAATTACATTATTACAGTATGACATTTATAATACTTATAATAGGTCCAAGTTAGTTATATTATCATAACATTCATAACAATATTATTTAGCTATTTAGATCAATACATTAAGAGGATGTCACACCTACATGTGTTGTCTTCGTCTTACACACGTACAACATAGACAAAACTCGTTTACGCCGTCTGAATAGAACCCGCTCAATTTTGGTTCTATAGTAAATATTACTATTATAAAATTAAAATATAACAATATTTTGGAGGACAAGACGATGAGTTCTTTTAAAAAAATTTAAATTTTTAAAAGTTAATGGTTATTGAAAAATGTTGAAAATTTTACATTTCTTAATTATATAATGAACATTATATTTGGAATAATGAAAAAGACTCATCGTCTTAAACTTCAAAATATTGCTATCTTTTAATTTTATAATAGTAATATTTACTGTAGAACAAAAATTGAGGTAGTTCTAATCAGACTGCCTAGACCCGTTTTTTCTATGTCGTATGTGTGTAAGACGGAGACAACACATGCGAGTGGGACGTCCTCTTAAATTAATTAAATAATGTTTGCAGTTTAAAGTTTCTGACACTTATATACATTTAAAGATGAAGAAAGAAATTTAAATTATCAGTATATTTGTCTGTCACGATCAAAATCTGCATTACACATATTTCTTAATAAAACAAAATAAAACTTTCAATATTACCTTTTAACATTCCATTGCTGAACCCAATTATCGCATCGTAAGTCCAAGCCATTTTATTGAATAAATAAATTGTTCACCGTCAGTGGTAAACGAAAAAAAAAACCACAAAAACTCGTTTTACGAAGCGGCGAGAAGACTTCTACTGTATGCCGTGTGGTAACTTATCAGTAAATATTCGTCGCGTACACTAACGTTATCGAAAACCACGTGCTTATAATTGTTTTGAAACGTCACTTCTGCGTCCAACGAAGGAGATTATTATTTTTACCTCCATGAATTCACAGCAATCCAATTCACAGCCTCCACAAAATAATTTTGAAAATGTGATAATTGGTTAAAGTTAAAACACTTTTTATTACATTTTAAATCCTTAACTATAAAAGTTAAACATTTTATACATTTTGGTATAAATCTAATTTACGACCCAAGCTTGTTTATCAAATTTTTCTTTTTTCAAAATGTGAGTTTGAAGGCACTGAATTTAAATGTGTTCGAAAAAATTATCGCTCATTAATTATTATTACGGTAGTTATACCAACAAAACCGGAAAACAATTAATTTTTTAAATATCCTCGATAAAAATAACAAAGAACTACTTTTTTGACAGATTTTTTTTGTTGAATAAGTGTGTTTTTATACGCTATGTTTTTGAAGGAAAACAATTTATTTGTTTGCGAGTAATCGCAATGAGCGAGTGACCCAATATAGTTTGAGGTGCACTCAAAATGCATTTAATTTTACCCAGTGACTTATTTTAGGTGGTTTTACATAGCAAATCAAAGGAAATTTTTTTTTTAAAACAGTCCGAACAACATGAACGTCTATATGTGCATTAAAAACAGCATTGTACTGGAATGTCATTTCAATAATCAACAATTTAAAAATGTAGAAAAAATCAAGGATAACAAGATATTTAAAAAAAAAAACAATTGTTTTTCAGTATTTTTGGTATATCACAAAAAGTAAGTACAAATCTGAGAGGTATAGTTGAAAATTTCAAATTATTTAAATATTTATTTTGTAAATTAATTTTAATTTTTTAATAAAGAATAATACAGATCATTGATTAGTAAATTCTGAACTAAAAATTGTTGGTGCAATTGATACACATGAATGTCAAAATTCAGAATTTGTAAGTAGGTACTTACCTATGAATGATTAATAAACACTCTTTTAATCATTTAAAATGTATATTATTAGATGAAAATAGTTAATAGGTATTACGAGTAGATTACTGTATTTTGCTCATAGAATTACTATTTTTTTAAATTATTATTTTAATATTGTACCTATAGTTTTATACTTTATCTTTAAATATTTACCTAATAAATATTATTAAAATTTTTAAGATTGAAATTTCAAGAACATCGATACATCAATTATCAATATTATAAAAATGATATAAGTAGGTAATTTTATAAATCAAAATACTATGTCTAATGAAAATACGAAAATAAGATTACTTCAAATACTACTTCAAATCATTTTAATACCTTCCATATGCCAACTTATCTATTTAATAAATTTATAGATAATTACAAATGTTTGGGTACCGCCATTAAATCATAAATTTTCAATAAGTGAAAAAAACAAAAAACGTGGATTAAGATTTTAGTATAAATGGCTTTTTGAATACAATTGGTTAACATATTCTGAATTAAAAATTGGAATTAAAAAAATGGCTTTTTGTATAGGATATTGCGTAGTTTTTGCTAAGAATAGTGGCATTAATTACAGCTTGTAATTAAGACATTGCATGAATGAAAAAAAGCTAAACAGGTAATTTTAATATTTTTAAAAACACTTGTTAACATTATTTATTATATATTTCCATATTATTGGATTATTATTTTTAGATTCTGAACGAAGTGATGAATGTATTGATTTTAAAATTATATGTTTTTATTTTTTTTTATTTTTGTGTCTGTCATCACGTTTTGGAATAGTAATAATGATTCAATTTTTGACTTCAGCCACTCTTTGAATAGGAAAATTCATCTAGTTAGTACTTTGGGGGGTCAAAAGTAAAAAATTTCCAGTAGTTTTCAAAATCGACGGGAAAAACCCTGAAAAACTAACAGAAAAACGGGAATTTTTACACATAACCACTTTTTGACAAAATCGATTTTTTATTTTACTGTAACTCAAAAACGAATCATTGTGAATACTTGAAATTTTCACCAAATATTTATATTATGGTTATCTATTTACTATTAAATTCTCAAAATATTTTAACCTTTTTTAAGCTACTTATAGAAAATTGAAATTTTCGAATTTTCTAAGTTTTTTTTCTTAAAATATCGATAAAAAAAATTTGGCTACCCAAAAAATCTTTAAAATTTAATACAAGGTTTATTATAAGTTGTACTTATCGTAGTAAAAAAAATCAAAAATCGTTTGTCACAATTTGTGTTTATAAGCATTTAAAGTTCAAATGTTTACGAAATATATCATAATCGCGAAAATTAAGGAATTTTCCTTTTCAAAGAGGGGCTGAAGTCGAAAATTGAAGCATTATTACTACTCCAAAACGTGATGATAGACACAAAAATAAAAATAAAAACATACATCATTGTAAAATCAATACATTCATCACTCCGTTCAGAATCTAAAAAAACGCCAGCGTCAAAATAGAAATAATTTTATGAGCGGATGAAATTTAATTTTTTACAAAATCGCGTAAAATTACGATATGTTACAATTTAAATATACTATATATAGGTAATAATGTAATATATCCTACTAATTATAATTGACTGACAAATCATCTCCGTTCAGAATCGTTTTTCGTATACAATAATACCTGTCATTGCATTCAAATTTAACAAATCCATTATAGTGACCAACTCTCGATCTCTACTATACAGCAGAGCGATACCCACTTGCCCACCTTTTATATAATATATATATATATATATATTATATAGATTTTTCGTACACATTTAAAGAAAAATTATCATGAATCTTCTATTTTAAACTCAATTCATCTTTTGAGTGTATCCATATAACAGAATAAGAATAGTGGTGTAATATATCCATCTTTATTATAATAATTCTTAAATTTTATAAACCTATCTTTCCCCAGGACAAATTTTTAATTACGCTTCTGGGCTTCTGGCTATATATATAATATTTATGTTTTATTAAAATTATTATTACGTATTTATATTGTATGTAATATGCTTACAACAAATCATATACCAATGTATAATGTTGTAAAACGAAAAAAAATAATATAAACAAACTTATATTATTATTAAAATTTAAAAAGGACCAACAAATGAACAAATAGAATCTGTAGACTGTAGCCTAAAAGGTACTCAGGACCTGATTTACAATTTGTTGGGCTAGATACATAAATACTATTTAATTTTAAAAATACGTCTATAATATTATTGTTTTAATAATAATATGATTTTATAAAATATTAGAGTGAACAAGTTGATAGATTTTCTGTAATAGTTTGGTTTTTTGTACATACCTAATAATAATAATAATAATTAATAACTAAATAAATGTTCGTTTATATAGGAGTCAACTGCTGTATAAGTTATAAGTTTATAACCATTATAGGTAATTGATAATTCCTTTATGATTACATTTAAAATATTTTTGTACAACACTGTATAACATACCTAATATAAAATCATGTAAAAATTATTTCTACACCAAAATATAAAAATATATGATTAATTTAGTAAGTATATACAATATACTATATATTCTAATTATATATATCACTATTCACTACCTATATAACGACGACACCTATTATAATGTATTAATGTCAAATAATACATAATATGCGTGAATATGGAACACGTTGAATTGGATTTTTACTCGTAGGTATTATGTTTTCTTTTATCCGTTTAGGAAATATCACTCGATGGAGCCTATTTGGTCATTTCCTTATTTGGAGCGGTCCCGCACTTTCGCCTCCTCACATCGTGCAATATGCATAATCAATGCTGTTTGGCCTGTGTGTGCATATTTCATGCACATAATAATATTATGAAACCCATATGACGATGTGTCGATGTTTATACTGTTTAAAGTGTACTCAACTTTACAACTCAATTTTTTTTTCTAACATTTTTAATAACAATTTTATAATATTATTATTTATTAAATTATTTAATAGTTATTATTCTACAACTATTTACAAATATCTTAATATAGCTGGTGGGTATTGTCGGTACTTAATCTTATAAACCTATTACCTATCGATAATATTTTAAGGTCAAATTGATTATTTTTTTCACTGAAAGTTTGTACCTAAAAACATATAGATAATAGGTATATAATAACCACGACCCGCGGTCCATCAATAGACGATACATGTAGAATGTAGATTATTAAAATGCTGGTATAAAATACCAGCGAGGTAAGGTAGAATAGGTAGATACCTATTTATAAAATGTACTCTATAGTAGTGGTTTTCAAACTTATATTATACCATCAATTTTTTTGGTAATTATTTAATTTTTTAAACAAAATCACGCTGCATCCAGTTTGAAAATCATTACTAGACCAGTATAACCATACGCTTATGTAACATACTTTCATATATCATACAAGGAAATAAATTTAAATTCAACTCATTACTTTAAAATTAAAATTTTTTTAAATAATATTTTTATTAATTTGATATAATTTCTAAACGATATTAAAAAATATAAATGACAACAATTTACATTTTAAACCATTCTAATTGTATGACTTTATGAGTATTTACCCTTTTTGAAAGAAAAACAAATTTTTTAAATTTCATATTCTGAAGAATATTTCTCAAAATATCTAGGTAGATGCTTATACTTTAAAATCGTATTTCCAATGAGTATTCAATTAGTTACAAGTATTTAAAGTTCAGATGAGTATCGTATCTATACTTATATATAACCACTTGACACTTTACATGGATCACCTTGTACTTAATAGGTAAAAAAACTGATTATAATTAACATTACTATTTATAATTAATGATAATAAGCTTTAGAAGTTATAATGCATTAGTTTATAGGTACGTGCAATAAGAGATATTTATTTAGGACGCAATAAATTCGATTACCATAAAATTAGATACCTTCCTACGACCTACACCTAATACACTATTTGCATGTATTCAATTTATTCAAAGAATTAAATATTAATGCCCATACCTGATCACTATAATTTTACATGACTGTGGTTGTTGTAGATAAAAAATATTTCGATGTACTTTTTAACTTTTTGTGCGGACGGGGCTAAACTACCTATGTAAATAGTTTCTGTCTTACAAACATACACAATATAGTAAATTTGGAATCACAAGAACCAAGTTAGATAGCAAATAATCTTTAACATTTGAATGAAAAAGTTCACCTTTTATAAAACTTTTAAGAACATTATCTGAGTTGATATATTTTACTAGGTATTTTACGATATTTTATAAAAGAGCTGAGAGTTACCTATGGAATATGTTCATAAATAAATTGTAAATAGACATTTTCTAAATCTAAAGTAATCTTAAATATATTTCAAAATTATCTATAACAATTAACAACATACACTAGAATAATTTCTTTTGATATCTAAAAAAAATCAATTTGACAATAAATCATGTTTTTATAATGAAAAAATTTTTGTGATCGTCTACTTATTTAAATATACCTACAATAAATAAAAATAATATTGGGTATAAGAAATATTTATCATAAATATTATGCCTGTATTATCTAATTCATTTTTGTATATTATTGTAATATAAATAATATACTGTTTATTA
The DNA here is from genome assembly GCF_020882245.1 of Rhopalosiphum padi. NCBI lineage: Eukaryota > Metazoa > Arthropoda > Insecta > Hemiptera > Aphididae > Rhopalosiphum > Rhopalosiphum padi. The sequence goes on from NC_083599.1 coordinate 45,524,388, forward strand.
TTGTAATAAGTGTAAGGTGTAATTAACTGTAAATTTGTAAACTTAGCAGAATAATGTTCATAATTTTTAAAGTTGAATACAATAATAAGTTTTATGGAAAAATTCTTATTCAAATGTTGTAGAAAAAAAAATATTCAATGGTGAGCATGAAGTCACTTAATTCAAAGCGATTTTACTTCTCAACATAGCACTAAACATACCATTTTATTCTAATGAATTATGAATTAAATTTTTATTTTAAATATTTTTGTCGTGTCCCTAAAATTAAAAAAAATTTAATTTCTGATATTTTCCAAGATAATTTTATGCTTTGAATGTTGTCAACGAGTTTATGATAAAAAAAAACTCTACGTGTATATACAATTTTGCCATTGGACACACATAGGAACACATAACCTAACTAAAACATTGGCGCCAAATCCCATGATAATCGCGGATCGAGTGCCTGACCAATTTCTCAAAAATACGTGACATTGATTTATAATATAACTACAACTAGGTAATCGAATTATTATGAGTTCAAAAAATATATATAAATTCATCATAGCATAGTTCGTAAAAATATTCAACGACGCCAAGCGATCATTTTTCTGTTTGGTACTCGGTAGAATACCATTGTACGAATATCTCAATAAGTAAGTAAAGTCGTATGTTCGTATAGCCCGTATAGGTAATATATTATAATATACCTGGTGTCGTTTCGTATAAGCAACATTGTAAAAGTTATTTCATTATTAGGATAAAGTGTGGTTGGTTTAATAGATTTACACTTTTTGGTTACTTATTTGTCGGGAGTATTGAAGTTAGATTAAAGTGTAAACGAGATTATATTTTCCGTATCTTTTTTAGTTTTTTACCATGTTTTAATGCCACTTCAAGGCGCATGCTTGTGTACCTATCACCTATGTAATTTATTGATTGATATCACTATTAGGGCCTGTCCGTCTTGTCTTGGCCTTCAAAACAATTAAAACTAAAAAACAAAAAAAAAATATGCTATTACCGCCAATTTGCTCTCGAACAATCACGTATACGTTTTGGAACCACTGAATTCTGGACCGTTATCGGTTACCCTGTTGCCTGTTTCCATTAATTTCTCGGCCTATCATTGATGATAAGCATAAGCAGACCATTCATTTTTTGGGATTAGTCTGCACACTGCTTGAGTACGTGATAACTGCACCGCGTCTTCGCGTTTAAATAAAAATATATTTTTTTTTTTTTAGTTTTAACGTAAATGATTGTTTTTTTTTAATCTTGACGATTTGAATACTCAAAGCCCTTGTTAATGTGAATTATTTTGAACGTTTTTAACAAAAGTACAATTATTACTTTTTCATCGCTGTTTCTCAACCATCAAATGATATTGTTTTGTGATTTGACTTTTAGCTGACTTGACTAATGGTAAGAATGTTAATAAGAATACTATAGTAATTTTCATGCGCATAACTTCGTGTAAAAATACATCATATAGCAATACACTACGGGCAATTGGCATACACTTGGTTGATACTTGGTGTTACTTGTTTCTGCACTTTGTTGTCTATTTCACGTGCTCGATGTTTTGTAGATTTTCAAGTCTACAATACTATTAACATGTTTTGTTAACTGCAATATATTTTAAATTATAGTTTTATAGTATACAACTCATTATAATGTAAGTACCTAATATAATTTATAGATATTGTCGTTTTCAGATGATAGGTAACTGTACATTTTTTACGTTGAGTTTTCACTAAACATTTACAAAATCAATAATGATATAAACTCAAGATTAACTCAAAAATAATTAATTTTTTTTTGTAATCAAGATTAAGACTTAAAAAAAAATTAAACAAATTATTTATTTATTCTAGGAAAATCAAAATAAAGTAAAACCCACAACTAGTGCTCTAATAGCTGCCAGAAAAAAGGAATTTCTGGAAACAAATAGTATGAAAGGTCTCCAATTGTATGACCATGTGCAAGATGATTTTAAAAATGTGAGTTGTTTTATTACTATTAAGCTAAAAATTAATATATTTTATATAATATTAACTATGTTCAAGTATATACCCTAGAAAAAAGGTAACCAAACAGGTTGTTTTGATATTTAATAATTTAGCTTTTAAAAGTAAAAAAGTAAATAACAGTTGTATTGTGTTCACTGATTATACAACAATTTAGTTGATAACAGATGGCACAAAATCAGTTAATTACAAATAGTAGAAGAATTTCGATGTTTTTTCAATTACACTTACTAGTTCAAAAAAAATCTTAGTGTCGATAATTTTACTTTAAAAAACAATTTTATTAAAGTAAAATAACTATTATCTCTTATAAACTGTGTAGTAATTGAAGATTTTTAATGTTAAAATTTAAAAAATGTAATTTTATTAAATATAATGATTTAAAATTTAATGTATTGAGATAAAATTTTCAAAAAAAGTTGAAAGAAATCAAGAAATTTTTATATTGAAACAATTTTTCTTAAACTGTGTCCAGTATTAATTTTATTTATACAAAAAATTCTTTTAATTTATTACTACAAACCATTGATTATAAATAAATAAGGAGTAAATAGGAGTATAATTAAAAAATAATGCTTTTATATTCATTTAAAAATTACCCATTCATTGATCTGCAACAACAATGTTAAATAGTATATCAAACTGAAAAGATAAAATCTAAACTTATTTTTATTTAATTAAGAATTCTAGTTATTATTATTTATTGTATATTATTTTTTAAAAGCTATTGAGCTGTTTAAAACATGTGTATGGATTTCTGATAACTTTTTTACAATATAAAAAGCAATTTTAAGACGATATTCATTAATATAAAATTAATTTTAAATTTTTTATTAATTTTATTATTATTTTTTATTTCATTTGATTCACTAAAAAATATTATTTTCACATATTATTATCACTTAAATTATTTTAATAATCAGTTTATAAATTCTAAGTATTTTATTAATATTTTTAAAAACATAAGATTTTCTTAGTAATTATTTAATTATTATTATCTACATAATTTTATTTAGTGTGAACTGCTAAATTTAATTTTACTTGATGTTATTTACAACAAATATAATAAGTTAAAATAAGTACCTTGATAACAAAGATATAATAATTTTTTTTTTCTACAGGCCAGAAGTTTTATTGATAAATCAATTAAAAGTACTGGAATTATCTATGATGATCAGTTTTCTAACCACTTGTGTGCTTGGGATATGAAGTATCCAGAAAATCCTCAGCGATATGAATCAATCATTAAAAGGTAAGCTCATGTTAGAATATTTTTAAAAATTGTTTTATGTGTTATATTTTAAAATTTCAACAGATGTAATGAGTTAGGATTGATTGAAAGGTGTTTAAAAATACAGTGCCGGAATGCCACCAATGATGAGTTATTAATGAAACATTCACAAAGCATAATAGACAAGTTAAAATCTACTGATAACACACAATCAGTTGATATTTTACAAGCGTTGTCTTCTAAATATGATGCAATTTACTTTCACCCAGTAAGTAAACTTAAATATTAGTATATACTAAAAAGAACAAAATTTATTATATTAACTATTGTTTATAATGTTCTATGATTATATTTCATTGAACTATAAATGTTATAAAAAACTAAACAAAGAATTTAAATTTATTTATATTTTAGTCTACGTATAAGCAGTCTTTGTTAGCTACAGGTAGTTCAATAGAACTTGTTAAAGCAATTTGCGAAAATAAAATACAAAATGGAATGGCTTTTATCAGGTGAGAAATATTATATATTTATATCTTTATAAATTGCTAGAAGTTTGATTGATTTTTTAAGACCTCCTGGACATCATGCTATGAAATCAGAATTTTGTGGCTATTGTTTTTTCAATAATGTTGCTATAGCTGCAGAATATGTTCTTCGGCACTATTCGGTTTCCAAAATTTTAATTGTTGATTGGGATGTTCATCATGGACAAGCTACACAACAAATGTTTTATGATGATCCAAGGTAAGATATACATTTATTATTTACATTTGTAAAAACTATTGATATGATTTCATTTTTGCAGAGTCTTGTATTTTTCTATTCATCGTTATGAACATGGACAGTTTTGGCCCAATTTGCGTGAAAGTGATTGGGACTTTACTGGTAATGGTGATGGCCAAGGTTTCAATATAAATGTACCACTTAATGCTACTGGTATGAAAGACGCTGATTACCTTGCTATTTTTCATCAAATTTTATTACCAGTCGCTTCAGAAGTAAGTAATATTGATATTTTTTTGTTCTAAGTCTGATTACAATATTATTTATTTTAGTTCCAACCAGACCTTATATTAATATCATCTGGTTATGATGCTGCTCTAGGATGTCCTGAGGTAAATATATTATTATACTCTACATTAAACATTTGTATGTGTACAATTTTCTGTATTTAGGGAGAAATGGAAGTTACTCCTGCATGTTATGCTCATTTAGTTCGTTCTCTTATGGGTTTTGCGTGTGGTAGAGTTGCTGTTTTACTGGAGGTATATTTTACTCTTGCTTCAAGTAATTAAAAAATATATTTACTAACTTGGATATTTTAAGGGTGGATATTGTTTGAAATCATTAGCAGAAGGAGCAGCATTAACTTTAAAATCATTACTCGGAGACCCATGTCCATTGCTTGATATGACTAGCAATCCTTGTAATAGGTAAAGTTAATAAATATTTTTTTTAGACGACTGAAAAAAATAAATATTTATTTATTATTATTATTTTAATTGTATTTAGCATTGTGCAAACAATACAGAATGTAATTTTCGCACATCAAAAATACTGGAAATGTTTTCAAGTTGACTTTTTATTAAATCAGTCATTCAGGGCAGTATCTATGTATTCATACTATGAGGAACCATTAACTGTATTTCCAACTTTTGACTGTTATCCTACTCAAGATATCTCAAAAATAGATGAAAATTCTGTTCTTCAACATTTAATTTCTGGTAAGGATATATTTGATTGTGCATTTAATATTTTCATCCAATATTTAAAATTTATATTTATAGAGACCCAATTATTAAACATAAATAATAAAGTTTGTGTTTCGTTTGATCTGATCATGGACCAAAAACATGAAAGCAGCGAAAGGTATAACTTGTTACTTATCTATTATAGCTTATCTAGTTAATATATACAAGATATTTTTTATCAAACAACACTCATTATTTCAAAAAGTATTAATGTTTTTGAAAATATTTTTTTACATAGTTTCAAGTTGTTAAAAAACAACGTTTTTATTAAAAATTTATATTTTTAAATATTTTTATCCTTATAATTATTTAAGTTTTTTACTTTTTTGAATGACAACATAGATTTTTAATTTCATATTCCAAAGCAGAATAATTTTTTGAGTATTTTGATACATAAAAATCGAATTTAGGGCGAGTAGTTTATGAGTTATACTTATTTAAAGTTTAGACAAGCGGAGTAGTGGACAAACATTTTGAGAGGGTAACCCCGTAACACTCCACTCCGCGCAACTAAACTTTAAATACGTATAACTCATAAACTACTCGCCCTAAATTCGATTTTTATGTATCAAAATACTCAAAAAATTATTCTGCTTTGGAATATGAAATTAAAAATCTATGTTGTCATTCAAAAAAGAAAAAAACTTAAAAAATTATAAGGATAAAAAATATTTAAAAATATAATTTTTTAATAAATCGTTGTTTTTTTAACAATTTGAAACTATGTAAAAAAAATACTTTCAAAAACATGAATACTTTTTGAAATAATGAGTGTTTTATGATAAAAGAATCACCCTGTATATTATCATTGATTTATAAGATTATAAAACCAATGATATTTTACATTGATTGACAATTTAAAACTGTTTAAAAACTGTTAGCAATTTTTTTTTTTTATAAAAATTATTTTTTATGTCTTACTCTCTCGTATTAAAAAGAGTAAAAATAGTAAAATGATGAACAGCTTAGTACATTAGTTATCAAATCTTAAACATACATTTGTTATAAACTAATATTATATCTTAAGCTTGTATAAATTGTATGCAAATTAAAAATTTAAATATTTAATAAGTTAGTATTAATTGTGATTAATTATTTTATTGTTTTAGTGGTCATCCAGAATGCCCAGGAAGAATAAGTGCAATTTTAAATATGTTCAATGAGTTTCAATTGACTAATAGGCTTTTAATTTTGCCAGTATGAGCATATTTATTATTATTTGTAATTATTGAGTCATTTTATTTCAAAAATTTAATTTTATTTGTTTTAGTCGAGGGAAGCTGAAGAAAGTGAATTACTTCTTGCTCATTCTAAAGAACATATAGATGAAATGTCAAATTTATACAAACTGTCGCCATCAGAATTAAGTGAAAAAGAAAAATGTTATGATTCTGTATATTTGACTACAGATACATATAAAGTCTCGACACTAGCTTCTGGGTGTTTGTTGCAAGTATTAACATAAATAAATTATTATTATTAACAAATTTGATGAATTCATAACAAAACTATTAACCGTACTTAATTATTTTACTTGCAGGTAGTTGATTCTGTATTAAATAATGAAAGTGCATCGGGCGTGGCTGTAATTCGTCCTCCTGGGCATCATGCAGAACTTGATATTGCTTGTGGTTTCTGTATCTTTAATTCTGTTGCTATTGCTGCAAGCTATGCTTTAAATAAATATGGTCTCAAAAGGTTTGTGTTAATAAACATCTTACTTATTAGACATTATTTACTTATCATTAACCTGGATAAACATTTAATTAGAATTATGATTCTGGATTGGGATATACATTTTGGCAATGGCACAATGAGAGCATTTAGTTCTGATCCAAGAGTTTTATATATATCAATACATCGTTATCAGAATGCAAAATTTTTTCCATGCTCTGAAGAAGGCTCACATAAGGTGACGGGTTCAGGGAGTGGAGAGGGATATACCATTAATATACCCTGGAATAAAGTAAGTACCTATAATTCTAATTGAAAACTCAGTTAGGTTGTGTTAATAAATTAAATTGTTATTTGTATAAACATTCTTTAATTATTTTAATGACGTTAACAAACATGTTTTTTTTTATTATTATTATTTAGAATGGTATGGGTGATACTGAATACATTTCAGTTATGCAAAATATAATTTTACCAATAGCCTATGAATTTTGTCCTGAACTTGTCTTGGTGTCAGCTGGATTTGATGCTGCAGTAGGAGATCCACTTGGAGGTTAAATCATATTTTTATTGCTTAACATTATATTATTATTATAAACCATATAATAAGTTTATTTATATAATTAACGTCATTGACACATACACACGATTGACAATATGTTCAATAAAAATCTAAAAAAATGATAAACATTTAATTCACTTCAATATGATTTTATTAATAATTTATTTTTATTAATTGTTAATCAACAATAGGTCCTATTAGCCAATAGATCTTCAATTCATTGATATAGTCTCTTCAAGTTAGAATCTTATAAGAACACCACATTCACTCTCTTTAATGATTTAATTTAAGCAATTTTAGTCAGATTTCAAATCTCAAAAACATTTATTTACTAATTCAAAGTACTGTAATTCTTAATTATTCAAAATAGCTACAATTGTTGGATCGATATGTAATTACAAGGTTATAAAAAATTTTTTTTTTAATGTTTAAAACATGGTTTTTTTTATGTTTTTCAAACTAATATGGTAACGACGAATGAAAAAACGACAGTAAATTCTGTTTTTATTATTGTTTATAAATTTATTATCTCAACTATAATTGTAGCTGGATTGATTCTTTTTTCCTCAAAATTGTTGTTACTAATAGTTTTTGGATATATGGCATCCTCTAATTTATTTAAATTAAATTGTATCTTTTTTTTAATTTAGTTAATGATTTAAATTATTGAAATAATGTTTTTAGAAAAAATTATAAATAATAATCTTAATACTTCGAATTGCAAAAGGAACTCTTTCATATTGACACAATGCCTAGTATATTTTTTTCGTATTCACTATTAATATTAATTAAATTTTGATAAATAATATTTTATTAAATTTTTACATAGTCATTTGTACCTAAAACTCAATACATAGTTAATTAAATTTTAAAATTTCACATCAATTTTTTTGCAGGTTGTAAGGTAACACCCGAATGTTATGGACATCTCACACATTTTTTATCATCCTTAGCCAATGGTAAAGTCATACTTGCCTTAGAAGGAGGTTACAATATTGATGCAGTTTCATATTGTATGACCATGTGCACAAAAGCTTTGCTTGGCGACCCTCTACCACCTTTAGACCTGGAATTTCCCATTTGTAAAAACGCTCAGAAGACAATAAAAAGAGTAGTTAATGTACAAAAAAATTATTGGTCATGTTTTAAGTTTTTCAATTACGAAAGAACAAGTAAACACTCATTCAGTGTTAATGATTAAATGTCTTCAATAGTTATTGTTATATTGTTGATCACTTAGTTTTAATACTTTAGATAATTTTTGTAATTTAAGTGTCATGGTTTTTAAGTATTTATGTATATTGTTTATGTATATTATTTACTAGTATTGTATTTTTTTTCTCACTTATGTTATTTAATTTTTGATATGCTTACTGATTTCACTATTAAATAAAACTTTAGTTTCTAATTATTATTATCATACATTTATAAGCATTTACTTGAATACCGTGACATAAAAAACTATTCACAATAGTATACAATGTAAAAAAACAAACATTTTGAGAAAAAATCTATCAATTTGAATTTGTCTTACAAACATGAAAAACATACTGAAATAAATATTTGATCATTTATTAAAGATGTAACCAAAATTTCTAAATTGCAATCTTTTGAAAATTCATCTTTGTAATTCAATGGATATTAATATTTATTTAGTATCCTTAAAATAAATATCCTGTATCCATAAATATTCATATAATTGATGATTATTACTGATAAATCTTACTATCAATTATGGTCTATTTTGATCTGTCAAAAGTTAAAAAAAAAGTTTTGTAATTATTTTTTAAATTAAAATATTTTATCATTATTATTGGCAATTTTCGAGTGTAGAGTTGTATGAAATTTTATTTTTATATTTTTTGTATTATTTTAATAATGCTTTAAATTATAATAGTTTCCGGAAAATAATAAAATGATTTTTAACATATTTGATAGTTATTACTTATTACATATTTCAACATAATTCAATATTTTATAAAATATGTTGAAATGATAAATAATTTATGGACTGTTTTCCAAATTTAATAAAAGTGTATAATGATATTGTGTTGAGTAGAAAATTCCAATAATAATACGTTTTTAAACAATAATAATAGTGAACATACTGTTTTTTTGTTGAACTAATATCAATCTTATCGTTTCTGATAGGTAATAAACTTAAACTTGTTTATAATTTTGCAATTTAAATAAAATTATTAATTGTTTTTCATTAAATACCTAATTAAACTGTTAAATTAATTTTATAACAAATAAATTAATAATTATTAAATAAACAATTTAATTATGAAGATTTTTGTTTACTATTACCTATTTTTTATACATATATTGCATATTTCCATAATTTCCACTGCATATAATTCTTTTAATGCCCAAAAATCTATGCTAATTATCTATAATATACAAGTTTTAAACATATTTCAAAATAATAAAATTAATAGTACACAATACAATATTTAGTATAAATTGACTCAGTTGTAATTTTTTATAAGCTATAGAAACTACTTAACTATGTAAATAAGTAGGTAATTATTTTTATTAATTTTTTTTTTTTATTAAAATTATTAATATTATATAACACGTCAAAAATAATTATTACATGAATTTATAATTTAATTTTCATATTTTATAATTAGTTCTCTGTAAAATATGGTTATGTGGCACAATATTAGGTAAAATTAAGACTAATTTTGTCCAAAATGTTTTTCTTACATTGTTTAAATTGTACATATGTTCTTATAGCTATTGTGGTATTTTTAAATACAAATGTAAATTATCTGATTGTAATTTTTATTTATAATTTTATCATAACTTAATTCAATAATACTGCATTGTTGTTAGACATTTTAGTGTTATAAATATACTTATTTTTATTATTGAAACATGAATATGATTTCTGAACATCAAATCACAATAATTATAGTATAAAATTAATATATAAAAATAGTGGGTACTTTGGGGTATATTACTAATATAGTAGATCATATTTAGGTACCTTTGGAAAATTTTGTGTTTGTGGTAAATAATTGTATGTATGTGACTTAGGGTTAAACATAAAATAAAGACTAATTTCTACCAATAAATGACAAACAACAAAGCTTGTTCAACTATATTTCACATTTATTTGTGTCTTAGATTTTAAATGTTTGGACAACTGCAGTTTACTATGTATTAAGATAAAAAAAGTTAATCAAACCTTTGGTTTTCCATTAAAGTATTAAAAGTATGAAAGTATAAAGTACCTATGGAATCCTAGAAATTTATGTAAATTATGTGTAAAATTATCTTGTATCGTAATAATAAACCATAGTAATATTATCTAACAAATATCAATGATAGATGTATGCAAACATACTAATGCATTTTGTTTTATACTGGTTAGGGCTAATGACAGTCTTTATTATTTCCTTATTGTATCCATATGGACGTTCTTTCAATTTATTGCTAGGGTTGTTGGTTACCAATAAGGATACTAATAAATAAGATGCTTATTAACTATACATTTGTTACCATATGATGTTAATAATTATAAATAGGTATCTACTATTTTAACACATAATTATTTTACAGTAATTTTTTTTTTAATGTAAAAATCCTGGAAACCCCTTGAAAAAAGTGTATTTCCTAAATTTTTATGATATGTGTATAGAGAATTGAGAATGGATCACATAACTATGATGATTAGCGTTCAATAAACATATTATGTAATAATTATGTATATAAGCATTTAAATATTTCAAGATAGATAACTACGAGTAAAACAAAACATTATAAATAATTTAAACATTACAAAAAAGAAATATACCTATTTGTACATAGGTAATACTATGTATCAGTGGTCGTATTATACTATTATAATATTTGGATCATTCTGCATAATATAATATGTAGATAGGCACATATTATAATGCATTCATGAATTCGTATATTGCGCCTATGTACCGTTCACATTTTCACAATGATGTTAAGTCCCCACTCGTCGATACGTGCATCAACGCAAGAATAAAAACTACGTGATGTATAAGTGTAGAAAAACCTTTATTTAACGTTAACTTAGAATACAAAAATACAATATATATTATATAAGCTGGTGACCAGCCTATGAATGTCTCAAATATTCTGTCTGCCGAGCTCTTGAATCGGCCTCCCCTATAATGGGAATAAGCGACATATATCAAGGTTTTCAGGAGAGCAAATAAACGTCGCTTGGACCTGTGTTTTAGAATTCACAATTCACATATAATAATAATAATATTATTATATTATTACTCATTATAAAATGATCATACTAATGTGCCAGCAATACATTATGATACATCTAAATCTCCTTTAAAATTATAACAAATTAACAAAAATGCCACTTAACCCCTTTTGTCGTACAACTAGGGCCCTATAGATCTCTACATTGCCTTAGTGCAACCATCGATATAATATGATCGGAATGATCGGATCATAAAGATTAGTGGTCGCGGTGATGGCGACTCTACTGACACAAGGAGTGTAAGTCAATTTAAAACATAGAGGCCAATGAGACTCTGTGGCAAACGTCACTTAATAGCTATTATCAATATTCCTTAATTTAAACAACCCAATGCCCCTATGCCCTATGGACTATTATTATGGTGATGAAACATTGCTATTTTTATAACTTTGGAAAATTGGAACTGTGTACACTACACAGATATTTTTAAGGATGACTAATTGAACGAGTAGGATGTATCTTATTATTATCATATTATTACTAAACAATATTCTGTTTATACAAACAAAAAAACGAATTTGAATTGAAATCAATTGATTTTATATTATTCTGTAGACACAGTTTGTATATATAATACAACTAGGTACCTACACTCGTATAATGTATAAATAAATATTGAACGAAAAATATAGGTACCTAAATCCAGTAAAATATAATCACAGTATATTATTATTATAAAGACGATAACATCAAGAAATGTAAAACATGAATTTCACATTTAAATTCTATGACAAATCAATCGTCTATTTTAAATGAAAAAATAGTCTTTTATGCTATGCAGATTGCAGATTATACTGATTCCACTGGTCACTTGAATAAAAAATGCATTTTTCATTCTACATGACTTGAAGTAAATCTGTGTCAAAACAGAGCTAAATAACGGTACGATGCATACAATAAATAATAATACTATGATATTATATTTTTAGTAAAAAACTAATTTAGCATTTGGAAATTTAAAGTTTAAACGTAAAAATTAATATTGACACACTATACATAAGTAGTGATTAAAACCAGTCTTGAAAAATATAACTAATACTAAATATTTAGCATATACTATAAATATTATATATATATATTATGTTATTCATAATGGAACATAATAATATATATATTACATATTATTATATTATTATATTATATATCACGAATTAAGATATATTTCGATATATCGATATGATTCGTGATATATATATACATATTGTGTGGAACAAATCTTTATCAATAATTGGAGTAGTTTTTAATTTTTATCACGGCGAAATGGTTATTTTTTTAATGTTACGCGATATTTAAGCGACCAGTCGCTGATTGAGATGCTCGACGAGCACATGCGTAAACCGAACAGCTGTCGCATATTTATCACGAACCCAAACAAAGTTAAATTGCGTATTATGTTTATGTAATGTCTATGATATGTGTATGTTTTATATCATGCTAAACTGTTACTTATATCAATATCACGGTTGAGCAGTCGAGCGTCTCGAGCTTGTGTATAGTTCATTAATAGTTGTTCATTAATTATTATATTATTACGTTAATAACTAATAACACAGGCCACAACAATCAAATATCACACACGACTGGACACAAGACTAGGAAAAGAGATTTAAATTTTTGGATCCGCTAGTTACCAGACTTATATGTATGTAATATTGTTTTTGTTAAGTTATTGTTGTGTATTTCATGCATTTGGATTTGTGTTGAGTGTTATAAATGCGGACCAATGACCATGGCTCAGATATATATATGTGTGTGTGTGTGTGTATAAATACATTTCGAAATGATTCTTAATAAAATAGTGTCGATAGCTAATGATGGATGGTGAGGGGGGGTACCTGTTACTTGTTTTGCTACTTTTTCAAAATGTTTGGACAGTTTTTAGTATCTAGTAAAAACTCTTGTTTTATACCTCAAACATTGAACCATTTGACTAAAAGGTTGATTTGTAGGTGAATAAATTACAGCTATTTCATTTCAAAAGAATTTAACGTTGTATATATACCTTGAATCTTCTTCAAAAGCCCACCGGTATGTTTTCTCTACAGTGTCCGGACACTGCGTCTAGCACAGTGTTCAAATTGGAAGGGGACGCAGACGGACGGAGTCCGCTTTCATTTTTTTTATAGATTTCAGCGTCCCCCTTCATTTAATTAAACGAGGAAAAATACTAGCTTTATAGTACCTTACTATATATGCAAGGGGTATGGGGGACAAAGTCCACAACGGGTTACTTTACAATTTATCTGCTAGGAACGGTGTTCTCTGAACTAAAACCAGCATCTGTCCTCAATTTTTTTTCCAATTCGAGCACTGGTCTAGCATCAACTACCTGTCCAGATATGGTCAGTGTTATGAGTGTTATGACATTGTACTGTTCTACTTTTTGACTCTGCAGGGAAAATATATCTTAAGGATAGGGATCTACAATGTATAGTTCATTGCAGAGTAACATGACGTCTGATATCTAGTTTAAAATGTTTGGACACTCATCTCTCTCTTACAATCAATAATACTGTTATATAATGTAAACGCTCAGTAGTCATTGATCATTAAATCTCAATTACGTTTTGATTCTAAGCATTTCTAAAAATCGTCTTTCTGCTGCTATATTTTAAATTGAAATAACAACAATTCTTATATTTTTTTCTATTAAATTAAAATAAATGCTGGTTTTAAATTTTGGTACTTTCCTGTTATACGAGACTACGGCTATTTTCGCGACTACCTCCCAAGACTACCTCCGTTATAAAAGACTACCGCGGTTGTTTTGTGAAACACCACAATCCTGTTATCTAAGACTACCAAAATTTGCACACTTTCATATTATCATAGACTACCTTAGTTTTATTTAAAATTTATATTTGTACAGTGCACCTCCATATTTAATTCTTTGATATTTTTTTAATCAGTAGGTATTATTGGGATGGCTATATTCAAATTATATATATAAAAAAAGGATTTAAATACCCAGTAATCATTTGTAATGTATTACACAACACATGCTACATATATGGCGTACGGTCACTAAAAACAATAAAATAATAATTATAAATTAAATAACAATTGTGAATTGCTACGCTAGAGCCTAGAACGCAGTGCGTGGATATCGTACAGCTAATTGTGGTAGTCGCGATAAAAGAGGTAGTCTTAGGTGGTAGTCGCGAAAACCATTTTAGCAGTCTTAAATAACAGGATTGTGATGTTGTCAAAAATCATGGTAGTCTCGTATAACAGGAAAGTACCTAAATTTCTCAATTCTTCATGAACAAAAATAATATCTACCTAATAATATTTTGTTCAATATTATTTTTACTACCAATTTCAACTATGTTATTATTTATTCTATTTTGGTTATGGTAGATTCTTTCTCCATGTACATTTTTTAAGTACCACATTTTTGTTACCTATATGCAAAATGTGAGTAAAAATTGGGTAGGCTGGGTCTAATTGTAAATGCTGTCATTGAATTATTACAATCATTAAACATCATTGTAAAAATATTAGTGTATTAAAACATGTTTGTCACCAAAATAATAATATAGATATTTTATATATTCTAATAATTTATTAAAATACTTACTATTTACACATCTTACATTTATTAAATGTTTAATAATCTGCATATCATAATTATCATGATGTTTCTCAATTTTAAATTAATTATAAATCTGGTCCCTTGTTGTGATAATGATTTTTATAGTTTAGAAATATTTCATATTATTTTTTTTCTTATTATATGCATATATATATGTAAAACAAAATAAATATTCTATGAATAGAATTTATATTCCTATTTATAAGATTTTTTCTGTTTATTTATTTTGTAGTTAACTAACATACAATTTTGTTTTATCATTCTAATAATATAAATATAATATTTGTATGCATGATATAGGTACGTAACTTGCGGACTACATCCAGCCCATTTATAATTTTTTTCAGTTAATTGCAATTTGCAATTTCTTTTTTAAAATTTTTTATAATGAAAAAACTTGCTTTTTGGATTATAGGATTTTTATTTTTTAAAATAGGTTTTTAGATTCTGAGCAGAGCTATGAATAACATGTACTGATTTTACAATGATCTGGTTTTATTATTAATTGATCTATGTACACAATAAGTAATTAATAAAATTCTTTAATTTTCACTTTAAGGGTGGTTTTGGATCTAGTTTGTACTTTAGAGGGGTCAACATTAAAAACTCTCAGTACTTTTTTTTATAATTAAGAAAAAAAAAATTGAGGAGAAACAGGAATTTTTTGCAAAACCAATATTATTAAAATAATTTTTTTGTAACCATGGTTACAATATTTAGACAGCCTTTGCTTAGAATCGTTTTTCATTGTATCATTGAATTCAAATTTAATAAAATCCATTTTAGTGATTCACTCAATAACTAGTTCCAATCAATATCTAATGTACAGCCGAGTTGTATCCACTTGGGACTTACCCACATTTTTGGTGAGTTTGAGTTGCCCATTCCTAGTATAGGTATTTTGATGATTTTTTGAGGATAAGACTTATTAATACTAATTAAGTGAAATCTTTGTTATTCTAATATCTTTAATATTCTCTACAATGTTTAAAAAACCATGTTTTAAAAAAATTATCAGCTTTTAGATAATAAAACAATTTTAAAATAACCTTTTAATTATGATAGTAAAAAGAATAAAATAAAATAATAAAAGTTTTTTTTAGAATGCAAGTCACAATAGTCACATAGATGTATGTGACTGAATATGACATTCTTGTTCATACTATTAACCCGATTAGGTATGCAATTTATACAATTTGTCAGATCGATACACTAATTTTTACTTATATGTTTATATGCCAAATTTTTAAAATTAATAAATATATAAATGCTAAATTGTATAAGCTAATTTATTATGAGCCACTAAAAATTGTTTTCACATTTAAATTTATTTAATTGATAGTCAGGTAACATTAAAATAATTATTTGTGCTAAATTTCCCATTAAGGTTGCCGTTAAATTAACCCAAATGTTAGTTAACTGTCAGTTAAGTCAAATTTATCAAGATATTGTAATAATTTCCTCTAATGTGATAAAATAATTTATTTTAACTAAATAATATTAATTTGACTAAAGCGTCTGAAGGTTATAAATTGAATGTATTTAGATAATAATGAATAAATTAACTTTATCAAGTATGATAACAGTTCATATTTGACTATTTAAGTTAGTCAAAAAGAGATACCAATATATTATACAACCTTATATACCTATTATGTTTTTTTTTTTTTATATTCTCGTTTTATACAATTCCTAAGAAATGGCAGTATTCCTACAACCATTGAAACAAATAAAGAATTAAACCTTTTGCAATTTAAAATTTCTTTATAAGCATTTTAAGTTTTAATAATGATATAAATACTTATATATTACAGTAAATAAACTAAACTTATGAAGAATCTTATATCAAATTGTCAAACCTTATAGTCATAAAATTACTATTTTTATGAAAAACTACAAACTAATTTTTTAATTGTTTATTTTACATTTAAATTTTACTTATAAAAAAAAATATTCACTGTATTTTAAACAATAAATATACATACATATTTATGATGTAAGAACTCTCAAGGAACCTTGTGTTAACTTATTGATTTTTATTCACAAACAAAAATTTCATCATACATAAATATTGATAAGCTAAAAATTTCAAATATTTATAAATAAAGCAAAAACAGTTATTATATTTTTAAAATTGTTCATATCTAATGCTAACATGATATATGAATATTTTGAATTTTGATATTTTTTATTTATATCTGTTTTGTGGTCCTCAATAAAAAAAAACTATCTTTTCTAAATTTTTCGAACTTGCTGTATAATGTACATTATATATATTATTAATATAATAATATTATTATAGGTACTCTGCACTTCTGCAGTATACACTAATTGTTATAACGAAAACGGCGTAATATTATTGTTTTACCTACAGTTTTTACTTCGGTCGTATAATTATGATTATTGTTATTATCATCGCCGTCTGTGAAATATATTGCAATCATGCAGTGCCCCGTTGTTCATCGGGTCATGACAAGTATAAGTACCTATGCGTTACGCGTATATAATATTATATATATATACATATGTATATTGTACATACTATATAGGTACCTATTTAGTATTTATCGTTCGCATCGATTGTCCTGATGTATTATTGGTAGGTACTAGGTATATACATTGTTATTATGTATTGTTTAAATATTAAAACGAGGTATAATACCTGCGGCAGCCTATGCGTATAAAATATGTACAATTTTATATTTGTATTTATCTATTATCTATGCATTAGTATGTTACGCCGCGTAATGCTTATTGAGACGCGACTCAAAAATCAGTTCAGTGGGTGCCAAATAATTATAATCTGAACAGGTATAATTGTTAATAAGCTCTCCCTTGAAATCGTTTCTTCGAAAACTACTATTTATTATAATTTGTAATGCATACTTAGGTACTATAATTAAACGGAATATAAGAATTGGTATCAAAATGTTCTGCTGGGCTTATAAAAAATCTCTGTTGATAATAAATTCACCACATGGCATGGTCGAAAATGTTAGCAAGTGGTATCTACTAACTAATGGATTTGTTGAAATGTATAGGTAGTAACCTGTTTGTAATGTACCTACAACCGTCAAACATAATTTAATGTCAAAATATTATAATACATAATGCAATATTTAATTATTCAATACCTATTATCTAATATATTTTTTACGTTTAAAATTTAACTTGTTGCAAATATTAATATTTAATATTATATAAGCAACTGTTTACTAAAATATATTTTTTCAACGTCTTACTTTAAGTTGTAACAAAATGCAACCTAATGTAACAATGTTCATTTTACTATTTTGAGTATCTATCTACAACCTATCGTTGATGTCTATATCAAATAATTTATAAGTACTTTTATCTTAGGTACTGTATTTTAACTATTTTAAGTACTTACTTAAATGTTACTATTGGTATTGAATACTTAAATTGTTATTTTCGGGTGGTTTATTTTATTTTATTTTTTGGTATTGATTTCGTTAATGTAAATCGTGTTCATTAGAATTATTATTAGATACTTAAGTTTTATTTTGGATTTCTATACTACAACTACTGGATGGACATTTCAAACAATTAAAGTAATAAATTATTACCTAAAGTCAAACTACACGACTATTCCAATATTACAATTATAACGTTCAACTTACGCATACCAGTATGGCAGTATATACTATACTGTATTGTACCTATAGTATATTAGGTATTTAGGTATAATAATTATTTAAGAATATCAGTATTTTAACCCATTGGCCATTCCCGTAGTACTCATATTATTATTATCAACAAATAACAAATATCAGTTACGGTTGAATGCAGTTTTCTAGCATACTGCCGTATAATATTATATTATTACGTAATCGTTTTATATAGTGAATATATATTATATAATTTAAAAACAAAATTTTACACCTCCTGCGGGCTCATCAGGCCGGGTTTGAAATCGAATTATACACGATGCGTACTCATAGCTGGAGAACACGAGAGGCGGAGACTTCGCCCGTCACTCGATCGCCACGTGCATGCATATACATTATACACACGTATATAATAAATATATACCTATAATATGTGCATTCGGATCTTGCAGTATCATCTATCTACTATATACAGTATACACTATTGCTCCGCGGTTATAACTTAAAACACGCGCGTACATATAGCAGGCAAGCGCGTATATACTATGTAATATGTATGTATGTATATAGCATGGTATGTTTGTGCGCCAACTATTGTTTAATTCAAAATGATATTATAGAACGGTCACTGCGCGGCGGGGCACACGGATGTCGGGTAGGGGACCGTAGTGCGGCGAGGGGATGCGTAACCGGCGTGCTGCGAGTAGATGCCTATATGCGTCTATAGGTATACTATTTTATAATAGCGGTGTACCTACGGCGCGGGCAATAGACGAATATTCCAGCGGTGAGGCGGTAGGTAGATAGGTAGGAAGACACGGAGGAAAAAAAAACCATGAAATGTTTTCAAATAATAATGATAGTAATATATTATGCTTAGGCCTATGTAACGCACTACGGACGCGGCGAACATTGAATGCATTATTATTTTCATCATTATCGCTTGTGCGACTGTTTCGTGTAGACGTGCGTGGTACATGGGGATATTGTAGTGTAGTTACCTACCAACTAGTATAATATACGGCAGGCAGTAGAGTTGCAATAGTACATTTCATACGGGTATCCATACTATTTCATTCATAATACATTATAGTTTTCC
The DNA here is from genome assembly GCF_020882245.1 of Rhopalosiphum padi. NCBI lineage: Eukaryota > Metazoa > Arthropoda > Insecta > Hemiptera > Aphididae > Rhopalosiphum > Rhopalosiphum padi. Next base: position 45,544,202 of record NC_083599.1, read on the forward strand.
GGGGTGTATTAGATTTTACCGTATTTTTTAATAATAGCTAGCGTTAATAAAATATTCTACACATCTGTATATTATATTCGTGCGGTTGCGGCGACAACACCATGTCCAACTCTAATCAGATAGAGGAAAATTTTGAAACACTCAAGGATGTGAGTCGCGTGTATTATTTTAATTGTTATTATGTATTTTTATATAAAGGGTTACTCGCAAATATAACTGAATATAATATTACATATATAATCGTATACTTTATCAATTGCACGACGATATAATATTATATACCTACCTACCTAATAAACTGACGCTTAAACTAATATATTATTATTTTTTTATAGCTGTTCACCACCATGAGCCAAGCCATAGAGCAACTCGAACAACAACAGTCCAAATTGGAAAAGGACAATAAAAGGCTCAACGAAACAAACGATAAGTTGCTAGAAATTACCAAGAAACAGAGATTGATGGTAGGCACTTCGGATGAATCAAGAGGTAAGACGCCATGAGTCTTAAACGAGTTAACAAAAAACATTGTTGAATTTCGAAGAGTTGCAACATGTATTCTACTAACTACTATTATAATATAATATACGTATATTGGGCTGGTAGGGGGAATTCTCCGCTTTCATAAATATACCTTCGCATAAAACATAATTACTATAATATTATATTGTTGGCTATATTCTTACACGGAATAAAATTACCATTTTGAATAAAAAAAAATCTTAGTGATATGTTTTATTTTATATAGTTGGTAATTGGTATAATATTTTTCATGTTTATAGTATCAATAAATATTTATAAAATAATGATTTCAGTATACTGTAGTCTTGTCAAATATCTATTTTATAATTATTTTTTATTAGGATTATTTAAAAAAATAATAATAATAAAACTACGAAAGAAATAGAAATATTTTATAATATATAACAAATAAAAAACTTTCTGATAATTTCGCAAAACTCAATAATTATAATTTTAGAAAATTTATTTTCATAAGAATATTATATATATTTACCATTTTATAATTGTACCTAATTGATCATAGCCCATAGGTATCATTGTCTAATATAACAAGTCTAGTTACTATAGTATATAGCTAATGCTTTGAACTTCAGGGTTCAGTATAGATATTTTAGTTTATTTTTTTTTTGTTTAACATTAACGAAAATATCATATTATATCTTAACATCTACAAAAAATTATTTTATTGCTAAATTTTAATATATTAGAAAAATTAACTGTTTTTTTTTTACTAGTGTGAATTATATTTTAATTCAACATATAATATAAAGGAAATTCATTTATTACTAATTTAAATTTTTAATTTTATACATAACTATTTGATAATTTTATAATTTATTATGCAAGGCTTATGATTGATAATTAATTTTTTCACAAATAAAATTAACTCAATACATAAAATTGAATTAGCGAATGTAAAAAAATAATTTATACAAAATTTAAATATTGATAATTTAATCTAATTATTATTCACTTTTTTCTTAAATAAATGGATAACTAAAAGACTTCATTAAATTGTAGGTTTATCTTCAGAAGATATAACTAACAAATACCGAGTATCACTTTATAAGAAGCTTGCCGATCTTGAAAATCATCTATTGCAAAATCAAACAGCATTCACTGATGACTTTAATTTTGATGAAGTAAGTTTAGTATGCACATTATATAATATATTTTTATAATCTTTATATTAATTCATTGTCCATTCCCATTTTAGAAGGATGCTAAGCAAATGCTTAAATTGAAAGTTCAAATTCACTCATTATTAGAGGAAAACCAATCATTGAAAGATCAGCTTTCAGATTTCCAGAATTTGCATGATCGGGTATCTATATTATATTTATTTATTTATTTACTAAAAATTAAAACTCAAATTTACTATTGTATGACAATTTGATATGAATGAAATACCAAAAATGTGTAGTGTATTTTTTGAGACATTTTTTTTATTAAGAATACGTAATACCTATTATTATGTGCTCTCTATTTTATTAAATTTTATGTTAAGGATAATCTATTTTTACTCTGTTATTTTTAGCACTACAATTAACTTTGATCTATTATATAATTTAAATATTATTTGGACAAAATTGTATTAATTTTGAAGGATGTTATGAGTATTTAAAGTTTTATAAAACTATATCATTTCTTAAAATTGATATACATTACTACAATTATTGTAACTAATATAAATTTAATTTTTAACTCAAATTTTATACAACTAATTAATATGTTTAAATAGATAATGTCTGAAATCCGATCAAAGAAGAATGCTAATAGCATCAGTCAACAGCAAGAAAATAATGCGATAAACGCTTCTTCTACTGCCACTGGATCACTTGACAAAAACGATGTGCAACCACTTCAGGTGAACGTTATTGATAGTGATGTAGACAAATTAAAGGATAAGTAAAAAAAAAGTGTTCAAAGTATGATAAGATGATTTTAAAGCTATAAGAGTAGCTTAATATTCAGTTATAAATTTATTTTCTTTTTAGTCATTAGAAAACTTATAAAAAATAAAATGTATTCATTATATTAATTTATAAAAATTTACCTACATTATATTCACTAGAACTAAATTTTTTTTTTTATGAGTTTCTTTACTTAATTAAAGTAGTCGATTTGGACTGTTAGTACCTAAGTAAAATAAGTTGTACTTTTTTTTAAGTTTTTTTTTTATTGCTTTATGTTTGAATATATTAAATGTATTTTCAATAACCTTTTGTATCAAACATTGAATTTATTAATGATTTATATTTAAAAAAATAAATAAAATATAACACAAATCATCAATATTATTTATCATGTATAGGAAGAAATCCCTGCAAAAAGCAAATTACTCTGTTTCACAAAACCTACCATGAAACAAATAATACTAAGTTCATAGTTAAATTTAATAAGTTAAACTAATTTATGTACATTACAATATTAGATCATGGAAAAAAGGTTCAGTATTGGCTGGTTTCATTTATATTATTTCTATGAGATGTGAGTAATAGTCTCTAATAATTTTTGTAATTGACCAGAATTGTGTAGTTGTTAATATTTTTCTCTTTAATATTATATTAGACATTTCTTTGAGCTTTATTATATTATTATGAAAAAATAGTTTTGAGTATCTACAAGTATATTACAAATAATAATAGTTTTAAAATAATATTTCAGACAACATTTTTGGTGAAACTGATAGCTCTATAATTACCTTTTTGAATGAAAGACTTCAGTTTTAGAAATTGGTATGGTTTTATTTTTTTAATATTTTCATAATTAAAATTATGTTTTATCATAAAATCAAAGTTGTAAGTTTTCAATACATAATAAATTTAAATTTATGTTCTTACACATTGACAATATTTTATCAATTAGCTATTTTAAATTTTAATAAAACTAAACATTAAATTAAAATATCAGTGTTACACTGATCCATTTAGTCCTGGTGGTCTATGTGTAATGTGTAATCAATAAAAAAAAATATTTGTACAATATGTTATTAATCGTTTTTAACTTAATATCAAGTTATGATGAATGGTAGTAACATTTTATCAAATAACAAAATCATTAAAATTGATTATCATTTATTGATTATAATATAGTATAAATGTATGTAAAAAATATATTACTGGGTAATACAAACAAATTTTAGTTATCTTATAAATTAATAATACACTTAAATAGTGGTATACATGAACATTTAAACATAATTTGGAATTATTTAACATAACATGTATCTTAAATTTTTAGAATAATATTTAAATATTTAATACTGAATAGTTTTAACTTAATTATTGTTTCTTCAAAATAATATTAAGGTAATAATTCAATATCAAAAAAAAAAAATTATACATTTCAATAAAAGTAAATATTAATACCTAAAAATAGTATATTTATGTAAATCCGATTATTTAACTATTAAATATTATATCATATGTTATTAACAAACATTGCAATTATTTTTCGTTAAATTATGTCACTATATATTTAGACAGTACAATTTATAACAGTTGCTGATCGATAATAATATCAGGGTTATAAATGTTTATTTTTAAATGATGTATTTCTGTGAATGAAATATAATTTTTTTATTTAATTCTAAACAATATAAAAAAGTATAAGTTAATAGAATCAGATTATAATGTCAATTTCTAGACTTAATGAACACAAATTGTACATTATTATATTATTATTTTAACACAAATTATAATATTGATAATTTGGCAAATATTTAATGGTAAAAAAATCACATATTAGTATGAAAATTGGATGACAATTATTAAATCATAAAGATGTCTTGTAAAAAAATCAGTCTTCAGAATGCATTGTTTTTTAAGTTATGTTGAGATTCACAATAATTAATAATATTAAATATTGGTATAAATTGGACAAATCATAAATATAACATGGTTTAAAAAAAGAACTTTAGCTTAATAACATATAATAAAAGTAATAAAATAAAACTAATGAATTAATATAATTAAAATTAACCTTTTTATTATTGATATGTGCAAAGTTGAACATGTAAACTAAAAATGTAAAAGACAAATAATTCACACCACTTTATTGATGCAATAATGAAGTAACTAAAGTTATCATTTTAGGATTGTTATCCAAAAATATTTTTTGTTACACCATTGTTTGTAAGAATAATAAATATGTCTAATTTACAATTAAAGTAAACAAATTACATAACATTGTGTAAAACAAACTTCATACGTAAAACTGATAAAATTTAGAAGCTATGTTAATCCATCATCAATTCAAAGTGCACAGATCCTCTGTTGACACCATTTTTTTTTATGTACAATATTTTTTGCCCATGCTTTGCACAAAATATTGATTACAATGCTTTCTAAATTCAGGAAAAAAAAATTATTAAAAACAATAAATACATGGTTTCATAAATACACTCACTTGCTGGACTTTTGAAATGAATTGCAACCAAAGGGCTTAGGTATCCTTCAGAGTTTTCAAATGGGAAGAAGTAACCAGGAAATCCAGGAATTGGCCAATATGCCATCGGCCCAATGAGTTCTTTGTCAGACACAGTTTCTCCCTCACATGATACCCATACAGTTCTTAACTGAAAGCAAATTAAAAGATTTGTGTCAAAATATTGATTTGATTTTATTACATAAAAAATAAATAAATTATCGTTTATTTATAGTATTATACTACATATAATCAATGATAATATTAAGCTTGTATAAGTCAATATAGAGTTTAATGATTATTTATTTATACTATTAAAGTATTTCATACTTTATTATGACCTATGCTTTCCACTAATACTTTAAAGTATGTATCAAAAATACTTACCTTTTCTGGGTTCGTTATTTCTTTAATGTGGTCTTTTAAACTTTTCGGCATATCGTGTGGTAAGTCATTTGGATCATCATAGAATATAGGATTCCAACCATAAATCTAGAAAATATAATTTTGTATTTTTGTTGCATACATTTATTATAATATGGTAATAAATAAATTTACTTGAACCTATTTTAACCTAACCTAACGCTGAAAAAGTATATAATATAGTGTTTTGCACAGAGACCTCTAAATTTTTGGACTATTGTACTATTTTAACTATTGAATTCCTTACTTTATTTAGCTTAAGAAAAATACAAGGTCCTTGACGATGAAAATTGAATCGATTTTCTTCTGTACAAGAATTGAATGCTTTCACATCAATATCACAGACCTTTCCTTTACCAGGTGGTTTATCGTAGTCACAAGTTGCAATATTTTGACCTCTTCCTGGAGTCAAACCTGGTTTCTTGTACACTTAACCATAGAAAAATAAAAATAAAATTAATAGATGCATAAAAACGTATTCAGTAAAAATAATTTTACCATCTAAAAATTTAACGAGTCTTTCAGTCCATATTGAATAATCTTGAACAGATTTACTATTTATATGAATTAAAGTGCTATGAGTTTCGTTAGACATAGGTCTAAATCCCAAACCTATAGAATACATATATAATAAAATATTAATATTTTAGTATTTAGTTTGAATAACTTTGATTTTTGTACCTGGATTTGTTCCAATTAGTGAATGTTCAAGTTGTCTAGTCGGAGTACGTGGATCAAGAGTTTGGAAGAAAAACCACAAAACTACTCCAAACATAGCGACAAGCGATAAATAAAACGCTGTATAATATAATCCAATTTTGGCTAAAATGTAAAAAAAATAACAATGAAAATTATTTATTTAATTTTAAATGATAATCAAATTATTTTAAAATGTAAATTATTAAAAAATATACAGAACATGTTAAAAATTGTATCAAAGTTAATTATTATCAGCAGAAAATGTTTTGTTGAATTATTTTAACTGATATAAATATATAATATGATTCATACCAGGTGTAACCGACCCACGGCTCACAAAAGTATTACCAACTGACTCATGACCATTTTATAAAAATTAGTCATTTTTGTAGGTATAAATAAAAATAAAAATTGTATTTTGATAAGATTTTAAAAATTACAAAATATCTTACAATTTTTTAACTATCATTAAAAACATGGCATTCAGTATCAATTTTGCGCTTATTATTTTAAGACATTTTAATAATTAAAATTTAATTTATTATTTTTTACAAATAAGGAATGTGAACCTGCAGTTTTTAATGACGAAAAAAACTAGTGATTAACATGTAAATATTCAGTACTTTAAACACACATGAATAGAGACATAAGTTTGATAAATGAACAAAAATAATATTATATCTATTGTAAATTTTATCAAAATGGATAAAATAAAATGCAGTATAAATGTAAAATTGGAATGTGGTCTGCAAGTTAAAAAAGGTTGGGCACACCTGATTTATATGGGTCTAATAATTTTTCCAGTAACATTTTTTACTATAAGTAATAAATCATGTTTTACTGTCCATCTTTAAAATAGAATTAATAAATTCTATAGAAAAATATTTCTATTTCTTAAACTAAATCTTTTTTAAATTAAGTAGGTACAGTAGAGCGCCGATTATTCGCACTAATTGGGACCGAAGGGGGTGCGAATAATCGATTTGTGCGGATAATCAAACAACCATAGAAATACTATACTAAATATAATATTCATATATAATATAAAAAATATAATAAAAATATATATAATGTATTTATTTGAAATAATAATCAATTTTTTTTTTTGCTAAATTTAAGATTATGTACAAACATATTATCTACATTGGAGTGAGCCATAGTAGATAATAAAATAATCTCGCATTTCATTATATGTACACAATAAAAGGAACATAAAAAATGATAAAACTAAATTAAATTAAACTAAAAATAAATTTGTACACAAAAATTTTTGTAGTGCGAATAATCGACGCTCCACTGATAAATAGAAGTCATAATATTTTTATTTCATTATCATTTTTTTACGGTTACATTGCAAACTGGACTACTGTTTATGTTTCAATTTAATTGTTGTACATCGTTGAACTGTTTAGAATACTATTCCAAATTAAAGGAAACATTAACAGGGTACTAATAACAAACTATGTTTATTAATTTATTTTAAATTTTACTGGTTTTGTTCATCAATTTCTGTATTTTATCTGTTCCATTTAAAATTAATTACTCATTAATTCCTATGTTTAGTACATCACTTTTAAGTTACATATTATCAGCCAGATACAGTTCATGCATTCAACTTTAAAATCTATCAAATCTTAATTACCCTATACAGGATTTCAATTGTTTACACGAGCCAAACACAAAAGTGAACTAAACATTTACTAGACATATACGACACATTTTAAACCGATTATACAGATCAATATCATCTTATTGAACTATCAACTAGCAAACCTATAACTAAGGCAAAAAAAACGTAAAAGGCATCTACTGCGGAAAGACGAGACTACTCTTACCCCAACTGGACGGTGTGCGACCAAATATTTCTCCGGTGTCTTTGTCGTAGGCATACAACACGAACCTCTTGGACAGTGGCAATTTGCGTTTGTCCGTGTCAAAGCCGATGAACGTTGTTTTGCTGCCGTAGTTCATTTTCGTATCCTCGATGAGCATACCAAAATACCAAAAAAAGCCTAATGAATAGACTCGTTTAAAAAAAAAAATGCCTATCGACGAATAGTCACTGTTTCAGCGTCCCGCCGATAACGGCAGGTAAAAAATAATAAAACACAATAATAAAAATAATGATAATAATTTGAATTTGTATAATTTGCTGTAAAGAAAACTTGTTCAGACCAGCGGAAACGCAGCTAACGCACCTGCTGAGACCCGCCCAAAATCGTTTTGTTCACGATCACCGCACCAATTACCGATAAATGATAATAACAATAACAACAACTAATTATTGCCGTTACTATCATCTTGGAGGCGCGGTCGGCGATCGCGTTTAGTGCTACACGTCACTACGCCACCACTGGTCAGTAGCTAGCACAAAATGTTCACCTAGCGACTTAGCGAGAAGAGAAGTTTTTTGAAAAAAAAATCCCCAGTATAAAAAATAAAAATTAACCTATTTCTGATAAATAATTAATAATTTTTATGGTAAAATAAAATATTTTTTTTATGGTATCCAATTACGTACAATGCTGCTATAGGCATAATCAGTGGTGGATTTAGCGTCAGGCAAAGTAGGCAGATTCCTAGAGCGGCAAATTTTTAGGGGCGGCAATTTTAGGCCAATATTTTACTAAGAATACTAGGTTTTTTTTGATTTTCTAATGTAGGGTGATTACTCTGAAGAATGGCAAATAAAAATGTTTAATATTTAAATATAACACATTCTTGTTAATATAATTAACATTTCTTCTTTATTTTATAATACATAACAATAAACGTCCAAGTAAATTATCGAACGACTGCCAGAAAGTATATTATCTATTATCTAAATACTATTTACTAACCATAGATAACATATTTCGTTATTTTGTTTTTTTTTACTAATTCGTAAAAATTTTTAATAATCGGTCGTGGGTCGTTCGATCGCACGGCGTACACACTACACGCACAATACATACATAATATATGATAATAATATATTATTTTATACGAATACGGGTGACGATCGGTTCGTATTGGAACGATAATCTAATTATAAACCAGTCACTGTGAATATTTTTATATAATATTATATTCGTACGTACTAAAAGCAAGACGCAAACAAATTAAATAGTTTATTTTTTTACATTATTAATTGTATGTTGTATAATAAAAAGTATGAATTTTTAAGTTTGATTATTTGCTATTGTTTTATTATAATAACATAATTTAAATTTGTTTGAACACGTTAGTTTGTTGAAGGAACTTAATTATATCTATATAATAATAATATAATTATATTTAATTGGTAGAGCAAATTTATTCAAAAACATGGTGATATATTATATTTTAATAAGAATATACTATTGTATATTATGTACTATTTACTTGATTAGAACAGTTTATTAACATAACTAATAGTTATTGTTTAGTATCAGTATTTATGATATATTTTTTTAGTAAGTAGTTATGTTAAATAAGTACTTACTTAAAAATATGTTTTCTCGTCAATAAGTTTAATGGGGTGGCAAAATTTGCCTAGGGGCGGCAATTGTGTAAATCCGTCTCTGTATATAATATATAGTAGGTACCAACCTACCTACTAAATTGCATAAGATAAATAATGGACGACTACGAGTTGTTTACCAATTGTCGAATTGGTTCCCGCAAGCTTTCATGATAATACAATGTTGTTAAATTAATTTTTCAATAAATTATTATGATATTATATTCAATAAGCAATAGCCGACAATTTCCTACCCATTTTATACAGATCCGTCCTAAGTCTGTATAATAGAATTATTATAGATGTATAAAATATTTCATACCTACTTCAAGCACTATCTAGAATACCTAGGTGTAGTTTAATGGTTAAAAGTGTTGATCAGTATAATATATTCATATACATAGGTACGTATATTATTATTGGTCAATAATAAATAATAATATTAGATTTTGAACAGAGTGATGAATGTATTGATTTTACAATGATGTGTGTTTATTTTTTAATTTTTGTGTCTGTCATCAGTAGTAATAGACAATAGTGCTTTAAGTTTTAACTTCAGCCACGATTTGAAAAGGAAAGTGAATTTAGTTGTTACTTAAGGGGGGGGGGGGGGGTAAAGTAAAAATTTCCATTCGTTTTTAAAAGCGTCAGAAAAAAACCCTAAAAAATTAACAGAAAAACGGAAATTTTTACGCAAAATCAGTTTTCAACACAATCGATTTTTTATTTTGCTTGTAACTCAAAAAACAAATCATTGTAAATACTTAAAATTTTCACCAATTGTTTATATTAGCGTTATCTATTTACGATTAAATTTTTAAAATATTTTGACTTTTTTAAGCTATTTATTGACAATTTAAAATTAAATTTTTTGAAATGCCGATAAAATAATTTGGCTTTGGCATTCCAAAAAATTATGAAAATTTAATACAAGGTTTATTATAAGTTTTACTTATCGTAGTAAAAAAAAATCAAAAATAGTCATAATTTTTGTTTATAAGCATTTAAAATTCAAATGTTTACGAAATATGTCAAAATCGCGAACATTTGCAAGGAATTTTGAAGTTGAAAATTCATAAAATTGTTGTGATATATAGTTTACTTAATGTTAAAAAACCACTACAAGGTTCTCCATAACTTTTTCTTCAAATAATTGTATAACAAAATTCTAGCGTCAATATAGAAAAAATGTTATGAGCGTATGAAATTTAAGTTTTTACGAAATCGCATAAAATAAAGATATATTACAATTTAAATATAGGTAATAACTAATAATATAATATATTTTAGAGTCTAGACTAACAAATCATCTCCGTTCAGAATCGTTTTTCATGTACAATGACAGTAATGACACCTATTGATACCTGCATTGTCATTGCAATCAAATTTAACACACCCATTATAGTGACCTACTCTATCCATCTCTAGTACCTATATAGCAGAGCGATACTCACTTTTGCCCACCCTTTTTTTCCTTACATCAATAATAACAATTAAGTGAAACTAAATAATTACTACTGGATACAACTAGATATAACATTATATTTATAAACTCTCCCAGACATCGTAAGACCTAATAACATAATATTATAATAGATTGTTGATTTGTACATATTTTATAACAGTTGTATACTGATAAGTCATAAACTCATAAGTAATTTTATTTGGGAACCAATTCGTACACTTTATTTGATCCGTGAACCAATTCCACATTACTTTAAATAATATACCTACATAATATACTATTACTATTCTTAAAAATTATCTATATTTAATTTAATGAGCTCTTCATATAGGTATTACTGCTTGTCACACTCATCCAAATTATTTGTTTTATTATTTATGAATTTATTATATTTTAAAATATTATTGAATTATTATACATTATTGTATAATTTTTATTTTTATTAATTTTTATAGGTACTGAAGCTTTTTTTTTATTTCCTTAGTAATTGTTTTCCACAAATTGTTTACCACATAGGTAATCATTATCGCAATTGTGTTCACTATAATACTCAGGAGTTAGTAAATTCGTTTGAAAATTCATTTAATTTTCAGCGTATGACTGTCTAAAATCATAGATATCTACCTATAGGGCTATAGCCGTCATTTTGCGTATCATCCATGTATTACATATTTTACTTATTGTAATCATTGTATGAAACAGTGAAAAAATAAAAAAAATAACTTTCTAAGCTACCTAATTTTATTCAATTTTCTAAGCCTGAAACGAGCTTCAGTTAATTTTTATTCACCTTAAAAATGATAACAAAAAAAAAACACTGCTCACAATATAAAATTAAATTGTTAATAACTATTCATGAATATATAATAAATACTTTGAAACTTAGAATTCCTTATTTTTGGATTAATTATTTTTATTTTCGTTTGGTTTACGTTCAGTAATAAAATAAAACATATCTACATTCTATGGACCTATGGTAATAACTATAATGAGTATAATTATTTAAAAACATTGATAACTTTTAGACTGTGGTGTATTCGATGATATATTGCTATTTATTCCTGTATATTATATTATTTATATTGTATCTTTTTAAACAGTAGGTAATTTCTAATTACACATATTAATGTATTATATTTTGAACAAAACATTTTTAATAAAATACAGTAAATGCTAATGAACTCATTTACTTATAACAAATTAACAAAAATTTATTAAATTAAAAACTACTCTGTTACAAGTTTTAACGGCATTGTTGTTGTAACTGTATCATTGTTTCCGAAATAGGTAGTTAATTATTATATTTGCTTAGTTAATACATTTAAAATGTTTTAATAAGGTTTCACACTATATTCAGCTGTTTACAATAAATGTTTACTTATCTAACGGTTACAAGATATTATAACTGATCATAATACTATATATAGTTACACAACAAACGTTATATCGACACATTTTCAACAATATAATATTTTTAAAAGCGCTTAAATATTTTAAAAAAAATTCTCCGAAGAAAAACAATATGAATGAATATGAACGAGTTAACATGATGGAAGATAATCGTTGGACAAATATTTTGAAATGTGACATTATGGAAAATATTACACAAATGGGAGATGCAGAGAATCGTGATCGTTTATCTGCATTAGACGCCAAATTGCTAAATGAAAATATTCATCTTCATAACATAAAAAAAAATATGGGAAAATATTATGAACAATTTAAAGAGGCGAATGAAGACTTTAAAGAGTTCATTTTATCAGATGCTAAAAGTAAGATTTTGTTGGAAAGATACAGACACTTAGATCCAGATAAAATAAAATCGAGCATAAATAATTCTATACACGCAATTAATATTATGTCAAATGCACGAGTTGGCCATTTTAAAACAGCATTAAAAAATTTGGAGAATTTACAAAGCCATCCAAAACCACAGAAAAGTAAACAGGGATATATAAAAAAAAAAAAAATGGAAGCAACTATGGGAAAAATTGTAAACAAAGTTAAGAAAATTGCACTGGTTGACTTTACCAAAAGAAAGACTAAAAACATGGTAAATGATGTTAAACAAAATTTAATCAAGTATGATACGGTGATAGAACAATTACAAACCGACGCTAAAGCAATGGCTATGGTCGTTATGAAAGAAATTGAAACTGGTACAAACTTTAACGAAGACTCAGTGAATTTTATTAAAAGTTATTTTGCCGAGAAGGACGCAAAAGAAAGATTTATCAGTAAAAACACGTCTTACATAGACAAATTAAATTCTATAATGGATTCAATGGAATATAGTAGGTAAATTTACTAAATTTTATTAAATAGCGTACGTACGATTTTAAAATCAACCGCAATCGATAATTTTATGAATATAAAATACAATATTACAAAATTCAATTTAATATCATTTTATTTTTGTAAAATACCATTTGAAAATCAAATTCATTTTTTAATAATTTAATGATTATAGTCACTGATCGCTATCAAATAAATTAATTATTAGTTACTAAATTTATTATTTAATTTAGAAAGACATTAATGCGAGAAAAACCACCTACACAAATTGCAGAAACATTTTATTCGGAACTTCCATGGACAACTGATACATCTGACGAACCATCAGAAAATCCAATTTTGGAAATTGAAAAAAAAAAAAAAAAAGAAAAAAACGATAACAGTTGGTGTAATAATATTTCACAATTTGGAATAATGTATTATGCCGATCAAAATGAAAAAACTAAATTTTTGAACAATTTAAAAAATAATATAGAAGTTTCATCATTCGACTATAAGTTTCCTGAAAATATCCTTGATTATACAACTCTTAGTGATGTTCAACCAACAAACGATGAGTTAGCTGCTAATTACATACTAAAACAATCAGAATCTAATAATTTAAAAGATTTAATAAAACATATTGAGTGCACTAAAATTGATTTAAAAAACTTAAACAAGTTAACTACTTTAAGAAAAACTTTACGGAATTTATTATTCACGGAAATGTTACATAAAGAAGAAACTATAAATAACTTGAATCTTTTGACAATCAAAGATATTGAATTTACTAAACAAGTGGAGATTTTTAAAACCTTCATTGACGAGCAACATAAAAAGATGTCTGATGTTGACCAAATCAAAACACATTATTTAAAATTGTTTAATAATTTGTATTTTCATGTTGACAATATTAAAATTATACTCAAAAAACTGAATGTAAGTGTTTCATTGCATTTAAACATATAAAATATCTAACAGTATAATACCTTCGATTTTTTAGGTTACAGTTGACGATAATAAACAAATATCATTTATCAAAATTAATCTTACTTCACAAGAAAATACATTAGATACTGCCACTGAGGAATTTTTGAAATTAATAGAAGAAATAAAATCTATGATTGGCGTGATTGATGGAAAATTTCGTTGGTGTAATTTAATAATTCCGGATGAATTTGATTCCAAACAATTGAATTTTGCACGTGCGATGTATGTATATAAAGTTCAAGAATACATACAAGCAGATATAACGAAAAGAAGATTGAAATTTTCGCTTTTATTAAAAAAAAATAAATCGATAGAAATGCCAAAAAAATCTGGAGAAGACATTTTAACTAGAGATGATATGAAAAGACAAGCTGAAATAATTGTAAAATATTTCAATGAAAAGGACACAGATAGTTCAAAAAATAAAAGAAAACCAATTTCTTTCAGAAAAAGTTTTATATAGTTTGACGTAATAAATCAAAATTAATGATCTTTGAATATGCAAATAAATAACAATCTTAAGCTTAAGGGGCCGCTACACCAGCATTTGTTTTCTCTGTCTATCTCCCACATAATATATATAGACTTTAATTTCCGGTCGAGCCTGGAAGAATTAGTGCCCCAATACTTGAACAGTGCTCCTAATTTTTTTTGACACATTAACATACTAGGTACAATAGGTACATATATTCTAATTGTAATAATTGTAAATTTAAAACTGTATTATATGAATATAGGTACCTATACAAATAGAATCAAGTTGTATGTGCAATGTGCATACGACATTAATGTGCTAGACATAAGTACTTGTATATTTTTTAAGTTAAAAATAAAATTACATATTATATTAATACATACCTAATGCATGTTTTTATATCTAACTATACACATAAACTTAGTAGGTAATATATAAATGTGTAATTATGTAATAATTGATAAATTAATTTTTTTATTTTCCATAGGCGATAGGCCATTGTCTATATTATAGAGTATAGACTAGTAGGTACAGTAGTACTTCTTTAGTCATATTAGGTACATATTTTGACATTTAGTGCACAATATTTTAGTCTGATAAATAAATCAATAAAAATTATGTGGTGGTACACAAATATTTTTTTTTATTTTACTATCACGACAAATACAATTTTCATTATCTCCACGAATATAATGATGGAGTTAAATATAATTATACACAAATTTGAAATTTTACTATCGCCTCGTGCGCACGCCTATGGATATTGGATATATTTGCTAACCAATTATTAAAGTAATGCTGAGAATTATAATTTACTGAATTATGAAGAATTATCTTTATCTTAATAGTTAATATAAATTGTAATCCATTGACGACTTTCTGTGTGGTGATGGGCACTGATGGCTTTAACTTAAGGTTTTTGGAAAAATAAGGGTTTAGAAGAAATGTCGTTTGAAACAAAATGTTGTCTATAACAAATATCTGTTCTATCTTATCTGTTAAAAACTTGATATTGAGATAAGAGACAACGAGTGAGCCAGAAACACATTTTACAATAATTGTAGGTATATGATTTTATTATAATTTATTATTTGAAATTTGGATAGGATTTAAGTACGTAAACTATAAAAAAATGTTTTTGAATACTATTCGTGCATTGTCGTCTACACTTTTCAAAGCATCAAGTGGTTTAACAACCGGCAATAAAATTGTGTCTGTAAGTTTATACCAATACATTACCTACCTTATTTATTTTTCATTAAACTATATACCTTTAATTTAACTGAACTTTATTTCTATTTAGAACAATGGAAGAAATTTGTACACCAGCTTAGTGAAATATAATGAATTGTCTACTAAAGATGAAACACAACGAGATTCACCAAAAGATAGGTCGACTGTGATTCCGGCTGAAACTAGCATTGAGTATTTGAAAAGTGATGGTATGAAACTATGAAATTATACACATACATTATTTTTTAGAATAAATAAATATTTCTATTGAATTATTTTCTAATAGATACAGAATCTTCAATCACAATGTTGATTTATTTTCCTTCTTTTATGAACCAAAAATGACATAGAATGCTTATCAATATTACCACAAAGGTTAATGTAATCCAAAAAAACATCAAAACATTAGTTTTGCAATAAGTAAAAAAGGTGTCTTGCTTAAATATTATTTATTTTTCAATGATTTAAGAATATCCATTGCCTAATTTCCTATGAATTAGATTATGTCAATGTAGTAAATGGTAAATAATGGTTTAGTTTTACTAAAAATCAATTCATTTTTTTTTAGATTTTAAATCTTTAATAATAAAAAGCACCTTAGTTCATTTTCACAAACAGCTATTTGTAAAATATTTTCTAATTTTTAAGTTAATAAAACAGTAAAATACTGTTATATTTAATGAAATCATGAAATATTAAACATGTACAAATAAAAAAAAAAAATTATTCATATGGAAATTACTAAAAACTTAAAATATACTTCATGTTAAGTTTTATTTTATAATTTATGCAATACAATATTATCAAAGAATATTCAAAATTATAATTAATAAATAATCTTTTTACTTATTTTAGTTGTTTTGGTTTATTAGTTTATATTTTTATTAACTGATTATTTATTTTATAATAACAAAGACATTAAAATTAAAAATAAATTTAAAGAGTAATTAATATTACCTATACATTCTGTAATTTAACAAAAAAATCTAGAACTAAGATTACCAAAACATAAATCATCATCTTATAAATTTGAATTGTTTTTGCAATAGCCTTGCAATTTGATTATTATATTTTTCCTAATTACACAGGTTTTTAATTAAAAATAATTATGAGTAACTTTAATATTTTATTTATCTATAGCATATAAAGCCACTTATAGAAATGATCCTGTGTGGAAAGAATATCGCAGAAATCACAAAGGAAGTATTCCACCAAATAAAACTAGAAAAACATGTATTGTGAGTTGAAAATTAAATTACATTGTTTATAGTACTAATATATAATAATTATATGTATTCATATTTAGAGGTCTGATATGATTGCAACTGGTAATCCATGTCCAATATGCCGTGATGAATACCTCATACTTGACTATAGGAATGTGGATTTGCTCAAACAATTCATATCTCCTTATTCTGGAAAACTATTATCCTATAAGTATGTATATTAATTTTATGTGAAATTTATAATTAATTGGTATTTAGATTTTAGAAAAAAAAACTCATTTGATATTATTTTTACAGTTTTCATTATTTGAATAATAAAAGTTTTAAAGATAATCATATTTATTTATTAATATTCTCCATGATAGATATAAAATATAACAAAATCAAAATATCAGTTTTAATTTTTTTTTTTATTATTATTATTATATTTGAATACTAAAACCTTGTATTTTAAAAACTTAAAATGTATAGTTATGTATTGCATTTATGGTAAACTTCATAAACATTTTATAAATAAGAAAAAATAAAGTTTAAGCACTATTGTATAACATTTATATTAGTTTTAACAATTTTATCTAATAGATTATTATACTGGTCAAAGATACCTCTACATTTAAAATTATTTTTTATTTACATTATTATATGTAGAGGTACAAAAAAAAATATTAAATTTTTATAATTATTAACGATTACTGAATATTGATCATCTGTTCACTAATTTATATAATATTGATATGATATATATATATATTTTTACAGATTAACTGGAATTTGCCAAAAACAGCATGAAAAATTGATAGTTGCCGTAAAAAAAGCCAAAGACTGGGGATTCATTAAATTTGATCTTCCAATTAAACATTACAATTATGATGAATTTAAAAATTCAAATTAGTATAATGTTTCAAACATAAATAATGTAATTGAACTTGTACAAAAATACATGTTTGATTTTGTAGCTGCACATTTGTATAATTGTGTTATTTGTTTTAATAATATTTTTATAGTTTTATACTATGGGTAAGTTGATAGAGTTATATTAAAAATTATTTACAATATACACAAATTAGTAATAATTGTGTTGCTACAATATTTAAATTTAAGTGAGCAGTCAATGTATGATACAATGAATAAATATAAAATAAAAGGCCTTTACAAATTTAATCTTTAATTTTTTTTTAAAGTTATTAATGGAAAATAAACATTTAATGATTAGTATTTATATATAAATAAATGAATAAATATTATGAATTACTGATGTAATAAGTGAATTTAATGCATAAGTATTTTGTATAAATTAAATGTCAATATTTAATTTTTTTTTAAATATTGTTCATTAATCATAATAATAATTTCACAAAAAAATGTTTAAATATGATTATAGCTATATAATTTAAAAAATGTTTATGTTTTTAATTTTATTGAAGTAAAATGTAATTATATATTAACAACTTTTAATACTCCAATCAGATATTTTTCAACTATAAATAAAATAGCAAAATAAAAGGTAGATATTTACATCTTGATTTCAATGCATAAATTATTTTTAACTATGTTAAAACTATAATTACATACTATAATATACATTACTTTTAATAGTAGAGTTGGTTTTTTAACGTCCTAGTGTTAGAATATTTGAGTAGGTATTTTATATACATAAATATACTGATGATATTTTTATTGAATATTTGAATGTTGCCAACTGCTTACTGTATAATATAGGGAAAAATAATTATGGTTATTTGGTATACAAAATAGTGTGTTGTACTACATCATACAACCATTTAATGAAATTGAATTGTTTTTTTCTTATTACAAAACTATTAAAATTCACTCACAAATAAAAATAAAGTAAATATAATTGGTATAAAAAATGAATAAATAAAAACTATTTTGCTGATATCAACTGTAGGTAAAAACAAATGATTATTATTATTTATGTTATTTATGAAATTATCCTGGATTTCTGTCTGAATGGATATCTAATACTCTAATATAGACCTATAGGTATAGTATATACCTATCTTGTGTAGTTGTGTGTTTATATATATATATGTGTAATATTATTTTGTGGAGAGTTGTTATTATTTGTCGAATGAATTTAACGTAAATTGTTCAACTGTATATAAAGTTAATATGATCAATATGCAACTATAAACTAGCATGCAGTACAGCCTGCACCCAACATTAAAGTAAATTAACGTTGGTATAAGTAATGTGAAACGATTTTGAACTTGAAACAAAACCAGATTCATTACAACTATTAATATTGTTATAATTTTTGTAATAATTTACTTAATATGCACTAAAAGGGAGGTGGACAATAGGTCACCGCTCTGCAGTGCTTAAAGGTTATAGTAGTCACGTTTCCTCGTCATTGAGAAAGTCACTATATAGTATATAGAATGTGTTAAAATTTAATTTAATAATAAATATTAATTCATTGTGTTAAAAAAAAGATTCTGAGAGAAGACGCCTAGACTGTCTATTAGCCAATGTCACTTAAAATATCTGTACTCGTATTTCCAGGTATTATACTTGTGCTATTATAATATCTACAGTAGATTGAATTATTTTTTTCAGAACGCATTGCATTGCATTTATTATATTATTAATTATCATTAACTCTAAAAATATGTTAGCGATTCTCAACCTTTTTGGATTCATTATTCATGACATCTTTATTCATGAGAATTCAACACTGCATCGCCTTTACATTAAAATATTAATTAATTTAAACCACACATTTGAGACGAAAATATGAATGCTTTAAAAAAACATAGTCCTTAGACAAATAATAATTACACATTTGATTTTAGTTGTAGTATTGAAAGCACATTGACATTTCAGGCCTAAAGAATAAATAGATAAAATATAAAGATAATATTGCTGTATGCCGTTTAACATAAACAATTATTTTTATTATTAGGTATTTACAAAAAAAGAAAAACAAATATACGATAACTTAATTTTTTCAAATAAAATTGTTGTATTGCCTCCGTTGTCATGTAATTGCCACCAACGTCAGAACAACATATTTACCTAATAATAGAAGTAATTAGAAAAAAAGTAGAATAGTATTTTTTAAACTAAAGTAATAAAAATAATATTTCAAAATTTATTTCATTTAAATATCCAATTTTGTTGAATTTAAACACAAAATATGTATAAAAAAAAATTGGGCATTCGTTTTTTCAGATTTCTTATTAGGAATCTTCTATTAAATTATTTTCAAGTATTATAGCTTTTAAAATGTAACATTTTCTAAATTTTTAACTATAAAAAAAATTTGAAAATATTTGTAGAATTTTGTTAAAATTTGAACTTTAAACACTTACAAATGAATATTGTGCCTATGTGGCTATGTATTTTAGATATATTTTAAATTCCATAAGAACTTTTTTAGGATCTTGTATTAAATTTACAAGCATTTTGCGTAGTTTATAATTTTTTTTTATTAATATTTGTTATTGGAAAATGAATATTATTATTAAAATTATTTATAGAAAAAAGAATAAATACATTTTGAAAATTTTAAACATTACATAATGAATAGTGAGAAGAATAACATATTTTTCTGAAACTATAGGTATAAATACTAATATTATAATTATTTATCAGTAGGTATTATTATATTAATAAAAGTGGTAAAATATTAATATGTATAGTCTATTCCAAATAAGATCAGATTAGTATGTTTCGTTGTTGTAACAAAATACTGATTAATAATGTAATTATTCTTTGTAGCTTTTACTTCAATAGATATATAAATAAAGTAGGTATTTCTATATTATTTTTATTAAGCATACCTATCATGGAATTTTTTTTATTGAAAATACGAACTTAAACATCCGAATAATAATCTTAATAGTTACATACAATTATACTGACAATTTTTAAAATTATAAAAACTGATAACTACAAAGTATATTGTGTTTTAGTGTTTATAAATTTTCACCACTATAATAATAAATATATTTATTTAATTAACATACCATTACCTTTAGGACAACCTCTGGCGGTCGCGGGATTCTACCAAGTTTCCTTCGAATTAGCCAGCGGTTTTATTATGCTATGTAAAATGGATGGGTGACCAATTTAATTTTTTTCATACATTTTTTTTTTATATTTCTATACAATTATTATTTGTGTTACAAAAAAGGTTAAAAATGTAATACAAAGTGCCTCATACGTTTTCTATAAATTAAACGAATTTATAAACGATAAAATTTATCATTGAAAATTAATTTCATGATATATCAATTGTATATTTGTAAATGAAAAAAAATTATTCGTGGCAATTTAAAATTGTGTGTATTATATTATTACGAATTTTACTATACACAATGAAATTTTTGATTCATTTTAAAATATTATCATCTATTTTATACTATTAACCTATTTTTACTGTTGTACGGTATTTACAGAAAGATCAAAGATGTTATTAAATTGTAAGTTATAAAAGTTTATGTAATATGGTTTGAATACATATAATTATAATAATTATAAATACTAGTAATATCATAAATGCAATAGGTATAAAAAATTATATCAACTTGCCGTATGTAAGTAATATTGAAATTTGAAAGTAAAATAATTTACTAGCTTAAATTTCTAAGCTTTTTGAACAATCGAATATTTTGAGCTTAAAGAAAAATAATTAAGATATTTTAAAAATTATACATTAAGTTCTTAAATTTAATTAACAATTAGGTGAGAATTTAGATATTATAGAATATTTTTAGATTAAGAAAATCTTTTGAAGGTAAAATGTTATTTCATATATTATTTTTCACGTTGGATATGTGTGGACTATACTGCAGTTGTCAATATTTTAACTTCAGACGTTTATAAAAAAATAATAGTGACTGCTGATAATTTTTGAATTCAGAATAATTTCATTTTTTTTTTAAGCTATAGTTACATAATAAATTACTAAATAATTTTGAAAAAAAAATTTACTATGACTCTCGTATTCAATTTTCAAAGCTTAGCTAGTTAGCTATATTAATATAATATTTTAAAGTTTGACTGGTTATATATATAAAAAAAAGAAATAGAACTGTATTTTAAATATTTTTATTTTAATAACATAATACATAAATAAATCGATAATATTTTATTCTAGCAATTCTATGAAATTATATAACTTATAAGAAACAGTGTATTAATACATTTTGGAGTCTAAGTTTTTATATTTTAAAATTAAAAATGAAGTTTTAACTTTGAGATAATTCGCAAATGTTCGTGATTTTGAATTGTTATTTACGAATATATGTTCATATCATGTTACCTTGCTTTAAACATATAAACATTTATATATGTACAAAACATGCATACAAAAATTATATTGTATCAGTGCTACTTAAATTGTTTTATCATGGACCCCCTAAATTTAATGTGAAACTGTCAAGACTCTCTTAATCAAAATCATTAATTATTTTTTCTTAATTATAAATATAGTGATAAACTCTCCCGATGTAATAACAATTTTATTATTATTAAATAATAGTTAGGTATCTAATATTAGACTTTATCGACAATGATTAATCATATGGTCGGTTATTTAATAACTATAAATAACCGAAAATATTTTAAATAATTAAATATTTCACAGTATACCACTCATATAGCTACGGCCCCTTAGAGACCCGTGGCCCCCAGTTTGAGAAGCACTGTGCTATATTATAACTGTTAACATTTTTTATTGATTTATAATAAACTTATTCATGTGCGTTAATATAATTTAACAAAATGGATTTTTCAAATTAATAAATAATCAAATGTTATATAGACATATAATGAACTGTAGGGATATAAATTGTTTTAACAATTTTTCCCTAACATTACACATAATATGCACTCATATTTTATAAGTTAAAAATTAAATGAAATATTGTATCTGTATGTTATAAAAGTATAAACTATAAAGTATTAAGTATAATATATATATATACAAATCTATACTACGATTCAGTTTATAAAATCTAACAGTTTAGACTTTAGACCATAATTTTTTTGGTAAATCTAAGCTAGTTCCCGCTAAAAATTGTTTTTGAATGCATACGTAAATTTTCATTGTCTTTTAGTTTCAAATAATAGTACAATATTGAATATACACCATTATCTTGCTTTTCTAGCATATCGATGTAATCGAAGCCAGATGAGTGTACACAGTATACTCAGTTTAATGGTAGTAAGTGATATTATTCTATCCTATTATACTTATAGAATATGTTGTTAGTACATCATTTTAAATTTTATAACATGTTTGTTTTCAATACGTAAATTATTAATACTAGTTATTTATAATTATTCTATAGTCATTTTTTTTTTGTATAACAACTATAATATAAAGGATACTCAATTGATGATATTATGATTTATATTTAATATTTTTATTTATATAAGTATAATATTTATAGATATATATACAGCATTATATAGTCTACAAGTATAATAATCATCAGCTTTGTCAAATAAAACAACGTGTTCTTTAAGGTGTTTAAAAGTTTAAATATTATTTTTATAATACCAAATACCAATGCATTCAGTGTACATCACGGTAGATTATACATAAATAAAAACATGAAATACTTTTAATATCTAATTAAAAACTAATAAAATATAATTAGAAAATATTTTTTCTACGAATTCTGTGATTAATAATAATCGATCACATTTTTTACTCCAATAAAGATATAGAGCAGCATAAAGTTAATAAAAATAATAATATGTAAAAACATAAAAAATAGTTATAATATAATTTACGAGTATTATGAGCAAAATATAAAAGGATCGCTTTTAGAATTATGTTTAAATATAAACACAAAACACAGATAACCTAACCTATGTTGTATAATTTATATAAGCTATTGAATATCATACTATTTCAAAATCGTAAAAAGTTTGAATTCTTATAATTATAGGTACCTATATACAGGGCCATATTTACCATTAAGCAGGATAGGCAACTGCTTATGGCCTCCGTTATTGGAGGGCCTCGGATTTTTATGAACCTTATTTTTTTTTTAGAGTACTACTTTCATCATATAAAATAAATATAATAAACATATAATATTTCAAAAAAATAAAATAATTAATCCTTATCAGCGTAAAATGTAAATGAAAATAATAGGTACAAGAAATCTGTAGCTTGTAGAGATAAAAAAATGTATAACATTATAATTATGTTTGTGAAAATGTATAACTGTATATGTAAATACTAAATTGTAATAAATTATTATTTTGTTTTATACAACACATTTGTGGAGGGGGGCTATGGTTAAACATGCTACTGTTGACAATAAGGGGCCACATTTTTTATTTTGCTTAAGGCCACAAAATGCATAAATCAGGCCCTGCCTCAATATAATACATACCAAAGTAATATAATACGTTTTGAGAAGTGTGATGAGAATTTGACAGAGAGAAACTCTCAGATAGCCATTGAGTACTTAATAAAATATGTCAACTAAGTGTCTAAGTTACGCGCTCAGCTCGTAAAGTAAAATAATTGGTAAATTAACTAATAAGTATAGGTATCAAATAACAATAATATGACGTATTCAATTGTTATATTAAAAAAATTATATGTTTTTTTTTATTTGGTTCATTAATTTGTCTGTATAACATATTTTATTTATATTTATATTGATATTGTTTCTTATTTTATATTTGTATATACCACATAATATGCGTGTATGTCATAATATTGTCAAACCTGTGTCTATTGAATACGGGAACTTGTTTTATAAATGTACCAACCATAATTATTATTTATTATTATTTATTACTCATTAGTCATTATTAAAATTATTATCTATACTTAGTAATTATTTATTTATTGAAATGTAAACGCCGACTTGCCTCAATACCTATATGTACTATATATATATGTATATTATGTATTATATACCACGTATTATATTAAAATTTTAAATATAAACTAAAAAGTATACATCAAAACTTATTAGTACAATAAATTTCTTTTTTAAATAATATCATCTTATTTTTATTGTCTTATTTTTGTCATATAGCTTTTCAAAATATTATCTATAAGCACGTCCAACCATTGGTCCAATCAACATGCAGTTGTTGGAGATAATGATAACTTTTTGCTTCTATTATAATTTATAATATCCACTAGACAAATATGTATAGAACGTGGAGATTGGAGATATTTAATTTATAATAATTTATAAAATAGTTATTAAGCGAGAAGATACTTACATTTGTTTTAGTTACAGCAATTTTACTAAATCTCTAATATAAATTAAAATTGTTCGGTATCGAACGGCATTTAAATTAAAAATGGATTTTATCTTTGTGGTATAAGTACATACAAAATGAATTTATTATAATTGTATAATTATTATTATTATAAAATCACTATAAAAATATGATAGAAAAGTATTATTTATACCTACACATGAACTGTATATTAATAAATGAAAAGTCAGGCAGACAAATTGTTTCGTTTGAACTATGAATATGAATATTAGAAATTCACAGTTTATAATTTTAGCGAGCGGAAGTAGTTGATCGTTCGAAAATTCGAGCAGATTCGCTGTGTGATTTTGCTCATATGGCCATATAAATATGCTATTTGAAATTTGAATAAACCATAAACCATGTTTAATAATGAGTGGTTATCCGTCGAGGGCTAAACTTTTTTATGTATACCAGCATTGACCATTGTGTACATGTGTTTTGTGTACATACACAGACGGAGACACTTAAGTTATTTTTTTATGTGAGATACAAGAATTTATGTAGTTTAAGCAAATATAGTAGGTTACCTATATTTATACATCATTGAAACTTCCTTGAGAACTTATATTTTTTTTGTGTAACTCAAACAGTTTTGACATACTTTATAACACGTTTACGTATACTATTATATCCATTAATATCCATTCATCATGTATATTAGATCAATGGCATTTTTTTTTTGTATTTGTTAAACCTATGGTTTTATTTTTGAAAGGGAGTACCCAATAGTTAATATCCATTATCCACACGACCACACTACTAATTAAAATGTACAAGAAAATATCCAGTACTGTCCACTACTATTTAAACAAAACAAAAATGGTTTTTTCTAAGGACATAACATCATGGTTAATGGTTATCTAAATAGGAATTAGAACTGAGTTTAACTATATCGGGTTGGTAAAACTATACACGACTATAAAGCGCCACAAACCCGTTTAAAATCGGAAATAGGTAGAAACGCGATCTTTTAAAGAAGTAAAAATTTTATCTTAGGATTATTAGTCAGTTAAAAAGACGCAGTGGACGATAGGCGATTTTTTTGAAAAATGAATTATAAAATTATTAAACTAATAAAAGTTGTATAATCTATATAAATTAGTTATTGATTACACAATTCATATTTTGTAGATTATAAATCAACCTCATTATGGAATTTTACAATATTTTTATATCCAGGTAATAGTGGTAATACGATTTAAATTCGTTTTTAGGAACATATTATTATAGACCGAGTACTCGAAACTTTGAGTACTTTTTACTTAATTTGAGTTATATTTATATTTAGAATAATATATATGATCGGAAGGGACTTTTTTCCTGTTTACCCTCTATTAAAAACTTTGTGCTACACTCAGACATCGAGCGACACTTTGCATGACCCGGGCGGAATCGATAAACGACGAATATAATATATAACATAACGCGTTCAACGCACACACTCACGTAAAAGTGCAGTGGTGAATGTGAGGGTGTGAGTCGTGCAGGGTGTGAGGGGTGCGAAACGGAAAAAAAAAGGAAAACCCGATCGGCAAAAAGCTCGACAATCGTATAAAATGTATCTATACGTGTATCATGGTCGCGCGAACGGTGTTTCGAGCTCGTTGCGCCGGCAACACTGCGGTATCGAGCACGGCGCGCCGCCGACCGAGTACATCGCCGCCGACGTTATTCGCACGCCGTCGCCGCGCCACCGTATACGTCGGCGATTCCCTTCGCAGCGTATTTTCGTTGTGCGCGCCTGCCCGTCATCATCGATCGCCGCTGCAGCCGACCCACCGCCGCCGCCGCCGCCGCCACCGATACCATTTTCACCGGTCCCGCGAAAGCTGACTGTCGCGCGCGTACGTCAGTCTCAGTCATCGCCGCGCCCGATTAACCACGAGAACACCACCCGACTTGCAGTTTACCCGGTTACCGATTCGGGTCAATCGCATCCCTCGGCCGGTCGCGCCCCACTTTCCGTGAACAGACGCGCTCCGTTCCGCCGACCTACCCCGGAACCGCGCGGTCGCCGCCATGGTCAAGCACAACACGGACACGAACGGCATTGGGTACGAATGGGAGTACGCCAAGGTGAAGGATGACCGGACGATATGGCAGAAGATCATCATGGGCATTTACAACCCTAGCTCGCACGAGTTTCTCGGCCGGTCTGCCAAGAGTTGGGGTAAATACGTATACATATGTATTATATAATACATATTATGACAGGTGTACTTACCTTAAATAAACACGACGAGACGCACCTGACCGTTATTGTGCATTAGATAATACGTATTCAATTATTTTATATTATAATATAATTATATCTGCAAACGGTTAGTCACTTGACATAGTTTACGAGGGATGACTGGGGGTGGAGGGTCGATAGGGTCGCTTACACAAGTATGTACCTAAACACTAAATATTATATATTTCCTACGGATTTTGAATTTAAAAACAAAATGTTTGGTAATTTATTATAGTGATCTGGTTTCTATTCATAATACATCACGGTTGACATCGTGGATACTTATATATATATTATAAATAGGTAGCAGTATTGCTAATCGCTGATAATTTTGTTATTGTTATTATACTCGGCTAGGGTTTTCCAATCTTCCCATTCAGACACCATAACAAATCACGTCTTCACCACTAGTCGTGGTGCGTGTTACCCACGCATCATCGGTGTGCCCACGCACAACTTGCATACCCACCCGGACCACACCTCACGCGTGTATAGTACCACTTACTCCCTCATACGTATACCTCACCTATGTAAGTGCCGTGCGGAAGACACGCTTTTATCGCGCTGTTCGTGTACGAGCCTAGCGATTTCGGAATTGATTTTTTCCGACACGATTTGGATATATAAATTATCACGTGCATGATGAATTATAGTAATTGGGTCACAGGGATTACACTGGATTTTGGTGACCCTTTCCGCACAGGAGGGAGGGGGCCGAAAAACGTTTGAATTAATTTAGCTTTCGCTTTAAACACTGTAGATCTACGCGATTACTCGTGGTTCACTCAATGATGGTTTTTTCATATCACTTTACATTTTTAATTTTTACCAATTATTATACCATATATAATTCGGCGGCACTCTCAAATGAAATCGATTAATAGCTCATTTATAAATACAATATAGTTGCTATTTTATACCTTTGTTGGTTTATGAACAAATGAGTTCATTTAATGTGACCATCATCGTTTGAAAGGGGCCCAGATCCTCACCTCTTCAGCACCTAAGATCACCAGCTACACCCTATACCTATATATTAGGTAATTGTATTATACCCGTGTATCTAGTATATAGTTTAATGCAGTAAATTCTGGACAGAAGTGCGTGTGCTTGTACCGAGATCAATTACGCACGACAAATATATAAATGCTTTACACAAGGAAAACGAACGAAAACATCATTCGCGATGATAAAAGTCTAAAAGTCGCAAGCTGACCGATACTGCTAGCGTATGTACGCATGTAAATGTTCATCGCAGAAATGGTTTTTCTTTCCTTTTTTTATACACGCCACCGAATGTACAGACAGTACATGACACTTCAAGAATATAGATACACACTCGCACACACACACAAATACGCGTACACAGTGTTCGTATACACACGTTGACTGTATGCCTATAAGTAGCGGTAGTCGGTGAGATCTTATTTCCTCGTAACATTAACTTAAACATTTTTGTTTCTGTCATTTTTCCGATCTTTTTTAGCTTTTTTTTTTTTTTACTTGAAAGTTATAAGAACGTATAAACAAACACAGGACTAGGAGATACATTTAGAGTTTAGACTATTTGACGACGTGAAGAGTAAACACACTTATTTACGTGACATTAACTGGTCTAGTCGAGTAATACGATGCGTGTAACAGAGTGCACCGGCTTGTACGAATCGATACCTAATATAAAATTGTGGTGGTGGTGACCTACGAACATAAAATATTAAAATAATTTACGTATAATATATCTTTATCTTATACTTTATAAAAACCGATTGGATAAATTTTCCTAAGATTACCCATTTTATCAACCTCGACACCCCGTATTGTCAATATATTCAATATTATTATAAATTATTTTTGTTATAACTTCATTATTACCTGGTAATATCTTTGTTGTTGGACGATATTATTGTACATATTAATGATTTTTTTTTTTAATCTATTTTACCTAATTGGTTTTCTTTGATATTGTAGTTGATCGCCACGGTGGGTGTGAAACATATTCCAGCGAATTCAGAATATAAACCCAATGTGAATTGTGTGTGTGTGTGTGTGTGTGTGTGTGTGTGTGTGTGTGTGTGTGTGTGTGCAGCGCACGCGCGTACGGGTTTGTGTGCAGTTCGTTAATTTTATATGTTAATTTTATATGAGTAAACGTCGTTGCCAATACTATCTAAGAATAGAAGAAAAACACGCACACGCACGAAATATATAAGTATATAGTATATATTATAATCGTGTTTAGCAACACGCGCATGCATCTTTCCCATGATTTTAAGAACTGTGACTAAAAGTATTTCTAAGTTTAGAACAACCTCCGCTAGTCTCGTTTCGCCGAATAAACTACGAGATTATAATATTGAATACGTATATTGTATATATATATTTATAATGTATTAGGTCTCTAAAGCGTTTTAACTTTCCCTTTGAGGCTTGAATAATATTTTACAATTCTGCATGCCCTATTTTACCTATACTATCTGATATAGCAGCTATAGTATTGCACAACTTTACTCGTCATCCTGTCAATATCCTGTATAGTTCATCTGTGCCATTTTTGAGGAGGAGATGAAGGGGTTTCCAGGGGATAGTCGTTCGCATCAATTTTTTAGGATAGAAAAATATACTGTGTCGTTTCAGTTCTTATCAAATCACAATAATGTCTAGCGTATATATAGGTAGATAAATACATTTTTAACTGTGGAATTTATCATTATTGGTTTTGTTTTTATTACCTTTTTTTTATGATAAATAAAATAAGGGATAAAATGAAAATAAATAAATAGAAACAATAAAGACAAAACTATAATAATTACATTTTGTACTACGCAATAAGTATTATATGCGGACAGCATTTCAATATATTATGTATTACTCAGAAGTTAGAATTAAAAATACAAAATACATTATGCAAAATACAATCGTAACTCAGTTGCTCCATGGATACATTTAACAATTTAGTGTAGATAATAAATGACATAACACATTATATTATATGTAAATACGAGAATTGCCTGGTTTGGTTACTTCCCCTTGCAGCCATAATAACTTATTGATTTTACTGACGTTCCGGACTTTGGCTAGTATTTACTTTATAGGCCGTTCTACGCATGTTTTATATTATTATTATTCATTAGTCATTACTTTAAAGTTATAACTCATCATTATACATTTATACCATACATAAAGTGAATGTAAACATTACAAATTCTGTACCGAGTCATTTCATTGTAAAATTATATTATTTATATAAACTACCTAAAACACACTTAAATAAAAGTTAAATAATAATATAACAAACTTTTAATAACTTTTGAATTTAGTATGTAGGTATTGAACATTTAATAGAAACCTAAAAACATTATGTTTTATTGAAATAAATCAACGAAAGTTGCCAAGTGTACATAAAGTTACATTATAATTGTGTCTTAGAAAAGGTTTAAATTTACTATGAAACTCTTAAAATACTTAAAAATATGAATTCAAAATTAATGCTATTCCATGGTTCTATAACTACTTTTTTTACCTATCTACAAACTACGGTATACTGTACATTCTTGATAATAATAACAGACGAGATAACGAAGCATGAAGTAATGAAATAAGTTTTATTTTATATATTTTAAAACATTTGTAAATTTTACATGAAACTACAAAATTTTTGTAAACGTGATACTTTTGTAGTCTAAAAATTGGAAATGTATTTATTATAATTTATTTTTGTAGTACTAAAAATAAATCCATTTATTTTAAATATGCAAAACTTGTATAATAATATAATATTTTATACTTACCTGATATTTATAATATGTAATATTAAGTATATTAAGACTTCAGAGTCAGACCAAATACTAATAATGTATTTAATTTTAAAAATAATACAAATATACTATTAAATTACAAATATATTTTACGACTCAAAAAATATTAAATTTAAACCTATATGTTTATATTCATTAATGGCAAAGTGCCTTCGATAAAGTTTCTTTAGTGAAATAACATCATGGACATACTCGTAAATTCTTTATATTTATATATAGACAAATATTCACCGTATTATTGTATTAAAGGTATTAATATACTATTATTTATTAAAGGCCCGGATTTATATGCAATAAAAATCTATAAAATATGCAGATTCATATCATAAACATTCAAAAATATGCAAAACGATTTTTTTTACAAATTAACTAATCACGGTTTCAAGTAAAAATATTACACAAATTAAATATATCATGTATAAAAATGTTTATTAAAAAAAAATACAAAATAAGATTTTTAATGGCATTGTATAAGTATAAAAGTATTATAGGAATAAATTATAATTTTAAAATTCTAAATAACATTATTTTAATGAAATTGTGTTTAAATGTTTTATACTATTTATATTAAATTATTATTATTTAATTAATTATGTTAAATTTTATTCGAATCCGTTTGATATTAACATTAGAATAATTTATTAATAATTATATTTAATATGAGTAACATTTTCTTACTTACCATATTTAGGTACTATAATTATTATTATATCGTTTGTTTTAGCTAGATACAATGACGAAGTTAAGTCATTTTCACTCATCAATTATTTTATATTTATAAATTTTTATTTTCGTATAAATTTGATTAAAATCAAGTAGATATATATGTTTTTCGTAAATCCAGTCTAATATCTAATATAATAAATACTAAAACTATATTATCA
This sequence comes from Rhopalosiphum padi, assembly GCF_020882245.1. NCBI lineage: Eukaryota > Metazoa > Arthropoda > Insecta > Hemiptera > Aphididae > Rhopalosiphum > Rhopalosiphum padi. The sequence goes on from NC_083599.1 coordinate 45,576,621, forward strand.
TATATGTATTATAATTACAAACAAAATAAGAAATCTACACACAATGTTCCATTTTAGTAGTCGAGGTCGAAAATAAATCTATATACTTTGTTCAGAAATTTTTATAATATTAAATTTGTTTACACAATTGAAACAAAATAACTTATCATTATACATAGATTTTTATACACGAACCAATATTATGACATTAATAATTACATAAGCCAACCAATACTTGTGCACCTACACTTACGTGTATTACCACTATTACCTAGTCTTCCATATAATCTTATATATACATCATATATGATATATGATTGATTTATCCAAATTGAATCATTTTAATAGTAGTATTAGGTATTAGTGGTATTACAATATAATATCTCATAATGGGTAAAGTTTTTCCGTTATTTTTATAATAATAATTTGATTTATATTATTCATAAGTTCATAACATTTGTGCAAACTAACTATAGGTACTTTGCTCAAGAATTTCTTTAGTCTATACTTCGAGCATTGTTTGAAATTTTGAAGTTTTAATACTCATTATCTTTTTACACTCGGCCAAAAGTTTATACCCAAAATGTCTACTTTGCTGAACATATATATATATATATAGTTATATAAATTAGAATAATATAATGAATGTATAAAACTGTTAAAACTATAATATAAATATTATTATCATACATTTTATTTAATTTGAATATTTTTTGTCAATAAAATTGTTTTTTTTTCAAACATTTAAAATTAAATTAAATTTTAATTATATATATATAACAAAAATGACTTATTTGAAAGAGAAGGGTGTCCATTAGCATACAATTTTATTATAAAAAAATAAAACAGCATTTAAACATACCTATAGTATATAATCAAAACATATTAACAATTTAACATAATATATTATAATATAAATACTTAAAGTACATAAATCATATTTTTAATTAAAAAATAATAATAATAATTACTTTTATGTTTTAGGAGGAATTTTGCTCTTCTATGCCGTGTTTTATTCAAGTTTGGCATGTATGTTCGCCATATGCATGAAAGTCCTACTATCTACGTTGAACGACCATACACCTCATTTCACATTGACCAGCTCAATAATCGGCACAAACCCTGGTATGTAAACGTAATATCTTGTTCCATTTTAACTATACGTTTAAATATAATGAATAATTAATAGTTATTATTTGATCTATATTTTGGTGCATTAACAGAATTCTGTTATGTTGACTTATTCATAATTTACACATTATACACACTTTATTTGGTTATAGCTACTTAGATAGGTATTGTAATATATTTAAACTTAAACTTATAAATAGAACAAACGCAATTCGTACATCAATTTAATTATTTTACAAATATTCTAAAAATGTCTTCAGTACCTATTTTATGTGTATTCATTTATAATCTTGATCAAGATAACTTTATTTTACTGATAATCTCTGAATAAAATAAAATAATATGAAATTTCGATGAGAATTTGTTGTTAGTTTAAGAGTTATATCTTCACAATAGGATTTTTTCGGGACATGTACCATTAATTAATTTTACAAATAAGGCTATAAATATTATATAATGTACAATCACGCAATGTGTAATAGTATTATTATGAATACAGACTAAATGTATTTTACAGGACTAGGATTTCGACCCATGTCTCCGAACGTCGAAGATGGATCACTAATTTACTACGCAGCGGATAATGCAACTAATGTAGAAGCATGGACTAATGAATTAGATAAGTTCCTAGCTGGTTAGTAAAAAAAAAAATACCACATACATATATGATAATCATAAACGTAAGCTATGTTATCTTGTAGCACGAACAAAAATGTCTACTACTGGTAAAATTGAACCTACTGATCTCTACCATAAATATATCTAAAAGTACTAAGAGATCCCACACTTGTTTATTGAAAAATTATCCTACACGCGTTATGGCGTAATGACTTGAGTAGTTGAGTTTTATTTTTAAAAACATTTTTGAATTTATTATATGAAATCTATTGTATATCCTGATAGCGAGTGGGGTAACCGTTACGCACTCGCATACACATGTCACTTTACGTCAAAAATTGAAATTATTTCATGGTTACCTCCTAATTGTTATTGTAAATCATAGCCCTAAACGAGTTCCAACATAGTACTAACTTGAGTTTTATACCGATAGTAATTTTGAAACCGGTTTTTTTTTTTACGTTAACATTATCTTTCAAGCCAAATTTTGCTCGTACAATGTACAACTTTTAGGTAGTGAAAAGATTAAAAGCTGACTTTTTTGAATTGGTTTTAGTGTATAAGAACAAGACACTGTTGCCAGACAAAGGTAATAACCAACAAAAATGTGGTTACAATATTCCACCACAAAAGGACAAGGTTTGCGAGGTCAGCCTGTCAAACATGGGACCATGCTCATCTGAATACAAATATCAATATCCAAAAGCTCAGCCCTGCGTTTTTATTAAGCTCAATAAGGTTTGTATTCATATAAGTTAATTAACAAGAATTTTAAATTTATGCACGATGCCTTTATTATATTGTAATAAAAATATTGTCAACTTTAATATAAAATTAATATGCATATTAGATGTAAGACAAGTATTTATACATAAATTATCTTGATTGATGAATTATTATCTGATTATTGTATTTAAATTATTATTCGATTATAAATATTGTGTAGATTTTCGACTGGGAACCAGAATTCTATAATAACAAGACAGACATTCCAGCTGATATGCCCCAAGAACTTAAAGACAAAATTGCGCAAAGAATGAAACATGAGGTAAATTGTTTCAGAATAATATTCGATAATATTTATTTGATATTTTAAATACAATACCAATTATTGTTCATATGTACATTTATAGTTATTTACAATATGGGTCACCTGCGACGGAGAAGCGCCAGCAGACAAAGATAATATTGGACCTCTAAAGTTATATCCACAGGACGGATTTCCTGGCTACTACTACCCGTACAGAAACAAGCGTGACTACCTTAGCCCATTAATCGCCATACATTTCCTAAATCCAAAAAGTGAGAGTTTAGAAATATTTTTATTCAATAACGTTTACTTAATTATTTCCAAACATGTTTTCTTAGATGAGTTAAATAGGTACATACTTCATATACAGTTAAGTATATTAGTATATCTATTAGGTACATTTATACTTGTATACTATTGAAAGGAGGCTTTGTGAAAACCGTTTAAATAAATGCAAAGGGGATTATTTTATCCAATATTATAGTTGATAGTTATAAAAATATATAACAAATGTAATCACGACAAACCTATTTCTAATATTTCTATAATTTTCGAATTAAATAAAAATAAAAAATATACGTATAATATTTGTTGTAGTTAAGTTAAGTTTACATGGTGAGTAATTTTTGTTTATTTGTTGTTACTATAGATGGATAGACTTCCTGAATAAATCATTATTTATTTGTAGTATGGCCCAAATTACATTATATCTTTAGTTTTGTACAATTTATAAACTCTCATTCCCTATACTGATTCTACGTGGGTATCAGTAGTGTACAAAAAACATATCTATCCTATAATATAGTCTAATTTACGTAATAAAATCTACGGAGCTTCAAAAATAAAGAATTTTAATTTTAAACAAAAAAAAGTGATAACTTATGTTTATTACAACATATGCAACTAATAATTTTAAATGTAATTTAATTTGAATGTGTCCACGGAGCCCCTATAACAGCTAGAACACAGGTGGGGAGCTACTCACTCTATACAATTAAGTATTCATACTATATCGTAGAGCACTAAAGTCGTGAAAACAATAAAGTTTAAAATGGCCACTGACCAGGCTAACACAGATCGTCTACCTCACAGACTTTAAACATCCGAATTTAGGTGGTTATAGCCCATAATTACCATAATAAATAAATAAAATAACTTTAAAAACTGTAAATTTACAAAAATTATCAAAACAAAATATTATGTATAACATCAAGGAGTTTAAAACAAATTTGTGTATTATTTGAAATTTTCTAAGATTTAAAAAAAAACGTAAACGCTAGTTGAACTTTAGAGTTCTATAATTATTACCATTATTTGTAAGTAAAATGGTAATATTTAATATACTTGACTTAACTGACGGCTTTTTTCTGATTCGTTGCAGGACATACTTTGATCAACGTGGAATGCCGTGCCTGGGCCAAGAACATATTTTACAAACGCAGCTTGCAAAACCGTGAAGGTTCCGTTCACTTCGAATTGATGATTGACTAAAGTTGCAGACTTTTAGTCGATGATAACGCCGCTAAACCATTCGCTTTGTTCTCAGTTTGTTGATGCATCACAAAACACAGAACATAGCCAGTTTATTTTTAGTACTATATCGTTGTATTGTTAATTGGTTTAAGTGAAATCCCAACAAAACGCGTTTACTCCTTTTATAAAAAATAATAATAACGTTAGGTAATTTTTTTTTTTGTTTGGCTTAGGAATATGTCTTAAAGTTAAACATACATTTATATATATATTATATATATTAATATTAATAAATAAAATAAGAGCACAGAAAAGTTAATTGATATATACTTATAATTCAAGCTTAAAAAATGCTGTGCAAATTCACAGTTATACGATATGTATTAATCTGACGACTTCAATGATTATCACTGCCTATAACTTTTTTTTTATCATACTCCGTAAATAGGTGTAGGTACCTATAGTGATTTTTACCATAAATAATGTAGTTGGTTCGTTTAATTCGTTCGGCTTGTTTTTATAAGCAAATTCGGATACAACCAATGCAAGGTAGGCAATCTAATGATAAGAAGTAGGAACACTAAACCCAAATTTTTCATCAAAAAAAAAATTAAATAAATAATTATAATTATGTCATTTGAACTGTCATTTAAACTATTTACACACCGTCGTCAGTCTAATTTTTCACTTTAAATATAGCCGTCACCATATGCGGATATTTGGAATTTTTGGGGAGGGGGGTGGACTATTATTATTATTATATTTTAGCATTACTTAAAGTAAAAGAGCCCGCACTCTTATTACAATTTATATAGCTCATGGATAATGAATATTTGAAGGGAGGGAAACATTGGATTTTTGGTGAGCTAAGTCCCCGGATGCTCCTACATCGATAGGTCCAGGATACCTAGTGGCGATATTTCGGGTTTGATGGGGAGCAATATTTTTACCGAGTCTTTTACAAAAATGATAAAATATTATGTTTGTCCCACCCGCGTTTTTGATTTTCACTATATAGGTATTTTGTATCATCGACTTTCATTGCGATCGTTGGATATTTGCCTATCAATGACTGCATAACGTAAACATATTTTAATACCAATTACAACAACTACAGCCAATAATATTAAGAATAGCATTTTAATACGGGTAAAATAATATTAAATTATATAAAAACATTTTTTTTTCTTACGGAGAGACGCCGGAGTCCGACCAGCCAATCCTAAAGATTCGCATTGCAAGCCTTAAAAAAAATAACACGGTCAAATCCACCCCTTCTCCCGAAATGACGTGATGGAATGTACCTACCCTGTACTCCAAGTTTCTTGTCTAGGTGTTTTTTTCACCTTTATATCCCATCAGTCTCACCTCGCGCACAGTCGCGTGTTTTGTGTTTATTTGAAACTCGTAAGTAGGGAATGTACGTCTCGAGTTTTGAGATGTTTTAATGTTTTCGTGTCAGTATGACGTGAACCGTGAACTAAATATATAGTATTATGCTTTTTTCCCCTCCCGTAGTCGAGTGAAAAAGTCTTAGCAATACGCAATACTATAGTATTGTAAAAAAGTTTTACAACTTGCGACTTATAATAAAATATTATATTATTTATGTATAAACATAAATTTATACTTGTAAATTAGATTCGGTGGGATTCATTAATACATCCATTTCAGAACTCCGTCGATACATATTAATAATTATAGGCAGTGTTGGGTTGAATGACTTTTTAAAGTAATTTCGTTACGGAAATTTGTAATTTACGTTACGTGTTGTATTACGTACTTAAGGTAGGTATACCCAACTCTGATTATGGGTAGGTACTATGGAACAGAATAATCGCATTTGAGAAAATTACTAATTACCTATAAAATATTATTATTTTTAATAAACATATATAGGTACTTGCCTATTTAATCGTAATATTTTTTAAGCTATCGTTGTAATGATGTAATAACCAAATTTAATATTGATTCTCGTAATTATTATACATACATTCGACACTAGATTAAAGTTTATAGCTATTACATATATATATATATTATTACATTAAGGAAGTTATTGATTATTTAAAATTTTAATATGTTGATGTAGAGAGCTAAGTAAAATTGGATATTCTAGTGGAATATAGAGTGTTTTTAATCGTATAATTGTTATACCTGTTTTGTTTTACGCGGTCGAAAGGAATATTATATTATGTAATTTTTAGGTACTTATTAATTATGTAAGTGTATAATGTGTATGTAATAGTAGTGCGGCGGGCTGTGGTTGATGATTTTATTATTATATATGTAAACGGAATCATATAGATTATAGAACTCGTTAATGTAGATGTCCAGCAATTGTTTTATTTATCATTTAGTATACCTATACACTAATTTACACAGCTGGCAAACACAGTGGTACTGTTAGCTGAGACTTTAGAACTTTTACAAGGGCGTTGATGCTGACATTCGATGCAAGTGCATACCTAAAAGAAGTACTTTTTATATATTTTACAGATTGCTTATTGAAAATGATGGACGGGACGCTTTGTAACACAAAAAATAGCATTTTTATGGTCTTAGGTCTTATCCATTTTTTAGATTTTGAGCTAAGCGTTAAGTAAATACATGGACTTTCAATAATAAGTGTATTTTTTTGTCTAAAGAAATTTATTTAGGAACTTATACTTATACAATATAAGGTTCCTCGTAAAGTCGTAAGTTATATTACTGGAATTTAAAAAAATATATCAAGCATAATTTCATAAAAATATTTTATGAGCGTCTAAATAATTTAAATTTTGACGAAATTGGTCATTCATGAATAAAATAAGTTATTGATAAGGCTAATCAGCGGCCCCAGGTCATATGTTGCCCTCGACGGTGTCTCAGGTGTTCAATATGATTTGTTATAAATGTTTAAATTTAATAAAATATTCCAAAAATGTATTTTAAACACTATTTTATTTTAATAATTTATAAATTACATATATTAAATATATATTTCAAATATAAAATACCAAATACCTAATTATTAATTATGACAGGGTTGGGTAAGATACTAAAACAAAGTATCATGATACATATTACATGCATTTAGTGTATCTAGATACAAGATACAAGATACATGTATCTTTATGATTTGATACATGATACTTTTATATTTCCAATTGAATTTTATTAACTATTAAACGTAAAAGGTCTATACAAACATACAGTATACACAATACACTATACAATCCATACTCTAAACTCTATAATAGTTTAGTATTATAGTCTATAGCATAAATAGATTATAGGTACAATAAAATCATAAATATTAAATAATACAATAATTCAATACACATTATAAAATTATTAAATCATTATATATATTATGTACATAAATACACCAAAATTAATAAATTACATAAAATTACAACTTAAATTTTACTTCTATATAATTATACATATGTTAAATTGGTTATGGATTAATCGTTAAAAATGGATATATAAATTTAATTTGTTATAGTCTTATGGTTAGTTTTTAAATTAAATGTTGTTTTTATAAATAAAATCTTGATTTTCTTTAAAAAAATTTAATAAATAATAAAAATTATCATTATTGTTTCATTTATCTAAGTTTTGAAGGTTCTACAAATCGAATTAAAATTTCTTGGTACTATTCAGTACAAATATTTACAATAATAGTATCTTGTATCTTTTGACAAAAAATGATACAAGATACCTCTAAAAAATGTATCATGATACATGATACTTGATACTTTAAAATTATGTATCACGATACAAGATACAAGATACAATTGTATCTTTGATACTGCCCAACCTTGAATTATGATAATACAAAAAATATTTCAAGATTTTTTTACATTAGATGCACTTATTTTTAATGTGATAGTATTTCGTTAAGTATAAAAATGAAAGTCTTGGAATTTTGTTCTTCCAATAATTGAATGGAGATGCTCATCCGTTAACCATGCTCTATGAACTGGTTTTGTCTGTTTCATTCAGTAAATATTAGATCACATAATGAGCCAATTAAGTTAAACTTTATATTATCATGTTCTACATTTGGCATAATTTTCAAAATATTTTCACTTTTTTTGAGCTTTTTTTAAAAATTTGACTTTTTTTTATACAGAAAAAACTATTAATTTCATAAAATAAACTTGAAAATTTAATACAAATCATACAAGGTTCCTCATAACTCATAAGACATAAGTTGTTCTTAAATCTATTTATTATACAATAAAAATAGATATATTAAAGATAGATTAAATATCTTGCATAATTTTTTTTTTATGAACATTTGAAGTTCAAATTTTGGTAAAATTCATCAAAATTATGAAAATTTGCAAATTATTTATAGTTAAAAATGTATAAAATGTTCAATTATTTTATAACTCAAGCTTGAAGTAAATAATTCATAATGAAATCAAAAAACGTAGAAGCACACATTTTTTTAAACAGACAATTGACGATTAAATTTGGAAGAAATTATATACATATACGCTAACAATTTGAATTACTTTATTGTAATTCAAAACTAGTATGCGCGGGGACATGAAAGCAAATAGCTATAGGTACTTGTTTTAATATTTTATTATATTTTATATACTTTTAAGCAATAAAATTTAAATTATTTTTAAGCTATTGTATATTTATTAGTGTTAGGCAGAGATATAATATTGTGTATCGATATCGTTCGATTTTTCTGATATTGTATCGTGATATCGTAATTTGTTCGATATCGATATCGTATTAAATTATATTTTTATAAATTTGTTAATAAAATTTAGTATTTAATATTTATTATTGGTACACCAAAATAATATAATAATTCACATTTCCCGGGAACACGTGTACAAACTTTATCAGCTGACAAATATTATTACTTATAAGTAACTAATATATTAGTTATTAATTAATGGTTTATTACACAATACAATATTATAGAACGATATCGGTGTCGAAAATGTGTTACAAATTTACAATATCGAATTATCGATATCGTTGTCCATCACTAATATTTATACACCAACACCACAAACAGGACGAACTTTTTCATACCGTTCTATGGTAAGTCTATATTATAATAAAACTTAAAAGTTTATAACAAAAATAATAAAAATATTTAGTATTATAAATTATAGTGATATAATAAATTACTAGTTATAACAAAAAATATTATTCAACACTCAGAGTTATTTTTTGCATAAAATGATAATAACATCATTATCGAAATATTGAATTCAAATGTAATACGTCCATAATAATGACCCACTCGACAGTCAACACCTAATGTACAGCAGAGTGGTACAAACTTTCAAACGTTCATTTTTTTTAACACTATAAGAAGGGCTTATTTTAAAGCTCATTTGGGCTTGTTTTGCTTATTTGGAAAAGCAAAATGAGCACTTTATAATCAATTTTAGTGTAGTTGATAATTTATTGCTATATTATTAAGATAATATAGAAAATATTAGTTCCTAAGTATTAATGTGTTTTTAAATTTGAAAAAATTAAGTTATTAGAAATTATAGACAAGAGTCTTTATTGATGAATATTTTGTTAGTAGGTATTACATTAAACCTATATCTTACAATCTTGATTGTAATTTGTAATGCTAATATTAGAAATGCATTTTTTGTTTTGGGTAATGATTTAAATTTAGTAGATCTTAATATGTAGGTAGTAGATATAAAGATTAAACAAAATAGATTAGAAGAAATACAACAAGTGTCATTGCCTAAATAATATAGCTAGTGCAACATTTATTTGCAGGGTCCAATGAGTTAAAAAATATCACTATTTTAATTGCTCGTGTTAGTCACAGTTCTGACGTTGAACAATTAATAAGTAAAAGAAATTGTAATAAATCAATAAACCGTCAAAGTTTGTACGTAGAAACACTAGAAACGGAAAATTAATATATTTTTATTAATTTTAACATGCCTAGAGCCTGCTCTTTAAAATTGAGATTCGAGACCAGCAGTATAGATATAGAAATTATGAAATAATGAAAAAAAATAAATGATAAATTATGAATTTTGCATAAAAAACTTATGACGTGCTGAAGCCAAAGAACAAGAATGGTTTAATTGGATTTTTATGGCAGTTTCATAAAGAAAATCTAATGATGAAAAAATATCAAACTGAAAACAATTTTTAAAAAAAGGACGTTCTAACATTGTATTGTGTTGTATTAATTACGAAAAAAAGGTCAAGTGGAGATCGTTCTGCTGTATAGTAGAGATTGAGAGTAGGTCACTGGTCACTATAATAGATGTGTTAAATTTGAATGCAATGACAGGTACCATCATTGTATACGAAAAACGATTCTGAACGGAGATGATTTGTCAGTTAATGATAATTAGTTGGATATATTATATTATTACCTATATTTAAATTGTAATATATCGTTATTTTACGCGATTTCATAAAAAATTAAATTTCATACACTCATAAAATGTTTTCTATATTGACGCTGGAATTTTTTTTTTACACTTACTTGAAAGAAAACTTATGGATAACTTTGTATTGGGTTTTCTTAGGTATAAATCACAAAGATTTTATGAATTTTCAACTTCAAAATTCTTTGCAAATTTTCGTGATTTTGATATATTTTCTAAACATTTGAACTTTAAATGATTATAAACAAAAATTTTGACTAACGATTTTTGATCTTTTTTTACTACGATAAGTACAACTTAAAATAAACCTTGCATTAAATTTTGAAGATTGTTTAGAAAGTCAAATTTTTTTTATCGGCAGTTTCAGAAAAAAAATTTAGAAAAATCGAAAATTTCAATGGTTTATAAATAACTTAAAAAAATTCTAAATATTTTAAAAATTTAATCGCAAATAAATAACGCTAATATAAACATTTGGTGAAAATTTCAAATATTTACAATGATTTGTTTTTGAATTACAGCAAAATCAAAAAATCGATTTTGTCGAAGAGGTTATGCGTAAAAATTCCCGTTTTTCCGTTACTTTTTCAGGGTTTTTGTTGACGCTTATAAAATCTACTAGACATTTTTTATTTTTGATTCCCCAAAGTACCAACTAGATTCAATTACCTTTTTAAAGAGGGGCAGAAGTCAAAAATCAAAGCTTTATTACTATTCCAAAACATGATGACAGACACAAAAAAATAAATAAAACGCACATCATTGTAAAATCAATACATTCATCACTCCGTTCAGAATCTAAAAGTAAAGTAGACATTAATTAAAATAAAATATTTTAAACGCGAAACGCGAAAGTTTATTATTTTATTTCTTATTAATAGGTTAAATTTTAAATGATTCCACTTAAAAGCTAAAAATATTTTCATTATTGACTATAATAGCAGGTATCTGATATTATATTTCGTTATACTATACCTATAGTTCTATTTTGATAGGCTTATTTTTTAAATAAAGTTCGTAGTTGATTAAAATTCTTAGAATAAGCCCTGAAAATAGTTTGCATAATAAAAACTAGTTATAAAAAAATATATTTATTACTATTCGTTAAGAATTTCAATAAAAGAAGTTTTCTAAAAACATCATATTGCAATTCTTAAAATAAAAATTTAATTAGTAATGATGAACTAACAGCAGATATATTATATATTATATTATATATTATATATACATACATTCTTGAATCCAAAAGGTGTGTACTAAGATTTATTTTTGTAAAAATCTATTTAATAGACAATTAGTAAGTTATAGGTTATAACTTATAATTGGAGTTATTATGTTAATATGCGTATAATTCTATAATTATTTGTATACCTATATATTTTTATTTATTTCAATGAAATTGAATTCAATAAATTATTATGAATACTGAAATTTTCTTTATTTAAGTTAACTTTATTTAAAAAAAAAAAAAAAGTAGTAAATGGGATTTTTAAAATATATATTTAATAAACATATTGACTAAAAAATGGTTTATGTAGCAACCACTGCACTGTAGGTCTATCGCTGATATTAAATTATATTTTATGTTACCTAAAAATTAGTTGAAAGATTGTAATCAAAAGAAAGTAGGTATAAGACAAAATACAAATTATAAATGAATGGACAAATAGAGCTAAATCATAAAAACTAATAAATAAAAACAAGATATAAATATTAACTTACATTTCATTTATATTATATTATAATTTATATTTAAGTATAATATTATAAATTAATAGCACATATATTTTTGGCAAACTATGATACACAATTATAGCGAATTATAATTAATTGAACTAATTCATTATCACAAATAAATAATAAAATACACATTTTTGAGAATATTGAGTAAATATGTTATATTCAAATAAGTATTGGTAATATAATCTGTTTAAATGTAAAATAAATTCCTTCAAATTATATTTTGGTAATGTTTAGTAAGAAATAAGAACATGTTAATTGAATATATTTTTCTAAAAGTCAGCACAAAAATCAAATAACCATAAGTTAGGTTAGGTTATATTTATTTTTGTAAATTATAGATAAAAAATAAAAATATAATTTAGTACTTTTTTGATAATGGAATTTAACGAGTGTTTTTTCAATGATTTGAATATTATTTAAAAAGAGAGTTTATAATTTTGTATTGAATAATGTACTAAGTACTTAAGTGCTCTTTATTACACTTATATTTTAGCCTAAACAAAACACTTACATTGGACAAATATCTATTATGTTTATTGTATAAATAAGTTTATAATATTATGTACATTACAAATAATTTAAAATATCCAAGGAAGCATATCCACTTTAGTTTTTGATAAGATTGTTTAATGTGTAAAAACCTCATTAATATTGAGTTGAGTACCCATAATTAGTGTACTTGCTAATAATTTATATATTAAGTGTTCCAACAACTAATACAATTATTTTTTAAGTATATTCATCAGTAAATTGATTGCTTTTAATTTGCAGTACATTTATTACATTTATCAACAATCTCGGAAGACGATAAATAATTATATAAGTTGTTTGTCATTACAACATAGTAAGTTAAACAAGTGACAAATATTTGGCAAGCACACCAATTGTGATGACCCAGCTTTTTATATAATATTTTTGGACCCAATATAAAGGACACAAATCTACTAATGAATACAATTACAATTAATGTTTGGTCATGTTAAAACTTACAAGGACAATTTTAATTTGGCTTTAGAACTAAAAAATAATGAAGAAAAAATGATAAAAAGTAAATATATAGAAATAAACTATAAAATTAAAACTTATAAAATAAATTTTGAGCTCGATATATTTTCTTTATTTTTTTTTACTATTCTAATACAAATATTCTATAATGCTGAATTTTAAGACATAATAGATAATATTATTTTCAGTATTTAATTTGTTTATTTTTGGAATTTTATGACAGATTTTATACCATATTTCAATATAACCATAGCATATTATGTTTAAAAAATTACAAAAATTAACTCAAATTGTATCATTCTTTTGTTCGTAATATAATACTAAAAATCACCACTATCATAATAGTTAACATTAATGCGTCTAACAGTAAATAGCATATTGTATAATGTACACATCCAATTAAAATTTATATTTATATGTATAGAGAGATTCACAAAGTCATTTTGTTCATTTTTAATTAAGCTACCTATCAGTATTGGCCGATGACAACATCTATTTTTTTTTAGAAATTGCACTTCTTCGACTAACACGTCCACAAAACAAACCAACTATGAATATTAGTCCCATAAAAGTGAACAAAACGACTATTAGGTATTTCTTAGAAGGTGATTTGGCGACTTGTCCATATAATTGTTGTAAGCTCTCGGGATAAATCTACAAAATTAAATTAAATTATTACAATTGCATTTAAATATAAAATTATAATATATATATATATAATATAATAACTGATACATGAAGTTCATACTATTGTATTAGTGAGAATCAAAAATCGTTTATATCACTGTTTTCACAATAATATATAAACAAGTAATAATTATATTAAAATCAGGGCTCACTTATATGTTTGAATATTTTTGTTTTTTTCTCTATAAATGCTTATTGTAAAGATTTATTGATATTTTCATATATTTGTAATTATTTACACAAAAATACTAATTTTTCATAAAATAAATAAATTTTAAAATGATTATTTGATTTAAATTGTAATTATTATCTATCAGTGGATAGATGTGAACATCTAAATCATACAATTATGAACATGATCATATTAAAAACATATCTTAAGAGGACATTGTACTCGCATATGTCTCCGTCTTACCAATACATACCATACCAAAATATGTTCAGTAGTTACAATTCTCTATGTTTAGCTTAAAAAATAAAGTGAAATGGTCTATAAAAAAATTTAAGGGAAGATGTTCCTTTGTGTTCCTGATCTGTGTTCCTTTGTCGAATTTTTTATGATATTTAAATTTTTAAAAGTGTTACAAGTATGTAAAATATTAATATTTATAATTGCTCATAGTTCAGTATAAATTAAAATATTTAAAAACTGACGATAATTTATAGATAATGTTCATACCTTTAATCTATTAATAATAGGTCGTTTCACTCTAATATTAAAGCTAAACACACAACATTGGAGCTGCTGAACATATATGGTATGCATTAGTAAGACGGAAAAACACATGCGAATATGTCTTCTTAACATGTCACATACATGCTTAATAATAGCTTATTTAATTACTTTGTATTTTTATCTCATTTTTTATTTGTTAATACTGTAATCAGTACCTACGTAAGTAACAATAAAACGTGTAAATAGTATCATAGTACGACATTTGTCATTTTCAATATGTTATTGAGTTATTAATATATTTTTTTTGTAAATACTAAAAGAAAAAATTCAAAACAAGGCTCTATTACATATTTTTGTAAACCAGTTTGTAAAAATGGTCAATAATGTAAAAAATTAAAATTATTATATCCTGTTTGTTGTACTTGTATATGAATGTAATTATTAGGGCACGGATGTTGTTGCATTTGCAACTTTTTTTTCTACTTTTTCAATATACAGTAGAATCTCGATTATCCGAACTAATTGGGACCGCACCTAGTTCGGATATTGGAAATTAAAAAAAAAAAATTGTTAAAAACAGTTAAATATTTTATAATATGTACATACAATATACATATTTATTATTATTAATACTTTATAAGAATTAGAAACATTAAATTATTTGAAATAAATTACAAAATTACATATATGATATATATAAGATAATGTTTGCTGATTTTATCAATTTTTATTTGACGATGGACTGCAACGCGCTTTTCTGTAGCCAAGTCACGGATACGAGTTTTAATGTTCGAATATGCTAATTGCAGTTCGGAAATAGAGGGTTCGTATAACGGAGGTTCGGATAATCAAGGTTCTACTGTATTGCTAAGTATGTTATAAATGCGTGCTATGTAAGTACAAACTAAATTCTAAAAGTTTTTAGTGAAATTTTTTGCAATTTTTGGATTTTTATTGTAAATTTATTAAATTTACTCATTTATACAACAATTTTAGTTACACTCAGTTACAGTTATAGTCAACATTCAACTGTCGTAACATCTATGTTATCTTAAAAAATAAGCATAATTTCAAGTTGGTAAGTACAGCACAAAAATAATTTGTGAAATATGACTATTTGACAATTATGTGTTATAACGTTATAATTTGTTCTTTAGCCACTTCAAATAGAACACTGAATTATTTATATTTATATTTTTGGTAGAATTTTAGTCTGTAGCAGTAAATTTAAAACATTTATAACAAACGCTGTTATTTTTCAGTGCAATTTTTGGTATTTTTTAATGTAATACTGCAATCAATTTTACTAGTTTTTTAGTACTACAACGTGCTTTCGTAATTATTATACATCTTTTTTAAATTGATAACAAACATACAAAAAAACATATTTTTATGATTTTAAGCTCATGATGACTTGAGCTCTGATTATAATATAAGTTTAATTTAGTGGAATGCTATATCAAAATTATATTTTAAAAAACAAGTAATAATTTACTAACCAATGCTTTTGCGTTTTTAAACATTTCCATCCTCTGCAACAGCATGTCGTGACACTTGGCACTGAGTGTTTTAGTTTTGGATTGAACAACAGATTGTAAGCATTGTAAATCTGTTTAAAAATAAAAATATTATATTATCGATCAAATGATTAGACATTTGTAGATAATTTTTGTGATTCTGAAAAGAAAAATATATGAAGAATCACAATAGAAAACTATAATTTAACTACTTATGTCATAATGATTTATACTTTTTTAAAACCATATTCTAAATCAAAATTATTTTTAGAAAAAAAATGTACTGATGTTGGTTATAAATAAATGATTAACTTTATTGTTCATAGATATTTAAATTTAAGAAAAGAAGTTTACTTTAAGAAATTTAACAACATTAATCTGATCCATTGAAGTTTAAATTTTACCAATGAGTAATTTTTTTCTATTTATAAAAACAATTACAAAACATTATAAGAAATAAAAATAAAGAATATTATTGGAAATTATATTCCTTAAAAATGTGAAATGTTTAAAAAAAACTTTTAAGTTTTACTATTTATATTCTAAACAATTAAAAATATTAAAAATTAATAAAATAAGTATTATTTACATTAAAATATCACTTGATATAAATTAAATATTATAGTATCATAAGAAACTTACGTCTTCCAGCTCCCTGAGGAACTTCATCACAGTACTTGGTAATATCTAGAAAACATGCTCGTTGTAACAATGGATCAACATTTATATCAGCTTTGGATTCTTCAATCAATCCAGCTACTTCTAAACGACAAGCCCGACTATCTATTAACCCGTGACTTAATGCTTGTTTTAAACATTCCTCCACTTGACCAGAATCCTCTAAATCACCATTGCCTTCATTGTGCTCTTCTTTTCGACAAAGCTCTTTAATCTAATTGAAAAAACAAAACAAATATATTTTTTTTTTCATATACAAAATAGGTAAACATTTTTAAAATACTTCAGTTGTACAAAGACTTCGTAACAATGGATTTAATTTGTAATTTAATGCAGATTCACGTAAAGTAACAGATACTTGTTTCTCGCATTCTGGCTTAAGTTTTCTTTGCCGAAACTTTTCCTAAACATTTTATCAATCATATTTAATCTAAAATCAAAATATGTAAATCAATAAGGACAAACTTTTAAACATTGTAACACTTTGCCATTATACTCCGATTCTGGGCGTAATTTAGCCAATATTTGACTACAATACAAATTGATGTCTGTTTGACAACTATGATGCAGTGCTGGATCCAGTCTATAATCATCACTTTGTTCAATCATACGTTGAATTACAAGGGATTGACATTGTTTTTCAAAAGTAAGATCATGTTTGAATTTCTATAACAAATTTTAATTATTTATGATTGTTTTAAATAATAATCAAACATTAACAAAAAAATAAACAAATAACATAATATCATATATTTTATTAAAAATACTTATTACACTTATCCATAAATACCTTTAGACAGCTCAAAGCCCGGGAGGTATTTTCTTCTTTACAATAAAGTTGTAACATTTTATGGCATTTTGTTAACAATACATAATCTGACGAACTATCAGTCAAATCTTGCCTTTGAATCAAAAATATTACTCGGTGACATTGATCTGACAATAAGCTTTTGTTCATTTCAAGACAAACTAAAACCTAAGATAAAGGATAAATGGAAAAGATCAAGAACTAAAATTATGATTAAAATTTTTAAAATTTTTAAAGATTATTTTACCTGTGCTGAACCAGATTCCATATTAGAGCAATGTTTAGCAATATCATCTTGACATGCTTTTTTTAAAACTGGATCTAAATCTAAGAATTCCCGTTGTTGCAATAATTGAGCACGTAATTGTTGTCGGCAAGGTTTTGTTACCTTATGTTTAGAGTCGGTTATAGTATCATTACGTACTACTTCACTTAAACATGCAACAACCTAAAAAATAAAATCAACCATGCATATATATATATGTATATATTTTATTATACAAAGTAATATAATTCTACATACCTCTGGTTTGGTACGAGACTTGGGACAATACCTAATAACAGTCGACCGACAAGCTTCTTTAAACGATAAAGTAAAACGGTAATCATTCATAGATATCAATTGAAAATGCTCCACAGCAGCACGACATTTTAATTCTGTTTTCATTTCTGGATTGTTTTTATTTTTGATCAAACAATCCATAACATCATTTTTACCAATTTCATCTTTAGATAGAAGTTCAGTCTGAAATTAAAAATAATTAAAAATAATAATAATAATTAATATTTATGTTTTAATTTACCGAACAAAATTGTTGAATGAATGGTTTACAATGTAATCTAATAACAGGGTTTAGCTGGATATCTTCAGCTTGTGCTTCTGTCCACCGACTAATCGATTCTTTACATTCTTTGGTCATCTTTTTACTGAAATTACATGTTTTATTTAAAATAAACTTATTTTAAAAGAATACTTTTTATAAAAGTAATTATTTACTTATTGAAATGGTCTTGTAAACAGAGCATTTCTTCTCCAACACCAGTTTTTTTGTGACAAAAATTTGGAAGATCCTTAATACATGCTTCAGCGATTTCTGGGTTTAGATCTACACTAATAGCACGTTGTATCATAACTTTTCGTACTTGGTCTTTACATTTTGGTTTTAACTATTTAAAAAAATATATATATTAAGGTATCAAAATATTTTAGTTTTATTAATGATTAAAAATTACTTTATATTTTGCTCCAGTTGAAGATGATGTAAAAGGTCGATAGTATTGAGTAAGACATGGTAAAATCAAGTTTTCTTTTGATTCTTTTATCCAATCTCCAGTAGCTTTGCATATCCTAGAAGCATCTGAATAACATGCTTGATATAATGCAGGGTCTAATGTAAAATCTCGATTAATAAAATATTGAACTGGCAGTAATGCATTCTTGCATTTATCTTGGACTAATCCCACAAATAACTTTTCCAGCAAACAAGATATCACCCTAATTTAAAAAATATAAAACTAAATTAATACCATATTAATATTTAATATTTATTTAAAAATGGTAATTACCTGTTGTAGCCAGGAGGTCTATCAGAACAATACTTATCAACTTCAGATTGACACATTTCTTGTAGTACAGGATCTACTCTCCAGTCTTCACCAATATTTGTGATGCGCATAAGTTTTTGTAACTAATTATGATTAAAAATATTACATTAAATATAAACCATATTGATTTAATGTATAGAAAAAAAACACATACCGATTTTTGACAAGCCTTATCTATTCGATTTTTTTGACGTGATGGCTTAGAATGATCCATTAAACAATGAATGGTTCGTCTGCTAACTTCATTATTTCTACAATATTTTTCAATATCATTAGAACATGTTGAAACAACTTCTGGTGATAAATGGTGGTTTTGGAGTAACAATTTTCGATGTTCCATTAATTCAAATTGACAATCAGAGGATACTTTACTGCCTGAAAAAAAAATGTTACTGTTAAATAATAATAAATAATAATATTTATTTTTTACATATACAATAAATAAATATAATGTATTTAATTTTATAATTTACTTGAATCATCTCCAAAACCATTATAGTTATGCCTGAGATAAGATGTTTAATAGCATATATATTAATTATATATATAGACAGTAATAGAGCATTACATACATAATTTAATAAATAGTAAATTATTTATCATTTTATACTACAAATATAACGATAATAAAGTAAATTTAAATTTTTGAAATTTTTCATAAAAGAAATGCATTATGTAGTTTAAATAATGTAATATAATTTTTAGGTCTTTAACACCATTAATATTTATTCCAAATTTAACTCAAAAGTTTATAAATATATAATTCAAAATTTAAATACAAATATTTATCTAGGTTAAACTGAAAAACTGAATGAATGTTTTTCTTTAAATGTTTTCTTATAACCAGGGCTCGGGACTTAAAGCATTTGCTTATTTTATAGTGATTTAAACGTTATCAGGTTTGTGTTTAATATGTTCTTAAGACATTTGATAATATAAGAGAGTTTTTATAAATATATCGAATAATAGGCAATTTTTTTCTATGGATATTAAAAAATTAGTATTTACTTGTATCAAAATTATTAACAAAAAGTTCTTGTAGTTTTAAATGTATAAATTATTCCATTTGAAATATGCGTAATAAAATTTCAAATATTGGCCATCATACAATAAGTGGTAAAGTGATAATTTTTATAATTTTATTTTTAAATTTTAAATTTGTATAATTCCATTCAATTTTTTTTTACTTAATCATTATTTGTAATAGTATATAATATATATAGTCAACATTATGCAGTGTCTTAATGAAAAAGAAAATTTTGGTTATAATAATTTTCAATTAACCACTTTTTGCATGACGACTATATATTGAAACTTGTGTATCAACTTTCTATCATACCATTTAATACCACTTGAGAAGATTGATATGGAAATACATGAACTCATGAGTTATGATAGTTATAATTAATACATTTTCATTATTAGAATTGTTAAACATTTTGTAAGAAGACAAAAATATTGGTAATTTATTTCCTCATAAAAAATAAAGTATTATCATTTTTCTATCCATAGTTCATATTTTTATTTTCAAACAATGAATACCAATCTTCAAAGTATGAATTAATATATTTAAATGTTTAAAGTAAACTAAATATTTTAATACTTTATATATCTTTTAACTTACCATTATGAATAGCATTTTCTAAGCACAACAAGAGTTGGGCCAAACGTACGTCCTTATCATCAGATACTAATCTTCGACAGCGGTATGTACGGATATCTTCTCTACATGCTCTAGTTAATCCTTTACTGACTCTAATATTACCAGAAATCAATTTTTCTCTCCTCCAGAGTTGGTTTTGGCACTATACATAAAAGTAGGAAAACAAATCTTAATATATATATTCTAATGTTTATAACCCAAGTAATAAAATTACCGGAAGTGACATTTGTCCACTACCAATATGTCCAGCAAGACAGTTGTAAACAAGACCACTACCAGTTGGAATATCAGCACATAGTTTCTCTTTGTCTTTTAAGCAGGCCATATGAAGGGAGTAATCAAATTTTATATTATCTGCTTGCCACTCAGATAGCTTATAAACCAAAGGTAAACATTGCTTTGGAGAAAGTTTGTCTATATTGGATTGAAGGCATTCCAATACACGTCCTCGATACAGTGTCTATAAATTAAATAAGTACATTTATATATTTATAATAGTGCACAAATAATTTGAATAATTTTTACATACATCTGTTATAGAAATATTGTAACAATGAAATTTTTTTATGTCATCTTGACATGAGTTTGAAAAATTTGTGATTAGTCTAAAATCAGAAAATGCTATATTTTCAATTCGCATTATTAAATGAAGGCAGTCATTATTCCTGATGCCCTGTTTTTTGTCAACTATGCAACCAAACCAATTTTTGTCTCGTTCGCAGTTGAGTTTTTCAATTTCATATCTACATTTTGGCCATAGTACAGCTCGAAGATTTTCTTTTGCCATAAACTTTTTTAAATGAGTCCAAATGGCTTTTGGACAGTTACCCGAAAAATCTGAATCCTATAACAATTAAATCAGTAATTAATAATATTTAAATTTATTTTTTCAGAAAGAGTAGATGGGATATTTTTAAATAATTTATTTCAAAAATTAACTCATAAAATATTAATAGAATAAAATGTTTAATACAATTTGCAATTGTTAAGTAATTTTGATGAAATAACAATTAAGACAATAGGTATAAAATGTACTATAGACAATTAACCTATGACATTGAAGCCTGCCTGTATTTTTAATAATGAAAAAATTAAAATAAATATATTCTAAAAAAAAGTAAACAATTAAATTTTAGGTGAATAGTTTAACTAAGTAGTCACTTATTAAGTGGAGTATGGATGAATAAGTAACATTTGAATGGAGTTTTAACTTATAGGTACTATAACTTATTATACTTTTTAATTATCTAGGCGATTGAAATTTAATACATATTTTATACAAAACTTACACCATTAAGGAGATTGGAACCGATTATTTCTTTTTTTTTCTAACACATGTGCAACATAGGGTTATAGATGTGTTCTATTTCCAAGGTACTGGATTGATATAATAATTAAGTGATTAGATTTCTGAAAACCTTGAATTTATCTTCAAGTTGAGATTGATTTTCCCATATTCTTGTTTTTTTTTGATTTTTTACTTCTCCAAAAATTGAAATATGTCAATTTTTAATAAATTGTTTTTAGTATTTTGGGGGATAGTATCAATAATGTAGGATAGTCGATCTCAAGTAAACTTAACAACAAATTTAAATCTGTTTTCATGATTTTTATCACTTAATTATATTAATTGATATATTGGAAATAGAACATGTCAACATATCTTATGTTGCACGTGTGTTAGACAAAAGCATAAAACCAAAGGGTGGTTGTTTTATTAAAAATAAAATGTAAGTTATAAGATCTTATTTGAAGTCCCCTAAAAAAATTAACTTGTTACTTCTAATTACTAATAATATGTACATTGTACAGTAT
Source organism: Rhopalosiphum padi (assembly GCF_020882245.1). NCBI lineage: Eukaryota > Metazoa > Arthropoda > Insecta > Hemiptera > Aphididae > Rhopalosiphum > Rhopalosiphum padi. The sequence continues at coordinate 45,599,444 of NC_083599.1, forward strand.
ACAATCATTTGTTTTAACAACTGATGATTGGAATAACACAAAAAAATAAATGTCTAACAATTTCGTCACCTATTTAATTAGAATCAACTAATACTAATGTTTATAATAATATAAAAATTAGTTAGGTATCAACAAATTATTATTTTTTTGTATTCCATAAAAATCCAATTATTGATTATTTTATAATCACCATAAATAATTTTATTATAATTTGAAAAAGTTATACATAACTAAATTAACTAAATATATTATAACATGAGTACATGACTACTTGTAAAGTTAAAGATAAAGTACATTTAACTTGGTTATATTTGAAATCATTATTTATGTTCCTTCATTCATTTAATTATTGAGGTTATTATTTTAACAAAATTATAACAAAATATACCAAGACCAAGTAAAATAAGCTTATTTAAAATAGTACTCTGTCATTAATACTTATACAATTATTATAATTGTTTATGCGGGAAGTGCAACAAGCATATTATATTAAAAAAAAAGTTTAAATTATTATTTAATTTTTTAATTTATCAATTTAACACATTGTACATTATCACATTGAAACTGTTTATAATTTTTTTTTAATTTTAACACAGAGCGAACAATTACCTCATAGAGCTGTATGCATTCGAGGATGTCGAGTTTCGACACTGCCGCAGTGCCCGCGTTGGCACATCTCAATTTCAAGTAATCGACGCACGACGGTTCGGCCAGCAACGAATCGACAGCGGATGCACGGACGACGGTGCACGACAGCAGCAGAAGCAGGACCGAGGCGACGACGACTGGCCGGGCCATGGTTACTTACGGATCGCAAGGGGGCGGATCACTGGTGACAGCTCGTCGACAGTCGTGGATGACGTCTTGAGGGCGACATGACGGCGCTACCACTTCCGGCTCGTCAGGACGCGGAAACAACGCACAACTACGTCAATCGGCGGCGACGACAATGGCAGAGCGACTCATACGAATTGTCACCAAGTAATAAGTATGTACTAATATAATAATATAGGTACGGACGGAGGTTCTTATCAGTAATAACGCGGATCGTCGCCGGCACGCAATTTGTCTTGTTATTTCGTATCACTCGTTATCATTGCCGTCGTCGTCATCGTATTATTATTATTATTGTTGTTGTAATGTTGTTGTTGTTGTTGCTGTTGCTGTTGCTGTTGTTATATCGATAGCCGTCACGATAATAACAGCTATCACCACGGTCACGTATCCAAGATCGTACTCAAGTATACAGTACTATCACTGCTGATCGTGTTGACAATAATTAATTGACAACGAGTCGACGACAAAGATCCGAAATGACAAATTATTATTGTCGTTGTTGCGTCGTTATCGTAATCGTACCGCCGACGGACTAATATAGTAATATCACAGAATGAAATTATCTAAAAAAATATAATGAAGTGCGGATGAGTTTCCCACTCGGAGAATCGAACACGGCCAAACCGATAAAATAATACTCGAACCAAAGCTGTTCAGTTCTAGATAACGGTCAACGGCAGCGGCGTAGGAGTCGTAGGACCGATAAACGTTACACTAGTGGCATATTATATCGTTAATGTTTTTTTTTTTTTTATTTACTAATTAGCCGATAAATTATTTTAATTACAGCGAGTCGCGCCGATGGCCTACGCCCCGTACGGCGATAACGACTCGTCGACGTAGGTAGTACCTACTGAAGTAGTACCGATTGCCTAGTCTGTGTCTGTCTGTTGGCGTTTTGTGATGAAAACGAATCGTTGAAACGGTCTTGTCGTTTGATAATAATTGATATTATTCGAGTAATATGTAATTAGGCGTATGTTATCGAGTCGATTGAATTGAAAAACATTTTTTTTTTCAATGGGGAACGTAGGTAACTGTTTTGTTGTAAAGAGTGTGTCGAGTGTATCTCGTCCATGGCCCAAGTTAGGTACTGTAGTCTGTAATGTAGGTACCTTTGTGTAAAATTTGAATTCGGTGATAAATTATTTTACCTAACGAAACACGATTCTGAGCGGAGACGAGGTCAGCCTATATATTAATAATAGTATATTTTATTTTTTAATATATATTTATATTGCTATTAAAGTTATTTATTGTAGTATTCCGAGTATTGATATACGGTATAAGTTAAAATAATTTTAAAATTTAACCGTTAAATTAATTTTCACTGCATTAGAAAATGTCATAGCGTATTAGCGCATATAAAATATAATATTTGTTTGGAATGTGTTAAAAACGTTTTAATCAAGTAGTTTTAAAATTAACATTAAATTATATCGTATTATTATTTATTTCTATGGAATACATATTATACATTTTGTTTGTAGATCACGGTATGTATGTACATGTACACAATACCATAATGGACTGTTATCCATAAATCAATAAATCCAATATCCATAATGTAGAATGTAGATAATATCAAAACGATGTTACTTGAAACACTTTATAACATAGGTACCGATATATTATATATATATTAGAGTTGAAACAAAACATTGCTATAAATTATTTAAAACGTGTTTAAACCGTTTCCAAAAAATAAAACAATGTTATAAACGAATGAAACGTTCGTTTTGTATTATGTTAAAACTGTTTTTTCCAATTCTGAATGTATAGACGTCGAGAGTTTCAAGAAACCACAAATAATATTTTTAATTACAACAAAATAGCTAAAATCGTTATTTTTTGTTTAAAAATCTAATTTTGTTCAAATCTCAACTTAAAACTTACACATTTTGTGGTTTTGACGAATTTTAATTTTTAATAATATTTTTTCTCAAATGCGTGTATAATGTTCGTGTCTATGTAGCTATTGTACTTAACTATCTTTAATAAAAATGTATGAGAAACTTTATATTAAATTGTAAAGCTAATTGACCGAGTAAAAATGTTTTTATCGATATTTATAGAAAAAAAAAATCAAAAATTATAATGTCCTTAAATAAAGTTTAAAAGTACCTACTAAAATACAGTTCGCCCTGGTTTAAGTAAAAACAAATATAGCATATCTAATCTTCAATATTTTGGCCCGAAAGTGGCATTTTCAGTTAATTGAAAGAAATAATAATTGAAGTAAATTAGTTTTCTTTAATTTGTTGTCATAATATTTTATTGCTGGAAAGTGGAAGGTACAACATCTGTTAACTGTTTAATGGAATTGTAGAATTGTAGAAACACTTTTATATCCAAATTTATAAAAAGAGAAATTCGTTCGTCATTTATTAATTTCGACCTAATTAAACATTTTTCTAAATTATTTAAATATGACATGGATATTTTGCAGATATAAATGATATAATCATACTGAAATTTATTATACATTCCAGATTGTAAATTTGGAATAGCAGGGGAATGCATGAAAATATTGAAAATCGTATTAATTATGTACGTTTTAAATGTCTATAGAACTTTAGAAACAAAATAATTGTTGTATAAAAATAGATATGTAGTACAAAATATGAAATTTAAGACTCGGTAGTTGTAGGAGTTGCATTTTTCTTTTTGTATGTTAACGATTTATAGCAGAACAACAGAAGTCTATTCTATATTATACTTCTATACAAATGTCAAATATAAGTAGTTCAAAAAAGCAATGCATAATTCCATACTATGCTAATATTTGAAAGAGTGCGCATCTATTTATTCATCAGTCATCTTCATAAATATTAAATATTTTCTAAAAACAATCGATCTTTTCTTTTATTATCTATCAACCTGACATCCTATTTAATATTCGATGATTTATTATCGCCTATCGGTATTTGTTATATCGTCACTGTTGACTACTAGTATTTAACGTTGGCGTCAATAAGGTGTGTAATAAGTATTTAATCTAAATCACGAAATGCAATGATAACTTATTATGTTTTGGGAAAACAAAATAGATATGGATTATACTTAGATATTTTTATGAGTTATAAAGTCTAATGGCTTTTTCCGAAAACGACGGCCTTAAAGCTGAAATCAAAATTGACTTTGGTATAAGTTATAAGTTAGTATAGGACACTGTACGGTCAACCAGAAAAATTAAAACAAATTTAAATAGTTTGTACTATTTTAAGTAGGTACGTATTATTGTAACAACACTAACCACAGTCAATATGGTGGACCGTTTGTAGATACTACTTTAGGTAGAAAAAATTTATATATATTACATAATTTGTTATTAAAAAACACAGGTAGTTAAATTTAATAATTTAATATTCTGATGTTATATTCTAAAATAATATGATTTATAACTCACCGGTTCATAAAGGTTTTTAATAACTTTATCCCTACAAGTAACTTTTGAACACTTCCAACGAATATTTGATTTATTTATTCTTAAAATGGTATAATCATAAATTCATAACTATATTTAAAAAATTTCGGATTTAGTTTAGTAGTTTGGTTTTAGTTCATATAGTGTATTTCAGAGTGTATAAGTTATTTTCTATACTGTGTCATCAAACTCATGTCTCATACTTATTGCGATCACGATTCGCGATCTAAAATGTTAAGTAAATTAATTTAATCTTATCCTGTAAAATATATTTCCCGGTTTATTTATACTAATATACTGTATAGAGTCCGCGATCGATTTTTACCAATTTATTTTAACCATACAAAGTGACTGCGGTATGCAACTCAAACAATAGATAGAAATTTGCATGTTTTTCAATAATCATTAAAAACATAGCCAAGTAAAATACAAATTTGTTTCATATCGATATTAATTATTAGTGTATATTTAAAATGTATAGGTACATATTTTGCATATACTTGTCAATTTTTCATAAACAAGTACATTAGTCACTATAATGCACTTATTAATGAAGTGCAATTATTTACAATTATTTATACAAACTACAAAGGTGTATGTTTTATAATTTTATAAAGAAAAACTTAATTTTAAAAGATTTTCTGGACCTGAGATATTATTATGATGATTTTATTTATATAAAATAAATATTTTAAAATTAGTGTTTGTGTTTTTCTCGTCGATAACTTGTATTGTTACTTATCGGTATACTGCAAGCGTGATTAAAAAAATATATATATAAATTGGAAATGAAAAATAATAATAAACAATTTATAATTTTAGCAATTTTACCAATATATTTCCTATCTAGGAAAAAGATTTTTATTCAACACTATGATTTTTATTTATTTTTTTTTTAACGCATATTTTAATAGCATACTTAGTGCGAAGGCATAAATGCATGCATATTTCAAGGTTTTTAGGGCATGAAGCCCCTAGCCTTAGTAATAATCAAAATACTAATTTTTATTAAAAAAAATACATTTTGCAAACTTGAATAAATATTAAACATTAATTCGACACATTAAAAGTGTATAGTGTTCTCGTATATTAAATAATCATATTTTTGAGAATAAAATGTTATTCTATCATCCAAAAATAAGCAGCTAATTACATATAACATTCATTTAAAAATATGTATATATTATGCATACATTTTATTTTGACATTGAAAAAAATAAAAATAGACAATTTCTGGGCCCATAAATTGGTAAAATAGGCGCTGTATTATATAGGCTCCTCGAAATCCTACGATATTTCCAAAAAATTTTATTTAAATAAATGCATACTTTAACTTTTAAAGGATAAAATATTACATTATTAATGTACCTGAGAGAGTATGCTTGTGAATCACCGCTCATATTAAAAGGGTGATAAAATGTTTATGTTTGTAGCGTGCTATACTTTCCAGTTTCTATCTCTCCGAGCCATAGATTAGAAATAATTGTTTAAGTCAATTTTAATTGAAAATAGTTCGTTTATTTAATTTAACTCAAGTATAACAGGTATGTAAGGACGTAAGGTATGTAATAGCGTGAGGTGAAGATGCTGTGGACTCGAGGACTCTGATACTTCTGAATATGCTATGCTGGAAGCTTCCTAATATGTTGCGTCCTCGTTCATTTTCTACAGGATCTGAAGTTTTTTATTTGTCCACATTTCCACAACCTCATTGTTTTATGCTTCATTCAAAAGTTGTTGTTTTTGTAGGTACACCTGCGAGAGCCATTACGATTAAAATGTCTAATCATTATATACATGTTGGATAGGTCAAACCTAGTTATTCCTTATTAGTTATTCATATATTACACCTTAGTACTAATAATTCTGATTATATATTTGCACATTATGATTTGTGATAGCGAGTCCGAGGGTTCGTAGTTGTTAATTTTGATGATACAACATATTTATAAATAGGTAGTTCTTAGAATTGTTATTATAGTAATTTGGTATCCTATTACATGCTTTAAAATATAGGTATATACTATATAGTTACTTTATAATATAATTATAGTTTAAATTTGCAACTCGTTAGATAGTTTGTACTTTAAACCCTTATGCATGGTGGAATGTAGTTTTTATTTAACAATAAGTAATATGAAAAATTATTTCGCACCAGCTCTTATAGACACGGTCAAATACGTCCTTCGATTGTATACTCATATTAGTCATACTTCAATATAAATTATAATTATCCAGTGCCGAACTTAAGGGTCTTAGAGCCTCAAGGCAGTTACTAAAAAATAAACGTTTTCAAAATATGTTAATAAAAACGGACATGGCCGAAACGCTGTCGGTTAGATAATGCATTTTATCGGTTGCCAAAAACAGACACCCAGTCTACCTTGGGGGGGGGGGGGGTTGAGCCGTTGAGATAGCGCCTGAGTTGGGTTCGGGATACGCGTAACTTTTTGCTTTACATATTTAAGCAGAACGACGCGTATCACTGAAATTTTTATAAATAAAAATAATTATTTATTACCTATATGTATTTTAAGCACTTAATGCATGTATTAATGTATTATACTTTAGTTTAATTCATCTGGAGGATTACATAAACACAATTAATTACTCCTCAGAATTACTACCTAGTTGAGATTATATTATTACTTTGTGCTTCGTGATTAAAATAAAATATACTTTGACAAATCGAGACATATGTTGACATACGACAGTGTTTTCGTGTCTTAGAAAAACTAATATAATATTTTTTTACACAGTTTAGCGGATTTTAAAACACTAACTTCCTAATTCTAATTAAACAACATAATATAATATGTTGTATAGGTCCGTCTATGTTTTATTTAATCCACGTGTCACAAGCGTAACATATTAACCAAACGTGTTTTCAGATGGCTGAATTCCCTGGTCTCATCCCGTTGATTCACAGTTACATGTCCAGCATGATGGAAGTCGACACAGGCGTGCATTGTACCATTCAACAGTATCTAAAGCTCATTTCGCGTCGTACGTCCGGCCAAATCGACACGACGACTAGTTGAATACGTCGGTTTATAAAAGAACATCCGGCGTACAAGTATGAACGATATACCATTGCGATCTCAGGCCCGTAGCCAGACATTTTTTTTTTAAACAATATCAAAAAAAATATTTTTAGCATAGCTGCTGTTATCCTGTTAGTTTTAATATATTTTATACACACTGTAATTATTCAATAATAATTGTTATGCTTTATTGAAGTACCTACCATCGGTAACAATGAAAAACACTATATTTTATTACAATAAAAATTTATTTAATATTATACATTTTTATACTTAATATATATATCATGTATAATTGATTAATAAAAGTAACATATAATACGTGAGATGAAATAGGGCATATTGGAAATTATTAGGAAAGAACATAATATCTATACTGTACAAGGTACACAGGTTCATTGTACAAGTATACACACGTACATAATAATTATATATAAATTTCCTTTTTTAAACTGTTTGTTATTTTAATATATTATAGTATACTTTTAAAATAAATAAAAGTTAATTGGCATGCTTAGTCACTGTCATCATTTATAAAGTATTTGGTCTTTTTTATAAACCCACCAATTTCCTCTTCAGAGTCACTATTTGTCAGCAATGACTTTCTTTTGTTATTCTTATCAAAACCTTCATCTCTCCCATCTAATTGAGATCTTATACTAAAATCTGTAACATCTTCTAATAAGGTATCCACTTTCTTTTCAGTTGAAGCATTTTTTTCACCATCTGTGTCACTATCAACTTGTTCTAAAGTAATATGATTTGGTATTTCTTTTTGGTTAGAAATAACTTCTTCATCTTCTTCACCACTGTCTTCAAACAAAGCCTTTTTTTTTTTCATTGAAACAATTTTTTTTTCCAAATCATCTTCATCACTGTCTTCTAATAATTTTTTTATTGAAATATTTTGACTATTAATGTCATTGTTACTGTTGTCCGAAAGTACTTTTATGGGAGTAACATCATCTTCAACATCACTATCCTCTAATAAAAATGTATTTCTATTATGACTAATTTTTTTTTTAAATCCAACCTTTATTTTACTATTGTTAGGATTATCCAATTTTGTATTTGTTGTTTCCCGATCATCATTTACACTATTTTGAGCTAGAGATTTCCTTATCCTATCAAATGTTGTTCCGACATCTTCATCACTACTGTCATCAACTTTACTGGTGGTATTTGTTTCATCAGTCACAAAATTACCTTCAATCACATTCGTGATAGCTATGGATCGTTGGCGGATATCATGTGCTTGCCATCTACCTGGTATACGCCAATAGGTTTCCTTTTAAATATAAGTTTTTGTTAGTTTTGGCTATTCAATTATTATTGATTATATTGTATGTGTTACCTGAATACTTGAAGGTCTGTGTAAGCCTAATATTTGCATCATTTCTTGAAAATCAATATCATTAACAGCTGTCATACATTCATCAGACAATGGCAATAGGGGAATGTCAGATTCGTCTACATCCAAATCGTCAGCTGCCTCGTCCAAGCTTTCCACTAACCACAGCAAAGCTGTTTTCATATCCTTATTGATTATTTTTTTAATTGCATTTAATACATAAACAGAGGTTAAACTATGGTAAGTAGGTTCATTGTCATCATAATCTGAATCAAAATCATTATTACTTTCATCACTTGACTTATTTTGATTTTTGATGGCTAAAAAAAAAATAAATTAAGATTATTTGTTATTTTAAGTAAAATTAATTTATCTTTAAGTACATTTGGAATTCTTAGGTTTTTTATTCATCAGCTCTTTTCGATCTCTAATTAAACCCAATTCAAGCATCTTATCAATTATGTGATTTCTTGGACGTTTCACATCTAATTTATTCATGATTAAATTTATTGGATAGGTTGCATCCTTGAATTCTTGGAATAATTGAGTAATTTGAACAATTTCAGCTTCAGAAAATTCTCTGATTATTTTTTTGGCTTTCTGAAAAATAAAATAAAAAAATATTTAAAATAATAATAAAAACATTTAAAACACCTAAAGAATTATATATCTAAAATATTTAAAAACAATTACTTTTATTGGTATAATTTCAAGCTGTTTGAGTTTTTTAATAACACTTATTCTTGAACGGTCCTGTCTAATTAAGTTTTTGCATATCCAAGCTACTTCATCTAAAAATACATTACAATTGATGACATAGGCTGTAAAGATATACTGTACTTAATCTTATTTACCTTCATCGGGCATATCTTGTGCATATTCTTGATGAAGTCTATGTAACTCATCTTCTTGTTCCTCGTTCCAATTTGTTGATTTATTTTTTTGATCTGCATCATACCCTTCTTCAATTTCATATGCCACTTTTAAATCTTTCCAGAACAATAATTCTATAAATACTTTTTTATTTTTATTGGCTACTTCGGTGAATTTTCTCATAATAAATATAGCAAAATGTTTTAATTCCTAAAAATGATTGTAAAACACAACGTTTATTTTTAAATTAAAATATTTAATAATTACAATAATTACTTTATGACTAGGATTTTTGGACGAAAATATTTTTTGAAAAACTCGAAAAACAGAAGCTTGAAACATCAAAGCACTATATTTGCAGTCATACGTAATACGATGGAGAAGTTTCACTACTGCATGATTGGTATAAATAGAATTATTATCAAACTCTTTCAAAAGTTGGCAGCAGCTTTGTAAAATTTTTGGTTTCGCAAATCTTAAAAGTAACAGTAATAATTTGTAAATGAAAATTTACAATTTAAGGATTTAAAAAGCATTAAAATTAAAAAAATTCTAACTTTTTTACAAAATCTAAGAATTCAAAATTAGCTTCTTCTGTTCTAATTTGGCCAGATTCTTCTTCATAATCTTCTTCTTCATCTAAAACATTATTTAATTTGTATATCAATTATAATTTTATAAGTTTAAAAATGAATGAAAGGTTCCATCTCAATCATATTAATGTAACTTAGTATTAGTGTAATGATAATATAATTATTATTTATTTTTGTTCGATTAAATTAAAATAATTTAAAAATATAGTAATGAATACTTAAAATTATATAGGATAATTTTATTTACGTAAAACTCTTATTCATATTTTTTATTTATATAATTTATCTATAATAATTTGTAGACAACTGAGAACATTAAATTAAATGGTTCATTCTTGCTTAGTATATATAATTTAATATCCTTAAAAAAATATTATTCATTATTCATGAATATATTACATACCGACATCATTGATATTTTCGGTATCATTTAAATCATTAGATTCTGTAATGTTTTCATCATAACCTAAAATTAAAAATATTAAGTAATGTTTATAGTTAAATAATTAAATATAGCTTGTAAAAATAGAAATGTCAATTATACCTGTGGGCGCTCCAAGATCAGCAAAGAATATTTGTTTTAAAATGTCTAACTCATCATCGCTATTTAACCCCGGTTTTCCAAAATAATCATCTTCAGGCCAAACTTCCCTGAACATATACAGTTATGTAGTAATAATATTATACACTTACTATATAATAAATATTTGAATTTGCAAGATGTATTCTAAATTTAAATTATAATAGTTCAAGAGCATTCCTTTCTTTTACTTGACTACCACAGTTCGTTTTCATATACCTTTTATAAAACATTACAATATTACATCTCTAATCTATGGTACTCTCACTGAAATAACAGGTCCATGGTAAACTGTGGCAAAATTACCTTTTCTAAAAGTCGATATGTAAACTGCAGTTAAAAAATTGAATATTATACAATCTGCGACAAAACCAATAAGATACATTATACAAACTGCAGCAATTTATTTTATATACCTACCTACTACATATAGTGAATGTTTCATTTGAGCATTCCCATATTTTATAACCACTTATTTTTGATTAATATTTAAATTTAAAATTGCTTAACACTATTAATTGTTTGCCATTCTGGTTAAAAGTTCCATATTAAATTAAAAATTAAACGACACAGCACTTATTAAACTATTTCTTCTACTGACAGTGACATCTAACATTAGTAAATACTAAATACATACTATAAGTATTATCATTTGTAATAATCCTTTACTTGTAAAGGAACCGATATTTAGTATATTACGTTAAAATTTAAAAATAAATTTGGATTTTCCTTAACAACCTGTATCCAATATAACAAATTAATTAAACGATATATGTACATAATAACATATAGATTATAGGTATACCTAATTTGCGTTATCGTAACGGATGAGGTTAGGTATATATTATTTATATAAGATAAATTGCTGTGCTGCAGTCTATATAATGTATCATATTGGTTTTTTCCAATAATATTAAATTTCTTTTTGCCGTAGTTTACATACAGTCGAATAACATACCTGCGGACTTAATTTTAAGATATAGATAAATTACACTCTATGTCCTCAAAAAACTTGGTTTAACAACTGAAACATGGAACATATATTGTTCAATTTAATTTTTTACATATGGGACATAATTAATAACAAAGTAAAATATGAATATTCAGACTAGGCTTAAATTATTTCTCATTTTGTACACTTCAATCAAAAGTCATTCACATTTACTTGCCCTGCTCTGCAGACTAAACACTTAATTTTAATTAATTCTCTTAAAACTATTAATATTTCTTTAAATCTCCATTTCATAATCAATACTAAATCTGTAACTACTCTAAAAATTGAAAAATTGTTATCACACATTATAACTATTATTAAAAAAAACAATACTATACCATATATAAAATATACAATACTTAACTTATTAAAATTGTTGTTTATTAATTGGATAATTAACAATACATTGATAAAATAAATATATATGTACATAAAATTATATTTACCTGGAAGCTCTTAATAGTTGTACAGATTCTTCCAAACGTTTATTTCTTATATGCATTTGTATACGTTTCATTGTTTCAACTCTTAAAAGAGATAATTATCATGATTATAAAAGAAACATTAAAGTACAAAAATAAAATAAAATTTTAAACTACTTTTGATCTTCCATTGGCACTTCTGATATAGGATCATAAGGTCTTGCTTCAATAGCATTAACAACTAGTTCACGTATCTGAATAACTTCTTTAAGGTCTGGACTGAAATTATCCCAAATACTATTATCATTTTCTAGAGTAACTTGAGTAGCAGTTTTAGATTCTAAAAAAATACATAAATCATTTTTAACAGAGGAAAACAATTTTTTTAAATATAAAATATACTTTTGGAAGTCTTCTTTCTTGATTTACATTGCACAATCAGATTACGCTGTTTTTTTCCTAGATGTTCTAATAGTTTCATAAAAACATGATTCGTTTCAATAACATCTTTGAGGTAAACTCTAAAACAGTAAATATGTATGAAATTTGAAGAATATAATGTAATTCATTGCTATTTACCGTGAAAATTTTACTTCATCATATAAATTTAACAATCCCAATAGCAAATCTCTATATTCAACCATGTAAAATAAATTAGTTAAAATTGTCCGAGCACTTGATTCTAACGTTGGATTTTTACTTTGATACATCACAAGGAGTGTTTCCATTAATTCCTAAAGAATACAAGAATGTTAACTCAAATCAATAATAAATCATAAAAGACTGAATATATGTACTTTATAAGCTTTAAGTCCTAAATGCATGCGTTTAGACCAAATAGGAATTTTTTTCTTATCAGTTATCAATTTTTCACGGCTCTCTTCAATGCGTTCTTGCACAAAATGAAATATGTTTAAAGCCATAGTTTCACTGAGGACAAATTAAGTAATGTATAATAAAACATCTAAAGGAAATAGTAAAGAGAAATATTACCTAACTAATTTAATTTCAAATCTGTAATTGCGATTAAATTCCATGAAAAATTGCATTGCCCAAAAATAGTATGACTCATCATTAGGCTGACCTTTTGAACGTACCAACATTTCCTAAAAAAAAAAATATATCATATCAAATTTAGTGTTTATATTATTTATATTATTAGTAAAAATAAAAAAAATCCTCACTCTGACATGTTTCATTAACATATTATACGCTCCATGTAAAAATTCAACACAGAACTCTTTTAAGAAGAGTCTAACACTAAACGCAGATTTCCGTTCTATACCAACATCTCTCAGGGGTAATCTATTACGAGGAGTCTTAAGAGGTTTCTGAAAAAATTTAATAAAAATACATTAATAATTAAGCTTGCAGCTCACATACAATTGACATAAAGATACATTTAAGTAATAACAAACCTTGTAACGGTCAAAAGCTTTATTTATGTTAGATGCCATTGATGAAACAACCATTTCGTTATCACCAATTGATTTCATACCAGAAACAACAAATCGGCCACCAAATTTTGAATGACGTGATCCACTATACTTTTTAAGCTTATCCATTTTTTCTTTTCGTTCTTTATCCAACACTATTTTGAGTTCATGTTCATCCCTCTGTTTTTCAGTCTCAGTGCGATTGACTGATGCATTTGCAAGTTCTTTTGCTTTTTGATCTCGAAGCATAAGTGAAATAATCTATGACATTTTTAAAAGTAACCAATACAGGAAAACATACCATTAAATAATATATTTTCTTGTAGTTTATTAGAAAAAAATATATTGATATTGATTTAAATTCTTACTTCTAATGCATGTAAATAATACCGTTCTTCATTAACTGAACATGTTATATACATGATGATATCAATGAGTTGACTCTGATGCATTGCCCACAAAACCTAAATATTTTCAGTTATTAAATATTAGTTATAATAAAATAATAAGAAAGTTAGAATTAATTTACTTGATCATGTAAATTTGCATCATTGTCAGGTCTGCACTCAGCATCGTTATCTGCTGGCACATGTAGTATATTGCGGACTAAAATGAGAAGTCTCACTGTGGAAAGTACTTTTTCTTCTCCCTTCTCATGGTACTCCTGCAATAAAAGTAATATATATGTTAGTGAAGTATTAATTGGTGATATTTCATGAAATACCTAGCTATTACATACATTAACCAAATCAATTCGATAAAGCATGTAATATTAAATTTAACTAGGTATTTTATGAATTCCCTGACATTGCTCAGTTATAGTTTGTATATTAGATTTCGTTAAGATAAGGCGAGATTACATTTATATAAGGGATGAATAAATCAAACCCAACGTCACAGTCAATTTATTATTTTCATTGTGGTAGAACTCCAACTATATAATATATTTGTTTTTTGTCCAGTTGTTTGCAATACACCATAGTTATATGTTTAACGCACTGTATAGCTGCAGTAGGTATCTACCATGTTTTAATGTTTTGATAGTTTTTTTTTAAAGTTTGTTTTATGTAGATGAAATAATAATTCTTTTGAAACAAAAACTTGATGAAGCAATTGAAAAACGTTAGTGCAAAAATAATAGTACTATTTTATCTAGTAAAAAATATTTGAATATGGTATCTAACGTGTGTTATTAGATATTTTTTGTTTATTAGGTGCGCCCGCTGTTCAATAGCATCAATTATCTGACAATAGCAGGGCATTTTGTAATGAAGTAATTAATTCATTGCGTGAGATGTGGCCCGATTTAAATATCGTTCATAAGAAACCCCGGCATAGTCAGTTGCAGTCGTTGCAGGGTAGTGTTGAAAGAGCCAACCAACCAAGATATTGATAATATATTAACAACTTGGATGCAAGATAATAATACCAACAAATAGAGTAAAGGGCTCAGATTTGTTCAATTTATAAAAAATAAAGCCTATAATTTTGGAATTAAAGAAGCCCATACAATGTGATGTTTGGAACTGACCCTTATATTGGCCTATTGTCAAGTATATAGCCACACACTATATTACAAGAAATACCATCAACCAAAAATAGCAAACAAAGAGAAGAACGACAAAATGCACGAGACAACATAGAAATAATAAAAAAAAAAAAATGAAGAATTTATCAAATGTTAAATTTCCAGAAGCAAAAGAAGATTCAACAGTTCAAATTAAAATTCTTGATGTTGATAGAGGGAAGGGATACCCTCGATCGGTAATTGCTGTAGTTCTCAAAATTACTGATTTTAGAGATTCTATCAACTTGGATGTAAAAGTTGTACGTATAAGATTTATTAATTTTTTTTTAATTTATACATTTAAATTTTAAATAATACCTTAATTTATATATGTATTAACAATAGTAACAATAACCAGCTATATGCACGTTCCCAATTCACTTTGTATTTCAAAAACCTTGTATTATTAAGTGATGTTCCTCAAGAAAAATAAATTTCTCTACGATCTACAGTTACAAAACAATCAGTTGGAAATGGACAGTTTTTTTAAATATGCTTCTATCACTAATTGCACCAGTAATCGATGTATATGTACAGTGTAAGAATGGTGTTTTGTACAATTCATAATGTCATCAAAATCAATTGTGTACTAATTTTGATAAATAGTGTAGATAATATGATTGTAATGTAATGTAAAAAAATTGTAAACAAAAATGTATATATTATGACCAAGATGGCTCCAAAATCAATCTTGTATAAAATATATTTTTTTAGAATGATTATTCATTTTTATAATTTATTATAATTTTTTTAGAATAATTTATAATAGTTATCATATTCATTTATCCACTTTAACAATTCATAATCTGAAATTTTATATTATAACTAGTTATTATATGCATTTTTTAGATAAAGTATTTATATTAATTTGAATGTAAACACTTAAACTAAAACATTATGTTAAATTATAAAATAACTGGTTTGATACTTTAATGGTAACATAATACACACAATTTAATAATATTAAATTTAATAAGTATTTATGAAAGTTATACATACTGCCTGTATGACCTCTGCCAATTTATTCACTATTACATTCCAGACATTGATGTCTGTAAATGCTCGTTTGTATTTTTGTAAGTGCAACACCATTTGCAAGTAATATTGGCTTTGTGTTTTCTCAGTGGGTGGCTGTTCATTATATATCAACAATGCGGGCGTTGTAAGGTTAACTAGCAGCCGTATGATCAAATCAAACAATTCTAAATTATTTGAGTATTCAACGAGTATTGGCAACAAATCGGTCTCCACAATATTCGCTGTTCCAAGATGGCGACGGATTTCATGGTCATCACCATCGCGTCTCAAAAACTTGATTAGATCACGAACAGCCTCTGCAATAAATTACAACAGTACAAATTGAAAGAGTAAAAAATACATTTATTTATAAGATGTAATCATGTAATTACCGGAACATTGTGGATCAATGCAATACTTTTCAGGACCTGCACATCCTAATGAATTGCAAGTAGCAGTCAGTTCTGCATGAATTAATGCCATTACATTTAGTGAACTAGAAAAAAAACTATTTATTAACCAAATTAAGTATTTACAAAAGGAATAAAAATAACAATGAGTCATTTTTAAACATAATAAGCAAATGTGAGAACCAGGAGTATAGCCAGGATTTTTAAAGAGAAGTGGTTTTTGGATTATCTTGCGAAAAGGTGTTTTAACAACAAAGTCTCCGTGCTACACGCCTAATGAGGACAAACTTTTTTATGTCAACTACCTATACAACTAAAATATGAATACTTACGATACAAAAATTAAAGCATAACTAGTGTATAATTGAAACCTTATTATAGATAAGTATAAACGTTTAAGTAAAATTTATGAAAGTGAACTATACGTTATATATGATTAATATAATAAATAACAATGAAGGGCTAAGACAAATGAGTAAAGAAAATTATTTTCAAAATGCAATATGGAATTATGGACTGTTTAATACTTATCATTTATCATAGTAGATAATATAATAAGCAAATAATGAAAACCGCGCCAAAATATGACTGATGTGACCAACGTAACGGCGACAATAATGGAATAGCGCATCGGGCAGGCCTCTGGCAGTTCGGCCTCCAAGATAATAGCCAGATTTTTTTTTATAGAATTCTCATGAATTAAACGTATAAGTGGGGACCGAACGAAAATGCAAATAATATACTAATTTTGAATCATGACAATTCTGGCTATCTCCTAATATGCGGTCTACTTCCGTTTTGTTTTTGTATACTATCACAGAAGTACAAAACTATCTAATATCCATAAATATGAGTATAGTATACCTATATGGCTATATATATATATATGAGTATATTATGATTTAAATTCGAAGATCTAAACAAAGATATTTATTTAAAATGTTTAAAAAATAAATTATTAAATAAATTATGTTTTTTAAAGCGATTTAAAACAGTTAAGAGTATTTTTCTTTTGTGAATAGATTTGATAACGTGTATGCATTAATCGATTGTATTACATTATTTTAATAATAATAATTGATATTATCAGTGGCGTATATACAGTTAGTAGAGTCTCACTTATCCCAACAATTTGTATTTCGTACTTTAGTACTTAATTTATATATACCTACATTGTAGTGGTTATTATTTATTTCACAATAATTTATATTATTTATAACCAAATTAATGTTTGCATTATCGTAATATCGTAAGTCGTCGACGAATAAATCTATAATAAAACCATTAATCATTTTTACACTGTCTTATGATTAGACTCTAATCGTGTCTTGGGAAATTTGAAATACCGTATTGTTAGTAATATAGAATTTGATATGAAGATATTCTTTAAGTGACCTAAAATTACTTATTACCTTTTAATAAAATTTTTGAATTTGGATCATACACAACAGTATTAAATGTTTTAATAGCAACAACCAACAGTCAACACTATATTATTATATTCAGACGATTTAAGTTCAGTTTGTAATAGATAACCATTAAAATTCAATAGTTATTGGGAAATTGCTTACTTCATCATTAAATTTGTTAATATAGGAATCCTACAGGAATGCCATGTCCGGGACATCAAGGTGATATTTACGCATGTTAGGTTTTACTTCACCTACTAAGTGCCATAACATATTATTTTTTATATAATGTGTCATAGGTATACGTAAATATCAGCTAAATCGCGCAATAGCAAGTACAAATGTATACCTAATCGATAGTTGTCAATTTGTTATACAAACATGATAAGTTGCGAGTTTTGTTCTAGACGTATCGCTTGTTTTATAGTGTATTTTTTGGTCATACATGTGTCGGATTTGTTATTCAAAAAAATATTATATGTCTAAAAATTTTAAAATATTCTATAAAATATATAAAAGAATCTGGAGATGTATTTGTTTTGTATAGGTAATGGGTATCTACTATCTGTTATTATTTACCAATAAATAATAATTGCTTAAAAATATGAGTTTTTCTGTGGAAATGTATATTATTTATGATATCTGATTATGGAGGTAATTTATGTCGCATTTGTTATCAATGTTATCATATATTTATCTCGTGTTTTCGTTTCCCGCCAAATGGTACAATCGTGCTAAACAATAGTAATGATAAAAACAGCAAACTTTATTGGATTTTGGATATATTTTCAGTTTTGTATTCCATCTGTCAGGTCAGTCTGCAGTCTTAAATTTTCATATTGTGTTTTAGCAATTAATCGGTGAAATAAATTACTTGGACGGTAATCGATTTGTAAGTATTTTTTGTTTATTATTATGACAAGAGGTTATGTATGTAATTTTTTAATATTTTGTCAATCTACTCTACAGTGCAGTTAATATTTCACTGGTACTGTAGTGAAGATCGGCGATATTTATGTCTTTAGATATAAGTACTGTCCAAATACTTGGAATATCTGTTCTGTAACTCCTAATATTAAATCAGGTCTCCTCTCCAATGTTGCTTATTACAATTGTGTCCATTTCTCTCTTACCTCATTTTTCTAAGATATTGATAGCCCTTACAAAGATAAAAATAAGTCTAAATTACCTAAAAAATTATCAACAACACAGTCATTAGTTGAAAAATGTCACCGTTACAAGTAGTGTCATTTTCGCAACTAACTAAATATTTTTAACAATCCCAATTCAAAATTATTATATTCATGGCTACCTGTACCTCTATCATCTTGCAGTTGTTAAAATATATTTAAATAATTGTATTGTTTTTAGAATACTAATAAAATGAGTAAAATGTATATAATTTCTTAACTAAGATGATGGTTCAACTTCTTATGTACATTAATACTTTTATTATATTTACAGTCATCAAAAAAATTAAAATATTCTATTTTATTAAAAACACTAACGTTACTATCACCTTATATATGATAAGTGTCTGAGTTAACCAAAACAAGTTTTAGTGTAGAACATTTAATATTTTTGAAGAGATAAAGGATGAAATAATCTAGACAAAACTAGTCAATATGAATATATTATGGTTTTTCATCTGACATAAAAACCGTTAATCTACACCGTACTAATTGTAAACGCTATTATTAAAATTAATAAATTCTTTTTTTTTTAATGAAAGGTTTATCTGTTTGATAATGAATTTTACACCAAGTAGAAAAAGTGTAGCTTTAGAACATAAAAAAGCCTCTTGCGATCATGATTTACAACTTTATCGCGAAGTTCCCGATATTAATATTAATTTGGACGAGTTTGAAGAATGGGCAGTTGAAAGACTAAAAGGTAAGATAAAAATAAATTAGATATAAAGTTAATATTGTTATGTTTTTAAGTTTAAAATACTAATTTATGTTTAATGAGCTATTTTCATTATTATGTTTAGTTTTACAAATATTGGAACAATTAAGTTTGAAAGGAAACACAAATAATTATGAGGATTTCACTAAATCCGTAGTTCAAGAAATAAAGAAAGAAGGATTAAAACACATGTATAAATTGGTATGTATTTAATACTTAGAAGGGGAAAATAATGAATTCTAACTAATTATTTAAAATATTATTCTTGAAGAAAATTGTTAAGGGGCCTCGCTACGGTTATTATTTAAGCGACAACATTTAGGCAATTCATAATCTCGTCTTAGCCGCTCGAGATCTATGTGTTAGTTGCAAATGACTATTAGTAAGTGAAATGTGATGCGGGTACCGACTAGAGTATGTGCATGCACATGTCAATAACTCGATAACAATAAAAATTCACTATACAAATTTTACGACAACTTATTGATTTGACAAAATTAAAGTCAGTTAACTTTGTCTGATATTAGTTTCCGGTTTTAATTTTAATTTTAAATTTAATATTATGATTTGAAAAAAATCATATTTTCAAGTTTTTATTACCACTTTATTAAAATATAAGATTTAATTGTTACAAAGTATTCCGTACGATCTATAGACAATTTCTGCCGAGTTCAGAATTTTTTTCAGAATCAAAATCGGACATATTTAACTAATATTAATTTTGTCAAAACTTTACGTATTTTGAGCTCAAATTGACGACAGTAGTGAGGTCCCTTAAGTATTTTTTTTAAAAATATAAGGATTTAATATTTTACATTCTTTATGTTTGTGGTTTGAAAATTATTAATACCTTTTATTTAGTCTGTATTTCTATTAATTGTTTATTTTTAAAATATGAAAATGTGTATTATTTATATTTAAAGTCTAATGTAATCATAATTTTTTTTGTATAGATAAATGGTGGCATTTATAAGGATTACAATGAAAACTGTGATGCGAGAAAAAGAGATCTATGTTCACATTTTATTCTCCGACTAATTTATTGTAAAAGTGATGAGTTACGGAAATGGTTTATCAACAGAGAAATAGAATTGTTCAAATTACGTTGGTCACTTCTTTCAAAAAGCGACAAACTAAAATTTCTATCAACCAACAACACTAATTATTCAGCAGTAAGTAATTAAAAAAAAAAATTAATGTATTTTAGAAAGAAAATGAAATAATTTAGTACAGTAAAACTTCTGTTAACGGTCACCTTTAGATGGTCAATTCTATGTAACGGTAAATTTTTTTGGTTCTTAACTGTTACGAGAAAAATACATTAATACCTCTATATAGTAGGCACTCTAAATAACGGTCAAATTATAAGATAAATTAATAGAAAATATATATAAATGCATGGTTTTGGCCCAAATTATTTATGGTGGTTTATAATTATTTTATTGAACTTTAACAATAATACTATGAATAATACTACGGGTATGCTGAACAATTAGTTAATAGCTTGCCAACTTATATACAAGGTGATAGCAACACTTTTTTTCGATCGACCAAAATTTGAACACTGTAAAAGATAGCAGTGATATGAAGTCATTCATCACTAGGGATAATGACATAACCGAGGAAGCTGAAGAGACTAAACAACCTGTGTGCAATGTATTAAATTATTTAAAGGTTGTTAATCAAACAAAACAATTAGCTCTTTTTACTCTTCAAAAAGGTGATGTAGATAGTTTTAATTTATTAAGATAAGCAGAATTTCATTTTGAAAAAAAATTGTTTTGATAATAAAAATTTAGAACAAACTAATATTATTCAATATTTTTAATTTTAATATATATACATATGCATATGTTTATAATATACACAGCATTACATTTTAAATTGTATATATATTTACATCACAATTCACAATGAAAACTGTGACAGAAGAAGCTGTAGATTTCTACAAACGCTTTCATAATCGCCTACAAACCCACCAAAATCTATTGATAAAGAGCCTCTACACTCAAACCATACCGGGAAACCCTCGGCGTCGTCTAAAAAGGAACTGGTGCCGTGACTTGTTATAACTATTCAAACATCTGTTTAATTATATTATGTACTTATGTGAATTTAATATTACACAATACATACTATATTATATTGAAAATTTTTTATAAAATAAAATAAATAAATTACCTATTAAATATTACGTATATTCTGTAAACAGTTGTCTTTATTTTAGATTTATTGTTATTTAACTTTGTTTATATCATGTTACTTATAAATCATCTGTAGGTTAGCGAAGAAGAACATCAAATGATGGTTGATAGCATGGGCTCTTTTGCTACAACTGGAAACAATAATGAGTATTTTAAAGTTCGCTGGACACAAGTATTGGATTTAGTTCGTAATAGAAAAGTTTACCTCTGTGATGGATTTGCTTATGTCATACAAACTGATGTTATTTCCGGTGTTTGTCAAACATTTCGGTCAGAACTTTCTCAAGAATTAGTAGTAAGTTTTTATTTACAATTTAAGTAATTGTTTATATAATGTTATATTAAATATATAATTTTTATTAAAATTTTTCAATTAAACTATATTTAAATGTCTAATTATATTAATATTATATTTTTAGAAATGTTTTCAAAAATTCAGTGTTATTAGTGAAGATGAACGATTTGGTGCTTTTATAAAATATTTACATCAATCCTACATGGGTAAAAATTACTCTGTTACAGAAAATATGTCTACTTTATCTATTAACACTATTGATCATGTAAGTATTATTTCAAGTTAATTATTAAGTCATATGGTATCTGCATAATTATTATATTGAATAATAGGTTTTATTTCATATTTCCCACTTAAGATAAAACAGTGATAGTATATAATTTTCATATTTTTTGTATTGTTACGTTTTGTAGATTGGTTTATTTTCATTTTGGCAAACCCATTTTTTTAATGTAGGCATGCAACAGACTCATAAGTTATAAAGTTTAATTTATACAAGGCACAAATACCGATTAGCAATAAGATATAATTTATTTATATTCTAAATAGGAATAGTCTCAATTAGCTGAGTACAATATGATTATTTAATTGTGATTATTTTTTAAGCCTATTCCTCCAATAATATTACCAAATTATCATGTTATTGTTTCTGATACTTGCCTTATAATGATAGTAACTATAAAACATTGATCATCTTTATTCTTTGTTACTATGTACTAGAGATCAGAGCGGGTCGTTTTTTTTCGGCCCGATCCAGCCCAAAACTTTAATTTATAAACTGTCGCCGTCCAGGCCCGAGCCGTATTTTATTTTTTAAGTCTAACTCAACCAGGCCTGTTTGTAATTTTTGTTTCAAAGTCCAACCCAACCATGCCTGTTTGTTTATAAAAATATACATCAACTTCATTTCATTTCAGTATTGACGTAGTAGACAAAAACATTTAATTAAGATAATAAATATATTACAAAGAAAAATATATAAATATATTTTATTAAAATTGAAATATATTTTTAAAGCTGTCAATTTCTTATTTAACTTATATAATAATAGAATAGAATTAAAATAATAAACTTATAATAATTATATTTTCTTTTTGTAAAAATCATTTAAAAACAAAAAGGAGTCTATAGTATTACCTTTGATTTGTGTTCTTCTTTCTTCAATAACTCTTCCTGATGTGCTGAAATATCTCTCACTTACAGCACTACTAGCAGGGATCGCTAAAATTCTTGATGCAAGTTTAGCCATTAGAGGAATTAAATTAATTAGTTTTATTTTTTGACGAGCCCGTACCGATGAATAATATTACAATCCCGCCCATAACTAACCCGTAATATTTTTAAATTATGGCCTGGCCTAATTAATTCCAAACAAGGGAATATGAGAGGATTTTGATATTAATAGTATAAGACAAGACACTAAATTACGCTGAATATATTATAACATACATTTAAATTTTAAATTCAATGTTTATATAATATATTTTACTTTTCTGATGACCTAGTTGCAATATACATCAGAAGCAATTAAATGAGACTGGTTTTGACTTATGTAGTAGGGTGAAGGATTATCATTGTAAGTTTTGTAATTAATCAAAAATATTTATACTTATATGATGAGACTGATAATACAAAACAATTATTGTAAGATAAAACTTAGGTCTAGGATATAATGGTGTGCAACACTAAATAATTTATATTTAAAATTATACATTTTTGTGTTAATTATCAATACAATATTACAGATTTCAATGCTATATTTTTTTGTCATGCTATAAATTAAAAATTAATTTTAATTGTGTGCAAAAAAAAATTATAATGCTTAAATCATGTTTACATTTTTTATTATTATTTTATTGTTGAGATATCTGTTATTGGTTCTTGTAATAGAATGAAATTTGGTTTCAAAAAAAATCTATAGTTAATTAACTTTTCTTTTTAACTCTGCCCCTTGTAACTTGTCCTCGTTATTGATGAAGTTAAATTTTTTTCTGTGTAATAGTTTGCTGATTCTGTTTTGAAAATAATACATTAAAAAAAATGCTATATGTATATTATTTTTTAATATTGTGGTGATCATCAGTTTTTTAATTTATATGAGTAGGTAATAACTAATAATTAGTGAAATTTTAAAATTAAATACATACATAGGTAAAAGTATTTTTCAGTATTAAAATTTTTTTTTTTTTAATACCATTTTTTAACTCTATGGTTACATTCATCATATATTTTATACATTCATATACTTAGGTATTGGATTAGAATAATATTATGTATTTTGTTCTTTTAATATAAATTATATATATTAATTCATATTACTCATAACTCATAAGTAATACACAATCATATAATTTTGGAATTATTAAAAATGGATACATTCATTATTTTTTTTTTTTTTGGAAAAATGTCATTACAATATTTAAATTTACATCTTACATTTTGCACAATTAAAAATTAATATATTTGAATAATGGTTAACAATAGTATCTTTGTAGTTTAAACACAGTTTCGTAACTACATGGTTGCATAGGTGTGCATTGCACTGGGGCCCGGGGCTTAGAAGATCCAAAAGGGGGCCCTAGAATTTTAATATTTTGTTTAAAATATATTAAAATTGTATATGTTGTTAATAATTTTAAACTATTTTATAATAAATAATATACTACGATAAAACCATAAAATTTTATATTACGAAGAGTATAAAAATAAATTGTCCATGAAACAGGTAGAAATATTGTCATTAGAACATATTATATCATTTATCGGCTTATCGTAAATATCTTGATTGATGGTTATACGTTTTGACCGTTTTGTATAATGTTAGTATATTATAGGAATTTAATATTATATTATTGTACAGTTTATTGCGGAATCCCATACCAATGATACTACGGTACATTATGTTTGTGATATTACTTGTAAGACGTGAGTTGTGTTAATTAATAATAATAATATTTTAAAAATTTTTTGTTTTACAATTAATTATTAAAAATATTGTAAGTATAATTATTTAATATAATTATAATTTATAAGTAGTTTATTTTAGTCATAATATTTACGTATTTATTGCAATAACCGTTTTTGAAATTACCTACAATTATTTCATATTATAATTTAAATATAAATTGTGCGTACAAAATTATAAATATTTATTGTAGGTATTATATTTTAGACTAAAAATGTTGAGCAGTACTAGTGGGGCAGCTAAAAAACGAAAACAAAAAGAAATTGCGGATCAAATGCTAAACTTCCTAAAATTACAAATTTTTTAGTTGCGCAAAATATAAATAACCCGTGTAAAAATTCTGAAAATACTACAAATGAAACTACAATTACTTGTGTGAAAGAAGTAGAAATAGATATACCCTTAACATCTGATTCTCAGTCGTATATTTTAGAAAATACTGATTTAGGTAATTTTCAAGATACAATATTAACTGATGATTTGAAAAAAAAATATAATATTTTCTCAATCATGTAGACCTATGGGTCCTTTTCCTCGAGATCCACTACAAAATAACAGACAATTTTCTAAAAATTATTATTAAAGACAAACCAAACATGGCTGTATTGAACGTTTTTGGCTTTGTTACTCGTTAAAATTAGATGCTGTTTATTGTGAACCTTGTTGGCTTTTTTCGAACATAAAACAAGATCAGTGGTGTAATCAAGGTATTCGTGATTGGCAACATTTGACACAAAAAATTACAATGCATGAAAATTCAAACTCACATTTAACATCTTGCTTTGAATACGAGCAATGGAAACAAAATAAAACTATCGATAAAAATACAGAAGCACAACATAGATATGAATCAAACTTTTGGGCCCAAATTTTAGAAAGACTTTTTAATATAACTCTAGCTTTATTCAAAAATTCATTAGCATTTCGAGGACATTGTGAGGCTTTAATTGAAACATACAATGGAAATTTTTTGAATTATATATATTATAATACATAATATAATTATACATTTTTTATATATATATACGTGTAATTGTCTAATTTTATTCATATAACAATTTTTAGGTGCCATAAAATAATATTGCACATGGGCTAGAATTTTATAATTACGCCACTGTTTAAACATAAATGATATTTTTTAATAAATATTTACTATTGCTAGTAATGTAAATACCATTATTAAAATAACTGTATTTACATAAATTATTTTTGATTCTTGTTTCCTCACTAACCTACAGCGTGTTGTCAATTGCCATGATTATTTTATAATCCAATTTACTTATATTATCTATATGTCTCAGAACATCCTCCCTTTATATTTTATTATAGTATAATATTATTATATACACTTGTATGTATTTTAAATTATAGTTTATATTCTCTTCTGTATTATCTAGGGTTTGATATAATAATATTACTTTTTTTTAATATGTATTGTGACGCCTTTGGTGTACATAATATACTATACTAATTTCTATTTGATCATTTAAACCAGTTTAGATTTATACCTGTAGTTTAGATCTTTTATATAAATGTTATTTAAGGATTTCAATTCGATCTTAAACGTTATACTTTTAATGATCTATTAATTACTTTGCTTGGTCCTGTAAATATAATGATATTATAATTAATTTTTCTTGCCCAATTGGATTGTTTTAAAAATTATGTTTAAATATATTAAAATATCAAATTTGTCCTCAGTAATTTTGCTGGGTATATGTATATTTATAATTTCTTTAATAACAACTTACTACTTTTTTTTAGTCATCTAAATATTTGTGTTGTGTTAAATATCTGAAACAAATGTATAATAAAAATAAAAATATGGAGGTTAACAATATAGACAAAATATACTCGTATGACTAATTGTGTTTTGTTAAAAGAAAATTTTTACTATTTGAATCAGGTTTTACAAAAAAAAACAGTAGTTTAATATTTTTTCATTATGTTGTATGGTTGTAACTAAAAAACATTTTCTATTTTTGGTACAGTGTATCAATGATAGATTTATAATAAACAGGGAAGTTTGATATTAATAATATTAAACTCTTGTTACTGTTTTACTCTGTTATACCTAATATAATTTAATGTTTATTGATATAAAATGTTTATATAACATATTTTATTTTACTGTTAACTTAGTAGCAATATATGGAGTGGACGACGAAACAAGACTAATTTCGGTACACATATATGTAGTAGGCCGAAAGCTTATTAATATACATTTTGTTAATTTCTCAAAAATAGTTATATCTATAAGGTGGGATTCCGTGGTATTACAGAACAAACTAAAAATGATACATGATGCATTTGTGTTATAATATATGTTTAATATTCATTAATTTAAAATAAATACTGTAAAAATATGTAATTATCCATTTTTTTGTTTTTGAAATTTTAAAAATTAGTCTGCCAAGTCATTTCCTCTATGTATGAAACGGCTGCATGTAGTTTTGAGGAGTGAACATCATTTGAAACATCAAGCTCGCCAACAGTATGGCTTATTTTTAAAAGGAGCAGGATTACCGCTTGAACAAGCTTTGATATTATGGAGATCAGAATTTACTAAGAAAATGGATGCAGATAAAGTAAAGATGACTTGATTTGTATTTATTATTAATGTTAATTAATGTTTTTATGATTTTTTCAATTTAGTTTGATAAACAATATAGTTATAATATAAGACATAATTATGGCAAAGAAGGAAAAAAAGTAAACTACACACCTTACAGTTGTATGAAAATAATTATGGGCGCAGTGGGTTTGGATGAATATCACGGTTGCCCATACAAACATACCAATAGTCAAGCTTTAAAACAATTACTTGAGACTTCTAATATTTCAACTCAAAGTATGAGTATTTTTAGTAATAATATAACTGTAAATTAAAAAAGATTATTAACTAATATTAACATTTTTGTTTTAAGGTGTTCAAGAAATTTTAAATCTGTCTCAAAATGGACATTATCAAATCGCTTGTACAAAATATTTTGAGGCACATAATGGGGTATCGCCTTCTTGCACAGCTATTAACCATCCAAACCAATTCTTTGAAGAAAGTCAAAAATTAAAAGGAATTAACAATGGATTTTACAATAATTGTAAGTTTTTTAATTTATTTAAATACATTTCAAGTTAATTCTAATATACATACTGTTATGTTAACAGCTCGTTTAAATGATTCATCAATGATAGATGATATTGACAATACAGAATTTGATCAAACAATAGTCGATTTTGTTGATAAAATGGATTATGATTAACATGTAAAACAAAAAATGTAATTAACATTTGTACAATAATATAATAATTTTTTTATCATTACTATTTTAATTTTAAGTATTACTATTAATGAGTCATTTATTGAATTGTAATAATTTTTTTTTTTTTTTACTTAACATTAGCAATTATAAATAAGTATTTGTACAACATATCGTTTTACATTTAATAAAAAATTTTATCTGATAGATTACTAGCCAGTTAAAATAATTTATATATGTAACATAAATACTACTAATATGGCTTATTGTGTGCAATTAAATCTATTAGATCTTAATATTTAAAAATAATGAATGATATTTTACAAATTTTGAAAAACTTATAGAAAGTAGCAGTGCATTTTATTATATAAAATGTTTAATTATGTAAGGTAGCTTAAAATGAAAAAGCTCAAAAGTATAGTAAATATAAAAGGTTTAGGTTATTGTTATAATAGGGAACAAATTTTTTTTTTTAATTTATCAGTAAATATAATGAATTGAACTAGTATGTCTATTTCTTTAGTTAATTTAAACATAATATATTGACAAGTATAAAAAAGTTATAAAAATTTCTTAACAATAAAAAAAACAATAGAACAATTTTAATTTTAACAAAGTGTTAACATTTTAAAAGGTATTTAAATGGATTGTGTAATAAGTATTAAAAATATTTTCAGGATACAAATGTAATTTTTCTATTTATTTAACAAAATTCAACTTAACTATAATTAATAATTTTATACAGTGGTGCAACAGACAATATGCAGGGGTATCTAAAATTGCCAATCGTTCTATATTTATTTAATTTGTTCCAAGTTTAACAACGCTTTGAAATTAGAGTAAAAGATTAATTATAAAGTCAATATAATTTGTTAGTTAAAACATTTTCATTAAGTCATGGTAAGTATAATAATTATGTATAAAAAAATTATTCTAAATTCTGCAATTTGAAAGTTGGCAACCCTAGGGCCACTGCCAAAGCCTCAGCATTCTATGGCTGGAACTGAGGAGAGTATATCCCAAAGATTATTTATGAGTACACCACTGGTTTTATAAATACTTAATCTTAATTATTATAATTATTCACTTTCATAGCCTGCAGCATAGTCTTCAATAACAGGATCAAAGTCCAATGATGTAAAAAATTTCCACTCCATATTTATGAGTAATAATGATTTATAGATTTCTTCGTTCCTTATTGATCCCATGGAAGTTTTAACTTTTTTCAATACTGAAAAAGATTGTTGAGTAGGACAATTGGTAGCTGGAATGCATAGTACCATTTTTATTACTTTTAAAAGTTGTGAAAAATGTTCCTTAAATCCGTTTCGTCTTATAAAAGTACTAACTCCCTTAATAGAAGAAGGATAATCATTATTTCTTGATAAATGTCTTACGAAAAGTTGTCTTAAGTCCATGCATTCGGCATCAATGTGGAATGTTAGTTCATCGTACATTTGTAGTAGATTTTCAAGATTCTGAATTAATTCAGTGTTTGTTATTTCTGGCATTTTATTCAAAAAATTAAATTTCAACGCTAAATCTTCATAAATAATTTTTCTATAATGAAATTCAGATTGTATTTTATCTATTATTGAAAAGTAAGTGTTGATTTTAAATTTATCAGCATCATATACATAATTAACAGGAAATCTCATTTGTGGTTCTTCTATATAATTCTGATTATTGAAATGTAGAATATTAGATTTTTGAAATGCACGAGTCTTATAATTCAGAAACTTTTCATCGGTTCGAAAATCATTTAAATGGTTTACTAATAATTGATAAACCTCTAAAATCTCATAGAAATCAATTTCAGTAGACACATGAAAATGTAACCTATCTTCATATCTTGAAAACTGTTCCGTAATTTCTTCCCAAAACATTGTTAAGATACATGTTTCCAATCGTTTAACCTTCACCAAAAGTACATAAGCTTGGATACGAACTTTTTCAGGAAAAGACATGTTTTCAGAAATTTGAAACAATGCATTTACAATTGTTGACCAATTTCCATTAAGATATCGACTCACTCTTTGTTTTGTTA
Source organism: Rhopalosiphum padi (assembly GCF_020882245.1). Classification (NCBI taxonomy): domain Eukaryota; kingdom Metazoa; phylum Arthropoda; class Insecta; order Hemiptera; family Aphididae; genus Rhopalosiphum; species Rhopalosiphum padi. The sequence continues at coordinate 45,630,083 of NC_083599.1, forward strand.
AATTTTGAATATCACACAGATTTGTCAACAAAAATTGTATTTGATCCCACTGATATTTAAAAGTCAATAAAAAGTTAAATAGTTCATCAATTGTTGTAATAAATGTATTGCCTTCATAGATAGTAGATACTGCCTTACTCATAACTGATCTTAAAGAATCCGATGAACATGGTATAATTTTAGCAAATTTGTTAATTGCTTTTAGACTAGACTTTAAATCAGAAATTTGTGTTGGTAAGTTACTATCAACATCATATGATAATCCCATAAAACCTTTTTGGTTCAGATTATATTTGTCAAGTACCATATGGAGTATATCCATTATCTGTGAAGTATTATCTGCTCTTTTATTTATAGTTTCCAGAAAACGTTTTACTGGTATACCATAATCATCAACATACCGAATAAAAATTGCTGATTCATCAATGTCTGGCAAAGAATCAATAGATAGTGAAAAAATATCTGCATGCATAATAAGTTCTATTCCAATTTGAGTCTTAATTTCTTTTGCTATTAAAATAATTAATTTCTCATATCGTCTAAATGAAAGTTTAGGTGTAGCCATAAATTGACCTAGACGACAATAGTCAATTTGTACTGGAGATGATCTATGTGAACCAACAATATACTTAATTGTAAGAGCATCATTAGGGAAATTATCAGGTGGCCCGGACTTTAAAATTTCAAGCACACCACTAAAAACATTAAACAAATATTTTCGTTTTGAATTGTTCCTTTTTCTTTTCCTTCTTTGATCCATTGCTGGTAATTTTTCAGACAAATTTTTTAATTTTCCAACAATATATTTTTATTGGTTTTCTTAACCAATTACTATTGGTTAGTTCTAAAAAAAATAAAAAAAAATATATAATATTTAGTATTGTTGAAGAAATTAAAATTAAATCACTTAATAATTTGTATTGAAAATTCATAATATCTAAACAAACAATTTTTATACAACACATTCAAATTAGCTAATTAAATGATTTTTAATACATTTTTACCTAGAATGTATCAAAAAGTTTTTTTAAAAATTTTTATCATTATTTAGAATTTAGACTTAAATACCTAGGGAAATAAAAAAAAAAATGAAACGAAATACCAACATTTAAAAAGAAAAAATAATATTATTTGAAAATTGTGGTATTATACTTGCAGGACACAGTTTAAAACCCCTATGGGCAGATAATAGATATAATATCTCTGATTTGATCTGATCATGGCTTTTCAACAAATAAATTGCCATTTAATTAAAGTGATTAGTACATAATAGTGTTAAAATATGGGTTTATCAAAACAATACAGTGTAAAATATTATATTTGTCATTATACCCATATATTAGGTATAATAACAAATTTAATTGTCCAATTTATAATTAATAATTTTCTAAACATGATAATCTACAACATAAGCTGAAATAAGGAGTATGCAAATATAAATAATTTGCTAAATATTTCAAATATACATTATATAGGTTAAGATTTTGAAATTGAATAACTAATATAATCTATAGGTTCTATGCAAATAAGACTATATTATATATTATATATATATATTTAATAAACCTTTATCATCTAAAGCTCAAGCAAATTTGTAACATTTAAGTATTATAAGTTATGTACTTGTGTATAATTAATAACTAATAAACAATTATTTTGTTTTATACAAGTACAGTTAATATTAATAAGAATAATAAGCAGAAGGTAAGTATCATTATTCATTAATTTATATTCCATTTTCCATTAAAATATTACCAATATTAGTTAGTTACATAGTAAACACAGGTAATTAAAGCATAACTATACAATATTTGAAACCAATTTATTAAATAAAATTATGTTTGAATTCATAAAAAAATGTTACTTTTCACAATTAATGTTCTTAAAGAGTATCTACATTTTTGTCAAGCTTTTAAGTTGCGCAGATGAAAAATGTTTTCATGGGTTTAATCTTTAATTTACGGTTAAAAGAAAATCTAAGAAATTGTTAACATTCAAATAAAAAAAAATATAAGCAGTTATCTATATTATGATGAAAAATATTAAAAAAATTCGGAAGCTATGAAGCACTATATTGGTATATAATAAACCAGGCGCGGATCTAGAATATATTAACGGGGTGGGGTGGGGGGAGGGGGCATGCCCTTCCTTAGATACGAGCCTGTAATATATGTATATTATATGAATGTGCAAAACCAAGAAGGTTCAGTCTTCATAATAATAATAACTAACAGTTTTAATTAAATAAAAAATGTAAACAAATTTTATTTTCAGTTAAAGAATGAAGAAGAATGAAGTGTTTTTAGTCTGTTATCATATTTTAGAGCCGGAATCATCAACTTCAATATTATATTTCTTAGTAGAAAAGTGAATAAAGTTAGATCAAAAATTGAAAATTCCAAAATTCTTTTTTTTAATTTTTAGGAAAAATAAAGAACGGGAACCTAAACAGATTTTCGACAAAATTAATTTCTTCATTTTGTTATAATTCAATATTCTAACTACAGAAACTTGAAATTTTTTCTCAAGTTTATTTGTTATAATTTTCTAAGTATTTTGTCTCTTCTTGAGAAATTCATAAACAATTGAAATTTTTAATTTTACTACAAGATCCCGTATAAATTGTTTTTATATACGTATAAAAATATTAAAAATACATAAGAAATGCATATTTTTAGATTCTGAACGGAGTGATGAATGTATTGATTTTACAATGATGTTTGTTTTTTTTTTTTTTTTTCGTCTGTCATCACTTTTTGGAGTAGTAATAATGCTTCGATTTTTGACTTCAGCAGCTCTTTGAAAAGGAAAATTCATCTAGTTGATAGGAACTTTGGGGGGTCAAAAATTAAAAATTTCCAATAGTTTTCAAAAGCGTCGGGAAAAACCCTGAAAAAATTACGGAAAAACGGGAATTTTTAGGCATAACCACTTTTTGACAAAATCGATTTTTTGATTTTGCTGTAACTAAAAAACGAATCATAGAATAATGAATGAAAATATATGAATATATTGACATTTTCAAAATATTTAGAATTTTTTTAAGCTACTTATAGACAATTGAAGTTTTTGACTTTTTTAAGTTTTTTTCTTAAAATGCCAATAAAATAAATTTGGCTATCCAAAAAATCTTTAAAATTTAATACAAGGTTTATTATAAGTTGTACTTATCGTAGTAAAAAAAAAATCAAAAATCGTTAGTCACAATTTTTGTTTATAATCATTTAAAGTTCAAATGTTTACAAAATATATTAAAATCACAAAAATTTGCAAATTCATAAAATTTTTGTGATTTATACTTAAGGTTCAAAAATCTAATACAAGGTTTTCCATAAGTTTTCCTTTAAGTGTTTGAAAAAAAAAATTTCAGCGTCAATATAGAAAACATTTTATGAGCGTATGAAATTTTATTTTTTACGAAATCACGTAAAATAACGATATATTACAATTTAAATATAAGTAATAATAATATAATATATCCAACTAATTATCATTGACTGACAAATCATCTCCGTTCAGAATCGTTTTTCGTATTCAATGATACCCGTCATTGCATTTAAATTTAACACATCCACACGACCAGTGACCTACTCTCCATCTCTACTATACCTACACCGGAGCGATACCCACTTTTTTCATATTGAAAAGGAGCAAATTTTTAGTTGTACAAATGTATTCTTTAGTCACACTTATAATATAGGTACATTTATATTCTACAAAACATTCTGGTATATTTGTAGGTACTATCTTTTATGGCTTATCATAATTATTATTTCTTATCGTCTGTTTATATATTATGTCTATATTTCATATCATTTTCCAGTTTTACATTCGTATTTGTATTTGAGTTTCAACTGTAAATTGTTTTCAAGAATTTTGTAATAAAAATGAAGTTTGTCTGTTAGTTTATGTTTTGATTGTTTCCATTTCAAAATTATTCAGTGTTGTCCTCCTTACGGTGTCTAGTAGTGACATTATATCGCTCTGTTATTTAACGGGTGGAGAGTAGGTCACTATAATGGATGTCATTAAATTTGAATGCGAAAAATGATTCTAAACGGAGATGATTTGTCAATCTAGGATATATTATATAATATATATTTAAATTGTAATATATATTATTTTTTTTTTGATACAAGTAATTTATTTTTCAAGTAGGATTTAGGACAGGTTGCATATAGATACCGTACTTAGTATCACAGATTATGCTAGTTTATTTATCTTATATATAAATACTATAGGTATACTAAATTATGCAAAGAAAATGCCAATCTTAACTACTGATGAAAGTTTGAAGTTTCTACGACTTATACTTTTTGAATAACAATACAAATATTTTAAATCGTTTTAAGATATATAGTTATTTTACGTGATTTCGTAAAAATTTAAATTTCATATGCTCATAAATTTTTACTCGCATTGAACGATCTTAGCAAAATGAAAATTTTTATGCATTGGTGGAAGGTGGAATTATCAACAATTATTGATTGATGACAATGTTTATAAAACAGATACCTAATACCTGCAAATAATATTGTGACTATCATTTATGACAAAACAGATAACAGAATTGTCACGCCAAGCTAATAGCATAGGTATATTCTTTAGTCTAACCTAAGCCTAATAAATTTAATTGTAAATAAATTGTAAGCTTAATAATTTTCTTTTTTTAAATAAGTACCTACTTATTTGTAAAATATTTTCTTAAAAATAATAATAAAATAAAATTTATAAAATTAATTATAAAAGATTTTTTAGTTAGCTATATGGAATATAATTATTAATATAATTAATAAATACAAATTGCGTTGAGGACAATTATAAAGGTTTCCTTTTTATAAAATATAGTCCATATTGTGTAATTAGTAATTACGTTAGGTTAGTGGAGAAATCGCGGTTCCATTAGGTACGTGAAATGAATGCAAACGTTGTCTATTTCGTGAAATGTACAATAACATGATATGGCTGCGACATATACGATATACTTACATAATTTTATAATCATCAGTATTATCCGATAGGGATAATTTTAGTTTCCTAGAATGTTTGAGAGCTTTATTTTCTTCGGACCTATTATTACAAGGTGGGGAACACGTACTACATTTATATACAGCAGTTAATGTGCATTGAGTTAGTCCGAGAGTTAGGTGCATATAAACGTATTTTGAATTCGCGTTAAACTGATGCGCATTTATTATTTAATTTGATTCGTCAAATCGAATTAACTTACTCCGGGATTATGAAATCCATGTAAACATTTTAATGCAAGTTAATATTTTAGGGGGAATTTTAAAATGTCAAATTATAATTATTTTGGTCATGGTCTTATGGAATACCATCATGTTTATTCGCATTAACTTATAATTTTATTCAACATATAATCTTGATATTTTAGGTGCATATAAACCCGCTCTCTAATGCGCATTAACTGCTGCATATAAACGTAGGTAGTAATGGTAAAATTCCGAACTTTTCTATACAAATAATTTAAAACATTTTTAAAATGTAATTGAAAGTTTAAAAGACGCATCGTATCAGTGATGTGGAAAACTGAAACAGCTTCAACAGAATAATTCAGTAAAATGTGGTTTAGCATTCATAAAATTACACTTATTTGAGTTAATTATTAATCTTACAAATTTTATTATAAATCTTTAACTCATTTTTAACCTCTATAACGACATAGATAGTAATCAAATAAAGATCAAAATAATTGATAAAAGATTTTATAATGAATGCTACGACACAAATGATCTTAATTAAAGTATAATAGTTCAAATATTTCAAATTTATTGTTTTGTCTCAATTATACAAATAAAAAAAAAAAAATCTTTAGGTTTAAATTGTGATAAAATGTATTTATTTTGAGATGATTCGAAATGATGATATTGAATCAAATATTTAATAAATATTTTATCAATAATATTTTATAATTCTATCAACAGTTAAAACAATTAAACAATTCATAATTTGACAGGCATTTCATTTATGTAGTAATGTCCTATGCGATTTATTAGTAATCCTTAAACCGAAAAAAATGTATTATGTATTACAGGGGCGGACTAGGAGTCCTCATTTTACATTTAAAAAAAAAAAAGGTGTGCAAGTGGGTATCGCTCTGCTGTATAGTAGAGATCGAGAGTTGGTCTCTATAATTGGTGTGTTAAATTTGTATGCAATGACAGTGACAGGTATAATTGTATACGAAAAACGATTCTGAACGGAGATGATTTGTCAGTCTAGGATAATTAGCAGGATATATTATATTATTACCTATATTTAAATTGTAATATATCGTAATTTTACGCGATTTCGTAAAAAATTAAATTTCATACGCTCATAAAATTATTTCTATATTGACGCTGGCATTTTTTTTTAGTTATTTGTAGAAAAACTTATGGAGAACCTTGTATTCGGATTTTTAACTTTTAACATATTTCGTAAACATTTGAACTTTAAATACTTATCAACAAAAATTGTGACTAACGATTTTTGATTTTTTTTTACTACAATAAGCACAACTTATAATAAATCTTGTACTAAATTTTAAAGATTTTTTGGATAGCACATTATTTGGATCCTAACCTTGGATAGTTATTTAAAAAAATAAAACTTAGAAAAATCGAAAATTTCAATTGTCTTTAAATAGCTTTAAAAAAAGTCAAAATATTTTGAAAATTTAATCATAAATAGATAATGCTAATATAAACATTTTGTGAAAATTTCAAGTATTTACAATGATTCGATTTTGAGTTACGGTAAAATAAAAAAAATCGATTTTATCAAAAACTGCTTATGCGTAAAAAATTCCGTTTTTCCGTTATTTTTTTAGGGTTTTTCCTGACGCTTTTGAAAACTACGGGAAATTTTTTACTTTCGGCCTCTCAAAGTACCAACAAGATTCAATTTCCTTTTCAAAGAAGTGCTGAAGTCACTGCAAAGCACTATTACTTCCCCAAAACGTGATGACAGACAAAAAAAAAAACATATTGTAAAATCAATACATTCATCACTTCGTTTAGAATCTAAAAGAGGAAACATGTTCATAATATATATATTATGTAGGTAACAAATAATGATTTATAATATAAGATTTATCATGCGTTATCCACATGACACTAAAACACTATATAACTAAGCATATAACACTGCAAGTACGATTTCTCGATTACCTATAGGCTATAACAAATATTATAATTCAGTATTTCAGTGGTAGGTACAACCGTTCATATGCTACCGTGCGCCACATGAATGATATGGGAGGGAAAATTTTGGTATTGCAAAACGACACTATTGCAACACCTGAAATTTGTTTGGTGTTGCAAATGTAACACTTGCAACACCCCAATTACGCCACTGCGTAGCACACAACTTCATCGCGCCAGTCAGGTAAAATTATTTTCAAATGATAAGCAGATAAGCTAGGTTGGTGACATAACGTGTCATTATACTTTATAATTTAACTATGAAATTATATTTATCCATAGATAGGATTGTGTATTATTGTTTATTTAACAATCAAATATAATATATTTTAATTATAAGTAGACGATGATAAAGGAGCCTCTCATGGCAGCGGCCTCGGTGAATTTCTCCCACTCTCCACCTGGGCCAGTTCACCACTGTTGTATTGCAATATATACCTACCTACCTTTATTAAATTATGCAATTAATATGTGTACTGCTGCATAGTAATCATTTACTAGATAAGATAAAATAAATTATTGTATAAAAGAATTGGATAGGTATGTACGTCGAGTATCGAATTATATTTAGTTATCATTTCGATTAAATGTTGTCGACATACCGTAACCGTACCGTTTATACGTATAAGAGAACTTACAGAGTTAACAGTTTTAATGAAATATTATTTGTGACAAAGTAACATAATATTGTGTTAATTATTTAAACATTTTTTTTTCGTTTATTATTACTAAAATGTTTCAGCACAATGGGTGCTATTATAAGTACAGTAATTACAAATTATAATTTAGTTTTTTACATTTATATTAGTGATAAAAGGTTAGGTTAATTCTTGGTTTTAAGTTTTATATTATTAAAGTTGATTATTTTCATCAACCAATGAGGGCTTTTTAGTGTCCGTTTGGAGGATGTCTTGGGGCAGTCGGGGTCGCAATCGCTTATTTTTGGTTTTCCTTCCTAGTTGATAATGACGGGCTCCGTCAGAGTGTTTCAGCTTGGCTTGAAAGTTTTTGAGTTGGGTTTTAATCCAGGTATTTATTAGAGATGTTTCAGTGTCATTGTGTACTTGGCAATTTCTCATAAACCAAGGAGCTTTTAGGCAAATCCTACGGAATTTGTTTTGGAGAGTTTGTATTTTTTTAATTTTAGTGGGTGAGGCTGCCACCCAAATGGGGAAGGCATACGTTAAAAGTGGTCTGATTATTGAGGTATATAGGAGGAGTGATGACTTGATTTGTAGTGTTGACAAGAGGGTAAATAATTCTAATCCTTGTATAGCCTTGTACGAGTTTTTGTTTATATGAGTGTTCCAGGTAAGTTTTCATCTAGATGGACACCTAGGTATTTGACTGTGTCGTGTTTTTTATTCCATTAAATGACCTGGTTGTTTATGGGGTTTTTATATTTTTTAAGGGTGAATATTTGGACCTCACTTTTAGTTGGGTGTAGATTCAACTACCATTTTTTGAACCCGATAATTATTTCATTTAACGAGGATTGTAGATTTTGGATTGCTAGCTCTAAAGAACTGTCTTGGGTGAGAATTGTCGTGTCATCCGCAATATTTAAAAATAAAACAGTAATTATTACTAATAACAAAGTTATTACATTTTGAGGCTCTTTGAAACACCATGGAAAAATAAAAGTATAAGAAAATGTATAAATAAAATAGTTCCAACTTTAGTTGAAAGAGGTAAAAAAATGACAATTACTTCATCTGTCCATGGGTAAAATACTTGATAATTTTCTTTTACAGATGCAAAAACGATATTTTTAATGGGAAACAATATTCGACATAATATTGTAAATAATTATTATTCATTCAAATGAAAAATGGTAAATATATGTCAGTTATTAATATATAATAAATAAAATAATGTTAATTTATTAGAATTTTAAGTCTCAATAATGATATATAAATTATAAAATATAACACTTCACTTCGATTTGAATAAACTCTAAAATGTGTTCGATTTTAATACATTTAATTCAATGCCATAAAATTTATTATAAATACTAATAATATATAATTAATGACCATAAGTATAAGCACTATAAATGTATAATTTTATTTCAATAATATTAGCATAAAAACATTTTTCAAATTTATAACTGTCTGAATTGAAATATTTTCAACTATTTATAACTTTATAATACTTGATGACTGAAGTGAAATAATATTAAGTGTATAAAATAAATTTTAGGAGATTGGAAACCAAAATAGGTGCAACTAAGGGAGGGGTGGGACACATAAACTCCAAATGATTACAGCATTTTTTTGATTCCTAAAATTCATCATTTTAGCAATTATATTTTAAAATATTTTATTTTAGAATGGTTAATTTATCATTTATTTATATTCGATAACATTATGATCGAAAATAGGTACCATATAAAAAGAGGATTTTCTCATTTGAACTATCAACATCAGTGGCGTATTTAGGATTTTGTCTTATATACGTTGGCAAGCATATAATTTCCTCTAACGTGGGGGGGGGGGCACTTGCTATTACTGCGGTTTCTCAAAAATGTTGAAAATTTATATACTTATTATCAACAAGTACCTACACATAAATATATAAAGCTGTATTTTAGATTCTGAACAGAGTGATGAATGTATTGATTTTACAATGATGTTTGTTTTTTTTTTTTTTTTCGTCTGTCATCACTTTTTGGAGTAGTAATAATGCTTCGATTTTTGACTTCAGCCCTTCTTTGAAAAGGAAAATTCATCTAGTTGGTAGGTACTTTGGGGGGTCAAAAATAAAAAATTTCCAATAGTTTTCAAAAGCGTCGGGAAAAACCCTGAAAAAATTACGGAAAAACGGGAATTTTTACGCATAACCACTGTTTGACAAAATCGATTTTTTGATTTTGCTGTAACTCAAAAATGAATCATTGTAAATACTTAGAATTTTTTTAAACTATTTATAAACCATTGAAATTTTCGATTTTTCTAAATTTTTTTTCTTAAAATGCCGATAAAAAAATTTGGCATTTCAAAAAATATTTAAAATTTAATGCAATATTTATTATAAGTTATACTTATCGTAGTAAAAAAAAGATCAAAAATCGTTAGTCACAATTTTTGTTAATAAGCATTTAAAGTTCAAATGTTTAAGAAATATATCAAAATCCTGAAAATTTGCAAGTAATTTAGGAGTTGAAAATTAATAAAATTTTTGTGATTTTTACCAAGTTTAAAAACCCAATACAAAGTTATCCATAAGTTTTCCTTTAAGAGTAAAAAAAAAATTCCAGCGTCACTATAGAAAAAATGTTATGAGCGTATGAAATTTAATTTATTACGAAATCACGTAAAATAACGATATATTACAATTTAAATATAGGTAATAATATAATATATCCTACTTATTATCATTGACTGAAAAATCATCTCCGTTCAGAATCGTTTTTCGTATACAATGATACCTATCATTCCCTGGACTCCCTCCAGTTGACGAGCTAATATGATACGGAAAATCTATGTAAACTGATCCCGAACTTTTATCTATATCTAAAAAGTATAAATTAGGTAAACAGACCCTTTCAATGCTATACGGTATACCATTTCTAGTTCAGAAAATCTATCTAAGTATTTTTTAAATTATTTAATGAAATCAAAGCTTGACGACGAAAGAGATCGTGGAATATTTAGTAGACGCGTATATAAGTGATTTTATTATTTTTCTAAATATTGAACTTTTTAAAATTATAAATTAGAGATTATAATTATAGATTTGTAATTTTGTTTAATTTTACAAAAATATAACTATTATTTCTAAGATTTTACCCGGGCACCGTTTACATATTATGTGATTTTGTGTTTACCTGTACCTACTTTAGGTGCAGTTTACAATGGTCGGATACGAATTACCTTATCGTCCTTACCTAATTATTTCGACGATTATTGTAAGCCCATTACTTGTTAACCAGCACCAAATTATTATATATTCTATTTGAAAAACGATACACCGAACAAAAGAAAGAAGAAGGGTATAAAAATAATAAAAATAATTTTTAATACCATATTTTATATTTGAAACTCAATAATTGTCAAGTGTCAGAATTCACATCTAATAAATATGGATTATATCCAATTAAAAAGCAATTAATTCATAAATTTTTAGTTTCCATTGTTAAACTGTATAACGCAGACACTTTGAACTGTCAGATAAAAATTAAAAAATTAAAGTTTAAGAATGCGGATAATGTACTATTACATACATTAAGTATATATTAATGTCTATAGTTATATAACTAAGTTTAGTATATATAATGTAGGTATAACTTGTATAACTTAAATATAAAATAAAAAGTAAATACAAACGGTATAAAATATTTTTAAAAACCCTACTAAAATTTTCACAAAAATACATATTTAATACAATATGTAAATAGTATGTACCTATAATATTTGTGAAATATGTATACTCAATATATCATATTGTTGGAAAAAAATAATATTTTTAACAATAAGAAATATACTATAGTTATTTAAACATATACAATTAAGAAATAACAATACAATATTTATTTAGTAGGTACTTAATGCAGGTTCTATATGATTTGTAGAAATTTAGAAGATACTTAGATTTACCAAAAAATATTTAAACTTAATAACATTGCTCATGACTTCAAAATTATTTATATTATATGTATACTTTATGTAGGTTTATAATAGTACAAAGTGTCCACGTTCTACAATCCAAAGTTTTACCTGACCATACAGTGTCGGCGTTTTGCACTTTTAATGCTCGACCGTACAAAGTAATATAGAACCTATTATAATGTGTCATATTATAGCGGGCATGGACCAATTGCGCCTAACACACAATTTTTGATTAGGGTCAGTATACCAATTGTGCTACTTTTATTTTAGGGTCAGTATACCAATTGTGCTACTTTTATTTTAGGGTCAGTATACCAATTGTGCTACTTTTATTTTAGGGTCTGTATACCAATTGTGCTTGTATAACACTTACTAAAATGATTGAAAATTAAAACTTATTTATTAATCAATGTATTACTGGTTAAAGTGACTAGGTATAATATATTTTATAACCAGGGTCAGAACCCTAACCTGTTTGTCGTGGCGCACTTTAATAATCGATAATCTATAAGTATAATAGGGCGTATAGTGTAAATGGTCATTAGTAGGGCTCAGATTTATATGTATTTATGAAACCAAAATATGTATTTTTATGCTACCAAAATATGTACATAAATATGTGCTAAAAAACTCAAAATATGTATTTTACTAATATAAGGTTATTAAAATTATTTAAAAAACGTATTAAAAATTATAAAATATAAATAAAAAAAAGCTAAAAAATAAAAATATTAATTATCTTGATTACAAATTATGATAACATGCATTTTTAAATTTTCAAATTCAAAAGAACATAATAATTAGCGACATTTAACCAAGTTTACAATTGGTTGTGGGGAGGCTTAAATCTGGGTACCTATTTTTAAATATTTCGATACGCCTAGGAGCTTTTAAAAATAGTTTTTTAACTGTAGATATTAAATCGTCTATTTTTGTAAATTTTGATCGAGTGGTTTCTGCTATTCGGTGAAATGCGCGTGCTAAATACGTTAAATAGATCATTTAATGAACAAATTGTCGAAATATGTAAGAAAATTTATAAAAATTATTATTTTGAGAAATATGTATAAACGTGTAAAATAAAATATAGTTAATTTCATTGAAATCCCTCGAAACGAACTTATCACTCACCTAAATTAATTTATCAAGTCACAGTAAAAATATGTATTTACATATAAATCCGAGCCCTAGTTATTAAAAACAAGCCATTTCCCATTTTGTTGTATACATACTGAATTTCTGTCATTATTTTAAAATATAATTTCATAGACGCTTGTAATAATTATATGATCTTTAAACTGACTACATTAAAAAGTACCAAGATAGTTTCAAATGATAAATCTCTCTCAAATATGATTTAAAAGAAAAATAAATTAAGAATTATGAGGCGAAATGTGACGGTGGCAAAATGAGAACTGATCACACAATTGCGCAACAAAAAAGGTTAGTCAACAATAGCAATGCTTAAACGACACGCACTTTATTATTATTATTATTGCTAATAATTATACTTTCAAAACCTCAACGGTAATTTTTATTTTTTAACAACCATTACATCGTAACATAGGTGTACATATTTTATATGGACATTGGATATTTATTTTATACTAATAAAAATGTTAATTGTAAAAATGTTAATAATAATGTAAATTTAACAAACTAAAAACCTTAAAGATATTAAAAAAGTATAAAACGTACTATATACATCAAAATGCATTAAAAATCTTATATTTATTAAAATTTCAACAAATTGAGTATAAAATATACTTGAAGTATAATTTGAAAAATCAAAAAATCTATCAAGTTTAAGATATTTTAAATTAAAAATATAATTAATTTAGTATGACATATTACGTGGAACGTAGTTTATTAAACAAAAATGATTGAAAATATAAAATAATAACCTTAAATGCCCCCATTGCCCCCAATAATATATTATAAACCAAAAATACCAAACAAATAAAAATTTCAAGATTAAAATCATTAATACCTAATTAAAACTATGTTTTATAGAAAATGTGTCTAACAAGAAGATAAAAATAATATATTTTTACAATATATTCACAGCAATAGTAATAAACTAATAAATCATCATTTCTATATAAATTTTAAGTGTTATAGATAATTATTGTTTCATTTAAAAAAATTTAAAAATGATTTTTTTTAGATAAATCAATAAAATAAGCAAGTTTGGTGATGATAGAAAGTGCATTAATACTTTTTGAATTAAAAGAAAAAAAGTTAAGATAATATTATTGTTATTTTACTTGTGAATTTGTGATTTGTGAATATATCAAAAATGTAGATACTATCTATAAATAGTTAAAAAAAGTCCAAATATCATGTGTAGAAAATGTTAACTGGTGAACATTTCAAGTACATCTAGTTACTTTTTTTGAATTATAACAAAATAAATGTTGTTAAAATCTCATTTTTTCATTATTATATTGTTTTCTCAAATATTAATTAAAGTATTAATATTTATTTTTCTTTTGACTTCAAATTACTAACAATATTAATTTTTTAAACAGAAAGGATATTGAAGTTGAAGATTTTAGCATTTTTACTGCTCCACAAGCAGATGACGGACAAAAAAAAATATATACAATATTACTCCCCTCAGAATCTAAAATGAATTTAAAACCTTAATTATAAAAATAAATGACATTTAAAACCACTAAATTAATTTTTGCTATTAAATGATAAATATATTTTTTATTAATAGGTTTAAAGAAAGAACATTATTAAAGATTTGATAATACCTAATAAGTTGTAAACATTTTTCTTAAGAATTCATAGACGCAACAAGGGAGGGGGGCTTAGTGGGCTTAGCCCCTATATATTTTCATAGCTTCTTCTGATAAAAAATATTGAATCTCAGGATTTTGTGATTTTTGTGATAAAATATTTATTACATTTAATCTTCTATATCTATAATCTCAATATTTAAACGAAATAATTATGAAGTTTGAAAATTATTTGTTATTCAGTGTAACTATAGAAAGTGTATAACAGTGGTTTTTCCACATGACTTTGTATTTTGAATTTACTCGTGGAATGCTTTGTTGATGTTTTATTAAAATGGATTTTGTTGAAATTTCATATTTTTTAAACCATTACAAGGTTATTACATTTTTCAATAATATTTTTTTCTCAATACATTCATGGTAATTTTAATTGTTGTTTTAATGATAGATATTCATGCTTTAAAATCAGAAATTACTGAAGCAAGAAACCGCATGATTACCATAATACCTGATTTTGATATTAATGATATTAACAAAGTGATTGAAAAACATGTTAATCTCAATCGTTATAAGTTGTAACAAGTAGCAATAAGTATTCCATAAGCTCAGCCACTTGCAAAAGATCGTTTACTTCTGTGAGGCGTATCAACAATTGGTTACGAACCAGTATACTATAAGACCATTTCACAAATTTGCTAGTTCTGAATATAGAGAGAGATGTTGTTAACTCGTTAAATAATGAAGACATTTTAGAAGGGTACTGTACAAAAGACACAAAATTTGTATTAAAATTAAATTAAAATTATAAAGTTGAATTTGTAATATGTATTATTAATGTAAATTATGGTTGGTATGGGTATGTGTTGTCTTGGTAATTTTAGCCCCCCCCCAAAATATAAGCTCTAGTTGTGCCTATGCCTAAGATATATAAAAAAAGGAAAATGAGAATTTATATAATATTCAAGTTGACAAAAATAACTTTTTTGGCAATGGTTACTTTTTTTAACTAGACAGCAAACAAATTTATTTTTGATAGGTGAACTCCCTCTAAAGTGAATATAATATTTTATTTTTATTTATTAAATTATTTCATAATCTTATATAATTATGATATTATCTTATTGCATATATTCATTGCATGAAAATTGTGATTCAAATATTACCTAATACTATTATCTAAAAAAGATATGTTACTAAAAATTCTGTTGTTTACCCACATTGTTTTATTTTAGTTGTACCAGAAATATCATCCGATACATTCTCCTCAGCTAAAATGATTAAATATAGACATGACATAATATCATAAGATCTAAAATTTAGATTTACAGTAAGGCATTTATTTGTTTTTATTATAAATTATATAATATTATTAGTATTACAAGTCTGGCCTAAAATAATTTAATAAATATTTTCCAATATACAGAGTTATATGTATTTATTCCAAAACAATAGTAATTATGTAAATCCAAAAGTTGAATAAAATATTTTGCGTTATTTATTAATTATTATATTATGAAGTTAACTGTAGAATATTTTAAATTAATTCATCACATGTTTTATAATTATCTGAAATCAAAACATTTGGCAATATAAAACATACTTAAGTAATTTAATATGGAGGATTGGGATTGATATATTTTTATCTCAGTTTATCGTGTAAAATTATAGTAAATTATTACGGGATCAGTAAGTCACAAGCTAAATTAATGTTATTTCTTCTTTTAACACCTCTTAATGGCCTGTAATTTTGGTTTTTAATATTATAATAATAAACAAGTTAAAACTAATATTAAATAAATTCAACTATAGTAGTTAAACAGTATTTATTTATAATAATATAAAATAATACATAACTAATGAAAAAATAATGCCAAGTAATAAGATCCAATATTTAGTAGTTAATTCTAGTTTTTATTAATTATAGTTGCAGTGGGTAGTATAGCTTCAATAGCTATAGAATACTATAATAGATTGAAAGTATTCCGCTGTACAACACCTAACATTTAAAACAATTTTCACTATTACAGATTATTTATATTTTTAACTATACTAGCAGGCCTCTAAAATATTTCATGGCTTAGTAATAGCACATTAGATACACTTAAGACGTCAGAGTTTTACAGTACTATGCTAATCTAATTAATTATCCATACTAAGTATAACACACACTACAACCAAAAGAATTAATAGATAAAGTTATATTCAACACATTAGATTAAGGACCAAATTTATTGATTTCATGTTTATAAAAGGTTAGTACCTGGTATTATTATTTATTTTATAATTGTCCAAAGTTGAACAGGATCATATTATTAATAATTTTTAGTTTACTCCCTACTGGTAATGTTATCTCCTTAAATTATTTCAAAAGTATAACGGTCACTACACTTTTGAATGAAGGTTAGACACCACAATATGTAACATCATATTGTAACAATTAGATTGGTTAGAATTTTTCTTTAAGTAAACAGTTATAATATTCATAGTTTAGTACAATCAGTACGATTGGTTTATGAAAAAGTTTAAACACTAATCAAATTGATTAAATATTTAATTTTCTTTTCATGAGAATTCAACTAACTAACTAATTACTAACTACATTGTTTATATAAAGGCGAAAATCTCTCTTAACAAGAGCTAAGTAAGCAAGTAAGTATTTTCAACCATTTATACTATCCATCAAGATAATAATAGTTTAAGAGAAAACAAGGCAAACAAGCACAGTAAGTAAAGTGTATTATTCATAATTGGTATAGGAAAATGCATACAAATAATAATATAATACAATTAATACTCACTCGACTTACTATTTCTATATAATTGTACAAACTGTCAAAAACAGTAAATGTTACAATGCGTATGTAGGCACGCCGTCTGAAGTTAAATTAATGTGAAATATTATTTACGAGCAGTAAAATAATAAGTATGTACCAAGAGTATTAGATAGTGGACGCTGGACGCGGAGTGCGGACTCTGGAATATGGATTATGGACCGGAATTGTGAGGTTAGAAAAAACGAAAATGTATCAGAGAACACATGTTTATAAATCTCTACGTCATCGTTGTATTATTGTTCTGTATAACATAAACTATATACCTACGTAAACGAATGTTCCTTTATCAATTTCATGAAGTTTTTATCATTTGTGGGCCGCCACGTCATATATACGATAGAATGAAGAATTACGTATCTATGTTCAGTTTGGTCGATCGATCAAGTCCGGCCAGACCGACTCGCTATTAGTCATGCGCGTGTCGATGTTTTGCAGTTACAAGCAATATGAATTGTTGACGGGAGGGAGACAAAGGTTCGAGAACTCGAATGAAAAATAGTGTCACCCCGCACCCGTCCAGGCGACAGATTTGAATCCCACCAACGTATACGTCTTCTACATCTCGTATGCGAACGCAATACCTGCTTTGTACCTTGTACGGCTGTGAAGAATAGAGACCTTTTCACGAATCGAAAAATAAAATAATTGACCTAAACGATGTCGTATTAATATTATTCCAAATCGCTTTAAACTCGGTTAAATATGACAGTTCAGTTTAATAAAATATTATACCATATTATATTGTAATTATATTTTTATTTTATAGTTGGTATATTAGGCTTGATACGAGTTTGAAGGAAACGTAGTTAGGATTCAGAATAATTCCGAGTACATTGCCAAATTTGCCACGTTAAAAACGTATTCCCTTAAATCGTGTATTATGAATTTAATAAAAAAATAACACTTGATACATTTTTTTTGTTGATAAAATCGTATGGAATGACCATGATGCAATCATTCAATCCCAACATTACACCTACACACGCGTCTACTCAATAAAAATGTTCCTGTACCTCTACTTGCCCCATTCGGTAGTCGAGTTCCGATTACAGTTGTTGCCCATTATTAATAGTTGAGTAAAAATTTAATTTTTTCAAATGTAACCTAACGATGCCTAGGTACCGTAAAATGCTTAAATATTCGAACTAGTCACTAGACACTCAACTTGTCACCTATTATACATATTATGTAATTATTATTATGCCGTACCTGGCGTACCTCACACGGCGGTGTATAATGGTAGCCGGTAGGTACCTAAGTATATCGATTATTGAGTAGGTAACAGCAGTGCCGTACTTGGGGAATTATTGAAACCACCTGTTTAGGAAAAAGGTTTTTATTGACTCCGCCGGCTACTGTTTATCTCCCTCCTCCCTTGAATATATAATTTAAAATACATAGTCCTACACGATATACTATATATATCAATAAAATGTATAAAATGAATATACAATTATTATATACCAACCGGTATCATGTTTGATTGTTTAGTACCTATCTGGCTATCTACTACCTATGTGTTTTCAAGTCTAAAACAATTAAGAAATAAATAAATAAATATATCGTAATTTTTTGTTATCTCGGTTTCGATTGGAAACACGAATCAAGATGAAATATTAACTTAATTCATGATTGGAGTACACCTTGGCAAATATTAAGTTCGATGTTAAAATAGATAATAATGTAATATTAAGAATCACTTTGGAAGGGTTATAAAAATATAATACAAATACGTGGAATTAGGGCAACGGGAGCAACGCGTATACTCCAACGACAACTCGAGGACGACGGTGGCGATCAATAAATTCAACCGACGTGTTCGGTCGTCCCCGCCACTAAGGTGTACTCGAGTACGCGACGTGTAATTCGGCCAGCCGAATTTTTAGTATTCAGCACTATTGCAGGCTACTAGCGGTGGCCGGCAAGGACAGCCATTCGGTCCGGCGAACAATACGAGTGTATAATACGCGCCCGATAAATATTGGCCGCGCAAAAAAACGAGTTTCGCTAGTAACGTGCAATGTGCGAATATTGATTGCGCGTCGGCGCGGGCGTTGCGATCTCCGCATAGATCTTATGGCTTATAGTGCTTATACTTGTGGACTGGCTTTGCCTATAGAATAGCTGCGGTAGTAATCGGTCAGACACCGGGCAGTGGTGTACTGTATAATGACATCAATGTTGTCATTGTATGTCGAGTATAATCTACAATATTGTACAATAATATGGTACTAAAATCATTTCTTTTTTTCTCGTGGCATAATATATTTTATGGTATACTATAATAATTGTATAATAGTCACTCAGTCACCGAAAACGGAAATCAGCCCAGTCGGCGGCCCGTCTGTACCGCGGCCGTATTAACAGTGCGACGCGGGGGTGTGTGTGTGTGTGAGAGAGATCGAGAGATGGAAGAGAAGTCCAACAACAAAGATAACAATGTTTTTGGAAAAAGATAGCACACGCGTCTATACCACTACTACTAAGTACTACTACTACTACTACTAATAATAATAATAATAATCAATACTCAATAGGTCCTAACCATGGTTGCGTGACGAAAGAAGAAAAAGTCGTTTCCCCGTAATCATATGTTCTCCGCCAAATACCCAACAGCATAGAGCGCTTCCGGTGGATTTAAATGTAACTAACCAAACGACAAAGACTGAAGCAGCTGGTTTCAGTAGAATATTAATAATATTATTGGCGAGTCAAAAACGTCATGTAAAATGTCATGTCATAGAACGATAGGTAATAAATAACAATTATTATTATTATTATATTATTTTTCTTATGTACGATCTCGTACATATTATAATATTGGCTATCACTTTTTAACTCGCGATGTTATTTATTCTGTTATCACTACTAGTTTTCGTATTAAAGTTTTAATAACAATAATAATATTAATTAATATAATAACATAATTCTATGACCCAATGACTGTGTGTGAAATGTTTTTCGGGTCATCTCATACCATTTTACATTTGAGTGTTCATTTTGGCAAATAGCGCTCATGATTTTATTAACTTCTATGGATACAAATCGGTCGTAATCGGGATTTACTGACGTTGGTGCTATATTATAGGTATTATTATAATGACGTATTGGCATCGTAGTTGTACACTGAGTACCCACTTAAAAATTTACTAAACCCATAGACCCCAAACTAAGTATGGTCAAACAGAACGGCGAGGTACACTATTGATAAATGATATGAGTATCGGAGTAGTAGAAGAAATAATAAAACCATTCAACAAAAATTAGAAATAATATTCGTTTGCAAGTGTCATTGATTTAAATTGTATTTTGTGTTTTATTTATTAATTAATACAATTAAAATACTAGGCATCTGCTGGTAGGCAAATTATCACTTTATACGGTCCATTGACATGTATAACACGGACACACAGTACGGTATACGTGATACGTTGGATTAAATAGTACATTTAAGAATTTGAATATGTGTACAATTATATACATACATACACTTAGTATGAAGTATAATATTATATAAAATAAACAAGTATTAAATCGTGGCTATTGCCAATAGCCTATTGGTATAAATTATATATTTTATTGAACATAAATAATATAAAATTTTCGACGAGTATTAACCATAATTTGATACCTGTTTAAATAGTAAATATATCCTCTAGATATTTTTATTCGTATAATAAAGTATATTCATATAAAATATAAATAATATTAAATATTTTTAATCAAAATTTATATCAAATACTTTATTAAAAATTTATAAATTTAAAAATTAAAAGTATATAGTACCCAATTTATAGAATTATAACTAAAATTGTACTTGCTAGTTTGAATGTAAGATATTTACAAATTACAATAGCAAATAATATTTAAATCTAATTGAACATCATGACATTTTTAATATAATTTGTGATGATATTAGACGTATTTATATTATATATAATTTATATTATGTATGTTTTTTATGTACTCAATCATATGCATTTAAAATTACGCGTTTTGCTATCTACATTTTTACACAACCGTAAAAAAAGGTCACATTCTGAAATATTTATTTTTAATATTTATTATTTATTATATTTTCGTAATATGTCAGAACTCTTCTGTCTCTCAAAAATTGGTTCTGAGTTTTGAGTGTTGACGCGTTGTTAATATTATTAATTTACGTGCAAGAGTGAAACAAAAAACTGAAATATATTTTTCAGGGAATTTGAAATAGGTCGTTTTCACTCTAAAAACACGTATTTTTTAATACAACGTATAATCTAATTACGCTACATTGTTTTTGAAAATGAGTTTAGATTATTTGCTTTGTCTATAAAAATTGTATCTATATTTTTTTTTGTATTTTTAAATTTCAACATTTAATTACGATTACGCTAGCTTTTACAGATGAAAAAAAAAAGAAAAGTAAATTCGTAAGAAACAAAGTAAACATATAGAGACGTTCAATTCAGTATCGAAATCATCGGAACAATCGGTATGTTGGTATGAGAATTACTTAGTAATAAATTAATAATTTGCGTTTTACGGTTTTGGCGATAAGCTAAACCGTCGAGGCGTTGAAATGTGTCATACATGCCTGTACATGAGAACAAGCTCCCCTTCCTATATGACCACTAACCACATCATCACACTCAATAAAAATCATATACTACACAGACACATCCACTCGTCTCATGGGCACGATTTGCACGCAGAAAATCGTATTAACGCCATACAGAATTACTAACAAATTCGTATACATATACTGATGGTCTCAAACAATGTACTTTTTTCAACATTTATCAATTACGTTACGAAGTTGTTATTAGTTATTTAAAACCAACATACAGCGTTACAATTATTAATCATTTTTTAAATACACAGACAGTTATAATATTTTGTATGCTTTTTAAAAGATGTGAAACATCAAAATATGAAGCTTGTAGCATGTCTACATTTTTTGTTAGTAAGAGGACATCACACACCCTTTTTCAGGGGGTTTGATATAGGCAATTTTAATGAACTGTCGAAAAATATTAATATTTTAGATAAAAGCACAGCGTTGGATGTATTTATTTTAGAATGATGTGTGTTTTTTCCTGTCATCACTTTATCTGGTAGTAAAAATGTTTTCTAATTAAATCTAGTTAGTACTTTGAGGATCAAAAGTAAATTTTTCCATTACTTCGCTTAATAACCAAGATAAAATTAGAGTTTTTACTCTAAACCAGTTTTAGATATAATCCATTTTGATAAAATCGATTTATTTATCTTAAAAATATAATTAAAAAACGAATAACCGTAGAAAATTGAAATGTTCGCGAAATGGTTGAATTATCATTTAATAAGATATTTAACCCTTATTATATAATTTATATATTTATTTTACATTAATTTCACTTTTTATGAGCTAGATATAGGAATAGAAATATTGAATTAAAATTTTTTTTTTATAAGTGTCAATATAACACCATTTGAAAGGAAAAAATGGTTGAAATCTTGATACAAGATCCTAAATAAATTTTTATAACTGCATAGGTATATAAAATTATTAATTATTAATGCATATGTACATATATGTACATATATTTTTTTACAAATTTAATGTTCAAGTTTTTGTGAAATTTGATATTAGAAGTATTTTCTAGAAAAAAATTTATAAAATCTTCAATAGTACCTAAATGTGTTTAAAAATTTAATAAAATATTCCTATATAATTTTATAAGTAGAATGTTTTAGCTGATTCAAAAACTACTTCGCTACTCACTACTCCCTGAGCCGCCACCGATCCTACTCACTACCCCTTGACTCACCGCCGCAGCTGATGCTGATGCCACCGCCGCGCCGATCCTACACCCTACTCATGGACCCGCCGCCGCCGATCCTACACACTACTCACTACTCCCTAAGCCTCCGCCACCCAAGTCCCTAGTACATAGTAAGGCCGCTATTGGTCGCTGTTGGACTTTGCAAATCGTAAGTTTTTACACGTCGGCATCGATCCTGCACAAGAATTCAATGTTTCAATACATATTCAATTACTCAATCACGTTTTGTAAATATTTCCGCGGACTTCTTGAAACGCATTTATTCATTGATAGGACATATTTTATCATAATTATTATATAATCTCAATAATTCAGTTAAATATAAAAGAATTATTTTTCTGGAAAATTAATTTATTTGGCTCTCTAGTATGGAGTATAAAAGAGAGACTATGCTAGTGATTGAATCCAAAACTCAAAAAGGCTGTAGAATTTTATTGAATCGAATAAATCTTATGGCACTTCAAAATTTAGAATGGACCATCTTTGAAACCATAACAACAAAAATGACGGTCGTATGACCAATGATTCTTTTACAACTCGATCAGTTAACGGAATATTTCAAAACCGATTTTAATATTGACAAATTTGAGACACTCAAATAAATAGTTACGATAATCAACGGAATTCATATCGAACTATTTCTAAATATGTACTAAAGAATAAACAGAGTTTTATAAATCAGATAAAATTACTCGCAATTAGTCATCTAACAAACAATTGGATGAAGAAACTGGATAATTCATTAAAAGTATGAATGTGTATTTTTTAGTTATTTAAACTAAACTAACTGTGTCTATATTAGGCAGTTGAAAAAAACTACGATTCAAAAGATTTCTTCTCGCCACCATTTACGCAGAGTTTTACGCCTCAGACAAACAAACAACCAAATGATGAATACGATGGACCCTTGATAGACAGAGAAGAAACAAGAGGTTTAAAAGTAAAAAAAAATAAACAATAAATTTAAAGCCTAATTATAAATTTATTAATTTTTAGGATTATTTTGAGTCATTTAATCCATTGTCGTCACCACCATTGCCAATATCATTCGATGAAACAACTATGATGGCAGATAAAAACAATTATATTTCTAAATAATTTCTTTGATTTATGTATTGTTAAATAAAATTTAAGAAATAATTTTTTTTTTATATAATAAGTATTTTAATATAATATGGGAGGGAGATTCATCTCCACTATAAACAAACGTGTTGCAGCAGTGTTTAAAATGTATAGGGCATGAGTATATGGCAAGTCAGTCGTCAACTGTTCTTCAAGCAGTAACATTTTATCGCGGCGGGTCAAGGAGTGAGGAGTAGGATCGGCGGGGGCTCAGGGAGTAGGAACAGCGGCGGCGGTGGGTCAAGGGGTAGGGTAGGATCGGCGGCGGTTCATGGAGTAGGGACGACGACGGCTCAGGGAGTAGTGAGTAGGGAGTAGTTTATGAATCGGCTAAAACATACTACTAATTAATTTACAATATATAAATATTTAATTACAATAATATGATATGTCCGTCAAGTTGATAGCGGCACTTAGTGCTACAACCTTAAATCACGCATATTTTGCTACGAATTTGTTATACTATTTACAAAATATGCTACAATTTGGTTTTTCTGGAAATCTGGAAAAAAACATGCCAGTGCTGTCTTGAAGTAACACCGGAACTTTCTCCAAACAACTCAAAATTAGTATCAAAATTTTGCTACGCTATTTTTAGAATTTGCTACCCCCTGGTTTTATTGGAATCCCGAAAAATAGAAAATTTCCCAGTATCGCCACATTGACCAAATAATATTAATAATATTAATATTTTCTATTTTCACAGATAATTGTTTTAATCATGCTCTACAATGCGTTTTATGAGTAGTAATAAATTACCTATTATAAATTATTAAATTATACTTAAAAAAATACTTAATATATTTAATAATCTGATAATTATAATTATTAGTATATTCAATTAATATTATTAGGTAAAGGTATTTGATATTAGATATCTTTGATCTATTATTTATTAAATGTGTGAGATCATAGATAATAAAGATATGGATAGGCCATAACAGTCTTATCCAGCGGCCACGAAACGGAACAATTGAGGCTAAATAAGTATACCTATATCACGTATCGACTATCATTATAAAAGAAGCCTCAATTGACTTCTCCTCCAGGCACGAGGCTTCAAATATATTTAACATTTGTTTGTCCTATCCATTTCTTTATTAACTATGTGTGAGATAAAATTTTGTAGCTATCATGGAGCAAGAGAAAATTTTATCTTAATCCATGATAATCATATTTAATATTATAGGTAGAACATAATGTTTAAAGTAGAATTTGTTACTGCAGTTATTTAATATAGTAAAATTAGTTAGTAAGGCAGAAACAAAAAAACAGGTACAAAATCATTTCATACAATAATAATTAAAATAAAAGTGTTTACTGGATATAGTTATCAGCAAGAAACAAATACAAGACAGATTTGATTATAATGAAATATTACAAACTTTGTAACTGAATTATTGAGTTTATTTATATGACGTAAATGGTGAATTTGTAAACTATTTATTATAATACGGTGATTTTAAATAGAATGTAGAGTATAGACATATCACATTAGTTTAATACTGTAAAATAGATAAAATTCAACGGACTTTTTGATTTTAATCATTTTAGGATTAAAAAGTAGTTCATTATTTAATATTATTGTTAAATTGTTATCGGTGTACGAACTTAATAACATGACAAGTATTTCTACAGTAAATTTTATTTATTCATCTGAACAAAGTTGGGGTTTTTTCTTATTTCTGCAGATATATTCGTTTTTCCATAAACGTGCAGGCGGACAATTTGGAAACGGGATATCCATGCAGCCTATTTTGGTGCAGCAACCAGGATGTTTACACGAATCTTGGAGGCCATTGAGTTTTACACATAAACAATTTTGAATCTAAAAAAAATAGGATTTCTTCATTGCTGAATAATGATCGTACTGTGTATACTGTACAGTTAAAAAAAGTCTTGTATTTTATTCTAATCAATATAGACTTAAGGTGTACAAATTATAAGTAAGTAGGCACTACCTTGTGCATACTTAGTTGGCAGGTCACCATAAAAATATTGAAATTTAAAAAATAATCTACTTAATGAAAAGATTTTAGAATCAATATTTTTATAAAACAAATTATACAAAATGAATATTTTGAATTTTGCCAAAAAAATTTCAATACAATTTTTAGTCTTATTTTATTATATATATTTTTTTTATACAATGTTGAACTTACCTATTACAATGCTTTCATTCTTATTTTACATAATAGAGGATTGCATTGCAAATGGTAAATTCCCCCCTCCTCCCATCTTGGTTTTTGACAATATCTTGTCTGTATAATCTGCAAAGTATCCCCTGCCTAAAGCTGATGTAAAAATAGGCACATGGTACACTTAAATAGTCTACAAGATACGAGGAATCTTGAATCTTAAACCTAATTGATATATAGTATTAAACATAGAAAATTAATTTTTATATTGGATACGTCAATTTAATTGTAGTATGTGCTTAATTGGAGGCCGGTCAAAATGCTGACAGTCAAAATCTATAAAAATAAAAAATATTAAAAATGCAGACAGTTAAAATATCGAAAAGAATCAAATATTGTCAGATTTTAATGTCATCGATCGAATATCTACAAACCAAAGTTTATACCAATTGTTTGTAGTAAAAATAATTAAAAATATTATAAAAACAGATTATTTCCTTTTAAACACAAAAGATACAATCTGAATGATTATTCATTATTATTACCTATTTATAAATAAATTATTATTTTAAAATAATTATTATTCATTATGAAATTCTTTATTAAAAGTATGTATTTTTTTCTATCAGAAAACAAAATTCTAAATTTTTAATTTTTTTCATTGAAAAAATAAAAATTATCTATAATTTGATTTATAGAAATCACAACAATGGTCGATAAGTTGTCGATGTTTCGTACTTTTCGATATTTTGAATATCGGCATTTTATTTTATCAACGTATCGCACCACGCATGGGGTGGTTCCAGCGTGTGGGAGTGGTGTCTAGGGGCTGCACACCACAAGCCCATATTTCTAAAAAATCATATGTTGTTAAAAAAAAATTACAAACTAAAAACGTATTATACTATTATTACTATTGACTATCGAAGACACGTACGTACAAGTATATGGATTATGGATAGAGGTATGACGGTACCTGTTAAGTATCTATTCCAGTGTTTCTCAACCTCTGTATTATGGCGACACACCATTAAAAATTTTCATACTTTGTGACACAGAATAAAAAAAAAAAAAAAAAAAGAATAATACCTATTAATTTTTGTAAATATAGTGTCAACAAGGTTCGTACATTTAATATTAGTACTTCCCGCGACACGTTTGGACTTACCCAGTGACACACCGTAATATACTATTAATTCTAAGCACTATAATGATACAATTATAAATATCTTATATATATATTAGTATATTGATAATTAGGTATGAATTCAAAATAAAGAAATATAAAACAAAATATTGTTATGAATTTGTTCATTTGAGCTTCGCCTCACACCAACACGTCACCACATAAGTTCCCTAATGTAAAATAGTAAGACGCGTTTCCGTACTTAGATTGTTCTTATAAAGTGATTTTTTTTTTAATTGATAATAATATTGGTGAAATGGGAAATAAAAATTATTTTATTAAATACGACTTAAGTTTTTGTTGTAAAAATTGTTTTTTTTTTGTTAGAAAGTTTTATGAAATTATAACTAATCCCCCCTCCCAACCAAGTCTCTGAAGCCACACATCACTTAAGTACGTGTTACGTTCATTTAAACTTATTTATAAAAAATATAAAATTTATAAAAATATTCACTCACTAATCTTCCAGTTCTTAAAACGAATTCTTTTCCGTAAGGTGTCAATTCGAAATCATCACAGTCGGCATTTACTGATGAACAAAAGTTGCCCTTGCAAGGTCTCGCCTTTTCACAACAATC
The DNA here is from genome assembly GCF_020882245.1 of Rhopalosiphum padi. Taxonomy (NCBI): domain Eukaryota; kingdom Metazoa; phylum Arthropoda; class Insecta; order Hemiptera; family Aphididae; genus Rhopalosiphum; species Rhopalosiphum padi. Next base: position 45,658,313 of record NC_083599.1, read on the forward strand.
GATATTGATCATAGGGGTTGGTGCAACGGGTGATAAAGTACAACATTTGTAAAATTGCCCATTTTTAGTTGTGGGCTTTTGATTTCTACAATCTACATTTTTGAAGTGGTCTTTTACTGTTTGTTCCTGTGTGTTAATTGAAGTATTCTTATCGCACGCCGGCTCCGTGTAACATTTCTGATATTGAGGAGAATTCATTTAAAAATTTAATTAAAATTTAAAAGTGATTTTAAATTATTTGAATTGGAGAATTTTAAAATTTTTAAATATGAATGTTATATTAAATTATTTATTTATAAGAAACAGAATACCTACGTAACGTTGAAAATAATACTTTTCAAAATATTGTTTTTAGCCATGTTTTGATAATTTATAAACAGCATTATACAATATTAATCTCTTAATAGTTATACAACTAAAAGTCTAACAATAAACTTTTATAAATTGATTAACAAATAAAGTAATACATATATCTAATAATTAAGATAGTTTTAAGATAATTAATTACGACTTTTTACTTCAATTGATGTTTATGTATTTTTTTTAAGTATCTATAAAACCAATATAACCTAGCACCTATACTACCTAAGTAAATAGTCGTGTAACCTTATTATCTATTCATATAAATTATTTTTAAAATATTAGATGATATATAAATCAGTGTTCGGAAAGTTCACTTAAAACATGAATTCGTTCACGTTCACATTCGTGTTTTTTCAAACAAATGCGTTCATGTTCATGTTCTTTAAAAAAATGAACGGGTTTATGGGTCGTTAATTTAATTTTTAAAATTTTTTTTTATGAATTGTCAACCTGATGCAGTAAGTATAGAAACCCATAAACATATACGACTCAACTCAAAAATAAAAATACAATTTAGACTAGACATATACATATATTATATATATATATACATATACAATTTATAAAGTATTTGAATTATATTTTTAATATCTAACATAGTATTTGAGTTGCAATCAAATAAATATCATAGGAATTATAATGGGAAAACATATATTTATTAAATAAATTGAACGTTTTAAAAATCGATCAAATTCATTAAAAATATAAATGTCGTTCACGTTCATGTTCTATTTGAAAAAAACGAATGACATTCACATATCGTTCACTAAATATGAACGTGAACGCGTGAACGTGCGTTCATGAAATACGTTTTTTCCAAAAACTGATATAAATATGATTATGTATGAATTTTTTTATATGATTACAGTTATGCCGCACCCAAATTGTATACCAATTTTTAATTCGTGACCCAACTCGGATGATACACGGTCCAATACGGTTTTATTAAGTATTCGAAATTTAAATGCTTGTAATTAAATATCTTACGGTATTTATTTAATTTATTAAAATTATTTACTATTTTTATTTCAGAATATTAAAAATATTAAATACCTATATTTTCGTATTTTAATATTTTATAATGGTTCTATGAATTTAATTTACTTATAAATAAATAATAGCATGTGGATTAAATTTTTAAAAATAAATGTATTATTATTGTTGATAATGTTATATATGCTTGTGTAAATAGAAAGTAACATAATATTATAATTTTACAAGAACATATTTAACTGTGATATTACAGGAGGGAACAAAATTCATAAGTAGTATGATACTACTAATATCCAACTAATTTTTTTATATGTAATAATTTATATATTTTTCTCTATCCAAAGTACAAACTGCTTAATATGATCGCATATTTTCCTACAAGTAAGTAACTAGTGATACTAGAATTGTCTAAAACAAAAAATTGAGTGATGATGGGGTAGAGAATTATTAAATACCGTTAACACCCTTCTTCTAATATGTTCTTAGTTATGTAGATTTATATTTCGTAGGTACATAGGCCATAGACTTAATGCAAACCCGTATGGTGGCGTGCACAGGATATCATAATAGGGGAAAGGGGTTGAAATGTATAAAATAGATACATCAATAATTAGAAAATAAAATATTAGAATATTGAAAGTATTTTTTTTATCAATACTAAAAGATACAATTTATTTATGTAATAAATTTACTCGCAGAGAGAGGTAGAATTACAAATAATCCTATGTCATGCTAACGCCAGTGACGTCCCTAGACCCTTTTAATAGGTAGTGATATAAATTACGAAAATTTGAAGGAAAAAAGCCGTGTGGAAGGGTTTCTCTCCCACGAAGGCGCCTTTGAGTGACACTGATATATTTGTTTCTGGACAAGCATTTTCTGCTAGTTCAGTTGGTTGTGACAGATTACTAAAACTAGTTTACTGTAAATAAACTGTAAAAGCTCATTAGATAAATTTAATAACTGTTTTCATATATTTAAATAGAATAGTTTGGATTTAATAAAATTTAAAATAACTGAAAAAAATGTCATATCAGTAAAATTATAACAATAACATATAATTGTATACATAGGATTTTATATAACTGAATGCCGACGACCTTAACTTAATACATTACATTATTTGTCACTTTTAAACTTTTAAAAGTATATAAAATTGAAAACAAAATTAATAATAATTATAATTAATTTTAATATATAGGTATTTATTATCTCATTATTTTTTAGCTGTAGTTTTTTGAAAAACTCTCGAATGTCGGTGTTATTGCCATTTGCCAACAGCGTGTTTGTATAATTGACTTCTAAATGAATCACTTTTAAAATATCCTTTATAGTGTACTACTCGTGTTTTATATGTCGCGGTCAACTAAAATATTATAGCATATGTTCTATACATCTAATCATAAATACTATTGTCATTATATCTATCTTGTCGATAACGATAACATGGATGTCGACAATAAACGGTAAATGTGACGATAATACTAGGTTGTGTACCATTATGTGATGCACGATTAATAATGAGATTATAAAATATTTGTTGTAATCGATCAGAAATGAAAAATACAATTTACATTTTTTCTGTAATAGGAGGGGGATGAACCCCCAAACCACCGCCTCCATTTGGACCTGACTGAATGTGATATGCTATATTATGTAAATATGTAATGATGAATTGATTTTAAAACCATTGTGTTTAATTAGTAATTATAATAAATTATGAAACTATAGGTACCTATGGTAACCACAATGGGAGGGGGTCAGTGCGAAAACCATGGTCCCGGGGACCGGGTGAAAAACATAATATAGATTATTAATTTGAATTAGGAAAAAAATGAGTCGTACAACTGCAATTACCATATTTTTTTTAGACAATATTGGTACATAAATAATTTGATTTCTTACTATATAATTTTGTGTAATAATTTATTCATAAATACTATTAAAAGAAATGTGGACTTTTATATTAAACTGCGTAAATTAGTGTACACATATGTGTTTCAAACTTATTTTAAGATAGGTAACTAAAATAAACTGACATTTTATAGAGGTATATAACAACAAAAATAGCTGTATAACCAATATTTTAGGTATATTTTGCAAAAAAAAAATTTTTTATAAAAATTATTATAGATATTTATATACAACGAAGGCCTGGAATTATTTACAGTTCCGTAGTAGAATAATTCATGTGAGGGCCTGTACACTGTACAGCTGTTAAGTACTTGCAATTATTAAAATTTTTTGTTATGAAATAAAGTTTTTTTTTGTTTTTGAGATACGATGGTGTTCTACATTTAAACAAATTTATCAAGATTTTTCATGAAATAAAATTAAATATAATAGCTGTTTACTTCTTAAAATTAGTAAATTATAAATTCAGTTCTTTAGTTCATAATTTAGACTGATTTTTAAATGTAATATACTAAGAGTCTAGAACAGTGAAGTTTTGCATTAAAATATGTAATAAAATGTACCTAGCAATTATAATTAAAAAAAATTTATAGATAATAATATTAAAATAAAATAAAATAGTTTGATTCAAATCAAATGAAGTATTATTTAATTATTGGATATAATTGGAATTTCTCGGTGTGTACTTCTCCAAAAATAACTGGCCCTTTTGTTAATAATTTTATGTACCGTGATATTACTTGATAGTGTTTGAAGTATGAAATATTTCACAAAAACGTGAAACATTGAAATTTTTTCTATTAATATTAATGATGGTTGTTTATCAATTAGGTATTAATTATATAATCTAAAAGTTTTAGGTAAAATCATTGAAATGAGTAAGTACCGTGGTTGATATATTTATACTATATTGGAACTTATTTTCGACTATCTATAGTATTATAGCGAAACTAGGTTTTTTTCCTAGGAAATGACTTATTGTCGACGACATTGACAAACAATGTATGATGGTATTATTATTAAAACTTAAACATAAATATAATATTTTTATTATACTGTTATTGACGATCAATGCTTTATTACCGTAATCTAAACGTTGTAATTTAGGTATACGTTTATAATTATAACAAGTAAAATATACATGGACACACGGTTTATTATTATAAAATTATAACTATTATGATGTAGTGTATGGTATACAAGTTTAATATTTAGGTACTGATTTATCATAAATTGTAATATCAATTATTATTAGTCATTAGTTTACCAACGTTTATCCAGTGCTCAGATATAATACTGAAATATTTCACAATTTTAAATTTCATGAAATTTTCAAACACTATTACTTGACAACAACCGCACTTTGAGTAGATCGGATAAAAAAAATTGACTTTGTACTTGTTACTAATGTATTGATGAACTTTATAATGTATATCATTAGTTTTTCTGTATCTTGGTTTTGAGATATTGTGACATCACTGACATAGTATATCTTCTATCTGCCCATACTTGCACAATTCAATTGTTCTTCACACAATACTGCCATCGATTGAAAAAAATAGTATATTATACCATTTAATTTATACCGTGTGTTCCTGAAAACAGGATACACTTTATTATTCATTACTCTGTAAATATTTTTTAATTCTGTTTATTCTGTTTGTGGAATGTTAAACTAGACTAATGGATCATACATTCCTATGTCTTACAATTTTTTTAACATGTATTTTGCGCATGCGCAATACAACTTCATATTTTAATGGCAACTCCTATTTTTGAATTAATCAACTTTTTTCAATCAATTTTAGACTATCAACATGTATTCTAAAACCAAAATTGCTGAAATTAGTGCTTGGTATAACTTTAAAAAATTTTTTTAATTAATTTTTTTTTAGTTTACTTATTTTTTCGTTCTGAACGCCATCAAAATTATACATTAATTATTTTTAGAGTATTAAATTATTTAGTTTAAATGAATTATTATTTTATTTTATTATTACACATTATACAATTACAGGAATTACATAATTACAAAACATGTATTGTTAGAAAATATAATTTTAAATTTCTATTTTTTTACAACTATACATTTGTATTATAATTTAATTTACAGAAATTATTAGAAAGTCTCTCGTAGTAGAACATGTCTTAAGAGGACGTCATATCCACATGTGTTGTCTCTGTCTTACTAACGTACACCATAACAAATTTTCGTTCAGTAGAATACATTTTGTGACGTTAGCTTTAATATTAGAGTAAATTTACCTCTTATCAAATTTAAAGGTAAGAATATTATCTAGACATTGACATATGCTTTTAATGATATTATCATTTTAAAGTGAGTTATAGGTATGTAAAATATTACAACTTTAAAATGTTCATAACTCACTTTAAAATGATAATATCAATAAAATCATATGTCATTGTCTAGATAATATTCTTACCTTTAAATTTTATTATAGGCAAATTTACTCTAATATTAAAGCTAACGTCACAAAATGCATTCTACTGAACGAAAATTTGTTATGATGTACGTTAGTAAGACAGAGACAACACATGCGGGTATGGCGTCCTCTTAAAACTAAGTAACACTCATAAACATTTGAATATTTATTTTATTTATAGCTGTGTATATTTTTCATTTCATTGGAATTATTATTAGGTACTAATATGATAATGAGCATTGGTTTGTAATTTCTGTAATTTCTAATGTGTAATACTAAAATAAAATAAAAATGTATAGATAGTAAATTATTTGTTACCCTAATAATTAATGTATCATAGGATGTTTAGAACGAAAAATACGTAAACTAAACTAAAAAAAATAAATTTAATACATTGTTCTAAAGTTATACCTAGCTCTAATTTCGCCAATTCGAAAATGATATTATATAATATAAGGATTTTCGTTAAAAAAAATGAAGCTGTATTGTGCACGCACAAAATTCACGAGTTAAAAAATATATATGAACCATTGGTCTACTTAAACATCCCGCAAACAAAATTGAAAAATATTTACAAGGTAATGAGTGATAAAGTGCACCCTGTTTTGGGTATACATAGTATATTAGGTATCTACAATGCAAGGCTTATAGATTATACAGGTTGCCTCATACTGATATTTCGATAAAAGTGGAAGTGGGAGAACTTGTGCCGTGACGTCACCCGTCGTACAAAATTGTTTGCTTGCTATAACACGTATAATGTTTACATGCTTTTTTACAGGCTTGTTTACACATTTTTTATGCTCCTGGTAGAAAAAATAAAAAATTGTATTATTGAGATTTTGTTGTTTTATATAATAAATTAGTTTGCTTTAATGGCAACCCTGAAATATAAAGGTGGTTAATGTTGTGCCTTGTGCAGTTGCCGTATGCAATAACGCCAATAACTATTTACTATCCATGGCCCAGGCCCCAGGCAAAGCCAAAAATACTAGCTACTTACAAATTGACGAAGATTTCAAGGTTATAGGTTATAACAATAAATGCATAACTTTTATTCATTCAAATAAGTGTTAAACCTTTGCCATACAAGTATACAACGCCGACATAGTAGTATATCGTATTAATATAGTGAAAAAACCACTAAAAAATACAAAAGAACGAAAAATAATACAGATTGCCATGCAAAACAATGCGCCGCCTTAAAATGTGTACGACGGGTGACGTCACAGTCACGATAGGCGCTGCGGGGATTTTTCAATGTTATATGACTATGAGGCAACCTGTATAATCTATAAACCTTGTCTACAATGTTCATATATTTTCGTAGTAATCGACGTTGTCTGTAAAACATAAAAATGATGGGGTGATTGGCAACACCGTCGTTTGCGGTATACGGTCGACAGTGTTGACACGACGCCGTGTCTTCATCGACCTAAAACACATATTATAAACCACAGACTAAAAACGTTATAAACATATTATAATATAAACATTCAACTTTAGCACTCTACAACTAACAACAGTCCGCATCACTTAACTACCAGTCGTACCAACATTGGCGGGCGACACAGTTGAAGTGATGCACGTAAACCGTAGTCGAAACATTGCGACGTTTCGTCCGAAAGTCGTCGTCGGTGAAAAAGTGACGTCCCCGGCGCAGTAACTACAATATTATTGTGTCCAAAGGCGTCGATATTAAAGTGACGTCTGGGACTAAATACCGATAACCCGACGCTAACCTACAGACGCTATAACAATCTACCATACCACAAACCCGCGTAACCTACCGGTCTATGCCTATGGTATTCGCCCTTCTGCGTTTTGAATGTTTTGATTGTTTTACTTCTACCGATCCAGTCCTTTGCACGAATTTGCGGTAAATATTAGATTTTTAATAACATAATCGTTTATTTTTTTTTTTACCTTTTCACTTGTCCATTAGCCTAACACACGCCCAGGTCACCCAGCGTCCCGTGATTTTTGTATTATACGGTAATTTCACGGTACCACAAACGACTGAAAACGAACCACCTTTTTGTTGTTAGCCGCTGTTGCCGTGACTGTCGTTTTGAAGACTTCCAACAATTACCGGTAAGATTATGCTCCTTAACCCACCGTATCGCCATAAAAATTTGCAATACACTCATCAGCCATGACGTTCTCTGCTGATTTAATTCTCTTTCAAACGAACTACATAGCAAATTATGTTCAACAGTTTCAATTTTGTATAAATATTTTAATAATACATATTATATTAATTGATTTAGTTATCTACTAGCAAACCTAAGGGTTAAGGGTAAGAATATTATCCATATTTTCTCGTAAATTATTGATAATGTGTTAATTTTTAAGTAAGTTTTGAGAATGTAAAATACAATAATTTAAAAATGCACACAACTTTCTTAGAAGTTAAAACATTGTAAAAAAATGTATGCTTAAATACATTTAATGGTCTCGTCTATTAGTTCGATTATTGATAAATTAACTTTAATTTTAAAGCTTACTAAAGAAAATTCAAGCTGTTAAACGCAAATTTGGTATGTATTACATTTTTGAAATGTAGATAATATATGCGTTGTAATGTGGAATTTTCTTATATTTCTTTTAATCCATAAATTGACATTACAAAAATTAAACAATGCATTGAGGTTTATGAAATATAAGTTGTATCTTCGAGGATACATTATCCAAATGCTTTTATTTTATATATGTATGGTACAAACCACATTTACAAGATCAAAATTAAAATAAATATAGAATGGGTTCTAATTTAGTTTAATTTTTATTTTCAAACCTTTATTTAATTTGAAAAAAAAAACTAAAATAAATCATAAGCATTTACATATTGTAATAATAATAAACAACAGTTTTTGTAATAATCTGTCACAAGCCAGTATTTTAGTTTAATTAAAATATTTAAAACCTTTTAAAAAATAAATCAATAAAATATGTTTTTTCATAACTAAATATAGGTAATATACATTCTTTTAAATATTATAATAAAGAAAACATCAATCTTTTGGATAATTGTATTATTGTGTTTACTATGTAAATATATGCTATTGATAAAATAATAACATCAAGCATTATATAAAACATAAATTAATAAACATAAACTATTTTTTACTATTTTTTCCTCGTTAACTGGAGTATATGAGAGACAATTCAAAGTATATTGTTAATAAGGGATGTTCTAAAGTAGTTGCAATAAAGATTTTAACTTGTTAAGTATTTAATTATTGTTTACTTTAATCAGAATATCTTAAAAGTAGTAGGTAACTATATGTAGGGCCTATACAAAATGTATTAATGTATGGGTGCTTTAGAACAATATATTTCAAGTACATAATTTATCCGGAAAGTACTTAAGTCCTTATTTACATACCCTGAAACACTGAAAATTATACTCTTGTCTTATACCTATATATCATATTTGTTATTTTTAATACTTATTTTTATTAAAGCAATATTAAAGATTTAATCTCAATAATTTATTTGTTATCAAACTCATACACTTGAACACTTCTGATTTTCCCAAATAAAGAGATGGTTAATTTGTTAAGTAGTTGAATTCAGAGAATATTGTCCAAGTTATGACGAGTCTTTGGGAAAATAATCTAATCTTATCTGAAATCAAAAATTCTTGAGTCCTCAATTTTTTTAATGTCACCTGAATATTTGTTCAATTTACCATCCTAGTTATTTTATCTTATAATTTATGTTTGATTTTTTTTTTTTCTGTACTTGGCATAATGTTTACTTATTGCTCTATTGGAAAAATAATATAGAGTAATATTGAAGACAATGTTGCTAAAGCAAATTTTAAAAAAAAAGCCAATTTATATTAATTATATTATATGGTGAATTTTATTATTATTATGCAACAACTCATTTATTATGAACTCAGCAATGATTTTTATAAATTAAAATAGAAATAGATTTGTTTTATTAAATTTGTAAGACATTGCATAAAATAATATTATTATAAAAAGTCAAATTTATACAATGTATAAATTAATAATAGTAATACAGTGAACTCTCGATCATCCGCGAGCGTACTATCCGTTGTCTTACACAGAATCATCTATATATCTACATGTATACAAATATATACCTATATATGTCCTATATGTATACAAAATATATATATCTTTACATTATACATTATTATAGGTTTAATTGAATTTTGATAGCTGGTTACTGGATAAAGACGTAAAATATAATACGCTAGTTTAATATATATTAATACTTTTTGGTAATTGTTGATACGTTTAATCAAAATAAAAGTCCATCCAGTAATTTTGTAGATTATCCATGGATGCTCTGCCATCCTATTCCGTGGATAATCGAAAGTACACTGTATATAAAATTATATAATATTAAAATAATAAATTTACAAATTTTTAAAAATATTTAAATATTATATGTGTAGTATTATTTATGTTCATAACTATTTAAATTTCTCAATATAAACATCTAATCATGTTTTCATCCATTATTTTAATGACTAAATATAATATAACAATTTTCTAAATTATTCTATCGTTTAGAAAATATTATTTTCCATGTGCACTATTTGTTTTGGATACATTTTTGCTATATACCTATAATATTATTAACTATATGATTGTAAATTTCTTCACATTTCTTATAAAATAAATGCCAGTATTTTGTATTTATATATTACTTTTTACTTGTCATATTATTGTCTTATACCTAATATTTAGTATTTTTTGTTTTTAGATTTACCTGGCCTATAATAATTTAAAAAAAAAAAAATGAAGAATTTTCTTCATGAGAAAAATAAACTTAAAAAATTATATTTAAATCAAGAAGCAAGAATAATTAATATAAGTTCTGATGAAGAGGATGAAGATGGTCAATCTGTTACAATCAATATTACACCTTCAGGAGAAATTGACCTAATCGATATAGATACAGATACAGATACAGATGATAATTAAGTAATATTAATTAATCTTGAATAAAAAAAGATATTAATATAATTATGCTGTATTTTTAAAACTTAATAAAATAATAAACATAAACACTCTTGAAAGAGCAACTTAAAACATATATTGTTATTAATTGAATAATTAAATATCTGTGGATAGAGAAATTTTTTTCATATGAATGTATGGTTGTGACGAGCCCACGGTTCGAGTTTGGAAGAAGTAATGACTGCATAAGGCTTATTTTAAAGAGCATTTTAAAAATGAGTGCTAAGTAAATTAAAATAAAATACATTTGTTTAAATAATATATTCACTTGTTGAAGAATTATTTACTTTATACATTAAAAGATGAACAAATTACTATAGGGCATTAGAACTTCATTAAACATTTAAAATATTAGAATGGACATTCATTTTATACTTGACAGATATAAAAAACCAGATAACAAAAAAAGTGTACTATAATTTAAATCACTTGGTATTTATTCATAATAATAATTATATACAATAATGAGAATATTTAGTAGGTATTTAAAAAGTTACTATTACCATTATTGGTTTTTATTTTTTATCTATTAAATTTGAATTCAAATAATGTAAAAACATTGGTATACAAGGAATTAGTGACAAATGTAAAAATAATACAGGTATAACAAGTATATACTTCTTGTTATTTTTCATCATGCATCCGTTAAATCCATGCAAAAAATATAAAGTTGTATTGAATTATAACATACCATTGTTTAAATTAGTTATTTAGTTATAGTTGAGTGTAAGGATGACAAAAAACTATAAAAACTATAGATTGAAGTTTAAATTGTTGGTTCATTCAATATTTGTTTGGATCCAATTTGATCTAATTGGAATTTTCCGTATGATATAATAGATATGATTAATACTAATTTGTTGGACTTATGAAAAACTTATATTGTAAGACCATTAACAAGCAATTGAGTACCAATTATATTGTTTATAAAAAACCGTGTAAAGTTTATAAAGTTTTTTTTTACAATTCTAGATTTTAATTAAGTTTGTTATATTTTTATAATTCTGATTTAAACTATGTGTACTGTGTAGTGTTTTTAAGCTATTGCATAGCTTTTATTGCGGGCGTGGTGACCGAAAAAAAAAAGTTTCGTGACGAAAAAACGTGACCGTAAGTGATAAGACCCACCTCTCTGTCTACCGCGCGGTGAACTGAACAAGTCTTGCCGTGCTATCTGCGGTCGTCGGCTTTTGTTTACAGGTATACATATTTGCAGGTTGCCGTATAAATGTACTTATATTTTACAATAATATTGCAATTAGACATAAATCGGAGTATTCGACTTGTTTACGAGTTAATCCATGAACTAATTTTACTTCATGAGTTAATCTGTTTGACTCGAATTTTTGTTCACAATCTGTAATTTGTGCCGTTCTGTGCCAATTTCTTTTATGCCCGTGCCGCGTATACATTTAATACACCTGTGTATAATACTTCAAGCTCAGTTATCATAATTTTACAGTAAAGCCATAAATACGTTGTGTTATTACACAGTGTTTGATTGCTGCGTTATTATTTTTGTTATTGTTATTTAGTCTAATCCAGACATTCAGTTGTCTAAGCAAAAAAATCGATGAGTTATGAGAATTTTTAAAATGCAGTATTTTGTTTTGTATACGCAAAACTCAAAAAAAAATGATTAATTATCGTAAAAACTTACATAGGTTCAAATATTGATAAAGTTCTTACCATTAAGTTGTACAATCGTCCTTTTAGTTCATGTACATAAATATTTTTAATACAACTTCGAATCAAATATATATATATATATATATATTCGTAGTTTATACTATCGAGTAAATAGTTATCTTATAAATTTAAAATTAGTAAAGTTATATTAGTAAGATAAGTATCTATATATACACATATTATGTCTTAGGTTAAGTACACGAAAACAAACTGTATACTACATATTGGCAATTATATATTATTATGTATTGGTTTGACAGAAATTTATTTTGGATTTCATAATATTACTACAGCAGAATAGCATTATATTTTGAATACTGTAACCGTATACTTGCAAATCAGATACAGATTACTGATTTATAGTCTCATGGACATAAGTATAATATAAAAAATAAAGTTGCTTATTGATTTAATAGTATATGGTTCGTTTAAATATTGTACTTTGTATACGTAAATTCAAGGCTGGGCAAGTTAACTAATTATTTTAACTCTTTAAGTTAGCTTAATACGGAAAAATGTAAGTTAAGTTGAAAGTTACTTTTTTTTATCTATTTAGCTTGTTAAAAGTTAATTTGAAAAAAAAAAGTAATTTTCCTAACTTTCCTTAGTTAAAAATAAGTTAGTTTTCTTTTTTTTGTGTAAAATTAATTACATGTAAAATCACAAGAAACAATATGAACAAATAATAATTGTTGACGACACAATGAATTTATTGCTTAATAGTTAATATATTAAAATCATTCTGGGTTTTCTCGTTAAGTTAGAAATTACATATAAAAATAAAAGTAACTCGTTAAGTAACTTAGTTAAACGTAACTCAACTTTAACTTTTTAACTCGTTAAAGCCCAGCCTCGCGTAAATTAGACGCATATATGAAATATTGAAACGTGAATACCTTTATACAATGAAATATATGAAATATACAAATTTAAAATAAATTCAATTTAGCGGCCAATGATTATGTTCATTAAAGTCGAACACAAATAATATTATTTCTCTTCCATGGTATATTGATAAAAACCGTTCATTTTAGTGTGATTAAGAACTCAATTTCAGCGACTGCTGAGTAGTACTGTGAAAGATCTTTAAGATCTTTATAGATCTTGGTACTGTGAATACTGACTACTGACTAATGATAAAATAATATAATATTAGTATATTTTATCATGTACTGACTATTAGTATTCAACAATTTTTAGTTTATACTATTTAGTTATTTTATTATTTTTATTGCGTTTTTGACTTTCAGTTCAGTCTTGTCCTTCGGTTGCGATGGATAATGAAATAGAGGACGATGAAATAGTTAAAGAAGTAAGTGTAATCTAAGTCAACGTTATTAAAATATATGGTATAATTAATAAAATTTAAAATCGTATTTAGATACCTGTATTTTTGAGTAATGATGCAATGAAATTATTGTTGTTACACTATCCTACGAGATTGTCTAAAAACGATAAATTACTGTCGTCGGCTGTTACTAAGGTATGTCCATTAATATCAGTATTTGTTAATTATCGCCACTTAACCATTCGTTATCCTCAGGTTTTTTTTCATATTAAAAAAAACTTTTAAATAAAAGTTAATAATAATAATATATTGTGCACAATTAATTGTAGCACAGTTAATAATTCATATTTACGTGCAAATTATCATAATAATATAAGACACTTTTTTCTAATCATTTCTTAATTGTCCTTTCTTGAAAACCACTCACACATTTTATTTATTCAAATTAAATGCTAGTAAACTGTAGTGAATTATTTATTTAAATTTATTTTTAACGATATTTTAAAACAAGATTTATAAGATATGAATGTGTTTGATATAGACAATAGTTGCAAGCTGACACTATGTTATTAGGATCTTTTATGTTATCTGCCACCAATCACTAATTTCTTATGCATATCCTCCTAGGGAAGCTTACAGGTAAAAAGGTAAAAACCAACTTTTTTATCTGCACCATTAGAAACAAAGACTTGGTGGGTTTACTTACATACTTAATCAAGAAAATATTGTCACAATAAAAATAATTGGCAAATAATGAAAAAGATCTTATTATTGTATCAAACTATTATGATAAAACATAATTCAACGTGCATTTAGACTTAATTAGATGTTAGATACCGATATACAGTGAAATATTGATAACACATTTGGAATTTTTTGATTATGTATGCTAATAGAAAGTTTCTTCTTCCTAGTGTGACCAGAAATTTCATCTATAATCCTCCTTAGCCTAAGGAGGATTATCCTACTTTTGAAATCTGAAATTGTAATTAATTAAGTAGTAAGCATTTTATGATTTTATCTTATAGAAATCTGTAGTTTCTAAAAAAAGTTTAAAGAATCCCTTTTTTGGACATGAAAATTATAATAACCTACCTATTTGCCTAGTAGTGAGGCTATTCATTTTAAACAGCATGGTGGCAAGGAATTAAAAAAACTTAAGTATTTATGAATATGTTCTGTATTTATTTATGTGTTTTCTTTTTATAGTGTAAATACAAATCTGAATGTGAAGACTTAGAGATATGTTATGCACTTGACACTGATAAAAATTATGATAAAGGTCATGGGCAAGAGTTAGCTGCTGAAATGGACCAAACATCCAAAGATGAAAGCAGCTATCCCAGGTTTATACATAATTGTTTAATGTAGGGAGTCTTCAACCTGTGACCCACTAAGATTTACAAACCATCAAGCTAATTAATGTTTTGAAAATAATATAATAGTTTTCATTGTTTTTTATTTATTTATTATTAATAAATTAAAAAAAAAATTAAACTCGCAATGCAAAGCGTATTCAAATTTGGTCCCCCTAGTTAAAAACATATAAATGTTTATTTAAACAAATATAGATTTATTTTGAAATTTTAAACTAAATTCGGAGCAATTGGTAAATAATTTACATATTATCATTGATAATAAATACTATAATAAATACTATTACTATTAATACTATTCATTATTCACTATATAAATACTATAATAATATATAATCAATGATATTATACATTGAATGTGTTTGTTTTTAACCTGATATATTATTTTAATTTTATACTTTATTCCAGTGCTGTAGCTAGAGGGGCTTCCGGGCTCCAGCCCCCCCTGAAATTTTAGATGATAATAATTTTATTAATTTAATTATCATTTGTGGCGATGAAGCAACACCACTCTTATCACACTTACTTGAACTTGATTTGATAATATGTATAATTATATAAATTGTATTGTCAAAAATACAGTGCAATAAAATAATAATAATTGGCCATCAAAAATTAAACCCCCCTCCCCGAAAAAAAATCCTGGCTACGGCATTGCTTTATTCAGAATAAGAACAGACTGGTTAAGGCATCGGAAACTGAGCACCTGACTCTCTGCTAGCTGATTCAGTAATGATTGTTTTTGATTGTATGTCATCACCGATTTCGTTACTGTGTACAGTCATCCACAGTTACAACAAGTGATGGTCATGACTGTAAGGATGGACATGTTAGCCTGGTATGTCAAGAAGATTAGAAAAGATAAATGCGTGAACCATGATGTTTTTTCGTCCATCATCACCTGATCTGTTCTTATTCTGAAAAGCTTTTTCAAACCAAAATAAAAACAGTAAATGTATTATTAATATAGCGGTATGGTTGACCACTTAAGTTTTGAATCCCACAATACATCATCAAACACAACTGATATGATAATGTATACATCTGGTAAGAGTATTCATTTGTGTCCACTGAAGAAAACATTGAACATGCTTCCTAAATTGTCTCATATTGATAAGATTGACCTAAAAGATGATAATAAAAAGTCTTCCTTAAACCATAATGGTAAAATAACAACATAAATCTTAATCTATAATATTATTCTTTATTTATATATATTCATTTGTATTAAAAACTATTATTGTTTTAGATTCTGAAGAAGAAGAAGAAGAAAGTGAACAGATAATGGCTAAGTTTAAAGATAGGCCAGGTAAAAAAAGTGAAAAGAAAAAAATGCAAGAGATGGTCCATCAAAGAGCAATGGAACCTTGGATTGATTTAAACTTTATACCAAATGGACATTACTTCTCCAGGGTAATAAAAAAAAACATTGACCTTTTTCATATAATACCATCAATAATTATATATTAGGTTTAGCAATATTATAAAATTATTTTTTTAATAGCGGTAAATAATTACAGTAGTCGCAACTATTTAATTAAGAATATTAAGATCCATATTAAGAAGTCTCAACAGACAACAAAAAAATTCTTACTATAGAAAAATATGTTAAATAGTATTACATAAATTTAATTACAGGCTAATGACCTAAGTTGTCGAAGCCTTAAAAAAAAATAAAAAAAAAATAAAAAAAAAAAAAAAAAATAAATTTAATTCTAATTCAATCATAATTCTAAACAATATTTTGTTAAACGGAAGTTTGTTGTATAAAAGTTTCACTATATTACTAAAATATGTTTTTAGTATTGATGGTTGTTGTCGAGTTGCTAATGTTTACTGTTATGAAAATTATAATGATCTATTTAAATTCTTTTGGTATAGAAAATTAAAAAGAAAATTATAGTATTTTAAATCTTTGGATTCAATAAATGGTAGTTGCAAAAACTGTGTTATATTTTCTTGAAGAATTTGTGTAAACAGTCCCGGTCTATACCCAGTAATATTTAATTACTAGTGTCTAAATTTCACTTATTTTTACTATTGCTATTTTTTCAGGGAGAATTGGATAAGTTTTTGTTGCCACATTCAAATATAATTGATGAAAAAGATCCTGATATATCAATAACCAAAGTTTTTAAAGAAGTAAACGATGAAAATATTAATACAATTCGAGCACGTCAATTATCTCACAGTGAAATAAAATCATATTCTCTCGAAAAACAAATAAAAATATTTTTATTAAATGGTAAATTTTTTTCTCTCAAATTTTACTGTATTGTACAATTATATAAAGCGGAAGTTTTAATATTGTTATTTCTAAAATATGGTATAATTATTTTTCATTGCGTGTTAATATTGTATAGTGTTTACTTCTGTACATCCTGCCTCCTTGCGATAATATAACTGGACTTGGTGGTAGGTGGTTTTGTGGAGATGTACATAATCAGCATGTTTTTTTATTTGACAGAGTATAGGGTTGCCAGATCCTCTGATTTGATCAGAACAGTCCCAGTTTCAGGTTTTGCGACTTATTTCTTAATTTTGTGATAGCTATTAGAGACTAAGAGAAAATAATATATTATTAATCAGATGTTCTCTTGACATATCTTATTATCAAATGGTATCCAACTCATGCACTTAACACTAATGTTATATTAAATATTTTTACAACAAAATGAATCAATCCAACACTATTTAAAAAAAAAAAAACATTACAATAAAAAATGTTAGTTATATTAGCTAGTAATGTATCAATGAAAATGTGTGTTTGATAAAGTTAAATTAAATGTAATGTAGAAAAATATTTATTTAGTAATGAATTAATTACAAAATATACCTAAATATAATGATCTGGTATTCTGGTCATGTCATCTTGTACTTTTTTTATTCTAAAATCCATTGAATGCTCAATTAACTAATTACTTATTTTATTTTATTAAGCTGAATAAGGTTAATCATAATATTAAAACCAAGTTTATTATAGTTTTTCATTTATAATGTAGAATAATGCAACATCTATTTGATAACTCATAAATTAAATTCAAATATAATTGATTCTTGTTAATAATTTAATAATTTACCTTATTTTGTCCAGGTTATTTTTGATTTTCTTAAAATTTGAAAATTATCTATACGATTTTCAAATTTAACTTTAACTATCTTTGAATAAAAACTGATTCTTATAAAATATAAAATATGCTAATATGTACCTATCATTGAAACTAAAGGTTATAATATTTTTAGCAAAAATGATATCTACAAATATGTTGATAAATCTACTACATAAATGCGGTGTGCCAACTGATGAAAGTATTACAACAATTTTGACTCATTTAAAAGAACTTGCAGTTTTAGTTCGTGGTAATTGGACTATAAAGAGTGAACACTTATATCCAGATAATACTATATCTTCTCATTTTGGCTTGAGTAATGAAACTATGCGCCTTTTAAGAGATTATATGGTAAGATATTATTTCCAGTGGTTCATACATATTATTTTTAATTTTAATATGCAAAAATTGATCTAAATAGTATAATTAGTGAATAACAGTGGTAAATCACATATCCGTAGAACTTAAATTTGGCTATAGATGTTCTATTACTCTTCATATAAAAACAGTTATTTTTTTATTGAATGCCATATTATGTTTTCATGCATTTTATAAAACATAAGATTAACAGTTTTGTCATTTTATGAACAAAAATATGTTACTCTTACTGTACATTTGTAAGATATCTAAAAGTTTATTATATAAGTTACAAATAATATACTATACGTATACAATTTATTTTATAATGTTATGAATACTGACAGTTGCTCTTATCAATTCAATCAATCATATTTCACATCTGATTATCTTTATATCACAATTCTATTATTAGTGAGCAGTATTTAGTCTGTGTCTGCTCGCTAATCACATGAGATGATAGTTGGTGTTGCTATAGAAAAAATTAAGCCATTAACATTTTCTGAATACTGTAGTAGTGTAGTTTAAAGAGTATATTTTTTAAATTATTAATTTATCCTTAATGTAGTTGTCTACACATTGTTTATTGGTTTATTGGCCTGTCCTAATACATTTTTAATATTATATTAAATTATTAGTAAATTGTATTAATTTTTTTATTCATTACTTTTTAAGATTCACTTATTAGATTCTAATCAGATTGTCAATCGTAAAAATATTGGGAAAATGTTTAATGCCCCACCAGAAGAAGTTAAAGATGCTTTAACTTCTGTTGCAGTATTGGATGAAAACAAAACATGGAAATTACTTGTTACTGACAATGATGGATTTTTAGAAACGTATGTTGAATAAATTTATCTTAGAATAATACATATAGGTATAAATAATTTTGACAAGTCTGAATTTGTAAGATAATTTTTAATTGAAATCTCACTTAAATAATCTGTTACATTAAAAGTCACGATGGTAAAAAATATTGTTAATTATCAATATTTTTTTTTGTAGTAAAAAGTATGTTTATTTTATCAATTATTACACTCATTAGAAGACATTGTTATAACAATGTATTTAATGTATGATTTGTATTTAGTTCTCAACTGGATCACTAAACTTTGTAATTTTAATTGATAATAACTAATAATTACTGTTTTAATCTATAATCCTAATTTAATTATTTTTCTGTTTTATTAGTGTGGAAAATTTTAATGAAATATATAAAGAACAGAGTGATTGGTGGGCAACAAGAGTAAAACAAATCAATACTTGGCTTGAAAAAAAAACCAAAAAAAATTTTATGTAAAGCTTATTTATATTACATACATTTTTAATTTTCTTTTTTACATGATTGATTTATTGGTTCTCACATGTCAAACATGATGATGATTTTTTCATTATTAATCATTAAAACAACTTTATTAGTGTTTTTCAATATCTTATCATTTTTTTAATCTTAATACTTTTTCATTGTTTTATATCATATTATATTTGCTATGAAAACATCTATTTTATTTAATAGTTAGAATTCTTTTCCTGGATATAAATTGTTAAAATCAAATTCAATTTGAAATAAATGAAGTTAGGTTATTGTTCCTACCCAAAATATTTAAAGATTTTGACTTACTACTTAGTTTATTATTATTTTTGAGCCCTACAATTTTAATAATCTCTTATGAGTTATGATGTAATTACAAAAAAAATTACAAAAGATAATAAGAATTAACCTAAATCTATTAAATTGTCATTATGAATATCTTCTATCAAATGCATAGCAACATTATGACTAAGTAATAACTTGTCTTGTATTAATAATTTTCTTAATATAATTTTTTAAATTATGATACTTATTGTATAACTTTCCTTCCATACGAACTACATTATTGTCGTCCTTAAAATATTTTGAAATAAATTTCTTTTATTTCATTTGGAAACAAATTTTCAATACCTATATTATTAAATAAGTATGTACCTATCTTTTTTTATTATTATTATTATTATTAGAACAAAGTAAGTTTGCGGATCTATGAACATTGGACGGACATTATTATATATTAATACACATTATTAGTATGTATTATTACATAACTATTACTATAACTTAAATAAATACATAGTTCAATAAGTATTTTACAGTCAATTCATGCATAATGTTTATTGTACTATTATGTAGATACTTGTAGTCTATGGTATTATTATTGAATTATTAAGTATACCTCAGTTAATATTAAAAATGTTCTCTTCTCAAATTTTAAATTGTGCTCATATTTCTGGATTTTATGTTTTATAATCACTGTACTTGATGCTTAAAGTGTATCTTATAAACTGATTAAAAATACCAACTGTATCCTAATACTTGAGAACTAACTTTCCATCATAATAATTATTTAATATTTTGATTTTGAGCTCTACAAATATTTATAAAAACAAAGTTTAGCAAATAATAAAATATTAGTTATTAGTGCCACAGAATAGATTAAATATTAAAAATTTATTATTTATTATACTATAAATGACCAACAAAGATACTGTTTAGATATCGGATTGATATTTAAAAATATGTAATTGTGATATTTATGAAATATTATTATATATTTTATTATTAATAACATATCAAATAGATATCACCTATTTGACATATTATTTTAGATATTGATTTTTGATTAATAAGAAATCACAATTTTCAAATCAAATTTAAAAATTTTCTATAGAGCTATTTCAAATATCAAACATATATGTAAATTAAAAATACAATCAAGGCTCTCTAACTATTGCTATAATGCTATCTGGGTAGGCATGAAAAATTTTTAATTAGTTTGTTTTCTATAAATTTCGATTGTTTAAAATTCTTGAAAATGTAATGCAAGATCGCACATAAGATTTTCTTATGTTTGTTTAAATTTATTAAAAACACATAAGCTCACTTTAGTTTTATATAGATATATATATATTGGCGGTTAGGTCAGGTGATCGGAGGCTACCTTTGATCGATTATGACGATAAAAATATTATTTATTACTGCCAAGTGTCAACTTTCGATGGCATGCAAGTCAAATTAGTTAGTTATAATTGTTTATTTAAATATAAGGGGAAGAAGTAAAATGTGTAAGCCCTGATGAGCTATAATCTAAAGTGCGTGTCTGTCCGAATATTAAGCCATTGATGTCTCGAATGTATTAATCGGGAATTCAAAAATGTATAACCGAATTTTCCGGAACGTATGTCCGGATTTCTAGAATGTAAAAACTTATTTATCCAGTAAGTATTACAAATTGCATATATTAAACGCCTTGGAAAACACTAATGATTCGTTTGATATAATATTTGCAAGTGTTTCTGAAGAATGAGTACTACTAAGACGAGCTGCTTAATTAATTAATTTAAAAAAAAGGGTTAAGTTTATCATATTATATTGAATAATAATATAATTGCCTATAATGCAATAACAGTACACCAAATAGAAAATATATTGATCGAACGTTTATAAAAAAATAAAAATATCTTTATAAATTATTTTCTAGATATAAGCTATAATGGAATAATATATTTAATCATTTCTGTATACTTTGAAGGCATCTGATTATAAAATATTAAAAGTTGGTTTAAATTTTTCGAAAAAAATTAAAATATATATTATATATAGGCATATATAAAAAAACTTTAAAAAAATTAATCAAAATTTCAAATTTCTATAAATTATTTTATTAGTTTATATTTTGTTTAGAAATATTTAAAAAATGATATCGTGTAGATAAAATGATCATAAACATTTGTTGGAAATTAGTATTAAGTAGTTGTATAGGTAGTTAGGAAAAGTATCTACCTACCGTTTTTCGTTTTTTAGTAACATAAGAAAAAAATTAATTTTATCAAAAACTAGATTTGCATGAAATTCTGGTTTTCCTTCATGTTTGTTTATTTGTTTAATTTTTAATACAATAAAAACATAATTTTTTTCTATAAAAGTCAATAAAATTATTTTTCTATGTTAAATAGTTTACAAATTTAATATAAAGTTTCTTATCATACATTTTTAATACTGGAAATAAAAAAAAATGAGCGTAAATCCACAATAATTGTTATGAATTTTCATAGATAAAATTTTGACAAATTTCGTCAAAAATCACAACAATTTACAAATTATTTTTTAAATTCCTTAAGTGTTTAATATTTATACATAAGATTTATTAATATAATACAAGATGTCTTATAAGTTGTTATTACTAAAATTTAAAAAAAAATGTAGACCGCAATTCTACACAAATTTTTTATGAGTGTTTGCAGTTGTTCAAATTTTCATAAAATTGGATCTTCATCCGAAATATAATATTTTATCATCGCAATTGATTTTCTTATTTGATAATTCATTTGTTAGGCTTTCTTTCAACATCAAAATTATTTTTATTTGTGTAAGTAAATTCATATTATAAAATTACCAGTTGTGAGTTTAATGGAATACTTAAAACAATACTCTCTATATAATAGATATAATAATACAATATGATATAAAAAAATTACAACTGTGGGCAACGTCACTCGAAAAATCATTTTTAAAAAGGTAAAACGTTCACAATTGTGTAGTATAACTGCTCGGTAAATACTAAATACCGTATCGTAAATATTATATATATTTTTTGCCTGTTAAATATCTTTAAAATATATCAGTAATATATATATAATATATATTATATATGGCTCTATAATTAATTTATTTTGTTTATTTTACTAGTTAGTTATATATTTTAATGTTTTTGTTTTATTATTTTAAAGTGTTTTTCTGTAAAGCCCAACGCATTGACTGAGTTCATATTTCGTTGAGAGAGTTCTAAGCGATTAGGTTTTGGATGCATTTAGACCAATAATCTGCCCAAAAATAAACGTACTTATTGTTGCTCTTTTTTTAGAAAATAAATTGAATTCGTTAGTCACTTTTCTATGTTTTGTAGAAAAACTTTTTTCGTTTTTTTTTACCTTATTGGCCCTTTAAAATGTTCATTTTGAGAAATTATATAAATTCACTTGGAGCTATACTACATAAACTGTTAAAAATCTGAAATAAATATCCTAGAAAACATAGAAATGAGGCTAATAAACTAAAATTATAAATTAAAATTGGTTTAATAAAATTAAGTTTATTTTCGTCAGTTTAATAGCATTATTTATTGTCACGTATTGGTCCAAGTAAAAAAATGCACGCACCACGTACGTATGTTATGGAATACACATATTGAAATTGAATCACATTAATATTCATTTACAATATTAACACAAATCTCATAAGTGTCGATAACAAGATCAGAAATTGCATATGCCTAAAATGTGCACCTTTTAAACAACAGCTACAAAAAGCCAAGTAATTTTAAAGGATTAAGTGTAGGCCATTCATCCGGCTCTTGCGGAAACTGCTTTTCTTTGTTCAAGTAGTAAATAATCATTAATAATAATCATTAGTGTGCTTACCATCCAACGATTATACACGCATCAGATACATAATATTATAGTATGTACCATGTACGGTCATGTATGTCGCTAAAAAAAAGTAGTTCAAAATATTAAAACCAATTTATGAATGAAATAAGGCTATACGCCTAACAAACATTTAGGTATTTCCATTTCTGCGATTTAAAAAATTAAAATGTGTTTGAATTTATAAACAAGTTTATTTTGAAGCAGGTCGTTCATAAATTGTTTATGAAAATATTAAGTCAAGATAAAATTAATTTGTATGAATTTGTCAATGTTCATTAGTAAATAGACACATAGTTAAACTATATTTTAAATAGAAACATTTGGGAAAGTCACTCTAGTGTATAATAGGTTTTGAGTGTACCTTGTCATTGAGTAGGTCACTGTAACAAATGTGTTAAATATGAATTCAGTGAGGAAGACGAAAGACGATTAAAGACGATTCTGAGCGGATACGGTGTGTCAGCCTCTATTTCTAAGGATATTTTATAATTTATTTATATTACTATTATCTATTACCAGTGCTATTGAATAAAACTATACAAAAATAAATTTAATTATTGAATACTTTTTGGAATTGAATAGGAACTTTTGGTTTTTTTTTCAAAAAATATAGTTGAAAAAATATTATTGGAGCAACTATGACAAAAACAAATAACTAACATGGCGGAAAATAACTTCAAATATATCATATTTTTGAAGTGCAATAAGCTATTTTTAATAAATAAATATAAATTATTAATTACCATATACTAGTAAACTATATCTTACGTTGATTACAAACCTACGAAATAATAACCAAAAGTATTTAAAAGCATTATAAATACTTTTTTAAAATATTCATGTTTCAGCATTTGTAATTTTTTAAGTAACAAGTATTCTTTACAACTATGTGAAAATTACTAATACAGTAGGTTAACTTATGTTTTTTTTAAAACATCACATTCATATTATATTACCTATACATAATTAGATTATTATATCATACATTATAGTTATGAAACTATAAGTCCATACCATAGAATTGGTAGAATGGATTCCTGCAGGTACTTATCTATAGACTTGATACCGTAAATATTATTAAAATGTCATTGTCTATAACTATAGTACATCGTTAATAACAATTTAATTTATTGTTACAAAAATATGACTAAAATACTGTTAAAGAATAAATCGTTATTTTTCATTTCAATATCCAAAGTCAGCAAAAGGATAATTTAAAATGTATTTAACAAAAAAAGTTTGTTTATGTACCATAATATTTTCGATACTTTTTAAATATTGATAAAATAAAAATTGGTGAGGTACCATGTATTAAATTTTCAAGCTTTATGAATTGGAAATAAAAGTTTTTCAACATAAATCAAAAAAAGTGGTCAAATATAAATAACTTCTCTGCTGACCTTCTATACAGTAGGTTTTAAATGTAACTCTTCATTAAATAGGCCGTAGTTCATATAGGTAGGTTTATTATTCATACTGTATAATTAATAGACGTGTTAAATCAAAATCTAAATTAAACAATACATATTTGCACGGTATGCTTAAATTATCCATTGCATATGAAAAACGAGTCTGGAGACGATTTTTCAGCATATACGTATTACTAAGAATATTTTTATATTTATATACTATAGTAATTTATTTTACTATTAAATTATATTGCAGTAAGTTTAATATATTTATACCTTAAAATTTAAATATTGCATTTATTATATATTATTTATTATTAAAATAATTAATATATGTATAATGTATATATATTATTGTTATTAATTATTAACTTTTGAATCTACAGAACATGTTCATTTATTAGCTTATTATAAATTAAATACTTTTAAAATGTAATTTCATATATTAAAGTAAAATATAATTATATAATAATTATATAAATATACATATAAGTTTCAAGACCCTGAGAATATTTTTAAAGTATGAGCAATATAACTAAAATTGTTATTTTCTTCATTTAAATATCCAATTTTGTTAAAATTTGAACTTCAAATGCATTTAAAAAAAATTATGATTGACAATATATTTTTTTAGATTTTTTGGTTTTTGATAACAATTATTTATGATACGACGCTTTATGTTAAATTAAGCCTTAGGTTTATATATTTTGAATATAATAAAATATAATAATAAAATTCCATTGTCTTCGCCAAAGCCGGCCTTAGGGTGGAGCGAGGTGCCGAGGTCTGGGGAAAATTGTATTTTTTTTTTTTTAATTACCTACGCCGAAAAATTATAGTATAAATAATGTATAATATAATTACTATAATTTCATTAACGCGAGTTCCAATATGTCATACCAAAGCGCGAGGCCTGCCTAAGACCGGCACTGGTTCACAACTATTTTGAAAAACGGCGGTCGTCAAAAATCACACACTTTCAAGAAAAAAGTTCGACCTTTCGATCGTCGTTCAAAACTGCACATTGTATACATCGATTCTGCACAGTTTTTCCAAAATCAAACCTTTCTATACCGCATATACTGACATACTATTATGTATCAATAACGCACAAATTTATCTAAAATTATATTATTGTTTAAAACCGTACACCATCGCAATTCGCAGTCATCATTTTTAATCAAAATTTATAAATTCATAAGAATATTTGAAAACATTAGGATGTACATTTATTATAATCTAAGTATTATTTACTATACATACTTTATTTCATCTTATTATGTTGCATTATTTTTAATTAATATTAAATTAAAATTATAAGATCTCATATATTTAATTATTTTTACAACAATGAAAAATTTGTTTAATAACGATAAATGTTTAATTTTTAACAATTTAAATTAAATGTGTGCGGTTTTCAATTATTGACTTTCCAAATTTCCCATTTTAACAATAGAAAAAATCTATGCACCATTGAACGGTCTAAAATAATGTGCTAAAATTGTAAGTGTGCGGTTTTGAACGATGCCCTTTTTAAATTACAACAAAATAGGTACCTAACTAAAATATTTAGTATTTGTTTTAAATTTAAAATAAAGAATTTCGTTAAAAATATTATACACAGAAAAAATATTTTTAAATTGCTATAGCCAAGCCTAAACACTTCATCAACAATAAAAAAACTACAAAAAAATTTCAACATTTAAAATGCCTATAAATAGCTTAAATTTAGTTTAAGCTTTTAAAAGTTTCATTGAGTAGAAAAATAATGATTTAAAAACCGATTGGATGAAACAGTTTTAGAAATTGCTTGTGATTTAAAGTTAATATAAAGTCGAAAACGTCAATTGAAAACTTCATAAAAAGAACCAAAATATTTTGAAATTTAAAACATTATATCTAAAAAATGTTTTTATAAATATTTAAGGAATATTTCAAGTCAAGTCTATAATGGTATTTTTTTAAATTAAAAAGAAAATTTAAAATTTATTTTGTCAAAAACTTGTGTGGCGTAAATATTCTCGTTTTTTATAACTTTTTTTTTTATGTATTTTCAATTATTAAGAAAATTACCAAAAATATCCTAATAATTATATCTAAATAATTTAAGTTTTCTATTAGAAACCACCGTCAACATTTAAAATTGAAATATTTTTACCACTCTTAAAAGTTTCGTTTGACACAAAATACTACACTTACACAGTTACACATACATATATAATCATTGTAATACCATTCAGAATCCAAAAATATGCTCTTATATACCCAGTCAATAACTATACACTTAATACATTTTCAAAATAATAAAATAGGAAGTACATATTTTAATTTTTCAGGTGAGGCGTTAAGTTAGGCTTTTAGTTAATGTTGATGAAAAATTGATGAGGTTTATTGCCTTGTTGATTTTCAACATAGCGGATGATGCTTTAATATAGAAGGTACCTATATTCTTATATTTTTAATTATAATTAAACCCGTGTGTTACATTATTCAGGTTATGTACTGTGAGTCTGCGGAGTGTTATGCATAATGTATGATAGGTACATTTTACCTATTCGGATGTTTTCCGGACATTATATCATAAACACTGCAATCTGCGCAGATTGTAAATTTCCAAATTGTCCATCCGCGGCACTTCCTTCACTGTCTAATTATCGTTAATTTAATCGTTCCACACACGACACGTAAGTACGCGTCCGCTGTAGCTCGACGCTCGTTGATAATAATATAATATTATAATGTTATCGAATTCATCCCGAACAATTGTATGGAAAAAAAAACAATGCTCCGAGAATATATAATAATATTATAATATATAGAATACTCTCAATGCGCATGTATATTATACATGTGCAGCCGTCATTGCGTTGTGCGTTTTTATTGTCCTATATAATATCATAATTTATATTATATTATATAGCTGTACTTATAATAATATATGCAATGTCTATGTACATATAACATGTGTCATATTGTTTTTGTCATCGTTATTGTTATTATTATTATTATTATTTGAAGACATTTTCGCGTAGTCTTCCTCATTATACTTATATCAGCCGAAATCCGGTTATCACTCGGAGTAATGCTACTGAAAACTAGAGCAGCCCGTCGCGTAGTAGGGAAATCTTTCATGGTCCAGTGAAGCATGGTGGAAAGATGGGCTCCTATATTATATTAAACGATATTAAAATCAGTCGCGTGCCAGTGTTTGGCTTGTGTTTGTATACGACTCCTGACACGCGCTGTTGTGGTTACCGAAAAACGACCTGGACAGTTTTTTTCCCAATTTCAAAACGCCCGATTATCGCTCGCAAACATACACGCACCTGTAAACTAAATACTTCTTATTATTATAATAAATACATCAGTTGTTCAATTTTTGGGGAACGCCCGATCTGTCAGTGATTTGTGGCTTGCAACAAATATCTACTGTTTGTCTGTGTAGATTTTCGTCATATCGAATGGTAAAGTAATTGATAAATTCGAAAGACGACCAAGACCATCATGCCGTATCAGGTAAACTGAAATACAATTTTATTTATTTACACAATTTTTCGATTACTTCTTGGGTATAATGTATATGGGTATAGGGGTATTAGTGTTTATAGAGACATTATAGCCCATATATTATATAGTATATATTTTGTTTTTCTAACAATTTATATTTATGAAGGTTATATATTCTATTAAGTATCTTAATTTGCTGTTGTATAGATGCTATACACATGCGTTATACGTAGATTGTGTATACAATATTCGTAATTAGGTATATACTCGTATGTACCTCCCCATATTATACATAGGTATATACTATATATACAATATACATATATATATATATATGTACCGGCGATAACACATCTTAATAGTAATTCCTATGCAATATTATATTCATGACGTTCATGTATGAATATTGTTATATTGTTAAAGATTATACTTTGGAGTACCTAGCATTTATATTTGTAAAATATTGTGTTTATGCCGTACACTATATTTTTTAATAGGCGCCTAATTACTTATTAGATAGTATGTATAACTGTATAAATACCTACTCGCATGAAGGAAAGAATCTGTAACGACAATATTTTAATCTTTAAACTACTTAACAAATTATAATTTAAATAATGTTATATGTAACCGATATCCGTGTATTGCGAAAACGTGAAGCTTAAAATCTATAAATACAATTTTGAACATTTTGAAATCGTGCTCACATGACCTACGATTTCATAAAAAACAATAAACACGTTCAAAAATCCTTATTCATGTATAATGTACTAAAGATTATGTTTATTAATAACTATCAAGTGTTAAAAAGAAAACTTTCGGTATCAACAATTAGCTATCAAAGTACATGTACCTATATTTCGATATATATTTTATGGTTTATAAGCTCTATATAAGAACACGCTATTTAGTATTCGGGGATGTATATTATTAATAATATTAATATGAAATGGTAATTGCATAGTGTATACATAATAATATACAATATAGAGAATTAATTTTAGTTGTTAATTCGGTGCATCGACTTAGAGGACAAATAGGAATTTATAGGAATCTATAGTTAAGCATGATCATTGATCATACATTTTTTAATTTAAACTATTATTACATTTATGAAACATAGGTACCGTATTTTTAAAAAAAATATGCTTTTGCTGAACTTTAAAATTTGCGCCATATATTTTTAATGATAATTAACGTATCAATTGCACCGAGGTATGCATATGTGTTATATGCCTCCCTATTAATTTAATCACCAACACTTATATAACATTTTTATAACTTTGGTATAAACGCTGAGATTTATCACTTAAGGTCAGTGCTGGATTAATGAATATTTTGCCTTTGGATAGATTTTAAAATTCCGCTCTTTACAGCCCATGTACTCATCATAAAAAAAGTAATTATATCAAAAATAACACCATTAAAATTGTTGTGAAATTTGTTAAAAAAAATAATGTAAGAATGTTGGATAAAATAAAAATTGTTGCATATGTTAAATAATGCTGATCCAACTTTATATAAATTTCTAAACAATTATATAATACATTTGAAAACTTCAAAACTTTTATTTCCACCGTAAAAAAATGTTGTCATCCCTAAAAAAATGCCGCCTAAAGCAGCTGCCCCCTTTACCCTCCCCCTATTCGATACTGCTTGTGGTACAAATCAATACAGACGTATATTATAACTTATAAATAATGACCATTTCTTATGGATTATTTTAATTTGTATAATTTTGTTATTTTGGGAAATATGAGCCCAATGGACATATTACAATGATAAATTAGGATATTAGGGACTTATTGAAATACTGGGCAAAAGTCCATACTTGAAATTTAAAGTTAAGAATACATAACTTACATCTAAATTAGGGTGACCAGACGTCCCGTTTAAAACGGGATTGTCCCTTTTTTGGTCATCAAGTCCCGTTGTCCCGACAAACTTCGAACGGGACGCTTTTTATCCCGTTTTTAGAAGATGGTCCTGTTTTAATCCCGTTATTTCAATAGTATTATATTATGTTAGTGAAAAAAATATCGACTTATGAAACAAATATAAAACAGTTTTACTCGTATATATATTTAAAATTAGAGACCAAATTTATAAATAGCAGATACCATGTACAGCTGCGCGACTGTTTCGGTTGTCGTCGTCTTATCGCACCGACCGACCAAACAACGCACACACTACACAATTATTGTAAAAGTATGTGTACGTGAAAGGACTCGTCAACGGTTGTCTGCTATTTTTGTTTTTCAATTATTACGATTAAGAATATCAAGTATCGACAACCCTGCAGTCTTATGAATATTATTATTCTATTGTATTCTATTCGTTATCGTTTTTACATTGTCCGAGTTCTTCTGTCTTTTATAGGCGTTTCGCGTTTATCGGTAATAATTTTTGAATACTGACTACTGTTGACACTTGACACTTTGACAGTCGACCAGTGAATTCCTTTCCGTAAACTTGTTTTGTATTTTGAAATTGACGCGTACCTATCGATATTTTTTTAAAATCTTAAAAATAATACTTAAGATGCCTAAAAGACGATGTAGTTTTAATCCAAAATTAAAAACGCAGTTTCCTAATTTAAGAGATGCTGATGAAATAGGAAAAGTTCTGTGTACAGAGTGTAAATCTATATTCTCAATAGAACATGGTGGGATATCAGATATCAAACAGCACTTACAAAAACGCAAACATCTATTGGCTGTGTCTAGCTCTAGCAGTGCTAATAAATTATCTTCATATTTTATCAATAAAGAAAAATCTG
Source organism: Rhopalosiphum padi (assembly GCF_020882245.1). Lineage (NCBI taxonomy): Eukaryota > Metazoa > Arthropoda > Insecta > Hemiptera > Aphididae > Rhopalosiphum > Rhopalosiphum padi. The sequence goes on from NC_083599.1 coordinate 45,690,008, forward strand.
GGCCATCAGATGAGAGCAAACGTATTGCGGCAGAAGAAGGTATGTTTGCTTTTCATACTATCATGCACAATCATTCGTTTCGATCGATGGATTGTACGTCTTCACTGATAAAAAAAATTCACGATAAAAAATTTTCTTGTGCTCGAACGAAATGTGAATCGATTATTTCAAAAGTAATTGTCCCTTTTGCAATGGAACAAGTTTTAGAAGAATTAAAAAATATCAAATTTGCAACACTTATGGTGGATACATCAAATCACAAAAATCTAAAACTTGTACCAATTCTTATCCGATATTTTATTCCACAAGAAGGAGTACAAATCAAAGTTTTAGAATTTACAAATTTACAAGGTGAAACCGCGGATATTTTAACTAAATACATAATGGATGTTTTAAAAAAATTCAACCTATCCAATAAAATAGTTGCTTTTTCGGGTGATAATTGTAATACGAATTTTGGTGGCGTCGCAAGAAAAGGCATAAAAAATGTTTATGCAATTCTTAACGAAAATTTAAAAACAAATATTTCAGGCATTGGTTGTGCGGCTCATATCTTACACAACGCACTGCAAACCTGTACGGATATTTTGCCAATCGATATTCAATCCATAGTTAATAAAATATTTCAATATTTTCATATATATACAGTCCGCGTGGAGCAATTCAAAGAATTTTGTGATTTTGTAAATGTCGAGTTCAAAAATATTTTAGGTACTGTTATAACGCGATGGTTATCTCTGTTACCAGCTGTTACTAGAATCTTAGATTTATTCCCAGCATTAAAAACGTATTTTCTAACCCAAGATAAATGCCCTACAATTTTGAAACAGTTTTTCGATAACCCTATTTCTATAGCATGGTTGTATTTTATTCAAAGCCAATTGAAGGTAGTTTGTGACACAATAACGATTATTGAAAGCGACAATATTTCAGCAAGTGAAGTATATGAAGAACTGGAAGTGGTATGTGGAAAAATTAGGAACAGGCAAAGCCAACAATTTTTTACATCAAAATTAGCTTCAGTCATTGAAGACCTTGATAAAAAAAAGATATACAGCAAAAATAATTTTATAGAAAAAATGAATGATTTTTATAGTGTTTTCTTATCTTACGTAAAAAAATGGAGTTGTCATTTTGAACCGTTCAAAATTTTTCGATGGACTCAATTATTAGATATTCCTTCTTGGGTAGACGTTCAAGAAAGTATTCAATATTTATTTAAAAATAAAAAACTCAACCTGGATTCGAACATAGATGAGGATAAATTATTTGATGAATATAATCATGTAGCTCATGTGATACAAGTTAAAATTATAGAATGGAAACATTGTTCAAAAAAAGTCACAGAAAAATGGTGTGATGTATTTAAAATACTAGAAAAAAATCAAATTTCTTTCAACAACTTCTCAGCAATTATTGAATATTCGTTGGCTATTCCTGGAACAAATGCATCTGTAGAAAGAATATTTTCATTAACAAATGTATTGTGGACGGATGAAAAAAATCGTTTTAATGTCGAAACTATTAAATCAATAATTATTGCAAAACAGCACTTTAAAAACATAACTTGTTCACAATTTTATGAATTTCTTTTGAAGCACCCAAAATTGTTCAATTCAATAAGTTCTTCAGAAAAATACGAAAAAATAGTAGAAAGTGTGGAAGAAGGATTATCAAATTCCTGAATAATTAAAAAAGTTAATGTTGTAAATTTCTTAATTCTTGTTAAAAAAATATATTACAGTATTGGTATGTACAATGTATTGTTTAATTGCTTAATACTTTAATTTTAATATTTAAAAGTACATTTTTTAATTGTTTAAAGTATTATAATAGTTATGAAATTTAACATTGTGTTGTTAAATAAAAAAGAAAAAGAAAATATTCCTAAATATTTAAACACTTATTATTTAGGTTATTTACTCAAAAATGGTAAAGTAATAAGATAATAATTGTTTGTGATATGACTCAGATTTATATTTTTACTCTCTACAGTTGTGTGCATATGTGTGAATGTATATATATAGTTTTTATTAGGTTTTATTGGGGGAGGGGAGTTACAAATAATGTCCCGTTTTTTTATTTTCTTAATATGGTCACCCTAATCTAAATAGTAAATAGCCATATTTATGTGTAAGATATACTCGTACAACCAATAGTCATATTTTTCGATAGTTTGGCACCCATTGTAAATCAACATATTATGTCTTATTTTAACTTCAAAGGACTAAGAAATGTAGTCAATATTTAAATATTAAAATAATATGTAAAAACAGATGCACTAAGTTCAATATTTGATAGAATTAAAAAATGTTTGTTTGAAATTAAAATTTTTGTTGAATCCATACAAAAATTAATTTCAGTGGGTACTTATAATACGACTATACGAGTATATATTACATACAAAATATATTTGATTAAAAATATAAAATAATTAGTCAAGGATCTGGGATATATTAGTGACTAATAGGTACTGACTAATTATTATTACTTAACTAAAGTAATATACCTCTGTACGTGGAATAAATAATTAATATGATAGATAAAAATAAAATTTATGCTTTATAATGTATTATATTTGTTTTTGCTTATATTTTAATACTTTTCAGTAAAAATTAGTATAATTTATTATAAAAATCTATTCTATAGTTTTTATATTATTATTTGAATTAATCTTATATTACTTAATATTAGTTATTTTAAATGGTATATTAGAAAATATTTAGAGGTTTATAAATTTTATATTGTTTTTAAAGAATTTGTTATTATTACAAAACTTTTTAATAATTACATTATATAGTAAATGTAATTAAACATTTTTTATACGATAGATCCTATAATACATGTCTTATAGCCACATTTTTTTTAAATACAAAAAACAAATATGATATATCATGTTTAAGAACGCTAAAATAAAAAAACTTTTTTTTTTATTGAAAATGCAGAATGTATAAGTATAAATAAAAATAATTGTCAATAATTGATAATTAATATAATTAAATATATAACTATAATTATTATAACACATTAAATGTAAGTTAAAATATTTTCGTTTCATTTGAATAGATCTGTAATTATTTTATTTACTCTTATAGAAACATTTAGGTACGTTTGTCAACTATACCTATCTGATTTGATACAGTGATTATAATTTAAGATGGTTAGTTTTTTATGTGAGCTTTAAATTATTTGGAGAACAATGCAGCATAGGTATTATATATTATGAGTTATAATAAAATAAAGAAAGTTTCGTTTCGACTGGTGTCACAAATACAATCGCGTGTGCGAAGTTAACAGTTTCCTTAACAGAACAATGAAAGAATGTTTTTCTGATTGTATAATAGTTGATTTAGATTTTATTTTCTGTTAAAGTAATTATAAAATTGCTAGATATATTTTTTTTTTATCTATTTCAGCCATTTAGTTATAGTTATACCTACTCTAAAATCTAAATGAGTATTAATGTCTCTTATAAACGGACTTCATAATTATTAATTACTCTGTGGTGTTTAGGTGTATAATATTTAGTTTAAGATTTATGAAAAACCCTTAATTTCATCTTCATTAGTGTGACTTATTCTTTTTATTGATATTAAACATATACACTTTTAGATCAACATAATAGAGAGAGAAACGATGGTTTTCACTCGCACAAAAACTTCCTAGTGATAAAGAAACTAATATATTTAAACAACAGAGAAAAATACGCAACGACGTTACGATTAACAATAAAATAAGCTGTGTTCGTTTAAATATTTTCAAACTTGAAACAATGCTACATCCCTACGTTTAATATAAATACTAAATAGTCTCCCCAAATAAAAACGTGGATCCTATATTTTCGCATTGCGCTTTCGCAATGGAATACAATTTTGATAAAAATAGTGTTATACTATAATCAATGTAATACCAAGCGGTAAGTAGTATTCTTGAAACTGTGAAGCTTTGATTATCATATAATAGTTCAAATTAAAAATATAGAATAGAATTATATATACATAGAATTATGTACCGTGTTGTCTATTTAGTATCTTTTTTTGGGTAATTTGGGCCTATAATAGGTAGGTAGGTATAATAGGGAATACACTTTAACAGTATGTATTAGTATTATATCATAGACTATATAAGTAGTACATAATTATTTAAACGTAAATAATATAGTATTGGTATTTGATACTTGACATTCTTTTTCGTTTCATTTGTTTTTTATAAAATGTATAAGTATAAATATATGTGTTAATATTTTTCCACAGTAAATTTATGAAGAATAAAAGAAAAATTATTCATAGTATACATTTTTATAACTGAAAATGTATATGTTCGTTCATATTTATCAATCATCTTAAAAAGATGTAAATGTATTAATGTTTCCCTCGATAAATGCACATTCATACCGCCAGTTCCGCTTTGCTCTAAAAATCAATGTAAAAATGAAATATTTATTTTGCGTCGCTTTTATTAAAATCATTATTCATGGTAGGTTAGTTGGTTAATACAATTATTTATAAGTTTTAAATATTAATTGTTTAATTTACCAATTCAAACGAATAGTTGACATGTTTTATATTTATCTAAAACTCGTGAATAATAAAGATTATATTATTATAAATTATAAAATATAGTAAATTTATTTTAAAATAATATTTAATTTTTTAATTTTTCAGTATACTTAAATATAAGTTAAGTGCCAAGTATAAATTTACTTAAAATGAATGAATTAATATAAATATAACTAACATTGATTCATAATTGGTTGAAAATTCTTAAAAACCACTCGAGTATAATAGTGTTTCAAAATTTAAATCCAAGTAAAAATATTTGTTTTATTTACTTAAATTTTATATACATTTGATTATCAAACATTTTTTCTAAAGAATTTATTTATAATAAAATTATAAAGCTAATTTTTGTTTCAATATAAATGATTTTACTGCCACCAGAACCGTACTAAGAAATTATTCTTAGTTGGTGCAACAAAATAATTGCAATTCCTAAACAATTTATTTTTATATTTAATGGTTTTACTTTTTTATTTAGTAGTTATTAACCTTATTCTGTTCAACTTATGTATTTACTTCGGTCAATTTTTGTGTTTTTAAATTTTAAATACTTTTTTAATTATTGTTTAGTACTTAAATATTATAAATGTAGTTTAATTTTCATTCGATTTTTTAATTTTTTTTGAAACATATTTATTAGAGTTGAGAAAAATATGGTGCAATTAGAATTGGTGAACGGACTTAATTTCATAATTATGGCATATTAATATTGCCATTTTAGACTATATAGTATACTTACAAAATAGTAAGTTGTATTCTTGTATTCGTGCATTGTCCAACAATCGTGCGATTGCTCAGTTGTATAATAATGAATGAAAAATTAAATTTTTAACTGCTTGTAATATAAATAACGATGGTGATTTTTATAAGAGGTGTATTGTTTTAGATTCTATAAGTGGAGCATAATTATTTTGATTGTACAATGGAGTATTTTGTGTATTTTCTTCATTTTTTATAGTGGTAAAAATGTATTTATTTTCAACTTTGATAGTGTATTTTAGTAACTGCAATTGGATCTAGTTATTGATAATTTGCTCCCTAGTCTTTCCTTTCTAACATCTGATAATAATTTCAAAGTCTATTTAGTATTATAATACCGTAACTAAATATATTACATTTTTAAACCAGTAAAAAGTTCATAATTAATTCTAATTAGTGATAAGTGATTGCAGTGAATTTAAAATTCAGATAATTTATAAAAATATAAAATGTAGACGTGAACCAAACTGATTGAGTACAGCGAAAACAGTTAGTTTTACATTTTTACGCATTTATAATGTACATATTTTATATGTACAGACGTACAGTGTATATTATTGATGTTAATTCGAGGAGAATGGTACAATTAATATATATATAGGTACTTTCCATCATTTTGCAGTACACATAAGCTATTAGATATGTATATAGGACGACCGGTTGGAGTTTCGACACGGCCAAACTGTCGTTCAAACTGCACGCAGGAACCATAGATCATTCATATGTATGCTTTGCATTAAACATCGATGACATAAATTTCAAATTGACCGTGAATTATTGTTATCGGTTCAGCGCCGAGTCGACGCCGTTATATCAAAAAATAATTTCGAATTTGCTACCTCATAATTATCAATAAGTAGGTATATCCTTTACTTAATGTTATATTTTAAATAGTTATAACATAAGCGTGTGTGATTACTGATTATACTCTGTCGTATAAACCATAAAATATACTGAATGATTCATCGAGCATACTCGCCACTATTTTGTGATGAATTTATTAAAATTAATTTTATAATACAATTTAAAATACCTATGCTATATAGATTTCGGAAAAAAATAATTATATGTTGTATTAAGTATTTTAAACATTTTTATTTAATTATAAAATATAAAAAAAATATTGTTTTACATTTCCAAACTTTGTTCACTGATCTTAAATATCTTATTAAAACTTTAAAAAAAACTAGAATTGTTTGAAAATATCAAAATATCAAATGCCTTTAAATATAGTTAGCCTTTAGCCATTATTTATTGATCTATTATACTTAAGATTGCTTATTAAAATAATATGAGCCCACTGACCATTAAATGTATAATGACATATGTACTATTTCCATTGGTCTTCAATGTTTATTATACAACAAATTTTTAATTTTATTATTACTAACTTAAATTATAAATAATTGCGGATTACTTATTTTCATTTGTTAATATATTATTTTTTATAATAAGACGTTTCTACCTTCATTATGGTTGATAACAAATTGCGCCAAAACTACAGTCTTGTCTGTGATTTTATAATTTATCATAAATAAATTAATAATAATTAATGAAAAATAAATTTTGACTAACAAGTCAATTTTATATTTTAGTATTTTACTGAATAACTATGAATAAAAAATATTAATTAATAAATAAAATTAAAATGTGTTCCAAACAATTCTTATTCCAAGAGACTAATCAAGATGATAGATTATGTAAGTTTTAGCTTAATATACTTTTATTATTTTATAATCTAATATTATTATCAAAAATAAATTACATAAAACATTACTGTACAGGATTTGAGTTAAATTAAGACAAAATGTACTATTTGACGTAGGTAAATGGTACGCTTTGGCACAAAATCAATAAACTCAGATGTTCAATTTAGGACATTAAACTGCAATATACCTTAAGGGACATAACAAAAAAACGTTTATTATAATTTTATAAATTGTTTAGTGAAATACCATTTATCTAAACTAGTTCAGTAATTCGTAACAAAAAACCATCAATATTGGAAAAAGTTAAAAATGGAAATAGTACGTTTTGGATTGTCGCCTCTCATATACGTTCAATCTTATTATATTGGTTCAATGGTCATCATAATATTTATAATAGACATATTATTATTTTGATAATATATTATTAGTTTTATTATTTTATTGTTCATATTATTGACAATATGCATATTCAAATTGGTTAAATAATTATAAATGCATCAAACATATTGTCATTATAACAAAATATTGTCTACATGACAAATGTAACCATTGTTCAAATTTAATAAGACGATATTGGCAATGTTATCAGGGTCTCTAAATTATTAACTTGGTAATTTACAATATTACAATAACATAACATTCTGTATTTACTTAACTTCCTATACCTATATTAAAATATGCAAACAATTATCAATAAAAGTAGCGGTACTTAAAAATTCCAAAAATCAAAATTTAAATAAATAGGTTCATTATAAAAATAAAAATAGGAATGAGCATACTAGATAACCCTATAATCTATATAATAAGTACTATTGTATAAATCTGCAGAAAATATATATAAATATTATACTATTTTAGTATAATACGTATACCTATTACATGCGTCTACATGAACACATGCGTAATACCATGTATATATATATATATATATATAAGCACAATCGCGCGTGTTGCAATGCCGTTGCCAAATTTGTCTCTTTCCACGGCTTCGTAGGCAAACCTTCGTCAACACATTATAATGTTATATATATATATATATATTATAACACTATGCGCACTGCTGCAGTATAACGCTATTATTGCGTTCGAATCGCATTCTGGGCGGCCGCGGGTTCCATTCACTGAACTTGCCCGGAACTTAGGTCCGATATTATTATTGCGGTACTTTTTTTTGCCTTAATATGGATAATAAAACACTACAAACAGTGACCCAGTAACTGTTGTTTAATTGTTGTTCATTTGGTGTTCGAAAATTAATGTTGTAGTTGCTCGTAGACCGTACAAGAATTATTATTACATTATTATATTATAACGTGCAACGTATAGGTCCTTACGATACGTCGATAACAGATATTACGCTAAGCACGTATATCGTATTTTATTATATTTACATGTATGCGTATTACAACAAATTAATTTTCCCCTCGAAATGCCGGTATTTGGTCCACTGCAGTGGTGTAGCTACGGGGCGTTTTATGTTTATTAACATCACCTCCTTCTTACCCGCAGTAGTTGTATTTATAAAAAAAATATATTTGATATATTGTCTAAACTTTAAATAATAATAACTATATACTCGTTCCAGATTAAGGGTCTTTAGATTTTCCCTTAAACGAGTTATATAATATAATATAATAATATATATATAAAATATAAATCATCCGAAAAGAATGGGGAAGCGGGTTTGTGGATTTGGGTTGGGAGCCAAGAAGACGTTGTTTTTTACACTCGTCATATTGGATCTATCCCTATAGGCTATAGGGAATAAATATATTACCTTATATATAGTTATATATGAAGTTAATTAAACGTGGATGAAAAGACGATAATTGATAGGTATCAGGTATGGGCACTTATATAGTTATATTTACTTATGAAGTTACGAATATATATACATATAATGTCTACGTAGTAGTAGTGTATTGATACACAGTACACGGATATCATTAATATTTTTTTAGATTTAAGAAAATAAATTAAAAATAATTTTGTACTGTGAGAGTATTTATATTAAGTTTATTTTTGTAAATTGTGAACTGATGGGGCCACGCGTGAAACTCTTCAATGAGGCCCATTATATTCTTCAAGAAATAAATAATAATAATTATAGTAATAGTATGATAAAATATCCGATAATACAAATGTTTCATACACTACACGCATACGTTTGAGTTAGCAATTTGATTACGATCAAAGACTGCATCTCATGCCATCATATCTATTATAAACCCATACGACACAAAAACGTGCTCAGTCGCCCGTTCCTTATTTAGTATACCAATCATTGTACATATTTTTACCCGATTCAAGATAAATATTGTAAAAAGAACAGTATATGAATTACGAGTTCAGCAAAAGATAAAAGACATGTTTTATTTGACAAACATCATAAATTATCTATTAAGAGAAAAACTCTCGTTCTCACTCCCCCATAAACCGTACAACAGATGTAATGAGTTTAAGATATTAAAACAGGTATATTTTCGTATTAAATTATTTAAATTAGACCTTATATGAATATAATATGCTTATTATTCTAAAACATAAATTTATTTTAAAACGTTATTTAAACAAATTATTATTATTTACCCATATCACTTTTTTTAATATTTTAACTCATTATAATAAGAACCTTGCACCTATATGTATTGTTGTACCCGCTCTGACTGTAGTTTTCTAATTTTATAGTTTTGTACGTATTATTTATAATATATAGGTTATTCATGCTTCATCGAGTTAATCGTTTATCAATAAGACGCGCGTGGCAGTTAAGTATAGGTGTAATCATTTCACATTTGTATAATATGTATTGTGTATATAAATACACGCGCAAGTGATTCGCTGTAAAATGTATGTTTTTGAGAGACAATTTTTAATATTCAAAATTAATAGAACTATAGAAACGATTTGTTTTGGAATAAATTTCATCTTTCAAAAATAATAACAATATTATAAAAGTATGTAATCATGCTGCCACTTACATTATGGCTGCGTAAATATAGGTACATAATATAAAACATGAAGAAAATCGTTTGAGTCACATGCTTCGCGATGGCTGTATAGTGTTTGTTATATAATCGATATATTATTGGATTAAGAGTTCTATAATTTATTTTCTCTAAATAAAAATATAATAAATAAGTGTACGGTGTAGGTACTTATACATAATACATATTAGCTTTAGATTGTAATGTAACTTCTTAACATCTAACCATTCTAACCACTAACCAGTGCAGTTGATAAGCATACCTATTCAGTATTTAATATTTACGCGCCTAAGGCTCACTATCCTATACTGTATCTTAAATTGCATAATGATAATTCTATTATTCTATAAATTTTTCAACCAAAACGATACTAGCACTAAAGCATGTGTTAATTGTGTGTCTATATTTCATTATAATTTGTCAAAAGGTACAAAAAGTGTATTTAAAAAATAAAAATAAATGATATTGTTTTTTTTTCATTTATTTGCTCACCTTTGTACGTATATAATATTTTATCTTAGTGTACTCATATATAGTAGGTACCATAAAAGTACAGCTGTAGTGCTGTCATTAAACTTGCGTGTAAATTTATCTAACTTTCTAAGTTGAATTTATTATAGGTACAACAATAATTTTAAATAGTATAATAGTATATAAATATAAATTGTACATTTTGTTATTTTTTGCCACCGCTGGTCTAAATTCGATGCAACTAAATAATGCAGTTATTGTATATTTGTATACAGTACACAGATTCATTTCCAATTAAAGTTTCTACTACGTCGTTATTGAAGGCACAATGTATAAGTACATTTTTTAAAATTAAAATCGATTTCAGCGTCTGATGCGTAGTAACGCTATATTTTTGACACAATGACGAAGGACATCTATATAGTAATAGCCCTTATGAGTTGCATTGTTTTATTTGCATAAGCCATCAAAATATAAAAACATGTTAAAAATATCAATACAAATGCACGTCGCTCGTTATCAAACTCATATTATTGCGGATTTATATCAAAAGTATATAAGTTATCTCGACATCTCGTAATGTGTTTAAATTACTATAATTCTTGATTTGTTCATACATTTTTTACATCAACAATTTTACAAGTCTTAAATCTTAAGTAATCTCAAAGATTAAAATGCGACCTATAATTTTAATAATATTATTATAATAATAAGAACATAATGAAAAAACAGATGAGTTTGTTGTTTTTATTTAATTTTTTTTTTTATCGACAACGATTTCTAAAACGCAAGCAATATACACAAAAACAATTATTATTATACTAGAGACTGAGGACTGATTAATGCCGACAATGAAATGGGCAGGAATAGCAGGAACTTCGGCTCAAAACACTCGTTAACACTTTCCCTTGCCGATGATAATGATAACGGCGCGGTGTTAATTATGTATGTCAGTTGTATTTTGAAAAAAGCTTTTGTTATTTCATATATACTATATTATAATACCAGCACCTACACAGCAACAGGTCAAAATTCTTTTACGTTTTATCTTCGTTAATTATTCTGTAGCAATTTTATTCATAGAGTAGAACATTATTAGAACATTCCAATTAGATTATTTTTTTATGCAATATTATATTTACGAAATATTTAATATTATAATAAATTAAATGTGGAGTAAAAATTGCAAAAAGTTGTATTTAGATTTAAGATTAAATATATATATATTTAGTATACTAATATTAAATATTCACCTAATATAGGTATTTAGCTAATATAATTTGATCACCAACTGCACGATTCATAATACAATAAAAACTCGTGTACTATTTAAAAAATATTTAATATAAAATTTTTATCGACGTTAATATTATTGTGTTTCTCTATAATGTGTTTTACGTATCAATAGTATTTTGTATCTAAGTATGTATACGAATAATACAATATATCTATTTATATTTTAATAACGTTTAATTATTAAACAGATTTTATACTTATAGATAACTACCAATTACCATTTTCGTCATCATATTTAGCATTAAGATTTTGTAAAAAAAAAAAAATTAGCATGCTCTAAAACATTGTTTTTATTCATCCATCTGACTATGATATACAATATTATACGTGTAAAGTACCACATTCTAAAATGTAATCATGTTAATTTGTGTGTACCTACAATAAATGTAAAATTTGTAATTAGTTAACACTTATGTTTTTATTTACATCTATTTACACACAAGTACACATTTATTGAGTTACAGATACATAAAATGTTTAAAATGTTAAATTAAAACTTTCTATAGCAACATTTTATCATTTTATTATCCGTTCAGTATTTTTTTTATATATATATATATATATGATAAATAAATGTATGTATAATATATTTCTAATGATTATTATTAAAATAATAATATACTTATCGTACATACAATATACATACATATATAATAGATGTATGTCATAGTTGGTTATTTCAACATATTGTTGTAAAATCTACATCAACAGACAACAATCATCTGAATAGACATGGTGGTGGCACATTAATTGAGTAATAAGAACCTCATATTATAATCTTTAGTCGTTACACACTTTCATATTATAATCTTTAGACGTTACGCACTTCTACGTTTTTCTGAAAGAATATAATATTATCAGAAAGAAAATATAATGATATATTATGTTAATTCTCGTACATATTCTCATTGGTTTTATAACACTGTGATTATTTTCCGTGACTAAACTTTTTTGAGCAACAAGAATATTTAACGTCGAGGGTGGTTTTTGGTAGCTAAATAAATCTATAGATAGTAGGTACTTCATGTCAAAGAGGGAAAATTGCAAACACTTTTTTTAAATAACTAAGAATATCTAATACAAAGTTACAGAACAATGTGAATATTTATGCGACATCAGTTTTTGATAAAAATGATTTGATTTGATTTTTGTTCTTTAGAATAGAATTATCGTAGACTAGGCATTTTCACCAAAAATTAATAAAATAATTTTCTACACGTGATTTAATTTTTGAATTATAATTGGATCTCGTTGAGCTACTGCTATTAAGTACTAGGTTAGTTTATGTTTCTTTGTAAAAATCTTGAAAATATAGTAAAATGTATACAGTATAATAGTTACAATTTTTTTGGATGAACACTTGAAGTTAAAATTTTGATGAAATTAATAAATTTAAAATAAAAATAACGATTGATCATTTAAAATGATTTTTTTTTTTATTTTGTACTTTGAAGTTATTCAATAAATTGTAATTATACTTTTTGCCATTACACATTTACACATATTATTATTATTACTTTTTTTTTGTATAATGCAATTTTCAAAACATTTATACTAATAATTATACTATGAACCTATCCTCAGATCTCAACATTACTAATAAATTACACCATAAGTAATATTATGTGTATGAAATATATACCAATAACTTATTGGCAATAAGTATTAAATATTATAATACATGAATACATAATTTGAATTTAAAAAATATATTTATATTATTTATTATTTATTATATGCAAGGAGCTAAATACTAGAAAATAAAATATATTTTGATAAGTTTTTATTTATAAAACAAAAAAAAATACTAGTAGCCTATTCTTGTCGTACAATATTTTTTCACACAAACGTTTTAAAGAAGTTCAAATCAACTTGTACCATTTCGTTGATTATCAATTTTACGTTACACATTGCATATTGTTGTATCAATTAATACTTTCATTAACCTGCTTTGAGCTACTCGAACATCTCGAACAATGTAGTTTTAAAATTTTATAAACATTTCAAAAATTGATTTGTACTTAATAATACAAATTTGTCTAAGCTACAATAATAATAAAAACATATGTATAGATACTACATAGAAAGTACACTTATGTCAATACAATAACTTATTAAATAATAATAACATTATTAAAAATACATTATAAAACAAGAATTTTTTATAAACGATCTCCAAATTGTTCAGGTTTCTTAAAATTATGAATTATGTCCTATTTAATATAAGCGAGTGTCGTTTGCAAAATATGAACGCAAATGTGTTGAATATTTTTTTCACACGATTGCATTCTCTTCAGAAATTAATAATGTAGTTAAATGTGATCCTATAGTGATCCTACTGCACTCCTATACACTTGTTTTTGAATCAGAACCCAACGAGATGTTCTGATTATTCTGCAATTTCCGTCTTAGGCGTAATGACCTCCATTTAAATATAGTTTTCATAATTTACTTACAACAGTCAACATTGTGCACGTTCAGTTTTAGTATATTATATAATATTTTACATTCAGGCATTCGAACTCAATCCGGAGCGAACTATTTTTTTTTATTTTTTCGAACTCGACGATCACGAGAGTTCTGTGTACAATAACTGTAATCGCGACAAAATAAATGTCGTAAAAATTGCAAAGAAAAAAGTCTATAAGCAGGCATCTAAATTTATTGTTGACAAAATCATGAACCATTTCGAGTCTAAAATCATCAGTTTACGTTTAAGCATTCAATTTCGTAGAAATTTGAATTTAAAATGTTAGATTTATAAATTATTTTTATTATATGAAAATTTTTTGAGCTCCTCGGTAGAAAAATAAAAATAAATTCCTAATTTTAACCTTAAATAGCAACTTGGCAGAAACATTCTTAAACATTCTTTAAGTTGAAAATAAATACATTTTTTCGTATAAAACGTGTACACACAATATAACAAAAAAAAACAGATTCCACTGTCTTAAGGGCCTCGCTACTGTCGTCAATTTGAGCTCAAAAGACATTAAATTTTAACAAAATTTAAGTTAGTTAAGATGTTCTATTTTGATTGTGAAAAAATATCTGAACTCGGCAGAAAGATGTCTATAGATCGTACGGAATACTTTTTAAAAATTAAATCTTATATTCTAATGCAGTGGTAATAAAAACTTGAAAATATGATTTTTTTCAAATCATAATATTAAATTTAAAATTAAAATTAAAACCGGAAAGTTTTGTACGATCTACAGACATTTTTTTTATTTAAAAAGTTAAACTAAATAGTTCAGTGGTGCCCGTATTGAATTTCACTTACACTAATAAGTAATAATAATTATTTACAACTAACACAAAGATGTCGGGCAGCTATGAGCTAAGACGAGATTATGAATTCCCTTAAATAATAACCGTAACGAGGCCCCTTAAGTTTTAAAATTTTAATTATTCTTAAATTTTCTTAAATTTTTTTCTATGACAAATCCATTAAAAATACGGGTTGTATGATAAATTGTTAAAGAATGCCTTGGGTCCTGGAGTGGTAAAACAATAAAATGAAATTGCTCTTGCCATTGATATGTCACACTCCTAACGTCCATTACTGACCGAGAACGTCGACAAAACGAACTCCGTGGTACCAGGGTCGCATGAAATTGTTCGAGAGTTTCGGCATCGTTGTCAGTGCTGTATCTTTGTATTCTATGTATCGGACGTCGGTGTAGAGTATGTGTAGAGTTCAACGACTATCACAATCCCAACATACGTTCCTGATCGGTAAACGGACAGTTTGTACTATCTATTAGTTTGATTAGTTGCATATCGCGGACGGTAATACTAAATTGGTAAAGTTCGATCGCGGACGTTTTGTACGTTATGTAAATGGTGGTATTTTTATTTTGCATATTTTGGATAAAATGCATATTATTGCATAATATATTGAATAAATTAATGTTATTGCAAAAAATGCATGTTTTATAGTATATTTCGTAATTAATATTTATAATTAAATATTAATATTTCGTATTTAATTCTAGCCTTGCTGATTAAAGTATAAAACTTGGTTTTTTTGTCAAACATAAATTTTCCAATTTTCAAACATGAAATTAAAAATATTTCCACTATTGAATGCAAATTATAAATTTTATTTCTAAATTATTTTATTTTATTTCTCAATTGTATTATTAAGAGCCGATCACTGATGTATTTTAATAAATAAATATTTTTTTTGTAACTATATTTTTGTGTTTATCTTATAACAATTTAAATACATATATTTTTGCATATTTTGGCAAATAAAATGCATATTTTACAATTTTTTATTGCATACAAATCCTAGCCCTGATTATTATTATTATTATTTATGTATGTTAACATTGTTAACTACCTGTGTTTTTTAATAACAAATTACGTAGTGGCAAAAACATTCAAGTCTATACTAAGTTAGATTTTAAAGTGCAACAAAAATCAAAATAGCTAAATTCGTTATTTTTTATTCAAATATGTAGTTTTATTAGCATTTGAAATTAAAATATCTATAAATAAAAATGGCACATATCTATGCATTTTTGATATTTTTATGTTTTTATACGACCAACTTATGTGGAACCTTGATTGCATTTTCAAGTTTTTTTAACGAGCATAAAATGTATTATTAACATTTAAAAAAAATTCATACAGACTAGTAAGCCAGATAAAACTTATATGATGGTTTTTTATTATATTTAGGTACATATTCTATTTCCATTTATGTATATTTATATATTTTGAATTTTTAGAGCAAAACCAGCTTTCGACAAAATAAATTTTGTTTTTTTGGTACGACTCAAAAACAAATAACCATAGGAAACTTATAATTTTCCGCAAATAATTATATCAACATTTTATATACATAATAACATTTTAAAAATATTTTTGAACTATTTATAGGAAAGCGAAATTTTTGATTTTTTTCTGATTTTTTAACTATTGTCAATAAGCAATTTTTTACCTAGTCAAAAAGTTCATCAAAATCAACTTTTTATGATAAAAAATTAATTGACCGGAAAGTTTTATTTATTTTTTAAGAATGCTTGAAAATCAAAATTGTACAACATTGGGTTTTCAACTGAAAAATAACTATTTCTACTCGAACAATTTTTGATATTTTGTTATAATTTAAAAAAAAATACTAAATACTTAAAATGTTCACTAAATAGTAAATATTCATATTATCATTTATATATGTCGTAGGACATATGGAAAATTAGTCTTTTTTCAAAAAGACTAGATTCTTTGCAATGGAGAATACCGTTTGTGAACGGCCTGCTGATTTTCAGGCTTATTTAATACATACTAACAGCAGTTTCTAATTGTCTTTTAAAAACTAGAATTATTGTATAGAAAATATAATCATTTTTTAACTTATTTGTACTTACTTGTACAAAAAAAAAGATCAATATAATTATTGTACTATGTAAACTAAATAAGTAAGGTACCTATTATATAGTATTATATTTAGTATTAAAATCCTAAACGTATACATTTTAAATTCTAAGCAGAACGAGGAATGTATTTTTCTTTAATACGAAACTAAATCTAAACCAATATAATATGAAGGAAGTGAGATTACTAAATAGTTATCGAATATATAGTTTTATCGAATGTGTTAATATTTCCTAATATGTAATATATTTACTAATTTATTTATTTAATATTATAATTTTTAAACTATGGAAAATGTAACGGTAGAGAACAAATTTAACAATGAAGTCACTGCTTATTATAAAAATAAAATAATCGCAGTTAAACAACTACGAACAATTATAGCTACAATAATATCCGATGCTGTTTCTGAAATAGCAGCTGCTAAAATACCAGGAACCAAAAAAAAATAATAAACTGATTAAAAATATTATATTATGGAAGTGGTTAATTCAAAATATTTGGTAAAAAAAAGAAAAAAATCATGATGAAGCAATTATTTAATTAGTAGCACGTGAACATATTTTTGGAAATTTACAAATTTACAAAAATATTGGATACGGAGGTCGCAATAAAATGTTATACGTTTTAAAAAATAAATATTGTATTCCGAAACCTTTTCTTGATGTTCTGATATTTTATAGTTATTTACGGATCTTTTGTTTGTACAAATAATAAATTACCCTTAAAATAAATTAAGTAAAATGGTAGTTAGGTACTATATAATAATTGTAGTTCTTAAAAGGCTTAACTGCTGTTAGTCTGTGTGTAATAAACCTGAAAAACAGCACTGTTTGGAAAAATGATAAGTAGTTCTCAAATGGGCTATTCATTTGTAAAGAGTCTAGTCTTTTTGCAAAAAAAAAGTAATTTTCCATATGGATTGTGACATAATACATGATACAATTTCCGTATTAATTTTTTTTCAATGTTAGAAAGGTTGAAAATTTAATACAAGGTTCCTTATAGATTTTTTTTATAGATATTTAAAAATATTAAAAATACAAATAAGCTCGACTTTTTTTTATTAGTAATTGAAGCTCAAATTTTCATAAAATTCTTTAAATTTATAAATATGTTCCAATGTTTTTGTAATTAAACATTGATAAAATGTTTAGTTTGTATACCTATAGGAATCGCAAATTTAATAAAAAGATTCTTATATATTATGATCCAAAATTTAAAAAATAACAAAACTTGATTTTTTTTATAGATAATTGAAAAGGAAATTTGGTTGAAATTTTATATTTAAACGAAAAATAACGAGTCAGCTTGTTATTTTGTAAATAAAAATATAATTTATGAGTACTTAAAACTTTAGGAATATTATTATATTTATACAACACAAAGACATTTTCAAATGCAATATTTTTACTTTTTGGCAAAAATTAATCCAACCAACTATTTAATAGTAAAATAATTCACTTTAATGGTAAGTTACCATACATACACCTAACATAAATACATCATAAAATATTTACTTAATATTATATAGATTGATAGACCGTTTTTCGTATACAATGATTTATCAAATGCCTAAATATCTCACTATTTAGGAACAAAAAATATAATATTATTAATAATATTTTTCTTCTATAAGTATTGGTAACAATTATTATACATGATCAAAAAGATTAAAACATTTTAAAAGGTACGTAGGTATGTTGAACATTAATTAAAAAAAAAAAAAATATAACAAAATACATTTACATACATTATTTTTATAAACATTTTAAGTTTTTATTTTTACGAAATTAAATAATTAAATTGAATTATTGATTTTATTGTAATCCAAAAAATAATATTAATGTGAATGTTTTTTTACTATGTATTTGCGTGTTTACTGTTTAGTATAATAAATCATTATCATTATTAATTGATCAATACTGTAACTGCCGTTTGCCTTTGCCACATATACTGACTACTGACTTTGGATTTCTCTATAATAATACATTTTATAATAACTTTTTCTCCAATTCAATACGTATAAATGTATGATGTATTTATAATTTATATAACTAAATTATCTCTACAGTACTGAATATTTGTATATAAATAAACTAAAAGGTAAAATTATATCATAATATTTATAAATCTAATTTTTCATGTGTCATTATTTTAAAAATTGAGTATATATTTTATATAAACAAATAATATAATGTAATCTAAATTAGCTAATACTAATAATAACAAGTCGGTCTCATACAAATAACATACAATTTATTATCTGTCATGTTCAAAAATGTGTAATAGACGCTTGATCTATCGTTAATTAATACAATATATTTATTAATAAATATATAATAAAATATCCTCAAAAATATAGGATGACAAACTTTCTCCGCTCGGCGTTCACATCGTTTTAAGTACCTATAAAATTGATAGAATAATTTGAATTTAAATTTAACACATTCATTTTAGTGATCTACCCAATGCTTGTAAACGAGTACCTCATGAATACTTAATACAATGACACTTACTAGTTACTATACTATCTATACAAAAAAAAGAGTCTTCATCGGTATTTTATTATTTTTACCCCTTTTAAGTATAAAGACTAGATAAAAAAAATGCTACCAGAAACCCTTAATTCACATACAGAGACACGAAAAAAATAAATGAAAATACAACATTGTTAAACAAATACATATTCGGATATTCCGCTCATTCCGTTCAGAATCTAAAATATATAAAAAAAAAAGTTATATTTATATTTTGTATTTTTCCAAACTACTCGTGCATTCTTTTCTTATTATTTACATCCCTGTTTTTATTCTCTAAAAGTAGTTATTATAATAACTGAATTTAATTTAAACAGTAAACATTAAACATTATTTATTTTTAAAAATTCAGTAAATACATAATACATATCTCCTATTAGTGTTTATAATTACAAATAAAAACACAAATAAATATGGTTGTATTCATGCATAATACTATTTTAGTGTAATTGGTTCGATGGTATTTATAAGATCTAATCTGGCGTGAACTCAAAACGACAGTCACAATCGTGAAAGTGTGATACGCGATTTATGCTATGTATATTATATATGTAAACAGTGTAACATATAACACGTGAAACTGAGGAAGGAAACCGATCTAACGTTGCGTTTCATTAAAATTTAAAATATTTACATATATATCGACCAATAAATAATTAAACTGTAATTTATTGTATAATATGTGACTTGTATAATATACATAATACTTAGTACTTATATAGTTACATTGTGTTGTACATTATTTTGTACGTTTATCTGTGTTTAATTTTATTCATATACTAGCCTAACCTTACTACAATAATAAATTTAAATCATATTCATTAAATACCTATATTATACATGCAATTTATTTAAAAAAATAAAAACGCTAGTCGCAAACGACCGAGACTATGGTCAAATAGCGTTATAATGTACTGTACAATGTACCTATAACTATCTACTGCATAATAATATTATGTTATAGGTACATCGAACCACTGGAGAATATAATATATTAATAATCTGACTTGTCCATGCTGGTATATTGAGTCCAGTGTAAAGTACAGTAGTGTTTTGTGTTCCATACATTATACATTACTGTATAAAAGTAAATAATAATATTCCTGTACATACGTTGTTTACGACCATGAGTAAAATTAATTTTTAAGTTTTATAAAATGTTAACGAATAACGAGTGTACGCAATATCACTATAATACGTACTATTAAATAGTATTTTTTAGTGATGTTATGTTAAGAATTTCGCGCTGTATAACTGTTATGTTGATTTGGTTTATAAATTTTATGGTTATGAATGTTGTGATTTTGTTATAATTAATTCTGGACTTAAAATTGAGTATGCCAATTACGATACACATTGTGTATACGAAAAGAAAAGCGTGTATATCAAAGTGTACAGGCACCTGTTACTTGCTAGGTATATAATTCTCTATAAATAATATATAGTTCAACATCCATTAAATTTAAATTAAATGTTATAAATATTTAAATATTAGCATTACAAAATAATTTTTTTTAGGATCTATAATAGATATATTAGGTTTTGAAATAACCTATAAGTATTGCTTATTTATATTATGAAGAATATGAACCCATAACTCCTTTTAATAATTTAGACCTTACGGTAAAATTGATCTACACTGAAATTAATTCCTATATTAAACTGGATGATTTTAAGGAGTATTCAACTGCTACAAGTAACCTGATTATAACTAACATTTATAGTGTACGCAATTAATGAAAATTGTCCAGTTTTCCATACTAATAAAGTAACAACTCGCTAACAGGCGCGGATTAATGTATAAAAAAAAAGTCCTAAATAATGTCATGAATACATTATAAGTACTTCCTAATAGCAATTTAAAAATGAATATTAATAACTGATTTTTTATTTATAAAATTGACTGTTTTTTTTTTTGTCACAGGAGAAGACCGTGGCCGGTTGAGGTCATGACGACGCAATGCGGTCCACCGACGGTCTGCTGGCACTGCTATGGGTCATCATCGCCATAGCTGTGACTGCGAGGACGCCGCGTGTCGCGGCGGCTACGTGCCCACAGCCAAGTGATGCCATCCGGCGATGCAAGTGTTCCAGCCGAGACAATGAAATCCAGATATGGTGAGTGTCAACACCTCTTAATAAGTTCTGATCTGTAGTCAAAACCCTATATACCGTATATAGGTCCACGGTATAAGTATTGTAGACGTATACTTATATAATAAAATATAGACGTAAATGGTATATGCCAGGGATGGCAAATTCATGGCACGCGAAAAATTAAAATATTTTTATTCTATGTATATATACATATTATATATATTATTGGCAACAGACGTTACGTACTCTATTTTCGTGGCATGTTCAAAAAAAAAAAAAAGGTTAATTTTTGGCCATAATTTGCCATTTTTGGTATATAACTATTAGCTAGATACGTAGGTACGTAATAGCAGACACGCTCTTCTGACGCATTCAACACAACATGAAGTCAACAAGAATTTCATTTTTTTTAAGGAGTTTAATATAGGCAACATGTAGAGTGTGTTGTAATAATGGTCATAAATAGAGCTTGGATTCAATACATTTACATCTTTTTTTTTTTGGGGGGAGGTGTGTTACTCAAAGTGTAGTCTTTTTTGAGACATTTTTGATCTATTTCTCATACTATGAGTAAAAAAAATCATTTCATTGAAATATAAATATAGTACATGGTGAAATAAAAATTTAATAATTTGTCAAATTTAAGTTTTTACTCGTTTTTATATTTACAAACGTACTTACACAATAATTTTTTTCTTAATTTTAATATATTATATTTATCATAGCATTTTTTTAGCGCTATTAGATCATAAATGCATTTTCTAAATAGGCATTTTTGATATTTTTGGAGTATTTAAATCTGAGCCCTAGTCATAAATCATAAAAATGCACGTGCCATCGTCACGATGAGTTAGAACTTAGACGCATGTACGCATATAAAATATATATAACAGTATGGCCATATGGCACTGTACAATGTATTTCAAAGTTCTGATAAATGAAATAACTTGTGTTCTTAATTTCTTATCAATATTTATTTTTTATTTTTATTTTCATACAATTAATAGACGCATGTACTACACGTGTAATATGATTTTTTTATTTTTATTTTTTTGTACAGAAAAAAAAAATAATTTAATTTAATAATACTAAATAATAAAAATAAACCATAGCAATCTGTTTAAAATGTTGAGGTATAAATAATAATTGTTAGCCTTTTTGGATCAAATAATAATAACAAGAATTATGCAATCTAAGGACTTTTTGATCTAACAACATACTGTCAACATGAAAACTATAGTAAAATTATTATTATTATTATTATTTCTTCTTGCGGTAGGCACAATAGGTGAATTAAAAAGAATTCCATAGATACCAATATAAGTATTTAAATACTTAATATATTACAATAGATACAATAGGTTAGAAAAAATAAATATTTTTATATTTTCCAATTTTTTTAATTTTATTGTTTTGCTCAAAATCCTCTTTGATCTATGTTAGTATGAAAGTATATCACTATTTACATCCAAATAATATGATTACATTTCAAATTCTAAGCGGTTTTTCAATAATTTTCGTTGAAGACCACGATGTCGACGCGTTATTAAACAATCATTTTTTAAATGATAGCCGATAGATACCTAAAAATATGGTCAACTAGTACGAACAGTCATTATATAATATTTAACCGTATTATTGACACGAGTGAATTGTTATCAATATTTACTCGACTGGGCAGGCGTGACTTCTGAAATACACATAGACTCCAACAATTTAGAAAATAAATACTATATAGGTTTTACTTTTAGGAGCCTAACCTACAAAGATAGTAAAAATATGAATAGGTACTTATTTTATATATGTAGTCACACGTCAAATGTTAATAGGTTTTTTTTTAGTTTATTTTGCGTGGCCATATGCGATTGTAGCAAAACTAATCTTTACTATATTTGCACGTGTCGCCGTCGTGATTTTTAGAAACCTTTTTTAGGCATTAATAACTAGGTATAAGTAGGTATGTTTTTTTCGCTTGTGATTGTTTTGACACGCCATTATTTTATTACACAATAGGTAGATGTAATAAGATAGATTTCATCGTCTACCAGTAAGCATGTTTTCCACCATTAGTTAGGTATATTATAAATAATACGCATACCATAATAATTATAATCACAATTTACAAGTAAATCGAATTTTTCAATTAATTTATGTCTATAATATATAAATTATATTGCAATTTATACTTGTATCTACTAGGAGTTTTTCCTTATATTTATATGGCGTGTCAATTTAATAAATACCTACCTGTTTTAGTTCATACGTAACTACTGATATTACGCATTAACGATAATGACTAAAATATGTTTACTTTTTAACAATATTTATGGAATTACATAAATTTTATCATTTTTTATAAAAAAAAAAAATATTAACTTAAGTCCAAATACTTATTAGAAATATATCTGTTTAAGCAGTATAATTTACTATACATTTTTAAGATAAACATATTCACGATAAAATGACCCATTGTTCTTTATTTTATAGTTTAAAAAATATTATATTACAACAAATCAAATCTAATGCATCATACATAATAATATTTTCTCATGTTATTATATAATTTGCCATCTAAATTATATCATCAATAAAATAAAAACTATAGTGAAAGGAAACTTAATTCCTTCTGAAGAAATGTATTAAGTGTGTATTATACTTATAAAATCCTCTCTCTTTTGTTATAATACAAAATGTGATTTAAAAAATTATTTTCAATATTTTTCCCATTTAAATGCTAGTTTTATTATTAATATTTAAATATTTATTATTATGTTTTGTAGCATTTTTTCTGTTTATTAACATTGTGACACTTATACAATTCCAGGTGTAGTCATGGAGATTCGAAGACCATATTTGATGAATTGAAGCAGCTAGCCTCATCCGTAACAGATCCAATTGATGAACTAATATTGGAAAATAATGCCATTTCGTCAATGCCTGCCAATGCTTTTTCAACTTTAAAAATTATACGATTAATGTTACGTGAAAATGGAATTCAAAAAGTCGCTTCAAACTGGTTATCTGATCAAGAAACAAGCATACTAGAATTATTCATAGTTGAAGCAGAACTTAGAAGTTTTCCAGAGGAAAGTTTAATGGTGTTACCTAGACTAGAAGCGCTATCGTTAATTGCAGGATCATTGACGCGACTACCAATAATATCTGGCCTAGCTAGATTGAGGTATGTTCAAATCGAAGCATCTTCATTAATAAACATGGGAACAGGCAATTTCTTAGGGTTGCCATTTCTAGAACAGTTGCATATCACTGGTTCTCCAAAAATGCAAAAATTGGACGTAGGCACTGTACAGGATTTGCCTCGACTATTTTTGTTAAATTTCACGGATTGTGGAATCACGTGGATGCACCCTAGAGCTTTTGCTCGCTTGCCATCGCTTCTTGAACTATCATTAGTCGGCAACAAGTTAGCTGATGCGTCTAATATTGGAGGAGCAATTAGAGATTTGACCTCTTTGACTACAATTAGACTCGATAGAAATGAATTAGAATTCATTAATGAAGCTACATTCGTAGATATACCGTCATTACGTCACGTTTACCTGTCCACCAACAAGATAAGTGATATACGCAGGGGCGCATTTCATCGAATGCCCAATCTAAAGTCAATCGACATAAGCAAAAATCAAGTACGTCATATCCATCCGGAATCATTTACGCCCGTTCGCGATAACAATCTAGAAGAATTATGGTTATCTGAAAATTCCATAGACAATGCGATGACAATCAGACTAATTTTAGACATGTTTCCGAAACTTCGTTTTCTGGATGTCAGCAGGAATCAGTTACAAGACATTATTTACGGATCAGTACAGGGACATTCAAGACTAGAAATGTTGTATTTAGAACACAATAAACTCCAAAGGGTTGGCAGGGAAACATTCACTGCTATGCCAATGTTAAGGGAATTGAGATTGGCCAATAATTCGCTATCCAATTACCTAGCAATTCCTCTATGGAATTTACCAATGTTAAAAGGTCTTGACATATCTTTTAATAAATTTGACAAACTAGAACGACGTATGCTAGCTACATTACCATCATTAAGAAGATTTGATATCAGCCACAACGCTGTTTCATCATTGGATCCGACCACTTTTATTGACACTCCAAATTTAGAACACATCAATATATCTCACAACAACATAGATTCTATAAACTCTTTAACACTAACCCACTTATACCATTTGTACGAATTCGATGCAAGTCACAATAGACTTAATCATGTATGTATTTTGTTTTAGTTACCTATATAAATATTAGTTTAGAAAATAAATATATAATAATTACATAAACTTAGTTTCCCTTTCGTGAACAAACTAAAACGATCAGGTTAAAATCACACTGTTAACCGATTTATCATAGTGATTTATTTTATTCTTACACCAAAGTTTAAACTATTATTTCTCCCAACATGTTTGATTCTTAACGTTAAACGTACGTGTTATTTAATTACATCCTTTTTAATCTAAACACTAAATTATTATTTACACATTTATTTTTCAGAAGAATATTATTATAATATGGAAAAATTATTTGTATTATATCTATAGTTAAATGTTTAGTTTTTAAATTAATAAAAATATTATATTTTATGCATACAATTTTTTTTATAAAAAAATCAGTTGCATTATTATATTTTTTTTAAATTATTATAGACCACAAATAAATTTGAAATATAAATATAAATATGATTTACAGTTTGTTGGTGGTATGCCAAGAGCCATAGAATACTTATATTTATCTCATAACAAAATAATGAGCTTGCCAAGTGATAGTTCAACAGATTTACATCTTCCAGCTTTAAAACTTCTTGATGTTTCAGGTAACATAATACTAATATCCTATTTTATTATAATATGAGTTTTATTTTATCATTGTTTTTGATACTAAAAATATTATGATATATTATATTTTAAACATTTAATTTATCTGTGTAGATAATGGTATTCATAGAGTACCAGCAAATTCATTGACTGCTTTAAATTTATTGCGTTGGCTCTACTTGGGTGGGAACTCAATGCAACAACTGGATAATGGAGCATTTAGTGGATTAAACCAATTAGAAATACTGACATTAAACGACAATAAATTATTAAGTATACATTCGAACACTTTTAAGGAGTTACCACTTCTTGTGAGTTAAAATAAATAAAAGTAAAAATATAAAGTGTCTAATTTACATTATTTTTTAGAACGAACTAAATTTAAAAGGTAACAGATTGGAGATTTTAGAACCTTCTTTATTGTCTAATAATGTAAAATTGAAAAAACTTGATGTAAGTCATAATAGACTAACTGAAATTCACGAATCATATTTTTCTGTAAATAAGTAAGTAAAAATTAACTTTTTTTAATAAGATATTTATATTAATGAATATTAATTTTTGCATTTATTTAGGGAACTTGAAGAACTATCTATTTCTCATAATTCATTATCTGAGTTTCCATCATCATTAGCAGCGAATCCGAACCTAAAAATTCTAGATTTAAGAAATAACGAAATTAAACATATGAAAAGTGGAATAGTCTCGTCAATGCCATACTTAAAAGAGTTGTACTTGTCAGAAAACAACTTAAACATTTTAAATGAAGGGGCCTTCCAACAGCTACCAAATTTGACTATTTTAGAAATGGAAGGAAATAATCTTAACACATTACCTTCATATGGTATACAAAGCTTGCCAAATCTTATGGTTGTAAAAATGGCTAGAAATAAATTGGTATCCTTACCAAGTGCAGCTATGGTGAATCTACCAATGTTACAAATTGTCGAATTGCAACAAAACCAACTCAATGAAATAGCCAGTGATGCATTTGTAGGTATACCAAATTTAATTATGATGAACTTGAGCCACAATTATTTGAATGGCATGGAAAAATCGGGTTTGAATAATCTAAGAAATTTAGAAGTACTTGATTTAAGCCATAACAAGTTAAAACAAATAACTACTAGAAGCATACAAAATATGCACTCATTAATCATGTTAAAAGTAAGCTATATAAAATATATTCTATTACGATTCTTATTGTAAAATATGTTCATGAAGGTATTATATAAAAACATGTATTGTTCTAGCTTGATAACAACAGATTGTGTAATATTATTGGAAACCCATTTGAAGGAATGAGCCGTTTAAGAGTATTAAGCTTACGGGATAATAAAATGACTTCACTTTCTGAATCTACATTTAACAGTATCAAACCCACAATATCTCGTTTAGATGTTGATGGTAAATTTTATTTATATATATATATCTAATTGACTTTACTGAAGTTATATTATTCGTATATTTATCCCTCATTATTATATTTTCCATAATCAATAACAATATGACTTTAGTGTTTGAATCTATAATATGATATATTTATAAATTATTATAATAAGCTAAATTAATATAATAATATTTTGTTTAATAATTTAATTTTAGGTAATCCAGTACACTGTGCTTGTAACATGAGGTGGTTGCAATCATGGTTAAGAACGACAGCTGACAGTTTTGGGCCTAGGTGTACCGACGGTACTTTACTTAGAGAAATGCCATTTACATCGAAACACTGTGACGAAAAAGAATTAAATAATATAGAGGAAAACATTCCAGGCTGTGAAATTGAATCTGTTCCTGTTGGTAATGGTGAGAATTGTGTATAAAATACTTTATGTATTAAAAATGTACAAACATAGGTTATAACTGATATTTAAAAAATTGTGTAGCAAATACGGTGACTTCAAATAAAATATCTACGTGGACAAGCAGCGAAGAATCAGATAAAAATAAGCCACTGCCAGAAGAAACTGATTATTTTTACGATGACGTCGTCGATCTAAATGACAAAGTTGAACACCAAAGAGGTTTTTCAACTGAGAAAACATTGTCAACAATATCTCCAGCTATTTTATCACACTATGTACCCGGTGACACACCAACATTGTATGCTAGTTCTCGGCCAAATACCTCTTCTTCTTATACCGATGATCACTCGGTGCAGAGCAACGCCGGTGGTACTGCATACACATTTTTCGGCGTACCAATACCACCGCTGAATTTAAACAATATTTGGGGTCAAACCAAAGGCACAGGTAAAAGACTCAAGGATGGCAGACGAAACTCATTGCCGAAAAGAACGTCAACAGTAGACCAAGATGGTTTTACACCAATGTTACCGGGCACTGGAGGTTTCCAGCCAATGATGACTACTCCAGATAATACTTTCTTCGGGGAAGACATGGAGAGCGATGACGACGAAGATAATATTTATAGAAATAATAGTACATCCAATAAAATTACAGGTTCCGGCAGTCCCCCGCGGTATCAACTCAGTAGCACTACAGAATCACCATTCCGCTATGATAGATATTCCAGCAGCGACTTAAGTTTTTCTAAGTTCATAAATATCACGACTCGTGATTCCTTATACGAGTCAGCCACTATAAATTCAATCATTAGACCAACCGCTAAACCTAGTATAACCAACAACCAGCAACAAACGATGGCGACAGCTACCACTTTACAAAGCAACGATTTGGCTAACCAATCCGAAATTTCACTTGTTCAATTATCAACAGGTAACAACATTACGTCTAAGTTTCAATATATTTGTAATGTATATGTCTATGGACCCGTAATATGCCCATATTATGGGATAGGAGATTAGATTATCTCATATCGAATCGAGGAATATAGTTTTATATTTATTCCAAACCAAAAATAGGTATATTTTACTCTTGTGTATAACTTATATATTAATCAGCAAGTAAGAAATTGATTAAAATGAGAAATTCCTTGCCCGTTTAATAAATGCCATGTAAAAAATATCGGTAATTTTCAAATACGAGTATGTTCAGTAATTGCAATCCTTAATTTGTTAAGGCAAAGTAAAAATATGCGTATATAAAATACAATATATACGATTATATATATATACAATATTACAAATCAAAATTAATACATTAATTAATCAATATTTTTACTAACTGTATAGGGTTTACTTAAATATAATACACAAATCACAATATAAAATGAAAATGCTTACTGGTAAGTATATACAATTTTTCCAGTTCTTTTTTATTTATACCATTATATATTTATTCCAAAAGTTTGAATTTATAAGCACTTAAAGATAATCGAGATTAGATTAATGCGAAATTCTTTTCACGAATATTTGTGATGTTTATTTAAATTCAAATTCAAAAAAATATAGCTTTAGTTTCATATACTTAAATCCTACAGTAAGTTAATATTATCAAATACTTAAATACCACATTTTACACCTACAAAACAGTTGCTAATAACACCAAAAAACTTAAACTAATCTATCATTCATCAGTGAATTCATTTCAGGATCCTGGGCACGCCGCTAATTTATTAACATATTTATACAAACATTGAATAAATTATATGAACTATTGAGTAGTTTCCAACTATGCAGCATGTCCCAAAAGCATTTCTGTAAGAATACAACACATAAATATATTTAAATGTGGTTTTTTGATAGTAATATTTGACAATTTAAATTTTAAAGCATACATTTTTGATAGATAATTTTTAAAGATTCCACATTTGGTTACAATAATTACTTAGTAACGGGCATAATTATGATGATGTGTAACTTTTGAGACTTGCTTTATAGGTAATAAATATATTTGATTTTTTCCTTCTGTCGTTTTGTGCTTCGACTATTACAGAGGGGGTCCCACTATAAAACCTGTCTCTACAGCAGAGCTTGCGCTAAAGAGCTGCACAGTGCACACCCTCTTTATTTTACAGAAGTAAAAAAAAAATAATAAATAATACATACTATCAGAAATATTATACATATATATTATACATTTATACATCATAATGTATAAATATTGACGGTTTAAATAACAAAATTCCTTAAATTATCACTATTTTCCATTTGGTTTTGGTTAATTTGAGCACAAATGCACAATTACAATATTTGACGGCATAACACAATGGTAATTTAGCGCAATCTCTGCAGTCTACAGGTTCAATTAGGCGTGCCCTTGTGAGAATTGTTTTTTAATGTACCTACACCCGTAAAGTTGTGTGTTCGCAGTGGGATCCACGACGGCGAGCTCGACGACCCAACAACAACGTCAGTCGGCAGCCGTCACGCAGTCAGCCACCGCAGCTGCCCCGTCGACGATGGCGCCCGGATCGACTTCAACGACCCCCGAAGCGGTCAACGTGTCCACGCCGTCATCGCTGACCGGTTTCTTGGCACCCGGTGGACAGCTACCAGTGTTTAAAGATGGAACCGGTGGCCAAATTCCGTCAGCTAACAAAGACGGAATCAGTGGCCAGGTGCAGTCGTCTCAAAAAGACGGGGGCGGCGGCGGTGGCGGTGGTAGCGTAGTGGTCACCGGAAAACCGTCAATCGTGAAGGTGACGTTGAGTCCACCGGGCCAACAGAGCCAGCAGCAGCAACAGCAACCGCAGCAACAGCCACAGCACCAGAGGCCACTGGCGGTAGCAGAGGACGTAAAGTACTCAAAGAGCGGCGCCAATAATCACCAGCAAGCGTACCAACTGCCGCCGCCCACTAGGTCGACGGACGCGTTCCAGTCGACGCCGTTCAAGACGAGTTCGGCGAGTGACTGGTACTACGCCAACTATAATAAGACCAACGTGGAACCGTTTGTCAGCAAGACGTCGTCCGCGGCGTCCCTCGCCGGTCACCCGCCCGCCATTCCGGCCATGGCAGCGATCGCTGCGGCCACGTTAACGGTCGTTTCCGGTTTCGGACGATCGCCCACCGCCGTCGTAATACCATACTGTACTTTGACCTTTATTTTATATTATCGTTATTATCATAATTATTAATAATTAACGTTCGCGAATTACAGTATAAATAAGTACTTTCATACAGCATCTTTTACTTTAAGCCTTAAGGATATTATAATGATATATTGAGTAGATTTAGATTACGTATTGTAATAGATGGGTGAACCTCTGATCATACATAATTCGGTTTATACCTACATAGCGTATACACTATACAATAATTATATTGTTTGATTCGTATTTGTTCGTACTCTTGTGGTCAGTGGCAAAACCAGGATACAGCTTAGGGATTCGTGGCCTAACTTCAAAATTTTTTGAAGATTTCAGCCTTCTTCATCAGTGTTGTGTAGGTAAACGTATTATTTAAGAATTAAGACGCAACTATCGTGTATTAAAATTGTCATTTGTACAAATGATGCTGTAAAAAAAAATCACGATGAATCCTATAGGTAACTAAACTTTACCTTTATCACAAATTATCCGCCTCCAAAGCAAAATCCTGTTCACGCTATTTTTTGTATTATATCATGTTTCAAGTTTCAACCGTTAAACGGAATGTACCTATTAAATATATTGTACAGATAGATTGATTATGACTAAGGCTCAGAAGTTGTAGGAGTTACATGTTGTTCTATATTAATATATTATGCTCTCAATTTATAGCAGGCCGAGCTAGAAATTCAAACCATACGATGATAAGTTTAAAATATAAAATTTTAAATGCATATTTTGCATATTTTATCAATTTTAGGGAAAAAGTACATATTTCATTATTTTCATACACATATTAAGCATATTTAATATTTTCTAAAAATAAATTTCTTTTTCTTAACCTGTATACCTATTTTAAATAAAACTTAATATTTATACGTAAATATTGAGGTGCGGAAATCTGTATTTTACCTAGGTATATAGAGTTAATATGCAGAAATATTATTTTTTATCGTCGATAAGTTATCAACTTAACTTATCGTGTATCTATTTATTGTTTAATTGTTAGTACCTACATTTTTTGTACACGTTTGAAATTGTATGGTATTTTTTAAAAATATTTTTCAATTTAAAAAGATGCTAAAATGCCACCAGTTTTCCGTCGCCTTTTTATTAAATATTAAATATAAATTGATTTTTACATATTTTTAAATTTGTTTTTGTAGATATTATTAACATATTAGATATTTAGATGTTTTTCGGAAATTTGAATAATTTTTTTGCCTATTATAGCTCCTTTAACTTTCGAGTTTCGAGCCATAATTATGACCAATGGTAGTTGTAGATATATTATACCCATATAAGGCTATAATATCACAAGTGTTGATATGTTATAGAATACCTATATATAAAAATTAATAACTGTTCAATTTTATTTCACGATCGTATTTTATCGATTTAAACTTTTTACAAGTAGAAAATGGATTGATTTTTGTGCTCTTCCGGTAACAAATCCTATTAATACATGTACCCTAATTTATGAATAGATAAGTAGAGGCAATAATCCTAATCCTAAACATGACAAAATATTGTTATTAACGATTTTCGGTGCATATATTATATTATTATAAACATATTTTTACACACATCAAAATACATGGTAATTACTTTTAAATATATAGATAGGTACTTAATTTTATAATACTTTATATTATTATAGGCTTTTATTTAACACGCCTATACCTGGTATTACCTCTATATTATAAGTTGTAACTTATGTAATAAATAATAATGTAATGATGTATACCGATCTATTAGTGTACATGTAATGTAGTATATTATGCACCATTGTATCATAATAATATTATATTTGATGGTTTAAAATACTGAATATATATTTTATTTTCAGTTATTTCCAAATTAATGATGTACCTATGTAGTATAAATAAATACCTAGCTAATTCTATTTTCTTTTTTAATTCCATATATTTGTGTTTGATTGTTGATGATAATATGTTACACTTCTTGATCTAATCGTATTATGTATTGATTAATGTTTTAATAAAATACATTTAAAAAATATTTATATTTAATATAAATTATTTAAAAATAAAAATAATATTTTCAAATCTTATTCCACTGTAGAATATCAAATGTCTATAAATTATTACTTTGTTATAATATTAAATAAATAGCAAATAGGTAAGTAATAATTAATATTACATTTGGACATTGACACAAGTTTGTACTATGTTATGCAATTATTTCAATGGAAGTCTTCACAAAAAATGTTTTAGCAGAATGGGAAGTTGAATATATTGTATGATTGTAATATTTAACGGTAAGTTAATATAAGTTATCTATATTAATTTCATTATTAGTTACCTATGAAATAAATTATATAGTCGAGGCACTAATATTTTAATATGGACAAATAATAATACTTAAACCATTTTTTTATTGTATAAGTAGGTAACGTTATTATGTTCTTTATGTCAGTATTCTAGGTGGTATCTATTGATAAAAAAATGTTATCTACATTGTAGGTATACCTATATATCATTGAACAGTTGTTCAATTTTGTAATGTATAAATATTTTTTTAATAATTATTTCAAAATGTTCTGCTCACCCATAAACAATTGATTTAGATATTATAATATTAGTTTCATAAAATACAATTACAAATACCGAAAAATGTATTGATATATTCAGAGCTTACTATTTAAATTTTTTGTATTTGCACCATTATTGAAATACATGTTTCATAAATATTAAATAAATAAACGTAACTTAATTTATGCCTAAATTTTATCTAAACTTTAAAAATATTAATCTATCGATTAAGTATATACAAGTAAAATTTTAACAAAGCTTATAAAAAAAATTGTTTTGTAATTATAAAAATCTGGTTTTAAATTGAATTTATAATTTCTACTTATAAAAATAAATATCAATGCATTTTCATAGTTATTATGTAACTGTAATAAAAATGTATTTTTTATGAATTTGCTTTTAAGTTTAAAAAAATGTATTTGATGTGATATTTGATCTGAAATTTCAGTTGTGCACAAATACCTGATAAATGTCAATATAGGTAAAATTACTTATTATATTGGTATATCATTTTTTATACATGATAAGTATTAATATATTATTATTTATAAACTTACTCGGTATATAGATTTAATGCTATTTTTTAAAATGTTAATTGTATAAATGCCTTGTGTGAACTGTAATAACTAACCGAAAAGTTCAACAACAAATTACAAACTTTGATATTGAGGTATAGAAATGAAAAATTGCAAATAAAATTTATTGTATTTGTTTATTTAATAGATTAAAATTGTATTTCCAATGTATATTCATTAATTACCATATTTCTGGAAGGTCCATTCTTTATTATCAAGTGGACATACTTGACGAGTTTCTAACCAACGAGATATGCAGTGTAAATGATAAGTATGATTGCATATACCCCATGCAACAATACATTTCTCACTATTATCATCATGTGATGATTGATTGGCTTGACATTCAATGCATAAGTCCATGATGTGATTACGGCAGATGGCACAGTTGTCTACAACTATATCCCAAGACCATAACGCGATACCATTCCATTTCAATACTTCTATTCTTGGCTTTTTTTCTCTGCTGCTGGTGCTTGATGACGGACCAGCTTCTTCATTAACTTCCATGGTTCCTTAAAATATTAACATATTTTAATATTTCTTAGAAATACAGTTCACAAAATTGTATTAAAATAATATTAAATTTAAAATTATATGTACCTATATAATAAGATATTAACAATATTGGCCTGTGGGTTATGCATTTTTCAAACCATCCTTTTTTTTAAACAGCCATAAGTTACATAATTCTAAATTTAAAATAGTTAAGACATCTCATCAACAAATGCATAACTTTCCTTTACATATTAAAAATAGATATCCAAATAAAATAAATAAAATATTATGTTATTAAATTAATGTGTAAACTTTGTAATGCCCTAGTATTCATATAACAAATATTTTGATTACTTCTGTCAGATCATATTTAATTTAAGCCTCCTTAATCAATGCTAAATCTTAAAAATAAATTAAAAATTATAATCATAGGTTAGGAGGTAATCATAATTATACGCATAGGATAGTCACTAATCAGGTACTAGGATAGGTATTTTTAGTTTTTTGAACTTTTTTTTTAAGTGTTCACAGTTGGTTATATGGGTAATAATCAATGGATTTGTATGCGTTACATACAAATCAAGACACATCTTAATTTGTGGCGTTAAAATACATAATAATAAAACCGTTATCGGTATGAATGTAGTATGTAGTATGTTATGTACCACTAATACATTTAAATATTTTTTATATACCCTAAATGTGGCAGTATTTATATTATATGGTGTTACTACTTGTTTATTACTTGTAGTATCATAATTCATAAAAAATAATTGAATTGTACATTTTTAAATGGCAATGAAAGAATACCACATACCGATGTCAACATTAATTGTTATATTTATTATACAAGCGTACAGCATAAACAATTTTTCTTTAGCTAAAGGAATTTGTGTCATTAAGATTTAATATTACAGTGAATTAACCAATTTTCAAATTTCAAGGTAAAAACATAACATTTGGTCTGTAAAATGCAAATTTACTGTTGTATGTTTGTAAAACAAAGAAAACTCATATGGCTATGACACCTTTTTAGAGATTTTTTAATATTACATAAAGTAATTAGGTATGTGTATTTTATATGTGATTAATTAATTTCATGATATATGGTTAAACAAAATGTTATTTTTTCAGCTCTTCCCAAATTGTTGGAACGAAACAAAAGTAAAATACTTATTTTATTGATGATTGTCTTGGTGATAATATAAGCACTCATTTGTGATTGAAATTATAATCAAACCACAACCAAAAATATTTGTATTTATTTCAGTTCAAGTTACTAAAAACGGTAAATACCTATTTAATATGATGTAATTTCTTAAATGATTTTATAATAATACTAATTTGTATTTTGTATTACTTATAATGCTTATGGCATTAAAAACGTAGAGTTAAACTTACCTTCGGTCTTCGAAACTAAATCGTTATTCATAGCTACTTTTAGTATAATATTTCTTGTTTCTAAATAAAATTTATTTTATTAAAGTGCAAACCAGAATACATTTATTAGTATTGCAGAAATAAATGATAAATTAATATGAATTGATAATGCAAAAACAAAACAAACTTAAAGTAAGTATATAGGTACTATAAACATAACCTAAAAAATATCCATTGCTTATTTTTTCCAAGATGCGGTATCCCAAACAATTTTGTTCGCCCTTATCGGTGTAAACAAAAGTGCGCTGATATGTTTTCAATTACAGTGTTTGTATTTCACAGCTAGAGGCGGATTTCCCATTAGGCACTGTAGACAGCTGACTAGGGCGGCAAAATTTGGGAGGGGGCGGCAAATTTTGCAGCGTTTTATTAAAAAAACATCAAACGTATAAAAAAAAAAATTGGAAAATTAATTACAGTATATTTACGAAAAATAATTAATAATGTGCGTATTTTTTTATATTTTATATCTTTGTATATCGTATACCATATACGGTATACCGTGTACCTATCTATTTTGATTCATTATAATTTATAGTCATTATAAATATAGTAAACAACTGTATAAAAAACAGTTTTTTATAATACTATATTTAAGTATTTTAATTTAATACATTGGTATAGTGAGGGGCGCAATTTTAATGAAAAACTGAGGGTACTGAAGCTCCTCTATCTTTTTTTATAATATTATCTTGAGATTATGGATACCTGTTACTATTAAAATCTAAATTAACATGAAACAATTTTATGGTGCTAATTTCAAAATTGGGGGTGCTAAGCACACCCAAGCCCCCCTCAAATTGTGCCTATGGGTATAGTACTATAATCCACCATGTTAAAAATACGTACGGTTGACTATGGGTCATACATCAAGTAAAAATGGTTAAAGTTTTGTTTTATTATTGATGGTTTATAATTAATAAAAATTATCATTAAAGGTTTTTATTAAAATTCAGTGGATATCCAATGATATTTTTAAAAGTAGGGTAAATAAAATAATCAAAATAAAAAAATTCAAATGGATGTCCACTACTATTGTCTACATATTTAATATTTAGAGTAGGTATTTTGGAGGGGGTATTGTAACTTGTTCGCCCATTATAGGGGCGAAAATTTTTTGTTGCCTATAGCCGTAAAAAAATTAAATCCGCTTCTGCCGGCCCACGACGTGATCGCCTAAATCCTAAATGGTTCATTAACCCATTTCGGAAATATTTTACACCGATTTCGACGAACGAATTTCTAGACTCTAGATGTTAATAATATGTCTTTGATGACTTACATATAATATACGTCTATGTATTGTTGAACTACATAATAACTAAGAATATTATACTTACATGTAGGTATGATATTATATGTATACCTAATACCTATGTCATTGATTTTTATCATGTTATCACCAAAAATAATTGGTAAAGAACTAAAAACACAAACTAATACTCGTATAAATGTGAATGCATTATTCGTCCAATCATCCCCATCATGCATTCATTACAATTAAGTTGATTACGAACGTTTCGTCTTTCGAAAATATTAAGATTGAATGTATGTAGATATTAGTTATCTATATACCTAACTATATGACGATTGGTCCCCAGTGTTTTAAAAATAAATACATTCTCAAATATAGTACAATATTTTATGAGTTAAGGCAAATATAAAAATCAGCATTTTGAATTATTTAGTAGTTTAATGTTGGTGTTATTCACTATTTGACAGTGGCATCACCAAGATTTTTTTCAAGGCAGGGCCAATGGGAGGCCAACAATTATATGGTAGGGCCATAAAAAAATTAAAACTGAGTATATTATTATGTCTAAGGTTAGGCCAGTGGTAGGACCACTGTATTTTCAAGTAGGGCCATGGCCTAGCCTTGCCCGTCCCTGGCACCTCTACTGCTATTTGAGGTATAGGGGCGAAGTTCCTACAAGTCTATGATAAATCTAAAGTTAGAACCCTAATCGAACTGAAATCTTGCATACACTATTGAAGTACCTAGTGTATTTAGAGTCGTATATGGAGGGGAGGATATGCCAAAGCTGCCAAATTCGGGTTGTACATCGTCTAAAAATAACTTTTCTTTTTTCGTCCATGTTCTCTTTTTACCTAAAGATTATTATATTTATTCACCCTAGGTTTCACTTTCAATTTTTTGGGAAGCACTGTTTCAAGATGATTTGTGTTTAATATCTTGTTATAATTAATAAAAATACTAATTTGAGTAATAGTATGTATTGATTGTATGAATCTAGTCTGTGTATACCTATCTGATATTGGAGTATTTAACAAAAAATGTGCGTAATAACTAATAGGTAAAAGTAACGTGTTATTGATTTATTATGAAATAATAAATAATATGAACAAATTTATGAATTTCGAAAATGTAAACCCTCTGAATAGTGGACCAAATTGTTGTAACCAAAAGGGCCCGCTATTCAATGTATTTTTAACCGAAAGGAAATTACTTTTTTTATCATATTTGGTCATAATCTGCTACTCCCCCCATTTATTACCAGGTTAGGTTAGTTTAAGTAGTTTGAAAAAAAGAGAGCTTAATATTTTGTACACCTACTCCAAATAAGAGAAAGCTTGTATTTTCTATTTTTTGTACACTCTCTATGACAAATATTAGTAAAATGCATTTTTAATTTACACAATTTTGTACATTTGGTAAATTGTGATAATTTTTGTATGACACTATAGGGACACTCCCAAAAACACTTCGCTACCTCTTTCATGAACTTATGATATTACTATAATACTTATTTCTATTATTTACTGATTAGTAGGATGTTCTTGGTACTATAAATTTAATGAATGACTGTATATAAATACCTTGTAGTGTATTATTGACTTTTATATTTATATTTTAAATTATTTTATATATTAAAAATGTACCTATAAAATAAATTGCAAATGAATCAAATCAGGTTCATTAGGTACCTTTAGCATTAACACCAGAAATCAAAATAAATTCTAGTTTTTAATATTATTTGACTTTTTCTCTAGTTATATCTATATAAATAGTTACAACTATAATTTAATAATAAAATAACCTAGCATATAGTTGTAGATATATATTATATATTATGGTTAGGTTAGGTTAACACAGTCATCAGTAGTTGTGGGCGTGTTAAACTTTAACGTTTAAAATTTTATAATATTAACTATTTCATTCTATTGGTATGTTATGAATATTCACCTCGTTAAGACGTTTAATTTGAGGTGTCACGTGCTAATAAAAAATATTTACCTGTAAAAAAATAATTGATAATTTTACCGATCTTACATCTCTACAATTTTGTATTTACTTTTTTTTGTACAATACAATTACAAAAATTAAAAATGTTGTACAACTTTCAAATAGGTACAAGGATTCCGTATTTTTATTTCTCCAGCACGCCTTGCCAATTTTCATTAAATACAATTTTAGTTATCACCCTACCAAACAATTACTAATATGGCAATTTCTGATAATCCCTTTTAATGAATATAAAATGTTCACTCTGAATAATAAGTAATTATTAGGAAACAGATTTAAATAAAAAAATTGCATTTTTTTCCAAAAACATGTACCTATGCGTAGTATATGGCGAGGAGTGATGTGGCTGTGTAGTATAGCCAATCCGAGCCCACCCCAGCTAGCATACCTCAAACCATAGGAATAATAGGGTCATCGAATTTACTGAATTTTTGGTAAATTCAGAGGATCTAAAACCAGTCAAAACACATTATACTGGTATAAATGTATCATGGTATTGACATAACACAACTTAAAATGGTAAATTTTGATCGAGCTGCAACTCAGATGTAACGTACAAAAACCCGCGGAGTGTAATCGATTAAACCTTTTTGAGAAGCAAAATATACAACGAAAATATAACTAAGTATAGTACGCACTACCCAGTGACATATCCAGGAGAGGGGCCACAAAAACCATGCCCCCCTCATTGGCCGTATTCACTATTTTTTGTTTTAAAGATTTATATTTATTTGTAATTTGTATACATGAACGCATACTACAATATGTCTTATAAAATTCTAGACAGTGTGCACCCCCTCCCCTAAACAATTTCTGGATACACCACTGATAATACCTAATGGCTAATACCTACATGGCTATAGTGACTACCTATAACGGGCATTTTGTAAACTGCCTCCATAACCTATACAGTCAAAATTTCACTTTTGACATTCATTATGGTGTATACTGTGTAGGTGCCTACAGTAAAAATCACCACAATGAACATCATTTAGAATTATAGATACTGTTTAGTATTTCCAATGGACAAAACGCTACCTATATGTCCCGGTATGAGCTCATATTATGATTGTATGTTAAACTATTCATTAACGAGTATGGTTATAATTTTATAAACTTTACTTATAACAGTTATAACG
The DNA here is from genome assembly GCF_020882245.1 of Rhopalosiphum padi. Lineage (NCBI taxonomy): Eukaryota > Metazoa > Arthropoda > Insecta > Hemiptera > Aphididae > Rhopalosiphum > Rhopalosiphum padi. The sequence continues at coordinate 45,731,083 of NC_083599.1, forward strand.
AGGTATTGATTACAACGAGTAAAATACATCTAATCATAGAACAAATATTCGGTTATTACAAGCAGGTCTTTATTTTTGTCCTATTGTGTACATATTATTTAAGCCAACGTGATCGTTATATTTTTCCGATATACCTAATTGTATTTTTAATTTCGTTAATATGTATTACTTACATACTTTTATGTTGTACATATGAACATCATTTTTAGAAAGTTCAATAAAAGATTATTTTCAGAAATTAAATTTGAAAAATTAATAAAATATTCATACTCCATGCTTTAATAGTTTAATAAATAATTAGATGCATAGTTCCAACATCACCTTATGGTACATACAACGTAATTAATAAATATTATACGCAATAAAATATTACGATTAGTGATTATGCAATCAACATTCCTTTCTTTGTACGTCATCATATTATCGTTCGTCACTCAGTAGGTACTCATCATAATTCATATTACAATTACATGGATGTAATAAGTAATATAAAGACTACAATCAAGGTGGATATATAGATATCCACCTTGACTACAATATAAAGAAAGATGATTACGTAATATAAATATACCTGTGCACACAAAAATACCTGTTTCGCTTAACGTATACGTGAAATATACAACAGTCTCTACAAACGAAGTAAATTTGGTACCTGTAGGCCTATAATCACCATCGTCCATCATAAGTCATAACATACATCAACTCACAAACTTAATAAAATATTACATTACATTCAACATACAAGTCGTGTATGTATTATGATATAATATACACGATACACCCCTCTACATAACCAATACACACAATAATATAAGGCAAATGTCAAATCCTTATGAAAACGCATAATATAGAACATAACATGCGCTCAACGCTTCAATGACACGTCACACATGCATAAACAATAGAAATTAAAATATTATAAAATGGTAACATAACTAACTACAACACCATAGGGCACACAATCTCATCAAACCTTGTATACTTAAACACTTCATTTGTGAAAATCATACAACATAAGTCACGAGTCAAATACACGCGAATACACTATAGTCACGAAGTGACTAGGTACACGTGAACACCTATACCTACGTACGGTTCAAACATTGCGCGAAAAAATACCTACAGAGGAAATCGACTAAGAATCGATCACACAGGGTTCTCGTGGATTTCTCGTGTTAAAATAAGAATCTCCCATATGCGAAGGGAGTGTTAAATATATATACAACTCACAGTAAAACATATCTTAACGAAATGTTAACGGTATGAACAGGAGAACGAATAAACGTTGACATGACGAAACAAAACAAGAAAATTCTTAAATTTTTAAAACGAACAACGGAACAACCATAATCGACAAAATATAATTGAACTGCATGATATGACAATATATATGAATGTAACCTAATGTAAATAGGTACTTCAAAATATAATTGTGACTAGTAATCGAGACAATGATACACTGTAACTATAATAATTATTACTGTTGCTGCAGAGTTGTAATAAATATCGATAAAAAAAATACAGTGGGGATAATATTTCCATAACAGGTCATAATGTCGACGCGAAAACAGCGATTACACCTCGCTTAATCGACTCCCTCTCATCAATCGGATGCTGCACTCGGCGCCACACACTGTATTATTATTTATTACAACAATCTACTCTATACACCAGGTCGACTACAGACGGATCCAAACGCCATCGCCATTCGCGCCATTCGACTTTTTTCCAACATTGGACCGTATTATAGTCCATCATTGCGTTGATCTAAACACCGGGCGTATAATAGTTTTGTATTGATACGTATATATTTATCTTGTTTCCTAAAATTAAAAAATTATCGTGTTTATTATTACACTGCCCAAATAATATTTCAACATACCTAGCTATTACCCATCCTTTATACCCGAGTGCTGGATCTGCGAATATCTCACGGTCCATTTTATCTATGGTAAGTACTGCTGCAATAATTGTAATTAGTATATTAGACTTTCCGTGTCCGATTGGTTTACCTAGTCAGAGACTAAATCCCTGAATTACACACGAATTGCGTACCAAAATAAGTAGACGAACTTTTTTAAACGAATTGCGTGCCTGACACAATTCGTGTTACTTTTTCATTTATACTGTTAATTGTTGTAAGTGGTTCCTAAAGTGATATTGCCATAATAAATAAATGCCGGTTATATAAAAAGATTGAAATTTAATTGTAAAAATATAATAATATAAATTATAAGTCATAATCAATCACATTAGTTAGTTAGTTGTTCTTTGTGAGTTAGAACTTTTTTCTGCCCATTATTCCGGAAGAAATATTGAATTTTCATTTATTTATGTATCTACTAAATAGTTATAGCGAACTCTATAGTTTTGTATTCATCTAGTTGAATAACAGACATTTCAAACGAAAAAATTTTCCAACTTCGTTTGGTTCTAGGAAAGATAATCCAATGCTATAAGTAGGTACTTGTCTATTTCATTATTTAGGATATAATCTGAAGCCAAGCCTAGTTCTTGTATTTTTCTCCACCAATATTTTTATCGAAAATATCTATAAAGCTGAAGCTATAACGGCGTATTCCACCGCGTTGTGCATTGAACTAAGAATGCATTGGTTTATTTTTCATTCGATGGAAAACGCCGCGGAATACGCATGTACGTTCAAAATGCTGTGTATAGCTCCGGCCTAAAAGTACAAACCACTAAAAACAAGTTTTCATTTAATAATATTTATGTTAATGATAAATATTTAATTATTGTTATAATTTTTTAAGAAATTTAAAAATATCAGAATGAAAAATAAATTTTAAAACCACTGGAAATCTCGGCGGGACGCAATTCGTTCAAATAGTTCGTCTACCTATTTTGGTACGCAATTCGTGTGCACCGCTGAATAGAGATCGATTTTAACCGAACTCTTATTAAGGATTCCGATACTCAATTACATTGGTAATTTACTGTAGGTATACAGTAGAAAATAAGTGACTACAATAACAGCCGGCGAGCGATCGCCTGACACGGGATGTACTTCATACAACGAGCAAAACGCTAGGTCTCGGCTCGTGGCTGTATGTTAAAATTTACATTTACAACGAGCATAGTTGTAACGAGATATCGATTAAAACGAGAAAAATATAATATCGAATTTTAGAACAAAAGTGTTCGGTTATTACGAGCTGGTCATTATGTTTTTCCTATATCGACATACAGTAATTACATTCAATTCTAACAACACATGTTTCACTACTATGACATTATAATATTATGTTCAATCATACAACATAACAATACTGGCGCAAACATCGAACAAAACAATTCTGACGTTTTTACGTAGGTAGTACACTAGTACCACACACCAACTTACAATACAGAGTGTATCACGATAAGTTCTGATAATAAATTAAATAATTTGTGTAATGTTATGTGTTCTAATAAACTTTTTTTAATTTTTTTTTTTTTTATATAATTAATAGATGTTTGTATTAGGTACACGTGTAAAATAAACTTTTTTTATTTTTGTTTTTTGTACAGAAATAAAAAAAATAAAAATATCCAATTTATAAACGTATTCCAAAAATTGTTTTAACGTTCACAGTAATTAATTTGAATAATCCGTTTACGACTTATGAAAGTATATAAAAGTATTTGTTCAACTATCTGCTACTAACGATAACCATATTCCAATGTTGATAAAAATATGTACAATTTAGACAAAACCGTCGTGGCGATAGCCGATAGGATAGAAAGGTCATAGATAATAAAGAATATAGTTCTCATATTCGTTTTGACTACTGGTTTTTACTTTTGATTTTAATTAAATATCCAGTAGCAGTAAGTCCAACGAATATTTAAACGTTCATAAGTTGCAAACGGTGGTTTTTACACAAATTAAATACTGCAAATGTTAAAACTATTTTTATCAATATGTTTATAAATTGGCTACTTTGAATTTTTTATTTTCTGTACAAAAAAATAAAAATAAAAAAGTTTATAATACACGTTTAGTACCTACAAACTTCTATACATTTTATGAAAAAAAAAAAAATTAAAAAATATTGATTAAAACACATATTATTTAATTTGTCAGAACTTCGTGATACACTGTAAATTGGAAAATATGTAGGTACCGACTATTAGCAAGGTAGGCGAATTAAATTATACTTACACAATTTTAACATAAACTAATTAAGCATAAACACAAATACACAATACAGTAGTTAGGTCACACACACATAAAACGATAAAACCGGCATATTACTTATATACATTCATATTTCATAACTTATAGCCCTTTCACATTTTTACTTTTTAATTATTTGTGTTTTATTTTACCAAACATAGTATCTAACTAGTTATCCTCATTTTTGTTGTTTTTGTATTCTACTATAACACAAGTATGAAAGAGAATAATTAAAACATAAAATGAATTTGTCAAATTACAATCATTTATTTGTATCAATTAATTCTTCAAATTCAAATAGCAATAATAAATTGATTAATTTATTATACTCTTCTTTTTCTTTTTCTATGTTATTTTAATATTTTATAAGTAATAAACTTTATTTATTTTAATTTAATTATAAAAAGTTTAAAACTAAACATATCTTATTTTCATAAAAATAAAATAAAAATATATGTATAGTAAAAAATAATATTAACAATAATAAGAATTTAATATTAATATTGTGTAAAATAAAAATAATAAATCCCTAGCATTTTTCTTCTTCAGGTTATACAGTTCCTTCAATTATATTAACATTACCACTCTGATTATAATATAATCTATCTAGCCTATATATTAAATCAATAAAACAAAATAATATAATTTAGATTTTTATTTCCACTTGATAACATTTATTTAGTTACATTAATAAAAATTATGAAAACAATAATAATTTTAATTTGACCTTTTATCTTTATCTATTTTATATAACTGTAGATTTACTTGCAAGCTATTTACTTATTAAATTGTAATTTAATATTAATTATCAATATATTAGTTTAAATATTAATTGTTATTTTTGAATTATGTGTAACTTTAATTTACCTTATTTTACTTTAAATTCAAGTCCATGTTCAATTATTTAAATAGCTCTAAACACTTTAAATTTAATAGTGTTTAATGTTAAAATTATGAATTTTAAATTAAATTAAATATAGTTATTACTTATTAAGTTAAATAGTAATTAATAATATTTCAAAATTATGATAAGATAGTATTCGGAAAATACGAAAAAAATTAAAAAACATCTCATGGCAGTCATAATAATTATTATATTAAAAGTTTAATGTACAGTAGAACCTCGATTATCCGAACTGCAATTAGCGTATCCGAACATTAAAACTCGTATCCGCGACTTGACTGTAAAAAAGCGCGTTGTAGCTCATCGTCAAATAAAAATCGATAATTTTGTCAAAAATATATACCTAACAAACATTATACGTTCCTATATGTATGTAATGTGTTTCAAATAATGTAATGTAAGTAATTTTAATAAAATATTAATAATAATAATAAATATGTATGTACATATTATAAAATATTTAACCGTTTAAAAAAAAAATTTTTTTAGTTTCTAATATCCGAACTTTATATTTTGTAACTAGGTACGGTCCCAATTAGTTCGGATAATCAAGGTTCTACTGTGTGTCTGTGTTTCAGATTACAATATCATTATTTTTTAAATATTGATATATTTTATAATTATTAGAGCTCGGAAGTTGATGATCTTAAAAACATTAAAAAATTACCTAAAAAAATTATGAAAATTTGACATAAAAATGTCCTTAAAAAATGACCTAATAAATTACAAATATTTGTTTTAAATTAATAAAAATATTTTTTTTTTAATTGTACTCTATTTTACTATAAAATTCTATATACATTTATTGCGACGACTGTAATTGGCGAGATAAAATTGAATACCAACTAATCGAATATTATGAAAAAATAATAAAATGTAAGTATAAATAATATTCACTACATCACGACAGCGACAACTGTAATCGGCAAGATAAAATCGGATAGCTACTAATCTTTGTCCGTGGTATTTTCAATATTTTAAGTAAATTATCAGCATAATGGTCAACAAGAAACGATAAGAAGTGAACTAATGTAAAATCAGTAAAAATGACTTAAAAAGTAATAAACACCAAAAATTCAAAATAAAAATTAGTTGTTCAGATTCACATGCTCATGGAACACATTTGTGACCAGGAGAGCATCATAAAAAAGTTAAAATGCAAAATGCAATAACTTCTGTGCTCTAGTAATTATTATATAATTAATATATATATAATATATTTAATTAAATATATTATATTTATTTCATTTTTTTGAAATTTTGTATTTAACTCTTGATTCCATCAATTGAATTAAAAATATAAATTGTATCAATCAATTATTTATTCTACTATAAAATACAACCATATTATGAGTATACAGATTAACCATAACAATAATTAATTTATATTTATTATATAACTTAAAATAAAACTTGTTTTAAGTATTTATTTTTTATAACTATAGTTATGGTTATTAGTATTTCTTATGAAATAAATTTGGATTATTTTATTGAAAATTTTAAATAATAATAGTAATTACAATAAATTATATAAATTCTAACTTGTTCACATCTAATGGCAAACTATATTCTACATAAATTGTATACAAAGTATGGCATTTATCTCTAATAGTATAGTTTAAGTTCATCATCTTAAGAATATAATGTATTAATGATATAGAATAATACACATTTATTTCATTTCATTTTTATTCTATTATAATATTTTAAATCACTATAAACCATTTTACATTAGTTTGTTATAGTGCAATGGATTGATACACGACAAATGCAAGTTACATAAATGAAAAGAAAAATAAACAAAACAAAAAATCAAAAAGTCTTTAACATCTAACTATCTAAATAGGTGTACAACATATTATAACAAAAACAATGTAACATAAAATGTACATTAAAAATGGCTAAGTATAGCAAAATACAATATAACATACTTAGGTTAAGTACAGAAGTATTATTTAACATTTAACTTAAACCTATTGGATCACTTTTCTAATCAAAGTACAATTAGGTTTATGGGCTCTATAAAATACCTTTAAATGTAATAGATGTAAAATGTAATCAAAATCATCATAAATAACATCTAAATTTGTAAAACAAGTTACAATTTTAATGAATTCAATATCTAACTAAAGTTTATTTAAAAAATATTTCAATTTTGAAATGTATACACTAAATATGATTAAATTGTTAATATTTATTTGATACATATCATATTTTCTCTTTTTAGTCAAATAATTAGTTTAATAAATCTATTATAACAAATTAATGAATATTTTAATTATATTCTTACATAATACAATATCTACATGATATTATTAAGAAAAGAACAAATAAACAATAATAATAGTTTATTAACAATCCTAAAAATGAAAAACTGTAATGTCAAAGTACCTATCTATCAGTTACAATCAAAATATATAAAAAGAGATCGCAACACAACATATTTATATTCAATTGCTTAAGTTTTATTACAATCACGATAGTACAAATAAAAAACAATAAACAAAACAATGTACAATAGTTATGCATGTACCTATATTAACTAATTACGTGTAAAAAAGAATACATTTTAAAAGTATGATATAAAATTTGACTTTAGATATAAAAACCATTCATTGAATTCAAGAAATTAATTATCTATGAAACCAAAATTATTTAATTTTAATTAACCTTAGTATGAGAAATAAAGTGGGACCATTTTACAATATTTATTTTGGAATAATAATAAATACCAATTTGTATATTTCACTTAAATATCTGTAATACATATTTATTTAAATTTTAAATTTAATACAAATTTAACTAATTAACCACATTACAAATTGATAATATTGATATTAAATATTTCAAGGTCTAAGTATATGTGTTATATCAACACAATATTATATCATTATATTTAAATTCAAATTTCAATTTTTGTCAAATATTTAAAATGACAATTATTAACATTTTATATTTATATAAAAAAAATACATCCATACCAATTAATCTTAATTTGAATTTTCAATCTTTTTTTTAAACATACATAAAGATAAATAAGAAGAAACAGTTTTTAAAATATGGAGATATAAAGTTAATTTTCAAGTAAGATGTTTCCAGACATAATCAGCTAGAAGTGAAGTACATTGTGTGCATGAACAATTCGCTTGTTCTCAACTATGTTTTGGATGACCATCCATACCCATTTGATGACGTGGCAACTATAAAATCATATAAATTATAATTATAAAAATATATTTTATTAATTTATAAACTTACAGCCATGTTAGTAGGTTGTTGTGGAGCAGCTTGGTACATAGGGTTGGAGTTTAACACACCCATATTATGGTTAACTTGTCTTCTGTTGTCTGACCTTGGCTCTTGAACAACACCTCCACGAATGACGACATGAGAAGGTATATTATTTGACATTTGATGAGCTGGATGTCTATAAAATAAATTTAAGAAAAATATTGATACATTATTTAAACATGTTAAATAAGATCTAGTATATCTGTATACTATTAATACCTGTTAGAAACGTGATTCTGATATCTATGTTGCAATGAAGGATCCATATTTCCATGATTGGGTTGATAATTTGACCTTGGTGGTTGGTTTGAAATCGGAGCTTCAGTATGATTAATAATAGTAGGAGGGGCTGGTGCTCGGTTCCTATTATCTTAAATGTATAATATACAAGTTAAATATATTACTAAAATAATAATCCATACTAAAAATAAGAATGACAATTTATATAGGTTTATTTAAATTACTTTGAGGTGTGAGTGGAATTGCAAGACGTGCATTAACAGCTAATAAGTGATCACGGCGTCTTGTATAGCTAGCTAGTTCATCTTCCAAATTAACATTTTCACTTTTCAATTGATACAAGCATGTTAATAATGATGCAACTAAATTTTTAACAAAAATTTTTTAATAAAACATAGTATGTAATATTACAAATGTTCATACTATCAAAGTGTTGCGCTTGTTCCATCAAAAATGCTCCACCTTGTTCCCACTGTCTTTCAAGTAAATCTTCTAACGCTTGAGTATTATTGTTATTAATACCATTTGTAAATGATGACCATGATGAAGCTGACCCTTGAGGTTGTGGTGTTTCCTAAAAAAATAGTTTTCAATGAAAAATTATGTAAATTTGGTAAGTGGCTATAATTTAATTTCAACAAACCTGAGGAACAATTTGAGAAGCCCTTTGATTTCGTCGCTGCAACTGAGGGCCCATCAATACATTTTTAGGTACATTAGTAGACAAATTTGATTCATGATTAAACATTTTATGTGTTTCTATTTCTTCATTTAAAGTGTCTGCCATTTTTTGTGCCATGCTTGATGATGGATTTAAAGAATTTCCTAACATATGAGGAGCAGCACTGGTACTATTTTCAAATCTAAAGGATAAAATATTGTGTAATTATTTTATAAACAATGGTTAAAATTGTAATTTACACTTTTTTGTCAGTTGCTTCAGTTTTGGGAACTTGTTTAATATTTGAAGGAGTACTAATTACACTGGTTTCTTTTTTCAATGCATTTGATTCTGGCTTTTGGGTCAAATTTACTGCTGATCCACCTAAAACAACAAATTAAAATTAAACATACAGACATTTTATATTCATTGAATTAAAAAAAAAGAAAACATTTAATACAATGCATTATATTTAATAAAATTATTTTTAAACTTACTAAATATTAAACTCACTTGATTTTATAATTGTACTTTTATTTTCAACATGATATAAGTTTGGTTCTTCAACTACTTTTAAGCCATTAGAGCTTTGATCTTCCTCAGACTTTGGAATATTCATTGCATTCTTTGTTTTCTGATACTTAGCTGAATGTTTAATCTCAGTCTCAGGATCTTCAAGATAATTTTTTTTACTGGCTGGTTTGTTTTCTACTTTTGTTCCTATTGAAATTACTAAATTTCCAGATGGATGAGTAGTTACAATATGCGGTCCTGATATTCTAGAATCTTCGCTTTGAGTGTTCCGAATTGTTGAATCTTTAACTTTCTTCTCATTAGCAATTTTATCACCTAAGTAATAAACTCAATTATATATATTTATTAATTTAACAAATATAATTATTTAATTAATAATGGAATAAATATATATTTAACAGCATAACAACCACATACAGGAATAAATTAAATTTCAATATAGCATTGAGTAAAACATTCAAAGGAAAACATTCTTTTAATTAATAAGATATAGCATATTTTTGGTATTAACATTAAAAATTAAAAGTTTATATTACTTCATGTGGACCCTAAGAAGTATAAAAAGGAGAGGCTAGAAACGATGGAGATGTGGATTTGGTGAAGAACAACAAAGACAAGCTGGATAGAGAAGAAAATGAATGATGTAATCTTGCAAGAGATAGATGAAGAAAGAAACATAATTACAGCTAATATAAAATGGAAAGTGAAGCTTACGGAAACCTATTAAGACATAACGATTTTGTCACAAACATTTTGGAAGGGAAGATTATGGGTAAACAACCAAGAGGAAGACCCAGACAATCGTACTTCAACAACATCAATCAACAAATGAGTTTTATATCATACCAACAACTGAAAATACAGCGCGTAATAAAAAAGATTGGTTACTACAAGACTTTGTCTTTAGAAACTGATGACGATGATTATTCCAAGATTTAACAACATGAAAAATCAAAATTAAAATGGTCATTGAGTATTAATCAGGTAGCATAAAGGGTTTTTCTTTGATTCTCACAAGAAGAATTATAATTGTATATACAAGTTATGTAAAATATAATAAAAAACAAAATAGTATATTCTCTCTAATATAGATAATTAATTTATATTATCAAACTTATCATTTTTGTTTTGTCTCGATAATAGTATATAACATGTTTAGAGGTAATTAAAATAAGTGAAAAATTAATTATAAAATAAAATGCATACCAAAATTGTTAATGATGGTCAACTTTCGTTTTGGTTTTGAAGTTTGAGAATCTGTTGTATTATCAATGTTTTGTGGTGTCTGTTTTTCAGGTGTAATATCTGATGATGAATTGTCCGATTGATTTTGAGGACGGTATGGAGCAATAGGTTTGATATTGTTGCTTTTTTTCTATAAAAGAGATAATTATCAGTAACTATGTAACAAATACATTTGTAACTACTAATAGGATATATTATTTGTAAACATGGGCGGAACTATGGCCTGGGCCAACTGGGCCATGGCCTAGGCTAATTGGCTCCATATGCTAATGTATACATTTGCTAAGAACATATTATTTTAAACGTAATAAAATAAATTACTTATGTTATACATTTGTATTGAAATAAAAAACATTGGTGTTCCCAATCGCCCTCCTCCCTTTCCTTTGGATATGATAGGTGCAAAATGACTCTCATGAGTGTTCCAGTCTAATGAAAATGTCTAGTTCCGCCTATGTTTGTAAATAATAAATGAATACAAAAAATTAATAAATACTAACCAACTTAGAATAATGATGTTTACAATAGCCAACATATTTAACATTATCATAATAATTTCCAGCTTCTTCACATAGTAAACCCGCACTTTGGGCACATGTCACATGAAATCCTAATTTGCAACCAGATTTGTTACATGACATACATGCACCAGATACTGTTACTTTTTGTCCTTTATTTTTTTCTTCGCATATATAACACAACTGAAAACAAAATATATAAATTAATTAAATACTAAAAATATCAAACAAAATATTATAAATACATATATCTATAAATTATATACTTTTAGGATCTATTACCTTTTGGCATTACAGCTTGAAAATATTATAATATTTACTTGTGGTTTTATAACATAAATTAAAATATACTAATTATAATATTACATGTTGTGTGTACAATATTCAACAATAATATACAAGGGCTTGAAACAGAAGATAAAGAACGTTAAAAATATAATAATAACAAGAAAATATGAATACTGTTAAATAAGCTGAAGGAATAAATGTAAAAGAAGATTAAGCTATGAGCCATGCAAAAATTGTCTACAAAAATAAACTAATAAAGCTTTTAAGCATCTAAATACATAATATTTAAAATTATTTATCACTTTTTACTATTCAGTCTTTACTAATTTACTTTCATTAACTTTTATATTTTTTCTATAAACTACAAAAGCATTAAAATATGAATAAATACATTTAAAGACAACTTACTATATAATTTAAATAAGTATTGAATAGGAATTTTGAATTAAGTTTTTTAATTCAATCTAATTTTAATGAAACAACTTTAGACGACTATAAATGTTATTTATTTTACTCTTTAGTGTGTTTATTTACTTATCTACTTCAGTATTTACACATATTTAATAATTAGTAAAACTTAAACAATTACAAATACTAAACATTTTAAAGAAGTTTTGAGTTTTTATCTAATTTACAAAATATTGATATTGAATGGTATTGTTCATTACACAATACACAATAATATCTTAAGTCTAAACTAAAAAAATCTAAAAAAATGCATTTATTAGAAAGATTTTAAATATTCATAATAAATTATAATTTTTAAATGTTAATAAGAAACCAAGATTTAATTTTATCGTGTCAACATTTTTAATTATAATATAACTAAAACTTTTTAAATGTATACACTTTATATTGACATCAAATATTTATTTATTCAATACTTGAAGGTCTTGTTACAAGAACCAACTATCTCCATATCTTTTAAATAATCTAGGAGGAATAATACAATACTCGGTTATTGCACTAAGACCCTATATATCAGATATCTCTATTTATATATTATCTTATTCATCAGATGAACACACACAGATATTGCACTGAAATGTAAATAAAATTATCCTTTATCAGAAAATGCATTAAAGAAAGTGGAAATAGCTGTTTCTTGTAATGAAGAACTTCATTTATCATATTTTATTATAAACGATTAATTTGGAATTGAAAAAAAATAAAATCTATAAGGTATATTATTAACAATGGTATTAACAAATTTAAAACAAAACAGCTTATTAAACTATATTCATTATTGAAAGAAACATTAATAAAATTCAATGAATAGACAAGATCAATTTTTTTTAATGTTTATTTCCACATTTTAAAGAAATTTAGTTGAATAAAATTATGATTACTATTAAAAAAAATTTAAAACTAAACTAAACAAAACAAAACATCACTATTAACATGCAAAAATACTCTAATGATTGTAATAATAAAATGTAAACATCTGTCATAATTGTACTATCATCTAATAATATAAAATTACAAATACTTCAAATAATTTATTTTTGAATCTATTCAAAAGTTGGAAACTAATTAAAGATTAGTTCAAGCCCTATTAAGACGAAAAAAAATTGATATGTGGAAAATTAATATTATTTACTCTGTTAAAGCGGTCTCGGGGTATTGCACTCAATTTTACTGGTTCCATAGTAGTAACATCCATAAATGTAACTTCTGGTATATATAATGCGCATACAACATGAGCCCAGTTCCCATTTTCAGTAGGTTTTAGAGCACCATCTTTAGATGGACACAGTTCACATTTCTGAAATTAATGCCATATTTTTCTTACATTCTAAAAGGAGAGTTTAAAATGAGTCTAATTTTGTTTAACGAACCACTTTAATAGATTTTTCTTTAAACGCTTCACATTTCCTGCAAAACCATTCTCCTTTTGGTACAATCCGAATTCCATAACAAGCTGTTATAAGATTTTAATAAATTAAACAATATATCTACGTATTTTGAAAATTTCACAAAAATTGACATTTAGGTATCAAAAAAAAATTAAATTTTTAATAATGTGACAACTACTGTGCTAATGACAGCAAACTTACCTTGATGTACAGCAACGTTACAATTAGGCCCATCACAATACACCAAGGGGTTTTCAGTCCATCCCGTATCATCACAACATACGCTGCATCCACCAAGCATTTCTTTCATATTGAATATTTACTACAGATTCAAGTATTACAAAATATATTTTAATAAATAAACATCTGATATAATTGGGTAATATCGAACTAAACTTAACACAAACCTCAAGACACTAGTTTTGGCAGAAAATAATAAAAATAAAGTGATAGTGATAGTGTTTTAAGTTTATTCAGGATTCCACTCAATCAAATACTCACTAAATCATACACTAAATAAAAACAAATAACAATAGTAATAATAATAATGTAATGATAAAATACACAATTTAATAATACAATTAGGTATTACTGTTAATTATAGTTTTTCAAAACACAAAAACAAAAACTTTGGTCTGCGCAAATATCAAATACCTAATACGATTTAGACTACATTAACATAGCTAGACCATGACATATTTTCAATATTAAAGACTCATACTATACAACAATAAAATGGACTAGCAATTTATAGAATGTATTCTGAACTAATTACAAACAGCAACAAAATATTCTTTATTACACTCATACAACACAAATAGAAAAAATAAAAATAAAAAATGCCAAATTAGATATATCTTTCAACAGCATGTAAGAATCTCGGAACTCGAACATTGGCGTTCACAGGCAAGTCAGTAGAATAGGTAATAGGTATAGTGTAGATTTATAACAATTTAACCACACTACAGCGAAATATTTGAAATGCTCCATTGCCACAAGCCTAATATTATCGATAAATTATAAATATAAATACAAACGAATACATACTTTTTTTTATGCCTATCACTTAGCGAAAAATTTCGTTATTACAAATTTGATACAACTATAACATAACAATATTTATCAAACATAAATAGTATGTACACCTTATATTATATTATTATTTTATCTACTAATAAACAAAATATATTTCGGTTTACAAGTTACAACTGCGGAGATATAAAATCAATGATAACGCCAAAAAACGAAAAAAAAAAAAAAAACTAAACGAACACCAAAGCTTTTCGACTGGCGGAACGATCCGCCAACGTCGGTTCCGAAACGTTCGTTCGAGCAGCGCCGTTACGCATATGAGCCAGTAACAATACGAGTCCTTGTATGTATTTCGATTGAGATAACACAATAAATACTGATAACAACTTGAAAAATGTATTTTAGTATTTTACTTTTTTACTATTTTAAAATTTTTTGTATGGGTACCTATAGTTTTCCGGTATTCGTCATTCGATTAAAATAATCTTCCCGATATCGTTTCACGATTGAATATTAAATTGGGCTAGAAGTAGTGTAGCTAATTTGTATGTAAAATAAACTGTCAAATATATTGATGAAATAAATTTGTGTGGGTCCAGAATTTTAAATACAGATGGGATCAAGCTAGTGACATTCTATCAATACAAGTATTTTTTAATCGATAAACTCGTGATTACAATATCTAATTTGTAAAATGGCTTTTATCTCATATAATTTTTTAATATCGTGACATAACAAGCGCTCTTCAAAAAAAAAAAAAACTATTGCACTATAGCAACAGCTTATAATTGCAGTACAGATAGTACAGTAAATCTTTGATTAATGTCAGTCTCGGAGCCAGAGCTTTGACAGATAATCAAGAAGACGGTTAAGCAAGCATCAAACATTTTTTTAAACATATATACACATTTTTTATTATTTTTCATTAATTATGAAATGCATATTGTTATAATTAGAAGCTATTACTTATTGGTAAATTATTAATTTTTTATTATACATACATTTAATTATTATTTACAATTACATAATTGACAACAGTAGATATTGTTGAAAAGTTTTGGATAAACCTGCTCATACATAAGGCGATATTATTTTACTGCAATTAGTCCGCCACCCAAATCTAAAATGTATGATTATAAACTTATTTAAACAATTAATCATACATTCAACATACCTATATAAATGTAAAATATGGTCTCCACAATTTTAACAAAAACAATTGAAATAAAATTACTTTATTGTTTGTTTTAATTTTCATGTTATTTGTCAATTTAACCTTACTATTTAATTATACTTATATTTATGATATTAATAATTTATATGTATTAATAATAAACACTTTATAAAATACAATCATAAATTTATTTTTTAGATTAATTCAGTTTCAAATTCTCAACATTAATTGGAAATAATTGTTTTTGGCCATAAATACTATACTATTCCTTAATATAAAAAACAAATTACAAACAAAATTATTTTAGTTTTCACAAGCAATTAATTCTCTTACTTTTTATATCACATTAATTGTATTAATAATTTTTTTAGTAATATAAGACTGCAATTAAAAAAATAAAATTAACAAATATCAATAATTATGTTTTTTTTTAAATTCTTATTCTAATTTATGAAATTTACTTATTTGAAAAGCATAAAACTTCTTAAATAATAATTATTTTTAATTCCAAAAAAAATTAGGAAAATCCTTGATCTTACATAATTTCCCTGAGGCTTAATAAAAAGTTCTTTAATATTTCTAGATGCTGTGGTAACAGCATAAACATAAGATATTTGAAAAGTTTAGCGCATTATATCTATTTGAATGAATACCATCAGTCAAGTTTATTGAAATTATTTAACATACAATTTCAATATAGTACATTACTACCACTATCAAAACTCATAGACGGATAATGATGGTCCTATTAATAGTTTAACATACCAGTTTAATGCTCTAGACAAAAAATTTATTTAGAATTACATTTATACTTATCTTTGGCTTACAAAGAAACAGCATAACTATTTAGTTTGGTTTTGTTAATCTATTTTTAAAATAAATTAGCATTATAGTTGTTTAGAAGGTTTATTTGAATTGTTTTAAAACAAGTTAGGTATATTATGTATTATCAAAAATAACACTAAAAGAAAAATATTATTATGAATGATGATAGAAAGCAATTATTAAACAATACAACCTTTAAATAAAAAAATAAAAAACTACTTGAGATGGGTATAATCTTTGGTACATTAAAATGTATCTATAAAAATAACAGAAAAAAAATTAGAATAAACTTGAATAGACCTTATTAAATTAATCTTGAAACTGGTTCGAGCTAATTGTGGCTTTTATGTTAGTTTCTTATTTAAGAGTATGTCAGCAAACTTTTTGTTTTCTTTCTCTAGCCTACACACAACACAAGACACATTCACAAAAAAATAATTTCTTTTTTGCTTTAAAGTAATCTTTGACTAAAATGTATTACTTATTACAAAAATTATAGAGAATAGTATTTTTGAGGATTTATCAATTTATGTAAATATAATCCAAAACAATTTAATATTAATTTAAACCTACATATTTTAGATTCTGAACGGAGTGATTAATGTATTGATTTTACAATGTATGTTTATTTTATTTTTTTGTCTGTCAACACGTTTTGGACTAGTAATAATGCTTTGATTTTTAGACTTAATTTTAAAATGAAAATTCATCTAGTTGGTAGTTTGGGGGATCAAAAGTAAAAAATTGCCAATAATTTTCAAAAGCGTTAAAAAACCCTGAATTACAGAAAACCGGGAATTTTTACGTATAAATACTTTTTGACAAAATCGATTTTTTGATTTTATTGTAACTCAAATCGAATCATTGTAAATACTTGAAATTTTCACCAAATGTTTATATTAGCGTTATCTATCTATTGACGATTAATTTTTCAAAATTTTTATAATTTTTTTTAAACTAGGTATTAAAATTTTCGATTTTTCTAAATTTTTTTTCTTGAAATGCCGATAAAAAAATTTGGCTTTCCAAAAAATCTTTAAAATTTAATACGAGGTTTATTATAAGTTGTACTTATCATAGTAAAAAAAAAAAATAAAAAATCATTAGTCGCAATTTTTGTTTATAAGCATTTAAAGTTCAAATGTTTACGAAATATATCAAAATCGCGAAAATTTGCAAGGAATTTTGAAGTTGAAAATTCATAAAATTTTTGTGATTTATACTTAAGGTTCAAAAATCCAATACAAGGTTATCCATAAGTTTTCCTTTAAGTAATTGTAAAAAAAAAATTCCATCGTCAATATAGAAAAAATTTTATAAGCGTATGAAATTTAATTTTTTACTAAATCACGTAAAATAACGATATATTACAATTTAAATATAGGTAGGTACCTAATAATATAATATATCCTACTAATTATCATCTCCGTTCAGAATCGTTTTTCGTAAACAATGATGCCTGTCATTGCATTCAAATTTAACACATCCATTTTAATGACCAGTGACTTACTCTCCATTGACCATCTCTACTATACAGCAAAGCGATATCCACCTTTTTATTTGATTTTAAAAATAAAATAATAAAATATGATATCAATATGTCATGTCAAACCCTAGAAAATATTGTCTTCTATAATTTTTACAATAAAATCGATTTTACAAAAACTATTTAACAAAACGACTATATAAATAAGTTTTAACTAAGTTATGGGTGAATCAGAAAGTAAACAAATATTGCACTAACATCCTCTTGACGACGCCATACCCGCATGTGTTGTCTCTGTCTTACTAACGTACATTATAACAAATTTTCGTTCAGCAGAATACATTTTGTGACGTTAGCTTTAATATTAGAGTAAATTTGCCTATTATAAAATTTAAAGGTAAGAATATTATCTAGACAATGATATATGATTTTATTGGTATTATCATTTTAAAGTGAGTTATGAACATTTTAAAGTTGTTATATTTTACATAACTGTAACTCACTTTAAAAAAGTAATATCATTAAAATCATATGTCATTGTCTAGATAATATTCTTACCTTTAAATTTGATAATAGGTAAATTTACTCTAATATTAAAGCTAACGTCACAAAATGTATTCTGCTGAAC
This sequence comes from Rhopalosiphum padi, assembly GCF_020882245.1. NCBI lineage: Eukaryota > Metazoa > Arthropoda > Insecta > Hemiptera > Aphididae > Rhopalosiphum > Rhopalosiphum padi. Next base: position 45,749,945 of record NC_083599.1, read on the forward strand.
GAAAATTTGTTATGATGTACGTTAGTAAGGCAGAGACAACACATGCGGGTATGGTGTCCTCTTAAAGAAATGTCTGAAGTAAAAAAGAACTGAATCGAACTTTCAATTATTGGTGTTTTTATTAGTATTAACTTTTTAAATAAAAATCCATATAGTTATTAAAATTATATTTTTAGTACATTTTATGTGGTCTTGAAAATAATATTAATGAGTATACTGTATAGTATTGTAGTAAAGTAAAAAAAAATTATTTTCTAACTAATGTTGAGAATTTGAGATTGAATCAATAAAATAAAAATTAAGGTTTTATTTTGTATGGAGTTAAATGTTAATACATACAACTATTAGCATGGTTAAGTTTAAAACTAACATGAATATAAAAATAAAATAATTCTGTCGTAGTTTTTTGTGAAATTATAGTATCCATATTTTACATTTCTGTAGTACCGCCTATTACGGTGAGCGTCCGGTGAACGAAATTATTTTGGATAGACAATAGGTTGTGCTCTCTTAACGTGTGGCGAATATAAGTATTATACAAATTAATTTTGTTTGAAATATCTCTTTCATTATTTAGAAGTAACATAGATAAAAAATTGGGACCGGTAAAAATATTTTCGAAATATTATCTTTGGTCAACATATTTTTTAAACTGATTTTTATTAGCTTATTTGAGTTATTAGCTATTACATATCAGTATATCTAAGATTAACATTTTATATTTTATAATATATTAATATATAATATTTTAAAATAGTTGCTAGTCTACTAATTGCTAGGTATTTTTACTACATGTACATATTATGCCATTAAATTAAAAATGGTAGAGGCCTTATCTGTTTTAACAGATTAGTTGGGATTTTCGTAACTTAACATTAGCTCAGGGCCGCCGTAGCAAGAACTATAGTAGCACCCCTGGCAAAATACCTACCAAATCTGCGCCCTCTGTTCAATTTTTTTTTCTACTTCCATAAAAATATTAAATATTCATTATTTAAAAAAAAAACGCTCTGTTGATTGTAAAACAAGTATATCTTTATATTTTGTCATTAAATATAAAAATTGCTGTATTATGTATTATATAGTAATGCCAGAATCTGTGGAACCTTTCCTTACACTTATAAGTGCTGGAAAATTTAGTTACCTATCAGAGGTGAATATTACTCTTACTTTTATTAAAAGTCAAAAAGGTAATAACCTATTATTACATAATAGATATCTTCATATTTTTTATAACAATGGTAAAAACAAATACATTTGGCGCTGTATTGAGTATAATAAATATAAATGCAGTTCATGTTTTACTAGTACTAAAGATGAAACATGCAATTATTGTAAGTATTATAAAAATATCATTATTTACGAAGTTTATTTATTTATATACATAATATATTATAGGCATATTATTAAAGGAATCTTGTCATTCACGTGCGCCAAACGATGCCAAAATTCAAGTCGGAGAAATTTTGGAAAAAATCAAAGATGATAATAAAAGTAATCAAGTGTGCACAAGGAATTTAATTAGTGAAGAGTGAAGTTGTTACTAATGTTCCACTAGTTGTTGCTGCTCAATTACCAAGTCAATCACTGATTTCTCGAACAATCCGTAGAGTGAGATCCAAAGTTCAAGTTTGTCCTTAAAATCCATTAACAGTTAACGATTTAAATATACCACTCGAATATCAGTCAATTAATAATAAACATTTTTTTCTTCACGACAATAAAGCGAAAAAGGAATTTTAATTTTTCCGACCATTAATAATTTAGAAGTACTAAAAAACTGTAATATTTGGATGAAAGATGGCATATTTTGAACAGTTCCAAAATTGTTTTCACAATTATATACCATACTTATGTAAGTATACATAAGACATGTGTCTGTTATAACCGAACAACTTCTCTAGTTCTTTACGAATTAATGACTGATCGAACAAAACAATCTTACATAAAGAATTATTAAATGTTTTAAAAAGATTTTGAATCCAAACCTGATTGATTTCGAACAAAAGGGTGCTTTTTCCATTTCCAACAATGTATGTGGCGTAAAATACATGAAAATGAACTACAAAATATATATGCTGAAGATGATTGCATTACAAATTCGATATCTATGTACATTTGCTTATGTTCCAATAAATTAAAATGATTTAATTAAATCAAATTATTTTATTGAAAACGAAAATATTTTATCCTTGATGATTAACTATTTTGAGGATACGTGTATCGGACCAACTGTCGAAATGGCCGAAATCCGCCAATATATAGTATCAATATGTGGAATATTACTAAGAATCAGTAATATAAGATCTTTCACGTAGGTACGAATAATTCAGTAACAGGAAGGCACCATGCTTTCAATGCAGAACTTGGAGCAAACCAACATATTTTCAATACAAAAATTCATAAACGTTTCTTAAAACAAGAACAAGTGTTACAAGAGATATTTATTTAATTAAAAAATAGAATAATGACGTGATATCAGGTTCGATTGGAAAAACGATTATCCGGAAAATCAAGTCCACCACGACGTAAAAAGTACAACGATCATGATAACAAAATAAAAGAATTGTGGAAAATTGCTCAGAAATACCAACAGGCAACAGTTCAATATTTAGAAGGTTTATCTTACAATATTCAGTATTAAGCACTAATTTTAATTTAGTTAATTAAGTTTTTAATATTTATAATTTTAATAATTATTATACAGAACCTATATTTTTGGCTTTTGAAGAGATATTACTTTTTATCTGTTTTTTTATTTTTTTATACTTATAATATGTGTAATAATTTATTAAATTAATTATATGAATAAATTTTTTTTTTTTAAATCAATTTAATTGATCAATGATATTTTTGTCATAAGATATTTTCACAAGGGATATTTTTACCAAGATATTTTGACCAAATATATTATTTTTAAAATATTATGACATATGAAACCTAAAAAATGGTCTTATGACATGGCTGTAAATTATAATTACGCCTTACACACAACTGAAACACAACAACTAAAATACCAAAAACAAGAATTTCCTAGTTAAAGGATGAGTTTGTAATACAATATTTTCGTGCTGTCGGTATAAACCCTTCTCTTCGTTATATTCCAGAATCCTGACTCCGTTGTGATGTTATATAATTATATTGTTCCAATTAATTATTATTAATCATTATTCACTAGGGCTTGTAAGGCATAGGAGTTGCATATTGTTCTATTTACTTTCGAGGTCGATTTTTAATTTAACGAAAAAGGAGTATTACAGATGCGTACCTATTTAATCTCTATCACATCAATATACCAAAGTACCTACTTATTCGTTATAAAGTTGTTGTAAATGGTTGACATAGAGCAGTAAAATTTAAACTATTTTTTCAGTTCAATTAAATGCCAAAATGCTAATCAGTTTTTCTCTATATTTCAAATAGCTAATACTTAATAGTCATTAGATGACATTAGATTGTTTTTTTGTTTTTTTTTTGTAATTTTAAATATTATTTTTTACAAACCTACCTATTTAACATTTGCTTACATATATTTTACATTTCTTTTTATGTGCATATTTTGCTTTATTTAGTCCCTATAACTTCCTAGCCCTACTTATTATTACGATTTCGTATACTTTGTATCTTCCCAATCATTTTCGTTGTTAACATAAGTTCATAAAATTGCTAAATTAAATACGTAATTTTTATTGAGTTTTAACTACAAATGGTTCAGAGATATTCTACTGAACGTTTAACACTAAATTTAACAAAGCTCGTCCACCAATATATTTTGTCATTACATCGATCGTTGGAAGAAATTCAGGCTGAAACGTATATTAAAATACTTACCATAAATAAAAAATATAATCAATACTATTCAACCTAAGGGTATAATTAACCATGTAATACAATATTATACGTCCAATTTAAAATTGGTTGTACCCTTGTACCTAATGAAAATGTAATGTATTAAATTTGTTATTACTTTTTATTATTGGAGACTGGTTATCGATACCTACTAGGGTCTTAATTTATTATTTATAATTTGTAATTAATTGTATTGTGTATAGTGTATGTATGTATTATCTTATTGTACTTAATTTATTATTTTTAATTTACTAGAATATTAATATTATTTTAATAGTTTTAATCATGTGCGAAAAATATCTATAGGGTTAAGTTATTTGAGTATTAGATACCTTTTTAATTTTTCAAAATGTATTATATTACTATTATTTTATAAAATCTGCTATAACATCTATAATGTTTTGACAATAAGTTAATTTAATATGTTAATTTTTAAAATTGAAACCTGAATAATATATACTTACCAAAAATGTTGTGTAACATAATATAATTTCTATTAATATTATACATTAAAATTAAATTGTACATTTGTACTCTGTATAATTAAATTTTCAATGTTATATATAGTTACGACTATATTATGTATTTATATATAGTACTTGTATTAGTTTAAATACTGAATATTAAATATAGTACATGTTGGCAACGTTGGACTCATTTTTGTTTGAAATGTTTTTTAAGGGTAAGGACTAAGGACGGTAAGGTAAAGATTATATCACATGTTAGTACGTTATTGTACTATATATGAAAAGAAACAAACGTATGCAATCGTAATAACTCGCCGTGGATGACCAGCGTTATTCAAATTACCTATACATGTCGTAGGTAGTGTACCTTTATTATAATGAGGATTGACGTATTTATGATTAAAAAAAATATGTACATTATAATAAAAGGACGTCTTACATAATTTTTAATAATTAACGTTACCGCATAAGAAGAAATAATTAATAATCATACAAAATATATTGCTAAATATCATATTTTTTATTTTTGATACAATAATAACACAAGGCCTGTACAATTCTTATTAGAATTGAATAAGATTAAAAATCTCCACTGTTCGACAAAGTGCATTATCTCAGGAATTTTGGTTATATGTTCTCGTTTCTGTGAGGCATCCTCTTAATACGTATTTAGGTAAGTTATTTAAAATTTAAAATTTAAAAAATATGTAAATAATACTAAATAATAAATACCACTAAAAAAACAATCTCAATTGCTGTAGCCAACTTATATTTAAAGGTACCTAGATGAAATATTTAGTACTTACTTATAGTTATAAATTATAATACTACTAGTTGTTATATAATAAAAATTAAATCGTTGATTTGATTAACTCTGAATAAGCATTATTTAAGCGTTTAGCAAATTTATTAACATAATATGTAGGTATATGTAAAATTAGCCAATTTGATATTTTTATAAGTTATTTTAACGAAAAATAGTCAAATAATTAGTTAAATAATATGCGACAAACCGACATGAGAATCTTACCTTTATTTTTCTAGCATCTGAACTTTTCTTTGCGTCCATTTTGTTTTGAATTGATATATCTACGTTTATGTGCTTGTAATAATATATTAACTTGTTCTCTAAACTTAGTCTATAAAGACTTTAAAAAAAAAAAACTAAAACTAAAAGTACATTAGGTTTTAGAATTTATAGAGAAAAAAATGTATCGACGATTGTGTAATAAACTATTAACCGTTAATCAATTGAAATTTGTTCACTTATGACATATTATAATAATTGGTAAGGATTAAGGGATAATATCCGCGCTCAGACACTGATGTGCCATACAATATTATTGCTGGAAGGACTGAACCAGACTGGTGATCAAATAAAAAGATTTCAATCGTTTGGCCGGTTGCGTCGCATTTCTATAGTTTATACATCTTGAATATTAAGTATGAGAGGGTATGCGTTAAATTCATTTATTACGGTCACATTTTTTTCGGCTCTGCGTGATACCTACGAATTATTTATCTTATCGTGTCACCGCCATACCAGGCCTATTATTGTCATCATTTCATGTAATTTATTACCTATACCTATGTTAAAGATACTTTTACAGTTGTACGTTCAATGGGTGAATGTAAAATATATGTAAGGGTAAACCGGTATAGGTGGAAGGTAGAACAAGAGAAGATACATCATTGATCTCTGTATATTATTGTGTTCAATATATAAGTACTCATTTGTATTGTAGTGACCTTCATTCGTTAAGCTGTAGAAGTATATATATATATATATAAATAAAACTGTTTAATAGGATAACTGTACTATGAAAAATATGTGAAGAAATTTATTGAATTTATGAAAAATTATCAAGGAATGCTCATTATCTCACTATAATATTATGAGGCTATGTTTGGTACATGAGCTATAAGTGGATACTTTTTCCAAGTAATATAATAAATAATTTATAACAAAGACTAAACATTCATACCTCATTATTTACAAATTTCCGATTAAAAAAGATACTTGGTTCGGCGAGAGCTTATTTTACTAATTCAAAAGGAAGTTTAACAATTGGTTGATCGCCGATTTGATTATTACAAAAATGAAAGTATGGTTAAAATAATAAGAAAAGACGTAACGACGGAGCGTCACACAAAGTGTGCTTTATGTATGGAGGTAGACGTAAACGGGCGATGTCGATCTGACGGTGCGGGAGAAGTGTGACGCAAAAAAAAAAAAACCAGAACAGGGAATGGTTTTTGTGTGCGTGTTCGAAAGAACGCACTCAGGCTGTAGCTGCGAAGGGTGTGACCAACGCCTAACAGTATCGGCGCTAAACGGGGCGAAATATGTGACGGTGAACCGCCACAACGCCATTAAACTGTCACCAGTATCACCACTGACATATTACAACTGCAATAATATATGCTGGAGGGGGAATTCGCTCGTGTTCGTCAGGGGAGTTACGAAAAACGAGTCATCTCTAATGGCGCTTCTCACATCACAGTACTGCAAGAAATCGAACGTCCATAAGATTAACATTGAAATTTGAAAGACTACTCATTTTAAATTAACAATAAGAGTATTTTGACAAAGTAGTTTTGAGCAACCTCGTTTCAAGTTTAACAAACAAAATTCTATTGATTTACAGTCGAATAAGTTTAGTCCCTTAAAGGTATGCAACCAGCATATACACATATGTAAATTATACATCTATACCAGGCGCAGATCCTGACTAAATTTATGTATGTGCGTATCGTATTTTACAGGCTACTAAAAACAGACATCCTAAAATTGACCTGTGTAGCAGAGTCTAATAATACTAAGGTGCATGGCCCCTTGCCCCCCTAGGATCCGCGCCTGATCTATACTCGGTAGTCGGTATTGCCTATTTACTGAACTGTTAAACTTCTGATTTACTGGACTGAGGTCATAGCTGCCGTAGCATGAGCAAACAAAGTCCGAATGGGCTGAAACTCCACAATGGTCATTATAATACTTCCATCTAACCACCTACCAAATTTTAACTTAAAACACACATTTTGAAAAATTGAAAAGCGAGCTTAACCCAGGGGCGTCATTTCAATTTTTTTTTCGACATATTTGACATTATTGTGATGTGGCCGAGTGGGTGATGTGGATGTGCCTTGCGGGCCAAAATTTACAATTTAGAATTTTAGGTACGCAAATGTATACCCTGTGTACCGCAAATGACGCCCCTGCTTGAGCCGTAAACTAGATTTGTTCCAAGAGTTGTTATACTTTATCAATATTAGACAGAATATAACTATAAGTATTATAGTTCATATCAGTGACTTTTGGCGCAAACAGTTATTATCAAATCAATCTAGTACCACATAGTTCTCTTCCGTCACAGCATATTTATTTATTTAACAATAAATCAGTGTCAAATAACAATATTAAAGTAGCACTTATTCATTTTACTAAGATTTATTAAAATACAAAATAAATAATAGTAATAAATTGTTTGTTTCCGTTTTTATAATATCGTAACAAATAGCGATATACATTACCAACATCTAATCAGATTACGGATACGGTTTTACTTTTAGAGTCCAATACTTCATACCGTAGGGATCAGTAGACCGATCAGCTGATTGAGTGTCGCTTATATAAAATATATTGAGTGTCGCTATATAAAATTCAATTTGCTGTTAATAACACGATTAATCGATCAATACAAAATACGCCTAGCAAGCTTTTATTCGGTATTAATCAAGTAGGTGAACAAAATAATTATGTTAGATTATATCTGCAAGCTGTTAATGAAACTGATGATGTTGATGATAGCTCCCGGAATTTTACAGTCTAGGGCCGATGCTCGGGGAAATATTCGAATAGGTCAGCTCCATAACAAGGCTTACTACGACTTAACAAAACAAGTAGCTACTAAGTATGCAGTAGAAATGCTGATACCACACCTGGTACTTATAAAAAACTTTTACCTAAATTTAAAGGCCCTTATAAAGTAAAGAAAATACTCCCTCACGACAGATATGTCATATCTGATATCGAAGGGCACCAGGCATTCCTTTAATACTGTTTTTGCAGCAAAGGACGTTAAACATTTTGTTTAAATTTTAAACAAACGAGTTTTCAAAATAATATTTTTAACTTTTCCTTAAAAATATAACTAACTTCTAGCTTTAGTTATTATATTCATCAACTAATTACTGAATTAGAAATTTGGGGAATTTCAGGAATTAATTAATTTTTAACTTATGCTAACATGGTAAAAATGGTATAATCTAATAGTTGTGTATTTATCTTGAACAAATTTATTCAACTACGATTTTACTTTGACATTTTTATTTAGGAAAGTACTAAGTATACTATCAAGTGGTTTAGCTAACCGATACACCAAAATAAAGTTTCTTACGTGCTCCATGTCTAGACTATGTTGGAGTAGTCAGAGAGTCAGTCATCTTTAGTTCCAAGTTTCAAATTATTAGTATTATTAGTATTGGTATTATTTAAGAAAGGTGTAACATACAAGTAAACTATATTTTTTATTTTACAAGTATATATTACCTTTAAAAAAACATATAAAACATAATAATTAAGAAATTATTGATAGCAAAAATAAAATTTAATTATTTATTTTAAATAATAATTAATATTATATTTTTTTAAGCAAGTTATTAATAGAAGCTTAAAATAATAAAAAATATATTAATATCATTGAATTTGATCAAAGGCATTTAAGTATGTACCTACCTAACTACATTTTTAATTTAATGTGAACACTTTTTCATAAACTACTAAAATAACTAAAATTATAAGGCAATGAAGTTAACTTTATACTTCATATAACTGGTATAGGCTTGAATCGATTGTCAGGTTAAAATTATAAATAATGAAAAAAAAACATCACTGATAACTCAGTTACACAAAACTTGAACAATAATATTACAAGTCTTGAAGTAGTCAGGTTCTGAAAGTCCTATTTGTGTATAGAATAACACTTTATTGATAATTAACTGTTTATAAATATCTAATATACAATTTTTAAATGGATATGATCACTACTAACTTAACCAGATAATTTTAAACTGTACAAAACTGGTTTGTTCAATTGCAGCAGTTATTCAATATTTATTTTTATAAGCATGCATTATTATTATTCTGAAAATATGTCTGCATTCCATAAACAGTTTTTTTATTTTTTAAAACTTTTATCATTCTTATAAACATTGGACATTCATAGGAAACTATGATCAAGCTTCTTTTGAAAAACTTCCATTTCAAGCTGTATTTGACATCTGATAAGTGTCATTTATACGATAAACCATTATATTAATCTATTCAAAGGGTCACTGGTAAAAAATTAAATTTTCAACGGTTTTAAAGTTTTACGCTCATTGAAGTGTAACATTCTTGGATGTAAAATATAAATTCTGTAAATAAATTTTTAATTCATCACCTTTAGAATTAATCACTTTAGTCTAACAAATCGATACACTATAAAAATATATTCTTTATTTTTCCTTCAAACTGCACTCGACTAAATCGTAAATCGTAATTAAATATAATATAGTGATTTAATGGTTATATTATTTTTTTGGTTTTAACAGTGTTGAAATTGGTAAATAATCAAAATTTACCATTCTTAATTTCTTTATTAACTGTTGTTTTACATATTTTTTTATTAATGTTTAAGTAAGAAACATAAGAATTCTAATAATCATCAGTACTTTATTTTTTTATGTCATACTCAATCAATTTCATTTTGATAAGCGGTCTAAATGTTTTTACAATTTATCTCATACGATGGGAAATATTATCTCTTAAATGTTTTCTTTATAGTTTTGTAATAATCAAGCAATAGTACCATAAATTTAATAAATATTTTTGGCAGTAATACATATTACATACATCACTGTACTCAATTCAGTAGTGTACTCTATACTGTTAAGAACTGTTTGTAATTTTTAATATTTATTTTTTGTTTGTAATAAATCAGCAACTTTGCATAATATTTGTATGCCTTTATTGTAATCTAATCTCTTTCTCATAATATAATTTGTATTTCTTAATATATTATAAAGTTACTTTTTTTTAATAAGTTTAAAATAATATTTGCAAGGTAAGAAATCAATTTGTCACCTACTCACAATAATATAACCAAATTTCTGCTCTTATACAGTTCTATGGTTTTAAAAGGTTTTCTATAGGCTTTTAACCAAGCAAAAAATGTTTTACCAAAATTTATAGAAATAAAAAAAAAAAGTTTGAATTGTCTTAATATAACTAAAAGTACAACTTATAATAAACCTTAAATTAAATTTTAAAAATTTTTTGAATTGCCAATTATTTTTTATCGTGGCATTTCAAAAAAAAAGACGAAAATCGAAAATTTCAATTGCCTATAATAGCTTAAAAAAAATTCAAAATATTTAAAAAATTTAATCGTAAATATATTACGCTAATATAAATATTTGGTGAAAATATGAAGTATTTAGTATGATTCGTTTTTGAGTCCATTAAAATAAAAAAATCGATTTAGTTGAAAACAGGTTGTGTGTAAAAAGTCCTGTTTTTCCGCTACTTTTTTTAGGGTTTTTACAGACGCTTTTGTAAGCTACTCAGTGATGTAAAAATCAAAGATGCAGGCGGAGCATAGCACTGGGGCCCGCAACTGGAGCCGTCAATTTTTTTTTAAATTTTATTTTATTTTATTCATAATTATTATATTATTATTAGGGCTCGGGACTTCTAGGAGTCTGCATGTTTTTAAATAATTATTAAAAATATAGCTAAGTAATATAGATTATAGAAGTTTGTTACAAAAAATTCCCATAGTGTGAAGTCAGTCCGACTTTTTTATGTATCTCAAGAAAGAGGAGCCCATATACATTTGTTTGCATCTGGGTCTTTGACATTCTAGTTACAGCACTGAAACTACTGGAAATTTTTTACTTTTGACCCCTATCCCCTCCCCATAGTACCAATTAGAATTGGCAAGTTTAGTAAATATTTAATAATGCAGTTTATAGTCATTATTCGTCTAGATATTGAAATACTATAAGTATAAACAGATTGAAACAAAGAAAAATAAATAATTCTTTTGTATGAGTTATTAAATTTATATTTAATTTAGATTATATATGAAAAAGAATTTACGTAAATTATTATTTGCATAATTAATATGATTTAAGTCTATAATCAAGAATTAAACCAAAATATTTTAATTCCCTCGCATTTTTAAGTTCAACACACTTTGGCCAACATGTACTATTTGAAACTGTAACACATTTTAAAGAATAAACTATTAAACTATTTTTATTTAAAGTATTACACTTTTGTAAGTTAAGACTAATATATTTAGATTTGAGTAAGTTTTTAAAAAAAAAAAAACAAATATGAACTCACTAGGTTATAGAACAAATTTTTAACTCGCTTGGCTACACATTGAAGACATGTAAAAAAATATATGCAATCTCTGAGGACAAGGTGTGAAAGTTTTTACCATAGGCTATGTTTCTTAGTAAAAAGGTCACGAGGCATCTTATGAGTTGATAAGATATATATATTTACATTTTTAATTAGATTATAGACTAATAACTATTTTATAATAATTACAAATTTTAAATGCTCCAGTCTTGCTGATGAAATATGTACACAATGTACAAATAAATAAATATAATTAGTCAAAGTACTTTTGGAGTATAAATAATTTTTACTAGACTGAGCATACTAACCATTATTCTTACCATTTATCAACAGAAATTAAAGTTATTTTACAATCATTAATTGTAATTTTTTTCATAAAATATTTAATATAAACTGTAAACATAAACGTGTTTGTAAAATTATTTATTTTCAGATCTATAAATAATAAATACACATTAAAAATATCAAAAAAGGTATAACAATTTTACATAGAGCTAAAAATATGGCTATAACAAAAATTAAATTATATAAAATAATATTTAATAATAACCTTGATATTGCAAATCGTATATTTACTTACTAAATAAAGACCTATCACAATAATTATTATGGAAATAATAAAAATTAATCAGCCAAATACACACAATGTAAATGTTATTTAATAATTAAAAAGTTTAAAATAAATTTGAATATTATATTAAATCGGATTAATGAGGAAAAATCCAAATACTGAAACATGATAGTTATGAGATATAACTTAGGAACAAGACATTTTATTGTAAATAATAATATTTTGAAAGGGCGATAAATTTTAAATACTTAAGGGTAAATATTAACGAAAACATCAACAGCCATGAAGGAATAAAACTATATTGGTAGCAGCAACTAAAAATAGTGACTAATACCATTATTTATTCATTCTTTTGCAGAGGATAAAAATGGATAAAAAAAATTGCTATATTAATACTAATCTTTTTGAAGCATATTTAGACCAAAAAGAATCATCTAAGGAGAACCCAAGATACAGAAATTTGTACAAAGAAACAAATATATTTGGAGTTTCCTTGAGAGTTCAGGCAAAGTTAGATCAATCGTGCATAGAAGTCAGAGTACACTATAAGATAGAAATCAAACACAAAATACTCTAAAAGATAGCTTATGCAATGATGAAAAGATATGACTGTCAAAGAATTGTCACTATTACAAGTAAAAATAAAGAACAATTAGGGAAGGAGATGGAGTGATGAAGGTTTTTAGTAGTACTGATAATGGACCTTAACATTTCATATAAAAAAGGCAGAGCTAAAAAGATGAAGAAATAAATGTATTACAAGTAATAATTTAATAATGAAAATATTATTAAATGAAAGTTATAAATTATAGTTTCATTTAATAAATTAATTATTTGAAATAACAAAATATAACAAGCAGTGTGTACTTGACTATTATTTACAGAAATATCTTGATACTAAATCATACTAATTATACTAATTAATAAATACTTAAAATTAGGTTAGTAATACTAATATATTTTATAATACCCTGTGTAAAATGTTGTTCAATAAAATTGTAAATAAATCACAATAAAAATATACTTTTATCATAAACTACAATATAAATACATGCATATAAAAAAATATATATAACTTATTCAATTATTTTATGACATATCAGTCATATTATGATGAAATATTTTTAGTTTAAAAATTATTTTAAATAGATCTAATTAAAATAAATACATGAAATTAAAGTTAAGTAGATAATTTAAGTAGTTATTTGTTTGTAACTTAAAAATAAAAATAAGAAATACTGTTTATGTAATTTATTATTTCAGTTTAAAAACAAATATTAAAAGCCACATTGAATAAAACTTGTGTTAATGAATCAATAAATATTTTCAAAAGAAACATTTGGGCAACCAAAATCTTACAGTATTCTAAGGTGATTTAGTCAAAAAACTACCTTTCTATTCGAATACTGCAGTATTATTTACATGATATAAATATATTTTATAGCAATATCAGTAAAAAAGACTAAAATCATTGGATTCCAGTAGAGATCTATATATTAATAATAATTTGTCAAAATTATTTAAAAAAATCATAATTTTTTTACCAGTTCTTTCAATGTAATAAATGGTTGTAAATATAAGGAATAAAATAATTTAATAATGGTGTTTGGACGTTATGACAATTATATATTTATACCTTTGATGGTATTTATATTGAATAACAGAAAAAAAATGGCGAGTACTTACAATGCAACCTGTTTATGTTGAAAATTATAAATGGATACCACATTTAAAAAAAATTTGGCGAAAACCATGAGTATCTAACAATATTAACTATTATATACTAAAAAAAAAAAAAAAAAATGTTAGTAAATAATACCATATGTCTCTTGTGTTGTGTAAAAGTATATTAGGTTTATGTAATAATAATTATTAAATAAATTACTATTCTTTAAATTTGTTTAAAAAGTTTTTAAACGTGTATAATTAAATAGTAGTTAAATTATGATGTAAGAGAGCCTAATATTTTCATTTTTCATCTGTAGATAGACTCAATGAACAACAATGTGAATTGGTAGTTATAAGTCTGTGTTGACTTTTAAATAGTTAATATTAAGAGGACATCACACCTGAATGTGTAGTCTCCATTTGACATAACATTTAACAAAGCAAATTTGTGTTCTGTAGAACACATTATGTGTTGTTAGCTTTAATAGTGGAGTGAATTTACTTATTATCAAAGTTAAAGATTAGAACATTATCAGTAATGCAGCGTTGGATTGTTTTTTGATATTTAAATTTATAAGTTAGGTATAAGAATATTTGATTTCTAATAATTTACATACTCAAATTTTGAGTATACATGCACAACACATGCAGGTGTGGTGTCCTCTTTAAATAATATTCTTTTTATTTAATCTAGTTTTTTTTTTTTTTTAATAAACATATTATTTAATAAAAAAAATTGAAAAAACTAATGAACATAATAGTGGATGAATTATAATGCATATTTTAATATAATAGATGACTAAAATTTGAACGAAATGCTAATTAATAATTGTTGTCATAGTAAGTCAACCAGTTAAGTAACTTATTAGTATAATCACCAAATTATTAAACTTATGGTTTATGAATAATGAAGTCCCAAGTATCTTTCCAACGTAGTTTAAAAACTTCTTTAGATGTTAAAGGAGAAGTTCCATAACTGAAGACAATGAACTTTTTGAATACATACATAACACTTAAAATCCATATGCAAAGACTTAAATGAAAAATAAATCTTGGAATCAATTTTTTTCTGTAAATAGACAATAATATAAATGATATTATATTAATTAATTAATTTTAAATTACATACTTAACAATATTTGCTAGATGTTGTAAAAACGCAGCGCATAGTAATATCTTAAATACAAGAGCAGGCAAATAATGATGTAAAAACAATGTACGATCAATAAAAAAATATGGAATATAATGCAAGCCATATCCAACAACTAAAACTTCTCCAATTGTTTTGAATTGTTCCCATTCATCTAGTAAATAATAAAAAAAATAGTTAATATGAATACTACTCATAAAATGTTAAGTTACATACCTAAAGGTAAATCAAAAATTTGTCTTCTTTGGCGCAGCAAATAAAAAGCAAAGAATGATAAATATAATAATAGACATATTGTAGATGAATACCATACGACAATGTTTCCCAACAGGTGAATTTGTCCCTGTTGTGTAATTTTAAACAAACAATTATAATAATACATACATACAATGATAAATAATATGTATCAAATTTAATGTACTAACATTATCATGTTCACTTAACCAATAAGCAACTCCTCGAACCATTAATGGCCAATCAAGAGGTTCACTACTGTACATGTGTGAATGAACATTTTGGGTGTTTGGTGAAGAAAATATAATTTTGTATTGTAATTCCCAAAATCTTTCCCAAAGCCCCAATTTTGTTCCTTTTGATGGTATCATTTCAGCAGCGACAAGTTCACGTTCTCTTTCTTTTTCATTTTCGCCTGAAGCAAGGTTATTGTTACAGAGAAATATTACATAACTAAAATTATTAAAAATAATACTTTTGGTATAGCGATGTTCTTCAACATTCCATACTGTATCATCTTGAAATATTATCTTATCTGTAACCACTTCATGCTGATTAAATCCCCAATCTGGCAACTGTCTACCACTAAACTTCAATGCTTGCGTTGAATTTAAATGAGTTAGTATTACCTTAAGAACATAGAATTAAAATAAATACATTTTTTTTTTTTGTTTAAGTAAATATACCTGTGAATTAATAGCTTGCCAAACATTTCCAAATTGATCACGATTGATTATTTCCACTTTCCACAGATTTTGAGCCGGCATAGAAACATTATAATCAATGTAACATGATACTTCCTAAAACAATTAATACAATTATAAGATATGGCAATTTTTGTTAGATTTAATTTTTTTAGTTTACATTCAATTTATGCTTAGTTGCATAAGACATTGATTAATTTAATAGTATACTGAAATTTAAGGAACCAGATCATACACTCACTATTGTTTCAATAAATATTTAGGATTTTTATATGCAACTTGGCAATAAATTGTTTAGTTTAAATAAAAATATACTTGATTCTGTGGTGATACAGGTGCTGCTACGTCATGAGAATTTAAAGCACGACTTGTCATTCCATGTACCAGCTGAATAATATCACCATGTTTTATACCATCAGGGTCCTTTGTATTTTCTACTGCTAATGTATTTCTTTCTGGTCTTTTAACTATCCACCAATTATTTACGTCCTGTATACAATAATCATTAGAAAAGTTTAAAGTTATGAAATTATAATATATGATTGATTTTTAACTATATAAAAATTAATGAAACAATTTGTACAGCAAATTATATTATATGTACAATTGTATAATTAACCTTAAATGTATAGCATGTAACTTGTTGCTGATGAGAACTTCCTCGTTTATCAGCATATTTGATAGGATAAACATGAGTATGTGAGTGAAGCCAACATGTCCTTCCATGTGTATGACGTAATGTAATTTGTGATCCATGTGAAACATGCAAAGGTTGACCTTTGGTAATAGACGCTAGTCCACCCTAAAAAAAAATATGTATTTAAAAAATAATAGACCAACTATAAAAAATAACAAAAACTTACTTCTAGACTAGCTTGAAAAGCACTTGTCATAACACTATCGTGTGGTCCTGCTTTATTCAAAATTATAAGATGGATGAAAAATACAGAAAAATAAATGGCAATGGATATTGAAAATGTAATAATACATCTTAATATCACACACAAGAAAATAGTAAAATCTGATAGACGTTTATCACCTAAATGGTTAACCCAGAAATCTCTACAGATTATCCATAAGCTCAAAAGCCACGAGAGAAGTCCAACATACTTGACACTATAAAAAAAAATAATATATTTTTAATCTACAATTTATATGTAATAATATAGTTAATATTAAATTTACCATGTAGCCATAGTTAGACAAATAGAAGCAATTATTAAGTAAGTCAAAGCCCAAGGTGATTTCATATTCAGTCTTTTATACTTTAACACAAATAACAATCCACATAATGTAAAAAATATTAATATAGACTCCATCAAGATGAATCGAGATTGTGTTAATAATGTGTTTTCTAAAAGAGGAAATTTAATTAGTTAATAATAATAAAAAAATAAAAATAAAAATATATTACCACAAAGGAGAAGAAATGCAGCAAGAGCAGCGCACCAATGTCGACAACCTAGTTCCAACATTAATTGATATGCAACAGGAATAATCAAACTACCACATAATGCTGGTACAAAACGTAAACCAAATAATGGGACATCATCACTAAATTCACTCCCAATTCTTTCAAATTTAAATTGACCTAATTAACATATTTATAAATAATATTGATTAAACCTTAAAATAAATAATTAAAAAACACAACAAATAATTTTTATTTCCTTGATTATATAATATACAGTGTACTCTCGATTATTCGCGAGCGGACTATCCGTGTTGCGGATTATCAGTTGTCTTCCTCGGAATCATCAATATACCTATATGTATACAAATATATCTTTACATTATTCATCATTATTGGTTTAATTGGGTTGTGATAGCCAATTACTCGGTAACGACGTAAAATACAACACACTTGTTTAATAAATATTAATACTTTTTGGTAATTGTTGATATGTTTAATTAGTAATTTTAATTTTGCAGATTATTGAAAGTACACAGTATTAACGTTTGATGAAATGTTTATTTTTGATTTATTGAAATAGAAATTACTTTTCATACTATACTAAAGCATTATATTATGTATAGAATAAAATAAATAATGAGTACAACATTATATAAAATCAATTATAGGAAAGAACATACCATTGTAATTATATAAATATGCAACAGCTGCTATTAATTGCTTCCCAAGTGGTGGATGAGTGTCAAAGAAAAATGTTCGCTTCATATATAAACTAACATATTTTCCGTGGTGAAGCTCATCAAATCTGTATTTTTTGAAAAATATGTATTAGAAAATATAAATACGTATAAATTCATTTTAATATAACATAAGCAAATATTCTTACACAACATTACGGGGTTGATCAAGTTTAAAAAATCTTGATGACAGAGCTGACATAAAGAGTATTACTGCCAATAAATTTATTTCAATACTTATTTTAAAATTGTTAAATATATCAGGTTTTTGATCGTTGATTAATTTTTGTTCATTAATTAATTTTTGTTCGTTGATTACTTTTTGTTCGTTGGTTTCATGATTTTTAGTAATACATTCAAGTTCTTTTTGCTAGAAAAGTAAGATTCATACAATTCTTTGAAGTACATAAATTAAATAATTTGATAGTTATATTTGATAATAATTAGAATGTAAATTATTGGCGATGATAACAAAATAAGTATTATACAAAAAACATTTATAAAATTATAAATTATAAAATGTTTCAACAAGAATTAGATACTCTTGTGTTGCTTTAATTTATAATCTTAAAATTCTAATTGGAAAAGTTGAGTGGTTACATCAATGTTCATTATATATGAATTTCCAATATTTCATCAAGCACAATAAATTGTGTTTAAGATTTGTGTTCAAAGTCGATACTTTCAGTACATATCTATCCACTCATATTAAAATATCATAATTATAAACAAACCTGGTTTTCAGTACTTTCAGCTTTGTTCTTTTTCCTTGTCTGTTTTTTATTTTTGGACTTGACTGACCGGTCATCGGTTTGCTTTTCCATCGCTAATGATTGTAACTGTTCTATTCTAACAATGTAGAGCTTGAGCGATATTTAATACGTGTACATTCTTAGTTACTATGGGGTGTTTCTACTTAAATTTAGTCATTTAAAATTGAATTTTAACGGTTAGCAGTCCCTGTTTGGGAAAAAAATTTAAAAAAATTCTCTTAGAGCTATGCTGGTGCATTGCGTTAGCTTTGCTGACATGTCAATCGGACAACTACCAAGAATGATAATACGAACCGTGTTACTGAAGATAAAAATAAGATAAGGAAATATGATAAGACGTAATTCGCACGATCTGACAAGTTTAGGTAGCAATGCAGCGTCTTGTATGGTCCACAGTTAGTAGTGGTTCGACATTATAAAAACATTATATTATATTATATCTCTAAACGATCTGGTGTACATCATAAATCCCCATTAGTGTATTTAAATTTAATAAGATAATTATATCGAGTCAGTTGTATTAGGAAAAAAATTTCCTTCTGTACCTACTTTGAGGAGGAGGGTTATTGGTAAAAAAAAATAAGTTTTATAATCCTAAAAAGCCAAGTTTATTGCTACGTTATCCACCGTATTGTAATTGGCGGTTGGATCATGATATCAATGAATATTCTCAATCCGCCGAAAATTTCTAGTTGAGTCGAACTCAACTTTTGGAAACGAAAAAATTTTTTAATTAAATCGAAATCAATGTTGTTAAATACATTTTGTATATTTGTAACATAAATTATAATTTTACGTAAAATATTCAATCAATGATTATTTACGTCATTGATGTATTATGTCGACAACAATTTTTTTTGAAAAAATTGTGTTGTGTGGAGGTGCTGTTAAGGTGCCCGTAAAGGATAAAATGTTACGATCACATTGATCGATTCATTATTTTTAGGGGTTAAAAATATTAGTGTAGGTTGTAGGTAGAGTAAAAAGATTTATGTAGAATAAAATTTGATTTCAGTTTGCAAAGATTTATCCGTGATAATATAATACCATAAAATCTATGGCATAGAGTAAGACGAATGATAAGATGCCTGGTTTTAGATAACAAAATTAGTATTCTGATTCTCAATCGCAATCGTATCATTCGTAATTATTCGTATCCGATTTTTAATTTTGAATATTATAAACCGAATATTACGTAATCTAACTGTCTATCGACGTTTTTATTATTTTTTTTTTACAAATTAAACACTTATTTTCCAAGCTATTCCATGATGGAGAATGATTTTGGTGATCATGAATCATGACATAAGTACATGAGTCAATAGTGTTATTTCCCAAGTTTTGTAATATGGAAAATAAACAAGTGATTTTTTTCCCAAAAACACTATTAGGGACTAGTGACGTTACGATTGAACTATTAGGATTCATCAAGCTTATAAAAAACGTCAGGTATTATTATGTACTTCCAAATTATAAAAAGAACACCAACACGGGATGTAAAGTGAATATAATAGGCCACTTTACCAAAACTGATTGTCGGGTCTGTTTCAAACGTACAGTTGCTAATATTCTGTGCATTACTGAAATCAATGGAAATTTAAATGCAAGTTTGTTGCCTGGACAACTTGATAATTTTGTGCTCGTCATATATGATGCTTCAAGATTGTACGACTATGGGACACTATTCAAATATGAAGGTGATACTCAGAAATTCATTAGTTTCATAATGCTGTCCAAATGGCTATCTAGTACAGAAAATGTGCAGAGACAGTATCTTCTGTCAGAAGTTGTAATGTTTCAAAGATTTACTAAATATTTGTTGATTATACTCAATATGCTTATAAGCAGTCTTGAAATAAAGATTGTACAGTTTACAATATTACGATTGACATTATTTAAACACATATTGGGTGTAATCAAAAATTATGTTTGGCTCATCGACAATCTCCTACATAATAAACACATTTTATCAAGAGCAAAATCAATTAATTATTTGATGTCATGTATTTGTGATGCAGTTCTCGGAATAATAATCCTGTATATTCTTAATACTACATTTACTTCGTCAAACGAATTATTCTCCTACATTTCAAGTATTTCACATGTAAACAAATTTAACATATTTATAAGAATTTATCTTACTTAAAATAGTCATTTTTATTTACAGCAAGTGATTAAAGTGCTACAGGGTACGCTGCAATGGCTTATGGGTAGTCCAGCAGGGTTAAAACTCAATGATCCTCTTAACAGTTTACTTGGAACATGTTTTCTTTATTTGGTCAATCTCTGGTGGTCATTTTTAGGTAGGTAATGTATATCTATTAATTAAGTAATTAAATGCTTTGATATAATCTAATTATTAATCAAACATTAATTACAATAATAAATAAATAAATAAACATATTTATTTATTAGGTACACTCATTACAGTAAAATACACACGTTTTTTTATCGTCTTGTGTACAATTTTTCTTTTATATAAAATATAAATTATATATTTAGTACCTATATTTAATTACTATTAATGAAGCTCGGCTGGTGCCAATTAATAAATGAAACACCCATAATTCTAGATTTGAGCTATAAACCTATATTATAAAATTTTTACTTTATCTATAATATACTTATTGGATTCTTTTATGTTTAAATGAAGAATGATGATTAAGAGTTAAATTTATTTTTGGTTCAATATATATTAACATGAAAATTATAATTATTTTATTTACTGAGCAATTATGACTAAGTCGAACTAGCTGTTTTATTACTACAGTAATCAAGCAGTAGTTTTTACTGGTTGTATTTAATATCAATTATTTATTTATTTTAGGACTCTGAGAACCAAGTTCCTCATTTATAGTAGATCAAGTGCTATTATTATTATACAATACAATATGCATAGACTATAGTACTTAGCTTTGCATAGTGTTAAATATATGTAATATATATTTGTTTTTTTTTATTAATACAGACCAAACAATTAATATAAAAATAAAAAGAATAAAATAATAAAACTCTTATCTGTATTTACAGTATTATGTCGGCCATTTTTGGAGTTGACGTTTCAAGTTTATGTTTTCATTGGTATTTTTGGATTATCTTACCAAATAGCAATCATAGAAGATGTATTGGCAATAGTCAGTTTTCATGTTTATTGCATTTATGTGTATGCAGCATGGTGAGGTCAATTTTTTTTGTACTTTAAACTTAATTATTTTGTGCTCTACAAGTTTAAAACTATAGAATTAAAAAAAATGTTCATGAACTAAAAAAATCATTAGTAATTTATTTTAAATTTTAAAAATAGATAAAAAGTATGTTTTTTATTTTTACCTAATTTGGAAACGGTATTCAAATAGTCAAAACATTAGTTATACATTTTCCATTGCTTGTTATATACATATTAAACGTTCTGAAGAGGATTTTTAATTTTGCTTTAAAAATAGATTTAAAAAGAATATGAAATAGTGAAAATGGATTGGTAATATTTTATTTAAAATCTTTTTTTGAAAGTAAATACAAATTTGTAAATTTTTTCTTCAAGTTAAATAGTTCAACACATTTAAGTAATAATTATATTATTTAAAAAATATTTTAATTCAATACTAGTTACATTGGTATCTGATTTTAAATATATTTACTAGCTAACTCAGAATTTCATCATCATAGGATTTTTTTCATCTTCATTATGTTTAATTGTAGAAACAGATAGGTTATTCCAATTTGACTCCTATGTTTAGGTTAGATTATGTTAAACACCTTGATAGTCCTAACATATTACTTTAAAATGTTTAGTATATTAATCAATTATCAGTGGTCCAATCCACCCGTGTGCTTAATATTGAATAAAAATTACAATATTTTTTTTTTAAAGTTATTACCTATTTGAAAACGAATCATGATTATTAATTTTCAAACGAATAGTGTAACGTCTGTTGCTGACTGAAAAATCTATTCAGATTCTGCTTATCACTCTTTATTATTTTAGTGAGAGTCGCATACCCAAAAAAACAGTAAATTTATGGGTCGCCAATATAAAAGGTTAGGAAACACTGCATTATAATGTACATACAACAATCCATATTTTTTGTTATACATTTCAATCGTATCTAAATTGTTAACATGTTTCCGAATAGATTTTGTAAACTTTAGTATGTTTTGCATAATGTTCTTGAACATGCATAATATTATTAATACCTAATACTTAAATATTATAAAATATATTTTGATTTGTGTTTTTAGAACTATAGTGTTCAAATTGTTTACATTAAACAAAAACCTTGTTGCTTAATTGTTGTAGGTATTTTAGTTTTATGAATATTATATCTTTCCTTTTATGAAATAGTATATACTAGAGAATATACCATATAACTATGGACATATAACATATAACTATAAGTATATAACTATGTTTTTAGATATGGCTGTTGAATGTGAAGTAGGTTGATTTAATTTTTTTATAAAATATTTATGAAATTATGATCAACTTTATTCTTTAATTCCTTTTATTACCTTTTATTAATTTTTCAAATCATAAATATGATTATGATTTATGATATTACAATTTTTAAGAATTTTGAATATAAAATAATTTGCAAATTCAACAGTTTTATAAAATATTTCAAATTATAAAAAATGTTATTCAACTTATAATTTACAACTAATTAAGTACTTGCATACATTTTGAGTTTTATATATCAAAATACATAGAATAATATCTTACTTTGGGATAATAAATTAAAAATGTATCTTCAATCAAAAAATCAAACATAATGTTCAGTATATTATTTTAATTTAAAAATAGTAATTTAGTATTTCATATTTTTTTTGTCCAATGTTGCTTGCATTTTAAAACAATAGGTGAAATCCAAAAAATAGCCTAATAAAAATGCATTATCGTAAAATACATTTGATTAACTAATACAAATGAAAAAAAGAATTTAAATATATCAACTTTAAGTTTAATACTAGAATACCAACAGACTAGCCTAGACTAACCTAACCTAGAGTATTAACTATTTCCTATATTTCAGTTGCATGGTATGCTTATAAGTTAGAATATCTGTATAATAATTATAATAAGTCTGTAAACTATAATTTTTAGTTCCTAGATATAAAAGATAATCAAATATGAGAGGGGAAAATATAAAATTCCATAGTTTAAATACCTACCATACATAAATTGGTGTTCATAAAAAAAATTGTTGGCAATAATTTTCTCAATTAACTGCATAAAATATGTAGAGATGCGGTTTTCAAAACATAAAAGTTTATAACTTAACTAGAGCTATATTACAGATCAAAAATATTAAATACAATATTTACAATAAAATAATGAGTATTTTTAAGAAAAAATATTAATTAAGTTTAGAGTACAATTATTGCACTAAAATCCCTTAACACTAAAAAACAGTAACTATACTCTATTAGGAATGAGATTGTACCTCGGCGGCAACCAGTTTTCGTCGAGCGGCAGTCAGACAACATCCGTTTGTCCACACCCTTCCGAGTCAACTATCTGCAGTCCTGCTGTGTAGTAAAGCCACGCCCATGCGCACAAGCTGGCCGCCAAGGTATGATCTCATTCCGAATAGAGTTTATATAAGAGTTGAAAGGGTCTAGGGTCTGGGTTGGCTGCTGACATTAATTATAGTTAATATGATTCATTTTGAAAATAAAATTAACACTTATACTTCTGAATGGTAGCAATAAGTTAGTTGGTGTTTTGTTTTTAATTTAAAAAATGATATAATTGATTTCAAATACAAAATAATTTGTGGTAATGTACTTGATAACTTGCTGGATAAATATAATTAATATCAAAAAATAAAATATAGTTTATGGAAAAGCGTATTTATTTTTAAACTTTGCATAAGTTTAATAATAGCCCTAATTATTTTTACCATGTTTAATTTTATGATTTTAAGATCTTTCTCATTATATTTGATAGTGAATATATTTAAATATTTTGATATCAGATAATGGTTCTATCTCAAATTACATATAATAGTGACTTTTACAATAAGTCAACATGTTATTCTTGTATTCTGTGAATAAAAATTGGAATACAATAAAATGTATAAATTGAAATGTGAATGGTTAATAGGCTATATAACTTACAACGTAAGAGTCTCATGATATTGGCAAAACTTTTCGTGGGAAGAAGTTGTAATCCACAACCAGGAAGGACTACACCTTACACCACACAACAATTGTATGTGGGAACCATATCATTTGCAATATTGTTGTTTCTATTACCGACAACTTTGATCTACTACATTGTATTTGTAGTTGTACGTAAAATACAACATTGTTTATTAATATTGATACATTGAACCTTTTTATTCAATTTTTTTTTATAGATGCGAGCAATTATGGTAATGGCAAAAGGGATTTTAATACGGTTAAGGTACATGCTGCAAGTTCTTCCTGTGTACACGACATTGATATGGTTTGTTAAGCCGAGCAGTTCTGCAGGTCAGTGTTTTATTCACATGTAACATTATGGCCTATTGATCTTGAAAAAATAAAAAAAATAATTATGAATATTGTTAAAACGACCTTAAAACATTATTAATGAAACAAAAATTCCAACAGGTATAATAAAAATGAACATAGTCAACAATGAGAACTCGAGTACAGTGGTTTTGAATACTACAATCGTAGCAGATTCGTGGTGGGCCACAGTGAAGCATTATCTTCCAGAGTTGGTTGAACAGCCACCCTCAGTATCTTGGGTGACTTTAACAAAACGTGTTTGCACGGGTAAAATATTGTATCCAATTTAATTGAAAAGATACAAATACAAACAACTTAGAACATTTAAATTAAACAGGTCTATTAGTAAATTGAAACCGTTAGAAATCAATTACTTGGTTGTACATTTATTTATTTATTTACTTATGCAGTGTATATTATATGCTATAGTGAATTATTGATGGTGTTCAGATGATGATCAAATATTTTTTTTTTTACATTTACTATTTTAGTATGTGAAAATCTCATTTGGTTTGAATAATAATAATAATAATAATAATAATAAAAATTAATGTATGGTTAATGAATAATTCTATTATTAACGTTCATCCATTTATTGGTTGATAAATTATTTTTGTATATTGTCTTCCATTTAATAAATGGTTATAAACAAATTAATATTAAAATTATAATGATACATTTTATATGAATGTATATAAATATATAATGGCTTACAATTTTTACATTTTTCTTAACAAGAGTGCATTACTGGATGCATTTAAATTAAAAAAAAAAAAAAAAAAAAAATTGTAGTATTTGATTAATTAGTCTATCACAATATTCTATACTTACATAATGGAATGTATAGATAATAACAATTAACATGTTCACAACATTGGCATTGAGCTTAGAAGTTTAGTGTTCAATTTATAACATTGTAATACACAAAAAAAATATATATAATAATAATAACAACAAATAACATGTACACAACATTGATATTGAGCACACACATAATATATAAATATATATAAATATATATATATATATAATATAGACTATACAGTAATGTAAACTAATAAAGTTAGAATAAGGTAAGGTTATTAATAGCCAATGGTGGTAAACATGGTCCACAGATCACAGTAGACTGCGAAAAAAAAAAATAATATTAAAATAACAATAAAAAGATCACAATAAACATTTTTTTTAAATAAAAAAAAAATAAAAAAGTAAAAAAATAATAACAAACAAATACCAACGAATCAATATTGAAGTATTGAAGATACTTGTACAGCCCAGAAGTAAATTTAAAATACCAAATAGATATTAAACTTTTTTTTTAAATAACAATATATACAAGTTTTAGTAGATATTTGGTCAAATTAAGACTTCTGAACTGACATAAGTTATGAAATTTGATAACATTTATTGCGAGTATAATACGGTTTTGATCAAGACTTGATAATTAATCTATAAATTTTTTTTGCTATAACTATGCAATATTTTATTCTAATACGCATTTATTTTACTGTCACATAGTTTAAGACATATACGTACTATATAAATTAAGAAAAAAAAACGAGTTAACAATATGATAAAATTATTTTAACAATTGAAAATAAATATACAATAACAGTATTCACATTTATTAGCTAAATATACAATATATTTGATTACATAGTCATTGGAATAGAACAAATGGAATACATTTTGTGCTGCCACTTTACAAACGCACATTAAATTAAAAATTTATAAAATATAATTATTTAAATGAAAATCTCAAATAAGTTTGGTAAAATATATAATTTATATTGAAATCAGTCTGTATAAGATAAAGATGATTAGTTATAATTCACAACTGCATGATTAAGGTCTTTGTTGATAAATTCTAATAACGAAAGATGCTTATTAAAACTAATGACTAATATTAATTAATTGCATTCACAAAAGTAGCACAGCCATGAAAAGATTAAAAATAATATATGATTAACAATATTATTTGTTACAAGGTAAATAGTCTTCGACCAGCCTATGACAAATGTTATTATATTCAGTTGAATCTCCAGAAAGTCGTTGAATTTTTAAATACGAGTTGGCACCTGTGTCACTTGAACACACTTCCAGTTCAATTTGCAAGCCTGTTGGAAATTGCAACACATTTTGTCTATCTAGCACAGGCCATACCCGAATGTTGGACGATATCAAATACTTGACAATGTTGAGTATGTTACCAGAAGTGAAATTGGAATAGAAATCAGATAAGTCCACAACAAATGCATCACTAGCTGTTCTTTTTAGAATATAATCAGAAAAAAGTGGAGCAGTTTTCAAACAAGTTGATGAGTCCATATCAGTTATAATATTATTTCTATCAACAGTTATATGATTGATTTCTTCATAAACATCATGTATAGCTGAAAGTGGTTGATCAGTACTTGACTTTCTTAGTAAAGTATTACCTGTATTCATAGAATTTACTGAATTTGTCAGTAATGTGTCAACTTCCATCATACCACCTTCTTCGTTAGTTATCATTAGTGATATTTCTGGATTTGGAAGTTTTTCTTCACAAATTTCTAAAAATAAATAAATAAATTTATAATATTTAAATATTAATACCGTCAAAATTAAATATTAGACTATAGAACCATGTTTCAAAAATTCAATGAAATAAATAAATTAAAAAAATAATTCATATGTATTAATATATAAAGGAATATGTATGATACACTCATTCACTCACTCGTCAAAACCCAGACAAAACCACTAGACTCAGAAACTTAAAATTTTGGTGAATATATATATATATATATATATATATATAAATATCTAATTATGGGCAGATGAGATAAGAAATTATTTTACTACAACACCACTTCTAAGAAGGTACTTTGCATCAATATATTCAGAATTTTGAAATTTATGAATTTAATTTTTATCTCTTAAGGTAAACAATCCTATATAGTTGGAAGAGTAGAGCAGAGATAAAAATATATGTTAACATAAGTTTAAATTGTATAAAATATTTTGAAATAAAGTTGAAAAACTAGTAATATGAAAAAACAGAATGGGATCTTCAAGGCACTAATGACAGTGTTTATTAATTTACTTATAAATTGTTATTAAAATAATAATTATTAATTAAATATATTTAAATATTCTTAGTCAGCGGTATCTACAATAATATATTAAGAATGAATAACACTAACCTAATGTTTTATCTTCTACTAAAATAGTTGGTTGAGGATTTATTTTATTATTCGTTCGCAAGTCCAATGGAACTGGAATTTGATGATTGGACATTATATTTGGAGTACCTTGAGTAATTGAACCTATAAGTTAAAATAAAACAACATTATTTTCAGAAAAAAATTACTATAACATATGATCACTTTAATGTGAACTTATGTTTCGCTATAAATTATAAATATTATTTAAATATATCGACAATTTTTTTTATAAATTACAGATGTAATTGATTAGAAATATTAGTTATTACTTATTATCAAAACTAAACATACCAAATTGTATACAAAAACTAAATTTAATTTAACTATATAATATAAATAATAAATATACATAAATGTAAATGATTTTTAAAAATAAAAACATTTAGTATGTAACCATCACTTAATCAAAAATGAAATGAAATATTCTAGATTCATAATTCAAGGATGCCCAGAGCATCTCCTAGATGGAGCAAATGCATCACCTTAAATTTTTTTTTTAATAATTTGGACTTAAATAAATAATAAAATATAAAAATTTCTTCATTGTTCATTTATAATTTATGTTTATAATTATGGCTTAAATAGTAAACAAATATGTAATAAATACTAAATACTTATTATGAGAAACTGTCATACTTTATTACAATTTAGATACAGATACTATCTAATAAATAAAATTAGTTGTTTTAAGTATATCTTAATATACTAATCATTGATGTGTAAAGATTTCAAATCAATTTTGGACTAGGGAGGTGTAGGAGGCGAAGCTCCAACTACTTGAATTGACACTAAAAGTATTTGCAATTAGTGATCTACTTTTATCTGGATGTCTATCAATTATCATAACTTATATAATAATATATATTATAATATGTATATATAATCATTATAGTACCTAAAAGGTACTAAAAAATTAACTGATTAATGCTTACAGGTTGTTAGATTATTCTTGATTATTAATTGTAAACAGTTATTCATATGACATAAAATAATAATAAAAAGAAAATGCCAAAATAAATAGGTTATTTAAGCTCTTATTGAACATTAACTAAATATTATTGTAATAACTAATAAGCATTTGATAAAATTTTTACAAGTAATTTTAAACATTTTAAATATTATAGATATTAAAAATTCTTACCTTGGGTTTGTGGAACATTAACTAAAGGTGCTTGATGCAAATTTAAGTTTTGCAAATGCTGGCTAAGAATATTTGAATTACCTGAAAAAAAAATGTTCTAGTTGAATATCAATGGTATTAAACAAAAAATGCTAGTATAAGATATTCATATAATACCCTGATGATTAGTAGTTGCATTTATGAATGGAGTTTGATCTACTAATGTTTGAAGACTTTGTAAATGATATGTATGAAGCATTTGTAATTCAGCATGATCCCAGGTATCTAATGTATTTTCACTCAATTTTTGCTATTAGTAAGGAACAGATTAAGTATTAACTTTGGATTTATAACAATGATCAGTTCAATTTACTTGAAGTTGAATATGTTCCTGTTGAATATTACGTATATTAGGTTGCTCTAGATGTTCACTAGATGTAACAACTGGTTCACTTGTTCTTCGTACAGGACTATATCGTTCAGACGGCAAATAACCACTTACATCTTTTAAACTTTCTCGGCCTAATCAAATCATATTAAAAACGTTTTTTAAAAATAACAAAATTAAAAATTAAATAAATAACACAAGATTATGTCCGCAGATCCTAGGTACTCATTAGAAAAAAAAAATACCATGATACCTGAATGTCTATGTAGTTCTTGTACTGTTGGTAAAACTGAAACCTGAGATATACGGTGACTATGTCTAGGAGTGCTGACCATTGGTAATGGTGGTGGTACATACTCTCGATTCATACGTGCTTCTACTTCACGCACCACTTCAGGACTAATGACTTTGAAAAAAAAAAATAAGCAATGGAAACAAACTACTAATTAAGAGACCTTAACAGTAACAGTTTTTAATTAAATTGATAAAGTGTATTTTTATAAGACATAAAAATTAAAAAACTAAAAAAGATGTTTCAACTATTGAAAAATTAAATAAAGAGTGATTATATAATTATATAAACAACATAACATGTTTTGATTATGACTATCTCCTTTATTATAATATCATTAACTAAAATAAATGTTCTCTAGATAAATTTATCTTATTACTGGTTGAAATTGAATTAATATCTCAAATTAAACAATTGTTTTTATAAAATAATTGAAATCAATTTAATACTGAGTCATAAATAAATAATAATGATAGAATATTTTCAGTAAAATGTGTTACTGTTGCACTCTCTCTTAAAAAAAAAAATCTTAAATATGTTAGCTATAAAAAAAAAAAAATAATAAAAATTAAAACTAGACTACACATCAAATCCAATACTACAATGCTGTGTAATGTACATCAAATAATAAAAAGTAACAATGCAGATTAAAGGCACACAAAAAATAGTATTAGAAATTTCAAAACTTGTTACTGAGTAACAAGTAACTAATCAAAACTAAGTATTATTAAATCAAAATACTATTAAAAAATGCATATATTATATGAATAACTTACTTTTTTCTTAAGTCCTTTTATAACTTATTTGGTTGTAAATTAAAGAATTGCATTCCTTTTAAATTATTATTATATAAAAGTTATTTCACGAAGTAAATAATCAAAAAAAAACTATATTTAGTTATTTTTAAATTGAAAATTGAAAATTTTAAATGTAATTTATATTTATATTTAATTTTATATAATTAAAAGGGGTATGATATATAACTTGTAATATTTATAAAATAAAATATAACAATAATAAATATAATTGTTAAAAAAAATTAAATCAAAAAGTACTTACAACAAGGATTTAATGTAGAGTAGAATGATACACAAATTAAGTAAGACTCAAATTTCAAATCTCAAGCAATTAAAAAAGGAATACAATATTATACATGAAATAATATACCTGGGGGTCTATCCATTACAGTTGATACACCACTACGTCTAGTTCTTGTATTTTGTAAATTTGTTTGTTGGGCCTGAGCTTCTTCTTTATTTCCAATCCCATGTCTAGAGGTATTACACATTACTTTTGTATAACGACTGCAAGTGTTAGTCAATTAAATATTAACATTAAGTACAACTATACAAGTTGAGAAAATTAAAAAAGATAGCTAAACATATCTAGGTATAATAAATACCTAGAACTGGCAGATACAGCATTATCTTCAGTTAATAAGTTTCCTTTACTTGATTGATCAATTATTGCGTTTCTTAAATCGTTTGGATCAATTTTCACCTGCTATTCGCAAAATAAAATTAATTATTACATGAATATTTGTTATAATCTTGACCAACATAATATCAGTTTAATATACAAAAGAAATTAATCATTATTTTGAAGATTTTTTTATTATTTAACTTTGCCATTATTGATCAGTATATATTACATAATATTATTTTAGGATATATGTACTTTTTTTAAATCTTCTTTGCTACTTGGTTCACTAAATGTACAATTCATTTTTTGTGACATTTGTAAATTTGCACCACCATCTGATGCACGTCTACCAAAATTGTTATCTAAAAAATAATAAGTGCAAAATACATTTTTCATAAAAACTTATTTTATATCTTATATTACTTGCTCCCATAACTTGTGGGGGTTTCAATAGATGCTGATCTTTAATTGTAAAATTTTTAGGAGATTGAAATTCTACTAATGGAATATTCAAAGGTAAATTTGTATTTGGCAAAACATTTATATTACGTCCAGTTTGAAGGTGTGTTATATAATGTGATTCCATCACCTAAAATAATGTATTGATTAAAAATTAAACTAAATGATAATAATAATAATAATAATATAGTAAAATTCTTTATAACGAATCTGAAGGGACCAAGAGATTTCATATAGAGAAGGTTTAAAAAAACACAACATTTTTATTAGAAATTATGTCGATAATAAAATGAATATATTCAATATCAATAATAACGGTATTATTACGATATTAAAATTTAGAAGTAGATAGGTAATGAAAGAATGTAATCGTTCTTGTAAATTTTGGCATTTTTGGGGATTACTTTTATAATTTATAATACGATTACAGGTAAATTGTGTTATGAAACATAAAATATTGTTTCGTTATTGAGAGTGACTATACACTATAGAAAATGAATTGACTAATGGGTTATAAAGCAAACCAACCATTATTATGTAATGTTTACGTTATATAGAGTTTTTCATTGTAAAGAGTTTCGTTATAGAGTTTTCACTGTATATGTAATATTTAAGGTGATAATTTTATCGAAAATGAGTTGATATCTCTAAAAATGTAAATACATATTTTTTTCCTTTAATTTAAATTTGTTAAGAAAAATATTTTGCGTAAAAATAAACATTTCATCTATCCTTATGAGTATTAAAAGTTTTTTAACTTATAAAACTTTATTAGACATAATATATAAATTTAAAATTTATTTAAATATTTAAATATATCAACAGATAAACTAAAATAAACCCATTAATATTATAAAATAAAGGAAATTTAGGTTCAAAAATTACAAAATGAAAGTAATATGTTACTTGAGTCATTAAACCATTTCCTGGACCAACAGTATGACGACGAGTAGTCACTGGATGATTATCTTGAGTCTTATTTGAACTAGCAGATTCTCCAATATCAACATCACCATACTGTAATTTATTTTTAAATTGTAATCATACAAAGTATCAAGTATATTGAAGTACAAATAACAAAAAGGAAAGTTTTATAAAATACCTTTTCTAATTGCTGACTATCATAAATTGAACCGTCTTGGCCATAAAGTGACATAGAATATAACGGTAAATTTTCAATTAGATTTGAATTGATATTAACAGATCCATTTATATCTATAAATATGAAATGAATACACATTATTTTTAATATTCATGACTTATGAACAAATGGTAACTTACTAGTCTCGTTAACTAATGATTGATTAGTAGTGTTGCTTTGATTAACAGTTGTATCTAGTTTGTCAACCAATAAATGGTAAATTGCACTGACATGATCAAATTTCTTTTGTTGAACAGACTAATAAAATTTTTTTTTAATGTTTTCAGTTTTTATAAATAGTAGATATTAGTAATAGTAGGTTAATACAATAATTAATTCAATGAAATTTATTTTTTGTACTATGATAAAAAAAATATAAAGATAAAGATCTATTCTACTTGGTTTAAAATACTAATAAGTAATAACTCTAAAATTTAATAAAACTAGTATAACTGAATTTACAATTATCTAACTTAAACGAATCGAATAGTAATTGCATGTTTCAGCTGAAGATATAATTAATCCTTTAATAAAACTATTTTGTCATCACATATATCATACTTGATAATCCAAAACAATGGACTAGAACAGCAACAATTTTTATGCTCTATTTATTTACAAACTAATAACATTTGAAGCGAATTGTACTAAGCTAAAGTAAATTGCATCCAATTGCATATCTAGGTCAGAATTACACTAGTTGTGGCGGATCACTACTCAAACATTTTTACAAGTTTTCTACGTCAATAATAAAACACCAGAAATACATCAGAGTGCTACAATACCCAACACAATAAAAATAAGTTTAGATCCTTAGGAGACATATATATAGATATGTTCCGGAAGAACTAATACGCATGTTACCGACAAAACAAAGTTCACATATAATAAGATGCACCAATATAGAAATAAAAAGACTACTAGGGGTCACTAATTAATATTTTTTAAGGGCCACATTAGGAATCTGAAAATTTTTCCTGGACTATCAAAATACTGCTTGAAAACACTCTTAAAATAAATAAATTAATTAAAAACTTACATTAACAATCATATCTTTATCTAGACCTGGCAACTGTAACATAAGTTCTATTACTGCTGTATTCATCATTGGGTTTACATCCACTATCAATTTTTTAGTAATTGGTTCAGACAGCTGAAAGTATAATATAATTTCAACATTAAAATCTATGATTAGAATATAAATATTAAAATTTTTGGTACTTGTTTAATCCATTTATGAGACTCTATTTGATTCAGACTTAGTCTCTTTTCAGGCTCAATGACTAACATATGTCGTATTAAATGTTCACATGCTAACATAAATCACAATTTAATAAACAGTTATCAATATAACTTTATCATAATTAATTAAGTATAAATTATTTAAAATAGAACAGTTAAGTATCATCATGTGTAAATTATGTCAGATTCATCTTTAATTATTTAAAAAATCGAAACATTTAATAAACAAAGAACTATGTTTAAATAATTTAATTAAGTTTAGAATAAACAACAATAAATAATAATGCATATTACAGACTACAATAAATTGTTATACATTTATAACAATAAAAAAATAAATAAAATATTTTGGGTATTATCATGTTTTGACTACTTCATTAATATAAAATATTTTAAAGAAATGTAATTTAAAACATTTTACATAATGATAATTTAGGCAACCATAATTTATTAAATAGAATCATTGATTCAAAAAATATTTCATAAAGATACAAGCTAATAATGTAGTGTTTAGAAAAAATATTTTATTGCAGTAAACAAAATTTAAAATCAAAATTAAATGATTTACTTTAATTTTTTTAAACAAATACACTAATTCTCTAGAAAATGTAAGTGCTACAAATAAAAAATTAAAATATTATTTAACTTACTGTATTAAATCTAAAATTAAATACATTAAGAGGACGCTATATCTGCATGTACTCTTATATCATACAAATGTAAAATATAGCGAAAACAGTTTTGCATGGGAAAGAACCAAAAAGGCGAATCATAACCAAGAAATTAAATTTTAACCATATAAAAAGGAGAACTTTGGCTGTAAAATAATTGTTTTAATTTTTTTGATAATAGAACTGCAACAAAAATTATTCAAGTTAAAAAAAATGGATTTTGAAACAATAAGAATTTTTTTTGTAAAAGTGATATCAAAAAAATAAAAATGATATTTCACAAATAATGTTCACAACCATATTGTATAATATCAATCTGGAGTCTTCACTATCACTACAGCCTAAATGGTTCTATTTTGTGCAAAAAATTTTTTGCTATGTTTTGCATTGCAAGACGGAGACAACACATGTGATGTAGCGTCCTCTTTAATTTAATATTATTTAAATTATATTAGTGTTGGATTTGTATTGTAAATTATTTACCAGCTGACATGAAGTATGGCACACGAAACATTCCAGAAAGAACATTAGCACGAAGAACTTTTAAAGTATTTCCATCAAATGGAAGAGAACCACAAACCAATACATACAATACTACACCTAAACTCTGTGAAAATATAATATATTATCAGCTAAAATAGTTTGTTTGTAAAAATAATTATTAAATTATATTTTTATTGTACACTTTTATAAATTTTATAAAAAAGTGAATAAAAGCAAAATAAGTACAAAAGTTGGATCAAAACGTTTTGAATATTTATAAATTTACTATTGTAAATATAATAATTACCCAAATATCAGCTTTTGGTCCATCATATTCTTGTCCTTGAAATAATTCTGGTGCTGCATAAGGAGGAGAACCACACCAAGTAGAAAGTAATTTTCCTTCATAAAAATGATTGCTAAATCCAAAATCTAAATAATTTAATTTAACAATTAAATAAATTCAACAATGGGTAATTTTTCAAGCTTGCATGTTATAAACTATTTAATAATAAATGTCACCTGCAAGTTTAATGTTATTATCAGCATCTAAAAGCAAATTTTCTGCTTTCAAATCTCTATGAACTATGTTTTTATTATGGCAATAGCTAACAGCTTCAACAATTTGTTTAAAAATATGACAAGCAGCAGGTTCGTCCATTCTTCCTTTTTTTACAAGAAAATCTAAAATGAATTAAAATAACAGACAAGATATGTATTTTAAATAGCTTATATCATTTATCTGTATTCTATACATTGATATTTAAAAATTAAATTAAAAAATTAAAATAAAGTAAAAATTTTTTTATTTTATTTTAATTGATGAAGGGTAAAATTACTTATTCAAATCATGTTGATTAAATGTTTATAACAATATATAAGTAGTGTACTCATAAATTTAAAAATACAATTTAAGCTATTCAAATAAAAGTATTAATTATATACACAAGGATTGGCTATATACTATCAATGAAAACTTCAATATAACATTGCTAATAAATAAAGGTTTTCAGAACCTTCAAATTTGAATTTGAACATTTAGAATAAAAAAAATTGTTAAAAATATACATGAGTATAAACTAAAATAAAATTTAGGTATATTTCTTTTTAATAAGCAGAGATAGTCTTAGCCGAACATATTATAATAATGATTAAGGTGATGCCATACCTACATGTGTTGTCTTTGTCTTACAACATAGTAAATTTTTGTCCAGTAGAACCAATTTAGTGTGTTCATTGTGAAATAATCTATTAACATACTTAAAAGTAAGAACATTATATTTATTCTTTTGTTGATTTTTTACAGTATTTTAATTTTTAAATAAGTAGTATATAAAATATTAATATTTAAAAATTAAAATATTGTAAAAAACAGATGAAAGACCACAGATAATGTTCTTACTCATAAGTTTGATAATAGGTCATTTCACTTTTAATAGTTCAGCTAAACACAAAAAAATTGGTTTCACTGAAAAAAAGATGGAGAAAATATATGTGAGTATGGCATCCTATTAATTAATTTAATTGATAAATTATT
This sequence comes from Rhopalosiphum padi, assembly GCF_020882245.1. Lineage (NCBI taxonomy): Eukaryota > Metazoa > Arthropoda > Insecta > Hemiptera > Aphididae > Rhopalosiphum > Rhopalosiphum padi. Next base: position 45,787,382 of record NC_083599.1, read on the forward strand.
CATTATATTTTTAAGTTTAAATGTTTGAGTTAATGAATATTGAAATTTGGCATGTTGACTAATTTCTACTAATTGTAAATCACAAAATGATGGTTTTAATGAGAACATAAAATAACAATGCTTTCTAGTATAAATGGAATCACATTAATCAAAATGTATATGAGTATATACAATAATAAAATAGCTTTTTTCTTGCATATATAATAGGTTGATTTTCAAAGATCTAACACTCCCAACTAATATTAAAGTTATGGCTGATGCTGATAATATTTAGGCTTCATCTACCTGTAGTCAACGATCAATTTTCGTGAAGGTAACAATAACAATTTTACAATAAATATATTATTACTATTATTCTTGCATATAATATACCCAGATAAATAGTATACATCACAAATTTTAATTACCAAAAATTTCTCCTCCAGCAGCATATTCAGTTACCAAATAAATCATTTTTTCAGTTTCCATAACCTGTAATAAGTATATCAATATTAGATAAGAAAATAATAGATATTACTGACTATAGTATGATAAATAATTCAAATATATACAACAAAATAGATAAATAATAAGTCATTTATTTATTTATTTAAATTGCTGAAAAAATCAAAATACTATAACTATAGACAGTAGGTTCATCAAATTGTCGTTCAATTAGAAAGTAAATACCAAAATTGAATACATTATAATTAACATTAAATCACTGTACATATAAATATAATTAATATAATATAAATCTGAAAAATTATAAATTCATCATTGATCAATTCTTCACTACACTACTCAACATTAATTTATAACTGAATTCTCCCTCCACCACTACAAATTATTTAGGTTTAAGAAGATCTATATAAATAAATTATATTTTAAACTGCAGTAATTTGTATAATTAATAATTATAGAAAAGAAACAATAAATATTATAAATTTAATTATTACTAAAAACTGTCTAACTATATAACAGAATACACTTTATTAATCATTATCATGTAAATATTTTTATTATTTTTATTTTTATTGAGGGACACTAAAGTAAATAGGAGGCTAAAATAGACTAAAGGATCATAAATTTTTATAACTTACAATTTTTTAACTCATGTATTTTGTGTGTACACAATGTAACTTCATTCTTTATTAATGGCAACCCCTATTTTGAATTAATTAATTATTTTTCGAGTAGCTTTAATTTATCAACTTATATTGTAAAAACCAAAATTGGCAAAATTAGAGCTCGACATAATTTTTTAAAAAAACGATGTTCTCATCTCTAATTTTTATTTTGCATTTTTTGGTGTTTATTACTTTTTAAGTCATTTTTTAACATTTTTTAGGTCATTTTCCCACATTTAAAGTCATTTTTACTGATTTCACATTAATTCACTTCTTATTGTTTCTTGTCGATTGCCATTATGCCGATACTTTACTTAAAAATTTGAAATTACTACGGACTAAAATTAGTAACTATCCAATTTTATCTCACCGATTACAGTCGTCATTGTTGTGTTGTAGTGAATATTATTGTACCTAAACTTTATTATATTTTCGTAATGCCGAAAATTAAAACGTCGATTAATGCTCATATACGTCTACTATATTTTTAATTTTTTTATTTAATTTTTAAGAACATTTTTTGTCATTTTTATGTCATATTTGTATTCTTTTAGGTCATTTTTAAATGTTTTTAAGGTCATCAACTTTCGAGCCCTAATTATTTTATATTTATTATTAAATTAATAAATTATTTACTATTTATGAATTATTATTTTATTTTTTTATTACACATAATAATGAAATTACATAACTTATTATAAAAACATGTATTTTTAAAAAATAAAATTCTAAATTTCTATTTTTTTTTAACTACTATGCATTTTTATTTACAATTTAATATACATATATTATATTCAATAAATTTATAAATAGTAAATAATTTATAACTTCAATAATAAATGTATAATGTATCATATTTTGTTTAGAACAAAAAAAATATGTGCAACTAAAAAAAAAATCAAATTTTTATACACTTTTTTAAAATTATATTTAGTTTTAATTTCATCAATTTTGGGTTTATGATACAAGTTATAGTTCAATTATTTGAAAAAATTGATTAATTCGAAAATGATATTCAAAATAGGGATTTCTATTAAATACAATTATAATTCAAAGGAATTTATAATTTTAGTCTAGTTTAACGTCCCACAAACAAAAAAGAGAAATATTTACAGGGTAATGAGTGATAAAGTTTACCTTGTTTCTGTGGATACACTCTATTTACATAAGATGTCATTTATTTAAAATTTTAAAACTATTATACCAATTAAATTTGCTTAGTCTTTAGCTATTAATAATTTACTAATTAAATCAGATGATTTCAAGGAAAATATACTTTAATGTTTACTAATATTGGTAGTTTTTAAGTTGAAAATGATCTTTTGATACTTTTTGTGCTTACAGGTAATGGTTCTTTTTTAGAATTTTGTAGGTTGTTGTAAATATAATTTGGATTGCAATTTAATAGTATTTATAATGCATTATGTTGGGTTCCTGAACTAGGAACAATTATAAATAAATTCTTTTACAATTTCTATTCTCCAATCATTAAATAATTAAACAACATCATAAAAACCAAGTCAAATATTCAAATATATAAACTTAAATGATGACAGTTGAATAATATAATATTTTGATAACAAAACTGTATATACCAAAAGTATAATCACTTAATGAATAAGTTAGGTATATAGTATAGATACAGTTACATGTTAATGATAAGGTATGACTGCATGTCGAAATTATGAAATAACATTATAAATTTATAATATAATAAAACATAATATTTTTTATTGTTATCAGTCTACATAATGTAAGACAAATGTCCTTTATCAACTGATTATTAATGGCAGATTATTGTTCAAGTCGCATATGATGAATAATAATATCATTGATAATATAAAAATATTTTAGGTTTTACAGCTAGTATTTTGTAAAATTGTAATAAAAAAAAAAAATATGGTCATGTGGTAGAAAACTGTAAATACCTAGATTTTATAATTATTCCTGTTGATCCCTTTAAACTGCTTGAGCTACATTAATGATGTTCAATAATAATGTAAAATAATAATAATAATAATAATAAACAAATGTAATATGAAATTTTTAATTAAGTGTAAAATGTATTAAATGGTTAATTTGTGTTATTAAACACATCAGAATATGATGTAGAGATTTTATTAGGTATCTTTTTGTATGACAATTATGTTTTTTATCTTCATCAGCTATCTATAAAATATAATACTCAAACCTTGATTTTTCTTATAAAATATTAATAATTATAAATAAAATGCAACATTTAAAATATTTAGACATTAAATATTCTTAAATGTATTCTTGTTAAAATAACAACTAAGTTACTATAATATCATATATTTCACATTCTTTGATCAAAATAAAAATAATCAGTACCTGAAATAATCTCACTATATGTGGATGATTAAGTTTTGACATAATTTGAATTTCCCTAAATATTTTTTTCAAATTATCCTCATTTAATTGTGTCTTATCAATTATTTTAATGGCAACCTGAAACAAACAAATATTTTAAAATAAATAGCTAGTCTTGGAATTTTATATATATATAATTTTATTACTATACAAATTAATAAAAATTAAAAATATAATAATAGGCCCTTTAGTTTTTTCATAGAAATGCAAAAAATTACACATCATGTGTATCATATTATGATACATTATAGCATTCAAATATATTATTATTATTTTTATTATTGTTAAATATAAAAGAACCAACATTTTTTTTCATACCAAAAGAAATGTACCTTCCCATTATAGTAACAATTTAAAGTTATTAGATAGTTGAAATTGCAAATTAAATACGATAGAAAATGTTTGGATTTTAGTATTTTTAATTTGATGGTTATTTTCAAGTTTTGACAATATAAAATGTAGATTAATGTATTTAAATCAATTAAATGGTGTTGTGAATTGATACATTACCATAATCTATCTACACTATATTTATCCATCTTAATATAAGAGAAATGTTTAATAATGATCATTAAATAATTGAACTCAAATTAAATTTAACTGTTGGGTCAATTTGTAATAATTATCTAGACACAATTAAAAATTAAAATCATAATAAGCTGTTTATAAGCCTAACTTGTTAAGAAAATGTTAAATAGTGGAATGAAGTAATGATATTTTTTAAACTATTTGATTAAAAAAATAGAATTAATGAACTTTGATTTTAAAATGATGATAATCAATATACAATTCAATTATTTTGGTGATCTATAAATATTTTTCCAGATGCTTTTATATATAAATAAAAAATAGTACAAAATAATATTGTAATAAATCACCAATAGTATTTTTATTTTTTGTAAGAAGTCAACAATGAATTATGCAAAATAATTAAAATTGAAAATAAAGAGATAATATTATGAATAATAATTTTGCCAAATGAAATTGTACTTAATCATTAAATTTAACTATTATTTTATCTAATACTTTAAATGGAACAAAGAGGTCAGCATCTTCGTGATTTTTTTATTATTATTATTATCGTTATAAAACTTAATGTAATACCAAGTACAAGTAAACATTAATGAGATTATATTTATGCAATTCTACTAACAATATATATTATTATCTATTATATACAATTTGAAATCATAGTAAACATTAAGCATAGAGTATTATATTATTGTATACGTCATATATTTAATACTATACTTTCTATAAATCATTTTATCTAAGTACAATAGATTTGTATTAAAGATTAAAATAATGAACATTTAAAACATTGAAAGAAAATATAATATTTAATATTAAATTTGACATGTTTAAAAATAAAAAAATATATATATTTTATTACCTATTCTACTATAAATTAATGAAACAACTTAATAAAATAAATTAATGCTGTAACTTGATAAATAACTATTAAATGAAATGTTTTTTAAAAAAAATAGTCAAATTCATTTTGTTTTTTAATAAATAACCATAGATATAAATTTAACTTTTTAAATATATGCATTTGAATATGATAACATTTACATAAATTATCCAAAAAAATATTATTAGAAATATGCCAAATTAATGGCATCTATGTTAACTTTTATATTGAACCATGCAATTATTATTTTCAATATTCAAAATCTACAAATAAGTGAATAACAGTCAAGAATCATCATTCAATAAGCATTATAAATTTGATTACATAAATAAATTAAAACATATAAACAATTAAATAAACAAAATTTTTCCTTGGTTAGTTTATTTATTTTAAATAATTTGCAATTATTGAGCACTTATTTATTTAAATGTAGGAAAAAATTTGTAGCACCTATCTATTTTAAAATAATTTAGAACTTTAATATATTAAACATATTATTTTTAAATGTTTTAAATACTTAAGTTAAATTTAAAATTTGTCATTAAAAATATTGATTTATTTTAAGTATTTAATGCCAAAACAGAAAACTTATTTTTTTCAATACTTATACAAAATTAAATGCTAAGGTCAGTAGTTTGATAAAAAATAAATAAATAAAACCAAAGGTTAAAGTAATCCATACGTAATCATTTAATAATCAAACTAAAAAATAGTCTATCTATTACACAAAAGAAATATACTACAATATTGTATTTAAGCAATAAAAGAAAAATATGTATATTAACAGTATTACTGTAAAAACTTAATAACATTTATTATAGCCATAACATATAATACTACATTATAAAATAAAATATATTCTTGGTACAACTCCAGAATCATTTTTTAATAAAAATTACTTTAAAAAAGTATTATTAAAAATAATATGTCATTCCCAAGTATAAAAATTATTTTTGCATAAGTTAACAGAATTGCATAAAAATATCTTTTATATGAACTCATAATTTAGCTTACTAAGGGATAATTTATAAAATAAGTTAATTCAATATCGGAGACCTAGTAATATATTTGAAAATAAGTATTTTGCATATTAATCAAATTTTATCAGATATTACCATAATTAAAGAGATATAAATCTGATTAAAATCACAACTAGATATTACCAACTACATATTTGCATATTTTAAATCTTAGATTTTTTTTTTATTATTCATTTTATGCATATTAGTATTTATTTTATACAAAAATACTTATTGTATGATTATATACATATAACATATTTCTTTGAAAAAAAATTATCAAATAAGTGAATATTTAAAAAAAAAATTCTCATTCATTTTTTTCCAAACGAATACTATAGTATACAAGCATAAACATATTTTGTTTCATAATTATTTTTTTCTGCCATTTTATTTATACAATACATACCTACACATTCCTTTAGATATTTATTTAATATAAGAACATTTTTAAATATTTTTTAGTACATTAATTTTATACTTTTGTAATAGATACTAAATTGATATGTTTTATTTTAAAATATGTTTCAATAGATAAATGTATTATACTTTATCATCATAAATTAAAAATTAGTATTTCTATATGACAGGTACTACAGGTTCAAGTTATTTGTATAACTATCTAAATCAGATATGCATTGATTAATAAAAAAGGTGATTTATATATGATAAATTTACTATCTAAATAAAGTGAGTTAAATATCTATAAAAGATGCCATAGGAAAAAATAAGATATTCATACTATACTTTATTATGAGAAAAATAATTACCAATATTATAATTATAATATATGTTTTTATTCAATTTTTTATAACCACTTTTTAATATTTTACATCAAATGGCATTTAAAAAATAAAAATTTTTTACAGAAAAATTCTTTAACAAGTAAAAAAAATTTGTTTTGTTTTTTAATATAATTAAATTACACACCAAAGCATCATATATACATCTTTTAATAATTTGAAGAAATGGTAAAATGTATTGTTTTATATGTTATCTACATTATGTTGTTAAAATTAAATCGATTTTTAAGAGTATATCTTAATTTTACTAGATGTGTTTGTTTTTATATTAGATCTAAAGTCAAATTGTAAAATTACTTAATCAACTTAACCTAATAAAAAATAAATAAAGTAAATGTAATAGATTTAATCTATTTCAAGATGAAGCTTACAATTTTGTTTTTAATAAAGATAAAGATAGCTTCTATCTTAAAAGCTACAATAAAATCCAAAATGAGTATAAAATAGATATACATGCATTGCCTAATAACACTAAAGTAATTATTAAATTCTATTGAAAAATTAAAACATTTAATCTATTGTACACCAATGTCAAACCCCTTATCAATATCTTCTATAGGTAATATTGAAAAATATTTAACTCATTTGGAGAGTGCTTAAGTTTACAATATGACCTGTCGGCTGTCTATAGAAGATATATTTTAATATATGTTGATACCAAGATTAGAACAAAATACCAAAGCTTTATTTTATTTTTAGTTTCTGAGCGAAATTATAAATGTATTAATATTACAATAATTTGTGATATTTTTATTTAGCTTTTTGTTTCAAAGATATTTTTTAAAAGAAAAAATGCTCTGATCAACGAATCATTTTTGATGGAAATTTGTGGTAGCAAATTGGATTAAGTTGGTAGTTTTGGGAGATAACAATTTAAAACACTAAGTATTTTTAAAATAATTGGGGGAATTTTAATATTTATCTACAAATAAATAAATAAATATTATCAAAATAATTGTTTGGTAAACTTAGTTACTAAAAGATTAGACCATTTTTTCATTACTTACAATGATTTATCATTAAATTCCAATTTTATTTTATTAAATACAATGCCTACTCAATGATGTAATACAATCGACTCCTGCTATATAACAGAATGGTTATCTACCATACCCTATTATATTTTTTCAATTAAGAGGATAAACAATAGATACCTAGGTGTGTTCAAATTTTAAAATATAATAATTAAAATAAGAACAATCATTTGATTCATAAATTAATTAGTATCAAAATTATAAAGTATAATTATACCACATAAAATAATTGAGATGTTATTTTTTTATAAATAAAATAAATAATCACAATTTAATAATTTATATAGATCTATGATTCTGCTTTTTGCCAAGAAATAATTTAATTTTACTAACCTAACTATTATTCTATTGTTACAATATGTTGTATACATAATTATAATCAAATAATTTATTTATAGGTTTGTAGTTAAATAAACTTAAACCTATAGGTATACAATTATTTTGAAATAACAATTATTAGTCATTAGTGCAATGCTATAGTAATTTAGTAATGGTAACTTAATAATTTTAAGTATAATATAGATATTAAAAGATACAAAATATTTTTTCCAATTATTTATGATTGAATATAACTTATTTAAAAATCATTATTAAAAATGAATATTTAATAATCATTTTAGATAGGTAGTAATATGAAGTTAAATGTAAAAATTTAATATATTTAAAGTTTTGACATATTAACTATAACATTTTTTCACACATTTAAAAAAATATAATATATTTAAGACAACTGGTACATTGATTATTTCTTATTAAATTTATTTTGTTATTAAAAATTAAATTCATTTTATATAAAATCAAAATAATTTTTTTCAATTGATACCTATTAAAAGTTAGTTTTTCATTTTAAACACCCAATATTTTCATATTATATAGATAGTAATTTAATCAGAGCTTATTCAACTTTGAGGATTTAGTTTTTAATCTGTAAAGGATGTTTTTAATAGTAAAAAGTATTATTTGGTATGTACTTAAAGGTTACTTATACAGAAAAACTCTTTTAATTTGTATGCCTATTGTATGTTAAGACCAAAAATACAAGAAATTTTAAAATATTAATATCAAAAAAAAAAAAAAAATAATAGGAATAAATTACATATTATATGTACTGATAAATAGTTTTTTTTAGTTATTTATTTATATACATTTTTAAAATGTTATTTCATAGACTAACCACATTGAGGTAAAAATTCAATGACATTAGTATTTCTATCATTTAAATGTTTCAAGTAGGTAGGGGAATATCGAGATAAAATAAATGGATTGTATCTACCTATTTCTCTATAAATGTCATACGATAAATGACAGTAAGACTGTAATTAACACATTTTTAAATACTTACTTACTAATTTATATTGATTGTATAGATAAACATTTACCTTGGAGTTTGTGACAACATGTTTGGCCAGCTTGACAACAGCAAAGTTGCCTTTGCCAATTGTCTTTTCCAATTCGTAGTATCCAACACGCACCAGACGGTTGACCAATGGGTTGTTGTGTCCGGCTGACGGATGTGGTGGCACACGAGCCATGGTGTTTGCATAGCTTAACTAACGATAAATTTATTTTCGATTTGTTGACTATTGTCGACGGATATATTGCTACTGACGTCCAGACGAAGTCTCAGCCAATTGACTATCCACCACACTACATGGCCGTGCAACGAGTAGCAGTAGCAGCAGCAACAGCAACAACAGAAACGATTGTACTATAACGACAGTAGCACGGACAAAACGTCGATGGCAACGACCACTTACTGTAGTCTGTAGTGGCGGTAACCGTCACCATACCGGACTCGACCTTTTGGGCAACTGACTAACTGACAGCGGCGCGCGCGACACCGTGTGGACGACAAGTTGTCGGGCTTTCGGAGCGATGGGTGGGTGGGTTGGTGGGCGGTTGGGCGGTTGGCGGGAGGGGACGACGAGGGCGCTCGTCAGACTTTGGTTTTACGCGGGCCCACCGAGGGCTTACATAATAATAATAATAATAATAATAGGTATCATAATATCGTCGACGTGAATTACAGCGGCTACGAATTACACAACGACGATACTTATTTTAACTATTGTGTCGCTCTTAATAATAACGAATTATACTTTATAATAATAATAATAATAATAATAATATAACAACGATACGCGATTTCTGCTGTGGTTGCGAATTTTTTGTTAACGTTTTTTTTTCTCTATCCTCTCCGTTTGTTTTTCAACGCGCAATATTATTCACACGGCGTGCGCGACAGTTTCCCAGAGCCAACGACGAATGAAAACAAAAACACTCGTCTGCCGTCGCACTCGACGGTATTATTATTATTATTATTATTTGTATTGTTATTATGTACAACATTACATATTATGATATTGTAATACACACATATGACATGTACATATTATCATAAATATAAAATCAGGTATATAAAGGTGTTATTGTGATGTCGTCCTACGAATGTTTAATAAACGGTTACAATGCGCGGCGACAAGTCGGTGGGCGGCGAGCGGCTGAGACCTCGTCCTCGGCTAAAGTTTATATATTTTTTTAATTTTTTTATCGTCGTCAGCGATGGCCACTCGAGACTCGAGTCAGTTTAGCCATTAGCAAAGCCCGTCACTGTCAAACGAGATATTTTTTTCTCATTATCTCACTCTCCCGCTCCCACACCCAACCATCAACGACTCTCTCACTCACACGACTCCTAATGAATAGAGATAAAAGTAAAAAAAAACCGAGACTTCGTCGTCGGCCGTCGCACGTCTAAAGTCAGCAGTATGACAATCATTTTAATATTGTGACAACGACGCGTTTTTGATACACGTGCACACGCACATTGCAATGTCGTGTCCTATAATTCGAGTATAAAGTAATTCTACTTATATGACAAATGAGTAGGTAGTGGGGGAACAGACGAAAACTATGCTATAGCCATATTATTGCCATCGTCCTAATCGACGTACATAATCTGTAAAACATGATAATTGATAATATGGCGGCGGTGGCGAAGGCGTCGACGCGTCCCGACGTCGTCGAGACAAACAAACAAGTCTACTCCACAGTCCGCACTGTAGCGCTACCGGCTATACCATTTTTGTTGGCAAGGTATAGTAGTGGTATATACACAGCGTCGATTTAGCCGAATGTCGTCGGTAGAAACGTAACATCCCCGGCACAAACAATATTATTATTACTAGTCTACTACTACTACTACATCCATGGGCGGCGGTGTACAAGCGACGTTTGGGACAAGCTGTCGACGACCTGATACCACCGGTAACCAGACGCTAACCTAAAGACTCACCAGCCACTAATGCACTGCACTATCAAGCAACGAACCTGTATGCGCATTCGCCGTTCATCATTCAGCGTTTTTCCGTCATTTTGGAGACATCGTTCTGTGTGCAGCTGCGCTAACACTCAGGTTTTTATTAAAAATCGTCCATTTTTTATTTTACTGTTTCATTGTCACTGGTTCGCTAACCATCTAAGTCATTCTGCGTTTCGAAAGATTTACGTTTCACGCTATTGTTTTATTCAACAACGAACGAGCGAAGAACCGACGGCCGACTCATTACACGACGTAAATACCGTTCGCGGGATAGTGAAAAGCCGTCGTTGACGACGTTTCATTCATTTGCTGACATTTCTTGTGACTTCTTCCAATCATCCACTCAACATTCACCTAGAATACTCCGCGACCACTACCGGTGAGTGATATTCCTTTATCCTACGTTGTGCCGCCATTTTAACAACAGTAGGTACGTCAAAGGCGTTTTGGCGTTTTCGGTGTCTGTTTGCGTTGTGTCACATTAATATTATGGTTTATGATCGCTGCACGTGTATATTCGCGTGCGCACTTTCAATTATCATCGATTGGTCGGCCAAATCGTTGGCCAGACGTTTTATTAAACGCATTCCGACAGCCGCCGCCGCCGCCGACATATTTAGTATGAGTTTAATGTGCGTGCGTGCACCCTCCCCCCTCCTGCGCAAACAAATCGATCATTTGTCGATATTGTGTCTTGGTAGTTTGTCACCATTCCCACTCTGTATTAATTGTAAGATCTAATGACTTGAGTGACTTTTAACATTAAAAACATTTATGTGTGTTTTATACCCTCAACCAGTTTGGTTATGACTGAACTTAGACTGCGTGTAATATGGTTGCCCATCGATATCGTTAACTTCGCTTGTGATCTAACATGTTGAGTTAACTAATATGTTTTAGAGATAATGTGCTTGAATGGCAGTATATTTATCATAGAAAAAATTGAAATATTATGCCTCTAAATTGATTATAATATGATTTTACTGTGTTTGATTCAATAATATTTATGATCATAACTAAAGGTGTGTAGCGCTGAACTGTTAACATTGTATGTGCTTAAAACTAAAACAATTGTTGCCACAATCAACCAGCGCCATATTTATTCTGTATTCAATGTTTTCATTATTTCTAAAACTATCATAATATTTATTATGTTTTATTATGATTCCAATAAAAATTGGTAAATTTAGATAATGAAATTTATATGGAAACTTCTTACAATGAGATGCTTTTCAATGTATGTATTAATACTATGTGCGTTCCATTTATTTACTTCAAAGAGTTATAATTTGTATTTAATATGTTAACATTATGAAGGTAAAAGTAGTTATTAGTTATAAATCTGCAATTAAAAATTACTGGTATGTATAAAAAACTTTATCAGTAAAAAAGTGAGGACCTGTGGACTTAAGAACATCTTAAGTCACCATTTTCTTGGTTGGAAACGATACAAATAAGCCAATAATATGTTTTATCTTTGGCCAATTTTGCAACCTAAATTTATTTTATTCAGTCTCAAATCTAATGTAATATAAAACTTAGTACTTATGTTATATGATAGTATTAAAACCAAAGATCTCAAATTTATAGTTTGACTCAGTCTATGCTACTAACATATGCACTATTAAGATTAAATGATGATTCATGCACATAATAATATATGTAATATATGTACCTTTTTTTTTTTTTGTATATCACTACATATTGAAGTAGTGTCACTGGCCACCTTCACTCATGCCGCTATGTCTTGTAAATACATGTCAAAATTGCTTATTGTAAAAAAATTATTACAGATTGTACATTATATTCTCTTCTAATAAAAAATCACTACATGGGGGTCGAACTGTTTTCACATTGTTTAGTAATGTATGAACCTAGGTATAGTTTCTATTACAACCAGCACCGTCGATCGCAGAATCATTTTAAATTCACTGTGCCTGTATATCGCACGCAATTGAAATCTATGAATACTTGCTTTCTACTTTTTTACTATAGTTTAAGCAGTTTTATTTACCAATAAAAATTCAAGTATCCTTGAATAACCTTTTTAACATTATCACATAAACATTAATTAATGTTGAACTTAAGGGTGTTGGCATTATATAGATATAGATATTTGTAATCCAATACAACTGATATCATTGTTAACTGCCATATCATTTCATCTCTTCTCATTGTTGTTTGAATGTTAGTTTATTTCTCAGAAGCTACTGTGCAATTGAAAATTATTGTTTATCTCCGCTTTATTAGCATAAAAGTGTATGTTTAGTGAAGATAGAAATTACCATATCTATTAATTATCTATTATAAAAATCTTTATTAAACTTGGTAATTTCTCAGTTCTAAAATGTTAACAGCTACTATTTGTGTGTCACTATAGTTATTCAAGAAAAATTTGATTGTAAGTTAATTTAATGCTAACTAGTATACTAGCGCTCATAGTGGATAATTTTTGTTGCTAATTTTATGTTATAAATTTTCATTCGATCAAACTGACAACTAGAATAAAATTCCTATATTCATAAAAACATTTTCATTATATACACATTTGGACTTTAGTATGACCTACTAAGAAAGAAAACCTAAATTATATTTTCGACAGATTTCAGTTTTTTTATTATTATTATTATTATTATTATTATAACCTTAAAATGATAAATGTTATAAAATAATATTTCAAAAATATTACTGTTTCAAACTATAGAATATATTTTGTAAAATAATTATCATCTAATTATTTTTCTAATTAAGGTACTTGGGTTTTCATTAAAGTTATTGTTTATTATTATTTATAGTCACGAACTTTAAACTAATTTATACTAAATCACTTAGAACAAACTTCTTTCAAGTAGTTTATTTAGATCAATAATTTTTAATCATTCTATTAACTTAGTGTGTTGTTGTTTTGGTTACCTAAGTTTTACAAAACCCCTTATTTCAATAAATATTTAATAATACTTTTACGTTTATAGAAAGTATTTGTATAGCTGTCATCTACTTGATGATGAATGCCAACATAGCCGCGAGTAAGAAAAATGTCTGGTAACTGTAATTTTTATTTATTTATTTGCAAATTGTACCATAAAATGGTAAAGTAACCTCATATTCATCCCCAAGCTCCTCAAACAAATGGTCTACTAATATTGTATGTTTTCTTTTGAAATGATCATTTTATAAAATACTAAATTCTAGCAAACAAAAATATCATTGCACAGTTGAGCTTTTTTATGTGTCTTGTATGGATATACATTACTTCTAATAGAATGTTTCATAGCCATACACAACAGGGCTGTATTTAAAAAATTAGCTTGCCCGGGCATATAATTTATCCCCAAATTGTCAATATTAGTATAATATTAAAATCTAACTTATCAATTACTAAATGAAAATTGTTGAATAGTTTAAAATAATAATACGGGCTTGGCTGTATATGTTTATATAACTCATGTGTTACCTATGATTCATACAGTTACATTATTAAAAAACTTTATTTTGAATATAGTAAATATTGATTATAACAAAATACAAGGTTTTTTTTTTTTAACTATAATCACTACTTAAAAATATTAAAACAAAATGATTAAATAATACACCCTTAAACTTAAATCTCAACTTAAAAAAATCATTAATTATATGATTTTTATGGTTATCATTTTTTTTTTAGTTTACGTAATTCATTTATTTACATACAATCCAGATTCTACTTGATTTTCTAATGAACTTGAACTAACTCGGATATTTGAATTGAGCACATTTCCATTAAATGTTACAAACTTACTGTGTACCTGCTTGAATCTACTTAAATGCATCTTTAATGATGATAATGATTCCTATGATAACATTAAATACATGTGAATTGAATCATATTTATGAATGATATTAAGATTAAAGTCTTTAGAGAAATTTAAAAACCTGTATCAATACTTATTGATATTCATAGATTAATTAAATTATTTTTTCCAAATATATCATACATATTTGACTTATCTGAATAGTTAATCCTCTCTATAGAAATGTGTCTATAGCTACACATCATATTTTTAAAAAATTATGACTTACGACATTCATAAGTAAATAATTCATATATTGTCGTATTATATGCTTTAATTAAATAAATTATCATTTAATAACCAGTTAGTTTTTTTTTTTTGTAAGTTCCTTTTTTACTCTAGCATATTCTTATTAACTAAAATATAAAACTATATATATTTTATATAAATATAAAACTAAAGTTCACATAAGTTTACTAACTGAAATACATTTGTGCACATAACAAAATTAATAAGTTATAGATATTACATAATGCAATAAAACTATACTCAACAATTTTGCAAATGCATAAACTTCCAAGCCTTAGTCATAATGATATTTACTGTATGTATTATTATAAATTATTATTGTTTATAGATTGTCACCAACATAATTTATTACATTAAATTAGCTACAAACTTTTATTAAAATATTATTATTTTTATTTATTTTTAAAAAGCTACAAAAATTAATTCATTTAATATAGTTAGTAATTAGTTGTAGAGCCCAGATTAAGGGGCTACCGTACCAATATTTATTTTTTAATAAGTAATTAATAGTTAAATTAAACATGCTTATTTAAAAAAAAAAAATGATAATATTAAAAATCTATCTTGTCAATTCACAAGAAATATTCTCTATAAAATATAGAATATCGTTGTTCCTGTATTATGTGCTAGATTTATTTTATTTATTCTTCAAGAAGACAATGGGCCCTACTGAACATATTCATAACTAAAATAATCTAACTAATTTAAGTAAACAATCCTTTACATTTATTATGAGTCTGTCTATATTTTGTTCTTGTTGTAGGCAAAGTGTAATTTGTTTTTTTAGAATCTTAAAATAATTGCTTTATTTAATTTCTAATGTATTGTAAATTTTCGGACTGATATATAAGTATGTGGTTTTTGTTAATTTTTTGTGCATAGTTGGTACTTTGATATTAGATATTTGTCGAGTATTATGTTCAGTTTTAAAAGTTAGGTCTTTTATTATATAAATTACTGAAGCTTTATAAAATAATTTTTTTATTGGTAGTACATTCATATCATTGTATAAGCATATTTTGTGTGGTATTTCGATTTTTTTTTTAGAATAATTTTTAGTGTTATTTTGAATTTTTTTAAATGGATCAATTGTTGTTTCATATATACCTCCCCATATAGAATACCATAATTATTAATGGATTCTATTAATGTTTGATACACTTCTCTAGTTTTCTTAGTTTATTTGTTTTATGTAGTTATTCCATTTAAGGCTAACACATTTTTATACCTAAATATTTACAGTTTTTTTTAACTATTTTTACAAAGGTTTAGCATGTACATACATTTAGATTTAAACACTCATTATTGTATATACATAGCCTTGTTTTATTTGGTTGATTTAAATTAACTATATATAATTAATTAATTAGATAGTCAGAGAAAACAAATGTTGGTGTGGCAGCCCCATAATTTGTAAAAACTTTTGTGATAGTGTTATTCTTAAAATTTAAAATATGTATAAAGTAGATTGAACGTGTAGAAACTATGAACAATAATAGAATGACGTTTTAAAAGTTAACCATATTTTTATGTTGCTCTTTAAACATAAAATATAAAAAAAAAAGTTAATATCCTTACTGTAATACACGTTTTATTTGTTGATAGTTACTAGTTTGGTTACTAGTTTAGAATTTACCCCTTATTTATTTGTATTTAAACTCATTTAGTAATGCAGCTTTAGGGTATTAGTTTGAATTTGAAAACATTATTGTTTAATTAAATAAAATATTAGAATAGTTAGGTAAAAACCCGGTGTACTTAATAGTTAATAACAAAATAACAAAACGTATGGTTTAAATTGTATCCTAGATGTGCTAAAAAATTGGACTTGTATAATTATTATTAATATAACTGTATAAAATGTTCTTCAAAGAAAAAACTATTTAGTGCGTTTCACATCATATGCAACTCAATTAGAACGTACCAATTGATAGTTTCTAATCAAATCAATAATAATAAATTATAGTTCTGTAAAAATAATAACTTTAAATTTCCCACCTCATTTACACGCTATTATGTGTAACCCTAACCAAAAATCGCCTCTCTGCGCACTATGGTCAAGTCACATTTTATGTGAATATTACATAGATTACAGAATTGAATACATTGTATCACTATAGTCTGTACCAAACAACAGCGCATCAGGCGGCGTACAAAAACCTGTATTCACATTGGCACATTGTCGACAACTGTCTAACAATGGCAGAGTGAATAGACTCTGCCAGGAATGAGAGGGTCCGGACGTCGTTTTGCGATTAATTTGAATGCACCAAAATGGTACATACTTATTTGGTACAAACTATAAGTATATTACTTATTTTAAATTGTAAACTTGTCAAACACCACATGACACCCAATAAATAAACATAGAAGAACTAAATAGAATAAAGAAAAATTCTCTTTAGCATAATATAAAAGTTAGAGAAGACAAATTGATAAGGCATCTACTGTATCTTAATGAAAAACATCATAAGAGATGAATAAAGCAATATTGTAAAAGGAAAACTCAAAGATGGATTACATGAACCAAACCACGATAGACATGAATAAAAATAGTAACAAGGAATTTAAGTAAAAGTTAAAATAAGAGAAGCATACCAACCCCATTCAAACAATTGATGGCTAAACAGAACTCAAATATTACATAATTTAAGTAACCTAACTACAATGATAGTATATCAGAAGAATTATGGCTGATGATTGCAAACTTAGCCCAATACTATATTTTTAAAATTATAACTACTGTCAAAAATCTCTGATATGAAGCTATAAAAAAACCCTGCATTATACCAGTGGTGTGCTATGATGCAGTAATTTGATATTAGTTATTATTACTATAAAATAGATATTTGAGAGAAAATGGTAAGGAAAGTGTAGTTAGCTTTAAAAAAAAAAAAAAAAAAGTGAAGAATATGAAACAGAAAATATAGCTTATGGTCTGTAGTGCCCAGGAGTAATTGCATTATTTTCTACTGTCAACAATTATATGTTTAATAATATTGTTTTGTAGTCAATTTTTTTTAGTAAACTTGAATATATTGCAGAAAACGCTACTGATGAAAAGAATTTCTTCCATCAACATTTTGATGTATTAAATAATTTAATTGTATAACCTATACTCTATTTAGAATAAAAATACATAAGCGTATCACTACTGACCTATGTGTGTGGTCTATTGCTATAAGTCTTGTATTATTATTTTAAAAAGAGTATAGTATTATTTTGTTTGTAAATATTTTTTTTTTACTTTTACAATTATTTTAGCATTCTTTTTTTGAAATATTGTGTTACTTTGCTTTGTGTTACTTTAAATTTACTTCATAAATTACATTATATTACTCATTTTATAATTTATAGATGATTTATACTGTTAAGTTGTTGGTGTGGTTTGTATATTTTTAGAAGGTTCAAAAGATAGTAATATGATATTATTAAGTTTTCTTAAAGAATATTATATATGTATACCTTAGCACTTTATATATAATATATAAGATAATTAGTAATAATAACAAAGTTAAGTTTGAAATGTATGGATGCATATCTAAAGAATATTTAAATACATAATATTTCCATTTTATATATGATTGTGCTATTTTGTATTTAGATTATTTGTAAAATAATTTAAATGTAGGGTGATTTAAAAATAAAAAATAATTTTCTATTATTTAATTATTATTTTATAAAACTATAATTGTTTGTACAGACAGAACATCAAACTTATATAATTATATATAAGTATAGTTTTGTATAAATGTATGTAGCAGGCTTGGTTTTCAACATGAATGAAACTGTGGTATAAAAAATGTATTAGCATTTAAAAAATGAGGTGAACATTTTTTATAAATCCATTCCAAAACGAGTCATTGAGTTAAATATGGATTTGTTAATCAATAACAGATTGATTTGCATTGTAATTTATAAGTATAATTGTATTTATATTAGAATATAGTATAGTATTAACTATAAAAATTGTGGACATGAAATATTTAACAATGTATTTATGTACTTTTGAAATTCAAATAATGAGTACCCTTGTAGTTAGGTATTTAAATACATTATAGGCTATTGTGTAATCAAGATGGACAGTGACCCGATTACTTACTTAGTTGCTCTATAGGTTAGGATAGGTAAGGTATGGATTTCAAGCATTATTTGTGTAGTGTATATGGGGAAACAACTTTAAAAAAAATAACAACACAATCCTTTCTTCTAATTATATTTAAATTTTAAAGAGAGTTTTGAACATTTTAAAATGTACAAATAATTTAGAATGGTCAAAACTCGTTTTAAAGTTAAATTAAAAATATTTGATCGTTTTCAGTTTACTATATTTTATTACTATAAAATCTGATAATAAGTAAATTTATGCTGCATAACAAAATTAAATTTGTTCTTACGGATTCTTTAAGATGTTTAATTTACTATTTTGAGTGTAAAAGGTCTGCCTATTTTCTATGTTACTAACGAGTCAGTCATTAAAATAAAAATATCAAAATTATGTGTTGCGTAATAATCACTATTTCTTATAAATTATTGAGTGTTACATGTTCTCTATTAGGTCTCAAAATATTTTTAAAATGGCTAAATAATCGTTCCACATCAATCAATATAGTTGGAGCATATTTGAAGCGCGGTAATCTGAAAACGATAATTCTAAATTTATAGTAGGGTGGTCTGCCAATCATTATTTATATATACCGATAAATGGCTTTTTTCGTTCACTGCAACGTGACTTAAAATCATATTTTAAAAATTGGCGTAATTTTAATAAGAATGATAGAAATCGTAAACATTTCTTATCGAATTTTAAATATCTTGTTCTACTAAAAATATGAATACGTTACTAAGACTATAATGTAAAAATTGAAAGTTTTTCTTTTGTGTAGAACTTGGTTCGAGATGATTAAATTTTTCTGACTTAATTAATAATTTATTGCTTTAAGTTAGAAAAACAAAAAAGCTTTTAGCAAATTTAAATTACCGTGTATAGATATCGTAGTTTATGACTTCCACACGTACCTTCCCATTAATAATTTTAGTCTATGATGGTATGAGGTTCTTTCATAAGACAAATACAAGTAACTTAGCAAAATATATACCAAATAATATCTGCGACGCACAAAAAATCTTATCTAATCCGAATTATAGTGAAGATATATTATTGAATCACTGAATACTTCCATGTAGGAGAAAAATTTTGTTACACAACAAAAATATAATCATGAAAAACCTGAATAAAAATTCCATGGAAAAATTAGTTGTAGTACAGCGGTTTAACTATTCAAATCAAACAAAAAACGAAGACTTGGCAATTATTTGGACAACTGCATTCGGTCTTCTGAACAATTTTTTTTTATCTCAATCATGGAAGAAGAAAAGCTTGTAGTTATTTCCTCTCTAAATTTTCCGGGTCAAACACAAGAGGATAGACACTCCTCTCATACTTCGTTTCTCGCTTAATACGCTTCCCACCCGCAACCATTTTTTTTTTTTTGATAGAGTTAAATGAGATGAGGCGTGGATAAACGAAAATAGAAGGGTAGGGTTATAAATTAAGGTCAACCTTGGTTGGGATAGCAATGAACGGGAAAGCGGTTGCCAAGGCATAGGGAGGGGAACTATTCGAATGTGAATGCACAATATTCCGTATTCATCATTTTTTACCAGATGATTATTACGTGGCACGCAACGAGTACAACTCTCCAGTACAACTCTCTGCCCGGTGATATTGTTTGTTTCTATTGCATAGTTGAGAGTTCATGGGCCATAGCTAGTCTTTGTTATTAATCAACGATTGAAGACAGAATGTTTATCCGATGGTTGAATTTATACCACGGTATATGTTTATTGTCATAAACGTTACCAATAGATAATATTTTCAGCTGCTTGCATGTTTGAAGTGAATAGAATCGCAAATATTATTGAGCCATATTTGATAGTTGCGCTTATAGCCACTTCTACATGCGAGCGCTAGTAGCGGTTTATATGAATCGGACGCCTTTATGTTTGGATTATAGGTCAATGAATGATAAAAGTAACATGGTAAAATCGCAAAACGTACGAAATTGGTGAGTTTGTGCACACGTCACTTACCAATTTTGTCATTTAATTATTATTATTATAATTATATGCTACAATACATACCTTCCTTCTGTCATAAGTCGATGGGCAAACCATATTATTTATAGCCGCGTGAATGATCAAAGATGACACATGACATCTGTTAGTGTTTTTTTTATTTAAACAAATATTCCCAAAATATTTTATCATGTGTGAAGTATTCACTTCTATATAAATATGCATTATTATGCAAAATAAAATGTAAATTGAGAAACACTACTTAAATCATGTTGCATAATCATAGTTTATACTGTTTATAATTGTTTAAGACGAACGCCTGTTTTGATACTTATATTTTACAGAATTGCCAATTGAATTAATTAATTAATTTATTTATTTTTTATGAAGTTTGAATATTTTTACAAAGAAATTGAGAGGGGCTTCATTACAGAAATTTTACTGTAGTCATAATATTATATATAACAAATAAAATATACTTCTAATCTAAGCTATATATACAAAGTATATTTCAATAGTTAAAATAAAATATAATATATATATATATAGGCGCCGTGTACATGGGTGCCCAGGGGCTCAGGCACCCATAAGATTATTAGATTTTACGGAGATATTGTATTGACCGGAGGCTAAGTCCCATCTCCCAAATTATGCATTTATGTCTATTACCAAGGCACCTATTAAGTTTTTTAAAACCTAGTGCCTATGTATATACATAAGGTTGAATATTATTAGTGATAATTAATGAAAAATTTAGAGAAAAATAATTAGTTGTTATAAATGCGTTAGTGTAAATGTATCTCAAATTAATAAATTGCATTACAATCAACTTAGTGCAGTAGTATATTTAATAAATAAATAAATACTTATATGCTATTCATTAGTAACTGTTATCGTTTAATTGATTATTTTAATTATTTGTATAATAATATTATTTCAATGAAAAATAATAACGTAATATTTTGTATTATCATAGTTAGATTATTGTGAATAAAAGTTAAAACATTATTTTTTTTAAATTAGTTGATAATTCAACACTTTTATGTTTAACAAAACAATTAAGATTGTGCTAAGATTCAGACATCAATTACAATACCGATTTAAATCTAAATCGTAAGGTAAGTTATTAATTTTTATGATAAAATTCTAGTGTTAAGAAAAATACTTTACTTTTTTAAGATGTATAAATAATTTACAATTTTTAAATACTCATAACTCGCTTTAATATTAAAATAAATCAGCGATTCTTAACCTTTTTATACCACCTACACAGTTTGAAAATTTTTACGTACCCCCTAACCATTTTTTTTACTTATTAATTATGTATACGTTTATGTTACTTGTATAGAATTTTATTTTATTAGGAATTACAAAATTATGAGAATTAAGTATTTAATGTACAAAAAGAAATTAAATTAAATATGTACAATTATTATTATTTATTATTACGATTACAAACGACTTTCACATCACCAAATAAACCAAATAATATTTAATGTTAATAATGATTCAATCCAATTTTTTCTATAAAGGGAGTTTTCTTCATATACCCTCTATGAGATTTCCGCGAACACTAGTGGTACGGGTACCACAGGTTGAGAAGCGCTGCCTTAGATAATGTTCTTAACTTTAAATTTTATAAGAAGTCATTTCACTATTTTCACTCCAATTTGAGAAATGATTATGGTTATAGTCAATATTGTGAACGTGAAATTTGCTATGTTGCGTGTGGGTTTAGAGAGAGATAACAAATACTATGCTAACATTGTCTTAAGAAGAAAGATCTACACTATTTTTGGTACAATTTAAGTTTTTAATCTATTTTTTATGGGAACAGTCACTTATTTACATATCTTACAAAACACCCTTTTTCCACTTGTTCTTTAATGTAATATTTGTTATAAATATTGTGATAAAAACATTAACTTATGCTTACTAATATTTACTTTTTTTTAGAGAGAGAAAGAACCAACTCATCTTTTCAAAATCCCACAATTAACAATAGTACTAATATTGAATACAAAATTATTAAGTAAGAACAGGCCTGGTTGGAAACAAATAATTTGCAATACTTAATCAACATACAAAAAACACTGCAAACAAAAATGTAAACAAGATTAATACAACCATACCTAGAAGAAAAGTAAATGGGTTTTAAAAGTACAGAAAAATACAAACGACGAAAACAAATTGAAAAACAGTTGACAAAAAAGAAAAAACTATTATTAGAAATCATATAAATACATATTCTAAAATGTAATCAGTTATCACATTATTTAGTAAAATTAAAAGGGAATTTATTATTGGATATCAATTATTATTAAATAAGTAAACCAAATGGAAAGTCAACAGATGGCCACTAAGGATTTTTTATACCTCGCAAAATTACATAAATACTTGGGTATAAATTATTCTAAATAAAAATTATGTTAAAATTTTAGTGCAAGATGATGTAGCTACAAATTTCAAAGAAGAAAAACCATCAATAATGTAAAAAACTAAGAAACAGATTGTTTTCATGTTTCAAGTTTACATACATTAAAAAATCTAAAAATAAAAAAGATATTGTATCAAAATAAACATATAAAATAAGTAAATTATTATTGTATACATTTGAAAAATAGCTAAAATATCTTTTCATTAATGTATTAACTTAAAAAAGTAAATTTATAGGGAATAAAATTACTTTTAAATTTTATTTAAATGTTTTAAATTACTTTTAAATTTTATATTTTAAGTATAATATAAATTTAATGATAATATTATATGGAAAACTTTTTTTTCTACAAATATTAAACAATAGATTAATTTTTTTAACTTTTGTGATTTGCCACAC
The DNA here is from genome assembly GCF_020882245.1 of Rhopalosiphum padi. Taxonomy (NCBI): domain Eukaryota; kingdom Metazoa; phylum Arthropoda; class Insecta; order Hemiptera; family Aphididae; genus Rhopalosiphum; species Rhopalosiphum padi. The sequence goes on from NC_083599.1 coordinate 45,811,467, forward strand.
TAATTTTTTGATATTGTCATAAATATAACGCTTAAAATAAAGATATAAATATAATTTACTATGTGTTTTAGAACATTTAATTATAATGTATGTGTCTAAATCTTCATAAAATTTATTTATTTACTTTAAACAACATGTTTTTGTATGTAAAATAATTAAAATTTATAAAAATATGTTTATACTAACGTTATGTTTTTATTTTAGATGATATGATGTAGTATTTAAAATTTATTTTTCAATAGGTTATTTTAATTGAAAGTAATTATTTTTAAAACATACAATCAGTATGGATAATTTTAAGTCATATTTATCCATGTGACCTTATTGTAACCATTATTTATAATTGCCAGACCTTAAAAATAGTTAATATAGTTAATGTTGTGTAAAGTTAGCAATATTAGATATAAATATACTGTTAATATCAATAATATTATTATTTATAAAATTATAATAAATTGCAATATTAAATTTGTTCTTCGTATTCATTTTTATTTGTTAGTGAATACAAATTGGTAATGTATTATCAAAAAATTATCTCAAAGAAAAGAAGTTTGATTATAACCTCATTTGTTTATTGTTATCGATATTTAAGGAACTTGACTTGTCTATTATAAATTTTCAAAATATTTATAACCTTTATTATTTTTTTTTTTTTTACTGAAAATATATATTTTTTAATTTAAAGAAAATTTTGTACACATTCATTACATTATTACTATTACATGATATTAACTAACAATTTTTATTATAATAAAATCAGTGATAACTGAAGTTTGTTTCAAGATCAACATGATGATATTTATCAAGACCCAACAATACTCAGTTGCTTTAAATATGCCCCATGTTAAACAATCGTTCTTAGTATTTAACACGTTGACTGCCATGCGGCCACAAGAATATTTATCATGGGTACGCTAAGGATATTTTTCAGTGTCATTATAAATTTGTACTTGTATATATACTATTGAGTTTGAAAAAAAATAAAAAAATGTTAAAATTATGTTAATTACATCAAAAAATTGCAATTATTCTCGCTACGCCGCAGTGCATTTTCTAGATCATTATTGTAGTGTAAGTTAATAATATAAATCTAAATTAATTTATGGCAGCCCGCGGCCGTATGGCCTCCTACAAATGATATGGTATGGCAGCCGGCGGTCTAAAAATTATCAATACCTAATTATTTTAATACGGACACCGGCGGCCGCATGGCAGTCAACATGTTAAAAATATATTGACAAATAAAGATCACAATTTTATTGAAGATAAATTAGAAATGCGTATGGTTATTCATTTTAAAATTTGTGATATAAATATAAATCATTGAAATTGTATTGCATATTTTTTGCGTAATTGCACATTATATGGCCAGTGGCGGTTTATCCCAAAAATGGGCCTGTGTGCAAAACTAAAAAAAATGCCTATAGGTATTTTATTTACTTTTCCGTACATAACTATATTTTTTTAATTTTTTTTTTTTGTGGGATGTTTAGCAATGATGAGGCCCCCTCAAACCGAAGCATTGCACGCGCATCGCATACCTGCATCATGACATGTCACTGTATATGGCATATTTTGATAATTTTTGGTGCATAAAAATTCACACTATTTATTACAATATTATATAAACTGATAACTATTACTGAAATACAATGCTATTATATATTATTATTTTAAATTTTTTCTTAAGTATTTTATGGCTTTATTATAAACAACTAGACAAGTAATTAGTAGATTCTTATTTGGCTGAATTTAGTTATTTAAGCTATTTTGAGCTCAATTATGATATTTGTTTTTATTACTTCACACTATATAAACTGATAATTATTACCTAACATAATACTAAGTATGGTTTGTTTAAAATGTTTACATAGTTTTATTTTAGCAATAAAAATTGAAAAGGTTATAATGGTTATAAGGTTATTTTGGGATTTTAATAGACAAGTACCAAACATAAAAATGTAATTTTTATTATTAATATTATGTTTTTCTTATTCTTTTTTATGCAATAAATTTAAAAGTTTCATAGCTGTTATTATATTTATAAGATTAAGTAAATTGTATATGTATGATGTTGGGCATTTTTTTTATTTTTTATTTCCAAACCATCGATATTTCTACACTTATTTATTATAAAAATATATAGGTTACTAACATAATGATTACCTCTTACTTAAATTTTTGTCACAAATGAAATGTCGTGTTATGCATCCTTTTTAATGCATTATTTCATGTCTTCTCCATTGAACTAACCTTTCCTAGTTACGAAATAGTACGTTTGACAATTGGTGAATTTAATTCGATTATTTCAAAAACCATTTTTCGTGTTTGCATTATAGTAGTTATAGTTTAAATGACAAACAAATCCCATAAATTGAAATCACGCTCCTACGCATACTTTGCAGCAGATGAATCCAATAAAACGTGGTTTTCTGAAATAATAAAAGAAAATTAAATGTATTTTATTGTCTTACCTGTTTAATTGCGTAATGCCGATGATTTTAAACCCGTCGGTCGTTAGTATTTTGTTCGTAACCAATTGGCTGATGGCAAATAGTTTTGGGCGTGTGGCTAACTTTGAACGATCTGATTTTTAAAAACACGTAAACGTTTAAAATGTGTGTTCCTTTCCTTTGTCGTTGGGTCATTCATCTCGTTTTCGGGAGGGTTGGGGGGGAGGTTGTTAATGTCGGATGCGCGTCATTTCACACTTATGTTAATGCTTTCCTCCATATTGTAGAATGTATTATTACCCCATGGAGGAAAAATAAGATCGGTGTGTGTTAAACTTTATCAAAAACCAAAGTCAGTGTTGCCAACACATATAAGTATTCCGAAGTTTAATTGCAACGTTCATAATACACATATCATATTATATGATATGTATTCAGTGTTGTTTTAGCTCTCCTGAGCATTCCATTTTTGTAACATGTTGTGTTGATAAGCTTTTAATGATAACGATTATTCACTGTCTTCACTTTTAATGGGCATTGGGCTCTGTTTTGTTGTACCGCTGCCAAATAATATATATTGCCGTCGTATACGGTATTACGATAAAATGCCATACCATATCGACGATGTATGTCCCCCCTCCTCCACGTTTACGTTCCCGGCAACACGATAAAGTAAATTTCCTCGATCATGTCCGATACTCGTCTAGGAGTACTTAAGTTGACCCTTATTAACGGTTTCAGATTTTCCCTGGTTTATTTCAAAAGCACTAGATAGCCGACTACGCATTTCTACAGTTTGAAAATACCGACATCGATATTTATTTTTCGGCGGACAAGAGTTTAAAAAAAATACAGTGATAATCCGAAAATACTACGGAAATCGTTTAAATATTATGCTTATAAACAGTGGCTTTTCAATTATTTGATGTGTTAAAATTACCTACGCTGTCTAGGTACACTAACATGGGAGGCCTGAGCCCAAGATAATTGGCTCGTATTAATTGTATACATTTGCTAAGAGTATATTATTTTAAATGTAATAAAATAAATTAGGTATAAATACAAAAAAAAAATTGTGAAATTAATTATACGTAATAAATACAATAGTTAAAATATTTAAAATATATTTAGTATCTGTATTTCACATGTAAGATTTGTAAAAATGATACAATTTTAGATTTATAAGTTTAAAACATTTATAATTATTTATGTTATAATTTGTATTGTAATAAAAAACATTGGTGTTTCCTATCGCCCTTCACCCTTTCCTTTGGGTATGATAGATGCAAAATGACTCACATGAGTGGCCCAGTCTAATGAAAATGTCTAGTTCCGTCTATTTACACTAATAGGTACATGTATAAATAACCCACTTTTATTTTACTGTGTACGTTGAAAAATACTTCATTTCAATAACTAGAAACTGAATTGACATTTTCCCAAAATGCCAAAAAACTGTTGATCCACTAATCAAACATTGTTCGAAAAATATCGTTTATTACCTATTGAGCAAATTGTATTTTCCCGATATCGTTGATGGCGTATTTTCGGGTTTTAAACTCAAAAATTGATATTTTTTTATTTATCAAGTTTGTTGCAAATTTTAAATTTTTTTTTAGACGTACCTATTTACTAAATGTGATACAGCTTAAATAAGTATGCATTCTCTTCTGATCTAATTTTCTAATTTCATAGACTATTGTTAATAATAATTTTTAGGTGTATAGTAAATTGGTATAAAATTTATTAATGCTAAATATTTATTTGAATAAATAATTCATTAATGACCAAGTGTTAAGACTGAATGATTTTTGGTATTACAAATTAGTTAGGCATTTGAAGACTGATTGTAACAAAAAGCCTAATGTACTTAGCCATTTAAAAATCATAATTCCTTTTAAAAAATATTCATATAATAAAAAATGTCTTATTTTATATTTTCACGAGGTGTGTAATTATGTGATTCATACCATGTTGATTGTCGTTTTTACAATTTTAATAACATATATATATAATAGTATATATTTAATTTAGCGTAATTTAAATCTATACTTAATAGGTACTATTATGAAGACGTCTCGTACCCGCATGCGTTATATTACTAACGCATACCATACCAGATTATACGTTCAGTAATTCCAATTTTATGTTTTTAGCATAAATATTAGAGTGAAATGACCTATTATCAAACTTAAAGATAAGTACATTGCCTGTGTTCTCTCATAGATTTTTTAGAATAATTTAATTTTTGAGTGATTTACAAGAATTTTAAAATATTAATATTTTACATAGGTACTATAACTTGCTTAAAAATAAAAATATTGTAAAATACCGACGAGAGAACACAGATAATATTCTTACCTTAAACTTTGATAATTGGTCATTTTTAGAGCGCGGATTTCTATGCAATTGCATATTTTTTTCCTTTTAATATTTTTGGATTTTTGTCAGTTATCTTCACGAATCATCATAATTTTAAACTAACGGTGAAGTTTTTTTTGCATATTTCTGCATATTTAAATGTTATTGCATATTTTTGTATATTTTGGCAAAATTCAAAATTTATTGCATATTGAAGCGAAAATTTAAAAAAATGTATAAAATAATATTTTGTCAAGTAGAAAAATTAAAAGTAAATTTCGAAAACATTCAGCTCGAAGATCTTTATCAAGACCCGACAATACTAAGTTGCTTCAAATATGCCCCAATAACTTCGGTTGACGTCAAACGTTCGTTCTCAGTATTTAAAAATACGTAAACCGATAAACGACACAGCTTCACAAAAGAAAAACTTGAAATGCATATGATTATTCATTTTAAAAATAAATTAAGTTCAGAAAATTCCCTAAATTTTTTTTTATTAAGTATTAAATAATTAATTATTATAAGTTTTATTGTAAAATTTAAATAAATAAAAAATTCTTACATATTTTCATGATTTAGACTGCATATTGTTTGCATATTTTCATGATTTTTACTGCATATTATATGGCATATTTCGATAGTTTTAAGTGCATAAAAATCCGCGCTCTAGTCATTTTACTCCAATACGTACTTAACCTAAATACACAAAATTGGAAATGTTGGACGTATATTTTGGTATGGTTTGCAATGTGCATTAGTAAGACGGAGACAACGCGTGGATTTTAATATAAGAACATGTTTTTTTTTATATATACCTAGGTATATATTATTACTATTGGAAATCGAAAAATATATTGCTACCTGTATTATAATGTCTTTTTTCTGTGTTAGGTACTTATTGAGTTTTTCTATACAATATTTTATATTATCTATAGCTTAATGATAAACCATAAAATGTAGCCGTTTTGAACATCAGATGCTTTGAGAATTTCTTATTTAGACATTTTTTTATTCTTTGTAAAATTTAGAAGATATTATGTATATATACTGCTTTAAGGTCGATATTAAATTTAAGAATATTTTTAATAAGTATATATTTATTTATTTTTGTTTAAAATTACTAATTAAAATTTTTTATTTTATAGGTATATCAGGCAGATTAAGAGAACAACGTCTCAATTATCTTTAAAACATAAATTCCTTAACATTTAAATGTAAGTTATTTACAAATTTATATTTTAATTTATTTATAATTAAGTTTCTCAACAAAACATTAAGTAAAAGTAATTACTATAGTAGCTTATTTTGTTTAATTTTTCTAAGTAGTTAAAATATTTGTAGCCTTGATTTTTACCAATTGAATATTTAATTATTATTAACTTTAATCAGAATATCTTAAAAGTGGACTGTTATATGCTTGTAATTAATTTTCTAGACTAAACCATTTACTTGTCAATTTCTGTTTAAAATTTTTATTTTTCATTTTTGTTATAGTCTACATTTTTTCTCAAATGTATTAGTGACAAGTTATTCAGGCATACATAAAAATAAAAATAATAACACAATAATTATTTTAACTTATTCAAAAATTACAAAAATAATTTAATAATTTCTAAATTTTCAATTTTACTTTGTCTAAACTGTAAACTTACTGTAAACTTGCAGTCCTTGAAAAATCAAGTCTTATATATTTAATTTGTATGTTAAATAGGTTTTAACCTATTATTTTGAATGTCACATTTACATACATATTTATACTACAGAATTTAATAATAAATCATTTTTTTTTTTTCAAAAATATTTTCATTTATCTAGTGTGTTATAATAATCAAAATAGAGTGAGTTCAGCTTAATGTGATCACTGGTTTATAGAATCAACCGTTTATTGGAATCATAGTTGAAAATCCCAAACCAGATCTTATGTTACTAATGTTAAAGTAACTTTTTATTAGAATCACCAAGTACCAGATAATTGAATCATTATTTAAGAACATTCTTATCGTTTTAATTAAGAATTGTTTTGAAAAAGTTAAAAAGAGCTATTCAAAAATATATCGAAAATCATACTTTTCAGTTATTTCATAAGTTATAGGTATTATAATAACATATATTATTATTGATTTAATTTTAAATAATTTTAAATCATGTATGTATTATATTAACTGAATATGGATTTTAATTTCAGGCTAATATAAAAATGAAATTAGTAGATTCTCAAGTACAATCATTGGCGTGTTTATGGGTTTTGCCTGTCCTGCACAGGCATGACCTGCGAAATTTGATCTAACTTACATTATAAATTGTGGTGCATAATATAACCTTTTTTTTTCTCAGTTTCTGATTTCAAATAATTTTTATCACGTGGACTTGTAGCGTTTATATTTATAAGACTATAAAAATTGATAATCCTAGTGCAGTAACCCCATCCTCCTGGATATGCCACTGTTGTGCACCACCTGCAAATGAGGCCTAGACATGCCTATGAGTACAATCAAAAGACAGATTCTTTACTTTATTTTATTTTAATCTTATTTAATTTTAAATATAAATATAAACTCATAAATAAAAAAAAATAATTTAAGAAATATACTCATGTCAGCAAATTCTCAAAAATCATATTTTTTAAAAAGTTATTACGTTCAAAATTAATTTAATCAAAAAATATTGATATTTTTAAAAGATTCTAAATATAAACTACTTGACTTTATAAATCTTTTTACCATCAAAATTGTTCTTATAATCAGATTCACAAATTGGCTATTTTGATTTTATCCAAAAAAATTTTAATCAAATTTTAAATTTTTTATTTTCAGTACTATAAAATAAACCAAAAAAAAAAATATTAAATTATACATGTAGTGCCAGGGTATCTTAATGATAAAAAAAAAAATTGGAAATATTAATTAGAACAAAAGTTATTTCAAAAGTCAGTTTTATCTGTTACACTTTGTATATAACAAATTGTATGTAGATTATACATTTGCTATAACATTTTAAAATGTATTTTCCAAAACTACATAAATATATTGTAAAACTTTATATCAATTTTTATATGATGAAATTCCTAAGAATTTTGTTTTTGTATTATTTAATAATTTTGATTTTTTTAAAAATAGTATACAAAATAAATAATACAAATTCAACAATAATATAATGATTTTATAAAAAAAAGTATTCATGTTAAATTTTTTTCCTAGTTCTATTCAATTTTCATACATACCTATTCGTTTTAGAAAATCTAATTTTTTGCTCAATTTTACCTATGTGATTGTAATAGCTTCATAACTTATCATAAAATAACTACCTTAAAAATGTATATTTATTATACATTATTATTACCATTTTATAGTCTTATAATATTAAATTAGTTATTTGTGTTTTTGTTTTAGACTTATCTGGCCATAAACATTCCTGATTATAAATTGAAAATGAATACAAAAGAAGATATTATGAATTTTGAGTTCCCATCAAATATTAACCATAATATTTTAAGTGAAAAAAACTCGTATGTGACCATTGACTTAACAGAAGAAAATGAGTCAACAGTTGATAACAGCCCTGAAAACTATATTCAGGAAATTAATGTTGAAGAAGTCTATGTCGACGAAGTAATTGTTGAAAAAATAAATTTAAGAAAATATACAAAAAAACAAAGGGCCAAAAACCCAGAAGATTTTTTTATAAATAGCCTTGGAGGTTTTAAATATATATTAAAAAAAACATCTGACCCCAGGAACAGTACTTCATCATATAATAAAATGAAAAATTTTAATGACCTTAATACAATGCTGCTAAAAAATAAATTAAATCCCTCTACATGTGCAGATGAATCTGCTTCCCTTGAATACCACGAAGATGAGCCACTTTATGAGATTAGTTGTGTTGATGAATCAGATACCAGTAAAGAAGTTGAATCTAACACAGTTGTAATTTTTTCAAAGAGGATTCGTGAGGAGGAAAGTAGTTTTTATGGTGAAACATCAAGGAACATCAAACGTCAGAGAAACTTAAATAGACCAGAAGAAGAAAATAACTTTATTTCATCATTTAGTGAAACTGATATAGATGATGTACTTTATTCAATCATAAATATTGAAAATGAAGTCTTAAATCACGAGGAAGAATATAATATGGATAGATTTGTTGACTTTAATTATACATCTGAAACTGAAAGACCAGCTAATGATAAATATAATGTTTTAATGCAGGATAATAATTTGATAAATGATAGTCAAGATATGAATAGGAATAATAGTAAAGGTATAGATAAAAACCTTCCTATATTTTTAATTGACGACGATGATGATAATGATGCAGAAACCAGCAAACCTAACCAGAAAGTATCTGAATGGTGTCATTTACATTTAATAAATTATGTTGAATCAGATCGCCAAGATATAATATTTCCAGGCTATAACAAAGAGATGTTCACAGAATTAAAAAATTTTTTTACTGGCAAATTAATGAATGATAAACTACATTTTGATCGTTGTTGTTCTTGTACTATGAGAGATATATTACATGTATTTTATCCAAAATTATGGATTAATGATATTTTACTTGACCACTATTTTAGGCTTTTGGTCAAAAATCATAAAGATGAAGTAATAGTGAGCTTTGATTCAATATTTTTTGTTATTTATGAATCGAAGGGGTTTTATCGTGCTACCAATTCAATAAACGGCCCAATAAAAAATATATTTGATTGTGATAAGATTATAATTCCCACACACGTGCAGGGTAATCATTGGGCCTTTATTATAGTAGACCTTAAGATATGTAGAATAACTTATTACGATAGCATAAAAACAAGTAATTATGAAAAGGTAATACAATTATTAAAAGCTTATATGAACGATGCATACAAAAACTATAAGATACCAGAAGTTGACGGTAATGCTGAATGGACATTATACTATGGGTACTGCCCTGCGCAGACTAATGATTATGATTGCGGAGTATTTACGTGTACAAATGCTAGACATGCTTTATTTGCAAAAAATGTAAAATACACTCAGGAAGATACTCCACTCTTGAGACACAGAATTACTTATGAAATTTTGCATAATGTATTGTTACCTACTGTGAATACTCCAGTTGCTGAGAATACTCCAGATACTAAGGATACTCTAATTTACGCGTTTAATCTATTTACTGAAGATACTCCAGATACTGTGAATACTCCAGATACTGCGAATACTCCAGATACTGCGGATACTCCAGATACTGCAGATACTGCGGATACTTCATAATTCTTTTTTACAGAATTTTCATCAAAATTCTTACAATAATAATTAATAAAGTTAAGTTTGTATTGTTTATAAAAAATGTAATATATTGTGTTATATTAATTATAATGTATACTTGAAATTGTACCCAATAAGACAAATACAAGTCAGAGTAATAGTCTTTTTTTACTTGTGTAAATATATCTGTATAGCTATCAACCAATATCAATCTTACTCAGTCTTCCAATAGTTTATTGTCATATAACAATATATAAACATTGTGACATTGACTTATTTAAATTTTCATTTTAACAGTCGGTAGAAGATGACCAGTTCCATTTTGTTTTTGTAATATAAATTTGATAGTTCTTAGTCTTAAGATTACCATCGACATAAAATTTGAGACTAAATAATATTTTTAATACACTAATGCAAGTGTCTCTTGAGCTTTTTAGTCTGAAGACACTTATCACCATTATCTAGTCGAACGAATATATTTAATATTGATCGATTGAATTATTTTATTTTTCATTTTTGTTAAATATATTTTGTATCATACCATAGCATTTAGCTTATACTAACTGTCCATTATTAATGTTATGTATTGTATGACTATAGTTATTTTGCATACTACCTGAAAAAGTTTGTTCCATTTCAATGTCTCAGATATTCAATAGTAATCTTTTATGCTGCTTACTACATAATTATAATTTTATTTTTATTTATCATACTTATTTGTTGGCCATTGTTTTTTTTTTTTTTATATTTGTACTGACTTCATGAATATCTTAGATAACTCATGTAATTTATTTTAATTATATTTTTATGACATTTTTTAGTACAAAGAAAAAAGTTTAGTTTAAGAGTTTTTTATTATAAATATTTATGTATGTAATTATTTAATTTGTATTTAATCTTGTATGATCCATTAGTTTTAATTACTTATTATATTATTATAAGCTACTATTATATTAATTCATCAGTTGTATTTATAATAATAATAATAATAATATTATTAAGAAAAATTAAAAATCAAAAAAATATATTGTATAGTGAGTATAAAAAATAAAAATAATATGTTATAGTAATTGGCTTATTTTTTTTTAAACATTACCTATATAAGTAATTTAAAGTAAAATTTAAGTTTTGGAAGATTATTGTTTATAATATCTTGTGTCGTATTTATATTATAATTTGATTGCACTAAAACGTGTTTAAATATTTATGTTATATTTACAGCAATGCTAAAATATAGTTTTAATTCAGAAAAAAATAAAGAAACACTCTTGAAAGAGTAACCAAAAAATTTGGATAATTAACTAATTCTAAAGAAATTGTCATGATACCAATATATCATACGATATATTGATATATAATATATTATTATAATATAATAATGCTAGTTTATAAGTAATATTAAATATTTTATTCTCACAGTTACACTATTTACATAAAAAAAAATCTTATAAGAATGTGAACCACCCTTTACAAATAAATTAAATATTTTAATCACATAGTCTTATTAAATATTAAATTATAGGTACCATTAGAAATATCATTACTGAATAAGTAAATAACAAATGTACAAAGTATCAAGATAAAATATAATTCACATCTGTGTTATGTAATATTTACACTAAAATAATATTTAATTATACTAATAACTGTAAAAATTGTTTTCAATAAAATATATAACACACTAGGGACAATTTGACATACAAAAAATAGCATAAAACGCCTCTCCAAACAGATCATCGGCCAGAGCGTTTTTAATATCCACTTGTGTAGTTTTTATATGTCTTACATTCGGTAACTTTTATTACAAAATGAAAAATATTTCATGGACAGAAAAAATATTTTTTCTATCTGAATGGCAGTGATGGGCCCACGGTTCGATTTTTAAAGTAGTGAAAGGCTAAAACTTAATAATTGTACAATTTTATTATTACTAATGTTCCTTGTATTTTATATTTATTAACTTTTATAGATCTAAAAAAACTAAAAGTTTATTTATAATAACCAAATTGATATTTATTTATTTTATTTTATTTAAATAGAAAATTGGTTATAAAATCCAAAACAACTAATAGCGATATATAGATAGTGTCAACAGTTAGATGTTCTAAAAAAAATGTAATCAAAAAGTCCTTCCTTAAATGCATTAGTATGTATAAACATTTCACTAATATTAGTGTTAAATTTACGGCTTTAAAATAAAACTAGTTTATTTTAAATTATTTAACTATCTATTATTATTACTGGAAATTTTACAGTTGAGTATAATACATAATTTATCGACTTGCTGTCTAGTTGATTTTAAGTAACTTTATTGTTTTGTGTACCTAGGTAAGTCATGTTTAAAATTTTAATTCAAAGATAAATATTTTATGTGAAAACCGATTCAGGTGTCAACCTATAGAATATTTACTTTCAAAGAATATTTAATAATATACTTAGATTAGCTATTATAAATAATTTATTTCTGTACATATTTGACGTATGATTAGGCCAATATTACTTATCACTAGAGACTGGAGTTATAATATTATGCACTAAAAATGTGGCAAATATAATGCAAATATATAAAGCAAAAAGGTAAATAAATATGCGTTAATATGCACAAATAATTGAAAAATATGCATCACAAATTTTGTATTACTTTAAACAACTACAAACATTAGAACAATTTTATTTAACAAAAAAAATTTTAAATAACAAAATTAGGTGTTGGACCTTTCAACATCTAAGTTAATCAATAAAATATTTAAATATACAAAAACTAATTATATGTTTTAAAAACAGTTTAAACAAATAAAATATTACAACATTGCAGTGTAAGTAGTCATAGTGTAATCAATAAATTAATACTAATTTTTTTTTTTTTTTTATAATCAACAAGGTATCAAACTAGAAAAGATAGAATTTTATACCGTGTTGACAGTAATTTTTTTTCGCCAGTATGGCAGTATTTAAAAATTCCAATTTCCAAAGTAAAAACATGAAATAATTTGATTATTTACTAACACAGTAAAAAATATATACATTATATGCCTTTATGAAAAAATAGGTCCTAACCTTCCAAATATGCCATTATATGCAATAATTTGGTCAATGGAATCAATTGGGTCTGGATTGCCCACATTTCAAACCCTTGCAAGTGTACACTCAGTATGAACAAGCAAATACATAAAATTCTGGTCTCTACTTATCACAGTAATGAATTTCGACATTTTATAAAATATTTATTTATTTAATTATTAAACGTCAACGTTGTTTTTACTATAAGACAATGAAGCTATATGTAAACATTAAAAGTAATTTAACTATATTTTGTTAATAAATGGCTATAAAATTATTTTTCAATAGTTTCCAATCTCTAAATTAACACAGCTCAATAATTATAATTCAATTTTTAATAATTTATTTTTTATATATATTAACAGATTTGGTGCCAGATAGAACAGTGTGTAATACAGTTTAATGGTAACAATATTTAATTGAACAATTTAACACAACCATTAAGTAAATGAAAATAAATAATATAAGTCAATAATACAATAAATGGTGGTAATAAAACAAATAAAAACTTATAATATTATAATAATCATTTAGAAAAAACTTAGGTGCTCATTACATATCATATTATGGTGAATAGGATTATTTCTATCATAGTTGGTGTATGATGTTTTGAAATTACTAGTTATAAATGTCAAGACTTGAACTATTTATTAAAAAAAAGGTATTCGTTTAGTATGTGACCTACCTGTATTACCGGGTTTAGTATGTGATCTACCAAAACGATTATTTATTTAAAAATGTTAAAAAAAAATGACATCCTATTTTATAAGTGTCGGTATTGGTATTGTTTTTAAGAAATATTTATAATAAAATAATTTTATGACATTTTTTAAACACTGATATTGAATGTAATCCGTAATCTGTAATAATAAAATAACTTAATTTTATGATTTTTAATATGACTGTTTTTCAATTATTTATTATTTAATTATCGGTCCGGTAGGTTATGCATATACTAAACAAATACCTTTATGGTAGATCACGTGTTTGGTACGTCACATACTAAATGAATACCAAAAAAAATTATAATAAACAATGCTTTACATACTTTTTTTACAATTGTACTCAAAAAATAAAAAATAATATACCTTATTGTAAAAAAAATACATAAATAAATATACATGAATAATAATAATTAAATAAATTATAAATTACTACTAAAGTAGTAGATTTTTTTTAAATTCATTGTTATAGTAGCATATCAATAATTTCATCAATTTTTATTATTTAATGATAACTTTTTTAATAAATAGACAAATTAAAGGTTCCAGATATTATTGACTTGTCAAAAAAATAAGTTATTAAATACTTGTTACTTTGAAAACTTAATAGTTAGAATATCAAAATTATATTTTCAATAAGTCAACAATATTTGGATCCTTTAACTCTTATTAACTTGTGTGCCTGGAAGTACTTAAAAGAATTTAGTTAAATACTAGGCACAAATAAAACAGGCTTTTTAATGATAATGTTTTAAAGTAATTTTAACTGTCACAACTTATAAGTAATTAAAATATGTATTTTCCAATTTGGCTAAAGGCCATTAATATTTAAGAATATCCTAGGGCCCTCGGCAATCACCGGATAGTTGATTAGTCAGACTGACACAGTCAATAAGTGGAATAAAATATTATAATATATAATGCAAAAATATTTAAAATAATTACTCCAACAAAAGTTTATGCTTATAGGTATAGAACATTTATATTTATATCAGTATATGTACTAATAATACAATATAATATTGCACATTAATGTATGCTAAAAAATCATATTGTGTAAGGAAAAATTTTTATTTTTATTTAAATAAACAATTTTGACAACATTTTAAATTCAAATAGCTATGAAAAAATTGTGCTTATATAAAATATATAATAATGTATATAATATGTACTCTAAATATTCTTAAACTACTGTTAAAAGAACTTATTACGAGAAACTTAGTATAACACTTTAAAGCTTTTGACTGAGAACAATTCTTTGATAATTTATACATAACAATATTTTATATAGTAAGAAAAACTAAAAAGTATTTATACTTTAAACTATTATTATAGGTACTAAATAGCTCGAAAAGATTTTAATTATTTTTTAAAATAATTCAAGTGAAGAAAATGTTAATACCTACCTACAAATGTTTGTTGTAAAACGTACGTAAGTAGTTTATTGTTAATATATTTGAGGGGCGACTTTCAAAAATGTACTATTGCCACTTTACATATTGTTCAGGAAACACAATTTTCTATTGCAAAACGGTTATTAAATAGTAGAAAAAAATTAAAATATGTTAATAATTCAGAAAAATATACTTAATATATTTTTAATGCAAAAATTTCTTTAAATATATTATTATTTTATTTAAATTTAAAATTAAAATGTTGATTGTGCCATAGTGTACTATTTTCATCTAATAGTACATTTTGACATAACCGTAAAAGCTTAATATAATAATAATAATGAACCAAATTCTTCCAAAATGTACTTATTCTATATTTACTCTAAATACTGGTGGGATACCCGAAGGTGAGTATTGGGACTAACCATAACACCTCAAGGAATCTCTAGACACCCATTACGGAGTTCAGACAAAATCATGAGGGAATCCTGATGCTGTTAAGGTATTCAATATAATAAATAAAATAAAATCTTATGGTCAATAATAAATGTAGTATAGTCAATAATTACTCAAGTAAGTTTGTCTTCTAACATAATGCCAATATGAAATATATAATACAGATTTAATAAATGTGATATTAACACTTATAAAAAATAATAAAAAAAACATTTTTTTTACGATTTCTTAAGTTTCACTTCATTACTAATAGTAAAATTAAAATAATTACTAAAATATTATAAAAATAAAATAGTTAAACAAGTAGGATATTACTTTTACTAATACTAATTTAAAATCTGGTTAATGTATTTCTACAAAATACAATCAATAGTAGGTACCAAACTACATGATAACATAAAGAAAAAACATTTAGCCTCATTAACATTTATTATTTAATAATAAAGGGATATTACTAAAATGTTAAAAATAATAATAAAAAGAATTTGTTAAGATATAGATTATGATCTAAATATATTTAAAAATTTAGTTAATAAATTGATAAATCAGTCTTGGTCTTAATTATATTCAATATTTGATTCAGTACTTTCTTGGAATAGTTTTAGCATCATCTGGTATTGTAAAAAATTTTAAAAGATTTCTTACATCTTTTATTTTTAATTTTATTTTATACGAACTAACTTGGTAATACGTTTAATGATTTTTAGACTAAGTACTTAAAAAGCATTAAGCAACAAACCTAAAAATATTGATGGCTGATCAGTTGAACTCGTATCACGAATGATAAGCAATTTTTTTAGCGAATTTGATGATATTGTATTGAAGTTAGAAACGTTTTATTTTTTTATTATCTGTTTGATTGTTGTAATCACTTAACATAAAATATATAAATCTGCGCACAGCTATAGTAACAAAATGAATTTGGAATAAATATTAACTTAAAATTAATAATATACTTAATTTGTACTTTTAGAACATGTGAACATAATATGTAATATGTCATATTATAATTTTACAAGCGTAATAAATATATAATATGAAAACATTTAGCATGTTGCTAGTAACATCCAAATTGGTTCAATTGGTCATAAAAAAATTCTAAAATAATTATATTATAATATATATTTTTGTAATAAAAATGTATTTTACTCTATAGAGTATAGTCTATATTAATCTATATTATACTAAGTTAATGTATAAAAATATACTAAGTAGCCAGGTAGGTATTTCCATACGATTTCCACTCATCTGATATTATAGTTAAACCACTTAAAACTTAATTTTGAATTATTAGTTTGAATGTAGCACAATCACGTATTCACGTCGTTCAACAATAAAAAATTTTTTTTTTTCAAGAATATCGTTTTTTCCCCAATTAATATTAAAAACCCACGAACCTTTAATTCGTTTGGCATAGTTTCTTGTAGGTAGTTGTTAGTATACCCATTTTCCTTATCTGAATCATATTAAAATATCTCCTGATGAAGTGATCAATCACCGAGTAAAATTAGGCCTCTGTTATATTTTCGTTTTTCTCTATAAGTGAGTAATGTTTTATCTATTAAAACACTCTCACCGGGTCCACGGTCCACCCATATGTGTCTAAGTATCAACAATTATGCAGCATATATCTCTATCATAGGTTAAACAAGTCTGCAACAGTGCTATATAGGCGATCAACCAACCAATAGTTACTGTTGTTATTGATGAGTCTTCATACCAATTAAAAAACCATTTCAATAATTTGACTCTAAGTTTAATTTAAATTGTATCGATTATTTAAATCAGTGTAAGTGAAAAAATTATTTGATTCTTTGATAGATTGAGATTAGACCTAGGACTAGGATAGATCCTAGGTTTGACGCTAGGGGCGTCATTTCAGGTATTTTTTTTCGGGTGTGCGAGGTTTCAAACAGGCCTTTTTGAAATTTCACCATGTCATTTAAAAATAGATATCCATGTATACACTGTACTTATTCTGCTTTCAATTATTTACATACATACATCATGGAACAAATCATTGCATCATTGCATCAATATAAATAGTAAAAATCAATTTAAACACTAAAATATAATAAAAATTGATAGCACGACATTTGTTTATAACCAATGTAATTTAAAGTTGTAACCATGATTGACAGCATACCATTATGGCATTTACCAATAATGATAAATGCCAATATAAAAATTAAAATACAATTTAATCATATCATTGATTATAGAATAGTATAATCAATTATCATATAAATAATCGTGCATTATTTCATCAGGTCGCAAGCCAATTGGAACTATTTTAAGAGTAAAGCGTGCAACCGTACACCCTGAATGACGCTCCTGTTTGATACCCTCAAAATGTATTCCTCACCAATGTTATTTCACCAGAATGAAGTCTTTTTTTCTAATATAAATTTTGATCTTGCCTTGACACTTCATACAAATTATTGCCTCACCATTTGATGGCATAAGAGATAAGACCATCATACAATTTCAAAAATGCAATGGTTGTTATGGGTGTATAAGGTATATATAAACCCCAACAACATTTCCGGAGAAAAATGTTTGATAGAAGAACTCTTCAAGTCAACATTCTTGGTCAACCTTGGTGTGTTTTAGAAATTTCTTTTAAAATTATTAAACCTTTATTTTTATTAATGATTTCAGAACATTTTCTTTTAATTAATATATTATATTATTCATTTTTATAGGAAGATTATTAATAGAATTTGTTACTTGTTCAAAAATGTTTAAAGCATCTTTGAGTAGCTAATCTTAAGTCTCAAGCTTTTTAATACTTTCAACAATAATCGAAAAATTTGTTTTAATATAAGTTAAATCGTTAATTATATTAGATTTAGTTATTTTTTTACAGTTTCCAATATTATTAACATCATCTTGTGACTTGTAGGTTTTGAATAGCATATTAAAAATGTTAGAAATTATCTGCATAAAATATTGTTGGTTCTAACAAAGCTTATCTTTTCTGTGATCCGATGAATCCTATGAGCAGCACTAGTAATATGAATAAGATTGTAATAAAATGGTTTTAAATTGTTGGCAGCCTTAACCATATATGAGCGTGATGCATCGGATAATATTAATAAAACTTTTTCGTTGTTACCTCCCTCTGGCCATAATACTCTAAGACAATCATTTAAAAGTTTTGCTATGGTATAGCTATTTGTTTTTTCTTATTAATAACTTATAGTTTCCAACATACTATATAGATAAACACAACGACACGCGACGTACGCAGCTGAACTGATTTTATAAAATATCAATTACCTATCTGTATTGTATTCCTATTCCTATAGATACAATGCAATTTATATTTTTGACATTTGAAATACCCAGCAATTACCTATGCTATAAGATAAGTATAACGTATAAAAGTCGGTATATTCGGTATAATCAAAACAATTTAAGATTAAATATTGTAGGCTACACACTCAAATTGTGATAAACTGATAACTATGTAGGTTACACATTATAACGAAAATGCAGCTACATATCACCAAATTAATATAGGTAATAAATATTGAATTGAAATTTTTATCTATACCTATAGCTAATACAGTTTTATAATGTATGGAAAATCTTAAATATTATTTGTTTAAAATCTCTAACTAAGTATACTAAATTATTAAATAATAAGACAAATTTAATAATATCCTTTTTTTATTGTACTTTATTGTGTAATTAAAAGAAAGGAAAATAATAAATGCTTATGTCCTACATATATTGTATAAGTATGTGTAGGCACATTAAATTATTTGAATAAAAAATATTAACTAAAAATTTGAATAATCATTATTATTTCTCTTTGGAAAAGGGATATCTAACCAATTTCACCAATGTGACAATTTTGACACAAAAATGTATGTCCATACAGTACAATTGTATGAAAGCTTGGTTTTGATAAATATACAACAGTACAACACATGAGTTGAGTGCAAAAAAAGTAACATTATTATTTATACCTATGTATTTATTTATATCATTATCACCATTTAGTACAAAAATAATACACATAATACATTTCAAACTATTTTAGATGAAATCACAGTAATTATTTTGTATATTAAATAAAAATAACTACTCAATATTTTAACATGCAAGCAAATACGTATTTCTAAAAATTAAAACAACATAATTTTTAATTACCTACCCAAATATAAATTAGTTTTTGGATCTTGATTTTTTTTGATTTTTGATTTTTTTTTTTTTGACTTGAAATACCTATGCTTACATTTTACTTGAAATACTAATTAACTGTTCAATAAACATGTATGAAATAATTAGATATAATAAAAGTAATTTTATTACTAAGTAATATTAATAACTACAAGTGTTTTCAAAATTTTAGAATTTAAATTCATACAAAATCTTGTACTTTATTAGTAATAATTTAATACATTTATATTTAAGTTATACCACGGGAGTATTAGGATAAGGGGTAAGCATCTAGCCATTTTAAGTATAATATTACGTTTTAATAATAATGACACCTTAACCACAAAATTAATCATTATTGAGAAATACAGTGACAGAAAATAAATCTTATGCCTATATAATTATATAAAATAATATATTCCTCAATTAAATAATATTTAATACACGTTTTAATAATGCAATAACAACTTTTATCAATAATTTTAGTTTTTGAACAGAGGGATGAATGTATTGATTTTCCATTCATTTACAATAATGTGGTTTTTTTTTATTTGTATACAATATAAATAGTCAAGACATGATTCGACTTTCAACTTGACTGTGGTTTTAGATAGAAAATAATATACTCTAGTATGTAAATCAGAAAGGTCAAAATAAAAAAATACCAATATTTTTCAAAATAATCGTGTAAGCCAAATCCCTAGAAAACCAATAACTGTAGAAACTTGCAATTTTCATCAAATGGTTAAATGATAATTTTTTATACATATTTTAATTTTCTAAATATTTTGACTCTTTTTAAGGCATTTATAGGCAATTGAATTTTTCGATTTTTTTTTAGTTTTATTTCTACCTACAAATATCGATAAAAAAATATTCGATTAGTCAAAACTCTTGAAAATTGAATACTAGATCCTTTATAGGTTTTTCCTATATCTCGCTATATCAAATAATTAAAAACACATAGACACCTTTTTTTATATACATTTGATTATTTCAATTGTTTACAAAACTCGTTAAAATTATAAAAATTACTTTGAAATAGTAACTCATTGATTTGAGCATTTTGCCCTGGATCACCCATATTTTATGTTAATCAAAGATTTCAATCATCTACATGCCTACATCTCTATAGAGATTATTTCAATTTACAATCGTGTGACAAGTTTTATTGCACATTTTTCGGTAATTGAAACTGGTATTTGATACTCTCAGTACCAGAATAATTCAACAGTTTAAGTTAATGCTAAACCTTTGTTACTTTTAACATTTTTATCGTAATATGTAAAAAAAAAAAGAATTTTTTTCTTAAAGAGTGATAAGTTTGGCAACCTTTTTTGACATCGTAAGGTTATACCTAATCAAGTAGTTTTTAATAAATCACCATTCGAGCCCCTTTTACGATTATTTTTTTGATATTCTTTCAACTTACCTCCACAAAAAAACAATATCTATAACACCATCTTTTAATTTGAAAATATTATACCTAGTCTTGGTGACTATACCAAGTTCTAGCAACAGGTTTCTCTTTTGAAGATAATTAACACAATATGTTTCAATTGTTTCCTCATTAGTTATTACAGATATTATATGCCTGATACAAATAGCGTTTTGATTTATTCATTAGGTATATCACTTTAATAAAAAAATTTTTTAAGTAAAACTCGCAACGAAAAAACATATACGCGAACACAACACTGACTAAAATAATATGTCTAAAAGTAAGTTACCGTGGGTGTTGGTAGTTGGTGGATATTTATCAGTTATTATAATGGCTATTTATCTATAATTTTGTACCATTGTTAAATTATATTTACTTAATGACTCAAATGTATTTTCCCGCAATAAAATGATAAATTAAATAAAAATAATTACGGTAGGTAGCATACTACACGAGTACCATTATCATAATATCTTAATAAAATATACATTTATTAAAGTCTAAGTTTTTCGCGATCTATGCGTTCAGCGATGTGTGTTTTCTTGTCGTGAAGAAGTGGGACAAGCAAGCGGTGTAAAGCGCATGCACTGGAAAGCGGATATCTTTTCTACCTCTGACTCGTACAAAATAAATGCAAGCCGCGCATTATTTGCGCATGCGATCTGATTTAAGATTTTTTTCAGTGTTTTAAACTATTACGTATAAAAGGTACACAAAATATATTGTTAATAATATAATAAACAACGTGAACGAAGATGCGAGTATCAGCTATAGTATTAAATAAAAAAAAGTTCGATTATAATATAGTATTAATAGTATTATACTTAGGTATTATACACTATTGTTAACGAATTAAAATTTATCCGAACTAAGTTCTATTGATTGGTTAAGAGATATATAAATATACGTGGATAATATATTATACAATGTGTTTCCTTTTAAAGGAAACACGAAATATTTTAGCAGTGGCGTACGCAGGATTTTTTTAAGGGGGGTGTCATATCTCCCTGACACTCCCCCCCTGTGTACGCCATTGTATTTTAGTCAAGTGACCTCAGATTGATATGAGGTTTTCGGGAACATATAGGGAAGGACGCATTTTTGATGATTTTCAATGCGTGCATTACGTATACGTAATACAACTTACGGTATTTTAATAGCAAAAGGTGCTTTCATACCAAATTCGGATAAACCGATTTTAGTAATTTTGATCTCTTAACCATATGGCTCTACAATCCAAATTGACTGAATGACAACGAGCAAATGTTTTAATTTAATTCGTTAAATTTTTTGACGATTATCCTATGATTTTACAAATTTCCGTGCGATTCCGCGTATTTTTTTAAATTATAATCTGTTTTTAGACATAAAACATCGTATTATTTGGTAAATAATATCAAATAAATATCGTTCGAAATAAAAATAAATTATATAAATAATAACTAGATTACTTTTAATCTCTAAAAACTATTTTATTTTAGTTTTATTAAATAAACAAAATTTTACTTATCAACTATCGACTATCGTATGCTAAAAACAATATTTATTTTGTGCTGATAATTCATATCAATATATATCACATCATATACTATATACATCATTAATAAGTTATTTCAGAAACATTTAATAATAATAAGATATAAGTATATAACATTTGATTAATGTGGTTATTAAAATTCATAACAAGTTATTCAATCGTATGTGATACACTATACCTTAGTACCTACATAAAACAAAATTTTAAGTAAACGTATACTTCAGACAAATAAAGTCTTAAAAATAATTTATTTTTAATGTCTAAAAACATATGAGTGAAAAAAATTACGCGGAATCACTAAAATTATAGGATAATCGTCGACAAATTCAACGATTTAAATTAAAACATTTGCCCGTTGTCATTCAGTCAATTTAGGTTTTAGATCCATGGTTAAGATATCTAAATTATTAGAAAAAATTTGGTCTATACGAATTTGGTATTGAAAACACCTGTTGCTAATTGAAAAAAAATGTAAGTCATATTGCGCATGCGCGCACTATATAAGACATAAACATTTGAAGATCATCAAAAAATGTGTATTTAGGTATTCCATATCTCTTCCCGAAAACCCCATAACAATCTGAGCTCACAGGACTGGCTAGAAATATTTCGTGTTATCTTTAAAAGGAAACACGCTGTATTATAATATAATATGTGTATACATATACGTATTATTTTGGGTGTCTTCAAAATACTTAATAGTTAATAGTGACCAATAATATACAATGACTTATGTATTTTATCAATAAATTTTAATGATTGAATTTTTTAAATATGTATAATTTTTAAAATATTTTAGGTTTTATTTTACAATTTAAAGACATTTGATTTTTAGTTGGTTTTTTTTGTGTGTACTAATAAGTAATAATTTCTTGTTTCTTTGTGAACATTTTTGAATATAATTGCAAGGAAGAAATTGGACATTTTTAGGTTCTGGCACGCCAAATTCAGAATTTTGAACAATAAGTAATAGAAAATTAATAACCATTAAAAAATTGAATGCATAATAGTCAGTGTGCAAGAGAACAATTAATACTTGAAATTTCCAGTGTTGCCTCCTAAAGTAGTGTTTCCTTAATGGGCTACTCATTTGAATTCAAAATTTTTGATTCAAAATTATATTTTCTTTTGATTAAATTTGAGAAATATTTAGTAAATAATTAAAAAAGCTTAAAAAGCTCGTACGATGTTTCAATATATGTTCTAAAAATTAATTAAACGAAGATGTCAAAAAATGGAAAATATCGATAAATGCAAATAAAAGTTTTATTTTTGAAATACTTATCTTGTTATGATATCTTTTATCTATAATCTAATTTCAAGATTAGAATACTTGAAAACTGCAGATTTCAAATTTCAAATAACATTTTTAAGTACTCATCAAAATTATATTAATTAAGTACTAATATGTAATTTTAATTCTAAATTTTTTAACTCATTTTATTTGTTTTATGTTACCTGTTTTATTTCATTATTTGTATCTTATAAGATTTTAAAATGTAATACACAAGGTTCTTTATACACAATTTTTTTAACCCATATTAAAAAAATCTATCGGAAAGTCAAATTAATTTTTCATGTTGAAGTTCAAATGTTTTTAACCATGGCATATTCATCATTAAAATAACTATTTTTTCTGAAATAATTGTTGATATTTTGTTATTAAAAAGCCGTAGATACTTGAAATTTTCAATATTTTATATTATATATTATCTAATATCTTTCTCTGTATCATAATAATTTCAATTATTTTTAACCATTAATAATTTATTCAAAATTGTAAATATTAAAAATTTATCCGGTCAATGCATAGGAAATACTTTTCTTTATAAAATATATAATAGGTGCTTTTGCACTAAATTGAACCAGAGAGTCGTAATCGTGGAAATACGGAGTACCTATCTTTGTTCCTATATTATGTGGGAGATAGACAGAGAAAACAAATGCTGGTGTAGCGGCCCCTTAAGAGGGCGCTATAATATACTCTCACGTATGTTGTCTTCGTCTTACAAATATACATCATAGCAAATTTGCGTTTAGTACAGCCAATTGTGTGTTGTTAGCTTTAATATAAGAGTGAATTGACCTATTATCAAAATTAAATAAAAACATTATCCCGTTGGCTTTTTTTTTCAATATTTTAATTTTTACGTTAGAAACGATGCATTTTTAACTTGTAAATGTAATATTTACAATATACCTACTCACATTTTTCTTAAAAATTGTACACACAATTGGTTCTAATAGATGCAAATTAGATGTAATGATGTTAGTTAGACGAAATACGAATGCAATACGACAACACATGACGTGAGGGTAGCGTCTTCAACAAGATAGTAGGAACGAGTGTACAAATTGCCTAAATGTTACCCCTTATTAAATAGTTGCGAAGCTTCTTTTATAAACACATTTAATTTGATTTTTAGTTATTTGAATGTTACAGTATAAACTATAAGTTAAACGTTAAAATATAGTTTAGGCATTAGACCACCAAGTATAGAGTAATAAGTAATAAACTAATAACAAATACAAATATACTATATCATTGATGATTTTAATTATACTATAAATAATTAATCAATGGTATAATAAGTATACCTACGTAACAAGATATTAACATCTACAATACTTACATAAAGTACATAACGTTTTTTATACAATGAAAACATGGATTAAGTTATATTTTACCCATATTAAATATACGAGACCTGACTAGGTCGACTATATTATTATTTATTATTTATAGGTAGATAACTAATAACAATATTAACATAAAAAGTATTAACTTACCGTTAAATTGTATAAATCTATATTCTATAAATCCTCATTCGGTCAAAACATTTTTTGTGAAACTTTCCATTAAAATAATTCGAAAAACAACTATAATAAAGTCCATTGACTAATTGCATAATAGAATACACATTTGTCTCAATGTCTAAAGTATTTAAGTATTTATATGCAATGATATTAATCAATAATGATTAATGTTAATCAAAGTTTATTCCTACTTGATATCTACAATTAAACTATATGAGTATAACGACTACCCGTAACTTCCTATTAAAATATTTAATAATACATAATTATGTAAAGTATATACATTATAGGTACAGCCGGTACTCGGTGGAATTTAATATGAATTTTGGAGTGATTACAAAAACAACTATATATTTTTTGATTTTATAACATCTGCAGGTTGGATTAGATTATTACAATTTAATTCAACTCACCGTTAAGTTAGAAAGTTATTGTGAATTAGAATAGGACTAAAAATATTTTAAAAGTATCTTTTTAACTTAACTGTAACTATGTAGTTATATACCATAACCTTTTGGTTATGAAAGGTAATAACTCCAATAACAGTTTAATTGTTTGAGTGTCGTACAGTATTACAGAAAGTTACTCTGAAATCTGAATAGTACATGCAGCATATCCCAAAAGTCATGCATCACCCTTAGTACCTATCTCCATGAAAAATCAATATATTTAAATGCGGTTTTTTTTACAGCAATAACTAATAAGTATAGAATTCTGATTGAATGGTATTTAAAATTAAAATTTTTTTTATGCAATTAAGCTTTTTAAATTTTTAAGATAGCCATTTTGCTGATCATATTTTTTTAATGCAGTTCAAAACATAAACAAAAAAATATTAAAATCGAATAAGAATTGACCAAGTTACAGCCAGTTATGTTTTTGAATTTCTAAGAATAATATAGTTATGTTGCTTAAGAAATCACAAATTGCATGATTTAATCAATTTCGATTGGAACGCTGATATTTGTATGACAATCTGTAAATATCTAATTATTAGTGAAGCTTTCAGTTGAGATTAAAATATTTCAATTTGTATATCATAATAGTACAAAAAAAAAAAATTAACTGTTTCACATTTATTCAATAATAATAAAATATCTATTTCAGCCATATTTAAATATATTCATTTTCCACGGAGATACTATAAGGGTAAGGTGTGACTTTTGGGACAAACTGTATATTAAATTATAATTCTTATAGGAAAAACTCTCTCTGGTTAAATTTTGATAAATATTTTTTTGTTTTGAAAGAAAGAGGTGTATTGAACTTTGATTTAAAAATTATATTTCTTAATTCTATAACAAAAGTTTTAATTTCGCCAATTTTTTCGAGTTTTTAATTCTTTTTTCGTTTTTAGTAAAGTAATTAAAAATTGAAGCCCAATGCGCACTATACACATTTTTTTTCTAAAAAAAAAAAAAATATCAGAAATATTAAAATCAGAACAGTCTACGAGGCATAAGAGTTTTTCCAGTATTTGTGTTTTTAGCATATAAAATCACGATTGTAATTTTTCTGTTTAATTGTTTTGTGATACACGTTGACATGTGCCTGCGCGTACGTAGATTGTCTAGCGATCTGCGCAATTTTATTTTCACTCATACCAATAATAATTTACATTAAATAAAGGTACCGGGTGGTAGCAACGAGTGTACAAAATTGCCTATGAAATATTCACGAGCAAGCCCCTTGAAATTTTTGAAATTCAAACTTTTATCATACGGTTTAAAAAAATAATTTTGAAATTTTTAAGTCCATTGCGCCTTGTAAGATGTATTTTTCTTTCAATAATAATAATAAAAACATATATTAAATTAAATCGTCACACTGTACGAGAGGTGAGTTTTTCCTATAATAAGGTATGTTTTTGAGCAAAAATAAGGTCACGCACAGGCTTCTACAACGAAATGTAAACTTTTTATATTTTAGAATTTTAGATGTACTTTTAGAAATTATAATCCATGAAAGTTAATACATTTTTAAGCATCAATTCAAATAATTAGCCTTGTGAAAATTGTGCGTATAAGTGTAGCATACAATTTTCATGTTTTTAATTTGGCTTTCACGATTTGTTTTTGAACATCTCTACAAGAACACATTTTTATGTGTAAACTACTATTGTACCTACTTAATTTACGTTATGAGCCGCAGGTCTTAAATTTATTTTTACTGCGTGATAATACTTTTACCATTTCATCAACCTACGTGAAAAAGACGTATTTCCATTTTATTTTTATTTTTTATCAACACAACACTCAGAAGTGGCATAATCTCCGACTAATCTATCTTTATTTATTTTACGTTTATTGAATGGCAAGGCTATGGGTTAACCGAAGACGCTTCGACACTCCCAGAATTCTAAAACATGACGTTAACGTATTAACTATTTACTACACTATATAGTATATATATTTACTATAATATATTACATTGTAATTTGTATGTATTTGGTCGCTGAAAAAGTCTTGAGTGTTGCTTACTCACCTAGGCACCAGCATACTAAACTTATGAGAGATCTTACTCAAACCTC
This sequence comes from Rhopalosiphum padi, assembly GCF_020882245.1. NCBI lineage: Eukaryota > Metazoa > Arthropoda > Insecta > Hemiptera > Aphididae > Rhopalosiphum > Rhopalosiphum padi. The sequence continues at coordinate 45,839,657 of NC_083599.1, forward strand.
CAGTTTATAATTAATTATTATCAGCACTCTCCCCTCCTTCCTAAGTAAAATCCTGGTTACGCCAGTGTGTTTATATATGTATCATAATTATTAATTACTGTAAGGTAATATGTCTACATGTCACAAATCACAATATTATAATTTTTAAATTTAATGAATATTGTATAAAAGTACCCGGCTAATAAGCCATTGTAGATATATTTATATAATATTATATTATACACCAGGGGTGGGCAACTGGCGGTCCATGCATCATACAATTTCAAAGTCAATCGTCTATACTCTATTCTACGTCTATGCTAAATAAAAATGTATATTTTGAATGACCTTTTTTTTGTTGCTCTCTTACTCTGGCCCGCTAAATTTTAATTTTCTAAAAAATGGCCCTCTTATAACTTTCAGTTGCCCATCCCTGTTAAACACAATAATAATATAATCGTAGTTTTTCGATGATAGGAACCTATATAGAAATAAGAAATGAGGACTAATGAAAAATTAAAATCAATAAGAAAATATAAGACAATATAATATTTATATAGACTATATTATTTACTCATATATGTAATATGTATATAAAATGTATAACCGAACAAATAAAAATAAAAAAAAACAATTGGTTAGGTACCTGTTAATATACATATTGTATTTTCAAAGTTTTATAATTTCAATTTTATACAGTATATTTACAATATACACATTTTTCACATTATATAGGTACCCAGATAATATTACATTTTCAATTTTGTGCGGTCAACTTATAAAAACAAAAAAAAATTGTTTCGTTGTTACACGATTTAAACCCATCGACATTATGAAAGTCCACTGTTCTCCCGAACGAGAGAACCACACAATACACCGTACATGGTGTACTTTGGCATAAGGCGGTATCACGGAGCAAACCATTTTCAGCTTCAAGCACATTTCGCCACCTTAAACTTATGCTCTACCGCTGTGGCCATTGTGGGTATAGAGGTATCATGTAGGTAACGGTAAACCTCACCACTGCAGCTGTCTATAATATACGCAATACACCTATCGTTTTCGCGATCTTTCACGGTTCCGGCGACCCGCGGCGTACGCGCTTTCGCGACGTCCGAACGGCCGATGACTTCAGACGACAGACATATTATTATGATCCCAACATCAGACCTCATGCCATATTATGTATCGGTCGCGATATTAATACGGTTTCATGACCCGACCGAAGGGGTCGGTCGGTGGGTAGGGAGGATAGAAGGTTTCGAGGGCGAGCGCGACTTCGAGCAGGCGATGTCCGTGATGCGGCTCTTCTGTGTGCACAATGTTCTGTGCAGTAATATTAAGGGAATAGTAGAATTCAGTCATCACTATACGGAAAACAAAAACAAAAAACAAAATGTTAATTTTATTTTATCTTTACAGAGTTCAATATTATATCAAGCGTACAAGCTTAAGGTTTTATTAGCCCATATATTATATATAATACAGGCACATCGTATATTGTTATAATATTGTCATTGTTAGTATATATTATATCTATATATATATATATATATATATAGGGATATAATATTTTAGAGAACCATTTTCAGTGGCTATCGGTTTGCAGGGTATTTGGGTCATTATAATGTATATACTTATTACTGCGTTTTATTTCGTCGAACTCAAACGGTATTGGTAAATTATTGCCGAGGTGGGGTCACGTACTCGCATGGCATTTACATATAAAATGTATTACCAGTATACCATACGATATACATATTATTCTTCGTATAATGTTTTCTTCTTTTCGTCGTTGCCCGAAATACGCAACAAAAGTTCGGATACTTTACTATTGCAGTCCTATTATATGTATGGGTATACAACCTTTGTACACTTATTTTTTTAAATTTTCATACAGTTGCGCACAAATTGCTCAAAATTAATTGCTCAAAAACACTAAAATTATTCCTATACAAAATAAAGTGTGCTTGATTTAAGTCAAAGGACCGCTGAGATAGTAACTACCTATAGTCAACCGTTTGTTCTATCCACAAAATGTTTTTTTGAAAAAACATAAAACACGACCATTTCAAATCAATAGTTTTATCACTAAGATAACACTAAGATCCAAATTTGTAAATCTATACGAACAAATGCAAAAGAAATAATCAATATGGCAAACGAATTACTTCAAAAGTTTCCACATTTTTTTTCTTACAACCAAACGGGTTTTTTCAATTCATTCTAAAACGGGAATGCAAAACGTTTTAAACATTATGCAAATTAATCACGTCTATTCGTTTTCTACATACAATTTACGTAGAACAGTACAAGTGTACACTGTACATACGTATTTATCCATTTCTTTTGGTGGAAAAATACGTTTAATAGAAAATAAATAACGAAAATTCAATACTAACAACAACGATCACCGACCAATAATTTACTACCTTTATAAATATTATATTATGTATTAATTACCTATGTATAGAAAAAAATATTAATGCTAATAATATTATAGAAATATTGTATAATATAAATAAGCCATTGGCAGTATAAAGTAAAATAGGAACATACTTATTTTAAGGTATAAAAATGTGTGGAACTTTTGACTTCACAATGTAAATGGATATTTCAAATGTATTTAATATTAAAATGTAACCGATTCTTGTAAATTAGATATAAACATAAGTTGATCCTTAATAAGGTACATATAGTTACTATACCTAACGCATATCTATATTTCTAATTATTACTTTTAAGAATAAGAATTATTCTAAAAAAAGAAGGTAACGAAAAATAATATTTGAAACTGACTAGTAATAGCTAATAAAAAGAACCTAAGGATTGGGGATGGGGTTATAATTCCACATTTTTGGTGTAGTAATTTTTCCATAATTATAATTTATAAGCTGATTAATAACGCTGCGTTGACTTCTACATCAACTTCACTTGGTAATCGATGAAAAAATAATATTATTAATAATGTATAAATGTATATATTTTTATAAAAATGTATATTATTAAAATAACTTAAAAAGTACAACGTAAAAATGTAAAAATTACCTACAAACTAAATAATATTGTTTACTTAATGTTAAGACAATAATAATAATTTAATGATAATAATAAAATAATAATAATAATAATAATAATAATAAAAATAATAATAATAATAATAATACAATTAATACAGTTAGGATGTGTATAAGAATAAGTTTAAATGTATCACAGGCTTATGTTTATAGTATTACATATAAATATATAATATTATACTTAAGTATTTAATACTATAGAAAAAAATATTGAATTCCTTTCCCAATTTAAAAAAAAATGTTTAATACTATATAGACTATAATCGTACTTAAATAATAACCATATAATTTAACATAATAATATATATAAATAATTTATTTTCCATCCACTGAGGTAAAAAAAAATACTTTAGGATATCACTACCCGAACCGAAAGTGATTTTTTTTAAATACTACACAATTACTCTACACAAATCTATTCGTCAATAAATTTAAAAACAACTATATATAATTTTATTTACACGTTGTTATTATTATATCATAACATATATAATTTTTTAATGAGAGCCCATATACCACAAGCAGTGCCATTAATCGTTAGACCTTTATATCTATGTATTATTGGTCTTTTGGTTATATACCCTTTGAGATGGGACCTTTCGAGGTCCTCTCCGATTTATAATCTATGATTTCACGAGCCCCGTTGGTACCGTCACCATTCAGCATCGCACCAGACCACCAAGACGATATTTTAGAAGACTTTGGCATGAGGTAATTTTATTATATATATATATATATATATACAGGTTTCTTTTCGTTTTTAATGAAATCTGTGCAACTATAGGAATTCTGCCATCAGAAGATAAAAAAATTAAATATTGTAACGAGTATTACTATTCCTCATACTCAGCATATTAGCAACAAGTGCCCTATACTTAAGGAGTAATGTACGATGTTGATAGACGGCACTCGTTACAATATGTACAGGTATAAATCTGTTCGATAATTGTTTTAGAGGAAATTTATGCAGAAATCTCAAAAATTATATAAACTATGTGCATTAACCGTAATACAGAGTTGACCTTCCGAAATACTGAATACCGACTAGGTACTTTGCGGTAAAGTTTTTAAAAATAAAATCATTTCAAGTAACGAAAATTTCAAAACACTGATGTTCGGTTAGGTCTAATACTGAATGACAACTATCGTTGATTATAAAAGTATATAAAAAATATTTAAAAAAATAACAATTGCCTAAATCGCCCGTTGTAGTAAAATAATTATGATGATTACGTAAATGTAGGCACAGCTAGGTACCTTTGATGAACAATCATAATTACTGTTAATTAATAATAATACAAATCACAATATTGATCCGTTTCACCTTTGTACCTAAAAATTATTACTTAAAATTTACATTATAAACTAAGCATAATATACATACACGTGTATGTTATTTATAAATATGTGAGTGCGCATGTGTGAGTGTGTCAAATAAATATTACTTAAATCTAAAATTAAATCTACATTTAACATTATAGTAATGATTATTTACAAAATCCAAACAACACAATATTATACAATATAATATCAACATTTCTTTTAGAAAACAACAATATCAACGACTGAACGACGTGTCGAGCACTCGAGCCTGACGTACATAAACTCTCATTCAAAAACTTTCAACACACTTCCAATAAATATTTAAAAGGACTGCACGTAGGTGGTACCTAATAGTTCCATCACGTTTTTTTTTTAAATCAAAATATCGCCGATACTAATATCTCTATCCATAATTATATCTATCTCTTTGAAATGCTGTATGAACAAATAAAATGAATCTCTTTGAATAGGTAATAATAAGTTATAATAATCACTGGTGAAACGAATGTCACAACTACTGTAAACTATTATACCGAATAATATGACTTCTACGCAGTGCATTTTTAAGGAATTTTTACTGGGTGATAAAAAAAAAAATGATGATTCTCAAAATAAATAGTCAAAATAATAGTGTTTTAGAATTATTTCATGCTCGCACAGTCTTTAAAAATAAAGACAACTAGGTGACAAAATATTTCCACTGATGGGCGACATTTGTATCGCCTAATTTACTAGTTTAAACAATGCACTACTTCACTGACTGTCCCGACTATTATGTAGGTGCTTATTTAGTTCTTAAAATCATATATATATAAATATATGACCATTTCAAATTTTTTTATAACGTGAACTTTTTCTCCCAAGCACTCTTATGGAAATTGACGAATATTCATTTATTTGTTTAACGCCCGAAAGCTCAAAGTATCACAAACTTATAAGTTGTAACCACGGTCTCGTGGATTGAACCGTCAAGCTAGGTACATAATAATATTGACAACGAATAAATATATAAGTGGAACGCGTAAAATGTATTCAGACTATAATATGTAATTGTTTGTACTTAATGATTTATTTAGAACTTAAATTATCGAGTGCAATCAATTAATAAATATTGAATGTTTCAATCGATTTAAAATTTTTACCAATATTTTGGGCTTTTTAGAACATTTTATTTTGCCAGAGGAAATAAGTGAAAATTAGTTTAGTTACAATTATCTTTTTCAAATGCAAGAATACGAGTATTATGTGATCTGTAATTAGATAAGTACGTTAATATTTCCAATGAGGCCACAAGGAAAAACTATTTGGTTAAAGATTGAACCACTCTGCCGACCAAAACTCGAAGAATCGGTGCATTCCTACTACTAAACGGCCTCCAATGCGATTTATGATTCTCTGTATATACGGCGGCGACAGCATTGACACCGATGATCAAGAACTGCCATAGATGATTGTCAACCAACGACAGAACACATAGCGTTAGCTTGGAGGATTTTTAGGAAACAATTTCAATAGTAGAATAATTTTAGTTGTGAATGTTGATGATTGACCATTGTATTATTATAATAATATTAGAAAATATTTTTTTATGACTAAGAATACATGTAAATCGGGACCAGCCTGTTAAGTCCAATAGGCAATTGAGTCAATTAACTGTGAGTCTAATAAGCGTCAACTATTGTATTATGAACATAATAAATAGTTCGTCTTGAATCCACAAATTAAAAATGTAAAAAATTGTATATTTTTTTTGAGAAAAAGTGAAAAATGCATTGTAATATTATAGACAGTATCGTTTAGGACAATACTGAATGATAAGCATACTTCTTAATAATGCTGAAATCGTTTTTATCTTATTTTGAACGAAAAAACTATTTAATCTATAAAACCTTAGCAATAAATCGGTCACAATTATACGAATTGGATTCGTAAGCTTATACTTCGACTGCAGTATTAAGTACATAATTTTAATTCACTAAATTACCATCACCTCATGTAGGTGGATATTAGGAAGGACTTAACTGGGGAGTGGGTCTAAGCCCCCTAGAATCGATTGAAACCATTTATAAAGTCCAAAGAATTGAAGCTTCTTCGTAGTTCCATGTTAATTATAAATTTCAAGCCATCCATGATGTAATCAAATATCCACCCATGCACTTATAGAATACATTTTTATGAAATATTGAATAATTGGTTAGTAATTTTTCCGAGAATTGCACAACTATCTACGTTTAACATTGCTTAAAAATATCGCAAAGCATACAATTGTTAAAGCAAAGTGACTTCAATGACCATTAATTAATAATTAATATTGACAGAATTCGCTTAAAAACCTCTAAAATTAATTTAAAATTATTTTTTGTAATTAATTTATTCTTTATGTAAATTATTACGGATTAAAATTAAGAAAACATTTTAAAATACAATTTAACTTTCTAACGTTTACGACTGAAAAATTAAGTATTGGATGCTCAATTTCTTTCTACAGAAATAATTTTTTATTCGAACATAATCAAAAAAATCGCGTTTATACCGATCAATATAATTCACACGACAATTTTTATCTGGCTAATCTTAAGTTCAATATTTTTTTTTAAACGAGAAAATATTAAATATTAAAGTTATGATAGTGTTTTCTGAAAATCAGGACTAACAAGTATCTTTGTTCTCTACATCGATTATAACATACTTATGGATTTGGTGTTTTAGATAACAAATGAGTTTTCATGCATTTATGCTTTTAATTAAAAAAATTTAATTGAACGATAATAATTTTATCTTTAAAAATATAATTTATTACGGAATTGTAATCTTTATAAAATACGTAAAATTGTTTAATAATAACAGAATAGTTGTACAAAAGTACTTCTAGTATTGTTATTATTAATCAATTTGTATTTTAAATTAAATACCTGCAATAAATTGTTATAGGCTTATCAAAAAACCCCATATCCATCAAGCAGCGCTAAAAATCGAAAAAAGTACAGATCTTAACATAAAGTTGGTGCGGATTTTCGAAAATTTTAGAGCTAAAAATCATACATATTGATCGGCCAATCAATAAAGGATTGCTTCGTTACTTAAAATACAAAAAAAATAGATCGGTAAAATGGGTTTTAAATTATAAAATAAAATGATTTTGCCATTGAGACGTGACAAAATGGTAAGAGATATTTAAGCGGTGATATTTTGTCGTATTTTCTAACTTTAAATTATTTTCTTATTTTTTTTTTTTTTTTTTTTTTTAAGTCAAATGACAATGATACAGCATAAATTGTTATTAAAAAAATTAAGTTCTACGTAGTGTAAGTAATTAAAAATATTTGTTAAAATAGATTAACATTTTGGTCAGTCTAGCAATATGATTGCAATCAGCCCAATATTAGGTGCGTACTTGAAGCAACATGTTGGCAAAGTTTGAGTTTGTGAACTTGAAGTGTCTCTTGTCATAGAACTTGAGCAGCGCCGGGCTGTATGGATGTTTTTCTTTGAGATGAATGTAGTGAACTTCGGGTTCGTTGGTGGTGTGTCCGCATTCTTCGCAAACGTACATCTATAATGAAAAACGTATACGTTAAATACCGTAAATATTATGACAATTATTCCACTGAGACTATATGACTGGCATAAATGCATAATAATATAATATTATTATGGCAGTTGTGCCAAGAATGTACGTACCTTTGTTCTTCTTTCTTTGTAAGCATACTGATGATGTACTCCGTGAACTTTCAAACAGTGAGATTCGAGTGAACAACGTTGGGTAAACGATTTCTCACACAGATTGCACTTGTAAGGCCGGACACCTGTCGATAGAAAACACGTATTAAATCATGTGGTTACTGTTGGCTTTTTGAAACAAAAATAAACTAAACAAATTTGAGAGATTTTTCCATTTTTGAATCGATTTTGTTTATATTACTATGTAAATAATTTACATATTCAACCAGCCCTACAGTCCACACCATGTAATTTTAAAAAAAAGTCAAAGATAATTGTAAAGCTCTAGGTGGCTATTAGCTGATATTAAAAATAATATTATCGTCGATCTTAAATTATAATTGAAATATAATATTGTGTTATTAACAATAACATATAAATTAAAAGAATATTATCTTATATTCTTGTATTTAAAAAAAAATAAACACGAAACTATGACGCGGTAGTATAGTAGTAAGTATCCCCGCCTGTCACGCGGGAGACCGGGGTTCGATTCCCCGCCGGGGAGCCATTTGACGTGACCACACGTGATGTGGCCGGTCATAGGAGAGATATCGAGAATTAAGTTGAAAAAATTATGCACGGTACGGGATTTGAACCCGCGACCCACGAGACTGGGGTGACAGTCTCGTAACAATGAGCCACCGTGGTCTTATCAGCTTAATCTCGATATTCTCCTATCTGGGCCAGAGTGGCAGTGTGTACGGCTGAGGAGAAGCGCAGGCGCTAGGGCCGTGTCAACTAACTAGTTATGTGAGTAATCTTTATTTGTTTTTCAATTTAAAAATAAAATATTGATAGTATATTTTATAAAATTACAATGTACATACCTGTATGTGTTCTAGTGTGTCGTTTCAAGTCGAACGTGTCGTTGAAACCCTTTCCGCAGAACGTACATAGGTATCGTTTAACGTCACTGTGACATTTCATGTGTCTGTTTAACAAACGTTGTAGGTTGAAAGTCTTGGAACACAGGTTACAACAGAACTTTGAACCGTTTTTTGTTGTTTCGACTGGTTCGGGAGTAGTATTTACTGATACAATAGTCGCCGGAGCTACTGAAGTATTGTTCCTCTCTGGCTCTGGTGTTCTAATTAGCATTGATGGTGGCGGCGGTGGTAGAGTGTCGTGATTAGCTAATGGGTTCTTAATGCCATGGCCACCGTTAACGAACTCGAATGGCAAGTCATTTGGAAGGCCGAGCTGTAAATAATAATTAGAGATTAGTACACACAATGGGTCCTGGGTGGTTTTGGGGAATAAAGAAATATATCAAAGAACAATATGTACTTTTGCCATCGATTTACTGGTGAAAGAAGTATATTTTGGTTTCCCTACGGGTGGGGTGGTCTTTCTCACCCTATGTTGCAGTACTCTGACATCCAAAGCGGAGTTACTGGAATCTTTGCCATTTTGAGGCGGTGGCGTAAGTGATGACATTGTACCATCCATACTAACACTAGCAGGTGACGGAGCCGACATGCTGGTATTTGAGTCCATTTCTAGTGACGATAAACCCGGTGACAACATCATCTGTCCACAAGCCTAAAACAGTTAAAGGTTATAACGAATTGATTAAATTATATGTGATCAGGGAAGTTTGACTAATGTTAGACTTACGTCCACGTTTTGTGGTTGTTGTAATTGCACTTGTATTTGTAACTGTTGAAGTTGTTGGTTGGAGTCTTCAAAACTGCTTTGTGATAATCTATCCTTTGATATATCATAACTTCCGTAGTTATTTCTGCATGGTACTGGTTGCCCATTATTGTTATTGTTCACCTGCTGTAGATAATTACGTTTCTCCGATTGTGATTCAGAAAATCCGTTCCTATGTTCATTGAACATATGTAGAGGCTGCTCGACGAGTGAAGGAGGAATGCACTCTTGAGGCTGAAAAAAAAATTAAAATATTGATCGTCATGTACAAAATTTCATTATTAAATATTATTAATCATAATACAATGTAAGTTAGGTTGCACATGATGCATGCATCTCATTTAAAAATCAAAACCATATTTTTTATATTTACCTCTTTGAAGAACAATTCGGCAGCGTCATTAAGGCTGTCCAGGAAGTCAGGATCGGTGGGACCAGCAAATGTAAGAGTAGCAGTGAATTGCAAAGGATCGTTGGATGTACCATTTTCAGAATCAGCCATCAATGTGTCGAAACCGTTAGTTTCTTTTACGTAGCTTGATAGATCTTCGCAATCGTCCTCTTTAATATCTATGCCAAGCGAAGAGGCATTTTGTAACATAGAATATTGTTTCGGTGGACCTTCCAGGCCAATTGAGAAAGGACCACCACCACCAGCCACAGGATTTTGACCCGTGTCGTTGTTATTGAAACACAATTGTTCGTTCATCATCAAATGATATTGATTGTTGTACTGAGCAGAGTAGCAATTACCACCAGACTTTATGAGGCTCTCATGGAAGGGCGGCAGCGACACAGGACTGTTTGGCCCTCCGAAATGTTTGCCGTTGCCGCCAGGATTCATGCCTCCACCGCCTGGGGCCATGCCACCTCCGCCACCGCCACTACCCAAGAGGCCGGTGGGACCACCACCTCCACCACCGCCGAGTGTGTACGAATGCAATGACGAACCACGGTTTGAACCAGAGTTGGTACCACCACTGTTTGTACCTCCCCCGCCGCCACCCCCTTGTTGACCACCACTGCTCCTTCCACGGCCGGCAGCAGCAGTAATGATACCATTGGGTGCCGAAACTAACTGTCCTCGTAATGTAATTGTAAATTTGTTCTTGATGGCTCGAACAATGTCCAAGTCCAAATCTGCTTCCTTTTTGGGCACATGATAATCGATCGGTGCATCTTGTTCTGGTTCTTGAACAGTACTCTGAGATTGTGTTAACGGTCTTTTCGGGCAGACGGGAGGTGATTTTACGGCTGCCGGTGTTCTTTGTATGACGGACACCTGATGACATTTTGGTGCTGGCGGCGGCGGTGGTGGTGGCAATTTCGGTTCAGCCTCCGGGCTAGGCACAGCTTCCTCTTCGACTTTGATAGTTGGTGGTTCGCATTGACGGTGCGTTACCTGCAAACTATCTTTACTACCGTATGGTATATTATCTCCATCCGACGTGGATATGAATCGCCGTTTTGGCGGTGGGTTCCAATCGGGTGACGGTGGACATACGATCGGCGTAGTAGGCTCAATAGGCACTGTCGGACTAACTCGGTGTTTTGGAGATTCAGTTCTATTTCGCGATTCTCGTTCAAAACAATCAACTCGGTCGACCTTTTCATCTTCATCCTGCAGTGAATCTTTTTTGGGGACACTTTTCTCTGTAAAACATAAATATAAATTAGTTTAAATATACAATACAGCACTGTAAGGCACAACTTGGCTAACCAAATTTGAATCGATTGTCATTCGTGTGATAGGTTTGTTAATAAAAACACCTGTATACCGTATCATATTCAAGGTCCCTTTAAACATCATAAACTTATACGTAACGCGCGACGCCCCGAACCCTTTAACCCACTGCCAGACTGTTGTTTGTCTCTAGTCCAAGGATAATTGTTTTATACTGTACCAACACAGCAACAAGGTCGCGATTACCCCAAAATCAACAACCACAACGCGTGTTAGGCATAAAAGGGTTACCGACAAACCCCTTATTGACTACAATAAAACCATAATTCACATCGCCGTTGTAACAGTATTTGACCAGGTCTTTGTGTAGTCAGACAGGACAAACAAAACGGGACAAATAAAAGGAACAACACGCGACGTCCAAGGTCGGATTTTATTATTGTTCAACAGTCGACACCCAGACTCATTACATTTAATGGTTACAGATAACAATCCTTGCGTTTGACAATAGGGTAAAAAACGTGTTGTCGAACATAATGTTTGTGGTATTTTTAAACCACGTCGTAACACATAAATATTATTATCGTGTTTAATGCAATGTGCCGCAGTTTTCATATCGGACCGAAAGTTTTTACACACGTCAAAGTCTTGTGAACTTTCGTGATACTCCGCCGTGGCCCCTGCATAGACGAACCACGATAGAAGTAGGACATGGAGTATAAAATAAACACACAGTATAATATAATAATAATACGATAGTCGGGACCTGGTTTGGCCGCGTCACGAGTACCGGACGAACGGTTCTAACCGGATTGTCGAGAAATAAGGCTGCGTTCACGACGCAGTATTTCAATATCGAAACTCTCAAATGTACAGGTAATACAATATACCTGATGCCTATGAAAACATAATATATTATAATCATCGATTCGAATCGGCGTCGTTCACTTAGACGCGTTTCACGTGAAAACTCTATAATATATAATGAAGTATTCTGGGTCATCTACGAGTGCGTATATATTATATTGATATATGTATATAAACGCATTCTCTATGCCGTTCCGGTGTAAAAGTATTGGGTACGGAAGGAAAACGGAAAAAAACCATCCAACCAGCTACCGCGGCCGACCGTAACGATCAATGTCGTTGCACTCAGCCGTCGCCTGCACAGAAAACACTATAATACAACAGTCATATTATATATATATATTAATAATATAGCTGTGTCCGACCCGCAACATTTACCTCGGAGATTATTCACCGTAATGGTGACGGTCGTGTTTTTTTTTTTTTTTTTTTTTAATTCAACTCACCTGAAAGAGCAAAAAGCGTACAATTTTCAGCGGTAACCAATTAAATCGGATTTTTGCGGCCATTGAATTTCGTTACGTTTACAACAATATTATAATATATACATATATATCGCAGGTAAGTACGGCAGGCATCACACCCGCCGCAGTTCACCGCTTTTTCACGACTATATATATATATAAATATCCGAATCAATGCCGCCGACGATGCGCGTGGCTTGTGTGAACAAATCTTAGAGCGTGACTGGCAAAACTTGTTTTATTTTATTTTTTCATTTTATACACCATCGAAACGTGTACATGTACTTTTATGCGCGCGAGCTCGTGTGTGTGTGTGTAGGAGAGCGAGTTTGTTTGCGTAGCGTGCGTGCGCATGTCTGTGTGTGTGTGTGTGTGTGTGTATACGATCATAATAATATACGCGTACACAATACACGACGCTATTATTATATATATATATATGTATACATACATACATACATACATACATATATATATATAGGTATAACCGTGCGAAATACTTGCTGAATTTCAAATCATTAACCAAGTTCAAGGCAAAGTTCACGTCTGCGCCAGCTACAACATAATGGTCGGTCGTTAAAATCTCCCAAGGACAAAATATCATACTCCGGCGGCGGCGGCGTGCGCGCTGCTGCAGAGAGACGGTGCCGATATGTATGTATATATATATATGTACATATAATATATACGTATATATAAATGTGTATAACGTGAACGCGTGTAATTTAAATTTTATCGCTATTCGAAATCAAACCGCCAGCACCACCGCCAATCGGGACGACACAATCGACGATATATACCTACGTGACTTGAGTGCGAATATTTCGTATAGGTACACGTATATATATATACCTATTATTAGGTATATACGTTTTACGGGACATGTGTGTGCTTGCGTGCGTACGTTATACAACGCGTATTAAAAAATACGCACTATTGTCGGTTGGTGATGGCTTGGTGCTTCCACGACGACGCTATCTGTCGAGAAGCCCGAAAAATATTTTTAAAAAATATACCGACCTTGGACGGATTTTGGCCGCAACCGTACGGTATATTTCACACGACGACGAATGCGGAATAATAATGAATGTGGGTGTTTCTCGCCCGTATAATGTAATGTTAAATATTTTAATATTATTATTGCAATGGTCGCGTAGGTACGCCTATACCGTACAGGTATGTCGCGATTGTATTTATTTTTTTTAAATATATAACGTTTTTGTTTTTCGGTTGGCGTGGGATGGACAGGCGTTAGCCAAGAGAGGGCAACTTAAAATAAAAAAAAAAAACAAAAAACTGTACACGCATTATGCATTACGTTATTATTATTATTATTGTACTACGAAATCATAATGGCGAACGTCACACTCTTCTTCTCTTCCGCCGGGCATAAGCGAGCGGCCGCGCGTATTATAACGGTACCGCCGCCGCCGTCTCAGCACACACACACACACATTGTAATGTATATAATATTGTGAATGCGTACATATTATAATATTATGGTCGGGCGACAAAACGACAAACAGGACGATGTCGTAGGCGCGACGCGTACCTATATACACACAAGTCGTGTGTTTTTTACGGGCCACCGGTAAATGAATACGAAATAATAATATTGTTGATCGACAGCCGTTTTTCGGAGTGTAATATATTTTGTTTGTCTATTGCGTCGAATTACATTGCCACGATAATATTATAATAGGCGCGTATATATAGTAATGTACCTGCATAACGTCATTGTCTCACGGAATGTAAGCGATGCGGTTTCGATAGGACGCGAACGGCTTAAATAATGATGATGTCTTTGGTGTTATTATCTCCGGTACCCTATAGAAGATGTTCAATATATACCTACATATTGCGACGCGTCGGCCGAGAAACTCGATGAGGCGTCACCTCCTCGGGCTCGTCGGACAAACGTCGTACGATGGTCAGATGTACGAAAATCAGAAAAAAAAGCCTTCGATTCCACGATGCGACGTATATAGACGCCGCAGCCCGTCGAACACCACGATGAGTAATAGATATAATATAATTCATAATATTATGCACGGTGCGGAAACCGCTATGTTACAAACATTAAAAACTCGTCCATTGAAATAGACAAATTGTAGTTTTTTTTTTTCTGCCGAGTTGCCCGCGTTTTTTTATGACGCGGAATAATAATAATAATAATAATAATAATACGAAATGCGTCATAAATAACATATAATTATTGTTCGTATTATAAAAATAGTTTTTGGCCGTAAATTGTCAGTGCCATTGTCCTGTCTGCGGTAGCATAATATTATACACACACAATAATATATAACATAAGTAGGTACCTACGTATTATAGTAGACGAATATAACCGCTAGCATTGCCTCCGCCGTAGCGGCGTTTGGCGGGAGGTAGGGTGGGCGGGACCGCCAAAGGACACCGAACGGCGACGGCCTCGGTCGCAACAACGGACGCATATTATAACCGGATAAAGGATTCTGTTATTTATAATGATTTTTTTTTTCGAGAAAAAAAACGTAACCGTCCATAGGTATAGAGAGGCATATATGATATAACGCGTCTCCGACTGTACAATATATATTTAATAATATATACGAGTATAATCGCTCTATTGGCCTGTCCTCGAGACGCCGCCGCGCCGTACCAGTCGCGATGTCGTGTTATAAGTCCGTATATTATTATCGTAGTTATCGCGGTAGACGCGTTAAGCGATCGTTATTTCCCGCGTCCGATCGCGAGCGGATATCACGCCGCAGCATCGGTGGTGTTTCGTTACACTAATTATTTTCTACATATTTTATTTTTTTCACGCATAGGTACCTGCAGCCACAGCTGAGCAGGTGAAAACCGCTTTTCGAATACGTCCGCGAAAAAGTCGACAACGAAATACCGTCGGTCGACGACGCGTATATGACTGCAACAGGTGTGTGATCTAAATCGCGGCTTACGTAATGTTGTGATTTCGGCGATTGGGACCCGATATTATATTATTATATTATATTATGACGCACGCTTGACGAGCCGGTCAAAAGAACTTGACGGTATACATAAAAAAATAAAAATAAATAGTAATAATATGTACGTTATAACGTCGCCGTCGTGGCATTGGTCGGTTCGGCGGTCTCTCTCTCTTTTTCTCAATGTATATACCTATGTATAATAGTCGTGTACAGTCAGGTTTTTGTCCGGCACACCTCGATAGACTTCAAGGTAAAACTCGTTTCAGGTTCATTACGAACCGATGCCACTACAATATTATTATATACAGTAGACCGTCGGCTAACGGCCGCAGAATCTATTATATATATATATATATATATATATATATATTATATGTACATTATATAGAGATCGATGGACAGCGTTTTATATGTATATATATATATATATAAAAAACAGATAAATAAATGTATAATGTACGGTCGCGGGGCGGGGAAACAAAAGAAATCCGCCGGCTATAACAGTGATATTCAGAACGTATATTTTATTCGTCGTGTTCGCTGCGTCTATGACTGTGTACGGTTTGCCGCTCCTCCGAAGCCGCCATCGTTTTTTGCCACATCGTCGGCACGGCAGAAGTTGTTCCGGTAGTGGGGCTAGCGCGTTTCCCGTGTATTTGCGCGCAAGTACGGTCGGACGCGTATAATAATAATATAACATCGTATCGTTATTGTTCAACGGTTTTAAAGTCGATTTCTGCCAAAATCGCCATGTCGATTTAACCCATACGTAGAGTTAACATAATAATGGATAGGCCACGTTTGCATTATAATCAAAATCAGAAGTGTCACGGTTCGAAATGTTCATGAGACTATGAGAGACAGACTACCACTATATACAGCGCACTCACTCCAGTAAGGGGCTAAAATATCATAAATTATATATTTAATATATAATTGATAAGACCCCCTGAAACCTCGAAATACCGTAATGTTCATTCTCACGTGATAAATTCTAATTATCTTATCTATTCTTATTTTGTCTATAGAATCAACGAGGACAACGATTTTAAGTTACCAGCTATTATTATTGCGGCGGTGAGTCATATTATTATTATAGACCACGGTGGTACTGCAACACAACTTTTATTAGAGCTTTTTATCCAGCAAATATGCGGGTTTAGGCGTACACTTGAGTATTTCTGTCACCTGTAGATAATACTATTATAATATTATGCAGGTTACAACATAGAATTATACCATCATCAGTATAATAAATAATAATATATTGGTATCAATGTCCTACGATATTACAATATGTTATTAACTTATGAATTATATATGGTACAGTGTATACAGACTAGATGGGTACGAGTATTTTTATTTTTATTTATTAATTAAACTCGGCCTATGATTTATATTTTGTACACGAAATAAACTTATACGTTTATCGATGGTAACCATTTTTTTACATCATGAAAATTCCTTAAAATGCCCATTGGCTTACTCCCATTATTATTAGATATAAAATCTACGTTTTTAGACCAAACGACTGATGCGATGACATACAGTTCCGTTCGTCGAGGTGAACGGTGTGTGCAAGACCTCGGTATTTGTATATTATGTATTATAATTTATAATATACACCGGCCATCTACGTACAAATCATTAATATAAACGCGTTTGTAGCTCAAGATTAAAATATATTATTTCATTAATGCATATACTGTTTGCGCGTGAAAGCCGAACTCGTCATACTGTTATAACTTTTTTCGCTTCGAAACGTTTGATAATTTGGCAAAAATAAATAAACCATTAAATGGTTTAATAGCTAAAGAACAATTAATTAACTATAGCTGAAACGAAAGTTTGTGTTTAGTTTTTTTCAGTAATTATTATAGCAACACTTTTTACAATTTCCATTACAGTCAATTTTTACGGGAGAAATTTCGACTCAAAACATAAAACAACATACTTATAGGCTCAATATTTTTTTTATAAAGTTCACCGAAAGATTTTGTATTATATTTTTTTCTTGTTCAAGTTAATTGTAATTGATTATGAAATAATACAAAATAGTTAAAATTTATAAAATCATAATTTGATTAAAAAAATGAAATAAAAATCATTTTTAACCCAAACATATAATATGTACAATAACACCGTCCACCATTATAAAACTACCTACTGTTTTATTTATTGAGATTGTAAAGTCCTATCTCATATATAAGTATAAAGTTAACGCATTTAAGTGTACTTTAAACTATCTGTACTTAGGTTTTTACTAATTTAATTGGTTTGCTTCATACATTTTTTTTAACCTCCCACAAAACCTATGTCACAATACATATTTTTGATTTATGTTGAAATATATTCGTGGTGTTGTGCTTATGGAATTAAAAAATAAAAACACGGTGAATGAATTGATAATCATACTGAGATTTACATATGGTAGGTAAGGACCTTTTATCATACTACATGGCTCAAAGGAGGTAGATACAAAACCCAACTTATTTTTATGCTGCTACGCATACAAAAGCAGACTATTAAAGAGACAATACGAAGTCGTTAAAATATGCGCCAACCATTCATCCTTGATAAATTTAGAAAACACCATGAGAACCACTGACAATAGAAACACTGATTTTGGGCACCTGTAACTTAGGCAGTGTTCACTGTTCACCTGTTAAGAATTCGTGGCAGTCACCCTTCGAAGGAATGATATGTAGAGAAAGGGAGTGAGTGAGAAAGAGAGAGCGCGGAGCAAAGAGTGCGTGTATATATAGTGGAAGAGTATAAAGAATGCCGTTGCACCCTCCGAACAATATGATTATAACGTGTATAATATTTCATTTTCTCTTATTTGGTATACGCGAGCGGCAGTAATAAAAAGGGTCCAGAGCCTCCTCCCATTTTATTGTAAGAGCCATTCATGAGATATTTTTTTGGAAAATAATTTCGACGTAAACGTATTCAACAAGCATAATGTAAACGGTCGCAATAAAAAATTATTTATAACCGTTCGAAAATAACATAATATTATATAATATTTTACAGTATTAAATATAACTATAAACCATCAATGGCCGTGCCATTGCCGTGTTTATAAACGAAACGCGCGCAGGTGTATCCCGCGACTTTTAGGCCTATAGCTGACACCGTTGCGCCAACATGCAGTGACCACGGCGCACGTTTCCGGAAGTGTACCGCGCGAATACGTTTCCCCCGCAGCAAGGCCTTACGCGACCATGAAATAATATAATAAATGGCGACGACGAGATAAAACCTCCAAATCTAACACACGTACACTGTTATAATATCGTATTCGGCGCGGTGCGAGTTATGTGAAGGTGGTTGGCAAACCGTTACGTAAAATATAATTTCGATTCAACCTATTCAGACCCGTGGCGTCTGTACATAATTAAGTCGACGTTGACGTTCTTGCAAGAACTGAGAAAAAAAACAATACGCAATTTGTGTTATCTAAATCGTATGCGCGCACACACACACACACACTCACACACCGTTGTTGGGCTTTGCGACCTTGCGCGTAACCAGCAAAATTATTTATAAAAACAATGTCATAATGTTCTATACTGCAGTAGTTGTAAAACATTACTATACTATTATACATATAGTCCCGATGGGACGGCGATTGGTTTCGAGAACGTTTTGCGCTCAATCGTCCGTATACCGCATACCCGGTGCAAAGTTCGATAACACCGAGTTCGAGTTTAGGCGTGGGGCACACGAACATGTATTTTAATAGTACCGTCGCCGTTGTCGTATATATATATATATATAGAGTTGAGGTTTCCGAACAGCGGTTTCCGTGCGAATAAAATAATGTACATCACGATGTACGCGGGACGGAAAAACCGCAGCTGAAGAAAACGGCGGAACAATGGACGACTGCGCGTACGGCCGGTGTATTATAGCAGACGGAGAGAGGTGTATACCTATATAAAACCATGATGGGAAAAATCACGGAGGCGTGTAAAACGAGCGAAAAAACCGAAAGAAGACGAAGAAGACGGAGAGGAAAAAAATCCGAAAGACACGCCACCGCGACTTCGCGACGTCGGTAATTATTGTATATATATATATATACATACTCGGGCAAATTGTCGGAACGCATTGTGCCAGTTTGCTGACCAACCGAGCGTCTTCCAGAACGTTGAACCTGCGCGGTAATGACGACCCGTGAAGCGAAACGAAATTGACCTTGTTTTTTATTCGGTTTTTTTTTCATTATTTTTTAATTCTCATTATTTTCCGTCCGCGTACATTCGCGCGTTCTCGGTGGGAGCTATGTATATATTTTACTATACATAGTATGTACATAACATAGTATCTAGGCACTAAAATATATACATACATACATACATACATACAATATAAATTATACATCGAATCCGTAGCTGTAATTTTTATTTCTCTACCGTTTCACCACGTCACCAGTCGCGCCGCAGGGACCGGGGACCGGAACCATCGCGGAAACCGAAAGCCCCGCGAAAAGTCGTCGTCAGCGAGAACGATCTATGCCGTATAATAGCGAGATGCTGTGCCGGGAGGCGGCGATCTTGTCCCGCGATCAAATTGATGGCGACTGCAGCGGGGTAACGGGAATGCGAGAAAACCGGTTTTGCCGTTGACGAGAAACAGAACACATCGCAGAACCGAGAATAATGATGATGATGATGATGATAATGATTACGATGATTTGATGATAATAATTATTCCCGAGGCGACTGTATAATATTTTATCATTGATAAATTATATAGGTTTAATGCATATTATACACTATACATAGCAATAACTGAAATGCGGAAACGGATATTTTATGTTATTGCATTTGTCTTGTAATATTATATTGAAGTGAGATGTAAACTGTAAATTATCATATTGACTGCATATAGTGTAGTAGAGCATATTATTCAGGGTGAGTAATATGCACTTTTATGAAATACGTTTTTCTTTTTCTATTAAGTTTTCCCGTTTGTTTGAATTAATTATTATATGCGATGATTTTTTTACACGTTCTGTACACGCACTGTACCAAACATAATTCTGTATCGTCCCACAGAGATATTCAAAGAAAGTAAACTGCAACTAATATTATATACTTATATCTAGGGACTGAACAACAGGTTTGTATCTGTAGAAGGAAATTGTTAGTAATTTGCCTAACAACATCTGCTTTAATCCCGTTCCATCCAAAATGCTATAGGCAGCGATTTTATGACACGAATGCGCATTACTGATTTGTAATATGATGTCGCGATATACTTTCTTTTCTTCTTTCCGAAAATAATGATATACACCTGTATCATGTTGTTGCGGTGTTAGCTGTACATCTAATAAGCGATTTTCGAAAACGACGATTATTATTTCCCCGTGGAAACACGACGAAAAAAATATGTAACTTGCCAGATTTTATTATATTAAAATAAGTATTTTTTATTTTTCTAGGCAACATACGTTTTCAGACTTCTTATAAGTAATAATATTTTTTTATATATGCCTATACTAATAGAGCTAAAAAAACACACAGCTTTAGGCATTATTATTTTATGCATTCTATTACTACTTAATAAGCACTTTTGAGAGTTAAATTTACATATTTGATTCTTGGATCGAATTTTCTATAAGTAATATTTAAAATCATATATTTTATTAACTGCTAATAAAAAAGTAAGACATTATAGTATATATTTATTTTAATTATTTTAATTCTTTAAAATTAAAATTTAATATGTTATTAAATTTGTTATTTTAAGTCATCATTATATTCGAAAATTGTTTAACAAATGAAATAGTTTTTACGATATTTTTTGATATTTTAAGAAAGTAAAATTAATCTTATACGGTTCAATGTTTCAAACTAAATGTATCCAAAAACTATTTAAACTTTATTAATTTACTATAATTATTCATGCTTAAACATTTTCAGACATATTAAATCGTATCGGTTAAATAATATAATACTATAAATTATTTGTTTTCCTAAATTTAATTAGTTATTTCATATTTACAAAGAATTTATAAAGAACGGTTATATGTACCTACTACTTATTATATTTCACGTTTTGACTTTTGGCCTCATGTCGCGTCAAGTCGCGACGGCGTTAGGTGATTATTATATTTACAAAGTGTATATAAATGTGAAGGGAAAAAATCCTTGTCATATTTTTGGAACCATACAGGTACACAAAAGAACTAAAAACACAAGGCGTGGCCAAAATCGGGTTACATGAATTGGCAAATATTTTTTTTTGTAAATTTTTTTCACCAGCTCGCATTGTAATCGGTCGCCGCGGGAATGGTCCACGCTTTGAGAATTATTTAAAACGCCCGCGGTGACCGGAGGTTGTATATAAAACCATCAGCCACTATTATTCATACATTATATATAGGGGATAAATAGATAGGCAGGTAGATAGGTACACACTAAAACAAGTGCTTTCGAACAAGTGCACGTCTACTTTCGATGAATAAAACTGAGGTCGAACAAAGATTTATTCATTTTAGGCCCGTAACTCTTAGGATACAATATTAATGATTAATCACAAGACTACCGAATACGATTGCAAGACTCTACAGTCCTCGAACTCTATACATGAAACTATGACTCAATGACACTTCAACCAATTTTAACATTTTAAATAAATTAACCCGAATAAACAATAATACAATACCTATGTAGGTATAACAAGTGATATGATCTGTTGATGACACACCGATGACTGTGTCTGTCACCAAATCGTGATTTATAACCGATGAAGTAAAATAATGCAAGGGGTCGTATTAAGTAAGTCAATTATTGTATAATGGCTTGGATGAAATTGGAGATATTTTATTACATTTGAAGGCAATAACATTTTTGTAAAAAAAATAAGTACAAACTATAATAAAACAATGATGAACCCTATTCAAAGAAACAATAATAATTGTATAATTTTGAAGACATTTTTATAGCTATATTGCGCGCAAATTTTCGTTCGATGAATTCCCAAGATTCGGAATTATTAATAAATACCTACCTACGTTTGGACAATAAAAAAAAATATCAATCGTTATTATAAAAGAATAAGTTGAAAAATTCATAATTTAATTTTAGTCAATAACCGGCATGCTTCTAATTTTATCACAGTTCGAATGCCCTACGTTTATTACAAAATTTAAAATCCCATACCGGGCGTTTAAGTTTCCCTACAGGCGGCGACTGGTCGTACATACCAGCCGTGAGTCAATTTATTAATGTGTTAAAATATGATCACGGTATACAGTATAAACTATACCTGTTCCAAGTATATAATATAATATAATATATATAAATTTACGTGGTGCCACAAGCAACCGCCGCATCTAAGTCTGATCGATTACTATATGGTTCCTAGAGCGTGCGAGCTTGGACAAAAATATCTTATGTGCGTGGGGTTTATATATTATAGCGTTAAATGTTATAAAAATGAATGTTATAAAAAAATCATCCCTTCAAAAAAATAAAAATAAAAAAATAGTGTGTTCGGTGAAAAATAATTTCACTGATCACAAATATTGCGCTATATATACGGATATAATAATATGAAGTATACGTATAATACCAGAACAGCTTAAAATAATGTTTCATTAATAAACCATTTATTAAATAAACGAATATAAAAATAGACATAAAACAATTTATGTTTTATGAACCAATAATTGATCTCGAAACAGTATATTATAAGAATAATATAGTCCGTAGGACAACATAATTCATTTTATAACTATCAAAATATAAATATATTTAAAAAAAAAATCGGTTTGAGGGTTGTAGCTGTTCTGGCGTTACGCGCCTCATGCGTACATCACGTTATACCACCTATATTACAATGCACATATAATTGCAGCTTAATATATTATAAATTATATTATATTATTGTTATTGCTACTATAGCACAGTAGTCGTGTCTTTGTGCCTAAGTGTCTTATATACCTAACGGTGGTAGTATAAATATACGACTGGGCCTTACCTTGCGACGCTTTTGGCACCGGTGTCTCCTGGTCGACTTTGGACTGCGGTTGTGGCTTTGGTGACGACGGTGTCGGTGGCGATGTCGGCGGCGGCGGTGGCAGATGCTGCCTTATGGGCGCGGGCGGCGGCGGCGGCGGCGTAGGCTGGTGATGGTGCTGATAATGGGGCTTTAAGAACGACGGCGGAGGTGACGGTAACCTGCCGTGGTGATGGTTGTCGCTGTGATAGTTTTGCAGCGACTGCACCAACGGGTCGGAGGATACGTGCGCGTTTCCTTTTTGGTTTTCCAGCAGTTTCTGTTGCTGCTGGTGCAACCGGTTTTTGATGAGGAAAATCTTCGGCATATCGACGTGGTAATTGCTATATCACGGGCAGGGTCGCGGCGGCGACACAAATAAGTTTTCCGCGGCGGAGACGAGAAAAAAACGCACAAAAAAAAAAGTTGTATATCAGGAATGAAAATCAACCGTTATGTCCGCGAATGTGCGATCCGCTCGCATCACTGTCAGCCGCGCCGGTACGGTGCGTAAAGAGCGGGTCGGCGACTCGTCCACCATTGCAACAGTGTCATAATGATAGATGGTTTACACTTTTGACGAACAGATAAAATGCAGTGCGAGTGACGTGTTAAAAATCGGCAGTAAAAAAAAAAATATATAAAAGAATAAAAAAAATCGCACTAAAAAAATAAATTAAAATGACGGACGCAACGAGAAAATTTACACAGTAATAATGTTTGTCCGAAAAAAATAATATCAAAATCAAAAAATTGTAATAATAAAAAACAATAATAGTAATAATAATGTACCGGACCAAACGGTACGTCTGTGAAATCGTAGCGGCGGTCGTCGGGTCGGGCGGACGTGTCGTCTACAGACGCGTCGGCAGAGAAACTCGTACTACTGGCTCGAGTTGACCGAGACGTTGCCGGCGGCTCGGAGGGCCCTCACTCCCGGACGGCAGCCGCACGGCACCGGTGTGGGCGTGGCAACGGTACACGCGGGTGGGGGGGTTGTCGGCGCGTTGGCTGTAGATGTGACCGTTGTGACGGTGTCGGTAGGGCGGTGGAGTGGCGGTACTGAACACCGCCTGATCGCGGGCACGTAGAAGACCGTGTCCGGGCCACTGCCAAGATCATGGTTCTGCGGTTCGGCGATGATAGTGGTGGTGGTGGTAGAGAAGAAACAGAATAATAATAATAATAGTACTGTATATACGGTA
The DNA here is from genome assembly GCF_020882245.1 of Rhopalosiphum padi. Lineage (NCBI taxonomy): Eukaryota > Metazoa > Arthropoda > Insecta > Hemiptera > Aphididae > Rhopalosiphum > Rhopalosiphum padi. Next base: position 45,864,608 of record NC_083599.1, read on the forward strand.
GAGAGGAAAACGAAAAATACCATAATAATAATCATCATAACGCGGCGGGGAAACCAGTCTGATGTAACCGGTGGCACGCATGCGCGGGATATCGCGGTGGTGAACCCGTTCGACAGAACACGATATTCGTACACACGCGCACACGTGCACACGCACATGCACGCGAGCAACAGGTATAATATAATATATTATACCCTCCCTTTGACCGTATTTACCACCACCTCGCCCCGCTCGCCTATCCCCGCCCACCGGCGATGACCGCTCCGTCGACGACCGGCCCCTCACCCACCCACCCGCCGCCGACACAACCGTATTAGACGTGTACCACGACAACGATCCGCTATAGTACATCTCGCCGATATATAATAATAAAATTGTACTTTTATATATACTGTGTACAGGGCGGTTCGAGAGTCTTAGACCGATTATGAATTCGACATGGCTCGCAGCGACCGTAAGTCGCATACACAAATTTGGAGGTTCGTTCATCAGAGCGGACGGCTCTGAATGTATACCTAATTATGTAAGATATAACCGAGACCCTCATACCTCAAGGTGACTAAAGCCAAAAATCGGGGCCACTATAGCATGATTCTGCTAGTAAACATTATAATTTATTGTAAGTTGTAACAATCTAAATTACAATTTTATTATTTTAACAATATTTTTAATCTCACCCCAGCCCTGTATCACTTTCATTTTTACAATAAATATGAATTTTTGAAATTGGTTGAAGACTGCTTGAACCACACTGTATATTCTATATATTTATTTATTATTATGTTATATTCTATTATATATATTGTGCATATATAGCGTGTACACACAACATACGATATTATCATTATAACTATTATATACACTCTCCTCTCTGGAGACTAAATCAGTTCGACCGGTTTTGTATTCATTTATCCGCGTATATATATATATATTATAGGTACCGATATATATGTACACTATACCATATGCCTGTAGTTTTAGGTAGGTTATTTCTTTAGTTTTTCCATTTCTGTTTCTCTTTCTCTTTCTCATTCGCTCTTTCTCTCTATCTCTCACACACACACACACACTATCTTTCTCCCGCCGAGGATAAACCGGAGCGCCGACACAGAGTCAATGTCAAAACACGGCAGACGCTTAGTTTTACTTTTCGCCATTCGTTGTTTTATGTAAGTATACGCAGTATGTATAATAATATTATGTCCACCGCCGACGTGCACCATTCTAAACTGTAAAAATCGAACGTTCACTGTTGCAATCTACGAACGACCCACGCATATCACGTTAATATTATTATTATACTATATCATAATCATCTGCATAAATACACCGCTTATTGTAAGGTTTTTATTTTCGCGCCGATTTAAAACGTTATATCACACTGTTATAATAATCAAACCGACTGCAGTAAACGGTAAACGCGACGTCATCTGTAAACAACACACGGTGAATACTGATCGCTTATGATATGTGTAGGTTTAACACTTTATACGTAGGTATAACGAAACCACGCTTTAGAATTTTCAGTTAATTGATTTTATTAACAAAACTGCAAATATAGGATACTTTAAGATAATATAGACGAATTTATGAGTCTATAGGCTGAAATAGTCAGGAAAATACCATCATAATAATCTAGGCTCTAGACTGCTAAAAAATTATGTTTGAATAAAATTCTATTACTATCTTTAATATGAATAAAAAATAAAAAGAATAAAAAAGAATAAAATAAATACTTATAATAAGATCAATATTTTATACATTGAATGTGACAAAAAAAAAACCTAAGAATTATCGTTCGGCTGTTTATTTGCTGTCATATGTAAATATGTAATAATAACCATTGAGTGGGTCACTATATACTCACTGTAAAAGTGTAAAGGATGCATTAAATTTAAATTCAATGATATGTATTTATATATATTAATATATTATACAATATCGTTGTATTTACGATAAACAATTTTGAGTAGAGGTGGTCTGATAGACTATTTTCTTTATATATATATATATATAATTATAATATTATTATAAAATAATATATTTAATTTATTTTTCTATTATAAAAATGTTAGTACAAGTTGAACTATTTTTAAAAAAAAAATCTTAATTGTTATAATTTTTTTTGTATAAATAAATTATAGATTAAAATTAATTTAATTAGTTTTTAAAATATATAATGTATATAGAAACTATTCTCAACGATATTTCTTTAATTACAATGAAATAACTATATTATCGTTATTATATATTTACTTAAATTAAGTACAGATATTAAATGTTGAGATGCAAAGGGCGGGGGGGGGGGGGTTCTTTGGGTGGAAATAGTAAAGCCCATGAATTGACGAAGGGTTGGCGAACGAAGCAAACCGAAGCAGAGCCCCCACACCATGGTTTTTTATATTTTTTAATTGCTATAAAAGCAAATTATATAGAATCTTGCATTATATTTTCAAAATGTTTAGCCCTTGCTCCAGCCTAAATAAAAAAAAATGTTAACATATTAAATTATACTAATAAATACCTAAAAATTAATCTATATACTTTAAAAATTTAGTTTTATAGGTATTCGGAAAATGATAATATAAATACGTATACTACCTAGTGGAATGTTTCAAGTATATGTTTAGTAAAATAATATTTCTGTATATTTACCAAGGTGGTATCATAATAATATATTGACTTGTAATAAATATAGATACTAACTAGCAACATCGAGGATATACTTTTAGCAAGGTATTGTATTGCAGCCACTAATCGTTGTTTTGGATACATTCTATAACTATATCTTCTGCAAAAAGAAAATTCAACACTCGTCGGAAAAAATGCCGGTATACTTATTGTATCTCAAGTGAGGTATTATAACTGTAATGGTATAATAGATAATAGGCCACTTATAGCAGTTGGATATTTTTGATTTACAAATATACGATAAAAAACTGGACATAGATACAATGTGTATAAATTTACCTAGCAATAATGATCAAAATTGAGTTAAAACATCGCTTATACTAATTCTTCACGCAGTTCTTCTTATCGAAATTTTAGCAAAAAATATACCAGATAATTCAAAAAATAACACCTGCAGTGTTCAATTCTCGCGAATACAGTTATATTGTACCAACATATTTTTTTAAGATTATAGCATTATATCCAACTTAGTTTAGGCGATTGTAACGAGTTATTTTTTTTACAGATTAGTATATGCTTCATATAAATTGTTTGTAATTTAAAAACGTTAAATAAATATATAATATTATTATATGTTAGCTTATTTTAAAAATTATTGTTTAAATTTTGTATGCATACTGTTAAATAAAATCGAATAAAACGATTTTATTTAAAAAAAAAATAAAGTTAAATAAATATTATTAATGCTAATATAAAATATACAAATTAATACTACTCGTAGATATCCTAAAAAAGATATACGCTTTAGGTATTTATGTTTATCGAAAATCTCAGAACACCATACGTGTGAATAATCGATATCGTGTATGCATTACAATTTACAATTACGAATATCTAGACAAAAACGCTATAATATTAACGAGAATCTATATGGAACAGAAAAAAGGCAAAGGTTTTGACAACAAATCTGCAAAACTATAAAAAACATCTAAAACATTTGTGAATTAAAAAAAAATATTTTTCTTAGAACGTTGTTCTTTTGTCAGGTACAATTATAATTATTTATTATTATATGCGCTGTAGTCTGAAATGTATTTAACATAGACTCTACGTCGTAGAGTAAACCATCATCGGCGTTGTCGCAGTTTAGCTGGACCCCAGTTCTACATAAAAAAAATAAGCCCCTCGAGAAAACTTAGTGGCCTGTAGGACTGTGTGTGTTCCTATACTACCTACTACCTGTATAATATAATATGTATGCTTATAATTTATAGAGTGTCTATTTAAATATAATTATAATAATTATTGTTGTGCTCTGTCGCCTAAATCGAATCTATACTATCCGGTTTCCTCTACAGCAGCTCGATTGCTCGACGCGTTTAACATATTATATCATAACAGATGTGGAAAAGTTAATAAAAACAATCAACTTGAGTTAGTTAAGTCAACGTTAGTCGTTAATAACATTAGGCTATAAGTTAATAGTTAACAAAAAATATATTTAACTTTGCAAGTTTAAAATTATACTATACTTATAATGCACAGAGAAAAATATTAATTTGACAAAGTTAAGTTAGTTTATAAATTATCACCTCGATCGCTTAAAAGTTTTTTGAACGATAGCATATTATAAATAACTAAATAATTTTTCAAAAATACATCATATCTCAAACGTCTTTCTTACTATACACACTATAGCTGTAGTGGTTTAGGAAATTGAATGTACGTTGTGTCAACTAAATTGCTATCTACCGGTCACTAGGAATATTTATTTGGTGATTTTTACATGTTCAAAATCATTTATTCGTCGTGATATATAATACATATGTAAAAAAAAATTAATTGATTTAAATATGATTTTAACTTATCGTGTCTACAAAAAAAAAAAAAAAACGAAAAAATTCAGTGACCTGTCGGCGAATGTATGTGCATTTAATAATTTTAATAATATAATACATTATAATAGTTATATATATTTTACATAGTGCATCATATTATTTAATATAATTATAATACTATTGTACTCTGTCGAGTCTGTCGCTTTAATCAGATTCACTATCCGACCTCTCTGCAGAAGCTTGGTAACATCACGTGTATAACGTGTACATCTTAATAATATATAATATATTATACACGTGTGTACGTATCATAATAATATATTATTATATTATGTATAAAATATGTTGTTATCATATACGACGATCTACATCACTCTACTATATAGTACGACTATGATATAATAATTATATTTTTTACCTACTCGCGCATTTTGATGTTTATAACGGGCCGCGGTAAGGCGGCAGCCGCAGTGTTTTGTTTTCGGAGATCATTAAACTGAACCGCGGATGGCTGCTTTTAATTTGCGCGCGTTTCGATGTTTTAAATAATCTCGGTGTACGTTACGCGTGAGCGTTTGTATAATAGGCGTTTGCACCGAAATTGTGGACAATTAAAATATTTCGTATAGGTCATTATCCTTTGTGTACACGGTCTTGCACTATAATACGTTATATATCTAATGCCGCCATAAGTATACAGTGCGAGTGCTTCCGAAATTAGTGCATAATATACACGCACATAATATGTATATAAATATACAAATATATGTATAACATAAAATAATAATATGTGTAGTCACAGCGAAACGATTATATTCAAAACAACGTAAAGCATAATATATAGGTATATTGCAGCTAGGGATGTAAGCAAAAAAAAATATTTTAGGATGTGTTTTTACTTTTTGAAAATTATAACTATTAATTTGTTTCAATAATCTTATCTAAAACATTATTCCTACCGTGATTCATTAATAAAATTAACAATCCTCGCGATACCTTTGTTGTTAATGATAAAAACTAAAAAGCTTATTTTTTTACTAAAAAAATGTAATCCGCCCCCCCCCAGGAAATCCCTTATTACGCCACTGCCTTGGAATCTATGGCCTATGGTCCATATTCACTATATCAAATTTCAAATCGCCGACATCCTGACAGTCAAATATACTATAATTTTCTAATATTTGGAAAACATTCCCATCAAGCCAACGTCTCAGTTTATCAATAAAGATTAGGTTTTATTAACTTTCAACAGTACTTCTAATGTGTCCACAAGTGACAATAGTATTGAGAAAACTGATATGACAATGATGTTAACAGAGATAACGTTAAGATTAATTTGTAATTTTTCTCAGATTAAAATCCGAAGAAATAATATAAATATCATTAATCGAATACATAGAAATATTAAAATACTATATATTATATTATATATACATAAGACATAACCATATAGGATGATGATTTTTGACAATTTTCATCAGTGCACGCGCACCTATTATTTTATTATGTACATTACACTATACTGATTACTACTAGTGGCAGATTGGTATTGTAACATTTGAATTCCAACAATAATGTATGTAGTCAGTGTATATATATAGTACTTATACACATATTTAGTATATTTACCTATTTTAATTGTAAATAGTTGTGAACTAGACTCTATATGGTTTTATTTGTACATAAATATTGTCGTACTTACATCGCTGGCAGCATCCGTTTTAATTAATATTAGTTGAATTAAAATATTATTACAAAATAAACAAAAATATTTAACATATTTATATTATATTTCATATTTATCTGATTATAAGTATATATATTGAAAGTGGACAAGACAAATCCCCTGCAAATATACACATATTAAAAATATATTATTACAGGTAAATAGTGTAGTGTTTGCGAGAGTACAATGTATATTTCGCTGATATTTAATAGAATTTAAATATTTAATGAAATAAAATATATTGTACAATATATACCTACAATTATACGTACAATTATTATTTAACCTATGTTTTTGATACACTTATAATTGTAGGTATATACCACAGCTTATTTATTATTGTAGACTTTCAAAATTAATATTAGTACCTACCACACGATTGTACCTATATAGTACGTTATGTGAAATTTTATACTGCTAATAAACATAGATGCAGCAGAGGTAATTTAATAAACATAAATTATTGCAATATTACATGTACTATACGGTAACGGTATATATATAATATGTAGGTATATATGGTATACCTAACTACAGCAAAAATGAAATATTTTTCATTATTTTTCACTTTCATGATTCATATATACACATAGAAAAACGTGATAAACATTAACAATGTTAAACAATATTTAATAATATTAATGAAATGTGTTTCTTCACATTTTTAGTTTTAAATTTTATTATTTTGGAACCTACGCCCATCTTATAGGCACAATTAACAGTTGAAAATAGCTGTAAAAATGTACAAAATATTATACAACATACATATATATATAAGCTAGCATTTGCTTCTGAAAATAATAATATTGTCTTAATCAATGATCATTATCGATGAGATGAATACCATAAAAATGTAATCATTTTATGTATTTAACATGCATATATTATATTACTGTTATATCATACATAGGTATATTATTATTTTGGATATCAAACGAGTCTTATGGCTCATCGTCGTCATTTGCCTATATATAATATGTAGTGAGATCATTTTTAATGGTAAAAAAATTGTGTACGGTTCGATAAACTTTAAACTTTTCGTTATTTATAGCATTATATTTTTGTTTCTTTTTATTTAGACCCGATTGTTCAAGAATTTAAAAGCAATTTTAAAATAGTTTGGATGCGTACGATGTCATAATGTATATTATTATATATTATCTACCTACAATGGGTATCAACCTACCTAGCTGCTGAATGTAGGTACGTGTTGTAAAAATAAAAATAACGTTTGTGACATTCACATGATAATTTAATATTATATACAGTATGGTCTAAATTCTAAAATCTTTATAGCATCCTACGCACATTTTAATACAGTATAATGCCGTTTTATAGTGTTACGCAGATAATTATTATTATCTTCGTGTGGTATACGCTTATACGATGAAAAACCGATATTGTTTCGCTACTATCGTCGGTCACGGCCCATCGCCCATAGATAAGTATGATAATATACACAACAGCAATGATTGAAATCACATTCCAGTCATTTGCGCACATATATATAATATTTTAGGTATAATTAGTTACATATTATAGTATTATAATAATACTATACTAGCGTAGTGGACATTAGAAACAACCAAATTGTTTCCTGGGATACGTGCGGTCAATATTCCAGCGGCATATTATCGTCATCTCGGAAATATATTTATCGTTATTGTTATTCGGTTCCGGTGCGAAAATGGACCAATGCGATAGGTCACTGTTGCCAAAAATACCGGGTATCTATCAGTCGTATTTGGTGAGTTCTTATTCATACTATCTATACACGTTTTATTGTCTACGCGGATTTTCTCAGAACGCTACAGAAGTAGTTCCTTAACGAATCGTATCTATACAAATGCGATTTATAATATGGTGTTAAAAAACAGTATACCTCACCACTGATTTCCTTAAGTGTTTTTAGCGACCGCGTACAGCAGTGATTCCCAAAGTCTGAGCTAAGAAGAATAGCGATGTATATATTTTACAATATATAGATAGTGTAAGAACGGATCGCGGCCTCCTGCAGAATTTATCACACTAGAATGAACGTTTTGATAATTTTATCTTATCAGTTGTTTATAAAATATAATTAAAGATAAAATCCCTTGTTAGAGTGAGTGTGCTATAGTATAAAAGCAGCCTGTCTCTTCAGCCTATCCATTTTTATATTATCTGTGATTTTAACAGGGACGCCAAGAAATATTGTTGTGGTCTAAAATAAATTGGAAAATCAAAAGGCGACGTCGGCTACCTTTATGTGATTAGTCATGCTTAGACTTGGGAAGGGCACCCCGTGGGAAAACGTTAGTTCAAACAAGGCACTGGGTGTCAAAAAAAAAAAATCTGGGTACCACTGCCATACAATGTTGACACCTGTCTTTGGGTTGGAATGAAAAAATACGATTTTTCCTCCGTTAAAAAATAAGATCTGTTTGATATAAAGACTTCAAACGCTGACAATTCTAATTGTATAGAAAAAATAAATACTGATGAATGTTTCACCCGGACGACGTCGTACAACAGGTACCAAAGGTGTCGCATTATTTCATTGACATCTTCGAGTATAGTCGTGGTTATTCATAATATATTAATCTTTATACAATGAAAATAAATATAATGTATTATGCTAGTGTAATTTAATGAAGTCGCGGAGAATAAATTAAAAAAAAACCCTTATTATATCTACCACGATATTGCCCGGATAACAGTGCTAACAGTGAAAAGTTTTTATTATTTTTTTCTTATTTTTCTGAAGGACTTCGAATCTGTTCTTCAATTCTTAACAGTGTCCAAATACGATACATACGTATACATTTTTTCAAGAATGTTTGACACTTTTTTTACAATCGAATTATGATTTGACACATTACTATCATTATTGTCTCGGCTGTGTCATTCAGATCGGGTGAGACAACGCGTATATGTATATTGTATATATATATATATATAAACACGAGTGTATTATTATTATTATATGTTTCCCACGTCGAAAACCGTCCATCATCCCGTGCCGACATAATATACTTATAATATAATACATCGTTGGTCGGCTGCAACACGTATATTTACAAAATATAGGTATATATAATAGTATGCAATATCGTATTATACGCGGGTATAATATACACGCGTATACCAGATTAAACATCGAACAAATCAATTTTCCGAACTCGCGAGAAAAAATTGTGTAAAAAAAAAAATGTGATGAAAAGAAAAATATTCCCCGAAATATTTTCCTGCGCCTATATACATATAATAATATATATATATAATATGTTTGATCCGCTCTCTCGCATATATTATTCGGGTATATACCGACTGTGTGTCCGTGTCGTATATAAATATAGACTATCCACAGCTGTATATTATAATGTATAACTCTATCTACAATAGTATATGCGCGACGGTACATAACGCGAATTTTCACGGCTCCGTTGTTTGCTGTAGTCATTATTTCGGTTCGCTATATAATATAATAATAATAATATATCCTACGAAAAACTCTGCGGGCCGCAAAGAGTAACGACCGAAGGTCACAGACCATAACAGTGTAATGCGCCACGTACACGCGTATTTATATATATATAATATAAATATATAATATCATATTTATTGCGTTATAACGAAACGCGAATTCGTCTGTGCACAAAGTCTTTGTCATCGTTTTTGCGTTTCCGCTTCCGGTCCGAAGACTGTATAACAATAATTATTATAATCAATACATTTCATATGGCATTATATCGGCGTATCTCAGTTTTGGTGTATTCAAATTGATAGGGCAAGTCGGCATCGGTGTACCTATACTGTACCTTGCTTTGTGAACTAATTTTATTGGAATGGGCATACGTGACAGATTGGATATAGCACTTGGTATATTTTAAAATAGGGTTCAAATTATTATCCAAATTTTCCTGATATCTCTAAGTTTTTGTCAAAGTCAGTTGAGTAGCTTTTAAATCTGTAAGGTACAAGCATATCGACAATGCCTTTCGTTGAACATTTAAGTAACAAATAATGTAAATTAAATAATTTTTTATTTTATATAAAAAAAAAATCCCATAGCAATCCACAATAATTTGGCTATAATAATCTATACCAATTTTTATATTTTTATTTTATTTCTGTAACCATTAGAAAATGTGTAGGTATAATGTATAGAAACAAAAATGCATTCGATTTTCGTGACCTTAAACGAAATTTGTAAGTGAGGGGAACGTATAGTGCTATATACTATATACTATATAGTATATACCTACGCTTTGCATATGAATTACGAATTGAGTCCTCCAAATTTGAAAAAGATTTTATCCTTTTCAGTTTTTAAATTTTATAAGCTAGGACTGTTTGTATGAAAAGTATTCTAAAAGTAGATACTAGGTATAGAAATATTTTATTAATTTGATAAATACTGTATTAATATATTATTTAATAGGTTGTTTAAAATAATACAAAAATTAATGTAATTTCTTAAATTATTGGTATAACTTAAGCGACAAACATTTTGTGTATTTAAATTTTGATACGTTTTTGTTTTTACATTTTTTTCTCTAATTTTATTTTATTTAGTCATGATATAATTTATATTCGTTAGATTTGGTTAATATCTATAGTTCAGTGGTAACAGTATTATAATTTCTACTTCAACCAGAACTATAGACATTTCCATAATAATTTTCTCTCGGACAGTTTGCGAATATGTTCTTGTACACACTATAACAGGGGGATAAACGCGTGCAACATATCTGAAATATTTATACCTATATATTTTAAACAGAAATTCGAGGAAAGGGGGAATATTTCAGAAGTTGAGTCCATAATACAATTATTAAACGTTTCGACAATAAAAACATTCCATTTGCATTTTTCTCATTCGAAGTTTTACCAATGTCATAACTACACTATTATTGCGTATTATAGGTATAGTTTATATTACATATTTTATAATAATTACATGCTCAATAATATTATGACGGCAGTACGGCACTCGATGGCGTTGCACAGAAACGAGTAAACGTGTCCAACACGCGAATAGAGATTCTATTTTTTTTTTTATACATATATAGCGTGGTTACTCGTATTTTACATACATTGATCGTGATTTTTTACAGTTTCAGGTGTAGAGCGCTGTGTTATTTATATTTATATGCGTGACATTATTATCGCATTAAAAAGTTACAGTAGTTCTCACCTTCCTGTCACACGGATTGTACCTTCTATTTAGATAGGTTATAAAAAATATAATGTGTAATATAATATGATACGGACAAATCTTACGAATTCGTTAAATTTTTTTAGTACATTTGGTAATTGCTCACAGATTATTTTAAAATTACATACTTATTATATTTCCAATCAATCATTGCGTAAGTCTATAGACTTATGAGTCGTGGTACCTACATACCTATGCAAAAATAAAATTACTGTTGCCATTTATTAGTTTTATTTTTCCTATAAATGAATTTATAGGAAAATAAGATAAGCAAAAAGTCTAGTTGAACATATTAATAATATTATAACGAATACCAATGCTCGCGATTTCAAATAACATTCGTCTCGTATTTGACGGTTTACATATTTACAAAAGTTATACACGGCCTTTAAATTTTTACAGGAAATCAAAGATAAATATCCAATAGGTGGTGATTTAGAATGCATCGACAAAGTGAGATTCATCAAGTCGATAGAAAAAAAAAATGAAACAATGTTCTGTGATGACGACGTAGCCATGGTGATGTTAGCCAAAGGCCGCAACGTCATCAAAAAGCGTAATTGGTTGGCGTTTGACGATAAACAGGTAAAAAAAATGTGTATATTTTATAAGTATAAACTATAAACCAATTAACAAACGGATGTAAAATAATAAATAACAACAGCTATAGTATGTGTTAAACACCGAACAAACACACGCTGTGTATTGAATAGGTATATATAAATAACATCATAATAATATATTCGCTGGCCAAAAACAGCGTAACGTAATATTGGTACGCATCACGAGAGGTAAAAATAATACACGAGTTAGGTCAAACCTGTCAACTAGCTATGTACATATAGATAGTATATCACGTTGTAATTTAATATTTCGTTGTTATATGGTTTATTTATACGCGTTACAAAATGATTTCGATCGCGGGCAGCAGATTGATGGACCAGATAGGTTTAACTGTGTATAAATAAATGTGTATGGAATTATTTCTGAATGCTCTCGAATTTCGATTATTATCGGCTGCCTCGCAGAAATTTTGCAGGTAGCTCTATATAAGTATACAAGGTTAGCGAGGGCAGTGCACGAGAAATGTACTCCGATCAATACTTCGGTGTGCGAACGGTTCGTCTTAGTAGTTTTCTTTTCTTTTTTTTTTTTTGCTGTTATGCGAAATTCGATTTCATTACAAACAAAGTAAACGTCCGTTCATGTGGGAATTTTGGGTATCGTTTTACTTATTGGTTTCGGTCCGGTTTAAACGACACGACTATACGGTTTGTGTACTGAACTAGAATAGGTACATCAATACAATCAATTCTACACGATTCGAAAATAAATTTATATTTATAAACGAAATAACGTATAATACGGGTTGAACAAATACATTATTATGTTGTATATTATAGGTTCTCACTTATTACGCATATTACAAAAAGTCGGGACGTGGAAGCTCTGGAGGTATAGATTACATACTAAAACGGCTGAAAATCATTTATTTTTTAGTGGACGAAACGATTCAAGTAAACGATCCGACGAAACCAAACAGCGGCTATCCTCAAGGTTCTTATACAAATAATTATCGTACTTATACTTAGTTGAAAATAAATAACGGGTTTTAAATAAAAAATTAATTCAAATTTTATCAAACACAATTAACTTAGGGGGGGAAAAATAGTGATCACTGATCATTGAACAACATTGTAATATTACACAAACTATATATAGAGAACATTTAAATAATTAAAAACATTGAATAATTATGATAGAACCCATAGCGATCGAAATGAAATGTTGAAGGGTAATAACCTTTCTTATTATAAAACACGTATAACAAGTTTCAAATAAATATGTATTAAGTTTGAAAATTACGTTTGTGTTTATTATATTAATTAAATCGGCCATAGGTTGTTTCATAAAAAAACAAAAAATACCGTTACCCGGTTGTGATCAAGAAACTGGGCCCTATTACAGGCTACCCGATTTAGTCGTCGGCACTACGGTCACATTTTACGGGAAAGAGTTAAAAATCACAGGTGTCGATGCATTTACTAGAGACTTCCTGAGCACGATGGGAGTTCCCGCGAGGGCCAACGAACCGTTTCCCGAAGACCCATATTTTGAGTACAGGAAAAAAGTGAAGTACTGTATTATTTTGCAATGCGATCTTTATATTACATTGTTATAATATGTGTGGTTATAGTGCAGTGTTCCGAATAATATGACGATAATAATATAATATACAGATCGCGACTATATTGGTCGATAGCGTTCTAATGTCACGTGATTTTTTTACAGGCCGCTCTGGATATAACGTTAAAAAATAAACCGAATTTTAGTCATAACCAAGTTCCTAATGGCTACGACGGTCGGATCTTGCGATTTAGGGGCTATTGGGACAATCGTTACCAAAGTGAAGGCGAACTGCATTTCTATGAAGTGCTGTATTACCTCGTCGACGACACGATGGAGTTGGTTGAAGAAATCGCTGATAAAACCAAAGCATCAGAAATACATCACAAATTGATTGTGAGAAGACAACTATTACCTACAGTAAGCATATTAAACTCTATATATGTAATTGTATTTGAATATATTATATACGTATTAGATATATATGGGTAGGTATATAAAAAATTTTATCAGTCGATTCGATCGGGCCCAGAACCAACCGAACCATAAAAGACAAAACGGAGAAATATTTTACAAGTTTTTACTTTTATCGAATTTTAATAGTTTGATTATTTTATAGCGGTTAGCATATGTGTTTCGAGACACATTGCCGTGTGATACACAATAATATGGTATTAAATACTATTGTTTAGACGTGTTTGTTTTATTTCCAGGAAGGCCCGTGGTGTCCACAACCTGGCCACAATGTCAAACAAGACATACTGAACGTTATGTCGTCAAACAAAACTACGTTTTACTATACTATGGACTCTCAGCTTAGAAATGAGTATAAAACAACGTATTATCATTGTAAAGATTTGTTCATCGGAAAAGTTCTAAACGTGTTTGGTCGTTCTATCGTATTGTTTTCATGTGATAAATTTACCAAAAACTTTTATCAAACTGTATATCAATTAGGTGAGTGTACTTAACAGAATAAAATCGAGAAAATAATAATAAAATTCTACCGACTATCGATTAAATTCGATTAAATTAATATAATTTGTTTTCACCGTCGCATAGCTAAAAAAACAATACTATTAAATTCTTATTTGAATTTTTACGTTTGGCACCGACTGTACAACATAGCGTTTACCTACTTTCCCCCTCAAAACAATACTTTCAACATTTTAATGATAACGGAAATGTATATAATGGCTACGTATTAATAGGTATCCTCGTTACCATTATTGTGCTGCTTCTATAATATATATTATACATTTATACATAGAGAATTGTAAAAAGTCATTTTGACTTTAAAATATTGCATTAGGTACAATAATATCGTAACTGCGTGTATAAAACGCATTTAAGTAAATATAATTTAAAAATGTTGAGAAAACATTTACGCTTTTTCAATAAATATAGTAAAAATGACATAATTTTTATAACTTTTGCGTATACTTATAGACTTATAGTTAATGTATTTATTTAGAACAGATGTTAACATTTATGCCTAACTATGATAAATTACATTTTAGAAACCTTCAATCCAATAGAAGCTCCTAAAACAATGAAGGAAATTGAAGAAGAAATGTTAAATCAAAAACGAGTAGAAATAATTTTGAAAAGCCATGATGAAGTACTAAGAAAGCGTTTGCTTAAACATGGAGGTACAGGAATGATATTTGGGTTTCTCATTAAAATGATAACCGATGATCCAATTAATCGAGGAAGAAATTTCATGTTGAAGTACTATTTGGATGATACAGAATTCGCTATTTACGAATATAGAGAAACAAATTCAGGTAAGTTTTAGCTTTGAAGTATTTTACACAATGTTCACCAAACAATACATTTTCTATACATTCTATAATTTTCAAAATAATTTTTAATTTGACTCTCTTTGAGTAATTTATAAAATTCGATTTTTTGATTTGATTTTAGTTTTTTTTTTTTAAATGCTTTTGTTTGGTCAAAAGTATAAATGTTAAAATAAAAGCTTTCCTCATATATTAATTAAAAATTATCATATATAATACACAATATAAAATATGATATAATATCTTGTACATTATTATACATTATTTTTTTTTATAAGCCGATAAGTTAGGATTTTTTACAAATATTGTCAATATCGTTAAATCATATTTTTAATTTTTTTTTATAGTTAAAAATGTATAAAATGTTTAATATTTTTTTAGCTAGAAGATTTTAAAATTCAATAAAAAGTTCATCAATTTAGTATTAATAATAATTTAAATAAAAAAATGAGTTTAATTCTATACATATATTTTATAAGCGTTTGAAGTTGAAATTTTGACTCTGAGCTATTTATAGATGCTAAAAAATTTAATTTTTTTTCACATAAAAAATGTTGTTAGGCCATAAAGCTTGAAAATTGAATACAATATGGTCCTCATAAACAGTTTAAACTTTAAAATTATTATTATTATTTTAAATTATATTTTTTTACTTTTTTTAGTTGGTAACTGAAACAAAAAAACCTAAAAAAAATTATAAACACGATATTTTGTGTAGACATTTTAAGTTAAAATTTGAATGCAATTATATACTTAAACGAAGAATAATTATTTTAGTTATTTTATTGTAATCCAAAAATATTTACCATGAGGAAATATATAACAAAACAACATAATAATATATTATAGTATATACTTATTTTGCTAAGAGTCATTTTTCTTGTACAATATTGTGAGAATCATTGGATTCAAATAACTTACTTATATATTAAAGTGATACACTCATAATAAATAAGTACACGCAACAATTAAAACTGTACTTAAAGCGACTTCCGTGGAACGGTTGTACTATACCTATACTTCCCTCTTTTATTATTTCGACTATTATAATAAGTTAGATAATATATACATATTATAAACAATTATACTGTTGAAAATAATAATTTATTACTCTTACTTTTTACTGTGTATACATTGTTCAATTATTAATTTATACTGTTATGATTTTTCCAAGGAATGCGTGGCGGAATGTTTCGTTCAAAACGTGGGTTCAGTAAAGACCAAAATCAGGCAGATTTATTCATTTTTCATCAATTAGCGGTAGGAATTAACATTTCTATTGACGAATTCAAGTTTAATATTACAGATATCGACGATAAGACATTGCAGTTCATGATCGATAATCCAAATGAGGTAAATTTGAAAAAAAGTCAAGTGAACTTTAATATAAAAATAATTCTTTCAGTTCTCACACAGTAATTTGGAAATAGCCAGAAGCAAAACGCGTGAACAGATAAACAATCGATTCCAGAGTTTGGACGAATTTCGAACGAAATATTTTCAAGATCGAGAACTGGTGGACAGAGATGAATTCAGAGAAGTATTGTCCTTTGAAGGAGAACTGAATCCTCATATTGCAGTAGTACTTGCACTAAAGCATAAACGACCAGATCCGTATGAACCTTTTACCGATGATGTGCTTAGAAGCTCAGTGCAAGACGCAATGAGAAAAGGCGGTTTTATACACTTTGACGGTTTAAAGAATAATTTCAGATCCAGAAAATCGAGATCCGATAAAGTAGGATACATTGTATGCACTGAAATAATCAAGGCGATGAAAAGCAATAAAGTCCCGTTGAACGAGGAAATAACTAGTATTCTCGTTAATAAGTAAGCATTGAAGTATTTAATACGCACTTAAAAATTCGACCATTTTCATCTAAAAATATAAATCTATAAACTCATATTTTGTCGTCTGCCCAAGTATATTGTGATAAAGTAATAAGAGCAGATAACACTGATTGCTAAAATATTGTTTAATTTGTTATTTCCAATCGTATATGAATCGTTGTCAAACCTATTAAATTCAAAATTGACAACACGCTCCATCAATATTATCGTCAAATAAGTTTTAAGCTTATTGACAATAATTTTAAAATGTCATTTTTGGGTATAAACAATAAAGATATATTTATAGCCAATATGACATAATATATTTAATCAAGTCGATTCCAGCTTTTTTTCTCATTCGCATTACCATATTTATCATATTATTTTCGTTAATTTTTTTCAAATTAATATTCGCCTTGTCGCCGTAATGTTTATAATCGTTAGTAAAAAAAATTTTATGAATAAATTATCAGACGACAGATTGTTCAATTAATGCGAGAAATGACAGTTGACGGCGTTCAATTTTTACTCATAAATATAAAAACTAATTTTTTCCCATAATTAAAACGTTATTTACAAATATGTTTGACGATGCGTACAACACTAATATCGTACAAATTAATTATATTTTTGCTGTTTCACAATCAGTCGTATTATGTCTATAATATTTAATTTGTTGTTGTTTACTGTAATAATCAATATTTCAAATTCGTCACGCTTACTATTACTGTATATCATTATTCTAATAGTGTAGAATGTAGACCGATAGGGTTCGGGTGATGAATTATAATATATTGTAATAGATTTTTTTGTTTTCGTTACTTGTAATTGAAATCGAATCTATAGTTAGGTACCTATGCGGAACGCATTACCAGATCAAATTCTGATCAATAGAAAATCTACTTGCGATATGCGCATATAATTATTATGTTATATTCGTGTCCATCATAAACTTTGGCGTTTAATGTATATTATATACTGTTATTGTTGCAGATTCACGGATACCGAAAACGGTTGCATTGTAAACTTCGAAGACATGGTGGAATTCATAGACTACGTGAAAAATCCTGTGGAACCTCCGTCTAGATTGGCCAGGGTAAGTGCGCGAATATATATATATATATAGATATTGCTGAACACCGTTATGAGTAGAGCGCGGATTTCTATGCAATTGCATATTTTTTTCCTTTTAATATTTTTGGATTTTTGTCAGTTATCTTCACGAATCATTATAATTTTAAGCTAATGGTTTGCATATTTCTGCATATTTAAATGTTATTGCATATTTTTGCATATTTTGGCAAAATTCAAAATTTATTGCATATTGAAGCGAAAATTTAAAAAAATGTATAAAATAATATTTTGTCAAGTAGAAAAATTAAAAGTAAATTTCGAAAACATTCAGCTCGAAGATCTTTATCAAGACCCGACAATACTAAGTTGCTTCAAATATGCCCCAATAACTTCAGTTGACGTCAAACGTTCGTTCTCATTATTTAAAAATACGTAAACCGATAAACGACACAGCTTCACAAAAAAAAAACTTGAAATGCATATGATTATTCATTTTAAAAATAAATTAAGTTCAGAAAATTCCCTAAATTTTTTTTTACTAAGTATTAAATAATTAATTATTATAAGTTTTATTGTAAAATTTAAATAAATAAAAAATTCTTACATATTTTCATAATTTTGACTGCATGTTGTTTGCATATTTTCATGATTTTTACTGCATATTATATGGCATATTTCGATAGTTTTAAGTGCATAAAAATCCGCGCTCTAGTTATGAGGATTATAATGATTACGATAGCGATATGGTAATACCACCTATAGAGCGGATTGCGGAGTTTCAACATTTTTACACCTAAATTACATTTAATCATATTTTCACGACACCCTGCTAAAGTAGATTTAGGGTGTAACATTTTAAACCACCCCGAACCAACCGCTAAAGCTTTTAAAACAGTCTATAGAACACATTAATTATATCGATTTGGTTAAGTTTGTACCCATCAGACTAAATATGCGAGTAAAAAATTATACGTGAAAATTACATGGAGGGAGTTGGCGATGAAAGGGTAAGTCACAAGTCACACCTATACACAATCTCTCAGATAAATCCTATACAGGAACATCAGTAGGTAATAAACTATTGTGCAGACCTATCATCCAAGCGATTAATAGCCTGACTGTGCTGCCACTGACTAAACCGCATAGTCACAATAATACACGAATGGTTTTGCGGTCGTATATCAGTGATGACGATTGTGTGTTACAGGAACTGTTGTTCGTAAAACCCAAAAAGGTTTTGGTTCGAGTGAACGAGTTCATAGATGGCCTGCGGTCGGAGACGCAGTAAATAGTACGCATGACGGAAAATGATATCTCGATCAAACTACTATCACGTTTTTAAATCCGCAAGTTTAATTAAAATTAAGTGTTTTAGAAAAAAAAAACTTTGTTTCTGCTCTGTATTATTTCATAACATTACCAGTAAGCCACCATCGAATGTAATAATAAAAATAATATCAATATCATCGGGTCTGGCCAAGTACGACGTAGATATTACGATTGAAGAATGCCAATTTGACACACATCGCGAAGACGACTACTATTCGAAACACGTCGCCTGTCGTTATATTGATAATATAATATATAATAAATATTAATATTAATTATTATTGTGAGCTCGCACACCAGTGGTTAGCGTGCGTTTGTGTGCGCTTCATTAGCCATTCAGGAAGCGATGACCAACATTTTAATTCGACTGGCGCGAGTTTTTTAGCGGACAAACGCGTATCGTGTGTTGTTGTTGTCGTATTTGTGTATATATATATATATTATTATTATATTTAATATATTTTTTACTTGTACGGTGTACGCATTTTACTAGTCTGACCGGCCTTGGCGGCGGTCTGCATAGCGAGTGGGTCCTATACTACGAACGAAGAACGGTGCCGTCGCCACTGCCGTTTCGAGCAAACCGCATTATTTTATAGTTTCCCGACACAGAGGTGCCCGCAAGGTCATGTCAAACTACCAGACTGGTGTGATAAGTAAAACTGGTTTTAGTTTGAAATACACACGTATAATATTATAATACATACATATTATGTATATATATATATATATATATATTATATACCAATGCGCGTTTGGAGCTGTTTAGGTACGTGTAGGTATATGTATATATATATAATATGAAATGTATATAATACATCATACGATATCTGACTATACTCGGGCATGGGAAAACGGAAGCGAAAGGGAAATCCGGAACTCCGCGTGCACATCATTGGGGCACAACCCACGTTAATATAATTATTAATACCTACTTATATGTATCATAACAGAAATGTATACATATTATCGTACAGCCTTGCCCCAAAACAATCGCTTCGCACGATAATAATGTTATGGAAACGCTTCATTTTCAGGGTGCAGGATAAGTACTAATTTTTCGCAAAACGCCTTCCTTGGTCTGCCGAAATATAAAATTAAAGCGCCGAAATGTGTTTTTAATACACCTTATAATAACGTAGTATTTATTATTTTGTATTTTTCTTTATTTTTTCGAAGTGGAGAAATATATAAAATAAGGGAATAAAGAGAATATACGATTACCATTTACTTACACTGCAAATAAATCAATAAGTGATTGTTTGATCGTTGGGTAGGAGGAGCTACCAAGTTCACGTTTAAAATAACATGCACATAGCCCTATAGTTGGTTACGGTAAACAGTGTATCTATGTTTTTTCTCGCGACTAATTTTGAAATTATTTTAACTGCGGGCGGATTTTTTTTATTTACTTTTTTCAGGATTTACTTAATATCACCTTACAATAACCTAACCTATAGGATTTGTTTTATTCTTTCGTTGTGTATCTAAAATAATTATTTTTACAGTTAATTTACTATTGCTGTAGTCACTTGTAATCATATTGTTATGAAAATAGGTATACTATTATCCATCGCTATATTGGTTTTCACTTTTATACATTTACAACTATATCAGTGATCAATGTGTAATTAGTTAATAAAATATAATTAATAAGACATATAGTGCCTACTTCGATTTATTTTTAAGGGCTAGCTGTTACACAATTTTTTCTTTCGATTAAAACATCCATCTAAAGTAATTTTGCTGTATGGTGTGTAAGAGTCTGATATACAGCACAATTGTTCTATAATATAAAATGTCGATTTACAATATTACACTGAAACACTGACCTCTTCACACACAAACCGTTTCGCGCTACCGTGAAACGTATATAAATCTCGTTGTAATATTATATAGTTGACCGCCATATCGTTAGCCGCCCGAGGAGTGAGAAAACCTTCGTTCCAAATATTTTGGCATACGGCCAGTGGCAACGATTGCAAAGCGGTAGTATCGTAAATCCCGAAGGTTTATTCCACCCGTTTACAAATACACGTACACGCCCCCGTGTACCTATACGGTAAAATATTTGTACAATAATATATTATTATAGACTGATTACGCGTTTTACGAACCGTTTATAATTCAGCGGATAGGTATATACTGCGGCGGATGCTGTTGCAGGCACTGCGAACTGTTACATTTTATAAATTATCGATTTATTGAAACCGTGCAGTGTGTAGAATATATAGACACGTACGAGATAATACCATGACTAGAACATTTTTTTGAACACCTAGTATATCTATTTTAGAGTATTTTTCGATTTTTTTAAATTTTATTATGTAGGTGAACACGGCTCGTACTTACGACAATAAATTATAATATACGTGTGTATAAAGTACCTTATTTTAACAAGGCTGGACATTATATGTATATAAGTAAATTTTATTTTTTAGAATCAACATTGATACGAGTTAAAGAGTTTATTTTATTTTCAATTTTTAACTTAACTAATTCATTTTGGATTTCCGTTAATTTAAAGACTAACTTAATTTATGTAAAATCACTGGATACAAAATTTATTTTAATTTATTTTGTGTTTAATTTTCAATCGAATTTGTTTTCTTATCAAAACACATTTTGTGTTTGGTTCGGTGTGAATTGTTTTTTTGATTAATGACGTACAACTTCTACGGAATACTAGTAGACTATAGGTAGTACTACTAATAATACCCTAAATCATCATATAGTTTTGAGTTGGTAAAAAAATGAACTTGCTCAACTATGCTTGTTTATAAAATTTTTACATAAAATTTTGCGCTGACCCATTTAGTTAAAATGATGATTTACGCACGAATTATGATTGAATGTAAAACGTATGAATAAATAAATATGCTAATTACATAATATAGGTATGGCAGAGATTTTTGAAATATGACTTTAAAAAATCATTACTATATATTACTATAATAATATACATAATATTATTTTATTACATTCTATATTAAAGAACCATATAGTTATTATAGTTATCAGATAATTTATATTACTTTTGGATATCTGCAAGTTTATGTAAATATTTATTATGGACTTGTTACTAATTTTTTATCGAGTACGTTTAAAATATATATAACAATAAGCTTTAGTATTCAGACAGGAAGTAATGGATAAAAAAAGTATGTATGCTGCAGGGTGATTATTTTGACATATCTCAAAACGTTTTAGCTTTGGTAAAAATATTATTTTTATACATAAGGGTATTCCGCAAAATGTATTGGTCTCACATTCCGGGACTCGTAAAAATATAGTAAAAAATAGAATTTTCAAACAAAAGATTCCAAATTAGGAAAAAAGAATAATTTTCCAAAACTATCATATATTATTTTTTGCCTTTTCACGATGAGGCGAGTGTTTGCTATCAAAAGAATCCATCCTGTAAACTATGACACGCGAACACTGCATTGTATATTGTACCTATACTATATACAGCACTAGTATTGATGTCGTTATAGATATACAAAGTGTATAATATACATAATTTGTATACCTATATAGTATTTATATATATATTTATATACGTATCGACATCCGACGTGTTTTTGCACATATAGGTCTATATGTATAATATATATCTGTATGTATATAGTATATTACAACGACTATATAATATACTTATATATTATAATATACCATTATTCATGCCTTATATACACACTTACAGACTTACACCGTGACATTTCCATATTATTTTTTATTATTTTTTTTTGTTTTTTTTTTTTTTTTTTATTATTTGAAAACACAATACAAACAAAGTATTTAAAGAAAATAATAAAAATTACCTACACCTTTAAGCTAGGCTTGTGGTGGTGTAGGGAGTAACAGTACATATATATATGATTTAATTAATTACTTAATTTAACAAATAATAACCTACATTGTAAAATAATTAAAATAATTAAGAGATACTAAAATATACAATTTTCTTATAATAGACATTTCCTTAGTTCACTAGATAAAATGTTGTTTATACATTTTTTTATGTTAATTTGATCATTAAAAATATTTTTTTTCACATCAATTGGCAAGGCGTTAAAAATGACAGGACCCATATAATTAATAAATTTTTGACCAAAACTCGTATTAGTAAATAAGACTTTAATATTACATAGTCTATCTTCCCCCAAATCTATGGTTCTATAGTTTTGTTGTTTTCATTATAGACATCACTGTTGCAGACAGGCTATATAGGTACGCTGTAAATGCAGACTTTATAATATATACTGCACCCGTGTACACGTTTATTCGCACGAGTATTTTTTTTTTGTTTTGTTTTATCATTCCGTTTCTATTTCGAAACGTTTGCGACACCCGCTGGAATATTCAATATTATTGTATATTTTAGGTGTACCGCACATTAATCAACTGTAAAAGAATATAAATGCATAATACAGGTGAAGTTAGTAGATACATAACAATATAATATAGTTAGGTATACGATATTACAAGGAGGAGTCTATATAAACGTCAAGATTATAATATTAATGTACCGCAGCAGTAGCGTATATAACTGGCAAAAATACATCACATGCCCCGCCTCACCCCCCACTGAAATTTGACGTTAACATTTGTTGACATTTTAAAAATATATAACCACAATAGATAGGTATGAGGTAAACTATAGCCTATAGGTGGTATATCGATAGAACAGAAGCGCTTTGTCAGAAACGGTTAAAACTTAAAACATACCTACAATGCATTGGTTATAAACGTTTATGTACCTATATGGTTTCTTGCAACAGTATACGCACAGTGCATTCCTATAGTTTATATTATAGTCGGATTGTTTTCCCCTCGTGCTTCCCCGCGATCAAGTCAGGTTTTTTTCTATAGCCATATCGAATATTCCCGACGATGTTTGTGCTATTATAGGTACGTAAATTATAGGTAGGTAGCTGCAGTTATACGTGGACAAACGTTTTATAGACAAAACGTTATTTTCTATACACATCTTAAAAATATATATTATTGTTCAATCGTGTATTTTACTATAAAGACACGTATATATACTGCAACAGAGTGAAAATGAATTTCGTTTTAAATGTTTTGTTTATTTCTTTTTTCACCCACATTATTATAGGTATCGTGTGGTATTATTATTTTACGATCGTACCGCGGTTGAAACTTAAAACGCGTATGGTCGCGCGATATCCTTTTTTCTCACGTATCGTCGATGCGGCGTTAAAAAAAAAAAAAACCAACAAACAAACAAAATAAATAACATATACACCTAATTCGGGGGTGGTCCAAACGCGACGGGTTACATAATATTATGCTTTTCGCCCGTCGCCGACGCCGTTTGTTTCCCGCAATTACGCCGCAGGGGCGGAGTGTGCACTCGCTCGCCGGCCGCCGGCAGAACATATATTATTATTATTATTATTATTACTTATAATAATTCCGACCGATTCCATCCGTTGCTGAATAACGCGTACGTACGTATATATATATATATATATATATACATTCGTTAGGTATACATCATACCCATACGAAATGTGCGCTCTCCTCAAGACGGAATCCCCTCGGACCGTTCATTGTATTGTATAATATAATAATACGCGCATATAGGTGTATAGCCGATGGACGTCGCGGTGCGCGTCGAATCGATCTCGTTATACTATTATTATTATTATTATTATTATATTGACGCGGTGGCCAATGGAATTCCGAAGACGATATAGGGAGAGGCGTATTACACGTCTTATCGTTTATTAGCGCATTACGTCTTAGGTATATATGTATTGGCAACGTACGGTAAAGGAGAGGAGCAAAAATGAAGACGAAAAAAGGAATATTATATTATTGTTATTTACTGCGCCATTGGACTATAGTCGTCGGCGGTGTGTGGCGATCGTATAGTAGCTGTATACATGCCCCGCCGGACCGCAAACAATAAATGTAATATATAAGAGTAAAGGTAGGCGTAGGTACTATATACGTATACACTATATATACCAACTACGACTACCGTATACGAGATTCGCTCGGTTCATTTAACACAATAAACGAACACACACGTACCGCGCACGGAGCGCATATTATATACATGACATACCTATACGTAATAATAACGCTCACGTCATTCCAATACGTGTGATCGAACGGATAGAAACAGTACAATATTAGGTATAGGTGCCATGATGTGTAGTTATACAATACGCGCGACCGGAACGGTATTGCGAATGACGAAGACGACCGCGAAGGAAATTATACACCGCATCGTAAAATCATATATTATATATTTTTCGTCATCGCGGTAATCGTATTATTAATATATATATATATATTGATCCTATATTAAAAAAAAAAAAATAATAATATTATAAACATTTACTGCGTCACGACGATATCCTGCAGTGGCGACAGCTTATAATATGTAAACAATTGATTTGACTTAATTAGACGTTATATTAAATTATGATATGAACGTTTGACTATGATTTTATATAACTGCAGTGCAATACACACACATATTATAATACTAACAGACAATATTTTTTTAAATTCATAACTAAATATTTTGCCAAAAAAATGCATCTTATATACTACGATAGTATTCCCTAAATCAAAGAATATTAATTTGTTTATTTAAATTTAAAATCATTGTATAACGGATAGAGCGAACAATAAAATAATTAGTTTTATTTAACTACAGTTTAATAGATTCTTTACTGATAACATATATTAACATGATGTGATAATAATGTTCGTATTTTATTAGTCACCGTGCCAGAGTGCGAAGTATGAAGACAAATATGTATACGCAAATTTCTTATAGGAAAAATTGGTTATTGCAAGTATTGACGCGGTGCACAGAAGACAGTTTTATTATTTTATGTACCGAATACTTTAATAAGTCATACATTGACACGGATATCACGAAATTGAATGGCCTTGCAGGTCTGTTTGATATTTACCAACATTTCGCGAATCTCGGCGACTATAAATATAAAAATATTTTATTTTATTTTTTAATCACATATCGCGCGTTGTACAGATGATCGAGGGGATTCAGCATTGCCTCATCTGGCCCCCAAAAACTTTGGGACGGATAACGTATAATTATATAAATGTTACACTCGTCTGGAAAAAAATATTCTCAATTCAATAACGTAATAATATCGGTGTCGGCGTTGTGGGTGGTTGGGGAGGGAAAGGAGAGACTGCGGATATCCTCGAAATGTTCGACGGTTGTCGGGTTTCTGACGTCGCGTACTCGTCGTTCGGAATAATAATAATAATAATATAATTCATAATCATTATATTTCGTCCGCCACACGATAAACTTACGAATAACACGCGCAGGTTGACGTGTACGGCGGACGACTAACGATATTACACACGTTATATTATTATTTATTATATTATATTATATATAGTTATATATACACTTGTACGACAACACGTCTGTTGTACTACTGCTATAATACTCATGCATGCTGTACATACCGGCCGCCGCCGCCGCCGACGTTGCTGCAGGTCGTTATTACTTATTACGATTATAATGCGAGTTTGTGCAAATCGTACGCGTTTCCAAGGTCGTCGCCGACGCGGTGCGGCTGCAATTATTATACGTTTCTGTCAAAAAGCACCGTATTATACGCCGTACCTTATTGTACGTTATACCCACGCCGGCACGCCGCTATACGCCCGTACGATATTACCGTACACGCACAATAATAATACTACAGCGTACAATATTTCCATACGTCGTTACGCGTGGGTATTACCTATGGGTATTAATTTAATAATAGTAAAATATACTGTACACGTTGCGGCAGCGTATATTATTAATAGTAATAACTCGTTATTAAATTCGGGCTCAGCACCCGCGGAATCCGAATTTATTCGGGCTTCGGCCGCTGTATGTGTACGATATATTCGGGTGTGGTTCGAAACACCCGAATACAAAATGTAAACAAACGTTTGGGTGTTAATTGCCGTTATTATTCGGGTTGATATGAGTTCATTCGGGTGTTTAAATATAGTTGTTGAGTTGAAAACTGAAAAAAAATTAAATGAGTTTTCGGATATCATAAAAATAATCTAGCCCACCCTTTAAAAAAAATCTTCAGCATAATAATTGAGTGTATTATTATACGTTTAATAATCAATAATTATTTTAATAAAATTAAGCCATCACTTAGAAATTATTATTTATTTTAAATTATTTGAATTATAATATAAAAAATTGGTCGCGGGAGTGTTTAAGAGGTAAAAATCATTCGAGTTGAATCAGTTTTAGGTGTTTTATTTTTTAAGGACTTTTAGTTACGGATTCCGATTAATTCGGATGCAAAGTCCTGATTATTATTTTATAACTATATATGTTTTGCAAAACGTGTGTATTAATATATATGTGTAACGAAAAAGCAGTACCTAATATATTAGTAATATAAAATTACTTAAAAACTAGTGTATAACGATTTCCGTCTATTCGACATCGTATATTGCTCCTTAGGTTGGCTGATATGTTAAGTGTGACGAATGGTGTGCGTGGCTGTCAGCCGACTTAAATTTTCCAATAAGCGCGATTGGCGTGAGTGTGCGACACGAACAGAAATGCACGACAGCGGAGAAGACTCCGCGACGATCACAGCACGACCATCAGCAAACACCCACACTCGCACGCCGGCACACCATATCCAGATCGGTAACCCTCATATTCTTTTTACATTCGATTATACATTAATACATTATTTGTGTTGTATTTTATCAATATACGATATGTCGATATATTTATTTATACCAAAAATCGAGTACTTTACTTGAATAAGATAACCCTGATCTTTAGCGTTAATATTACACGCCGAGGTCGAGTACTCGAGACCTCGTTAACATAAACACAACTTCGCCATAGGGATCAAGTCGACCGGTAGTGACCGGTGAAGAGGGGACGTTACGCCAGTCTCCTTGGTAACGATGAGTTACTCAAATTTTGTAAGGTATTGCCGGTTGTTTTTGTTCCCTTGAAATAAACTACAAAATTTATAAACATACTTAATTTAAAACAAATTTCTGAACATGTGGATTAGAATAAAGCAACCAGTCGTTAACTTTTACCAATCTTACATTATAGTTCAATTTGAAAAACGTTTTGTTTTTTACCGAAACACAAAAAATTTTTAAACTTTGGTTGATGGCAACATAAATATTATTTTACGTGTCTTACGACATTTGGAAACACAAAGTACCTAATATATGTAATATATATTTACCTTTGAGCAACATGTCGAAGCAAGACAAAATTGCTTTACTATACCTACTGGCTACTATGCAATAACGCGACAATCATATTATATATATATATTTTTTTATTATTTATATTATAGCGATTGTATTGATAATACCGTAATTTAGATTTTAATCTCGTAATCATACTATAATTTGTATTAATCCATTTGAAGATTATTCAAATAATGTTTTATTCTAATAATTGTAAAAATAATCATTTGAACAATTTTTTACCAAGCTATAGCAATTTGTCTATCATTAGATAATATTCATATCTTGCTAACAATGTAACTGAATAATTAGGGTGTATCCCGTGTATCGAGTGAGTAAACAAAGCGATAATATCGGTAATTATGTATTTTCTCAATAATATAATCGTGTGACTCTTCGCATAATGCCTAAAATTGTGTATAAAAAAAATTACATTTATGTATAATTTACGGTAAATTTTTTTACCGGTAAAAATTTACCTGGTAAATTTACAGCACTTACATCTCTATTAATTTCCAATATAATAATATACATTATTTACAGTTAGCAAGTATATTGATTTTTAAATTAATTTTTAATTTAATTGCATCGTGTTGCTAAAATATATTATACTTATTGGTAAGACGGTAAAGAAAACGTCTCGTGATTCAAGACCGTAAATCGAACGGATCATTGTTTCGACGGTTTTAGTTTTTATTTTCAAGGACACGACAATAGTGTTCCTACTCCCATCGATGTCGTAATTAATGTGTATAGTGTATACGTTTAATATAATAATATATATACATCGGTGGATTATGCCGGCGGAATATCATATCGGGACTTTTTCGATAGGCAGTACATACAAATAATAATCAGAGATATATTGCTCATGACTGTAGAGAAAAATATTTTTTTTAAATAAAAGTGATACTATATTAGATAAAAAAAAAACCGACGTAACTATATAATTTAAAAATGCAAATTACTATTTTCTTCAGTATAATTATTGATTATAGAACATATTCTATACGAGACTTCATAATAAGCACGGGTTTTACATTAAAAAAAATTCACTAAACAAATTTGACGGCCGATGAAATAGTTTTATCGGGCCGATTCTTTTTTTTTACGATTCTTCACTGTGTAAATAATAAATAAATTATACAATTGTAACACTCGCGACCCGTGTATTATTGTAGTATAGGCACTATATGCTACGTCATGGCTGGCATAATATTTAGCGTAGGTCGTATATATCTATAGTAATAATTATAATAATGCATATTATATCATGTGACCCAAATATAGCCACAACAGCAGTGCACACATGTGTTGTTGTCTCATCGACACGCCGAAAACCAGCCTCAGAGGCATATAGGAAATTCGGCTTCGCGCACAATACGAATGTATAATAATATAATGTTATGATAATAATAATAATAATATTTTAATAAATGAATACCGAACGATGCTTTGGTACCTGTGCGTATCGTCGGTATTTTATGTACGTTCATATTATTATAATAGCCTACCGCGCGTCCAACACAATTGTTGTACAGTTGCTATTGTCGTGCCCCGTTCGTTTTGTAATATTTTTGGGGCTGGGC
Source organism: Rhopalosiphum padi (assembly GCF_020882245.1). Lineage (NCBI taxonomy): Eukaryota > Metazoa > Arthropoda > Insecta > Hemiptera > Aphididae > Rhopalosiphum > Rhopalosiphum padi. Next base: position 45,895,024 of record NC_083599.1, read on the forward strand.
GGTGCGTACCTGTACATATTGTATTATAATATATTATTGTGTACAGTAGTCACAAGTATAAAACGCGTCGAATTCAATATAACCGCGGCGACGAGAGATTACAGGCTACTCGGTAAAATTACACAGGTCTTCTTTTTTTTCTCACACGGGTTCGTTCGATAAACAAATCCGTACGGAATAAAGAGTTCTTTGGAAAATCACAAAAAAAAGCCGCTCGTATAGAAAACGCGGTGGTACATGCAGACTGCAGTATACGTATTGTACACGTCATCGTATTGTTCCCATCACTAAAATTTAACGGCGAATACCGTCTGACGTCTGTTGCAGGACGACTAAAATATGGTAGATATACCTACCCATGTAAAAGTAAAAGTCAAAATCCCAACGTATAATTTAATAACATACAATATACATATTATACATATTACATAAGTCGTTTGACGTATACCTAACCGTTTTGTTTATTTTACGTTTAAGAGGTTAGGCATAATATTATTATTATTATATAAACATATACGCGACCGCCAATAGATTCGTCAGAACGGAAACGATATCAACGGAAATTGATCCATTATATTATACAAAAAGTAAGACGTGAATAATTATGATTTAAACATTTTGGACTTATTAAAAAAAAAATTTTAACAATATTCAGCTCTCGAGTAAGATTGAATTGGTGCTCATTGCAGGCCACTGCACGCGGAATGTTAAAATAATGGGTTATTAAGTTTCGGTTTAATTGTATTTTGTCGGAATGTCATATTATTAAATAGACGATCTGTAACGATATTATACGTTAACTGCGTTTTAGTCGTTTGAGACATTGTATTGTTTGGCTTAAGTACTGAAGATAACGTCATATTATGTGATTACAGTGTTGTGACTCGTCACTTGCGTGGTATTTAATAAATTACCAACCAATCGGCTTTTCGAACTGTTAAATTGTTTCGACGTTCGTAATATTCGATAATACTAAATACTATATACAGTATTATCATTGTGGGCCGTTTACGATCTTTTTGGTTTGCTTATAAGAATATAAATATTAAAAGGTAACCAAATCGAATCAAAATATAATGTAAAAATCGACCCGTCGACCGATCGATCCGAACCGAATCACGTGGCCCACATTCTCCGAAGATGTCTTTCAGTAACACGAGAACACTACTACATAATAATAGAAATAAACACGTTTAATTTCTTTTGGGGATCCGTGCAGAGATATTTCAAAAACGTATTTCTATACAAACGACTATGGTGTAGCGTATGGACTATATCTAAACATATGCATTTAGCCGTTTGTTTTGTACGCATTAAATACGAGTTTTTCTGTGTAAGGTTAACAATAACTTCAAATCCACTACTGTATGATGACCCTCGTTCGATCCGATTTATATTGGTTTGGAGTGTTTTTCTGGGATTTACAAAACAAAAACAGGGGGAAAATATCGACGACCCTTAGTGCAGCCATATAAATATTGACGCCTCGATAAAAACAAAAACGGAGAACTCGCTTCTGCTGCTCACGGTTTCACGTGTACCCATCTTTGTCGTCATAGAGTAGGTCACGGTAACGACTAACAATTATATATTGTGTTAAATTTGTATTCAATGATAAATCATTGAAAAAAAATTTTTAAGAGCGATTGACCTCTGTATAGGTAGTAAGACTTCAGGATAGTTTATATAATATTATTATTAGTATAATATTTCTCTGTCCGGAAGGTTGAACTTATTTTTAACAATGTATTTTCGATATTTTTACATTTCTGTAAAAACAACATAGCCACATAGGTACTTATTTATAGTTTAGAAACTTATAATTAAAGTTTCAGACTTTTCTGAGAAAATTATTTTCAACATAAATTAAAAAGGAACTAAAAAAATATTAACTTAAAAACAATTTAAGTATTTTTTAAATTATATTATATAATCATAAAAAATTCTAATATATGTACCTATTTAATGAAAGTTTTAAATCTAGCGTGGAATTAACAATTTTATTATTTAATGTAAAAAAAAAACCATAATTGTTTTCAGTTGTCCACTGCTTTTGTTAATTTTCTCAAAATTATAAATTATTACTGTACATTTTCTGTTTTCAAATGATAAATGATTTAATTTAAATAACATATTTCTCTAGTACGTTAGTACCTTTGACAACCTCTGGCGGTCGTGGGATTCTACCAAGTTTCCTTCGGCTTAGCCAGCGGTTTTTTGCTACCGTCAATATTTTTTGGTTATTATTTTTATTTTTTATTTTATAGCTTGTGTTTGTGATTAAAAAAGGTTAAAAATATAATACAAAATGTCTCATACGTTTTTCTATAAGTTAAATAGTTTTATAAAATATATATTATTATATCATATTGTTAGGTATTCAAAAAAATATATATTAGCCGTAGGAACTTGAAACATTTAACAAAACAATTAAACTATCATTTTATATAGGTATATTAATTTCCTCATAAGTAGTATTGATAGCAATTTAAAACATTAACATAACGTACAGCCAATTTTTGTATAAGCGTTTGAAAGTTCAAATTTTGATCAAATTCCACAAAATGATGAAAATTTACAATTTATTTTATAATTAAAAATTTATCCGATTTTCAGCTATAAAATCTAAGGTTTAAGAATATAACTCGGGGGTATAATAATGAATAATACACGAGTCTTGCGATTTATCCCAGAAGTATTTTGTAGCTGTAGCAGTTAATACCTAATATTTATTTATTTGCAAACTGTATGCAACTTTTACCCCACATTCGAAGACATACTGTTTAACTGTTGAGTATGTACAAATCTATATTATATAAGAATCCAAGTAATATAAAATAAACACAAACCAAATGTTTATCAATAATATTATAAAAAAAAAACTATTTTAATAGTTCATATTATATAGTTTTAAAAACCTTTTGACGATTAAATAAAACACGTTTTTGGTCGTTTTGTATAACACCAACGAATTCAAAATTGTAAGTTGTATTGAATTGTATAATATGTTTAACCATCAAGACATCATCTATTTTTTTATTTATTGAATATTATTATCAGCCATATATTACTTAATTTAGATTCTAAAATAGGACTTGCAGAGAAATACGACAGTAATGTGTAATCTGACTTTATACGGAGGAGTAATAAAGCACGACGGTAAACGTTTCCTAATGCGCTGGTTTTCCAGGTCATATATTTCGCTCGTTCTATCAAAAGCGTTGTATCTTAGACCTTAGTAAATAGGATCTAAGCATTTTATTATTAACGTGGTAAAATAAGCTCGTTTATAAAAACGAAAATATTGCATCTATAATAGTATTATAATAATAATATGTTGAATTTGATGCTACAATAAATGCTGAAATTTGTATATGCCGTAGATACGAATTATTATGGTATTACGTAAAATAATATTACCAATTTAATGACTGAATTATTAATTTTAGTGAATGCTACAATATTTAAAAACTAGGTATATTTTACTATGTTTTTTCTAGGCCATTTTTGTACATGGTCATTTATTCGGTTATTCTTGCATATTTAGTCCGTGGCCGTTCTCAATGTGGACATTTTTAAATATTACTATATTATTGCTTATAGCCTATAGGCAATATTGGGGTATGGTAAGTTGAGAAAATAACTATAATATTATATTATTATTGTATATTGCATGATATTTTATACATTTTGTTAATTTGATTTTTAATTATTAAAATGTATGTATACCAATTACCAATAATTAACATATATATTATATAATGTACGTATCATTATAACAAGCTCGAGTTAAAGTCGTCTCAGCTCGGTCTGCTCACGTGTAATAAGTAAGCATTTTATCTACACACCGACTAACATAATATGAGAATTTAATAATACATACTATACCCGAATTACCCGTCGCTATCGTGTTATATATAATAAAAAATAAAAAATAGTTGAAAAATTATAAAAAAAATAAATAATATACAAATAAGTATAAAAATTAACAACTATAACAAACATAGTATAATGCAATTTATATTATATATTTAATATTTAGAAATAGCATAAAATATCAACTAATAATTGACTTCTTTTTAATAATAATCGTTAATCATACATAGTTAGGTACACATATCAAGCTTATACCGAAAATATTTCACCAACAATTTTAACAATCAAATTTGGTATTATGACAGAAATTAGAAAATTCATGCTCACGACAACGACAACGGCACAGCAGTAGGCATAGTATACCTCATCTACGTTAGGTAGTGAATAGGTACGTGTGCGTGCACAGTGCACATGGTATAGACACGAAAAACTAATTATTTCTAATAACTCTTGTTGTAGCTAATACATGTTTGAACTTTTCTCTTTAAATAGTTCATCCACACGCCAAACAATTGGGTTTAAAACAAAAATGACGCAAATTGGTTCGGTAAAACTTATTCATACATAGCTGCCCAAAGAAATCACCTCATGTTTTAATAATATACATATATAAAATATAATATGAAGATTACAACGTCTAACCTTCGGCGGAACCGGTTGCGATCGGTCGCCGCCGGGGCCCGGATTTTCGGGTTTTCCGAGACGCTAATATTATAATAATGTCCGTTTTGGCTTTCGCTGTTAATTTAATATTATTCGATACACTGTTATCGTGCGTGATGTATAATATATACGACTTATAGTGCGCCCTGTTCGGTCGTTGTGTATCGAGCCCGGAGCGTTGGCTATGTGTATACTGTATAGTTGTCGCTGTTGTGGACCACACGTGGTACGCGTACTTACGTCCTATACATACATATATGTGGATTGGTACTTGAAAGGACGATAAAGATTTTCATTCTCGTTTCGAAAATAAAACAAAAGCCCATTGGCACATAATTCATTAGCCATAATGCACGCATAGTACTAACATTTTTTTATACTATAGCAGGGCTTGCAAACGGTATAATAATACGCGTTATACGTGCAGATAAAATTATTTATAAATAAAAAAATACCATTGAAATTTTTAAACATAATTAAACGGAAAACGATAGGTAAACGAAAAAAGAAGAATCCGTTTTACTCTGATATTTTTAATATTAGAATGAGTTGGCTTGTTATCGAATTTAAATGCAAAAATATTACTTACCTCGATAAATAGGTATTCTTAATATTTTAATTCTGAAACAAGTTATGAACATAATATACAACTGTACACGATTAAAAAAAATGTTTTAATTTAAAACACACATAACTTAGTTCAAAATTAAAAACTAAATAAAACTTTACTAACTGCTAATAATACTAACTAATAATATTCTTACCTATAAATTTGACTATAGGTAAATTTACTAAAACGTAAAAAATAACATCGTAAACCGAATTTTTGCTAAATAGTTATATAGTGACAACACTGACAACACATGCGGGATGTAGCATCACATCCGTTAAATAATACAAAAAAGTTAATACTTATACGTTTTAATTTGAAATAACGATAAAAAATGCAAATTTTATATAACGTTTTAATTCTTAGGAATGTAAACAAAATATTTTTTCAAATACAAAAGCCCTGTATTTTATTTAGGTATCTACATTTTTCACTTCATAAAATGACTTTGTTTTATTTAAAAGAATATTTCACAATCTATAGTATAGATTCTATACTAATAGTAGCGAAATTGGTAAATTAAATAAATACGAATAAAAGTAAAATATAAATAAACACGAAGGCATGATGAGAACGAGAGAGGAGGCGACCCTCAGTAGCACTTCTGATATAAAAGACCTTTATAAATTGTCTCGCTTATCAATATATAACAATTCTTATATCTTTAATATCGTTTAAGTTTAAACTTTTTTTTTAACTTACAATAGGTACAGTATACATGTTGACGTACTTTACCGCAAATTTTGTATGTGATACTTTGAGTCGTGATATCATGTAAAAATAATTTCTCCTATCCTGCAATATTGTTACGTATTATATGGTATTTAAGCAATATTGCTTAACTTCACGTCTGCATCATGACACGATTAATAGGCAAATGCCATTACTTGGACTCAATACTGAGAATCATTGTATCGCGAGACATATTATACGCAAATATGGACGATTTAACAGTGAATTCGATGTATGAGATTTTTCTATAAAACAAATAAATAAATACAAATCGTAATAGCCTGTTATATAATTGCATCATAATTGATTCCGTTAATATTGTAGTTTATCACATAATTATTAGTTCACGAATTAATAAAGTATATATATTTATATAGGTATAGGTGTACCTATGTATGCATAATATAGAGTATTTTACAAACTACGGGGCACTATTACCTAAAATTTGATTATGAATTCCAAAAAATTACATATTTCTCAAATTATATATATAAATTGAAAACCTCTGTTTAATTTGCGACACCAACATAAATACGGATATGAGATATATCTATAATAGGTGCTATACCACGCAAGGATAAGACGCGTAAAAAGAGTCGAGGCTATGTATATATATACACATACCTATATCATATAATAATATATATCATATGTAAGCAGAATATAGATATAAAATCAGTTATGATGTCCATTAGAGTAAATCCCGATTGCACAGTATTATATAGCGTTTTGTTTTTACAGAATAGAATAGTAGAATAACCTACTCTACCTATAAAACGCGTCTAATAGGCGTACTAATTTGCATAATGCGTCCAAGATACCTACTTGTGTTTACAATAAATTTTGTCGAATACCATAATGCTATCATGTATATTAAGTAGGTATTATAGTTGATTTCTGGAGGTCAAATCCCTGTGATGGTATAATATAATATGTTTATAGAACTCCTATATTTAAAAAAAAAATAAATATATTTTAATAGCCTAATAGGTTACGTAATACAGTGTTAACTGCTTAGTATATAATATTATCTATATACTATATTATATTCAATGTCTTCGTTGAGTAAAAAAGTAAAATAAAACATTACATACCACAACAGATAGGAACTATAACCAGACATATATACTGTCTAACATAAATATTATCAACTTCTTAGAAGAAACAAGGTTATCCAACTTAATTTAAGTCAAGCATATTATTATTTAGTGTAATAGAAAATAATATAGACAACAACGGTGTAAATAAGATTTTTAATATAATATAGCCAAACATGTCGATGTTATATAAATTAATAATAAAATGTAATTTAGTACACACAAATCTATTTATTATATTCGTAATAGTAAGCCAGTGCCTAATAAGTAATAATAAGAATAACTAATAGGGCACATTTATTTCTTAGTGCGTTATTGAAAATCATAAATTTGGAAAAACAAAAGATGATCAGTGTGCAAAATGATGTGTAGAAATATCCTTATAGAATATTAATACTGAATATCTGTATTATATTATTGGAAATTGGTACCTATATAGCAATTATTAATAATCAATCGAGTTAATATGGTCGATTAAATCACACTACTACATAATTTGTAAATAATATTATACTCATCACACGTCAGACAATAATGGACAACTGCATTTTGTTAAATGTGTTGACGTTTAAACATTATAGGTACTTATTATAGTGGTGTTGATAGCATGGTTCCGTTAATTATTCCTGACATTAACAAACATGTTGGCATAATATCGCAGAAGGTACTTAATAATAATGAAATGTACATCATATTATAATTATTTAAAAGTATATAATTTAGCACGATGTGTTCACAACTAGATTTACAATATTATATTACTTTTATGTATGTAAACATTGGCCAATAAATTATAAAATAATATAAAAAAATATTTTTATTATATATTACCTATATAATAGGTTATATAGCATTTTTTTTTTGTATAGGATAATTCGATATTATATTTTATTCGTTCAGTAGGTAACTGTGAGAAATCATAAATAAAAGTGCGAGTATAAAATGATAAAACGTGTTAGCGGATGTGAAATGTAAATTTCCGGATAATTTCCATAAGCGACTTAACATATTCAATTTAGATGTTACACATATTATAATATATGACAATATATAGTTTGTATTCACCAAATCCGTTCAAATATACACACACGCGCAATCAATGTGATACACGCATCATAAGGCATAAACAAAAACATTGCGAATCTCTATATATTTTATAAAGAGATTAGAACTCACGGTAGTCGAGTCATTCCGTATACGTATTATAATTTTGATGTATTCGTGTGTGTTAAACTCGTGACTGGAAAACGTTATACGTTTGTATGGGAAACATAATATAAAATATTCAGGACAGTTTTCGAATGCACGCGTACAGTTATACATAAATAAATATTATATTATATATAATAGTAGGAGTTATAATACATAATTAAAATGTTTTATTTAAAACCACGTGTAAACTTAAATGATTGATTTGAATAGGGGTTGATAGCGAGTAATCTGTGGTTTCGATTTTTTATTCGTTCTAAACCAGTTTCAGAAATCATTGTAATAATAACTAATAAGTATAGCTATCAAGTGTATTTGGGCGTACATAAATTGATGTTGATCGTTCAACTAACCCTTTATAAAGTTTTTGAAATAATATAATTACAATTGCAGCTATACGGCGATCACAGCAGACCGCTGCCAGTGTATATAATATACATACCTATAAGCGCACACACTGCCTGCTGCTGCAGCAACATAATTATGTATGTATAATTTATAAGTGTAGTCCGAACACGTGTAAGCAGGATTATAGGTATAGGCACGTAAGTGTCAAGTAAATTTGTAAGTGATTTTTAAAATAAACATCCTTAACATCCTGCTTACATATATTTTTTAATAAAATAAAGATACTATATACCTAAGTACCTAATATAAAATTATATTAGGGAAAGCTCTTTTATACAACCACAGCAATTCCTATCCGGATGTTCACATATAAATGCGTTCGTACAATTATTAATAGTTATTTTTATAATTATTTTATAATACAACTATATTATATGTATTTCAGTATAATACACTTACATTATAGACTAGGCGGTAGGCAAAAAGGTTTGTTAAATCTGTTTATCGCGCGTTACAAGGCAATGTGAAACACGGCGGCAAAAACAAGTTCAATACTTAATATTTATTTGTTATAAATGACTATAGAAAATAATTTTAGAACTAAAATAAAAATTGAGAAAATCTATTGAAATTTTTTTTTCAATAATGTATGGTAGGTACCTATTATTAAAAAGTTACGAAACATGGGTAAGTTAGTACCTCTCTGCTGTATATAAGGCGCCAAGTGAGTCATACAATCTTGTTTTTAACTACCTATCTATACTTTCATAAAAATTTAGAACGAAAAAATAATTTAAAAATATTAATGATTTTGATAAAAAATTTTTAAGTTTGAATTTTAATATTGTCTTATACTTCAAAGTTTAAACTTCCCTACGAATAATATTTATAAAATTATACGTATGAAAAAATTAATAAGAAACTTTGTATTAAATGTATAAAATCATTTAATGACAAAAACAGATAATAAAAAATAAAAATAATAAGCAAAAACTATTGACGGTCACCTACCCAATTACGTAGCAAAAAACCGCTGGCTAACACGAAGGAATCTTGGTAGAATCCCACGACCGCCAGAGGTTGTCAAAGGTACTAACGTGATAGAGAAATATGTTATTTAAATTAAAACGTTTATCAATGTAATGGAAATATAATTTGTACATTTTTGAGATTTTGACGAATTTTGTACTTTTTTTTTTTTACGTATATTTATGTTTTTATAAATTTTTCTCCATTACCTAGTTCGAAAATTTCAGGGATTTTTTTCTTTGATACTCCGTAATAATAACTACTATAGATTTTTGAATATCCAAATATGTCTATAAAAATATAATGATCATTCGCTTAGAATATTCGGTTTCAGTAAGAAACGTATAAAAAACTTTATCTAATTCTCAAATCTTGGTTAAAAAAAGGTGGAATGTACTAAGTAGATCATCGCTTTGCTGTATTGTAAATGTTATGTGTACATCTTGTACAAGTGTCTATAGATAGATACTACCTAAACTGCGTAGATTCCTCAATATATTGTATTTTTAAACTATTCATAATATGAATATTATTTAAGTTATTTAAATAATTAAATTATAGCCATTACGTAATCATTATAGTAATACGTAAATACATTTTTTTATGAATTTATGTAAAACACAATACGCCAAAGTATTCTATGCATAATAACAAATATGCTGAAAATTAAATTATAAATATTATTATAATATTATTTGTATAATAATTAATATTATTTATGTAACATTATACACTATTTTAATCACCCATCCCAGTTTGAAAACATGCGCTGAGTGCCTAAAATTAAATATTATGTATCATGTAGGTATGTACACCATATTAAATTGCTAATGAAAATTTCAGTCATCGTACCATACCTCATATGATTGTCTATATAATCTGACAGTCATTTGTGGGTGTTATTTGTAACTTTTGTGACCCGAAAGATCAACACACTTTGATTGATGAGTTCAACGATTCACAATCACTCCTCCCATCTCATCAGCCAATAGATATAATGACTAATAATAATATGTTAACATGTATAATTTATCAAATAAAATCAACACTGTTGAAACATTTTCCATTATTCATAGATATATCGAATAATAGTATCGTTGTAAGACAATTAATATATATTTATATTGAAATTGATTACCTACCGATTTTATCCACACAATAATTCGAATACTGGATAACTACATAAGTACGCATTACGCGTGTGCATACGCGATAATTATGTATTATTAGGTAATAACGTTCATTATTTGCCACAAATAATTCTCACTCACAAATTATTCAATTAAAATTATCGAGTTGCAAACCAATACAAAATATTCCAACAATGTAATCAAAAAAAAAATATTTTTAACTATCTATTATGCTTTAGTTAAGTCCCTTAAACACACGAGAAAGGGTCAACTAATAAAGTGATAAGTGTCTTATGTCTACAACTATTTAAAAAAAAAATTATATTTAACCAAATCCAGCTATGCACATATATATTATGTATCATTCATTTTAGCCCTTAAAAGAATGTAAAAAAATGTTATTTGATAAATATTAAAAATAAATTCTGAGTTATCGTTATTACCAAAATATTATTTTTGTAGTAATATTAGATTATAATAATATCCTCGTATTAAATTAATTGCTCATTATATTATTTTATAACATTGTTACATATACTGCGATGATAGATTATAACTACACATGTTATTTTTTTTTAAAAAACGTTGATCACGATTAATAAAAAAAAAAAAATCTAATCTTACATATTATTATTATATCGATGCCTGATGGTAAATGGTACTATATATTTTGCAATAATAGGTTCCTATCGCTTCGACATCGTATGTATAGGTACTGTATAAGTCGTGTACCTGGTATATCCGTCAATGAAACATTCAATCATAAACTATCATAGAGGCACCTCTATATATGTACTTGTGTTCTTTCGATCCGTCGTCAACTGTGCACAGTTTTTTTTATTTTACCTATACCTATTATCCATTAATGCCATTATATACCTATTGCCATATTTTATAATAGGCGCAATACAATAATATATTATACGAGCCTGCGCGAAAATTATAATATTCCCGTACTGCGCATCGGCCTTCTCGTGTGTGTATGTGTGTGTGTATATATAGCCCGGTGTGCGCGTATCTATACATAATATGTATATATACACCTCTATATATCTGTACAGCGATGTTTATGGCGGCTATAAACTGCTGCAGCCTCAAGAATTCACACGATTCTCGAAGTCGGTCAAATGGGATTTATCTATAATGGTCGGCTTTATAATATGCACACCGATGACTTTCTTGCGCCGCAGAAATCCCATCGGGACGACGGGTTGGCGAATAAACAAATAATAATGTTATTATTATAATAACGCGCGTTACCCACAACGCGCCGGCTGCGCGTAAGGCCGGCGCTTTATATATTATACGATATAATACGATAGTATATTATGATAGGCACTTTAACTCGAAATGACGACCGTTCGAAACGACATAACATTATTATAATAGTATAGCATTTAGAAATACGAATACGAAAACGCTCGCAAAACATCATAATATTATTATAAATAACAGGCGAGAACGACGTCGCGGACTTTGAAAACGTGCTAACTTACAAGACGGGCGTGTGGCGATAGTGCGGATATATTCTCGCATTATCCGCACAGTGCGCTTGTGTTCGCGTGTAATATATAATGATATGACATTATACCTACGTGTATATTATTACATATATCACACGGAAAATATTGATAAAAAATAATAATAATAAAGAAACTTTTTCAGTATATACTTCGGCGGAGCTCGTCGACGACGACATGTCGTTAATTCAAAGAAAGACAGAGAATAAAAATAAAAAAAACATCGGTGCCGAGTCAAAGTCGAACTGGATTAACGTGTACATCAAGGTCGTAACGAGACCGGATGACATTTAACAGGACCAGAAATTATACAGACTCTCCGCCTGCTCTCGGCCGCCGTCATCGTCACTCCCGTGTGAATGCTGCCGGGTTGGTATATATGAAATACGCGAGTGTGTACCTATATATATTGTATATATATATATGTAGGTATAAATATTATATACATAACAATTTATGTACCGCCTGAATGTGACGACGTGTCCGACGGACGAATATAATATGTGATAAACGAAACAATAAAATAAATAATGCGTAGTGTTACTCAATATAATATATAGGAACGCACGATAATGTGTTTGCGCGCGCGCCTGTGTGCGTGTGTGTCAAAAGCACACATATAACATTATTATGGCGAAAAACTCAATTTCATGGTTTTTTTATATTATTTCTGTGAAATCTGACGGGATCAAATCACTGCGCGGCAGTCGATCTGTAATGTCATGATGCCGAATGATATTCCATCGTTTTTATTCGTTATTTGTGGTCGTATTATTTGGATTGTGTAGGCAGAGAGAAGGGATGTGAAGCGATATCGATTATATTTTTTTACTCTTTTCAATATTAAATTTTATTTCTGAACATGAATCGAAAAATAATTAAATTCAAAGTCGAACGTTTTATAAACGTTTATAAATATAGCTCAAAAAGAGTAAATATTGCGTATAATATTAATATAATATTGTGCAATGTCAATATTTTATTATGATGTCTATAAAAGTAAATATTAAATATTCATTTTTTCATTTTATTTTAACAATAAAAAACCAGATTTTCGTAAATTTTCTCGTTTTCTCGTAATTTGTTTTTTATTTTTTCAGATTTATTCGTTATAAGTACTGGGAAATTTTCACTTTGAACCTTTGAAATATCAAACAAACTCCCACCAGAAACTTAAACTTGATAATCGATTTATTTTTGTACTTCACAGTGTTTTTAGATACAAAAATAAAAAAACCATATATATCACCATGTAAAACTCAGAATCTATAATATTGACAATTAGACTCATACACGAATTATTATTATATGTACATAGATCGGTTTGATTATATGCTTTGTAAGTTATCGAATAATAATTACATTTGGACTTAACATATTATATAAGTTTATGTATATCAGAAGTGTCTTCAGACACAATAATAAAAAAATAAAATATACATCATTGTAAAACCAACACAATAATCACTCTGCTCAGAATCTAAAAAAGGAACTATTAACTAACATATTTACATATCGCAATTTATAGGTAAGTATACATGTAGGGGCTTACATTTACACAACATGGCAGATCTGCAGATCACACGAAACTCAGTAGTCTGCACTTCTGCAGTTATAACTTATAAAAAGTACTTACTATATTATACTAATAAACTATGTACCTACAAAGAGATTGAAAACACTGTCAAAATTACCTAAAATATTTATTTGATGTGTATATTACAATTTTAATAACATACTTTATCAACACTGTAATCTTAAATAATTTTTTTAAATTTCTAGTTTCAAGAAAAACTGTGAATTACCGCGTTCGCCGGCCGCACGAACACGCGAGCCACATGATGTTTAATTCAATGATCAAAGAAACTAGAAAAAATATTAAAAATCAGGGGATTAATGAAATTAAAATGATGAAACGTCAATATTTTCAGAATAACGAACTCTACAAAATGTCTATCTTTAATTTTTTTGAAAATAATTAAATAAAAAATATATTTAATAACTTTTTTACTAAAACATTAAAATAAAGTAAAACATGAAATATTTGTAGTTCTTGTCCCTGTGAATCTCATTAAGAAACCATAGTAATTTATAAAATCAAAAAAAAAACTGAATGATCATGTACATAACCATAATACAAATATTTCGATCTCTCAGACTAAAGTTTGTATAAGGTCGTGAAGAATAAAAATATTGAATGTTAAATAATTAATATTGAGACCATACCTAAATAACTATATATTTTATATTATAATATAGGCGTAGTTTATTAATATCAAATAAATAATGTGTAAAATGTTGGTTAAATCGATATTAAGATAATTGTTTGCTGTATACCTACACAATGTAAAAAAACTGAATTCCGATTTGAATAATTTAACCAAAACAATGTAAGACTTAATGTATACATTATACAACGATGATAGTCAGCCAAATCAACTTTCTGGAAGACTGTGCAGTGCGCCCGACGATATTATGTAATACTCTCGAAAACGATACGAATCAAATGCGATACGAAAAGAATGCGAAGGAATCGCAGGCACTACTACACAACAGTATACGCGTAGCATACAACAGCATTCTACGTATAAATATATATTCTATGGGACGTAAAAATAGAAGAAAACAAAACGAAACGTTTTTAAATATCGTTCTAAGGTGGGTCCGTCCGACGTGCTATGATATAGTAATAGTGCATTATAAGACATCTCCTATGCTATGCTTTATAAAATTATAAAATATTACATATTATTATTGTTTACTGAGTACCTACCTACGACGAAACACTGCACCTGTTTGCATTCGTGATTTTCACAAGGTACATATAGGTACAAGGTATATGGATGTACATAATAATAATATAATGCGACACTGTCATCGGTATATTGTATATATATATATATAGGTCATAGGTATATTAGCTGGAATTATGTTGTCGTTCGTTTTAAAACGATTTCACGGAGTAAAAACTGAGTAGGTGGTACATCGAAATAAAATATACATTTTTATATTTTGTAATCGTTCTTATATTGTTGCCGTCGATAGTGCCTAGATATACTATATGATGGTTAGAACGAACACTCATCTAGAACAAAGTATAAAAGAATATCCGGTCATAAGACGAATACGCCGTGCAGAGTATATCACGTCAATAAATCCGTAACGATTGTCCGAGATTTGTCGTCTCCAATAATACATTTTTGTTTTCTTTGAGTTGTTCTCAAACGCTATCATAGTCGTAGGTGTACATGATGTGCAGCACATCATCGTGCTTAGAGTTAGAGAGTGCTTAAACAATTTGCTCCATATTTTAGAGCAGTTTTTCCTAACCTAAGGTTCGTGACCCAAAACTGGTCGTAAAATATTTTTGATGTTTTATTACTAATAGTTATAAAATAGATGGCGATATATACATATACATAGGCATAAAATAAATATATTTTCACAGCCAAAAATGTTTGAACAATTCATAAATTCAAAAACAAGGTTCCTCATAGTTTGTAATTAAAGCTATTAAAAAAATAACAAAGATACAAGAAGCATGATTGTTTTTATGAATATTTGAAGTTATATCATAATAATAATAATATATATTTATATCATTTTATTTTGTAGTTTTTTTTTTTTTTTATTATTTCAATAAGGTACTCCTAGCTTACGCTATCTATACCTAGGGATGAAAGATAAAATACATTTTGGCGTAATTATAAGTGCGATAAATAAATAAGTTACAATTTTACGTTAGATTATAACAGTAGTTAGATAATTGAGTTAGATAGTGTCTTGAGGAATTAGGTCATGCGGGCGACCTCGTTTGAGACGGCGCTGTGGAGGTGGTCTGATGTTGATGTGGTAGTGCATTGAGCCTGTTGACTTATGGATGGATTCGAAGAAGCTCACAGCCGTGAGCTTGATGTGGTCTTGAATAGTTGAAATTTTGAGGTCTTTGTGTATGTTTGAGTTTCTTACGAACTATGGAGCATTTGTTATCGTTCTTAAAACATTGTTTTGAAATATCTGCAGTTTTTTGAGATGAGTTTGTGCGCAATTACCCCAAATAGGGCAGGCGTAAGTGATTAATGGACGTAGTACTTGTTTATAAATAAGTAGGGAAAGGTTTTTTTGTAGCGAAGACTTTCTGTTTAAGATAGGGAAGAGCATCCCTAAACGTTGATAGGCTTGTTGAAGTTTAGATGAGAGGTGTGGCCACCAGGTTAATCTTTTGTCCAACGTTACACCAAGGTACTTGACGGATGGCTTCCATGAGATTGGTTCGTGGTTAAAAATTAGCGGTGGTGGAGTAGGATTACGGCGTAGACTGAATAATACACTTACGCTTTTTGATGGATTAATTGATATTTTCCAGTTCTTGCACCAGACAGATAATGTATTTAAGTGGTTTTGTAGGTGTACAGATATTGCTTCTGGGTTGCGAGATTCAGAGTAGATGACAGTATCGTCCGCGAAGAGGGCTATGTTTGTGTGCGGTGATTGCGGGATGTCGGATGTGTAGATGTTAAATAATGTTGGGCCGAGTATAGATCCTTGTGGGACGCCAGCTACGATTGGTTGGAAAGAAGAAAAGTTGTCATTTATTTTAACAGAAAATTGCCTGTTAGATAGAAACGAAGTTAGGGAGTTGAGTAGGTAATTTGGTGTGTTGATAATTTTGAGCTTGTACAACAACCCATGATGCCAAACCTTATCAAAGGCTTTTGAAATGTCAACGAAAACGGCACCCATGTGACAGTGTTTTTCATACGAGTTGCTTATATGTTCAGTTATGCGCATGAGTTGCTGTGTAGTAGAATGATGTGCTTTGAAACCAAATTGGAATTTTGGAATTGTGTCTGTACAGTTTAGATAATTTTGCAGTCTCGAGAGGATGACTTTTTCGAAAATCTTAGATAATGAAGTTAGCAGACTAATTGGTCTGTAACTGTCGGGGTCTGATTTGTTTTTCCCAGGTTTTTTTATGAGTATTATGATTGCTTTTTTCCAGTTATCCGGGAACTGACCAAGGCGAAGGAGCGAGTTAAATAGAGAAGTCATGAACATAATTGCCTTATTAGAAAGTTTTTTGTACATAAGATTCGTGATGTTGTCGTGGCCAGGAAATTTTTTATTAAGTAGCCTTCTGATTATTGTTTTAATTTCACCCGGAGTTGCAAAATTGATTGAATTTTGTACCGAGAAGTTTGGTGATCTCAGAACATCTACAACCCTAAGATCATTAGAGTTGTGTGCGTATTGATTCAGGGAGAAAGTATTCGAAAGGTTATCCGAAAAAAATTTGCATTTATCCGCGTCAGAAATTATGAGACGAGTTGGATTGCTAAGAGAAGGAATGCAATTTTTCTCTTGGTTTAAAAGATTTTTTGTGACTTTCCATAGGCTAGAGTCATTTTGATGAATATTTGACAAAACTTGCTATATGAATTTACGCGGAATTGTTGCAGGGCGGTTTGCACTTGTTTAGTAAGCTTGTTTAACGTTGTTTTGGCTGCTAGGTTTCTCTGGTTTTGCCAAGCGCGTCTGGCGATGTGTTTTTGTTGGATTAAGGTCAATATGAACAGTGGTAGTGCACCGTGATTTTTTTGAATTGGATTTTGTGGTGAATGGCCGAGCACGCCCGTGCAGCATTAGTAACGTCTTCGGTGAAGTGTTCGGCAATTTTGTCTGCTGCTAAGACAGTAGTTATATTTTTTGGAATAATTAAATTATTATTTATATAGTCTGAGTAAGTGCACCAATTTGGTTTACCTTTGAAAAGTGAGACATTTGGGCGGTAAAATTGCAATGGAGAATTTAAATGTATTATTACTGGATTATGATCCGAATCGAGTTCAGAGAGGGATTCTTGTGCGACGTTGAATTGAATTGATTTGGTTACTAGAATGTCTAGTATGTCAGCAAGTCTATTCATATCCGAAGGAAAATAAGTTGGTGTGCTTGGTGCAGATACTATACATGCAGAGGTAGATATGTATTTTTGTAGTTTAATACCGTTTGGATTCGAGACGCGGCAACCCCAATTAGTATGTTTCGAGTTTAAATCACCGGCCATTATAATGTTATTGTGTAGGCTCATTAATTTGTCGTAATCGGCGATGTGCATTGTGCGGCTTAGTGGTTGATAAGCGTTGACGATTAGAATAATCTAATAATCTAATAATTTGTAGTTAAAAATGTTCAATTTTATATAGGTATAAGCGTAAGACTTTAAAATTTAATATAGGAAATGAGCTAATAAGTGATAAGTATTAAAATTTATAAGTAATTCTTACTGAAATCCAAAAATCTAAAAAAAATAATTATTATATGCTTAATTTACATTAAGTCATCAAGTCAGATAATTTTGTGTCTTTTAAGAAATTATAATATATACTTAGTTCCTACTTCTTAGATTATCTATTGTGGTTGTGGTATGTGGACATGTGGTGTAGCTATTAGGTTGTTTGTAATTAAAGAAAAAATCAACCAAAATTCACAAATTATTTTACCATTATAACACCATT
This sequence comes from Rhopalosiphum padi, assembly GCF_020882245.1. Lineage (NCBI taxonomy): Eukaryota > Metazoa > Arthropoda > Insecta > Hemiptera > Aphididae > Rhopalosiphum > Rhopalosiphum padi. The sequence continues at coordinate 45,913,756 of NC_083599.1, forward strand.
AGGACTACAACCGCTTATTTTAACGCTATTTATAATGTAATCATTAATTAAAATAATATTATGTATTAATGAATTCTGGTTTTTTTCCGAATTATCTTGATGAGTTCTGTACATTTTTGTTTTCGATCTCTCTAAAAGTAAAAAATACCAACTACACCTTATTTTTATTATAAAAAAATCACTCAAAATGTTCAATTGTATCTAGCCTTTGTCGACTTCTACTTACACAACTCCGGTATGGTCTAGTGGCTAGGATACCTGGCTTTCACCCAGGAGGCTCGGGTTCGATTCCCGGTACCGGAATAAATTTTTGCAAATTTTTTACTATAAACTCATAATGTATGATCAGGGTATGAGGTAATAATCGTTACTACTGATGTTGAAAAATAATGTACATAATTATTTAAATCGTTAAATACAATAGGTCACAGGTGGGTGTTTAAATACACCGTATATTTACGCATGTATACATAAACATATTTTTATGTTATAAAACGTACCTTTAGTCGATACTCGATAATCAATGTTGTATTTTTTATAATATACAAATATATCTAATTAATATCTTATAATAATATTCGTAAAATGATCAATATCTCAAACATACTTATAGTAATCTGTTAAATTACTTAATTTTTTTTTATAGGATACATTTTTACAAAATATTTACAAAAATTGCGTTGCACGACCAATTATGTTACGTGATAATTAAAATAAATAAATATAATAATTAACATATTTTATTAATATATTGATGAATTTTGTTGATATTTTTTCGATATTAACTTTGAGCTTTTAATGTCATATTATTATTACATCGTTTATGTGATTTGTCAACCACGTTAATCTATAGCTCACATCGGTCTCGACGTTATAAACTAAAGTGTATTTTCTTCATTCTTTATGGTAATCACTATAGCTGGTATTATAGGTTATATATGTCTGCGAGGAGAATAAAATCAGCAAGCCACGTGCATCTCGGCGGCAACGTGAAAACTCCGACGCGAAGTCCGACGGGCCCGGCACGTCGGCCGCCAGTTGACGAATAATAATAACAATGACGACGACGATGATAATACCTACGACGTAGTATTACGGCTATACAATAAGTGCTGTGCAGCGCACAGGAAGGAACGATCGCGCGCGCATAACATTAAAATATCGCCAACCGTCGTCTTCGGCATATAACGGTGCTTGGCGAGCGCGTCTTTCCGAACGTAGGTCAACGTGATTCACCGCCGCCGGATTACCGCGACCGTGCGAGTCGTTTTCTTCTCCCCACTAACCGCCATCGCGTCGCCGCGCAGTTTACTCTCGGTTCGACTATCATTTTTTTCCTCGTTTTCTATTATGCTATTTCGTATTATTATAAAATATATACGCACGCCACCGCACAACAGCGAAAATCACTACTACTACTACTACTGTTATTACAGTATTACTGCATATATGTTACCACACGTTAAGAATGATTTCGGACGTTAATGAATATGAGATGGCTAGTCCGTGTCGACTCCGACCGATTTTCGTGGCATTTCATTATATTATTATTGGCTAGCCGTTTTAATAAATGTCCGACTAAGGCAGAAATAAATGCCACTTAAATATAAAATTAATAATATAAATTGACCATCAGTCATAATATATAATCCTTCCTGCGAAACCGAGTGTAGTCAAAGACTGCAAAATGAACAGGACTGTAATAACGAATTATAGTCAGGAACCTCTAGAAAAAATAAATAGCACACGATAAATAATAATAGTATTTAATCAATTATACGTATTAGTAATTTCATTATTATTCATTTCGCCCTACGGTATATTATATGGGTAAACTGCTATGGCGCTTTGAAACGTAAAGCCGCTTGTAGCGACAAGTACCTATACATATTTTATTGTAGATTTGCATTTCATTTTGTAGTTGTATCGTTGGAATTCACACACACGCGCGTCATTGTCGTCATTCTAAAATCTAATAATCTAAACTTGATACTCAATAACAGATAACATTGTAAGCACGACAGTCGCGGAAATGTTTAAATATAATAGCCATTGCATCAAAGTAAATATGCAACGTTGTCTGACGCATTAAGTCAAAGTTATACATATTATATGTACTCAACTGGATAATAATTATAATTTTAACCAACGTACCTATAGCTAGCAGGTTCCCCAGGAATTTATTTGACTAATAAAGCTCTGGTATATTATCGCTCTGCACGACGCGCGACTGTCCATAATTTTCATTGAAAATGCAGTTTTGTATTATGTAATTATCGTAAAATAATAAAATACAATTTTGTTGATGCGTTCTAATTAGTATGGTTCGTAAGGATTATTTATAAAAGTTCAAAAATATATATGCTGTTTGAACTTGTTAGAATTTGTGACCCGTCTAAAGCCTTAGGTATGAACTTTTTAAGTTTTGAAGTTGGCTCAACTACTCATTTTAAGCTAGAAAACGAAAAATGGTATTCGTCTTCGACATAGCTTTAGTTACAAAAACTAAGTCATTTATAAATTTGTATATAATTATAAAATAATATACAAATTTTCGAAATTTTTACGATTTTTGTCAACTTGTAAACTTCTTCAAATATTTATAAAGTTACAAAATAAATTATTTTAAACCTACAGATATTTATCGGTTTAGGAATATTCAGGTTAACATATTTATAGAATTTTTTTGTAAATAACATTTATATATTTTTATTTTTATATATTATTGTAATTATAATTTTATAATTATCTACTAATAAAATTAAACAAAATTATATTATTATATTTTCTTTTGTGTTGCAATGAATTATTGCTCTATCTTTATTATTATTATTTCATCCAATAGTTATTTTATTAATAAATAATATGGTATTAGGTCATGCACGTGGTGTCAGAACCTGACTACAACGCTCGGACGATGATGAATAATAAATAGGTAACATGTAAGATTTGTATACCCATATTATAATGTATACCATATACCTGTATAATAATATAAACGCGTCACATATATGTTTATTATACACGTGTGCGCGTGTGCCTCATGCGAGAATCGCCGTCGCAAAAATACAAATTGTACCGTTGTGTATACGCGTTTCCTAACTCTTCTTTAATTGAGGCGTATATCGTTAGGCAGGTAGGTGGGAAGTTATAGTGTATAGTACGCGATATTCTGCGACTGCGCATACAGTGGCTGAAATATTAATATAATATATTAGTACCTATAGCATAGCAGCAGTGGGTATATATGCGAGAAAAACAGAACGATAAAATTATACTTACACATATTGAGTAGGTGTGTGCGCCTATAAGACACAGATAATAAATTAAATTTATTTGAATGTGCGATCACGACAGAAAATAAAGAAATGTATTTATATCGATTTGCTGCTTAGCTTTTTTAACGTTGACATTTAAGTGTTAAATAAATAGGTATATGAATACAAATTGCAATTACAATACTGTGTGATGGGATGTCTATACGCGCTACAACATATTATCATTATTATCAGGGTTGCTGTATTTAGGAATTGGCACTCGGCACAACAAATAACAAAATTATACAAAAAGTCCATTAGTTTTAAAAATAAACATTTCTTATAGTAAAATTAAATTATAATAATTTGTCTTCTTTAGAACTGCCGCCAAACCAGGAAACGAAATATTAATGAATTTCGAATTAAGTGTTTACTTAAAAACATTAGTCCTTAGATAGTTCTAAAAATAAATCAATAAAAATATATTTGTTGTATATTTTTTACAGCTTATTAAGTGATTAAGTATATCATTAATTCATTATATTATAGTAACTGTGGACCAGACAGCGTCGAAACATTCCCAGTGGCAAAATGTGTTGAATAATGACGTGATCATTAAAATATTAGCATGCAATTAAAAATGAATTAATAATAAAGTAATAAAAACTTGATATTGATTTATTTATTATAATTTATTTGTATTTTATTATTTATACAATAGTTTAGTCTATAATCTATATCCCTAACCATATTAAATAGAAAGTAATAAAATGTGACTTATAAATTAGAATAGATGTACGTATAGTTGAATAAAAAATGTCTATTAGTTTTCTTAAAATATTTAAACATTTCCGGTGTATTTAAATTCCTTAAATGAGTATTGGAAAAAGGCCATTGCACGAGCAAAGAATATGATAATATACAAGTAATGATAAAACGTTTTCGAAGTTAAGTTCCTACGGTTGATATTTAACAAAGTAATTAAGGTTGTTTGATGAAAATTCGTTATTTCAATCACTCATAAAAATTATAATTGCTTACCTACATTTATTTTTTTTTCTGTTCTGGTAAAAAAAATTTACGGCGATTATTGTATTAAGCTTTCATGTTTTATTATAGTTATTTAAATTGAGCATTTATGCATCTTTTATTACTCTCGCAGAATTAATTGCAAATGGCGTACCGGCCATAACCGCTGCTATATAGGTGCCTATAGCAGTAACACATATCAAAGTTCTATCATTGTCTCTCTTATAATCTCTTCAACTGTGGTGATACCTCATGCGACTTCTCCACAATCTGCTCTTTATTCAATTTTACCTTGCTGTTTTTCCAACTAATATCATTCTATAATTAAAGCCGTTATACATTTTATTTTTCATATAATTTAATATAGGTAGTATAGGTATTATACGCTAACAGAAATTACATCAGTTTAAATTTAATGTATAATTTATGTATTTTATTTTATTTTAACGGTTGAAATATAATACATTTTGTTGATATTTCTTTAAAATAATTAAAAAAAAACAATCTATAACAATTTTACAATTATACGGCTTCATTTTTTAATTTTAATTTTTTAAATAAATTGTTAAAATATGAAATTAAGTAGGCTCTGTGAAGCGTAGTTTAGGTTAGGCCCCGTGTTATTGCAGACCCAAGACCATAACTGCAAACTCGTAAAATGTATATTACAATAAGCAAAGGTGTATAATACATAGATGTTAGGCGAGTAGCGAGAAATATATAAACTATTTTTGATATTTTAATGTTAGTACCTATTAGGTACCGATTTACCTAACCAAAATATTATCAATAATGAAAAGTTACTTTTTAATATATTATATAGATTGGAGAATCGTTGTCAAAATAAAATAAAAAGAATACTAAAATATTATTAGAAAACTTCTGAAAAATACGTTTTCAATTCGTATTATTGTATTAATTCCTTTATTTTTGAAAGTCCATTGACACGTATTTTAACTGGTTACACGTAACACAACACTAGTCGTTTCTTGTCTAGCGCTTCATTACGTACCTATAGAATTTCTATGGGTCACTATATGATTACCTCGGTAAAAAATATTGAATTTAGATAAGTTTTAAATTTATTTCTTAAATGAGGTGATTAATATTTTCGTATACATATGCTTTTAAATATTTTAGAACCTTAGAACCACAAAAGTACAACACGAGTTGCACACGTGGACGAATACCCAAAACAACTATTATAGTCCATTACTTTAATTTTGTGTACGGATTTTTTCATCTGAGTATTCAATACTTGATATAATATGTTCATTGTTCTTATTTTATTATGGAAGCGTAAGTCAAAGAAAAAATTAAAATTTCTTTGTAAGTGTATACACGAGATATATCTCAGTTAAATAATATTATTAGTGGAATGTTGTACAGTTTATTTATACTATACGTTCATATGCACAATAATACTTCAATAAGTATAATACATAAGATTTTTCGACAGCTGCGTGTAGGATACTTTACTAGCTGCCTGTTACCATCGTGTTTAATTATCCAACAATATTGAGTGTTTAATAATTTTGATAATACTTTATATTATTATAATATAAGAAAATCATGTCGATAAATAACGAGTTTAAAATTATTCATCATATTTAAATTATATGCATTATGCACTGTGTATAGTTTATTTATATGCTATACTTAATTATGATAATTATGAAAATTTAAAATGCACGAAAGGTGTGTATATTTATACCACAAGCTATTCTTATATCACAAAAAATGTCCATATGTTATTTTATAAAAAAGAAAACTATTTTTTTCCACATCAGGTGAGATTTTTTTTACTATTATTTTCATAAAAAATTGACCCTTCTGTATTAGTACTAAAAATCTGGAGCTATTTGATTAAATAGCTTATAGGGGTGCCATAAGGTGGCTCATTATTATTTGTGATTTCTGTTCTGATTATGTACGTACTATATATTATATTTATAATAAATACATGCATAATCCATATATATATATAGATAGATTATAGATATACTATGTGGTGTTTGGAATGAACCGAAACATATTATACCTGAAAGGAGTTCACTAAGTAGTAAGTACCTTTCCCAGTTTTTAGTTTCAAAAACATTTTATTTTGTGTTTCATTTCATGTATTCATGTATATTGTATTTGTATTTGTATTTTTTGTGTCTAAGGGCACATTTTTATCAAAATAATATCGAAAAATGTTGTAACCTTCACTATTATTGATATGCACTTAACTTGTGGATTAACTGTAGTTAACTGGATCAACTCGTACAAAATTGCAATCATAGTTTGTTTATTGGGCGAGTGAATACTTAAAAATTACGGAAAACTGGGAAAATATACTAAATAGATTGTATGTATTTAGTTTAGTGTTTATGTAATTTTAAAAATGTTTAGATTCTTTTAGAATTATTTATAGACATTTAAGAATTCCACTTTTTTGGTTTAATACAATTTACTAATTTATGATGATAAAATAGGATTTTTAGTCAACAATTTTAAATTTATGAAAAGGTTTTTCGTGTGTTGAACATTTGTAAATTAGTTTGTGTTTAAAAATGCAAAAAGTTTTTAATATTCATATCTATAGCTCTATAATTCAAACTTATAATAGCAATTTATGTTCAGCCGATTTTTGTTATTTTGTTATTACTCGTATTAAAAAAAAATATTAATCGTATAAACTTGATCATTTCATTATTATTCAAAATATATTTTTCTATAATATTCAATGATATTTTCAAAATATTTATTTTAAATTTGCTATCTTACGATGTATAAAATATTTCAATTTTTTAATTTATTTTTTAAGTCGAAATCAACATACAGCTAGTGTAAATTGTTTTGTTCGTAGTAGTTTTATTTATTAATTTGTATAGTCAAGACTTGACAATTAAATTCGAAGTTGTTCTTACAACAAGCTGAATAAGCTAATATCATCAATATAAATATGGAATTTTATTTAAAACTATGTGTTAAATGTGAATTGTAGCTTGCGAGTTTGAATTAAGAATTTGAACAAAGAACAAAGGACTTCAATGTGGGTATTTTTTATAATATAAAATATGAAATGAGCGTGTCAGCGGGTGGGTGTCTGGATAAAAGTGTTATATTTTCTGAAATGACTTCAAAGAGTTCAAAGTTGTTTGAAATCGAAAGTATTGATATATATTTTTATTTCAGTTTCCAAACGGTTTATAATAAAATAAAAGCAGGTAGGTATTTTAATATTTTATTTTAAATCCTTTTTCTCCGCGCAAAATTAATTAATTTTAATGAATGTCAGACATGACGTATCAAACACTACGTTGTACACCAAAGTTGTATATATACCACCTATATACCTATAATCTGTACAGACCACCGACAGTTTTATCCGGTTCGAGATGCATGTACATAATGAACACACATGCATGATGCATCATATATATACCTAGGTGCATGTTGGGTATACCTATATATATGAATAGTGCATCACTGCATTGTATATTCTGTTCGTCTTTATATATAATGGGGATTATGTACATATTATATATTTATATATATGTATAATTCTTTGCCAAACCCGACACGCATAGAAATACGTAAACATTTTGTATTATTTTATTTCTGTTGCACTTGACCGATATCTGCACATCAAACGCGTTGACAAGTATACACGAACGCATTGACAAAAAAAAAAAAAATACATATAAATAAATCTGTTCCGTATTATAATAAGTGTCCCCATATGGTCTTGTCGGTACCTATATGTATGCTGTATGTATGCCATACAGAATCCCGAGTGACGAGTATATAGTCCAAACGATTATGCGATACACGACTGAAACTGCTGCAGACCATATAATAATAATAATAATAGTAATGTATATATAATATATAATAGACATAATATACGCCCGCGTGTGTCCCGCCTAAACCGATGTATTATTTATGTTTCCATTTCAGGGAAGACATAATGTATATATTTTTACTGACCCACGGCGGGCATATTATACCTAAACTGTATACGCGTACACACAACCCTTAGTTTTCCGAGAACCGTCGCATTTAATTTAGCAGCCGGTATATATGTGTACGTATATATAATATGTTGTAAACTGCGGCACAATAAAATACATATACTACTCTGTATATAATATGTACAATATGTGTCGTCGTTTCGGCCTTTTTTTTTTTTTTTTTTCCGGGCGACATTGCGGGCGAAATATACTAAAATATATAATGTACAACGGACGCGGCGTCTATCCTTTAACCGAGTTATCCAATACTCGGTCTTTGAAAAAAATAAAATCAGTCGGCGGTCTCTCCCAGGCCGAACCATATGTGGAAACGCGACATTCCGTGTACGCGATAGGTCCGACATAGTCGCGCTGTGTATACCCACAATATGTACGACGTCTCTTACCCCATAGTACCTGCCTACCTAGTGCTATACGCTCACTTCAACATCGTGCGAATGTTATTCGTCAATCGTCATTTAAAACGTTCGACTCGCGATTTTACGATTAAAAATACACAGTTGTATAGAAAAAAGTACTAGTGTTACTAGTCTGCTTTTGGCTATATATACTAAATTCCATACGGGAATTTTTAAAGCGACGAAAGATTTGCATTAAACGAATTATATTACGGTAAATCGTTAATTGAATTTGTTGTGAAGGATCACATGTCTCTTATATATAGCTAAATAGGTGTTGTAGGTATGATATAAAAAAAAAAAAAAATTAAAAACTGTAATATAATCACAAATAACAATTAATGGTTATGTGGGTACTTATATGTATAATATCATTTTATATTGGTGGGAATTTATTTTAATGTTTTGGTAAAAAAGTTATTAAATATATTTTTTTATTTAATTATTTTCAAAAAAATTAAAGATGGACATTTTGTAGAGTTCGTATTTATGAAAATATTCACGTTTCAATATTTTATTTTCATTAATCTCTTGATTTTTAATATTTTTTCTAGTTTCTAGAAAAACTGCGATTTAACACTGAAAGCATTTATCGGCAGAACGAGCACCCGGGCCACATGTTTGATACAATGATACCCCTATCATATTATATAATAATTCATAGTTTTTTCGAAATTAGAAATAAAAATATTAAAAAACAGAGGATTAATGAAATTAAAATGTTGAAACCTCAATATTTAAAAAAAAAAACGATATCTACCAAATAGCGATCTTTAATTTTTTTTGAAAATAATTAAATAAAAAAATATATTTTTTAACTTTTTTACCAAAACATTAAAATAAATTAAAACATGATATATTTGAAGTTCTTGTCAATGTGAATATTGTGAATCTTATTAAAAAACCAGAATTTTGATATCTCCATTACTTTAGGAGATAGCAATGGGTGAATCGTCACGGGACACTGTATAGTACCAAACAATATTATAGTAACAGTTAACTATAAAGAAATGTCAATACTTATATGACGTAGTTAACACTATTAACAAAGGCTGATAACAATAACAATACAACGACAATCACCAAAAAGGCAAAAAAAATTGATAGCATGTTTTCATATATATCATATATGATAGCAATTGAATTATTTAATATACAATTGAATCAGGATCACTGTATATTATATATAGACATTTTAAGTAGTAAATAAATTGTGTTGAAAAAAATTAGTAGAGATTTTGTACTATAACATTATAATCCAATAGTCAATATAGTTATTATGTACATTTATATGTATATTATATATTCTAAATTTTTTTCAAGGTTTTTAAAATCTAAAAAAATTAGGCTTGTTGTGTGTATTTCATAATAATATTTTTTAAATTATTCTTTTTACTCTGAATATACCGCAAATAAGTTAAATAATATATATGTGTTTTAGAATTGAATGTGTACGACCGTGAAATTGATTTAAACAGCACTATTGCAGATAATATAATGATTCACTCATCTGTAATAATAATAATCGTAACCATTTCTACGTTTTTGACAGCTAAATACAAATTCAATTTAGTTTGAGATTTCGGTTATATTTTTTTTTCTGATAATATTCTATTAAAAATATATTCATTATCATATCATATATATTAAAAAAAAATAGGTAGTGCTTTCACTGGATAGCTTCTTCCCTCACGTTTTCATGTACAAAATTTATTATATCACATATTCTTATTGTTTGATGCCCAAGAGTACAGATTGTATATTTCTTGTTAAAAATAAAAAAAAAAAAATTATCATATCATGAGCGTGTACTGTATATAGTAGAAAAATCTACTTCCAGGAACTGGGCAAGTCGGAGACCAAATTTTTATAATATAATAAACACAATTCGTTGATATTTTTAACTTTGGTTGTCAGGGAAAAATACTAACATTAAAATTACAATATTGATACTTTTTAAAAGAAGTATAAATAGAATATGCGTATACATTATCATATGGATATCACTACAGATATTTTTAAAGTGTGAATACCCAAAGTTATAAAACTGCAAAAATATAATAATAATAACCAAGCCATTTTTTCCCCTGTAAAAGTATACTGCAGACTACACGATTTTTTTTGAAAATATTTTTTAAAGGCTTTAACACCCACGACTATTAGTTATTAGTTATTTACTTACGTTTTCTTAAAATTAAATCAAATTATAATAATATCTACAATTTAATAAAATATTTTATAATTTTTTGATTAAGTTTATCTTGTGAAAAATGTTATGTAGATTAATTTTAAATAAATTTAGAACCTAAATTTCATCGACATTTTTTGTTGAATGTATGTTGTGTTTAAGATGAATTGTTAAAAATTGTACGTGCTTCAGCCTAATATTGAATTGCATACACGTAACTTACATTTATATTATATTATATGGTTTTGGTATGCATAATATCTGTATTGACTTTTTTAAATTATATATTATAAGCATTAAGCATACTCTTATACATTTATATATACACGAATATATAATGGAATAATATGTCAGTGATTATTTTTTTTTTTTTACTTTTTGTATTTTCACATATTTTGTACGACGTTGTTTGACTGCTTACTAGGTATACTTAAAAGTTCAAGGTGAAAATTCAAATTAAGCTTACAGTGTATGATAATAACGATATCGTTTAACTGTGCAAAGCGCAGAATATATACATTATTATTTTAATAATTTATAAAAAAATGTGTATAATAAAGTGTAATACATTTTTTAAAATTTAAAATTCCATTCAAGACTAATTTTATCAGTAATAGTTTAGTAAGTTTTTTGTCGTATATGTACAATTATTTAGAATTTATAATAAGGTATAAATAACTAATTATATCGTCGTGTACAAAACAAATAGATACTGATGTAAAAATATCGTATTCTATTTTTTATGTGTATTGTGTAAGTTTAAAAAAAAGACATTATAATATATGTATAAATATAATAGCTAGACGGTGTGTTGAGACTTATTTATACAAAAATATTATTATCTATTAACCTATATAGGTAACAATTTAAACGTTAAAGGTTATCAGCTTATTGATCTATTTTAATAAGAGTTGTGCTATGTATGCTGTTGTGCTATTTCAGTTATACATTATAATTTATCAATAAAGATATTTTTTACGTTCGGGTACCTACTTATTCTATTTATTAATACATTACCCATTATTTATTGTTACAGGATTTTTAGAAAACATTTGTGTATAACAAAACCGTGTGTAATTTATTAAATGTATTTAAATATTTTGAACGCATATGTAACGGTTACAAAATCTAAAATTTCTCTGCAGACAGACGTTATTGTCACTATAATAATTTTTTGATAATCCCGCAATCGAATGGCTACGTAGAAAAACTCGGCGATAAGTATAATTATAAAAAAATATAATGCATAACTGCGTATACTATTATGTTATAGACATTTTACTTATTTTTCCCGAAATGTTGTATTATTACATACATTTACTACATAGGTTTACCCGTGAAAACATAATAGAGGATGGGTACGTTTTAACTTTATTTAAGAACGGGCTTCAGACTTGCAGTATAATTAATACATACTCTACCTATTTTTCTTTTTTATCTAGATAAAAATGCATTTACCATTTATCATTATCTAGTTAATATTTTAGTTCTATTCACAACGCCTAATTTATAGGTACCTACGGTATTTTACAACAACTTTGTAAGTGTTTAGTGGTAAATTATATATAACTATAGTAATTGTTATAATTATTACCTATAGGTACTTAAGTATAGTAAACTCTGTAATAGGAGAATTTATCAATGAATATTTATAAATTTTTAATTCACAACATCAAAAAAAAAAAAAAAATAGGTAAATCGTAAAATGTAGTATTATTAGGTGAGATGAAAACGGAGATATACCATTAAAAATGTCTACAAATATTATTTGTCATAATTTCGCCATCAATGTATACTCTGTGATAAAATGAACGTAATATTTAATAATAATACTCACAGTATTGTAGTTTAAAATATAAATATATTGTTTTAAAATTATATAAATGATACAGGTTATTGAATTGTGGAATAAAAGTTCTTATAAGTACGTGTACAATATTACCCACACAGTATTTTACAAATAAAAGCGATTAACTTATTTTTTAAACGTTTACATTTAGTTTACAACATTATTGATATTTAATTATAAATATATAAGTAGGTATTTTATTAATATATGATGTAGTTGCCTGTATTACATTCGTATATTGAATTTGCTTTTTTGATATTTTCTTCTTCGTTTTTGGGTAGTGAAGTTAATATTTTCCCCCATTTTTTTTATAACACACCATATTTTCTGGTCAGTTAATTAGTCTTGGATAGATAAAAATAAAAGAAATATAGTACATTTTAACTTTTAAGAACAATAAAAAATATTAAAGTTTCTTAAAATATCTGCATGAATTTAGTAGAAGAAAGTATGGTTAATATATTTTTAATAAATAAATAATATTATACTTATTTTTTGTTTAAGATTTGAACGAAACCACAAAAAAAGGATGGCAATGCCATCTAGAGCGAACATTTTACAGCTACTAAATATAATAGACTGTGCAGTGTACATTTTAATTCTAATGATTTTGTTGTAAATTCAGACTGACTAAGTTTAAAAGAAAATGTAATTCCTAGTACCCTGGTATTTTTTAAAAATTCTGATATTCTCACTAAAAAATACAGGAAAAAAGATTAATTGAAAATATTATTGCCCATTTTTAAGTGAAAAAAACCATCCGAGTATATTAACCAGTAATCACTAATCACTTACCAATCTATAAATATCAATACTAAATTAAATTATTTTTAGATTTAACACATTTATATTAAGTGGGCCCAGTGAGTTGAAATTTGTAAATTTTAAAAAGTAATTTAATATATTTTAATTTTTAGTCTTTTAAACAATACAGACTTCGTCAATCGCTAATACGCGAAACAAAAGACTTTATAAATTGACGAAAACTATTTTATATAATGTAATTTATTGATCAATGTTATCTTAAAGATTATTTAATTATTATTTTATTACCCAAACCGATGTTTTATTTTTGAATACTTATAGAGATGTGATATTAATATTAATATTATATAAAAACTGACGATGGTCGATGACTTGTTTTTTATTCATACGTAAAACTAAAAATATCTATTTGTTGATTTGCATACATTTATTAGCATATTGACAGTAGTATATTATTAGTCTATTGACATATAAATGCCTCTTATATAATTATAACTAAAAAGAAAATGTTTTGTTATCAATATGAATAATAATTGTTATGGCGTTCTCGCCTCGATTGTTGGCTTCGATGAAATTACACGGGCTGAATAGCCTCAGTTATCGATCTAGTACTAACATCTCTTCGCTAAAATACATTTTAGTAGAAACGGGAATCGTACATTTTTCGTTATTGGCTGAAAAGGGTCATGCCCAGTGCGCGACCAATATGCGTCCGTTTCCGCGCATCGCCCATCTCTTCGACGTTCCGACAACCATGATGAACTCGAACAGGTAGCTAAGATCGCATTTATGTGATGCGCACAGCGATTTTACCACTTGTGTTACCTGAATACGAGTAGAGTATAGTGGGGTGCACTAGAAATGGTGTTTTGAACAGTTGGACCGGAAACGCTAAACTGTTCTTATAGTTCGGAGGAATTCCCGATGGGGTTCCTGAAATCGTTGACGTCCGGATAATCCGATATGTATTACATCACTTCTAACCATCGTCATTGGTCGAATGTCGAACTCGCTTACTCGGGGTTCATAATCCAGACAAAGGTTACCTCCACCCGGGCACGCTTCTTCGACCGATGAATGTGTTCTTTTCGTTTCCACGTCATCACTGCTGAAATACTCCAGGCTCCACCTTTTTATCAGTTATGCACCTGAGAGAAATTTTACTTTAATTAGAAACGTTATGTAAAATTTAGGTTTTTACGTTAGATATTATGTAGTACAAACGAGCTGTTGTCATAAACTTCGGCCAGCAAGAGAACGCTACTCTTTTGTGCATTCAAATGAGAGAGCTCCGCGGTTTCATACCAACATTTCTTCCATTTTACTACATGATCGTATGGTAGCGGTGGCACGGCGACGGTAGCGGCGAAGGTGGCGGCGGCCAGCGTTGACGGCGGTTAGCGTTTTGACAGGTTTAAGTGATGGTATGCGCGAAAACGGACGAATTTTGGTCACCGCCCAATAGCATTTTCTTACTGTCTTCTTAATTCTTCGGCTTACCACTAATATACATATTATTATTTACTCGGGTAGAAGAAAAAATACTCATAACCTACCTAACCTAATCTTTAGAATATATATATATCTTAAGATTAAGGGTTAAATTTCAATAATTGTTTACATTTTTTTTTATTTTATAATTTATCAATATGTAAATTTAGTGGTACCTTGGAATTCATTTATTCTCAGGGCTTGGTCTTCACCGAGTGGTATGTTCAGGTTGTTTCGAATTGAGGTGTATTGTATGCATTCTTCTAGTATGTGTTTGATGGTTAAAGTTTGGTTACATGTTTCGCATATTGGTCGAAAGATTAAATATGAGTGTGTAAGGAAGGAGTTTCCGATTCTGGTGCGATGTCATGACGTTTGTTGAAAAGGGCAGAAGTGTGCCATCTTTTGATTTTTTTTTTTTTATTGTCCGTGTATATTTTGGTGAAGTTAGGGAATGTGTGTTGAATCGTATTTTTAAATTGAGAGGTAATTATTACTGTGTTTGATTCATTTTTATTAAAATTTAGAAGTTCAGTATTTAATTTTAGTTTCCATTTCCAAGGTGGTAAGGTTTGAAACGTTATTTTGTTTATAACTAATGTGTGGGTCCATAGATTGTTGTAATTCGTCAAAATATATGTTACGTAGCGAGGAGAATTTTTCGTGTTCTGTGTTTATTGGGGGAGCGATATGGTTAATGAAATTGTTTTGTCATCCTATAAGGTTATTTGTAATTTTCATTTTCAATATACTGGATATTAAGGTGATTGTCTTGGCGGTGGAAATTCTTATTGAATTCATTAATAATTATATTTTCTAATTTGTGTTTGCAGTGCATAAAACAGGGTCAAAATTTGAATCGCAGCTGTTTTTTTTGTGAAAGACTGGGCAAAGGCGTCACATTGGAGATGAGAGTTGATTGTCATTATGTTTGAGAATAGTTGAAAGAGGTTGGTAAGACAGTCTGATTGCTTTAATTTTTTTCCATATTTCTGATGAACAGGAATTGGGGTTAATTGAACTTAAATATATATATTTTTTTTATAGTTTTGGATTTTTTGGTTTGTATCTGGATGCTGCTCGAGTTTTTTGAGGTTTATATGGTCTGGGGGTGATTTAGTTTTTTTTAACATTTTTTATATTTTTTAATAGCTTCTTTATATTCTTCATTCCACTATGGCACAGTTTTCTTTTTGTGAGTCGTGTTTGTTTTTCCAATATTTTTATTTGCAGCGTTTAATATAATTTCTGAGAACTGAGTAATTACTAATTATAGAATTTATTTAGGTTTGTTTCAGATGAGTTTTAAGTATCTTTTTTATGGAATTTTCTAACATATTTTGGTTGAAAAGATCTTGATAAAGTTCCCAGTTGGGATTTTTTATGTTCCAAAGTGTTGTTTAAAATTCTTGAAGCAGATTTAATGTTTGAAGGATTTATAATTTGGCTAAACGCTTTAATGCATTGATTTATGGGATGCCGTCAATTGTGTTAAGTATAGTTGCTTGGTTTTTTTTTTTTTGGATACGTTAAATTTGCTGTAGTTTCGGTGAAAATTGTTTGCGTATCATTTATGGGACTAGTATTGTTGGTGGTTGAGGGATGCTGGTTAGAAGTGTTTTTGGGAATTTGATTTACTTGTTTATTGGTTTTTGTTGAATTTAATGTAGATTTGTTTATGACTAACCGAAACCAGTTCACGTGGTTGCGACTAAATAAACATGGTGATCAGTGACTTAGCTTACAAGAACACTATTCCATGTTAGATAGCAACTGTTGAAGCAATATTTAAAAACAAATAAACAATTTTATTTGCCATTTCACCATTTTTATTCAATACAAAATTTTTAATTATTCAAATACTTCTCAGTCATATTAATCTTACAATATGATTAAAGGATAAAAATCTATATTTTGATTCTTTCCACCACCTCGTTTAATTTATTTCCCGAGACTTAAACGCTAGTATCCATTGTTGATCATTTATATCGTCATACTGTACCAACTAGCAACTACCAATGTGTAAATGCGTTCCCAAACAATAAAGACTTATTATAATCATGATACTATGATAGCCATCTAATCATTTTTATCAAAGCGATATTACGGGCCAATCCTCCAAACAGATCTTGTTCCAAAAACTCATTTTTTAAGAACGAAATAGGTGATCTTTGAGTAAATCTTGTTGAATTAGTTTGGGTTCTTTATAGTAATATCTCATCGAAGATTTTTCGTGAATCGAATGAACGAACCAAAGTTTCTATATTGCTATCGAGAATAAATAGAATATTCGAATCTATTGCCTACACCACCTACTGCAAGAATCAATGAAGTTTCAACTGCAGCTAATGATGATTTTAATAAAATATTGTTACCTGAGCTCATTGACTCTAAATTTATACGACTCAGTTAAATGAGAATAAACCAAAGTCCCTGATAAGGATTTTTCTTTCGAAGGTCCTCGAGTTAGTACTCAACTGTAATACCTAATTACATAGTAGAATGCAAGTTGCGACCAGCTTTAGCATCGTCCACGATAAAATTATATTGAAATACGTGCAAAGCCTATACGGATCTTGAGTGGAAAAACAAGAAGGTTCACAGATTCTGCAGAGTTATAGGACACCTTGTACGGTCAACCGTACCTACAAAAATTGAAAACCGATGAGAGTTTGTACTATTTTAAATAGTGATACAATTAATACGGCGAACAATTTATATTTTACACTTTACAGGCATAAAAAATGTATAGGTATATTTTACATGATTATTATTAAAAATTTATTAAAAATTTAAAAGGGCAATTGTAAGTATAGCCATACAGTTTGATTGTAGATATAAAAGAGAAATAAATTAATATTCATAAATTCATTACTTATTAATATCATTAGTTGATAATAAGTTATTATTATTCAATCATAAGACCTTAAAAAAATACATTAATTAGTGCTACCTTAAGGTAAGAAATTTCTTATTATAGGAAATATGTGCCTATATTTACATATAAAGAAAATAATATAATTTATTGAATAGTGTTAAAAAAACAGTGCAATAGTTCTGTATAATATTTTAATATATTTATACATTGACAATTGTTGTCAATCGAGAATAATTATATTTTACGCGTATATAATTTGATTGGATTCCTTCAGCGAACAATACGATTTATTAGGATTTCCGCACCCCCGTTAATAACGACATCAAACCATCATCGCGTATAATTTGTGTAACAATTATACATATTTTATCGGAGCTGTATTGTTTCTCGTTAATATCTATTTTATATTTAAGATTTTGAAAAAAAAATTATTTTATTACGGAGATCTAATATGCAGAAACTATCTAAGTAGAAAATATGTAGAGTTGATCTCTGTAAATATTCCACAAGCTGAATTACTATAATTTATATTTAATAGATATTAAAATAATTACGTACTTCTAATAGTTAAAGGCGATAATTTTACCGTGAACAATTTTTTGTTAAATTTACGTAATTTTTTTTTTTTCGATATGCATGACTTAAATATAATAAGTGTATTATACTTTATATTTAATGAATTTTTAGAAATTTTATAGTATTTATTATAGTCAATTATAGGAATTTTTTTTAAATAATAACCAATAATACACATTTTTTTGAAACAATAATCAGGATTGGTATAAATTGTTTTTAAAAATGATGGACTATAGGTAATAATATAGTTAATAATATACAAAGCTTTAAAATCTATAGACTTATAAAAATAACTTTAATATACGTTACAGACACGACGTATTTTAAATATATGAATTAACCAAGTCGTTAATGTAAAATGTGTACACAAGTAAATTTGGCGCAAATGGGCTGTCAGAATAAATACATACCTTTTTTATTTTGGCGCAAATAGGTAACCCACATTACACGTAAGTTATCCCTGCACCTGCATATACGAATGTTAAACTTTGTTTCACATATTTATTAATAAATTAACCAAACCATATTTTTTACTACTATATAGTTTTGATAAACTTCACGTTATCTGCAAGTTCAAACACTAAGACGTCATAATTTATCAAGTTTTAAAAATGGTTGGTTGGTACTTATATCAACGTAATAACGTACCTACCTATATATCAATACAAACATTTTTTGAATTTGAATAAATTAGATTAGTTACCGCAAAAATAATATAATAATCACAAATACTTGCTATTGTTACTTGTTGTACTTGTTATTGTGGTTAAATATACGAAAAAAATAAAAATAAAAAAAATATAAAAAAATAAAAAAATTAGAAAATAAAATTAAAAAAAAAATAAATATAAAATTAGAATTATAATACTTCAATTAAAATTATTATTTATAAAATTTAAAAGCTATTTAATCATATTAACCCGTGGCAATATGACATTGATTCATAAATCATAATTAATCTCGTAAGTACTACAGGTACAGCTATAAACTATTAAGTATATACACTCTTATGATCGTTATGAAATCGATGCATTTGATATTACTAATTAGTTTTCACAATTTTACAATTTAAAAAAATGTTATCTATTCTTGTATTATTTTTGAAGCATTTAATAATAATTGTATTCAATACATTCCTGCAATTGCTTAAATAATTCACAATTTTTTTTTCATATTCCAATAATTATATTTTACGTAGGAAGTTCGGATAGCGGATCGTCAAGGTATAACACCTACTGAATAATATTAATGAATTATTTTTTGTCGAATTTTTGAGTATTATTGTTTGTAGGTGTCTATAAAATATTAACGTGTACACCTAAACTACTCATATTACTATGATTGTGAAACGCGCGTACATTAATTATATTTTAATTATCGCAGTCATATTGTAGGTAGGTAATACTATATATTATACAAAATTCCTGTTATTGTTACATCACAAGCGGTACGATTTTTGTAAGTTTGCCGTTACAGTATAATATGTAAATAATGTGAAACTCGAATTCCTCTTGAATACGTTAATTGCCAACAATACAAATAAACAATGTAATTTATGATGTCATATTATATTATATTGGTAAAAGTTGCGTTAACAAACAATATAACTTATTATGTACGATGTGCGAAATATCGTTTACGACAACAAGTTAAGCAAATACCCAATACGTCTATAACGTTTTACCAATATAATATACATAATATGTATTATATATACAATTATAAATTACGTACCTCTAAAGACTAGCTGTTTCGTAAAAAATACTTTGAATGTACTTAAATGTCTTAATGGACATATTTGTGTATTTACCCTTAATATTTTCAAATTATTTACTTGAATATGGACTCAAATACTTTTCAGTTTTCAAAAGTATTTTAGAATTAAAAATATTTAGAAGAAAAAATAATATTATTATTATTGTTATTGGAATGTTTAGACCCCTTTTGGTCAGTGTATAGGTACATTTTTGACTAAAATATATGTTTTACACGAATAGAGTAAATTATTTTTCAGTGAATAAATTTAACTATAAGGAACTTTACGAAATATATATATTTATTCATTTTTGGAAATTATATTAAATTAATGAATTGTATACAATTAAAAACAACAAGAAATGGAGAAAAAACTATCAGAGTATTTATTAGCAAACACAATTTTATGATACAGAAAATTTTTTAATTTACTGGCTTAAAAGTGACATAAGTATTATCCGGAGTTTAAGAAAGTCATAAAAATTTCAGCGATCGCAGTTGAGTATTAATCAAGTATATATATTTATTATTTGATGTGATTAAATATTATGATATAAGTATATTATTTAAACACCACCGCTGGCTAAGGATCAGCATTAAAAATTTCTAAAATTTCGCACCTCGTGCTAATTGATAATGATAATAAAAAAATAAAACAAAAAGTGAAAACAAATAAGTAATATATATATATGTATTATTACCCATATAAGCAGTATCTACACGAGGTGTAATAAATATAGCACGCCACAATACAACGCGCACGAAAATATGATCACACTTTTTACACATTTTTTCGCGTGACGTTCTTATCGAATTTCTCATTACGCCGTTACGGTATTTTTTAGTGTCGTAGGTGCCGACGACCATAAGACGTATAAGTTGGTATATATAACACATTGCACAGATATAAAAACCGGAAAGTACTGAAAGTGTCGATAGTATATTTATCGTACGCCGTGTACACCAGATACCCACGTGTAATATTATACCAAATTTATATAATTATATGTATGTGTATAAAATGTATATATAGGTACGCACTCTGCAGTATGCGGTATATATACTATATGAAACAATAACCGAGATACCGCGGCCGTCGCCGGACGAGCAGAAAGGACCAAAATTACGTGAGCATAATATAATATCATATCTCGAATATATAAGCAGAGCAGGTGTTACAATAATAACTACTATTATTATTACGTTTCGACAGTGTCATTACGTAATACGCACTCGGTATCATCGTTACTTCTGAACAAATGTGGTAGCCCACCTACTGAGATTGCGGGCTGCTGCAACACGCAGGTATTGGTAGGTATACATAATATGTACATCGTATATGTGCTGCAAGTATAAATAATTGTTATAAGACATGGGTTATTCTATTAAAAAGGTAAACACAAAAACGTTTTCTTGAAAAGTATTTACGCTTTTGGAAATATTTATTTTACAAAATTTGAATTCATTACATTACAAAATATATTTTAAATTTTTTATCTTTATCACTTTTAGATTTAACCTCTTCCGAATGGCAGTATATATATATATATATATATTGCAGATAATCTCTTATTATCAAGCAGAATATGTTTCTGAGAATTTAATTATAAAGTATTAAAATCGAATTTCACACGGTTAGTTAACTATAGTGAATTGGGCATTTAAATACTTTAAGTTATATATACACAGAATACTATAGACCAACATTTTACTGGATATCTCTATAGCTGTACAGTGCCATTTTCATTTTAACATTAAATAAATACAAGCGTCTGATTTATTTTCGAGAACATCAATTACTATACGTGATTTGTTTACTTTTTAAATTTATATCAATGTAATTTTATTAAAAATTCTCTCGTTGACACTTTATTTAGCTTTTACGACATTCACGCGCGATAGTTCTACTGTATATTAATTTGGTTGACCTTTAGTAAGCGTTAAGCCCTTCTATTCTTTTTTAGGTGTTAATTATGTGATTAAATGCATTTCAAAAAGCAAGGAGCCCATGCCTACAATTTTTTCGCTGTCTTTTGTTCTATTCCTCCTGATTGTTTCTTCTCTCCCAATAATATCCTTAATGCACATTCCTATTAAAAAAATATATATATCTCCTGTCCCCGATTTCTTTTCTGCCAATTTTATTTGTTGTTTAGACGATTTCTTTATGACGGTACATTCCTATTAATGTTTGGAAAATCTAATTGTGCCTACCCATGGTTACGATTAAAATATCAAATACGAAATTGATTTAATATGGGTACTCTCCTTTTCTTTGTGACGCACTATTTTCGATTATACTTATCAACTTCCTATTTGCTCTTCTAGTCTTTTGAATAGTCGTAACATAGATGCTCCTTAACTATTTACAAGGGTACAATTTAACGTCTCTTCTAGTGGAACGCATAATCAAATTCAGTTCCGCTTCTGTATCGCTCTGCAGTGTATGATTTAAATCATCATCTCTATAAGAATGAGGCGCTTATTTTTTTTTTAAATTTCCCAGAATTCTTCATAATATTTTCCTGTAATATTTTCGGATTTAAAATATTTGTTAGTTACAACTGTAAGTTTAATTAAACATTGCAATTTATGAACATTTTATATAGTTATAAATATTTTAATATTCTCGATACATTTTCCGGAATTTCTTCGTGGATTTTCTGGTAATCGAATTCTCGGGAAGCTGCGCATCACTACTTATACTACGCAATAATGTATACAACTCGTGGGTATTTTTATCACTAGTTATACCTATTATACTCTGCATTCGAGAATGGTTCCTAATTTTTATGAATTTATGATGTTCTACATTGCACTACCGCTGCTGCAGCAGGCCAACACCGGACGGGGTAGTCGATGTGCCGCCCTCGTGTACGCATAACATAATATCATTATAATCCATGACCCATATACACGAACACGATGTTGCACATATTATTATCATTATTATTAGACGGTGGGTGATGTGCAGCAGGGTGGGAGGACCGGTCGCAAAATCCGTTCGCTGCAGCCGGTTTCGCATTTATTTATTTTTATGTACATAAATATAGTATTATAATGGATATATCGTCGTCTTTAAGTACATTCGTCGGAATTACATCACGTTTCTTGTACCACAGGCATGTACCAAGTACGTTTAATATGTGTAGTGTATATGATGTACATATTCTGCACGTGCGCACACATTATAGACGCATACGCACGGAATTTACACTTTTCCGGGTTATTTCTTATTATTTGCGTACTACGCGTATTATGTTATATTATATTATTTTTTTTTTTATTATTATTATTATTATTATTATACACAGGCAACGCCGCTGCCGGGAGGGTAGCTAATTTTTTTCAACCATGTCACGTGTACTAACACGTATTCGACATAATAATATATTTTACGTCTCCACAACTGCCGTTTAATCTGTTCAAAGGGCTCCGCATTGTATACCTATATTAATATATATTTTATTATATAGTAATAAACGTGATTTAAAATAACATTTTATTTCTTTGTAAATTATTTTAATTGTAATTATTTTGTCTGATTTTGAATGTTTTTAAACTTTTTAGTTGTCCGAAAAATTCTTGATTTTCAGAAATGTTTTAAAATTCTCTTCTTGTTTTCTTCGTGTTTCTATATTTTCTGGAGTTTTGGATAAATCGATTTTCCCGAAATTTTTCCAAATTTTTCAGACGTTTTTCTTTAATATTGACAAACAATATAATAGTTGCGTGTATTACCATTACATAATAAATAAATTCAAAAGTTGCAGATTCTGTGGACTGTGAGTCTCAATAAAAAGAAAAGTAATGATTATATTATTATATATAGGTTTCCTATTCAAATTTCAAATATCGAGGTTAATAATTATTGGTAATTATTATCAAGGCTTATATAGATAATAAAATAATATACGTAATATTATATGTGTAGGAAATTTTTGATTAATTGTATTGTTTTTGTAGATGTATTGTATTACCTATATGTTTTCGAAAATAAAAAATTATTATTGTTAGCGTCTATTCTAGAATATTCTGCGGAGCACCTATTGGGTCTTACCGATTCGATAACGATCTGGTGTTTCCGTTGAATGTTCTAAAATCGACACATTATATAATATTGACATCCCTTAATCCCTATGTATATAGTCAGTCGGTTAGTATTATAAAAAACCTTTTCGTCTCGATGCGTATTTTTTTTTTTTGTAAGAAAAGACATGGTAATAAATATACATATATCAAATTTTGTTTAACCGAAATATTAATTTTTTTTTTTTATTATTATTTTAATTAATCTAAATAAAATCATATATCGCTCCTAAGGCAGCTAACATTATTAACCTCAAAATACTGCGTAAATTGAATCCCGGGATATTTAAATTTGAAAAATTCATTAAATAAATATTAGTTTGAAAAATTAGAAAGTAGAAAAAGATACACACCTATGTTATATTAAAGAAAAATGAAAATATTGCAAACAAAAAAATTATATGTTTTAACTTTGTGCCTGGTATTATTCATATTTTTTATTTTTTTTTTATACTTTATAAAATGATAAAAATGATATAATAATATAATATAATTATAATTATATTTACAATCTATAATGAAAAAATACAATAAGTATAAAAGACAAATTCATATTATACGTTACCTACCAGTTACTTAATAACTATTTTGTAATCATAAATAACATATTAAACAGCAAAGACAATATTTTTAATTATAACGATATTAATACAATTTTTACTTTCAATTTCAAGTTTGAAAAAATCAAATGAAAATATTGATCATAACCCATACGGCCCGGAGAGCTTCTAATAGGTATATTACACTATTAAATATGTATAATGTTTATTGTGTTGTAAACGTTTTTATCTTTGTATTTCGATTCATCGAATGTGATTTATCGGTAAAAATGTACAATATAAAATTATAAAAAACCGAAAACAACATTTTTATACAAAAATATTTTGACAACATTGTTCAAACTAACAAACTGTGGCGCAGTTTATCGTGATGTCGACAAATTTTTAGTGCACACGAACACGACGCCTTGCATGCATCAGATCTGCACGTGTCACCAGTAGCCGGAGTGATCCACCTGCAGCAGCTGCAGAGCACCCAGGATTGTAGTTTTTTTTCTAACACGATCGAAATTTCATCATTATTTCCTCAAAAGGTTGCACCAAATGGTATATTACAGAAATTAACTATATTAATTTTAAAATTAATTATTACTCATACTATTATAAGTTATTACTTATTATAGTTTCGTCTGATCAATATATACTTAGCCAAACATTGATTTGAAATTGAATTTTAAAGTATCTAAAAAACCGTATACTTCATAGAATACAATTTAAAATACGTTTATCTATTATATTTTTATGAAAAAATGTGGTTTGTAATGAGTAAAATATACTCATTATAATGACACAACTGGAAAACCATTATTTATATATTGAGTTAACACTGTTAACAGTTGAAATAATTGAGAATTTATGTAAATTTACTGTTAAACTATTAAAAATAGTTAATTAGATGTAACTTTATATAAATGAATAATGATATATTTTACACAGTTATACCATTTTCTCGGTATAAAATAGGAAAAGTATAAAAACTGTTATTGAAATATTCGAATTTTAATCATAAATAACAATTATTAGTTATGCATCTTAGTCATTAACATAACAGTTGACTGTAAAGCCATTTTAGTAGAATAGTTTATGTTTGGTTAACCATTTGCTAGTAACCTAGCTTCTTATACAGTGACAAACGACAGTCGCTAAAAATTGATGCCAAATGTTTCAAAATTTAAAATAAAATAGTTACAATTAATTTAAGAGTTCCCTCTTTTGAGAAATAAAAAAATGGTAAACTGTATGTTAAATTTTTACATTATCGGTTTACTCTACTCACATCTAGTTGTGTTTCACGAGGAATATTCTCCTACCTCTCGGAAAAATTATATAAAAATAAATTGTGCGAATGTGAGTAGAAGGACGGTACTAAAAGAGATAGTAATTGATTACCTATAATAAATTATAATATTTCCCATAAATTCCTGATCATGGGAATTTCCTCAGGGAATTTCCCGCAACTTAGTTCCAGAAAATTCGCATATCGTTACTCGCATCTCTGCTTACAATTCGATTAAAAACTGCAGTGATATCGCAAAGAAAAAAAGCGGATAATATAGCTAACCTCACGTTCGAGTTTTATAAAATACATATAATAGCGATAGGTCAAATAACCAGGAAGTCAATTCACTTTTATATTTTATTTTGTATGCAAATCCGTTTTATTTATAAAACCTTTGTACAAGAGACGATGGTAGAAAACAAGCGATCGCGCGTTGGGGCTCGACATCCTGCCCGTAACAATATTATAATAATATGTTCGTATGGCTTGCCATTAAAGCGCCCGTAGCGACGGCTATTCACAAGCCCAAATAAAATCAGCAGTTACTGTGCGGTTGATATTATATTTTGTCGATCTTTCGTTCCGTAAGGTTTTTCGCAGAACCTTTTCGACAGACAATTCTGAAACAGGTACAGACCTATATTCGGTCTCAATAGGCCTTTTGTATAGGCGTCAACAATGTTGACTCAACATATATATTGTATATACTTTAAAACTTTACAACACGATCCAACAATGCACGATGGTAACGCACACAGTCTCACAACATGATCCAACAGCATATTATAATAGTGTTAGATATTATATGAGCCAAAGATCAGATAATATGTATTGTATACCATGACAACTCCTCGCTGTTATTGTAGTGTGCGAGTATACGAGTGCATTTATATATATATATATACCTACCTACTATATAATATGTATTTATATAGTATGTACTGTGGCTCTTGGGAAAAGGAAAGATCTCTTTACAACCATTAATTCGCAATGTTAACAGGCGAATAAGGCAGTGCCGAGGAAGGATAGACGTGTTATTATGTTACGCCGTGTTGCGGGTGGTCAGCGAGGGTATAGGTAGGTACACAGTATAGATGCAGTATAATGATATAATATATAGCGCATGAAAATTCATATTATGTGCATTATGTGCATATAGCCGACCCTTAGAAAGTGTTTCCATTATTTTGTGCATTACCGCTGCGGCGGACGACCGTGTTTGCAGGATATAATGATATGACAGTACCTACCTATATACACGGATTCATTATATTATATACGTTTTTCGAGTATATATATATATATAATACTGTACGCAAAATTGATGCGCCACCCCGTGGATCCGATATGTGTGACGTGATGCCGCGCAAACATAATAGCGATTTTTCTCACGCCGTGCAATAGATTCCGTCGCCGAATATATACCTAATGTAATCATACGATATATATATATTATATTATATGGGTTACATACCTACGTAGCACACCGCCCGTAGACACGGAGACCGGCGTACGTCCTGTGCGGAAATGCTATTCTCGCGTGTTCGCCTGATATAAAAAAATACGCGCAGGTACATGATAAGTATAGGTATTTCCGTGACCGGACATTTACGCACGTCGTTTATCTCGTAATGCCCAACATTAACTAATGCACGTACGTACAGTAGTAAAAAGTGAACGATATAAGTCGGAGTATACGTACGTCACGTAATAAAGAACTTTTAATATCAAATTCTGAACTCGAAAATTCAATACCTTATTACTATTATTATAATTCACATACCTTTAAAAATATTGTAATATAATATAGAGAATGATTTACCCCGAGCACGGCTCGCCCTCCCTTTTCTATTTAATAACGCAGTTATTCAAAATATAATTTTTGAAATTTTTAAACACGTAAAGACCATGTTGTTTTTGAATACTCGAGATTTGTTTTACCATCTAAGGAGTGTCCTATGGCGATATGATGAAGTATTTGTCGGCGATTGCGCATAAAGTGCCGGCCAGCCGGTCTCTTGCCGAGTTAACGGGACTTAATCCATCTGAAAATTCACGCAGCAGGGCACCGCGGATCGTCCAAAAGAAGGCATCGTCGGCTAAGATTTTGGGAACAGCTGTACATACCAAATTATGAGCTCCTTCGCGACCCCCTCCCGTCGATGCGTTTTCGAACGGATCCGATTCGAATTATCGTGTGCGTATGTTATGACTATTTTATTTTTTTATCTTAGCGATTTAATAATCGTGTACAAGTAAATATTATTATCGTAGTTGGTCGCAGCAGGTATACCCGTCCGCGAATTCCGACGGTCAATAACACGGTGCCGGTCGATTGCGAATCGGGAAAATTGTCTACGGCGCGATGTCGCAGGAAAATAACAAAAAAATGCAGTGCACACAGTGCGATTAAGTCAAAACAGCGATGATCAGTTCGACGAAATCAACTGGTTTTGTTCCACGTCAACTGGCCGTCGCCTTAACTCGGTCGCAATTTATAGACGCCAGGTCGCCGCCACCGCTTGGCGTTTGGTTGAAATAAATCGGATCGTTTATAAATTTACAGTAGCCGTCGTATTGTACACCGTATTATATACAGGTGTATGATATATTACATCCGCTTTAAATTCTTTCATTTTCATTTTCATTTGTTCCGTTTTGTATTATATTGTTACTGTTTCTCGCCACCCGTATAAATTAAATCATTTCTTTTCGTTTCGCATTGACCCGAGAACAGTACGTGGTCGTCTTTTCGATATATAATAATAACGGCATTTCTCATTGTCTGTCCGCTTGCCGAGTTCAATAATATTACGATACATCGTAATTTTATACAGGAATTTTATATCTGAAGAACCCGATTTACGGAGCGATTATATAATAATAATAATAATATGATAATATAGTTATCAATGATTAGAGATTGGTATTTATAAGGACGGTTCTCCAATAGTATGTTTCAAAAAATCAGCTAAACATATTCAATTTTTAAAAAGAGTTAAGGTGTACCATTGAATTATGAGTCAAATAAAATTGGGCGGATGACTGATGATTCATTTAAAAAATGGCTTTTGCAATAAAAGCTATAAAATATATATTATTATATTGTTGTTTAAAATAACCAAATTATAAACATTTTTAGAAATATTTATTTTGCATAATTTTGATTAACTTGAAAAAAATCACTTTGTATACGTTTCTATATATTGGATAATATACACTATATCAGTGGTCTTCAATCGGTGGGTCAGAATCAGTCATCTTTTATTATTATTATAAATGTTCGTATTAATTCTATAATTTTACAAAAATGTAATTTTTATTAATTATTCAGTTATAATAGTACTACTATAAAGTATTAAACTATTGTAGCCTTTATTTTCTACAAAGCTGACGTGAGTCGCGAAAAATATAGTCGTAAATAAATGGGTCACGAGTCCAAAAAGTTCGAAGACCACTGCACTATATATAATACGTAGGTACCTACTTGTATTTACAACTGTGTAATAAGGGATTTTGTAATATATACGGATTTTGTATTTTAGTATTTTCGAAAAATTTAAAATTTTTACATTTCAGTTTCATTTTTGCCCAGAATGGGCATCCCACTGGTCTGTTGACACTTGTATAGGTAATCGAAAAAGGTAGGCACAGTTTCGATGGAACCGCCCACTGTTACCAAACGGAAATAGCTATACAATATAATGGGCTTAAGTCTGGAAGATATCGTTTTTGACCGCCTTCTACCTACTGTATGTTATACACAATACACGTAGGTTGGGCTACACATACAATATTGTATACAATATGTCTGTTTGACCATTAAAAATGTCACTCCCGGTCTGATATAATTTACAATAAAAGACGTAAAATATATAGGTACATAATACATATTATGTACACTATATACAGAGTGATTCGCCATTTATGATACTCGACTCACTTTTGCTTCTTCATTAATGCAATTTATTCCAAATCTGACTAGGTATTTTTAAGTATATATATTATAAAGATTAAAGACCATATTTTCAATATCTAAACATTCCTAATTCCTTGTACAAACTAGATTAGGAGTCCCGCATGGTTTCAATGAAAATATAAACTTCTGTTATTCATTTTTTTGAAAATTTTTGTCGTATCAAAATCGAAATTTGTACTAGTAGTTTTCGAGTTATTGAATTGTATACACAGAATAATAGTTGCATATGATAATGAGTTTGAAATATATAAGTGATAATCTGGTGATTTCTAAAATATAAGTCATTAGTATTAAACATGATATGAACATTACTAATTTTTAATATTAATTTAAACATAATAAATACGAAATCCAATACTACCTATACATACATTTTTTCAATGCCATTTTTAAGAGTTATTATCCTTAATATAAATATTTTAATAACCGAGAAACTACTTGTTCGAATTTTGAATTAGGTAAAATTATTAAAATTATTTACGGTAAAAAAGAGAGCTTTCATTTGAAAATTATAAATTACTGTATCGCCGTGGTTTATAATATTTCTTGGGTAGCACAAAAAATCTCGAAAAAATATGGCGTCTAAGGATAATTTATTAAATGTCGCAAAAATCATAATAAGAATAAATTCATTATTAAGAGGACGCCATACCCACGTCGCGTGTGTTGTCTCTGTCTTACTATAACGTACAGCGTAGCAAATTTGCGTTCAGCAGAATACATTTTATGATGTTAGCTTTAATATTAGAGTAAATATACTTATTATCGAATTTAAAGGTAAGAATATTATCTAGAAAATGGCATATGCTTTTATCGGTATTATCATTTTAAAATGAGTTATAATAATTATGTAAAATATTACAATTTTAAAACGTTCATAACTTACTTTAAAATGATATAATAATGTCATTTTTCAGATAATAATATTCCGACCTTTAAATTCGATACTAGGTAAATTGACTGTAATATTAAAGCTAACATCACAAAATGTGTTCTACTGAACCCAAATCTGTTAAGGTGTACATAGTAAGACGGAGGTTGCACTTGCGGGTATGGCGTGCTCTTAAAGGGAAATGAAAGGGTGGGGGTGCGAATCATCCTGTATATTATACGAAGTGTATACGATCTACTGTCGCCGTTTGTCCGGTACTGACCTAAAGAAATAACGCGTCGCGTATATATACATATGGTTTTATTTCGATTTCAATATTACACAATAATAATAATAATAATAATATATAACGTGTCGTTCGCACGTGGTGCAATAATCCGCCGTACGCAAAACACGCGCACCCGTGCCGGCGGCGACCTCCTGCTGCACATGCGGCGACCGGCGCCGAGGGACGTCCCGTCATTAACAGATTTATATACGCCCGAGAAAGGGCTAACGAGCTGGGCCCTCGGAATGCGTACGATACATAATAATAATATGTTCGTTTCACTTCTCCGCAAACGAAAATTTCTCATTCCTTTAACCGTAGTAAAACGCGTAATACGTATACACACATATAGCGCATATATGATATTTATATTTACGAGTCGAACCCGAAACATATGCAGCGTATTGTATTTAAACGGCAAAACGTGTAGAATATTATTGTGTGTAACGTATAATAGTATTGATGTATGATAGTATATGATATATACATATGGGCGTACGATGATGTTTGTCTCCCGTCCATATGGTCCGCGACCGTTTCCTTATAACAATTTTTAATTCATCTGGTGACTCTCGTTCCCGCATTATCGTCGGCCGTTATATTTGCAACGTGTACTCACTATATACTCTGGGACTAAGACGTACACAATAATGTATATATTACGTATGGTAAGGATTGAAAGGTTTTTCTCACAACAACAATCAAAACGGAAAAAATCAGAAAACCGTTAACCTAAACAGAAATGTGAACCTAATTATGGCAATTTTATTTAAAAAAAAAAACGATAATAGAATTTAAAAGGCAAACATTTTTTTTAACAATACCAAAAATTAGAAACAGTGATTTTTTTGATTTTTTAAATAACGATATTTGCAGAATTAATTAAATTTAAGTAAAGGACATTTTTTTCAATTGTTTAAAGTATTTGAATTTAATGTAAACGTGTGTTTATATTATATCGGTTTCTAAAGAGTTCAACTAATTCTCAAGACATATTAAAATAAAATAATAAACCCCGTAATACATTATATACATTTATTAATTGGAACAAAAAACAAATAAACTATACCTAGTAACGAATAATACAAAAAAATAGTATTACAACCTGTATTTATTAAAAACACAATTTAAAACAAAAAAATAAAATTTGTATTACGTAAACATAAATTATTTTTTTAATACTCAAAATCGAAAAACTAAAAATATCTTCGATCACTGATAATAATGATTTATTATTTTTAGTTAGGTATCATAATATTATCGTCAATAAATTCCTCGATAATATTATATCATATATAACGTATACAATACGCGAATAATACATACCTACGCATGCTTCAATCGTGTACTGTGTAAGAATACAATACATTATCATTTATTATTATATTGTGACCCTTTACCTGTAGGAATGCACAGAGTATTATAATATTATTAATATTAATACTGTATGTTGTCGTACATATTATTCAGATTTCAGATAACGTTATGCAGACGAGTAAACTTAAACCATGATGCATAAAGAAACAATTCGTAAGCCGGTAATAATTTGATTTAATAAATACAATTATAAAGTAGAATTCGAGATTATTATAGTTAGCATGCTGATCCAATATTATACGCTCGTGCTTAAAAAATTGATTAAGTCGAATTGAGATTGTTTGCGATACGAACCATTTGTGGTATATATATATATATATAGGTACGATATATAGATTTTTGTTCGACGCTGAACTAAACGAAGAATGTCTGTTTTACAATGAAGATTTTCACATTATTAATTAATCACATTTTTTTTTTATTTTTCTTTATTTGGACATTATTTTTGGAACAAGGAACGTATTCAAAAAGTTTTAAGCAGAATATGGTTGCAGCATTTATTTTCAAATCGTTTCCGATGGATTTTACGAACGTCAAAAAATGTCCACTTAAATAAAAATCAATTTTTTTAATATTGAGCTATAAGCTATAAGTATATTATAATGTCACAAAAACGTGTTCACGCGAAAAAACAGACGTACTCTATCATAAAACTTTAACCTTCGGGTTTCTCGATTTAAATTAACCAAATGTGTATTATATGTTTTCGTAAACAAAGCCTCAAAAAGTACATTACTAAATCCAATACTTTTTAAAAACTTATTCTTTAAAATGTTGTTAACTAAATTTGTATGGATAAATTACTTTTTATACAGAACATACTATATAAGTGGTATGCGCAGTAGGCTGCAGTAGCTGTGTAATATATATATTTTTTGAATTTAATGTTATATAATATATCGTTTTACTATTTGCATTGTAAAATAATTACGTAAAAAAGTAATAGTAATAAAAAAAAAAATTAATTGAATTTGTAACTCACGAACAATTATTGAAAAAAAAAATAAAACAAAAATATATTCAAGTCACAATATTATTATAATATATGAGTCACGTGTATACTAGCGAAGTGTACCACGAAAATAATGAATATTGTTGTGTATTAATTTATTATATTCAATAAAGTTTATACAAAACCTGCATAACTTTATTATTTTCATAAAGTCTGTCACGTTTTTCCCAACGTACATTATTCATTCGTGTTTTTGTTTTATATATTTTTAAATTGTGCAGTATAAACATCAAACATAAATGTCTTTTGAATTGTAAACGTCTAAAAGATTCTGACTATTCAAACGATTACCATTAATAATGGTTATTAGCACCAAAGACTAAATTTATTTATGAAAGTGCATCGTGTACGTTTTACAATATCTATGTATACGGTCAAATCATCAACTATTATATCATAATAAACTATTTTCCACTTTTATACCATTATATGAATATCTTTTCATTTTTAAACAAAATCTCAAACATTCGCCATCTGTCCGCCCGCCGTTCACTTCATACACGAGCGTTATTCTTATTTTTTTTTGTACCTATATAGTTCATATTTCTATAAAAAAAAAAAATCACAGAAATATTACAAATATTAAAATATATATATATATTTTTAAATGTTTTCATTAATACGATAACAAATTTACAAAAACAACATAATGTTATTATTATGCTACAGTATAAATAATTATTTAATAATGTTTTTTGCAGATATAATGAATAATATAGTAACATATATTATGTTCAATGATAAATCATTCACCAATAATTTATTATAGTTTTAATTTTTTTTCCAACTTCAACTATTACAATAATTTAAAAAAAAAATTGTTTTATGATATAAATATTATAAATAATAATATAATATATGAGAAATAAATCATAATAATATTAGGTCATTGTGGTGTTTAAGTGTTTGCCACTATAATTATACATATTAAATTAAGCATTGGAGGCTATAGCATTGACTATTCGATGTATACCTATATTGAATACCGTCATAATATCGGTGTATAAATTTGTAGTAGAACTATCGTGGCAATTATGTCAGGAGTACAAAAACATCGCAAGTTTAAAAATTATTCAAGTATGAAAATATTATAATATTGCATCGTATAATTTTAAAATGAAATATTTCATACAAAATATACAATTAAAAATATATAAAATTATATTTAAAAATATAGCATTAGGTAAATTATAATATTTTAATATACCTATTATTTCAATAAGTACAAAATATCACATCAAATATAATATACATATAACCTAAATATTGAAAATAGGGAAGTCGGTTTGCTGTAAGTATATAGTAGACGTCGAATGTACATATATTGGGTTGTATACCTATGTCTCTTTAATGGATATGTTAAATTTTATTTCAATGATAGGCCAATGTAAACGATAGAATAAGATTCAGACTATTCAGAGCCGTCAGACACATGAGTCATGTAGACGACTATTATTTATTTTTACTAAAAACTCAATTTTCAAATTTCATTATTTTAAATTGAAATACCCAGTCGTAATACAAATAATTAGTGTAACTTCTCACTAAACTTTTTTTAAAAAATGTTTGTAAGAAACACTTATGAGGAACTTCTTTGTATTATATTTTCAAGTTATTTTATTTACATTAAATTTTTTATCATACTCAAGTCGAAAAACAATCTAATTAAAGTAAAAATTTAAAATGTCTATAGAGAATTAAAATAGTTTTTTATTAATTGAACATTTTATCATGCATTATTAACATTATTAACACGTGTTTGTTTTTATAAAATTATAACACGAAACAGTGAAGATGAACTTATGAGATATGATGGGTTTTTACATTTTTAAAACCAATCTGTCCCTTCTCTCAATTGGGTCAATCTTCAGCGATAAAAATATGACGCATATTAATATATTATATGCAACCCACTTTTATGTGTAGATATCTAAAATGTTTCAGTTGTATTACTCCAAACCAAAAGTAGTCCATTTTGTGAAAGGTATCAGATAACTAATAAAATAAAGTGACAGAGAAATGCAGAAAGGTGAAGAATAATAAATTATGATGATCATTTCCCAGTCATTTTGAGAAAGAGGTGTGAATAAAAACCTAAACACGTTTGTTGTCAGAAATATAATTTGCCGAAAATTTTTTATGATCTTGTAGTATAAAACCAAAGTTTATTAGTATGTATTAATACAACAGCTAATCGTATTAAGGCTATGCGCACTAACTGTACACGTACAAATTTTAATAATATCTATAAAAACTAATTCCCAAAATAATGTAATAAATCTATAGAAAACTTCTAAGTAATCTCTACTTGTTTTTGGCGTGGAATAGGTATAATATACACGTACGTATATTTTACTAATTAACTTTCTGTGAATAATAATTAATTATAAATTTTTATAGTTACTTATATACTTTCTGAAATTTCTATAATTGTTGAATTGCGTTTGCTTACGGTTTTAGATAATGAATTACACACTACAAAATCTTCCGTGGCTGTACGCATTTTCTATTTTATTTCTCACGATCCATTTAATATGAGCATTATAAGTTATAACTATAAGTTGAATTAACCCATATCTGTAAAATATAGTTCTTAATAATTTACACTCGAAATCAGTTATTGATATCATCGACTCGGAAATGTAGTAATCAAAAGCAGAATATTTTTAAGATTATTTACAAACATAAAAATCAAATGTCAAATTAGTATAGTATTAATTATTTATAGTATTTATATAATTTATACGTACTGAACATTATAATCATTTTTATGAACTGCAAAATTTTCGAGGGTACCTGTCTTTGTGCCACTCTAGACTATTCATAAAATCTTTAAATACTTATAATTTATAAATAATTAACTTCTCATACGAAATTTGAATTTAATGATTTTAATAAATACTTGTTGGACGTTGGTATATTTGATACAGTGTGGGTAAATAAATTTGATTCATGAGTAATATTTGATTATCAATTGTCTTTGTCGTTTGAAAAATCAAAATCTTTTGTAGGTGACATTTAAATTAACAAAATACTTCTTGACTTCAAAGGGTGGTAAAAAAGAAAATCGGAAAAAACTCTTTAACTATAAATTATAATTTAAACTCGAGTTCGAATATTATTTAATCAATGTTTGTTTTTTTGTAAACTTATCCAACTTACATGAGTCCTATAAAATGAGAGATTCGACAGTGAAAACGTTGTACACAGGCAATTTATTTTGAACTTAATTAATAATTATGGGTAGTATTAAATCTACTAGCTTAATAATATCTGTATATTATATTATTAAATTTAAGTTTTAGATATTTTATAATAATATTGTATAAATAATAATTAAGTATAATAGAATACTATAGTATTATATTATTGGAGCGTAATGTACTATACTGCGCAAAAATGTTTTCATCATCATCTTATTATTTTACTTACCTAAACATATTAGGTACCTGTTTATTTGATTTATAAATATTATTACTCATACGTTCATTTTTTGCAACTAAAAATTATCATTTTATTGATTTTATTACTATACTTTATTGATCATTTGTAATCAATTGTAAGCGAGTAAAATGGTAGTCGGACGTAGATAGATGTTATAGCACAATCATATATCCTTCGTCTTCGTACACCGTCAAAGAGTCGATGCGGTCCAAGTACTTTGGACAATATTAATGTGCTGTACTATTAGTACAAATAACACAATTTCATAAAAAATTGTTACCATATAATTATTTTGATCGTCATCCGCGCTGCGTCGACGACACAACTCTACCGACGCAGTTACCCGCACACGCGTGGTTTTCGTGGTAGGTATCTATATATACCGTCTCGCATATATACCTACATATTAGCGGTAAATTACGACGCGTAGCTATGTGCACGACAATAGGTGCGTGTTATACCGATTACACGGTATGCGGTTCGATATAAAATGTATGGCGGAAATGCGTGCGGTGAGCAGCGAGATATATGAATAATATAATGTAATAAAGTTCTGCGTGTCGCGCCGTGCACGATCGACGCCGATGTTCATTTCGTTTAACGCACGCCTCGTATAATTTTAATTATATTATTATTCTCGTATCACGTGGGTGGGGTGCTGGCACATAAGGTTCCGGCGAGAGGGTTGGAGCTTAATTTTTTTCTAAAGATTCTTTGAAATTATAAACCTTGTACGCGTATTAAACGACAATATCTGCAGCGGAGTACTGCCGCGGCATGATATATTTATGCACTACCTACCTGCACAATATAATAATCCGCTTACCACCTGTGGATATGTGTCAAGTGAAGCGAGTCCACCACAAATTCCTGAAATTCAATGCTTTTGTACTAGAGCTTGGTTTAATTCAAATCCGTTGCGGATATAGATCGATAGGAGGGCTTGAATATTAATTTTGCGTTTTTGTTAAAATCAATCGATTGCGATTTCCGATATTCGTGCTTATAATATATATATTATTGAAAAAAATAAGTTTTCTTGTCTCTACGTGATGGATTTATCGCCATCTCAATTCTTTTTTCATTTTATCTTTTTAAATTGTATTAGTATATAAAATATGTATTTTTTCAATATGACATATTTTGTTTTTATCTAATAACAGTTATTATTATTATTATTATTATAGGAATAATTTAATGAAATCATAACAAATTTCGTTATTTTTACTAAAAAAGATTTGAAATGCCCACAAGGTATAAATAAGTTATATTAAACATTATATAATATGTTTATATTATTGTAAGTTACAATTATTATTTGTAACGCCGTATAAACATCTCCTTAAAATATTTTCTGATTGCATCACACATTGTTGATTTTGTTTGTCATATAATTTCTGCCCGATGCATATGTCTATTTTTAGTCGAGTCTTTTATCGATAACATTGTAATAATAAGGAATCGATATTATAACATAATAAGCAGAAGGTCACTCGAGGGATGTCGTAGTATCCCTATTATAGTGTCGTGATGCATATTGCAAGGACACGAGTTACAATAAATGCGTCCCGTGGTTCGTTACTATAAGAGGCAGCAAGCATACCAAGGGATTGCGGTAAATGACCGGAAGGAAAAAAAATGTCAAAACGGACAGTATAAGATATAGATATAGGTACTAAACAGATAAATGCTAACAAATGGTTCATTTATAAAAACGGTTAAAAAAACCGCTATATCGGTAAAATATTGTTTATTTATAAACTATAAACCTATAACGGTACATATAATCCAATTATATAAATGTCATCATACTTCACATGATATATGATATATATAAGTAATAGGGTGGGTACCTAAAGGAAAATCCGAGGTCCGTACAGGATAACAATGAATTGAGTAAGTACCTACATGCTATTTTTAGGTGTTTGATTCGAGTTCATTGAACCTTACGATGTCTAATACGTAACGATAACATACAATATATTCGTCATCGGCTCGGTGTTTTAAATTCGCTCAAAATTAACACAGTTGCATTGAATATTTAGTGTATACAATTTTTTTAAGAGTGCGAAATTATGAAATGTATGCCGAGTGAAAAACAAAAACAATTTTCACGGCTAATGGATTTAAGTGTCGGTTTCACGCAATTCAGGAGTTATGTTTGTTTAATGCATACTACATAGTCTAATTCTGAGAAAAGTGGATAATATCTTAATTGTGAATTTTCAGCAAACACTATAATCGTACCACAGACTGTTGTGAAAGTTTTTACGCAAAATTAAACGTATTATTTCAACTCGGGTCATCCAATTATTTTTATTCCATTGACACTCGGCTAGGTATACAGTCATAAACATGTACACACGTAACAATACGAAACAAAGCTAAAAAACCGTTTAGAAAAAAACATAGGAAAACAAAATTTTACGAGAGTGAGAAACTAAACAATAGGTAGTAAAAAAATAAAGACACTTGCAGATTTGATCTTTTAAAATCATTTTGATCATTAAAATTTTTACCAGTAACTATTTACATTTTTACGTTGATAATTAGGTATATCTAAAAATTTTTAAAAATCAAATATTAACCGGTTTTCGACCGCTTGTAAATATAATGTAAACGAGCACTCATGTTTATTGGGAGACACAGTCAATCTCTGTACATGGCGTCTCCTGAATAATATATATGTATTTATCTTTAATGCGGTTCAAGTCTTTAATCATCTATTTAGAAATATAACTTTTTTGTTTAATATAATAATTAATAATATACATAAATTAACAAATCCAAAATAATGTAAAAAAAGGTTGCAAGCGAAAGCTTCCTGATACATTTTCAAAACACTCTTAATAAGGCCATAAACCAGTAAAATATTTTGATCGTTTATTATTTAAATATATACAGTATATTATAACGATATAAATATATAATGGTTTAGGTAGTTGAAACAAAATAAAAACAAAAATTATGTGATCTCGCCACATCCTCGATAAAGAGATTTAATATGTAGTCACGGCTTATAATATAATATACCTATTACTGGAAATTAAATTGTCGAAAAAATATTATGCGATTCCGTCGCATTACAGTTATTATTATTAGTAAGATATTTTTCTTCTTTCGCGAGCCTCTGATAACGCGTCTGCGATGTCCACGACTCCGTCACGAACGACGTCACGCCTATCTGCCGTCGCCGAAATATACGTGAAAAATAAGTGATGTAAGCGACGTCGATCGATAGCATAATATAATATTATGCCACAACACGGCAATATAGCATAACGTATTGTGTGTGTATAATAGCTGCTGTGGGCCACGAGGTTTCGGTCACACAAACGGCGTCCTGGTCCGGGGTCAAGGTCGGTACCGGATTCCCAGTCGTCGTCCGCGGCTGTCGCACATGTCGGTATGTAAATATAATGCATATTATGGGTTTATTCTACACGTGCCTATTTATACGATCGCATATTTTTTTTTCTATTGTATTTTCATACAAGCGACGTCGGAGTATTTCAGCGGTGAAATAATATAGCGAAAATAATATTACATAGGTAGATAAATGGTACATCTACATATACCAGCACCAGGGCTAGGAGCTCATAGCATTAAAAAATATTTACTCTTCAACGCCTATTAAAATTTAAAATGAGCTAAAAAGCCAAAATACCCATTTTGAATAGCGTTAAACATTTGGAAATATGCAAAATACATTTTTAATATTCAAATTGTTGGTTATTTTAAATTGTTTTAATTTTTATGTTTACTTTTAATCTTAAAATTTACATTATATACGTTTTTCGTGTAAGTATAAAATAGGTGCTCTGTAAACAGCTGATTCTATTATAAATTGCCAATGATTCCAAATCCAATCTTAGAAATGTTCTATGAGCAAATGTGAGAAAACAATTCAATAAATTGTGTTTCATTCAAATATATTATAACAGTTACATCGAAATACCTACATATTATGCAAAAATAATGCGTTTATTGATAATGATGATTTGGTAATATTGTGCAATCATAATGATATTAATATGGTTGTTGAGTATCCGAGTATGTATATTATTATAAGAATTCGAAAATGTTAGATATTAATGTTTGATTTCCATTCAATAAGAAAAATAAAGAATAAAGTGTTTCTCATTCACCTGGACTCTAGTAACTGTTTTAAACATATTTTTGTTCGTCTTTAGACAAACGTACAAAACGTTTAAAACAAAACATATTGTCCTTATTTATACAAATGTTCGAAACGTGGTTAAAACAACGTGTTTAAATCATAACAACCCTGGGCCATTGATGAGAGGTGACGTACGCACACAATCGTTGTATATAATGTATACATATAGCTAAAGTTTCAATGGATCAACAGAACGGTTGTAATGGTTGTGTGAGTGTGAAATAACGCGTCTTGTACATACTTCATCGGTGACCAGGTGACCATGTGTGAAAGTATAATGTAAATCCGAGTCGCGTTTGCCGTCTGTATGACAATAACACAAGTAAATAATAATAATAATAATAATAATAATAATAATAATATGCTTGTACAGTTTTGAATAGACGTCGCGCGCGTGCACCAGTTACAGACTTACAGTATGTCAACGAACGCGGTCCACGGATGGTCCAGCATAATATTATACTCGAGAATCAAGTCATCGATACATAAAGATATGTCCGCGGACATTTTTATTTTTTTTTAATTTTTGTTAAATTTACTGCTACACATGTATTCATATTAGTATTAGTTATACAACTAGGAAACGTAATATTATAATGTTCCAAAGAATTTCAAGAAAATGCCCTATAAAAAAAAGCACCAAGGAAATGTCATACAAAAAAAAAACATTTAAAAACAATAAAACTATATTATGATGGCGTGTTTGAAAATCTGAACTTATTTTACAATAGCAGATTTAATTTACTATGTGTGAATTTGACGCTACTCGTTGTCACCGCCCTCATTTCCGTCTCGCTATTTCAGTTAGGTTAGGTTAAGTACTTACTACTTAGGTTGACGGTCGAATGATTTGCCACCGCTAGAATTCATATTCTATTTTTTACATTTTTAATTGTGTATTTTTTTTTTTTTAAACTTGTATACATCCTAGAACACAAGAAAATAGTTTGTAAACTATAATTAAAAATCTTGTACAGTCACGAAACTAAATTGAAATTACATTTAAAAGTCAGAGTTTTATTGATGTGAAAAATCCAAAATACATTGAAATGCCCTTATGTCGATGACTTCGCGAAATCTCTACTATATCGGTAGGTAAGTATATATATGTACGCAGATTTAATATTATTGCATAAAATATAAATGAATCAGTGGAAAAACAAATTTTTGTCTTTCAGTGCGCATTTCTACTCAACGGAATCTCGTCGTCAGAAACATGGCGTACGAATATAACATAACAGTATGTTGTTATTATTATATTATGACTATACTATAGTAATAAAATTGACGATCAAAGAACAAACTTCATCGGACATACGAATCGATTTAATAATAATTCGTACTGATAACGGGTCGGAATCGAATGATATTAAATATGGGTTATTCGTTTTGCGAACATAAACGTGTTCGATCTGGATTAGACTAAAGTTTGTGTAAATATACAATATTATATGCGTACATCCATTCATCCATAGTCTAACTATTATAGCTATTCGCAACTATAACCTTTAAAATCCTCCTCCCCTCCCCCAAAAGTGGTTTTATAAGAGGGATTTTCCGAAAATAAATACTCAAAAACTAATCCAAACCAAACTCTATACATAGGATAAAGAAAGTTATGTTCGTGATATTTCTTTTAGCGTTTATAATGATCATACCTATTCATCGGTAAACATCTAAATAGGTTACGATCTTTATAAACGGTAAAAGAAATATCACGAAATTAAATATATCAGGAACATACCTTTCTTTACACTACCTATATAATAGTAATCTACATCGTAAAGGGATATTCAATAATGTATATTATAATATATACGTATATACAATATATATTTAATATATTATAATAATCACGTTTTTATTCGAGCAGTTTTACCATCACCCCCTCGGCACCTCACCTATAGATGCCATATCGTCCATCTATTTCTTATTCTTACCAGGTGAACCGATGAGATTACACTTCATATAGATTTTTAAATAGTTGTGTATTTTCGCATTTCAATGATATCACGGTTTTTTGTTCACAGAGTTGTTGGGAAGTACGTCCGTCCAGGGATTTTGACTATTATAACGTTGCCGTATTCCCACATCGATCAGGGGAGGGAGGAGAGCACACGTATTTTTCAGCCGGCGAGGAATTCTATATAATAGTTTCACGGTTTTTATTTTTTTTTTCCACGAGCGAAGTTGCGGATTATTCGGCTTAAACCGACAAATATAATGCCACTAATACCTAATACGTATTGTGTATCGTAGAATCTTGACCGAGACCGCCGCCGCAGTCGGAGAGGCGAAAACCCGCAACAAACGACAGCGCGTCCAAACCGCGATGAGACGTTATATTTTCCATTTCCGATTCGATGAACTCGTCGTCGCGATACGGCCGGTGTGATTCGGCAGATCGATTTTTTTTTTCCAATACCGCGATTACTGCGTTTATATTTTATTATATAGTCTCGAAGACGGCACACGCTGAATATATATATATATATAATGCGTGTGTATAAACGTATATACCTATATATAATATATTAGTATAGCTCAGATGTAATGAAGAAAACCGTCGACTCGATATATTTTTCTGTTAAAAATTCGTCACGCTCGTTGGCAGTTTCAAACACAATGTTACCCATAATAAGTGTATAATTTTATGCTCGTTTATGTAGAGGTACATCTCCCGAAATGTCGTCATTATAATATTGCGCGAGGGGCACGTCTCGCGATAAGGTATGATGCTCAGGCTAATTATTTTTTCC
Organism: Rhopalosiphum padi; assembly: GCF_020882245.1. NCBI lineage: Eukaryota > Metazoa > Arthropoda > Insecta > Hemiptera > Aphididae > Rhopalosiphum > Rhopalosiphum padi. The sequence goes on from NC_083599.1 coordinate 45,957,800, forward strand.
TCTCCGCGTTTGTTGATTGGTCCAATAACCTTTTGATGGGCATATCATGGGCACTTAACGTTATTATAAATTCGATCATTTATTATATACAAACCAATGCCGGTCGGCCTTGGCGGTCATAATTCACAATATAATACCATAACGGTTGATTCAGTCGATATGTATATAAGTAGTAGGTATATTTTATGTATGTATAATCTTGCATAAATTTTGGTATACTAACGACGATTTTTGGAGGAATGTGTTTTCAAAATCTGTTCTAAGTATATATACCTACATATAATAATTATGTAGCCCGTGGCGGTGCGCGAATGATCGATAAAATAATATAAATATATACAAACAGGAACAAATCGGTTTAACCTTACCAATTAAGATTTTTGGATTTATTTTTAAAATCTAGAGTTAATTCTCTATACACGGATATTAGAGTTGAATTTATGAGTGGGAAGTATAAGTATAAGTTATAACTATTTCATATAAACATCAATCACGTGGCCAAAACACATAGTTATTATAATGTTTAAATGATAACTAAAAATAACTCAATAATACAGTAATATAGGTGTGCAGTTGGAAAAATAATGATTTCCGCAAACTGTCATAACTACGTAATTGGCCATAATTTATCACACGATTCATGATTATGGACATTGACGAGTTATTATGAAGTTATACAGTTTGACTGAACGTTTACTTTTTAATCGTACAATTGCAATAGGTGGCCAAGGTGATGATAAAAAAAAAAAACCATCAACATTATAAATGTCAAGCTATACCTTATTTAAGTATTAATATAAACTCTGTCCGTTAACTTGTTTGATTATAATAAAAATGTTAAGTTGATTTTATGTAGAAGAATATTAATTATAGTTAATTAATATTGCCAACCGAATCATATAGCGATTGCGCAACTCTAAATTTGTATAAATACATGCTATATAACTATTCCTTTTTATTGCATACCAAGTGGTATAGGCAATAATTACACCTTTGTGTCGACTAAATCATTAAATGAAGGACTATATTTTATTTGATTAATTGTATTCACAATATTGTTGTATGGAGTTTGATTAAACGAAAATAAGAGGAAAGTAGGTAACCGATCTGCGCGCTGTACAGTTTAGTAAGTAATAAGTATCGACTGCCGAGTCATTGAGTAAGTCACTGTAATGAAGTATGTATATATGTAGTATATATTGCGTTAAATTTGAATTCAATGATAAATCATTGTACATGAAAAACAATTCTGAGCGAAGATGGTCTGTAATCGACCAGCTATACTACGAAGTATATTTGATGGTATTATGTTTTTGATATTGTTATTAAAGTAATTTATTTTATTATTAGTACCTGTATAATAAAGAGATAGGTTGGTTTGATTTTTGCCAAAAACATTAAATTTATTTTATAACTGGAATAATTGTATATGAAAATTTCACCGTAAAAAGAAAATCAATTTTATCAAAAACTGGTCTTGCATAAAAATCCTTTTTCCTATTTTTTTATTTTCATTTTTTTCTATTATTAAGAAATATAATGGGAAATTTTTCTTTTCATCACTTCAAGTACCAATTAGATTCATTTTTTACCATAAAGATATTGATGTTGAAAATCTCAACACTCTAAAAGTTGATGGCAGATCAGAAAAATACATAATTGTGTAATCAATATATTCGTCACTTAAATAAAAATATAAAATTATGATCAATGAATTAATTCGTATGAACTACAGTTATAACGGATATTTAAATGAAAATTATTTTAAATAAACGTATTATTTTTCAAATTAACTGGTAATAAATCTCGAATCGTTACAATGGGTTCTTTCGCTAATCAATAAAATATAATAGTCGTTAAATCAATTAGAATAATCATTATTTTATTAATAAGTCATCAACACCAAGTTAATGGTTTTAAACTTATTAACTTTAACGTCTTTAACCTTTTTAAGTTTACGCCAACCTTTGACAATTGACCATCTGTTGCATTTGTGCAAAAACCGCTCCACTATACGCGGGTAATTTATGTTACAACATGGTTATCATATTATTATTATATTTTATACGCATCATAATGTTTTATTGTTATTACGACTATGCAATATAATAATATTATTATTTTTATTATTATTATAGTTTATAGCATCGAGCTGAACTTGGAATCACCGGCGTATAAAACCCAACCGATTGTATAATAATATATTATTATATTATACCATAACCATAGCAACTATTATTTTTAATACTTGGACGTGATCTATCGACTACAACATCACGCGATCGAGCGCCGCAATGTCATTGCAATAAGCGCAGGTCGTGTTGTTCCGCTACGGTATCCGGTCCGGTCCACGACCCGCTACATCGCGGTGTATTATTCACCGCAGACTGAATTCGTTTCGACATCGCAGACGAATAAATATCATAAATTCATAATGTATTATATTATATATGCGTAGTGCGACCAGACGCAACACATTAGGGCAGATTGTCCCGATTTTGAAATCTGCGTCCCCTTTACGAATGGACCGTTTAGCCGGACCGACGCTTTTGTCTCATATTCAGGAACATTCGGAATTTTAAAAATGTTTATTTAACCATTGGTAAATGATTATAGTCTCGAAAGAAATTCTACCACCTATTTAACTTACCTAATATTATTTATGTGTTAAATAATTGTTACCATATATTTTAATCGCTTCTCGTTAAGGGTTGGAAAAATAGTTAAACACACCCTCCGAGTGTCAAGGAATCTATCTATATATAACTTTTATTGAAAACAGTCTAGTATGGTGACTGAGTATATAGAAGGCAACGAATAAAGAAACATTAATTTTTATCTTTTCAATATTATTATTACTATTATTATGTATACCTATATAAGTTATTTAAAAAGTAGTATACTCAAATGCTGTTTTACTATTTATAAACAATATTATTTTTTAAATAAAAGTAAAATTAATTAGCGTCATAATAAAGTGGATATGAGCGTTAAGTAATTTTATAAAATACAAGTATCGGTAATCCTCAAAAACTTTTAGAAAGTCTCCTCCTTTTGGACATGAAAATTATGACCACATCGCAATAACTATATGCGTAAAGATACTGTCGTTATTTCTGTGATGTATTGGTAATTTATTTTGCCGCCTATGCGAAAATGTTATGGCACCGCCCTTAAGGAGACGCCACACCCGATTGTGATCTCTCAGACCACAAACGTATACAACAGAACAAATTTGCGTTCAGCAGAACAAATTTAGTGTTGTCAATTTTAATTTAATGGCGAATTCACCTGTGGTCAAACTTAATGGTAAAAATACATTTTCAGTATTCGTATACGTTAGGTTTTTACGATATTATATAATTTATAAGCGTGTTGTGACTTTATCATCATTTAAAATTTTTAAATCGTAATATTTCATAATGTACGAAATATCGTAAAAAAACCGACGTGCAAACATTGCAAATGGTGGTCTTGTCTTAAAATTGACAACTCATTTTGCCGCTCAGTTTAAAACTGTAATATATATGTTAACCCACAGCACATTATACAATGCAATGTGTTCAGTAAAATGAATCTTGTGTCGTTAATTTTAATTTGAGGATGAATTAATCAATAATTAAATTTAAAGGTATGAGGTTATTATTTAGAGCTCGACTTAGGACTATCGTGTTACTTGAACACGTCCATCAAGTTGGTCTCCCAACTTTAACCGACTGACTCGAAACATATATTACGAGACACATGTTTTGAAATTTATAATTCTATACCTTTTAACATCTGTAGAATTTTTAAAATATCGGTATGGGTTCGATGTCGATCGGTTAAAGTCGGTTGGTGAACTTCACACGGATATTACTTCAACTATAGTAACTACAGCTACATTATGTGCGTACAATTTTTCCATTTATACAAAACGGTCCTAACTCCTAATGTAATAATAATAATAATAATAATAATAATAATGATATTTTACATTTATCTATAAGATGTTTTACATAGATGCTCAGTGACTTACTAGACATCGTTGTCTAAAAATATATTCGAAAATTTGCCATTCCGTATACGTGTGACGATAATCATTTTCGATTACGCAACTATCACGCACGCGCCATCCGCAATGGCGAAACGCAACGATGAAACGCGTCCTGTTTAGATCCATTAATAATGACGACAATTCATCGCAGACTATGAATTTGTTATTGATATTTTTTTTTACATAACAGGTATATTTAAGCATAATATATTGATATATTTACTAGTTTAAATGTACACATAACGGAACATTTTAATTTATCGTCACCTGCACAAACGCGTATATTATATTATCTAATATAATATTATTGGACACATTATATATTTTCAGAATATTCCAAAGATGAGTTTACGTTAAAAAAAAAACCGTAATGTATATACGTATATTGGTAGAGATAAATCTGAGCGCTCCAAATAATATTATCATCGCATATTTATTATCGCATATCATATGAACGTGAACGACCGAGTTATTATTATTTCCTTTGGTTTGCCTTATATGCAAAATAGTTGAGTAATTTCGTCATGCACTTTACACTTGCACGCGAGGATTACAACAATAATTTTTCGATCCGTGTAGTTTGTTGGTATAATATCATAATATTGTTATAATATTCTAAATGTTTGACCAAAACAAAAATATATTCTGAGCGTGTGCAAATTAGGTATGCAAATTTGTTCGTTATCTATTAAATCTGTAGCTATTAAATAGACTTCGGGTACCTGTGCGAGTACATAAAAATGAAACAAAATTAATTAAAATCCAGTCTAGCTAGGTTTAAACAGGTACTTGTTGCTTAAATTTGAATTTATTCCACATATTATTTATGTTAATCATTGTAATATTATGTGAACTTTATACTATATACACCGTACAGTAATGTTAATTATGGAGATTATATTATTATTGTACCTACACGTTTAAACAATTATTTTATTTTTTATACATTTTTAATGAATTTAATATTTTGACAGTGTCTGTATAGTGAATGCATCTTGTTAAAAAAATGTATATCATAATGCATTTTAATGTCAGTTAATATGATGTTATATAATATTTATAAAGATTTTAGAGTGAGGTGAGGGCTCATAATTTATTATAATGTTTTACAACAATATGCACATTACTTCGGAGTATCCGTTTTTTCCTTGGTTTTTTTAGAGTGGAAAACGTATAAAAATAAATTCGCAAACAGTTTTTCGCGTACATTCGACCCTGAAATCAATATCATTTTATGTAAGCGCACAAACGAATAATACATACATCATATATTATATTATACATTAATATATACACACACACTGTGTATAGGTTATACGCGCCGTATAGAATATATACCCATTGGGTACGCAACACATTGAAGTATTATTTAACAAAAAATAATCATTATGAACGCTTTACATTTTACAACAAGGTATATAGGTACCTATATCTATAATACGACGTGTACATTTGTTATTCGAAGTGTTTGAATATACCTCTAAATGATGCAACGATTGTTGCGTTTGGTGGAAAGGATTTTTTTTTTTTTTTTTTAACAGTACATATACGTATAGGTAGAGATGTATTGTACACGTCAAACGGCGTTGAGAATTCATACGTCGAAGAATAGTGCCAGCCCAGTGATATTTGGCCATCTGCTTTCAAAACGACGATTTTGTAAACGCTTTTTTTTTTCAACGTTTACCTGAGGTTTTTTTTACCGTAATTAAACGTTATTTGTTTACAGGCATGTTTACCTGTGTACATTACTATATTAATAATATGTACATAGGCACCAGGCATTATACCTATGTCACACCGCGGGCACGACGAATGGGGTCATGTCCTTCGGTCGGCGTTATTCTCACCTGTGAGAGTGCGGTACCATTATCATAATAATAATTTAGTATTTACGCGCGCATTAGGTATAAATACATATACATATAAGATAGAAGTATATATGTGTCATAATATAACAACAACTCATTTAGCCCCGACCCCTTATAAGCAGCATGCGAGGGCGTCTCGAATCCTTAATTTCTTATACGTTTTTTCTTTTCGTCAACACAATATAGGTATAATATTGTATATAATATAACTTAAAAGGGACGAATCAACGAGTATAATATAATATGAGCATATTTTATTTCAAGGACATAATACCTGTACGATAGGGTGGGTGTAACTGTGTAAGGACTAACGATATATACTCCACGTTAATAATGTATATTATATAATCTTTCATTTTTATTTATTTATGTTTTTTATCCTCGTCGACTGACCTTCGGAAGGGAGAAAATAAGAATCCTTGCCCGACCGTTGTCGTCTTCGGGTACAGACACACAGCAGTACAGCACACATCGTAGGTCATGTAGTTATACATGTATCCACATAAATCCCGCGTCATCTGGTCAACCCGTGACACGTCGCCGACGACCGTGGTCGTGGTTTAATTAACTGCAACAGTCGCGTTTGGTTTTTTCATCGTCTTCTACCCACTTCCCCCCGCATAGTTCACACGTAACGTTTTCCGTGGACACCTTTAGGCGCCTACCATCCTGTATATATTACTGTAATAATCATTATCATATGGTCAGGTATACGTAAGTATATACAAAATATACGTACTCTGCTGTTCAATTATTATTATTATCATTATCAAAAAAACAGCAAAGCGCGATGAGCCGATGACCAAGCCCACGCCACGCGGTCGGTCTCGAAATATGTATAGATTTTTATCGTACACCATACTATTATTACGCTAATCAAGTCGAAATGACCGCCCTGATCTCGACCGGATGTGATTATTTTAATAAGATTTTTTTTTGTTTTACCTTTATCTACAGACTACGAAATTATTAAAAAAAAAATATTTTATGTTAAAACTACCTTTATAGGTATCGTGATAAATTGTCTGGATAAATAGAGAGTATATTTTTTCAAGTGTTTTTTCGGTGTGAGAAAAAAAAATTTGAACCGCCTCTTAACGGCTGTTAAACGGTGTGGACAGATTTCTTGTGCGCTGCTGCAGCTGGAGTTTCCGTATTTAATTATGACAATGAAAAAGATGAAAAACGTATTACACTTCACATTACATTATAAGTACGATACGATTAGGGAAAACATAAAAAACCTACAACGACGACGACAAAGAAAGTGGAAATTTATCTTCTTTTAACTACATTAATTTGGACTACAAATATATTTACTGTACTTATACCTATAATGGTATTCTATAGATACCGCTTAAAATAATTACGATACAAATTATTAAAACTTAGCCATAAAAGTATCTGTTATTTAGAGGTTTTTTTTACAGATAAGTATTAAGTACCTTTATAGTGAAAATATTTCCGTTCCCGACAATGTCCGCAATACAGAAGTGTCCGTTAAAAAATATTTCACTGTAATGTTTACTATAATAACCTATGGATCCTGAAATGTTTTTGATGAATAACAGAATAATGACTCGATAATGAATAGCTAATATTTAATTACATATACCTACACTTACTATAAAATATAACAGAATTAGTTTTATGGATCACTTGGCAGAAGAAAATTGATCTAATAGTGAGTTAATATATCAAAAAATTTAGAAAACACTGTCTTATAAAAAATTGATTGATGACATTTAACCTACGATTGTTCCAAAATTAATGTATTAAAATTCGATAATGAGACGTTATTGTAAAAAGTAATTTGATATTATAAAATTATAATAATTTATTATATGTTCTATATAAACGTATCTTCTTCCTTCCTATTCAATAATACAGTTTATATCTACTTTCTTTTAATTGCTTGAAAAATTATTTAAATTACTACTCTAACATTTATTAAATTAAATTAAATCAATTACATTTAAATAACGTATGATTAATCAATTAGACTTTTTTTTTACAACTTATTATTTTCATCAAACCTCGACAGTAAAGTGTAGATACTTTCCTTTTAATAGTTTTTATAAAATGTATTTAAAATGAAGGGAAAAGATTAATATTGTTTTGTTTATTAAATACTTACTGCTTGGTCTACTTCATAATTTATAGAAAAAGAAAGCAGTACCAATATTATAACCTATAGGTATAAATACTATACTTACTTATTTACAAAACTATATTATGTTAATAAGCGAGTGATATTAAATTTAAATAAGGTAATTTATTCAATTAAAAAAAAAAAACAAATGTAAATATAAATCGGATAAACATAAATTCTATAGGTATATTGCAACAAGTATGTTTTGTATGTATAATAATAATAATATTATATTATAAATAATAAATATTATTTACATATTATAAGCTTACACACACATGCATTTGCACATGCTAATTACAACTGTAATATTTAATTTTGTTATCTTTTACGATTATTATTTTAATCACTTTACAGACTATTTTAACGAATGATACGTGGGTTGAAAAAACATTTGACGTTATCATGCAAATTTTTTCACTGATGCACTCAAATTATTACTTATCAGTTTTCACTTTATGAATACACCCTTTCGGATTACCCTACGTGCAATAGTAATACACGTAGCCACGCGTAGGTTTAAAAAGAATAATTCGTAAATTATGATTATGACTATTTTTTTAAATATTAATTCAATAATGAATTTTTTAAAATTTAAAATTTTTTTAAGGACCATGTTATTAATAATTATTCACGCTACATGAATATGTAGCTTTAATTAACGCTGGATAAAAAAATTGAATATCGGTTACTTACGAGAATAATAATATATTCTATTCATGTTAATATGATAATAGACAACTTAAACGTAGAGATGTTTTACCTTTTAACATTTACGAGGTGACAACGATGATAAATAAATACCATTTGATGTATTCTTATATATTATTATGTATCAAAGCACCCGAGGAAATATAACTATATAATCATACAGCGTGCAAGAAAATAAAGTTTTTCGAACTGCAGTTCAGCCACGCACTATTATTAAGAGGGACATGTTGTCAAACGAGCAAAAATTGGTATAACCGAAATAATTAATATACAATTAAAGAGACCGTAAAATATTTTGGAGCTATAATCAGTCAGAAATTGGTATGAACAGATGTGGTGTATTATATTGCGACGTTTTCTGCAAAAACAAATTAAATACAATTATGCGCTCGCGGGCGGAACAGCTACATTATAATGATTTAATAATTATATTATAATGGCCGTATGCGCGCGTTCAAACGATTTTAAGTTATACTAGTAAAAGTAATTAATAATTAAAGATTTCGAACACTTCTATTATGCGTTTACGATAGGCAAGTCGGAGTAGATAGGCACATAAATTGTTAGAGCTACATATTCGATACCTAAATAATAAATGATATACAATTTCACAAATATGAAAATATTAACATATGATTTTTTAAATTGTTTAATTATACATTTTTCATTTTGACCAAGATTTCGTTTCCTGAGCGTACTTGTATTACACCTTTTGAAGACAATATTTTAAATGGAACATTTTTTAAACGTGGTCTGAAGTAGAAGGACTGAATGAAACTACATAGTACCATAATATCGTACTTATTATATTATGCCAATTGGTATCAACAGATCATAATACAGTGATACAGTACTTCATGTGTCGCATAAATCGGGAAGTGAGTTTATACAATTTTAAATTTATAATGGTTCACTGATCAGAGCGTGTGGTTATTGCAGGCATATGAATGCCGTGTACACCGGACGGAGGTACATATACGTAAATACAAAATAAATATTAATATGGTATTATCATTTATAAGGATATTATATTATATCGATCGGCCGTCAAAACAATCGGGTTCTTTTTTACGTTATAATAATTCATCGTGCCCAAAAGCAATAGACTATTTTTAAATTTATTTTTTATAAAAAAAAAAAACAATACCCGAGTGCACGAGACGACATGACAGGATGGTTATACCTAAATACCGAAAACTATAACCAAAAAAGAAAACGAAAACGCCGATGTCCGGTTGATATACGATGTACACGAGTGTATTGTGTAAGAAACGTCAAGGAACAAGTAAAAACGAAAAAAAAAAACATTTCAATTTGTAATCCCTTTGAAAGTACGAGTTGTATACTTGTATAATAAACACATGTAATTGCGGACAGAGTATAATACCCGTAATGGTAGGTACTGAACTACTTAATACATACCGAATGAATACAATTCGATTTGTATGGTATCTACCTTTTACAATATTTAAGGTCCATCAATTATATATTTAAAGGTACCTCAAAAGATTTCAAACCTTAGTATTGTTAAAAGAAAATATTCCCAAAAAATGTATTTTACCTATAAACGTATCGTTTAAAAAAATCGTCATTATTTAAACTTAAAAAAAAAGAACGTCTTTCTTCGATCGGAATTTTGTATTTAATGGTTACTACAACACGTGGTTTACGTGATTTTAGACGTTTTAAAAGTTATATAGAATATGCAGTGATAATAATAATATTATAGCATATTTCAGAAATATTTCCACGTCCACACACTGCATAATAACGGTTTGAACTTTGTAATCTGTTAACATTTCAGGGCATATACCTAATAATGGAATTTAACGAAATAAAGTTAGTTTATTTCATTATTATAGGTACCTTTAACAATGTAAATATATATAACCTATTTATTCTAAATAAAATAAATAATTATAGAATTTATTTGAAAGTAATTATAATATATTTCTTGATTCTTCATTATTTTGTATGGGAGAACATGAAACTTTTTTAGGAAATTTACTTTTCTGTTTATTTTATTGTATTATTACAATAATATTAGATTAAATTGTTTTTTTAGCTTTGATATTTAAGCAGTGATTTTTGAAAATAATCATTTTTATTCGCATGGGAATAATACAAGATCCCACACATATTGTCATAGATTTTTGTTAAGTTAATTTTTTTTCTTGAGTACTTTTACTGAATTATGAAAAAAAATTGAATTTGGTCGAAATTTCTATAAAAAAAAATATATCGATAGAAAACATATTTGAGAAATGGAAATAATATGTGCTTATATAGTAATGCGTGTTGGTGTTTATTTTAATATAATTTAAGATCGGTAACTAATCTATCAGTATTGTTTTAGTGATATAGGTCAGAACTAAAACTTTACGATGTTGGTTGCCACCAGAATAAAATCCATAGAAAATACTAGTTAAATTATGTCAACAATATCGTGAACGGTAAAATTAATATAGACATATTAAGTTTTAAAAGAAATGTTATGGTGTTAAAAAAACTAATTTTGATAATATTTTTATATATTTGTAATTATTCCTTTTTTCTTTTGTATAAACATAATTTAATTGTAATAATTATATCACAGACATGTATAAATATTATTTTCGTGGACTATACCTATCTATATAATTCATACATGTTAATACAATATCTATGTGTATACATTTTACATTATACTACATACTAGGAAAACAGAGTGTAATAGAAAAAATGTACAAATAAATTTAGCCAAGTGCCTTACCGTATTATTATAATATATAACTTTTATATAATATCATAATATAGTTATTATTATTTCGATTAAAATAAATTAAATAATATTGAATACAGTTAACAATATGTATTACTTATACTACTTAGTTTAAATTAAATTATCAGTTAAATCTGTTAAATTCTGTATTTTTACATGAAGGATTTTTAAAAAAAAAATACGTGAAAATAAACATCATAATATGTATAAATCTCCAAATGTGACGGGACGTGCGTGTCTTCAGACGGGCATACCAAATATAGAGGCCTCTTCAGCCTTTGTAGGTACAATATGTGTGTGTGTGTGTGTGTAATTTACGGATTGAAACGAATTCTCAATAAGCGTCGTTCTGAACGACGTGAACGGATGACTGTAAAAAATACAACAAAAACGTTTTACAACCAATAAAATATACCGTTTGTAGTGAGATCTTACAACAGTCAAATATTTTGTAACATTTTTATTTATTTTTTTTATTTTAGCTATTTATATTTTTTACACCTCGACGTTTATGTATATATTATATTATGTATTTATGTATGTAAAGTAAACGTACGTGTGTACGAGCAGAGTACACACTTAAACTAAAAGTGTACCTACATATACGTATGCATACATAATATATAAATACACTATACTTAACCGGTTTGTCGTGTTCTTTTTGACCAGTTATAAATTGTAAATTTTATGTTTCGACTTAGACTTATTTTATCGCAATAACTCTCATTTTGAAGTAGTGTTAGCATAGGTTTATTATTTTATTTCCCGTCGTCTATAGCAACATTATACATCTACAGTTGCAATTATATTTACAACTTCTGTTTTCGGGACCAGCTAGAACTACACGGTGACACGTTTGAACGTTTTTTATACACATTACAGATATTTTTTATGTACATAAATAAAAAAGTATCTAATTTTATTAGAATAAAATTAATTGTAGATGAATATTTGATTTTTATTACGCTTGGTATTTGAGTTTAGGTATTTGGTGTAAATATTGTCCTAAGCGAAAACCTGTACCTACGCGTATCCAACCGGACAAGAGTAAAAAAACGACCCCGAATACGGCTGTTGGAATAATATTATATAAATTCGATCAACCATCTATAAGTATTTAAGGGGGCGTCGTTTCAGAATTTTGCGTGGAATAACATGCCGACTTAAATCACAGCCACACGTAAAATAGGTACTTATGTTATGTACTACCATTTTTTAACCGTGAAAGTCGCTTCGCTGCATAGTAAATGTTCAGTGTAGGTACATTTTGAAATCGAGTAGGTAGGCCAGTGTAATGGACGTATTAAATATTTGAATTCAATGCTGAATTCGCGCATTCGAAAAACGATACGATTCTGAGCTGGTCTGTCTGCAGCCCAAATTTTTTATAACTTTCTAATGATATTTTATTACATATTTTATTGCTATAAGCAACTAAACGAATCACGTATTATTTTATATGATAATATTACTATACGATATTATTTGCTGCTAATAACTAAAATATTATAAATTTATAAACGTGAATCTCGACGTACCGTAGAATATAGTTGTGAGAATAGGTCCGTACTTCCGTAGTATAAATACCTATAGCTTAAAAGTTAAAGACCAATCTAAATATTTTAAACATTAATTCATTGTGTATATAGTACATGCAGTGTGGTGACAATATATTATTATAACGGGTAAGCGCTGAAATAAAATTTCAAACTAACTCTTGAAAAAAAAGTATTTTATTGACCAAAATTACAATTTAAAATGCACTTAAAAATTTAATTTTATTGATAATGATAATTATCCGATATGCAACGGCAAAATATTGGAATTACGTTTTTAAACGATAAGCGCTCGTCATGGCGTTTTCAACAGCTATATGCACATTCGTGGATATCCCAATCTACCGCAATCGTGGTCATTCCTATAATATTATGTAACGATACGGACTGGACAATTTTAATTACGAGTGATTTTGTAAAGAAATTTTACTGAAACGAAAAAAAATGGATTTAATTTCTTTTGACAAATTTTAATAAATTATTTTAAATTGAGAATACTCGTTCAAGAATTATTATTAAATAGTATTAATTTTAATTTATAAGTCGTATATATTAATAGTCGTATTATATAATTATTTATATTGTCGTTTAACCATATAATAGACATTAAACTTTTTTTTTCCAGGTATGCAGCGCCGCTTAGCTAGCTTGCCCTGACCACAAGCCACTATTTACTTAATAGCCTATAGTAAATATTAGTATATAAGTATAATAAAGCGGCAAAACGTTTAGTCTATACGGGAAATACACCAGTTGAAACATAAATCGATGAGGAAAATAACGACATTAATGGCAATGACTAAACGACGATAGTCGATAACAATGAGAAATTTATTGAAATACGAATTTAATGAGATATACGGGACGTCTGCAAATATTAACGTTCGACGATTCACGTGCGAGTAATTTGTAAAATTCGCGTGTCAAAGTCGTAAGTCAGGCGGGTCTACGAGAGGCTAATCGCCCGTCGATATTTGTACAATTTATTTAAGTGTTTACGACAAACGCACGAATGAATAGAAAATGGAATTATAACGACAGCGGTGGTGTATGGTGCGCGTAAAATATCGTTTAACATACATATAGTTCTATACAGTTGGTGTGTTTTGCAGTATGGGCCCTGTGCGGCGGTGAGTCTTCACAAAAGACATTTTTCACACGTGTTTGATATTATTTTCGAGCCTACGGCTACGCTCGGACGGACCGAAATCTGCAGCATTGCCATACGCGCGTTATACATAATATATAATATACTGCAGTGCGATTTATTAACCCAATTTCTCACTTTAATAATACATATTTTATTCAAATCCTGATTTTTGAAATTATTACGTACTCAATAGTGACGATATTTTCGAATTCTTGTCATTTTTATTTAAGTGTTTCAATATTATGTGCAAAACAAATGTACTAACGATGCGATTTACAGTAATCAAAAGATGGCTCTCATTTAAAAAACAAAAGTGTGTATTACCACAAAATATTTAAAATATGGCCTTAGGGTATACTTAAAAATACCGATTTCGATATACTTTTGAAATTCCACATTCAAATTTGGAAGAGGGGTGAACGTGCTTGGTGAAATAAATAATATAGTAATATATTATGGCATATACACGCCGGTTCTGCAGCATTAATAATAATTGTACTACGCTGCTATCCTCCGGGTCCTGTGGTACGAAACTCGAGCAGGTTTGACGCGTTACAGTAACCCGGGTGACGGTTTATTATACATATAATAACTACATACTGCAACGATGACTGTGCAGTTATACGTATATGTAGTGTAGGCACCTATACAGATTTTGTAACATCCGCGAATGTCTTATACAGAGCGATTAGTCGAGCATGCTCATCGCTGTTTTTTCTTTAATAATGAATTTATTCAAATTATTATGATTTTCGAAATATTTAAATGCACTTAAGGTCTATATATTATTAAGTTTTTTATAATTGTTGTACTACTAAAGGACTAAGTAGTGTTCTGTAGCGATACCAACTTCTGATTTCCAAACGAAAAACTCCTTTTTTATTACTAACTACTGAGTACCTAGATATTTGAAAAACAGAACACTCTTATAATACAATATATATTTATTTTATACTGTATAGTACAAAAAATCTCAAGAATTTGAAAATATATGATCTTAAGTATATTTAAAAATTCCAAAAAACCAGATTTCAAATAACTGCATTATTGAAGAAGAAAAGTGGGTGAGCACCACTCTGTACCTACGGTCAACATCTGGAATTCGAATCCAATATTATTGTATATAACGACCATATTATATTATATATACGAGTCGTTCGTTAATTTACTTTATTACTGGACATATTCAGTTGGGTCAGCCAGAGACGATATAATGTCGTAGTACAATAATAATAATAATAATAATAATATAATTTATAGCTATAGTATTAAAGGCGTAAACATACGTCGACTTCTGCTGTGGGGTTGTTTATGGCAAGTGACTACCTACCCGGATTTTTGCGTGCCGGTGCACCAATATTACATGCATTCTCGTACAGTTTAATATATCAGTATATCACACGATTATTTGTATAAAACATTCTTCTTTATTTTTTGTGAGCAAGGGTGGAAATTATTATCATATTATTTAATTAATTTCTAACTAATGTAATTTAAAAAAAATTAATTAAATAATAAAAAGTTTAAATTGTATAGGCCCTGGTAATACACAGTGTTTATATTGTAATCCGAACGTATTCAATATTATATAATTTAATAAATGTATTGTTTTTATCACAATCAACAAAACAAATCAATAAAAAATCAACGAATAATTGTGATGAGTTATGAAGTTACATGCAATTAATGTATACTAATATATTATTACGGAATTTATTGTGAACAGCTATTTAAAAATTTTATATATTTTAGATTATTTTTTAATTCATCATTTTCATTGAAATGTTTGTAAACATTTAAATTTTATAATATTCAAAAATAAGAAAATTCCCGTACTTAAAATATTTCACTATAATACGAACCTATATATTTTTTACATCTAAATACATTTATATGTATATATTATATTTATATATTTTACAGAGTGCAATATTATTTATAAATATAAAAACTCAGTATAATTTGAGAAATATTAATACTGCAAAAACAACTGATCATAAGTCTATACTTAGACAACACTAACTTCAGTATACATGGATTATAACAATTAATGTTACCACTTTATTAATTATTAAAAAAAATCTATTAATTATGTATTTGACGATTTGAGATATAAATTTTATAAGTTTATAGTCATTTAGGCCCCAGTTAATGAGAATTCAGGTTTTAAAATAGTCGTATAAATGAAATAATGGTATCTTCTTTTTTTCTCAATTTTCTTTAAAAAGTAAAATGTTCCCTGTCGATGTTTGAATCTACATCAAATAATTATATAATTTTCGTATGTAGTTATTGATAATAATCGTCTAGTATTTTTGAGAAGTTATTTTTTGTAGGTGGGGTTCATGTACTTCCGCCTATGACCATATATATAAAATAAATTTCTGAACGTATATATTTACTGTTTATTCAGTGCGTCGTGAAATAATTATAATCAGGGTAGATGTCTATTACCTTAAAAAATATAATATATTTTCAAATGGCCCAAAGATAGAGAAATTGATACATCCAAAACCCCAGACAGTGCTGGTAATAATATATTATGTATCCACATCATACTACGAGTATCATTAAACAATTGGTATATTGATATTTGAAAATGGCCTAGCGAAACAAGCCTCAAGAATTTTTATAAGATTTTTATCAGTTAAAATGCTCGTATTTATATATGGACGTATCGAACACGGATACGAAATCGAAACATTGGGCCGATATTCATCACATTTGCAATTGCAATTTTCGTATCCCGCGTGTGTTCTTCGATCTTCATTAGCAGCGAATGTCGTATTATGTATAATGTTCGTATACATATATACCACACATAAATAATAAGATAGGTCGTGGGTACACACATAATATATTGTATAAATAGTAGTGATTACCACAATGCATTTTAACCGCAATCGAAATCCATCTGCAGAATCGTTAACGTTACCCGATGGTAGCGGCAATAATAATATATTGTTTTCCCATTATATACATATTATTATGCACTTGGTTTTTAATGAGTTAATGCCGTACGGAGATTAAGATACCTAAAGGGCAAGCACATGCTCGTTTGAATTTTGATTTAGATACATCAACATTAAAATAAAATCACGTGCATCGTTTCTCGTTTGAAAAAAAGAAGTTTGTGTAGCCGACTCCTTATAAAATTATATGGTAAAACAATTGTAATAATTTATATAATAGGGTCTTTAAGTATGGGTACTAAAAGTTCTAAAAATTAGAATTTGAATAAATTCATTATTAAAAGTCAAAACGGAAGTGAGTGTGCTTGATAAATAATTCTGTATATTATAATATATATATATATATATGCGAGTACCTACCTACATATATTTTAACCGCAATCAAAATCCATCTGATGCTGTAGATTCGTTATTGTTATGTGGTATAGTAGCAATAGTAATTTATTATATTTCTGTTATATTAAATATTTATTATTATGCACTTATTTTTAATGAGATTTTTGTTTTACCGAGATTTAGAGACAATAGTTAATAATTTTGATTTAGAGACGTCAACATTTTCAAAAAAACTATCTGATTAACAGTTCACAAGTGAAATGGATAATATTCATTTGAGAAAATGAAGAGAGTATTGCAACAGAACGCTCTTTAGATAGTATAAAAAAATATTTGGAGAATTGAAAAACGTTCCTTAAATAGAGACGGTTTGAGTATATAGTTTTTTTATGCAGCGAATCACTTATAATTATATGTTTAATAGGCAATAGCCCTAACTCGGGAGAAGATTGGGTTTTTGATCATTTAGCCGAAATATATAGTTTTAATTTTCAATGGATTAATCAATGATAAATCGTCAGTGAAATCTATTGTGTTATATTATATTATGCTTTTATAACCCTAACCGACTGAACAAGGGATGGGATGTGTCGAGTTTGTGGTTTATGCGTGTCTCATAACGCCGAATTCACTATTTTCAAACCGTCTCTGTTCTTAAATATACAAATAAATTCCAAAAATCAGAATTTAAATAAACTCGTTATTAAAAGCAAAAAAAAAAATGGGAGTGAGCGTGCTCGATAAATCATTCTGTATATTATAAATGAATAATAATATATAGACATTAGACGCTAGCACCTATATATATATATGTGTGTGTGTGTATAAATTTTAACCGTAATCGAAATCCATCTGCAGATTCGTTAAGACGTTGTGCGGTAGCAGCAATAATAATATATTATATTCGCATTACATTTATTATTATTATGCGCGTGGTTTTTTAATGAGTTAATGTTTTACCGAGATTTAGATAAGTATAATATACTATTTACGTATATAATTGTATGCCTGTAGGTGTGTGTGTGTGTGTGTGTACATTAAATTCTTTATCGGACATCTGAAACAAAAGGCAAACCGTGACTCGTTAATCTCCGCTTTGCGTTTATACACTCGCACGTATGGGTATATACTACAATAATAATAATAATATATATTATGCGTATGAGTATATTATTATTATTATTATTATATTAATCGCATTTTTGTTTTCAATGACAAGCCGCATGATTGCTAGCAGCGTTGTCAGTCATTGAGTTCCTACATTATATTATACATTATTTTTATAATTTCAGCACAATACGATATCTGAATGTGACGGTATTGTAAAATACGAGGTATCTCCATATCTACCATGTTTTTTATGGAACAATCACAGAGGTAAGTAAAATATACGATATTTAGTGCAATATCATATTATTGTTATCCATGTATAATAGGTAGATCGTAAGTATAACATTATACAAATACAATAATATAATATATTAACGATATTTTTTCAATTGTCGTTGTCCGTGAATATAATGTAATGTTGTTGAAACGATATTATAACGTAATAGTAACCACTACCTATACAAAAGTTATTTATTTTTCCAAATTCGGTAGTTATATCTTATAAGTTATAATATATTATAGTAAAAGTCTAACACAGCGAGTACACACTTATTAATAATATATAATAACAATAACGTCAGTAGGAAAAGTAACGTAGCCAACATTTTTGTAATGGAGTCTTCGGTTTGAAGTTTATAATATGGTTAACGTATTTACTTCAAAATTCTCTTATTGTAGTTAAAGCATGCAGTGTCCTCATCGCAGACCAAATGCATTAGACGACGGCGTAGAGGAGAATTATTATAAATGGGCAGTTATAGCGGAAGGTTAGGTTAAAAGGAGAGTGGAATTTAAAAGTTGACGAGAAAATGCGCCCTAAAGTCGATATTCGTTTGCAGAGTAGGTGAATCAATAATACGATCAGACATCATAAGTTCGTTTAAAAACGTTGTTATACTATATAGCCGTTTGCGTTCGCCGGCGGTCTTACGACGTATAATATACTATCTCCACGTTGTCTACAACATCAGAACGATAGTATCTGCAGCTGTATACGCCACTAGATCCTCCGCGTTTCTATATTACTTTGGCCAAGTGGCGTAAGCTTTATAGAAATTCCATTTTCAGCCGACCCACAACAACCGTGGGACACTGCAGGTACGGGCAGCGCAAGCACAATATAAAAATATAACAATGCGCGCCTACATGTGCGCGATTATAAGTATACATATTATACCTATTATAATGTAATATGATTTCCCAGATTCGTTTCGGCGATTGCGGAGTGAACAAACTATACACATATTCAGCGTATATATAGTATTACCTATATATAATAGTTATATACGCGCGATTATCCTCGTTTGCAACGGTCGCCGAGGACTTGCCGACTAC
Source organism: Rhopalosiphum padi (assembly GCF_020882245.1). Classification (NCBI taxonomy): domain Eukaryota; kingdom Metazoa; phylum Arthropoda; class Insecta; order Hemiptera; family Aphididae; genus Rhopalosiphum; species Rhopalosiphum padi. The sequence continues at coordinate 45,977,790 of NC_083599.1, forward strand.
GCGGGTATATATATATAGCTGGTATGATTATAATATGACTTTTACGGTATCGGACTTGGATTCCAATATAGTTGTATTAAAAGTAAATATTTTTATTGCTCGATAACTTTTTTCTACACGACAATAATGTATAAGTATTTTTATTTAATTGTACACTCACAGTGGGAGTCTCCCACAAATCATAAATTGAAAAATCATAGATAAAACAATTTTTTCACGAATTAAATCTTATCGCTCTTAAAATTATTATAAATTATAAAGCTGAGTAAATCGTTTAACGTAAGATACTCATTGTTACAAAAGACAACATACATTTTTAAATTTTTTCTCCAAAGCAGAATATTTTTTTGGAGTGCTTTCATGTATGAAAATTGAATTTCAGACGAGTATAGTTTATATTAAGTATATTAAAAATTTTTGGTGAACGGAGTAGCAGTGGACCAGCATTTTTCGGAGTACCTCTATATTCGACACGCTCGTCTAACTTTGGATCGAAATACTCCAAATAATTTTCTGTTTGGAAATATGAAATAAAAAATGTATGTAGTTATTCAAATGAGTGAACAACTTACAGTACGATAACGATAAAAAAATAGTAAAAATGTTGTTTAATAACGACTTAAAATCGTGTAAGTAAACGAAGTATTTTCAAAAACGTTAGTGTTTTCTGAAATAGCGAGTGTCGTGCGTAAATGGATCATCCCGTATATACTTCAGATATTGTTCTTATATTATGTGGTATAATAATTCCGAGCGGGCTTACAAATAGTATCAGACGTAATACCGCGTGTTTATAGAACAGAAAATTATATATTATATATGAATCGATGGCCACATAAAAAAAAAGACGTTGACATTCAAACATTTTGGCAATAAAGTGTTTTCATTGCGCAATCGTCGCAATCATATTATAATAGGTATAGGTGATAGGTATATATGGAAATAGTGTGTTTTACCTAACTATGCGAATTGTCGGCAACGACGCAAACGCCATGAAGTCGTGATAATGAAGGTTTTATTACCATACTCGACTATATAGTAGCGACTAGCGAGTGTATTAATGAGAGTGACGTCAACGTCACCGTGCCGACGTATTAACGACGATTTTTGGATATTACGCGATCCGATGATCGGAAATGGTTTTTATGGGATTTACGGAGTTCTTTGGCCGGAAAAACACAGTTTTATGAGCGAACACTAAGTGTCAAATATACCGGCGCTATCGATGCAAGCCGGAACGTTTACGACGAAGGACCGGTCGTCGCAGGCTCGTTGGTTTAGCAGATTCATCTCACATAAACTTAAACGCATTAGTTTATAATGCCACAATGGGCAATGACTATAGAATAGACTATTCTATGGTGTATTTATATTTATTATTTTAAATTATTAATTGTATTATTGTTATTATATATTTTATAGTCTATTTTATATAATTAATGGTATTATAGTCGTAGCTAGCAATCCACCACGGCAGATGCAGCACTGTTTGCTGCACTACCACAAAACAATTTCTCTACTAACTATAGTATTTGCTAATCGTAATAAAGTTAAGTAAACAAATAATTCATTTAATAATGGAATATTTGATTTTCATAACAATTTAATTTCCACCTTATACACCTATAGGGTTTTTTTTTGTTTAGGAATGACGTTCAAAATGATCCGTAGCACCGGGCGCCGATTTCACTAAGCTTTAAAAAACGTATTCATAACTTGTACAAATAACAAATTTAATATATTTAACATAAAACGAAAAACAGAATACCAAAATTTCTTTAAACGTAAGAAAATGTATTTTCTTAAAAAATGTAATATGCCTACTACACACGTGTCCTTTGTATAACCAGCGTAATACCTCTTCGCATATGATTGAATCACTGATATGCCTATCATTGCCATCAATCGTTGATCACTGGCTATCAATATTATGCTACTATTATTTAACCGTTGTCCTTAATTTAAATTACCTACTAATTTACTATGATTATTTATCATCATAAATAAGTTACTAACTGATTAGGTTTCGTACACCTTATGGGTTACAGTACATTTTATAATTTATAATAACGATTTTAATAGAAACCTAGTTCATCATTAACAACCAACAGATAACAATAACGTATAAAAAATATTAATTTCTGTTGATTCGTGAGAACAGGCAGGTAAAAAGAGTTTTTTTTTAAACTCCTCCCAAGGTAAAATCCGCGTCGGATATTTTTAATATAATCATTAAATAAACCAATTTAAAAAGGCTACTTTTTATAAAAAAAAAATATATTAGCCATATCGCACTACATAAAAATGTATTATTATTATAAATTGTTTTTATTAATAATAAACTAGAATCATCAAAGTAATGATTTTAAGATAATTTATTTTTAATTATTAGATGCACGTGTTTTATGACACGATTTAACTTAGTACCTATAGATACTTAAATAAATAAATTGATATATTAAGTTAACTGCACATTAATTCTGCAACGATTGTGTTGATACTCCTGATAAATTATTCGACCGTTATTTGAGTGAGGGGGGGGGGGGTGTTAACTTTAAGAATCCAAATAGTAACCCATACGTGTATTTGCAGCAAACACATTATGTGACTACAGATTTTCTTAAATTTTAGTGATTGGACAACATTAATTAATACAAAACTCTATGCTTAAAAACGATTTAAAGTTTTTTATAAATGGAATTTCGATTGCACGTCGCATGTGCGTGCGTGCGTTTTTAAATATTAGCAGTGTTTAGTTTATTTCCACTTTACCTCGAGCCCACGTTGTGCAACGTTTATTTGTGTCACATATTATTATATTATGCTCGTGCGCCTAATTAATATTATTTTTATAATTTAGTTATGAAATAAAAATATTATAGGCTACGGTCGAATATGTTGTTGGTAAATGTGGTTGTTGGAGGCGGCAGAGGGGAAGCGCGCAAAACAAACTTAATGATGTTATAAGTCACCGCCGCCGCCGCCGTCGCTGCTTTTTCATCGGTGTGCATTCCTGCCGACGGTGATGATGATGATGATGATGATGATAAAAATAATAAAAATTGTCATGATAATAATATTTACTACAATAGAGAATAGCGCGGTGCGACTACTTAGACCATACTGCAGTAGGTTATCCAGCCTGTATTATACCATTATTACTATATTATAATATTATGCAGACTCTCAGCGGAGGCCCACACTCTCTCTTGTGCGTTCGCTTGTGCATATATTGTGCGTCTAGAAAAATAAAGTGTACGATAAATAACAATAACAATGATAGCAATAATAGTACTATATCTGTGGTGGTAAAAAATAATAATAATAATGATACGCATACTGCGCGCACGAATAATATACAGTAAGGACCTGAGGACGCCGCACGCACGTGGTTAATATTATACTCTATCCTGTATTGGAATGAATGTACATAGGTAAAACTGATAACTAAAAAATGTTCACTGAAAAAAATAATTAAACAAATGGCCTGTATTAGTTTTAGTAAATTAAGTAAAACGTGTGGAATATTTACAATTTTGAGTCGAAGGCAAATATAATCAACGTTTTGTGTTAAAACTTGTGTGTTTAAATCATTTTAATATTGCATTTACAATACTTTGCTTAAGACATAAACGTATTATTTTACATATTATAATATTATTATTGTGTACTCTGAACAAACTGATAAGTCAGAAACACCCTTGTCCCCCAATCTTAATTTATTGTAGCTTTCCAAGACGTAAGCTCTATAGTTGCGCCATTACTCGTAGCAATATTAATTGTAAATATTATGTACAGGTATGTGTTTACCGGGTGATTCATCAGCCATGTCAAACAAATCTTTTCCTTTAATTATCTATATGTATTTATTCACGTTCTGATTTTTGGGATTTATAAACCTAAATTATTTAAGACCATATTTTCAATAACTTGGATCTGTTTTGCCATTTAAGGAGTAGTGTAATGTGATGACGCAAACTTATTTTTATTCTAAACGATAAACAATTCTTTTTACTAAAAACTGTTAATCAAATGATTTTTTTGAAAATTGTTATGTAAATCGAAACTTAAATGAGTAACGTTTAAGGACTAATAATATTTATGATATAGTTAAGAAGAAGTGTGGGCTATATGCTATAATATGCTTTTAAAATTGAATTTATTATTAGTAATCTATATTAATTAACATTTTATAGTTTGTAAATATGTCCATTATGATAAATACAAGGCTAAATATTTAAAATTTGTCTGTAAAATCATTATTATATTGTCTATTAAAAAATTATCCAAACCTAATACTTCTATATTATACATTTTAGTTATTAATAATTACTTAGAAACTATACTCGTTAGAAAATTAAATAAATCACCTGATTAATAAAATACATTAAACGTTGATCGTCTTTTATATAAAATAAGTTTATATCGCCAGAGAAAAAGCTCCTCAAAGAATATAAATATTTTTGAGTTTTTGAAAATATTGTCCTTAAGTAAAATTCTTGAATTCTAAAAACTGAATAAATGCATTATAAAATATTATAAAATTAGAATTATTGGTGATTACACTACACGTAATAGATGATATAGATTATTAAGTTTTTTCTAATATTATAATTTCACTATTATATAAGAGCTACAGCGTATTATATTGTCTTAAGTATATATAATATTAATTGACTAAAATCGTGTAGATGTCCTCGTCTAGGCGGAATTTTAATCGAGGTTCTGTTTACATTAAACGCGTAGACTATTTTAGTTCGCAAAACGTTCAATGCTAAATATCATAAGTCACAAACTCATGACACTAATATGTATTGAAAGAACTTGACATTTGAATACCGCGTTGCATAGAACACATAAATACGCATAACACATAGGTATAACTATAGTCTATAGTAAATATACTATACAAGTACACGGAAGAAGAAACATACTCCTTTTCTACGAGAAATCGTATGGGTAACTTAAATAAAAACAATTCGAGTTTCTAGAATAAACAAACTATATATAGCTAAGGATTTTCCGGTTTCGCACTGCAAATATAATAATACAATATAATATTATGATATATCTATTATATTTATTGTGCTTGTGTAAACTTTCTAATAAAATGCCTGTAATTTTAATAGGCGCATTCGTACTTATTTATAAATAAGTCTATTTTGATATTATAAAAAAAAAATGTCGATTGTGATAAAAATTTGTATCAACTTAAAAATACATTATATTGTTGGCTAAATCGTGTAGACGTCCTTGGACGACTGTCTAAGCACTCTAAATGACGGTGACAAGCACACGCTTTTTCATTCGAATATTTATTAATTTTATAGACTAGTATAATATATACATTATACAATATGCATATGGATATTACCGTTAAGTTTCTATATTTTAGATTCGGAACGTACGCTTTTTCGCAAATTTTTAGCGATTTCCTTGAAAACCACTCAATGAATACGAAAATTACATCTGTAAAATAATATATTACTATTTGTGTCCAATAATTTAGGAAATATTTTAGTCAATATATATATAGAAGCTTAATTATTTTTTTTTTTATTTCTCAAAAACTTGTTTAAAAACATCGCACACACATTATTTATTATACCGTAACATCAAAAACCTAACCATCTCTCCGCTAGAGTAGTAGATAACTAAAAATTAAGTACTTATACTATATGTAAATATCATTATCTATTTACTTATCGTCTATCTGGCTATACCTAACTATTTAAGTTAAAAAAGGTAATACGACATTAATGATTATAGTATTTATATTACCGGATCACTTAAACAATTTTAATAAAATTCACTTAAACATAATATTGCCATAATAATAATAATTAGCATAATTAAATTATAACCACCTGTAGGCATATTTCAATAATATTTACTTATTAATAATAATATTGACTTAAAGATTATAATTTTCTGCTTTTTCCTTCAGTATTTTACAGATAAAAAAAAAATGAACTAGGTATTATAATTTTATTGTTATTACCTGTTTTATTATAAATATATGAATTATAATTAATTGAAGGTATGAGATTTCAGTTTATGAACATTTTCTTATAATCTACTCATAATTGTATGTTATTAAAGTATGTATATAGCCGTAATATATTAATTTTATGCGTCTAAAATACAAAATAAAATGTAATGCATTGAAACTAGTTAATAACTAATTCGAGCCGTTATTTTGATAAACTTAAAAATGGGTTGAATATGATTAAATATAATAATATTTATTTATTTAAAGTTTCTCGAACGGTAATATTAAACAAATTGTAACTTAAATATCATGTTCACGACAAATATGTATTTTAAATCAGTATTTGAAAACTTTTAATTTTTAATTTTTAATGTTCATATTTTGTGAGCGGACCTGCTAAATTAAAATTATTATAATTCCCTCTCTTTCCTTGTACTTAATCTCATTCTTTCTTAATAACGTTATAAAAATAAACTCCTACTCTCCAATGGGTGGCTTCTTATCTCCTGTCCCTCAAGCCATGTTACCTCTAACCTCCATCACATATGCTTATTATAAAATGATATTTACAGATTGTGTATGAAATAATAGTCGTTAAAAAAAATATATTTTGTGAACTTCACTCAATTACAGTGAAACGAAACTTAATGAATACTTCTAAATAACTAACACTCTTATGGTATTTTAATTTTTGACTGGTAATTTTGTTTTTGAAAATTAAGAATATTTATAGATCGCGTAAATAAAAGTGTACACTATGTTTTTTACAGTATTTTTATATGAACCATTATTGCAGTTTATCTTATTTTGAACGCGCGATTGTTAAGATATTATTGCGGTATTAAAAATATTTTTCTGGCTTATGTCAAGTGAAATACTTTTATTCGTAGGTAATTAATTGCATTTCAATTCATGATTCTCCACCACAATTATACATTTTAAAATTCCTCAACGTACAAAATATTACTAATAATGCCATAAAACAATCAAAAGTAATCTATTATTTTTATAATTGATGGTTTTCGTATCTAAAAATGAGCTAAATCAAATATAAATAAGGATAAAAGAGACCTTGATTACTTAGATGCATTTGGTGGTATTTAATATTAGTTGAAATGTGAAAAAAATAAAACATAGCTTCATCTAAAGTAGCAGCTATTTTATTTTTTTGTTGATGTTCTATATACATTCGCAATTTTAACTAAATCTTAGATATAATTACTTAAATAAAATTTAGTATTTAATATATTAGATTAAATACCAACGTATCCTATATACCATACTCAATATGATTTACAAGACGTTACATGAAATATTTAAGTCACGTGTACCATTTGCCGGAATTTATTTTTAATTTGAAGGGGATTTTCGACAAGGACAACGTTTTAATAAAATTGGCCTTATCATTACCGACGACAACACGAAATTCTCTCACGGACGTTGTCTCACTATAAATCCAAAGCTGGAATCAAAATAAAAAGCAAATATTAAACTAATATTATATTTTAAGAAGTATTCACTGAATAAAATACTTTATTTACTCTTTATTTCATTTATTTGTTTACAGTAAATACGGTCAGTGTATTTCCGAAATCAAAGAAAAACGAGGGTTTCTTTTACGAACAAAACCCTTAGAAGATTGAAAAACTTTGTGAAGCGATGAGATTTTCTGAAGTAGAAACCCTATAGTTATTTTATAAAAATACAAATAAAAGTTGAGTACAATTTAATGGAAAAATATCTTGTTGTTTTAAAAAATAATTTTCTATCACAATACATTTTATAAAATAAAATAAGAAAAAAACAAAAGAATGAGAAAAAAAAACAAAATATATTTGAATCCTTTTTTCATAATACGGTAGTTAAAATATAACATTAAAAATTATACAAAAACAAATTTGAAACAACAACACACGACATGGCATTATTCTAAAACTATTTTCAAGAATTTTAAAATGATATTAACAGCTTATTGCTGTATTCTTGTCGAAGAAATAAAATTATTCGCAAAATTTAATTCAGGACTCTCGGTGATTTATAATGAAAGGATAACATATTAATATCACGGAAATTGTCATTGATTTGAAAACAAATCGTATGCCGAATTTCAAGTAAATCTGTTTAACCTACAATATAAAGCAACATTAATTTATATTTATACAGCAGTGATGGATAACTTGTTTTATCTGTAGACAAATAATTACAACATTGTTCAAATTATCCATAGAAGGTTTATTTTTAATTATATATTACTGAACCAACACAGCGACATGTATTATGACAGGCAAAATATAATTTATAACACATACTTCGGATAAGTGCATCGATGAACAATAATTATTGCCGATTGATATTTGCCGCACACATTATTGAATATATACAAAAAATAAATAACCGATGACGTATATATAATGCTAAATGCACACATTTTTTTCATACTAGTAAATTGTGGTATATATTATGATGTATTAGGTACGTGTGATTGTGTGAAGACTTGTATCAATATAGCTTCTTTATTATATATAAATGTGTGTAATGTGTTATTCGATCCTAACTGGATAATAATATACAGTTGGCGTCCGGCCAAAAAAATATAAAAGAGCACAAATTGGATTTTTTTTTTTGTTTATCACACTAAAATTTTAAACTCTAAACAGAGCGAGAGAACCATTATATTATTATTTATTATCGGAGACTGCAATTATAGACAATGACGGGTGCAGAGTATAGTTTTTTTTTGGGACGATGGTAAAAGAGATCAAAAAATTTACACACAGTTGTTGGTAAGTTTGCAGATTGTACCTATACATGAGATTAAAATTCTTAGTATCGTTTAAATGAGTTGAGAGTTGCTCAACCACTATTACTATTAAAATATTGTGCGACCCAAGTGATATTAAAAAAAAAAAAAAAAAATGTTTAATATTTTTGAATAATTTAGTCATGTTAGTATAATATAGTCTATAATACATTACAGGTCTTAGAATTGAATATATTATTTTGTAACTATTCACGTATAGCTTGACTTCCTGAACGTCGACTTATTAACACTATAGCTAGGTTACTCAAATGTCATTAACTAAGAACTTGCCCGCCTTAGCGTACCGAGTACCAATATACTGCAGAGTACATTATAATTATTTATCACTGTGGGAATTACTATAACATGTTACTATTAATTTTATAGTAGTCCATTACGGTGTAGTTACTAATTTATCAAATCTGGCTTATAGATTTCGTATGCACTCAACCATAATACATTACAGATAGCTAACTGTTTAAGTGATTTGAATATATCCTCCGTGAAATACAAATCGTAATTATAAATTGGAGCGTATATATAACTGCAGGTACCTAATGACCAATAACCATAATAATGTGTATTACTACTATTCTATTTTACTATTATTATTAATAATATGCACATTTTGTTTTTTATACGCATAATAAGTAAACCACATAAGTAAATCAATACAATAAGTTTAAAAACATATATTATATTCGTACAACTATGATACATATTATATATTTGTATTTTTTTCAACTTCCAGAATTTACACCGAATCGCGGTGGTTCGGCCATAATTTTTTTTTATTTATTACTTTTATCGTTTATTGTTATACAAGTTATCAATGATCATTTAATTATATTATATACCGAAAAACACTCGCAGCCTACTCATTTTTGATCCTCGAAGAAATATGACCCGAGATGGACAATATTAATTATTTATTTTTTGAAAATAATGAAATGTTATATTTTAAATACAATAACATTTTGATAATAGAAACCCTATAGGGGTATAGTAAGTATACTATTCAGCACAATCTTATATTATATAAATGGCTTCACGCAAGTCATTTCATATCGATTAATCTCGCCGCCAACGGAATTGGCCGTGTCTTGTGGGGTCTTAGATTTTCGATATATCTTTTAATTTATCTTTTCGTTAGTAAATGTGGCTCCGTTTAAATGCTTTAAACGACGTGGTTATTAATTATACAAAGTAATGCGATAATCGGATAGTGTAAATATTTTTGCATAATAATATACACATCCTCTTACGGGTGATTCACAAATGTCCATTCCTCATTTCTTCCTTTAATTATGAATATTTATTCAAATTCTGATTTTTGAAATTTTTAAGTATACTGACCTCATTTTCAAATATTCAGATTTTTCATTCCATTTATGAAGAATTATGTGGTTATTTTTCAAATGTAAATTACGCTTTTTTATATACATTGTCGATTAAATGATTAAATATATTTTTTTTAACGTTTTGATGACGTATCTAATCGAAATTCGAACTAGTAGTTTTTGAATTTTTTAACTTTCTATACTAAGGATAATAGGTCTATGATTATAGGTTTGAAGAATATAAGATTGGTAATGATGATTTGAAAATTAAAGTAATTAATATCAATCTATCATCATGTTTTGTAAAAATAATATAATTATATATAAGTAATATATTAAATATTACCTTTACTGGTTTTATTTATACTTTAAGATTTTGTAAAATTATTGTTAAGGAATATTATACTAATTAGTAAGTAGTATATACATTTTAATAATTCAAAAACTACGCATAAGAATTTTTATTTAAATATACATTTAAAAAGAAAACATCTACTTAATAATTTACAATATAATAATGGATGGTGCTCGCTTGAAAAAAATCATGTTTGAATCGCGGGGCACATCTTATACATTATGTAAAAATCAATTTAAAAATGTGATCCTTAAGTACTTAGAAATTCTAAAAGCCAGTATTCGAATAAATTAATAAAGAAATAAGTTCGATTCAGTACAGTATATTGTATAAAAACCCATATTATTATTCGACATGGAGATTTAAAAATGTTAATTTTAATATAAAATTATTTTTAACGTGGCAAATATCTATTAAATCTGTTAATATAATTGTAAATATAAAAAGAATATACGCGGTTTAGTATTAAGAAATAATCAACAAACCAATGGTTGTAAGCTATTATAATCATTTAATAATAATTATTTATCGCGTATAGAATAACTAGGTAATCATTATTTTTTACATAAATATTGTCGTGAGGTTATTAATAACTTTAATGTTCTGTTTACTTATATCTATATTACTGTAATGCGGAAATTATAACGTTTATAGGCGCGACTTCAACTGTTACTTAAACGTGTATAATATTTATAAAATATAATAATGATAATACTCATTAGGTATTAATGCAAAAAGCAAATAATTGATCTGTGCAGTAGTATTACATTTCTAATATATGTGGTGAGCGTTTTTGTAAAATGTCGTAAATAAAAGATATAAAATAAATATTTAATTAACTATCTATATTCTATTGTATAATATTTTAAAATATCATAATAATATAAGTTTGATCATAATATAACGGTGATTATCGAAACCGTAAAAACATATACCTATATGTTACGACTTAACGAACTTTTTTTGCACAAAGCATTATAAAAAAACATTACGAAAGTCTGAAATTAAAGAAAAATTGCATAATAGGTACAATCTATACTTAACGGTTTCTATATTATTATATTTCTTGGTTATAGCTTATAACTTATAGACATTAAATTTAAATTTAGTAATATGTTTGTTTAAACTTAGTGTTTTGTATAGATATTTAATATATATATTATATTAACGTCAATACAATCGACAGTAGTTGTCAACATATTATTATGTAGATAGCATCAAATTATGGTAGATATAGCGATTGTGACAAGAAGCAATGCATATTCTTCAATGTTGTCAGTAGCTGTCATTTACAATGTGAAACGAAATATTTTTATGTTGAATAAATTAACCGTTGACTGTTAAAAAATATATACAAATACTGCGAACAGTGAAATGCCAGAAAATCTGGCAATGTCGCACTACTTTTTTACGTACAGTAATTGTTACGTTTTTACACAAAATAATGGAAAAAATCTTCGATTCACCGACGAACACGTTCGAAATTGCGTGTTTCTAACATTAACATGATGATGGGTTCGTTGTTACACACACGTGTCGTAAATTTTCATATTATAACCAATTGGTTTACTGCGAAATTCTGATGTAATAATTCGGTATTTTTCGTATCGGTCTAATAGGGTATAGCTGATAGCTCTTTTGATTATAATTCAATTTATACAATAATGTATAGGTACGTGGAATATAAATACACTGAATTAAATTGTACTATTTTATTTATTGTGCTTTTTTTGTATTTTTTAACGTTTAGATTACTGAATTAAATAGTATAATTATTTACCTCTATATTATATTATGGTTCATTAAGTGTGGATGTTCGACGATATCTAACAGAGATAAAAATACATAACTAAATATCTAAATTTATTCATAATTAATATATTAATATACTCAACCAATAATGTATTTCATATCGAACACTAAAATATTAGAAACTTGGATAAATAAAAATAGTACTTTTATCCTAACTAAGTTTTTTTTATAAATAATCGAAAGTTTTTTTTAATGTTCTATTTTTTAAGTGTTCCTAACTTTTTCTACATCCAAAATAAAATAATTATATGATATTACACCGCGGATCACAATGTACAGGAAGATACACCAATCGTGCTCGCCTCTTTTTCCTCTTCAATAAACAATAATTCAGTTATTAAAAATCTGATTTTTCTAATTATTAAACATACTTATAAATATCATGTCTTTAAATTTTTAAGATATTTTGTTCTACTTAAGAAGTTTCTTGTGGAGATACAAACTTTTGTTCGACATTCGAACGATGTATATCGAATTATTTATAAATAATATCCACTAATTTACAGTAAAAAAAAATTTAAAAAACGGGATTCTCAATTGAAAAACAGAAGTTTGATGTATCGCCACTAGACAGTCCTCGAGTACCTACTCGTATAGTACGAAAAATGTCAATAATTTGAAAATATATTATTGTCTTAATAAATAGTATATGTCCGATAGATGCGCATAATAATCAGGATTTGAATAAAAGTCAGTATCGAGTGAAAATATTATTGTGGCGAGCACGTTTGGCGAACATCGCTGTTCACGTATATACCTATATATATACAGTATACACGTACGTATACGATCGACGATCGTCATCGTAATAATAATAACAATAATAATATATAGCCACACACAATATTACTATACGGAGAACGGTCGTCAAGCGCACACGCACGCCAACGTTTTCCGTGCAGCCGCACGCGGACACGGTAGACAATCGAAACTCGCGGCGCAGGGTCGGGCGGCGTGTCGTCGCGGGCGGCGGTGGGGTTTGTCGTTCGGGGGGGTGCTGCGCGAAATCGTGACTCGGCGATGGCTGCAGAAGTTCCGCCGCGAGTCACGAGCACGCCATGGAAATACGCACAACACGCAGCATAGGCGTATATAAGTTTTATTATAATAATATTAGAGGTGCCTACCTGTCGTTATTCATCCGGCCGAACAATGTGTGCAGCAGCATCGTCGGTGCTCGGGCGGCTGCGGCACTCCGCGCGGGTCTCGATCCACGACCAAAGCGCCTCCGAGATAAACCGGCTCCGCGGCCGCCTCCCATAAAATATTGTGTATTTAATAATAATAATAATAATATATTATATATACGGTTTTTTTGTTTTTATTTTTGAATCGTCACAGCGAAGTAGACGACTCGGCAGATATTGCGCCGCTCTTTATTTTGTTGCAGTTTCAACGCGCGGACGATTCCGAAATATCGCCTGCAGTTGCTTAAGTCCTGCAAGTATATTACTCGCAGTATCTTATATTATAGTAATGTGTCAAACGCAATGAAATACGCAACCGAAATGTAACTTAATAACATTTAATTATAATGTTAGACGGGTAATTATCTAAAAAAAAATTAAATTACTTATAGCTCACGGCTTTATTTAATATTTGCATACCTAAATTGCAATACATATACTTATTGTGTACTTTTACAGGAAATATGACTTTATAATATATATATATATATATGTACATAGGTACACTCGAAATATATATCATACGGCAAAGCGGAGTTTCCTCCCTTTTTTCTATCGATATTAAGGGGCCGATACACCAGCATTTGTTTTCTCTGTCTATCTCCCACATAATATAGGAACAAAGATACTCCGTATATCTAATTTTTTTGGATTTTTAATATTTACATTTTTGAATAAGTTATATTAATGGTTAAAAATAATTGAACTTATTTTAAATTAAAACATGCTTGTATTTATAAAAAATGTATCCGGCCAATGCACAGGAAATACTCTCCTTTATAAAATATATGATAGGTGCTTTTGCACTAAATTGAACCAGAGAGTCACTATCGTGGAAATACGGAGTATCATTGTTCCTGTATTTTGTGAGAGATCGACAAAGAAAACAAATGCTTGTGTAGCGGCCCCTTAAGAAAAAAGTTTGTGTTTCGGCGAGCCGTAAGCTTTCCTGCATCAAAGTTATTATTCATATTGTCTATACAGTAAAAAGACTCAAGACTCGTACAATATATCGATCAAATCGATTGGATACAATTGTATATTCATTATAATATAATAAATAATAATTTTATTTTTATTATTTTAAAGGCGCGTAGGTGCAACTATTTGCTCAACATGGACATAATAATTTATGGAATTCCTGGCACAGAAAATGGTATTGCATCAGAAGATCGATCGAACAAGCATTTCATTTTTACGCCTTATCCCATCGAAAAATAATCGTTACTTAATACATATCCGCCCGCGTTGATTTTGAGCTCTGCAGGACTGTGTATAAGTGACAAAAACATGATAAATTATTTTCCATAATTTACGAGTTACAAGAATACCAAGTCAGCAAATACAAATAGGTAAATCGATTTGAGATGATATACAATATATATTGTGTACAGTAATACATTATTATGTAGTAATATGTACATATATTGTTTTATAATTACATTATGTTTCCCAAATGATTGATGACAACAATATTGTAAATATTTGTATCGAAGGTGGGTACGTTTTATTATAATATTGCTCAACGTCAATATTCTGTTACATATTCGAGTATAAATATTTTTATCGTGATTAAAACGTATACAGTTTTAACATTTTTAACTATTATGAAAGCAGCTGACGATAATTGATAATAATATTGGAAAAGGGTGTGTACGAGTACATATATATATATATACTCGTAAACAACTTGAAAATGAAATATAAAAAGAAAAATTGTTTGATATAAAATCACAAAATACTTAAATTTTAAAATTTTAAATATTTCAATAGTCATAAAAAACACGAGCATAACTAAATCCAAGTGGCAGTGTTCATCTAAACTAGTTAATAGAAATATTTATTAAATAACTGTAAAAAATTGCTATTTTTAAGACTTGTTTATTTGTTGCAATGTGTGTACGTGCAGCATTCAGAGACCGTCCGCATTTTGCTTGCCTCCGACTCGTCACGATCACATACAACATATATATATATATAATATAATAATACTAGTTTTGTCCCATCCCAAAGTGATAAACTCCGCATAGTGTGTATACTCTGTACGTTTCGGGTACACAATTATATGTGATTATAATAATACAGTGTCATGAGAAAAACGAAAATGGACTAATCTCAACGTGTATAATATAGTATAATATAAAGGCGACGATGACGGCGTGTCCTTTGCTACGAGGGCGTACCTACATAACTCATAAACTTATGACCGTTTTCGAATTCTATAAATATGTAATAAATATAAATATATATATATTACGTGCGTACATAACATGTGTTGTGTTAAGAACGGGTTCAGGTCGGATGAGAAAATAAAATATACGTAAAACGTGTCTCGTATAGCCGTAGTATGCTCAGTATATATACCGTATGACATGTATTTATTATTTTTGTATACAATAACGGACGGCAGGCGGTATATAAAAAGGAAAGGATTATAGCATATATAGGACCGGACGAGCAAATAATACGGACCAGAATTCGTAGACGATATTATTATATTATGTAGTGACTGTGACGATGGAAAAGGTCGTGGTTACAAAAAAAAAAAAATGAAAACACAATGACTTTTAAACTATATCATCCTATTTCATTTTCTCCGTCACTTTCTAAATGATTGGAAAATACATTAAATCTAGAATATTAAGTGTTTTAGAAGTCAGTTTAGCTTTATTTATGGTAAGTCTACTATATACTAGAGATGATCATTTTACTGAATGTGATTTAATTCATAAACTATTGGGTGACATATAACTTGCCAGCGCCGAATAGGAAAGATATAGATACGGCCTACCGAGTTTTAGAATTTTTAACGTTGGATTATATTATAGCTACAGCTACCGCACGCTTTAATAATTCGATTCAATTATATTTTCTAGTTTTCTACACTCATTTTTATATTAATTAGTCATTATTATATAAGATAAAATTGCGACCAAACATTCACAACCAGCCCATATTTCGAGCTAGGTACATGTAAAAAAAAAAGTATTTAACGCAATAGATCACTGATTATTATTAAATAAAAAACTAGAACATGCAAGGAATTCGTGTTATTTATTATAAACTAATTTACTAATTTATTTTTTCTATTAATCCAATATAACGGAAAGCATTAGTATTAATAATAATTACAGTAATTCTTTAAAAATAAACCACGATGATGATGTACCATAACAAGTACTTACAGTACCTATTATACTTATTCGTTTTATTAGTATTTATTTGATTATACTCATAAATGGTTTTCAATTTTATTTAGAAATAAATGTATAAGAAAATTTAGACTTTTATTTTCTAAGGGATATTATAGTTATATTTGTTATCATCAATATTTATCTCTTTCATATGCAATTTGAACAATCTATTTTAATGTTTGGTAATGCATTTTGGCGTTGTACTTATATGTATATATAATATTCATATAAATATTTGTTATTTTTCATATAAATAATAACAATATAATTGTTTTTATTAAGACAATAACTTTTGAAGACGAGAATAGTTTTTGTTCGTCAGTCGATGTTTGTATATAATAACACGAACGCGCCACTCGGAATTATTATAATTATTGTCCAGCGACCGATGATAACCGCGATTGCGATTAAATGGCAACAGTACGCCTACTTCCTACTTACCTATGTTATTTTGATATCACGCTGTTCGTATCTAATTAATCATGACAGCCCGTACGACGCAATTTTACTCTCACGACAGTGCCGGATGTATTGATTTATAAATATCGATTTAAATACATAGGATTGCGGACCGACTGAGTTATATATGTCGTGGTGCATACCATCATCCGTCAAGGCTGTATTATATATATATATGATGGTTATTACTCAGGCGTCATAATATTTAGGTACTTCAAAATAATAATAACAATGAACAATAAATAGCGATGACCATATTATTATGTATACAATAACAGTATACGTTGTCATTTTTCGCGCTGGAAAACTTATTTATGTATTGCAGTGTGCCAGTGTACCTAATAATGTTTCGGTAATATTATATGTATCATTAATCTATGCCTTTTTATCTTTTACCGAATAATATTTATGAAAAATCATCGTAATGATAACTGTTGATCAAATATAATATTACAGAAGTAATATTTTTATAGGCCTTGTTTAAAAGAGTAAAATTGACTGCAGTCAGATTACTACGCTGAAAAATTATCATTAAAAGTATTTAAATAAAAATCACAAAAAGCTATGCAAGTATATAGTGCATAGTATACTATGTTATATGTTATATATATTATTATAATTTTATACGTATCTATTATTATATTAATATATTCATTTAAAATAATCCCCAAAAAACAGCTTTGTTGATAATAAATATAGTACCGTTTACAAAAAACTAATGCTGAAATGCAACAGCATAACATATATTTGGCCGATAACGATGCGTGATGAACAGTATCTACATCTGCAGCTGTTTCAATTAACCGAATATACGGGAAGATTCACCAAGCATAATAGTACAATATTATTCACCATTACCCTTTTATCCTTAAATAATTAGTTTATTCAAATTTTAGTTTTTATATTTTTTAATATTATTTACTAATAATAGACCATATTTTCGATTAAATTGATTTGTTAAATCATTAAATGAGTATCTAACAACAATAAAAAATTATTTTTTGTTAATGAAAAATATATTTTTTCACTGTAAGTTATTAAGGAGTAGAATAAATGCTAAAGCATCTAAATCGTTACTCAAACATTTCAACGTTGTGTTTTAATGACAATAATTATTATTGTCACTATAGTAATTATAAGTTAAGAATGAATGAACGATGTGAAATAAAATATAATAATTATTAATTTTAATAGGTTAAAATAGAATATTAAAATTTAATAATGCTCATAGCTCGCTCTACATTTTAAAAAGCCAACGTGAGAATTTTGATTATTTTCTTGCCTTTAAGTTTTATTATAAACCAATTTATTCTAATATTTAAGCTAACAACACAAGACTGGAACTACTGGACTTAAATATTGGTATGTTATGCGTTAGTAGGACGTATAAAATAATACACACACACACACACACATATATGATGTATGAATATGGCGTTCTCTTAAACCTTATAGCATGTACCTATATCGTAACTATACATATATATTGATATCTCTATCCGTTTGTATGCATTATTAAATGATAAACGAAGGTGAGTATGCTTAGTGAATCAACCTGTATAACAGTATTAGGTACTTTTAATGTCCTCGTGCTGTAGGAGTATAAATATACTCGTTTACTCGACATATATATATAGTTGTTTATTGTACGACTTCTGCAACTGACCACCAAAAATGCTAAATTTACTGCAGGCATGCAAAAAAATAATCTGTATAAAAAAAAACCTTTATACATGACATTAAACACGCAATTAACCACGAGTGTCTGCAGTACCTAAATGTTATTCGCGTTTTGCAAAAAGTGTAAATCGTGATTTTCGAAGGCCATTCGGCCATCGCTTATATAAATGCAATGAGTTGAAATAAAAAATGTATTTTAACTACAGGTATAATGTACTTACTATATACATATACAGGAAGTGTTGAAAATATTAGTACTCTTCTATGGCGTACCTACCATTTATTTTAAAATCTCTGGATATAGAAATAAGAAATAACTTGATAATGACAAATAGTTTACCTAATTGTATATAGGTGTATTTTAAATTTGCGTATAAATTGTTATTATAAGCTTGTTATAAAAACTTAACTGGTACCTATATTTTAAGACTACCTAATGAATTTTATTAAGTTTTATTTCAATACATTTTTCTCTTTATTGTATACTTGTGGAAATTTGGAATTTGTCAATAGCCAGTTTTTGTTTATTTTAAAAGTGAGATTTTCAATTTGAACGCTTTTATTTAGAATTATAGGTACTAATATATTTGATTTTGTTTAATACGCAAGGACAGGGAAGATTTTTTTTTATTATTAAGATTAATGACTTGGTATTTTCCGTAGTGGACTTTTCGGAGAGAAAGTGACTTACAAGTCACATTACAATGTATTTACTTTCGTTTATTGATCAACTAGTAGGTTGGACCAATATAGTATCTATGAGATTTAAACTATTCTTGGAAATTCTATTCTGTCGTATTATAATTTTTTTATTGGCAGATCAAATAGCCGTATCATCTGCAGTAAATGTTGCTAACAGAGTATTATTAGGTTTGGGGATGTCAGCGTTAAAAATATTGTATACAGGTCAAGTCTACTATTTTAGGATGGAGTAGCTGCATTGTTATCAAGACATACATTTTCTGTTTCCTAAATACGATTCTAAAATCAGATATACACATAGTACCCACTACCCAGTGTAATCAAATTGATATACATTTTTATTTAGTTTGAACAATAATAGATCATTGACTATATTTTATCAAATGCAGCTTATTATACAATGTTAAGAAGAAGCGGTCTGGTGCGGTTTGTTTTCGAAAGCAGAGGCCATCGTCTGGTTAATCGTTGGTCTTGATAAACTGTAGAATAATATTGAATCGGGATTCAAAGTTCAAGCTGTGATTTAGGTAAGATTCTTTATTTCGTTATAGAACTTGCATGTCTGATTCGCTATAGAGAAGACATTTTTAAAATTGTTTACCTTAAGTTTGCCATATTTAAGTCTTTAATCAGTATACATATCATGTACACACGTATTTTGATTAATTTAAATTATAACACATTATTTATTGGTATTTAGTAAATAATAGTAATTAGATTTAATACACGTCTATCTATATACTATATTATACAAATCACAAATACTGAAATATCGAATAATTAATTGTATAAAGTATATAATAATATGTTTATCCATTTTTTCTTGTCGCGATGCGGGATATTATAATATCCTATATCAAATAAATTTAACTAGACACCTCCGTTTTAGAATTTTAACACTACCTAGCTATACCACAATTTTAGTAGACGTTACCTGATTGCACGCGTGTCATCGCGCTAATGCGGATTAAATCGATCTTGTTGTATTTGCGTGTCAGTTAAATTATGTACATTATCCTGTGAAACGACGACTGCATTCTTCGTTCAACGGGTTAGCTGCTATAATATAATATCGTATGCAGTTGACTGTCGAGTGTCGTCAAATAATATTATAACATATTATTATTATTTTATTGGGGCGTGCTTCGCTGAAAACCTGTCAACGAAAATCAGCACGTTACTGGGAAGTATACTTAAAACGCGTGTTGTACTGGTATTAATTTTTTTTTTTTTTTTTGCAAAGGCATACATCATACAAAAAAATCTACGATAAAATATATAGATCTTTATCGGCTCATGCTGTGGCTTGTGATTCGCCATCATCAAGTACGAACACTATAGCTGTTCTTTTCTACCACTTTAAATGTTTAAAAATTTCTTCCATTCGCCATCTTGCAGATAGGTTTTGTGTTTTCTAGTTTTCTACACTGGTTTGCACTTTTTTTATAGTAAATAATTTGTAAATACATATAATATATATAGTTGACAAAAAATTATAAAACAATTACATATTACATAATAGATTTTAGACATCTATCTATAGTTGAAAATATATGGAGTAGGATTTGGAATTGAATACTTAATTTTTAACCACAAAATTGAAAATAGTCATACGAAGGGATAATTTGTTTTAATATAGGTATGTACAATGTACATTGTATTTATTATTTGCATTTTGTTCGTGCTTTGTCCCTGTAGTGCTTAAAATCAGTCAACGTCGGACATCAATTATTGCAGATTACTCATATTACTATATGTACGTACCTATTATTCTAATCGAAAACTACCTATAGAAATTCAGTGGAACTATAGCGATCAAGGTGTTGATGTTTGAAAGCTTTTAACGACGAAAACTTTTAAAACCAAATCTTTATGCATTTCATACATTTAAGCTACACTACATGCTCTAATTAGATCGGCGCTGCAGTAGTACTAATTGCCTGCGTATAGATTTAAATGTGATAAAAACGTTAAAAATATTGTACTATTCAAAATTATCATTTTCTTATTAATCGGGAATACGCTGCTCGGTCCGGTCACAAAATATATTATAATATATAATCACATCGTCGTCGTAAAATCATAATACTATAATATTCGTAATATACGATTTATCATAATAACACCGAACACACACACACACAAACACGAAAATACACGGCGGCTGCCTTTCGACATTCTCGACCATATTATATTATTACATACCTGCAGTATATAATAATAATAATATAAAGATATTATTATGTGTGTACGAGTTTTTCGGTCATTGACTGGTCCTTACCCCCGGCGTCGTCTTCCTTCGCCGTCCATATACGTGGTTCGTATAAGAGTACTCGTGGTATAATAATATAATAAATAATAATAATAATATATAGGTAGGTAGGTATACCTATGTAGTATTATTACTATTATTGTGTACATTGTGCATATTAACGCGTGTCCGGCGGTTTTTCGCGAATAACGACGCGCGACGGCTATACAATAAAACGAATAAAATAATATATGACAATGGGTCTATAGGCCGAAAACGTAGCGGAAAAAGTATTCGCGAATGCAACGACCGAGAATTATATTAATATTAATTAAACTCGGATTATATAGCAAAATATGATGTTTTTTTTTTGTCGAGAGTGTGATGTCTCCAAACCTAAAAAAGGTTATTCTATTAAATACTTATAGGTAATTCGTTTCGCATCATTCCGAGGAGTAAAATTTTTTTTTTTTTATTTTTTCTTTTTTACTTTTACCCATGACATGTACTTTTTTCGTTAGCTTTTAACAAACCTTGATGATATTGTAATACTATATTTTTTTAATTGTATCACATAATTGGCCAGGTTAAACTATACCTATAGTTATTTACTGCAGCATTATATCCAGAAATGCGTGCAATTTTCGTGTTCCGTCGACGGAATCATTTCGTTATAATTAATAGATGGCCGATAAGATAATTATCGCAATAATAATAATTTTAATGATACATCAAACTTATAATAGTATTATATTGTCCCATTATTGCTCCCGCAGTGTACTCATAAAATCAATTGTCTTTTTAGTGATTAAATAGTGTGCCTATATAATATACCTTTGCATATAATACATTTTTTATCGATATATTTAAAGACAAAATTTTTGTTAAAATCGTGAACCGATATTATTAAATAAAAAATAGTATGATAAATAATTTTCCAGGGGGAGGGAAAGTGCCCTGTTTTATGCTCCCATCCTCTATGAGTGATCCTGATCTGAGGTATATCGCCCGTACTGGATCGATATTTTAATAATTTTAAAACCAGTTAATACATATTACAACAATAATTGTTTAAATTATTTAAAAAGACGCTATAATGATTCACTTTGAAATCAAAACGAGTATCGGAATACAACCTAACCGATAGCAAAATTATAAATAATATAATGTACGTCTCACCGGTATTCGAATAATTATTATTATTGTTATATAATATATTCGTCGCAAGCGGATGAGTTAAAATCCAAAAGCACTAATTATAACAACGTTTAATATTCAACTAAGAAATTCGTCGACTAGATTGACGAATAATAATATTATAATATTATGGTCTATGGTTATGTAGAGTGGTTGTGGTGATGTTGATGATAATAATAATAATAATAATAACAATAATAGATACAAATTCCTACGTATTAATCAAAATACGGACGCCTGTGGTTTTACAATACGTCCTTATATGTTATAATATTATATATATTAATGTGATGGCGTGTTACATTATTATATTATAATATTATTGTACGATATACGAGTAAGTATATATACTTTAAGAGCGCGCACAATACCAGCACCTATATATGTACTAATAATATAGTATACTATGCGGTCTTATATAGAATTCGACTCTTGCGGGCGAAGGACGTTTGAGGTTGAAGACCGGATATGATACTGTGCGTAGCCTTCAAAGGTTGAGTCATCCGTCTCAACTCTGCAGCAAACTTCCATTATATATGGTTGCCGCAGCCCAGTTTAGCGGTCGAAAATCAACGATACGCCCAGCACTTTTGTACGATACCCACCGTCGAAATTCGATCGCATATAAAATATCAGCTCTTCGGTATAATATAATAGTTGTGGCACTGTGGCTGTATAGAACTTCTGGACGAGATCGACGATTGCGTGCGACTAAAACACTGCAGTGTGCGCGGACGTCGATTTCGCATTGCGCAATAACGACTTTTATGAGACGAAATCGTTGACCCAGTCGGCTCTGTGTAGGCGATGTGGCTGTAAAAAATTTATGAGCGCTTTGCGTTTGTCTAAAACTCGCATTACGGGTTGAATCTTGAATATCATTATGTTTTGTCGAACCGAGAAAAATAATAAGAGATGAAGGTCTAAAAGCCCGCACAGTCGCGCAGCCTGGATAACTGAATATGTTTAGAGGGGTATTTTAATTTCATACTTAAATTTAACATAATATGTATATTGAAGGCTGCAGTATACACAGTCCGTTGTATACAGTCATCTGTAACCTGTACATTAATAACGTCAAACATATAATACGAAAAAGAGCCGTGAGCCATAATAACGACAACGTATTTTGTAGAAATCTGGATCATTTAGTGGGTTTATTATTTTTGCATCATATTAATACGATCAGATAGGGTGATTCGACGATAAAATACCCCACTCCTGAGTACGCCACTATTTAAAGGTACGCAGGACGAGTCTCAAGCTTTCGAAAATTTAATGTTTTTGGATATTATTTGATTCGTGTCGTACACTATAGATATACTAAAACCCTTTACGCCAACCTCACTTATACTTTCCCAAATGTGATACAGACATACAGTTATAATCAGCGAAGTTAGGATAAGTCGTGTACTCGTGTCCCACCGATCTATCGCCAATTTAATCAAGGGTCGTATCCGTTTTCCATATATTATGATTATAATATTATATTATTATAATGTATACTGTAACGGTTTCACAGACAAAACGTGATAAACACCTAATAATTGCAAGAATATTATTATAACCCAAGCGGTTAAAAGTAAATAATATCTACTAAAATCTTGTTTTTGTAAACACAGGACTTGTTTAGATTTTGTGCCAAACGAGGACAAAAATAAATAGGTGATCCGGGTATTTTTTTAATGCATTTTTTTTTAACGTTAAATTTAGTCGTATGTGCTAGAAACTCGTTTACGAGTTGCAGAAGACCGAAATTTACATTTCACGAACGAAATTCTTACGAACAATATAATATATATAGTTCATCAACCGGCCGGAAATCGCAATTATGTATAATACATAGATTCATAAATCATAAACGACTAACGAGTTAAAAGTTTATTCGAGGTTCTCTATCGTTGGATAACTTGGATATTATTAGCTTCACGTAGGTATACACACTATTTTTTAATGTCTACATAAATTATTATAAATATTTTTTCAAATGAAAAACAATGTATTTCAAATATGTACCTAAATACCTGTATATAATATATGTAAATCAATAATTACATAATCAGTTGCCCTTTACAGTGTATTATGTTTTACACTTTAATTTATATAATCAATTCGCTTTTTATTCGAGTAAAGTTCAAAATTTAATATTCTAATTTTTACATAATAATAATATGTATCTATGTATTGTGAATGTATAGTATCTTTTGATTACAATTTATTTAACTTATTTGAATAGTATACTGTACTATACCAACGAATAATACTTGATATATGTACTTTAATTTTAACCAATGAAAACTTAATTTTTTACGACTAGGAATGTGGAATGTGTAACTATTTTCATCGTCCTTTTCACGTAAAAGTATATACCCAAACGAAACAATTTGGCTAGCTCGCGGATAGCCTTGATTTATAATAAAAGTAGACAATTTTCGGAGTTTCTCAATAGTTTTCTACGAAAATGCAAAAAAAAACGTGAAAGTCTTATCTCCTTATCAAGACAAAACTATTTCAAACAATACCTATTTCAGTAATTTCGTTGTTAACAAGACAATAATACATACATTTAGTCGAATATTTATTTTATCATTATTCATTTAATCATTTTACATACAATTCATGCTATTCATCGGATTATTTTTTTATTGCATTTTTTGATAGATTATACATGACATTTTAACACAATTTATTGGTCGCATACATTAAACAAGAGTCACCTACAGATTTAGAGATGTCGAGTTATACTTTTCCGCTTATACCACTCAAACACATTTACAAAGATGTTCGATAATATTTATTCACAGTTTTTCTACATCGCTGTATTTCATTGTTTTAAATAATTTTACGACAATTTCATTGGATTTTTTTAAATCAACACACGTTTTTTAAGGTTTGTGGTTATTAATTTATTATTGAACCGTGCAATATAACCCACTAATGGCAGTATTTTTTCTGAAATAAATGTATTTTGGTCCACCGATGCAATGACAACAAAAACTATAAAATATTATTTTAACTATAAAAAATTTTGGCATCGACATTTCTTGGTTCAGAATAATTCGTCGATTAACTTATTGGAATTGGACATTTTATATTTTATAGTAAGCTTTTGCATTACGGTTCACAGTCAACACTTTATTGCACTTACACCAACCGATGATGCATTAAAGATTAGAAAAATTTTAATTTCAATTCGTCTCGATAAATCTATAATAATAAACTGTGTTCTCATTTACCTTATACATTTATATAGTTCAAGCATCCCATGCAGGTTGCTGCAATGTAGTTTATAGCGTGCTTTTTATTCCGCTTTCAAAGGTGAAAATTATTCATACTTGAGCTGTAATATAATGGCAGACTTTTAAATGTATAAGAAGGTTGAATTTATACATGTATATATATATATTAAATATTTTTAGTTTCGAACACATTGTAAACGTGACCTATTGTCAAAAATGTGGTACAGATATCGAATCGTCTACACTATAATTGCATGTACAATAATAATATATTATATATTACGATTTATAATGGTTTAGATACATTATGTATACTGTATACATGCTGATTTTAGTGTAATCCACCGTAATTCTCGATTTCTAGCTCTTTGACCAAAGCTAGTATAGTCGTCGTCCTGACTCCGACAAAACATATAGATAACACAATTTCACAGTAATATAATATACAATATTATATGATGTATAAAGAACAAATTATTAGAAATCGTATAACATTCGGCGTAAACGTGCAATAATAAAGAATTATAGAATATAGGATGGATACCATTGAAATTAATTAATTAAGTATCAATCACTGTAACATAAGCAATGTTACAGAAATATTTACAAATAAGTACTTCATCCCATACATATTATGACATACTGTTATTAAAATATTATCTACATTAAATATTATGTGGACAGACGAAACGTATAGTGACTTGATCCTTTTTAAACGTACCATATAGTATATTGTGTGGGATAAGCTATAATATAATTTTAATTTCGGAAAAAAATAGTATAATATATTATAATAATAGATACAATTATTAAAACACCACGACAAGTTAAAGAGAAGATGCGAAACTGTAAATAGTGAATACTACTCTATATACTCGAATATCTCGAGTTCCGTTTAGTAAATATTTCTTGGGTATAATTAAACAATAATTTATTACCTAAATAAATTATGTATGCGAGTTGGGTAAAAACGAAAATGTGTATGCAAATATTATTTCGAGTCTACCCGTCCAACTACAATAAGAGTATATTATTATATTCCATCATTGCAACAGAAATGACATTCGATCAGAAACATTATAACATAATAGTCGGACGGATGTTTTGTCTGTCGTACTCTCCACGCTTCGCGAACAATTATTATTTTTCGTGACATTTTACATTCCTATTTATATTCTTTAGATTCTCGAGGCGGTCGCAACGCAATTTCTTTGAGGGTCAAGGACGGAAACGCTGTGTGTACTTGTGTACGTGTATACTATATTTATAAATATATTTTTTTTTTCTATTATCATTTATGTGAAACGAACAATCTACATTTAACCGTGTGAAATTTTAACCGTTATTCTGTATAGGAATAAATAAAACGTATACATATCTCACACTATGTCAATTATTTGTCGAAGTGGTCT
The DNA here is from genome assembly GCF_020882245.1 of Rhopalosiphum padi. Lineage (NCBI taxonomy): Eukaryota > Metazoa > Arthropoda > Insecta > Hemiptera > Aphididae > Rhopalosiphum > Rhopalosiphum padi. The sequence goes on from NC_083599.1 coordinate 46,005,410, forward strand.
AATGATGTTATTATGTAATCATGTCCGACGTGAACAATATAATAACATTTTTGTATTCGCGTATCTAAAAACGCCGATTTATTTTATTATTCTACTGCAGCATTGCCATCAACGAGATACGATTTATTCGACTGTATTATTATTTATGAAACTTCACTATCACTTCATTATCACTTCTTAAAATATTATAATATGATGATTTACATTATGATGAACAAAACTACAAAAGGTAGATCGACTATAATATTTAGTAGTTAGTACATATTTCATCGAATATTTAATTTTTGTTCGACAAAATACCCACCGTGGCATAATAAAATATGTTTCTGTGCTTTAGAAGTAGAAGTCTCTTATTTTATGAACTTTTGGGACAGCCAATAAGTAACTAAAACCTTCATACGTGTATTTTTTTTTATCCCGGTACATCGATGTTTTGCATACGTATATTACAACAACATTGAAGGTGATTTTAAATAAAAAATTGGTTCTAGATTGTATTTTAAAAAGGTCAAAATATTTAGCATTTTTTAAAAGAATCAGGAAAAACAAACAAAATAAAAATTAAAGATAAAATGAAATTTTACGCAAATCTTATTTTTGATAATATCAATTTTGTTTTTTTGGCGTAACTCGAAAGCGAATGAGAATAACCGAAGATACTTGACATTTTCACCAAATATTTATTATTATTGTTTTCTAATTTCTATACACGGTAAAATTTAAAAACATTTTGATTGTTTTTGAACTATTTATAGGTATGAGAATATTTTTTATTTACTTTAATAATTGTGGATTTGGGTAGTTACTGAAACCAATTTGGGGTTTTTTTGTTAGTAAGAGTGATAAATGTGGTAGATTTTTAACATAAAGTTCCATACCGTAATACCAGATTGGTCATAAAAGCGCTGTGTAAGCTCTACGTTTTGAACGGAGTAGGAGTCGTCTGAGAAGTTGGTTAAGTATTTGGCACTTAGCCTTTATGTGAGGACCACATAATGTAGTGTAATATAATATCAAGCGTTGACACGCTGTGGGAAAAAAATTTAAAACATTTCTCTAGACTTTTCTTCTTAATTGATACAGATATTTTCATTCTAGTTTATTGGTTGATTCAAAAATAAAAAAAATTCGATCGTTTTTGTACAAGCAACGAAATCGAATAGCTTGGCAAACACATTCAGCTAATAATGCAGACGCATAGATGTTATAACATATAATATTATATACATTATGACACGCGTTTACCTATATTATATAGTTTATTAATTTAAATTATTGTGAAACGCACGCGACAACCCATGTGAGTGATTACATGATATACGAATAAATTAACGTTTTATTGTTGTTATATTATGTGATCTAATAATGGCGAACATATAGTGAACTTCAGTATTAATTACTTCCAATTTCGTATGGAAACAATTATAATGTGCGTAACGTCGTTTCGAGGAATTTTACATTCGGTAAACCACTATACGTAATAATTAATTTTATGTAATGTAATATGCATACACATTACACACACATATAACTATTATTATTTCTACTGTCAATATTTCTTTGTAATTCGTTCTGCAGCGGTACTTGCAATGTAATTATTTGGCCTGTAATTTGTTTTTTTTTTTTTTAAATATTATTCACGCAGAAACGCATAATAATACATATACAAATAGTGGACATCGACAAAGAATAATAAAACAATAATATTGGGATAGAAGATTAGTTTTGTGTATACAGAAAAGTAATTAAATTTTCAAATTTTAGTCAATTTTTGGTACCTAATAAAAAAAAAATTGTATAATATAATAAATTAAGTATAGGAAAAACAAATTCAATAAATAAATAAATATCAATCAATAAAAGCTATCAATATAATTATATAGCCATAGCACTTATATGACTTTGAAAGTAGAAATAATTTAATATGAACAAATTATTTTTGAATGAGGTAAAAGTTAGTTTCTAAGTTTGGATTATAAATGAGAGATAATTTATAATAATAATAATAATAATAATACTAATTATTATGTTTTTATGATACTAATATTTAAAGTTGAATCAATTAAAAATGCAAAATATCCGCATAATACAAAAAATTGTTTTCCTCTCCGTATCATGTCCTATATAAATACGTATGTGTTGTGATTTATGAAGCATTTTTGAGCAATCTCAAATAATAAATAGCTTTATTATTTAAAAATAATATTTTGACATGTCCACGTCATAGTTCTTATTTTTCTAGTATTTTATTTTGAACATTTCTGCTGAATTTAAAAGTAATTATATAAGTAAAACAAACTATCTGTTTTGAGATTATTTTGAGTGTGCAAGACAGTTTTCACTTTAAAAATTTAAATATAAATTATTTGTTATATTTTACTTCCCTGGTGTGTAAAGATTTTCGTCGGAATTTGCTGAGGCGTGTCCAGTGTCAACATTTAGAGCAGGTCCGGTTATAAGAATAATACATACTTACTAAAAACACTAATTATTTATAAACCGTAATATTTATTTAAAAAAATACAAGTAATAGAATTTTGATTTTAACGTATTCGTAAATAATCTTTGTAAGATCTATAAATTATTTCGAACTTAACTCCCTTCCGATTGATTTTACTTAATTTTTAAGTGACAAAATAAGAACCTATAAATATAAATCTATATCTATGTACGTATTATTAAAGAGTTTTTCCAAAACTAATCAGATTATTCGATCAGTAGCCGTTCGATTACAGGGTTAACATTTTTTAAGCGTAACTACTATTCCGTGGCACTTGGCCAATCGCTGCAGGTGTATAATAGTTGTGGCGCGATAACACAAAATAAATAACAACAGATCAAACAGATAAGTCGTTGACACTTGTGTGCCGCTCCTGTATTTTTATTAAACTATAAGTCAAGTGAAAATGTGTCGGAGTCATCCCGTTATATATTACGCATCCCTCGATGTCTCCGATAACAATCGACGTATTCCCTTTTAATGACCGGTTATTGTTAAAGTGTACGGAACTCTCGATCGGTGGAATGTACCTACCCTAAACGCGTCTTCTATATAGCAAGTGCAAGCAACAACAAAAAAATCTACTATATTATGATGGCACCCCGTGGCGACTCTCACTTTCACCGTACACCCTTTAACGAGGTTCTCATTGTAAAATATAACTAACACAAGTGTATGATCACGTAACGACATCGGGGTGGGTCTACCGCACGATGCCGAGATGTCCTACAGCATCGCTTGGGGGGGTGGGGTGGAGGCAGCCGTGTTATTCTATGGTATGTTCAGTTTCAAACCACGTTTTTAAATGTTTTAAATGCTGTAGTGGTGTTCAACAGGTGTTTGTGAGTGGTACAGAGAGCAATATTATATAATAATAATAATATACGATAAATCGTATCGGTATAACCCATGATATTATTTAGTATTTCTAGTTTTTATAATTATTTCGAGCGTTTGTTCTTTCATTTCTTTCGGTAGGTGAAACAATTAATTATTTTGGAATCATTAATTGAATAAACGTTGGCGTTTATTTTACTATAATAGTATTTTCGAATTACTCGTGTTATATACCTGTAAAATATATTGAATATTATATTACAGCTCACCTATGATCGGCTAAAATACACGAAATACTACGTACGGAATAGCCGGTACTGATATGGACCAATAATAATAATAATAATATCCGAATTTAGTGTGAATCGCGGCCTAGACAAACTCACAAAAAGTACGGTGAAACCTCAATCGATTTCGGGTGAACCTAAAAATCATTTTTTTTCTCATCATTTGTCGTTTTTATAAAATAAACGTAATATCGGATGTACTTTGCCATTTTTACAAATTTTGAATGTTGATAATATAATATATATTAATACAATTTTCAAATTACCATAAGACAACAGGACCCATATATTATTTCCATGATTAACCTTGGTAAATAATAATTAATACGTACAAAGTAAAATAACTCAACAAAACCTACTCATTTGAAATTGAATTTTATATTTTTATGTCAATACATTCAGAAAAGGGAGATTGTCGTTTCAAAAACCGAAATTTGTATCTCCACGAGACACTCCTTAAAGCTGCAGTACAACACAACTTAAGAATTTGAAAATATGATGGTCTTTAAGTTTATTTAAAAATTCCAAAATCAGATTTTGAACCACTGCAGCGTTATTGAAGAAGAATAAAAAATAGTAAGCTTATCTACTTGGTGAATCGTTCTATATAGTACCGTATTATTTTTGACAAACCTAATAACAATATTATGAAAAAACGTTTCGTAATGTAACGCGTTTGGATCGAAACGTAATAATAAGAACACTGCACATCATCGATTTCTTGGTCATACACCACCGAGAAATGCATATAGAAAGTAGAAACCATATAATATTATGCATGACGTATAGAAGCTTTAAGGGTCTTACACCGGACTATGTGTGATCCTTGACCCGGCCTTGCCAATCAACTCTCCGTTTCCTATTTATGCGGTCCACATCGTGTATATGCCACGATGACAGTACGTGTACTTATATATAATAATTAATATTGATAATTATTGATATTGTTCTCGATCAAAATGTGTGTATCCAAGTACGTGATTAAAAAACGATTGCACGAGCTTATTTCCATATGGCTTGTACTAGAATTAAAAGTCATCAATAATAATTATTATCGATACCTACGTGTTATTTAACCGTTGTCCGTTATTATGTATATGTTGTACCGATATTGGTTTATAAACGTCAATATTATGTTGGGCACGTTGTATTTTGACAATAATAATAACCCTGCGTATAATTTACATGTAATAATTTGTCCATGTGATTAGGTATACGATGTGATATACCTACAACTATTGTTATTTCCATTCACTTGCGAGTAATCTGATTGTCTCGTGTGCCGGGTCGCACAATCACTAAACATATTTTAATGAATAAACAGTCGGCTAAACAGGTCCCTGCTCAAACATGATTTAGCGATGGCCATGACGGTTGGTCCGTTCAAATTTTGTAAACTTACTATCTCAATATTATGCGCGGTAATATCAAAATGTAATTTTTTTTTTATTATTTCAGTAGAAACGCACGGTATTGAGTTTTTTTTAGTTTTCATTGTCTTATACATTTTGTTTCGTTATTTTTTTTTTTCAAAATGAATACTATACGAGTAAGTACTCTGTAATTTAATGACAACTGCAATTAATATTTAGCCATGCATTTCAATGGAAAATAAATACTTCTCATTACAGGTAAACCTTATATGGTGTACAATAATAATTGAAGACGGCGTTATGACAATGCTAATAAGCAAATGTGCCTTCTTCAGAAACTTTTTCTACTAAAGTATAAAATTACAACTGGCTTTCGATTTTTTAGACATTTTAATTGTTGTTTCTAACCGTTTATTGTGATTATACTTTATTTTCATCATAATATATATAGCTGTATCCTTATTTAAGGTTAAATTTAAATTAATTTTAAGTTTTTTTTTTTTTTATATATATTAAATTCTCTCAGAATTATATACGTTGGTGTTTTAAAAGATAAATCGCTACCCATTAATGGTTTCTTTACTGAGTTCACTTTTTTTCTACAAGTTTAATTAGATAATTATTTGATAATTTTTAATTACGTATCCAATTAGTATTAATATTTTATGATTTTCCATTTACTTCGCAAATGTACATTATAAATTATAATTATAGAACTATTTATTAAACATTCAATACGAAGAATTTATTCTATACTCATTTAAATAATCATTTTAACAAAAATGTTTGGACAAATGTTATTACACAATATTTGACATGGTCTTATCTGACTGATGCTGGAACAATGCACCATAACATGCATTAGTATTGCATATAGACATTACACTGCACCTATATTCATAACAACGTACACACAATATTATAAACCTTTTAATTTAATTAATTTTACACTCGCTAAGCCTAATGGTATAAAACTATAAACTACTAGTTGATTTTACTGTAGGTCGTATATATTTTATATTACCTACACTCTATAATAATGATTGATGACGCGTATGCGTTTAGACAGTTGTTGGTGATTGCAGGAAGGCAAGTAAACTAGCGATCACTGACCGGAGATTGTATTGGTCAGATAAAGAACTTGATATGCTATTATGCATAGTCGATAGAAATTGGCATTTTTGGCGATTTTTGGCGATTTCGATGTATGTCTATTTGATATTTACCTTCAAAGAAAACGATTGAAATTAAAATTGAAAATGATTAATATGCAAAGTGAAAAATCGGTGTTGAAATACAATCGTTTAGCACGCGATAATAACTGGAAGTACCCAAAAAAGTTTATACGTATAAATGTATAAAAATAGTAATTTGTTCCTTTCATAAGCAAAAGTCTCGTTTGTGAATCCGATTTAAGTTATAATCATAAAGTTTAAGTATCACTTAATAGTTTTTCTTACGTTTGTGAAACAGAATACGGTTATTGATGTTGGGGTAGGTAGTTGAAGTTTTTTTTTACCACGGTCTCTTCAATAACCATAATCATTAGTCATTACTGTGTAATATACTATACATAGTATATTGTATATACCGCGTGGACCATAAGCGAATATTATTTACACAGCACAACACAAATTATATTATAATATACAGTCATTCTTATAAATATATATAGTAACTATATATATATTATTATAATGTACACCTAGCCGTGTTGGTAAGTGTTTAACTATTGGTATGGTGGCAAACGCGGGGCCTCGGTCGGGGTCACTGTACTGCTATTAAAGGACTGTGAGAATTGAATTTTTTTTTGTTTTCTTCAATTCTGACGGTCGGATACAACAATAATATGATAATATTATAACGTCATCATCATTCCGTATAGCCGACGCGTGCATATATAACATATTATATCACATACACCCATATAACTCGACCGTTTCGAACTCTGACACCCGTCGATCGTATACTGCAAATAGATTTCAAACATTGACAGATAATACGTATAATGTTATAACTTTAAAACCGTGTCTATTATAGTACTTGTAACTCGTATTGGTACCGCGGTATTGTTGGGTATGATATCCATAATAACCGTTTTAATACGAAACGATAGGCTGAGGTATATGTATAATATATAGTTGCTCGTCATTTGCTATTGTCCGTTCAACGGGAATAATTGTTTGTTTTACGAAATTCGAATGAATCTTTTACAATATATAAATCGTCATGAATGATAATGAAGATTTGGAGATTACATAACATCGCCTCCGACTCGAGTGGTGCCGGACAATAAGTTAAGAGCGTATCTCGAGCGGATATAATATACGCGTACGCGTATTGGATAACTGTAATAATTTGTTCGTGCGACGACGCGACGGACGTTTTTTTTTAAATACCTCTTATATAAATAATCACGAAGACCCATTACAATACTATAATGCAATAATGGACAGATGAAATACTATGATCATAGGTTAAGGTTATTTATTATTATTATTATTATTATTATTTTATATATATCGACGAGACACCGTGTCTTTATTTTCTATTTGTCTATACCTATATATGCGCTTTTCGATCAACACATATGGAAAGTTTTAAAACAACAGTTTACTTAGCGATATGTTTACACGACGTGTGTACGAGGTAGACGGTTAGGTTAGGGTACTGCAGTCTAAACTCTGTTGTTTGATTTGCATACCCAGGACATTTTGTAAGATGCAAAATAAATGGGTAATAATTTATCGTGGACAATTTGTACGGTGAAAAAAAACCCGCGTAATATATTTTGAAAGATGAGATACGATTAGATTTACTCAAAACTTTAAATACCTACAACTCTCGTGATTGTGATCAGCGTACTATTTCGGTGACATTTACGAGAACGCACTACTGTGATTATTCATACACTATACGGACGATTTTGAAACCGCAAAATAAAAACTCAAGAAAGTTTTTTTTGCACTCGTGTCTGTGTGCGTGATGATAAATATATACATTAGGTAGGATCACTAGGATCTATACGACTATCCAAAGCGCATTTGAAAAACGAACAAATCGCAAAGCAAAACGTCACGGTGAACGAAACCGGAAAAGCCCTTTAAAAAATAAAAAATCGACGGGGCTTTATACGCCCAGGTATAGTATAAGTAATACTATATAACTATACATTCGTACATACTACGCGTTCACATGTCATGTCACATACCTATACACCAGTAGAAGAAGGTATCTTATCTATCTGTACAGTCTATACAGATGTTCATATATATGTTGTCATAATGTATATAATGTATGCGCGCGCGTCCCATAAATGATTATAATATTACATCCACGCCGTGTATACATAATATTATAACGGATAACGTGGAAGTCCGCGTCGAAAGATAATTCGAATGAAAAATGCGTCTTTTAACGATTCTCCTCTCCACACACACACACACACACACACACACACACACACACACACACACACACACACGCGCGCACTCGATATAATATTGTAATATATGCACATTTCTGACAACCGTCGCGGACCGGCTGGCGCGATCGCTCGGTGGTCGTCGTGTACGTTATTGCGGCTACTGGTTTTCACGTTTATGATTATTATTATTATTATTCATCGATTTATCTGTGCTCGTCCGAGATTAAAACGAAACGATACGGGAGCACCGTATATAATATCATAATATTAATCATATAATATTATAATACCAGACCTTGCACCGTTGAGTGAGATATAATATATGTATATTCGACAAGTCACGATACATCATCGATTGCAATGTTATTATAATATTATATAGTTGACAATTTTTTCGGATTATTCGATTGACGCACACCGAATTCTGTCAGATGGGTCTTGATGGATTATAGAGCTCTCGTTTGGCTTTTTTTTTTATGTGTGTATACTGTACGACCTCTTCATAATTAGAAATCAAGACTAATCGCATTAAAAACATTTCATGCACGCGTATGCAAATGTTCAATTAAAATTAATAAAAATGTTTTAAAATATGCTGCTAAAACTATAGGGAAAAATGAAAGAACATGATGGTATAGGAATATATATATGTATTTTAAAATATCAGAGCTTTCATTTGGAAAAAAAACTAAGCTTATCGATATTTTAATTTAAATAACGTTTTGTAACTTTTATATTTTAATGGTACATTTTATTATTCTGAAAAAAATGAGTGACAGCACTGACAGCAGAATCAATGAAAAACATCAAAGCACAATTATTAATGTTTACCATGCAATATTGGACGTCACATAAAATCATTATAAATAAAATAAATTACCGACAATATTAAAAATATATAAATAGTATAATATCTATTGAGAACTGGCTTATATACTGGATAGCTCAATTATTACTAATACGAAAATCAAAAGCTCAACAAAATATTTCCAAAAGTTACATAATTATAATTAAATGTATATAGACTTATAAAATATGAATTTTTTGTGAAATATTATAAATAATTATGCTGTCAATATTTGTAGTTAGTTTCTAAATTCAACTTGTATATAATATCTTATAAAGAATATTATACAACTATTTTGGAGGCTGTGACACGATTGAGCATAAAACACCTTTTTAGCGACACAATTGAGCAAAATTGTCAACATAATATCAAAGGGAATTAAAATACAAAAGAAAACCTACACGATTGAGCATAAAAAATTCCGCAATGTTGCCATTTTCAATTTTGAACTGTATTATACAAAAATATTTATTCAAATAATTATAATAATAACTCAAAATATAACATGTCAAAAAAATTATATGATTTCATAGTGAATATGTAATATACCTAGTCACATTAGTATGTAGATCTGTTTGATAATAATATCAGTTATGACATGAAAATTATAAAATAAAAATATTTATAAGTCAATAATAGTCTCAATAGTAGTCACATTATGTAATATATAGATCGTTTGATAATAATAAAATAATAATAAATTAAATCGATACACCTTGGTATCTGTTTCCAAGTTGGTTTAAATATAGTAATAATGATTCCGTATTCTCAAAATTTAAATATTGGTTGAAAGCTTGAATATTAAATAATAATAATAATAATAAATTACAAAACGTTGTAACGTGAATGGTGAATGTGACAACATCGCATAAAATATTCTATGCTCAATTGTGTTGCTAAAAAGGTATATGCTCAATCGTGATTTACCGATTTTGGAATATTATAAAAAAAAACATATGATCTACAAATTAATATGAGAAGTCGCAAACTCTATACAATATTCTGTACTATATAGGTACAATATAATATAAATAAACGAGATAAACTTATAACTTATCTAATATTTATTATTAGGGAACGGATTTAAATGCTCTACAATCATCAAAAATGCCTTTAAAGAATACGATTTAATCCACTCATAATAGAATTTTTTTTTAAAATGCTCCTAAAATAATTTTTAACATTGAAAAAATTTGTTTAATTATACAAATTTTTATTTTTAGATATTAATTATTCGTATCATTTTTATCACTTTCTAGTTCAATTTTCTTTTTATTCTGAAACAATTTAGATAGATAATATATTCGTTATACTTTTACCTTGTGTTTCATAATAGCACTGTATAATCAGGTGCTGCTTAATTTTTATCAAATTTTATCCATTCCTATAAAAAAATGACTTAAAAACATAAAAAAAGCCACTAAAAAAGTCAAAAAATGCTAAATAAAAGTTACATTTTTTAATTCCCTGACGTATGAAATGGACTTTGTGCTTGGAAAGCAATGTTTTCGGATATTCAGAAAAAAATGCAATTTGCATTTAAATCCGTTCCCTATTTATTATATAATAAGTGGTATCAAACTCATATGGGTTTTAATTTTCGTTAACAAAATTGACTCGATTTATGATAATATACGGTTGGTAATAAATGCAAAATATCATATTATTTATTTTGAATATCGATTGAAAGTGGGCCTTTACAATACATTAAAGTGTATTTGTTACTCATTACCTACACATCGTCATCCAGTGCTATCCCAAGAATAAACGAAAAAAACTTCAAACTGTTACAACAATAACGAACAATAACGTATTATAATATATAAGTAATGATATATATATATAAATACATTCAATTTATACGCATATTATTACACTAAATTACTCATCTGACGATACTATAATGCACTACTTCTCAATCAATGTCTCACGTCATGTATGGACACGATCCCGTTTCAGTGTCGTGATCACTCCAATTCGTATAGGCATTATATTATTGAATGCATTGACTGTAATACAAATACTCGTACGAGTAAAGACCTATATAGGTACCGACAATGGATTTCCATCATGCTCTCGATATCTTGCCAACCGCAATGAAATCATACTTGTACCAGACGCACGAAAATTAAATTCGTTATCATTTAGCATTTAATAATTTATGAGATACTGTGTGTATACTGTATAAAATACATTATTAGCAAAGCTTGGCAAGTTGTAGCAAATAATAACGATTTTAATTAGAAAATTGTCTTATTACTTTGTTATAATTCAAAAACAAATAAGATTATATAGAGGCTTGAAATATTTAATAAAATATATTAACATTTTACATTTGTGGTATTATTTTTTTTTTCTATACATTTTGATAAAAAAAATTTGCTCGGTCAAAATGCTTGAAAATTATGTTACAGTGATTTCTCTATTTCTATTTTATGCTTAATAACTATTTAGAAATATTAAAGATAGGTATGCGCGATTTACAAGGTTCCCTTTAAGTAGTTCTCACTAAACTTTTAAAATCTATTAGTTTGACCGTTCCAAGCCATCTCTTATAAAACACACTAATGTGATTATATAATATCTACAATATTAAATTTAAAAATACCGAGTTTTATCCATCAGCAAAACACTCGAGGGCAAAGATTTTAAAATTAATTGCGTAGTTAGTACTTGCGATGTTAAGAAAATAAAAACGGAAAAGTTGCTATGCTGCATAACAGGTGTACCAGACATCATCGTCATTGCGAGTTCTAAGTCACTCAAATAGTTTAATTAATGTGTTAAATTTTAATTCAATAATAAATCATTTCACACGAAAAACATAATAGTTATAATTTTCATTATAACAGCACATTTTACGCGTTATGTCAATTTTATAAATAAATGTTGTACGTAGGTACATTATCTTTAATCTCGTACACGAATACGTATTATTTGTCTATTTATACGTGTGTAGAGTGAATAGTAAAAAAAAAAAAAAAATGCAAGACGGTTTTACACAAATTATTTCAGACAAAAAGACGTAACATTGTTCGTGGACTATACTACGGTTCTCGCGATGCCACTTAATAATAACCAAAACCACATGAATATAACTTGCGTGTGTACATAATATACCTATCCGTTATTTGTTTTATAAAAGATGTTTTTTTTTTTTTTAAATTTTTATGGCAATAGTAAATAATGAAGTCAACTGTTTTGTATGTATTAGGTATACACGGAGGAAGAAGAGTTAGAGAAAAATGTTGTTTCATTATGTATACGCTATACGGGACACCGGTATTATGTAATATATACGCATACAATTTATTATGTACCTATAGATATAGGAACTACTACACATGTGAGTGTGGTGGACAAGGCCGCCCACGGGTCTGACTTTCGAGCATCTATACAATCCAAAAAATTGAAATCGTGTTTTTTTTTACCTACATATTATAGTGTCTAATAATTTTACTTACTCGGAGTAATCGAGTTTTTAGTCGTTTTTTTTTCGTCTGATACGTCTCAAATACATAATTATTCATCGTGCATTTTTGTGACGTCTATTTGTTATTTTTACACGCGTATTTTAATGTCCATCTATGTACTCGTCGCTAAATCCTATACCAACGTATTTTTAAACATTTCTGTAATGGACGTGTCAAATTTTAATTCAATGATAATATATACCAATATATCATTAAAATTTATAAGTACCTATATTTCATGATGTGTTTTTTGATAATTTTACTAAAGTAATTTATTTTACTTAAATATATTACAGTTGGTTGATTAAATTCTTGTCAAAAATATTGCATTTATTATATTATTATAATAATATATATTTGTACCATATTATATTATATTATTGTTAATTTTTGAGCCGATACCACTTCACCGGGCTTACCGTAAAACAATGTGAATAGGTATTATCTTAAAATAAATCTACATATTTCGAAAAATTCATTGTGTATAGTAAAATTCATAATAGTATATTACATAAAAAAGTTTTAAATTTCCACAAATGTTTTTGAATTATAAAAAAAAAATTAACAACATTATTCATTGTTGAAATATATAGTCTCATCAAAATTTGAACATCTGATAATATTTATATATTTTTTAGATTTTTTGATTCAAGTATGAATGAATAACTAATGAATAATTTTGTATTCAATTTTAAAATAGTAGAAAAAGCAGAGAACATTTTTTTTATAAACTTATTCTATGTATTTTTAATATTTTTATACAGTTATGAGAACAATAATATATGGTAGATCTTATGTATTCAATTTTCAACTTGGCCTAGCGATTATTTTTTTATTGATGTTTGAAAAAAATATAACCAGCTCAAAAAGAGTCAAAATATACTATGTGCTTTGTACATTAAATTAAAATGGTAATTTAAACATTATTTTGTAAGAATTTCAAGTACCGTAGGGTCATTCATTTTTAAATTACAACGAAAATCCTTTGATAAAAAAATAGTTATTTTGCAAAAGAATAAAAATTTAATTTGACTTTCCAGTACATTTCTTATAAAATAAGATTAAAAAAAGATAAAATAAAATTGTATTAAATATTTTCTTATGTTAGGTATAAATATAAAAAAAAATATAAATTTTTAATCACAAAATAATTTCCTAAATTTCATGATTCTAGTGCAATTTGCTAAAATTCTATCTACAAACGTATACAAAAATTGTCTGTGGATTTACTCTCAACTTTTTTTTATTTTTTATAATATAGTAACTTATGGGGAATCTTTTATTAAAATTTTATAATAATAATTATATAATATAAAAGTTTTTTTTACCGAGTCAACATTTTTTTATCAGAATTTATAAAAAAAAATTATGAATTTCAGTTGTCTGAAAAATTATATTATTTATAGCAATTGATAATAAAAAAAACTTGGTGAACATTTTAAGTTTTCACTGTAGTTTTTTGTTTTTTGATTTATAAAATTATTTCAAAATAAGAAAATCAATTTTGTCGAAAACTGATTTACGTAAAAATTCGTTATTTTTTACTTTTTTTTTTGTTTTTCTCAATTATTAAGAAATTGTACCGGAAAGGCATAACTATTATAACTACTATAGGCTTCACAGCGGTCATGTGGACTATGTCGGTGATTTTACGCAAGAGACATCCGTAGTATATATATAGAAGCGCATACTGTTATTGTTCAAACTCGTGTTTTGTATACAATTTGTATAATAGGTCTAATAGAAATCGTTTTCCGGCAGTTTTACAATAATACACCGGTCAACAAAATGTTTAATATTATTGTTATAGCCCCATGCGGTCCGTTCCTAACAAATAAGTCAAGATTAGTGTCAGAACACAGAATTCGACATTTTTCCATACGCAAAATAGGTACATCCGGAAATCTGAATTAAGAATGCAGGATGGTGTGAAAACATCCGACGGCGAACAAATCGATATTGATTTGCAGTTATTATATCATTACGTGTACACTGCACAGAGTGTGTTAGTGTGCACCTATAGGACAATACGTGGCGATATAACTTATAACAATTACATGCTTTTGAATATTACTAAGCAATATATTTTTCGACAGTTCGGCACCCGACGCTAAATCATGTACCGATAGTTATACATACAATAGTCAATACTGTCGTAACAACCCGAAACATCCGGAGAAAAAAATTGTCAACGGAAGAAAAGACTATGGTCATAACAATAAACTATGTATTATAAAATAATCCTCGGAATGTAAAAGTATTTATCCGATAAAAAAAATACAATGTTCTATCGGTACCTTTAGCTACTCCTCAGATTGGCTTTATAGTCTACAGTTTTTGTTATAATACTATAAATTGCAATATGCACCGAAAAAAAAATAATACGTGTCTATACAAACAGCTGAATTACAAAAAAAAACCAAAGAATAAGTAGTTTTATGTCGTAGAAAAGCCACTATAGGTGTCGGATATATCTCTTCATATGAGTAGATCTCTGTGATGGAGAAGGAGTGGGAGATAAGCCTAAATCATTATTGATTAAGAATATTGTAGAAAATATATTTCTTTTGTTATAATATTCATTTATTTAGTATTTTTCTATTCATCTCATTTGAAATACGGCTCACAAATAAAATTGTTTCATAGGTATGTGTTTTTAAGATTTTTGTATTGCTGTAAATTATTTTTTGTAGAATCATGTATTTAATTTTCAAATCTTAAGCGTTTAAATTAAAAACTTTATGAAATTTTAACTAAAAAATATTTTCTACCTTTTCAGTTTTTAAAATAATAAATGGTAATATAATCGCTCATCAAAAATCCAAAATGTACATATAAAAATTTGAATAATGTTTCTAGTTATTATACAAAGATTATTTAGAATTTTATTATTACATACCTGTTATTTATTTGAACATTATTCATTCACAATATATGACAATTTAATACAATTAATTATTGTTGTTGTAAAATATTCAGAATATAATAAATAGATAATAATAAAATTGTTTATTTAATTTTGGCATATTTCAATATTATTACTATTATTATTATTAATAATAAATTCAATAAAAAAATATTGCACAAATTTGTGTTTGTATTCGTGATTTGAAATTACCTGACAGTATTCACTTCGCCTGTAAAACACATACAGACGAAGGCCCAGAATTCGATTATAACATATTAAATACGTATAGGCTATAAGTTATGTATACATTTAATGAATACATTTATATATTCGTAAAAAATTCACGTAAATCCAAGAACTAAATTACTCTGTATTGAATAACGTAAATAAATAATTAAAATACAACAATATTGTTTAGTAAGAATGCGATATTACGAGTATATCGATAAAAAAATGCAATGATTCTCGTGGAACAATAATATTTTAAATAATGTTTCAAATCATCATACATAATACGTAATATAATCGAACATCTACATTTCGCTGCAACTGGAATTTAACGGAATGTATTTAACAGCTATTCTCTGCTAATATAATATACATAATACTTACATATTATTTTATAATATAATATACGACGATGATAATAATAAATATTATTCAGTGAAGCTTAATATGCAGATTATATTATAAGTGTATCGATTGTACGAATATTGACGTATCGAGACGCTGACTAGTGATTTTTGACATGTTTTTAATTCATTTTTTTAATCGTTATAACCGCCTCGTCACCTCATCATTCATAAGTATATTTGTATTTAGTATTATAGTCTATTCCAATATTATTATCTGTGATTCATGTACACACGAAACCAAATTTACTGGATAAGCGAAAAAACTGTTTGAATTGCGTTTTGGGCACGAGCAGTGTTTATAGCATACGTTGAGTGGAACGTTTCGTTTTTAAAATAACTGCCAAATAAAGAGATTAACATTTCTGTTCACAATGAATGGTTTATTGTGGTTTAAGGAATTCAACATTTGCATCAGAGAAAATTATATATAATTTATTAACAAGGTTAGGTTAAATATGTTCATCCCCATTTTTCTTTGACGATAAATTTATTGAAATACTTCAAATTCCGATTTATGGAATTTCGAAGTATTTAAACGTATCTACTTAGATTTTCCATGCCATTCAAAGATATCTTGTATTAACTCAAACTTTTTTACAAAATAAAACCACTTTTATTGTAAGTTGAAGATATTTTTTTTTTAATTATCAAAAAAATATTCAAAACTAGCTGGTTCGTATTGACGGAAACATATGAGGGGAGGGGGTTAAGTTTGTACGTTTTCATACTTATATAACAAGAAGTTTATTTAGAGATTTCCAGGTATTAAGTCTGAGTCAAGTTCTGAGATTAAGAATTTAGTTAAAATTAAAATTGTTTATAACATTTTTGGTTTTATATATTAATTTAATTCAATTGTAAGTATTTGATTTTTATTATATTTTTTGATAAAATAATATTAAAATAAATATTTAAACACAATAAAATATTCTGTTTGTAATCCACATACTGATTAAAAAAGTAGATAAACTTATTCTAAACTGAAATTAGTTAATATTTGTTTTCTTATATTATTAACTTTAAACTCGGTGAGTTAAATGTATTGTTTGTTAATTATTAAATTATAATTTGAAGGTCTTGTATTTACTTAATTTAATTTAACTCGAATTAATTATAATTAGCTTTGGAAAAATCCAGTATATCAATACTATACAGCGATGATATTTCTTTTTGAAAAAGTACGCTTCGCCGTCGAAAATATGCAAAAAAATTCACAACGAAGTGAAAAATCACCACCATGCGAAATGCACGTCGGAAAATCGATTATGCGTATATCGAGCGAACGAATGAATCGATCTCTACACCCACCATAACGGCATAACACAATATATTATATATTTATAATGTACATCATAAATATATAATATTATGTTAATATTTCTATACACACTATAGGGAAATCCGTAGCCTTGAATTTATATTGTATTCGCCCGACGTCTAGACTCTAGACTGTTATAATGGGTTGTTATATAATGTGAAATTAGCCAAAGCAAAAACAAAATTGCCTACGTTACATTATATTCGAAACGGCCGACACGCGCGGCATTTGCCGCGCAAAGACTCGTTTCCTCGTCGCCCTCTCGTATTGTAGTGGGACATGCGCGAGACGTGGTGGTCAGCTTAACTATAATAATGATATAT
Organism: Rhopalosiphum padi; assembly: GCF_020882245.1. NCBI lineage: Eukaryota > Metazoa > Arthropoda > Insecta > Hemiptera > Aphididae > Rhopalosiphum > Rhopalosiphum padi. The sequence continues at coordinate 46,023,338 of NC_083599.1, forward strand.
ATATATATATTATTTTATACTATACAGCAACTGCACTGTTCGTTAACGACTTACTGCAGTCGACCTCGACCCGGTCCGCCTTTCACATGTGTGCGGATCCGTTGGTTTTTCGTACGCCACACCGTCGATTATATATATATATGTATATCATACATACATACATATAAAACATAATAATTTAGTACCCTTCGAACCGGCCAGAAGACTATACGGTTACAACAACGTGACATACCTAAGTCTTTTGTATAAACCATTATACCATATGCATTCCGTGCATATCCGCAGGACACACATGTATATAATTAGGCGACAAGCGGTTGGTGGCCATAGCAATAATATTATCGTACGATACACGGTGTGCTGTTGTTATTATAGGCTCTAGGGTGCGTATTATTCAAATGCGAATTGCATTTGTTTCTGATTAAACGCTGATTTTCCAGCACAAATTTCGGTTCATACATCAAAGCAATTCGAAATTTAACTTTTATTTATCTCATGTGTTTTTTGGAATTTGTTGAGCATTTTTTTATAATATTTTAAGTACAGCTTTTGTATATATTCTACAAAACATGGTTACAATTTGATAAAAAAAAATGTATACATTAAATTATTAACCATCTCACTAAAAATAAATTGTATGTTTGAGGTATATTTTTTAAAATTGTTTTTAAGTGCATAATTGTTTGTGTATTTTTAAATGGTGTATGACGCTTCTTTATACTCTAGTTATAATAATGTACTATACTACTATATGAATTGTGATGGGTTGTTGTAGGGGCAACGTTTTATATTAAAATATTAACAGTTCAGCATATTATATTAGATGAATATATAATTTATTTATTTATTATAATTGCAAATAACGAATGTGCGCGTATTCGACGGATTATATTATAATAATATTATATATTCTGTATAAATTTTATGAATGTGTATCATATACATTTCTGTTAGTATTCTGTTAACCATTCATGTCTGCAGCACATTTGGCCGGTTGGTACCTACAAAACTACAATGAAAACAATTCGTCTATCTGCGGAGAAAATATAGAATAACACATTTATTCGATGATTGATAATAATTTATAAGCTATTACTTATTACACATTTATTCAAGTTTTTGCTAAATTTCCATTTGAACAAGTACTTAAACTATATAAAAATAATTTAAAAAATGTTGGTTAAAGAAAATTTTCAACCTTCCCTGGACGAATAATACCGTAATTTGGTAATTGAGTTGAGCGACTAATAATATAATTATTAATATAGCTATATTATTAAATTATCAATTACATATTGCCAATGTAGGTACGCATATGTATCACTCGATTTCCAAAATGTTATCTGCCAATCGAGTTTGTAATACAAACCCAGATCTCGTAAATAATAATATTTCTAAACGATTATATATGTACCTACTGGCTACCGCGCGTATATATGTTTATATATACTATAATGTCCTATACATATTAATGTAACACGGGAATATCCCGAGTGCGTCCCATTTTTAATTTTTACTTTTTTTATAGCTCGAGTGCGTCCTTGGTCAACAGCTATAGGTACTTACTTAAGATACAGGTTTGACGATCGAATATTGTGGTTAAAATCTACAATTTTAATACTTTATAGTTCTTAATTTTTACAGCAATGATTGTGAAGCACTGGAAACGATGGGTCATGAATAAGAATCACAAAATATTTTTGGAGTGTAAGCCAGTTCACCTCCTCGTGGTCCACCCTGAGTAACTATAAATAAACTGGGACTCACTATAATGCTATGTCAAAAATATGACCTTTTTTGAGACGCACTCGGGTGTTACCTTATTTCGGACGCAATCGGAACATTAAAAATAGGTAATTTCGGGACGCACTCGGGAAACTCCCATGTAATACATCAATAATTTTAAACTTCGATAACAGTATAGGCACTTAAAAATTAAAATACATACGTATTATTTACACAAATATTTCATCTGTTGTTGCAGTACTGTAGTTATTTATAATTGTTATAATATAGCCGCTAAATATATTCAAACCAAAACGACGTCGCCCAAAGAGTTTTTAATGACTAGTAAAATAATCAGTATGAATAGCAGCTGTATTTTTTTCTTATTATTTATTTATTTATTTTTTTGGTAGGTAACGATACTTACTTTTAAATTTGTGTTAAAAAATGCACTGTGCGTTTGACGATTTATCGTGAGCTATAAATTGACTTTGAAATTGAATGGGTACCTGTAGCCTATCTGTGATAAAGGAGGAGAGTAGTACCTATTATATTATATTCTCTGTGCCTGCAGTCGTTGATTAGTGACATTTTAAGCTGAAGTTTTCTTTTGAGGATTTCTTTACACTCGTCCGCACTTATTGGAACGCATACGTCCGGCTCACCCGCCCAGGTGTCCGGCCTTTCAATTCAGCGGATAAAAAACAGATTGTTAATTTTTTGGCAGTACCAATTCTACAGACTATGCATAATGTCAGATGCACATCCGTCCAGATGGTCATCCACGTTACAATGCACTGATAAAATCGATTGTTGCCTCTTTAAATATTGAGTCTATATAGGTACTCGGAAATACGCATCACTAATATTCCAACTAAATCAAATGTTCGCTTGAAATAATATAATATAAAACATTTTTTGTGTCCATCATACAAATCAAATACATAATCATATCGGATTCAAAATCAATTCTTCGGGCATAAAAATCAAATTTCTATTAACGCGTCGTAGTAGATTATCCTGTGATATATTCAAATTAAAATATGTAAATAAATTATGTAAAAATAATAATTTTGAATCATATATTAAAATCTTAATAATGCGTTATTATGATGTCATCGCCATAGTCAAATATCACCGATTAGGCGTATATTCAGTTTATTTACTCGTGTTCTATACCAGTCTTATTAAATCTTTCGATTTATTCGTTTTGCTTTAAATTTATAAATAATTTGAAAGATATAACATCAAATATTAGCCCTGTAATGTAAATAAATTGTGTATACACAAAATCGTAATATTGTATTATCTTATGAATAAGTTACATATATAATACTACACGAAAAGTAAACACGAGTTGCTATGTTCGCAAAGTATTAGTCTGATCTTATTTAACATTGTTATATACAATATCAATAAGAAATCGAGAAAATTCGTAGTGATACGAAAGTTGTGACTACAACACAAACGTCAAAAAATGGGCTGCCTCTTCGGTAGCAAAGGCGAGAAAACACATATTCATGTGATGTGTTCGATTTTTCATATTATAACTATTTAAAAGACGTGGTGACTGACTGTTATTTTTTCTATCTGTTTCATATCACCTTACCCAATTGGTATATTATCCAAAATGTTAACCTAAAGTTATAAAAATTACCGATATCGACATGGGTAGTAAGAGTGTACAACAAAATATCTATACGACGTGTACCAAAAAAGGAAGCAGTAATTATTTCTTTTGGATTTTTTGAAATTTTAGTAATTTTATTTGGTTTTTAGAACACGCGTAAGCATACATGGGGAATTAGGTATAGATGTTTTATAAATCATTTATAAGTATTATATCATTTATTGTTAATTTTAAAATTATGAAATGTGTTATAATACCTAATAAGTTATTTTAACGTAAAATTCATTTAAAAAAAAGCAGTATTTTAGCTAGTTTTATTATTACCATAGATTTATATAATAGAATCTAGTTTAATTGATAGATAAGAGATTAATTTATTATCAAAAAAGTTCGATAAACTTCAATTATTATTTGTGAGATCTGAGGTAGTACTATGGTACAGCGATGAAATTATAACTTATATTGACCAAAATAATAATAAATTTACTTACAATTTCTTATTATAACTATTAACTATAGAGAACTATATATGTGTGAACAATGCATGCACGCACGCCAGGTGTTGTTAAAGCAGACTACCTTTTGGAGGCCCACTGATGTGATTCAAAACCATTATCTACTTAAATAGAATAATAGGACCCGACATGCTAATTCAGAATAAATTATAATGTACAATGATTTTTACCTTCTTATAGTGTAAATCACGATAATCATATGTTGTTAACCAAAATGTTAAGATAACTAATGGCCGAATCTGTCATGGCATATAATATTATATAAGTTGATACAAATGGTACAATCATAAAAAAAAAATACAACATATAAACATTATAAATATAAATAAAAATAATATATTTATATAAAACGACCTATAGATAATAGATATAATAATGTTTACAACTACAGTTTAAGTCAAGTCGTCGACCGTATTATACCTGTAGTAATACGCATCATTTTCAAAATATTTATACTAAATTAAAGTTTTTTATATACCGATCTTATTTATTTTCTAAGATTCTACATAGATAATATTTAAAAAATATATTTCAAAAAACACTTACTTCGACACAGTAATAGGCACAAAGTGTATTCGAAAAACGATTCCTATATAATGGGATTATTGGTTACCTAAAACAATTAGTCAAAATTAATTTTTAAGCCTGTGCAGCTCACTTGCATTAATTATTTCTGTGTTCATTTGTGGGGTTTTTTTGGTGATTTTATCTTGATTATTGAGAGAGTAAAAACTCACAATAAAAAAAAAAATCTACAATCCTAGAGGTGCTACTGTACGGTTTACGTCTTATGAATTACAAATATATAAGAAGCATACGAACTTCTTTAAATGAGTAAACTCAAAATACTTAAACGGTGATAATGTTCCTTGTGCAGGTGAATAATTTAAAAATATAAATGAAAACAACAATTTTTAAAGATGTTTAGCATTATTACTGCAGCTAGTGCAACTTCCTCTCACCCCTCGAGCAAATTCCGGCCGAGCACCTGCGCGTGTTGTCTAATTACATATCTGTATAAAATATAGCCTGTAAAGTGTATGTATATGAAGTTATACTTAGTAGTTTTTTACTATTATAGTTCTCCTGTTAAACTGTCTATTCAAGAGTGTTTTTAGCCAGGTCTAATGTTTTTCAAAAAATATACGAAAATCAATACATTGAGGTACCTACGTCGCAACTGTTGATGTATCATACTGCATGGCCTGATGGATGTATTCTGATGAGTGATGGTGCATAATTTTAGTTTTTTAGTTATTAGTGCCAAAATATTTGCGGGCCATTTTTAAACCCAATATTATAATTTTATAGTTATAGCACATAATATAGCAATATAATTGTATAATATAAAGTATAAAGTAGTACTTTAGAAATAGGTAAGTAGAAATTAAGAAATTAAAATATAAACTATAGGAAGAGACTTTTTTGATTTATGAAATTGTTATGAAAAATTATTAATTTTAGTGATTTCTCATTCCTTTATTCATTATGATTTAACGGTTAGAGAACTTTATAGTTTATGTTCCATAAGTTTTCGTTGTAATTTATACTTGTACTAACAACAGTCAACAATATCGTGTTATTGTAAAAATAATAATTTTGTTATTAATATAGCCTAAGCACATCAAAAACGTATTTGAAAAGTAAAAAAAAAAATCAAAATTCAAAATACGAAATACTAATTTAATTAAAGAATGAATTTTATAAAATAAGTAGATGTACATTCAAAGCGCAACCCTACCTCCCCACAAGAAAAAAATTACATACCTAAATATCTGAAACAGAGCTGCGCGAAAGTCTAGCAAAAAGATGTTATTACATTTCAACAATTTTAGGAAAACAGGTATTTAATATAATATTCAAAAAGTTAATATAGTGGTAAAATCGTATAATATACAGTATCAAAGTACTTGGCCGTCGTGCAACAAGCTATGCGTGTTAAACTTTGGAGGAAAGTTCAAGCCCTTATAACTATTTTCGGTTTAATATTTAACATCGGGGCAAAGCAACGCATAACTCCACACAAATAATAATATCATAATACTGTGTGTACACGGCTAACGTTATTATATATTGCGCGTTTATTATACAAAAATACCTATAAACATTACTTTATTACAAACGTGTATCTATATAAATATACTTACCTTATAATAATATATGAAGAAGTTTTTTATCTGGAATTTTAAAAATCATTATAATATTTATAGACCATATAGAAAACTAAAAACCAAACAAATATAATATTAGATATGCAATTTATATGGAGTGGACGGTATTTAGGGGGGGGGGGAGAGAAAAAAGAATACTGGTCACCAATGTTTCTAGAATACTATCGTATTTTGATGTATACAAATTTTACAACAGTTTTGGTTTAATAAACTATGTCGACGTAGTATGAAATATGATGTCAAGTGGATGATCATACGATTATTTTCACTGCACAAATGCGTTGTAGCTATAAGAAATATAAACTTTAAACCCGATATATTTACTTGGTCTATAAGATAAAATTTTTATAGTGTATAAAAGACGTGTAATACGACCCAAAATATATTTTCATTCTCAAATCTTACAACTATAGTTATTTTCGTTAAACATTTACGATAACAGTCAAAATGTATAGAACGATATCGATCATTAAAGATTTTATTTGAAAAAAAGTCTTACATTTGTGAGCTTGAAACTTAGTCATCGCTATGTTAGTGCTTCTATACTATATTATACTCTCTATCTATCTATCTTATTCGCTTAGATGACCGTAGTACTTCCTTATACTTACTTTTAAATTTGTTTTTCTATTGCTATTACACTATACCTATAGAGTAGATTATAATTTAGGTACATTGATTTTGAATCGTGTAGTCGTCTAAGCTATATGAGTACGTAGTACGTGTAATAACCAAAATAAAATTCAATTCAAAACATAGTTAAAAAAAACTACATATTATATATTGCATATTTAAAATGAGTTTACATTATATTTACACCTTCCTTGAAATAATTTCGGCGAGATTAAGTTGTGTGAAAAGCGATATAATAATGAATGATGATGATCTATATCATTAATATACTCTCCACGGGATCTCCACTAATTATACGCACATAATAATTATACACAAAGAAAATAAATCATAGTGTGTGTATTATTATTATTATTATTATTTGTACATGTACAGGCGTATAAGTATAACATAATATTATATATATATATATATATATATATATAATTAATATGAATTCCGCAATTTCATCGGAAAATGCCGCATGTCGTATCGTGGAATGTCCGTTTCGCGTCTGTCGTCTATTATATATTATTTATACAATATGTGTGTATACTGTATATAGTCTATACATACACATGCACATAAATATACGCAGTTTGTATAGCATTAATATTAACAACGTCTTTGGGCATTGCAGTGTAGACACACTATAACTTATAAGTAAACCCCGTAAGACTACATTATAATATATATATATTATTGCACACATTCGTTAATCGTAAATATAATTTAACACTTTAATAATATATAATATGAATTACAGTAATGTTATTTTTTAAATTTTGATAATTTTTCACATTTAAGCATATATAGTAGATATACCCATGTTATTGGTGGAAACAAATTATAAATATCGAAATAATTTAAATTTTTATCAGACTACTAAAACCATAATATTGTGACATAAGGCATCATCCACATCCTAAGTATAATTTTATTAGTTATTAATGTGTTTTTAAATTAAAAATTCAGTGGAACCTCGATAAATCGAAATTCAAGAGAAATTTTATTCAACTTATCGAAGTTTTCGACTTACTAAGTTTTTTGAGTTATCAAGGTTTTAAGAAAAAGTTATTTTGACTTAAAGAGTGTTTGAAAATGTATATAGGTATATTATAGTTTTTAGTTGTTATATATGTATATAGTTATAGTATATACATATAATTACAGACTATACAGTGTGTAGTATTATTATTGTTATTATTTTAAAATTATTACTAAAAAACTATGATAAAAATTTGATTAAATAATTAATAATTTTTATATTCAATACCATAGTACGCGTGTAACCGATCAATCGCAATTGACAATGACGAAAGTAGTGAAAATAAACTATTAAATGAAAAATACAATAATATAATAAACACAATAAACGCAATTAGGTTATTAAATTATCGAAACGCACAAGATTAGACAATAAGTCTAATATTATTACAAAAAAATATCGGTCATTTATGTCTGAATCCATAATGTTCAAGTTATCTATAGTTTTCTTTCGAGTAATCGAAGTTTTCGCAAGGGAATGGTATTTATTTCGACTTATCAAGATTTTTGACTTATCGATGTTTCGCTATATATAACATATTTTCCATGATTATTAATTCAAATGTAAATAACAATATATCATACTATTTAACTTAAATTAACTTCTATAAATTAAAATACAGGAATAGGTATATGACGTTTAATTTTTTTTTTTGCAACTATATTCTTATACCTATTAATTATACTTATTATTAATGTTTAAAAGTTTATGTTATGAGCTATTTTTAGGTTTTAAGTGTGTTATAATATGGTTACCCCAACATTGTTTAGTATGCACATACTAGTCATACTACACACATATGTCATGTAGTGTGGCGTCACATTTTAACGTATCTTATAGTGGTTTAATATATCGATCTCAAATTCGGCACATCATATATACATCAAAAATGATATTGCGTACCGACGTATAGTACGGCGGCGTCTAGAAAAGACTGTCTCGTGTACACTGCGCAGTTATAGGTATTTTAGTGCACGTGTGTATTCGTATATACGTCTGTATGCAAGCTATGCCGACTAGGACGCGTGCGGCTAGAAGATGACGACTTCGGTCCGTTCGCGTTAGAGAAGAGGCGAATGCGCAGCGGCGGCGGCGGCGGCGGTGGCTGTCATTACCGGAGATATAACGGTAAACCAACGGCGGCGGCAGCGACGAATCTCCGCATCGGCCGGCAGTGGATGGGTGGGCGGGCGGGCGAGTAGGTAGGTAGGTTAGATAGGTAGGTAGGTAGGTAGGTAGGTTAGGTAGGTAGTGAGTACGTGCGCGCGGCGTTGTGCGTTGTGTCCGGGCGTTGAACTCTCCCGCTGCCGAAGACAAGAGTCAACACTCCGGCGTACAACCGATCTCCCCCAAGTGCCTCCCGTGTATATAAATATATAAATATATATATATAATATGTACGAACGCTCGCCTCGCACACGCTCTTCTCGTCCTAACTCTTCGTCGTCATTATGTTATGATAATAATAATTATATTATAAAAAATTATAATAATATTAGGTAGGTACGTGATATTATAATATTATATTATGTAACCGCTATACCAATATCTAATAATATATCGAGCTCGCGGCCACGGCGGAATGTCAAGTCGTTGGCCGCAGCAGATTTACGATACGCACAGCAGCTAAAGCTGTCGCCAAGAACGTTGGATTTAAACGCGAAAAAAATTGTTAGGGGCACACGACAATTTACAGGACACAGCAAAAAACCAAGATTTCCTCATGCAGTAGGCGCTAGCTATTATATGTATAATATATATACGTCAAAACGATCTATCCGGGCCTGCCTATATTATTTATGTTATATGATGTGTATATGACACGACATATTTACTGAAAAATACAGGAAGTTGCATTAACGTACATAAACATATACTTATTAAATGTATTTTTAAAGTATACAGGTATACTTCCAATAGGTATAGGTATTTAAATACAAATATAAATACGGCAAAAGAATTAATTATTATATTTAACTGTCAGCAAGAGCTATTCGAGACCGTTTTATTATTTGTCTTGCATAAAAGTAAGTTTTTTTTATGTATGAACATAATTCTACTGTGATTTAATATTTTTTTTAAATTGAGTGGTGAAAAATTCATCAGATTAAACCATACAGAAAGTATCGTGAAGTAATATATCCATATATTTGAGATTTTTTTGTTGGTTATTTGTATTTTTCCTCATAAGTAAAGTTACAAAATAAATGCTTAAATATTTTAAATAAATTTTGATATTGAAACAAAATACTTATCTTGTTGTGTTGCGAATAGATAACTAAAATTATACGTAGAATTTTGAGTATTAATAATACGGATTTATGAAATAAATAAGGTTAAAGTGACATACTTTTAAGTTTTATATTAAATATTAAGATCTTAAAATACAAAAACATCTAACTATTTTAAGACTTAAAAACCTGAAAATTAGAAAAATAATTTAAAAAAAATAAAAACGAAAATGAAAAATCTATTACCGTTTTTTTTTTTTTTTTTTTTTTATTAAAAGAAACTTTGTAAACAATTAGCTTCGACAATTATGATTATAAATATTACATAGAAAACAATATTAACAACAAAAATAATATTACAAATAAATTAAATTTTTAAACCAGTCTGGTTGATGAAGGATATAAGTGAGGTAATAATTGGTACATTTGGTGAAGAGAGAATGGATTGAGTGTCGAGTTTGACATTAAAGGAGTGGATTAGGGTGAAGAGGGTATTGCGTTGGGGAACCAGAGAGGGACAGTGAAAAAGTATATGTGAGATATCGCAAATCATGGGATCGTGAACGTGGAACATACATAAAGGAGAGTCATTGAGAGAAAGTTTATAAGAGTGAGAAGGTAGTAAGGTGTGTCCAAATCTTAGACGTGAAAAAGAGGTAATTATTTTACGATTTAATTTGAGGTTGTGGAACCAAGGGTGAGAGGGGATAGATGGTGAGATATTTTTGTACCAAGAGGCATAATTGGGGGCTAGTCCGTTCCATTGGTTGCGCCATAAATTATAAATATGGTATTTTAATAAGGGACAAAAATCGGTCCAGGGAATTAGAGTAGGAGAAGGACAGCAGAACGAGGAGGTAGATTTTGCAATGGAGTCCGCTATTTCATTTCCTTTTATACCAGAATGGATCTATTACCGTTAATGGAGTATAATTTGTTTAAATTTAACCCACGAAAAAGCAACAAAACTAAAATTATACAAAATTATGAATTTTACCATTATTAATTAATTTTTTGGTAGTTTTTCCTTTAGTGTTTGTATAATAAGTCCAAAATTTGTATGATTCTCAAAAGTATGAGCTTTATACAATTTATTACTAAATAAGATGATGTAGATATAAATAAATTTCAATATCGTCGTATACATGTACAAAATTAGTTAAAATCTTGTAATACAAAATGTTTTTTTAAAAAGATGAATATTATTCATAAGATAGGAATATTTTACTGGGAGTGATTTAAATTCAATTTCTCTATAGGGCATAGGCTCTAGAGTCTAGATAATGAAATTGGTGTTATTTAAGATAACCATTAGATAATTGGCACAAATTTTCTAAATTTTAAGTTTATTGAAATGTCTCAACATGTTTAGCTAATACAATGTATTATAAAATATCCATCAATTGCTATTTGTTATCATGTACATTGTACGTGATTATTATACTCATCGTCATCGTCCAATCATTTATATATTCGTAAAATCATATAATATTAAGTTTACTACCGTAATCGAATAACCTACGTAATGATGAAAAATCTCAATAATCTGTGATAAATATTTTTAGACAAAATACCCAAAATTGTAAATTATAGTAGTTTTTGTATAAAAATTTATTTTTATTCTTCAACATTTTTATATCTAATTTCATTAAACAATCATGTCTGTGTATTGTTGAAGTTTTTGAATTGAAATTGATACTGAACTTTTGATCAAATTGTCACGCTTATTGTAACGAATTTAAAATTTATTTTTTGAAGAGGGATTCAACTAAAACGTTTTCAGAAAACGAGTCAACGGAAATTTGAAATGATAATAAATAATAATATTAAAAATAATATATTATATGACTCGTGGTTTTTAGCATCCAAACATGGAGTCATTTTTCGTCTGGTCTAATCCGGTTCTGGTAGATTTTCAAAAAGAAATTATTATACTCACGTGATGAAAATTCTGATAAATATAAGCGATTTCAAATACAAATTATATTTATATACACGTTTAGTCGTCGCTATATAGTTGCTGCATAACATAGTAAATTATGCTTGTCGATTGTTTCAATATAACGATGATATACGTATATGTATTAAAATAATAATGACTTATTGTCTAAACAGCCGTATTGATATATCATTCGTAATTAAAATTCGTTAGGATAAATAATCATAGTTGATTTTATAGTTTCTAATTAACAAATACGTCATAATTTTAAAATCCTGTCCTTTATTTTTTTGTCTTTAATCCGAATTCGTGTTCAATAAACATTATGATTGCCAGGAAGATAGTGACTGCACTTAGACTAGTTGACTATATTCTGCGTTGTTTAATATTATACTTATTGTTATCAAAAATAAAGTCAATTGCCAAAATCCTTGGATTTTTAAACTTAGGTTATATATATATATATATATTATGCACAATACGATCTTGGACTTAAAGTTTATACCTTGACGTTTATTCATTATTTTGGTAGCACCTGTATAGGTATATTTATATAATATATTTAGATAGTAAGTGATAAAATAAAAGAATGTGTTCAGCTAATTGATACCAATACAAACAATACTTACCAGAAATAAAGTTTTGCGTCTGAGAACCAGTTGATGTTCACAACTGCCATTTTTGACATTGCCAACTGAAACGTGTTATTGTACACGTGTCTCGTTAAAAAAAGCAATTACAGATACATTTTGCGGAAAAAATAAGAAAAAAACATAATTGTATGCTTTACTTAATTGATGTTACATTCACTGCGGTGGAACAACTGGAATTTTAACTGATAGAATTTCCACGTAGGTACACGTATAATATGCTGTGCGATTTAAACGAAAAATAATTTAATGAACACTACATACAAATATAATTGCATTTTTGTTTAAAATAGTCTTGTAAATTTATAAATATTCTGATATTAATGTGCACGGGTAAGTAAAAAACCATTTATTATGTTATTTTAAACAATTTTCTTTATGAAATTTTAAAATTTTTTCCTTTCCTTAATTATTACATTATATTTTATTAATAATAATTATTTCAACACTGAAGTATAATACGCATGCACATAGTGTTAAATTATAGAGCTTACCTATATACCTAAAATTAAAAAATGTTTTAATACATTTTTATGTTTATTATATTTTATTGAGTGAAAAATAAAATCAAAGTGGCATATAAACAATTAACATACATAATATACATATTTAGATATATATTTTGTACTTTTTGTAGGCGTGTGACAAACCACTAATTTTTGGTGGATATGATTTAAAAAAAAACATTTAATTAAGACAATGACAATCGACAAATCATTGCGATGATAAGCGGAACTCTCACAATTTGTGAGTGATCAATCAAGTATTATTATAGTGTACGTTCCACGAAAACAATAAAACGCACGATGAAAGATTAGTATACTCATGTATACTATAATACAAAATAAGATATGAAAAAAATGAATAAATCAGTTAATGCGATTGACCAATAAAAAAAAATTACTAGGCATCTCACCATTCTCATCTCATAATAATTATGAACATTCGGCTTATGCATGTTTATAATTATAAGTTTATTTTATTAATGTATTCGCGTTAATGTTTTTAATCATTCACGAAAACCATAATATTATATAGTATATTATAATGTGCCGATAATTCGATTCCAGGTATAGAGACAATAAGCTATTACAATATAATATTTTTAAATTATATAAACGTAGGTGTTTACATTTTCTAACCTCTACTGCTGGTATAATACGTCACATTATTACACAGGGTGATTCCCCAACCATGCTTATCTCTATTTTTTAATTTATTAATTAATTTTGTCAAATTATGTAGATATATTGTTTTTTGAAAATGTCAATGTACCTAATTTAAAATTTGAATGAGTGGTTTTGTAATTATTTAAATGTTTATATCAAGGATAAAAGTCCTTAAAAACAATTGTTCGCTTAATAATTTACAGTAGAAAAGGAGAGTCGTCATTTAAAGGTGTATCGCCACAGTGTACCTATAAGTATAAAACAAACGATTTTAAAAATTTTAAAATCTAGTCTTTAAGTGAATTTGAAAAATCCAAGAATCAGAATTTAAATAAATTTATTGTTAAAAAGAAAAAACGAGAATGACTATGCTTGGTGCAAATGTCCTGCATGTATATCTACAACCGGACGTTGACAGGTCTCGCAGATCCTATTATATTGTAATTATTTTTTACGGTCTACCAAAATGTCATTAAGGAACACTGCGCGCGAATACGAATTAAAATCCAATTGGACGTTTACCACGACAACGGTGACAGTAATAAAAAATAATAATAATCAATACACGCCGGACACGCCATTTTTCACCATTCATCCGGCAAGTATAGGTACCTATATATTAAACATAACGGAACAAAATAGTATATAATATAATAATTATATTATATACAATAATAATATGTACGTCCGTTGTCCAATAGTTCGTTTTTCTTTGCACAAATAAACTATTCAATAACACGCCGTACTAAATACGACGTGTCCGTTATCGTTAACTAGTGTTTAAGTACGTATATATATATATAATATACAGATAAGGTTGTACTTATTTTTGCGAATTACACTTGGAACAGAAAAAAGTAATATTTGAATTGAACTCGTTCCGATCATTACATAATAATAAGTCTATTTATTATAACGATTATTAGTGGACTGTTGGAAGAATAATTTGTGTTTTTAATATCTATAGTTTAATGTTTTTACTGTAATAATTACACAGGCATTTATAGCTACAATTTAAAAAAAAGTTATTTTTTAAAATGAATAAACAATTATATATAATAAAAAAAAAATCGGTTTTCAAAATGAATATAAACTTCTAATTAAAATATTACATGGTGTGATAGCAATGCCCTTCCACCCTAAATTTTCAACAAAAAAAAAGCTGGTGAAAATTATTATAATATTGAAGGTACGTTAACTTTAATTGCAATAGGTTAATAACAAAATCGAAAAAGAAAAACTTTATATTATTTTTGTTACCTATCATCATTATTCTGATGTCAACCAACTTTAACATAAACCCTGATATTCTATATATTGATATTTGATGCCCCACCTATATTGTCAATAATCGGAGGCGTAACCCACCTGTACGGTATTAGGCATAATATATGGAGCATTCGACGGGTTATGCTGAAATGATTAATGACCGAAAGCAACAAAAAAGGGGCGGTTCTATATTCCTCTTAAAATGAGGATGGACATTCGGGTGAACGTTTCCTGTACATTTTACTGCAATAAAATCAAATCAACAAATTATTGTACATAATTATTATATTGTAAACTTGCAATAATTACTATTTTATATTATTGTGCACTAATGACACACACATATATTATTATTATTATTATTTTTTTTTTAGTGGAAAACTGCGAATCGTGGTGGAGCAGTTAGTAGTCATTCTGCAATGGTGTAAAACGTGCAATCGCGTCATTTAGAGACAACGACCTGTTCGTCCAAATCATATTCAGCCGGTCGAGATGAGTGGCGATTGTACGGGGTACGCATGGCCTCGCGGAAGGCTAGATTGCTCCGTCGTTCACGCATCAACGTATTATTGCACAGTCATCGACGAATTTTTTTTTTTTTTTAAGAAACTGTTGTCCTCTATTCTTCATAGATACTGAATCAGTTAAAAAAAAAATAATAAAAACACACGAACAGTACGATTCCGTACAGGTTAATTATTTTTTTCAATGATATATTCGCGCATTCAACAATAATGACGTGATGCCACTCTGAACGACTTTGATGTGTGCAATACAACGATAATAAACATTAAACATAGTAAATGTATTTAAAGCAAAACAATTTAGTCCTTGCCCTCACAGTCGTGATTGTAGTAACGGTCTATTATAATACTTATTATATCCTTACAAGTACCTAGGTATATGATATTCCAAAACCCGGTTCGGGATTAATCATAAAAGAACATCATAATATATTATAATCGTGTACGATACAAAAAACTATGTGTGTACACATCCATATAAAACGAATTAAAATTTACCTGCAAAGGTTGCTTGTAACTTCGTTCCCCGAAACAAAAGTTCTACTACACATATATAGGTATGTACGACGTGCGTGACGACTTTTTTTTATACGCGCACATATTCGTGCATTGGTCGCCGACTTGCTAATACTTAGACGCATTAAATATTTATTACTTGTGTCTGTACGTTCGCGAATAAAAAAATATAATAATAATAATAATAATAATCTAACAAACACTCAACACCAGATCTCAGATAAAGCTACGCGGTCCCCCGCAAACGGTAAATCGAGTAATACATGTTATATTATTAATATTCTCGATACATCGTTATTATTATAATAATCATCTCATTGACGTAGGAGAGTATTATCGATTTGTCAAAAATGGACCGAGACGCGTTATCGCATACTATATACAACATTAATAATAATAATATAAATTATATGATGTGTGTATTCACCGTAAACGGCCACGTATAATAACACTACCGCCATCGCATTACAATATTACTACACATTATAACATCATATTATTATTATCGCGATGAAAAAATTAAAATAAAATAATCGTCAAATTATCCGTATCGTGTCGATGATGATATCAGGACTAGAGCTACTATACTATGATCGAATGGGTAAATATTTAAGACATAATAAACAAAAATTTTTCTGCTCAGAAATGTCTAAATAAAATATTTAAATTATTAATTTATTCCTAATAAGCTTGAACTAATTTTATTTATTTATTTTCCAAATTAATTGGAATGAATTAAATCGTTTAAATCTATTCTTTAGCTAGATAAGTTTAATTGTTTATAAAAAAATAATTTTTTATCTAGTTAACGCCCAACGTTTACATTTAAAAAAATAGTATATTATTGAGTATGACAAACAATAAAGATGTAATCTTTAAAATATTGATGATTAAATTTTGAAATTCCAATTTTTTAAATGTCGGACAAATTTACCGATTGCCGATTGTCAACCCACAGACAACTCCTTTCGATTGGTCCCTGTAAATACATGATTTGTTTATAAAATGTTGTATACTCCTTATATTATTATTATTATATAACATATTATCCTTTCGGCTCTCGCGCCACTGCACGTGTCGTATAGGGTAGTACGTGGTACATGTTTTATCGGTGTGTGGGACGTAGTCGAATAACGAAAAAAGTTGTAATAATTAGTTTTCGTGGCAATTCATGTCAGTCGTCTCATACGCAAACAATGCGAATCATAATTATTTTTAATAATTGGAAACGCGTATAACTCCGTGTAATATACATTATTATGATATAATATGCCGTTCGTACAGGTGCAGGGATGATTCATATTATTACCTGTTATATTATAGTTATTCGTTTATTACAACCCATAATATAATATTATGTAATTCAAAGTTTCACTAGACAATAACGGCGGGGGCGTGGAAATTAACACAAAACGTTCAAAGGCACATTATTATTACCACTTTTACTATAAACCTACATTAAAATAATCCATATGCATATATTATGGACGTACACAAACGAGCGTTTTATTATTATTGCGATACGTTGCGTAACGTAACCACCCTCCACACAACCGTGGTTATGATTTGATTTGGGTATTCTATTGTATGGTGGTACACCGGATGGTACTGCGGGTGTCTCATCTTTCTTCAAAATACCTACTGCCGCATCATACCGCAGTACTCGTTGGCTAAGCTCAAAATATTTTTCAATTTCATCTTGTCTAGAAAATTATTTTTAAATTTTTCTTTCTGAACAATAAATGTTTAGTCCAGGGTTGCGTAAACATAGACCCGTTTTCCTGTTGTGACGTTTTTCGGATTTTTTCTATTATTAAAAAAAGCACTAAGACTTTAAACTACCAAAAAGATTAAATTTGCAATCAGAGATAATGTTCTCGAATCTGAAAATTGGATCAAATTAACTGCCCAAAACGTGATGACAAATACAGAATAAAATAATTTACATAAACACGCGTCATCGTAAAAACAATAGATACATGCCTCGCTTCGTTCGGAACATAAAATACATTTAATGTCACTCATCTGCAGATCACTCCCTCTCACTCTTTCTCACTATCTCTCTTTCTCTCTCCTTCTCTCCTTTTATAGTAGTAGCTAGTATATACATGTGTATATGCGAGTGCACTTCTAGTTTCTACACGGTTAGTCACAGTACACGGTTCAGTAATTAAATACAAAATGTCAAGTTCGTCTTACAATAATATTATATAACGGTACATGCAGTTTAAAACCGCGAACGGACGAAAAACGTTGTAACAACATAACTCCACGGGGCGTTATTATTTTCCTTTTATATCTGTTTCACCAGTAGTTGTCATGATAAAAAAAAAAGATACTGCTCCATATTAAATATTACATTTTCTGCGGAAACCCTGTAGTATATAATATGTACTGACATTTTCGATAATGTAAAGGTACATAAGAAAAACTTATAATTAATAAAATGATGGATGTAATATTACGTTTTTATTTTTTTACTCCGATATTGAAGAATTTTTCTTAAATAACTTTCATCTTCTCGATTATGATTCTGCAATAATAATTTATCTTTTACACTGTATAAGATGATTATTTTAACAATTAACGCTCCTCATTATTATAATATAGTTGATTATATAAGGTAGCGGTTTTACGAAAATCATTTTTTTTTTCATACCTAAAATGAATTAATTGCAAAACATTTTTGATAAAAAATTAATTTTTACTACTATCATTTTTAAATTGCTCAATTTTGACATATCTAATTTCATATTCTGAAGAAGAATATTTTTTTGAAAACTTGTATGCACAAAACCGATTGGGGAATTGACATTTATATCGCAAATATTGACAAATAAGTTGAAATAACTATAAATTATTTAAAGTTACTACGATTTTTATTCTCAACTACGAACAATATTTATCACTATAATTATTACTCACGGTTAAACTGTTTAATTAAAAATATTTTAAAATATATATAACGACTTTTCGATGTGTAAAACGATATTGTTATTGGATAATAATATTGTTTCCGAGCATGTTAATGTAGCTACTTGTGTATCATAATAATCTATAGTACAACTATTATTATAGTATCCGACTAAATACGCTGTCAAAGTACAGAATAGAGTATATGTATTCAGTGTAATTGCACGTATAAGTAGGTATCTATATAATATATATATATATATCTAATAATATAAGTACTAAATAGGTATAATAATGGTATACTGATACCAATGCATTATATATATATTATAGGTATTTATATTAATAATACCATACTGTAATGACAAACTTAAAGTTAATCGGTTGGGGAAAAAAAATAAGAAACAATTAACTCGCACGACAGAGGAGGTTCATGCGTGCTAAATATCATATTATTATATATACTTAGCCGTAATTATTACATCGGCGTCGTGGTGCGGTTGTCGGAGAAAAAAAAATATATCTCATTTATGATCAATCAAATATCGCGTTCAATATACTTAATATTATTATATGATGGAATTAATATATATAATATAATATGTTATGTATACACTAATATAAGTTATATAGTTATATACGCATGAACGGAAACACGTGTGATGAATTTTTTCTCAATTATACAACGTCACGTGTTTGCCCGACCGTTTTATTGCGGGTATGTATATAATATGCTCTTATTGTACATCGACTATACAACATATTTACACCCGACGTGTAAATATATAATAATACTCGAAAAACGCGACGCCAACGTTTCCATTATTCCGTATAACATGGGTTTAGTTGAAATTTTTGTTTTGAAAAAATACCTCGGCCTTAGGTCATGTTTACGATCCGAATTTCAGCCAATTTCGATTATTTTGTTCCGCACCCGCGGGCAAATCTATAATGTTATACAGAACGATTCACTCAGAACATGCACATCCCACGTTTTCATTAATAAAGCAATATTATTCAAAATTTGATTTTTGGAATTTTAAAATATACTTGGACCATATTTTCAGGTGCTCGAGATTTTTCGTACCATTTAAAGATTATCCTGTGGCGATACAAACTTCTGTTCTGTAATTGAAAACCACTCTTTATTACTTTAAACTATTCAGCAGATGATTTTCCTCATATGATGGCCAATTTATCTAAATCAAAATTTAAACGAGTTGTTTCCGAGTTATCGAACATCTGTACCTATTAAGGATAATAGGTATGCTTTTAAACGCATCACGGCAAAAATAGTATTAAATATTTATTTGTTTATATTCACAAAATAATTTAGATAAGAAATTCAATAAAAATAAGTATTTTTTCTTTATAATTAATTTACAAATAATTAAATATAATAAGCTATTAGAATTACATATACAACTTGCAGTAATTAGTAATTGTTTCAATTATAACTCATCATAACACGGCTAAGCAAATATTTAATTGATTTCTATTAATTTTATGTTTAGCTATTTGCCTATTTACAACGGTTATATTCTTAGTATACATAAAGTTTAATGAGTCGAAATGAATAAAAATTTTACAAAAAAAACATGATTTGTTAAATAATTTAAAATAAACAGGGGTGGTTTTTTTTTTGAAAAACAAAAGCTTGTATTGTAATTTCTTAAATGATACAATAAAGTCTAAAACATCCGAAAATGTGGTATTTAAGTATTATATTAAAAAATTCTAAAATCAGATTACAAAAACCTGTATTATTAATGAAAAAAGGCAGTGAGCGTGCTCGGTATTCACTCTGTATATTGTGGCGCCAGAACAGTAATCTATATGTACCTATATATATTATAATAAAATATACTCTGGCGCCTAAATTGTTTTTTCTGATCCTGAGTGAAGCGATGAACGTATTTGATTTTATAACGATAATATTGTCTGCTAAAACGTTTTGGAGAAGAAACAAAATAATATTTTTTTTTGATATTTTGTACCGAGAATAATTCCTGTTAGAAAATTTAATCTATAGTTGGTACTTTAAGGGTTAAATTTAAGATTCCTAACACTTCTCGAATAATTGAAAAAACAGTAATATTTACGCAACTTAAACTATTTTTTTACAATATAGTTATTTTATTTTATTTTTGTTTGAAAGAGAATAACTGTTGAGACTTGAAATAATATATAATATATGCGTCGATTAAACATAATACAAATTTTAAAATATCTAAACAATTTTTATCTATTCTATTTGCAGACATTTAAAATTTTAAGAATTTTTTTCAACTTATGTTGATACTATTTATTCTCAATCAAAAAGCTTATAGAGTTATAAGCGTAATACAAAGATTCCTTTGTATTAAACTGTAGAAACTTAAAAATTATTTTATCAAATATTTATACTATTTATAGTTTATACTCGTTATAAGCTTTTTATAATATTATACTTTTACTATTCATACTATTCTACATTACATATTTACATGGGTATTAGCATATTACTATTATTATACAAATTAAATTACAAAATGGTGCAACCATATTTTAAGTGTCGTTAACGATGGAATTTCCTAAAAAATCATTAGGTTAAACGAAAGAATATAAATTTAATATATCACATATATTATATAATGTCATATTGTTGTTATTATTATTTTATCTATGTATGTTGTGTTTTATTATATTTTGTTTTTCTTCTCTGCAATGATCTAGTATAACTGAATTTCTCGCATTGCGCTCATATATGTTATTGCGTATACAGTGCACGATTTTATTAAGACGTAAGCCCACGCTAAATTGTAAATGTCGTAAATCCGTCTGCTCGTCGTTTGCTTCGATTATAAAATATAATATTAATATTAAATATTAATACAACGATGTTCTTATATTATTAAGTTCCGCGCCGACGTCAACCGTTATCGGACATTGTGGCCGCGGCAAATTGTATGGTTCCAAATAATATAGTATATATAAAAAAGAACCATGCGGAAAACGTGATGATAATAAATAATAATATAATCGCGTGCCATTCATCATTAAT
The DNA here is from genome assembly GCF_020882245.1 of Rhopalosiphum padi. Lineage (NCBI taxonomy): Eukaryota > Metazoa > Arthropoda > Insecta > Hemiptera > Aphididae > Rhopalosiphum > Rhopalosiphum padi. The sequence goes on from NC_083599.1 coordinate 46,045,293, forward strand.
CGCACGACGGAAATGACAAATCTGCTCGTTGTACGCGAGACAAGGGATGGAAATAATAAGGTTTAACCACACGGTAATAATGTATTTTATTGTCAAGTGAAAAACGTGATAAATATGCAATAATTGAATGACTCCGAAAAAAAAGCGACAAAAGGTAAAATATAAGATAGTATCAAAATTACTCTCTAACACATAATTGAATAATTCCTACACTGCACTGGACCAAAAATAACTATCAAGTTTAATAAATATAATTTATGGAGATAATAATTTATTCCATTTTTTTTTCATTTTATGCGATTTTATTAATATTACAAAGATGATTTATTAAAATTATTAAGTGAAAATACGAGATTTAACAAAAAAAAATCATATTTATATACATAAAAAAAGCCATTTTGATGAACCACGCCTCGTTGTATACTGATTGTTAAATGTATAATGTTGTTTTATATTGTTACAATATTATAATTATAAATAATATGTACTTGATAAATTATATAATAGATTTGTGAATTAGTTATCATAATTATTGGAGTAATAAAATATAATAAGCGAGTGGTTTTGTACCGAAAATTTAACAATTTTAACACATTTTCTTTTATCGTAATAAATTATAAGTCATTATAATTCATCTTTGTGAATTGTTGAAAAGGTATTATTTTTACGCATACAAACGCATACAGATTTCCCAGAAACTATTATCGAATTGGCCGATCTGGTCTGTCGTTGTCCCGCGTCCGTGCTTTTTGTTTACTTGTCTTTTACTAAATACAGTTTGGTCGTTCGTTATTGTGAATTTGAGAATTAAGTGTCTTACACGTATACACTTCAACCGGAGATTTTGGTTTTACTATTCAACTCGTGCTATTGTGTTGCTAGGTTTCCGTGCGGTTATTCGACATTGGTAAGTATTGTATTGTATTTGTATATAATACAATATTGTATTTTTATTTTTAATTGTAACTTGATTGCTTTTGTATTGTATCAATTTGCATTTTAAGTATAAGAAAACAGCCGTTTAAGAAAATGATTTGTTTAATTTGCCAGAAAGATTTTAAAAATATCGCATTTCTCACTGTTTACTTCGACATTTTTCACTCGTTGACATATTATAGTACTTATACACGTGTAGGAAAAACTCATATTTTCAAACTTTTTCTTCACTTGCAAAGTTTAAAAGGCATATTACTCAGAAAAAAGAAAAATAACTAAAATTTACCTCCAAACCAAACAGCCGTACCTTTGTCAAGTATATCTGCATTTGATTAATCGATTAATTATACCGGCAATATTCTAATTATACTGATGATAATCAGTTAAAAATAGGTACCAATAAAGTGGATAGTACAGGGGCGTCATTTGGGGGGCAGCGTGTGCGGTTGCACCCCTTAATTTGAAATAGTTTCAATTGGCCTGCACCCTGATGAAATAATAATTGTACGATTATTATTTATCACTTAAATTACATTGGTTATAAAAAAATATTGTGCTATACATTTTTATAGTATTTTAGTTTTTAAATTGATTTTTACTACTTATGTCGATGCATTAATTCGGTCCATGATGTATGAAAATAATTGGAAACAGTATAATGTATACATATATGTAGTATATCTGTTTTTATACGGTCTGGTGAAATTTCAAAATGGCCTGCTTGATACCTCGCACACCCAAAAAAAAACCTGAAATGACGCCCCTGGGATAGTATAACTTTGATTTAAATGAATCTATTATTCATGTTTATAAGTCAGTTATAAAATGTATAATAATATAAATTTACACTCCAATAATAATTTTACATTCGAAGACATTATAGTATTAACAATTCAAATTGGCCTCAACGATAAGTTATTAAAACCACTGGCTGTAGCCTGTAATACACAGTTCAAAAGTCGAGTCGTTCGCCGTTGAGTGAGAATAAAGACCTTTCTCGTAAAATATTGGATTTTCAATCAATTCTCGACCAGAACTGTTTTTCGTTTAGATTTATTGCGATTCGCAGGGACCAGATATATATTTATTATTCATAGTGGATGATATAACTCTTGTAAACAGCGGGTAGGTATGCCGTCACATGTCACATATTGTTGGTAAAACATTTAACTTCACATTTTTTTGATAAGTACTTAAATTTCGCCGTTTTATAATATTTTTTTTTTTTCAAAGAAATGTTTATAAAATATTAAACAGATTAAAACGAAATCCCGAAAGAACTGAGCGTCCAATTATAGTGGGACTTCTCGAGTGTTAGTTTTGGTACGAAAGTCGTCTTATCGCGACTAACGATGATGACTGAAGACGTTGGTATAACACTATACACGTTTAAGCATTTTTTCACGGTTGTTTTTCATTGTTACCTATTGCACCTTCGCGCATTTCAACGCATCATTTAGGCCGCTATTATACCTACTGACTCGTATTATTACAATATTCGCGTGTGGTCAGTGGGTGGGCCGATTTGCGTCGCGGCGCGGCATTAAACGGTATTATATTGTCGTAGTACCCGCGATAGTAGTTGTTTATAATACGTTTTCTTTCGTTTTTTCCGCGACCACAACGCGTAATTATATTATATTATTATTATCATCATAATACACCTATACACGCTACATCAAATCGGTATTGTACCATACCGAAAATGTAAGTAATTATCAAGTGTGCAAACACAAGCGGTCGGCGTAAACTGAGCGGATCGGACAAAAATGACCCGCGGACAACAATCGGCCCGTAATTACGCCACGTTGTCCCCAGAACAATAATATGTATAATATTTTAATAATAGATAATAATACGCCGAATTCGTATAAATTATAATACAACAATAATGAGTAATTATTATTATATACGTCATATGACACGGTAGACTTCACAACGCGTTTGAGTAAATAAACACAGTTGATATATTATATTGTATGAATTTCGTGTAAATACAATATAAAAATAATATTAGAAAAAATATAACGTAATGTAATATTTTATATAAAAAAACGTAGAGGCTGAACATTGACGAATTAAAAAGATTGAATCGTTTGATTGCTTTCATCTAAATTACGTGGGTAACAAACGATTTTTGTTTCTTAAAAATTTCAAACTTTAAAGACCAAAGAGTTAAAATATAATTATTGTTTTCCATACCTATATAGTATATGTATATAGGTACGCAGTCATCACAGCCGCGTGATTAGTATAATTAAATAATTAAATTTCCCGTCGCGTTAAATTGATTTTTCTTAATTGATACATAATTTTTTTTTTTTAATTGAAAGAGTAATAGTTTACCTAAACACTAAATAAGTAGTTAATAGCTGATGATATCTAATAGAGTTCTTTCGTATTGGATGGCCTCCCTTTCTATAATTTTTTTCTGTCGATTTCTCATCTATGCGTTATTTTTACATTTTCTTATACAGTGCTTTGGCATGTAAGTAATGCGTAGATATTCAGTTGGGAAAAAAATTAACTGAGTTTAATTACGTATAATAGTCGAGTTACTATATATTTTTTCTATTTAATTTGTAACTTTTATAAGTTGAAAAAAAAATGAAAAGAATCTTTTGACTTTAAACTTAATTTAAATTTATCAATATAAAAATGACTTAACGAATTAGAATAGAAACAGATTACTTGTCCGGCCTTGGTAAAGGTCAAAATCGACACAACAATATTCTAATAGGTGATAAAATCGTCCTCGCCGTCGTCGCGGTCGTACACATTATATATTATTACGGTACCGCAGTCGCGTTCAAGGCGATTCCGCCGCGGCAGTTACGTCTACGTAACGCTTTTTCCGCGGCGTAATGTAATTCGCCCGAAACGGCGTCGTGCAATATAATATTATATACATAAATAATATATAATAGTATGTCTGCATCGACAGTTTGCGCAAATTTCGGATATTTTTTCTGTAATTTCATAAACTGTTGGCGCACATGTTGTTGTAAAGGTCATGACAAGTTTGCGCACATTTTAAACTGCGTTTTACTTGAAGGTCAGCATAGAAATCAAACATTTTAGTACCAGACCGTTCGCTCGTTTGAAATAAAATTATGGTAATAATAATTGGTTTTTAAATAATTTTAACTACAGTTTAAATTAAAATCACGATACAATAACAATGTTATATAGTATACACAATAAATGCTATACCTACAGGTACTTTAATTATTTATGCTTTATACCAAACATAATATTATTTCACCTGTATTATTAATTATAAAATAATCTACACATAAATAATATAATAGCTAATCAACTGAAATTATTCTATAACATGTCCTATAATTATTACACATGCGCGTGTAACTTTGTAATTATTTGTAACATTGTATTATTATTATCGATATTAAATAAATGATTGCATTTTGCTATAATTTCAAACAATTATATAAACACCTATATATTAATTATTATAGGTAATTAGTAATTAGGTATTTGTTGGTTTTCGATATTTCTGCGCAAACAGTTCTGTTGGTTTTTAGATAAAATTTCCTTAGATATACGCAAACAGTAGTAGTCAATGGATAAATGGAACGATATATAATACTATAGTACCTAAGTGATTAAATGTAGAGTTAAAGTTATTATATTGCTTTTTTTTTGTAATATAATACTATATATAGAGTGATAATATTATTTTTGTCGTGCGTAATATAATAAATTTAATCATTATTTTATCAAAATGTTTGATTCAAAGCAATCAAAGTGTAACTGTATATCTGCTACTATTATTATTATGTTATCATCCAATTTATTATGTGCTATCCATAATATTCGAATCTAAAGAAATATAAATCAGCAAACAGAAAATTAAAAGCAAAAATGTTTTGGCGGCGTTGTATGCACGTCGTACGTAGGTATATTATATGTATATAATAACACATTGATGAGCATAATTAGCGTGTTGCGTGCGATGACGGGTTGTACTTAAGTCCTAACTCGTAACAATAGAGCGGTGAGGCTAACTACTGCACCAGCCAAACGGAACGTTCGCATATTATATTATTATTATTATGTATATAAAATATACATACATGAAGTAATACGATAATGACATTGACATCGCCATAACTTTCCGCTAAGGTTCGTAGAACTCGGACGTGTCGAAAAACCTACACTCTCTATGAAACACACGCGCGTCGTGTCATAATATATTTTAATATTTAGCTATAACCTGTATAGTATTCATAACATATTATTATTATAAATCGTTATATACAATTAAAGTTTTATTTATAAAATATATGACCCTGGAAAAAAATAAAAATTTAGGTCAATAATATAAGCGAATAGGACATGAGTATAAATATAAATAAAAATACAAAAACATATTTCACATTATTTCACTTTATTCTTTAAAGTAGACGATATATAAAAATAAGATATTCTTAATTACAATTCAAATACTAATTGACATTTTAGCAATCATTTTTACAATATTGTATCTATTATTGGACATTTTTATCCTGACCGTTTGTTGAACAAATACATCTATAATACTATACAAAAATCTGAATTATTTGCTTAGACATCGCTTTTTATTCAAAGGATTCCTACGCAATCAGTTTTTTTCGGCCAAATGTTAATGTTAATCTATTTTTTATATTATTTAAAAAAATGAAAATTATTGTTTTCTAAAGAACAATAAATTAGTTACTGAAATCGTTAAAAATGTATGTAAACATATTTCTACATTTTAAAATGTATGTGATATTTGCATACATGTATCTATAGGTTTTATAGATTTTAATTGGTCGAATCGAATTATTTTTGTGTTTATATCGGTAAACGAAAAAAGACTTCGGAGTTGAATCAATCTTCTACTAAGCAATCGGCGTCAAAATCGAGTTAATTTTCATAATATAGCCTACCTATTTTTATTATACTCGGATCGCTGCAATTCACAGTCATAATATATGACCATACAAGTATTTCTAATCTATACATATATTTACGCTTATGGAATGAAAAATATTGTTTTTATTTCAACAAAATATTACATGCAACGTCAGTGTCAGACATCGTCGGACCCTTTGGCCACGTGCACCCAGCACAGTTGTGCTTGCGTAAATAGGGTTCTGTATGTGTAAATAATAATATGTTATTTAATTGATTTTATTGGACTCGTTTCACGTGCACCTTTACAATGTCATGGTCGCTCGTCGGTTGTATATTATAATATTTAATAAATATAATATAGTGCATCGTTGATGAGATTGAACAGGTGTCGTATAATTATTATTACGATGACGCAGAATATTATATTATGTATAATAATAAATTATTAAATGTTTATGACAGAACGCGATACCCGCAAGTGGCAACGTTCCTATAAGTAGAAGCGAAGGACGATTCGGGATGTACCGTATGCGTATTATAGGTAATAATATATTAAACTAGTCGGCACATATCGCCCATCGTATTATGATCGCCAATAGGTCATACCTACCTATATATGATAATATACGTCATATTATCCTAATATTATAATAATTATACGGTATTTCACTGTGCAATATACTGCAGTTTGTCACCATCAATATCGCCTTTTTTTTCTAATATTTTTGGAGTATGAAAATATGTGCGTGTCCGGCCCTCCCCCACGACTAAATACAACACTACTAGAATGCAAACAATTATTAAAACGTATAAAACTCTTAATATAATATTTTGGTTTACATAAACTCGTAAGTATCTAGCAAGGGTTAAAGGGTGGACAGTTGGACAAGTGTGAACAAAGATAAATAATACTGTGAAACAACATATAGGGTTGTATTACTTGTTATGTAGATATATATATATATATATGCCAAAGTAAACATACTATTGTGTACATTATTGGATGGCTAGCGCCGTGTGTCATATTTACAATTATTATTAATTATTGGTTTGTTCCAACGATAATATTTCTAGCGGAAAACTAAAAATTAAAACACAAATGTAGTTACAATATATAGATGGAAGCGGAGGATTTTGGTGGGTCAAAACTAGCCCTTCTCAAGAGTTAAATTATTTCTTAAATGTATCTAAGAGCTCACTAAATGTTTTCAAACTTTCTATAACTTTCTATTCGTAATATCGTTATGAATCCCGAAGAAGAAATAATTTCATTTCGTATATATACTTACCTACCTATAAAATCATACGATCATCCTGTAAATTATCCTGCAGGAACTCGCACCTGTTTTTGCGTGACAACAATTAATTATATTTCAACACATTAGATTACACGCTCGTGTAGCAGATATTGAGATATCTAACACTGCAGTTAGTAGTGGTGTCATAGGTAATAATAACAATGATTATAAATATGTGCTATTATAGTGTTATAAGTAATATAGACGTATTACGCAATATTATTAAAAATAACGGATAAAGTAGATTGCAATATATATTTGTGTCCTATAACGCAGAAAATGCCGAATAACACGCAATAATATTAACTCATTTCTTGTATTTCAGCTTTTCACTCGATCGTTTCAACACAATATAATAATATCGCCTTATCACGGTGTCGTTCGGCGTTTTGAACAACACGCTGTTTGCTCACGGCAAAGACAGGTGTGTACCATAATGCTGAGGATTTTTTGGACTGTTAGTACTGCTATTATTCGATTGTTTGTTGTTAAGAGGAGTCCCTAAGATTATGTGGCATTAAAATAAATTGCGTTCTCCCATCGTGTACCGGTGTACGTGTAACATTTACATAAACCGTCGACCTATACAAAACGACACGGAAATTTACTCATTTTACTCGGCGCTGTGGCTGCCGTAGTTAAAGTAAAGACAAAAAATATGTGTCTTTATTTTTTATTTCGAATGAAGCGATAAAAATGTGAAACATTTATGGCGCCATCGATTTTAACGGCAGCAGCTTGGGGAGAATCTCTCCGAGTGTATTGGTATTTTCTCCTGAAAGTTAATATTTTGTCTTATTTTGAATATTTTCATTCCAACACGCATGTAGATATAGTTAATAGATCGTTATTTTACTATAGCTAGAAATACGACGGAATCGTCAACACTAGCGGCGAGGCGACCTCTTAGCGAGATTATCGTTTTACATTTCTCAATATATATATATATATATATTATGATAAATGTACACGACGTAATATTATGTTCGACATTGGTTATTGGCCGAGTAACAAATCCGGATTTTCTGAATATTTAGAAATCTGGATTATCGAAATGCTTTTAAAATACCTACTAATTTATCCGGTTCCTCGGATTTTGCGGGATTTCTTTTTATACAGTTTTCAGGATTCAGGGATTATTTATTTTAGTATTTATCACAAACAAATTGTAAGTAGGTACCTAATCAGTAATCGGATAATCTTGTACGTAAGTGTGACGAGTCATTCTTATGTATTGATAATATTTTTTTGATTGTATAATTTGGATACTTTACAGTGTACTTATACAGCTGGAATTGTTAATTCAAGTTCCAGTCAGTATTTAAATTACCTACACAAATATTCAAAAATAACGTACTTAACCAAATCCAAATCCATGTTTAATTTTCATATGATGGTTTTTCAAATATCTAAATGTAGTATAAAGTTCCGTGTCCCTACTAAAACGGCAATAAATATTTAAAACTCGTTTTAATCTTCACGGTTTCGACATTACAATATTTCAAAATATGTGTCTGTGTGTGTTAAGTATATCATCATATTATATATCTTTTTACCTTATACACATCTATATTTATATATAAGTATATGTTATCTGTATCTATAAATAATTACCATTTTAGTAGAATATATTAAATCGGAAATAGTATTGCGTTTTATGAAAATACTACTTTGCTAGTGATTATCTATACTGATTAACTGATGGTCTGATGCATATAAGAAATAGTATAATTATTAGAGAAATAGGACAAGTAAATTGAGTCGGTAAGCTTCACTCAGAATTTTATTAGATACAGGTATAAGGTTTATTTTAAAATATGTGAACTTGTCTTATAATTGATAACCAGCTAATGTAAATTTAGATTTATACAATTACGGTTATCACAGCGTGTGTTATTTTTATTTATAACATTATTAACATTATGTGGTATACATTTACAGTTACTGAAAAAACATTTTTCATAGGATAGAACCAGAGTATAAGACGTACACCAAAGTTGTTTTTAAGTTGCCTAGTTATTTTGTTTTATAATATTTTACTTATAGTATAGGTATTATGAGTTATGACCATTGTGTAACATAACGCTGCGGTTCTTAGCGAAACGAAGGATGTTCTCTGGTTTTACCGTATATATATATATAAAATGTAATTTTTTTAAACCGATCAAAGTGTTGAATTGCATGTATAGCACATCAACAATTCAGATATTTTAATCTATTCATATAGTAACTTGGATATACGCATACGTATTTAAGTCTTAAGTTGACCATTTTTTTAATTTTCTCGGTAATTCCCTGTGCGTATATAAAAAAATAGTCTGTGAAATACACATAATGAAATATAATACGACGGGGACGTTAATAGAAAAATCCTGTATACGTTTGAACTCGTTTCAGACCAACCTGTAGTAGTAGGCGTACCTATATATTTTGCACTCGTGGTCTCCACAACGGAATAAGGATAACCGGCGTGCGGCGAATAGTTTATATTATGTTACTTATAGTTTTATCGTCCACAATAATTGTCAATAATGAAACTAGACTTTCGAGTTTTTTTCCAAGTCATTTCGGACTTATCTTTCCCGCTCGCGGCTAATTGATACATTCCGCATTCGTTAGAGATATAAAATTATTTCTGCTGATTGATGGACGTTATTATATAACACCGAAGTATCCGGATACCCATCGTGCCGCGGCGAGTGTCTGCGGTAAAGTGACTATCCCAACTCCGGTAATACTATATATTATGATCTCGATGACTGGAGTGATTACAATTAGATATAAATGCGATGCTCGTCTTATCCGTTTATATAATATATTGTAACAGTGCTTGAAATCACAAAGGATTGTCTATGCGTGGTCGTGGGCGAGCAATAAGAGTGGTCTTATTTCAATCAAAATATTATACACGTTACATATTGTACCTATACCTACGAGTACAAACCGTAATTTTATAGTGAAACATATGACTTGTATAATATATATTTTGTTCATTGTCCATTCAACGAAATCTAATACAGGTCAACATTATAATACACATAGACATAGGTTAGGTATTATACTTATATGGCACTGTTATTCGTAGGTAGTCCGTCTCGTCATTGTTACGAAATAATAATTGTGTTCCTAAATTATCTATATACGTATCCGAAAAAAAAAAGTCAATAATAATAATATGATGTTTTATATCATATAATCCGTATAATAGGTATACAATGTCAGTTATAATATTTTGACATAATATTGAACAATTACGAACACACACGCAATGCGTATTACGGTGCACGCGTTAATCCGTTTTATATTATAAAATTCTACTTATAAACGATTTTGTTAAAAAAATTATATCGTTATTATTTATAGCGTCGCGCGTCGGTGTATCGTAATTTGTAGTGCATTGTATAATGGTCGTCTTTTTGGCGCTAATTTAACGGCCGACATTTCGTTACGGTCGCGACATAATAATATAATACATTATATTATGTTACACTTGCTCGGTACGGATATAACTTCGAATTTCGTTTTTAAAGTGGTTAAGACAAAAAAAAAAACGACACATAGCTCGTATATCATTGCGGTTTATGGTCAATAAAACAACAATAACAAAAAATCACGGACCCTGCTGCAATAATAGACGAGACACATTTTTTGCTCTCTCGCCCGCGTGAGATTTTACTTTCCTTTCCGTATTTTTTTTTTGCCACTTGTTTTCAAAACCAATACTGCAGGAATGTTTTGAACGGAAAAAAAAGCATGAGTAAAAAGGGTAACGCGTTGCCGAGGGGTTTATTGACTGTTTTTTTTTTAAATATTATTTTATATGTATACATTTTATTATTTAATACATATATTTCCGAGAACTATTATTGAATGACAAAACCATGACAAATCGATATTTTTTTGGGGGGGCCTAATGCGTGGGAGACAGAAAGAACGCACAAGTTGATTTACCAACCACAGCGAGCTGATCCCCTTTTCTTATTTTATTAACGAATTTATTGAATTTATGAATTTTCGTATATACTTAAAAAATCATAGGTAATATCTATTTATTTAAAATATTTTACTATTTTTATACATTCAATTAGTATCGTGTGGATGTGATGATACAAACTTTATTTTTCAAACGAAAATCACCATGTTCTTCCGTAAAATATATTGATACGTTTAATAGTTTAATTGAAATTTAAACTTCTATAGTTTCTGAGTTATTTAACTTAATTTACCAAGGATAATATTCCTTATAGTAAATAGTTTTGCATATAATATAAAATATGTGCTCTAGTGGACAAATTATAAAAGTTGAAAATTTTAGTAAAAAATAAAAAATAACTTTAATTATAAAATCATAGGCTAAATAATCTATAGAGGCAGTAGCGTGGACTATTGCTCTTAGTACTTAAAGTTTAATAATTCCGTAACTTTCCGTTTTATAAACATTAAAATTTTAGTAAAAATAATTTCCTTAGCTACTTATATAATAATAAATTAATAAAGGGCATTTAGTAAATTTTATTAAAATACAATCATAAAGTATAAATTCCAAAGTTTTAAGGAAAATTCTTTTTTTTTTTCAAATAGGCTAATGATGGGCAATGGGTATAAGTAGTGAAATATTAGTCTTAGGTGCGTCGATAAATATTTCATTTATGAGACATGACGCATCAATTAAATAATCGATTCGATATCTAAATTTTTTTAACTTGTATAATTACATTGAAATTTACTTAATCACCTATGGAATTCATATTATCACAGTGAACATTTATCTTATGAGTAATGGTATTTAATAATTTAATATAATATTATTTATAATGTAGCTAACACAATAATAAACGCACATGGTAACATACAATTAGTATTATATTAGTATTATACAGCTATAAGCTATATTATAAAAATAATTTTAAAATAATATTTAAATACATCTATTCGGAATATACCTATTTTAAATAGTTTTAAGAATAAATATGAACACTAGGCATGTGTTTAAATAGTTTCCAATTACTTTTTAAATTTTATTTATTTATAAGTAGGTAAAACATTAATTTTGTAATTGCAATTTTAAAATTGTAATGTCATATCTATATATTTATCATCAGAATTTAGAACTTTGTTTAGGACTTAGGTAAATCATTTTATACTGAAAATAAAATTAATAATATTATATTTTAATTTTGCAATAATTTAATATTAAATAAAATTCAAGTCGTTGTTAATCAAGTATAAAGTAAATAAATATTCAAATAACAATTTAATATTATATAATATTTGGTTTTAAATAGGAATTAAATAATATAGGTAATGATAAATAAAAACAATACGGAAATGTGACGACTAATGCTTTTGAATTTTGATAAATACTTTATTTAAAAATAAAAAACAAATACGTCCAATGCGGTTTTTAAAATGTAAACACATTTACTCGAATACTTTACAAGACTTGCCATTATAGGTAGTTAGACGGTTATTACTCCTTACATAATATAGTATGACTTATACGTTGTTTGTACAGTTAACAAAAATAATAACCGCAGTCGATTGTTATTATTGAAAAAATAAATAGTTACATATATTATAATAATTATACGATATAATACGGGTACTTGCACTGAGGTGGTAGGTATAAGGTACGTATACGCGAAATTAGTGTTTCATTTTGCGAGACGCGCAATTGTGTATTATATATGTATAGGGCTAATAGATAGGACGCGGTGCGCATAGTATAATATGGGCAGAAATACTTAATTATAATAACGAGACCGGCAGTCCAATATATATATATACTATTATGTACACATTATAGTGTAATATGTATAATATATATATATTGTGTATTATAAATAGGCGCACGAGAAGTCGAGAACCCACCCATCTGGTATACTTTGAAAACAACCACTGTGCAGCAGATGAATCAGATAACATCCTCGTTTGTTTACAATATTCTCCGGACCGAACTCGGGTTTCTCTGTACACACGCATAAGGTATTACAATACACGCACCGCGTGTTTCTATATATTATTATTATTATTATTATCCATTTATATAATACACTACTATATACACTGCGGAGATTGTTAGACGACAGCGTATGGCGTACCGTGTAGACGCGACGGACGCGGACTTACAAAACGTATATAATAATATATTAATAAGTATAATATATGCATAGCGTATCTATACTGGCCGAGTTGAACCTGTTGTATAGGGTTGGTGTGATGACTGTGATGCTGTACAACACAATACACCCCGTCGCATCGCCGCCGCACTAAGGTGACTCGGCGAAAAAATAAATGAAACGGCACGTTATAATAATGGTAGTCTTACCGAGAAAATATATCAGCGGCGTTTCATCGCATCAACTGTTGTTACAGTAATTCGCACGATGGCCGAGTACCCACGACGATAACGATATTTTGCGGCCCGCGATGTCCGATTTTCGTTCAATAGCGGTATATAATGCTAAATGGACGAGCGTGAAAAATCGTTGGTTTTTATTTTTATTTTTTTTTTTTTGCCGGTCGAATGCCGCTTGTTTTTTCATTTGGGCCAATAACGAAATGGAAAAAAAACAATGCATCGGCTGATGGTACTTCCGGTGGTTAAAATTTAAATTTTTTAAAAATAAATTGATCTCGTGAGCTTCTAGGTCTTGCATATTAAATGAATTTTCAGCTAATACATTTTTATTTTCCTCAAACCATAAATCGAACAGTCGGTAATAGGTGAATTTAATTTTTGGTATTTTTTAATTGATATCTAAGTCATTATGTTTGAATAAAAATATAATATTTAAACGAACTGCAACCACCAAAAATTATTTATATCATATTAATAACGCAGCTATTCAAAAAATGATTTTAATATTCAACTCTTTTCATTTTTTTTCACACTATATATTGTACAACCGATTAATATACTTATCCTTCACATCACAGTGCTTAAAAAATAATAATATACCTTATTATTATATGTATATATTTTTTTAGTTTTAGTAGTGAAATTCAAAATAAATTAATTTATAACATGTAAAATAACTTAAATAAGAATTCTAAGATTTTATGCACTGATATAGTATGCAAATCATTTAAATCAATATAATTTTATCCTCGTGAACTAAAACTTAAACTCGTGGTCGTAGTTTCCTCGATTTTTTCAACGATGAATGTATTAGTTTTGCAGTGATATTAGATTATAAATTCTGGAAGTTTAATTTTAAGTTTTGAAAATCACAAATTAATCAATTTACACAAAAGATTATTGGAAATGGATACTACTAATAAGACGCATCTTTTAAAACCGCGGTGCACCTGCAGCAGAGTAAAACTATAAAATACAAAGTTGAAATTAATATCATACCCATGTATAATGTATAAATAATATAGTTTACCATGATAAATATTTTATTAAAAGAAAATTGTTCTTCTTATATGAATATGCATTTTGCCATTTTGGATCGATGATTTAATCGTTTTCAAAAACTATTCAGTTTAGACGATATTATGGAATAATAACTGATGAATTTACTTTAATAGTAATTATATAATACCTATAATATGTTCAAAAGTTTTATTTTCCAAGCTTAGCTGATATTACATAACTTTAAATATAAAATTATTTTTAGATACCCGGGAAAAACGATGATAAACACGTCCATAAAATATATTATTATATACCGTTAAACCTCAAACAAGACATAACATTTTCAACAATTACAATAGGTATATCGTATATGCATATTATTAATTATGAAGTATACATTTTTAATAAGACGCCAGTTAAATAAACCAAACCTGTATTAATAATTATAGAAATAGAGAAGGTTTATAAAACTTGTCAAAAGTATTTTGTGTGTATTTTAAGAAACCAGTTGTCCTATTTTAACTCGTGTCATCATCTCGACCCGTGTTTCTATCTGTTTAACGTTCATAAAGTAATTCATTTACCTGTTCACAGTTTATTATGATTTAATTTTAGTATTATTTTCATTGGTTTTTTTGCTATTTTTACATAAACATTAGTCATATCACATAATAAGAAGCACATATTATCTACAACAACAGTTTTTTACATTAATAGAATATTCATGATTTTAAATTTGTACAGTCAAAATAGGTAGTATTAGTATAATTTATATAGTCTGCAATACACATTACAGACTTTGGTAAGTATCATAAAATTGAGATCATCAAATATGAAATAAGAAAAAAATTAGTCACAAGAGCATATAATATATGATATATTCTACATTCCTACGAGTGGCATATATTTTTATAATTTACAACTGATTTTTATACATTTATTTATTCATTTCAATTAATATATTTACCAATTTTGGGCATAAACAAGTTACTCATAATGGTATAAAATGATGTATAAGTAGTAAATATTTACTGTTAAACCATTTCACCGTTTAGATTATGTATATTATACCTATTTTCAATTTTTATATTTATAAATTTCCAATCAACTGTAAGTAGTAAGTTATAGTCTTCGCTAAATTAAGCGAACTCATAAAATATTATTTTTCACTTTTTGCGTAGTGTTGATTAAACTGTGAATAGCGTGAACAACTGTTAATTTTAATATTCAAGTTATATTTTATTAACTATTAATGTACTATACATATAACAAAATAAAACTCAAGTATAATGGTTAGTTTCTATTTAACTCTTAATGCAATTACATTTTTTTTTAAATCGTTTAATTATTAACTTAAAATTGTTTTTAAATGCTTTCAACTGAATTAATAAAAAAACATCATAACTTGCACAGTTTAATGTATTAAAGCAGATGAGGTAAACTTCTTATAATTTTGAAGTATATACTTTAGCCAGAAAGCCAATGTTATTTTATAAATAGGCTAAATCATTTAGTCTTACACATAAATAAATTCTTATTATTTCTAATGAATTTTATACTAGATATATTTTATGGCATTTTCATTATTATAATATGTTATAAAATGTATTATACTTCAATTTGTATATGCTGAAAATATTAAAATAGATAATTGATAACAATATGGAACGAATTGGGGACACATAATACCAATCATGTTTGTGAAATTAATACTCCACAAACACAACATACCAATCGTCATATAATATTATAATATTTAATAATTTATTAGATATTTAAAATTTGTTTTGATAATAAACAGTTCACTCTTGCAAGACGTATATGGTTAATTTATAGGTAAAAATAATAAAATATTGTTCTCGGATTTTTACTTTTGGACAGAAATGCCGTTCGTTCGCGGTATAAATCGAAACAGCAAAAATATTTTCTCTTAAGTACGAAAGCTAGTTGGCTACAAATGAGACTATATATGTAGTGTGTGAGACAGTAAATAATGGTTTAACACTGTTTTGAACATTTATCGTGTATCTACAGCACAATACATATACAGCAATATGGGTAATATATTATGCAGTGACAGCGACTAATTTAAAACGTTTAAATTAAATAACTATAATAATAAAATGTCATACTTCTACCTTACATGTTTACTAAATACTAATGCATTTTAAAAAACGATACAAGTAAAAAAATAAATCGGAGAAGTTGCTATACTACATCGTAGATTTTGAGTGTACCTACCTCGTCGTAATCAAGTATTATATATAGGTCACAGAATGGATGATAAATGATAATCATTTGCAAATAAAAAAAAAAACACTTTGCATAGTATAATTATATGTGTTTGTGGCATATTTAATAAGTCATGGTAGGAACAAATTTTAAAGAATTATGTTTTACATTAAGATGTATTAAAATAAAAGTTAAATACATTTCAAAACATGAAATAGTTTGCTTTTTTAATAATTGTAAACGAATAAAAAAATTAAATTTATTTTGTCAAAATCTAATATGATATTCCTGTTTTCGCTATTTTTTGTTATTTTAGTTTTTAGGTATCAATTATTTTAAAAAGTACTGAAGATTTTATACTTTTAAGTTCTAACAACAAAATCCAATTTTCTATCAGAAACTACCATTAAATATGAAGATTGAAGCATTCTTATTGCTCCAAAAGTCAACAACGCACATAAAAAACCATTCGAAACATTTGTAAAATATATATTATTACACATAGGCAATGTATATAGAACTTGAATATTTATCAGAAAATTAAAAAAACAACTATGTTTTTTGTTCAAAACCAATTTCATAGATTTTTTATTTCGTATTTCTATCACAATTCTAAAAATAACTGTCAAATTTTGTCGTTTGTATGGAACGTTTGTTGAAAAATAAATACCCATCATACATAAAGTCAAAAACTGGTATTGGTTTTAAATTAAAGTAATTAAACACATTCGTATTGTTTTCATTACTATATAATCTGTTTCCGGTAGACAACGGAAGCCACATGGAAATTTGAAATTGAAATTCGCAGAACACCTGATGCGAATAGTCAATTGTCGCTATTAATTATTGTCTGGACGATTGGCTGAATAGGTAGGTAATTAAAATACGATTTAGAGTTGCTGACCTAATTAAAACATATTATATCAGATTTAAACATACGATTTTAGAACTAACAAAATTATTTGGAAACTAAAAATACTTTGTTGAATATTTACACATAATCTCATTTGATCTTTTAATTAAAAGCTTGTATATATTAACGTATAAAAGCGTAATTATTGACATATTTTCATAAACTAATACATAGTAGCTATATATATATAAAAAATAACCTGTAAGGCAATGAATTTAATAATTTTTCAGATAAATTTCATCATTTATTCAAAAGAGTGAAATAATAATTGTACTCAAGAAGTTGCTGTTCTGAGTACACAGATCAATATTTATAATATAGTTCAAATCGTTCACAATTTTGTTTATATTTAAACGTTGGGACCATATTTGCAAAGTGTATTATTACACTGGTTACACAGATTTTTAGTGCGTTTAATTCACAGCCCGCTGATCGCTTTCCAATCCATTAGTAAGGTATACTCATCTTGTAAACAGTTTATTATATATTATTATATAGATATACAGAAAGATTCGCCAAGCATGCTCACTCCTTTTTTTTTTCAATAATGCAATCATTCAATGTTCGATTTTTAGAGTTCTTGAAATCTTTTGTACTACTGAAGTGTCCTGTAATAATAGAGGTATAAATTTTTGTTTTTTGAATGAAAACCTCTTTTTTCTTCTGTAAATTATTTAACAGATAATTTTTTCTGAAAACGTTCACACGTCAAAATCAAAATTCAAACGATTACTTTTTGAGTTATTTAACTTTATGTGCTTAGGTGTGTGATAATTATTTTGGTTCGGAGCAACTATATAATATTAAACCACCGACGTTTATAAATTGTAACCTAACCTAGATGGCTAGATGTTATAAATCTTTTGGTCTTAAAAGCTCTTTAAATACTGCAATTGTTCTTTATAAAATTTTAAAAACTAATATTAATCTCTTCAATTTTAAGTTTAACATATTAGAACTCCTCTAATCACTATTGTAAATTAATATTAGTATATTATTTTAATCACACGCTATTGTTCTTAGTTGTAAATGTTAGTATTATTAACATAATTTCTTTAATTTTTTTTTCTATTTTAATCTATTATTATTTTATTGTATACTATTTATATTTCTACACTAGTTGTTATACACTATTTTAAGAACTCATCATCTTGAATCTTCAATACAAGCACTAGCTTACAGAAAATGAGCAAACTATTATCTATTAAGGCATTATATTATAATCAATTATAAAATGTGTGTTTGCATTAATAAATAAAATAAATAAACACTAGACTTCAAAAAATAATATGGTCATTGAGTATATATTAAAAATCAGAATTTGAATAAATTAGTTGTTAACGAAAAACATAGGGATATGTAAACACGCTCTATGAATCATAAATATACGCGCATTATAGATATATTGTTTAAGAAGACAGTTTGAATGTAAATAAATTCGTCTCTCGCGCTCTTTAGCCTGCAAATTTTGAAAACGTACCGTGCAGCCAATTGTAATATGAACACGAATAGTATTGTCGTTTGATTCTACACACATCACTACACAATATATTGGTCCGGCTTGAACACGTGAGCCCGTGTAGTAGGTATACTCGTGTGCACGGACATTTTTTTTTTTCAGTCGAATTTCGTCTGCGATTCACAGCACACATATGCACCGCTTTCCACCTTAACGACTCATAAACTTCGGCGTTTACGACCGGGTGACTGTACGCATCGTTATTATTACTATACGTATGGGCAATAGAATACCGTACAAACGGCGTGTATAATGTAATAATATAATATGGTCAACGTATGCTGCAAAATGCTAAAGGATAATAATATGATGTGTATAATATGATATACACGCGCCAGACAACACTGACAAAACGTCTATACGTCGTAACACACGCGCACACCCCGCACATTGTGTCAGGTCTCGAGAGTAGAAAGTGTCCGGGACGCTGTAATAATACATTATATATTTATATTATTTACTTATATTTTACATTATACATAATATAATATATTGTTAACATTTTGAGAATCATTAACGCAAATTTGTATTATGCGAAAACAATAATGATACATCATATTGTTTCGTATAATACACGAGATTAGCTTCGTTGTCCGCGGCGAGGAAACATTTATTATGTAATATTGTGTAGGTAGGTATCTTTTTTATAAAAGTTTGCACTGATATAGAGACGTGTAAAAAACGTATAGGTATTCATATAAAAAACAATAAACAGATATTTGATTTTATACAGGACGTTTGATTTAAAAATTAATTTTTCCAAGACTTATTAGACTGTATTAGACTTATTGTTTTGAATCTAACATTTTTCAGAAATAAAACCAAACCATAAAAATGTTCCTGGTTAGACTTTTAACCCTAAGATATTTCGGTACATATTGTGCCAATTTGGGCACTTAAATCTATAATGAAATATAAAAATCTCACTCGTGCAATACCGATCCATTACTAAATTAATTGTTTATAAATTATTATCATTCAAATGCCTAAAAATGGTGTTTTCGACTTCAGTGTGTTTACAATGTACATGAACTAAATGTGAATAAGTTAAAAAGTGACACAGTTCAAATATTTTTTACCAATATACTTTATATAATTAATATTGTTATATGAATGATGGTAATTGAGATCATTAGAGTTTTATGAATTTCCCCGTATCAGAAATCACACACAGGTCGCTGACCCAACGCAATTTTTAAAAGTTCTTATCAGGAAAGTATAGCTTACATTAAAATATGTTTTCAATAATTAAAATTCGTTAAAAAAAACAACTTTAGCGATTATCACATAAAAAGTAGACATTTTTATTCGAGTAATCCTTTGTAATACTTTTTTAACTTTACTTTACTCCCTTCCCAAACCACCCTTAAAAGCGTATTAAAAAAACTTATTCAACAATTCCTAAACATTGTATAATTAATTACGTTTTGATTTTACAAATTTTCCCTATATTACATATTATGTATACATATAATATGAAAATCTCTGTAACATAATGTTATGCAATTCTGACCACCCTGTATATAATATAAACTACTACGACTGACGAGACGTTCCTATAGTATAGGTAATATTTATTACATTATTACACGAGACTGAACTCAGTGAAAGCATATTATTATAATCATCGGCGAGGCGACAATGGCATTAGCCTTGGATGTACAAATTCATTAAATGTTTGCAGTTATGTAAACTAATTTCCTATTACCTTCGGCTGGTGCGCTGAATTATTATATACGTTACAGTATGCACTATAAAATATAAATTACTATATATACTTTTTTTGGATAGATTCGTGATTTTTTTATCAATATTTTTCCCATTTTCTAATTTCTTCGGATTTTATTAGATGTATATAGCTTTTCATTTTAAAATGGTACAATACACTATGATATTACCCAAATTTGTACTGAAGTTATTTAGTTTTATTATAATGATAAAGTCGTCTATATTACCTACATGGTTACATATATAATATTATATAATGTCCGACATTTTTTATCTGAATAAATCTGCAAATTGTTTTGATTTTCATTAACTCAAGCTTAGCAAATTGTGAAACATTTTTTGTAATATTAGATATACAGTGATACCTCAAAATACTGGACACCCTAGGTCGCTGAAATTTTGTCCACTATTTGGAGGTGTCCGGTATTTAGAGGTAGAAATATAATATTAGAAAAATAAAAAATTGAAATTTTAATTTAAAAATGTATTTATTTATTTAGTTATTTTTACATAATATACAATATATATTATATACATAGGTACATAGTAAATTAAATTTTTTTTTCATTTTAAATATTTTTATGTATTTTTAAAAATACGAAGATAAAAAGATAAAAAAATGTATAATATAAAAATTAAAACTAACATATATTAAAAAAATCAGTTACTTTAGAGTTTAGATTGTTTCGTATTTTGACACGGTCATTTTGTATGTTAATGCATTTTCTAATTCCACAAATTTACAACAAAAATAATTATAATAAACATTTAAAATGCTATAAAAGTGTCTGGTTTTTAGAGGTTTCCTATAGAAAAGTAGTGGAAATGTCCCCGTTCCCCAAAAAATGTCCGCTATGTAGAGGTGTCCGTTAAGGGAGGTTTCACTGTATAAGATATATTTTACTATCATAGACCGTTGGTTTTTAAATATTTTTTTTATACATTTTTATTTTTAATTTCTGTACTATACATTTAACAATATTAAATTTGACTTTTCTTTTACAGATTTTTTGTTCTTAAAATTTACAAAATGTATTAATATGATATAATATATACCAGGGGTGACGAACCTACGGCACGCGTGCCAAAGGTGGCACGTTGATCAAATGTCAATGGCACACAGAAAAAATTGAAATTATTAAAAATTATATTATTTATGAAGTTTTGATTATAACTGTTATAATAAATTCAAAGAAACATATTATATACATTTTAAAAATTATAATTAAAAAAAAAAGGTGTGCTAACTTAATAAAATAATATATAATAAATCACTAATCATTAACTTTATTTTTATCCTTAGAAAATTGAATTTCTTTTGGGCACGTGAAAAATCTTCAAAACCTTGATTGGGAAAATTTGGCACTTGACACCAAAAAGGTTCGCCACCCCTGATATATACTATATCAATCAATCAATCAATCAAATATAAAATGAAGAAAAAGCTATAAAAATCAATTAGACCCGTTTACACTTTTTAATTTCGTATAACATACTTAGCATTTTGTACTATACAAAGTGTGTCGTGTTACACACGATTTTAGCCTCGTAATATTACTGTAATATCTATTGAAGTATCAAAGTAAACACTCTTGTCTATGAATTAGAATGTAAATTGTCCTCTTAATAATTTATAGTAGAAAAGTAGGGTATTCATTTCAAAAACAGAAGTTTGTATTTTTAGAGGACATTTTTTTAGTAGTACAAAAATCTTAAGAATTTGAATAAATGGTATTTAAGCATGCTTGGTGAATAACCCGTATTTATAAATTTTAAAAAACATTACTTTTAAAAATAATATCATATATAAGCTGGAAATGTTGAAATATATGTTGTATGATTCATTTGGGATTAAATTAAAAACTGAAATGAAAATAAGTATATAGTGCTACTTTTCTATTTAACGAAATATTGTTTGATTAATGAAATATTTTTGAGAATCAAATTTATTTATTTCTCTCTCATGAATTTATCTATAATACGATTTTTTTATTTTGTTGTGGCCATTCCTTCGTATTATTGAGGCTTCACTGCTATATTATAATAATTTATATTTGACAACAATTATTTTGCTAAAAGTAAAATTATTTTAAAACGAAAAAGCTATTTTTGTTGTATATAAATTATTTGAGTTAAGAATTGTAAATGTATACTTACCTATAAAACATATTTAATATGTTGTCAATAAAACCATCATTTAAGTGCCTTTAATGAGCATATAATTTGTATGGTCACTTATGATAAAGACGTATATTGGCAGATTGGCTATACCTATCACTGCTATTATATTACAGTTTAAAAGATATATAATCGAAACCAGAATAGAGATCTGTTTTTCGATAATATCATAGAATAGTCAATAGACAGAGCATATTATTATGGTAAAATAGTTGCAATATTTTTTTTTCGACTTTATTATTTACTCAACTAATGTACCACCGTCTACTGTTATATGCGTCGTCTCAGCGACCGTTTTCTATAATGTATATAGCTGACATAGTGTAGCGCGTGGCGTGTGTATACTTATTTAATACGTGTGTAAACTATATGCAGACGTTGTAAAAATATGTTCCGCCGGGTTTTTAAAATTCACTCGAGTAGCCAAACAACGTATTCTCTTATTTGCGAACATTTCAAATTATTTTGAATCCAAGGACTTTTTGTATTTGAATGCACACCGTCGTATGTCTATGTTATTGGTAACCTATACGTAATGCATTAGAGAAACATGCTATACATATTGCAATAAGTCTGCAGGTACAACTGATGAATAATATTGTTCGGAAAGATAATAATACTATAATATAATACATTTATATATTATACGGTTAACAAGCAGTGGTTTATTGAGAATAAGGCTATACTACGGTGTATACTCACTTTTTAGTTTTTTTTCAGCGTATAAACAGCTACCTACTCGCTAAATTTACAATGACTTCATATACTTAATAGCATATTATTGCAAAGCGTTTTATAACTTTTTGAAATATCCAATTCTCAATTTTGTGGATATAATAGTACTACGCACCTACTTGCAGTGGCGTAGTCAAGAGAGGAGGATAAAGGGGATATAGCCGCCACCCCCCTAATGGCCGTATTTTTATATTGTTTTGAAATATTTAAATTTAAATATGGAAATTGGAATAATTGGATTACAAATTTTAGTTATTAAAAATAGTAAATATACTGTAACGGCAAATCAACGTTAATATGTTATCAGTATTTTTGTTTTGTTGATGTTTTTGATTTTCAATAACTCAAGTTAAAAGTATTTAGCCCCCCTATAAAAAAATCCTAGCTACGCCTCTGTCTACTTGTAAGTTATAGTTATAGTATGATGTCAGATGATTAAACAAAAATATTTTGAGCACCAATTACCAAACTCAAGTTGAGAATCTATATAGCCTCGATAATTCCTATTAATTTTCACCAATTTAAAAAATATTTATTGTTATATATGTTAAATTTATGATTACCAAAAACAATGTATAAATATTTTGTTGGACATTTTTAGCGTCAAATAATTTAAATTAGTATTGTATAATTCATGTGTAATAAATAAATGTAAGTGGTATCACGTACATTTTTTATGAATTTTTAGGAAAAGTATTTCATGCAATATCCAAAAACGCTTTTTTATAGTACAAATTACGAACTATGCTTCTACTGAATATGAACAATAAGGGCTAAGCGAAAACATTTTTTTTTTCTAATAAGTTTTTTAGCAGTGTTTTACTTACACAAAAAGACGCGTTACACCTACGGTTTTGTTTTAGCAATACAATATTGTTTAGATTATTATACATAAACAAGAATATATACACGGGATGTTTTAGGGACATTTTAAGTCATATTTACTTGATAAACCCTTTAAATATATATATTGTATGTACATATTTGTTTTTTTTTAATACATATTCTGCAGTCTATCTGCATATTATAGTAAAAAAGATAACAAGTTGTAGCTAGTGCACCATACTATATTATGTATTATAAGTTGCGTATGTTTTCAGAACTATAAAAACACACGTTTAAATAAAAAAAAACACACACACCAAATACCTACCCTTATAGGGTAGTTTTACAATACGCTTGTATAATATTTACAACATTTTTTTCATTTGAACTATACTAAAAATGTTTATAGTTGGTTATACAGTCTCAAATTCAAATAAAGGGTCCGCATTATGTATTCTTATTATTAAAATCGTAGCGTAAGGTACTAAAAATCGGGAAAAAAATGAAAATACACTCACCCTCGTCACCGGAAACGCGTAAACAGAAAAAGTGTCGAAGAATTGTAGGAAAAATATATAAGCAAGTATAAAAAAAAACCGAAAAAAACTTTTTTCCCATGCTCTGACCGTCTGAGTTATGGGTACCGATAAAAATATATAAGGATGAAGGTAAAAAAATAAAAGTGAAATAAAGGGAAAACGATCGATATTGTATCTACTTGGTAATACGATATATGCATCCGACGAGTGTTCAGACAAAATCCATTGTTGTCTGTTTAGAATAAAAAAATAATAATGTAAACAAGAAAAAAATGTGGAAAGAACAATATGGATTTTTTTTTTTGGCCAGTTTTCGGGAAGCATATTTTAAGTATATGACTATTGTGGGACATCAGGAAGTATAATATTTGCAAAGGCACCTTTGGTTATTTAAATAAATGAAAATAAAAAAATAAAAACCGATGAATGTGTGTTTATAATAAATATAATTATAGCGCAGAGCAGGTCGTCAAGGGGATTCGAAACGGAAAAAACACCTGCTTTCGATTTCATGTTAAAAAAAAATCGAATAGATGTGTTAAAGGTGATGTAGGTGGTTCATTGCCGAACGCTGTATTCACTAGGCGTGTGTACAATATGTATATTATACAGTCATTTGAAAATGCGACGTTATTTCCAGAAATATATATATATATATATATACATTCACGATTCACTCAAAATTCAAGTTCTAAGAAATTATACAAGCCCGCGACTGCCATGCGTAAAACATAATCATTCTTTGTATTTTTTTTTTTGTCTATTTTTTGTGTCCTCGTCACGTACTGTACTTAGGTAGGTTATCTATAATTATCACGCTATAACACACCAATAAATTTCGGTCAAAAAGTCGAAAACAGTCGAATAAAATCTATGGACACTAATCATTCGAATGCCGTACAAATAATCATTGTACAAAACAAAAACTATTATCAATGTATTACATGAGATTAAATTCAAAATAGGTACCTAAATAGTATATATTTATTATAATCGCCTTGTAACTATAAAATATAAACACAAATCTATAGGTAGGTATTGTCTATTTTAATATTATAATAGTAATGTAATGTAATAATAAAAATCAACAAAAATGATTGATATTTATTTTGTATATATGGTGATATATTTAACCTAAATAAATAAAAAAAATGACCATTTGAATGAAAAAAAAAAATTATGATATTTCAAAATCATTGTACAATTTCCAATCACCGTATTTATGTGAATTTAATTATTACAATAACCAAAATTCGAATAAGGAAAAGGAAAAGATTGGGGTGAGCACGCTCCAGTGAATCGGGGTGCACATATCGTATAATATTATGACCGCTATATTATGGGTACATAGTACCGACGTACTATGTACCTCCTATACTTTAAACCACGAGTTTATATTTTGTTGTAAAATGCGATAATTCGACGTGAAAAATGTATTATTCAATGACACGAGATAACAATATAATAACACAATATTAGTATTACAGTGTATAATGGTAAAAAGCATTGGAAAAATATAACAGTGACGTCAACCGCGGGTCACACAGGTCCGTCGCGCGATCGCCTATCTCGTGTATACCTATATATTATGGGCTACGTACTGCAGTACGATAATAATATTATTATTGTGTATTATTTGAGCGCAGTTCGCACAGTGTCACAGTGATGTTGGCTGAGGTTTATTTTCGTTTGTTCTCTATCCAATCTGATGTGAAAATAGGGCGCAGTAAAATATAATATCTTCAGACGCTAACCACCCGCGCGCGTTCACTGTTCGTGTCGTTTATCGTGTACAAGTATAACAATATGCGCACATCATATTAATATTATTATGTAGTTAAAAACTCGTGTCCGTATAATAAATAATTCAACAGAATTCCATAAAATACACCACCCCCCCCACCCCGCAAATATTTTTACCGGGGAAATGCCAATCGCGTTTAAACAAAAGAGAACAGCATATTAAATAGCATCGCTAAACAATGACGTAAAAAAAAAAAATAATAATAATAACAAAAAACAATTTCGACGGTCTGACGAACACAATAATTTAATACACTTTCGTTTTTACAATCAATACTTGGTCGTCGTATAAATAAAATAATACGTACCCGCGTTATAGACGCGTTTCTCTATTAATAATTTAATGAAATAAGATAGTTTTGTATGGGAAATATAGAGCTAAGGGAGGTTCCTATATACATTAACAAATTATTACTGGCGCCGTCTAATATGTCTACATGACAGGCATGGCGAACCTATGACACGCGTGCCAAAGATGGCATGTAGGCCAAATTTTAACGGTGTATTTTATTTAATTATTTAGAGTTACATTTGATGTAAAAAAAAAAAATAGTGAAAACAATTCTTTATTTAAAAAAAAAATAAAGTTATCAATTATACAAGTTCGGAACTCACTGCTTTCACATAAAATATTTTTTACTTTGAAAAAAGTGGCTCATTCCAAATAACTTAAATATTCGTGTAAAATATTAATAATACGATTATATTCGATAAAGTTTAAAAGCTTTTAATCAAATTGGATGAAGCTAATGCTTCTTGTGTTTCAGTGTTTCATAAAAAAAACCAATTAAGATTAACAAAATACACAACTGATATTAAAAAACCATAGCACTTATTTTACTAAGACAATCATCGCAGTAAGAAAATATTGTGTATAGATCCTTATACTATTTATGAATTTAATATATTACCATGACGTGCATTTTTTTTTTAAACTGATCACAAAAATAATTTGGTAGGTACATCATACTCAATTTGAAAAACATTCTTCACCAATGGGTCTATGACGTTCAAATTGAACTTAACAGTTGATAGTCGACGGCGATTAATAACCAATAAATAATAATAATTAATAATCATAAATGTTCAGTCGTATTGTGTTAACCATTCCGTTGTGTCACGAATGAATTTTTAATTTTTACATAATTGAAATTTTTGCGTACAATTTTAGTTGTTAGAAAAAATATGAAAGTCAAAATATCTTTCCACATGGTTAGTTACATGACCAATGGTTAAGGAATTCGGGGAATATATATTTTTTTATTTTTTTTAACGTTTTATAAAGTTATTACAAGATCCGAACTCTAATGATGACACGTAATTGTTATCGAACAATAATAATAATAATAACATAAAATAAAAACAAAAAACATGGCATCCGGCAGATAACGTTGTTGCTGTGGTTGATTATTTACTGATTGGCGAATAGCTGAGGCTAGATCGGCGTTTTCGCGTACGTTTTAGCTGCGGTTCATTTAGACGGGTGTATATCTAAATACCTACATCAATTATTAAATTCAAATATAATTATTATTTCAGACGGTTATATTGTTCCATTCAAGAGCATTACCCTTGAGAGAACACTTCGCGGTAAGCTCGTTTTCCATGATATTCGCATATACGTTATATGACGGTATTATAATATTATGTTAAACAAACGAACCAGCGAAAATAATCGCAAAGACGGCTAAACAAATGCACATATCATAATGATATAAAAGCGCATGTATAATTATAATGTGTACTCGCATAATAATATACATTTTATACAAATTGTACATGCAATATCTATATAATATACGCACACGCCAATGAACTGAAATTATTATAATAATTATAGTGATCGCATAACTTATATAGATACGTAGTGTGGGTATTTTTTATTTATAAATACAGCGAAATTAGAGGTTCCAGGTTCGTCATGACAAATGATATGCATCATTAAACGACACGGACTCTCATATTTTAGTCTCTTTGAAATTGGTGATAAACTGATAAGTAAAAATTAACTTTTATTCTTGGAGATTTAACGTGGTTTTCTAAACGATGTACAAAAATTAAGTTTTAACTTTTTATAAAGTATTATCTATTATTAATATTATATTATATATTTGTTTTTATTTCAGCACGTCAATTTTAATGTGTACGAAGGGTGAAAAGCTTTATACTATAAGTACGCGTCAAAAGAATTAACAACACGCCTATCAGTCTTCAATAATATTTTATTTTTTTTATACATTTTCGTTTAATAAAATAATATAATAGACGATACAGTACTTCAATTTTAATTTCTGCGTAGTTAAAATGAGACAATGTATGAATATAACCATAGAAATTGCATAATAATTCATAATATTTGCTATTAAATTTATTAGCTGTCGAAAACATAAATATCCATATAGATTATATAACTCATAGATATTGCAAATGAAAACTTAATTAAATTAAAGTGCAACACTATTTTGGAACTGGCTTGTGGAAAGCATTCTATTCGTATTATCGTATACGATTATTTTTAATAGATAGCTTATTCTTTGTTTTCCGTATCACGTAGTAGAATCTAAATCCATTATTTCGTCACAAAATAAAAACTTTTAATATAATTAATTTATCAACAAAATGAAAATTAAATAGGTAATAATTTTAAATTGTTTGACAACGGAAAATAATACATTTACCTATGTGTAATATAATGTAGTTTTGCTTTTTCGCATGTAATACGATATTTCAGAATTTCGAGTAATTGAAAAGGATGTCCGGGGCGAGCAACATCGAGTAGGATACTTAGAAACTGAAAGCGGAGGAGCGCAAATATTTTTTAGCACAATAAAATACACTTTTAAGGTTTTTTTTTTTTTTTTACAATTCAATTGAAAGCGAAATCAATGGAGGGCGGAACAGTATTACTGAACGTTCGTGTTCGATTTCACTAGAAATACCATATGCTCGAGTTGCAGTGGGACTCGTAAAAATATCATAAAACCTTGTACCTATATAGTATTATTTTTTTTACGTGAATACCCTCTTGTATACCACAGGACACAGCTGATCAGTTATATGCACCACAATACAACGCAATACCAGGTACACTGGAATTCATACTAAATACGAGATACCTTAGCAAAATATTTTATGTAGATAAAAAAAAAAATTATTAAAATTTGATTTATATAATTATCGTTTTTGTATTATAACAATATAAACATTTCTATGTATTATATTTGTATCAAATGTATTAATTTGAACAAAAAGATTATTTTTAAGGATTCATTTATTTATACATATATATTTAAAGCAAATTTTTAGAGTTTATACTGTATTATAGTTAACGTATATAACACATATAATATATTACACTATTTTACTATGATATAATTTCAAGATGGTTCAACATTTATTTAATTTATATACTTAATGAGTATACGTGTAAATAAATTAGTATTTAAATTTCCATTTTTAGGGAAAGAAATTCATCGCAAGTAATTCAAAACTAAAACGCAATACAATTTCAATGAATCGCTTTTGAGATTTTTCAAACTATTACGACTTGAATAAGGTATTTTTATGCGGTTAACCTTTTACTAGAATATCCATTTATTTTTAAAATAAAAACCTGTTGAGTTTTAAAATTAATCGGTGTACCTGCATAATAATAATATATTGTGCATATATTATTATTGTGAATCTGTATATACTATATAAATATTGAGTAACGCTACCGCTGGTGAGATAAAATATAGTTCTGATAAAGAATATCCTAGTATTTAAATATGTCAAATATATTAATATATCAATTCCATGAGCATATACGTTATTGATGGTTTGAAAAAAACACAAATTAATTATCACGCAAAGTATTAAACCTCAATCAAACCATATCTTACAGCACATAGTAGCCACACTACTGCAGATGTCTATTAGTAATTTGTACGACTTCCTAGTTCTGATATTTAGGTACCTACTGTGAAAGATTCTTTTAACAATATAAACAGTAAACACTTTTATTATCTCAATAACTATTAACATTTTTAAAAATATTTCTTGCACATATCTTGTAAAATAACGCTTTTGAAAAAAAAAATCGTTACCTATTTTACTATTTGTATCTTGGTTTTTATTTTTTTATTGATATTTTTACATTTTTAACGAAAAAATACATTTATATTTTTTTATTCCAAAGCAGACATTAATTACAATAATAATTCACAACTAGCAGCATTTCAGCAACTTACAAATGGATGGTATAAATAAAAATTTGAAATTTGAAATTCGAAAATCCTCATTCCTCAACCTACCTTGAAAAATTGGTTTTTAATCTTCAACGAATTTTTTAAAAACGAAATTAATAATTTTACAAAATATTACGAACAGGTTACAAACAAAGACTGAAGAAAAAATTGGAAAAGCCAATTTGTAGGTGCTGGGGTAGTATATTTAAATTTTATCTCATTAAAATGATCGTTTAAAAAGGTTTTGACTTTATTCGGAATTAACTTTCTGTAGCCATATGTTTTCAGAACTCAAATTCTTACCCACAAAGACATATTATTGTGCAAATCCATGGTTTTTGAAATAAGAGTGCATACATTGTATGCGTAATTAATAAAGTATCGATCGGTCTTAATATTATTGAAACACCTGTTAATTTTTGTCAATCTGACTATAAAGTCACGTGTTTACTTCGAATATCTTTTTAGTAAGATTCTCGTTAAATTTTAATGACTTTGTAGTTACTGAAAATCCAAATTTTATTACTAATAATAATTGTTGCTATTGCTATGAACATATAGTTGTATAGGTTATTATGTTATAACTTATATTAGAATTATTGTACAACCTATTAAATCATAATATTATATACACATGACTATACTAATACTAAGATTCGTGTACATTATAAATTGTAACCAATTTATTAGGTATACCAACCATTTCAGTAATCACGTGTTATTGATACATCGATTTAGACAGGAAGGGCAATACAATTTTCTATGTACAAATAATGTTATAATAATAGGTTGTAATAATTATGATTATTACGATACACGATAATCGTAGGCAATAAATCCATTAGTCGTTTGTAATTTTAAAAACATTTATTTGTCAGAAGTCGCTACTTATTGGCTGTAGGTAAAAGGCATTTTCTTATTGAAAATATTACTTATTAAATCCCTTAATTCGTTGTTTTGCTGTTGCTCAACTTCAAGCCGTTTTTCCAGCGATATTTTGTGAATGTTTTCAGAATCGTAGCTGGTTAATATGTTCAACAAGTCTTTCTTTTCCTTTTGGAGTTGCGCAACACTATTTTCGGCGATCTTTGTGCGCCTCTTATTTTCGGCCAACTCCATTCTAAGCGCAGTCATCTTGCTGTCGTAGGTTAAAAACGAACTTTTCTTTAATGCTTCATTTAGTTTACTGTCCAATACGATGCCGAACTTTTCAAAATACTGCTTGGACGAGGCCACGAGTTCTAATCCGATTAGTTCAGAATCATCGCCTGCTATTTTTAACATCGAATCGACATGAACTATTACGTCCTCGAGAGTTTTACATTTTTGTTTATCTATTAGCTGTTTCAAACATTGGTAGTAAGCGTTGTTAATACTGACCACGGAAACAACATTTTGCCAGAAACGTCTAACCATACACAAAAAAATAAAAATAAAAATAATTTTGTTGTTTTATTTATTTTGATTTTATCTAACTCGGGCGTTCCAATTTTGAAATCAAAGTCTTTAGATTTCGACACAATGTGTTTTTCTACCTGCAGTGGTTTTTGATTATTCACTATGTGGGCAGTAAAAACATTATACACATGATTTTTCACCTAAAACATATCGATTTAATTTTTTAAAACAATAGCTATAGAGTATAGGTATAATAATAACAACAAATGTTACCTATTCTTATATTGTTTAAACTAATTATATTTATTGTGAATTGTAAATATATATATAATATGTTATAATACTCATAATGTTCTAGTTTACTTTGAAATTACACGTATTTTAATAAAATGTAATTTTTATGAATCTAATAAATAAGAATTAAGTTAATGCTAACAATAAAGGTGAATCGATTCAATATAATAACTTGTTATTATAATATTTAAATAATCATATTATAATATGTTATATATATATATGTTGTATTATAACCGTATCATCCAATAAATAAATAGCGTCATATTATAATCTCACAACATTTTCGACGTTTTCCATCTGCTTCGTGTCACCCTTCATTTGTGTACAATCGTTGTCTGATGCACCTACATTTTTACAAGCATTGGCAAACGATTTCTGTTTGGTGTTGAAATCATTAACTTGAGAATTTAGTAAGTTTTCTTGAAACGACCTATGTTTGTCGATCAAAGCTTTTACGTTTGAACGTACTTCAGTAGGTTTCTGGATTTCGCGCTCATGAACCGTGTTGAAACTTTTGTAAGATGCGAACGAATGGTCGGACGTATTTAGTATGGGAGATGACAGTTCAATGCATGGCAACGATTTTGTACCTTCGATTGTTGTATTAGGTTCAGGTTCTAACATGGTTATAATTGTACGCGTCGATGCCACTAGATGGTTAATTATGTATTGTTTTATTTTTATTTTTTTATATATATACTCGCAAGTCGTATACCTAATTTACCTATGACTAAATGTATTTTTGTAAATTACAATAATAAAAATAAAACATATTCGAGTGAAATAAAATGTCTAAATTTACAATTTTCCGTGCATTTTATAACATATTATACGTATACTGAAGTATGTTGTCAACAAACTCGCGATTGTGTCGCGTAGCATAATGACGAATTATTAACAATCTAGCCAGCTGCTACTCGTAGACGATTTTCGTTAATTCCCAATATTACTCAATATCGAAAGACCTCTTTCCATTTACTTGTCCAACTTTGCCATATTTATACTAATAAAACTATGCAACAATTATACGAATTGCAACGAAAAGGTTTGTTTTACCAATCAGGTTTTACCGATTGGGATTATAACGGTGCTATGTATATTAACATGTTCTGCATAAAAAAACAGTGTTTTATGTACCTGTCCTACACCTAGATAATAACAAGTATATAGATGTGCATAATAATATACAGGGTGATTCACTAACCATGTTCATCCCCATTTTTCTTTTGATAATAGATTTATACTAATTCTGATTCTTACAATATTTTCGAATACTATAAATTTTTGTATTATTTTAAAAGTGTCCTGTGACAATACAAATTTCGGATTTTAAAATGAGAATATCTCTTTTTTACAGTAAATTGCAAAGTGGACAATGTTCTTGAAAATGTATATATATATCAAACTAGGAATTTGAACGAGTAGTTTTAAGTTATTAAAATGTTTACATATAGTAATAGATAATAGTCCTTACAAATAGTTTTACAAAAATATAAAATAGATATGATTTTTGATTTAGTTTTTATTACCTATTCTTAAACCATTTTTAAAATTATAAATTTTGATAGATTAATAAATATTTAAATCGTGATAGCCAAACATAGCCCTAATATCTTCTAAATCCGTTATCGTAAACTTTCAGTAGCAATTAGTACACAAAGTTACATAACCCGAAAACTACCTATTTATTAAAATGTTACTTTGAGACGTCGACATAATATTTAAAAAAATATTATCCACTAAATAATTTAGAATATAAAAGAAATTTTTTATTTGAAAACCAGAAGTTTGTTTTTTCACAGGAAACTGCCTAAGTAATGAAAAAAAACTTCAAGAATTTAAAAGTATGGTCTAAAAAGACCATTTAGGTATATTTAAAAAAGTATATATTTAAAAATGTCGAACATAAGATTTTGAATAACTGCATAATTTTTTTTTTTTAAAAAGGGTTGAACCCGAGGGTGAATCACCCTGTATATTATGACTCGATAAGAGATATACAGCAATCAACATAATATTGTTTTAAATATTTGAGTGAGTACGTTTACCAATGTATTAAAATAACGTTATGTAACACGAAACCTCGCACTCACGTGTGCACGGAATACGTTGTTGTTTTTTCACCTGAACCCGACCGTTTTCCGTTTCAGTGTAAAATTGTTGCAGTTTGATACAGAGCCACTGCGCCGCCGCCGCCGCCGCCGCATTGATGTTATTATATACGTGTAGGTATATAATATATATATATGTACCGTTTTAACACCGTTTCGAATGTTTCGATACACGTGAAATAATGGTTTACGTAATGACATCGATGTACGTAGTATACCTATACGTTATATTTTATTGTTACGCCCAAGAATCTCGTATGAGATGTGCACATAAATAGTCAGGTACCTTACATATATATTGTACGCAATAGCATTTGTGTTCCAATACGCATATAAATATATTATTATACTATTATGTGTGCGCGAAATTCTCGTACATAATATTATATTACGAGCGATATGCCGTATTATCCGTTATCCGTAGTTATATGCCACGATTCCAGTTTAAAAGTTAAAGTTTAGTAACGATTTAGTTATTCATTTTTAACTTTTATGCATTAAGTTTGTATTTATACTTGACTTTGTGCATAATTAATTTTTATTGATATTAACTTGATAAATATAACGACTTATAATTTCAATCAAATCTGAGTTAAGTTTATTTATAAATAATTAAATAATAAATTAACCATTGACGATACATGGGTAATACGTAGGAAATTAAAAATGTAATTCTTAAAATGTATTACTAAAAAAAGAACTAATAAAAATTAATTAGAAATATAGTTAAAATAACTCAAGTTATAAGTAACTTATTAGTTATTATATATTTTTATATAGGTATAGGTACCTACATGTTGATCACTGTTATACCTTATTAGATGTAAGTACATTAGGTTTTTAAGTTTGTATAATTTAAAATTTAAATTATTTTTGTAAATAATAAAGAAAAATATGTAAAAGGCAAAAAAAAATTAAATAGGTAGAACATAAAAATATTGAAAAGCAAAATAAAAATGTCATATCTAACAGTAAAAATAAAACAATTACTTACGTTACAATGCTACGAATTTGTGTAGTAAGTTAACATATTCAAAATTTAAACATTGTTTCGTTAGATACTATTTTTTGTCTTTATAACTAAAATTTCACAACTAATTAAATTTAATATTATACCTACATTTATAAATGAAAACACCTAACTAAAAATGAATAAAAATTACACAATTTCCTTCTACTGTGAATATATTTGGTGTTACTTATTATATTTTATATTTCACTAACACAACATCAAATTTCTTTCTTTTTCACTAATCGATTTTGATGGGTTGAAAAAAATATAAACGACTGACT
The DNA here is from genome assembly GCF_020882245.1 of Rhopalosiphum padi. Taxonomy (NCBI): domain Eukaryota; kingdom Metazoa; phylum Arthropoda; class Insecta; order Hemiptera; family Aphididae; genus Rhopalosiphum; species Rhopalosiphum padi. Next base: position 46,081,592 of record NC_083599.1, read on the forward strand.
TAATAGTATACTATAATAATATGTAAATTAAAAAATGCCGTTTTTTGATACTCACTCAGTCACTCGACAATTGAAGCCGAGCGCCGACACACACTTTACATAATGCAAAAATGTTCATCACTTTTTTGTGAGCACTTAAAATACGTCAATATTGTGTAAAAAAAAATGATTATTATCTTTAATAAACAATTTCATATTTCTATAAAAATTATTAGTTATTTGTATTTTAATATAATGTAATGCAAATACATTTAATATTTATTTTTTTTCGACAAGACCTAAGTGCTCAGTAGAATAAATAATGAACCCTTTAAATAATATATTATGATTTTGTGATTTTCATTGTTTAAAAACTCGTTTCCAATTAATTTATTGAGAAACATATACCTAACACATTAAAGGTCTCTAATCGATCACCTTTTATTATACGTAATTAAACGACCCTGGTAATACTGTAATACGTATATTGTATTGTTGTTGATCAGCTATACTATATTTTATACAAGGCATATTATTATTTTACAAACAGTTTAAAAGTGATAATTATTAAGTAACGGATTACCGGATTCTACAGCCTTCAAAATCTATTTTTTCTTTAACATTACAATTAAATTTAAATCTGGTGGATAATAAAATTACTCGAATAGCATCGTCGTGTCATATATACAAAAACGTTCAAACGATGTAACATTTTAGTTGTATAAATAAATCTAGAAATGGAAAACAAACTTTCACGATTATTTGCTTATCCAGACGACAATATAATAGAGCAGTATACAAACAGCAGTGTACAAACATAAGTATACTATTATATACATAGGTTCCAAGTGAACATTGATTACAGTTTAAGAGAATCATGACTAAATGAACAAGTTAATTTTTTTAAACTTAATAATTCAATTAAAAAGTTTATAAAATGATCAATCAACTGAACAATGTAACTAGTTAATTAAGAAGAATTTGTTATTATTATCATTTATTATTGTGAACAATAATACGTCATGTTAAAACCTGCAAGTATATTATATATATACTTGTATAATACCTATATTATATTTTCTTAAATTGTATATAGTTAGAATTAAATATATATATTTTTTTATAACGCTTTATAAAAATATTTAAATAATAAAAAAAAATGTTATTCTTTTATTTAATAATTATGTTGATACTTAAATGTTTTTAATAACATCAAATATGCCAAAGCATATCAATACGCCTAGTGTCCAATAATTAGAAATATTAGGCGATTTTTTTTTTAACAAAATATTTTATTATTATTTTAAAAATTCTAAAGTTGGACTTTTCAATTAAAATATGTTTTTTGTTAACTATTGATTTATAATTTAATGTTCTTAGCGTTGATTAAACGTGGAACTGTATTGAAATGTGTTTTTTTTTACGATAACTATAACGAAGGTCAGTTACTCAGTTTTTACTGTTTAAAATACTTTTCTCGTCTTGTTTTATTTAGTCGATGATTCACGCATTATGTTCATTATATATTTATCTTAACCACATACAACTTTAAATATTGACGCAGGTACTTACTAAATATAATAATAACACTTCAAAAGTCCTTGGCCAGCAACGACGGAATCGGGTGGTACTCGATTTGGCGGAAACAGCGTCGCGTCCCAGACAGAAGAATATTACATTTTTCAAACGATTACAATATTCATGAAATACCGGTATATTATATTATTCGTTAAATAATAGGTACTTATACACAAAAAACGCCACTAGTTCTATTATACGTCTCGAAATTAGAGAAAACAAGCATCGTCACGTAAAATAATATTGTAGTTGATCATCGATAGGTCATGAAAAACATAATTTACAACCAAAATCGATTTATCGGGTAAATTGTATTTGTATAGTTAAGTAATAAGTACATAAATCTACATTTGAATATTGTCGGAGATTTTTTTTGCGTTTGAATAAGTAACATTTTAGAATTTTCCAGTTCTTTGAATAACTGAAGCCAGTAAAATAAATATTCCTAGCGTTTTAATTATTAATATATAAAATATAGTTATGTATGTGTTTTATAAATGATATAACTATATAATATCGTGGTGGATATGTGGTTATTTTTACTAGCAGTAAATTACGAATAAATATTTCAAAATGTACATTATTTTACCTAAAAGAAATACAAAACATATAATTTGGTACATTATCTTATTCGAAAAACTATACTTTTCCTTAGAAATAATTTTGCCGTTTATGAACCTGAACCCTGCCAACTTTGTCTCTGCGGACCAGTCCTGCAATTTTGCACAGTCTTAAAGGGCTGTAATTACCGATATCTACGAGGAATAGGTGAAAAGTTTCCGTTTAAACGGACAACTGATCGTTAAATCATTTGGTGGAACGTGCGGTGACTGGGGAGGATATGCAGAGGTCAGATTTACTCTTTTAGTACCAATAATATAAATAATATACGTTATTATTATTCGGTTTGGAAATGCACTTAATCCGATAACATTATCATTATTATTATTTGACATTGCAGATAATGATTACGTCCTTATCTGCAGGCCGGCGACACTTCATAAGATCTACGCGTGACGCGTCTTTAATAACCATATTATATTTATTTAATATATATATACAGCGATAATAGAATAATAATAATAATAATTAATAAAGTCTATACGATCGTAAAATATGAAAACGCGTATCGACGTAATTAACTTGCAGTTATAGACATTAGAACGCGAAATGTTAATTGTTAGCGTTGTTATTATATATGTATATAAATGTATAATGGGTATATAATCTATCGCGGCTATGACGACGACGAGTCAGAGATAGGCCGACTTAAATACATTTATATAGTTCGATATAATAGAATGAGACGTGCGTGTATATAACGCATGTACGACATATTATTATGTCCAACTTCTATATGAGAACTTACAATGACACACGTATTAGATGTATCGTGTATAGAGGATACATAATATTGTATATATATATATATATATATTATTAAATCGTTATTATAGCTAAATGACTCCGCGGACGCATTGCGGTGTGCGACACTATTTTTTTACAAACACACGTTTCACGCGGTGTTTTAGCTTGTTGTATAGAACTTTGGCTATATAATATATGATATGATATTTTATAGATATATACGGTGACACATTTAGGCATTATATGCGCTCTGGAAGGAATTTTTACTGCTCCCCTCCGACGAATTAGAATTGTATATATATATATATATATAATAATATATCAATCATAAGTTATAACCGATTCCTATGTATTTTTTGGTTTTGAGCTTACACGGGGGCGGATTCAGGTATGTGGGAGCTCCTGGGCGGAATGCATAGTGGGGGCCATACATAAACAAGAAAATATATATTTTTACTTTTTAAATAACATTTATTATCGTATTAGTAGTAGTAACAATCAACTATTTAGTTAATAATGAATAATCATATCATCATTATATTATTATATTTAAATATCATAATCTGATTCTGAGCATATACAAACAATTCAAATATATTATAAAAGCCTATATTCGGTAAAGGAGATTACTTATATTATGATGATGACATTTATTTGTATTCTTTTATTCGCCTCAATAAAGTTATTTACTAATAAAGTGTTCAAAGTCAGTGTTTTTATTTTTAAATAAGAATTGGACGTTTTCCTCGTTTTATATGTCCTTCCTTGTTATATGATTATGCTGGGAAATATAGGATTGGCAGCATCGATGGCGTCGAGACAAGCTGAACTTTAATAACACTGGGATTTGATAATCGATTATATACCCAAGATGGTTCTGTATTGAAATTTAAAATAAAAAGTTGCTTTTAAGTTACTTTTAGACAAATGTAAAAATGTATCAAATATATGGGTACAATACACAACTTTCAAATCACTTGAGCATAATGTAGCAGGAAATATTTGGCCTATCATTTTTTTTATGTGATCTTTTAATATGAGCTTATGTGATATTATTATTATTAATATAGTTAGGTCTTCATCTTATCTTCTTTTGATATTTACAACTCTCCAAGATATTATTACTGTTATATAATAAGACATCTCAATACATGTTATAAATGCGAAATAAATATATTTTACTATTATACTACAGATTAATATTAAAATATTGTACTGCTGCAGTACCGATAAGGTAACATTTTAGGTATTCGTCAGATATATCAATCGTATTCATGAGGTGCTTGAACTAAATCCATAAATCAAAACTCGCATGCTTACTACCATACACACCTTACAAAATTGCAAACACACATCACCTTCAAATCGTATACAATAATATACATTTGCATAATATTATAGTAATCATTATATTAATATTATATTGTGCTGTGCTGTGCCGTAGTGACTGTAATATAACAGATTAATACATTTTATAACACTTGCAGAACGATATATTATTACAGCTAAGCTACCTATAGGTAGATAATGGATAGGAAACTATATATTCTTATACTTTGTATTTTGCGCTCATTTATTTTTGAAAAGCGAGTATTACCTACTCCGAAATATTATCACGATTTACAATATTTACAACTTAACTATAACTACCTTAGCTGTATACTATTATTACCTATAGTTATTAGTAAATAACAATGTACCTGCGACTCATCGTTTTTACATACTAATTTAATATTATTGCAACGGACGTGTACATTTTGTGGGAAAAACTAGACTCCTTAAGTCTGGACAAACATTGTTACAAATATACACGCCTGCAGAAGACTATTGAACACAATATTATAATGTATAGGTAAGTACTATATAATTACAATTACAACGCGCATTATATATTTTGAAAAATGAAAAATAATTGTTACAATAGATGTTTCTCAAATATATAAAAACTACAGTACATGCAATATAACTAACAATGGTTTCGGGCATTAAATAATTAGTTAAAACGTTAAGTTTTATAAGTTTTTTTAATATGACTAATTAGTTTAGTAAAGGGTCTATATATATTACTATAACTTAGCTTATCCAAATTAATTTGAAAAATAATACATCAAGTTTATGCAATATATCCTTACAATCCTTATTTAGGTACCCTTATTAGTTATTAGTGTTATTACCCATAAATTATATCATATTTATTATGATAAAGACTTATAATATTATTTTTTAATTATATACTCGACGTGTCACTATTTCCGTTGTCAATATTTTCATTGGCCGCATAGTTATAACTTATAACCGATGTAATATCGTAGAAAATTTGCATAATATTGTTGATTTTATAAAAAAAAATAAAGCTGACAAGAAGGATACTTTATGCTCTGTTTGTAAAGTTTCAGACATTTAGTGTACCTTATCATTATTGAATAGGTCACTGTAATGAATATAAAATTATGTTAATTTTCTGGCCTTATATGAAATAACGTTGTAACTTTATTTTCAACAATAAAAACTACGAAAAACTAATTTGTGCCATTTTTGCTACAATATGCAGAATGGGGTGGTAATGCTTTTTATTACTTTTTATAAACAGGATCTTACAGATATGACGAAACTCGATTAAATTAGTCGTTATTAAATACATAATATGTGTTTTAACACTATGATAAAATAAAAATTGCCCACATAAACCAAATCGATTGCCCATATTACCTTGTTAATATACATTTGTATTGGGACTTGTACCATTTTGCCCATATTAAGCGGATGCCCATATTAACCAGTGCCCACATTAGGCGGAATCCACTGTATTTATACATGGAAAATAAATAATACATTAATACCTCCTGTATAATATAATACGCACAATAAAAAATGTTGAATTTCTATAAAATTGTAAAATCATATGAAATTATGTTATTCTCTATATATACAAGATGGTAACACTTTTTCTTAGTTAATTATTTGTTGTTGTTTTTGAAGATGTATAAATTTCAGAAAAGAATGCTTCACAATGTATTATTTACTTCAGTTTTCAACTGATGTAATGGTATGTTTTAGACTCAGGACTCTTATCTTATTTTCTTGGATTTAATTCAAAATTATATCGTTTTAATAAATTATTAAATTTCTGTCTACGTATGAAACAACTAAAAGTTTAAGATGTTTTTGTCTTAAAATTACGTAAATATTCAAATCGCAAAAAATAGCATTACCTACTAATTTTAGAACATTATTTCTCTGTTTGGGTTATAAATTGTGACTAATATGGGTCATACGTAACGTACGTGTATATTTTGTAAACAAATGCTAGTCGTAAACTCGTAAACCAACAAGTCAAATAAATAGTCAATAAATGTGACGAAATTGGCAAATAGCAATAAATGAAAATATGAAATGATCAATAAATAAATGCGAACGTTTTTTGTTCTATTCGTTTTATATAAATATATAATAATAAAATGTGTCTCCTATGGGTATAATAATAAAATATTTTACATATTTAATAATTTATCATAATATACTATTTGTATTATCCGACTTTATCCGGATTGAAATTAATCTATCTTTCAATCGTTATTATTCGTTGGATTCAGTTGAAATATATAATATAAATCTATACGTCCTAGCACTTGAAAGTCATTCTTACTCCCTCTAACAAAGTTCAATTGTTAGTACCAGGATTGTATCCATCTTCACCATCCTTAAACAATTTGTGTCACTTCCCCTAATACGTAAAATCAAATCATAAATCCGGATGCCAGGATAACTTTACAATCCCTCATGAACTTATGATTTTTCTGAACTGATTATAGAAATATTTTTCGTGTGAACACAAAAATATTATAATGGATTCAATAAATGCTTAAAACTATAATGTTTATTTTTCTAATTATTATAGTAATATAATCTGTTACCAACAGCAGCCATTTAAATAAAAAAATATGAGTGATATAAGTCGTATTGAAATAGATCCAGAGGTTTATGAGATTGGTGGTTTAAACATAAACTCTTCAGATTTACAATGTAATATTATATATTTTATCGTTTATTCGATTTATTATTTTACCTATCTGATCTTGTGTATAAACGTTTATACAGTTGATAATCTTTAAAATCATCGCAATAGCGTCATTATTTTTATACTTTCAAAGTAGACATATTATGCTTGATAGGTAGGTACCTACTGCGCGAGATAAAATATATAATATCTATGTGTCTGCGTATGTCTTTTTCTATCTCTCTGACCGGTCGTCGACCGTTACAATCGCACGCATTGCGCATAGTACCTAGCTATACCTATATACTTATATAGAAGGTACTTACTTACCGAAGAAACCATAATATCGATGTTGGTTTTATAATTATTATTTTTACTGAGTATCGATCAACACGTTTATACATAAATATTGCGCAGAACAAATTATTTTTTATGATCAAAGTTGTTCAACTCGAAACAAATTTTCATGGGGTATAATATAACATGTTTTAATATTCCAGTTAGGCATTATGAGTTATGGTGCATATAATAAATGTTATATTAAATCGTATGCATATAAATACGAATAGCATACAATTAGGTATGCATAAACATATTATAATATTATACATTGTATTATTATAAAATCGTCTAGCGCTAAAAATATATTCCGAAATGATGTAATTAAATATCCAATAAGGCAATAAGTGTTTTTTTATTTTACTGGTGATAAAAGTCTTAAATGTCGATATATTATTAACTTTGTAAATTGTGAATTAAATATAGTGCCTGAATTCAGAATGCGTTTCACAGGATTTGTATCTTGTATGTACGGAGTTCATTGTAGGCAATTTCAACGATGTTTTTAGAATAATTAAAATTAAAAACTTAATATATGCGCATTTAAATATAAATTCAAAATTATTACTAGGTATAGTTTCGTGTAATTGTTCACCGGTTGTCGTCGTCACGTAATTCCGAAATTATACAAAAAAGGCATTTTTAATTTTTATTGTTGAATAATAATATATAAAGTATTATTATTTTTATATCGAAGGCACAAATAAAGTCCATTGTATTATTTATTTTTAAATAGCTACATTCGGGTTATAATTACTTTTTGCAACTTTTTGTTACACTATTATGAAAAACTAATATGTATATCATTGTCTTTAAAATATTGTTAATTTATTTAATTCTGTGATTTGTGTTTTTCCGCTCTTAAACTAAAACATAACCGTTTATGTATATAAAATATTATTGATCATATTAAATTTATTCAATAATGCTAATAATGGTAAACAGTCTAGTAAAGGGTACTTTTTAAAAGTATTGAAGTAAAAATAAAAATATTTAAAATACATCACATTATTTGAATATTCGATAGAAAATGAGAATTTGAGACTTCAAGAAAGTGTCTAATAGATACTTTCAAATACATGCGCTGAATATTTTTTAACATAAATAGTTGTTTATAGCATTTTCACATTATTTGTTTAGATCATTGTACAAAAATAATTAAAACTTATTCTGATATATTTGTATAATTTTACTGTTTTAAGTATATAATATATATATATAGATTATATTTCTAACTCGCATCACATATCCATTTCTCATTTTTGCCAACGATCTTGTGTTTACTCAACTTAACTAAGTTGATTATTTTCATTAACTTGCCCGTCTTTGTATAAACGTTTATAGATTTAATATTTTTTTTTTTTTGTAATTACAGAACTCGCAGATATAAAATACATATAGTTATAATTACACTCGTAGAACAACGCATATAGCATATATATATATATATATATATATTATGTATTATATTATAGTTCTAACTGCCAATTGATAATCGTAATTAACTAACGATAATACATCTCATTTATATAAATAACTTAATGACAAAACGGTTCTTTGTGAGAAAAAAATATTTGGATGTAACTTTTATTAATATTTGTCACTCTTAAACGTATCTATATATAATTCGTATTAGTAATTAGTTGCCGTAATTACACATGAAAAATATAATCATTAAATCATAATATATTATATTTATTATAAGTCATCATAACACATCCGACCATTATTATTTCTTTCAAAGCACTGGTGTAGCCGTTATCGTTTCTATTTTCTACTAATAACATATAAGAAAATAACCGATTTGGCCTTTAGGCTTTAAGTGTTAATTTCGTTATTTCGCTATATGATGAAACGATTGTAGTACATAGTTTAATATAAATTATAACTGTATGGAGATCGTGGTTGATAAAAAAAAAGTACAATCGCTTATTATAGCTGTCGTGTGTTTGTCGAGAGTACTTAATAATATTTATGACGCTAATTTAACTCATTTTTCAAATAACCTGTTCAAACAAAAATTAAATAATGACTTAAAATCTCGCTAAATTGGCTGTAACCGTTCACAAAATGTTGACATAGATTATTATCAAAACTATTAAAATACATATTGTTTACTCAAGATAACAAACGAATATTATAGTATTGACCTTTTTTTTTATGTTAGTATCGAAAAATAAAATTAAGTCATCTCGGGTTAACTTTTATTTTGAGTAAGTATGTTATACGATGAATAACGGATTATAGCCGCGGTTTCTTTTCTATAGTTTTATATTATTTCTCTACTATATAACACGACGTCGTCTTGATTGGCTCTCTTTTGTGATGTTTGCAATATTATTTTGGAGGAGTAGTTGTTATGATGTAATATTGTTCTAACCTTTAGGGTGTTATTTTTATTTTATTTTTTCATTGTTTAGGCTGGATTCGATGTAACAGTGTTCCACTGAATCACATATTATACGTCGAATTCTTTATTGTGATTATGTATATACATCTTCAACAAACACTTTATTTGAACAGGCAAACAGCATAATATTATATAGGTATGTAAACATACTACGCCCAGCTATCTTTTAAAAAGAAAAAATTTGAAATAGATTGCCAAGCGCAATAATTTCAGGCATAGGTAGGTATTCGATTGTTCATTTCACAGCGTAATATATTTGAAACAATATAGATTTTAACCAATTCAGATTAACAGTAATCCAATTAAACCATAGAATTGGCAGTGCGTATATACAATATATAATATTATACTACCTATATACTCCAGAACTGCAAGCCTATTGCAGCACTTATTGTGACTAAATTAATTTCACAAATACGTACGTTTGTACGAAAAATGTATTATAAACAAAATTCAAAACAACGTGGCAACGTTCAAAAATATAATTAACACTTAATGGGCCCATTGCACCGTCATTAATTAATGAGATGCGTTTGGATTTTTAATGTTTAATATTAAAATTAATTGCACGTATTATACTACTATATATATAAGCTTGACTTCCGTGGAAACGAGATGTTTTCTCAAAGCGAAAAATGAAGCTATTGTCTTTATGCGTATAATATAATAGATAAGGAATCCCTACTTTAATAAAACAATAAAGAGCAATGCTCAAATGTGTGACGTACTAGCTGGAATAAATTTTAAAGATAATATAATATCTATACATTTTTTTATTCCGTGACCTACCACATAAATTACACAATAAAATTGTTATTTTATTGCCGAATTGTGGATTATAGTTTATTAGCATAATAAATATTTATATAATATGTAATAATAAAGCCCCTAATGCACCGTATAAATTAGTTTAATGTACACCTAACTACCTATATACTGTATAAATAACGTATTAAACATATTATCGTCTTTTGAAAATCTTATATAATATAATAAATATTTACATTAACGGGTCGATATGCGAATATTAATTGCGTATAAATCGTATAATATTGTAAATATTTAAGACCCGACAATATTTATGCGCCTTTACCGCGGGTAAAATTATACTGTATATACAGTGCATCATTCCGACATCTATACAGTAAACCAAACATATTATAATATTTATTGGCCGAGCGTTTTCACGCGATTTTTCCTACCTACACTTACGCGAAACGCCGATGTCGTGTTTTTTTTTATATATATTTTTACGCGATAAAATCTAAGGCCAGTTGTTAGTCACACATTATTAGATTATAATACAAAAACAAAACTGTTGTAGGTCAAACATTGAGCCGGAAGAGTTTTTATAGGACCAATGCCGAAGTAAACTATATAATGAGTTTGGCATAGATCGTAGCCCGTAGGTATTCCAAATTATAATTAATACATAGGTTATTAGTATAGGTACCTAACCTATACCTACGTTTTGAATGCTCAGACTTTTATACTAGAAATCTGTGTTTGAATGTGACTTTATATTCTATGTCATATGGATCTGAGATTTTAATGTCCTAATACATCGCAAAAAAATAAAAACATTTCTTAAACTCTTAAAATATGGACTTTTGTGTATGTATTTTAATGTATTTTTTTTTTTTTGTATAAAATATGATATAACAAACACGTGTTAAACTGTAGTACGTTTTTTATAAAAGACACTTTAAAATAATACAGATATAAAATATAGAAATAATCTTATCATCTACATTTATTTAGATATTTTTGTAAAACTGTGGTAAAATTGCATCATCAAGTATACACGCTCTCATTTCGCTGATCACTCCTGTGTGCTTTACCTAAATTATGCTTGTTTTATTATTACAACAATACATTGTTTACTATAATATACATTTGATTCGATATAAATTTAAAAAATGTCCTAAAAACTAAAATTTGTAAAAAAATATCATTAAAATAATATGTGAGATTCTCTAAAGCACATTTTCACGTATGGGAGCTAAGTTTTGAAACTTCAAAAAAAAAAAAAATTAAAGCGATTTAATAAAAAAAACATTAATTTAAGTTAATAAAGTCAACGTTATAATAAAACGTTAATCTTTAAGACAATATATCTTACTCTAAAGAGTCTAAAGTTTCATAGATAATAATTAAAATGAAAAAAGTATTTTCAATTACCTTATAGATAATAACAAGTAAATTAATTTGCTATAATACTATAGTCTTACATTTTTACCACAGTTATACATATAATATATCATAATTTCCTAACATTTAAGTTTAAAAAATAACTGGGAAAAGCTATGTTGTTGATTAAAATTTACACAATTACACTTGAATACTATAGTTACCTATATGATTAAGTAAATTAAAAAAAAAATACCCAGCTAGTTAAGTCAGTTAACATTTTGAATAGTTAATTTATTATAGGAAATACTTAACTACCTATGCAAATATAAGCAGCTAGTTTAAATATTACATATTATAATGCACTCGTACATTTGAACTCACATACGTATATTCCATAGACACGAATGGCAAAATGACACGTTGCATAAAATGTCGCCGCCAACAATATATTTTATTATTTTATGTTCATTGACCGGAGTGGTGGACCATTATCGGAATCTCATCAATACAGATGGTTGTTTCGAAATGTCAACTGAATTGATGACTTCGCAGGCACACGGGTACCGTCACATAATACCGTATACTTATATTATTATATCTATTGATTGTGGGACGCGAATCGTGATAATAACAATAAAAGCGACAGCGTCGTTTCATCAATGACGATCGAAGTATAATGTATTATAGATACGCGAGTGTTTGCCAGACACGTTTTTTTTTCGATTGCTGTGCATAATGGGACACAGGCACGCCTCATTCGAACGGGTTCAGATGTTCACAAATAGAATAGCTGCAATAGGTATTAGTAAAAAAATAAGACTGTCACCTGGTCGTTTATTCGAATTACTTCACGTGGATAGAGTACTTTATAAGAATCTCGCGATATGAATGCCAAAATGTCGTTTGGATTTTTTCAACTCATTTTCTTATAATATATAATATAATGCATAAATATATATTTTATTCGTTGTAAATTCTTGTAATTATTTGAAATATGAAATAAGAAAAAATAGAATTTCAGAAATGTAATAAAAATAAAAAAATAACGCAAATTCCATATTATAGGTACTTATATAATATATTATAATTTTAATTAGTATGCAATATTCACAAATAATAACCTGAGCCGTAATTTAGAAGATATTATCATCCAGGTATATGAGGTATATAATATGTAAATTTTACAATTTTTACATATTTTGGTACTTATTTGATTAAATGTTATAATATGTATAATATATCGTTGATTACCCTGCTATAAATGTATTGTGAATTGTGATTATATTATTACTTGTTCCCACTTACGAGTATGTATCGATAATAAAATATTAAAGCAAATAATAATTGACTAATACCGCCATAAGTATATTTCTATATTTATTTCTGTAGCCACTTATTTTTGTTGTCATTACAATGATTTAATATTTAAATATGTTTATCGAACATTATAAAAATATATTGAATTATCGCGATCATATTGTACAAATACTGTATTCATCAGGTACCTTATAAATAACAGAATCTCAGTCATTAAATATTAACTAATTTACCTAATGCATTGGCTCATATTTTGGGTATTATTGAAAAACGAAAGTGACTAGACCAACAAATTTATAACAGTTTTTGAATTTCCAAGTGCGTACAAATATTTGGTAAGCATGGCGTGTAACTGAATATTATTACGCAATAATATAATATATAATACCAAAAGAAATAAAAATATAGTTTTTTTACTTCTCTTTCTTGAATAAATTCAAATCAAAATGGATTTAAACATTTATAGTTATATACATAATGCACTATTATCGCGTGTCCGTATTGTTACCAGGTTGTTATTGAAATGACGAATTAAACAGTATAATAGCGGAAAGTATACATTATTATAGTAACTATTTGCAGGCATATTTCCAGTGATGGCTATTATAAGCGTCTTTATTATAAATTATAATTTGTTTTAATGATTTTTTTTTTTACCCAGATTTTCGCAGGTGCGTTTCGTGTAAATATACGAATATCGCGTAGCAGAATAACGATCTCGAAAAATATCTTGCCGATGGATAACAAAAAACAAAATTAATAAGATTTCCACCCGCGATAGGATGTATAGGTAGTAATTCGAGTTGAATACCAGGTGGCAATTTTTTTTTTTAACGGACTACAATCCTTTTTTTTGCACCACGAACCCATTCGGCTGACAGGCGTGTGTGCGCAGTTAAAAAATTATATACAATGTGCCTACGCCTATACACACGGGTATACCCGTAAGAAAAACGTCTGTCGGGCGAACGCCGAAAACGCCTCTACACGCATTCTGCAGAGCATCATTAAGGACAATATAATAGAAAATAGTAATAATATATCCCTTTCTTCGATCATCATCACTTTCGATAATATGGCGAAGGAGTTTACCTCGGCCATATTATACTGCAGTTTATTTAATAATAATAATAATACCATACTCCGAAAATAAAGGCCAATTTCGCGATAACCATATGTCGGAGTACAGCAACAGTCTACGGCAAGTATTTCGCTTGTGTCGGCGGACGCACGGCATAAATCGTAGGCAGGCAATGTGTACCCACACACACACACACACACACACACACACACACACACACACATCTTGTGATGGGTTCCGCCTCTTAGTCGTATCGCATTCTACATATATATATATATATATATAATATTTTATGTATTTGTACACGTGTGAATGTATGTGGGACCAACCTAAAACCCGAAAACCCTTTTCACTCTCTTCGGCTGTCGTATGGTGTATTTATATACAGGGTGATTAAAAAGGAATAAGAAATATTTGAAAATCTGTATTTATTAAAAGAAACGCGGCGGGACTTTGGGCAAAATATAAGCAGTACAAAATAAAGTTGTTTTTTTCATTATATAACAAGACGTGTTCATAGTCGTTCGTGTAATCCTCACCTGAGACACACGTGGTGTGACATCAACAACCCGACGATAGTCATCAAATTCGTTCCACGTTCTCCGCGGTATCTCGACGACGCTGTAATAACCGCGATGGTCGAAAAATCGTATTTTTAACATACACCACCATAGGTTAAAAAACCGCGGGGGTTGGGGTAAGCCGCTTAGCTGCCGATCCATCGTTTACATATTGTGAACAGACAGATGCCAACGGAGTGGACACTTTAGAAAGTCGCCTAAACGACGACAAATGGCGCTCATCAGCACTCCGTTTCTTCCGTGCGGAGATATCGATTTTCGAAGATGTGGTATATTCTTTTGAATCACCGCCTGTATATATTATACTCGGTATCCGTTCGTCGTGCCGTGTTCGAGAGAGGGATAACTCGCGCGCCGGCAGATTGCGAGTGAAAACACACTACCTATAAAAATAATATTATATTGTAACGTCGCACTATATGTATTATTGAGCCACGCATGTGTGTGTGTGTGTGTGTGTGTGTGTGTGTGTGTAGGGGCGACGAGCGATGAGAACTGGTCCGAGAGTCAGGTAGCCGGTTCCCATGCATATACGCGTACGGAAGACCCGGTGCTGATAAAATACAATATTATTATATATTATATATATGAGTCGCGGGCGGATGATGGGGTGTATGCGAACCCATCAGCCTCAGACGCCCGACGACCTGATTTTTTTTTCGCATCCCGCACCCCACTAAGGTATACCTATATATATATACCTATATATCAGTACATTATGTATATATAATATATAGTTTCGCCTCGTCACTCGATAATGTTTACCGTGAGAAGGGGGGGATACCATTACCTATACGTGTGGTGTGAGCGAGCACGGAAAAAAGGGATCGCCGACGACGTAAAAACACACCGCGCGTAGCTATAATAATGTTACCCATCGGGAAACGATTATAACATCGTTAAACGAAAAAGACGATTATGATATTATCGATAATACGAAAGATAATAAATCGTTCAATCGTGATGTACAACAACAACAACAACAACAACAATCACCGCAGAAACAGAAAAACATAATATTATGATTCTACTGAGTATTAATACTTTTATTTTATTTTCATATAATGCCTAGAGTAGAGTCTCGCCAATTCGGAATTAAATCTAGGCATTTAACATGACCTTTTTTTGTTTTCGCGTAATTCAACTACACATGAATTAATATTGAAAATAATGAGAAATTAACGTTGTCGAGTACTGATGTATACCTACTGACACTATAGCACCACATAGTCACGAATAATCATATTATATGATTAAAAAAAATGCATCTTTATTATTGTACTCGTATAATAAAATTGATTTATTAAAATTTTCTATCAGTTTGGGAATTCACATTTTAGTTAAAAAAAAAAACACATGCATCAAAAACTTTATGCATAATATAAAATACCAGAAAATTGCGAGAAAATACACTATCAACTATTACTATGATTTAAAAGCTACTTACTGACTCATATCATTTTGCACATTTATTTAACTTTTAAAACATTATGCTATTATTGCTACATTCATTATGCTAAAAAAATTCTATGTGCAATAAAAAAGTTCAACCCATAATAATAATAATAATAATAAATATACGAGTAGAACCGATATTTATACATAAAAAAAAAAAAATGCTATGCTCAATATAATTTACTGTGAGCGGCGCATAAGTCGTAATAATTATATCGCCTTGACCGCGACCACGGTTATCCGCACTGCTGCCGTTAGGTCATCGTCACTGCAATAATAAAAAAAAAAAACACCTACAATATTATTAGCTTATAGTGTTTATTATACACAACGATCGTATTATATAATCAGATTTCGTATATCGATTCTGCAGAGGTACAGCTGACGAGGGTACTGCGTATACTGAAAGTACAGCTATATCGGTGTCACGGAAACGCATGCACGTGTTTTTGTCGTGACTACCTGTATAATATACATTCAATACAATTTTCAAAATCTGATACAGAAGAGTATAATATAGAGGTTCGTGTAATCGATTTCCTGCACACTAAAGCTGCAAAAGTTCTCGAACTTTTTATTCGCGTATACTGCACAACATTACGCGTGTGTTGCGGACCAGTCACGTACTCACGTCTCACTCATGCCTGACGGACTGTGTACAAATAAATAATAAAGTATTTTGTTGGTATTAATATACTATGTAAAGCAGTGGTCGCCAACGTTTTGGACCTCGTGGACCACTACAACCGTACTCTAAATTATACGGACCACTTATAGCTTATAATAGCTTTTTACATAAATACCGTTCCACAACTGATTAGGTTAGGTTAGGTTATACCAAGTTAATATAAAAATATATATGTATGTATAATAATAAAAAAAGGATTTATACAGCAACATAATACGATTATACTTTGTCACATAGTGATTATACTAGATCACACTAAGGTTCGTAAAATAATATTGCAAATAACGTTCAAATTTTTCTGCGGACCACCTAAATTTTCTCGCGGACCACTGCTATACAGTGTAGTTTAATTTTTACCATACTGCCACATAGACTTGCGCATACCACAGTCACAGTTCGCAGTCTGAGAAGGTATCTGCATCAAAGTATACTATATTTATTTCTAAGAACCACGAAATGAAAATAAACCAAAAAACCGTTTTATATCAAATTAATTTTTACAGGTATCTACTTTATTATAATATTCGAATAGGCGCGCCTCCGAGCAACGAATAATATTATTAAATTCTTCAGTGCAATAACTGCAGTGTTATATTATAACAAAAGTGGGTAGGTATATATGAAGAATTTCAAAATGACGTCGACCGTGTACGTTGTTTATTGTTTATATAAATGTTTGTAAACGAGTGGAATTATCCCTTCTCCTCCCCCTCCCCTCGGAAAATATGTAATGCAATTTTGCATATAGGACGGCTATTATAATTTTCGTTTAAAATAAATACCGTACTACGTATTCTGTATCATAATATCATATTTTACGTATATATATATATCATAATTCCATGATGCTGAAATATGCACTTTTCCACTGAATTATTTTTCGTAAGCGCGCAGGAAGCTCGAGGAACAACGTACATACCTTAGTGGATTTCTCGAAACCAGCTGAATCGTCCTGCAGGATTATCTCTCGAATAACTCGACAATAATAATAATAATAAAATATAGTTCAAAATAATATAATGTGCGTCATTATAACAACACTACACCCACTCTGTTGTTGTGGTACCTTATTCGCAAAGAATGTCGGCTTTTAACTAGGTATTTTTCTTGTATTATACGTTTATGTATATACATATTATATATATATAAATAATTCATACTCATTTATTCAGTATGGCGCACATACCATTATAGATAATTATTGTTACGTTGAGAAGCCACGCCAATGTTTCTATTATCTCGGTTAGGTCTGCAGTCGGCGGACACGCGCAGTAAAGTGCGGTGAAAACACGTTCAGATCGGTGATATACATATAAATGATGATTGCAGGAGCACGCGTCTGTGATTATATTATAGTGCTTGAAAAAGCACATATAAAAAAATAAATAGCTCGAACGACATTTTCGAGGACATATTGTAGCGGCTCGTGTCGGTTTTAAACAATAAACATGTTTTACGTACCTACGCGTTGAACGTTAAACATACGTTATATTATTATATTTAGTTTTAGTGGATTGCATCGACTTTTTTTCAAATAAACATTTAAGTGCTGAAGGAACAATAATAAATTATGCAAAGCAGATGTCCGCTAAACATCGTTTTAGAACGGATTTAGTGAAAAAAACGTTGGTATACTACATTTTATTTAAGTATACAGTTAATCGATTATCTTATAGCATAAATAATTACGTTATAAATACGTAAATAGAACAGAATGGTTTTAATTTTAATTTTGTTATTTAATTTTTCATAATTCTGTGCACTGCTGTGACGGTTTAATTTTTTAATTCTTTTAATCGATTCAAGTATTTTCTGTGTCCGCTGGCGGTACACATATTACATAGATATTATAAATCCTTATACTTAAGACTCTCTTTACACTGAAAAAGTCGGGTTTTTAGATTTTGAAATTGTCGTACTCGCAATAATTTGGTGTTGAACAATTTTAAATATTTTTAATAATTCAATCATATAATGTTCACAACCAACAAGAAAAGTAAATAACACGAATTCCTTTATATATATATATTATAATTATTTAGTAACTAATATTACTATATTTAATGTGTGCATGGGAGTCCAACACGAGTAACCGACCTCAGAAAATTACGAAGAAACGACTTAAGTACTAATAAACAATGATAAACAGTAATAGTCAATAGTACACAATATAACACGCGTAAGTCCAAATACATGTTACGTTAATATCATAAAATTCTTCATTCTCCGATGATTATCGTCTGGTTCTGAATCCTATAGCGACGTAAAGTGTGCACGGGCACTCGGGGAACGGTTGGTTTATATAAACGAAAACACTTTACATTTTATAAATCCGAAATGACCATGTTATTGTAGTCACGCGCATACACAAAATAGTAGATACAATAATACAGACAGTCCGGGGACCGGAGAAAGTCGTCGTCGACAGACCATATTATGTCTACTGCACAACCGTATACGACGATAATAAATAATTACGAGTACATATATATACTGAATGATTCACTAAACACGCTCACCCCCCGTATTTTAAAATTCTTAAGATTTTTTTTGTACCACTTAAGGAGTGTCCTGTGGCGATACAAACTTCTGTTTATCAAATGAGAACCTCCTTTTTATTGTAAACTATTAAGTTATTGATTATTTAAAAAAATAGTTTTACAGAAAAAATATGTAATATTGAATCTAAGTATTTATTATACTTAGACAATTTTTATAATTTATTAATATTGATAGATTTATCACAATAATAGTATAATGAAAATACTCTATTCGTGTAATATACAATATATCAATGGTGGCCGCTATGCTAATATGAATATATTCACCTGACACCTCAAAAAATACAACGATACCAAAAGCCAAAATGTTTATAGATACATTTTATATAATTTGATAAATTTTTATAATCGTATATCAAAAAAATTAAAATTCATAATAATAAGTAAATTTTTATTTTTATTAATAATATAAGAGATACCTACGAACCGCATCTGACTATGACGAGCGCCATTAGTTGACCAACCCTGATATGTATATACAATATACATATGTATACATAATAACTAAAATAACGCGTTCAACCTGTTGCCCGAAAATTTAATAATAATATTTGACATTATTTTTCTGGGTATAAGTAATAGTTACCTGTTATAATGTATAGCAACATCGTGCACTATTGTAGTAATGTTTTTAATACCACCTGCCGTAGTTCTATATATGTCGTATACCGCAAATAAACTATTCGATAATGTTTACGATCGTATTGTATTGACTATCGATGATGATTGTAGTGCGCCATGGCGCCAAAACCAGACGTTGAAAAACCTATATATTGTACATATTATATTTTTCGTATTGCACAATTATTTGCGTTACATGTATTGCCTCCGGGGGATTTTCCCGCCTCACCGCCATCGTATAAAAAGTCGATTCCATTGACATTTTCGCATAAACACAAGATAAAGTAGATAAACTGGTAAGTCTCTCTACAGTAAGTACCTATAGTAAGTTTTAAGTGTACCTCATCGTGTCATTGAGCAAGTCACTATAATACCGTAGATTGTAATGGATGACGTGTTAAATTTGAATTCAATAATAAATCATTGCATACGTATAAAAAACAATTATTATACGTAATTCCCACGGCGTAACACTGTAGTAGCCTCTATAGGATTAAGGGCATTTTATAATTTTTATTTTATATTATTAGTAATACGGCAGGTTGATTACAATTTTAGCAAAATATGCATTACAAAAAATGATAGTTTGAGTAATAGTTAAGTATTTCAATTATCTACCATTCATTTTGAGGACAAACCATTATTTTATATAATATGAATATGAATATTCAACTGCGTCAAAATTTAAACTTCAAACGCTCATAAAAAATGTATGTTGCTTATGCTCAAATTTCCCTCGACGTTATATACAGTTGGGATCGACCCAAACAACAAGTTATTTGCGGCCGATGCTATATCAGAACTTTCCACCATCTGTAGCTTTCCATAAGTGGAACAGTATCTAGCTGATTAAATATTGAAATAAATTTAAAAAAAGTATCAAAAAATCATTTGTTTTTAAAATTATTTGCAAGTCTGCATTAAAAAATGGAATAGTTGGCACCAATTATTAGAATATGTCATTATAGAGGTGTAAAATTGGAAAGGGTGGATTGGATATCAAAAATTATTTGAATTGCCAAATTCAATTTTGTTAGCACGATATCGATGCTAAATAATTTTTCTACAAATTATAGTGATTAGTATGAATGTTGAATTGTTATAGCACGGCGCAGTATTAAATAATATAATATTAATTTTGATTTTTACAAACTCCTCGCAGGAACTGTAGGGTGTGGACTGTATTATTGTATTATACAATAATAATTGTTATGATATTGAACAGCAAGATACCAGATGGTGTACTCGTATTAACGAAATCTTTGCTTTCCGACTGACCATCATTGTTCAATATCAATAAAATATATTTGATATACATGTAGTATACTACGTTATATATTGTGTGTGTATGTGTATAACAATTCGACGAGGGACCGGACAGCAGAAGGTACTCGGGGAAAAATGAAATTGATACAATATGATATAACAACACGTTTCATTATTTATTATGTTTGTATTATGATTATTTTTCGTAAAAAAATTTAAAACTTTTTTTTTATCTTACCGACAATGGTCATAAATTATTTAATTATAAATGTACAAATTATATTGGTTTGTCATTTTTTTTTTTTTTACAAAAATATATTTTTCTATAATAATTAAAAATATGATTTCGATTATTTTAAAATCTTATTGGTACTCTTTACTTATATAGTGGGTGCTATTGGATGTTAGTAATTCAGTTATAGTTTCTTTTATCTTTGTATACTTCTGGCATTCGTTAAGGATACATATTATTTTGATTTATTTAACACGTGTTGGTTTTCTCTTATAATCTATAATATATCATGACCAAAATACGTGTTAAATATTTAAATATTAATAAGAAAATAAACTGTAAATGTAATCATGCACACACCGCTTCAATGTGCACTTACATACGCAAATACGCAATAATATAATCCTTATGCGGTATCAGTTAGTTATATTACTATATAGGTGTGTTATATTAAAAAACGTCACTTTTTCGGCGTGTGAGCACTTTGAATTATTGAATTGAAATATTTTATCGTAATTATTTAGTGTTTACAATGTTCTGTATTCATTTGTCGTTATCGCGGATTAAATTTACCAATGTGTAATCTTACCGACTAATAAACACATCGTCGATTATAGAATCAGTTGTAGCTGTAAAAAAACATTTAAATACTAATGACCGTTATCCATTCAACCGAAAATTTATCGAAACAACAATATAATCATTAAGTAGCCGGGTATGTAATAATTAATAATAATAAGCCACTCGCAGATTACGGTCGATGTTACTATATAGTTAACGACACAGCAATATATTTTACCAATTACCATAATAATATTATGATTTAAATTAGTATACTCTTATTCATAATAAATAACACTCATAATAATATCAAGTACCTATTATTGCACGAATTATTGCGTTATATTATGTTCGTATTTGACATATTTACGTGACCTTATCTAAGCCCGAGGACTTGAAGATTATAATTAAAATACGAACAAAACAATGTAAAAACGCAGTAATAATATAAATGAAATAAAGCTATCTGTTTATAGAGCTACTATTACACTTTACACTTAATATTAACACACGTATGTTATATTATATCATATTATTATACGACTCTTTCAATGTTCTTACACCTTTTTATGTTTTACGAATACCTGTAATATTATTACACACACACACACACACATATATATAAATATTATATAATATATATAATAATTAGTAGTTAATACTGTTGTTGCCTGTTTGGCACTTGCTTATTATATATGCTGCAATGGAAAATAATACGATTAACCAATATTATATGCGAAAGCCGTTTAATTTCATAATTTGGATGGAATAACCGGTGCGCGTACCGTTTATACGAATTCTAAATAATATCTGTGTTATGTACATTAGAGGTATAGCCAGTACCTACCTATAATAGCTACACACTGTTAAATTACGACTATTAAATCTATAAAAGAAAAGAAAAAAAAATTCGATTAAAAAAGTACTACCTAAGTATAAAAATATAATAAATCATCGGCACCTACCCATATTGTTTTTGGGGGGTTGAAAAATATATTACTAGTATAAGGGTCAGATTTTTATCGCGTGTAATAAACGTAACGAAAATCCATTATACATCGCGTATATAAAACACGCACATTATATATAATATCATTATATCGATTGGTACCTCCGTGTGCCTAAGGAGTATAAAAATCATTAGCATCTTTATGTACCGCAGTTGTAAAACGAACATGAGATGACTTTTACTTTTGTCGGAATCGATTAGGTTTGTATATTAGTTTCGATTTCACGTGTAGCATATTATATAAAACGCATTTTTTATTTCGGAAAAATAATACATTTACAGATCACGCAAACTCTTAAACGATCTGACCACAATCTGGCGAATAAAACCTTCTGCGCGGATCCGCCGCATTTATTATGCTGCCGTTAATCGATGAGGACTTTGACAATAATAACGACAACAACAATAAATTATGTATATTTCACCGGTATACACATCATGACTGAATCGTGTGTGTATTTGTATATATAGGTATATTGCAATAATATCGATCACCTGACAGTATCTCAATAATAATATAATACTACTTACAATAATAATAATAATAATAATAATAATGTAATATCTGCAGCCGCGTCGACGACGACGTTCCCACGCCCTCCGTATACATAAAACGGTGGTTTGCACAGGATTTTAACCTTTTCAAACGGACGGTTTCCGTGAGAATATGTTACATTTCATATAATATGATATCGTTCCGTGTTTTGTGACGGTTTGGTTCGGTTTTTAAGTATTTTTTTGTCAACAACGCACCGTTTTCCAAAATCTGTGTCGCGAATGAATGGAGAGACGAACCCGGTGCATTATTATTCCATATCTCCGTGTGTGGGTGTGCGAAAAACGAAACGGTGAGCGTACTACACCAACCCGTTCCGGATATTCCCACACCCTTTACAGTAAATATATATTGTTTACTTCAGGTGCGCATCGCGACGATCAAAGTATGTATACACTCCCAACACAAAATAAAACGTGAATTACTTACGTAGTTATAACAACCTATAGGTGTAGGTAATAAACGTATCCTATATACGTTAACATTATAGGACATTATACCTATACGTATTAGACAGTATCTATATTATATTATATACTCGATATGATGCTAATACTTAGCTCCGTTTCGCTTGCACTGCTACTTTTAAATTTTACTACCACAGTGTTATATGTAATTATCTGAAAAAAAAATCCGTTTTTGGCGTTTTTGCTATGCGCTTTACTGGAAATACGTTTCGACAAATGTTTTGTTGTTGTTTTTGCATTGTACATAAAAAGTATATAATACGACTTTAGTGCCACCCAAAATTGTATTTTGTTCAAAGAGATTTGGAAAAAAGAATACTGAATTTGGATAAATGTTTCTCTATCACGCGTAATATATTATAAAAACAAGTTATCACAAGTTCGAAGAGATTCACAAAATGTTTTTCATAAAATTGTACAAAGTGCATAATACTGTCAAGGTTTTGACATTAAAATTCGAAAGTGGCAGTGTTATCTATCACGTGTATATGAGTTAACAATTATGGTGTTATAATTACGATATCAAAATATAATTTTCATAATATTATAATATTACCTATATGTTATTAAAAATAATTAATACATTACATTATTATGTGCCGTGTATATATTATTTGAAAGAAAAATAATAATATCAATGATAGTGATGTTGGAAACGATCTATTTATAAACTGTTATTTACAATTTTCTATAAATAATAAATCTTATTTAGAAATTAAAAGTAGATATTCTATCTTATTGTACCATACTGTTGTACAATAAAAAATTGTGGTAAATTTATAGTAATTTATAACTTGATACTTTTTATGGAGATATGATCACGACTTTGATATAGTATGACATTTTTATGGTTTATAAGTTGTAAATACGCAATTATTAAAAGTATATGTAATTACTAATTAAATTTGTTCCTCGTGTATGATGTGTATTATACAAATGAAGGGTACAGGGGAAAACGGTAGTAGTCCATTTCTGTAATTTTTTTAGGGGAACGTAAAAAAAGCACGAACTACAATCTACTTCGCACCAGTATACCTGCAGATCTTTTCCTTTTAATAATTATGGACTGAATGACATTTTCACTTAATCGATTTCAACAGTAAATATTAAGTACTCCTAATCAGCTTTCGAATCAAATCATAAAATAAAAATCTATTAAATGAAATACTGCCGTTTTTCCTCTGTACCCTTCATTAATATTATAATATATTTTTGACGAAAAGAAAGTTAAAATATAGTTTATTTAATGATGTGAACCTAGAACTGTTGATGATCTAATTTACATGGATATTTCTTGTTATTAGCTTATCGTTTTGTTAATCTCAACTTTTGCTGAATCTGTTACTCGATTATAATATTTTTTTTTCATCGCAGAAATGTGTTAACTTCCTTTTAACTGTTGTTTTATTCAGATGAAAGAAGAATTTATATTAAAGCCTGAATTGAACTCCAATTCTTAAATTAGTTTCAAACAAATCGATATTAAATCATTTTTAAAAAGATAAATTATAAAGTTTGAGATTAAAATATTGAAAAACGGGATTAAATGCGGGCTGTAAAGTATTTCCCTATACACATATTTAAAACAAAAAAATTAAATTCTGTTTATCTTACAGGATAAGAACATTATTTCCATTTTCTGTATTTATTTAACATTAGCACCAATATTTTGAGACACTTAAGTATTGGTAGTTACTGAAAATGTTGTACAAACAACTGCTGGCTATAGGTTGTTATTAGTTTGTTGTTGTGATGTAATCACGTGTTTTTTTTTTATCAAAAATAAAACATATAAAACTTAATACAACGTAGATATTATTACTATACCTACAGTATGTTTTATTACATGTTAAATTGAACTTTTGCCATTTTATTTCACTAGATTTTTATTTTATTGTTTAAATTTACATGAATTAATAAAGGAATACATCCTTTGAGGAATATTGATTAAGTCGTGTACAACAAATTGTCTGTCATTTGCACTTATTATTATTGTCATGTCGGAACCTGAACCTAACACAACAATCGAATGTACGAAATCGATGCCTTGTATTGAATTTCCATCTCCCATATTAGATACATCCAACCATTCATTGGGGTCTTACAAAAGTTGCGATGTAGTTCGTGAGCAGGAAATCCAGAAACCTATTGAAAGATCATCAAACGTAAAAGCTTTGATCGAAAAACATAGGTCATTTCAAGACAAATTACTAAATGCTAAAGTTAACGATTTCAACACTAAGAAGAAATCGTTCGCCAATGCTTATAAAAATTTATGTAGTACGTACAACGATTGCATAAAAATGAAAGGTGACACAAAGCAGGTGGAAAACGTCAACAGTTTTGTAAGATTAGAAAATATTGTTTAAATTTAATTACACTGATACAATACAGCATATAAATAATATTTAATTATCATATTAAAATATTATAATATCAAGTTGTGACTTGATATATTGAATCAAATATCAATTAAAACCTAAATTAAGATTGTTAGCTGGTATTAACTATATTTTTATTACATAGTTATAAATCAAAAAAACGTTACATAGATATATAATTTTTTTTTTTAAATGCAGATTACTATTTTATATAATGATATTTTTCGGGTATTATAATATTTATTATGTATAGTAAATTTATCTTTTACTAACAGTGTAAAAATAACTATTATTATTTTAAAGTATTATTTTTAAAACTATTTTCTCGATTCGACATATTTTTAGGTGAAAAATCATATGTTTGAAGTTTTTAATGCCAACGTTATATTAAATAATCCCAAACCACTTGATGTAGAAAAATATGTGTTAAAATCCGACGAAATCGATTTCAAAACTGGAACGCCCGAGTTAGATAAAATTTTAACCGCTATGGGCAAGCGTTTTTGGCAAAATATTGTTTCTGTAGTCAGCGTTAACGATGCCTATTACCAATGTTTGACACAGATAATGGACACTAGAAAATTTAAACATTTCGAAGACGTAATAGTTCATGTCAATTCAACGTTAAAAATAGCAGGCGATGATTTTGAACTAATCAGATCGGAACTTGTCGCTTCTTCTAAGGAATATATGGAAAAGTTCGGCATCGTATTGAACAGTAAATTAAACGAGAAATCAAAGAAAATTCTACCATCGAACCACAATAGTAAGATGAATGCGCTCAGAATGGAGTTAGCCGAAAATAAGAGGCGCACGAAAATCGCCGAAAACAGTATCGCACGACTTCAAAAGGAAAAGAAAGACTTGTTGAACATATTAACCAGTTACGATTCTGAAAACGTTCACAAAGTATCTCTGGAAAAGCGGCTCGAAGCTGAGAAACAGAAAAACAACGAATTACGAGATTTAATTAGTACTAATTTCAAAAAGAAAATACTTTTTAATATCACCCCGCCAATAAATAGCGACATTGAATAAATAAATGTTTTTAAAATTGCAAACGACTAATATTATAGTCATGTTATAATTATTTATAGTTGTAAAATAGCTGTACGTCATCGTGACTTCGCCCGGGAAATAAATGAATAAACATAAAACATGACGGTTTTATTTTGGTGTACCAAACGACCAACAGTTCATGGACAATTCGGCATTGGTGCGGCCTCGCTTATTGTGTATCAATTCTACCGAGATTAGCCATCCGCCTGTGGCAAATTAGATATTCTTAACTTTTCTAACATCTCTAAAAACGATTTCTAAGAATTTCGTCAAAATCGGTAGTTTTTGAGTCTATAATAGCCCAAACATAAGGATATTACATTTTAATAACAAGTAATAAATTGAATAATTTTTATTTAAAACAAATCCTAAAGCAACACTCATACAGAACGACAGAATAGGAGGGATACGATCAGTAAACATTTTTATTAAGTTTCAAATACCTTACTAGTTACCACGGTTGTGAATAGGTATCAATTTAATAAACAGGTATTAAATATGAATTTCTGTTGTATGAATCGTTGTTTATACAAATGTATTCCTGTTTATATTTAAATAGAAATCACCAGCATATTTATTTTATTGTTGGGGGTTTGTTATACTGGCAATTTTAATGAAAATTTAAATTTTAAATTCGGGTACTTATATATACATTGTAAAAACCATTAGTGGTTCATGGTTGTTTATGGAATAATATAAGCGTAAAAAAAAGTTGTTTGCACAGGGTAAAAAAATTACAGACTATTAATATATTATACTCAAGACACAACGCTTACGGAAAACGGACGTAACTTTATACTATCAATTGTTTGATTTTCATTCTATGGACAATTTTTATGGTGATAATCAACTAAAAATAATTAATTTCGAGCAATTTATATAGTTAAAATAAATTGGTTAATATATTTTAAAAAATATGGTACGATTAAATTACTCAACACTTTAGATCAAACTCACGCGATCGGTATTAGTTTGGTGGCATTTAAGAGAACGCTATTCATACACAATAGACCATTTTAAAACCACAAAATAAAAAATAAGTGCTAATTTTTACATTTGTGTCAGCCTACATGGCGATGAATACAATATTTAGGATAGTCCATAACGTTTAAAGATAAAAAAATCACAATAGAGTGTACAATTATATTATAATATCTTTAGCGTTTTTACCAGTCGAAGAAAGGTTATTAGTTAATATTATAATATGTGTTCAACATTTTATAAAGATCTACTTCCCTAGAAGTAACTTTAGGTTTCTTATTTTGATTCTAGTTATTCTACCTAGTTATATTAACTAAATATAATTTATCAATTTATCAATATTAATTTATTTCTATTTTTAATCTACAATCAACCTGTATAATATGTCTAACTGTTCATTTACATTTGTAATTATAATTATATAAAATTAATACATTTTTTTCTACCTGAAATAGTAAAAACTGTTCGCCATAATCAATATTGTCACTACTTGCCTAAAACAGAACAAACTATCTGCACTTTTCATTATTTATCAATGACCGTACAGTGTACGTACTTCTATAACCAACATTTTCAATAATTGAGCTAGTTATAGTATAAGATATATCGCATTTATTAGTTCAATAGTTATAATTTAATCATATTTATGGGCTTTTGGCTAACACAAATATAACTATTTATTGACGTTGTATCGTCTCCAAAAATCTAAAATAATTATTATTATATTTGAGTATTAGCATGTTTCACTACGGTTTAAAATATTATTATTTATGTCACACTGGACACTGTGTTTTTCTCGCGTATATTTTTATGTCTCACTAATGTATTTTAGTGAATAAACAGTAATATACAGTTTATTTCATGCCACGAGTTTCGGTAGTCAAATAAAAATCTCAAAATTGGACTGTCTATAATCTCATCGAAGAATAACCACGCGTAATTTTTATTATTATAATATTATACAGGCTAAAATACCCATATTCCTACGAAAAATATGTTATTCGTCATACTATTCTTTATTAAACACAAATCTTTACCTGCGAAATATATAATTTTTCATTGTAATCATTCCATTATATTATTGTATCGTATATATAGAAAAGTTTCATTTTTTCTGATGCTTTCGTATTTTTGCATTTGTTACCTATAGTACCTATACTATCGTTTTGTTTGATTTTTTTTTAACTTACAGGTCTTATTGTGCAAACATTTCAAGGACATTTAATGTGATTTTTTAGATTTAGAATACATTACGTTTATAATGCAAAATTCACTCTCATGGTTATATTTTGAATATTATGTCCCAACACGCAAAATAATGAAAATACAATTCGCCGTCATTTGAATTTTCTGACAATAGATTTTCTGACGATTTCAATCTTGAATACTACGTCAAGATATTTTAATGTTCTATTTTTTGTAATTCTCAAGAACATCTAAAAATGTTTCACCAAATCTTCAAAAGAATATAATATTTATTAAAATATAGTTAAATTTAAAAATGGTTATAAATTAAGCAATTCTTACGGTATCTAAATATTTTGAAAAAAATTAATAATAAATGAATTATAAGAAGTTAGTAGATATGTATGTAAATATTGCAATGTATAGGTGTAATAAAAAATAAACTACGAATTCGTGAAAAACCGCACAAATATTAAAAGTTTTTCACTTACCGTGTAGTTCTATATTTGTATTACATAAAATGTATTTGTAATATAATATATGATATAATATAATATATGATTCAAATGTTGATTTCAAATTTCTACTGAAATATAATAAAATAATATTTATCGTATCAAAGTAAGGAAATGAAGCCCAATTAACTTTATACAATATGGCCAATGTAGATATACGTTGACCTATGTATATTATGCGCTTATCTTATAACAGTTATAACTTACTATTTAATAATTAACAAATGTCAAATAATACTATAGATTTAATGTAGTAGTATATTCGTTTTATTATTTGTGGTTCGATTTGACCTGTAAAATGATACGTATATTATACATTATTAAACTTGCTACACTGTAAGGGTTAAAATCAACAAATATTTATAAAAACTAAAACGTATACCTAGTCTTACAATCTAAAATCGAATAATGCCGCATGCAATATACTTAATAAGTACCTTCACTGGAAAATAATAATTTTAATTATATTATGAAGATAAAAAGGCGATGTGACCTAGCTTAACCTTTTCATATAATATAGTTACCTACTTATTGATGTACGAATATATAAATGAATTTTTACAGTTACAGATAATATTAAATTTTTAATGTAAAACACTATCATATATATATAATAAATAATGTTCTTACTTTTAAGTTTGATATAAGGTCAATTCGCTCTAAAATTAGATATACCTAGTTAATAACAGTGATAAGTAAAAAAACAAGTCACAATATTGATGTTGCTGTACTCAAATTAGCTTCGTATTATTACGCATACGTGTATAATTATAATTATAATTATAATTTTAATTTATAATTCAAAGAAATGGCATCGCTTTAAGCAGAGGCGTAACCAGGAGTTTTTATGGGGGGGAGGGGCTAAATACTTTTAACTTGATTTATTGAAAATCCAAAACAACAACAAAACAAAAATACTGATAACATATTAACGTTGATTTGCCGTTAATGTATTTACTATTTTAAATAATTAAAATTTGTAAGACAATTTCCATATTTAAATTTAAATATTTCAAAACAATATACAAAATTTTAAATACAGCTTATAGCCACTTTAGCCCCTCCCCCTCCTTGGCTACACCACTGACTTTAAGGATGTATTCTTTTACAAACCTATAATTGCATGCACTGATGTACGTCGAAAAAAGTTTCTAGTAGTATTTTTACTTTTTGAAAATCAGATATTGAAAATTATAACTATTTTTATTCTTTGATAAACATAATACAGTAGAGCAACTTTTACACGTTTAAAAATTAAATAGACAAACATGGCGAGCTTGGTCCAATGAAGACGTTATAATATACGCGGCTGTTCTAAATATCTTACCATCTCCTCAAATAACATATTTTTTACATTGGATTTTGACCAAATTATTTTTAATAGGTCTGACTATAATAATCTGCAGAAACATTTTTATGTTTTGCTATGTGCTTATTTTATGTGTTATAAATATATATGAAATAAAATGTTACATTATCACTATCTCTAAAACTTAGTAATACACTATGAAGCAATGATTATAAGTTTCTTACCACTACACATATTTTATATACAATAAAAGGTATATAGCCATATTGGTAGATTCTTATTACGCGCGGTCTGTAAAACACAATGAGTTGAGTTTCCTTTAAATCGTAGGCGAGTTATAATTTACAACGACTGTGTATATCATTATAAATAAGAACAGTGCAGATGACTGTGATGATTTTTAATTCTTTTCAATTTTCGTTTACAATGTATTATATATAATACATAAGTGCATAGTTTGCTGGAGTTCGACGACAGAAAATTGTGAAATAACAACAATGTAATGATTATGATTATTATTATTATTATCATTCAATTTTCGAGTGCATTACATTCAAAAACTGACTAACCGAACACTATACAATAACGTTACCTATTGAACCATAATATTTATTATATTATGTATAAAGCCGAAATAACGTCATATTAGCCATTATTATATGTACGATAAAGTGATCTCTTAATGTCTGTCCTTATTATTAATATTTATGGAAAGAAGGCGTGCCACGTGGCACACGAAGTGTTTATCCTTGTGGCACTTGTGGACGAATTATTAGCCGTTATCATCGCTCACTTTGAAATGTTTCTATTTCTTTATATACAATATATAAATATAATGCATTATAATAATATACATATGATATAAAACGTTATATATTATCACTATATTATATAGGTATATCTCCTAAACTCAGTAATAATGCACTGTGTAGTAAATGTAGCAATGATTATAAGCTCCTTACCAGTTACCACCGTACATATTTTATATACAACAAAATATGTATGTATTATATAGACCTTATACCTAATATAAGGTCTTTGGTATGTATAGCCATATTGGTAGATATGAAATTATGTTTTTATCCCTCGAAACATTGTGTAAGTATAGCTTATTACCACTGCGAGCGTGCATCGTAAACCGCCACATATGGATCGTAATACTCGTACATAATAGTATAATACATATTAAGGTATGTATCATATGCATTATGCAGACGAGCGACGATTCTGCAGATTGTATTATCATTATTTGAACTTTGTTTTTCTTCTATATTAGGTATATTAACAAACTTGGGTAGTATTCAGAATTCTGGATAATTTTAGAATACCGCTTTCTAAAAATACTAAAACGCTGTATTCTGAATACTCTTAAAAGAATTTCGGTGCCTTATTATTGTTATTTTTTTTTTACATTATCTAATTAGTATATTTAAATCAATTTTTTATTTAAATATTTACTGTTATTTTGTAAATCATGTATTATCACAATTATATATACAATAAATAAACTATATTTAAACATTTACCATAATTTAACATTTTCCTGAAGCCAAAAATTGTTTTAATAATAAATACAAAAAATATATTTTTCAGAATATTATTTGTATTAATTATTGAAATGTACGAATATATTCAAAATACTATTTTTCAAAAATATTTGAGTGTAATAATATGTATAATAATATAGTATTTTTTATTCCCAATACTTTTTAAAAATAGGTTATAACTTATAGTAGATTATCTAAAGTCTAAATATTAATACATTATCAAAATCAGAAATTTTTATAAGTATAAAATCAATTATCAAATAAAAAATTGAATCCAAAACGCTAATATAGTTTATTTAACTGATTATTTTATACCAAGTTTTGATAGGTATCATAATTAATTTTATTGTATGTATAGTGTATACCGTAATATTACCGTACGTGGTGTAATTGTTTTCGATAACAATATTATAATTATGATTATAATATATCAGTTAATTCACGGTTTAAGGTAGGTACGAATAATATTTGAATCATATTTTATTGTTACAAAATGATAGGTATAGGCAGGTAATAAGAAGTATAGTTCTGAGTAGTAAACAAGCGAAAAAAAATCTGTTTATTTATAATTATAATTATAATTATATTTTTTGTATTTATTACACTTATACATACGTATAATTTATGTGTATAAGCAAGTTCTAAATAATATGCAATACAGTCACTCAAACTAAACTATTACTTGTAGAAGTTTATATTGTGCTGTCATTAACGCATGATTGTGATCTACTAAATTATTTTCATAAATTATTTCTAAAAATTAATTTGTCTTAAAAATCCTTTCTTCTCAATTGTTTTATAGTGCTGCTAGCCAGGCGATGTGAGATCACCGCAATTGTAAAAGTTGATATTATATTATAATATTATATCTACATACTACATATCAAATATAAAGGTTCATTATGTATATTATAATAGATAGATTGTTATTGGTTTCCCATACGCGTTTCCGACGCCTGTAGCAATATCACGAGCTTGATCTGTTTCGCGTTTATCTAAATATATTATAATGTTACAATTTACAGCCATGTCCTTGCACCGGTATATTGTAATAGGTACGCTCTTAAGTGAATAACCTAGCTGTGTAATATACGCATTTATCTACACATGATTAAGACTAGAGCAAACAGTTTTATTTCGTGTATATGACTATAATATACATAAATTACGGACAAACAATAATCGTTCGACTAAACACTCATCATGGGATATTTAGATTTTGGATACTTCTATAATGTTGTTTAATTACATTAGACATATAATGAAGTACCTAAAATAATATCTGCAGATTATTATTATTATTTATATATATAGAGAGAGAGAGAGAGAATGTAGATGATATTATATGGGCACTAGAGACAGCCACCGCAGCCGACTAACTTATTGTACTTATACGCACGACTTTATAGCTAGCACCATCATCTGTACTACTGTATAAAGTGTGTGTACAATACATACTTACCTTCTATACTAATCGTATACATTATAATAATATATATATACAATATACATATCCATAGTGTAGGGCTGGGGAGAACTGTCAAAGTGTCAAGATTTGGCAATGAACAGATGAGAGGAGTGGCAGGGAATATTATACTTGACAGTAAGATCTTATAGATCGCTAAATGAAGAAAAAGGCGATATAGATAATATTATGAATCGCAGAAGGTTACCCGTCATATTTATAATAATATTAAATATATTAAATATATCATACAGAATCTGTTAAAGGCAATAGGTATTTAACATTATCTATGGTTGGAAGGTAAAAGATAAAACTTAAAGTTACAATATTGTTGTTTAAATTTATTCATACAAGAAATTTAGTTGTTAAATAGTAGTACTGTATCTTAAACATCAATAATCAATATTTTAAATATTTCAATAAGATACTATTGTCTATCACCATCCTTCACGTTTTTCTAATTATATGCGGTTTAATGCGCCAATTAAGAATCCAAAAACAACGAATGGCTTAGACAGTTTTCATTATTATTTTAATAGATATCCAATTTTACTTGCCACGTCCAAAAATGTACTTACCTATTTATCGAGACAATATTTCAAATTCAATCAGAATTAGATTTAAAATTAAATTTATTAAAGAAAAACATCTTTAATATTCATCGAAAAGTTACAATAGATATAATAAAAAAACGATGTAACAAATCCATAAATCGTTTGAAATGTTAAAAACTATTCGGCACAAAAAATCACGATGATTTTGATTTAGTACAACTTACTGTATTATTATAGGTACGATATGATACAAATATATAAAGTGACAGATAGGGATATTTTATGTTGCCGGAAAATGCTTTCGAGGGGCGAGGGTCTCTAAATAAATAATGCGATGATGCAATAGCGTTAATGTGTATATAATTTGTTAAAAAAAATTTATCGTTATAAAAAAAATATAAAACAAATCTATACCTTATATTGCTACAACTTATAATATTTTAAAAGCTTTTAAAAATAATAAAACTACAAGACCATCATACTACGTGGTATTGAATCATTCATAATTTAGTTTTGCCGTTTTGCGTACCTATTCCTAATCTATACAAAAATGATTTTAGTAAAATCTAAAATCTAAAATTCCTATTTTACCTTCACTTCTCTACAGCTATCAATAATAAAAATTTAACATTATTGAACGGAGTCTAATTTACTTTCCACGGGCAGATTTATCAGCAGAAGACAGCTGCCCATCTCACAGTTCGGTACGCCGGTACTCGTACTCTTCGTCAAACTATATATAATATCTAAGTCCACGGAAATGGTACATAGGTATACAGTTGCTCAAGAATATAAATAATATATTAATACAATATATGAGTTCGGGTGGTCTGTAGCTGCACATGTGCGAGTACCATATTGATGGGTAGGTGCAAGTGTACCAAATAATATTACCGTGTTATAGGTAGGTACCTGCACATCCGTCTAAATGCAATATCCATTAAATTAGACGCAGACGACGAGCCCACGCGGTTTCCGGCGTGCGAAAGTGTTTGAATCGAAAGGGATGGTTTCCTATACAACTACATGCACCTTTACCTATAATATTATAATAACGTATATTATCGGCGCCCTCGAACCCCTATCGTGGGCGCGGAACAAACACCTGTTTGGACCACCGATGCCGGGATAACGCTGTTTCGGTACTTACAGGGGGAAGCGTATTTCAATGAAAAAGATGCTGAAGCCTTCTATAGTTTTTTCAATTGAGAGGTTCTTTTCCAGAACTGCTTGTTTCCATTTTCAAAGAAATTGAGTTATACTTATATATGTAACACTAATATGTAGGAAAACACGACAAATTGATGGGCTTGATTAATTTTTAACAAAATGCACTATTTCCTATTTCATTGTAGATCGTAAAAATGTTTAAGTGGTATTTATTTTAATTGCCAAGTTTAATCTCATTTTAAGAGCACATATTGATAATCAAAAAATCTTAATTCCTTGAGAAAAATGCTTGTGTAAAAATACTATAAAATTGTATATTCTTTATGTTTAAAACAACTAACTAATTATGTTACTGATAAAATAAATAAATATCTTATTTTCGTGGACATTAGTATTTTAGGTACTGAAAAAACGTATATGATATAATAGGTGAAATGAGATAAAAGCTGCATGTACGTTTAAAAAGGAAAAAAATTAATTAATTAAATTTATAATGTAATTTGACATTTTGGCAATATGCCATACCAATTGTAATATAGGCTTGTTATTTTAAATAAAATATACTTCATTTTATCTATATTATTGTATTATATATATTTTTTATTTTTGGAGTTTGCCAAGCTTCAAATACCACCGCATAACACTAGTCCGTAGACTTATAGATAATTTAGG
Organism: Rhopalosiphum padi; assembly: GCF_020882245.1. Classification (NCBI taxonomy): domain Eukaryota; kingdom Metazoa; phylum Arthropoda; class Insecta; order Hemiptera; family Aphididae; genus Rhopalosiphum; species Rhopalosiphum padi. The sequence continues at coordinate 46,118,629 of NC_083599.1, forward strand.
TGTTAACATAAAAAAGTGTTTTGGTAGTTCCACAAAATGCTTTCAATATAAGAGGACAATTTAATGGATTTAGTGTGTAGAATGAAAACAAAAATCCAGGTCATGTTTACATGTGGTGTTATGTTCACGTCATGTTAAATTCGGTGATGATTGACACAATGACACCACTAAAGTTCGCGTTTAAAATTTAAGTTTATTTGAGCTAAACATTAAAATATTATTATAATAACTATCATTTAATTATTGAATATAATATAACATATAAATCACATCATAAATTATAATACATTAAATGCAATTATTTAATTCATATGCTGTATTTGTAAGAATCATATCTAAGAATAGCTAAATGGGATAATATAAGCAAGTATAGAACTAATAACCGTGATAAGTGAAACGCGATAATGGGCTAAATATAAAAGTTTAACTAATGATTTTGAATTAAATGTATGATGTGTATGCTACTTAAAATAGTAATGAACTTACTCGTAATATAATGATGATTTTTATATTTATATAGCAAAAATATTTTTTAAATCTGATAAAAATTATCAAATATTTGAATTTTTATCGAGTGGCGTGACCGCTACCATTCTTCTTTAAGTCGGTGGTCTAATGGTGGAGATGCACCACTTATTTTTATATTATATTTTTGGACTTGACTAACTTTCATAATGGCTCTATTGTTCGAGTGTGAACTCCAGTATTTAGGTTCACAAAATTGTCATTATCATTTATAGTACAACACTATATAAAACCTACAAAACTCAAATATTTAATGATTTTTTATCAGATTTAAAAAATAATTTTGCTAATTGATAGATCACATATCGGACCAGTCCCAGTCTAATTAAATTTGAAACAATAATAACATCTAACAGTTTATCATTTTTAAAAAAACATTCTTTGATAACTCCACTTTCACTTTATTTACTTAACAAGAGAATGAATATATTACAAGCCTATAATATGGTAGGATCAATCAGTGCGTTATGATTAATTATTTATTATAGGTAATAAAAAGTTCTTGATATTCATATTACAAATCAGAGTAATCTTTTTATTTTAATAATCGTTTCTATAGTCTACATATTAAAATGTGAGATTATTGTTAAATAAATATACCCATAATCTTTGTAATTGTAATAAGTACGTAATAGTTATCTAAGGTCGATCACTTTTTAGAAAGAACATTTTTTTTTATCAACAAAAAGAAGTATCAGGTTCTACCACACAGAACTAAATCCACGATTACTCCAACAATAAGCTTATTGGACACGAAATTTAACAAGTCAAAATGTATCAAAAAAGGTCAAAGTTAATGATTATAAAGATGATGTATTTGGCCTCATAGACACCGAATACGACATATGTCTAATTAAGATCAGCGTGACTGAGAAACGTTGTTGAACAATAATTAACTGTGTACGGATATACAAATTCAAATGCAGTGATTGGTGTAACATCTGCACAACTACAAATAGACACCGTAGTTAAACAAGTTGAGCTATGGGTAGTGACTGATTCATCACAGAACTACGACTTGTTCATAGAGCGTACGTTTGCCAACAAAGAAAATGTGACTTTCGTCAAAACACAAAATGAGGCAAGATTTAGCTACAACTTTACATTTCCATTTGCAAACGACAAAATTAATAAAACAGAAACAACAGTGTTTGGAGTAAAAGATGATCAAATTGCCGAAGATATAATCGAGTGCGGATCAACGTTAAGTGATAATCAGAGAAGTGAATTAATGATATAAATAAATAATTAGTGAAATTGTTTTGCGCTCAGTTACAGGAACTAGGTTGTATGGATATTTTAAAAATGAACATAGAAGACCGCCAGTACAATTAAGACCATATAAAAATTCGGAAGCAACGGACGTAACCAAATAGATGCAATAATAAACGAATGGAAGAGTGCCAGAATAGTAACAGAGACTGATTCAGAATCAGTGGCGTATTTGAGGGGGGGCAACAGGGGCATTTGCCCCCCCCCCCGATACTTTTTTTACGCAAAATACGTTAGCACTGAGCTATTATTAAAAGTCAAATTTCATTATTATGCGTATTGCGTATTATGACTATATTGACTAGGCAGTAGGCTTACTCTCCTATCATGCGTTCCCACCAAATATACGGTACCCAGTTTTGAAACTACAATAGTAACCATTTCTAACATAGGTACCATACTACCATGTTCTGTGTTACAATCACGGTCTTAGATTAGTTTACAATCATAGATAATAAAGAAAAATAGTTGTAATCAATATCAATTATCAATATTCTGTGATAATAGTTAATAATAATAGTAAATAATGTTCAGTCTTCAGTGTTTATCTGTTGTATAAATTTCGTATTATTTGTTTCGTAGTTTCGTACGTTAATATGTCAAAATCAAATGTGCAGAAGCAACTAACCCAATGGGTGTTGAAAAAAGGTGCAAAACGTTCTGTTGATGTCATTAATGACAATTCAGAATTGAAATCTAAAAAAAATTGTACATCTGACAATAACAGTACAAATGTCAACTGTCCTCTGTTTTCAAATTCATTTTTTAATACAAAAGAATCATCAACAACATTCCCAATCAATAATGAGCCGACAGCCACTATAAGTAAAAATATTGATATAACTAGTGATATATACAGTGTAGACATAGGTAATTTTTTAAGGACATTTGATAGCTTATTAACTGATCATGTAAAGGCCAAAATTATCAATATGGATAACATACCTTCAAATGATTTTATTTATCCATTTACTTTGAATATCAGAAACGGTAAAAGTATTAAGAGATCATTGAGAAAAAACCATTTTGAACAATACAAATGGCTGACATATTCTAACTTAAAATCTGGTTTATTCTGCAAATATTGTGTTTTATTTATTGTCAAAGGTGGTAAGTATAACAAAATAACTTTAAAAAAATGTATTACTAAATTTTCAAATCTAACTGGGAAAGATGGAGACTTAGAGGTGCACAACAATAATAAGTATCATATAAATGCCATACAAATTGCTAATGATTTTTTGAAAACTCTTATTAATCCAAAAAAAGATGTGATTAATTTAATAAACAATGAAAGATTATGTCAAGTTCTTGAAAATCGAAAAAGACTAATACCAATAATACAATCCATCTTATTCCTTGGTCGCCAAAATATACCATTTAGAGGGCATCGTGAAGAAGGTAATATTTTAGATGATAGTGTTTCCTCTGTTAACATGGGCAATTTTCGTGAACTTCTAAAATATAGAATACTTGGTGGTGATTCTACTTTAGAAAATCATTTAACAACTACTCATTCAAAAGCAACATATATTAGCCCTGTAGTCCAAAATGAATTGATAGATTGTTGTAAACAAATAATAACCCAACAAATTTTACATGAAGTAAAAGAATCAAAATATTACAGTATTTTATTTGACGAAACTACTGATATGAGTCATGTTTCTCAAATGAGTCTTATTTTGAGATACATTAAGAAAGGTGTAATTCAAGAAAATTTTATTGCATTTATTGATTGTCACAGATATATGTATGGTAAAAATAAAACAGTTGATTCTAATGAACATAACATCCAAGATACTACTTATAATACTGTCATAGAACCAAAATTAACTGGTGAAATTTTGGGCAATACTGTTCTTAAGATATTGAAACATTTTTCTTTAGACCCTCAATACTGTGTTGGAGTAGGTACAGATGGATGTTCTGTAATGGTATCTTCTATCAGGGGAGCTATTAAAATAATACAATCAGTTGCTAAAAATGCTATACGTTGTTCTTGTGCTAATCATGCATTAAATTTAGCCATTTCCAAATCATCAACAGTTCAAAGTATAAGAAATAGTGTTGGTCTTGTAAAAGAAATTGTTTCATTTTTTAATATGTCTGCAAAAAGAAACTTTGTTCTAAAATCAGTTTTAAATGGAAAACCTCACTTAAAAAGTCTATGTGAAACGAAATGGACGGACCGCCATGACAGCATAGCAATTTTTAAATCTTCAATGTCTGACATAATAGAAGCCCTGACTAATATATCAGAATGGAATGAATTAGATTCATCATCTAAAGCTAAAACTCTTTTAACAGCTATGTGTACATGTGAATTTATAATTTCAATTAATGCCTTATCTAACATATTATGTGTAACAGCTCCTATAAGCAGAATACTTCAAGGCATTGATAATGATATATTAGCTGCATTTGAATGTATTCAAAATGTAGTAACTATTTTGGAAAATATGCCTACAAATTGTGATACAGTATTTAAGCAAATATTTGAAGAGAGCTGTTTATTAATGAAAGACTTTGAAATTGAAGTAAAAACTCCAAGGTTATCTAAACGTCAAACTCAACGTTCTAATCACCCATCTGAAACTACAGAAGATTTTTATAGGGTGTCTCTATTTATACCATTGGTGGAAAATGTGTTAAAAGATTTAAAGTCACGGTTTTTAAGTAAACAAAACCAGACAGTAACAATTTTGAGTCAACTTATACCAAAATTTATTGTAGATGTAAATGATGAAAAGATTGACTCAATAGTATCAATAATGAAAAATGGTTATAGATTTGATGATGACTTATTAGAACTATTGGAAGAATCACAATTAAAATCAGAAATACAACTATTGAAAGAAAAGTGGAAATCAATAAAAAATGAAGGTAATAATAATTTACTATGAAATAATTATATTATGAAATTATAAGCTTTAATTGTGTTTCAGGTGGAGATGTAATAAAATATGCATTAACAGCTATTGACCAATGTAATGGTATACTGTACCCAAATATTAAAACAATTTTGTATATAATTGCATGCTTGCCTACTACTGTTGCCTCTGCTGAGCGTAGTTTTTCGACACTAAGAAGGTTTGATCCTTATTTCATTAAATTTAAACTAATGATACACAAAATTTACATTTATTGTAATATTGTATTATACTAATGAGTTTAATCACTTTTATTAGCTTTACCACATATCACTGATAATTTTTAAGTATAATTTGAATTAATTATTCATAGTAAATTTCTTATCTGCTATAACTAGCTAATTTTACACTATGTCCAAATAGTCATTTGCTTATTGCTTATTTGCTTATGCATGATAATTTTATTATTTTGTTATGCTTTGCTTTTTCAACTTAGGTTAAAAACTTGGTTGAGGTCAAACATGGGGCAAGATCGCTTAGTTGGATTGGCTTTACTAAATATACACAGGAACAGAGACATACAAATAGATGAAGTTATTGATATGTTTGCTGCCACAAAAAAAAAAAAATATTGACTTAATAATATAATTATTTTTTTTACTAATTGAACTACTTTAATATTGACTATTTATTATTTTATATTATTATATTATTTTTTAGGATTATAACTGTATACAAGTTAGAACCGTGTCTAACAACGAATAAAGTACCAATTACATTCAAATTTCCTGATATTGTAACAGTGAGAGATTTTTGAATTTTGCCCCCCCCCTGAAAAATTATCCCAAATACGCCACTGTTCAGAATACACATCACCAGTGGCGGCTCGTGCCTAGGTGTGCAGGTGTGCGCACACCACATACATTAATATAGATATAATAGTAAAAATGTATAATAATAATGTATACTAATTTATTAATTTTAATACAATATCTGTTAAACTTTAGGTATTTATTAAATAAAAAAATTAAATTTTAAAAACAAAAAAGGCAATTTATTATTATTATACTCCTAAAATGTAATTGAGTTATGTAACAAATACACATAAATTGGTGTGCAGCTCAGTCTGAACACCGCCCGTCCGTATAAAATACGTTTAGTTATCGAGTGGGGGAATCAGCAATTATATGTGACTTTGGTGTGCAGTTCATACTGCACACTCGTCAAGCGGTCGCACAAATAAAAATTAAAAATGCTAATAAATATTTTACTAATTACATTTATATTTTGAACTGATTATTTTTTTTGTTTAATCAACTTTTGAAATAATTGCACACCACCTACTTTGAACACCACGAGCCGCCACAGTACATCACCTGTCATGGTGATCACAAAAAAAGAATGGAGAACATAGATTAGTACGTAGTAGACTACCGCCAACTGAATAATAAAACAATAAAAACAAATTTTCCCGTAGCAAATTTTGATGATTATATGGAAGATTTAGCGGGGACTATGATGTACTGCTCTCTGAGTTTGGCTTCAGGTTATCTTCAAGTACTACTTACAGAGAAAGCTAAACTAAAGAGTGCTTTCATTACACAAATGCAAACAGGTCAGTTTGAAAGGATGATGATGCTTGTTCTTACTAATGCTCCATACATATTTTCAAAACTGATGGTAAATCTACTGGGAAAACTGCCAAATAAAATAGCAAAATGCCAAAATGATATCTGGATGAAATCCTTATTCTAGCAAACGATTTTCCTGGGATGCTAGAACGATTGGAATTGATTTACAAGGCACTTCAAGAAGCAAAACTAACACTCAAGTTACGAAAATGCAAATTTGCATGTGATACCGTACCATTCCAAGGTTTTATATTGATTCTAGAAGGTCTCAACCCGGGTAGTGAAAAATCACAGGCAATATGCAGTTTTCCACAACCAAAGAATAAGCATGAGGTACGGCGGTTCTTAGGTCTTACGGGTTTCTTTAGGAGGTTTGTGCCCGCTTACGCAGTTAAGATACAATCTATTAGCGACCTACTAAAGAAAAATTTAGACTTCACTTGGAGCCAAAATCAGAAGGTATTCTTCAAATTATTAAGATCAATTTTTACTAATAATCCTGTTTTACAACTGTAAAACCAAGCAGCTGGTTCATTTTTCCCGCGCGCGTTAAATATAGCTAATAACATCTTCTCTTCTTTATATTCATTAGATTTTTTTTCATCTACTCGTGATAGTTTTAAATACTATGCTATATTATTTTTAAGAGATAGTGAAATATAAGCTAATTTTATGTAAACTTCATGTACCTATATATTTTTTATCAATTCATTTATTGTAATAATTTTTTTTTATTTTTTTTGTTTTTTTTAATGTTCATACACAATAATATATTATTATAAAGGACCTAGGTCTGTTAAGTTGTTTATAAATAAATAATCTTTGTAATTGTAATACGTGATAGTTATCTAGAAAGTTAATCACTTTTTAGAAAGAACATTTTTTTGTCATTTTTGACGTAACAAAAAGAATTATTCAGGTTTTATCACACAATCTATCATTCAAATATTTAGGAAAAATACTTAATGGGGCTGTTTTAAGCACGTATTTTGTAATTGATAACCACAGCATGTTGCAGCGACACCATCACAACGCATTACAATACACTTGGCAACAACACATCGCGTTACGCAACTATCGACGTTGCCGGTTACGTTATAGTATAACTGGCTGCTGTCATTGAACACGGTGCCGCTTGGGGGCAGCACCTAACAGGACTACATTTATTCATAACAATTTCGAAATATCTTTACGCAGTCTGGTTAGAACATGTTTAATTTTGGTTTAAGAGCAAAAATACTTATTTTAAACTTAAAATATGACAGTATATCGGAGTGCAGGATGGTGCATTATTTATTTATTTCGAATAACCTGTGATTTTTTAAATATGAAATGTTCTATAACCTAATGAAATAGGTACCTAGTTGCGCAATCGACAAATGAATCGAGGTTTATAGGCTTTTAAGAGTAAGAGACAGTGAACTGTACATTTGATGTACTATTAAATAGATAGAGAGAGTTAAATATGACATACTTCTCTACCGATTAAATCTGACTTTGACGACAAAATCATAAAAGATTTTTAAATGCATCAGTTCCATAACAGTATAACAAAGTATAAAAATTTGATTAAGTAGATTTTTTAATATATTTGAATCATACTATAATATCAATTATGTCTGATTAATTATATATGACTTATATTAATTAATTAATTAATTATATAATATAATTCATCAGTTAGTTTTTAAAATATCTTTAATAACTTATTTTGTAAGCTAATAATATTATAAAATATAAATAATTATGTGGAAAATATTAACATACGCGTTACGTGTGATGTGTAACTTGGCCTATTAATTTATGTTTAATATTATCTAGTGTTCATCATCTATACTAATATTATAAAGCTGAAGAGTTTGTTTGTTTGAACGCACTAATCTCAGGAACTACTGGTTCGAATTTAAAAATTATTTTTGTGTTGGATAGTCCATTTTTCGAGGAAGGCTTTAAGCTATATAACATTACGCTGTGACCAATAGGAGCGAAACATCAGTAAAAAATGAAACAAAAAAGAATTATTAACCGCTTATTAGACATATATTTAGTATCCTAGCAACCGCTTAGAAGAAATAACAAATATTATTAAACAATTAAAAAATACATATATCTATAGCTTTTACCCACTTAGAAGTCGGATTTTGAATTCATCTATCTAAATAGATTTTTTTGCGTTTGAAAGAAATGCAAAAGAAAAAATGAGTAATGAGAATCAGGATATGACATTAGCATATAGTGATGATATATACAATGACGCACTTATCATAATTGAAGATAAGATTCATGAGATTTGTGATAAATCATTAACTGATTTTGGGCTTCCTGCATCAAAAAGGAATAATTCACATAATAATTTGGATCCGTTAGAAGTAGCGTTCCGAAAACCGTATGATGTAAATTAATTAAACGAGTATATTACTGAAAATGAACCAAAATTAGTTAATGATCAGAGGACGGCTTACAATCGTGTTAAGCTCAGTGTTCGTTTTAAACGAAGGGTAACGTCGAGTAATTCATTATATAAAATAAAACATAATATTATAGTTGGCACTTTTAATGGGCAATGAAGTGCACGGGATCAGCTAGTTATTTAATTTATTTTACTTAATTTATATGTTGTATCATTTATTATTATTAGTTTTTAAGATTTTTAAATATTCTATTTCCTGATAATTGATATTAACTTCATAAATGTTGTACGTATGTTGTATATCTTTTGATTTAAATTATATGATTAATTTGTCAAGTGTTTATTATAATAATCGTTTTAATTTACATTAGGCAATTATGAATATGCTAACATTTTTTTTTCTTTTCGAGCTGTTGACGATTCTTCTCGATTTTTGTAGGTATAAATAAGCTATAACTAAAGAAATTTCATACCAAATAATGTTCTCAGCCTACATCCCAATATCCTATACAATCTCTATTAACTCATCTCGATTATTAGCTTTTCATAATCAACATTTTGTTTATAGACAAATAAAAAATTATTATTTGCATACGTTGTGTAGTCGATAATATTAATACCAACGTGTTTTCTTATTTAAAATGGTACACCGAAACCGCCGCATCACTGCACCATATTACAGCGAAATCTCGCTACATACGGCAACACTGCATGCATGACTATGCTATTTTAAACTATACGTAACGTATAGAAACTCAACTCATGCTGACAACAACGTACACCAATGCACCTCTGCAACAACGAATGACGTGGCACAATTATTATCGACGCTGCCAGTTGCACTGCAATGTGTGTAGTTCCGCCGTTGTTGAAATTCACGGTGCCGCTTGAGAGCAGCACCTGACGGGACTACATTTATATTTTTTTCCCGTCAAAATGTGTAAATGTGATTCGAGTAAGACTCATTTACATTTGATTTTAGAGCAAAAATACATATTTTAAACTTCAAATGTCTTGCACAACAAAATATTGTAGGCGAGTTATATTCATACTACGTATGCCTGTTTTTACGACTAAAGATCACCGACGGGTGTGGGATCCTTTAGATTATATTTACTATCTTTCATATGAAGTATCGGAATTAATTTTAAAGATGATACTAAATGTTTCCTAAAAGTAATATTTTTATTCTTTATTGAGTTAAACGTTTTAATTTATCAAAATATTTAAGTATTTTAAACTTAAAAAAAACTTAAATTTTAGTAGTTAAGGATTTCTTATTATTTGTTATATTATTAAAACTAATATGTCTTCCTCGTGAATCATGATACATGTTTATTTTTATAATATTTGTTATAACATCATTCATTATCATTTCACATTAATTGATTTATTAATTGATTTATTCATTCATTAATTGTTTATAATTCACATTAAAACGCTATCTTCTTTAGGGGTTTCAATTTCTTATAAAAATTATTATTTTAACAACTATTATTACCACTATTCAAAATAAATTTGAATTTTTTTATAAATATTATTTACCAAAGGTTATGTTAATAAAAAAAAAACAACGTAAAATTGCCTAACAATTAATAACAATAATAGTAATATAAAATATTATGGTTGGAGGAAAAAGTCGTTTACTGCTAGTGCTATATGACGTCAAAACATATTAACCATAATAATATACTGATAACGGGATGAAAATTGTTTGTAAAATTTCTGAATATCTATGTCATAAATGCTAAAAATGTATTATAATTATTAATTGTTTTATATCAATCAACAGACATTTTTTTAAGCATATAAGCTAACTAATGTTTAACAAAGCGATATGATTCAGAGGGAAAAATATTATTTTAATACTTGTGCTGCCACCTACCTTATAATATATTGTACTTATAGTTGTATATAATTTAGAACTATTGATATTATTTTTATTACGGCTATTTAAGTATTTATATTTTTGCCGAAATTACGACGTTTACGATATCTATAATTAGTATTTGGCCATAATGAAGTTCGACTGTTCGAACTTCGAAGAACGTAGATACGTAAATAAATAATAGGTAAACATTAACAACAATCTAACTAATATTATTTAACAAAGCGATATGATTCGGTGTAAAGAAACGTTATTTTATGATATGTGCTGCCATCTAGCTTATAATATATGCATTTATCTGTAATCTTATATTATAAAACGGGACGTCGTTCGCCCGTTTCCCGTCGGCGCTAGCTGTAATTTGAGTGTTTTCCAATCAGAAAATTAAATTTTTCCCAAGCCCCGCCCGGCCGCTTATCACGACGGCGTCGGACAACTGTACGATTATTACTATTATTATTATTTATATTATTACTTTTCTACGGTTTTTTTCCCGTAGTATACGTTATTATTATTATATATTCCGTATTCGCGTAGTATACGTTATTATTATTCTGTCGTGTGATCACGACAAGCGATTGTGTATGAGACATATATAAGTCGTTTAATACATAATATAAATATAATACGCATAAAAGGGATATCGATTACAAATATATTCAAAAGAAAATCAACGAGAATGTCTGTGCGTGTAATGAAATACGAATTAACGAGTAAAACGACGTACAACGCGAATTCGGTGACGGTTCGGAAACGGTTTAAGTGCTCGAGATTTGTCGTGGGTCCTCAACTCAAACTGTAGTCGATAGGATTAGGCGTTAGGTTAGGATAGGAATTATACAGGTAAACGAGATCAAATCCCGCTCCGGCGAAAATCCCGGCGGCGCTTTGATTAGCACTGCGAATCATTTTTTGCATTTTTTTTTTATTTTTATACGATTTTGCTGGCAACGTCGGTCTATTTTTTTTATTACTCAACTAATAAAAAGCAGTATTTCAATACATATGTACTAATTTTCTTTTTGAATCGAACATATAATATATTGCAAGTGTTAAATATATATGTTTTGGTATCAGCTTTGTTATTATGTTTTTTGTAATAGTACTTATTCACTACCACTGAGTATGTTGTATTATATTATTTATTTTTTAAAAAATTTAATTATATTTCTATATTTATTATATTGTAAAAAAGATTGGTACCTACCTGATGAAACACAATATGTGTATGTATGGAATACCTAGAAAATATTTTAAGAGACTGTGCTATAATGTATTTATTAAAGTCATATAGATCGGGTATGCACACTAATATTTAATTACAACCTGATGTAATAAATGTATTGTGGATTATTTCACTTATAATAACTCATAATACTCACACTGTACGCGATCCGACGCAGTCTGATTGCCTACCTGAGGGGTTTGGTAACACTTAAAGTATATTCAATTTTTAGAAAATAAAAAATTCAGATTTCATAATTTGCGCCCACATAGTCTGCAATTCGACGCAGTAAATAGGACGTAGATGGGACGTTATAACACTTCGTTCGACTTAAACTTTTTCTCCTACTATACGACATCAGACTTTCGACGTCAGGAGGTATAACAATCCGCCGTAGGCGTATTGCCCAGCACAGGTATCGATTTGCATCGAATGAGGACTGATAGCTAGACACTCGATTACCATTTTTCGTACTTCTTTATTTTTTATACATTCAAAAAAGAGCCGGGCAAGCCTCGAGACAAACTATATATGTGACCGATTTCTAAACACCCGACTACCATTTCCAACCGAATTTTCCTTGAAACGATTTTCACTCGACCCCCTCGAAGGCGGCTTCCACAAACCGAGAATCGAGGCATTATAATAATAATTTAAAAATAATATTATTATCGACGCCACGAACGTCTTATTAATTTCCGACAACAACCGCCTTATCATCATTCATCCCGATAAGACTCGCAGTACTACCAATCAGCGGTAGGTATTTCTTTTTTGAAAACTTTCCACTTTCAAGCTCTTTCATCCGTCCTAGGGTATTCACTTACAGCGAGTTTCGCTCAAAGCGAGTTTCACTCAAAGCGAGACACACCCGAAGCTAGTTTTGAATTAATAATTCGATACAAATTCATTCTAACACATCTTTTACCTAATCCAGTAAGTACTCCAAAGAGGATTTATTTTATTACTTACTCAAGTTAAATACAACGTTTGTATACTGTTTGTATCCATGCATGTATTCTCGTAGGATATACGCGTATACATAAATCTGGTGATTTCAACCGTATGTCCGTGAAATGACATGAATGAATTTTTGTTACGGCTACATAAATATTTATATTTTCACCAAAATAACGACGTTTACGATATCCATTATAGGAATTTGGTCATGATAATAGCATTCAGCTAAGAACTTCGAAGAACATAGATACAAAACAGCGATAAACTGAAAATCAATACACATTACACATGCATACAATATATACCTATTCATAATCAGCCGTCGCGCCCGTTCAATGTATAAATTATAATTGTGTTGTACGATTTAGTTACTAATTACGAGTTTATAAACAAATATTATTTTAATCTAAGATTACCTGTTCGATCCTTTTGTCCAAAACTGATTACCGCTGGTCTTGGACAGGGGTATGATAAGTGACCGCGCTCGGTTACCAGCGAAGTTGGCACCACTGACGTGTACGTCGCCCTGGTTCGGGCAACGACGCATACGCCGCCGCCAACGGTCGTTGTCGTTGTTTACGATTCACGTGCTCTCATGTTAACGGCCATTTTTGTCGTACGAAGTGTATTCTCACTTGCAATATTCGTTATTATTGCTATTGCTGTAAAAGCTTATTATAATCTGATCCGATTTACTGTATGATCCATACATCGAGCTCCGATCGAATTCGTAATAATTACGTCGCGCTCTGTTCCGTTCGCCGTTGCGTACATTCACGTGCTCACGTGTTAACGGACATCTTGTTGCCAATAGGTGTGCTCGCACCACAAGATTGCTCCGTTGATATTTCTCTATCAGCATATTATAAATCTATTCGATTTAACTATACGATCGCATCGAGCTCCCGATCGAAAACGTCATTTAACATGCGAGTGTCGATACGACGTTGATTCGCGTGCGCGACGTTCCGGTGCTCCCCGATCCACGTGTTCCTGAAGTCTTCAGTTCCGAGATATAGCAGCTCCGCCTTCAATCAAAGATCAACCGCAGTTCAGCATAGCCCCAGGCAGTTCCGCCCATCATTGAGTGTTCCCTCAGAGCGGTGTTCCCCGCCCACGCTACACGCTCGTAGTCGCGTACAGTTAATATTTATGTGTAAAATATATACCTCGTATTATTTATATCTTTGGTTATAATCATTTTTACAAACAAGTGTTACCTATTACTCCCAAGGCTCCGGAGGACCGTGTGCCCGACGATAACCTTGTTAAAAGGCTCGTTGGTACAAACATTACCTATAATCTAATAATATGAATCAAACTTGAACCAATATTTTAAGTTATTTTTCTTTTTAATTTACAGTGTTTAATGTTTATCCTTTTTAATTTACACATAATAAAATGTAGTTACTTAAAATGTAATCTAAGTAAATGATTTTGTATTGTGAATGTTATTTATTTTATTATTCCATAAGCGCAAATTGAAGGGGGCTTGGGAGGGGGCTAAATCCCCTCAAAATAAATCATTGCCCTCCCCAAAATGATTTGTTTATATCCCCTTCCACCTTTATAAAGCTCAGAGATCATACAAACAGTACATACATGCAAATTATAAAATTATAATAGCCCCCAAATTTAAGACTCAAATTGCACCAATATGGTAATAAACTGTAAAACCCGTGTATGGATTAAACATTTTTTTAAACCATTTTTATTTAGGAATGGATAAAACTCGATAAAAATTTAGTTACCATTCATTCTAAAAGAATAAAATACTATTTATCGTATAAATATGTCGTAGGTACTTCTATTTGTATTGTTTATTATGTGTTTACCGATCAGATAAATGTGCACAAAACAAAAAAACTAAAAACTTTCAAATTACTTATAAACCACTTACAGACTAACCATAATCAGAATATTAAAGTAGAATTAATCAAATTTAATACTATGGAAGGTAAATTAAAAAAAATTAAAAAAAAAAAAAGAGCTAGGTACTTTTAGTAAATGTTTTAATTTAACTTAAGATAAATACTTCATATACTTCGTCACACTTATCAGTTTTAAAATAATTATTTATAACATATTATGTATGAGTTAAATTAACAGAAAACAGAAGTCAATACTTTATAATACTTGTATAGTTTGATAAATTATACACAACTGTTGTTATTGATAGATATGGAAATGGATATCCAGTTTCTTCTTGCTTTTCAATTAACACGTTAACAATTTTATTAGTAAAATCAATCCTTATATTTTTATGTCTGATGACAAGCTAGCATATTATAATACTTGGAGTAGAGTAATGAAGCCAGTTTAAAAGCAGTTATTATGAACATGGAATGTTTTAAGAAACGGGTTTAAAAATGTATGTAAAATGCGTACCAGTGTAAAAAATTGTGTGTATAAATAAAACCATAAAAACATTATTGCGCGATACAGAGGCAGAACAAGGAGGACTTTATGTTGAAATATCTCAAGTAACATCACAATTCATAAATGATACAAATACAGTTGAATTTGGTAAATATTTTGTGAAAAATTATTCAACAAAAATTGAAAAATGGGCTTATTTCAACAGAAATCCTTGTGGAATAAACACTAATATGTACTTAGAGGCACTACACAAAAATATAAAACATTCGTACCTCGACGGAAAACAGTAAGCGAATAAACTTGGATATTCATGTAATAATAATATTAGTCATTAGTACGAGATAAGAGTTTTGAAAAGATGATTGAAATGTCTAAACAAAAAAGATCTTCAAAGTTAGTAAAAATTATTGCAAGTCACAATAAGACTACTAATATATTATCAAATACAATTGCAAATGTTTAGGATATTAATCGCCTCTCCTAGTCTCATCCGTACTTCCTATTGTTTGTTTTATTTGTATAATTAGTTTTATTTGTATTTGTATATTTTTGTAAACGGTATCAACCTATCGGCAACTCAAAGTGCACAGCACCGAACACCGACGTTCGGATGAGATACCTTACGTGCACTTCATGCAATGTTGTCGTGATCGTCGCTCGAGTCGTTGTACGTCGGCTATAACACTTTTTTGTTTTTGTTGTGTATGATTTATACAACACAATACCGTACCATTTTTTGTGCCGTCTTGTGCTACCATCGTTGTCAACCGTTTGACACCGCCAACTACCCGATTACAACACCATACATACCATTCACCCTTTGCCATCTACCAATCACGATCATCATTCGACTATCACCATCTTCGCGTATCGTTATTTTGTTATTATTATTTTATATATCTATACCTATATTATCTACCGTATTTATATTATTAGTAGTCATTTTAATATTATTTTATAAGATAGAATTAGTCCCTCTGTCGGCCGGCATACTTTTGTGCCCACTTATACATATATACCTACTGATTTATAACCAGTCTATTGGTTTTATTATTTTGTTTTATATTTAATTATTAATCAATATTATTCCATCATTGCGGTAATTTACCAACAAACATCATTTGTTTTATTTTATTTTTATTTTTTATTGCCTTTTTTTTCCAATTATTTCATACAGTCCACTTTCATCCCAAACAACAAATTTTGATTACTTTTGGATGGTTATATCTGAAAAATATACGACTATTACATGTTGTTTATTATAGATGACAAAATAAGTATCAGCTATTTCAGTACAACTCATATTGAGATTTTTAATAAAGTACCATATTCGTACAAAACGTTACTATAACGCACACACAACCACATGAAAGAAAGGAACATGGTTAAGTACAATTTTTTTAGCTTAGGTGTGTACAAGATTACATAATGATAACACTTATATCTTAACAGTAAAATGATACCAGTTAACAACACTCCCACTTAATCTTGTAACTATTAACATTTATAAATTTCTAGTATACATATAATAATAAAATAATAATAAACATATAAAACAATATAACTAATATAACATAATTACATAAATCATAATATAATAAAACTAATCTCACTAATCTTAGTATTCATTGACACCAATAGGTTTCTTCAGTCTCATAAATGTTGAAGCTGGCAGTGGTTTAGTAAGAATATCGCCTAGCTGATTTTCTAATCGAATATACTCCAGTTTTATTTCATTGTTGGCAATGGATTCATTAATGAAATTGTACTGGGTATCTAGATGTTTAAATTATTGGTGTTTTTTTTGGCTTTTCAGCAATTTTGATGCAGGATTGATTGTCTTCATATAAAACAATTTGTTTATCTATTCCTATAACACTAATTTCAACAAGTAAACCTTTGAGCCACATAGCTTCTTGTATAGCCGATGCCAATGAGAAAATAGATATTCAGCCTCTGTTGAAGAAAGTGCTACTGTTGATTGCTTTCTTGTTGACCAGCAAACTTTAGATCCGTATATTTTAAATAAGTATCCAGAGGTAGATTTTCTATCGTGGATGTCATTAGCGAAATCTGCATCAACAAATCCCCTTAATGGGCTTACTTCCTTACCTTTTGTATATATAAGACCATCATCAGTAGTACCCTTCACATAGCATAGTACTCTTTTTAGTTAATTATACAAGCTGTCTGTTGGTTGAGACTGATATCGACTAAATAAATTAACTGCAACGCTTAAATCTGGTCTTGTTTGAATCATTACATACATAAGACTCCAATTAATTCGCGATAAGGTTTATTGGTTGTCTCTCCATTTTCTGTATTAAATTTTGTGTCTATAGGTGTCGATATCGGCTTGCAGTCTTCCATTGAAAATTTCTTCAATAACTTTTGCAAATAATGAGTTTGACTAATTTTCATAGTTTCTTTAGTACGTTCTATTTTAATACCTAAAAACGATTTTGCTTCATCTTGATCGGTTAATTAAAATTCTTCTTTCGGCGTTCTTCTAAAGTCATCCATCCATTGACTTCATAGAGCTGCTCACTAGTAAAACATCATCCACATACAAAAGTAAAAATAAACATACATTACTGTTAATTTTTATATATAAGCATTGATTAGATATCTTAACAGTAAAATGATAACAGTTAACAACATTACATAGGTACAAAGTAGAGAAAACAGTTGCAATTTGTCATAATTGTTTAGGTACTACACTGTAATATATTTTGCCAAATTTGTATGCATACATAAAAATGCACTTTTAAGGACCATGTTATGTGCTAGAGACAATAAATATATTGACAATTAATAAATATCATATAATATATCAATAACTCCTCTAATTTTATTTGAAAATCATTTAGTGATAGAGAATTAATTAAATAATTTTGAATTTAAGGAAGACTCAGAAAAAAAGTCTTCAAATAAGAAGCAAGATTGAAATGATGATGGGTATGTATAATAAATCTTTTTTTATAGTTTTAAACCGAAGGGGCCGTGGGAACAGCTTTCGAATTCCTTCCACGACGTCACCATAATTTATTTGACATCAAAATATAATAAATACAAGTTTTTTCAGACAAAACAAGACTTACCCTCTTACAGTTACAGTTATTATTATTTATCACCTGCTATCTTAGGTCTTCGCGGGTCGACTGAAGTCCGTCGCTATGGTGCTCTGGAAGTCGTTCGTCGTGCGATACCGTAATCGCCATCCTTCCCAATGTATAATAAATCTAACTTACCGAAAGATGACGAAAATGGCGTTAAGAAATATATATTGTCATAAAATATTAACTTAACTCATTAAAAATGAAGAGAAATATTTTAAGAAAACTTAGATTAATAATAAAAGAAAACGAAAATGTATTCCTGAAAATATAAATAAAGTTCAGTAGAATAAAATATTATTAGAAAATCTTTAATAATAATATAAAAAAATATGTATTAATCGTAAATGAAAATAAATTTGATGTGTATTTGTGTGTAATGTACATTGTTTGTTTATTATAAACGAAATACGAAGGTCGGATATTGAATATGGAATTATTATTATTTATCACGACTCTCTTAGGTTTAGGAATCATTGATAAGAAACCATGCTGTCAAAATCTTAAGTCCTAACCTAACGCATGCGAGAGAATGCTTGGAACGTCCCGGCGCAGATCAAATCGTGATAAAATAAAGTAATATAATCACATGGAAGAAACGATAAAATGCAGTTGCTGATCTCAAAATTTAAAACTCTGATTTAAAAAAAACACTCTTATCAGTTGTTTTCTGAGAAACCCGTTGGGTATAGGGTGAGATAACATATTACATTTATTCTAACCACGAGTTACATAATTTGCTTATTTTTTATGTAAAAAAGTCGTCAAGAAGAGAAAACATTCTTAAAAGAGTATCTTTAAATTAAAATTATAATCTTGATTTAACGAAAGACCTTCGAAAATTGTCGAAATAATTGATCTCAAATTATTCTTATATCACAACAAATTTCAAAAGAAATTTAAATAATACCAAATTTATCTGAACGTGTAAGGTGTAACACATATCAAAAAAAGTAAACCATTCTCTGACAAAAATACAATAGCAGAATCTTCTATGTCAAACGACAAAAAAAAACCTGTACAAAAGCTACAATGATATACTAACCCCTCGCCAGTACCATTAATTGAAAAATCTTAACAGTTTTATTATTTCATTTGTGATTTTTCTAAATAACTTGGCAAGTTAAATCAAGTGATAAAGCCATTGAATTCAGATTTTTAAAAATTAAATAGCGTACCTGTAGACTGTAGTTATAAAATTATTTATAAGTAAACCAAAATATTTTAATTTATTGTGTATAGTATACAATGTATATCAAAAACACACTATAACATACTACACATACTACATGTTATCACAATTATATTATTAAGTCAAATTAAAAGTAAATTTTACAAATGGGCTATTAATTTACTTTTTAAAAATAGTTTGGTGAGCTTTATGGTGATGAATTTATATCACATAATGTTCATTCACTGTTATATACTTGTGATGATTTTATATGTTATGATAAGTACGGCAGTAGGGTTTATTAAATAATTGATCTTGTTTCCATTTGAAAACTTAAGAAAGAGGTTGAACCTATTGAACAGATTAAAAATGACTCAATAAAAATAAAATCATTTTGTATTAGTAAATGAATTAATGATTATTTTTAACTATTAATTATGATAGTATTTAACATTTATTACAAATATGTTACTAAAAAACATTTTTATTTGTAAATAATTTATTCCAGTAGTCACTTTAATTAAAACCTATGATTTTTAAAATTGCTTGTGTTAGTAATTTTTAATATCATTTAACATCTATCGATATTGATGATAAATGTTGGAAGAAATATATACTATTTAAAAGGTATTTACGATGATAGAAATATTAAGATTGCGTTTCCTTCTTTATACTAAAAATAAATAACACTACATTGTTATAAATTTAAAAAATCTATAAATGTATGTATGTCGATTGTAAAAAATTGTATATATTTATTTTAGATTTCATAAATTATGATAATATTTGTATAATTTATGACAACATTATTATTTAATTTAAATTAGCATTTTTATTGATCAATGTAAAGTACCTATTCTGTGGTTCATTTACCATTGAAGCGATTCCAATAGTTTGAGTCTATAACAATATCATGAATATACTTGGTCTAAAAGTTGTGCAAAGCCATTAAACTTAATTGAAAAAAGTTATACTAAATAAGAAAGAATTTAAGTAGTTCAAAGACAAACAGAAAATATTAAATAAAAAAAACTTGTTTGATGAATGATATTATATTCTTAAATAATAGTTACCTAACACTGTTCTTTTAATAAGGATCTTTTAACAAAACAATTCAAAAGCTATGAAAGCATAATTTACTTTAAATTTGTCAGAGTGATAACAAAGCTAATCAAAAATACAATACTAAAAATATTACTCGTTCTCTATCAGCGGCTTTAACTTCATCAGATAATTACTATCAAAACTTTTCTTAAGTTTTATAAATATTTAATTATTTTACATTATAAAATATTAACTAGTTTATGAATAAATAGGTTTTAATACTATATTATATATTCTATAAAAAAATTGTGAGAATTTATTATCCAAGTATACAAGTAAAAGTTCTATCAAAAATGAAAAAAAGGTCATATTGTATGACATCATATCATAACAAAATCAAATCTCAATTTAAAATAATACAACTAAATAATGAAACAAATACTTTAATACACAAAATTCCAATTAATTAAAAAATATTAAAATACTATAATTCATTATCAATTATATTTATTTTTAAATGTAGTTATTTTATGGCAAATGTTGGTAAAGTATTAATTTCTGTCTTAACCTTAGCAATATCATAAAACTCTAAGTTCAGGGAGGGACACTTTTCCCTGTGTACAAAATTTCCATTAATACTTACTATTTACTCTAAAAAACATAAATGAATCTTTTGGTAATGTTAATGTTTATATTTTTATGTGTGAGAAAGCAAACAACAAATCCCTAACAATTCCAAATGTTTTTAATTCCTCATTTTTTAAATAATTTATGTATTTCATTATTTATTATGATATAATTTTACCTAAATTTGGGTAAATAATTTCTATAATTAATATTTCTAAATGTGTGTTATAAATGTTATAATATAATTTATCTAGATATAACACAATTAAAAATGTTAAAATAAGGTTATATTTATTGTACCTATTCTTAATCATTAAGTTTTATAGATACCTATATGAATCATTAATTGTGGTTCTTACGCCAGAAAAAAAAATGAAAAATGGTTGGTCTCTATAATCATCCACGAAAAAATGAAAGGTAGATTGTGTATTAAAATAATTATTAACTAAATGACAATTTGTTATTTAAAATATATATTTAATATTAAATCTTAGTAACAATGCAAAAAAATACTTTAAAATAATTGTTTGATATTATTTATTAATTCCAGCTCTAACCTTTACCAGGATAAAAGTAGTTAATTTATATATATATATATATTTTATTTATTTATTTATTTATTTAATTTAATTTCATATACATATGAATACTGGGCCCCACTGAGATGACTCGTGTGGGGGCCCAGGAGTTCAAAAATATAATAATTACATACAAATTACAAGTATAAAGTTAAAACGAAAATATATAAAAAGAAATAAGCGTATGAAGATTTAAGGTGTATACAAATTGAGTTAGGTAACTTATAATAGAATTAACAATTGAAAATAAATACAGAAATATATTATTATAAATTTAATTCGTAAGGAGAATCCAATAGCCATTGTAGAATGTTCCTTTTAAATAAGTTTATTGGGAGGTTTGTTATATAAGATGGTATTTTATTGTATAGTTTGGTACCAATTGTTTCAAAATATCTGCTTGTAGTGGTTTTTTTTACTTTTTTTTATGTAATAATGATTTTTTGCGTATCTAATGTTGGCTCCATCGCATTGGTTGCAATAAGTTATGATTTTTTATGAAAATAGCTGTTATTTTTAAATATATTTTTTTATAGGAAGTACATTTAATTCAATATATAAGTTTTTTGTTGGATACATACGATCTTTATTGAGTAATAATCTTATAATTTGATTTTGACATATTGGTAGGTGACTTATAGTATTTTCGAAAGCACCACCCCAGCCTATTATTCCATATGAGATAATCGATTCAACCAACGCTAAATAAACCTGACGTATTTTTTGTAATTCTAGAACTTTATTTAAATTTCTTAATATATACATCATTTTTCTAAGTTTTCTTCTTAATTGTTCAATTTGGTTTTTCCATTTCATATTGCTATTTATTTCGATACCTAAATAGTTAACGTTATATTCAATATTTATTGAATCACAAAAGCAATTATTGTCTAGTGTGCAGGGGTCATTATGAATTTTTATTTTTGTTTTAGTAGGTAGTACATTTTCTATTAAGGCATGAGGGACAACAAATGTTTTTTCTAAATTAAGAAATAAATTATTTTCATTTTTTTATCAATTTTAAGTCGGTTTTTATTATATTAAATATCTCATCCCACGAGTCACCTATACATAGCACAACTGTATCATCTGCATAGCAAATTAGTTTACTTTTTAAGGGGAGTGTGTGAATATCATTTAGCTGTATATTGAAAAGTATGGGGGAGATGACTGTTCCTTGCGGTACACCACATTTTACAATATTTAGTGAACTGATAAAATCATTTATTTTGACACATTGTTTTCTATCACTTAAGTATGAACAAAATAGCTGTAGAGCTTTATTTCGTAATCCTAATTGTTCTATCTTGTGTAATAGTATGCTATGATCAATAGTATCGAATGCCTTAGCAAGGTCTAAATAGACCGTAGCACATTTTTTACTATCATCTAAGGATTTATAAATAAATTCAGTCACTTTAGCGATGGCTTGATCTGTGCCTTTACCTTTTTGGAAACCATATTGTGATTGATGTATAATATTGTTTGTATCTAGGAATGAAACAAGTCTATCTTTAGTAATTTTTTCAAATATTTTTGCAATATTTGAAATCATTGAGATTGGTCGATAGTTATTGAGTAAATTTGTTTCGCCTTTTTTGAAAATTGGTGTGACTATGGACGTTTTGAATAAATCTGGTACTGTTGCCTTTGAAAAACTTATATATATATATATATATATAGTAAAAGATGTTAAATTTATATTTACAATTTTTAACCAGAAATTAATGTTAATAGATAATAATTAATATTTTGCTAAGTTTATAACGTTAATTACTAAGGATATACGTAAATTCCAATCATGTTAATTGTATTTAAATGTTTGTATTTTTACACAATAATTAACTATGGTAATATTGGTATTTCGAATTGCATCATTTTCCAACTACTCGACAGGCGCATTTATTCGTTTTACACTCTGTCTTACCATCTAAAGGCTATTACATCCTGCTGCTTTTCAAAATGTCATCTCTTTTTATCTAGATAATTCAAATATAGTTTTAAGACCAACCAAAATTTCTTTGCTTATCTTGTATACTTTTATTTGAGAAATCCATTTTTGGTACCTTATTCAAATATAATTTTTTTTTATATAAAAAACAATTTATTATAGAAATTAACACATTTTAACAATTTAACAATACAAATATAAAGTTTATTAACCTCCTGTAAACAATAAGGCTTGTGTCGGTTAGGTTAGAGAGTTATAATAATTAATAATATATGTAGAAAAATTTAGATTGCATAATTTAATTCATATTCAGCAATTTAAACACTAAAATTAATTAAAAGAAAAACTTATAAATATATAAAACATTATTGGTAATAAATACAACAAAGATAAATGATCACATGAAAGGACATAAGGTAAGTTAGTTGCTATATAAAGTGAACAAGAATACTATATTTATTTACTATATTTCTGGCCTATATTTTTTTTTTAATAATATATTTTAATATCGTAGGCAATAGTTTCTTGTTTATTGGTAATATTTTTAATTAGTGGAAGTTTTTTTAAGATAAAAGAAATAGTTTGTTTCTTATATAGCTGATATACAGGTAGAACACCAAGTTCTAGGTAGTTTTTGTACATGATACAATTTTATTTATTTTATTTAGGCAGATACGAATGGCTTTATTCTGCTATGTGATTAATGGTCTTAGTATATTCTCAGTAGCTCCCCTCCCCCCATACTATTATTCCATATTGGCAAATAGATTGATATAAAAACATGTATAATATTCTCCATGATATCATTAGAGATAATTTTTTTATTATAAAGTTTGAATATGATTGTCCTTAACTGTGTTGTAATGTTTAGTATATGTTTATGCTATCTCATATTATAATCGAAAATCAGACCTAAATATCTTATTTTAGTGACTCTATTTATTTTGGAGTATGTTAAGTTATATGTATTATTATCATTATAACACACTATTAATTCTTTAAAAGTGAAGTTTGAGCAATTGTATACAGAGAGGCCATGCAAACTGTTTTTTGATAGTTTATAGTCTTTTTTATAGAGTTTAGTTTATGTATTATACGGTTTGTTTCCATAATTGATTTATGGACTAGATTCCTTGAATTATCAGAAAAAACTGAACATGTATCATCCACATATGTAGTTATAGATCAATCAATTTGCATGTTGCATGTACTATTTATGTACATTATGAATAAAACCGGACCAAGGACACTCCCTTGAGGTAACTACACCACAATTTGGAGTTGACTTATTTCAAAATCATGAATACATTTCATTTTATTTTACTTACAATTGGGTGTAGTACAGATTATAATTATTATTTATTACTCATTATTTATTATGTGTCATCCACATTACTAGCATGTCTTTGCTATCTCGGTTAGTTCTCTCTCTACACACCCTTGACAAGTTTAATAAGACGCTCTTTATTATTTATTGTTAAAACATCATACTTACATACCATTTGATAAATTTTTATACCTAATATTTTTTCTTGAAATTTTCATCACAAATTTTGAATGTTTTAATTGTTCAATACGAATATTGTACTCATAAATGGTTAGAAATTAGTAATTATCGCTACCTACGTTTTTTTTTTTTATTAATTTTAACTGATATAATATGTAGTTAAATTTGTTTTCCATATCAAGTTCATTCATATTTATTTTTTTCATATTTATCCTGTGGTATTACAAGTATACGACAATAATATAACGAACAATATCAATTCTATGGGTAGGTACCGTGAAAGGCTGATAAAAATATTATCTAAAATAATTACAATTGAGTCCTACATTCTTACAAGCCCATCTAAAGTTATTTGTAAACATAACTGTAGTGACTAGTGGTTGTAGTTAGACCATAGGTTAGGTATTTATTAAACACAGGACTAACCTATAGTAGATATTAGATACTTCCTATATTCCGTGGCTCTATCTACTGCGACTGTAATACTAACTCATAAGTCATAACATTTAGATAACATTTTAACAACATTTATTACATTTTCTGTCGTATGTAGAAATTATCGATAATCAAATCCAAAAATAATTAACCACGATAATTACTAGTTTGTTAGGTAACTATTGTTTTTTTTATTAGAAAATAACGTTAGTTTGATGTATAACATCATTTACTGTAACATATATATATATATAATTAATTACATTTTTGATTAATAGTAGGTATTTTGAAAAATAGTTTAGCATGCAAATATTTTTTTAAATTTCAACACCAGAAATTTGTAGTTCTATGTCTTACCATTAAATATAAATTGGTGATTATTTTATTTGATAATTTTTATTGTTTCGTTGTAAGATTGCTCCATTCCGATAAACAGAGAAGTAGATTTGGTTATCTTTGCGGATAAAACGCTTGGTAAATTTAAATTAAACTTGGAATATTTAATTGTACCATTTGTACCTAAATATACAGTTTAAAAATTAATTCTTTTAAAAAGTAGAATTTGTTCTTGTCTTATAGCTTCATGAACTTTGTGTGTTAGAACTTAGAAGCAGTAATAAAGTTGCAGTTAAGAGGATAATAAAAAAGTTCTTTACCAGCAATTTATTAAAATAATATTCATTTTCTTGACGGAAGAGGAAAATACATTTTTCTTTTTGTATGGCCAATGGCTGGCCATTGATACTTACAGCCGGATTCATAGAAAGTACTAAGTAAATTCTAAGAAAAAACTTGTGTAGGAAAATTCGTAGATAATTTTTGAAGAAAGTATTCAGAAAAAAAAGAAGATAATTATCAGTCAAGATTTTCGTTTAGATTTTTCTAAGTCGTTACAAAAATCTTAGTTAACAATATACTAATCACTTGGAAAAGAAAACGTCATTGACATCGCTATCATCATATTTGTTGTTGTTATCACTTAAAATGTTATTTGAAATTTAACACGTTATTTATTTTTAAACTCATATAGTCATATTAGCCATACATATTATTTTTTATATTCTTTATAATTGTAATTTTCAAACATGGATAAAAGTATTGTTGAAAAAATGTGCCAAAGACAAAAAATAAACCTTTTATACCTGATGAATTGTCACTGCTTTCTGAGCTAGTATACAAACACAGGTTTATATTAGAAAAAGTTGGTAAGCAATATTCGACAGTGACTGACAAAAGAAATACTTGGGAATTATTGACTAATGAATTTAATAGCACGGGATTAAATGTTACTGTAAGTATCAATGGTATCATTTATTTGTATTGATCTATAATTTGTTTAAATATTTTATTTTTTTATTAATTTTCCAATTATATAATATTTTATTTTATTTTTAGCGTTCTCCTGACCAGCTTAAGAAAAAATGGGACAATATCAAACAGACTAGAAAGACAGAAATAAGAGACACAAAAAGACATCAATATGCAACGGGTGGAGGCCCATCTTGTCAACCAATTATTAATGACTGTACAGCCGATCAATTTTTAAATGAAATAACTGATATTGAATTAATTGACACACCAGATAGTGATTACATACCATTACACTGCAGTGTACCTACAACAATAGAAAACAAAACAGTTTCAGATCAACCAGTGTATTTTATAACAACTACATCTAATAACATTTCACTTAAATCACCAAAAGCATGTCCAACAGGAAAAAAAGATAGTGACAAAATAAAAAAAACCGGTAATTATCTTTTCTTTAATTACCTATCCACAAATTTAAAATTATATTGCCTGTAATATTACATTTTTATGAAAGGAGTACTTATTCAATGCCCTTACTTATACTTATAGATATCTTAGCTATATAAAACCATCATAAATTATATAAGTGCTGCCTAACTCTCATTAATATTATTATTATTAATTTGTATTTTATAGATGATTTTGAACAGAAACGTTTGGAAAGTTTCAATAATGAAGCTGAATTAAGAATTAAACGACAAATTAATTTAATTGAACAAGAAAAAATAATACATTCCTTAGAGGTAAATGTTTATGAAAAAAAAATAGAATTACTTAATCTAAAAATAAAAAATAAAAAAATGAAGCTTAATGAAAATCAATAAATTAATATAAATATTGTCCTACGATAAACTGTGATTATATTAAATAAAAATATGTTAATTACTTAAAAATACTTATATTATTTTTAAATTGCATAAACTGTTATTGTTTAATAAAAAAGACTATAAGTCATTTTTACTTTATTATTAAATAAATATATATTAATTACTTTAAAATACTTATATTATTTTAAAATTGTTATTATTCAATAAAAAAAGACTATATTATGTAAGTCATGTTTACTTTATTATTAAATAAATATATATTACTTTGAAATACTTATATTATTTTTAAATTGTTTAAACTGTTATTGTTCAATAAAAAAGACTGGTCATATTGTGACATTATGAAAAATTACCAACAATAAATTCTTCTCTGATTAAACTACCTCTTACATCATTAGAATTTACTTGTACTATAGGTGTTTGAAGGTTTTCAGAGAAATTTTCTTCTATAGTGTTATTAAATTTGTAATGAATGCAAATGTTATGTAAAATAACACAGGCAATAATTATTCTAGTTGATGTTTGTAACTGTGTTCCAAGTTTGGATTTATTGGATTAAACTATTGGATTTATACTTTTTAACACTATTGGCAATAAAATTTCTAAAACAATGCATTTAGGAAATCGAAACCTATCTAAAAACTGTGTGTCGTTAAAGAATTCAATGGGATTTTGCATATCTCTAATTTACCTTTTTGGTATTTTTTGCACAGTATAAAAATTGTCAATATAAAAATTATCAAAATAAAAGTCATCATTGTACATATCCATGTTTTTACCAGTTAAATAATAATTATTAAATAATTATAAAAGATTTTTAAAATTCAAATACAAACAATTTGATAAATGATAAGCATAAAGGTAGCTACTAACTGACCTAAGAATTAACTTAGAATTTTCCTATTAGAAAATTAATTATGTTACTAGATAATTCTATGAATATCCAATAAAAATTTAGAATCCAAGATTTTCTTTTATCTAAGAATTATCTTAGAAAAATCTTAGAAAATATGTCTATGAATAGGAATTTGATTATAAATCTTAGATTTATCTAAGAATATTTTAAGTGCCATCTATGAATCCGGCTGTTAGTATAAGTGTGTGATCATTCTACATTATAATTGTTTATAGTTATTTACATTATATTACTATATATTGTTAAAAGATAACATGGATTTATACAAGTACTTGTACTACTTTTCAAAATCAAAATAATCAACTATAACCTATAGAAAGGTACGCATTTTATTATATACATGTTTTTTCTAGTTAGTCCAAAACTTGACTTCTAAACATTAAAAGTTCATAAATTGTATTACAACAGATATTAATCAATCAATTTTAACTTCACAAATAACAATATTATCTTGTATTTTAAATACTTTAAAACATGATTATTTTTTTAAAAATCTTCAATATTTTTACATTGATTTCTTGTATTATGGGGAGAAACATTTTATAACTAAAATTTAAATACGATATTGAATACAATTTGCTTTAATTTGTGTATATACATTTTTTTATCGAAATTACTGGCATAAGCTCCATTTATTGACTAATATAAAACTAAGATTATTTATTATTATTTTTAAATTATACTAATAATAATTATGATATTTTGAAGAAGACTCAGTTTAATATTAAATAAAAATTCTATATGGTATTGACGTCAGATGAATTGATATTATTTAATTATAGAGTTAAAATTCTTAGAGAAGAAGGATTATATAACCCCATTAACAGTTAAATAATAAAATAAAATCCGAAATAATAAGTAATAAAAATAAATAGTCTAAGAAATAATAATTTATATACAAAATCATACAGTAACAAATCGTTTTATTTCCCTTTTTTCACAAGCATATCCATTGGAATTTACTTTATAGTATTTACTATATCAAATTAATTCTATGAGGCATATGCAAGTATAATATAATCAGCCAAAGAAGAAACTGTTCAGGCGCTTTCAATAATAGTGCAACCATGGGCGTAGGTAGGAAATATTTTCGGAGGCGGTTTTTGTCTAAATCTATATTAATAATATAAAATTATGAATAATTTATTTGTATTTATTAAATAATACAATTGTTTTATATAATTTCTGGGGGTGTTTGAACACCCAAAACCCTCCCCTTACCTACGCCCATGAGTGCGACAACTATAGTTAGGTCTTAGATATAGCAGTATATCTCACATTGTAGAGCCTAAAATATTAAATAATTATTCCTCAACTTGATCTTCGTCCTAATCTTCAATAATTCACCACCACCAGTATTATAATATTATTTTGAAGGCACTTTTTTTTTTTTTGATAAAGTATTAAAAACACAATACATAGAATAACCTTAATATACGAGTAAATATATATATTTTTTGTATATAATTAGGTATTTAATATAAAATTATTGATTTTTACCTTTCACCATTCAACTCAAGTCGGACTAATTGTTTGGTTCAATATATTTGTTATATTTTGCCATAATATGCGTAACAGCTATGAATTCTTCAAAATAAACAAAATTTCTAATTCTTTGATATTTAATTTAGGATACTTTTGAAAAAAATCAATTAGTAAATTTAATATTCTTACTCATAAGTTACCTATACTTAAAGACTTTTTGTTTTTGCTTCCATTATGCTTTTCACACCACAAAATATACTTATACAGTAACTACTTTTATGTTTTACATTATACTCATTTAATTATGTATTTCATTATTTGTTACAAAATTTTAATTTTAATTATATTACCTATTTTTTATAATTTTAATACATTTTTATAAATCATGTAAATTAAACAAATAAATAAATAAAAAAGGTGGGCAACTGGATATCACTCTGCTGTATAGTACACAGGAGATGAGTAGGTCACTATAATGGACATGTTGAATTTGAATGCAATGACAGGTATCATTGTACCTATCCAAAAATTGATTCTGAATGGAGATGATTTGTAAGTCTAAGATAATTAGTAGGATATATTATATTATTACCTATATTTAAATTGTAATATATCGTTATTATCGTTAAATCGTTATTTTATTCGATTTCGTAAAATAATAAAATACTTACACTCATTAAATTTTTCTACATTGAGGCTGGAGTTTTTTTTTACTGTTATTTGAAGAAAACGTTATGGAGAACCTTGTGTTGGGTTTTTTTAACCTAAGATATAAATCATAAAAATGTTATGAATTTTCAACTTCAAAATTCCTTGCAAATTTTCGCGATTTTGACATTGTAAACATTTGAACTTTTAATACTTAAAAAGTTAAAAACAAAAATTGTGACTAGTAAAAATTATAAAGTCAATAAAAGGAAAAACCATACAAAAAAAAATGTCTAAAGCTTGTCGTTATCGTGTACTTTATCATTGATAAATAATAAAAGAAAATACCAATTCCAGTTAAATGCACTAAAAGTTTAATTTATTATAGGGTTGATAAGGTACTATAACATTTATGCCAATGATAAGTGCGAACTCAAAATCAGTAGTTTATTATTATTTTTAATTTTTATTGTCATTATAAACTTTCATATCATCGTCCGCAGTTCCGCACTCCACTGTACGTTGTTATTATTGTATTGTTTCCAACTCGTTGTATCCTTATTTTTTTTGCGAATTATCCCAGCGACCGTCGATCATTTTCTTTGTTCGCACGAATGTACGATCACAAGGATCACAGTATTACACTGATGACTGATCATAGATTTAATAAAACCAGATAGTGCACTTAAGGATTTATTAAAATTACAAACACTATGTGGATTCAACGCCTCGTGCTGAATCAGATTAGGATCGCCAAAACTATGTGTACATGCCAAAACAGTTTGCTAGTAAAAAAAAAAAAGGATGAAACAATAATTAATTTCCAAATAACGGTTCGTGTCGTTTGATGTTTTTGATTGATAACATAAATATTGTAGATACAATTTACAATAATATTGTACACATGTGTAAACAAAACAAAAAAAAACATTATCATGAAAAATCTAACATACTACCAACACACTGAAACGTAACGAATTTAAATTTGTTTTCTTGGCCATACTGATTCGAAAAGAATAAACATATTATTTTGTTTACAATTTTACGATTTTCGAAAGTGCAATGTCTCAACTACATAGTTATTTTGAATTTGTGGTATTTTGGTACGATCATTAATACGTCCACCCACGAACGCCCATCCATCAGGCATACGACACTGTGTGAGTGATTCAGTCTAATTAGATGAATTGAACACGGCAGAAGTAAACGTTTCCGTAATTCAGGTAAACAAACGCATATCCTAAGACTTTAAGCAAGTGTCGGCAAGTAATTTCTATTGGAATCCGGAAGATTAAAAATACACAAATGATGCCCGAACAAAAAAAAATGTTGTCAAATCTTTATAATAAATGAATTACGTACACAAGCTAATTGAGATATTTTGAGGGTCCAATATTTTGCCTTCCGAGTTCAGATTGTGTCCACCAGTTGCCGACTGTTGTCTTTAGTAAGAAGACTCGTCTCCTTGTTTTCATGAAGTTCATATTTCAGATTTATTATAATATGTGTTCTTGGATACAAGCTAACCATAAGAAACTGCGTCTTTTTACCCAAATCGGGTTATAGTGACCTTGGACACGGAATTCTCAGGGGGAGGATGTGGTTACGTTATTATAAATACCGTTAGATAAATCATATCAATACTCAATAGCATAAGAGTAATAACAAAAAATAACAATATTAATATATTATGATATTAAGTTTCTAGTAAAACGATTACAAAAACAGTATCGTCAAGAGTACTGAAAAACGAAACTATGAAAAAATAAAACTCGTTTGGTCGTTAGGTAATGTTTTATACTATTACCCATTTATAATTAGGTAACAATACATATTGTCGACATTCTATCAAATTACGAATACGGTTTAAACTTTTGAGTTGAATATTTTAAAGTAATCCAAACTTAAAGGGGTATAGTCGTAAAACGCAATATAATCGACAGTCATCATAATTCCTTTGTTCGATGAAAAATATTTTCATTGACCTCGAAATTTTCTCTTCTTTTTTTTCTATGATATTCGTGATAATGATACTTGTAAAAATTTAACAAATGTTCTATGGTTCTGATACGGGGCAATAAATACGTTATAAAATAAATGGTTATTAATTATTACAACACCATGCCGAGCCTCCACAGAATTCTTGTAAAACCTCCAGGCTAATGTAAGCAAATCGAATTGGAATAAAGTACAGTGGATTGATCAGTTGATTGAATATCGCTTCCATATTGTTCTGTGATACAACACGTATCTTCTCGTTGAATAAATAGTTTTATTTATGTAAAAAAAACGCCAAAACTCGTTTGGCATTATCAAATATCTATAACTAATAACTATTCGGTATACTTCGCACTACAATAAGAGATCACAACTCCGCTACGCATCCAAATCAAAGAATTCCTCACTATGCGGTCTCTAGTACTCTCTGCCGTGTGACTGGTTATGACGTGTTTCGCCACCGGTATTTCAATTTATCGTAGCGCTGAGTATTTTCTGTTCGCCGAAGCTAACACACGCATCACAACAAGAATGATAACAAACATTGATAACTCACGGCAGTCTTTCGAAATGTGACCAACATAACAAGGCATTCACCAACAATTTCAATCGATAAAATGGCGTCGTAACATATATCACTGCCGTCAGCTTACATATGCGAAACGGGTGCATTATCTCGTCAAGGAGTCTCGTCAAAAAGCTTAGAGTTTTTCCCCCATTTGCAGAGCTAATAATACGAATTGTGTCCCGGTTTTTTTTTGGATATCATACTATAGTTATGTCCGGCAAATTATAAAAACTAAACAATATTTCGCTTACCGTTTTTATACAGACTTTGTCTATACCTAGTAATAATTACAATAGGTAGATTAAAAATATTGTTTTTGTTTTTAATATTATAATTTTATTATTGCAGATATTTGTAATTGTAATAAATAAAAAATATTACTATTTTGTGAATTCAAATCTACTAATTTGTTTTAATTAAAAATCTGTCATCACTTGTCTTGAAAATGGTTCTTTATTAATTTGGATGGTTATAATATTATGGTTGTTTAAGTGAGTACTTCGTTTTTTTGTATAAATATTAGTTTGTAACTTGTTCAGAAAATGATGAATTGAAAAATGTTTGGATGGGCATTATAAAACGTCATGTTGAGCTTAGAATGATGAGCCGCACAACTATTCGTAGTTCGCATAGTAGTAGCCGAGTATTCTGTCTTTAATAAAGGTTAGATTAGATTCCAGTTGTGTATACAGTTTCTAATACATATTCAGTGAATATATTTATTATTTCATCCAACGGTTTAATAGATAATAAATTATCTGTGAAGTATTTAATCATTTCGTCAGAATATAGAAACAATAAACCAAAAAAATATTTCAAAAATTTACTTGAAAGAATTTATCTTTATTGCATTTTCTTATAACAAAAATTTTAAACCAAATGCAATCCTCATCTTTTTAGAGTTGTAGAAGGCCAAACTGATAAAATTGTAAAATTTTCAAAACATTTTTTGGAAAAAATATGATATTGATTTAATTACATTCAAACAAAATGTGCAAAAACGCTTTTTGATAAATTTTTGATTCCTTATCGGTAAGTAGAAAAATTAATAGTGGTGTATATTTACCATTTTGTAAACCATGTACTATGAAGATTCGAATAAAAAGGCTTGAACAACTTTTAATTTTAATTTTTACAATGTTGCTTAAAATGATTCAGTTAGTTTTAGTAAGAAATAATAAAATATTCGAATCCTTCGTTAATAATTAATCACTCAAATTGTCCAATGAAGTATATTTAATTCCTCCAAATGTATTGATGATTTTGGCAAAATAGACGATCGTGCATACCTAGTTCATATTTTTTTCAGATTAATTATATATCATATGTAGTTAACGTATCTACATAACAGTATAAGTAATTCACAATTAATTATTTTACTTGATTTCTCACAAATATCGAGAGCATTTTGTTGTAATTTATTACTCACGATTTGACCGCTTTATATTTTGTTTTCTAAACGATAATATTGTCCATAAGAAATCTATAAAATTGGACCTCTTACATTAATGCATAAACTGGAATAAAATGTTCTTAAATCTTTGGTATAATGGTACCCAAGGACAAAAATTGTAACACTATATTTGAAGGCATGTGGATTAAAAAAAACCAAATAATTGTATGTATGAAGCTGAACAAATTATTGGGAAATGGGTTAGGAAATTGAGGGAGTAGTAAACTGAGTCCCAAATAATTGGGTGGATATCGGTGCTAGGTAAATTTAGTCTGGTAAACTTTAACGTGCTAGGTAAACTGAGTCCCGAGAAATAATATTTTTTGAAAGAATAATTTATAAATAACAACAATGTACCTACTTAAAAATAAAAAGTCTCTTCAATGAGTACTGTATAGTGATTATAGTCACCAATTAGTGATTATCGATTACCGATTTGCTTACTTAAATACATTCAAATATATATATATACGTAGCAAAGAGGTAGGTATAATTAAAATGAAAAAAATAATAGAAAACAATTTTTTTGAGACAAGAAATGATGTTGAAATATGAAAATAAAAATATTTCAAAATTTGAATTTGTTAAGAATATCTGAATATATCAAATACATTTTTACCATGTACATAAATAACAATAAATAGTAATAATCAAAAAAAAAAATTTGACTTGAATTTGTATATTATATATTTAATTAGTAGTGATTTTTAAATACAACGTAGTGAATTATATTAGATATTAAAAACAACAAAAACACATTTTTAACCACACCAGTTATATTATTATTTATCCATAATGCAAGGCTGGGCATTAACGAATTAATAAGTTAAAAGTTAAGTTAATTTTAACTTCTTAACTTAACTAGTTACGTTTGGATTTTCATTTACTTAACTATTAACTTACTTAATTTATTTTTTAATTAACGTGAAATTAATGAATTTATTTTTCATTTTAAGAAATAAATTGAGCTAATTTTTTTTTTTTACATTCACTATTTCAGTCGTTTTCATGTCAAAAAATATTTTATTGTGAATTTATTTAGAAAACGAAACGAAAAAAAATTAAATATAACACATACTACCTATATAGAAATACTGTATGTATGAAGTATAAGCATTATAGTCTATAATTTAGTTGTGTGTTGATAAGAAATAAAGTACGCTAACAAATAAAAAAAAAATGTGTATTAACTTTTAACTTAACTCAGTTAACCAAACATTTTATTAACTTATAACTTTTTCTTATTGTAGAAGATTAACTTAACTTAACTGAGTTAAAAAAAATCATTAACTTGCCCAGTCTTGCCATAATGAATTGTGATTTTTATGTACAACGTTGTGTATTATATTAGATATTAAAAGCAAAAAAAGTATATTTTTAACCACGCCAGTTATGTTAACAATAGATAGTACCAAGCCTGTAAAAGTGAGAGGGAAAATGTGCTGTTTTGAAAACTAAACCTATTATAACCAGGGAATA
This sequence comes from Rhopalosiphum padi, assembly GCF_020882245.1. Classification (NCBI taxonomy): domain Eukaryota; kingdom Metazoa; phylum Arthropoda; class Insecta; order Hemiptera; family Aphididae; genus Rhopalosiphum; species Rhopalosiphum padi. Next base: position 46,154,903 of record NC_083599.1, read on the forward strand.
AGTTTACCTTATACCTTTTCAAATCCGGGACTCAGTTTATTACCACAAAAACGGTATTTCGGACTCAATTTACCTAGCCCCGGAAATTGTGATTTAAAAGTTCTTAAGACATTTAAGAAACAGAGATGATGGCTATTATTGAAGTATCATTTAGTGTTTATGGCTGTTAATTTAAATGTTGAAATGGAAAATAGAAAAATTAAATGTTGTCACTCAGTCAGAACCCCTTTATCTGTAAGTTGAACACATAATTCAAGTATAAAAATTTGGAATGTTATATGGGTATACGTAAGGTATGTTTTTCAGCTCAAACCTTACTATATTCATAGCAGATTCTTTAGAATTTTTATAAGATAATAAATACCTAGAGTTTTCTAAGATTTAAATAACAACAGAATATTTCCTGGTTGTTGACCTGATGAGTTATAAGCAAAGCTGGGCAATAACTAGTTAAAAAGTTAAATGTTAAATTAAAAGTTATTTTTTTATTAGCCTCTAGTTAAAAAAAATAGAATGTTAGATTGTTAAAAAATAACTTAGTAACTACTAAGCAACTAATTTATTTCTTTTTATAAATAACTGTAAACTAGTTATACTGTTAAAATTAAAGTTATTTATAATGTTTTTGTATTATATTATATTTATAAATATATTACCATACATTTTTTGCATTGATTTCAGGTAATTTTTTTTACTGTGTTTAAAAATCTGATCATATTGTAATATTGTAAATACCATCGTGCATGTACAGCGACAACGGACATAATAATACATGGCAATATTTATCCATTTTTGGTTTAACATAAATTAACTGCTACCTAATGAATTCATTTTTTTTCGAATGAACTAATCAAATGTATTTAACAGTACCTCATAATATTTCCGTTTTATAATTATATCACATTTTGGTTTAACCTTTTAGAAATAAATAACACTTAAAGAAATTATATTGCGAATTTAATAAAATGAATTTATCATTGTAACAATAATTTCTTAGTACTCAATAAAATAGGCATGTTTTTGTGCTAATAAAACATAATAATCATTAAACGGAAAGAACTGGGAATGGCACATCGGACTGCTTTGAAAATTAGACAGGAGCAAATGCCCACCTTGCCCCCAAATGACACCACTATATGGCTATTAAATTAATTACGAAACTGTAAATTTCATACTATACATACCTAATGCTGAGTTATCAATTGTAGCACTGGTCCTGGAGACTTTAAAGAGCGACGAGGATGTATAAATAAATTCTTGTGCTTCATCTTGTGCATCTGAAAAAAAGGATAATTGACATAATTATTAGAAGTTTTTTAATTTTTAAAAATAATCTTTATAATATTATTATTATATACATACTAAGTACTTCGGCAGCTGGTATTAACTCTGGGCTCAAAGATAGCTCATCAAAAAAATCTAATTGTCTTTTAACTGATTGGTTGCTCGATAATACTTTATCAATAATAATTTTATTCCTAGAGGTGGAGTGTCTATAAAGAACAATAATTATAAATAAATAGTATAATACTGATTAAAAACAAAAAATAAAGTAATAGAATGTTGATTTTGTAAAAATAATAATATGTTTAAAATTTAACCAAGTATGTGGTATACTGGTATATATGATTTTTTTACTAATTAAAAAAATCTACAATTTAAAATCTAAACTACGCTGTTGCTGTATCCTGCATTCCTACTACGGGCCTATAAACAAACTAAATAATACATGCAGTGTACTGATTATAATTTTCATACCAATATGTATGTTATCTGGATTATTGAACTCATTGTCACAATTAGTATTCTCTTAAATTTCCCCACATGACCCTAAGAATCAAACAGTAATTTTAATAAATACCTACTATTCTAATGGGTAGGTATATAAAATATTTTTATTTTTTACAATTACCTAGACTTTTAATGGAATCTGGACTCCATGCTGGATTTTTAATTGCTTTATTTTTTTGAATCTTCACCATTTTATTATATTCTTTTTTTGTTGTCTTCTTATGCCTAGTTCTGATTTCATCATCTGTTTCATATGATGAAGATGAAACGTTAGAAGTATTTTCAGACTTTTTTGCTCGGACCTTAGCCTGAAAATAATCATCTGAAAAATATAAAAATATTTTAATAACATAATAGACAATAGCAATAAAATGTATTCTTTAGTATTATTGTACATTAAAATATTACCCAAGTCCTTGCACATTTTTTTTTTAATTGATAAATACTCAAAATCATATTTATTTGGTACTAATCTTTGTTTTATAAAGTGATTTGCGTTTTTTTTTGGCCAAGCAGATTTATTTTCTTTGACCCAAAATGATAGCACAACTGCAACTCCATTGTCATCAGAAAAATTTACAACTGACCACATATTTTACTGAAATATTGTAAATATTAAAATAATAAAACTGCCACACTTTAAATTATTTTAAATTTATTAAATATATTTTTTAAATAGGTATTAATAAATTAATATAATATGTACTATAACTATAACTTAAATTAACATTAAAACCAACTAATGATAAATATAATTAACAATCTTTATACTTGATTACTAAAAACGAACATTAAATATAAAATATTAATAACTATTAACTATGCATTACAAGATCTATGAATTAATGGTAAAGCTATTAACACATTACTGTCAGAATGAATTAAAATCATTTTTTTTTTTAATCTCATTTATAGGATAGAAGTAGAGCTCATGACTTAATGTACTAACATTATAAATATCTAATTCTGAAGATTTAATTGGTTTATCAAATAAAATGTCTTTATTTTGAAATTGTTTACAAATTAAAAATATTGCATCATTTTTATCTTTAACTATATTGAAGACTTTAATTATGTCACCGTTACAGGTTAAAAGACAACTATCAGCTTCTGTATTTAATTTAATAGTAAATGTTTTCGTTTTTAAGGTAGTATACTGGGATCCTTGTATATTTTGTATCAATGGTCCACGTTTATGAAATCCAGAAAAATTAAATTCTGGTATTTCTTTTTGAGAATCTAATTTCAACAAACTTATTTCGTTACTTCTTTTAACAACTTGTATAAGTGGCTTGTCTGGCTTCCGTATCATGTTCTTTAAAGTACTCATGTAATTCTCGAATGGAAATGTAGAACAATTGTCCAATGGACCAATTTAATATAATCATCACATATATGCGTTAATCCATGGACGTTGTGTGACATAAGATGCCAACCATACAAAATTTCGAAGGTTTTAACAAAATTATCCACAGTTTCTTAGCAATATTAATATATTGTGCATAGTCAGGACTCAATAATATTGTCATTGCTAAACTTAAATCAAAAAAGTGTTTCCAGTGTTTCTTTAATACAACAGACTTGATAGCAGAAGAACCCAAATACAATAAAAATGTACGAAATTCAGTAGCTTTCCAGTTTTTTATAAGTGCCAAACTTCTTGGTTTTCTATTGATTTCACAAGGTATACTGACTCTTAGACCTATCAGTATTGTAGATAATTGTTCTATTTTCCAAGATGGATAACGTATAGGCACTGGGCCTTTAATCCATAAATACATAATTTTTCTAACCTCACCAAGGCAGACTAAATGTTGATAATCCAATGAAAAATCCGTAACAGTATTAAAATATGGTACTGTAGTTAATATAGAAGTATTTCCAGTATGATATTCCTGATCAAACTGAGAAATATAACTCTGATGAGTTCTCTTGGATAGTCGATTATCTGGTGTTGTATATGGAAAACACATTCTATTCAATAAGTGTTCTCCTTCATGCTCACATCTTGAACAAGAAGAGAATCCAGCATGTCCTTTAGTTTTTAACATGAATGATTTAGCTGGAGCGTCACAGCACAACACATCCAACATAATTTTAAAGTTTTTTCCATTAATTTCAATACCATTGTTGTCTAGAAAATTTATTTCTTCTACAAAATACTTCAGGAATGTATTGCTGTCCAAGGGTTTTCTATTTCCACAGTAAATCCCTACTGGAAACACATTACTTCTATTTGGCTGTATATAAGCAAGTATTGGCCAAAATTCTTCAGCAGTTGATTTAAATAAAGGCAAACCATCTATTCCTGCTACAATATGGATCACTGAATCATTATTATTTAAATTTAATGGAATATTTTCTTTGATAGCATTAGCTAAGCCAAAATGATAATAGTTTCCAGGTTCTACCGAGTGAATATTTAAGATGTTGATTGGTTTAGTGGTTTAGTCTGTAAGATTTTTCTTGAATCTTTAGGCAAATATTCAAAACAAGTGTGTTGCCTTAAAATACCTAATAAGTCATTAAGAGCATTTTGAGATATTTTAAAGTTAACGGCCCATTCAGCAACTAATGACACAAAAAATGATGTATTACCATACTTATTTGAAGTAGAACAATTATCTTCATTTGATGAAGACTCAATAACACTAACATCAGATAGTGCGTCATCCGATTCTGACACTAAATTGTGATAACTGATTTATTCGGGGATTTATTAATACTTCTCTGTGAAGGCGCAACACAAACATTGTCCACAGATTTAACAATAATAACCAAATTTGCTTCTGGAATAATATTAATTCTTGTTGAATGAGCTGTCAAAGATACATTTTTGTCAATTGTAGGAGCTGATAAAGGTAAAGTTGTGTTTTTGAGTTCTTCATTGACTCTTCTTCTCTTAGAACGCATACTTAGGTTTGACTTTTTTTGATAAGACATTATTGCTACTTATACAACAGTAGGTACCTACAAGATCAGGCATATATTCAATATATTAAGATACAAATATGTAAGTACCTAGATTAAATTCTTGTTAAATACATATATACCCATATGCTATCTACCTAACATTTAGTGTTAATGAGTATGATGTCTACCTATAAGACTATAAGCATCCAATTTTATTTAGATTCAAGTCTATTGGCTAGTCTTTAATATTGTGTAAGTATGGGTAAAAATCATACTTAATAAGTTTCAAAATTTGGAATACCTATTACCTAATTAATACTAAATAAATAATGCTAAAGTAACTACTAACTTATTTTTATTAAGTATCAGATTATTGGTTGTGGCTTACACTCATATAAGTTCTATTTGAGCACTCGTTGCAAGAGGTGTATCATTGCATGATTTGTGCGTTATTGTATTCTGTATCGTTTAGATCGTTTGTAGGTGTACCGTTTTTATCTTAATTAGTTTCAATATCACACCATGCCGTGCAGTAAGTGTAATATTAATATTTCCTCGTCTAAATCGGCAGTCTGCTTAAACTGTAGTTCAAATTTCCATCCAACATGTACAAAATTAAAAACCTTTACAAACTTTAAGGCCGTTAAAGACAGTTGGATTTGCGAACTTTGTACAGAAAAATTAAATGCAAAAGCTGTACCACGTAAGATACTAGGAAGCGATCTCAATAATGACGATGATAATATGTATAACCTTAATTCGGTTAAACATGATTTGAAAAAAGTATTTAAACAAATTGAATCTCTTTCACACAATATGAAATCCATTGAAAAATCTATAACTTTCTGTTCTGATTCAATTGATGACTTTGGGACTAAGTTAGAAAGTGCAATAATAGCATGAATATTCGAAGTATTCACAAACACTTTAATGAACTTATTATTTTTTTAAGTACTACTGATATTAAATTTGATATAATATGTTTGTTTCAGGATAGACAAAGGATCGGAATCGACACGCCCCTCGACACCGCTCTTGGACCAGAAACAGAGGACAACATCAAGATGATAGATTTCTTAAAATCAACTAATTTATTCAACTCCATCTAAAAATTTTCTGTAATTAACTAATGTCTGTAACTAATGTCTGCAATTAACTAATTTCTGTAACTAATGGCCATAGATGCCGGGTTGTAAATATATTTTTGGATCAATAAAAAAAAAAAAAAAAAAAAATATGTTTGTTTGAAACATGGTTGGAAAAAGATACTTTTGATTTTCATATTGATGGTTTTTCAAGTTATAATTATTATAGTAAATTGAATAAATCAGATGGTATAACAGTATTCGTTAAAAACTCAATAAAAATTAATTCGATAAATTTTAGTGTGATTAATTTCTGTAGCTCTCTGAATATTAACATTGTATTTAATGAGTCTGCTCTTAATTTAATTTGTATTTATCGGTCTCCAAGTTTACTTCAAGAAAGTTTTTTAGATAGTTTAGAAATTTTTTTGGATGGTCTTGATAATAATATTTCGTGTATATTATGTGGTGATATAAATATTGATTTAAATATATTAAATGCAGTTTCAGTTAGATACCTAAATATTCTTAGTTTTTATGGATTTAAATCTTGCATAAATAAAGACACTAGAGTAAATATTACGAGTGGTTCTTCAACTTGTATTGATCATATTTTTTTAAAGAATGTTAATGATTTTGATAATATAATTGGGTACGTATGTCAAAATAATATAACTGACCATTATAGTACAATTCTATCTTTAAATAAAATCGGTTTAATTAATCAAAATAATAATATTTCTAATGTAAAAAAAATCGATTATATATTTTTTGATAAACTCAAGTTTTTTCTGAGCAGCGAAAATTGGGATAACGTGTTAAACTCGACAAATGTAGATACTGCAGTCGAACTTTTCTTTTCTAAGATAGAAAATTATATAAAAATGTGTAAATTAACAAAATGTATATGTTTATCTAAATCTAAAATTAAAATTAAAAAATGGATTACACCCGGTATAGTAATCTCAATAAGACGTAGAGACAAGCTATTTCATAAATTAAAAAAACAACCATTCAATTCTAAACTTAAAATTAAATATAAAACATATCAAAACCTATTAACTAAAGTTATAAAATGTGCAAGAGATATGTACTTCACAAAAAATATTATTATGTCAAAAGGAGATCCCAAACAACTTTGGAATTTAATAAATGAAGCTATGTTTAATAAAGCGAACAATAATAAAAATGTAAACATTTCTTCGGTTACTGATTCCAAAAATAAAATAATAACTGATGATGCTGATATTGCTAATGAATTTAATACATTTTTTGCTACAGTTGATGGAAATATTGCTGATAAAATTAAAACCCAAAACCCTTCTATTAATTATAAATCTAAAATTAAAGTTAACACAAATTCAATTTTTCTTAGCAATATTACTAAGGATGAAATTAAAAAACATATTCTCAGCTGCAAAGATAGCACTTCCTTTTATTGTTGTAATTTGTCAAACCATATATTGAAACAAATAGTAGACTATATTTTAGATCCATTAGAGTATATTTTTAATTTATTTCTTTCTTAAGGAATTTTCCCAAATTTATTTAAACATACTCTAGTTATACCACTTTTTAAACAAGGTGATAAAATAAATTGTTCAAATTATCATCCAATTTCCTTAACATATACATTATCAAAAGTTTTGGAGAAATGTCTTAAAATACGTTTATATAATTTCCTTGAGAAATCTAATGTTTTTTCTAAAAATCAATTTGGTTTTAGGCAAAATAAAGGTACATCAATTGCTTTACAAACACTCGTCAGTGGTATACGTAATAATTTAGATGAGGGTAATTTAACACTTGGCATATTTCTTGATGTAAAAAAAGCATTTGATTCTGTTGACCATAAAATATTATTAAATAAGTTAGATAAATATGGTATTAGAGGGATCGCTAATAATCTAATTAAAAGTTTTTGAGAAAATCGTAACCAACAAGTTTGTATAAATGATGTACTTAGTAACTTAAATGTTTTGAATTATGGTGTTCCGCAAGGTACGGTCTTAGGACCATTAATGTTTATTATATACATAAATGACCTTCTTAGTTTGGATCTTGAATGCTCTATTTTCTGTTTTGCTGATGACACTACGATCTTGATTCATGATTTAAATAAATTTAATTTAATGAGTAAAGCAGCAAAAATTATGTCGTCTATTAAAAATTGGTTTGATGCAAACTCACTTGAAATAAATTTTAATAAAACATGTTATATCCCCTTTACCATATCAAAAGTCAAAAGTCTTGATATCTATGAACCCATTAAAATACATGATGACTCATGTCAAGAGATAAATTTGATAGGTACTTGTAATTGTAACTATATAAGTGTAAGAGGTGTAGAATCAATGAAGTATCTGGGGGTCATGATTGATAAGTTTTTAAAATGGAATTTTCATATTGACTCAATGATTAAAAAATTAAGAAGTATGTTTGGTAGATTCAAAACATTAAATAATATTTTATCACCTAACAATATTAAAATGGTTTTCTGTGCAATTGCACAGTCAGTATATACATACGGAATTTGTGTGTGTGGGGCGGTACCTTTGATAAATATTTAGGTTTGCTTAGAACTACTATAAACTCATTACTAAGGATAGCTTTTAAGAAACCCTTTCATTCGAATACTGATATACTATACAATACTTATTATATATTAAATTTGGAGAAGTCTCATGCAAAAGAAATACTAACAAATCTATATTTTTATAAATTTGAAAGTGTCAGTTTTAATCATAATTATTCTACTCGTCAAAATAGATACAATGTTTTTAGATTATAAAAATATAATACGGAATTTGGGAAAAAAGATCCCTTTAATATAGGTATACATTTATGTATGAAGTACGATATACCTATTAAACAATTTTTATTTTATAATGATTTTGAACATTATAAAAAGTATATTAAGTATAAAATTAAAACTTGTTTATAAAACCTACATTTGTGCTGAGCTTAAATATTGTGCCTGTCTTATAATTTATTGTTTAATTATTACTTTTATTTGTACAAACTTAAGTTATAAATTTTGATAAGAATTAGTAGTTGTCTTAAAATTGTAAACACACCTTAAAATTAGAACTGTTGTCTCCTCCACAAGCCTAGGCTTTTGGAGACAATCATTTAAAATTTGTTTTACTTGTATAATGTATGTTAATTTTTTTCTTAAATGCAATAAAGTTATTATTATTATTATTATTATTATTATATAAATTAAGTTTTAACTCTAATAACACAGAGACATAACTCTTATTGGTTTTTAATTCTTAAAAGCTTACTATTAGTATTTATTATGTTATGTTTTAGGTATGTAGTTAGTTATTATTATGTGCTGTTATGATTTTTGAAGATCGAAATTTCCAAAGAAACATTATCGTTAATTAATGAGATAGGTACCCAGAGATATACCTATTACCTTCTGGTATTTAATACTACATTATCCAAAAATGTAATAAAAGTATAGTACCTATGTGTTAATTCAATATGAAAACAAGAATAATTGTACCTACATAAAAATAAACTAAATCATAATAAATATACCTAACATAGTTTAACATTATTGTATGATTTGAAACAATGAGTTGAGACTTTAATTATGTTATGTCACCATTACATGTTAAAAGACAACTTTTAATTATATACCCAGTTTTATAGCATTTTAGAATTGATTTTGGTTTAATTTAAAATGTATAAAAGAATTATTTTCATGTGGGTTTGTTGGCAAATCAATTTCAACTTAACTATTTGATTGTGACTTTTATCAGGTAACATTAAGGAAGAAGAAACATCATAATTAACCACCATAACAATATCATCACTGATATTATTGTAATAATACCTAACGGTATTGCCTCTTTAACCCTTCTTCGTTTTGTTTGACTACTTAGTAGGTGCTTAGATTGGTTTGTTTTCGAGATGACATTTTTCTATATAAGGAAAACAATAAGTCAGACAACACATGTGAGTGTAGCAACCTCTTTATAACAATTGAAAATGTATAAGTATTCAATCGCCTATAAAGAATATTTTTCTATTTTACATTTGTAATAATTAAAATACATGTTTTATCACATAATAACTGCTATTAATAATCAATACAGAATACCTACATAACATTTATAATCAAATTATGTATAATTAAAATCAATAGTAGGTACATATTATTACTGATATTATACAATATAAATACTATAAATTCTGTGTAAAATATTAAATACATTGGTAGGTACATATTTATAAAACAATTGCAGATTACTTATCATTTATTAATATAATAATATGTAATTCTGTATGTAATTTAAAAGTATTTAAATACCTAGTAATAACTACCTATAGGGTTGACATATGGTAAAATATGTTATATAAAAAGTATTGTGAGTATATTTACAAAGTACATCTAAATAACCTATTAAATATAAAATAACTATACAAAACTTAAAACCTTGATCACTTACCTATAAGAAACGAAGGACAGCAATCCCACAATGCAATAGGCAGTTGGCACTATAATGCACAAATATTTAATAAATATAATATAGGTAGATGATTAACGGCGAACACTATTGGTTAAATACGAAAATTAAACATTAAACGTCATTAAACTACGAAAACAACTTAGAAAAGTGAATGACTTTTCGATCATAAAAACAAAATATTATGCTTTGTAATTTTCAAGCTGCCGTCGCGCATCGCTGCCGATAATGAACGATCAACGATTACTATTTTGGTATTTACTCATTGAATCTATGGCAGTATGGCTTATCGGTGCTGCTTAATATAGTAGTATTGGTAAAGATGTGTACTACGACGACTATACAACGAATTAGGAAAATCCGCACTGTAATCAGTGTTATCGTCGTTTAAAATATCTATAAATATCCTAATAATTATTATCGATAATAATCTACGTTTATAATATGATGGGTGGTAACGAATAATAATGTAAAATATGAATATTCAAAATTTGAATTTTTATTTTAGGTATTTAATAATATAATGAAAAAAAAAGCAAGAGTGCACTTAGTGATAAGCCTACACTTCCAACTACTATAATGGTGAAATACTCATGACTATTATAGTCATAATGTTATTATTTATTAGTTATTTACTAATATTATATTTCATTTAGTAATGAAAAAAGCATGAATAGCATGGAAATACTGAAACCACAATAATCAATGGTAGACCCGTCGTCTCTTTCTAAACACATGTGAAACATCAATGCTGTATAGTGTATTGCTGTTACTAGTGTCCTTAGTGTCTATAGCTCGTACATGGCACACTACACAGGCACACAGTACATTTTAGTAACAGCAAAGGTTCAAACCTTGCAACTACCTAGTACCATTTTTTTTATGTGACACCGCTACATTAGGACCAAACCGCGTAAACATTGCTTAATGCTTTATGGTTTTATGCTTATTGCTTAGTTCCATTTACCTAGTACACACCTTATATTTCAAAAATAATAAAAATATTTAATTATATAATAATTGTGGATGCCACACTCGCATAATGTTCTCACTCTCAGTGATTACTGATTAGTGAACAACAAAACATTAATCTACACAAAATGTCAAGACACAACGATTTCGATCGCTACCTAATGGACAATGGTTATATTTTCTACAATCTTCAGACAAAAATTATAATGTATACCTATATATAGGTATAATGTGTTATATACGCATTAGCTATTAGTATATAGTATAAGTCTATTGTATATTAATTATAAGAGTATATTATTGTAGTCTGTCGATAACGAATAATGTGTAGGCGACTCACAGAATAGTGTACGCGGAATTCACGAGCGAGCCAGAGAGTCAGTCGATCCAGCACTCTTAAAACTGTACGTCGTCTCGACGACCATTAACGAATTGTACATTGAATTAAATATTTCGACTCACATTAAAATTATATTAGTATAAAAATTCTTATAACTGTTTGTTGTACTTTCTCCTAACAAATTGAACCTCACACTACCGAAAAAACAACGTTCGAACGGAACAACCCGGACGAGCACTACAACTGGTGGCAGCGGTGTCGCGGTCGTAATTTTTTTTGGAGAACAATCAACTTCAGAAGGATAACTAATATATCTAAATTTAATATATATCCTATTCGAGGTAATTTTATATTTCTCTTTGCAAATATTAAAGCTATCACGATCGCCGTAGGTATATCGTCATAAGACTATACGAGGGGTATATATATATCACACTCGTCAAAATTTCATGGGCGTTCCAGTTATTAAAAACTGCACGCACCGTCTATAGTGGGCACGCATTGTACGTGTTCGACTTCGTGTTTCACTCTTCACAACCCCATCACAACCGCGGTGCCGTCATCGTTATCGTCTTGCCGCTACCGTGTTGCTGCAGCCGCCGCCGTCACATTAAACAGTGTAACCAACGCCGACACGTCGTGGGAGCATAATTCAGATGAATGCGATGCATTCATGGGTAATATTGTAAGCTTACTACGAAAATATTATTTTTTTTTTTTTACATATCAACTGATAGGAGTATAAATTGTAATCATTATCACTATTAGTATAATCATTATTATTTTATTTTAATAATAGTGATATTAACTTTTAAGATTGGTGATATTACGATACAATTTTTCTACTAATTTATACATTATTACGTTTATTTTTTTTTTATTATTTAAAATTGAATGTATGTCAGATAGGTCTAGTAATAGTAACGACAGTTACGATAGTTTTGATTTAGACAAAGACTACGTCCCTTCACGACCAGTTGATATAAATCTATTAGGACCGTTTAGACCTGTTACTAAATTACTGAGTAATCGCAAAAAAGAAAATTTAATACAAGATTGTAGGGAATCAGACAATTTTAATTCAGTAGTATCGGGAGATTTAATAAATAATATTCAAATTTTAGAAACTAATAACACAATGGCACTACCTACTTCGACTACATTGTCCCTGGAGACAGCTATTAAATTAATTCCACATTTCAATGAGGAGAATGTACAGGAGGTTTATCCATTCATAAATGTATGTAATTTTCTCATAAGAAATGTTGAGGAGTCCATACAACCGGTGCTCTTACAAGTTATAATAACTAAATTGGCAGGCAAAGCATTCGCAATAACCCAACATAGGGACATTTCTACGTGGGAAATACTTAAGGATTATTTGGAAAGCAAATTCTGTGCTACACGCACACCCGGATACCTTCAGTTAGAAATCACTACTACTAAGTTCCAACAGGGTGAAACCATACGAGAGTATTCAACAAGAGTAGAAAAACTATTACATGAACTCTGTAACGTAAGCACAAAAGATAAGTTAACTAGTGACGCTAAAGCTATACATAATTACATAAAAGAAACAACTTTAACCACATATATAGAAGGTTTACCATTTACTATTCGAGGTGTAGTTAAATCAAAAAATCATTCATCGCTAGAAGAAGCCATAAAGGATAGCCTAGAGGAAGAAAAGATTTTTCAATCGAATAAAGGAACCCAACGTTTGTTAAATTACAAACAAAATAATACGAATACTGGTAAATATTGCAAAAATTGCAAAAATTGCCGAAAAACAAACCATAACACAAATGAGTGCAGATACGGAAACCACAATTCCGATACGGGACAACAAAGTAAGCAATCCAAAGGATTCAATAATCAAAGAAATCAGGATACTAAACAAGTATCATGTAATTATTGCAAAAAACCTGGTCATACTATAGAGGTATGCTATAAAAAGAAAAATGCGGATTTGAAAAAATCAAATAATAATGAGCAATCAAACTCGGGAAACGACAAGGAATCGGTCAAAAAGGGCATTTGTCCGGTTCGTGAATTAAAGATAATAGCCCAAGATTAAATGTGCCAACATTTAAAATCAAATTAACAAACAATCATGCTACGTATCAAATGCCACAATGTATTAAAGGAATAGCCAATTTACTCATAGATACAGGAGCAGATTTTAATATAATTAAAATAAATGTACTACAAGACGATGTCATGGTATCCGATACTAAAATTTACCAAATGCAAGGAATTAATTATCAATTAGTCATTACCTTAGGAAACACAACCCTTAACGTGTCGATAAACAATACAATTTACAAAACAGAATTCCAAGTAGTTAGTTCAAACTTTCCAATAAGTGGAGATGGAATATTAGGGAACCCTTTCCTTAAAGATAACCAGATCATAATCGATGTTTGTAAGGGAGAATTAACTTCAAAAAATGATAATACAACTACTATTCCAGCATGGCATGATATGATCATTCCAATACAGTTTGACGTCGAGGATTCATCCGAACAACGAAATATACTTATTCATGCGCAAAAATTAGGCGAAAACATTCTATGTGGTAATATATTAAATATTGTAAAACATAATCAAGTACTTATAAATGTTATGAATCCAACAGAAGAAAATCAAGTTATAAAAATACCAAAACTTTCAGATCTGTCACACGAAATTTTTGATATAGTTGCAATGGATAACATACAAACAAATGAAATTGTAAACACGAAAAACCGTATTCAACTACTGAAAAACACATTAAAATGTGACCATATGAACAAAGAAGAAGAAAAAGTGATTTTAGATTTATGTAGTGAATTCTCAAATATATTCTTTTTAGAAGGAGACCGAATGACATGTACCGACGCAGTGTACACCATGAAATTAAAACTCCTAGAGTCACTCAACCAATCCATCAAAAACCATATAGGCTTCCTTATGCAAAAAAAGAAGAAATAGCTAAACAGGTTAAAGAAATGCAACAAGATGGTATAATAACACCAAGTGATAGCCCTTGGAATGCTCCATTATTGATTGTACCCAAAAAATCAGATGTATTAGGTGAAAAGAAATATAGAGTAGTTGTTGACTTCCGCAAACTTAACAGTATTACTGTCGGGGATGCTTTTCCCATGCCAAATATCACAGAAATACTTCATCAACTAGGTAAAGCAAAATATTTTACTTGCTTAGATATGGCAAGTAGATACCACCAAATACCATTACATCCAGATGATCGAGAAAAAACTGGATTTAACACGGATCAAGGTCATTTTGAATTTCAAAGAATGTGTTTTGGTTTGAAGGAAGCACCAGCTACATTCCAAAGACTGATGAATCAAGTACTCACTGGTCTCAACGGTATAAATGCTTTTGTTTACTTAGATGATGTCATCGTAATCGGAACATCATTAGAAGATCATTTAAAGCAATTAAAAAAAGTTTTTTATAGATTCCAAAAATATAATTTGAAATTAAAACCGTCTAAATGCGAATTCTTGAGAAAAGAGGTTTGCTACTTGGGACACATTATCACGGATAAAGTTGTCAAACCAAACCCAAGGATCACAAATTGCGTATCAAATTTTCCAACTCCAAAAACTGAAAAAGATGTCAAATCTTTTCTAGGTTTAGCGGGATATTACAGACGTTTTATTTCGAATTTTAGCCAAATTTCTAAACCTCTAACAACTTTGTTAAAAAAAGATGCAGATTTCATTTGGACAGATTTGTGTCAAGATGCGTTCTTAGAGTTAAAACAGTTATTATCACAACAACCAATATTACAATATCCAGATTTTTCTCGTCCTTTTATTGTTACAACGGATGCCAGTAATGTAGCCATTGGCGCTATTTTGTCACAGGGGAAAGTAGGATCTGATTTACCAATGTCTCCTGTACTTTGAATAAAGCCGAGAAAAACTACAATACATCAGAGAAAGAATTATTATCGATAGTTTGGGCTGTAAAGCAGTTTCGACCATACATTTTTGGCGTCAGTTCACGGTCGTCACAGACCATAGACCGTTGACTTGGCTATTTAATGTCAAGGATCCGGGGGCTAGATTAGTGAGGTGGCGTCTACAACTGGAAGAACACGATTATGAGATATTTTATAAACCAGGAATATTGAACTCAAATGCGGATGCGTTAAGTCGCATTACCCAAGTTAATTCTTCTGCACAACTGGTAAACCATAGTTTAGCTACGTACGAGGGATATATGGATGATATACGATCAAAAATAATAACAAACTCAAATATTGTAGAAGTGGAAGGAGATTTATTTCAAGCCACAGAAGATTATGCACTAGGACACTGTGTATCCAAAGATTTCAAAATGTCTAAGGGGATAGCCTTAGAATTTAGAAGAAAATTTGGGCAAATCGACCAGCTACTTCTGCAAAATAAACAAGTCACTGAAATAGCAGCTATAAAACGTGATCAACGTAGTATTTTATACATAATCACTATGAATTCATATCATCAAAAGCCAACTTATGAAACAATGTTTTATGCCATAAAAAATTTACGAAAATTCTGTGAATCCAATAATTTAAATAAAGTGGCTCTACCCAAAATCGGCAGTGGCTACGATCAGCTTAACTGGGAACAAATCCGAACAATGCTACGATATATTTTTAAGAATTCTGAAATCAAAATAATGGTTTACAGTGGTGACTCTTATTCAGAAGAAGAGAAACATAAAATTATCGAGGAGTTCCATTTATCACCATTAGGAGGACAACAAGGTATTTCTAGAACAATTAAGCGAATTAAATTACACCATACGTGGAAAGGCTTGAAGAAAGATGTTATAGAGTTCATAAAAAAATGTACCTCTTGCCAGATTAACAAAAGTAGTAATCACAAAACTCAGCAACCCATGGTAGTAACATCTACAGCTAATAAACCATTTGAAAAAATTTTTCTTGACATCGTTGGGCCACTCGAAACTTCAACTGAAGGAAACACATACATTCTTACAATGCAGGACGATTTAACAACATTTTCTTCAGCGGTTCCATTAGTAGACCATACAGCCAACTCTATAGCGAAAGCGTTTGTTGAAAATTTTGTTTGCTTACATGGAATACCAGAGTCAATAGTGACGGACCAAGGACAAGATTTTTTAAGCAAAATATTTACTGCGTGTTGTAAACTGCTTCAAATAGATAAAATCAAAACCACGGCATATCACCCTCAATCAAACGGCGCGTTGGAGAGATCACACCGTACGTTAGCAGAATATTTAAGACATTTCGTCAATGATAAAAAACAAAATTGGGACCAATACTTAGCATATTCTATGTTTGTATATAATAGTTCAGTGCATTCTACAACTGGATTTCAACCCTATGAACTGGTTTATGGTAGGCAGTTAGAGGTTCCACACTCACTAAGTAGGACGCCACAACAAAACTATAACTATGAAGATTATAATTTTGAAATAAAAAAACGGTTTCAAGAGTCGCATAAAATAGCACGTGATAAGCTAATGGAGATGAAACAGAGATCAAAAATAACATATGATAGAAAACAGCATGAAATTATCATTAATGTTGGTGATAAAGTTTTAGTAAAAGATAATAAACAAAAAGGAAAATTACAATCTTAATGGATGGGACCATATTCAGTTACAGCTCTTCATGATAATGAAAACGTATCCATGCAACGTGGACGCAAAGAAGTAGTAATACACAAAAATCAATTAAAAATATTTAACTCATAATATAAATAACAATCGAATAACATATATCAAGAATCAACATTTTACTAAGATATAAAATTAAAATAATCTAAAATAAAACTTATATCAATTGTTTCAGAGCACTCTGTGCAACTGGACCCTATATAAAAGCAGATTCATTATATAATGTTTCTCAGACAAACGAATCGTCTGGGATTTATTTCGACTTCATTTCCGATATGCGAACAGTTGCAGCTAATTGGGAAATCACAGTATACTTAAATATAACAATTTATTATACACATTACATACAAGTTAGAAGCTTACAAGAAAAAACATTATCGCTTTGTAATGAAGCTACTAAAAGTTTTAAAAACGATTGTAACTTTTTGTGTTTTAGCAAAAAATTTCATACAAAGGATATGTGTTTAAATTTTAAATCAGAGCCAGATAAAATTTTAAATAAATTTGAATCAGAAACTAATAGCCTTCTTCAAGTAATTGAAGGACAAAATCATTTAAGAAATAAAAGACAGTTATCTAAAAACATAGGAGATATGATTTATACATTGTTTGGAACAATTAATTTAAATGATATTGCCAAATGGTACTCAAACATAAAGAATATGATAAAAAACGGTAGGAAATTTCAAAGCATAGTAGAAAATAAAATGATGATCACTCCTGCTAGTACAAATGATGCGATAATACTTGATAAAAAACAATAGAAGCAACAACAGAAGTTTCGAATAATATTAGGAAAATACGTCATTATATTACTTCGGATAAGGACAATTTTAACGATAAAAATATGGAGATAATTACAGAAAATCAAATTCTAAATTTAGAAACAATTTATAACCAATATTCTTTAGAATTGGCGAGGGTAAATCAAATCTTGCATTTTGCTATACAGGGAAAACTTCACCCACTAGTTATTTCCTCAGCTCAGTTATTAGAAGAAATTAAAATAATTAAATTAAATCTTCCGTCTAACCTCGACATCCCGGTAAAACTAGACCTATCGGATATGTCAGAAATTTTTAAAATTATGCAAACAAATATTGTTAAAAGTAATGATGTAATTATGTTTATTAACACTATTCCAATAATTTCTAGTAGTTTATATAGTTTATATAATATTATCCCTAACCCAGTGTTAGTACTTAGTAGAAAACAACTTTTTTATGTTAATTAAACCTAGGATTAAGTATATAGCTTTAACGATTGACCAAGAATATTATGTGAACTTAGATCAAAATGAATTTAACATGTGCTACGACACAAAATATTAAAATATGTAAAAATCTTTTATACAAAAAAAGAGTAATGACAACTGAGGACTGTGAAATAAAGTTAATCACTAATACAAATTTGTCCAACATCGATAATGTTTGTAAGGTTAAATACACGTCAATAAAAAACGGTATTTTCCATAAATTAATGTCAACAAATTCATGGTTGTATACAGTAAATCAACAAAATTTAATTATTTCTTGTTCAGATCAGAAGCAAATTATTAAACAAATTTTTGGTACAGGAATTATATCACTTAGCGAACAATGTTCGGCTGCGTCTGGAGGTTACCACATGATACCGTTCAGAACCATATATTCTGATATAGATTCAGATATTGTACCGAGCATAAATATGTTTCGCTACACTCGCAAAGCTCTTAATATAAACAATTTAATACCTTCGGAATCTATTTTCGAAAATTACGAAGGAGATGAAATTGTCACTCAGAATTGCACAAATAATGAGTCAATTCTAGTAAATTTCAATTTTGTAATTTGCATCTGTACACTGTTAATCATAATATCTATCTTAAGCATAATAATAGTATACAAATATAAAGTAAAACATGTAAACCAACTGAGTTCGACGGATCCAACCAACACAGAACTCGAACTAGCTCTAGATGAAGGAAAATCATCAGCCAAAATAATAGTTCTTTAAACATAGGGCCATGATCTTCCGTTTAACCCGGCGGGTGTTATATACGCATTAGCTATTAGTATATAGTATAAGTCTACTGTATATTAATTATAAGAGTATATTATTGTAGTCTGTCGATAACGAATAATGTGTAGGCGATTCACAGAATAGTGTACGCGGAATTCACGAGCGAGCCAGAGAGTCAGTCGATCCAGCACTCTTAAAACTGTACGTCGTCTCGACGACCATTAACGAATTGTACATTGAATTAAATATTTTGACTAACATTAAAATTATATTAGTATAAAAATTCTTATAACTGTTTGTTGTACTTTCTCCTAACAAATTGAACCTCACACTACCGAAAAAACAACGTTCGAACGGAACAACCCTGACGAGCACAACAAATGTATACCTATCCATATTAAAAATATACTTTAAATGTATAATTTATTCACTTATAATGTATTAATATTAATTTTTATATGCTCTCTTTCCTATTAATTTAGTTATACCTAAGTTTAAACGTAGTGTAACAATTTATTGACTGATGTAATAATTATGTTTAATTTCTTGTAGCCAATGGCCCGAGTTGTCAAAGTAGTTATTATATCAATAAAAAAAAAACTGAGGGAATAATTATTGAATAAAATAGATAATGCACTTAGAAATTCTAGTAATAATATACCAAATAAACGTTTAAACATAATAATATATATTATAGCTGATCACTAGTGACCAGTTTTAGATAAACAGCCTGAAAATGGTTACAGGAAATTATGATAATTATTATTAAACAAAAATATTATATTATTATAAGGAGGTAGCCATTTTAATATTAAATATAATATGTTGTAAAAATTATTTGAACAGTTCATTGTTCAATAACACTTGAATAAACTCATTTTTGGAACATTATATATATTTTTATATCTATTAATTTATGTATAACTCGAGTTATGGCCAGGGCTCGGGACTTAAAGCATTTGCTTATTTTTATAGATTGAATTAAAATGTAGCAGAGTGATATTGAAGTGTATGTCATGTTACAATACGTTCAATTATGAAATTTGAGTGCTATTTTTGCTTTTTTTGACGATTTTTAAAAAAAATGCTTATTTCCAGTTTTTTTGATTGTTTTTGCTTTTTTGACCAGTTTTTCTACGTTTTATGGTTTTTTCCTACAATTTTGTTTATGATAGAATTAAAATTAAAAATAATGTCTCGAAAGTGAAGTTTTTATAATTTTTAAATTTTTTTATGATATAAAGATTTTTTTTTTTGAATTTTTACTTAGAAACTTTAGACATTTAGTTTCAATATTTTTTGTAATCTTTATTCTCTAATTATATTATTATTAATTTTTTTTTTTTTGATAAAAATTAAAGTTTTTTAAACTAATCTTTTTGCTTAAAAAACGGCTTATTTTAACATTTTCAAGTGCTTTAAGTCCTGAGCCCTGGTTATGAAAGTGGTGTATTATAATGTATAATAAAATTGTTACTATTTCATTAATATTAAATCAAAATGTGATATAATTATACGAATAAAAAGATTATGAGGTACTTTTTAATACATTTGACTAGTTTATTCGAAAAAAATAAGTTCATTAGCAGTTATTTTAGCAATTAAAGCAAAAATGGATAAATTTTGACGTGTATTATAAATTATTATAGTGAATGAAACCGTGAAGTCACGAGCATTGTCAAAATTCACTTTAACTAGCGAACGGATTTTCACAAACGAATTTTAGTGGTATCATTTTATTCGTCATAGTATGCACTATAATTTAAGCCAAAGAAAATGTTTTGAGTTGGATGGTCCTTTAATTATAATAGTAGCGTGTTATTTATACAAATTAAATGTATAAATATAATATATATAATTGTTATTATCTGTAGAGTTAATACCGATTGTATATATTCAGAGCAAAGAATAACTGAAGGATCACTTGATAATAAACTAATATCATTAATTATAAATACTAGTATTTATAAATTTATGATCAATGATAATATTCAATGGTACGATAATTTATAATATTTCACAATAGAAGTAGAATGCCTGAAAATTTTGCCAAATAGGCAATCCAACTTATCTATTTAGTTGCCCCCGATTTATTGTAGTGAATACAACATAACGTACGACCCCGATCAACGCTTCAACGCGGACATTCGTGTTTTATTGTACATAAAGGTAATCGTAATACGTATAGTAACTATTTAGTTTTAAGTAGAGATCGGATTTATATTCTCATAAAATCATTTAAATATGATTTTTTTTTTATGTCATTTAAGATAATAATATATTCTTTTAAAATACAAGATATTATAAGATGTTTTATGTCCTTAAAAATGCAAAATATTCCTTTAATATTCTGTAAAAATTAATTAATTAAAATTATTCAGTTTAAATTAATTAAATTAATCTTGTTTACAATAACAATTGATTGGTGTATAAATTGTGCATAAAAATAATATGTAATAATAAAGTTTTTATTTTTTTTTTGGAAAAATATTTCCAAAAATAAAAATATTGTGTTTTATTCTCAAATATTCTCTAAATTCCTCTAATAGGTACTTTTTTTATGCAAAATAAGTTTGTTTCTATGAATTGTAAATATATCTTACATCGATTAAACTGCATAGGTACACTAAAATCATGTACAATCATAAAAATTCGACCTCTAGTTATAAACAATACATCTTTAAAAATTAGAAATGTAAAAAAATTATCGATACACCAATCAAAAAGTCAATAAGTTCTTCTTTCTTACGTACTAATCATTCTATAAATGACTATAAATTATGTAATTAATGTTATGAAATTATTGAAATCCATTGATGAAAATCATGACACTAGTTTGAAATAAATTAATGGTCTACGAAAAAATATGCACTGATTAGAGTTCAGCAATCTCATTTAATAAATTTCAAATAGAGAATGACTTGGTAAAATATGAAAATGCGCGATAAAGTGAAATCAGTTAACTGTGTGGATCAAAATACATTTGATCTTATAAACGAAGCAAATTATAAAATACCTAGATCACAAAATGTTTAAATATTTCCGAAAATAATATTATCATTAATCATGAAACCGTTGTTAAAGATTTAACATCTAAGTACCACGAAGCTATGAAAGTAAATATATCTCTACTTCAAAATAATGATATTGATAAAAAGCATATGCGATGCCGTACTGCCCTAGATAAAATTCTTAATAATAAGTAAGTTGACTCCAATAGTCCAATATTAAAGCTAACAATTTAAAATGTGTTCTGCTAAACGCAATTTGTCACGATGTACGCGTTAGGATGACAGAGATAACACATGCGAGTATAACGTCCTTTTAAAGATATTGCTTATTAGTAATATTAATAAAAATTTAATTTAACTATACTAAATAAACTAGTAAAAATTATTTTGTTAAAAGGCCAACAATAGGACAAAATCAACCGTAAACACATGTTAAAATTCGATGGCTAAGAGGCCAAAAGTTGTATGTCCAATTTTTCTCAAAATCGTTTTATAATTCTATTGGGTTAATCTGGGTCGTCTTTTTGATTTGGTAAAACACTATAAGTCAATATTGTAATTAAAACATGTTTTATTTATACTTTAATTTTTGTGATTTTAGCGCAAGTTTTTTTAGTGCACACGTATAACAAGTCCTAAATTAATGAGACATACAATAAATATTTTACCCTGGTCTAAATATTAAGCGGACAAATATAACAAGTCCGGACTTGTTACTTTTGTCAAAAACAATTCATTCAATTTTGGACGTGTAATGTTTTAGATAATATTAAATTTGTTAATCTATTTATAAAAAATGAATATGTCCGGACGTATTATTTTTTAGAAGAACTATTTATGCCATTTTAAACACTGATGATACGTCGATACGTTGTAATAATATTATTATTATCGATACAATTTTAATATTAATATCAATAATATCATTTAACGTGTGACGCTCGTGTAATATTTTGTTGTTGTTGTGTATCCAGTTTTGTGAGTTTCTTCTTTTTTATTTTAATTGGTTAATACTTTATAGTCGATACAATTAATTAAAATACAATATAATAAATAATAATAGGTATTATTATTAATTGTTTTATTTATATATTATTATATATTATACATATACATTTTAAACATTAATTCAACTTTGGTTTGATATCTTAAATTAAGTACCTTGTTTTGTTTGTTTTTTTTTTAACATACATTTTTGATAAAAGGTGAATTATACTTTTTATTTTTTATTTTTATTTGTCAACAAAATTTTGTTTTGTATTTTAATGAAAAAAATTCATCAAATTTAAATCTACAATAGAAATAATTTGTTGTGGAATAATTTAAAATCTAAAAACTGCTCTCCTGTAAAATTTAGAGTTTGTGACATACAACTTTTGGCCTCTTAGCCATCGAAATAAACATGTAAAAACAGTAAAAAAAAAACGTTCAAATAAAATATTTACAGAAGTTTAATAACTATAATAATTTTAAATATCTATATCTATTGACTATTATAATTTATAATGTAATATTAAATAATTCATTATAGAAGGTATAATGACCGCTACTTACGTAATTTTGACAAGCAATCTATAAGAAAATGAAATCGTCTATATTTTATTCACTCGTGTGTTTATCGATGGAGGCAAATATTGGGCGAAACACATGAATATCAAACAATTCGAAATTATTCCTTATCAAGATTGGACTATACTATTATTATACTTGTATATTGTATATATTTAATGACTCTGTTGGATAAGTAATCAGATACAAAAAAAAACGTCACATATTATTATTCATAGTAAAACTCATATAAAAACGCAAGGCCCTAGGCGGTGGTCAGTTTGCAACCACCTTCCGCCGGCCCTGGGTACATGTTTTTGGGTTTTTAAAACCATTGCTGAGAGTTTCATTATCCAATTTGCTTACGAGTTTTATACTTTTCACGCGTGCGATTCTCTTTGGAATAATGGTTCGATAATCTGGAGTTAACATAAAAAAAAATTCCCAAACAAAGCTTAAAGATAAATCATAAATGTCCACATTTTATAATCCTACCACCAACAATAATAAGTATTGTTTCTTCGCACTAGTTAACTGAATGTGAACTCAAGGTAATAAATTTAATAATTTAGATGATTTTTTTATTCTCTATCGGAGTTAAAACATTGTAAGAAAAATAATTGTATCGTATAGTCTTTAGCTCTAACTGCTCTAAGTATTCTAATAAATATTTTATTTTGTTGCTCCTTGTTACCTATCTTTGTAGTATACTGAAATAACTTTAAATATCTATACATTATATCTACTGGTCACTGGGTGTTAATAAATAACATATAAAAGCAAGGTTAGAAGCATTAAAAGAAAGACATTTTCATTATCATCGCCTAAATGAGTGTTGTAATTGTCTGATTGAATCCGAAAATGCTTTAAATCATTTTTTAACTTATTACCAAATATTATATTGAAGCAATTTTGGCTAGTGGTTTTCACTTTACTCATAAACTTTGATGATTATCAAAATCACTTAAACATGATTAACAACAATTACAAAATACATGTATTATTGCTGTAGCAAAATATTTCAGTCTGGGTAACAATAATGATTATAGTAATTTAACTGGTATTGTAGACAATTTTGTTAGTATTGTTATATTTTCAAATGAATCCGATAATAAGCACAAGAATACACACAAATTTAAATGCCATTATTTTTTTCCAATGACAAGAACAGGTCTTTTTCTATGCTAGACAGTTATCCTATTGTAAACAATTTATTCATTCACTTATAAATTTGTGTTCGTTGGTGCAGATAAATGTCTTATTTACTGATTTTATATATTTACCAACACGTTCTTATTAATTATTGATACATGGCACTTGTAATTTGTTATTTGTCATTTTAATAATGTAGTTTTTATATTTTGAAATATTGATAACATTAATCACTGGGTCCAAAACTTTGAAAATTAAATACACAGCTCCTTATTACTGTATGTCAAAAATACATAGCTACAATTTCTTTTTTTAATCATTCAAAACACTTTTACAAAATTCATCTAAATCCCCAACATTTTTCTAACAATTTTGTAGTTTACAATTCATGACTTTTAATTTTATCCCTTAAGGTTTTAAAATATGGCATAAGGTTCCCTCATAAGTTAGTTTATTCAAAAGTAAAAATTAAGATATGGAAAGTAGGTTATCACCCTACTCATTACAGTACAGAAGGTGTCGAATAAAAATCTTGAAGAACAAGTTGATATTGATAAAATTCTAAATCCTTGCATACAAAAAACGGTTATAACCTTAGACGGCCAGTTAGCCTAAATTAGTATTACCAAGCATATATTAAATTATTGCTGTTAAAGTAGTTATTAGTAATATTTTTGGTCACTTATAAACTCCCCTAAAAAATTAAATAGTTAACTTTCCTAGACAAATTTTTCTATTGTATTACACCTTTGATAATTTCCCTAAAAACAAGTTTTACCTTAAGAAAATTAGTAGGTTTTTTTTTTTGGTTTGTGAGTTTTTAAATATGTTATTTTTTTAGTTGTGCCTTTTTAGATGGTAGATCTAATTAAAAATCTGTTAGGTAAGTAGTTATTTTAAGAAATTAATCATAATCTTTTAAGATATCTTTAATTAACATGTGTACTTAAAAAGTGTGAATAATTATTTATGTCAGTGAAATGTATTAAAGTGTAAATTAGATAAAGTCAACTAACTAATGTATTTTGATTGACCAGTTTTTATTTAAATTAAAAACTGTAAAAAAAATAGATGATATATCAAACCATTAACAAAAATATGGATGTAATACTTCATGTCAATTTTTTATTGTTCAAAAGTTGTCTGACATGTATACAGTATCTTTAAAAAAACATTTATAACAAAGATAAAAATGCAGCAATAAACATTGAATATCCACCAAAAAAATTGTTTTTATTGTGGATACAAATTGCAGATAATAGGAAAAAGAGATAATTAATTCTGTATCTATAAAAATAGATATCTCTATCTCTTGTAAGTATTAAACACACTTTTTTAATTGTTTAATGTCTAAAATTAAAACATTTTTCAATAAATAAATTATTCCTTGGCCGCTTTGGAGTTTAACTTAGTCACTAAAACTTTAGCCCCAGAAAATGTTTGTTTCTTTAACAAATTCATCATTGTTGTTGACATCAATGATTTTATATTTTCTAAAGCCAACTGGACTTCGGATTCAATCATTCTGAAATATTTTAATATATAATAAATATAAATTTCTAATATTATTAATTTATTATGTTATTACTCACGCAATAAGTAAAAAACAGGCACGGTTACATTGAACCCATGATTTTAATGTGTCAGTAGTAATTATAGATGACAATATTTCAGAAAATGTAGCTAAAAAAATTAAAAAAATAATTATATATTATTTTAAAAAAAAATTAACTATAAAATGTGTCATACTTTCGTTATTTTCCACTAAACTCTTATCATGACCTATTATCTTCCTTAATACCATATGAAGACCAGAGTGTTCATACACAGGAACTTTTACATCTTTATCTTCTATTTTATTGCTAGGATCAATTAAATAGTTTGCTATAGATGTCATTGCTTCTTTCAATTTTTCTCCTAAAAAACAAATAAAAATTGAATGTTAATAAATTAAATTAAAAAAAAAATAATAATGATCTTCGATCAAATAAAACAAAAACCCTTATACAAATATCTATAGACAAGAATTGCACTAAAAAAATTAGAGTGTCAACATTATATACAATGGTAGATCATGTCTTGACAGCAAATGTGCTATTATTATTATTTTGTCAAGTATAGACTAATGTATAATCACAAATATATATATAATAATAGTAGTTGTCACCACTCTGAAGCTAAATTGCTTTTAATTGTAACAAATACTTTTAAAATATTCAAGAACTATTTTGTACTTTACTGACTTTTTTTTTTATGGTTTTTTAAATTTAAAATGTTTAACAGCTATGTTAACAAATAAAAGGCATAATTAAAGTGAAAATGTAAGAAACTTAAAAATTGTTTAAAATAAATATTTTAAGCTGTCAAAAAATCAAAATTTAATGTTTATAACTATACGTCTCATTATTTCAAAATTCAAATCGCACTCAATTTTTAATAGATACCATCATGTTATCAAACGATATTGATACGATAACTAAGTAAACATTGAAAAATGGTGGCCAACATCAGTTTTTGATATTATGAAATAGTTATCTATTTTGAGTTTTATATCTATACTATAGATAATAAATAGATCTACTAATTACTAGATTAAAATAAATGACAAATAATAATTGGTTGTAACAAAAACCATAAATACATGGATGCAAAAATAAAAACTAATCAACTATTCAAAATTTAATATTTAACTGTATCCAATTACCCATTTAGCCACACTTAATAAATCAATAAATGTTTTGTATATCCTTCAAATATAATAATAAAATGTGCATATTATGTATTTGTACCATGGTTATGTAATCAAGTTGGAAGATGCACTATTCAACTATATGGCCAACTGGGTGTTATAAACGGTGTATTGGTAAACTAATAGCGCCAGTAGTCATTGGCCTGCTTTTAATATGTATACCATTGTGAATTATTGATTTTTATTTTCAACAATTATTATAATTTTAAATTTACTCGAATAATAATTAATTAATAATTGGTTATAAAAATGACTAATATATTTTACTTTTAAGTTTGAAGTTATGTTTATAAAGAAAACAATAAGTTAATTTAATTCAAGTGTTGTAATAAGGCACTTGGTTTTCCTAGAGCACATATTTTATGAAAATTCTAGAACTAAAAAACTATTTTCATAGAAAATTATATAATTATAATATCATAAACAAATTTCATTTATTGAAATAAACTTTCTGATTATATAAAATATGTTATTATTGATCCCATATATTTTTAATTAAAAAAATAATTGATTAGTATTAGTAATTATGGAATATTTAGTCATTGCAATGATCTTTATCATTTTTTAAAACAATTTTTCTGCACATGTAATATTGTAATGATTGACAAAGTTTGAGAAGAATGTTATGACTTATGACATTTTTAGGATTTCTTTAATATATATATTTTTAATATGATCAGAAAAATAATATTTAATGAGTAAAGTCAGATTGATTATACTTTATATATTTATTTTCAAAAGCTTGCAGCTAATTTATAAAGTTAGTACTATATATTTGAAAAAGTAAATATCATAACAAAAGATTTTTATATCTATTCCATTTAAATCTTTATATTTAACAAATTTACTATTAATTAAATTTAAATTTGAACATAATATGCTAAAAACTAAATTATTCATAACAAAAATTATTATGTCAAAGCCTTGTTAAAATAAGCCAAAATAAGGTTAATTTTGTAACCAGATTGTACAACTTACACAGAACTTTAAAATAATTAATTATAAATTATTCAATAATTAATATTTGTAAATAATAATTATAAAAAGAAAACATATTCAACGAGTATCAATGAATCGCTGTACATTTCATGAGTAAACAGTAGAATTAATGACTAATTGCGCTAATAGTATACATACCATGAATGATCACTAGTAAAAGTTATGTTATATAACCTGAGTAGATAACCATGATTTATAAAAATATACAATCCACATTTATTTGATTACTTAATAAATGAACTAAAAAATTACCACTGCCTGATTTTAGGATTCCTAGTAACACCATTGCAATTGACCCACTACTTAACCAAAAGTTTGGATTATCTTGTATGTGCTGTAGAAAACGATCGGAAACGGCATTTAAGAGTTCTTTTACTCGCACATCATCATCTTTTTTGCTGTTAATATTAAAAATAAAACAAAATTAAAATACTGAGTTAGTAGACAATATTAAAAGAATTTTTTTTAAATTTTAAATACAGTGGATTCCGCCTAATGTGGGCACATTAAGCAGAATTCACTGTATAAACAAATAAATCAGTTCATTTTCAAACATATTAAGAAGTAAAATGAAATACAGTGACAATGTTTTTAGTGAAGAAAAACATTTTTTTAAATAGAAGAGATGAAATCAGATTGTATTAATTATAAAAAATTTTACTATAATAACTGTTGTACCAAATTAATGTAAAACAGTATTAAACTAAATTGTTTTATTTATTTACTTTTTAAAAACTGCATTGCATTAATTTTCTATGAAGTGAAACAATTAACTAGTACAAAATAAATATTTATAATAAACACATAAAAAGAATTACATTAAAATAATAAGACATAAAAAAAATGCCGAATTATATAATGAAACCTAATTATTAAATATAATTATAAATAAATAAATGTATAGTCCCTAAATTATGTACTTTTATGTTAGGAAAATATTTATATAAAAAACAATTAGTATAAGTTTAATTTATTAAATCTAAGATAAAAGGACGCTAAACTCACGTATACTGACATCATCTTACAAACATACAACATAACAAAATTGTGTCTAATAGAACTAATTGTGTATTGTTAGTTTTAATATTGGAGTAAAATGACCTACTATCAAAATTAATAACATCTGTGCTTAAGCATAAGCTTTTTTAAATGTTTTAATTTTTAAGCCAATGCTTAAGTACACATGATATTTTTACCTTTAACTTTAATAATAGGTTAATTCACTATAATACTTAAGCTAATCACACACATTGTGTTCTACTAAATGTAAATTAGCTATACTGTATGTTATGCATGTATGTTAATAATACCAGTATAGTTTAACTAAATAATGCTTATATTTATTTTCCAAGGAAATAATAAATGTAAATAAAGTTACAATCATAATTTAATTATGTTTCATAAATATCATAATCTCTATATACAAAAATGTCCCCCTCCCCCCCATTCACCGTATTTTATACTTTTTTTTATTATATGCGATATTTTACAACTCTACCCCATGTTTGCAAATTTGAGCTTTTTAAAGTTGCCCCCCCCCCATAAAATATTTCTAAATACGCCCCTACAACAAATTATTTTTAACAAATGATACATAATCAGTTAATCGATTGAAAAAATGAAATGTTAGGAGAACATTTATGTCAAGTTGATATGTCGGAAATATCATTTATACACCAAATATTATTTTTATCCCCATGCTAAATGTTAACATTAACATTTTGTACAGATAACAAAGTGCATGGGTACAGCTAGTTATTGATAAAATATTACCATTCTTTCATTGGTTCTCCTTTTTTTAATAGTTCAATATCCCGAGGATGAAAGTATGAAGAATCTCTCCAAGCAACCAATGATAATATAACCCTGCGGCCATATTCATCAGTTGCGATTGTATCAATATTATTTAAAATTTCAGGAATAATTGTCTGAAACCAAAAAGTAGTTGAATTTAGTATAAAGTGTTTAAATGATTTCATAAATATTATTTTAAGACTTAAAAGAAATATCAGATTTTACCTTTTTTACTAGAACTGTGTCATCAACAGAATCGAAAAGAGCTAATAAAATTAAATATCCATATTCTGATGTAGCCAAATCACGTGTAGACGCAGTAGTCTTGATTTGTTTTAATATGGCCTTTTTTTCCTAAAAATAATATTGCCATTTATAATCTAAGAAAAATTATATTTTTTTAAATTTATTTTACCTTAGAGTTTGCAGACCATATAATGTACATAGCAAGAAGACAACCACTTTTTGATGTATAAAATAGTTCTATTGGAAATTCTTTAAGTGAAGTGAATAGTTCATCACAGTCCTTTCCAGAAGTATATAAAATGTATTCATATATTAAATTATGAACTAATGTTGTCTGCATAGAAGTCTTTTGTCTAAAATTACATATCATGCAATATTAATATACAATTATATTAGATCTATCGAGGGTATTAAATTTAAATCAATTAATTAACATTATATGCATAATAATTGTAGAAATATTAATTAATATTTATATTGATGCTACATATTAATTAATTAATACGTTAAAAGTTAGGTTAAGTTCAACTTATTAAATTAACATTTAATGTTCTATTTAATTTAAGTTTAACTCATTTGCCTTCACATAAATTAAAAATCAATATATAATTTGTTTCCAATTTAACTTAATAATTATGAATTATAAATATAATAATGAATTTTCATAGTATTCAATTAAAAAAATTGTTTATTAAACAAGAAAATTAAACATTTTTTACAGTTTATAATTATAAGTTCCTAAAATACAGAAAATAATATTTTTTAGGTTTTTTTTAAAAAGGTTATATTTATATTAATTGATTAACAATATTATCTCAAGACTAATTCTTTGAATTAATTACTAATAATATAGGGGAAACATTAATCATCCAAATAAAGACTTTCATACCAACATGCTCACAAATAATATTCATAACACTTAGGTAATAATTAAAAATATGATTATCGTGAATTGTATAGAATTTAAAGTACCTATATATTATAATATGTTGTATTATACATTTTCCCAGTTTTTCATTTCATAATTATTATACTGCAGCAGTATTATTTAGTATTCACTACTTAGTTCTTATTGTGAACAACTATTAAGCTACTTATTGTTAGGTATTTTAAATAAACTATAGTAGTTGTCTGTTTCAACATTTACTCTAGAAATAATATGTGAATAAATTGAATAGATCACACATAATGTGATTGTATTATTATCCATAAATTATATGTTTATAATGCAAAATAAATATTTGAGTTATTTATTAATTATCTTATATATTATAAATGTTAATGAATACAATTAAATTATTCTCCAACCCCAGTCTAAAATATGAGTTCTATGAATACATGTTTCAAAATATATACATAATATATGTCCACATTCATTATGCAAATATAAAATAACTGGAATTATCATTTTGCAACTTAATGCGATTTTTTTTTTAAAATTATCTTAACTTATTAACTGATATTAATCAATGGTATTTGTTAACTTAATTTGCTAACATAACAAAATTAAAAAACTTCTAATCTTGCCTAGCTTTGAATCCTACTAGTATTCGTTCCTGGCTGTTTTCTATAAACATATACTTATTTTATACTGCCAGACCAAATATTTTAATTATCTGATATAACTTCTGAAACCATTTGATTCATTTTTCATTTAACTACTTTTTTAATTTGTCAACATATGTATTTTATGAAATAATTTTGTTAAACTTTTGATAATAATTACTTTAAAACAAATTTCCTAATGTGATCTTTTGTCTTTGCAAGTATAATGTCCTTCGTGTTGGGCGAATTTTTCAATACTTCAGCAAATGATAATACATTGGGTGATTCACATAAGATACTAGATGCACCGTATAACTCATGCATCATTGTGTTCTGCTGTTCTGGTGTTGCATAAGTCGTATAAATCAAATCCATGATCTTAGCGGAGTTCTAATAAATCATTTTTTCAAAATTAAAATATGTTTAACAGTATTTATTTGTTACATGTATACTTACTGTATGTAATGTATATGTATAGACTTTTCCTTTCAAGGAATTAATTATAATTTTACGTTGTTCTGCATCACCTTGTTTCAACATATTTTTTACACATAAGCAAGCATACTTAGAAAGTAACATTTTTGGAACATGTTTTATTAGTTCATTTATGACTTGTGAACGAATCTCCGGTGTTCCTAGTTTCAACATCCATTGAACTATACGAGCAGTGTCATGTGAAAAAACCATCTATAAAATCATAAATAAACGTCTATAAAATCTAAAACTTAAATTTAAAAAATATTGATCTTACTGTTTCTAAATGAGATTTGGAGAATTTAAAAAGTTCATTCAATAAGGTTTCTTTTTTATCTTTAGGACAATCATCACGACGCACACTTTCCCAGAGCTTCTTAGCTTTCACAACAGCTTCATAAAATGGACATTTTTGTGTTTTACGTTTAAGTCGAAGTTCTTGTTTTTCCTTTTTAAACTCTTTCCAATTAGGTTTTTCAGTAGGCTTATCATCTATAAGGAATAATAATGAGACAAATACAAATTTAAAAAATAACACTAAAATATACTCACCATTTTTAGTATTTGGTTTTCCTTTAATTTTCTTGGATGATTTATTTTCTTTGTCAGTTTTAGGTACTTTTTTCTTATTGGCTTGAGTTTTTATTTCAGTTTTTGTTTGTACAGGATTATCAACATTATCTAATTCTTCAAATCCTGGTTCAATTGTTTCAGCATCTTCAGATGTTAATGATTTAGTATAGTCAATTGTATCTTCAGTATTTAGTTTTTGCTTTTTTCCAATATTTTTTTTTGTTGAAGTTCGTTTCATTGTCATTTTTTTTTTGAGACTAAAAAATAATAAATTAATCAAATCTTAATAGTTAATAAATATTTTACTTTTTGTCAATTTCATATCTGAACAAATATAAAATAAGTAGAGAACAAATTTTATTATAGTACAAAACTCAATATAAACATCTGTTTATAAAAACCTCGAGAAGAATCCATTTTACTCTATTATGGCTAAGTGTTTGACCTATTAACAAATTTAAAAATATGAATCTAGGACACCTTACAAGCCTCTTTGATATTTTAATTTTGAAAAAAGTTATTATAATAAAATATAAAAAAATCACTCTAAATCTTATCTTTAAATTTAATTTAAAGTTAATTTACTCTAATATTAAAAATAACAAAGTAAAATGGATTCTTCTCGACACAACACTTTCTATGTTATGCGCTAGCAAAATTGAGTCAACATACGTAGGAACAATATCCTTACAGTTTAAACTGTAAAAAAACTTAAAAACTTTATTTTCCCCATTAGGAAAAAAAATGTCAATTTGTTTTCCATTCACTGATTCTCAACATAATAATAATATGTTTCATATTTACTGAATTCAATGGAGTAAATTTAATAACAAAAGTTTTGTCATTTAAGTAAAACCTTAATTATAGATATAAACTTATTTTAATTGAAATAAACAAAATTGTGCACACTTAATGCACAAAGCAAATATAAAAATATGTATTAATAATAAAAAATATTACTTTATTATAAGCAATAAGCTACTGGTTATATCATAAACAGCAACTATAAAAAATGCCAACAATATAACACTATATTACTATAATATGTTTTTAGATACTAGCAATGAAAACTTTATTTTTTAATGATAATTAAATAATAATAATAGTAATACAATTATGGATTCATCACTATTAGATGTACAATTATTTACAGTGAAAAATGATTATAAGTACATTTTAAGGAACTAGAATATTCTAAAATATTATCTATTAAAATTTCTAATTATAAATAATTAAAAATTGTTTCAATTTTAAATAACGTTTGTTGCACAATAAATTATAAATTTTGCTAATTAACTATTGATTAAATAAATTACAGTTCAAGTGGAAAAAAATATATTTATAGGTTCTATAGGAGTATTTCCATGTATATTAGTTGTGGGAATGGGACATTTTAGTAAAATGGTAATTCAACGATGTCTATTTCGACTTCATGACAATGTAATTGTATTAACTATAAATAATTATAATTATTTTGATTTATTTATGATATCAAATGAATATGGTATTTATTATATTATATAATACAATTTTACATTATATTACAGTTTTTTTTATTATTAATTTTATTATTTATATAAGTATTTATTAGATCAAAGATTTCAGATTTAATTTTATAAAAAGATGCAATTGCATTAAATGATTAATGAATGTTATAAAAACAATTTAGTTCAAGTAAATGAAATTTATTCCAACTACTTCAATTCAAACTACCTATTAAGGAATTAACTTAACTTTAAATGTCAGTTCCATATTTAATAAAGTAATAAACCATAAATGTTGACTCAAACAGAAAAATGTTCAGAAAAAAGAACTATTCAAACCTGTTAAAAAATAAGATCTTAGTATTTTTTTTAAAGTTATATTTGCTATTGTTTCTACTGCGTGCTTTAACAATCTAAAATTACCCCGTAACAATAAATAAATATGTTATTTTCTATTTTATAGAAATTATAATGAATGTAATTCTAACAGTTCATAATTGTAAATAAAACTAAAACTAATCATACAATACCAAAATACATCTGTATAATAAATTAATAATTAATTATTTTTTCTGTATACATAGTTAACACAAGAAAACAAAAAAAGTTAACATAAATAAATAAACAAATAAAGCTGATTCTCGGTAACACTTTAGAAATATATAAGTGGTTTTACCTAATTCAAATGATTGCGCTTGATAAAACAAGTCTATTAAAAAGATAACTGTTCTATGCAATACAAATACATTACAAAAACATCATTTAGAAATTTATGTAGATGGTTTGGTGGAAAGTGAAGTGTTAATTGAAATTTTAAATTGTAAAATGAGAAGTACTTAATCACATTTTTAATGAGATAATTAAACTTGTAATTTGTAATGCATACAAAACTGAAAACACTCGGATAAATTGTATTAGATTGCTTGGATATGATACCAATTCAAACCATCTTTAACCAGTAGTTTATGTTAAGATAAAACGGACAAACGTCTAACAACAACATAGATTGGAAAAGTATTCAGCTGCATACAAAATATGCAATCGATTCTGCTGTACACATAATATATGCAAGACTTAATCCAAAGAATATTTCAACAAACAGCGAAGAGAAAAAATAGCACAAAAAAAGTACCCAAATACGGTCATGAGAGTACTGGAACGAGTTCATGACAGTATGCTACAGTGCCTTGAGCCTTCCACAAACTACCAATATTTCAATGGTTAGCTTGGTTAGTTCATGCCTATACAGATCGTAAATATCTACAAATATCTTCAAGTATAACATTTTAAAACCTGTAGTTTATCAGAATTTAAAGTTAACGAATTCACCAATGTACGTAAATTTATACGGTTCTTACCTGAAAATCGAAGCGTAGTTTGGTTTGCAATCGGACGATGAAAAGTGATGAAAAGAACGGCAAGTGCAAGGAATCCAGTATTACAGTAACAAAAATATTTATTCTCTCGAATAAATAGAGCCGACCATGTGGATATGGATATTGGATAATATAGATAAAGTAAGAAACACGGACCACAACGTGTTTTGTGACATTTTGTCGTTTCGTTTTTTGTGTTTATCATAAAAACGGTTTGATAAGAAACCGTGATAATGATTCAGCATTTCAGCATACCGGACGTGACCACTACCAATCGTATTGGTCGTAGATACGTGGTCGAACTTCGTTTGTTCTGTGGTTTGTCGATTTTTACAAAATGTGTTATTATTATTACTATTATTATTATTAACAAATACGTCACTTCATGTACCTACTAACACAACTCGTTATCATAGCAAACGCACCGAGTCATTCCGGGTTTGTGGACTGCCTAGTGCTTGGCCATTTTTATTTTTGACAAAATGCTACTCGCTAATAAACCGTAATACTTATATAACAAGGTACGGCATTCGAACGATTAAACGGCATTATATTACCATTATATATTGTTATACTAGTTCAGTGAGAAAGATTAAAGATTGCGAATAATCCATCGTGTAAGGTATGTTGAATTCGATTTTATACGTGTTTACGTGCAGTGTAAATGACACGCCATTATGTTATTAGTATTTCTTGATTTTATCGCGTCTCTGTCGTCACGTCAATACTTTCGAAAATATTTCGGTTTTCCGAATATCTTTTTCCTTAGATGTAAACAATATTTTTAAAACATTAATCTAGTCATTGTTAGATGTAGTCTATAAGATGTAGCCGTTTAATGCTTTTATCATAAGTCTTAATCATATTATTTTGATGCTATTAAATATACCAGATCTTCGCGTCCACAGACTTCTTAACAGGGTCGGTGAAGAAATATTCAAGTCAATGTATGAGTACAGCTTTAATGGATAAGAAGACTTTGGTACTTTTCTGTTATCCTGACCACTGGCCGATGCCGCGACTACTGCTAGTCTAATTCTATTATCTATTATCTAGACTACACATATTGACGACCGTCGTCTTCAGTCAATCTTTGTCGTCAGCACTATTAAATGATAATATTAGTTATATCTAACTGACATTCAAATTTATTATTTTAGTTATTATCTAGTATTTATTATTATGAATCTTTGGAATTTACCGAATTATGAAAAAGATGTTGAATTTTTCAAGAGAAGGCATTACTTCCAAGACACTGTCAATGTAAAAATGGTCTTAAAAAAAAATTATATTTCGTGAAAAATGAAGTTTTTTGGAAATGTAATATTAATCCATGTCAATAATAAAAGATATATGCGTATTGGTAATTGGATGGAAAATAGTCGTTTGTCTTTTTTAACAATACTTACCTTGTTTTATATATTGCTGGAGTGCAGAAATGACGTCCATTAAATTTTGTAAACAACATTTGATTTGTATATGAATCATGGTACAGTGAAACCTCTATTAACGGATACCTCTAATTAGCAGACACTTCTCAATAACAAACACAATTTCCTGTCCCGGCATAGTCCCGTTGAAAATAATGAATAATGCTCCTCTAAATAGCGGACACCTCTGAATAACGAACGCAGACCGGTTTAGGTTTAGTCCAAAGTGTTTAAATATGTCTAAATAACGGACAGCTATCTAAGAAATACAAACTTATTTTAGGTTTATTGTCATTAGTTACTCAACTCCAGTCTTATTTTGTATAATATATTTTTGTACATCTCAATTTCTAAATAATTGTAATAAATTAATGATAAACCTAAGTAAAATATTTTTTTAAAAGTCAATAAAATTTAAATTCTCAGACATAAATACATACATATTATTTTATTGATTTTTTCCCAATAGCGGGCAATTTTGTCAATCCTGTGAATGTTTGCTATTCAATGGTTTTACTGTATTATATTAATTATATAAATGAAAAATTCATGTTGGTCACGACTTCGAGGAGGTAGTCGAGATAATGGAATTGAGACTTGTGGTATTTGGGATAACAAAAAAGTATTGAACTTTTTGTATAGATAAGTGACCCATCCGGTTTGACACTAATGATTTAATAACTTTTCTGAGTAATATGCAATAATGATATTAGTTAATATACTTAAGATTCTATAGACGTCGTTTTCCATGGGTTAACAAAACCTATAATTTATGTAGATGCACTTTACCTTAGTAATAAATTTTATCACAATTATAAATTATAGTTAAAATTCTTGGAAATAAATCAATGTTGGGTTACAAATAGAAGTGTTAAAATTACTGTAGAGTATTATTGCTAAGGGTGTCATTCAACTAAACTGATAAAATATACAGACATAAAATATGACGTAACCTTTAGTGAAAAATTTAATAACCTAAAAACTATAGTTTTCATTGCAAAAAATGTTTAACATCTTTAGTTTATTTATAGCAAGGTTAGTAAATTTATGGCTACTACCAAGAAGCTAGTATATTTATTTTTCACCTTTTTTATCATGTTTATAACTTACTTTTTAATGATTCAGCAATATTTTTACGAATGTTTTGACATTTTAAAATAAAAATAAGAAATGAATCATGAATATTGTTAACTTATACAGTGAAACTTCTATGTAACAAAGTCAAATAAGCCACAAAAAAAATTTGTAATATGGGATTCGTTAAATAGAATTACGTATTCATTAACAATGAAGGTCATAGTTCTTAAAAATATTTTGTTAGACAAAAAATTTTGTAAAATGGAAGTTTTACTGTATTAGATTCATAGTAGGTGGTATCTGGATTACTAAACTAAGTGTTAATATACTATGTAAGTGCTTAACAAATGTAATATCTAATATATTATTTGTATTAATTTTTACAAGATGGAAGACAAAAAAAAGGTGGCTCTACTTATTGTAAACCATTTGAAAACCCAACTAAGCAATGGTAGCTTCACTGATGAATCATTGGAAAGTATGGAAGTAGCAGTTCAGTGCATTGAGTCAGCCTATAATTTAAATCCAACCGAATCAGATAGCGTTGACGTTAAGTTGGAAAAGCTTGTGAAAGATTATTATAAAGTTAAAGAACATAAGGTAAATAATTTATTATTGATTGTATATGTATACATGAGATAAAATTTACATAGTTCATTAATTAAAACATTGTCTTAAATTATATTTATCTCATTACTAATTTATATTATATATATAATATAGCTTATGTTTGTATGCAATTAAAATATTCATTTAGTGGATTATATCATGATTATATTAATTTAAATATTTCTCATATTCTTATGAACTATAATTTGTATTATTTATATTTAATTGTTCAAGTATGTTAATTGAACTATATTATTTTATTTTAGGAAAACATTAAGGCAGAAATAAGTCAAGCTCATAAAGATGAAGCTGAAAACTATAAGAAGTATGGAAATGATTTCATGAAAGTTCAAGATAATGACAAGGCTATAGATGCTTATACTATGTATGTTAAAATAATAATATATTATAATAAACTTCTTGGTTAATATTTTAAATATTTTAATAATAGAAAGTAATTTATAACTTAAAAATATTAATATTCATAAATATTGTTCTTTTTCATTTTTAATGATGAGTGGGGATACCTGGTGGTAATTATTTAGTCTATTTTTAATGTATTATACATTTTTTTAATTTTTTTTAATATAACATGCTCCATTGAATATGTCTATATCTTAGTAATAATCATAAAATGTCAAAAAAAAATTTTTTTATTTTTTATTTGTGTATTATACTAAAATGAAAAGTAAATTAATTGTTTATCACAATTTACTTTAATATAGAATAAAAAAAAATGTTTTATCATTTATAATATAATAGGTAATAATCATTTGGCCGTTAATACAATTTTATTAAAAATATTTCTATTAATTGAGAGAACCTGCACTCTCTTCTATGTTGACAATCTGGTCTGATACCAGGACCCGGGGGTGCAGTAAAGGTTAAATATTAACTACTACATACTGTTTAAAATTTGTTTTATTTCAGTACATAATTAATTTACAAATTTAAAGTAAATAATGAAGTATAATTTAAAATATAAATAATTAAATGTCTACTCGATATTTTTTATGTACAAATAATAATTTAATACTTTTTAACTATAATTCAAATAAAAGTATACTATTTAAAATATACATTTTTATGTAAGATGCACTTTTATGTACCATTATATTTTTAACACTTTTTATAATTAATTACAATTATTTTATCAATATTAATTTTAATTTCAGATCGATCAAATTAAATCCATTCAATCCAATTTATTATTGCAACAGAGCTGCTGCCTTTAATGCTATTGGCAAGTACAATAATGCTATTGAGGATTGCCAGAAAGCAATTGAACTTGACCCGACATATTGCAAAGCATATTGCCGTTTGGGGTGATTATAATTTTACTTTATTATATTTAATAACAACATTCATTGAAAATTAATTATAATAACAAAACCATAGAATATTGGATTGAATTATTGTTTTACATATTATATTATTAATATAACACAAATACTTATTAGGTTACTAAAAAGGTAGTTAAATAGAATTATACTTAGTGTCTATTGTATATCAGTTAAAAAATTCAAGTGGCTTTTGTCTTAAAAATGAATTTAACCCATTTTAAAAATTAAACTTCAAAAGTTTAAGCTATGATTACATTAACTTCGTTATACATTTCGGTTTAACTTATTAATTTTCTTATTCAATCTTTAAACTTATTTTTGCTATATCAATCTATGCTTAGTACAGTACAGTTAGAAAATGTTATTTAATAACTACTTAGTATTCTGTATAGCTATCAAAATTATTATTGTTTATCATACTAAATTTAAAAAAATTAGCACTATTCCACTTTAGAAAATACGGTTTTAACTACTGATATAATTTATATTACAATTTAGTACCTTTTTAGATGCTTCTCTTTACAAATTCAAAGTAATTTTGGCTTTTAACTTAATATAATATATTATATTTATGGAATAGATGTATTTTATTGTAAGGTTTCTAATTTTTAGGTTTAATTGTATTATTGAGTACTTATTTAAATATAAAGATACTAAATCATAGAATATTATTATAATTGTTATCAATATTTTTTTGTCTTATTAAGAGAATAATCTTTATGAGTATTTTATTTTTTTAGATTAGCTTTTTCTTACTTGAAAGATTATCACAAAGCAGTGTCATGTTATAAAAAAGCTTGTGAATTAGATCCTAATAACCAGGGTTATCAACGGAACTATCAGCTTACTTTGAATAACTTGCAAACAAATTCTGGAGCATCTTCACAATCACCAAATGACCCTCCTATCATGGCAACTCCAAATTTAATGGAAACCGCTGCACGTATCATGACTGATAATCCAGAAGTTTCTTCTGTGTATGCAATTGTTTTTACTAGATAATTTTATTACTGCCAAAGGCTAACATTTAAGAAATGAAAATCATTACTATATGTTTTTTAGGATAAACAACATTTTGGGAGATGTAACTAATTCTGGCAGTGAAGGACTAGATAGACTGATGCAAGTGTGAGTATTTTTTAAATACTAGAAATAAATGTGTATGTTCATTATTATTATAGTGTAGTTTATGTGCTATTATATATTTATCTATAAATTCTGTTTCAAATAATTTATATAATATTAAAAAGCTAGAAATAAAAATGTGTATAGGTATTAAAGATAAATTTAAATTTGTTTTTATAATTATTATTTTGTTTTGTAGTGGACAAACTATAGTTACTCGCCTACAAACAGCTAATCCTAATCTGTTAGATGGATTACGGATGCAATTTCAGAATGCTCAAAACGAAGGACAACCACCACCACACAATGGATATCACGATGATGAACCTCAACCTTAAACTAACAAAATATAAGCTTTAATAACTTTAATTATTTTCCTTATTCATAAACATTGATATATAATTATTGATTACCTTTTTTTTTAAATTCAATTAATTTAATCGGTGTTGTTTAATTATTTTTAGTCAGTAGAAGTTGTCAAACATATAAGTGGTTAGTGATCCCACCTACTATAAAGCAATACAGTACATACAAAATAACAATAACTGTTGTTAAGATATTTGAAAACTATTTAACCTATTTTTTACTACTGTTTTTTTTTTTATCAAATCTTTAATTCATTTGATTTTTACCAGTTATCTTTACCTTTGCTTTAAGTTAATATTGTATTTAATAAACACATGCACTTTTGATGTATGAGAATGTTCTACAATTACTTATGGTGATAGATTTTGATAACCACACATACGTTTGGCAACTTTAATAGTTCTTTGAAGTACAGTATCAACTATCAATTCAATAATTTTGACCATGGTTTTCATAGTAAATTAAATCTAAGTAAAATTAAAAATTATGTCTGCATATTCTGTATTTATACATATATATATATATAGTGTATATTCATATATAAACATATTAAAAATAATGGTCATTTTTTTTAATAGTGCCCTTTTATTTGAACTGTTTTCATTCCTTATCTAACGATATCATCTCTCCCACGCCCCTTCCATAAATGTGTAACTATTTATATTCAACATTTGTATTGTATTTGAATCCCAGTAACATTTAACACATATCCAGTGTCTAATGTTTGTAATACATTTTTAAATTCAAATATAATAATATTTATGTAACAATATTATAATATTTTATTTATCATGACTCTAAAATCTATTTGGATTGACTACTGTGAAAATGGTTCAATACATGGTTTAAGGCACATTATTCAAAAAGACGAAAAACCATTGATGAGGTATCTAATTATTCATACTGATGTGATTGATATATTATATAACTTATATTTTTTATGGTTTAAGATGATTTTAAATTGTACACAGATTTATATGGGTACTGTTGTTGATTGTAGCCAGCATTGCTATAGTGGTTTTGGTCTCAGCGTCTTGGGAGAAGTATTCTTACTCCTCAATGGAAATCACTGTTGATGATCCTCGTTTTCCACTCACCAAGATTGATTTTCCAGCAGTTACTATTTGTCCTATCAGCAAGATCGTATACTCAAAGGCTCTCGATTTAGTCCTTAAGTATATACAATTAATTTTTTAATTCTTTGAGTGTTTTAAGCTCACATAAAATGTAAATTATGTTTATCGAGTAAAGTTGAATAATAATTTATTTTGGTTGATAAAATACAACTGTAGATTAGAATTGTGGAAAAATTATATAATTAAATAATATTTCAACTGCTAAAGTTAGAAGTAGAGTGTATCAATTGATACTTTAATAATAAATTTTATTTGTTCAAAAAAAAAGGGAGTTAGCTATTATAGTTGCATGTCTCCAAGTATCTTCGAAAAGGAAATATTTTTAAAAATAGTTTTTTATTTTCTCAGAAATGTTATTATTTGTTCAAAAACCCATAGAATGATTTTGAAAAATTGCATATTTGGTATCTATTATCTAAGCATTCTAAACTCAACATAAAATAATATTTTCGGAGGTTACTTATTTGATTATTAATTACTAATTTCAGATATATCTCTGTTTTGTATATTGGTATTTGTTTTAAAATTGTAGTATTTTAAATAATTTATTGTAAGCATCATAAATTATACCAAACTATGAATTAAATATAAGGCAATTGTTTTGTTTCTATATTTAAATTATTTTTGTATTATAATACATAAATAATTATGAAAGAATATATTATTATATCTTAAAATTAAAATGTTTCTACTGAAATCGGAATAATATTAAATTAATTTTAAAGTTTTTATTTCAATTTCTATACCTATCTACTGTAATAAATTTATATTAGGTATATGCCATTTGTATGTTTCTGAATTGCCATGGTTACCATTATATAATATATAAGATTTGATATCTACTTAAATAAACACTTTTGATTAATGTCAATCAATTTTTGGCTAACCTTTAACTTCACTACCTAAGTATCAAATTAAACGTTATTTTTATGATTTATTACAATTATATAACATGTTAATATGGCATCATTGCAATACCCAGGTATTGATAATAACCAGATTTCTAAACATAATTTCTGTTTAATACCTATTTATTATATAATAATTTGTAAATATTTAACTCGTATTTAGATAATATTTTGGAAATTAATAAACAATGACAAATTATTACAATAAAATAAATTAAGCTATTTAACATTTGGAAATATTATAAAAGTAGATAGTTATATATAATGTATAAAAATATACTTATGTTATAGATTTAGAAATAGAGTTCTTCCATGTTGGTTGAGTTATTTATTTTTATTTGTATCTATCTATTTTACTGTATCTTAAAGAAACAAAATAATTAGAAAATCTGAAAATAGATATAAGATTAGATACCTATAATTATTAAATATATCTAAGGTGGTGTCTCTATCTATAGATGCACCAAATTATTTGGTTGCGATGATATTAAGAAAACGCTGCACCCATATTTGTTGTCTTCGTGATTCGTCTTATAAATGCGTAACGAATTTACGTTCAACAGTTCACGTTTATGTTAGTAAATTTAAAAATATAAGAATGAATCGACCTATTATAAAACTTTATAGTAGAATGTAATCTATATTTGTATGTTGGTTTTTTTATGTTAGATAATCATTGAATTTTTGAGTTTTGCATAAATTAGTGTATAAAATG
Organism: Rhopalosiphum padi; assembly: GCF_020882245.1. NCBI lineage: Eukaryota > Metazoa > Arthropoda > Insecta > Hemiptera > Aphididae > Rhopalosiphum > Rhopalosiphum padi. The sequence continues at coordinate 46,199,813 of NC_083599.1, forward strand.
TCCATTTTCCCGTTTCCGCTAAAAGCTGATCTACGAGTATCGATATAAAACCAATGTATACAGATATATATTCAGTAAATAAAGTTCTTACTGTTATATTTCATAATAGGTCGATTCACTCCAATTTTTAAATTATTGATGCTTAACGTAGGTAGGTAAACTGCCAAACGTAAATTTGATGTTATGCACTTTTAAGACGAAGACGACAAATGTGGGTGTAGCATCCTTTTAATTTCTTTTTTTCTTATAAAGTACCTACCTAATTTTGTTCAAATAAATTATTATGCATTTGCAAGTTGGTAATAAACTAATAACTAATAAATAATTAATATGCATACAAAAAAATTAATAAGCTGTGAAACTCAAACTTAAAATTCACAGGTGAAAAACTATTATCTTAGTTATTATAATATTTTTAATTTTAATATATGTAATTAAAGTAATAAGTACCTATCTACTAATAAGTATTTATATACAGGGTGATTCTTTTATTAAACAACACTAATTATTTCGAAATCTATATTTGTTTTAGAAAATATTTTTTTTACATAATTTCCAGTCGAAATAAAACAACATTTTTTTTATCATTATAATTTTTAAGGTTTTTAATGACAACATACATTTTTAGTTTCATATTCCGAAGCAGGATATAATTTTAAGTAGGTACCTATTTCAATACATGAAATCGAAATTCGGACAAGTAGTTTATGTCGTTTATGAATTATATAAGTATTAATGAGCAGAGTGTAGAAGTAGGTACAGGAATACCTCGCAAAATGTTGGTCTACTACTTCGATTATCTAAACTTTAAATACTTATAAAATACTTAATAACTTATTAAATTATACACTACTCATCCAAATTTCAATTTTTATGTATCGAAATATTCCGAAAAATATTCTGCTTCATAATATGAAATAAAAAATGTATGCTATATCATTAAAAAAGTAAAAACTTAAAAATTATAACTAAAAAAAATTTAATTTATTTAAACTAATATAAAAACTAATAGATTTTGAAATAATGGGCATTGCTTGATAAAAGAATAACACACATATATATATTAGTCCTTTAAATTATCAATTCCTTTATATATACCTATATGTATATATAAAATATATAAAATATAGTTATACTATGGGACGTATCGCATATGTCATTTGTGCCAAAAACAACCTAAAGAAAAATATATTTATGTAATTTGCGCCACATAAAACTAAATAAAAGGGCATTTTGTAATGTGCTTAAATTTATCTGTTGTGGCGCAAAATACCATCTCCCACACTATGAAATATTAATACGGAGTATTATAATAGCTAGGTACTTGAGTAATATCTGATGTACCTGTTATGACGCGAATTAATATATGTTGGTAGATACATTTTATTCTTTTATATAGGTATTATAGATATCTATCACCATTGGTTATTAAATATTAATAATACCTATATAATCAATGCTATCACCTATATCTACCTATAAAGTGGGCTGTTGGTAAAATTAGGTACGTTATACATCTATAGCATTTACCTACATTTTTTATTTATTTTCAGTAAATATTCTAACAATTCCGACTTAAGAACCAGATGGACAAATTCGTTACAGGCACTTGGAAGGATAAAGTTTCCACACAATACAAATCTATATTATGTTCTACAAAATCTCCCTACAATCAAAATACCCCTAAACGAAATATCTGATCTCATGATAAAAGTAAGTCACGCTGGGTTAAACACTTAAAAGAATACTCGTACAGTCGTACATACCTATAAACGGTATTGCATAGGCGTGCGCAGACATTTGTGGAAAGGTGGGCTAAGTCAATAAAGATTAAGAAACCTGAACTCTGATGGAAGAAACAATTAAAATGTTACATAGTTTAATTTACCTACTCATAATCACCCACTATTTAAGGCATAAATCATTCATATGAATATATGATAAAAAACAGATACATATTTTTTTTAAATTCAATAAGAAATATTTTAATTGCCAACATAGTTTTAAATTTTATAAATAAATATAAAATTTCGCAATCTGTAATGGTAATATGTTATCAATTTTATTTTTAAAGACATTTAATTTGTTATTATTTATTATCATTGAGTATCAGTGTTATTTTTCACCTACCTATTTAATGTTTTATGATTTAAAAAATCAAAAATCGTGATGTTTAGATCATGTATTACTATGTATAAAAATTTCGGTACGACTCGCAGGGTGGGCCACATGGCCTACCCGGCCCCTCCTGTGCGCGCACTTATACAGTATTGTTAAGTATAGCCGGTATACATTTAAGTTAAGGTGGTCTTTAATTTACCTATGATGGCTATGAAATTGGTTCAAACTTTTATGCCATAAAAGTATTGAAGTTTAACTGCCTATAAGGTACTTATGGTTTATGGATTTGTAATAAAAAATACATTTTTAAATTACGTATTTCATCAAAATTTGAACTTTAAATGCTTATTAAAAAATCATTCCTATATATCTTTAATATTTTTTTACTGCAATTATAACAACTTCTGAGTTCTGACACTCATAAAAAATTATTTTGGATTTATGTTTAACTTTTATAAATAATTCAAAAAAAGTCAAAATATTTTGAAAATTTTATGGTGTACTTATAGATAATACTAATTTAAACATTCGGTGAACATTTCACGAATCTGTGGTTGTTATTTTTAGTTACATAAAAAAAACAAAAACAACTTTTGAAATTGATTTGTGTAAAAATTCCCGTTTTTTTGTTTATTTATCCCGATAAGTAAGAAAAATACTGGGAATTTTTTACTTCTGACCCCTTAAAGAACCAATTATATTCACTTTTCTTTAAGAAAAGTTGCTGTAGTTAAAAATCGAAACTTTTTACTCCCTTAAAAAAACATCTTTATAAAATCAATATATTCCTCGATCCGCTCAGAATCTAAAAATATTGAACAATTACATTTTTCAAATAGATAAGTCTATAGGTACATCGATCACGATCCGATAAAATACATTAATATATTTTTATCCATGTCCCTTGAGCCTTAGACCAACAGGCTATTTTTTATTTTTGCAGGGGGCACACGTTTCGTGTTATTCCATTGCAAATAGTAGATTATAGATCGTAGATGTAAATTATTGTTTTAGTTATTTTCATTATATTTTCGTTTGATTTTTAATCTTTTAATGAGTTTGTTTCAACATATTTCAAATAAATCATGATATTTAGTTGGCACCGTCCATAGAAGACATATTTCAAAAATGTTTTTGGAGAGGCATAACGTACAAATGCAAGGATATTCTGCGATTTCAACGTACCGAAGAAGGATTTTGTTATTCGTTCAACAGCCAAACAGCCGAGAGGAGTATAAAGTAGGTACATACCCTACTGACACAATTAGACACTAGAGAGCCTTTATTATAACATATTATTAGCTTTTATTATCAAGAATTTCTAGTTACAACCACGCAGGGCGATTATAAACCCAATATAATATATTGTATGTAGCTATGGATTGAACAAATGTCCATTGTCCATGTTCTATTATAGGACAAGCAAAATGTATTCAAAATATGATCGAAAAGCAAACAAGTTATACCTAAGTGGTCACATGCAATAATTAAGGTTGCGCACGATATAATGGTATCCATACCACTTATAGTCTGATACATTAAAATTATAAATCCGGGTTCACACCCGTTTATCGTGTCGTGTCTAAAAATTGAACTAGGCTCAACTCGCAATCAATCACGGTCAGTGAATATCACTATTATAACAGCCAGTCTGAAATCTGAATACAATGCATGGAAGTGATGGAACTACTAACTAGACACAACTATATAGCTAAATGAACCTGGCTTAATAACATATAAATATAATAATAACTTTAAAATATAATACGACGAATATTATTATAGTTAATAGTTATTGTAGAACTAAATAACTAGAATCGAACTATAATTATTATTATAGTAGACTTTTCAATCACAGTATACCGTGTTTTATAAAGTATCTGTTCTATCGTTATATGTAAGTACTTAGATGTTTTTCATATAGATAGGTAGGTTACAACACATAGGTACACACAACACACTACACACTTAGATCATATATATATAATATATATAAATTATATATACATAATCTAAAGGTACATTTGAAACCATTAAAAATTGTATTTTTATAGAAGAAAAAACTTTTCGTTGAAATATTTAACGTATGAAAACAAAAATACGCATAAAGAAATCTACATATTTTATATTTCAATATATATCACGTTATATAAATAGGGTATAACAATTTTAAATGGTAGGTACCTAATATGACGTTTATACTCGTATATAGACATTTAGTATGTTTTTTTTATTCTATTAATCATTTCTTTTCCTATAAGCTTGTGAATTATGACTATAATTTAGTATAATTATTCTTTTATAATAATGTTTTATTTTAATATAATATATTATTATTATAGTGACGAAAGCAAAATTAACCCACCATTTATCGGATCGGATGGAATACTTATTCCACTTAGAAACAACGCCGCGGGCAAAGAGACCGGACTTAAATTAATAATGAGCAATATGAGCAATCAATTTTTCCCAAATGACGATCGCAGAAGAGGCTATAACGTAAGTAAATAGGTACTTACAATATATTTTTGTGATTGTTGTATGTATATTGCTGATATTGAATCCCAACGTCTATTTAAATATTATTCATAAAGAAATAGATATTTTCAGTATCGTTATATACAGTTATATATATAGTCCATATCAATAGAAAAATAATTAATAATAACATAAAAAAAACCAAAATATTTTGAAAATTATGATGTTATGCTTAGAAAATGTTAAACTGCTAATATTAATATTTGGTAAAAATTTCAAGTATACGAGTACATCATTTTAAAACCAATAAATCAATTTCTTCGCTTAGAATTTATAAATTTAATTGTTAAATATTTATTTTTATTACGAGTATATCGATTAAAAATAAATATAACTTATTTAATTATGCTTATACTGAAATTATTTAATTTTAACTTAATATGGAAGTCAGTTTCAATATAAAACTAATCCTAATTCCTAATGTAATTAAATAATGTTGTATTCGACGTAGTTACTTAATTATAGACGTTATAGTATGTTGTCTGAGCTTTGCATCAGTAGTGTTCTTAATCCATTTTATCTAATATATGTTTTGTTATAAAATCATCAACTTATGTACATGTAAAATAATGGTATGTTCATTTAAAATTGGAATTATTACAGACTACAGAGTGTATACCTACTACTAATAGTCTACTATTATACATGGATCTTTATACTACGTATTAGTACCTACTTTTCACATCAAAAATATTTTCGTTAAAAATGTCTATTATAATTTATCCGTAAAAATATTTTTGGTAACATAAACGCCTATAAGTGCGCATGTAACCATAATAATAAATTGATAATTGTAAGTCTATTTTTTAAAAAAAGTTCTTAGAAGTAGACACTTTATAAAGGCAGAGTTAACCGTAATTTATTCCTTACAGGTGATGGTACACACCCCCGACTCCTTTCCAGACGTGGCGACCGCCTATAAGGTGCACGCCATACGCGATCGCATCTCGCTGATATCAGTGAGCGTGGCCCAGGTGGAGGCGGATGAGTCGCTCGACCGTCTAGACAGTGAGAACAGTCAATGCTACTTGTACAAAGCAAAGGCAAAGAACCTTAGCTCACTGTTACATAAGAGCAGCAACGAGGACACGTGTTACATCAAGTGTAGGATGAGGGCCATCCACAAGGCATGCAACTGTACGCAATACTTTTTCAAATTGTACAAAGGTGCAGTGAGTTGTAACAACTTTTAAATGTATAAAAATATTTATAAATTATAGTAAAAAAAACTGCGATAGGACCATAACAGGTGTAGGCATGATTTAGGAGTTACGATTAATTTAACAGCCAGCCACGGGGAATCTACATTATACTATGGTTGTTATATTTATATAATATGTTACGATGAATGATGTAAGCATAGTAACGGCAAATGATGTCATTTAGCTAAAAATTGGTAAATGATGTAAATGTAGACATTCCTCGGTTATTGACGTCAATTATAAGTTTAGTTTAAGATTGATGTTTAATTCATCTATATATTATATATCGGTGTGAACGACATTTAAGAACGTTCAGTGTTAAGTGTATAATAGATACGCAACAGAGCTTCGTTTAATCGTTTAATGTTTAAATATCATAACTAGGGCGCGGGTTTTTATGTAAAAAAAAAGTCAAAATATGTAAATATTTATGTTGTTATTTTTGCCAAAATATGTATTAAAAATCATGAAATATTTAACAACAAAAAATGTATATTCTTAATTAATTTTTAATAATTTAAAAAAAAGTAATATAGATATACAATTCTGATATATAACATAATTTTTTTTGTAATTTAATTTATTCAACTTCGAAACAGTTTGAAACAATAATGTACATTTGGAGATTTTAAAATTTAAATGTGTGGCGGTTCGATCTTAAAATTGATTTGTATCAGCTGAAAAAGCATTCCACGTCAACTGAGGTTAATGGGGCATATTTCATATTTGATGTATCAGAAAATTTTAGAAATTATCAAAAATTTAATATCCATTGATGGATTTTTATTTGTATTTAGAAGAATATTTCTAATAAGTAATAGTTTTTATATTTTTTAAACCAACATTTTTAGCTAGTACGTCATTTAATTTATTTTTTATTATCACTCCAGATTCTTTTCGAACTTCATTTAGTATATTTGCTGCATTTTCCACTATTGCTAGACTTTCAACTAATTTGAGATTCGATGTTTCTAATTTTTTTATTACTTCAACCAAAAAACAAAAATTTAATAAAATATATGCTAAATTATTTTTAAGCTCGTCATTTTGCATAATATATTTTGCTTTTGCAATAGAAATTGCATTATCCTAATTGAGATTTAAAATTACGTCTTTATTTTTTTCGAAATTATTATTATAAAATATAAAATATTTGCAAAATATGTACTTGTTAGTAAAATATTTAAAAATGTGTATTTACATCCAAATATGTGGAAATATGTAACATAAAAAAGTGTCATTTTATTCAGGGTGTTATAAAACGTGCTTATATTTTTAATCAGAACGAAGATATCTGCATTCAATATAACCCGAGTAATAATATGAAATGGTTTATTAGTTTATTAGTTAGTATCTCCGCTTTTATTCTGGTAAATTTAAAGATAGGGAAATATCAAATAACTCTACGCAGGATTAAGAATAGCTGCAGGTACTGATGTCACTATAAAAATTATTGTAACATTAAAAAATGTGCTTGCAATGCAGCGGAAATATTGTAGTAATCTTAATTGTAAATAAAACCAATAAATAATATATTTTGTACCTACTTTATTAATTTCAATTAACCTAATACAGTAATACTTTTTATTAAATGAGTAGTAAGACAATCAATTAAGTAATAAAATAATTAGTGTTTTATTTTAGATTTATTATTATTGACCACTAATCTTGGTAAATGATGTCAATGACCAGTGAGAAATGTACATTTAAGTTTAAAACGTGTTTTTTATAAAATTTAACTACACGATTAAATCATTTTGGTAAAATATGTCATTGACCGAAGAATGGCGTCATTTACCAATTTTCGTCTTATATATTTGTATTTTGTATATTATGTATAGGATTATTTCAGCTTGCTACAATATAGGCGACTAAAAAATACATTTTTTTGTAGTTGCATGTTATATAAAACAATTTTTAATAATTGTATCAATGTTGTTTTATAGGCCTCGGAAGTCATTGCGGAATTGAACACATACCTTGTTTGATAGCGAACGATAGTAAGGCTGTGCATTTTACGATATTATATATTAAATATTATTATAGTATTATCTATTATAACTATGCTGTATGGATTTACCTATATTGGCTATATTACAACCACTTACAAGTTACAAGTTTACAACTCAACCTATTTTAATCAAACGATTAAAACATTAATTATAATGTGCTAAAAGAGTTCATACCCATAAATAAATAATTTATAACTTCTAAGTTTAAATTATATATTATTGGAAAAGACTTGTTAAAATGTTAGGCCAATTTTGAATATAATATACGTACATATAACTTAAATGATACATTGTCACTCCTCTTATTAGAAACTCGTTAAAATTAACATTTAATTTGTGCAATTAAAAAAATATGTAACTTATAATACCTATTTGTATTTATCGTTTAGAATTTTTAAATAATAATATAGCATCGATTTTAGTTGAACGTGACTTAAAAAATACATTGAATCTATTTGACAGTTATATTTTGTTTTAAGTTCCTTCCATGTGAAATATTTATGTACGATCGAAAATTGTATGTACATGGTACAGCTAGTACCGCAAAACGTACTTGATAATTTCTAAAAAATGAACATTTATATATAAAATAACTAAATAACTTTTATATTGGCGCACTATAATATTATATTATTTGTTATTTAGTACTTCAACGCAACCCTCAAGTTTCAGAAGACGAACCAGGGTTTCCTAAATGGAGCATGCCATTTGCTATGAACTGCAGTTGCCGACCGCCTTGTTCGTTTATGACGTATACTACTGAGCTTCGGTATGAAAATAGGTAAGTACATCACAGTGAAATACTTCGATACTTCATTACTACTGGCAATTGATATGACTACGTTATAGAGATATAAGATACATTAGAAACGTGTATGTACGAATTATGTCCTGAAAATATTGAACTCTAGTACTCTAAAAAACTGTCGTACGATCTATAATATGTGCACATCTATATTTTTTCGAGATTAACAAAATAATCAATATAGTAAGCTCAAATAATTTTTTATTTATTTTCTATAAATAACGATAAAAAATTATTCGCTGAGTAAAAATTCTTAAAAATGTAATACTAAATCCCACATAAGTTGATCTTATATCTGTATAAAAATATTAAGAATATATAAGCATGATCATTCTTGTATGCATCTTAAATGATTATAGCTATTAGGCATTAGCTAAGGTATTAGAAAATTTAATACAATATTCCACATTAGTAGGTACTTCTTTATTCTTACTAGAACTAAAAAATCTAAATAATGTACAATCTAAACTATTTTTCATAGGTATTTTAAGTTCAAATTTGGACGAAATTATATATTTTACTAATGAATGACGATTTTAATTATTTTGTTATAATTCAGAATCATTAATCGTGGTCTCGCGGGGACTTAAAACATTCATGCATACGGCATACCTGTATTTTGAATTTAACTACACGCAATAACCTTTTCAAAATATAAAGAATAATTTTAAAATATTTTATACTTTAAAATTTTTGACACTGTTTGACGGTATTTACTATAAGGTTTTATTAAATAAAAAGTTAATCGCAATAATATACTTAATAATATGTTATAAATATTTATTATTATAATGATTAAATACTATTAATATAATAAATGCAATGTTTTTCTCTAAAATTAAATCAACTTATCGTATCATTAATAGTACAATATAAATTACTTTAATAATTATTCCAAAAACTATTTTGAAAAATAAACTTATTATAGTGATAAGTTGACAGACTGTCTCCGCTCAGAATTCTTTTTTCATTCGCAATAAATTCAAATTTAGCACTTGTCTTATTCCATTATCATTTTCAATCGAAACCTAATGTATAGCAAATCGGTACCCACTTGTCCACTTTCTTATGAGTATAACGTATAAGCAACAATATTATTTAAAATTTTAATAATGGCTTTTCTTAAAATAAATATTGTATATACAATTCTTGTAACAAAATATCATACGTGATCTGACAACTAATTTGCCTTTTATAGGTCTCTCTGAATAGTCTAAATAGATAAAATTGATTAAAAATTTAAAACTAATTATTTTCGTGTTATTTATTAAATAATTTAATTTTAATATGGTCCCATCTGTGATAGGTAGTAAATTTGAGTTTTTTTTTATTATATTAGTATTATTTTACTAAGTGCGGATCTAACATAATACTAAAATATTTGTCAATATAAACGTAATCGATCTAATAACTTATTATTATTTTAAGGCAATTTGTTAACAATGAACCGTCATCTTCGAGATACGATGTATACTTGGAAGTCAATTATAGAGAACTTTATGCTACAAGCTACCGACGATCCATGAGATATACTACTCAAGATTTATTGGGTAGGTTTATTACTATATTTTTTCATAATATGAAATCACACATTAAATGACCTCAAAATTGTTTGACGCTTTTCCTTACACTTATAGAGAACCAGTTGAAAAATTCAAAAAAATGTTTCTTTATTCTTACTCTTTATAGTAGTATAGGTACATAATATAACATTTATATATTAATTATAATTTATACATTATATTCAAAACCTACCCAACCTCTTGTGTTTGAAGATTCTAAGTTAAAATATCTGAGTAATTCTTCTATAAATTATTTAATTTTTATAGAATTTGGAACGCATAATTTAGGTATAAAAATGGTTTGTACTGTAATATTACCGTCAATGCCGATAAATATTTACATCATGGTTTTTTAAAACTAAATTCAAAACTAAAACTTTTTAATACCTTATGTAAGACCTATGTATCGAAATCGGCCCGTTATGATACAATAATATTGAATAATTTTACGTCCAACAGTGTCGTTCGGTGGAGTAGCTAGTCTGTTTCTTGGTTGTAGCTTGGTAAGTATAGTGGAAATCCTTTACGTCATCTACAAGTCATTCTTGGTAATTGTGCAAATCCTCTACAATAAATACAAATGAAACAACAGTCAACAACCCATCACGATGAGATGCAACATAGGTGAAGCGATTTTATTAAGGGCTTAGATTTATAAGCACTAAAAATCACGGAAATATATTTTTTTTAAATATGCTTGTATGCACCAAAAATTTCTAAATATGCTCTTATTAAAACCACGTTTAAAAAAAAAAATTATTTTGATTTTAAATAAATACAAAACAAGTTATAGAAATGTTTATGTATTCATTTATTATGGTATTATACCTAACAACCTAAATAATAATTAGATTTATTATATTATACTATTACCTATTACTGGTTGGTAAATGGTAATATTTTAATTTCTGAAAAAATTAAAGGAGACGCAGAAAAAAATTCTATTGAATTGGTTGTCTTTACTCTTTATTAAAATCTTCATAATCTTAATTTTCAAAAACTGAACTGAAGATACCAAGTATTGCAGCATGCTATAACAAGACCAAATATGATACTTATTAAAATTGTAAATATACTTTAAAGACTATAAAATTATAGAATATGCTCAAATATATGTTTTAAAAGAAATCGTATTTTAACCATATTTTCTTACATAATATTGACTTTTATATAAAATAGGTAATAAACAAAAGAAGAAAACAGGGGTAATCGCTGTGCTGTGCATATTTAGCATGTTTTGATTGTACTTCATAATTTAGTAGGCCAGAGTAATAGATGTGTTAAATTTGAATTCATTAATAAATTATTAAATAAGGAAAACTATTCTGAACTCTCTTTCGCGGTGTGTATCAACAACTACTACTTACAGTGGCGTGTTTTGTCAAGGAGAGAATATACATTGACAAATATATCTTTTCCTCGACGGGAGGGAGGGAACACTTACTATCACCACCGTTTCTCAAAAATATTGAGAATTTATATACTTACTATCAGTAAGTACACATATGACATATGAATTTATAAAACTGTAAGAAAACCACAAGAATCAACATGTAGGACGAAAACAGTAAAAAATAGTGCACTTGCGCGAGTATGCGACTATAATTTATGAGTACCTAGTGAATTATTATGCTTGATTAAAAATAAAGTAATACAATAATAAATTATAAAAATAACTTGTAATTTATTGTTAATTGTATTTCATTTAATTATTGGAATTATTAATAATATTATATAATATATACATGACCTGCAATATGTTTTAAAATAGCAACAATATAGTGTAGGTGCAGACAGATTATTATCGAACAGTTTAATTAATGTATGCAAATAAGTATACAAATAATACAGAAATAAACTCAAACTCTTTTTAAAAAGTATTTATTTTATTATTCAAATTTTTTTTAATCGACATTTGTATCAAAAATATTATTATAGATGCTATATCCTATTTATTACAATTTACCTACCATCATAATTTGCGCATTTTTTAATTTTTTTTTTTTTTGGTAGTGAGTGTTTGAAATTACGTGTGTAAACCAATGCCTTATGCCCAATAAGAACTTTAATTCTTCAAATCACACGTAAAAAAATCGATAAAATTATATTATCTAACATACGAGTAGTAACATTACAATAATTCACTATAATGTTGATAAAAATAATTTAAAACGTATAAATTGATTAATTATATAGTAACCACTAGCCAGTATTATAGGTACTTATATATAACATAGAATATATAATTTTTTTATCCTGTTTCTGGATTACCACTAGATTAAATATACCTAGTATTATAATATTCTTAAAAAATATTATACATAATACTGAGTTTATTTAGATTACTTTTCCAATATTTTTTTGAAAATTAAAATTGTCTTCAATTCTTTTCATTTTAATCTCTACGACTAGTATAAAATTTGCATATTTCAAATAATAAATAAAAAATTATTGAAATATGAGAGTTTTTCCTAAGAGGAAAATGTTTATACTAAAAACGTGTTGGCTCCGAAACTTTTAATTATTAAATTACCTTACTTTACAGACTTACAGTTTTACAAATGTGCAACGGGCTACAGAAACATTGGTGCTAATTAATAAGGTTCAACCGCAAAACTATGTGTAAAATCATATATAAATAGGTAATATTTTGTTTGGTACTGCGTAGTACGTATATATCTGCACGCATGTGATAAACATATAAACTGTTTGTTTTTAAACAATACAAGAATTATATTTTCCCCGTAGAAAATGTACCTACCTAAAGTGTCAATAAGACTTAAAAAATAAAAAATAAAATCATAACATTATGTCATTATGATTCGAATATATAATATTTTACTATATATTATACTTGAGCGTTGATCAACTACTTTGTTCGCTTTAGATGTAAATACGCATTGAAATATTGAATAATGTAAACATACAATCTATGTAAATAATAATTTGTACTTATATTTCGACGAATAAGGCAAGAACTATATAGTTGGTGATTGACGATTGTATGAACAATAAAACTACATAATTAATGGGCCTATATATTGACAAACAAACGAAAGACATGAAAACCTCTTAAATAGGTATACGTCATTTTTTAACATATATTGTACTGTTCATTACTCTCGTGATATAAAATAGTACAAATATTGATATAATGAAAGTTGGATAGCTATATATATATATGTATAATGTAAGGAGGTTTATGTATATACGTAAAATACACCTTAATTAATATTGAATCAACTGTTTGGAAAATTAACGATAGCTTTTCTATTGATAGCAAAAATTATTGTAAATTATTAATTCGATGTTTATTGAAAAATTTACCTTTTTTTTTTATAAACAGTTTACACATAATATTCATAATAATATTAAAAATATTAGACAGGTACTATTATTTTAACCAAGACGTCAAACAAATATTATACAAATCCGAACCGTAAAAACGGTTTAGATTTATTATACCGTAAGCAATAGACATATCAGATTCAAACGAAAAACACCTACACACAGGACTGCGAAATTGTTTGAATGATATTGGTATTCGGTATACGCCTCCAATTCGTTGGATTAAAATCGACCGTTATTGAAATAATCGATACAGGTAATAATAATTCAAGTATAGTATAGTCATATCTGATCTTAATATTCGTATATATCGCGTAGTATAATTGTCATAAATTATATTTTCTTTATAAAATATCAAACATAGTTTGTAAATAAAAATATGAATTAATAATAAATTTAATATAATACGCCCTACGGGCATGACCTTTGTTTGTGTAACATATTGAACGTCACTATTTCGTTTCTAATATAATGGTCCGCGCGACCAGCGGTGATATTTTTATTTACTAGTACCTACTTAGTAGTTGCACTTATACCTATAAATAATGATTGGGTTCGAATTATTATAAAATATACAATTTATCGATACACCTTTTTATACCGACGATTCTATTCTACCACCATGAAGTCTGTAAAAACATTCTGGACCGATTATTGCGAAAAGAGTTCATTGCATGGTCTCCGGTACGTCGTCCACAAGGAAGCAGCTCCTTGGGAAAGGTAAGAACACTAAGAACTACAATTTAATAATAACTATCTCTGTCCAAAATCAGAATTAACAATTCATTCAGTCTATTAGCATAACCAATCGACATTATACGGCTATACGAGGTATAGTATATATTATACAAGGCTGGGCAAGTTAAATAATTATTTTAACTCGTTAAGTTAAGTTAATACAGAAAAATGTAAGTTAAGTTTAAAGTTAAAAGTTACTTTTTTTATATATTTAACTTGTTAAAAGTTAATTTGAAAATACCAAATACAAAAGTTTTTCAAAATACAATTATTATATTTACGTGTGAACCTATTATAAAAATTTATTGACAAATAAACCTATAAATTACAATGATATTATTGATAATTGCACAATCTTACAGATTATATAGGAGACAATATTCACAATCCGCAACATTTGTGTAACTTGTATTTTTTTTATCATAAACTTATTAATACAATGAAAATATATGCCACATGAGATAGGTACCCAATGGTGCCATTTTCCTATATACATATATTACTTGTTTATACAACGCAGTCTAAAAATCGTTAAGAAAATTATTTTAAATATTAATTTTAATTGAAAATTGTGAATCTGAGTTATACATTAGTAACAAAATTATTATTTTTATTTAATTTAACATTATTAACAATTTTTCTATTTTATTTATAATATCTTGTAATAGATTATTGTGGGCAGTGTTGATGGCAGTCGCTAGTGTCACTATACTTGTTCATCTGTACGCTTCGTGGAAAACTTTCTCGTATTCGTCGATGCAAATCGTAGTGGATGATCCTCGATTTCCACTTAGCAAAATCGACTTTCCGGCAGTAACAATTTGTTCCGTAAACAAAATTCTTTATTCGAAAGCTAAAAGATTGATTTTAAGGTACGAATTAAATTTATTATTGATATTTTAATATAAGTAACAGATGCTTATGAGTACTTCAATATATATCTTAACATACGTTACTGACACAAAACAATTGTAAATTTCAAAATAAAATGTGTTTTGTCAGTCATCAGTTTATAAAATTGTAATTTATTGATTTTGATACCAACATATATGACTTTAAATAAACTTCTAAAAAACTTAATTAACGATTACTATAATTATAAATATAGGATGAGAATGGTAAATTCGTCACAAAAAAACGAACGTCATGAACATAAAAGGGATAATAAATTTACTTATGCTCCTATTACATAATATATTTAAGTTATAGATAGGCAATTGATGAATTAAAAAGTCAAGTTATATGCTTAACTAAGTTTTTAAATTTTTAAAAGTATCTTTTAATGTAGTGACTTAAAACTCGTTCCAATATATGCAGTTACTAAAAAGTTGTTAATTTTATAGTCATGTAGTTAAATTAATTTTTATTTTTAATAGAAATCCCAAAAATATAAAATATATTTTGTTTTTTATTATTTATTATTTTTATAAAATTATAAAAATTATTTATAAATAATGTTACAATATGTATAATACATTTTAGAATGACAAAGTATTGAATGCACTATAGATATTTCTAGATTTCAATAGAATCAAAATCAAAATAACCTATTTAATTAATACAACTTATTATTAATTTATATAAAAAATACAGTTTTCCCAAATATATCAACTTAATTGTAGATATTTCAATTTTTACCAAATTTTTGGAATAGCATTTTCAATAAATTGTATTTATTACTTTTAAAATATTTTCATATCGAACTATATATTTTATAAATTTTAAAATTTTATGATTTTTTTATAAAAAATTTCTTTTATAAATTTTGATAAACTTGTATGAGGAACATTATTGTATTCAATTTTTAAGACTTAACTATAAAAATCGACCTTTTTATAATTTTTTAACTTTAAAATAGAAGAGCTTAAATAAAAAAAAATCATGCATGTTATGTAAAAATCTTGTTTTATATTTTTGGTTTATATATTATGCATAAATTATAAAACCATTGACATTATTTTCATAATATAGCTAATGCTATTGTATCGTACTTCATTGAATATTACTTATTATACCTATATATATCGAATTTTATCGTTTCGGCATACCTATTATAATACGACTGTTTATATCACACTTATTTATTGTAACACGATAATACTCAATGCATGTTCATAATATTGTGTTAATTGTGTACAAATTATGTACAAGTGTACAGGTAAAATGGTGTTAATTAACTCAAATGGTGACGGTGAATATTTTTCGAGTACAATGATTGTATGTACTTATTTGACGCTTTTGGTTCTAACGGTTTAAAAGTTAAAATACAAAAATGGTTTTGGCGATATATACATAAAAGATATGTATTAGTATTATTATATATTAGGTAGATGTATTACAACTATAACTTTTAAACGGGCTTTCCTATAAATACACTCTTGTAGATAATAATTATATTTATATTTATATAACAACAAAGTTATAATTATTGCACAGCATGTCTATAATATAGACTTTAATGACTAATACTCTATATATTATACAAAAATAAAATAAAATAATAATAACTACACTGTATCGTCTGTATCGCCTGTGTGGTTTGTTTTTAGTAAATACGAAAACGAACCAGAATTGAAAAAAAAATACGAAAACTCTTTATACATTATGGAAATTTTACAATATCCATACTACAAAGATCTTATAGACTTCGCTGAAACTAACCCTGTTCTGATTGATTTTCCATCAGAGAATATCTCCGATCTCATGTTGAAAGTAATACTTATAGTTATATCTTATATATTACATGCAGTATAATTCACAAATATATATTTTACACCATTATCTACTATTATTAATTAGTATTATTATATCATCCATATTGTCGCGATGCGTTCTAGCTTATGCCCACTGTTGACGAGGTGTTTGATACGTGTTACTGGAGAGGCACTGGTTTCAATTGTTCGGATATACTACGACTGCAAAGAACCGAAGAAGGATTTTGTTATTCGTTCAACAGCAAGACGTCGGAAAGGATGGCAAAGTAAATACTAAATAATAACATCATAATTTATCAAAATATGTATTATTCTGTCTTGTTTCAATTCATCCGTTATTCTTTTGATACGTGTGATTTGTCAATATTCAATCAATGTGCTAATACTATTATGTTTATGTAATATATAGGTATTACTCTTAGTTTAATATATTATTTCTGTATTATATAGGTAATTAAATTAATAATCTGTAATACGGTACTGTCGTGAAATATTTGCAAAAATAATATTTCCTTAAAGGGTTTTAGAAATTAATTTAGTTTAGAAATGTTTCACTAAACTGAATGATTAATTTAGCATCGACTCAGCAATTATTTAGTACTATTGTCTATTATAGTATTAATATAGACAATATAGTGTTATATTATATGTCTATTGTTTATTCGTATTTAGTAAGGTAGTATAATACAAGTATGCCATGTATGATGTAATAGTAATGTACGTGTACGGCATTGGTAATGGTAAATATAAGTATAATTATAAATTTATAACACCGTTCTTAAATTGCTGTAGGCTAACTGTACGTATATACTACACAATACAGTCAATACAGTATACGCGTATATGGTATATTCAATGAATTAAAACCCTATAAAAGCAATACTTTAACAAAATTATTATATTGATATATATCAAGTAAAACATAAAATTAAAAAAAAAATTAAACGCTAGGTAAAATTGTAATTAAATATGTCTTTGCCTACTGATAAAAACAATTTAACAAGTAGGTTCTTATTATAAAAAAGCCTCTGTGAAATTTGAACCCGTATTTTTTTTTTAGCGACAATATTGGCAATTGACTTTATTATTAATGTTCCCGAATTTCCATATGGCATAATTCTAAATGTGCATACTGAATAATAATATGCCAACATCCAGCCACCGAAAATAGTATATAGGCATACGTTTTTTGGCATCAACAACTGATGAGCATTTTATAACGAAAATACTAAAATTGTACCTACTGCATATTCTCAATTTATACTAGAATTTAGCACAGAAATCAACAGTTACAATATTATAATATATTCTAATGAAACTTGGTATTTTCAATCGATGACAATATAAAGTATTTATAATGAATTGTAAATTACAATAAATTAAAATACATCTTTATAGTTCATAATCGTATCGGGCATTATTATATATTATACAATACTGCAGTTATGTGAGGCGAGGCACCTTTAAGTATATTTATTATTATTTAAAAGAGCAACTTTTATTTAAAGTCATTAATAAAATACAGAACTTACAAAGTTACAACACATTAGAGCTGTGCCGTATGTAACCGTAGAATCAGTCATTTCTACTAGTCCTACTATAATATTCATTTTTAAATTACCAGTTATACCACAGCCCGAGCATCGCCATTTAACAATGACATTTCCAATACTCGAGTTACTACGGAAAAAGTTAAAAAAAATATTAATACCTAGTATACCTATACAATGTTATCATTAATTTTAAAAATATTTAGTGAGAGTATTTCGATAGCATCGAGTATGGATTATAGGTATAAGTTATTAGTAGAAATAAACGGTATTAACAATGAACATTAAAATTAGCCAAAGTTGCTTATATGATTTGGTTGAACACTTATAGTTGAAATAGTAATACTTACGTATTATATTTGTACTACAAAATTAAAAAAATAACGACTATTTTCACTAAAATAAATAATTAAACCCGTTATCACAATTAACAGCTATAATATAATAATTAAATTAAATTAAAGTATTAAATATAGTTTTAAATAGTTGTTTATTTTGACTATAATATAATATATAAATTATATAAATATCATATATAATATATACCAAAAAAAGTATCATTCGCTCCTATGATTTGGAAATGTAAAGGATGCTAAAATTATATAACAATTAATGAATTAAATAACTTTTTAAATGTGTATAGATAATAGACATTATACATTATACAGTATTATATTACGTAAAAAGTCCAAAATGTTTTTATTTAGAAAAATACACAGTAAGGGAAAGATACAGAAGACATAATGTTAAATAGACGATATTCCAGAAATGCTTGTTTTATTTTCATTTTATTAAATGATGATTCAGAGTATTCTTTAGTTAATTACCTATCTAATAATATGATGTACACTTACGTTATACCTGAAATCTGTTTTTAATTCGGGTTTTTATATCAAAATAATAGTTATAATGATGTGTATATTTTTAAATATTTTAAATATTTATTTAAAATTTTTAAGGAACTAAATTTCACTATATTATACAACTATATTATATAGCATCTGTAATCGTTTTGTGGTTTTCACTGTTTTCAGTGACAGCGAATTCAACCCACCGATCGCCAAACCAAACGGCAAGCTGATACCGCTCAAAAACAATGTTGCGGGCAAGATGACAGGACTCGAGTTGATCATGAAGAGTTTGGTCACTGAATACTTTCCGAACGACAAGCGATCCAAAGGATACAACGTACGGCATGTTCGCGTTATTGAAACTCGGGGACGCTATAGCTTATATATAATGGGCAAAACATTATATATTTTTATATGCATATAATAAAACTAGTTTCCTGTGCGTTGTACACATTCATCAATAGTGTGTATAGTGTGTGTGTGTGTGTTTGTGTGTGTGTGTGTGTGTGTGTGTGTGTGTGTGTGTGTGTGTGTGTGTGTGTGTGTGTGTGTGTGTGATTATTGTAAAAAAAAATGGCGAGATTCATATTTTATATTTTATATATATTGACGCATGCGCACTCAAATTTCATCAATAATCGACCAATCGACGCCTAATATTTGATGTTAAAAAGCGTAGGGTGTTACGTGATCACGGTTTAAATGTTTTCAATTTGTATGTCAATCAACTTAGGTATTGATTTGCTTGCAGATAATGATACACACGCCCGAGGACTTCCCGGACATTTCAAGCAGCTACAAGGTGTACAGCGAACTGAACCAATCGTCGCGGATATCGGTGAGCGTGAGTCACATACGGGCAGACGATTCACTACATCGACTCGACGAAAAGGACCGTAAATGTTTCTTCTACGAGACGCGGACGACGAAAACGAAGAACTTCCCGTCGTCCAGGAGTAACGCCGAGGACAACTGTTTCAGCGAGTGCCGACTAAAGATTACTTATAAAATGTGCAATTGCACGCCGTACTACTTTGACGTGGAAGGTATAACAATACGTTAATTGAATAATTATAGACATGGCTTATTATTACATATTAATATTATATTAAACCGGGTAAAAATATAATATATATAATAATTTGGATCATAATATTCCATACAGGTTAATTTTAAGCTTTTATCGAACGGATGTTCATCTCTTGTTCTCTTCGTCTTCACCCAAATGACGACACATACTTATTTTATTATCGTAGATTATTACTTGCTGAAATATACAATTTACATGTTTCAATATATTTTATTACTCAAACACTTTGTAAGCCATTTAAAAGACATCATATCCCTATAGCAGTCGCCGGTCTAGCCCCTAAGTATTTTTTAAATTTTAAATCAAGATAGAAGGTGATCCTTCCAGTGTTTCTAATAAACGATCTATAGCTAAATTTTTAAAATATTATCAATCATAACAAATTAATTAATTTAATTTTTATTATTTAAATTGTAAGACTTGTAAGCAAATTCCAGTATTCCAGTATTAACTTTCAAATATATAAATATATATATAGACCACCAATAAGGTTCATCGAAAACCTAAAAATCATAAAGAATTGTTTTCTGTAATTATCATTATAATATTTATAGCTACAAATTTACAAATAACTAAATTTAAATAGATATACAAATCGTTTTTTATAAACATAGCAATATAGCATATATGTATATTGTATATTGTATATATATATAAATATAGGTATATAATGTATAATGTATATACTATAAAAGCCGAGTCATTTGGATTGGTGGAAGGGAGTGTTAATTTCTAATTTTTCGTTTTTTTTTTAAGCATCTCCTTTTGTCTACTAACAGTAAAATAACCGATAAGTAATTTAAAACTTATATTGGATAATGGATCAATAATATGACGATATGTATTTTTTCTTATTTTTTAAAAATACCTAAATTCTTACTGTGGTCTGATAAGTGATAATTAGGTAGTGAGTAGTGACTCACTGCAAAAAGTAAACTGATAACATTAACAAATTATATGATAAACGAATTACGACAACAAATAATAAGAAGAAAATCGCATTTATAGTTATTTATATTTTAAATTGCATCGCCTACCTACTACTGCTACAACAGCTATAAGGGCTCGGGAATTATTACATCGAAAACCGTGAAAATATGTAAATATAAAACTATAACTACTTATATTCAATATTCACAAACAAATAATGAAAGGCAATACCTAACGTCCTAACCTACGTTAACCTATGCATATTTGCATGCAATTAAATTTGTACTTGTCTTGCAGGTACCTAAATGGCTAAATATATAAAAAAAAATTATAAAATTCTATTAAAACATAATAATATATTATTATATAAGTATGAGACGTATTTTCTACGTTTTAAATATACAATAACATGTACGTGAGATTTGCCTTCACGTAGCCACAGTAGATCTAAGGCTAATCAAACAAATTTCGAATTTATTATACGTTGAAAATCCTAACATATTTGATCACGTTTATCGTTGTCCTATGCTATGGCGTTATTTTCAAAAGTAGTATTTTCTTCACAATATCTCAAATCAGGGCTGATCGTGTTGTCATATTCTTCAATAAGAACTTATGCAGTGATTATAATTAATTATTTTACTGAGCAGCACTTACGGTTTGTAATCAAATATTGAATCAAATCGTCATCTCCTTTTTCATAAGATAAATTGTATGTTGTCAATCTTCTAGCAGAAGAACGAGTAGCGTAAATATGGTGTTATTGCTGTTAACATTTATCGTTCCAGAGATTGTAACTTTAATATGATTGAAATTTGTTTCTTCAAAGTTCAATTCGTGTAAAAGACGAAGACCATCCTTATTCAATTTTCTTTTTGTGCTTTTATGGAAACTCTTTTCGTATTTGACTTAATTTTACTTATATATGTCGTGCTAATAAATCACTACATCATTGTAATTTGGTAATGATTTCAAAGTAGTCTGCAAATATTTTGGTACCAACAATTACAAAATTGAAATAACGTGACTGGACTAAACATTCGATTTCTGTAGTTATAGAGAGCAAGCAACAATGTGGAATTGAACACATACAATGTCTCAGCAAAATCAAAGGTACTTAATACTTTTAATATTATTAATTATTATCTATATGATTTATGATTAACGATGAGTTAGATACACACAAATTATATTGTGTATAAATGAGAGTTGTACAACATTTATTAATAAGTATCTACCTATCGGAATAAGTGGACAAGTGGGTATCGTTCTGATGTTCTTTGGGTGTCGAATGAGTTTATGTAATTTATTTTATAAATTTAAATTCAATGAGATGTTATTACATACGAATAAGGAATAACGTTTCTGAGCGGAGACGGACCGTCAACCTATATCACTAAATATGATATGCTCGCAGTGGCGTACGGTAATATTTTATATTGTGTAAGCGCCAAAATAAAATTTTAACTTAAAACTAAAAAAAAAGTATTTTATTGGTAAAAATTAGTATTCAGTCTATATATATATATAAATAGAAACGGCAAATAAAACTTGATTCTTCCTAATTACCTATAATAATTATCTATATTCTATAATATTATGCTGTAAGAAATTATTATAATATTATTATTATATACATATACATTTAAATTTGTTTTGTAGATCGTCAATGGTTGACAACAAAATAATATTGTCATTTTTTAATGTACTCGTGTAATATTATAAAATTGTATTAATAATGAAAATAATCCGAAATGCAACGGCAAAATATTGAAATTACGTTTTAAAAAATATCGATATGCACAGCACTTTTAACCGCTATATAAAAACGAGGATATTCTCTTTCTCCGCTATCGGTCATTCCTATAATAACGATACGAGCCAAGCAATCTAAAATACGAGCACTTTTTTAAAGAAATTGTCTATATCTACGCTATACGAAAAAATTTAATTTAATTTCTTTCGAAGAAACCTGATAAATGTATTATAATTATAATTTTAATGTACAAGCCGCATTGTTTAATTGTTATTTAACATAATAAATTAATAAATGTTAAACTATTTATATAAATCATAAAACAAACCATAAATGAGTTAACAATTTTAACAGCTGTTGATCGGGTTTTATAGTGCTTCAACACAACGCTCGGGAATCGGAAGAAGAATTTGGATTTCTTAAATGGAGTGCACAGGAGTTCATGAATTGCAGTTGCCCACACCCGTGTTCGTTTGTTGGATACACGACAGAAATCCGTAATTATGCAAAGTAGGTACCTACATAAATTGGTAACCGTGTGTCAAGGTAAGCAAGATATAGGTTGTGGTAATGTAGGCTTTATGTTTATAATTTTAATTTGACGTCTTGTGAATTCAATATTATTTACCATGCATTGCTTTCAAAACTACCACTCAGATTTATTGTTTATAGTCTTGGTGATCAGGAATTTTTGTTTTCTTTCAATTTGGTCGATACAAGAAATTAGAAAATATAGAAAAAAATTTAATATCTATAATCTATATAATATATAAACATGTTTTGTGATACTGCTGTGTATAAATCCTAGTTGTTCTTTTAGGGATTTCTTGGCTTATACAACATTTCCACATGCTTATACACACATAGAAGTACATTACAAAGAAAGATTTGCTATCAGTTACCTAAGGTCCATGAAGTACACTACACAAGATTTATTAGGTAAGTTTAACCAGTTTCATAATTCTAAAATTGGTGTTTACATATCTTAGGCTTAAATTGATTAAGTCATTCAAAGTTGATTTACTAATTTACAATTTCTAATTAATATTATTTGAATATCGTATTTGATCTATAAGTGTCATTATACAAGTATAGTATTAAATAACATATTATAATATACTATATTGCACAATTTTATGCATCAACATTAAGAAATGTTGTCCAAAAATTAATGTTAAATTCATATTTTGCATTTTATTAGTGACATTTGGTGGGATGGCAAGTTTATTTCTTGGTTGCAGTTTGGTCAGCGTGGTAGAGCTCATTTACGTTATCTACAAATCATTAATTATGTTTAAACATAGATATACCAAAGTCCATACACCTTCAAAACATGAACAGCAACTTGTTTTATATCGCCGCCAACGTAATGCATTTCATTTTTGCAAACCTCTGTACAAGCCACCAGGCATCACATTACCAGAATTCTGTGAGAAAGTCAAATATTAAGTAACATAATAAGTGATATACTTTGTACATTTATACACTTAAAAATACAAACAAAATATCACTGTCATTTGCATGTATACATAGCATAATAATACTGATGATTTATATTTTTTAAATAAGTATTGTTTAACAAATAAATTAAAACTAATATCAATTATTTTAAAATATAATATTACACTATTGTATTTTATCACACGGTAAATTTGGCATTGCAGTAATATAACATTATAATATATAAAAAAAAAAAAAACAAACAAACAATAACTTAACTTAACAAAATATTTGGAGATTAATTGTCTGAATTATTTTCTCTGCTATCATTGTCTCTGAATAAAATGGTTTCAAGTACTAAAAATTAAATTATAAAATGTACATTTAATTCTAAAAAAGTAAAAGTTAAAACTAAAATTCTAAAAAATAGGTGATTTTATAATCATATTTCACTTTATGTAAAAAATAAATCTCATATACCCTAATACCGTTTATTTTTTCATCATATAAGAGTTATTTTTTAATCAAAGATTTAAATTGATTTAAAAAGCTATTAAGATTTAAGAAACTTCCATGTAATATTATTATATTTGATAATTTTAGGCACATTAGTTTATACTATTCATGCATAAATTATATACTATATAATATTTTTGGATGAATTTTGTGATTTTTTTATGATAAAACAAAAATTTAATTAACATTTTGATCATAAATAGTTTATTTGCTATACTCTAAACTAGTTTCTTTTGATTTTGAAATAAAATAATAAAATAGTATATTCAACTTGATAATAATATTAATAATTATTAACACAATAAATTATGAATTTATAAAGAAGCAAACTGTTGAATGGATCATGTAAGTAAAAGTAAAAAAAAAATGAACTGTGCATATATGAAGATCCTATATCAAAATCAAAATATGAAAAATTGCAGATAATGACTAGGAAAAAATAACTTTGTCTACCCACACTCAGCCATAACCTCTAATTTAAGTTTGCATAATTATTATTATACATTCCACTCAAGTATCACTAATAAGGACTCTCGAGTAACTTAAATAAGTCTACAACTTGGTCATATTCTCATTCTAGCTCGTATATATTTTTATTTAACTTGATTAATTCTTACTTCTGAATATATTATCGACACAGTTAATATTGGTTGCCGAGACTGACATACCCCATGATTTCATTGGAATATGTAACGAATCATCCATTATATCTATACTTGCAATACCCCTAGTAAGTATTATATCGTCATATTCTGGTAACTCTTTTCTAAAAAAAAATAATAATTATTGCCCATTATTTTAAATGTTATGATCATAATATCAACAATTTATGTATTACAAACCTTATTCTCTTCATAAGTTCAATACCACGTTTTTTGGCTTTATATGATAACTGAACCATATCCAATGTATCTTTATCGTCAAATAAAGCATCTGGCTGAAAATTTAAATGCAATGTAAACACCAATATTTATACAAATGTTGAGTTATTCTTTACCATTGAACTAACATCAAGAGAAGAACTTGTAGAGCTATTAAATGCAGACAATGATTTATGCAAAAATGTAGGGGAGCCATTATGTGCCGATATCTACATTAACATAAAATACAATAAAATATTTTAATATTTTAAAAAATGTATACAAAATATTATTAACTGACCAGAGTAGGCAACATAGCTAGTGATGAATTTGCTGATGAAGAAAGATTTTCGTTTTTAGATGGTGGAGGTGAATGATCTCTGGATGTCTAAATTATCAACAAAATTAACCACCAGACAGTAATATTAAGTTGATAAAAAGTCTAATAAAATTTACTCACAGCAGGCGGTTGTGGTAATTTATGCCAATCATCAACATGATCATAGAAATGTAAACTCTTTTGTTCCCAACCATCACTATCATCTTCTTGAGAAAACCCGTCTCGACCATGAAAAGATGCTGACCTCAATACCGGATTACCAGAGTTTTCAACATTTTTACTAAATTTGAAATTAATTTTAAGAAAAATATTCACAAAAAATACAAAATAAATAAATTACTAACTCCTTGGAAGATGACGGTTTTTGATGATCTTTTTTCTTTCCTTGAGCAGCTGCTTTTAATGGGTCATAGTTTTTACGTCGCTTCCAATTTTCCAATTCTGTTTCTTTATTTGGAGTTTGAACTTTGTTGCAAAGTATACTCGAGTTCCATTTTTTTTTTGATGATAAATTTTTACGAGCAGACAACAATGGTGACTAAAATAATATAAAACGAATTCTTTTTAATTTTACAATGTTTTAAAATAAGTATAACTCTGCATACTGAATTTGGTTGGGGCACTCTGGATGTTCTTAAACTATAACGTCCACAGTCAACTCTTGACAAAGATGAACTTAAATTTTGGCTTGAAGGCTTGTATAAGTTAGATTTATCATTGACAGTCTTGGAATCTACAATTTTTTTATTTGTATCTTGTTGCAGTTTTGTAAATCTATCACGACGCAAGCTAAAATTATTTAATACTTAATTAAAATTTGAAAATTTACTTAAAATAAATTAATAGATCATACTTAAAAGTTCGATTATATTGAATAGCAGTGTGACCAGTTTTTTCAACTTTAGCTTCTAGCATAGAAACACAGTTCTCAGCATCTTTTAAAAGTAATCTGGTATCGTCATCACTGTTAATACTCTTAGCACTATTTTCCTATAACAATCAGATATTATAAAATTATTTGTCATTGAATGAATTATATACTAACAAGCAAGTATTAATATAAATTTATTCATTCAAATTATTCTAACAAACCATACACTTAAGTCTTTTATACTAGATGCATTTGGCAACGGGATATTTGATTTCCTCGTATGTTTCATTAAAATTGGGGAATTAGGTTTGATGTCTAAGAAAAGAAAATTATTTTTATAAATTATTATTGAGACCAATTTAATTGAATTTAAACAGTACTCTCACCTGATTTTAGTAAAGGCTTTGGACTTGAAAGAGATGATTTATTTTGATTCAATTTTGAATGCCATTCATTGACCCAACTAGACCGTAATTTCTAAACAAAGAATTATAAATATAAATTAAACTTCACTGATAAATCAAAAATTATATTCATATTAAAAAATAACTAAATTACCTTAACCATTGAATTTGACTTTTTAAAATCATCAACACTATCGTCATAATCAGGCGATTGTTCAGATTTGTTATCATTAGATGTATCATTTCTTTCAATAATGTAAGTACCTGTACTACCAGTATCACTATTAGAAGAGGAATCATCACAGTCATTGGATTCTAGGTAATTGTTGTGAACTGGACTAGAATAAGATACTCCGTTGCCTAGAAACAAAAAAATTAAAAATTAATAAAATTATATTTTATTAATTGTCCTTAAATTCATAGATGATGTAAACAAAACCAAAACAAATTAATACGAGGATTAATATTAATTACATTGTTAAATTAAAATTAGATTTAGAGTACTTGAGTTCATAGTTATTTATCAACCATTAATAATTTTAAATTATTAATATATAAAATGGTATATAGTATTAATGTTTTTTTCTACTTAATTTCAATATTTTAAAGCATTACAATTTTAAATGTTGTTAAATAAATACTGTATACAAAATTTAAATGTATCTTTGCAATTTAATTAAGAGGACGTTATACCTGCATGTGTGGTCTCTCTCTCTCTTACTAATTTGCGTTCAGCAGAACATATTTTATGATGTTAGCTTTAATATTAGAGTAAATTTACCTATTATCAAACTTAAAGGTAATATTATTATCTAGGGCATCTTATAGGCTTTTATTGATATCTTAATTTATAAGTGAGTTATAGTTATGTAAAATATTAAAACTTTAAAATGCTCGTAATTCGCATAAAAATTAAAACATTAATAAAAGCCTATGAAATGCCCTAGATAATATTATTACCTTTAAGATTGATAATAGGTAAATTGACTCTAATATTAAATTTAACATCACAAAATGTACTCTGCTGAACACAAATTTACTATGATCTACAATAGTAAGACAGAGACAACACATGCGGGTATAACATCCTCTAAGTACATCTATTGAAATAAACTCACCTTTAGAATTAGACATTGTAGTTAAAGATGACGTATCAGCTTTTGTCTAAAATAAAAAATTATGAATTAATTAAGTAAAAGTATATATTTTAGTAATTTATAATATACAATAATACATTACCGTTGTTGACTGAAAAACATTGTTGACGGGTAATGATAGATTGCGTTGATGTTTACGAACAAAGTTATTAATGTTTGATTCATTTTCACCAGAATCTCTTATTTTTTGCCCATTCAGTCTTGATGATGCTTGTGTTGTTTGCTCTCTCCACTTATAATCTGAATTCATATTTTTTTTTCATAAAACCTATAAAAGGAATCATTAAATTTAATAAAATACCATTGATATATATTATATAAATTTATATATTTATTTCTAACAACATTTTTATGTTTAAAATTAAAATATACAACTATTTAGTTAGAATGTGTTGGAAAATGAGTGTTATAAAATATTATCATAAAAATCAACATATAAATATCATATTTTTTTAAATGCCACAAGAAAAAATTTAAACATTAAAAAAAAACTGTAGTGTTTTTGCAGTTAAATTAGGTCTAGGTAAATCCAAAGTGGGATGCCACTATGTGAAGTATATTCCTCAACAACTTTTCAATGTAGTATTTATATTTCTAGAAACATTCCTATCATTAATTTATTTGTATAAAGTCTAATACAAAACAGTTTGATCATTTGGCAAATAATTATCATGATTATGGTAATAATTAGTAACAATGAATCTTGAGTCTATATAGATCAATTATTATAAATTAAAACCATAATTATATTGATAATACCTAGTACATAGGTAGAAGATAGTAAACAACAAACAATTTAAGTAAAATATTTGTATAAAATGTGTAAATAGTATGTAATTAATTTACTACATTTTTTGAATCTACAAGTTGATTTCAATTAATGTAGAATTTGTTCAAACCATTAAATAGACATTGAGTTTTACTTTCCTTAATATCCAATACCTACTGTTCTATTTATTTAAGAATAAATAAAACTACATTTATTATGGATTGGCTACTAAAACTTCTAAATAATTTATTATTAAACATAAAATTAATTACATGACGCTAAGAAAATTTCATTTAAATGTGTTTTTTATATCAAAGAAGTTTTAACATTTCAATAACAGTCCCTAATAAAAATGTGCAACTATGCAAACTTAAACATTTTTAAAGTGTATCTAGAGTCCATTTTATTCATTAAATTTTAAGGGCATTTAAATAATTATTTTATATTGGTGAAAATTGAAAATAATTAATAGTATAATATTTAAATTTAGAAAAAATAACTCGCAATAATTATTTGTGAGTGATTTTTGATTAAACTGTTGATTGTTGGACTACAATATTAATATTATTTATTTGTTTTTAACTAAAACAAAGTTAACTGACGTGAAACAGAAAACCATGGAATGGTATAACCGACAAATTTAATTAAGAAAAATGATACATTTTATGTACGTATGGAACTAATTATTATTATTGTTGTTTAACTAAATACAGAATAAACAAATAAAATAATCCTATTAACCACATATTTCACTAAAAAAAATGTTATTAATTAGTATTATTTACTTTAAAACAGTAACTTTCACTTCCTATTCCCCTAGATTAATTTTTATGAGTGCATTTTATACTAAATTATATGTTCTCTAATGTATGCTTTTTTAAAATATGAATAAATTAATTATAAATTCAACCTAAATATTGTAATAAATGTAATTAACATGACAATTACATTTGTAAGAATATATATATACCACATAGCACTTATAAGTTATGATGTTCAACCAAATACTATATCTATAACTAATTATATTACCTAACTTTAAACTTACTTAATTATTCCTTAGAAAATAAAAAATTGTGTAAAATGTAAATTATGTAGGTCAAATAAATATAAACCAAGTGTATATAACTCAATTGAAAAATAATTTAATATTTTTACACTAAAAAACCAAATGAAAAATTACTATTTTTTGTTTAAAACAATTTTAGTACCTAAAAACTACCTATACATAATTAATTACAAATTAGAATTTAAATAAGATAATTGGCAATAAAAACTCCACAGGTTTCTAAGTTTTTACCTCATGGTCTAAAAATATATATATCTATAAAAACTACAAATCTCAATCATTACCCAATTAATTGAAAAATCACACGGAACAAAAAAAAAAACAATACCTATTTGATTATTTATATGTCAATATATTATTATCATAATATGTCATATGACTGGTGTACTTAAATACATAATATTAATATTCTGTTCATACTTGATTTTTGATTTAAAACGTTACAACTTTATCAAAACAACATCTATGAAAAACTAGATACTTCTTAGTTATAAAGAAAAAATTAGATAAAATTATATAAAAAATGTATTATTATGAATAAGAAATAAAGAATACCTATGGGTAAAATTTAAATAAAAATATTACTAATTGCAAATTAGTTAGATGCCTAGTAAAGATTTTTATACTACATTCTAAAATTAATAATTATCAATATTATTAAAAATGAAAAATATTTAAACAAACTAAAATTCTTTTAACTATTGAAAAATACATAAATAATTTAGATATGTAAGTGTTACAAACCATGTACCTTTATAAAATTGAAATACCTAGATAATAAGGTATGAAAAATTAGTACATTTCAAAATAATCTACATATTTGAACATATTATTAAAATGGTATCTTAAACATACAAAAACTTGCTTATCAACACGTTACCACTGAGTAGATAATTAATAATTTTTTTTATGTATATTAGGTAAATATCCTTATTATTATTAAGTATATTAGCTATGATTTTTTAATAAAAAGTAATAAATCTATAATTTAATCAGTTGGTGAACAACAAAATGGAAAGTAAATTTATTATTTAAAAAAAAATTTAAGTCAATGTTTATCCTATTCATTCGCATCCAATTGGAAGAGGTTGTTTTATTTGTCTTCTGAAAAATGCAAGTAGGAACCTTCAAACAATATTCTCTCACTTTATTACTTCATGCGTATCTGAAGTATCCTTTTAAAAGTTTAAAACCATAACATATATTCTATTCTTTGCACAGAAAGATGCGAGTTATTTAGATCAATGAATATTTAAATAAGTAACATTGTCAATAATGATCACAAAAAAAATAAAAAATAGCCAATTTTGCTTTCCACATTTTGTGGAGTAGATGAAAGTATTTAATAGATATAACAACACACGAAACGACGCTCTGCGAGTGTCTGTCAGAAAACAACGCGATTCCTGGCAACTTGGCAACAAAAAAACTATAAACCTTATCGAATCGGGCCAGATGTCAATGGAATACAGGTCAAGTTCGACCGGGTCTAACAACGCTAATAGGCATGTTTTGCTGTTTCGTTTTAAATATAAACGCTATTTCAGTATAAACGCGTACGCGACATAGGCTCGTGTGGAATCCATCGCGCGTGTGACCGAAGGGCGGGGAGCAGCGAATGGGCAAAATAGTACGGAAATAGTCTCGGCCGCCGGCGTTTCGGACGTTACTGACGGTCGTCGGCCAAATATCTCCGGTACGACGGTCGAGACCAACTCACCGGAATCACAAGCAACTCTTCCGCACGGTTCTGGGCCGCGTCATGGTCTTGGAACGACGTAGATCGTGGCGGGCACGCGACTGAGGTTATCGGCGACTGCGATGTTTTACGAGAGCAGCGGAAGACCGAGTCGCGATCGCTGTTTAAAAAAATCGAAACGGTGTCCGACAATATTTACGGTGCTAACACTACTACTAATGCCTACGCCTCGGAAACTGACGGTACGCGTATAGACAGTGTCGTAGTCGTCGTCGTCGTTTTATCAGCGAATGACCACCAACTCTGGCGGAGATCGCTTATCACGACGAGAGCGCGCGCGCGCCAGGTCGGCGAGAAGTCGTCGGCAGCAGCTGCCGCGGTGGTGGTGCCGCGCGGCTGATTGTTATTGTTTTGTTATTGTGTGTTGTTATCGTAGCCGACGTCGACGTGTTGTATTTTGCCGTGGCGGTATTCCGTGGTTGATAACGTCAGACTCACTCGCGCACCACGACGAGGCAGTACCTACGAGTAGGCAATAGGCATACTGATGATAAGTCATTAGTGTTCGCCTAGGTAAAGACTGTACGCAAATACCATAAGTACATAGTATTTGCTGTACGTAATATCGTTTAAAATAAATAAACAGCTAGAAATTAGCTTAAACATTTTAAAAATTGCAACGGAATGTTCAGTGGCGGCGCCCGGGACGGGCAAGGTAGGGCCATGGCCCTAGTGCCCTACCGGCTACCACTGGCCTAACCTAACGCCTAAGAGTCTAAGACATAATAATATACTCATTTTTAATTTTTTATGGCCCCACCTTATAATTGTTGGCCTCCCATTGGCCCTACTTAGAAAAAAATCCTGGCGTCGCCACTAGAAATGTTTCAAGTTTACCACGACCTAATACTTTTTGAATTGCGAAAAAACAACAAAAATTGTACACGAACATTATTTGATGAGACATCTTTGTACTACACTTGAATATTTAATTTCGTCAAAAATTAAACTTTAGGTGCTCAAAAAATAATTTTGGATTTGGAATTATGCTCGAATTGTTTTCTTACAATTGTAAAAAAAACACATGGAAGTATGGAACCTTATTTTTTACATTTTTAAATATTAGATACCTATAACATATAAAATATACATTGAACATTTAAAACATTAATAATATCGAAAATGTATTTTATATTAATTTTTAACATTTTATGAATAATGTGTTTATACCACAAATTTCGTATTTACTTCAAACTCTCATAAAGAAATATAGAGACTATGAAGAACATTTTTCAATTTTAAAGCATTTTTATAATCATAAATCGATGAATAACTTTAAAAAAGTAGACAATTTTAAATATTAATAAATAACACAATAATAGCCAAAATATTTTATTAAATTTTTAAGTAGATAATGCTAATAATATTCATAGAAAATCCTAAGTCCACATTTATGGATTTGATAATTAAAATAACTAGTAAAAAAATACATCAATATGTACATGCTGTATTCTTTTAATGGATAGGTAGCAGTCGATATTATTCATACATTAAAAATACTTAATATTTACAAATAATTCCATTTGTATTAAGTATAGGTTATATATTTATAATTAATAACTAGGTATAATTAATATTATGATAAGAAGAAATTATTTTACTTAAGTATAATAATAAAAAAAAAATTTTAAAAATAGCCCTTTATATTTTTACTCGTAATGTAATTTTATAGTAATATTATACTATGATAATATGATTTATATCATAAAACTTTTTAGATTATATTAAAAATATGTTTTAATAACTTAAAATAAATAAATAAATTACCTAGTTTTCACTTTTGAGTTTTGACTAATTTAAAATTTAAACATATTGAATAATTAATAATATTTAAATTATAATAATAATAAATAAAAAATATTAACATATTTTATTTATTATTCTATATAAATATATAATAAATACATTGAATTATTTTTCACTTATAAACAATAATGAAATAATAAACAAATTACATAATGTAATTTGTAAGTCAAATAGGTACCTACTTGCAGATATCAGATGTCTTTATAGGTTTTGAAAAATAAAATATAGTAGGTAAAAATTATACTAGTAATTAATTGTTTATAACTTTATAAGCAAATGTGATAATTAATAGGTATTTAAGTATAAAAAGATAGTATTTCAGAAATGATGGTACCTATTATAGTATTATATTATTATACTACAATATAATATATACTTTTTTAATCAAAATATTGCTATGTATCCATACTATCTCTAGTATTCTCTATCTAGATACTTATTTTATGAGAAGCATTAAATTTAATTTTGATGCTAAAAAATGTAATTATATTGCCTATTTTCAACAAGTTATATTTGGATACAATTATGGATTATTTATTAAAAAGAAAAAATAGATAGTTAATATTTAATTTACAAAAATAAATTTTGTTTTATAACTGCTTGTAAAAAAGTGAAACTTAACTATTCAAGTGAAATTTAAAATAAAAATATAATGTACTAACATTTTATAATTAACAAAATATTATAATATTTTAATAAGAGCTTTTCTTAAAACAGAAAATCTCATGACAAGTTGTCAATAACATTATCAGTAGTACCTACCAGCTTATATTAAATTAAAATGGAATTCTCATTAAATCTTCGAGGTGATTACAGACCAAACTAAAACAAATCCTTTAACTATTAATTTGAGATTTGAGAAAATCTATCATGGTGATGCAGTAAAATTTAGTATTTAAACTCCAATTTATAGAATTCTAAATAAATTTGCAATAAAATTATGCACCCCATTATTAATAGAAATTGTATGTTTTTAAAATACCTACTTAATATGTAATAATATTTCATGTACTATTACTAGCTGTTATAGTGTTTATTATTTATTTTAATAGCTTACAATATCTAAAGTACTATAGCTCAACAATTACAACTAAATACATATAAATAAAAAATAAAAAAACATGTAATAGAAGATATACACATATAAAAAAGAATGTTATAATGTTATTAACCTTGAACATTGTAGAACAGTAGGTATTAATATATTTATGGAATATTGAAATAAATAGCATATAATAAAGCATAACATAATAAAAATGTCATTGTGTATAATAGATATAATATAATATGTAATATTATGTAGTAGCCAGTAGGTAAATGACACGTTTCAAGTCCTAATAAAAGAATAATATATTTTGAAGTAGGTACCTACCTACAACAAAATATTAAATAACTATAATTTACAAATTTTAGTGATTTTAAATAATTGTTCTCAACATTTGAAATTTAAATGCATAGGTGATAGGTATAACAAAATTATGCCTATGTATTTATTCAAAAAAATTCAAATTCTTATAAATAACTTAAAATTAGTCTACATTTTAGATTCTCAGTGAAGCAATGAATGTATTGATTTGGGTGTGAGTTTTATGTGTGGGTGTGTCGTGTGTGTCTGTGTACCCGAAACGTAGTCGATAAAATGAATCGATTTTCAACTTGAACGGTCGTTATGGATAGTAAATTGAATCTAGTTTGTATTTTAGAGAGGTCAAAATTAAATATTACCAGATTTTCTTTTTAAATGATCGGGAATAACAAATAATTTTTTTTTTTAAATCGGGAATATTAACGCTAAACCTGATTAGTAAATGGATAAAAATGTATGAAAATGTAATACATGATTCCTAATAAGCTTTTAATTTTCCATTTCAAAAATGTATAACCACGATTTATTATAAGCATTTAAATTTAAAATTTTGACAAAATCTCGAAAATTATAAATTATTTCGAAGAAGGTTAAATAAATTAAGAAATTTATGAAAAAAATTATTTTTATATCAAAGATATTAAGATTTAATACAACATTCTTCATTATAGTTTTGCTATTGGTAACAAAAATAAAAAGTTTACCGAAAAGACACATTCATTTTTATGACTATTTGAAGCTTCCTTTTTACGGCTGGAATTCATTCGTATAATAAACAATAATTATGTTTCCAAACGATTTTTTTTTTATGTTGTAAGTTAAAATCGAATAACCGTAGATAATTGTCACAAAATGATTATAGTATTATGTTTTCAGTTATTTTTCTATAAATGACGATAAAACATTTATTGATGGGTCAAATTTCTTGAATATTTAATTGTAGATCCCATATGTCATATGTGTTGTTCTTATGTCTATATAATATTATAAAGATATATAATCAACATAGGTATTTTTTTATATTCATGTTAAGTTCAAATTTTTACAAAATTGTTAAAATCACAAAAAAATTAACTACAAGTAAGTAGTAAATAATTTATAAAATCTTCATTTTTTAATTTTTATAGTAAGGTTTGAAAATTTAACTAAATTTAAATTAAATTTAACTCCTCATAAGTATTTTATACTGGAATTATTTTTAATAGATGTTTGAAATTGCGAATTTAAAAAAATGTCTAATTTTATTCTTTCCTATATACACTTTTAAAGTGTAATCCAATTAATACAACTATACAAGGCTTCTCAAAAGTTTGATTTAACAGTATTAAAAATAAAGTTTACCATAAAAGTGCAAATGCGTTTTGTTTGAGTAGTCAAAAATATAAAATAACGGCAAATAACGGTTTATTATAAATCACAAACTCAATAAAAAAAAATATTAAATATTATTAATTTTTATAGCAATACCAAATATACGTATTTATAGCTTTATAGGTTACTAGAATTGGATCTAATTCAAAGAAAATCTTATTCATTGGCATAAGGAATCAGTACTGTTGTAGGTATATGCTATAGAGCAAAAAATAAGAAAAATGACCCACTTTGATATTTAATGAAATCAGTTCACGCGATAGCCGAAAGGTTCAAAATCAACATCAATCAGTCCAAACAAAATTTTAAAAAGTTAGTGATAATAATGGTAATAATAGTAGGTATTAAATATATATCTACTTTCATATTATACTTGACAGTTGTACACTTTCATTTACTCATTAAAATTTTTTTAATTACTATAAATTTTAATATTACATTGATAAAAGGATAATATTAATAGTTATTGTCACGTTTTAAATATAATAGTAAATGTAAGACTTATTTTTTAAAATAAAAAGTTTTATTGTTAGCAGTTCATTCGGAACTTATTTTAGAATTGGATCTAATCGTGAGTCTTGCAATTTAATGCAGAGTTATATCAGTAAAAAATATTAATGTAGCCAATGTAGGTAAAAGATAATATTTTGTAAACATTTTTTTTTGTTATTTCATTTTAAATTAAAAAAAATTGGTTATATCAAAAGCTGGTGTTTCAAAACACGTATTTTTTCGCTCAATTATTTTGAAAACAACTGGGAATTGTTTTTTTTTATGACACCCTAAAACAAAACAAAAAATAATAAATAAAAAACACAAATCATTGTAAAGCTAATATATATATAATAATTTGATCAGAATTTAAAATAAAATATGTTAGTTGTTTACTGATTGAAAAAAAAATATACTTTGAAGCAAAAACAGAAAAATATGCTTTACATTAAAGAAAGGTGTCTTAGATTTTAGTCGAATTGTTTTTTGTTTTTTTTTCGAAAAATAAAAAATATTTTACTTGACCATCGCAGGACTATGGGTTAATTAACTGAACTTCTCGAGAATAATATTATCTCTTCATTCTTCAGAAGAATTAAAAAATAATGGCAGTATATTTTAATAGTAGCTACCTACATTAAACATTTATCATTTCATGATTTTTTTAGATACATAAATATTATTTTAAGAGTTACATTTAATCTTTAATTATTATTTTTAGTTAACATGGTAACTAAAAATGCATATTGACAAACTGTTAATAATACAATGGAACAGAAAATTGTCAGTAATTGTCAACAGAGCCGGATTATGGTGGGGGGGGGGGGGCGAGGCCCCCGCAAGATTCAATTAATAAGAGACCTCTATAAAATAAGTACTTTAAGCAATACATTTTGTCGTGTTTTTTTTTATTTCCTTAGTTATTTGCTAAAAATATATTTTATTTTTCTATTAGTTTCACTAGTCATAAGTGAGTAAACGAATCATTAGATTGAGATTGATAAT
The DNA here is from genome assembly GCF_020882245.1 of Rhopalosiphum padi. Classification (NCBI taxonomy): domain Eukaryota; kingdom Metazoa; phylum Arthropoda; class Insecta; order Hemiptera; family Aphididae; genus Rhopalosiphum; species Rhopalosiphum padi. Next base: position 46,238,255 of record NC_083599.1, read on the forward strand.
TTTCTACCATTCCTGTTTAATTATAAATAAAATTACATTTATCTACAAAACACAAACTAAAGATACATGTTATAAACGTTGTAAAAATTACAAAATTGATTAAAAAATGTATCAAGTGAAGTATTTAATTTCATTTAAAGTATTGTTAATAAAATAATATATCTTACTATACTAAATAATCGTAGTAAAAGTTGATAATACAATTCCAAAATATATATTATACAGTCTTCTATTATATCCATTTTATTATTATTTATATTAAAACTATGTATAACATCAAAATATTACAATATATTATAAATATTACATAATTAAAATCTATAATAATTCAATAGAAATTTTATTAGTTTTTCAAAGACTTTTTAAAATATCTACAATATTTTGTAACTAATATATTAGATAATATTATAATTAAATTACAGTAGGACATATTTGCCGCTTCTGTTCTCATTATTAATTGTTAATAGCGTCTCAAATGTTCTTTCTCGTAGCCGTATTTTATGTTTTGCCGATAATTTTATACTATACACTGGTATATCACTCTATTGATGACTGTATCGTCTGTATCATGCTCCAGAAAGATTTTAACCATTTAACTGTAATACTGAAACTGAATAATTCAATTTAACATAATTATTATTTATCCCTCAATTGTTTTAAATGAAAAACCATGGATTTTACCAGGATCCAGTCTCCTATTGTATTTTCTTATCATTAGCTCCTATTCTTTCATGTTCCAATAATAGCTGCAGTTTTATAGATTTCAGATTTATTCTTAGTAGTAACCTTGATCCTAGTACCCATATTGAATATGTTTGTTATAAATCATTTGAAACCCTTGAGTTTGACCATAACGTATGAAAGCTAATTATTAATGCTTTGCAATTTCAGATAAAATTGTGATATCGATTTTTTTGATACTCCGAACGTATACATTAAAGAATGATATAAATCAACAGTAAGATAATAATTGTAATATTTCATTGCTAAACGCACTGCGTCTTGTGAGTATTATTTCTGAATTGTCATGGCCAACAAATCAGGGAATCAGCGAGATGCATCGTGCATACCGCATGTAATCTAACAGGAACAGGAGTGAGTCCTCGCCTGAAACAATATACGCTCTGGTGCCTAGTTCTCGAAGCCACCATCATCTAGTACCTCAGTACCTGACCAGATTTACCCTGTTCTTGGCGGTATTAACTATTATTTGTGTAGTTGACCAGATGCGGGCCGTCGTCACATATGACATAATAGTATCAGGCTGTGGACGACAGTGTCCTGGAGCTTTCTACTCCATTGACAGAGGTCAGAGACCACTTGTCTTATGTGTGGTATCCGTCTCACTAATACCATAGCGGATTTGGCAACCCTCGATATAACTATCTCGTTATGCCTGTGGAGAGAGAGCTTTAGAATGACTCCTAGGTACCTTATGTGATCTTTCGACATTTAGGATAATCGGTTGACTCCCAAATAAATTGAGGCGTATAATTTTATTTTATTTTTATTTTATTAAATGAAGGGACGTGAATCATATTACAATTTTTAAACAATGTGTACAGAAAATACAAATAAATGAATGTACAATATTATATAAATATAAATCTATTAAGTATTTACTTAATAATAAAAAAATGAATATAATAACAAAAACTATAAAATATGTTACAAATAGAATAAGGATAATAGAAAAGTTAAATTAAATCAAAGATATATTATGTATTATCAGCAACCATCGGGAGGTTTTCAGAGGAATTTAAAACATAATTTTCATAAAATAGACGGTAAAATGTTCAACCCCTCTCAAAAAAAAAAAAATTCTAGGCACGCTCCTGGAGCCTAATAATAATTTATAGGGAAATTTAGATAGTAAAAAGCATTCAACTTTCATTATGTGATAAAAGATTAAGAAAGAGTATAATATTATTATAAGAGTTGTGTGAAGGTTTATGAATATTAAATTTAAAGGAAATAAAAAAACAATTTTGAACAGATTCTTGGGTAGAATTTTGTTTTGATGTATATATATTCAAATAAGGCAGCATCGTTCTAAATGGGAACGAACAAAGGAGAAATAATTATAGAATTTAAATATAGAATTTTTAAAGGAATAAGATCTACAAATGCGCTTAATAAAACCTAAGTTACAGTTATCGCTGGGAATGTACATAAACATAGTACTCATAATATGTTTACTAAAATGTTAAAATATGTTTCTCTCTAACAAAGTTACGACGGAAAAGAATAATTATATTTTTTTCACATAATTTTCCAATGATGTTGATGATTACGGATAGCCAAAAAAATACCAAGACTAAATATTTGACATGAGGCTGCATCCCAATTAGTTCCCGTACCTGAAAATTAATATACAAATTGGTTTTCAATAAAGACTTTCGAAAAAGGCAAAATATGATTTAATATTATCATAAGATATTCAAGAGCGGATCCACCATGTATTGGTCGGGGCACTTTATGGGAAAAACTATATAATATAGATATAGCCCCCCCCCACCAAAAAACAACAATATGATAAAAATGTATGTTTTTTTTCAATGGGAGTAGCACTTGCCCCCGTGCCTCCCCCCTGAATCCGCCCTTGAACATATTTCCCATAAATATATAAATACATATGAAATAGAAAAATCTAAAAATGAGGTAACATTTATAAATCCAAAAATAATGAAATGAATATCTAAAATGTATAAAAATGTTTGTTACAAATTTTCACTTCAATAATATTATTTATACCTACATCATATTTATAAAAAAGGAGTACCTATAATGGATGAACTAAAAAAAGATATTATGTTTATTATTATTTATTTTATATTTTTTAATAAAAATAAAAATTATATATATGACAAAAACTACAATTTTTAACAACCCGGAATTAATTTGGATATACACTTTGTAACAACTAATTCGGACGTGCCGTGACACGTATATATATGACTAATTAAAGAGTACAAAAAGTTATTTTCTCTCAGTTTCTATATTAGCCGAGACAAGCTTATTAATTACCGGCCGGAACATCGGGACATGACGTTAAAACCGGGACGAATGGCCACCCTATTTATGGGCTTTTAATATCTTAAAAATGCGTGAACGTAGCTATTTTTCTAAAACCTACAAACCTACCACGCGGTTGGCGGTCATTATTAAACAGTTATATTATAACACTATTAATTTAATATTTATATTTTTAGTTTTTAGTTTTTAATTTTTTTTTGAGAATTAAACATTCCAAGGCTGTTCTCGTATATCGTTTACATTATTCAAGGGCTGCTCGCCAAAGGGCTAATAAATTAATCAAATTATTTAAAATTTGCAGGTTTTTTTTATATTGTTGAAAGTAATATACTAATACACAATAAAGTCAATATATTGTAGAGAAATATACTATATAATAAAATGAATAATCAATAAACTTACACTGATTGCCCCTCAACTTTACACAAAAAGATCCACCGAAATAAATCGATCGACAACGAAAAACAACCCAAGCAGAACTAATCGCACCGGTCTCGAAACACGATGTCGTTGGAGGATTTGACTATTGTCTACCGACAAGTACCGATATCGTATGGTCGGTTATCTGATCGATGATGAGATGGACTACGGGAGTGTATAATGATGTGACCAGGCGCGTCTTGCAACCACCAGCCACCCCATCGCTATAAATCAATGAGCCACCCGTGGGCCGCATATAATAATAATGCGCATGTTCCCCAGGACACATACATGGAATAAAAAGTGAACAACTTTAAATCTTTTTAACAAAAAAATTGTTATGATAATATTATTTTGATATATTAAGTTTATTCAGTCTAGCGACAAACAGCCAGTGAGCAGCAGCCATTATATTCACTAAGCCATCCTGCGTACCCACCACCCACAGCGGCAACGGGCTACAAAGCGCAAGTCACTATAAATCACCTCCAAATATACTTTTCTATGGTCAACTACTAACGACGCCATTACCTATATCGTTTTTCACGTCATCAAACTAAATCTATTAGTTTTGACAGCATTTCTAATAGACCCTAGTCTGTGCACCGACATCGACGTAATTATACGATTCAAAAGCGATGAACTTTGCACAGCTGGTATAAATCATCGTTGGTTTTTGCAGTTTACAAGTGAGTTTTACACCTATCGTATAATAGACTATAATATGTATTAGCGTAGGTGCTCCTCTCGGGAACATAGGTGCCCTGCTAACGTTTCGAGTATTCATCCACGACTACACGAATTAATATCGTAGATTACAGCCGGTTTTGACAACATGATATATTTTCTACTTTCATCATGTAGTTTTTATATTTGCCGTCTATCGTTTAACAGAGGTGTATTTACGGGGGGGGGGAAGGGATTAGGGAGATATATCTCCCCCCTTGACCCACCTTTTTTTAGCAATTTTTATATGGTTATAGTTGTGTTTTTTTTTCTATTTATCACTCTAACAGAAGGTAATATAATTTTGAGCCGTTTGGCATTGACAATTTTAATTCTATCTCCTTCCATAAAGAAATCCTAAATATGCCATTGTCGTTTAATCTCTACCTATTAAAAAAATTGAAAAACTTAATATATTATATATTATTAAAATACAAGATCGATATTATAGTGTTGAAGCTATATTAGCTATGATAATTTTGTATGAGATCACTATGAAACAATGTAGGTATGGTTGTCAGTTTGTTACTGGTTACCCTGATCACCAACTGTGTTCTATGTTTTAGGCATGTGCATTGTGCACTGGAATACGAGGAAAAATTAATTAATTTTATTATTTATGTACATATAGTTAAAGTTTAAATGTTTGAAACTTTCCCAACAATTTAATTTGATCATCTATTCAATAAGTTGTATAAATTTGATCATGGGCGTAGCGAGGGTGTGGCAGGGGGGCAAGTGCATTTCCCTTGCACTTCAAACTAAAATAAATTTCTTACACCTTATAAATTGAGTTTTAATGATTTAAAATTGGCTACGCCACTGCCCCCCCCCCCCCCCCGATTGAAATTCTATCTACGCCTTTGAATTTATTTTGATTGATAATTGATATTGGAATATTTTCAGCCTTTTCGGGAACACTTAACATTAAATTATTGAATGAAAAATACATCCTAGCATCAACTGTTATAGAAGAATATGTCCATATAGTTTTCTTTTGTTATACAATGATTTTTATCATACCAACTTATCAAATGATTTATTGATCAATGATTAATTAATATACTTACGGAATACGGATAGGTAGTTCAATAGTTCATCAAGTAATACATAAAAAATAAAAATAATGATTTCAACATAATTCTTTCGGGTATTTTAGGTATATAATAAAAAAACAGTTGTGTAATTATAATAAATACCTATTATAAATTATAGTGCATTAGTGCAATAAAACACTAATCTCTTTGGGCTCGGTTAAAAAGTGACTGTTATTAATAGATTGAACATAAATCTTAATATAATAAAATTGCATTTTTACATTGATTAGATACCTACCCAATCAATAATAATTGTTCTAGAATTTATAATGTTATTATATTATGTACAATAAAATATAAAATTGAGTACCTATCCTTACACACAACTTTTATTCACAACATATTTATTATGCATTAAAATATTACATTTTTATTACACCATATTATTTTATAACAAATTAGAAAAATTTGATTTCAATTAATTTCCAGGATGAAAGCGGCAGATGTTAAATGTCAAAAAATCATTACATCTGTTTTGTAATTTAATATACTTTTTGTTTTCAGAATAAAACTTATCATGAGGAATTACAGGAAAATTGAAATAACAGACAGTAAAGACAGTAATGCACAAAGTATTATTCAGGTAAGTTTTAATTGTACATATATCTTGTAATACTATGAATGTTGAATCACAGTTAACTTCATACCTAAAAAAATTTTTGATATTGTAAGGAAAATTAATTAATTAAATAATAAAAAATATCTGTAAATTATGATAATCATAATATTCAAGTATATTGTACCTATCATAAACATTTTCAAAATAAATAAAATTTACAATTTATCAAATATTAAATTAGTATAATATAAATAATATTCCTTCGATCTTCACTTCAGAATTACTGAGTAACTATTAAAATGTTTTATTCCATGTCGTAGCATTTCGTGAAATCGATCTTTCGATTTTCACAAATGGTCACTCAAATTTAATATTGTGTAATTTTTTTCACAATGTGGTCGTTCAGTGTTCACTTTGTGTACTGAAATACAATATTTAACGGAAACATCAAATTTGATTAGATTTATTATTAGTGATTTTAAGTAGGTACTCGTATTTATTAAGGGTTTTTTTATAACTTCTACAACTTATTCTACACACCTAAATTTAACTTAAATTATTATACTTAATAATATAGTATATTTGTATCATATTAATTTATTAACAATATTATAATTATTTTTTATTTATTAAAGCAGGAAAATGAATTGTGACAACGACTGAACGACTGTTACATTTTAAGCTACCTACTTTTAAAATAAACACATCTTTTGGTTTGATAAGCACTTTTACATGAATAACTTAAGAATACTTGACTTCTAGATACAACTTGGACAGTTGGACAGTCATGCAAGGTTAATTATTTTTGTTTGTCAACCGGTTCAGCTAAAATAAAATTTGCAGTGGCAATGTGGCATGCTGCAATTTCCAGAATTGAAACATCCTTTGATTAGACCATGTGTAGTTCTTACTATGTACATCTTATTTTTTCTTCAATAATGAAAGCAATCGTGCGAACAGGGTCCGATGACCATCTGTCAACTTTTAGAACAGAAATTGTGATACAGTCATAAATTTAAAATTCTTAAATGACGGAATTGCTACAAAATATATCAAAAATAATATATTATAATATGATGATTATCTTAAATTTATTTTAGAGTAGGTAGGTAGTAGGTACTCATCACAATATTATATAAGTATCTTCCTTATTATTTTTTTTATGTATTAAGTAATTTTTCTCGGCCCTTGTTATAATACATCATATTAAATAATAGTTACGTCTCACGAACCCCTGCTAAAAAAAAATTGGCATTTATAAAATTTAAAAATAAATATAAAAATCTACTTTAAAATACCTTAAAATTAGTAAGAGTATTCATTTAACAGACTATAAAAATAATGATAGGTAATTACTATAAAAACGACGATAGGTATTGAATCACGATATCATTTCTGTTACGAGTGTAAATGAAAATAAATGAAAATATTACCTAGATTTCAATTAATTATAAAAATGATCTGAAACTTTATAGGTATTATTCTCGTATAGCCGTATAGGAAACCCTTGCACTACATATTATCACTGATTCACCACAACGTATTTTAGTAGGTACACAATGTGAACGACCCCCTTTGTCCAAAATGTATCTTGAGGTCAGAGATTCCTAAGTTGTTCGTGTAAAAGTGCTTGTCAAACCGAAATATGTGATTGTTTTAAAATTAATAAATAGTAGTAAATACACTATATTAATATATTATTATAAAAACTAATTATTATATTGTTTCTGTTAAATGTTAGTACAATAGTACATGTACAATGTTATTATACCTATACCCACATGTGTTATGTCTCTGTTTTACTAACTTAGGTACATGATGTACATCATAACAAATTTGCGTTTAGAAAAACACATTTTGTGATATTCATTTTAATATTAGAGTAAATTTACCTATTATCAAATTTAAAGGTAAGAATATTATCTAGAAAATGACATATACTTTTGTTGATATTATCATTTTAAAGTGAGTTATGAATATTTTAACGTTGTAATATTTTACATAGCTCACTTTAAAATGCTAATATCAATAAAAGCATATGTATATATTATTTTTACTTTTTAGATAATATTATTACCTTTAAATTTGATAATAGGTCAATTTACTCTTAACCTAACCGTGGCTTTTGAGATAAACAGTTGAACCAGTTTTTACAAATTTTTTATTAGCTGACGAATCGATGACACAAGCAAACGGGAGCAAAGTCCCGTTTGACGTCGGGATAGTCTAAAGTTTTTTTTATTATTATTATTAAACTAGAATTCTTTATTTTTTTTAAAAATTTTTATTATGTAATATTTCATTTAATTGTGATTAATATTATTTTTTTTTGTTTTTATTTTAGGATAGCTGGATCGATTATGACTTGGAATCAATTCGTCTGGATTTATTAGTACTTTCTAGATTAATCCGGACCGTCGACAGTGTTGTTTTTGAGTTGATGGCGAAGAAAACTTAATAGCAACTAGATAAAACTAATTTTTGATTTAGTAATAACTAATAAGCCCATACACTAACAGTCAAAAATGAATTTGTATATGATATCATTACCTATAAAATGTATGTTTACCTTCAATCACCTATTACAAAAGATAGATAAATAATGTAATATATTCAATTTTTTTTATTAACTTCAAAGCAAGTATTCTAATAATTGATTATGAAATTAAATCTATATAATTAAAATACACAGGTTCAACAATATTTTGTATGGACTTAAGTATTTTTCACTTTGCTTATAAAACTTTTGAGTTCTGCTTTTCGCTTTTTGATAAATACCATAATACGCATAAGGATTATCAATTTAGTTGTTAAATGGTTATCCTGATTCCTGGTATTTTTTTTTTTTACATATAATAGAATTTGAAAAAAACTATGCAGTGTTTTTTTTTTTTTATAGTTTGTTTTAAACAGTTTAAACGATTAATTCATAATTGTATTGTAGTATGTACTTAGTACGCTAGTGCTACCTAAACAAACAATAAACAATTATAAATAACACTACTGTAACCATTTGAACAAATATTATTTTTAATAGATAAGTTCCGCAAAAATATATACAGCGGAACTTCGATTATCCAGGGCAATGATGAGGAGGGAGTCACGTGGATAAATGAAAACCAGGCACGGTTAATCGAGACATTTTATAATAATGCATTTTTTTATTTATTTATAATTAGAAATTCATACAATGTTATATATCCACAATATTATAGGTATATAATAAATTATCAAGGCTTAAAATATGAAGTTATCAGTCTTCGTTTTTTTTTGGTTTGAAATAATTTTCCTTACTTCACTTCTCATTTCATATTGTTATCGTCAAAAATATCATTAATACGTTTGTCAATATTGTATATTATATTATTATATACCTAATATAAAATGTTCGATTATAACTACATATATATCTACAGTCTATACTTTTTAGTTATTTTTAAATTTTCTTAAGAGTGAGCACGGTTAATGGAGGTTCTACTATCTATACCTAATTTGACTTTGACGAGGTCCTAATTCAGTATTGTTTGTGTTTAATATATGTGTGCTATTATACATGAATTAAGAGGACGTCTCACCCGCATGTGTTGTCAGTGTTGTCACCGTCTTACACGTACGACATAGTAAATTTTCGTTCACCAGTTTCAATAGTGTGCTTTTAGTTTTAATATTAGAGTGAATTGACCTATTATCAAACTTTTAGGTAAGACCATTATCTGTGTTCTCTCGTTGGCTTTTAACGATATCTTAATTTTTATAGGTGAGTTATGAGTATAAAATTATTAAATATTTGAAAATGATCATAATTCACTTAAAAATTAAAATATCGTAAAAATACACATAAAAATTAAGACAAATAAACAATATGCAACACTCCCTATAAGCATAGATTGTATTGGGAGAGTACAGTTTATAAGTTAGGTATACATATGTTATTATGTCACAGAAAGTTAACAACAATATAATATTAGTTACAGAATAACAAAAAAGTAATGAAAATAATTTAAACAAATATAAACATTTGTTCAAATATTTCCAAAGCCTACTTTATACAAGAAAAATTTAAATTCCTTAGCACTTTTGAAGTTAAATTAATTAATATTCAATTTTTTACATAAATTTGATCCTACCATTAGTGTACATTGCGAACCAAAAGTAGTATTACTACTTGAAACAATATTTATGTTACATTTATATCTAGTATTATAATTATGTTTCACATTGGTCAATTAATGCCCGTTTATTTACTAGCAGTAATACATTAGTAAAAAATATTTTATCGAAGTATTGTACACCCAATTCATTAAATATAAGCTTAGTACAAAAGGACTTTGGTTTGCTCAATAAAAATTGAATAATACTATTAATTGTGACTTTTAGTTTTTCAAGGTGTGTATTATAAGCACAACCCCAAAACATTATTCCATTACTAAAAATAAATTGTACCAAAGTAATATAAATAACTCTTTTCATCCTTATATTGAAGTATAACTTTTAACATCTTTAAAAATAAATAAAATTTACGTAATTTGGAAATTAAATTATTGATATGACACGTCCATTTCAATTTTTAGTCTAATGTGATACTTAGATACTTATATTCTTCTACTTTTCCCAAAATTTTACATTTACAATCTATATTATCCCAAGAGTTAAAGTTACAACCAAAAAGATGTAATTTTAGCTCAAAGTTATGATTTAAAGAGTGTTCTTTGATTTTAAAGATCATATATTTAGATTTAGATACATTAAGCATCAACATATGATTATCTAACCATACTTATCTCTATCATAAGAGATTAAGAATACCTTTTGTAGTACTTCATAGAGATTGATTTGATACTATTTATAAATTTAACATTTAGCCTACAGCATTTATCATACATTCATATCAAGCCTTTCCTGAGTGAGCCTTGAACGTAATCCAAATGGATTGATATTTGGTAAATATCTAAGGTTTTGTAATTAACTGTTACTTTTAGTCCTTCTGAATTTGACACAAACATTGGTGTTGGTTTTTTGTAGAGTCTACTTTTATGAATACTTTTCTTTTTTTGACTTCTGGAATTTCTATATCACATTCCTTACATATTTTCAGGCATTTAGCAAACATTTCATCATATTGTTCACTATTCCTCATTGAAATTAGAGATTTTTCAATGAAATGATCAGTTGAACACTGTTTATCTATCATTATCTATTTATATAACCGTAAACTTTTATCATGGCTTTTATTTTAAAAATAAAGTATAATCGAATCACAAACACACAGGAAAACAAAAAAAAATTTGGAGTATGCTGCATGTACTGTACTCGTTTACATGCCTATGAATACAACATCTTTATTTGTTGTATTTCCTTAATTATAGTATTATACTCATATATTATAAAAATTATTAAAAGTGGAATGTATCATTTTGGTAGTAATCAACGACTTAATTTTTTTGACATGTTCTAAAAAAAATGGTAGTTACTAGTACACATCCTTCATGTTTATAATGTGTTTCATTATTTTATGAACCTACATGGTAAAATATTTTACTAAATTCTTATACAATGAAATATTAAACAAAAACAAAACAACAAAATTCTTATAAAATAGTTTAAACATTTTTAACTGAATATATTTAAATTTTAATAATAAGTAATACAATATATTAAAATTATATTTTTTACGTAACAAATAAAAAAGAATGATATAGTAATAGATACATTTCATTATTTTATTAAAATTAAAAAAAAATAAAAATTTTATTAAAAAAAAAAAAAAAAATAAAACAAAATTTGTTTGTGGCCTAAATTTTAGATGCATAAATGTTGTAGGTTTTTTTTTAATTGGATGTGAATTTTTAAATGGACTGTTGTCTTCATCTGATGAATTCAAACCTACACGATTTTAATTAAAATTATATTTTATTTAAAGGATATTTATTTATTATCAAAACGTGTTAGAAAAAAATTCCTTTTCTATGAACAAAATTATAGAGAAGATTCAAATTTAGATCGGATTTTAGATTTTTAATTTAATAAAAATTATTGTTGAAAAAAATATAAAATGGGTATTATTCATCATGAAATATTTTATGAAAGCTTAAAAATATCAAAATTAGACTTTAAAAGGAAACTGATATAAATATCTTAAATAATTTGGTTCATAGGTGTATAATATAAAATATGTTAATGAGTGAAGCTAAAAATAAATCTATCTCTAGATCATTAAATGTGTACATATTTTAGTAATACCTCTTAAGAGGACGCTACCCACTAACAATCAGTAGTGAGAAAACAGAACGTGTGCAAATAAATAACACAGAGGCTGTTATACTAAAATTACCAAATTTATTTTTAAATATATAGAATATACAGTTTACTCTCGATTATCCGCTGTCTTCCACGGAATCGTCTACATACCTATATGTATACAAAAAAATATATACGTATTGTATCTTTCCATTATAAATCATTATAGGTATGTTATTAAATAAACTTCAATCACAAGTTAAAAAGAAGAGTTTTCAAACAAAGAAACAACAACTTGTGACTGATTTTTTTGCACATAAATAATTTATAATTTTTGTTAATTTTTCTTTATACATGTACATACATACATTCATTGTACATACATGTGTATCTTTTTTAATAATATACAGTGAAACCTCTGAATAGCGGACACTCTTGGTCACCAACATTTTGTCCGTTATTCAGAGGGGATAAATTTTTGAAATTTATTTCTATAATAATGTACTAAGTATGTACATACATACATATATTATGTGTAATGTTATTATTTATTATTTATTGAAAATTATTACATTTTTATATTTTTACAAATTAAATATTATTATTTAAAATATATTTTTATACATGTTGTACATATTTTTAAATTATTTTTGTTTAAAAAAATCGGTGAGCTTTTTTTGTTTGTAATTACATCGTCTCTGTACAATCTCATTAGTAATATCATTCGCTAATGTTACAGCAGAAGTAAAAATAGAATTGCTCTTTACCTCTATTGATGAAATAAAATGATTTACGCTCTTTACAGCAGACAAAGCATCCTGTAAACTTGTAATTAATAATGTCCGTTATTCGGAGGTTTTCCTATTGAAAAGTAGTGAAAATGTCCCCGTTCCCCAAAAAACGTCCGCTATTGGGAGGTGTCCGTTAGTGGAGGTTTCACTGTATATGTAATAATTTTCAATTTCAATTTCGTTTTTATTCTAAAATTTAATTTTGCGGATTATCCGCGGAATTCGTTTATCCGTGGATGTCCTGCCACCCTATTCCACGGATAATCGGGAGTAAACTGTATTATATATTATAATATATTTTTAAATTATCTATGCCAGTGTGAAGAGAGGCACTTTTCTTATTAAATCAAACAAAATTTTAAAGTTTAGATTTTTTTATTAAAAATAAACGGATTAAGTCTTTGAACATTTAATTATGTTTTTGTTTTAGCATAGATAATGTTTTCTTCTATAAAGTGATTTTACAACAATCCTAAAATATTTTGGTATTGATTCACATTAAATTATTTTTATTATTAAAAAAAAAAATTAAATGTAAACAAACTCTACTCTTGAAGCAGAAAATTCTATTGATAATTATATGGTTTTTATTATCTAGGTAGTGTCCTCTTAAAATCAGCAAAAGAATCATTAATTGAATTCAAGTGTTGTCGTATGTTAGATAAACGTTTGAAATACCTGCTGGTACACTTCTGTTCATTTTTTTAAATTTGATTACTTAGCCGAAGTTGTAGATTTATTGGAAAGTCTGACCCTATACCCATCAGAAGACACTTTAGGTGTTTTAACTTTCCTTCGATTGACCTTCTTTGTTTTTGACCGTTTATGTTTATTTTTTAAAACATTTTTTTTGTTCACACTCTTAGTATTTAATGACTCAGTCTCACATTGGACTCTTCTATTTGAAAATCCATAACGATCTGATTTAACAGATGAATCAGCAATGAGCTTAGCTTTCATTGATGAGTCTATATCTTTAATCTCTAAATTACATGTTTCCATGATTTTAGCTAACATTTTATAATAATACAATACATCTTCAGTAGAAGTGCCGCTTAAATTTGTAGCTAATCTGATTTGATTATAAATTAGTTCTGATAAATTAAATGTGAGTGAACCAAATGATGAAGTATGTTTCTGAAACAAATAAAATACTTATAAGACATTTAAAAACTAAGTATGATATGTCATGAACATTTTAAAACCTAAGAAAGTTATTGTTATATAATAGTTTTTGAGAATATCTTGTTATTGAGTGATCTATTATAGTAATCATACTATAATAAATGTATTACATTTTAATTTAATTATATTTAATGTTTTAAAAAAATCATTATGAGTGGATTATGTCTTTATTTGTAAGGAAATTTTTTAATTTATTTATAATATTACTCTTAATAATTAATTTCTTTATTAAACTAATTTGATCTAAATATAAATCACTTATGATACAATTAAAACCAACTTAAATTATTGTAAAACTGATCTTAGCTTTGCTTAGAATTTATAGCATAACAAATATTTTATTTTTACATCATTAATTAATTTCTAAATAATTTAATTAATGACAAAGTAATAAATAAAGTATGAAATATAGTACCTAACTTGTGCAAATGGGCAATATAATTAATTCAGTCGAGGTGAAAAACAACTATTGTATGACAAAAAATGGTTACCAGTGAGTATAGTTTATAATTTGAATAAAGTATAGTTAGATAATTTATAAGTGAGGAATAGAAAACAAATATTATATTTAAATTAATTACCGTGATAATATTATTATTGGCAATTCCTGGTTGTTCAATCAACTTAATAAACTGTTCAATGCCAAATTTTAGGTTGTCTGTGAATAATATTATATAGGAACATAGTTGAGCTATAACTATTGATTGTTCAAGTCCATCATATTTAGAAACTAAATTAGTCAGGTAAGGAACAGGATCTTCTCCATTCATATGTTTTTTCATTATAAGTCTTAAATCAATTCCTAGTTTTGATCTTTTAATCCTTGGTGGTGGTTGATTTGGATTAGTTACAGTTGTTTTAGGTTTCTGTTTTGAAGAATAAAATTAAAAAAAAAAAAATTAACTTAAATAAATGTATATTATTTTTGAATATAACTTACAATATTATTATAATATGCGTTGACTGCTTCACTAATAGCTTTTAAAACCGTCTTATCATTTGATGCCATTTCAAAGGCTTTTATTAAACATTGTTTTCCCAAATTAAAATCAAGAACCATAATAGGAAGAGTCATTAAAATTCTAGCACACTTAACTACCAAAAGAGGGTCTTTTGGATCCATGCTTATTATGTTTCTAAAACAAACATTTTTCTACTTAAAATGTTTTTTCTTAAATATTTACAAATTATGTCTTATGTTGAATTTAGAATTTTATTTTTACTAATTTCTTTCAAGATAAATTTTCTTAAAAATATTATGTTATAATATTATTTATATCGAGTAATAAATATTTGTCTAATTACAAACATAACTCATAAGCAATAAAAATAATAATATATTCTTATAGTTTTACTTACTTGATAATATAAACACATTTTTTATGTTGTATATTTTGTTTAACCAAGGAATTTTTTTTTTTAATATTTCTTACTATATCATATCTACATAGAATCAATTGATGGTAATTAAAAAGAGCATTTTTCCCATTTGACAACATAACTGCTTGATTAATTGCATTAATTTCATTTTTAGTTGGATTTGACTTATGTAAGAATTGTCTGTTAGCTGTCAATGCAAGTGAATAAGTATAATACCAATGAGAAGTTATAGGATCTAAATCACATGCTAGCTTTGCATTGTTGCAAGCGTTTTGTAAATAGATTATATTATTTGCACCATATTCCGTTAATACAGCCGCACATATTGCATGAATAGTTGCTCTTGATTTGAAATTCATATGGGAATATAATACAACATCATTCAATATCTAAAAAAAAAAAAACAATAATATAATGGTCATTAATTTAGCACAAATTGCTGAAACATATGTTAGTAAACTAATCTTAAGATACCAACATAATATTTGTTTTCTTTAGAAAACAATAATTTAAGCAATAGTTGAATGTTTAAAGTTTATACAATTAATATACAGATTTAAGTTACAACAATAAAACTCCAATTTTTAGATAAGAAACCGTCAATTTATATATGAGTCTCCAATTTCACCAAAATTTAAATTTCTGGTGCTTATAAAAATTGTTTGAAGAATTGTAATTACTTTCTAATTTTTATAATTCTTGTAAGAAAAACCTATAAGGAATCTTGTATTTTTAAAACTTTTAAAAGAAAACAAAAATATATCATAAATAAATATTAAATAAAAAGCAAACATTTTAAATCTAGTAAATAATAAATGCTATTATGAATTTTTGAATACAATTTTAAGTCTACTGATATTTATTCATTTAAGAGTAACAACAAAAAACAAAAATTTATAAAACACTGATTTTGCGTAAAAACTCTCGTTTCCTACATTTTTTTTCTCAGGTTATACTGAAAAGTACTGTGTATTTTTTACTTCTGGTTTCTGAAAGTACCTATTAGATCCATTTTGCTACTA
Source organism: Rhopalosiphum padi (assembly GCF_020882245.1). Lineage (NCBI taxonomy): Eukaryota > Metazoa > Arthropoda > Insecta > Hemiptera > Aphididae > Rhopalosiphum > Rhopalosiphum padi. The sequence goes on from NC_083599.1 coordinate 46,254,708, forward strand.
TAAACCAAAAGTGGTAAATCAAAGTATGTTTACAGTTTAAAAAGGTACTAACAAAAAAAACCCATCTCCATAAATTCAATACATTATTCACCAATGTCACTTATCTATCTTCATAACAACTTTGAACAGACAATATGTTTTTGTTTAATGCAAACATATAATTAGCTTTAATGTATAAAAAAATTTGTTGTGTATAAATGAAGTTTGAATTATCATAACTAAAGATTTAAATAAATACAAAATTAAATACAGGGTATACTTTTAACTCCCAAACCTATTATTATAAAGTGGGGAACATGGTTAAATGTTTACACTTGTCTATGCAAATAATTGCATTAAAAATGCGATTGAAAGTTTAAAAGACAATGCTATCAGCACGAAAAAGCTGAAACAGCTTGTACAAAATAATGCAGTTTAATATGGTTTAGCTTTAGCATATAATTACACTTATCTGAGTTATTCTTTAATTTTACCAACTTGAAATAATCAAATAATGAACTAATTGAAAGTATGAAACAATAAACAATGAAAGATAAATGTATGTATATAATTGAAAAAATGAATGATAAAATCTTATGAGTTATAAAAGTCATGTCTGGTAAAGCAGAAGTCAATTTAGATATAACACCTACCTTATTGAATTGTTTTAAATATGCACCAATAACTAGTATAACATAGAACATAGTTTTTATTTGTACAAATATAATGTTTGAAGTGGTAGAAGATTTAATTTTATTGAACATAATTTTAAAATGTATTTAATAATTATGAATTTTAATTCAAAAAAGAAACATTTACCTAATTTTCTTTTTTTAATTAATTTAATTATAGTCATGAATTCAAAGTTTTTTTATATGACTTATGCATTTTTATAGTGCAATCTTACATATTCCCGAGCATATTCCTTTGTGCTATAAACCATTTTAATATACAATTTTTGTGTTTTTAATATAATTTAACCTGGTCTTCAATCTTAATCATACAATTTTACATATTACCAAAATTAAGGGGATATCACATTCACATGTGTTATCAGTTGTCAACATCTTATAAAAAGTACAACTTAGCAAATGTGCACTAACAGAAACACATTTGCGTTATTTGCTTAATATTTTTGTTTATTGATATATTATACAAATTTAAGTTAAAAATATATGTTTGTACATTGACTGTTATACAATATTTCAATTTTAGTGTAATAAATTATTATGATTTTTAAATTTTCATATTTTACACACATGAAAACTGAAATATTGTAAAAATTCAATATTCTATCATATTTATCTTCACTTTAAGTTTGATAATAAATCAATTAACTAATGTTTAAGCTAATTTATATGATTCTATTGAAAGCAAAATTGATGTTTTTAATGAGGGAGATAAAAAAAAACTGGTTAATCCAGTTAAATATTTAAATTCTTTTAAACATTTTTAAAACCACCATCTTTAAATTGAAATACTTTTGGCCATATACCTAACATACCTGTGATATATTTTTTTTTTTGTACAAAGAACCTTGTTAATTGTTATGATAAATTTTATGATAATTTTAAACTGTATGATATAACTAAAGAATAATTATTTACAGGTGTATATTATATTTTATATAATTATGTATCAATAATTCGGAATTTAAAATTTAAAAAGTATACATTTATGTTTCTTTTTTTGTCAAACAATTAAACATTTTTGAATTACACTGCTAAATCAAAATCACCTTAATTATTTTTAATTGGGTTTGATAGTATTTTTTTTATACATAAAAAAAAAATAATAATGATAGTACATTTTGATGAATTACTTTAGTCAATTGATTTATTAATTAAAATAATTGAAATATATAAACTTAAACTAGTCTATAAAAAAAATAATTTAAAAAAAAATCTCATACCCTATTATAAGCTTAGGAAAGAAATTATAAATTCTTAAAGTATTAAAATAAGAATGAAAAAAAGAATAACTCTTAATTAATAACTTACCCATTTACATTCTTCAATAAGATTTGTAGCATATAACATATGAATGAAAGTAGCTTTCGTGACATGGTGAAGACTAGTTTTAATAGACAAATAAAACTCGTCAGTACCTTTATCTAATTCATCAAGCCAATTCTGAATTTCCAACAATTTCATTTGGGCTAATTCGGGTTCATTCTTATGAAACAATTCATAAGAAATAATTAAATTGCCCACATACCTAAGAATAACAATCAAAATTAATTATTTAATTAAGCATTAGTATTATAATCATAGAACCAAATAAAGATTGCCAAACATACTTTATATGATATAACTCTGTGGCCTGTTGCCATCAGTTACAAGTTGACAACACATATTCTAAATAAGCATCTTTCATATCCCATACAAACTGATTTATATATAATTATTAGTTTTTAAAAGAATAAAATAATAGCCTACTGTTAGAAAACTTGTTGAATAAATTATTTAAAATTTTTTTCTTTTAATGGTTAGCAAGAAGTCATGACAACACTATCGTTAAGTCCTTACTTACATCTTTTTAAACAGTTATATTTTTTTAGAATAATTAGTTTTATTGGTAGTTATATATTTATTACTATTTGTGAATAAGATTTTGATTAAAAAATAGGTAAGCTGATTTTAGAAGTTCAAATTTATACATAGGCTATTTTATAATATGATGAAAACAATGGTCAATTCAGATACGAAGGTACAAAGTAGTTATATATTTTTGGAAAGAGTTTAGCAGTTATCTTGAATATTGTGTATTTAGGACGTTAAAACTTTAAAAGTGAAACTAAATAATTTATTAAAATTTAACATACCTTTCTAATGTAAACTCAGATGAACAAATATTTAAGTTGTATTCTCCATATTTATTCTGCATCAATACAATTAAATTATTCTCATTATTTGGTTTTATATTCCATGTAAATAAACATCGAAGATTTTTAATTTGGTCCATTATTGTTTTTGGATCTTCAATTGTAGAAGTTAATTGTTGATTTTCTCCATTAGAGCTCACTTCACTTTTATTGTCATTAAAGTTATCAACTAAAGTGTCTGAATCACTATCATTGAAATATTCTGAATGAGTATCAGCAATACACAATGATTCGATGGCACCAGTAACATCGTCTTTCATCATAGAACAACTTTCAACGTTATTAGAATTATCTTCCATCTCTTTTAATTCAGCTAGCAAGATATCAATACCGTTTCTAGTAGTTTCAAATACTTCAGATTCTATCACAACTGTTTCCATCTTGACTTTTATATCAGAGAGTTATTGATGAATTATTCAAACATTGAAGCAAATATATTCATTAATAAAAAGGGAAAACCTTTTTAAAACAAAGAAACAAGTTAGAAGATTAGTAATAATTAGCATAATTTAGCAATATTATAAATTTTGTTTTGATATACTACCAAAAATTGACCAATAGTTGTGTAAATTAAATTTTTTTCAAATACTATCAAGTAGGTTAGGTATATTTATTATGTATCTATGTTTAACATAATAACATTTACAAAAAAATTTGAAATTAAAACAAAAATAATTAATGTTTGTAAATAAAAAAAAAACTTAATAATTTAAAAATTATGGTAGTACAATGTACATATTTTATATATAATTCTGATAAAATATCTGAATTATTCAAAACAAATTCCACCAATAGAAAAAACTGTATAACGGTCAACGAGTATTTACTAATTTTTATACTATTTTAAATAAAATTAAAAGTGATTATGCAAAAAATAATTTAAATTTTCAACAAGTTTTTATTCTGTCAAAATGATATGACAAAGAAACACATTTATACATTTTACTAAAGCAATTTTTTGATTTTACAAATGTATATTCAAACTAGTACGTCTGCACTATATCTATATCTATCAATAATCAATATCAATGAGCACATTACTGACAATAAATCAAAATAAGTGTTTTAATAATTAATTGTGTTAAAAATGAATGTAAAAGTAGACAAGAAAAAACGGCAATTCTAAACCTATATTACAAGTTACAAAGAATGTTGATCTGTTGAAACAAAAAACAAGGTTGTAAATCATAGGTATATATGAGTGAAAATATTCCAACAACAATTTAAAAGACTAACTGACAATTAATAAGAAATCATATTAATAAAATAAAGTGTCACATCCATAATTACGCACAGTATAAAATGATACACGTCATACAGTAATATCATTGTTGGTAGCGTAACACACTCTCGTTACCGAATTTGTATAAACTGTCGAAATGATGAAACTTCACAATGCTGAAAAAAATTTCAGCTGTCCGTAAATTAAAAAATAAATAGTAATGTGTCTCTACCGATAAATATAATGGGGATATAATGATGGTTCTAGTGTTTCAGAAAGTTTACTGATCACCCGGAGTCCCGGAAATCCAAATACTTAACAGCATTCGGGGGAAAACGGCTTTGCTGACAAATTTACTTACAATTTTGCGTCTGAGAATTTGTGTGTTGTAAGCGACAGCCACTTGGCATGCGGATCGACCAATGTATTACAAATTTAAATAACACCATACAGAAGAACACTGTATTAACACGACGACATTAAAATGCGGGGTTCATATCAGTGATAATATGGTGTAAGTATCCTGGACCCTCGATGCGTTTTCTTCACACCAGTTGGGGCAAACGATTTTCTTAGTTTGTTCATCCATGATATCCCTTATATTCAAATAAAATACGTTATTAAAACATGTAACCATGGTTACGAATGTTATTGTACAATTTTATCAATGCTCGTATACGTGGTGATAAAGAGATAGATAATAAAAACAAATAAAAATGCATAATAATATGAATTAACGAATTCCTAATTTGTATTATTATTTATTAGAAATTATTAATGTTTTCTATGTTAAATTATAAATGTTAATTGAAAATTATTAGAAAATCTAAAACTGTCAAAACTATAATAGGTATGACAAAACCAATAGCTTATCTAACTATCCAAGTAAATAAATAAAATAATAATAAAACAGTTACCTATAAATTACTAATACATTTTTTACACAATTCGACAATTTTGATTATGCACCTTTAATTTAACCTAAAATATTTGGACATCTTTGAATATATTAACTACTTTAATAATGAATGTTATGTCCAAATGTTCAAAACGAATCGCGGAAAAAAACGTCAAAATTGTATTTTTATCTAAAAACCACAATCATGGTTTTTAAGTTTATTGATAAAATAAAGGCACAATATTACTATAAGCAATTTGGTGAAATATAAAAATTAAAATTAAAATTATAAATAATAGTTTTAAATATAGCTGTTATATAAAAAAAAAATTTAAAAATCAAAAATATCGTATAGTATATGCTATAGCATTTAAAAAATTTGGCATATCTCTTTCCCCACTTGAATATTCATTACAGATATTTTTTAATTTATTTTGTAACTTTGCATGAATCTTCGATTTTTGATAAATAATATATATATATCATAATTTGATAAATTTTGAAGTCCTTCGTCGGTTGCAAAAATAACTAACCTATCTTCGTCACCATCGTCAACCAAAAGTAATCTTTTATTATCCGGATTTCCAGTTGTACACCACTCTCCCACTATATTAGTTTCACTAGCTGGTCGCTGGATGTTTAGTTTTTCTTTGATTACGTATTGTTCGTTTCATTATAGGATCAGGTGGAACTCTAGCTTGTGGTTGTGGGTTAAAGTCTTCACATTTTCGGCATACTCGTACATTTCTGATGGATTCATTTTAGTTTGTTTTGCAGCTTCTTTCATTTTATATGTACATTTTATGGCATTCACCTACCCAATAATCCAATTGAAATTTTATTACCAAATATTTATAATATCTTTTCTGAACGGTATCACGTAAATTTTTCGCTGAAAATAGTTCGCGTGACAATTATTCACAGGAAAATTATTCAAATACAATTATTGTTCGTAAAAAAAAAAAAAATATTTTGTAATCTATAACATATCACATTAGGTATCTTTAACACACAGTACACACACACACACACACACACACACACACACACACACACACACACACACACACACAACACAACAGAGTGAAATGTGGCTTATTGCAAACGCATCATATCGATAACTTGTCGTTATCGACCATTATATGGATTCTAATGGGTACAAAAATCCCATTTCCAATTTTCAACTGAATATTTAGGTATAGGGATAATATACATGACATGTTAAGCTATGTAAACCAATTTTGAATTAATAATGTAAGGAAAAAAAATATTTTAATGTTATTTTCAAATCTATTTTGAATGAATATATTGAACATGCAAACAATTACCGAAACAATTTTCGTATTCGAACAATTTCCGCGCAAATATATTAGACGCCCCCAACGTCCCGACACCTACTAATTACTATACAGCAGAGCGAGTTCCCGGATTTTTATATTATAGACTAAGATTTTTATTCAAAAAATGTATTTCTAATCATATTATATACTATATTTGAGTAGAATTAAAAAAAGTTATTTACCTCGTGTTTATCAGCTATATGACTATGGACTTTTCCAATTTGAGAATGTCCAATCTCTAAGTCCGTGTACATCGTTCCGCGACATTTCAAAGAACGTTCTTTTGTGCATCTCCATGTTATACGTTTACGTCCGTTAATAATTTAATAACTTCCATGTTTTACAAAAAAATGATGGTTATATATCACGTACCTATTCACGTCGAAATGTAACTGACACAAAATCTATGGATGTTTCAGTTTATATCAATAATCCTACCATATATATATATCCTATCTACGACAGTTATTTGGTATGGGTTCGATAAGACGCTCGGCCTGTAATTGTTGTTACTTATAGTATAATAATAGTACTATACCTATACTATATTACTTATTAGTTATTATAACTTATAACTTTGTCGTTTTTTTCCGTGACGTTTTTTACCCGTGTCATTTTTTACCGACTACCGTTCAAAACATGTATAGAGAATTTCTCAATGGCAGTCTCTTTAGTAAAGCATTTGTATTTATTTTATCAGCATAAGAAAAATAAATAAATGTTAAGTAAAAAATTAATTATACTCGATATTTAAAATTGAAATTGACAGAATGTTACTTTTTAGTTTATACAAATAATATTAATAATAAATAAAATATTGTAATAATTTGTAGTGATTTTTACTTTTCTTTTAACATAATAAAATGTGTAGAGCAATTTAGAGTTGTGACATGGTAAAGACGTAGACAATTTTTTTTTAGATAAGTGGTTAAACTATAGTAATCAATAATGTATTTTTTCAATTAGTATTTATGAACAGATTTCATTTGATGACTTGATGTCTTTGTGAAAAAGGTTGAATACTAAAGGTATTATTATATATGACATTTATAACTTAAAATTTATTAAATTATTATAAGCTTGGTCAACAAATCTGTAAACATAATACTAGATTTCTTACAAATTGTACTTAGTAATAGCAACTGACAATTATTGTCAAAATACATAATATGCCGAATATTGTTTCGTAAATCGTAATATACAATATTATGATGTTTGTATTAATTTTAAGCCATTAACACCATGACTTAATCACACCATTCTAAGGCACGTCGGCATTGACGACATTAATATATAGGTACTGATCAACTAGGTATCAAGTAGTATTAGGTATATTTATTAGGTAGGTATATTATAATAGTTAACGTCTCACTGACAAGCACAGTTTAATATGTTTATGTTACCTTAAACTAATAAACTGCTTAAATATCTAAAATCGTTCTGACCATGACAAAATATAATTACTAAGTTAATGTTGATAACAAATGAATTAGGATATACGGAATAGAATATAAATGATCATACAACATTTAATTATTTTGATGTTTTTTGTCGTTTTAAATAATTGTGCTGCAATATTGGCAAGACTGGATGGTGATTTGTGGTCTTGTGTCGGTTGGTTTTTTTGTCGCATAGTTTTATGTCGATTTTCTATTGATTTGTGTCGGCCGTCTGGTGGCTTTTTGTCAAATCGATTTGTTTAAATAAATACGTGATATTTGCACTAAACTATATGTTTTTTTTTCTGGAAAATCTACTTTCAAAAATCGCCCATCACCATTACTGTTAAGTGTTTAATATGTAATGCATACTGCATACATTACCTAATACCTATTGTGGTGGAATATTATAAAATAAATATGGGTCAGATGAAAAAATACTTGTGCTATTTGTAATGGCATCACTGTGACGCAATTTGTCATGACAAACCCAAGTTCCCAAACCCGCAGACCATATTCTGTAATTACTATAGTAAAAAGCATGACAAAATTGAAAATACATGTATTTTGTCATGGTAAAAAGTTTATTATACGACCATCTTGGATGTAATAGCGCTCGTTAAGCTTATATAATATTGTCGCCGATTGGCCACACTAGTACACTGCACCTCAGGCCCAGGCGGAAGGCCAATAATTTTCCAAAAAATAAACGACACAAACGTTTGAAATCCATAAAGTGAATTGAACAGCAAAATAAAGGAATAGAAAATAAAATTATAAAAAGTAAAATTGCGGAAAATAAAATAGGTGGAAATTAACGCTCCAGAATTGTTTTCTTATAGAAAAAAAAATAACATAAAATATGTATACAGAATTTTAATCCCAGAAAGTTGAAAGCCTGAAACTACTATCACAGAACGACAGAACCACAGAATATTAATATTATATTATATTATATTATTCTGTGACAGAACGTAGTTTTACTGAAAGTGATAACGTAGACCATAATTTTCCAGGAATTATCCCAGAAAGGCAGAAAGTTCAAATTTTGAAATTAGTAATTACCTTATGTGCTTTGGTGAGTCTATTATCTAGCGTTTTACAAGTTACAAAATAAAACAGGTAACTAGACTACTTGTTAGTTACTCAAGTACAAAAGTAATGAGTTACTGCAATGACGTTACTCTTGTGTTATTTAAGTTTCATAAAAAAAGTCCATTTTAAATCAATCTAAATATTTTATTATATACGATCTAAATATAAATTAACTATAGCAATTGTTATCTCAGTAATCCTGTATGCTACTATTTATTGATGTTTATAATCAGTTTTCACCGAAAATAATCTTAATACAAAATCGTTTATTTGTATTATCTATACTGGGAAAATAGATATTAAATTTCCTGATGCAGATACGAGGGGAAGGATTGCCTACCAAGTGCCTCTTCATAACACCACATTATGGTGTATAGACACAAAAAATAAAAAATATAATTAAATTTATAATGTAACATGTTCTTTTACTTAGTTACTTTTAAAAAATGATAAAAATAACGAAGTTACCATATCTAATCTTACTCAAAAGTGTATCTACGTTACAGAAACAAGTATCGCACGTTACATCTTACATTACTACCCAACACTAATTGTCCTATTTTACTAATATGTATAACAAAATTTGATGAACGGCCACCTCGATCATTAAGATCTAAATGGCATGAACAATATCTATAATTTTATAATATTAAGAGATATAATTAATACTAATTATAATTAATAGGGAATCTAAATATACTACTAAACCATATAATGGCCACCAAACTCGGAATCCTAATGAACATTGGTCAGAGCATTAAGGAAAGTGCTTAAAAGAAGGGCTTCATCTGAAAATTTGACATTGAGGCATATTTATGATGAAGAAGCTAGAAGGTAAGGTAAGTACATAATTTGGTAACTGTACAATAGGTAGGTACGCGAACTAAAAATATTTTTTTTAGTCTATCTACGACCTACTTACCAATAAATTTTATAAATAAGTATAAAATAATATAATAAGTTATGGGACTAAACACCAAAGTCATAAGTATAAAATTATTAAAATTGTAAGTCACAAAAAGTTTATTTTAAAATAAAGCATGATACAGAGAACTTGACTCTTAATTTAATAATTAAATATATTTACTCATATTTATTTTGAAAAATGACACATCTTCTCTACATTAGATCAACAGTAAAAGGAAAAATGGTGGATATACTGCAGTGACTAAAACTATCTTGTTCTTGGTTCTTTGTAGGTCCATTACTAATAATTTTACTTTTTGTTTAACCTAATATGTAAAACATTAATGATTATTATTCATCTCATAGATTTTTAAATATAAAAATAAATTAGTAATACTCTTGTCTTTTTCGTTATAAAAACAAATAAATACATTATAAAATACATACAAACATTGACATTTGAAAAATCTAAGAAATCTTTGTAAACACAGTTTTATTTTCATAGAAATCCTGAAACTTCTAACTCTTATCCTTATTAGAGTGCTGAAAGTATCATGCGAGTAGCCAAAAGATCATCTCTGCCATCTCTACCCCATTCTCTGGTTGATTTGGCTAGTATTTTTGATGAAGGACGTTTACATCGGTACTCTTGCTATGGTGAGATCATGTTCAAGGGTTGTTTGTATGATGTGGGTGGCAAAGCAAGCATGATTTTTTCATGCACCCACCTCATTATTGCAATTAGTTTTGGCTAACAATATTGAAGAAGTCCATGTAGATCCCATTTTTAAGGTTGTGCCGTCAAATATGGGAAGTCAGTTGTTAACTGTTCATTGTATGATTGACAATTACGTATGTTTAATTTTAATATTATTGAAATTTTGTACTTTTTAATCAAAATTACCAGGTAACTCAAAAATAAGAAATTATTTAAAATATATATTACAATTATTTTGAACTGCTTTATTACTAATATAATAAAATTGCAAATTAAATGTTCTAAAACTTCATTTTATTAGTTCCTGACTAATTATTTATCAATATAGTTAGTAGCTACATACTACTGTTATCTTTGTGTAAAATTATAAAATATACCATAATATGACAACCATAAAATATTATATTAGCCTTTATATAGGATCCAAGACAGTAAAACTTGAAATATTTTTTGTGTTTAGTCTATACCTATACTTTACTCATTTACTGCCTTATGGAGTGTAAAACAAGAAACACCTACAACTGCCTTTTCAACTTTTTAAAGACTTTTCTGTTGGCCAACCTTAATCCATTCATCATAATAACGGATTATGAAACTGCTCTTAGAGATACTCTCACATTTATATTCCCGACTGCACGAATCACAAGTTATTGGTTTCACCACAACCAAGCAAGTTCATCGATAAAGTTATAATGAAGTAAAATAATATTTACTAAAGACAAAAAAAAACTTACTTAACCTAGTTTACTAATTAAAAAAATAAACCATTTAAAGACAGTTTGGCAAAATATGAGAAAAAGAGGGGGGCTTTTAAGATTAATTAATACAAATAAATTTGCTTCAAAAGCTCTAAGGATGCTATTTGCATTACCATTGCTACCACCTGGTGATATTCAGCCAGCATTTGACATGGTGAAAATGTTTGCTGTGAATCGTGGAATACCGATGGCAAGTTTATTTGATTACTATGAAAAGTAAGAATAAGTATATTTATAATATGTTGAAATCTTAAACTGGATTCTTCATTTGAAAATATTTTATTTTGAAGTTTCTATTGTTATAGTAAACTAAAAAAATAATAAATTACAACTATTTTATTATTATTGATACTTACTAATCAATTAAATACTTATATTTAGCTATTGGCTCAGACAATTGGGATCAAACATTGTTTCAGGCAATGGATTACCTAGGTCCTAGACGAACAAATAATCATCTCGAAAGTTTCCACAATACTTTGCAATTATTCAATTAACAAATTCAATGTAGCTCACCCTAACTTATGGATATTTTTAGGTAAGCATATTTTTTTTAACTTATTCACTAAACACCAACTGCTATTGATAATATTGGATTAATGTTTATAATACAGATCACCTCTCACCTCATTGTACTTTCTTTGAGTTTTTATGATTTAATTTTTATATAGGCTATGAGTATTCGGTGGTGGATCTAAAAAAAATGGCCTGATCGGATATTTAAAATCAGGGCCCGCGTCTCCACTTAATTATTTAATAACCCCCTCCTCCCAAATAAATTGTTGACATAATACTTTCAACTCTAACTTATAAAGAAAATTGCTTCAGTTACTTAAAAACAACATAAATATTGAATACAAATAAATAAAATACAATTAGTTATGCATTCAAATTATAAATTTTACATAAAATTACTACAAAGCCAATTGCCAAACTAAAAACAAAATATACATAGGTCAATATTTGTCGATGAGAAATATCAGTTTTGGTATTTTTAGTTCACTGCTTTAATATCATGATATTTTCTGTATTATATAATAACTTTTAATAATATGGTTTATTGTAGCACAATTATTTTAATACCTATTTATTTATTTATGAAGTCTAATGTTAATCTGATTATTTTCGCCAAGGGGGCCCATATGGCCAGGGCCCTGTCGAACATGTCCAGGTTGCCCGGGTGTTAGATCCGCTACTGTGAGTATGTAAAATATTACAATTTAAAAATTCTGAATAATACATAGCTGTTTTAATCCTATAAATAATTAGAAAAATATTGTTTTATTTTTTTTTAGATATTATGTGTACCTTATTTCATTGGGACACTTAAGAAACTCAAGAAATTGTATCTAAATGACAATTTAATGTTATACTTTCCTTGTTATTTATCTTCTGTAAGCATTAAATATATTTATTTTAAGAATAGTTTATCTTTTGTACCTAAAACCAATCCATACATTCACTTAAATCATTATTTGGTCATGTCTGATACTGTAAAGAAAGGTCTCTGCTATAAAACCATTAAATAATTTGGCATTAAATAATTTATTGGATAATTGCATACCATTCAAGAGACAAAATATACCTCATACACTGTGGATGTACTTTAATTTAGTGGTTCGTTGTAATGTGTGGTTACTACCCGATTTCTCTCTAATAAGTTATACATTTCCCTCACTTGATGCTGATGATGAGGACGATATAGTAATTCAATTAATGTATTGTAGTATTCTAAGTAATTGTAGACAGTTTTAGTATAAGTCATATATATATGAAATATTGGTATAATAATTTATTAATTAAGCGGTCATATAAGTAAATTACATATTCAATTATCACTATCAATCATTGTTTTTTCATGAAACCAATAATTTACTCATTGTACTAAAACTATAAACAAATAAAAAATGAAAAAGTTAACTATTTTGAACAATAATTAATAAATAAATGTTCATTTTTTATTTTTTATTTGTATTAATTGTAACTAACAAAAATTTGATTTGCACACCTTTGTATATTTAATATTAAGTAGATTTTCTGATCATAAATTTATAATAAACACATTGTGATATTAAATTAGCCAATTTGGATTGTATAAAAGTATGATTCTTCTTACAATATATTTTTTAAATTTTTATAAAAAAATATTTTACAAATATTTTTCTTATTATAATTTAAGATGAAAAAAATTGATAATTATATTCTTTAATAGGTAATATTTAAAAAATGTATTGCATAATATTATATAGTCAAATATTTGCCTTAATTTTCATTAAAAATAGAAATATTTGTGCAGATAACCAAACAATAACTGTAAATGTACTATGTATTTTTAATTTAAGTGTCATGTTGCACAAAATATGATAAAATCTAGTTTATTATCTTAAAATGTATATAATTAAGCATAATTTTAATTTGAAAAGTACATAAGGTTCAAAATTAATAAAATATTTTTATAAAATTAGTGAAATGGTATTAATTATAGTTTGACATCTACTATTTTACTGTATAGACTAAACTATGTATAGTGTACAAACATATATCAATTAAATTTACTTTTAAATATATTACTGTTTAATAACATATTAGATTCCTAATTATTAAAAATATTTGTCATAAATGAGGTCATAATATTAAAAACTTACTTTTTGGAGTGTATTGGTTTGGTAGCATAGTTGAATAAAATAAATATAATTTCTTGCACAGATGTACATAAAAGAAGTTAGTATAATTATAAATTTATAAATTGTTTCTTTTTATACATGAGACTAAACGTATGAGAGCTTAGATCTTGGCCAAATCTGTTGACAACTCTTTTAACTTAAACAAAGATATTGGTTTTTGTTTTATAAACAGTTATAAGAAATACATTGGATGAATTAATTAATTATTTGAAATATTCATTACATGCTCATGTCTTTTGAAATACTAAACTATTCATTGTTTAACACATCAGGATATTTTGAAAATTTTAATACCAATTTTAACAAGCCTATGCAAGTTAATAAAACTGAGTTAAATTAAGTTGATAGAAAACATTTTGAAAAGTTTAAAATAAATAGTCAATCTAATTTTTTTTCTGACAATTAAGTTAATTATATGGAAATTTTCAATTAACTTGATAAAAGTTATTTTTTTAAAATACATATTGTTAATAATAAATTGATTAATGGTTTGAAATAATGAAATTCATAAATAATATTAAGCCCAGAAAATTTGACAGAAGGTAGGTATTGTAAAAATTAAATAATTTAGTAGGTAATTGAACCAAAAAAATTTACGTAATTTACTGATATCACATCATAATTACACAAAAAATGTAACACAATATTCAATACCTACTGGCTACTGTAATTTGTAAGTCTTGCGTGTGTAGCGAGAACTGAGAACAAAAAATGACCTCCAACGACTCTTTAGTCTATTGACAATAATAATATATAATATTATTAGCTGTTTATAAATATAAACATTTTAAATAAGTATAAGCGTAACTTGAAATAGAAATAACATATTTGGTTACTTATGTCGAAAATATTTTATACCTAATATATTCTTGAGAATTGTACATTTGTGGTTAATACGTTGTACCTTCCACCATAAGACGCTAGCCCACCTTCAAATTATAATATCAAGCAGCACTTTATTTTACCTCCATAACCGCATCGGTGTAAGAATGGAGGGCGTAGAAAATAAAAATAAAACACCAATTTAACAACCACGATTAACAAATTCAATACTGCCACCACTTTGTTGAATACTTATCACTGAGATAGTAGTCTAATCTTGGTTCATGATAACTTTTATTTCCCACGAAACGCTGTAATACCGATAACTGAAATCGGAAAAAAGATGTTATACGACCAGCTTGGATTTTATATTTTTATTTAAACAATAAACATCGAAATTCGAAGACTTCGTTTTTGATTGATCGCGAACGTGCGTATTGTATTCCTATAATAACGATGTTAATCCGGTGTATGCTTACTATGCAAGATTTAAACGTTCCACAGTCGAACCCGCGGCGGCTCAAATCGTGTGTGATGACTAAAAAAATAAACTCTGCCTATTATCTGTGCGTGAAGAACTCATCGTGTCCGCAGGTTAAAAACTTCAACTTGGCAAATTTGAATAAAATATACCATAAATTCGTTGCATCAGGGAAGATGGGATTGGAGTTTAAAGAGCCCAAACAATTATTGTCGATAGATTCCCAAAACAAGACAGAGATTAACATGTTGTACAGTCACATTAAGGCAATTCATGAAGGGAAAAATGTGAACATCGCTACACGTCTAATGCCCAAGTCGGTACCTTCTAAAAAAGCCGTTTTGAATCATTTTGATATAATGGCTGTCGAGTTTGTATCTGTTGATCGTTTTGATAATCGTCTGTTGAACATGCGATATTTGACCACACTTACGATGGAAAAATGTGACTTGCCAATGATCCCTGTAGAAATTGGTCATTTATCAATTAAATATCTCGACATATCGGGTAGTAAACTTCCTATCAATCAAGATACCTTTTGGAATTGGACGTCCATGACAGTAATATGCGGTTCATTAATAACTTTAAAAATTAATTCGATTGGCATAACAAGATTGCCTTTTGAAATAATGTTCCTAAAAAATCTACAAACTTTATCTGCAACCAAAAATAGACTGGTAATTTAGTAAATTTATTACTACTTATCTCTAATAATTGTCTTTTTTACAATGCACTTTTATAAACTTTTATGATTTTCTTCTGTTATTTCATTCTCCAATGCACTGATTAACTGTGGGTAGTTATATGATTTTTATAATATTTTCAAGTGCATTGTGTTTTGAATGCATATTTTACTGTTGCATCTACCTATTTGATACCCAATAAGTATTATTATTATTTTAGTATACTTGGTGATAATGTTATAGTTTTTAATGTTTATTGTGTATTGTACAT
This sequence comes from Rhopalosiphum padi, assembly GCF_020882245.1. NCBI lineage: Eukaryota > Metazoa > Arthropoda > Insecta > Hemiptera > Aphididae > Rhopalosiphum > Rhopalosiphum padi. Next base: position 46,270,888 of record NC_083599.1, read on the forward strand.
GAAAAGATTATTTAAAAAAAATATTAATTTTGAGAATTTAGGTAAAAATCTAAAAATGCATTATTCTTTATTTTTTATTATTAATCTAGAACTTGGAATTATATGTATTTAAAAATTAATACTATATGATGTAAAGAAAAAGTGATGATATGAATATGCAATTATAATAATTTTATTTATATTTAATGTAAGTGTTCGATGAGACGATGAAAAAATGTTTATTACTTATATCAGGAAAATCAGTTTGAACTTATAAATATAACTAGTTTACAATAATAAATACTCAAATACCTATTTAAAATCAAAATAATTTTTGATTTAAATCATTAATTGCTATATTCTATTAACTCAACTAATAATAACATTATTTTATTAACAATAATAATGATAATATTTACTGTTCATTTTTTTTTAAATTTAAATAAAATGTATTTATTTTTTCATATTTATTAGGTTGTTGTGTTAGTTCACTATTAGTTTTTTTTCTCTAACATGTAGAATTTTCTTTCAACAAAACAAATCTAGTATTGTTAGCATTAATGTTATAGTGAATTGTGAAATATCAAACATTATCTGTGTTTGTATTATGACGTGTTTTGACTTTTCAATTTTTATACAAGTTATAAGTATGTAAAATAATGCAATTTAAATTTATGATATATCTATATCTATAAAAAATTAAAACATTAAAAAAAATCCAAAATAAAAACAAATAATATATTCAACTTTAATTTTAATGGTAGGTTAATTCGATTTAATATTAAAACAACAAGGCAAGATTAGTTCTACTAAATGCACATCTGATACTTATGTTATATATGGGATAGAAAAACAAAACAAATAGACCTCCAATTTAAAAAGTTAATTAGTAAATTTATAGATTTATCTGATGTTAAATACACGAATCTTGCAAATATGAAAAATCAAACTTGGTATTTACAATTAGTATTATATGAACATTTCAAAGCACTTGCAAATGTATATAATTTCAGGCTCTTGATTTATAATTCTAAAAAGATAAAAATGAATTAATCTTTTTGTTATTTATTATTATTATGTAAAAACCATGCTTTATTTTATATACAAAATAAATTTAAATACCTCATTGTTTTAATCTAATGAATAATTAAAAAAAAATTGTTTTTTTTTTCTAGACATATTTGCCTCAATTCATTGGTGAACTTAAGAAACTCAAAGCCTTGTTTGTTAATGACAATAAGTTAGTATACTTACCTCATTGTTTATCTTCTAAATTGTTTAACGAAATGGACATGTCAAATAACTCAATTCGTGGTAAAGTTAAATCAGGTGATGATCACTTATTTAAATATATAACTGCATTAAAAACTGTACAAAAAAACGTTGTTGAAGATTCTATAACATCACTTAGTCATTTGTCATTATACAATTTGATGGATAATTGTGTACCGTTTAAGAGACAAGATATACCTCGTACACTATGGATACACTTTAATGTAATGGGTCGTTGTATTGTATGTAAGAGATGGATACTACCAGATTACTGTAAAATAGGTTTTAAATATTCTACACCTATGGCAATACGTTTAATAAAAGATCAAAACGATATTATTCCATGGCAATTTATTATTTGTAAAATTCAAAATAACTGTAAGAGACTGGCTTAGTATAAGCCATATTTATATATATATGAAAGTATAAGTATAACTATTTATTAAATAAGTGATTAAAAGTAAATTACATATTCGATTATTGCTATTATTCATTGTTTTATCATGAATCCAATAATTAATTATAATAATTTGATTTATGTGGTTTTTTTATTTTAAATTATATATTTTTTTATTAACCATGGTAAATTATCTGATTATATATATTTATACATGTGATATTAAAATAGTCCGCTTTTATTGTATAAAAAGAATGAAGTTTCTTACAAGATATTTTTTAAATTTTTATACAAATATTTTTCTTATTATAATTTAAGATGATAAAAATTGATAATTTTGATAATTATATTCTTTAATAATATTAAAAAAAATTAAAAATGTATAACATAATATTATATAGTTGATATTTGTACTAGTTTTGATCGAGGATAGAAAGATTTTGCGTGTAATCAAATGATAACTGTAAATATACTATGTATTTTTAATTTAAGTATCATATTATACAAAATATGATAAAATCAAGTTTATTATCTTCAAATGTATATAATTAAGCATAATATTTTAATTTAAAAAGTAAATAATGTTCAAAACTAATTAAGTATTTTAATAAATTTAGTGTAATGGTATTACCAATAGTTTGATATCTACTATTTTGTTGTATAGACTATAGACTAAACTGTGTACAATGTACAAATATATGAATTGTATCAACTTTTAAATATATTACTGTTTTATAATATATTAGATTCATAATTATTAAAAATATTTATGTCGTAAATGAGGCCATATTAAAAACATACTTATTGTAGTGTATTGGTGTAGTATTGAAGTGAAATAACATAAAAATAATTTCTTATATGGTTGCACATGGGTGGTATAATTATAAATTTAGAAAACATTTTATCCTTTATATATGAATGCTTAGAGCTACCTAGCCAATAAATCTATTGACAACTTTTTTTAACTTAATTGAAGATGATATTTTCTGTTTTATAAACACTTATTACAAGGAATAGGTTTAATAAAAATAACTAATTATTTAAAATATTTATTACATGTTAATATCTTTTGAAATACTAAACATTATAAATATTATAATCGCATAACGAATTTAAATATGACTTCGGAAATGTATAAATAGGTTTATAGGCAAATTAATATAACTGGCAAAAGATTGATACTTTAATAAAAAAAAAAATAATAAATAAATGTGCGTAGTGCGTTTTTGATATTTTGATAATAATATATATTATGTGCTTATACATTCGGGCGCGCTCCACTCCACAGTCCTTACTAAATTCACATTACTCGACCTGCATGCTGCATACCTATTATAGAAAATTGCATGCCTAATAATATAAATGCCTTAAAAACTGTTGGAACATTTCAAAGCATTTTTAATTTTTGTTAAATTTCAATGTCTAAACTCTATTCTTCTTCATTTTTACTGTCATTCTCATAAACATTGACTTCATATTCAATTGCTGGTAGAAATTGTAGCTCATTATCACTGTCTTTTGCAAATTTTTCTGAGTTTTTTTAAAATAATCTTGCTGGGCAAGTGCCAAGTAGTGGATTCGCACAGTTATTAAATACTAATATGAATGATTAAAGATACAATTTATGAACTATATTATTATTTATTATTAATTAATTAATTAATAAAAACATAACACCAATATTATATAGCCTTATAAATTATAGGTATTATGCATTATTACATTTACTAATAGATAAATAAAAAAAAATTAAAATTATTTAATTAATATTGGTATTTAACCTAAACTTTAAGTACAACTATATCTGATTCATTTCGATCTAGGATCTATCTCAGAAAACTAATTAATAAGTTTTTGTTGTTTCCAGAATTCTTCTCGGCCGTTCAAAAAACTAATGCCATCTTTCGCCTCGGAGAGTATATAGTTATCGTTTTCTTGAATGGCACTCACAATATCTGTACGAAAAAAATACGACTTATTATCAAGCTAAATTTTGCGGAGACAATAATTAAAACTAATACTAAGAGAGTTTTAACTATTTGTACTTATTATTATTATTTGAGTTCATATTATTTTGAAATGTTAACTGTTGCATACGAGAACCTCAAACATTTAAAAAAATACATCAATCAAAAGGTGATCCTAAAAAATTACACAAATTTTTATACGTGTTATAAATATATGATTATTGTTTAAGCGTCCGCCAGTTTCAGTCTAACACTTTTACTTGTAGAAATCAATTATTTTAATTGCTTATTTAATATTTATACAATATAATTATTTATAACACATTTTCTGCTGCGACGTTTTAAAATATTAGAAAAAATGTCTACTGTGTCATCTAGAAATAATTATATTACTTGGATCTATTGTCAAGTGTTCCAGATATTCCTTGTCTACGCACAATTCCCTAAGCAGCATTTTCGATTGGCTTTTGGTAGTAGCAGCCGACGCTGTTGCTTCCTTGCGCCTCGTTGTCGACCCCGTCACAGCCGGTGTCGATCCTCTGCTACCGCCGACGCCAACATCGCCTCCATTGACTGTTCTAGCCACGGTCGCTTGACGCTTGTCTCCCCAACCAATTTGCTGTATCACGATGGCGGTGTCCTTCATTTTTCCTGCGCAGTGATATCTTTTATACTTAGCGCTTATGAAATATACAGAGTGATTCTTTTATCGACCAACACTCTTTATTTTGAAATCTTTTAATAATATATTAATAATGATTTTATTGGATACCTATAATGATATACCTAATGATCTAATTATGATACATTTAAATATAATTACAATTTTTATAAAATATAACATAATCACTATTGAGAATAACTTTTTATTGGTGAAATTGGAGTAGGTATCTATTAATAAAAATAAATTATCATTATAATATTAAAAAAAAAGGTATTTTCTATGCGTATAATGAATATAATATGAAAAAACTGTGAAAAGCAAAGCATAGCATATTATTAATAGTTACATTATTATTTAATAATTTTACTATAATTTATTAGAAAGATTAAATAGATTTGCATCACATACACTAAGTTGATAAATAGACTTTTTGTATTTAATATAATATTTACAATTAATAGTATGTGTAATGTGTTTGGGCTTTATTTAATAACTTCAATCCTATTTACGAAAAAACATAGACTTGATTTTTATGCTTTAGTAGTTAAAATCTGTATTATTTTTCTGTCGTATACTATTTAATAAGACGTTGGTTTAAAACTAATTGATTAAATTTGTATTTGTAAAATAAAAAACATTTCTATAAAATAATTGTTGTACAGAGACACAGAGTTAAAGTCTTTGAATAATTTAGTTGAAAAATACGTATAAGACTTGCTTAATATTATTTTTTGTGCTAGTAGGTACTTGCAGTATATTCAATATTTTTCATTAAAACTAATATTTATATAGTGCCATTTTCGTAATTTTACACTTATGTTACATATTGAGTACCTACCTACCTAATAAGCCCAGTATTATTAAACGTTATTTCGTGGGTTCGTAAACAAAAACATTATTCCATTATTCTGCACCTAATTTTTTTTTTTGATAAATTACGTTTAACGCGTTATTTAGATTTATGTAAAAATTTTGTAAAATAAAAAATGTATATGTAAACGTTAATGATTAATGAGTGGACGGCTCTAAATCCTTCAGGAACGTAGTAAATAATGAAGTTTTGTGCAGTCTTTCGCCCCCTCCATAATTGAGAATTGTACTGGCCCTAGTGGCCTTTGCAGGCTACACTCAAGCCGTAAAATTCAGGCGATGTGGATGACCTTTGGAGTTTTGGACTTACCTATAGCGTTCTCGATGGCTTCTCTAGATTTTTGAACGCCGAGCCTGAATTGTTCGAGTTCCGGTCGAACGTGGAGTCCCCTGTGGTAAAATACGAGACTATGTTCAAAATCGCCAAGATGGTACAGTGCTTCCGCTTTTTGATAAATAGCTGCATAACACAAAAATAAAATAATATTAAATAATATATGTCTATGTCGTGTATGATAGTGTTGATGACAATGTAGTCAATAATAGTAATTCTAGATTAGTAGGAGAGTCTTAATTTATTATTTAGAACAACTTTTCTTAATATTTTTTATCTCAAGAACCTTTTTTATGTCTACTTTTATCATAGAACCCTTAATTTGTTGCTATAGTTTTAATGCAACATTTTATATAGGTTTAAAGATATTTGCAACAAATTTGACAATTATTTAATATAATAATATTTATTTAATTAAAAAATTATTTTCAGAATTAACCAAAATGTCTTAAAATGACAAACAATCAGAACTTTTAAACTTAAATTTTAGTGAGATGATGGAAATTGCTTTTTATTATAACATAATATGTTAGTATATATATGTTACTATGGTAGCATATTATATACTTAAAATTAGGCTTTATAATGATGAAAGTTGAATTCTCATGTCAGGTTTGACAATTAAATCTATTGTTTTTTTTTATCTTTGTGTAATGTCACACATATAACTACCTATATAAGCGGTCGCAAAAGATAAAAATACCAACACGGTAATTATTTTATATTATTTATTTTACGAACATTTTTACTGTAATTGACTACTATTTAAATGTGCATGATTAATACAACTTTTTCCCATTGATATTTTTCCAAGGTTTACAGTTTAAGAAACATTGAAAAGGTAACTAACATTTTTTATTTTCAACATATTTTTAGGGTTCCAAAAAGACAGACGTTGACTAAAAAAGATTTAGAATCATTGTTCTGTATCATGGTGTATTGGTGTTCGTATAATGTATATAATATATATATTAAAAAAAAGTGGGCAAGTGGGTATCGCTCTGCTGTATAGTAGAGATGTAGAGTAGGTCACTGGTTACTATAATGGGTGTGTTAAATTTGAATGCAACGACTGATATCATTGTATACGAAAAACGATTCTGAACGGAGATGATTTGTCTGTTAATGGTAATTAGCACTTTAGCAGGATATATCATATTATTATTACCTATATTTAAATTGTAATATATCGTTATTTTACGCGATTTCGTAAAAAATTAAATTTCTTAAGCTCATAAAATTTTTTCTTTATCGACGCTAGAATTTTTTTTTACAATTACTTAAAGGAAAACTTATGGATAACCTTGTATTAGATTTTTAAACCTTAAGTATAAATCACAACAATTTTATGAATTTTCAACTTCAAAATTCCTTGCAAATTTTCGCGATTTTGATATATTTCGTAAATATTTGAACTTTAAATGCTTATAAACAAAAATTAGGACGAACGATTTTTGATTTTTTTTTCTACGATTAGTTCAACTTATAATAAACCTTGTATGAAATTTTAAAGATTTTTTGGATAGCCAAATTTTTTTTATCAGCATTTTAAGAAAAAAAACTTAAAAAAAATCAAAAATTTCAATTGTCTATAAGTAGCTTAAAATTTTTTTAAATATTTTAAAAATTTAATCGTAAATAGATAACGCTAATATAAAAATTTGGTGAAAATTTCAAGTATTTACAATGATTCGTTTTTGAGTTACAGCAAAATCAAAAAATCGATTTTGTCAAAAAGTGGTTATGCGTAAAAATTCCCGTTTTTTCCGTAATTTTTTCAGGGTTTTTCCCGACGCTTTTGAAAACTATAAGAAATTTTTACTTTTGACCCCCCAAAGTACCAACTAGATGAATTTTCCTTTTCAAAGAAGGGCTGAAGTCAAAAATCGAAGCATTATTACTACTTCAAAAAGTGATGACAGACACAAAAAAAAAAAAACACACATCATTGTAAAATCAATACATTCATCACTCCGTTCAGAATCTAAAATTCTAAATAGTAACTTTGTTAGAGATGCTTATAAAGTTATAAATTAAAATAAACAATTTTTTTTTTATTGATATTGTGGATGTAAGTATAAAACTCATTAAGACAGTAATTTACCAAGATTTAAAGCGTACTATAATTTAAAATACACACTACTTATAAAATACGACTCACGAAGTCATGAATTAAAGATAATATAGATGTTTATTGCCCATAATGTGAAATGTTGTTTCCTGACCAATGACTATTGATTTGACATATATTATATGTATTATACATACTTATCATTGAATAAATTTAATAATCCTGATATAATACAATACATATAAAAATATTATAAAAATTATACATTAATAAAAAGTTATAAAGAATGTATGTATAATGTATTTATTTTTATTTTGAAAAATTATTTTTGAAAAAAATTTGTAATTTTAGTTTGTTTTTTATTTTGTTCTAATATTCTGAAAATATACTGTTCGTAATCGTATTGTATAATAATCAACACGAATATTATTTAATTTTCAATACCAATTAATTTCTAAATTATAACCAAAAAAGTTATTTTCTACTATTTATTTTACGAAATTTGAGTCTTATAACCGAAGTGTTGAGTCTTATAACCGATTTTTTTTTTTAATGTATTTTAATACGTCCGGACCGTACCAGACAATTTTGAGTCTAATAAGCCACTGAACCTTATATCTGTGAGTCTTATAAGCGGCGTCTACTGTATTAGTTAACTAACTATTATTATTACTATAGAGTATAGTTGATTGATCTGTACCTAATTTATAATATTTTGAATTTTCACCTTTGTTTACCTTTAAAATTAAATTAAAATTTATCTATACAAGATACAAAGTACAATTATTGGTAATTATTGCTGCATTTTTTCTTAAAACATCATTCAGTCATTATGGATAAAATATGTTTTTATATTATATTAATTTAATCTTAATGGCTTATGGCTTAAACGTTAAACCGAGTATATGGACGTGTAGTACTGCAGTGGTGCACCGAATAATTGGAAACACTGCGTCAAAAGTACCAGCTTTTTTTAAAATTTTAAAAAACCCCTTTACTGCACAATTATATTCACATAAGATATATTTAAACATTTTAGATTAGATATTGTAAAATATTATTTAGGTATACCCTGTATAATTTTTTTCACCTTGTACCTATACAGTATAAGTTGTAATTTTCTTACGATACCTTTCAGATATGTGCTGTCTTCGTTCAACGCCACTTCGGCGTCTTTTAATGCCAAACGTGGTTGACCGAGAAGCAAATAACATTTGCTTCTAGAAACCAAAGCCGTTTTGTCATTGGGGCTCAATTCCAATGCCTTCAAACAAAAATAATAAATCAAAAATTATCGCGTGCCACAGTTGTAGGTACATACAACATTATAAAGGTATATGTACAAGAAACTCTACTTATATTCACCACATTGCACTATGTACGTTTTCAATAAACAACCATTGATCACGATGAACTATAAAATGCACATTGTTATTTATTGTTCTGTATTATTATCTATCTTTTAAAAAAAATATGTATGCTGTACTTTTATAACTAATATGTTTTATTTATAATTATTAAATTTAAAAAAAATATGCATTTTATTAACATCTATGACAATAAATCAGTCATAATATTAATAACTGTGATACAATTATAATTATTATTTAAAACCGTTAAAATTGTAAGTAAAATTAAATAGTGCAAATATTATATTAATGCACCAAGTAAATATTTCAAAAGATTTAATTTAATATGATTTACTTTAACGTTGCTCATCGAGTGCGTTGACCTCGATATGCATATAGAGAAAATTCTGAGAAATGTACAGGCCGTTAAGATTTTTATTTATTTCACCGTACTCATTGTAACTAATAAGTTACACGCATACTTACAACCTTGTAATCTGACTATTGCTAAAAAAGTGCATAGTTTGTGCGTGTGCAAGACAAGCAGCTTACCAAAATAAAATGAAGATTTGAAATTTGATAAACTTAAACTAAGAAACAAGTTTAAAAAGTAGGAAGATAATTAAAAAAAATTATAATTATAAATTGTCTGTTTACACTTCACTTAAAACGATCAGTGCAAACATTGATGATGTTATACGTGTGAAAATTGCCGTCATTAAGTGTTTAACACGAATAACTCAAAACATTCTGACAACCTTAACACGAACTTGTAAAGGTGTTTATTAAAACTTGAGATTTATCCAATATTGAATTTCGTGAAGCCAACTAAGCCAAATGAATAGTACACGCGTGTGGCGTGTTTATATATTATATTCGCGTACCAAACACAAAGTTCTTAGTACTATGAATAGTCGTGTAATATTTCAGATTTTCAGCATATAAAACTTGTTGCATACGAGTACCTACATGACATACATATTAGTATTTAGTACAGATGTCGAAAAATCGACAGTGGTTATTATATAAGTTTAACACAATTATTTTGTTCAAAGTCAACACTTATCAGTTATCATTAGGTATTCCAAAATATATTGCTGTACGTCTACAAACTATAATAAAATACCTAAATATAATATTGATACTTATAGCATATCTAAATTTTATATTATTAGTTTCAATTTATTTATTTATATATTTTATATACTGCAGTTAATAGTGTGTCAGTTAATAAAATATAAAAACACGTATTTAAAAATAAAATATTTTTAAGAATTCGAACTGTTAAAAAAACAAATAAATTTAATAACTAATAGGTAGATAATACAATTAAATAATATATATTATTGTTATTTATATTCCTCGATTAAATATTTGTATTATTTTATATTATCTAATGATTATAAATAGTCTTATTTTAGAAGTTGAAATAAATAGTAAAATAGTAATTAAATGTAATGAATACACGTGACTTGTAAATTGTAAAGTATTGATTTTAGGTATACGTATTTTTTTCCTACTTTGACATAATTTTAGGAGCAGTAAAAATATTTCAATCTTTAACTTCAAGAGTGGTTCTTTTTTATTTTTTTTTTTTATAGAAAATCGAACCTAGTTAGTACTTTGGAGTTCGGAGGATCAAAATAACAATTTCTCAATACTAAAAATGGTAATTCTCACGCAAATCCAGATTTAGACAATAATTTTTTTTGTTTTTTTTTTGTTATATTTTGGAAATGAAAAACTTTCACCAAATATTCATACTTGAAGTTTCTAGTTATGAAATAATAAAATTAAAAATATTAAGTAGGTATAATGTATATATTATATATTTATAATATATTTATATACCTAATTAATTTTACTATTATAGTAGCAAAATTACTGTATTATTAATATTTATAATTATTATAATAGTAAATACTAAATTATATTTATATTATATATCTATTATTGTTATTAACGTTTGATTTAATTATTTAATATATTTACCGTAGAATGGTGTGAATAGATTCGTGAAATAAACAGAAGGTAAAAGCATAAAATTAGCCTAAATGTATTGTATTGTATCTAGAAATTCGGTGGCCTAAACAAATGTTAAATTATCTCGCACCAAAAAAATGCACCATATAATAGTCATATTATAATTAATATTTAATATTCAAAATATTTTGAATATTTTGCGAAATTTATAATTTACAATTTTTGACATTTTTTGACATTTTATTAAATTAGGCCAACTTATCGTATTACTAATTACTAATAGTAATAAAAATAAATATATTATAAAGTACTTTTAATAGAAATAAAGGTCAAAACATCCCAGTGTGTTTTTTCACACACATTTTTTGACAGACGAATTTCTAGTATAAGTATAAAATATATAATTATTAAATATTCAACGTTTCAAGTACCCGCGAATAATATTTTTAAATTACAACAAAATAACTAAATTGTTATTATTTGCATAAATATTTAATTTCATCCAAATGTTAGCTTAAAATGTTTATAAAAAAAATTGCATCTATAAATTGATTAGATTATTTGGTTACAGTGTAATTACTCAAAGATTACCTACATTTTTAAATAAGTTGTATATTTTTGTGAATTTTAAATTTAAATACTTAAGAAAAACCATCTTTCCTATAACATATATTTAATATTTTGAAATATCAATAATGAAATTTTCAAATATTTAGATTATTTAATATTTTTAAGCTATTTTTAATTATTTATAGTTAGGTACTACTATATCTATTCTCACCGTTCTACTATATCTACAACAATAAAACATAGAGTTTTCAGTTTTTCTCTTTTTTTAATTTAATTAATTTTTCACAATTACTTATCACATATTTTTTTTATGTATAATTTATATTTTAAAGTGGTAACCTAATCGTTACGTATAGATTCAAGAATGTAATAATACTAATAATATTACATTAAATGGTGTGCATTTTAACTTCTATATTATGGTCAGATTTGGATTTACATTGAAAAACATATTCATGAAAGCTGGGGAAGTTGCTCATAACTACTGTTAAGTATATTTCGAGTGTACCTCGTCATCGAGTAGCGAGTAAGATCACAGTAATAGACGTGCTAAATAAAGATTCAATAATAATAAAACGTGGAATACGACAAATAATTTATAACAGATATAGTGTTTTAGCCTCTATTTCTAAGGGTATTTTATAGTTTATTTATTTATATAATTATTCTGCTACGATAGCCTAATTCTATAAGTAATAAAACAAACTAAAAATTGTCTAGAAAATGCTAGTATCAAAATTTGATGAAAATATCAAGACTCCGGGCTAACGGGCTATTTATTATTATGAATTACGAGTAAAAACTAGTGTACATTTTAGTATAAACTCACCGGCAATGTGCCAAAGCTAGCACAAAGCCTAGATAATCATATTATCCAGGCTCTCTGACCAAAGATCTCTCAAACCCGACCCGACCCGACCCGCATCCCTGCCCTAACCTTATCGATGAACTCGAGCGACACGTTCACATCGTTGATACAGTGCCGGGCCAGCGCCAACAGGGTGGGCGACTCAGCCGTGGACGGTATGTGCAGCGTTCGGTTCCGATCCTGCCGCCGTTTCATGCGCAACGACGCTTTGATGTCGCGCGTGCCCAGGTTTACGGCGGCCGCCCGGTCCTTGTCCGTGTACACCTCTTCGAGCAGCCTGGATCGGGAGTCGCGCTTGTGCCGCTTGGCCCAGCCGCCACCAAAGCCACCACCACCGACACCACCTCCAGTGCCGGTGCCCGATTTGCGCGTCTTGAACTCTTCCGTTAGCTCGTCAAACGTCGTGGTCGCGCCACCACCGCCACCCCCGAAAGAACCACCACCACCGCCGCCGCCGCCGCCACCACCGCCGGCACCTCCCTTACGTCTCCCGTGACGCCGGCCCGCTGTCGCCCTGCAGCCCTTCCGGCCGACTCGTCCGGCGCCCGACCCCCCGTGGCCGTCGCCCGCGCCCGCACCGATGACGCCTACCGCGTAGCCCGTCGTCCCGGCCAGATCGTCCGAATCCGATTCGCCTCGGCCGAAGCCGACTCCGACTCCGCCGACGCATGCGCCATTCGCCTCGCTACCTCCACCGCCGCAGTCGTCCGACTCGTCTGACTTGCCCACCCGAACGTAGCTCTGCATCATCTCCGAGTCGCGGGTCATCTGCAGTATGTCCTTGGCGTGATCGGACACCGGTTGTATGTCGCCCGACGTGTCGCCCAGCCCAGCCATGATGATGGCGGCGTGACAGTTACACCCGCGCGACGAACGTCACACGCGTTTATTCCGGCCGACGCGTACGATGGCAGACCACTCGTGTAGTGTAGGAAGGATAGTAGCCCGAGGCCGATTAACGGTACACGCGCGAGTATGTTATACTGGCGGTGGTGATTGGAAAAGGCGAAGAAAAAAATGTCGATTCAACACCTCCGTGTTGTCGCTATAGTAACCACGCCTAGCCGCACCTTAAACGCTTAGTACGGTTCGTTACTGAACGTGTGTGTGTGTGTGTGTGACCTATGCGAGTGTAAGTGTGCGCGTGTGGTGTTTGCGGTGACGGGTAGCGTGCGACGGTGTTAAATTGCTACGGAATCGGTAAAAATCGAATATTTTCCGTATCTACACGATTAGGTATAATATTATTAAAGTAGGTATAATGTAATATTGTCATGACACAGTGGTACGCGATTAAAGGTGAAGAATTATAATGTACAAATATCTCGACGACGACCTTGCCACCACTGCGGTAGTCACACGCATCACATATAAATATCATGACAAGTGTTATGTATAAAGATTTAGGCCCTAGTTGACTATTTATTAATTAGACATTGAATAGTACGTTTTCATTTGGTCGAAATATTTTTACGAGCATATATTAGTATATATATATATGTGTATATATTTAGCATATTATATTGCTTATTATTTGAACGTTATACACTTAGATGTTTACGTATGTATATTGTATATACAGTAGAATCTGGATTATCCGAATTAATTGGGACCGCACCTAGATCGGATATGCAAAAGTTCAGCTATTGGAAATTAAAAAAAAATTTTTTTAAAACAGTTAAATATTTTATATTTTGTTAATTTATATTTATTATTATTATTAATATTTTATTTATTATATAATTACATTATTAGAAATAAATTAGTGACATTACATACATAGGATATAGGAACATATTATAATGTTTATTATATTTTTTTTAAATTTACCCGGTGATGAATCCAAAACCCACTAAAAATGTTCACCGGCTTCAAACTCAAAACCCGTAACCCAAAATATCTTAACCCGTTTTGATTCCCTGCGTTCGGATACGTTAATTGCAGTTCGTATAATAGAGAGTTCGTATAACGGAATAGTTCGGATAATCGAGGTTCTACTGTAGTCAGTTTAGTTCGATCGTTCATTGTACTAAGTCGTGTTTTGTTAATTATTTGTTCAAGTACGACATCATGTTCGAAATGTAAGGTGGCAGTTTCGAGAAATAAGGACAGTATTTAATATATTACATATAATCATGTATTATATATGAAATGCTCTAACATGAACGCGGATTCCTTAAACGCCTTAGACTTTAAGAAATCAAAAGGGGTGGACTTTGACTGTGAAAACTGCAAAAAAAAGCTTAAATAAACAGAGGAGAAAGTACACCTATCAAAAATATATCTAAACCAATAGGTATCAGTAGCACAAAATATTTATACGAACAGTGATTTAGACACCAGAGCTATAACATCTAGATTAGATGAACTCATTAAAAACCAGACAACTACTAATAAAACTCTCTTAACCTTAAGTAACCGGATATTAGAACTCGAAAAAACTTTAAAAGAAAAAGACGGTATAATACAAAATCTAGAAATAAAAATCAGCATATTAGAACAAAATGAAAGAGCGTGTCTAGTGGAAATAAGTGGTGTAAAAAAAGGAACATAATGAAAATGTTGAAACAACAGTTAATGACACTGCTGAAATTTGAAATTATATATGTCAATATTAATCTTTTTGATATTAAAAATGCATACCGAAAATTATAAAATCGTAACTTGGAAGCACCTCAAATAGTCGTAGAATTTTCTTAAAAAAAAAAAAAACGAGAGGAATCCAAAGAATCAAGAATATACATTAATAAAAGGTTAACAGCTTACAACAGGAAGCTGCATGCTCTGAGAGATATTAGATCAAAATCAAAAGAACTTGGATACCGAAATATCTGGACAAGGAATGGTAGAATCTTTTGCAAAAAAGACTAAAAAACACAAATAAAAAGAATCGATAATCTATGTTTTTTATAATGTATCTATACTTCTTTAATTCGTTATCGCTTTATCCAACCATTGTTTTAATCTGTATAATCTGTAATATATTAGGTAATAAGATAAATTTATTTAATTTTGGGTTTAATTTGACATTAACTTTAACAATATTTTTAGTTTATTTAAAAACTTTAAATAAAACATACAATAATATAACATGAAGTAGGTTATGTATATACATAAGCACAAACAACTGAAATTATTAATTCTTTTTGATTATTTTCACACTACTAAACTATACTATATATACATAAAAAAAAAATAAGACGCAATTATTAATATTGACTATACTAGTATTGACCTACTCTTATTCACTATTTAATCTCGTATTCAATAAAATGCATTAATCAATCAATTTTCATTACACTACTATAAAAAATTGGGCGTTATTTTGATAAATGTAAAAATTATAGTACAAAGGAAAGTCAATTTAAAATTGATAATACGTTTTTCTTAAATTTATAATGGCTAATAATATACTTAGTTATAATTTTGCCAACAATTATAAACAAATAATTACTTATAATGGTACATGGGAATTGGGAAGACATGAATGTGATATTAAATAGGGATCAATCGTTAAATATTATATATCTTAGACTATAAGAAGTCTCAATATAAATTTTGACAAATTTTGCATAATGTTAGATATCTAATCAAAAAATTATTTTTGATGTAATTATTTTAACAGAGGCTTGGCTAGGTTTACCTAATCTAAATTACAATCAATTTCAAATTCTAAACTATATTATGTTCAAGACTACAAAATATATAAATCAAAATGATGGAATAATTGCTTTTATAAATAATTCAATCATAAATACACAGCAGGAACAATCCACTAAATCCAAAAATTATAAAACAAATTGATCATTTTAAATTATCATGCTTATTAAAGAAATACGATTGGTCACCAGTAATGAATAACTCGAATGTAAATTCTGCAGCAAACAACTTTATTGAACTTTAAAAAAAAAAAGAAGAAAATAATTGTTCTTAATAAACCCTGGGTAACAACTGCAATTATTATATCGATTTGTCGTAGGTATAAACTACACCAGAGTATAAGACTTTAAAAAAACATCCATTAAATGATAAACTTAAACAGCACTATTTAAAATATAGGAATACATTAACATGATACAAGAAGCTAAAGCTAAATATTATAAAGCTGAACTAGAAAAATAGTATATATTTCATGATGATATTTTTTTGGATATACCTATTAAAATTATTTATTTTTCTATTAGTTGTAATAATTGAAAAGACTCTAAATTAACGGGGACGATTATATGTCTTTAAATCAATTACTTATTATATTATAATTTAGTAATATTACCTCTCCGACCCTTGTAGCGACTTGCCTGTTGAATCCGTGGTTTGCGTCTAAGATATAATATGAAGTGACCGATTTATATTTTAAAATAATAAGACTTTTTTCTTTGATTCACTGCTGTTAATTTTATTTAACTTTTTTAACACACATTAATATGCATATTTTAATTTATTATAAACATTTATAACTAACTTACTACGTCTTATTGCATAGATGATCTGTGTATAGTCTTTTACACTCGCCTTTGACCGTACAAAAAGACAATAATAACGCGTCTGGGGCCTTGACTCTGAAGTTGTATGTGTGTGTGTGTGTGTGTGTGTAATATCTTATCGATATATTTTGTCCTATTTAATATTTGTAACTTATTCTTATCCTTAATTACTAACAATTATCAAAATTATTTTATTATACATTTTAAATTTAAAAAAGATATGATGGCTTAGGCGCACATCATTATATCCACCATAGCTTTTTTGTGATGCGTCCTTGCATCAAAAGTTGAGGCAGGTTGATTTCATTTTTTCAAAACACATTGTATTTATTATATATTAATATATTATTAATACAGTGAAACATATAACAAACTTCCATTTTACGAAATTTTCTGTTTAATGAAATATTTTTAAGAAGTATGACCTTCATTATTGATTAATACGTAATTCTATCTAACGAATTCCTCCGTATTATGATTTTTTTTTTTTGTTGCTTATTCGACTTCGTTATATGGAAGTTTCACTGTATTTAATAATTATTATAATCATAGGCATGTGTTGACCTGAATTTCGGGGGGTGCCTACAATTTTTTCGGGCCCTCTCAAAACATGTACCTACATATTTAATAAGTTATAATGCAAGAATAAACATATTACTTACATTATATCACATATTAACCAATGAAGATATTTCTAGTAGGTACCAATAATAGTTATATAATATTTCATTAGATATAGTTGAATCTATAATCTAGTTTTAAGATAATTGCAATATTTATTTATTACTTTTACTTTTGTAGTCAATAACATCTAGCTGTTATAATCATAAGTTTTACCGCACAAATTTAAATTATTTTATGATGTATTATTTTTTTTATCTCAAAATATAAAATTTTTTTTTACCACTTATTTTAGAAAAAATAACATTTTTATTCTAGTAACATTCTAGTTAAAATACGGAGTACGGACCTCATATATATGATATAAGACTTAAATTTTGAGACAAAATTACATGTCAGGGGGGGAGTGCCTAGGCAGTAGGCACACGTGCGCATCGCCTATGATTATAATAATATATATTTATATTTATTGTATATATAAAATATAATACATAATAATAATAATATACATAAGTTTTAAATTATAATAAAATAATAAATATCATTAAGTATTCATTGTTTAAATCAGCGTTTCTCAACCGATGTGTCGCGGGGTAAGTCCAAACATGTTGCGATAAGTACTAATATAATATTACATACTGTACGAACCTTGTTGGCACTATATTTACAAAAATTAATAGGTATTATTTTTATTTATTTTTTTATTGTGTGCCACAAAGTATGAACATTTTTAATAGCGTGTCGCCATAATACAAAGGTTGAGAAACACTGGTTTAAATATTCAAATTTGAAATTAAAATGCAAATAAAAAAAAATTGTACTTATGTATTTTTATGTAGATATAAGAACAACTTAAATGGGATTTTTGTATTAAATTTTCAAAAATGTTGTCATGATGAATAATTTTTAAACATATTTATATAGAAAAAACTAATAAGAATTGAAAATTTCAAATGTATATATAAATAGCTCAAAAAGTGTCAACATGTTAAAAAATTATACTGCATATTGTGTAGAAAATGCTAATGTAAACATTTGATGAAAATTCCGTTATCTACGGTTATTAGTTTTTTAAAGTACAACAGAATATCAAAAAAATGTTTGAGGAGATAAGTTAATATAAAGGTAAATAATATCCAATGTTGGAACAAATTTTAACTACAAATATATGTAAGAAAATTGCAGTCATAAAAAATTACTTTCCAGTAATTTTTTTTTTATTGGTGAAAAACCCAAAGAAGAATCTTATACAGTATACCTATTAAATTTTGTTATCATAATTGTTTGCAAAAAAACATAAAATACTGTGTAAAGTTATGATAGTTATCTATGTAATGCTTTATTGAATAATGCGCCATAAAAAATGAATAAACGTAATTAATGAGCATAATTTGAAACAGCTAGAACGAAATTTTTAGGGTAACATTAATCCTTTCAAAGTTTCAAACACACCATTGACAAATGGTATTTTTACGGGAACAGAAGACAATATGTAAAAAAAAAACACATTGATTATTTATAAATATGTGAACTAATCACGATAAGTTTTCAGTGTTTTCACTAGAAAATCTGATCATAAATTAACCGGACAAATGCATACTGAAAATTTAATTTATTTTATAATACAGCGAAACTTCCATTATAACAAAGTCCAATCGGCAATCAGCAAGGAAATAAATTCGTAATACAGAGGAATTCGTTAAATAGAATTACGTATTACGTTTTTTTTATGAAGGTCATAGTTCTTAAAAATATTTCGTTAAACAGAAAATTTCGTATAATGGAAGTTCGTTATATGGAAGTTTCACTTTATATGTACCTATGTAAGATATATGTTATAGGTATTACATCGTGATTTGAGAGAAACGAGAAATTATATTAGTCATATCTACGAACTACATTGCTAATTAAATGTATTTTAATAATTATTAAATATTGTATTTATATACCTATAGTATAAACTATAAAGTGTAGCTATCTATTTTTAACTATTTTGAACATTATTTTAGGATTAAAACTAAAACCTTGAATAGAAGTAGTGAAGTACTATGAAAAAACGTTTATAGTGCCTTGTATAGTAAGACCTCTTTTTATTCTAATTAAAAATGTTTAATTAAAATGTATTTTTAAACTCAAAGTTGTTATGTCATAATCCATAACTGTATAAATTCAAAATATTTTGAATTTTAGGCTTACGCAGTTTTTGATATGACAGGTGTTTTAACTTTTAAATTGTCTATAGTTTACTGTTGCTGAGTGCAGCCCATGTTTTGCGTTGTTGCATGATATAAAAACGTTTTTAAAACGTATCCATTAAATTAAAAAGTATTTAAAATATCACTTTTAAATACTTTTATAAAATACTAAACAAATGTCTAGTTAAATTAACTTAAATGTATACTGTATTAAATAGGTCTGATGACTGATAATCAATGGGTCACTACGACTGAAATGAACGTATAGGTAAGAAGTGAAAAAAACAGTAAAATGACTAGGACGGGACTAGGACGGTGAGCCGACAGCTGTTGAGCCGACGTTGGGTATTATTATTAGTCTAGGGCCCGGATTTATATGCTCTAAAAACCTCAGAAATATGCACTATAAAATATACATTTATGATCTTATTTTTTAAAAATATACCCTATAAAATAAAAAATATGCGAAAACATCGATTAAAAATGTCTTTTATATTCGGCAACAAATTTCTTTAGCCTACGTAGTTGCACTGATTTTCGGCATTTTAAATATAAATAAATAAAATCGAATGAAAGTTACGCACTCGGATTACGTCAAAAACGAAGAAATAAACACGACTAATGTATGATTCACTAAAACCTACTCAATAAGACAATAACAGATTACTACTTGTACAGATAGGTCTCAGATAAAATAAAAAAACGACTTCGTCAAATTACATGAATTATATGTATATATAAATAACTATAAATACGTTGTTTTAATTAAAATAAGCAAAATATTACATAATATATTATATCCATTTAAAAACCGTATAGGTATATGCAATAAAAAATCGTAAAATACTGAAATATGCACTAAATGTCAACAAATGACAGAATATGCAAAAATATGCAAAAATAAAATTTTATATTTCGGATCTATTGACTAAAAATCAAACTTGTAGCTTACCTAGCTATTTTTTGGACTGTTTAGAAAGAACATGCAACTGCATATAAATCCGGGCCCTAAATTTATTACAATAAAGATAATATATTGTGTGCCTATATCGGCTATATCCACAATTTCCAAATAATAATAAGTTCGATATTTATCAAAGAAATTATTTGAGATAAGATATAGAACCAGTATTATACATTTGTGTTATGTCCTATTGCTCTAATGTTATTTTGAATCAGTAATGTTTGTGCTATCGTCGTATTTTATTTTATAACAATGGAGTGTTTTTTGTTGAACAACAAACTTTTTATAAATGGCTATGTTATGGTCAAAAATAAGAAAGTTTAAATAATATTATTGATAATAAATCTTAGATCATCATAGATTTTCTAAAAAGTATAGCTTATAATATAAAGCTAAAAGCTATAAATTAAATTTTTATTTTTTTAAATTTTTAATTATTAAAACGAATATTTTTAGACGATTATATTAATAATGTATGAAATATGAATAATAAATTATAATTTAGTAATACATTTTTTATTTTTAAACATTTAAATTAGAATTTTAGATACCCTGTCGGCTTGATATCCTATCAGCTTACTAGTTGTCGGCTCAACGTCGTGATCCCAATGATTAATACAATGTTAATGATTATAATGACATTTCTTAATAAATTCTAACTTGAAAATGTTTTATAATAAAATATATTTTTTTCTTTTAAATTTCTTAAATTCTCCCTTTACATTAATTATTTATTTTTTTTTTTTTACTTATTTTAACATGATCTAAGATTAAAATAACTTTTTCTAGCGCAATAGTTCATATATACACAGAAAAGCAAAAAATAAAACATTTTATGACGTACCTATTAATGAAAAAGCAAAAAAAATTTTCAGTGCGAATTTTTAATAATTTAGGTTATTCTAAGGCTAGGCGGTCTTTAATAAACCTGATTTTTAAATAATAACAACAAAAATATTTACCGCCGTATATTGATGAATAGCTTTTTCGTAGTTTTCCATTTTACAGTATACTAACGCCTCGTCTTGTAAAAGTATTCGTAGACTGTCGTCCGCGTTATCTAAATTCCCTTTCTTTTTTTTGTGCTTTGACTTATTTTTTTTCTTGCTGGTCATCCTACAAAATATAAATTCAACATATTACGTAAATCAATAATATACATTTATGATTAATTATATAGCAACATATTTTGTATATAGTGCTACAATACGAGCGATATATTAATTAGACCCATTAGCAGTTGGTATATAGACATAGACACATATACATAGTATGATAGACTAATTAAATTAGAAAAAAAAATCGATCAACTCCCTTCTTTGATACAGTACTATACAGTTAGTGAGTTAATCTATCATACATTCATGTATAACCAAAAAGTATACAAATAATATAGATAAATGATATTTATATGATAATATGATATTTAAAATAAAAGATTATAATATAAAAAACTGGAAGTTTTCTCTGTTATATATAGTATAGAAGCATAGAGCTATAGGATGTGTAGAGTGTAACTTGTCTGCTCATCAATGAGTAGTTCACTGGATGAGTTCAATTTGAACTCAATGATAAATCATTGTACTAGCATACAAAAGATGATTCCATATGTAAACAATATTTTCGTCTATATTTCTAAAAATTTCTGATTAAGTAGATATTTATATTTCTAATAGTAAATATTTTCCAATAAAAGTAGAATATGTATATAATCCAAGTTGTACATAATTATAACAAATATAAAGTTTTAAGTATATAGCATAAAAATTGAAATTAAATTATTTAGAATTTTTCAATGTTTAATTTAAATAATAATGGAATGTTTCAAATTCCTTTATTTTTGGAATAATAATTAATAAAAAAAATCTCATTCAAGGATAAGCTATAGTACGTTTAAATCATTGATGTTTAATTTGGATATGAACAACATATAAAGAAACTTTAAAATAAAATTTCAAGCTTAGTTCAAGATGAACCAAAATATTTTAAAAGTTATTCTGTGTCTAGCAAATGCTAATATATAAGTGAAACATAAATATTACAACAAATTTTTAAATACAATTCACTATTCAATTTCAATAATAATAATAATTATTATTATTCACGGTCAAATTAATTACTTGTGGGGAAACTATGAATATATGTTTATTAGTTATTTGTAATAATAGGTGAAGCGTCTATAATATTATTTTTTTTTAGTGTAATAAATTTATCATAGCATTAAAATGTATAATAACAATAATAATTATTATTTGTTAAAGTTTTTACTTGGTGTTCGAAATCCTATCTCGATATGTATCCCGTTTACAAGTTTTTTATTGTTTTGTTTAGTATCGATGTAAATATTTGGCTAATGTCTTTTAAGGTTTGTAATTGTTTTATTTTGTTTCAAAGTTTATAAACTGGTGTTGTACAAGAAAAATAATAGGTTAAGGTCTTAGCTCTTGAGAAATAATAACTTATTATATCTATATAGTAAGCGCAGTCGAGTCGCGCCAACTCGAAAACTTATTTTTTATTACAATGTTACAGTTACGATTCCAAAGATAAAATCACAATAAATAGACGAGTCCAACAAGTATTTTTGCTGAATATTTTGGTTTATTGTATATTTATGTTGCATTAACGTTTAAAAAATGTTATGTGACTGTGGACTGATAATTATTGGGTATTGCACGAGTAAATTATTTACAAATATATAGGTATAACATATATAGGTGTGTTGTGTTCGAGTATTACTATTGATTTTATAATTTATTATATTATACAAAATTAAAGATAAAATTATTATTTATTTATTCCTCATAACTCACGAGTCGTAATTTTTTTTTAAATATTAATAATATATAGGTATAATATGTTGAAGCATTATACCTATTATACCTATTTATTGTTTAAACATTAAGAATTAGGTTCCTACTCGTCAAACAGTTTAACGGTTAAATATTAATATAGTATATGATAGTTAATTATTTTTTTAAAAATATAGTTATAGTACCTATATTCCAATGAACCTATTTAATAAATCTTTCTAAAATTTAAATCACTAAATTAACTTTTTATTTATTTATTAAATTTAACTTAGTTTATATCAAACCCCCCTTTAAAAAAAAAAGAAAAATTTTGATTTGACTATAGTAAAAACTTAGAATAAATTGAGGAATTTAAATACACATAACACATACATATACATATATATACATATATAAGTTTATAATTACAGTGAAACTTCCATGTAACGAACTCCCATTTTACGCAATTTTCTGTTTAACGAAATATTTTTAAGAACCATGACCTTCATTGTTAATAAATACGTAATTCTATTTAACGAATTCCACCATATTATCACATATTCCTTTATATTTTTGTTGCTTATTTGACTTCGTTGTATGGAAGTTTCACTGTAAAATGTATTAATGTATATTGTACATTGTATAGGCAGTGTTTAAGTGAATGTGTAGGTATATCACATAAAAGTATTATGCTGGATGTCCATATCATTTAAACCGATATATATATATATATATAGATATACTATTTAGTATCTATTAACCTATATTAAACACACATCTCAGAAAGTACTTTATCAGTAGAGTAATAAAACTTCATTAATTGTTAAAATAAGTATAATATATCTGCTGGTAATAAAATTAAAAAAAAAAAAAAAAAATCACATGTATGGTGAAAATTACATTAAAAATTAAAAAAGTTTATAATTTACACATTATTTGGGTATTGGGTATGTGTCATACATGCTTTTTTCCACCAAAAATTAGGTAATGAAATTGAGAAGTTTACGTCAATCACACGCATGTATTATTAGATGTCTGAAATTTTAAACTTAATTGTTTAATGTTTAATATACACTCCGAAACCGAAATTGATAAAATGCAGGTAATAGGATTTTTTTTCAATTAATGAAAAATTCAAAATGTTTTAGCCTCAGTGGTTATTATAAAGTGCTATTAATTATAACCCATCATCCTTGAGTTATATATGTAATGAGTTTAGCGTGATTCCATTTGTTTTGTTTTTACTTGGTATGAAGTTGAAAACTTTTACGTGCAACGAAGTACATGGGTACGAACTGTTGTTGGTACACAAATAATAATTATTATACATATATTTATATCAATTATTATATTATGAAATTTAATGCTTATGGTATAACGGGCAGTAGCTACATTATTTAAAGATTTTCTTTGTGAATTATTATTCATTACATTCCTAGTTGATTAAAACAAATAACAGTGAATGCATAAATATGCATAGATAAGTAGATAAGTAGATATGTACGTAATTATTTGTTTCATTTGGTATAGGTACTCTTAAATAAAATTAATTATAAATGATTTATCGAGAGTACGTCTTACTAAATGGTAATAAAACTAAAAGCATTCAATTGAATTAACTACCAAGAAATATGCTTAATGTGTGTTTGTTTTATCTAAAAAAAAAAAAAATCCCTTCCTGAAACTCAATAATAATAATGATTCCATGTGCATCGTATAATAACTAACCAACACGCCAATCGTTATTTTAACCGTAAAAATGTAAAATTAGTTTTTAGAGTGAAAGAATAATACTGAGTCCTACGGCTTACAGTCACATTATAAAAATTGTTAAGAATTTAAAATTTATTTGACACTAAACATAATAGAAAAACACAGTGAACATTTTATTCCCTGATGTATATATTATAATACGATTCCGAGTGTACCTCCTATTGTCATTGATTAGGTAATTGTAATGAATGTGTTTAATTTTAATTCAATAAAACATAATTCCACATGACTAATAATTTTGAGCTGAGCATATATGTCAATTTATATTTTCTATATAGATTATAGGTGTATTACTAAACAAATTTATTATTTATTATTTAATTATAATTAAAATTATATTTACATTACTACAATAGAAAAATTAATTTTTGCAAAAAAATCTTATCTATTATACTAAGGATTGTTATTTATTTATATTTTCTAAGGATAATAAGTTTGTTATATTATATTCAATATAATTAACTATAATATTAACAAAAAACATTTGATGTAACGTATAATTTAAGTACCGTAGAATAGTTTTAATAGGACGGATATATAAACAGTTTAAAAATAATTTTGAACATTTAATTGTGTATAGAAAATTAGAAAATGATAATTTAAGTCATAGTTGAATATATGTTTCTATGACAAATTATGAAAATCGTTTACTGATCAATTGTTCTTAAACGTAGGTATATGAGTATCCAATAATATCATCAATATTGGAACTTAAAATGCTCATAAAAATTTATTCAGTTTATCACTAAACAATTTACTTTAAATTCCTACAAAAAATGTACAAGGAATCATATATAATTTTTCAAGCCTTAAGTGTTAAAATTAATAATTCAATACATTTTGAGCTGTACACAATAGGTAATTTATATGTTCGTTATTTTAACAAATTTTATAAAAATTTGAAGTATAAACTGAACATTTTTACATAAGACATTTTAAATAAATAAAAAAAAATTAATTTTTGAATGTTTGTTACAACCATAAACAAATTAAAAAAAACTATGTTTTCTTCATATTAATAAATACTAATATAATTTTTTTGTAAACATTTTAAGTATTTACGTCACTTTTACGGTTATTAATGTTTAACTTATAACGAGAATACAATTTTTTTTTCTCATTAATACTTTCCTTTTTTATAGTTTTTGATTTGTATTGTTTTGAAAAATGTTAGGAATTTTTTTACTTTTTTATATGATAGACAAAACAAATATAGGTAAACATATTATTATTGTAAAACCAATACATTTATCGATTCGCTATTAAGATCTTAAAGACACTGAACAAAATT
This sequence comes from Rhopalosiphum padi, assembly GCF_020882245.1. Lineage (NCBI taxonomy): Eukaryota > Metazoa > Arthropoda > Insecta > Hemiptera > Aphididae > Rhopalosiphum > Rhopalosiphum padi. The sequence goes on from NC_083599.1 coordinate 46,297,332, forward strand.
ATTATTAATTGTTTGTGAACATATTACTAGCTCATTGTACTTATTTATTAAAGAACCTATATCGAAAACACAGGGTAATTAATGACTTTATATGAGATACTCACTCCGCCCCTTCTCCAACCCAGTACTCAAACTAAAAAATCTACATATTATGGCTATAAATATAATGAATTATAGTCGGTGTAGTGGATGACTAGAGTAATGATTAAAGTGTTTCATTCTTTTAATATTTTTTTATAATTATATGTAGGTATTCCGTGTCCGGCACATATTTATAATTTATAAACTTGAGCCTAAAGGACCAAAGACAAACAATTATAAATGAGATTATGAAGAAATTAAGAAATACTACTAATATAATGAAGAACTACATATACCGTTTAGTTTAAATGAAGGTAGAAAAGCCCATTTATATTATATTGTATAAAAACATAAAACCAAGCTTAATTTTATCAGTAGTATAAATATATTGTTAATGCTCAATGTCCAGTATTATTGTTTCAAATTATAGCATCTTACAAATGCAGTATCTGCAATGTTGCAATGTGAACTTGGTCACAATGCATATTTATTCTTATTCACTTTTCAAATTATTCATTTTATCAAAGTCATCATAGATCGTACTCAAACTTAAAATTATTATCCTAGATAATTGTGGGATGAAAAAAGCTGTCTTGTTGGTTGATATAGTGTTTATCTTCTATTCATCCCCCTCAAATCTCTACTTGTCTTCACTTAATTGTTTTCGTATAATATATTTCAATATATAATGAATCAATATATTGATGCTATATATATTTGTTTAAGTACTATAACAATATATAACATTTGTATAATCGTATAGAAACCCGTCAGCAGTACAACCAGAAATATCCAGAGAGATGATCCGTTATATATACCTATATAGGTATTAATTAGTAGGTATTAAAATATTATTACAATTTACTGCATAAAATGTATCGCTTGAAGTGAATACCGTGAATACTATATACTCAGTTGTGGCTTATGTGACCATTGTGACTACCCTCACTTAAGCACAGACCTAAGCCCAGGTACCCTTCCACCATCCCTTGGTTGCGTCACTAGAATTCATGTATACACATTAAGTTGTCAATCAGTTATAGGTATACAAAAATTAAAATGTGTAAATCACGTATTGATGTCGCCACGTTTATCATCGGTTTATCAAAACAGGTGGGTGTATCATTTCTCGACTTACTCGTTTTGGTCTAGTAGGTATTATTATGATATAATAATATACTGTATCGAATCGCAGCCACCCGACGGAACCTCTGTGGAAACGACTGCACGACACGACGATATAATTTTAACGATATATACGTTTATGTACCTATGTATTTTATTAAACTAAATAATGAAAAACATAGGTGGCAAGCGATTACACGTGGCTGGCAAACTTGCGCGACAGCAAAGACTATATTTCGTTTGCTGAGCGGAATACGCGATTGTCTCGCTGGGCCGCGAGTGCTACAAGTCCCGGACACGAGTGACTAACGTCGTCGTCGTATAATACGCAAAGTTTTCGGAACGTTTTCGAATCTTCCGCGCCCCGCGCACACGCAACCCATTGGGCTCACTATCACAACAACAGTCACAAATATATATATATATATATATATATATATATATAGCTGCTCCACGCATATAGTTTAATTGATGTTTCGTGACAGGACTTTTCGTTTTTTCGGTAAAAGTTATAATAATAAGTCGACTTTTGTTTGGAACTATATAATACACACACGCGCGAGCTCGCTTACACAGGAAGGCTAATCTAGGACAAATTACCTATTACATAACCCGACCCGACCTCACTTCGTTCCACGATTATGTAGTTATATATTATGCCTATATACATTTGTCATCATCGTCGGCTACGGCGTGCGTTGGGAGTTATTCGTTTCCACAAAAACAAAAATTTTCGTTTCCGCCTACTATATTATTTCTGCCAAAGTAAAAAAAAAGATTTGATTTGATTTTCCATCAAATCTAGGCATACATATTATGGTACAAATTACATAGCATAATAAGATATAGTATATTATATTATAATTATACTATTTTCAAAAACTCTATATTGGCAATATTTTAGGTTTTATGCTCATTTATTAAAACATAAAAAGACCAAAAATTATGACTAGTGGTTCTCAAATCTCAAATCTCAAACGATAAATTTGGAATAAAGTATATTTGGCGAAAACGAAAACCATTCCTTTTTCATTTTAGCTATAACCATAGATTGTAAAATAATAATACGTATCATTGTGTTAGGAATGACATTGTTTTTGCGGGATAATCTAACAAACGGATTGTCAAACTAATTATTAAACTGTTAGCCAATATTCATGGGTAAATTTATATATATATCTAAAAAAACCTAAGTTAAAAATAATAATAATGCAACAATTGAACTTTGGATAAAACTTGGTGCTATATTATTACTTATTATATTACTTGGAAGGCGGGCGGGGAGGAATAGGTATTTAATATTTATTTATTATTCACCTCTAACATGAGAAATAACTCTTGAGTTTGTTGTCTCAAATTGATCTCGTAACATGCTATATTTCAATAAATAATAAGTGAAAATGTTAGTCTTTATATAGGTAATACTATATTTGCTATAATTATTAGATATACCTAAGTATTAAAGATACAACTATACAAGTAGTTTACATTTAATTAAAACTTAAACGCGCGAGTAAGTTGTTGTCATTGTACAAATTAATTTATTAAGTTAGTATAGTAGGTAGGTTATTTTACGATATTTTTTCGAATATATAGGTTATATGTTTTGATATTCATATATTTATATATTAAATAGTGTTTAAATGAGTTACTAACCTCAATGGTCGAGTTTAAACGTCAAAGAAAAAAAAAATTAGGTAATTATTGTTAATCAATTGAAAAGTATTTGTATTTATTTTTAGATAATTGTTATGCTGATAGCTAATGTATTTTTATCAGGTATCTTTATTTTACCCTTTAACTATACTATCTACTATATGTCTATATTAAATATAACTTTATACCTAGCTACATTGAATTAAATTCATATTAATAATATATATATTATTAATTTATAATGAGTATTTCCAATAATATGATATTATTGGAAATACTCATTATAAATTCTGAGCTATGAATCATGAATGTATTGGTTTTACAGTGAAGTGTGTGTATGGTTACATCATATTTAAACAAAAATTTATCTTTATCATTGAGGATTGTTTCTGGTAGCAAATTGGATTTTGTTGATACTTTTAAAGATTATAATTTAAAATGATCAGTAGGTACTTTTCAAAAAAAAAATTACGGAAAACAGGAATTTTTAAACTTTGTTACAATTTATGTTTAATATTTTTATTTACGAGTAAAAGTATAATCGTTTATGTAGTTACATACTTTAACGAAAAATTACAATTTTAGTTATTTTGTTGTAATTCAAAAATATTATTCACAAAGACTCTGTGGCGTCGAACACATATGTCATGTAAGCGATCGCTTCATATCTATTCATAAATATGTGGGTGGGTGTGTACAGGTGAGTTCTTGGGTTACTGAGTTATTAATAAAGTTAAATAAGGTGTTATATATATTATAATTGATAAATGATAGCGTGTGATCTAGATATTAGAAGTCAAATAAACCACAATTTTAGATTTTGCTTCACAAAACAAGTCCGAGTTTGGCGCCACTGAAAGACTAAAAACTTTTACATTTATAATTATTATTTCGTATATTTGAACCACCTATTTGAGAAATGACGTAAGTCAATAAAAGATATTTCGAAGAAAACGCAATAAAAAATTGTTTTTACGCTACTAGTTATGTACTAGTGGATACAAAATTTAAAAAAATAAATACATTTTGGCCTGGGAGAGGTGCATTGTGCATGTAAAGTTCCTGGACTACTTCCCTCGTTATACGTACAATGATAATACAACAGTGCAGTTATCTACTTGCTAACTTATTTGTTTATTAATTGAAAATTTTCATACATTACCTACGCGATTATCCGTAGTGTAAATGTGCGGCTGAATTATTATAGACTTCATACTGGATTTATATTTATTCCCAAATATGCGCAATCAGCCTCAATTACTCCTATAAAATAATATTAAAATATTATTTTAATGATTGGACAAAAAGGAGTAGTATAATACTGCAATAAACTAATTTGTTTAGTTATTATTTGGTCCAACCATCTTAAAATTAAATATTATTTTTTTTTAATTTCCACACATTAAGAATCGATCCATATATAACACATTCTACGCATAATCTCAATTTTCAATAGTTTATGATTTATGTCGTTTTTCAAATTGAAGGTAATTTTACTATAAACAATAATATTTAGATTATTTTTAAGCTTTTATTGCCTATTTATTTATTTTTATTTTTATTTAATTTATTAAAATACTAAACTATTTTAATGCATGTTTTTGATAACTTTAAAAAACTAAATTCGATATAAGTATAACATTAAAAACAGTAACACATAACATAAACTGGTTTAGTCCCCTAATAGAAATAATGAATCCTAGTGCACTATTCTCATCATATGTAGAGTAGGACTAGTAAGGCTGTTTATTAAATAATTAGTTTAATAAAAAGAGACGAGAAAATGGAAAACACTACAGGAATTAAAAACCCGAATTCTAAAATTAAGTTTACATTATAGATCGGGTGAGTAGATAATCAACACGAGATATGACCGTCAACGAGTAATGACAAAAATTATATGTTGGCCTGAGCTCGTCCATCGTTAATTGTTAATAACGCGATCATATTATTATTATAGAATAAATTACTCTATAATCAATGGTATTCACACTATTATTCAATAAATCCAAAGTTGGAATTAACTCAAAAGATAATAACAATAATAATATTTATGATATAAATATATAATAATATAGTAATATAATAATTAACAAATGCAATATTTTCTGCAAAAATTAATTTGACTTACCGTGTATTACTACAAAAAAAAAAAAAAAATACATTTTTATTCTTAATGCACAAAATTGTTGGTTGTATTGAATTATTTATCATTGAATTCAAATTAAACACATCCATTACACTGACCTATTCAATTACGAGGTACACTCTATAATGTCTACTATATAAGCGTACATCAGTGCACTTATCTACTTATGTTTACTTATAGACGTCAGTGCAGTGTATGAGGTGCTTTCATATCTACTCAACAGAATCATTAGAGTTAAAATACATTGCTATTTTTTAATTACATTTTTTTTTTAAATAAAAAGAAATCTGTTTAATGTTCATGTATAGCAGGTTATCAGTGGTTGTTGTTATCACGTGTATGCATTATGCGACAGAATTGTTTTGGAAAAGTTAAAAGGAGCTATTCAAAAATACGGTGATAACGATACTTTTCAGTTGTTCCAAAAGTTACAATAATGTTGAATGCGCATACACATTATTATTTATTTAATTTTAAATAATTAAAAATTATATATAAGTACATACTAATTAAATATGAATTTTAATTTCAGGCTAATATGAAAATGAAACTAGCAGATTCTCAGGTACAATAGAAAATAGATAATTTTTTTACTTTATTTTAAGCACGCGTATAAATTTAGAATCATTAAAAAAAATCGTTTATCAAATCAACCGCGGTTATATAATCAAAATGATCTGAACATTCTGAACTAATGTGATAACATTAAGCGGAACTCACTGTAATTCTCTGTTCCTCGCTTGTCCAGGTCACCGGTCGCCACTGCGTATTTGACATTATATTTTAATAGTAGTAGCCTGCAGGTGGTATAATATTATTCGTTTGGTGTACCTGTCGAATTACCGATGCGTATGTCACGCCGTTATGTCCGGAGTCACGCGATCCCGCCGCCACCGACGAAGTCCCTCCCACACCATTAAACCGCCCCTTCTATTCCTGCAGAACCGGTAAGCGATCGGTCCCCGTACTGGATCGTGCCGCTGCCGTTGTGTGTATTAATTTGCGAAACTTGTGTAAGTACAACGACGACAACGTCGTAATAACTGTAATATAATAACGCTAATAATAATAATAATACGGGTTAAGTCACATCGTTTAAAAGCGTCCCGCGGGCTGGTGGGCGCGTGTGCCCGGGCTATTAAATCGCCGCGGTGGGTGAATCACGGACGACCGAGTCGTTATATTATGTCATCCACCTATATATCGTGTTATTATTACTATAATATTGCAACGAGCCTTTAACGACTCGGCATGATTAATTCGAATATATTATAATATATTATTATATTGCTATTGCATTAAATGTTTAAATATTGCAGTTGGTATTTAAATATAAAGTATAGGGTTTTTATATTTTTCTGGTGAATTTAGGTATTATTTATTATTTATATATACTAATAAATTATTAGAAAACAACTAACAATCTAATTTTTAATTTACTTAATTCAATTATTAGTTATTACTTAACTATAGGTACTTTATTACTTTAACATGCTGCCTGAGTATTGAGTAACCCTATTAATTCTCACCTGTTATCTTACCTAATCAATAATCATAAGTCGTAATAACATACCTGTGTTTAATGAAAAAAATATTCTTATAAATTGAATATTAATTTATTGTTACTTGTTAGATATTATAATATGTCTATGTATATTATTTCATTAATTGTAAATTGTAATATCATTCTATTATGATGCTTACGCTTATTAAATTCTGTTCAATAATTGTATTGGTTTGACAATGATATAACTTTTTTTTTATATGTAATGGATAGATTTTCAATTATTATTTTTAATTATTAGGCTGGTTTGTGATATATAAGAAATTGGATCTAGTTTGTACTAATGTACAATAGAGAGGTTGAACACTTTTAAAGAAACTTGTTTTAAATTTTCAAACCTAAGATATAAAAATAAATTTTTTATTAATTTCTAGTACAAAATAATTTAAAAATCTTCGAGATTTTACGAATGTTGTCACAATTCTAAATTTAAATGAGCTTATAAAAAATACTATAATTATTCATAATTTATGATATTTTTAATTGGTAAATAATAAACTTTTGAGAACTTTTAACATAAAATAAAAAATGGAAAATGGAAAATTTAAAATTTCAAAATGAATCAAAATAAATGGTGATGTGACATCACTGATGTCTAATTACGAGTAGATTTCTTTACTTTTTATACGATATATTCAATTGGCTAAAATATATACGTATTCAATAAAAGTGATTTATCAATAATATGGTTGTCTTCTGTGAATTTTTTAATAGAATAAATCTCATTAGAATGTAAACTTCAAGATCACGATGGAAAAAACTTGTTATTTTAGTGAAATTGCGTTAGGTTAGGCTAACCTGATCCATAGGTATTTTTTCAAAATATGACACAGGTGTACCTAAAATAATACTTGGTTAGCTACCAATTTCCCAATTATTGATCATATGCTGATCATCATTGCTGAATTCAAGTGAATAGTTTATGCTGTTTAATGTGATAAAGTTTTATATATTTTTATTGTCTGTAGCACAACTAGTTACATTTTCCTGTGAACACAATTACAGTTTATATTATTTAATTATTAAGTATACGGTTATATAAGTAGTAGCATTGATTATAGAATAGACATTAGAATATAGAATAGATATTATGGAGTTTATCTGGTTCGACAGAAAACAAACTTGTGTTTCCTGTGTAAATTTACAAAAATAAGTTAATAAAATAACAAATAATATTTGTAGGTAGGTAAATGATATATTTTAAAATTTATAAATCACTTATCATATAATAGATACCTATTTTCTTTTTAATAAATCAAAATAATAATTATTTATTAGGAAGCGACAAAATAATATTCGAATTAATGCTTTATGAAAATTTAAAATTATTTCCTTACCTGAATTTATTATCCATATTTCTTTTCTTTCATCTTTTGGAAAACGATACATTTTTAAATTTGGAAATTGTTTTTTAGATTTGCCACAATTTAAATATTGGCACTTGTTTCCAGACATGTTTTAATATTTTTTAAAATACGTAATTTGTGACTAGTAATTAATTTAATTATACAGTCTACACACTACAGAAAACAGAACAAGAAAATGCGAGTTGCGGGCTAGTGCACAGCGAACGATTAACAAGATAGTAGTGATAATAATTATTATTTCCAATGATTTTAGCATTTCAGTTTCTTATTATTATTCTATTTTTAGATAGGCACCGCGCGACAAGCTACCTCCCTCCCCCTGTACATCCATGCTACAAATCTATGATCGGGGTACCACCACCTTGCATCCCGACTACACTAGCGCTCCATAGTGGCTGCATCCTACGTATAGTCGCCAAATATTAACATTGTATGGGCTATCTGTCTATTCTATAATCAATGGTAGTAGGTACACAAAAAATAAAATAATAAATAAACTAGTCAAAACATTACTTCAATATGCTTTTCAGCTATTAACACATCATCATTATCTGACAGACCATATGACGGCTCTGATTTATTTACTGTACTACAAAAAATATTCTTCTTTGGAATAAGAAATTAAAAAAGAACAATAAAATTTTTTTTTGAAATAATAAAAGTCTTACATTAAATATATCTACTTATATCTATTTATATACAGTTTTTCTCGCATTTATCCAGTCCCTTTTAAGTCGAAAATTGAAATTGTTCTAATGATAATTATAATACAGCTATATTAGCATTAGATTCTTTGTTTCTGAATAAATGTATTTGTATCTGTATTTAAATATTAAAAATAATTATGATATAACTTAATTTTTGTTTAACAAAAAATTTGGCAACGCCGCAACTAATTTCACGCGCAATCGTACGCCTTTGAATGGTTAAAATTATGTTCTTTGTTATTCTGGCACTGCGCGCAATCGTATACCTAAAAATGTAAAACGCGCGCAATCGTACTATTCGTACTCCGCCGTATTTATCGCTGTCCATCACATCAACAGCAATTCAATAAGTCGTAGGTAAGTTTCATATCCTTAACTTTAAATTTATCTGTAACTAACAATAATAACATTGCGTGTTTTGGTATTAAAGGAGCTCGTTTTTTTATATACCTACTGGTGGCAATATGCGATATGCCTATACTTAACCGTTATATATGTATATACATAATTCCATTTTGAAATAATATAATCATTAGACATTAATCAATCCTTAAATAAAATGTAATACATTTTATTTTATTCATTTACCATTTACAATAAAGTATTTCAAACGTTAAAAGAACACATTATTTGCTAAGAATGATTTTACTTTTAAATTACGTTAAATTAATTTACATTATTTAGTGTTATTTAGTATTTTGTTGGAATAAATCATGTAAATAATAATGAGTAGGTATCAAATTATATGTATTATTGCATATTTTAATAAATTCGTAAAATACGGGTTGTCACTAATGAACAATAATGAAAATACAAATATAATTCAGCCCGGCGTGGCTCTTCATACATTTAAATAAACAAAATAATATGGATGTTCATGTTTTCATTGAGAGTCATTTATATGAGAACCTTGTTTAGAATTAACCAAAAGTATATGTAAATACACAATACACATGGGCGCAATTTCAATAAAAAAATTGAGGGTACTTAAGCTCTTCATTTTCCGGGCATAGCGTTAAATAGCTATAAAAAAGCTTATATAAAAAAAGTATTTGAGGGTGCTAGTTTTAAAATTGGGGGTGCTAATACCCCCTAAGCGCCCCCCCCTATTTGCGCCTATGACAATACATTTGTGCTTTTAAAAATAACAAAGATGATGCCAAATGTATCAATACTTTTAACGTGAGTTTTCCGAAGTTGATAATATTGATAATTTATGCAGGTACAAATTATATGTACATTTTTGCTAAATTTTCATTGGTTTTTAAGTCATTGAGGCATACTTGCTAAAATATTACTATAAATAAAATGGCTCAGAGCTAACAACATCCATATTATATGTTTCCGTGTAATAGTATTTAATAGATGTATGTAGGTACTACACTATTACTTACATATTAATATTATTTCCAACGACATATTACAATTTGAAAGTATAAACATATATTAATTTATATTGTAAAATTATACATACATATTAACAATGTTAAATAGGTACCTACCTAAATTAAAGAAATTAAGGAATGTTATAAATTAGTTAAATATTTGTTTCCCAATGGTACCTATTGTAATACTATGTACGATAAGTAGGTACTATAGTATTATTTTACTGCAGAGAATGATTCTTACCAAAAGAAAAAAACCGCAACACCACTGCCACCGGTATAGTTATATCCTGTTCCAGTTTGGTTTGGTTCGGTTGTTTTTGGTACCTAGTGGGTTTTTTTTTGAGGAAATAAAATTACTAACATACTACCTAATGCATACTATACACAAGTGTGTTGACTATTGGCACAAATTATGTGTCGATGAATAATTTGATTGGTTACTATTTTAAATCAAATTTTTTACTTAGCTAATGAGTTATTATATAGAAATTGTTTTTTTTTAAATTTTAGACAACAAAGAACAACGGTAACTGATGTAGACATGTGCTTGAGCCAATGAGGAGATTATTTAGTTTGGAATTACTTATGGTTGACTTATAATTGTTTACCTTAAGGTCATAGGCGGACATTTGGTTAAATTTTTAGGGAGGCTATAACAATCAAATATAAAGTGACTCGAAGGGGCTTCGCCCCCGCACCCCTTTCCTATACATAAATATATAATATTACTAATATAAATATAAATGTTTGTTATAATAATAAAAAAAAATAACATATATTTAAAAATAATTAGTAATTAATTTTATTTTAATAGCAAATATCTGTTTTTATCAGCAAAGATATTTAAAATATCATTGCTATTAATTTTTTTGGACATATCTTTTTCAATATATAGTATAGAAAGGTTGCTGAATCTATCTTGAAGTATCGACATCCTTAGCCAAGTTTTTATTTTTTTCATTGCACTGAAACTTCTTTCGCAAGTTGCTGAACTGATTGGTATCGTTAATGCTATTGTAAATAGTTTTTGCAAATTAGGGAATACTGTTTGGTTTTCTGACAAAACTCTTATAACATCAGTTATGTCAATATTCACATCAGAACCAATATTTTTAACTACAACATTTTTAGCCACTGTCATTTCTGAATTAAGACATTCCTTGGATACATTCATTAGAGACTAAAAATTAATATAAAATAATATATTAATAGTAATATTGTAATTTATAAATCAATAGAGTAGTATAATTTTAGGTATTTACATGATAATGGTTAATAAAATGAAGACTATCATTAAAATTCAGATTGAAAAAATGATCTATAGATGAAGCCATCATAAGACTTTCTGGGGAAAATCGTTTTTTAAAATTTGCAATAACTACATCCATGACAGTATAAAAAAATTTAGTTCTGAAATAATCTTCTGTAGTAGACTGTTTTGTATTATCATTAGATATATTATTTTGGTCACTAGTAGATGTATTGACAACAAAATTTTTTAAAGTATTTGGCCCCATTCTTTTTCTTTTTGATCCTATATGACAGTAAGCATAATATTGAAACCTTAATTTATTTTATTATCTGTACATATATCAAGTATTTAAATTTACCTAGAGATGGAATTTCAATCAATATGTTATGTTCATTCAAAAACAATGATATTTCTCCCCAAAGTTCAGAAAAGGCCACATATGTTCTTAAACTTTCAAAAGAAGCAATGATACCTTCGATAAGATTGCTTACTTTACCAAGAGTTGCTGTCTTTTCTTGTAGTTTATTTGTTAAGATGTTAATTATAGAAATAATTTTTTGTAATATGAATAAATGAACTGTAAATGTTACTTTTCTAATACTTGAAAGTATTCCTTTGAAAAAATAAATTTTAACAAAATTAATAAAATAAAAATAATTAGAATTATTATTACAATTTAAAATTCAAAAAATTACCTATTGCCTCATTCACATCTCTGTCACTTTCTTCTTCAATTTCTTCCTCTAATGCTAGAACTATTGCTTTTAAATTTTTTTTTACAGCTTCACAGTCACGGTACCTGCAGTTCCAACGTGTGTCACTTAACTTAGTGATAACTAATTTTTGTATTCCCATACTTGTCTGTATTTCATTATAATAAAATTTCAAATTAAGTTTCGATTTTGGGGGGTCTATTAAAATATTTGAGGGGGGCTAAGCCCCCTAAGCCCCCCCCCCCCGATGTTCGCCTATGCTTAAGGTAGTGCAGAAGAGTTCATATTATACTAAATTACTATAAGCTATAATTGCATTTCTTTCTGAATGTCCGAAAACATTGTTTTCCAAACACAAATGTGACTTTTATTTCTCATTTTTTTGTTTAAAACTATTCCTTTTAGAGCATTTTTTGACATTTTTTATGTTTTAAGTCATTTTTGTATAAAAAATTAAAAATGGATAAAATTTGATGTGATACAAATGTGACACGTGGTTATTTAAGAGTATTAGGACTTTAGTTTCCTGTGTACAACGTACATGTTTAGTAAAATGTTGCATAAAAATTAAAAATGATTCACCTTGCATCCACCCTGATTTGTTAGATGTGCATATACAACCTGATGGATGGACCACCCCTAATAAAATGGTCTTTATAATTTACTATAGGGAAAATAAGTATTGTAGAATGGAGGGATAGCATTTCCAACTGCATTTACTGCCAAACACATTGTAACTAGAGTTCCACGTTCTGTTGAAGTTATCGCTCCAACCTGTTTTTCCCCTTTGCTGCAATTACATTTCCTGTATTTTGAACAGTATAAATACCAGTTTCGTCTGAGTTGATTAATTGATTTGCTTGAAACATCGATTGTTATACAGGAGAACCAACTATTATAATTATTTGAGATTTTTGTATTGGTTAACGAACAACTTATTGGCCATGTTACAATTGTACCCCGTTACAATTTTACCGGTCACCTTTAATATCAAATTTTTCATCGATATCAAATGTATTACTTACAGCTTTATAAGTTATAATAAGTTATAACTAATTATGATTGCCTATATTATACTGTCTAATTCATCATCGCCGAACCTATGAGTATGACATTTAGTCAGTAGGTAGTTTAGTTGTATGATGTAGAGACCCACTACGAAATAATTTTCAAACATTTGTGTTTTGAATATGTGCTTAAATAAAGATTTTAAGATGATAATATTTGATTTATTTTTTGTATATAAATGGTTGCAATTGGTTAGGTTAGGTAATTAGAATTAGAATTATTTGCTAAATAAATAATAATAATTATTATTATGATTATATTATTAATATGCATACGACATATTAACTATTTTAACGAATATATTATATATATATATATAAAAAAAAAAGCAAAAACAATTTAGTATAATATAATAGCCACACGATCAGCGCTGGCTTATGTATAATGTATAGTACCTATATACCCTATTGTAATATCATTTTTATATTGGTTTAAAAGGTAAAAATTGTATAATTTTTATTTTGAAAATATATTTTTTTTTATCTATAGTAATTTAATAGTTCATAGTGATAGTACCTACTTCTTTTTATATGTAATTAGGTATGTAACAAATATAAATAAAGTTTAATTTTGGATTTGGTCCTGTAGACATTTTAACGTGAGCTATTAAATAATATGTGTCGTGCATTCGTATCATGTGTCTAAGAAAAAAATTAGGCCAAATATTACGAATTAATAATTACATTATACGGCCAGACTGTTGTACATTTATAAATGTAATTATAAATCAATAAATTACTAACAGGGGTGGGCTACTATTTTTAAAATGTTTTTAAGTGAGAACCCTATACAATCTATAATAGGTGTACGGTGTACTATACTATTAAATAAATAGCCATAGTTGTACGATTTTTTGAATATAGAAAAAAGAGATTGGTACAATGTATTATATTAACAAAAATAATTGTACTGGTAGCTGGTTCAAAGTTAAATAAAATGAAAAATAATTAATAAATGAAGTCAAATGTGATAGGTAGTTGATATTTTTTTATTTTTGTAGAATCAAAATTAAACTGTATAATATGTGTATATTATTTGTTCATTTACGACTTGTCATATTTTATAATATCTATGGCTGCAATGAGTACTTAGTTGTTAATAAATAAACACTACAATTTAATATCGTACTATTTGTTAATAGTTATTACTAGGAAACGGATTTAAATGTTCTAAAAAACAAGAAAACTGCATCATAATAATATGATTTTATGCACTCACAACAGATTTATTTTTTAAATACTATAAAATTATTTTTAACATTGAAAAAATTTGTTTTGTTATTTTTTACATTTTTATTTTTATTTTTATTTTTATTAATTATTCGTTTACTCCTATTTCTATTTTACCCTGAAAATTATTTCCCAAAAATAAATACAACATTTTGATAGATATCACATTCGTTAAAAAAACTAGCTTTATATTTTTCTGATCGGTTAAAAGAATATCAAATAATAAAATAGAAGTACGATCAGCCAAGATAAATAATACTATAATGAATTTTAACTAAATTGTTATCAAATTTTATCAATTTTTTATTTTTATACAAAAATGACTTAAGCATAAAAATATCAAAATAATGCTCTAAAAGGAGTAGTCTTAAACATGCAAAAAATGCAAAATAAAGATTAAATTTTTTAATTTCTTGATGTATGAAACAAACTTTGTGCTCGAAAAGCAACGTTTTCGGAAAAAATGCAATTAGCATTCAAATCCGTTAACCAGTAATAACTATTTACTTTAATATGTAGTTAGTTGGTATATACTATATATTACGTAGACACAACACAACTATTATATTGAGGCTATAGTGAGCTCCTATCTGTGTAGTCGTCCCTGATTGTATATTTAACTTTTATACTTTTAACAGTTATACAATCGTAATAAATTCAACAATACTAGTTTTGAATTACATTATGTAATTTAAACGAAATCGACTAGTGCCAATTAATTTAAAGTAAACAATTTAATGATATTAAAATATATAGGTATTACATAAAGATTATCATTAATCCTATCTCTTACAATCTTACATAGTAAAATATAATAGGTTGACCTAGTTTTCTAAACTTACTAAAATTTATTGACTAAGACTAAATTATAAATGTGGTTTGCGTTGCTATCACCGAACGACACACACACACTTGCACACCCACCAGCTGTTATATTGTAAATTTATTTTTGTATTTTAATTGTGAATTTCGTGAAATGAATAATATATTATAGCTGAATAACGCGGCTAATCTCGTGTGTTAAATAATGGATTATTATTTTTATATATTTTTTGTTATTATTATTTATGCCACAATTATCTGAGGTAAAAGTTCTAATAGCTATTCTTACATAATAATTAAGTAAGACTGGAGTCAAACAATAGTTATAATATAAAATTAAAATAAAAAAATTACATTTTTATAAATTCAGCCCAGTTCTTAGGGGAAGTTTTCGATCAAACTGAGAGTCGACAAGTTCAGGAAGTAAACATTCTATGTAAAATTTCTCTAACTGAGGTTTAACTTTTTTCCAGAAATCGTAATTTTGTATATTTTATCAATTACCATCCCTATATACCAAAATAAGAACCATCAATATAAATAAAATATTATTTATTAGAAATAGTTTATTTATTAAAACGATACCTTTAGGTGTCCACACAACAAAGTAACAGTAGTTTCTTTCTGATATTTCCAATTGTTCATGTACTTGAAAATAATAACTATGTGTGGTTTTCAATTTCAAAATTCCATCTTTAAGACTCATAAAATTTAATTTTTTATTGCTTCTTCTGGTGTCATATCTTTAATAGAGGCTGGACATTTAATCTCAACTATTCCGTCATTATCAATTAAACCGTCAGGGCTAGCTGCCAAAAATGTTAATTTTCGATGTACAAAAGACCACAAGGCTGAATATTTACACCTAGTTTAATTTCTAAACATTTTTTCGCAATTGACTCATTTTCAATTCCATATCTAAACGAAAAATCTAGGTATCAATTAATAATTATTATTTAGAAGTAAATAATAAGTAAATAATATTTAACCTTACTTATTTATTATCATGTACTCGTATTTATAATTGATAAATTTAATAAAAAATAATTAACCTTGTAGCAACATTGTTCATAGTTCATACAATATATATTTGACAGTATTTGCCCGAAAAGTAGTAGCTCTAAGTTTTGCAATTTTTCCGAAATTTAAAGCTGTGAGACGTATTTTACGTTGTCTCCGCCATTCGTCACTACTAGATTGGTCAACAGTTCTCCTTTCTAATGCACGAATATCATTTGAAGTGAGCTCCAATTTACTGAGAAAATCTACTTTTTTTTTCATATTCAGTGAATGGCATGTCTACAATTTGATTTTCAGTTTGAACTGCACCATAGTCTTCATCAGGCCCTTGTGAAATCATTTTCTTTCTATTTGCATTTCTATAAATATTATGTTTAATGTTATTATTTATTTTCAGTGAATATTACTAGGTATTTTATACTAGGAAATCATCGAACAAATATTTTTAAAAAATGGAATTTTTTATAATACAATAATAATTTCAAAAGTTTGAACTTTGAAAAAGTGCTCCGACAGTTCTTTAGAGGTGATGTTAAGAAATGTTTTTATTTTAATAGCATTAAAATCAAATCATTCAAAGTCTCACAATCTTGTTAAGAGTCTAAAAACGATTTTATTTTAAATAGACAATAGAATTACTACATGGCCGTGCATTAGCTATATTTAATTATTTATACTTTTATGTATTTGTAATACTTATCAATTATTACGCACTAATATTATTATTTGTTAAATTATTATATTATCGTTTTTATCTGTTGGGTTAAAAGGGCCGTAATAATTATTTTATATTTCATATTATAGAATCCAAATAAGGATTTATTTTATTCATTATTTTTATTTATACCTTAGTTATATCATATTTATGACTACTTATATATGCCACGTAGTTACCTTTCTTTTTTATTCGCGTTAATAATTATAGGTTAAGTATGACATATTTAACCTCATTAGTCATTGAAGAAAAAAATAAGTACAAAAGAAATAATATTTTATTGATTTTGCTAATATTGTGCAACATATTATAGATTTTCAATAAAATGTTAACCAATATAACGAGCTTGTTAACTAAAACCAATGGGTTTTTTTGTTAATATTATATTAATTGTATCTTGTATTGTTATATATTTTGGAATGATGAAAGTACTTTAAAAACGAAATATTTTAAATAATGATAGAATTGATGTGTACCCATTTTATTTTTTATAAGCTGATAACTGATACCTAACTTTATAAATAATTCAGATTGTCTAAAAATTAACTTAAACTAATTTATCGTAATAATATATTTAGTAATAATGATAGAAATAAGGTCCAATGTGTTTGTTGATATGTTTTAATATGTTAACATACATATTGAGAGAGACATAGATAACAATAATGACAGAGAAGAAATTTTAAACAATTTTAAAGTCTTAATGATATAGGGCCCCTTTCTTATTTGGTTTACATATAAAAGAATAAAATTAGGTGTATATAGTATCTCCTTTATAGTTTATTTTATTAGTATTTTTTATTATTTTATATACATACAATTTTAAATGGTATTCATATTTCATTTAATGAACGTCTATAATTATTGATTTAAAAACTTATTATATTGCGGAAATGTTATCTTAACTTAGTTTTGGACAAATATATATAAACAGGGGCGCCAAGTATAGGAGGACTCGGGGGCTGCAGCCCCCCCACGAGCTTGATAAAATACGGGGGAGATCAGCTCCCTAAAATTGGAATTGCTAATGCCTAATACTATTAAAATGTTATAACATAAAAAACAACAAATAACTATATTTTAATAATTGTTTAACGATTAGTAATGTTAAGTAAATATTTAAGTAAAACTGTATACGTGTTTATAAAATAGTGTCCCTAATGACATTTTCAAAACCTGGCACCTCTGTATATAAATATCATTTTTATCATTTTTTTGTTATGTAATTAGTTATAAAAACGAATGTTTGTTTAATTATAACATAATTCTTTTCTTAATATAGCTTTTACGTAATACTATTTCGTATCGCCTATTAATTTAATCTATACATAATTTAAAGCTTAAAATAACAGTCATCGATATAGCAAAAGATATGACATCATAACTAGGCCATAACTTATTGTTACTTATTTAATTATTTTATACTTATATCTAATTAACACCTCCTCTAGAAAATGGTAGAGGAATTTTTTAGTCATCTTTATTTTTTATTCGCATTACTAATTATAGGTTAAGTATGATATCACATATTTAACCTCATTGAAAAAAAAGTATCACAAAAGCAATAATTTATTGATTTTGCTAATATTGTACAATATATAATATATTTTAATAGGTTTTTGAAGTTTATATTATATTTGTGTCTTGATACAAAAACGGTTTTCAGTTTATCCAACATACATATTGAGAGAGACATATCATTATATCAAACAATATTAACCCAGAAGAAATTTTAAACAATTTTAAAGTTTTAATGATACAGGGCCCCTTTCTTATTTGGTTTACATATAAAAGAATACAATTAGGTGTATGTAGTATCTCCTTAATAGTTTATTTTATTAGTATTTTTTATTGTCTTGTATACATACATTTATAATTTATTAAAAAATAACAGTTACCTATGTATTTTTAACAGTTAAAATTTAATTTTACGAGCTTTTGAATTCGCAAAGTTATCAATAAGTTGCTAACGTTTATGAGCCTTGCTTCTCCGGCTTCTATATTTAACTCGAATGATAATAAAACAAGTTATTATATTGATTATTTTTTTTTAAATTTTCAACAAGAATATTTTTGCTAATGAAAAAAATAATAGTATTCTGTAAAGGCAGAAAGGTTCCCTAGGCTTATTTTTATTTATATATTTTGAATATAATGCATATTATTGTATATACTATATACATTTTTGAGAATCAAGTTAATTTTAAATGTTATTTATATTTAATGAACGTCTATAATTATTGGTTTAATAACTTATTATATTGCGGAAACATCATCTTAACTTAGTTTACAACAAATATATTATTTTTATCATTTTTTTGTCATGTTATTAGTTATAAAAACGTATGTTTGTATAATTATAACATAATTGCTTTCTTAACATAGCTTTTACGTAATACTTTTTCGTATCGCTTGTTAATATAATATTAAAATGATTTAAAGATTAATAAAACAGCCATCGATATAGCAAAAAATATGACCTCATTTTTTGGATTTCTCTTTAGTGCTGTTAAAAATCGTTTTTATTTATATTAAATGTGTAAGGAATATGTAAAAATGTGTGTGGAAATCTGTTGGCTTAATTTAATGTTGTTTGCTGTTAAGTATTTTTTAAAGCTTAATACAACATAAGGTTGTAATGTGTACTTAATCGTTAATAAACAGCCGTATATTTTCAGAAAATAATCACATCATCTTTAAACTTTCAATAATAAAGTATATTCTTGTTCTTTATAATAATCTAAACAATAATAATGATTTCTTCTAAAATTTCAATAATATTAACAGCGATAAGTATTATAAGCTACTGTGATTCCAACAAAGAAGGTAACAAAAATAACTTTATAAATAAATAATTATTAAAAGATAAAATTGATATTAAGTAAGAAATACACAAGTATCATTATATCATAGAAGTAATGATTTATACTTATAAATATAAATTTATTCAATTATTGTGATTTTGCTGAAAATATAATACAGAACAGATAGGATTCCAATTAAGTCATCTAAATACAAATATTACCTAGATATTAATAAGCCAATATATTTATACAATTTTAAAATCTTAAATGGTAATTTTACAATTTTTTTTTAGAGGACTACAATAGTAAGGCATATCATATTAATAATTAATATATTTTACAATTTTTTCAAACAAAATTTACTTTATATTTTTGCCCTCTGGGTACACATACCATATTGTCTATATTTTATATCAATAACATACAATCATGTGTTCATGTACTGATGTACACTATGCAAGTACAATAATTTTTCCCTGCTTCTTCAACTTTTAACTCTAAACATATTTTCCTGCTTGAATGTGATTAGAAGTTGGTAGGTAATCAATAAAAATAGTAGGTATAAAAAATTAATTCGTTTATGACACACAATCCAAATATAAGTTTTCTTATCATAATATTGTTTATATGAAAGGTTTTCTTGACGCTTAAGTAAGTTACTGGGGAAATTTAAAATGATACATCAAAGTCAAACTAGATATCAAGAAACCAATTTTTTAAAAAAAAATTCCGAATAAATCTTGCATTTTTCTTCGGACACAAATTGTCTTAATTTAGATATTTTTGTATAAAATTAACTGGAAAGTTGATATTAACAAAGAAATTAACTTATTAAGTTAAAAGTTCATTTGAAAAAAAGCAATGAGTAAATTAGCTTAAAGTTTAAATATAAATTTCACTTTTATTCGTTAATTCCTAGCTTTGATAATATAAAAGAATTACAAATACATATGAATAATTTTTATTTATGTTTTTTTAGTGACATTAATTTTTTTTCGATTTTGTTTTTTTAGACTGCATTGGTAATAAGGCATATCATATTAGTAAATAATATATTTTATAATTTTTTCAAAAACCATTTACATTACTTTTTCGCCCCTAGGGTAATTATACCATATTGTCCATATATAATATTAACAAACTACAATCATGCACTAGGGTCTATGTAACTACGCAAGTACAACATATAACCTTCACTTCTGGAATTTTAATTCTTACTATATTTTCCTTAAGTAGCCTCTCATGACTTGTACGGCCCATAATTGTCGCGTCCCATCGAGTTTAACTCTGTAATTCGATTGACTAATCTGGAATTGAATATTACTATTTTTGTATTTAATGTACTGTTAGGTATAACTTTATGATGCTTGAAGAATAATGTAACCAAATACAACTTTACCTACATTATTTGTAAATCGCATCCTCTATTTAACAACCTTTATCTCTCTAAAAACACACATTGGCAATAATTATTTGAAGATTAATATTATCTAATTTATCTAATTCATATATATCTCATTATTTTCAATAGTATTATGTTAATCGATATTAAATTTGTAATGCTTGTATTTTAACAATAGAAGCTTTAAAAACCGTCGGGTTTGAATGTGAGTAGTAATAAGTTTATGATTTCAACAATCTTTTATGGACCTAATTTTTAAAATTACTAGTTATCAGTTCAAATTTATACTATTTTATAATGATTGAATCAAATTTAGACAAATCAACTTTGAACATATAACTATTAGTTATAACGTGTAAAATATTATTATTTTTACAGTTGAAATTGGATTTTTAAACTACTGTCATGTTATGAATTTTAGTGAGTTTTTTAGTGATAATAATCGATAATGACACTTGATATATTCACGTCTTTACCAATTTATACATTACAAAAAACATTTCTTTTCGTGAATTATGTGATATTCTGTGTGTGCTGATTAATATATTTTAACACAGAATTTATACATATATATGATTACTATGTAAAAAATAATCCTATATGGGATTCCAACAAATTACGTAAGTTTTTACATTTATTATCGTAAACTACGTATTTTAGTTTACAATGTGTTAGAATTGTTAACAATTAAATAATTTTCGATTTGAAATGCCGATGCCAAATTCTAATATACATTCACATATTATGATATTTATGTATACTTGTGGTGACTATAAATTCAGATTTACTCTAAGATAATGTAGTAGAAAAAAGAGAGATGATTAGAAAGGATACTTTATAAAAATTCCGTACCTAATAACGTGGAAGTATAATATAACAAAATTAATATGTGTATATTATGGATCGGAATGGAATTTTTAATTCCTAAAAAAATCTCAACAAATACCATTACAAAATTTAAAAATTACTCGAAAAACAAAAAAAAATAATTACTTATAAAAATGACTTTAAATTTATAAAAAATATATTCTAAGTGTATTTTTGCTTTATTAAATAAATTTTAACATAAATAAAAAAATATTTGTATAGAGAGTTTGTTCCAAACGACTTGTACTTTGTTTAATCTGAAAAAAAATTATTTCCATCAATTATTTAATTTTTTATTACAATATCCTATTGTAATTTGAAATCCAAAAAATAAAACTATAACCAATTATCATTTAAGTAATTTTTATAAGTCATACTATTTTGCATATTTTATTATAAAAAAAACTTTTCTTGTCTTTTGAATAATATGTTTATACATCTTTATCCTGACCTACAACTATTTGGTGTAGGCAATTATCGATTTAATATGACAATTTAAGACAATTATTTTATAATTATAAAGAACAAATTATATATTAGATTAGAATATTAGATTCATTAGTCATTTCTAATAAATAGTTTACAATATTAGTTCTATAATATTTTTTGCAACTAAGAAATAATAGTATTAATATAAAATTTATGTTTAATGTAATTACAATATGAATACAATTATTTACTAGGTGTTACATATGATTTCTTCGATGATATAAAACAAAACGGATGTGATAAAAGTGGTTAGTATGAATAATGTAATTGTTTTTATAATTATTTACATTCAAAATTCATTATATTCATCCTAGTAATTGCATTATTTTGAGATTCCCGTATAATTATAATGTTTTTGTTTGCAAAATGTATCTAACCCCCAATAAAAAAACCTTACTTATTTTTCATTTTCTTACAGATATTCCAATGTCTCCATATCAGTATTGCAATAGCCTCGGTAAGTAATAGTATTAACGTGAAATATAACATTTTAAAGTTTATAAATTCAGAAGCATCCTGATACAATACAATTTTTTATAACGAATTACTAAGGTTTATGTAAAATATATTATTGTTGTTTGGTATTGTTCTATTTTTATTTTATTATATTATTCGATGTCATTAACGATAGACGTGCTTGAGTGTTATGACGAGAGATGACCCACACCGCAGCACTGTCGCGTCGATCGTATCGATAGACCAAGTTGGTCATTTTTTATTACCTTGTACTTGTTATTATTACGCAGTCTATTGTGGCACCCTGCGACCAAACACGTATTCGTCCCGTCGGTCGATCCTATTTTATATTATAATTATGTAAAAAACAAAATATACGTTATACAGTCCACATATTCGAAAGGCGTTTTTTATTTTATAACTAAGATAATCAACAATTATAACTCGATATTTAACTAAATATTTTAAAAATATGCTTGTTCATAGAAAATTATGAAATCTTTATGGCTAAGAATTTTTAATTTACAAAAAAAAAATAAAGAAAAATCTTTTGCAAAACATTCGTTACTTTTCGATTATAGATCCAATATTATTAAATTTAAACATTAAATAATTATAAATACAATAATGACTTTAGTAAAAATATTTTTAAATTTCTGTATGCTTTTAGAAACCTAATTATACATATAAACAATAATAAATAAATAAATAATAAAATAATAATTCACAGTATTGGTCGGCAGACCACTGGCCAGTTGCATTAGGCCTTATACACAAAATAATAATATAAATAATATGATATAAATCACGAAACTCCTAATTATTACCTTCACACCACCACGACGATAGCACAATAAGACATATGGGTGTATGGCTTATATATTTTGTCATCGACTGGCCACACACAATTCAGAACAATATATTTTATAATATATTATAATACAATATTATCTATCTTTGTGATTTTATTAATTATTTTTGATTTATTATAATACTGGTGCAAATCGACACTGCTTTCGATTTATTTTTAAACCACTAATTGCCATTATTTTTCATACATATTTTGTCACACACACGAATGGATGAGTTTTTTTTCGTGTTGGTAAAGTAAAGTAAATTTTCATTAAAATAACGAAACGCCATTGCTAACATATACTGACCATTGAATACTAATACTGAGAATGTTTTTATTAATTAATTTGTCGTTTGTTATAATTTATATAATTTGGCTATGTCAGGCAAGCATTTTATTATTGTGATGTTTATTTATGAAATTTGTTTATGTCAAATAGGCAATTGTTTATTTATATTATTTCTTATAAATGTTACTTGCTTGGCGAACAGGGCCATAACTTATTTATTATAGGTAGTTATTATATCTTTACATTTTTTCTTTTTTATAGATTTACATATATTTTATCCTTTATTTATACACAATACATACACACATCCCAACTGTACATTAGCACGCATGCAATGTTTTGTTCAACGGTCCTGTCCATATCCTTCGAATACATTTCTTTACCCATTTACTAGCAATACCTACTGCTGACATAGTGTCAACGCTTAGTATTGCGGGGCCCTGGACAAGGTATTAGCCATTAGGTATTCCAGAGTACCCCATTATAATATTATACATGTGTGATGTGTAGTATAGAATAATACATTTATAGACTTATAATTTGTTAATTTAAATTGTAATTATGTAAAATATCAATGTGTCTCACGGTATTAAGATGATAATTAAAAATTGCGGGGCCCTGGAAATTTGTCCCATTTGTCTTCCCCTAGCGGCGCCGGCACTGCTGTCAGCACGTTTACCGAGCTCACAGACTATTATTATTAAACGTGCCCAGTCTGTTTATTGTAATTAATTAAACTTGATATCGTTTTAATTTGCTATGATTATTGGAATTGAAAAAAGTATCAGGTGTAACTCTACGTCTCTGTAGAGTGTTTTAAAACGTTTTTTTTTTTTATATCGGTTGCTATTTATTTGTTTTTATTTTTACAACATTGATCTCATAGTTTTTTTAAATCTACTACCTTTCATTTTGGTTTGTTAGTGTGTAATCAGTTTTTATCAAGTGTTACCCTGGATAAATATCTATAGGTACCAATGGAATGCTCAGCTTCTTTGAAGGGAGGGGGGATATTTATTTTTGACTTGTCACAGACCCTAAATTGTTTTTTCATGTAGTTAATGTATCATTACAAAAAAAAATCCAAAGTGGGTGATATGACACCCCGATCTCTTCGTCAGCACGCCACTGATAGATAAACGTATGTTGTTGAGTCAAACGAACATTTTATTTTATTTTATTTTATTTTTAGAATATAATACCATTAATATCCTCTAATAATATTCTTAATTTAAGTT
This sequence comes from Rhopalosiphum padi, assembly GCF_020882245.1. NCBI lineage: Eukaryota > Metazoa > Arthropoda > Insecta > Hemiptera > Aphididae > Rhopalosiphum > Rhopalosiphum padi. The sequence goes on from NC_083599.1 coordinate 46,322,586, forward strand.
CTTGGTATATTAGTAAAAGTGAAATTCATGAGTATTTAAATACATTAGATAGTCACTCTGCTACAGGTCCTGATGGTGTACCCTCATCTTTTCTCAAATCTTGCAGGTCAGTTCTTGTACATCCTTTATATTTAATGTTCAATAAATCCTTAAGTATTGGTTCTTTTCCTGCCATTTGGAAAAAGTCTTTTGTGACACCAGTTCATAAAACCGGTGACAAACATAATGTCAAAAACTATAGACCTATCTCTAAGTTGTCAATTATTCCCAAAATGTTCGAAGCAATAATCACAAAAAAATTAACTTTAATTATCTCTCCTTATATTTGTTCTAATCAACATGGCTTTAGACCTAATATGTCAATTTCAACAAATCTCTTACTTTACCAATCTAAAATTTTAAATTCATTCAATAATCATATTCAAATTGATTCCATTTATACCGATTTCCAAAAAGCATTTGATAAGGTTAATCATAAACTACTCATCATGAAATTAACTACTTTTGGCTTCAGTGGGCAGTTTTTAAGTTGGATAGAGTCATATCTTACTGGTCGCTCCGAAGCAGTAAAATTATCTCTTTTTATTTCAAATTATTTTAGTGTGTATTCAGGTGTACCCCAAGGCTCTCACTTGGGGCCTCTTTTGTTTAATTTGTTTATTAATGACTTACCCACTGTTCTTGATTCTTCAGTAGAATTATTATTATTTGCCGATGATGCTAAACTTTTTTCACCAATAAAATCTCTTTCTGATGCGGTAAATGTACAGCCTAACTTGAACAAGCTTGTAAGTTGGAGTAAACAAAACTACTTACCATTAAACATAAATAAATGTAGTATTATTACTTTTACTCGCCTTCAAAAACCTATTTTGTTTAATTACTCAATCGACCATACATTGCTTACGAGAGTTAATTCTATCAGAGATTTAGGAATTTTATTTGAATGCAATATGTCTTACTCCTCACACATTAATTTCTTTACTAATAAAGCTTTCAAAATGTTGGGATTCATTTACAGGAATACAAAAAATTTTAAAAACATTAACTCTATGAAATTACTATACTTCTCACTTGTTAGGTCTCACTTAGAATTTGGCTCTATAGTTTGGTCACCTAATTATACTCTCTATATTAATCAGATAGAAAATGTACAGTACAAATTCTTAAAATTAATCTGTAGTAAATTAAAATTGGATATTGACCGAGACTCATATCACCTGCAATCTACCCACTTTGGGTTGTCATTGTGTGACGTAAGAAGAAAAGTTGCGGATATGATGTTCTTGTTTGATTTACTGAATGGCAACATAGATTCCTCCGATTTACTTTCTCTAGTTGGATTTAGCTGTAATAATTATTATACAAGATCTCAAAATTTGTTTATTGTCCCATCTTACAACACAAACTACAGTTCCGCATCATTTTTTCCTAGAGTTCTAAATTTAGCTAATAAAATTATTAATCAGATCGATTTCTTTCTTATGTCGCGTCATGTATTTAAACACAATGTATATATATCTTTAATTTCTGTTAATTATTCATAATTTTACTATATCGTAGTGTTAAATCTGTTAATTTTTAATTATAATTTTATATTGTATGTTATTGTCATGACACTATTACTGTTCAAATTTTAAATTTTATTGTCATATAATTATTACTACTTCTGTACTATTGTTCAAATTTTCTAAAGGGTCTCAACCCGTTTATATATATATAAATAAATAAATAGAATAAATAATATATTTTAGTGAATAATATTTATTACGAATCATTATATTAAACTTAAAAGTAAAATATTTACATTTATAGATCCAACAATAAGATTGAAATTATTAACTGGTATTGTTAATAATATTTTTGTTATTATATTTTTAAATTACAATAATATAGATTTAATCAACTATACATTTTCAGTACTTGCATTAATTTAATTCATGGAAATATATTTTATGCACATAGGAAATATGATATTCGTAGTACAATATTTGAGTACAATTTTCAAAGTCAAATGCTGGTGTTTAAAGGTTTCTAACTACATTGGTTGCCCAACACAAAAAAAAGTAGCGATTTATTAACATTTAATACATTGTTTAAGGTTATTTTAGGCAATGAGATGTAACTTTCTCTAATCTAATTTTTTAATTGTTATATAATACTATTTTATTGCATTCACGTAGAATGATTAGACAATAATAAGGGCACAAATGTATTAATTCATTCATTTTTATGTATTCGGTAATTTCTACAACTTTTGTTGTGTTGTATAATAGTTAATACTATTTGGTATTTTTCGATATAAAGTTGTTAGATACTACATTATGAAGGTATGATAATTAAAAAAAATAGCATGGCCACATTTCTTGTAATTCGATAGTAACAAAATTATATTTATTTTCTTTGTAGTAGGTATTGTGACATTGTTTAAAAAAGTACACAGATAAAGATGTAATGTAAGGTTGTGTAAACTTGAATTAAGTCTTTAAGACATATTTTATTATCGATTATATTTAAAATAGAGGTATTTTAATACCTATAACCATTAAAAATATTTAAATTGATTTTATATTTATTAAATATATATCTTTATAAATTTACAGTAGGAGAGGGTAAGTCCACTTATTATAAGTAGTATTAACTAATAGTTTCTTATAGTCACTACAAAATAGAATATTGTTTACAGTGTAGAGTTTTTATTTGTTTTTAAACCAATGAACATAATGAAACGACGATATGTACCCATACTAAGAACGCGATCTACGGTTAGATAACGATTATTGAGCTCTTTGCTCAGACCAGACTTAACCCTTTAAAGATTTACTACAAATGTATTATAGTTCTATATTTTATAAATAAAATAACAGTATCATATTTGTTCTGTGAATTATCCATTATAACACTATTGTAGAATTGTAATAGTTTTTGATTTATAATAATAACCAATTAATTACGTTTATTTAATCGCAATAATGATATGTAAGCTGATCATAATAATATAATATACTAATATTATTTTAGCTATAATACTTAATTTAAAATTAATATATGATTCACTGATATGGTGAATATGGTAGTAATTTACTATACAATTAATCTGAAAATTGTGATTTAATTTACAATTATTTTATACATTTAGATTGTGAAGGTAAGACAAACAATGTTACTAAATATTTTTATAATAAACAAACTGCCTAATACATAAACTTTTATTATTAAATTTGTTATTCATTACCATTAGTATAGTGCTTAATGGCGTTTGTGTACAACATAACAATTCTAAAATAATGCATTTTTAGAATCAATAAAATTAAATCGTTTTTTTAGTGAGTTTAATACTTAGTTATTTATTATTTATATCGTATGATAAAAATTCCTTGATTAATCCAAATAAAACATCATATATAATATATATAAAATTGAAAAAGTCATTAAATATCTGTATAATATGAATATTATGTATTTTTTAGTTGAAAATCCATACACTAATATGATTAAATTATATAAAAATCGTAAGAAAAATATCATATAATATAATATGTAACTTAAATTATTGATTAATTAATATTGTATAGGTTTTACTTATATATCATTAATACAGCTCAGAAATTTTAGAAAATAAATGATTAAAAATATAGAAAGAACCAAATAATCTAAATTATTTTCTTCGTATAAGTTTTTGATTTCTCCTATATGATTTTACTGAGAATTTGTATGGCATAGAGCAGGGGGTTATCAATTAATACTTTACTCGGGCCACATTAAGAATTTGGAAAATTCTTGTGTGCCATAAAAATTCAAAGTACACAGTATTTATTATTTGTGGAACGCCATTTGATGACTTCTACCATAGATAAGTATATATGTATATCCAAACCACCACAGACCGTGGTTAGAATGTTATGATACTATGTTGTGTATGTGTGTGGGTGAGAATGAACCACAAAAAAAAATTGAATTTGAATAAATACTCGGGAAAATGATTAGATATTTTTCTCATCATTGTATTATTGAATCGGTCTTTTTACATTTTATTTTTACAATTTCATAGGGTTTATTTTTTATGAACTTTTTTTGGTTGTAAACGAGTTGTGTCCCTAGGCTTTTTTCAGGACACGAGTTTTGTTTAACTAAAACGAATAAGAAATTTAAAAAACTAGTAATAATGTGACCAATACCATATATTCTAATCTTAATACAAACACCACATTGCAATTTCTTTATCTTTTTGGGAAATTAAAATATAATGGCTTGAATAAAATAAAGAATTAAGTTTCGATTGAAATATTTCACGACTAACATTGAATCGGATTATTCTGCCCATATAGGAGGAATAAATAAAGTATAATTTATTACATATTTTTCCATTAAGTATGTTGATATATTAAGTAAAATGACACAAATCTTAAACTGTGTTTTTTGCTTCCATATCTTATGAACTTTCTCTCTGAAGCTGTACAATAATGTTTTATTTATAAATCCTAATTGCTCCACCGTTCATTAAACTACAAATCTCTGAGCTTTAAAGTTTTTCTTGTACATATTATTTTTATGTCTGATATAACCATATATTGAATCTTAAGATTCATTAATATAGACATTGAAAAAATGTATCACTAAATTTGCTGTTATTTCAATTATTAGATGATGAATTCATGCAATATGGTAATGGTAAAAACAAATTAAAGTCTAAAGCAGAATTTATTAAACTTAAAAAATAAATTTTTCTCAACTATTCTTGAAATAATTCTACTAACAATTATAGAACCTCTATTTTTGGTTCATTACTATTATTTATTATATTAATAAATTATTGAAAAAAAAAGTCGAATCGGCAACAGTATAGTTACACGAATTAAAGTACAACAAATATTTTAATTTATATGATTCTGTGTTTTAGGTGTTCGAAAAAGTTATTATTTATATCTAAGTGGTATTTTTAGCAAAGTGCAAAAAAGTACGTATTTTTGATACAAATCAATAATAATACTTAATAGTAGTTATCAGTTTTAAGATAAATAATAAATTAACGATATAATATTACTCTATAACATTGATTATGGAATAGACTATTCTAATAATTGTAACTTTATTTAAATTAATATATACTCTACTTTTGCATTGATATCTAAATCAAAACATTAGATTCAATAATAAACAATGCAATAATTTAATCAGTCAATTAAACTGATTTTTTTTTAATAGTATTATATTTCACAAAATAATGTAACTGGCAATATATATTGTACAGTAAATATTTAAATACTTTTACACAAGGCTTGTAACTAACGAATTAAAATTTAAAATTAAGATAAAACGTTAAGTTAATTATCTCATTACCTTTTTTTAAAATTAACTTTTAACTTAATAAGTTTATTTATTTTTATAATTAACGTGTTAACTTCGAGTTAATTTTATTCAAAAGTATCTTAATCAAGCTAATTTTCGTCCAAAGAATAATGCAGAATTTTACGATTTATTTTAGAAAATTAGGTTTTTTGATAGCCAGATAGTACTTAGATTTATCATTTTAAATTTCCCAGTAATTTTCTTGAGCGTAAAGAAAAACTATAAAATAATATTATGTGTCTGGAATTTTTATTTTTGCAAATTAGAAAATTTTAATTATAAATTATGTTGTTACTTTATTTTCAAAGTTTACGAAAAAATTATGAGAAACTTTACTAAACTTGACTTCATTATTTTAAAATATCATAATTTAAGGAGTTAAAAAAAATCATTTATTTGCCCATCCTTGCGTTATGTAAGATCTAATCTAGTTTTTTATCATTGTTTTTAGAAAAGAGATATTTGACTGCAACAGAATGGTGCAAAAAGAAAACAAATGGCCAATGAGACTGAATAAAATACACCGTATCATGAATACTATAGAACCTGGATAGTTCAATTGTTATTTAATTTAATTAATACCCTTTAATTGTATTTTAAATTCTTTAAGATTAAAAGGAAACTGAGGAACTCGATTTTAATGTATTAATTATTTCAAGTAAAAGTCGTCATTCGAAATTATTTATTTATTATATTATTTTATTATTTATTATAACAGGTATAGCAAATCTGTGCCCCATTAAAGTGTCCTTTCTGGTTATTCTCTGTTATGACTATTATTATTATTTCGAATATTTTTCATGTTTTACCGGATTTTAAGACTTTTCCTACGTTTTTCGAGTCTGTTTTGTCTGCGTTTGTATAGCGCGCGTCTTTTTCTAGCCTTACGAATACGGTTTTATATATGGTGTTGTGTTATTGAAGAATCCACATGGCCCGTGGATCATATTATATTTTCTGATGACATTATTCAAAATTGGATCTTCTTGTTTATTAAGTAACTTAACACAAATGTCATTATCAATATCATTGACCCATATTTCTGCTTGGAGCCAAAATAACAGATGATTTTGGGGCAAGCCAAATTTAATTTATTGATTGCCTTTTTACCTTAAAATTGAAAATTCAAAAAATAATTTTAGGGTACATACATATCGATAATATACTGATTACGTACTTATGAATTACTATTATTCCCGGTGATAACGAAGTATATTATTTGAGATTTCTATAATTTGAAGTTGATGTGAATAAAAATTCATCGTAGAAACAGTTTTTCTTAAAGGAATCGTGTTACTGGATCGAATTGTTACACGTCAATTGAATAATCATTTTCTAAACACGACAGAATATTAGGGGATACTGCAATGCGTCATATGATCAATGTATTTCACTTACTCGAGTTAACGCGTCATCTCGAAAGAATCAATTTGTCGTAATGAAAAACAGATATTGATCGATTGAACAATATTTTCTTCACTATCGGAATTATCTAGATCTTTATTTTCAAAAATATCATCAAAATTAAAATTATCATCATAAATATTATTAACATAACCACTACCATTGCCAAACGTATATTGGTACTATTAACAATATCAAGATTATTAATATTATTATCAGAACCACCAATGTCAAAACTTAGATTAATATTATTAACAATTACTCACTCACAGTGTCGTGATTAATTATATCATTACTACTAATATTGCGATCATCGTTGTTAAATAGTTGTCTATTGCCATTCTCTTTCGTACTTCGCTTAGGTGATCACCAATAAAATATATTTGCAAAAACTTTGGTTCATTAGATGATGCGTTGCGAAATATCCGTTTTCTTCCGCAGAATCATCGATGTTACTTTATTGCAACAATTGTAATCGTGATCGTCGTCATCGAAGGCCATGGGCGATGTGTAGACATTTTAAGATAAGATAAGATAAATAAGAAAAATCCAATAATATCAATAATAATATAACATATTATAACATTATATAGGGTGAATTTAAAGTTAATATTGTGTTTATACGCAATTTTTCGACCACGGCGAATTGTCTCTACGGCAAAACGGCTCACGACTAAATGGGCACGGCGAAATGTCCCATTTCGATCATCAGGGGCCGCTGGTGGAAAATATATTAAAAGTTAAAAATTAAAGAAGTGGAGACTAAATGTTGTACTTGCATAATTGCATAGACCATATTACATGGATATAGTTTGTTAATATTATATATGGACAATATGGTATGATTAGACGGGGAACCGAAGATGAAATGTAAATGTTGTATGAAAAAATTGTAAAATATATTATATACTAATATATGTCTTACCAATGCACTCTAAAAAAAAGAAATTGAAAAGAAATTAATGTCATTAAAAATACTTATAAATAAAAATTGTTAATATGTATTTGTAATATTTTATATTATCACTGGGGATTAACGAATTAAAAAGTAAAACGTTAAGCTAATTAACTCATTACTTTTTTTTCAAAGTTAACTTTTAACCCGCCATAAGCAGCTTCAGTATTATCGACCATCAATTTTTTTTATATTTTGAATAATATTTATTTAGAACAACTTATATTCTCGTCGACTTCAATACCTTTTTTCCTACCTATACAATAAAGTAGTTTTGTTCTGAATGTTCTGATTTTATATATTGTGTACACGGAATAATACTATTAATGAATACTCTATCGGTCGAAATAATCGATACCACTACCTAACCAAGGTTTTTAATATATATAACAATAAAATGCAAACATATTTAATTTAGGTAGAATTCTATTCAATAATATTGTAAACATCTCTTGTTGGCTTTACAAATGTTAATTAAAATGTATGTGGTCTATTTATTATGTCAAAATTTATCATTTTGTAGAGGTGATGATCGAGTGACATCGACACGGTCATTACTGAATGCAGTCTTTTAATAAAGTTTTAATATTAATATTAATATTCTTACGTTATTTTTGTGTACGCTTGAATTTGTCGGCGTATACGATACAAAAAATATTATAATAATAATATAGGTACTAAATCAACGTTCTTCTTGTAAGACGTATGTAAATAAAATACGCCTGTTATGAATTGTATTTGATTCTAAAATCAAACATATCAACGAACACATTTGACAAAATTTCTATTATTATTACTCAATATATTTTTACGATGAAATCGTTTAAGACAATTTTTAGACAATCTGAATTATTTATAAAGTTCCCAATAAACGTATAAATTTTAAATAGAACATTAATTAAAACTTAAAATAAAGGTGCTCATTAAATTGTATTTTAATAAACGTTTATAAACCTTATACTAAACATCATTTGAACCAATTTTTAAGATTTGATAACACGTTATACTGTAAGGTTTAATTCAACATTACACCACCATTCCTATACTTAATTCAACATTATAATATACATTTTAAGTCCAACATCATACCAAAATATTTAAGGAACTTTGCACTTCTATGTTGAATTCGAAGTAAATCATCAAGCTGTTAACAACATTGCATTTTTAGGTTAAATCCAATATTAGTTTAAATCTGTGATCTTACTTATAATATATTTTTTAAATAAACTACATAGGTACACATTTTAATAACAGAAAAAGCGGTTTATTCAAAATTAAAAGTAAATTATTTAATACAGATAGGTAGGTAATTGTTTTTTTATGGCACTATACTATTGCTGCATTTTCTAATTTTCATTTAAGCGAAATGGTGCTTGAATAAGCATATACTTAATAGCATCGTCATAACTCATATGTATACCATAAACATCGACAATCCATTGGTTTTAGTTAAGAATTTCGTTATATAATATATTGGTTAAAATTTTACTTAAAATTTATTATATGTTGTACAACATTAGCAAAATCAATAAATTATTGTTTTTTTATACTTATTTTTATATCGATGAGGTTAAAAATATAAGTAACTATATAATATGTAGTATAGTGTATAATTATTACTAAGGTATAAATAAAAATAATTAATAAAATAAATCCCTTTTGGATTCTTTGCCTTTAACTAATATTAATAATAATAATGGGTAATAATTTATAAGAACAATATATAACATATAAAGATTTCACTTTAACATAAAAGTTTAAATAATAAATATGCAAAATGCACGGCCCTTATGGTTGCTTGTCAGTTAAAAATAAAATTGTTTTTAGACTATCTTCACAGTGATAAGATTGTCAGACTTTGGATGGTTTGATTTTATAGCATTAAAATTATTATTATCACCTCTAGAAATGTGTCGGAAAACTTTTACAAAGTTCAAACTTTTAAAAATGTTATACTATTATTCAAAATTAATATCTATATGAAAAATACAAATTACGAGTACTAAAATTCTCAGTCGGTGCACTTATAACTTTATAACATCAAGTAAGGTGCTTACTTGGTGTTATAAATTTAAAAATTTTAAATATATTAAAAATGTTTAAACTGTGATATTTATTTATTAACAACTAAGTACTCATTGCAGCCTAGATATTATAAAAATAATGGGTTTAAAAAGTCGTGTATGAACAAATAATATACATTTACGAATTATTTTTGATTCTAAAAAAAAAAAAATATCAACTAACATATTTGACCTTATTTATTAAATATTTCTAATTGTATTTAACTTTGAACCAGCAAAATTTTTTTTGTTTATTGTAATACATCGTACCAACTTCAATTTTCCGTAAGCACTTAAAAGTCGTACAATTGTGACTATTTAACAGTATATTACACCTGGACTGTAGGGTTCTCACTTAAAATCATTTTTAAAATGGTAGCCAATCTCTTGTTGGTAACTTATTGATTTATAATTAAGATTATAAATGTACAACAATCTGATCGTTTAATGTAATACAAATTAATAATCTAACTTAATAATAGTGTAAGTACGAGGCACCTAATTATAATGTGTACTTAACCTATGGAAACCAATTATATACAAAAAATAAATCAAATAATATATGTATTATCATCTCAAAATCTGTATGGAAGCACATATTTCAAACACGGATGTTGGAAAATTCTTTCGTAGTGGGTCTCTACATCATAAAACAAAACTACCTAATGATCAAATTTCATACTTATATACGTATTCAGCGGTATCGGCTAAGCGATTATGAACCAGACAGTCAGTCACAAGAAATTCAGACAAGTTGTTATGTATATATATATTTATACATTATATTTAAATGTATACTACTATAGAATGCCAACATATAGAAACGTATTTACCCTACGACCTAAGTGTAACTATCTCTACACCGATATTGACGACCGTTGATCATCGATCAATATTATTATTAGTGCTGTGTACAAACATTCATCGATTACGATCACTTTATTTCATAATTCTTCTATAATTTTCGAACAAAATAAACTTCATAATATTTAGATATTTTTGCGAGACTCGTCTATTCGTCGTTCGTTTTTATATTATTAAAATTAAAGTACCTGTTTAATAATAATATTTAGTATTTTTTTAAACTTACTTTATTAATTCTCTCTATAAATAAATTTTATATTTTAAATTGACAGAGCGTCTCATAGTTGATTGCTTCGGCGCGGAACTGTTCATAGACATTATAATAGACAATCATAATAGTTGTAATTAGTTATAACTTATAAAGTTATAGCTAGAGGTCGGATTTTTATGATTTTACATATTTGTTCCTATAGTGTATTCAGTTAAATGGGAGTATTGGAGTAAGATATCTTTGCAATTCATAAGACACGGAATTCATAGAAAAAATTTATTTTGCATAAAATAGCATATTTCAGGGGTTAGAGAATATTTGAGAATATTTCACGTATATCGGCATATTTACTATACAATTTATTTTTGGGTTCTAATATAAATTAATCATCAGATATTCGCCTTACCGATGACGATAGCACACAGGTTATTTCGTTAACTGTCACAAGTATTTAGTCGTCCGTACCGGTGCGTGTTGATATTATATAATATATAACGTCTATAATATACAAATATGCCAAAAAATTCAAGCAGCTTAAAAAGTTTATTGTCTCAATGGATTTCGTCGTACAATAACCAACAAACGATTTTCACGACAGATGGTACGACAATTTTTTGTCAAGTTTGTGAAAAAAATATTCTATGCACCAAAAAGTCACAGGTAATACAACATGCAAATACGACTATACATAAAAATGGTTTAAAATGTAAATTAAATACTTCGTAAAAATAATTATTTTTATTAGAAGCTACTCCCAATGAAAACAATTTAAATGATTTTAACAAATATTTGTGTCTAGCCTTAGTAGCAGTTAATATACCTTGGTATAAAATGCAAGTACCTCAATTTCGCAAATTTTTAGAGGAATACACTGGAAAACATATTCCAGATGCAAGTGCGTTACAAAAAAATTATCTCGGGCCGTGCTACTATAATACGTTAACGGAAATTAAAAACTAAATTGGTAAAAATAATATTTGGATTGGTGTAGATGAAACTACAGATACAAACGGTCGTTACATTGCAAATTTTCTGGTGGGAATATTAAATATTTAATTTGATATTGATGAAATTTGATATTACTGTTAGTTTACAGCTTCAAAGTAAATCAGATATTTTTAAAATGATATTTTTCAAAAGTCTGAGTATTTTTACCTATTATAGATAATTATATAGAACTCATTCATACTAATTATTAATTAAATTGAATAATAGACAATATTTGAATAGTCTTGAAAAATATACTTAGGCATAAATGTTTTTGAAGAAAAATTCAACTTTATAGATTAGCTTAAAAAAATAATACTGCTTTTTTGTGACCGATATATAATAATTATTATTGTTGTTAAAATTTAGAATCAGCTTATGAACTATTGTTTTAATGTTTTATTAATTAATCATCACTTTTCAAGTTAACATTATTTGTATGCATTGGGACATTTCCAATGAGAAAGATGTAAATCCATATCAGTTTCAGATTCGAATTTGTCAATTTGAAATTGAATGTAGTGATTTAATTCTGTCGCATGCTTATTTTTATTATTTACTTTTCTTCTTCCAAATTATTGCTTACTTAATGATAATTTAATATTTAAAATTTAAATATATTTATATATTAAATATTTTAATATTGTTCACTTCCCATCTTGTAATGCGTAAATATATTATTATAAAACTAATAATTGTTATTTATCTCTAATTAATTGTCTTCTCTGCATTTACCTATAAAATCGTTATAGAAAATGATTATAATAATAATTTTGATTGAGTTATATATTAAATTATATTTTAAAAATGAAATATCTATTTCAGCCTGAAAACACTTATATATAATGTAGCTAATTTAAGTTTTTATCCCCCATTTTCTAAGTTTTCGATTCACTAATTAACTTCACGATAATTAAAATACTTAAAAAATAGATAACCAGTTTCGCTGTTCAGTAAACATAATTATTGTTATTTCTTTCCAAATAAATACTATAATTAAGTATTTTGAAGTATTATTAGGCTGATATAAATATTTCATTATTGAAAGTGAAACAATTAATTTTTTTTTTTAATTTTAATGAATTGACAATAAGTAGATCACTACCCTATATCATATATTATTATAATAACTGAATTATTACCCGGCTTCACCTGTATGTAGTTTTTGATTTCTCTAAATGAAAATAATTTTTTAAATGAAAGAATATATCACGGAGAAGGTTCCTGTTGTCTAAGTTAGTAAACAACCGAGTTCTATATTTATTAAAAGAACCGTATATATTTAGGTATACAATTTACATGTTTCAGTTTTCGATTTTATATATTATAAGAAGAAAATGTGTGGCCCGCGGGTTTTAGCTTACTGCAGCCTGACCTTTTTGTCCGTCAAATGTGTTTGATATCGGCTTGTAGATATAAATTGTTCCGAGAAGTATATCGATAAAAATAATCTTGGGCATTGCCCGTACACCAACAATATGTATACCGAATATTCGTATAATAGAATTTGCCTGTTATGCACTAGCGGCGATTCGGTGTCGGTAGCTAGCAGCTACTATATACTCATGTCTCATACAATCACTAAGTAAGAAGTTTGATCTATCGTTTTTATCTCAGTTTATTGTGATTTTCCCAGTGACATTTGCTGATAAATTTGTCGTATTTTTCTTTCCACAAATATTTTTGAATTGTTGTTTTTTTATTATTATCTATGACACAAATTGTGTCACACAATGAAAAGAAAACGTAATATAGGTCGTTCAACATAATATAACGCTAAACAGCGGGGTAGTATGTATATATTAGTAATAATGATATAATTCATCACGACAGTGGTGGCGTAATTGTTAATAGGTAATATTAATATAAGTTTAGATAATAGTAGGTAGTAGTTCTGATAATAATATTAATAATGATAATAATACGAATTAATAACCTAAATTAATACAGTGTACTCTCGGTTATCTGCGGAATAGAGCATCCACGGATAAGCGAATTCCACAGGTAATCCGAAAAATTAAAATTACGAACTAAACGTATCAACCATTACCAAAAATTATTAATATGTATTAAACAAGCGTATTTTATTTTACGTCGGTATCCAGTGATTGGCTATCACAACCCAATTAAACCGATAATTATGGTTATGTATAATGTAAAGATATTTATTTTGTTTTGTATACATAAAGGTATATGTAGATGATTCCTCGGAAGACAACGGATATTCCGCAACGCATCATATAATGAACCAAAGTTTTTGCAAATATATTTTATGGGTTGATCACATAAGCGAAGTACGAATGCGAATGGCTATAGAGAGCTATTATACGATTTGCGATATTTATTAAAGCGTCATAATCCTTACGTTCGTAGCTTTAAAAGTGCCATTGACAAAATGCCATATGATTAGGAAGATTTTAAAGTCATTATTCGAGGAGACCGTGTGCCTCAAAGGCTCAAACTGAATACCGTGGTCGTTACAATGCACACCAGTTTATTAATACCTGTAGATTTTATTACAATAATAAGTTATATTGGTTTTTAAAACATTTCATAACCTCCAAGCTCCGTGTTCTATCGTTTTTATCTCATTTGATTGTGATTTTCCCAATGGCATTTGCTGATAAATTTGTCGTTGTATTTTCTTTCCATAAATATTTTTGAATTGTTGTTTTTTTTTTATAATTATCGAAGACATAATGAAAAGAAAACGTAATATAGGTCGTTCAACAATTAAGGCTAAAAAGCGGGGTCTTTCCAGGTTGTTGAGCCCTAACGGCGATGACAAACAATTTTATTAGATAACAACGATGATCGCAATATTAGTAGTAATGATATAATTAATCACGACACTGTGAGTGTGTAATTGTTAATAATATTAATATAAGTTTTGACATTGGTAGTTCTGATAATAATATTAATAATCTTGATATTGTTAATAGTACCAATATACGTTTGGCAATGGTAGTGGTTATGTTAATAATATTAATGATGATAATTTTAATTTTGATGATATTTTTGAAAATAAAGATCTAGATGATTCTGATAGTGAAGAAAATGTTGTCCAACCGATCAATGTCTGTTTTCCATTACGATAAATTGATTATTTCGAGATGACGCTTTAACTCGAGTAAGTGAAACACATTGGTCTTATGACGCATTGCAGTATCCCCTAATATTCTGTCGTGTAGAAAAAGATTATTCAATTGAGGTGTGACCATTCGATCCAGTAACACGTTTCCTTTAAGAAAAACTGTTTCTGCGATAAATTTTTATTCATATAAACTTCAAATTTGAGATATCTCAAATAATATATACTTCTTTATTACCGGGAATAACTTAATCAATATATTGTCGATATTAAGGTACTCTAAAATTATTTCTTGAGTTTTTAAAAGTTTATTGATTTAATTAACAAGGAGTAAATATTTGGTGAAGTAAGATGCTATATGTATTATGTATACAATCGAAAAGAGGCTTGCCCCACGATCATCTTTTAGTTTGGTTCCAAGCGGAAGTATGGGCCAATGATATTGATATTGATATTTGTGTTAAGTTACCTAATAAACAAGAAGATCCTATTTTGAATAAAATCATCAGAAAAAATATGATCCACGGGCCATGTGGATTCTTCAATAACTCAACACCATGTATAAAACCGTATTCGTAAGGCTAGAAAAAGACGCGCGCTATACAAACGCAGACAAAACAGACTCGAAAAACGTAGGAAAAGTCTTAAAATCCGGTGAAACATGAAAAATATTCGAAATAATAATAATAGTCATAACAGAGAATAACCAGAAAGGACACTTTAATGGGGCACAGATTTGCTATACCTGTTATAATAAATAATAAAATAATATAATAAATAAATAATTTCGAATGACGACTTTTACTTGAAATAATTAATACATTATAATCGAGTTCCTCAGTTTCCTTTTAATCTTAAAGAATTTAAAATACAATTAAAGGGTATTAATTAAATGAAATAACAATTGAACTATCCAGGTTCTATAGTATTCATGATACGGTGTATTTTATTCAGTCTCATTGGCCATTTGTTTTCTTTTTGCACCATTCTGTTGCAGTCAAATATCTCTTTTCTAAAAACAATGATAAAAAACTAGATTAGATCTTACATAACGCAAGGATGGGCAAATAAATGATTTTTTTTAACTCCTTAAATTAAGATATTTTAAAATAATGAAGTCAAGTTTAGTAAAGTTTCTCATAATTTTTTCGTAAACTTTGAAAATAAAGTAACAACATAATTTATAATTAAAATTTTCTAATTTGCAAAAATAAAAATTCCAGACACATAATATTATTTTATAGTTTTTCTTTACGCTCAAGAAAATAACTGGGAAATTTAAAATGATAAATCTAAGTACTATCTGGCTATCAAAAAACCTAATTTTCTAAAATAAATCGTAAAATTCTGCATTATTCTTTGGACGAAAATTAGCTTGATTAAGATACTTTTGAATAAAATTAACTCGAAGTTAACACGTTAATTATAAAAATAAATAAACTTATTAAGTTAAAAGTTAATTTTAAAAAAAGGTAATGAGATAATTAACTTAACGTATTATCTTGATTTTAAATTTTAATTCGTTAATTACAAGCCTTGTGTAAAAGTATTTAAATATTTACTGTACAATATATATTGCCAGTTACATTGTTTTGTGAAATATAATACTATTAAAAATAAATAAGTTTAATTGACTGATTAAATTATTGCATTGTTTATTATTGAATCTAATGTTTTGATTTAGATATCAATGCAAAAGTAGAGTATATATTAATTTAAATAAAGTTACAATTATTAGAATAGTCTATTCCATAATCAATGTTATAGAGTAATATTATATCGTTAATTTATTATTTATCTTAAAACTGATAACTACTATTAAGTATTATTATTGATTTGTATCAAAAATACGTACTTTTTTGCACTTTGCTAAAAATACCACTTAGATATAAATAATAACTTTTTCGAACACCTAAAACACAGAATCATATAAATTAAAATATTTGTTGTACTTTAATTCGTGTAACTATACTGTTGCCGATTCGACTTTTTTTTTCAACAATTTATTAATATAATAAATAATAGTAATGAACCAAAAATAGAGGTTCTATAATTGTTAGTAGAATTATTTCAAGAATAGTTGAGAAAAATTTATTTTTTAAGTTTAATATATTCTGCTTTAGACTTTAATTTGTTCTTACCATTACCATATTGCATGAATTCATCATCTAATAATTGAAATAACATCAAATTTAGTGATACATTTTCAATGTCTAATATTGATATGGTTATATCAGACATAAAAATAATATGTACAAGAAAAACTTTAAAGCTCAGATATTTGTAGTTTAATGAACGGTGGAGCAATTAGGATTTATAAATAAAACATTATTGTACAGCTTCAGAGAGAATGTTCATAACTCATAAGATATGGGAGAAAAAACACAGTTTAAGATTAGGATATAGATTATTAGGACACAACTCGTTTGCAACCAAAAAAAGTTCGTAAAATATAAACCCTAAGAAATTGTTGTAAAAATAAAATGTAAAAAGACCGATTCAATAATACAATAATAAGAAAAATATCTAATCATTTTCCCGAGTATTTATTCAAATTCAATTTTTATTATGGTTCATTCTCACCCACACACATACACAACATAGTATCATAACATTCTAACCACGGTCTGTGGTGGTTTGGATATACATATATACTTATCTATGGTAGGAGTCATTAAATGGCGTTCCACGAATAATAAATACTGTGTACTTTGAATTTTTATGGAACACAAGAATTTTCCAAATTCTTAATGTGGCCCGAGTAAAGTATTAATTGATAACCCCCTGCTCTATGCCATACAAATTCTCAGTAAAATCATATAGGAGAAATCAAAAACTTATACGAAGAAAATAATTTAGACTTATTTGGTTCTTTCTATATTTTTAATCATTTATTTTCTACAATTTCTGAGCTGTATTAATGATATATAAGTAAAACCTATACAATATTAATTAATCAATAATTTAAGTTACATATTATATTATATGATAATTTTCTTACGATTTTCATATAATTTAATCATATTAGTGTATGGATTTTCAACTAAAAAATACATAATATTCATATTCTACAGATATTTAATGACTTTTTCTATATTATATATATTATATATGATGTTTTATTTGGATTAATCAAGGAATTTTTATCATACGATATAAATAATAAATAACTAAGTATTAAACTCACTAAAAAAACGATTTAATTTTATTGATTCTAAAAATGCATTATTTTAGAATTGTTATGTTGTACACAAACGCCATTAAGCACTATACTAATGGTAATGAATAACAAATTTAATAATAAAAGTTTATGTATTAGGCAGTTTGTTTATTATAAAAATATTTAGTAACATTGTTTGTCTTACTTTCACAATCTAAATGTATAAAATAATTGTAAATTAAATCACAATTTTCAGATTAATTGTATAGTAAATTACTACCATATCCACCATATCAGTGAATCATATACTAATTTTAAATTAGGTATAATAGCTAAAATAATATTAGTATATTATATTATTATATTAGATTAAATAAACGTAATTAATTGGTTATTATTATAAATCAAAAACTATTACAATTCTACAATAGTGTTATAATGGATAATTCACAGAACAAATATGATACTGTTATTTTATTTATAATATGTAGAACTATAATACATTTGTAGTAAATCTTTAAAGGGTTAAGTCTGGTCTGAGCAAAGAGCCCAATAATAGTTATCTAACCGTAGATCGCGTTCTTAGTATGGGTACATATCGTCGTTTCATTATGTTCATTGGTTTAAAAACAAATAAAAACTCTACACTGTAAACAATATTCTATTTTGTAGTGACTATAAGAAACTATTAGTTAATACTACTTATAATAAGTGGACTTACCCTCTCCTACTGTAAATTTATAAAGATATATATTTAATAAATATAAAATCAATTTAAATATTTTTAATGGTTATAGGTATTAAAATACCTCTATTTTAAATATAATCGATAATAAAATATGTCTTAAAGACTTAATTCAAGTTTACACAACCTTACATTACATCTTTATCTGTGTACTTTTTTAAACAATGTCACAATACCTACTACAAAGAAAATAAATATGATTTTGTTACTATCGAATTACAAGAAATGTGGCCATGTTATTTTTTTTTAATTATCATACCTTTATAATGTAGTATCTAACAACTTTATATCGAAAAATACCAAATAGTATTAACTATTATACAACACAACAACAGTTGTGGTAATGTCCGAATACATAAAAATTAATGAATTAATACATTTGTGCTATAATTATTGTCTAAACATTCTACGTGAATGCAATAAAATAGTATTATATAACTATTAAAAAATTAGATTAGAGAAAGTTGACATCCCATTGCCTAAAATTACGTTAAACGATGTATTAAATGTTAATAAATCGCTACTTTTTTTGTGTTGGGCAACCAATGTAGTTAGAAAATTTTATCGGGAAGATAAATGCATCCTAACATTCGCGTAGTTCACTTTATGTTGAAATTAACGAGGTAAAACATTTTTCCAATCAATAAAAATTTGGTAAAAATGTATTTATGACTTTGGTCGGACTAAATAAGTCCGAAATCTATATTGCCTCCTTAAGTAACTCTTATTAGAGACAGCTTTTATTATACTTTATGAATTATACTACAAATATCATATTTCCTATGTGCATAAAATATATTTCCATGAATTAAATTAATGCAAGTACTGAAAATGTATAGTTGATTAAATCTATATTATTGTAATTTAAAAATATAATAACAAAAATATTATTAACAATACCAGTTAATAATCTCAATCTTGTTGTTGGATCTATAAATGTAAATGTTTTATTTTTAAGTTTAATATAATGATTCGTAATAAATATTTTTCACTAAAATATATTATATTCTAAAAAGAAAATAAAACAAAATAAAATGTTCGTTTAACTCAACAGCATACGTTTATCTATCAGTGGCGTGCTGACGGAGGGATCAGGGTGTCATATCACCCACTTTGGATTTTTTTTTGTAATGATACATTATCTACATGAAAAAACAATTTAGGGTCTGTGAAAAGTGAAAAATAAATATCCCCCCTCCTTTCAAAGAAGCTGAGCATGCCATTGGTATCTATAGATATTTTATCCAGGGTAACACTTGATAAAAACTGATTACACACTAACAAACCAAAATGAAAGGTAGTAGATTTAAAAAAACTATGAGATCAATGTTGTAAACATAAAAACAAATAAATAGCAACCGATATAAAAAAAAGCGTTTTAAAACACTCTACAGAGACGTAGAGTTACACTTGATACTTTTTTCAATTCCAATAATCATAGCAAATTAAAACGATATCAAGGTTAATTAATTACAATAAACAGACTGGGCACGTTTTATAATAATAGTTAGTGAGCTCGATGGACGTGCTGACAGCAGTGCCGGCGCTAGGGAAAGCTAAATGGGACAAATGTCCATTGCCCCGCAATTTTTAATTATCATCTTAATACCGTGAGACACATTGATATTTTACACAATTACAATTTAAATTAACAAATTATAAGTCTATAAATGTATTATTCTATACTACACATCACACATGTATAATATTAGAATGGGGTACTCTGGAATGCCTAATGGCTAATACCTTGTCCAGGGCCCCGCAATACCTAGTGCCGGCACTATGTCAGCAGTAGATATTGTTAGTAAATGGGGAATGAAATGTATTCGAAGGATATGGACAGGACCGCTGAACAAAACATTATATGCGTGCTAGTGTACAGTTGGAGTGTGTGTATTTATTGTGTATAAAGAAAGGATAAAATATATGTGAATCTATAAAAAAGAAAAAATGTAAAGATATAATAACTACCTATATAACTCAGTCAAACCAAACACCATACAAATCCTCTACCCAATTCATAATCAAGCAATTCGACTAGCTATAGGTGCTTTTCGTACAAGCTCCATAGATAGTATATTATGTATTTCAGGAGAACCTCCACTACAAATAAGAAGGAATAAAGAAATTTTTAAATATATTACAAAAAAACTTAGGTATCCTCACCAAGCAACATACCAACTATTCAAACCACCAACCCAAACAAGACAACCAAAAGATCCAGCAACAATTATGGAAACATATTCACGCATATGTACGGACTCAAATTTCCATTTTAAAATCGAGACAACATCCTCATTTCTTTCAACTCCATTCTGGTCGTATTATCCAAAGATTCACACCCAACTATCTCAACTGAATAAAAATTCAAATCCCCATTCCATTATCGCCTCATATTTCAGAGAAATTATACGTTCAGATTTTTGCAAATTTAATCTTTTTTACACAGATGCATCCAAAAATATAAATGGCACAGGTTGTGCATTCATTTCTGGAGCTTTTAAAAGAATCTATAAACTCCCTACTGAGACTAGCATCTTCACCGCAGAAATTATAGGCATCAAATAAGTAGTTATTTATGCCGAATCTATTCCCGTGAATAAATCACTTATCATAAGGGACTCTCTCAGTGCCATAACTTCTCTCCTATCAACTAACCAGTCTAATGAAATCTCCCAACAAATACTCAACATAACGTCCAAATCAAATAATATTATCGAGTTCATGTGGGTCCCTTCTCATACTGGCATCACTGGGAATGAAGAAGTTGACCTATTAGCAAACTAAGCTATACTATACACTGATTCAATTGAAATTAAATCACTACCATATAAAGACCTATTGAGAATAAGCAATACAATAGCTCTCCAACAGTGGCAATCCCAGTGGGACTGCATAATAAATAATAAATTAAAAAATATAAAAAAGACCATCAAAAAATGGCGTCCTCCCACTAATACAGTACGTCTAGTAGACATTGTCACCACTAGAGCTAGAATCGGCCATACACGGCTCACCCATTCTTATTTTTTCAACCTACAAGAAGAACAGCCAATCTGCCATCAATGCAATGAAATTTTGTCAATCAAGCATATCACACTTCACTGCCCTATATGTTTAATGAAGAACGTAAAATTCTAAGTCACCCCACTAATATGGAGGAAGCATAAGGGGAAGCGAACGTTGACGCCATTTTTAATTTTTACAGATCTATTAATCTTATAAACCTATTATAACCCAATAACCCAAATGTAAAAACTTATATATATTATATATATACTTTTAAAATGTAAAACCTTATTTATTTTATGATCTTGTATTATTGTATATTGTATATTGTAATCTTATCTATCATATCTATAATTCTAAGTTATTTTAACATTGTATAGGCTAATGACCATAGATGTCGAAGCCTTCATTCTTAATAAAAAAAAAAAAAAAAACTACCTATAATAAATAAGTTATGGCCCTGTTGGCCAAGCAAGTAAAATTTATAAGATATAATATAAATAAACAATTGCTTATTTGACATAAACAAATTTTATAAATAAACATCACAATAATATAATGCTTGCCTGACATTATATATATAAATTATAACAAATGACTAATTAATTAATAAAAACATTCTCAGTATTAGTATTCAATGGTCAGTATATGTTAGCAACGGCGTTTCGTTATTTTAATGAAAATTTACTTTACTTTACCAACACGAAAAAAAACTCATCCATTCGTGTGTGTGACAAAATATGTATGAAAAATAATGGCAATTAGTGGATTAAAAATAAATCGAAAGAAGTGTCCATTTGCACCAGTATTATAATAAAACAAAAATAATTAATAAAATCACAAAGATAGATAATATTGTATTATAATATATTATAAATATTGTTATGAATTGTGTGTGTGGCCAGTCGATGACAAAATATATAAGCCATACACTCATATTTCTTATTGTGCTATCGTCGTGGTGGTGTGAAGGTAATAATTAGGAGTTTCGTGATTTATATCATATTATTTATATTATTATTTTGTGTATAAGGCCTAATGCAACTGGCCAGTGGTCTGCCGACCAATACTGTGAATTATTATTTTATTATTTAGTTATTTATTATCGATTATATGTATAATTAGGTTTCTAAAAGCATACAGAAATTTAAAAATATTTCAACTAAAGTCATTATTGTATTTATAATTATTTAACATTTAAATATAATAATATTGGATCTATAATCGAAAAGTAACGAATGTTATGCAAAAGATTTTTCTTTATTTTTTTTTGTAAATTAAAAATTCTTAACCATAAAGATTTCATAATTTTCTATGAACAAGCATATTTTTAAAATATTTAGTTAAATATCGAGTTATAATTGTTGATTAGCTTAGTTATAAAATAAAAAACGCTTTTCGAATATGTGGACTGTATAACGTATATTTTGCTTTTTACATAATTATAATATAAAATAGGATCGACCGACGGGACGTATACGTGTTTGGTCGCAGGGTGCCACAATAGACTGCGTAATAATAACAAGTACAAGGTAATAAAAAATGACCAACTTGGTCTATCGATACGATCGACGCGACAGTGCTGCGGTGTGGGTCATCTCTCGTCATAACACTCAAGCACGTCTATCGTTAATGACACCGAATAATATAATAAAATAAAAATAGAACAATACCAAACAACAATAATATATTTTACATAAACCTTAGTAATTCGTTATAAAAAATTGTATTGTATCAGGATGCTTCTGAATTTATAAACTTTAAAATGTTATATTTCACGTTAATACTATTACTTACCGAGGCTATTGCAATACTGATATGGAGACATTGGAATATCTGTAAGAAAATGAAAAATAAGTAAGGTTTTTTTATTGGGGGTTAGATACATTTTGCAAACAAAAACATTATAATTATACGGGAATCTCAAAATAATGCAATTACTAGGATGAATATAATGAATTTTGAATGTAAATAATTATAAAAACAATTACATTATTCATACTAACCACTTTTATCACATCCGTTTTGTTTTATATCATCGAAGAAATCATAGGTAACACCTAGTAAATAATTGTATTCATATTGTAATTACATTAAACATAAATTTTATATTAATACTATTATTTCTTAGTTGCAAAAAATATTATA
Organism: Rhopalosiphum padi; assembly: GCF_020882245.1. NCBI lineage: Eukaryota > Metazoa > Arthropoda > Insecta > Hemiptera > Aphididae > Rhopalosiphum > Rhopalosiphum padi. The sequence continues at coordinate 46,346,572 of NC_083599.1, forward strand.
GAACTAATATTGTAAACTATTTATTAGAAATGACTAATGAATCTAATATTTTAATCTAATATATAATTTGTTCTTTATATTTATAAAATAATTGTCTTAAATTGTCATATTAAATCGATAATTGTCTACACCAAATAGTTTTAGGTCAGGATGTATAAACATATTATTCAAAAGTCAAGAAAAGTTTTTTTATAATAAAATATGCAAAATAGTATGACTTATAAAAATTACTTAAATGATAATTGGTTATAGTTTTATTTTTTGGATTTCAAATTACAATAGGATATACAATATATAAATATACGATACAAACCTAAAGTCGTTTGGAACAAACTCACTATACAAATATTTTTTTATTTATGCTAAAATTTATTTAATAAAGCAAAAATACACTTAGAATATATTTTTTATAAATTTAAAGTCATTTTTATAAGTAATTATTTTTTTTTGTTTTTCGACTCATTTTTAAATTTTTTTATGGCATTCTTTGAGATTTTTTAAGGAATTAAAAATCCCAGTCCGATCCATAATATACACATATTAATTTTGTTTTATTATACTTCCACGTTATTAGGTATGGAATTTTTATAAAGTATCCTTTCTAATTATTTCTCTTTTTTCTACTACATTATCTTAGAGTTAATCTAAATTTATAGTCACCACAATTATACATAAATATCATAATATGTGAATGTATATTAGAATTTGGCATTGGCATGAAAAATCGAAAATTATTTAATTGTTAACAATTCTAACATATTGTAAACTAAAGTATTTAATTTACGATAATAAATGTAAAAACTTACGTAATTTGTTTATATTCCATCTCATATTACTTCTTACAAAGTTATCAAATATCTCTTTATTTCCACCTGTGTTAAAATATAGTAATCAACACACATAGAGTATCACATAACTCATGAAAAAGAAATGTTTTTTGTAACGTATAAATTGGTAAAGACGTGAATATATCAAGTGTCATTTTTTGTAAATTTATAAATAAGTAAAATATGCACTTGTATAAACAGTTTAACAGTCAATGATAATTTCAATTGTGATATCGACATTAAATAAAAATTAATTTTTTATGCGTAAATATTAATTAAAATGCACCTACTGTGATATTATATAAACATATTATAATTTTTATTTTTTTTTATTCAATTTAAAAATACTACTCATAGTCGTAAAGGATATAATAAGGGTAACAGTTAATAAAGAGCTAAATATTAAATTCGTTATGACTTAAGTTATAATATAATAAAGAACAAAAATAAAACTGTCACCAAGCGCAAAACTTTGTTGAATTACAAAAGTCTCTATCATAATTTTAATTATCTATTATTATCACTAAAAACTCACTAAAACGCATAAAATAACAGTAGTTTAAAAATCCAATTTCAACTGTAAAAATGATAATACATTACACGTTATAACTAATGGTTAAGTTCATTAGATGATTTTTCTAAATTTAATTCAATCATTATAAAATAGTATAAATTTGAACTGATAACTAGTAATTTTAAAATTAGGTCCATAAAAGATTGTTGATATCATAAACTTATTACTACTCACATTCAAACCCGACGGTTTTTAAAGCTTCTATTGTTAAAATACAAGCATTACAAATTCAATATCGATTAACATAATACTATTGAAAATAATGAGGTATATGAATTAGATAAATTAGATAATATTAATCTTCAAATAATTATTGCCAATGTGTGTTTTTAGAGAGCTAAAGGTTGTTAAATAGAGGATGCGATTTACAAATAATGTAGGTAAAGTTGTATTTGGTTACATTATTCTTCAAGCAACTTAAAGTTATACCTAACAGTACAAAAATAGTAATATTCAATGCCAGATTAGTCAATCGAATTACTGAGTTAAACTCGATGGGACGCGACAATTATGGGCCGTACAAGTCATGATGGGCTACTTAAGGAAAATATAGTAAGACTTAAAATTCAAGAAGTGAAGATTTTATGTTGTATTTGCGTAGTTACATTGACCATAGTGCATGATTGTAGTTTGTTAATATTATGTATGGACAATATGGTATAATTACCCTAGGGGCGAAAAAGTAATGAAAATGTATTTTGAAAAAATTGTAAAATATATTATTTACTAATATGATATGCCTTATTACCAATGCAGTCTAAAAAAAAAAAAAACGAAAAGAAATTAATGTCACTAAAAAAACATAAATAAAAATTGTTCATATGTATTTGTAATTCTTTTATATTATCAAGGCTAGGCATTAACGAATAAAAGTTAAAATTATGTTTAAACTTTAAACTAATTAACTCATTGCTTTTTTCAAATGAACTTTTAACTTAATAAGTTACTTTCTTTGTTAATATCAACTTTCAAGTTAATTTTAAACAAAAATATCTAAATTAAGATAATTTGTGTCCGAAGAAAAATGCAAGATTTATTCGGAATTTTTTTTTAAAAAGTTAGTTTCTTGATATCTAGTTGGACTTTGATGTATCATTTTAAATTTCCCCAGTAACTTACTTAAGCGTCAAGAAAACCTTTCATATAAACAATATTATGATAACTTATAAGAAAACTTATATTTGGATTTTGGGTCATAAACGAATTAATTTTTTATATCTACTATTTTTATTGATTACCTACCAATTTCTAATCACATTCAAGCAGGAAAATATGTTTAGAGTTAAAAGTTGAAGAAGCAGGGAAAAATTATTGTACTTGCATAGTGTACATCAGTACATGAACACATGATTGTATGTTATTGATATAAAATATAGACAATATGGTATGTGTACCCAGAGGGCAAAAATATAAAGTAAATTTTGTTTGAAAAAATTGTAAAATATATTAATTATTAATATGATATGCCTTACTATTGTAGTCCTCTAAAAAAAAATTGTAAAATTACCATTTAAGATTTTAAAATTGTATAAATATATTGGCTTATTAATATCTAGGTAATATTTGTATTTAGATGACTTAATTGTAATCATATCTGTTCTGTATTATATTTTCAGCAAAATCACAATAATTGAATAAATTTATATTTATAAGTATAAATCATTACTTCTATGATATAATGATACTTGTGTATTTCTTACTTAATATCAATTTTATCTTTTAATAATTATTTATTTATAAAGTTATTTTTGTTACCTTCTTTATTGGAATCACAGTAGCTTATAATACTTATCGCTGTTAATATTATTGAAATTTTAGAAGAAATCATTATTATTGTTTAGATTATTATAAAGAACAAGAATATACTTTATTATTGAAAGTTTAAAGATGATGTGATTATTTTCTGAAAATATACGGCTGTTTATTAACGATTAAGTACACATTACAACCTTCTGATGTTGTTGGCACTGCGACAGATCTTACGAAAAAGGCAGTTGTCTGCCGCAACTTGCACAGGTGTTAGACAGAGGTAGGTGACCAACTTAATAACAAATTATTATAAAAATCAATTAGTTGTAAACTCTAAATAATATGTAAAATCAAGTTAAAAAATTACGTAATTTTTCATTAATACGTAAATATTATAGTATATTTATAGTATAAAATAAAAATAGTGCAATTCTATTGTTACACAAACATTTCTGTTCTTTTTCTTGATAACATAATTTTGTATAGTTTAAATTAACAAGTATTAGTAAAGTTAAAGTAAAAGGTGTAAGTAATCAGTGTACATGATGATAAAAGTTCAATAAAATTGTTTTTTATAATTTATAAATAAGAAACTAGAAAGACATATTCACTCTTTATGTGATTTAAATACTAATTTATATAAATAGATTGACTTTTTTTAAACTGATTTAAGTTAATTTTTTTCTCCATATTTACACATATTTATTATTATCGCAACTTATCGAGTTCAATTTATAATTTGTTAACTGGTAATTTTTAACTTATCGATCTTGCACCTCTTAACTTAACGTAACTTGAGTTAATTATTTTCTTTAACTTGCCCACCTTTGGAAAATGATAGTCCTTTTGGCTCATCGATACAAATGTATAATTGTATAATAATAAAGTAAATAACACTATAAAAAGTAGGTCGCAGCTTTGTTGGTGCTCTACTAGGCTTGTATAGCTGCTACCTATGCCTAAACGAAAAAAAATAGCGATTGCCGCAAGTGGTAAAGAAATATTTATATTTACTTAAATTAATACTAACAGCCCTTTACAGGTGATTTACATACTAATTTAAATAAATAGATTAACTTTTTTTAAACTGAGTTAAGTTAACTTTTTTCTCTATTTTAGAGTTCAAAATAATGATAACATATTAAGTGGTCCAAGAATAGTCGACATAAGTTATCTTTTTAAATCTATTTCAGCAGTTTACCACACACCATTTAGTTGTTCATTTAAAGATCTAATTTTTACACATGAAATTTGCAAAGGATATTTGTCTGAATTTTATTTTGAATGTTCAATGTGTAATAAAAAAGAAATAATTTATTCCGAATCTCCAACCTTAAATGACAAATTAACCGTTATAATGACGCAGTTGTTACTGCTATATTAAATACAGGACAAGGTCACTCCCAATTGGAACAATTTTCTGCAATTTTAGATAATATGCCTTGTATGTCTATTACAAAATACCAAAAAGTGCATGAATTTGTTGCAAATAAAACAGAAATGATAGTATGGGAATCAATTGTAGCGGCTGGTAAGGAAGAAGCTCGACTAGCAATAGAAAATGGTGATATAAATAGCGACGGTATACCCTTGATAACTGTCGTTGCAGATGGTGCTTGGTCAAAAAGATCCTACAAACATAATTATAACGCATTATCTGGAGTAGTAAGCTATTATTTTAATAATTTATCTAAAATGACAAAATAAAATTGACAAATATATAAAAATTATAACATTTTTGCTCCTAGATAATATGTATTAAAGAAATATTAAAACTATTAGACCTGTATTTTCGGATAATTAATATTAAATATAGAAAATGAAAGCGCTTTTGACTCATCGATAAAAATGTATAAGTATAATAGTGTATTAATAAAATAAATAACTATATAAAAAATAGCTCGCAGCTTTGTTGGTGCTCTACTAGGCTTGCAGCTGCTACCTATGCCTAAACGAAAAAAAACAGTGATTGCCGCAAGTGGTATAGAAATATTTATATTTACTTAAATTAATACTAACAGCCCTTTTGGTGTTTACGCGACATCGTAGAAAACCAGGATGACATAAGGCACCGATATGTAATTTGCATAATCCTTATATCTATAAGAGAACAGGTCTTTTTTATATTCCAATTTTGTGTCCAATTTTATTTTTTCACAAAGATGTTCCGAATACTCTTCTGAGTGTCACCAAGTCACCCGCTTTTTCATATTTTTTTCTCTGTGTGGTGGGGGGGATAAGGGAGATTGTATTTTTATATTCTAATTTGGTGACGATAGTATTTAACTTATTAGTGGTTACTTATAATAAAAAAAACAATTTATATACGAATCCACGAATCCTTTATTTAACAGACGAGCAAAACCGGGTTATTCAGCTAGTATATTATATATTTCATGAAAGACACAATTAAAATACAAAAATAAATATACAATTTAACAGCTGGTGTATGTGAGTCGTTCGGTGATAGCAGCGCAAACAACATTTATAATTAAGTCTTAGTCAGTAGATGTAGTAACCTATAGGTTAGCCTATTATATTTTACAACCTATGTTTGAGATAGGATTAATGATAATTTTTATTTAATACCTATATATATATATATATATTTAATTGATATCTTTATAATTTTTTCTTTTAATTAATGCACATTAATTGCTATTGTATAAATTACATAATGTAATTCAAAACTAGTATTGTTGAATTTATGACGATTGTATAAGTATAAAAGTTAAATATACAATCGGAGACGCCTACACAGAACACAGAAGTAGCTCACTATAGGTGCAAAGTACTTTTAAAATCAAAAAAGACGTAAGCGCTTCGTACTTCACGCTCCCCTAACTAAATTAAAAACATCATTTTGTATAAATGATTAGTTTGACAAGATATATTAATAAATGATTGCTTTTATATTTATTTATTTTTGCAATGAGGTTAAATATGTCATACTTAACCTATAATTATTAACGCGTATAAAAATGAAAGGTAATCAGTAGCAAATATAATTACAAAATATGATATAACTAAGGTATAAATAAAAATAATTAATAAAATAAATCCTCATTTGGATTCTATAAGAAATATAAAATAATTATTCAGGCCGTTTTGACCCAACAGATAAAAATGATAATATAATAATTTAACAAATAATAATACTATTAATGCCAATGCGTAATAATTGATAAGTACAAGTATATAAAGAAATCACATTAATTTAACATAAAAGTATAAATAATAAAATTTTTGTAAATGCACGGCCTTGTAGTGATCCTATAGTCTATTTAAAATGAAATCAAATTGAAAGAGTACTGAGATGGCTGTATTGATTCTCCTGTTTTACTTTCTATGATTAACTTTAAAGTCCTTTGCTCTAATATCCGTCAAATTTATCCATTTTTATTCCAAAATGCAACACCAATTATGCTCAGAATCAGCCAATCCTTAGAATGATACGTATGGCAAATAGTGATCCTAGCAAATAGTGTTTCTAAGTATATGGTTGGCGCATTCAATTTTTTTTACCTCTATATTGTTAAGAACCACTGATTTAACTAGTATTTGTATATGTTAATATTATTGTATGTATATGTGTGAGCCGTCGTCGGGCTCAAGGAATGTGCTGATGAAGCCATCGAGACCCGACGACTGGCCTGGACGCCTCGCGCATAGAACGCGAGTGCGGCAGTCCAGGATTGGAGACAGAGCATTACGTTTGCACAGAGCATTCAGAACCTTATTTTTTCATTAATATAGTTGTATGTTTATTCTTAATTACAAATACAGAAAGTTAACTTGTCCGAAAGTGTTTGTGAATTTATTTGTGAGGACATCTCAGGATCGTCCATAACAATATCATACAGTGCATATGGGTTTGCCAAAATAATTTTTTTTAAAACACTTGAATCTCCGTCTCCTATGAGCTTGTGATAGACTAAATTATGCATAGCCATGCTTTGTCGAAAACCTTCTAAAATGATGTCCGAATCCATAAATGCACTGGTACTATCCCAATTTTTATAACAAACGTGTTCTGTAGGTTTTTTATTTATTGAAGAAGATTTCATACAAACTGATCAATATTTGTTACGAACTCCGATGAATAAGCCCTGTTTTGTCCGATAACCAACAACGCACGCCTAACTCAAATAATAAATATAAAATTATATAATATTGTCAATTTTTATAAAATAATTATTATATATTATTATAATTTTTATATATTTGTCAATTTTATTTTGTCATTTTAGATAAATTATTAAAATAATAGCTTACTACTCCAGATAATGCGTTATAATTATGTTTGTAGGATCTTTTTGACCAAGTATGCTTGACCATCTGCAACGACAGTTATCAAGGGTATACCGTCGCTATTTATATCACCATTTTCTATTGCTAGTCGAGCTTCTTCCTTACCAGCCGCTACAATTGATTCCCATACTATCATTTCTGTTTTATTTGCTACAAATTCATGCACTTTTTGGTATTTTGTAATAGACATACAAGGCATATTATCTAAAATTGCAGAAAATTGTTCCAATTGGGAGTGACCTTGTCCTGTATTTAATATAGCAGTAACAACTGCGTCATTATAACGGTTAATTTGTCATTTAAGGTTGGAGATTCGGAATAAATTATTTCTTTTTTATTACACATTGAACATTCAAAATAAAATTCAGACAAATATCCTTTGCAAATTTCATGTGTAAAAATTAGATCTTTAAATGAACAACTAAATGGTGTGTGGTAAACTGCTGAAATAGATTTAAAATGATAACTTATGTCGACTATTCTTGGACCACTTAATATGTTATCATTATTTTGAACTCTAAAATGTAATTAAATATTTAGATTACTGACTATAGTTACTTATAATATTAAACACACTATTTCATGTTTTATTTACCTCAAAGTCGAATCGTTTTTTGACATTACGGTATTTAGGCTGAATGTTGGTTTTAGTATACGTTGTGAAGCTTCTGGCGATAGTGGATAAAAGTGCATACTTATGCTATCAGAATTTACCCTTTAATTATCAAAAAATATTATTGGTAAAACGTATGCGGATGCCTAACATAATAAAATAAATGAAATCATTTTGTTTCATTTTTCAAACTATTTTAAACATAAGCAAAAAAGTTATTATTCATAAATCGTAACTAAACAATTGGTTACTTTAAAAAAATATAAAACTATAATTTATAAAAAAATTACCTACATTACGCTCAACTTGAGTTTTCACTAAGTAAAACTAATGATAATGTGGTAAATTTACAAACATATTGGCAAAAAGAATGATATTCACATAAATTATTCACAATACTTATTAATATTTGATAATTACTCAGTAATTGAAGATTCATCGAAGTGCATGTCATTTATCTGATTTTCGTCAATATTATTTTGATTTTCATTAGGAAAAGTTACAGAATCAGTGTTTTCCTACGAAAAAAACCATAAAAACACAAAAGTACATTTTTTCTGAATTGTACCGCATTATACAAATTTCAAACTATATCTGACTTACCGTTTGGTTTATACAATTTGTTCGCCATTTAGTAAGCGATTCAATAAATCCTTTATTCTTTTTGGCAATCTTATTTTTTTTTCTTGTCGATATGTCGTTCGTTTTTTAAAGCACGTATAATTGAAATATATAAAACAATAGCATGATAGTACAGAGCAAACGAATAAGTTGTAACTAATATAACATTATAAATCTGCAGTATTATATAGGATCATAGACAAGTAGGTAATATAATATACTAATAATATTATAATATACAATTAGATTGTAATCGTGAAATCGTAATCGTTATAGTTTATTATTGTAGGGCCGGTAGTAAATTTATAAATAGTTATTTCTATTATTACGGTGTTAGTAGAAATAAACACTCACGCACGCTCATAAACATGTCAACGTGTACAACATCGCGCGCGCGAGGAAATTAAATCGACCGTTTTTTTGACAAAAACATCCAATCTTTTGTCCATCATTCCGATGAACTTAATAATGCGATAATACTTTTAAAAACTGATTTTAATTCGTTATTATGTCTTCTTGAGATCGGCCGAGCCACTTTTTCGAATTTACAATTTTAATTCAGTGTAATTAAAACTTACAATTTTTTAAATTTCACAATTTCTAAATCCATATTATTAAGATAAGGGGCCGAAATTTTAAAAAGTGGCGTGGCCGATCTCAAGATGACATAATAACGAATTCAAATCAGTTTTTAAAAGTCTTATCGCATTATTAGGTCCATCGGACTGATGGACAAAAGATAGGTATGTTTTAGTCGAAAAAACGGTCGGTATTGAATCCCCTTAAATATACATATGGGACGCCCACATAGAAGCAGCTAACTATAGTCTATAGGTGACAATTGCTAACAAACATTGCATTCCGAACACAAATTTCATTTCATACACCATGAAATTAAAAAATTTAATCTTTATTTTGCATTTTTTTGCATGTTTAAGACTATTCCTTTCAGTCTCGTCATGTACGCCGTCAACGAAACACCGCTAATTCGTTGTTCCGCTTTTATTACCACTTGTGCGAGTTAACACCTCTGAATCTTTTCGTTGAAGTAACAAAATACTCGTCTTTTCTCAACCTCAAACAAAACATCTACTTACTTTGATCGAATCCGTGAAAACCCCGACACCAGCAAATTGGTATTATATTTATTTGCTTTTAACTCGGATGGCTTCTGCACGCTTGTCTCGCTTGTGTCTCCGGCCTACCGGCTTGTCGGTGTATTTACCAACCGTTGCTAGCTATCTCAAATCGACGATACCCGATTCAAGTTCAGCAGGTATTAATAAAAATTCCTTCTCGTACTAATGTTCTGATTCAAAATAATTCTAATCGGCCTCCCGAGCCGACCGATAAAAGCGTGAATAAGAAATTATACATTAATATGAACAGCGGCATACGTAATCACTAGGAAGGTTCCGACGACCAATTATGGTCGGTCTATTAACAAATCTAAACGCCTCTCCTCGCCAGGTTTTTCTACAAAATCTAAAGAGCAAAAAATCTCTAAAATAAAAACCTCCAACTTTTCCACGCCAAATCGCTACGAGGTACTTAAAAATGCGGATATTCCCGATACCATGGATACGACTGAACAAACTAACGAAATCTTTCCCCCAACTCCACCACCAATTTTCATCACTTTACCGGTAGATTTTTGCAAATCTATACTATCGATCACGGGCGCAAACAGTTTCGAATGCAAATCGTCTACCAAACACCTAAAACGCACTATGACCAAAATCAAATCCTACCGCCTAATTCTAAATCTGCTGAATGAAAAAAAATTAGAATATTATACTTACCAAGCCAAAGCTTCGATGTGAGAAACATTTCTAATATCCAGTCTGGACTATTAAAATCTCCTCTTCCGCTTTCTTTGTCGACCTAGACCCGGCTCTCGAAAACACAAATATCTTCAAACTTGCCTCACTTTGCTACACAAAAATTAAAATCAGAGAACCTCACTCACGGGGGGACCTTCCATAATGCCATAGATGTCAGGATTACGACCACACCAAAACTTATTGCAATCGCGATCCTCGTTGCGTCCGCTGCAGCCAAAGTCACCTCTATGGACTTTGCGAAAAATCAAAGGATACTCCTGCTTTCTGCGCTCTCTGTGGGGAAGCTCACCCTGCAAATTATAAGGGATGCATCAAACACAAAACACTATTGCGATCAAGAAACTCCAAACTTAAGATATACCAAGTATCTACCTGCATAGAATCAAAACTCTACTGCGCGGCTGTACTCCTTGACATGGCTCAGGCCTTCGATAGGGTAAGGCACGAAGGACATCCTCTTCAAAATCAAAAAAAAAATTGCTCACTGCCATTTACTACCTTCTTTTAAAATCATACTTTGAAAATCGCACCTTCTGTGTTCACATAAATAACAGCTACTAGTCAAATTTCCAAATACTAGCTGGATTCCCTCAAAGAAGTGATATAGCTCGCTTCCTATACTCTATATTCGCTCACGACACTTCGATTTCTCCACATACAACACTGGGTACTTACGTTGACGACACGATAATCTTGGCCTAATGGGCTAATGCCCATCGAAAAGGATATTTTGATTGACTCAGATGAATTGATTGATACAATTGCTAACTCATCTAGTCAACTAAAAAAATTATTGATATAAAGAAAATCAAATGCACAATTCATTTTGAATTTGAATCACATAAAAAAAATATATTAAGTTATGTATAATGTGAGAAGGTATTATTTATATTTTATATTATGTAATATGTATATAATTTTTTAGAATAATAAATTATTAAACTAACTTAATTCTTGACTTAATGGATGGTTTATTTTAAATATGGTACCTTTAAAAAATTATAATATTTTACGCTACTTCGAAGAAAAAATTTTATAATTTTATCAAAAAACATTTTTGGGGGCCCTTCTGAAGAAATGCATCCGGGGCGCTTTAGGTACCAGGCTGACACTGCTCGCTTCCTATACTCTATATTCGCTCACGACACTTCGATTTCTCCACATACAACACTGGGTACTTACGTTGACGACACGATAATCTTGGCATCCCATTATGACCCTCAGGTAGTGACTCAATGGTTACAAAATCATCTTAACTCGATTCAATCATTGTCAAACCACTGGAAAATTAAAATAAACGAAGTCAGATCATCCTTTATCACGTTATCTCTTAGACCAGGTGACTGCCCTTCTATATCGTTCAATAACAACCAAATTCCAATCACCCCGACAATAAAATACCTAGGTTTGACACTCGACAGATGCCTAACATGGGCTCAACACCTTAAAAACAAAAGAAAAACAGTCAACTCCTGACTCCACTTCCTCCGTCCACTTCTACGATCTGAGACAGTCCAACATGGGGCTCTGCTAAACCCTCCAACACAAGAACAATTCAGGCATTCCATTCAACCAGTCTGTAAAAAATGCCTTTGCTCCTTGGTACATCACATATAATAATCTCCACAAAGATCTAAATATTCCGCGTCTTAAACGTTCCTGGCCAAGAGATCACCTAATTTAATACGTCGGATGGCACTATTGCGAGTGCCCTCCCTTATCTGTCAGTCTCGCCATAAATATTTATATCAAAATGTATTTAATGTACAGAAATGTTGTATAGACTGTAATTATATTTTTTTAAATAAAAGAAAAAAGAAAAAAAAGACTATTCCTTTTAGAGCGGTTTTTGATATTTTTATGTTTTAAGTCATTTTTGTATCTTTGTACACATTTGACCTTATTTATTAATTATTTCTAATTTTGTTTAACTTTGAACCAGAAAATGTATATCTGTATATATAATACATCGTACCAACCTATATTTTCTATAGGTACTCAAAAGTCGTACAATTGTGACTATTTAACAGTAAATTACACCTGGACTGCAGTAAGGTTCTCATTTAAAACCGTTTTTAAAAAAGTAGCTAATCCCCTAATGGAAATTTATTGATTTATAATTAAATTTAGAAATGACAATAGTCTGATGGTTTAATGTTATACGAATGTTAATTTCGTTACTTAAATTAATACAGTGTACTCTCGGTTATCTGAGGAATAGGGTGGCAGAGCGTCCACGAATAATCCGATAAATTAAAATTACGAATTAAACGTATCAACAATTACCCAAAAATTATTAATATGTATTAAACAAGCGTATTTAATTTTACGTCGGTATACAATGATTGGCTATCACAACCCACTTAAACCGATAATTATGTTTATGTATAATATAAATATTTATTTTGTTTTGTATACATAAAGGTACATAGATGATTCTGCGGAAGACAACGGATATTTCACAACGCATCATCCAATGAACCAAAGTTTTTGCAAATATATTTTATTGGTGGTCACGTATGCGAAGTACGAAAGCGAATGGCAATAGACAACTATTTAACAACGATGATCGCAATATTAGTAGTAATGATATAATTAATCACCACACTGTGAGTGTGTAATTGTTAATAATATTAATCTAAGTTTTGACATTGGTGGTTCTGATAATAATATTAATAATCTTGATATTGTTAATAGTACCAATATACGTTTGGCGATGGTAGTGGTTATGCTAATAATATTAATGATGATAATTTAAATTTTGATTATATTTTTGAAAATAAAGATCTAGATGATTCCGATAGTGAAGAAAATGTTGTTCAATCGATCAATATCTGCTTTTCATTACTACAAATTGAATCTTTCTAGATTACGCGTTAACTCGAGTAAGTGAAATACATTGGTCATATGACGCATTGCAGTATCCCCTAATATTCTGTCGTGTTTAGAAAATGATTATTCAATTGACGTGTAACAATTCGATCCAGTAACACGATTCCTTTAAGAAAAACTGCCTTTTACTTGAAATAATTAATACATAAAAATCGAGTTCCTCAGTTTCCTTTTAATCTTAAAGAATTTAAAATACAATTAAAGGGTATTAATTAAATGAAATAACAATTGAACTATCCAGGTTCTATAGTATTCATGATACGGTGTATTTTATTCAGTCTCATTGGCCATTTGTTTTCTTTTTGCACCATTCTGTTGCAGTCAAATATCTCTTTTCTAAAAACAATGATAAAAAACTAGATTAGATCTTACATAACGCAAGGATGGGCAAATAAATGATTTTTTTTAACTCCTTAAATTAAGATATTTTAAAATAATGAAGTCAAGTTTAGTAAAGTTTCTCATAATTTTTTCATAAACTTTGAAAATAAAGTAACAACATAATTTATAATTAAAATTTTCTAATTTGCAAAAATAAAAATTCCAGACACATAATATTATTTTATAGTTTTTCTTTACGCACAAGAAAATTACTGGGAAATTTAAAATGATAAATCTAAGTACTATCTGGCTATCAAAAAAACTAATTTTCTAAAATAAATCGTAAATTTCTGCATTATTCTTTGGACGAAAATTAGCTTGATTAAGATACTTTTGAATAAAATTAACTCGAAGTTAACACATTAATTATAAAAATAAATAAACTTATTAAGTTAAAAGTTAATTTTAAAAAAAGGTAATGAGATAATTAACTTAACGTTTTATCTTAATTTTAAATTTTAATTCGTTAGTTACAAGCCTTGTGTAAAAGTATTTAAATATTTACTTTACAATATATATTGCCAGTTACATTATTTTGTGAAATATAATACTATTAAAAATAAATCAGTTTAATTGACTGATTAAATTATTGCATTGTTTTTTATTGGATCTAATGTTTTGATTTAGATATCAATGCAAAAGTATAGTATATATTAATTTAAATAAAGTTACAATTATTAGAATAGTCTATTCCATAATCAATGTTATAGAGTAATATTATATCGTTAATTTATTATTTATCTTAAAACTGATAACTACTATTAAGTATTATTATTGATTTGTATCAAAAATACGTACTTTTTTGCACTTTGCTAAGAATATCACTTAGATATATATAATAACTTTTTTGAACACCTAAAACACAGAATCATATAAATTAAAATATTTGTTGTACTTTAATTCGTGTAACTATACTGTTGCCGATTCGACTTTTTTTTTCAATAATTTATTAATATAATAAATAATAGTAATGAACCAAAAATAGAGGTTCTATAATTGTTAGTAGAATTATTTTAAAAATAGTTGAGAAAAATTTATTTTTTATGTTTAATATATTCTGCTTTAGACTTTAATTTGTTTTTACCATTACCATTTTGTATGAATTCACCACCTAATAATTGAAATAACAGCAAATTTAGTGATACATTTTTTCAATGTCTATATTAATGAACCTTAAGATTCAATATATGGTTATATCAGACATAAAAATAATATGTACAAGAAAAACTTTAAAGCTCAGATATTTGTAGTTTAATGAACGGTGGAGCAATTAGGATTTATAAATAAAACATTATTGTACAGCTTCAGAGAGAATGTTCATAAGATATGGAAGCAAAAAACACAGTTTAAGATTTGTGTCATTTTACTTAATATATCAACATACTTAATGGAAAAATATGTAATAAATTATACTTTATTTATTCCTCCTATATGGGCAGAATAATCCGATTCAATGTTAGTCGTGAAATATTTCAATCGAAACTTAATTCTTTATTTTATTCAAGCCATTATATTTTAATTTCCTAAAAAGATAAAGAAATTGCAATATGGTGTTTGTATTAAGATTAGAATATATGGTATTGGTCACATTATTACTAGTTTTTTAAATTTCTTATTCGTTTTAGTTAAACAAAACTCGTGTCCTGAAAAAAGCCTAGGGACACAACTCGTTTACAACCAAAAAAAGTTCATAAAAAATAAACCCTATGAAATTGTAAAAATAAAATGTAAAAAGACCGATTCAATAATACAATGATGAGAAAAATATCTAATCATTTTCCCGAGTATTTATTCAAATTCAATTTTTTTTTGTGGTTCATTCTCACCCACACACATACACAACATAGTATCATAACATTCTAACCACGGTCTGTGGTGGTTTGGATATACATATATACTTATCTATGGTAGGAGTCATCAAATGGCGTTCCACGAATTATAAACACTGTGTACTTTGAATTTTTATGGCACACAAGAATTTTCCAAATTCTTAATGTGGCCCGAGTAAAGTATTAATTGATAACCCCCTGCTCTATGCCATACAAATTCTCAGTAAAATCATATAGGAGAAATCAAAAACTTATACGAAGAAAATAATTTAGACTTATTTGGTTCTTTCTATATTTTTAATCATTTATTTTCTACAATTTCTGAGCTGTATTAATGATATATAAGTAAAACCTATACAATATTAATTAATCAATAATTTAAGTTACATATTATATTATATGATAATTTTCTTACGATTTTCATGTAATTTAATCATATTAGTGTATGGACTTTCAACTAAAAAATACATAATATTCATATTATACAGATATTTAATGACTTTTTTCAATATTATATATATTATATATGATGTTTTATTTAGATTAATCAAGGAATTTTTATCATACGACATAAATAATAAATAACTAAGTATTAAACTCACCAAAAAAATTATTTAATTGTATTGATGCTAAAAATGCATAATTTTACAATTGTTATGTTGTACACAAACGCCATTAAGTACTATACTAATGGTAATGAATAACAAATTTAATATAAAAGTTTATGTATTAGGCAGTTTGTTTATTATAAAAATATTTAGTAACATTGTTTGTCTTACTTTCACAATCTAAATGTATAAAATAATTGTAAATTAAATCACAATTTTCAGATTAATTGTATAGTAAATTACTACCATATCCACCATATCAGTGAATCATATACTAATTTTAAATTAGGTATAATAGCTAAAATAATATTAGTATATTATATTATTATATTAGATTAAATAAACGTAATTAATTGGTTATTATTATAAATCAAAAACTATTACAATTCTACAATAGTGTTATAATGGATAATTCACAGAACAAATATGATACTGTTATTTTATTTATAATATGTAGAACTATAATACATTTGTAGTAAATCTTTAAAGGGTTAAGTCTGGTCTGAGCAAAGAGCCCAATAATAGTTATCTAACCGTAGATCGCGTTCTTAGTATGGGTACATATCGTCGTTTCATTATGTTCATTGGTTTAAAAACAAATAAAAACTCTACACTGTAAACAATATTCTATTTTGTAGTGACTATAAGAAACTATTAGTTAATACTACTTATAATAAGTGGACTTACCCTCTCCTACTGTAAATTTATAAAGATATATATTTAATAAATATAAAATCAATTTAAATATTTTTAATGGTTATAGGTATTAAAATACCTCTATTTTAAATATAATCGATAATAAAATATGTCTTAAAGACTTAATTCAAGTTTACACAACCTTACATTACATCTTTATCTGTGTACTTTTTTAAACAATGTCACAATACCTACTACAAAGAAAATAAATATGATTTTGTTACTATCGAATTACAAGAAATGTGGCCATGCTATTTTTTTTTCAATTATCATACCTTTATAATGTAGTATCTAACAACTTTATATCGAAAAATACCAAATAGTATTAACTATTATACAACACAACAACAGTTGTGGTAATGACCGAATACATAAAAATTAATGAATTAATACATTTGTGCTATAATTATTGTCTAAACATTCTACGTGAATGCAATAAAATAGTATTATATAACTATTAAAAAATTAGATTAGAGAAAGTTGACATCCCATTGCCTAAAATTACGTTAAACGATGTATTAAATGTTAATAAATCGCTACTTTTTTTGTGTTGGGCAACCAATGTAGTTAGAAAATTTTATCGGGAAGATAAATGCATCCTAACATTCGCGTAGTTCACTTTATGTTGAAATTAACGAGGTAAAACATTTTTCCAATCAATAAAAATTTGGTAAAAATGTATTTATGACTTTGGTCGGACTAAATAAGTCCGAAATCTATATTGCCTCCTTAAGTAACTCTTATTAGAGACAGCTTTTATTATACTTTATGAATTATACTACAAATATCATATTTCCTATGTGCATAAAATATATTTCCATGAATTAAATTAATGCAAGTACTGAAAATGTATAGTTGATTAAATCTATATTATTGTAATTTAAAAATATAATAACAAAAATATTATTAACAATACCAGTTAATAATTTCAATCTTGTTGTTTGATCTATAAATGTAAATGTTTTATTTTTAAGTTTAATATAATGATTCGTAATAAATATTTTTCACTAAAATATATTATATTCTAAAAAGAAAATAAAACAAAATAAAATGTTCGTTTAACTCAACAGCATACGTTTATCTATCAGTGGCGTGCTGACGGAGGGATCAGGGTGTCTATCACCCACTTTGGATTTTTTTTTTGTAATGGTACATTATCTACATGAAAAAACAATTTAGGGTCTGTGACAAGTGAAAAATAAATATCCCCCCTCCTTTCAAAGAAGCTGAAAATGCCATTAGTATCTATAGATATTTTATCCAGGGTAACACTTGATAAAAACTGATTACACACTAACAAACCAAAATGACAGGTAGTAGATTTAAAAAAACTATGAGATCATAAAAACAAATAAATAGCAACCGATATAAAAAAAAAAAGCGTTTTAAAATACTCTACAGAGACGTAGAGTTACACTTGATACTTTTTTCAATTCCAATAATCACAGCAAATTAAAACGATATCAAGTTTAATTAATTACAATAAACAGACTGGGCACGTTTAATAATAATAGTCTGTGAGCTCGGTGAACGTGCTGACAGCAATGCCGGCGCCGCTAGGGGAAGACAAATGGGACAAATTTCCAGGGCCCCGCAATTTTTAATTATCATCTTAATACCGTGAGACACATTGATATTTTACATAATTACAATTTAAATTAACAAATTATAAGTCTGTAAATGTATTATTCTATACTACACATCACACATGTATAATATTATAATGGGGTACTCTGGAATACCTAATGGCTAATACCTTGTCCAGGGCCCCGCAATACTTAGCGCCGACACTATGTCAGCAGTAGGTATTGCTAGTAAATGGGTAAAGAAATGTATTCGAAGGATATGGACAGGACCGTTGAACAAAACATTACATGCGTGCTAATGTACAGTTGGGGTGTGTGTATGTATTGTGTATAAATAAAGGATAAAATATATGTAAATCTATAAAAAAGAAAAAATGTAAAGATATAATAACTACCTATAATAAATAAGTTATGGCCCTGTTCGCCAAGCAAGTTACATTTATAAGAAATAATATAAATAAACAATTGCCTATTTGACATGACATAAACAAATTTCATAAATAAACATCACAATAATAAAATGCTTGCCTGACATAGCCAAATTATATAAATTATAACAAACGACAAATTAATTAATAAAAACATTCTCAGTATTAGTATTCAATGGTCAGTATATGTTAGCAACGGCGTTTCGTTATTTTAATGAAAATTTACTTTACTTTACCAACACGAAAAAAAACTCATCCATTCGTGTGTGTGACAAAATATGTATGAAAAATAATGGCAATTAGTGGTTTAAAAATAAATCGAAAGCAGTGTCGATTTGCACCAGTATTATAATAAATCAAAAATAATTAATAAAATCACAAAGATAGATAATATTGTATTATAATATATTATAAATATTGTTCTGAATTGTGTGTGGCCAGTCGATGACAAAATATATAAGCCATACACCCATATGTCTTATTGTGCTATCGTCGTGGTGGTGTGAAGGTAATAATTAGGAGTTTCGTGATTTATATCATATTATTTATATTATTTTGTGTATAAGGCCTAATGCAACTGGCCAGTGGTCTGCCGACCAATACTGTGAATTATTATTTTATTATTTATTTATTTATTATTGTTTATATGTATAATTAGGTTTCTAAAAGCATACAGAAATTTAAAAATATTTTAACTAAAGTCATTATTGTATTTATAATTATTTAATGTTTAAATTTAATAATATTGGATCTATAATCGAAAAGTAACGAATGTTTTGCAAAAGATTTTTCTTTATTTTTTTTTTGTAAATTAAAAATTCTTAACCATAAAGATTTCATAATTTTCTATGAACAAGCATATTTTTAAAATATTTAGTTAAATATCGAGTTATAATTGTTGATTATCTTAGTTATAAAATAAAAAACGCTTTTCGAATATGTGGACTGTATAACGTATATTTTGCTTTTTACATAATTATAATATAAAATAGGATCGACCGACGGGGCGAATACGTGTTTGGTCGCAGGGTGCCACAATAGACTGCGTAATAATAACAAGTACAAGGTAATAAAAAATGACCAACTTGGTCTATCGATACGATCGACGCGACAGTGCTGCGGTGTGGGTCATCTCTCGTCATAACATTCAAGCACGTCTATCGTTAATGACATCGAATAATATAATAAAATAAAAATAGAACAATACCAAACAACAATAATATATTTTACATAAACCTTAGTAATTCGTTATAAAAAATTGTAATGTATCAGGATGCTTCTGAATTTATAAACTTTAAAATGTTATATTTCACGTTAATACCATTACTTACCGAGGTTATTGCAATACTGATATGGAGACATTGGAATATCTGTAAGAAAATGAAATATAAGTAAGGTTTTTTTATTGGGGGTTAGATACATTTTGTAAACAAAAACATTATAATTATACGGGAATCTCAAAATAATGCAATTACTAGGATGAATATAATGAATTTTGAATGTAAATAATTATAAAAACAATTACATTATTCATACTAACCACTCTCATCACATCCGTTTTGTTTAATATCTTCGAAGAAATCATATGTAACACCTAGTAAATAATTGTATTCATATTGTAATTACATTAAACATAAATTTTATATTAATACTATTATTTCTTAGTTGCAAAAAATATTATAGAACTAATATTGTAAACTATTTATTAGAAATGACTAATGAATCTAATATTCTAATCTAATATATAAATTGTTCTTTATAATTATAAAATAATTGTCTTAAATTGTCATATTAAATCGATAATTGTCTACACCAAATAGTTGTAGGTCAGGATGTATAAACATATTATTCAAGAAAATTTTTTTTTATAATAAAATATACAAAATAGTATGACTTATAAAAATTACTTAAATGATAATTGGTTATAGTTTTATTTTTTGGATTTCAAATTACAATAGGATATTGAAATAAAAAATTAAATAATTGATGAAAATAATTTTTTTTCAGATTAAACAAAGTACAAGTCGTTTGGAACAAACTCTCTATACAAATATTTTTTTATTTATGCTAAAATTTATTTAATAAAGCAAAAATACACTTAGAATATATTTTTTATAAATTTAAAGTCATTTTTATAATTATTTTTTTTTGTTTTTCGAGTCATTTTTAAATTTTGTTATGGCATTTGTTGAGATTTTTTAAAGAATTAAAAATCCCAGTCCGATCCATAATATACACATATTAATTTTGTTTTATTATACTTCCACGTTATTAAGTACAGAATTTTTATAAAGTATCCTCTCTAATCATCTCTCTTTCTTTTACTACATTATCTTAGAGTTTATTTAAATTTATAGTCACCACTATTATATAATAATAATAATAATAATATATGTGAATCTATATTAGAATATGGCATTGGCATGAAAAATCGAAAATTATTTAATTGTTAACGCATCTAACAATTCTAACACATTGCCAACTAAAATACATAGTTTACGATAATAAATGTAAAAACTTACGTAATTTGTTGGAATCCTGTGTATGATTAATTCTTACAAAGAAATCATATACCTCTAAAGATTCTGTTTTAAAATATATTAATCAGCACACGCAGAGTATCACATAATTTACGAAAAGAAATGTTTTTTGTAATGTATATATTGGTAAAGACGTGAATATATAAAGTTCCATTTTAATTTTAATTTATCGATGATTATCACTAAAAAACTCACCAAAATTCATAAAATAACAGTAGCTTAAAAATCCAATTTCAACTGTAAAAATAATAATACAATACACGTTATAACTAATGGTTAAGTTCATTAGATGATTTTTCTAAATTTGATTCAATCATTATAAAATAGTATAAATTTGAACTGATAACTAGTAATTTTAAAATTAGGTCCATAAAAGATTGTTGAAATCATAAACTTATTACTACTCACATTCAAACCCGACGGTTTTTAAAGCTTCTATTGTTAAAATACAAGCATTACAAATTTAATATCGATTAACATAATACTATTGAAAATAATGAGGTATATGAATTAGATAAATTAGATAATATTAATTTTCAAATAATTATTGCCAATGTGTGTTTTTAGAGAGCTAAAGGTTGTTAAATAGAGGATGCGATTTACAAATAATATAGGTAAAGTTGTATTTGGTTACATTATTCTTCAAGCAACTTAAAGTTATACCTAACAGTACAAAAATATTAATATTCAATTCCAGATTAGTCAATCGAATTACAGAGTTAAACTAGATGGGACGCAACAATTATTATGGGCCGTACAAGTCACTAAAATATAGTAACAGTTAAAATTCAAGAAGTGAAGATTTTATGTTGTATTTGCGTAGTTACATTGACCATAGTGCATGATTGTAGTTTGATAATATTATATATGGACAATATGGTATAATTACCCTAGGGGCGAAAAAGTAATGAAAATTGTATTTTGAAAAAATTGTAAAATATATTATTTACTAATATGATATGCCTTATTACCAATGCAGTCTAAAAAAAAAAAAAAACGAAAAGAAATTAATGTCACTAAAAAAACATAAATAAAAATTGTTCATATGTATTTGTAATTCTTTTATATTATCAAGGCTAGGCATTAACGAATAAAAGTTAAAATTATGTTTAAACTTTAAACTAATTAACTCATTGCTTTTTTCAAATGAACTTTTAACTTAATAAGTTACTTTCTTTGTTAATATCAACTTTCAAGTTAATTTTAAACAAAAATATCTAAATTAAGATAATTTGTGTCCGAAGAAAAATGCAAGATTTATTCGGAATTTTTTTTTAAAAAGTTAGTTTCTTGATATCTAGTTGGACTTTGATGTATCATTTTAAATTTCCCCAGTAACTTACTTAAGCGTCAAGAAAACCTTTCATATAAACAATATTATGATAACCTATAAGAAAACTTATATTTGGATTTTAATAAACGAATTAACTTTTTATATCTACTATTTTTATTGATTACCTACCAATAACTGTAACTTCTAACCACATACAAGCAGGAAAATATGTTTGGAGTTAAAAGTTGAAGAAGTGGTGAAAAAATATTGTACTTGCATAGTTACATACACCTTAGTACATCAGTACATGAACACATGATTGTATGTTATTGATATAAAATATAGACAATATGGTATGTGTACCCAGAGGGCAAAAATATAAAGTAAAGTTTGTTTGAAAAAATTGTAAAATATATTAATTATTAATATGATATGCCTTACTATTGTAGTCCTCTAAAAAAAAATTGTAAAATTACCATTTAAGATTTTAAAATTGTATAAATATATTGGCTTATTAATATCTAGGTAATATTTGTATTTAGATGACTTAATTGTAATCATATCTGTTCTGTATTATATTTTCAGCAAAATCACAATAATTGAATACATTTATATTTATAAGTATAAATCATTACTTCTATGATATAATGATACTTGTGTATTTCTTACTTAATATCTATTTTATCTTTTAATATTTTTTTATTTATAAAGTTATTTTTGTTACCTTCTTTGTTGGAATCACTATAGCTTATAATACTTATCGCTGTTAATATTATTGAAATTTTAGAAGAAATCATTATTATTGTTTAGATTATTATAAAGAACAAGAATATACTTTATTATTGAAAGTTTAAAGATGATGTGATTATTTTCTGAAAATATACGGCTGTTTATTAACGATTAAGTACACATTACAACCTTATGTTGTATTAAGCTTTAAAAAATACTTAACAGCAAACAACATTAAATTAAGCCAACAGATTTCCACACACATTTTTACATATTCCTTACACATTTAATATAAATAAAAACGATTTTTAACAGCACTAAAGAGAAATCCAAAAAATGAGGTCATATTTTTTGCTATATCGATGGCTGTTTTATTAATCTTTAAATCATTTTAATATTATATTAATAAGCGATACGAAATAGTATTACGTAAAAGCTATGTTAAGAAAGCAATTATGTTATAATTATACAAACATACGATTTTATAACTAATAACATGACAAAAAAATGATAAAAATAATATATTTGTTGTAAACTAAGTTAAGATGATGTTTCCGCAATATAATAAGTTATTAAACCAATAATTATAGACGTTCATTAAATATAAATAACATTTAAAATTAACTTGATTCTCAAAAATGTATATAGTATATACAATAATATGCATTATATTCAAAATATGCCTTTACAGAATACTATTAAAACATACTAATAAACATATCAACGAACACATTTGACCTTATTTCTATCATCATTACTATTACTAAATATATTGTTACGATAAATTCGTTTAAGTTATTTTTTAGACAATCTGAATTATATATAAAGTTAGGTATCAGTTATCGGCTTATAAAAATTAAAATGGGTACACATCAAATGATATTTATAAAATATTTTGTTTTTAAAGTTATTCCGTCATTCCAAAATGTATTACAATTCAAGACACAAATATAATTTTAACATAAAAAACCCATTGGTTTTAGTAATGTATATTGGATAAATTTGAAAATGTGTTAAGAAACAAATATAATATAAACTTCAAAAACCTATTGAAATCTATTATATGTTGTACAATACTCGCAAAATCAATAAATTATTGCTTTTGTAATAATTTTTTTTCAATGAGTTTAAATATGTCATACTTAATCTATAATTATTAACGCGAATAAAAAATAAAGGTAACTGAAAAATTCCTCGACCATTCTCTAGAAGGGATGTTAATTCTATATAACTATAAAATAAGTAACAATAAGTTATGGCCTAGTTATTAGTAAAGTTAAAGTAAAAGGTGTAAGTAATCAGTGTACATGATGATATATATTCAATAAAATTGTTTTTTATAATTTATAAATAAGAAACTAGAAAGACATATTCACTCTTTATGTGATTTACATACTAATTTAAATAAATAGATTAACTTTTTTTAAACTGAGTTAAGTTAACTTTTTTCTCTATTTTAGAGTTCAAAATAATGATAACATATTAAGTGATCCAAGAATAGTCGACATAAGTTATCTTTTTAAATCTATTTCAGCAGTTTACCACACACCATTTAGTTGTTCATTTAAAGATCTAATTTTTACACATGAAATTTGCAAAGGATATTTGTCTGAATTTTATTTTGAATGTTCAATGTGTAATAAAAAAGAAATAATTTATTCCGAATCTCCAACCTTAAATGACAAATTAACCGTTATAATGACGCAGTTGTTACTGCTATATTAAATACAGGACAAGGTCACTCCCAATTGGAACAATTTTCTGCAATTTTAGATATGCCTTGTATGTCTATTACAAAATACCAAAAAGTGCATGAATTTGTTGCAAATAAAACAGAAATGATAGTATGGGAATCAATTGTAGCGGCTGGTAAGGAAGAAGCTCGACTAGCAATAGAAAATGGTGATATAAATAGCGACGGTATACCCTTGATAACTGTCGTTGCAGATGGTGCTTGGTCAAAAAGATCCTACAAACATAATTATAACGCATTATCTGGAGTAGTAAGCTATTATTTTAATAATTTATCTAAAATGACAAAATAAAATTGACAAATATATAAAAATTATAACATTTTTGCTCTTAGATAATAGGTATTAAAGAAATATTAAAGCTATTAGACCTGTATTTTCGGATAATTAATATTAAATATAGAAAATGAAAGCGCTTTTGACTCATCGATAAAAATGTATAAGTATAATAGTGTATTAATAAAATAAATAACTATATAAAAAATAGCTCGCAGCTTTGTTGGTGCTCTACTAGGCTTGCAGCTGCTACCTATGCCTAAACGAAAAAAAACAGTGATTGCCGCAAGTGGTATAGAAATATTTATATTTACTTAAATTAATACTAACAGCCCTTTTGGTGTTTACGCGACATCGTAGAAAACCAGGATGACATAAGGCACCGATATGTAATTTGCATAATCCTTATATCTATAAGAGAACAGGTCTTTTTTATATTCCAATTTTGTGTCCAATTTTATTTTTTCACAAAGATGTTCCGAATACTCTTCTGAGTGTCACCAAGTCACCCGCTTTTTCATATTTTTTTCTCTGTGTGGTGGGGGGGATAAGGGAGATTGTATTTTTATATTCTAATTTGGTGACGATAGTATTTAACTTATTAGTGGTTACTTATAATAAAAAAAACAATTTATATACGAATCCACGAATCCTTTATTTAACAGACGAGCAAAACCGGGTTATTCAGCTAGTATATTATATATTTCATGAAAGACACAATTAAAATACAAAAATAAATATACAATTTAACAGCTGGTGTATGTGAGTCGTTCGGTGATAGCAGCGCAAACAACATTTATAATTAAGTCTTAGTCAGTAGATGTAGTAACCTATAGGTTAGCCTATTATATTTTACAACCTATGTTTGAGATAGGATTAATGATAATTTTTATTTAATACCTATATATATATATATATATTTAATTGATATCTTTATAATTTTTTCTTTTAATTAATGCACATTAATTGCTATTGTATAAATTACATAATGTAATTCAAAACTAGTATTGTTGAATTTATGACGATTGTATAAGTATAAAAGTTAAATATACAATCGGAGACGCCTACACAGAACACAGAAGTAGCTCACTATAGGTGCAAAGTACTTTTAAAATCAAAAAAGACGTAAGCGCTTCGTACTTCACGCTCCCCTAACTAAATTAAAAACATCATTTTGTATAAATGATTAGTTTGACAAGATATATTAATAAATGATTGCTTTTATATTTATTTATTTTTGCAATGAGGTTAAATATGTCATACTTAACCTATAATTATTAACGCGTATAAAAATGAAAGGTAATCAGTAGCAAATATAATTACAAAATATGATATAACTAAGGTATAAATAAAAATAATTAATAAAATAAATCCTCATTTGGATTCTATAAGAAATATAAAATAATTATTCAGGCCGTTTTGACCCAACAGATAAAAATGATAATATAATAATTTAACAAATAATAATACTATTAATGCCAATGCGTAATAATTGATAAGTACAAGTATATAAAGAAATCACATTAATTTAACATAAAAGTATAAATAATAAAATTTTGCAAATGCACGGCCTTGTAGTGATCCTATAGTCTATTTAAAATGAAATCAAATTGAAAGAGTACTGAGATGGCTGTATTGATTCTCCTGTTTTACTTTCCATGATTAACTTTAAAGTCCTTTGCTCTTCTATCCGTCAAATTTATCCATTTTTTATTCCAAAATGCAACACCAATTATGCTGAGAATCAGCCAATCCTTAGAATGATACGTATGGCAAATAGTGATCCATCATTGTTTAGTATTTTACCTTTTATTGTGTAATTCATGTTTTTTATTTAAGTATAATTAGAATTGTCACTATTGTTATTGTTGTTATTTATTATAAAAATTTTAATTAGTATTATATCATATTATGTATAATTGGACTCAGCCCATATTGTTATAATAAATAAATAAATAAACAAAATAAAATCGTTTTTAGACTCTCTTCATCTGTGAAAAGATTTTGGAGTGGTGAGACTTTGGATAATTTGATTTTAATGCTATAAAAACAAAAAAATGTCTTATCATCGCCTGTAGAAAACCGTCGGAGAACTTTTTCAAGGTTCAAACTTTTGAAAATGTTATAATATTATTCAAAATTCCATTTTTATAACATTTTTGCTCCTAGATAATATGTATTAAAGAAATATTAAAGCTATTAGACCTGTATTTTCGGATAATTAATATTAAATATAGAAAATGAAAGCGCTTTTGACTCATCGATAAAAATGTATAAGTATAATAGTGTATTAATAAAATAAATAACTATATAAAAAATAGCTCGTAGCTTTATTGGTGCACTGCTGGCCAACAACTGCTACCTATGCTAAACATTAAATAAAATTCACACACAATAAATATAATTCTAACGACATAAATGAATGATAATACGGTGACAAATATAGTACCGCCGAATATATAGAATAATTTAATATGAACGTGGCATAAAAAATAAAAAATAATGACAAAAATATGCGGTGATTAGCACCCACGCAGTGTAATGTAAAAATATTTATAAAAAAATAGATAAACCGAAAAAACAGCGATTCGCGCATGTAGTAGTGATAGAAATATAAATAACATTATTTACCAGAGCGCATTAGGGGCCGATACGTAATTATAGCATAATCCTTATATATATATAAAATAACAGGTGGCCAATTCTTGAAATGGTGATATAGTTTGTCGCATGCGATAAAAATTTTATCGCATAAAATTAATTAATTGGTATTCTTGAAAAGATGTATGGCTTTAGTCGAATGAAAAAACATTCGACTGTTTGTCGACTGGGTATAAGTCGGTGACAAACATTAGTCGCATGATAATTGATATTCATTTTCCGATAAATTCATTTTAAAATTACAAATAATAAAGTTTATGATAAATTAATAAACTTTCACCTTTGATTTTATAAAATGGCTAGCTTTGACGAAATGGCTATGTTGTTTGCAATTAATAATGTTGAAGATCATGAACACTTACTTAACGAACGACAAACGCGAATACCTGAGATGATTTCGGATCCATTTCTTCTAACAGATGGATTGTTTATAAAAAATGTCAGACTTTCTAATAATCTTGTTAGAAATATAATTGAACTTTTACAAACTGGTATAGTTTCAAAAAGCCGTTCTTGTGCAATTGATTTGAATACAAAAGTAAGTGAATAATATTTTTTTGTTCCAATTATTGTGAATAAACAATTTTTTTTCACAGAGATGTCTTAAATACTTCTGAATATCCAATTTATATACAAATCGATTATTTAACACGTGGGGGGGATTCGATACCGACCTGTTTTAAAGAGTTAAATATAGGCAATTTCTATAGTACGTGATTGCAAGACATGGTTATGTGTGTGTAGTAACTGATTATTAGTGTGAGTGACTCCCGCACCATCACTCATCTCATATAAGTGTATTGTGTATGCGGGTAATTACGACTGGTTATTATCGGCAACATGAGTAATTGGGTAGCCCGGCGCATACGAAACGATTGATGTCAATAATAATTTGATAATGAACCTGTTAAACATTACATTTGTTATAGCACACCTATAAAACAATAACATAAACAAAAGTCCATTTAATTATACCTCAACTTTAAACGCTTGTCTTTTAAAACTTTCCGTAAGACTCCAGGAACCACCCCCCCCCCCCTTGAACTTTTTCTTCTAGTCATTTCTACAATGCGATTAATATAGTTTCTAAGTATATGGTTGGCGCATTCAATTTTTTTTACCTCTATATTGTTAAGAACCACTGATTTAACTAGTATTTGTATATGTTAATATTATTGTATGTATATGTGTGAGCCGTCGTCGGGCTCAAGGAATGTGCTGATGAAGCCATCGAGACCCGACGACTGGCCTGGACGCCTCGCGCATAGAACGCGAGTGCGGCAGTCCAGGATTGGAGACAGAGCATTACGTTTGCACAGAGCATTCAGAACCTTATTTTTTCATTAATATAGTTGTATGTTTATTCTTAATTACAAATACAGAAAGTTAACTTGTCCGAAAGTGTTTGTGAATTTATTTGTGAGGACATCTCAGGATCGTCCATAACAATATCATACAGTGCATATGGGTTTGCCAAAATAATTTTTTTTAAAACACTTGAATCTCCGTCTTCTATGAGCTTGTGATAGACTAAATTATGCATAGCCATGCTTTGTCAAAAACCTTCTAAAATGATGTCCGAATCCATAGATGCACTGGTACTATCCCAATTTTTATAACAAACGTGTTCTGTAGGTTTTTTATTTATTGAAGAAGCTTTCATACAAGCTGATCAATATTTGTTTCGAAATCCGATGAATAAGCCCTGTTTTGTCCGATAACCAACAACGCACGCCTAACTAAAATAATAAATATAAAATTATATAATATTGTCAATTTTTATAAAATAATTAATATATATTATTATAATTTTTATATATTTGTCAATTTTATTTTGTCATTTTAGATAAATTATTAAAATAATAGCTTACTACTCCAGATAATGCGTTATAATTATGTTTGTAGGATCTTTTTGACCAAGCATGCTTGACCATCTGCAACGACAGTTATCAAGGGTATACCGTCGCTATTTATATCACCATTTTCTATTGCTAGTCGAGCTTCTTCCTTACCAGCCGCTACAATTGATTCCCATACTATCATTTCTGTTTTATTTGCAACAAATTCATGCACTTTTTGGTATTTTGTAATAGACATACAAGGCATATCTAAAATTGCAGAAAATTGTTCCAATTGGGAGTGACATTGTCCTGTATTTAATATAGCAGTAACAACTGCGTCATTATAACGGTTAATTTGTCATTTAAGGTTGGAGATTCGGAATAAATTATCTGTTGGCTTAATTTAATGTTGTTTGCTGTTAAGTATTTTCCACGAAAAAGAGCTAAAAATCCATAAAATTCGTTAAAAATCATTAAAAAATTTATTTATTTTATTAATACACTATTATACTTATACATTTTTATCGATGAGTCAAAAGCGCTTTCATTTTCTATATTTAATATTAATTATCCGAAAATACAGGTCTAATAGCTTTAATATTTCTTTAATACATATTATCTAGGAGCAAAAATGTTATAAAAATGGAATTTTGAATAATATTATAACATTTTCAAAAGTTTGAACCTTGAAAAAGTTCTCCGACGGTTTTCTACAGGCGATGATAAGACATTTTTTTGTTTTTATAGCATTAAAATCAAATTATCCAAAGTCTCACCACTCCAAAATCTTTTCACAGATGAAGAGAGTCTAAAAACGATTTTATTTTGTTTATTTATTTATTTATTATAACAATATGGGCTGAGTCCAATTATACATAATATGATATAATACTAATTAAAATTTTTATAATAAATAACAACAATAACAATAGTGACAATTCTAATTATACTTAAATAAAAAACATGAATTACACAATAAAAGGTAAAATACTAAACAATGATGGATCACTATTTGCCATACGTATCATTCTAAGGATTGGCTGATTCTCAGCATAATTGGTGTTGCATTTTGGAATAAAAAATGGATAAATTTGACGGATAGAAGAGCAAAGGACTTTAAAGTTAATCATGGAAAGTAAAACAGGAGAATCAATACAGCCATCTCAGTACTCTTTCAATTTGATTTCATTTTAAATAGACTATAGGATCACTACAAGGCCGTGCATTTGCAAAATTTTATTATTTATACTTTTATGTTAAATTAATGTGATTTCTTTATATACTTGTACTTATCAATTATTACGCATTGGCATTAATAGTATTATTATTTGTTAAATTATTATATTATCATTTTTATCTGTTGGGTCAAAACGGCCTGAATAATTATTTTATATTTCTTATAGAATCCAAATGAGGATTTATTTTATTAATTATTTTTATTTATACCTTAGTTATATCATATTTTGTAATTATATTTGCTACTGATTACCTTTCATTTTTATACGCGTTAATAATTATAGGTTAAGTATGACATATTTAACCTCATTGCAAAAATAAATAAATATAAAAGCAATCATTTATTAATATATCTTGTCAAACTAATCATTTATACAAAATGATGTTTTTAATTTAGTTAGGGGAGCGTGAAGTACGAAGCGCTTACGTCTTTTTTGATTTTAAAAGTACTTTGCACCTATAGTGAGCTACTTCTGTGTTCTGTGTAGGCGTCTCCGATTGTATATTTAACTTTTATACTTATACAATCGTCATAAATTCAACAATACTAGTTTTGAATTACATTATGTAATTTATACAATAGCAATTAATGTGCATTAATTAAAAGAAAAAATTATAAAGATATCAATTAAATATATATATATATATATAGGTATTAAATAAAAATTATCATTAATCCTATCTCAAACATAGGTTGTAAAATATAATAGGCTAACCTATAGGTTACTACATCTACTGACTAAGACTTAATTATAAATGTTGTTTGCGCTGCTATCACCGAACGACTCACATACACCAGCTGTTAAATTGTATATTTATTTTTGTATTTTAATTGTGTCTTTCATGAAATATATAATATACTAGCTGAATAACCCGGTTTTGCTCGTCTGTTAAATAAAGGATTCGTGGATTCGTATATAAATTGTTTTTTTTATTATAAGTAACCACTAATAAGTTAAATACTATCGTCACCAAATTAGAATATAAAAATACAATCTCCCTTATCCCCCCCACCACACAGAGAAAAAAATATGAAAAAGCGGGTGACTTGGTGACACTCAGAAGAGTATTCGGAACATCTTTGTGAAAAAATAAAATTGGACACAAAATTGGAATATAAAAAAGACCTGTTCTCTTATAGATATAAGGATTATGCAAATTACATATCGGTGCCTTATGTCATCCTGGTTTTCTACGATGTCGCGTAAACACCAAAAGGGCTGTTAGTATTAATTTAAGTAAATATAAATATTTCTATACCACTTGCGGCAATCACTGTTTTTTTTCGTTTAGGCATAGGTAGCAGCTGCAAGCCTAGTAGAGCACCAACAAAGCTGCGAGCTATTTTTTATATAGTTATTTATTTTATTAATACACTATTATACTTATACATTTTTATCGATGAGTCAAAAGCGCTTTCATTTTCTATATTTAATATTAATTATCCGAAAATACAGGTCTAATAGCTTTAATATTTCTTTAATACCTATTATCTAAGAGCAAAAATGTTATAATTTTTATATATTTGTCAATTTTATTTTGTCATTTTAGATAAATTATTAAAATAATAGCTTACTACTCCAGATAATGCGTTATAATTATGTTTGTAGGATCTTTTTGACCAAGCACCATCTGCAACGACAGTTATCAAGGGTATACCGTCGCTATTTATATCACCATTTTCTATTGCTAGTCGAGCTTCTTCCTTACCAGCCGCTACAATTGATTCCCATACTATCATTTCTGTTTTATTTGCAACAAATTCATGCACTTTTTGGTATTTTGTAATAGACATACAAGGCATATCTAAAATTGCAGAAAATTGTTCCAATTGGGAGTGACCTTGTCCTGTATTTAATATAGCAGTAACAACTGCGTCATTATAACGGTTAATTTGTCATTTAAGGTTGGAGATTCGGAATAAATTATTTCTTTTTTATTACACATTGAACATTCAAAATAAAATTCAGACAAATATCCTTTGCAAATTTCATGTGTAAAAATTAGATCTTTAAATGAACAACTAAATGGTGTGTGGTAAACTGCTGAAATAGATTTAAAAAGATAACTTATGTCGACTATTCTTGGATCACTTAATATGTTATCATTATTTTGAACTCTAAAATAGAGAAAAAAGTTAACTTAACTCAGTTTAAAAAAAGTTAATCTATTTATTTAAATTAGTATGTAAATCACATAAAGAGTGAATATGTCTTTCTAGTTTCTTATTTATAAATTATAAAAAACAATTTTATTGAATATATATCATCATGTACACTGATTACTTACACCTTTTACTTTAACTTTACTAATTACTAGGCCATAACTTATTGTTACTTATTTTATAGTTATATAGAATTAACATCCCTTCTAGAGAATGGTCGAGGAATTTTTCAGTTACCTTTATTTTTTATTCGCGTTAATAATTATAGATTAAGTATGACATATTTAAACTCATTGAAAAAAAATTATTACAAAAGCAATAATTTATTGATTTTGCGAGTATTGTACAACATATAATAGATTTCAATAGGTTTTTGAAGTTTATATTATATTTGTTTCTTAACACATTTTCAAATTTATCCAATATACATTACTAAAACCAATGGGTTTTTTATGTTAAAATTATATTTGTGTCTTGAATTGTAATACATTTTGGAATGACGGAATAACTTTAAAAACAAAATATTTTATAAATATCATATAAATAACGATAGAATTGATGTGTACCCATTTTAATTTTTATAAGCCGATAACTGATACCTAACTTTATATATAATTCAGATTGTCTAAAAAATAACTTAAACGAATTTATCGTAACAATATATTTAGTAATAGTAATGATGATAGAAATAAGGTCAAATGTGTTCGTTGATATGTTTATTAGTATGTTTTAATAGTATTCTGTAATGGCATAATTTGAATATAATGCATATTATTGTATATACTATATACATTTTTGAGTTTTATATACTAGTATAGTATACTAATATTACCTTAGGTATAGGTATAACCTATACCTAGGTTATATTATAACCTATATGGGTTTATATATAAACCCATATATACCTAAGGTATATTATACCCTTAGGTATAATAATACCTAGATATTAATAAGCCAATATATTTATACAATTTTAAAATCTTAAATGGTAATTTTAAAATTTTTTTTTAGAGGACTACAATAGTAAGGCATATCATATTAATAATTAACATATTTTACAATTTTTTCAAACAAAATTTACTTTATATTTTTGCCCTATGGGTACACATACCATATTGTCTATATTTTATATCAATAACATACAATCATGTGTTCATGTACTGATGTAATGGTGATATGGACTAGTGGAAATCATTAAAAATCGTCATTAACTACATTAAAATCGGTGAAAATTCATAAATTTCATCAATTAATCCACGAAAAAGAGCTAAAAATCCATAAAGTTCTTTAAAAATCATTAAAAATACTCAATTACTACATTAAAAACCGGTAAAAATCCATAAAATTCGTGAAAAATCATTAAAAATCGTCATTAACTACATTAAAAAATCGGTGAAAATTCATAAATATCATCAATTAATCCAAGAAAAAGCGCGAAAAATCCATAAAGTTCACAAAAATCATTAAAAATACTCAATTACTACATTAAAAACCGGTAAAAATCCATAAAATTCGTGAAAAATCGTCATTAACTACATTAAAAAATCGGTGAAAATTCATAAATATCATCAATTAATTCACGGAAAAGCGCTAAACATCCATAAAGTTTATTAAAAATCATTAAAATTACTAAAATTACTATATTAAAAACCGGTAAAAATCCATAAAGTTCGTTAATAATCATTAAAAATACTCTAATACTACATTGAAAAATGGTAAAAATACATTAAAATCCGTGAAAAATCATTAAAAATCGTCATTAACTACATTAAAAATCGGTGAAAATTCATAAATTTCATCAATTAATCCACGAAAAAGAGCTAAAAATCCATAAAGTTCTTTAAAAATCATTTAAAATACTCAATTACTACATTAAAAACCGGTAAAAATCCATAAAATTCGTGAATAATCATTAAAAATCGTCATTATTTACATAAAATATTGGTGAAAATTCATAAATTTCATCAATTAATTCACCGAAAAGCGCTTAAAATCCATAAAATTCGTTAAAAATCATTAAAAATACTCAATTACTACATTAAAAATTGTTGAAAATTCATAAATTTCATCAATTAATCCACGAAAAAGAGCTAAAAATCCATAAAGTTCATTAAAAATCATTAAAAATACTCAAGTTACATTTGTTATTTTTTTTTATCCCAGATTATATTATATTATATTATTTTCAGTGAATCTTATAAACTGGGTCAAATTCCGATTGCTACTCAATCACATCGAGTTTTCACTTTTTCCAGCAGGTATCAATAATCCCCAAAAAAAGTACAACCCGTAGTTTTCGCTTTTTTTTATGTGGCATTTCTTAACCCATAAACAATTTGACGCCGATTGTTGCAATTCATAGAATGCTACAATAGGTTTATACAAGAATACGAGTATACACACATATACTCGTATATATATAAATAATATTAATAATATATAAGAATTTTATGAACACATGGTTGTACACCATTATATATTGTATATGCGATTTCTTATTTATTTTCATTACTTTGTGTTTTACACTGTTGGTTACTACATTGTAGATGGTAGGTACATTACCTGGAATATCTGCAATAACTCAATAGATATTAACAGCCCGTCTCAGTGACGCCGAAATAGGGTAGGAGTCGTCTATATAAAATGAAAAAATCACTTTCGGATGTTTTACTATTTACTTGGCAAAAACGTGTGTACAGTGAAACCTGTATATAACGGACAGTCACAGGAACAAAATAATTGTCCGTTATAGACAGGTGTCCGTTGTAGACATGTTGTAGACATTTTCGTTGTATCGACGTAAAATATTTTCTTTATTCTTTAAAACTTCGGCCACTTGCGTTTTACCAATGCCAAATTTGTCAGCAAGTTTACGAATAGACCAACCTCCGTTAGAGTCTTTAAAACGAATAATATCCACCTTTTGTTTTAAATTTAAAGCTTTACTCGGCACGGGAGGTGGCATTGCTAAATAATACAAAAAATAATTACATTGTTTTACAATAATAATAGCACACTCTGATTTTTTTGCAAATTTCAATGATAATATTATCAATAATACAGAATACAATGTTATGAAATGTTACGTTTTCTAGTTAGATAAGATTTCTAGATAGATTGGAAAACAAAATTATGCGCTCAATCATACGATGGTGCTGCAGCTATGCAAGGGGAGTACTCAGGACTACGCACATATATTCAGAATGAAAACCCCAAAGCAATTTATGTGTGGTGTTTCGCACACTTACTTAACCTAGTTATTGTCGATACATTGGATTCTACAACTGATACAAAAATATTTTTTGGGGATTTGCATGGAATTGTAACATTTATGCGAGCCAGAAAAAGAACTGCTTCATTTTATGAATGCCAAAAAAAATTAAATATTGGATCTAAAGCTAAAGATAGAATTCGAAAAATCAAAAATTTTTCAGATACACGGTGGACGTCTCATGATCTTGTTATAACAGTAATACATGATAAGTATGAAGCTTTAAAAAAGACTTTAGAATTGCTATCGGAATCCACAGACAGAGTAACTGCTTCAAATGCAAAATCATTTTTATTAATAATTTCTTCGTTTCATTTTGTATTGGTTCTTAAGCTAATGAAAAGTATATTTGCAATAACTACACCGACTTCATGTTATCTGCAATCAAAAAGCATTGATTTTATACAAGCCATTAAATTGGTAGATGAAACTAAAAAAAGATTATTAGAATTGCGTTCCGACAAATATTTTCAAGAACTTGTACAAAATACAAAACAATTTTCCAATGACCAGAATCTCTGTGAAAATGATTTTAAAAAACTCAGAACGAGGAAAATCAAAAGAATGCCTGGAGAAAATGTACAAGATGAAATCAGTTGCTCAGCATCAGACAGGTTGGTAAATTATTTAGCATTAAATAATACTATCAATAAATACTTGTGTTTTAAATATGTAACTTTTATTATAGGTTTAGAGTGAACACATATTACAAATGTTTGGACCAAATAATTTCATCTATAGACAATAGATTTAATAATGCTAGAGACATACTTAAAGATCTTGCATTACTATCCCCAGAGCGGTTAATTGAAGCTAAACATAAATCTGAAATGGATCTTCCAGATAAATGCTTTTTAGATTTGTCTACATGGATTGCTGATATTAATCCATATCAACTTAAAACTGAGTATTTATTATTTAGTAAAAGCTTAAAAGAATTGATTATTGGAATGGAATTCCCAGATAATCAATCTAATAAATCATCTGATATTAACTCTGATTTGAAAATTGATTTGAATTGGAAGATGAACAGCTAAATATTATGAGTGAACCAAAACAGAACATAACACTTGCAAGTATAATAAATGTTCTCTCAAGTTTTGACATTATGAGTGCCTTTCCAAATTTGTATTGTGCTTATAAAGCATTATGTACAATTCCAGCTTCGTCAGCTTCAGCTGAAAGAAGCTTTTCAAAGGTATAATAATTGCATTATAATTTTTTCTATTAACTGGTAATATTGAAATTCTAACTTTGTTCCATTTAGGTTAAATTGATCAAAACTAGACTTAGGTCGACAATTTCCCAACAAAGGTTGGAGAGTTTGATGTTGATCTCTTGTGAAAGAGACATACCAATCGATATTAATGAAGTTATAAACAAATTTGGATTGTCATCAAGTGTATTGAAAAAAGAATTAATGTTTGGATAATTTTAATAAAACAGTATTTATATAATTAATAAAAGTTATTTTTATTGTAGTTCCTGTAAGATGAATTTTTAGAAAGATAAATTGGCTATAGAATTATATTGGGGGGTGTGGGGGGCGTAGCCCCCCACGGCTCTGTACAAATTTAATAGGTGGGTCGTGTGTTCTGCAGCTAACATTTTCTTGCCTCACTGTCGAAAAAGTTCGCGCCGCCACTGCTAGTTTATACGTATGCGATGCGCCGCTACGTGCAGTCTATGCCCTATTATATAGATTATTAAAGAGCACTACAAAAAACAGGTTAGGATTTCGAGCCTAGTTTTTAAAATATATTATACTAGTCACTTTAACCAATAATAAATTGATCGATAAATAAGTTTTGATTTTCAAAATTTTAGTAAGTGTTTTACAAGCGCAATTGATTTACTGACCTTAAAATATAAGGTGCGCAATTGGTACACTGACCTTAAAATATAAGGAGTGCAATTGGTATACTGACCCTACTCAAAAATTTTATGTTAGGCGCAACTGGTCTATGCCCATTTTTATCAACTTTTACTTTTGTAAATATAGGTGTCTTTTAATTTTCATATCATATTTAAAGTACAGCCTAAATAGGTACCTATTATATTATATTATTAATAATTTTTTGTTAATATTTGTTTAGATTGTTTAGAATAAACCGAGACTATAATCTGAATTCCCTAAATTCTTTGTTACATTTGAATGAAATAATTTGTAAAGTACTTCAGAAAGAACTAACTGAATCAAGTAAATCGTCAAAATTCAATCAGTAAGTTTTATTGAATATTATTAATGTTTGGACGTGAGTCCAAACATTGATCTTTGATTTTAAAAGGATTTTAAGTGCAGCACACATTCAAGCTTCATAGGAACAATTTATATCGGTGGAGAACGATTCCGCAAATTTTGCGGGTAAAGATACGATTACAAAAGATATCCGATGAATTAGTCACGAATACAAAAAAAAAATTAAAATAGTAAATACCTAAACAATAAATTGAATAAATAGTCAACAACAACATACATGAGTACAATTTATTAGCACCAGCCTACTACAGTACAGGACACACATAAAACTGTTTAGTTGTTTTAACCACCAAATAAGTCAATTCCGTGCACATTCGAGCGTTAGATTTCGCCTAAGGATGAAGGAGTGTTAATTTGACTACGCTATGTAGTTAATAGTAACCACTTGGTTTAATAATCTATGTTAGTTAATACAACGCCAGTTTCAGTTCTAATTTACTTCATAAAAAGTATCGGTATAACTACATCAATAATGTTATCTCAACTATTTTAAGGAGTTAAAATTAATATTACTTTTATCCATCTATTGCAAAAAATTTTAAGAACTGTCAAGGATTCGAACTTCGATTGGGGAAATATCTAAGTTTTTCTAACTTAACGCCTAACTTACTGAGCCACTACCTATCTTAATATTAGTTGTGGAAACACTGTTATCTAAATAAAGTCATATCTACAATTTACCTGTGTAATTATAAGATATTATAAAAAAAATTGTTGTAGGTAATTAACTAATGAACATACGCAGATATTTGATCACATTTTGGGGGGCTTAACATGTTTGTCTGATCCATGTAAACATATATTTTTAAACTCTTCAACCATGCGGTGTGGCTTGATTACATTTTGAGAAGGATTAAGCCCCCAATATTCACCTATGCTAATGAAGCAAAATAAAACGAATACGAATTGCCTCTCAATATATAATAGGTACCTTAAATTGTATCGTTCGCAACACGAATAATTAAGATATACAGGATACGAAATGAAATAATTAAAAATTATTTTTATTTAAAAAAAATAAATGCAGATAAAAAATTTAATTTAATTTAATGTTACAAATTAAGTTAAATAACAAATAACAAGCTTAATATAATATAACAGGTATCTTTCATTGCATACTTTTTTATGCGATTAGATTCAAATAAAACAAACATTGAAAACAACTTAAAAGTTAAAAAAAATAAACATTGAGAACAACTTAAATTAGTGCACTATCAATTATCATATCAACTAGGCTAGTCACAACAACGTGCATCGATGTTTATTTTAAGAGTAAAAATAATTCAGAATAACTCATTAACTTGTAGTCATTTTAATCCTCAAAACATGTTAAATTAAATAACCTGGATTCTCAAAATAACAATTTTTACGAGTTATTTCAATACCTTCAAATAGTTGAAATATTATACTTAGATTAACGCTCTATTGCAGTTGATTTAACCTACAAATGCAGTTTACTTCAATTATAATGCTTGACAGTTGACAACATAGTATGTAGTTAAAACAACTGTCCCATTTCTATGTGTGTAGGTACGCGACTACTCTTATCACTGTTTCAATAGTTAATAAAACTAGTAGGTAGGTACTAGGTACATACGTATTATAAAATAGTACTGGCCCAATTCGTTTATAGTCTATTAATAATTAAATTTATTTTTATATATATTTATTGCATTTTTTTTTTGTCCACATTAAGTTATTTTTTTAATGCATATTTTTCAAATAATAAGATGATGATTATTATTTAAATATATGTAATAAATAAATAATTTCAATAATAATAGTATACCATTAACAACATCTATCTATTGGTATTTGTTAAGAATTTAGTTTTATTAGTCAACATCAACCGTTAATTTCTATTCTATTCTATATATTGTATAATATTAGCAAATTAAATAATTATTTATGTATCCATTTTTTTTTATTGAGGTTAATAATATCATAACTAATTATAAATAACGATTTATACTAAAAATGCTTAATACATTAGAAGTGAGTTCCTCAGTTTTATTTTAATACTATAGATTTTAAAATACAATTAAATGGTGATAATTATAAATATGATAGCAATTATTCAACTATCTAGGTTTTGTAATAGGTACTCATGATATGGTGCTCAACGTGTTTTTATTTCTTTATTTCTGTCTCAGGATCATATTTGTTTTTGCACCATTGTGTTGAAGTCAAATATTGTTTTTCTAAAAACATTAATACAAAACAGTTTTACATTTTATGCCTTGTATTTTTTTAAAACATATCATTTAATTTAATTATTAATATAATATTTAGCAATTTGTTAAGATTTTTGTTATCAATGAATTTAATAAAACACTATATAGATACGGCCGTGAATGTTATAGCTCAAATAAAAAAAGAAATTAAGAAACAGCTCAAAAATACTAAAGGAATAAGAACAATATTCAAAAATATAACCATCAAGATTCATTAGAGTCAATTCAAACCTTATATTTTTCTGATGGACTACAACAGAATTATTTATTTTTATGCATTTTGAATTTGAATGGGATCTAAACTAGGGTAACACAAAAATAAAATAGAATAAAATGGGAAATATTAGTTACCCAACTATGTATAGAAATAAAAAAAATTTCAATTATGTTTTGATGCAGCTGATAATGTTGTTTTATATCTGAACGTCTACCATGTTCTATAAAAAATACGGATTCTCATGTTGTATATATTATTTATTATAGTAAATATATATACGTATATTATATACGTTTTATTACCTTTACGTAATAAAAAAGATATTATTTATCATTAACTTATTTTAATTTCTTAGTTTTTAAATCAAAATTATAGCATATATTTTTAATTTCATATTCCAAATCTAAGGTACAATAATAACCAGAAACCTGAG
This sequence comes from Rhopalosiphum padi, assembly GCF_020882245.1. Taxonomy (NCBI): domain Eukaryota; kingdom Metazoa; phylum Arthropoda; class Insecta; order Hemiptera; family Aphididae; genus Rhopalosiphum; species Rhopalosiphum padi. Next base: position 46,388,417 of record NC_083599.1, read on the forward strand.
TATTTGTTTATGTAATATATATGATATAAATATTAAAAGTTTTGTTTAAATATGATATTTGTTAAAATTTAATTTTGATGCATCTAATCATCTAAATACTTTGAATAGTACGTACTTTTTTTCATATTTTGAAGAATATTGTTATGATAGTTGAAGAATTCTTTTTGAAGACCTGAAATATAGAGTTTATGTAAATTGTTGGAGCATACTATTTGCCTCCCAAAATATACCTATCAATTGCCTCCCATCCTTATCATAAGTAAAATGGTTAATCTACACTATATTTGCCTCTGATGATCAGGTAGTTAAAAATTATATACGATTTTCCTCACAATAATTTAAACACTGGTTGCCTCCCGTATAGACGTAGGTAGTGGTTCATAAATTATTATAGTCATTTATTGTAGTAACATAATATAAAGATATTTAGAATAAATAAATAATTGTTCTATTATTAATTAAAAAAAATCTTAGATAATAGGTACACAATACTATAATTAATCAATAAAAAAGATATTTTATAGTTTATTCTGTTATAACTTATAATATAAGATAAAACAGATAAGTCATACACTCATACTTATATGTAATAATTATAAATTGTTTTATATTAAATCATTTTAAGTCATAACTCATTAAGTCTGTAGTTACAAATATATAGAACAATTAAAACATTGCATATAATTAATATAAAATAATAAGTAGGTAAGCTAATACAAAACATGTGGTAGTTCATAAAAAAAATATAGGTAATATATATTAAATTATCTGTAAAATATTTGTATAAAAAATTTTTTGTTATAACATTGTTAGATTTATATTCATTAGCCAATATTTATAGGTACTCAAAATTTGATATATTTTTTTCATTCAACTTTTTTATTTGAGTATCAATGAAAATGATTTTGTTTCTAATTTGTAATTTGTACTGTGGTTTAGGCTTACTTTAACTTTGTCTTAATATTACTGTGTCGATCTAAATTAATTTTAAGACTTCGATAAATTTTAATATACCTATTAGGATTATTAGATTCAAAATAGCTATTAAATTTGTTATGAAAAGATTTACATGCATTGGTTGTGCGCTGAATGCTTGAACTTTTTGCAGCCCATAAACCATGAGGAACAATTAAATCCTCTGATATATATGTATCCATGGCCGTATTCAGGGGGGGGGTTTCAGGGTTCAAACCCCCCCCCCCCCGAAATGTCATCAAAAATATTTTTATTGACTTTCCTCGATAATCCTAAACATCGCGTAAATTAAAAAAAATATATTTTCATCTATATATATATTTTTAATTTTAAAACCAAAAATAGAATGTAATTATAATAAATATGTGACGTTATCGTATCGCCAACTGAGGTTTATAAACACAACAATGAATGAATGTTTCGTGACAAGTGTAATTTCGTTATTTTTAGTATTCTTTTATTTCGTTTGTGTAACTTATCAGAAGACGTTCGTTGATAATTTTTAATTCTAACTGGTAGACGGGCGTATTATTTCTTCATTTGGATTCCTGACATCACTGTACACGGCGAAAATCAGTAAGTGTTTCTACTACTATTATACTATTTTCTACTATTGGAAACCGACTATTTTTATTTTGTTTTTGGCGTTTTTGCGTACGAAACAAGCACCGTGTTTAATGTGGTTATTATAATATTAATATCAATAATAATAATTATTACTATTATTTGTTTTTTGTTATTATTATACAGTACTATGTTTAGTATATTATTACGTTGAGGACGAGCATCGTCTTTAGAACGTGATATACAAAAATTTGCTTTAGAACATCGATATATTGTCGAAATGACCGTCTGTATTTGTTCAATAATCGTACGGCGTTAAACGCGATGTTCGTCCCCGACGTAATCACATGCTATAAATAGTGTACTATGATCTTAATATTAAAACAGAGACCTTATCTAAAATTGCATTTGTCTCCAATGTGTTTTAATGATAAAAATGTTATTTTATTAGAATAAACCAGTTTTTATGGGCCATAGATTTAACTATGTTAGTATAATATTATAAATATAATATAAGTAGATAAAATGGAACATTTTTGGATTTGATGATAAACATGTTTTTCAATCAATTATTTTTAAGTATATTTTTTTAGTACACATTTTTTTTAGTTTATTTTTGGATCTAAAAATCTCATATTTAATCCTATCTAAACTGTTTTTTTAATAATTGATAACTTAAAAATAAAATTTTAAATCCTTTTTTTTAATAGTTGATGTAAAATATTTTTTTTTAGTATTTATTAACTGAGAATTTATGTATGAAAATGAAACGAGTTCAAAAACAGTTGAGTATTTCAGCATTTACCCAAATAAAAAGAAATAAAACAGACAATCCTACTTCTGAAAATGTATCAATTGACCAAGCTAACTTATCAGAACTACCTTCAATTAGTAACAATGATACTGATAATCACAACATTGCTTTGACTCCTAATTCTAATAATAGTATGTCTAATGATTCTGATAAGACTCTCACAGCTGGGGAAAATGATATTGGTAATTATGTGCATAATTTAGAAATTGATGATTTAAAAAAAGAAGAACTTTTAAAAACTCCATGGGTACCGCATTCGACGTATATTTTCCCTGTTAAAACCAAAAGAAATTTACGATTTCAATTATCTTGGATAAAACGATTTCCATGGCTAAGTTATTCACAAATTTTCGAATGAGCATTTTGTAGACCATGCGTTTTGTTCGCTCGAGAAAAAGGAGGTAAAGGTGGCCATCAACAATTAGGCGCACTTGTTTCTAAAGAGTATGCTAAATGGAAAAATGCTCTGCAAGATTTTCAATTACATGCTAGTACGTCATATCACAAATTGTGTGTTGAAAAATCTGATAGTTTTTTAAAAGTGAATAAAGGAAGATCTAAAAACATAACTGAACAACTCAGTATTGAACGTTCTAGACAAATAGAACAAAATAGAAACATTTTACTTTCTGTTATAAAAACAATAATTCTTTGTAGTATGCAAGAAATTGCTCTCCGAGGTTCAAACGATTTTGGAAATGTAATGAACATAAATTCTTTTAACGACGGAAATTTCAGAGCACTTTTACGCTTTCGCGTTGATTCTGGTGACACTATTTTAGAAGAACATTTGAAAAATGGTCCAAAAAATTCATTGTATACTAGTCCTAGAATTCAAAATGAGATTATTTCGATTTGTGGTGATATAATTAAGTCAAAAATAATCCAAAGAGTTAATGCTGCCGAGTGCTTTTCTGTGTTAGCAGACGAAACTACAGACATTGGAAGAATTGAGCAAATGTCTGTATGTTTGCGTTATTATGATCAAGGCGATAAAAAAATACGTGAAGACTTTTTAGAATTTACACCTGCTGTCGATCTTACTGGAAAAGGACTAGCAACTTTAATAAAAAGTAGTTTGCAAAATAACGGCATTAACTGCCAGTTTCTAGTTGATCAAGGCTACGACGGTGCCTCTGCAATGAGTGGTTATTTACATGGTGCTCAAGAATACATAAAAAAAGACTTCCCCATGGCTCTTTATGTACACTGCAGTGCTCATTCACTCAATCTTGCGTTGGCAAACGCCAGCTCATTGCCCACAATAAGGAACTGTATAAGCACCATTCAAACTGTCGGAACATTTTTTCGCTCTTCTGCTCAACGTAGTGAAGTATTGAGAATATCTATCATCGAAACTCTTCCACAGGCAAGACATAGCACGTTAGTGGCATTATGTGAAACACGCTGGGTTTACAAGCATGAAAGTGTCTTGCGGTTCAAAGAACTATATCCAGCTATTATTGTTGCATTAGAAAAATTAGAATCTTCAATAAATAAAGAAACAGCTCAAAAGTCTTGTCAGTTATTAAGTTCAATTAAAGACGCTAAATTTGTTATACCTCTCATAATAATTGAAAATATTTTTTCCTATACGTTAACATTGTGTAAACAATTACAGACAATAAATGCTGATTTGGTTGAAGCATGTAATCATGTAGATGATGTGTTAGCAATTTTGGACGAAATGAGAGAAAATAACAATAAACATTTTTCAGACATGTTTTCCGTTGCTGCATTAATGATGAATAAAAATAAAAAAGAAATAGATTTTCCTCGTTTTGCTAATAGACAAACACAGCGTAATAATGTACCCGCTAATAGCTCTGAAGAATATTACAAACTTAACATTTTTTTGCCATTTCTTGACCATATAACAATACAGCTTTCTGATAGATTTCAGAAACACAAATTTTTAATAAAATCATTACAAAAAATTATTCCGAGTAAATGTATACATTCCACTAGTGAAGAAATGAATGACTGTGTACAGTTTTATTCCCAGATATTGACAGAACCTACTGTTTTCAAAGCTGAATTTTCAATATGGAAATCAAAGTGGCTTAAAGAAGAGTCACGCCCTAATACAGCAATTGAAGGGCTTGACAATTGTAACATACTTTTGTTTCCAAACATATGGAAACTCTTACAAGTCTTAGCAACTATACCTATGTCAACGGCGACACCAGAAAGAACATTTTCTTCTTTAAAAAGATTGAAAACGTATCTTAGGAATTCGACTGGTGAAACTCGTCTCAACGGATTAGCATTAATGTCAATACACAGAGAAATAAATGTTGATCCAGAAGAGGTACTAAGTCGGTTTGCAAAACAGTCGAGGAGAATGATGTTACTCTAAAAATTTTGGTTTGTTATAAATTTAATAAAAAAAAATGTTGTTAAAATATACAATATAAATAAAAATAAAAACTTATGTATTTGGAATAATGAAGTTAATTTATTCTTGTATTATTGGTACCTTAAACAATGATAGGTGGTTATATTAAATTAAAATTCTTAAAAATGATGTTATAGTTTTATATTATAATGAAACCCCCCCCCCCCCCCCAAAAAAAATTAATCCTGGATACGGCCATGTATGTATCTACCAAATAATCTGCATATTATGTTATTTTATAAAGGCTGTATGGCTGCAAGTTCCACTGAATTCATATCTCCGGCTTGTAAAAATAAAATCGTACAACGATAACACGAGACACGAGTGTTGGAAATCAACTAAAGATAATAAACTCAATAGCTTATAGTTATATCAGTCTGGCTCAAGTCGGGTTTTTATTATATCTTATCACTTATCAGTTATCATTACACAAAATAGTATAATATTATCTTAATGAAAGTCGTATAGACTATACGTCTATAGGTATGAATCACTGTAATGCACAAAAGTCGTATAGACTATACGTCTATAGGTATGAATCACTGTAATGCACAAAAGTCATAAATTACGACTTCCAAATATCTAACTTATTTTGATAAATGAAGTTTGAAAATGTTTGGAACCACTTATACATTTATAACCTGCTCGTTGGGAGGCAATCAGTACTATATTTTTTTCGATTACGATAAAATTTAGGGAACGTTGGGAGGCAACTGGTATAATTGGTATATAGTCGGGAGGCAATTCGTATTAAAATTATTGACCTTTTTGACTTCGGGAGGCAACTAGTGTGTCCTCTAAATTGTTGTCTTTGGATAACAAATTTTGGCATAACAAAATAAAGTAGGTAAGTACATTAAATGTATCACATCAAATGCAACTTGTTTACAGAGTGCCGGGTGCTGGGTTTCTACCCCTACTTGGGATTTATGCCAAGTACGTGGGGTTTTTTGCAAGTAATTGGGGTTTATGCTAAGTACCTGAAGTTTATGCCAAAACTATAAAACTATAAAACTATAAAACTATAAATCTATTTATTATAATATTAAAAATTATAGTATTCTGTATGATATTCAATTTTCAATTCTATAAAGTAATATTTTTAAATATTATACCTGTAAGTTCTTTTACAATTTTCAATTTTGATTCTGTTATACGTAATTATAAAATAAGTTATTAATTGAGCTAATTGGAACTATAATATTTATTAAGCTTTTATCATGATTTTAAATTAGTGTTAAGTTTTATTTATTTATATTATAAATTTCGATTTTATTTTGTTATTACTGTTTTCTTTTATATTTTCAGGCCCTAAAAAATTATATAACAATACATTTAGTTATAGATTTTGTCAAAGTATAATTTAGTTGGTCTTAAGATTCAAAGTACAGTCTTATAAAACTTATTAAGAGCCACGAGGATTTTATACCTGCACATGTTGTCTATGTCTTACTAACGTACATTATAGGAAATTTGCATTCAGCAGAAACATTTTGTGATGTTAGCTTTAATATAAATAAAGTAAATTTACGTATCATCAAATGTAAAGGTAAGAATATTATCTAGGAAATTTTATATTATGCTTTTCTTAATATTATCATTTTTAAGTGAGTTAAAGGTATGTAATATCTTACAACTTTAAAATGTTCATAACTTACATTGAAATGATAATATTAATTAAGTCCTAGATATGACATTTCCTAGATGATATTCTTACCTTTACATTTGATGATAAGAAAATTTACTCTAATATTAAAGCTAACATCACAATATAAATTCTGTTGAACGAAAATTGTCCCTATTGTATATTTGTATGTAATAAGACAGTGACACATACCGCTTCTGCTAGATCATCAACCGATATCTAATCGATATTTATTACCAATAAATAAACTTAATTCCAGAACAATCAAAGACTAATCGCTAATAGTAATAATAATAATAATAATAATAATGATAATTTGTATACACTTTGAAAGTGGTATAAGTTTAAAGTTGAGTCCTGGGTATAAAAATAAGCACTCACGAATTACCTCCCATCTGACCCTCGAATTACCTACCATGAATTTTTTTTAAAAAGATTACTCGAGTTAGCTCATATTTTAAGTAGTAGTTTTTAAATTGTAGTTTCTATTGTGAGCGCGGCTCCTTTGATAATAACCGACGACGCCCTTGGGATCTGCGACGCACAGGTTGAAAACCACTGATATAGAAGAAATCAAAAACTTATACGAAAACAATTATATAGATTTATTTAGTGTTTTTCATATTTAATTATTTATTTTCTACAATATCTGAGCTATATTAATGGTATTTAAGTGAAACATATAAAATATTAATGTATCAATTAAAGTTACATATTATTATATTTAATGATAATATACTTACGATAATTATACGATTTAATGATATTAGTGTATGCATTGTCATCTGAAATAAACATAATATTCTTATTATATAGTATTTTACAGTTAGTCAATTGATTTTCTCTTGTAACAATAGTTTATTTGGACTAAATAAAGAATTTTTATCATAAATAATAATTATAAACTAGATCCTAAATATTACACTCACTATAAAATTCTTTTGATTTTATTGATACTAAAAATTTTAAATTTTACAATAATTATGTTTTCCAAAAGTTAAATTACGCACTATACTTATGGTATTTATGGTATTTAATAGCAATTTCAATAATAAAAAGGTCTGTATTAGGTAGTTAGTTTTATTGTAAATTGTATTTATAAAATATTTAAAGTAACATCGATTAGCTTACCTTCACACTCTAAACGTATAAAAGAATTTTTAATTAAATCAAAATACTCTAATGAATTATATAGTATCTACTAATCTAGTTCAATGTATGACTTTAAGTTTAACTTAGCTGCTTTGGATAATGTTGATTATTATATAATTTTGTATTCATAAACTTTTAATTTAATATTATTTTATTGTTTACCGAATAACATTAAATTAAATATAAATATGATTAAAATATTTATTATAAATTAGGAAGGTATATAAAAGATAAAATATTATTAGCATATTATACTATTATTAACTTACTTTCAACACCTGTGAATTTTTAAGCTTAATTAATTAAATAATGTTACGAATCACAAACTATTACAATACTACAGTAATTTCATAATGGATAATTTACAGGATAAATGTTATGATGTTGTTTGATTTATAAAATGTTGAACAAAAATATATTTATATTAAAAATGCTAAATGTGTAATAAGAATATAGTCGTGTAAGCGTAACTCATGTTCGTAGTATAATAAACATAAACCTAAGTCTTATGTATATTGGTTTTTCATAAGAAATACAGATTTTTAAAATTAATAATTTGTACAACAATAAAAAGGCACAATACTAAATGATATTCTATTTTGTAATATATAAAAATCTATGAATTTATTTATGAGGCCGTACTATTTCATTCAATAATTGTATATTATTAAATGTAAGTAATATACTAATATGTGATAAAAATAATATATTTTGTAATACCTAATAGGTAATACATATATTTTAATAATTAGTATCTAACGCAACAGTAGTGGCACGAACCTAGGTTAAATAAAAATTGTAGCCACTAAGGTATGAAAAGAAACCGAGTTGATCCATTAAAAAACCGTGCTAATTTGTGTTAATCCATCGGCCATCTCTACAGGGCAAGCGACTGAGCAAATAAAGTCATATAAGGTATCGATCGATCAGAAATATTGTGCAGACGAGAACAGAAGAATTCGCAAGTTGATTGGTTAGATGCCTTAAACATTATAACCTTATAACCAAAAATGTTTAAGTACTTTTAAGACCAATTTTTGATACACAACAAATATCGTAAAATATAATGCTTCCGCTCTGCAGCTTAACAATCAACCTACTCACATTGCTGCGGCGACAAAGGCCCGTTTACCGTATCGCCATTATAATAATAATATTATTAATTTATTACTACCTATAATAAATAATAAAATATAAAATTGATTAAAGTTAAGTTAGAAAAAAATTCCTGTAGTGACATTACTTTTAGTAGGTAATGATTAAACCTTTAAAATATGTGATATAATATGGAAAATATGTAAAATGCCATTTTTATTATTACAAATAGATATAACTATAACGGGGGTTTCCGTTATCCGCCAAAATGACCCTCGCCCGTATTCACCACGGCCGATTAATTAATTATTTAAGATATTTTTTTAATCTAATTTGTTAAATAGTAATAATTATGCATCTCATTTTGTTTTTTAGATGTTGATCATAATCAGCTATTATCTGTATCCCATCTTACTGTTAATTACTTTATGTACCTAAACATTTTTGCAACCGAGTAATGACATTTTGGGATGTACCTATAGGTACGCATGATAAATCTAAAATTGTTGTTTATTAGCCTAATACGTCCACATTTATTTGATATCACTTCAATTTTCAATAATCTCTGATAATATAGAAATTTTTTTTTAATTTTTTGTTTACGTTGTCACAGACCGTGGTTTAAACTTTAAATTGAAAGGTTCAGACTGATAAAAAAAAACAATAGGTAACTCGTAAATTATCCACGGATAACGTAGCAATGAAATTAATAACTTAGTAGTAATCATAATAACTCTCTATCTCCATCACAAAGCTGTATAAGCTTACTAGAGATAGTTTGATCAATTCTGTAACTAATCATATCATAATATCTAATGTGTAATAATTTATGTATGATTTTTCAATACAAAAAGATAAATAAATAACGCATGATATACACCATACCATATGGTTCTCAAAAAGAATCTTAAATATATTATTTTTTTGACGGAAAACCGTTAGGTCCCCTATGACGACAAATAAGATTAATTATAAACTTAAACACTTTACATAGTCGACATATTGGGGAATTTGCTGTTTGCGTTCCGAAATATGGTATCACCTGAGTGCGTTCAAAGAAATTATTGCGTTCCAGTTCTTTTAGAGAGGTATCCAATTATTAACGAAGTTAAAATGAAAAGCGATTACCCCACCGAAGTAAGTGCTTCACTTCACGCTTCACAACATAGCTGAAAAAATTAAAACAATTAAGCATCTATAAATTTATAGTTTTTTAGTTATTGTAGTTTTAGATTTGAATGGACCAATTGCGCAAAAAACCAAGTTTGAACATAAACATTATAAACACTAAAATACTTGAAAATTAAAAATGTATTTATTGATCAATTGATATTACTGGTTTTAGTGACTGGTTATAATATATATTATAACAGTATTTGGAATTTTATAAAACGTCATTACTATTACGCAAGTGCCAAGTAAAGTAGCTCGTGTAATTTGAAAAATAATTTATTTATTTATTTATTTATATTATGTCCAAATAATTTGTTGATATAACTGAGGACGCACTCGGGATATCCGTATTGTTTACCTACTTGGCAGGACGTGTATGTATATTTAAATAAATACAAATAAGTAACCGCCATAAGTTTTGTAAATTTATTATATTTAGGTACAATTTATAAACAATACGTTGAATAAGTGTTTATAACTTACAATTGATCTTATTTGTCGTCATAGGTATTTGTAATATTAAAAATAGCATTTTAATTAGTTTCCATATAATACCACGTCATTTAAAGGTTTAATCATTACCTACTAAATATAGCTAATGTCACTATTGGAATTTTTTTTAACTTACCTTTTTTTACACGGAGTTATAACGAATTGTTTTTGATGTGATATAATAATTAATAATAACTTACCAATCCAGTCTGTAAATTTATAAACATAAATATTTGATAAATATAATTACTTAAAATTATGTATTTGATAATAATTAAAATATATGATTTCAATACTGAATGTACGGTTAATCAATTACTAATGTGATTTTACGTAGATCGATGATTTTAATTACAATTTACACTGAATAAATATGCATTTATATTCAACTTCGAGGGTGTTTTCTAGTAGCAAATTGGGTGGTTCAAACGAAATTATTAGATATTTGCATTTGTTTTTTAAATATTTTTATCGCTTAGTATTTTCTTAATTCGATTTAATTTTCAATATATTCTATTGTAAAAAAAATATTTTTTTAAAATAATTTATTCAATGGTTGTTAGAGCAAGTTCAATCCAAGTGCAATTCGACCATTTCTTTGTATGTAATAAGTGCAACTCGACTATCCCGGACGGTGCTAATATTTTCCCCTCTCCCGTTGGATGTGATTTCGGCTCGCAACAATGGTAATATAAACGTTGAAGTAAAAGGTTAAACTACTAAAAATACATTCATTGATTGCATATCTATCATAGTTATCTATGTATTAACTATTAGGAAACTGATGTAGTAATGACCGAATAAATAAAAATGAATGAATATATAATTGTGTGTTCTTACCTTTGCGAAATAGAACTTCATGAATCCAATAAAATGATTAATGTAAATAAATTAATACAAGTTTTATAAATTTCGAATAATAGTTAAATTGGATTACAAACATATATTATTTTTTATTTATTAAAGTTGTATACGATTTTACAGTTGAAAAATACTATAATTTACCTCAAAGAGCTACAATACCGTGGTCAGTTTCTGTGCACGATATTGGCAATCGGTGTGACTAACAGTCGCATAGCATGTATTTTGTTAAAACATTGTTTCAGGCAATCAAATTTTGGTTAAAAGATATTTGTGACTGTAGTTAGAAAAAATGGGGCCAAAATCTATTGCCACCATACGTATAACTCTTATTAGAGACAGTTTATATAATTTTTTATGAAATATACTATGAACATTGAACAGTGTACTCCCCATATACATTGTTGATATTGATATTTATTTTAGGTAGTCATCAATCACCAATAATTAACATAAATTCTTGAAAATAATTAATGATATATTACAGCAGTTTAAAATATAATAATAATAATAATAATACCAGCAATTCCACACCATTTAAATCTTTCCATAATCTTTAAATCTATAAATTTAAATAATTGATTTTGTAAGTATAGTTATATTATGATTTGTAACAAATATTATTCATAAAAATATATTATTTTCTAAAAAAAAAATTAATAATGAATAAATCATTGAATTAAAAAAAAATAAAATAAAAATATTTAGATAGTTTTTTAAACTTTTTTTCGTTTATTTTTAGTTTGTACAATCTGTATAAAAAATTTTTCGATAAGTACAATAGATGGATAATTAAATATTTAAAAGGCTTGACTGACTTGATTGAACAAACTATTCAATAATAGTACTTTGTGGCAAGGGTGGGAGTGGTTAGTCTAGTAAGTCGGGATAACAGCTACGCTTTAGACGTCAGCCAGGGTAACCTGGGATTATTCGGGAAGAGAGATTTTGGATAAGAGGGTTTTGGTGATTTGCTAATTTAAGGTGGAAGCGTTTGTATAGGGTTTTAGCAACATTTTTTACTGTCGGAATGAGGAGGTTCCTGTAGAGAGTATCATTCGAGACATAGAAGGGAGCTTTAGTTATCAGCCGGAGGCATTTGTATTAAAATGTTTGGGTTTTTTTATATTGGTGTCTTTGGCTAACTCCCAGAATTGAATTCCATAGGACCAGATATGTATGAGGAGTAGTTTGTATATAAGGATTTAGTTATGCAAAGTGACATGTTTGGAGGACAGGAGCGGGCGAAGCTATATTTGGTGATTGTTGAGGACTAGTCGTTTATTGCATATGTGGGTAGCCCATGTGAGACGTCGATCGAGGTAACGATCATTTTTGGTAGTTGGGAAAGGTTGGTTGTTGAGTATGATAGGGCGGCAGGTTATGGGTCTTAGTGTAAATGTGCAGTGGATGGATTTGGATTCGTTGAGTTTGAATCCCCATTCTTTGTACCAAGACGAGAGCATGTCAAGGTGGGTTTGGATTCTATTGGATGCCACAAGACTGAAGACCTAGAATGGCTTTATCATAAGTGAAGTCACCTGTGGTGGTGAAGTTAATGGTGGGTTGTTCCGAGGTACAGATTGAACAAGAGAGGTGCCGCTACAGCTCCTTGTGGTAATCCACCTCTAATTAATGATATGTCAGATACGGTAGATCCATATCGTACAGAAAAGGGTCTGTCTTCTAAATACTTAAACTTGTACTAAATTGTAGATTAAGTAGATGCTGGGGGGAAATATTGACTTAGTTTTTCAAATACTATGCAAAAGAAAGGCAGGAGACTAATAATTCTATACGAACTGGGAGAGTCAGGAGGCTTCACAGGTTTGGGTATCATAATTATGATTAAAAATTTCCAAAGCAGAAGGAAGTATGAGAGTCTGAGCATAGCGTTTTATATGCGTGTGAATGATAAAATAGCTTTTTTAGGAAGTTGAGAGGCGACTTCTGATGTAAATCTCACTTTTATGAGATTTGCGAATTAGATACTCAATTTCGCTGGGTCTAATGTGGTTTGGTGGAAAGGTAAGAGGTAGAGGCCTAGATAAGAATTGATTTATACTTTATTTCATCTGTTTTGTTGTGTGGTATGATTTCATTATGTGGTTGGAATTTTGAATGTAATGATGGCGGAAAACGTTCGCTTTTTCTAAGTCGCTGATAATCTATGTACCGTCGGCCTCTGTCAGAGGAGTTATTGGACATTGTGAGCGGAAAATTTTCTTAGTGTTTGGCCAAAGAGAGTTGTCGGTAGTGGATAGGGATGCAAGATGTTTTGTTAAATTATCGGATTTTATTTTAGCCAAGATTCTTTTGAGTTTATTGGTTAGGTGGTTAAATAGTCGTTTGTCAGTGGGATATTAAGTTATTTGCCACGCAGCACGGGCTTTCCTTTTCTCCGAAATTAGGGTTCTGAGTTTTTTAACTTAACAAAATAAAAAATAAAAATAAATTTAAAAATATTTAAATTAATGTCATTATTATTGTATAATTATTTCAAGTTCAAATTTAATAATATTGGATCTACAATCGTAAAATAACGATGTTTTTACAAAAGATTTTTCTTTGTTTTTTATTTTAATTTAAAAATTCTTAATTGTAGAGATTTTAAACTTTTTATTACTATATTATTTTCTATAAACAAACATATTTTTGAAATATTTAGATATTTAGACTATTTAGATTAATATATTGAGGTATTTTCATGCGGGTACCTTGAATGTATTCATATCATTCTACCTTACCTACTACCTATACATAATATATTTTCCATAAAGCTGACAAGGTACGCAACGGTTAACGGTATAAAGTCTATTAGTCGTAAGACCGCATAAAACATAATTTTGTATTCTCTTTTACGTCGTCAACATCTGAGATAGTGACATTTGACAACTAGCTACTGTGTACTGTTGTTTATCATCAATAAAAATACATCGTAGGAGGTAGGTATAAATAGTGAAATTCGTATTGTTCTCTGACCGGCTTACCGTGGACTTACCGAGCACCTACCGCCGTAACCGTGTCAAAGCTTAGATATTTGTCATGAAATATTGTATTATATCAGATACTTTGAAGATAACTTTGAAATTTTATCTTTAACCTTAATACAATTACTTACCGATGTGTTTACAAAATTCTTCTGGAGTCATTGGAGTATCTGTAAGGAAACATAAAAAAGGATGGTTTTTTGTTGAGTTACAAACTTACAAATTGAAAACAAAACATGTTATAATTTTACGAACACCTCTAATAATGCAATTATTGGGATGAATACAATGCATTGTTAATGTAAATAATTATAAAAAAACAATTAAAATATTAATACATACCACTGTTATTAACATATTTTACTTTCATTACACTGTAGAATTCATATGGAAAATCTAAAAAGTATAAAATGTGATAAAATATTAATAGAACTGAATAATTAGTTTAATGTATAATTTGTAGTTTGTACTATCAAAATACTAAAATTATTTTTCTAAATTATTTTGTCAAATCGATGCTTATATAATTATATTATAATTATGTTTAATCAGATATTTGTGGGTCAAGAAAGAAGTATAGAATATATAGACATTTTATTCAAAATTTAAAATAAAACCTTACAGTTATTTAGCTTTTGTTTAACTTTGAAGAAATTATATTGAAAACACTCTAAACATCATGAATAAAATGTGTTATAATACAAGCGTAGTATACAATTGTTTGGTGAAAACGTGGTAATTTTGATAACGGATATTTGTTAGGTTTCGTTAGGAAAGGCCACCTTTTGATGGAAACTGGTATCGCTCTTTCTAATTAGGTGATAAATTAAAAATTAGATACAACTCTTAGTTGTACCTATACAATTTGATGCCTGTAGTATAGAAGGGTTCGAAGTTCATTATCTAGGTATTAAAAAAACGGTCTAAAACACTGTGTGTTAATTTGTTTATATTAAGAAGCAATAAAGGCTGTTAATTTATATTTATTTAAGAGCAATAAAATAATGATTATTTTAATTTAATGAGTTTTAATTAAAAAAACCATGTTCGTAGAATCTTGTGAATATTTTTAATGCGTGTAATCTGGGTTTAAAATCAATGTTTTTCATATCACATTAAAATATCATAAATCATAATTCATCATAATATGCTCAAAATTGATAATAAAATTATTCCTAAATTGATTAGTTATAATTTATTATTTTACTTTGTATTTTATCCAACAAATTTGCTTCAGAAGCTTTAGTATCTGATAAGTCTGATTGTTGAATTGGTGAACCTGAAAAAACATTAATATTTGATTCAAAACAAATTAGTTTTGCATAGTGCAACTGTCAAAATGTTGAACCAAATCGAAGTTCATTATCTAGGTATTAAAAAAACGGTCTAAAACACTGTGTGTTAATTTGTTTATATTAAGAAGCAATAAAGGCTGTTAATTTATATTTATTTAAGAGCAATAAAATAATGATTATTTTAATTTAATGAGTTTTAATTAAAAAAACCATGTTCGTAGAATCTTGTGAATATTTTTAATGCGTGTAATCTGGGTTTAAAATCAATGTTTTTCATATCACATTAAAATATCATAAATCATAATTCATCATAATATGCTCAAAATTGACAATAAAATTATTCCTAAATTGATTAGTTATAATTTACTATTTTACTTTGTATTTTATCCAACAAATTTGCTTCAGAAGCTTTAGTATCTGATAAGTCTGATTGTTGAATTGGTGAACCTGAAAAAACATTAATATTTGATTCAAAACAAATTAGTTTTGCATAGTGCAACTGTCAAAATGTTGAACCAATTAAACGTATAAGATCGCCTACTAATATATCACCTCGTACAAAAAAAATAAATTAACTAAAACTTTTATTTCTCTTTATCGCTGCTCCCTAATTGTTCCATCGCGGACGATTATAGTATCATGGACACTGAAAATAACGTCGAAATCAAGGATCCACTTCCATCTTTGCCAATTTACATAACATCTACAGTTAACTACGTTGACATATGTAGGAAGTAGGTGCTTAAGACAAATAAGAAAAATCAAAGTTTTCCGTGCAA
Source organism: Rhopalosiphum padi (assembly GCF_020882245.1). Taxonomy (NCBI): domain Eukaryota; kingdom Metazoa; phylum Arthropoda; class Insecta; order Hemiptera; family Aphididae; genus Rhopalosiphum; species Rhopalosiphum padi. The sequence goes on from NC_083599.1 coordinate 46,404,650, forward strand.
ATCCACATGAAGAATTCCAAAATAAATTTTCATTTTTCCAACTTTTATCGTGTCATTATAAAGCTGTTTAATGAAAACTGCTCTAATACCACACGCACTAGACACATGAGGATAAACCATACAAACTCGTTATCCTTATCAGTTAAGTTAATTAAATTATCACTCAATCCCTACTGACTTTATCAAAGAACAAATAGAATCAAATCTGGTAAAAAATGTCATTAACATACTAAAAGCACAAACTAAAAAGCTCCTTCCCATTCTTTGTAGGCTTTAATCCCTCATCATATAATATCTTCAAGTAATAGTTCATATTATACGTATGAATACATTTTCCAACACTTATTGGTGTACAAAATCATTCATAATATACATTATAACTTACATTAATTTTATTTTATTATATTTACGTTGTTAGGTACTAGTTTATAAAAAATATCTTTCCTAATCATCCCATTTGTATTCTACTACATTCTTCCGGGAGCTTGGAGATAATATACATTTATAGTCACCACAATCATACGAAAATATAATATATATGTTGGCACATATGTTTATTTGGTATTGGCTATATATGGTGTAGCGTTGGTCAAGATGAAAAATTAAAAATATATAATTGTTAAATTAAAATATAATAAATGTAAAAACTTACTTGATGAGGTTTCTAAATCCCATGAATTTCTTTTGTTTATAAATGTTTTATAAGATTTAAGATCTTCTGTAATAGTTAATTTTTAAATTATAATCATCCGCACACACGGAGTATCGCATTATTCATGAATAGAAATTTTTTTCATAATGTATAAATAAGTATAGACATATAAAACATATAGCATATAAAACTTTTTGTACATTTATAATTTAATGGATTCTGCACTTTACTTGTCTGTAATAACTTTATGTGTGATAATCCGAAATATACTTTCAATAATTATTTAGTAAATAAAATGTAAACATTTTTTTAATTGCGTTTTTTTATATTTAATATTTACTAATAAAGTACATGATTACTTTTAATTAAGAGTTTAATATTTTCATATTCTTTCATTCAAAAAAAAAATTGAAATTATTAATAAGAGACAAAAAAGGGTCATCATGTGCAAAAATTTGTTGAATTTATCATCAAATTATTAGATTATTATCACTAAAAAAACTCACCAAATTGCATAGCAATACAGTAGTTTAAAAATCCATATTCATCTATAAAAATGATAGTATATTATATGTTAATTTATACTTAAGTTGAACATTAATTTGTTTGTCTAAAGCGTAAATTTAATACTAATTTATAAATTTTATTCAACCATTATAAAATTGTTTATATTAGTACTCAATTTTAACTAATAATTCGTAATTTTAATAATAAATAGGTCCATAAACAATTGTTAATATCATAAACTATAATAACTACTCACATGAATATCCAGCAAAATTTAAAACATCTATTGGTTAAATGCCAGCATTATAAAAATAGTATTTATAAACTTAAATATGATTGAAAAAAATTGAGGTATGAAAATTTTAATTATATAAATTAGATAATATTAATCTTCAAATGATTATTGTTTAGATGTGTTTTTAGAGAAAAAAGGTTGTTAAATAGAAGAAGCGAGTTACTAATAGGGAGTTGAATTTTGTTACATAATTAACATTGAAATTATTCTCTTAATATCATAAAGGTATGCCCGGTATATAAAATGCAAAAATAATGATGTTCAGGGTCGGATTGACTCGTTGCAGAGTTATGGAGTAAAACTCGGTGGGACACGATAATGTTGAGCTAGTAGGTACAAGTAATGAAGTGTGACTGAAAGAAAATATGTTAAGAGTTAAAAGTTGAAGAAGTGGAGACTAAATGTATGACTTTCACTGAACATAGTATATGGTTGTAGGTTATTGATATTAAATATAGAATATATGGTATAAGTACCCGATGGGCCGAAAATTACGTAAAGTAAATATTGTATAAAAAAACTTGTAAAATATATTATATACTAATATGATATGACTTACCAATGCATTCTAAAATAATTAAAAATTAAAAAGAAATATAATGTCATTAAAAATACTTATAAATAAAAACTATTCTTATGTATTTTCCTTAGATAATGATACACAATGGAAGAGCTATGGCTAAATATTTGAAGTAATGACTAAGGGAGAATTGTGGCATTTTATTTCATCGATATTTATAGATATAATATTAAATAAAATTTCAATAAATAGCTCAAAAAGATTAGAAAATGACACCACATATTATAGGCAATGATAATATGATTATTATTTGGTAAATTACCATTCATTTATCTGAAATTTAAAAAAGACACTCACGGGATTGTTGAAAATGTATTTATTACAGGAACGGCTAAATGGCCTAAGACTTATGCTAGCTTATAGAAATATCTAATCCCAGCAGAATTTTAGACTAACTAGCAAAATAAAAAGAGAAAACTAGATTTGTTAATTTATTTATTATCTATTTTATTTATACATTTAATGATGCAGCATTTTATATACAAAAGTTTTGACTTTATGGAGTATTGGAGTGGATAATCTTCTATATTGTGTTTAATGTGAATTTTGAGTCAATTTAAATTATATTCATTGTTTCTCATTTGTTCCTATATTTTACTACCAAAGTAAAAAGTTTTGAAAGAGCAGATGATTTTTCAATTTTCCCCTTCTATTTATACATAAAAAATTTACAAATTAAAACTAGAAATGTAATAATGCATTAATATTTAATCTACCTCATTAAGCAGTTTTTGTGGTGAGGTTTTTGATCCCCTGCCCTATTTAGAAATCACGTCTACGCATATTCACACATATTGCGTTTACACATATTCAATATAAACATTTTTTCCAGGTCATATTCTAATATTGATCACATGATATTATATTTTCTGTAATTTTTCAAAACATTGTTTTTGCATATTAAGCAAGATAAATAAGTAGCTCAGTTACATTAATAAACGTGGATTCATTGTTATTAAATAATTAAATACATTAACCCAAGAGCACATGCTTCGCGGTCAAAAATACCGGACTTTTAGAATTTTGTTCATTGCTTAAAAAATGAAAATATTAATCAAACCCAACCTAGGTAACTATTAACTTTTAATGGGCGTAACACGTTCTCGCCAAAAGTGGATCTTTACCTTTTCCACCAAATGAGATCCACCTAACTTAACAAAGGTTTTACCAAAACATTTTGTAGACTACGCTTATATCAAACCTTTAATATAGTAATAAGTTTATTTAACATACTAATGCTGGGTTAAAAAATGATATATCATGATATATTTAGATAGGTACTTTATTGGATAATATATTTTTTTAATTGTAGAATATACTTTTCGTGAGTTTTTTGGATTGATGTAAAATGTATATATACACATAATATAATCAATGTACCTATATGGTATATTGTACATTTATCGTATTTGATTGTATGTTAAACCGTTACCTGTACTTATTACCATTTATGTTTATTTACTAAGATAATATAAAACGGGAAAATATTTTATGAACAAGTGAAAAAGTTGCACAGTTAGATTGTGCATTACAACGGTATATGTTAAAATAAAATGTGCTATAATACAAGCGTAGTATACAATTATTTGGTGAAAACGTGGTAATTTTGATAACGGATATTTGTTAGGTTTCGTTAGGAAAGGCCCACTTTTGATGGAAACTGGTATCGCTCTTTCTAATTAGGTGATAAATTAAAAATTAGATACAACTCTTAGTTGTACCTATACAATTTGATGCCTGTAGTATAGAAGGGTTCGAAGTTCATTATCTAGGTATTAAAAAAACGGTCTAAAACACTGTGTGTTAATTTGTTTATATTAAGAAGCAATAAAGGCTGTTAATTTATATTTATTTAAGAGCAATAAAATAATGATTATTTTAATTTAATGAGTTTTAATTAAAAAAACCATGTTCGTAGAATCTTGTGAATATTTTTAATGCGTGTAATCTGGGTTTAAAATCAATGTTTTTCATATCACATTAAAATATCATAAATCATAATTCATCATAATATGCTCAAAATTGATAATAAAATTATTCCTAAATTGATTAGTTATAATTTATTATTTTACTTTGTATTTTATCCAACAAATTTGCTTCAGAAGCTTTAGTATCTGATAAGTCTGATTGTTGAATTGGTGAACCTGAAAAAACATTAATATTTGATTCAAAACAAATTAGTTTTGCATAGTGCAACTGTCAAAATGTTGAACCAAATCGAAGTTCATTATCTAGGTATTAAAAAAACGGTCTAAAACACTGTGTGTTAATTTGTTTATATTAAGAAGCAATAAAGGCTGTTAATTTATATTTATTTAAGAGCAATAAAATAATGATTATTTTAATTTAATGAGTTTTAATTAAAAAAACCATGTTCGTAGAATCTTGTGAATATTTTTAATGCGTGTAATCTGGGTTTAAAATCAATGTTTTTCATATCACATTAAAATATCATAAATCATAATTCATCATAATATGCTCAAAATTGACAATAAAATTATTCCTAAATTGATTAGTTATAATTTACTATTTTACTTTGTATTTTATCCAACAAATTTGCTTCAGAAGCTTTAGTATCTGATAAGTCTGATTGTTGAATTGGTGAACCTGAAAAAACATTAATATTTGATTCAAAACAAATTAGTTTTGCATAGTGCAACTGTCAAAATGTTGAACCAATTAAACGTATAAGATCGCCTACTAATATATCACCTCGTACAAAAAAAATAAATTAACTAAAACTTTTATTTCTCTTTATCGCTGCTCCCTAATTGTTCCATCGCGGACGATTATAGTATCATGGACACTGAAAATAACGTCGAAATCAAGGATCCACTTCCATCTTTGCCAATTTACATAACATCTACAGTTAACTACGTTGACATATGTAGGAAGTAGGTGCTTAAGACAAATAAGAAAAATCAAAGTTTTCCGTGCAAATCCACATGAAGAATTCCAAAATAAATTTTTATTTTTCCAACTTTTATCGTGTCATTATAAAGCTGTTTAATGAAAACTGCTCTAATACCACACGCACTAGACACATGAGGATAAACCATACAAACTCGTTATCCTTATCAGTTAAGTTAATTAAATTATCACTCAATCCCTACTAACTTTATCAAAGAACAAATAGAATCTATTCTGGTAAAAAATGTCATTAACATACTAAAAGCACAAACTAAAAAGCTCCTTCCCATTCTTTGTAGGCTTTAATCCCTCATTAAACAATTAAAATATCTTCAAACTAAAAACTATTTGTTTCATCTAAATAAAATCAGGTGTGATCTAGTTCGATGCCATCGTTGCCAATAGTAAGGTTATTCTAAATCATACTGCATCCGCCAACCGAAATGTGTGAACGAATGCGGTGAAACCATAACTTCGAATAATGCTCCAAATCCAAGGACTTACCTGAAAATGTGCAGGATAATGTAATTCTCAATCGGTATACTACACTACAAAGTTTGTACGATCCACAAAGATCTCCAACGTAGGTTAGGTTAAATAACACCATCCGAAAACCTACTCGAAAGAAAAATAAAAAGAGTACTTCATACCTAAAAGCCAACCCAGCTGTCGACCTCATTAGAAAGAAACACATCAAAATAATGTACCATCAATCACTCATAATGAATCAAACGACAACTAGCACATGTTTTTCCTACAAGAAGTCAAAAGTAAATCAAATAAATTAAAACTAAAAATCTCTAATGACGCACAAACCAAACAATTAATAACAAGCCAACTTACATCATTCATTTTCGAGTTCAAATCACTTAAATTTCCACTTATCACTCTTCTTACTCCTCCAATATCCCTTCTCAAATCGGTTTAAGAAATAAACACGTCTTCCTTCGTCAAATTCATAGAATAGTCAATATAACCGCATCCATAAAAGAAAAAAAAATTCTGCTCAAGTGTTTTCCTTAGATGTCTACCAAATATTCGATCGAGTCTGGTACGAAGGCCTCTTACACAAACTTTGATTTATACCTATTCCACTGTACCTTCTCCTCAAATCCTTTCTCACCCATTGTTCATCTATAATACACTATAATGTAAAACTACCCCAAAGAAGTAGATGCACCGCAAGCATCCTTGCCTTTACATTATAAAACATTTACACTGCCGATATTTCCCATACTAAAAAAAATCTTGCCTATATATATATATAAGGTATAATTTCTTCCAACTTAGATATAAACATAACGATACAAAACCTCCAAGACCACTTACTAAACCTCCAAAATTGGTTTAAAATAGGGGGAATAAAAATAAATGAGAACAAATTTACATAGTACATACATCACCTTTACTCTTCGTCCAAAAATTCTAACCCAGCCAACACACATAAAAACCAATAGAAAATTCTTAAACCTCAAACTTCACAAATTTAGGCAACTTCTTAGATCAAACATTTCACTCGAAAACAAACTACTCATGTACAAACAAATTATTCGCCCTACCATGAACTAACTATAGGGCGTTGCCAAAATATTAAAATTCTTGTCAGCATCTACTCTCCTAACTTACAACAACACACACACACACTCAAAGCCAACCTAGCCCATCAATATCTAATTTTGCCTAGTTCTATTCTATCATGTTATGTCGCTTCATTACCAGATTTTGATTTTTGTATCATATTGAATACAGATTTTAATTGCTTCTATTTTTCTAATAGAAAAAAATGCCTATTTCTATAATAGAAATAGCTTAAAAATGAACTATGCAAAAATTGAATTTTAATTTGATTATTATAATTCATGCAAAAATATTTTGTAGAAATTTGAACCATAAAAAAAAAAATATTGTTACGTATTTTTGCCATTTTTGGTATTTATATTTGCAGTATTAACAACTTAAAAAGAACCACTTATACCTATTCAATTTCAAGGATTATTAATTAAAAAACAAAAATGTTATTATACAATATACGTAAATAAAATAAAAAAACATGTCAATTAGAAATATTTATTAATTTTACAAGAAGAGACAAAATATTGTAAAATTATTTCATGTATTGCAATTTCAATTAAAATATTTGTTGAAAATTTTAAGTTTCTACAATAATTAATTGATGAATTATAACTACCACAAAAAAAAAATTATTTCGTCGAAAACTATTTTTCCTTAGTTTCCATATTGATTTTCTTTTGATAAGTACTGAGCATTTTCCTGTTAAAAATATCAACTAGTTCCAATTTGTGACCATAAACTCAAAAGTTTAAAATCCAATCATTTTTTGTAGTACACATAGTCACATAGAGTATGACGTTAGAGTTAGACGTGGTAAAATAAATTAAAATTATCATCGCTGTGAAAACAAAACATTCATTGTTCTGCTCTGAATATAAAACTGTTATTTGTGTACATATTGTTATTGTACGTGAAAAAATAACATTGATATTAAATTATGTAAATCCATTTAACGTAATTTAAAAGAAAAATCATTGTTAGTAAATAAGGTGTTCATTTTAACGTTTGAAATACTTTATTGTTAATGGTAAATTAATAAAATCAAAATGTATTACATTTTATTTAAGGATTGATTAATGTCTAATTATTATATTATTTCAAAATAGAATTATCATTTACCATAAAAATATTTTATGATTTTAAAATTTTATAAATATTTTGCCTGATTAATACCTATGTAATATTTTTGTATAAATAACTTATAATCATATCTTTTTTGTGTTATATTTTTAGCAAAATCACAAAAATTGAAAAATAATATTTATAATTTACTAGTATATCTTTAAAATATAAACCATCACTATTTATAATGTTATTTGTGTTGTTTCTTACTTGTAGCAATTTTATATTTTAACAAATATGTAAATAAAATGATTTTTGTTACCTTCATTTTCGGATTCACTGTAGCTTATAATACTTATCACTGTTAATGTTATTAGAGTTTTAGAAAAAGTCATTATTATTGTCTAAATTATTACAAAGAACAAGTATATATTTTTGTTAAAAGTTTAAAATTTTATGTCATTATTTTCTGAAAAGATATAGCTATTGCCTATTGATTCACGATTAACTACACATTGCAACCATAAAACATAAAACATGTATTAAGCATTAAAATGTGTATAGATTAAATAAACTAGCAATACGAAATAGTATTATGTAAAAACTATATTAAGAAAGCAATTATGATATAATTAAACAAACACACGATTGTATAACTAAGTTAAGGTAACATTATAAAAATAATATATTTGTCCAAAACTAGGTTAAGATAACGTTGACGTAATATAATAATAATAAGTATGATTTTACCTATAGTCAGTAAGTAGGATTAATCAAATAAAGATGAATTCATCCGCATTCCGCATATAAAACACATAAATATAATAAAAATAATATAAGTAGATAGGTACTAAATCAACGTCCGTGTTGTAAGACATACCTATAGTAAATAAGGTACACATATTATGAAATATATTTTATTTTAAAATCATACATATCAACGAACACATTTGACCTTATTTCTATCATCAATATTCAATATACTGTTACGATAAACTCGTTTAAGTCAATTTTTTTTAACAATTTGAATTATTTACAGTTTTCAGTTAAATAAAATAGATAAAAATCGTATTACGTATTTATAGTAGCGGACCGGCCCCCCTTGGTTCGTGTATTATACATATTATAATAGTATAACACAATACTACTCAATACTCGTATTATACTAAGTATATAATGTATGATTAAATAATGATTTGATATGAAAACCAAAATAAAAATAGTAAAATGTAAATGCGATACCTAGCAAAAGATAAAATACATAATACATTATCGTACCTAGACTAGACCGTTTTTCTAGAACCGTTCGGACATACGTCGATACCGTACACGTTGCTCGGTTGCTGTTTAATTGCCAATAAAATGCATAAGTCTAATCGTGTAGTTGTCAACAACAGTGGTGTTCCCATTAATTTTTTGAGAGTATACTATATCATCAAATACGCATGTAATATGGGTATACGCAGTATACCCATAATATTGAGAAAAAAATCTTCAGAGTATACGGCGTATATGTAATATGTATAGTATAGGTACCCTTATGGGAACACCCCTGGTCAACAACGTATTATTTTACTTATCAATGCATTTTTTATAACTTAATTATCTACTTGTGTATATACTTTAATATTTGTATTAATTGACAACCAAATTTAAAAATATGCAACAAAATAAACGAACATCGAAGATAACTATAATTTCTTTAACAACACAACAAAAAATTAAAATAGAAACCAACGACGTCGCGTGGATGACGGACAGCAGCAGTCACAGTCTGACTTACAGAGTCATATACGTACTTAAATTGTTACATCTTAATTAAATATTAAATATATTATACAATATACTAAAATGTATGATTTTGGTGTTATATCTAACGGGTAATTGGAAAAAAAAGCCCCGTATCAACTAAATACATTATTTGTTAATTTATTATGATTTACATAATTAAATATAATCATTACATTTATCAATGTAACATTTCTTTGACATATAACTGAAATATAACTGCAATCAGTATTTAACATTGTCATTTGTACCGGCATAATTTAAAAATATTTAAGGGTAAAAAATTAAAATAATTAAAAATAATTAATTATCATTTGTATATAATTTAAATAATTTATTTAACATTTTTTTAAATACATATATCATATATATAAACGACAAATTACAATTATTTTAAATTTTTACCCTTAAATATTTTTTTAAAATATGTATGTATAAATGACAAATAACAATTATTGACAATGTTAAGTACAGATTACAGCTATACTTAAATATATATTAGAAAGGGTTACATAGATAAATGTAATGATTATATTTAATTATGTAAATCATGATAAAATAACGAATAATGTATTTAGTTGGTACGGGGCTTTTTTTTCTAGATTCATCTGGTGGGCCCCTCCCTTGAGAGATTTCTGGCTACGCCACTGCAAAGCGTGGTTATTCTGCATATTACCCACTTTAATTAGAATAAAATACATTATTTGTTAATTTATTATGATTTACATAATTAAATATAATCATTAATCAATAATCATTACATTTATTTATGTAACATTTCTTTGACATATCTAAAAGTATAACTGCAATCTGTATTTAACATTGTCATTTATACCTACATAATTTAAAAAATGTTTATGGGTAAAAATTTAAAATAATTAATTAGTTATCATTTGTATATAATTTAAATAATTTATTTAACATTATTTTAAATACACACATAATATATATATATATATATATATACGAAAAATTACAATTATTTTAAATTTTTACCCTTAAATATTTTTTTAAATATGTATGTATAAATGACAAGTAACAATTATTGGAAATGTTAAGTACAGATTTCAGCTATACTTATAAATATGTTAAGAAGGGTTACATAGTTAAATGCAATGATTATATTTAATTATTACACCATATAAGAGCAATATTGATGTATATTAAATAGTATGTATGAAAGGAATATTAATATGTATAAATAAAATAAAATAAATTAAATTGTGTAACAAAATTTCTAAAAAATCAATTACAGTTGTCTACAGAACAGAATCCATAAAGCATATTTAACAATGCATTGATCTCAAACTGTTCTAGTAGAATTATCTCTGTATGGTACACCGATACACGTCATTTAAGAATAATTCCATAATTTTACAATTGATGGGAGAGTAGTTACCTTCATCATTCGATTTTATCAGAATGTTCATTTAAAAAAAAAAGAAATAAAAAAGAATAACCATATTAAACTATCTATATTTCATACTAATTCCGTGCGCCCAACTTAAAACTTACAATTGATGAACTTACCAACCAATTCTGTACATTTAGAAATATAAATATTTAATAAATATAATTATTTAAAATAATGCATTTGATGATAATTAAAATATATGATTTCAATACGGAAAATACGGTTAATCAGTTACTAATGTGATTTTACGTAGATCAATTAATTTAATAACAATAATTTACTGTACAAAATAAATATGCATTTATATTCAACTTAGAGGGTGTTTTCTAGTAGCAAATTGAGTGATTCAAACGAAAATATAAGATATTTGTATTTGTTTTTTTTAAATATTTTTATCGCTTAGTATTTTCTTAATGTGATTTAATTTTCAATTTAAAGTATATTCAATTCTAAAACAAATATATATTATATATAACACCATAATTTACATGTTTTTCTTTGTAAAATGTATAACTTTAATACACAATTAAGTCACGACATCAATTACGATTAATAATTTTTTAATTGTTCATATTTACACGTCGATGTAAAAATGTGTACTAATTATGGTTTACGCATAGGTCTAAATTATAGGTTCTTAACCGGGGTCCGTAGATGATTATTGATTACTCGGGGTTTCGCGGAGTGGCTGTGACTGTGATTTTTTTTTAATAACCCTGTTTTCGCCGATGCCGATCCTACGATTACGGCGGTTGTCGGCAACGACTCGCGAATTATGTTGAGGACGGGAGCGGGAGGGGTTACCCACACAAGTGTACAAAAGTATAAGATTGTAATTTTTAAGATATTACGATCGGTGACCGTTTGGTATAATATATATATATAAATTATTATAATATGCGGGCGCCCAAAACATTAACAAAATGTGAAATATAAATATAATTTAATCCAGAGTACAACGACCTCACTTGCCGTAACGTATAAAAAAAAATATATAATAATAAAGTTTGGAATATTTGAATACAAAGGTCGCAACAACAATTACAACTAAGATTGACAGTTGCCAATTATTTGGCCACTGACAACGAGTGGGCAAAATATAAAAAAATGTATGAAATGACCTGAAGGCGACAGCAATGATGGCCAAGGTGACAATGTGGAAGGACAGCCGCGGGTAATGAAGATCCTCTTGCATATGTCAAGGTTTAGTATATGAGTCAACCCGATCACGGTGACATCAATCACACCTCGTGTTCACACGAGGGTTTTTTTGCAACACGCAAAGACGGTGAACGAGCACGACGTTGTGCTCAGTTCGACCATTGGCAAAAGACAAAATAGAATCGTGGAAGCCTGGCTGGCCGTCGGCTGGCGAAAAATGTCACCGGATAGTGGAGAGGGTAGCTTTGTCGGACACTTTATCTCCTTGCCGGACATCTTATCTCTACCACATCTGTGCTAACCCGAGCATATAAAAATAGGTGACCAGAAAAACCGTTCCGCGATCGAACATCCTCCCCGCCGTGAGAGTCATCTCACACAAGAACCGATTGGAGAGCCGGAACGGATGTCCTTGATGACGTCTGAAGTGTAGCCGCTCGCAACAGAATTTATAATTTAACCCAGGTCGTGTCAGTGACTTACATTTTTTTTTTTTTTTTTTTTTTTAATGCAACCATTAGCCTTAATAAATAATTATAAATAGATATGTACTCAAAATAGAGGAAAGAGAAAAAAAAATTATAATTCAGTGAACATATGGTTCGTCATAGTAAAATAAATAAATAAATAACAATAATAATAATTTAATGACATAATATAATAAACAGCATCACATAAAGTAACATAAAACAAACATAGTATAATTTATTGTGTAACCCCAGACAGCCGTCTACCGTCACTATATATATAAAATAAATTATGTGTACATGACACAAAATAGCGAAGTGATAGGAAAGTGGGAACGCCCCGGGTGAGGCGGGACCCCGTCCGGGAACACAGTGCTGAGATTATGTTAGGTTTGGACCTTTGCAGGTAATGGTACCAGTTTTACTACCGGGCGCGTGACTATACCAGCGCGCGTTAGCACCCTGGCGACTCGAACGTGACCATCTGCCCCAGGTAATAACTCAATCACGCGGCCGAGGCGCCACAACAGCGGGGGACTCTGATTGTCGATCACAACTACCATCTCATTCACCTTCAGGTTGGGGACACCCTCAATCCATTTGGGCCTACTTTGTAAAGTGGTCAAGTACTCTGACGACCAACGTCGCCAAAAGGCGCGATGACACTGGTCCATGAGTTTTCACCTATCGGAAAGGGCACGAGATGCCTCGGGGCCTGATCGCGGCGGCACGGCGAGTAACGGTTGGCCAATTAAGAAATGTCCCGGTGTCAGGCATTCCAGGTCGTGTGGATCGGTCGAGGCGGGCGTCAAAGGACGTGAATTTAATATCGCTTCTATGCGGGTCAACACGGTAGTAAACTCCTCATACGTGAACACGTGTGTACCTATTACGCGGACCAATAGGCGTTTGGTAGACCGGACGGCCGCCTCCCACAAGCCCCCAAAGTGCGGTGCGCTAGGAGGATTAAAATGCCAAACACACATAGCACGACAATTAGCGATGGTACTTTGACCTACAGGGCTCTGAATTAATTCGCGTAATTTTTTATCGGCACCTACAAAGTTTGTGCCGCAATCCGAGTATACGTCAGCTGGTAACCCCCGGCGAGCGACAAAACGGTCGAAAGCAGCTAAAAAGGCGTCGGTAGATAGTTCCGTCACCACCTCTAAATGCACTGCCTTGGTCGTAAAACAAATAAATACAGCGATATAAATTTTAAATATGCGGGACTTGCGTAATTGCGACTCTTTTAGTTGTAACGGGCCCGCATAATCGACGCCTACTTGATCGAACGGTCGTCGCGGTTGTATACGTGCGCGCGGTAAATCGGCCATAAACGGGTGGGTCGGTTTCGCATCAAGTCTCACACATACGGTACAATTTATCAAAACACGGTGTAAAACTGACCGAAGGGATATCACCCAATATTGACGTGCAATCATTGCCGTTAAAACACGCGGACCGGCGTGGCCCGTAAGTAAATGCCATCGGCGGCATAACAACAAGGCATAATGCGACCGTTTAGATAGCAGTATAGGGTGTTTGCAATCGTAATTTAATAACGAATGTCGTAATCGTCCGCCTACGCGGATCACGCCGTCAGAGTCTATGAACGGAGCTAACCGCGCAACCGGTTTCGAGGATATGCGACTACCCGCCGCCAACTCACGCAACAATTTTGAAAAATGTACGCGTTGCGATTCCGCAGCCAGCGCGCGCGCGGTATTATCTAATTCAATTTTTTGTAAAAATGCAGGACCGATCGGATCCGGACTCAGTGGTACCGACGGCCGTGACACTCCACTCCGCCTTAAAGTGACACGTTGCCGACAAGCTTGTACGAAGCGGCGCATGTACGTAACCACACGTAACATGCGGTCAAAATTAGAAAATCGTGTGAACCACTCCTCTACCCTGTCATCGACAAGCGCAGCACACGACACGACCCGTAACTCGGATACTTCACACACAGGCAACAGTAGACTACAGTTATCCCACTCCGACGGCTCGCTGTATGCGGTCGGAGGGCCGCGCCAATATAAATCCAGCTGTGCGAGCGCCATCGGCGTTACGCCACGAGAAGCGCTATCCGCGGGATTTTCTGCCGACACAATGTGTTGCCAGGGACAATTAGGTAATAATAGATGGATTTGATGTATCCGATTTGATACATATACTTTAAATGATTCGTGGGGGACTGTTAACCACGACAGCACGATGGTCGAATCTGACCAGGCCCGTAAACCGACGATGTCAAGTTGTGGTGCTAATATATTTTTAATACGGTTTAACCAACGTGCTAATAATAGCGCGGCGTTCAGCTCTAGACGTGGGACGGTCAATGATTTCGTCGGAGCTAATTTGGTCTTAGTACCAATTAAAAAGACGGACCGATCGGTCTCAGCGTTTAGCATGCGTATATATACAACGGCCGCATAACCGGTTTGCGATGCGTCGCAAAATCCTAATAGATAACACGGCGCGCCTTGGTGTGCGTTGATATGTCGCGGTACACGGATATTTAATAGGGACGGTAATTCCGAAACAAACGCAGTCCAATCGGCATGAATATCGGCCGGTAGTGGATCGTCCCACGCGATGTTATTTCGCCACGTCCGCTGCATTATGGATTTTGCCAGAAACACTACGGGACCAAAAACACCTAACGGGTCGAAAATGCGTGCGACAAGAGATAAGATTCCGCGTTTTGTAAAAACGGGTGACGGTTCGAGACTTAGGGCACAACAGAAATAATCACTGTCAGGGTGCCAAGCTAGGCCTAAAACTTTAGTGCCGTAACCGTCGTCATCCCCGAACGTCATAGGTGCGCCCACGCAATCGGCGGCTGGTACAGCCTGCAACACGGCCCGCGTGTTTGACGCCCACTTTTTAAGTTCTAGCCCCGACTTACCCAAAACTGAAATTAAATCCGACTGAAGTTTCAGTACGTCGGGTATCGTATCGGCCCCGTCACAAATATCGTCGACGTAAGTTTGATATTCGAGCGCGTTACGTACCCGGTCAAACCCGTCGCAGTCGGTAGACGCAATTACTTTAAGAACGCGTAATGCGAGATACGGGGCACAGTTAACGCCGTACGTGACGGTGTGTAGCTCATACTCACGCAATTCATCGTGAGGCGATGCGCGCCACAACACATGTTGGAACTTTCGATACTTGGGTAGAATTAAGATTTGTCGGTACATCTTACAGATGTCCGTGGTAAAGGTGTACTTATGTACGCGAAAACGTGTCAAGACGTCCACAATGTCCTGCTGCAATTTAGGACCAGACCACAAACATTCATTTAACGACTTTCCGCGGAAGCCCCGGGCTGATGCGTCAAACACAACTCGAATTTTATTAAGATCAACTTCCGGGCGATAGACAGCATGATGAGGGATTATATATCGCCCCGGAGATGTTGTCACCGACATATGTCCTAACGCGATATACTCGGACATAAACTTTACATACAATGATTTCAACAATGGATTCGCGGACAATTTGCGCTCAAGCGCTTCGAAACGCCGCACGGCTACCTCGCGAGACCCCACGTATGTGTCTGCCGGTCCACGAAATGGTAATGGGACCGCAAAGCGACCCGATGGCATGCGCGTCATTTCATCGCGAAATATTTGTTCACAACACCCTTCATTTGTGAACGTGACGGGCGCTATTTCGGGTTCCTCGACGTGCCAAAAGCGCTCCATTATCCCCTCAATAGACGCGGTCATACAGATAGGTAACGACTGATAAGAATAGTTAACCGGGTCAACGACCGGACCGATAAGTATCCAGCCAAACACCGAACTAAATGCTGTCGGTAATGTGTCGTCGATCGACACTTTCCGCCCGTCCATTATAGACCCGTATACGTCCCCTCCTAATAATAAGTCAATGGGCGAAGTTAAATAAAATGATGGATCCGCGAGTGCTAGGTTAGAATACCGGTCTTTCACACACGCGGCTAACGATTTTTGCGGTAAGTCGCTCGTTATGGTAGGCAACACCCAAGCCTGAACAGGCAGCACCGGATCGGACGCAAACCTAGGTTGCACTATACATTCTACACGCCCTTGAACTTCGGCGACAGTTGTTCCAGACAAACCGCTTATCGGTGCCGTCCAACGCGCCGGTTTCAATCCTAATCGCTTAACACACGCGGCAGTGATTATGCTAACTTGCGACGCGCTATCAACCAGCGCCCGCATTGTTTGCACCGCGCCGGACCTATCCCGTATATGCACGAGCGCGGTACCCAAAATAATGGCATTAGATGTATGGGGGGACGGGGGCCTCACCACAGACGCACACACAGACGAATCGACCCGTACCGGCGGTTCCTCCTCACCCTCTCGCTCGTCGGACGGTAAATGTAGAAGTGTGTGATGTTTACGCGAACATTCTTGGCAATTAGGTTTTACCTTGCATTTCGGGACCCAGTGACCAACGCTCAAACAATTAAAACAAACGCGATTCTCTCGCGCCCACCGCGTTCGGTTTCCGGCCGCCCATGACTTAAATCTCATACACGCGGTTAACGAATGTGCACCGGCACAACACGGACAATTTCCGTCTTCTTTCGCTGTCACAAATGAAACCGGACGGGACCCTTTTGATTTCCCGTAGTGATCCCCATTCTTACGGAACGTACTTGGTGGCTTTTCCACCTTAACATGCGCGGCCATGTTACGAATTGTTCCCGCGTTAGCGACGTTCTCCAATATAGACACGCGTGCGCGAACGAATTTTAATAAATCAACTATAGACGGATAATCTGTCGAGCTACCTGACTCGAATAATTTGCGTGTAGCAACAGGTAAACATCTAAAAACAATTGTAAATAAAATGAAGGACCCCAAATTCGGTACTTTTAGTGCTTCCAATAGCGAAATACTTTCGTTAACTGTACCTACAAAATTATTAAGATCCTGCAACGACTCCTGCGACATGGTCGGCGCGCTTAGCAATCGATCAAGTAACGACGTGGCGACTAGTCGTGGTCGATAAAATCGCTCGGACAGGAGGGACAATGCAAGAACATAATTGTCCCCGGATACCGGAACACCACGTATTGCGTCAGCTGCTTCACCCGTAAGACACCTGATTAAATAATACATCTTATCAATGTTGGAAAGCTCGAGTCGCGCGTCTACTTGTTCTTTAAATCTATCGCGGAAAGTGGGCCACAAACGGAAATCCCCGTCGAACTCGGGAAGCGGAATTGCCGGTAGTCGTGATAACGGATTTTGGTCACTTTCCTGAGTAGAATTGGACGATCCTAACTTAGCATGAAGGTACGACATGTCGATAGCCTCAACACCCTTAGGAACTAATTTCGCCGCCGCGACCTTGCAATCACTAATACATTTACGGATTTCAGCTGTCAAACCGATATCATACTCGGACAATCTATCTAACTCGGTTAAGCCGTCTAACACCGCATCATCTTCAAGCCTAAACTGCGTCCACAAAGAATCTAAATCGGCGGTTAAATGTGTAAATGTCGGACCTAGGTCGGGTTCATCTACAACTCGTAACGCTAGCTCATGCACGGCCTTAATCTGTGCTATTACATTCGAACGCCTGAGTTTAACGCGCTCTAAACGCCGAGCGCCGCGCACGCTGTCATTATCCGTCCCGCTAGCCATGATAAAAATAAAAGCAATAACCACACTATTTTCGGTAAGGATAATAAATATAAAATAACTAACCTTTTAACCAAAGCACTATGCGCCCACGTGAGCCACGCAAGACCACGGCAACCAACACCACCGAACCAACACAAAACGCTGCTGAACCTCCCTATAAGGTCAGAACCACGCTCTGCTACCAAATGTTTTCGCCGATGCCGATCCTACGATTACGGCGGTTGTCGGCAACGACTCGCGAATTATGTTGAGGACGGGAGCGGGAGGGGTTACCCACACAAGTGTACAAAAGTATAAGATTGTAATTTTTAAGATATTACGATCGGTGACCGTTTGGTATAATATATATATATAAATTATTATAATATGCGGGCGCCCAAAACATTAACAAAATGTGAAATATAAATATAATTTAATCCAGAGTACAACGACCTCACTTGCCGTAACGTATAAAAAAAAATATATAATAATAAAGTTTGGAATATTTGAATACAAAGGTCGCAACAACAATTACAACTAAGATTGACAGTTGCCAATTATTTGGCCACTGACAACGAGTGGGCAAAATATAAAAAAATGTATGAAATGACCTGAAGGCGACAGCAATGATGGCCAAGGTGACAATGTGGAAGGACAGCCGCGGGTAATGAAGATCCTCTTGCATATGTCAAGGTTTAGTATATGAGTCAACCCGATCACGGTGACATCAATCACACCTCGTGTTCACACGAGGGTTTTTTTTGCAACACGCAAAGACGGTGAACGAGCACGACGTTGTGCTCAGTTCGACCATTGGCAAAAGACAAAATAGAATCGTGGAAGCCTGGCTGGCCGTCGGCTGGCGAAAAATGTCACCGGATAGTGGAGAGGGTAGCTTTGTCGGACACTTTATCTCCTTGCCGGACATCTTATCTCTACCACATCTGTGCTAACCCGAGCATATAAAAATAGGTGACCAGAAAAACCGTTCCGCGATCGAACAAACCCAAAAATAAATACGGTCCAAGATTTCAAGGCAATATTAGAATCAAAACAACAGTAAATGTCACATTAAAATTTGTTTTTGACTATAAGAAAATGTGATTATTCACAATGACTTAATATAGTATTTGACATTTGTAGTATAACGTCTTAGATTTACCATTAAAATCAATTTAAAATAAAAATTATATCTGTTATTTTATATATTTATACATTAATTATAAAGGTTAAGAATATATTGTCCAAATAGTACACACTATAAAATATAAGTATTAATTAATATAAGTAGTAAATATAAGTAATCTTATATTATTTTTGTTGATAACTATGTATTATCCAGTTAGGTTAGATTCTTGTGTCAATATTTTTGGCGACAATAATAAATTATCTGCGTTATCTAAATGGCATTAACGAACTCATATATAAATTATATATTATACGTATAATATAATGATACTAGTCTAAATAAAGGTAGCCGTAGCATTCGTAAATATAAGATTCGTAATATATTATATAATTATAATAACGGGTTTGTCGGATTTTTATTTAAATATAATTATATAATATAATTTTGACTATTGATTCACGATTATCTACACATTGCAACCATATGATATTATATTAAGCATTAAATTATGTATAGATTAAATAAATTAGCAATACGAAATAGTATTATGTTAAAACTATATTAAGAAAGTAATAATGATATAATTAAACAAACATACGAATGTATAATTTAAGTTGGTAAGATCATAAAAATAATATATTTGTCCAAAACTAGGTTAAGATAACATTGACGTAATATATTACTGAACGCAGTCTTTTAATGAAATGTTAATATTAATATTTGTTTGTTATTTTTGTGTAAGTCTGAATTCATCGGCATATCGCATATACAACACATAAATATAATAAAAATAATATAGGTGGCCACTAAATCAACGTCCGTCTTGTAAGGCATAATATGTAAATAAGGTACACATATTATGAATTATATTTGATTCTAAAATCATACATATCAACGAACACATTTGACCTTATTTCTATCATTAATATATTGTTACGATAAATTCGTTTAAGTCAATTTTTTTTAAAAATTTGAATTATTTACAGTTTTCAGTTAAATAAAATAGGTAAAAATCCATTTCATCATTATTTAAAATCGATCCATCAATCCGAAAAATATTACAATACAAGACGCAATAGTATACCATCAACAACAGCTAACAATTTCTAAAAATTGGATAACAACTGGCTACAGAAAACACATTTAATAATGCATTGTTCTTAAATTTTTCTAGTAGCTTTATCATTGTATTATGTATATGTAAAATAATTCCAAAATTTGATATTAATATAATGGATTTTTTTTTCATTATACACATGAATCATGAGTCCATTTTAATCATAAGCCTATGTTAAAATTATTAAGTTTCAGGTAGATTTATAATATGATTTATATGTAGTATTTTACTCGAGCTTTAAGGAACATTATCGTAAACAATATGAATTGTTTATCTCAATAACGATTCTTCTGCTCCCCAAAGCGTCAACCGGCCCCCCTTGGTTCGTGTATTAGTATTACATATTATAATAGTATAACACAATACTACTCAATACTCGTATTATACTAGGTATATAATGTATGATTAAATAATGATTTGATATGAAAACCAAAATAAAATAGTAAATAGTAATTGCTGATAAAACGCATAAGTCTCATTGTGTAGTTGTCAACAACATATTCTTTTACTCGTCAATGAATTTTTATAAATTAATTATCTACTTGTGTATATACTTTAATATTTGTATTAATTGACAACCTAATTTAAAAATATGCAAAAAAATAAAAGAACATCGAAGATAACTATAATTTTTTTTAACAACACAACAAAAAATTAAAATAGAAACCAACGACGTCGTGGATGACGGACAACAGCAGTCAGTCTGACTTACAGAGTCATATACGTACTTAAATTGTTACATCTTAATTAAATATTAAATAAAATATACTAAAATGTATGATTTTGGTGTTATATCTGACGGGTAATCGAAAAAAAAGCCCCGATTTAACTAAATACAATATTTGTTAATTTATTATGATTTACATAATTAAATATAATCATTAATCAATAATCATTACATTTATCTATGTAACATTTCTTTGACATATCTAAAAGTATAACTGCAATCTGTATTTAACATTGTCATTTATACATACATAATTTAAAAAATGTTTATGGGTAAAAATTTAAAATAATTAATTAATTATCATTTGTATATAATTTAAATAATTTATTTAACATTATTTTAAATACACACATAATATATATATAGATATACGAAAAATTACAATTATTTTAAATTTTTACCCTTAAATATTTTTTTAAATATGTATGTATAAATGACAAGTAACAATTATTGAAAATGTTAAGTACAGATTTCAGCTATACTTATAAATATGTTAAGAAGGGTTACATAGTTAAATGCAATGATTATATTTAATTATTACACCATATAAGAGCAATATTGATGTATATTAAATAGTATGTATGAAAGGAATATTAATATGTATAAATAAAATAAAATAAATTAAATTGTGTAACAAAATTTCTAAAAAATCAATTACAGTTGTCTACAGAACAGAATCCATAAAGCATATTTAACAATGCATTGATCTCAAACTGTTCTAGTAGAATTATCTCTGTATGGTACACCGATACACGTCATTTAAGAATAATTCCATAATTTTACAATTGATGGGAGAGTTGTTACCTTCATCATTCGATTTTGTCAGAATGTTCATTTAAAAAAAAAGAAATAAAAAACAATAACCATATTGAACTATCTATATTTCATACTAATTCCGTGCGCCCAACTTAAGTGAACGGTGCAGGCGGACTAGACTGTTAAAAAATATAAAATAATTAGGCACGCCGACAACGTACATAAGAAAATATAATAATAATAGATTGTATTGTAAAAAATATCGTCGTGATCTGCACAACGCACGGCGATAACACAAAATATACAACATAATAATAACAATAATAACAATAATAATAATAATAATTATAAGTAGACAATAATAGTATTCAGAATCACCACAGTTTGGCTAATTCTGATATTTTGTTCGTCTCAAACAAGGTTTGTAGTAATTGTGACAATATCCAATAAAACATAATACAAGTAATTTGATATAAAATAATAAAACAATAAAATAAAAATAATAGATAAAAAATATATAATACAAGCAATAGGATATAAAAAAATAAAAATAATAATAATAATTAAGAATTACCACACAATGAATTTTTTTTTCATAATGTACGTAGATACAAATCTATATTATAGTTTATTAAGTCTCTGGTATGAATCACCAAGTTTGACGTAAATATAAACATATTATATTTAACTTAAGAGCTTTATAATGGAATTATTGTTTATTTCAGTGGCATGGCGAACTACTATTTGACCCAAGACGAAATACAGAATACCAACCCATCTAAAATTAATATTAACACTTAAATTTAAATGCCATGGGTGGTATTTAATTTATTTCACGCCTATACTTTACCTAGGTATCTATAACTATAGGCTATATAGTATATACCTACCCACCCACCCACCAACCCACCCAAATTAAACCCAATAGGGGCCGAGGCCCCTGAAAAACCCCCTCACCACGCCACTGTTCTCTGTCTTATCGATACAACTGCTTAGCCAAAGTGTGGTTTTCCTGCAAATTAGCCACTTTGTTTTTTTCAGTTGATCAGCCCTAAGTTGTTATGATATTATCTGAAGTTAAATTTAAAACTGATATCAGTATGTAAATGTTTTATATTAATTTATTGTGTAGTATAGTATGATTAATCATTTTGCTTAACTTATACATAAATAAATATTTAATCAATAGTAGTTAATTTTAAATAATAAGTTCGTGTTTTAGCTTTTAATACATATTATTTTAAAAATAGATTTGAAATGGTCTCTTACAGTGATTCTAAAACAGAACCACGGATGTTTGCTACTATAGGGGTTTATAAAATTATCAGTTTCTCTTTTATTTTGACGGCAGAGGGAGAGTGTTGTAATTAATCACTTATTTTTAGTAAATATTTTATAGTTTTTAAAGGAGCATGGGACAATATCATAATAGGTAAGGTAAAAAATTTAAATAAATATAATTCAATCCGTTACTTGAATTGTGTGGCTTATTATTATAAAACACCATTAATTCAAGTCGGGAGAGTGGCACATAATTGGCAAATTAAATTGAGTAACACAATTTCTAAAAATTGGATTACAACTGGCTACAGAAAGCACATTTAATAATGCATTGTTCTTAAATGTTTCTAGTAGCTTTATCACATTATTTTGTGTAAGGAGAATTCCAAAATTTGATATTAATAGAATAGAATTGTTTTTTCATTATACACATGACTCTATTTTAATCATAAGCCCATGTTAAAATTATTAGATTTTAAGTAGATTTATAAGTTTTATACATTTTATTTTACACAAACTTTAAGGAAAATTATAGTAAACAATATGAATTATTGATCTCAATAACGATACATCTGCTCACCCAAAACGTGGTTATTCTGCAGATTACCCATTTTGTTGGTTTTGGTTTTATCGGCCCTTAGTAATTATGACATTATTCGAAACGGGAGAGGGATGAGAATCGTAAAAAATGTATAATAGTTTATTAATATTTTATTTTTTTAATAATATCATATGAACAATATCATTATAGTCACTATACTATATAGATATGTACGTAAATACAAATCTATATTATAATTTAAGTCTCTAGTACGAATCGCCAAGTTTGACGTAAATATAAACATATTATATTTTACTTAGAGTTTATAATGAAATTATTGTTTACTGATTTATCGATAGTTACTGCTTAGCCAAAGCGAGGTTTTCCTGCAAATTACCCCAACATTGTTATTTTTGGTCGATTAACCCTTAGTTGTTATGATATCTTAAGTTAAATTTAGAAGCTATATAAGTATGTAAATATTTTAGAATTACGTATCGTGTAGTATAGTATGATAAATCATTTTGCTTAGGTTATACATATATAAATATTTAATCTATAGTAATTAATTTTAAATTTTAACATTATTTTAAAAATGAACCAGACGACATTGATTCTGAAAATGAACCATTTATTTTTGCCTTGGTTTATTCACAAATACAGAAAAACAATATAATTCTTAAGTTATCGTTTAAATTAAAACATTATAATACTTCATTTATTATTTGATTAATATAAATTAAAAACTAATATATTTAAGGAATTTATTGTATATTATGCTAGTAGATTATTATTTTATAACTATTTATAATAATATTATTGGCCCCTCTATTTCCTATCAATAAGAAATAAATATGTTTAATACAAATTATGTATTATTCACTACTACAGCTTTCGGCAAAAAAAAATGTAGTTCTCACATTATTAATTAAATTTAAACATTATATTACTTAATTTATTATATGATTAATATAACTTAACAATTAATATATTTAAGGATTCTATGGAATATTATGCTAGTAGATTATTATTTTAATAATATTTATTAGCAAATTAAATAATCATTTATGTTTTTAATTGAGGTTAATTATTAAATATCTAACTATTAATAACGATTTATACTTAAATAAATTCTTATTACATTATTAATGAGGTACCACGGCGGTTTTCTTTTGACATTGTAGATTTTAAAATTGAATTTTAGGATATTAATTAATTTAATATAAGATACCAATTCAATTTCTGTAGTATTCATGATGTAATGCTTAAGGTGTACTTTTTCCAGTCTCATTGGGAGGATCATGTTTGCTTTCGCACCATTATGTTGAAGTCAAATATCGTTTGTCTAAAAACAAGAATATAAAATAGTTTTATACTTTATGCCTTATTTTTTTTATTATTACATCTAATTAAATTTTAATAAAAAGTTTTTTTTTATAATTTTAAATAATTTGTTAAGATTTTTGTTATTAATTAATTTAATAAAACGTTATAGATATGGTCGTGAATGTAAATTATGGCTCAAACGAAAAAATAAATTAAGAAACAGCTCAAAAATTCTAAACAAATAGGTACAATAGTCAAAAATATAATCATTAAGATTCATTATAGTCAATTCAAAACATATATTTCAGATGGACTACAACACGATAATATATTTCCATGCATATTGAATTTGAATGTGAACTAAACAGGAGGCAGACAATGGGCCGAATCAAGTTAGTTGACAACTTTAAAGCCTAAAAACCTATGAGCCGACATGACATCTAGCTCCGAACTGGAAACGGTACAGCTAAATAGTGAGACAAAAAATGTAAGGATAAATAATAAGGTGAGAGTCTATGTGATTATAGAGCATAATACATAGTATAATATAATTATAATATGCTATATCACCATTTTATCAATCGTTAAATTAAAAATAAACTAAATATCAAATAATAAAATAAGATAAATGCACTCTAGCTAAATATAATATTGATTATAGCTTGGTTGAATTTCTAAAATGTCCGTCAAGAATGTTTATTGTAGTGTCTTGAGTTGTGGTGAAGAAATGAAAAAAATTGAATTTAAAATAATCAAAAATAAAGTATTTTTTAATAGTTATGTCATGATTATAAATAAGCAACGAAAAATGTGTTTTATTGGGAATGTGAAAACGTAGTCATAAAAAAGAAAAAAATGATTTTGACTATTGTAATGCTCGAATGGTTACACTTTTGACAAATGAATGACATGTAATTCAAAGTTAAGTTCCTATATCTACACAAATAATAATAATATATGGTAAAAGTATAAATATTAAATGGTTATTGGTTAGTAATTAGTGTAAATAATATTTATTTATTTTTAAATGAATTCGTACATTAAGATAACCATTGTGTCATTGTGATTAAGAATTAAGGTCCGATTTTTTTAAATACAAAACACATATTAACCTGAATGTAGTAACTTCTGTAAGCGCAGACCATGCATCTAATGGACCTGGTGAAATAGATCTTCCATCGGAACTTGTTCTTGGTAATTGTTTATTAAATTTACAGTTGAAGTGACTTGACTTTTGACATTAATGCACGACTCGATTTTTAAGTCGTATTTTTCATTACTACAAAAATTATAAAAGTTTTTTGAATCGTATTTAACTAAATATTTTATAAAAAAAAAATTAAACAAAATTAATTGCTTTACACATAGAAATCAGATGCTGCAATATTGATTCCTATTACAACTTTTCCGTTGCATCCAGCCATTTCAATAGCTGTAATCATTAAGAGCAAATTTTCTTTGATTGACTTATTAACAATGAAAGCACCGTTTTCAGCAATATATATAGTGTGCGGTCCAAAACTTTTATTGATAACATTCTTAGTTTTGAAGTATACTTTAGATCCAAATTTAAAACCTTCTTCGAAAGAACTTGCTCCTATTTAACATTTTTTTAAATTAAATTAAATACAAAAACTGAAAGTTGAATATTGTTTTGTTTATTGTATTTAAAACAAGTAAAGTTTACATTTTTAACTAAGAAAGAAAATAAATGGATGTAGTACAATTTTTTTCAAACTATACATGGTAATTCAGCTAATATTTAATATTTTTTTTATTACCTATAGGTAAAATTATAAATTCTTGTATAACTAAATCATTTTTTGCAAGATGTTTATTAATAACTGTAAAAGCTGGTGCGAGAATTATAATTTCTTTGATTCCAGTTAACTAAGCTAAGTAGGTACCTGAAATAAAAATTATAATAGTAAGTTAATTTATAATTACGACTAATTTAAAAAACAATTGAATGTTTATATATTTCTGGTAAAGAGCAATTTATCGCTTCTAGCACCTGCTTCATAGCTTTTGAGCATCAATATTCAATAGCTCTTTGATCTGTAACCATGAATCGTAATAGAAAACATAAATAATAATAAAATATGTTATTACATCTTATTTTTTGATAATTAAGAATTATTCTTAATAGTAAAATTTAAATAATTATAGTTTAAATCCTGACAGAAGCGGTGATATATTTATTTTTATTTTTTTGTCTTTTGACTATTTGTACCAGAAATAATAAATTAATAAGTACCTACTGCATACCTTATTATTGTTACAAAATTACAGATAAAAAGCAATATTTAATGTTTGTATATAATATACAATTTTTTTATTATTATTTAATTAACTTAAATTAACAAAGTTATTATGAAGATCTAAATCTAACCTATGTTCGCTTAATAATTAAGTAATTTACCTGTTCTATAAGAGTGGGTATAATTTCGTTACAGATGTTGTGAACAGTCTTTGTTACTCACTTTCCGTCATATTGAATACCGCTATTATCCCGCACTTCTATGGTACTGTTGTACGGACAATTAATCCGTCGTTAAGGATTAAGAAAACCTAGGTAATTATTAAGTATACTTAATTCGATAACAGAACCATCAAAAATCAAAATAAATACTTACCTCGATAGCCGAAATTTGGATATTGTCCACAACTAAAATAACTTCCTGAGCTACAATTTTTTTGTAAGACGTATTATTTTGTTGTTCTTTAACGTTGATTTTAAAATGTTGGAAATCTTACTATGTAGCACGGACTAGATATACGAGTATTATAGTATACCTTAATCCGCGCTATGCATAGACCTTACACAAAATGACGCGTCATTCCGTGTGGAATGTAGATGCGGGTGGGTGGTGCGGTCTTTCCTAGCTGCGGTAGTGCGCAGTATATCACGTCGAGGTAACCAGTTTTAGCTACTATGGAGGTGAACCTATAGGCTAAAAGAACACCAACTCGAGTAGGTTATTGACGAATATATTTTAAAAATGTATAAAAGACAAGAAAACAAAGGTTTTAAAATAATAAAAACGAAAGATTGTCGACGGTTCGAAGTGCGGACGACGCGTCAGACGAGTACAACGGATTACGGAAATGGTGGCTGACGGCAAGTCGGTGGGCTGCGGAGAGACGGCACCGCTCGACCGACCTGAATGTAGTTTCGGGCATAGACCTATAAATTAGTTTTGTTATAATGGTAACACTGTTTTTCACAATTTGTAGCTCTATCTCTTTTGCTCAATGTTGATTGACGTTTTCTCTCTCTACGCGCGGTCCATTAGTTTATAGGTCTATGGTTTCGGGTGTCGCGCAGTCACGTTGGTAACATGCTTGTTCGTGGCGAGTAAGTTGACCCCATTGGCTGTATGAGTATTAATATGGCGCACGTTTAAAAATGTTACAACCATGAACATTAGAGAAAGGACGCCGAACACGGCCCGACGAAGCCAGAAAACGTGGTCCGTAATTATCGCATTCCGCCAGAATGCGCGTCCGGAGCGTAACGATGGCGTTTTTACATGTACAACATAGGGAATTCTAATGTTCATGGTTACAACGATTGTTCCTTAGATCATATGCTATACTTGTAAATGATCTAAGAATTGTAAAATCCAATAGTTCTTGTGCGCATGTGCGGTGTACTTGTATTACCATGATCATCATTCTACAACAAAACGACGGAACCACATCAAAACTCGAAATTATGTTATTATTTTAATTCCTAAACGAATGGCAGTAACGGTTGGCAGCCTGAATACCGATGCTTCCACACATAGACATATAATAGAATAGACCAGGAATGATAGCCGTTTTACATGTAATACATTGAAGCCAACATGTGTGTGAGAGAGACAGACAATGAGCGAATTCATGGAAGAAAATGTCTTTGTTTTGCCACTTTTTTTTTCAAAAATGTGTACTTTTTATAGGTCGATATACCGGTATACCGTATTTTTAAATTTTAAATTCATAAAACGGATTACCAAAAATTTTGATTATATGGAAAATCCAAAAATAATTAATATATATCATATATGTACTAAAAATAAAACAAGCTCATTGGAAACCCAAGGGGGATATATCATATATATATATATATATATATATATATGATATATCCACCTTGCGTGTACCTAATAACATTGCTTTTGTCAATTGCTTTAAATTGTCTGATGGTGCGCTCAGCAATTTTACAAATTTGAATAACATCATGACTAGCATCATGATTAGTCCACCTCGATTCTTACAATCCAAAAGTTTTGATTCTGATGATCCGACTTCTATTTCTGCAGCACATATATCACATAAAATTGTTTTTTTTATTTTGCGAACAACAAATCCTGAAATATAAGCAACAACATCATTAATAAAATTGCTATGTTGATAAATAGATAATAAATTATTGTCTTCTAAATTTTCCGTTCCTGCAACACACAATAAATCTAATAATTCTGATTGAGTATCTTTGACTTTATTGTTGCTACTAGATACTCTAAGTATTGTAGTAGTATCATCTAATGCCATACAATTCGCATTGGATGATGATTTAATTTCAGAATGTACAATTATTGATTTGTAAGCTGCTTCGAATTGGGAGACTGTAGGATTATTGTTAAATCCTCCCTTGGCCCGAATAGCTGAAAAGAGCATTTCTATATGGTCCTGACTGAATTTGTATGTCAAAATGAAGCTAAGATATTCTGTATCAATTAGCTCCATTACTAAATTCTTAAGACTAGTTAAACAAATAATTAACCCTAGAAAACCAGTTTTTCTTTGGGAATTTAATATTGACCGCTGACCGCATTTTGGAAATTTTTCATTACATTGAATCGCAGCTAAATAATCAATTGATTCTTCAATGTATTGAAAAATTTCGATTTTTGTCATTTTATTAATGGATTTATTGTACGTTCCCTTACTCAACAAGTTTCTTGTGTTGAGTATATCGAAAATGTTATTGATACGTAGACAGAATTCAATTGTTGCGTCAGCGCCTTGGAAATTGTCTAGTTTCAAATCGTTCATACAAAATGAAATTGCATTAGCTACACTTGTACTAAAAGTTTGCACAGCGAGTCTAACTATCATTTTTTCTTTAAAATAAAATATATGGCGATTTCTTAATTTTGTAGCAGCATGTAGTCCACTTTCGTTCTGAAGGTTAACAAGATTTATAAAGTAACTCCATTTAATAATTTCTCCGTTCATGGTATATAATATCTTCCAGTCTCCAAGGCAATTTCTTAACAGTTTAACCATATGACATGGATCAAGTATTATTTGAATTTTTTCATTTGTATTAGGATGCAAAAAATATGGTTTTAAATCTGGATATTGCAAATTGGCTCCTAATTCAGATGCCATTGAAAGATTATTTGCTGCACCATCAAAAATTAAAGTCTTTATAATAATCCCTGTAGTATCAAGTTCTTGAAGACAACTAAGTATGATATTAGCCTTTTCCTCAGCACTAATTCCATTTATAAGGTAATAGGCGATTGGTACCTTCCAGTTAGTGTTCATACCGACGACTAGTATGACCAAAGCATCTTTTGCATAAGGTAAGTTATCCATTTCTTCAGTTTTGCCACCTAAACCGAAATCAACATACCCCTGATGTCGTGTGCCAGTCCAGTGAACATGTTGCTTAATACTCATTTCGTCAATTATTAAACAACCATATAGTTGTTTACCATTTCCTTTCATTTCTTTCACTTTTAATGCAATTGCTTGAAAAGATTCTTTGGTCATACCAGGCAAACCATCTAATTTTGAATACCATTTTATAATGGTACTCACATCTGGTAAAGCATTACTGAATATTGTCCGAACATAGCTGTATGCAGAAGGTGAATAAAAATGTAAAGTCATGGCAAATTTTCTTAAGATTGGACAGATAGATTTTCCTTTTGATAACTGTAATTGCTTCATAAGCAGCTGTTTTTCCTCTTCAGTGCCAATATTCTATTGAAAAAAATTGTAAATTTTAATAAATATAATATATAAATAAATATTAAATATAATAGCTCAATAATTATCGTGAAAGCATAATTTCATGCGTAGCAGTGCATATTAGTTATTTTAATATTTATATAATTAAAGATGTAATACATAATAAATATAGCTTAATTATCGTGAAACCATAATTTCATGCATAGCAGTGCATATTAGTTATTTTAATATTTATGTAATTAAAAATGTAATACATAATAAATATAGCTTAATTATCGTGAAACCATAATTTCATGCATAGCAGTGCATATTAGTTATTTTAATATTTATATAATTAAAGATGTAATACATAATAAATTTACTTTAATTATCGTGAAACCATAATTTCATGCATAGCAGTGCATAGTTATTTTAATATTTATATAATTAAAGATGTAATACATAATAAATATAGCTTAATAATAATTATAGCCTTAAGTACACAGCAGACATGTCAAAAACACTTACAATTAAAAATTGTCCATATAATGCATATTACACTATAGTAGTAGCAGTGTTTGACAAGTTTCTTATAAAAAGAATTCATTCCATTCTTTATTTCTAAAAAAATAAGAATTTGATCCTTGGTTGTTCTTCAAAGAAGAATGAACTAGAATAAACTAGTTCATTTTTTAGTTCCAAATAAAAGAAAAATACTTATTTAATCATCAATGTTTTTTTTCTTAGTGTATATACACAATTACACTTATACTAAAACTTAAACTTATGCTTAATATGTTATTATCAGGGCTCGGAAGTTATAGCACTAAAAAAATTAATTTTTAGCGCTTAAATATGCACATAAAAACATTAATATCAGCGCTATAAATAGCACTAAAAATTGGAAAATATGCAAAATAAAATTTTCAACAAATTTTTTTAAACATGATATTTAAGATATATTTAATTTTACAGATTTTTAATGTTTTTCATAGAAAATGATGGTAGGTATCGATAGGTTAAGGTTAGGTTATCGTTATCAGAAACGAACGGAATTGTCCGATTTAATCGACGATAACATCGGTCTAAGGCCGTTTATTTCGGATGCTTATCATCTTTAAATAAAAAAAATTTTTTCGTTCACATACTTGTAGGCGGCTGTTTGGTAGGTTAACTAAATTTAATTTTTAAAAATATGCCCATAAACAGCATTTATAACTTTAAATTAGCAATATAGTTCCTATAATATGTATTTATGTGAAAATATACCCAAAAATAGCACTAAAAACCTTAAATTAGCAAAATAGCTGTAAAAACCGTAAATATGCAAAAAATAGCAAAATAAAATTTCGTGTATGACATCAGAGAAGTGTGAAACATATTTGTATCTTACTTTGGATGTTCTAGGACGAACCAAGAAAAATATGCATTTGCTAGAATTTCCGAGCCCTGGTTATTATTATTTTGTATCTATATTTTCATTATTATTTTGTATCTATATTTTCATTAATTACATGTAATTACAGATTCATTATTTAGTATTTATTTTTATAACAATTAATGTTGCTAATCAATAACCAAACAATAACAAATATTGGCAATACACAAACTAAGAAAAAATATATTTTAATTTCAATTATTTAAATATTTGTCTAAATTGAAACTTGAAAGAAATGAAAATTTCTTTTTTTTTTCTTTGAAAAAAAGAATTTGTTCATTTCCTTGTTCTTTTTCTATCAAAAGGAATATGTTCAACGTGCAATTCCTTAAAAAGGAATCCACCCGTTATGGAACTCGTTCCTTCCAAACACTGAGTAGTACTAGAATGCATTTTCTGTAAAATTGATTTTGTTTTTTTTATAAATTTTTCACTTTTATTTATTTTATAAGGTAAAATTGTAAATAAATCATTAATCACCTTTAAAATATGAGTATAACTAGCATTTAATTGACAATCTTTTTTCAGTTTATCAACTAATGTATTCAAACTACTGATTTTTGACTCCAATCTTCGATTTTTTTGTTCAAGAAGTTTTATTTTCTGATTTTTCTCATCTAACATTTTGATATGTGTGCTCCAAGAAAGTTTTCTTCTTCTTGGGGTTTCCAAGTCTTCTTCCGAGAAATCTCCAATATAACAAAAGTACTTACGTTTACTAAAATTATAATAAAATTGATAATTAATCAATAATTTATAATTGTATTTCTTACAAATATATTACTTGGTATGAGTTTCAGTTTTGTCTACATTTATAATCGTTTTCTCAACAAAAGTAGTACTATCAAATATATCATTTGATATATCTGATAGATGCTCATTTGAGGTAGAAGGATTACATATGTATTCACTTGGAGAACTTTGGAAATCTATTACACAGAATAAAAAACAATGTATCAATAATATATATGTAAAAAGTAAATAAATAGATACAGGTAACTATTTATGTTACCTGAAAATAACGAACGACGGACGCCCATCATTTTTGTTGGTATAGCATCTGGTTTCAGACGCCTTAGTTGGTGAAATCATTATCATCAAAATGATTACTACAAATTCTTGTATGTACAGTTGGTGTGAAGGTATAGTTCATATTAAGGTTCACAACCCATTTGTCACAAATTATAGTGTCTTTTGGAAATCTACATGAAGAGTATAAATAAAATATATAATAAATTAAATAACTAATTTAATTTGTAATGTTTATAGGGCTCGGAAGTTTATGCATTTTACATTTTTTATTTTTTTGGAACTTTATAGACGATGCTCCCCTGGCCAAAAATATATTTCATTAACATGTGAATTTGAACAATTATTTTTATTTTGAATTTTTTTTTGTGTTAATGACTTTTTAAGTCATTTTTACTGATTTCACTTTAGTTCTTATTGTGTTTTGTCGACCATTACGCCGATAACTTAATTAAAACATTAAAATTACCACAGACTAAGATACAATTTTATCAGATTAGTCGTGTTGTAGTGAATATTTTATACCTAATTTATTATTTTTTCGTAATATTTTCGAAATGCTGCAAATTAAAACGTCGGTTAGTGCTCGTCTATGTCTTTTATATTTGTAATTTTTTTTATTTAATTTTTAAGGATATTTTTATGTCATATTTTGAGTAATTTGTAAGCTTTGATAAATGTATATAGAATTTTATATTAAAATAGAGTACAATTTCAAAAAAAATATATTTTTATTAATTTAAAACAAATATTAAAAAAAAAATAGGTCATTTTTAAGGACATTTTTATGTCACTTGCATTTTTTTAGGTAATTTAAAAAAAAATTAAGGTCGTCAACTTCCGAGTACATTACATCTAAATGTTCTAGTGAGTAAAGGTGTACAACGGTTATGGTTATGCATTTTATGTATAATAAGATAGAAATGTATTATTTGAGTTAATACTTGTGTAATGTAATATCGTTCTCATTGGATCTTTGAGATTTGCAAATGCAACATTTTTGTACCATTGTGTTTATTTGTACGAAATAAAAACAGAAAAACGTGGTCAAAAGTATTTTGTGTAAAAGTCAAAAAATTATAAAACGTGGGCTAATGGTCGTATTCTCGTGAGAATTCAGCATAAAAAACAAACCATAATAAATAAACAATAAAAATTATACTCTTATCTATCGACCATCTGTATTATCAGTGTTATAACGTCTTTGGTAAAACCGCAGTTTTATAAAGTCATGTTCGCCTCACATATTTCGTATCATTCCTGGTCTATTCTATTATATGTCTATGCTTCCACACGTCGCCAAACGACTAGTGATTATTGTTGATTATCAGCAAATACTATATTATACGTATATAGCAGTGGTTCCCAAACTGTGCACTGCGGTCTACGTAAAATTGGTTATCACTGAGTATTTTTTTTTCGTTTTGTCTTTCGTGTTATTCATAGCAGGGCACCATGGCTAAATTGGGTCATCGATAATAAAAAATGGATAGGCCATTTGTGCTTATCATACGAGAATGAATAAAAAAATATTTTGAGGTTATAGTGGTCTTAACAAATTTGAAGGTAAGAATATTATCTAGGGGGCATCTCATAGGCTTTTATTGATATCTTAATTTTTATGTGAGTTATGGTTATGTAAAATATTAAAACTTTAATTTGCTCGTAACTCGCTTAAAAATTAAAATACCAATAAAAGTCTATGAGATACACTAGATAACATTATTATGTTTAAGTTTGATAATAGGTAAATTGACTCTAATATTAAAGCTAACATCACAAAATGTGTTTTGCTGAACGAAAATTTGCTATGATCTACATTAGTAAGACAGAGACAACAAATGCGGGTATAACGTCCTCTTAAACTGAAAGCATATAAATGGATTTCTGATGTTAATTCATCAGCCATAGTATTAAGATCAATATCTCCTAAAGTGTACAGATATTTGAGGAACAAAAAATGTTTTCTTCTACCTGGTAGGGCCAAAATTAATTTTATGATATGCAACTAATAATTAAGTTTTTATTTTTTATATATAATCTTATGTCTACTTTAAGGACATGGGCTCCTACATTCACAATAATTCAACCTGGTATTTTAACTCATGTATAACAACTCACGAAAGCCAAAGGTATAATTTTGTTAAGAAGATTTAAAGGTTTTAGATTTTTAAATAATATCAATAATAATTTTGTTTTCATTTATAAGGAGATTACTTAACTAAAGAGGAAAAATTAAAAGTAATTTCTTTTGATGAGACATATTTCATACAGAATTTGTTACGACAAAACAATTAAAAAAGTATATGATCCACGCAAATCTGTTTAAACCGATATAGTTAGAGGTAAACAAAATAATTAATAATTTTAAATTTATATTAAATGTACTAGAATAAAATATATTAACCTACAAGGTTATTGAGCAATTAAAAACAACCGATATTTTATAAATATGATACCACTATCACAAAAAATTACTTAATACCATAATAGAAGCACTATATGAACGTGGTTTTAATGTGATTGTTATTGTGAATGATATGGGTTCTTCAAATGTTGGATTGTGCAGAGATGACACCCAATGACTAACAAAAATATGTGCTGCATATCTTAAAACTTGCAAGAAACTATTTCTCGATCAGTAAGTTGTAAATGAATATCATATAAAAAGTTACTTAATAGTTATATTATAATATCCTCATTGTACTAGTCTAGAGAGTTCATTTTACCTAATGGAAAATAAATAGGGAAGAATATATTGCAACAATTAATCAAGTCAAGTAAAGGAAATCAAAAATTTCAAGCTAGCACATAAGATTTCTGACCGTCACATTTCTACAGAGGGTATATACAGCTCGAATGAATCAATTTATTTGGAAATTTACAAAAATACATTACTACTAGCATATTAAATCTATCTGGGGTAACTGTTCAGCCCCTCACTTAAGAAAAATTCAAATTTTCCAAAATAAAATATTGAGAATAATAACAAACACACCTTGGTTCATACGTAACGAAA
Source organism: Rhopalosiphum padi (assembly GCF_020882245.1). NCBI lineage: Eukaryota > Metazoa > Arthropoda > Insecta > Hemiptera > Aphididae > Rhopalosiphum > Rhopalosiphum padi. The sequence goes on from NC_083599.1 coordinate 46,441,006, forward strand.
ACCTACGCAAAGACCTCCAAATTACTAAAATTCAAGATCATATAAGCGCCCTTGACACGAATTTCCATAGTTCACTCCACAAATCAAGAGGCTCAATTCACTTCAATCTACACATACGTCCACCAGCACAAAGACGTCTAAAATGTGGCCGTCCACCTGACCTTATTCGTTAACTACTATTAAGTAAATTATAAACTATAATGTAATTATATTATTTATCTACACTAATTTTTTTGTCTACATTATGTCTAACCAACCTTAACTATTACTATCGTCGTCTTACTATTATTATTATCATTATATTACTACTATACTGTTATCATGTTAAAATAGCCAAAAATTAATATTACTTATTTAACCATAGATGTAGATAGCCTATAGCAGTGCTTCTCAACCTGGGAGCTATGACTAGGGAGCCTTGAAATATTTATTTAATTTAAAATATTTTCGAATATATTATTAAATTAGTTTGAATCTGAGATATATACTAAAAATAACACATATGTATAAAATGTATGTTGAATGTTCAAAATATATAAGGTATATAGGTAGGGTTACCATACGTCCGGATTTCAAACATCGTTGAGGATTTGAGAAATGTCTGGATTTTACAGAGTTAACTGTTTAACATGGTTGAAAAAACATGATACAAAAAGTTATGTCAGGTGACAGATTTTTTTGTACACTCAATATAAATTTATTATATGTAATTTCAATTTTTGTTCATATCTTTTCCCGGGATGCACAATAAGTGACTAGGTACCTATTATAGTCTATAAATTTTATAGTAAGTACCCATTATTATTGCAAACAAAAAAATCGATAAATGACACATTTTATAACATAATATATATTTTAACCAATAACTCTTATGTAGACATTTTATACATATATCTAAATAAAATTGTATTAATGAAATAACAATATTGTTTATCATTACCTTCAATTTACCCCCTCCCCCCCTGAAACGGAAATGATGTCCGGATTTTGTCTAAAAACATTATGTTAACCCTATATATAGGTACATTATAATAATTATTTACTTTACAGGCCTTATACATGAATGACAATAATTCCTTCAAAGGTCTTGAGAAGGAAGGTTTTCAATATGTTGTAGGATATTATGTTGCTTCTAAATTTGCAAAATAATATCTTCTGGAGGTATCAGAAGAGCAAAGCACCAATAATGAAAATTGGATTAGATATCTGTCCAAAAGAGGATTGACATATCCATCCAGGCAATTAATTGATGTTGCAAATATGCTGGATAAGTTATTCATTGATCTTCATTGAAATCACCCATCAAAAGTAGAGGGTATAATGAAGAAATTAACACATTCTTTAATTGAAAAAATTAAACTAACAAATAACAATGCAGGATGTACTAATTAAAGTAGTTCAGTATCTTGTCCAAACCAGAACATTTATTCGATTAAATAACCTTAATTGAATAATATTAATTACTAATAATATTAAGAAGAATAAAATAAAGCTTAAAAATTTACTGAACAAAATGATATATTTAAATGCATCATTTGGACCCAATGTTTACATCAAACCAAATTATATTCAAATGTCAAAGAAATATCCATTTAAATTTTAATATTACACATTAGCATTATTTTATAGTAACTATTATTCAATAACAAGTAAGATATTAATAATTTAAAATGCAATAATTTTGTAATTTTCAAAAAATAATGATGTCAATAGTTTAATGTTCTAATGTAAATATTAATTTTTAAATTGCGCAATCACTGTCCTCTAACTTATGTATAATATAAAGAAAATATATCTGTGTACATTCTATACATTTTAATTTTTAATTTCCTTGTACATGTATGTGTAGTCTAAATATTATATTAAATGACGTATATTTTTAACATTATATATAAATGTCGAACTTATTGTTATTATTATTATTATAGCATTAAATTCTTTTATAGACATAATGACATGTGTATAAAGTAAAAAAATTTAATCAAATTATATCAGTAATATATTCATCTCACTATTAATGCATATGTTAAGGTGTATGACCACATGTCAGTGAATGTTATCAATTTTTACAAATGTCTCAGAATGTAGACTTTTACCAGTGTTTGTTGATAAACGCAATAGTTATTTACCGAATGTTAACATGCCTGACAACATATATAATCAAATATATAGGTAATAAATTCATAAATAAATATACTCGTAGTTTAACAAATTAATTTTTTAACTTATAGATTAAGTAGTATTAATTTTTTAAGTTATATTTATTACAACACGGTTAACTATCATGGCATTTACTGTTACAGAGTATTCCCCCATTCTTATACAGTTACATTTGTTTGTATTATATTTTTTTACAATATATTTTTGAATTGGTTCCGCAATTGGTTCATCATTCTGGTTCGCTCGCTATGACCAGTTTTTATATGAACTTTGAGTAGTTCTTCATTCTTTACATAATGAATAGTTTTAGTTTCTACGGGACAATTAGTTTATCCATAATATCATTCAGATTATCTCATGCCAATCATGCCATAACATTATACTAACGTTAAAACGTCTCCAACGCATATTGTGACTGGACAATAACGTCTTAATTCTATAAAATAATAAGAAAATACCTTTTAGCATAGTGATTCACATCGTGCTTCATGTGTGGTCACTGGTCAACATTTTCAAACATTAATTGTAAATTTGAACAATCACCGGTGTAAGAACGCGTTAAGACCATCTGTCAACATTCACTACGATTTTTGGTAAATGTCGACATACACCGATGACTGTCAACATTCGCCTACTGCGGTCATACACCTTAACATATACATTAATATAAATACATTTTAATTGCTTTGTTTTAGTTAAAATTTTAATGCTATACTTATTTTAGTTTTTTTTAATAACACTAATATAATACATTTATTACTAGAGTTTGGATTTCAAAGCAATATGGAAATGTATACAATTTTAACTAATTAACTATTTAGTAACTATTAAATCATTGCCATTCAAATTCAAACTACTTATTTATTACTCACTATGTTGATGATTAGATGATTCCATAAAACTTTAATCTTGTAGTCCTCATAAAACATAAGTCGTCTATTTTGATGTATAGAATTCAAAAATGTGATAAACATCAGGTTATGGTTTAGGCGAAGTTAGACAAACAGAAATTGGAAAATTGTGAAATCATTTTTATAACACTTCCATGGACATAGTCTATCAAACAATGTGGAATATAAACATAAAACAATCATATAATGAAAAATAGGGACTCTAAATATTACCATACCATTTGAAATTATACACTGCTTAGTGAGAACAAATCATCATTTTTAATGGCATAAACAAAACTGTTCTGGAAACATCCTACGTAAAACATAGAAATAATAAATTAAAATTAGTCATTTATGAATAATATACACAACTAACAGTTAACTATAATACTATATTATACATTATCTACCTTTGTTGTCCAATGTTCTCTGTAAAAGTGTTTTGTTCTAGATAAAAAATTAAAATTTATTCCAGACATGAGCTAATATGAAATTTATTGAATTAATTGTAAAAAATAAAAGTACGCAACACACATGGTAAATTAAATTATGCAAAAAAAAATTAACAAAATATTCTGTGATAATGAGGTATACGCCGTACTCGTACGTAGGTACCTAATTATCAAATGTTAAAAATTATAAAAACATAGGTTATAAAAATGTGTACAATTAATATTATTAATGACTATATTAATATAACTTTAAAGTTGTAATACAATCGTAACAGACGTAACTTAATTACATAGACCTTATACTCTCTGGTCTATGCTTAATTATAAAACAAAATTATTGTCGAGCTGGATAATATATTTGTTTTTATAAGATTATACAACGTTTGATAACAGTCGGAGAAATGCTTATGTTGCTGACAAGCCTAACGATATCTAACACAGATATATCTGTGGTGTAAAACTATCATTTGTCCCGATCAGTGTGCCGGCCGGGACAAAAAATAATACCGGTTTCATGAAACCATGCTTCTTGGGTTTTAAAAATGATAAGAGTGATTATACGGCAGTTATTTAACAGGTTATTTAATATATTATATTGATAGTGATAGACGTACAACAGTTGAGTTGTACATGCTTTTCAACTTCTGTTTACACTTTGAATTTTTGATGACAAATAAAGTTTTTTAATTTATTTTATATTTGTTTTGCCATTTCCAGAGCGCATACGATAGTTAAACCTCAAATTATTTTATGTTTTGATCGCATTAACTGTAAGTCTATTTATGAAATAAATAATGAATCAATTTTTGTTAGATGACAACAATTGTTTTACTAATATAACATGTTGTATATTGTTTACATTCAGAAGAGTATTCCAATTAGACCATATCAAGTTGTTTATTTTCTTATTATACTTAGATTTTTCTCTGTGTGTTTCCAGTGTTTTGTATAAATATTGAATAAACATACATTTTAATCATGTCAGAGAGCGTAAAGGTTCAAATTGAAAATCAGGATTTCAGATTGAATCCTAACAATGAACTTAGATTTGAAGTCAATAACAAAAACGAAAAAGTTGTGTTAAAAGTAAGTACAACCTTTAGTTTTAAATTTTAATGTAGTATTTACTGATTAATAAGGCTATTCATTGTCAATAATAACACTTGATACCGATACCCAATTTTAATATGAGGTAGTAGTATAAATAAAAATGTTCACAACTTTATATATATTCATTTTAAATTTTAATATATTTTATATTATGGTAGTATGGTATTGTATTGTATTGTATGTATTATATTATATTAAATTATATATTATAATTATTCTAACAAAAGAATTTATAGTAATTGAAAAAGTTTTAAAATAATCATATTATTGTTAAATAACATATTTTGTTATTTATTGTATTTGTAAAAAATAATATGAATTTAAAAATTTAAATAGAATGATAGAATGTGTAGTTAACAATAATTGAGTAATATATTTATTTTAAATATTTTTTATTTTTACACTAAGTGTGAAAATCCTGAATCATTTATGTATAATATATTAAACATTTCCAGAATGTAACAAAAAATGTTAAAACACTAAAATATACTCTACATAACAAGTAGTGACTGGTGTAATGGTATTAAGATGTCAATGAATTCAATGGCAAATTGTGCAACGGGAGGTCGGAGTCAGGAAACCGCCACTGCAAGAATCCTCTTTGCGGTGAGAAGAACATAATTGAAACGCTTTCCCACATCCGAGGCTCTTGTCCGAGATCCAAGCTGCTCAGAAATTCTGCACACCATAAAGTTTGCACCCAGCTAGCTAATCTATTTCGGAAAAAAGGATTCGAGGTGCACTAAGAAGAACATTGCTTGGCACACTCCGACGATTACAGTCATCATAATAGGAGAGCGGATATAATCATCCTCGACCGAACAAAAGATAAAGGAATGATTCTGGATCTTACACTGAGATGGAAAACAAACGCGGATAATCAAGACAAACTAGTGAACAAAGAGAAGAAATCCATCTATGAGCCAACTGTCCTTTTCTTCAAAGAAAAATACCAAATAAATAATTGGAAAGTTCATGGCCTATGGTTTGGAGCACATGGATCTACATCCCGTCTGCTTAGAGACTTCTTTAAAAACGAGGCATTAGAATTAAGAGAGTTAAAAGAAATGTGCTTAGCTATCATGAGAAACACACTTAATATTATCCCTAAGCATTTATACTCTTAATATTATTTATATCAATATTGTAAAACCTTTATTTTACTAATAATCTTATTCACCGCATTCAAAGCGTAATGATTTTCAATTTATACTCTATTAACACTCCATATTTTATTGTATGTTTTATTTTTTTAAATTCATTAATCTCATTTATATACTATTTTTATCCATTCCATTGTAACAATTATGTTTGATTTTTACCCTGTGTCTTATAGGCAAACCGGTAGACGGGCAGTTCACTTTGAATAAAGTTGTTTCTCTCATCTGTTTTACTTAGGTAAATAATATATAGTGATTTTTTAATTTTTTTTTAGTTGAAAAATGGGGAAGCCGAAATTTTTGGAACAAAATTAGTGAAAGGTAAATTGTATACGTTTTATTTTGGAGCAAAAATTGCGGTGTTCACATGGCATGGATGTTCATTAAAGTTACGAGGAAAAAAAGGAATTAGTTATATATCTAAAGAGACACCAATGGTAATAATAATAATAATACATTTATATTAATATACTTAATGAAGATATCTTATTTTTGTTATCTATCATTTATTTTCATATACAATATGATGTTTATGTATATTTATAAATTATTTTTTTAATTTAATATTAAAACCTAGTAGAGTTTCTTCAAATGTACTTAATAATTTCATTAAGTATTTCATTATCTGTATTTGTTTAATTTTTTTTAAATGTTGTATGCGTGAAAGATCAATTAATTTCAATAAAAGCTAATACTTGATTGGCTGTGCTTAATGTAAATTTGCTATGTTACACCTAGGTCAGACAAAGTAAACAAATAGTATACTTATTCTTAAAGGCATTTTTTAAACTTTAAATAAATTCATCAATATTAAAAAAAAACGTTTTCAAATGTTTTTAGTGTTAACAGATTAGATAATATAAAAGGATTGCTGTAAAATAAAATAAAAAACTTTTTTGGATAAATTCTTATAGTTTAAAACGCACATCTGAATGTCTAAAATAATATAAAATATTATATATTTATAAACAAATGGCTATAATTCAATATCTGGTTGTTAAATAATTTATTTTAGCTATTTATTTTTAGCTTCCTTTAAACATTAAAATAATCTTTGAAAATAAAAATAGCTAATATATTTTAGTACTCATCAACTGGATAAATACAATTTAATTGATAAACTAATTAAATAGTTTGCTAGAGTTAAATCAAATAATTAATTATTATTATAGTTATAAATGTTTAAATTATTAACTATTGGTAATTGTGTATACATTTTAAGCATGATTTATCTTTTAGATGGTATATTTATATTGCCATGTGTTGTTAGAACAACTACGATCAACTTCAGAAAATAAAAAGATTAGAGGTCCTGTTACAATGGTAGTTGGACCGACTGATGTGAGTAAATCCACTCTCTGTAGAATACTACTAAACTATAGTACACGGGTAATTTCTCCTGGCCATAGACCCATCTATGTAAACTTGGACCCAAGTCAGGGAGAAATATCAGTTCCAGGAACAATTGGTTGGTATTGATTTTAAACTCATTAAAGTTGGCATTAGTCCTAATGTGAATAATAATTTGTAGGAGCAGTCATGGTTGAAAAGGCAGCTGAAGTAGAAGCAAGTTTCTCCCAAGCAGTTCCACTAGTTTATCATTATGGACATACAAACATAAGTATTAATTCAACGCTGTACAACACTTTAGTATCTCATATGGCAAAAGTTATTCATCAACGAATGGAGGACAATTTTAGAAGTAATTTTTATCTATTACAAATCATTTGAATTTTTAAATGTTATATTTATCTCATTTACATTCATTGTATGTAGTTAGAAAGAATATTTTAAAAAGATATGAGTTGGGTATGGAATTTACCAAATCTTGGCTTAGTTGTAATTCCTCATTATTACTTACAAAATTGATTCAACACCACACTGCATTTTGTGAATATATATTAAGTAAAGGATATAGTTTGATATTAGCTAATTTATAATTATAATTGAAGGATAATAATAATTAATAACTAATAAGCATCAAGAATAGAATAGCACATCATATAAAATTTGACTTATTATTGATTTTTATGATTTATAAACTTAAAAAGAAATTAACAACGTTACTATGTCTATATAAATACAAACAATTAAAATTATATAGCTGATTCATTTGACATATTCAATAACTAAATAATAATTTTTGTATTTTTTATATTAGCAAAAATCAATACTCTAGTATATTTTTATTAATTATTTTTTGTTTTGCTATTTTATTTTAATCTTTTTTTTTATTTAATTCATGCTTACAATTAGTGGGTTTGCAAATATCAATTTAGAGATTTCCTATAGTATGGTCAATACTCTGCGGAAAAGTTAATAAGATTTTTTTTATGGTAAATCTCAAATTGTTAAGATAAAAATATATGTTGTTGGCAGTCGTAGATCTCTTTTATATGCCTTAAGTTTTGTTGGGCATCAATGTTATTGCTCTATGTAGGTATTAAAATAGGTATGCAGTAATTAAAATGTTTTTGAACATACAGTCAACAAGTATACAACACTAATTCTATATTGTATACTTAAATCATACGTTTAATACCTACATTAATATTACTATGTTAATGGTCAAAACTAATTTAGTTTAATGATTACCATTTTGTAAAATTTGATTTAGCATTAACTGTATTAAATTTATTTAATTTAATTAAACTTTGCATATTATTATATATGAACTAATAAAAATAATTTTAGTATATATTAAAATAAAATTATGATAATTTATTATGAATTTGTGTTATTTTATAATTAGGTAGTTGAAAGAAGTAACAAATTTAGGTTGGAAAGTAGAGAGGCACGTATTCGAGAATTTTTTTACGGTAATCCTAGGAATGTACTTCATCCACACCTCTGTGAAGTAAGTTTTTCCGATATAAAAGTATATAGAATTGGAGTGCCGTCTATTCCAAATACGTTGATGCCATTAGACATGCAAAAAACTGATTTAGAGACAAAACTTGAACCTGTTACTCCAGGTAAATATCAAAATAATTTTGTGCATTATATTTAAACTATACTTAATTTAACTTTTATAAATGTTTTTTAACATTTTTATAGGACCAAATATGATGCATCATATATTAGCTCTAAGTTTCAGTACAACAGTAGAAGATGTTGTTAGAACTAGTGCGACAGATTTTGTCTGTGTGTAAGTACTGTTTAAAAATAAGAAACATTCTATATAATATAATGTTTTAATAAATTGTTTTCTATTTCACTAGAACAAATGTTGACACCTCGCGACAAATGTTAACTCTTTTGTCACCTCAACCAAAACCTCTGCCTGAAACAATTTATCTCATGTCAGATGTACAGTTCATGGACAACAATGCTTGAAGCTGTGTTTGAAAATAACCAAAAAAATATTTTATATGTTAATATAGATACAGTTAATTATTTTTTTTTTAATACATACTATATATTTCTTTAACCTTAAGAAAAAATAATAATTCTCAGTATAATATAATGTATATATTTATATTAGATGTAATTCTTGAGCTGAAGGTTTTATCTTTCCTTAATATAATAAAGGAGTTATAAGTAATATTCGAAAAATTATATTAACCATAAGTGTCATAATATATTCACTTTATACAATGTCAGTAACATACATGTATATTGTATAGCCGTATTAATATTTAAAATACTACTTTTAATTACTACATGAGCGTCATACTTATGACGGCAGGCTTCCATACTACTGTTGCGGAAGCGTCCGGTGCACCGACTGCAACATAATGCAATGCCGACGGTTCCGGTCCGAGACGTGTTTTGGACATAGGTCTGCAAAGTCTGGGATGTCGGCCACACGCCGGGTATGTTTCCCGTAAACTAATAATATATATAGATATTTAAAATGACAAGTGGTTATACAGCAGTTATTTGGAACAAATATAATACAGCTGAACAAAAATTGATGTATTATTATCAGTAATTAGGTTTAGGCCAAATTGTATACAATGTATATATGGACTTATTTTAAATATAAGCAGCTATAAAAAATGATAATAGATAAAATACATTTATATTTTGATATATTTTACACAGCTATAATATATTTTTATAAGCTAGAATGATGTTATAATTTTTTTAATTATAATATTTGTATAATGTTTATTATATTATTTTATAAACATTATGTTATTCTATTTTTTATACATGAGATATAATTTAAATATAAAATTCTGGTTTAGGATAAGGTAAACAAAATAAGTATAAATAGCTAATAATTTTTATTTTGGAAGAAATGTTAGTGGAGTCAGTAGAGTTTTCGACTTGGCTATTCCTAATTTTTATATAAAATAAAAGCAGGTAGTTGGCCAAATAATAAAAATGATTGAAAACCAATACCTATTCAACTAATACATTGGAAAAAAAGTAAGTGTTATGATAACCAACATAAACAATAAGCTAATAAATAACTTTTCTACTGGTTTATTATGATAGGGATTCTACGAAGTGAAATTTACTACCTATTATTACATTGCCGATTCACTTATCAAAGCAATGATTACTTGCTATTGCAGAATAATAATACAAGTATATTAAACAATTATAAAAATTCATAGTAATACATTACAAACAAGATTTTAAAAATGTTTAATTAAATACCAATGGTCAATTAATGATTATTCAATATCTATGTAAAAAATAAAAATAAATTTTAATTTTTAAAATATAATTATTTATTGAAAGTAATTATAAAAATTATTAATAAATTCCAAATAATGAATCCATGTTACTTAAGTTGTTGATGGTCACTTGGTATACTTATCATACCAACCTCTTCACCGACATTCCAAGCTGTAAAATCAATTCAAATTATTAAAAAAACTTAACCTTGAGTAAGGATTCTAGTTTATTCATTTTTATGTTTATGAATAAACAATAGGTAATAGAGATTAAAGAAAACAAATTTAATAGTATTTAAAAAGGGAATAAATTGGAGTTAGTGGTTTATAAAGGTTTCTTCTAGAATTTTCTATAAGACTATAAAGTATCACCACTCCAAAGATTTGCAAAATTTGATTACTTAAATTGGTTAAAAAAATATTTGATTATATATATAAAATATAAATTAGAATAACATTATATCCCATAAATGACATAATTGAAGTATGTATACTTACCTAGGTTAAATAATACACTGAAATAATCTATTTTTTGTTTTGTTTTGTTTTTTATCTTTGAACTAGTTGTCGGCTTTTCCATTGTTTGTTTTCTGTAATTTATACAATAAATATTTATTAATTATTGACCAACAAATAGTTAATTTAAAACAGAGTAAAATCTTATACAAGGTCATTGCAGTGTAGTTTTAACTGAATTATTATGTGATTTGCAAATTTTATCTCATCAAATAAACACACAATGATCTATGTATTATTCCAACTGTCTATAACAAGTTTCAACATTTTATAGTTATGCTGGTCTTATCTATACCATCTGATGTCAGTTTTATTCAATATTTAATAATAGAACCAACTACAGATATTTATTTATAATTATTAATCACACTACAATCATAATATTTAGTTAAATTACAAATTACATACATTTTTGGTACAGTTAATTCAGATGCACAATAATTATCTTTTAAAAATTTTCTTGTACAACTTGTCAAACAACATTCTTCGATAATACCACGTTTTGGGCGCCGATTTACATTTCCTGAAAATGAAGTAAATCAATCATAAGTCACAATATGTTAAGAGTTAAATATATAAACCTATCTACATAATATAACAATATATTAAGATTTTATTTTATTTTTGGATTACCAATTCATCAACAAAGTTCATCCATTACAGATTATCAAGCTATGGTTTTTTTTAATTTTATAGTGGTATTTATTGTTAAATCCCATATAAAGCAGTAAAATAAAATTTATTTTGTACCAAGTTATAAAAATGAATAACTATTATTAAAATAATATTTCAAATATTTGGATATTAAATGTTTTTTAAAAATAAAAATAAAATGTTAAAAATGATTTGTTTCTCCTTAAAGTTATTAACACTTTGTAATTCTCCATTACTACCCACCAGTAAATGTGTGTACCATCAGAGGCCCATATACATAGCAATGGGAATAGTAAGAAATGAGGAGCAGCCATATTACATAATTATGTTTAAATTGTATGAAATAATAAGTGATGATAAGATGTTATTAAGAAATTATATTAACCTCTAGCTTCATTGTACTTCCCCTTGCACAAGATGGAAAGTTCAATTGCCAACTTTGAGCCGCAAAACTTTCCAAGACCCTCCATATATTTATCTACTGGAGCACTCAAACAATTTACAAAAAATTGTACCAGCATGATAATAAAAATGATGTTAATCTTCATTTTATCTGAAACATACAAAATATAATTTAAATTAGTTAATTATAATCTTATTATATAAATTATTATTTATTGTTTTATGTGTTAATGAATTTATTTTTGTACATAAATATTAAAAATAAAAATAATTAGAATTAAAGAAGATAGGTGATGTTGATATAACCAGACAATTTTTTTAAACAACTTTTTAAGATGCCTATTTATGAACTGTAAATATGATAAATAAAATTGTGGATTATTTTAAAATTCTTATTATTTATTATATAGTTATTTTTTCGGCATAATTTTAATAGGCGACATCTCACAATTTAAATTTTTTGATTTGTATAAAATGATCGAATATCAAAGAGTATCAAATTCCAAAAAATGTGGTCAGAATTAAGTGTAGTAATTTATATACTTAACCAACTTATCTAAAACTGCAAGATTAACCTTTGTATGATACTATGATGTTTAAGAAATAATAAAAACAATTAGTTTAATCGTTAATACAACTTAACTATAAGTAATCTGTTGATAGTAAATAAATATAACATACCTTTCTTGAGAAGACGGACTTATATAGTATATAATACGGGGTGGTTTAATTTCCTTGGTGTAGGTCTCGATCGTTGTACAAAGACTGGAGCTAAACTGAATTGTCCTCATTTTAGATATAGTACATTCAACGTCTTCTACCTGTATATATAATGCACAATACTTATTGACAGAGGGTGGGGGTTCAGTGAAACCAAGTAAAGGGATCTTGGGAGCATAGAAGTAAGAACCTTTACTCCATTTTTAATGTAACAATAAAGTATTATGTGTTTCAATTCTGTTTTTTCTATATATATATATATATATACTTACATGTACGTTTATTATCGCCGTATATTTATCAATCATAATGGATTTTATTCGGTGCCTAGAACATAATCATATGGTATAATACAAATTTTTTGGAATGTAAAATAAAAGTTAATTTAATGTTTTTGTAATTTTTAAAAGTGCGTTTTTAATTTCTTTACTCCAAAAATTAATACTAAATGTTAATTATGATTTGTCTTACATCATTCTTGATTAATATTTTACTTATTTTTAACCTATTTACATTTTTTTCCTACTAAAATTTCTTCATTTTTTTTATTTATGAGGTATTTCTCCTTTGTTGACGACAGGTCCGTCGTTTTAGGTTTTTTTTCGTGCATGCGAGGTATCAAACTAGGTATTTTGAAACTTCACCAGACCTTATCAAAATAGATATACTACGTATATGCATTATCCTACTTCCAATTATTTTCATACAACATGGACCAAATCAATGCATCAACATAAATATTAAAAATCAATTTAAAAACTAAAATATAATAAAAATTTCTAGCACAATATTTGTAATTTAAAGTGATAATCATAATTGACAGTATACCAATATTGATAAATGTCAATACAAAAATTAAAATACTTAATATACAATTTAATAATAATAATTATCGTGTATTATTTCATGAGGGTGCAGGCCAACCATTTTAAAAGTAAGGGGAGCAACCGCACACCCAACCCCTCTCCAAATAACACCTCTGGTGGCCTAGTTGACGAACAATAGATTATTAATTATGACACAAGTTTAATAGTTATTCTTTAGGTGCATAGGTGAAGTGGTATCTCATTAATGCGTGTGTAGTAAACGATTATTAGATTTGTGTGAGACTTTGAGAAATAGTATAATTATCCCGCACTTGCCCATAGATGTCACTATCGCAGCGTTGCAATACATAATGTACATTGACACATACTTATAATGTCCTTCTGATAAAACATATATTTCATTAAACTTCTTATAAATAATTTTTGATTTAACTTTGATAATTGTATAGAAAACTATCAAACTATTTTAATATTATAAATTCTCCATTTTAAACATGTATGTTTTTCGGCAAGTCTTATATAAAAAGTATCATTCCGATCGTTATCGATCAACGTACCAAATTTTCTATACAAGTATCAATAATCCCTAAATAAAAGTATTATTATTATTATTATTTCTTGTATTTTGTTAAAATCACTGCAGTACTAAATCTCATAAATAAATCGACACCGGCAGCTGCAAAGTAAAATTCGCATTTATATAATACAACAATAGTTACCTATATATATAATATATATATAAAAAAAAGTAAAAATTCAAATTTCTTTCACTAAATACTTATTTCCGACTTTTAATAAATATTTAAGTAGATTGTCAGCATTTTTAAATTTAGAATACTCCTGATAAGCCTTTATAGTGAAGTTAATTTTTTGGTTTTCAAATACTAAGTCGTAACCGATATTTTCACGTATTTTATTAAAACCACCGTTTATTCCTACAAGGTACATAGGTACCTATACCTATTAATTCATTTATAATATAATATAATATACCTAGTAATTCATTTATAATATAATATAATCGAAACTATAAAAACTATAAAATATAATATATACATTAAATCATACGATCAATAAAAAAGTGAAAATCTGACAACGTTGTACACAATATTCGTATTTTTTATCGTGCTCAATCGGGTCGTCAAAAAGGTCGGCCAAAAACAACCGTGCTCAATCGGGTATCACCGGTTCGTACATTATTATAGGAATTTTCAATTTCTTTTTTTTTCCATTACCTACCTTGGGTCTTGGAATGTTGGTCAGTACTTTGTATGGGGTACACTACCTGTTATGTCAATTTTACAATAGGTATTCACAACCCGCCTCAACGACGCCAACGTAAGGTAAGTATTTTTTTATTTAAAATGGAAAAATTATTTTTGAATATTTCGTGGCGAAAACGTGTGTGTTGTTAATTCGGAAGTAGCAGTTGAAATATTATCAATATAACTTTGTATAAAAGATTATTTTGTTGACATATGGGTTTACACTATTACAGAGCCCTACTGAACCATTTTGTATCACGAGTAAAACTCTAGTATTACGCCATCTGGGCGGTAGGGTAGTTTTTAATATTTCTTAATAAAAGTCGGAAATATCAGAAAATTACTAATTAGGTTTCGAACAAAACAAAAAATATAATTTTTAACTATAAGTATGTAATTCTCAACATTATATCTAGGGATTGGTAAACATTGTTAATAATATTTTTTCTTAAGTTAATTAATAATTTAATATATTTACGCCCCCCCTCACCACAGCATCAGACGAGATCAAGGCAAGCGCCTTGTTCGCCGGGCGAATGTAAGTTCCTACACGAGACCTAGCAGGTAAACAAGATACATATATTAGTTCCTACACGATAAAATAAGGTACATGTGTAAGTTCCTACACGGTAAAAAAAGGTACGCGTGCAAGTTCCTACACAAAGTATGTTATAAGTTATCAATCTAATATTAGTTATATCATATTCTAATACTGTCATACATTTTAACCCTTTATTCTATATAATATATAATTCTTTAAAATATTTAATAATTTACCTTATAAATATTATCAATTTAATAATTTTAAAAATAATAATTGTAATAATATAATAATAATTCGTCATTTATTGTAAAAAAAAATATTCAAATAAGGCATTCTATATAATATTTAATAATTTTAAGTATTTTATAGACGTAGATTGATAACTTATAATATTCCTAGTGTAGGAACTTACACATGTACCTTTTTTTATCGTGTAGGAACTTACACAAGTACCTGTCTTTCGTCGTGTAGGAACTTACACATCACATATGTAGGAATTAACGTATGTAATTGTCTACCTGTTACTCTCGTGTAGGAACTTACGATTCCCCTGTTCGCCACACCCTAGTTACGGCTCTGCGCTATTGGGTATATTTATGGGTGATCGGTGATCTACTTTTCCACCAAAATCAACCTTTCCGTTTACCACCAGTACAATAATATATATTTCCTTTTTCCACCAACACAAATTTCAGTGATAACCCCTTATCATACAAACAAGTGGAATTATTAATAATTGGTTTTAAAATAACAAAAATAATTAGGTATTCAATTTTTAATTAAATATATGATTTTACAAATACACATTCAAGTTAGATTTAATATTAAAATTATATAGAATATTGTATGATGTTTTTACAAAAGAATATCGGCATAATTCTCCCCTTTTATACTGATCAATTAAATACTGTTTTTGTTGTTTTAAAATTTGGTTTCACAGTGTTTTTTGTTCACCGACACTTCTTAATTTGCAATAAACGTCAGTTTGGACTTCTTCGATTAAAACATTTAACCATTGTAAAATAGATGAGGAATGTCGATAAAAACTATTGTTCAAATGTGTATGAAATTACACACAGATGTTTGTTGTGTGTATATATATAAGTTCTGAAGATGCAAGTTCCAAGAGTTTTGGAGGATAAAATAAATACAATCTTAAGAAATATATGTTTCTACAAAATACTCAGCAAACTTTTTTAGCCTTTCATCAACCAAACACTCTCTCATAAAGTCGTTGATGAAACAATCACTTACATATTCCGGATTTAGAAATAATAAGCCAAATATATAATGTAACTATTTACCAATTTCAGATGACTCATCTTTACGAATAAGTCCTTTATTACATGAATCAATTCGAAATTTAAAATTATCTCAAATCAACTGCTTTTTACCACGATTACTCTCAATTATATTTTCCATTGTGCGGAGCGTACTCTTTTTTTCATGAACTTCGACAGAAACTAAAATGTAATAAGTATCGTAAAATCCGTAAAAGTATAAAAGATCAAACCAGAAACGCTTTATCTTTATTGCTAGTTGTCGCACGAATTTCGATCGCAATCTCTTTTCTATTAATGGAGAAAAATACACAATTGTGAATATATATTATCTGTGATCAATTATACGTAGGTATAGTATTTTAATTCTTTCAATCGGGGGTTACCAAAATATAGAAACTTAAATTTGTGGTTGCGGATAAAGGAAATATATATTATTGTAAACGGACTTGGCGGTAAACGGAAAAGTCGATTTTGGTGGAAAACGGTGATGCCCATATTTATATTCGATTTCTTATTTATTTTTTTCTATTACCCCGAGTTTTGCATTGTCTGTTACTACATCGTGGGTGGTACATTCCCTGAAATGTAAATAACACAATAGGTACTCACAACCCACCTCAATGACGCCAACATAGGATAAATATTCGTTTAAATAAAATGGAATGTTTATTGTTAAATATTTTCTCGGCAAAATCGTGTGTGTATTATTTTTGGAGGAGCAGTTGAAATATTATCAACATAACATTGTATATACGGGATGTCCCAAAAAGAACACTTTCTTTAAATTAGCTAAAAAATCACTTTACTTTTCAAACAAATAAAAAGAAGGACATAATATACAGTTTCGGTATAGCATCCAGTTTACGTATGCAAAATAATATCATTCGATTGTCCTCCCCTAGCCCGATGACAGGCCAAAGTGTGGTCAAGAAAATAATTAATAATAACGTCAATAACTACCAAGTCAGTTCTCTCTGGTAAATTTCACGAGGACACCTTAACCTAACCAGGGCTTTTAAGATCAACAGTTGAACCAGTTTTATTGAATTATTTATTAACCGACGAATTGATGACACATTGGGAGCAGCGTCCCGGCCAAAGTAAGATACGAAGTCGTCGCACTGTTTCCGCACCACTTTCGTTAGATTGGTAAAATGTCTTGACAACCAACACACAATTATTGATAATCGGTCCACAGTGACACTTCAATACTTGACAAGAACTGGTTACACAACAATAAATCGAAATAATAGTGAACAGATTATTATATAAACATAAAAACAAAAAAATGACAACCTATTTAAAAAAAAATCGTTCTTTTTGGAACATCCTGTATATAAGAATCTTTGGACTTATGGTTGAACACAATTATATTTACATTCGATTTCTTATTTTTTTTTTCATTACCTCGAGTTTTGCACTATTAATACTACGTCGCAGGTGGTATTCCACCCGATATACAATAAGTACCTATTCACAATTACAACCCGCCTCAATGACGCCGATGGAGGGTAGGTAATCGTTTATATAAAATGGAAAAATCATTTTAAAATATATTTTGATAAAACACATGTATATAAATTTGGGAGTAGCAATATTGTATCAGCTAGAGGCAAACTATTCAAGTGGGACAATGGAAATTGTCTTATAGCCTATAGGACCTTTAGACTTTTACGGCTGTTGGAGTAAATCGTATAAATAATAATGACTATCAAAATATATCTAGGTATATTTTAATATACTCGTAAAATGATTGTAATTATGTCTTAATCAACAATAATGAAAATATAGATGTAATTCAGCCCAGCATGGTTCTTAATAAATAAGATAATCAGGATATGTATTTACATTGGGAGTAAGGTGTTAGACGATTTTTAGCGTCTCCCCCCCCCCCCCAAAAAAAAAAAAAGTAGCAGTAACAACAGTTATAAAATTCAATATTACATAATGCAACAAATTGATCAGATAATCATTCTTATTCATAAATCATAATCAATTCTTAATTTTTAAGTAAGTTATAGTTATGTAAAATATTAATACTTTAAAATGCTCGTAACTCACTTAAAAATTAAAATATCAATAAAAGCCTGATAATATTATTACCTTTAAGTATTGAGTTTGATAATAGGTAAATTGACTCTAATATTAAAGCTAATAGCATAAAATTGAATCTACTGAACGCAAATTTGATGTCTTACGTTAATAAGACAGAGACAACACATACAGGTATGACGTCCTCTTAAAATTGAACAATTAAATATTGACATATAATATTAACGGTATCTACTTTAAAAATTAATTGTTGATTTAGAATTTATTATAAAACTAAATTTTAAGAATAATTATTTGTTTATTAAAATGATTGTTTTGTAAATGTAATTTTAAATGATAATTGCTATTTGGCAGTAATTTGTAGGACAATTTTAATACAAAATTATGATATCAAAACTTTAAATACATATTATAGACACAAAACTATTCTTAAAACTAAAAAAATATTAAAAATCAGGATGTTAATGAAAATAAATTGTTAAAACGTCAATGTTTTCAGAAAAATAATCTAAAAATTGGCTCTGATTTTTTTGAAAATAATTAAATAAAAAATAATTTTTTAACTTTTTTACCAAAATATTAAATTTAATTAAAATATGAATACTTGTTGTCCCCGTGAGTCTTAAAAAAAAAGAAAAAATTATGATATCTCCATTATTTCAAGGTATCACAGTGGGTAAATCCTCATGAGACACCCTGTATAAGTTTTAGTTTAAAATTTGAAGCTCTTTATAATAAGATTTCATTTATAGAGTATTTTTTTTTTTATGTGTGTTTGAGTTTAGTCAAAATTTAGTGTTATTGCTTCATATTTTATTGTAACAAATTATGTTGGAGGTTGATCATCAAGTAAAATAAAAATACAATATAATATTAACAGTATAAACGTTAATGGTATTTTTTATAACTATAGCTTTATAATTATAATTAAAATTATATCCGATATTCACAACACTTCTGAGCCAAACGACCAATGAACTAGAATCATATCACTATCACTTAAAAATTGAAGACCAATGTTACAATCCACAAATACCTATCAATTTAGAATTTTATTGAAGTACTAAAATAACACAGATTAAATTTTTCTTAAAACTAAAACCAAGTTGACAAAAAAGATTAAATTTATTTACATTAATACAGCTGATTTTTTTTCTGTTAAACAATGTATGCCTAGGTAAAATTCTTTAAATCTATAAATTTTAATTTATTTATTGATATGCTATGATTAACAGAGTCTAAGCCTTAATTAGAGTCACTCTAAAGCATTTCAAATATTAAAAAATATTGCTAAAAAATTATTATTTTTGTCCAATTCATTATATAATATAAAATATGTAGCGCATCATTGATGGACATAGTCTCCAAAATGATTGTGTTTATTCGAGAAATTAATTATTCTAGAATTAAGACATTTTTCAAATATTTTTACCAATGATAATGTTAAAGATATTGGTCTATAACTACGGCAGTAATTTTAACAATCACATTTAAAGATCCCTTAAGAAGGATAATTACTGAAGTTTTGAATTGGGAAGGGAATTAACCCATTTCTAAAATTGTAATAAAAATATATTCAAGAGGGGTAGAAAGAATGTGTAGTAATTTTTAATAAGTTATAAGATTTATTTAATCAAATGAATTTCGTAAACTAATTAAAATAATAAAAAGTATATAAGTAAGGTTAGGTTATTTTATTATATTAAAATGTTATAATAAAATTATTTATTTCATAAGTAGTCATATAGTCATATCAATTATTGATCGAGATATTAAATAGTAGAAGTATTCAAGAAACAAATAAGATCTTCAAAATTACATTTAATATTTCTTATATTCATATAAAATATAGCTATTTCACTGTTATTAAAATGGATAGAAAATAAGTTAAATGACTAATGTTAATACTTTAGTTAATGTTACAAACATCGGACAAAATATTATTAAATGTATTATTCATTGATATTATATCAATATTCATTGACAAAGCTTTTAAATGGAATAATATTCAATACCGCGGTCAAATTATTAGAAAATTACTCAATTGTCACACATTTAAACTATTAATAAGTTGTATTAAAAAAAATTTAATTTCAAAAATTTAAGTATTTGACAATAGTTTTGATACAATTTCATATACTATGATTTATTATATACATTATTCACAAGACTATCCTACATGGCTATTACATACCTTTGTGAATGAATGATTATGTTTTTTTACTTACATTTCATAAATATAAATTAAAGTAATTGTGTTTAGTAATGAACAGATGAATTTGTTTGACTCAACTTTAATGCAATGATTTGGGATACATTTATTTATTTTCATCTAGTAATTAGTCCTCAATAAAGGTAATAATAAAAAAATAAAAGATTTTTTCCTTATTAGACAATACTAGTAGGTTAGTCCATAATAACAAGACCAAAGATGTTATTTGTTCAAACTTCAATAATTGAATTATTATAATTTATAATAAATTCAATTTATTCCGCAATTTATAATGTTTTATGACTTATATATTGTACATATTTTTCAGTTGTTTTCTATTTTTCAGATGTTTTTTGGAAAGCTAGAACCCCCCTTCCTGGCCCTGCCCCCCCTTGGTGCTGTGCCTGTATATATCACTCTTTTCAATAGTTAAAATTATATTAGGTGTAGCATTAATATTATATAATAACTAGGGCTCAAAATTTGATGTATTAAAAAAATAATTACTAAATAATATGCATGCAATTATATGCTTATAATAGTACAAGAATATACACTTTTTTTTTTTTTATTCACAATTTTCATAAATACAATTATTTTTATATTTATTAATAAAAAATAGGAAATTGTATGTTAATTAGGGATTTGAAAAAAACTATACAATAATACATAGTAAAAACTCTCAAAACTAATATTTAATAAAAAGCATTTTATTTTTTATTGTCAAATTGTTTTTTACTATTATTAACAAATCATTAGTCATCAAAAATACTCTAATAAATGGTAAAATTGAAAAATATGCTCTTAAACTACAGAATCACTAAATATGCACTATAAACTTTTAATTTTTTTTTAATAGTATCATAAAATTAATTTCAAGCTTACCTAACAATAAATCTAGTAGCCCAAAAAAAAAAAACATACAAATGCAATAATGTTTAACACTTAAAAATCAAACTTTTCCCTTCAGCCAGCACAAGCATTGAACTTTTAAAAGGAGAACTGGTAGCCACGTATTTAGCATTATTGTATATAAATATATATATACCTATATATATTTATGTAACATTGTAATAACTAATAATTTTTAGCAATAAACTATTATTACTTAGGTATCATAGAAAAGTTACAATACTTATTTATAGAAATATAATATGTGTATTATATTTAAATTATAATACTACCTAAGATAGAATAAATAGTCTCATGTATTCCAGACTTAAGTAAAAAAAAAATATATTTATATTATACCAATATACCACTGATTTATTTATGTTATAATACTGATCACCTAAGTGTATTTAAGTTAAATATTTACTTACCCTTAAAATTATATTACTGGAAATTGCCTACTTTTCTTATTGTTTAACTAAAACTTGAAAATATGAGAAAAATACAAAAATACAGAAACAATAACGCTAAAAAAATATTATAGGTACATATACGAACACGGATAAATAATTCATAAACATTAAACATCAAACCGTAGATAAAGAATTTGGCTAGTAAAAAACGCTAAACGAATCAATCGCGTCAGACGTTCTTCGCCCACTGACGACCAGCCGCTAACACGACATTGACTGTTATCAATTATCATGCAATGCACTTTGCCTAATACTACATTTATACTGGGGATTTTTAAGTTATTAAATATAAATATAAAACTACGATTACGCTGCGCATCTGGCGGCTGGCGCGAACTGTTGTCGTGGACGAAGTAGTCGAGTTTCGGTTCTTGGAATGACGGAGATGCACTAAGTGTACATTTAAACGTTATAACTTATAAGCCACCGTGGTTATCTGCCTACCTTCGGGCCCGTTTCGGCATTTCAGACTTTCGGTGTAAAGCATTTTAGTCACATAAATGTTGAGATATTATACTATTATCAGAAATATAGTTTCTATTATTTATCTATGCGTGAATCGTACGCGTGCGTGAAAACGTAGGTCGCAGACCGCAGTTGAAATGTTTTAATAATAAACGTAAATACGTAAAGCCCGTTTATCATACGTACGATTTTTATTTACATTTTAAATTGTAGTATTGTTTAAATTCGTACAACCGTTGCGCTAATAACTTAATAATCGTTTATTCTTTGAAGTGCAATCTGTTTTCGTTCATTTTGACAGCCCTCCCACAAATACATACTTTAACATTTTTTCTTACTTATAAATCAATAAATCATCGTGTATTAAATTACGTGTTTCTGTTTTTTTGCTAGGTACCTACTCGTTTGAGACAAATCTGTCAAAGTCGGCAAGTTAGTCATTTTTTTACAATTAGTTGATATAAAATTACCTAGTTACTTAAACATAAAAACTAACCAAATAATAAGTAAGAATATAAGTCAGTTCTCGAAACTTCCCAAATTTTAATTTAAAAGTTGGCCGATGAAAATAATAATTAAAATAAAAGTTAAAAGTCACCTAGTTTTTTTATACCTAGTAAATACCAATTTAAAAATCCATTTTCAGACTTCAGTTATATTAAATTAAAAATTATAGTTACCTACTTAAAATATATTTTATATCTATTATAACACCATGCATTAAAACTTACAAGAAATATAATTATTAATTTATGTATATTAAAGGGATTGATAAAAAATGTATCTATTTTCACAAAATACTAAATATTAAATATCCAGGCGGTACCTATACGGTAATTTTATGTTTTTACTTTTTACTAACACGGAGATTTTTCGCAGTAAAAAAAAAAGCTAGGCAGGTAGTTATTTTTTATTTTAACACATTAGATTAAATTATTTTACGCATTGAATTAAAATCGTAAGTTAGAAATGTATTATTAGGTTATATTAAAGCCAACTAGGAATTGCCCAGTTTTGATTTGCGGCAGAGGAAAGCGTCTGTTTTATGCACCTGTATAACTCGTATAAATATAAGTGCTTGTTGTACATTGTTATGATGAGCATTGTAAAATAGATAATGGTTTCATTAAATAATTATTATCATTATTCATTATAATCTGGCCGGTGATTCAACTCTCTGACCATCGGTAATTATATAGAATATCGTACTAACGAAATCCGCGTATACCGCCGTAAAATAATTTACCTACGATTGTTCTAGTGTTTGCGTATTACATATTTGGTTTTATTTTCGACTAGAATTTTCAATTTTGTATCGACGTACATAGATGACCGTTAAGTCGATGTGCGGGAGTCTATTAAATTTGCAATATGAGTGTGACTTTCAGTTTTCAATTTAGTCATAGTCGTCAGTTTAACTCATCAGCGTAATCGGAGGTCAGATAATTTTATTCAAATTATTCATCATTTAAATCATTAGACATTAAGTTATATCAGGTATATTATAATTTTATAAATATACCTTCCATAGCAACCAGCCCAAGTTAAGTAGGTAATTGCTATAATCATTAAATATATTAATATAAAATATATATTATGTATAATTATTAATTGTCAAGATATAGTGTATACTATACTGTATAGTGTATACCAAGTTTATACTACTTAATCCGTAATCGATATATTTAATGACCCGGACACCCGGTTATTTTTCCCCGACTCATAGTAAACTTTTGAAGTATCTTCAAAGAATTTTGTTTCATGTTTAATATACATATTCTTGAATTCTTCGATACAACGCGAGACGACAGGCAACTAATAATATATATTTCTATTTTATATTATATCATATTATGCTATTATAATTAACTTTCGAGTTGATACCTACCGGCTACCGAATACCGACTTATATTAATTGTTATCAACCAGAAACAGAGTTGCAAGGTGCGTTCACTTCAAATCATTTTACAAACAGCCCATTACCTACCTTCCAAATTTCCAATCTAAACACATTATCATCTATTTTAACAGCAAAAGATATTAGACCATTGCCAAAGGCACTAAAAAGAAAAGCAAGTAGAACAAATTCTAGAAAACATCATAAGTACAGTTATACTATTTTTTTCTTTATATAAAAACTAAAATTATAATATTTTTGAGAGAGAAGTAAATGTTGATGTAAAAATTAAAATTTATTTTTAACCAATTCACGACGACGTAATTGAGATTGACGACCGTCAACGTTATTTAATACAATATATCATTTTTCTACGGACATTGGACAGCGCTAGATGTGCATTTTTTTAAATAGTAAGTAATTTGTTTTTTTAACAAATATTTCCCTTAGGGTATAATTTATGGTTACCATGTAAATAAGATTTGCTTAATTTCTCTATAATCCAGTACCATATTTAATTATATTTAATTTTTATTATTTGTGAAACGAATTTTATTTTTGATTTGAATGCTTGGATAAATTAGAACATATTATAACGGTGTAGTCGTAGTGTGCATAAAATAACTATATTGTAATAAAATAATATTAATAATATATTTATATTGAATAATAGGTGGCATTTATGAAACGTATTTCAGTGTCAGTTTAAAATGTTTAAATACTTTATTTATATTTCGAATTAATATTTTATTTATACGATTGACATTTTTTGATCGTGCGTGAAGTCAGTCTCTTCCTCCATTACCGAATTGCTTTTATAATCACGTCGATTCGTATCTAGTCAGCAAATTGTTTAAGTATTTTTACGGCTTTATAATGTATTCGTACATCAAGGTAATACTTTAATTTTTGTTAGTGGTTATTCAGTAAAGCTTCTTTCGACTTTCAAACAATATATATTTCGGTTTTCGTTTATTTTTAGCGAAACTGTATTGTTTTTTTTTCAACCCAGGAAACGTTTATCGTCGACAACAATCCAGACAGTACATTATTATACGAGTAGCATTATTATTTACTTTTCAAACATATTTAGTATGATAAATAATAATAGTCATAAATGTATTTTAAACAAACTGTACTTATTTCTAAGAAAATAGTTTATTGTTGACGACGATCGATGACTGTACGAAACATTTTTACTATAACATACTACATACCACAGTAAACAATATTTTTAGTTTTGATAATTTTGTTATTAGACGAAAATAATAATAAATTTGTTGTGTTAATAATGAACTGTGAGTGAGTTTTGAGTGATAAACACCCGAATTATACAGAGTGTATTAAGTTATACAAATATTAATTAATTTAGCACGGGAGCCCAACATCAACACGTACCTATAATAGTTAACCGACGTAATCTCGGGAAAAATTTCCCACGGATTCTTAGGTAATTTTCTTTACATATTACGAGGTACTTAATGTGTTAAGTGATGATTTCGAAAGACCATTTTGATAGTTTGAACTTGTAATAATTGTGACTATTGAAAAAGATTGGAAGCGCCTGTAGTTAATCAAATAGGCAACCAAACTTGTATGTAACTCGAGACACTTCAGGAAACGACAGTATGAAAGTGCTTACTTTTGTTCGATAAGCAATTCAATAAACAATCCAACGACGAAGATACGGGTAGTATTGTCACTGACGACTGACGAGACCGACAGAAAAAATCAAGAATATGAAAACGCTCCGAATATGAGGAGACGAGGGAAACGAGTAATTAAATGGAAATAGGATTATACCGTTTAGTTGTATGTAAGGGAAGTATTTGTGATCAGAACGTATATATATATTATGCAATGACCTGAATGATCACAGAGTGCACAACAATAATTAGACACAACAAAAAAAAAATTCCATCCAATGACGACAAAACTGCTTAACCGATCCAGCTAGAAAACACTACAACTGGATGACTTAGATGGCCATTCGCGCAATGTGCAATATATTGCCGAATTACAAGTAGAATAATATAATTTATTGGTAGTCATGATACAAAATTGACTTTCATATGCAATATAGGCACGTGAAACGAAAAATAATATAATGATTATTGTATCCTAATGATGACGAAAATAACTGAAACGATAGGTGTGAAAAAACGTAAATAAACATAAAGGAGTTGCTACATTATAGCGACCGTTTATTTCTGTTTACAATTGGAGTACTTATAAATCTATAATATATTATCGAAATTTAAATTTAGTAAATTTCACGGCATATCGACATTCATGTAAACTAATTGATTATGAATTAATAATATGTACACCATAATGTCCATGATATATTATAGTTATTACTTTAATTAGTTTTTTTAACACCTACTCCTTACTGTAGTTCTGTTAACACTAAACACCGTACAGTAGTGTACATAGGTTCATATTATACAATTAGATAATGTTGTTAAGCCATCATTAAACTATGTTAAGAAAGTTTATTTTGTCTGAAAAATAACAATAATTATTATAATAAATATTGCTGAATTATAAAATTAGTTTATGTTTATATTATTATATACTCTTAAACATCTGAGAGCACAACAATAATTACCTAGTTGGATAATATTGTGATTTAATTTCAAACAAACTAATCCACAAAGTGATGGATCTCTTTTCAAAAAACTATTATTTTTCCTTGTGTCTTTCTTAACGTGAATATAAAGTAAAGAATTATATATTTATACATTTAAAGAGACTTCTTGAGACTAAGAAAATATTTATGGCTTATTTTCAACCCTTATAATATATGTTGTTAGAAGTAAGCTCACATATGAATTTAGTTTTGCCTCGCAAAAATGGAATATATTTTTGTTTATTAAATGGCTGCCATTGGTTAAAGAATATATTTAATTAGTATAAATATTCTATACTCTAGACAAGTCGAAATGTTGGTGGCCTAAGAGGCATACAACATTGATATTCCTATTATGGTGAGGGTGACCTATTTAATTTTACATACTTATTATAGTGTGTTGTGTAGTTATAAAGAATTTATAACAATTGAACACAAATAATAAAAATCTGTTCTGATTAAGTCACCTTTTTTTCGAATATCGTGACTTTTTGCATGCACAATCCATTGAGGATTTATTAATTTATGCATTAAAAAAAAGATTAACAAAAATGTTGTACATAATCGAAGTACTAAGATAAACATAAAATAATAAATATATTTATTCAATTTATTGTTAACTTTATTTTGCATATTATTGTTACATTACTATGCAACTACGTAAGTACTGCAAAAGAAAGGACAACGTCTACCGGGTCAGCTTTAGTAACTTTTATATTTATATATTACTAGCTGACCCGGCAAACGTTGTTTTGCCATATAAATTATTTCTAGGGAATTTGTAGTGTAGAAAAAAATAACCAACTTATTGTAAGTGTATATAGGTAGATCAATTACCCGGCGTTGCCCGGAAACAAATTCGTGACAAATGAAATAAAGCCATGTATTACCATTTACATTTGCGTTACCATTTGCGGTGAATTTCTATAGAATATGCGAGAAATTGTGTTTTAATAAGTCTTTTAATAAGTTATTATTAGTAATTTACTTATTATTAGTACTGTTTACTATTTAAATGCAGGCATCTTGAATATTCGACAATTCATCGATAGTCGATACACAAACATTAAGCAGCGTTCCGACTTTTACGAAGCTTCTCTTAAAATGTCGGTCGGTGCGTCCTTCGTTCACTATAATGCGGTGAATTTCTATAGAATATGCGAGAAATTGTGTTTTTTTTGTATTAACATAGATTATATTATTTTACATATTTAATCTATGGTATTGATTTAAGTTATAATATAATAATTAAATAATTATAATTATAGTTTTCCATTAGCAACGAATAACGATATGAACTATCACGTCGCGCAACGGTGATATGGAAGGGGAAGTTTGGGCGGCCACGTCTAGCCGCCGTTCGTTGCCGTACCGCGAACCTCACCCGACACCCACCCAGTCTACGTAACTGGTCATTTTTTATGATAATTGATAACTCCTTTGTTTTTAAAGTTAGAGAATCTATCAAAAGCCATAAACCTTCTCCGCAATGAGCTCTTCAATTTAAAAAAAAAATCATAACGATCGGTTCAGTAGTTTCCGAGAACATATCACTCAAAGGTTTTCATTTTCACATTCATATATTAGATTAGAAATATAGCAAAAATAAAATAAAAATACAAAAATGTTGTTTAAAAAACATTGGAGGCCGAAACAAGGTTTTGAATGAAACGTCGGTCTAGAAACACACGATATAATTAAAATTAAAATAATATATAAATAATTATTATTCAATACATACATAATAAAATCGGTTAAATTAAATAGGTGATAGGTGATACAATTTCATGTAGTATTTTATAAAACAGTTTATATCTATTTAGATATAAAATATAAATATATATGAATATTATATACCTATGTGTACTTATATTATGGAATTGTACAATAGTACTGAATAAACAAAAAATTATAATTAAAAAATTTCATTTTGATTTTCTGTTGTAAAATATATTTATATATTTTACAAAATACAATCGTTATGAAATGCCATGATGTATATATTTATATTAGAGTGTATTTGTTATTTATTATTAGGCATTGACTTGGACTGTTGAAATACACAAAAGTAATAAAGACTCTTTGACATCGATTTTAATTATTATAAATAGGTACCTAAAATTCCTAAGTCTTATAACATTTTAATTTTTAAATTATAATTTAATATTAGATAGTGGAATCTAAATGCAATGTTGTAAACTTAAACTTGAGCGAACCTCGTTGCCTAAATCATATTTAAATTATTAAATTTCGATTGTATTTAGTTTTTTTAAGAAAAGGTTACTGTAATTTAACAAAGCATAATAATATTTATTTATTTATTTCTGCTTTCATCTATTTATTTATTTATATGTTTTTATCTCCACTTCGGTTTAGATTCGTTCAAAGGAATTTAAATAGACATTGTCTATACATTTTCAAATACATAATTACTGACTTTAATTATGTTGTCAGTGTTGTTACACTATCCAAAAAGTCCATTGTTTTTTCTTCCTCTTGTTTACTTTCAACACAATTATCATTAGGACATTAGGACCTATAATCTTCGATTCTATAATTTTTCTAATTTATTAATTTTTCCGATTAGTTTCTAAACAGTATCGTTGATAGCGTATCGAGTTGTTTCAAACCTGCAACTATAAGTTTATTTTGTCCGAAAAATAACAATAATTATTGTAATAAATATTGCTGAATTATAAAATTAGTTTATGTTTATATTATTATATACTCTTAAACATCTGATAGCACAACAAGAATTACCTAGTTGGATAATATTGTGAATTAATTTCTAATAAACTAATCCTCAAAGTTTCTTTTCAAAGTTCCTTACTGCTATTTTTATGAGTATTTTTAATAATGCTTGATAAAAAATGTGTTTGTTTTTATACTTATAATCATGTTGTAATATAATATATAAGATATAATATACCTACTAGGTATTACCTAGTATAGACATAGATACAAAGTTGTAATATTATTATTTTATGAAATATATTTTTAGAATTTTATTTTGTATTGATTTGTTAACTTATTTTTTTTTTTAAATAAGGTAATAACTAATAATATTATTGATCTTTACTTATGGAACTTTTTCGTTTACACCAAAATATTTTCTTCAAATGTATACTATACAGGTTTATTTGAATGAACTTTATATGACAGTTATATTTGTATTTATGAATTTACACTCAGCATATCACGTTTAGCTCCGTCAGTTTAAAAATTAGAGTGAATCGACCTATTATGAAACTTGATGGTAAGAAAATTATCTGTGTTTGTATGTTGGTTTTTTTTATTTTTTACGATAGTTCAATTTTTTAGCAAGTTATGCGTATATGACATAGCGTAAATTAAAAATGCTCATAACGCACTTAACAATTTAATAATCGTAAAAAACCAAACATATGAGTACAAACACAGATAATGTTCTTACCATCAAGTTTCATATTAGGTTTAATCATTCTAATTTTTAAACTAACGGAGCTAAACGTGATCTGCTGAGCATACATTTGCTATGTTACGTACTTGTAAGACGGAGCAACACATGCGGGTATGACGCCCTCTTAAATCATGTTACTGACACAGAACACTCTGTACCCCCCATAAATACGCACTACTATCGCTATAGAACGAGCCATGTCCCGATATTTGAAGCACAAATTATTATAAACGACGAGTCTCTAGGGTCTCTTGTCGAGACATGCATCTGTCTCATCTGTTGTCATAAGTAATAACCACGGCTTAAGATATATCTTAAATCGTGGTAATCACTCATATAAATATGCGAAATCTATACTCACGCATGCGCAACTAACGCACCTGAACGAGAGACTCGTCACAATATTATGTGCTTCAAATCGTTTACAAAGGCGAGTTGGGCTATGGCTCCATCCATAGTATAATATTATTTAAGGTTTGACGACTAGACATGGTGATACCGTTGAGGCGTTGATTAAATTTATTTAGGTTTATTGCAATGCCGATGATCATAAAAATAAAAACACTGGTGTTGCTGCCGTTTCTGGTGCATTGCGGTCGTGAACCACCTGCACTAAGTATTTCAAGTATTTCATATTTGATAATGACAGTGAACTCTACACGGAGCGTGAACAGTCGCCAGACGCTCATTGACGACTATCCATTACCGACAGATCGCGGTGTTCGAAATCAGCACCTGCTCTACCCTGTCATCACTGGGACCGATGTACTATGTATATATAAAACCGAAACGATGGCTATCTATCGTGAGGACGCCCGTGGTAGTCGACGTCAGCCCAGCCGTACGGCAGACCTGTTTCAACAACAGTGTACCAATCGGTCAAAAAACCGATCGGACAAACGAGTTGAAATTGCGATTGGATAAAAATTTGGTTTAAAATTAAAATTTACATCATTGCTCCATTGTGCGTCGGCTAATAACCGGTGACACAGGAGTAGTTCAGACGTCTTCGACTAATCACAATCTATATGACCGGCCTTACTAAAATTTTTGTTTTTATTTTCGTGTCATTTTTTATCCAGTCACCGCGGTGGGTACTAGTGGTACCACCGAGTAGTAATAAATTTATAATCGACGGTGTAGTATGGTTTGAAACTCACTATATTATTTTAAATCGTTATGTATACAATACACCTATATACAATTATACGATTTTATTTGTATTCAATAATTGATCGTTTTCAGTTAATTATTATTTTATAATTTATAAAATGTTTTATTATTTTCATCGTGTACTCGCTAACACCCATGTGCGTGTTTTTACGAAATAACTATACGCGATCTGCGCGCAATGTATATGAATTTTATTATTCTTAATTATTTGTACTTATTTTGCACTAGAATACTAAGCTCAAAACTTGCTTATGTTAATTTTGTTTTAAGACAATAAATGAACATATAAATCATATCGTAGTATACTATCAAGTGTAGTGTTTCGAAGCGAAAAACTTCTGCGGAAGGAGGGAGAAAAATATCTAAGGATATTGATATTGATGTAAATGGGCTGTAAGTACTTAACAAATTTGACATCAAAAACTTACGAATACGAATAAATTTTAACGAATGCTAGCAGATAGTCGACACACCGGCTCAAAAAATCAAAATTAAAAAACTATGTTGTTTGAAATTCGTGATAGTAGGTAGTTTTAAAATATCAATAAATCTCCGTCGGCGGAAATGAATGTTGAATAGCGATGGAAAATTATGTTAAAACGAATATCGGTTAATAACAATACTGATTACTAAAAGCTATTTTATTAACGTGGTAATGATAATAATTAAAATTTATTATAGAGACGATAATAACGAAGTATTATACATGAATAATTGCAAAGCCACAAAAATATAACATATCTACTTATCAATTAAAATTAAATAATGAATAACTTAGGTAGATTTTGATTTACATAAATCTATCTTCAATAATACATTTGTTGATGATTACCCACATTTTTGGGAATATTGAATTGTGGAGGAGATATAGACGTGCTGCCTATTTGTGTTATAATTAAAAATTGTTACCATTGTCATATTAAATATTAATTAAAGTAATAATAAATTTATTATTTCCTTGATTTGCTAACTCTACTTGTCATGATTTGTTTATTTTTGTAAATACCAACGTACATATTTTAGTTATTCTAAGAATGGCATAATATTGAAAATAGGTACTATTACAGTATACTTATATTTAAAATATTATTACTATTCACTTGATGGAAATATCTATCAAATTTATGTGTACAATAGTCAATAAGCGTACCTATTTACATCATATTATCCTAGTGTACTCTTTTGCAGTATTGTTATTTATTTAAGTTTAAATACCTACACGAGTACACAACATACTCTTTTTGTATAGACGTGTTTTGAAATCTATTTTTTTTTTACTTATCTAGTATGCCTATTAAATTTTTTGTGCCTGGGTCGGCTGGCCCGGCTGGGTGTAACTCTGGATCACCCAAATAAAATAAAATATATAAACAGTTTATAGAGTTACAGCAGGGAATAAAAATGCAGAAGATTTGGGCTTTTAGTAAGAACAAATCAAAATTAACTTGTATAACTCTTAATTAAATACATTAAAAAATTTGAATCTTACAATATAATTAAATAATGAATTATCAGAAAAAATACGAAATAGATACCTTATGTCCATAACTAAATAACTAATACTAAGATTTATAACAATATTTACCGTTAGATTTTAGATTAGATTAGTGATTACGCTTTGGGATGAGCCTTATATGAATAATATATTCTATGCTAAAGAGGACGCATATGTTGTCTCTGACTTACTAACGTACATCGCAACAAATGTTCGTTCATTAGAACACATTTTGTGATGTCAGCTTTAATATTAGAGTAAATTTACCTATTATCAAATTTAAAAGTAAGAATATTTTCTAGAAAATGACATATGCTTTTATTGATATTATTATTTTACAGTGGGTTATAGCTATGATTGTATGTTCATTTGTTGTTTTAAAACAAAATTGACATAAACAAGTTTTGAGATTAGTAAACAGTGACATATTTTCATATTTTATAAAAGTAACGCAACTTAGGACACTTTTTTTAACAGGACAGGACCCATCTTTCTATAGGCTAGTCCAAAAGTATTTTGAAATAATTAAAATAAAGTGAAGATATTGGTTAAATTTTTTTATAAGTTTAATCAACTTCAATTAAATATATATATTTTATAAATAAGTTTCTACGCGTCTTGTCACTATTGTAGGTAACAAAATATATTCCTTATCAACCTAGACATTAGAAAAAAAATACTTTTTTAAAATTTTAGTACCTATTTGATTTTACTGATTGAAATGTATATTTAAATATGTATAACATGAGTAAATTATTATTATATCATATAAATTTTTTTTTTTTGAAGATGATGTTTCAAATGTAAATTTTTTGTAAGCTTACTGTTTGATTTCATTTGTTTATAAATGAACTAGTTTTCCAATCAAATAAGTACCAACATTTAAAAAAAATATTTACACAGTATTAAACACACATCAATTATAAATTATAACTCAAAATCTTAAAGGTAGTACAATTATAAAAATTAGTGTATAATGTATTACCTATATTATAATAGTATAATAATCAATAATAATAGTAATCATAAATAAAAATTTTCAATAATTTATAAACAAATTAAATTATCTATGCCCAGTTGCATAAAACCAGTCACGAATGACTTATGCAACCGGGCACTAATATAACAAATTATTTGTTAATTAAATAAGAGACAATAATCAAATTTAAACTTAGAAACGGGTTTACTTCAAGACGATTTATATTTACTAACAAACTATGTTTATATTAAACGTTTATTTGAAAAAAATTACATTTGTAAATCACTGATAAAAAATAAGATTACATAACATACAGATATAAGCTGAAAAGCAAATAATGCTTATGGAAGACTTTTTCCGATTGTTCTAATTTACCCATACTACAATAGCATCAATAAATTAATCCACTAATTTAATTTACAACTTATTATCGTTTATAAATTAATTTATGAACCAATTTTTTATTAAAATATATAATATCTTAAAAATAATGAAGTAGTATTTTAGTAATAAGAGTTTAAACGAAATATTTTTTTTTCTTTTTTTTTCAATTTATAGCGTCGTTTAGCATATTTGATCCATTCCTTGGTTAATAAATTAACTTGCTGTCTGGTAACATTTTTGTATTTGCTTCTTGTTATATCTAAGAGTTTATTTTAATATAACAATAAATATACTTATATATAAAGAGTATTATTTTTAATATGTGATTAGATTAAGACTTCTTATCACAAAGTACAATGGTACTTACTAAAAATAATTTTGACAACTTTTAAATTTCTAATTTTAAAAGATTATTGAAATTCATGACAAGAATAGATGCTTGCAAATTTATTCGTAAACAATCCACGTAAATGTGTTCCCATAAAGAATTTTATATCTGACAAACAATTACAGTAAATTAGACATTCAGGTGTAATATGTTTAATTTGTGAATAACAAACATTTTTTAATAAAATAAATGCCCATACGCTATATAATAATAAAATATTGAAAATCATATTAACTTAGTTAGATTATTTTTTTTGTTAGTTTTAATTAAAAATAACATATTTTTTTCAAACATTGATTAGGAAACAATTTTATTTTAAATAAACAATTATAATAAATAAGCATGGCTATATTATTAAGAAAAACCAATTAAATTATATTTTTAGTTTATTGGATTTATTTATGAGACAAAAATAGGAAAAGGAAAATTTAAGTATAAAAAAAATTAGAAAATTTTTAGGTGAAAAAAAATAATAAAGTATCTTAAACAGTTATGACCAGGGCTCGGGACTTAAAGCATTTGCTTATTTTTATAGATTGGCTTAAAATGTAGCAGAGTGCTATGGAAGTACGTGTCATGTTAAAACACGTTCAATTATATATGAAATTTTAAAGTGCTTTTTTTGCTTTTTTCAATGATTTTTTAAAATTATGATAATTTCCAGTTTTTTGATTATTTTTGCTTTTTTGACCAGTTTTTCAACTTTTTATAGTTTTTTCAGAAAATCGCTCAAAAAATCTATAAACAATAAGATAAAATGTCTCTAAAGTGAAGTTTAATTTTTAGATTCTGAACGGAGTGATGAATGTATTGATTTTACAATGATGTGTGTTTTTTTTTTTTTTTTGTATCTGTCATCACTTTTTGGAGTAGTAATAATGCTTCGATTTTTGACTTCAGCCCCTCTTTGAAAAGGAAAATTCATCTCGTTGGTACTTTTTTGGGGGGTCAAAAGTAAAAAAATTCCAATAGTTTTCAAAAGCGTCGAGAAAAACCCTGAAATAATTACGGAAAAACGGGAATTTTTACGCATAACCACTTTTTGACAAAATCGATTTTTTGATTTTGCTGTAACTCAAAAATGAATCATTGTAAATACTTGAAATTTTCACCAAATGTTTATATTAGCGTTATCTATTTACTATTAAATTTTCAAAATATTTAGAATTTTTTTAAGCTACTTATAGACAATTGAAATTTTTGACTTTTTTAAGTTTTTTTTCTTAAAATACCTATAAAAAAAATTTGGCTATCCAAAAAATCTTTAAAATTTAATACAAGGTTTATTGTAAGTTGAACTCATCGTAGTAAAAAAAAATAAAAAATAATTAGTCACAATTTTTGTTTATAAGCATTTAAAGTTCAAATATTTACGAAATATATCAAAATCTCGAAAATTTGCAAGGAATTTTGAAGTTGAAAATTCATAAAATTTTTGTGATTTATACTTAAGGTTCAAAACCAATACAAGGTTATCCATAAGTTTTCCTTTAAGTAATTGTAAAAAAAAAATTCTAGCGTCAATAAAGAAAAAAATTTATGAGCTTAAAAAATTTAATTTTTTACGAAATTGCGTAAAATAACGATTTTTTAGTTAGAAACTTTTCCTAATCATTTTGTTTCAATATTTTTTGAAATATTTTTTTCTATTATTTTTAGCACAGTTACAAATTATGTCTAGTACCTACCTACTTTGTCATGTAAAAAAAGGTTTTTATTTTTTGATTAAATATTTTTGCTCAAATTCAATTTTTTTAAATGCTTATTTGAGTGGTTATAATGATGTTTTCAAGCACTTTTTTAAGCGCTTATTTTAATGATTTTAAATTCTATAAGTCCCTAGCCCTAATGAATAATCTATTCATTGATCTAATAGGTAGAGTTGAAACACTTGAAACTCAAGCAATAGAAATGATCTGGCGATGAAAATGATGGTAAAAATATATACCTATATATAATATAAAATAAAAATGTTGAAATTAGTAAACAGAAATTCAAAATTCTGCATCATAATAGAAAGATTTGTCTATACTGTCTAGTGTCTAATGTCTATAGTCTATACTCTATAGTAATATACGACATACGTCTACCATAGTTATGGTTCGTGTTCACTGAAACGGATTAACCATTATCATCAGTTAGTAACTAATTTCTTACCTTTTATTATAATTTTTAAACATAAATAATTTATAATTAATTAATATTAAATTATTAAAAACTGAATATATAATATTATATTACTTTATGTTATGGTTAAAATATACTTATTATATTATGTATGTATAAAAAGATCTACATATACAATTATTTACCTAAAATAAATTTTTTCTCTTTGTTAATACAATTTAATTAAATTAAAATTTTGTTAATTCAATTAATACAATTATTTATATTATATACATTTATATTAATTAAAATATTAAATATCATATAATATTCATAATTAAATTATATAAAGTCAATCAATACATAATATAGTAATTGGAAATAGTTGACTAAAAAAATTATAAAAATGGTGTAAATAATGGTATAATCGCTTTAAATCATAAAAAAATACCAAAATGAATTTGCAATTATATGACGGTAATTTGAAGCGAAACATACGATTTACAATAACCGTTTAAATATTTACAAAACTAATCAATTTTGTAATGTGATATGATAAGTGTTCCCTCCCTTTAACAGCCTGTTTATTTCTTACATACACACACCGCATCTATAATAAATAATAATGATAATTTATTAAATACGAATTTTTTTTACAATTCTATAATTGCTTATGATACAGAACAATTTTAAGACAAATAGTACGTTTTGGACGATACTTTAACATCGATTATAATTTATTATTACTGGGTAGTACTCTTGGGCCTTGGCGTCTAGAAATAGCTAGGAAATTGGAAAAATAAATGCCCTAAAAATAGGACAACATTTTTGGCAAGGACGGATATGGCTGCGATTAATCGAAGACGTCTAAACTGCTCCTGTGTCGCTGGAGTATTAAGTCCAGCGCACAATGGAGCAATGATGTTAATGTGAATCACACGATGCACGTATTTTCAAATCCAATCATTAGTCAATTTACACTGTCGCGAAACAGGTCTACCGTACGGCTGGTCTGATCGTCCTCGCATAGAAATGATGTCGGTTCGGTTGTATATATACGAGTACATAGCAAATCGGTTCGAGTGATGAAGACCTTTTTAAGTACAGGCCTATTTTCAGCTCTATAGCCGCGCTCTGGCGGTGGTGTATGGTCGCCAATAGCCAGCACGTCATGGACCACACTCCACACAGAGTGCACTCCGCATACACTGCATATGACTGAATGTGGTTTGTTTCTATACACATTTTTGAATGAACATGTGTTTTGTTAACTTGAATTTATAAAACTATATTTTATGTATTTGTTTTTATACCTCAACCTTAGCATGTGTGTACCGAAGAAATATTATATTGCATTCGTTCGATTATTTTTCAGTCTTACCGAACGAGATTGTATTTTACGTGTGTTTATACAGTGAGTGTACACATCCTACACATTCGAATTTTTTTTCTGTCTTGTGGATAATACATTATGTGAACACGATATTGATATTCAATGAGTGTTTGTATGCGCGATATTTTGATTTTGCATGTTAATGTAATATATAAAGAAGATATTAGGAGCTCACTTTTATAAAGTCATTTACAAATTGAATGAATTTTTTTTTACGTATTGAATCATTGTAATTAATTTTCATTAAAATGTTATCCAATCAATTTATTCTATCAATTTCTTATCAAACCCAAGAATCATTATTAAGTCAACAATATATAGAGTTATTAAAACATCCTAATGTATACTTTTATTTATTTATGCGTGTGTACTGTGTATATATGGTAAACGATGCTTTATGCAACGCCTAGTGCATATACAACACTATTATAACAGCTATTTATTGCCAACTGGTGGCTATAGTGACTGACATAATATGTATATATTTTACACAATACAATTAATAGTAAAACTTATGAAAAATACACACTATTCACAATAACACTTACTATTTAGTTCGACACAACACGAGACGCGTACGACTGTTTTTTGTTGCAACGTAGCCACATATTTTAGGTAGGTACTATTATACTAATATAAAACTTAATGATAATCGAAAATTAATCCCTGTTTTTTTTTAATATATATAACTAATATAAGGTTTATTAAACATTGCAAAATTAAATAATTAGTTATTTAATTAATTTAACTACAAGTTATACGTGTGTATAATATATATACATGTAATACATTACACATATAATATTTTAAAATTATAAACATAGACTTAATAGTGCACAATCCACATCATACCACATATATAACTGTTGCATAATTATTGTTGGTACTTATTAATAATTAGTTATAAATTAGAGCACGGATGTTGTTTCATTTACAACTTTTTTTTTACTTTTTCAATATATTGCTAAGTACGTTTTAAATGTGTGTCATGTAAGTAACGAACTAAAATCTAAAAGTTTTAAGTACAATTTTTTGCAATTTTATTCAATTTACTCATTTATATACATCTATTTTAGTTGTATAGTCGACACTCAACCGTCGTAACATCTATGTTATCTTATAAAATAAACATAATTTCAAGTTAGTAGGTATTTAATACAGCACAAAAATAATTTGTGAAATATGACTATTTAACAATATTATGCATTATCGTATTGTTATAATTCTTCAGCTACTTCGAATAGAATACTGAATTATTCATATTTATATTTTTGGTAGAATTTTAGATAACAACAGTAAATTTAAAACATTTATAACAAAACGCTGTTATTTTTTAATGCAATTTTAAATATTTTAACTTTTAAGTGTAATTTTTGGTATTTTTTTGTGTAATACTGCAATATTTTAGTATTACAACATCCGTGCTCTACTAATTAATAATTTTCAATAACCAATATTGAAAATTAATCAAATAAAAATTTATAAAATCCAAAAAAAACCGCACACTTTTAAATTTGCTACTGCCCATTTAATATTAGCTAGGTACTGCACACAATTTTATGCCCTGGACTTACGATGTTATCAGTGCATCGGGACATTAAGTTGAACCCCGATGACGTACTTGATATTTTGGCGAAAAAACAAAAAGGAAAATTGACTTGATATTATAATTTATGAAAAATATAGTTAATTTAATTTAATTGTTTACTTTATTGTCTTTAAAAACCGTTGTTATACTATTTACCTCATTTAATTTTTAATAATAAATTAATATAATATTGTGATTTATCAAATTTAATGGTCAAGGGTGGTGTGGAAGGCCACAGCCCCACTAGAACGATAGTATAAACTTATATCCCAATCCCACCCCAGAACCAATTCCAAATTACGCCACTGTAGATATTATTTATTAAAATATAAAAATACAACGAAAGTTCTTGATATGCCAATCCACCTCTAATAGAAGAGGGTTAGTGCACTAGTACTAAATATAAATACTAATGCTTATTGTCTACACAATATATATATAACATATATGTTATTGAAGTATGATATAGAACTGACATTAAAACAAGTGGCATAGACGCATGCCTAATAGATCTATATAATAATGTAAATAAATAAAATAAATTACGTGTTCAATTTTTATTAAATTTAAGCAATTAATTACTCCTCAATAAGTTTTATTTTTCTGTCAGTACATTATATAATAGATAGACTTTTTATGATAATATCTAAGATTATTCTCTTTGTTATACTAAGTATGAAAATTAAAAATAAATTATGATATTTCATGATGAGTAATTTCAAATTATATTTTACGCTTTTATGAAGCTCTAACTTTCTAAGCATTTCATATTGTAAGTAATTAGTATTATATAATGCATTATGTTTATTAATTTATTCTATCATACATTATACATATTACTATATTAGTATATTACATATATGTCTACCTTCTAATCAGGTGTGTATTGGTAAATAATGTCTTGAGTATATGCCATATTTTTTAAAATGTATTTTAAAAAAAATTTTCTTACTACACTCGACACTTAGTCAATATGTACCTATATTTTATACCAAAAATTGTATATATGTATAAATAAAACTTACTTATCACTTTTCTTATTAATTTTCAGTATTAATTAATAATTTTTAAAAATATAAAACTCATAAATATGTTGAAAATGTTATTGTTAAAATATTCCATTATACATTTCTATATTATACCTACATTATATTTTTTTGAATTTTAATTGATCTTGTATATCGTCCGCATCATCGATCTATGACGCACTAGCCATGATTTTCATAGACTTTTAAGTAAATATTGTCATATTCTATGTATACATATTATTCAGCACTATAGTCTATTTAATATTTATAGTTTGTTTATGATAACATTGTATGTTTCTCGAGCGTTTGCCGTTCGGTCACGCGTAACCTCACTGGTTATATAGAATGTAAATAGTACTATCAATAACAGCCGTAACAATTATATTATACTCGATTATACTCGTGGTGATCAGATATAAAAATTTTAAAAACAATACATTTTTTTTTTTTTTTGGTAAAAATACCACGTGTAAAATTTGAATAAATAAATACAAAACTTTGTTAATATGTAGGAAACATATTAACAGATAACAAATTAAATTAACTATGCTACCAACCGATTAGATTGCATTATCTCAAACCATAAAATATATTATATAAATTAATAACAAATTATAAAATCATAAACATGTATTAGCCCATAATATTTTCAAAAAAAAAGTACAATTTTATATACTTAACATTATTTTTAAGTACACTAGGACATGCATAAAAAAAGAGTACTGACCTACGAAAAATAAAACGTTTGGTAACCATAATTATTCCACAGTCTTAGATTATCCGAGTATACCATATACGACCTAATAAGTGATATCCAGTCGTAAAATATTATTTATAATTTTATACAATAGAATTTAAAAAATCAATTTTAAATTTTCAAAAACATTTAATAAAATAATATACCCTTTTCCATTAGTAACCATTCACCGTATACACACCGTATACAATGAATATTTTTTTCTTATATATGTATAATATATAATATTTCTTTATAAATATTGTTTTAAGTATACGCCGTATATTTCCATATACGCTCCAGTATAATACCTCTGCTCCTAATGTAAGTATCTCTTGTTTAAAAAATGTATATCAATTAACGAAATTGCAATTAAACATTATACGTAGGTACTATACATACAGGTAGGTAATATATTGGTCAGTTCCATCACATTTAACCATTTTTAATTATTTTTGATTATATTAAAACATTTGTAATAATATTCCTTTGGTCTGCTACGGATGTTCAAGTAATAGCCTCGTTTCATCATTCGTCTCATGTATTGCTACCAGATCATCGGTTAAGTAAAATATATTATTACAACTATGTATTTTCTATGGATTAGGTACCCGGTATAACTTATAGTGCTATGTCTAATATTATAATTGACATACAAAAGCCTCTCGTCTCTGATGTCTAAATACTCTAAATGTCTGATACACCGTTCCAGAAATTGACAAAGTATAGTTATATTAGGTACTACTTAATAGTAATAATAATTCCTAACATAGCTATAGCTAATAATATATTTTACCTACTGAGTATTATATATAAACCATGTTTGCTGATTTGGAAGATTAAAATAACTATAATATTGTGAAATATTTTTAAGTTTGTAAATTTGTAACTCACTTTCTAGAAACTATAATAATCTTCTACGTGAATAAACTGAGCATACGATTTTAATGAATTTTAATGTGAAAATGCCTTTGCAATGTTATTAGATTTGCGTGAATTCTATCTCAACTTGTCTGTTATTAGAGCAGACGGCAGGGTAATCTTCTATGGAACAAATATATTAAATACGTACATAGGTACATTATATTAAACAGTCTTAAGAAATATTACATCAACGTCGTTTTGTACTCGTTTTATGTTCTCACTGTAGGCATTAACTATTGCATTGATACAAAGTTTTATATTTTATACAAATGAATCCTTTTAGTTTCTCCTTAGTCCTTCTACTTATATAATTTAATAATATGTATATAAATTAAAAAATTTAATAAAAATAATAAAAAAAAACTTTACCATATTATTATAATAACTATAGGTAGTGTACCATAATAAATATAGGTACGTCACGCGCGACTGCCCGAGTGATGTGTGACGAATAATTCTTGTCTCTTGAGAACAATTATGGGAAAAATTCGAATTGCATATTTATGAAATGTTTACTTAATTAACTAAAAAAAAAATATATAATATTTTATATATTGTATACACTATACCTACATACATGGCACGAGATTATATTATAGTTTTTGAGAGTTTTTATAACGATGCGTGTTTTTTTTTTTGTGTACCATCATTTTTGGGAGCAGTAATAATACTTCAATATTTTATTTCAAAGGTGGTTTTTACTAGAGAATTGGATTTAATTGACAGGCACTTATGGAAAGTAAAAATTCCAAGTAATTTTCTAATTGATCGGTGGAAATACAAATAAAAAAAGGGGAAAACGCAAATATTTATGCAAACTCAGTTTTTGATATTATCGATTTTGTTTTATTGTTGTGATTCAAAAATGAATAACTTAATGTAGTAACTTGAAGTTTTCCCCGAATATTTGAATTAAAATTTATTAGTCTTTTTATAATTTTAGTAAAAATATGTTGGCTTTTGCAATTTATTTTTAGTTAAGTATTTAATTTTATATTATTTTCGATTTATTATGTTATTATTATTGTTTTTAGGGGGAATTGCATGAAAATTTTAGATCAAGTTCTTCATAAATGGTTCTAAGAACATCAATGAAATATCGAAAATACAAATAAGTATATTAACATTTTTTTATCGTTTAAAAATAAATTGTTTATATAATTCATCAAAATCGCGAGAATTAAACAATATTTTCTAGATAAAAATTCAAGGTACATGTTACCCTGGCACCTATATTCTCAAAATTATACATTTCAATATTCTAATTCTAGTATTATGTAGTTTATTTTTTATTTATGTATCTAAAAATTCATTTAATTTTAATACTAAAGCTTTTGATATTAAAAAAAAAATTTATCCTAAAGTCACATCATAACTATATTTTTTTATGAAGGATTAATGATTTTGATGACATTTTGACAACATTGAATAGATGTTCAAATAATTTTTATTATTTTGTTATAATTAAAAAAATATATTTATCATAGAAACTCAATGAAACATTCCACTATTACTTAAATTAAACAATTATAAAAAATTAAATTTTCAAAATTTTAAGACTAATTATGACTTATATGTACCGTTTAAAAATTTGCAAATGTAGTACAAGATATAACATTAATAATAAGTTATATCGTTATTTAATTCAAAATATTTAAAAAACTTACATATATTTTTTTATAAGGATTTTTAATTTAAATTTGTAAAATTAGAAAATTTAGAAAATTTTTGTAAAAACTTAATTTTTTTTTTTAATTCAAAAAATATAATTGTAGTAGATATAACTTTTTTTATAGACGTTATTAGAGTCCAAATTGTGAAGAAATTAAATATTTAAAAGAAGAACAATTTTTAGTAATTTTGTTTTTGGTAGGGAATTCAAAAAAATTCATGTGACTAAAAACATGTTTATATTTTAATATTTTACTTTACTTTACAATAACGTTTTCTGAACACTATTAACTGATTGTTTATTATATATAAATATCATGAGTCTATGAATCAAAAATTCATAATGTTCTTCGTTATAAATTAGACTAAATAGTATATAAAATT
This sequence comes from Rhopalosiphum padi, assembly GCF_020882245.1. Classification (NCBI taxonomy): domain Eukaryota; kingdom Metazoa; phylum Arthropoda; class Insecta; order Hemiptera; family Aphididae; genus Rhopalosiphum; species Rhopalosiphum padi. The sequence goes on from NC_083599.1 coordinate 46,485,933, forward strand.
GGCCTGAAAAATTATAGTAATAATAAAATGACATAATTTTTAAGCGCATATTAAATACTCGTATATTAGACATATACTTTACTTTGATTTAAATATCATTATTTCTTAATATTACATCAAATCAATTTCATCAATAACCATGTGTTATTAATTTGAATAAAATAACATACCTACATTTTTTATAAATTTTAAATATTTTTAAGTGAAATAATTACAAAACAATATGTTACGCTGAACATATTATATAAATAATAAATATAAAAAAAAAACAGGAAAAACTTTCTGCCGTATAAAATATATTTTGAGTACTATACCTACCTTGTCAATTATTATGATTTAATAAATAATTATAAGTATATAAAGTCTATAATCAATGTACGAGTATAAATAAATTTTACCAAACGTTGTACTTCAAAGCTTAAAGAATAAATTGTGCAAAAGCATAGTTTCAACATTTTTAAATTTCGCAAAGTACAATTTATAAGGAACCATATTGTACTACATTTTCACATTTTCAAAATTATTGACTGTCAGAAAAATATCAATTAAAAAATTATTTTAAAGCTAATATACATGTATGGTTCCATACTTGTAATAGGAATCTAAAATTAAAAATGATTTATATAATTAGGTGTCAAGTGTATCTCAGTCTTCATTGATAATTCACTGTTATAAATATGTAAATTTTAAATCAATGATAAAACAATGGTTGATAAAAATAAATCACATAATAATAAATTATAATTAAATTATCTCTCTAACGTTTCTCATTTTACTTTTCAGTAGAAATATAATATAATTGTTTGTATTGCAAATATATTAAATAAATAATTGTATAACGTTCCATTTCTTTAATTTGTACATATTTTTTATGTAAACATAAAAAACTGGAGACAGATTCAACGAATACTTAAAAGCCGACGTAAAACCAATATCGTTGCGATTGGTATTTGTCCTTTATGTGTTTACTTCGAACATATAACCAAAATTAAAAAAGCAAGTGATGATTCAATATCATACAAATAATCATTGTAAATGTGTTCATATGAATTTGACTTTAAGATTTGTTTTAGATTCTGAGCGGAGTGATGAATGTATTGATTTTACAATTACGTGTGTGTGTTTAATTTGTGTCTATATACACGAATACACGATAAATAGTTGATAAAGTGAAAATACTTAGATTTTAAACTTTGAGCTAGGATGATTTTGAAAATAAAATATATATTTTTGTGCTTAAAGAGAGATCAAAATTAAAAATTCCCAGTACTTTTTTTTATGATCGGGAAAAACAAAAGAATTAGATAGAACAATTTGTATTACATTTTGAGTTGTACATGAGTATATAAGTTTATATAATATGGTATAAATGTATATCATTTTAATAATTGAATACTTACTAATAATTTAATAAATGCAATATTTTTTGAAAAAAATTATGTCAACCTTGAATCTATCATAATGCTAAAAATATAATAAATAACTTTATAATGGCTATATCAAAAAAACATATCGTGAAGTACACTTTGTGATGTAGGTTGACAGATGACAGACCATCTTTGCTCAGAATTGTTTTTCGTATACAATGGTACACAATTGAATTCAAATTTAACATATTAATTACAGTTACCCGCTCGACACCTACTAACTGTACAGCGGAGCGGTATTCACTTGCCCACCTTTTTTTCAATAATCAACAAAAGTACACCATTGAACCCAACATGTACCAACTATATCCACTTTTCTATCATAAATTATATTGAAGATTTCACCTCTCTAAAAGTAGATATAGACACAGCCAAAAACATATCACATCATTGTAAAATCAATATAATCATTTCTCCACTCAGAAAATAACACTTACATATTTTATTCTACTAAATACGAGTAGCAACAGTTAATAACATTCTTTTTTTTTAAATATTCAATCAGGTAATTTTAACTCGACAAAATGTCACCGCGTTTCATAAAGCGCAAAAAATTTGTCTTTTTCAGCAAAATAAATACAATTTTTTAAAGTATTTAATGCATATAAATATAATCCTGGATACATATATATAATATTTTATAAATGCATTATAATGGTTGTCATAAGGACATTAAGAGAAACATTTTAATTTTTAACATAAGACATACAACGCAGCACCTACTCCAATAATAAATTAAATCTTGTAGTTTAAAAATAACAAATCGTTCTATTTTTAATTTTTTAATACTTTGTTTAATTATTTGATTAGTATCTACCGTTTATAGTCAATATACTCTGTATGTGGATAGTATATTATATATACAAGAGACCTTATTTAAATTTGCATTTTTTTTATAATTTTTGTTTGTTTTGTATTAAATTCGATGTAGAAAATTAAAACGTAAACATTTTTTAATTATTTCGTTGTGAGTACAGTTAATAAGGTTGTTTTTTTTTCTTGGGGCTCCAGTGGCGGGTTTAAGGGGGTGGCTATGGGGGCAATAGCCCCCCCCTCCTTAGGAATAAGTTATCTTTTTTTCTAAGGTGATTATTATGATTTATCAATAATTATTATAAAATATTGTCATAGAAGAATAATATGGTTATTTATTAGTTGAATGCTCTGAATGGCTCTGACATACAGCGCGGTCTCTGTAAAATTATATGACTACCCGCCTAGATCCGCGTACAGTTAAGTAAATCCTTGAACCTCAATAATTAACCCCCCCCCCCCCTTGGCGAGTGATAAATCCCGCCCCTGCAGGAGCTAAATACTTTACACCGCACTTATTAAATATACAATACTGCAAATCGACACACATCCCCTTTCACCACATATTATACCACCACTGACCGTCGATATAATATATTATAATATGCCCATGACGTATGATATTGTAGTACTTTATTTTAATATATTCTGTACAACAATTTATAGGTAAACGTGTGCCTGTACGTTAGTTCGTATAACGATAATAATATAATAATATATTAATATAATATAATATAGAATCCACCGGAGTTGTCCCACACATTTGTCGGATTGTGCGTATGCACCGTCGTGTAACGCTGCTCAATTATTTAACTCGTATACGCGTGTAGGTACCTACTATTATTATTGTTATATACAAATATACAATACATGCGTTTATACTATTATACGCGGTATACATATATGTATTATATTACATTATTCGCGTACGACTTACGATTAGTCTGAGGGTGGATTTCCACTCGAGACCCCGCACGAGTGACAATGTCGTCGGCTTCCAACCCCCACACCCCCCACCCATGACCACCACAACAACAACAACAACAACAATAACGCATTAGTGTGTGTGTGTGTGTGTGTGTGTGTGTGTTTTATTGGCAATGACGTCACCTCGGTTTAACTGTTCGCCCACGCAAAGCGATAATAATATATGACTCACGCGCAGCCGTGCGCTTTTCGCCCGGACGCCTTAACTCCGACGACCCTCCGACTGTCGTCATAGGAGGTGCGCGTCATCTACGTATATATTTTAATAATAGTATAATAACATATATACCGCGCACAGCTGCCAAAACGGATTCTCGTTCGAACCGACGATCTCGCCGAGACCGTGATAAAATAGACGGGTAGGATATATAACGTCAGCATACGTTTCACTTAAGTCAACAGTGTAACACCCCACTATATAGGTACGCGGTGACACCGTATCCGAAGAAATGTAAACCGATAGAGAGGGGGGTAAATCAAATAAAAACATATGTCGTGAAATAAATTTAATTTAACTGTACTGTACTATAGTTTTTTAAAATAATAATTAATAAATAATAACAATAATAATACAGTTAAGGTTGTCGGAATAGACGTATTTTTATTACGAATACTCGCCTCACAATTTTCAAAATTTTCATAAATTTTCAATGTATTGGTTATACTATACTTCAATGTATCGTGTGTGTTGTGTACCTTGGAGTAAGCGAAAAATTTAAATTTAAAACAAATAGTATATCTACAGGAGTTTTCTGAATCTAAAATTCATGTAATAGAAAATTAAACTAATTTTTATATACATTATACAGTGATGAACATAATTCATATTCTATCCAATCATTTACTTATTATGCTAATTTGTATACATTATTTGTATTTTTTTATATATATTTTTATTTTTTAACACAATATTAATACATGATTATAATATATAATAATTATATCCATCATATTATAAAACCTATAGTAGCTATGTAAATTGGAAAAATTAATAAATGTTTTTGAAATACGTTTTTTTTGATATTTGAATGTATAATTAATTTATATATAATTTTTATAATATTGATAACACACTAACATAGCAAATAGATTGTTTATTATATTTTGTGATGATATTAATTCTCTGATTATATTATCATTTTGGATTTTTAATTTATTTATGGTTTTTTTTTCCGTGGTTTTTGTTCTTTGGTTATTTGTCTGTGTAGTGTGTACCACCTAAAACCTAAACCAATACAGTAGAAAAACTTCCCCTTTTTTTGTATTATTATTTCAAATAAACTCTAGCAAAATCTATATAACACAAAAATACGTATGTGTTTTATTTTTTGTTACACCACATAGCATATCATTTCTAGAAAGACGATTTTTTTTTTTACAAAATCATACATATACCTCGTTTCAACATTAATCTTTTATTTCACTGATAATTAAGTTATTGTATGTTTTTATTAAAGAGGATAAAAACCATGATAATCAGGTAAATTATGTATGCAATTTATTATTTTAAACATAATTGCAAAACAACGATTTTTTAATTATAATAGTGGATATAATTTTTTTCGGCGTATTTAAAGTATACTAGTATGATGTATATACAAAAATATATTTAGTTAAATATACTGTCATTGAGAACAATAGTTTATTCTAGAAAACTGTTTTAAGTATAATATAATAATATATAGGTGTCTAAGTAATTACTTAGATAATTAGTTTATTCATATAACTAATGATTCAGTAAGTCTGATAATTACCTTATAAAAATATTAATTAGTCTTGATGACTTGATTTTAAATAATAATTCAACAATCATAATAATTTTGATTTATTATAAATCTAAGCTATTGGCAAATAATTTTGTTTGTGAAAAATTATGTTTTTATTTAACTTATATTTTCATTATGTAGGTATGTATTAAATAGGATGGTATTATATGGTGTGGTTTATAATAGTATGTTACATATAGCGTACCTATATAGGTATTACTACTGGTATTAGGTATACTATAATACTATATTATATAGTATAGATACTTATTTATTTTAGAATTGTTTCAGACTAACAAAAAATTTCAGTTACATTATTATGTTAGGTTTTTTAATTAAATTAAATAAATAAACACTTAGAAAAAGATATTAATATCTATATAAAAAAAATAGAAGTGGCTTAAATAATTTATATTTGCTTTAAATATAATATATGATTTTTCAAACAGTAATAATTATCTACGAATCTTTTAAACAAAATGTTTATTATGAATTATAGTTGGTATATAAAAAATAAACTATTTTTACATTATCATTTTCTGTCAATAAAAAGTTAAATTAATTTACCTGTTTCACGTTGTTATAATATTGAGTTATTTTACTTTTATTTTAAATTTGTAAAAATTAATTTATTCGGGTTTGACATTTACATCAAATGTTAGTTTAATTATTTTTACTCTACTTTATTACGATTTATTTTGAAAATATTTACTCCGACATGTATAATTAATGTATATGTTGCAGTAGCTGTTTGTATATATTGTGTAACTTTTATTATAATTTATCAACAAGAATTTACAACGTTACAGGGACCTTTATTCGAATGTGTATTTCGTTCAACCAGTTAAACAATTTATAGACAAACCACGATTGTTATCAATTATTTATATATCTAATTTATTCAACCATAATATACCACGTTTACTGTCGTGATTTACTAATACTATATTATATTATAACTATCGGCGGCGGGAATAAGAAAAAAATTGTGTCTCTGTGCTTAATAACATTTTGCCAAAGCCGACTTCGTGAAGTTAATAATAATTATTACTATTGAATTTACTATTGAATTTATTACTATTGATCGAATGGAAGGAATCCATGCACGTACCATCGAACGCGTTGTTTTACTGCACCTATTGTGTAAGTAGGACATATAATAGATAGGTACAGTTAAGTTGACTATAACTACAGTTGACAATAGGTAATCATGCAGGATGATCGACCTGCAGTATGCTATGGATGGTCGTCGAATGTTTTGGGTCACTTTATAGCTTAATACTACTTAATAATAGTAAAATAATTATGTAGTAAATAGTAGTACATTTATAATCTTTAAGTCTTTTTTAAAAAAAATATAATTTTATAAATATTTAAAAAATGTGGTGAGGGTGTGAAACTAGAGCATTTCAAATGTCAAATTTTCGGATTATGATTGGTATTAATATTACGTTATATCATACGTCAAAGAGTGAACCTGTAAAAGTAAGTATTACGTTTTGTTATGACTTTTAAGTATTATCATTTCTTTTAACCGTAAAATCATATTTATTAAAATGCATTATAAAAGATTATTATAAAGTAATAAAGTATTTAAATATATTTATTCCTATATAAAAACAAATAATTTATTTTAAACAAAAATATAATAATATACAAGTACAATTACCTAGGTATAAATGTATAATAATATTAAATACTTATTATGTAACTGGATAGTTATAAAGAATGTTTGAAAATTTTACGTGATTAACAAATAAAGTACCTTGCAATTTTTAGCAACGTAAAGCCGTTCTGCTGTATAATGTTTTAATTAATTTCCATAGATTGAAGTTAATTTGCTTACTCTTACATATTTCACATTTCAATGTCAGTAATGATCAGCTAGTAATCACTAAAATATCAAAATGCTTTTCTTGCTCTTGAATTTTTTTAAATAAATGTTCGCATACTTTATATAGGTACCTAATAGTATCACATTATCACAGTTATAGTTTATAGCTTATATTTTAAATTTCAATGTAGAGTATAGGTACCTAATAATAAATAATATTTTAAGTAAATTCACCATATTTTATTTAAATTAATAACTAAAATAATATTAAAATATGCAAACAATCGATTTATTTGGTTGTATGTACCCCGTATAATATATTATAATATATATAGGTAATATGGTATGTACAGATAATGTGCTCGTTAACGTGAATTTATTTGCTGTAACTCTGTAACCAGTGTAACCCATAAGAACTTCTAGAATTTAGAAGCCTAATCAATGTGGATTATTTTTACTATTGGCATACTTATTTCAGTCAATGAATGTAGTACAAGTGCCTGATACTTTTACATAATGTCCAACTATACCAGTATACATATTTTTTGTGATAATGTCTTGTAAATTATATATTAAGGTAATTGATATAAATACCTATTCGATAAAAGATCGGATCATAACATTAGAGTAACATTAGAAGCTTTGAATACAGTATTTGATACTGACTTAAATTAAGAGTGAAAGGATACAACAAAATATTTATCGAAACGAAATCGGGTTTGCTGTTATTTAATAATATTATGTATTAATATTGTTTTGAAAAGTATTATGTTATTTATGTACATCTATAAAAATATTTACAAAATAATAAATAATGTGTTGGTAATAAATAATAACATTTTATGCATATGCCTAGCATCAGTCATGTTTATGAGAAAGTTATAGATAATTTGGTACTTTGTTCATGGAAATTAGAATCAGCTTGCCTGAAATTTATCAACTATTATGTCACAATTCAATTATTTGTATTTTAAGTACCTATTTATTTGTAGATAAGACAATACAATTTCATAAAACAGTTTTACTATGTTACTTAATTTTTTTTTTTTATATATACATTATAATATTTATTACACATATTGACATACATTTTATGAACAATTTTTCAAATTTTGCTCTGGTTTTTGTTTAACTGTCAGACATTATTTAAATAATAAATCATCTAATATTAAATAAAATATTAAAATATCTAAAATATTAAATAACAAAATTTAATTATGTTAAATTTTAAAATTATAATTATCATAATATGAGTTTTTTTCGTTTTTACATTTTTTTTTCTCTATCGTAAAGCTTTAAAATGTATTTAATATAAGGTTTTTTTCATAAATTAATTTTATAGAAAATTCAAAATGTCAAAAAAAATAAATAAATAATAATTATTTTATTTTAAGATTAAATGTTGACATTAGATATTTAAATGTACAATAACGATTTATCCACCAACGGTTTTGTTTAATAATGTTATTCAAAGAAGTATTAATCGTAGAAACTTGAAACTTTTCCATTTTATTTAACATTATTTACTATACACAATGCGATTTTAAAAATATTTACACTATTACATACATATCACTGTACGTCAATTTTGACTTATAATCTAAGTATAATGTGATGCGATGTTTTTGAAAAAATTAGTTCAACCTATCGAATCAAGAAAGTATTAATAATATCAATATAATAGAACAAATTTAATACGTCAATCGCAGTGACCTACTCAATGACGAGATACGCTCGATATAGATATACAATATATATAAGTAAATACAGACACCTGATATAAACAGCAGAGCGAGTTTCCCAGTTTTTAAACATATAGGTATACTGGTATAGGTACTTATAGGTTTCTATACGATATGGGAGGTTGTCGGTCACATATGCGTAGACGACTTATAAGCTATATATGCAGTATGTACAATATAAAAAAGTGAAATTAATTTCACTCTTTCATTTTAACAATCGAATAATACAAATATTATCATTCGTCTCGGAATGAATAGCAATTTTGATTAATAGAAATCAAAATTATTTGAATGGGGACGTGTCTGTCTAAAATAATCCCAAAACTCGGTGACTTGACGAAATATAATGCCTATAGACATTGTTCAACTTCAGAATATTAATCATTCACTGTATTATTCGTGTGCCTACCTACCTATATCAAATACGAATATAGACGCAGGTACTGGGCAAAAACGAGTATATTTTATATTTTGATATTCGTTAAAAAGAATTATCGATACAACACACACCGCGCATTTTCGGGTACGTACTACATCAGAGGCGAGTGTGTTACGTATTTTGTATTCAATTTTAAAGCAAAATTGATCGCATTCAAAAAACGTTTATTCCGATGACCCGTCTCGATGTCTCGTATACCATAATATAATATAATATGTTATTATATTATATAATAGTTGTTACAAACATCAATTTTTATAAGTACGTCATACTATACACTATACGTAGATCGAATTACTAGGTGAACGCGTCGTTACCCGTTATCGTCGTCGTCGGGTCGTTGGGTCCTAGATAATATGGTATATATATTATATAGTCACCCGTTATAGTCTATAATTATTATTGTTATTACGTTGTTTTACGGAGCTCGGAAATTAAACTTTAACCCGTCTCGATTTTCGAAGGTCGTGTTCGATCGTCGACTGTCCTAGCTTCGCTTGATATCGTTTGCTGAACGACTACACATTACCTATATAAAGTATAAAATCGCGATGCACATATATATAATACGATAGTAAAAAATCGCCCGAGAAAACCAATTGTCTGAGTGGAGGGGTTGATACCAGGTAAGTGGTTGGGGGTCGAGAAGTGAGGTCTTGGCCGTTCCGACTTAGAACACGACTGTACGCGTGTGCTAGATAAAGATATATATAGTGAGAGAGAGAGAGAGAGAGAGCGAGAGTGAGAGAGAGAGAAAGAGAATAATTATTCGAAAAACTTAAATTAAACGAGCAGCGGAAATCGTTTTTACCAAGATTGGCGCGTCTATAATTATACATCACACCGGCGCGACGTACACACCACCGCCGCCACCACATCTGCTGCTGCCACCGCCGCCAGTCACCGCCCAGAGACGAGTCGGAAAGTCGAAAAAGCGGCGCCCTCCTCAGTGCACGTTGCGATACGAACGAGTGTGACGGTCTCCATCGCGTAGTCGTCATAGTTGCAGCAGTACTACGCGAGCCGCGTCCAGTCTGGTGGTGTTATTCAAATGAGATATTTTATTATTAATTATACGCTCGCGCGGTAAAACTTTATTAGGCATAATATTATATTATAAAATAGACGCAGTGTGTTGTTATCGCGTCCGATTCCGCTATGCTATGATATCGCATCTAACGATAATATATAAACAAAATAGAAGTTAACCGCGTAATATTAAAACACGATATTATTATTATTACCATGTATCGTTGAGCCAAAAGAACCGTTCAAAATTAAAACGCTTAAAGTTTCGGGTATTGTTTTTTCTCGTCCGACGTCATAATATTACACACCTTACCTACCGGACGGAATATATTACATCGTAATATCGAGTGTAAGATGGACAACGTCGACAACGATTATCTGGATTACCCGTACGACGATTACAGTAATAAAAGTGAGTTCGATCATTTAATATCAATTATCTTGTTGTTGTTATTATTATTTTATTTCATGATAAATGTTTTATCTTTATCCATTATAATAAACGGGTGTTGAGTTATGACTTATGAGTATGACCAACCGTCGTGGTGCGGTGGTCAGGGTCGAGCAGAAAAGATATCGGTTCATATTTCGTAGTTCGTATATTATAATATAAATATTATAAACGCCTAGGTATACAATGTTTACACGAAACTTGTAATATATCGTATTATTAAAACCAACGACCTGTGGGATTATATAATTACCGTATATCGAAACATATACAAAGTTATAAATGGAGCTCAGGACAACGGTAATGTCCATCGGCCGATAATAATTATATTGATGAATATAATCATGTGCGGTAGTCGTAGATAATTATTTAAAATGTAAACAATATCTATAGTTAGGTATATTATAATATATATGTGGTAGTGTCACATTGACCATATTTAGCCAGAAGTGTAAAGCAGGTATTTAAAATTTTGATATTGGTATTCAAAGACTCTTTCGAATAGGTACTTTATAAAAATACTTTTTTTCTTTTTTCTTTTGAGAGTAATATTTAAAAATTATTATATTTTATACTTGTGTTTTATATAAACTTTTATTAATTATTACAATATTTACAATTATCACAATTTATAATTACCAATATGTGAATATTATGTTCGCCGCTTTTGCTGTAATTTAAAATGTAATATTCATTTAGGCATACAATCATGCAAATAAAATGAATAGTAAGGACGTTTTTTTAAAATAGGTATTTGAAAATTATTTGAAATACAATTGTTATAACACGTATTTAAGTATTATTATAAATATTTTTTTGAATGTTATTTTTTTACTTACTTGAATGCTTTTTAAAAGTATTCCTCACAATACTGTATTTACGATAGTTAACAAACCCGCACCTCCAACATATTTCAATACTTATTATTTTAAACTTACAGTTTTTACTTTTCTTTTATTAAAAAAATATTATATTTAGTAATATGTAATATAATAAAATTATGAACGATTTTAACAACCAATTTAAAATTTTATATTTTCAATTTTATAACATCAATTAATGTTTAATTAATTTAAAGAAAATTCTATTAATAATAAATTATGTCTGTTTTCGTGGTAAGAAAGACTGCTGCACCCTTATTCTTCCCACCTACTAAGATGCTGTTTATGTTTAGGGGTACCCTACCCCTGTAATATAGGTGCGTAGGTATAAAATATAAATACGTTACAAAGTAATTTATTCGATATGTTAATGTTCCTATAAGTAAATTATTATTGGCTATATTTAAATAATGTATTTAATGTTTTTTAAATCTCTCAGAATATTCGCTTAGATTCTACATAAACAAGGTTGTTTCTCGTTTACATAAAAACATATCATTTGAAATGTTCTGTACTGCGTAATCCATGGCGGCAAAAGCTATTAAATATTACAAATTCAGTTACCGTTCAATTTACTACACTCCTGCAATGCCAAATACAATTTATATAATGAAACAGACGATTAACTCACATGTGTTTTCCGAAAACTTTGAAAATGAAAATGGAACTTTCAAACATAATATAACTAGAAATTTGAAAACAAGCTTATATGACTATTGATATTCCGGAACTGATGGCGGTTTAAATATAATAAAGTTCAATATGATCGGGTGAAATTGCACAACAATTATTTAGTTCAACGAACATGACAACATATATGTATGTAGGTACTTGCTCGTACTTATCTCTTGGTTTCTATAAATCAAAAAATTCAATTTATTTATACGATTGAATTCTTTGAAATAAAAAATAAAATTTAATATTTCGAAGTATAGTTGTTTAGGTACCTACATATACTTCAAATAATCAATATTATTGTATTAATTTCGTTTGTTCCAATTGTACGACAAATATAATATTTAACATGGTATAGTGTATATTTTTTACATAGAATATAGATACTATTGAGTATTAAGTTTAGCTCGAAATTTCAAAATAAATTTACATATTATGTAATACAATTAGTATGTCATCAGTTTTATATCGTTTTAAATAATTAATAGACCTTAAATTTCTAGTCTCATCGGCGTTTTTTTCTGATTAGAACATAAATTATTGTGCTGTTCCCATAAGACTACTGTGTAAAAAATGTATAAATATTTTTTTAATAGTGCTTAAATAACATAAATACAATAGTATGTTTATTTTTAATAGCTCGAATAATACCTACATGGGCTATATGGAAAATAAGTTGGATAACATTTCAAATTAATTAGAGTAGCCCGCATGTAATATGTACCTACCTACTTGTTTTAATGTTTTATATTACAACAAAATGTAGTATATTACGACGTTGGTACCTATTTGTTCACTATAAAAAGTGGTATGAATAACAATAATTTCTATGTGTCTAAACTCTAAATTTATTATTTCAGTTTATGTTACCTATTGGCTTTTTGTATTTAATCGTGTATACCTACATGTACATATATTATAACGTGAACAATTATAATAAGTTTAATTGTATAAACTAACTTAAGAACGTATGATAAGACCAGTAATGTGATTTTTTCAATTAAACCGTATTTATTTTAATATATACCTAATTTAAAAGTTGAATGTCTTTAATGAATTTTATCTTTTAAATTTATTTTTCTAAATCATATTACTTATTACTAACACTATGGTTTATATCTAAGTTAGGAGTTGAAACCATAGACCTTATACTCATAAGGTCTATGGTTGAAACGCTAAGTTATGATAATCATAAAGTTACATAATTCATGAAATTTATATTTTTATTTTATAAACATCAACATATAATAAACATTTACGTATAATAATCTGCGAATAACGATAATGTATAGGTATAATATATTGGTAAGTATATAATATATATGCACACTGGTACACTATTATATTAGCCAATTATTAGGTTATTCTTTTAACTGTAAACACTCATTTTCTCAAAAAGTCTTAACCTCAACTTTATTGGTGTTGTACATTTTTATTATTTTCTATAACTAAGTACTTTTTTTACCGTTATTATTTATTAAGTTTTTATTTTTTTGATTCAATACATTTTTAATTTCATATTCTGAGAAATCGCTATATGAATAATCTGCTTTGCTAGCTGAGAATTTCCATAATAAACAGAAATTTAATTACAAACAAGTAGTTAAATAGAAGTTATATACTTATATCTTATAACTTATGAGTATATACTATATGTAAGTTTATGTGGTTGAGTAGTAAGTATAGTGGACCAAATTTTGAGTAATAGTTTCTTCTATAGTCATATATATTAATATATATTTTAAATACTTATAATTAGAATCAGGAATTTTTGTATTTATATGGTTTTGTATGTTTATTTTAAAATATTCCTGCTCTTATATAAATTTGTTTTGTGAAATCAATTACAAAGTTTGGAAAACTGAACATATTAAAAATGAACTATTTATTCAAAATTTAATTTTTTGGTATCGAAATTCTTAAGAAAATATATTTTGTTTTGAAACACGATATTTAAAATTGATGGTTTAAAGTGGGTATATATATATATTCAAAAATTGTTTTGTAGTGATTTCAAGTTATGTTAAGAATATTTTTTAAAACGTAAATAACTTTCAAATTTAGTGTTTACTGTTCGTCTGTTCTCTATTAAAAAAAATCACCTTGTATATTATATATTAAATAGTCGCGTACGTAATTTAATATAGGCGTACCTATGCTAATGTATTTACTCACGTCATAGCATTTTAAGCTAATTATTAAATTCCACGTAGTGGCAGGTACTGTTATATAGATTAGTTATAGTCTATAAGTATAGTATAGTGAAATGAAATAGTGTTCACCTTTTACTGATTTTTAACGTTATGCGTAGTGCATTAATGTTTCATGACGAATTATATTATATTATTTTAAACTTATATATATTATATATATTATATGCTTAGACGTAATGTGGTTCAAATATTTTTCGTTACATTCAGAATAAGATAATCTACATAAGATGACATAATAAAATGATAGTTTGTTTATTATATACTTATGAATACGTAAATATTTATGTTCTCGAATTTTCGATTCATTAAAATACATTATGCAGTGACCTACCACCCACAAGTCCCTGGTTCCTGAAGTTGCAGCTCTGTCCACTGTATAAATGTATAATAAATATAAAGAACAATAATTTTGTGTAGTATTATACGTATAATGAGACATTGATGTTTTGAAATTGATCGATTTGTGGTCTGAAGGTTTATGTACACATAAAAAGTACTTCGGGTAAAATACAATAGTTTTTATAAAACATATAACACGTAGAAAGTGTAATATGTAGAATATACAAAAGTTAACCCTACATCACCTGATCTCGACTATGTATACGTATATAATATATACCTACGTGTATATATGTATATAATAGGTATATAATATACCTATATTATGTATGTTAGACGTAACAATATGCAATATGTTAAAATTGATTTTAGGCGGGCTCTTATACAATTATTTAAACCTATACCTATATATATATATTATAATATATGTGTATAGATAAGTATAGTAAGTTAATATTAATGCAACATATTAACGATGCAGTTATTATAATTTAATGCATTATAATTTTGAATATATTTGTGTATTGTAAAATATAAATTATAATATACCTATACTACGTAACTAGTATATTACAAAATATTATAATTTATATCATGTCAAATATTATTTTTCATGGTTACAATTGATATTTATATTGATTGGGCACGTGATCATAAATGTACAATTACAATATATCTATATAAAATACTGAATTTATAATGTATATTAATAAACATTATAGGTAAAGTTAGTTATTGCATTAATGGGGTAGTTTCTAATTTAAACCTCTATTATACTTATATAATATCCTATGTTTACATAATACCTATTATGAATGAATAGTGAATAATATTAAATTTATTAAGAGGATGTATTACTCACATATTGTGTTCTCTCCGTCTTACATTCATACGACATATAAAATTTTCGTTCACCAGTTTCAACAATGTGCTGTTAGTTTTAATATTACAGCGAACTGACCTATTATAAAATTTAAAGGTAAGATTATTATCCAGGGCTTTTTATTAATATTATTATTTTTGAGTAAGTTATGATCGTTTTAAAATGTACAGTTTCAAAAAGATCATAACTTGCTTAAAATAATAATATCAATAAAAGGCGGCTACGTGAGGCTCTGGATATGGGTGCGATTCGTTTGCGTACGTCTACCTTTTTACGATTTGCGTACGTTTGCGCACAAAAACCAACTTGTTTGTGTAGGTACACATATTTTAGGTTTACATAATAAAGGTAGGTACAAGTGTACAACTCGTTTGTGCGTCTTTTTGAACACCTAAAATTTGTGTCATCAGATTTTAAGTTCGATATTCACTAAATTTATAACCATCTACATTTATACACTTTTTACCTCAACACGTTTCAAAAACATTTAAAACTTGTAAGAACTTGTAATTCTCCATAGTTAGAATTTAGAAGTAGTTATAGTACCACTTGCTGGCGAACAACTGTTTAAAAGTTTGAAACCTACCAATACCTTAATATCTATATATTTAATAGACAACGATTATTTTTGATGTCCCTAGGTCCTAGATATAGTACTCCTGCTAATGATATATTTTTATTATAAGATAAATTTATAATGCTATAGAATATTCAAAAATTGATAATTTTTACCGATAATTTAATTACTTTAGAAAGTCCAAATTTAAAAATACAAAATATATGTTTACGTTAATTTGAGTGTTTATGTTGTGCGCAAACGAGTTGAGATAATAATCTTACCTTTAAATTGTATAATAGATCAGTTAACTCTAATATCAAAACTATAATATTGAAACTTCTGAACAAAAATTTGCTATGTCGTACGTGTATAAGATGGAGACAACACATGCGCGTGCTATGTCTTTTTAATAAAAAAAAATCTATTTTACATATATATAGTACTTGTATAAATAATAAATGTCATAAGTTATGACAAATAACAATCAGTCAGCAATTCGTCGTTATTTATATTAAAATATCTTAATGCAATAATTGAACATAGTGAAATAAATATAAATTTTAAAAAATTAACGATATTATGACACATGTATGGGTTTCAATAAATTATTAGGCTTGGCTAATCATGGATGATGGATAAAGAGGCCGCAATCATAGTCCATAGGTAACTACAAATAAATTATAAAAAGTAGTATGAAATGTGCTTTATAAATCAATTAGTCATTGTAATGAACGTGTTAAATTTGAAATCAATTGCAAAACTCATTGCAAAAACGATTGTGAGCGAACACTGTATTACAAAGTATATTTTATATTTCTACTAAAGAATTTCTACTTACTTTATTTATTCAATAGTACCGTAGGTTAAATTAATTTTTTTTTTTAAACAACAATTCGAAAATGTCATTAGAATAGTTTATTATATACGATAAGTATACAATATAATTGTATACATAAAATCAGTAGAGTATTTAAAAAAATCGGTGGTGGGAGAAGGTTTAAAAATAATTTATATAATAATTTTAGTCATTTATAACTTAAATAAATACTTTTACACCTACTATAGTCTGGAGACTGGAATCTTGTAATTATTATATTATTATATAATACATATAATTCGACCATTATAAATATAAATGTTTTCGGCTTCTGGGGAGAAGGGAGTCGAGACCAAAAAGTGATGACTGATGACAGACAAAAAAAACACACATCGTTGTTTAGTTTTGCTCATAATCTTAAATTAACCAGTATGAATCTATAATGTTAAGCAAGCAATTTAAATAAAACTACAATTTTATGTTCATAAGTTTACATTTAGTTAGAGGTTGAAATATCTTTGCTTTTATATCACACATAATGTATAGATACCTATAATATAATATGAATGAGAGATATTTATTATATTCAAAAACTTCAGTTAAAATTATAGAAGTCTGTATTCCAAACATCTTTATATATATTATATATCACTAGACGTCAACGGTTATCATTAAAAGTATTTCTATATGTATATGCTCTACTACATTACTTATTAATTATTATTTATAACTATATAAGTAATAAAGAATACAAGGAAATGTAGCAGCATTTGAGTATATATATATATATTGTACAATTCATATAAAATGGCAGTAGGAACTAAAATTAATTATGAAAGATAATAGTGATTTGAAAATATTGTTATAAAATTCTTAAAAGGTACTAATTTATTTTTTCTTCCAAATGCAATAATTTAAGTAATAGTTAAATAATGTATTGACGCATTAGACAACCATCAGAATAAAAATAAAAACAAAAGATTGAATAATTAACATTATTTTAAAAATAAATCATTTTAAATATTCCTTTAGTTTGAAATTTGTACAATGTACAGTATCGTGAAAAAATTCTAAGGTCCATCTACTATATGTATACACAATATTGCAATAAATTTCAAAAATTAGACATGTGTTTCATATTATGTTCTTTTTAAGATGCTGTATAAACTATAAATTATTTCATTAATCCACAATTACGCCTCCTGAAATAATAAGGAATATACTATCTAATTCACAGTGTATATAAGCTATATTAATGTATTATACTGAACGAATGAACGACTTATTTAAAAAAAAAAACAAAGTTAATAGAAAATTATTGTTTAAGTATTTATAAAACTTAAAGAAGTGCAATAATCAAACATCAAACAGTTTTATTGAATCGTC
This sequence comes from Rhopalosiphum padi, assembly GCF_020882245.1. Classification (NCBI taxonomy): domain Eukaryota; kingdom Metazoa; phylum Arthropoda; class Insecta; order Hemiptera; family Aphididae; genus Rhopalosiphum; species Rhopalosiphum padi. The sequence continues at coordinate 46,504,174 of NC_083599.1, forward strand.
TATAAGACTATAATAACTATTTTAAATCTTTTATCGAGGCTGTCTTTCAAATACAAAATTTAGCATACCTACCTATATAAATATTTTGTTTTTTTCAAAGTATTCGAGGTTAGAAGGGGTAGAATTTACTATTTTAAATATTGACTAATTTCATATATAATTATTTTTAGAACAAATATTAAAATAAATAATGTATTGCTTGTTTAATGCATTACTGCATGTCACCTATATATTAAAGGTATTATAAGCTAATCAAAAAATGTCTGCACATTGTATTTAATTGAAAATTATAACTATTTTTCAAGTGCATTTTGGAAAATAGGTGTAAATAGTAAATTACTATAACATTACTAAATATTCTCGACGTGTAGACTGCAATATACGTACCTCTGATAGTCTGATACACACTATAATATAGACACTCTGCAATTGTACTGTGTTTTCCTAAACATTTGAAATTTATTCAAAAACTTCTGTTTAAATCAATATTTTTTTTTCATTATTTATAGTCTGCGTACATGCGTGAGAAATTATAATGTATGCATTTTTTGACTAATGGTTTTTATACGTTTTGGGAAAGGTTGATGTAACTAATAAAAATGGCCACAGTTATCAGGGCTCTAAAATCTTATACCACAATGAACCGTAAAGGTGTAAAAATATATTAAAATATCTACTCAATATTTTGTACTTTGCAGTATTATTTAAGCTACTTATCTATTTACTTACTTTGCCATTTAAAAAGGGTAAAAAGATGTTTGTGCATAAGCGTGTATTAATATTTAATAATAATAAACAAAAATATAATATTATTGTACCTTTATATAGTAATACCCATTACTCTTAAACGAAAAAAAATACAATACAATTATCTTGGAACATTTTACTTTGAATCCCCACAATACTTCTTGAATGACGCACAATGACACAATTGTTGACACAAGAATACAATTCCAGATGCTGAATTTAATAATTTTATTGAAAATTCTGTGGACCACGAAACCATTACAAATGTGTTTACCTTATGGCCTTTTAAAATACAATGACGTTCATTGTTAGCATACATAAAACATAAATAAATAAAATGAAAGTTCTTTTAAAAATGTTAATTGATTACCTAAAGTGTACGTTGTACAAATATACAATAATATATACTACCCAATACCTATAAATGTATAACATTAAAATTTTACTTGCAGAAAATATTATTATGGCATAAATTTATATTTATAAAATATATAAGTAGCCTGCAAAAGTCTGATGTTTAATTACTCAGCATCATCTTATTATATTATCAAAATTATTTTAATAAATGATAATATATTATTTTTATATAAGGTACATTTAATTACCATTATATTATTAATAATAATAATAACTTATAATATTATTATCATATTATATATGATGTATACATATTATGCAGACTTAGATACTAATATTCAATAATATAACATAATATTTAATTTTATGTTTTGAAACAGAATATTTTTTTTTGAAAATGTATATTCGATAGTAAAATAAAGAATAATTTACTAATACTTATTTATATAAAATAATTTTAGGGACATTTCTATGAATTTATAACTGTTAATATTCACTGAGAAAAAATAAATATAATAATTGATAAAGTTAGTACCACTTTTAACATACCTATAGCTGATAATTCTCTAGAGTCTTTAATATACAAATTATAATTATTCAAACTTTCCATAGTTAATAATGAAATTTAAAAAAAAAAAATTAATAAAATATGAAAGCTTTAATTGCTGTTATAGTTAACGATTTTATATTATGAAATTGACAATAATTATCTAATAAATAATAATCAGTACCTTTATTTCATTTTATATATTTATTACATTATATTATTATATATACCTACTTCAATTAAATATGGTTAAAAATGTTTTTTTCATTTTATGTGTGTAAGTGTTTTAATCCATACTTTCAGAAATATTCATTATATACTTAGTAATACCTATACGGCAAGACATTTTGAGATACCTACCTATACATTCTTGTAATTCTACTGTTTTTTCATATTTTTCGTAATTTTGTAGTGGAGAAAATTCTTCGTTTGAGCTGAGTCTTTGTTTCTTTCTATGCTTAATGTTTTTTTTATGGCAGGTTGATTAAATTACATTATTTTAAGTTTCAAGTTTTGTTTAAACATTTTAGTAAAAAAAAAAAATAAAAGTAAGAAACAGTTGGCAGACAAAATAATTGACCGATAAAAATAGTAACAAACTGTTAATTAAAAAATATTACAGTCCACCACATACGAAGAGTAAACCAGTAGGTACCTATAATATTATATACTTCTTGTAGGTTCGTAATTTGTTATTAATTACTATTAACAAAGCGTCGTATGGACGTACATGAAGTTGCCCCCCCCCCATTCACCTTGTGCAATTTTTTTCGGACAAATTGTAAACAATTGTAAATTAATTGGAAATAATTGGAAATCCAATCCCTGAATTTGTAAATCATCAGGGGCTTCAGGATATCAAAAACAAGTTGCGGGGGGCTAAATTCACGGAGCCCCAACTTTTGAGGTGCGAATTAAAATTATGGTACGGCATGCATAATAAATATTTCCTAATAAATAAATTTAAATTTAAATCATTTACCAGCCCGTTAAAAAAAAATTGGGTGAGACTTCACGCTGCCCCCCACAAATGTAGCTGTCAATATCAAAATTATACTTACCAATGTTTTTCAAATAATTTGCAATAATTTTCAAATCCATTTTCAGACTTTGCAAATTATTTACTACCCCACAACTATCATTTAAGTGTAAGTCACCAACTTCGCGTATTTTCCCTTTTATAAATTATACAGAATTATTGAAAATTTTGTTTAGCTAATCACAAAACGTGCGTGAAGTTTGCCCACTTTAACCTAGGAACTTCAAACCTCTTTAGATAAATTGCTACTAACTTTTTATTCTTTGAAATTTTTATTCAAATTACATTTTTATAATTAAAATATAGATTTTTGTCCTCAACTTGACTTTTTTTTAACAAACAAGATTTAAAATTTGGTCGTTTTTTATACCAGTTAGATTGTTTTATTTAATATATAATCATTTTTATTTATTTATTCAATTAAGAACAATTTATCAAACATAGATATATTAGATTTTTATCTAATTAGAATAAAAAAAACTGAATAAATCTAGAAAAAAGTTTAATAAAAATGTTAAATTTAGTAAAATGCCTAAATTTATAAAAAAATCTATAATTCATAAAAAAAATAATCTTTAGAATAAAATAGAATAAATAACCTAAATTAATAAAAATGAAATATTAATAAAAACCTTAAATTATAAGAACTATAATATTTGTAAAAAAAAACTGAATAAGTAGATCATGATAATACATTTAATAAGAAATGCTAAATTTATTAAAAAGCCTAAATAACTTTACTTATTCAAATTTCAAATTAAGTCAATTGACCACCAAATCTCTAACTGAATACGCTACCGACACTACAAATCGTACCGTATATTTGTATATTTAATTTATAATTATATTTAAAATCTACTGCAATATTGTTTACTTAAGAATATTACAATATTTACCAAGTCCTGATCAAAAAATGAACAACATATATTACGTGTGAAGTATTTTTTAATATTTACTATTTATCTTACATAATTTATAAATAAATATATGACTATATAGTATATATGTATAGTTTGTTTATATTGTTAGTTGTTACTGCATTGCCGTATACGTACGTAAGATAAAGCTGTCATAAACATATCAGAATTTAGATTTTATTTTGCATCGAAGTTCGACGAATCCCGCAAGAAATAATAATGTACTATCATCCCGATTTCCGGACACTATATTATAGTTGCTTGTCATACATTATTATAACTCATACATTTATCAAAAAGGGTACACTGTACTGGTAATATAAGTAGACATTGTCAGCGTCCCGTTTCATGTGTTGTATACTTGTAACCGTTGAACCGATAAACAGTTGTTATATAAACTTAAAGCTTATATAGGAAGGTACGCAGTCCGTGTTTTCGACACGATGTCACGTCTTGTCACTTGGTGTGAATTGTGTGATGGCGTTATTATAACATACTATTATGTGGGTTCGTATTTCACAGTTTTAAGTTTTTAACTCCATGATAAATTAATGAAAAATGAAAATATTACACATAAAAAAAAATGATATAGCAATTACATTTATTATTTATGCACACTCGTTAGATTGATTCGTATTGGTAGATATGTTATTACTTATAATTTTTCTTTAGTATTATTGAAATACTCAAATTATAATTATTTCATATATCTATTATTAAACTTATTGCAAAAATTCAATTTTGAAAAACAAACGAATTATTTTGATCAAATATTTACGTTTATTATTTTAATAAATTGCTTGTTGATAAATATTAGGCATATATTTGTTCTGTAACTATGTATTCATCCGTCTTTTAAGTAAATAAGTAAGTAAATAAATAAATTATTTGACTTTTACTTTTCTGCAAAGACGAAAATGTTTATCAATGGTGGTTATTACCTATAGGCATTCATCAAAGCTGAGGCATTAATTTAAATTTTATGCAATTGTTCGTATAATGTATACATTTTTTTTTTAATAAATAACAAGTAATTCTTATTATTACTATTGTTGTCGAAGCGTTGTTATTTAATCAACGTGCACGTTTTATTAATACATTTTGAAAGTCGTATTAATAACGGCGTGTGTGTTTTATTTCTCCAGTTCCGTTTATGTCCGTTTTTGGCGAAAGACGAATAGTGTCAATATTATTTTGTTTACCAACGTTTTTAATCTGACTTCGTAACTTCCCATTATAGCCTAGGGCTATGGTTATATTTTTGTTGTGCTCTCGCTCGTTTTACTTATTACCTCGGTCGTCGGCTAGGATATAGTTTTATTAGTTTTATATTACATAATATTATGTATCGACAGGATTATCGCTGTGCGGTATAAAGCTATGATATATAGGTAGGTAGATACCAACACAACTTAAATTATCAATTGCCGTTTTTGGTATTTAATTGGAGTTTTGAGTTTCGGAAAGAAGTTTGGCTTTTATTATACGACGTAAACTATGAGACAATAATAATACGAAACAAAACACTGATGAATTAAAAAAATTAAAATTTCCAAAAAACAAATCTTGGGTACAACATCTAAACATCTAAATGGCAGTATTTTAAAATCAAATCGTTCATGTACAAAATATATACATCGATATCCCATATGCTTATATTATTGTAAAAATACCTTTACAGATTATATATTTTCAAAATAAATGTTAAAATAAAAGTTAAAACAGATTTTTATTCATTAATAATGATAATATGTATTTTCTGGGATCTAATTGAATTGCTGCAATTTCGTTACATATAGTATCTACCTGGCTACCTAAGTAGTATAACATATCCGAAAACTGTGGTATCACCGATTAAAGTATACTTAATATCTATCAATGATGGGTAAAGATTTTATTTTATTTTTAGGGGAGGAGATCTAAAATAAAATAATTCCTATATTGTTTTCAAATATTTAAGAAGGTAAGAAAATATCGAATAATTTTAAGTACATTCATATTTCATACCTAAATGTGTTTACGTATTGAGGTATAGAAGTATATATTTAATCAAGATATATATTGTATATACCTCCTAACACCTCAATCTCCACCTATACTACGAGCCCATGAATAATAAAGATTTTCAACATTTGAGCTATATTATTTTACGAAAATTCTTTATCCTTATTTAAGCTTGCTAACCTTGTTGCTCTCGCAGTCATATATTTAATAAATAGGAAATTAACGGTATTTATAGTATTAAACAATTACATAATTTATATTATACCGTCCTGCTTCCGCTATTACATAGTTTATTTTATAACTTGGCTAGATAGGCTTTAAATGTTTTTGCGCTTTTGGTTCTCACGGTCACAACACAACGCTAAATTCCCACAATTTCACTAGGGCCTATTTAATTTGATATTCTAACAATCTAGCATTCTAGCGTATAATTAGGAAACTATAGCAAAAAATAATATAAAAAAATCACACTAAATTCTAATGCTTTTATTTATAATAAATATAATACTATGTAAATGTGTTTTTGTGCATTCATCATAAACGCCTAATTACATTTTGTACAAATTTAAAAACATCATAATGTTTGTTTACAAACAGTGATTTTTGTTCAAAAGTAATTTAGCACCATAAGAATTTATTTATAAGTCTAATTTATTATGGACTTTAAATGTTTAGATGTTACGTTGTAATAATTAAATTTTTAATTGTATAATACATACGGTCAATTAATTAATTATTTAATTGGATTTTTTTAAATTAGATAGTCGTCTGCATATAAAAAAAATCGTATCACTTTATCTCCAAAAACCACGTTTGAGGGTTTGTACCCTTTAATATTTCTAGTTAGTTAGTTACTTATTGAGTATAATCAGCCCTTCTGTATTTTCCTCTTTAAAAAAAAAAAAAAGATGAATGAATATATATTTATATTTAATTTATATTTATTATTGCATTTGATTAATTTATATTTGAAAATTACCAAGAGGTACTTACCTGCTATAAGAAAAAAGGAAAAAATTTTTATTTTAACATATGTACATTAGTAAAATTATATTTGTGTTGCATTTTCCGCTTGAAACTGTGCCAACTTTATCTACCAAAGAGTTTTTTTTAAATGTATTTATTAAGTAATACAACACCTAAAAAGCCAACTGGACAATACAGTAATACAATATTATATAAAAAAAAAAATGCTAACGAAATAGAAACTCAGGTCTGAACATTTGAAACCATTTCTACTTTAAAAAAATACAAAATAAAAATAATAATACTTTTCTTTAATGTAATAAAAATGAGCTGTGTTAACAAATTTTCAGCTAGAGGGTAGATTTATGATAGGCCACTAACTATGAATTGGACGCCACACTCTTATTTTGTTATACGTATCTGACTTACAAGTGCATAATATAGCAAATTTACGTTCAGTATATTACATTTAGTATCTATATAAAGTTCTTTATATTAAACTAGACTACAACAAATATCTAAATTTAAAAATAACATTATTTTTGTTCTTTAAGAAGTTTTTTTAAAATATTTTAAAGCGAGTTGAAAGTACTTAAAATGTAAAATATAATAAAATTAAAGATGTTAATAACTCACTTTAAAATTAAAAAAGAAAAAAAGCTTTCGGCCTAACATCAATAATAATATAATATTATTATTTATTAATTTTAAGTGCTATAGTAGTAAATACTCAATTAACTTTAATATTAAAATCAACGTAACTAAAAGTGAACGGTTGAAAATAAATGTGTTTTATTATAAACTTATAAGTTAAAAGATGAAAGAAAACAACAAAATCAGGTCGCGTCTTTTTTCACATAATCCTAAAAAAAAAATAATAAAAATAACAATAATTATACTGTTATATTTTTTTTTTAATGTTAGTTAGATATAAGCAATTTATGACTATTTACATTAACATTAAAATATAACACAGACTTATAATAGAATAGAATTACGAATAATTCAATACAGAAAGTTAAGAAAACAAATACATAGTCCGATAGTTGTTTCACTCAACAAGTCACGCCGAGGCACGTATAGATACCTCTTCTGCGTATTTAATAAAATGTGAAACATTATCAGAAAGATATTATCAAAAAATAAATAATAACCGAATGAATTCAGCAAACATAACTTCAAAATTTCAAATATTTCTAGAGGTTATTTATTTATTTAGGAAGGTATCTGGGCCATGTATGCTTATGCTAATGAGATGGATTGACAGAAGAAATATTGGATATCATATAACGGGTTAGGACGTTTATAAAGGTCTTGACCCCCCACTATCGCAAATCCCTTAACTCATAGTTATAGAAGTCATTTACTCATTTACATAATTTTCAATTAATATGTTTTGCTATAAAAATAGTATGAATAAAATTTCTAATACTTTTTTCATAATAGATACGTATAATTTATATATTAGTAACAAAAAGTGATGAAGTATTACTATAGAGTATAGGCTATATAGGTACTCCTATATAGGTATAATAATAATTCTAGTAAATAAAAAAGGATCGACAGGTATAGATAAAACTAAAATTATGAGAAAAATAATTTAATTTTTAGTCTTAACACTATACAATGTGTTTTGTTTATATCATGTCAAATTTTGATAAGTAGAATAGTAGACAATACATTTTTCTAAAATTGATTTTTTTTTTTTTTAATACATTTTTGTGCATATAGGATATTTGAATTTGAATATTTTGACCTGGATTTTTTGTTTTGGTTGCGAAATAATATAAATGTTGATACCTAAATTAAAATACGCTAAACAAAAATTTGGTACGATTCATTCTTAAAAGAAAAAAAAATCAAGTATAGATAAAAAAAAGTAAATGTGACGTAACCATTCTACGTCGAGTGTACCTCGTCATTAAGGAGTAATTCACTGTAATGTATATACATGAAATTTTAATTCAATGATAAATCATTGCACGCTAAAAACTATTTTGAACGAAGACGGTCTGTCAGCCTATAGATACTTTATGATATATTTATATTGCTATAAAAGTAATTGTAAAATATTTTTACCGACAACATTGCATTTTAAAATGTCATTGTATCTGTGTATAAAAATAATATATACTTACGTTAAACGTTACAAGTATCCACAAATAATATTTAATAATATATGACTAAAATCGTTATTCTTCTTTTAAATATATGGGTAAATGATAGTAATAATAATTATTGCTATTACATCTGATTGTTAAGAATAAACACATTAAAATATAGTTAGCATATATAATGGCATAATGGCAGGTTATAAAATGCCTGATCTGGAGATCCGTTAAAATGTTAAATCTCCTGCAGGTGCTCCCTCCTGTCGCCCATAGCCATCAGCGTCTAATTACATAATATAATAGTGTAATGGGATCTATACTATAAAATGATTCTTACGCGCAGGGATGACAGTTTGTAATCAGATTATCGTGTGAGTAACATAATTATATTCATTATATAAGTTTTAGCATATAGTTGTACGTGTGTACAAACTTTAAACGAGTGGATAAAACCAATGGTATTATTTCTGGAATCTTTTCTTCGCAGTAGATTGTAGGATACCTGTACCTGCATAAGAATTTACCTACTGTTTACCAATCGGATTTGTGGTTACGACGCGAAAATAAAAAAATATATATTATTAAACGTGTCTGATAAAAATAAATAAATAGAATATGTCCGTCTTTATACTGTTTACGGAGTCGAGAAGTCGATACGGTTTATCGTTTTCAGTTTTGGCGTAGATACCTATACGGGTATACCTCATACATAATACATATTATTATATACAGATACGAGACACGAGGGGTTCAGTGATGCCACTGGGTGACTACTGACTATGTGTGTGTTTGTGTATGTATGTGTGTATGTTACACACATGGTTATGAATTATAACCTAATTCGAATTTATTTTCTTGCTAGTGTTACGTCAACTGTGAGATTTATTATAATATATACATATTATATAATAACTAGTAATCGACAGTGTCCGATGACATTTATACATTATCGACAAAACACATATACCTAAGTGAAATAGAATAATTAATAATAATTGCAGCAAGTAACATCCAAAAGTTCAATTATACAAATGTACATATACATATGAACATAAAATATTTGAAAATGTAATAAAAATAACAATTAGGTAGAATAAATATGGAAAAATATAAATAATAATTTTAAATTTCAGTTTAGCGTTTGGTTTAAATCAGTAGTCTTACGATTCAGTAATATGATTTATATTTTATTATTTATTTATTTTTACTAGATAATTTATACAATCTATCCGCATATTAATATATTAGAATTCTCTGCAACGAGTATTGGTAATAAACTAATAAACAATTAAATAATTACTTTAGAAAAAAATACACGAGATAAGAGATGGACTGGTTCACTCTATGCAATAAATATACTTTTTTTATTCATTTTTTTTTCTTGGTAAGTAGAAAGAATTTATTTCAAAAGATATCTGCAGCCATTGTCATTTCAGACGTTTACTGAATAAATTAGGAATGTTTACGTTTTGAAACGAAAGAGAGCTGTAACTAATGGTCAATAGGTTTGAGTACTGAAGAACTTTTGTATCGTATTTTAAGTATGCGTGTTTAGCAGTTTTTTTAACAGTTGGAATTTAAAGATCGCAATGTATATAGTACTGTATATATTTTACATTGAAAACGCAATGAAGAACATTTTATATCGTTTTCAGCATTTTTGATTATATTGTTTGAATTTTTATAAAAATATGCATATAATAAAATAATAGCAACATAGTATTATAGAATACCTACAACCTAGGTACTTTAACTTCCTAGAATAAATTGTTGTCCACCTATAACTATATTCATACTCCACGTATAATATTATTGATTTTACCAGATTGTTAAGTACGCAAATAAGTGTTATAAGTTATAATTCAATTGTGTATAGGTTTGTTAAATTTGCATGCAACGATTTTTCGTTATAATAAGCTTAAACATCTTGAGTCATAATTTGTACAGAAATATTGCGTCATCCTGGTTGACCTGGTTAACAATACTTAGAATTTGTTTTATATTTTCATAATAATAAATAGCGACGTTGATCCATATTTCCAATGAGTGATAAATGATAATCAATTTTGGAGGTATATAGAGAACCCATGTATTTTAAAAAAAATTGACATAAACGCATTCACGTGATGGTAAATATTTTGCAGCAACTGTAATAATAGCATTGGATTCGAGATCTGAATCGAAATTTTTTTAATTTTCTATTATTTTAGCTATAGGTGATCTAAAATTAATATAGTTCTCAGTAAACCATCATTATGTATTATCTCAACCGGGGGTGACACAAAATCACCGTCTGGGTCAAATTTCCCATTAAATAAATGTATATATACATGATATGATACATGATATTTGTATACAAATCATTATTATTTTTGCTCTTATTTTTTTTTGTTATTTGTAATAAAAGAATAATTCTAATACATATAGTAAGATTGTTTATTATTTTGATGTTAGAGGTGACACAGTGTTTTATTCTAGTGGCCAAAGGTGACGTGAATAAAAAAAAGGTTGAGAACCACTGATCTATACCGATATAAAATTGAATAATTTTTCTTATAAATATTGTAGATAGGTATTTATTAAATTATTTATATTATTAGAATTTAATTATTATAATAATAAATATTTATATCAAAATATTTTATTTATTAACTTTTTAGTCAATAGCACTTTGTCGTAGAACAGTGTGTGATATGTTTGCGTTATAAATAACTATTACTCATATAATCATATCTATGAATTAATCTATATATTTTGAAAATGTCATTGCATACAGTGATATTCATAATTTATGTTAAAGTTTTAAGACCCACGAATAAAGTTTTTAAACTATCACAAATTAATGAACTTCATTATTCATCGTTAAAATATGTAATTTTGTAAAAGTTTGAACTTCAAATGTACCTATATAAAAATAATTGTTTATATTATATATATTTTTAAATTTTATAGTTTTATAGTTTTATAGTATGAATTACCTTTGAAGAGCTTTGTATTACATTTTCAGGTTTTAATTATATTATAAAACCTGGAAATTTTGATGATTTTGACGAATTTTGTAATTTAATTAATATTATAAATATCTAAAAGAACAGCTTAATATACAATTATAATATGTGATCTTGTATTAAATTTTTAAGACTAGTGAATATACATTTATACATTTATGGAAACAATTTAAAATTATTTATAAATTAATTAAAAAGAGTCAAAATATTATGAAAAATGACAAATGTTAACCAGTATAGAATAATTAGAATATGATATTATTAATACTTTGGAAAAATTTCAATTATTTATGGTTATACTTTGTTTTTGAATTATAACGAAAAAACAAAATTAATTTGTTGAATACTGCAGTAAACATAGTTTTGCATAAAAATTCTTGTTTTCCTTAACTTTTTGTTATTCCCGGTTATATTGAAAATTAGTGAAACTTTTTGAGGCCTCAAATTACCAACTATATCCAATATTCTATTACAAACCATCACCCCTAAAGTTAAAAATCAAAGCATTTTTACTGACATTTTTATGTGATTAATAAAAAAAATGCACATACACATCATAAATGCATCATTATAAATACAATCATTGCTCTGTTCAGATTCTACAAATTTGTAGTATAATATATTAATATGTCGTATAATGCGCAAATAATATTCAAATGCGGATACAAATACGTGCTCTGGTCTTGACTTATATAATCTTTAAAGGCTACCGATGGCGTGTCTAGAACAGGGTTTTGAAGCTAGGTACAGAATAGAGGGTACCCCTTCATCTATTATTTGAACAGTTTTATTTGTTCATTTTACTAAATAATAAAATAAACAGACGATAAATTTGAGATTCGTAATAACGTCAAAAATGTACGAGATCTTATCAATTATTATAATAAATAATATGCGTATATACCTATGTACTTACTGTTTGTTTCTTTATGATTTGTGACATTTAGAATACTTTTATAGTTCTGTAACAATTTGAAAATTTAATCTTGATACACTAGTACACTAAAATAGCACATAAAGCTATATACTGCAGGTATATTAAATTCATGATTTTTTTTTTTATCACACCAATGTTTTCAAGGAGACCGGAGATCACCATCCCAAAAACTATTGGTCCAAGGTTCCTAAAAAACTTCAACCCACTGAAATGTGGAGCTGTGTTGTGTATGTAATGTAATAAATAAGGAATATGTAGAATCAACAACATGATATAAAATATTGTTACCACAACACTTATATAAATAAATAATTCAGAGGTTTTTGAATATTGAATATTGATCGATAAACATTGTAATACATATACAGTTCGTTTCGCTTTAAAAATTTAAATTTCGAATGAAGATCCTGCAAGATGTTTTTGGCGCTTGTTCTTTTTGGCCAAACACGACCAAACGCAAATCTAATTGTTTCTCCGCCAAGTCGAGAAATTCTGAGTTTAAAAAAAAGTGCTATTACAGTAGATAGTTTATCTGGCAGTCGGTGATAGTTAGGCGTAGACACGTGATGGTGTATATAGGTAGGTACATTGTGTGATACAAATATCACAAATGTCGTGCCCGCAGATCATTACTTAAATCTCCTATTCTTCTCTGCGGACCTACATTCAATTTTAAAACGAAAATCGACCACCGCCACTCATAACTATAACGATTTTACGAAATCGGGAAGTTTTATAAAAAACGACTTAAAAGATTAAGCAACACTTTGAGACTCAAAGTTTGAGTGCATGTATTTGAGGATTTTTTTATACGCTTGGCTGAAAAAAAGTTTGAAAAAATTAGTCAATTTGTAGTTACGTGATGGCGCATTGGCCAAATTATACGATACTTACCAATTACCATATAAAATGACATTTAAATAACTTTTAAATGGTTAAAAATGAAATTACTGTGAAAACACTGAAAACCTTCAAACTTCGTAGAATTTTCTCATTTTTATCGTTACTTATTTTTTTATTCCAAAGAGGTAAACTTTCTTATAAAAGGGCATTAGAGTCGGACTTTAAACAACGCCAGAAATAAATTTCAAAAAACGTATTCGACAATGAGTGATGTATATTATACAATAGAATAGAGTTTTATTAGTTATTCGTGTTATGGGCTATGACAGTATGACTGTGGTTATGTTAACTGTTTTTCAATATATCAAGTTAAGATGAAAGTTATACTTCTTTAACTTGTAGAAGTTATAAGTTTTTTTTCGTGGACGCAATGCGCAAGCGGTCCCCACGACATCGTCGATTTAAACTTGAAAAAAAAAAAGAAGTAATAAGTTAAATAGAAAAAAAAAGTTAACATGGTCTTAAATCTTTATATAACATATTCTATTTTGACCATTTCATAGGTAAATATAATCAGTTGAGTACTTATAGGGACATTTTTTTTGTTTTTACATAATCTACTTCGAAGCACAATAAGCAAGTTTTGTAAAAGTATAAATAGGTACATATAACACAAATATATATATATTATTATTTATTACGATGTACTGAAAATCGTAAGCGAAAACACGTCGCGCACGCGTATGAACGTAGCCTCCGCCGACGACTATACACGGTACGCGCGAGACGTGACCTTCACTACACAATATTATTATAATCATCACTACAATATATACTACGGCGTTATCGCTTTCAACGCGGAAATCAACAAAAACATTATCTACTGATAACACAACACACACACACACGCACACTCATCTTACGAGTTACGACACATCGGGCGACCACTTTGAGAACGGAATCGCGCGAATATTGTTGAAATAACGTCATCGAATCGGTAAAAATCGGCCGTCGAGTGTCAACTGTTGCGCGGTCATCGGCGGTATTGTGTCTCCGGCGGAGTCGTTCTGTACGCGACTTGCACGGCTTTTGCGCGGCGTAACGGTTCGCCGCTCGTAACTATTGTACCGCAACACCAGTTTGAGTGGGCAGCGACCTGGTGCGGTTGCGCTCATAGCCGTCGGTCGCCGTGGCGGACTCTGCGGATCGTGTCGTCCGGACTCCACCGCCGTCGAAGAAGGTACGAGCAATAATGACGATAATATTATGATGTTATTCTGTTGTGCGGGCACCTCACAGTCCTGCTGTAGCGAATGCCTACACTGCGTTAGTTCCGTAGACATCTATGCGTACTTGGCAAATATAGTTCTCTCGGGTACCATTGGCCTCCGTTATGGTTTTCTTCTAGCCGATGCTCGTTTGGGTGTAACGCTGGGAATATTGTTATTTGTTATTCGCTTATCGTTTGAAAATTATGAGCACATTTCTCGTTACAGACTAGAGAAATATCGTGATTGGCATCGATTCATAGATAGTTTGTGGTTTACAGTAATAATATATTATTATCACATGCCTTGTAAGTTTTCAACAATTTATTACCAAATGTTCTAGTTATTTTGATTTTCGTCTTGCTATGATATTCGTTATTTTGATATAATTATCCATACAATTATTTATATTGTTTATTAATACTCAATTCTGTTTGATTCTTAAGTCAAAATAAGTGTTTTATAATTGGTATTTTCAACGATGCCACGAGGTCACTTTTTTGGGGCAATTGTCCCTTCAATTTTTGGGGTGATTGGTTGGTGGTTGTGGATGAATTAATTTTACTAAATACTGTTTTGATCCCATGTGTTGTGATCTGATAACATAGTCATAAACTAAGTTGTTATTTTAAAAGAATTTAATATTAATTTTGAATATAAATACTGTTTAGAAAATATGAGTTGGTTGGTAGACAAATTCGATTAATGTTTGCTCCCGTGGTTCAAAAAGTTTGTAATGCCACTGGGTATATTAATATCTATATGAATGCAATAGTTATAGTATGTTTAAAAATTACAAGTGAATGATAAACAACACTTGCCCAACTGGTTTAGAAATGTCATGAAGTGAGATTTACAAAACAGGTTTTTTTTGCTTTGGTTTAAACAGAAAGTTTCTGTAAGTATATAGCTTACTTCGATAGGTAAATAGATTATTATGTTTTGAAAAGCAGAAAATTAAATTAACTCAATTATCCATTTAACATTTTATTGTTTAGTTAATAAATAATAATGTAATACCTATAACTTATGTCTTATTTGATTCTTAGGCATTTGAATATAGATGATATAATAATTTTTCAATTTTTTTACTGTTCAGATACAAAATTTATTCTAAAAGAAAATTGAAAACTAATTCATGTGCTATGAATTTTCATTATACCGTAATTTAAAAAAAATAGTAATACTGTTTAACCATTCCTACAATAGTTGGTTTCTACAAATCACAATATACTTGCTACTTAGTTCCAGATAGTGCCAGTAAACCTTTAAATTACCTTGTAATTTCCATACACATTTATTTACTAGGTATGCTCATAGTTAATGACAAAAACGATTTAAAAAATGAATATTTATTGGTTTTATTTAAAACTAGATAAGTATAATGCGTCATTTTTTTCCTTAGTACTACAAATAAGAAAATTTAAATTTAAAAATTACTTGTAAAGTAATTCTATCATTTTAAGAAGTTTCCAAGTAGTGTTATATTGTGTTAAAGAATTTATAACATCTATACACATGAAAATATATATTAAAATGCATCAAATTTAAAAATTATTATCAATATCTTACGAAAAGAATTTTATTAGTTATGAATCTGTGCTTTTTAAAGATATACAATTTAAATTTATTCTATCTCATTTAATACAAATTGAATATTATTTAATAAAGTGTAATCGTGAATACTATATTATTTATATCTGCTCTTGAAACTAAATTACATAGGCAATTCAATTAGTAATAATATTTTTAGTGTTAAATTTAGTATCTTTAGAACAAATAAACAATTTTAAGTGTGTAATTTACTGAAACGATAACATTAATCGATTGCATAGACAATATAAAAAATGTCATATTAATGTTGATGTCAGAGGCCTATGATAATTAATATATTTTTAAAACAAGTGCATTATATTATAGTATAATACAAGTGTATATATGTTATATGCTTGTTTTTTAATTTTTACAAATAAATTCTCAATTTATTTATTTGTTTAGAATTTCTATGTACTTTATATTTCAAGTAAAACATATTTATTTAATTTTGGATTTAAACTGTTTTAAATATAATAGATTAAAATCTCCCAAATTTATAAAAAATACCATATGTCTATATAGTTTAGTAAAAAATTGTATGCTTATCTGAAGAAGTGACATATAAAAAATATCTGCCATTTATATTTATTATATTTTTTTGTGAAAAGAATCATACAGAAATTATGATATTAATAATTTTTAGTTAAATACTTTATACTAAATTATAATAATAAAAAATAGTACATTAATAATAAATTATAACTGCTTACTATTTTTTATGGTTTTCATTTATTTATTTAAAATTTTTTTTTACTGAATATGTATATTGTATAGTTATTAACATTGAATGATTAGCACATCATTAAAGTTCTTAAAATATACATTTAAATGACAATAATTATTAGGTTCTTTTTATAAAATACATTTAAGACAAGATTTAAAAATTTCTAGATGTTTACCTATAATATTGAAAATAATTACAATATTGTACAATATTTGTTATTATAAACTTTAAACTACATTTTTAATTAATTTAAATTTAGATATTTTTGTTCTAGCACTGTTTTGTCTAACTATTCTATTGAATGATGTCCTATAAACTATATTTTTCAATAAAAATTAAATTCAAGAAACATCTTTAAATCATAATATAGTATTATATATTGTATTAAAATATATTTAATTTTAATGGTTTTAGTTATGTAAAGTGTGTTATGTTATACCATACTACTATACTAGTTTTCATAACATTTATATTTTATTTCCAGATGATCTCTACATACAGCCAAATCCTGAAGAAAACACACGCGGGACTGTATTTCAACAATCTACTACATTGACAGCAAAAATGTGGCCTCCTGTATGTTTTATCTAATTATTTAACTTTTGTTAAAAATGTTATTAATTCATATAATATATTTTGTTGATTTTTTTTTAACCATTTATGTTTATATTCATATAAGTTCTAAGATTAATGCAAATCAATTTAAATTGTTTAAGCATTGTTTAGTGAACTAATAAATGAATTCTATTATTATTTATATAAATAATTAGTCTAAAAAAATATATTTTTAACAAAATAGGTATTTATAAGATTTTTAACAAATTATAGTATATAATATTATGAACAATATAAAAAATAATACATTTTGCAAAATAATTAATATTTTTGTTCTGCAGGATATTTCCGGAGGTTTTGATTGGACCTTGGATGTTTTGGGATGGCAAGTAGACAAAGATCAATTGTCAATTGTTATAGTATGCGCTATTGTCATTATAGTACTTACTTCAATAACAATTGTATTTATAATTTGGTATTGTTGTTTTTGTAAAAAAAAAAATGGTAAGCATATTGTATAGTCTATTTATGTTGTACTTTTTAATCATTTCTAATTATTTATTATTTTTTTTAGTACAAAACAGTTGTGAGGAAGAAGAACAAAGAAGTAATACCAACATACCTAGGTAATTTTTAAATGTTTTTCATAATAGGCATATGTTATCAATAAGACAATAAATTATTTAACTTCATAGTTTTTAACATTACAATAGTTTTATGGTATATTTTATGAATCAAAAGACTTAAATTTGGCTCACTATTGGTTATTACTTATTATGTTAAGATTTTAACCTTTAAATAAAGTTAGGAGTTAGTAATGATAGCTATCTCATTATAAATTATTTATTGTTTAAAACTCCAAAATAAATAAAACCTAAATAAATTAAAACATTTAAAATGTGTTAACTAGTTTAAATACAGTTGTAAATAATTTTTCTTTTTTTGTATTTTAAATTATAATATTGTTTATATACATATATATTTTTGGTTGTAAACAATATATATATATATTATAATATTTGTATTTATAAATTTGATACATGTGAAAAAAAATACAAATCATATAAATTGCTGCTAAATAGTAAGATGTTCATTTAAAACTATAATACATTTTTTTCTTATCTTGAACCTATTATGCCATTATTTCAAATGTAGTGTAAATGCTCACTATAAAGTATAAATTATAGTTGATTCATTTGACTTATACACTTTTGTTTTTACTAACAACAGAAGTATAGCTAATAGCCAATAAACTTATGTGATTATCTAATAGGTTAGAATAACAAATTTTTTCTAAGCTTTTTTAGTAGCATTTAGCTTAAAAATGTTTAAATCATACATTTTTCTAATGAATTAAAATGAAGATTGAGTACCAGCAGTTTTTTTATTGTATGATAAAAAATCCTTCTGAGAACATATTAAACTTTTCTTGGTGTTTACTTGTTATTGATGAGAATACTTATTGAATTTTTATTTTTATTTTTGACTTAATTTTCTAAGGAATTTATTTAAACAAATATTAAAAAGTATTATTACAAAAAAAATTTAATTTTAGAGTTTTGTTGTAATTCTGTTTTATTTGTTCTAATGTATTCTTTTATATTTACATTTATAATTGTAATTGATAAAATAATGCAAATTTAATTATAAAATTATTTATTGTTAATAGTAGTATAAGTAATTTTAACTAATTAAATTTTGTATATTCCAGTTACTCCACTGTATTCCTAGACCCCAAAACTGGAAATTTTATTTACAGTAACCGTATTGTTGAGTTATTTCCTGAAAGAGAAGGTTCTCCTGATCATTGGTTTTTCAATGATCAAGGAGAAGAACCTGTAAGTACAAATACAGTACCACGTTCAGCCTCTGTACCACCAGCAAAACAACTTCAATCATTTGTATGTTGCATTGATGGATTTATTAAGAGTAAAAAATTAACAATTTTCTTTATTTCAGGATCCTTGCATACGTGAAATAAAAGAATTTATCAGCAATGAAACATTTGACGTGCCTAATTTGCATTATATTGACAATGAGACCCAAAATGACCCTTGCCATTTGCCAAACGCTATACCTCAGATCTCTGAATTTAATCCTCATCAATTTACTTCCAGTAGCAGTAAGTATTTTGCTTGTTGTTTGTGACTAAAACATTTTTAAATAACTATAAATAATAATAATAAAAATATAGTTCAATATTACAGTTTCTCTTACTTTTTTCATTTTATCATACACGTTATATTACAATATATTACATTTGAATAACAATTAAAAGGATATTCATTCCTATGTATATATTTCATTTTTAAGTGCATAGTATAACAAATTGACGTTCAGCAATTCAGCATTTAGTTTTGTTAGTTTTAATTTTGGGTTATTTACATTCATCTTCTTAGATATCTACAAATATTTTGAGATGAATATAATAATTATTATCTATTTATCCTTTTTAAAATTTTGTTTTTATATTATTTGTAAAGCACTTAGGTATTAGATATAAATTTATTAATTAAAAATTAAATAATGATTTTCTTATTTATTATTCTGTCCTGATTTTTTTGTTCTATATGTTTCGATTCCTTGTAAAATAATTTCTTCATTTTTCTAATAAATAAACTATAATTATTTATAATAACTGTAATACATTTTATACAATAAGGTTATTATTATTATTGTATTGAATGATTTTAATGATATAACACATTTATATGTAATTTTAAACAATTAAATCCTTCAAATATATTATCCTTAGATTAATGTAAAATGTAAAATAGACTAGATAATTTTTTTAATAAAAAATCACTAAATGGTTGTTATTTCAATGAAATTTTAATATGAAGACACAATAAAGACATAATGGTTTGAATAATTAACTGCAACTAATTAAGATTACATTTTATTTAGTTTTGGAAAATTGCCATACATGTGATGGAAAATCTATAACACTGCGAACAAGAAGTCTTCCAACACATGTGAGAAACAAGAAACGGCCATTCTCAACATCTGACAATTTATCAGAGCTCTATGCTAAGGTATTTTTAACTTTTATGAAAAAAATGTGCAGTTAATATAAGACAAGTTCTGTACAACTATATTATAATGTAGTAGTTCTCAAACTTTTAATACCACAGTATCCATTAAAAATACAGTAAAAACTCTTAACAACAAAACTCTTTACAAAGAAAATCTCTATATAACATTAACATTACATAATAATGGTTGGTTTGCTTTATAACTCATTAGTCAATTCATTCTCTATAACGTATAGTCAGTCTCAATAACAAAACAATATTTTATGTTTCATAAGACAATTTACCTGTTATCGTATTATAAATTATAAAATTAATCCGCTAAAATGCCGAAATTTACAATAACGATTAAATTCTTTCATTATCTACTTGCAATAATATCGATATTATTGATATTGAATATATTGATTTTATTATCGACGTAATTTCTAACAAAAATTTTGTTTTTTTTAAACCTTCTCTATTACGAAAACTCTCTTTAACAAAAGATATCTCTTGATCCTTTCAGATTTGTTATAAAAAGTTTTCACTGTAGTTTGTATTTCATGGAACGATGGAACACCAATGACCAATGTCTCTAACTTAAGCTCAAACCCAATTTTTCAATTATTTTTTGGAAATTCAAAATGTTTTAATTATATTATTTGTTTAGGGTTATTGATTAATAAATTATTTCCTATAGGTCTTTTATTAAAGTATTATTATTTTATACATATTGTTCAAATTCAAAGTAAATCTAGTATTTTATTGTAATAGTTTACTAGTACCTACTTATGATTTAGGTGAAGGTTTTGTTCCAAATATAATACATTAGAAAACAATTTTCTCAATATTCACATACATGTTGCAGAACTCTTAAAATTATCCCATTGAACCATTAAGTTCTGCAGAACACACTTAGGGAATCGCTGTTATAATGATTATATTAATGTCAACCATTTACAATACTCTTTTATTATTATTATTATTCTTTAATATAAAATCTTATAAATGCTATAATATAAAAAGTTAAAAACTGTCACAATTCAGGACATTAGTGATAGTATGGCATTGATATAAAGGGTTTATCTTAATAAATTACTTGTTGTATTGAATAATTATTTTTATTAATTATTGTTATTATTCTTTAGGTAAATTTCAGTAAAAAAAGAAAAAATCGCATGAGAAATGATGAAGCTGCCATAATCGCCATGAGCAAATCCAGAAGTCAGTTCCTCAACAACAAAGACACAGATATATTGGTTGACAATGAAGCAGTTATTGTTTACGATGAACGAACTGCTTTATAAAATGATACTATTATGTGATATAACTGTAGGCTAATTGCGTTTAGAATCTTTTATGTACTATATATATTGTAATAATTGTTTCTATTATGAGCGAGGTTATTGCAATAAATATAATAACAGTATGTACAGTTAAAATGCTGAGCGAGATAAACTATAAACTGCGTTCCACTAAAATATATGTTGTACTTCATTAATTCATTATACATGGAATAATAATTGTTTTAAAACATTATATAATATACTTATTACACTAAAACAATTACCATTTTTTTAAATTTGTATTATTATTATTTTTTTATCTTCCCTTATTATTTTTATTACTATTATATTTAATTATGTAAATAATTATCAAACAAATTAGTGAAGAGAAAATATAATAATAATAAAAAAAAATATTTGATTATTTAACAAGTCTATGCTGTGTTTGTATATTATATTTTAATCCCTGCCAAAAGGAAATGTATGATAATATGAACACCAGTGTTAGTTATAAAAGCTTTATTATTGCTGTTTGTAAAATATTACTTATTTCTTGTCCAGATAGGCCGTCTAATAAAAATAACCTATTGGTAACTTCTAGATGCTATTCATATACACTATCATGATTACCAAATTATTTATAGCAACTGGGATGTTTCTTGAATAGTTAGCTCCTACATTTATGTATCCATGCATAAATAATTCTATATCAATTCTAATTAAACTATTCACAGTTCACACACATTTCATCAACTGCCAAATTTTAAATTGCAATATATTTCACTATTGGAGTTTGAAAAATACTTGAAACATGGTTTACCTTCTACAAACATGAACCGTCTCAAGGCCATGAGATAACATACTAGCAAATGTTTTTCTTATAAATGCACATGAAAAATAATATTGTAGGGTGACAGCAAATTTTTTTAATTTCTTTACCAAAACATTTTCTTCTCCATCATGAATTTTTTTATTATTTTAATTTATTAATATTTTATATTTATATTTGCAACCAGTTGAGCAATGATATTTTTAATATTTGAATGAATTAGTCTACACAGACTACTACATATTATTCTCTTTTGAGACAGAGCTTAAGTATTATATTACTACTATCAAATTTATGGATGACTGTAAAAATAAAACATATTGCATTAAATCAATTATAATAAATGTTAAAATATTATCTTAAAGGAACAGCTTCTAATATAATGCTCTTTGAATATGGGTGCAGGCGAAACTCTCCCTTGTAATAAAATTACTTCAGACTGTGATTTTTAGCAAAGGGTCTTTTATGATCTTAAAGTCTATGTCAAGTCACAATTGCTTTCTGAACAAGTTTGAATGGAAACTTAAGATAGAAAAAGATAATAGCTAAATAATGGTACCTAGTAATAATAAGTGTGATAAGTAATAACAATAAAATAAATAAACTTATGCAAGCTAAGAAAATATAGGTAAAGTAGGTAAATAATTGTGTTATTGAATGAATATTATAATTTATAGTACATTTACTAATGGAAAGAAACATATTTTCAGTGTTATTAGAATTTGAATAACAAACTATGCACAATTGAACCACGATGAAATATTTAAATATTCAAGTGCAAAAATTTATAAAATAATACTATTATATTTATATTATCCAATGTATAATATAATATTTTGTTTTCTATACCGTGCACTATAACTATGGTGACCAGTTATAAATATTTAAAAAAAAGTACATTTTAAAACTTAGTTCCTTCTCAGCCGTAATTACCCAATGCGTATACTATTCTACCCGTTTTACCCATATTTCCATAGGCATTTCCTTCTATTTTCATCTGATTACTTTATTTATTTTATTATTATTATCAATTATAAAAACCAATTATTTGAAATTATAATGTCAACTCATTTAATTTGTCAATGTGTGTCTTTATGATAAAAATACTTTGATATTGAAGAATTTAAAGTAAACTTAAACTGAAGTATAAATTATTTTTTAAAGGTAAAAATACCAATTGTAAAATTTAAATATATACGATTTAGTATATCTTAAATCGTGCTACCAACCAATAAGAATGCTTTAGATCGAACCATGAACTATAAATTAATAATCAAATTATAAAAAACAATAAAAACACATAAACACGCATTAGCCCATAAAAATTTAAAAAAAAAAGAATACAATATCATGTACTTAACATTATTGTTAAGGACATTAGGACCCATGTCAAAAAAAAGTACTGTCCTACGAAAAATAGTACGTCTGGTCACCATAACTATAACCGAATCTAGTATTTGAAATCAATGATGATACATGACAAAACTAATGGACGATCATCGTGATTTCAAACAGCAGATTAATGCTTGGACTGCTTGGAGAAGCACTTCTAACGCTACAGTCGTTGATATCTATCAAAAACCTGATTTTGTAAACATTGTCAAACCACAGAATATAACTAATATTTTAGACGGGCCCATAAGTACCTATATAAAATACAAAACTAGAAATAAGAAATTAGTGAATTATGAAATGTTTTTCATTATACAAATAATAATTGTAACGTTATGGCATGGGATGTAAAAATTTGGAAGGGCTTAATAAAAAATCAACATATTTTTCCTTTGTAATTATAAAAAATCTAAAGCCCGCCTAAAATATTAGTATGAAAATGATTACAAGATCAGGTTGTTGATAGATAGAACGTTAAAAGACGCGTTTCTCCAAACATTAATCAGCTGTTTGAAATCAGAATGATGGTGCATTTATTTTGTCATGCTTAAATATATAAGACCGCGGTGGCGCGGTCAGGACGTATCATCATTGATAACAAAATACTATAGTTTACGTTTATGTTTATAGTACACCGTATAGAACAAAAAGATTATATTAACGTATAACGTGGTCAGTATAAATATAATAGCATTTTATCTTATAAAAAATTATTGTTTTAAAATATATTTTAAATATTTAATTATGGTTAACACGTGTGTTGTTTGTTATGCTACTAGTGATAACTCTAAATCGGTTTCTTTCCATAAGTAAGTATTATATTCATTAAACAACACAATATTAATTACTTACCCTATATATTCGGGGGGCGAAATTTCAATGAAAAAACTGAAGGTGTTGAAGCTCCTCTATCTTTTTTTATAATGTTATCTTTAAGTTATGGATACCTGTTATTATTAAAATCTAAATCAACATAAAACAATTTGCTGGTGCTAATTTAAAAATTGGGGGTTACCCAACTTAAGATTTCCACAGAATGAAGCCAGGAAAAAATTGTGGATTGAAATACTT
Source organism: Rhopalosiphum padi (assembly GCF_020882245.1). Taxonomy (NCBI): domain Eukaryota; kingdom Metazoa; phylum Arthropoda; class Insecta; order Hemiptera; family Aphididae; genus Rhopalosiphum; species Rhopalosiphum padi. Next base: position 46,529,385 of record NC_083599.1, read on the forward strand.
GGCCTTAAAGATCGTAATAGACCCATTACTAAAAACCACAAAGTCTGTAGTAAACATTTTGCACCGGAGAGTTACAGCTCCAGAGCTGTTGAAAAAAGAACATTATACTCGGATGCGGTTCCAGTAAGGTAATATTTTTGACATTTTTGTATTTATTATAATTGGTTTAATGCAATTTGTTTCATTTTTATAGCCATGACCGAATTATGGAAGCTTTGCGGATAGTTCGTCAGAGGTAAATATTGTATATTTTTAATTTTTAATTATAAATAAATTATTTATTTATATATAATATTTATGTTTAGACTCCAAGAAGAACCCGATTGTACTGAGTCATGATGTTAAATATTCTCACTGGACTTACTGAAGATTAATTTTGATTTAAGCAATATCACCAAAACGTCCAAAATATTACCACATAATTTTTTGCCATAGGATAAATGTCACTGTAATAAAAATAGCAAATATTATAACAATATTTTATTTTCTATGTAATATTATAATAATACTAGCTAATATATTTTCAAATACAATTATGAGATTATTGTTATAATTATTGATTTTCAAATAAGATATTTATTTTTATTTAAAAAAATTATATATATATAAAAAATTGGTTTTAAATTTTATACACTTTAATTATTTTAAAATTTACATGTATTTAAGAAACAAAAAACAGTAAAATTCACAGCAATAAATACATAAAATAAAATTACACTTATGGCATTAAAGGTATTTATTTAATTGTATTAATTTAATTAATTAAGATTCACAAAATGATCCAACACCATGTTCTACATCTCGATCTCCAATTGTGTTTAACATTGCTCATGTTTTGGGAAATGTTGAAGATAATAACTTGCAATCTAAAAGAATTCCAGGTATTAGAGGCAATTTAATATAGGTAATATGTAAATATACAAGATTATAAGATTATACTTATGTTCAAAATCATGTATCCACCAATCAAAGGTTAATTTAAATAAAATAATAAATGTACATAAAAAATTATAAATTAAAATATTATGGCTCTAGGCAGTTAAGATGTTCAAAATACGAACAGTGTTGTGGATCGACTGCATCCATGTCGAGAATGATCCAATTATTATTTATTATGTACCAGCCACAATAACCATGGGCCAGGTCATTATATAGACTATATAGAGATTGGTCATTTTTTAGCAGCATTAAAGGACATCACAACTTTAGTTTTTTTTTTTTTAATTCTAAGTTAATTGGTGTATTATTCTAGTCAACACCACGATAGTATCTTTAATCATGGTCAACACTCAAGTACTCATTACTCAACACAATGAAAAACGTTTTGGTAAAAATCCGAATTAAAATAAACGATTATTCAACGAGATAATGTGACTATGAGAGTTGATGAATAGCCGTGTGACGTCATAGAGCTGACGACTGAGCTGCAGCTGCCTATGTTGTACGTGTAAAAGTAGTTTGATTTACACAATAATTTTAATAACTTAAAATGGTATTTTAGAATTTTTTTTTCATAATCCCAAGTATATTTATGCGCTTAAGACGAAGGTGTCATTCACTATTTTTGATTGGGAAAATCTACCAATTGTTACTGACTTTAAACCGCAATGCACAATGCAGTAAAGAGTTTTACCCGAATGCAGACTGATTGGATGTTGGTTTTATTTTAGTCAGGTCTGTATATTATATCCTGTAAAATTAAATTTTAAATATATGAATTTATTTTATCACAGAGTATTGTACGATTTATTAAAAATCATAACATGATTCAGTTATTTCGCAATAATAGTAATATTGCTACTATTATTAAAATGGCAATTTAAATTTTTTAAACATTTTAAAATCGGGAAAAAAAATAAAAATAAATATTTATTCTCATATGGCATTACCTCATTTGCCATCAGAAATAAGTCCAGACCTCCCAAACGATTTCCACAATGTTGGAGGTTTCGTGGCTATACAAGAATTGGCTAGAATTTCTGGTTGGATATTATTCATCCAGATGGATTTTCCGTTTTTTGGACTGAATATTCGGACCAATAATTTTATTGAGAGTTTTATAGTATGTTGAAAATCTCTATTGGCCAACAATCAACATCCACCGGTTTGGACTTTTTGGGGTGATTTTTTTTTCATTAATTCTGTAACTTATTTAAACTTAAATTATAGATATGTCATATGTATATTAACTACAATTCCATTTATAATTTACTTATTATAGATAGGCTGCGTTTTGTGGAAAGTCGAGTATGAAGGAAAACTCGTCAAATAATTAATGGTCAACAAGTAATGAATTTAATTTACCTACCTAATAAAAATTATTAATGTTTCATATATTATGCTATCAGTATAATCAGTAGATTGTACATATTGTATACAATTGTAACACTTAATTAAAAATACTGTTCTAAGCCAGGAGATCAATTATTACTTCAAGGGGCACTAACAATAATATTATCTTGGTCGATGCATTACGGCTTGTACCAAATTAATGGTATGACACTATGGCCTTCCTTTGAAGGGTAGCATACTCTTCAAAAAGTTATTTAAATTAGCAAATAAGCCCCATTCCAAATGTAAACTTGAAAATAAGTTTTGTTTTTACAGCCAGCTAAAATTATATTTTCCTTATAATCTAGATATCAACCAACAAGTAGGTGCCATTATTTTGAACCTCTACTAGGTACCTCATAGGGTTACAGGTCGTAATCGTGGTAATATGTAAGTAATTGGCTCAGTTGCAAATAATAGAATTCCACGACGTAGAGGAAGACCAATTGGTCATATACAGGCCAGAGGGCCTATTAGTAAATAATCTACCAATAGGTAATTCTATAAGAACCAAAAATGGTGATGTAGCCGAAAATCAATTGTTGTTAACAAATGGTAATTAATAATTATGTATATAATTAATTTATAAAAAATTAAAAATTAATATTCTATTCAATTTTTACAAAAGTACCAGTGTTATTCATGGTTAATACCTCACCAGTTTATGTTATTGTTCCACCAATTGGGGGTATACTCATAATAAATAATTTTGTCAACTACAATAACTTTTTCAATTATTAATTATTATAGCAAAAACCTACTTTTTTGTTTTATTGTGTAGATGAAGACCAAAATCGATGTTTTGTTTGTCTAGAAAATCATAAAGAGGTTGTCACAGAAAACATTTTTCTACCATGTGGCCATGGATGGTGCTGTGACCTGTGAGGGTGTGTAGATAATGGATACAGCGTTGTCTGTTTGCATTTTGCAAGGTTCCTTATTGAATAATCTAAATAATTAAATATTTCAGACTTCAGCTTAATTAAATCTAATGTTTTACCTATGTGTTTAACTCTTATGGTTATTGAATGTTGACACCAATTTGTGGTCCACAGATATCTGTGGATTTGTCTTAAGAACTGGTGCCACGGACTATCGTACAGGTTGAAAGATATTATTATTATTATATTTTTTATATACAGTAGACGCCGCTTATTAGATTCAAAATCTGAATGGTCCGGACATATCAAAATACATTAAAAAAAAATTAGTTATAAGACTCAACACTTCAGTTAAAAGACTTAAATTTCGTAAAATAAATAGTAGAAAATAAACTTTTTTAGTTATAATTTAGAAATAAATTGGTATTGAAAAATTAAATAATGTTCGTGTTAATTATATCTAGTTTCTGTTGGTACCTTATAACTTATAAGGTATAATAATTTTTATCGCAGATAAAAGTTCACATTTATCGTAACGATTATCGTTATTATATTTTCGGAGTACTAGAACAAAATAAAAAACAAACTAAAATTACAAATTTTTTCAAAAATAAATAATAAATACATTATACATACATCCTTTATAATTTTTTATTAATGTATAATTTTTATAATATTTTTATATGTAATATTTACTTATTGTAATTTTAGTTTTTTTTATCAGGATTATTAAATTTATTCAATAATAAGTATGTAATATGTGTTTAAGTATTAAAATGAAAGCAAAATATGTAGTAAAATAAAATTTATAAATACGTAATTAATTTTTTATTTCCACTTCGCCTATAAGATTCATTCGGTTATAAGACTCACTTTGTGCTGGTCCCAAAGTGAGTCTTATAAGCGGCGTCTACTGTATATATTAATCTTTTTTCCATGGTTGAAAAAAAATTCAATGGTGTGGAAATCAATATGTGTCTAAATGGTTTTTGGCTTTTGTGACAGGTAGGTATTATGTACCTACATGAAATATCATGTGATAGATGGGTGTTAGATGTAATAATAAACAAGACACTTAAGTGATAGGTAATCGGTAAGGACACACACAAAAAAATTATATGGGTATATGAGAAATGACTAATGAGAATTATAGTACAATACAGGATAGGGTGAGTTCTGTGTTCTGTCTTCGTTAGCATATTATATAATTTAGTACCTAGTTAATATTTAAAATTTAAAAAAAAATATTATATTAGGTATCTATCTAATGTTCAAAAGAAAAATTTGACCAAGCAAGAACAGTACAATTATAAATTGTATAATTTTAAATTTTAAAATATCTATGGTGCAAAAATAGTTTATAATACAAAAATTGTAATTGTAATGTATTTTTGAATGATTAATTCATTATACTAATTAAAATATGTTATTTATAGTTTTTTTATTATACTTATTTATTAATAAATTGAAAAATATTAATAAAAGAGATAACCATTTATTATTGAAGATAAATAAATAATTTGGCTTTTTTTGCGGAGATTTTTTTATCGAAATTTAGCAATTCCATTTAAATAGGTGCATTACACATTCCAAATTACTTAAACTAAATTAAAACAACAGGACTCAGGAAGTAATTACTATATAGGAACTAGGAACTCATTATAAAATTTTATTTACCATAAATCTGTGATAATTAATATCGTAGCAGTTATAGTTCACCGCACATACGGATTAATTAATCCGTGGCCGCACAATCTAATATCGTTGTAGTTGATATTCGTAACAATTGACATTTGAGATAGTTGTAAATGAAATATTGGAGTTGTACAATGTCGTGGGCCGTGGCAGTAGTAGTACGTAGCAGTTGTGTCACTCCGTATAAACTATTGATACAATGATACCCGCAATTATTGATTAAAGAACTCGTGTGTCTATCAGAATTGTAAAACTATTTTTATAATTAATTTGAGCATTTATACTTTTCGTTTTCATTTTAAACAATCCATTCGCAGAGGATAGGTTTAGTTAACACTGAATATCTTTCCATCAGTACGACCAGTACGTATTGTATTCATTAAATTAGTATAGACTAATTCATTCAAATATTAAAAATATCATTGCAAGTATACCTGAATTGTAAATATATAAATAATATAATATATTGAATTAATTTAACTTTTAAGATTAGGTTGCCAATTAAACACAGTGAAATCGATTTTGAAAGACTAATTATGGACATTCATCAAATGCTTTATAATTATTTAAATTCTTTACTTCAAATAATCAAATGGTTACATAGATTTTACTTATAAATTAAGTCAAGACCACCAAAAACATTTTTATTGCACTATTCGAAATAAAGGTGGTTACAATAGCAACTGAACTTGCCAAAATTCTGTATTATGATTTTCGGCCGGTTAGGAATAGTCGTGTTACTAAACAAAATATTAAATTAATAATGTTGTAAATGTGTTTTCTAACTTAAATACATTGCGGTATCCTTTAGTATAAATTAGGTAGTATTAAAAAAATTAACAAATATGTACCTACTTTCCATTCACTATAATCACCTATGTTTGGCCTAATTTTATTGTATAGCTTATTAAAATTTATTGTACCTACTTATGCAAATTGTATGTTAAAGCAAATACTTACTTTTTCATTTAAAATATTTGGTATATGTATTATAGAGACATTTAAGTGTTTTATAAATCAAGACTTGGCACTTTGGCAGTGTTGCTATTATAGATATGTGCTAAAAATAAATAAATAGATTAAATCATGAATGCAAGGATGGTGTTTTGAATAATTATTATCATAACAAATATTAATTAATATCCTCATCAAGAGTTACTTGAATCAAAGTGTTATGTATCTAACCTGCTAATAATTTTGTAAAACCATTAATAATCTAAAATATTAAAATATTTCAAATTTCAAAATAAAATAGGGATCTATTCATATTTATTCTATTACTTACACCATAAAAATAAATTGAACCGATGACTTCAGAGAGGATGTTTTTAAAAAATATTGTAAGCTTTCAGAAAATTAAATACTAGATTATGGTTATTTTGGTAACATAAATAAAATCAACTTCTATGTAGAGATGTTTTAGTATACATAATTATAGCTCAATAGTCAAATTTATTGCATTTCCATATACAGAAACAGAAAAGGTGTTCAGGAAATATACACAAAGTCATATCTAATATACTCAACAGTCAACGGTTATATTTTATTTAATAATATGCCTTGTGTAAATAAAAACATTGCTTTAAAATTAAGACAAGTACAAATAAAAAATTACAACTGATTGTAAAACCAATAGATTTATCGCTCAGAATCTAAAATTAAAAAAGGTAAGCAAGTGAGTACCACCCTGTTTGCTGTATATTGGGAATTAAGTGGGCCCCAGTAATAGGTATATTAAAATTGAATTCAATGATTTATTATTGTATAGAAAAACAATTCTGAACGGAAATGATACTCTGTCAGCTTATATAACACTATAAATAAATTTCATTGATATAGCTATATATTAAAGTAAGTCAAAATAATATTATTTCAAAACATTGTATTTATTATATTATTATTTATTCATCACTACTCAGAATCTTAAAATGTTTTTTGTTTACAATATAAAAAAAAAAAATACACAGCTTTCTTATTTTATGTGTATTTACTGTTAAAATGTAGGAAACAAATAAAGATCTAGTTAATAAAAACTATTTTAAATTAAAGCTACAATTAAATTGAAACACATTATTTTATAATGAACTATAAGCATCAAAAGGATTTGATTCAGAATTAAATTTTATTATAACTGAATAAAATGGCAATACAATTTTTTGTATTATATTCATTCAATTTAATAAATTATGCTTTTAAATTTAATACTTGAATATTTCATGTATTCATTGGGTTTTCTTTTAAATAAAAATTGAGTTAAATTGGTTCTTGACAATTTTATTTTAACATTTCTATTTCTTAAGTTGTTTTCATTGTCAGTCATATTTTCTTGAAGAAATTAGTTAAGGTTTAACATTTAAATATTCTGTTATATACTAATTATTACTAGGTATATAATATATTGTATGGTTTTTAATTTAATATAATGATAGATATAATAGTAATCAATTGTAACAAATACATATAATATAGTAGGTATATATAAAGAGAATGACAAAGCTTAACATTATACTCTGTCTTATACGATTGTTTAAAATCAATTATACGCTTACTATTTAATTAAATGTTATGTATATTAATAAATCGACTTTAATAAGTAATAGGTTCTGAATTATAGCTATGTTATTAATAATATAAGACCTCAATTTTGTCATATTATATTCAACCACACTGTTTGCATACAAAATAAAATTGTGTGATTTTAACTACTCATATAATAAGTTATAACATAAATTAGACAACATAGCAATTATATTTTTTTCACAATACTTAACTAGTAAAACTTCTCATAATATTTTTTTACAAATAAATTAAGTGTAAACGTACAAACTTTTACAATTAGTTTATTTAAATAATGACTGTTGAATCAAACAATTTTGTTTACATTAATAACAGAAATACAAGCAGAAATTATTTATAAAAAAAAAATTGTAAATCCGATACTTCTGTTAATTAACTTGCACTAAAATACGTATTGGAAATTTGGAAATAACCACAAGTCTTGTAAATAAAGTTATCAACAACATCAATTGCATTTGTTTAGTTAAGGGTTTATTACCAAATTGATAAAATTGTATATAATATTGCTCTTAAAAAATATTTAAATCATTCTTAGTTTTTGTACAATATTGAAATGAAATTATTGTATATTTTGAAAACTAAGGTGATTAAGTTCGGACTATTATTTTAAAAATTCCTATTTTTTGTTTATTGTACTGATAAAAATTCTTAAAACTTAATTTAACTCATGATGGAGTTATCTTGACATCAATAATATAACTTTTTAAATTTTAACTCAAATCTTTTATTTAAATTATATTTTAAAATTAAAAAATTGAATTATCATTTAACATTGATAAATGATACCAAGAAATTGAAAAATAAATAAAAAAGTAGGATTGTCAATCTCAAGTAAATTTCATAGAGAATTTAAATGTTTATAGATTTATTGTCAAATTATAAGTTTTAACAGTACAATGGACAAAAAATACATGTGTTTTAGTAAAAAGCAAAAATTGTTATTACTTGAATGCATCATATGGGTAGGTGATGTGTTTCAATATTTCTTTTAATGATTAATTATTACGCTATTATATATATATATATATATATATATGTTTGCAATAAATGTATAATGAACTTTGAATGAAAAAAAATTAAATTGTCATCTTAAATTTGAAATAACTATGGATTAATATCCATGTAAAAGGTAAATTGTATTTAATATAATATTATCAACTAATATTTATTGATAGTTGAAATTTCCTTAAAAATATAACTTGCTGGTTTGAGCTATTTTTAACTTAAATAAGTTAAATGTTGGTAAATTTAAGTTGAATAAATATGAAAAATGGAAAGAACATGATGTACTATAATCTATTCAGTTCAAGATTAGCTTGTTTATCATATTGAATGTGTTCAACACTTTCTTTCTTACTAATGATCCTATGCCAATTAATTGTTTCTGGCAACAGATGAGGACCCTCCCGATGAGTAGTGCAGGCGTTGTTGGTATTGGGGATAAATGCACAGTTTCAACGCATTACATCTGTCGGACTGGTTATTCATACAGTATACACTAAATAAAGTTTAGGTACAAAATTGGTATGGATCTATCATTTAAGTAAATTAATGCCTAAAACTGATGATAATAGTTCATAAAAAAAAGAATGTACATATATTATTATAAATAAAGATATTTTATAGACAATGATACACTTAAGTTTACCTTGTTTTAATTTTAATCATATTTCAAATAATTATGTAGGTCCTAAGTTTATATATATATATATAATCTTGTAACATAAAATGACCTATTCATTTCTTGTAATACGATAGTATTCTAAATATCATTTGTCTGGAGTTTCAAGACCAGCGTGGACCATTAAGTCAGATATATTCTTTTCTAAATCATCGATACGTGTACCCATATCATCTAGTATTTATCAGTTAAGAAATATTAACATGATTTTTTTTTTATCAAGATCAACTTTAAATTAAAATCAAAAACAATATAAAACATACTTTAAACAATATACTTTTTTATAAAATAGTTAAAAAAGGATATTTCTCAACAATATTTGATCAGACATAGTTTGGAATTTGTCTTTCATATCCTGGAGAACAATTTGAATCTGAAATAAAATATATACTACATTAAAATATAAATCAATAATTAAGCAAGCATAGGTACAAAATAAATAGTGGTAATTTCACTGTAAAAGAAAAAAACAAAATAATAAATAATGATTTGTGTTATCATGTTTTAAAATGTTCAATATATTTAAATACTTATTGTATTAAGATTAATTTTAAAAAAATTAAGCATATTTAGCCTACATGTGATAATAAAAAAACTGAGAAAATTTTTTACTAAGTAAAAATGTTTGTAATGAAATAAAATACTATCTCCAATGTCAAATAACATTAGAAAAAAAAAACCCAAATGATCATGTACACTTTTTTCTAATATTATTTAACCTTTTTATTTAGTATATTATAATGTTACAATTCTAATACTAAATTACTTAACCCAATGGTTTTCAACCTGTGCATTGTGGCTCCCATGGGCGTCATCGGTAATTATCAAGGGAGCTGTACTCGCAGTAAAAACTAAAAAATAAAAACTTAATAGAATCTGTCAAATTGTTATTTATGGAACATTTATCACAACTTATTGTTCAATTCCAAAATTATTTTTCTGAGGACAATTTGGGAATGAGGAAATGAGAATCATGCTTTAAAAGTGTATGCCATGATTTCATTATATTATGCAACAAAAACAAACACAGCCATCCCACTAAATATTAAAATTATTATTATTGTTTAAAAATGTTTCCTAATATTCATAATAACATGTTTATTTAATTATTTTAAATGTTCGTAAGGGAGCCGTATATTTTATTTAAAAATCAAAAGGAGCCGTGAACCCAAAAAGGTTGAAAACTATTGGCTTAACCTATTTATAATAAGAAAAAAAATATACATATATAATAATATTAAATATTTAAAATATATAATTGTTGTTTTATTAGAAATTATAGATTATCAAATCAATATTAATAGTGATTAATAGGAATGTAAAATACAGTTTTGAACAAACAATTTGATGAACAGTAAAAGTGTATTAAAATGAGATTTTTTTTATACATTTTAAACATAAAAAATTGATTTTAGTTTAAAAGTTTTTAAGTCTGAAAAAAAATTAACCATAATGTGACTGTTTTCAGATTATGGTGGTCATAATATACATAATTAATATACAATAAGTATGATATTTTTTGAACAAATGTTGCAAAAGGAGAAACTGAATTCATTGACCCATACATACATAATTGTTGTAATACTATTATTTGAGAATGATAGGAAAGAATCATAAATTATTAATCTTTATTTTATATATTATTGTGATACATATTATGTACCTACAAAGTATAATAATGTAAAACTAAAATATCATTAGTACAATTTTTTTTACCTGTATTGTTTAAATAATTAACTCTCTTTATTTTAATACCTACATACCATTTCACTGTGAGAAAATTAAGGATAGCAACACATACTACAAGTGAACGTGGTAGATATTTGATCGATAAACATTTACACCAATCAAGATCAACCATTTTTGTAATTTAGATGATAGGTAAATAGGAACTAAGTCATACTTCGGTGACTGAAGTTCAGTCGTTCACTGAAATTATTTATACAGTTTATGTCAAACATTGGGACTGAGCGCATGAGCGGAAATACATGACGAGATTAAATATCAGAAAGATAAACTAGTACATATACAAATGGAAGTGAATAAGTAATAGCTCGAAAAAAATCTATCGTTGGGATAAGTAGTTATTGTACAACACTCACTTGATTGTTCATTTCATCAAATGCACGTTTGTCAATGTTATCGGTGCTGTCGCCTCTGTTGTCTCCGTCTTCTGGTTCGTTCATGTCCTTGGCGTTGTAATCGCACATCGTGCCGGCGTTTATCGGGTCGATTTGAAAAAGAAATCTGTTGTAGTGTTGTACGCAGAGGTGTGCGATCGCTTCGCTTGACGGGCCACACGAGCGTCGTCGAACGATCTTCGTAATGGCTGCTGCTGCAGCGGTACCGGACGGAATGAAACAACCGTTCAACGAGCGGTGAGAAATAAAACAAAATATAAACCGACCGAACGAACAACGTTTGATTAGCACGTCGTATTAATCGTATTATTCGTCACAAAAACATATTATTTATCACGATAGTAAGCGGTTTTGATAAAAGTATGAGTAAACGGTATAGATCGCGACAATTAAATTTAATAATTCATCGTCTACTCGGCGATAGTATAAAGCGTGATAGGCGTGTGGAGGTAGCCATCATGACGTGTGACCAATGGCGTTGCGCGCGCTCCGTAAACTAACGTTGCGCGGTTTTTCAAACGGACGGGGCGCGTACAACACGGTTGTCGTGAGTTATCTATTGCGCACTTACATTTATTATTATTTTTTTCTACATATAAACACATAAATATATAATATCGATTTGGGACTTACACGAAATTGTGTTTATTTTGTTCTCAATTTCAACAGGTTCCTATACAATAATACGATATACACACACATATATATATATATATAGGTTTATGCGTATATACATTCGAACAATGCGTATTGAATACATTACGATATTACGGTAGCTACTGATGACTGGTACCTTCTGTGTCAACTGTGAACCATTAATAATTAGAAACTGACACGTCGTCATTAATCATGATATATCATAATACATATAGTAGTGCGTATATCACAGTGCTGAACTGTATAGTTAGTAGTTATGTACATAAAGGATAATGAAAACGATTAACTATTACGAGTCAGATAGGTATGATATATGTAATTTACCTATGTATAAGCTATAGTAAAGTTATGTTAACGGTAACAACTAAGCTATAAGCTATGAATTATCAAGTCGTAAGTTAATAGTTAACAAATAATAATATATTTAAATGTTAAAGTAAATGTGGAGAAAAGCTAAGTCAATTCATTTTTTTTTTTAATGTTCTGCGCTTGAGTCACACGCACATATATTAATATCATAATAGTGATTGTGAAACTGCATTTTATTTTAAAAATAGGGGACTAAATATTTTGTCAAAAATGCATCCTATATTCTTATTGTTAATTGTTTATTTGTATTTTAAATCATCGTGTATACCTACAGAGCGATTAAATAAAAGTAAAAAAAAAAAATAGAAAATTATTTAGGTTTAACTACAATGCGATATGCGTATAAGAAGAAACATACATTTTTAAATGGTTTTTAACTTGATTTAAACATATTTATTTCAAACCAATTGAAATAAGCTTAGTTGTTAAAATTGATTTTTTAATTAGTTCTGTAGTTGTGTTATTAAGATGATTAAAAAATTAAATACCTAGGTAATATAAGCTAGTTAATAATTATTACAGACTTAAAAGCCCACTGTGCACACCTTTTCCATTTAAGGTTGAGCTATATTTTATTTTATTTAGTCTTTAGCCTTTAGGCAACTAGGTGTATGTTAATCGATTGATAATCAATAATAAAATTAATATTAATATACCTATTATCACGCCGATTTTGCACTGACATACACGGCAGGTGTTTTTATCGTTTGGAAATCAGGTTAAGCATTCAAATGTATCGAAAAAATATATATAATTTGAATAAATAATAATACGCTTTCAAGCGTATGACGTCGATTAGTCTTCTGCAGGTCACGCGTAGCTGTAGTTGTTCTGTAAGCTGTCATTGTATCGTAATTACGCGTAAAAATCAATAGGCAATAATGTTCGATACCTACCTATATAATAACTGGTACCTATAGTATATATAATATATATAATATTTATATATATATATTGATAATATGCGATAACTTATAAACTTTTTTTTTGGTTCTATGAAAATATATTTACCTAAATATTTTTAAACTCTGGAATTTTTTAATTGTGTCTTATTGATATTTCATCGAATGATAAACCCAACGAGGCCTTATAAATCGGCCATAATTTAGTCAATCTCAATAAGTAAGTACACTCGGTATAATATATTATATGTACTAGTGTACGATTGTCTGCGCACGTGTTTGATATATTATATTAATCTAATAGTAAGTAATATAATAATAATATGATAATAATTATTAATAAAATATAGTCGTTGTACTTCAATAATGGACCTTGGACCGGACGTTTCGTATTATGTTATATTCCTACTTATATTATACATATACCAAAATTATGTGATATCGTATTGTTATATACGATATACCTATAGCTATATTGGTCGTGTACTTGTGTAGTAGGTATTTACTACCCGGTTAATCTATAGTGTATTCACACGTCTGATATAATGTCGGCATTAGATTAAAATCGTTAGCAGCCGTAAACTAAATTTATCCCGGTTAAAACCGACGTCGTCGGCACGGGAAACGGGTGTAACTAATGTGCAATTTAATGTCGTGCCGTCAGTTCCACGCTCAGTACCTATTGAGTATTGACTATTGCCTACCTTTTATACTCGTTACTCGAACGACGCTTGGTGGTTTTCAATAATTTTAATAAACAGTGGTACATCGCTATTTACCTATAGGAACGACTTTATTCGATATTAAAATATAATTACATTAGTGATCCTTGCTTTTTTTTTACCTCTCAACTCTCAACATGGTTAGAACCAAGCAATCAATGAGCTATAAGGGTAAGTAAAATTATATTAACAATAAAGGGGCGTGCATAATATATTTAAACATTCCACTTATAGTGTAACAGAATAATTATTTATTATTTAAAAATAATAATTATAATAATTGTAAATTTATATTATAGTATCTACTCAATATGGTAAATAATATAAATAAAGCACGGTAAACAATTAATATTTCTTGTTATTTTATTTAGTTATGACTTATTGACTTCTCGCTAGAATGTGCTTAAATGTGCAGTACAGGTACCTACAGCGTCTATATTATAAAACAATCGAACTTAAAAGTAGTGTTTACTGGTTACGTATAACCGTTTTGAAATGGCATAGAATTGGCCTATGTGTTATAATGACTAAACAAAAATGAAAATATTTTTGTATTTTATTATTATACATTAACCGTTGGTCCGTAGTTGGCGTAAAAACAAAAATGTGTGTTAATATTTTACAGTCTTACATTAGGTAGTGTTATGCTTATGCGTATCCGATTATTTGTGCATTGTCTAGGCATTTTAAAGTCATTTTTATAGTCGTTTGATAAGTCTTTTTCTATAGAATCGTCGATAAAACATTTTGTCGTGGAAAATATGTAAACTGATTAAAATACAATTAAGTATGGATAACTCAATTTTGGCATATAGTTGAACTAAAGTTTAAGGCTAATTTAAAAACTATTCAGAATTCCCAAAAGCTCATGTTAAATTTTCTATTTTAGTAAGTTATACTTATATATCAGTCGTTACATTGATGTACCTATACAATATGTACCTATTGATATATGTATACGTTTAGCCGTTAATATTATTTTTATTATTTGCCGTAGTTGCCTTTCAATTGATAATATTTAGGTAATACGAATTAATACTTATCTAATATTGTG
The DNA here is from genome assembly GCF_020882245.1 of Rhopalosiphum padi. Classification (NCBI taxonomy): domain Eukaryota; kingdom Metazoa; phylum Arthropoda; class Insecta; order Hemiptera; family Aphididae; genus Rhopalosiphum; species Rhopalosiphum padi. The sequence goes on from NC_083599.1 coordinate 46,544,395, forward strand.
CGATAACGAGTAAAATACGACTTTCAATATGATCTTAAAATATCCAGAATACTGCAGTTGGATTTCTCACCGTTCTTCCTAAGCTTTTGATGTAGGTACTAGATTGGTTATTACTTATTAATCATCAATATTATACATACCTACTACACAATATTATTTAATTACCTTAAAATAATTCAACTCATAAAATATTTACATAAATTAGCCATATGGCCATTCTTAAGAAACTGCTTTATAAAATAAATACATTTTTTTTCGAGTTAAGATAGGTACTAAAAAAACAGGCAAGTCGTTTTGCAAATACAAAATAGAAGGTTTTGAGAGTACCTCGTCATTGAGTTTTGAGTAGATCATCTAGTAGGTCCATTGTAATAGATGTGTTAAATTTGAATTACTCCATAATTATTATCGTATCATTAAGTCAGGAAAATGATTTTGAGCTGAGATTGACACGCTAGTCTCTATTTCTAAGGATATTTTAAAATTTATTAATTATTTAGGACATATGTTATATATTATTATATTACTTACTTATACAAAACACGATATTATAGTGAACTATTTTTTAAATATTGTATGTGTTTTATAATAAATAAAATAATTATACCTGAAGGTTAGGTTATAAATATATTATATACATTTGTGAGATTAGAATACCTGAATACCTAACCCAGGACCTGATTAAAAGAAATATAAAGGCACTGTGCAATATTTACTTCTGTTTAACTACAAAAGAAAAATTTAATAATAAAAATTAAAAATAGAATGTAGTAGCTAGTAATGATAAAGAGTTAAATTTTCTTTATGTTAAAAAAGTGTTGCTAGTTTAATATGTTTAATGACAGAAAAAGGACGTTCGCTAGGTACTATATTTCGTACTTGTCCCAGACGAGTATTTTTATTTTTTGATATAAAGTAGGAAGAGTGGCAAAGAGTACTAATAATTTTTGGGCTCTACGTATTGCGCACGTAAATTAGTATAATATAGAATGATGTGAATAGGGTCGTGGTATAAATTTTTTTAAATTTTTCTAAATATTTTGAAATTATATTAGATAATATATAAAATATTAATTTAAATAATGACAGCAAAAAGTGTCAATATCGATTAATATAAATAAATATAGGTGTATATTAATATATTAATTTTATATTAATGTATTATATATTAACAATATAAAACTAAAAATCGTTAAAAGAAAAAAATCTAGTTTTCTATAAATATCCAATTTTGCTATTATTAGAATTTATTCAAATAACTATAAAAAATATAATGAGTATGTATTTTGGTTATTTTATAAAAAATGTAAGAAAAACTTATGAAGAACTACGTATTATATTTTTAAATTACCAGTTAAAATTAAAAATGATGTGCATTTTTAACCAAAAAATAATAAAAAAAGTTTGTTGATTTGATCAAAATTTGAACTTGTATAATACTCATACAAAATTGTTTGTCAATGTATTTTTGTAGGTACAACTTTTCAGGAATTTTGCATTATATTTATATTCTAAATTAAAATTTTAAACTTTCAAAATATCTTAAATATACCCTCAGGCCACCCTCCTAATATAAGTAAATATTTTGAAAATTTCATTGTGTTTATAAAATGATAATTTAAACTATTTAATTATTTTTATTGTTTTTCCAATTTAAGTATTAATCTTTCGGTAAGTTGAGTTAACTTTAGATCATAGCCTATACATAATTTTGTTCTGCAGTGTTTTCATTGGGTTCATATATTTCTATTTTTAAATATGGAAAATATTTATACAAATTATTGAATGATAATGTTAATGAAAATAATTTAAAAAATGTTAATCATATTTAATCAAATTATAATATATATATAGTGTCTATGATGAATTTATTATCTGCATACATATAAAAATAATTTTTTTAAGTATAAGATAGAAAAACAGAACGAGCGTGAAGTTTATATTACATTTGTAATTAAAAATATAGCTAAAGAAATTCATGATAATTCCTATTATAATAGCGTATATTATAATTTATAATTATTCAGACACACTATAATGTCTACATTGTAGAAATTAAATACACTGTACACGGAGATTTTATAAAATTCCTAACTTTCTACTTGGTCCACCGTACCATCATAATATGAATACGCAATGCGTTTGGAAAAATCGAATACATCATTTTAAAATATGCTTTCGATACGAAATTATTTACTAACTATAAAAACGGGGTGCATTGGAATGGAAAATCATTTTTCTGCATCATATTTCTCAGATCTCGTTTATACACGGATTCGACTATTATTTTTTTCTCAAATGCGGTGCAGTTACAATATAAATGTTTGTGATTTTGAAAGTCAATTTGTTGCTTTATTTGCAATATGGCGTCTGGTTAAAACTGAAAATAAAACGTAAGCATTGAATGCGTTTTTCGCCGATATAATAATAAAAAAAAAATTATATTTTACTGAGAAAATAATAATATCCCAGCCATTACATAACAATTTTTATGAATGGCGTAAAATTATAATGATGATATATTGTGAAATTAAATTTTTTTATATTTTAAGCAACCTGGATTATTGTATTTTAAATCGTATAAACTCTATTGATTTTATGTGCCGCAATGCCTCTCGACCTCTAGTTGAAAATTTTCCAAGTATAAATCTTGTTTAAGTTTTCAAGCTTTCTGCCCTAGCATAAAAATTATTGTTAACATTTATAGAAAAAAAATCGAACATAGCTTGAATAGCTTAAAATAAGTCTAAATATTTTGAAAATTTTATTGTGTTTAGAAGATTATAATTTAATTATTAATGGAAAGTATCAAGTTTCAATGGAAATATATTTTTAATTACAATAAAAACATTTGAGGAGAAATTGTTTTTATGTGTGTGCGAATAACTAATGCCGTGTAAATTTAAACTTCAAAATTACTCATAGACAATGAGTATGTATGTTATTTATACATTTTTAAAATGACGTGTATCGAGTTCTATGAAAATCTTTTTCACAATTTATTTTTAAATTATTTCTATACCAAATATTTAATAAAAAATAAAATTAAAATCTTTTAAAAATTATTTGTGTCAAATATTTTGATAAAATTATTCACAAAATATTTTTAAATTATTTGAAAACCAAGCATTACTGTGAAAATAAAATTAAAATGTTTAAAAGCGATGCATTTCTATAAACTATAATGAGAAAGTATTGTTTACCTAATCTGTAATCATAAAATACGTTAGCTATTCAAAAAATGAATAGCTGTTCTGGAAAATAATATTTAAAAAAAAGATTTTAACGATTACCTGAACTCCATTTAAATACACACCACCTGTATTTAGGCACTATATATATATTATATGCACGTGTATACTGTATAATGTACATGGTATGCATATTGCATATTGTATATTTATAATATATTATTAATGATTATCATAATATTAATTATTAAGTAGGGTTTTTTGGAATTAAGTGCAATACCTATATAAATATATATGTTAGATTATTAATTTTGCCGGACGCCAGTAACATCATATCGTAATATTATAAATAGATAGATAGTAGATACTAAATATTTAAATTTTATAATTAATACAATAATATATACATATTATATGTATACATATATATAACTCTATTGACTCAGATATATTATTTTCTCTTATTATAGTTCCATAACTTCCATAATGGCTCGCGACTTTATAATATATAGCTCCATACAGGCACGTATTAAAAAAAATTTCAGGGGGAGGGGGGTTTACCTATGTTGTATTATAATACTAAGTTTTCATATTATGCACGTTTCTTAAAATTTACGAAACAAAGTCAAACTATGTATTTAATTGTAATGTTGTTTACAAAACAAATGTTATATCTCACATAAAACAATTCACCCCCCCCCCCCCAAAAAAAAATACCCAAAATTTAAGAAGTTCCAAACCTTGCCTATAACTAATATATAGTAATATTTATATGTAGTATATATTTTATTTCATTTATAGTAAATGGTAAATGATCGCACTATAGACCAAATCACATAATGTCAAATTTTAGTGATCGTTTTGTGAAATATTTTAGTATTTTACAGTTTGAAAAAGCCAATTTTAATTTATGAAATGGACATCTTTTTACAAAAAGATCGATTTCATTAAATGGATAATATGTCACGTATATTAAAAAAAAATATATATATAAATTTGATTAAATTTTGAAAATATACGACTAGACAGTAGACAGAATTATTGTGGTTTAAAATATAACTAAAAGATTTAAAATATAATAGTCGGGATTTTTCCCTGAATATATTATCCGCCTTACTTTGTATTGCTACCATAATATAATATCATATTACTTTTTTATTTCTCAAATTTTTATCTGATTTTTTCTTTGTTTCCGTGTGTTTTATCACCTACAGTTTCCGTCGGAAGAATACCTAAAATAGCTGCGTGTAAAGCGTCGGTGGCCGGTGGCTGCAGCGGTTCGTCATCGTCTGGTCATAAATTGCCGTCATCTCCGTCCACTTCCAAAAGTAATCGCATTCTCACGTCTTTGACGTGTTAATATTATTATTATTATTATTATATAAAGTACTCGTATTTCGTACAATCTGTAAGTCGGTCGTATGACGGTCGATACCGAGGGTTTTTCTTGTTTTATTACAAATTTTATTATTATTTTATTTGTTTTAGACAAATACTCGGGTGGAAATCCAGTGCACCCCAGAGAGATCCCGGCTTGGCAGAAAGAGATCACGTGCTTTTTCCAGGTAAAAAACGACGAACAATCACAACTGCCGTCGGCCAACAACGTGGAGGAGGAGGAGGACGACGACGACGTTGTAGAAATACGCCCGCAAGAAACGGCGCAGACGGGATCGTCGGAAATTTAGGACAGAACAATAAGTTTGTCTTTATACTTACGAATTTCCTATTGAAAACCGACTAGAAATTATGTCTAACAAGATTTTGTATATTACGCTTTGATAGTCTAAAGTGAGTTCTTATATACTCGCAAAAAGTATTTATTTTTCAACCGTATTTTTTTTACCATATGTCTTATATTTTTTTATGTATACAATATTATTATATTCGCGTTTTTTACACCACCATACAATCATACATATTATTTCCATTATATTTTATAAGCCAATGTGGTGTAATCCAATATGACGAAAAACAATACTATTTAAATTTATTTTACAATATTGGATAAACGAAAATAAAATTTATTTATTCAATATCAATATAAGTACGTTAGTTCTGCAGCTGTTGTGTACCATAAAATATTTTTTTTTAAAGAACTAAAGATAAATGTAATTTTAGTTTTATTGTTTCCCGCGAGATTAAATTTTCAGCGTTTATATTAATTTAAAGTCAATATTATTAATTTTAATATACAAAACTACATATTATAATTTATAATTAAGTAACTCTGACATAGTATATTATTTTTTATAGACGGTTACTTATATATAAGACCTATAACATTTTCAAACATAATATATTTTATGCTAAAATGTTTTTTATATACGTTTTGCATCAGAGATTTGATAGATTTAAATTTTCAATTCGAAAATTATACGAATAACCATCGAGTAAAGGTTTTGTAGTAGGATCTTGGTGTAAATGGTATAATGTAGATCCATAATTGATTATTATTAATTATTTTAGTTTAATTCTAATAGGTAACTACTGTTATGGTGCGATAGGCTGTACCTATATATTATGATATTATAATATAATGCTGGAAAAAACAGCTAAACATTTTCTAGCATTTAAAATTATTAAACAATTTAAATAAAATGTAATATTTATTATTATGTTGAATGAAAAATAATTTGAATTGTATACCTATACTCTATATTTCCATAGGTACTTATTACTTACAAATTATAATGTTGTAATTTCTACAGTTGAACTGTATAATAAATAATAATATACAATAATTTTATTTTTCATTCAAAATGTTGGCGATATCATATCGGAAACCAATTTTTATTGAATATTGTAATTTTACATTTTTATATTTTTAGTAGGCGTATAATTACTATGAGTTATGCATTTTTAAGACAACATCACAAAGCAGTGATTACTTTTAACTCGTTTTTCGTGTGCATAAATAAACATTTATAATAAGTGTACTTTTCAATTTTTATTTTTATTTTTATTTTCATTTCTATTTCGGATTTTGAGTAGAGTAATAAATGTAGGTATTAGTTTTACTACGAAGGCTGTTTTTTAATTTTTTTTCGTACCCAACTTCAACTTTGGAAGCTTTAAAATTGGACTTTTATAATGGGTTCTGGAAGAAAATTGGACATTTTGAAGATTAAAAATAAAAATTAGCAATACCTTCTCATTAAAATAATCAATGTAACCAAAATAAAAATTAGGGAAAGAATGAGATTTATTTTGTTAAACCAGATTTGGACAAGACCAATTTGATTTTTTTTTGTAGTAATTAATAAATTAAAAATTATAGAGACTTGAATTTTTTAACAAATATTTATATTTATATTTTATAAATATGATATTTATATATATACTTATTATCTAAAAAATGTCTGCTTTTTTGTACTATTAATAAATATTTAATTTTTTTTTTTAATTTTTATATGGTGATATTTTTGTTGAGATTAAAAAAGATCGATCATTTAATAAAAGTTATCTTTATTATTGCGATTTATTATTATTTTGATATAACTTTTAAATTTCAATATAAATTTTGAATTTTATTAAAATAATGTTTTTGATTTTGATATTGCTTTAGGTTTTTAAGAATATTTTTTATTTAAGCCAGATAAACTTTTAATAAGGGATTGAAATTAAAATTTTGATGACATTGAATATATAAATGTATTATAAATTTATAACGATTTATTCTTAAACAATTTTATTTTGTTTTTATTCAAAAAATATTAATCTTAGAAATTTAAAACTTTCCATTATTATTGAAATTATCAATGTTTTCACAATGTCATTTATAAAATTATTTAGACTACTTTTAAAGTATTCAGGTTCATTTTAAATTTAAGATTTTTTTAGTTTTAGTTTTAAACTTTTAAAACAAGATTTATCATCAGTCGTACTTATTAATAGCAATTCAAAATATAGAAAATAAATTGGTAGGTATACTTTTTTTTTATTCTTTTTTACTCATTTTAAGTTACAATTTTGACGAAATCAGGTATTTAAGCAGAAAAAAATGACTTAGTTATTTTCTTGTAATTCAAAAGATATTTGTAGGGATTTGAAGATTTTGCTACTGCGTAAATCATTATTTTTTATACATAATGCAATGTTAAAATATTTTTGATTAATTTAAACATATTTTGCTATGCATATATTATGTCTTATTCTATTCAAATTGGCTTATGTTACAACGTCTGTTTTGAGTTTTGATTTATAATTTATTTTATTAATTTAATAAGTTAATTACAGTTAGTAATATTTTATCAAATAATTATTAAACTATTTTACTATGATAGTGCTTGGTTTTTAATAAAAATTAATTTAATAGACGAGTACCTCACTACTTATAGACAAATTATATTATTAATATTAATGTAAAAATAAATATATAATATAATATTCTTATAAATATATAAACCGATAGACGGTCTTTGCTCAGGAAGTCAGAATCTATTTTCGTATAAAAAAATGTATCATTGCATTCAAAATTGATACATCTGTTACAATAACTTATTGGTATTTTTATATTTATCATAGAGATTGAATACCTACTTCCCTGGGTTTTAATTAATCAAGTTGTTCTCACTATATATTTTTTTTGTAAAGATGTTAAATACACGTGTTTCAAGGTTAACGGCGATATTTATATGGTAATATTAACGTATTTACTATTTATTTTAATAATACATTCAATATTTTATTTATTTTCCGGTAATACATTTTTTTAAGCTTTTCCAGAATTTTTTATTTTTATAAAATTGTTTTTCAGACAATTTTGTTTTTAATGTGTAAATACTAAGCGTAGTATTTATAAATGTATAACAGTGTCTCACACAACAAACACACATACGTATAACATATTATTATTTATAATATGGTAATAAAAAAAACAAAACAGAAATACAATAGGTACTGTTCTTTTTCAATGTTTAATATTCTATTAAGCACACTATACAAATAATAACTACAATAGTTTGAAATAAAAACAAATACTAATCCTACTTATGGATTATGGAAATCACTGACTGTTGGTCAAGCCGAGAGATATTAAGTACGACACATATATAAGTGTTACATGGAAATGACTACGAAAAAAACTGCGTTTCGGTTCACCTTATGTGGACAACACTGCACTATTGCTCGGTGTAGGCCAACCGTTATGCTTAATAATAATAATGATAATTATAATTATAATAATAATAATAATGATAATAAACATAATGATAATAATATTAAGAATGACATTAATTATAAATTATAATTATTATTATTCATTACTATAGGTATATGCTAGTGTAATAAGTGTCTATAATATTTGACTAACAATAATAATAATAATAATAATAATAATAATAATACATAAGCTCTAACAATAATAAAACCATAACTACCAACACAAAACTAATCACAAAAAAACATAATATCTTAGCGAATACAACGGTTACAGAGCCCGATAGACGATAGTAGATAGTATAATTATATATTTTATAATAAATGACTTAATTATTATTGGTAATATGAAGTGTTTTTTTTTCTTTTGCTTACAAACAATATTTGTAGTAGTATAATATTTTTATCTTAAAATTAATAGAGTATTTTAAAGAAAAAAAAATGAAGAGACTAAAATTACGACGAAGAATAATATTAAAAAACTCACAAAAATTCCGAGTCTGATTTCTAGTTATTGTAGATTTTTTTTTTTTAAAAGTCAAATGCTGGTGAAAAATCACACTCGCGCTAAATACACACACAAACGCACACGCATACACAAAAACATGACACACAGTCGTAAAATAAAGTATAATAATCGTTGATGAAGTATATAATTATCGTACATAATTATTATGCTATGATATCGTGTTGGTATAGTTTATTAATATTATATTTATAATTATTATTGTATGACGCGTATATAGCTACAGCGTATAACTGTTTAAAATTATATTGAAAATCGAAAAAAGATTTTCTTGTAAGACGACAGTTATTATTTACAATTAAAAATAAAAAAAAAAATTTAAATAATAACCGCGAGCACTCATTGTTTTATTTGTATTTTTTATTATTACTTCCGAGTACTACGAAATCCACGATAAAGAATAATAGTAATTATTTTATTTTAATTATTATTTATAAATACTTAAATATTATACAAAGGGGGGCCGCCACAATATTATATTATAAATATAGTCAGTTGACCAAAAAAAAAAAATGGTTTTAATAGCAGTTTTCAATAACATTTTTTTCGATCAATCGACTCATTCGGCCCACCCTGTTGCTGTATAGGTCCATAATTATTTCATATTTATTCTGGCTCCATCCATTCGACGTTTGCCCACACTGGAAGGTCCGTTTCATAACTCCATCCAGGCCCCTGTGGACATATACAAGAATATGAGTAAAATATTACGCAGATAAAAATTTTTTTTATAAGTAAGCAATGTTTTGTTAATGTTGTAGAATAATATTTGATAATTTACATTCATGTATAAATAGTAAAAAAAGTAATAAAAATAATACAAAATCAATGTTGTAACAATGCTTTAAAAATATATTTCAAATTATACGCAAGTACTTTCTATAGTCTCAACATATTATTTGAGTAATAAAGGTATTTACTCAAATAATTTAGAGTAATTAAATAAACCAATTAAATAAAAAATAAAAATAGTTACATAATTATTTTTCTAAGCATCCCATAGGTAATCCATTTACTATAATTGTTTTCCATATATAAACAGTTTTTTTTTTTAATGAAATTTATTAGGTACACTTTAGAGAATATATCATCGAATTTCATTAAAATGATGTGTTCATTTTTTTAAATTAGGTATAATGTTTATCTTAATCCTTACAATATATAGTAGGTACCTATTACTGATTATCGCATTAATGACGTGTCGACGTATTGCGTAATGGCGTTTTGGCCGATAGTCAATTTTTAGGAAGTGGGGTTTTTTTTTTACAATTTTTACAGTGCTTAAATTAAAAAATATAATATATTCCAATCAATAGTATTGAATTTAAATAAACTGCAGTAGATATTTAAAATGTCACGAGTAAAAATGATTAAAAAAAAGATCCAACACTAGGAAAGTTATTTAAATACCAATAGATATTACTCAAATACCTTAAAACATTGTATAAAATTGCGTCGCGCATATTATTCAGCGTAATAAACAATAATGTATGATATATAATAAGTAGGTACCTTTATAATAATGTTCCATAACGAGTACAAAAGTCGGTATGAAAATATTGCTTTAAAACACATCGCATAATATGGTTTTATTGCAGTCATTCGTCGCATACCTATCTGTATGAATAGGAAATAGGATGGGATATCATTTTGTACATTTTAATAATGCGTCCCGGAACAACTCGATAAAGTCATAATCATAACCTGCTGGCTGCTAATGCATACGTCAGTAAGTATACTTACATAATATATATCATGTATTATCATTTATTATAATATTAGCTATTGACGATTAGCATATCGAGTTAATTATATACTTATCTTATACGTTACAGATATATGTGCATAAGTCCCAACAAGTAGAATATTTTCGTGAGCGGAAGGTATACAATGAAGCGATTTATTTCCATTACATTTTCTTTTGTTAAGGTGTCCGGTGCTAATATAATTTTGTCTTTATAAAGTAATAAATATACACTCTATGGAAATAATGATTCTGTCTTGTAAAATCAACTTGATTTGATTTTTTTTAAGATAATAGAGAAAAATATTTTTTATAGTCCTTATAAATTTTGTTTAACAATATTTTATTCCCAAACTTTTAAAATAAAAAAGACAATTTAAGCTTTTTCAAAAATAATTGAATACGATTATTTAAAATAAAATAAAAAAATTGGAATTTAATTCGGGCTGTATAAAGTCTGCACACGCACACAAACCAACATATTATACTCATCTATATAGACACCAAATAATATAGAAACATTATTTAAGGAACCTATAGTATAATACTGCAGCGCTTCGTCAATCAGAGAACCATCCCTTGGGCACTACTCTGATTAGACCAAACAAATTGGAAATGTAAACTTGTTAATTTAAGTTTAACAAAATGAACGCTGCTGTTTGAACGTTTCATTTAACGTCGACCATTTTGTATAGTAAAACTTATGATTTGTTTGCCATAGTTTTATTAAAAATTGAATTGTATTAGTACAATTTTATCTTTGTAAAATAAAAATAATAAAATGTAAATTTACCGTAGAAATTGTTTTTATTTTATTGTTAAAGCGTTGGTATACCTTCGAGTTTGAGTTAATAATAATTTATATTATTTGACGATAAGTTATTATTAAACACACTTTGGGCCAGATAGGGCATGAATTGATAATTGAGTAGGTTATTCAAGCATAAACTAATGAAGTACAGCTGTCGTGGTTTTAAATTAAATTCGTTTTATTCTATGCAGGTGTTTAAAATCATAATTGTAATCGTATTGAGGTACAGTGAATTTATTCGAAACGAAGTTGTTTCTTTTTCCTTAAAAATAATAGATGCGTGTTACACTACGTACGTATCGTTGTTTCTCGTCGTTATTTTTGTAGCCTACCCTCGAAATTGTTTTTGGCGATACGAAATTGACGCGAAGGCTTCTGAGGGTTGCGTAAATGCAGGGTATTCGGGTATTCCTATTTATTTTATTGACCGAAAAACGTTTTCTAAAACAAAAAGCACATCATTGTAAAACCAATAATATTCGCCTCTCGCGCACATCTTCTGGAACATAAAATAAATTACTTTTTGAAGACTGCGTATTATATACGACATACGCGTATATATGGAAACACTTCAATCGTCAAGCCCCCGCTGTTATGACATTACAATCGGGGCTTACGTATCGTATGTACGCATCGTAAATTTTCTATACGAATCGTTTCCAAGTATATACCTACCTACGTCATGTATGTAGTGTTATGATGTATAGGTACTGGGTTACACGCGTGACATGTTTGTACACGTTTGCCGTTGTCGCGATGTGTGCAAATGAAATTTTGAATTGCGACGGGGTAGGGCAAAAAGTGTACGAGTGTAAATGCAATATCGGGTGACTATTGAATTTGCACTGCATCAGTCGTCGTATTTGATATGTGCAAGAAACCGATCAGATGTACAGAGCGAACCTAAGGATCCGGAAGTAAAATATACTATGCGTTTACACGTGTGCAATGTGCATAATATACGTACAGTGTATACAATAACGGATTTCCGTTACCGAAATGCCATATCTGCGGGATAAGAGGAAACTGCGAAAACCAATACTAACCGTACCTACTGGCTTATTCGAATTGTCTTTGTCAGTCTACATATGGGAAACCTATAATATTATGGTATTTAAGTATGTAATCACGTGTACCGTCTATTTCATATTATGTTTACAAACGACAGTAGATACAATTTACAGGGACATAATTTTATCGTTGTATAAGTATAGGTGTAATATACTAATATACTTTATAGGTAACTATTTAGTATTTACTATCCGTTCAAAAAACGAGGCTATTTTTTTTTTTAACTAAATCCTTCAATGGGGTTTTACAGTTTATGTTTCTAGTCTGTAAGCTGCTGTAGAGAATTGTTTTTTCGTGTCTATATAAGTATACAGTATTATTATGTTCGTATTGTATATTATGGTACCTACAATGTTATCATACTCAATAAACACAATATTGCATTAAAAATTTTTGATGAATCTATTCTTTTCAGCGATAGTTTATTATTAAATTATTATTTGCAATCATAATAAACTATAACGCACGTTTTTATGTTGAATTATGTTGTCAGGTAACTTATTATACGCTATTATACTTTTCAAAAATTATAAAATAACCACATAATTAACTCATCAAAAATATGGGCGCACATTTACGGTGTAGAATAAAATTTAAAACGGTCCAACTATTTAATTTGCAAAATAATAATTTTTCAGAAAGGTTAAAGGTAAAATAAATTGGAAATACGAGTATAAGATTAAGTAATGAGAAGCACTCAAGACCGCGTTTACAATTACTATGAAAAATATGATCGACATTAATGTGATTAACAGTATAAATATTCATCACAAAACATTTTTAATGACACTTCATATTTTATAATTTAGAATTAGATATAATTTATATCGCAACAATAACGAGAATTTATTACCATAAAATGTAACGCCGAAAGAGTTGTTAATATAGTTTAATGCGATTACTAACATTTTTAAGTGCAAGGTATTATGATGAAAGGAAATACCTTTCGCTGGTGGCGTCGAGGGGGTTTTGATATTAAGCAAAATAATATAATATACAGGTAAATAATACTGAATAGAAATATGTTATGACTTAATGATTCGTAAAATGTTCGATATTGCTTCCGTGTCGTGGGAAATATTTTTAAAACCATCTACATAATATACCTACCCACCAAATTTTATTTTAAAGCATAGAAAGATATTATTTGTTATTTGATTTTTTATTTTACTTTGTTTGTACGGCGTTATATTATATTCGTATTATAAATTTATAAATACAAGTGTGCTATATAAGACTCCTTCGCCGTATTATCCTTTATGTGTAATAGCATTAACGTAAGTCAAATGTCGTATTTCGACTTACACTTAATTATAATAATATTATGTCGAATGACTCGAATGTGAGAAATATAACTCATACTAAAGTAAGTTCGCAATATAATTAAATAATTTGTTATTATTTTTAGTGCGATTGAAGACTGCAGTAATGATAATTATATTTTCAGTATTATAAAGCATCGGATACAAATGCGTATACAATGCGTAATAATTATTCGTAAGTGCACTCTCATAATTTTTCAAATATTATATTTTTCGAATACATAGGCTAACAAAGTAAGTAAATTAAACACGGTATTAAGGATTAATTATTATTTAGTTAAAATTTGAATGAACTAATCAAAGAAATCATACCCCCTCAACAAGTGAGCAGAAACAAGAACACTGAGCAATTATTTTTTTAATAAATATTGCAGCTGCACTCTAAAATTTAAGCAATTAGAACTATACACAAAAATAATTTATTTAAACTGTACTTGCATAATAATATTTTTTTTCTCGTGACATTAATTCATTTATAATTTAAGCAAAAACGACTTTTATAATTATTTATAACATAGAATATCACGCAATACCAATGCGATTTTATTTCGGGGATAAATATTTAAAGAGAACGGAATCGTTCTGTTATACCTATTATACAATGCTATTTTGGTGGCTACCGAAATATTATTATTGTCGCGTATTTCCGTAATCATCTCACGTACCGAATACCGTTTGGTTTCTAATTCCATTACGCGACGACGATTCGACTGATTCGATACAACAATAATAATGGTATACCTACGTACAGATTATTGTTGAATTAAATACTTACGCTGTATTTCCAAGCGTGCAAGTACATGATGAGGTCTTTTGGTTTCGGGTCCCTGAATTTCACCCGACACTCGTAGCAGTGAGGGTCGTGCGTGAGCTTCTCCGCGTCGAAATCCATGTCCGGCACGTCTTGTCCTGTCTGCGTGGACACGTTTAGTGCATTATCGTACTGTAACTGTAGCTGATTGGCTTGTCTGCCCTTTATCTGCAACTGATGCTGTTGTTCCACCATCGATTCGCTCTTCTTGAAACCTTATAAATAATAATAATAATAATAATAATAATATAATATCAATACTGTCGCAGTTTAGTAGGTATTGTGTTTTATGCAATTATTCACAATCATATTGCTACTAATGGTATTACTGTTGTTGATGTTGTTACCTATAGGTATAAAGTATTTTTGTACGCGTTTCAGTGATGATATTTACTGATTTTATAGAAAAAAATGTGATAAAAATATTGATTATACAGTAAAATAAAATATGTACTTTCCAATTGTAGTAGGTAGGTAATACTATTTATACGATTTGTCATTATTAATCAAATAATTGATTAAAAAGTAATTTACCGTGCATTAAGTTGTATTCAGCAAATAGATATTATTGAGAAAAATTTTAGGGGATAGAAACTTGTATTATATGTAATATATACGCGATCAAAAAAGGAATAGAACAATTTGTCTCAAAATTGTTTTCTTCTATTATTTATTTTCTCATTTTCTCGTTCAAAAAAATGATCACTTATATCCCACAGATTCCATGATATTGTTGTGTGAGCTTTCTCATTATTACAGTTTTGATGAAATGCCTACTATAGTTACATCTAGCATAGATTTATTATACACACACATGACATATAAATATATACACACATATTCAATACAGCTTTTACTGAAAAATTAAGAATAATCTTTATCAAATATTGATATGTTTTCTAAATGTACGTATATAATATTATATTATTTTAATATTTCGTAGATATTAATCTGTGTTTTAAATTGAATTAGTTTATTTTTTATAAAGTCTGATGAATTATTGATAATGATAATAAAAGTACCTATATTGTAAGTTATAAAATTGATTAATTAAAAAGATAAAATAAATTATAAGCTTAAAAATGTATTAAAAAAATGATTTTTAACATTTTTTATATTCGTGTAGTTATTGAATATTAAATGTTTTAATTTTACGATAAAATACACATTTATCCGTTATTTAAAATGTATGAGACACTAGAGTAGATCGTACAATAACTGTAATTATTTTACATAAGAATACGATTTTCAATCAAAATAGTAATAATAATGAAACCACACTAAGCCATTTTCTCAAGAGACATCGTTCATATGATATAAACCTGGGCAATTTAAACGATCGCAATAATAGAAACAAAGATACGAAAGTACGACTGAGATATAATGAAATATACTGTGTGTATTGTGTTATTATATATCCGTTTTTAAATTAAAGAATTTTTCCGGTATAATTTTAAACACTGAAATGATTTTAATCAACCACATAATATATATTTTGTTTGGTTGTAGATTCAACATATTATATTTAATGAATATAGTAGAATAATGCATTTTTAATTTTAGTAGTGGTGACGTTTTGTTTTATAATACAATTAAATATTCTATAGTAGGTACATAACAACGAATGCGCGTATTAATTATCGTATAGTTTGAAAAAATATGATTTTAGTATTTCCGAATCGGTTAACTGCGTTGGTAATTAATAAGGTAAACAGTCTAGCCGCGGTGATGCAGTTTTACACATACAAATAAATCTAAATAGGTTAACTAAATATTCGTCTTATTAAGGTACATATTTAATTTGTGGTATTGAAATTGTATGACGAATAATTGATTGCAATTACAATAAGTGATGGTTTCATAAACGATTGTACTTATTACCAACGCGGCACTCTCATTGGTCGGCATCGTTGAATACAAATAATAACTAGGTAAGCAAACGTTCATCTCTGTATAAATATAATGATTATAATGTAAACCAAAAGGGTATTCAGAAATTTAATTTATTAATTCATAATAGGATTTAGGCTTGATAAATATATTATACAACATCCAAAATTAATATATTTATTGTAAAGATTTACCTACTCCTAGAAACATTATAGAAAAAATATTAACATGGCCTTGAACACAATTAAATATTACCCTTCGATAATTATATATATTTTTTAATAAACTGATTAACTGACTTATGTCTGAAAATGTATATCGATTCTTTATTCTGTTGTAATAATTTAAGAAAATTAAATAAAACGGTTTATACTACTTATATTAATAATGGCTAAGGTTATGTAATAAATCACTATGATTTGGGGATATAGTGTGATATATGATCTTGTAAAATACTATACCTAATATTATAATACTAATAATGTAGTACCTAGTTGAATGAATTTTTGTTTTTATACTTTTGTGTCAATACCCTAGTGGACGTTACTATATTGCCTATATGAAGCGCCGTTTTATAATTAATCCAACTACATCGTGTACAATAATATGTATGATATTATCATTATTATTATTATTATAAAAATTAACAAACGGATAATATGAAAAAGGTATCATATTTGTATTTAATTTTTTACTTGTATCATATTATACATATTTTTGTATCTGTTTTTAGAAAACGTACTAAGCAAAAAATGCAATCGTGTCAATAATGTTATTTTCTACAGTCTTCTTTTAATTGCATAATTAAATAACATTATACACATGATATTATAGATCTAATCAGCAAAATAATTTGTAAAAACTAAAATTAAAATTCTGGTTAAATTATACGCTTTTTGATTTTGCTTTTTTTGTTATTGCGAAATAAGGTTTTAATTTTTTTCTTTGTATGGAAACGACTAAAATACGTGGTTCTGTGGTCACACGAGTCTTGGAAATTATCCAAAAAAAGTAATACGGCTGAGCATGATAGTTTGAAAAAACTTTGCCAATATATTCGTCCGGGTGACAGTAATAAAAAATACCGACAACTGCCCGTGATGAATAGGACTACTTGTTGACGAACAAATAGTTTATGAAAGGGTTTTACAAAGTACGTGTTAAACACTAAAAAAAAAATTATTTTTATAACTATTATCGCGTATAAAATAGATTCCACGACCTTACATTACTATCCGTTGATGGCACATAATGAATGTCATGTTGAAAAATCACATAAAATTTAATTCTCAGTGAATTTATTGAAATAAAATACTAAAAGGTGGGCAATGGGTACCGCTCTGCTGTAAAGTAGATTTCACCGTGATAGAGATATTAAATTTTAATTTAATGATATACCATCATATACGAAAAACGATTCTGAGCGAAGACAGTCTATATTAGCTTATATCACAATAAGTATATATCATGTTATGTTTGTTTATATTGATATTAGATAAAGTAATTATTTTACTATTAGTAATATAGTAGGTTGAAAAAATGTTGCATTTGAAAATATAATTGTGAGTTTAAAATATAATAATAAAATAATATGTAAAATATTATGTAATTTCGTTCAAATTTAAACTTAGAATTTTTAAAAATTATGTTTATATATTTATTAAATTTTTTTGTTTCAGTACACGGTTCTTATGAAGAACTTTATCTTAAATGTTCAATATTTAGCTATAAAAATTGAACAATAAGTTATAAGTATTTAAAGTTTTGATGCGCAGTGTGGAGTAGTACGGGGTTACCCTGCAAAATGTTTGTCCACTACTCCGCTTGTCTAAACTTAACTACAACTCATAAACTACTCGCCCTAAATTTGATTTTTATGTATCAAAATACTCAAAAAATTATTCTGCTTTAGAATATGAAATTAAAACTCTGTGATGTCATTCAAAAAAGTAAAAAACTTAAAAAAATATAATGTTTTAATAAAAACGTTGTTTTTTTAATAGCTTGAAACTATGTAAAAAAATGTTTTCAAAAACATGAATACTTTTTGAAATAATGAGTGCTTCGTGATAAAAGAATCACCCCGTATTGCACGTTTTTCATGAATGGATGAACTTTTTTTTAAATTTTGATGAAGTATCTATATTTTTTATAAATATTTGTTTGTCAATTTATATATTATGTATATTATTATACTCTGCTTACCCGGGGGTGATTTTTTTCCTTCATCAACGACGTCTACATCTTTCAATATCGGCATTAGTTCCGAATCGCCATCCATGCCCAACCAGTTTTCGGCGTTGTGGATATTTATCAAATCGTGAATCAGTTGCTCGTCCGACTTGCCGATAACGCCACCGCGGCCTTTTTCTGGGCCGAACACTACGTGGTTGTATAGTGGATCGTTCTTCACGGGAAAGCCTGTAGCGTATAACAGGTATAAATACACAATATAATACTTAGATAATAAATTGCAAGTGGTCTGTTTTTTTAGGAGTTTAAGAGTGCGAGCCTTGTTACACGGAAGTTCAACACCCATCAATATCACGCATCATTTGAGCTATTTATTTAATTTAAAGAGTTTCTGACTTTTTAAATGCATTAGTTAATTGTTTATTCAATAAATGTTGTAATAAAATTTAGAGGAACTAAAATGCTAAAATTTCGAAAATTAGAAATTTTGGGTTGAATAATTTATGATGAATTCAGATTTGTGTTCAGAAAAGTTATTCCTGTATTATAGTTTGATCGATATGATAAAAAAAATGATTGATGGTTTTGGTATAAAATAATGCTAAGACGGGAGTACTAATATCCCAATCTATTGGCCACATTTAACGTTAGTGTAATTTATTTTATAAAATATTAATACATTAATTTGAAGTTTAGTGCCTCACTGTCTTGCATAGAAATTCTTCAATTAAGCCTTGTACTTTTTATACAATGTATACGTATTGTAAAATAAATACTATTTTTATTAATAATAATACAAAAATAAATTATTAGATGTATCTCACAATGCGTTATAATGCTGGCTATTATAATATTGTATATTATATGTATAGGTTATCATGTCTATAACTTAATACCATGAAAAGGTGTGACGACACGGTGGTATCATTATGTGCCGAAGAACGACTCGAACGTATTGCTCTGGCTATTCGGATGGAAATAGCGTTTCGTATAAATATGATGATATTAGTTTATTATTGTTTACTGTATGTATCATTCAAGTTAATAATCACAATCGTTTTACCTAAGTATTGAAGGTGTACCCTGATCTGGTGCATGCGTCCCGAGTGCGGGAAGCACAAGACCACACTGATGTTGGTCTTCTCGTTGTAGCCCACCAATTGGAATGTCGTCGAACAGTTTTTACCCTTGTTGGATACCTTGCACACGCCTATCTTGTAACTGACCACTTCGATGGGATGATTGCACTCAATCGTTTGTCTAAATTACATAAAGAGACGGGTAATATTATATAAAAATATATTACTAAGCTGCGTTGCCTCTAGCAATATGCTGCGGGATATATAATATCATTGGAGCTGACCTGTTTATAATAATAATAGATCACAAAAAAAATGCCTATAATCGTGTACACGAGTGCGATGAGTGAAGGACACTATAGTTTTATAATATGATATTATATACCTACCCGTTTTTAAATTTTACGTTTTAAAGATAATTTTACCAATTTATTCCTAGAAATTTCAGCTATGTACAAGTTAACTTTTAATTTAAAACATATGCAGGCACTTTAAAAAAAAGTTGTATTTAATTCTATAATTTTTTTTTAAACACTTTTAGGTAATTTTATCTCGAAAATACATCAAAATTTACTTAAATAATCATATATATTTATAAATCACAATTTTAAAATGCTTAAATATATACTAATAATATTGTTTTGTATGTAATATTATGAATTACCTATAATCCTTTTTTTATGTTCACAAACTTAAAACCTGAGTAATGTTGTTTAATAAGTAGAGTCCAAATGACTCAGACATTAACTCACTTTAGTACTGATAATTTTCCGTGAAAAATAAACTAAATTAAAACTTAATAGTTATACTGAAACTTATAAATAAGTCGTAATTATTTTTAAAAATACAGTCACGCCTTATTAATATTTTTCAAAGCATTATAAATTTTAAAATATGTGTCTTTTTTTTCATCAAAAATCCTTGAAAATGTTCTTTATTACATATAATATGCTAATATCTGGAGTCGAATGATAACCTACTTTTTCTATTAAAAACAAAGAATATAATGATTTTTCTTTATAGCACAGTTCGTTGAGACGCATTTTATAATAATTTTTAAGAAAATAAATCTAAATTACACAAAACAATTTTTTGATCATCACATAATATTATTATTTATCATATTATCATGAATATATACAATATAATGTATATTTATATTGATTTACACAACGGTATGTTTTGGTCAGCATTCGTTACCGTGTCACAGAGTCAACACGATATGAGCGTTTTTTGATCGATGATTATTATTATTAATTAGAATATTTACCATGAAAACGTCAACGCGTATCGTATTAAGCCAGTCTCCCCCATGCGTAGTTCAATATTTTATGTCAGCGGTAGCCGGCTGGCACATTTCACAACTGCGTTTTTATATTTTTTTAACATAATAACAATAACGTATACTCACTCAGGAAATCTCCCTTCGACCCGGCACACGTACTGTTTGTTCACCTGTCTGTTGCGGATCTGTGCCTCCATGATGCGGGCGTACCGGGGCGTCCGGCCGAACATCAACAGACCGCTGGTCAACCGGTCCAGACGGTGTATGGTCCTGAGGTTTCTCAGATTGTGTTCCTTGGCCAACACGAACACCACCGTATTGTGCCGATAACGACCGCACGGATGAACCTGCAGGACGACGTGTGACAATAATATAGTTATCATAATAATATATTACGCGATTCAGCGGTTATAATATAATATAATATCATATAGTAAAGTTTACAGAAACTGCGGTGGACTTGAGTTAGTTACTGATTAGCAGGTAGATGATGATATATAATAATATATTTAATTCCAAAAGCTTAAACTTAATTAGGAAAAAAATATTAACATTAGGTAGGTACACAGTAAAAATGTTGGTTTTTTCATCATCGCCTAGTTGGTCACGGGCATAGTGATTATCACCGTAGTTTTAAAGCGATGAGGTGGTTCTGGTGATTTAATAATATATTATACAAATCAAGTTACCGGAATGCTCGCGGGTTTGTTGACTACCACGATATCGTCGTCCATGTGCACGATTGTGATTGGATCGTTGGTCACCGGCACTTCATGTCTGTAACATAAATATACATCAAACACACATATATATGCGAGCGTGTAAGCATATCATTTGTTTAAATTCTTTCCACAGTCGTGTAAAATACGCTTAACGCGAAAATCCAACGGTGTCAGTGTCATAAAGGTACCTAACCGGGCTATCGTCATATTGATGGTTAACCACCAGACAACCATATGTTATGATATCGTCATAATTCACTGAGAAATGGCCGACAAACAGTTCATGCTGAGTGGATCTTACCTATATCCATCACACCGTCGCCGACCAAATTGCGTATACACATTTTGAACAGCTAATCAAGGATTGTATAACCCGAAGTTTCCACAATAGTAGCATATTATAGGGACTAAAATACCAACGCAGAGCGAAACTAACATTAATTACGCATTATATACATCACTCGGATCATTAAAATGTATTTTGTATGTATTTATGTACAATTTAAAAATGTATGCTAAAAATATGATAATATAATTTGATTAAGTTAACACGCATTTTTAATACAAATGATAATAATTACAACTGTTAATATTTATAGCTTATAGTTATTAATTACTAATGTAGATATTATACTGTATGTGTGTTTATCGTCTATTTTGATTAGAAAATTTGAACCTATTATTCGAAATGATTGTAAATCACTATTTTTGCAGGTGGTAAAAACGATTTCCCTTTTTTTTGTACCTCGATAAAGGGATTTGAAATGGTCTATCTTTGTTGCCGAAAAGACCTATTTTCATTTCAACGTACTGAACGATATAGCTATGTGATAAGGATTTTGAAAACAGATTTTTAGCTTCCTTGTCTTGTACTTTTTTGATTGTATTAACTAAATTTTAACTTAAACGTCTTAAACTCATCAAAACTCGACTTTTAAAATGTATAAATGTACGATGTTAGCAGTGATCGTTGTGCTATATTTATTATTGTTGTCGGAAATTGATGGTTAAAAACGTCACGATTGTTTTTTGTGAAGGGTGTGGGAGGGAGGGAGTCGGAGACATAACGTGTACAGAAAATGGCGTCAACATTGACAGTGATAAACAGAAGAGATAAAAACCAAAACGCCATATTATACGCGAATACGTCATAATCGTAAACCCAAAGGGAACAACATAACACGACAGTACGAATGAAATGAACCGTCAAAATAATACGACTCGCAGCGTACTATAATACATAATACAGCACGTGCATGGGCAAAATTCGACGAGTCGCGGTGTGTGTTCCGTCGGCGAGGGGTCATAAATTCTAGCTAACATCACGGCGAATCACGTTTAAAAGCAAAGTCGAACTGGCGTGCGTGTATATTACACAATACCTAGATAATAATGTGCAGTCCAACAATGTGTTGTGCAATGAGAAATGCCGTCGAGTAAATAAACTAAAAACAATAATAAACCAAATAAAGAACGACGCCAGTCGTTTCCCGTCGTAGGTTTCTATATGTAATATAATACCAGTGTATAATTGCGGGGGTGATTCACCAAGCGCGTTTATAGTGATTTTTTTTCTTTATTACCTAATTGATTTATTCAAATTCTCATTTTTGGAATTTTAAAATATACTTAAGGACCATATTTACAATTATTTATATTTTTATAACATTTAAGGAGTGTCTTGTGGCGACACAACATTTTTCAATGATAACCAACATTCTTTACTGTGATTTATTGAGTAAATGATTTTTTTTATTGAACATTTTGACGTTTAAAAATCAAAATTATAAGATAAGTATTTTCTGAGTTATTAAAATGTTTATATTATATAGAATTATATTCCGTAGTACTTGTTTTATTAAAATATAAAATAAATAAAACAATAATATCGTATCAAGCATTTATTAAACTTGTCAATATTTTTAATTAATTATAAAATAACGTTGATAGATAAATATTAATAATTACTAAAATTTTCAATTCAGTTATGTGATTATAACTTATAGGTAAATAGAGTAGTTCTCATTTGTAAAGAAGAAGTTGGTACCGCCATAGGTTACTATTCAAATGGTATAACAAATCTAAGTATTTAAGAACATGCCTCCGGATATATTTAAATGTATTAAAAATTAAAATTTGAATAAATTCGTTATTATAGGATAAAATGGGGATGAGCATGCTAGGTGATTCACTCTGTACGTGTATAACGAGTTGATAACTCATGAAATCCGCAAAAATACGCATCTTATTGCGAGTAGTAAAATTAATATTTGAATACGTATTTTTTCCTCTTATTTTCTTGTCGACGTAGCGAGATAGTCGTCAGAGAATGTATGCTCGTAACGCTTGGCAATCGGAACGGGGGATCTCACGTCGCGGTACTACGCGTGCGCCGATCAACTTTTGATGTTTTGTAAGATTTTTTATTTTTTCTATTGTAGTTTTTAAGTGTCCGTCGTAAGTGTGAGTGGTTTTTATTTTTACTAAATTATATATATATATATATATGTATTATATGGGGTGTTTCATCGCGTTTGTCCTCGGCACTATTTTTCTCGTACATACGCGCTTGTCCCGTTGCAACGGTATACGATTTATGAAAATCACTTTAAATAAAGCGGTTAATGATTTGGAAAATCATATTTAGAAAATACTAAATACAGTACAAAAGTTATGGCCGAGAATAGGAGCGGTGAAAAATCTTGTACACCTACATACAATAATAATAATAATAATAATAATTTTTATTTATTATTTTTTTTTTAAAGGTACTATATTATTATAATTGTAAATGTGTGGAAGGTACTTTTACAATGGTAATTGGAAATTTTTTTTTAGGAGAATTTTAACACGTCCGTAATATATAACGTGTGCGCAATAATGATATAGCCGATGTAATCAAGATCACAGTACAAGTTTCGAGAGCGTTGCAAACAATGTATTTGAGTACATGCATGTACTCTGCCGTATCGGATAAATGCAGGCACACTAGGTCGTTACTTTCGACGACGAGGGTTTCATTTTTTTCATTCATGTACCTATATAATACGTATATGTCCGTTATCGAACGCCAAGATACACCGGGCAACAATATGAAATAATTTATAATAATAGAAAAAAAAAATCCATAGATTTATACAGAAACTACAGCGCCGAACGTCATTCAACGCGTAGAACATTTTGCGCAAGTTCGAGTATAATATGAACGCATTACTATCATTGTTTTAAAACGAATAAACATTTTAAATAACATTAGACGATATATTTTAAAAAAACATTGACATAATACTAATAGACGCATTTCAATTTTCGATCTAATCGCGTGCCTAGTAATTTATGTAAACGATAAGACGATAAAATCGTTTTCGTAATAAAAAAAAATATTGCGATTGATGTCGAAAGTCGATAAAAGCCCTAGATCAGTAGTTCTGAGCTAAATGCATTAGTTGGATTAAGCCTATAGTGATTAACGTTGTGACCGAACGAAGACAAGAAAAGATCAATACTATTTGTAATTGAGTAGTAATATTATGACACTGATAATAAGAATATTATTTAGAATATTAAAGTGCACGGATATATGCATAAAGATAATATGATATACGGACATTTCAACATTGTTGGTGATAACAACTGCCACAAGGAAATGCGAAACGCTCGATGAGAAATGGTGGTTGGGTGGGTAAAGAGTAATTAAAAGTAGCCATTTTCTAAACGAGGTCGAGGAAAAATCACTATTTTAGTAAACACAGAAATAAAATATCAAGAATACATGTAAAGAGATAATATTTTTGATTGTATTCGTTTCGTAATTTAATATTCTATTATAACGCGTATAAGTATAGTTTAAGTTGGTACTATTTTAAAAGATTTAATATTTTTTGCACAACAAAACTATATCGTTTGTTTGCGGTGACGTACTTAAACAAAATATGTCCATATTACTGTAGGTATGAGTGGGGTGTTCATTGCAATTGATTTTTTGTTTTTATTTTAAAAGATTTGGGAATGTCGTTTATGGTAAGGCGCATGGGTACATTATAATATTATTATACATTGTAAGAAATGCTTTCTATATTTTAAAACGCTAATAGCTATAGTGTCTGTGGTCATGCGTTCGTCTCCCTGCACAAAGCAGTGCATAATGGTCGTAAAAAGAATTAAACCTTTCAAAATATAATATAATTTCGACATTACTCTAAATTTCCCATTCTAGCTTTCGGGTTTAGGGTCGTTAATTATTAGACATTGTGTAGGTACACTTTATAAAGTAGGTAGGATTTTTTGTTGTTGAAATAGTCCTATTTTTGGGTTATGCAGTATTATAATATACATTATTTCGGGAACAGACTGTGTTGGCACAGCCGTACAGGTATAGGTTTTCGTGAAGGGTTGTTTTCAAAAAGACTATGCGTGTACAGTGTGTACACTGTACAGGGTGATTCACTAAACATTTTTATTGCTCTCCCACATGTTTTCCTTTTATAATGGAGGAATTTATTCAAATTTGGTTTTTGGTTTAAGTACACAAATTGATCTTATTTTCAAATTTTAATATAATTATAATTTAAGAAAAAAAATGGAGCTGAGCATGATTAGCGAATCATTCTGTATAAATAATAATATTATTATTCGTATACCACACAGAACACCATTATTTAGGATACTGATATATGTCGTATGCACGCTGAAGGATGTATAACAAAATGTGACATACCTGTGCACCACGTTAGCCAGCAGATCGTTGTGTTTCAACTTGTATTGCGTGTCCACTTTTTGATAATTTACGGTCAACGAACCAGATTTAATGCAACGTTCCTACGAATGAAAAAAAATCAATATTAAAACATTAAAATAATATATAATAATAAATTGTGTACCCATTCCATAGGTATATAATAGGCAATATTATGCAAGACTCATATATTTTGCGAAGAAAGTACAACGTTATTTTAAGGTTTTTTTTTCGATCGAGAAATAACAATTCTAGTGGATATTTACACAACGAGTAGGTAAACCGGTTAAATGCCTGAATATTAAAGGTAACGAAGGACAAATATAGAGAGTGTAACACCTTTTTGAACATTATTTATTATGTTTATTATTTTTTACATAATACTATTATATACAGTTATTGTGTTTTGTATGATTATTATTGATGTAATTTTACGTCACAATGACTATGAATTATCACGAAAATTGGTGTACCTATTGTTATGTTTAATTGTGTCATTGTGGAAGACAAATATTTTTTTTATTATTTTATTTAAAATTAATTTTTGTCACTGCTTAAATTTATTTAATTTAGTGTAAAATGTGCAGTAGGTACATAAAATAGCCCGAATAGGTGATAGTAAATAAAATATAATATATAAGTAGGTACTCACGTATTCTTCAGCGGGATGCGCTCTGAACTCCCTGGCGAACACGTCCAGTATATTTTGATTTACCCATCTGCCTTTGGTGAATGTAGTGAATGTAAAATAGTACGGGTAAACTTTTCTCAAACCTAAACGAGGACGAAATAATGTGAGTATAACGTACGCGTTTTCTCAATACCATTTTCGACTTTTCGACAGCAGCCGCCTTATGTGAATTATGATTTAATATGTTATTTCAGCATTTTCAGTATACATTAAGACCATATTTTCAGATACTTTTTTAAATTTACTGCCATATTTATCCACCATTTGAGGAGTGTAGACGTGTATAAAATTAATATTTTCAAATGCGAATTATTAAATGATTGATTTTTTCGAAAATGTTGATGTGTCTAAAAACTAAATCAAACGAGTAGTTTCTGAGTGTTTAAACCTTAGATACTAAGGGCTATAAGGATAATGATTTTACATAAAATGCAATATGTATGTAATATTTAAACTAATACTGCTTATACTTAGACAACTTTTAAGAACTATAAAATTGTAATATTGTAGTATAAATAATTATAATTTTAACAAAACATTGTTGTAACCATATTTTTTTACTCCGCAGTTTTCAAAAAGTATAATTATTCTTAGAACACAAAGTTTAATAATTCAGAAAGTAATCGTTTGGATTTTTATTTATATGCCAATACAAATATCATCTTCTTAAAAATGTACAATAATAAGAGGAGTATTCTAATTTGAAATTTATTTGTGTATTGCCACAGTATACTCCTCCAATTGTATAAAAAAATGTATGTATTTGAGAGTATGGTTTTTAAATATATACTTAAAAAATTACAAAAATAAGATTTTAATTAATTGTGTCATTAGAAAAAAAAATATTTATATGTATATGGACGCATTGTTCTGTATATTATTATTGTTTTGTATTTTTACCGTTTTCAATATAGTACGATGTCTCATTGTATCTTTCATCGGTAAATCCGGGACGTTTCGCTTTCAGTGCTTTAGTTTCCAACTTGGCCTGCAAAACCACGAAAAAATATTCACATTATATATTAATAATATTATGATATTATATTCAGTGTTGGATAAGTATAAAAACTTTATTTAAATATTGAAAATCTTTTCTTGTTTATTGAAGATTTTCCTGTTGTGGTTAAACAAGAATATTAAGAATATTTAAAAAGTTTTTCATATTTAAACTTCATTATTGCAATGAGACAATGTTAATAATCTGAAATAAATATATATTGTATTATATCTGGTCTGTTTGATTCTTTAAAATATTTATTTAACTTTGTTGTATGAATTTATCAACTCTATGGAACCAAATATTTTATACAATACGCAGATACCTTTTGAAATGATTAAATTCATATTTTATTCACCTTGAAAGTTTTAATAATTTTTGTCTTTTGTTTACAGTGTTTGTATTGCTAAGACAAATGTTTAGAGTTCATAATATATTTAAAGTTTAAGTATGTACCTAAATACTGTTTTCAAATATTTGCTTTTTTTTTCGTTCATAATTTGCATAAAAAAAGGTTGCGTTAAAAGACTGAAATGTATGACTAAAATGTTTATACAAACTCAATACCATATATAATTAGATTTCGTCGTTACGTATATACCTACTATCTACATATACACTTATTTTTAAATTAATAAACTAAAATGTTATTTTTTAACCTTTATTCATGCGTGACGTATTTTTCAATAGACTTAAAATCGTTTCAAATACTATACAAACATAATATACGACAAAATAATGTTCCGATTTATGCCATAAATATATATGGCTTATACGTCATATTTTAATTTCATCATTGAACTTTGGTAGATACTTTATTTTCTATACGTAGTTTGTGATTGTGAGTCATCTATATTTTATTTATTCTATATTTAATTCCCGTCTACGCGCAATGTCAGCGATTTCGAAAGGGAAGTACCTTACTATATTATTATGTAGGTACCTATACTTTGTCGGGGGGGAAAAAAAGGTCATATTATGGAAATCAATAAGGCCGGAACTATACATAATATGAAATGGAAAATATTATAATATACACGTGTAGTGGAAATATTGTGGAATATTGTTTTCCATTTCAGTATAATACCTATACTATCCTTGGACAGTATAAAATAAACTGTCAATGTTCATGTAGATTATTATAAAATAGCAGGTAATAATAATATTATATCGTTAGTATATTTTTTTCTTCTCTGAAATTTAGAGACGTGTATCACGCATGAGATAACTCAAAACTATACAAAATATTTGTATGTACAATATAACACTGTGGTCTTTAAAAAAGCATAATAACATGATAATATATAATATTAAAAACGCACTGTAAATCAAAGAATTAACGGTAAGTTTTTTCGTACTACACTTTTATTATTAATTATCAGTTTTATAAAACAGAATAATAATGAAAAAAATTAAAATATAAAATCAAAACACAACCTCCATAATTTATATTTATTTTATTTTCAACATCACGATTTCAGTGTTTTTAGCACATCTATGTGCTAAGCTACGTTTCTGCAACGGAAATCAATCGATTTGGAGAATATGTCGTTTATACGATGATATATATTTTAGGTGTTCAGGAGCGCATTTGATAAATAAAAGCTGTATGTTCAATGGTTCAAATAATATATACGCACGTAAAAATATTAAATAAGACAAAGGACATCCGACCAATCGCAAAAAAATAATAAAAATAAACATTTAAATTAACTTTCAAAAGAGCTTAGTGAATTCGTTAAGCGTATAATAATATAATAATGTCTATTGTTATCTCGGTATACATTCAAGAAGTTTTAATAGCACTCGCGGAGTTGGTTATTCGTTAAATAAAGAAAAGAGTTGTGGTTTATTTCCCTGTGGACTATTCACTGGTACCTAATGCTAATGCTGAAGAAGGTACTGTTTGTGTTATTTGAAAGCGATAACAAACTCGTATAATCTAGGTCCATGCTATTAAATTCTACGTACCAAATATTTCGTTCATGTGATGATTTTTTTTAAAAATAATCTACTATTAATTTAATTTGTGCGAAATTGTGTAGAAACAAATAATAGACACATTGCGAGTATAAATTATTATCTTCGCCACTTTTTGTCTTCATATACATAAATATTAAGAAATACAATTTGAAATTTGAAATATTAATAAAAAAAAAATACATTTGTATTTAATAATAAATCGACTATAACTATTGATTTATATTAAATATAGATTTTAGTTATATGATAATATGATTTTATATTATTTATTTCGCTGAATAGCGTCCTTGAAACGGGACACAAATGACCCGAAAAATTTACTTCTTGTAAAATATATAGGTTTTTTGAGGATTAGGCGTTAGTTTTTGTCGATTCAGACGTAGTTGTAGAATGAATTTTTTTAGCCATAAATCTTAATTATATTGGCCATGTTTTATAGCTATTGCTAATAATATCATCTAAGTAGATTCTCTACTCTTATAAACTGCAGGTCCTGTCTGATGTTCGTCATTGCAACATCGTTATCCAGATTTTCTTAAATGTTTCTTTTTATTTGGTGTCTGTAAAGCTATTTTGATAAAAATATGATTATATTGATCATGAGTTAATTCTAGGTAATATATGGAAATGTAATATTGTAATAAATGTATTTTGTTTTTATTTTTATTTACTTCTTATTCTAAGATATTAAATTGTAACTAATTTACCCCACCACAAACATGCTGAAAGCGATAAATTAATAAAATAATATTTATGATGTAATCTTATTGTGGTTTATAGAAACTCTATTTTCTTAATAAAAAAATGTATGTATCCTTTTTTACGCCACATATCAGTTAAACTCAATCAATTTTCTTTAGTGTAGCTACTAATTATAATATCTTGTTTGAAAAAATTAATTTTATTTTATAAGAATTATGTAATTTGTATTTGTTAGTTATTTCCTCGTAAATACCAGTTAACTTATTTTTTTATTTATTTGAGTCATATGACGCAATTGATATGTTAGAGATTTATACATTTTTGTTTTTGAATTAAAAATGGTTTTAAACTCTCAATAATATTCCATTATGCATCTAAAATATGAAATAAATACTATCTTTAATCTTCTTTGATTTCAGGACTGTACTTCCGTTGGTTTTGTCTAATCAAACTGTAAAATACTTAAAAGTTTCCATCCTCTATATTTTTTGTTTGTCTTTACTATAACATAATTATATTACGTTTGATTGTATTATTCACGAGATGATATAAAAATGTACTTTAAAAATAATATTTAAAATTGATCATGTCAAATAGATAACATGTTTAAGATTTCTTTTCAAATAATTTATTCAAAATATAAAATACAAAGTTGTATTTAAAATAGTGAAGTAAATTAATTGAAAAAAAAAATAACTGACAATTTTTTCATACACTAATTCAAGAAATTATTACATTAAATTGATTTGTAAATTGTTCAAATAAATCATGTTTAAAGATGCATGTGTGGAAGAATAATCATTCCAGCATGAGAAAATAAATTATAATATTGTTTTAATTTAATAATTAATTGATAGGTGTATGATGTATAACAAAATGTTATTTTGTTCAATATTTATAAAATATAATATAGGTATTAAAATGTATTTAAAATGTAAAGTATGGCTACAAGTTGTTTAAAACATAGTCTAAAATGGTATTTTTGTATTTCAAATACATTGTACTTGAAAATGTCCCCATCTCGGGTTCTTGGTATAATACTAGTATAACGGTTATACAATATACACGAATACGCCAAGCATTGTGTATTAATATTTATAGGAGATAGGGTGAACGATAGAAGTGGGCATAGATTGGTTACTAATTGTTCTTTTCATAACTCATCCATATTTTTGTGGAGTAAATGAGAGGAATTTAAGATAAAAATTAATAAATGTCGAAAAAAAATAAGAAGTTGTGCAGTAAAACGGAAGGAATTATAATGAATAATATTGTACATAGTCGGTTGGCTGTTAAGTTAGTATAATGTTGAATAATATTTATATTTAATATTATATTACGTCTTGGTGGGCTCCACGATATTATAACTTAAAATTTTACAAATATTTTTGTTTGAACTGTTTATATTCCACAAAATATGTTCAATTGCATAGTTTCACGTGTATTGTTGTAAGTACGTGTCTGTGTGTGTGTGTATATAATTAAATTATAATATAAGAAGACGACTCGACGGCTTTTTAAACAATTACACTGACATTTTACAGATTTCTTAAGTCATTATTATTATTGTTGGTTGTTTCATGATTATGAATTTAGAATATTATATCGACAAACATATTGAAAAATATTTAAAGCACGCAGTTCAGCTATTTATGTTTCTATTGTGCGATTGCTAAAATAAAACACATCATATTATCAAAACGAAAGTTGATAATGTTTTTGAGAAATTGACGTTAGAATATAATAAATAAACATAAATCTATAAAGTATACATTTTAAAATTAAAGATACAATTAGACATAAGGTATACATTGTTTCCCTTTTTTCAACTATGTATTTCGTTGTCTTAAAAAACAGATTTGTCATTATTTCCATGATTGTGCTGTATATATTTCAATCGCCCGAAAATATTACATTATTTTACCCGAAACTATTTTTTTCTTGACGTTAGATAATATATAATTACGTGTATACCCCACTAAATTATTTTGATTATTGAATGGCAATACGTTTGGCTTATATACATTTTTCGCGAAGAACTGTTTTACGTCGATCATACAGTAGAATCGAGCGACGAGTTGCAAAATAAAGGAAACTAACTGAAGAAACTGTTGGCCTATGGATGACAGACGGTACGAGGAAGTAAATTTTGCATTTGAAAAAAATATTATTATATAGGTACAGTACTATAGCCGTATAGATATGTATATACTATATTGTAATAATGAAAATAAAATATGGTCTGTACGTGACCATTGTGGGATTTTTTTTCATATAAAAAACCTGAGTAGCGCACTATTTACAGCTGGCGAGCAATAAACGTGTTCAGATATCGTTTTTATTGTACCTACACGGTAAAACGGAGTAAACGATTTTGTATGCCATCGCCGCCATCCACACGCTGATCCACCGTTTCGACCAAGAGCGTCTAATAACTAGAAAACTAGTAATTCGTAAGTATTTCACGTGCAAAAATCATTTTATTCACCATCGGTTCTTCTTGATCGGTTAGAAGTTTATTTTTTAAATCTTTGATATGTTTCCGTACATTGTCCAGTGAGCGTTTTTTCGTGACAATTTAAATAGTATTATCACACTTCACCACGAATATAAGATAAAAATTATTGTAGGTTGAATAAAAAAAAAAAAATTTTTTTTTAACTTCAATGTTATTTTAAATAAAAAAAAATATTTATTGTCTGAATAACTTTATAATTGAAAGTGTTACTTAATTTTGAAAGAATAACATACTAAAAGTTAATATTTAAGGTTTTTATAATCTTAAAAAGATATTTTTTATAATTTAAAGGTTAGTTACCTAGTGGCTAGTTATGTATTATTTAAATTGTTTAAAATTTAGGAAATATGATAGTGCTAGATTTAATATAATATTGTTGACGTAGTTTAAAATTTAGAGAGCATTTCGTAGTACTATTGTTCTGGAAGTTGTCTTTTGTGATAATTTTATCTTGAATAAATAAATAAACAAAATATATCTATAGGTATAGTGAAAATAAATTGTTATTTTGACCTAAAACTATTATTTCTTATTTTTCACTCTTCTCCGAAGAGGTTTTTGGACTTAACCAGTGAACTAGTATTGTAAAATTGTAGAAGTGTTATTGATTATACTTTGCACCAAATAATAAACTTTTTATACAGAATTAATGTGTTTCAAAAATATTTTCCTTCGATAACTCTATTTGAAATTAGTTGGTCAATTCTTATACTTTCAAAATAAATAATTTTGTATATAAAAACTTCTTTAATACATCTACGGTGTATACAGTATACGTGAAATGTGTTCTTAAATATTATATAATATATATAAATAGTGGTCATGGAACTAGATAATAAATATTTAAAAATGATACAATTTTTGCATTATGTTTAGATTTAGAGTATAACGGGTAATATTTTACTATGATGAATATTTTTGATTTTATAATCAATTTTTTTTTTTAAATTACAGAAAACGGGTTTCAATATAACATGAATATATTATAATATTTATTTGTTGTTTTATTATATTATATACCTGAGAAAACGTTGCGTTAACTAAATATTGAATCTTAATTATATTTTGATCACATCATGTACTATTACTTTATTAGACTATTGTTTATATTTATCATTTATCATTTATTATATATACAATTGGATTGATTGGTATTAATTATCAACACATTAATAATTATTAAATATTAAAAAAAAAGTTTATATGATGTATTTAAGAGTAAACAACTTAATAGCAATAAGTACATGCCATGCATAATAGTGATAAATATAAAATAACATGGACGTTAAGACTACGATCGTACTTAAGATTTATAATCCCTCGATTAAAATTAAATTATTTTTATTTTTACCACAATACAATAATTTACATCAATCAGTAAATTGCAGTATTAGTATGAATAATAAAACCTATAAATTTAGAACACAACTTAAGTTTATTATCATTAGACATCATATAAATCACTATAATTCTAATATCACAAATCTCAAAGTGATATGTTTTTTTTTTGTCATATGATATAAATTTTATTAATTCTAATAATTGAAAAGAGGATAACATTAAATTATAAATACATATTTATTCTTTTATAATGCTGTTCTTAACTAAAACTTTATTTATAGAATAATGTAGGTAGTGCATTTCTTTTTTTGATTAGAGAAATGTGATAAAAATAACATAACTAACATTAGATTAATAACTAATAGAAATCTATATCAAAATAATTGATTTTGTTTTTAAAACGTAAATGTAAATTAAATTAAATTAAAATGTTTTAGTGAACCCGCCATCATAACGGACAATTATATACCAAATGAGAGAGTTTTTATTTAAACTTTATACGACCATTTTAATGTTAATTTTAGTCTTTAAATCGGGATTTTTACGCAGTTTTGATAAATGTACAATAGATTTGATTAACTTAATTATTAATAAACATGCACGTTAAACAAAAAAAAAAACAATTTAATATAGAATTAGATGCCAATGGCGTTTATTTACAATACTGTTTGAAAGGGTACGTCATTAAAAAAATAATTACATTGCAAATGGTTTGTAATTTATTTTGCGAGTTTCGTTTTGAGATGATGCTAGCCGTAGGAAACGTTTTGAACCCAATCTCAGCTATTTATCAGTATTGTATCGTCAAGCAAAGGATTTTAGATGTAAATGTTCATTACTATTTTTTTTTTTTTTACAATTTTCTCCAATTACTTTACAGTATTATGAAGCGATTCTAGGGAAATGAAAATGTCACTACAAGTTAAGGGTATGTCCAGTGTTCACTGTCCAATCACGCGGAAAATGATTATGATTTATTACAAGGTACCTATAATATAAGTGTTATATTATATCTGATAAAAATGATTTATTGGCTCTTCAGTTCTTAATGGAATAAAAACAAAATGCGAAGTGGTGATAAAACACACATGTTGACGGACTATTGAGAAGTTCTAAGCAATCCATTTTACGTAGAACGGCATCATGTTTTTGACATCAAAAACACTAAAACCGTTTTATGCGATAAATTGTTTTCCTCGACTTCTTAATATGATATAATACAATATGTAGGACGTAGGTAGAAGTCGTGGATGTTAAAGGAAAATATTTTAATTTTGTTTGAACGTTTTAATTATTCACCTTTTCAATGTTGAATGTTGTTATATTGTCAACTACTATAAAACGTCGTAAAAGTATAATCGCATAAAATTATAATTCCAATTATTGTTTGTATGCATGTCTTTTATTATTAAAATTGTGCTTCTAAACAGTAAACCATCAACAATAATTACTGGTATTGGCGTAATTTGGTCAACATTTTTGGTGTTGCAATTTTTTTTAAGTGACCATGGATATTTAAATATGTATATTAATACCTTTCCTCTCCCCTAATTTTAAGCTTGAAGGGGGATTCTATTTTTCTTTTACATTTAAAAAAAAAAGAAAAAAAAAAGATGTGCAAGTGGCTATTGCTCTGCTGTATAGTAGAGAACGAGAGTTGGTCTCTATAATTGATGTGTTAAATTTGAATGCAATGACAGTGACAGGTATAATTGTATACGAAAAACGATTCTGAACGGAGATGATTTGTCAGTCTAGGATAATTAGCAGGATATATTATATTATAACCTATATTTAAATTGCAATATATCGTAATTTTACGTGATTTCGTAAAAAATTAAATTTCATACGCTCATAAAATTATTTCTATATTGACGCTGGCATTTTTTTTAGTTATTTGTAGAAAAACTTATGGAGAACCTTGTATTCGGATTTTTAACTTTTAACATATTTCGTAAACATTTGAACTTTAAATACTTATCAACAAAAATTATGACTAACGATTTTTGATTTTTTTTTACTACACTTAGTTGTGCTTATACAACTTATAATAAACTTTGTATTAAATTTTAAAGATTTTTTGGATAGCAAATTTTTGTTTACAGTTATTTAAAAAAATAAGACTTAGAAAAATCGAAAATTTCAATTGTCTTTAAATAGCTTTAAAAAGTCAAGATATTTTGAATATTTAATCATAAATAGATAACGCTAATATAAACATTTTGTGAAAATTTCATGTATTTACAATGATTCGATTTTGAGTTACAGTAAAATAAAAAAATATATTTTATCGAAAACTGCTTATGCGTAAAAAATTCCGTTTTTCCGTTATTTTTTTAGGGTTTTTCCTGACGCTTTTGAAAACTACAAGAAATTTTTTACTTTCGACCTCTCAAAGTACCAATAAGATTCAATTTCCTTTTCAAAGAGGTGCTGAAGTCACTGCAAAGCACTATTACTTCTCCAAAACGTGATGACAGACAAAAAAATAAAAAAAAACACATATTGTAAAATCAATACATTCATCATTTCCTTTAGAATCTAAAAGAGGAAAAATGTTCATAATATATATATTATGTAGGTAACAAATAATGATTTATAATATAAGATTTATCATGCGTTATCCACATGAAACTAAAAACACTATATAACTATATAACACTGCAAGTACGATTTCTCGATTACCTATAGGCTATAACAAATTATTTAATTCAGTATTTCAGTGGTAGGTACGACCGTTCATATGCTACCGTGCGCCACATGAACGATAGGGGAGGGAAAATTTTGGTATTGCAAAACGACACTATTGCAACACCTGAAATTTGTTTGGTGTTGCAAATGTAACACTTGCCACACTCCAATTACGCCACTGGGTATACATATAATTATCGTGATTATATTTTGACCAACGAATGAATATCTATTAGGTAAGGGGATATGAAATAGACTGAGTAAAATTCAAATCAACTATATGGAATTAATATTATATAATATATATATTATGTAGCTATGTTGATTTTCAGTCATCGAGCAGTGTTAATTTGCGTGTAAATAAATTAAAAATAAAATATAAATCATACAATAAATATGTTTTACAGAAGGTCTATTTTCAGACAAGATACTACAACTGTTTTTATTTTGGGATAGAAAGTTTAAAAACACCAGAAGACATAATACCTGTTAATGTGAGTCTTTATCATTCAGGTGTATTAAATTGATTGTTATTTGTTACGCAGTGTAGTTTATAGGCTGTTGTATTAATGTATTGCTGTACTTACGGTGTGCCGTCCAAGGGAAGTCGAGACAGTTAATTAGTTTTGAAATATTAGAGAGATCAGAGAATAACAAATAGGGACTTTATGAGAAAAAAAAGATTTTTATCGCGGTACATTGCATCGACGACGGTCTTGGTAAATGGTTTCCAAAGGACGAGGAAGTTTCCATATCATTGTTATTTTTCTTTGATAGTAAATGATAAAAACCGTTATACAGAAGAGCGGTGAATAACGAGTAGAAAACAATAATGTTCGTATAAACATAACGTTAAACAACTATAAGTATGTTGACAAGTAGAAATGTCTGCAAGTGACACACGAGTAAAATTATGAAAACTCTTAAAATGTGGTTATAATACATAGTAACTAAAAAATGTACGCTATGGACTGGTCACGAGTTTAATTGATAACATTTGTATGTTTTTTCCTCCAAGAAATATAACTATATTTTTTTTAAATTAGTTGATTGATTATGTAGCTGAAGTAAAAACCAACAAATTCAAATTAACACTTGCGTATTTAATTTAAAATGATAATAATTATAAATTATAATATATTACCTAAATCATATTTTCAAAATATTTCAAAGTTATAACATTAGATGCATTATTAAATAGGTAATAACTGAAATGTTATGTTGTACTTAAAAGTTAATGGCTTTGATTTTTAAACGGTAATTATTATTCTAAAATAAATTGTAAAAAATATCTACTAATACTTATAAAAATATACAAAAAGAACTGTTATTTTTACATATATTTATAAGCAAAAAAACTAAGTATTAGGTATCAGGTAATTTGTATCTATTTGTATATTATGTATTACCCCAATGCCCAATGCGTTTTATTTGTGGTAAAAATGAGGATTAAATTATTATATCCAAAACATATAATGCATTATGTATTACAATTGCTTAAAATTAAGATTAAAAATAAATTAGGTAAACAAATAATTAATGTGAATAAATAAGAACCATTATTATTTAAGCTCAAACTCAGACAACTATTATAAAATCTAAGTTTTAAGTATATTAAATTATATTGGGACGGACATTTTCTTATTTAGAAATACTATTAAAATTTATCGAAGTGCTATTCATGTAAACACTTCTCGTTATTAAAGTAAGTACAAGGATCCGTCAAAAATAGCTTAATGTTAATTACGAAAATACCATTTCAAAGTAAAATTATATTTGCAATGATTTTTCGCTTTGCTGCTATTGTATATTTGAAAGAGGTGTAGTGCTTTTATTTCTACGAGTCAAGTTTACCTATTTTTACCGAAGCAAAAGGCCTACCTTTTATTGATATTCTTTTATTGTACTATTTCACCACACGCAATACGCGTCTTTATCATCAGTAACGCGATAAATGAGAGGAAAAGTGAATAGCATTATTTATATACATATATCATAGTATTTAATATAATATGGTCACGTATACCTACATAAATTTATAATATTATAAGCATACGAGTTTTCGCGCTGAATTAACTCAAAGGACACCGGAAGTACAATGTTGAAATATATAATAAATTGTGAAATTGTGTCTAGCTATAATGTTGCTAATGGTCCAGATTATGTTAATTATAAAACAAATTTAAACGTAGTATCTACCTACTCAATAGTACCTAAAATATAGTTTTGTTAATATGTTGTGAAAATATAGAGTTTAATTAGGTAGAAATTTAAATCGCATTGATAGGATTTGTAAATTTATTCAAAATTAATTTATACAATATACAACGTAAGGTTTTTATAATCGTTTAATCCAAAATCCTGTAAAATAATTGACTGTTGAAATCTTGCTATTTTGTTAAAGCATTTGACGTAATATGTTGATAAATTACACATTAAAAATGTACACAAATATAAACTGCCGAAGTTATGATTTGACTGGATTGATACTGTTAGAATCTATTATTAACGAATATAATTCGCACGTAATTATCATAATAATCAGTGAACCGTCATTTATTGAAATGGTTTCTGAATGTCGATAAAGTGTTAAATATTAACGCAAAATTAATTGTGTTTCTTTTATTATATTTTATGATAATACATTGTCATTTTAAAATAATTTAATTTATGTGTAAAACTTGTCATTTGGAGGAGATTTCCCCCAGAGAACGACCCTGCATCAATGTCACGTCATATTACGCTCGCAACAAATTGCGTAAGTCATTTCATGATGGGCTTAAATTTCAATTTAACTTGCATTCAACCGAATATATATATATTTTGACACGTTGTCAATGAAAAAGTAAAATAACAAAAACCGAAGTTTATCTACCTGTGATTAAAACGGGCATAACATGCCTCCATAAATAGTATACCATTTCTCCTTACCACCAAAAGATATGGTGGCCGACAACCGTTTTATCATAAATAAATTGTATATACATGTACCAAACAAATTAATATTTAAATTGTGGAATTTATGAAATAATAATATTATGCAACTTAGCTTAACATTATGATTAAAAAAAAGTTGTTTGGCTTTTTTTTATTAATACGTATAATATAGGAATAATATATTAAGTTGATTAATAATAAATTGTGTTGATATAAGATGTTACCAAATAGATATTTTACGAATAATTAACATTTTTCAATTGTATTTTATTAGAATTTCGAGATGGTGTCATCTTTTTAGTTACGATATTAGTATACATATTCAATAATATAGTTTTTTATTTTATCTATGTAGTCGTTACAGAGTTTTAAAAAATAATAATAATAATACAGTAAATTCTCGTAACAACGAATACCAATACAACTAAAAATCCCGTTATAACGAAAGTCTTAGAAGTCCCCTGCCGAAAAGCAGAGCTTATAAAGAGCTTATTCGAATTTTTTTTACAACGAAATTTCCGTTATAACGAAAAAAAATTCTGTCCCCTGGAGTTCGTTGTAACAGGAATTTACTGTAATAATAATAATTATAACAATAATAATAAATGTATTTTGGTGAAAATAGATATCAGCCGTTACAGAATTTAGTGAAAAAAGAAAAGGTTACTTTTGGTATAAAAATGTATCTTCTATTTAAAACGATCATAATTTATTTATTCACTATCAGTATGATTTTGAAATGTACTATATAGTATACATACAAATATACAATTAAGCAGAAATGTAAAAAACAATAGCACAGGGCTGTGTATCATAATACTTATTACTATTATATTGGTTTTAATATTTTAATTCAGAATGCATGTTTAACACTTCGTCAGTTCGTCATTTACTTTTGTGCACCACTCTGATACAAAACGAGACGACGAAAATTTCATCTATTAT
The DNA here is from genome assembly GCF_020882245.1 of Rhopalosiphum padi. Lineage (NCBI taxonomy): Eukaryota > Metazoa > Arthropoda > Insecta > Hemiptera > Aphididae > Rhopalosiphum > Rhopalosiphum padi. Next base: position 46,585,740 of record NC_083599.1, read on the forward strand.
AAAAATAATCGTGACATAAACATTTGTCTGATTAAAATTCCGTACTATTCTTTGTATAATAATCGTTCAAAGAAATCAAATGATGACGAATAGAATAATCATGAGAACGAATCTTACTGAACATTTTACTTTTAAGTCAAGTGAAAAATGTAAAGAAAACATACTATTATTCACAACAGTATAAACTTAAAAATAATAAAAATAATAAACTGCACCATCTACTGTGTCGTTAGAAATAATAATAATATTCTGTAGTACCCGTGATACCGATTGTTAAAAGAAGACGCCCGGAAGACGCTTCAAATGCCGTTTACTCGGAATACATAATATTCTCCGTTAACAAAAAAACTTACTGTTTTGATTTGAATTAAACAAAGTATTTGTTTTTACATGGCACTCGTTTATTTTGTATTGATGTGATTTGAATCGAACAAAATAATATAATATTATTTGGTTGAAAATATAACATATCTGAATATTTGTAGGTAAAAAAGTTTTTTTTTTTTTAATACGTAGCTATATAATATATTATTGTAATATTGGCACAGTTAATACGAGTTCGTAGTCAATATTAATAGTCCGAGTAATATAAAATAAAAATTAGAAATATTATAATGATATAATGTTACAATGAAGGTATTCTTACTTTTTTCAAATCTTTGCCCGAGTCACTCCGGTCGTCTGCCAAGTATTTACGCTTGTTTGTAATGGGCTCTTCGTCGGTCTGGAACAAAAAAAAAAAAACAAAAAAAAAATGTTGATAAAATGAGACAGTAAAAAGAGACTCAAAGAAATATATATTATTTTTTTCTGAAAGTCAGAGGTCCTTCCTGCGTGTACGCACACGCTATAGATGTAAAAATGCCCATTGAAATATAGGCACTCGACAAAACTCTGGTGTCTGACACTTGAACACTGTGACTTTGACTCAAAATTATATTACTAGGTATTATTACTTTATTCTTATTTTCTTCATTTTCATTATTATACGTGCCAACAAACCTCAATGCTCTCGTCATTCCTTCCATTTACACATTAAATATTCAATTATAATCCGTTTTCTATACAAAGACAATGTAAGAAAGGTAAAGAATTTTTATTTAGTTTTTGAAATTAGATTTTTTCATTTAAAATATAATTATGTTTTTTTTTTTTTATTTTTAAATGTACGTTTTTAAATTATAAGTTCAATATTAATTTCGTATTAATCTAGATTTTTTCTAAGTTTATATTAATATATACTTAAGTATGATACGATAAGACAATTAAATCGCGAAAAACTATAATTAATTAATTATTTAGGAAGATAGAAGATAATAAAGCGCCAATTGATTTTAATACTAATAAAGTGATGATTTTAAGAAAAATAAGGGTCTCCGCACCAAAATATTTAAATTTTTATTTTTATTTTTTTAATCCCGAGAGAAAAGAGGAATGTATTGGTTTTTACAACAATGTTTTTTTTTTAAGTTCATGTTTCAGAAAAAAAAAATTGGTTCAATATAAAAATTGAAAATGTTTCTTGGTAACAAATTTAATTTAGGAAGTTAAAGGTAGGAAAATACCCAGAACTTTTCTTAATAATCTGAAAAACAGCAGAAAACAGAAATATATTTTACGCAATCCAATTTTGATAAAATTGTTTTTGATTTTTTGTTAAAATTCCGAAAGAAAAAACTATTGCAACTTGAAACTTTTACTAGACAAATATTATATTGGAATTTTTTGGGAACAGTGATATTTTCAAATCAATAAAATAAAAATAAAAAATTACAATAACAACAACAAAATATAATTTAATAAATGTAACTTAAACTACCTATCTTAAAAAGCAGATACTTAAACTCTCTACTTAAGAATAATTATTCCTCTAATCTTTTTCACGAAGAATAAATTTTTCGTATATTATAATGATTCTAATTTTAACATATTTATTACATCAATTCACACGACCACAATACACCTATCATAGTATACTCGTAGATAGCAAATCGAGTTTTCTGGTTTTTTGTCTATATTTCACATTTGTATTATTGGTTTCTTAAATCAAATGTTTTCAATATTAAAAAAAGAAAATGTAGGTGAAAATGAAGCATCTTCGTAAATTAAATAATATTCTTTGCTCAAATAATTCGTATATATTTAAGAAAGTTGATTTATTTTAATATCACATCAAAAATTATTAATTCTCGTTTAGTAGATAAAAAAAAAAACTTTTTCGTAAGTTTACCAAAAGAGGAAAATTATGTTTTTTCCATTATTATACGCCATAAACAATATTTAGAAGAAAGAAAAGTCAACTTTTTGTGTGTCATAATAATTTCTTTAGAAATTATAAACTGTATATTCGCCATTTGGCATTTCAGTGAAGTTCCAGACATAAATGCTTTTATGCTGGTTAAAAACTTTACTGGCGAAATGTTGGCTGTATACAATTATTTCTATAAAAACTTGTATTTTAAGACAAACATTTGTGAACAATATCGATAGCCTTAAAATGTAGATGTTATTTGGAAATCTGTAAGTTGCCCTTTCATTATTCAAATCCGTTAATCTTGATCTCAAGTTTAGTTTACTAATTACTCCAGTTTTTTTGAAAAGTTTTTTATGCAATGAAATAAATAAATTAACCAAAGATAATGGCTGTAGTAAAATATTTCAAAATAAAAATGTTCTGTAAAAATATAGGTATCGTGTGTAATGCAGTCGTTAAAAAAATTAAGGAAACATTAACGAAAATGGTAAAAAAAAAAGTAGGTAGATACGTACAAACAAAAAGCTTATAACACATAATGTAACTTTAATAAAAACAGACAATATACATGCAAGGTAAAAGTTTTAAATTGGATTTTATATTCGCATGAATAAATAAAATACCAAAAAAATGAGACTGTTTGAATTGTGTAATTATTATACTCTTTGTCTACACTAGTTTCGAATAATGTAAACGATGAACAATTTTTTGGTTGTACCTATTGTATATTTTATTTGAAACACGGAACTTAGGTGTTCTTATTGAAATTCGTGCCAAACTAAAGAAACGACGGTATTTTAAATAAATTGGAAATATATCCGATGTAGCTCATTGCCTCCATTTAAACTTAATGAAACACAACTGTACAAGAGCAACGTATTATAATATCGGTAAACGAATTTTATTTTGTTGTAAGTATTATTACATGAAATACGATTGTATGTATTGATAACTATAATAATATAACACAACATGTTTATACTAAAACCAATATATTTTATATTTATAATATAATCGTCATTGTGCTCTTTTGTTCAAATTTGTAATTTTGTTCGATTCTCGTAAAATCACAAAAACTTTAAAACATTATATTATATATAGGTTTTAGGTACTATCAATATCAGTAATGTTATTGTAGTACGTGCGGTTACCGTGATGCAATTGTTCGACTGTTTAAATATTATGTCGCTCAACGATTCGCGTGTAAATTAAATTTTTTTTCATTGTATCTGCAGTTGCACAAAACCGATTTGTGCCACAAATGAAAATAATAACATTAGTTGCAACGCCTGCAGTATTATTTTATATCGTATAATATAAGTTTACAAAAAGTGTAAAATAAGGTCAAACCTATAAAATATATTATTATATATACTACATAGATACATAGATATATAATATACAAAGTAATTAATCGAGTATGCTCACTTTTATTATTTCATTTAAAAACGAATTTATTCAAATGTTGATATATTATGGAATATAATTAAACTTAAGAGCATATTATTTTAAAATTCTGATTTTCAAACGAGAACCCAGCTTTTTACCTTAAATTATTTAGTGTATAATTTTTTTTAAAAAAATTTGATGTTCCGAATTCAAAATTCAAATGAGTGATTTTTTCAATAACCAAAATGCTTATATCGAGTATAAAAGATCTTAAAAATAGTTTTACAAAAATATAAAATAGATGTAATATTTGATCTAGTATTTATTGTACTTGTACCATTTTTATAAATTACTATGCCTCCTGGCTCCTATTACTATATATTCCAATATACCATTATCATCATGTCTATCGTCGTATTATCTTTAGTACACAAAGTTAAATAATTAAAAATTTTGATTACAATTTTGATTTTGATACATTGAAATTTGTAGGAAAATTATCCGCTAAATAATATTTTGTTTAAAAAAAGGGTTGTCATTTGAATAACATAAGTTTCATAGGAAACTTTTTAAGTGGTAGAAAAAATGTCGTGGATTTAAAATACGATTTATAAGTGTGTTTAAAAATTCTAAAAATCAGATTTTGAATAATTGCATTTTAAGCTTACTTGGTGAATCGTTTTCTATACGCAAGTAAGTTTGCTGGAAAAAATGTTCGTTCGCAACGTTGTCATTATTTTTTTTTTTTATCGCACATTATTGTCAAAGTCGAGCAATAGCGCTGGTTTGCTCTTTCGCTGTCGGTCGTATAATATTATATTACCTATCTATATATTATAGGTAGTTGGTGCATCTCGCAAAATGAGTTTTAATGACCGAGTGGCGTACATAAAACCTAGGTTAATTAATACGGATTTTATTAGAATTCGTGTACAAGTATCATTAGGCCGGATATGTGGTCATAATGGGGTAGGTTCATTTTGGGCGGTTACGATAGGAGGCCGCCGTTAAGACTCCACAAACAACTTTGCAGATACTTCACCATAATAATGAATATCCAGTTCGGGGGACACCGTGCGTATTAATAAAATTATAATACAATATTAAAGTAATAAAGTGGCATTGTGTCATTCGTCAGTAATAGTTATCATACAATTTATAGGCTTATAATAATTAGGACTGAGATTTTAATGACCTAAAAATGCGCAAAAAACACCATAAAAATATACATAATTTTTTTAAACTTGTTGACAAAATGTGTTTAAAAATGTATTTCTTACAATGAAAACGTTTTGTAAAATAATGTTTTTTTCTTCAGTAGAAAGTTTAAAATATTATAATGACACTCAAATGGAAGAATTGTTATCACCTTTTTAATTATTTGTTGATATGAAAACGATGGTGAGTGACGTAGTGCATATTATTTACTGTACACGTTCAACACTATCCGAACATCTTACCTCTAACAATATACAAGTTTTTATTATTACAACAATTGGTACAAAAATATAAGTTTACTAGAAAAAAATTTGAAAAATATTCTTTAAGGCATAAACAAAGGTCTTTAAAAGTTTAATAATATTTAACTATAAAATATTCGAAATAAAAAATTCTTTAGAATTATAAATAACACGTAAAATAAATTTTCGACTTATCTATACTTATCTATACTGGCTTAATATATCAGAAAAAAGACATTGCATCAAATACCAGTCCCGATTTTGGAGTTGTTATAATCGGGATGGTTTATTTTAATTTACCTACGTTGATATACAGAAAAACTACACGTCTTGTTCCCAACTATAAAATATTTATAGACGATATTAATTACTAACATTTTAAAATCATTATAGGCATCATAGATTATTTTTCTTATCCTATTATCATTGATCTATTATATTTAGTATACTGAGTTAAACTTAAAAACTACCGATTAGAATTTCAATATGAATACATTAATATTTCAAAATTTACTTAGAAATGTATAGGAAAAAAGAAACTGATATCACCACAGTACATTCTTCAGCAGTGTAAAAAAAGTTAAGTGTATTAAAATATAGTTGAAAATTCTATAAATTTAAGCTTGAATAAATGCATTTTCAAAGGAAAAATGGAAGTAAATGGTAATATCTTTGCGATATTATCATAAATTGGCTGTTTAAATTTAATTTCACGAAACCGGGACTGCGTATGATAATTTTTTGCAAAAACTATTTTTGTCCAGCACCGTGTTTAGCATAATATTATTTGAATAATAATTCTCAAGACCACCGATTTTACTTAACATAATATTTTGCATAAAAGTACACATTTATTTTTGTTGATTATCGTTTTTGTATTCTCAAGAAAATCAAACATTTCAACGCAGTTCGCAAAGAAGACGAAAAATATATTAAAATGTACACAAGCCGGATGGAACATGATACCTATACATAGAATATCGTAGGTTTATTGGTTTTACGCGCGTACCTCTATACACCTATATATAATAACTTATTGCTATATATATTGAAAATTATTAAACGCAACGCAACATCCGATATCGATATAATAGTGCCGATAGAGTTTGATGTAAGAAATAAATATAAAAATAAATAAATATTTCGATAGCTCTCATCTCTGAATCTCTCCCGATCGATATTATTCGTGATATTATTATTATTGTTATTACTATACATTATTATACGTGAGAAATGTCTATGTATTATATATAGTACGTATCGGGACTATTAGTCCTGTGTCGGAGACAATAACCAAACATCTATAGTTCCGGAACAGTATACGGAAACTTTTGAAGTTCCATCAATTCGATTTTGCCGGTACGTATACGCCGCAAATCCGCTTCGGGCGTGTACCTTAGTGTTCGAACAGACTTGCCGTTTGTGTAATGTTATTATTATTACTATTATTACTGTTGTCGTTATATGAAGATTCAATTGACCGGAAATATTTTATGAAAATTATACCTATACAGGACCCCCGTACATAAATGTTTATTTGGATCGTCGATCGCAATAGATTATTTTCGATATTCTGTAGGTGATATTATTATTTAAATTCGTTATTTTACAAGTTTACGACGAAAATACGAAATTCGTACGTGAATATATTCGTACTAAAGTACACAATGTTATAATTTTTTTGCACATGGCTAATATTTACATGCGATTATAGTACAATAAGGTTATTAAAACTATTAAAAACATGTTTGTACAATGTATACATATTATGAAGTATGTAAGTACCTACATAAAATGTTAAACAAAATCATTACGAATCGATTATTCGAGATTGACAATATTAATGATATTCGTGACATATTTAGTTATAGTTTTAAAAAAGTTCAGAATTGATTTTGACATTTTTTTTTTAATGAATTGAGTATAGGTTTATACTATACAGACACACAATAAAGACACGCATTAAGGTAACACTTTTCATCGAGAGTACATTGTGACATTCGATGAATGGGTGCAGAGTCAAACGCATCCATGATTCATGTAGCTAATCTAGTAATATAGTAATATATAGTATAATAACATTATCTATATTATTGATACCTAAATATTAATATGTTGAACTGTTTTTAACACGAACTCGTTCAGTTACCCACTTGTAATACTAATACTAATACTTAATATCTAGGACCTAGGTAGATACCGATACTGGATTTCGATAAAATTGTACTGGACTGGAATATTAAAACAATTTTTATCGGATTTAACAGTTCAAGCGAATGAAATAAAAATAAATATGTAGGCAATTGTTGTGAAATCGTGTATAACATTTAAATAAAACCATAAGATATAGTTAATATTTTACAAAACTATAGACTTGTTAAAATCGTCGTTCTTTACTGTAATAAAAAATTTGAAAATTATTATTATTATCATATTTGAAATAATTAATTTATGTGGAGTGGATATTTGCATAAGTAAGTATACATGATAATATGATAATATGATAAATGACGAGCACAATTATCAACATAGTTAATTAGATTAATTAATTAAACTGTTAACATATTAAATTAAATAAACTGTTTGACGTCATATTATATTTTAAAACAACTGTATATTGACTTAAAATAAAAATAAAAACAATCTTCCGCGCGGATTTTAGTCGTAACTGTGGTTGATGGTATTTATTTAAAAGTTGTTGATAGTTCTAAGTATACACCGATCGGGGGAACTATTTAGAAAAGCGAATAATTTTAATGTTACCTCTGAAAGTACCTATTGGAAATAGTTAGATTTGATGATATGAAAGTGTTGGATATTAATTCACTACTCCAACGGTTGTCTACAAAAATATGTTATACCTTAGAAACCAATACATTATTTGTTTCACTCGCAGCCTAAAAGACTATCAATATTCAACAATACGTATAAACCTATTTATACCATAAGTAAAGCTCAGCGTAGTTCCGGTACGACGAACAATACAAATATAAGTGACTTTAGGAAATACGAAAGAAGTGTTTGAAATTCACACTGTTAATTACGGTCAAGAAAAGATGAACGAATATTATGTATTGACTATTTAATGAATACAATTTTTCAGAATTTTCTGATAAATAATGGTTAGACGAGTGTACAGTGTACACGGTACGTTTTTTTCGACACCGCTAATTATTGTATGAATACTAATCTAAAATTTCCACTATTAAACTTATGGTCGTCCAATCAATCAGTTTTAATATTCTTGACGTGAAAAAGTTTCGAATCATTAAGATTCGAGCTTAAATGTCAGAGGCCATTTTTCATAATAGTTGGTATTAGTTAATTAATCATTTTGCTTTGCCGAAAACACTTTATTTTACTGTAAATTAAACAAAGAATTAATGTATATTTATTTTTACAATATTCTAATTTTAGTAAGAGTATGATGTTTTTTTTGTTTAAAAACTAAAAAAAGTACGTTACAACTTTAATTAAACCTTGCATTCAGAGCATACTTTTTAATGTCATCATATTAAGAAAATTAATTTCCTAAAATTACTGTGAAAACTAATTTATGCAAACTGATATTCATCATTCGGTGGGCTTACCCAAATTGTTTTTATTTCATAAAATAACACATGGCTATTTCAAAAGAATTTTTTCAAACGCGTGAAAATTTTTAAAATAAAATTATTGTTATATTTTATGGTACCTAATATTAAAAAAAAAAAAAATGTAAAAAATATTATAAAAATTATAAATTCATTGGAGTTTTTTTTCGTAATTATTTAAACAACGATAGCTTCGATGTCATAAACAAATCTCTGAACCTTATTTTGATTTAAATAATCTATTTATATCGTTTTATTTATTTTTATGTTATAAACTTCTAAATCTAGATAAATTTTAATTGAAAATTTTTCATATCATACTGCAGCACTTAAATGTTGTAAGGTGATATATAAACATCAAGATAAACTCATACACTATATTCATATATACATTATACATACATAGTAAAATGGTTTACTATGATAACACTATAATGTAAGCTGATCTCCACCCAGAATCGTTTATTAAATGCATTAATATAATGGTTTTAAAATGGAATGTAAAATATTATAAGTATAATACACCTCAAAGGTCTCGTGTGGCATACCCAGATCAGCGCAGTCTACCTAACTCAATCAAATAGTTTTATTGTATTATAATTTTTTTAAATATTCATATTTTTTTTTCTATTGATTTTAAATCGATTACCTAAAACTTTAACTAAATTAGTTTATACTTTTACTGTGTACCATACAAAGTTTTAATATTTATTACTGATTTATTTTTATTTTATAGTGATGGATTAAACATATTTATTTTTGAAAATAAATACTCCTTATAGATTAGCTATTTAGCTATTTACACTTAAGGATTAGGTTTGACTTTAGATTTAATAATTACACAATGTTTCTGCGGAACTAAGTATACCTGTAGTGTTTTATATTTCTTACTTATTATAAGATTTTTTTAATTTCCAAGCGTATAGTTCATGTATTTTAATATTATAATTTTATATTTACATTTCATATATATTTTTTCATTTCAGTTCATTTAACTTTCGAACGGTTTGTTTATGGTTCATAAACGTCTACTGGGAAATGAAGTAAGTAAAATGTATATTCTTTTGGCTCATTCTAAAATACCGGGGAACAGACAAAGAACAAAACTTAATTAAATCTGCAAACAAACAGCTTCATCTCGGTCAAAACTACAAAAGCAGAAAAAACTTATTTTCATCGCTAGGTGTTTATGAAGTTAATAGTTTAATATCACTAAACCACGGTATAATACATAATATAGATAGATGGTAAGTATAAAATATGTTTGTAATTTAGAACAATATTTATTTTGTTAAAATAATCAAGACAATTATTAAGATAAGCAACTCAGTATTTCCTCATATTTTTCCCCAAACAGCTGTTCAAATCTCTAAAATATTTTACCGTCTATCAATCTGTGAAGTGCATCTAGAATAAGCTATCGATTCAACAAACATATACCGTATTATTGAGTATAGATAAGTTTGTATCATTATTCTTGTCTTAAAATGTATTGTATTAATATATCAAAGTTGAATTCACATGGTAAACAATCATTCGTGGTTTAGTTAGCGTATCCGTAATTAATTCAAATGCCCAATTAGTTAATTAGGAAAATACTACACTCAAATAATCAATAATGGACGAGTAATTATTTGATATAACAGTGAATTTCATCCATTACGTATATAATATATCGATAAATAGGGCCAATAATTTTTATTAATTTATAGTTACACGTATGAGTATAGTTACTTTTTCTGTACGAATATTCTGGTTTTACAATAAATATATGATTTGCCCTTAAATTTTGTTTCATATTAAGTCTCGTACATTGTTAACGAGGTTTAAAAACTCTACAACAGCATAATTTGCTGCAGGTCATGCGATGATAATGACCCATTGAATAGTAGTAACAACACTACGTCAAAAACGCTCATAATAATAATAATAATAATGACGACTAATGGGTCTTACACTAATTTTTAACTTTTTTGTCATCTATTATAAGACTAATTAATTTTCGTTCCATCATTATATTATTTTCATCTTAATTAATAATATTGTACCTCCTAATCGTATCGTGGTTTTTTTTTATATTAATAAAATATTATAACATTATAACAGCGCACCAGATTCACCAGTCGGGCCGCGGATCACCAGTGAAATGTGAAATGATAATAATTGTTGTAATTTACATAATATTATGTGATTTACTGATATGATATAAAATGCATGATTTAATTAGATAGCAATACGAACTGTTATTAAGAAGATTTAAAACTCGGTTAAGAAAACATTTTTGTAATATAAATAAAATGTCTTGTAATTATTACGCTCTGGAGCAAATAAGTTTAGTATCGATTAGTACCGCCAATAACAATTAGTTTACAATTAAATTCGATTAAACGATCAAGTCAATCATTGTTGTACAAGATACACTACGACGTGACGGGAAAAGGGTTGGTGCGTAGTGGTCGTGTGGCGTGGTTACTATATTATAGAAAACCGGCTTTAATAACGCGCTTATTATAGTAATAATTAATATCGTGTGTTTATTATTTGTGTACGTCTAAAGTATAATCAGCGTATATACGACACAGGCGAACGCACGTCGTAAAAGTGAAACGATTTATTTCGATTTTTCTACTTTCGTTATTACCATCACGCGCGCTTTTATCATATAGCCAATTGTTAGCGCGTATGTGATTGACGTCAGTTGGATTTTAATCCGCGAACACCGACGACACCGGTGGATGTGAGGACGCCACAGTAGCTGTATGTATCGCAGCGTGACATTTATATTAAATTCAGTGAACGGAATGGGAGGTATTCATCTGCGACGGGACGTGGGGCTATGGAATTTTGCGCTGCAGACACTGTGCATATAATAACAAATATAAGACGTTAGGCAAGGGCCTCCTGGTAGTGTATAGACAGCGGCACGTCGTGCACAATACACACATCCATGCAGTGCATTATAATATTATATGATGTTTAGACTATCGCGGTCTGGTCCGGAGACGGAGCGGTTAGTATAATTCGGTCTTCAAAACTGTGATGATTCGAAAGGGTATATAAAGGCAAACACAAATAAACCCGTGTCTGTGTATACACACAGAGAGGTAAGTCAAAATACAAATAACGCGATAATCAGTGAAACGACGGCGTAGGTAACCCGATGGCGGGGAGGACGACTCGTCAAAATCGCCTCCATCTATTCTACTGCAATCACCTTGGCGTACTAATTATTATTTATTACGGCTGAAAACAGTTACGAAACTATGTAATACACTTTTGGGTTATGGTTGTAGAGCTTTAAAATCACGTTGGGATAAGTATATTAGAAACGTGCGCACGGGGGGTTCGCAGTTTTTTGAGACACGAGCAAAGTATGGTATTATAACCTCTGTGTATAATACCGAGCCATTAAAGAAAAAACAGAAATAGATTTTAGTTCTCCGCAAAAACGAATATTTTTTTACGGTTTTTTTTTCGACGCCGAAAAAAATAACCTAACAGACGAATTATAGCCGTCTTGTCTGTCCTTAAATTATTCCTTAATCAATGCCATATGACTAAAATCAGTCGTATAAATATAGTTTTTAACGATAGACCACAATCATTTACGTAGTTGTACACGAACAAAGTCGCTTATTTATTTCGAGTCTTGTCGTCTAATACATTCCTTTGAAACGGTGCGGATAGTTACAGGGGCGGATCCAGCCGACCGAAAATGAGGTATTTACTATTCATTATTATGTTTTCCAATACTTATTTGGCGTAATAAAGATTTAATGACGTGTTCATATTTCATTACAATAATATTAAAAGGCGGTCGACGAATTTCCGATGACTTTATCTTATCGTAACGAAAATCAAAATAAACGCAGGATCATAAATCATTTCCTTGGTTGTTTTTATTTGTCATTAACTCTTTCAGTCCTAAACAAATTATTATTTTTATTTGTATTTGTTTGGTTCCTTATTGTAGTATAGTTGTAAGTATTACCAATTCGGTGAACTTTGGATTTCTGGTATAATATGAATTATATAATTACGACATCGTACACGATACCACTGCAGGACTTCAACAAACACAATATAATAATGGTTAGACATATTGTTTTTCTGTGTTTAATAACTGTTTGGTATAGTTATACAAAATCGATATTTAATAGTACACAATATGAGAAGTATGCCGTAATCCTATTAAGCGATAACTCACTCGTCATCACATGTGAACATATGAACATTATATAATAGGTCTGGTACTCTTAAGGTTAATATTTAAGAAGTAACACCAGCCACCCAATAAGTAATTATCTGGGTTAACCACCAGTTACCTAATAATTATTATAGTTGTTTCCGCTATTTAGGCTCATTTTGGGACTAGATAGTATTTCAATTCATTAATTGAATGATATAAAATTACATATTGACCTAATTTATCAGTACTAACTGCCGGTGAATTCAATAGGTGATTTTCCTATGTATAGTATTATACTTGTAAATCAGGACCAGCCTATTCAAATCCAATAGGCTAAAGAGTACATTAACCACGAGTTCAGTTAGCGGTAACTACTGTGTGCTAGATGCTAGACCGGTATAAATATCACCTTAAAGTAGTAAGTTGTATTAACTGTGTTAAAATAATATTATTAAACTCAATAATAATGCATTACATAAATGTTTTATTATATTTGGGATAAATAACTATAGTAGGCAAGTATGATTTGTTTATATTCAAAGTATCAATATAAAAAATTGTCGGGGTGAAGGTGATTTGACTCCGCGGATCTGTATATTATCGAATATTTAAACCCTGATCCTATAATATTTGTTTGGATTTCTACCTATGAATACGATTCATCGCCATTATGTTTAAACCCACCCGACTATGGACTATAGATATAATAATAATACATATTATGAGTGTGTATCATAAAAAAAACTGTGGTTTAATATCTACAATATCATAATATAACATGATATATATATATATATATATATATATATGTGCGTGCGTGTGTGTGTGCTCACGTGGTAGGTATATAGGGACGGTCTAAAGTTAATATACAGGATGGTTCACCAAACATATTCACTTCCTTTTTATTTTATTTAAGAAAACATTTATTTAAATTTTGATTTTTATATATTTAAAGACCATATAATATTAATATGAAATTCATGAGATTTTTTGTATCACTTATATTATTTAACATTACATTTAGGTATGTCAAAATCAAAATTTAAATGAGTAAATCTTTAGTTATTTAATTTTGCGTACTAAATATAACAGATCCACGATAATGGAACTGGGAAATTTGCGGGTTATGCAAGTTGACATTTTAAATAGTTAACATTAATCTTTTAACATCTATTATTACTAAAAATGGTCAAGTATAAATACTTCATCGATTATTATATCTATTTTATATTTTTATAAAACCATTTTAAGGACTATTGATACTTAATATTAATATTTTATAATAATTTAAAACTACTTGTACAAGAATTTTAAATTAGATATATTAAAATTAAAAAAAAAATATATATATACATTTTAAACAATTTAAAGTCGAAAAAGGTTTCATTTGAAAAAATATGGTAGTTTTTACAAAAAACACTGCTTAATTAATAAAAAAATTTCAAGAATTTGAAAATATGGATTTTTAATAAAATTTTAAAAATCATAATTTTAATAAATTCGCTATTAAATCGAAAAATGGAAGTGTGCATGCTTGTTGAATCACCCTGTATGTAATATATATAATAGCTGGACTGCTCGCAGGTGAATATTTAAATCCAATTTACGAGACTGCAGGTAGGCTGCAGCACATATAAATGTATAGATGTTTTTCCTAAACGAAACCGCGCAGCGGTCAATATTTAATCTCGGCCGTCGCGGGTCCCGCATACACTTGTGCTAAAGGGGGTCCGCCTTTGAACGGCTCGGCGCATTAAACCGTAATACATAATAATATAATACCTACCTTCATTGTACATAATGCTGCAGCTAGTGTATACTATACAACCATAGGTACGATTTACAGGAAGTAAAAAAGAATGAAAAGGGTGCAGTGTGCTTCGATTTAATAATAATAACGTCCTATACCTTTTCAAAGTCCATCCTATATATTATGTATAATATAATACACGATGAATATCTTATCGTTCAACTTCATTGATATCTTACGACGAATATTTTTGCTTAAATACTTTTCTTTTCAAATGCGCATGGTACCGGTTACGTATTTTCTCACGAATTAACTGGACATGTTGTCCTTAAAATTGAGAATATTATCTACACCACTGTCTCGTCTTTCTTATACGAACTTACAATGGCAATGATTGTCGCCTTGCTGGTAATGTTGACAACACGGTAATGCTTCGATTCTCTACATAGTTTATAATAATTCAATCATTGCTTTCACAGATATTTAATTTCACGTTTAGATGGCCTCACTTCTCCCAGTCATCCTTAGATATGCAATGATAGAAAATCATTTGATTCCAATTGAATACACACGTAGGTATATTATGTTTATTTTGCTGAATGACGAGGTACATGAAAATCTATATACAGCAGAACGATTTTTTCGAGGTTTTTTTTCAAATTGATGTTTAATAATTGTAAGTAAATTTAGAACAATAAATAGTATAAGATTGTATATTATTTTTATTATCACGAGGAAGTGAAAATGAATTTCATTTATTATTTTAAAAGAAAATACACCTAACAATATAAGTATATAACTCATATAATCACAGCTACAGTTTACGTAGATGGATTATGTTACGTTTACGTATACGATTACTTACGTTATGCATACAAATTATGAAGACCTTTTACCGACGAGAAACCGATAAAGGTCGTATTGTCGCAAGTAATATAACTGTTTAAGTTTGATATGAAATGAATGGCTGAATTGTGTTTTTTTTTTGATTTATTTAATTTTGAGGTAGATATTGTAACTCTTCTTTCGTTTAATATTATTTCGACATCAGTCTCTCGGCCTATTAATTTTCCAAAAAATACTAACGTTATAGTTGCGGTATGCGTTAGTGTGTTACAAATGTTTAAAACGATCACTGCCATTTACGTAAATAATATGAAAAATACTATTACGGAGAATTCTGTACATTTTTTTAATAAGCACATTGAGATCCATGACTGCCACATATATATATATATATATATACGTGTCGTTTTTATAAATTGTAGTATGAACTTGAATGCTGAGATTACGTGAATAAGTAGAACGGCGTCGGTAGCGACGACGAGTGGTAGTCGTTGTGCGGTCAAGGGGGTCTCTGTCATTAAAAGTGGTTTCAAGTGGTCTCGCAGCGACACTATTTAATATAGAAAATATGTATGATCTTTGGAGTTTAAGATTATTATGTTTTAGTGCAGATAATTTATTATTCATAAAATATAAGCAACGTAATCTATAGCGTTTATTTTTATTAGGTTCGTATTATGTTTGTTCGTGTTACGATGATTATATCAATGTATACTTATATTAGTGCAATATTGTAGGACCAGCGGCGTGAATGGATTTTTTAAGGGAAATATGATTGTCACAGAAACCCATAATATTAGGTTTTATATTATATTATTTTACACACTTATATACAGGTTGTCCCCGTGAGAATTCGCTAATTTAAAGTGATGGGTTATTGGAGTTTGCATTACTCCTGTCTCCTACCACTATCAAAAAGTGAATCCTCGTGGGAATTCCTGTATACACAACATAAATATATTATACTTAAATATAATATTATATTAAGGACTACATAATTGATTAAGTTATAAAAATAAAAATAGAAGTTTGTACAGAACGTTTAAATTATTTAATAAGTAATTTATAGTGTTATACATTAAAAAAAAAAAACATAAATACTCTTTAGAAGGAAGTTATTAGTGTGTGAACTCTAGGGATTTATTTTATTTAAATGTCAAAATTTAAGAGATTTTGACACCAGTGTTTTTTTTTTAATGGAGGAGGGAGATGGTTGAGAGCGAAAGGATTCCCCAGTATGGATTCATTGGGTAATGATGATTCTTATGGATTTGTGTGATATTTTATAATTTGTAATAACCTTTAAATGTAACCGATATAGGTACTCTATGTGACAAATCAAACATATTTTTATATTTTTTATATAAATTTAAAATAATCATCAATTCATTTGAATTAAAATAATAATTAATTTTAAGGAATTTTAAAATTACAAAACCTCGAAACTCGCAAATGTAAATTGTAAAAAATAAGTGGAGATGTATCGTTCTAACACAAAAATATACATACATGAGTCTAGATAGTTTTAACGAAAACCTATTACATCTGTAGAAAAAGGTCAAAAGTGTTCGGACATACTATTTCATAAAGTTAATACGATATAATAAAGGAACTGTGTCCACATTTGTTAAAACGTTAGGTTAAGTCTAGGCTAACCCTTTAAAAGAATCTGTTTAAACATAACATATTGGCAGAATATTATTTTGATCCATTAGTTAAATTGCTATCAGTTCCAAAAAATTCTGGATGATGACACCCTCTCTTTTTTTTCGATTTAAGAAAATGTATATTTATCCTCTTTGCTTTAAATTCCTAAGTGCGCTTCTGACTATGTGCAATGTTTATTATACCGGTTGTCTTCAGATTTATAATAATTAATAATATATTTAAAATTAAATGAGGTAGCTTTCACGAGTGTCCTTAAGAATTTCCACATTTACCAAACATTAAATATTTTTCTGATTCCGCTACACATCATGAGATAATTTGTAAAGTTTTTATAAGTAACCCTCAAACATTACGTATATTATTTACCTAAGTATTATAAACACAACATAATACATTATAATGTTAATGTATCTATGTTATATATGTGGATGAACGAACCCATTTACGGGTACATAACGTATGGTTGTTGCATGCACTTAGTGTTCAATTTCTATTCAGCCACGTTGAACAAATCGAAACGTTAATATTTCAACAGGACCGAATCATCCCCACAGCTTCTATATATTATTATTCCCTTGTCAGTCGGTTATTATCTCGCCAACACTGCTCATTGCAACGTCCGGTTGTTTCATACTAATAATTATATTATGATTCGTAATTTAAATTATAATGTAAACACGTGTTTTTTTTTTTAATATTTGATTTGGAACAATAATGTAATTGAAAATATTATAAAATATTAAACGTCTCCAGCTGATGTGCAGATCATAATGTGAAAATGTATTTTTATAAATATTTAAGTTAAAACAGATCTCTTTATTATTCGTCAATATATCATGTGTAATACAAAACATTATTATACTGTACCATGTCACATCGTCGCAAGGATATCTATACATTCTACATAGCTCAGACGGTAACGCATGAAGAGAGACTTTGACGCTGAATGTGCACGACGTGTAGGTACCTAGTGCCCAAGACGTGATGGCAATTAATTTAAGTTAATTAGATTAGTATGGGCAAAGGAAGGCTAATGAGGATGTTGAATAGTTATTCAGTTATTCAAAAAACGTATAAAAAATTATTTGCTTATGCGATTGAAAGAGAAATGATGCAAATAAAAAATTATAAACTTTAAGGTATCAGTGTAATATCTATAATTAGGCAACTCCTCTTTTAAAAATTTTACAGAAGAGCAAATTTTGTAATTCAAAAATAGACGGAAAATTTATTTTGAACTTTTTACTAATTACTAATGCAAGCAATTTTACTTTGATAATTAAACATTTAGTTGTGGGTGTTATTAATTTATTATTATTTATTCAAATATAATAAATGAACATTAAACCAAATTATTCGTACAACTAATTTGCCTGTATATTATAATTTTATATGCTCAACTTCTGTGAAAACAAATTTTAATTTTCAACCAGTTTAATAACCTAATTACGTAATTATTATGGTTGGCCAGTTATATTTTACATAAATTATACGGGTTTATATTTGTATATTTTTATTGGCTGTACAGGAGTCAAAATTCTGTTTACTTGCTATAATTTGATGAATGCACTAAACATAATTAAATTTTGTTAAACGTCCAAAATATTTTGTTATTTATTTATATTTTTATATATGTATTTGCTCTGATTATATTATATAAAATGGTTTGATACGGTCAATAAATTTATTAATTCATTAACCTGTCTGGCATTATTATGTGAATATATATTTTTTTACTGATGGCATTATTATTGAATAATAGTATATTAAAAAATTACATTTTACGTTTTATAATTAGATATTGTTTATAATTATTGTATGACTCAAAGGGCTCTACGGCAGCTATAATAAGGGAAGGTACCTCACCTTTAGAATTAAAATATTTTTTTAAAGATACATTTTTATTATTATTATAGTTCATTTGTAAAAAAAAAAAAAATGGTATAACAATTATATAAGTCTCTATAGACAAACGTACAAAAATATGCTCACATTGTATTACTTTTTGAAACTACAAGTAAAAAAACCAGATAGAAAAATACATTACAATATATGTAATAAAAATAAAGTTGTATACTGCAGTTACCACAGTGACATTATTATAGCGATTTTATAATAAAAACTGCGATGTTCCTTTCCATAAAACATGTGGAATGTATACACTTAATTTTCACATGACTTAACAGCCTGAATTTTATTTCAGAAAATGTTTTAGGTCTACGTCGTTTAAAAAAAAAAAGGTTAAAAGGGTGCAAACCTAATTATAATGATGTTGTTGAAATCAATTGCACGTGGATTGTGCCTATAATGCTCACGCTCAATATTTTTGTACGTTAAATATTATGACACCACCCTAAAATTATAGGAACCCGGTCACAAACTTTGTCGAAGCGTACATAATGCTGGTTAATTTACATATACCATGCTTCCCCTATTTTTTATTATAATAATAGATTTATTTATAATTTTGTTTTTTTGTAATTTTAAGTATAAATACGTCTTAAAGATCATATTTTCAGATATCTGTAATACGTAAATTTTTTATACCATTTAAAGTGTTCTGTGACGAAAAAAAAACTTTTTTTAACTATTTAATTCGAATGAGTAGGTAGTTTCTGAATTATTAAACTTTATGTACATAATAATTCCATTAATTTTGGTTTTGAATTAAATATGAAATTATGAAATATTCAGTCTAGTATATTTATTATATTCGGCCAATAAATTAAAATAAATATGATTAATAATAATTACCATAATTTTCAAATCATCATAACTTCCATTTTAATTTCAGGATATTATTATTAGTACATAAAGAATATAATCATTCAGAAAAATATAGTTTGAACGTTGATTATTATAGATAAATGTTTTTAGTGTGTTCTTAATAATCTTCAATTGATTTTCAAATATAATTTAAACTAAATATTTTGTATCGACACAGTTGTACAAAACAATCTATAGATAGCATACATAATATTATAGCTTAAGCAAAATATAATTTTAAGGTTAAGTATTCAAAACAATTTCAATAAATTTAGAATTTAAATAAATTCATGATTAATGGAAGTGGAATGCGATGGTGAATTTTGCTATAATTTTTATAATATCCAAAAAATCAAAACTACACAATGATAGTGGAAAATTGAAAAATATTTTAAATAAGTAAAACCAAAAATAATATATTGCTATAATCAGTTTTTTGTCTTATACTGAATGAATAATACAATTGTAGAGATATCTATTTATTTCTAATTTTATCAATAATTAGGCACTGAAACTGCCGGGGAATACATAACAATATATCGTAATATTATATATCACTACATAAGCTATTTAGAAAATAGTGAATATTAGTATAATATAGTATGAGAATTAGTGATCAGGTATTGAAATGTAAAATATTAAGTAAGTAAATTTGATATGAAATGTTTCGTTCATAATAAAACGATTAGAACATCTGTGAATCGAATTGTAATTAATTAATTAAAATGATTATTCAATAAATTTAATAAGCAAACAACAACAATAATAATAATAACTAAAGTAGATACCTACGAATAAGAATTTTGCGAAAATAAATAGTACGATTGTGATAAATTTATAATGATTTATTAATGTAAAACGCAATAATGTAAGTAAGTGAGTAATACGTTGAAGTTTTATTTTTATAAATTTGGATTTTCATTTTGCAAATAAAACTATACGCTATTATAAGTCGGAGTAACATAATCAGTTAGTTAGAAAAAATCATTTCATTTGTATACTTTAATACTCTATAAAGAAATCTAATTTTAAATTCAAAGATACACTTATGCAAATCATGTCACATAAACCAAAAAGGGAAAATAACCTATAAACATCAAAGGTTGTAAGAGAAGGTCAATCAAATTTCAAGTTCCTACCAAAAGAATTTTATACCTGAAAATATTATAGATCAGAATAATAGAATGACTCAAATTGATTTGAAATATTTATTTTCCTGACGTTGAAACATTGAATATTAGATCGTATTTTCTTAAAATACTTTAAAAAATTTACTATGAAAAATAAAATTAACATTTCTCATCGATTTCAGTTACATGATAAAATTAATTCTACATCCCAAATCAATATTATAAAATAAATTGCCTACTAAAGGTTGATGAGATTACAATCATTCCAATTAAATGCACAATACCTATACAGTATTATCTTACATTATTATATCGTGGAGTCTTAAATTTAATTTTGAAAACAAATCTGTGATAATATCTTGTATATTTTTGTTATTTATATTCATCGTGACTGATCACTTTAGATTACGAGTTTACAAAATTATTTTTCATTGTTAACGATTCACGTTTATTCTTCTATCAACACTGTTAATTCCAGTGAATGTTTGGACTGCGAATCGTTATTATTATCTGATCGAATACATTAAATTTAATTACTAAAATCAATCAATTGCATCGAATAACGTAAATTATCGTTTATAATAGGCTCGAAGTAACACAACACAAATCAATATAATTTAATAATGTTTTCAAATAATATTAAATCATAAGTAACGAATAGTTTGAATATTATAGTACCACCCTGAAAAAAGTTAATAAAAAATGCTTAAAATAATGTAAAAATAGCAATAGAAACCCTAAAAATCAAATATCATAAAAATTTCACTAATAATATCATATAATTTGAAATTATGTATTAATATACAATATGCAGTATACTCTGATGTATCTCTATTAAAAATATGTTCTCTGAATATTCATTCACTTAACTTTGTAAAATAAGAAATGTTAACTATCGAAATTCAAATAAATAAAATACAACGATCCCAAATTTTATGAAAATAAAAATACACATTTTACACGAACGATTTTACACGTTAATGCAAAGTGACTAGATAGTTCTAGAACGTTTACTTCTACATACGACTATAATACGAAATTTAATTTGTTATATGTACTATAATAACAATAAATTAAAAATTGCAAGATAAAATTTGATATGATCCATTCTTGTGGACGGTATGATACCTATATAAATGAATATTAAGCCTTGTAAGTTGTAGTACCTATTATCACTTGTAATAAGTGACATGCACTAAAACATTATCGTCTTAGCTTCGTACTCTCCGAGTTAATAACTAACTCTATTTTTTGGGACCAGCACAGTTAACAGTAATGTTAACTCAGTGCAAAGTAGATGGTATATGTCTCTAGACTTGACGTCTGTATATAATATATACATAGCATATAACTTCTAAGACATAATAATTGACCAAATAATGGATATTATTTCCCGGCCGCTGTTCGTTTACAATAATGGTAGAAGCTTAAATTATTGCAAAAAAAGTTTAACGCCAATTTTAGTCTGAAATAATTATTATACTAATACTTTAAAAATAAAAACATATAATAATGGACTTGTTTACTACCCGCACAAGTCCGTGTCATGTGTGCACTGCTCACACACTCCTATCGAACTCTACGACAGCAGCGGAACCATCCCGTATCGACGTGATGGTAGCGTTTAATCACATTGATCAAATTATAATTATTTGGTTTTAGTAGATTCGATTCATTGGCTTGACCCGTATTATTAAGAGGATGTCAGCGCATCGTTTGTTTTCTTTCTCTAGCCCACGCGCAACATAGACAAAATGCATTTATGCAGTCTGAGTAGAACTCACTCAAATTTAGTTCTAGAGTAAATATACCTTTTATAAAATTAAATTTTAATAATATTCCTAAGTACAAGACGATGAGTTTTTTTGAAAAAATTAAAATTTTGAAAAGTTAAAGGTTATTTAAAGATGTTGTAACTCATATAGCTATTTATATACGATATAATTAACGTTGTATAGGGAATAATGGAAAATACCAATCGTCTTGTACTCAGAAATATTATCAAAATTTAATTTTATAATAGGTATGTTTACTCTAGAACCAAAATTGAGCAATTTCTACTCAGACTGCGTAAATGCGTTTTGTCTATGTAGCGCGTGGGCTAGAGAGAGAAAACAAACAGTGCGCTGACATCCTCTTAACTACAACTGGAGCCAAATACACCTAAAATAACACTAACCTAGCAAGTACATAATATAATATAGTATATACACCTTGAAAGTCGAAAACTACGCACTAATTATTTTTTCAAAGTTTTAAATAATAAGTATTAATATAAATAGTATTAATACAATTACCTAATTTAAAATATATCTTACATTATTACCAAAATAATAAAACTTTTTTTTTTAATTTAAATAAATCATAATCTATATTTTTATTGTTAGAAAATTACACAATTACATTGATCGATTGTTGACTTTAATTGATTTGGCCTTTCTCCTTCTGTGTGCTGGTATATAGACAATTATATGATAATTAATTGTTCGTTTTGATAAGCATTAATTAATAAAAAAAAAAAAAAATGTAAAAATAAAATAAATATAGGTACCCCGAAAATCAAAAATAAAACTATATATTATGTCTTTTAAAAAGTAAAAATCTCTAAGTACGCAAAAATATGCTTAATCAATTTAAAGCTTTGGATTTGTAACATGAAACTAATAAGTATCTAGCTAGTATTTTTACAATAGTGCAAAAATATAAAAATATAAAAACTATAATTTATCTGCTCTATTTATAACTTACTTTGTTAAAATGCTATTCTTACTATAATTATACTCATGTTTTATATAATATAAAATATTTATAAATCATTAGTATACGACACCTTTAAAATATCCTAAAAATGAAGAGCTTACATATTTTATAAATTTATTGTTCAAATGATATAAAATAAATAAAGATTTTAAATTAAAACAAAACCAAAAAAGCATTAAATATTAATATTTGATGATATTCAGTAGGCATGTAGAAAATGTATAGCTGTTTTAACTTTATAGTGTACAAATAAAAAAAACAAATTACTTCAACATCCAAACTCTAGTAATGAAAAATAAAAAATAAAGAATAATATTTTTTTATTTAATAGGTTTCTATAGAATACGAATATACAAAGTATTAAAATACTAAATTATGAGTACGTAGCTGAATGACTCGTCGATATATATATTTATTTCATCGCTAATATGATTATTAATTTATTTTATTTTTTCTGTTTAAAAATATATAATTATTTTTTTGAAGGTAAGTAGTATATAAAATGGAAAAATATAATCATGTAAATAAAAAAAAGTTAATGGCCACTGTAACTAAAGCTATATTTTTAATAATAATAATATTACAGAATATTAAGCAATTGCATGATGTTAGACGTGAATTTAAATTTTTCTTATAGCGGATCGAGAAATATTTTGGTTACTTGCGCCATAAAAAAGTTATATTAAAATAATAAAATATTTTATACTTAATTAAAAACGAATCTTTATAAATCATAAATATGATTGAAAGCAATATTTTATTATTAGTATTTTATAGCAATTTGTTATATTTATATTCATGAAAATTATTATAATAATATTATTATTTTTTTCAATTTTGTATTGAATAATAGTCTGAGAGTATATTGTAACAATAAGTCTAATATACATAGAATGCAACAGTTTCAAGTGCCTTCACAAATCAATTAATCTTTCACAATAGGTTGAATGTGAATAGTTATTTATTATTCACTCAGGTAATACAAACCAAAATCTATATTTACTTAATAAACTTCATAAACGAAAATCTAAATCCACATTCTGTTGCCATGTCATCATGGGAAGTGATTACAGAAATTACTTTGCCAAATTTTCACGTTAATTATAATATTCATTATTTAAATATAAACTTATATTATATATATTATGCAATAGAAGCATACACATATAATTTAATAATAATTTATTCATTAATTTCAAGTGCAATAATTATACTAGACACAAAGAAAAACATGTTTATAACAAAATATATTGCAGATATTATATGCTATTATATTATTCTTATTGTATCTTATTACGAATGATGATTTATTTGTCTTCCGCCGTTAAAACATTAGAATAGTTATACGTTCGACATGCCTGACAATAGTAATTGTTACATTGACCACGTAAAGAAATTAAAAACAGATATACCGTTGGAAATGCAATGTAATCCGAAGGAAAGCTAATCCGAGTTAAAAATGTTTCGTTCTTAAATGTATTTTAATTTGTTATGAACAGAGGTGAGCCACAAGAGAGCTGTGATACACAAACATGTTTGAATGCGAGTTATATTTTTTACCTCGATGTTTTATAATATAGTTTTATATTTAAGTGAAAATGTAAAATGAACGTTTTTATATTAAAACGCTAAATGCGTGTATATAAAATTTAAAATTGTTTGGTTGAATAGTTTAAAGGTATTATTCAATCAAAAATATTAAACTCCATTAGGTACATAATATGTGTTAAGAAGCTTATTATTCGCCATCGACAGCTTATACGATCAACTTTTTGAAAGAGAAATTAAATCAAATTATAAATATGAGAAAGCCAAAATAATGTCTGTATAATATTAGATAGGTGGTAATATAATTAAAAACCTCATGATACGACGAAGCGAATTCATGAACTTTATTCAATCACAAAATATTCAATATCGCAGAAATTCCTGTGGGTAATGCATCAGCTGTAATACATTTTGTAACACTTCTTACTTTATACAAAGATAATAAAGTAATAATTTTTGTTTTCGGTTATGATGGCTGTACATAATATGAAATGGAAAAAATAATTTTAACAAAATGTTATTAAATAAAGTATGAAATATAAAATATTTTATAAAAAGTAAATTACAATCGAAACGGTACAAACAAACTATACGAAACTATAATAGTTCTAGAACGTTGAAAAACTCGACTTTATAGTTATGGAAATATTATGAAGTAGGGAAACTCTAATAAATGAATTATAATTATATTGGAACAAATATGCTTAGGTCACGGTTTCTTATATTATATAAAATATTGTCAACGCTTTGAAAAACGTTTCTCTGTGATTCGCTGCTGGCATCAAAACCCAATGTTTTTCTGGCATAAGATTGATGGCTATAAGATAAATTATAATATAAAATTATTTGTAATAGCCAATCCTAGTCAGGGCGCTCAAATCCTCGAAACTTGGACAAGGACACATTATGTCCCTTCAACCGAGTGAAGCTCTATAATGACCAATTGCATTTGAAATTAAATAAAATCCATCGCTTTTACGTTATATCATACCCTCGGACACTTACTAACCGTATCACTGTACATATTATATATATATAATATTGTGTGTGTATGTGTGCCGAGCGCACAAATAATATAGCATAATATTATAGTTTTGAGATTTCCGATTAAATGGCCGACCCGACGAACTCTTATTGTTATACCACCATAACTATAGTTGTATTCTTCTATATCGTACAACTTTTATTAGACTGCTATTACGAATATTGTTATTTGGATTTATTACAACATAACATAGTATAGTAAGTACCTATACATATTATATATTTATATTATTACTTTCCGAATAAATATAAATATATATATTCTATAACCAATATAAGCAATAGGCGTATAAAAAATTCATAAAAAAAAAAAATCTTTAGCCATTCCTTTTTAATTTGTAAATTGTTCAAATTTTTTTTTAATTTCTTTCACGTGGTCAATTATTTCATAACTTTCGTGTATAATCGGCAAGATCTGGATAACATAATGTAATACATTAATTATATAATTTTTAATTGCTTATATTCAAGAGCAATTTTTAATGTTCTGAAATATAAATATCTTGAAAAATGAATATTATACGACAATTTTTTTCTAAACCATTAGTATAATTTATTGTAAATTCTTTGATACTCATATCATTTATTTATTATTTGTGTGAGATGTTTTTAAAAATGATTATTTTTGTTAAGTGACAATGCTATGATTTTTTTATGGATAAAATATGTATAAAATATTAAGATGAATTGTTTCTTTAGGAAAATCGTTTATCAGGCACCTATCATAGTATCGTTTGCTTATTATGTGTGTATGACAGGTTTAAATAAACCTTAAAATAAAAACTTTTTTATAAAATTTTGTTTATAAATATATATTTATAATATTAATATTATGTATACACTTACAAAAACGAATATGTAAGTTAATTTTATATTATTTGGCTTAATCTTGCTTGCTAAGAATATATCAGCAGACTATAGACACAAAGTATGAATAACTCTAACACTATACAAATGTAATTCCTTCGTCGTACTATATTATCATCTTTTTAAATTTAGTGTTTGAAGTTGTAATTTACTGAGAATAAAATACGACTGGCGATGTCGTTGCAAGGGCTTAACATTTATTCAATATAGGTAGTTCTTTTCTATTCAATTCGACGTTACATGGGTTCGTTTCGTAGACATCTAGGCTTGGACCGAGCTTAAACTCTACTACATCTCGGTTATGGACGTACAAATACCAGGTGAGGTGGCAACAATTACGGTCATATTTGGACCTTCGTTAGAATACGTCAACATAATAGGACATTCAACTGTTTTTACCTCCATTAATAATGGTAGACTTGCAATTTAGTTCAAATAGTAGTTAAATAAAAAGTAGCAATAGTGGTGTCCAAATTGTTCATTCATTATTTACACTTTGAGTTCATTATAGCTAATACATACATAATATTAGGTATGTTTATTTTTTATCTAATATTATTCGTATACTTTTAACCATTGTTTAACGTTCAATTAAGTTATATATTAGGTACACAATATTAACTTAACACTTTAGAATTTGTTTTTGTATTCCCTTATAATAAATTAATATCGTTTTTATTTTTCGGAATAATTAGTAATCTATTTGCAATCGTTGTATATGATTTATAAGAGTTAAAAGTCCCGACAATATTAGTATTATATTTTAAACTAAATAGGCATACCCAACGTATAATTTTAACTATGTAATACATATTTTAAATTTTTTGCGCATATATATATATTTGATTTCTTAATTGTTTATCAATATAAAATATTTAACAAATTATATGAGAATTGTATCATAACTGAATTACTTTAAATACCTAGGTGTATATTATATATACATATATATATATAAATATGTACTTATCTACTTATTTTCAGCATTAAAAATTAAAAAACATATTACACAAATGTACACGGAATATTGCAATTTACAACTATATAATACGTACGTACACACACGTACCTTAAAAATAAGATCAGAATAATGTATATCCTATAATAATATTCACAAGAAAATTACATAATATACTGAAAATATATTTTTTTTTTACACTGCGCATACCTAATATCATAAATAATATAATATTTTATAAATGTAAAAATTACACAATTTAATTAATATTTTGTGCTTTTATTGAATCAAATATAAATCTATAAGAACATATTATTATTATATAAATGTTAGTGTTAAATAATAAATGTATATTGTTCTCATTATAAATAACATAACGACTATTTTGATTAAGATTAGCTAAACTTTATTCATACTTGATCGTTATTGTTTAATAGTGATTAATGCACAAAACTACCCAGACGCAATTAAATTATTTTGATTAATGTGAAGAAACTTAAGAGACAAAATAGCTTAATAGTTTTGAGTAAGAAAATTATTATAGTATTAATGTTACTGTCTAACATAAGATATACGTTTATTGTGATCGCATCCAACAGAAAACTCAAAGTGCGTTAAATTTGTGTACGCATTAAGCATATATTATAGTCTGCGTAGGGTACATTAGGATAGAGTTCGACAGTAAAACGGTTGGTGGTTTAATTCGTTTGTGTGAACTCTAAATGTATGGGAGCTATTCAACTATATTCTAATTTATATTTTATGTATTATGGACTATAGTAAATAGGGCAAAACACTTATACCAAAGTATGCATTGTCTACTTAAAAATCATATTTTAAAATAGTTAGATTCGCTTATATAATTTAAAGGGGATCTTGTGATGAAACGAATTTCAAATCAACACCACTCTTTTTTACTCTAAGTTTTTAAGTAGATTACTTTTGTCTCGAGAATACTAATATGTATAAATAAACAATGAAGAGTTCTTAAACTTTTTATTAATATTTTATTATTATTATTTAGATGATTGTTTGATATATGTGTCATTAAATTCAAATTTAACACGTCCATATACAATGACCTACCCAACAAGATATACTCGACACCTATTGGCTATTATATAATACTTCAATACTGCAGTTACCTATATTTGACAGCCTAATTTTTGAATTTTTTTCAAGCATTATAATTATAAATAATCGTATATTGTACCATGATTTATGATACTTAATTAGGTAATAGTTTAAAAAACCGTAATATTAAGTTTTAAAAGTTAATAAATGATATCGGGCAAAAGTGAAAATAGCTTTAAAATATAGACAAATGATGACGTATGCTCTTGAATGTAAACGTCTGCGACGTATCGACATAAATTCGTAATGCTTAATTAATATAATGTTTATACTTTGAAGTGTAAAATTTTAGTCACTCGACGTGAAAACGGGTACCGACGAAATAATCGGTTACATATAGATCATTTTTATTTCGATACGAATCAAAAACACGATTTTATACAAATTATATTACGACCATTATTTTGGTCTTTGGTGCTGATTACAAACTGCCGATAAAACAAATATGTGCGCACACGTCAATGAAAGCTATTAATTTTTTTATTTTTTCAAATAAAATACGTTTATAGCATTTGCAGCAGCAGCGACAGCAGTTAGCTCGTCGGAGTTTCGCGTGTGTTCGTCGGCCGCGCATTAACGACGCGTCTTATAATATAATAATAATAATATTATACACCAAGTGCATTGTGCGCGATATGATTTATTACATAATATGCGATCGCCGCGGGCGTCCCTGTACATATAGTTATTATTATTATTATTTTATTGCTCCGGTAGCATCGACGACGCGTTTGCGTCGCGCGCGGTAAATAAACCCATTAAAAACACGACGAAATCCGTTTGTTTCGACGGACGCGCGAATTTCGTCGGCAGACCGATATATTATTATTGTATACGCTATACGACGGGGCTGGCCGGAGTCCAGGACGCGCGCGTACACACACTTCGCGGCCATAAACGTTTTATATTCACCGAATTCACCGTGCGCGCATATACGGGATTTCGTTGCAACAAACGAAAGTGTATTAAAAAAAATATATATATAAATATATATGTATGTGTGTGTGTGTGTGTGTGTGCGTGTGTGTATGTATATGTCCGTAGAGTAATAACTGTCCGGTCTAATTTCCTCGGCCTAGCGACATTTATACCTACCGGTTTTATTTTTAATTTAATAATAGAGACACTGCCGTGTTATATGCGTAGGTATATAATATACGGTAATACGGTATATACATAATAATATGTATATTAAAAAATGCGCTGCTCTCGTTTTCTTGCTTTGGAATTTTTTTTTCAATTAAATGTTTATATTTATGTATTATATAGGCACAACGTACAACACGCGTAGGCAACGAACCCTATTTGCGTAACGGTTAAACATATTATTCTAAGAAGGGCGCAAAAAAAAAATAAATAAATACCAGAATAAATAAAACTTTTAAATCGTATATATATAGGCACATGTATATATTGGATATATAATATATATATAAAATGCGCGCGTCTGAGGAAAAAAAAATATAGAACTCTAATAAACACTATATATTATTTCGTCGTTATTTTCTTTATTATTATTATTTTTTTTCGTCTATCGCCTCATCAGCCCCCTGCGAGGTTAATTTCCTCTAGACATGCAACACGGCGTTCCGTAAACTGTATATACGCGTACCTATGCAATAATTCGCGCGCGAATACAATACCTACCTATTCGTGATATGTGTGCGATGTGTATTAAAGCATTGATTTATGGATTGTAATTCGTAGGTAAAACGGCACAACAGGAATACGGTCGCATGTGCAGTGTGGACGAACAACAATAATATAGTAATTCGTGTAAAAACCGTTTGTGTATTTCATATTTTGAGTGTAGCTATCATGGTAATATTATCAAGAATTTATAATGGCAATACAGTATCAACACGGAATCCAAATAATTTGCGTATTTCCGCGGCACAGAATAATAAGAATTTTGATTAATTCAGTTAAAAACATTATACCGGATAGATATGGGAATAATAGAAACAAAGATATTTTTCGCGTGCGGGAAGGAAAGCTGTACATAAATCTGTAAGTTATTGTATGAATATAAATTGAAATATATCGGTAGCTTTAAAAACTGATACACCATAAGCATAATATTATTGTACACGGTTTTGTAAACTAAACAATAACCGAGAAAGGTATCTTTGAAAGAGTACCAGTTAAGAGGTGACCCCCGGCCCTCCCTTGTATTCGATCACGAATATTGATGTAAGGTAGGTACCTATAACGGTATTTAATTTAATAGTTATACGACTGTCACAATGACGATTGTGGCAATAGTTGGGGATTAAACTATTTTGTGGAAAACGATTTGTTTCGAATTCACGTGTACCTACATAAGCTGTTGGTTAAAATATCCACGATAAACTTATAGGATACCAAATTAAACTAAGATTTACCAACAATGTTGATATGCTGTGTATTTTGAACTTTAAAAATAAGGTATCTGAGACTACACAGCGTATTATTATGTATTTTATAATATAATATATTTTATCTAGAGTTCAAACTCAGGAGTTTTTTAAAATATTTAAAAAATTAAATACGTAACTTACGAAATATTATTATAATAAGAAATAAATGTTTTGTTTGGAATACTCGAAACCTTATTTTAAAACATTTTGTGAATTGTTCAAAATGTATTATAATTTATCCAAAACGATATAAAATCCTGATGAAATTATGTTTAAAACGCTTTTTTTCTTTTTTTTCGTCGAAAAGAAAAAAAATAATATCCTTTTCTCGATAGGGATTACCTATACAGTTTTCAATTTGTGATAATACATATACGGTGTGATTTTTTTCACGATAAACCTGCAGTGATGGGATAAATTTTATTTCGGGTTTTTTAGTAATTTATAATTATAAATAATCATATAAGAATCGTCTCATTTAAAATATTTGTAAATTATTGTGTTAGTTAATTTATTTATTATATATAAATCTTATTCCATATACCATATTTCTATATATTTTTATATTATGTATTTTATCGACTATTAATGATGATATAATATTATAGAGTTTATAAAGTCCGACGCTGTATAATATATTTTACATTAATAATAATTCATAAATAATTATGATATATTGTAGTTGGATGAACTAACGTTCTTATAGTGTGAACCAAATAAAGGCATTTATTTTGCATTTTTTAGACCAAACCTCGGCACCCAAAATATTGACTTGATGACTGATCAATTTTTATTTGTATGCGATAATAGTACAATATAATCGAATGATAATATGAAAATATAATATTAGATTTATATAGGTATTTGGTATCAACACACAAACATTTTTCCAAACTTATTTCTTAAATGATGAGTCTATTAGAATTTGCCAGTCGGTCGACTCGTCATGACGTCATAGTGATGGATGGGAGGAATTCGAGTATGTTATTACTTTATTGGTATACTTTATCATCCATACTGACACCGTCGAAATCGATTAGCTAGCCGTTTATTTCCGTCGGGAAATGTATGTATAGGTAGATACGCCGAGTAGTATTGACTATCATTATTATTATTGTCGTATTAACTTATTACAACAGTCACGTGCATAGTCACACTTATAGATTCATCTTAATTTGACACCCTCTTCAGACTAAACACAACTGTACAGGCTATTATTTTTACACGCTATTATATATTGGGACACGATTGCCGTTTGAATAACGGCAACGTAATTTTTGTTGTAGTTCAATGATCTAATCTGAAAAAGTGTTTTATAAAAACCGATCAAAATTTAACATAATGCTATTATTACGTTTAAATTATATATATTATATTATTTTGCAACGATGACATCGTTGTCTTATAGATTTATCCTTTTTTTTTTTAACGCATAGACACTACGACGATTATAATAATGGCAATATAGTAGTTATAATAATAATATGTACGAAGAAGAACGGTCTATGTCCCTCGTATTTTTAGAAGCCGAAAAACGAGGCACAGTGGGTTTTTGCTTTTGGACCGCCAATGCCAAAACTCGGAGGCATTTTTTACGAAAATAACGTTTCGCCGCGCACGTTAAATTAATAATATTAATATATTTATGCGTAAAAAAATTCTAATTTAATATAAACCGTTAAAAGAAACGTCGCCGCCGTACGTCTTTGTTGTAGCCTGGCAAGGAGGAGTGCGATAGTGGCGCAGCAGTATATAGTGTAAAGAGGACGGGACCAGACGACGGAGAAAAAAATAAAATAAACTTAGAGATAATATTATTATTATATTATTGTGCGGTCGGTGCAAATATAATTTTTTTATTGTCATCATTATTACTATTTATTAATTTTTTTTTTCGCTTATGCTTCACGTAGAAAATACTATTCCGAGAGTACAATGCGATACAGCGAAGACCAGTCCCGTGTTTTTTTTTAAAATTTTTATTTCACTCCGCCACTACTTTTTCCTTCCCGTCGACAACGGCCGTCGGAGATGCCAAAATTACCGGGACGGCGTGCGCTGCGGACAAGAATAAGTTTTGTGTAGCGTGGCGCGTATGCCAAACCCATATACTATTCCGCCACGCGCAGCGGGCTGCGGTGCCAGTCGCAGTCAGGTGCACAACTCACTGTCTCGTACTGTATAATATTTTATTTGATGCCTACTACAGCACAATGTAGTGTTATTATTGTTATTAAATAGCCCCGTACGTCGCACCACAATATCCAAAAATTTCAAAAATTACATTATCCCAGAATATTGTCAATTGACACCGTTTTACATCGTTTTCGCCATAGGTTAAAATGCATGCAGTTAAATGAGCTTTGAAAACGGCGGAGTATAATCAGTAATCAGTAATTGATGATCATTTAGATGGAAATATGATATAAAATATACATACTTACTGTACATTTATCAACAGTAGGTACCTCCTAACTAACTCTAGATTAACATGACCCAACAGTAAGCAGTATCGACATGTTCGTAATAATTGAATGTGAATATTTTAAATTATTTTCGCTTAACATTTTATAATTCAATAAAATATACATATTTCGTTGAGTTTGTTTTTAACTTTGATCAAAAAGGTGTATATTTGATTAGTGAATTGCCATGAACATAATATTATGGTGTGTTTCAGATATTGCCTTTTTATTTGTGATAGTAATCATTTTTGACTATCACAAATTGCCGTGTCTATTTAATTATTATTCATAATGATTTCCGAAGTAAATTACTATAAATAACCATTAAAATATTATTGAGTAATTTTGTTGACAAGCAAAAAAGTCTATAAAATAATAATTACCCATTTTCACAACATTTAAGTTTTTGTAGATACTACATTTCCCTTTGGTATAGTAGAATACGTCTTACAACGATAATATTACGAGTAAAAACACAACACTACCTAATAATAAAATATACTATAAACGTGATAGATTTTGTTACGATAAATACGTAAAAAGTGCGTTGAGTATTGAATTTTTGGAGAAAGCTGCTAATTTCAACGATCGATTTTCATGTTTTTAAAAACTTTTATTCACCTAAATACGAATGTTATTTATAAAAATACGTACAAATACGAGTTCTATTTGAAAGAAAAATATCACACCTTATTACAATTATTATGTAGCGAATTTTACATTCATTATATTTTAAATTGAATATTTCGATGAAAAATATTTTCTGAAAACATTGACATACTTCTATGACAATAATATTAATATTAATTTAGTATTATTAATCATGTGTACGGGTATTGAAAGTAGAATAATATTATCGACTGAGAATACAAACATTTTATGTTTTTAGAAATATTATAATGAAATATAAATTGGTAAGATGAAACATTTTATGATGTATTGAGTAAGAAAATCATAGAATCATTTTTTTTTTTAGTCTTACTCTAATTTACACTGACTAGATTTTAAAATATTTTGGTAAAAATCACTAATTTGACGGAACTGAAAAATATCAGCATTATATTATATTATAATTGCACGTCACATTAATTTCATTTAAATAGACACCGCAACCACAAAAATACATTTTTCGTATTTATTTATAGCTAACACAATAAGCAATGTTTTATTTATTTTACTCGGAATATGCAAAATAGAAAATAGATCATTTGTGTACGAGGCCTATACGTAGATATTTTATA
Organism: Rhopalosiphum padi; assembly: GCF_020882245.1. Taxonomy (NCBI): domain Eukaryota; kingdom Metazoa; phylum Arthropoda; class Insecta; order Hemiptera; family Aphididae; genus Rhopalosiphum; species Rhopalosiphum padi. The sequence continues at coordinate 46,621,201 of NC_083599.1, forward strand.
ACCAAATATAATGTAAAATGACGTTGTAGAAAAAAAAAGTAGTCCTAATTGCCCTTATTATTGTTATCATTACCATCATACTTCAAAAGTTTACGTAGTGCATTTTAAACGCATTGACGTCGACGACCGAACACATTGCAATATTTTCGATGACCAGCGCTCAGCTCGTGTAATACTACGTAGACATAGACGCATGTCCGCCAAATTTCACACCTAATCTCGTACCACAGCAATAAAATACATTGTTTTCCTACGGATTATAATTAATCATTCGTTTCGGTTTGCCATCGGGCGAGCATTATATCATGTACACCTCCCACGTATATACGTAGTAGATACACATACAATGTATATTATTATTCGGTCGGTGTTGGTGTTTTTACGGTCATGTGCGTGATGCGAAAACACACTTTTGGAGAGCAGTGAACACTATAATATAGTTCTATAGTGGTTTTAGGGGATATAAACACGTTACACGATTTAGATATATTTTATCACGATTTGATAAAACAATAATATATGTTTTGGAGCTATAAATACCGGCCTTTTCAAATCAGTGCGTGTGATAAAACAGTTGCAGGTTTTTTTTTAGAAAAAGTGCCATAATGATTATTGTTTGTATATTAAATCGTAAAATAAATACTCATAAAATATCGATAAACGCATGTGTCGTTTTCTCGAAAATTGCATCCTCTTTTTTTAATTTAATTTTAAACATTTTAGCTCTAAAATCGCACTAAAGCACTAAGAAGTACCTATAATAATAGCCGATCTACGTCAATACGTTTTATTTATAATACGCCATCATGTCTTAATAACCGATTATTAACGGTAATAACTCGAGATGCGTGTACATAATACTTGGAATTGAAATTAAAATTAATTTTAATTTTTCTAATCATTAGTTTTATCATTAATTTCCTATAATAATCGGTTTAAAAAATATAACTTAAACCTAATCTAAACGACTAAACTAATACAAACAACGACTTGCTTTCTGATCGTATTGCTCAAAGACGACGTAATAATAATATGTTGGTAATATTTGCCATATTGGATGGAAATCATCGGTTTGTATAAAAATGTTTAAAAACAAACATTGTATGTAGTATATTTATTATAAAGGGACCTACATAAAAAACAGGTTATACTAATAATATGCTAATGTAAACCGATCAAAATAAAATTTAAATTATAGTAACACTACAGAAAAGTCTTTATATAAATACAAAAAAAGATTGTATCAGAGAGTAAACCATAACAGTAAAAAAAAACCATTTATAAATAAAAATATCATAATATGTATATTGTATATTTATATATATTTATAGTTAATATGCTATAACAGTCAATTTCTTCAAAATATATACATTTATATAATTTATTTATTACATAATATAGTTATTATTTATCAACTGACGCTTAATAGATTTTCATTTGAAAACTATTTTCAAAAATTAAATCAAACTGAATGATTACACTCCGTATATCCATACGTTTATATCGTATGAACTCAAAATATTAAACATACAACGTGTGTAAAAAAAGTTTGATATATGAAATAAAAGATAATATAAAAAATTCATTTTTTTTATCAATAAAATTAATAAATTGTATTATTTTTTTTATACAATAGATACCAGATACCAATTGGTCAACAGAAAATTATCGTACAGTTACAGTAAAGCTCTAAATTTAAAAGGACTGATTAATCAAGGTATAGTAATAACATTTTAGTTATGGTATGTGTTTTGTTTTTTAAATGAATGATTACAATAAATGTAATTACATTTTTCTTAAACCGTTGCCTAGTAATATATCTGTTTATGAATATATGATAGAAAATTGAGGGTTTCAAATTTTTTAAACACGCTGTATATAATGTACAGCGCCTATTGGCCGTGACAAAAATCATGTAACCGAAATTTTTTTTTTGTTTAAAAAAAAACATAAAATCGTTTTTGCTTAAAAATACTACGAGCTATTATTATACTCACGTCGACACGACATTGGTGTACCTACCTACAGTTTGTCCTAATATTTTATAATACCAAAAATACTAAAGTATCCTATAATTATTTATTAAAATATCGTTATAAAACTATTACTTAGCAATAGATTTTATTTTAATAATTACTCATATTAGGTTATCGAAGTTCGTATCAAATTTTTATATTTCTTATTAGAATTTATTTTCCAAAACAATATTAAATCGAATAAATATGCATTACATATCTTAATTACTTAACCCGTTAAGTATAAAAATGAATCGTTTGTAAATAATCAGTTTATTTACGACGTGAATATTTCAAAATGTTCTGCATTTTAAGAACACTATGGCTGATTTATGAATTATTATTTTTTATTATTTCCCGTTGAATTCCAATTTTATTATTATTACATGAAAGTTGATAAAAAATTGTAAATAATCTCGTCCTGTTTTTATTAAATTATAGTTTTAGGAAAATAATTTCAAACAAATACCCGGTAAAAATTATATTTTTATCAACAATAAATGTATATATATTATGCATTGTTTACATGTATTAAATTATCTCTTTTTAAAATAGACCATTTCAAAAAAATATTTAAAATAAACACCATAAAAATAGGCGTTTACCTGTTTTAATTATTATATTATATTTCTTGTCAAAAGTTTATTTATGAAAAATAATAAAAAAACCATTTATATTAATTTTATTTGCTTATCTTATTTTTCCGTGTTTACTATTTATACTTTTTATTTATTCAAATAATCTTAATAAGGATTTAAATAACAATTGGATATATGTAGGTATTATTTGTTTAAGATAAATAAAAAAAGTTTAATCTTTATTAATTATACAAATGCGTTGACCTTCAATTATCAGTAAAAAAAGTCATCAGTAATTTTTTTTTTTGTAAAAGTATTTATTATTATATATTATTATTGAGTAAATAATATTTATTTATTTGTTACAAAAAAAAGATTCAACATCACATGTTATCAGATTTAATGCCAAGAATGTATGTGGTTTTTGGCAAAGTAAGTATTAGTATAATATTGAACCTATGAGCATAATAGCAGTTGTTGACTTGAAGCTTATTTAACTATACTTAAATTAACTGAAAATAATTAATTTTCTGAAAATTATATTTAATATGATATCCATTATTTATCGGTAAGTTTTTTTTTAAATATATAGTTAAACTACATGTAAAAATGTACCAGAAAATGTTATTATAAAACCGAATGCAGTATTACAATTATCAATGATGATTATATGGAATTTTAAGGCGTGTTGAAATAATTATAATTTAACTATGTAAAATGTATGTAATGAAAATAACAAGATAAAAATCTTAATTGTGTGTAGGATTTTTTTTTACATATTTCTATTTTAAAGCAAGTTATGGGAGTTTTTAAATTTATATATATATATTTTACAAATAACTTATTTAAACATTGAAATACCGTAAAAACCTTAAGTACAAACATCATGTCATTAATATTTATGATATTCTCAACTTAAAGTTTAACAATAAGTCGATTCACTATCATATTAAAACAGACAACACGAAAAATAATTCTGTTGGACATAAATTTTATATAATGCACGGAAACAAAAAAAGACATTTTTATTTTTGAAGGACGGTATTTTCAAAGGAGTATTTGATAAGCAATTTATATGATACATTATGAGACCCGTGTGATGCGTAATACGGCTGTTGGATGAGTTGTTAACAATCATTTTTTTAAATGCACGTGACACTGGATCAAATAAAATAAAATATTTTGATAATGCAAAAAATTACTTAAAACTAATTTAAGCCTTAAGTCTTAACAAAATGTCACCTACTTGAAATATTAGGATTTTAAGTATGTATAAATATTTGAACTTGTGTATGTCATATAATATCTTTTAATATTATGTTTATTTGTAAAATTAACATGGCTTAAAGAAAAACTGATGTAATTTTGAGGTATTGTTTTATCAGTAGTATAATATACTAGATTAGGATAACAATTATAGTTGTAATTAGCAAGTTATAGAAAATAAAATGTAGAGGCCGCCCCAATATCAAAGTGAAAATTGTTGCGGATAACACAATTACTTGAAAAATAATACATATTATCTAACAATTAGATATAAATCTACCAATGGCTTATTATGATCCAGTCCAAATATAATTATGCATATTATTAAATACTTAATGAACATTTTTATGACAAACATTTAAATTTATTCTTACCATCTAATTTAGCTACAAAAATATAAAAATTAAGTTTTAAAATTAATATTAATTAATCGTTTTACTAATTGTTTGTATACTAAATTCTGCAAATTTGAGTTTGCCAATAAAATATTATTTTTTTATCTGCTTCGATTTGTGGTCAAATAAATTTGTAAAGTCTCTCTTAATTCTGTTTCTCGTATATCTTTGATAACATATTTGTTAACCGTGTTCATGCGGGTTAAATAAATAGGAGGCTACTATTCAACCATAAGATTGTAGCAACCGCCACGTGTAACAGATTTCTATGATCAATTATTATATCAATCTATCCAACACAATATTATGCTTTCTATAAATTATAAGCGAGCCATTTACGTAGGTATATGGTTTTTTTTTAATCTTTCACTTGGATTTATGGTTTGTTAAATCAAAAATGTATCCCACTATTTTATTCGTTTTTTATTTAATACAAATTAACATGAATACTTTGCCTATCGTTCCAACTAGATTATCATTACGAATTTAATTTAGATTTAACTAACTTTTTTTTTCTGGTTTCTTTTATTGGGTTATGTCGTTATATTATTAATTTTAAAGTCACTCTATACACATTTTTTGTGAATATCAATCAACTAACATGATTATCATTATAACAACACGATGTCGTGTAATCATATTATGTGAGACTATACTATTATTAAATATACAGACAAATTCTTCTAGATGCGTTAGGTTGTTATACATAATATATTTTGAATACTTAGCATGTATTTCAACAATGAACTTTGTATTCACACGGCGTTATAGATAGGCTTTTCAGGTACACAACTGTCGTGAATGTATTTACCTATATTCTACACGTTTTATAATTGTTATAATACCCATATCTATTTTATAATATAAGGTGAAATTAGTGTAAAATATCTATATAATATTATATAGAATTATATAAAAAGAAAGCAGGTAATTCGTAATAAAGTTTGAAACCAAGCAACATTTTCAAACCACACAAATTTATATCAAGAACAAATCTTATCAACCAATTTTGCATACCTAACATAATATTTATATAATTGTGTTTTATTGATATTACTAATAATGTAACTGCATTTTTATCCGAAATCAGTTTTACGTCCAATAATATATTATTGGTATATGTTATTGATTAACAGCTTTTCGATAATGAAATAATAATATTCAATATAATGTAGTTTTTTTTTTTTTTTGGCTAAATTTTAATTAAATTTAAAGAGTATTAGAAATTATTTACATTGATTTTAAGAATGTATTTTGAAAATAAAAATTGTCAGTGAGAAACAACATCAATATTTTTATCCACTTTGAGTGGCAAAATTGATTTCCACATTACTCAAAATACAGGTGACATAATTCAATACAATAATATTACATTCCATTATATAAAAAAATATACCACAAACACAAATATGTTTTATAGTCGGCTGTGTTTACTTGGCACACATGTCAATGTCCCACTCACGGGAACCCTCGTTTGTGATAGATGAAAATATAGTGGCCGCTGTGTTGGTTCAAGTAAAATGTAATTAGGTTTTTATTTTTATTATTGATTGCAACAATTAAATAATAGTTCGATAAGGAATTCGGTTTTTAATAAATGATTTATTTGATTTCCGAACGATTTTTTCTAAACTATATTATGTCGTCAAACGTCGGAGGAATGTTACGGCCGATTATTTGGAAAAAAAAATTCAAAATCGTTCATTTGCCACGAAAATAGAATGCATATATGTTATATATACCTACCATAACCAATAATCACATATGTGGGCACGCATACCGAAGTTCTTTATCTTTAAAAACTTATTGGCCGACATCAAATATTATAATATATGCAAAATGCATATAATATATATATATAGATGACGCACATAACTTTCACATATCGCAATCGGGGAATACCACGTATTATATATATACTATATACCTATAAATATATTTAATATACACAGTATGAACTTTTGAGCCACGTATTTTGGAAATTCCTGTCTCTTTTATACTATATTATTATCATTCGTTCACGGTGTTCGAACCGAACGAGTTTAGTCCGTTATTAATAAGTGCACGAATGATATACCTACATGATTATTTTTTGTTCAAACACCACAGAGGTATACCAATAAATACGCACATATACGTATGGTAAAATCAATAACTTACCTACTAGTATAAATACTATTATATTGCAGTATATACCGGAACGTCATTTCAATATTTTTATAGAAGCACAACAAAGGATACAACAATATTTTCAGCAGTCCAATCGTTTTTTAGGATCATGTCATGATGAGTTTTGATATTAATAACAAATTATTTAGATTAGAGAATAATTTTCAATGTTGTTTTAAAAATCGGTTTTAGGTTAGACTAGGCTTTCCAAAACGCAATAGAATAATCTTGATAAAATAAGATGAAAAAAAATATTACGACTAATAAGAACTGCTTGGGTAGATATTTTATAATTTCGCATAATTTTTTATATGCGCTTTGACATCTACAATTATAACGAGAATTAAGTAAAATCAGTATTATAATAAACTTTAAAAATTATTTGAAATATTGAAATTAATCAAACAAATCTTACTATAGTTGGTTTGTTGGATTTTTTTCAGAATATTTATATTACGGATTGTTGGCTTAAGTGATAGAATTTTATAACTCAATAGCGGAAGCAGGATTTAATCGCGGAAGAAGGGAGAAGGCCCAATCAAGAAATGTATTTCCATTTCATTTGTATGCATACCCTAATATAAATAAATTATAAATAAATATCCGATAGCAGAAAGTTATTGATGGACCGAAATGAGTAATTTTAATAATTCATTATCAATTAACAAAAAAAAAAAATAGCAAAAAATAGCAGTCTAAGCTTGTATATTGAACTAAACATAGATATTGTATATTTTAAACAGACCATGGTCTGTTATTCGTCTTAATATAATCGTTTGATAAACACGTCAAATTATACGTTTACATGCTCGTTTATATTTATATTTAAAATTGAACAAATCAATTAGCTTCCTAGTGTAAAAATATATGATAATGTTAGAAAAAAATTGTTAAATATACCATTTTATGCATATTAATTATTTTAATAATTAAAACGTTTTAATTATAATATACATTTTTTTTTACCTCGAACTATATATTTTTTAAATTTGCATGTTTAAATAATTATTTAAGAATTATTATTATATTACATTTTTGAGTATTTATTTTAATGTTAGTTAAAAAAAATATATTTCCTGCTACCTTTTATAAATCTTTCCCTTTTTAAAGTGCATTTACATTGTACAATGTAAAATGTACCAAAAATAGACAGTAGTAGATATATAAATAAAGTTTGAAATTTTTATTTTAAATATTTGTTAATGAAAATTGTTCTTTTCTTACTTATTAAAATGCACATTGGTTATAATTATTTTCCATAGAGATTGAGGAGAAAAAATGATTAAATGATTTAAATAAATTTAAATTATTTTAGATAATTAGACAAAAATGATTTTTACATTTAAAAGTAAAAATTGTTAACACCATGCAATATTACGAAATTGGTTCAGAGATATATTTCACACAGCCTAAAGCAGCTTAACGATATGTAGCGGAGAATAGGTCTGTATAAGACAGGTAAACTATTTACTTATACTATTAAACGTTTATACCGCTATATTAATGTATAAATATTGAATATTATACGCATGTCTACCGTTAAGAAAAAAAATGAAATACTTCACGAAAGAACGTCGATTGCTACTCGCAACCCTTTGAAAACCAGAAACATAATTCAATTCTCGCTGTCGGTGTTCACACACTCACTTTTGCATTATTGATAGGGAACTTATAACTAGCTTATAACGCGGTGATATTTTCTCTACCGCGCCACTATTTGATGATACATCGTTCGAGGAGTGGTCAACAAATTTTTATCTCCCTGCAAAAATACTGTTTACTCGGTGTTATAATAATATTACAAACGATACTCAAACGAATACGAATCTGTCTTAAAGGTACCCCATACACGGACATCTGATGGCAAGAGAAAAGATATCGTCATTTCCTACATGTGTCGAGACCTTCACTATTCATCATATCATTATCATGACAAACTGCAAAATAAAGCTAGAACCATCTTAAAATTTCCTCTAACCCCTGGCGGAATTGCTTGGCTCGAACCCCACGCATCAACCACCACAAATCTACTATTTGTACTTATCAACCAAGCACATAATTCTTTCTCGTATAATTCAATAATAATAATAAAAAAAGACTATAGCATTTAAATAAATATTTAACCCGATATATATATATAATATATTAACTGGTTAACACGAGAAATAAAAATATATGACCACAATGGCCGCATGTAGCTGCCACGGCTTATTACTAAATAATTATAACGATTATAACGACGTGTACGCTTCTGTGCGGTGTAAGTAAAAAAAAAAAAAAATTACTAAAAAATCGTTCGCTGCCACGGCGTCCGGACGTGATGGGATGTGCCAGAACCAACCGCGCGGCCACGTCTTTGGATGTAATACACGTTGTCCGGGATGAGATAACTGTTTTTATTTCTATTATTATTATTGTAGAGCATATAGACGGGAGGGATTTATTTACGGTTGTTTGCGACCACTGTACGATTCACATCCTGTGCAATATAGGCGCGCATGGGAATAAAACGTATTAATAATTTACCGCGTGACGCGCCCGCCGCCGCCGTCGGCTACTGTCGGCTTCCGACGACCGACAGGCGGACTGACAGACTGCAAATGCGTTTTCGACGAAAACAAAAGACAATTAAAATCGGATCTCCGCGACGGTCCAACGTAGAAATATTTATTTTTGTACTTTCCGTGTATATGTTTTTAATAGTGCGTGCACACACTATACACGCCCGTCATGTCGACGAACGGTGTGCGGCGAAGACGGTACCCGATTCCTGTTGTAACCACTGTTGTCTGTTGATGTGTATTACAACAATCCGAATCGACCCGATGCGACGTCCTGAGAAAATCCCAAAATAAAACCATAAGAACGAGTGTGTGGGTAGAATGTAATCTATAAACGTAATGAAAAACACGTGACATTAAAGAAAAGAAAAAAAAAGAATGTGTTTTGTTGCATAGGTGTATACGTATTACCTATATACGTAATATTTTCATATTATACCTATGCGTTGTATTAAATATGACTTTTTCGTATTTTCGCTATAATTTATGATGATAATTTATAAAATATACTCCAAACATACTCCGTGGGTTGAACCTCGAGGGAAATATGAATAATGTATAAAATCAATTTCTATCCAAATCGATGAAAAAAAATTTAAAAAACAGGACATTCGCTGGACGGTACTCCAGAATCATATAATATTGCATTTAAGTGCATAAAACAAAAATTAATTAGTAATTAAACTTTTTCTACATCATGTACACTTGCATCATTTTCAACAGCCCAGATTCAAATTAAAAAAAAAAAACTACATAAACAATGCAATACATAATAGTACTATATTCATTGTACACACGCTCACACACAATCTTAGAAAATTTGAAGGTAACATATTTTACTCAAATATAACTAATCATACAAACACCGAAACTAGATAATCATATCATATTATGTGGTAATAAATTATTACTAATAATATTAGTTTAGTTAATATAAGAGGAAAACGCGTGTTTGACGACAAACAAAGAAGATAAGTCGACATTCTTTTCGATATTAAAAGAACGTCATAACCACAATATGTATTGTCTCTGTCTTACGAACATAAGACATAGCAAATTTGCATTCAGAAGAATCGATTTCATGCTGTTAGCGTTAATATTAGAGTCAATTTACCTATGATGAAACTTAAAGGTAATAATATTATCTAGGGCACCTAATAGGTTTTTATTGATATTTTAATTTTTAAGTGAGTTACGAGCATTTTAAAGTTTTAATATTTTACATGACGCTGAAGGCAAATTTTCTATGTTTTACGTTCGTAAGACGGAGATAACACACGCGGGTATGACGTCCTCTTAAGAGGTTAATATAATATGTGTTAACTTTATTGTAAACCTGTTTTATAATTTGACACTAACGGCGCACTAAAAAAAAAAGATAATAAATAAAGTAAGATGGGAGCTTTATTGATGAATTGTCATTATTAAAATGTTGTAAGTATTCATTTTAATTTGTTAAAAATTATAGACTAGAAATAACCAAGCTATGACATGTGATAATATAAACAAAAATATCTATATATAAGATCCATAAGTTATATACCTACCTATACGAATGAATAATCGTGTAGATATTTGAAAGTTCGCTGGGTATATATTATAATAGACTTACTACGGAAACATTTAGCTCGCATAATAATAATTTTACTTTAGACATTTTTAAGCCATTATAACAGGGACACTGCCGTGGAAAGTTTACTGTAAATGGGTCTAGTGTTTTACACCCTAAATTATTATACAGGAGTTTTCAAAAACGTTGCAGATTATTACAAATTTAAAGTTCACTTTGGTTCGTCTCAAGTGTTAGAATGCAGTTTACATTCTAAACGGTCTGCAATTTAAATAAACAGTCAATTATTAATCGTTTATTGTTCGGTTAAGTCCTACAATTATTCCAGAAGTACAGAATGTGCATAGCATAAATGGGAAATAAGGGATAACCAATTTCGATGAATATTATAGAAAATAATATAATAACAATGCATACCTATCGATTCCACTTAAAATACTTTTCCATAATTTTCCAAATATCTCGTGTATACTTACTTCCACCCATCTTCACCCTTATCAATATAGTTGATATATTATTAAAACGGAATGAACAGCTATATATTCGATTTTAAACATAAATAACAAAAACATTTTATTATATTATATTTTATAATATATATTATATATATTATATAATATTTATATGCACATATAATTTTTACACTAAGACAGCCATTATAGTTACTGAATTTAATTTGTTTAGCTTATTTTATCTATGTTTGAAGATAATCTTCGAGAAAATGTATTCTGAAAATTTTGATCAAACCTCATTCACCCCCGGGACTTTAAAATTTAGTAATATAGATATTTTATAGTAAAAAGTTCATTTTTCTGTAAACAAAATTGAGCTAGGTATCTATTTATATTTTAGTTTAGAATTATGTACTTATACTATATTATCCTTAAAGCATAAACCTTAAGAACTTAAAAACTACTCGTTTGAATTTTGATCTTAGTGCGTAAAAATTAAAAAAAAATTATCCAATTAACAATTTACAGTAAAAAAACTTATTCTAATAATATTATATTATATCTATTTCTAATTTTTTATTTCCACAGGATACTCTTTTTCAAAATTCAGGATTTAAATCAAATATGTATTAATAAACACTAAAAGTGAAATAAGCATACTTGGCGAATCACTATATATATAATATTAAATGTGTATATTTTATTTTAAATAATAACAATTCTATTTTTCAATATTTGTTTTTCTATACATATATATAATTAGGTACTTACAATATTACTTTTACTATTTGTTATTTTTAGTGTGTATCGAATTGTAGTTTCCAATGGTACTTCTCTTGACTTTATATTTTATAATAACTCATTAGTACCAATAGTTTTTTCAACAATATTTTTGGTATGTATATTTTTTTTTCATATTTTAAATATTTATTCCAAATTTACAACCATATTAATTAACTGTTATATAAATATATATATATATATATATATATGTTAGGTATCAGTACGTAATAACTAACAGCATATACTTAACCATAGTTTTGGGTATTTAGACCGTGATCTGATGTTTATATACATTAAACTTTGTCGTTTTTTGTGATTTATTTCAAATATATACGCCTTAATAGTCTTGGTATATTTAAATTATAAAAATGTATAATAAAACACACGGAATTCTGTAATCACTGTAAAATGAGTAGGGTATTTTATTATAAATTAAAATATGGTTTTTCTAAACTGTACAATATTAAATTATCATATTAACCTCATTACGCATAAATTAGACCCAAGTAAAATGTAATAATTTAAAACTCCGTCCTCATAATATAAATAAATCCCAATTTCCACTCGTCTACTGTACCTAGTACATCATTATAACGTCTAAACCAATCACGTCTATTTATATGACAGTAGTCATTATAATTAGACCAAGGCTTTAATCTATATTATAACTATTAAAAATTAGCTATACATATTATATAATAGTTCATTTTAATATTTATTGCTAAATTAATAATTATGTTTAGTTGTAATATGTGTTATTTGATGTAGAAGATTATACTAGAACCGAAGCAAGAAACCTAAAGGCATAAGCATCGATCATTGAGTATAATTGTATGTATATATATAAGCCAATTCACCAAGCATATTCACCTATACGAGTACTTTATATTTTAAAAAATAATTTACCATATATATAATTATTATGAAACACGTAATTTGATAAGCAAAAAATAATGATTATAATGACAATAAATAATTGATCGAGGTACGTAACTAACAAAATCCTGATCATCGCTACATCATTATGTATATAGTATATACACACATATATATATATATATTATATATTTTAGGTTAATAATAAATTACTTTATGAATACTTAAACATGTATGATTATTGATTATGCGTGTTATGCATAGTGAACGTTAATATAAAATGAAGTGTTATTGAATATTATATATATACTTAGAATAAATAATATGTAATAATAGTAATATAAAATAGAATACTATCAATTTCAAGCCGTACTATAAACGTTTTAAATTAAATTATTATTTATAATATATGAATTAATAATTTTAAATTGTCTACAGTATTGTCAAAAGACAAACTAGTGTCCCCTATCCCCCACCAAAAAAAAAAAAAAAATAAATAAATATTATGGATTAGTTGAAATTACTAAATAAGTAATTTTAATATTATTATTTTATTAATTCATAATAAAATGCTTGTAATAAAGAGTATTTAAATAATCTAAATATACCAAGACGCTTTTAGCTATTAATAATAAACTAGGGCAAATATAAACCAATTAACTTTTTTTTTTAAATAACATAATTGCGTTTTTACTGTATTTGCTATTAAATATATACTTATTATTAGTACTAATAAGTACTTACATAACAGTAACAATTGTTCATCAGCGCTGCATTATTATTCAAGGTGAATATTGTTTATTTCAATCAAAAAATGAATTATTTTTATGTGTCCATGAGACATCAAAAACATTATAATTATAAATACGAGTAATCATTTTAACCAATATGTAGTTAATAAAAATGTATTAATAAAAATACGTGAAGTTGTCTAATGTTTTACGTTGAAATTATTTATATAATTAGAAATAATTATTGTGTTTAATGTTTAAAAAAATGAAAGACATTTCCTTTATGTGCTTTGGGCGCGTATGCTATCAATATAAGATAATTAATATACCAATTGGAATTAATTTATTAAATAATCTAACATTATAAAACGAAATACATATTTGAAACTACCCTTGCACAGTCGCACCAAGAAAATATATATTATATTTAGTATCGTATATTTTAAGTTTTAACTCATTATAACGACACTTACATCTTACTAATTATTAAATTATTATTAGTATTATATTATATTCATTTTCGTATTGATTTGACAATGAAAACAATTGTAGTTGTAGATACCAAAGTACCTACCTATCTCGGTTTATTTTAAATTAAATACTAATGTTCACTAAACCTCATTGTCGGTGTTTGTTTTTATTTTTTATCTTTTGTCACGAATCACGATATTTTAAATTGAAAATATTACGGAGTTTTACAATAAAATATGAATAAAACGTTCTAATAAATTTCCTCGTCGGATAGGTAAAATTGATATTGATATGAAAAACATTAAACGTACGGAAAATTAATTTCCTTTAAACAGTAATGAATTCATTATAACAGGTGGGTAACAAATTAACAGTTGGGTTTTGTTTTTGCCCACAAAACGGATAAAAAAAGATAACGTTTTTACCCAAATTTATCTGAAACAGTCATTTGCATTTTCAACCAAACAGTCGTGTATTAAACTTTTTACATGTGATTTGGAGTAAAATTATACTGAACATATCAATTTATACGTATCGAATTCATATAAACTGATTTATTTTGTTTAACTGTATTGTTGACCAATACTCGAAAGTAATAAAATAATTGAATAAAATTGAAAAAAATTGGTAGCTACTTAATTCATTCCCTGAATAAGTTTTGTTGAATTGTATGCAGAAAAAGTTGTCTGGTTACCGTCTTACCGACCATGGGTGATGGTAAGCTTTAATGCGATTAATATTTAATAGTATGATCCATTTTTATTTGTATTGGGTAACAATAACATAATCGCATTGAAATTCAGTGTTAACGTGACATATAGCTTAAAAAAAATTAAGCACGAAATTTGCGTGGGTGTGTAATAAAATATATTAAATAAATTTGAACGAAAACGTAAACTGTTGTTCTTTATCCGGTTTTAGGTGACAACAGAACTGTCGATTTTGGACAAAACAAATTGTTTCCAGATGTATCTTGTTATAATAAAAACATTTTTACAGCATTATGAAGAATATTAGGAAAGTATGTTGTATATAATAAATATAAATTAAAACGGCTATAACGAACGACACACACATATAAAAAAAAAAAATCGTGTAACGTTGATTATGGTGAAAATTACTGATGTAGCCATTGTCAATATCGTCGCTGGAAAATATCACCGATATTAAAATGTCATGGCTTTTGATGTTAACAATAATTAAAAATCATACAATGCAGTTTTAATAAAATGCGCATTCCGCTTCATCTGAAATCACAGGTATGTATTCTGTTTTTGATACAAAAATTATAAAACGTTTGAAGTTAAAGAACAATAACAATAAAAACAATTTGAAGAAATCAAAACAAAAAGACACAAGATTTCGTTGCAGATAGGAATTTTCGGTTTTACAATGTATACACATATAATATATGTATGTTACTAAAGTATAAAACTAACGTCTACGATACATATATATATATAAGTATATAACTTTAAAAGTCTTTCAGAAGAGAAGTAAATAGTTGTTAGATCAAAAAGAAAATAACACACACGCCTCCAGGTACAAGCTACACACACTCGTGAGTCGTGGTTATAAATAATAATAAACATGTATATACCCACATATATAAAACATATATATGACTACTTGTGAAGGAATGCGTGCGTGCTTGTAGTGATTTATAATATGATATTACGTAAGTATAATGCATTTCGTACAAAATGGTCTGTGACGTGCACGCGGGATTCTATAGGAAATTGTCAAAAATAGCCGCGGCTACATCCGTGTGCGCGGAATCCCCAAATGCTTTAAGTACGTATATTATTTTCCATTTTCTATTTTTTTTTTTTTTTTATTATTATTATTTAAGTTTACTTAATTTTATAAGCACACGAATTCTTATGATTTATATGATTTTTTTTTTTGTTCTCGACGATTTATCAACGCCGATATTCGAAACAGTAGATTTTGAGTTAGGCATTTAAGGTTTTGTGCATTTCATAATTCTTAAACATTGTCTTATAGAATAATAAATACTAAATCTAATATTATCACATTTATTTTATATTTTTGTAAAAACATTTTTAAGAACTATATTGTCCTTAATAGAGGTATATATTATATATTTAATAACTCAAAAATCATTAGTTACTAGTGTTACAACTCAACAATTTAGAATTTGAACGTATTAGGAAAACGTGGTACCTATGAGCATTAATCACCCTACCACTCTAGTATGTTATATTCACAACTCACAAGGTCAAAATTTCAAAAGTAATCAGTGAAATATCAACGTGTTTGGATATTTTTGTATTTTTATACTTTTAAGTTATTACAAAGCTTTATTTTTGAAAAAGAAGACATTTTTTACCGTTATTATTTAAAACGTTTTATAACGACATCGCTCAATTTTAGTTTTATTTTATAAAGCAAAATAGTTTTATAAGGATTTAATTGCGTCATTGAAATCAAATTTTGAACAAGTAGTTATACCTACTAATAAATATATATTTAAAATTATGATGAGTTGAAAGCTGTAGCGTACGCTACAATATATTTTTTTTACAATAGTTACACTACACTGCTCTTAGAAAATTTAAATACTTACAAGTTATAACTGTATTAACCAAGATGTCTACCAAGAAAATAATAAATATTATGTTAAAAATGTGTTATCGTAGATGAAGATTATTTTTATCGATCAAGTTCAAAATATTTTAATTCCACGATTTTTCTATTTCATATTAAAGCTTGAAAACGGGAAAGAAACGAATCTAATTGTATCGTTGAAATTTTGTCGAGAAATAGTATGGTTGAACAGTACCTTAATGTGGTACTAAATTAATTACCGCGTAATCGAAGAAATCTGTTAGCGAGTGCTTATACATTTAACTTAAGAGGAAGTAAATTATGAACATTTTAAAGGTGTGCTATATTACATAGGTAGTTATAGTCCACTTTAAAATGATAATATCAATAAAAGCATTCGACATTTTCTAGATAATATTCTTACCTTTAAATTTGATAATTGGTAAATTTACTCTCTAATATTAAAGCTAACATCACAAAATATTTTCTGTTGAATGCAAATTTGCTATAATGTACGTTAGTAAGACAGAAACAACACATGCAGGTATAACGTCCTCTTAAGGTGTAAACCATGTTTTATACAGTTAATTTTTTTTAGCTATAATTTAGAGTCTGTGTAGTAATTTACATAGTTTTATAATATTATGTATATAAACCAGCGAAAACGCGCACTAAAACAATATTTTTGTATCGTTTTATCGCATTAAAACAATTTAAATTTGACTTAATTTCTCTCGTTTGAAAACGTTTTTCAATCTAATATGTAAAGTATCCGTTATAATATGACAGTATATATTATTATATGGATAGCGTCGAGTAGTAGCACCTTTGTAAATTATATATAGCGATTCGCGTGTATGCAATAATAATATTACGCAGCAACACATGTATAATATATATATTTATATATTGTAATAACTTATTCCAAAGTTTACTTTAACAACTTTTTTACTTCCCGCGAGAGCGCAACCCAAATATTTGTCCAACTCGGGAATATCACACCTTGGAGACATAGGTACTTTTCAATATTACTAGAGTTTTTCGACCACTATACTACATTTTATTCGCTTACAGTCGGTATACATCAAATATGTTATTGGTCAATAAACTGTAGTGCACCAAGACACAATACAAAACACTATATTGCAGGCCACCAAAGTGTTGGTGCTTATAATACAAATGAACGTTATATTATGTACATAGTGGATCATAAGGAATACCATTCATCAAAGTAAGAAATCAAATATTTCTGAAAATAATTATTTTACTATAATAAAAATTTTATTGAGAATCAAAGCATAGGCAATATATAATATATTTATTATTTTTTTTATCTCATGATTAGGTACCGGTATTTAATTATGAAATAATAAGTTTGACTGACTCAATCGTAACCAAATCGGATATGTCTTACAAAAATAAAAACGAATTAAGTAGGTAATATACAATTATAATATAATACTATAACTTGTTTGAGTAGAAAAACTCGTTTAGTATATGTATTTTGGATCATATTACACATAAACAAGTTAAAATATCGTCAAAATTGTTAACTCGTAATTATTATGTTGAGATTTAATGTTGTTCTCGGAGTCATATGCTATAAAAAATTGCAAACGAATAATTCTGGTAAAAAATCATATGGTTATCACGATTTGTCATATACCTATTTTATACTACGATAATATATTTTATTATTTACTAAATCTAAATTTGAATACAACTCAGAGTGTGATGGTTTTTTTAGGAATATCGGTGACCTGTAATAGGTATGACCATGGCAATTTTACCACTGAAATAATAATACGCGTCTGACTGATGCTCATTAAATACGATAACCACGCTATAATTGTAATTAAAGCCCAGTGGTAACTTATTAAACGGGCAATAGGAAGTGTCATAATGTTTTCAAGATGATATGCGAGTAATTCGGACGGATGTAAAACGAATTTTGTTCGGCATTGCACTACGTAATAATAAATCCAGGACGACAACTCTACAGGATTTTCATAATACAATATTCATACAGACATTATTGCGTAATATAATATTATAATATGTATGCCTAACGTTATTATTCGCATATACGGCGGACGGACAGTATGTAATAATAATATTATACATTTGTATGCCGAGCGGATCGAGGGGCCACAGATTAACCGTACAGGGACATTAAAAAAATATTATCATGTAGGTATTTTTTTTATATTTTCGACTCCTACAACACACCACCGTACTGTATAATGTTTGTTTTGCTGTACACGAAAATAGGTTTCGAGCGCAGGTAAAAAACTGTATAATCGGTATAAAAAACTAAAATTGCAACAATAATGTACTTATATTATTACTTTACAATAATTTATTAATACGATTTGTGGTACAACGACAACACTATCGGTAAATCCGTTTGAAAATTGTAAACATTTTTGATGGGTAACATCAATTATTAAAAAAAAAAAGCAAGTACCTAAATCCGAGTTAAAATACATAATATATTAAGTTAGTATATATACTGAAAAATTAATTATATTTCTACACATATATATATATATAAATTCAAGCACTCGAATTACGGGAAAATCACAAATAATTATAAAAAAAAACTCTCGAAAAACTAATTACACTATATTGATGTGTACAAATCGCGGGCACTCGATAAATCGAATAACAGTGAACTTGGGTGGGTCGTCACCGTTTCGAAACGTTTGACGTCTATTATAATACTTGCACTATTGGCATAGTCGTGTCATCGCTGTGGTAATAATATTTTATCGGTATAATAGTGGTATTAATTAACAGAATTGTTATTAGTGTGTATAGTGCGTCATTTCAATACATATAATATACAATGCCTACGGACTTTCCCGTATAATACGTTTCAATATTATAATGAATACAAGACAAGTATCAAGAAAATGATAAATAGGTATACCTAATAATATTATAAGGTATTGTACCGACATTATAATGATCATATTATCATAACGATATTATGACGTATGGTATATGAGTAAAAACGGCTAATGCATATTTTGAATTTGGACCTTTCGTAATGCTATGCGTTGCGATGCAATAATCAATCGTATCGAAATAGTTAATATTTTACACCGTGTAAGCATATAATATAATACACTCTATATATAGATAAAACATGCATTTTTATTTGATCGGTTTCGAGTACTAATGAAAAACATACCAATTATTCTAAGCTCCGATCAAGTCAATTTTTCGTATAACACTTAAACTTATTATTTTTGTTATAACTACAAATATATAAACTAGTAAACTACTACATTGATACTGTTAACTTATTGTCTATTTTTGCTATTTCATGTATGCCATTTATAAACATAATATAATTGTCCTTGTTCAACGTTTGAACGTATGTGCCACGTGGCCTACAAATATTATAATTTAATGGTAATAATATTGTAAATAATGTATTTTATTATTTAAATATAAAAATTAAAATATAAGGAAAATTTATAATTATAGTCATCTCACTTGTAAATATTATTTTAACCTTGAAAGTTATTTTTTTAGGTGAATCATGATGACCGAAAACTTTTTTCTAAAATATTACATTATTTTTAATGTTATTATGAAACGTTTTTTTTTTTTTTTTTTTTTAATTCTCAAGCCAGTTATTTAATATTTGTATGCAGTACTGGTAGGCGTTAGTTGGTAGGAAATAACATTTATGTGTGAACTCATCTTACCGTGTTAAATATAATCAAATAATTTTTCTCACTGCACTTGAAATCTATTTACAATCAATACCTACCAATAAAAATAAGAGGTGCATTCGTTTCACTTGGCATATGTATCCGACATCACTAATTATATAGTTCAGAAAAAAATGTCATCAACAATATATTTGTAGTAAATTCGTTCTATAAAATATAATCTTTACATATCGCGAAAATCATTAACAAGTTGCACACGCCACACGATAATAAAGTTACAAGAGGTAAAAGTTAGTTTAGGTTATATTATTAATTGCTGACACCACACTACTAACATTGTATTAATTATTTTTTAAATAATGATCACGTTGTGTGGTTAAAATTAATGATTATTATTTAATATTTAACCTTAGAAGTTATATTACAAACGGGAATTATTAAATTGTAATAAGACACTCATAAATAATTATTGCAATATTGGTAGTAAGTATATTTCATAAAATAACTTTTAAGTTGACTAGGAATTAAAATTTGGTAAAATATTCAGAAATAGCTGGAATATGATAAACCGAATTTATTATTGTGCCTACATTGATTTTTCGATACCTATAGTGTTTTTATATTCTTATAATGTATCAAAGAAATATGCCACATGTCGTATATCTTCTACGGCGTTACTTTAACTGACGTACAAGCATAATATTATAACAATATGGTGCAGAGTAAAATAATGTTAAACGCGTGCACGGTATACTAATTTTTGATATATTATTACTATTATTATTGATTATACCTAATTTAAATAAAATAGCACTATTGCGGAAAATACGAATAACAATTATCGATAATGGAAATAAATTATAATCTATCTATTATTTATAATAATGGTCTATTATTACCTGAGCTTGTTAAACAGTTTGCGAAAGAGTTGCATCTTACAAAAAAAAAAGTTTTGTTTATAATATTAAACATTTTAAGTACGTAGTTCATGAAAACGATTGACTTTTCGCGGTGTAAAACACCAAGGTTTGCATATAGAAATAATATTATTATACTGTTAATGTCACAAAATTATATCTAATTTATTTTAGTTATTTAGAACTGACAATTCTAAGTATTCGGGAAAGTATTTGTTAAGTATACAAACTTCAACTGTAAACTATGCCTATAAAATAGGCTTGTTATATATTTATAAGCATTAAATGTTCACGTTTTAAATGTTGATTTGACATTTTAAAATGCAATGTTTTCGTTAAAAAATAATTTATAAAATAAAAATGAATTCGAAATTATGGTCCATTACGGTATTTCAAACTTTCAAAAGATTAATGCACTATTAAAAGAATAAATCAGCGTGGCCATGCTTAGTGAATCATCAGCTGGCACATAATACTTTTTCTTTAAAATAGGATATAAATTACTTAATGTACTTTAATATAGAAAACTGAAACACGAAAATCGATTGCAGCTACTTACAAATCGGTTGTGCGAGGTCAACGCGCGTACAGACCACGCTCAACCATTAAATGTTGTCAAAATACTGTACGGTCCTATCGCCGATTGCGGACACACAGGTTTTGTGTAACTGTGTTGTAAAGCTTTCGAACGAACACAATATATTATAAGAATAAGTTAGCTGCAACGGGCGAAGCAATTATATATTTATGTTCTACTGCTGCAGTCTGCAGGCACACGCAATAAGGATTTTTGTGTGGGTGTCACGCGATAATATAACATTATCATGGGACACTGCCGTCGGCGAATACCCCGCTGCATCACATTATTATTATTATTATTATTACTATACTATTTTACGGCCACTGCATTTTGTGGCAGGTACCATTAACACGTGTAACTAAACGCAACTGGCTCCCCGGGTCGACGTAGGCACGCAAAAATTAAAACTTTTCTATAAACCGAACAAACAATAAAAAAAACCCCAAAGCCGAGTATCATATTATATATATTTTTATTGCAATATCGCATACATTTATATATATATATATATATATATATATATATATATATATATATATATACACACACACACACGCACTTTCTGAGTATATATAGGTGTATTATAGAACACACCGCCACAGCAGGCGACTATATTATTATTTGTACGGGTTTTTATTTTCTAAGTCTATGTTTATTTTGTCTACAGTGATCGCGCGTGTCGAAGTCCCAAATATTATGAATAAAAAATAATATTATTGTTGTTGTTGTTGTTATTATTATTATATATGCGACAGAGCTGCTGTGGGACCGAATCGAATATGTGCGGTATACGGCAATTCCGGTCGTAGCCGGTCACAGGTGTGCGCACGCGTTTGGTATACTACAGTAGGTTAAGGTATCCGCGGCGATAGGCAATAATAAGTGAACATTTTTTTTTTTTTATGGATAAAATACGATAACGAAATCCGATGACGCGTACAGATCGTATTGAAAGTCGGCAAAGTATTATCATTGAGTATATATAGTATATAGTGTATACTATATATACTCAATGGTATTATATAATATTTTATGACAATAATATAAATGTATAAATATATTATTATATCTGAATATCAATAATAATAATAATAATATAATAATATATTGATATTATATACCGATAGTCGTAGATTCGTCAGGCTTTTTTGAGATCACGCGTACCCATACGTACTCCGATAATATATTTGTTACTAGAGAATAAAATATAATAATATTAATACACACAACGCGTTCGCGCTATGGTAATAATAACATTAAAGTGAATTATGTTTAATGTGATCACTGATTTATATGAATTGAATCCACCGTTTGTCGGAATCAAAAATGTAAATTTTTAACCAAATCATAGATTATTAGGAAAATAAATTACAGTGTAATCAACTGTTGATAGTTTATTTTCGCTGATTTTTTGTTTTGCTAATGCTCATCAATATTATGCATCATAATTTAATCATTATTTTTCTTATAATTTGGTGTATGATAATAATGTATAAAATAACGGTTTATTACAAAAATAATAAGTTTAACGGAATCATACGGTTGATATAATAAAAATCACCTTTACCAATGTGACCACATGGCAATATTCAGTATTAAATATAATTATATGTAAAATATATGATATTATATTACTGTAAAATTTGGTAATAAGTAAATAAACGAATGTAGTCTGTAGGCAACGATAATATAAATTCCGAATTAGGGTTAAGGAATTTATTACGTCAATTGATTTGGTCACTGGCGTGGAAAAAGGCAAAGATGTTAAAAATCAGAAATATTGATTCTTTAAATGTATATTAATTTATTCAATATATTTAATGTAAAACGATATCGAGGAAACTAATCATCTTTAATAAAATAATAGTATTATTAACAAACACACGTTCTGCAGTTAGTGAATATTTTTATTTTCATATATTTATATTACAGTTTTTAAAATTGATTAGGACGTATTTGGATAAATTATTCCAGGTTAAACATGTACTACATTATTATTAACAGCAAAATGACGCAATGATGCTTAAATCAAATATGTTAATTAAATAATTGAATACATTTACAAAACCGGATTTATACTAATAATATATTAATAATATGGGTGCATGGCGTAGTGGTGTGGCGTAGAGTCTGGATGCATTCGCCAAATAGTGCTGTGGTCAAACATAGTCCGATGTTGCTATCTCTCGGATGGGCGGTCACCAGGGTTTTTGGCGACAAAGTCATGTCCTATACATGGAAAACACGTGTTCCAAAAAACCTACTGTACTATACCTTACAGGGCTATACAAACGGTCGGCAACTAGCAGATCAAGAAATGCAGAAAACGGGACCGTCAAAATATCTTGATTACATTGTGTAATTCATTTATTATAAAAATTTGATTAAAAAATAAAAGTATTTTCCGGGCCTCATTTATTTATTATTTTAATCTTCCGGACTCCGATAGAAACAAAAAATCCCACAGTTAATGGCTCGAGTTGTTAAAGTTTAACTAAGAAAAAAAATTATATGACACCTACACAAATATTGATAAAACTTCTAGATATCCAACATTAGCTAACGTCACCAAGAACTTTTGACCGCGACAAGGAAATAACAACAATTCCTAAATCATCATCTTTTTTCTCGTTAACATGTTATTATAAACATTCTTCTGATTCGGTATTTATAATATATTATACACATTGTATACCCTCCATTATGTCTACATCTTACAAATAAAAACACTCATTAATTTAGTCATTGTTTAAAAAACAAAAAACAACCGTTGTTCAGTGAATGTTAAAAACAGTACCGTTGAATGTTTTTCCGATCATTTCCATTCAATAGTAATTAATGGATAAACGTTAAACACAAGCGAATTTAGAGTAGTGTAATCGACGGTCGATTATTTTCGACTTTTTTTCAAGCAGAAGCACTTAATCAGAGTTGATCAAACACAATAGTATATTTTTATAACATCCATCACTACAATTACCTGCATTAAACTGGACGTTATTGGTATTTTATTTTCTCATAAAACATTTTATGAGAGATACTTTTGATGTACAAGCTTTTTGTTTTGGCTTTTCGAGACTCATGCTATTTGGTGCATGTTATACGTATAAGTATTAGTTTTTACAACAAATAGTAGTTTTTAAATGTATGTAATCAACTAAATGAACCATCATCTTAATATATATGTCGAATGAAAACAAATCGAAACGTCATATTATTTATATCTCACGATTGACACAAATCAATAACAATAAGTAACATTTTCCGAAAAAAAAGAAAACAAACGTAATAAGTCTTGATTTCATAAAATGATCACAAAAATAAAAATATTGTAAAACTTGTTTGCGTCGGCATACAATCAGTTTAAACGTTAGCCGGGTACGTGTGGAATGGGCCTAAATACAATATCTTATAAACACAATATAGTTCTCATGTCACAAAAATTGAAAAAATTGTAAATTTACCTATGCTAAGTGAGTAATTCTTTTAAATTGAATTAATATATATTATTTCAAACGTAATTTGTTGTGTTTTTTAAAATTGTTCAATTATACTAATAACGAAAAACAATATATTAAACATATTTTAAAGTAGGAGCGAGTCGAGTATTAAGAGTGAACGTGCAACTCAAAAGCAAAGCAGTAATATAATAATTGTTTGGAACAATTTTCCTTTTTGATCTACTAAATTTTCAAAAGTCTGCCAACTAACAGGCATATTATAATGTTTTAATTAAATGTTCGTTAATTCTATAATTAAATTATATTTTCACAATTCGTAGAAGTTTATAATACTACAACACCAGTACCTGAATAGTTTTCATGTGTTAGGCATTGTTTATTTAAGTGCTAATTTAATTTAAAGAATGAGTGGTTTAAATGATTTTATTCCCTATATTATGTAAAATTACAGTGTACACCGTTGTTTAATAATGTTTACACCCCGTAAACATATCTGCCATCGTATAAAATGCATTTACCGTGTACAGTATAACATTATCAATCAGCGATATTTCATAGCGGATACAATATTTTAAAACGCAATGAACACCGGTTATGTACAAATAACATTATCGGCCAATAATTAACATTGTGCCTGTACTGAGTGGATGACGTTATTGTGAAATCGCACGTATTATTTCTGTAATAAATCACGTTGTGTATAGTAATGATAAAGGATAAAAATGGAAAAAAAAATAAACAAATGGGCATATCATATTCTTTCGAAACATTCCGTGATCAATATTTCATAGTATTATATTTGTATCTATCATATGTAAATACATCTACGTAATATATTTAAATAATTTATTCAAAAAGTATTCGTTTCTATAAAAATTGAAAAATTTTTGATCTTCTCATAAACTCAACTAACCATTAGTATACACTTGTGACAAAAAAATATTCATTCAATACCTATTCATATTCAAATTTCAGCAACTAATGAAAAAATGAACATGCGTTAATTCAACGTTCAGAAATTGTATATATAGCTTTAAAAGCTAATAGTTAAATATATTTAACTATTAAAGTTTAAACAGAAAATTTGGAGAACATAATAACTTAGCATAATATGGTCACGTTTTAGTATTTTAAAATGCAGTTTTTGTTATTGTTCATTTGATTAAAATTTTTATGCAAAAAATGTATTATTTTTATTTTCTAAACTACTATTTCGCCAATATACATAGTTGTTACTAATTAATTTTATTTGACTATCAAGCATATTTATGCATTTTTGATGTATATTTTCCTTAAATTTGAACGCATACATATTTAATATTATGTTATTAGGTATTTAGTAAATACTATTTACACTTAATCAGTAAGCATTTAGTCAATAACCGAAACTTGAAATCCACTATATTATGTGTTATTCGATATTATAATGTAATGTATTTTCAAAAAGCTTTCTATAATTATGTGCACAACTGCATAGCTATTTTTGTATGGCTTACATACTCGTATGGAGATTTAGTTAATTCGTTTAATGAGTTTGATGAAGTTTTCTTAGAATGTTTTTTTTTTTTTTTAATTGCTTCCTATATAATAAAAATTTTAACTAAATACATCAATTTAAAATAAAAATCTTCAGAATGTCATTATAATTTAAAAAGCTTTCAAATTAAAATACAGTTAATATAACGTAATACAATGCAGTACACGACATATTATTACGTAGGTACTAGGTATTATGGTTGAGAATGAGACTTCATTGTTTAAACAAAATTCAAAGTACCAACTTACAAAAATATTTGCGAGTGCAGCGGAATTTCGTTTTATCGATGTAAAAGCATATATTTTGGTTTATTCATTGCGTTTTAAAAATGACACAAAATTCATTAATTGGTAAATTATATTTTAATAGATTATATGACAATTCAGTGGCAAAAAACTTATTTCTCGGACATAATATATTTTATACGATATTATAACCATATGATGTTTAGGATCCGATTGATCTATTTTATTTGGTGTATATGATATTATGCATTTATAACCGAAAATATCAAAATATTTTCTACTCGGGTCCCGCTTTAAGAACTGAAATAATTGTTATTATTTGCAAATACAACGTATCTATAAAATAGGTATATTGTATCATACATTATTTTACTTATTAGATATAGCTCGTTCTGATATGACAGTATATTATGATATGATAATATGCACCCGACATTCGAATCCGGTAGATTAATCTTGCCGGCCGTTGAAATGATGATTACCCGTTTTTGCTAAGCGTTTAATACGTTTTTCCCGTGAATCAGGTATGCCAGACATTTTTTTTTTGCTCTTTATTTTCACATAATAATTATGTAAATTATTTACCAATGATCCTGGTGGCTGCGGATCGAAAAAAAAAATTAAAGGCTACGTGTTGACAGCTGTGATTCAGTGATTTCACTCCTTTTAGTTCAATCTGCACACTGGGATTTCTGGAGGGAAAAAAATCAACCTAAAGGATTTCGAGGTGAAGGCTGTTATATTATTATGTATTTACATCAACACAGAATGTGGGTTTTATTATTTTTCAAGAATAAACGATGTGTGAAACAGCCCTCTTTCAAATAGGGAGTATTTTTTTCTTTTTTATTCAATATAGACCGCTATTTGATTCATGCGAATCGTAGAGATATTTTTTTCTTATCATAGGTACGTGTGGTATTATGGGTTTTGTACATTGTAGAGTTTTTGCTATCTATCCATACTAATAACAAATTACGTAAATAAAAATAAGGTCATATTTTTATTTCAAAAATTAATAATTATTAAAATATCAATTTAGTAATAAATATAATACTATACAACTTATTTACTTTGCAGTGTTTCGAATTTACAATAATTACAGTACATAATAAATTATTATTATTACTATTATTCTTATTGTTCCTAATAAAGTTAATACATTATTATTACTCCATCGTGGTCACCGTTCGTACACATTTCAGAAATACCCTATTTCAATATATGGTTTTGATTTATACCCCGTAGAACAATTTACATAAAATAAAATAATACTCTGGTAACACTACTTTGATGTGTTGCTGTAGTAAAAAAATAGTTTATATTTTATCTATTTGTTATGGTAATTCGATTTTTGTGTATAATTCTGCAGCCGTTGAACACAATATCTACAATGTTATACATTTAGGATTAAACACCGAAGAAAACCATTTTAGTTCAAGTTTAAACATTATTGGTTAACGGTTAACACTGCGGAACATGTCTGAAACGCCAATTGACAATGAAACGAGTGAGGAAACTAACGATTTCACGACGGAAGCTGATACGTCCACGTACAACGATTACCATCCGGACGAAGAAGAAGAACTACAGCGGAAATACTTAAACATGATAAAAATGTGCGATGTGCCAGGTGTTAAAAATTTATTGGATAAAAACAGTGGTTTTGACATGAATTGTAAAAATTATCAGGGCATAACTGGTTTGAATTTGGCCATCGAAGTCAACTGCGAGCCAATGATCGATCTCCTGTTGTCGTGGCCTGATCTCGAAATCGGAGACTCTCTGATGCGTGCCATCCGTCACAATCGTAGTCAAATCGTAATCAAGCTTTTGGATCTCCTTCAATCGAAAAGCCCGGAAAGCGCCGAATTGGGGTATGAGCATTCCACCGAATTTCCACGATACCTCACGCCGATCATGTTGGCAGCCCAGTGCGGACATTATCAAATCATCAGCCTGTTGTTAAAACGTGGTCACACAATACCAATACCACACAAAGCCAGGTGTTTGTGCAAAAAGGTCAGTAGCATTTCCTTTTTGTAAGAGTAAGTTGTTAATGTTTTTTCATTGTGCCACTTGAGTTTTTCTTTTAACAATTTGGATCTATTTAACGCATAGTCCTCTCTTTCAATATAAATATGGTATTGAAATCACAATATTATGACGATAGGTATGCAAGTCGTTGGCGCAGCTCAACAACGGCCTCGAGGCATCCGAACTGAAACTGTCCGTGTTCCGGGCGTTGGCCAATCCGTTTTACATATACCTAACATCGGAAGACCCTATCCTAACCGCGTTCCAGCTGAGCAAGGAGCTCCAGGAGCACGGAAACGTGAACCGACTATTCAAGTCAGATTACGAGTCACTAAATCTTCAGACCAGGCTTTTTGCGGTCGACCTGATCGGACTGTGCCGGTCGTCAGCCGAGGTGAAGCTGATATTGACCCGGAAGGAGGGATGCAACTTCTTCGGATCGTTCCCGTACCGCAGGCTGGTGATGGCCATGGACTTGAAGCAAAAGGAGTTCGTGGCTCACGGCAGTGTGCAGCAGATCCTGGAAGTAGCGTGGGCGGGCAACTGGTACGAGTGGCGGGACCGCGGGAATACGTACGGGGCCTCCACCGTTCTGGTCCGAGTGCCCCTGCTCCTGTGGATCGTCGTCTTGCACCTGTTCGCGCCGTATTCAAAGAGCGGCGAATACTACTCGTTGCCTGTGAACAGGATGATCAACTATCTGGCATCGTACGCTGTATTCTTGGTGGTGCTGACGTGGGCCAACAACCTGGACAAGACGGCAATCGAGTGCACCGGCGACCGACTGGGCCTGGTGCTCCGCACGATCATCGTGCTATACGCCGCCATGTTCATGGTGCGCACCGTGAAGCTCGTCATCGTACAGGGTCCCCGGCGGTTCTTCAGCATGCTATGGAACGTGTACGACTGCGTCAAGCTGTGCATGCTGGCCGCCACAGCCGTGTGCTGGTGGATGTCGTACGCGAACCCGCACGACCCACCGATCGAGCGCAAGTACTGGCCGTCGTCGGACCCGACGCTAGTCGGCGAAGGACTGCTGGCCGTGGTCACGGTTATGTCGTTCCTGCGGCTGCTGTTTCTGTGCCAACTCAGCTACTCACTGGGCCCGCTACAGGTGTCTTTGGGCAAGATGACCACGGACTTTGCTCGGCTGGCCGCCGTGTTCGGCATCATCATCGTGGCGTTTACCGCGGGCCTTTGCCGATTCTACCAGTACTACGAGGGTATGACGCACGTCGACCCGGACACTGGTTACGAGACCAAGCAGGACGAGTCGTTCGTCAACGTGTACTCGACGCTCAAGACACTCTTCTGGGGCGTGTTCTGCATGACCTCATCCACCGCCGGCACGGTGGTCATCGAGAACGCGGCCGCCGACGACGGGGAGAAAGCAGCGCCCGTCTACAACCACTACGTAACGCAGGCCGTGGGTACGCTCCTCTATTCCGTTTTCCAGACGCTATCCGTGATCGTCACGCTCAACATGCTCATTGCTACCATGACCAACACATTCCAGCGGGTCACCGGTAATTCGTACGTAGAATGGGTGTTTGGCCGGACGGAAGTGTTCCTGTCGTTCTCCATGCACAGCGCTCTGCCACCACCGCTCAACATACTGCCGTCCGTCCACTGCGTAGTGGAAGTGTTCGCGTACCTGTCCAATTGCTGCAAGGCCAGCTCCGTGGGCTTCGTCAATATGATATCGTCCAAGAAATATCATGCCGACTCTTATCCGGACAACGCTTTCCGGGAGCTGATGCACAAGCTCAGCCGACGGTACTTTCGGCACAGGCAGCGGCCCACCGACGTCAGGATGTGCTTTCCGGCCTGCGGTTGACGGTATTTCTTACTTTATCTCTTTATATATAATATATTATATACACGATTGTCAATATAGGTTACTGGCAACGGTGGCAGCCAATGGTCCGATCGTTGGTGTTTGTCATCTTGGTTTAAAGATTATCACACGAGAAGACGCGAACACCGCAATGGTCGAAAAACCTCGGTCGCCGACGTTGTTGGTAATAAGTTATACTATAGTTTATTATGTAATAATTTTATTTTTGTACACTTATGCAATTAAATGTATTTATGTGTTGTTATCTGATATCGAATCGTTATTGAATTATTCCATGTGATATGTTAAACATCAGCACACACTTGTATAATAGGGAAACGCGTTTCTACATTGTTTAATTTCATGTACAATTTTTTAGTAGGAATGTATAAATAGGTAATGGTCATTATTTTGTAATCACACCGATAAGACTAAAAAGCAATAATATTTTTGAATCTGTTTATTTTTCAAATCTGTTTTCATAAGTCTTATGCCCGGTAACTATTAAATATATCAATTGGTATAACGGAAAATGTGTGTGGTGCGTGCATACTTTAAACGAAAAGATAACATATTGTTATTATTTTGTTGTGACCAGTTTACTATAGTAAAAAATGCATATGAAGTTATGCGTTAGATAAATTATGAATGTGAATGCATACTAATGTTCATTTACTAAAAAAAAAATTTTTACCTACTGCATGATTTCTAACAAAACCACACCAGTTTATACGAACGTACTTAACATCGTATCTATAGGTTATACATAATAAACTCCCTAAAACGGACTATTTACAATCCCATTAAGTACTTCCGGGTAACAGTAGTTAATGTGTTTTGATGTAGCACTACGACAGAAGCTCTCTAGCCCATGTCCGGAGGATTCAACCACAAAAGGGTCACCGTGTTAGCGGTAATACCAAATTACATGTATTTTATCATTTAGTCCTAAAGCACCTTCACGACAGTTATCATAAAACATTACTTAAGTTGGTGTTTTTATCTTAATTAAATATTTTACTTTCTTAAAATAAAATAATATTGTTATTTAACACTAAAATATTTCCCTTAAACTTCTACGTCGATTGAACCACTGAACTGGTATGCAATTGATCGAATTGAATTGTTTTGGACTTTTCATAAATTAACAACAAAAGAGAGTTTTTTTTAAGCCGGTGACAATAATGTTATTTCCTCAAAAAATGGTGGACATGCTTATTTCCACTCTGATAAGATATCATGGTAATTCTACAATGTGATTCCATCCTGTTTATTCATAAAAAACAACTGTTGGTTATTATATAAACTAGATTTCAGATTCTTGATAAATTATCAATATTTATATACTACTACTACTACTACTACTACTGGGACCAAAACGTCCATAACTAATAGTTATTATCAAAATACTTAAAATATGCCTGTACGTCAGCATCGTTGGGATACAAATTAACAAAAATGTAGTCATAACGATTTTGAGGTAAATGCTGTTATATTACTAATTCACAAAACGTGAGCTTACATCTCGAAACTAAACGACGTGTGAAACAGCACACTTTTGAGTAGTATTTTTATTTTTTTTACTTAACACAGTTTAAACGAATTGTACAGATTTTTTTTACCTCACGCATGATTATGGTTGTTTTTTTTCATCGTAATCGTATAAAGGTTTAGGTACGTGATCGGCGCTAATGTGTCCGTATATTTGTGCGTGTTTGGTCTTTATACTATAGACATTACTGTAACTGTTAAAATATTATTAAAATCAAACCCATTGAAAATCTTGATTAGGTAATTTACTTAAAAAAATAAAAAAATAAACTTATATAATAATCTTCTAATGATAAAATTAAATACCTATTACTCAAATAATATGTGTTATAAACCGTGAAATATATTAACAGCTGCATTCATTTTTATGGATTTCATTTCTTTATGTATAGTATATTACAACCTATTATAACACTCTATTCGACGAATTATAATATTAGTAAAATAATATTATTCTAATAGTAGGATAAACCCGAACAATAACACGACTATAATTTTATTATAAGTCAAATAATTTACAAATGCTGTAATCCGTATCGCGCGTATTATACTATTATATATATAATCTATATATCTCATACCGGAATCTCGATGTATGACGTGATATTTTCCTGGGATCCAACGACGAAATTTTCATAATTTCTTACCTGTAACAAAAAAAAAAAAAGTCACTTATAATTCAATTGACGTTTTAATATTTTATCCCAAGTATAATATATTAATCGTATTGTAAAGTTTTAAAACTGAGTTATTTTTAATGGACTTTTTTTTTTTATATATTTTTCATAAACATCCAAGAAAAAATTCAGTAGGGAAAAAACTCATAATTGTTTGAAATGTTTGAATGCTATTTGTATTTAGATGACTTTATAATTTAAGACAATTTAAAAAATCATGGAACAAAATAAGATTATAATTATAATATATAATTTAAATTCATTTTTTTCTTTATCTTTTTAATAAACCATTTATACGAAAATATCTATAATATACATAATATGTAGGAACCTTACAATATAAATGAAGTAAATTGTATTTTTTTCAAATTAGACCATACATAAATGTGTTTATCAACAATTGGCTAATAAAATATATAATATAATATAATTTATTTAAAGATAAATTCGATAAAACAGTTATTTCAGTATTTAAAATAATAAATTTTTTTGTTGAATTTGGTATAGACACTTATACATATAAATAGTAAAACAATATTGTTTGACATTAAAATTCAAAAAATGTGTTTCTTAATTTTTGTGCTTTTTAAATATTTATATATTGTATTAAATCGATATGATATGAACAATTATAATTTATTTATGAAAAAAATGTATATTGTGACTTCAAATACGTGTAAATGTGGTTACATTATGTTACGCTGGTTATTTATTGTATGTGTTTAAGTATAAGAGAGTATTTAAATATTATTTACTTGTACTTTAATCTTATAAGATATGTATTATAATGATATAGTAAAAGTCTATGTTATTTGCTTTTTTACCGAGTACATTTATTTTTTGAGGTAATATCCTCCGAGTTTTCCGTATTTTGAATCAAACACCTATTATATAGTAAGTATACTTACTACTGTAAAAAAACGTTTGTGAAACGTTATACGAAGAGTCATAGACATATGTCATATACTCATTTTAAATTTAATAATTGTACATAAACATATACATACGAGGATATAACATCAAAATAAAATCAAGAATATTATAATATAAACTTCGCGTTTTTTTAACGATCTCGTTAGTGTTTGTTTGAATAATTGTAAAAGAATAGATGACTGACAAACAAAAAAAATAACAAGTAAAAACGAATTGTGATTATCTTAGTCATGAAAATTTGTGCAGAATTTTACTTGTTGAATTAATTATAGAAAAATATGACTGAGTAAAATATAAGTACAGTTTTTTTTTTGCTTTTTATGCACCGGTTAATTGAATATTTAACAATCTGTTTTTATACACGAAAGTAAAATATATGTTTAAAAACGTAAGTCTCACGGTTGAGATACCCTTGAAATAAATATTGTAAGATTGTTATTATAATATACTGACAGTATTATCGTTATGAGAATAATAAACTAAGAATATTAATTCATTATATTATTATAATAATGCAACCCCGAGTTCTATTATCTGTACAACAGTGTACAACTACGTACGTATGTATGTACATATTATAAGGTTTCAAACTCCCTAGTCGGAGAAAATACAAATAATAATTGTCCAAACTGGGGAGTGTTTGTATGAAAGTGGGAGAAGGTAAGTACTCCCAACAAAAAAAATCGTCGGCTAGTGTGACAATTATAAGATTACCTCGACCCCCTTTGACCCATCATTATAGACGTTCTTATATGTACCTACGTCTTCATAACAAACAAATTTGTGATATAATTTCCAAATATATGGAATTGAATATATTAAAACCAACTAATGTTATATTATAGACTAATATTTATAGTTGGTTTTCTAGCTTTTTTACTGTTGTTTATTTATACTGAAGTTTAAAAGTTAATAGATTATAAATATTATGTAAAATGAAATAAAATAGCATTGGTTATACTATACACGCTAATGCTATTATATGTCTGGCGAAGTCGTAGTATAGCTACAAAAATCTTTGTATTTAAATATATTTAGTATTTGCGTAACTACCTATATCATTGTATTTTGCGTGGTAGATTTGTCGTAGATTTAAAAAAAAAATACTTCGTAGAGAAGGCAGGTCGTCCTACCTACCTACAGCTAGCTATTATAATGTACAGGTAATATAATGATTGCAATCTAATCGTGCAGACGGGCGAAATATTATTTATGAAAGCAAATTATACGTTTTACCAGTCGTAACACACGTCATATTTATACATATATGTACACATTACATAAATTCATATATTTTTAAATTGCACAAAACGATTTGTTCGTCTTCATCACGATTTCGACATTTTATCGCGGTCCCTACGAATTCGACCTTCCAAATATAACCACATCGTCTACGGTACGCAATTAATGTTTACTTATATTATACGGCTATTATAGGTAAACGTAGTAAAAAAATAGGTATAATACGAGTAGTAATCCACGTGTCTATACGGCATAGGTAGGTACCGCGACATGTATTTAATATTTCGTATTGGAAACAAATTTTCACCTTTTTCTGATGTCTAACATATTAATACAGTGAAACCTCCACTAACGGACACCTCTCAATAGCGGACTTTTTTGGGGAACGGGGAAATGTTCACTACTTTTCAATAACAAAACCTCCGAATAGCGGATATTATTTTAATAGGGGTTTTTAAAATAATGGTAAGTCCCTAATCTTTATTTTAAAATAATACGTAATATTCACATTCGTATGTATTCTCGTATTACTACTGAGATTGCACAGAGACGGTGTACGTGTAATTATAAACAGACAAAGCTCACCGATATTTTCAAACAAAAATAATTTAAAAATACATGTACATAATTTTGATTTTGATTGTAAAAATAAACTTTAAATAATAATAACTTATAATAATTTGTAAACATATAAACATGTAATAATTTACAATATATAATACCTTATACATACATACCACATACATAGTATGTAGTAAATTATTATACAAATACATTTCAAAAATGTATCCCCTCTGACTAACGGAGATCTCCGAATGACGGACAAAAATTTGGTGACCGAGAGTATCCGCTATTCAAAGGTTTCACTGTAATTATTAATTGCTCTCTATTTTATTAATACCGTGGACAGTATGTATTTTTTCCTACCGCGTATACGCATACTGACCATAGGCGTACGTATACCTACCTCTTTACCTCTAATAACGCATCCGCCGCACGCAACTGGAAATTATTATTTTAAGCACTGGTAGAAAAATAATATACAAAATATTGATTATAAAAAGTGACTTTTTCACATAACCTATACTTAACAAAATGTAACTTAACGCGCCGACTGGCTGGTTTTAATGACGTATTATCGTAAGGGCATAAGTTTTCCGGCGAGATTTTCAGATAAAAATAAAATCAATTTGACGTCTGTTGAAAATTACAAATCATATTTTTATTGTTTCTCGATACTATTACGCGAATTACACAATACGTCGTGTACGTAGTTTGAATCGATTTTGGTGCAAATCAGCTATTATACAGCCCTTCCGATCAGCATTTGGAAGAAAATCGAATACAACGCATAACTGTTATATATTTTATTATATTGTATCTCGCGGCGGTGCTGTTTAATAATAATCCGATTATACATTGTTATACTAATGTTTGACAATTAAATATTATATTATTTATATTTCGCGACGCTTCCGATATATAGGTATTATAGTAATATTATACCGCGCGTATACAGCGTAAAAGGATAAACAGTAGCGGGCAATGCGTGACATTATAATGTCGTGATGATGGCATATGATTATCATTATTATTATTATTAGATAGTTTTGATAAATCTTCCGACGCACTCGATTCTGGCGATAGATGTACTGTGTACGACGTAGTGCTCTTATCGTTGAAACGCCGAGCCGTATCGCGCCGTCGTCGTCTTCGCCGCCGATCACCGCAACAATATAATAATAATTTTATAACGTTATACGCGTTTTAACATGCAGCCGCCGTCAGCAACCGTGTAATTTTCTAGTCTCGAGTCGTGTTTCGTGCACCCTCATCAATCAAAGCTCGTTTATGTCGCTTAAGTCGCGATCGTGGTCGACTGATATAATATAATGCATTATATTACACGAACACGCGCGCGCGGACGACAAACTCGCAAGTGTGTGGTCATTAAAGCCTGCGTATCTTGTAATATTATTATGCGACTACGATAGGGACGATGTTGGTGATGATAATTATAATGCATAATAATTATTGTACAGCCACGCCAAGAGTTAACGAACGGCTGGTTATTAGGACGACGGGATGAATGGTACCTATACAACAGACATCGTACACAAATATTCGGTGGCCAAGAAGCCCGTGCAAAGCTGTAACGGTCTATATTGTTTTTTTTTAAATAATCGGGTCGATTTGATCGTTTCGTCGAATATTACAAGTCTAAAATTACAGTTTTCTAATTTTTTTTCGAACTTTATTTCTGTCCATATGAATTCTATATAATATACACGTTATTTTTAAAAGCTAACTAATCCGTATAACGATGTCCACTTACCGTTTCCAGTAAAAAAAAAATTAAAAATAATAATATATAAATATATACTTATTATTTGTTATGATTAAATCGGTACTAATGAAGAAAAAATACAATTTGAAAACGATCTGGCATTATGCGCCAATAGAATTAAATGATTTAAGACTGCTTTATTCCAGTAATGTTTGACGTTCCTTCAGACAATTTTTGGCTCTCTGGCCATACAGTCATAAATAATACACAGGTACTAATAACATATTCATTTTATGGTTAGGTGTATAAAGTTGAATAAAAAAAAAAAAAAAACCTTCATAAGGATAATCAATTTTTCACCGATAAATAGTTTAAAACAATGTACATATTATATAATATGACGCTATGGAAAAAAATACTACGCTATAGGTACAGATACAATTCTCATTTATTTACTCTGCAAACAACGCGTCTGTTCCGGTGGAGCTTATTTTCACTCTCCAAATGTTACGAACACGGCGTTTTCCTGTTTTTGACGCTGATTTAAAACGTCCGTTGCACGTAAATACAGTTGTAGAGTATCACCGCGCCGGTTATATCAGGTATCGCCGTCTCGTTTATCGTCGCATTCGCCCGAGGAGCCGGGAGAATCAAAAAAAAAAAAAAACGCTAGAAAGTCGTCAATCCTCAGCTGGACGAATGTCACACACCACTCGCCGGTCAACGTATTATTTATATCGCGCGCGACGTGTGTGCAGTGCAGCGCGCTAAGGTAAATGCTTTTGTTTCAAATGTGTCTCACTCGTTATTCTATGGGCAGGTCAGGTCGCATATAATATCGACCAGGAAGTCGGTTTACGCAGTGATTAACGAGTAAAAACGCGCTAATAATCTATAAATATAATACGAGTACAGCGACGAGAGCGTGCAGTGCGTGCGCTGACGTATACCATCGTCGACTTTGAATAATATGCAAATCCAAAATATTCGTCAAATTATAAGTTATAAGTAACGGCGCTTGTTCCTCGAAAATTGAAATCTCGCTGCTCTACACAAATAATATGCAAATTCGGAAAGTCGTCCCTTGCACCGCCGCCGCCGAAGTCGATCTGTGATAAAACACGTTGACCCGTTGTCGTATGCATGCGGCGCCGGTTCGGGGAGCTGCTCGCCGCTGCAATCAGCCGCAAATTGATCGTCGCGTTCTAAACGTATAACGAATTGCCCAGAAGCAGAAAAATCTTCAAACCACCGAGCCTGCAGCTGACTTTGGATACTATGATATAATATATTTATTACTCAACGTCACCGCCGTCGCCGTCGTCATTATCATCGCATTTATTATACAGCGTTTGTGTTAACACTACGGCGAGTAGCGGTATTTATGATGAATTATAAATAAAAAACGATCGTCGTGCGGGCGTGTACATCGAATAATTAAAATAATTAGTATGCGCGTTCCGATTTAAACATCGACAGCGTAAACCATTATTTCACATTATTATGCATCGTTGTTTATTTTCGCTGAAATTGTGTCGGTACATCATTCACGCAACGCATGCGATAATCGGTGGTTTTATTTTTAAACTTTCTTTGAACAAATGTATTTAAAAATAAATATTAATTAAAATTGACATTCACATCATTACAATATTACTTAATTTGCTTTACGATTGCATTATATTAATAAGACGTAATATAAGTGTTGTTTAAATATTCACGTTCGACTCTCTAACGAAATTAGGAAGCATTAGTTGTATGGTTGTTTTTAGGACGTATAATACTTTATGTTTCTACCTATAGGTTAAGTGATAAATTAACAAAAACGTATTTATGTTGATGTGTGGTAGGCAGGTATTACGTCAAGTCCCCGAATCATTAGAAAGAAGTAAACAGTTAAGTACCTACATAAATATTTGGTATGTTGTGTTAGTATATTTTCACTAATGAATTGTTTTAAAATAATTATTTTCGAAATGTTATGTCTTTTAATAATATATTATACTATTATTATAGTATTATAATGTGATAACCCAACACTGATAGACGTACCTACAACCCACGGCGTTATTATACTTATATTATTATGATTAATGGCCAAGTATTTTGGTGTTTTTTTTTCACACGGTGTAAATAATATTTAGTATATTACATATATTTGCATTTGTGCGTTTGACCGTGTAGAATTTAATATATAATTTATATATTATACAACATAGTTATAGTCAAATAGTAAAAAATAACGATTTTCGCTTCGGATAATAATGTATACAACTTTAAAACGCGAATACCCGAGTGTCCCGAGTAGACCTTTAATAC
The DNA here is from genome assembly GCF_020882245.1 of Rhopalosiphum padi. Classification (NCBI taxonomy): domain Eukaryota; kingdom Metazoa; phylum Arthropoda; class Insecta; order Hemiptera; family Aphididae; genus Rhopalosiphum; species Rhopalosiphum padi. Next base: position 46,660,948 of record NC_083599.1, read on the forward strand.
GCTTCTTACCTAAGGCGTAGTTTTGACGACTGTTTAGTTGATATTTAATTCGGCATTGCCAAATTAATTTTTATTTGTCCGAATTGGTTCCCGTTTGAAAAAGGTATTTTATTAAGATGAGCTTAATTGGGTCCACTTTAAATTTATGATATCCCTATCCCACTACTGGTCGAGTTGATTCCGGCTTTGAAGGCTGCAAGTTGGTCAAGTACACATATTTCCCTTCCCAATTATACAGACTCAGGACAGTCAATTTAGGTTAGGTCAATTTGGTATATGGGGTATATAGGAGCTCGGAAACCAATTTAGTACCAGCCATTTAATTTCACAAATAGCTGAATAAACCCGTGGACCATTTATTATTTTCAAAATGTCCTGGCCGATGAGTGATGACTGATGATCATACTCTATGGTGAAATAAATAAAAAATTTCATTTTTTTCATACTCATCATAATATTATAATATTACGTGACAATCGCAAATCAAACTGTATACATTATAATATTATCATGATGTACCTACAACAGTCGTGTATAATCATCGTACATTTGTACGAAATTATAATAATACTAAATATAATATTATAATGATGTATTGATGTGTGTTTACGATGATTTAATGATGAAACGGCTGCAATATGATTTCTATTCAGTTTCCATGTGTCCTTTATCGAACGACTTAGGAAAATATTTTTTGAACGATTTTTGATTATGTATAAGTTTGATAAAACATCGAATAATGCATTGCAGAATAAAATCATGTGTTTAAATTTGTAATATTTATTGATACGACTAAGTAATAATAACCTATTTAAAAAATCTTCTATTATATACGTATTATACACTGAATGCTTAATTTAATGAACACTCATTATTTCAAAATCTATTAACATTTTTGAAAACATTTTTTTACTATATATATAGGTAACAATGAAAATAAAACAAATTTTTTAATATTTTTTATCGTTAAACTTTTGAATAACAACATACATTTTTAACTTTATATTCTGAAGCAAAATATTTTTTGGACTTTTGGAGTATTTCGATTCATACAAAACGAAATTTAGAAGAATGCATTATAATAGTTATAAGTAAGTTTGAGTAAGCGAAGTATAGACCCTACATTTTGGTTTAATTTTCAGAAACATTTTTGTATCTTCATACCAATTTACTCCACTCAACTAAACTTTAAATATTTATAATTCATAAACTACAATTACAAACCATTATAAGGATAAAGATGTTAAAAAATATTGCTTCGTTTTGACTGGAAATCATGTAAAAATATTGATATTACCAAAATGTTAATAGATTTTAAAATAATAAGTGTTGTTAGATAAAATAATAACTCTGTACATATTTAAATTTTTAAAAACCACGAAAAAACATATTTTATGTTTATTAAACAGGATAATTTTTTCGGGGGGTGAGGGTGGGATGGTTCAAACTAATTAATTATATAGGTAAACTGTGAAATGTTTTACCCCGAAGAACAAAAATAATTATTACTTATACAATCTGTATAGGGCGTATATTATGGCGTAGAACTTGCTCGTTGTTGCGCAAGTTTCTTCGATAAAACTCAAAGTTATTTCATTTTTAATCCTTTTAAACTCCTAGAAGTTTTTAAAGGTTTGAAGTGATTAAATACATATTTCCGCAGAAAATAGTTGAAACATAATATTAGTTATCTTACTTAGATTGTGAACAATCTAAACTCGCAAATATCAATACGTACAACTGAAATAAAATTATATATACTATACTAAACTTATAAGTTTAATTGATTTAATAGGTTAAATATTTTAGTACCTATTAAATACTGACTTTCAGAGTTGAAAAACTTTTATGAGTTTATTATAAATTAGGTAAAGATATTAAAGAATTTTAAACAAGATATTATATGACATTTCATACTATTGTTAACTTGCTAAAGCTTTTCAACTCTGACAGCTAGTTTTATATAAGCGGACGTACAATAATATTGGACACAATAAATCATTAGAATTAATTACTTTAGGGCACAATATTATTTTAATTCAATTTAAATTTAAATACGTTAATGTTATAATATATCGATTTACGATGGCTATATTAACATCGTTTAAACAATGTATATTTGACCATTTATAAACAAAATAAAACTTATTAAGTGATCAATGATGATTGATGATCAATATTCATTACACAATAATTATTTGGAATGTAAATACACCACGTTGTGCTGTAATTATTACCATAATATGACATGCGATATAAAATTAAAATTATTTAAGGCAGTTAGTGGTAATATATCTGAAAGTAACTGTAATTATAAAGCATTATGCCATATTTTACTGCTGTAACGTATAATTTGCGATATAAAGGTTTTAAAATGAGATCGTTTAACGAAATTATCCGTCATTCGGGGAAATAATATAAGAATAAGTATTATTATAATTTATAGCAAATGTGACGGATTTCGGTAATTGCATAATAATAACGATAATTGAAGAACAATAATTATTATATTTGCGTTTAAAAGTACAAAATACATAAACGGATGTACACAATATTTAATCCGTGGTCGATAATAAAAAATAATCACGATAATGATTAATTCTATAAAATACTTTCGATGATATTTTATTAATCAAAAATATAGAAATACATAATATATAACACAATATGATATAATATGCTCATCCCATTTTATCTTTTAATTATTTATGGGTTTAATCTTTTTTTGACTTTTTAATTGTACTTTAAATACTTACTTTTTTTATACACCAGTATTTTTTGGAGATAAAAAATTATACTTTTTTCAAAATAAACGAAAAACCATACTTTTTTTCGTACATTTTTAAGTACTAGATGGTGTTTTTGAAGATTCGGAAGCATTTAAATTGAAATTCTAACGAGTAGATTCTGAGTAAATAAAATATTTGAATTTACTAAATATCATAGCTCTTTAATTAATAACGGTTTTACAAAAGTTATATTATTATTTATTATTTTTTAGTATATTAACTTGAAAAATGTGTTTATACAAAGTATAAAAGTACGTTTTATAACGTTAGAGGAAAACAACTTTCTTCTTATAACAATTAACAATGAAAAATAGTATGGTTCACATTAAAAAACAAAATTGATGCGCAAATCGTCGATTTTAAAGTAATCCAAGTCAGTACTATAATATTATTATTAAAAATACGTCCGTTTGAGCGTTCTTAAACATTTAAAAATCAGAGTTTGAATGAATACATTGATAAATGGGAACAGGGCGAACGAGTATATTAGGTTAGGTCATAGGGCATACTTATTGGTATGCCGATTTTATATACGGATACAATGTTATACTGCATACTTTTATGAGCATTCATCTTTCATCTTCGTTGCTCACTGCACTAGCCCGGAACGAATCAAAAAATATACAAACGAATCGCCCACCGTTTTTCGAAATGAAAATGTATTCAGAATGCGCTCCACGGATATTTGGGTACTCTACGCATATAACCGTAGTAGTTGTCAGAACATAAATGTATATACATATTTTATATTATATGACAATGCGACATTGCGACGTCCCGGAAACGTCGTAATAGTAGCAAATATGATTTCGGAAATTTGCGCGATATAAATTGACAGCGTGAGCGGACGGCCCGCCTACTGTCTACACATTGACGCGACATGGGTAAAATAATAGAAACCGCAGTCGCTCGTCTGAATCGATTCGAATTTCAAACAGCTTTCGCCCAAAAAATGAATAAAATACAGCAACCAGAATAAAATATCGAAAATTAGTCGTTCGACATCATAATATTATTGTACCCACGCCATCGGAGTCTGGACGACTATACAATTACTATTATATAGTACGGTACATTATAATATTATGTTTGTTGCTGCATTACATAATATAGCAATTTTAAACCAGCAAAATTGATTTCTCTAACGAATTTTGTTTAAGCGCTTGCTATACTAGGTATTATTATGGTTAAACAATAAGAATACTGCGGTTTTTTAAGCTAATATAATTGTTTAGATGCTTATAAATTATAGTTAATTTATTTATTGAAAATGTGTGTGCGTAAATAAAAATAATATATCGAATAAACAAATCATTAAAACATAATGTTGGTAGTATGATGTATATAATATGATGCATATAAATACTATGAGAGTGTCTGGAGTTCATCTAAATTTTAAATTATTATTAAACAGATAAAAACTAAATTTGTTGAACGTTCGTTATTTTATATAGGTACTGAAATATCGAATACAGTTTTAGAAAAATGTTCTAAAACAGGATTTATTTTTTCCAAAACCCCGGAAATTTTACGGAAAATCAGGAAAGCTGTAGGTAATTGCTCTGCTGTATAGTTAGTAGAAGTCGAGTATATTTCATCGCTCTTTAAGCATTGTAATAGATAATAAATTTAATTTAATCTATAAATAATTTGATTATACTCGTACAACGAAAAACGATTTTGAACAAAACGGTATACATTTTTTGTAACTAAGGTAACCTAACCTAACCAAAAAATTATTTTAATATAATATTAACATTTTAACAAATGTTATTTTCAATTTTGATCTCTCAAAAGTACCAAATAGTTTTAATCCGCTACAAGAAACTTCCACTAAAATTGATGATATTATGTCATCACACACAACACAAAAAAACACATAATTGTAAAATAAAGAATGTTTTGCTCAAATAAATGTAACCGTTTGACAAAAATCACCCAAGAAAATACAAGGGATATGCATTCGATAATTCAATCGATTAACCGAATAATGAATTAATGAATTAGGTTAGCAAGCTGATGTCGTATAATGTCGAATAAAATTACGGTGTCTCGTTTATTATTGTCATTATTTCTTTAATTATTCGTAAGGCGTATATTAAAACGGATAATAAAAACTTGAATAGTCTTATTGTTTTTGTTTCGTTTAATAACTACCGAGCCACACGAATAGACAATGTTTAGACCACAGGTTGCGTTTTGGCGACACGCGTTAAGTAAATAATGCAGACGGGTGATCGCCGTAACCAACACCACGGTAAACTTACGGTCAACCGTGTGTGGCGAAGGGTTTCCCGACGGTACGTCACATACATAATATTATAATGACATGTCATAACGTCATTATAATAATGTCGTCGCTACGATAACAGAATAAAATAACCTATAAACCTACGGCGTGCCACAGGACCAGCAGACACAATTCGTATAGATCTACGCACGTTATAATAATATGACTAACATGCCGACGATCACGTCTACCATACCCCAAAGCTTTGGCACGTCTCAAAGTGACGAGTACCTCATGTCATGTCCTCAGTTTTGAACTCATTATTTTTGTTTTTATATTCAAATTTGAAATTTGAGTCATTGTTAGCCTATCGTTAGTATTATTAGATTTTGCTTTGGCAAAATTATGTTATTACAATGGATTAAATTATAATATATATTTTCTTTACGTATTAAAATAATTAAAATATTTTAGTCCGCTGTTTACCTATCGATTATAAATGTTTTATACTTTAACTTTATGTCACCGAAATCAAGACGTTGCGTTTTAACATTTTATCAGAACGACAATAAATAAACAATGTTATTATTATTCATTGTTGGAACAAATCATTAAACCCGGCTGTTTGTATTGCTCAATTTATACATTTTTATCCAAACAGAAATCGAATCGTACCATATTGTACCCTCTGTTTCAGACACGGTAACCTCGGTATTTGTATACCAGAACCGTTTCACTTCGCTTCAAAGCCGTAACGATTTAGGCGCTATAGAAACGTTGAAAAAAAATTAGGAATCTTTCCATTGATAAATAATATGTTTACCTTCCTCCGGATGAGAGTGTGGTCCCAATAGCGCTGGTGAAAGTAAATAATATATTATATATATATATGTACAATTTACATTGTATATATAGGTACTGTGTGTTTGTGTGTGTGTGTGTGTGTGTGTTGTATTTGCATATAAATAAATAAATATATATATATATGTAAATATTGCAACGCGCAGTATTGAGAAATAGTGTGGTTAGTGCCTTATAGTGGTATAGAATATAAATTAAGACGCAAAAAGTTAAAAAAAAAAATAATAAAAACCGCGAAATTGTTCACTTGATAGTGTAGGTGTCGAGTATGCATCGTCATTGAGTAGAAGTACCTGTATTCAATTTGAATTTAATCATTAATCGTATACGACAATTAATGATTCTGAGTGGAGACTGAGTTGATTTGCGACTTACATTTCCAAGGATATATAATTTTATTAATTTACGATGTATTTTTATTTTAGATTCTGAACGGAATGACGAATGTTAAATTTTACAACGATACGTGTTTTTTATTTGTTTATTCCAAATACAATCTCACCAATCATAATATTATGGTGTGTTTTTCGAGATTTTTTTAGACAAAACGTATCTACCTAGGTATCTATTATTATTGTGGTTTAAGTACGTCGCTTAAAATACGAATTATACGAAGCAATTACATTTTTTAGGCACGTTTTTCTGCATTTCAATATTTACCACACATGTGCCGGCGATTTATAGTCGGAAATTTTAATGGCAAAGCTGTATAATACGCACATGCATAATATTATATCATAATACTACTGCAAATTTCAATAATTGTTTGAACATGTTCCACACACACAAACGCTCGTACGAGTACCGTAAATCGCTAATAAATAATTATATTATTATTGCCGCGTCGACGCCATCGTCGTATATTACTCGTGACGTACAAATCAATTATACATACACATCGTTGTATTATTACAATTCGTATTATTATTAGTTATTAGTTTATTACAATCGGCGGTGGTAAAAGTGTAGTTTTTTACGAGTCGACGATTCAGATTTGTCACGTACTCGCGCATGAGATGAGGAGACCGGTGAAAGTCCAAAGGCGGCGAAGGTTCGATACGCGTTATTTACATTTCAACCATATAAATGTTGTTCTTAATGTTATTTATAGGAAATCTGGTCATGACGTGGGTCAATATTGATCTATCGTCGCCGGATATAATACTTCCGTCGTGGAATTATGATCGACATGGTATTGAAACATAACAATACACAATATGTACGGAAAAAGCTTAAAAAAAGGTAGAAAAGTTTTGAGGACCAGAGAACATATTTTTTTTAACCATAACGGATTCGTTTTAAAACAAATGTTATTTTTGTTAGAACATTTTAATTTGATTTCGCATTTGTTTATTTGGGGTTTGTATTTCGTGCATTTAACTCAAAATAAAAATGCACGTATTACATCTGTTTCAGCGTAGAAAATAAGTCCCTGTTACAGTGTAATTCACCAGGCATCCTCACTCCGATTTTTTTATTTAATAATTAATTTATTAAAACTATGATTTTTAGAATTCAGAAGTATTCTAAAGATCTATAATATTTTCAATTATTTAACTTGTTTATATAATGTATACAAAGTAAAGTAAGTAAGCGCCAAATATATAAATTAGAATAAATTCATTGTTTAAAGAAAAATAGCGTAGTGAACAGATATACTTGGTGAATAACTCTGTGTATATAATTATAATGATAGTAAATAATATATTTTTGTCGTTTTATTTTTATTTTTACTTTATAATATATTTGGGTGTTAAATCAGTCGCGTCGATTCTCTGTTGAATCTTTATTAGTGGACAGTGGCTAACTCGCGTGAACTCGATAATTTGTTTGTAAAGTTAACCAGTAACGAATTAATGGAAAAACTCAGCTAATACGCAGGTGATAATATACAAGAACATTATGTAATAATATTATATTATACAATATTATTGTAGGCGGTATCACACCGTTACGTTTGCATGTTTAACATACGCACGCCTATATAAGACGACGACGATGATAATATACACTTATATAGGTTTAAACGACTGTTATTATATTATTACCTTGTATGTGTTTAAGACGTTAACTTGTTTATTTTTCAGAGACGAAATAGACATCAAAAATGTTGTCTAATCGATATAATTGAGTAACACGAAATAATATAATACACTCACTCGTTATTGTTCACGCGATGGCGTACGTATAAGACAGCGATGGTTATAATTTTCGACGACTTGCTGTACAATAATATGGATTTTAACTGTCTATCGACCGATCAAATACATAGTATGCAATTTTGACGAACATATGTGAGGCGACTTTAGAAATATCAATTTATAAATAAAAGATACGTGATTAAAACGGTTATGTACATAAAGTGCAGTCCTAAATCCGCTCAAATAGTACTAGTTATATAAGTATTAGACCTGATTCCTGAAGATTCGAGTTTAACAATCGTTGAGATTTACATAAGACGATTAACATTTTAATTACGTATAATGCCAATTTATATATTTTTTTTTAAACAACAAAAGATTAAGAAATTGCATACCTATAAATTTATTACAATAAACTAAAAATCAATAAATTATTTTAAGGCAATTCCATCAAAAATTATGTTTGCGTTATATACGAATGATAGAAATGTTTCGAATGTTTAGAATCTTGCAGATTCGTGTAGGCATATATTTCAATAGGTAACGGAGATCTCATAGGTATATCCCTTGATAAAACAATAATATAAAAAATATAATAAGATATATCGATAGATTTCTTAAAAAATCGGATCAGTTGAAGTTTTCCACGTAGAAAAAAATAAAGCAATTTCCTTTTGTATCTACTCATATGTATTGGTATAATAATATACTGCAGTGTGCACGTTGTAATGACGGTTTTTCCAAACCCGTCATTTATTGTTCACACGATACCTACTGTACGTAGACAACACAAGAAAATTGTCAACATCAATAATATTGTGATAAATAATATTATGTAGTTCCACCTGGCCACCTGTTTGTTATAATATCCTATAGAGAAACCACTTTACACTGATTGTTTTCTTTGTATATATATATATATATTTATATGTATTATTTGTATTTTTAACAAGGTCCCAGCGGATACAAAATGCAATTACTTTATCGGAAATAATTTATTGATTAAAATAAATAGAAAATACGTGAAACTATAAAACAGCTTTCGATGACCAAAAGTGAATTGAAGTTTGCAGAATCACGGACGACCCAGCACACGTACCTACGGTTTGACAATAAATTGTAAAATCAATTGTCTTAGTGTTAGCTTTTCATGTAAAACCGTTTGAGAATAAAATATTAATGTCGTGGAAATTGTGAAACTATTCCATACAGCTGAGGTTCTTGTTTCCAAGAGTCATATAATATAATTTATTGCAGTTCATCTGCATATGATTTTTAAACTTATTTGCATCCCATGCCGATCTATACTTAGACATCTAACTTCGTTTTTTTTCAATATTAAATAATTTCTTTAGAATATGAATTTTGTTAGTTGTTATTTTATTTAAGTATTTACTGTAAACTTTTGTATATTATTTTTAAATTGTCCGTAATAATATTTTTATAGTTATAATTCAATATCAGACCACAGTAAAATATAGTAAAAGTAAAAATAAAATGTTCTGCCCTGTATTCTGTTTAAAACCATATAGTGTTTAACGCTCAACAATACATAAAATATATTATTTCAGTTTTCATTCACTATGAGTTGTGACTATACAATAATTATAATTAGAACGAAAAATAATTCTTAAAACATACCTACGTACAGAAAATTGTTTTATTGTTATTGTTATTGTTATTGCTATTATTATTATTATTATTATACAATTATATAATCATAAATATTCATATACTTGATTGTTCCTGTTTACGATTCGATTGATGTGTCGCAGATCAAAATACGTTTCATGTGTAAATGTTTGATTAGGTAAAGTAAACCATAAATTACGTTCTGTGATATCTAATACTATCATATTAAATTATATGACATTCATGATGTGTTCAATAACGACGTTGAATTATGTACAACGTATTATAAAATTTCAGACAGCATGGAATACAATTTTACTAATTTGACAAATTGGACGAAAGCCAAACCCCATATTAGCGCTTTTAGAATTATTTAAACAGTTATTTTGAGGAAGTTCGCTTAAACTGTCATACATAATATTCATCATCGTATAATCAATCTGAAATCGTTTGTATAAATGTCGTATAGAAGAAAATTTATTTGTATATCAATAAAATATGGCGTGTTGTGATTTTATGACTTGCTTTTGATCAAATTAACGCAGACGTATGATAAATACAATAAAACTAAAAAAAATTCCTTGAACTCAATTTTGTTTGAAATTTTAAAAATATACAAAGGTATGCTTATACATTTATTACCTATCTTTTGAAATTTCAAAACAAGCATTGTATAATATTATCAACCATTATTTAATTTTTGTACGAATTTCTGTCAGTGTTAATAAAACAAAATACGAAATACAGTACTGTAATTCTGTATATAAATAATTTTAAATATCGAATTTACCGTTGTTTTTGTTTTAAGACTTATGTTTCAACTACCATATACAAATCATCGAAAATTACACCAAAAACCGTAAAGCAACAACAATATATTATAATATATATTTTATTTAAGGCGAAATGTTTAATTTCGGATCTATTCGGACAGGAAAAGCTATTATTTCGGACCGCATGGCGTCTTTCATGCCAATATACTATTACAATAAGCGGACATGATATCGCCGACTGGCTTTTGTGGAATAATGTTACGCGATAGAGGCGGACACGCATTACTATTATATACCTACAACAGCGACACTATTATTAGTGCGTATAACATAAGCTTTTTAAACCCGTTGCTGTACATAGGTTTGGCGCGTGCGTGTTTAAATGAACAAATAATAAGTAACATAGACGGCAACCGAAACTATGGCAAGCGTAATAATAATCCTCAAACGACGACCTTTATGCGGTGGGGCGTAGACACGATTTTTGAATGGGGGAGGGTCAATGATGACAACAATTTCAGACAGTTACATATAGGTACGCGCGTGGACTGTAGCCAAATAAGTAGCTATATGTTTTTATCATATACTTTATTTTTTTATTTTTATTTTTTTTTTGTATTTTATATACTTACGAGAATAACATCAACTCAGTATTTGACTCGTAATAGAATATGATATAGGTATTAATTATATTTTTCTTTAGAGTCTCAGATTATCAATCTTTTCAAGTCAAATTGTTTGAAATAGCACCATCATACCTTTAGGTGGAATAAAAATGTATTATCCTTCAAATTTCAGGAGATTTTCTTGTAGCGAATTTAGTTGGTACTCTGGAATTTAAGGGGTCAAAAAAATACATTTTCAGTATTTTCTAAATAATTGAAAAAAAAATTAAAGTTTTAAGTAAACCTGCAGTGATTGACTAAATATTTAAATTGATTTTATGTTATTTTTACCACGAATTTATTCAACTTGTTCTACAGTACTCATGCAGATTAAATCATAAACTAGTAATAATCATGCAATATATGCGATTGGTTTTTTTGGCCGAAATTAGTTCAACTTAATAATATAGTTATACTAAACGTTCAGAGTCGTTATTTACAATGATTTTATATTTAATGAGAATTAAAATGTAATATACAATCACAGTGATTTGCTCAAACTCAAGAACTTGCTATACTACAGCAAATAAGTGATTTTTTTTAGTATTTATACTTGTCCGGATATTTATTCTAGTGGATTAAAAATGAAAGATATCTTCCAAAAAAATCGTCCTTTTCCATTAGTATCAATTTCTCTCGAGTAAATATTGTGATTGCTGAATTATATTAACGTCTGACTTATTATAGGTATATTTATAATTATTTTATTTATATTTTACCCCTACACATTTACGGGCCTTGCGTAACACGATATTTTCAATAAATTCTTAATTTTTTTTTTTTTACCACATTTATCTACAGTTACAATGATAATAAGTAATAACTTATTAAAAATAATTAAAAAAAAAGTTTGTGTTATTATATAATGACACTCACAAAAAATTCGCCTCTCCCTTGTATATGCGTTAGTCCCACGGCGTACATGTGCATCATAACATGCGCGTTGCGTTGCAAGAAAAATTGAAATAATCAAAATAAAAAAAATCATTAAATATGTATGTTTGTCGGCGGAGTTGCCGTTGTTATTATTATAATATATAATATATTTGCACTTTCGACAGTCTCGCCGGGGGCAGTTTATACCTAATATACGTCTTCGAGACTCAGTCGAATATATGACAAAAAAAAAAACGAACCAGTCAAAACATTAATAATTAATTATCGTAAAATATGAAAATAGCTCGGTCAAGTTGAACGAGGAAAAAACGATAGACAGTAACAGTATACCACCACCTAATGTAAAAATAAAAAATAAAGCATAGGAGCTTTTGGAGCCGGTGGAGAGTGTGATTTTTTTTTGTATTTCATAAAACTCTGAGCTAATAATCCGGTACATGGGCCAACCACTGACCACGATGTATAAGGACCGTCTTTTAAGTACGACATGTACGGAGTGATTCTCGACTCGTCGACTGTTGTATTGTACGTGAACATCTACCGCGGCTAGTCGGCGGTGGTGCGGTGCAGCGAACGCACACGCAATAGGACTGGCGGCCTACGGTCGGCGTCAATCAACGGTCGGACTGCTGTGATTTACTTGGGACGATTCCAGAAAACGTAAATACACGACGGGTTCCGATTCAATTAGTACACGTATTTTGTTTCAAAGCCAAGAGACAGGAGAAAAAAAAATGTAGAGAGAATGGAAAAAAAAATCTCCACGCACGTAACCCGAAAAATGCGATGCACGTATCATACGACCACGGTCGGTGTAACTACGTATGTCGGCACGTAGTGTGGTGGCCAGCAATTTCTTTTCTTTGGGGTGGGAGGGGGAGCCCTGAATTTTAAAAAAAAAATAATACTAGTACCGCGGCTGCAGTGTTAAGTATATTATACTGATCATGTTTGGAGGCCACGACGTCGTCTATTAATATACCTTCATCATCTTTACAAACAGAAGTGCGTGTAATTTTTTCGTTTATAATAACAGAATATTAAATATTTTTATTACAGTTAACTCGTCTCTTAAACTGCTATGTTGATATTATATATATACAATTATAGCATAATGTCTAACGTTATTGGGAATACATATAATTTTCGGCAGCTTTACTCTTAACTGTAACAAAGATGACCACTGATGTTTATTATAATATTTACTTTAGTGATACGATTCAAACCGTTGGAAAACTATTGTCAAAAGGTATTCTTGCTACGAAATTCAAATCTAATATACTATAAAAATAATAATAATAGTCAACAATATATAAATCTTATCATGAAAAGAAAAGAAACCATAAAAAAGGGTCTAATTATATAACAATAAAGTTATTTATTATTTTATTTTTGTAATATTATAAAAAAAAAAGAATAATTGTTGAATCAAAAGTAAAACACAAGTATTTCATATTTCTATGTAATTTGTACAAATAATTGTAGTTAGTTTAAACATTTTTAAAAATATGAAGAACCTCTCTTTTTTATTTTTGATAATTCATAATATAATATATTTTTATCAAACAATTGATAAAAAATAAATTACTACTAATAATAAGAATTTTTATTTGTACCTATTTAAAATGTACATACTACATATTTAGGTGAAATTTAACTAAAAAATAATTGTATAGGTACGTGGCATAATAATATCAATTGAGAGTTAACTCAACTTAAGTCACATTGTCGGTGTAAAAACCCCAACTCATTTAAGAATAAAAAAAATATGCACTTTAATGTCTATGTAGTGACTAAAATACAGTACAATTAGCTAAGTCAAGTAAAAGCGCGGAAAAGTCAATGTAAACTGCTCAAGGGTTGAAAAATGACAAAAAATAAAACAACGAAAAAACGGTTAAATTCGTTGAAACGCGAATTCTAAGGGTTAAGGCACTATACTTTATTATACGTACTCGAATACACATTTTAGTGTTCATTCGAATGTACATTATAATCATAATAAAATATGGAATATTAAACGTTACTCCGGCTACGACTATTATAGGTATCTAAAATTAAATCGATTACGTTCCAATATAATATTATATTGTAGGGGCGACGTTTCGGAAATTAATTACTGTGGCCTATAATAATATTGATTATTAAATTTCTAAATTGACTATTAATTACTTTTGACCGTAAAAATAATATTATTATGGATATCGCAATCACACGTTTATGATTACATTTATTACGATTATTTACCAATTTATCGAGTTTATGGTAGGTACCTTCATAAATTATAAAATATATCAGTCCTGTTTATTTCAATCGATCATATTATATTGAGCGTTGAATGTTATTTTATGAATTAATATATTTAGCATTAAAAATTAATTGATTTAATTGAAGAAGATATTTAAATTTGGTTTTTATGTTTATAAATATTTTATGGGATCAGTTATAAAGATAAATTAATAATTAACCAAGTTTTGATTACTGACAAGTAACTATGTTACCTGAAATTAAATTGAATATTATTGTGAAAATTACTTTTTTTCTTCAGTTATTATTTATTAAGTAGTTGAAATACCTTATAAATAAACGTTATATACAATATTTCTATCGTTTTAAGTGAAAGGTTTTGTTTATATTATTTTGGAATAACTAATTATTATAATAACAAAAAAAAAATAAAAATAATTTCTAATACTTTTTACGTAAGTTAGCATTTATAAATTAACCATATTACTTAAAAATTATCTCCTACGCATAAAGTCATCAAAAACAAATAATTTCAAAATATTTAATATTTTTTTATATAATTAAGTACATACTTCAATTTCAATATTATCTACTATTAAATAATTTATCTCTCGGTTATTGTTTTCTCGAAATTTAATAATTTCCTCGTATTAAAATACAGTCCCAAGAGAAAATTTTAAAATTATTGACAACACATGCTAGCATGAGCATAAAAATAGGTAGGTATACCTAACGATTTTATTCGTTTTTATATGTTAAAAAGGCACGACCACATGATTGATTTTTCCTCCTAACCTAAGCTAACTAATATTAATCAGTGATAAATAAATATGAAAGAGATATGCGTATATAATGTGAGTACATTATGATATATATAAAAAAATTATATTTTAAAGCTGAACTGGGTAATAGTGTACACGATTATTATTCTATGATTAATATAATTTTACTTATTGACTATAAAGTATATAATATTTCTGGGTATAACAGGATTAAGAACGTTATTTTTACCTGCTAACATTTAAGCAACGTTGCCGCATTGATTAAATATACAAAATAGTATATCTGATATTACATTTTAATATGATATTTTATTAACATTTCACATAGATTTTTTTGTCATTTAAAAAATATACAAATATCAATTATTATTTGTTAGTTTAAGATACAATTTAATTTTTTTTCCCAAGTACTTATTTCCAGTTAAATTTAAATACCGCAATAAGTCATGATATATTTAGTTTGTTCAAACTCTTAGTAAGAATCAACTGTAGAAATAATACGATCATAGTCATTATTGGCCATGGTTTATAAATAATATTGTTTTAGATTGATTCATTATTGTCACACGGTTTGTGTTTCCTTCAAAATAGAAATCACTACACGTGTAAGAAGATGGTTGCAACAAATTTAGATAAACGAAAACGTCGCTCAAAAAATCATTCTTAATCGTTTAAATATTATTATCTAAGGTAAAAAACATTATTTCTTGGATTTTCCGTCAATCGTTCTCAATCGTGCTACTAAAAATATAAAACATTCTCAATCGTAAACACCGTTATTTCTCACGTGCGTAAATATTTGCGTACACTTTATAATATAATAGGTATACATAATAGTTTCATAGTTCAGTTTTAGATTGAAAACGGCAATAATACAATAACATGTTAATGATTTATTAACGTATTATCGATATTATATATATATTTTTTTTTTTGAAACACCAGAGTCTGTTGATGAGTAACAAATAACAATGTTACCATTTTTATGTAAAAACATTAAATGTTTTGTATTTCCTAATACATAAGTATCCCGAGAAAAAAAATTAATTATTGTGTTAGTTGGTTTATACGTTTTTGTTACAGTATTATACAATTGTTAATTATTGTACAGTTTTAATATAATGTAAAATTTCATTAAATAACCGTACTTATTCACAAAACCCCATGTAAAAGTTTTTAATCAGGACTTTTTTTTTGTTTTTGTATGGTGATCCACACGAACCAAGGAGTAGAGGCGGACACCGGTTGGCCGTATTGTTGAGTGATAATTTTATTTTTTGTATACCATAAATGTATTATCTTGAAAGACTCTATTTCTGCTCTAAAGAATATTTATAAAATACTAAGAATAAGAAAATATTTATAATAATAGACCATAGAAATAAGTTTAGGAGGTATGGGATAATTTGAAAAATATAGTAATAAATTTTAATTAACTAAAATATTGCAGCTTGTAAAATTTAATGTTGTCTGAGTATAAGAAATTAATAAGTATTAGATTTACCTTTACTTCTTTTTTGTTACTATTAAAATATATTAAATAAGTAAACAATAGTTAACACTGAAGACACAAAATGAGAACAATAACATGCCGTACATTAAAAAGAAACATTAATTTCAACAACAGAGTACTAGAGAACAACTTAATTTATACCAATATCATATTACAGGGGTGGCCATACGGTCGATCGCAAACGATTTCAAAGTCGATCGTGTCAGAATTTATTTTTAAGCTACGCACACGATAATTAATCATGGTGGTAGTTAACAACATTATCGATAAATGGAAGTCGATCCTCAAAGGTGAAGTAAGTTTTTAGTAGATCGCGGTCAAAAAAAGTTTAGCCGCCCCTGTTATATTATATAATATGTAAGACCACTAAAATATTATATATTATCATAAATTCATAAAGTTTAATAACCCAGGAAATATTTGTTTAAAATTCAATTAAGATGCATCGAAATGTTTAAAAATGTATCTGTTTTACAATTTACCGCAAAAAAGTAATTCTTATTTATTAAAAATAAAAAGTTTGTACCTCTACATCATATTCTATTCTTTGAATAGAAAAAAATCTTCTAAGTGTTTGAAAATACAAAAATTATAATAATAAAAAAAATAAATAAAAAAAACGCATCATTTAAGGATAAAATAAATTGAACATGTTTGGTAAATCACTCCGTATATACTTTTTTTTAATCCTTCACTTCAAGTAATGCAGGCTGGATCTGCGTGTGAACGCGTTATGAAAAAGAATTGGCCAGCATTTAATTCAACACGCTTTTAAAATGGAAATAATATATTGTATTTAGTTTTAAAGTTGCTTATGATAGTTTGCGTGTTCATTAAATATTCAGCGGATATAGTCTATACAATAGAATAACAAACAGGATAAAGGATGTGTTACCGCGTTCTACTGTGGGCTGTTCTCAAAATGATATATTATTTTTGTAAAAGGAAAATTTCGATTGGATATTTACATCACTACGTTCAAAAATCCATTATATCTAACTTAGTCATAAATCTAATAAATATTACCAGAGGAATGAGGCCATCATGTAATTATATTTGCGAACAGTAATTAAAACGATTTTAATAATAATAAATATACATTTAATGAGGGTTAAAAAGTTGTTCGTGCAACATTATATAGTGGAGACAATTTTCCCGTTCTTCAAGAATCTTTCGATCGATCGCAAAAGAAATTGTTCGATGAAATAAATAAAACTCGCACGTACCTTACCGTCCTTGCCTTAATCAAACTTAATTACTATGCTTTGGTCCACGTAACGTAACACGAATATGCATGTGGCCAAGAAGATTTAGGGCGTTTTTCATTCTTCGTTACGGGGACATGTAAACTGTAAATAATGCAGTCGTTTCAAACTTCGCTTTATTACAAAGTAGGGACAGGATAATTTGATATGATACGATAGCTAATACTCCGAAATTTCTTCAATTCCAGTGTGTATAATCCCAATATGTATACAGTTGTCTACTGTTCATTCCTATATAATACAATGCATCTATATAAGAATTGAAATATGGGAGAGCTAATGAAAAAAATGAACTTGAGTTAGGTACCTAGTTAAGTTTAGTCAACGTTGATAACTTTAAATTATAAATTAATAGATAACAAATAATAGGTATATATTTACCTCTAACATTTCTGAGTTATTAATAAAAAGTTTATTTTTTTTATTATTAAATATTAATATTATTATTATTTAATATATTTGAATCGCATATAGTTATTCTACAATTTTAAACTGTAATGATAATTATTAGACACCCAAACTATTATGTAAAAATCTATCGTGCTGTTAGTAATGGTTAGATAATAAATACGTGCGTGACGCGTGTAGTAGTACATGTCTATTAAATCGTGAAATATTTTATTGGTCTTATTTTTATTTAAAATCATTGTATAGAGAGAGATAGAATGAGAGAGAGAGATAGATTTAATGAAAAAAAAATATCAATTTTTAATTTTAAGATCGGTTATAGTGTAAACTTCTGATATTGTTTTTTTTTTTTATATTAACTGGGAAAAGCTGTGTTATTATAATATAGATACTTAAACTAAAGAAGCTTTTAGTTAATTAGAAAAATAGCTAATTAGTTTTGTTAAAAACTTTTAAAAAAATTAACATTTTACTTAGTTTTAAAGTTTTAATTCTCCCACAGTTTTGAAAAAAAAACCATATATTTCTATTATTTTTTTAAAAATTATAGCTAATGTATGTAATTATAATAATAATAAAAAAAAATTATAAACATTAAAAATATAAATCGTTCTTCCTACTATGTCAGGTAATATTCGTTGATAAAAATATAGGTTTTATGTGATGATCGCAACGATTGCAATTCGAATTCAACTTTGTTCAGTCTCAAGTGCAATTATTCGACAAAATAAGTGAAATTCAACCCTAATACAAATTCGTGGAGCTGAATGGGCAAGTATTATGAACTACTGTCTGTATTATGATAGATAAATGTAGTATAAGTATAACATGCGTGGTAACATAATGACGATCACCCTAACCGTACAATAATACGCATTTGAAACGTCAGAGACAAAGTCGGCAGAATTTGCGTACAATAGATAGTTGCCGGAGATTGTAAACGCGGTGTTTTCTATTGTTGAAGGCTTCCATTGAATAATAAGGATTTTCCTTGGCGGAGCTTTAATAAAACAGTATCGCAATGTCATCTCTCCCCGAAGCCACTCACGTGTATTGAATATCAAAGCAGATACCGCAGCAGGTATCGATACTATAACGGTACAGCTAAAACGATACGCGCCTATGTGAATATGTAATTTTTATTTTTAAACGCTATATAATCATATTAATGTTAATTATTATCATACACAAAGACCGTTTTGTTAATCGTAAATAGACCGTGATCATTTTCTGACAAATACGGTATTCCGCAAAAACTTTGTTTTTGGTCGTAACAATACTATTATAATATTATAGTATATATAATAGACAATTACACAATTTTTTTTTCAAATAATTTGACCATTTTTTAATTTTTACAATAGAATAATAGTTTAATGAAAAGTTCAATAAAATTAAAAAAAAAATAACTAAATTTTACACTCGGCGAAATAAGTCATATAATAATAATAATAATTTCTAAAATGTTTCCGTAGCACTGCGGGTTCAGTTCGCAGTACGGCCTGCGTACCGTTCATTCACTTAACAACTTACAGTGCCGTTCCTCAAACACATTTAAATATAGAATTTAAGATTTATTTGACGGGAGTTCACTTCATAATAATACAATATAAACATTGACCAGGGGTGAAAGATGTCAAAATTTTGATAGAAAATGAAATTAATAATTATTTTACGAGTTTAACATAATATAATGTATATTGTAATTACATTTTTAGTTTTTATATTAATATGTATAAAATATATTCTATGAAAAATTATTTCACAGATTTAGTAACATTTAAGTTAATACATTTCTATTTGGGTCAACATTTAATTTAAATTAAATTGAAACCTTCAAACTTACACAAAAGCACTGTTTTTTATAGTACCAACACAAGTACTAAGTACCTATTATGATATACATCTATGATACAGAGTTGCGAGTAAATTTAACACAAGTGGTAGACCATTACGAACAAAACTATATAGACATTAAAATTTTTTTAAAAAAATAGAGAAAATCAAATTCATGATAAAATAATTAGAAAAGCTGCTCAGAAAATTCACTGACGTATCTAATTTGGCACCATTTTACGTAAAACAATAAGTCTCATTTTAGACAACATATCTACAAAAACATAATCACAAAAACACTGAATTAAAAATATCTCTTTGCCGGTTTAACTCATTAGTCATTTTTATTAGTTGTGTGAGTTATAATATAATATGTTTTCCAGGGTTTTAAAACTAAGTTATGTAATACATTTATAGACAATCATTCGAAAATTCACTAATAGTAACACAACTTTATTTATTATAATTTTTGGGTTGTCTTTTCATATTCCCGTGTATATTCAAGCCGTTGGGATACAAATGTACTCCACGTGACTAATGGTGTAACTATTATGCCAATGTAAAATGTAATATTATTTCTATGGTGTTTATGAATGGATTAAGTAATAAATATACTTTTTCTTTTTCAATCAACTTAATATGAAAAATTATTTTACTATGAATTAATACGTTTTTATCTCGTTTATTAATATTTAAACAATATATTATATTTTAACGAATAAAATTCGCAAAAATGTTATATTCTTTGATGGAAATATTGGCATAAAAGAAAATTAAAAAGGTGACCAAAATGTCAAAAAAGCTACTGTTCACCCATATTTATAATAATAATTATCCCTCTTCATATCTGACTACGATTCAAACTTAGAGGGATCAGACAGTACCTCACTCCGCGTCCCAAACCAATCATAATATCAAGGAACCAGGAGATAATATTAATTCTCAGAATTTGTTTAACTATAATTTCAGTCAACACATATTTCCAAATTACCAACTACTACTTAATTAAGACACAAACATCAATTTTCAGAAATTCTACGAGAAATCCTTGTATTTTAACAAAAACAGTCAACATGCTCATCATATATACATAAATTAACTTATCTAAGTCAACTAGTTTGATATTATCTAAATTATACATTTTAATAGGTTAATAATAATAAGTCCGTTGTGGATGCCATAAATATACAATAATATATATATTATCTACATATAATATGTATATATTATTTATATAATGTTTATACAATACAGTTCAGAGCAATTCACTATAACATGCCGTGATTTTTTCTTAATAATGCATTTGTTCATTTTTTGATTTTTGAAATTGCATGCACTTACATGCTATAAAAGATTTTTTTCAAATAATTACATTTTTTCTTTACCATTTAAAGATTTTTATGTGGAGATACAAAATTTTTTTTTTTTAGATTCTTGTAATTACTATTAACTAATTTATTACAATTTTACAGTTTGTAAAAAATTTCCTAGTATTATTATTTCTAAATGTTATATTTATAGGACTATTTTTCTTAGATTTTCGATTTAAATGCAACAAAATATTCAATTGAATCATTTTATTAATAATTTACAGTAAAAAAGATGATTCCCATTTTAAGAAGCTATTGAACGATTGTAATGCAGTATAATATATTGTTTAAAATTTATAATTGATAATGATTTAATTCAAACAATAATAGTATGAATTCTAGAATAAACATTTAAAAAGCACGTTAATTTTCACGGTCCTTAATTTAAGATTTATTGTAAGTACACTTATACAACTAAAACCAAAAAATAAGGACATAAATTATGTTAAGTTGGGTCAAACAATTTTGGTCATGCTAACGTTAAACAATGGCTTTGACTTTACAAAGTGCGTGCAAAGTAATTATACACCACTAACCATATGCGGGTGAATGAAGTCCACTGATAAATTCTACTTTAATTTACAACTCATTTAAATTGTTATTTTTTATAGTGAAGCATGATTAGTTGTTTTAATTTAAGTGACATTATTGAATTTAAAGTTGTTACGCTGTATTTTGACTTTAACTAAGAAAAAGTTCTATTTAATATTATTAAAGTTTATATTTTATTGCGTAAAATATTTAAAAATACTTATTCTACTTGCTGCATAGTAATTTTTTTATTGCCGACTTAAACGAATGAAATATTATTTTATTTTGTACGTTGTATGATAATATTAAACGTAACGTACATTTACGATTCACCACATTTTAATTGCTCGTACTACATAAAAATATTATTACACTGAACTCATGCCAACATAACAAAATATTAATTAATAATTTTTGAATTTCATCAATGTCCAATGATTCAACTATAACCGTAAGTTGGAAAAAAATTAAATACTCATCATACTATACCATTTTAAATATATTTTTATTTTACGTATGTTTTTATTTATTACTTGACAGTGGAAAAATTATAATTATCATTTCAAATAAACATAATATCTTTGTATAATTATTATAAAAATAAATATTGTACGTATGGCATTTTTCTCAAGATTAATTCGAATTTGATAGGAATTGTAATGTTATTTAAATATTATAAAATTTAAATATTGCATAAGTTATAAGATGTATCGAAATGAAAATAAAATAAACAAAATATGATTACAAGATAAATTATATTTATCAGTGATTATACAATAATAATAAAAAGGCATGTGCGTGTAAAAACATTAATCACAATATTATGTAATGCTTTACACATTTTGTTTTACATCACGGGAAATGCCATATCCGTGTTCATATGCAAACTCATCTGTGTAATAACAACTGCTTCGATACAAAGTTATAGAAGGTACTACTATATGCCATATAAATTCGAATATTAAGAAAGATTTCTGACGTGAAATGTTGTTAGTTTGTAATGAAAGGTGTGAAACTACCTAAATCAAAATAGATCGTAAATGAAATAATAGGTACCTACATAAAATTAAAACATTAGTCTGCCATTTTGTTTAAATGGGGTTCATAAACCGTAGTCAAGAATAATGTAATTATTGTAATTGTTGGTTTTTAATAGACGTGAAAATATTATATAAGTAAACATTGCTTTATTGCTAATTGGACTCGTCAGTTGGCTAAAAATATTTAAACACTCAATCTGGTCTTCGATACACGAAGTCTACGATACACTAAGTCTACGATACATTCATATATTATACTAAATAATTTCAAAATAAATTCAGTGCAGAACTCGGTTTGTTCTAAACAAAATAATAATTGTCGATAATAATATTACTATAATATAAAATAGTCGTTGTCAAGGTTATACTATACCGCCGCCTTCGTTAACAAAACCGTGAATCACATCGTACGTACCCGCACCTGCAACGTTAATGATTGACACATAGAATTATACATAATAATATAATAAAGTCGAATAACGAAGGCGAATAAAGGAAGGCGATGACGTATAAAACGATAAAGTGTGGTGTACGCTTAGCCGCCGGGGGAAGAATTGAAAAAAAAAATACGATTTACTTTCGGCCGCGTAGTTATTACTTAGTTATTTACTCAGTCGGTCTAGTTTACACAACGCGCGATAACTATATTGGGTAACCGCCCTTATTAATGTGGTGTTTGCATTTACCTACCTATTCTAGTTTAAATGTTTACACCACGGTATAACATCATGTGCTTAAATTTATCTAATTATAATAATAATTGTAATATTATCAGTATGATCATTTATAGATTGATTAACGAAAGTTATGACCTACACACCTGACCTGGCCCGTTAACGCATGTGGCCTTATATTTTGTTTACATCGCATACCACCTCTCCTGTTAAGGGTCGGGTTACGTGTCCTAAAAGCGGTGGTAGAAATTAGACCATAAGTGCATGCCCCCGAGTGTTATCATATAATATATGTATTGTCAAACCGAACGAAATCTCCGAACAGCGGACAAAATTTCAATGATCGGTAATGCCACCGATATTCGGAGGTTTCGCCGTAATATTATATTATAATGCTTTGGCCGATCGCAAACCTACTTGACTGAGACACGATTCCTGTTGGCGTGCCCTGCTGTGACGATCGTAATCGTAATAATTCCCCTCAATACTACTGCTGCTGCTGCTAATAATAATAATAATAATATGTGTCGCACGAAAGTCGGCCGACATATTATTATATTATTATTATTATGGTAAATGGGCGTATGACGTGTACGCGTAGGTATAGGCACTATTATAATACTCGAACAGTTGTCCGACAGTTGACGACGAGACGTATAAAATAATAAAAAAAAAACACCTAACACGTCGCATTACTATTATTACGGTCATCATCATCGCGACGATTGTCGGCGAAATAATAGCGTTGATTTATCTACCCCGACGACGTCGACGTGCCGGAGGAGTAATCCCGTTCATTAGCGGACCGATTGGATGGAATCCCGAGCCGCGCTCAACATTTTCTAATTGACGCATCAACCCGTCAACGCCCCTCGGCGGTTGCCAAAACAATAACTATAATACTGTCCAATAAACAATATTTTCTTATTTTTTTTAAAAAAACCAACAAAATCGTCGTAATAATATTATGCGTGTAACACACGCTCGCGCGCGTTATATATTACGTCTTACGTCTATGTGAGATGGTGGCGAATATATACGACCGGCGGACCGTCGCGATTAATCGTTTTCGGAACACGAATGCCATACTTAATAATAATATTATAACCGTGGCGTGAAAGACTCCTATAGTCGGCGCGGCCCGACCGACGCGATATCGTAACTCTGTCAGTGCGACACGCGCACGCAATAATATAGGTACAACGCGAAAAAACAACACACGACGAACGATTGAGCTATACAATTATAAGCGAACATTTTTTTTTTTGGTTCTTAAACATTTTATTACGAATAAAAAAAAAACACTGCGACTGTCTCGCCGGAAAAAATAAAACGAGAACGACATGGTACATTTTAAAGTGTAGTAGTGTACGGTGTTCTGTACAAACAACACAATATTATTATAAATATCATTACGTATTATTGCTCTAAAAACATACTAATATATCCACCAAAAAATGAGTTATTATATTTAAAAAAAAAAATAATAATAATAATAATAATGGCCATAGTCTACAGCGATAGATCATATTTATTGTGTAATTATATACTAATACAGAAATTGAGAATATAATAATGTTTAAAAAGAAATAGCAGTAATTAATAAATGTTATACTATAATAACTGATCAGCCTCTAATTCCACCGATCACTAACAAATCTTCGTTTTCATTCCAACTATTAGAAAACCCAAATTCAAAACTTTTGACGTGCGCGGATAATTTATTTAAAACGTATATATTATATTTGCCCACGCATTATAATGTGTCACTAATCAGAAGCACATTGTTATCGTCGCACAATATGTACCTATATTATATGTTATGTGTACAGTCATAACGTGCGGTCGTTTCTTGATTGAAGGGTTATAATAAAGAGAAGACCGCACTGCAGCACAAAACGAAACATTACATGAGTAATCAGTCATTATAATAATTTGAATACTATATTAATCTTATTAGCATTTTTTTTTTTTTATATTAATGCATCATCAAAATCGAATTTTCAACGAGTTTTTAATTAGTTATAATATAGCATTAAAGTTTAAATGAGCGGAGCACGGGGACTCCGAAAAATGTTGGTTCACTATTCTGTTCGCGTCTGAACTTGAAATATTTATAACGAATTAACTGTCGATCAGAGATTTAATTATTATTAATCGAGATCATCGGATAAAATAAATTCTGCTTAATACATTAAAAATGTATAATATTATTATGATGCCGTCGTTCGAAAATAGTGAAAAATGTTTTCTTGCATATTGAATGTTAAATGTCAAAATAATCACACTGCACATAGTAAGGCATGTTATCGTTGAAATTGAAAAGGCGATTTTTTTTTTTTTAAAGTTATTATAATAATGTAATATATCGAGCACGCGTCAAGAAGAGAATCATAAAATATGTATATATAGGTACACGAACGACTGAATTAATCGCTCGCTCGCCGGATTGGCCGCGCAATTTTTCGCTCCGCACCCGACCGACAACACCTGTATACACAATATTATATACAACGCAGGAATAAGATTTAGTTGTGAAAAGAAAAATTCACGAGTAAAAAAATAAAAAAAAAAAACAAATGTCGGCGCCGGTTGCTGTGCAGCAATATCGCCGTCCCTTGGGTCTAATAACAAAGCTTATATAGGTAAGGTAGGTAATACGTATATATACAGGCGAGGCGTGAACGATAAAAACGAAACGGAGGGAGAAAAAAAAACAATAATAATAATAACAACAACAACAACAACAACGAGAGAAAGAGGAAGACGAAACTTTGCCGCCGCCCCGCTGTGTCCACGCCGCGGGTGGGATATCGGACTCCGAGCGAAGGACGATTCGCAGTTCATTCCCGATAAAGGAGAGGACGCGTTGCGTATTAATGTTCGCCATTGTACGCGGACGGAGTGATGGCAGGTATATCTTATATTATTATATTATTTCGGAAGAAACGATTTTTTCGCTGACCGGGAAAACTATACGACGCGAAATAAAAAGAAACAAAAATACCATTTCGGACGGAAAATGCGTGTGCAGCGACGACGTTATCGCGCGGCGTGGTGGCGCTTATTATTGCCATTTCATAGATTGTGCGTGTACGGAAACGGAAGTGACACGGTACACTTGTGCGTGTTTTATGTTAACGGACACGTCGTCGGCTGCAGTGACCACCATCTCTTCGACCGATATAACAGTAAATTATATGAAGCGGATAGTTTTTAATTTCATTAAAATATAATACTTAAAAATATTAAAAAATTTGAACATATTCGTTATTCAATGAAAAAATAGAGATGAGCATCATTGGTGAATCACCCTATATACACAGTTATATCTATCCTATATACGGACCCTTTTGGTATAGGCCTTTCATGTAATAGCCCGTATAAATGGCTGTGTAAATATAAGACACGACCCAACGCCCACTTTATGGGGTGAATTTAAGAAGACATTGTCGTGCTTCCGAATTTTAGTGTGAAATCACATCTACACAAGGATAACAGAGATTAAATTCGTTTTATTAGTATATAGTATATACTATATATAGGTAGTCTTAGGGGAAAACGCAATAAGTTACACGGCCGTATTAAAAGCAAATTCGCTGACATCGTGACAACAAATCAGTTTTTCAGTGTAGTGTGTATAATATATGTACCTATATCTGTATATTTAGAAAATTCAATTATTATGAAAAACAAATTTTATTTTACTATTTTTTTGTATTGCATACAAAATGTTATTCTCTATGGTTTTATAATAAATATTATAGCTTTAAAATCGCAATAGATGCAGTAAACGCAACTAGAGTCGACGGGAATTTCATGAATTTGTCTAAAAAAAAATTTGTATTGATATTTAAATTTTCCCAAATTTCTTTAAAATCGCTTATATTGTAAAACATAGAATACCGACTGTAAAACGTTACTGTTTCTACACGAAAAAATATAATTAGGTAAGCAGTTGGGTATGTAAGTTCCTACATAAAAGAGACAAAAATTAGATAGGTATCATACCTATATTAAGTAGATAATGCACATGATTATATAAATTAATATTCTTTTTAACTTCACGATAATCAATTTAAATGAGACAAATATTCGACTTGTTTTGTCAGTAGATGGAAGAGCTCTATATTAAGAATGAAAATTATTAGCTAAGGCCTTTGTATTTCAGCCATTTTAAATTTTAGAATCAACCACAACATAAATGTAATCAGTTGTATCTTTTTCCTACACTTAATATGATACAAATAATATAAATCTCCTTTTCAAACAAGTTCCAATCGGTTTTAAACAAAAAAATTTATCATAATGATATCACTTATTTTGGACGAACTATTTTTCGTTAAATAATTTCAATAATAAATAACACGTCCTTGAGGCGTAATTGTAAACTTAACGATTGTAAAATATTTCGTTTATAAGTACCATTACAAGATATAATAAATCGAGGATTGAAATTTACAATAATTGGTACCTACTAGTTGCATTACCAACTCGGGTTAGTCCAATAAAAACTAATATACATTTGGAATAGATGTTTTGTTTACTGAAGGTATTATACGAAGAATTGTATTCGATATACAAACTATATTTTATATATTTTTTTTTTGGTTTCATTTAAATTTTAATTATATTTAGTACAAATATTAATTTTAAAAAAATACCCTGATGAATACTAATCAATTTATTAAGTTTTTATTTATATAAAATGTACATATATGTAGCTTCAATTTCGTATAAAAATATAAAACATTGTATTGTACTAACCACTAAGTATATTAAAATTTGTATTGTCCCTTTACTAATGAAAAATATAAAAAGTTTTTGACACCACAAATCTTGAAAATACTTATTGTAATTTATGAGAGTTAAAGTTATAAATACTTTTGAACTCACTGCAGCTATACACTATAATTTATTTTAAAAATGCATTTTTGAAATAGATCGTTGATATTTCGACTTTAGAGTGATTAATGTTCATAGACGATAACCACATATATTATGTGCTACAATTGTCATCACATCTAAGCAAACATGTACAAAAAAAAAAATAAACATTGGAATAGATTAGACGATAAAAATTACAATATTATATTCTTTTATATACAGATACATGTTATTATGATAACCAATAATAACACCATAACCGTTTTAAAATCAAATATATATTATTAAATTTAAATAAACTAAGTTTTTCGAAAAATGGTATACACGTCATAATATGATATTATGGCTCTGGAGCTGTTGGTGCGATGCGTATAGTATTCTGTAGGTAACCTATATATAATATACTACACGATGACCAGATTTTTCCACACGAACACAGCCAACAATAATTAATAACAATTAGGGAGTGGATACTATAGAGTCGAAAAAGAGAACGGTTTTATATAATGCTTGATAAAAACGAATAATATAACATTATTATATCATATGCGAGAGATAATTATTTGTTTGCAATTAATTATTTCCACCACGTATTAGTGTGCCGAGAGTATTTTTTTTTTTACCCACTCAACAAACAATCGGCCGAAATGTATTCTAATAATAGCTTTATGCGAATAATTTCGTTGTTTATTGTCGATTCAAAATAGGTACCTATATATACTGGAATGCAGGCGAAATTCGTTGATATAATGCACAACCATATCGTCGCAGGTGCCTATATAATCCACAATAATAATCCGTGACGATATTTTAGTTTAGTTATTATCGCCAGACACCAATAAATATGTACGCACACGATCTTGTCAAAATATTATGTATGAACAGTAAAAAATGCAGTTGCTGCAATTTATGAGCTCCGTCGCGCATTATACTTACGAGTAATAAGAAAAATTGTATTGATTATTAATTTAATTATTTTTATAAAAATGTAAGGTTATACGAGTATATGCGAGTGGTGTGCACTTGTTTGGGCCCTATAAGGTTTCACGACTCGTTGGATTCAACCTTTTTCCCAATATATATATATTAATCTACGAAAACTCAGAAATTTGAATGTGCATTTTAAACTAAATATACCAAATTAAATAATACTATGATAGGTAAATCATTTGTATAATAGTTACCAACTATGAATGGTTTAATAACGTAAAAACAAGCGAATAAAAATATTATGTAAATTATCTAAGAGTTATAATAAGTTAAAACTAGAATGATCCCTACAATTACAATAAGTGCTAGAAAATATTAGATATCCATATTGAAATTCTGTTATTACTTTCCTCCAAACATTTGGAGGGGCTTTTGAAGTCACGTATTCGAGATTTTGATCAAATACTCGCCCTATAATATGATTATATATAATATAGGTATATCATTTATTATAATATAATACGCCATGTGATATATTATAACCTATTTGTCTTACATGGTTCGCTGCTGCATAATGATTATGCGCTATAGTATAGGATTAGGTGACACGAAATAAGTACTCGAAATACGTGAATAAAAAATCACACTGATTTATCTAAGTTTAATTATTATTCGTAAAAATAGGTCCAGTTAATATGATTACGCTGGCTAGATAGTGGTAGGTAGCTTGAATAAAAGGATCTATGCTTTCGAGGACTATCTTTGTTCCGGACTCCACCAGATCCCTTTTTGCCGGCCCTTTCTCTCTAGTGGCATAGACGTATATAAAGGTGTATGCGCTATTATGAATACGATTTGGCCTCCAGATGCATGGCCGAAGGCCACATGACGTCAGTGTTATATATGAGATGACTGTGCTCCTACATCCCAGCGTACGACAAATGGTTTGTTATTTATCATATTTAAGTTTACTTAGTACAATATTACGCGTAATCATATATTATCACTACAATGGTATACTGAAAATATAAACACTTTTTTCGTCTTCGTTATAATCAACTTTTTTGTAACATTACTCCCACCGCTTTGCAATTAGTATATACAAAATATTATTTAATATTTTTTACTATGATAAATATAATAATATTATATTAGTTTAGATAATTTTCAGTTGCATTGGGTTCAATAGTAAACAAATTATTATGTATTTAATATTATGTTGATACACCGGAAATTAAATTCTTTGTAATATCAATTTATGTCATTTGCGCATAACACATGAAAGCTGTATGGATGCATATCAACGCGTATTATTTTAATCGACTTGCATAACGATGAATGTTAAAGACAAGATTTCGTAAATTATTTTTTTTAAATATTTTGTTGTTGTATCCATACTTTGTTTATTGATAAAAGAGTACTTAACTTAGGTGCTTACTCAAAAATACAGGTTTTTTTCTTGCTTTGCAATAGCTGAATTTTAATTTTTTTTAATAGTAAAATAATAAAACAAATTTAAGAATAGGAATATAAAAAAAAATGTATCGAAATCAGATTCCTCACAGTTCTAATATAATATTATCATACAGACATTCGATATAATTTGAACAGATTTAATACGGTTATATTATAATTTAAGCTTAAATAATAATTAAATTAATGATTTATACATGAAATAAAAAGTAAGTATAATTTACACTGAGATAACTTATTATCACATGTGGATAACATACTCTAATCGATAGTGAAAATGTATTCCATACTTGCTCAAAATTCCGTTGTAAGTTGTAATTGACTACACCGATTTTACGGCTGATGTTTAATGATGGTATCAGTATCATCAAATACATATCCCAAAAAAAAAGTAATATAATTAGTCAAAATACGCTTAAGAATAAAGGAATGTTTGACTGTTCCTAATACACGGAAAGTCGTGTGCCCGAAGATAACACTTCTGTATTCAAACCACAACCATTGTTCCATTTTCTGGCAAAGTGACCCTCACCCGTTGAAAATATTTGTTGCCAGAGTTTTTAAATTTTGGTTAATTAAGTACATGTTAACGTATATTGTAAAACGTATGAATTAATAAAAACTCCATGAAATACTATTAAATTAAAAAATAATGATGGGAAATACAATGGTAAAATATTATATTACAAGACTATACGAGGTGAGGTGATGTGCATATATCGTAATAATAATGGGATTACGCTCGGTTCTTGAAAAAAGAAAAATATATAATTTAATAACAGTATATTATTAATTTATTTTGTCAGAAATTAGAAAAAACAGATATGGTGGCAAACCGATAATGGTTGAGGGTCACTTGAAAAACCGTGTTACCCACGGTTGGCTATAGCTAGTACTTTTACGAATTTAGTAAAATATATTTGTTGTTTATTTTAATTATTGATGACCATATTTTAATAACCACAGTTACCTATTATTGTTACTATATCTCTCTTCTTCACGCATACATTATCTATGCGGGAAAATGTGTTTCTTCGTCCATTTATTTATTGTGTATGCCTCATATCATGTGTCCAGGCGCAAAACAACATCGGCTGAATAATTTTGAACAAACCAACAATGTTATTACCGATATTCATATGCATAATATTATATAGTTGCGTTGTTATAAATGTATAATGTTATGTATAGGTGCATTGGTAGTTAGTTATATCGGATGTGACGGTCACTCGAGAGTTGATTTATCTCATTGACAAAACCAAACGAAAATATATTGAAATGATAAATAAATCCGAATGACCGAGTACCCGAGTTATTATAAATTATTCCAAAGTTATCTTTTTGTTTTGATTGGAGAGCGTAAGCGTTATATACACGGTAAACAAATATTTACTCTCGCGAAACCCTTATATAAATTAACAGGAAATAAAATAATATATTGAAAGTGACCTCGGCGAATTCGGGAGTTCAGTGACAGTCAATAATTATAAATTAATAATAACAATTGTATCGAGGAAAACTTTGTGATCAAATTTATAAAGACTTACTTTATTAAAACTTTATAAATTCAATTATTATTGGCGTTATTACATCACGTCGGACAGTTAGAAAAATTTCGATAATAACAAAATATTATATTAGACATATTAGTATCGTTATATTTTATTATATAAAATTTTTTTCGAATTTTTGACTATTAATCAACTGTCACAACTTTTTGATAAATATTTTAACGATAATGTCTTATGTCCGTAGTCGGGAAAAATAATCCATAATAATATTATATGGGGCGAGTAGTAATGGCACAGTGACGAATTTATAGTGTTTTAAAGCCCGTGGGCTAATTTAATTTTCGTTTCCCTCGACAGAGTAAATTACCGTATTTTTTGTTTTTACAGGTTTGTCTAAAATACACTAGCTTGCACACAATACAACATATTTTAATCATCCATAACAATATAGTGTATATAAATGTGTGACACACTTAAATAATATAAAGAACAAAAAACTTTTATGATTTCGGATTGGTCTTGTTAAGAGACTGATTTGGTATCTTAATTAACTATATAATAGAATTATAAAGCTCGAACACTTTGCCGAATTTTCACTGATTTTGAAATGTACTATTCGTAGAGCAGATAATGCATAGCGTAAATTGTGTGGTCCATTATTTTATCATATGGATTTCATAATTATATTAGGTTCTCAATAAAAAGAGTTGAGTGCCGAAGACAGGTATTATGTTATAGATTTTATAAATAGTCCGTCAGTAACCACGGGGTTTTTTTTTTAAATTAAATTTAATCCGCTCTGGGATAGGACTGACAGCTTGCCAAGACTAATGAAAAATACAAACTAATCTGTTTATAAAACTTTGGTATAATATTAACTGTTCATACGGATAATTGATTTTTTTGTTTTGTTTTTCATGAAATACGATTTTGTTGTTATTTACTCATCATTTATAGAATTTATGCTCGTTTACAATAATGCGTGTAAAGATTATTTTTATACTTAATCGTGAAAAAAATGTTTTATCACATACTTTTCACGCGATATTCAGGCTTATTAGCCTAGGTCTACTACTCTTACTATATGTTATTAACCAGCCTATAATTTAGCTTATGATAAAATAATAATATGATTGGGTCTTTAGTATGCGCTAGCCCTAATACTACGAAAACAATATTTTATCTTTTATGCAAATTATAGGAGTTCATCTCTTTGATAATAGCTGGTAGGTACTTTATGAAAGGCGTTCTTCGAAAAAAAAATAGTTATGGTAGGATTCACTGATGAAGTGATAACTTAAAAGGGGCCTTTGGAAAGCCATCGCGGACAAAGTAAGAGATCTAATTAAAATAAACACTCGGAGTATGAAAAAAAAAAAACGATTTTTTTATGTTTGAACTCTGCCGGTTTAGCTTAACTAGATCAGACGGTAGGAGTTAAAAATACAATTTTAATTAACAATAATAGTATTTGTAGATAGTAAAAAATATCTATAGATCATTACACATTATTTCACACTAGTTTGTTACGTTATGGCTTTATTATTATAAATCGTAATAATTATCATTATAATTTATTGTAATACTGTTTACCTTAACTGGAGGCTTATTAAAACGTGTAGCAAAGTTTTCTTGACCATTCTAAATAGTTCAACGAAAATTCTTAAAGTTTATTAGTTGATTTTTTAAAACTGATTAACCTCTTTACGACTACAACAACCTTATTTTAGTAGGTACTATTACGTTTGGATTCTTTAGCTGACTGTAGTAATTACTAATTTTGCTAACTGAAAAGCTTAACGTTTATCAACCATACAATAAATGGTAAAATTGACACTTACATAACTATACAAATTTTCTTTAAAAACGTTTTCACATTTCATGAGTCTTTCTGTTCAATTTTACAACTATAAGTCTTTCAGTAATTATTATAAAAACAATTTTATTGGAGTGTAGTGTCTTTACTTATTAGAAATATTTTAATTTAAAACTCTTTTATTTTATTAAAAAAAAAAAAAAAAAAAAAAACATAAATTAATAATAATACTTCGTATTTTAACTTTTTTCTTACGTTTGTTAAACTATTAAAAGTTCGTACGGCCTTTATTGTTATTAAAATAAAAATGTTTAAATTTAATTTCTGCTCAAAAAGATTAGATATATTAAACTATCCAATAATACATTATTATTTATCAGCCATCGAAGTTATTTTTATTATTATTATTTTTTTAATATTACTTATTGAGGTATTTACGTACAAATTGTACAATAAGTAAATTAAAACATTTTTTATAAAAATACAACGAAATGGTCTACGAGAAAATCCTCTGCAGAGTCACCATTACAAGTCACATAGTTATATTATTATATTATAATATACAAAATCAATACCGACAAATCTGCCGTGTAATGTTTTCCATATACCTATACATAAATTGATACTTGTTCCGAAATATATCTATATTTACATAATGCTCGAACCTTTGCAGAACAAACGGTGTTCCGTTTTATGTTATTACGCAAACACCAAAAGCAATACTTCCCTTAAAGCCTTGCCCACACCCCCACCCATCCAGTACCTACAAACTCGGTCATACGTAACTCGTATCGGATATTCGGATCAAGCGTATGTACACACAGAACAATGTATAATATGTAAATCCCTGTGGTCGTGCCGTAATCGGTATAAAAACGAAACTTACGCGTCTGTGCTGTGTACCTATACTGATACTTATATAAATATTAAATATTAAATAGTAAGTCAGTTTCCTCAAATACCTCTTTGTTTTTTAAATAAAAATAATTACAGTATACGAAATCTATGTAAAATGATTTTTTCACAGATTTGACTTGATCTTTCGATTTCGATGGATGCACTCAAATATAACATTATTACTGTGTCATGGCGAATATACATGGCGTGACTTGTGAGTTGTGGATTTACGATGACCGTGGAAAAATCAAACGATTAGCTCTAAGCTACTAACAACATTGCGCAATCACACTCTTAATTAGTGTAACCTCAGCTCAAGAAATAAAAAAACAAAATAAAAAAATAAAAAGTGTTTCAACCAAAGCGTAGTATTATATTATGAATACGTTTTAAACAGAGGTCTCTATTTTGCATGTAGATAAATTCAAGTTAAATTAATTTTAAATCCACACCAGCTTCTGAATTTATTTAACGTGCAATTTATTATTTATACACGTGTTTATTATTAAACTTGGATTTTAATTTTCAATGTATTTAATGTATTCTAATGATTTCTAATTTTTATATAGCATTGCAGTGATCGGAAATCAGTTATTTATTTTTAACCCAAACACATTTGTTTCATCCATCTTTTCTTTTTATGATAGTACGTACTTGCTTTTGAAATATTTATTTTCAGAATAGTAGGCACAAATATTTTACATTTTTAGTTTTTTAAGGAAATTAGGTATAAAAATATAATTTCAATACCTATATATATATATATGTATATACATATTTTTTTAAAACTTAATGCGTTCATTCAATAAATATAATTTTTTTTAATATATACGTTAAATATACATACATGGTTTACTAATTAATTATATGTGAATCAATTTCATGGATTTTTAAATTTAAATACACCCGAACCTTAATTTACGTTCAAATCAGAGTATTAAATAAAAACATTTCATAATATTTCAAAATTTTAATGTTCAACTATGATTTGTCCTATGTACTCCTACCATTCACGGCCAATATGGCATGTTTTATTTATTATCGTATACATAGTATGTTAAATCGTAAATGAACAACTAAAGAAATGTGTAAGCATTCACAATTTCAATTATTTAATTTATAATTAAACCATGGTATAGAAGCCACTAGAAAAGGAAAGCAATAGCATTATCACTGTATACAATTATTTTATCAGCAATAATGTGAGAGTAGTCCACCGTTTTGATAATATTAAAATAAATAATTCGTGGGAAAGTAATAACAATTTTGACACTGAGTATTTATTATTATAATTTATAATACGCTCGTCTGTAAAAAATATTATTATTCTAATTATATATACCTATATAAAGCCAGATTTTGTTACAGTTAAATTTAAATTACATAATTTATTTATAAATAAAGTAATGTAGTAAGAAAATGAAGATAATATATACAAAATAAAAATAGAAAATGCTATATAACAGTATGGATATTTTATTGATTAAAAACTCCTAAACTAATTTGATTTACTAAAGTCTTTAAACAAATATTTGTCAATTGTTTTATAATCCATAGTGGTGCAGACAATTGATTGTGCAAAAGATTTTTCCATAATTTTAACTTAGTTAAAAGATGTAAACAATGTTACTATGTTAGTATTAATAATATTTTTAATAGAATATCAGACCCTCTAACAATGATATTTTTCTTACACAGTGCGCTTTAGATTTTAGAAGAAATTCATTGTCTTAAATTTATAGAGATATAATAAAATATAAATGTGATTGTGATTGTTTAATAAATAAGTGATTGACTAAACATACATGAGAAGTGTGTGAAATATATAGTATGGCCCATCAAGCGTTGGATGATAATAATTATTATTTTATTATAGTACCACTTTAAGGCA
This sequence comes from Rhopalosiphum padi, assembly GCF_020882245.1. NCBI lineage: Eukaryota > Metazoa > Arthropoda > Insecta > Hemiptera > Aphididae > Rhopalosiphum > Rhopalosiphum padi. The sequence continues at coordinate 46,698,007 of NC_083599.1, forward strand.
CATCAAACTGACAAATGTTTATTTTGTAGTTTAAGAATGCCAAATTATGATGTTTTTATACTTATTTGTAAACTTAATTTTTTATTTTAACAACATTTTCCAATTTGTCCTTAAAAGATAAAATGAAATACCTATTCAACTTTTACAGGACTTTTTAAAACTGAAAATTTAAATCATCCATTCTTTATCATTTATTTATTAAAACTATAAGAATGTCAATATATTACTCAATCAAAAATTTAATGAATCCAAAAAAAAAAAAAAATTATTTTTAATTATATTATTTTTCATCAAAATGTTTAACCTGAAGGTGTTTTTACGTCTAAGAATATTTATTAAAAATATTGTGCACCTAATGTAAAATATTATGTTATTAAATATGATAATTTGTAATAAATATATAAATTGTTTGAAAATTAAATTATTGAGTACATCATTGTTGACATATCACTAATTAAATTAATTTTCAAATATTTAAAGGAAGTTTGTTTCCTAGTTCCAGTACTTGGAGTTTTTATTTATGAAAAAAATAAGTCAAGGCTCAAGTTATATAAGCTTAATTAACTTGCAAATTAATTTGAATTAGTCTTATATTGATTGTATATATTATGTTAAGTTATAGTAACTTTACTATTAACCGCCAAGACGATATTATATAAATGATAACAACAGTGACAACTGATATGGTTTGCCAGCAAGAGTAATAAGATAAAACTATGGTTCCAATGAACAAAGGAATTTGTATAAGCTTCCCTTTCCTTACTTGTTATCTTCTAACCGTGATAAAATATCAATAGATACCATTACCTCTTGATCACTGAAATCGTATAATTTTGTAGTTGTCCGCTATATAAAGGGTTCAGTTTGTAGTTTGTATTAAAAAAAAAAACTACCACTTTTAGAAGTGCCCGCGTTAGGGAAGGTTAAACTGTGTATAATATACTTATCCATACGAATCGCATTAGGACTTGTCACAGGTACATCATAGTCCCTCTAATTTTGCCAACTTATACTAATTATTTTTATCTGAAGCCATTATAGCACTTCTGGTTCCGTAACTAAGCCTTATCCCTCCGCCCTATTTAACGTTTCAGAGTGGTGTATTCCAACTCGTACTCATTGAAAATGAGGCGGAACCGGATCTCCTCTTCCATCGCGTATGACAGTAACAATGTCGTTTTAACAACTTCCGGTATTTTCGATGACGCCGTTGGTAGGTACACCAACATCCAACAATAAACGATGACGACAACGGTACTATATATTATTATGTATATCGTATGGTTTTCGATTCATTGCAGTTTATGGTCACCACCCGCCCGATGACACACATACAATGCGTTCGCGTCAACACTTTCAAAATTATTCATACCATACATGATATAATAAGACCTTATTCATTAATAATAATATTGATAAGTGTCACTGTCGACGTCTTGAAACAAAATTTTGAATTCCATCTGTTATTATTAGTGCACTTTTTGAGTGGAGTATTTTTTCAATGAACAAAATAATAGAAATTGCGTTCACTTCACATTCCATATCATGAAAATATATCATTTAGAGTATTCTATTAAATATATAATATAAGTACGACGCTTAGTCCAAATGTTTTCTAAGGTTCCATTAATTGTATTTAAGAATTTTTCAATGGCACATTTATAGGTAGTTAATCTATATTTTTTTTCACAATATTAAATTGTCTTTCAATCGCAGACTGCAGTCGATGCATTAATATTATCTCATGTTGACGGGTCTCCATTATATTTATTATACAAAAATAAATACAAATATCATTGTGTAGTTATTAAAACTATACACTATGTGTGAAATTTATGCCACCGTGATAGAATGAAAGTTATAAAAGTCTAAAACTAAGTAACAAAACAATAATGCACTTATGTAGAATATATAAAAAGTTGAAACCTAAAAGCTTACAAGAATAATTTCTTCTTATTAGCATATTACTTTTTTGTTTAATCTTATTTTGTTAAATTACTTGTCAAGTAAAATTTATTTACGTTCATAGTATAAATACATTATTTATTTATTGTTTATTAAAACGATTTATAGTTTATACAGATAAGAGTATAATAATCAAATTTGATCATTAATATTGGTTTGTAAATTACAGGATGTAAGACAACGGGTAGACAATCTACAGTGGCACACGATCTGGTACTTTTTATAAGTATAATGTTTTTTTTTTTTTAGTAGGTCTGCAAGCCACTTTTGAATTTTTGATAAACATTTGAAATAAGATGGAGGATATTTGTTTGATTAATGGGTTACTGCGAGAGTTTGTGAAATAGTATAAATATGGAACTTAATATTTCTTTTTTAAACCATTTAACGTTAAAATAAACATCTCACCAAACTATCTGCTGAAAACCACAGTAAATATACATATTATATATAAATAATATAATAATATATTGATTAAAAAAACTATTTATCTATTCAATAAGTATTTATCTAAGATATATTTTTATATTTATTTATTTTATACCACAGAATATTTGTGTTTAATGTTATTAACATTCGTCTCAATAGTAGGTAGCCACATTACGGTACAACATTCAATGTTTGTATAACAATTTTATAAAAATATAGATATGCCGTGTTACTTTCCAATTATTATTGATACTAGTTTTTTTTTGAACTGTAAATATTGTTAAACTAACTTAGCTATACAACTGTTGTTGTTTTTTTTTTTTTTTTTGAAGCCACGCAATAAAGTTTATGATATATACTTTTTTTAAACAAAAATTTACCAACTTTTATGAATTTAATATTAGTTGAATATAGATGCTACGATTGTTATGTTTATTTTTGAAACTAAACAAATAGTTTATATATTATGAAAAATATCTGGGTGTATATTTTCAAACAGCATTTTTAATATTCATTAAACATGATACTGTAGTAACTTTAATAATATAATAGTTTTTACAAAACTGTTTTACTGAAATTAAATTAAAAAAGAAAAAAACTAATAAATTCAATGAAATATTGTTGAAAAGAAATTTAATTATGCATATATAATATAGTATAATATTTTGGGGGCTAGATAAATTGGGTCCGCGATAATTTTTGTTCATTTTCAAAGCGGTAAGTTGAATTCCGGGTATAAAAAGGTAGTAGGTAAGTTGGGTCCCGGCTATACAAAGGCAGTAGGTAAGTTGGATCCTAGCTATAAAAATAATATTCCCGGAACAACTTCATACTGTAAAATACTTTTTCAAAAAATATTATCCCAGTCTACTAAAAAAATGGATCATAATTTTAAAGCCGTTTAAAGTGTATACTATATATACACAATTCCTCTTAGAGGGGTTCAGTACTAACATGTATATGAAATTATATTAAATAAAAAATAAAAAATAAATATATATAATATTACATATATATTTAATATAATGATAAAAAGAACAATGGAAAGTTTCCTTATTATTATATTATTAGTTGTTATTATTACGATAAAATACTTCTAAAATTACATTTTCATTATTACCCGTACATAGTAAGTGGTAGTTAAACTTCACTAAAGTTGCTTTACAATCGTTTATGATGGCTCTCAGATATTATTACTAATAATCTAATAAAGTATTAATTAATAGTGTTCCACGAGTATCAGATAGCAAAGCTTTGGTGTGGCCAGTGGTGACCTAATAAGTAATAGGTAGGTACATCCGATTCAATCTTTACCTATAATTATAGAGGTCAGACTATGCCTCGCTTGCCCTAAACAGCGATATATCACCATTGGTTATCACATAATATAATATGTATAGTATAAATATAGAATATACATGTATAGGTACATTATACATGGACTAATCTGCTGTGATTCAAAAATTATTTTTCTTAGATCTATTCAGACCGTTTAAATGAAAAAAACACCTAAGCTCCAACCATCATTTTGTAATCAACTCATATCACAAAGAATATTGACCACAATACTGCAGATAAACTAAAACAAATTTTGGGAATGTATTGTGATGAGATATAAAGTATTTTTAGATTTTTCTTTGATCTCAGAGATATAATAAGTGCTTTCTTAAAAATATTTAACGAAACACGCGTTTTCTACCTTGATCGATGAGAATTTTTTATTTTCTGCGCAATTACGTGAAATGCGTTTTATTGTTTAATTATCATAATACTTTTGGGTAACTGTTAAATTAATTTTTACACGTGTTCTTGGGAAAATATGTCACTTATTAATGGCTGTTTGGTCCGTGCAACTTTGCCTCAATAGTTTGCGACGCCTTTTTAATTTGAAACAACGGGCAAAGTTCAAGTGAATTTTGGTCATTTAGAAGTGATAAGAGGTGTCGATGATATAAATATGTGGTTACATTTTTACCGTTTCTATTTGATGATCCAAATGTATTTGGAGGAACTACACATTTGGATGGCATAGGTATCGATAATATCCATAAGGGCAAGGAAAATATCTTGTAAATATTGAGTTTTGTTTTTGTGGTGAATTTAGCTGATTTGAGATACTTGTAAGCAGGGAAATGTATTATATTCATAGCAATTATGAATACATGTTTTCGACTCGAATTTCCACCCACGGGTAAAGAATGCAACAACTATATACAAGTTTTGTTTTACTTTTTGGTAAATTACTGAGACGAGTCACGCTGAAACGCCTGAAACAGTTATAACCCTTATTACTCAGTTCATTATACATAATATATATATATATATATATAGTAGCATAATAATAATTTTGAAGAAAAAAAAACGTATTAGTACGGTTACTGGCATTTATTTATTGGTAAACATTCGCTTTTGGTAAAATAAATTATTACTATTTTTTTTTGTTTTTCTCGCGTAATATACATAACAAATAATATAGATTATATTGTATAGTATGAAACCTGTATTAGTCACCACGTAATCAAGTAGGTAACAAACTTTTACGTAATTTAGACTTTAGACAGAGATACATCAAGCGGGTTGTAGTTTCGCTACAGAAAACAATAAAACAAACTAAATACTTACACTACATAATAAACGAAAAAAAAACGGTTTAATAATATATGGGTTTTACGCAGACGATCACGAAAGGCGTGTAATACGCGTAGATGGTACCTATATAATATATAATAGCAGGCGACGAGGTGCATGTTACATTTGTTACAAGTCGTCTTCATTGTCGTCGTGTCTGCAGTTTAAATAAACATGAAAAATAACGAACAAGTTTAAATATATTATAATTTTTATTATCAGTGGTTTAGGTATATAGTACGTTACGATGGGTACATCACTGCTTTTCCCGTCGGGTTTATTCAATTAAAAATTTGGTTATGACCTACTTTGGAAATGTTTCTCGTTCGTGATGTTTGTACACATACGCATATTTTCTGAAACAATACCTATATGTATCTATCTGCATAATCAATTATAGTACAATACAATTAGCATTATAAACAAACGTAATGACAATCGACCTTAAAAATTGAATTTAGTGTAAGTATTATGTATTCGTTTATTTTTGTTAGTCGAGTTAATCTTATTTCACTTAAAACAAAATGACCAAATTGGTTAATTTGTTTCATCCAGACGAGAATTAAATTACGAGACATGGCAGTTATTATTATGATGTATTCATATTATGTTAGATAAGGTTAGGTTCAAACAAATGTTCAGTTTTTCATACCTATCCAAATATATTTAGATGAAAAGCAAATACTCGTATAGTTTATTATTTAATATTTATATACGTTATAGTATTATTATTGTATCGCTTAAATTTTTTTCAATTATGTAACAGGAAAAATCGAATTGAAATGTATTTGGATGTAAGTAGGTAATACGTATTATCTTATAATTAATAATTGTATACGTTAAACGACTATTTTTAAATATGCTCAAACAGTATTTGAAATATTTAACGTAATGCACCGTAAATGTCTAAACATTGAATTATTTATCATAAGTATAAACTGTGTACTATTTTGGTCCACCTTTGTACAGTTAAAAGTATAATACCCTATTTAGTATGTAGAAACATAATATTTTATTATTTTTATTTATTTATCTAACCCTCGGCAACTAAACCATTGAATATATTATTTAAAGTGCACGAAATGAATAAAATACATTACAACAATATAATGCGAAATGTGATTCTCATGAAAAATGTATAGGTAGATATTAAATTTAAACAACGTTTTATAAATTATAATAGCAGTAACCAATTTACTTGAGTTAGGAAAACGGTGTTGTATTATACAGGTATTTATAATTCATTATTTTTTGTTTGAAACATTAAAAGTATTTGTTTAAAAAAAAATATATACAAATGAAAATCAGACACGCAGAGGTACTTCCCTAAAATAAATATAATTACATTTTTAAATTATGACAATTTATTTATTCATGGTTTTACAAGTTATTGGTTACGAAGTACCTACCTAAATAAAATAATAGTTAGCAGTAATAACTGTTCACTTTGAAGTCGTTCATAATTTAACGGTAATGGTAGTTGTGTAACCATATTTAAATAATGCACCATTATTATTTATAAACTGTTGGAAAACTATCAGCCAGTAAATCAATATGTCTGGAAATGTCATTTAAACTAGTGTGAAACAAACGCTGGCTAGGCTGAACAATACGTATAATAGTCTGCTATTGAAACGTAAAATATTTTGTTGAGCATTATTGTGGATACACAATATTATATTATAATATGTGGAATGCTATCGTTGAGTAGGTACCAATGTAACGTATGATATTGCACTGTTTACACTCAATGATATCGCAATAATATTATAATATAATACTATATCAGGCGATATAGCCGCTGCTTTGATACAATATGCTTTAATAATATATCTTCTATATAATATCTATTTAAATATTCCAAATTATTTCGTTATTTAAAGGGCGATCGAATAAACAATGACTATATACTTCATTTGTAAACTCTATATACCTATAGCGTCGTGTTAACCGATAGAAAAAGTTTACCAACCGTGTACGGGGAGATGACGACCGCGCAAATCACTCGACTTCAATTTTTCCGTTGCAAATACAATAACATTAAACAATATCGTATACGTGTCTATTATTATATACATGTCTTTGATCTCGTTTGTTTCCAAAGTGGCGGTGGATGGGGTAGAAAGTATTATTATACTACTATAATATATACAATACGGGCGCGGTCGGCAGTCGAGACACAGAATAAGGTAAAGTAGCTTAGGGGTCGTGCCGCGATTGAGTTCGAATCAGCGACGATCAAAGGAGGCGAACGGGAGACAAAGCTTGACGCCGTAGATTAGACTGCATAAACACAGTATCAATAATCAGCAATCGGCTGGTGCAGCCGTGCAGTTTGCAACGGAAATATGATTTCGTATATACGATATCTCGCTAACTATAATAATAATTCACCGACGAAACATATACAAGGGCAGTGCGGTTGAAACCACATGTGTATGCTTATTGTTTCGTGTTATCTACCTAAACATAATTATATTGTGTAATTCAAAGCAAGGTAAGTTAATGATTTTTCTTTTTAATTCAGTTAAGTCAAGTTATTATCCAAAAAAAAAAAGCTATAAGCCTAAAGATAATTCACAATCTTTTTTTTTAAACTTTTTAGTAAGTAAAAATATCGTTTTTCTTTGTTTATATAACACAAGGCCTACTTTATTTTTTACCAACTCAAAACAGCCAAAACTATATCGTGCTTATACATTATTTCTATAATAACACTTCATTGAAGTTTTGCATCACTAAAAGAAAAAAAACCAATTTACATCAAACATTACTCTTTTTTATTTGTACATGAAAACAAAATTGATTGAAAAAAATTATTCTAATAAAATAAATTAACTTAACATCTTAAAATTCAATTCGTTATTTTCGCACTTGGAATTAAGTAATGAATTGGTAGTTGAATTAACGGAAACTCAATTACTAGTAAAGTTAAAAAGTTAAATTAAAATTAACTGTTTTACTTGTTAATATATTTTATGCAGCCTCGATGTGATATGGATTACTTAGCTATATCCTTTTCATGCTCCTTTCATAGACATCATAAGACTGATACATAAAAATCAACAAGTCTCCAAAAATAAACATAAAGTTATATGATAGGTATTTCTACGCCGTAATATTTGGAGATAGATTATGCTAGTTAAAAAAAAAAAGTCAGACAAATCCCGTGTAGAAATCACATTTACTGACATGGAAAAAAGATTTTGACGTATTTTCATCGTTTGCGATACAAAATTTCGAGAACACCAAAAAATGACCAGATCAAATTCTAAATCCGACACGATTGTCAATCAATAAATTGCTGTAGGGATACGTCATAATATACCTTGACTCCATGAGGCAATGTTTTACCAGTAAAATCGTTCACAGAAATAAACCACTGTTATGATAAAAAATACCATAAAAAAAAAATCATATTCATAAAAAAGTACAGGCATCATGTTACAACATTACAGTACGCAACGTATTTCCTTTTACCTACACACCATTCGATTATTAATGTTGTTATACGGCATTTTATTACGTTCAGATTTCATTGTGCAGGAGTGCAGGACTAAATAGTTGTAACGAGTTAATATATTATTACATTAATTTATGTTATTCGAGCGTATTTTATATACAATTACATCATACCAGACTATAGTTTCGAATGTTTCGATGATAGTGTTTGAATTTGGTCAAAAACAAATATTTATTTTTATCACGTTATATGATTGATGTAGCAATGAGATTTTTGAGGAAAATAGCACCACCCATTAGGTACATTTTAAAATAATAAATTGTTTAAAAAGAAAGAGTGATGATATTTTTCAAATGTTTTCAACAGTCAAGTTATACCAAATAAGCAGGTCTGTAAGTTGCTGCATTCGTATTTTCCCGGAAAACACATAACGACGAACTTGGCTTGTCTTTCATTTTCATACATAATATGCACCATTCTACTATTTTATAATAATAAAACATTAAATACTAAGAATAAAAAGTTACTAATATTATTCTCGTACATAGGATCTTGAGATTTTTTTCTGTTTGTAAGTTATATTATAAGAAGAATTATTAAAGATTTAAGGAAGTAAGTTTCCCCTAATGTAGTATGATATTAGTGCATACAACTTTATAGTTTATACTATATCATATTTTGTGCAACACCCATTTGGTTCTTCGTAGCGTCCTCTGACATAAACACACAGAACGCACTCGTTACAACGAACAATGTTTTATTATTATATTTTATATTGTAATATATTATATTTGCTGATAGATGAAACTTCAATCGAGAACATTACAATGTTATTTTCGTAGTCGAACGATGGCGAGAGTGAAACTATTACGATGACGCGATGTAGCACCACGAATGAACGCCCATATGAGATTAAAATATATTGACAACGACTGCATTTCATGTATATATAATAATATTATCAAATATAATAATCATGATAATGCTTTCGAGTTCAATGCTTTAAAACTTACTGTGAAATTTAAAAGTGAAATTAATAAAATGCGTTTTTAATTAAATATGTTTACCTATTACATATATTTTTTTCTTAATTCACGTTTTGTAGCTGTGTATTTGCTTAAATGCTCAAAAGCGGTTTCTAGTATAACATTTGATCTAGAATGTAGTATTGACAGGTCAAAAACCTCAAATTTTTAATGATTGCAAATTTCACTATAGCAATTTTCTACAAAATATTTTACCTGGCTCTTTCACAAATTGTATTTTCTTAGTAATTATTTATCAGATTATTATAAATAATAAATCTACAGTTAATTTACAATAAATATTCAGATAATTATAACCTAACGGGATATGAGGTATGAATATCATTATATTCATGACATCACTGTTTACAATGTTATTAATCTGAATAATATTATATTTTAATATTATGCCATAAAAACTTTTATTACCCATTATTTGTAAAGTCTTGAAATAATTCAATAGCTTATAGTTGTTTAATCAGTTTAATTATATAAAATATACGCAAATCTAAAAAATAATATAGTTCTATAAAAATATAACTAAATGGGTAGTAATAGGTTATGATTATTATTTATCATGAACGTATAGGTACTGTAATTGTTTTTTTCTTTCGTTAACGTGTGCTTATAAGTATGTTCTAGTATATCATATGCAAATAAGTACATTGTTGTTCTCAAAGGACTTCATATAATCTGTGTACCACCGACTGCGCATGCTTTTTTTTAGTCTAACAAGAGTAAATTATAGTTTGTAACACAATGAACAAAAGTATTACAAGACATATAATATGTGTAGGAAACGTAAGTGAGTATATTAAATGCAATTAGTTTGATTGAATTGAGGTCAAAGCCATAAATATATAATATATTACACATATTATGTAGTAAATAAATACATTGTTGTTTATAAAATGGAATTTTTAGTTTTCAGATAAGTGTTACGGTTTTTTATTAAAAATATATAGAATTGTGATATATGCACGTATATATAAAGTAATAATAATTAGTATTAGTAGTTTTACTTGCAGTTATCACCTGATTACCTATCGACCATTGCAGTCTTCAAAATAATAATTGGTGAAAAGTTACTAAAACAGGAAAAATCCCAAATTTATAAATAAATTAGATATAATACAACAATGAATTTTGTTTTAGAGAATTGAGTGGTGTTTATACATACTTTAGTAAATAACTAAAAACTACTCTCAATATCGATAAAAACGTCTAAGCTAAGAGTTGCAAACATCTAAAATTAAAATTGGTTTATCTATTTAAAAAAAAAAAACACCGTTATCTATGACTCTAAGTACTTTTTGTTTTTATGTTTCGTGAAACTGACCATTACACCGTATGAATAATACTATAATATACTCGTAAAGGAAAAACAACTATTCGTATCTCTCAAATTCCAATCTACAGCTAATGTCATCCTCTTATATTATCTTCCGAAATCTTTAAGTACAAAACTTTTTTGTAGTAAAATACAAGTTTTATGGACATGCCATTAAAAATGAAAAATAAAAACCATAAATGACTTTAATTTTGCGTATTGTCTTAAGAGTCACATAATTATATACAAAGTTGTATAAACATAATAAATATGTCTAAATATAATATGATTACACCGTATCCTAAGCCAATGGTCGCTGTGGTTATTATCCAGTCAGTTTATTGTAATATGTATAAATTCTAACATACAGGAATCATATTATGTACTTAAAAATACATTATATGCCCTTGAAATTTATTAAATACGATATGAAGTATGACCAACAACAATAAATGTAATATCGATAATTTATTTACAATTATTTTTAATGAGTTGAAAATTTTATATTTTTTTAATTATTAATTATTCTGAAATCTAAATTTGTATTCAAGGTAAACACGCAATCAATGAACGATGATAATTATTTGTCAATTGTCAAATTCAAGATTCGCGTACCTATTACGTAAAAATTGAAAATATAAAGTTACAGTTACCTTACATGAACATTACTGTTAAAAAAGAACATATTTTTGAAAAATTTTGTCCATCAACGAAGAAAATTAATAAATCTTATCAGAAAATAAACGTATAAACTACTTCCTGAACTCTGAAATACTGAATTATAACTATATACAAAAATCTGAAAATAAATCGCATTATATCAACAGGTTATATTATATACATTAAAATATCATGTACTATAATAATGTAAAATATAAGGATATTGCGTTTTTTACAGAGGTGTAGACAGTTTGTTGTTTGTAAGTATAATGTATGAAAAAGTTTTATAAAAAATAGGTCAGATATATAAAAATATATTTTTTAGTACAAAATTCAAGCGGATGAAACGATATAACGTATTGCTTAAAGTCGATAGGATAGTATATACAGATATATACACTATACAGGTAGCAGAGAGATTATATTTATATAATAAAAAAATATTCGTTTTTCAAAAATTATTAACACATAGTATTAGTTTAGTATTCAGTATATTATATTATTACTACGATTTTATAAAAGTACATTATATCAATATAGTAATAATAATAAGTCGCAAAAATTGGTACAACTCTGCTAAGCAGTTTGTGACGAGTGTCGGAGTGGATGAAGTAATGGATGTGTTAAATTTTAACTCAATGATGTATCATTGTAGAATATAAAAAACAAACCTAAGTGGAGATTGTCTATCAGCTTAAAATTCTTTATATTATATTTATGTTGGTATTAGTATTTTATGTTAATATTAGTATTATTATAGTAGGTTGATAAAATTATTGCCAAAAACATTGGATCAGTTATATAAAAACATATGAGGAACATATTATGAACATTTCTGATCAAGCGAATTTATTTTTATTGATATTAAAAGAAATATTAATAAAAAAATAATATAATATATCAAGTGTCTATAAATTCATCAAAAATAGTAAATATATTTTGAATATTATACCATGTATAGAAATGTGCTAAATTTTGGTGAAAATTTCAAGTATCTACTGTTATTACTTTTTTGAATTATTATAAAATAAGAAAATGGGTCTTGCCTAAAACAGGTTTTGTGTAAAAATTATCGTTTTCCCTAACTACTTATTAAGAATATTTTAGAGAATCAAAAACTTTTGAGCCCCCTCCCTTCCAGTAAGAATCAACTACACGTCTACACACACTTTCCTATCGAAAAATATGATGAAGTTCAAAATCGAAACATTTAATCTACTTTAAAGTGTTTAAAAAAAAAATAAAAACACATCATTCCAACATCGATTTATCAAAAAACAATAATAACGAAACTAAAAGTTATCCATCAAGATCTACGTAATCTACGCATGTTATTATACTAGGGTAGTAGGGTAGTGTGTGGTATTAGTATTAGTATTATTCCCGAGCCAACGAGAATGAGATCGTATTATAAGCGTATAATAGTGACGGGGTGAAGGGTATACTATTACGATGGCGGATAAAGAATAATATTCACAGAGAAAATGATGACGACGGCTGTGATAATAAAAAAATATTAATATTGTATATTTAGGTGTTTTATTATCGTCAGGTATGTGGGTGGGTATAGGAGTGATTCGATCGGGCGCGCGCTCATCACGAACCATTAACTGCAGTTGTTGGACATCTGACGTGACACGGTTTTTTCGTCTCCTGCGAATATCACAACTGTCGCGATGCGCGCAGTGCGCAATCATCAAACGAGATGTCAGGAGTTTTCAAGATATTATAAAAAATGGTAATGTCAAACACGTCTCGCTAATAGTTTTGAAGGGTCACGTAAATTTATAGAAATAACGTAGTCATACTCTTATGGGGGTTGCGCCGCCGCCATTAAGATTAACGAACGCCGCTGCTGTTATAACGTATATAGATGCGCCTGTACAGGTTTGTCGTGTTACGCGCGTTTCATCTCGACGCTTGGCAGTTGACAGGTGTTGTACAACTACAGCAGTCGACGGTGTACGGTGTATATTCCCGGAACCGCGACTCGCCCGTTAGAGGTACGCGTAATGACAAATCGCGTATAATAAACAATAATATTTTACGGTGTTGGGGATCCGCCGGCCGGGCCGTTGAGACTGTTGAGAGCGAATCGCACGGAACGTACACAGAACGTACAACGCGATTTTTTTTCTCGTTTTTTTTTTTTTTATTTTTTTTACCGCACTTATTTTCTCGACCGAAATAACGAGCCATGCGAAACGGGTTACTAAAATCACTATTCGAATTCTGTATTTACGGAAAGGGAAAACGTTCACGGGCGACGTTCACGGTCGTTCGTCGCGGAACTGTGGAAAACAATATTGAAAATTGAATGCGTAAATCTACCGATTGAAATCGAGGGAGAATTGAATGAGTATTATAATAATATTGTTAAATCATTTAATGTCAGTTCATTCCGGTCGTTGTAAAATAATTATAACAGATAGTTTTCCGACCTTATAGATTTCTCTTCGGGTCGCAATCAAACCTACTAATAATTATTTCAAATTATATTGTAAAAACACTCGTACTTTAATATGCGAAATAATTAAATTCATTATAGACAATAATTATAAAAAGATTTAAATTCGAATTTTCATATTGGAATAAGCTAGTGTTGAATCTTATATACGTACATTTTCACTGATAAATAAGACAAGTAATAAGATAAATAATTAAGATGAAAAAAATAGTAGTCGTAGTGTACCTATACTATCTCACCCATCCCATTTACTGAATCAACTATCCTCACATTACGACTACTACATATTATACATATTATTTATGAATAATGTAGTAATGTACCATGAATCATGATATATTGATAATAATATGATATCAATATGCTAGTCGTAAATTCTTTTACTTATGAAACATAAACTATGTTATAATTATCTATATATTATTAAGCACATATTATTATATAAATATTGCATCATGTTACTGTAATATTTTAAAGTAAATATGATCGTACGGCGGCATGGATAGGTGATTTAGGTACACCACTGTCATGAATCTAATATTTCTTATGTGTCAATAATAATAGTAATAGTTATTATTCAATAACAAATAGGTAAGATATTTTTTAAATTTAATTTATTAACGAAATAACTATGATTATAACATTGTGTTGTGGACACATCGTTTTTAATCGAAATTTTCTTTTTAAAAGAAATTCATACTCAATATTATTATGGTATACGTCTAATTATAGTATTATATGTATATATATAAATTCCATCTCGTGATACATGTACCTACTTGTAGTCGGTAAAACGTTGCCATCTGTGTATGTCCTTAATGTTTTTTTAGGTATAAAAAATAGATATAGTTAGTTCCTATACTATGCTAAAATGTAAAATGTTAGTTCTTACATACATAATACTATAATAGATAATTTATTTCCCACTTTATTTGAATTCAAAATGAAAATTTAAGATCATTTTAGTTTTGATAAACTATTACACCACGAGAAGATATAAATATTTTTTTTTAAATAATAATAAAGTGGATATACAATTTCTAGAAAAATATTACTATGAATATCATATTTTTATTAGCTGTATTTATAATTTTAATCAAACCATATTATGCTACTTAATAATTTGTCAGTCCTACATAAAAGTGAGAAATCTAATTTTTATTTGAAGCTATTTAATTTTGAAAACTTAGTTTACGTACATACTATATAATTGTTATTACCTACTCGTATGCAAAGAATACTTACACATTCATGGTTTTATCGTGGTTAAGTGCCGTGTACGAATTTAAATTTCCCATATTATCGCTTTCTATACAATATATGTATACCGTTGACTAAATTCGCTTTGAAGTCTCGCGTCGGACCAAACGCTCGTCAACGGAAAAATAATTGTAACAACATTTTAAACACGCTATGAAACTATTTTTGCCGACCCGAGAAGAAGCTAATTTAGCGTTAAAACGTTCTTACTGCAGCAGTGTATCGTCGATTGAGTTTCGTGTTATTAGTACAATATGATATTATTATAGCAATATAACGTGCACTATAATAAACACGTTGGGCTGGATAAAAGCTGCATCGTGTCGTCGTGCTGCATAACTCGAACATTTTATTATATCATTTACAGTACAACACATCTCGGACGGTATCACCTCGTTAAATATAACACCTATCGAGGTATCTATTTTTGTAGAAGTTTTAATCACAACGTCTATACCAGTGTTGATAGACCGCATGACTTTCGATAACTCAGTGTCATCGTTCAACTCCCACCGGACGACAAGTGGAATATTGGGTTTACACAGAATTCATGAAACGATCTTCTCGAAGCCACCGTTTTAATCTAAGTGCATTTAATGACAACACTTTTTTTAATAACAATAATAATACATAATATTTATGTGTTTTGTCAATTTTAGTCTAAATCCAAATCTTTATGAAATATAATTACGTTACATCATAATGATTTGTATGATGAATTATTATATGAATAACTGATGCCGCCGATTCCTCTATGAGCATTCTTAGTAATAGTAATTAAATACTTAAACAT
Organism: Rhopalosiphum padi; assembly: GCF_020882245.1. NCBI lineage: Eukaryota > Metazoa > Arthropoda > Insecta > Hemiptera > Aphididae > Rhopalosiphum > Rhopalosiphum padi. The sequence continues at coordinate 46,714,027 of NC_083599.1, forward strand.
CTTAAACCTTTCAGAGACATAACTATCATTTTAATGGCATACACTTTTCGTTATATTTGTGTAATATCGACGATAATTAACTAAGACTAATATATTATGGATCTCCATGTTTCTTAAGATATGATAATAAAATATTGTTTATATTTAGTCGTGTTGGTTAATTAATTTTGTATCGCTTCGATAGGCTGCAGTTACACAGGCAGAAGTATTAATCTGTCGATGTCGCAGAAATACTCGTATGTCATAAGTCACAATGATAGATAAACGCTCGGTTGACGTTCAAAAATCATAAAAACCACGACGAGTATCGGTTCCTTGATATATGTACACATATACTACACCGGAAAACGGCACGGTTTTAATAACATGTAAATAATAAATAAACATAAACTTCTGAATGACTGTGGTTGCAACTTGACAGGCAGTTGTCGCCAGACGATTATTGCAATATTCTCGTCGCGGTGGCACAGTTATTTATATGCGTCATTCCTCATGCGATGTCGGTGCCGCTGTTCAATCTTCGTGAGCGTGTCTACTACCTTTTCAACAGTCATAATGACGATAGTATTATAATTATAATAATAATATAAACGTCGATCAAAATATGTGGAATTCTTCGAAATCACCTCAAACGAAGCTTTCCAAAAATAACTAGTTTTGTTTGACTATGGATGAGCTATAACTTATGATAGTTATAAATTATATGTTTGTTTGTAATACACCCGATTCTTTGTGACTCGAAGTCAGGGTCAAAACGAATAAAAAGATAAACTATCTATAGAGTATCGCTCTATTAACATGGGTATAGAACAAAACATATTATAATAATATATGTATTGATTAATAAAGGGAAAATATATGTAGATTAATATAATCATTTTAGTTAATAAATTACTACATTACATTATACTTGATGGGTTTTCATTAAATTATTAATAATAAAAAATAATAATATCCCATCCAATTTTCAAAGGCATAAAATATGATCATATTAAACGTGATAATACACGTTTACGCTAAGAACCACAATATTATAGTCTGAATATTTTAAAATCATATTAATTTATACCTATGTATATAATATTATCATAGTTATACTGTATGGCCACGTAATTACATTGTTATTCAGGGCTTGTTTCAGTATACATTTTACATGAAATAGTTTAGCCATAGCCAATCACAAACAGATTCGCTCACATAATATACCCTTTTTGATTTAATAACTATGACATTTTAATAATTGGTCTTTTTTTTTTTAAAGATAATATGAAAATAAGTAGATATAGGTACATAAAGCAAATAATAGAGTTAGTATTTTTTTCAATATTATATTAATTTAAAGTATAAAAAATGTTAATAAGTATTTATAATAAATATCCAATAAAAATGTGTAGCTGATGAGAATTTAAGTCGAATACCAATATCATTATTATTGTCAAAAATGTTTAAAGCTATTAAAGTGTTATTATTTGTTTTGAAAAAGCGTTATCGACTTCATAACATAATATCTGTAAAATATAAAGACTACCTATGGGATGCAAACCCTTGCAACTAGAAATAATGTCGCCATCGACTGTTATTATTAAAATTTATCGACAGAAAAAATTGTATCTTAAGTCTTAACTTATTTTCTGGACCAACAATGGTACTTTCTGATGTTAAGTATTATAAATGTATTACTATACAATAAAATACATAATACAGTACACATTATAACTTAAAGGTATATTGAGTATATTGATTTATTATTGTTATCAAGTATTATATAATAAAAGTATACCTACAATAAATAGCTGGTGTGTATGTAGGAATATTGTAACAATTGTAACAAAACGAACCATTTATTAAGTTAAATCAATGCATTACAACTATATAATTTATACATGCTACATGGGAAGTAAACATAATACGAGTAACTAATTGTTGAACCCAATCCGAATCATTTAATTATCGTTTTACCAGTAACGGTCCTACTTAAATGTCTATTTGAGGCAAATAATACATGTAATATAGAAATATTAGATAATTTATGACATGTCATGGCCGATGATCGGGTATTATGATGCGAACCAAAGTTCAGATTTATTAAGTGGTGAAATTAATACACACATATTATTTAGATATTCAAATATCAACAAGTGGTGAGAATCCTTGCGTTTTCATATTTTTCAATTTTTCACTAATAATTCTACTAGGCCAAAAATATTAGATTAATTATTATTTTCCACGCGGATAAGTTGTTAATTTTGTCGTTACAGATTATTGAGTAGTATGGTATATGAATATTTCTATAATGTCTGAATTTGGTTAGTTATAACTAATGATTATTACATACGTTGGCTTGTTCAGTACCGTAGCCACGGAAAAGTGTTTTGATTTATCGAAATAAGCCATTTCAATTTGATAAGAAAAGAAAAATATTAATATTATAATTCATAGTAAAAAATACTTATAATCGCAGTATTCTCGTTGGTAAATTGTGTAATTTGAAACCCGAGTACTAATCACAAAATTACCAAACCAATAAACGAGATAAAATATTGATGACTAATAATAATTAATTTCCGTGCATTCCAACTGGAGTTTGATAACAAATAAATAACAGTTGTTGGTATTATTTAATAATTTAAAATAATTTCTACTCTCTGTTTGATATAAGTATAAATGGGTATATAAATTTATAAGTATGCCTATAAGTACAAATGTACAGAAAATCCTCTTGCACACAGCACAGGCTATTCGCTTGTGTTATTGCGATGTATGTTAGTAATACAAATGGCAAACTACGCCATTCGCACTCCGCGTTCACACCACTCCAGACGCTGTATTAGAAAATCACAAATTTATAAATATTTTAACGCTACATGCTTAGACACTTAACTAAACTTAACTAACCGTGATTAGTAATGATTATACTATTATACTGTGTTATAACAATACATTATTAATCATTATGTTTGGAAACAAACTTTTAACGAGTAGCTTGGTGGAGGAGTCTGTGTAAAAATTAAAAACTAACAGTAAAACAATCATTTTTAGTAAAAGAAATTAATCTAAAAAAAACTTTCTTTTCCGTGTACATATTATATTAATCAAGTCTTATAAATGTTTTAGACATATCTATCTTTTCGTTTTCTACTTGTGTAATATATTTTACTTTTTTTTTATAAATATGTATTTTGTTTCGTACAATCCATGTATAATCGTTACATGCATTTTTAGACAAGTGCGCGAGAAAAAAAAATTATATTTTTTTCGACTTTCGAATGAAAATGTGATACCGTCCTACACATTTTGGCTACACCACACAAGCGTTATGTTACACATGCGTCGCGCCTCGTCCTAGTTACTCGAATTATGACTGCGACACATCATAATAATGTCATAACAATATTATTATAATTGAACGTGAATTATTTCGCCACGTCCGGTCCCGCTGAAGCAGTGAAGCGTATCGAGCGAAGTTGTCGTCGTCGTTTTAGGCACACGCCATAGTCGCGTATGTACATCGTACTATTATACGGTAGGTACACGTGTTGGACGTAATAATAATGAAATAATATATGATATCTGCAGCGGTCGATCTGATACTAGGAAAAAAAATGTACTTACCTATAATCGAAACACGCAATACGCTATGTTGACGATGATATTATACGCGCGTGTCTTACCTACTAGGTACCTGTTAATAATGCATTTATTCAAATTCTAATGCATTAAAGAAAATATAATATCATGTCACGATACACGATATGATTTTAAAACGCAAAAGTTGATCGACTAGAAAATAATTATTAATTTAAGATACACAGCCGAACGACACACGACGGCCTTACACGGGGGAGGGAATTTTGGTCGCGACTAATGCATACAACATGAAACTTTTGCCAATTAAACAATGCTCAAACAACGAGGCTACGAATAAAAACAACCCGATGATAGTAATCATTATGGCAATCGGTGGATATTCCGTGTGATAGGAAACAAACGCGGTTTGAACATAAAGTGTGTTACTCGTTTGAAAAGTATAAAACGGTTTGTACTGTTTCCAGAAAAACAATTTAAGTGCCTATTTGAAAACACGGTGCTCGAGTATACTTAACGATATTTCAAAAATAAGAATTCAAATCGATTCGTTATTAAAAACGAAAAATTGGAGTGGGCGTACATCACCCCCGCAAATCAAAAGACTTATGAGAATAAAATGACAATTGTATTTAATAAAAAAAAAACGAGATTAACTGCTAGGGTTTTAGACAGTGATCGTCGTAATGACATTATGGTAATTATTGATAATTAACGACGGTAGCGATTGCTTCGGGGACAAGAATACGACAACGACGATAATAATTATCATCGTATTATAATATTATAATACATAATTATACAAGGTACAACGGAAATTTAGTCGGTCCGGATAATTGGATATTTCCGACGTCGGCGCGAGTCTCTCGGTACGCGTGCATAAATAATATAAAATTATACCTGTATATTGTATTTAATATAATAATAATAATAATATTATTATCACAATTCAGTCGGTAGCCCGTATATACATACACACACACACATATATAATATATATACATAATATTTGTTCGCGACTCACACACGGCCGAATATTTATCGGTGCTATTATTATCGTTAACGATGATAATCGGCGATAGCCGACGATGTCCGTCTGGCTATCTAAAGTCCAGCAAGCCGCCCACCGTGCTTTGGTGTGGTCACCAGTTGTTGCTCCGCCGTACGTCCGGCATTTTGCGGCCTTTAGTTTTTTCTGTTTTGTGAGCGACCATCTCGGTTTGCGTGCGCCGCATTGCACAAGTCCGGTGTCGTGTCTTGTGATACTCTGCAGAAGGGCGCCTTTTTGAATTGCGACCTCTTTTCGCTGTGCCACCTGTCTGCGGTCAGTGCGTGTGCCGTCCGCCCGCTATTATATATATACCGCGTGGTTTGCGCTGCCCAATTACTTCGACGTGTTGCCGTGTCGCACTTATGGTCATTGACCTACGGCTGTGCTAACAGATCGCCGTCGTCGTATCCGTTCATCAATCAATATCGTGATAACAAGCGTATATCTTCGTCGACGCTATCACGGTCGGTATCACTATTATTATTATTATTATTATTATTATTGTTAGTATACTCCTTTTGGATGGTTATGTATAAATCTTTTATTATTTATTTATTGTAATTTGTGGAGACGTCCACCATTATTATAATTATTATTAATATTGTTATTATTTAATATAATTAACACAATAATTCGACCAAAAAACTCTCTTTTTATATTATCTGCGTATTACCACACCTTATAGTGCGAGTCATTGGGGCTAACTGTATATTAAGAGCCCTTTTGGCGAACATTTTTGGTAGCAGAGCGTGGTTGCTTAGGTATTTTGGCCAAGTAGCCGTTAATTAGTACGTAGGGTGTGGGTATAAGTGTAGTATATATTTTGGAACAGGAACTTTTATCCGTTATTTAATTGGGTAGATATTATTATTTATTTTCTATTTTAGCTCCTATAGTGTTCCAAATTTATGCAATTAAAAGAAAATTAATCAAGTTGCTTTACCACTTAATTATTACGAATCATTAGTAATTGATATCATTATTATTAATTTATATTATCATTATTAGTTTATATTATTATTATATTTATATAATTATTATTGATTTATACTATTATCAATTTTTTATTACTATATTGAGCCACAGTGTTGGTCATCGTTAGTTACTGTATGTGGTACCTTGTTGATATTTATTAATTGAATTACGTCAAACTAGTTTTAATTGCTGGCTATTATACATCATATTTGCTTGTGTGATCATTTTTCTAATATAATCTATTATATGACCGTTTGGTATCAATAGACTTATATTATTGTCGAGAGTACATTATTACGATTTAATTTTCTGCGAGATATTTTCTGCAATTAATTTATTTTTATTTTTCTATTGTACTATTATTGTCGTTAATTTTATATTTTTCGAGTTGGTTGTTTAAATTTTGTCACGATGACCGCCAATACATCGGAGGCTGACGAAAGCCGTCGAGTAATTCGTCTGTTAGAACGATCTATTATTAAGCGCGATGTTGCGGTTAACCGTTTGCGCTCAGTTATGAGTCTCGCGGAACGGAGTATGAAAGATCCGGAAGAGTCGCCGCATTTACTAGAGGCAGTCGAAGACCTCGACAACTTATGGTCAAAGTTTGAGGTGGAGGATGAAGCGATTTTGGATCATCTATTATCTCTCGAACGCTCATCTGAGTACTCAGCTAAATTAAGTGCGGAAATGCGTGAGTTAGTCACATTTTGCAAATCTGTCGCTAGGCGATATCGTGAGTCTGAGCAATCCTCCAGCAATATTTCGGTTCGTAGCGGGTCCCATGTATCTGTTATGTCAAATAAGGGTGCTACAATACCAGTTGTACAACAGACGACTATGCCGGACATCTCATTACCTACAGTCAGCTCAAGTCAGGTCTCGATCTCGCGTTTACCTGAAATTCCATTACCAAGTTTTGAAGGCGATATTTTTCAATGGCCCTCATTCCGCGACAAGTTTTCTATTATGGTTGACCAACGCCCTACATTGTCCAATATCGACAAATTGCATTATCTGTTAGGGTGTTTAAAGGGTAGAGCGATGGACGCGGTTCGTAGTATACCGCCGTCTGGTCACACGTATAAATTGATCTGGTCGAGTTTGGAATCTCGTTTCGATAAACCTCGTTTGGTTGCCGGATCTGTGGTAGAGTCGTTGTTGAGCACGCCACCATCTACTACCGAATCATTGGCGGAACTCAACCGGTTTATGGTTGCTTTTAGTGACAGTGTCTCTGTGCTCGAATCATTGGCCATACCGAATCTCGGTGATTTTATTCTATTCTCGCTTGCATCGCGCTGCTTACCCACTTCGTGCAGAACATTATTCGAGACACAGGTTACGGCCGATTATCCCACGGTTCATGAGCTTTTTGCCTTCGTCAAATCGCGTGTGTCTATTCTTGAACGTGTCCAAGATCTTCATGTTTCGAAGCCGGTGCAACCGTCGCGTTCTTTAGGACAACCTCGTTATGATAAGAAGGGCCACCGTAGATCAGAAAAGCCACCGCAATCATCGTTTATCAATGCGGCACCACCGCCATCAAAGTCTCAGTGTATATGTTGCAATAATGGAAAACATGCGTTACCGTCTTGTAATAGGTTTAAAAGATGGTCGAATGACGTTCGATCAAAATGGGCCCGTGACCACAAATTATGTTTTCGTTGCTTAGAGGACGGTCATTGGAGCCCTCAGTGTAAATCATCAACGGTGTGTTCTCACTGCTCTCGTAAGCATCACACATTGGTCCATACAGATGAAGTTGCAGGAACCGCGCGTAAGGAAGAGACCGTTCCAGGTGCCGATCAACCAGGGTCATCGTCTGTGTCAACATCGTGCGTTGGACAGCTCGATTCTCATTCCGTTTTGTTGGGTACAGCACTCGTTCAAATTCGTGACCATGTAGGTACTTTACACACCGTCCGGGCTCTAGTTGACTCAGCTTCCCAAATAAGTGCTATTACGTCATCATGTTCGTCCCGCCTTGGTTTGCGCGTATCGCGTTGGACAGCGCCGGTAATTGGGTTGTCTGGTGCGCCGGTCCCTGATACTCTCGGTATTGTAAATTGTAATGTACAACCGCGGTATGCTGAGGAACCCGTCTTACCTATAAAGGCATGGGTATTCTCAACGATTACAGCAAATATGCCACGTCAGCCGTTGTCAAAGGCATTTTCCGAAAAGTACCGACACCTAGCTTTAGCTGACCCTTCGTTCACCATTCCGGGCGCCATAGACCTGCTATTAGGTGCAGATATATTTGCCCAGGTACTGAATGGCAAACGAGTGTCCTTTGGTGATACCTTTCCAGTCGCGTTCGGTTCGGTGTTCGGCTGGATTATCATTGGACCAGTTCCGAATTCTACGTCGCAGTCACCACATTCGTGCCCTATATCATTGTTGAACGTGTCGGTTGAATCGTTACTCGATAAGTTTTGGAGCATAGAAGAACCTGCAGCTGCGCCTGAAATATTCACGGAGGAAGGTCAATGTGAGTCGTTATTTCGCATGGGTTGCACTCGTTCTAGTTCAGGCCGCTTTATAGTTCCTTTACCCTTCCGTCAACCCGTTACTGATGACATTTTCCGCGGTTCCCGTACAGTCGCGATCAAACGGTTTGAATATCTAGAGAGGCGATTATCCGCTGACCACCGACTACGTGACCTATATGTTAAATTTATGTCAGAATACTGTTCGTTAGGACATATGTCGCCTACTTCGAGTCCCGGGTCATATTATATACCTCATCATGCCGTGTATCAGCCGTCAGAAACAGATCCGAAAATTCGAGTGGTATTTGACGCCTCCGCTCGGGCTTTTAATGGTGTATCGTTAAACAATTGTTTACTACCCGGCCCGAAATTGCAGCGTGACGTCGTGGACGTGTTGCTATTATTCCGTCTGTTGCAGTATGTCTTCACAACAGACATCTGCAAAATGTATCGGCAGATATTGGTTGTTCCAGAACACCGCAAATTTCAGCGTATCCTTTGGCGTGCGTCACCATATGATCAGCTGCAAGAATATCAGCTCAACACAGTCACGTACGGGGTGAATTGTGCGCCGTACCTCGCCATTCGTGTGTTACAACATATCGCGGATTCTGACTGCACCGAATTCCCATCCGTTCGTAAGGCATTGTTATTTCACACATATGTTGATGACATATGCGTCGGTGCCGATTCTGAAAAGGCAGCAGTTGAACTGCAGTCTGCACTGATCGCCGTCCTCGGCCGAGCTGGGCTGGAATTAAAGAAATGGTCTAGTAATACCCAATCAATTTTGAATAATGTGCCCCCGGAAGACAGAGCCAACGGTGCATTGCCATTTGATGAAGGCGACGGAGTTAAGGTGTTAGGTCTCCGATGGAGCCCACACGATGATGCATTCACCTATGGATTTCAAAGTGAGAAGCTGGTAGCTACGAAACGCGGCATGCTATCGTTAATAGCCCGAATATTTGACCCTTTAGGGCTTCTGTCGCCGGTCGTTTTTATGGCGAAACATTTTATGAAATTGGTATGGCGGGCTAACGTTGCTTGGGATGAACCATTACCACCTTCCGTCAGTGACGTCTGGTACCAATTTGTAACGGAGTTGCCGGAACTCCGGAAACTATGTATTCCACGGTTTGTTCATACGCGGTCCGGTATGCGCGTTGTCTTGTGCGGTTTCTGCGATGCATCCGAACGTGGATACGCAGCAGTCGTTTATATTCGTTCTGAAAATTCATCCGGTTCCTCCTTCGTTTCTTTGCTGGGTTCTAAAACTAAACTCGCTCCAATGGCTGCATCAACCATCCCGCGGTTGGAACTGTGCGGCGCAGTCCTTCTAGCAAAGTGGATGTCTCGCATCAAACAGACACTTAGTGTGGAATTGGAAATAGTTGAAACTCACGCTTGGAGTGACTCTACAATCGTCCTCAATTGGTTGGCAGTGCGCCACGTGACCTTCAAGGTTTTTGTGTCAAATAGGATTCATCAAGTACAGTCATTACTTACTGACTGTCAGTGGCACCATATATCGTCAGAAGATAATCCGGCTGACTGTGCTTCCCGGGGATTAACACCATCTGGTTTAGTGAATCATGTACTATTTTGGAAGGGTCCAACGTTCCTCACGTCACCCACCGTCGAATGGGCTACTCGTGTTCCATCAATTGAACCGGACCAACTTCCCGAGGCTAAGGTAGAGATTCCTACGGTTCTACTCGTCGAATCAACAACGGAATGGTACTCCCGATTCTCGTCGTATGTGCACATGATCCGTGTCGTCGCCTATGTCCGTCGTTTCATTCTCTTCTGTCGTCGCCGTCAGCAAGTTTTTGAGTGTTATCTCACGCGCGTTGAGCTCGATTCGGCGTCATTGGCAATTGTCCGATTTTCCCAACTAACATTCTTCAGTAAACTTCGTCATGAATTAAGTTGTTCAAAACCAATATCGGTGCGGTCTGTTGCACGACTCCGACCTTACATTGATGATAGTGGCGTAATCCGAGTAGGTGGTCGATTATCCAACGCTCAACTATCAAACGAACAACGACATCCAGTTCTATTGGCAAAATCGTCTCATCTATCTCTACTTCTAATACGTCATTGGCACGATCTCACCGGCCACAGTGGTCCCCGCGTCATAACAGCACTCTTGGGACGTCAATATTGGATTATGTCAGTGGGTACTCTTATTCGTACAGTCATCAGTCACTGTACGCGTTGCGTTAGGCTGTCAGCCGCTAACCCGCAACCGGTTATGGCAGATCTGCCGCGATCCCGTGTAACCGAATGTCGCCCTTTCTCCCGTGTAGGGATTGATTACGCAGGGCCGTTGCTGATGAAGGAGCACCGTCTTCGGAAGGCGCGTCAGTATAAAGTTTATGTGGCAGTATTCGTATGTTTTGCAGTCAAGGCGGTACATCTAGAGGTCGTGTCTGACTTATCCACTGATGCCTTTATAGCTGCGCTCAATCGGTTTGTCGCCCGTCGGGGTCTTCCCACCGATATCTACTCCGACTGCGGGACAAATTTTGTCGGCGCCGCAGCCCAACTCAAAAACCTTATTAACCATCGAGACAACCAAGGTCAACTGTCGGCATCTATACAATCTGTTTGGCATTTTAACCCCCCAGGCGCACCGCATTTCGGCGGCCTATGGGAGGCGGCAGTGCGTTCGGCCAAGACCCTTTTAATCCGCATCATGGGAGAGCACACATTTACTCTAGAAGAATTTACTACTATATTGTGCCGCGTGGAGGCTATATTAAATTCGCGCCCGCTCACTCCAAGCTCCACTGATCCTAACGAGATTGACTACTTGTCGCCAGGACATTTTCTTATCGGACAACCGTTACTTGCGCCGCCAGAGGAAAACATACCGCCCACTCAATATTCTTTGAATAACCGCTGGAAGCTACTCAACCAATGCGCTCAAGCCTTTTGGCGTCGCTGGAGGGACGAGTACCTGCAAACATTGCAAACGAGGGGACGATGGACAGCTGATACCCCTAACCTCGCTGTAGATGATTTAGTTATCGTCAAGGACCCGCATTCACCACCTTTAACGTGGCGCATGGCCCGTATCCTTGAAGCAGTGCCAGGTACTGACGGTGTCGTGCGCGTCGTTCGCCTTCGGACATCTACCGGGGTTTTGACTCGCCCAGTTGTAAAGGTGGTAAAGCTCCCTACCGTATAAACTTATGTTCCTGATCTAACTCATTTTTTTTCTCCTTATATCACCATCTATTTATTTATTAATTTTTACTTTTTATATTCATTGCCTATGTACATACCACGCTCTATCCTTGGATGTGCTCAGTATACAGTTGGTTCCCTGGCTTATAGCTTGATGGGGGAGGTGTTTGACATGACCCAAAATATAAAGGGGTACGATATTATTATTTTATGTGTCAGTTATGGACCCTGGTCATTATTTTATATACTTTTCACACCTCTTACGCAACTGGCTATCTGTTATCAATAAATATTGTCGGTATAATTATACTATATTGTTGTATTATTATGTATTTTTTTTTTTTGTTTGTATAACTTTATGTTTTTTTTTTTTATTGTATTATTATATACCTTTATTGAATTGTTAATCAACGTCAAGTCTTCAAGTATCATTGTAATACGTCTCCGTATCCCAAGGGGGAGCATGTTCGCGACTCACACACGGCCGAATATTTATCGGTGCTATTATTATCGTTAACGATGATAATCGGCGATAGCCGACGATGTCCGTCTGGCTATCTAAAGTCCAGCAAGCCGCCCACCGTGCTTTGGTGTGGTCACCAGTTGTTGCTCCGCCGTACGTCCGGCATTTTGCGGCCTTTAGTTTTTTCTGTTTTGTGAGCGACCATCTCGGTTTGCGTGCGCCGCATTGCACAAGTCCGGTGTCGTGTCTTGTGATACTCTGCAGAAGGGCGCCTTTTTGAATTGCGACCTCTTTTCGCTGTGCCACCTGTCTGCGGTCAGTGCGTGTGCCGTCCGCCCGCTATTATATATATACCGCGTGGTTTGCGCTGCCCAATTACTTCGACGTGTTGCCGTGTCGCACTTATGGTCATTGACCTACGGCTGTGCTAACAGATCGCCGTCGTCGTATCCGTTCATCAATCAATATCGTGATAACAAGCGTATATCTTCGTCGACGCTATCACGGTCGGTATCACTATTATTATTATTATTATTATTATTGTTAGTATACTCCTTTTGGATGGTTATGTATAAATCTTTTATTATTTATTTATTGTAATTTGTGGAGACGTCCACCATTATTATAATTATTATTAATATTGTTATTATTTAATATAATTAACACAATAATTCGACCAAAAAACTCTCTTTTTATATTATCTGCGTATTACCACACCTTATAGTGCGAGTCATTGGGGCTAACTGTATATTAAGAGCCCTTTTGGCGAACAATATTGTATAGTCGTTGCGTCGCCGACGCTGCTACCACCGATGCGTTGCCGGCCGGCGGCAAAATCCTTTCATCTCTCCGCCACTCTGACGTTGTTGCTCGTGATTTATAATAATAATAATAATAATAATAACAATATTGTAAAGTGTATATCCGACGCCATCATCTGTCGTCCTCGTGTGATGGTTTAATTTGCACGCGCCTTACTCCGCACCGTAATTCCCCCCTCCACCATCGTCGCTGTATATTTATGTATAATACTCGTGTGTGTATATACATCATAACGGTATAATATGTACGGTATAGAGTTTATTTGTCAAGTCAGCCTGTCGCAATAAAAATGTCACGTACCCGGTTACGATTCATATTCGTGAATTCTATAAATGTTGCACGATAGAGATCTATTATATCCCGACACATTAATTAATATCACGACCTAAAAATATTAATTTTAACCAGATATTTTATGATGTTTTTACAAAAACCACATACTACGTTATACATTTTCTTGTACAGTGTACATAAACCTATTATAATACATCACTGCACGTCTGCACATTTAATCTGTCCCTATATTATGACTTACACGCGTTATAAAATCGTGAATAGATTCTAGTACATGTGCCACAAGTATAAATAATCAATACATTGTATTAAGCCTACATTGTTCTTAATTTATATATTATAAATTATATTTACTCAGGGCCAGACATTGAAAACATATCAAAAATGTTAGTCTTCCTAAGAAAGACCGATTTATACAATAACATTTAAACCTACTGTTAATGATAGCTTTAATATTTCTGTGTGTAGCAATTATATATAAATAACACCATATGAATATTATAAATTTAGTTCTAGTACCTAACCACTAATTATGTAACATACACAAAAACTAATAACCTTTGCTGTTGATGTTTTATTAAGTTCAATAAAAAAAAAAAAAAAAATTATATTTAATAATGATGATAAATATTTAAATACTTTTTACAGCTAAATTACGTAGTGTGCACAATTTCAGGACATATTTTATATACTTATATTAAACCGCAAAGGAGATTTTTCATTTACAAAATCAGCACTGAATAAATATACAATTTATTTTTGACAAACTTTGAAATATAATATATACATTTTTGCCTTGTTTTCTGGCAGTGTAACAACTTTTAAAATATTAATTTCAAATTCACAAACAAAATAATGTCTTTATACAAACGTTTGATCGTTTGATCTGCCACAATCAAGATTTTAAACAGTTGGCAATTGACATATCCATTAGCATTCGATAATATAAATAATATTGTCAATAAATATTATATTATAATATGCAAGAACATAATAATTTTAAAAAAAAAGTTTGTCTTTGTAAGTTTAAAAAACTAAATTATAAGTCACTTTTTGAAAATTGTAAGTTATTACGAATATTTTGCAAGATTAAATAGACGTATATAATAAATTATTAAAATACTAAAAACGGATTGTGGTTAAAAAACATTTAAATTTACGAATATATCTAAAGGTATTGTCCGATTAATATATTATTTGAGGTATAGAAACAACTATTTATAGGGTTGTAGAGCCGTAAAGGTTATTTGAATGTAGGTGTTTACAAATTTAATCTCCAATTCATTGATGGCCTGCTACTATAAAATAAAAACAATATCATTTTTTTCGACCAAAATAGCTTATGCATTTAGATATAGGTAGTAAAAAATATAATATTCAGGTACTAAGCCCAGAATGTTTGTCCTTTTACTATTTCACTATAAGCCACAAATTGAATATTAAACGAGTCTTTGAAAAGCCTAATATCCTTAGGCTACAAAGAATTGTTTTATTCTCCGTTTGAAATAAACTCTATAAATCACATACATGTAAATCTCGATAATTCTATTTTATTATTAGATAGTTATACAACCCCAAAAAAATACAAAATTGAAGATTATTGTTATAATCAGAAAAAAATACAGATCTCTTTCATTGTATTAAAATATTTAAAATACATCTTTATAGTGATACGAATTCGCAATAACTACAGATGGCCAGAAATTTCTAAAGCTATTTAAACGTAGTCGATAATTTTAATTTAAAAATATAGATTACCGTAAATGTTTTTATAAATTAATACATTTTTTAAACATGACCGATAGATTTCCGTAGCGAAGTGAATATTTATTTTGCTTATTCGCTATCGTATGTAAATTAATAAGTACTTTACAGTATTTAAAAGCGTCTGATAATATTTTTTAAATGTTGTTGACCGTCAGACTAATAATATATTTGTACGAAAGTTAAGATTATACCTCAGCTGAGGAAGCGAGTGCTTATGAAATAATTACCTTTTAATGAATTTGACACAAACGTGTCAGGTCAAGAAACACCGATTGAACTTTTAAATGGACGTATATGTTTCATTCGGATAAACCTGAATTATAGACTTTATTATCTACTATTACTATTATTTTATTTTGCGTTTACGTGCATTTATTTATGGTTTTTTTTTAATTCCCACAAATACGTTTATTCCTATTCGTCATAATGCTGTTAAACTGCGTGTGGTTTCGTATTACTAAGCGAACAGTACGGCCGATGTACTGATATACCGAAACGGTGTAATGATATCATAATGATTAACAGAACTATTTTTATTATTTAAAACTATAATAGCAAACACGATCAACAGGTAAATAATATACAACTCTTACAAGAAATAAATTACTGTGATAAGGATATTATTTCCATACCGAAATGTCAAACAAGTTCAATAGCCGTAGTACATTAATACATTTAACTGGCATATTGGTAATTTCGCATAATTTATATCAGAAATATGAACACCGCAGTAATTTTATATTGGTAAAAACTTTTTCGATTAAACGAACGACCATAATTATTATAGACACACTGTTGTTAATCGACGTTAGCACGATAAAGTGCTATTTGTTCTGGCAAATTGTCACTTAAATGAGTGGAATTAGGTATACTGGAATGTACGAACACGAATTTGGTATATTATATATTTATGAACAATGGACATATAAGATGAAATGTGTAACGAAAAAAATAGTCTATTCAATGTTTTTAATAGGTAGGTATTCAAGATTTATTGAACAAATTAAAGTTAATCTGAGTATAAAGCCTTTGGTGCGTTTTAAGATATTAAATACAAAACCACTTAACGAACTTGTAATAATACAATAACAAAATGTATATAACCATATTTATGATGTGATATTGAGTGTAAGGCATTCTATCTGTTTTCTACCTCATCTAAACTTTTAATTAAGATAGTTAGCTATTTGTAGTAAAAAATGTTTTGCTTAGGAATATGCAATTAAAATGTTTTGCTGTAATTTTAAAAAAAAGAACTTAAAATATTATAACGACAAAAATGGATCTAACATTTTTTTTTTTATTTGGAGTAATTAAAATTGTAAAAATCAATTATTGAAAAAAACATTTATTGCAGTCACTTTTTGAGTCACATTACAGTATCGATGTCTCTGAGATGTTATTTTAAAATATGTATTTTTTTTAATGTTAACATAAATCCACTATAATAACATTGCTATGCATAATATTATAATAACCTATGAAACACACACAATTACAAATGTCTGAGAATTTCAGAGTCTATAAAATTCATATTGTGAGTTGTGACATGTGCATTCAACACTGAGAAATTAAGTCCTATGAACTTTTTTTGTAATAATTCTCATACCGTTAACTCGTACAAGTTATATTATACAGTATTTTTGTGTCTATGATAAATTAAAATTCGAAATTTTAGTTTTTTTTAATTAATAAAATAACTATATAGTTATATTAAGGATAAAAGTCCTTAAAAATGGTTTTACATCAATACATGTAAAATGGATGTCATGTTGGATCTGATATTTATTATAATTTGAGTGGACGAATTATCAAAGTTGATAGATTTATATATTTTATGACTAACATCTTTAAGTTACTATTATTTTAGCCATCATATCTTTCAAACCTATTATCTCAAGCCTATTACCTTTAGTAAACAATGTGAAATAACTCAACAACTACTCGTAAAAAATGTATTTTTGATATGTCATCGTTTTCAGAAAAATTATCCACTACATTATTTATAACCGGAAACGGGACTTCTCTTTTGAAAAATAGATGTTATATTGTTCTATACAGGACACTCTTTAAGTAGAACAAGACTTCAAGAATTTTAAAATATGGTCTCTAAATATAATATTTGAAAAATTCGAAAATCAGATTTTGAATAACTGCATTATTAAAGAGGATGAGTATGCTTAGTGAATCACATTGTTTATATATATATTATATACACGTGCAATGTTATTACAGCTCGTCATGGTTATTCGTTCAGTGTGTAACGCGCCGTGTACCTATATTGGAGCTTTCCGCCGAGTGCGTGTTCTTCGTCGCAAATTGATCCGATGGTAAAAAAAAAAAGAATAAAAAAAAAAAATAAAAAATCGCTTCGATTCCGCAAACATCCGCTTGATGTCGATTCCATTACATGAGAGTATACGTGCCCGGGCTTACTTATCAACTTCCTCCACCAACCACCGCCGATAACTATTATACCCCGCGCTCTGCAGCAGCCTTTGCAAAATCTATACAATTGGGACTCGAGGTTTTTCCACGACGAACGCGTGTGCAGAACGCCGAATCGCCGGTGGCTGCATGTCCCACAACAAGGAATCGTAATGATTCTTATTCTCCGCGAGACCCACGCGTGGAGGCCAGTGATAATTTATTCGGCGGACGACGGCAGGGCGGCCGGTAACGAAAAGAGTTTGTGGAAAAAAAATACGAACCGACAGAATCCGTAAATTGTATATAGTATAGTACGCGGTGTACCGCGGACTCAATACTATTTCTATAATATTAATGTAATAATAGTTATCCCGCGTAGCGATATTTCAGTATATTTTAAGAACGTCAATAGACTAAATATCGGCATACCTATAAGTTGTATACCATATTGGATTGTGTGATGTGTGCATCGTAATAATGTGGCAGTTGAAGCAAAATCGTCATTGTCTTGCACGAAATTTTAATTTTAATTGTTCTTCGCGAGCCCACAATAGAGAACTGATTGATCAGTAACTGCATAAATTAATAATGAAGTGATTGTTACGACTAATTTTGTCATGAAAAATGTCATTTTAATGTTCTTTTGAAAATGCTGTATGAAGTGAATGATGAATAATATGACATGAACTTATTCATGCATTTACGTATTTTTTATCAAATCGATCTATACTAGTATGCCAAGTACAAAATACGATTTTTTTAGCATTGTTGATGAAATAATAATAAACGTTTTTAGTGAATATATATTTATAGATATGGCGTAAGGGCATACTTTTCTGATTTTAAAAGTAAACTTCGTTATCTTAACTCATAATATTTTATTGATAGTTAGTTGTAAATCAGGTTGATTTACTTTGTATAATATTTTTCACACATACCTATTTGA
This sequence comes from Rhopalosiphum padi, assembly GCF_020882245.1. Taxonomy (NCBI): domain Eukaryota; kingdom Metazoa; phylum Arthropoda; class Insecta; order Hemiptera; family Aphididae; genus Rhopalosiphum; species Rhopalosiphum padi. The sequence goes on from NC_083599.1 coordinate 46,732,050, forward strand.
TACGATTATTGTATTATTATTATATTTGTCATATAAAGTTTATCGAGACCAAATCGTTATGATACAATAGCTATGCAATATATTATGTAATTTAGATTACGATAATCTGGATAGTATTCAACACGCATTTTATTTTATAATTTGTTACGGGTATATATATTTTTTTTAGATTGAGTCTTATGATTTATGGCTGTGGTAGGTAATATACATATCACGTTTATAGCGGAAGTAAGTATCCGCGGGGGAACTCAGTGCATACCCAGCCCCCCTCGTTATCATGACTATGGTTATATTGCGTATATTGAATTTACTCACTCGCTCACACATTCAACTAATCGGAATGCTATCAAATCGATCACCTTTTTCGTTTACCTAAATTATTATTTTTTTCTTTTTAAAAATATAAAAATATAATATAATATATAAATATAAAAAAAAATTGATAAACATGGAATAATTCTGCATGTACACTATATAGTCTAAACTAAGCATGACACATCAGTTGGGAAAAAATATCGAATATAATATTTATACGAGTTACACAAAAACCACTCAATTTTTTTTATTCTTTCATTTAAAAAAAATCAATTTAATTTTTCAAATTATAAAATAAATTCAATTTATTATTTCTGTTTGATATTTATAGCATAATATACGACATTTCTTTCTTGCCGCTAAATTTTCTATTTAAAAAAAGTCTTGCCAAACGAAACCACTTTAAACACAGGATTTAAATGGATGGTCAGTTCATCTGAATCTACCGGGAGACATTACATATAATAAGTTGTACCACATTGATAAATACTACAAAAATATTATAAACTAAAAAAACAAATCGATACAAATCAAAATATTAATCTTTATTTTTCTCTTTCTAATATAGTAAGTTAAGATAGAAAATAAAAATTGTACTTAAATATTTTTTTTTATTTTTGGTTAATTTTACAATGATTCGGATGATCTCGGGGGCCACAGAAAAAATAAGCAACAATTGAGCGTTTGAAATGTTTGATGGACAAAATATTACAATATGGTATTATTATTGTCAAAAACCAAAAACACATCCGATGGACAACTTTTTCAAAACATTTTAACATTAAATTTTACGGATTTATTCACGAATACCGAATTATTCATAGCTAGAGGCAACACAAATATTAGTTCAAACAAATATTATAGATTAGTATTTAGTAAAGACATAACAAACAAGATATATTATAATATATGTATTCCATATATTTAAACAAGTAGTATCAAAAAAACATAATTAATAATGTAATGGGCCCTGGAACAATAACGAGTGAAATAATTTTAAAAAAAATGACGTATTACATTGAAATTGTACGTACAATTTATCAAATGTTCTATACTCATGTATTTAATACCTATAATACTAATGTAGTTGTTCCCGAGAGCTTAAAAAAAATAAGCGTAAAACAACTATTATTTTACCGGTACATATAGTTGTGAGTGAAAAACATATTAGGTATTATTAAACTATAAAACGGTATTTTATTTGTTTTTTTTTTTTTTTGTTTTTTTATTGACATTGTTTAATTAAGTAGTAATTTTTTTTATTTACCGTCAGTTTATTGTCGAACAAAAATAATTTCAAAATACGAATATTATAATATACCGTAATCAGAACTTAAAAACGGTGTACAGGGGATACAGTGTAAAAAAAAAATATGTACAACGTTAAATAGAATGTAGTTAAAAAAAAAAATGTTTAACAATAGCTAAAGTAGATTTCATTATGATTAAATACTTAAAATTATTAATGGATTATCTTGAAGCACGACAATTTACCTAGAGAAAATTGTGTAACACGCAAGTATAAGTTAAATTGTCCGACCCGTGGAGTTAAACTATTAAAATAATGATAATATTTTATTAATCTAATATAATAGGAATTGTCGGCGATGTCGTTTCGACGGAACCGCATTATTATAATAATAATAGTATAAAACTAGCTGTGTTGCCGACACGACCACAGCCCTCACGTAATCTTCCACGAAACATGATTTTTAAACAGAGTACCTATGATGGTTTTAATGTAATAAAACAATAATACCTATTATTATTTTAAAAAATGTAAGCTCCACAAGCATGACATTTTTTTGCTTCTATACACGTCATTTTATGAGTATGATAAGATAAAAACAATATTTGCACGAATTTCATATTTTATAAAAAAAAATATTAGATTCTTAATTGAATTCGGTCGGTGCACATTTGTATAATATAAGATTAACTGAAATTTGCAATAATAATAATTTAAAAAGAAAAAAACATGATTTATAATAATATTGTTGGTGCTATAATTATACATGCATATTATAGATACATTTCATATTATTACGATTAAATGATTATTCTTGTAGATAAAAATATATGCTTTAAAAGTTTAAACCAATAGGCTGTAGAATCTTAAAATATATTAATTAAATTTCGGCACATGAGCGTCACTGCTACAGATATCGTTATAATAGTGTAATGTAAATCAACATCTTATCAATTTTAATTTCATATTTTAAACCAAAACGCAAATTTCCAAGTATCTTCAAAGTAAATTCTATCCAAGTACATTTCCACGCATATATATTTGGAATATTTTATGAATAGTTATTGATAGTGGTGATGTGCCAAATTCATTTTTAGTTAAGTAATTTGGTTTTGAAAAGAGTTATTGACTAAATATACAAAAATATAGGTTAAAACAAAAAATATCGATTGGAAATCATAGTAAAAAATTGAATGCACCGGGTTTAATATATAACATTATGTTAAATAATCTCATAAGGAAGAACGCACTATATCTATAGACATCAATATAAATGAAAAACTTCGAGAGAAAAGAGGTGTTTAAACTTAGTCACTTCAAACAATTAATGTGCATTCTGTATATACTGTTATTATGTCTACGTAAGTACTGTGATGCTTAATTAATTAAAATATTGTGTAAAATTATTAATAACTATTCACCATAAAGTTAAGTAAAAACTTTATCAATAATAAATATATATAGCGAAAAAAATTATTATTATTCATTTACCAGTTATAATAGTGAAGTTATAAAGAAGAAAAGTTTATGAAATATGCATAAAAAAAACTTAAAATATGCATTTTAATCATTGAAATTAATTCAAAAATATTATATTGTAGATGTATACAACCTTATAGGAGATATTATGAATATTTTAGATATTGTTTTAAACTTTATTTGAATGTATAAACTATATACATTAGTTAATTAGTAAAAATGAGAAAACTCTTTTAAAACTATTTTGATAATTTTGTATATTTAAAATTAAAATAGGTATTGGTATTATTCTATGACGTTGCAGATTAATGAACAGCACAATAATATAGGTTATTTGCTAAGTATAGCCGTACTCAGAATATGTCAGTATATCAAATTGTTCCAGAGAATAATTTTAAACATACAACTGCAATAATATCTTCTTTGGTAATGAAGGATTTAGAAGGATTATCAAATCTAAATAAATATTAACCAAATTATTCAACTAATTTTGAAATTTGTTTATTTTTTTGTTCTAAGTAAAACTTAACGTATAAACACCGGTAATAACAAAATAAATAAATCAGTTGAGAACTAAAAAATTCTACAGATAAAATATTTTGATAATATTTTTGATACATAATATATATATATATTGTTTCACTTAGTTAGCATTTCTTTTGATCTGAATTAGATTTTTATGATCTTAGAATTAAAATAATGTGATGATACTTTATTATTATTATTTTTTAATAATTAATTAATAATATTGTACTATTCTACAGTTAATGCACGGTTGATATAATGAATATGAAATAGTACTTTTTGAACATCACTACCTAATTCATTTTATCGTAGAGATAGAACCATAAGACGTATTAGCACTATAGAGTATAGATTAAAAAAATGAAAGTTTTTATTAATATCACAATTAGATAACAATTTATTCGTAAATTGTGTTTATTTACAACCTTTTAGTTGTCGATTAATTTTTAAATATTGTAACTAAATAGTTGCTTATGAGTTTGGATCATAAAATAGTATTAACAACTAGACCTTTATTTATAAAATCTTGGTTTAAAAAAAAATCTTTTTAAAAACGTGGTCTTACTAATATCTCATATCTGATGAAAACTTTTCCATTTAACATAATATAATCTTCAATTATTTTGTGCATTTTGGCATAATTTAATGATGCTGTGTTGGCTATACAGACGTCTTGGTATTTAAGATATTCAGAAGCTTAAGCGAATGTCGGACATGGATTATTATTTTTGATTGATCATATGAATTACTTGAATATTATTAGCGTAGTATTAAAAGGACAAATGTATTATAGTTTGAAATATTTTTTTAAAAATTAATATACTTTTGTGCAGTTGAACAAAATCTGATAAACCCAAATTATAAAGGCTCATTTATTTAAATAGTGTATACGTCAAATTTCTAGTTTTCATTTAATGCTCATAATATTACAGTCGTAAAAGTTTTAAAGTTCAACCTGGAGACGGTTGCAGTATAATAGCCAACTTGTGCGGGGAACATGGCGAGACGCTTTCAAGTGTATCCGATAGATATATATATATAATGTTTCCCAAAAGTCCCATATCACCATAATCATCTTTGTCCTTTGTAGTAATCAATAAATTATATAAATTTTAATTTGGACTACACTATAAAATGTCTTATCGGTATAATTCTATCAATAAACTATTAATATTACAAGGAAAAAATAATTCGACCTTTTCCCGCGGAAACATGGAATAAAAATCAAATGTAACCTTTCAAATTTTCTAAATAATAAATACATACCACACATATTTTTAAAAAACAACATATTAAGAGGTATTTAAAAAAAATAATTTAATGGAAAGTAAAAAAGAGTACTTTATAAAAATGTCCACTCTATACGTATGCAGTTAATCGTTATTAAACTATTACAAAAATGCTAGCTCAAAATTATAAAAAAACTGATTTTGTCTAAATAATTCTTTTTTTATTAATTTGTTTTTGTTTTTCCCAGTTATTTTGGAAAGTATCGAGGTGTTTCACAACTAAATTTACTGTGTTTTAATTAGGGTTGTTTTTGTTCATACAAATAATATCTATCGGAGAACGTATGAAATAAAAAATTAAGTTAATTTATATTGTACCCATTTATTATTAAAGACTTCCGATAAAAAATAAACACATTTCTAAAATATATAGAACCAAATAAGTGAGTTCATATTTCATAATAATATAATGTTATATAGTGTAGAAGTAAAAAGAAAACTTAGAATAAACTTATTCGGTTTTTTCTTCCGTTCACTTTATTAAATGCAGAGAAAAAATAAACGTTTTTCCGACGTATACTAATATATGCGAGTAGGAAAGGGCAAATGACTTAGGTCGGAGGGAATGACTCGTTGAAAAATCGTGTCACGTTTATCGAATGTTTTACAATGCTAAAACGATCGGTGTCCTTAAATCTACAGTCTCTCATCCTGTCAAATCAAAAAAATGAACGCCATTATTATAATATTTTACAGACAGCCATCATGATAATTATTGTTATAACATAACATCAACTTTCAAATACATCTGATTAATTTTTTGATAATTTATTTATTTTGTTGTATATTGTCACGACTCACGACCTCGGGAGTTTATTTATATTTTTCTTTATATTATTAATTTGACGTCGTTCATCGGATGCATTTAATGTTCTGTGTGAGACAACCATCGATCCACATAAAAAAAAAATCATATTTTTTCATGACTGAGTAGACTTTTGTCCTTATAATAATATACTCACCCTAAACACACATCGTTAAGTTTGCGGCTGTCTAACTTCACACCAAACATGCCAGGCGGGTATATACCATCAAAACCGTATATTATATAGGATGATTCAACAAGAATGCCCGACCCATTTTTTTCCTTTAATAATAAAATAACTAAAATTCTAACTAATTCAATTTTTAAGTATAACTAAGGATCCTATTATCTTAAAATGTAGACTATTTATACTATTTAAGGAGTATCCCGTAGCGGCTTACGGCTCTATTTTCCTGTAAATTGTTGAGTTGATAACTATTTAAAAATGTTGATGAATCTAAATTGAAATTGAAATGTGAAGTATGCTGATTTGAATACATGAATACCTTTTTTTAACTTATAGTTTCCTATTAGTATTTTACAATTATTTATAAACATTTTCTATTATAATAAATACTAGATTAAATATTACATAAAGACTATTAGAAAATCTTATAATTTTAATAACACAGAAAATACTCGTTCAAATTTTTATTTAAATATATCTAAATTTTATTAATAAATCACAAGCCTTACAATGAATAATAAAAAGGTATTGGTTTTTTTTAATTTAATTAAAAATATTATGTTGCATTGAAGTATACTTAAAATTTCAAAAAATCAGTATTTCGAAAAAATTAAAGGGAAATATGTGGAGTGATCAATGCGCATGCTTGTCGAATCACTCTGTACGCGTACACTTTTATTAAACAGGACCAATGAAAAGTTATACCACATAAACAACACAATAACCGTGTTTGAGCAGTCGGCGGGAAAGGTGACATATTATTATATGCGGAACAATGTTTTCTCGTCGTTTTTTTTCCACCCGGTAACCCGGATACTACCGTCCACCACAGATACCTACATAGTACAAATGTCATAGGTGTACCCACGCTATCCTTCGGGACCACTCAAAACTTAAACTTGGAGACCGGAGTTCATGTTTTCAAACGAGAGGGACATGATTGAGAGGGAGTGAGAGAAAGAAAATGCGTACCCTCTCTCAAATGTTTTACTAGTGACGTAGTGTGAAAAAAAATGTACATAAATTATACGAGCTTCACTCACTTAACACGCACATAATGACAAATGATATGCATTTGTACTGATTACTTAAAGTATTTGAAAAAATCCTCTTCAGACTTTATTGTAGTTTTTTGTTTGAACTATAGTTTTTTTTTTTATACGTATATACATAATATAAACCCACAGTTAATTTCATATTTTTCTGTTTAGATTTAATTTTCACGTTATAAATAATATAAACAAATCAAAAAAAAAAAATATTTTATTTAAATATTTCATAAATAAATATAAACGGAAAATAATTTATTACATTTTATTTGAATTTTTTCAAACACAGAAGGGCTGAATAAAAATTGAGCTGTTATATGATACATATAATTTTGAGATATAATTTAAGACAAACGAAACTAGAATAATGTTGTACACAAACGTGATATAAATCAAAAATATATAAGAGCATAGAAAATCACTCTGCTAATACCTAGTAGGTGTCGAGCAGTAGTTGATGATCTCCTCATTAAATAGGTAGTAGGTAGGTCACTTCATGAATGCAGTTTTAATTCAATAATTAATCATTGAATACGAAAAACAATTCTGCAAAGAGGATTATAAATCAATACCATTAGGCATTGGTACCATATACTCGCTTTAAATTAATAAAAAAAAATTTTTAAATGTAATTTTATATTTTATGTACTAAATAATAATTGTTAAATAATGGAAAAAAGTTTCAGTTCCTTAAAAATAGTATATTTTATACTAAAACAAAATAATTTAAAGCGTTATTTTTCGCATTTATATCTATTTTTGTTAAAATTTGAACTTAAAATGTCTATTGGAAAAATGTGCATTATACACAAGCTCGTATACAGGAGAAGTTTTAAAGGTTTAAACCTACACAGACATTTTTAAAGTAGAATCATTTTTTAATCCATTATAAATATTTTAAATTCCCCCGAAAATTGATATTAAATACGTGCTTGATTATATATAGTTAACTAAGACATTTTTTAATTTATTTTAGAATAATTTATAAGGAATATCTTATCAAACTTTCAATGTTTATAATCAAGCATACAATTTTCATAAACATTTATGGAAATAAAAACTAAAACAGTTTAAAAATTACAAATGCTTATAAGTAGCTTAAAACTACGTAGAATATTTTGAAAATTGCATTATATATGAAAAATTATAATTTAAGTTATAATGGAATGTTTGAATAATGTTTATGATTAGCGATTTTTGAATAATGCAAATATAATAACAGTATATTGTTTGAAAACAAATCGTTATTAGAGTAAGTATTATGTTTGAGTATTTGAAGTCATCAAAATTTGAACTTAAAATGCTCATAAAAATGTATGTGACTTTATGCTAAACTTTCTATAAGTTCCAGTAAAAAAAAAACTTTTGAAATGCGTATTATATTTTCAAGCCTTAGGTGTTAAATAGAATGTTACGCATTCCTTATTACAATATATTTTACATTATATTTTCACGGTTTTGACAAATTTCATGAACATTTTATCTTCAACTGTTTATGAAAATAATAAATAAGAACTTCATTTTTTTGTAAGAACCATTTATGAGTAACCTTGTATTAAATTATTAAACTTTATTGCTCGCAAAATATTGTTTCAATGATATTATGTCTAAAAAATTGTAATGTACTCGTAAATATTTAGTTCACTTCTATGCGGTTGATTATTTTTAAATTATAGAAAAGTCAAAGTTCTATCTAAATGTTATTTCTAACAAAAAACACCCAAATTTAAATTGAAACATTTTTTTCTAATTCGAAAGATGATGACAGACAAAAAAAAACTCATACATTGTAAAACCTAAACACGCATCATGCATCGCTCCTCTCAGAATCTGTAATCTGGTTTATATTATAAACGAATTCTTTTCCGCAAAACGAAATTAACTCGACTTGTCCTTTTATGGCACAATGGTCGTTAATAACTAATAATTATAAAAATAAAAAATATAACATTGCAGCAAAGACATCGCACGGCGCGCATTTTGACATTCCTCGAAAAGAATAATACGCAAAATGAACTCACGAAGTATGGACAGAACGAGCTTGGCAAATAATAATAAATAACTGGACGTGAATAACGATGACGCTTTTAATGAACTGTGGCAACTTGTACGAGTCCACTGTTATTATTATTGAATACATTTAGCAATAATAATAATAATATTAGGTTTTCGTTTTTTACAACAAACTATCGACTGACGTCATAGCTAGACAGTAGAGTATTATGGTCGATTACAACAATAACAATAACAAAAACAACAGAAACGATAACAACATCGTCGATAACTGAAAAAATAAATGTAAAAACCGTAGTAACAATGGGAATAATAATTGTTTTGTGATTGATCGACCCACGCAAAAGCTATATTATAATATCGCTGCACGAAGTTGTAATTTAAGCTCATACACTGGTGTGTGCGTATATTATTATCATACATACGGTGCAGGAATAATATAGCGTCCTTTAAAATGCCGGTAATTGGTTTTGGTCCACGATGACATTAACACAACACGTCAAATTATATTATTATTATTATTACTATTATTATAGTAGCCAATTCGACGGGTCGCTGTGTGCATGCGATTTTAATAGAGGTTATTGGAACGATGTGTTATAATACGGTCATTATACGATACCACAAGAATCTGTTGTGGTCATGCGCATAATAATATAAAGATATTTCCGTCGAGCACACATTAGAGATTAATCGCTACAGCCGTACACCGACTTGTATGCTGTATACGTAAATGCAGCTCATAGCTAAATCTTGAAAGTCGCAAGGCCGTTGTAATACAATGTAATTTATATCGATTAAGGTAACAATCGATATCCACTTATCGTTTGACGATAATATCGATTATCGACATCAACAATCGATTACGTATAAAACGAGTTTCATGGTTTGAGACATCACAACACACCCCGCATGTAAATCATCACGAATCCAAAATTTTAGGTTACATGCGACATCAGGATTTATTCCTTAACGCATTAGACTGTTCAAATAAACCGGGAGACAATGCAGATCGTGTTTGCGGGTTCTTATAATAGAAATAACGTAATACAAATTTTATACGAAAATTGCACAGTTGATAAAAGATAGAAAATTCATACAGAAATGCGTGAAGAAATACTCCGACTGCGATGATCCACCTCCACATCAACCCCGCCCAAATATATACCCACCTGCCACTTTTACATCATTATGAGACGATATATTATGCATGGCAGTTTGAAAAGCAGGACGGATAAATTGGAGACAGTGGAGACAAACGATCAAATACCGAGCGGTTCGTGATCAATTTATCAAAATAAAAAATAAAAAAAAATAAAAAAAACAACACACGCCACAGCATCTTTACGGGACGTTTTTCATTTTAGCCTAGTCTAGGTTTTCTGATAACCCGTCACAATATAATATATTACAACACCGTGAAATATAATTATAAATATCTATATTTTATACGCAAACTTGTATTATCATATTATCGTTAACTCGTGTAAAATCGATATATTATAATAATCATTTTTAAAATAAATTAATACATTATTACGGTATAATATTATACACACAATATTTCGCTGGTAATCATATATAGGTACTTATCTAATAACTAAATATATTTGAACCCTGAAATGCAACAAATCTGTTATTATAGGGTATGAGGCCATACGGTTTTTAAATTAATATACGAACTTTATAACAGCTATATAGTGTATATTCCTTGATTAAATTGATTCTTAGGATAGAGTTCATACTTAGAAGGCCATCATATCCCATATCATTATATTAAATTCAACTCTGGCGTTAAATTGTTGAAAATTATCTTAGTTAAAGGTACACAAACGATAATATTCATACACCAATTGGTGTACATCAGAGTAATTTATTGCACTCAAATCGTCTAATAGGTAACAATAGTAATGAGGAAGAGGTACATATACGTGTTTATTATCCTTTAACGTTTAGCCACCTTATAACACTTATAGTAGTTAACAATAGCCTAGCTAAAGTGATCGCTCGTGCTTGAAAACCATTTATTTATGTGTCATTTCTGAGATCGCCTAATCAGAATTAATTTTCAGGTGGATTATGTAGTCACTCTAGTAACGTTTTTCTCGACTGGTGTTTTGCAGTTTATGATTAAGATCTATGTGAAGTGTACGTTGTACAAATGTACAACACGACGAGGTATAATGTCTGAAATGTGTTTTAATAATTTTAAGACCCGATATTGGAAGTCGTTTAAAATGCACATGCCCAACACATTAGAAAAAATGTACCACTAGGTCGGTATAGAAATATATGATGTTTAATTCGTAGGACTTTGCAACCGCCAACCAGGGTTATAAACTATGCCAATAAATGACGGCCTGCGCAATATTAGGTTGATTATAAGACATTATAATATACCAACCATCGTTGTTGTAAAATCTCAATGAGGTCAGTAAATTATTAAAACACTTAACAATACAAAATAATAAAATAAAATATGATCAAAATTATAATTCGTTGACGGTAAATAATAAATGCATATTTTTTCGATTATTTATGTCTATTATAGTTATTAAGTAATAACACCGTAAATTATTTATTCAATTATATGTTAATATAATTTTTCTATGAGAGGGTGTGCCCCGTTCTACCCTCAATGGACATCCATAAATAGGTAAGTATACTTTACCTACCATGTAGAATAAAGTATACTGCTGGTAAACGATACATTAACATACTAATATTGTATTATATACAATATACAATAAATTGTATACCTATGTGATGCAGCGTGGTGTAATGTTGACTGTGAAAAAAATTAGTATGGACATTTATAATAATTATTATCATTGTTTGCGTTATAAAACGTTAACACGTTCGTTTAATCCCACCGGAGCGTATATATTTATGATATGCATGTCGTAATTAACATGTTCGTTTTAATTTTTAGTTTTCATCTATTCGATCATATTTTTTCTGAAATGTTACTATTTTTAAATGGCGTGTTTACATGAAAATAATTTGATATTATATACTTATTGTATACCTATAAATTGGCTATAGTAATAATATTGTTTACGCGTTTGAACGTAAAAATCGTTAAACAACAGCAGTACTATATAGGTTGGTTACGGACACTCCATGTACTAGGTATAATACTGTAAAATGTTTATTTTTAGTATTGTTTCCATAGGTAGGCGAAGTGTGCAAATTTAAAATTATAGTACAAAATATAAAAAAAAATACAGTGAAAAAACATTCTCATTATTTTTGTACGCGCATATATACTATATAATACCAATTTACTTAATTAATAATTTTATTCAAAATGCAAAATAAAATGATTAATCGATACACAGAGTTATTTCACCGGTATTTTTTAAAACAATAGTAGGTACACTTCGACAAGACAATATTTTGTAATTTTGTGATAACCGACAATCGAACATTTTTATACTTTTGTTTTTGAAATGTTCAAAGATTAAGAACAATAATAATGAAGTGCTTGCAAAGAAAATATAGACATTTTTAGTTAAGTTGAATATTTGTTAAGAGACTGTTAATATATAATATTATTTGTGTCTGTGTTAACTTAGTGGAGTACAATGCTAACTGCAAATGCAAAATAGAGACTCGTGATTTTACAAAAATGAAAATGTCATTAGAAGCTAAGAATCTTAAATGTCTAAATTACTAATATAATTTAACATCACTTTCAGTACTTGTCCAATGGGAAGGAGTGAATTTTAATTTATATGAAGCTAAAAAAAATGTTTGATAAAAGTTTTAAAGGTATCCACCATTGGTTTAATTTATTGATTATAAAATAATGAAAATACCGTAACATATATTTTTTTAAATTAATTTTTTTTTATATATCGCAGCCGGATTAGGTAACCTATACATTATTACAGGTTATGTTTCATATCTGCACACGAAAACTTCCGTAATTATATTTTACGTGTTCGTGTTCAACACGTACCAATTAATGTCAGATTGAGTTTGAAAATAATTTTCGTTTTCCATTTGTAAAAACATAATATTACCCCATTCTAGTGGCATTTTCATGTTAGGTAGGTGTAGGCTATACGTATGTATATTATAATGATTCTCGACCGCTGAAAAAAAATATAATACGCAGTACCCACTGTAAGGAAGTATCCGGTATACCATTATTAAGTACGTTCAAATTGCATTCGATCAAACGCAACGATAGCTGTTAGTAATGCAATCTAAAAAAGTAAAAAAGCAAAAATGTTAAGGTTGTGCTAAAAAAAATTAACAATCGTCATGGCATAACTGCTGTATACGACTATTTCAAACTAGGTTGACTTTTTAATGTAATATATACCTACCTATGTGTAATGTGTATGTATAATTTAGAATTTAATTGTATTTTTCCGTACACGTGTGATATGCACATTTGCATTATGAACTTTTTCAACTACGGCCGAAGAGACGCATGAAAAAATAATTAATTTAAAAATGCATAACAGTTTCTACTGCAGTTGTAGAGTACTGTAGTAGGTACATTTCAACTGTCTGGGTAGCAATGTCATTACTCATTGCGACACTTTTGTACTGATTTATACGGGTTATGCACAGCACAGAATTTTTCATTTATAATAATATATAATATTATAGAATAAAATAAAAACAATCGTGTCACGTTATAAACGGCTTAGACAAATATTATAACAGAGTCCAGTGGGTATTTCTAAAAATAACAACTTGGTTATTATATTTTTTTATTGAAAATCGAAAAATGACAGTGTGGTAATATTATTACTAAGTTTCAATTACTTAAGGATAAAAACTTTATTTTTAAAATCATGAAGATAACCGATACACCCCATAATTTTTCTTTTGTATCATTGAAAACTAAATGGTATTAAAATCACTGACTATATCAGTACGGTACATTGGTATTTTCTAATTCACAAAAAAAATATTCTCTAGCTATGAATTTGTGATTATGTAATTGTATATTTTCTATTTTTATTTTTTTTTTATTTACTCTTCAATAAAATCGTTGCAACGACAAACTTTCCCGCTAACATTTATAATTTATTATTCATATTATAATATAGTATACCAAACGACTCTCTCGAACGTGTCGTGTTGCAGAAATCAAACGACGAACATTTTTCAACTTTTTTAAGTCTTATGACGGAAAGTTTGTCGGTTATTCATTATCGTCGTGCGAAATATTCCCACATGCCGGGTATAGGTACGCTATATATATATTATAGTATACGCTATGACTGAAATACAAAACGAAGGGAATACAAAGTTTTCGTTAACCATAATGTATTTCCAATGGCAAACACCTAATAATACACGTGCAAGAACCGCAAAATCGTCGCTCGTATCATAATGATATTTCAAACAAACTTTTAACGGTTAAAATAGTATGGAATCAAATAAAAATACACGCATATATTATAATATATACAACAAGTTAATAATGTACCTGAATAAAAGGTACAAGTTATACGTATCTCAGTTACCTACATAAAAGATAAAAGTTACTAATAAAATATTTACTTCAAAATAAATTCATTTTAAAATCGAGGAATAAGATGCTTCACGTGTTTCATTCACAATGAAATAAAAGACGAAACGTACCTTTAAATTATATAATTATAATGGAATTTAATAACACTCAGTGTTTGAAAAAAAACTCGACTGGCGTAGGTAGTAATACTAATGATTGAAATATTAATATTGCGATATTACACAGCAGAGTTATTAACAATATAGCATATTATGTCGATTGAAATTAATATACAGATATGTGATTGTTGAACGTCTAACAATGTAAAAACATATTTTAATGAGTAAAGAACTTGTCAGAGTTGCGTTAACATGATATATATTTAACAAATTAAATTATTAATTAAGTATATTGTATCTATTAAATTGCAATTCAATCCTAAAAAAGGTTTTAATTACAAGATATATACAGTACACATTATATTATGTTATACAAGTTATAAATTTAATTCAGGTACGTAATACCTTATAGTCACATGTATATCTCAATAATGTCCTGTCTTGATAATACTCTTATTAGTTATCACCTATAATATTAATATTAAATTATTATGTATAACTCATGTGTTTTTATTTTATACATCTACCTAATATAAATCATGTATTTTTGATAAAATGATAACTGACGTATCGTCGAGATCAGGTCAATGGTTTCCTACCTTTTTATACCTTAATATTTTATTACGTTTTGCCGATAACCATCGGAGCGAAAAATCATCGAATTTTTCATTTGTAAAGTTCTATTTCATTCATACTTGTCTTAACGCTATCAATTGGTTCCTGAACACCACTGACTTGTTTATTTATCCGTCATTTGTTTTTGTCAAATTTTCCAAATTCAAAAATCCATACAAGATAACCTATAATTATTTGACGGTTTAAATACGACACGGCGATGTTTGTGCGATTTTCACACCTAACAGTATATTATAACAACATGTTCACTCGACGACACAATTATTATAATATAATAATATACAATACACCATTACAATTATTTTCGCGTATAGAAACATATTGTTTAAATTGCTAACCTTGAGTTACTCCCCACTGGAAATGTAAAACCTTGCAATCGACACAATAGGTAGGTATATATTATGTTATAACTTGTCAAATAATTATTTTTGAAAATTATAGAATTCATAACATCATAGTGGTTTTTTTTTAATTTTAATAAATATTTAATTAAGTAAGGTAAGGCCACTAAACAAACATGTAACTTATTTATAGTGATAATACATTAAGATAAGTTGGGCAAGTATTTTAAGCGATAAACTATAATTGCATATAAATACAATTTTAAAATAATTTAGAAACCTATTAGGTATATAATTTACAAATACAGTAAACTCGTGTGTATAAGTATAAATAAATAAAATATCTTAATTTTTAAAATAATTGCAGGAATTTTTTTAAATTATTTAAGTAGGTACTTATATTTTGGTGTCTATTTTTTTTATATTGACAAGTATGAGTTTTAATTTTTTTTAGTTATTTAATAAACTATTACAATTTACTATGAATGCCAGCAAGTTAGTTATTTTATAATGATTCGGTTAGGTATTTAAAAATTAAAAATAAATTCATACTAACCAATATTGAATAGTACAGGAAAGGCTACAGTGATTGGTAGTTGATTACTCACCTCGCTACGTATAAAATAATCACCGTTGTAAAAAAACATTGTATTATTTATAAAAATATTCTCAAGCAGTAGCAAGTGTTTACTATAGTACGGAGAAAGACATATATTTAATACCTGATGCAAATACTAATTATTATCATAGAATTTAAAATGCTTGTAGTTTTATAAATCAGAAACTACTAGTTTGAATTTTTATTTAAAAGTAGAATTTGAAAAAAAAAATAGTTTGTGGCTACTTCCTTCTTAAACAGTATATGTTAAATCTAAGTATTTACAATTGCAACCACTGAGTATACTCAACAATTATGAAAGAAAAAATTTAAATAAATGTATTAGTAAAGAATAAAATTCTGCCGAGGATACTCGCGGTAAATTGCTCTGTATTGTGTATAACTAGAATAAATCGTGACACGTGCGACTTGTGTGCGTGTATATATATATATATATATATATATTATATGTATACAGATAAAATACAAGACAGTTAACAATGTAATGCGCAAGTGGATTTCCATTATAAAGTTTTGGATAGAGTTAGAACACATAGGTACTCGAGTATACGATACGCTTGTTGTAGTGCTGGCTAGCTTAAAATAGTAATGTTGACCTTTGTTGCGGTCGTTCGGTTTGTTAGCGATCCTACCAGAATAAACAGCGGCGTTTACGAATAAAGTACAAAAATCCTACAAAACCGAAAATACTTTTTTTGTTTACGGAAAAACGTTACTAATTGTATTACATTATACATTTTAGTATTCACAGAGGCACGCGCTGTTTTTTTTTTTTTGTGGACACGCGTTATTGGAGTTAATATATTTTTTTTTATGACGTAATGATATTAAACTTTACTCGCGCTTCAAGTATAATATTAAAATATAATCTGACGGACATCGCGGTCGGACTTTGACAGGTCTTCGAGCCCCTGGACGTTTGTGTTGTGGGACGTTGTCGTCAGGATTAAGCAAGTAGAACCAGATAGTTGAGTTGTTTTATTTATGTCTGTATAGTGAACAGTACAGATTCTTTATCATTACAGATAGCAGATATACAATGACATAACAATGTGAATAATAATATGCAATACAGTTATCAAATGTTTGAATAGCAAATATTGCCGATTGTAAAAAATCGTGTATAGATTTGATTCATTGTTTACGATTTAAATACGTCTTATCGAACATGATCATCTGCAGTTTTTCTTTGATATAAAGTTTTGATTTACTATTGATAATGTAAATTTAATAACTCAGAAACTACTTGTTCAAATTTTAATTTTAATGCATCAACATTTAAAAAAAAGTCAACTGATTAACCTTGTAAGATGAAAATTAAAGTTTTAATTTAAACAAAAAAAGTTTTCCCCTACTGAAATGTTGATCGTACGTATTAAATGGTTTTCTCATCAAAATATCTAATGAAAATAATTTAAAAATTTCGAAAAAAAAATATTTGAATAAATGTATTATAAAAAGGGGTAATATCATTAATACCAATGCCCTATGTCTAGTAAATAACTTTGTGTAATAAAATAGTAACGATAATAAACCACTAAACTTATTTCAAAAATGCAGGCAACTACGAAGATGTTTTGACCATTTTTGATTTAGCACATGATAAAATGGACAAATTTTAAATCATGATAAACATAAACATAATTTAAGAAATGAAAATAACGTTTGTTTTGAATCGAGTAAATCATATTAATTTACGTGTGTAATTTGCTCATATTTACATTTTATGATGTTAAATTATAATATTATATAATTTGTAGTTTTATTGAATTTATAAAATTTAAATCGACTTTATTTGAAAAAAAAAATATATAGAATTTTACGTTTGATAACGCTTACAAGTCTATTATATTAGTGTTTATCTGCATTATTTTTTTTTTATTAACATTTATCAAAATAAATCAATACATTAATTATTCTCTACGAGCTGCTATGTCTCATGTCTGTTGGATTTTTATAAAACAGTAGAAATCTGTAATTTAATGTTTGTGTTTAGTATTAACCTGACCGCTCCATATATTTATTTCGATATCGTGTAAAAAAATATACACCTTTACTGCAGTAATCATTTTACCTTAAACGTTTTGAATTTAGAGGATTTTCCCATTAATCAGATTTATGTTTTGTTTACGCTAATGAATCAATGTAAAATAATTTAGACATGAAAAAATAACCGTTTCAATCACTCGTGTTATTCGCACAGTAGTGCACTCTATCATTGTCACTCAGGGATGAGCGGAGAATTCACTACTATTTTTTTCATTTTACTTATCACCGTGATACAATTTATCGAGATTGAATAATAATAATAACAACAATAATACAAAAAGGTTAGGTGGAAATGTGATTCGCGCAGTACAAAGAGTACCGCCTACAAAAAAAAAAATAAAAATAAAAATAAATAAATAAAAATGCCCAAGTCTCACAATGAAAGCCGAGAAAGTCACGGCCAGGGGAGGAGCAGAAGGGGATAGAAGAAAATAAGGAAGAATGGGTGTGTATATATAGTGTGGTGCAGCCAGTGGTCTTATGTAGGTTTATATATATGTATGTGAGTACAACGGTATCAGCTGGAGGATAAATTCACCAGAGACATTTGTCAAAGACGCTAAACAAAGATTTATGTAACTCCAGCAGACAATGGGTCTACGCGCGCGTCAGTGTGCGTGTGGAGTTAGGCAAAAATAATAATATAACCTGTTGGCCTATTGCGAATAAGACCTATGGTGAGGCTTTCGATAGTCGCAGTCTTACATATCGGTTGCCGTATTTATTATTATCGTATAAGTCAACAACACTGCGTGCGAGCAGTGATATCCGTTTTCCCGGTCTACGACAATCGATTCGTTCATCTACATAATATATTATTACACGCAGGGAACCCTTTTGGGTCCAACGTTTGCGAACAACACCACGCCAGAACCAAATTTATATATAAGTATATATGGAAATGTATTTCGTTTCGATGTCTCGAAATTTTCATTTCAGTATCCGCGACCGTACACGATATTTCTTCGACGCTTGTCTAATCGACACTCCCGACTGTTGCGTATATATCTATAATAAACGAATTTCTGGCAGGTGGCCGATTTTGATCGGAAAATTTGATACAACATCTGATAATCGTATATACGTATGCGAACAAATGGATATCGTTACTACACCATTACGTAAAATACTGCAATATAAACGTAGAATCCGGTAGTCAAAAGAATGCATTTTCAAAAATTTAAGGCAACCGTTTTAATAAGCCGTTCGTCCTATTTAGTTTTTTTTTGATACATCAGTAACCCATCGAGTACAAAAGTTTACATTATGAAATTGGGGGCAAAGTCATTGACCTTGACTGCGTAAGACTTCGCATTCAGCTCAAGTAGGTGTTGTGTGTTGTCTTCATCTTACTAATGTATAATAATGCAAATTTCAGATTGTCTGATCGCTGTTATCTCATATAATATTTAGTTAAGTGAATGTGATTATATATATATAAATGAGATTGTATGAGTTAAAATAGCAAAAAAAAAAAAATTTTAAATCATAAAGAGCGGAGTACAAACTCAAGAAGTCGAAACCTAACAAGAAACATTATGATGATTGCAAAAGTGTCTAGAAAAATGTAATAATTAGAGATGTTGGATACGAGGACTAAAAAAAGAATTATATTTTTCATAAACTTACCGAGCACTCCAATCATGAAAACTCTAAGAAATTAAATTCAAGGTGTTTTTACTCTGCAAGTTTTTTTATTGCACTCGTACACTAGGGAAATACTTTGCATACGATAAAAGTTATGTAACGGAAAATCATATTCTGAAAACCCTAAATTACTATCATAATAAGCTATTTGATATACATTTCTAAAGTGAACATTGAGTGCATATAAATAACTGTTATGATATTGTAGTACTTATCATAAAACGTTTATCGCGTCATTTTTAGTCCTATTCACGCTGTTGGTGGTGCATAACAAATTTATATCACTTTTGATTTTAAATACCATGAGGGTATGTTATAATGTTAATGGTGGAGGGGTAAAGATTTAGTTATGCTAATTCTGGCACGAAGGTCAGCCCATGCCTACACAGGTCGTGTGCGTACACAAGTTGTATCATACGTGAAATAGAAATTATAATAAAATATCAAATATTGAACGAAAAAAAATTGTTTTATCGGAGAAACCAAAATGCATACGTCAATTATTGTACCTACTATGTAAAAAAAAAAAATCCTAAATTAGTTACACAAAACGGGGAAAAATATTACACTGTAGTTATAGAGCTATATAATTGTTATTATTTTATTTTATTTTGTATTTTTTTTTTAGTAAATAAATAAATAATTTTTTTAATATTGCATTACCGATAGATAATTATAATTTGTAACTATAACCGAAGAGAATGACACAAAGGAGATATTTAACCTTAGGCCCAGAAGTCTAAAATCATTAACTATACTAATTATTATTTATATGAAGCAATTCGGAAATAATAAGTTTGAATATTGTGAATATTTATGAATTTGTAATTTAAATATAATCTATAATATAATAAAAAATTAAAAAAATATCCGCATGGCAAGTATAATATCTGTATGTTTGTTTTTTGCATTTCAAAAGAACCAGCTTTTAAGTATCGATAGATTACGTTTATTATTATTAAGTGGCATTTATTTCGTTGATGTGAGTATCAATAATTGTATATCAAACTAAAATATCTTTTTTTTTTATTAATTTATGTATTTATGTATTAAATTTTTAACATGGTTAACCTTAGGAAAGCAAATTATGCATGGCTGCAAACAAGTTTTGAACTCGGTATGAGATTCTTTATAGTTTATATATATAAGCTTTAAGTTATTTCGAGATAAAAGCAAGCGCAAACTCAACTGCTTAATGAATAGTTGTTATACCAGCGGACACAGTTGCGAATGGGACATATTATGTTTTAACGACATCCTAAAACTAATTTTTTTCTCTAAAATATATTATATCAGTATATCACCATCGAGAAGATCGAATACTCTATTTACAAAAGTAACATAAAACAGAACCGTTTCGACTCTGGTTTTCAATTGTTGGATATTACATCGAAACAGCTATGATCTATACATAATCAAGTTCATTAATGTATATGTAACTCACAGAGTAAAATTTCGTGATAGTATTTCGATTTTGATTTGTACGGTTTGACAGTAAAAAATATCGAAAGGCGAAAAAAAAGTTTTAAAATTCAACGATATTGTCAAAGATTAAAAATTATTAAAGTAATTTCCATGGTAAGTAATAACTTTTTTTAGTTGTACAAAATTATTTTTAAGTTGCTTACTAATTACTGCTATATTAATAAAAATGTGTGCTCTCATATAATACCACTAGAAAAATAAATAATATACATATTATATATTTTTTCTAGTATAGTATAATACGGATATTCAACAATTTTTTTCAATTCATTAAAATGATAATTTAATTATTAATTAATAATTATAGGCATATGTTTATATTATAAACTTTACTATCGGATATTTAAGATTTTAAACGCTGTAGTATACATAAATAAAAAGTGATTAATTTTGATTAATTCAGACCCATAATTCTGTCTAAAATATTTTTACTTAATTTATAGAAATATGATATTTATATTCTATACAACTATTTCGATTTATTATTTTTTAATCATTTAATTAGAATTTTGGTTTTTAAGAAAATGAAATATTTATGAGAAAATTATTTTTGTAATGCACTTACTATTATTATGAAGTAATGGTTTATAAATATCGTTTTAAAAGTTAAAAATGTGTTTGACTATAATGATGATTTATACGAAAATAAAACCAATTGAACATTAGGTATAATGGAAATAAAATACTATGCGTTTATATTTTATAATAATTAAGTTCCTATACAACTTGCACAGCCCACTTTTCTGGTTTCAAGGTTTGTTTGAATTCAATATGTTATACTCAGTCAACTAATGTTCTTACGTCGTCGGGGGATTGCTAATAACAACGCAATTAGCTTCGGTAATTTATTATTCTTGGCTGTAATTGATAATATAATATATTATATAGTACCTATAATGTATATATGCACTATTATATACGACTTCTCGTATACAATTTTCGAAGTATTTGAAACGTATAATGCATGTGCCATACAAGACAGTATATTAGTTATAGTGAAGTATTGCATATTATTATTATTAAGCTTCGTCGACTTTGACCTTATACTTAGGTACCCAAGTGATTAAGTATTGAAATTGCTAAGTCAACCGCGTTATTTGAATAAAAAATAGATTATTGATTATTTTTGTAAATATGATTCAATCCGTTTCGGACAATAGTATATTTCAGTTTTAATAATATTATAATGCTGTGCGACGGTGGATATATTGCAACAATATAGAATTATATCATGGTTATATAAATAATGCAAAATATGTTAAAAACACAATTTTTATGGAAAATAATGTAAATAAAATTTTTTAATCGTATTGTAGCATTATATTTCGTGTACTGCAGGGAAATTATAAACGGAAGAACTCGATTGCGAACATTTGACCTTTTTTGTAACAAGATTGTGAACATCACTGCCGGCTGATCAAAGTAATTTTTTTACCAGAAAAACGAAAAACTGTAGACGTATTTTTTTAGGCGGCATTGCCAAATTATTGTTGCTATAATTAGTTATATACGTTATAGTTATAACCAAAACACTTAAAAGTGTAGGAAGGAAGATGGTAGTTGTACAACTGACCATTGCATACTTATACTTGCACCTATGTCATATGGAATCTATCCACCTCAAATTGGTGGCTCTAAAATATTATTGATAATAAAGATTTTGAATTTAACAGTAAAATTAACTTGTTTTTTTTTATTAAAATCTAAAGGTACATTTTTTTTTGTTTAAGTTAATTAAAATATATTATATATATTATATTTTTTATTAATTATGCATAACTATGATAATCAAATGTAAATAAATAAACATTACATAATATACATTAAGTCTGGTGTGTCTATATTTTTTAGAATTGTTAACTTATTAATACGTATAATTTAATTCGAGGATTATAAATTCCATCTATTTAATATATCTGTTCTATCAATATTTTTAAGTGATTTTTTAGATAATTTCTAAAAATCACCATAAATAAAAGTACAATTTCTAAAACTGACTATGAGTATTATAATAATTTATGTTATAATACGTCTCGTCGGGGGAAAATATATTATTTTTAATCAACACTTGAATTTACTGACGGTTTTTATACCCAAATATAGTATATATTTATTACCTACGTGGTGGCACAATATACGGATTCAGGTAATTTCGAATTAAAAGTCGGGTAAAAGCGATCGAATTTGTAGATTTCAAGCTTAAATACTATAGTTGAATATCATACATACGCTAGAACGTTGGCCGGATTTCGCGATTTTTCAAACTTATTTATCTAGGCGCAGAAAATAAATAATACCTGAAACAGAAAAAAAAACAATATAAGTAATTTATTACGAGAAAAATATGATGTTATTTTTTAAATTTAATTATGCATTATTATACAGTATTTGTTTACAGAAGGTAAATCCTTAGTATACGATAACCTATAATATAAAGGTATAATATAATGTGTTACCAGGAATTAACATTTTTTCAATAATCACACAAATCAAGGCCAAGGAAATGGTAATTTTTTTGGGATTGACGATGATCCTCTCCCCAAACACAAAATTTGTGTTAATATTTAATATTGTTAATTGCGTTTAATATAAAAATATAAAAAAAATTAATAATGACAATTTATTGTTAATAGTAAATATATTATTCTGTAATATTAAAAACTCTATTATTATAACACTGACTCTGTCGATATTAATATTATAAGCTTAATACAGTTAGAAAAAATAATCAATATCCATACACGCGCTACAAACACCAAAAACGATATTATAGTGTAATACGAGTATAGTATCTATTATTAATTGTGTTTATTGTATTACCTATATCAGTATTGTATCGTTTGCAGTGGTGTATTTAGATACCGTGTATAATGGCAATATGTATGTATGTGATGGCAATATGCATTGACATAGTGTTGACACTATTGAATCGCTTTCACAGAGATTGATTAAGGGGGTATCATATGCCAAATTTACAACTAGCAAAATCTATCTTGTATTTTCCTCATTAATATAATTAGAGTGACTTGAACCATTCTCAAACTTAAAGTCAAGTAAGTTATATTAGGCCCGTCATGGAATATTATAGAAGTACTTGATTTCAAAGTAAGTTGTAAACATTTTAATATATTGTAATATTTTACAGTAAAAAATATTTAGAATATACCTATTATATTATAATTTTATATTTTTTTATTTTTGAAATATTTATGTTTACAGTAGAGACCAAATTTTTAAGAGGTATTTATGCAGCTTAACTGAGATGCATAGCATATTTTAGAGATAATATTCAGTCTTCATTATTTTATTTCTTGAGAGTAATTATTATTTCGTCGCAAGAAAAATGAAAATTATTTTAATTTAAAAATAAAAAAATCATCAAAATCGTTCAACACAAAAATTATTAAGAATGCAATTGGGTATTTACCTATGTAATAATATTAAATGATACTAAATTTAAATAATTTATTAAATAAATGTCGTTTAATAATTATTTTCAATTTTAAAAAGAACCTAAATTTTCGCTATTTGAATTAAAAATATAAATAAAAGTTGCCAATAGGGTGTTCTGCATAATTAACTAACTTACATTTAAGTTTGATAATAATATGTTTATATTCACTCTATTACAAAATAATTGAGTTTGTTGAACGCACATTTTCCGTGTACCGTGTTGATAGAATAGAGAAAACAAACGCTGTGTTTACATCATCTTAAAGACGAAATCAAATACAATGCAACAACTATCTCTTATACAAGATGTGCCTGTATTACATTATGCTGTTGTCTATTACACTTTTGTATTGATTTATACCGCTCGCAATGTTATTATATATTTCTATGACGAGATCTCGCGATAAGATGATATTATAATACGACGACCCGAGGGCCGGAGCTTTTGTCGACCGAATCGCCGATCTCCACTGTACGGTAATTATTATTATGAGACCGCAGCGTTTTCTATCACGATAATAAAATAAATATTGTCAACGATGCTGCATGTGGACAACGCGTCAACGATTTCAAAACTGAAAATATAAACAATTTAATGTTACACATTTTACACGCGGGCGTTCATTACATATCATCGTTAGGTATACTTGTTGAATCCCACCGACAATAATACACAGTCATCAACTGCTACACTGTATAATAATAATAGTTTAATCGCATTTTTACCGCGGAAGTACACGACGAGTTATTTTTCCTCACGATTTAGTAAATTTTCAATAAATATTTGTTCGTATTACCGATTACCTGTATATTTTATTTTTGGGGGAATTTTCGTAAAAAAATTAAGCGACTGACCTGATATTACATTTTCATCTTAACTGCACATTGTCTATTATACAAATTTTGCATATTAATTGTAATTGGCCACGTACCAATATAATTTGTGCTGTCGCGTTGCTTTATAAAATAACTTTATTAATAGGAACAGTGAACATAATATCAATATTAATTATAAATCACCTGTTACAGAATATTCATTATGGCCTATTACGTAATGAATTATTACTTCCATTTGTAAACAAAAATTAAGAATTATAGTAACACCATTCATTTATTCGTATTAAATCATACTCTTTCAATAGCTTATGATTTTATATATAAAAATTTGAACTGAATAAAAATTGTTGTATTGGTTTGTTTTTATAATATTATAATTTGTCTCGTGTTGATTTATAACTGGTATATTAATAAATAATAATATCATTAAATCATCAGATTATCCAGTTTTATCTTAATTTTTTTAATGTTATCATTTCTTGTCTACACCTTGTATTATTTATTATCAGAAAAATTGTCAATTAAAATGAATTTACACTTATTGGAACTTGATTACAATACTTTTGTTGTTACTTATTAAATCAATATCGTCTTGACTTCTGAGTTTTATATTATTCAATTATTGTCATCTTTCCCAACGCACATACCCCTTTATGTCCATAAATTCAAAAAGTATTAATTTATGCGATTGGTCAACGAGTATTAATTGGATCTATCATAAATCATTTGAAACCATCTGTTCCGTTTTTGTACATACATGAAAATATAATATTACCATATTGCTCCCAATCCCAACATCCCAACCTTTTCGACAATACGGAGAATTTTCTATAGAATTTTTTTTTGTTAATAAACAAGATTCTTTTCCACAGATTTTAGATTTTAGAATAAATAAAAACAACGACTCATCCAATACATATTGTTTAGTAAAAACGTTCATTTTTTATGCTTCATAATGTATTAATTAATTTGAAATCTCTTGAATAGGTACTATTTTTTTTGCTAAGTCGAAATTTATTTGAAAATTGTAAAACAAGTGTTGGCGTTGTGGTCCGCATATCATAAGAGCGTGCGGAACACTGGTTGGAAAAAACTCAAAAAAACTATAACTATCCTATGTTAAAATATTATAACAACTACGTTTAATGCGCTATACTATTATTATTATTATTATTATCATTATTGTCGTTCCGGTTTCGTCCTGCAGCACGTGCCCATGCACTGCGACGACATCACGTATTCACGCCCTGTTGACCGCCGTGTATAATCATAATCGTTCGTCATGACGTTTGACCGCCATCACGTGCGCGGGGAGATCCGTCTGTCGGATTTATTTTCGTAGACCGCCAGACAATAAAATGTCGTATACGAGACAGTGCGACACTTTAAAAATATTACCCATTTATTATACACGCGCACGCACTATTTAATATTGTCATACGTTGTTATAAAACTATATGCGCACCGCAGGCAGGTACCTACTCGATTTTCGACCGGTCATGTCCGGGCGGTCTGTCATTTTCAGCGCGCGAGTCCGCGCAGTGCGCCGACCATGCCGTCTATAAATAAAATCAGTTAACAAACGCACTGCGTCGTCCCCCTGCGTGAAAATTCAAATAAATTGTCTACACGTGCGAATCTCCGTACCGCGTCCAGGGCCACGTGATGGCGTACAGCCAATGAGGTGGGCACGTGCCTTGAACTGCGGTGTCGTTGATATAGGGCTATTTTTTCGGCGTGATACGATTATAGCGGCCACTTCGGGTCTGTAAATAATCAGCAATAACTGATAAGTACAAGTGGTTGTGTTTTAAAACGTTTTGCTTTTTTAACGTATTTCATGATAATTTATTACACCGAGTTTTATCGATAGTAATAAAATACCTATGTTAACATGATATATTATACTATCATACAAACTTTTATCGTGTTATGTGAATTTAAAATCTAATTATCATATTAGGGTAAAAGTGTAAAACTGTTTTTTATTTATTTTTTCAATCAAAGAAATGCGATACCATTAAATTAACACCATACAGACGTCACCGCTATATTAGCTGCAAATTTTCCGGACGGTAAACTGTCAGAAAAACTCCACTTTGCCTTTCAGATTTAAAATTTTCAAGGTTTGCTTAACCTTTGTTTTTGACGTGCGAGTTTTATACACTAGATACTGACTATACCAAAATTGTATTCCTTAAAAATAGATAATATATTATGTTCAAAGAATGTACCACTTAACCACTTCGGTCATTAAAATTTGTATAAAGTGGACCAAATTTTGAAAATGAATCAGTCAATAAAATGTTTTTGAATCAAATTCTGCACCATTGGCCTCTGGTACGTTTATAAGAACAATGTAACATCGTATAATGACAGACAAAACCCATTTAAAACTATACATTTTTCCATAAAAAATCTCGACATAATTATAAACTATTATAATAAATACATGATTTGAGTTTATAGCGCGTGTTTCTGAATCAATCTCGTTGTTTTCGTCTTGTTAACTATGTTTATTAAATCCGTCTTGCACAATATAATAATATGTTACAAACGTTCTTTATAACGTCTTAATCCTCATCGTGTCAGAAAACTTCTTTGAAAAGTCAAGGCACTAATTGGAATAGTTGAAGTGACCAACTTTGTATTTATATCATATTACTATCACATCTTATAATATTTAAAATAAAAGCTTCTCGAGAAGACATTTTGCTGTTGTCACTAAATTATACGCAAAAGTCAAGTTGTCCTTATTTTATAATGAGTGTGCAGGACTTCCGTGTGTGTGAAATAAATAGTTTTAGATGGGCACTAAATCGCCAACAGCAACCACATCTTAGGTGAAAGATACTAAATTCCGAAAAAACAATCATTCAACAGTATGACATAGGTACATGCACAAAAATAATTCTTTGTAAACATCATGCAAAAGCAAACAACTCGGGGACACATACACAGTCAATTGAAAAAATGTTATTTATAAATTTATTTATTTATATAATCAAAGCAAATTTTTCTTTGTCATAACTTTTTTATTTTTATCTTATTGTTATTATAAAAAAAAAACTTCGACAGAATATTAAAACGATAATTACTTTTTTTTTGTATAATTGATGTTGGTTTTCTTCCAAAGTATAAAAACGCTACATCATAATACAAATATATTGTCTTCATTATGGTGTTTAAATATTTGGTTTTTTAAATGCAGTTTAAGTGGTTTTTTTTCATGTAACACCTTTTATATATTATATCATTCTGTAATAACGTAAGAACCAACATAAAAACTGACATAATATTTTAAATTACTTAAATAATCAATTACTTCGAATTAGTATTTAAATATAATTTTAAATATTTAAATATTTTTCCATTTTTTTTTTTATTATAAAATTTTTAATACCAAATAGAATAATTTATTTACTAATTTCAAAATAAAATTTTTAATAAACGGTGCACGATCATTATTACTTATTATTAACTTATTACATAGCGAATTGTAATAATCATTCCTATTTTGGTGCGTGCTAATTTCCTATAATTGGATGTTATTCTAGTTAAAACAAATATTATTTTAAGACAATTTTTTTATTAGAAAATTTATTTTTGAATTTATTTAATTTGTTGAAATATATAATATTACTAGTTAATAGTAATTAAAATATCTTAACGTTGATATGTTGAAGTAATTAATTTGTAATTCATCGTTTTTTTATTATTTCAAAACTTGCTCATTTTTTTTTTCATCATCAATACACGTGTTTAGTATAGATATTTATGTAATGACTTCTGAATTTCTGATCTTTTTTCGACTTTTTATTTTATACTAGACATAAATATGACTTTACGTATTTTATATACTATATATCTGACTGCTATCAGGATTAATCTCATTTAACGTTATACAAATTTCCGGAAAAATCCCTAGAATATTTCCAAGACAGGAAATTTATTATTTGTATGTATAGGTATCTATATATTTAGACCACGTGTTTCAATATTTAATTTAACTTTTAACTATAAATTATTCAAATTACAAACATTTTATACTTTTATGCAAAAAATATATTAAAAGAACAATAAGTATATTTATTTGTGACTCCAGAATTATATAATACAAGTTTAATTAAAATTATACACATAAATGCCAGTGATTAATTTAAAGATAAGAATTACTGATATCCAGTAGGTGATCAAATATATCGGAAGGAAGATATAGTTGGAAAAAATTGAATGTCTTATTTTCATTTAGATTATGGTATTTTTTTTATATATTTATATTGCTGTTGCTATAAATTATATTAATTATATATATATATGGACACGTCTCATTACTTAAAATGATCCCTTATCGGAGAAATTTTTAAGATCAAAGCTAATAATTTAGAAGTTTATATACATTAGAAAGAGTTGAAATTGTTATATGTTTTTTAAATAAATTGATTTGATTTTTGTATTCCAGTACACTATTATAATATTGAATACAATTTTTGGCAGCCATCATTCACCTAGAAGTGAATTTAAATCAATTATCAGTATACCCTAAATTAACCGGAATACATTATTAATACAACTTTAAATAGGTAAATTTTATATACCGTATATATTATTGAATAAAAAATGAACTTTTTTCATAAAAATCCTATCGATCGTAATTTAGGTCTATATGACAGTATTTGATAAGATATTGGTTTGTTAATTTCTATCGACCATAATTAACTCGACCTATATACTAAATATTATCGTCGATAAATAATTACAAAAGTGATAACTTTAGTATTATGTTGTAATTCACCACAATTTCAATATAATAAGAATAATTTACCTCAAGGAAATAGACAACAAATTAATAACTCTGGTGAAGTGCTAATATATGCACAATGGGTCTAGCCCCCTAGATACGATTATGGCTAGTAAGTACTGTTTTATTCGTATATAAATTAACTGTTTTTGTTTAATGAAGCTAAATTCTCTGGAGGGGTTGGAGAAGGGGGCGAGAGGTTATTCAAATTATTCCTTGATGCCGAAGAAACGATATTTCTTCCCCAACCGTTGCATACCTAAGTCTATAAAGTGATTGCTACGTCTATACCTCTAATTGATTTTGCGCAATGACGAGAGAATGAAAATTCCGAATAACAGAGTTAGAACCGAACACAATATTCAATACACCACAGTCTCCAGGATTATATGAATTAATAATAACAAGTAGCATACATATAGCAATATGATTTATTAAGGGTTGTCAAAACAATAATATTTCCGTAGTGACGATGATGACGTGATAGATTTCACGAATCACGAATAAAATATATAAACGATAATAATATTAGAATCGTGTTGATAAAGGGACCGAATTACTGAAAATAAAATATGGTGT
Organism: Rhopalosiphum padi; assembly: GCF_020882245.1. Taxonomy (NCBI): domain Eukaryota; kingdom Metazoa; phylum Arthropoda; class Insecta; order Hemiptera; family Aphididae; genus Rhopalosiphum; species Rhopalosiphum padi. The sequence continues at coordinate 46,763,006 of NC_083599.1, forward strand.
ACAAATTTTACTGTAATTTACAGTTTTAAACTACATAATAATATTATGGTGGTCCATTAAATTCGTGCTTTATTCAAAGTCGTCATATCTCCACCGATCCACCACGGTACAATCTCGTTTTGATTTGGGTTTGACTAGACGTGATCACAGCAACTTTTTACTCTCATGTACCATCATACGCTGATCTTACGCACACGCATATAATATAATTTATAATATAGACATGCTTCGACGTTATATCCAACAGGACTAATAGACACGTACACGATCTAACCCTCTCCACTATTGTGTCTCATAGAATTTAGAAGTTTTTATTCTGGACATATATTTGAACATTCAAAATTTCAATCGACTACCTCCCGCGTAATAAAATACTATACACATTAAACACGCGTGTCTGTTTTATTTTTGAGATCTACGGGGAAAACGATACGCAGACCGGCTGCAGAAAATGTTCATTAACTTCTGAAAAATTGTAAACATTTATACCTGGTAATGGACACAATCCTGATTATTTATTAAAAAAATATTTAACTATTGTGTAATTCCCTTACTATAAAATTAACAAACGACGAGCTTAAAATAAATACGATTCACTCATTTGCGTGATATAAATTCGTCGTAACACGCAAGATGATGTACAAAAACCAAATAGAAACGTTAAATATAAACTGTATCAAAGTATTATCCCGACTAAAAACGTTATATGTGCTAAAATACTAACTATAATACTAAATACTTAATAAAAATAGATATTTTCTGCGACGTTGTATGGACAAATATTATAGTCATATATAAGAATACCTTCTGAGTTAAAAATTACTTTTTTCTTTCCTAAAATGATATGTTATTCGTCAATATTATGAATATTAGGCCCCGATGGACATTACCGACTGACTGCTACTCTCGTTGATGTCTGTAGCACATCACTTGTAGTATTCAATTATTCTCTTTCGTTTTATTGCGAACACACGCATATATACCTTTCCAGTCTCCACCGCTGCTGATCGATCGAACGTAATGCGTACTCGGTACAGGCAACGCAAAACTATACAATGTTATTATGTTTAACCGATTTCTTAAGCAGCATTTACGACTCAAGTATATATTTTTTTCACTAAATTCACGTCACGATTATACACTTTAAGTGCATAAAATATATAAATGCAATTTATTATTTTATGATGAAAGCCAACAATATTGCCGCTTGCTAACCGGTTACGCGACAACGCCTACGAATCGAAACATTTTATTTGAGTTTTTCATCTCAGTACAGAGCAAAGGGTAATGCAATTTATTACAGTGGTGTACGGTGCGTAATATTATTATCATTTTATTGCGTTTACAGAGATAATAGATATATAATGTGAGCTAAAAAAAAATACGATAAAACGGATTTTATCATATATATATATATATATATATATATTAAATATTCCTTAAACTATTGATTCTTTGTAAGAAATTATTCGAAAAACTACTATTATTTCTTAGTAGGTACAATATTTGTGTCTGTTTATCAATATCTAAAACGGAGAGCCATTCAAAATTTGTCGAGCACTGCCACAGCAGAGAGCATTTTTTGGATGTAAAAAATAAGACGCGATATTCATCCAATTCTCAAATATACGTCACGGTGACTAGATCAATATAATATTTACACATATGTATAAGCATATTATATGTATAAATATTACGCACGTTCGTTTACCGTAATATGTGTGTGGTGCGCTTATATATATATATATATATATATATAACGAAAGCGCAAGTAAAAGGATAAAGAATAAATAAATATAAAAAAAAAATAGGAAGAGAGAGACAGTGATAGAGTGAGTGAGTAGGAGTCGTGCACCGGGGACCCGAATACTGGCAGACGCGACGTGACAAACGCGTTTACATCCGAGTAGGGTTGTCTGCAGGACACGAATTCGATTTCGATTCGACGGACGTATATAAAAAAAAAATATATATAAAAAAGAACGAATAAGAATAAAAGGGAAGACGACTTCGTACACGATTTTCCGCATTTCCAACGCCTGGAGTATTATAGTCCTTCGGTGAACTGCAAAGGATTACACCACGAGGACCCTATACACGTATAATATACGTATACGTATACATTCGATGGGCGCGCAAGCAACGACAAGACGAATGATGGTCGCGCACGACCTTTGCCTCATCCGTTGTCCGGATTTCCGGTTAGCTGGCGAAAATTAATATCCCTCATCTGCTGTAAAAGCTTATAATTTTTTTTTCTGTTTATACTCAAACAAACATACATTAACAGCTGATTATGATGATAATGTTAGCCATTTTCGTAAAATTCGAGTCAAAAATACATGATATTTGGACGTGGAATATTTTAAAGCCATTATAATTATTATAGGGAGAAACGCTGTACCCAAGACGATCCAATAGAACGCGCACGTCCAGACTAGACAAATATAAGAGACAATAAATGTATAAGAACAATAAACATTTTTGTTGTCGAAACTGTTTCTGCTGCTTTAGCGATTTTAAGTAATAAATCGACAAAAAAAAAAAAAAAGAAAACATATATTTTGGGTACGTCCTATATAGTCCCTTAGCAAACAAGTCGTATACGTGTACACAATAAACGCGATGTGTACAGAGTATATACACGCTAATGCTGCCGGGTGTTCGAGTTTCGTAGCAGAAGACGCCCGATCTTAACGGAATCGCGTATACCTATATATATAATATAGCAGCCGTATATAGGTATTGTATATTGTTTGGACAGATGTTTTTTTTTTTTTTTTGTGCCGTCCACGTCTTCATCGCCGCCGTTTCGAGTGATTTCTCTAAACCTCTCATAGACATACAAACACTCACACACATGTTATACATGGCACAACATGGCGCCACACGCGGATTTCTAGGGCATGGGTGTGACTGGCGATTTACCCCGTGTTCGTATTAAGAAACGGGCGTCGCGAGTACTTGGATTCGGACGGAATCGCGACTACGCGCTCTTCAAGTAAAGTAAGACGTCCGTGAGAATAAACAGTAGGTATATGTACCGTCGATCGTCGAGTGGTTACCTAGATATAATAGGTATTATAATATACGTATATCACACACGACGCGTATTGTAATAAGGTTATATTACTCACTGGCCACCGAGACTACGACTGTACAACTATGATCAAACGGTTTTGCGGTTTTAAATGTGTTTTGTCTTGTAAAGATTACGGAGATCCGGAGAACAACTTTTGTTTTATTACTCATGATATACTTCGGATTAAGCATGGAAACGGGTGTTTAGGCGTTTTTGGGTGGATGGTGATCACTGATTCCGGTCACGTTAAGTCTCCGCGCTATACTGAGGTTAATGAAAGAGACAATAGATTAACGATTAAAAAAATATAGTACGATTTAACGATACGATATGAATGTATGAGATTATATTAATATACTGTTACTTTAAGTAATGAAATGCTCTAAGTTAAATAATAGAATGGCTATAATATAGTATGGGGAACCATTTGTATTTTTCTAAGTTATTTTTATTTCACCGTAAAAGTTTTCAACGTCATGTTTGAATTTATTCAGAATGCTATCCTGCAGCTATCTTTGGAGAGTTTTCCGAATTAAATTACATTTTTTAAATTTGTTTTATATTCTTACATAAATATATGACTATATACGAGACTAGACTTGTCAACCATTCTTCGGCTCTTAAATGAGGTTTAAGTGAGCATAGGAAAAAAACACTTTTTTTTACTGCTTTTGCGACAGATATAGGTAAAGGAGTTATTTCATTAGCTATATGATAATGAGGACTGTACGTTTAGCTTACAGGTTATGTAACAGATAAATTTGTAGATTTTCAGTCGTTGTAGCACAATATAGCTAAATAGATACATTTTCGAATATTTGGTTTTTATCATATTAACATGCGTAGTATATAATATTATTATATCGTTCGTCCAATTATAATACAACATAAAATATATAATCATCAAACATCTTAAGGATGTATATTTTTAAAATATACGCTGTGCAGATTTTATTACTTAATTTATTATTATTATATTGTATAATGATTTTATTATGTTTAAACAACGACGTGTAACATTTTAATTTAAATATTAAAATATATTCAATTTAATTTAACAATTTTAACAAACTCTGGCCCATCGCCTCATCGACCTAATGCCTATACCCATATTATTATATATATGTATTTCATCCAGGCTATACAAAAGAATACGGGACACGGCCGGTGCACGTTGAGTAGGTATTCAATACACGACAAGTGCTACACTCGACAAAAGTCAACATACATTGTATCTACCTACCTATGTAATAATAATATACAATTTATTCGAGTCGGTGATATCACCCTTTTACTAATTTCCACGAAGTGTATTGATATAATATTAATAATAATAATAATAATAATATATGCACACACTCGCGCGTTTTACCGTGAGTTCGTATTTGCTTCGACGTTATTCATACATACATAACGGCTATAATCTACTTTAACATCAAGCTCACTCGCTATATTTTTCCATAGGTAGATAGATGGGTACCTAATCTACTATATATGCGCGCTGCAATATAATTCGTAGACGCAGTGTCGATGTACATTGTTTAAAACGCGCTGTACCGGCGAAAATCCATATTCCGGTGAATACTATTATTATTGAGACTGAACGTATGAGGCATGATATACACATTATAATAATATCTAATAGCATTTGCCGTAGTGTAATATAATATGCATATTATGTAGTTGACGCGAATTGCGATTGGTAATACAATGTTAGCACATACAACTCTGTAGGAAAGGGGGTGCATTAATTACTATATTATGTAGTTAAAATATTATTTTTAAAACATTTTAAACTTAAGTAGGTTGTTTAATGAAATCAAAAACATAATTTGTTATAAACAAAATTATTAAGAACGATTTAAAAAATAATATATGTTACACTAAAAGCACATATAAATGTAGTTTAGAGTGTTTAGACTACCTAATTAGTTGTTAATTTATTATTATTATTATAAAATAGACGATGAATTAAAGTTAAAATACATACTCCTTAATTTAATTAGTAATTTAGTTGACACGTATTTTTAATAAATTAGTTATCTAAACAGTTGTGCAGTGCAATAAAAATAAATAGAATATGATGCATCAAATGTTTAGTAACATAAAAAAAATTGTAAGTTACACTATCAAAATATGTGATATAATCAGGTAAAAATAGAAAAAAACTAATAAACTTTAAAGTTAAAGAGCTTAATTATGATATTAAAATAATACACATTTTGTTTCAAAACTTAATCGTTTAACATGTGACCGACATTTTGACTACACAAATCGATTTCAACACAGAAATTTGTATAGGTTAACACAGCATGTGATCGTTTTACTATACAATTTAAAATAAGATTAAATACTCAAACATGAAACATGTTTAGGTTCAAACTTTACGGTGGTTGGACGGTTAGTATTACACTTTTACGTTCTACTAAAATATAATCATTTAAGTAATTTTTAAATTTTGAACTAATAATGAAATAATAATAAATAGTTTTATTAAAATTGTTTTCTATGTACCAGGGGTCACCAAATGGAGGCCCACAGACAAAGAATATTTAACATATACTACAACAACATTATATTATGTACTTAGAATTTGTATGGCCTGCGAAAAATGTTCAGATTCCTATAATGTGGCCCTTATAAAATATTTATTAGTGACTCCTTCCATATACTATATTATAATATTATATTCTTATTGTGCATTATATAGATGAATAGGTAAATAAATTGACCGTTTTTGACATATTAATTAAACTAAAATATAAAATCAAGAAATATTTATTTGATTTGTTTATTTTGATTTAGAACTATTAATTGTATAAACGTGATTATTAAATAAATAATTAATTAATTATATTTAACTATAGATAATATGATAAGCATAATATTTTAACATAATAACGTAATAGTAATAATTCAAATTAATTGAAAAAAAAAATTATTATAATGAATACTTCAATAGTCATAGTATTTAAAAAAAAATGTATTTGTTAACTTAGCATTAACTTCTAACTGATTAATACTCGTCTTTGATATACTATATTATGATAATGTACACTTCTATAATCTATATCGTTCTAAAGCGTCGTGTCTAAATACGCACAAACGTTATATATTTTGTACACATTCTGCAATATCCGGTAATGCTGAATATGAATATTATTACTAATAATACAAATTATATTGTACGGTCGGGTTATTATTATATAATATTATTAATGTGTTCACGTCATCGGGGTCACCGTTCGGTCGCGGAGGACTTTTGATCTCCGCGTCAAAATATGCAACAAAAATGTATGCCGGACTATAAATTTAAAGCGCACTCATCTCTAACAACAATAATGTCCACGAATTTCACACAATTTACAATACTCGTTGCGATGATGATGATGATATTATTATTATTCGCTGAGAGTTATATGCATACATTATTGTCGCGACGCGGAAGTGGTATGAAACGAAATACGGGCGATGGCTAACGGTTGTCTTTCACTCCACCGCAGCCGCTGATGCCATCTTCGAAAATCGTATGAAACAATAAAAACATGATTATACAGAGTGATACCGTTATCTCCGTTCATTTTTATCCCATTTTTTCTTCAATAACGCTTTTCTTAAAAATATCATTTTTTAAAAAAATTAAATAATATACCTACCAAAATATTATATTTTAAAATTTTTGAAATTATTTGTACTACTTAAGTATCAAGTATCAAGCTTCATTTTTTTTTTCAAATAATAATCCCATTTTTCTTCCGTAAATATAATTTAGCAGAAAATGTTGCTATACGTTAGGTTAGGTTGGGTGAATAAAAATTCAAACCAACCAATATTTTTTGAGTTATTTAATTTTGTGTAGGTAAGTAATAAGAACAATACTCATATATTCATAATAATAGACTTAGAAGTTATAAATGACCTGAAAATGTTCATATTTAATATCAATCTATCAAAATGTATTATTCTTAAAATGGTCAAAGTTTAGTACTTTACCTACTAAGCTACGTAGATTCAATATAACATATATTTTATATCATTTTAAAATCAATATTTAAAGACTATTATCCTTAGTATAAACACTTCAATAACTGAAAAAATATGCACGTTTGAATTTTGAAATAGGTACATTGAAATTTTCAAAAATATTGTCCACTAAATAATTTATAATAAAAAAGAAGGCGGTTCTCACTTGAAATAGGAAGTTTTTATCGCTACTGTATACACTCCTTAATTAAGTAGCACAAAAAGTTTTAAGAATTTAATAATATGGCTTTTAAGTATATTTAAAATAGCTGTCTGGTACAAACAAATTATCCAGAGAGATGCTAATTAAAAAGATAGACCAAATGATATAATTTATTTCGTATTTTTAATTCGTGGAATTAGTATTAAAATAGATATTAAAAAAAAACGTATTACTATTATATTTTCTCCACTGCACGAAAAAAATATTAAATCACACATATATATTTTTTTTTTGATTAACAAATGATTAAAAAAAAATGTTTGTATGTAAACGTAATTATAATAACCATCGGTTACTATAAGGGTGACCTTTTGACAAATTCTGATTAAATAATTATAATAACATTAATAGTAGGCGTGGTCTTGCAGAAAATTAACGGAGAAAATAATTGTATCCAGCCCATTTACAACGAAATATATTGTATAATATTATGTTGAATGGAAGTGGGCACGTATGACGAACCACTCTGTATAACGCTGTAACGTTTTATCATACAAGACTCGGTGGAAAGTTATTTTGTTCTCGACAAGCGATTTCACACGGACGCGCTTGCTATGATATAACGCGCGGTCATAATATCACCGCGGCCCTTTATGATAATGTACGACGCGCTTACAGTGAGAGCCATCGCCGGCCCTGCACATTCGTTTCGTTTACATATTATTATTATTATTGTATAAATCATTTTAATAACGGCCGATTTGTCGTACGTAGCAGGCGCCGGCGGCGGTTAAAATGGATTTGTATAATGTATACGGATTAATGTTTGGCGGAGCGGTTGACGCGATTTACGACGCCCTTTTGTTTTACTTTTCCTCGGGCGAGACGTGCTAACAGTTTACAGGTATTAAGTAAAAAAAAAAAAAAAAATAGCGCATTAAAAATTATTACCCAATACATATTAAAGGTAAAAATAGCGTCGTATTTGGGATATTATAATATCTATATAATATATATTATGCTTGTTCGTGAAGTTAATGCACTATTAAAATAATCTTAAAAATGAATTTAAATTCCCAAAACTTCTGTTTAATAAGCACGTTCATTGTAGTTAGGAAAAAAATATGCTATAAGCCCACAGCTTTACCTCGAAGACAAGAGTTGTCATCCAACGTCCATTGATTGATTATAGGTACATATAATTACATGTTTTATATAAATTATTTTTGAGTTATATTAATTGAATTTATTATAACTTTAAAAACTAAGAAACTGATTCATGCAGTTGTATTGTATGCAATGGCCAATGAGTATACTATATTATAGCAGCTTTCGTAATTTGTATATTATGTATTTATGTCATTATTGCGATCAAGTTCAGAAACCATGTTTTTACTTTAGGTTGGCTAACCTTGTAATAATATATTTGACACATTTTTAAATCTTATCCCTTCGTTAAAGCAATTTAAATCTGCCCACTTGTAAAAATCTATGAAAAATAAATTACATTTTCATATCATATTTATATTATTTGATACGAGTCCGTCACAAAATCTACGAATTTCATCTACGATATACAATTATACATCACAAAAGGCATATTGTGTACATACAAATGTATTATTGTTACTATACAAGAGTATGATGTTTAAATGATAAAATGGTAGATCATGTGAACACGATTTCAACATCTAATTTGATTATATAGATAAGTTCAACAGCCCAAATCAGCGATATTACGAAATGATCAAATGAGTTTATGTCGGTATACATTTCAATTTCCAATATATATTTATATAGTTAATCATATAACATTTAATATTTATATTATACAGTGTATACATTGTACATTCGTAGATATAACTATAAACCGTTTAGTTTAAATAGTTCAACTGTCGGTAATTTTGTTTGTGTTTATTAAGTTCGTATTGGAAGTGCAAAAAGCAATATTCAATAACAAATGGAAAAAAAATGTTTGATCGATAATAATACGAGTATATTGATTAATTAGAATTTTTAAATTTTTAATAATTCGTATTAACAATAGGTTAATTAGAATATTAAAAATAATAATAATCATAATAATAATTTTGTATAGTACGCGTACGGCTTCAATGTTTAAAAAAAAAATATAGACTTAATATTTTTTTCCTTTTGACGCAACCCTCTTCTTACATGCAACAGTAAAAATATCTTCGCTTTTATGGTCTGTGTAATCTAACTCAAATTACCTATGGTAATTCTAAGATTAAAAAGGCACCCGTGTTCAAAAGGATTAAATAATTGAGCTTAAACCAAGCCCATGATAAAAAATATAGATATCATCAAACATACTTATGATGCATCATCACGGTATGTAACATATTATCTTTCACGCCTTGAACCTTATGTCGTAGTTTTTCACTGTTGTTCGGTAGATTTTTTAGCATTGAAAAACCGAGGTATGATACCGTCATAATGTATACCAATAAATTTAGTATTTTGTCGTGTCACAAAGGCAATCCACGACGCACGAAAATGCTGCAAACTCTCAAAACATAATAATAATAATATGATGATGATAATCATCATCATCATCATCAGTAGGTACAACAATAATTAATATCATTTAACATTTCGTAAAACGTATTGAAAGATGACTCGTCGAGATCGCGTTACGCATTGCGATGGAAATACGTAACTCATTATAGTCGTCCGGTGTATGATATTGTATTATATAGATGAGATAATAGTATATACATTATATTATATATATGTTATAAATCGCTAAATTAAACGTCGCGTAAAAAAAAAATGACTTTTATGTCCATCCCGGTCAGGGCGTGTGTGTTATCGTTTACAACGAAATCCTGTTTAATATATTATAACTTAAACCGTATATATATATATATACCTACATACCTATGTATAAGTCGTAACGTATACGATTTATATATTTATATATATATATAGTTACTTTCTATATATAGTAGTAACAGTCACGGTTATCGGCGATTTTCGATCGGTTTATTTTTTATTTTTACTCTCATAATAATATACGTATTATACACACATACACACAAAACACAATATAATATATTTTATTTTTTAGACGCGCGCATACCCCCGGCACGTCATAATAAAATAGTCGGAACACGGAACGCTGCAAAAAAGCATCGTCGGCCGCGTGCGCTGCATATATATATATATATATATATAACTATATAACTATATCAACAATAATAATTTACTGCTGCTGCTGTTGCACTGTTGTACGCGGCAGCATCGCGCACCTGCATCACAAATAATTTATGGTATACAAAAGAGTAGTTGAATTTGCACAGATACATGTTAACAATATCGTATTATTACTTTATGATAATATAAATTTGATATATTATTAATTCATATGGAATTTTTTAAAATTGAAAATTTATCGAAATATCTCAATGGAATTATGAAAAAAATAATACCTAATTATATACCTGATTTATTTTTATATGTATCTTGATACACAGTCATCAATCATTCGGTTGTAACTTTTCGATAGAATATCTATTCGTTATGCTATTTGAAGTCAATTGTAGTGTAATTAGGTATTTAGGTATTCGTACAAAAAGCCATCATCTACCGCGGATTCGCTTACCTATACAAATATAGGCATCCACCAATTATATTTTATGTGGTTTAACTGACAACTGTCAGTATTGTTACTGTTAATAACAACACTACAATAATATTATTATAGTATAGGTCATTGGAAATATTTATCAAATAATGTTAAGTAACAAAATATAATAAACATTATAAAAGATCGATTATTTGTTATTTTAATATAAAAATGCGTGACTTACGGCTTATGGTTTTATGAGGTTAGGTTATATAGTATATTAGATATATTTATATTGCTTAATAAAGATGTATAAGGCAACTTCGAGATTGTTTGTTAATGGCTTACCTTTTTTTCATACATTAAACACAACCTTAAAAATATTCTTTCGCTCTATGTGTATTGCATGACAATATATCTCACACCAATACTCGGACCCCATTTATAATTTTTGATTGTAAATCTGTTTCAACCGAAATTGGTAGTTGTATCCACCAATATAATATACGGTACTTATAATATACCATTATAACTTGTTAAATGTTTACCTATGCATGGCACTCGGACAGCCCAATTATAATTATAGTAAGGTTATAATATTGTGATCGCTCACCTACCTAATTTAGTAGGTATTACCGTTTATTATATCATATTATTATTGCTGCAGGCATAATAATTTACTGACTTTTTTTGTATTAACTTAAAACTATATCCTGAAATGTTATTTTTTTTTTTTTTTTTTTAATGAATCGGTATCACGAAAATAATACAATATCTATTACATAGGTATAATAATATTATACCTAAATAAATAAGTAAATAAGTAAATAAGTAAATAATATTACATATTACCTATATAGCATGATAAACAGTATTAAATCATATTATTTCACGCGTTTTTTTAAGAATCAACAATAATTCCGTATTAGGTAAATTACATATTTTTTTTTGAGTTCTTAAAATTTTCAGTAGTTATATAATAATATATAATAATAATATAATTTTAAATTGTATTGGAGTTTTTTTTTTTGCTTTCTATACTTTCTGGTCCACTAAATTTTAAAGTTCTAAAAATTGGCCCTCTTTTAAGTAATTTTGGCCTATCTCTGGTATATATAATAATATGTTAAAGGTAGGATTTTGATAACTACGCTGTATATATTTTTAACTGTGTATAATATGTAAAATGCTCACTAAGCTTTATATTTGCTTTAACAAACCACGTTTCAAACTTGAATGTACTTTTTTATTATTGTTTTTACGTTTTATATTTACGTATAAATGTTTACATGCGAATTTCAAACATTTTTTTTTATCTCATAAAATTATGAACATTAAAATTAAATTAAAAATTATTAAAAACTATGTTTTTACTTGTGATTGAATACGCTTTAATAAAAGTTATTAAATTATAAATTAGTTTTCGTATGTTATATAATATACCGAAATCCCGAAATCCGACCTAAAGTTAATTTAATATTTCAGTACAATTTTCTAGAGCTTTTAAGGTATTTTTGTTTGTATTTTAAGTTATTGATATCCTATCACCATTTATAGATTTAATTATGTATATTATTTTGTCTGAAACCAAAAACATTGTTTACGAACTCAATATAATTATGCTTTTACCATGTGCTAATGGTGAGCATTTATTCTAAACTATATACATCATTACCACCGATACTGATTTAAGATCGGCAATTAAATTGCTTGCTACTGTATAATATATCATCATAAGCAATATATGGTTGTGTAAAACAATTTTTTTATTGAAAAATAACTTTCAACAATTTCAAAGCGGAATTTTTTATTAGAAATATTTACATATTTTTGCTACATAGAATCATTAAATACAAAACAAAAAAAAATATTAATTATCATAAAATACAAAAATTTAGTAGGTACTGACAGTATACTATAGTATAGTACAGTATACTTATTATAGGTACATATAAAAATATACCATTATAAATTACACTCATTGACTGCATGTATATGATGTTGAAAATAGCAATATGCATTTTATGCAAAATCCGGTCTTTATTTATAATCGATATGCTATTTTTTTTCATTTTACCACATTATATATATACAATTTAAAACATTTAAATAATTGTATTCTAATTAAAATTTATTTGAGTGCCAAAATCGTTAAGTAAAACGCATGCATTATTATGCGTTGTGATTGATAACTCGCCGTAAGTAAATATGTCATCAACGAGGGGTAAACAATGACTAGATTATCGAAATTTGAGGAAAAAATACCAAATAATAAAATCGTCCAGGGCATTAAATTATAGGTTAAAGACTAAAAATAAATTTAACTCCAGAAGTTCAAAGTTAAAATGGAGAAAAATTTAAATTTAAAAAATACTAATAAATAGTAATACTGGCGTTTTAATCCAATTTATTAAACAAGAAGATTTATAGATTAATTTAATAAAAGGATAAATAAAAAAAAAATATATAATAAAATGTTTATAACAAAAAAAATCTGAAAAATGACTTAATGTTAATACTATAACTTATAGTCTATAAGGGTGTTTATAATGGTTTAGTGATAGTTAAAGTTAATGAAAAAACATTTTTATCGCCATTTATACATGAATCGGAACGGGTGCCTATATGCATCGGTATATTCAATTTATAATATTGGTATTAGAGAAGTTAAACTAGATTTCTGAGTATCTTTGACCCGGTAAAAACTGGGTAGACTGATTTTTTAAACTTAATTGGCGTTCCTATAAATACCTATTCAATATGTCCATTAATTGAATGGAAAAAAATTGTTTAGAGAAAAAATATCATTAGCATGTCCAACCGTGCATTAACCTAATCTAACCTAACCTTAGGTATTTATAGGACGTGATAATTAGTAGAAAAAACGAAACGAATTTCAAAACGACCGCTGCTGCATAATTTTATATACTGTACGGAAACCGTGGTTGTGTAATTTATCTACATAATATACACGTCTTGCGTTCCCTTACATTTCCCATGTGTATATACATTTCATTTACCTGCAGTCAGTGTGACAATTTTTTTTAACCATAATATAAGTCTATATTATTATATTACGCGTGATTTATGCATGCGTAAACCAACAATAATAGTAGGTATAATCGTATTTTCGTCGTGTTATCGCTCACCGACAAATAATTCTTCACGCGTTTATTTTTCTCCGCATAATATCTTATCATCATTATCGTAATTATTAGTCATTGTCTATTTTGCACACACGTTACAGTATAATAATAATATAACGGGTGACAATCGTAACGTATAACTACAAATTTATAGACTGTTATGCAATTTGTGAGCCAGCCACTACAGTGACATGTTGTTATTTTGTTTGACGACCTACTTAAAATTTTATTTTAATTTACCGGCAAATAAATTATTCCATGTATAGGTACCGCTATGATATTATTGAAAATGACTTCATGACAAATTGCAAGTCAGTTTAGTAATTATTATTATGTTGTTGGGACTCTATATAGCGTGTTATAAAATATGCTTAATGAAATGTAGGCCAAATAGTTAATATTTATAAAAAAAAAATCATTTTATGTATTATAATATTAACCAAATGAGACTGCAAGTGAATTATCTTCTAAACTGAAACCTGCTATACTTTTTTATTATTATGTATGACTGAGCTTGGGACTTTTATAGTTTGTTCTTTCGATTCCGGTTTCGGGTTAGATTATCAAAATTAAATTTCTAAAAACTACAGGAAAAAAGGATTTCGATTCTAGTTGTAGTGAACATCTGTATTTAAAGCTACTAAATCGTTTAAAAAGTACAGTGATTGAAATGTAATCCGGTAGGAAGGAAAAAAATAAAAAAACTCGAGTCTTTAAATATGATTGATTTAGGACTTAGATATACATATTTATACAGCGCGTGTATGGTTATAAGTAGTTTTAAAACGTGACTTATAATCATTAAATTGGACAAGAATAAGAGGAGAGGTACATTAATAAATCATATACGACGGCACATTCGAAGCAGAATTGTTTTTCGAGACGTGTACTCGATATAATATATTTCACGGAACGCCATAATAATCGGTAGGTAGTTGAATTCAATAGGTACATGGATTCGAGTTGAGTTTTAATGATGTTTAAATTAACATATTTTCATTGGAATATAATACATACAAATATTACGTACAATCTATAAAAATAATATAATAAATTATTTGCGTCAGACGAATAAAAAACTTAAAAACGACAAGTGATTTTACGACATTTTTAAATCTTATCAATACAATTTAATACTATAAAAATACGTATTATTATTTATTTATTAATTTTTCTTTGAAAATACAGTACATCATTTATTATAATTCAACAAGAACAATATGAATGCGATATTAGGATACATATAACAGTTTAGTGTGTGATGAAGTTAAGTGATAATATTTTACGAAAAAGTTAAAAAGAGATAAACATGAATACACAGTAAAAATAATGACATAGAAGAGTAATACAATTAGAACTAAAATGAAGGGTCCTCATTTACTAAACGTACGACACGAGATTAAGGAGCGTTGGATTAATTGTTTGAGGAAGAAAACGGAAAAGGAAATAGTGACGTGTATCTAATGCACTGGGGTGGAACCGGGGAATTAATTCGAAACAGCAATGAAAGCGAAGTCAATTAAACTGTATACAAGTTTGGAGAAAAATTCGATATTGGTAGTTCTTTTTCAAGCTTAAATAATTGTAAGGAATGCAATCATTTTAAAAGGTTGTAATAGTGTGTCAAGGGATGTTGAGATAACAGGAAATGCATTGAATAATAGATGGAAATTATCAATATCAAAATATGTCCGCATCATACATATTATTATTATATATGCTCATTGAATATACTGGTACATTATTACGATTCACAGGAATTATTATGAAGTCGTTATGTTATAGTGTTGATTATGTCGAGCCAACGAGAGGACTTAGTACAAACACGCATCAACGTGTGTCGTTGGTTTCGGTCCGCAAGACACGAATCTGGCAACAGCGGTGGCAGGTATACTCTATCTCGCGTCAGGGGTTGATAAATCGCTTACCGTTCGTAAGCCGCGTACCGTGTCGTATGTATATAATAATGATTCTCAACCAGCGAGGTCCGTGAGCATGTTATCGGGGGTCCACTTCGGAGTCAAAGATTTTGTTCATGCAATAATTCATAGATACATATAAGAGTTCGAACTCCGTAATATTTGGCTTTTCATAATATAATCTGCATGTGGATTCTGTACAAACTAAACGGACGAAAAATGCTTACACAGAATTGTGTTTCGATTTTTAAAATGATTTATTTTGTCTTTTTTTTTTTATTTAAACATAAGCAGTAACTTATACAATTAGCCATACAAGTTGTCAATATAAATATTATTAAATTTAATTAAATTGATAAATTTAGGCCAAATAACTGTATGGGCTTTTATAGGTTTTTAGGATTATTTTCATTATTTGTTTTAACTTTTCTCTAGTATTTTCATTTTACAAGTTCCAAAATCTAATAACCATTTTGTATTCTAAAAATATATTAAAGTACGATAATATAAGATAATATAATATGAGCACAATATAAGTGCCAATATTCTATTATTATACTACCGCGCACACCTGCGACCAACAGGCAGTATATTATTTTATTTCACTGTGATCCATAGCTGAGCACAATTTCGTGTCGATGCGCGAATACGGTCGCAGGCAGATTGAAATCGCCCGGTGTCCTGCAGCGTAAAATAATATAATATCATGATCCGCAGATTTGGACAATGCCGTGAAGGTATTATTTTGATAAGTCCGCAAACGTTCGTGTGTGTGATTGGTAAGGAGAGGAGTAGAAAAATGCCCCGATAGTTTTATTGCAAAACATCATGTTACTTATTCTACAAAGATCACATATAAATAATAAAGTACAAATATATAATATATACCTTATACATATAATGTGGAGAATAGTCATTAGTGGGGTAGTTTAGAGAATTTTTAAATAAAAAAATGAATCATTATACAGACGACATACGTCCGAGGTTTGATAAGAATTTTTAAACATTATTTCATCACACATACCTATAATATTATTCATGTATGACCAAAAAATTCGATGAATTTGAAATAGAAAAAGTTTATCTAAGTCGCATTGGGTTTCGTTTATATAGCTAACATTACATTTCGACAAAAAAAAATATATTTAAAAATATTTATTAATTTGTGATACACATAGAGTCTAATTATAATATAGTCGTTAATTACAACTTCTAAAAGTATATTATTTTAAAAATTGGTATCTCAATCAGACACATAGTTTTGGATTTTCCACTAATCTCCAACGCAAGAAACATCGTCAACCAACCTTCATCAATAAAGGAAGCACTGCGAGAACACAAAACTCACGGAATACATAGCTTTTTCACACTCATCAGAATCGACACAAAAATCTAATATTAAGACTGATGATAAATGTAAATATATACAACATTGTAAAAACTACTTATCCCTTAGTCATTTAATTACCCCCTATAACTTAATTATTCACTAAAAATATTGTTATCACAACCACAGGCTAATTACTTAGTTGTTGAAGCCTTTATTTAAAAAAAACAAAACAAAACAAAACAAAACTAAGATAATGGTTAAATACGCATGGTTATAATATATGGTTATATATTAATATATTATGTGTATGAAATGAAAAAAAAAACAAAACTGTAATCCACGGGGAATTTCGTAATTAAATTTCTATGAGTTGTGCCTATACCCGCAATTTATTATTTCGTAAATAATTAAAATCATGTTTTTTTTATGTATAAAAATATGCTTGACGTAATATATTTGTATTTTTATGAATTAAATCAAAATCACAGCAGATATAATCAGAACAATAATAATTAATTTATAGGTAACTCCAAATACATAACAAAATAAAAAATAATAAAATATGTTGTATACGGAAACCGAAGGCGTACTACATACATTATACATAACACGTATAATATGAAGTAGGTAATTAGATTAGAGAACAATATAAAAACATAAAAAGTTACACGAATATCGGAACAAATATAATATAATATGTGATTGTTCGTATTTTTTTCCACGTAGCTTATCGTAGGTTACCTCCATCTATACTTATACCAAATGGTGAATAATTATTATTTCATTATAGAATCAGATTTAAATAATTATTACCTACCTATTGTAAATTATGAATAGGGTTAGAATAGTTATGACCTTAATATATCTGACATTTGACTTTAAAACAAATATGACATAATAAAATAGGTTAAATAATAATTTATTATATTTACTAGTTTAATATATATTGTACATATTAAATAATAACTAATACTATCGTTTTTTTATAATTTGTTTTTACTTAAGGTTTTTAAAAATGTTATTTTTAATTTAATTTTATAAAAAATAATGTAAAATGTATACAGTTTACAGATAATATATTTTAATATTCAATATATGTATAAATTATTTATAAATAAATATGCCTAAAATGCTAAAATATATAAAATAAAATGTTATCTCTAATATGTTAGTTTCTATATCATTTCAAACGGATTTATAATTAGGTGTATAATTTATTTTGTACATAACTAAAAGAAAAAAATATGTAAAAGTCATAAACGTACTAACCCTATCTCAAAGTGATCAAAATATCATAAATATAATATTAAATAACATCTACGTGCGTATGCCAGATCTTCACTAACTTACGTACTCCACCAACCCTAAGTCGATGTGTTCAGAACTACGTCCGTCTATAGAAACACGAATTATTGGAATTGAATTATATTGTTTTTTTTTCGTTTATTGTTGTCATGTTATAAGGTTAAATAAATGTTTGTGTACGAAAAAAAAACCTCACATTTCATTCAATAAAAATATCTTGTATTGTTAAGAAGTGTGTTCATTTTTGTTCAACTTCACGAGTTCAGAAATCATTAAAACGCAACAACAAAAAAACTAGGGAACCATCGTCTTGCAGCTGTTGTACCTGTAATAGGTTTCAACTGTTTCGAGTGTACCTCAGCTCTAGTAGTAACTCGCGAAGTTTTGTTAAACTTGAATTTAAACTCAAATCGGCTGATTTAATTAAAAAATTACGTTTTATTTTATATATTACGATTTTTTTAATTCCAAAGTTTTCTAATTAGATGCGATTTGCTACTGATTTTACATCATCAAAAATAGTATTTATAATTACAGTAAGTTTTGAATATTCCTTTTCATCGAGTAAGTCATTGTAATGCATATTTTAGATTTTAATTTAATGATATAATAGTTACATACAAAAAACGGTTTTGAGCGATGATGTCTGCCAGTCTATATTTCTAGATATAATTGCATGATATTTGACTTTGAAAATTAGGTTTAAACTATATAGATATATGTACAATGTATACTTGTACCAGCGAACTTGATGTTATATTGGTAGAATTGATGATATCCATTTCGTTAATTATCTGATACACTCAATAATTATTATTCAAACCAGTTTTTCTTTTAAAGACAAATTTATTAATATTCTCAAAAACCGAATATGCCTATATAATAAATTGCACGCCTGTACTTCGCACTGTACATTCACATGGATTGAAACATAAATACATAATATTGCTGTCCGAGAAAATATCGTGCGAACAAGTTGTATTTCAAGAAGAAAAAAAGTGTGAAAATGAATAATGCTGTTTTACCGGAATCAAAAACCAAAACTAGGCACGCAACGAAATGCAAATCAGGAGGCTTGCATGATTGGTATAATATTTATTATAGCACTGATAAAATAACAATATACAAATATTTATTACAGCTATATTATATTATATTGCACACAGCTGATTCATTACACATGTAATAATATAATATATTATACAGTCAATCGACGCGGGTGATTCGTCGAGTTTAGAGACACTATACACTTTATATTGGATTATTATGCACGAAAAGATTAATTGTACAATGTTTATATGTACAATGTACATTGTATAAAAAATACTGAATGCATAGGTAAAAATTAACTTTGTTAACAGAATAACAGATGCAAGTTAAATAAAATCAGGGCTTAAATTTAATAGTGTAAGTCATTAATTAAAAAAAAAAAAACTTTAACATTAACTTTTCAAAAACTACTCTTGATAATTTAACGGTTGTGTAGTTAATTATTTCATTAACTTTGCGTGACCTTACGTTTTGGAAAATTGTTTATAATTATTATTATTAAGTACCTATTTTTTTTTTTAGTTCATATTTTAAACTAATAATTTTATCTTAACTCTTAAATTATGTTTTTGATAATCAAAGTCCATGCCAAAAAATCAACCTTACCCATATCATTACAAAATCATTTGACCACTTATTTTTATAAGTACATATATATAAAAAAAAAAAAAAAAAAACAAAAGTAATATTACTAAATACACAGTAGTTTTCTTATATATTATTTGAATGTCCGTGATCTGTAAAGTGCATATTTATTGGTATATCTGAATATATAAGTTGCTTATTTTATAAAATCATTTTTCGTTATTATTTTAACATCGACAATTCTATGATGTATTTCAATAATATTTATTAATATATTTTTTTTAAATCGTACTTACTCCAAATCAATAATTAGATAAATCAATAAATGGGATTATATTAATGAACTGTGTCAGAAGTAGATTTTCCCTGCTTAAGATATACATACTATAGGTATACACCAACAATTGCACCATGTGACAAAAAAACAAGTATTTTGAACTTTGAAGTACCTCAAGTATATTCAAGTATAACTGAGATAACTGTAGTAGTTTTAAAAATTTAAAATCAAATATCAATACATTTTTGTAGAAGCTTATCCTTTACATACACATTTTATAATAACATATTTTTAATTAAGAATAATATTATAATACATCATACTACTTTTATTTTTTATATATATATAACTGTATATAAATAAGTTCATACAAATTCGCATACTAATAAAACAATTTATAACTACACACATTTTATTTTACAAGTGCATAATATTATGTGGTGATGTAATATCCAAAAAATATGAACGTGTTTACAAAATAATTGATAATAATATATTTTAATAGTTGCCTTTTATTTTATTTTTTGCATATTTTTGCATATTTAAATTTTTAAATGCATATTTTACGTGTTTTTTTTAACATAATACAAACTGAGTCGCATCTGTTATTATTATCTTTATTTATAACGTCACAGCAAATGATTATAATATATAACACCGTATTTAAAGCGCGAATGTTAACGTGTACCCAGCCGTTTTGGTGGTAAGACGTGCGCAATATTTACCCGTATCATATATTATCGTATATTTCATTGTATTATACAAAATTAAAAGTATTCGATGTTAATGAAATATTTAAATGTCTATATCCAATACTGTGTTTATTGCTATCGTATAAAAGATATTACATTTTGGTCAATGTAAAACATGTACAATAGTACTAATAATACGTATATTAAGTACTTATATTGATTAAAATAAAAGAAAAGTTGAGACATTTAAAATGTACAACAAAGTCGAAATTAAATAGGAAAGAACATAATACTTATATATATATTATTTTTTTTGTAAGGCGCTAGCCATAAACAGTAGTTTTAGGCAATTGATAGGTAGTAGATTATTCACAATAAACGATAAGGATACAAGAAAGACGACCTACATGTGCGATCTGCCCACTTGTATGTGCGTTGAGATAACCGACGGCAAGAAAGGTAGATACTTACGTTGATTAAATAAACGTCCTGTTGAAAATAAAAAATACTTTTTCGAAATAATCAAAATAAAAATAATAAAAAAATCTAAAACGTTTTCACTTTACACCTGGGACTGATTTAAGCGAGTTCGGAGTAACTATAAGTGTCACATATTATAAATTCCAATCATATTATTATAGGTAATTATTTTAGGTATCTTTTACCCGGTTTGTTCCGTGTTTTGTCCCATACCAACGCTATTCGTGTAAGGACGGTTTACGTGGAAATCTCGGCTATAAACAGAAACTCAACCGAGCAAAATTGCAATCAACATTTTTTGTGACATTTCTCGCAAGCGGTTTTGCAACGATAATATTATGAGGTAAATTTGTCCATAAACTGCAAAATAAAATACACAAGCATAACTAGAGCTGTGTCGCTGTGAACTAATAACAAAATGCGTCTTTCTTAAACTCATTCCAAAAGGTATCTATAATTCAATTTTTAATCTTAAAACTTTGAATTTTCTTATATTAATTGTATGCATTTATTCCATGCATTATGTATTATATTATTTCAAGGTTTTCTAATGCATTAAATTCACAGCCCTAATAATCATGAATCAAAGGATTTTTTTTTTTTAAATTATATATAGTTGGGATTCAGTTATAAAACTCTTAGATCAGGTCGTTCGGAAAAAAATATTACAAAGATTAAAGAATATAATATAAAAACATATTTGTGATGACAAATTGATGATTAGAAACTGGAATTAATTTTTTTTATGAATTCTAATTACACGGAACTTTTTTTTACACAGAAACAAGAATCAAATTCCGTAAAAATATAGGTAGGATACGAAATGATGTAAGTGTATGGTGCTGTATTTAATAATATATTACAGGTGGACTGTGGACGTTAATAAATCCAATTTGTAAGTTAAACTAAATTTTTTTAAATTTTAATATTAATATAATAATATATTATGCTATCTCAAAAAGTAGCATCAGTGCATTTCTCATAGTCTGCTCGAATGAACAAACTCAGAAGAGACGAACATCAAACGATATTAATTCCCATAACACTGGACATTGAAATAATTATTCAACGAGTTCTTGAAAAATATGAGATATTGTGCCAACGCGAGTACATATTATAATAATATTATAACTTATTAGCAACAAACTTCCTAGACTCCATACATTCAGTTAGACGGAGTTGCTGCGTACCCATACATAGTGTTATTAGCATATCCTTTAAATACGGTGGATACTGTATATTATTATATACTCGTATAATATAATATAAATGATTATGACAATTTTCAAATTTTGGATGACTCAATTTTAATAAAAATCTATCATAATTCTCATAACCTAATCTAATTTTAATACATTTAAAAACAATATTAGTTACATGTTTTGAACATGAATTAATTACTAAATATATGCATCTAAAAAAAAAAAAATGTTATTCATAATATAAACGATATTCATCTTTACATAGTATTATTTTATAAATTAACAATAATTTTATGAATTAAAATCAAAATAATTATTCTATTTTATTTTAAATCAACGTAACACTTTAAATTTCTATATTGACAATGACAAAATATAATTTTTCAGTTATCAAATAGACTTCTTATAATATACATTAAACCTACTTTTATTTTTGTTGTTTATGTGGTTTCCGAAAGTAAATTCCATTGAACAATTTGTAATCAAAATAGTAAAACAAATATTACGAATTTTTCGTGTATGTTAAGTTCCTCAAAATCATGAAATCAAACCACCGTAATAATATTATAATATGCAACCCGATGCGATGTTCCCAAAATACTAACATTACTCGCTCGTTCGTTTTTTTCCCGTCAGATCTCAAATATTTAGAGTGAAAACATAAACACATGAGTGACAAATCATCATCATATTTGATTGCTATTCAATTATATTTAGGTGTTTGAGAAAATCAGCAGTTTGGTTCAATGAGTTATTCTATATAAACGATTCTCAACCTTTTTAAAGTTATGACCTCTCGAATAAGAAACCTTTTTAATTGTTTTGTAATACTTTTATCTTATATATATATGCATCATCATCAATTGTTGGTGACACTAAACAATTAGTTTGCAATCTCCAAGGTGGTTGAAATACACCGGTTGAAAATAATTGTGTTATAATACGCATCAGTGAACTATAGTGTAATTTTCTCACCAAATACAGTTGTATAATAATAATAATACAAACTTTTTGGGTCATTTCTAAAATTCTATTATTAAGTAAAATAAAATAAAAACAACCGATTAAACTAGAATTATACCACTAATTTTATCCTTATCCCAAAAAACAATTTTCCTTTGATCTTTGATATTATATATTATTTTAGTTTAGAGACGTTAAACTGTGTGTCATAATGGCCAATAAAAACGTCAAACGCGTTTGCCAAATGATTTTTGGAACATAAGGGGGGAAAATTGATGATGATTTTATGATAATGAGAATTGCTATGAAAACGATTATAAGTTCTGATAGTTGTTGTGTAAAATTAAAATATTATATCGTCAAACTAAATATAAGTTTCGGGGGGGGGAATTTACGGCCTAGGTTCCAAGAATATATTGATATTGCAGTTGGTAATTATTATTTTCGATTCTGAACGAAGTGATGAATGTATTGATCTTACAATGATGTGTGTGATTTTTTTTTGTGTGTCTGTCATCACGTTTTGGAGTAGTAATATAGTGTGAAAAGAAAATTTAATCTAGTTGGTACATTAGGGGTCAAAAGTATACAATTTCCAATAGTTTTCAAAAGCGTCAGGAAAAACCCTGAAAAAGTAACGGAAAAACGGGAATTTTTACGCATAATCAGTCATCGATTTTTTTATTTTGCGGTTACAGATATTTTACGTACTACATTATGCTTATACAAAATAAACGAGTATTTATGCTCAACTTTTTTTTTTTTAATTCCATTTAAAATATTTTATAAGTTGAAAAAATATTAAACTATCTAGTTCTTTAGTATATCATAAAAATGTTTATCATCATTTAGAGAAAAAAAATTTTTATAAATTTCAAACACCAATAAATGGTTCAAAATATCCGAAATATTTTTAAAATTATTCTATGAATAAAAAATGATAATATAAATGTTTGATGAAATATGAAGAATCTACGATTTTTGATTTACGTACAAATTTAGTATCACATAAGTATTTCTGTTTTTCACGAGCAAAAACTATTGTCTCTCCCTCCCAAATATACTCACTATCTAAAATACTATTATTTTCTACTGTAAAGAGTGTCTAAGTAAAAAACCATCAATGTTTTGTAGTAATTTCATAAAATGTTCAATATTCGACGAACGTTCACACTTTTTTTTTAGAGAAAATGGGTAGTTTACCTTTTAGACAATCCCTATGTATATATTATATTGAAAGCCGAAACATTATAAAATAATTTATATTATTTTCATCACGACTTTTGTACATAAAAAAAGTAATAATAATACATAATATAAAACGCACACTTTGCGGTTCATGTATACCCGTACAATAACATTATTATGGTTTTCATGATAGTCTTTTCGGATCTCCGTTTCATGTTTATTCTTGTTAACGCGTAGGGTTTATATATTATTATTATTTTTTTTTTTATATGAAACATCATAATATACACCCGTTGGAAACTTGTCAGAAAACGCATACGCATTATTCATAGTGTTTTACGAGATGTTTATTGAATTTACATAATAAACCGTTACCTGCCTAAAAAAAGCCAAAGTCGCGGCACCAAGTCTGCATTGAACTGTGTTGTACCAATACGGAGAACCAAATAACCAATGCTTACTAAAATAGATACATGACGTGTATGATATGTGTCCAAATTGAACGATCAAAAATGCTTATATCAATATTACAATAGTGTTATAGATTAGGTTCTAAGCGCCTAATCTAAATTCTACAAAAGTCATATTATATTAAAGTCGTATGCAATATAATATTATGTATTTTCTTATAATTTCGCATTCACTGGACGTTCTGATCTATTTTGTAAAAATGTACGTACAGAAATTTCATGAATTTTACGAAACGAAACTTCGTGTTTTATACATCGCGAAATTACACGATAAGGACCAATTTTCAAGATACGGTAACGTATAAATAACTTTAGTAATATACTACTATATTATAAGGTACTATAATTGTATTCCAACTTGTTCCATAAGTTACGCATTAATGTTACGAATTAACCAAATATATAAGATGTGCCCAAGAAGATCGATACAATTAATTTAAAAACAATGTATTAGGTAAGACTAAGATAATATAATAACATTGGTCATCCATTATGACATCAAATATATTTAAATAAAAAAAAACTGTAGGTAATATGTTTTGGAAAACCCGAAAATGTACACGATATTGAAAACTTCAGCTCAACCGACATATCTCTGCTCAAATATACAGATAAAATATAAAAAATAAAGATTAAAATAAAACATTGCATTTCATTGCAAAATTAATCAATAAATTCTATACATTAATATTATACATTAGTGCAATAATGAACTATACCTACAATTTACTGTAACAAAATAATTATAGACACTAAACTTTTCAAATCCATCCAAATTATTGAGGTGATATGGTGATGTGGTGCATTTATGATGATGTCTATGTTGCACATAAATCTATTTTATGTACCTATATGACTTATTTCTATATTTATAAAATATGCGTATGTCGCAAATCTAAGATTGAACATACATTTTTGATATTTTTATATTGATGGTTTTTTTCTTTAATTGTATATTATTGAATTTTCGAATTTATCCTGTAACATAACAATGCCTCGAAATATGTACGCATAATATTTTATATTATCAGTCATATGCATTAGCTAGATATATCTGTAGGTTAGATAAACTATGAAATCGAAAACTATTGAAAATAAAAAAAAAAAAAGAAATGTATAATAATAATACATTATAGAATGTTTATTTTAAACGGCCCTAAATGGTTTTCGATGTTTATTCGGAAATTTTGCCGGAGGTAATAGCAAAGTTACGGTCGTTTCCCGGAATCCGTTAAAAGTTTGGAACGTGTAGGTATCGGCTGAAAGTCAAAGGGTTCAGTCAAATAACGAGTTTCCGTGTGGCAATAATAACGTGCCTCATTATATAATATAATAAAGGCCTACAGGTAACAAAATATAATATAAGCCAGTTTATTCTAATGTAAAAAATTCGAACAAGTAGTTAATAATTTAGTTATAAGTATTTAACCGGCGGAATAGAGGATCTACATTTTGTGAAATGTGTCAATCTACTTTCTCTACTCTATTCATCTTAACTTGTTGTAAATCTAATTTTTTTTGTATTAAAATACTCGAAAAATATTTTTTTTTGGAATATGGAATTAAAAATGTATATTTTCATTTAAAAAAGTAAAAACTTGAACAAATGATAATAAAATAATTATAAAAATATAAAAAACTGTTGTGTTACACTAACGAATGTAATTTAGTTAAATTAAACTGAAACAATAAATGTTAGACGCTTGGACAAATAGATCACCTTGTATAATATATATAAAATAAGAATAATATGACGTATACAAATCACTTTTTTATCTATATTATTGCATAACAGTTTGCCACATGGATACGAATTCTTAATATTACCATGAGCTATATAGGATTTTTTTATTCGTTGGCAGTATTGCAACCCGCCCACGGGGCTCATGGGCACCGGAAGTTTCATAGCGTTTCCTTACCTATCGTTTTTAATCCTTTGCGCTCCGCCGAAATGAGTTTATGTGCCTAGTCTACCGTTCGGGATATATATATCGACAACATTTTTCGTCGCTACGGTTACGTTAAAGATTTCCTTTTGTACTTTTTCATTTTCGCAAAGCATTGTTTCACTTGTTTTCTTCTATAGACTTTCTGTTATCTTGTGGTAGTCGAGGTATCTAAACCATTTTTTCATACATTTTAAATAAATATTAACTCTTATATTTTTAGTGTCTTCTATCGTCGCTCACCTGACCCGGATTTTCTCACTCTCATTTTTCCATATAAAATAATTTGTCAAAAAAATTTATTTAAATTAGAATATCATATAGATAGAGATAAACTAATATCAATTGTATGACAGTTTCGCATAATTATATCAATTTATTACACGCATATCTATGAAAAAAGTTCTACTTATTAAAATAAATAATTAACACATCTTTCACTCTTACACGCCTAAAACAATTCTGATTGTGACACTACAATACTAATGTATTGGTATTATAAATTATTATAGTCATATTTTTTATGGTTTATCTTTATACCTATAATAATTATTTCATATTCTTACATAATAGGTTTCTGTTTAACACATACATGGTCATAGTGGCGTCGAGATGTAGGACTATATTTGAAGTATTGCAATGTACTGTTTCATGTCAAAAATGGGTGGGTATTGACATAAAAGAGGATATAAGTTTTAATTAACATTTTTGAAAGTATAATATAAAATATAATATAATATAAACATTAAATAATTAAGAATTATAGGAAAATATTGTTAAAATGAAACTAGATAATCTTAATATAGATACCCTCCAATTTATAGTTTAGATATCTCACCATAATATGTAAACATGTTAATTAGTTAGCTATATTATAAAAACATTGTTAAATAGATTAAATTAAATATAATAATGGCCATCATAACAACTAAGTCTACAGTAAAAGAGAAAATAGTATTTTTAATAAATTTCAATAATACAGACTTGCAGTTATGACTAATAATTTTATTGTGTATATAAAATAAACTAAACTTTTATTATAAAATGCACTTTTAATAAACATATTTATAATTAATATTTATTTCGTGACTAATTTACATTAACACCAAAAGACTGTCTTAAGATATATTTTTCATAAATATATACGTTCATAAGGTGGTTAATTTCACCTTTTGAGATTAAAACACTTTTGCAAGATCAACTTTTATAAAACAAAAAAAAATGACTAATCAACAGATATTACAGCACCACTACTCATATAATACATGTTATCTTTATCTTTAGATACTTAAATTACCAAACAATATTAATTAGTTTTTAGTAAATTACCACACAAAACATAGCAGATAAACATGACAGCAGCTATTTTGTATTAGAAAAAAATCGCCCTTACGTAAGTTCCTACACGGCAATAACATCAAATGCATTAACTTTTTGAACTGTAGTACATGAACGACACATTGTAAGCCATTATAACACAATATTAGCTATCTATCTACTATATATTATGGACTTAAATGTTTTATTCTATGATGATACGAAATAATATGAACAATCTATTTTGTTGAATTGAATTATGTGATCATCATCGATTGATGATAATCGGATAAAAAAGTTTATTACGTAAAACAAAAACAAACAAATTTTAACCTCACCAGCTGTATTTAGGTTGTCAGTCCTAAGTATGAATAAGGTAGGAAAGAAATTTATTTAAGAGTACCGTCATGAAAAGTTTATTTGGCCTCGATAAATAATTTTGAGTTTCATATTCTATTCGTGTAGGAACTTAAGTTCACCCCAATGATGTGCGTCTGATAATATTCGGTTATCGAAGTTTGAAGATGATACACTACATACCACCATTTACTTTTTCAGTTTAAACTATTCATCCCCCTCACTCGTTTTAATCCACTTCAACCACAGATGTAATCATTTTACACAACGTTTTTCGGTATATAATGTAATAATAATAATAACAATAATAATAATTTATTTTCACAATACTCCATATACGCTTATTCGCCGAATACATATTTAAATATTGAGAACCATAATAATTATAACTATAAAATATGCATAATATACCAGACATCCGGTGACGACGTACACGCGCGTGCCCAAAATCGTTAGACATCACTCAACGACGTATGATGCGAACACTATAGTAATAATAATAATATTTACACACACACACATATATATATATGTATATGTGTGTGTGAGATAGAGAGGTACCTATACTTAATATATTGCAGCGGGGATTGTGCACGCGGAAAAACGCAATAAATCTCCCGGGCCGTCGTCGGAGAGGTTAACACGGGTGTGTGTTCACGTCGTCGTGGCCGAATGAAATATTTAAATCGGATCTAGAAAAAAAAGAAAATCACCAGTACACGCACACACACACACATAATATATATACATATATTCGTATTATATGCGTACGGGAGATCAGCAATAGATTCACGGATGCATACAAATAAGTCTCGAAGCTCTTCACTCACGTTATAATATATATGTATATACACACATGGACTGCCGTTAGGGATCACCACACTTGCCTACATAATATAATACGCGTATATTATACCTCCGGACACCTGTATACTGAGTGATTCTTTTACTAAAGAACGCGTTCACCGTTTTCAAAAATTATTAACCTTTAAATGGCGTTTTAAAAATAATTATATTGTCACTATATACCTAAGTCCTTACGGTTTTGAATCCTAACGTATATAGAATCGAATTTTGGACGAATAGTTGATTAGTTATATTAATGTTTTAAGTTTCTGACGAGTGGAATTAATAGCGGAACAACATTTTGCGGTGTACCTTAATAGCTTTGCAACTCCACTCTGCTAATATAAACTTCAAATACCTACTTAAAACCAATTAACTATTCATCTAAAATACGATTTCATACATCAAAGGACTCCAAAAAGTATTCTGATTCGGAATATGAAATTGAAAATTTATGCTGTCATTAAAAAAAAAAAATAATAATAATAATAAAATTTATAACGCGACAAAAAAATATAACTTTATTAATTTTGTTTGTAACTATAAAATTATGTGAAAAATAATTTTCCAAAACCTTAATATTTTTTTTTTTCATTGAAAATATGGATATAATGACTCCTTTCCTCAAATTGTATAGTATGTACCTTGTTCCTTGTGCCTATCTAAATAGTAGGTAAATTACATTAATTGTCAGTTAATTCTAGAAAATAATAATTATATATTCGAAGACTTAATAACGCATGTTGTTTAAACGTTTAAAGTAAAAAAATAATTCACAGACCGAAAGCGAGTACTGCGATAAAATAATATTACATAGGTACCTACACCACGGAAAAGTATTAGGTTCGAAAAATAACAATAATAGCTCTTTCATGGTAGACAATCCAATAGGTGATTGAAAAGAGTAAAAATAACCGACGCGTACGTTTTTGGTTACGGATTAGTAATTATGGACAATATTGTTTTTTCTCGATTATGTTCATTATAATAATATATATTACCAGTAATTCACACTACAAACGAAGTCCCACATAATTTTACATAAAGTGATTCTTATGACAGTAACATTCATTATTCCGAAGAGTATTAAAGTCTTTGTAAAATGTAGTATGACATGTTCTATTCTAACATTTCCAATGGCTCTTATTTCTTACACCTTCATGTATTTATCATACATTTTTCATTTTGAAAATATGGTGACCCATATTTTTATATTTTATTTTGGAATAAAATAATAGAATTTTTTTATCAGTTTATTAAAAAATATTAAATGGATAACCATTATATATTATTATTATTTTTATTTATTTTTTTTTTTATAAGCATTTAAAGATTCTCAAAGTTGCTAGTAATCAGCAAATTTTCAATCTATATCATATGCTATACGTATAATTCACAAATACATGAAAAGTAAAAAATATTCGATTTATATATTTTATACTTTAAAATTTTCTTTCAGATTATAAAATCATACGTTATCATTTAAAAATTTTAAAACTATTTTCTAAATAATATGGATTTTTGATAACAACAATTAACAGGATCACCCTTTATCGCATCTACATATAAGGCAGGGTCCAATAATATTCATATTTTCGGAAATTCACATAAGATATTTAGATTTTATTTGGTAGTTCATTAATATTCAATATTCATATTAAACCGAAGGAAGTAAAAATTAAATGATTTATTTAAATGAAATTATTTGATTCATTATAAAAATTGATAATTATCAATAAAATGAATTTCTGGTATATGGGTCAGATGAAATTAACATATGAGTTATAATTTGCAGTTGATACCTTTTATAAGCTACATAATCTAAATATAGCTTAGAAACAACGGAATTAAGTTCGTATTTAACATATTTTAAAATAAAAACCACGTTTTTTTAAAAATAAATTATTATTATTACAATTTTTTTTGTTATAACTTTTTAAATGTTAATTTCTATAACTTGAGTACGGCATAATAATTCATACGTATACATAATATAACAATATAAGTATCACCACCATATGCGATATGAGTGCAACGAGATTCACCTGAAATAGAGTTCACTAAATTTTGGCGCATGGAATAAATATTTGACCTACAAGCCATCGACAAGAAATTTCTTTTTTAAATTATTATTTTTTATAATAAATTTTAATATGAGGTTTGCAATAGTTTATATTTAACTCTTCGATTTTGTCTTAACTATTTGTGATTGCGGTAAAAATATATGAATATTAAATTTAAGTTGAGTAATAATATATTCTATATTCTATTGACGATGATTTATTTTAGGTACTATTTTAAATTATATTTTAACCTCTATTTTATATTTTTATAAAGAGCCGCTCTGAATAAATATTGATATAATAAAAAAACGTATAAAAAATTATAACCTAAGTATCATTCCGTCTATCTGTGTTTACAGAACTATAATTATACCAAAGCTTATATGCCTAATTGTATACTAATCAAGCTAATATACTTAAACAACCATCGGATAAAATTATAACCGTTAGATATTACCTATGTCCAACGTCATTTATTAAAATGTTATCATTCAAGTCGTTATATCCATAAAACATTTTTAATGTTTATTGATATTTTATACCATATAAGATGCAATAAAAACTGAAGACTGAACTGTTCAGTTAATATAAGATATTATTAAATACAGAGCAGTGTGGTTTTTAGAGACATAGTAATCGTTACAGAAATCCAATTTAATAATAAATTACATATCACTCAAAAAGTATAATAATCCACTCCCCAAATAAAAAACCAGGGAAACTCTTTGGGATAATTAAATAAATAATGTGATACACAATTTTTTTTAGGAGTCCAGTTTAAAGGTTACAGAATTGGCTATTTATAAAAACAGAAATCCATAAATTCATAGTTAAGCGTCATGGTGATTATAATAGTACAATAATATGCTATACGGAAAAATTTGATCAATCGATTTTAACGATAGACAAATAATTATTTAAGTAAAGTTAGATTTTTTTTGTTAATTTTAAGATTTATTTGGATTTCATTGAACCCTAATTTTCAAATTGAATTAACACTAAATAAATACATTTATATATGTGTGAGATATTATTATGTATTTTTATTACAACTTCAGAAAAAAAGATTTTTTAAATACAATTTTTATCTTTCAAATAAATATCTAATATGATTAAAATCTTAAGTATTTTCAAAAAATATATATCTGATTAAAAAAGAACAATTATATTGAAGTAAAAATGTCAATCAATTTAAACGATACTTCGTAGAAATGCTTGACATTATTATTTAATATTTTTCATTATTTATATTTTATAAGTTTAGGGATGGGGAATTCCTGGAAGCACAACATAACGAAATTACTGTAAATTCATAGAAATATTCATAAATTACAGGAATGAATTATAGACTTATAGTTTATGCATCATGATAAGGCTAAATTATGGACAATGGTGTATTTAATTACAATATTCAAGTTTTTGCTAAATTTCTATTTGAAAAAAAGGATTTATCCTGCTTAAAAATATAAAAAGAATAAAATAGGTTTCAACTGTGATATACTTATATAAGTATTACTAAGTACTAGCACTGGCGGAAATGATGGATCCCAATAATTGAATTCAACAAATCTTTTATAAATATTAATAATAAAAAAAATAAATTGAACACGGTTTATAAAATATATTAGACTTTTTATATTTCTTTAATATTAAAAAAAATCTTAAACACTCAAAATATCATTGTTAAATAAATAGGTTTAAGCCACAGAAATAGATTATATAGATTGTCATATGATACAGTATATGATAAGACAGTTGCATATATTTATGGAACAACTAAAATTAATTTAAAATAATGAATTCAGTTGAATAAAATACAGAAAATAAAAATATTCTTATTTTTATTTTTAAAATACATATTTTGAGTATTTAAATGCATATTTTCTAATTTTTAATGGATAAAAATCCTCTGCCCTAAATTAATAACGAATTATACATTTATATTTATATTTATATATTATTATCGTAATAAAGATTTTCAGAACACGTTCTGTGCTAGACGCGGGTCTAAACAATGCCACTCATGAACACCCATTTATATATTATAGCTTTATTCTAAAAAATACAAAAAATAAATAAATTTGGAGTTATATGCTAAATAAAGTATAAATATTTTGTTGATGTTCCTAATGTAACGATAACAATAAAAAATCAATAAAATATATTTATGCCTTTTTTCGGCTCATTTTATATATTATATTTTATGAATATTATTCATCTTAAAATCTAAAAAATACTTAATAAAGTTCTATCCGTAGTTTAGCAGTGTATGACGTAGGTAGTCATATTAATAATTATTCCAATCAAAATATTATTACTCTTTGTTTCTGATAAAAAATGTTATCTGTGCCTAATAATTATAAAAAACTATTCTATATATTATCTATAGTAACAACAAATAATAACTGAAAAAAGTTGTAATTTTTTTATGGTTTTTTTTTTAGTGTCACCAATCGTTCGTCGTCGTCGTGCGTCGCACGCGTAATCTCTTGAGTTACCCCTAACAGTAATTCCATTAACTTTTGTACGCCATTAGAAGCCATTAGCTCTTTTGCCAGCATGCAGCTTGTTTATATAAATCTACACACACACTAACACACAGACGAGACCCTTTGTATATACTCGCTATATATGTATATTATTATATAGCTCGGTCTCCAAGCGAGGTTAACCGTTGACGGTTGGGTGGTTGGATGGACGATAGGGTAGGAACGCTGTTGTTTCAACAAAAATAATTTAAATGGTCGATAAAATTACAACGGAGTGGCCGCGATTTTGAATATCCCGAAAATTACATCAACAAGTCCCAAAATGTATATTATTATAAGCCGTCGCTGGACAGACGATATATTATATACATATAGGAAGTTACCTACTGCTTTTAAATAATGTACACTCGAAAAAGGGGCATTG
Source organism: Rhopalosiphum padi (assembly GCF_020882245.1). Lineage (NCBI taxonomy): Eukaryota > Metazoa > Arthropoda > Insecta > Hemiptera > Aphididae > Rhopalosiphum > Rhopalosiphum padi. The sequence continues at coordinate 46,797,912 of NC_083599.1, forward strand.
TTTGTGAACTAACGTGTAACGTGTTTGTAGATGAACGACGAGACAGAACTCCATACAGTTGTAAAGCGGTCTAGAATAAACAAATGGCAGAGAGGGACTGGATACACGTGCTATGTTATACGTTGCGTGCGTAATACCTACTCAAATATAATCGGATGTCAACGAATTAACGTCGTGTGTCGCGACTTGTAATTTTTCCACTATGCAAAAACACGTCGCCGCATTAAATGGGCACATGAAACACGAATAATACGAGTAAATAATAATATGCTTAATATAGTAGCTCTAATTGAAGCTGATATTATTTCATATTGTAATACTTTTCGCAGACGAAACCGGTCAACAGATGATGTTTATGAAGAATTAATCAAAGGGGAGAGGAGGGGGTAAAATTATATGATGCGGTCGACGGTTGCGTGACATTGGCTATACGTATATAGGTATAATAACATAATAATATATATACATGTAATATGGGTGCTGTAGTGTAAGTGTAAAACCTAGGTAAAATATTTTAAGTTCAGTCACGTTGTATGGTCACTCTGGATATCGTACAAATACCTACTGCAGATTAGGATAAATTATTAGTATTGCTGCAATCTAAATTCATATAAAATATTGTGAAATATACATGACGAGCTTATATGCGTCTGTCGAAGGAGAATGATGACGTCTAATACGATTAAATATTAAACGTTTACATGAAACATAAGACTTAAGTACCAAACCAAAGAGAAAAAAATACATTATATTATATGATGTTCAATGACAATATTATATACCTATAAGCAAGACTTAGTGCAAGAGTATATTATTATATGATGATGTCAATTTGGCCATGTTTGGCCTAAAGCTCCAGATATAAAATTGTACGAGATTAATAATAATACTTTGTATCAGGAATATTGAAATCAAGAAGTATCATATTGTTAAAGACGACAATCTTAATATTATACAACAAAAACAACTAAATATTGATAAAATAATATACATTTTTACGTCAGAATGTGGGTACGAGATCCGTTTTTAGTATGTTACAACTACTTTAAACAGAGTAAAATTACTAGTGTTTGGAAAATGCAGTGAATATATTTAAGGGCGCCCATCTGTCAAAACCTAGGAGTGACAACCATAAGTAAATTTTCGTAATATATTAGAAAAATGAATTTATTATTCATAACTAAAAAAATATCAATAATTTTTCTATTCTAGGGGAGTGACATATCACCCCCTTGCACCGATCCTTTAATGGGTGTCCTTCAATATATTCCAGGATAGAAATTATTGTGTTAAAATATTAAATGACTTTTAACTAAGTTACGTCTTAAAGAGTTACTTTTTTTTAAAGTAATTATTCTAAGCTCAAGCTTAATGAATTAAACTTTTTGCTATGATTCACCATTAATAATTATATAGTTAATTTTTAATGTTTTCTTATTTTTTACCCTTATAAAATTAAAGTATATTTTGGTAATATTATTTATTGTATAATATATTGTATTATTTTGAATATTTTGATACATTTTAAATGTATAAAAATAAATTCAAATTTAACATAATGTTGAAAATTATATCAAAAAAGTAATATAGCAATATGCAGTAATATGTAGGATCGTATTACGTTCATCATTATAACACTATATAATATAGGCGCATTGAGCTGCGGTTTATTATAAAATACTTTTTATTTTATTTTTATACATTTATTGCATTAACTTTTTTCATACAAACTAATTAAAACTGTATAATTGTATATAAAAATTAAAAATATTGTTCAACAATATGTCGTATATTATATTATATTATGTTATCATGACAGCATGACGGCACAATTTTTTTTTTTTTTATATATATACTAATATAGTAACCTTGTCATTTATATAAAATTTGCGGTCGACGTATGACTGTCTACGATACAGAATGAATAACCAAGTATGTATGATTGCTCCATTTTTTCATAATAATTAATTTATTAAAATACAAATTGTTGTGCATTTCAGTATACTTTAAATAGGCATAATTACTTGGTTTAAAAAAAAAATTTTGTCATGGCCATTAGTATGTAGATATATTATGTGAAGTATATTTATAATTTATTTACATGTCCAACTCCAGGACCATATTTTGGTATACAAAGATTTTGTGTACTGTCAAAGAAATATTTGTATCCTGTATTTTTTGAGGCGACATAATCTTTTTCCTTTAAATAAGAACACCCTACTTTATAATAAGTAAGTACTAACGAATAGTTGAGGAGCTGATTTTTTTTTGAAAATGTTAGTATTTGTAAATGGGATTTTGAAAGAGTATATTTTTCTGAGTTATTAAATGTTATGTAGTAAGGATAATATATTTAATAATATGAGGAATATTTAATGATTTAAAAATTATAGTTATTACCTTATATCAATGTATTCACATAATGAAAATTGTCCTAGTATAGTATTAATCTACTGAACTATAAATATTGCATATATATACGTATTTTATATATATTGTATGAAATAAAAATTGAATTCCAATAACTTAAAAGAACACATAAAATATTATACATAGAAAATGTTTTGAAAAAAAAATTAATAGATTAATAATTTTCAGTTCATAAGAAGGGGAGGGATCTTCATTTAAAAATAAAAATAAGTTTGATACCCATTGCAGATTCTCATTAATTGGTAAAAATAAAAAATTCAAGTGAATGATAATATTATTATGGTAATTTCAATAAAATTGAGGTGATCGTGCTGGGTAAATCATCCTGCACTTTGTCGTTCGACATACGAAAGCGCCACGCAGGAATCGATTCACATAGGTATACTACGTATACCTAATAGTTATATATCTATAAGATGAACGCACCAATATATTATACTCATTTTATTATTAAATCTAAAACAGACGGCGTGAGCATCTCTCCAACAAAAAATAATATTGTTATCGGCGTGCATACCTTCAACTATCGTTCGTAATTTAAATACGTAGTCGAGAGCCACGTGTTGTTGGTAGAGCTTTTTTTCTACTCATTTTGTGCGTAATATATGATTTCTGTAATTTAATTTTTTACGGATCACACCGACTGCATAAATGTGACTGATAAAATTCAGTTTACGTAATTATATAATTATAGGCATATTATTCTATCCGAACCCTTCACAATTGATTCGATTTTGTACATTATGAATATATTATATAATTATAATATAATTTATGTCGACGACCCAGACTGTTTCATCGCAATACAAAGAGATAATCTCGTAGGAACACATGAACTCGTCCATAACCCTTCTTTAGACTGCACGATAATAATGAAAATTCAAAATATAGTGTGTGATTTAAGGAATTTATTAATATATAAATAATTGTTTGTCGCGTTTTACCGGTTTTATCGTAAATTTGTATCTTTTATATCTTTTTATATAATTTTATAAACTTCACATCAAAAATGAAAAATAATAACGTTTTTAAAAATATTTTTTTACACGATTTCAAGTCATTACAAAATACAACTTTTGAAAAATATTATAAATAAGTATTTTTACATTTTGTTTATTGTTATCGAGTATTATGTTGTTTTACTCTCATTAATGATAATATAATTGCTCTTTAATATCAGAACATGTTCATGTATAAAAGTCCGATTTGGAAAAATCTGTTAATTAGTTATATTATTAATGTTAAAAATATGGATGAGTGGATTGGTCAGACGTAGTGTACTGCCTACCTGCTTATAGATACCTACATAAACGTAAGCTCAATATTTTACAGTGCTTTTATGTTATAACACACCAGTACACCACTCATCTAAACTTTAAATAATTTAATATAATATTTATTATTTGTTTGAAATTTAAATTGCATATAATATGAGATTCTCAAAACAAATCTTCCACTTTGGAAAATGAAATTACAAATATATGATATTGTTCATAAAATATAAAAGAAATTTAAAAATATTTTCAATAATGTTAATATTTTTTGAGGTAACAAGTGTTTGCTATTAAAATAATCGCCATTTATTATGTTCTAATATTATTTATTTATTACAGTAGTCTTTATTTATATTGGAAAATATTCTAGCCATTTTACTACCCAATTGCTTCTAACCTTAACCCTAAAAATTAAGTTATGATCATTATGAAAATATCATGTTTTCCTTATAACGAGTTGAAAAAAGATTCTGTTATATTTTTTTTATACATAACCATAAAAAAATAGTTTGTATATATATTTTATTATTTTTGTTTGTGTCCAGAAATAAAAAAAAATACTAACTTTTGACGTGTAATTGTCGGAAAGACATACACTAAAATATCGAGGAAGAGTGCACCACATGAACAATGCATTGTTTTATTTAATAGTATTATATTATTCACTTTATTATGACGGCGCATTGTCTTTAAATACGCAAAATAATTATGATTAAAAATTATAATTTATTCATGTCGTTTATTGTCTACATCGTACGTGTAATATACAATTGTATAAAGTAACGGATTTCATATTTTCGCTAACCCGGCGCTGTCCGACCAAGTTCATTAAAAATATATTATTGTTAGGTATCACGGTGTAGGTACCTCATCTTTTCGCAGTCTAATAGGTAATTGCGAATTAATAACTATAAACAAGGAAACATGCTCATCTCAATTTTTTATTAAATAAAATATATATTCAAATTATGATTTTCAGAATGTTTCAATACACTTAAAGACCATACATTTTTAAAAATGTCAGATTGTTGTACTACTTAAAAGAGTCTTATGGTAATTAAACATATATTTTTTTCAAATGAGAATCCTTTCCTTTTTACTACAAATAGTTTATTAAATTATTTTTTAATATTATAATTCAAAATTTTAACAAATAGTTTTTCCGTTATTAAAATCTGTATACCAAAGATAAAAGTCCTTAAAAATAGTTTCAAAGAAACATACAAAATAATATGTATTGTTGGGCCTATTATTTATAATACTGATCATATTTATTTTATTTATATATAATATATATTAGTTACTAAAATGTTTTAGTTACCGCAATAGTCTCATATATTCCAAACTCATTATCATGCATACTAAGTTAAATAACTAAAAAACTGTTTGTTTAAATTTGAATTTTGATACACTCTAATTTTCAGAAATGTAGTCTGTTAAATAATTTATGATAAAAAAATAATTTTCTCATTTGAAGAACAATACTTTGTATTACTACAGTACATTCTTTAAATTGTATGAAAAATCTCAAGGGTTTGAAAATATGGTCTTAAGGTACTTAAGAATTCCAAGAAACAGATTTTAAACAACTATGTTATTAAAGAAGAAGATAGTGTGGTTGCTTGGTGAATCGCCCTGTACATATTATGCGTTCATATTATATGAACGCTGCAGTGTGAAATTGAGCTTTATTCCCCTCACAATACTCGCCCATAATAATAATAATAATAACATGAAAGTACGCGATAGTGTTATTTGTTTTGTCTTGTTCCTTTTTTTCAATTTTTCCATTAGTTAGAACGTGGGACGGCCAGCCGCGGTCGCGCGCGCGGCCGGGTGCGGGACGAGACATGAGTAAGATTCCCTTTGAATAACAACCGCTCGGAATTTCATTGGGTGAAACATAAAAGCACCACGTTCACAAAAAAGAAAAAATATACGTATAGGTCATACGGTGGAGAAGAGTGGAACAAAATAATTTCTTCTCTCGCACTCGTATAATGTATACGAGAATAATGAGTATACCTATATATATATATATCATACTATTATACGCTATTTAATAACTTAATGTTTATTATAATACATATAATAAGATATGCATATTGCATATTATAGAATGATTACTAAGATTTTTAATACTGATTTTTCAAAAATATTTTTTCCCAAATACTTGGTATTTTATTAACATTTTTAAATGATTGAAGACTGAAGAGTACTACAAAACTTATTTTAGTATCATATTTTTATAATATAAGTAGCTGAATAAATGATTTTATTGAAGATGCTGATAAATCTAAGTTGACATTTAAACGAGTAGATGTTGAGTTAATAATATTTTTGCACTATATAGTAAAAATAATAGTGCTTAATAATGGTTTAGTATATAAAATATAAAATTCGTGCAATAATTATTTATAGTAGGTATTCGTTATACTGTGGTAAAGTTTTTACCAACCACAGAATACTCGTTAAATAGTAAAAAATCTAAATAAATACATGAAAATATGGTCCTCGAGTAAACTTAAACATTTCAAACCTCAGAATTTAAATTAAATAATGATTAAAGTCAAAATGAGAGTGATATGTTTGCTGAACTGCTCTGTATATATATTTTGCTACGCACATAGCAGAAGTAACGGTTTTTTTCGTCTGTCTATAGGTAAATTTATACATAACACTATCATCCATACCTCTCCGTGCACAAAATCTAATTAGGCAGCCAAATTAATTTTCATCTTAATTAAACGCACGAAGCCAAATCTTCGCGGGGTTCCACGTACATAATCGAATAGCTAACAGGATACAAATGTTATTGTTGTTATTAAAACACAAACACATACATAATGTATAATAATTAACAAATATACCTAATGGCATACTGAACTATTTTCTTGATTGAGAACAATATTTTGCTCACCCGCCATTATAATTTTACTTTTACTAACATATAGTCTATACTAGAATTAAATGACAGCATCGGTGATTATAATAATAGTTTATATCTCCATGAGGTCTATAAGACTAACTACCAACCTCCCAAAAAAACATTGGAGAACGGCCCATAAAAAAACTCTACCACGAAGTTAATATATATAGTTGCCGAGCGGAGATTGCACGAGGTACCTGTTTGTAATGGAAGGCATAATAATGAAATCAAATCAAATGTCTACGCATTATAAGTAAGTACTATGAGCTTTTAAGACGTTACGGTATTTGCTGTTTTTGCCATTGTCAGTTCTGATTTGGTTAGACGAAAAACACTACATGTCGGTATTTATTAAAATGATAGATTCGATCTAAATAATATAAAAATAAACATTATAAACAATGTCTACAAAAATGATTGTCCTTCGAAATAAGGTTCATATTTTTTTTATACAGGATGTATACTTCTTGAATAATATTTTTATGAATCGTATGCAATTTCTGTAAATCAAATTTCGGAGTGAAGCTTTAATTGTTATTTGATTATTGTATTCCTGCAATGTGGTTAATACATTGACTGTAAAAGACTTCAAACTGTTTTTACCACCACTGGACCATGATCATATTTTTTTAATTATTATATAAATAAATAGACAAAATAATATATAATATATACACATATTATCATATACTTGCTATGCAAGTCGTTATAATTAATAAATTACATATGATTCATATAATATAATATTTAAGAAAAAAAAAACACAATAGAAACCGAAATATTATTTGGCTGAGAACAATTAAATACGTTTAAATTTAGTCAAAAATCCGACCATAAGTACAGCTTTTCATCGAAATTATGTTATACGAGTACTTAAAATTGTATAATACTAAAAGTTATTATTACTTACATAGGAGTATAGGACCCTTATCATCGCATTATAGTATATATTATAGTCTCCTTCGATCAAGAGTATTAGAGAGTATTTTCACGGTAGCACCGCAGTCGACTCTATTACGTTATAAAAAGTACTTTGAATATTATTATATGCGATTTTTAGATTTTTTATGATTTAGAAAATAGTTCAATAGTTTTATTAAAAATTGTAAATAATCATTTGACTCGAATCTCTCGAGTAAAATATAGTATATTAATTTTCAATAATCTCTACTGGAAAACCCTGAGCACGCTACAAAGGAAATATACTATTAAAAATGTTTATACCTTTTGTCATTTAATTAAGTTAAATGTAGTTAACGATTTAAGTTTAGATGATTGAATTGTGTTTTACACTTAAACATTATATTTTTACACTTATGTTTGATTGAACAAGAACACTTAATGTTCCCTTGACTTTATCCTATAACATATTCTTGTTCATAGTAATATAAAACTGGACTATAAATAATAAATATACGAACGATACATGTATTTTAATTAATTCTGATATATATATATATATATATATAATTACAATATTATACGAATAATAATAATAATATTTATTGTATTACAAATATTTAATAGATGTCCCTGTGCACATGACCAACGCACGAGGGTGAAGTGGATTTTAACACCATGTATATAATAGTATTATGTATACCTACTGTACGCAACGTCATCTGTGGCTCGAGTTATGGTCTCGTGGTCTCCCCTCCCCCCCACACACACAAAAGTACATACCCACTAAAACACACCCATACGCTCGCATACGACATAAATGCATGTGCGGTCGGTTTGTGCTGTAAGCTCGAGATAAGCGAAGTACGAATATGATATTATTGTGTGCATTGAGTGTTCCGTAATGTTATACAATATTGTTTAAAAAAAAAAAAGGAAGTTATTTTACTATCAAATTGTATTTTGATAGGTATATTATTACTAATTTATATTACACTCAAATCGTATGCGCTAACCACAACCACGTATACAGCGTTCATAAGACGCAATTATCTTAATACATATCAAATTTCAAATATACATTATGTAGTAAGTATGCGTTATTAAACACACTGGTAACGTGTTACCTTACCTGATGGCCAGGGATCGGATTTATAAGCACTCGCAAATTAAGAAGTACGCGCTAGTAGACAAGTAGATAGCTATTACCACACAGTAAGATTCGAGTGAGATACTGTAATAATAAATGTGCTAAACATGAATTAAATAATATATCTACTCGTGTACACGAAAAACAATTCTGAGTGGAGACGATCAATCAGCCTAAATAATGCTAAATAATATATTTCATTATACTATATAATGCTTTTGATATTTTTTATTAAAGTAATTTATTTTACTATAAGTATTACGGTATCTGGTAGATATTGATTTAATGTTTGCCGAAAACATTGCATTTATTTTATTAATAATATTTAATTGATGTAATAGTAAAATATATTTATAACACATAACATTATTGTTATTGGCAGTTTATGTTAGAGTTAAACCAACTTGCCGTAAAACAGTTTGAATAGATTTATGGTATAAATAGGTACTATAATATACTGCTATATCTATAAATTAATATAAATATTTTGAAAATATCATTGCGTATAGTAAAATTTATAATAGTTATAACGTATATGTAAAAGTGTTAAATAGAAATTGTAATTTCATATATTATAGGTTGTTTGGTTTTAGTCTTTTAGTATAAGCTATTTATAAGCAACCTTTTCTTTTAAATTTTCAATTTATTTATATCAAATATGAAAGTTGTATAAAGTATTTTCAACAAAATTAGTTGAGAATTTTTGTAATTTCATCGAATTTTGTGAAAATTTAAACTTCGATTAGTTATAAAAAAAAATGTTCTATGTATCTTTAAATAGACATAGTAAAATATTAGTATCAACTTAAAGAAATTTTGTATTACATATTTTTCAAACGTTTTGACCTGCAAACATTTTTTATCGAAAATAATTGAGAAAAAAAATCGAACATTACTTATGCCTATAAATAGCTTAACAGAGTAAAGTTAAAATATTAAAAAAATATATTACGATTTATAATGAATACAAACTATAATATTAAGAATGTTGTGAAAAATTTAAGTATCTACAATTATTATTTGTATCTATACTACAATAATAAAATATCGAAAATCATTTAAAGGAAATATAGTTATTTTACAGGTGAATATCTGGTTAATATCATTAAAGTATTAATACGAATGATTGTAAAATTTGGTATAAAAAGGTGAAGAATGATCTGCAATAATTTCAACTTTTAATCAAGCTAAGAGATACGTTCAGTATAATAACAACCGAATTCAGATACAGATATCGGGTTTACAAAATAAAATCATAATATATTAAAAACTGGAATTAAACTCCTCATATTATTTCATATATTGGATGTTTTGGAAGTATTTGGAGTATTATTTTATGATAGAACTGTTGTACCAATTTTATAATTTTAATGTTTTTGCTGTAATTTTAAAAACGTAATATCATCAAACATTATTCTTCATCTTATTCCTATTATGTTACATTCTATTATTTATTCATATTTTATTTAAATTAATATCAAAAGATCACTGGGCCTCACTGAGAAAAACTCGTGTGGAGGTCCAGGGTATCTTAGATTACAAATAATTATTATTGTTTTAGGTAAATATTAGGTATGTTTTTCTATAAATATAAAATAAGCAGTTTATAGAAGATTTTTTACTTAATATTTTAATAAAAATATGAATAATAATTACTGTATTTTTACAGATTATTGAAAATACTTATGATCGAAGTCTCATTAAAATAATAATTTATATTGCAATGTTTATAATAATAACTTTATTGTATGAAATTTACAATAAATGATAATGGTCTGTATGTGCAGAGAGTTCATTCATTTTACGAGTAATCAAAGTATGTGTGAAAAACAACAGAACAATAGATGAGAAAAATAATATAGCGATTATGAAAAAGTTCATATTGAATACCGCATTTCATCTTTTTGTTTTTGAGTTGTAATATAAAATTCTGGTCTTATATTTTGATTTCAGATTTTATTGGATACCGGATCTTTCTATTATTTTTGGTACTTCTACGTTATCAGTTAATAGATTAATTCTAGTAATCTAGTATAATATATACAGTGTACTACAGAATAAAATTCGATAGCTTAAAGGCCAAAATAGATATATGTCACAAATACCAAAATTTTCAGAAGAGCCATTTAAAGTTTTATTATTTTTCAAATGCCTAAAGTTTTTTTAAATTTAAGTTTTAACTTATGGGTATTTTTGAGTGGAACTAGAATGGACCTATTACAAATGACAATTGTTATTATATCTTGCTTCGTAAAATGCCAACTATCATTATATAAAAATAACGCACTTCTAATAATTATGGACACTTGATACTAAGAAAAACCGTAAAGATCATCTAGTTTTTGCGATTGGATGTGCAAAACTAATTTTTGAATAAATGGACATGATATATTTGACCTTTAAATCATTGAAATTTACGATAAAATTAAACAAATTAAACATATGTACCTGTATTTCAAAAAATAAGTTAAAGTCAATGCGAATAAAAGTAGAAAGACTATGAACATTTTTGGATCGCAGAACTTCAGCCAATTAAAATAAACACAGAAACCACATCATGTAAGTATTTATCCTCATAGAAAAACCCCACCTAAAAATGTATTTTATATACATTTTAAATAATATAATATATTAATACCACCTCCTGTTTAATATATTCCACAGACCACAGTCCTGCGATTATTTTGTTGTTTTTACTTTACGTTTTAATATTAATAGATTTTGAAGCATTGAATTTAAATCTATAATTAGTTCATCTCTAACACGTCTAATTTTATTCCAACTTAGATAACAAAAATTATGTTTTCTACCAAAATATACAATAATATGTGTTCATCAAAAATAAGTCTTAATGGTTTTACTTCATAACGGAAACCAAAATAAGTCTATTCCCATTGCACATTAGGTCCATTTAAAAGACACATATGAAAACTTACATTTACTGCTAGAAAGAGTTCAATATTCATTGCATAAATGAATTGTTTATGGTGATTTAAGTTTTGGGAATGTTATATAAGGTCAACAAAGTGGTTATACTAAGATTCCTTGTTTTTTATGTGAATAGAACAGCAGAAATCGCATTAAACCTTGGACCGCGAACCATTGGCTAAAAAGACAGAATTTTGATATAATACGTTTTAATTTAGTTGAGCCAAAAAAAAATCGTATTACCTCTTTTGTACATAAAGTAAGGTATAATGAAGCAATTTGTAAAAGCTTTTGATAAAAATTGACATTGTTTTTAATATCTTTGCAATAAATTTCCAATTTTATCTAAAGCAAAACTTAAAAAAGGCATATTTGATAGACCATAAATCAGAACTAATAAAAGAAAGTAAATTACATGATAGTATGGGCAATGTAAAAAAAAAATGCACGGACATTTTAAATGTGTAACATCAAAGTTCTTAGGTTATACAAAAGATCCAAATTATAATACAATTATAGCTGATTTAATGGAAAATCTACGACTACTGGGTTGTAAATTGTAATATACTAATATGAGCATAAAGTTACACTTCTAATACTCGCGTATTGAATATTTCAAGTATAAAAATAACATACATTATTCTAATCTAAATATTCTCATTCAATGTAAATATAAATTGTATTAAAACTAGACGTGATAGAAACAAACTGAATTCAGATTTGAAGTTGGCGTGTCAATATCTATAAGAATTAGGTATTATTATACAAAACAACAAAAATATATAAATATATATTTCGCAAGTTTATGTTCTTGATGTTATTATTTTAATATTGAATAGAAGGGTATTAGTTTCCAAATTTCTAAAAATACAATTCTTTTTTATTAATAAATTGGAAATTTTAATGTTAAAAACACGATGGAAAAATTGTATTATTTTGAGTTTGAGTTTAGGCAAACAAAAATATACTTTAATAATAACAACAATTGCTATTCACTATAATAATACAGTAAACATTTTCATATTGTATTGAAAATATTAATAAGTAAAAATATATTGACGAGGACAAAAGCCTATTGTATTATATACTTATCAGTATAGAGTAATATATAGAAGTTTATTTCCAAAATTAAAAAGCAGTTTAAATAGTTTGGTGATATTTGATTTAAAAAAAAAATGTTTTCACCGAGGACCCCGGGCATAAAGAGAAATATTGAAATTCAACAATAAAAACCCTATGCTTACCTGCAAGGAGTAAATATGTACATGGGTAGGTTTATTGTTATTTGCAAATTTTAATTTGGATGTAAAATAGAGTGAAAGGGTGAATTAAGCAGACAATTAAAATAACCATATGCTTGATATATTAAGTTTATTAAGTTTATTAAATTTTAATTATTCAGAACGATTCGTTAGGTAATTGTGAAATCAAGTGCAAAATTACTACGTGTGTAATAATGTTTTTAAATGATGCGTGTACATACTAATGTCATTAGCGTTTTAAATGCTCATAATTTATTTATTTTTTGTTCAATTCATGTACGTCATGGACAATTTACAGATTTTTATTTAAATTGTATAAAACAGAATCATCCATCCTCTGCTGTTCAATTACACACAAAAACAGTAAAACTGCTTTAAATAATAATAACAATAATAAATAAACACGCATGGCATGTAATATACTGTATGTAAATAGTTTAAAGTGTTAATGCGTCATTATAAGGTGTAATAAAAACTGTGTAGCCACCACCTGCAACTTATACATTTTTAAATCTCAGATTTATTCACTAGAACATATTATTACCAACAACATATTATAGTATGATATTATTTTGATTATTTCAACATATTTATTATTATTTTTTTTTTTTAGTTCCAACCTATTAACTAACGCTATAATAATATTTCAGAATATTTCCGACATTGAGTTGCCAAAAGGACCAATAATTGTAATTAGTATAACTATATACTTATTTTCTGACTATACAAATAAGTCACATTAGTCTCAATATTGAAGTGATATTTTGAAAATGTTCTGTAAAACAAATGCATTACAATATCTTAAAACGGGAATGGACAGTGGACACATCATCATTCATCTCGTAAATATCATGTAATAATTGTATACAATATACACGCGTACTTATTCTTAAAGACCCAGTTTTGTTTATTATTTCGATTATCGTTTTTGTCATTTAGATTATAGATAAAGTGACAAGTGACGACAATACAAATAATATTATAATATGCTTTACGATTTCCTGCGTGGTTTATACAATAAGTCGTTCCAGAATCAGAAAATATTTCAACCACCGAATTTTGATGGTTTTATATGGGTCGTGAATGACGACATTGAAATAAACAAAATATAAACACCCGACGACGTGCATAACAATACAACATAATATAATATTCCATTTAAATCAAATATTTGAAAACGTCGTTTTTAGGGTTGCCCATGCACCACGAAGGGATATGCATATGTGTATTGTGCATTCGATGTGCTTGTTTTGCATTTACACATATCAACGACGTATACAGAAATATCATATCGAAAATATGTCCACATAACATTATTTTCGTACCCGAATAACGACAGCTCTAGCGTGGTAAGACGCCGATCGACAATAGAATGGAAAAAACATTGGAAATGGATTAGTATAAATATACTTTTAAGACCTTTCGGCCCGTAGTTACGATACTATAAGTCTATGGGCATGGACCAGTTGCGCCTAAAACAATATTTGTATTTTAGGTCAGTACCTATACCAATTGCGCCGCTTAAATTTTAGGCCAGTACACCAATTGCGCTACTTATATTTTAGGTTCCTTATTTTTACATGGACATATGTAAGTTGCTACACGGCGGAAAAAGTTACATATGTATATACACAATTAAACATAGCTAACTAATATACATTCAAAATACTTAATTTAAAGCAAAACGTATACGAAATTACGGGAAAATACGACAAGCTACAAGCTGATAATAGTACCTATAAATCTATTTAAAATACATATTTTTATAAAAGTATTTTTATATACTAGGTGTAATGTAGAATAATATTACCCTGAAAACAACTGAACGCGATTGGTTTATCTATCCAAAAAAGACAGAGCGCAATTGGTCTATCTATCCAAAAAAGACAGAGCGCAATTGGTATATTAAAAGGTCATTTTAAGCGCAATTGGTAAACTCCCAAGTCTATAACTACCTATATACCGAAATTAGCAGCGACCGACAAAACAATAAATATACGGTGAAAAGCGAAAAAAAATTTCCCAAATTTGTCTATGAAATAGTTTAATACTAAAGACGCTACTAAAGTGCCCTGCCCACTATACCATAATAAATAATAATAACATCGTGATGATGGTTATAAAATCTGATGTTCACCCCATCATATTCGTTCGTATGCTATTTATAACTGAAATTAGATTAAAAGGCACACCGAATGAAACGAAATTATCATAAAATTCTCATGGGGTTATACCTAGCTAAAAAGTAAACACAATAAAAAAGCCGAAACGATAATAATATTAAACACGATGAGGACTGTAATGCACAACTACGGAAAAATGAGTGTCAATTTTTTTTTTTTTACTTGGTATGCCCGTAATCATAATATAAATCATTAAAAATATTTTTAAAATTAATTTCGAATAGTTGTATTTAATTAAATATTTCTCTATTTATTAAACCTCAATGAGACAGGATTGAACTGGGCACATTTTTCCTCCGTATCTATGTATATAAATGTTTGTAAGCAATAATTAAAGTTATAACGTAATTTTGAAATAAACATCAAATCAGAATTTAATTAGGTATTTAACATATATTTTATAACAACTATAAAAGATTTATGAATTTCCAAATATTTTCGAAATTAATTTATGAATAAATAATATATAAAATTTATTAATCTTATAAGAACAATAATTAAATTAATTACATAGGTATGATAAAATAATCAAATATTTGTGATTATTTTATTTAAAATTCATTTTTTCTTTCATTGTTATCTATACAATGAGATAATCATGATTAACTACATCATACATACAGGTGCCTGTAAACACATACGAGTGTTTAATTATAATATAGACAGGTAAACTGTTTTTTCAAACTTATATTTCGATAATGTTATACCGGCGATGATATTGGCATATAATATTAACATATTAAAACTTATAAATATAAATAATTACAATTAATAGGAAAATTATCCTATCACAAACAGACAATAGTGAAATAACGAGTTACACTTGAAGACACTTGAATGAATCACTTTGTATAATATAGTCGTCCGAGTTGGACACCCATTCACTTTAAGTTGTACCCAGTTAATTATGTTTCTGGCAACGCAAAAATAATTATATAATTTATATATAATTTTAATATAAATTAAATTAAAGCCTGGTCATTATATTTATCTATAACCTGGTGAAAAAAATAATCAAACAGTAATCAACAGTAAACAATAATCTATTTTTAAATAGATAGTCGATTTTTTTATAAAATATATTATACTATCGTCATTCGTCATCCTAACATAATTTAATTTCCCATAAATGTAGTTTTCAGTTTTTCACTAAACGTATACAATACAAATACTATGGAGAAGTTTTTTTTTTTTTTTTTTTTATTTTTAATCTAGAATTTATACAATCTATACTACAAAAAGTACAATAAGCATAATGTATGTTTAATTAAGTGCAATAGCTTGAATGTCTTGAGAGAAGAAAC
Organism: Rhopalosiphum padi; assembly: GCF_020882245.1. NCBI lineage: Eukaryota > Metazoa > Arthropoda > Insecta > Hemiptera > Aphididae > Rhopalosiphum > Rhopalosiphum padi. Next base: position 46,814,272 of record NC_083599.1, read on the forward strand.
CGTCCAGTGAAGATACTTCGACTTGAATTTACAATTATTTAGGTGTATTCATATTATGTTTACTTTATAAGGTCACGGGGCCATTGTCGTTTAAGTCTCCTGGTGGGATTTCCTGGGATGGAGATGGATAATAGCTTTTTTATATGGGGATTAGGGTGATTTTGAAGGCGATTCCTAAATTTTGAGTAGTATAGCTTGGCTGTATCAGTGACTTTCGGAATGTGAAGATCTGTATGAAGTGTGTGGTTTGAAATATAAGGAGGAGCATTGGTTATGAGTCGGAGGATTTTTGATTGAAACACTTGTATTTTTTTTGTATTTGATATTTTTGCCGAGCCCCAGAGCTGTATGCCATAGAGCCAGATAGGCTTAAGAAGAAGATTATATATATGAATTTTTGTTTTGAGGGATAATTTTGAGAATTTACCGAGAATAGGTCTGAGAGAGTAGAGTCGTTGATTTAATTTTAATTTTGTTGTGTGTATGTGTTTAGCCCATGTTAGACGTTTGTCGAAGGTTAGACCTAGATATTTGGCTGTTTCGGAGTTTGGTATTGGTTTGCCGTTTATATGTACCGGAGGAGGTTGTCTGTGGCGAAGAGCAAAGGTGGTGTGTACAGATTTGTTTTCATTAATTTTGACGCGCCAGAGGGAGTACCAGTGTGATAGATCATTTAGGTGTCTTTGGAGAGTAGTTGAAACCATGTCAGAATCGGTGTGGGTGGCATATATTGCTTTGTCGTCGGCATATTCAGCTATTTGTGTATTCGGATTGGTGGGTTGGTCTGCAGAGTATAGATTAAAAAGAGTTGGAGATACAACAGCGCCTTGAGGAACACCAGCTTTTATTGGGGATATACTGGAGTATTCGGTTCCTGACCTGACAAAGAAGTAACGTTCGTTGAGGTATGATTTAAAAAAAAGGTAGTATGATGGGGGTAGGAACGATTTTAGTTTATAAAGAAGACCGGGATGCCAGACCTTGTCGAAGGCCTGTGCAACATCAAGAAATACTGCAGAAGTGTACAGTTTCTTTTCCAGAGAATAGGCAATAGTATCGGCTAGTCGGTGCATTTGATGGATGGTTGAATGGTGTTCTCTAAATCCAAATTGCGTGTCAGGAATTAGTTTCTTTTCTTTGATGATTGGGTAGATTCTGTTTAGTATGAGTTTTTCTAAAAGTTTTGCAAAGAAAGGTAACAAACTAATTGGCCTATATGAGGAGGGGTTATCTATTGGTTTATTTGGTTTAGGGAAGAGAATAATTGTGGCAAGTTTCCATTGAATCGGGAAATATGAAAGTCGGAGTATTGCGTTAAAAATATGAGTGATGTGTACTATAGCTTTGTTTGGAAGTCTGCGGGCTATTTCGGCTGTTATCAAATCATGACCAGGTGATTTACCTAGTGGAAATTTTTGTATGAATAATTTTATCCCATTTGGAGTGAATGGTTTGGGTGGAAGTGTCATTGGGAGTGGACTATCTAGAAAATTGCGTACTTTGTTTTCTATGGAAGGAATGGTGGAATCGTTTGGGTTAAAGACTTGGGAGAGATGATGTCTGTGTACTTCTGCTTTCTCTTTATCGTTTATAGCGAGACTGCCGTCTATTTTTTTGATTGGAAATGACATTGTTTTGATTTTTAAGATTTTTCTAGTGGTTTTCCACAGAGAGCCATCTTTTTCAGTTAAGAGGCTAGTTTGTTTGGCGAAGTCTTCTGAACGTTGTTTCGCCATTTGTCGTTTGAGTAATGTGCATAGGTGATTATAATTAGTTTTATCGGTGGGATATTTTGTTCTCTGCCAGGTTGCTCTGGCACGACGTTTTTGGACAATAAGAGATCTTAAATAGGTAGGCAAAGAGAGATTACTTTGATTGTAATTATCAATTATTTTTGGTTTACAAGAGGACCATGCTGCATTTTGTATTGTTGATGTTAGATATTGTACTGATTCCTCAAGTTGATTTGGAGATTTTAAACTAACGTTCAGGTTAATGTCGTTTGTGAGTATCGATTGGAATTTTTCCCAGTTAATTATTCCATTGATTAATGATGGATTCATTAATCTTTTTTGAGGAGAGGTGTCAAGGGTGAGAAGTACTGGCGAGTGGTCTGAGTGAGGATTCGTTAGATTATCTATGATGGTGTTAAATCTGTTCGGTATTTTAGAGACGAATATGTCAAGGATATCTGGTCGCTTTCGGGGTGATGTTGGCCAATATGTGGGGTCTTGGGGTGAAATGATTAAGTAATTTTTGGTAGTAATAACTTGTCTAAGAGAGTTACCTCTTGGTGAGTTTGAGTGACATCCCCATTGGGTGTGTTTGGCGTTGAGGTCGCCACCAACAATAAAGTAATTTCCGAGAGAGTTGAAAAATTGCTCAAATAGTATTGTGGTAATGATTTGGTTAGGGGGACAGTATGCTGCCGAGATGGAGATAGGAGAATGGTCTAGAGTAATTTGTATGGTGAAAGATTGTATGTGGGGTTCGCTAATTTGAGAGACATTGTGAAAGAGAATTGTAGATCTAATGATTATCGCCGCTCCCCCGTGTGCGGTACCGTCTGGGTGGTTTGATCTCAGTATTGTGTAGTCGGGTATGTGTATTTTTGTTCTGTTAGTGAGGTGTGTTTCAGATATTAGAGCTATATCTATACGTTTTTCATGAAGTACAAGTGAGAGTTCGGCTACATGATTATGAATACCATTGGCATTCCAAAGGAGTATGAGCAATGATTTGGAGGTTTGGGTATTATTTGTCATTTTGGGCTGCAAGTTTGGCAAGGACTGTTGTAAGAAGGGAGAGCAATGGATTTATGATAGCTTGGAAGTCACTGATAAATTTAGATAATAAGGTACCTGTGTCTAATTGATTACTGTTGTTAGATTTCGGAGGTTCCTGATTCGAGGTTACATTTGCATAAGTTCTATTTTGAGAGGGCGAGGGATTGGATTCAGTCGAAGAAGTCTTCACTGTGGTTTTTGGATTGGACTGGTTGTTGATTGAAGTTGATTGGATGGTTCTTGAGTTTGGGTTGCGACGTCTTTGAAGCTCCTTGTGAATTTGGCATCCTTTATAGTTTGCAGGGTGTTCGCCCTGACATAGCGCGCATTTGGCGGGTAGATTTCGAGGCTTTAAACATTCTGAGGTGATGTGATGTTCAGCACACCGAACGCATCTTGGTGTATGTGCACAGTACGTTTTTGTATGACCGTATTCCTGGCAATTCTGACATTGTACTAGGTCACGTTTTTTATATGGTTCTTCTATTTTTACCTTAGTATGAAGTATGTGGTTTATGTGGAAGATGTCTTTATTTAACTCTGAAGGTTCGAGATCAACAAAGAATATTGGAAGATTTAATTTTGTTGTTTTATGTAGGACATTTGTGATTTGGCGTACTTGAAAACCGATTTCTTCTAAAGCTGTTCTAATTTCTGCTGTGTTCGTTGTTGGGTGAAGATTTCTTATGACTATGCGGTAGGCTTTGTTTTCTTGCATTTGATAGGTGTGGAATTCGGCTTCTGCACCTTGTAAGAAACGGATGATTGCTCGGTAGGTTTCTGGGTTTTTTGTTAGGATTTTGAGGTTGTTAATGCTTGACTTAAATGTGAAGTTTTCAGGACCCACAAGGTCTATGAGTTCCGAGCGTAGACTTACAAAGTCTTTAATTCCTTTTACTATTATGGGAGGGGGTAGATTTGTACTTTTTACCTGTGAGGTGCGCTCTTCAGGGTTGCTTACATTAGGATCTGGGTTTGGTGTTATTGTGTCAACTTCGATTGCTTCAGTTTGCGATAGAACATCAAATCGATTTCTAGAAATAAATAGCTTTTTGTGTCTGTTGGTATTTTGAGTTGGAGAGCTTGGTTCTGAGGAACTTGAGCGGTTTCTTTTCTCGGCTTGATGTGTCCAGCCATCATTATTTGGACTATTTAAGTTATTTTGTGTGGGTGAATGGCTCACGTTGGGATTATTTGTCGATAAGTTTAGGCGAGCATCCTGTATAATGGTTTTATTATTTGTATTATTATTATTAATATTTTTATTTTTAATATTAGTTTTAGTTTTTGGATTCGGCGATTGTGGCATGTTTGTCACGGAGACAAAGGTCACGCACCGCTACGCGACGTATGCGATAACGGCGGCCGTGCGGCGTTCGCGATAACGCGACGGCTGTACGGTAATTAAGACACTGGAAATTTACGAACGAACTTGATTCACTTATATAACAGAATTACTAATATAATATAATATATTACATTTGTATTATGTATATGTATATATATATATGTATGCTACATAATATAATATAAACATATATAAATTTGGAAAAATTTGAGCATCTATGATCGAGATCTCGGCGGTATTTAACGGAGCGACAAAGAGGCGTGCGTTAGGTACGGCTGCTCGCGTGATATATATGGAGAAGTAAATGATTATTGTGAACATCAGCATATTGCACTTGGATTATTCTGAAATATTTATTGAGTGTATGGTTAGGTAATATATTAAGAAGATCATTTTTATAATTTTTGAAGTCTAATATTTTGGAAGGTGATGACCTAAAATTCTTTAAGCCCTTGATAATATCCTTAGTCTTGTATACTATTTGGGTTATCTGAATCGGTTGGATTATAAAAAGTAATACACAGTAATAAATAAGTGTAATTAAATTATTGAAAGTAGTGTTGGATAGATTAGTTGACAATAATGTCATATTCAAACGCGATTATCGAGTGGAATTTATAAATACCAAACCCATACTTCCTGGTTAAAATAGTTTATAACAAACATAATATTTTATGTCATGATAGATATAAGTTATAATATGGTTATTTTAGGTAGGTACGGTATTCTTATCAAGGTTTACGTGAACGTATAGTAATAAGCGCTTTAAAATAGGTATGCATAACAAAATGCAAATCCGATTACTACATTAAAATATACGGTGGATGAAGAATTAATATAATAGTGTATAATTATATCATCAAGAAAAAAATGCGGTAATGTGCTAGAAAACATACTTTATTTTGCAAATGTATAGATATTTAGAATATTCTGAGTAGTTGCCTCCATTTGGCTATATTGATGTTTCATATACTGATCTCGATCAGATTTAACTTATTCGCAATACAAATGCCAGGTTTTATAAAAAAAAACTAATAATTAATGTTTTTCAAATTTTAATCGTGAGTCATTAAATCATGTTTATATAGGTCACTATAGATCTATTAAATATTAAGTGATTGTTTATGCAACCCACCATTAACAATATTAAATGTTGATATAACAAACTATATCTAACGATATGTAAATCGATAGTATTTTAAATATATTTTATACACCTATTATATTATTATATTTATGGTCTGACGGAATAAAAAAAAAGTATAATAAATATTCATAGAACACGGATAAATTATTAACTATGTATTTATTACTCAACGTGGTCTCTACCTATGGCAAATGGAATATTATTTTATTATTTTTGCACTGTTTAACTGTTATACATAAATGTATTATATTTCGTGAATGTGTTATTATCAGAGGTAATATTATAAATGTATATACATAAATAGAAAATAACGCTTCAGTGATGATTTAAATGATATAAAATAAGGCCATTTAAACTATTTTGGTGTAAAATTCAATAATCAATAATACTATGCGAGTAAATCAATATTAATATTATATACACAGACTTGACGTAAACAAAAGGCCTCAATTTATAATCAGTTCACCGTTCACCACTGTGAAAATAGTGCCATCGTCAATAGTTGGTAATATTATTATATCCTATCCAAATTTATGATGTGACATACTCGTCAAACATGGTATTTCTAAAATTAAATTGATGAAAGCAGTAACGTACATAACGTACGATATATGTGGACATCATTTAAAAATTGATTTATAGTTTTAGTCAAAACATTAACATTTTTTAATCAAAAGTCAAGTCAAACAAATTAATGGAAATGCTGAAATTGATAATAATTGACAATTATAATATGATATATTTTCTACTTTGCAAATTTGCAAAATATATCATATTTTGTATAATAGAACACATTATGGCGTAATTTATACATAGGTACCGAAATCAAATAATACACAACAATTTAAAACCAATAATATAAGAAAGAAAATCAAACAACGTTCTTTGATTGGATAAATGCAAAATAAATAAATACATATATAGCTTAAAATGATTAATTTTAGTTATAAGTTTTTTTTAAGTTAAGGGTTAATCAAGCTTTTTGTTTCATTGTTTAATCGAAAAACATTTAAAATAAACCTGTATATTTTATAATTCATAATGTACAGTCAATAGTCAGTTAATAATATTTTTTTCATTCGTCGTCATTTGTTCATTTTATGAAACGTTCTGGTTTCAAATGTATTTTATTTTCTAGGAATTAATTTTCTGAAAAACAATTTATTAATACGCTCATATCTTGAGAGGCAGTTAAACAAAGTATATATTATAGGTAAGTACCTAGAATGCAAAAACTTTGCAACCGACTTGAATTTATTTGAAAAATGTATATTTTTTATAACAAAAACCTATTAAAATATATTTTTTTTTTTTTATCATTTCTCAGTACTTGCCACACCATTTTATTTATGGTTTATTTTTATGACGCTTGGTTTTGAATTTTTAATTTAACTGCCCACCTGTTGCATGATCATTCGTTAATACTGCTAAAAACTTATAAGTATCCAAGTCAAGATCGGGATAACATTCAAAATAATAATTATTTGTATAACTTCATATTATTTCCTTGCTATATATTAATATAAATAAATCGAATACTGACCAGTTAATATGTAATAGGAATATTAGATAAAACATTAATTATAAATATATGAACATTTAATTATTCACGATTACAAACAATTTAATAGGTCCTTAGGTAAAACATAAATACCGTTTGTATTTTTTTTTTTTTTATCATTTATACATAATATTTAATATTAAGTACTAAAATAATCTATACTTGAGACAGTAAATATTGTGAATGTGACAGTTAATACACTGCTAAATATGTATGTTACTTATGTTACAATGTGTGTAAACTTTCGGGCATTGTTTACATTGCCTGGTCTATGTATATTTTGCTCGGTGTTTTTGGGCAATACATTAAAATACTATTTTAACCGGGTAGGGTTATACTTTGACCGGTCCAAGTACATTTTGCCCGTAGTAAATTAGACATTGTAACTTGAGCTACTAACTTACTATTTGAGTGAATTTTTTTTTTTTTTAATGTATTAAGCAGTAGATATAGTGAGGACAGGTATGAGGTATAGTAATTGGTAATAGTATAATATTATGATACCATTGTCGGTTACTATCAGACTTCAAATACTAGTATGAGGCACCAGGTACCAATATACAAAACTCTCAATATTATCTCGTCAATTATCATCTTTAAAATTAATTTAAAATTTTAAAAATTGGTTACTGTAGAGAAGGTGCCTGATCTAAATATTATTACAATCAGAGAAGCAGCGAGAAAATATTCAAATTTAGAAGGACAGGATTATGATAGATGTAATTGTACTCAACAATGTTCAAACAAAAAAATGTAAATGTAAGGCGTCAGGGAAAAAAATGCAATTCAAAATAATGCCATTCTAATAATAACTATAAAAATAAATAATTAAGGTGATGATGTTTATGTATTATTTAATGTAATTGTGATAAAAAATGTAATGCTAATCGTAAAAATAAATAGTTAAGGTAATAATATTCAACTAATAAAGTAATTAACAAGATTGATAAGATTAGAAAGGGTTATAATTATAATATAAAAACTTTTTGTTTATATTGTCCAAGCTTTACTGGGCAATACTATACATTCCGAGCAATATGTAATTTTGCCTACATTGCCCGTCATAATCGAGCATTACCATAATGCCCGGGCAATGTAAACATTGTAAAAATTGCCCAATAGTCTACTTTTCCCGTATCATGTATACTAATATTTTTTTTTTATTTTAAAAACAATTAGTCCGAAAATTAGCCATTAAGGTAGATGTTACCATCAAGTGTTTCCTTTTGTATGTATTGTATTATTATTAGTATTATCACATATGTATGATCGAATTATCACGCATATTTTGTTGTATTTCAATATTATATTTATATTATTCTATTGTACTCTAATAATTTTTCACCACCCAATTTTATAAGTAATTGCATATCCATGTAATTCAAAGTTTCTAGTGAAAATAATTTGGGTTTTTTATTTCCCTGTAAAATTCCAATTATTGCAGTTACGTCATCGTTCTACTGAGCGACGATATAATATACATGTGTAAATGCAAACAGTGTAAAACAATTGTTAGTTTGAGATTTAAAATACTTGAATAGAAACCACATAGCCACAGTCGTATAAAAATGTATACTATTATTAATAATTATATGTCCTAAATATAGCTTTCTTAGGAATGACGATTTGGCTACGTACAATAATTGTGACCCAAAGATAACTAAGAAAAAATAATTGCGGTCCAGTTATGTATTATTTTATACCCGAGCCGTAGCCTAATTAATATTTATTATTTTAAGATACCTCTACTAAATAGATATAATATTATTGTTGCCTGTTAAATAACAACAACTACATAATAGCTGTGAAGATTTCCATTCAAATATCAACGGCATGTACTATAATGAATATCCAAATATATTTGTATCCATCGATGTTTTAAAAAATATACAATAAGACAACTATCACAACTAAAAACTATTCACGTAACTAATCAAATAACAAATAAGATAAACGAAAAAACATTCATTCGAAATATAGCAGAATTAGAAAAAATACAAAATTTAAATTTATAAAAACCTATATATAAAATAAGTTTTTATCAGTGCCACAATATTATGACATAAAAAGAAAAAAAAATACGACATATTCACAAAAAAATTACAAAAATTTAAATAAAACATTTTAACTTATCTATAGTAATTATGATACAGACATTCATAAGACTGCAGTTTAAAAATAAAGTTTAAAATAATATGGTTTCTATAATATATTATAATATACAATGTTCCATTCTATACTTGTAATTATTAAATTGATCCCAAAAAATCTTGGTCCAGAATTCAAAAAGACATTTTTACCTGATGTCAAAAAACTTCATTTCACTTTGGTATACTATAACATGTATATGTATGTGTGCGTGTGTGTATTTAATATCTCATTTTGAACGAACTTCAATTCGTTTAAAAGAGAATATTAAGACGCCAAAAATGCGTATTTATTTATGCAAATAAGACAATTTTTTAATTGTATTATATTATTTCCAATGTGAACTATATGTAAAACAACAGACTTGTATAGTACCTACATGTAGACATGTAGTAAACTATTTTTATTGAAATTAAAAACCCATTTAATTATGCATATTAATTATTATGTATTATTTAAATATCGATTTATATAATAATTTTAAAACCGTTATCAAACTCATATTATTTATACTTACATTGTGGACTATTACCCTTATCTCGAAAAAAATTATTAATAAAGTTTCATAATTTAGATACTATTCATTACAATTTAAATGCTTATAAATAAAAACCTAGTACCTATATCAATAATTTTAAAAAAAGTAATCTACATCATTTTTATAGTTTTTTCTTTTTTGAAAAAAAAAGAAAAACTTTTATATCGACACGGTTTCTTTGTGGCATACAAAGTATTTAGAAATACATTTTTTAAATGCACTAAAAAATTCAAAAATTCAGAATTAATGATATTAATTAATTAAATTAGGTTTAAAAGTTAAGTTACGCGTATATGTAGATAAAAACAAAAACATGTATTAAGGTGAATTGACTCTTTATTTATGAAATTTTGGTTGTTTTAATATAAAGATGGTAGAACAAAGTTAAAAAAAAAACAATATATTAGATTTAGTGAATACGTATTGAGCATCTGCATATCAGATAACTAAAATGTCTAAAATGATTAATTTTTATAGAAAAAGTTATATTCAAAACAACACCAAAGTACAAACATTTTACAAATATATAGTATATTTCAATATACATAACTTCAATTTATTATTTCAATAAACATGTCAAACATTATGATGAACATTGAACATACTTTTTGTAAATAGTTTCTAATTTGGGATAGTAATCAACTTTAGTATTAAATATTAAGGATATTTCATAATGCATCATTAAAATAATAAAATATAATAAAAACAAATAATTCATCTATTACACATTTATAAAAATTAATTTTAAAACTTTGTTGAAAAAAAAACAAATTGAGTGATAACAATAATATTATAATAAATATGTTAATAAAGTAATTGCGTAGGTTTCAGTAGATACTAAACACCAAACATAATATTATGTTGTTTTTGAAAATGTCTGCAATTACATAAAATTAGTTTCTAAAATCATTCTCTAGGTCTAGGAAATATTTCACTATCCAATAATAAGAACCTATCCGTTGGCTCAACTCTCCTTAATAATATTAGTTACAGGGTCTTTTAATAATATGTACATTGTACATACGATGTGTATAATTTATCATTCCATAACACCGACATTATTATTATATTATACATGAATAAGATGATCACTGCTTGTGTATATCATACGAATTTTGAGTCTACTACTTACAAACCATATTATGACCACCACAAATAATCACGTGTATACTGTATAATAATCAGTTTTATGACTAGGAGTGGAGATCAGAGGATCCCGACGCAAATAGAGGTGCCAAAAAGCCAAAGCCTAATTATTAAATTGTTGAAAAAAGAAAACACAGTACTATCTAATACTAATTTTGATTTTAGAAGAAGAGGATATAAATAGGTATATTTTAACGCTCAAATTTCAGAAAAACCATTGTGAAGTATACAACATCAAATAGTAAATTTGAATTTAAATTTATAAAACAATTTATGTAAGCCAATTGTGATACTTTTTAAGCTGTATCGACGTTTCGGTACAATATGTTTGAACTTAATAATGAAAACACGTAAGCATTTTGTATCATATATTACCACAGCTTGAGAGTACGGATGGTTCTTTCAGAATCAAAATATATTTATATAATAATAACATAATACTAAAGTCGTACAAGCATACGATTCCCATACAAACTTAAAACTATAGAAATTAATTGTTTCATTACAGGTAATGATATCGAAAAATGATATAATAAAAACCGATAAAGTGCATCCATGCTTTAACGGTTTTAAACTCGTTCAAAGACTAAAACTGAAAACCACTGGAAAGTTTCAAGGTGTTTTTAAGTTTCATTTATAAGTCACACGTGTACAACGTAAAATAAGTTTTGATTAATAGACATTTAATTATAAATATTTCTTCCACTAGTCGGCTGAATGCGCCGAAACAATACACCACATACGTATTTCATATAAAGAAACAATAAACATACTCTTGAAAATCACAAGAAACAAACGTAAATTATATTGTTTTATTTGTAGACAGATAATAATTTATTACACAGAGTTCTTCAAATAGTGCGCGCAATGAATGCTAAAATTAAAATTAAAACAATGGAAATAGATCTATTCAGATACAACATTGTCAAAATGTGTGATAGTAATCATTGTAATAGTTAACTATAAAACAATATTGGTATAATATGTGGTTAAATACTATTTTTCGGTAACTGAGCATAGTAAGAGCTTTGTGACAGCAGCTAAAAACGAATAATGTATTTTATAAATCAAAATCAGTTATGATTTATTTTAAGTGGTTACATAAAGTTTTAAGTGTTAAAAGTTTACAAAATGTATTCAATAATGTACTATTCCACATTGAAACCGCCACGACATTCGTCATACTTGCACCCATAATATCTGTAGTATATTTTACTACCAAGTTTAAATTTCCACACAGATTCAGTTATAACAAAACTCGTTTGTCTGGTATAAACATAAAAGGCCTATAAACCATACTATATATTCAGAGTCTAAAACTGTTCGTGACTATATATACACTAGTGATATTACGCACCAGATCTAGAAGGGGTCGTCGCTTTAGTAAAGGGTTGGGTAATTTGATTTGGTGACACTATATCAAAATAATATACTCGTCGGATATATAAAATGTAATGTACCTATACAGTCTCCATAACTCGAATCTCAAATGGAATAAAGATAGATTCAAGTTAAAAATGTTTCTAGTAACCTTTCAATTACTTCAAAGGGCGACAAAAAAATTTGAGTTATAGTGAATCTCTTGTATTATGATTTTGATACAGACAAAACACAGATAATTTATTTTTATTTGTCATAACGCGCGGATACGATCAATATTTGTTTTTAATCTTAGAAAACACGGGAGAATATCAAATGATACTTGTAAAATTTTAATTTTTTTTTCCAAAATTTAGTTAAAAATGTTAGATACAGTTTCAATAATATATTATATGTTTTCTATATTGTCTGAAAAAAATTATTACCAGTATCTTCAAATTATTAAAAAAAAAGTAGTGAAAAAAGCTCTGATCCGCCAAATAATCAAATTGTTACAAAAAATATTATATGCAGTATAATTTAATTCAGTACCTATCTCGAACCTGTAAAATATTGACAATTCAAAATGATCGAAATCCCATAGAAAAAAATTAAATTTTACTAAGTATATGTCATAACTCACATAACTTTTACGAGTTTTTTAACTTACTATAGCGTCGAAATTTTGTTCAATATAAATTATGATATTAAATTCTCTTTGACTTGGAGTTACAGACTTTTGTCAATTGTATATTTCTTGTAAAACTGTCACAAAATCATATCGAATACTGGCAAATGTTGAAATGTCAAAGACTCAACTACAACGAAAGTGTTTGCTTGAGAAACGACGCGGTCCCGCTGACTTTGTATTTTTGAATCATTTGAATAGGAAATTATAGTCGTTTTCTGCTAGTATTGTGCTATTTATACTATTATACTTTAAACATATATAATATGTATATACAAATACAGTCATCCGACAAAGGCTTCCGTATAATTGTAATATATATATAGCAAGTGAATATAGAGTTTTGGCCTTAATGTATTATGTGCTGCGCTACATTACACGGTGTAGTAATATATACTAATATACGTGCAATATAAATATTAAATATTATTACGGCCACTGTGTAATAACGACGACTGTACGCTAAGAATTTACACGAACGCGGAACAAATGGCCAAGTGATTGCGAGACGTATTTGTACACGGGTTCTGGTTCTTATCGAATTTATATATTTACCGCTAACACCACGGCCCAACCACTACCAAGGTACAATACTGTAAACCTCCCTGCTGCAATCCATTCCCATATACAATATATACATACTAAATAATAATACATGAGCGCCAAGTCTGGGTTTCGGGTTGTTTATCGTTTTGTTTTTGTTTTCCATTTACGACTCCGATGTATTAAACAGACTTATACCTACATACATGTCTTATATTAGGTGTTACAAGAAATATAATATTAATTCAAAATATAACTGATTTCGGCATATATGGTTTCAGTAAATGATATTAACACATCAAAATAACGTTATTTTCTAGTAAATAACAATATTTACCTATCGAACTAATAATATTATCGTGTCTTATTATTTTTTGGGTTTGATTATCAATAATTTCTACAGGAGGTCGTTCAAAACCGCACACATCGGTGTATAACGTATACATTTATCTGAAATAGCATTGTGTCGTTTAGTACCGCACACAAGTAAATCATATTTAATCAAGATCACAAAATCGTAAAAATAAAATTTTCGGTATTACACAGAAAAATCAGTTCTATTCCAATATTAAAAAAAAATTACAATGATACAAATTCACAGTCTGGATTATGGTTAAAACTGTTTTTTGGTTTGCCTTATTTACCATCACATTTGATTCCTAAGGCATTTGTTGAGATTATGGCTACTTGTCCAGATGAAAAACAATTTTATGATTTTACTATTTAATTTTTAACTGTCAATCAAATGTGTGTGGTTTTGAACTATCGGCCTTTCAAATTTCCTTTTTTAACAATAGAATAATATGTGCGGTATTGAATGGCGTAAAATGTGCGGTTATGACGACCGTCGTTTCTATATACGATGAAAAATATTGTTATAATATTATCTTAATGGTAGGTCTTTGATAGTATTAAAGCTACAGTAGATAGAACGACGGACTAAGGTATATATTTCTACTATAGGTTAGTCCTGTGTTCAAAGCCGGTCTAACAGGGGGGGGGGGGCAAGTGCCACCGACGTCATAATTTGCATGTGTTAAGAACGGCATAAACTATTTTTAATACTTACCAATAAAATACGTACTAAGTACATATTATGTTCTTTTATGAATAATAATAATAATATTATTCTATATTATGTCTATATCAATTATTATAATGGTAGAAAATATACCTATGTCTCGAAACTGTGTAAATTACTTACATGCACAAATGTTTAACGTTTGGCGATTAGTGGCTTATTATAATGTACGCTCAGTCATAGTTAAGCGATGACATTATTTTTAGGTGAAAATATTGTATAGCAGCGTGTCCAATAAACTTTTACTCCAGAGAAAAAAGTCTCGATAATAATATAGTATTGTATTACCTGAAAAATAAACCAAAATAATTTCATTAAATATGTATCTTAAAAAGTTTCATGACATGTATTTTTTTTTTTTTGCATTAAAAAAAAAAATCTCTTAAAACTCATTCTCCCACTATAATTTTGTAAGTCATATGAGTTTAAATAAATATATAGTTAATAGTTATTAAATAATTAGAAAATTTTAGTATTTAAATTAAATATTTTAATTTTTAATTAAAATAAATATCATAATTTAACTATCTTTCTTTATCTGATGTATAATTCATTGTTTGTCAATATTACAAAGTTAAATAAAAGTAAATTTTAGGTTTAAATTTAACTAGAATATAATTAAGGTTCTAAATGGAAATAAAATTGTTATATATATATGGTATAAAAAGGTTCTATTATAGGCACTTAATTATATTTTAATATATAATGTGTAATAATACTGTATTCAGGACAATTTATAAAATTGCATTTTAGAACCTTTTAATACTATACACAATATATATATATATATATATATATATATATATATATATATATATATATTTGAACCCACGGAATAGCTTCAGTTCACATTATTCTGCAGTGAAAAACCAGCCCAAAACATCTGTTACAGTGGTATATTGTAATAATTAATAGTGTTATATTAGTTCGATCGTTCCACTTAAATGCTATACCTGCGACTGCATGTCGTATTTATTCCAATTAATTTATAAAACAGACTAGACTGAACGAACGTGGTTAAAATAATAAAACTCAAATCGAATAATTTGTGTGTTTATGTCGCATACAAAAATAAGCGACGATATCGATAGAAAAAAAAAACATATATATAATTGTGATATTTGTGTAATATTATATTGTATGTATTATTTTGTTATCGCTTATCGATAGTGGTATGTATCGCGCCGACCAAGGTGAATTTATATTTATTATAACGTATCAGTTTGTGTTCGTTGCGAAGTTGTGTCGCGAACTACCATGTCTCATTACTATTCAATAAATAGACCATGTTAATCACGTTATGAGTGCTTATTGTTCTATACGAATATTACAATAATATACTGATTCCAATATTCTATATTACTGCAAAGACAAAAACTATTATTTTGAATGTAATTTTATGTATTATTTTATTTTTTATTCAGAACTCAGATCTATGTATGTATGTATTATTTTATTTATTCTTCAGTTTCTTACGTAACACTAGCTAATATGTGTATTTTTAAAACTAGTATTTTGAATGTATTATATTATTTTTTATTCAATGTCTATAACGTATAATTAATAAGTACATTTTGTAACAGTATTATTAATATTTATACAACGAAAATTGTTTTAATTAATCAACATTTTAAACGCTACATACCTATTTGTATAATTTTATTTTAGTTTGTAACGAAGAGTTGTTGTTTTAATTGTATGTATTATTAATACCAATAGTTTATATTAAAAAAAAAAAAATTTTTTATAATAAATGTTTAAAATATTCAGAAATTATAAACTTGGCAACGTTGTCTAAAAAAACGTTCACAATCGTTCGATTTTCGGCTAAAAAAACAAATTCTCTGATAAGAGTTATTCGTTCGCAATCATGTTATAAAAAAGGTAGAACGTTCGCAATCGTGTTGTACCCTATTATTCTATCACCAATCTTTATCGCCATATTATACTATACTCCTAGACCAAAAGTATTTAGAAATCTCTAACCATGTGCAAATTGTCCTCAATTGCACTAAAAGAAGTAAATAATGCTACAATAAGTTAGAACTTACAATTAAATATATACAAATACACAAACGTATAAACTATAAAGAAGCTTCATGTGAAACTAGTAATATAATTTATCATTGATTTCACACGACGTTCATACACGGTAGTAAATACTTGCATAAAAATACTATCGATAATTATAATAATTTAATAAGTTAAATTGTAGTTATTTGATTTCATACATCCAGTTGAATAAACAATCCGTTATTAGAGTGACTATATAAATAATTTTGGCTGAGATTTAATATACAGTTTTTAAAAAATTAAAAAAAAACACAAACCAATAGAAAAATATATTGTTTTTTAATGGGATATAATATATATAATGTATATAAGTACATTGTACCAGTAAGTAATTTATTTTATATTATATTATAAATTATATTAATAATAAAATATACACACGATGATGATATATCATATTATAATTGAATATTATGTGTAAACGTGTGGATATAATCAAACGTTATAGTCGAAACACTCAAAAATTACTTGATATCCGTAAATGTTTAACACAATATTCGATAGCTACCTTTAACTGATGAGTAATAAAACAATTGACAATTATATAAAAGGACGTAAACATTATCTAGCCCAACACGCAGTAGCGTATTACAAGTTATTAGCTTAGGCAATTTACTAGGTAGTTGTTTATGTAATATTATGTTTATGTATATAACAGTATAATGATGACGAACACGACGGATCGACAGTCGACACTGACCGTCATGAATCCCCCCCGAGGGTCATTACATTGTTACATAAGCATTAAACACGCTCACACTGGTGCAGACGGATGATTCGCGCATAAAATATATTTTAAAATAGCCTACACTATGAACGCGTACACAATGTATATATGTACAAAAATATTATGCAAAGTCACACTCAAATTAAATGGAAATATATAAAGCCGGAGCTTGATATTTTCTAATGATACACTATATCATCCCACATACACACACACACACGACGTAAATATTAAATGTTGCTCGGATGGTATTATAAAATATATCGTTATCACACAATACAAATAATACACCTTTAACATATTATCATAGTATCATATGAGCACTACAACACCAGCAAACAGTCGAGGCTTTCGTTTCGGTCGTTTTTATTTTTCAATATACTCGAGGAGCTTGGCGCGTCGATACTTGTTATATGCCGATCGCCGAGAATTATTATTTAATAATCCCGTCATACCTATAATACTCCCATCATCTGAAGAGGCCAGAGACTAGAATATATTTATAGTATCATCGAATCCATAGTATATTTTGCGTCTGCTATATACACGTAACTGGGTGGTTTTCGAAGAAGTGTATTATTTTAAATAATCTTTACATCTGAGCAATAATATTATATACTCAAACAAAAATTATATCTGTTATATTATATATTATTTGGAAACGTTTTTCTCAATGGCAAAGATACTACCTTTTTTTTTTTTGATATAGAACTATGATTTCAGTTTTTATTTATATTTTTTGCATATTATTCGTGTTCACGCTAATTGTGCTTATCCAGAATACAATAATTTAATATATTCGATTTAATTGATTACTGAATATTTATTTAAAGTGCTTGCAATATTAATTATGTTTAAAATTAATATTTTAATATGCTATTAAAATATGAATCAAATAAAATAGACATAAATATTTATTAATGTAAGAAGCCCAAAAATATATGGGTTTTCTATTAACAAACGTAACTGCTGCACTTGATCATGTATACATAATTTTATCGACACAAAGACCCAAAGTTGTACTATGTAGTATGTGTATTATTATATTGACAGGTGATAACCATTCAATCAGCAACACAACCCGCAATAGTAAATGTCCATAACTCATATTTGTTTAAAAATATGTTAAAATCAATTGAAATTATATACTTTATTTGTTATTATAAAATGACTAATTGAATGATAAAAGTAGTACTTTATATTTACATCACGGAACTTTTGCCTATACCATAGGGATATAAGTGAGCTGCTTATAATAGTTCACGGTTAAAAATATAAGCTGTGTCAAACACAAAATCGTTTTTACGCCTATATAATTTATTGTCCTTTTACTTATTTTTATTTCAATGACTACAAATATTTTTAATAAATATACCTACACCAAAAAAAGTTAAACTTGACAAATTATGGTTGTCAAAAAAATATATATACCTATATATTAAATATTTAAATTATTATACAATTTTTATAAACTATTTTTAATTTATTTTCATTAAAAAGTACGTTTTAATTTTCCTAACCATTTTTGGACCATTAAATGAAAATATGCAAATTTAACGAGTCTTTAACCCTACTTATTACAATAATATATAAACTCATTTAAAATTATAAACGGTTTAGTTCTCATAATTATGTGGATTTTTTTTTAAAATTTACAATCAATAGATAATTATGAATCTAGAAAACTAACTACGTTATAATCATTACTGTTTGTCTATTCATCAATATATGTGAAAATAACGTTATATTTTTGAAAATACGCGCCGCAAATAATTTTATAATCATTATTGCTCTTCAGAATAATTTCGTGTGTATATTATTATTACTATTATTATTATTGCTATATACATTGGCGCAAGTCCACAGCCATACTGTCAATATTTTTGTTGGATGTTAAATTATGTCTCTTAGACACCATTGTTGTACAGGCGGTCAACATCAAACAAGTCAGTCTAAAAAGCACTTTTCGCGACGCCGGTTGTCTCGAAATGTTTACCTTGTGGCTAGTACGTATATATGTTATATAGTACCACTATTATTATTCCTCACTAGAATAAAGGAATACGTATTATTGAACAATGCTGTAGTTGCTGATCCTACAAAATATGAGTAAAATACGACAAATACTTCTGAGTTAAGAAAATAAGTAATAACCTTTCAATTATCTATTGAAATAATTTTATCACCGGAGTCAGAAATTAAACTTTACCAATACTATTGGAATATTTATATCTACCACAATTAATATTTTATTAAAGGCGTTTGCTGAAATAATTGCAAAAGTCTACGTTTATCTAATACCTTTCAATATCGTCGATTAAACAAAAATTTGAAAAAATCGTCAACATGTGCAATTAACGAATTAAATAAAACTAAAACCAAAAAAGTGAAGTAAAACTATTTTAATCTTGATAAGTTTTTGTTTTTGATAGTGAGTTATGTATATTATATATGTTTAACAGGTTAAATTTAATTTTTTTTTTTTTTAACACAGGTATCTGTTGAATTAATATCATAGTAATATTATAATTGAATCTAATATTTTTCTAAATGTATTTATATACCTAGTGTAATATTAAATATTTTAATTACTTATAAAAATAATTGTAAATTATTGTTATTTAAATAAAACAAACCAAATTGGTTATTATAATAAGTGTATAGTCATAAATTTTCTTTCAATATCTGTGTATATATCATAATAGTATAATACTATATTATGTTTGAGACATTTATAGATAAATATACATTTCAAAAATACTGTTAAAAATGTAGAGAATAATATTTTTTAATAATAAAAAACTTATAATATTTAACAACGACAGCTTTGTTTTTTGGATGTATTAGGAAGTATGAGCAACGAGTGTCGAGTTTAATAAATTAGCCTACTGCAATACAATTTATTAATGATCAGCCGTGTTTTAACATTATTTTGGTTTACATTTTAAAGCAATTCATTGTAATTTGCAAGACGTTATATTATTAACAATAATCATTTTAAAATCATTTATTTTATAAAATGTTTTCATAAAACAATTTTACACTATCTTTATGCCTAAGACATACTCTAACATAAAATAGTAGGTAGTGGATACCTAATTAAATATTGTATATATTATCGTATAATTATTTATGCGTTTATCAAATGGAGACGACAAATCCCTACGGGCTACGGCATCACATCTTACCATCGCATTTCGATTTGGTCCGCTCAACTATAATAGGTACCCTAAATATTAAAATATTATTGGAATATATTGTATAATTATAGTTTACGCATAACATGAAGCTTCAACACAGCGTTTAAAAAGTGGATAATACCATAATATATTAAACTTCAGAAGCAAAGAATTCATAACTCATAGTACAATATTGTTATGTTCATTTTCACAATAGAAGGTATATTTTTATGATATATAATATTATGTAGTATACTTATACATACAAACAGCAGTCAAATATATAGGCGTGTTATTAAAGGTGTGATAATAATAATAATAATAATAATGATAAAAAATAGTTATTTGAAAGTTATAATTGTGGATTGCACAACAAGCAATCTCATCCACTACCTCAAACGTAATTTAATAATTGCATGTTTAATAATTGCTTTGTAATATGGGTAGGTACTCTAATTTTGTACATATTAATATTATTATTATAAAATAAAAGTCCTGATTAACTATAACCAGCTGACATTGAAGGTATAGTGACAACTAAAGGAATATCTATGCCTCCCGCCCAAAATGTCACTTACGTGTATAATTGTATAATATTCCATGTTTAAGAGTGGAATTTTTCTTTCAAATACCTTTAGAATTCCTAAACATCATACGAATTAACCCAATAATCATAAATACATTTATAGCTGTATATAATGTATACGTACAACTGATTGACGCATAGAAACTTAATAGAATTTAAGTGTATGTTGAGTGGCTTACTGGCCGTCGTATATAGATATGAGGATATGGGTACCTATAGCAATTTGTATACATATATCGTATATTATATATTATAAATAGAAAGTAACGTAGTTCGGCAGTCAAGACTTGTGTATTATATCGAATTTCAAATGTCAATTTCCACGACAGTTAAAGTATGTTTGAAGTTGATGCGCCAATAATATTGATTCTTTTTTTACTTTGCTCCCCCCTCAAAAAAATAAAATAATAATAATAAAACCAGTGAACGACTTAAATGTAAAAATCTGTCAAAATATACGCAAATTTTAATCTTATAACAACATTGAATATTATTAGGTTATATATTGGGTATTTAATATAAATATATAATTCACGTATAATTGCATGTTCTATCTTATAAACATTGGAAATCTAAATATTGCCTACATATATGCATAATATTATATATTATAAGAACTCGGTTAATTATTTAAAAAAAAAATTACTATAAACAAAGTTAATATTTTTAGTTTAAAAATCAATATGTATATGAACCAGCAAAGAGCCCCAAAAATACAGAAATTAAAGTAAAACATATTTTCTAGTGTTTTATTCCTAATGCATTATTGTTCAAAAATGGTAAAAAGCCAAAAATCCTCTCTTAAAAAAGTACAATTTACATCAAATTGACTACCAAGATCTGATTAAGTATGAGGTAATTTGATCACCATATTTCTGTCCGAAAAATATCCAATTGAAAACACAAAAAACAAAGTATCATTGTAATACTAATACATTCCTCGTCGCATACAGATTTTAAAATAAGTTTCGTTTATGATTGATAATAATAATATTAGAACGCACGCGTATATTATCGGCATAAAAACACGCAAACGATGATGATGATAATAATAATAATAATTGAACAAGTTTTTATTGAACCCGGTTGTATTGGTGCGGACAGCGATGGCGTGTCGGCAAGTTGGATCACAGTATTATTTCATAGCAGCTATTTCGCTGCTGTGACGAAGCAACCGTGTAAGTCGTACTGTCGTGTACATAAATATAGTGGTGGTCCATTGTTGAGATGCGGAATTGAACCTTGATCCTAGCAGATAATTCTGGAATCCCATTGTCGTTATGGAGTAAGTCTGCAGTGGTAGGAACTGCCGGTTTTGCATACAAACTAGACGAGGTTGACAGCCTTGGTGTCGTATATAAAACATATTATATACCTGCCTACACTGCAAGTGGTTTTTTTATTTAAGCAAACATACAGTGACATTTCCTTTTTTTTTGGACATGGACACGTAATAATATATTATCTATACTATAATATTATATTGTAAATATTTATAGGTAGGTATTTAAAACATGATAACATATATTATAGTATGTAGTTAGGTATACTCGGTGGTTTTATTTTCGTACCGTTCAATTATATACAATATATAAATATGTAAGACGTTATAACGATAGTCATTTTAATGAGTTTGCTGTGGATGCATGTTATATTATTATATACTGAAAAAAAATCGTCCTATTGTGGTAAGCTGTACGATTGATCGCGTCTTGTTCAACTGCACTGCCGTGGTTGATGCGTTCCAACGATATATAATAGTTGCCATACTTCAACTGCATGAAATCAAATAATGTATATACTATTGCGTCGAAATTTTATTTATAACTCTTGAATATTATACGAACAAAATTATTTTAGTTCGTATTTGTTTTTTAAGTAACTCATTTTGAATTTGCAACATAGTTTTTATGAAATTTATTTTGGAACTTTGTTTTGCAAGTGATAAATATTCCAATATAAAGTATCACCAATTTGATTTTGTTAAAATATTTAAAAAATTACTTAATATTTTACTATTATTTCATACAAAAACAATTTATTTGTTATGATTTCATATGAATGTTAAAAAGTTCGTTATTCTAATGTTGAGTAATTTAGTAAAGAGAAATTAAAAATGTCCAATGATCTATTTTGTTTACATAAAATACATTTATATTATTTGGACTACAATTAATATTATTATAAAAAACTTTTTAATATAAAGTACGAAATTAAAATGTGTTACCTACTTCAGTAATTATAAGAAATAACAATTTAACTAAAATGATTTTCAATTGTAAGTTTGTGTAAAAAGAACAATAAAATATTTGATGTTGTATTTATAATAAATTATTCGAACAAAATAATGATTTTTCTGTTTATAAGGAGCCAGGAGGATTAACAATAATAATAAATTAACAATACTTAGAGTTTACATCAATGTAAAAATATAGAGCAAGTCCCAGACGAAATTGTTAGGCTTTAATACAGTCCGGTCTGCAGTATTTAAATAAATATGTTTTCTAATATTAAAAACACACCAAAAACGTTTTTCAAACTAAGATATTAAAATACGATATTATGTTAATAAAATGTTACCATACACGAAAATTCCAGCTGACAATATTTGTATGCAAGATGGTAGCATTCTAATAATATTATTGTCGCTATATAAAATATAGTATAAGTAATACATAAATATAAGACTGTACCTCATACTTCAATCGCCAATACTCTAGAGAGTGTAATAACTTATAGGTGTTTTGCAGGATCTTAAAATTTAATATTTTAATATTTTATGTAATTTAAAAGATTGCCGTTGCTTGATTCGTATGGAAAACATAAATTGTTTGTAATACCTAAGTGAAATATGTAAATAAACAAATATGTAGGTATACCATATTTACATAATACATGTGTGAATTCTACACCTTGTGTTAAAAGTTCATAGAGGATGTCCAATATGTACTTCCATACAGCTGGCGGTGCCATACTTAAATATATTATGTATATATTCATTGTACACGGTTATGACATTTGTTGCTCATCAAATAAATTATGAACGATTGTTAGGACTGCGTTGTCGTGTCATCGCCGATGGGTAGGTAGTTAGGATGCAAATTAATCGGATTTTCGTTCTGGCCGACGACAATTTATGTTCCGTTGACCGATCCACTACTGGGGTTTGGTTCAAAACAATATACGAATACGATATAACCGTGCGTTTAACACACAGTAAGTGACTAGTATAACTGTTGATATATATATAACCAACTATATAAACTATATAATTAGTATATATGTATACCAACAGCTATATAAGTTACATTGAGATTGACAACTAAGTAAGTGCATTATATGAAGATTATTCGCTTTTACCGAAAATACCGAACACGTAGTGGAGGACGTTATAAGTTGATGTGTGTTACAATTATATATTTATAGATAGTTAATTGGTTTCTTTAATATAATATTGAAATAAGTCAACGGAGAGGTGAAAGTTGTTGAAAATAGCTAGCCAACTGTACAGAAAACAACAATATTTAGATATACGTTGTACAATGATCTTTGTAACATTGAGGGGAGATAACGAAAAACAAACTACAGGAAATAGCTTTCGGATAATTAAAATTTAAGTTTGTCTCATTTCACGATGACCAAGGTGTTAGGTGAGATTGGTATGCGTTAGGCGGGGAGTGTAGAAGGCACTAGGAAAACGTATATAATTATGTCTTGGCGTCCAATTTTACGATAATTTTAGTTTGTGTCAAATTTTACCTATAATTATATCAAATAACAAACTTTATCGTGTAAGTTGAAAATATATTATGCATACATCAAAATAAAAAAATGATTAAATAAAAAAAGGTCCATTTTAAAAAAATTATTTCGTCATATGTATTCAACATTTTTTTGTGGAACCCTTCGAAAAAATGTCTCCCAAAATATAATAGACAATTATTCTCACCAATCGCAATTGATAATAATATTATATTTTAGAATGTTATCGTATTGGAATATCGCTAATTATTTTTTTGAACTATACCAATGCTGTGCAAATTTAAAAATTGTCTATAGACTATATTATAGTGTGTATACGCATTATATTAGTGATGAGAAATGTTTGTTTGAAAATGCGATCTTGCATGATTTTGCAGAGAATATCGATATGATATAATTTGAACTTATAGACAAGTAAATTAGTTGTATTAATTCCTACAAGTGTTAAAATATATCAAGTACTGAATATTATAACATTAAAATATTGTAATCGGTCGATAGAATAATATGTCTATAGGTAAATAAAAATACATTTATACATTTTATAGAAAAAATATGATCGATGAGATTTATCAAGCAATAATGTGCTAAGTATTATAAATGTTTTATTTATTTTATGCAAATATTTTTTTAGTAGTTTATAATAATAATCAAATACCAATAAAATGTAAACGATAATATAAATTGTATAATATTTTTTTAAATTAGTTTTCAAATACTCTTAAAAATATCATAGTGGCATTGTTAAGTATAGCATAAATATTGATTTTGAATATACTTGAATTGCTCTAATACTTTAACGCACATCTACTGTAAATTTAACACGGAATTAAATTAAAAAATGGATCGAAAGATAAGTAATAACTATAACTAATTAGTACGCAGGTGAATGAAATGCAAATGTAAATATCCATAAAATCCTTATTATAATTTATTACATAATAATAGAACATTTTGAATATTTTTGTGCTCTATTTATTATGTAAAAAAGTATTTTGATTGTCTATCAGTTAATACACTAATCATCGTTATTTGTAATCATTTTGACAGACTTTGCAATACCTATGTTCTATGAATGTATAGATGGATTACAATAAAAGTTAGTTGTTGTATTATGTTATCATCAGTTTTGTTTATTCAGATATTTACGCATATTATGCAAATAGGGTAATTATTTTTGAGAACACTTCATTTGGAAATAAAATTTTAACCAATTATACTAGCATTACGCAAACAATATACACATTATACATATGTATGTATAATAATATGTAAATATTTTATGGCACGCTGCGACAAAACGATACGTTAATCCATAAGACAAATATCTTATATAAGCATTTTTGAGCTAATCTGATACTTAAAATAATGTCTCACCATTATGCATTATGCACAATATATTGGATAAAAAGTATTTTTCGAAAGTTGGGCTGATTTGATATTAAGTTTCTACCTAATATTATTCCACAATATTGTTTATCGAATAAATAAAGTTAGATTTTTTTTTATTTGAGCTATGCTGCTTATTATATGCTTCAAATAACAGAATGTCTGCGTGGACAGATGATATATCGTACACATAAGAGAGCAAGATATTAGCATTTCGCAGACACAGTCAAGACCGGCGGCATGACTGCTGTAGTTATATAACCGATGGATTTTGTATGTGGTCGTTGCAATAAGTTATTTCTTTTTGAACGTTTTACACACACACACACACACACACACACACATACACATATATATAATTTTTGTGTATATAATATTACTAAGTGTGTGTGTGTTGCTCGGCAAAGACCACCGCCGGATGCAGCGTCGAAAGAATTCAATTGACCGTGCGCGCGCGTCGGAGGCTTGTTGACATTCCGACCAAATAACTTTTTCTCGGTGAGCTATTTCTCCAGTATTTTTCAGCGACTGTCGGTAACGGCGTCTGGGGAAAATAATATATACAGGGTGTTTTAACCAGTCATTGCATTTACCCTCGTGCATGTCCACCCTACTAGTTAAATTTTAGGATTCACGTCCCATTGCAGGTATTTTGGATAGAGTAAGTTAAAAAAAAAAAATCCCATGTATTTATTTCATAAGAACCGTGGTTCTTTTTGAATTCAGCGACTTTTTTCCAAAAATATAAATTCAAGATATATTAATTGGCAAAAATACCGTCGACGGTGACAAATGCAAAGGTAAAGGTAGTAATATCTTGTACAATCCACATCCTATATATAAATATAGTATTTATATAAATTGTTTGACCATGTGGCGATTGCGGGACAGAAGAACAATATAACTAGAGAATGAGCGGAAAAAACAAATTATACTTTATATAATATATAAAACTAAGTATACACGACGTCTTATATTAGCTTACTATTACATCGTACATGTGTGACGATGAGCCGAACGGACCTGAAAAACCTGTCACGTCTCCGTCTCCGCAAAGACGCAAAAAGTCGTCTAACACATTTTATACCATTTAGGTATATACTATAATATATAATATGTATTGTAGTATATATTAGTGTTTATTATAAAAAAAAAAAGTAAGCCGAGCATAAAATTCAATGTTTGCAACAAAAACTCGGTATTTACAAATAAATATATACAAATAAATATAAGTACATTTTAATGTTTTAAGTATTAATAAGTATATTTTGTCATTCACGTCATAAACTTCTTTTTTTTTTATGTCATTTTCATAGAATTTTACGTACATCAATGCTATGACCCATAATCATGTAAGTGTCGTGTACTGCATAGGTTAGGTACGAATTTTTATTAAATTTTATAATTGCGAACTGTGTAGTATGTATTTACATGAACCTAGATAAATAATACGGGGAATACTCGTACATGCTTAACAAAACATGTATATAATACAAAATATTATTGAAAAATATTTGATGCGGTGGTTTTAGATAAATAACAAAAAATTGCAATGGTTATGATGGTTATAATATACAAAACATTTTTAATCTAATCTAGGTTAGGACTAATCGAATTTTGTATCTATTCTAAAATGGAACATAATTATAAGTGTAAAAGATCAATAACATAATATTATACTGTAGATGGGCTGAGCTCATTCCAACTCAAATTTCGTGGATTGCCAGTGAGCTGTATGACAGATGTTTGTTTTAAGTTTCTATACATTCAAAGTCATAATATATTTCTATAATTATTTTTATATCTCAATATCTATCCTTCAAAGTATATTTATTTCAAATTTCAATCCTCTATATATGTTCTATATAATTTCGTCGTTGTACAATAGCAGATTCGTATACGTAGGTAAATATAATGTGGTGTACCGTGTACAACACTGAATACGCATTATTGTATAATATTATGTTATCTGTCGAGATTGTTTACAAAACATTTTATTTAGACAGCAAAAAGGGCGTAATTTTTATGATATTTTTTACGATGGCATATCCCGAGAACGAGTAAAAACTGCCATTTCATAAAGACATCGCTAAAACTGTCGTTGTATAACGGTGATGCACAGCAAAGCGTTAAGATAGAATATATATATATATATATATATATATATAGATGAATAATATATGTATATTCAAGGATTTAGTTTGCGTTCTATAGAATCGGTCTTCCATCCCTCATCACTACACTAACAAACGAATTCTTAAACATTTTCATTCACTGGTTTTAATGACTTTATTTCACTGTTGGATTCGACTACGCGGATTTGCATCATTACGATCCTATACTCGATATGGAGGTTATAGTATACCTATATTATACTAATTTATTGTATTACACCCGTATCCATAAAATATTAAAATATCAATAATGTTTTAAAACAGTGATACTTTAGGAAATATAACAAATGAAGAAAACTCGAGTTCAAAATTTGTATGTGCTTTCGTTTTGGACTTGGTGTCTATATACCAGTTCCAAAATAAACTTAAAACGTTTTTATTTATAAAAACAAATCAAATATTGTTAAAATATAATCATTTTAGTTTTTAGTTTTTTTTCTTCTTTACTTTGAGCAAAATAATTTTGAATCAAGCATCTTAAAATGGAGTCAATATCATTTTTGTATAATGTTAACTACAGCATATGACTTATAAATATTATACATTATTTAGCAGTTTAATACAGTTATTAGCCGTATTTCATTCGAAATATGCACGAAACTCAATATTCATTTTCACCTATCAACAAAATAATATGGTACAAGATAGTAGTAAACAAATAAAATATTGTTTTGTATTTTTTAATGGATATAGCCAAAATATTTTGTATACTTAAATTTTAATATTAGGCCTGTTTCACAGATTTGAATTTATATGTGCAACTGATACATATAATTGTATTAACAATAATTCACTGATACAAATGCATTTCATAATATTATTATTGTTAGTTAATTAACAACTACTACACGACTACCCGCACAATATTTATATGCACCTACACGTGAATATAATATTAATAAATTCATTAGGTACCGTATTATTAATAAGTGTAAAAATATGATAATTAGCTTTTTTCAGTAAAATCGGCAACATTCCCGCGGGCCGCGATTACAGCCTGTGGGACATGAAACTGACACGATTGACGATAAAACAATTCAAGATTGCCATGTACATAATATTATTATATTATGTAAATTATTTTGAGATCATAAAAATTTAAATAACGAGATACTGATTTTAATTGCATTTTAATGATTCCATTTCTTTAATTATAACCTCTCTCTTTCTACTTATAAACAATAACAAATTACCAAATTAAATCTATAAAATAAGATTCATTACTAAAAAGATGAACCAAAGTTCATAAATATTAAATATAAAAACAAAATAAAAAACTAAAGTAAAAATTATTTTATTTCTCATCAAAAACAAATAATACCAGATTAGTTATGTGAATAATTTGCGAGTCACTCTTTTTCTCAACAAACCTATTTTTATAATATGTCAAAAGAATAACATTTTAATAATTGCAAACGGGTTTTTTGCCATTATTTTCAAAATGTTAGTCTTTATTTTGGCGCAATAGTCTATGGTTTCGTTAACTAAAATTTCGTAAATCATACCATGAAGTTGTATAATATTTATAATATCTATTGTTTGAAAGCAATTAACAATACCTATAGTTACAACCACATACCTACCTGGTAGCACCCTCAAACCTAGTTACGGGTTACAGCCAAAATATTAAGTGTTAATTACATACTTGGTATCAATCGCATATTATGTTTCAACCAAACAGAGTTTCGTTAGTTTTTCTTATTTTTCTTATCATAATGGTGTACACAGAATATAAATACAAGACAATAGTAATTACTGTGTGCATACAAGCGGTGATCGTAAAACGGATAATAAACAACACGCGTATGAAAACGTTATGTACGAAAATATACGTCGCGTTTATTTTGGGCTACATTTACTGATAAGCGCCGCTGCTGTACAACAACGGCAACCGCGATGAGGTGGCGTGACGCCATCGTGCCGTCACGCATCAGTTTTACTCCCGAGGCGCACTAATAGATGTTTCATATTATTATCTAAAAATGTAAGTATTTAATCATTATTTTTACAACCATTTAAACTATATTATAAACACTAGCTCAGAAACAAGCTATTTGAATTTCGTTTTGTTAATTATTGAGAATTTTTTTCTGTAATTTCATTGGGTGTGAAAAGAACTGCTTTTATTGCATACTTAGTAATATGGATTTATATATTCATTAGATTGCTTACTATTTATCAGGTACTATATGCATGGACGTAATACTACTTTTCTTAAATGTATCTATCATAATCTCGTCAAAATCTTAACTTCAAATAATTTACACTAGCATTTTTTAAATTCGTTTGTAATTTGCACCAAAATTCAAATATATTATTATTTTAATATTAAACTTAAGCAAAAAATTAAACATTGAGATTATTATGGAGTTAATAAGAAATAACTAGGGAACGGATTTGAATGCAAATCGCAATTTTTTTCTGAGTATCGGAAAACATTGCTTTTCAAGCACAAAGTTCATTTCATACATCAAGAAATTAAAAAAATGTAACTTTTTGACATTTTTAACGTATTTATTGTGTAAGCCGTAAGGCCCCGTATAAACACTATTGTCGGATACCTAGGGTGGTGCAAATCGAATATTTTTATTTTGGTATAAATTACAAGCTCCCAAACAAATAAGGATAACTCTCGTATTGACGATGTAGGAGGACAGAATAGATAACATTTGAATTATAGGTACCGATTCTGACACCCAAAAATTAAAACGATATTGCGCAAACTATTTATTTGTATCACTTTTTCACCGCAAAAAAATTACATAGCATTGATTTATGATAGTATATGCCATTTGTTTTACTATTTATAATTTATATTGCTACGCGACGATTTTAACAACATTTTTATAACACATTAATTATTATGTTATATTTAAACTATTATAATTTATAGGTATAATAAAACGTGGTACTTGGTACTCCGTAAAATTTTAGTCAGAGATAAAAAGAAAGAAAATATTATGAAATTTCACAATCAGAAAAATAATAAAATACAATAATAAAAATACTACAGCAATTCGATTCTCGACGAATATAATTTACTTTATTGTACAAAACACATTAAGTCGATACGTCAATAGAATAAATCATGCAATCGGAAATACATATAGGTACATGATGTATTAAATAAAATATTACATTTGAAATCCCGTGAAATCAAGTTTAAAGTTATATTATTTTCAATAGTTAGGATTTTGCCAACTCAAATTTATCAATAAGTCTAAGTCACGTATGTTGACTTATGGCATATAACTTAAATTATTCAACATTCATTGCTAAAAATCACCAGAATAATAATGGTTACCTATCTACAACAATAAAAAACGTATGTACGATTTAAGTAAACAAATTATCATTCTAATATCATTAGATATCATAGATACAAATCCAATAACAGCATAACGAGTCAATTGTAGGGTAGAAGTCAGATAAATGATGACCATGTGGAATCGTTTTTAACTACACTTGACCAGACATTTTATAGTATACATAGGTATTACGAAAATATATCCGAGAATAAGCAGGTAATCTAGATCATAGGCGAGATTTTTTCTATGCTCAACGTGATTGAAATATTTACAAATAATAGGTCCTCATTCAAAAATAAATATAAAAAAAAACAATCAGAAATAACCAATTTTATCTAAAAAAAAGTGCTATCTTAAGTATAATTTTTGTATTTTTACTAGGATATAAGTTAATAAAAAACAAAATCAAAAATTAAATATTTGTTATTGTTTTGTCTAATAAAATATATACATACATAAATACAATTTTTCTATAACTTGAATTTGTAACTCACATTAAATTTGTTTTTGTCCCTAATCGAGTTATTGAGGTTCTACTGAATATTGATGAATTTAATTTAAATAATAATTTATAAATAATTTTATGTAAGGTAATAAGTAATAACTATATGTAGCTAACTTTAAAAATAAATAAATAATAAAATTTATATTATATTTTAAATAAGCTTCTGTTATTATCTTTACCTTTCCTTTACGATACACTCGGAAGACAATCCTCTAGAAACAAATAGTACGGTAAATTGGACCAAAGATGAATACGGAATGGTTCGTTCAAAATCACTTTAATATTTTATTTAATATGCACTCACGGATGGTTGCCTAAAAACGGCTTAGATTGCAGATTTTAACTTGTGATCGGAATTCCGATATATTGTAATATATTATACTATACTTATTATAAATCTTTATGAATCGGGCACGGTGGCCATTTTCATAATTTTGTCGAGTGATGACTGTCTGAAAATATTGCGGTTATGGTATGATAAAACGGTGGTTACCTAAAACGGGTTTTGATGCGTAAAATTGATCTAAATTTGTCAAATTTGTCCTATCAGAAAACTATTATAGACGTAAATAAAATCTAAAAATTCATAGATCGGTATGGAGTTTATTTTGAATTCAATAATACAATAAAATGCTCGTGGCATGTGTAAGTTGTGTGTACCTCATCATCATCTCTTACCGATACATACAACTTCATCGGTGTCAAAATATAAAGCTATCACAAAGCCCATTATTAAATATAAAGTAATATTATATTGTATTCTCGGATTTCTAAATTCATAAAACAATAAAAGTTAATTATGGCAGTTGAAAACGGACCTTTTTTTAAGGAGTTGAATAGGCAATATTTATATTCCTCCGGGTGTCCCGAGTTGGTGTGTTAGGTACGTCATAAATTATCATTAGTCTGCGTGACTTCCCTGAACCACTTTAAATTAATAGCCATGACCAATGGATCAACCCGTGAGGGGGGGGGGGTTAAGGGGTTTCCGAAATTTCTTCAAGGTCTAATATAATAACCTATATAGTTTTATGTATATATTATATTGTAATAATTCACCCCCTCCCTGAAATTTTTTCTAGTTGCTCTACTGAATGGGACGATGATTATTAGAAATAGTTAACAGCACTCATATAATGCATCTAAACACATCACTGTAGAAAATTATGTCAGTAAATACACTTTGATCCGACGCGTGATCTATAGTAGCGGCCAAATGCATGTGCGGTTGGTAACTCCGCCTTCTATCGCTGCCGGAAAATTAAAACATGACATTTTGGATAATATTCACATACCAAAGGCACTTGTATTTTAAAATATGTACATGGTTAAATAAAAATAATTTGTGAGTGTAAATACTACTTTGTAGAATTGAAAAAAAGACGGTAAAACGGTTGATTAAGATATTTGTTTTCAAATATCCCGCAAACAACTGTTTGTGTTTGAAGACTATTTTGTGTAATTTCGCCTCTAAGTAGGTGAAGTCACCAACCGCACATACATTTAGCTGCTACTCTAATATAGGTATGATCTTATTTTTATTTTTGTATTTGATTTACACATTTTTTATGCGCAAGGTATTTTATCGACAATACTTGTAGGTAAATAGAAAGACTTATCCACAATACCTTTCACTACATTGCTAAACGCATATCATTTTCTGGAAAGTATACATCCATATATTTATAAATAATCATTTTCACCTAATTTTATCAGAAATTTCGTTATGAACTAGAAGTGTGTGAATTCCTTGATGATTTGCACCCATTTTCAACGTTAACGCCATGTCTATGTAGTCTATGTATATTGTATATTGTATATGCATAGTTAATACTACTATAAGTAAGTAGGTATATTACATGTACAACACTATTAAATTACAGTTTTCAATAACACAGTTTGCTCGGTATGTTCTTAAACTCTGACGTATATATTCCGTCTTTAAACTTACTATATCATTATAAATATATATAAGCATTTGTTCATATTGTTGAAGTTAATAGTCTTTAAAAATTAAAAATGATTTGAAATTAATATAGGTAAATAAATGTTAGGTATATATTTTAATTAAGTACTTAATATGGACAATGGGTATGTCTGTATAAAAACGAGCAATGTAATTTAGTAGTTGATAACCCCCTCTCAATATCAAACTCAATTTTTTTTTTCTAAAAATATAACACTCACTAAACTAAATTAATTAAAAGAAAAAAATGAGAATAAAAATAAAATTAAGTCAAAAGTTCAAAAACAAACATTATTTTTTTGAATTTTAACCCTGTCAAAGAATAATATTCGCTATTAAGTTAGATGTAATATAAGATTGACTATTCAGATGATTATATAGTTAGGTATAATCGGTATATTTCAGTTTCGGAAATAAAAGATATAAGTATATTTAATATGAGTGCTACGTTTTCATTAATATATTTCGATATTATGACGGAGATGGAAAATTATACGTACCTATTTCTTACATTTTATTTCTAATGCGATGATTTAGATTTTGACAATTTTCAAACCATATTGTATCAAATAAGTGTCAAAAAGGGAAATTGGAACAGAAAAAAAACTGTTTTCAAATACACTTTACAACGAATTCCTTTCGCATACCTGTGGTCACACCCATGTCACATATTATATACTGGGCTGATCGTTCTTTATTAATGAAAATTCAGCCACCACGTACCATGCCGATATCGTGGACTTTAGATGATATTGTTGACAACTTAATAATCTATATTGCGAAATACTATCTTGCGTAAGAACGATATATACCACGGTGTCGGTTATTCGTATCTGACGAATTATTATTTTTTGCTAAAATATTATACACAGTCAGCTACGAAATGATGTATTAGAAAACTGCCACATAACGTATTTTAATATTCAAAACGTGGACGCCTAAACGAAACCATTTATTATTCATCACCTTCTTTCATTTATTCAATTCGCAGTTAACTTTTCGGCATGGGAGCTGCTCACGATACTCCTTCCGCCACGCTGCCCCCACAATAAATATAATACTAATAACATGATAATATCGTCAGCACGTCAGGGCAGGCTAAAAGTTAACGATTTATGACGTATAATATAATCCTAATAATGCAGACATATTATTTTTCCACTTAAATCTTTGGAAAAAAGTTTCTATTACTTATTGAATGTTTATCCTACAACTTATATTTTGCAACGAAAATAAACAAACTTTTCACAATTCTGGTGTACCTAATTTTCCTATACATAAATATTAACACTTCTAGCAAGTATTGACTATTTTTACAGTAGGTTCTCTATATTATTAGTGTCACTAAACAATCTAAATAGCTCCTAATTATACAAATTTAAGACAAAGATAATAAATAAAAACTATGATCATTTTCTATTCAGATTACGACGAAGTGGATCCTTTTTATAGTAAGGGGAAGAGAGTGGTACGATACATTATTGGATTTAGCATAACATAATATATATTAAATTATATTGTATGTATTTTAAAAATGTACATGGTATAAATGATTTTAAAATAATCATATAATATACGCCGTCGTCATAAGACACAAGGCAAAGCCGGACTATTTATGAAAATATCACAAAATACAATCTCCTCAACCAAAGGTCCTATCGTTCGCTTTCGTGCTGTCTAAATGCACCTTCAATGATGTATATCTAATTATATTTTTCCGATTTCTGTTTGAATTGTTCGTCTCAAAAGTTACATAGCTTTCGGGATTTTGCTTGTTTGCTTATTTTATTTTTCTTAATATTCAACGAAATTTTTTCAACATCCTCTTGTGATGCCTCAAAGAGCACAAGTGGTCGATACAAGAGAGTGTGATGTGAAAACTGTACCTTATGATGATATTACGTGAGTACGTGACTGGTATATTGTATATCACGATAAATAATTATTAACTTCTCGTTTCCCAAAAACGAATAATTTCATTATTATACATACATAGTCATATTTTTAATCGAAACTGTTGTCGAGTGAACTATACAATGGTTAATAGTACACTAATAGCATTTGCTACGAGATAAAAATGTAAATGTTTTACATGTATTTTTTTGTACTAAAAAGAATTTAATAGATATAAAATAACATTACGATACAGCTATTCATATAATTTCATTCTTGAAGTAAACTAATAATAATATAAATTATCATTATAATTATGGTAATAATATCCCCTGATTAAGCTATGATAATATATGTCATCCAACGTTTACTTACAGTAGTCATAAATATACCCATCACTAGAACACTCGTTTAGCGACGAGGAAATGGTTGGCCGATAACCATTTACGTCTTAATGCTCAAACTATATAATATTATTATAATTCATTACGAGTAGGCGTGGGTGTAT
The DNA here is from genome assembly GCF_020882245.1 of Rhopalosiphum padi. NCBI lineage: Eukaryota > Metazoa > Arthropoda > Insecta > Hemiptera > Aphididae > Rhopalosiphum > Rhopalosiphum padi. The sequence goes on from NC_083599.1 coordinate 46,850,687, forward strand.
GTATATAGATCCTATACGAATACATATTGTCAAACATTTTTCTTCGGCCCAAAGAATTATAATAATATTGAAAACAGTATAAACCACTGCAAAAATATATGCGTGCTATCCTAAAAATTTATTTAATGATGTGTTTTCTTTAAATATTGAAAATATTTATTAGATAAGTCTGAAATCTATAGTGTGTAACAATTAATCAAATTTCCATGAGTAGAAATGATCATATCATAGTCATCGTATCACATTGTATAATTTTCATTATGTTTGTATAGAATTATATGGTTATAACTGTACAAAAACTGTAAAAGTATCTAAGAAAAATTATAAATATTTATTTTTAAAATGACGTTATAATTTATAGTATAGTATAATAAATAATGTTAATAAATCCTTGCTTTGCACGAAATAATTAAGTTTTGATTTATTTATTTTTTTTAAATCTTTTTTTTACAACTAATAATTATTTTTTATGAAAACAATATAATTTAATAAAATAAAATTTTGAAATACTATAAATAAATTGTATATTATTATGTTATATTAAAAAAAAAAAACCAATAGTAATTTATAAAAAGCATTTCTATATTAATATTAATATATTTTATTTATGACACAAAACCAATTAAAACTGTTGTCATTATTATTAAATTATTTTAATTCATTTAATTTGAATTTTCGTATAGTAGGTATACGTAATAAGTATATTAAATTTCGCTTAATGTTAATTCAAATTTAAAATGCGTGGTATGCATAGGTATATTTTACTTATACATAAATATAAGGTGAATATTATAAACCACGAACCTACTTCATAACCATACTTATTCATATTACCAAAACCTACGATTTAAGAATTTCACTAAAGTCAATGTTCTTATAAACTTCGATAAGTACTTATTGTACTAAGAATATAATATGATTCTACTTCGCTGCATAATGTATCACGAATGATTGTTATAGGTTATACGAAAATTAATTAAGCCCATAATAACAATACTATAAATACTAATTTATAATATATGCTTAAAATATTGAATTCAGTCAATATAGAAAACTAAATTCTAAAAATGTAATTAGCAAAATAACCTTAAAATTGTATGAAACACTACTTGAAGTAAGAAGTGATCAGAGAGTTATTATTAGTAGAACTCAGTAGAAAGACATCACTATAATGCGTACCTACCTATATACGAGTATAAAGAATATATTTACGTTTACAGTTTCTGAACATAAAAATAATAATATAATATTATTAACACTAATAAATAAATACAATAAAACACAAAATAATTGAAAATGTATTGTAACGAATAAAACGCGGAAAATAACGTTGACAATCTGATAGAACTTATTATTTATTTATGCCAAAGATAATCCAATAATATATTGATTAAAATTCTGTAGCACTTGACGTAATTTAACTCATAATTTTTATCACTATATTGAATTTAAATAGTGATTATAATTAAAATAACTCAAGTAATAAATTGTGGTTAAATATTTAAAACCGAAGATTGCTGCGACGTAGATCGTTGATGAACTGATTAGTAATTATTAATATAGACTAAATCATCATAATTTAAATATAATAAAACATTTTTATTTACTAAAATAATATAATTAAATAATTTTATGCGCCCTGTAATAATATTAACATGAGTTAAAATAGAGTATAAAATAACGAAATACTAAAATGAAGCTTAAAGTATACACACTATAAAGAGACCATGAAAAATCGAGAAAGTGTTGCGGTCACTTTTCTAGCTTTTTTAAATAATATACATAATACAATTTCGAAAAACAATTAGCTGCGATATAAGTTTTGTATATTATCTAGCTTTAATATTTTGTTTACAGTTGACGGTAATCGTCAATCAATGTAAATTTTTTTATACGCGGTTTATTAATAAATAATGAAGATTAGAAACTGTATTTAGGTAACTACACACCAAATAGAATATTTAATTTTGAAAAAAAAATACGGTACATATTAGGTATCTATTATAATAGGTGTATTAAATCTTATAAAATAAGTACGAGTATCATATAACAATATATTATTTTACCCCCTTATAGTATCCCCCTCGATTCTATCATTCTGAACACGCCACAACCAGTTCTGAATCAATTCGTATGTTACCAGGGTACCAATTCGACAATTTGAAACCAACTCGTAGTCTTCCGATGCAAAGTAAAAATGTAAGTATGGGAGATTACACCAACTTTTATTTTCAGGTTAAAAGGTTATTCGTGTAGAGTGAAGAGTTTAAATTTGGCGGTCACGATACTCTACACATACATATAATTTAGCAATATTTTAAAATGTGTACAAAATTGTGGAACTTGCAGGAACGTAAGATACTATATTATAAGAAGTATAATATATTATATACCCACCAACAGGCGTGACGAGAATATCGTCTTACAGACGATAACCTAACCTGACGGTGGCGCGCGTGAGGGCGAAGTGTTGCATTAAAATGTAGTGTTCGTTCTTCATACCTACGCAACAACATCAGGCAATAGTCAATTAAAATAATAATAATAACGAAACAAATTATACTACCCCCATTAAGCTAGATACTTTGGCAGTTATTTTAATCCAGAAATATAGGCTTTCCGCAGGCTCCTATAATATACACACCCTTGTATACGGTGAATCTCCAATATCAGTACACGTATAATGAGTTATTATAAATTTAACTATTACAAATAAGTAATTACATTCTCTATAAAATATTTGAATGAAACTTTCGCTCACAATTTATTCTACCGTAGTACCTATTTCAACCGTATTTTTTTGCGCGTAAGACTATTAAACTTTACTATACCTAGCTACGTCTTACATTTATACAAAGACATAACAAGTATTGTAGGCTTAAAACACTGATCGCGCAACGTTGTATTTTACAGATCACTAAATAGGAAGTTTCTGAATCAAACTCAAAAATTAATATTCACCGCCAAATTATGAATTGAAATTATTTTTTACAATTTTATGTATAATACAAGTAATATAAATGGTCATTATTTATTATAATAGTATACATTGGCAATAAATCATACAATCGCCGAAACGCAATTACATAAATCAGTGTTCGGAAGTATATATATATATATTGTTTTTTAAGAACAACAAATAGACTAATTATAAGTTTTTCTAGTAAGATATATTATAATACCTAGTGTTAGGTTGACAAAAACGTAGCACTAGATTGACTTAAAAGTACTGAAAAAAATCTAGAAAATTAAAATTCTTTTACAATTTAATATTAAGTTGTTATAATTTAATAATAATTATATAATAATATAATTTAGTGTTTACTATTAAATTTATATTTTATAATAACTATTATTTATTTATTTTTACTTCCTTATAAATTTTTTTTCAGTTTTATATTATAAGTTTATTTATTTTTTATTTATATGACTACCAGTATTTATCTTGAATTTAAAAAAAAAATTATTTTCTAGGATATTCTTAGCTGTTATAAAAAAATAATCACTGCTTACAGTAGTTTTTTTTGTATACGTTTTCATAAGCGCTGTAACACAACGTATAATATTCTAGACACGCATGGATAGTTTTTCCGCAGCGTAAATATAATATAGCTACATAAAATTACAAGACGTTTTCGTGTAATATTAATGCACAATGCACAATATAAATTATAATATAATATATTATATGTTTGTACACGACGTTCTGGTCTTCGATAAATACTCGAAATAATTCATCTCTAAAATCTGTATAACAATTTAGATAAAAATATAAAATGTTAGAAATTATTAAAGGTGGGAAAATAAATTATCTAACTTAGTTTCTATTTTTGCATCCACCTAATTGTTCTAACTCATTTTTAAGTTTTCTGATTATGATTGACAATAATATTGTCTTATCAAACTTATTGCCCTACGTAATTCATAGATTTAATATACTTAAAAAGAAATTGACTGATAAGTATCATACAACTTAGGTTCATATGTACACCCAATAATAGTAAGAGATAGAATTTTAACAATATATAGTATGTAAAATTGTGAGAAAGATAACATTTACAGTTTGGGTTCTATCATATACCCAGGTATTTGCCATGTATTTTTTAGCAATATTAGCATTAAGCGAGCTAAAACACGTCATATGAGGCCATATGAGATGCGCAGTACCTATATCATATTTAGTGATATTATGTCTACGATCATAACTCAGAAGATGCAATCCATTTTAGGCGAAATTGCATAAGATTAACAATAATCGTATTAGAATATTATAATAAGTTACATTTAACATTTTTTTTTACATAGTTTAATTTATTAATATAAGAGTATTTTACCAACCTTGAACATACATAGGTACATAATAATGGTTTTATCATATTATTATCATAGTTAGGGTTTTGAAAAAAAAAACTGCGGGGTGCCAAGATGTCGAAGAAACTTGGTTGACGCCCGTTGACGGTGTGTATTGTATTATTCATATAGCAATAGGTATATTGTACAATAAGTTTATACAACAGTATAACACACACGAGTAAGATATTTTAAATATTATCATAACATCTATGCATATCCAAGTCCTAATTACAGGCGATACCTATTGCAGAGTATTGTGTAATAAACCTTATTCGTTTCGATTGTAATACGCGAGCGTATTCGCCCTCGAACAACGCAACTACCAGACCGTTACAAATGTTGTTTTTCCCGGCTTGTTCAACTGCGTATAATATAATATTATTTTATTTTAATAGATATTCGCTGCAGTTGATCTGACCGATTTTGTATGATTTTTGGGTATAATTATCAATATTATACTGTAGTATACACTATATAATCTACACACCATTTTTGCTGCACCAGACAGACGAGGGCCGAGATGGCAAATAATAAATTAATTTTTCTAATTCTACATACTATTATTACTATAATATATAATTTAACCGCTCTCTAATTTTAAAATTATAAAATAACATATTTTTATAAAGAAATAGTTTAAATAGGAACAGTGGTGAAGATAAAAATCACAAGAAGGGGATAACTTGATAAATACAATAGAATCCGCTTAATTGGGACACATTGGGCGGTGACCTATTTGTCCCCATTATCCGACTATCCCGATTAACCGAATAACTAATAAACCGATACATTCGTTCGGGACTATGCAATCTGTCCCCCTTAAGTGTTTGTCCCCTTTATGTGGTGTCCCAAATAAGCGGATTCTACTGTATGCTGTAGTATGGTTTCTTAGTGATAATTTTTTAATTTAACATAAATTTACACAGTTCAAACATTAAAATACTCCTATGATGATGTTTACGATTCAATAATAATTTTATAGCTACCTACCCTATATTATAAATAAATAAATATATATATATATATATGTTGTTGTTGTTGTTGTTTGATTCTAATTTCTAACTCAAACAGTTGTAGCTTGTAGGTATATATAATATTACCAAACAAACATGAACCACTTTGATGTAAATTTTAAATAAGTACCTTACCGGTAAACTATACAATAATAACACAACGGAATGACCCACGAATAAACTCATCTCGCTTTACTCGCCTCCGAGTATAATGTACCACTTACTGGCACGACATTAAACTATAAATCGATGGTTAATCAAATTACTTAAATATAACAATAATAAATTCCTTATAGAGTCTAAAAATATATTAGTAATTATAATATTATTACGAGTGTTGTACATAAGGCGTAGGTAATAGTATAGTGTTTTAGTGAAATCTTTTTCTGTTTATAATATTATTATGATTGATAAATAATATATTCAATGTTTCGCATTTAGCTACTCAACTGATAATAATGTACCGAATTTATTAACTAAAATTTCGAAATTATTAACCGCAATAAAATTATTAATTACGTTGATGATGTTTCAGGATAAATAGATATTAGGCAGAGGTATATGTATAATGTACATATTACTTATTATGTATATCTACTATATGCGTTGCGTATAGAATATTATACGTGCTAGTATAAATAAGATAATGAAAAAATTAATTGATTAAGTTGAATTATTAATCCAAAATTAAGAATGTTACATTATAAGTTATAATAGTTAACAAACAATGTATTTTTTTTTTTTTAACTTATTGTAAAGCGTTCAACCTGTAATTATTATTACAATAAGTTTGCATTCAGTCTATGGGGAAATATATGAAGTTTGACATAGGTACATGATAAAAGCAGCCACCCAATGGTGACACATTATAACTTTATTAGGTTAAATTAAAAAATTTTCTATACATATAATATTATGTTAATTGAGATTTAAATCTTTACACCATTTTCTCTTCAAATGATGAGGAGGATTACCAGGAATGGTGTCGGAATCTATAACAGAAATTAGTGGGTTGGAGACTGGAGTGGATCGTCAATCGGGAACGGAAACGTTTATATAGGATTTTGGCAGTTTCTTCTATTGTATTAATTTTTAAATATGTATGAAGGGTGTGATTAGAAACATAGAACGGATCATTTGTGATTATGCGGAGGGTTGTGGATAAGAAGATTTGTATTTTGTTTGAGTTGGATTTTTTGGCTTGGCCCCATAACTAGACCCCGTAGGCCGTAAGTCCAAATGGGTATTAATAAAGTTTTATAATAGTAATTTTGTTTTTGTATTAAGTTTAGAGAATTTACCAAGTAGGAATTGTAGTGATTTTCATCTAGAGTTTAGGAGGATTTTTTTTCTTTTTATGTGATCTGCCCATATTAGTCGTTGATTTTTGGCTAGAAACAAGCCCAAATAACGAGAGCTAGAGGATTTTGGAATATTTTGATTGTTTATATTTATAGGTGAAACCACGTATTTAGCACTTCAAGTTTAAAGTTTATGCGGAGAAAAATATTAACTAAATTTAGTTGAAAATAAGTTAATTAACTTCCTACCTAGGTCACATATATACATTTAGTTATTGTGCATGTTTTATTTTATTTTTAAAATAATTAAATATTTTGTTAAGAATGCATCTTCTATCTTGTCTAATTAGTTGCATATTAACTATATTAAAGTCAATATGTTCATTTGATTATTTGTATTTAAATATAATTGTGTATGTAAAGTGATTACACAATAGAATAATTAATTAATTTTAGCTATAGTTATAGTCGTTATAGGATGATATATATGTGCATTCATGATTTTAACTTGCGTATTTTTTTTTTTTTTAATTATTTAGCAAAAGCTAAATTATAGCTGGTGAATAACTTATTATCAAATTTTGCATAATACATTAATATACGATGATTGTTCATGGATGTGTTATAAATTATAATAATATTATACGTATTTTTTTACGAATGTTGAAAATGTTGTGTCGTAGTACATTGGTAATGATCACAATTCACCACAAACCCAGTCGAGTGTCAAACAAGACGTAAAAAAAAATTCACAAAATTAACTCAAACCAAAAATATTTTGCTGTGTGCGAGTGAATATTCTGTTACATTGAAAATCGTTTTCAAATTGCGCGTGAATGCAACTTGGTTCGTGTATCCTACAGTGTATAGGTATTGATATAAATATATAATATGTTTAATAAGGTTTCGAGTTGGTGTTGAGATCTCTACGTATCAACTCGTGCGGCGATGATACCTGTTTGTTATATGTAATTGACATACTTTTTGTTCCGTAAGAAAAAAAACAATCGCTCGATTATAGGTACAATGATACACCTATATTTCATCCCACGGAGTATATAACAATATGATAATAATAACAAATAGATAAAATATATGTCACCTAGCTACTATCAGTCTCGTAGTTAATAAAGGACGAGACTACATTATTGACTACGTACGGAGCTGGGGTCTTTTTTAGGGGGAAATGTGGATAGTTTTTGCTAGTTTTTATGTGAAAATTTCTGAGATGATATACAAAAGCAATAAAAAATAATGGACCCATAATATTTTTAAAAACTAACATCCACATGACGTGATAATTATTGATACATTCATATTAATTCCTTTATTATCTATGACAAGCGCACGCGAACGATTCAATATTATGATAATATAGACGAACATCTAACATAATATAATGTTATAGTTTTGTAAGTATGAATTGTAAAGCTGATAACATATCAATATGATGGTAGAAGTTCCAAGCGATTTTACCAGCAATAATAAAATATTCTAGGAACGACTAAAATGCTAATAGGTGCTAATAGTTAGAAATGAAACGTTAGTTTTTTTTTTAAATTTTCTAAAATAAAAAAATAATTTTAAGGTTTATTATTTATGTATTGAACTGATTAAATTCTATAACATATTAATACTAAATTTATATTTATATATAATATATAAAATACCAAAAATCATATCCATAACGTGTCGAGTGACTTAATAATATGGTCGAAGTCGACCGTGGCTATAAAGTTGTTATTACTTATTAGCCACGTGCACACTTTTCACCGGATATAATATACTCTTAATATTATTATATTATTATACAGGTATTATATGTGTTCACATAAATTGCATGTTGGCCGTTTTCGAAGTATAAGGATAAGAGAATACCAGAGAAATATTATATACGAATGAATGCGTTTGGTAAGCACTTCGATACATAAACAGACTACCCCGTGGCATCTGGTGTTTTCTCCAATACGTTTACTCTATAAGTAAAGTATAATAATATTTTAATATGTAATGCAGAATGATTTACCAAGCATGTATACGGCCCAATACTTATATCCTTTAAATTATTGGGAGTTTTAATCACACTTAAAGTCAATATTTTAACATATTTAGATTTTTTACCTCATGTAAGAATAATCTTGTAATGATACAAATTTCTTTCTTTTTCTTAAATGTTAACCACATTATTCTATAGTAAGTTGTACTATTTTACAATATAAATTATTTTGTAATAAATATATTTAATTGGCACGACAAGTTAATGGACATTTTCAATTTGAGCGTCTTGTTCCATAATATATAGCCATTGAACCCGGTCGGTCCCTTGTTTATGTTGTCAAAAATATTTATCAGCTTTATCAGGAATTAAAATAATATTTCAAGGATTAAAAATAATTTCACCATGACTTGTCGTGACAATTAAATATATTTATAACAATTAATATGAACATTTATAAAAATTCTATGTATGTTACCAGGCCATATAAACCGAATATAATCGTATAGTATATACCCGAGAACACTCTTATCATCATTCGAACGCGTGGTGTTTTATAAGACAGAATGAAATGCACAGTTGACTTACGTTTATTATATCACTACTGGAATAAACTGTACTATAATAAATAGTTTAATCGTTTAGTTTATTTTAGTACCTATATAGATCGTACTGATACCGTAGTAGAAGTAGGTCACTAATACCAATTACGTATTAGGGGAAGAAATAGGAGGCTGAGGTCTGATTTGACTGATTTTGTGGTAACATTTTTTTTCTTTTTTAATTTTCGTTATTTTAATCGTTCCATTCACATATTTCCTACAGTTAATATTATATTTTATAATATATAATTTATTACCATACTTTATAATATTATCTTAAATGCCTTAGCCATATACTTAACATCGAAAGTGATCTAACTTTCATCATAAATTATGACAGTATAATTAAAGCATTTCGGAGTTAGAATCCAGGAAGAAAATTTAAATTTACTTTTAATACTTATATTATAAGTTAATTTTGTTATAAAATTGCCTTCGAACGAAACATTTTTAAATACAACCTTGACACTTTCTTTATACGTATGTACACTATTATATGAATTCCTTTATCTAGATTCTTTCGTCAACGTTATTAAATATAATTTTATTAATTTATATTATTACATATTTGTTTTTTTTCGAGCTTGTTGGACGTTACTATAATACACATACGTATAGATACAAATTTACATAATATATCACTATATATTTAGTAGCAGTTATCCTTTATAGTATATACGTATGGAATGGTTTTTAGTGTGTGGTTTTAGCCACACATTTGAAACTGGTTTGTTAAGTTCTGTCTATCGCAATTTGGATAGTTAGTATTCTGAATGTTTTATTAAACATTAATCGTTAGTACATAGCTATAAATACTTAAAGTATTATACAAAATAAATAAAATAAAGATCTAAAAAAGATGGTCTAAAGGTAGTGAGTAAAATATTCGTATATATCTTTTACTTTACAGAACCCGATATACATACATATAAATCCGCAGATAAAATGTATTTAAGTCTATAGTTCTAAGTTTTTACAAATCAACAAATTGAACTATAAAATTTAATATAAAACAAACATATCTATTAAAAACTGGCTTTTTTTTTAACAAAGTCATAAAACTATAAGAATTACGATGAATATAAAACAAATTGTTTTTCTTCTGCAATTTTCTACAGTAATGCGGCAATATTATAGTATAGGTATTACTTATCGCTGAATTTACAACTTTATCAATTTAGATTTATTTATGTACAAATAACAACAAATAAACGTTTAGACGATAAAGTAATTTTATTGTCGATGTCAAAAATAACATGTGCATTGCACCATTTGAAAATTAAAATAGTTTTTTTATGTCAACATTTAGCACCGTAATTTGCGTGAATTTAAATTTTCCAGCCACGCCCAATAAATTTCTCATTTTTCAGAAAATTAAAAGTCAAGCAATATCTAAATTTAATAAAGTAAACTCGTGTAAATTACGTAAATAATTAAAAAAAAAAACACATTAAAATATCTCAATGGGCGTGTTTGGCACAATGTATGCAACAATAGCTCGACATTCGTATAAAAACATTCAAATTCATCACTGTCTTTTCAGGGTTATCTGTGTTTTTTATTTTATTAAATTGTTTTTCCTTACGTGTCTTGTCATGAGACACCGGAAATAATTGCACATATATTATATATTATTGCATTAAAGGCCCGCTTAAATGCGATTTCCGTCCGGCCTCTTTGAAACAGTAATGCAACCACATCGTTCTCGATAGCGGCGGTACCTACCACTTTAAATAAACGGAAAATGTAATTATATCACGAAGGAATAATGTAGCGTGATCACACGCTGAACATTAAAAAAAAAATGTGTATTATAATATTTACTATACTTGCCACGCGTACGGAACGTGATCGTAGTAATAATAACGGTATGTTAATTTTATATTATCGCTGCTAACATATTCAAACGTTGCCCATCAAAAAATAATTCCAATATTATATATAGGTAAAAATGGACAAAATATTATCTATAGGCTCATACAAGACACACTATATACATCGAAATACTTCTAAAGACAAAATATACAAAATGCACCAGATACTGTATAGGTATCTACTATTTTTCTATAGAATATACAATTAATTTATTTTAAGCTCATCATTTTAGTAAGTCAAATTGCTAAAGCGTAAAATATTTTAATATTATTTATTTAACTTTCTATAGGTAGTTATTAAAGTTATATTTTACAATATAATATAATATGCTTAGTTACTTAACGGGGCAAAAGACAATAATATCAGAATAATATGTTTTTTTACAAATTTTAAAATAATCTTTACTAAAAAATTAGTAATTACTATATGTACTGCAAAGTGCAGAATCTTTTAATTTTTCTTTTAAGATTAATACTGTGATTCTGTTAATCAGAGATGCAAATAATATTTACGTTATGTTGTTTATAGCTAGTAATAATATTGGTTAGTTTAGGTAATGTGAAATGTGATATAAACAGTAAAGTAAATAAAATATTATTACCTTTTATAACATCCTCCTAAAAACACGAGGTCTATGGGTTTAAGTATTTATATATATATATATATATAATATTTATACAAGAACACTAATTCGATAATTTAAAAGACATTACAGATTTAATATTGGTTCCAATAAAACTAAACATTTATTTTGCTTCGTCTAGATCTGATTAAAAATGCTATTTAATATCTATATTTTATTTTGTTTTTAATGTACACAGTAAACTTTCTATATCTTAACCAGTGTTGTGACTGTATACATAAAATTATTGATGAGTCTCATCTATAAAAACAAACGTGTTCGATTTTTATTTATTTTTTCATCCGATTGAAAACTTTAATAATTACATACCAATGTGCTTTGACTGCAATATTTGATCCAATAAATATAAGTCGTAAAATAATTTAGTCGTTTTAGAAATGTAAGAATTTTCTGGTTGTTCAGTAGTGAAACTTATAAAATACAATTTTTATCAAAGTAGCCAAACTGACGAATTTTTTATAATTTTAAACACGACTTTTCTGTTCTAACATAATTATGTTACTCAAAGTAATTTATTACTTTTCTATGTAAAGCTAAAAAGTAATGTAAGTACGTTATAAGTTAGTGAAACATGGTCTTGTGGCAATAGGGAGGGGTGGATGTGATTGTATGGTGCAGGACATGAAATTGGATTATCTACTACCCCGGTACGTAAGAATATTTATATAACACGTAGAAGCCGAGTACAACAGGAATTAAGGTTACGAATACAATATACTGTATAATATTGTATAAAAATAAGTTATTAATATAATATTATATCATCTTTTGTAGTTTCAACATATATTATGCAGCGGAAGCCTAAAAATATCGATTGATTCACTTTTAACGCTTTTTTCTATATATATATATATATAATATCCGTTGTCGATTAATCGCCGTATAGCTTTTGGCTGTGGTTCACGTTTACGATAAAGATCAAAATCTCTTTCAATCCGTACGTATGAGCCATACCCTAAATAATTGATGAACGCACAGAAAGAATATACATACTACACCATTCTTCCCACCAAAACGGCGATAAACGTAGTTTGTAGGTGTTGAATACATTTTACACTATTGACTATTCACCACTAACCACAATTTGTTTTAAACAATATAACTGCGACGTCACCGCTTAAGATGAAACGAAAACATCGACAATCATCCACGTTATTTCTTATCAATATGTTAATCTAAAATCGAACTGAATGTGTATCATTGTATAATATAAAATAATAAAATACATACAAAATAATTTGTTGGTGAGAATATAGAAAGTATAAAATGAGCTATTTTTTCCAAAATACAAAATATGTCTGAAAAAGAATTTTAAAATTTGATCATTTTATAATAAAAAAACTATAAATATTTTTTTTTTGTTTTGTTATTTTTGATTTAATGTAAAATTAAACATTAAAAAGCAAATATTTTTTCACGTGATTAATTATTTGCCTTAAATTCATCACGCAGGCCAAAGGTTCACTGCCACTGAATTCTATGATGTATAATATTGATGTTTAACTAACGTAACATTATTATCATTATACAATCCATTGTTGCAATGAGAATTGAAAATCAATTTTTATCCGTTAAAAATATTGTATAATACACAATTCTTTATACGAAATACAGATACTACATAAAATATCTAACTATATGATATATAACAATAATGATAAATTAATAACATTAGGACAGTTAAATTGCGACAGAAAAAAATAGAAGTAATGTTTTTTTTTAACGCCAAAACCAAAGAGTATTTTTTTCTGTTTAGCAATACTAAAGTATAAGTTGTAAAATATTGTAATGATTATCTACCAATGTGTGTGTGTGAATATGTATAGGTAATGTGAAGTTTTAATAAGCTTTGAAGAATAAATCAGCCGGAAAAAAACAATGATTGTTGACATACTAAACTAATCAAGAACATAAGAATAGATAATAAGGATGAATATCCTGTAAGATATGAAACCGCAAAAAGGCGTATGATTTGTAGGTACAAATACGGTTGGGAATAGGTAATGATAGAAATATTACAATATAATTATTAAAAGTTATTATTATTGTATACCACATATTCTTCACATTGTTTGGTATAGCTATAACTATTATCATCATCATTATTTAAAAACCACTATTTCCGACTGATGCATGATATGCTGACAAACAGGGCTCGTAAGTTCATGCATTTGCATATCAATCATGCTAAGTCGTATTTAATGCTAGGTGACATAAAAATTCATTTCAAGGTAGCGTGGTTAAGTATGTGAAGTCTTATTTTGCATATTTTTTTTTGCATATTTAGAGGTTTTTTGACTATTTGGAATATTTATGTATTTTTCTATTTTTTTTTTGTGCATATTTAGCACAATTTTACCAAAATTTAAAATGCAATAATTTATATTTTTTCACTGTATAAAATATATTGGAATTTTCACAACGTAAAATTATTAAAAATAAAACGTATAGAGTACATAAAACGTGTACGAATAAAATGTACATGAAACAGATAGGCTTGATTGCAGTGGAGGATCTAACATAAGACGTCATCATGGGCATTAAGCAATTAGTGGAAAACATGTTATATAAAATCTTGTCTCATCTTCTTTATACATTTACAGTGGTTTATTCTCGACTATTTCAGTCATTATTGTAACGTATGTGCGCAGACGTTCGTTCAGTTTAACAATTTCGATAAATCTTATTTAGTTATCAGTGATAAATAATAATATTACAAAGCAATAATAGATTGTATTACAATATAGTTACCCACTATGTTAGGGTTGAGCGCGCGTGTATGTATGTTTAATTCGCAAACAGTTGTAAATGCAATGCATATTTCAGATAATATAAACGTCGTTATAATAGGTAACGGTATAGTATATACAGAGTGTTATATAAGAATGTTAACCTCCGTGAATTCATTTAATAGTAAGTTGATTAAAATTATTATTCTTGGAACTTAAAATATACTTATTAGTTGAGTCTGGAAATCCTTAGATTTGTTTACATAATTTAAGGATTATCATAGCTGTTGCGATAAAAATTTCTTTTTTTTTTTCAAATGAAAATAAACCTCTATTTGTATTTATTGTTTAGAAAATATTTTTTCTAAAGTGTTCATATACATAAATAGAAATTAAGAAATGAAATTTCTGAGTAATTTAACTTAAAGTAATAATGGTGATAACATAATTGAATAAATTAAAAATATATGGGGGCTATGATGATTTTTAAAATTGTAGTAATATTTATTATTAATAATAAATTACAATTGTTAAACATCGTCTCAAGACACATATAAATCATGTTAAATATTACTTTTATCTTATATTTTTTCTTAGTTATTAAATTATATCTTTTTTAGTTCATAAAGCTGGGCAATTACTTGAATGAATTTAGATTAAGATTCGTCAAAAATCTGTGTGATTGTAAACTCTTCCGATGGTAAATCCTAGCTACCTGGTCTACTGCAATATTATATCTGAAGGGTATATAAAAACTACTATCTTAAGCTGTAATAACTTAGTGTTGTACATTATAATTTAATCTTTATAACAAATTTAACATATAAATTTAAATCAACTCGAGAAAGTTTACATATTTCCTTAAGTTAGTCTAGAAAGTTTACTATCGTTCGAAAATCGTCAAAAAAACAACAAAAAAAAACAGTGAGTGGCTTTTATACACAAAAAATAAGCTTACATTACAGAATGATACTTCTTAAAATATAAAAAAAATATTATTGAAAATAAGGTCTTTAAGACTTATGTAACAATATTATACTTAAAAATTCCGGAAATCGAAATTTGAATAAAATATACATTATTAAAATATTAATATATAGGTTGAGTATGCTTGGCGAATAATACTGTATACATATTGTTGTTATTATACTGATACCTGTATTTACTTAACCAATGCATAAAGTACTATCATTTTTAAGCTCGTAAGCCTCGAGGATTCAAAGATAGAACGTATAATAATACGAATACGAAATACTTAATAACTACCCTCAGCCAATCGCCAACATTAAATTCATCACCACCTTCAGCTTACAATTAATTTAAAATGTATTGTACGCCCAATAAATAGCCTATATTGCCGAGTCTTTTCTCAATAAATAAAAATACCAGCATGGTATTGTGTAACCAAGTGGACGGACATAAGACGATTTTCGGTGGAGCAGGTAGCAAGTAAAATATTACATTCGTTAATTCTTACATATGTGATGGGCAAATTCTTACACGATTATATAAATGAGATATATAAGTTCCTACAGTGTAAAAAAAAGGTATAGACATTAGTTCCTAAAAAGCCAAAAAAATTTACATATATAAGTTCGAGTATTCAACAAACAAAATAACCAATAAGTTTATGTAAAAAAATTAAATTTCCGAAATAATAAACCATATAAAATATAATTATTAATTTAATGTTTATATATTATACGGAAAGAAACCATGGTAACTTGTAAATACATATTATTAAAAAATAACTTAGTTACAACTATTCATTATTATTTATTTATTTATTTTTTAAAGTCAATCTGAAATTGTTTTTATTTTATTATTATTATTATTATTTTTTTTTTTACATGAAATATTATATATTCAAATTAAGTGATAGGTACATAATTATAATAACAATGATATAACATTAAATTATTATTATTATATAGGTTGTAAACAACTTAACAAAATACCCAAAACCGCAACCCATGTTAGAAAATACCTATTATTATCAAATAAAAGTTATAAAACAAGTAGGTATTAGTTTAAAATTATTGTTATAAATTATGCGATTTTAGTTCCTGTATGTACATAACAGATAAAATATTATAAGCAATATTCATCCAAATTTTATATAATTTTATTTATATTTTTTTGAATTTAACAATTGAACGTACATATAATGAGTAAAAGTATTTTACATTTTAAATCTTTATTGATATAATTTAAAGTTATAGACATTTACTAACGAAACTTGGCGTCTTACCGCATCATTATCTTATCATTTGTTATTAATTTACTATTTTAAAGGTCACACTTATCTAAAAGTGTTTTCGAAATTGAATTCATATTCTTCTTTATGTTTAATTATAACGACAAAAAGGTTGTCGCTTTGATACACAAATTTAAAATGATGACAATCACTCTACACTCATGGCAAAGCACCTACGACGTAAAGAGAAAATCGAATTTCCAACGACCAACTGTGCGTGTAAAATTTGACAGCTGCTCAAAAATTTATATTTTCACCCATTATATATTTGGGGGAAAAAGTTCATCGTCATAAAATTGATTTCCAGTCTACATTCAGCCGTGTCCTTCAACCTTACCACAATCAAGCAATAACAAATAACAATATCATTAATATAATATAGAAACACACAAAAGTGGACAATAGTCATGCAAATCATTAACTATTGTTAAATATATGTGTAAGGTTAGCATTTCTTTATTTTAAACATAGCGAAAGTAGTAAATTTAATCATAAAGTATAGGTTTATTTACTTTTGATATAATATATTACATTTTTAACTTAAAATGCATTTGTATTATTATTATAATCATTACTATTATTATTTATGTATTTATTTATTAACTGTAGTAAATCTCTAGCTAGATAATACTATTTTTTTTAGGCGGATATTTCAACTTATTTTATTATTTTTCAAATTAATTGAAAAAACTTAAGTTGACTGTTAATTTGAATTTTTTAGTTTGCTAGGTAGTTAAATTATCAAGTGAAAGTTAAAAAATTGACTAAGTTTTTACTTTATATTAACTAGTTATTAGTTAATATCCACTACTTCTAGAAACACATAAATTTTTACATATATCATAATAAACAATAGAGTATAATATATTAGTATAGTATTATAATGTAGTGATGCTAATCAATTTCGCACAGAATTTAAATACTTCAACGGAGGTATAGTGTCCACTAACCAACCTGTGCACAACGACTGCATTTATATATAATACCTGTCACGCGTTTATAAGGTTAGGTTCGGATTGTGCGGTCGCGGTCGTCCAAAATACAATATTTTTTTTTCTCCTCCCGATTACACGCCGATTCGGCATCACGCTATAATAATAATATTATTGTATACTCGTGTACAGGGTGATATTTTTTATCTGACTCTGTAATATTATATTTTTGTAAGATATATAAGATTATTGCAGAGGAACTTTACCCGTAAAACATAATGTTTTACGTTTTTCAATACGGTTTAGCGTCAATCGTCATTAAAATATCTTGGACATTTTTTAAAGTATCCACCGTTGTATCTACTCCCAACCGACAATGATAAACCACCCTGTAAACTATATTGTTACTGTACAGAAGCAGCGGATATCCAAACACGGTTCCGCTGGCTGAGTTTTCACAAGGCAATCCCTCCACCCACACCACTCATCAACGTCAGTTAAGGCATCAGCTGAATAGCCGACAGAGTTTTGATGCGTTTCGATATGGTATTTTTTCGACGCCACTTTTCGTCGTAAAATTCGTTTTGTGCGCGCAGCAGCTGCAGCTGTCACAACATTGGGAAAAAACACAATACTACACATCGATATAATAGTGTTTATTGTTATACATATAGATAATAATATTAACCTTTACCATCGATACTATTTCGTCCTGTCAACCAATATTCATTCTTAAGCGTAGTGGTTCGGTAGTCGCGATTGTCTCGGTCTAGCGGTCGTCCTCGACGAGCGAACAGCCTAGTAAAACTCGCGGAATAGTATGGAGGATGTAAGTATTCGTGCCGTCGAACAATTTCCGAAAACCATGCGAAACGACACGGCGATAAACGATAGAGCAAAGAGCGATGTTATAAACGGTAGATACACTGAAAATATTATTGTAATGCCACATAATAATATTATAGGAACAATAATGGAACGTGACCGACATTCGTATATCACCACGAATTTCGTTGCTTTTTCGTGCGAATTCTGTCAACAAAATACCGTGGCGAGGACACGTCGCACATCCGATTTTATGGGATTTAGTGTTGGAAAATTTAAATACAACTTTAATAACAAGATAAATATTATAATATTTGAACACAACGCGTGTCATTTTCAATGTAAATTTAGAGTTTCATTGTACCATATTATAGTAGTTAGTTGTAGCGTCGTGTAGTAACAAAAGTACATAGCATAACGAAAAAATAGGTCGGAATCGGGGGGACTAAACAGAAACCAAATTTGCTAGTCAATCATTTTTTTGATATCGAAGTTGGACGCAAAAAGTAATTCAAATTGTTAACGGGTGTTAAGAACAACACTAGTTTCTTTAATATTGGTGATGTCGACACCTGACAGTAGAAAGTTCTGGAAGTTCTGACACTGCGTAGTCGTAAATAAGACAAGCCTAAGAGATAAGGTTCACAAACTTTTGTTTTCCCGTAGATTACACATATTTATATTGGATCACTCTTGTACCATCTACTACTAAAAACTTAAATACAATTATTTAAAATGATAAATCTGTAAAATGTTATTCTCGTTTTTAATATATCTGATTTTTTTTTGTTTACTCTACAGACTGTACCACCAAGTGGTCTTCTTAGTACCACTCAGTGGTACCTACGCGCTTATCATGGTTTAAGAAAGTTTAGCCGAGAGTATAATATGTACAAGACAGGTGTCAAGTTACATATAATATTATAATATAATGTGAGAAAATATTTTGAACGCGCGTCGTGTACGATCAATTTCCTAATGATCTTTGCTCCTGCAATTTTAACGCTGAAATATTAGTATTTGATTACTACGACTTATAAATATCCTTCTTTAATAAATATATTCCAATGCAATACCTCGTGTAAATAGAAATACCGACAAGTGGCATTATATACAGAATAATTCACCAAGCATGCGTTCACCCATTGTTTTATTCAATAATTGAACATTGCATTATTCAAAATCTGATTTTTTTAAATTTTTAACCCTTTGAAGTTTGAGGGTATTTAATTTATACCACTTTTAAAAAAATTATCCTATTTTATGTCGGTAAATATACCATTAACAATTGCACAAAACAAATTCTGAAAACTGTGAATCTTAACATCGGTTCTTGCTCTTATTTGAAAACTTTTCATTTCAAGTCTTGATTTTTGAAATATCAAGATATTTGCTACATTAATTTGAAATATTGAAATAAAAATAACAAAAATAAATTATAATCGTAAACAAATTCTGCAAATTACTCATTAATATTGCACAGTATTTTTGATTTTCTCCCTCAATGAACTACATTAGAAAAATATAAAATTTAGGTCGAAAAGCTCATACAATAACTGAATCTAAAAATTTTTATTTACTTATCATTTTGCACCTTGTCAAACCGATAAGATATTTTTCGGCGATGCCTGGTTAAACATCACAGATAAATAATGCAATGTCATTATTATTACGAATAACTGTTTGTTCTTCAAATCGTTTTGATTATTTTGTCTATCAAACGTCGTGTTACACCGTAAAGTGTTATTTAAATATCTGGTTTTCATAGAGAAAATCTCCATCAAGGAATATTAATATAAAACGCGTGTATCCACCATACCACGGTTATCGAATCGCAATAACTTGATACATTGCGCATTAGGTTCCTATACTAAGCAGTCGATTATTCGACCACATTAAAAGTTATAGTATCACCGTACATCGACGGTCGTTACTGATGCGGTTAGAATATTTCACTTGGGACGTCAGCAGGACCCTATATATAGCGGCAATAAAGCGCACGGCTATATAAATAATCACAATAATTAATAATGTCATTCGCGCGAAATGCGCGCGTAATTAAAATTTGGTTACCACGCATATTATGTTCGGCATCGATCCGTTCAACTGTTAAAAAAATGCGGTATGAAAATGTAAACTAAAATTATTATTGCCGCAATGAAAATGTGAAAAAATCGAACGTAAACGAATTGTGTCAACACAAGTGGCGTGTATTATAGTCTAATAAATACAACGATAACTCTTGCAACGTATACCGATGTAACAACTACAACTCGAAGTCTATACAATATATTTAATAACCACAGTAGGATTTTAAAAAACATATAGTATTTTATCAATTTGATGATAACTGAAAATAAGAACCAGCCCAGTCCATTATAATATATATTATGTAATTATTCGTTTATTCATTTCATCCTAATTTGTTACTTTTTTAAATTTATATTTTGATTTTAATTTTTTTTTTAATTCAACCATACCAATATAATATTGTATGATTGTTGATGATTAAATATATTTTGATTCATCAACCTTTTCTCAATGCTTGTACACACGCGCACACACAAACGCGAGTATATTTATTTATTGTGTACTTATTTACATTATATGTTTCACTAAGGTGAGTTAGCGTCAATTTATTCAATTAATTTAAAAATAATAATACCATAATAATAGGTAAGTTAAAACCATGTTCATACCTATAATAACAAAAGTTAAATCTAATTAATTACTCGTTTTGTATAACCGATGTTAATGTAGTCGATATTAGTCGGTTTATACATGGGTACAGTACACTCGTGGCACTCGTGCAATGATATTAAATACAATATATAGTCAGTTAAATATTCTTTAATTTAATAATTGCATTGACACAAACGTATAATATTATTCAAAACACTACCTGATATGTAAAAAGATAGTATAGTATTGTATAAAAAAAATATGTATTTCTACGAAAGTCGTGTGATCTATGTGGTAATTCAAAACAATATAGTTGAGTTATTTTTAACTGAGTTAAAAAAAAACTACGAATGGCTGATAGATAAGACCTATATGCTAACAAATTTAAGTAGCACGTATAATAGGTAATTATCGATAATTTATGCATATTTATAATAGATAATGATAAAATACAATATTATATTGGTAATTCGATAGTTACACCAGCGGTGCATGCATGAACCAAGATTCCGTACCTATATAATATACCATTATATTGTACCCATTATTTCGTCATGATTTACGAGTATACTATTATTAGATAGTCATTTATACGATTTGATAACCGCTGTAGTGGAACAAAACGTGTACATACGACGATAGTATATAATATAATATAATAATAATAAACACCTATTATAATGTGTAATAGTATATCATATATTATTATTGGTACGATATTGTAATATCATCGATTACTATGATCGCTGTAGTTATTTTTGCGACCAAGGGTAGGTTTTAAGAACGATGGTTGTTGGTTGATACGAATAATATAATAATATTTATCAATTTTTTACAGTAAAATATGATTAACTATTATTATTATTATGATTTACTTTTCGCATCGGTGAAAACGATAACTACCATATTATATTATATAGCACTGTGCAATGTGATCATCGACGACGGTTGATAACGCACTTACGCACTCGATGATTATGTTGATGACAATGATAATGACGACGATGACGATGATGGACGCAGATGTGAACTTGTGTACGGTGGATAATAAAATATCGTTAAACAGATGTGCTTAAATAAGATTGTATATAGGAAATATATATAATATAATATATTATGTATCATATACAAGATACACCGAGTTTGCACGAAGATCGGTTTGCTGAGATATTTTTACTCTGTCAAAATGGTTTGATAACGAATAGCGAAATTGCCTTCAGATTTTAAGACACATTCGTCAATACTCGTACTGATACACATTTTAAAGATATCTGGTGTAAAATATTATAATATAAAAAATTAATCAAGATATATATTTTAAATTAAATTAAATTCATAGCAGATGTATAATAGGTAGATGAAAAAAAGTTGAAATTCCATGACAATTTTGACTTTTAACTTTAAAAAAAAAAAAAAAAAAAAAAAAAAAAAAAATACAGTTGCAGTCATAATTACGTACTATTTTAGAGTATTCACTTTTCAGTACCTATAATTATATGGTTATACTTCATAAAAACGGTAATAATGAACACAAATTATCACATGTTTAAATAAATATGGGTGTGTATGGAGACGATAAGTATTGTGTGCACTAATATTGTTATATTGTATGTTTCAACTATCAATTTGATGACAATCAGCCGAAAAAAAGTAACTACTTAGTAGAAAATACCAACTTGCAGTCGAGTAAAGTGGTTTTGAAAAAAATGCAATAAATAATTATCAACTAGGTAGTAAATTCCAATTTTTTTTTTTATCGAATATTAGATACCAGGAATACGCTGAAATATTATTAGTAACATACCACACGATCATATAATATTATGAATTATGTAATACTAAGCACACATCATATTATTTTATTATACATATTGCGCTATTAATTAAGGCATATTTTTTTTTTTTTTTTAATTATTTTTATTAGTCAGACGACTGCAAAGTCGGTTTTTATTTTTTAACTCCCGCCGTAAGGTTTTAGATGTAGGTACGAGCGGCGGACGACTTAATCCCGATTCCATTACTACATAATACTGCCGTCATATAATCTTATCGTAAAAAAAAAATAATAATAATAAATAAAACATTATATAGTCAGTTAACTTAACAACCTATTGTTGTACGACTCAACAACAACAATAATAATAATATTGTAAAAAGCTCATTCCGATTTTCTTAAAACTGTGTCGTTAAGTAAGTGACGACACAAACGAACTAAAACGTTTGAAAAAACTGCTTGTCAAATGTATTTTAGTATAATACATTTTTATTTTTATTCCTATGCATTACCACATCACGAGCAGAATTTTATAATGCACGTTGTTATTATACTACAACCTCAGAAATGGTATAATATTATTATTATAATATGCTTATTTTAGACTAGTAACTGCTGATATAGGACCAAAAGTTGTTTTTTAAAACAGAAAATAATTAAAAACTATTTATGGATTAAACCAATACACATAACATTGTGATTCAAGAAAGACATTGTCATTATAATATCATTATAATGCTGATTTAAAACAAAACCTGTGAAAACCTGAATTAATATCCTGATTGGATAATGACGAAATTAATGTCTATAAATAGACAACAACTTTTTTTTAATAATTATATTATATTTTATTATATTTTTCCTAACGAAATGATAACAAATTAATAATAATAATATCATTAAATGATTATGGTGTTAATTTATATTTTGTATATTGTAAAATTTTGAAAAACAAAATTATCAAATAAAAATAGTATTAGTTATTGAAAATAATACATAATTTCAATAAAAAAATAATATCGAACGTTGTTATTTTTTGTAAAGATCTCGAAATATAACTGTTGGCCCAATCATATTATTATATTTTAAAACGCCGCAGGTCTTTTATTGCTGTTCGGTTCCAAAATAAAAATAGTATCAACACTCAACATTCGTTTTATTGTTATATTCACATACGTTGAAAATGATCAAAAAAGTCACGATAAACATTGGCGAATATTAACGATTAATAATATTCATTTTTACAACCGCAAATATTTATATCAAGACGATGTATGGGCGGTTTTTATTAAATAATTTCATGTGAATATCTCTTAATATAAGGTAAGGCCTATGCTGTCATTTAAGCTCAGTCGAATAAATTGTTAAATAGTGATGGTTGGCATCGGCGAACGGAGACTAATATATGTATTATTTTTGTCACTCTTGTGAAATATTTAAATTAACATATTCAAATAATAATATTCGAAAATGTATTTATTATCAGAATACTTATCTTTATAAAAACGCATTGACAATAATTTGTTTCCGATCTAGTATAATATTTTAAATTTGAACAAAACCAATTTTTCTATAACCATTTATTATAATTAATATGTCGGTATATAATAATTGTTATACTAAAACGCTTATTAATCGTAAGCATACACTACTTGATTTAATGTTAACCTAATCTTGTATATCTACGTATGTATAAGTACTATTAACATCAACTTTAATTTCAAACTCTATTCCCACATCTGACTCAGTCAGATATCTTGGACTTAACTTGGATAAGCGCCTCACTTGGAATAGCCATATCCGTATAAAAAGACTTGCCTTAAACGCCCGTCTTCGCAGACTACGAACGCTACTCACAAACAACAAACACTCCAGTTTAAAAATTCAAGTTCTTATGTACAAAACATTACTCAAACCTCTATGGACTTATGGTCTCCAACTATGGGGTACAGCAAAAGCGTCCAATACAAATAAAATTCAGCAATTTCAAAATATTGCTCTTCGAAAAATTACAAATGCCCCACCCTTTGTTTCGAATTACACTATACATAATGACCTGTCAATTAAAACGGTGACAGAAGAAGCTATACGTTTCTACATAATCTTTCATGCCCGGCTGCAAACACACCAAAACCCACTCATTAAAAACCTATCTATCCAAACATTACCTGGCAACCCCAGGCGTCGATTAAAAAGGAGATGGTGCCGCGATTTGCTAGGGAACTAATATCAAATATCAAAAAAAAAAAAAATCAGTATATATAAATATAGCTAGTTTCCATAAACTTCCAGTCAAGTGCCACTAGTGGGTGGCTTTTTACTCACGTACTCATGTATTATTGTAACCCTTATCAAATATGCTAATTGTGCAAAATTGTACAGATTGTATTGTTGTGGTGTTGTATATATGACGGAATATGCGAGGCGGGAGTCAACAAAATATACCGATTCGACAAAAATTAATTATTAAATTGTCAACGGCGATGACGGAAACGGAGCGATCGGGCAGTCGTGGTGTGTTACGGCTAACAACTGTTTTATTAATTATTTAATATCTTTAAATTATTTCGTTGTATTATTATATGCTTATTTTATTTCAATTAATATAACTTTGTTTTTTTTTCTCATATCGAGGTACGCACCCAAGCGTTTGTGGCGAGGAAACACTTTAGTAGAAAATAGCAAGACACTATAATACCTTATTTCTCTTCCAGTACTCGTTATCGTGGTCAGTTGAGAAATAGTACGATTTTGTCCAGGTTAAAGAGATCTCACTCTCAAACATCCAGTACTCGTTATCGTGGTCAGTTGTTTGAGAGTAAAGCAACCTTAGAGTTGTAACGTATAAACCCTGCGAGGTATTATTAAATAGTCCTTTGCGCAGTACTCGTTATCGTGGTCACCAAAGGATTGTTAAGTAAGCGCTCACCGCAGGTGTCGATACTACTTGTTTGACGGTTTGGGAATCGGATACCGAGATACCTATTTTATACGTAAACCATCGCGTGACGTATACGACAGTATATATTTTATTGTGTAAAATAAAAAAAAAATAAAAAATTTCAAACTATTCCAAAACTGACGAAAGTTAATTAGCAAGAAAATATATATGATATCTATCAATTCTAAAAGTATTCAAATGAATATTGTAAACACTTTTTCACTCGTCGATTGGAATATGTATTTTAAATACGAAATAAAAGTATTATTTACTAAATTGATTGCAGTAGCGCAAATGCACCATTTAGCGACTCTGAGAATTAATTTTTATTGATTCCGGTAAAAATCGTTTATTAAATATTTAAATATGACGAGAATTGTTCACTGAATAAAATTAAATATAAAACTAAATTTATCGATAAAACGACTATAGATTACGACAACATTTTTTTTCCATAATATGAATTTATTATTGTACATAACAATATCGTGTTAAATCATTAGTACCTATTTTAGTTTTTGTTTATTTAAAATTTTACTATTACTATTAAGTATTTTATGATGTGAATTTTCTTATGTGTATAAATATAATTACAGATAATTTTTTTGTTTTTAATTTGTGATTTGAACCAATACTGGCTTTAAATTTTGTTTTTAGATGAATAATATGCTAATTTTCGTGCCAATACACATACACATATAAATATTATATGAATATTATCGTGATTATATCTGATCAAAATCAATCAAAAACAAAACCATTTATGATTGTATATAAGTATTAATTTGTTTTCGATTTTATTTAGTTGGTAGAAACGGTGTTGACTTGCGAAATGATTTATCGTTGTTTTATTATCCACAAATATTAATTGAATATCATTATTTCAAAACCTATCGTGCGCAGTCGTGGCAAAAGAGAAAATATTAAGTTCGTTTCGCTACACAGATTGTCGTTGATTAATAATTGTTGACTAAATGACGTATATTATTGTACAGCGTATAGTGGTTGCTTGAAATCGAATTTTACGTTCTGGTAAAAATATTTCTTTAAAATTATAAAAACAGCAACATTTTTAAACGCAAAATAAATATGTCATCGTCTTTGAAATATCAGCTGTAACATAAAACGAATGACAAATGCTTGGAATGCACTGTCCATAATATATAGAGCACCGGAAAATAATGTATTTCGCATTTAGCCACTGCAGTATAGGCCCTAATTATAATATGTGACACGTTTACTTGTTGTATACTTATGAAACGATTAGGTATTATAGGTAATAATATACAATTTAGCGGAAACAATTGATATGGTTTTGAAACAGTGAAAGAAAAATATCAGTATAATATACGTTGATTCGCCAATTTCTACGCGCGTGTACCAAATATTATAACTACGATAGAAATCGAATTTGCTCTATCTATACACCTACACTAAACGACCGTCAAAATAAAAACAGACACTGGCGCCGAAAACATCACCCCCTTACGTACGTTTAGAATCGATAAACGTGAATTTAACGAGCTTTTAACACGGCGAAAAAGCGTTGTCTCATATAATTTACCCCGAGACAGTCCCTTACGTTGATGATAACACGCGTAGTCGCTATTGATAATTTCAACAACGCTTTTACGCGTTGCCTCATTCTCACACACGTCTTAAGTGTATTTTGTTTGAACTGATATCGATCTACTTCAAAATTCTGTTTATCGATGGAAGATTAGTTTTCTAGCAGATAAAATAAAAACACTCGATCGCTGGCTCACAAATGTTTACATTGTAAAGATATCAAAGCCGATAAGACATCCGATGTTTGCTGTTTAAATTCTTAAAGGTAAATGTCTACAAAATAAAACTGTGAACGGTAATATAATAGGATAGGTATATCATATTATATTATAAGATGAAAAACCGACATTATCCACCTATAAAATATTATACAGATTAATGAAATAAATACATTTTTTGCTATTTTTTATCAGCATTATTTTTAAGTTTTTACTTTATGAATATCAACGTGTTTTTTTAATTTTTGAGAATTTTGATAAAATCAAATAAAGACAACGATAAAATATAGTAATATTTTCAAAAACTTAAAACTTTTCAAAATAATATTCAGTGTTCATTAGCTTTTAATAGAATCCTCCAGTACCAATTACAATTTATATTGGTAAATTATACATAATATTTAGTATGTTTTTTTGAATATTGATTATTATTGTCAGAGAGAAATATTTCCAGAGACCAAATTTCTCAATTTATAATAATAAAATACACAATATAAAGAAAAACTATATTCCGGGAGACCAAAAAAATAACGTGTCATTTGTTTCCATAGACTTTATATTATTAGACTAACCTTATGTATACTAAGAGCGAAAAAATATAAGAGGGCTGCTCTTGCGTGACTTGAGACTACATAAGGCAGTAATAAAAAAAAATTTTGGGTAGGAATCCAACATTTTTTTTTTAATGTAGATACTTACATTTTATAATAAATAAACTGTTATACAACACTAAAATTTTTCTGCTTTTAAAATTGTCGGTGAGAGGGGCCGGACCCCTGGATAATATTTTTATTGTGCATGAAAGAATAATACTTATTACCTAGTTATCTATTACTTACAGTACTATAAAAAATATATCTCTAAAACTTACTGTCATCTTGTGATATTCGGAAATTGTAATATTTTCGTTATTTTAATTATCATTATTAATTTTTATTTATACAAAAAAAATATCAAACTAACTAAGTATTATATTAAATTAATAATAAATAAGTGGAACATAAAAGTAGGTATTATATGTATAATCTAAAAACTAAACTAATTAGTAATTACTTCATAATAATAAACATTAAATAATGATTTTATTTTCTGGCGACTAGCATAAGAAAATAATAATATTACAATATCATTGTATATTATACAAGGATCACAACACTGATATGATTGTAGGCTGCATCACTTTTGTATGTTTGACCAGTCATTTCTACTGATAATTTATAAGCAAATCCAGTCTATTAGTATAGTATACATAGTATATATATATATATATATATTTACATTAAAAAAAATATTACCGATATTGATATGGCCATAGCAGTGTCACGAATCTATGCAACAAGAAATGCCTTACAAAATGCATATATAAGATAAAAATGGACTGACAAACACCGCCGTCCTATTGTATTATACTAGTAGGTATAACTGCAGAAGCCGTTATATGATATCTAATTCGGTAATAAATCGAAACAATGCCCATAAACAATATGTGTATAAGATTTATAAAAAGACGTATAATGTATTTGAATATAAATATAAAATATAAATCAGTAAATTCCAATAACATACAGTGTGATTCACGAAGAATGCTGACCTCTTTTCGTCTCGTATAATGCAGATATTCAAAATCTGATTTTAGGAATTTTTTAAAACTTTAAGACCATATTTTTAAGTTTTTGAGATTTTTGTAGTTAGGTACTACTAAAGGAGTGTCCCTGTAGAGATACAAACTTTTCAAAAGACCCCCCTCTTTTTACTGTAAATCATTTAACAGAATATTTTTGCTCAAATGTCGACATATTATTAAAATCAAAATTTATACGAGTATAGTAAGTTTATGTGTTATTAACTTTGTGTACTACATAATATGATAGTTCTATGATAATGGGTTTGAAAGAAATGGAATAATAGACTAGGTATAATAAATACTTGGTATATAATATTATAGTATAATAATTTATTTTTACACGACTATTTTTAAGGACCATAATCCTTAGTATATATATATATTTTAATAACTGAAAAACTATTCGTGTAAATATTGAATAACTACATCAACATTTTCAAAAAATTCATCCACTGAATAATTTAAAGTAAAATAATGATTTCTATCTGTAAAATAAATGTTTGTATCGTCGCAAAACACTCCTTATTTAGTAAAATAACTACTAAGTATTTGAGAATACCGTCTTATATTTTAAAATTCCAAAAACCGGAATTTAAATAAATTCATTATTAAATAAAAAAATATTAGTGAGCGTGCTAGGTGAATCTCCCTGTATATTATGCGATCATAAAACACACAGCCATGATATATTTTGTTTATTTCAATCTTGTTTAATATTAAAATAGTATACAGTGATGACAATAAGAGACGTACGTGATAAATATTGTAATTTCTGTTCTACCGCGTTTTCCACGTAAGAAAACGGTTACTAGGGACGAAATCAGAGGGGGGGTCGTGTATGCCCCAAACCCCTTTAGTCATATTTTAGTATTCATGTCAAGTAATATATTTTATTCGGTATTAATATCAACGCTTAAATTGTAATATTTAACGATAATATATACAGTACATATAATATTCACCAATCTTCTCCATAAATAAAAAATGTATTCAAATCCTGCATTTTAAAATTTTTAAGTTTATTTAAACCCATATTAAATACTTTCAGAAATAGATTTTTTTGTACCATATTATATTATAAATTCATAATTCTTAATGATTAATTATATATCACATTATTAATTATTTATTTATATTTTAATATATAAATATAGTAATTCTTTTTAAGTTTAAAAATACAAAATACTTTATTTTTTATTAAGTTATACAACTCTGGTAGTGAGAAGATTAAGGAGGACACAGGAACACAGGGTTATAACAAACATGTTTTTTTACTGAATAATAAAAACTCTTTTAATTATTTATTAATTGTTTAACTGCATTCTTGAGTTATTTAATTTAACTAAACTAAACATAATAGACCGTGATAATGAGTTAAGAAGATAATAATGAGGCTGTATGATGATTGGACTAAATCAGTCAAATTTTAATTCAAATGCATCGATATTTTAATAAAATACTCATCAGACTAACAATTCTTAATAAAAAAAAAGGTTGTCCTCGGTTGAATAAAATAATTCTGTTTAATGATACTCCTTAAATGATCTTATACATTAATATTAACACACAAGCATCAAACACTATATATTTATTTTACGTTTGTATAATTTATTTGAAAACATGGTCTTAAAAATTTCAAAAATCAAATTTTAAATAAAACAAATTCATTGTTATTACCTAAAGCATACAAAATAATTTGATTACGCTCGCAATGAATCTCTCTGCGTAGAAGAATAAAAAATCCGGAATTTTCTATATGAGTACTGCACTGATGGACACGCCGACCGTTCGCATAATTTTATTATATATACAGAGTGATTTCACACCACTTTAGCTTTTCTATAATATTATGTAATATTATAATGATTCACAGTCGGTATCGTTTGCTAACATTTGTCTATTTAATGGGCGGAGGTGGGCCGCAGTTATGGCTAAAAAAATAAATAATCGACGTAGCTGAAAATTTCCACGCGCATCTAACCAACGTCGTTCGGCCGGTAAATATATCAATATGGGTTTATAGAGGTAGTAGGTATACCCATCTAGCTGCAGCAGCTATAAAGTCGGACAGTTTTTTATCGACTGTATTTAAATGAAACCGACGCGGTGACGTGAAAAAAAATGTATAATCGTTTTATTCGTTCTCGTCCGCCTTAATGCTCCGGTATTATTTTCCTGTCGTGCTTTTTTTTTTTTAATTCTAATTACATAACATTATATCGGCGCGTCAAACCAAAAACCTTGTAAATAAAACGCCATTATTATAATAAAACTACGCACGTCGTATAATTTTACTACTTTTTAGTGTGTACCTACTCTATTTGCTTTTATATATATATATATATATATTATATTATAAATGATATTGTTTTTTGTTGTTACGCACACGCGGCTGGCTCGACACAAAAATCTAAATTAGCTGAGATTTGATTTATATTGCACGTTATTCAATATTAGCTAAGGCGATATAAATTACAGTAAACCGCCCGAGATATGGGCCTGCGTGGACTAATGTAAACAAAATATTCCCATCATATTAAAATTATTAATAAAGGCGAACCGAGGAAAACTATGACGACCAAATCTACATTTTATTGGACGATTCGTATATTAAATATAATTATACATCTCGCGCGCGTGGTATAAATATTTCTAATTCTGTTGTAGGGCTTTGTGAAACACAAACGACTGTGCGCGGAACAATATTTGTTTTAATTAAGTTAAGTTAGATTGCAAAATATAATTTAAAGTTATGCACTGTTTAACATTTTACTTTCTGATTAGATTCGTTTACAATGGTTCTAAATTAATCTAACTTTATCGTTGTACAAAGAGTCAAAATTCATAAGATTAAAAAAAAAAAAAAATATTAATAAGTGTATTATTTATGCGTAAAATAAGTACTTATAATAATTTAATTTTTTTTAAATTTGTTATCAATTTGTTTTAAATAATATTGGCTTATCCGTCAACAGAGCTATGTTTTCGACAAATATATCTTAAATACAGTATCAATAATGGTTATTATTATTCTCTTACATTATTATGTTTTTCAATTTATAATATTTAGCCAACCTAATACCTATTATGGGACACTTAATAATAATGTTAACAAAGAAATAAATATTTTGAAAATATATTAACATAACTATTTATTAGTTATTATTAGTTATACACAGTATATAAATGCATTATGAACGTGCATAGACTTTGATTTTGGCCGATTTCTAGTAACTTAAAGTAAATCTAATGTAGTAATGTATCCCTAAAGGCCAGCTAGGTATTAGTGAACACTTCAGATTGCGTCCAAGTTTGCACTTTATGCGTAAGTTGATAATGATTACAATATAATATTATACTATACATAAAATTGAACATTGTTTTCAGTGTTTGGAGTGGCTTAATAATCATAATCAGTCTGATTGAATAAAATGTATTGTTACACAATAGAAATTCTTAAATGATTTTTTTTTTTTAATTTTAAGATCATATACTATTTAAAATGTTTGATTTTTATTGAAAATTCAGATTTTTTTGTTTCATTTTTAAGATATTATAATATTTACAATGCAATAATCACATACACGCACAAGCACATGTATATTTTATTATCGCTAAACTAATTTCAATAATTTATATTTTGTATGGTATAAATTCTTCACTTTTTGAAATGAGAATTTGAGTTTTCAAAATTATGATTAAATAGTTTTGGGACATTATATTATTAGATAAACTGAACAAATTCAATTAATATTTAAATAGTAATATCCCGAGATGTGTATGTCTGATATATATATATATATATAATTGATAGATAATAATAATATTTATAGTGTTATTTACTCTTAATTTTATAAAGCATTGTTATTTACTGTTAACTTTGATATATTATGTATTGTACTTGAGCCTTCGGGCGTTTATTAAATAAAATAAAATACTAAATTCGAAATCAACAAGTATCCAATAAATTTTAATTAAACACAATAATTTATGATATTATGATATTATTAATTAAAATTAAAAAATAAGTTTTGTCCGGCGTTTTAGTAAATTGTAGTAGAACGTAGGTTACGTTTTTGTTTTTTAGTCCATTGATTTAAATTTAAATGCATTGTTAACGATTAGTACTATTAATTTGGTGATTTTGATTATTATTTGTTTTTATGAATTTAAAACTAATAAAAATATAATAATAATATGTAATATTGATAAAATGTAAAGTTAAAAGTTTTTACGGAACGAAGATAGTAATGCCACGTTAACAAAAAACGTACTGATAGTACAATACAATTGATTCGCAAGAGTCATGTTCGCAATATATTATATTATTATTATTGTGTTCGCCAGCGGAGTACAAAATAATATTATACACAGCGGCATTTTCCGTATTCCGAAATAATGACCGCAGTCCATCCATTATGTCTCTTCCTAATGCATTCCTCGAACCCTATTATATTTATGATATTTCCGTCGATCCGGCATATAAAATATTATATTATATTGGTGCATTAATTCTGCCAAAGATTCGCTGCCGTAGCTGAACAGGTGTAATATTATAGTTGGCCGAGTGACAATTGATAAATTACGTGATCGTAATAACAATATAATGTTAATTATTATTATTATTAAACTATAATATTTTAATATATTATTAAGTATCAATAATGTTTTATAATATATCTTACTCAAGAAAACTATTTGCTCCGTGCAATTCGTATCAATGTATATCTACTGGAGCGCATATTTTCCTTAAGTCTATACGATCTAAGATCGGGATAACATGCAATTGAAAAACCTATTTATAGGTATTATGTAATATAATATACACACATATTATTATAAAGGTGCTAATACTTGTACTGAGACTCGGTAGTGCATTCACACTGGACTTCGTACTCGAATTCAGCGATTCATTAACTATAGATGTACATTGTACACTGCAAGGGAAAGGATGCGATAAACGTCTTGCAGATTAAAGGGCGATGACGGGCGGCGTTACCAGAGAAAGGATTCACGATTATTCCCTGGCGGCAAGTCCTTTTTTTGCTACCTGTCGATTAGACAGAATGCGAAAAATTTTCCGAACACCACACGTAATCATAAACTCACATAGCTCTATTAGTATATGACAAAATAATAAGTCGGAGTCAGTAGCGTAATTTGGTCATGTTTGGCAGTATGGTAATCCGGAGTATAAAAATGTTTGGACATTTTTTTATTAATTAATATGCGTCTTCGAAAAAAAATATTTGACCTCTCAATGGTTTATTTTTCACCATACTGATACTGTATAATATACAATTTATTATAAAATTGTGGCATTAGTATTTATTAGGAAGTAAATGCTATCTTATTATATCTTAGTTATACACAACTACTAGTATAAAGACATCAGGTTTCTCGGAATATTTCTAAAAACTAGGCCCTAGATGATGCTATACGGCATTGCCCGTGACAAATTAAATAATGCCAGTAAATTTACTCAATTTTAAAATTATATATACATAGTAATAATGACTATTACAAAGTATGTATGCCAAGTTTTAAAAGCCAAGAAATAACTTTTTCATTTCTATCCTTTTTAAATTTTTAACCTCCCTAGGGAATGTATTTTGGAAAATCCTTTCTTAGTGGGTCTCAACGTCATTGAAATAAACTATTGACCAAATTTCATACTCGTAGCTTCAGCGGTACCATTACTGTTACCAATAGAAAACTTTTGTAACCAATGGCAACTCTACGTAAACAAAAAAGTAATCTTTTTTAAGATCCTGCAACAAATCCCTGTGTGAGCCTCTCTTTAAAATTCGAATTTTATAAAATCATTTCTTAGTACACTCTAGTACTGTACATCATAAAATGAAACTACCAATCAAATTGCATAGTCATATAGCTTCGGCGGTTCCGGCTAGATGATAATGAATCAGTAAATCAGGATATGTTATTATATATTTATATATATAATAATAATAAGTACATGACTGTGGTAGCCAATTTTTTAATAAAAAAAAATCATGATGGGAAGAAGCTACAATGCTTGTAATTTGGCACTATTCGAAATGACGGGATGCGTTGGTTCCTTTCGTCTATATGAATTGAATTACCAACAATAATAAATAAATCTTATAATCCAATGAACAAAATCGAATAATAATAATATAAAGACGAAAAGGCGTAATGTCATTATTACAATAGAATATATAATATATAATATTATAAGAACCGATTTAAATAAAATATTGAGATTCATTGATACGTGCGAATACACAGTATCGTAATCGATTTGTCAATGTTGCGGCGAACAAATAAATGCTGTAATGTTTCCGGCAGTTAAA
The DNA here is from genome assembly GCF_020882245.1 of Rhopalosiphum padi. Taxonomy (NCBI): domain Eukaryota; kingdom Metazoa; phylum Arthropoda; class Insecta; order Hemiptera; family Aphididae; genus Rhopalosiphum; species Rhopalosiphum padi. Next base: position 46,886,356 of record NC_083599.1, read on the forward strand.
CGTCATGTCATATTATAATATTATTAATGTACCTAAGACATTTTTCGGTCAATCGTTACTCCATAAAATAATAATCGGTGGCCAACTAAATCCCAATTTTTAAATTATATAATATATGTGTTATTTTGCCACGGGTCATTATATCACTTGACTATAGGTATATAATATTATGGTGAAAATACCACGCAATGGTTGGTGTCCACATATTACTATAATATTATAGTGTAATCGCTTTGGGATGGACTAAAAATATAATACCATCGAAGACCAATCGATAACATTAATATATAACTATAGTAAATATACGCAGATACTATATAAAAAAAAAAACGAGATTTAATCAGAATAAAAAAAAAAAATAATACTTTTTAAATACGATTATAAAAAATGGTTACCTATCGTTTTAGAATTTCAAATATTATACCATTGTTTAAAACAGTAATATTAACGAACACGAAAATAAACTTTATGATAAGATAAATTTTATGATTTAATGTAATATTGCTACTATTTTAGATCTAATTGACGATAAATTTGGTAAATTTATTTTTTAAAACTTGAATTATTAATTCCCATTAAATACATCCAAAGAGTACAAACGTGAAAAATCTTATTATGATTTATAAGAACGGGAACCATAGAAATGTTGGAAGTTTATAACCGGCATAAAAACTGTAAAACGTAATGTTATTAAATGTATGAATAAATTACATAAAAAACATAAAATACATAACTAAATGATGGTAGGAAATACTTAAATTTTAAATATAGTCCATACTATACGATCTAAGACGTATCGATCAAAAAAGTTCATTACAATTTAATATATTCTTTTCAAATTTAAAACGACTTCTCTATTGAAGGGATATAGCCATTTAAACATTTTTGACATATTACAGTATTCCTACATTTTTTTCAAATTTTGATTTTCGAAATTGTTAGGTAAATATAAATACCAAATTATTTTCTAATACTTCAATATTTTATAAAATTTAAAGAGTATCACATGGTTTTACCAACTTTTTTGTATATGAGAACCAAATTTTTTTTGATATAAATTGTCAATCATAAGACTATATTGAAAATATTGATGCATACATAAATAAAAATTGAATTAAGTTAGTTTTTAGATACCTATTTCACCGATCATTTGTCGATAATCATTATATAATTCATAAACAGTATCTAAGTATAATAAATAGTAAATCTAATATTACACATATTTTAGTAATTTTATATATTTCTTAGACTACTTTTAAGAACTATTATCCTTAGCAGTTAGAGTATATACATTTTACAAACTCTAAAACTATTCATTCGAATTTTGGTTTCAATAAGTACATCAAGTTTTAAAATGTCATATACTTAACAATTATTTATAGTAAAAAAGTTTGTAAAAAACAAGTTTGTATCGCCACGCAATACTCCTTTTCTTCAATGGTATAAGAAATCTAAATAATTGAAAATATTTTCCTATTATGGTCTTATCTTAAGTTCCAAATATCAGATTTTTAACACCTTCAGTTCAATATTAAATTTTATAATGGCCAATGGAGAGGAACATGCTTATCGAATCACCCTGTATATTTTTAGACGATTAAGTACATTGTCAGTTGATTTTTATACCGTTTAATGTATTACAATAAAGTACATCATTGCAACTTAAAAGCATCGAATGAACTAGGAACGTGTTACGTGGTAGCGTCGATACATGCCTTTCCACTACCTATACTCTTACGTATTAGGTATCGAACAATTTCCTAACCAGCAGTTCTAATTGTTTTTCATCCGGCCGGAAATGCCGCACAACGCAATACAAAAGCATTTCGCATAACTATAGGTATACCTACTGCGAGACGATACTATAAAACGGCGACCATATAATATGGATTACGCGTGTAATAATACTATAAGTGTTTCACGGCGCGCCTTATTACGATCGGTACGGCGCCGAACTATCATAACAATAATATTATTGTGAAAAGATATGTATATTAACTTACTGACCGCCACCCAACCTTACCCAGGATTAATACATAACGACCAAAATCATTATACGTATATTAAACCATCGCTGTTAAAACATACCATGTCTGGCTTCACTGATTCAGATGATATTGTATGTTGTATACATATTTGCTGAAATTACCGAGCATAATATAACACAACTATACAATATAAGTGTCGCTACAGAGCGTCCTATTTGATTTTTCGTTAAATAAATAAACGATGAGACTAAGCTTTGAAGTCCGTGCCCTAGTCGTGACGAATCATTCGTCTTAAATAATGTTTATATTATATTATTATACTATTGATAATAATTGTGGCGAGAACCGATTAGACAGTGTGATATCCGCTTTCGCCGAAACTGAACAATAACAGCCAACAACAAGCACTACACACATATACACACACACAGACAAATATCGTTGTTTAATCCGTTATTCGTAAATTGCATCGTCCGTCGATTACATTGTTATCGTGCAGCGGACACCGGTGCAACGACGCGACTGCAGCAGTTGTTTTTACTGACAATGAATTTTAATTAACTCTCGTACGATATAGGTACACAATGCATTGCACGTATAATAATATTATAACGTATAACGTGTTATATTGTACATATCGTATTAATTTATTGTTTCATTTTTGATTAGTTCCTTGGACATTCTATTTGATTTTTATATGTGTATGTGTGCGAATCATAAAATAATATTATTCACTAATATAATATAGACTTTCCTATGTGTAATACTATCCGCAGACCATAAATCGGAATAATATACTATAATATGCTAAACGGATGTTTTTTTTACCCATTGGTTCAACACCAAGGACTGTTATATTATGCCGTTAAGACAGAAATAATGAAATAATATGTTCTATATTAATTTTAATATATTTTTCTTTTTTTTTCGGGGTGAGTACGGTGATCGTGGGTGTAAGGGGACACATCACACCGTTGAGCCAGTGCAGGTGTGGGTTGTATTTCATCGAAAATGCTATAGGAGAGGTTTTGAAACGCTTACCTGTAGCTGTGGCAGAGGAGTGAGCTGTTGCTGGTGTTGGAGCTGCTGGTGCTGCTGATGCTGTTGCTGCTGGAGCAACAAGTGCGCGAGATCGTGTTGCTGTTGCTGTTGCTGTTGTTGCTGATGATGGTGGTGGTGCAGCTGATTGAGTAACGCCAAGGCGGCAGCCGCGGCCGTCGTGGCCGAGTGATGGCCAGCCATATGATTCGGGTGCTGCGGTGGCGGCGACGGCTGCAGCGGTTGCGCCGGCATCGCGTTCAGATGATGCGGGTGGTGGTGTGGGTGGTGAGGGTGATGCGGATGGTGTGGGTGATGGTGGTGCGGGTGATGCGGGTGCAGTCCGATGAACGCGATGGGCGCGGCGCCCGGTGTGGCCGGGGCCATCGCGGTTGGCGCCATTGCGGCCAATGCCAACATGTTCTGCGACGGGGCCAGCTGCTGGGGCAGTCCCCAGGGCTGCACGGCCGCGGCGATCCAGTGTGGGTGGGCCACCTGGTGGTGCATGACAGGCGGTGGTGGCTGTACGGCGGTTGGGGCGAACAGGCCGCTGACAGGCCAGACGAGTCGCGGTGGTGATGCGGGGGACGGCAGTTGCGGTCGGTTCAGCACGGCGGCGGCTGTGACTGCGGATGTGCACGACTGCTGGCGCGGCTGTCTGGCTGGCTGACGGCTTTTCCCGGCCACTGTTCGCACCGCAACCCGAACTAGGTCCGGTTAACGCGACGATTGGTGGTCGGGTGGTGCCCGTCGGTCGGTCGGTCGTTTGGTACTGCAGTTGCAGTCGGTCGGCCGATCACCAGTCTAAAAAAAATAAATATAATATATTATATTATTATAGATTAATAATAATATAGTTAAAACTGGTAAATCAATAATACACTGTAATAATTTGAGTCTGTACACAACAAACGTGTAAGAAAAAGATTTTAATTACACGCACGACTAATAAAAATATTATTATTGCACCCGAAAGTGTTATCTGCCGTCTATAATATTATATATTTATACATATGATTCGTTTAGGAAGTGCTATGGCGTATTGGTGAATAACAATAATGCAGCCCCGTACGTACGTACGTGCCGATGTAGATAATTTATACAATAAGAATATTTTGTACCTAAGTATAAAATCACTATATATTATGAAACCTTGATCGACGATCATTTAAATGAGGTTTTAAGTCTGAACTGAGTACATTCGCCGAGGTGAACGGTAAAGACAATAATATAATATTGATGCATTATTTTTGCAGCGTCGTCAGAAAACAATTCGAGTCAAAGCAGCTTGTTTAAAACCATAACATGGTTTATGCAGCAGACACGTCATAATGATATGATATGATGATTATGATGTTAAACAATTGGCGATCGGTGTGAAGTTTATTTTCTTAAATATTTTGAAAAAAATTGAAAACTATCAGTGTATAATAATATAATAAGCTATAAAAATCTGAACCAGAAAGGATACGGATATAATGTGATATATTATAAAGTATTTCCACAAATCGTATTATTGTATGTAGAGAAATAATAAATAAGTAACACATGAAAGAAATTATGAGACGCGTGGTTACACGGATTAAGAAATGAGATAATATCAGAACGATAGGACCTATATAAAGTTCCCAACTGTAAAGGCCGATGAAATTTACGATAGTAATAAAATATGTCAATGAAATTATTGTCTATGATAAAAATAATATCTTTTTTTTGCACTTTACTAATTGTATAATTATTGAATTATTTTATAACTATTAACTATTTCAATTGGTAATATGTGCATTGAATAATATTTGTATTTCAGTATATTATGTTGGTAATGTGTTTTATATATTATCGATATCTAGTAGTACGAAGAGGCTAAAAAACGTTTTCTGTCGACTTTTACAAGCAGACGTATATTCTTATGCCGTACATGTAATTTCGACGTAAAAGACATACATCATACGTATCACGTCTGATATATTTAGATAGATCGATTTGGTTGTAAAACATAATATTATTCCCGACGACATAACGTTTTCAATTCAATTCGAGAATAAATATAGTCTCCCTGCAAGGAGGTAACGCTCTCCGATTGCAGCGGATAGGGCGGTACAGCACCATTACAATAATATTATTATATATTGCAAGCACTCAAATATTATGGAGAATTCGAATTATAATAGGGAAGAATATGGTTAAAAAAAAGAGGAAAAATACATTCATCTCGTCGCTCAAAATCAAAAACGGCATTGTGACTAAAATATAGTATATTAAATTATTATAGAATAAAAGTAGGTATACATGCCAATATGCCAATATTGCATTTTCTACGCAGTTCGACGATGCACATACATTTCCGTATGATAATATATTTTATGTCGATTATGTACGTATGATGTATGATTGTCCGTGTCATCGCGTCGATCGACCAGGCACTCGACATAAGAAATAAATCCTTTTATCATATATTACTACAAAACCCGCCTACTTCTATTATATATCCACATATGTGTGTCGGCGTGTAACGCGAGAGAAAGTTCTTCTGGTTGAAAGTCAAAATATCAAATGTACAGTCACGGCGAATGTCTTCGGTAATGTAATATATATGGTATACTCTCGCGGGATATTCCGTATAGGGTTGTCCCTCCACTATAAGCTTTTTTTCTATTATATAAATGTTTTGAAATATGATTTCGGAAAACTTGATTAATCAATCGTGCACAATTTTTTATGTTTTAGATATTATATTTTGGTTTACTCAAAATGAAAAAAACAATACCATATATTATGTACACATAATACTCGTTATCACGTTCCCTATCATACGGTGTACTGTAGACCTATTGGAGATATAATAGGTTTACATTGAAATAAAACCATTATCCGTGAAATGTTAAAAAAAACATACATCTTAGATAACATTACAATATAAAGTCTTAAATTTTAGATAACTGTTTTAAGGTTAGGTGGGTAAATAGACTGAAAAGTTTCTCGTGAGGACATATTGTATAAGTAGTGTATTATAGATGGGCTGATGAAAATTTAATACGATGACAAACCGCAGTGAAGTTAAACGCTCTCGCTGTTTAGCTGCGTATGAAATGCGAACTATATATAACGATAATAATATCATGGATAAATACCATTTAGGGTTTTACTCATATATTGTGAAGTTATTCGTTTCCGTAAGTCGGGGCCGGTGTCTTAATGAAAAAATATGCATATCGATATATTATATTGTTAAGCATGTGATACCGTAGAAAAAGATTTGTGGTTATCATCAATAATATATATTATAATAATATAACGAATAAATTGCGTTTTTGGTTCTTTACTGGTTGTATTTTTATTTTATTTTTTATCATATAAATAAAGAATATTTTTATTTAAATTGTAATTGCATTATATTTTGTAATACAAGTACAAAATAACTGATACCTCTCTATATTTAGAGATTTGAAGAGATAGGTAAATTGACGATGATAAAAATTATATTTATACATTTAACTACATTTAAAAAATATGTTTTTTTTTTTATTAAAAAATTAATACATTTAAGATTCTATTAATCTAATTATAATTTTGTTATTTAAACGTTATGATTCCCATGACTAATACATAACATGCATAACCTAATATTAAATTATATGGCTTAAAACATTTAATAAAAACGTATATTCATAATAATTAAACCAATGATAAATGAAGTTATTCAATAGAACAAAATAAATGACAAAAAAGATTTGAATCTACAATCATATTAAATCAAACGCGTGAATTTCACATAATGTACCTAATAGAATTATTTCACCCCAAAAATAACGTCACAACCGTAAAATAACAATAACAATAATAATATGTGAATTGTAGTCGTCTATCTGAAGCTGTGGCGTATCTCTGCAATGGTCCGCAGCAGAGTGTAGGAAGGACGGTATAATATTATGTAAAAGCGTATAATAAAATTATATATATAATATATTGTCGATTACAAGCGTCAAACGAGATTTTTTTCGCATATCATTGTACAATTTACATATTATATTATGTTTGGCAGACGTTTATTTATAAAATACGTGTACCCCGAATACACTATGAACGTGCATGTCGTAGTCGTCGTCGTCGTCGTCGTCGTATAATAATAATATATCGTCTGACGCGATAAACGAAATAATATATATAAAAAAAACTGAAAAACAGCATCCGTCCGTCGTCACTGCACGAGTTTTGTGACTTGTATTATGCGAATGCCGTATGTTTTATGTGAGACGCAAACTTTGTGTTAAACACTGTGACAATGCTTGTCCGTCAAGTTTTGATTTAAAATTACATCAGATAAGAGTAATGCAATAGTTTGACCTTCAATTTTAAATCCCTTGCAAAGTGTTACGTATAAATTAATATTAAACATGAGGCGCAAGCAAAGAGGTACATACAGCCGGTACAGGGATATTAATTGTCTGTCACCTTTATAAATATAAGTAGTGGGTAACTAGATCGGTACTGGTTAATTTACTGTTGGTTTGATTAATTATTATAATTCGAACTATAATACAAATTTAACATTGTGAATATTGTTATTAATGAGACAAAATTGTTATTTTTTTTTTGTTTAGTATATTTAAGATGCGGTGAAATATGCCGTAAAAAATGTTGAAACCTCTACAAAAAATGAGTGCTGTGCGCCCTTTACTCGAATTTATGTAGCGCAGATATGCTTCAGCGCAAAAATGGCAATTTTTGATTAATCTCTGCATAGAGTTCATACATACCGGAGGAGCTGATAAACTGTCAACTTTGGAGGGTATTTATATTAAATTATACAGTATAAATATTGGTATAAATTATTGGATTAAGTTATGTTTAAGCACACGTCTTTCTATAAAGCAGCTGATTTACTGAAGTAAACTGAACACGGACTTCACTAATTCACTACACTAAAGAAAAAAGGAACTGACTGATTGCACTGAGAATTGTACACTTAAATCGTAGAGTGTGCAGGGGCGATAACAAGTCAAGTACGTGTATACTGCAGAAAAAAGGCCGGAGGTGGGGGATCTACAATAAAACGTTCATAAATAGGTACTTTATGTTTATACATTTTTCTAAATCCCCAATCAACAGGAATTTTTTTTTCATAGCTCACTTTTGTTAACATCATATTTAATTTTAATGACACATAATTTTTTTTAGAACTTTGATTACGAGTTACGAGTAAAACAGGTGGTTATGAAAATTATATTTCTGCCGAAGTGCCGACCCAATCTGAACCTTGATCAACGCGTGTCTTACTAAAGATACTCTTCTACATACTCTTCCTATTCTTGCATCACTCTGCTGTCTACACCTCCTACTATTTCGATTGCTTCAAAAATGTCTATATTACCTAACATTATTCGTCAGATTAGAAGTTAGTAATGTGTATATTTAAGATTATAGAAAATTAATTTCCCGATTTTACAATTGTGCAGTACATATTTTATAAAATAAAATACTACATATATTATTACAAATTTCTGAAATAAAAAGTAAAGATAATGATTTGAAATTTTAAGTTTTTGGTAATTTTATAAATTCAACATTTAGAGTTATTTCATTACAATAGAAAATAAAAACCCATATTATATGAAAAATACGTGGTGTAACACAATACACAAACGACCAAACTCTAACTGACAAAATAGCACAAGTACAAGGAAAAGATCGAAAAATGCAAAATACAAACACCATAGATGTAGCACTAATAATATATCTAAAACTGGAAAAATTTAAACTCGACATTGATCTTGAGATAACCAACTAGTTAGACATGTAACTAAAAAAATTAGTAATGAAAAAAAATACAGCTAAATTTTATTTCGGACCAATATAAAAATATATTTGTATATTTAGATTCCAAAAATCATATTATTATTTTATAACGCTATTACACATATATAGTATTATACAGTATAGTGGTATATACGTCGCAGTTATCCATCTATTGTAAAATTACTATAAATGTCAGATATTAATAGTTTAGAAAGAACAATAATATATAATTCAATTTAAAATTTACTAAAATGTAAAATAAACTTAGGTACTATAACATATACGTAAAAATATATAAATTAAAGAATAACAATAAAACAAAAATAATAATAACAATAAGTGCACGCTACACAATTTTCGTTTTGTAAACGCAAATTTGCACAACTTCACTTATATTTAGTACATTTTTAAAGCATTAAAGTTCTAGCTTTAACTATATATAATATATAGTACATTATTAAACACTGTTGTAGAGTATGGCAAAGTTATAAAACTCAATGCAATATTTTCGCAATAGATACCTACAACTTTGGCTGTCATCGTATCCACTAATGACTACCTATATATTATATTATATACGATAGACTATAGAGTATAGAAGATGCACTCCATAAAATGAAAATAATTGATCACGTTTTGCCAATTTCTAAACTAGATAAAAACGGGGTTGTGCAGGTATATATTCACTGAAGAGGAAGTACTACAAAAGTCGCTACGTAACAATAATAAAGAAAATCTCCTAATAACTTTATATAAGATTATACTAGAACATTTTAGAACATTTATATATATACATTCACATCCAAGGACGAAGAAGTTTAATTAAAAACTAAGATATTATATATTATAGATATATAGGGTGATTACTGATTTACCAAGCAAGCCATACAACTACGTTTTCATTTAATTATAAATTATTTAAAATATATTTTTCAATTATATTTTCAAATTTTCAAAGTTTTGTGTAATTTAGTAGTATTTTATAATTTTTTTATTGTATGTTCATAAAACAGTTTTAAAATGTTTATGTATATAAATTAAAATTTGAACTATTCTTTTAGAATTATTAAATTTTAAGTACAAAAGACAATATTCTGTATGATAGTTCTTTTTCTTTTTTTTTTTTTTTATTATTATTACAATAAGGTACTCCTAGCTTACGCTATCTATACCTAGAGATGAAAGATAAAAGATCTGATTTAGCAGAAAGTTTATAGTAACTAATTTATTACAATTTTATAATTTGTGAAAATTGTCCGAGTATTATAATAAGAACAACTAAATTAAATATTACACATTTTTATGTTTTATATAAACACTAAATTTGTTAGGTACTATTCTATATAGATATTTAATAACTACAATTAATCGTAAGAATTTAGATTAACACGCAATTTAAAAAAAAAAAAACATTATTTATAAATTGTAGTTATTGACCACAAGTTACTCCTTAAATGGTGTTTATAAAAAAAAAGTACTTGTAAAGAAAAGTATTACTTACATCAATTGTTCGCACGAAGACTATTCTCGGAAAATTATTCGAATACAAAAATTGATGCACATAAATTGTTCGTAAAAAGATAATAATTTAAAATTATTATAAGATACGTAATCTATATGTCAGTGACAACTGACAATATTATTATATATATATATTTAATTGAAATTTAAAGTAATAAGTTTATAATGCATATAATGCATAGGTAGCATACCAAATATTCTTTTTTAGGTTTCCTTATCGGTTGCAGGGCAATTATCCAGCGTAGTGAGTTTGAAAAGAACAATATTATAACGTATGCGTCAAATTGAACTAAATGTTCTTATAAATCCTTTAAATTTTAGTTTTTATATTCTTAATAAATTTAGAAAGACGATAGTTAGCGACGATTTTCCTCTTTTTGACGATGGATTAAGTACAAAAAAAATATTATTGTTTTCGACCAAAAGAGTGGAGTTGATGAAAAATTGCCTTAATTGGTTTTATGATGGAACTATTGCTTGTTCATCTACTTAATCAGTTAAAATAATTATATAATTTATACCATTCACGCTGAACATTATTCAAATGTTATTTCTCTGCTTACATTCTGTTACCCGACAAAAAAAAACTGCATTTTATTTTATTTCGTATGTATTATTTTATTTATCAACTATGTATACGTGTAAAACTATTAGTGAAAAGACTAATTTATCGACATTTAAAAATGTGATCAGCTATGCGAACTTATTTTTAATTAATAATACATGGAATTTGTGAACAATAAAATTGTCGTATTCGAATAATTTCTGTGAAACCATTAGTCGCTCGAACTATTTTTGGCGAATAATTGACGCATATTCACTTGAAAACGGGATTTTAAAGTCGTATATTTGAAAATTCTAAAAATCATATTTTGCGTAAATGCATTATTAAAGGAGTTTAATCGTCCTGTTTTTTTGTAAGTTAGCAGTTTACAGGCATACAATATTTCGCTCATATTATAATATTCTACAAAATAATTTATCGATACATGGAAATACAAAAATAGAACTGAAAATGAGAAGTTTGCTATTCGAAAACATGGTAAACTTAAAGATTCCAAAAACCGTGATTTCGACGAACGCATTAAAATAAATAATAAATACGATTACAATCATGTTTCCTGCGAATCGTCCAACTTAGGTAGGTATATCGAAGAATAGAGCTAAGATTAAAAACAAACCTATGGAACTACGCCTAAACGTGTGGTTGCGCAAATCGCGATTACGATTTCAAAAATCGTACCTAAATAATGTAATATTATATTATAATATATGCAAATACGCAATAATCGCTTGTACAGTGATATTAATGATACAATTATAAAATATGAAAAAATAATACAAAAAATAATCAAATAAAATGCGCATAGTGTAATACTAATGCCCGATTATAAGATTAATCTATGATAATACGGTGGTTATATTTATAATATTATATCATAATGTACGGGATTACGAAGATAATAATATATAATGTGCAGTGCACTAAGCATAAATAAAACATAGTCAGGGTATATGATAATTGATAACCCATTACACATGCGTATATTATGTACCAGGTGATCTATTTGAGTGTCTATACATTACACACATATTATTTCAAAAAGTTTTAACTTAAAAAAAAAAATATATATTTTTCTTAAATAAAATTTCAATATCAATTTTGTTGCAAAAACAATTAACAATTAATTTACTTTGTTGAATATTAAAAATGCACATTATTTCTATGTTCCAAATCAGAATATTTTTCAGAGTAATTCGAATTTAAATAAGTCATAATGAAAATTAATTTTCGAGCAATGAGTAGCTTATAAAAGTAATAACAATAAGGAATTGAACAATTTAAAACTTTTAAAAACTTAGAAATTATGAATGCGAACGTTTAAATTGTATCACTCTGTGGCCTGTAAGGCTGTATAATATTATATTATTATGTGTAACATATTGTCTAATAATATGATATTGTCATTATCGCACGTAATGGTTTCGCGTCGGAAAAGCAAGACCATTGGTGTTTTTTTTTTCATATTTTTTCCTCACCGACCCTAAACGCGTAATCAGAGAACTTGATTTATCGCAGTTTACCTGGCGCGGATGTGCATGTACATTTTATTATAATAAAACACACACGCACAAGCAAACCTATATTATTAACGTCTATACCACAGCCGTATGTTTAATGACGCGTGCTCAAACATAATAATATATTATAATAAGTATATAATACTCTACACGAGAGAGTATATTGTATTATTATTAATATTATTATTCGTGGAGGAAAAAAAGGGGGGTACCAGAGAGTCTTTAGCGCCCCTAGAAATTTATCCCGCAGTTCTTAATTTATACACAATATTCAAGTATTGTGTTTTTCATTGTTAAAAAGCATTATTGTAGCATTTATGTATTGAAATATTTTATTTTAGAAATTTTCAATGATTATAGACTATGCTTTGGGAATTCCCTACAAAAGAGCTTATTTTAGCTTATGTAATTTACTTCAAATCGCTGTCACAATTCCTGTAAGTTTGATGACCAACAATAGTAGTTATTTTATTAAGTATACGCGGTTATTCAAAAATTTGTTGAGGACGAGTATGTCATAAGTAATAACAATAATAACTCACAAAAACGATTCCCAGGTTTATCTATTTTAGTTATTATTTAGTAATAGAAAAACAGTATTGTAAAATACTAAAATGGTTTATTATTTTCAGCGAAATAGAAAACAACACAGAAGTTCAGTCGACCACGGAAGACTCAAGGAACACAAAATATTAAACATTTTGTAAAATTATTTATTTTATTTTTTATTTATATCAATAGTTATTACGATATATATTAAAAACAATTGTATTTGTACCTACTTGCCGCTTAAAAAATAAAATAATGTACATATTTTACGTCAAGAGTGTACTCGTAAATACTATAAATGACATTAAAACTTCCGTGACGTACCGATTGGCCGACAAGTCAATTCGCTGATACATCATTTTGCCTACATTCAAAATCCGATACACACATTACATTTAGTTCAAAATGAATTATACATAAAAATATATATTATTTTTTATTACTTTAAATTATTTGTTTAAATAATAAACATTGTTCTAGTCAACTATCAGTTATATATATATATATATATAAAAATACCGAACCTTACGAGTTTTCTGTTTTATAAATGAAAATGAAACATTATTGTGTCCAAATATTCCAAATCGTACCAAAAATTATTTGAAACGTTATAAGAAAAAAATTTATCATATTATGTCATTCGACATTATGAATACTATAACTATTGGACATTGGTACACTCATACACTGTATTGACTTTTGAATACCTACCTATCTGATGAACGTTTAATATTATTATCATTTTAATTTGTCGCTCCACCCAAATACGAGTACATAATTGATGTGTAATCACTAATCATTGTAATCTGCTTTTACTATATTATTATTTTGTACAGACAAGCTGTGTTCAGATCATTGTATGCCATGTAACATAAAACATGCTTTTAGACAGAAAAAAGTACCATTTTTAACGTGTCTTTCAAATTTTGTTGTTACAGTTTTCTGAGGCTGAGTACAAAAATTCAAACTGAATATAATACTATGTCGGGTAAAATATGTATGAATAATAGTGAGCTATTATGATTTATGGCATATGTGACTTTAGTAGACTTTTGGTTCATTCAATTTTAGTGAACCATTAAATTGTTCAGTTTCTGAATGTAATACGGTATTAATAATATTATAAATTCTAAGTTTTAATTGAAATTTTCAAACTTTTATGCTCTGTCCATTTCTTATGTTAAGTGTTTTTACCCACAGCAATATTATTATAAATTGGGTATATCACTACAACTGAATATTATAATATTTCTCTACAACGTATTGTGTTTGATGAACACTATAATTATGAAATTGGATATTGCAGTACATTTTTCGGGAACTTTATATATGGCTCGTTGTTGCTCTATAGATTTACTTTATTAGTTGTGTACAGTTCGGCAACATCGCATAAAAATAAAATGAGTGGGGTCGTGTTATAAAAAAGGCGCTGACGATTGGAACCGTACTCAATCGGATTCTATAATAATATACCCGTTTTGACAATCCTTGCGGTGAAGATCGACATATACGGGTAGACAGCGGTCTTCGTCCTCCTATAGTGTCATCGTGTCATTGAATTATATAAGTTTAGGGGACTTGCCGATTTCGGCGACTTTATCTTTGAATTGATATTATAAAATTTCGTTTGCAGCCACGACTGAAGAATGAAAACTTTTCACGGACCACCGCGTCCGCCAAACGTTTCCTCCGATTAATTCCCGTATACCCACTGCGGTATACAATATTAAATATAGCCATACCCAACCTATATATAATATAATATAAAGGGTGCTTTATTGACTATTCTTGGGACCGTTCTGCACGATAATGCACTGTACCATGTGTTGGAATCGACCGACTGGTACACTTACGCAGTAAGACCGGCAGAAATATACTTTATCATTATAATATATTGTACTATTGTTGCAAAGCGCTAATAATGCAATACGTATCGGAATAGCATAAAGGGTGATGAATCAAACATACGAATTGCGTACTCTATTTTTATTAATTAATAATGCATTTATTGAAAATCTGATATTTATAGAACTTTTAAATAGTTTAATGATTATCTTATGGGAGTATAGACTTCCGTTTTTCAAATGAAAACCTCCCTTTTTTACAGTAGCCTATTTAGTGGATAATTGTTATATCAATTCTGAGTTATTATATTTTGTATACTGTCCCAAGTGTAAGAAATACTAGATTTTATATTATATTTATATGTATTTAATATTTTTTACTATTATTCTTAATAATTTATTATTATTATTTAAATAATTAATTCAAAAATTTTAATAACTGATAAACTACACGTTCAAATTTAAAATTAGGTAAATATAATTTTTTTTATTTATAATTACTAAATAAATTAGAGTGAAAAGAGGGGAGAGGTACTTATTTGAAAAAAAGAAGTTTGTATCATCCCAGAACAAAAAGGGTTTCCATTCCTTAAGTAGCACAAAAAAATCTGAATTTGAATATATATATATATATACATAGAATTCATGATTGCAAAGTGGCCGACTAGTTTTATAAACATGCTCAAAATAAATATAAAGTATGTATGCGCAAATCAGCTGTACATAGTAAATTGTTATTATTATAATAAAATAAAATTGTATTATAAAAAAAAAAAGAAAGAAAAGAAAAATTAATATATAATATATTATAGTGATATGTATTCATGTATTTGTGTACCAAATAATTTAAACGCATTTAACAACAATAATTAAAAAAACGTATGAAAGTTAGAGTACAATACCTTTCTGTCCGATAGTTAGTTAAGTCAATACCACTGATGAGCTACTTTAAAAATTGGACGTGGACAATGGACAGATGCACATATTTATATACCTACTAAAACACCTCTGTCTCAAACGATGCCAATGAAAGAACTCGGAATTGTTGTTAAAATAAAATAAATAAATATATATTATTTTTGAGTTCCGCGAAACGGATGTTTTCAATATATATTAAACAACTACTACTCGTGTGCGATTACAGTGTGAAAAATACACTTGGATAAACAGTCGGCACGAGTAATCTAAACACCGCGACGGACTGGCGGTAGAAAACGGAAATAATTCTAAACAAACTCGCAGCCGAAAAGATTCTGAACCGTCAAGTCCCGAACGTAAAAAAAAAACGGTGACGTTAATATTATGGTCGCGTTTCTGATTATTTACATTATGGTATCATATGAATATAGTACCTAGTGCAGCTGATATGCATGCGCCTATATAGTGACAATAATAATTAATAACCGTATACGATATGCATAATAATAATATAATCATTATGATTTAAGCCTTCACACACGTGACAGAAGGGGGTGGGGTAGCGTTTCACAGTTCACTATTATACAATATAAATACGTCGAGTATTTTTATCGTTTTATTATTTTATTTATTAACGAACAAACAACATAATATTAATATGATAACGCGTACCTTATATCATAGTGAATATAAGCATACATTTGTCGGGGGAAAAAAATCGGTGGACGGGCGTGCTGTAAAATATAATATTATCGAAATTACTACGAAGTTAACAGTCGCATTATACTACTGCGTACGAAATTACCGACTTTGATTCCCGGAAAGCCAAATGCGAATCGCATGAAAAAGCGTATTCATAATACTTATGCATCACGTCGTGCGCCATGAATAAAATCGTAATTGCACTCCGGTGGTCGGGTGGCGTTGCGCCGTTGCAGCAGGTCCTACCTACCTACAAAATATAATGTAGTTCGTACGTGGTATTAATATGATATATATTGCATGTCGCCGTGCACGGAGCATATTATTTTTATTATTATCGCCATATACCTTTCCCCCGTAATAATATATTTTTTTTTTCATATAATATTATCACATTAAACCCATATTTTAATAGCGATGTATGTAACTGGTAAGCAGTGCTGCGCGTGACGCGCACTCGTCAATAATAATATGTTTATAATATTAGTATGTTCTATATATAATATGACTATATTATTGACTAATAAGTGTTATCATTATAATTATTATAATAATAGGTGGGTTGTATTGTGCCCATACGCTATTTGCTAGTAAATAATTTGCACAAAAATTAACTCAAAATAATATATACAACGTGTCTTATTTACATCAACATTTTTGAAATTCGTTTGTATATTCCACCGTCTCAGGTAATAACAAATATTAATTATATAATTTGCAACAAAATTCAAATCGATTCTAATAAACGATAGTACTTTCGATGAGTGTGGTAGGTATATTGAGATATGAGAAGCTAATAACATAGAATATCCCATTTTAGATTCTGTGAAGTTATTTTACTAACATATTCACATCACACACCCTTTTACGACAATACGTCAGTATTGAATTTAAAACTACCTAATAACAATAATAGGTATATCTAAGAAAAACATATATATTATTATAATAATTAACAATATAACAAATTCATTGTTTTCATCAACAATAAATTAATACATTTTTAATACTGTTGAATAACATCACTACGGGCACTACGGCGGATCGTTAATTTTCGGTGGTAAAATTTAGTAATTACAAACTCCGATAATATTGTGACGTATGGTAGAAAGAATATCAGTATTAACTGCGGTACCTAAAAACCAACTAAATATATATACACAAGTACCTTACTCAACCTATATCAACGAAAGAGGATCGTTCATAAAAATAGTAGTCAGATCCATGTTCTTGTAATTTATTTTGTTATCACTGATAACTTTTCACATTCAACTATTCAAGTAAACAGGATTTATGTATAAAATCTTACACTATAGTTAAAATTTGTATAGAATTATAATTATATCTAGTGGTAATTTATCTGCAAATAGTTGTAACAATTGGTATATTTCTTTAAGCCTTGCGATAAACACAAATATATTTAAATTCAATCACATTTCTGCTATGGAATTGTACGTAGATACAAATTAAACAATAAAAAGTTTCCTATTAAAACTTGAGAGATATTTACCCGTTGAATGTATAGCAAAATTAAATTAGTCAATTCAAAATAGCAATAGACAAAGGGATAAAGAAACTTACCAAAATGAATTATAGGTTCTACATAATAAGTAAGCTGCAGTAAATGCAGAATATTAATTACAAACAACAAATAGTATTATTATATTTAGTTTTATAAATTATCATCAATCAAACAAAAGTATCACAAGTCATTGTTTTAATTATTTTCTTTTTAAAGTTCAAAAGGAGAAACATTTAATTTATTAAATTAAGTTTTATTATACAGGAATTTTAATTCAAGAAAATTAATAATACAGTTTATTCTATATTAATATATTATTCTTACACATAAATTGACTTCCATTTAATCATAATATGATGTAGCATAAATACTACATTGTAATAAAATTGCTACTAAAATTGGTCCTCAATATTTGTTAACAAATTAAATTATCTTTTGTATTCTATCACCTATAATAGTTAATACAATTGAATTAATATTTGATAACATTATGTATAATAAGTAATAACTTCTAATTTATAATACAGGAAGTAATCCCTAACTTATGTTTGTTTATATTCGCTATATACAGTTTAGTATCCGTTGTCGGCCGTGGCAATAAAAATACGAGTAGGTCCTCCGATGTTCTTAAAATACCACTGCAGGAAAAATAAATTATATTTTACAGATTCCCTATATACCGATGGCTTCGAGCAATACCGTTGGTTTATACTATCATAATTAGTCAATTCTCTGTTACGCGGCTATTCATCGTGTTATTTTAACGTTGTGTGTTTCGTGTAATTTAATTTATTAAATACTATATTATATGTAATGGAAAAAATAAATTATCCGCTAGGTATTTTTTCAACTAACAGATGTTTATTATATTGTAAATAATATTTGACTTTGAGGGAGAGCAAGGTCGTATTTTTAGATTGCTTTAAACACTTTTTAAGTGATTGTTTTGATGATTTTAGACTGTGCGCTCCGAGCTCCAATTCTCAAACAATTATTATCACATATTAAGTACCGCCGTACAGATGGTTGCAAGCATGTAGAAAGATTTTGTGAAACTTTGTGCGTAGGTGTATGCTCCATATTATAATATATAACGTATAGTGTAAGTAAATCAAAAAGATAAGTTGAAAACAGAAATGTCCATAAAATATACGATTAAAAATAAAATGTGGTGTGCACTTATTTCACACTTTTATACGTGTCAATTCAATAATGTTTAATAAAAATAATATTACTTGCTCGAAATTTGACTATAATGAACTTTGGTTAGCTTTCTAAAACTATGTAGGTATAGGTGCCTATAAAATATATTATTATGCGTGAACAATATTATTCATTCGCGTTCACTCCTTGTTGGTTCCGCTAGTATAAACGACACCGAATAAAACCAGATAAACAGTGTTACACGCCAGTTATATATCATGTGTATGTACGCAATGAGTGCATATTAAATAATATTTTTGCTATAGAGTATTTATTTATATATATATATATAAATTATACGAATGGCCACACGGTAACAGTGAAAAAAAAAACAGTACATAGTCCTGCAGCAATATTGTATGCATTCGTATATGTACCTATATATCGTTGCAGCAGTATGCAATAACTTTTTCCTTCCGTAGACGATACATAATATACTCATATTATAATATAATATAGCAAATTTTAATACGATTTTACTGGTGGTCCAACTATTATTACGAAACCACGAAAACACACAATATTTTTTTTTTTTTAATTTAATTTTAACTAATTATAGCCAATTATTATGTTTAGTATAAGTATATAACAAAATAATTCGATTCATTCATTAATTACATAATACATTATATTACATTTTACTTTCTTGATTTTAAATCAAGTAGTAAGTAGTAAGTCAATAGTAAGTATGCTAATTGAAATGAAAAAGTCTGAATTTTTAAAACTTCAAGAATTTGTGTTAAATAGGAAAATGATAAAAATGTAACTCAGTTGTAATGAGTAGGTGAATAATTAAGCTAGCTTTAACATAAAAATTATGAGAGAGATCCGATATCACGCCCACGCGGTATAACGATTTGAATCCACAGTAACGTCGACATAAACAGTTCCCAAATTTCTATTTTTTTTTTAACTTTTCTTCAAAACTATTATAGCTAAATAGTTGGTTGATAGCTCTTTAAAAAGGGATTATTAAGTAGATACAAAATGTGGGATTAACAATTTAAAAAAAAAAATATTATTTAATTTTTCACAGTTAAAAAAATAGTTATTTTTTGCTAGATTTTTATTTAGCGTTGTAGATTACCGAAACTGGAGAACGGATTTTGTTATTTGGGGTCTTGCTAGATTCACATTGGCTAAGAGAAGTGCTGTGAAGATTTTCAGAATTTGATATCAATCGTTAATTTACTACAAAGCTATAAATCTGAAAAACGTAAAAAACGCCCAATAAAATGTGTTTTAATTATTTTTGAAGCTCTGTAGTGAATTAACTATAAAAGATAAAGTTTTGAAAATCTTCACTGCACTTCTCCTAGCCAATGTGTATCTAATAAGACCCCAAACAACAAAATCCGCTCTCCGGTTTCGGACATCTATCTCACTAAATGAAAATAAAATACTTTATACATACATATTGCATACAATTAAAACATTTCTAAAAATTGAAAATCAAAAAACTTTAAATGCCGTTCGCTGACTTGGCAAGCGTTATTTTTTTTCCTTTAAACGTCATTTTATAAATAATAATACGCGTATTTCGCTTTGAATATTTTTACTTAAATATATGAACCTTTGACATAATAATTATGATCACCTATATAACACCATATTTCCATATAATATCAATACCCTAAATCAAAATAAATGTTTTATTGGAAAATCGAGATAAATTAAATTCTACAAATCAGCTAAAATATATTTTACTTTCACTCAACAAGGTAAAAATACCAATACAAATTAATATCTACTCAGGAGTTTATTTAAAAGCTTAACATACTAAAAACAAAAGAAAACTATCTAATATTTTTACACCTCCTCCGGCCGTGATATATTCAATAAGTCAAAAAACTAACATTTTAATAATACACAAAACAATGTATTGCGTATTGCATTATGTTTTCCCAGGTAATATGACATTCGAATTTAAGGTCAAGCCAAGTCATATAAGACCTATAAAAGCTTTACAGTATATTTATCCTAGACAAATAACTGGAGACAAACGTGGTATAAAATCAACAATGTACAGCATATAGGTTTACAAATCCCAACAGTAAATAAAACAACAACTATAGTCTATAAACACAACAAAAACTTCTATTTTAAAATCTAATTAAATTCCAAAACCTTCAATCACTTGTATGTGTCATCATTCATCAATCACCGTTTCTATTTATATCTAATTAGAAGACTCAAAATAAAATGGCGAAGAGACGCTCTTACGTGAAAAAAATATTAATATCTAGTCCTAACCTAACCTACTCGAGACAATCAAGCCTCTGATGTACTACTAAAAACGAAATAACGTTTAATACTTTTATTACATAACAAAATAAAAATATTTTTTAACTTTTTTACCAATACATTAAGATAAATTAAAACATGAAATATTTTTAGTTCTTGAATCTTGTCCATATGATACTTATTAAAAAACCAAAATTATGATATCTCCATTATTTTAGGAGATATCGCAATGAGTAAATCCTCACGGGACACTCTGTATATTATATATAATATGTGCAAATTACAATAATTAATATTTTAATATGGACATGGAGGTACCCCTTTGTATACGAGTTATATGCTTCACGCTTCATTATATTGTACAGTTTAACACCATTTCTCGGATTATCAATATAAAATAATAAATATCGGTTTCCACTGATTTGGCGTGAGGGCTACCGCAAACTCCAAGCAAGTTAACGTATACATTTAGATACATTTATAGGTACATGAGCAAAGTAGTGGACGAACATTTTGAGGGCACTTTAAATATATATAACTTGCATGCTACTCATTTAAAATATAGGTTTGTTTACATCGAAAAATTCCAAAAATATTCTGCTATGCTATAATGAATAAAAAATAAATAAAGATAAATATAATAAAATATGGTGAAATATGTAGTTTTTTGACGACTTAAAATTATATAAAAAATACTTTCAAAAACGCTAATAGATTTTTAAATAATCAATGTCTTACTCGTATATCTTACGTACGAGAACTATGGCAGTGACGTGCAACCTAATTTATACCATGACCACAAATAAAACGAAGTGATCCTTAAATGTGCATTTTCGTACCATTTACTGCAACAAATAACGAAAAAAAAACGACATGCAGGATTCAATACATCAATAGGTATCACAAAGGATTCATAGTGATTGAATATAATACTATCATCTCCATAGATCGACATTCTTATTATATATATATTTTTTTTTAGTAAGTTTATGAGTATACCTTTAATTCTTATATAAATAAGATCCTCCTCTTTATCGTCTGGCCAAAAAGTATCGTAAATCACACCGTAACTCTTACATAATAGCGACTAGTTAATAATCCGCGTTTAACTTATTCAATATATTATCATTAAACACAATAGCTAAACAGTGTGGCGTGCGTTCCAAAAAACTTTTTTCAAATCTTTCAGTTCTTTGAAAACACGTGTTACTGTTAAACCCTTATAACTCCGTATAGTTAAAAAAAAAAAATACAACGTAAATACTTATCCCGCTGACGTTGTGATGGCGGGCGTTCGTGTGAATCTATATCGTCCGAAAGCAAAAAATAAATCGAACTTTTCGTGTACATAGTAGTTCCTAGGGTGGTAGAAATCGACTTTGTGGGGAGGGGGGAGAAAAAAATGTATAATAAAGTAATATACATGATTCTGCCACGTCATATTGGTGCTACATACAACCTCGTAATTGCATTATATTATAATATTATTTATATTATGTATCATAATACTATTATATTGAGCGGTTCTTGGAAACGAGACAAAATAAATAATCGAAGCTTTTAAAGATATTTTCAAAGAAATAACTTAACTCTAAAGGTACACGTGCAGGCGATGTACACAATAATGTAAATAATTCTATTTTAACAGTATTTTATATATCATTTTATATCTTCGGAACGAGATTAAAATATAATATAATATACTAATTTCGTTTTACATACATTTTATATAGACACCTAACCTGCAGCTGAACAAACATTAAATAGTGTGCACGATTCGTTGAAAATTATTGGGAAAAAAACCAAAGCGAAATAATAATATGCTGTTGTTTATTACGGCGTCGTGTTAGAAATCGTGTATGCGACCGTAAATCTAGTTTCAAATGCGAATAAAAAAACATAAAAATCGTGTTTCTAACCAAACTGCGGTCGTCACATTATAATACACAATATAACTACTATAGTAGGTAGATAACTATATTTATATCATATACGATTGAGAATGTATACCGTAATCCATCATAATATTATTATAACGTTAAACTATATATATATATATATATATATATATATATAGTTTATGGAAACCAGTTAAAACGCCCATAAAACACGTATGGGTGTATAATGTATCACGTATATTACACGGTACAGGGTACAAAATCTTTTCAGTCGTAGTGCTGATATAAGAGTGATAAGACTATTAATGTAAAAACTGAAAAGTTAATCTTAAAACATATTTATTTAAAGTTAACTTGTGTTAAATTCAACATAATATTATACACAGTGATTCATCAAGCATGCTCGCTAATAAGTTTTATTAAACTTTTACCTTTATAAAACGCGTTTTTATTAAAAAAAAACTTAATAATATGGTCTTAGGTATTTTTAAAGATTCCAAAAATCAGATTTTGAATATTGACAAAAAAATAATGAATGAGCATGCTCGGTGAATAATTCAATATACCTATACCTGCATATTAATTATCATACATGATACACAAAGTTATAAGGTACAGCATTGACAATAATCAGGAGATGGGACAAAACCTTATAAAAACTAATAAGAAAATAACTATTATAATATAATTTTCCTTTATAAATATAGTCAAAAATGTTCATAGAAAAATATATCATGCATAATATAATGGAATATTTTTTTAGTAATAATGGTATTTTGACTGAAAAAATGTATTATTACTCTTGAAATTCTTCTGGAACAGCCATGGACTATTATTAATTTAAAATTAAATTATTTAAAACCAAATAGCTTACTATAAATTCAATACATTCATTGCAAGATAAAACAATTCTGCGAAAGGAACAGACATCATTATGAATTATAAAACGCTTTTCAAATTATTAAATTGTGCATATGTATTTTTGATATTATTGAAATTCTATAATATGAGAACAACATCGAAAGATTGTATTATTTTTCAAAACTTAAGTATTTAAATTGAAAATATTATAGTTTTAAATATAAAATATATTGCAACTCTTTGACATTTTTAAATTATAGCTAGGTACCTTATCTAATAAAAAAAACGAAATCATTTTGTAAAATTATCTATGATTAAATTTTATTAACAGCAGTTTAAGTAAAGCGGGAAAATTTTTATTTTTGGATTTTAAGTAGTTGTAACAATCCAGTAATAGTATCCGACTCGAGACTTCGACATATACATATAGTATAGGTATGTTTATAGTTAATACTTGTTTTAATACATAAATGTTATTAAATTTAAGTAGTAGGTTAAGAGAAGGTTCATTTTTTAAATAAACATACTCAAAAACATGTACGAAAACAAAATCTCACGTTTACATTTTTACTTTTATATTTATTGAGTCAGAATAAGATATCTCAGGTCAAAAAGCAATTCGATATCATTAACAAAGTGAAAAAATGTCATGTGTTCCTAGATAAAAGAGAGAGTGAAAGGGATAAACTGTAGATCAACATATCAAATGCGAACTCAACATGTACTGTGTGTACATAGAGCAATTATTTGTTTATAAACATAATATTATATTTTAGATTATTTGTAGTAACTTTTAGTGAAATAAATTAGCGGAATGTAGTGGCATAAGGGTGTTTTTAAAAATGTTGATCTTCTACTCTACTCATCGTAATTTTAAATATGCTTTCATAAGTACCTAATAAGACGTATAATTAATTATTTACCATTAATATTATACTTTTGTTGTACCGAAATTTGCAAAAAAATATTTTGTTTTAGAATGAAAAAAAAATTAAAAAATAAAACTGAATTATAAAATATATATATATATATTATATATTTGTAGTAAAACTCTATTGCAAACAATTTGTGTTCAAATTATAAATAAAATAAAATACTTATATATAAATTTAACATGTTTTACCAGAACAATAATCACTATAATATATTCCTATATTTACATAGGTCATAGACGAGTGATTCCCAAACTTTTTCGACTCGTGAATGACCTTTTTAAAACTAAGGTTTTCCCATGATACCATCCCCCAGTCAAAGAATGACAAATCATAAGGAAGCCGCTGCCACGTTTTAGGTAGGTAACCAATTTATTTTTGGACTGGATATTATTCTACGACATCCCTGTAAAGACACAGTAGCACCCCACTGCGCACACTATGAGAATACCTGTAGTAGTAGATAGTTATCTCGCATTTGAAGGGACAAACATTATATACAATATACAGAGTGATTCAACCAAGTATGCTTATTATTGTCTTCTTATTTTTTTTCAATAATGTGATTATTATCTGAATTTTGGAATTTTAAAATTTACTTTAAGACTGTATTTTCAAATTATTAAGATTTGTTTATCAATTAAGGAGTGATCTGTGGAAATGTAAAGTTTTATTTTTCAAATAAACACCCCTCTTTTATGCTTTAAATTATTGAATTATCAAACTCACAATTTTATCAATAGTAGTTTAATAATAATAGACTTAGCGAGTTGAACATTTTAGTAATTAATTTAAATCCATCAAAATAATGGATAGCTTGTAGAAATCTCCATGTATAAAAAAAAAAACACTAGATCCATCAAATATTATACCTACATATTATATTTTATATTTATGTAAAACCATTAACATTACCTAGGGACTATTATATTTTAATAATTGAAAAAACTACTCGTTCGAATTTTGATTTTAATATATCAAGAGGTTTCTCATTTGAATATAAGTTTGTATCGCCATACTACTCTCCTTAAATAGTACTAAATAATTTCAATAATTTGAATAAATTTATTATTAAATAAAAATTAGAGGTGAGTATGCCTTGTAAATCATCCTGTATAATATTATGTATAGTATATTATTATACAAATAGGTTCCAACACACACGGCCTCTAATTGTTTTCGTTGTATATTTCCATTCAAGGTGCGTGTGATTGTGAGAATAAAACACACTTGTCTTCAAAAGTTTAATGAGTACTTGTGTGTATGTATGTGTGCGTGTGAATTTCTGCAAAACTTTGTGCGGGTGTGAATAGCGTCCCACCGAGTTCTATAAAGCTTTTACCAGAAAATTAATGTATATAATAGTATACAGGTGTGTACAGATGGCGTTTGTGTTTGCCCGTCCGTTGCATTGTCATATTTTGTTCACCGGGGCGATACACTTTACCGCCAAAAGTATATTTTATGAGTTCCCCTTTTCCATAGATTACTTTTTCAACTAAATGAGTGGAAATGACCGATACTCGTTTCCACCAAAATAATTTTTTCTTATATATACCTAGTATACATCAGCCAGTATGCAGTTTTATATATAACAAAAACATTTCGTAAATATAGGTATTCATTATTTGTGTACAAAGTTTTTATTCATTATTCTTATAATAGTATCTGATTTGTATTACTTTATAATGATAAAAATTGTTTAAGCCCCGTTTAATTTTTAAAAGTATAAAAAAAGGAAATGGTATTTTTAGTTAATTGTTTTTGCACATATTAAAATATATATAACGTTAGCATAACATTATTATTGCATATATTTTACAGTTAATTATACATGATATAGTTGGTAGAAGTATGGCATAAATAAAAATGAATATTGGACATTATGTCGTTTGACGGGAAAAAAGACTGTATTTTGGTAAAAATATATTATTGACTATTTTGCAAGACCGTAACTGAAAACAAATTCGAGGGGGGGAAGTCTAACATTTTTTTAAAAATATAAATGCTGAAAATGTGTAATCAATAAACTATATTCACCGCTAAAATATTTCTACTTTTAAAAATTTCGGGGGGGGGTCCGGACTCCTAGACCCTCCCCCCAGTTACGGCCTTGCTATTCGGCGTATGTCATCATAATGCCAAATGCAATTATTATTGATATTGATTATTGGTTAATATTATAATAGACTTGGTATACTGCAGTACAATGCAATTTATGATATTTTATATCATACATACGTACGTATACCTAAATGTATAGAAGGGTGATTCACTACTTCTTATGCAAACCACTCATTATTTTGGAAACTATTATAACATTTTAGAAAAATTATATATAATATTATTAATATTATTTAAGTGATATAATTTGAAGTTCTCATAAATCCAACATCAAATTTATATTATATTTTATACTATTTTTATCGTTATAATTTATCTTACTTTTATGCATGGTACAATAGGCAGTTTTCAATTTCATATTCCTAGGCAGGAAATTGTGTCCATGGTAAATTATACAAACAAAATAGTTAATTATATTTTTATAAGTATTTAAAGTGTAGATTAGTAATGTAGTGTAACAATATTTTGCGTGATATCTTCTGATGACCCCGAATTAGAAAAAAATCAGAAAATTATTATTTTTCAGAATATGGAACAAGACAAGTACATTTTTTAAAAATAACACAAAATGAAAAACTTGAAAAGTAGTCATAAATTTGTATGTTTTTTTTTCAAATAAAAATGTCATTTTCGAATAATAGTTTTTAAAAATATCATTGTCTTACGTTAAAAGAATCAATCGGATAATAGCTTTTCCAATTTGTATATGGAGTAATGAGGAAAATATGTAAATATTGAATAACATTTATTGTGCTGTTAATAGTTTATCGACCAGTGTATTAATATCCGGTCGTATACAGTGATTTTTCTACGAAAAAAAAAGAATGTGTTTGTTAGGTTTAAACTTCTGGCCGGATTATTCTTACTAGTACTAATAATACATATTAAAGAATTATTGAGTTTTCAAATACCAAGTTCAAGTTAGTAAACATTTTAAACATTAATTGTTTGAGGATAATATTCAAAAACAAAAATAACATATAGGTTAAATTTAATAATTAATAAATTAAGTATTATTATAAGTAATAATAAATAGTACAATTATTGCGATAAGAAATGCTAAAACATTTTTCCAAATTAATACGTTAAAAAAACTGAACGTAACTATATTATAAATTATAAATGAAGCCGTATTAAACCGTTAAAAGCGATTAAAAAAAAAGTTTACCCGTTTATTTTGGTTATTGCATGATTGTAATTTAAATGATAACAATAATATTGTCTTCGATACTTGAAAATGTATAGATGTTCACTTTCAGTTTTATTGTGATTTCCATAACCCGGAGATTTAATAGAATGAACCAAGGTTAATATTTTTTCCATTTATAGTGATTTGATGTTTTTAATACAGCTAGCTCATAGCAAATTGTTAAAATTGTTTTCTGACGATGTTATTTTTGTGATTTTTCTGAATTGAATTCGTAGCTTTAGGTATTATGACTAGGTAATTTATTTTGATACAAGGTTACGTCGTATTAATTATGTCTTAATTAACTATATATATTCAATGAATGATGTTTATAATCTCAAACAGTTAATAATAGTGTTTGAACTGTTTGAAGTATTGTAAGATAATACTTGAAAGTAGGCAGCACAAAGATAACTCTTATTAGCAAATAGTTGCATTGCTATTCTGCGAACAAGATGATCGACCAAAACGAAACCAATACAGTCCCCGAAATATTCGGTCAGGATTTTTTCTCTATTCGAATATCGTTAATTTACTACGAATTACTCATACATCAACGATGATGCTCTATGTCTTGTATTCATGATACTTGAGTGCAATCAGTAATAAATAAGCGTGTACGGTGTACCTATAATATATTATATGATATTACATTTGTACCGAGGCGCCTAGCAATTATTATAATATGCATGGCATGTCACCGACGGGTTTTTGGCAAGGTAATAAAACGCGTGTTGTTATATTATTATATGATAATAAATACTACTATTATACGCCTACCTAAATTCAATGATCAACGTTCGAAAAATAATTATTATTTGAGCATTAAGTTCTTTGAAATTGTGACCAACTTCGTTTGACAGTTAGTCTCCAGTATATTTTTTTTTAAATGGAATTAATAATACTTTATTTTTATTATATAGATTATAGATTATAGATATTAATATATTAAAAATAATTTAAATTACTTGTAATAGCACTCTTTGTGCTGAAACATTTTATGATTATAATAAATAAAAAAAAAAAAAATAATTTATAATTTTGAGAAAATCGAATAACAATATTTTCGATTACTAGACCAGTGTCTTTTTAAGGGTGTGTAGTGTGTACAGTTAAGATTTGATTTTTTTTTCATTTAAGCACTTAACAAGGATAAAAAATACTATTTTAAACACATTTTCAATAAAAATATCGATATTAAATACTCCCTATAGTTGTAAATATTTAGGATAAAAAAGAGCATAAAAACTGATTTGGGTTTTTTGTTTTATCATATTTTATTATTATTATTATCATCATCATCATCATCATCATCATCATCATCATCATCATCATCATCATCATGTGGTTAAAGTCATACAAGCGACCGAGATCGTATAAGCCGTGTAAACATACATAAATAAGTATTATAAAACGGTAGGGCATCCATAGGCTATTTAGAAATCAAAGTTTGTTTTTTTTTTGTTTAGCCACCGATAGATTTTATAAGTACGTGAAGGACTATATATATTATGCATTGCACATCTACGTTAACAAAAAAAATTCACTGGAACTAGTTAACTATATATTATTATATTATTTATTTATTATTAAAAAAATTAAACAATTCAATTTTATTTAGCATGATAAAACTACTTGAAACGTTTTATTTACAAATCAATAGTAGTATAGAGATTCAAAATTTAGAATGAGTAGGTACGTTTTATACTTTTAATATTATAATAATGGAAGTAGTGTGACGGATGCTCACTTTCCTCACGTTTTCCAAGTCTAACACAATTATTGTCAAAGTATTTACTTATTATATTACATATTGTATATACAAATCATAATGATTTATTGAATAAATATAATATTAATTACATAAGAAATCCTTAACATTTTGCAATAAGTTTTGCACAATCTTTCAATCTTCCCAACTATGCTTGATTTTTCATAATTATTTCAAATTGCATGTCAAAACTGTCTTAAGTAACATTACCCGAAGGAAACGGCTATTATACAGCGGCAGTATAATAGATTTCACGTTTAGTAAATGGCAAAGTGCTATCTCATAAATAATACCTATTATAATATATACGAATATACGATATACATATCGTATATAGAATATTTACAGCTTATCCGAAAATTAACTTCGAGAGCGTACGTCATATTATCATCACGGTATTACGCAGGTACCAATATATTATATTGTACATAATATTATAATACCACATTAATGAGCATTCAGTGCAGGTCGTGTTATAGTAAACGTAGTTTACAGATGAGGTATGGTCTATATAAAATAGTATATAAGTTGTTGCTCACTCATTTTTTTTTTTTAATAATTTAATTCAAATTATGTATATTCACAATACATAACTTAAAATTGTAGGTTCTACTGAAGAAGGGTGAAGATACACAAACGTCTATTTTTAAAATAAAAACCCCCCTTTCTACTGTTAGTTGTTTAGTGAATAATTTTTCTAAAGATAAAGTTGACGTAGGTACTTACCTAATTCAAAATCCAAAAGAGTAGTTTATAAGTTGTTTAACTTCGTGTACTAAAGATAATAAGTCCATGATAATGGATTTAAAAGATACAAGGACAATTTAGATTTTTTAATTATAATTATAAATATTAATCCATCAACATTATTTATTACATTTATTTGTAAAACTAGTTAAAGTATAATAAATACTAAATTAAATATCACATCTATTTTGTAATCATTTTTTTTGTAAAATAAGTTTTAAGGACTATTATACATTTATACTTCATATGACAATTTTAACTATCAAGAAATTACTCATTCATTCAAGTATTATTCACTTGTTTAAAACAGGCACATACAAATTTTCAAAAACAGTTATCTACTAAAAATGTAGTTTAAGAGAGCAGGGGAGAGGAGTTTTGATTTGAAAAATAGAAGTTTATGTTACCACAAGACATTCTTTAAGTATTATAAACAATTTCAAACATTTTAAAATATGTGTCTATTTTATAAAATCTATATGTGTACCTAGGTATATTTAAAAAATAATGAAAATCATTATTTTAGGAAAAACGTTGGGGGGAGTGGGGCTAAACATGCTTGGTGAATCATTGTATTTTATTGTTATAAATAAATGCTGCTTGTATAGCTGATATTAAAGTAGACAACAATGTACCTATATATAATATATTATAAATATAGGTAATAGGTATATTGTACACATATGTAATTATAAGGGATTGTTAATAAATATTTACCTATAACATTAATAATTTCTATGTTTTATTATTATTATTTGGATTATTATCATTTCCTTGTGTCCGTGATTCGATCACATTCGACAAAATAAAGCTTTTACGAAAGCTATATACTATGTGTATTTTATAATTATTTTTATTAGGAAGACTGTCTATAAGTGTTTCGATATAAAAAAAACTTCATTAAAAACCAAATTGTTAACATAAAAATAATTTTAAAATTAGTAAAAAATGTGAAGAAGGATTTTGTTATATACGCGTTGCATAATAACTAATATATTAGTATATATTATATATTATATTATAGATAATTTCAGCTTGATTTGAATTCTCATTTTCCCCCTAAATTATGTATTCATTCAAATTCTGATGTTTGGAGATCTTAAGTAGATATAATCAAAGACTATATATATTCTACCACTTAAATTTGATTATGCCTTTGAAAGAGTTTCATGTGGCTATACAATTTTCTTTTTTTTCAAATATCAACCATCCGTTCTTAATGTAAATTGTTAATGACGGGTTATACTTTCGTTTTTAGAACTCCGCGGAATGCGGAAAAAGTGTGTTTTTCGATGAAAGCGAATTTATTATAGGTTGTGGAATTTTCAATTTCAAAAGTATCGAATGGTTAGTACACGCCTTATACTAGTATCCCTTAGTAGAATGAAGACTAGGTACTTATAGAACCTTATATATTATACATGCTAATTTTTATATTTATTTATAATACATAAATATTACTATTATATCTTAGTCGATGATTTTTTTTGATGAGTTAAATGTATGTTTATTAGTACTATGTATTCAATGCATTGGAGATATGGTTAACACAGACCAGACATATGATACGAAAATAAAAAAAATATTGAACAAAACTTTCTTAAAAAACTATCGTAAGGTTACTAAAGTTTGAAAACTTTTATTTTCCGCAGTCACCATGGCATTTACTCTAATACATTTTTGTGATAATATATTATAAATACATATAATTACCATCATTTTTGTTTGATAAAAACTAGAATCTCGTAATATATTATTATAGTTTGTTTTAGCTTCGGTTTAATTCGGATGATTCGGAAATCATCTGCGAAGGATCGGGTACGAAATGAGGCCATTGGGTTCACAATATTATATATTAATATACAATCACCGCAGTGCACTCTATAGATGACGAAAATTGTTTATTATTTTACACAGTTTACACGGCGTCAAAAGATGACATTGACGATCGATGACGTGCCGTGAAATCGTGTACAAATCGGAACGAATGATATTCGCCCGTAGTACACTCGCATAGTTTTAAACGCCTCCGCAGCTGTGATTTTTTTCGATGTCAGTAGTTGATGCTAAAATATAACATATATTGTTTACTAATAAGAACAATTTGTCGGCGCATCATAATGTGCGAAACAAACAAAAATGAAAATGTTTACTCTTATTTAACGAGCGTTTAAAACCGCTTTTATATATTTTTAAGTTTTAGCTATACAATTTGGACATTGGAAAATTTTCATTTTTTTATCATTATTAAAATTTAAACTTTGAACTTCAAATATTTGCTGTGAGTTTATATTTTATTTTTATTTTTAAATTGCTATAATATCAACTTATAAAATTATAAACGATTTTTTTATTTAATTTTAAATTATAAACTGAGCATAAATATTTATAAAGACTAAAAAAAGAAAATGTTGAAAATCGTATAAGCCTATAAATAACTTAAAATTAGTCTGAATATTTTAAAAATGTTATAACAGTGAAAAGTTTTAAAATTTTATAGTTTTTTTGAATAACATAAAAAAACAAGAATTGTTTGAATGTTATTTTAAGCGTGAATATTCAATTTTGTCAAAATTTAAACTTAAAACGACCATAAAAATATTTGTAAAATTACAGTCAACTTTTTTAAACGTTTATAAGCAAAATTAATAAGGCACCTTGTATACTTATATTTTTCCATTAACACTTATAGAATCGCTTTGGAAAATTTTACCACCCCGAATAAAATAAAATTGTATTTATTTTTTAATTTCAACAAAACACCAAAATTACGAATAAAAACGATAAAAAAAATTGTACAAATGTAGATTTTCAAAAATATCACTTAGTAACCACTTAATAAGTACACGAAATCTTTATTATTGCTATTTAAATAATGAATTGTCTTCGGTAAAAAAATCATTCCATATATTACATAATACTAGCTGTCCCCGTGCACTTAATTGTCCATACAATATGTATCCATGTTTTGCTTAATGCTAAAATAATATTATAGCGTAACGCATGTGGATAAATTATGTTTTTGATTTTCTGATTTTGTGTACAGATGATATTTATATTGCTATCCCACCTGTAAATAGCATTGTAAATGTAATTTTTTTTGACCATTTAAAATCAGCATTTTTTAAAAATTATTTTTTGCTCGAGTGATTAATGTGATTCAATATTTTTTTTTTTTAAATGTTCTTCAAAGTATTTTTCAATTTTCTTATATTTTTTTGTAAACTATATTATTTGTTTTTATTATCAGGGACATATATGTATAAATTGTTTTCTGAGCTTACACACAAGCAACATAGCATTTTTCTTCATACACTTCTTTGCCCATTTCGGCATTTTTTCAATTCGTTATTAATTATATTAATCGTTCATAGATGATATGGCGCTCCTTTTATATCCGTACAGGAAGTATAATAAATTGACAAAATTATTTCAAAAATGAATAACTTGATTGTTAATTAACTTATAGAATCAAAAATGGGTTTAAATCCTTCTCCGCCCGAAAAAATGCATAGTGCTACAGCTACATTGTTGTATCTTAGTTTTCTATTAATTTATTTTTTTTTAACAATCATTTTAAAAATAACTGGAAAAATTTGATGTAATACAATATTGAAAATTTTTCTAGTTGTATCAAGCTTGACTTCGCCAGGGAAAAAGTTTTAGCTTTTTATGTATTCAATTAAAATTGTGTTTCTTTGGCAGATAGCACCTCTGATATAATCATTAATAAAATAAGCTCAATATTATGTGAAGGGTAGTTCGGTTCATACGTCTATTATTAAAACCTAATCCGTAGTGTGTTCTTTCATTAAAAAAAAACCCACATGACAATCCGATGAGTGGTTTCTAAAATTATATCATCTCAGATTCACATGTTATTTAAGACATATCCTTATAAAAATGTCCTAGAATTCGATTGCAGGGCCACCTATCATTCAAGACCACTCAAAAACACAAATAATTTCATAAAAATCGATGCAGCCGTTAAAGAGGAGTTCAGTGACATATACACACACATACAGAAGAATTATAAATAAAAAGATTATATGAGTATGTATATACATTTTTTTTATGTTTAAAATATTATTAACCGACATTACTATAGATACAATAGTCTACCTCATCAAATATGTTCTTTATCCAACGTTTGAATAAATAGCTTTCGCAAAACGAAAATCACGTTATGGGTCGTATATCGAAAGATAATACAGAATTCGCGATATTTTTATTAAGTCCTTTAATGTAGGTTTGTGGCTTACGTGATCGTAAAATATACAACTGAGAAAAAACGTTCTTCAACTAAACAACGCTTTCCGTAAAATATTAATTCAGTTGAATAGGCGTTTCGCCAGCCACTTAAAATGTTATATTTTACGAGTATGATAGTATAATAATATAGGCATTGTACCAGAAAATCCATCACTGCCACAATTATATTTTACTATATATTTTATTTAATATACGGAAGTTGTGCATATACTGCCAGTTCGTAATTCCGAGTTCAAATTATGTATGAGTGACTATGGAAAAATAGCCGATTTAGATCAATTATCACTCTATGCGTTTAATAAAATAAATTTACGCAAACAAAATTGTTGTCATTGATTTTACGGGGGGGAAAAAATACAAAATTTACGTACGCATTGATGATTCTCGTACAACGGAAACACAAGAAGTTAAAAAAAGGTAACGATAGTTATAACAAAATAATAACATTAGTAAGTAACTGAATAACCTAACCAGATATTAGAATTTTAGAACCATATAGATAATTCACATCTAACGTAGTTCAGAAACAGAATGTGCATATTTAAAAACGAAATGTGAACTTAAACAATAGCTGAAAATGTAATGCGGAAAACCATACAAAAGTACTGAAGAAAATTTGACGTTACTATAATGTATAATGTATTACACATTATTACATATAAGTACTGCACAATTTTTTCAATTTATTATTTTACTTTTAATTTTGAACAAATATCCGATTAGGAACTAAATAAAGTTTTATTAATTATCAATTACAAAAAAAAAAACAACGACCTTACGAAACGATCGCACGATAAAATGGAAATCATAAAACTTGCGTAATATGGCATGCAGCTGCAGTGAGTATACTGTACTCGACAACACATGAACAATTCTGTAATGTGTTTAAATACAATTATAACATTTTAGTGCGTTATTTGGTCGTTTATCGTATTTACGACCTTCAATAAACAAATGATAATAACAATAATAATAAATAATAATTAAATAAGAAAAAAGATGTTTTAGACCATTTAATTGGGACAAAAATGTATCTGTCAGTCATTTAATGTACAACACACTAGGGTAATGCGTATAAGATGTAAGCAAAACGAAAAATCATTTTTTCCGTACCTTCGTAGTTCATATAGTAAAAAAGGAAAGTTTTTTTATAATTATATGCGCAAAAACAGTTTGCATGTAATTAGTGATATTTCTTAATTGTTATTATAATATTAAAATAAGAATATTTATTAAATTATTATTTTTAAATTATTCATCAACTTTTCAATAATATATTTTGTACATGTTAACAATCTCCAGTTAATGTTTAAAATATTAAAAATATTTCGTACATACTACAAATTGGTTATAAGTGAATATTAACATCAGTAACACATACAGTAAAATATGGATAATTAAATTTTATTATAAAAAAAGTTGTTTTTAAATAAAATTATTATTTATTTTTATTAAAAATAACTACGTAACTGTAAAATAGAAAAAGTAGATACATCTACTTATTGTATGTGTTTTTTTATTACTATGCTTTATTTATTTTAGATTATGAACAAAGTGAAGTAACAAAAAAACGGGAATTTTTACGCATAATCGGTTTTTGACAAAATCGATTTTTTTATTTTGCTGTAACACAAAAACGAATTATTGTAAATA
Source organism: Rhopalosiphum padi (assembly GCF_020882245.1). Classification (NCBI taxonomy): domain Eukaryota; kingdom Metazoa; phylum Arthropoda; class Insecta; order Hemiptera; family Aphididae; genus Rhopalosiphum; species Rhopalosiphum padi. The sequence goes on from NC_083599.1 coordinate 46,923,210, forward strand.
CTTGAAATTTTCACCAAATGTTTAAATTAGCGTTATCTATTTACGATTAAATTTTCAAAATATTTTGACTTTTTTTAATGATTAATAGTGATTTATACCTAAAGTTCAAAAACCCACTAAAAAGTTATCCATAAGTTTTCCTTCGAGTAATTGTAAAAAAAAATTCTAGCGTCAATATAGAAAAAAAATTATGAGGTTATGAAATTTAATTTTTTACGAAATCACGTAAAATAACTATATAATACAATTTAAATATAGGTAATAATATAATAGATCCTACTAATTATCCTAGACTGACAAATCATCTCCTTTCAGAATCGTTTTTCGTATAGGTACAATGATACCTGCCATTGCATTCAAATTTAACACATCCATTATAGTGACCTACTCTCCATCTCTACTATACAGCAGAGCGATACCCACTTGCCCACTATTATTTTTAATATTGTATACAAAATAAGTAGATTAAATGTTTAAATGTTTCCAAATGGGTATATCACATAAGGGTCGCCTGATATGAGTTACCTAAAATTGTTTATTATACAAATTTCAATAAACGGTAATGAGGTACGTGTCACTGTCAACACAATATATACGTTTGCTAACAATAAAAAATTTATCAAAACGAAATATCCACCAATGAAAGTTAGGTAAGACAGATAAAATATAATAACACGCTTTTTAGATTAAATCAAGTTAGGAAAGGGTTTTAAATTTAGGTCACAAATTACTTTTTTTTAAATTATTAATGTAATATTCCTGGCGTAATTATTGTAAGTATATAATATATTTTTATTAATTTGTAATAAATTCTTCGGTAGAAAATACATTGTTTATAAGTCAGATACTTTAAAAAAAACCGATGAAATTGACGGACCGGTATTTATATCAACCATAACGAGTCGATCACAAACCCGATTTTTCGCGATATCTGTTTCGTGACCTTTGCAGGCGACCGTAGTGCGTGACGTACCCTAAACCGCGACTGTAGACTAGTACATGACAAGTGTAATGCAATGTATAAAATATAATCTATTCGCATTGTTGTGCTCTTATACAAGCAATAAACATATATTATTATTCGTCTCACGTATGTGTCCAGTGTCCACCCGTATCATAATATTATATAAGACCTAATACGCGTGACGCGGAATCTAGCTACAGTAATATCGACCGCCGCCCGTCAATAACTATAATTATTATAGTCCACGACGATTCTGCATTTTCGATTCTGCTGAATCGCAAAAAGTCAGATATATTTTAAACACCTGTCATATAGCATAATAGATTATATTTTATAGCGTGTGATACACTATGTATGCTCACACCTATTTTTTCTCTTGTAATGAATTTAATAAATTCTGATTTTTGAAATTAAAGTATACCTAGTCGAGGACCATATTTTCTACTGTTTAAATTTTTATATTATCATTCATGAACTGTATAATAATATAAACTTATTATTTTTAAATGATAACCTTCCTGTTTAATTGTAAAATATTAAGTAAATACATTTCGAACAATTTGGAAGTAAAAGTATAAAATATGTTATATTAAATCTAGTATTTATTATATTGCAATAGTTCTTACAAATTATAAATATTAATTAGATTCTATCATTTTGAAATCACCATATCTCGGATTCTCGGAATTTATTTCAACATATTAATCATATTATTATTCTTCGGACTTGAAGTTCAATTTCTAATTCAAAAACTACTCATTCAAATTTTAATTAAGATGCATAAAATGTTCAAAAAATTCATCAACTTTATACATGAAAAATGTGATTCTCATCATGTAGAAAAAATCAAGTTCAAATTACCACAATACATTCCTCAGATGATATAAAAAATCTAAGTTATTTCTTGAATATTTTTACTCTTTACTTTTCATAAACAACTAATTCTTATAATAACATATAAGATTTAGATTATAATTAATAATATTCATTATAAAAATAAAAAGTTATTTTTCTAGGAGATCGAACGACCAAGCGCGACATGATTGATACATACACCACTCTTCAGTTGATACTTTGTATAAATATGATAAATATAACAAAGGGCAACTCGCTATATATTTAAACACGTTAAAAAAAGCTTGAATATTATTTTGCGACGTTAAGTTAACATAATATGTCCATAGTACCAAAATCGATTACGTTGATAGTTATACAGATATCTATATTCATTTCATATTATAAAACGTGAACAATTCATGATTTTTTAATATTATTGATATTCTAATGATAAATTTGAACATCGTACAAATGCCCGTTTTTTCGTAATTGTACTTATAGCTGGTATAAAATTATACTTATAAGAGTAATTGATTTAGGTGTATAAATTGTAAACACGATGTATTATTGGTAATAAAGTACGAGTACTAATAGAAACCTAAAAAAATTTACATGCACGACGCCCGACGTTTTTATAATATTATTTACAATCTGCATAACAGGACAATTATTATTTATAGGTTTATTGCAGCTTGTCATTGTAGCCACAATAATAGACTATGAGTTTTTTTTTTTTAATGCATCGTATTAATGCACTCGATCGCATATTGCGATTATTGCGATTGTTAAAAAAAAAATAAAACTATCGTATTTCTGCCGTAGTTTACATCTGATCATTTATATTTCCACGATTAAATAAACCGTACTATTTATATAATGAAATGTTTACCTACATTTTCTATCAATGCTTTCTTTTGTACTTCATAGTTCATATACATATATTCCCTCTCTCTCACGCTCTGTCTCTATCTATCTCTCTCTCTTGCTTTGTCAATACATATGATATTATACATTTATATATTATAAGTACATAAAGCAATTCACGTATAAAGTTATTCGATTTGCTGACGAAATCAGTTTGTCAAATATAACTTTTTGAATTTGTCAATAAATTGTGTAATTGTGAAAAATTCAATTTAGACAACTGTAACTAGAAAAAATCCGAGGGGTGAAAGCGGGATTAAACTATATTATCATGCATTAAGTATAATTCAGTGTTATTTTAATATAAAATATTTAACAGAGTAAGTTCCACTGCCACACAACATATAATAAATAATATATTTGCATAATAATATACGTTAAAATTTCAAATATATTATTATGTTGAAATGCTAACGTTGCATAATGCATATACATAATATATACTTGATTCAGTCTTAAATTGTAATAACTATAGCCTTTAAAATGTAACTACTAGCAATTTTGTGGTCACTGTATAACTGTCCAATAAATGTAAGATTAATAATTTTATATTTTGAAAATACAAAATAAAAGTACTTAGTAAAATAAAAATAAGAGGCCTCTGATTTTATAAGTTTTGATTGATACATTTATACAGTTTCACATCAAAAGTGCGAAAGCAAAAAGAGAAAAGGGTAATATTATGATGGAAAACAACAATAATTGCAAATAACTACTTTAGTAATTATTATTAAATTAATAATTAAAATTATTCAGCTTATTAAAAACCTACAGTGTCTATTAAGTCCATTAAAAATAATCGAACTGTTGAGAGGAAATATTACTTATGAGGTCTGTAATAATAAATTGTTGTTTCATCAATAATTGCAAGTATTTGTCTAGAATTGAGATATGTAATATCAGTATAAACTATAAATAGTATTACAACTTAATTTATTTAAAAAAAAAAAAATAGAAATAACAACAAAAAATTGTATAGTGATTCGTCATAATATAATTGATAATTAATTAACTTTTATGATATGTCATTATTAAACTTGCTGTTTCTTTTTCTATTAATTTCTATACGATAAAATTAAATTCCGTATGCGGATTTGAATTTCCGAATCTTAACAAATACAAATGTAAATTGGCCTATTATTATCGCATTGCTTATTTTTTTTTGTCTTCTCAAGAGTACGATTATTTTTAATAGATTTGAGGTTTAGTATTTTTATTTGGAGAGTTTGTACTCTATAGTAGGTTTCTAATAAATTGATGCTACGCTTGACCCTAAGCCTTAAAATGTTGGCCAGTATCCGAGTTTTTTTCGTAATTTTGTAATTTCAAGAGGTCATCTGGAAACATGAATTGTAACGTCATATGTTGTATTGAAAATGGTCTCATTAACGTTGTTGGTTTTGAATATCTTAGTTAATTATCATTACCTATACTACATACAAAATCTAACATTTTTATTACCTATTTTAAAGAAAATATTTTCAAATCGGAGGCATAATCTACTGGTAGATTATGTATAATGCGATATAAAAATTACTCCAATTCATTATTCAGATCATTTTACTCGTTGTTGGCCAGTTTTCTACGATATTGGTTTTTAAGCAGAAGTTTCATTTTATTTAAAAAATTGACTGTTATTTGGGTTGTACCACGTGGATATATTTTGCAAGAGGTTTGGAGAGATGCGATTATTATTAATACGATACAATTAATAAGGTTTAATATTCTATGGATAATTTAGTGTACTTACAAAACGATTGATAAATTAATAACATAAAGGAAAATTATATTTAATTACGCACGGAGAATATAAATATTTATTAAATTATCGTGACCACCATCAAATAAATTATTAATTTTAGTATATTATTATTTTAAATTCATATAGCGTAGTATATGCTCACTGGAGACTATTTATCAAGTAGTAAAATTACTTCTATTGTATGTATAGTTCTTGCATTTTTCCCTCTAAAACTAAACTAATTTAAGTATGTTTTAAGCTTTTGGCTGTTAACATACAATAAATCAATTGGCAAATGTTTTTTTGACTAAAAAAGTATACTTTGTAAAAAAATCGAGATCGTGACAATAGATGTCTGGTGGATTTAAACACGAATACACGAAAGAAGGTTAGAAAGACAAGGATTAATGATTGTAATTAATAAAAAAAATATAGTTAAAACTTTGATTGTATATATGTATATGCTTAGCGTTTTTTGTGCCAATGAGTTTAAAAGTGTACTTATGTAATTTTTAAACATATTTTGATTTTAAAATGTTCAATGATATTATATATATACAGAAAGTCTTAAATTATTTAAATATAATACAATTTAAAATAATGTTAACAGAGGCTATAAACTAAAAAGTAACATTGACTTTTCACTTTTATATTTTAAATACCAATTATATTATCAATTATCATTTTATATTAATATTTAATTGTTGTTTGTTGATAAAAATTGATTGTACCACAAATTGAGATGTACAAATATAAGATTTAAAAGGTACGAAAAGATCACTCAGAAAATATTAGCATTTAAAATTTTTATAGTCTGCACTAAAAAAAATGAACATATAAATGAACAATTTACTGTAACACTGTGCTGCGTATTTATTCAATATTATAGAACATATTATTGCTTTGTGGACTAAAAGCAATAATACATTCGTAATACGTTAATGAGGTGATTATATAAATCATACATAACATGGTAATATTTTACCCTATTAATTTTTAAACACAGAAATTGTTTATAAAATACTATTTATTGCCTTTGTAGGATAGATTTGGATTTTACGCCGAATGGTCGAAGCCGATCTCTAGATAATATTTTGTGTAATGCCAGAAAAGTAAATAAATATTATTAGCACAGGTCAAAAAAAAAAAAAAAAGTTTCGTTGAAAATATTTTACGCTATATATACATTTGACGAATTTGGCTTGTACGTGCACATAGTAGGATAATACCTTTAATGTAATTAAAAGACGAACACAGTGGTGGCGACCTTTTATTTGTATATAGGGAGTGCGGATTCGGGATTGTTCATTCGTTTGTAAATACTCGTAGATAATATATATATAAGATACGTACATGCAAAGTATACGAACTGTTTGACATTTTTAAGTTCAATTTATACGTCTACTGTTATAATAATATAAGAAATGAATATACTGTACACCCCTTATTAGATATACAAGGTGATTCACCAAGCAATGCTCACCCCCATTTTTCCTATAATAATTAACATATTTAACTTCTGATTTTTGGTACTCTTAAGTAAACCTACTTAAGACCATGTTTTCAACTATTTAGGTTTTTATACAATTTAATAAATGTCCAGAAAAAAATTATTATTTTTAAATAAGAACCATCCTTTTTTACTCTAAATTATTTAGCATATTTAAGTAAGTAGGTATTTATACTAAATCAAAATTCGGGAAAGTTTCATTTATTTAATTAAAATGTTTATACTTATAATAATCTCTAAAAACATTTTTACAAATTATAAAATATTAATAGATTGATATTAACTATATTGCACTATCATTTTCAAATAATCATAGTACCCATAATCCATATCTTCTAAGAATTAATTAATATTATTAATATTATTATCCATAATACATAAAGTTATTACTCATTTTGATTTATATGCATCAAATTATCAAAAAATTAATGATTCTTATTAAAAAAAAATAATTTAGAAATATCAACAGTATAAAAATATAAATATTTGAAAATATGAGCCCTAAAAATATTTAAAAATTCAAAAGTCAAAATTCGAATAAATGTATTTAATGTGACCATGATTGGTGAATCACTCTGTATACGGCATAATATTTCAACATTAAAACATCAGTAAAAAAATATGTATAATAAAATATTATAAAAAAGAAGGGTAAAATTATAAATAGTTAAAAGTCAAAGTACCTGGCTATGACACGCATCAAAACTGGGGCCAAAAATTTGACGTATATTGCATTTTATTTTATTTTATTGCTCTAAGGCAATGGTCATTATATTATAACACTCGATTAATCGAATTCTATGTTTATTTGACATAATAATATGTTATATTTTATTATCATTATTATTATTAATGTTGATTATATCAGATTTTATATCAAGTTTTATAGATTTAAAAACAATATACTACATTATTGTTATTTTATGATATTATTTTCAAATCAATTGTCACTAATTAACATTTAAAAATATTAAAAAACTATCCATTATTCAGTCCAATAAATAATAATATAGAATGTTAGGAAAATAACAATTTAGAAAAAATTCACCATTTTATAATTTATAATTGCGAAGTTAATTATAAACATACGAAATAGCCTAACACGAAATTAAATATATTTTTTAAAATACGTTTTTTTTGTATTTATTATATCTATACATCATATAATTATTAGTTTAAAAAAATAAAATAAATATGCATTCAGACACTGCAACACTTTTTTATGTAGTTTTTTTTTCTTTTATAAGTGGGTATTTCAAATTAATTATATATATATATATTTTTTTTTGGTTAATTTTCTAAAGATATCACCGTCTTATTTTAAGCATCTGTTTATTTGGATTATAAATGTAGAACATAGATTAAATGTCTAGTGAAATGACAACACGCGTGGGACGATTTTTAAAAAGCATTCGATCACTGTTGTACAGCGGCTAGGATATCACACCATGGTATATGATTAAAGTTAAATTAATTCGATACATACACTTAAATAGAACAAATAGATAAATGCCAGTACGCAAAATCCAACTTGAGGTGTGGAAATTTAAAACATACTATTGCTAAAATATTGATTTTTCAGGAGAAGTTATTTTTTGTATCTCTTAGCTTTTCTATAACTTATGTAAGTTAATTGAAGCCAATAAATATAATGTAGCAGTTATTTAAAAAATAAATAATTTTTTTTAAGTACAAACCAAATATTTTGGCATTTTGAAATTTAAAGTAATCCATAATGTACTATTTCCATTAATTCAGTATATTTTGTATTAAATATTTTATTTATCTATACCTGCAATATGTGCATAGAACGTTATGGCATAACACGAAAAGTACGCTTTGAAATAATTTACAGAAATAGTTCATTTTAATATATTGTAATTAATGATTCGGGTCTATTTTTTTAACATTGGCAAGTATATTCTGATTATTTAAATACAAGAAGTAACCAAAAACTTTCGTTTTTGATTAACCAGTCGTTTTAAAAAAAAAAAAATAGGTAAAAATATTGCCTATACGTAAAAGTTTGATTTTTCATAGATGAATGTTTCCACGATATTCATTAGATAACAACTGTTATATTATATATAATATATATACATATATAAAGTAGGTTATATAATTCATATGCAACACGTCCTTTCTTAGTTCATTTTTTTTCAAAAATAAAATATACATAAACCACTCATACATGCGTATAATATAACAGTGTAATGTTATGTTTTACGAATAGATAATATAATTATAACAGTTTATATAAGTGTATATATTATAACATTATATAGGGATGACTCATCGTAGTCCCATAGGGGCTTAATAGTTTTAAGTGGCGGGCTCTAATGCAGATTTCATTACGACGCACAGCCATATAAACTATATATACACCGTCGTGATACAAAACCCGAGATTAGGTACCCGTAATTCAAATTTAGTTTGAAAAAAAAATCCAGTATCGTTAAGGTGAATATTAAAAATACATAATAGACAATACTACTGTACTATATATTATGTATGTGTACAACTCAAATAAAGCTATATATATAATATAATATAATATTTGTGTGCCTATTTTGTAATTATATTATACTTATATAAATATATAATACGTTTACCTAAGCGGTATTGTGCTGCGTTATGCTACAGAGAGCTCCAATAATCACGGTGATATCATATACAATGCTAAATATCATCTTCTTTCTAAGGTACATAGTTCGATATGTATAAAAGATAATTATTAGTATGGCTGCGTCAGTGCCGCAGAGTTTATTTTTTACTTTTGTAACTTATTGTTATAATTATAAATCAAAAGACCAATACACAGTAGACTTTTTTTATTGTGACCAATAAAGCTCGACATAGCTTAGTATAGAGGAAAAAATATAAAATCGATTTTGTTGAAAAGCGGTTTTGCGTAAAAATTTCCGTTTTCCCCGAAATCTAATAAAACAATCCAAGTTATTTACGAACAAATTGGAAAATGGTTTTTTAGAAGTTGTATAATATCGGTTTGATTTCTAAAATACATACAGTAGAACCTCGATTATCCGAACTGCAATTAGCGTATCCGAACATTAAAACTCGTATCCACGACTTGGCTGCAGAAAAGCACGTTGCAGCTCATGGTCAAATAAAAATCGATAATTTTGTCAAAAAAATATAACAAACATTATACGTTCCTATATTATGTATGTAATGTATTTCAAATAATGTAATGTATGTAATTCTAATAAAATATTAATAATAATAAATATGTACATATTATAAAATATTTAACTGTTTTAAAAATTTTTTTTTTAATTTCCAATATCCGAACTTTTGCATATCCGAACTAGGTGTGGTCCCAATTAATTCGGATAATCGAGGTTCTATACTGTATTCAAAAAATAAGGTAGGTACCCAAATAGTTTGCCGGACGCTACAACATATATTTATAATATGATGTATAATTTCCACATGTAATACTACACACGTACGACGAAGTAGTCTGTCGCCTGTATGAATCATAATAATTGTGTAGAACCGATTTGTTAATGACGGAGCAAAAACAGTAGATATTTTTTTAGAAACCAGATCGTACCTATCTATATTGGGTTCTAAAAATTAAGATTTGAAATCGTTAATTACCGGCAACGCCCTCGGCTCGTTAGCCTTTATCATTAATTTAATTTAGTTATACTAGTATAATTACACATATTTTATATACCTATATATAATAAATATACATACAGAGTGATTCACTAAGTATGTTCAACTTTAAAATCACAAATCAAAATTTAAAATAGTAATTTTTAAGTTTTTAACTTTCCGTACTAAGAATGAATGATACTAATGAATCGTAATAATGATTTTGGAAGATATATGAGTGCTATATAATGGTGAATTGAAAATGTTAGTAGCTACTTATTAAAAATCAATCTATCAACATTCAACATTTATAATTTGTAAAAATGATCAAAGTACTATAATAAATACCAGATCTAATATTATATCTATTTTGTATTTTTGTAAAACCATTTAAAATAAACATTTTTGATAATTGAAAAAAAAAATGTTTGAATTTTGAATTTCTTATATCAAAATTTGAAAATAAATTATCCACTAAATAATTTACAGTAAAGGGGGAGGGGAGATTCGCATTTGTAAAAAAAAGTTTGTATTGGCATAAGACACTCCTAAAGTAGCACAACATTTTTTTTATAATTTAGTAATATTATGGTTTTAAAGTGTATTTAAAAATTCAAAAATATTGAATTAATTCATTATTTAATGAGAAACTGGAGATGAGCAGACTTAATGAATCGCACTGTATATAACGGACACAGGAGAGTGGAGATAACAATAAATTGTAGGTGAACGAGTGTTCACACTATAACACAAAATCACATGTACATGAGACATTCATAAAAATAATACACGTGTGTGGTGTGCGAATAACGTAGTTTGGATGGATAAAAACACCCAACTGCATACTACTTTCAAATTATTATTATTATCATTTCGAATGCACCGATGCAATGCCGGCGGCGGCGACCAGTTGCGACGTGCCGGGGGCAAGGTCACCACAGTGCTACAACGACACTACATACGCATAGCGCATGTAAAATATTATACCTACACCTAATATATATAGTGGTTTTAGTAGTTTTATTAACTTAGTACCTACGCTACGTTTAGAGATCGTTAGTTTTTGTGTAATAGGTTAATTAAGCAGACAATTTTTGTCACCGCATTACACGCTATTTACTCGCTGATATTATAAGATTATAAATTATAATTACAGCTAATAGGTTTCGAATTGACCTAATTTTATTTCATAGCTAAAGATGATGATTAATTAAATAAATAATATAATATCAATATTCAGTATTCAATATACCTACAGGCTACAATGATTTATCACAGTATCTTTTGATTTTACGCTCAAGTCAGATTAACATGTGCGCCGTTTAGAAGAATAAAAAACTTAATAAAGTGATGCACTGATATTATAAACTTTTATTTTTTTATATTAAATAATATTATAAATTAATAATTTTAGATTTTAAAATACGATGTACAATTTTAAATATAATTTGTACGTTCTTGAAAATTGTTTTTTTTTTTTTTTGAAAGTTCAGTTGGTAGTTATTCGAACAGTTTCATATGAAAACCAAAGATAGTTATTTTAGTAGGTAGATAAGGTGTAATAAAATAGGTGCAACCCTAGTCGTTTACCGCCATATTATACAGGCTATACTTTATTTTTATTTATTTATTGATGTTATAAGTATATAATGTCATAAATATGTAGTGCGGTAAACGCATAAAAACACATCTATGACGTATTTGATTTAAACAAATCGACATATCAATTATACCATAAATACATAATATGTTCATCAGTTACATTATCTAATAATAAATATATTAAATCGTACAATGTTTTTTTAATTTATCAAATTATTTATTATTAATGAATAGATTTATAATTTATATTTTTTTTTTCGGTTACTTATTATAATTTATAGTTATATCCGTGACCGCTATTATCTTCTATTATAGTGTATCATTTAATTCAGGGGTTATTATTAATAGTAAAAATTACTAGTTTTATATTTGGTATGTAATTTTCATAATAATAATAGTGTACCTACGTGTGTTTCTTTTTTTTAATACAGGATTATTAATTTTTGTAATTTAAAAATTGATTAATATAATGATATTTCAATTTTAAAAATGTTAACTTCCATTAATATAATAATATATTTTATCAATGCGTGATTTATTTTGTATGTCTGTACAAAAATCGATTTACATCAATTACAAATTTAGCTTAGAACGCGCCACAAGGTCGTTATAATGTTTAGTTGTTCCTAACTAAAATTGTATTATTTATCGGAAGAAAAAATCATGGTTTTGCAGTATATATACGTAATACACCGATACATGTCGTAAGTATGGAATAACACGAATAAAAACATAACTATAACATAAGCCTTGCATGTAATATTATATTATGCCTATATCTATATAATATATGATATGATATGTAATCGGAGATACTAACATTTACACGAGACTGTGTATTTTCGCTTAAACCTTTAAACTTTTAAAAAGCCAGCTTATGTGTGTGTGTGTGCGTGTGTGTAGATAGTTTAAAAACCCACCCACCATCATCGTCCAAACATTTTTGTAGAGATTATATATGACAAAATATTATACACTTTAATAGGTATTGACTTTGCTTTAAGGGAAAAGACAGATTTGTTTTTTAAGACAAACCACGGTTTTATGGGATTTTTGGCACTCACGGTGCGTCGACACGACTGCCGAATGACGTATTATTACGGTATGTGCCATTCACGACACCACGCGAAAAGGAAACGGGACAAAAACAACGGACCGTGAACAATTTCTCTTATTGTATAATAATGTGAGATTTGGCGAGCCGAGGTCACGGCCACCGCCGTCGAAGAACGGTTGACCGTAACACTTTATCCGCCGCATCAACGACCTTTCCCTTTTTACCCGCGTTCCCTCTTCGGCAAATTATTAATTTTCCTCATTCACTCCGAGTTTATTTTACATACCGTGTTGATACTTTGGGGGGATGTACACGTACATCTAAACAAACTTAAATAGAAAAATTAGTTTTTTAGTTTCAGGTTGTACGTTTATACGTTATAGACGTTGATATTGTGTTAATAAATTTTATTATCTTATCTCTATTATGTCTGGGAAAAGTTGTAATTTATGTCATAATGACTTAGCTCCTACAAAATAGTATCTTGCCGTTCTTAAACAAAAATATTTTACCTAGCATGCATTGAATCAAAATTATTGTTAAATTTTAATAAATTCAAACCAGAGAATAGATCTTGAAATTCTTGAAATTGTAAAAATAAAAATGTTATTATGGGAAAGAAAGAAATTTATGGGAATAATGTTGCGCAAATTTGGACCCAAACAGTAATTTGAAATTAACATAAATAAAATGAAATCTATTTTAAATGATATCATATCAAAAATAAATTTGCTTACTAAGACTAGTTCTGATTTGGAAAATCTGTTAATTTATTATAGCTCGGATAAAGTAGCTAGCTTTGACTTTACCCTTAATATAATGTCAACAACTATTTATGAATATGTAAGCAGAATATCTAGAACTAAAATAAAAAACACAAATTTAGAATTAGAAATTTAAAAACATCATGCTTTTATCAATATTTGGAAATAGAAAACTTCATAAAAAATAAAGAAATATCTGATAGGTATTACAATGACGAATAACGAAGATATTACAGAAATTATTAAATCTTTTAATCTTTAAATGTAGAGTAGGTACGAAGATAAACATGTCGTTGTTCGTTTCAGAATGTCGATTAATAAAAATAAAACAAGCTGTCCTACTTAGTATTTTATATTGTTCACATAAAATTAAAAGCTAAAAATCAAAAAGTGTTTTTACTAATGAAATCCAACCATCGTTTGCTAAAACCAATATCAATGTTAATGATTCATTAACAATAAAATAGTAAACGATTATTCTAGCTGGCTAAATCAGTTTCCAAAATATATAAATATAGTTTAATCATTCTAGTATAATATATGGTTAAGACGTTGTAATGATGTGGACCCAAGCCATCATATCCTTTTTAAATTTAAAATGTGTAATAAAATAATTATAATAATTGTTAGCCATTAAGGATAAGAATAAGTCACTAATATTGAATTGGACAAAATATAACGATAATATATTACACTCACATGTACACAAACACACGCACACACACACACGCGCAACATTATATATAAGGATTCCAGTTTTCGGTCAAAGCCCTATACGCGTTATTATTGTCTTTTTATACAAACGGCCAAAGGCGAGTGTAAAAGACTACAGATAGATTGTCTATGCAGTAAAACGTAGTTAGTTATAAACGTTTGTAATAATAATTTAAAATACGTATGTTAATGTGTGTAAAAAGGTTAAATAAAATTAACAGTAGTGAATCAAAGAAAAAGGTTTTATTATTTTAAAATACAAATCGGTCATCTCATCTTATATCTTAGACGCTAACCATGATTTCAACAGGCTAGTCGCTACAAGGTAATATTATTAATTTATAATATAATAAGTAATTGATTTAAAGACAAATAACCGTCCCCGGAAATTTGGTGTTCATTTCAATCATTACAACGTGATGAAGGAAGTAAACTTTTAAAAATCATATTCATCAATATCTACTAAAAACATTTGACTCGAACAAAAGCATAAAACAACATTGGTGATCTATTTTTTCTCTCTTCTCTCCAATTTTTTGTGTTGATAGATATAGTTTAAGTAAATATATTTTTTTCTAATGTTATAGAAATTAATGAGATTTATAATATATCTGAAAATATTGTTTATAACTAATTTGATATTAACTTAAAGAATAATGTATTTCCGATTCTCTACTGTAATATTCATAGTATTACTCGTCATATTAATGAACTTTTAGTACACTTAAATACTGTTTCAGATAAGTTTGATATAATAGTTCTTATCAATATTCATCAATGAAAATATTATATCAGCTTTAAAATTATAGTCTTAAGTAAGATTATGATACATAATTACATACTTTTTAATTTGCATAATATAATAATAATCTGAATATTTAATGCATGTACTAGTTATTACCTATATTAAAATATCGATCTAAATAATTAAAAATTACAAAATTTAACGATGAACGTCTTTTTTTATAGGATTTCACGAAATTTTAATTTTAACAAAGGTTATAAATTCATATCTATACTCGTAATATAATTTGTTTTGTAATCAAGCGTTAATGCCTGGATAGTCTGTTAAAACGATGCCTATGTAATAATTTGGGAGTATAAATACACATTAAATAAATTAGAATACAAGGGGTTACCAAAATACATAAAACATTTTATTATTTCTATAAGCGTAACCAAAACATCCGATATACACTATCTCGTTTGTGTAAAAACAAAACAGGTCGATTTTGGGGGTAAATTCAACCAAAGTAATGACCGCTTCATTGTTCACGTTATTTTCGGACTGCTTCAGCCCAACGGTCAAATGAGACCCGACGAAACCGCAACCAAATTATTTAATCGATATTTTATAAATCTTGAAAATTAACCATATTTGAAACACGCACATAATTTATTTTAGATTATTATTTTATTGCACAAACGGTGTAGTAGGTTCATTGTAATTATGATTAATTATATATTATAATTCTATCAAAAATGTAAGCTGTTGTAATAGATCTAGGGCTCAGATTTTTATGTAAATGTATATTCTTCTACAATTCACCTAAAATAATTTTGATTAAAATCTCGACGTTTCTTAATGTATACATAGTCTATAGTCATTTTTTTTATCATATATAGTTTTGCATAATAGCTAAAAAGTACTAAAATACATATTTTTATATTTTTGCTTAAAATTTGCATATTTTATAAGTAGGTAGTACATCAACATATTTTTAAATTTTGCTTTGATTCAAAAAAATAACTTATTTTTATTATTTTTACTTTTTTCAGAAGAAACCAAACAGTTTATAAAAGTCATTAGATCAAAATAAAACAATGAAGCTTTCACTTTGGAAACTATAAAACCTAAAATTTAAATGATTTTTCATGTTCGAAAAATATATCGAACTAAAATATTACTTGACAAATCAACATTACGAAAAACACTATACTCTGTTGTGTTATGAAAACGTGTTTCGTAAAATTAGAAAAGAAATATTGGATTATCTATTTATCTAATTAATTATTTTTTTAGGTATCAATAGACGAAACTACTAATGCCCAAGGGTATTAGGTTACATATTATGTGATAATTCATTACCTATCTTCTGAAGGTTTTATCATTATTTTTACATTTATATAAATACAATAATTAAAGTTAATAGTTTATTTGTTAATTTGAATTGTATTATTTATTTATAAATTTATTTTTTAAATCATGTATTTTATTATCATAATATATTATGTGATCGTTTTAAAAAAATTTAGTCTTCTTTAGCAAGCAAGCAGTTTTTTTCAAAAATAGAAAAAATATTAAAAATCAGGAGATTAATGAAATTAAAATATTGAAAAGTCAATATTTTCAAAAAAATGAACACTACAAATATTTTTTTTTGAAAATTATTAAATAAAAAAATATATTTTTTAATTTTTTTACCAAAACATTAAAATAAATAAAAATATAAGACATTTGTAGTTCGTATCCCTGTGAATCTTATGAATAAACCAGAATTATGATATCTCCATTATTTTAGGATAAATTATTTTAGATAAATCCTCACAGGACACTCTGTATATTATATCTGTTCATTATAGGTATTTAGAATTGTGTTTAATAATAATACAAATATGTTTGACTATAATCATTGTACCAATTATATTTAATAAAATGTTTTTTACATACACATTACCATATTTTTTGATTTTATTTATTGATTTTAATAAAATGTTCAATACAAAATCTCTTCGGTAAGTGGTAACCAAATTGTTTTTATTGCTTAAAATAAATTGTATCAAATTGAGGGAGAACTGATCTGTAAATTATAGGCGTAAATAAAGGAGTTGGGGTAATGTAATATCATACGTACCAGAAACACCTTAACAAATAAAATACGTATAAACTTTCCCTTAATGCTAAACATGCATTATATTATTTAGGTTTCGTTTCGTTATTAAGTACAGTTTATTAAGCCAATATTTTTCTTTGCGAAATCTCCGAAAAGCGAGACATTATAAAAGTGTACATGGCTAATATTATCCCGCCAATGTTGTCTTCCCGCAGTGATTTGCATATAAAACTGTTCTCTACCACGCATTATATACATAACAAAATACTTATATTATGTACATACTGTGTACCTATTATATTTATATATATAATATATATATACACCTACTATATACTATTATATACACAATATAACCTGCAGCGTCATAGCATTGGCGCACACAAGATACACAATTTTTGGATAAATATTAGTGTTACAAAGCGTATAATACAGGGTGTCAACATCGAGCGAAATGAAAAAGCAGATAAACACCAAAAATAAATTTACTTAAAACTTTGCGCGTACAAAGACGTCGTATAAATTAATAAAAATACATTTATTACGATTATATGAATAAAGAAAAAGAAACTAAGCTCGATGAAGTAAAATGGACAACTTAACGTTGGAAAAAAAACTTAATTTAAATTAAATGGAATATGTCATCATAATGTATCTTACACTGTTAACTTATGATAATTAGACTCCTAAACTTAATCCAATAATCAATTCTGTGAAGTACATTTAATCAAGCTTCGCCTTCTCGTTAAATTCTATCAAAGAGAAATTGTTAGAAACCAAAAATGAACAAACTAGTGGCATTTGATTTTATTTTTTTAAACTTTGATTATAAAATGTTGGCTTGTGATCCGGTAAAAGTTTTCCATTCCTAGAATATAGGTATACTAAATACTAAGGAACTCGATGAGATCTAAAATAATGAAAACCTGTAGACACCCGCTCAATTCGTCGGTGCAAACTTGCTCCGATCCTCTATCGCTAAGGAAAGCATCGGGCCAAATTAATATTTCCCAAACTTTTATTTTATTCCACACTCACCTCCTTGTAAATTTTCAAAAATTGTATACTTTCAGTTAATTTTAGTAACAATTTAATAAAGTTATAAAACTCTGGACCGGATGAATTTAAGTAGGTACCTAGTTAAATTTGCATTCGTTTTTCTGCAGTCGCGTGTCTCAAAACGTATAATAATAATAATTATTATTCTATTAAATAAATATATTATCTTATTTCCTATTATGAATAGGATGCCTAATATCATCATTGTTATTCTTATTACAGTTGTTATTATTATTAGAGTTTAGCTGATGTTGTAGTGACTCAATAAAAAGCATTAAAAAAAAAAAACTAAAAATTCAATAAATACACCAAAATTCGAAAATAAAACACTATCTATCTAATATGTATATGTATTTACTAAATGTTAGACAATATACATTGAATTGTTGCAAATCAATAATATAGATATATATAGGTAATATAATATAGGTATTCCTTGAATTATTTAACTAGATCACGTAGACCCCCTGGAATGTGAAATTTGAACTTTGAGAATTTTTCTAATAAATAAATTAAACAATAGCCACAAATTATATAAAAACGAAAAATACATTCATAACACGATAGAGCAGTTGACGCGAACGATTGAACAGAACGTATACCTACTCAAATATGTGACATGAAACTTCTTACCCATATCATATTATCGATAAATTAAATAAAAATGTAATACAAGATAAACTATATTTGACCAGAACCCTTGGACAATGCATCATATGCAAAAATGACAAAAATAAAAAACCAAGTAAGAGTAGAAATCATATCTAAAAAAAAAAGTATTGAAAAAAATCTACCTACCCATTATAAACCAAAATAAAACTAAAATAAAATGTTATTTAATACTGTATAGAATAAGACGAATTTATAGCTAATTTAGCTTTATTTGGAAAAACTGGAATTCTCCAAAACGCCTGAACTATAATTGTATTATTACCCCAAACACGTCTCATCCCTTAAAACATAATATGCTGAGGCAGGTAAAATTGCGCATTATTTAGAGAGCATAATATATATATTATTATTGTACATTATATTACTATATTATAGTAATATTGTTTGGCGCATACTTTTACATCAATGTATACACACCACCTAAATACGCATAATATAACGACTGTTATACTGCCGAGACGGCGTAGTTTTTGTACATATTATATTATAAATATAAAACATACTACCAACTCAGTATACGTAATATTATCGTAAGTTGTAACGGAAAAGTCGAGGCCGTCATCATATAAATCGGATTATATTATGCTATTATTATCATAACAATAATAATCGAATATTGTGCGACAAAAATAATATTATTATTATAAAACCATATAACATATAATATATTATACAAGGGGATTTTTTTAAAAAGTGAACTCATTTTGTTGAAATAAATTGACTCTTTGGGAATGTTTGTACTTATACAGTTTAAACATTTTATTTTTATCGTCGTCATTCTTTAAGTTGTGACTCTTTTTAATGGCATTATTAATTTTATATTCAATATTTTTTCTAAGAATTAGATACATAAAAATATAATTTTAAAACATGTAGTTCTTTAATTAGTAACAAATATGTATTGTTAATATGAGAAAATAAGAGACTAACACTTAGCAAAGTAACCCTACTATACCACACCACTATCCATTCAGCTAATCACCATATAAAAACAAAAAAAGTACATATAGCTAGTTAAAAATTACATTTTTGTGTATCTAAATATTCTACATATATTTTCAGAAAAAAATGTTGATTGAGATTATTAATAATTTAAAGATTTGGGTAACTTAAGAAACTATAAAGATAAAAAAGTAAAAACAATGATAATAAATTGTAATAATAAAAAAAAAAATGTCGAGTTTAAATATTAATAATACTGTATTGAAAAATGCTGGTCAATTAGATGAAAACAATGATAATAAATGAATTTAGTGTCTTTAATACAAGATAATATTATAGGTAGATGGAAATTAACACATTTTAAATATTGTTTCTATTTTATTTTTCTTGTAATCAAACATAACAAGACCAAAATTATTGCTCGCTTAATTTTGGACAAAAAATGCTACATGTGTGCGCTTTATGTTTTATATATATATAATTTTTTTAGGACATACGTGTCGAGAATCTAGAACCAAATAGACGAGAATTCAATTCAAATTTCGAAGTAAAAGTAGAAAATTTAATTTAGTGGTTTTAAACTTATGGCTGGATGATAAATTCGGTTCTGAATTTTCCATTTTTTTTTTCATGCTCATTCCATCCAATATAAACCACAAACAAAACTTAAGTGATAATATAAATAAAAATTGCATAAACCGTTTCCGGAACTATATAATGACATTATAAAGTGTACGAACATTATTATGCAAAACGTTTAAATGTATTTTTATATTACATTTTTTTTTCACATTTTGTAACATTGTATATTATAAACAGCAACAAAAAAAAACCTAACAAACAATATTTCTCAAACTATAATCCACGGTGCTAACTACAGTACGTTTTTTGTATTATTAAAATAATATGTTTACACGCAACATGAGTAGAGCCGCTACGGCGCCGGACGAATTTCATCGCCCTTTTTTTTTTCTACGAAAAACCATCCTAAGCCTCTTTTCTAAAAATTCCGTTCACATTATGATATAACCTATATAATAATAATATTATTATTAATTTGTATATTCGCTGCAAATTAATGATTAGAGGTCGTTTATCTTTGGCACGAAAGGCGTCTCGACGACGGTGCATGGCGGTTGGATGATCGACTGTTGTTTGTTATATTTATTATATTGGCACATATTATTATTGATTTATTTATATTGAATGAAAAATAGATTGTTTTAAAATACATATTTAAAATTAAAATGTCGACTAAATCGGATATTCAAACGTGAAATAATGATTTTAGGAACTTTGTTATAATAAGTCATTCGAATCATATTAATATACTATATCAAGACTCAAAACTTTTAGCAATTAGGTACGTATGTGTTATTATTTTGAATACACAATGCAATTTTCTAATATTATTAAATTAATATTAAGTTAGATATGTGAACTAATAATAATCAATATAATAAACTAATAATATTTTGGCACGACGGTATTGAAAATCAAAATTAATTTAAAAATGTTTTAAGGCATGTGATTTTTTGAAGAAAAAAAATAGTGAAATATACGGTATTATACAAATAGAAAAAAAATAAATTGTATAACAATAATTTAAAAATGTATTCAAAAATAGAAACTGAAACAAATCGTCTATGTTAAGAATATCGTTTTTCGTATACAATTATTTATCATCAAATTTAAGTGTATAACATATCCTTAATACATTATGGTCAGCATTGTAATATAGCTACTCAATGTCAAGATAACAATCAAACCTACCTAAAATACAATAAAGCATATTTATATACAATAAATATTTATTTTTTATACCTAAATAATACAGTTTTAAAAATATTTTAACTTTTTTAAAATAATTGAAATTTTCAATTTTATTTCCATGTATTCCAATTTCGTTCAATCAAAAAGCTTAGAAATGTAATACAAGGCCACACATGATTTGTTCTTATAGATACGAATTTATAAAAATATTTAGAATAAATAGAGCAAAGTTTATTTTTTTTAAGCATTTGAAGTTGAAATGTTGACAAAATTCTTTAAAAATGTCAAAATATGGAAATTGTTTTATTAAATGCGCAATTATTATATTTAATTTAAGAGTTGATATACGATGTTCATTCAATAAGCTATAAGTAGCTGAAAATTAAAACAACAAATTTAAAAAATGTATATGCATACATTTTTTTATAGACATTTTAATTTAATAAAATTTGAACGAAATTACATAATATAAATAATATAATACAAACGACAAACAACGATGTCAGCTATTTTGTTATAATTTAAAAAAATTATTCTCGGGGACTTTTACATATATATTACTATATTTTATAAACACAATTACAATATAATATACCGTTTAAACAATGAGAAAAGTACAATTTTCTGATCGATTGTCACCATCATAATTCATCATAGTAAAAATATTATCGTATAACCAATATATTATTATATTTTTAAAAGTAATACATTTAATACATTGACGTCCACAAATATAAATATAAAATTATCAATATACCTTTGGCTAAATGTTAGCACTCTGCATGTACATATATGCATATTTTTGGTATATATTATATACTATATTGTTCTAGATATATAGTAAGTCTACCCGTCGAAAGAATTCTATGTCAAACTTCAATATTACACATTATGCGCCGAGGTATCCTACTGTGAGGGTCAAAAATCGGTTGCCTGGTCCATAAATATTATGGATAGCAAATGGTTAACTGACGCCAAAAATTATGTGTACGCCACACACCAAATTCTTTATAAAAGCTAATTTAAATTTTTCAATATTATTTTAAGCCATTATATTTGTTTTTATTACTCGTATACTATTATTGGTTAATATAAGGTTATTATAAATTGAATGTGCTTTTTGTACATTGTTAATAGATTTTTATAGGTACATTTATAGTATTATTTGTATTCCGTTATTAAAATAAACTTCTGATAAGTGTCTTTACAAAAATTGTGGATTGTACAACTTCTGACTTTTTAAAAATTATAATAACCAAATAATATAGTCCATCTAGGTATTAGCTATAATTTCTGACAGATTAAAAATTACGATAGCTAGCATCACATACGGTTTTGTTTGATTTGAATTATTTAAATATGTATAAAAATAATTTTGTATAATATAAATGTTTATTATTTTTAAATGCATATTTAATGATACTTTGTGGTTTTAAAATAATTTATTATAGGATGAGAAGTCCTTCTGACCCTAATTAAGTATTCATGTGCAATTCACGTAGGTAGTGTACGAGTTGCACTGATGATAATCGTCAGTAACACCAAGCGCCAATACTTGTAGGAACTTTTTTATCCAAACTTAAAAAATAATAATATGCTAAACATATTGTATAAAAATATCAGTTTATTAAGTATATAATTTACCAATTCAGTGGAATATTTTTACAATATCGTATGGAATATCATGGCATTTTATGTCTAATTCAAACACTATATTATCGATCATTTAAAAAAATTAGATTGATATTTTAGTTATTGATTGTAATTATTAGTACAGTACACTTTTGGTTCCAAGCATTATTTTTAATCTTTTACTGTCACGTTCAAATCACTATTATTATTCGACGAACTCTTGAAACTTTAAAGGCACTAACTTATTAAATTATTAGAAAAATAATAAAAAGCTGTCTCTTTGAAGTTGGGATTACCAATTATTTATCACAAAATCAAACCATTTTAAAGGGAATATATTAGACAAAAATATTTATAAAACATAATTCACTGCTTGAATCTGAAACAGTAGCCAAAAACAAGAAAAACGAGAAAAAATGGGTCAAATATTATGTACAATATACTAAAACGCACAATATTTTTAACGTAAGATCTTTTTTCGTAATGAAACACATTTGTATAGTATCACTTAGCTATGCTTTTAACATTTAAATGCAATTCCTAAATGTCGTCCTAACCCTATACATAATAAATAATATTTTTTATATACGTGTCAAGCGACTTCTTCAGCTAAATAGCTGGTATATACTACACTCGTACGACGTATTGTTATTTTTAGTTGCCTTCTTCCACCGTGTTTTTACGACGCTAATTAAAAAAAAACTGTCTATTATGGTGCCATCATAGACCCCACAGATCCATTCTTTCTTCCGTTGCCAGTTTATATTATAATTATTAATATTATTTTTAATCTCCGTTTCCGATCCCGTGTATATTAATCTTGCCCGTCGCGACGAATGGACCGGAAACCTCAAATGGTCATCATAATACCTACGTCCTACGCATGTGATCGCGTTGTCATCTTTTTTCCTATTAATTTTCATGCAAATGACTTTTTTGAAAAATTTATGTATACAAATCAAAGTTCAAATGAATGGTTTTTGAGTTATTTAATTTTTGTGCCGTGGAGAATCTTAGAATTAGACCTACATCAATATATTTAAAAGATATGAACAGCTATGCTAATTTTCAGACTAAGTAATTACTAATTAATATTAATATATCTGTATTATGTAATTTGAAAAATGATTGTCAAAGTATAATAAATACTTATTGTAATATTAAATTTAATATTAAATCTATTTTGAATAAATTCATTATCAAAAGAAAATTTGAGGTTTTCCGGACCTTAACCTTTGACATTTAATTTAGTTAATAATTTTTATCGAGTTAAATAGTACGCGAATTTCTTCAGTCTAATTTATATTTATACATTTTAAACGTTATTTTCAAACTATTGGCCAATGTTATCTCCGTAAAAGTCTGTTAATATTGTGGTTTATATAACACATGAGTTATATTATATTATTAAAATTATATTTAACCACATAAAAAAAAGGTCTCAACGCGATTTTAACACGGTTTATATTAATAATAATCATTTATTTCGTTCGAGCTTGGAATAACAATTTATACACTATTAAATATACTATGTCTATTTAATAACATGTATTGTCCGATGTACAGTACGGTTGACGTGCGGTATTGGGTCTAGGTTTTTATGCACACATCATGAACATGCACGGCGTTTGGACATTCTCATCCGTCGCTTCGGTGCATTTCACCCTGTACAAGGGTATTTTCCACGGTGCTGGACAATATCCTCGCCCGTCTCCGGGATATTTCCCCACGAGCGATTATTTAGTTCGACGTTTTAATTTACCCCTTGACTAATCTGGCGTGGTTTTTCCGAAACAACGAGTCAATGGTTTTTATTTCTTTTACGTACTATTAAACCGTTTCGCGACGAGTTGTTTGCACAGAAAAGAAAATAACATTGTTTACCGCAATGTTTAAATCAACACAGCCCACGTATCTTGCTAGCAGGAAATTATTAATAACATAACTACTAACTAGGTATTTATTATTGCCTAAATGGTATACCATATTGTACTGATATTAGCTTATATTTGACGTACTCCATTCTTGGACTATCGAACGATAAATTTGTACGAAAATAAACTGTAAATATTTTTTAAAAAACATGAAAACTAAAGGGAGTAATCAACATTAGCATAGTAACTTACGATAATATAATAATACACATTGCGCGTGTTTGGTATTACAAAGAAACCAGAATGAAAAAATATTGTTTTGTGAGAATTACGAATTACCTTCCTCCATTCTTTTGCCATCGCCTAGAAGCGTTTTATAGAAAAAACTTTTCAATAATACACACCCATAACGCCAGCACTGGCATGTCTTAATGACATAGATATAGTCGTACATATAACAGCATTACACAAAGAGTAAGATTTAATATAATTATATACTGTTTTAAATATTATAGCATTTGAAATATATATATATATTTTAATATTAATTTACAGACATTTATTTAGTTTAAATTTAGTAATTAACAATTATTATATTATCACCATGTTTATCTTCATCTCATTATTTCACTATGTATTTGCTTATTTTTCAAAGTGTATTAAAAACTATTATTAAGTTATTCACTTATAGATTTATTGATCAATTATAACATCTACGCGGTGCTTATAAAAAATATAATACCACAGAATAACAGTTATTCTGAGATTATACAGTGACACAGCGCTGCATATTTTCATAGGTAATAAAAATGATTAAACATTCAAGCCATGCTTTGGACAGAATATTTTTTAAACGCTATCCGTTTTGAGATCGATAATATTGGCACGATCGACATATATTTTACTCGATTCACTGACTGATATTATATTTTTTCGGCATGTATAGGTACCGTCGCCCAATGACCAATACATTATGGTAAAATAATGTTTTGAATATCTTATAAATGTATAACTATGCGGTGCCTCCCCTGCGTTTAGAATAAAAAATATACTTTGCACCTATACGTAATTTAGTGCATTTATGAGTTTTTATATTCCCGGAAGTACCAATCATAAGTAATATTTTAATGTCAATTACTTGGTATTATTTAGTTTAGTAGACGAAGCGATGTTGTGTGTATAATATGATATGGCACATATATAATAGGTATAATATGTCGTTTATAATAAGTGCGTGCACGTTTGTCCCTTTTGTTAGATTGCTTACGCACGATTTTTCAGTACTGCAGTTGGTCGTATAAATTACGGTAGGTAATTAGGCTAGTCGACAGCATTCGGCGCGAATATATTTATGTGACTTTTTTGTTACTCGACAAGATTTACAAAATCCATTACAACACTATAGGTATACACCTACCTAGCTATAAATGCGGTCTCTGATGCAAATGGTTTGTCGTTATTTTTCTTCTTTTCGTTTTACCTGCGAACTGACTAAATTTTACGTATAGGTACTTATTTTTTGTTTACGACTTTTTCGATATACAATCGAGTCTTTAGCTCAAATGGTGAAGGAGGGGGGAAATAAATTCGACTTGTGTATTTTTCGAGTTATATAACTCGAATATACGACTTATAGTTATATATTTTAAAACTCACTAAAACTAAAAATTACTGAACACTATATAAACTTAAAAAATTCGTGTTATCGAGTATCGATTAGGTACACAATATAATTATTACCATTTTTTTTTCATACATAAGTACTATTTTTTTAAGTTCTCGCGTTATATCGATAGAAAATTTAATTAATTAGTATTTTAACAGTATTAACTAAAAGAGTGTTGATAAAAAGTACTTAAAAATTAGTATTTTAATTACTTTTGGAACTATGTATACTAATTCATACCTAATAATTAATAATATAATAATATCAATAAATCTTCATTACTACTCTACGTATATTACTCTATAATATAAGATTAATCATATTATTTCATTTTCGTTATTATAAATCGTTCTATTTCCTGAGCGACGCGAAAACTACAGCGGTCAGTTTCAAATTTGCTTGTTACCGTGGATTAGAACTAAACACGCCAATAATTGTATTATTATTATCAATATAAGTATTCATTTTAAATACATAATGCATATTATAACACAACATAAAATATTATTTAGAATTTGTTAAATAATTATGATAGTGTTGAAAAAATTATTAGTTATAGTAGGTACCTACTTTTTTTGTATTGGAACAAGATATTAAGCAAATTACCAATATATCGTGTAATATTGGTACATAATTTATATGAAGACCAATTTTCGTTAAAAATTGTAATAAAAATGATATCGTTATTTCCAGATTATCATTGTAGGTAACTAGCATATTTGTATACAAATAAAATTAGTACACATGAGATGAAAATCCAACCGTAGGTATTTGATTTACTAAGAATCATTGTATCCGAGATCGTTATAATTTATAAGCAAATTTTTATTATGTACTGCAGTACATATGCATGTGTACAAAGGGCGTACATTTTATTTACCTTATAACGTCACTAAAATATCCTACTAAAAACTTTCCAAAGTGTTTCTGTTTGCACTGAATAATTAACAACTTTAAATTTCGTTCTGTTTGTTTTCATTTTAATTAGTAAAAACTAAAAAGTTTTATACATACACGATAACTGTACATAATATAAATATATAATATACTAATTAGTAACTATAGGTACTAAAACGCAACGCTGGTAAAAGTATATGTAATGAAAAGTTTTTGTTGTTTTCTGATTTGAAATGAACTCCTTTCCGAAAATCGAGGGAACCAAATAGTGGAATTGATGGGACTTACCCCAACAAAAGTCTACTAATTCAACCTAACAACAATCAAAAGCTTAATAATTATAGTCGTTTCACTTATATGCGTTTTATCGAATACTGGTCGTTATAAAAAGCTTTAAGAATTTTTTTTTTTAAATGTTTTAAAAGAAAATAATTTTCTAATTTTCCACGAGCTTGCGTGAACTATAGTTATAAATTTATAAGTTATAACTATAACTACTAAATTACAAAAATATGTAGGAAAAACCACTGCAAAATAATAAGACAACACAATATAGAAAATTATATACATAATCCAATTTATATCCAATTTCAATACCAACGTTTTTTTTATTAAACATTTTAAAATCAAATTTAAAATTGTAATTTGGAAAAATAATATTATCGATTTTGAGAAAGCATCATGATGAATTTAAATACATGTTTTTGTTTTCCTTTTTAATAAGCTATTCGTTGCATCTAAGATCAATGGATGTAATTGTTATATTGGATTTTGATAAAATTAGGTTATTCTTAACACTAATACTGAATAGTATTTACAAAAAAAAAAAAAAATGTCTGCATATTATATAATATAATATTGCATTATTAGTTTCATCAATACAGTGGGAAAAATATACAGGAACCAATCTTCATTAAAAAAAAACGATCGGTATTGACTTCCTTTAAACTATAAAAAACCATTGGTTTTTTAATACTATCTGTCATTAAGCTGTAAAGATCTACCGAGCTAGATTATAAAACAATCATCTCAATAATTCCATTAGTATACATATACTATAGACTTGATATATGTAAGTGGTTATTATAATATCTTATTAATACACTCCGTTATAAAACGAGCATAATAATTATGGTTAATAAATTCTTATTTTATATTAATAACACCAAAATAATAAATATACAGTACAAAGTAATTATTAAGTACATCATAAAATGTAATTATTTAATGAGATTTAAGGGGTGGAAGTTGCTCATTGTGTAATAGTTCATAAACATAGTATATATTATATAAGACTTATTTTAAAAATAGGGGACATTAGCTAGCATTCCTATTTTTTTTTACTAAAATTCTGCCTCCGAGTAAATTTATCACAAGTCCCAAGTCAACTATTGTAATAATGCTTCTATTTTTGTCATATTTAACTACCCGTTGCAATCTTAAGAATTTATATCGTTAGCTGATAAAAAATGAAAATTCTATGGTAAAATTATAGTTTTTTTAAATAAAATTTCAAGATTTTTATAAATTGTTGTCTTTCACTGTATGATCTCGGATGTCGTTACATTTTATAGTATATAATATGTAATATAGAGAGATTCGTGTTCTCGACGAAAATTTGTCTTATATGATTATCTTATCATGTATTATTTTATATAACATAAGTACGCTTTGGACATCGTTTAATTAATTACCAACGTGTTTTACAGAGTCCGTGTAAAGTTTCGCTTTTCACACACGCGTAGACCATAAAATGGTCTTTCGTTAATACAGGTACCAACACAGTGCACGGTGGCGTCGCTTCTTTTACGATAAATTTCGAACACTCATAAATTCACACACACACACACACACACACACACACACACACACACACACACACACACACACACACACACACACACACACACACAAACATATACAGAATAATTCACCAAGCATGCTAGTTATTCAATTTTTTTTTTTTTATTATTTTTTTTTTTTTATGAATATATTTTCAAATTTTTGGATTTATTTGTATTACACATACAACAATAATATACTATAGTAAAGTTTAGATACTTGGCTTATAAATCAATGAATATGTATTTGATGTTACGGCATCCAAATAATAACAATGTAATATAATATAATTTTAAAAGTAAGTTTAATACTTCTATTATTATTGGAAAATAATTCAAGCAATTAAATTTTTAAATCTTTAAATATTTCGTTTAAAAATTGAAATATCATATTTTTCTTGAATAAAATATAATTTGTCTCTAATGAATAATAATTATTCTGAATAGTTTCTGAGTTATTAAAATATTTATAGTAAGATATATACATCTTTAGTAATAGTTAAAAATAATAATATATAAAATATAATATTTAATACTTAATATAGTAGTTACAGAATATGAATTACTACAATTTTCAAGTCACCATAGTCTCTATACTTCCAATCCTTAGTAAGTTAATAAAGTCAAATAACTTAAAAACTATTCGTTCATGTTTAGATTTTTTAATCTATACAATTAATTTGTAAGATCGGTGGTTTATTACGTAGTTATTAATTTGTTAATAATATTGATATTACCTATACGTGCAGTACGATGAAGCCATTATTAGATACGTGATTATTTAATGGTGGAAGGGTGAAATTAATCACCGTGTTATCAATTGTACAAAACTAACTTAACTGAAAACAATAGGGGAATTCAGTTTTATTTTTATGGAAATTGCGTCCCTGTATAGTGTATAGTGTATACATGCGTCCGCGTCTTTGTATATTACCGGTAGTTTTACGACACTACTGCACACGATCACTATAATATTATATACGTGGTACCTATAGGCTATAGCTATATAGACGTATATACGGATTGCCCGTTTATAGAAGCCATATAGAACGACGAGTACTGTTTTATGGGCTATTATTATATGCCAAACGAATCTGGGAGTCTGCCTGTAATACATTCATTAGCCTCATCCGATTAGTATTTGGATTTCGAATCGCCCGTATACAGACAGAATAATAATATGTCATCGGACTATTATACGCGTACGTAATAAAGGGTGATAAATACTTATATGACTTGAATTCGTTATAAAATAATAGTTTAAATATTGTTCATCGTTATCGGTGCGTTATCTGAGCGTTTTACTTTTTTATTGTCATTTTAAGAATATTTTTTTATCACTATTTTTTGAAAATATTGAAATGCTCACATTTTTCTCTCATTCATCCTTAAGCAAAATATTTTCTGACTACTTCAATAGATAACAATTGACTTTCAGACGAGTAGTAAATTAGTTATAACTAAAGAATTTAAAGTTTAGACAAGCAGAGCTAACTTATGATAACTTGACATTTAGGTACTCCAATAATATTGGTCCATTATTCCACTAATCTAAAATTCAAAAACTTAAGAGTGAAGTATTAACTATTAGCTTTTCTGAGTTTTTATCTATCAAAACTATTAGAAAAATATTTGGCCTCAAAATATTAATTAAAATTATATAATAATTAACAAAAGTAAAATTTTCTTTTTTTACGAAAATATTATTTTGCATTCTGCATTCTGTAAAAATATATTTTTAAAAACGCTAATACAATAAGTACTTTTTTCAGATAACGAGTGATATTATTACAAATCTCGCCCTTGACAGTGACAAGATTTTTTATCCTTTATAGTCGGATAGGTACATACGAGTTCCAAAATTCCAAACACGGAATTGTGTTATTCCGATTTTATCAGTTTCACGAGTTTTGTCTGGTAGATTTTTGTGAGTTATACTATACAAGTTGTGTTCCGACAAAAAAATAAATTATTTTACAAAATTTATGTGCTAATAAATTATAATTGATAAATTTGTCAATTATAATATTATACATATACCTATTTTACATAAAAATAAATGTTTGTTTTGTCAAATTTACAAAATTATAACTTATATAATTAATAAAAATAAATAATTTCGTATTGATTTTGTTTTTAAAAATTGGTTTTCAATTTTATTATTAGGGGACATCGCTTGTTAACTGCGTAAGCCTTATACCTTCCCATCACTTTTTTTTAGGTACTTACTTTAAAATGTAAATGTCTATATTTGAGTAAATGTATAAAAATAAATAATTAATAAATTTGTTATTTAAGTTTAAAAATATTTGCATAAATAATAAACTATACATTAACCCAGTTATTTTTTCTTTTGTATGTATTTACCATTTATTATGAGCCAAACAATTGTTTTAGATTTTTAAAAATATTGTAAATCACTCATAAAATGTATTAATTTTACGAAATCATAATAAAAAAAAACATTAGAAGTACCTATATATTAATATATTATTTTTATATATTTTATAATATATAAATGACAACGAAATTTTCGATAAATAGATTTTTAGAGATGGTACCTATGTTTTTATATAGAACGTAATCCATTACCTTTAAGAAATAAATAAATAAAATAAATAATATATCATACTCGTCGACCGCGGAAATTTAGACATATGTATGTTACATAATATAGGTAGGATGTAGTAGGTACCTAAATCTATACAATATGGCTGTTATATGTTATTTATACTTACACACCGTTCTTTATATATAATATATTATTAGATTAATGGACGAAAACCACTGGTCCAAATAAACAAAGGTGGCAGGATTCGCTGCAGCAGATGATGACCGGTGGTCGCGCTGCCCGACTGCGGATCATCATCAGCAAAGTGCTCTCTGCCACCGACTGAGGGTCGTGTTATCCGACAACTCGCAATCAATAATAATTTCGCGTACGAGAAACGGATCCTCGCCGCAGCACCGTTTGCAAAGTGCGACGACAAACGCCGTCGTCGCCGGTGACAGATGGATTACCCACCGCCGGCCAAAGGTGGCCTGTTTATAATTTATTTCGAGAAGCAAAAGCGCCGCGCAATTTAGTATTATGCTCGTGTCTATAATAAGCCTGAATATCTACATCCCGGGTGCAGCGTTTCATTTATGACCAATAATATACCTGCATAAAGCTAACTCAACGTGCCCACATCATGGCAATATTTTAAATCGAATGCATTTTATAAATTAGGAACGTGAAAACCAAAAAGTTCCAGATGTAATAATAAAATATTATATTTTAACCTTTTATATTATTACTGAACAGGTAAAATTTTCCAATTGTTTTAAGTATATAGGTAATATAATTATATAACTATATTATATTTTCTAACCCGATTTTTTTTTCAAGGATTTGACTTTTTTATATTTTTGTTCATAAAATCGACATTTTTTAAAATTATTTTTTAAAAGATAAACAAATTTAAATTTTATACTTTGTTCTTAAATTTCTCGGATAAATTTAATTTTTTTTGCTTGTTCCTCCAACTTCAAGTTAAACAAGACTGACTGTATAAATCAAATTATGAATCTATTTGATTTTAAAATACTTTTAATGAATTATTTATAACTGAAACGTATCAATTGACATGTATGAACAAACTATGCAAACGGTATTATACAAAAATGTCCGAGGAAAAAATGTCCACGGTAAAAATGTCCGAAACCAAGAATGTCCTAGGTGAAAATTCCGAAACCAAGAAGGTCCATGGTAAAATGTAGTTAAAATTGGGCAAAGAGATATAGGACAACCTCCGGCAATAAAAAAATGTATATTAATATGCAAGAAAAATTTAAAAAAATTTGCGAAGAGTATAATAATAAAGAAAGAAGTATAGAAAACTTTTTAAAATGTATATCGTTGACATTCATAAATTTTAATTAGGCAATAATTATCTGAATTTTTTTTGGACATTTTTATAATCAATTTTTTTATTTATTTTTATATTCAATAACGAAAGAATTATTAATTATTTTTTTAAATATTATAATCAATGTTGTATAAATACACTTTTCATATCTGACTACCGCAATAATGAAATAATTGTTTATTTTTTTTTTAAATATTATTATAATCAATGTTGTAAATATTTTTAACGAGGTCTTTTACTTAGTTTATTTTGGACAATTTTACCATGGACATTTTTTTCCGGACATTTTTACCGTGGACATTTTTACCTAGATTCATGCAAAACACGAGGCTGTAGATCCTGGTAAGGGATAAAAGTTCCACTGCTCGTTTTTGGCACAATGTAAGGTATTAATTGTGGATTTTTAATTATCTACATAATACATACATATAATTATATGGTTTTCTATATACGTAGACCCACCGTAGTAAGCTACATACAAATAGCAACAACGAATCTTTTTTATTAGCACTTCTGTCGACTGACCTACGTATTTTAGCATTTTATTTGAATAACTTAATGTGGTTCTATATTATCACTCTAAACAACCATTTTTTTTCGGTAAATGTATTTTACTATAGAAAAATATTTATTTCACGCACAATTATTGTATGTTTTTAGAAAACAACATTTTTAAAACAAATTATATTTTTTACATTTTTTATCGTTATTAAGTTTTAGTTTCATATTCCTAAATAAAATATTGTGCTGAACATTAATATAAAAATACAAATCGATTCATAACTAGTGATGATGAGTTAAACTGTTTGAATCTCGGACTGATTCGAATCGAATAACTTGATGGTATGAACAAAATTTGAACTGAACTATTAAGCATTTAGTACTGTTCGAAAATCGAACTAGAAAATATTAGTCAAACCAAACTTTTTGGCCACGATAGTTCGAAGATGAAATATTTATTTTTAAAAAGAATTAGGTTATTAAATGTCGCCTAACATTAATTTCTATTTTAATTAATATCATATTTTTCGTATCAACAAAACTATATTTTGGGTAAACTCATAGTAAAATTCCACTATCGTGGTTGTCTGCAGTTAATAAAAACAAATTGTTATGAAAAAATAAATATAGTTTTTTTTTTTTTATTACCTAATTATTATTTATTTTATATTATCTAAAAAAATAGAAATAAAAAATTACCTAAATTTATTTTATATACGTACATTTAAAAATAGTTAAAATTTAGAATAGGTAATACAAAAACTCAAAATATAATTGACAATTGTAATTATAGTTATTTTTATAAAAAGTGTTGAGTTCGAGTTCAACCTCAAAATTGTCTAGGTTTGATTCAGTTAAAAATATAGAAGTTCAATACGATTTGGGTTTGAAAAAATAATTTTAAAGTTCGGTTCAAATTCGATTCAATTTTAAAAATCAGGGTTTGGCCCATCATTAATCGTAACTTATAAATTGCCCCAGATATATATATATATAAATGCATACAATTAAAATAAATTGTAAATAAAAAAATATATTATATATGTACATACATGTTTAATAATTAAAAAATAGTCAATCTTTAATAAGGAAAAACATTTAAAAAACTACCTTCTACTGTTATTTTATATGTTTGAGTTATTGACACTCTTTTTCAAATAAGAAAAGAAGTCTAAGACATTCAAAACGGAAAATTGCTTCAAAACATTTTTGAATTGAAAGTATTTTTAAAGTGCACATTACATATAATTCACCTATTTTCTTTAGCTTAATGGAAAATTAAAAATAAAAATAGCGTTTTCATAGTGGGTACTCAAAAAAAAAATAAGTTGCAATTTATTACTAGTGAAAAACAACTAGGTACATCGAAAAATGAACACGTGAACGGTGACATCATAACATGATGAAACTTAACTTTAACTCTGTCTAATTTAAATCACAGATCTGGTGCGTGTGCCATATGTACCTACTCATGTGTATCGTTAATTAGCTGTTATTGGTCAAACGCTCGCCGTTACGTCGTACGAGTACGGTTTTTCGCACGTGTGCGTCCACCGGTGTATCATGAATTGGCTGCTATTGTACCATCATAAAATTATTTAACGCACATATAGCATTGGTAAAACAGTTAATTGGCCACGCACGTCTTTTGAGTACAGGTGGAATTGTGCATTTCAGTTTTTAATCCTCCCGCTAACTATAACGTTGTTTCGCGTATTTTGTCGGGTTTTTGCTAAATTCTATACAAGTACGCCGAATATAAATTAACAGTCTAACTGTTTTGATTATAATTTATTGACTTCGCCAGGATTTAAAGCCAATAATATTAATTGTTGTATTACTAATAAATTAGTAATAGTCAAAAAATCGAATAAGGAATCGGAAGAATTAATAAGCTATTCTTATGACCATAAAAAAAGTATATGGATAACTATCACTATCAAATAATGTATGTTTAACGGTAATTTATTGTTAATTAAATAAAAGATAAAATAAATTTTAGAAAACATAGTTTATGTCTCGTACATAGTATATTATAATTTATATCATGTTCACGTTGACCACTTGGAATTTTGTCTGTTAAATATAAACTTGATGTAATATCAAAGTATATTAATTGTTATTAAAATTAAATCATCACATTCACGTTGAGTCAGTTATATACTAATTCAATATTATACGTTATACGAGTATCAAATTATGGGCAACCCCATCCAGTGATGTACATAAAAATTAATTTCAGGGGGGATTAAAAGAAAATTTCATTCTTAAATTTCAATTAATTATACAATAAAATCAATGACCGTACCAACCATAAATTTAGGGGAGGGGGGGTTAAACCCCTAAACATGCCCCCGTATATATGTCATACGCCACTGACCCTATCAGCGTGCGTCCGTGAACTGGATTCTGTTAATTTTGTACGTTGAAAAATTCGTTATTGTTATATTAGTAATAATTATTGTTGATTTTTCTTATGGCTATAAATATTAAAATATACTATTATAATATGTATAATTAACTTTTTAAAATAATTATCTCGATTGGGACCTTGGTCCCATTACAATTGATATTAAGCAGGCGGGATTTACTTAGACGCTATGATATACCGCAGTAAACAAATTTAAATCGGGGATTTATTCATATTATAATTTCGGAATTCTAAATTATACTTGATTTGAGTCTATTATATTGTTTTACCGTTTATAAAAACCTTATAATACATAATATATATATATATATATATATATATTTATATGTCAATACATATTATATTATAAAAGTATAAAAATGTCTAATTTTTAGTAAAATTTGAAAATAACTAAGAGATTTCCCTATGGATCGACAATTGCGGTCTACAATAAGTCTCCTTTAATTTGTTTTGCAGCAATAATACATTTTTAAGAATCATTTATTATTAATCAGCAATTTATGTATATATTTATTATATCTAAATGTATATTTTATAACTTTAATACTAAGAAAGGAGGGTCAATATATTGACAGACTTTTGTTTAAAATTAAATATAAAATGTTCTATTTATTAAAAATAAAAATGCGAAGGGTATATAGCGTGAACAAACCTTAATGTCTCATAACCACCTACAATCTACATGCAATAAGCATCTCACCAATTATAATGTTGTATTTAAACGGCCGGCACTTGAATTTTGACGCGCCACTGTGTCAGTAAACACATTAAAATAGCTAACTGAGGCATACTGCATAAAACTTATTGTATCATCGTACTGTGTACTATCTTTTACTGAGGCGAATGCTGAATGGCACGTTGAAATTGTTTTACTATCTATCTACCCGAAGAAATAAATTAGGAATAAATATAATATAATTATTCGAACAAATAAAAAAAACCACAACTTTACTTATTATAAATGTTAGATGTCATAGGTACATGGGTTCTAATATAATATATATATATATATATATTTGTGTATATTAACAATATAAATTATATATATATATAACGCGAAATACTCAACCCACTCCTTTTTTATCTTAATGTATTTATTCAAATTCTGATTTGTTTATTTTTCAAATACCTAGGTACTTATATAATTATAAACCAATATTAATAACTATGTGATAATATTCAAATCGCTATAGACTTCATATCGCCTATACCTATTATCTTAAACTATCATCTTTAGTACTTAAAGTTTAATAACTCGGAAACTACTTATATGAATTTCGACTTTTATACATCAAATATCAAAATGTTCAATAGCATCAATAAATGTATAACAATTTTGATAAACAAAAACATAGTTCTCATTTGAAATAAAGATTTTTGTATCACCAGTCCACAGTTTCCATAAAAATATAATAAATTTAATTACAATTTATATAAATAAAAAATTTGAATAAATTCATTATTAAAAACAAAAATGAGGCAGCATGCTCGGCGTATACTTATTATAAATTGTATTTTAAAACAATTTAATAAACTTCTTTTTAGTCGTTCTATTAACATTATTATATTATATTCTTTAGTTCACAATATAATATTATATTATGAAGACTGCCTATACGAAATAAAATGTGCTACTATGTTTATATGTTTTCATACACAGAACTAAATACGTGTGACTACGGTTTTTAATATTAAACGCATACAATATCATATTTTATTTTTCATGTTTTTTTTTTAAAAAAAAGAATGTACAATATTATTTACTCGCACGTATATTATTATTGTTGTACAGTCGAAAGAAATATAAAAACAACGATTGTCGATAATCACATCTTTGGAGAGAAACATATATTAGTTTTGTATGTATTCATTTTATAATAATATGGTTGCCAGACAAATACAACAAAAAACGGCGGCAAAATTCGGCACGCCAATGTTTATTGCCATTGTTTGAACCTTTAGGAGTTTTTCGTCTTTCATATTGTACTCCTCGGGCACAATTTTAAATTATTTTTTACTCGTGGATGAGATCAATACCTAAAGATCAGTGAGCACTCGAGATTTCTTGGAATACATTTTTTGAGAAATTGTTGTCTTAGTGTTTTCCCGTTAACTTTTCTATGGCGAAACTTCCAGGAAATATTGAAAAATGACTTCTACGAAAAACCGAGGAGATTACCGACTCCTAACTATCATAGTAATTATATTAATTCCATTATTGTGAGACTTTTGGAGCTCTTTATTATGTAAATATAATATATACATAGAAAACATCAACATTAATACATTATGTCATAATAAAATGATTGCGAACCCAATATACTACCAATTCCCTGAAAGTTTGACTGTTTATTTAATTTCCAAGAATTAACGAAAACCCAATAAAGAACTCCACGACTCGAGTGAAAATTATAATGTTATTATGATGTGACAATATTATAATCTAACCAACCACGAAAAATCCACAGATCCTTTAGTTATTTATTTTTAAACATTTTAATTTTGATTCATACCCACGTAATAAAATGTATGACTTAAATATAAAATGAAAATGTGACGATATTTGGATAATAATTGTAAATAAATTGTAATCACAAATTACCTAATTATATTTTGTCTGTTATTGCATTTTACTTTATTTAACACACAATAATGGGATTTTCTTCTTCTTTAATATGGAACTATCAATATAAAATTCAATGATGCAATATTATATAATAATAATTAATAATTTATAACCAATCATTATGTTAAAAATTTCAAATTGATACAATATCCATAGATATAAGTAGCCTATGGGTGGGAATATCTTATTTGTATTCAATAAAAAAAAATATAAAAATAATACTGCAATAGTAAATATTAATGAAAATAATACAATTAAATTATATGCATAAAAATGGAAACAAAATAATGTTTTTGTATTTAAAATTATTGTTATTTCGAGTAATTTTTAGTGAGCCCGTTGTCGATATTCCTTTTAATTTAATGGATAACGCTTCTAATAAAAAATCCCACAGTAACGTAGTATGTTTTTATTTTCTTGTACTGTTTTATCTTGTATTCGATGTAAACAAATTTATATATCAATGGATTTTTAAATGTTCATCTGGGCGGGACCCGTTTTGCCCAAATTGTAATATTATATGATTCCCGTTTCGTCCAGATTGGTTCAGATCAATTTAAAATTAAGTTAGCTATAGTTCAGTCAAATATGTTTCTCCAAACAGTTTTTTTTTCAGTTCACAAAAATGTTACATTTAAAAAATTTAGTCCACAATAAATAAAAATGGTCATTGAAGAACGAATGAAATGACTCGCACGCATTCATCGTAAACAGAATACTCGCTAAATTGCATGCCAACAGGCTAGGAGTAAATGTATTATCCTCAGAAATATAATTGTTTATTAAATAATATTTTGTCACTCTATAGTCAGTAGTGCGATATTCCGGCATCAAATCATCGATAAAACAATCCAACACTTCTTTATATAAACGATTATCCTATCTTAATTACTTTTTAGGGATTAAAAACTTATCTAGTTGTCTGTAGAGCGCATCATACCTATCAATTGAAATAAATATAAAATATTATAAAAATAATGTACAACAATATTTTACCGAACCATTGTTAACTTAATTTGAAATTTATCTAAACTAGTTTGAGAAAAACGAGAATCATATTATGTAATAATAAAATTTAGGCAAAACGGGGAGGGTCATTTTTGGGCGAAACAGACTATGCCCGTTCATCTATCGTAAACGTTGAACCTTCTACCTACCTAAAACAACCATTTTTAATATTAAGTTAATTTATAAAACATTCCGTCTTTACCACAGTTCTAATCACTGAGATAGTGGTCTAATATCTAGTACAATTATTATTGTAACTACTTTTAAAATGTATTATGTAAACACCATGTTTTCATCTACATACATATTATATTATTCAAAGTTGAGCTTCCCTATAATAAATAGGGTAACTCAGCTTTGAGCCAATTAACCTAGGAGCATAGGTATTATGAAAAATAAAAATACTGTAAATCATCTTACTCACTCACAAGAAAAAAAAAATCAAGCATTGCAATACTTCACATGTATAAATATTTAGCACATTGATTTAAACTAACCCTGTACACCAGTAAACTATAATCATGCGTCCGAAAATCCTAATAAAATACGGTTCCGCGATATGATAATAATATAATATTCCCAAACTTTCAAAATATAACTAGTATTATATACGTCTTGTGTAACAAAATAGATTGTGACAAATTAAATATTGCATTTCCAAATATATAAGTACAATACCCAAAATGAGCTTATGTTTTCGACCGATACTATCTCGTACGTAATATCAATTATTATTATACATAAATAGTAATAATATTATACACTTTTACGGGTCTGTTGGTATTTTTTCGATTGTGCGTGACGTTGACATTTTTTATTCACCGTCGCCCACGTAGTTATATTGAATTTGCACAAACGATGGTGGCAAATACAAAATGCGAGTAAAGAAAAATATTTGGATCGAGACGCAATGACTATCACGCCGACAATACTGCCACCGTCGTCTGCACGGTCCCGTACCAATAGCCTATTATATAGCCTATATAGGTATTAGATACCTGTAACGTACATATACGTTAAAGCTCGACACAAATTTTATAACAAAAACTTTCACCAGTATAGCACACGGCATCGTCGTCGATTTATTTTTGCCGACAGTCGACTTTCTAACAGTTTTACGTATATATTGTACATTCAGTAAATATGTATGTGAATATTAATTATTAATTATTATCGCGAACAAAATATACTGACACACATTATAAATATTAAATAAGAAATTGAAATATAAAATGATCATTATGGGTCGCTGATCATTTATTTTATTAGAGGAAAAAAATATTGTCCAGACCGTTAGTACTATATTCGTAGTTGGTATATTATAATTTATAATACAGTAATACTAATGTAGTTAATACTAAAACTATATACCTAGTATAATAGTACATTATGTTATTGCAGTTATTCAAAGAATATTAATTAGAAATATCTTTTTCCAACTAAAGGATTTGTTTTGCACAATAAATTCATTTCGGTTTGCTTAGAGTGTATATACCCTCTACACTGTATTTTTTTTTATAAAACGTATTATCGATTAAAAAAAAAAAATATCCAACTAAAATAGAGTAAATAAATGATTCATAAACTATGCTATGCATCGTGTTGGCTTAGTTATTGGTTTTGCTATTAAGAAACTATATAATAAAATACCAAAGTAATCATTCTAAATGTATATAAAAAAAATGTATTCAAACATTTTATATTATTCATTTTCTATTGGTACGATAACAATATTAATCACACTGAGCTGAACAATTTTGTAATTAAAAATGAAATACGTAATAACATATTATTTTAATGTATTGCTGTTTACCTCTACATTATTTTAAAATGGCATATTGACATAACACACGAGTGCCTACTACCACCTACTAGCGATTTTTTTCGACTATACCTAGTCATAATATTATAATATCATAATTTCATCACTTCTAAACGAGTGGGTAGAATCGTAACGAAGTTCATATTTTAATTAAACTATAAATATGTATTATACTAGTATATGTATCACTACAACGGATTTAGTTCGACGTGCAATTGTATTTTCTAGTATTCATTCATTGACATAATGTTAACAATCAAATGTTGTTAAAAAAAATAATAGGAAGTCATTTTAGAGTTGTTAACCAATCATGTATTTTATTGTTAAAAACTTTATAAAAAAATTCTCAAATTCCTAGTTAAGGAAAATTTATTCGTAAGGAATAGAAAACCTTACCAAGATAACTTATATCATAATTATGTTCTGACCACGTTTTAAATTTGGTGGAGCCGTAAATATGTCTTAAGACACTTATTTATTACTTATGTTACACAGATGTATAATTACTATTGTCTATTACAGTTACTTATTTACTTTACTACAAAGTTAGCAATCATATATGATACGGTTATTCTAATATTTTTGAAAATAGTTATAATATCAATATTTTTTGTGTTTAAGAAAAATAGGATTCTTTGGCCATGATTTTTATTTTTTTAAATAATTTTTTTATACATATTTTATTTTAACTACTAAACAGTGTAAGCAGTTTAAATCATTCATTAATATTTTTAATTTATACTTTTTGACTAAAATAGAAATCGAAGTAATAAATTGAAAAGCAGATGAAGTCTAAGGTTTATTATAAGATACTGTTTTGAAATGTATAGAGAAGTATATTATTGTAAAATACAGAAATAGAGACTAGAAATTACAAAATTTTTCTTGGCTATATTATGTTTTATAACAAATTTAAGGTTTAAAATATTAATATATAATAATATGTAATATGTATTATATACATTTGTTTCGTCAAAGAATCATCACAGTAAAATTATAAGCTACTGCTGTGTAACCGCCTTAGAGGATATTTTCCTAGTTGACGTATACTATTCGTAGGCTCCCCTAACATTTATTACTCGCCGTCTACCCATCACAACTACAGCAGTGCATATTATATTTTAATTAATTATTATACCAATTTATTAAATCTACATTATAATATTGCCTTTTTGGGTAGTTCAAATATTATGAAATATGAATAATTATAAATATCTCAGA
Organism: Rhopalosiphum padi; assembly: GCF_020882245.1. Taxonomy (NCBI): domain Eukaryota; kingdom Metazoa; phylum Arthropoda; class Insecta; order Hemiptera; family Aphididae; genus Rhopalosiphum; species Rhopalosiphum padi. Next base: position 46,965,657 of record NC_083599.1, read on the forward strand.
ATTCGAGTGCCTTAGTGATTTTGAGTTTCAGTTACGATGCCGTCCAATTAGCTTAAAACCGGAATCGATTTAAACAATCAGTTTTACCACCATTTCTCACTTTCGTCATTTCTTGACAAAGCTAACAGCCGGGTCTTGGGTGCAGCCCCAGGTAGTGTAAAAGTTAGTATACATTTATAAGAGTATAATGATAGATTTATATTAAAAATAAATGTATACCGTCAGTATAATGCATTGGGTTGTTATAGGTTCTTGTGAAATAAAAAATGTACATAAGAGAAATTCTCAAAATCATGCTACTTTGATATGCGCGCAGTGTGTATAATATATGCGTATTCAAACATGATAGCCCGTAAATATTTTTGTAATGAATACTGATCACATTACTCACATTATAAAAAATAGAAAATTCATGTCTCTCTTTTCTTCACAAAGTATCTTTACGTATTATGTATTTTATTTTCAAAAAATTGGTATAATATCAATATTTAATTTGAATGAGATTATATGTAATCACATTTTTATAGTTTTATTTACCTTACGAATAATATTGTTATTTGTTATTGCATCGTCTCAATTATACTATTGTAGTAATATATTACACACTTCTATCACGTTTATAGGCATAAAGTTGTTATAGTATATAGGATCTATTTATGTATGCATCACATTGACGTAAAAATTGTATTACAACTGCATCATTTATTCCAATTTCATACTTTTTTAAGTCAATTTTGGACTAGGCTTATTGGAATTTTTTAAAAATAGGAACATTAAGACCAATAGTATTTATTTTTAATTTAACTTCAAAAACACTTCTTAGCACTAATTCGAATATATGTCATCTACAAGGTAAATATAAAAGATTTCGTCCTATCAGTTGTTCCAATATTAAAATTAGCTTTAGTACATTAATTTTAAATAATTTTATTTCATTTCATCTTTGAAGATTTGTAAGTATGTTATTGTAAAAGCAATCATATAGAAAATATATTGAAAATTTGATATTTTTTTCAGAAAAAGGTAATAATTCTTATTTTATTCTAATTTTCACAGAAAATATTAGTTTTACCAGAAATTTTGTAAGAACATTATTTATAGACAATATCTAAATCTACAATTTAGATTCTATACAATTTATTTTATACCTAATGCAATATATTTTGAATTAAGTCAGAAAAAACCCTAAAACTACCCTATTTATCAATATTCAACCCTCTTGCGGCACCTAAAGGGGGTTATTAATCATTACCAAATTTAACCCACATAACTTTCGTATGGTAGTGAAAAAATTGGGAGGTTGAGAAATCAAAAATATTTAACTTTCCTTACCCCTATTACTATATAAGGACCACCCTAAGGTATATTAGAAAATACAAAAACTGATTTGTACATAGGTATTTAATTTTCATTCTCCTTTGAAAATGCTTCGATTTCTTTCAAAATAAAAACAATTGGTCTTTACATACAAATCGTGACCACAGAAACTGTATGCGTGAATATATTATAAATATATTATATTTATTCAATATATATGACAACGTTTATAGTATACAAAACTTGTACATACACAACATTTAACACACGTTTGGAATTTTACGTGTGAATCGAGTGAAACAAAAGTTTATGATATGTTTACTTTTTGACTGGAAATGAAAGATCACGAGAAAAGTTTATGAAGCTCGCAGCTGTTGGAAATTTTTCAGTTGGGCATTAAACAAATACGAATTACCTATATATTATGTTATAGAGTTTTATTACTATAATTTTTTTTTTTATTATTTGATAAAACCTATGTGTGTTCGGGCACATGAGTGACAAAGTTTTATGTTGAGTACTTCACGTACATTTTGATGCAAGATGTTTATCCAAGTGGACTGCAGTAAAGCGTTTTACGTACATCCGAAGAGGAATGGAAATGTCATTGATGGATATTACCCGCAAGTTTCCTGTGTAATGAACAACAATAACGGTTTTCTAAATATTTTTTTTTTCATTTCTGAATACTATAGACATAAATCGGAGAATAAACAAAAACTGTAGTGAGTATTGACATGGCAATTTTATCAATTAAATTCAGATAAATATCAACACATGTATCCACCAACTGAAAGTAAATGTTTAAGTTGAACTCTAATATTATTATTATTATGTGTCACTACTTAATTGTTTAATTCTGTTTCATATAGGTATCATATTAACCGTAACTATATTATAAAGCAAGGTTTAAAAACGATCGATTCTACGTACATATTTTACAAATTATTTGTGAAAAGCTACATTTTAGTACATATTTTAATTAATAATACATGTCTTATCTCATAACATAGTAATTACAAATTAATCTGGGGTTTGATTTTACTTGAATTATTTGTTATTTCATTTTTTTTTTCAAACAAAAATATGTTTTTACATCATTTTTAGTAATTAGAGCACAGCATTTATCATTTTTGGTACCTATTCTTTTCATTTCACTTATTTTTAACTATTTGTTGAACTTTTAATATAACTTATCAACATTTTTAGAAGAGCTGTAATGCTATATCCTATATTACCAGGATACAGCTGGTATTTTTATTTAAAAAATAATGTAATTTTTGAGAAACTACAAATTTTAATGTAGGTATATAAATTTATATATTTATTATAAATATTTTATAAAAATACATTAAACATATTTAAAAAAGATATTTAATTTAAACAAGCGTAGATAATATAGCATAACATGTTAAATACTTTTTATGATACACATGAAATAAATTTTACATTATAATTTATAATTCTAAGTATTTTATGCAATAAAATAAAGTATTAAATGTAAACCTATAGAAATATTTTTAACATGGTAAAATAAATACATTTATGCACATATTGGATTATGGCGATTAAGTGAAACAAAATGGAATTAGTTATTATAATTTAAACCCTCTACAAAGAGCAGATTTGAGTATTATATACAATACTAAAGAGTCTATACCTATTACCTTCTACAATTAAGTATAAAAATAACAATCCATGTAAATTTAAGAATTTTACTTTGAATAAAATCAAACTTTGATTTAGTGATACCTCATAGTAATCACAATTATGATTTTAAGTAACGACAGCGATAGAAGCTTACTGGTCTTAGCTACGATAAACAATATAATAAAGCTACTCTGCGAAAAAAAATGAATAGGAATTTTTTTTTGTCTTTAGAGGTGGTAGCTTCGTTATAATAAAAAAATTAAATAAATGGAAACCTCTACACATAATATGTGAACCTTTCGGTCTATGAATAGCTTCGTTTATATACAGCGAATGATTTTTTAATTCTTCGTGAAAATGTATGAAAATTAATACAAAACAGGGATCGGGGACAAAATACCTCTCGATCGCAGACGCTCTTATAACAACAACAGATACGTGTGCTGTACATATGAATTTGACCCAATTTACCTCACTATATTAGTGCTTAAGTAAAATCATTTACTTGCAAACCACAGCTAGTGCGTTATAATATATTCATGTATAATATTAAATATATCAAATATTACCTGTAATTACACTGGGAGCTAATAAATTAATATTGGAGGTCATTTCGATATATTCCATCATTATAAACAAATATTATAAAATTTTAAATTTTAAATTAATTAATTAAAAAACGATTTAAATAATAACTCGTATATTAACAAATTTAACACTCTGCAGGTACATAGATGACCTCTAAAGATAACTGTATATAATCGTACACCTTTTATCATCTAACATTGACGAGCTTTCACTGTTCACAGTTTTATTTTATACACACAGTTATAGAATAATTGTTAAAAAAAAGTATACTTGATTTTATCGGATTGTTGTTGTTTGTGACTTTTTTAAAGAAATATTATTTTTCGAAGAACTATTTATAATACATATATTAACATAAACCAATTTTTTTTTGTCTATAATAAAATTAAAATCTAACATTTTTTTTTAAAATTTTTATACAAAAATTATATTTTACATATAACATAACATGAAATTTGTTAATATATAATATTTAAAAATAATTATTATTATTAATTGCTGTTTATGATGTAAGTATCTACTCGATTAAATTATTATATTATGTACAATAACTATATTTAAACAAACTAATATTGTGAATATAATATTTATTTTGAAGTGAGTAAATTCATTATGCAATACTGTATTTAAAAGAAAGAAAATTTGATAGATAATCAAAGTATATGGACGAATTTGAAAGTTTCTGCGATATTTGATGCAAATATACCAATTGTAATAGTACGAGAGCATATGATAATATTTTAAGTACTCTATACTAGCTAAATAATATAATATTTTAGCATGTTTAAAATGTATAAATAAAATGATCAATTTATACTTGAACGATGTCTGTACTTATTATTGAACTTCTATTGAATACACGGTTGACAGTGTATACGTGCAATTACATAAACTATACCTATGCGTCGTGTTAACAATACTGAATAATATACGATTATAAGTGCCACGGTGTAGGGGGATAAAACCTTACGGAAGTCCACATCTCATACAAATATAGTGTACATAATATTATAGACTAAGTTGTATAATAACTACACATAATATACAGTATTTATACATACATACATACATATATATAGCCATTGGACTTAAGGGTTAAAGCATATAACCTATGCGTAGGGGTTTAATGGATATAAATTAGTATACAATAATATTGATTGGAACTGTACATAATATATATCCAGTATACTATATTATATATGTCCATATTATAATGGGCATCAAATTGTAATTTATACAAACGATTCGCAATGTCCGAGCAAATTGTATAATTCATTTTGCATTTGATCGACATAACTGAATTTCAAGAATTTGACCTATCTCCCCACAGCTATATTACCACATGTACAATACATATCATATAATTCGATATTTACAATAATTTTCTGCTGTATATATTGCACATTTTGAAACTATTCAGACATTCAAGATAATATATTATAAAGTCTATGTGACTATGTATACTTAATATAATAAATATCATCAATAAATTAATGATTTCATCTGAGGCTCATTGCACACATTAAAGTTGTCCACTTTGAATTTACATTATTGTATTGTTGCTTTTATTATTATATTATCACGATTTTGATATTAAATATTCTATAAAGTGAAACGTGAACCAAAAAAACAAGAGGGTTACACATGAAACAGAATTCTGAAACCTTTTAATATGATATTATACATATACGAGTTATAAATTTAACTCGCATGAATTGATAAATTATTGATAAAAGCACTCATAAAAAATATCTGGCAACTAAATACTATTTCATAAAGTGATAACTACAGAATAAAAATTGTATTATTTTCTCAAGTCACTAGAATTTTTTATTTAAACAACGTAAACAAATTGTGATTTACTCAAATGTTTCGTGAATAACTTAAAGTTTCAATTTTATTGAAATGTATAATACTTTAAAGCACTTGATAAAATAAAGATTTAAATAAACATGTTGCTATCAACAAAATTATTTACTTTTTAAAATAATAAAATATTTATGAAAATACAAAGTGCACGTGTTTAAGTACATAGATAATAATTCAGGGCCGGAGTTCTACATTTTTGACTGGGGAGGAGTGATTAATAATCGTAATTTTCCGACTAATAAAAATAAGAAAATACGCTCTATAAAAAAAAATGAAGAATGTATTAATTTTACAATGGTATACACTATACACATATGTATATTTTTTTGTAACAGCAGTATTTTTTTCTACAGTTATTTAGAACATTATGATGAGAAATATTAAGTTTAAATTTGCGATCGATTAATTACAGATTTGACCCAGTACAATTTGGACATTATTCAAATTATTTTCGTTTTACGACAATGTGTTTTGTTAATCTAAAATTTAAATTCATGAAATTACGATACGATTATGTTTAGATTTATGTGCATAATATTTATTTTATTTTTGTAGCTTGATGATTCTTTTTTTATGCGCTAAAAATAAATAATATAAATATATTATAAATATCGAATTTATCAGTTAGACTAAAATTTAAATGATAAAAATATTAAATTCTAATCAAAATTATGTATTAAAAAATAAACATTTTTTTCGTTAATGATTTTATGGTTTTATTATTTTATAAAATTATTAATAAGCACACAGTACATTAGTACTATTACATTATAAGTTATAATCATATCATTATAGGTATACGTAATTAAAATATGAATAACATATTTTACGTTATGATAGTTATATTTATATCTTAATATTATAATTTTTAGAATGTCTAGAATGTTCCGACAACATTATGTTGATAAAAATAAATGCTGTAACGTTGAAACAATTTTTAATTTTTGACTACATAGTATAATAATTAGATAAAATACACAATAAAACTTCTAATTTCCAATTATCGGGTTCATTGAAAACAAAATAGTAATTGAATAGTAAAATAACTTTTGTATGCCCGCAGTGTAGTCATGTGTATATTATTCAAACGTATTGCCAAACGCATGTATTTTTAAACAGTAGTCTGTATTAGCTGCTTTCACTTTACTTTAAAATTCAGATAACAAACAGACACGTTTGGATGTTTATTAAAATCGCCTTTAACTTAAGCACTGTTGTTTATGATATTTTTTTAAATACTATCTTCAGGATTTGTCTAACAAAATTAAATAAATAATATTTTATGTAAAAATAACTCCTTTTAATAATAAATCATAAAAAATAATTCTGCCAAGCAAACATTTTCTATAGAAAATTTAATCAATATATCTTGCATCTATTAAATTTTTTATATTGTAATCCTAATTTATAAAATATATTAATTGGTATCTACAATATAAAATAATATTAGAAAAGTAGTTAAGATTAGTAATGCTCCCCTAGAAAATGAATCTACCAACATATTTTACAGTATGCTGAATAAAGATTTATCAAAAATAAAATATGTTATATAATATTAAAATACTATATATTATCAGAATACACGTATACCTAATATTTATTATTTAGATTGTGAGTAGAAGCCTATTATTTATATTATTATATTATTACTTATATGCAGCTATATTATAACAATGGTGTATTTTCTATTCTGAAAAACTCTTTGGAATCGGTCTAATAAATACTTAATATAAGTTGTAGAATATATTATAGAGTGTATTTATAGGAAATTAGTCGCGAATGGACCGAATGGTGTGATTCAGAAAAAAAAAATTGTATAAGTTATCAAAATTAAGTTGCAAAAATAATATTTGATGAGTAAAAATGAATGTGCAATTTATTATTTGTTAAATTGGAAATTGGCATAATAATAAGCAAAATTTTACATAAAATAATGCATTTTTCAATTGAAAATGTACATTGATTTTTGAAATATTCATCGTAAAATAGAATAAAATATGTATATAAGTAATAAAACTTAATAAATTGATAAATATTCAATACATTTTCGAACGTTTATACATATATTTTGTACGATCATTTAAAAAGTTTATATAGGTATATTCTAATATAAGCTCAAGGTACATAATATAGTGTACTAAGACAGATCCACAAAATCGTTTTATTTTTAAATATTTTTCAGTTATTTCAATATTCAACATATAATAATTATTTTAATAATACTGGCCTGCACTTCAGTGAATAAAGCGTCATGACTAATAGTCGAGAGTGGCAGCACATCAATCAGCCACAGTTTCCTGTCGGTGCTATTTGTTATAGTAATTATTTTTCAAACAATTATTTTTGTGCTTAAATTATATTTGTAATTTTAATATTTTCGTTCGTAATTCTTATAGCCTAACAACTATATGTTAATACATGACAATATAACTATAACATAACTATATGAGTCGATAGCGAAAAAGGGCGAGTTTTTACAATAATATTATTTATTAGAACCATAATAATACGAATACGTTATTTTGTATTATAATGTATATTAATTAGGTACCTGTCGAGAACAGTCATAGCTAAAATAATAGTATCCGTAGATATTTTAAATCTCAGATTCTAAAATCGTATAAATTAAAAAACTGTGGGTAAAATGTATATATTATATGTATACATAAGTAGGTACTTTTAAGTAATAATATTTTTTGTGTAGAATAATTTAAGTGACCTATACACAAGTATAAAAAACTGTATGTGCGTTTTTCTCTAAAATTTGTATACTTACAATTTATTATGATATAGGTATACAGTATAGACTATATTACGGTAGCAAAAACCAAACCAACTTGTAACTTAGCAGAAAAAAAAACGTTCATTTTTGTAATGGAAAAAAAACTTTTAAATTAGTTTTACGTTCGGCGTAGGTTAGGCATGTTCGCGTGTGTGAATAAGAAAAACAACAAACACACAAATGGGGTCTGAGTGGTTCATTTGTAAGTGGTGAGTTTTGTGGTGGGGAGGGGGGACTTGGAATATCGGAATGAGCCAAACTACTGTTGCAATTCAAACCGTGTCCGGGCCGTACCTACGATTTGGGGGACGGGCCAAGGGATCTCGAGGACGGATCGTAGTGTACGTTTATCATAATAATAATTAGTTGTAATAGAACTAAAAATTATAATAACGGAGCAGATTTTAAATCGGGTCAACGACGAGAGGAAGTATATAATATTAATAATTAGGTACCTACCTCGTGTGCAATATTGGATAATGCGATGATATTGCGTAGCAGGTCCCACTTTAAGCAGTGCTCGAACTTCTTGGCCAGACGTTTTTCTCTTGGTACCGTCGAAATTTATAATCACGTTTATACCGTCGGAGTACTAGCGATCGAACTTTAAACTATTATCAAACGTTATCAAACTATGAGTATAATAATATATATATATATATATATATTATATTGTAATATACGCGTGACGGACTAACAATAATATGATCCGTTTAGCTGCATTTGTGTAGTAATAATAATAATGAAAAACGGGTCGAAATTAACGAAAGAAATACGTCGAAAAAAAAAATGAAAAAAAACGTGCGTGGAGGAAAGAAAAATAAATTTTCAACGAAAATGTCACAGACCGAAAATCGTACGAATCGCCCGCGCAAAACAACGACCGGCGTGCGTGGTCCCAACGGCGGACGTGCTGGGCGCGTGGCTGGACGCGGCGGACTGACGAGTGACGACGACGGCCGTACGATGTCTTTCGTTATGTTATAATTTTCGCGTGCCGACGCGGTGCGAGAGAGAGACGCGCGCGCGAGAGACTCGTCGTCGTGTGCTGCCGACCGGTGTTCGGCGCTGACGGCGCGCGGCGGCGGCGATATTATAAAACGATGCGCGCCGCCGAACCGGCTACGGCGGCGCCGCCCTCGGGTTTATTACAGGAGCCCGGGCCACCAAGACGCGCGCATCCGTCAAAACGACGACGACTCTACAAGCCTAAAACATAATAATACATAAATTATTATTATTTATAACTCGAATATTATAAAATTATATGTCGCCGACCTATTATAACACCGTCACTAACAATATGATCGAGAAACCAATACAATACTGCAAAATAATAATATCGGCAATATAAAATATAATATAGAGCCAACATAATTATAATATAAAAATATATAAATGATATTCAATAGTTGATTCCGTTATTGTTTTAAATTTTCAATTCTACAAATAATACTACTTATACTTGTAATTATTGTATAATATTTTTATATACTCATTAGTCATTATAAATTAATTAAAAAGTTATATTGTTAACTAAAAAAATATTTTTATCTATACTTGAATTCAAGTTATTTAGATAATAGTTATTATAATATTAAAATGCTGCTATATTTTATACTATAACGACATTTACATTTACTACATTTATATTCAGCAGTTAATGCGCATTATAGGGAGCGGATTTATATGCACCATAGAGTACTCTATGATATGCACCTAAAATATCAAGATTAGATGTTGAATACAATTAAAAGTTAATGCGAATGTTTCTTTAGTCCATGCTTTATACTTTGGAGTCCATGACCAAAATAGTTATAATTTGACATTTTAATAAAATTCCCGCTAAAATATTAATTCGCATTAAAGCGTTTACGTGCATTTCTTAATTCCGGAGTAAGAGTGAATTCGATTTTACGAATCAAATTAAATAATAAATGCGCATCAGTTTAATACGAATTACAAATGCGTTTATATGCACCTAACTCTCAGACTAACTCAATGCTCATTGAGTTAATGCGCATTAACTGCTGCATATATAAACGCGGCAATTATGTCTATGCAGTGGTTAATATTAGAGATATTATTTTTTTTTTTTGCAATATTTGAGTGGTGATGTTTAGGTTATCCGATGTTTTACCAGTGATATTTTTTTTATTTCTATAATATTTATATGCGGTGGTTTTACATTGGAAAAACAATATCTATACGCTTATAAAACCAAAAACACCTAAGGAATATGTATTTTTTATTTATTTTTTTATTGGTTTTTTTTCACCACTAAATCGAGACCTCATAATTCGACGTCTTGATTTTGAGGTTTTATATATAATCCTATAATAATATAAAACATTTCATAAATCATCTTATATAAGCAAAAGAATAATAAGCTGATTATGAAAAAAAAAACATTTAAAACATTCAATATTTTAATTTATAATATATGATTTCGTGTACCTATATAGGTACACGTGATAGTAAGGATAACTTCCTAATAGTTTAGCATTTCATCTTGTCGCGTACACACTTATTTCATAACTTGACATTACCTCGTATACACTTTATTACTTGAACATTACAAATCGCTGTAATATATGATATATTAAATTTGAATTCAGTGGTGAATCATTGCATACGAAAAAAGCGATTTTGAGTAATGACAGATTTGTTGGCCTATAATAATTGGGAAGGATATTAGAGAAAAACGCGAATTTTTAATTAAAACAAAATTTTGAAAATATAAATTCTTTTATTTTGATGTAATTTAATAACTAATAAAGTAATAAACATACTAGATACTTTCAATTTTCACTACATTATATTTATATTATTATTTCTATACATAGTAATGGTTTAACAAATTGATCCAATTATACTTTGAGACAATATTTTAAAGTTTATTAAGATATTAATATTATACATTTATACGCGATGTTGAAAACAATTATCTAATTTATTACATCTAACTATTACACTTGTGATTTGTACTGTTATTTTTATATGCTAGAAATTGAACAGTATATCGTTTGTCAGTATACTGATTATAATCAAAAACATAGAAAAATAACTATAATATCTCTCTAATATTATGGGAATGTATTGTTTACTATAAGTATTATAATTCAATTGAAATCATTACGACTATAAAGACATTATTATCATCGTTGATAATACAAACTTTTAAATTTTTTCTTAATAATACCTAAGTACTTAATAAATAATAAAATTTATAAAACGTTATCAATTTTTTATATTGTTAAAATAATTATACCATTTGCACATCTTGACATATTAGGTAAATTGTGTATTTGTATTACATTTATTAGGTACAGTTTTATTTTATATCGTTTGATCTTTTGTTTTTCAATCGTGTCAATTTAAAATAGTAGTATAAATTAGATGTGCTTGAAGAATTTATTGTTATTGTAAGCTCAAAATCATCATTGCAAATAATTTTATAATGTCATTGCTATAAAATGTGCGATACAAGAATAATGTTAAAATAACTTAATAATTCATAGTAAACATATTTTAGATAATAATGTGGATGTTTATATTTTAATGAACTTTCCTGATATATGTGCTCGTTTGTCAACGTACTTAAAATAACTCATTAAAAGTTTTTACATTTTCATTGTGATTACAAGTTAACTTTTTAGTTAACATATATTGTTGGTTAGCACGTCTTAAAGGTAACTAATCAACACGTATGGATAAAATCGTTTCTCGCAAAGCCCGTTATTATTTCAAGCTTTTCGTACTTGGAACCATAGTTACTATATTATGTATGTCAATGATAATGGTAGATGAATAGGTAATTGTTATATTACTTCACATCATTAAAATTTTGTATGATATCGATAATTGGTCTTACTAATGTCACGTAACTCTTGATGTCTGTATATAGTATTATATACACATTGAATTTATATTTTGATACCATGTATGTTGTATAGTGTATAGATAAAACTATAGTTATAATCGATATATTTCATTAAGTTGATAAATAACTATTTGTTACCTATTCATTAAAATTAAAATTAAATAAATATTTTTTTATTTTTATTTCAGACTTGAAATTTTAAATTTTAATATGCTATTTAATATTTATTAATCATAACAATGTTTTTATTTAAAAAATATATATTTTTAAAAATCTCGTAAATAATTTGATAATTGTAAATGATACTGACATGTTTTTGATTAAAAAAATATATATAAAAATATATCTTTTTTCATCGTTATATTTATATTTTTACAGTTTTTGATTATTTTTTTTGTGCATTAAATATTTTTATTTATTAAGTAAAATAAAATTTGAAAATATGTTTTTTCTAATAGTTTCAAAAATTGTTATCCAAGAATAATCAAAGACCGAATAAGTTGATGATTATTTTTAGTGAACTATTAAATAATTGTAATAGAATTATTAATCACTTAGTCAGTTTAGTCAAACGGTCGAAGGCGCCAGATTTAATCTCTGCAGGTTATTCGCAAACGGGAACCTGGGTTCAAATTCCACACCTGGCAATAATAACTAATAATCTTTGTCATTACTTTTCCTCAGCCTGATACTCGACAGAAGACTCGCCTGGGGTCCCTATCTCAAAAGTAAAAGAAAGCAACTTAACTGTCGCTTACATAAAATAAAACCAGTACTCAGATCATACATTATCATCTCGAATCGTCTACTTCTTTACAAAATTCTTCATCGACCAATCTAGTTATATGGCATTGCTTTCAGAGACACTGTTAAACCCTCAAATCTCAAGACAATCTAAGCGTCCCAATCTATATGCCTCCGCTAAGTAACCAAAGCAACCTGGCTCGTCACTAACGTTGTCCTAAACGAAAACCTAAAAGTTCCTACTATGAACCAGAGTACAGCCACGTTCTACTTCAGAAACTCCAATTTAAAACACAAGATCACTCAAACTAATTTATATCCAAACTGGGCAAAAAATCACTTCCAGACAACTGAACTTAAAATGGTCAAGAGATCTCCTGAACACTTTGTAATTTTCCAACATATCTACTATTTAAAATCAATGTACAGGTACCTTTAATGTGAGTTTTCTTTTTCCTACCTCCATCATTATCAAATCTAATTATAAACTCCCTCTACTTTACTAAATTTTTATATAGTATAGATTGTAAATACTCAATAAACAACATAAAAAAAACAAAACAAAAAAAAAGAATTATTAATCACGTATACAAAAATAGTACTAAATAGTATTATTACTATATTGATATATTTATGATTAAAAATTATTATACATCGTCCATAATTTATTTTGTTTACTACTATGTTTATTCATAATATAATCTATCCCCTATATTTTTAGCATAAAAGAATTTTGATAAATTTAAGTTTAAGTTGAATGATTTTAACTCTTAGATAAAAATTAGATTAAGAACAAGTATACCTAAATTGTTAGAATTTTAAAAATTAAATTTAAATTCTTAGTCAACTCTAAATTAAATTGATAAATATGTATATTATTATATACATATATTTTTTTTTATCAAATTTGGAAATAAACTTCTTATAGTAAACTTTAAAAATAGGTTCTTAATGCCTCCAGGCCTCAAGTTTTTTATTTTAATCAATATTATTATCAACAATTTTTCCTTTCTTGTTGATAAATTAAGCATTTTTTTTAATAAGTAAGTTATATTTAAAATTATTCTTACGCATTATTTAATTTACAATAGAGTAAACTATATTTATTAAATGTTTTACAACTGCCTAATTTTATTAAGACTGAAGCGGAAAATATGAATCCATTAACTGCAATCCAAAATATCAACGTTGTATTTAAGACTTGTATTATTGTTATTATATGCAATTATTTCACTGAGGATTTTGTTACATTTAAAAATTATTTACAAAAGTTATATGTATTAAAATAACAAAAGAAGAAATAGGTATAACAATGTATATTAATAACTATAAGCGTAATTTATTAATAGTGTTAAAATTAATCACTTAAAACTTACTATAATATTACTATTTTATAACAGTTTAACAAGTAGCTTTATCCAATACCTCTGGCTAAGCTATTATTTATTTTTGTTAACACAGTGTTTGTACAACCTTAAACTATGTTTCCGAAATCACATGATGTACGAATGCATATTTGCATTATGCATTACAATAATAAAATAACATTATGATCACACGGCGTCTTGGATAGGCTATTTGGCTACATCAGTGTCATATAGTCATTTTTACTTTTATAATATTATTAATAATTATTATATATAATATTTAAAAAAAACATATAGTACGCCAGTTTATTCAATAAATTACACAAAAGTTATATGCGTCTCATTAAAATATATATTCTATTGATTATAAGAAAATTAATATTAATCTTTTAATAATATTATAGTTTAAACTAGTATTATATATCAATTTGTGATTTGATACAGAACGTACAAAATCTAGTCAGTGTAGGTCGATTGCACTTTTACCACCGATTTTTGATTATAATAAGTAAAAATTTCCATGAAGTGACCAAATAATATTTGGCTATATAGTTTCACACAAATTGAATGTCCCAAAGTTATTGAAATAACGAAAATACATCCCATATAAATCAGATATTATGATGTTTATGATAATTTCATCGAAAAGAATAGTGAAATAGACATTTATTAAATTGACTATCATTAATTGATTCAATGAAAACTATATTCTGATGAACGAAATATTATTAGAACTTAGAACATAAATAAATTATTATTATTTCTAAAAATGTTTAATTAAGATTATATTGTTATAAATTTAAAACTTCCATTAGCCGATTTAATTTATCAAATTGTAATATTTCATACTTTTGCAAATAAAAACTGTTAATTAATGTTTAAATTTGTCATTTATTTATCACTTCAGTGCTTTCAGCGTATTTTAATTATTTTGCACATTGTTCAATGCACAGTTCAAAAAGTTGTGTACAGTTTTATGTAATAATTAGTTATGACCTGTGATTTTTATAATTGAACGATAATATAAAAAAATCATAATATACAATTTCTTATCATTAAAGGTAGTTGGTAGATATATGTTGTGTTTTTATAGAATTATATTTTTGGAACATAATTTTTTTAAGCAATTTTTAAAACCATATAGTGTAAAATAAATATATTTTAATCTGTGTAATGTATCAAGGATTAAAATGCTTTGACAACCATTTACGCGTAGCTTTGATAAACATTTTGAATAAAATAATTTCACCAATTTGTTATTAAAATTAAATATACATTTTTTGCGTTGGTGTGTTGGCGTTATAAAAAAAACTAAAAACCTTGCACGAAAAAACTAAAATTATGAAGGAAAAAAAATAATAATATAGGGATATACCCCCTCATTGGTTATTTTTTTACTGACAGGTATAATAATATCGTACCTACATTACAGAAATACAGAATAAAATTATTGAAAATGCTACACTTTGTTATAATACTAAATATTGATGTATTAAGTGTTTGGAAATATTATGGTTGATGCCCGTAGTCCAGACATTACTTACTGCTAAATATGATTGAAAACAATTCGTATCATAAATTGTAAAATGTCTTCAATCGTTATTATTGTCAATAACCATCCGGCTATTATCATGCTTTTAATAATTAGCGTTTGGTTGCAATTTTAAAACATTGCAGGGCAAAAGTATGTATATATAAATAAGCATTCTGAAAAATAAATTCCAATAATTCAATGGAATACAAATCAAAATCAAACTTAAACATTAAAATATGAGTTATTTTTATAATTTATTATTGCATTACTTTATTTTTGATCTGACATAATAATTCACTACTCATTATAGTCGCACACTCACGCCAAGGCATTATTTTTACTGTCTTCATCCTACATATAAATTTGTATATCTATCAATACTATCTACATATTGTATTTTTATGGGTTTCTCCTTTTTATAAAAAAATAATTATGAAAAATAAATCTTCAAAACAAAAAAATACAGTTCTATAAATTTATATGAGTACATACTAATAATAATAAGTATATAAATCCTTAATATTTTTGATAAACTGTGTACTCTCCCTCTATCAAGGAAATGATATATTCTCCCACGTATATACTCTCTCGACAAAATCTTAAATACGTCACTGAATTTCACACAAGCAAAATGTGAAACAAATTTATTCCAAAATTAGCTATTTTTAGGAAGAAATGAAAAGTGAAACTAAATGTTTACCCATTGGTGCACTTGAATCACTCTGTTGTGCAGTAGATTTTAATTGTACCTCGTCATTGAGTAAGTCAGTGTAATATATCATTAATTTATTATGGATCAAATTAATTGAGGAGAATATATTAAATTTGAATTATGAGGTATGTCGATACCGATGTACCTACCGTAGAATGATATGTATGTTTATTATAGCGAGAATAACTATGATTCATTGTAATAAATATCTAGCGTAAAATTAGTCTAAATAATTTTAAAACTAATTGTATATACAAAATGTTAATATGAGCAATAATGGAATATTTAAAATGTCTACAGTTAATACTTTTCGAATTACAAATACATTTGTAAAATTTATAATTTTAATTGTATAAAGTATTCTATTTGGTTTACTAAGAAAACACAAATAAAAAAAAAAATAAAAAAAATCAAAATAAGTGAAATTATTACAAAGTATAAACACACGGTTTAACGGGCTATACTAACTGTAATTCTGGCGATAGAAATCAATACGAAATAATAAATTACTAAGAGAGTTGCATGTAGATACATTAAATGAAATTTTAGTTATTAAATCAGGACAGTCAATATGATTATTAATAACTTGTTATATATAAATAACATCATTAAATAATCGGTGTTTGTACAATGGATCCAGACCACAGTATTTAGCAACATCAGAAATATCATTATCTGAAAATCTTAATTTAGTTGTTAAAAATTTTGAAATGTGATTTTGAATACTTCCAAGTTTATTTACACAAAAATCAGTTAATGAGTTTCTGAATACAGAAAAGTATTCCAGAGTGGAACGTACTAAAGAACAATAGACTACTTAAAATATACAAGTGGGATTATTAAATTCCTACGTATTTGCGTCTAATAAAATCTTAAACTTTTACCGCTTTTTTTTATAAATTTTATTTCAGGTGTAATATAAATTATAAGTCACTATATAACCAAACGTCTAAGTCTTTTACAGAAGAAACTATATTCAAGTATATAATATTATGAATCTTATAATTAAATATTTTATTATATTGGTAGAATATGACGTATGAAATAAATTTATTGACATTTATTAACATTTATGTTTAATTTGTTTATGTTAGTACTCTTAAAAAAACATATTTTTCTGTAACTTAGACAATCGCCAAATATAATAATCTAATAATGTTTTAGTTGATTTGTATAATTTATGAAAATGTTTTTTTTTATATATATATATAATCACAATTTTTAAATTCTTTAATAAACCACTGTGAGTAATAATAGTTTTTTTTGGTATATGCTTTATTACTAAATTATGAAAAATATCATACAATAATATGTTTGCTATTTCATCAATTTATTTATTTTCAAATAAACTGTGCCAATTAATAGATTATAATGACTAGCAAATTGAATATTGTAATCAGCTATGTTGAAATTAAAATATTGAATAAACAATATAATCTCGACTAACACCACAATCACAATTCATTAAAAGATCTAAAATGTATTTATCAAATGGAACTAATAATCCATCGCAAATATTAATTGTTGTCATATATGAAGAAGTAAGTACTAAATCGAGTATTGAGTCCTTAAAATTTGGATAGGTATTAACTTGAAAAAATTATTTTAGGCCTGAAGCGAAAGCATACCATTAATAGTGAGTCCCAATATTATCACTAATAACTATAGAAGTTTTCACTAAATTGCAGTCACCATAAACAATGTATTGTATACTATTAGCAAACTTAGATAAGACCCAATCGACTGTTTGAGCGTGAACTGTGTATAAACTAGTGAGACTATTAGTTGGGATATAACGGATCCTAATTATAAACATTATAACCTTACCAATAGTAACGGCCACGAATAATTGATCAATAGTGTTATTAGGAATATCTATAATTTTACACGTAAATTTATCACTAACGCAAACTGCAATACCGCCGTCTTTATTACAGTAACTAATTGCATAGTTCCTGTCAGATCTATAAACAAAGTAATATTAACAAACCCCAGTTCATAGTCATTAATGTTATAATTTAGCCAAGTTTAAATTAAAATAAAATATTCAAAACATATACCTAGTATAAATATTACATCTAAGTAAACGTAATATTTAAAGCGGAGACCTTTAAGATTCTGATAATAATCTGTAAGATACTTGTAAAGTTTGTAATTAAGACTAAGGTAAGTATTTATAGCACTATTTTGATTACTCATATTCAAACTTGGGAAAGTTAGACGTTTCTTTTAAAGTTAAGATTATTTTCCATAAACAAATTTGATGTGCTAGTTCCGATCACTGTCGTTGATGTTATTTTGCATTTACACCTTGACTTGATTGAGTTGATGTATTTGCATAATTGTTAAGCTGGAAGAAACCAAAAAATCATAACTATTTTTCAAAATAGAAGCAGTATCTGATAATTCATAAAAATATTTTCTAATTTCAATAAATTAATTGTTTTGTTCCGTGATTGCAGTTTGGATAGCTTCAAGTTTTCGTATTCATAGATTTGATAGACAGATTGTAATAACTGCCTGCCAGAATTACATAATATCAGCAGTATCATCTATTGGTTTTGAGTTTGTTTTTCTCTTAAGGTGTATTTTTAAAATGAAACGGTAACGAACAAAACAGATAAGAGACCGAAATGTCCGAAATTTTAATAATACGTGTAAATCGTACACGCTTAAATTTAACTATTATATTATTACTATTGATTTAACAGACAAGTACCTATAATTCTATTTAGCATTATAAAACAATATTTATTTTTAAATATTAATGGACTGATTTTTGATCGTTTTATAATTTATATTCATCCATGTCACGGGTAATAGTTTTCACTTAAAAGTACATTCTATGTATTTCTGTTTAAAAAAAAATTATTTTTGAAATAAAAGTATTTAAGCTTTAGAGACCTTTCATTGTTTATATATTTAGAGTAATGGCAATATATTTGTAACTTATGTAATTAAAAAAACAAATGTAAATATATAGTTATACAATTTAAATATAATTAATACTTTTTTCTTTTCTTTATTGTAATACTAGGTGCTTATAAATAGATACTAGAAAAACTATTAACACGAGAAATTTGTACAAAAATTATTTTGGTTAATTCAATAGGAATACTGCAACATGTAGTATTAAGTATACAATCACATTGAATAAGTTACGGGGCATGAACATCGATAATACTAAATTATTAATTATTTAATAAATATTATTAAATTATTAATGGATTAACTAAAGATTAAATTAAAGATGGTTCTTTTAGTATCAAGATTAATTAACTGTCCAAAGTATGCGAATTAAAAATTGGCTTCCACAATTTCTGGAAAAGGTCAAGGAAACTAATATGTTGTTCCACCGTAAAAATTATTTATATGCATAGTGATTAAAAAAAAAAAGATAATGAAGATTACGAGGATGGATTAGACATTATTCCAAAATGATAGAATATTATATGTTTCGAACAGATATAATATACAACTTGACAATATAAACAAAAATAACATCACGCTAATAGAATTTTATTATTATTAATAAGTAGAGAAATAACAAGACATAATAATTATTACTTAACTTTTAAAAATATTTCTGATGTGCTATGAACCATACAAATCAGATTCATATAACATTTAGATCTTCTGATAATATTCCATTCAATAGAATAAATGTGAATACTGAGATGAATATCCATGCAAATCATTAATAATATAAACATGTTATATTTTTCTGTGTTATAAAATATAAAAGGACTAATGACAGGAATAAGTCATGAATTCATTAGTTGATTTGTTGATAAAATGTTTTCTAATAAAAAAAAAATACTTAAATAAATTTAAACATTGCTGCTTACTTATTTAGAAAATTAAATTTTATTTAAGTGTAAAAATTTAGTACCGTTTTTAAAAACCTTCATAAATAAATCTTACTGATATTTAATGGACATTGTTGACGTAACCAGATAAATACCATAAAAAAAAACTTCAATAGTTTTCTACCGTGTCTTTGTCGTATTCACTGTGGATGGAAAGAGTGATGACGCGTTAAAAATATTAGATTTTAAACATTACATTTATTTTTCAACGCTGTAGTCTCGCCTCTATTGATTAATTTGTATGATAAAAATAAAAAAATGATATTTTTATTATTTATTGAGTTTTAAAAAATGATTACTGGGTTTCTGGTGATGTCACCCTTTACTGTTATGTATACAAATTAAAAATGTTAAATTTCCCTCGGGGCTTATAGGAGTAATCAGAACTTATAAATTATAATACACTCATTATATTTCAAGTATTCATAAATTTAATACCCGAAAAAGACGGAATCTAAAGCAAATAATCGTCAAATACACTATATAAGTGTATCAGAAAAACGAAAAAAGAAAAAACAATTAAGTTTTATAAAATGTTTGAAAAGCTGTTTAAACAAAAACAAAGTTTTTCACAAATAAATGATATAATTCAAGATAAGTAGTATTCTAAAATAAATGTCGTCTTGGATGTTTCACCACGTGTTAAATTTTAATTATATTAGAAGCGCCTATCCAAGAGGGAGCTACGATAAGAAACCAACGAAAAGATCAATATTATTATTAAACTTATGAAGTTCAAGTAACGTACTACATAGTTGGTTTTTAAAATTAACTAGTCAGTATTCATGAGTCATGACGCATGCTAATACGCACTGCTAAAAAATCGTAAAATTTTAATTTCCTAAAAAACTAATTAACTTATGTTGATAGCCAATATTATTGTGATTTCACGTTGGCTAATTTATCGTCAGTACTATAGCCACATTCTGTCTCCAACCAAAATTTAAAAAAAATTTTCCACCAATTATTTCGTAAAATATTATGTATTTCATGTAACCTTTGTTAATTAGTTTCAGTCTCAAATCGAATCTAAGGTGGGAGAGGATCATCATACAATTGTTAAGTTATAATTATAACTTAATATAATACAACCGTTTAAATAAAATATATCGATTTTTAGTAGGTTTTTTAATTAGTTAAAATTACAAATAACATAAATATAATTGATCCGATATAGAAATTATCACACAATATATTCATATTAAAATATTCTAGTCATTAAAAAAATTGTTTTCAAAGTATTTTAATTCTTTTTTATTTTTATACTACTTATAACAGATTACACTTACAATAATTTAGTTTTTTTGTAACTTATGTATTATAATGTTTTTGTTATTCGGTAAAAATTAATATAAGACCTCTCGTAGTTTTTATGACTAAAAATAAAATTAAAAAAATTAGTGTAAAGATAGATTCATTTTTTATGAACGATTATGACGATATTGGATATTCTAATATATAATTAAAATAATTTATCTTATAAAGATTTTTGTTATTTTGTTATTATTTAAAATAACATTAACCTCATGAACTAGAAACATTCCGCTGTTACTTAAGTTTCAAGATATTATTTTCTATATATACAATTAAGTTTTAATTATAATATTAAAATATAATATTTTGTATTAGTTTTAACTTATTTATATTTTATAATATCATGAAACACGCTCTTGCGTTGTACAATACGTCGCGGTCAATATTGACGTATGTCTTATAATTATTCTAATTTAACATATTATTATCCTTAGTGAATTGGATCCCCAATTTATGATCCATTATACTGTGTATTCAATGTAGAATGGTGGTTGGCAATGAACTTAAATTATCAGAGCACACATAATATTAATAGTTATTTATCTAGTAATGTAGATATCATTAAAATTATGATGAGACTACACTCCACATACAGAGAATATCCTGTCAATAGTAGTATAAATAAACATAAGTTACACTATACTACTATAGTCTCATTCTTTGATACTTTAACTTGTATAGAATAGAAATTATTAGAGGTGGATTGAACTCAAAAATATAGACTCAAGCAGAACTCGAACCGAACAATTCAGTGTTGATGTTGAACTGGAACCGAATATTTTATTCACCACCGAACCGATTTCGATATAAATATCAATTTTATAAACAATAGATAACTATAATTATTATATTTAATATTATATAAATAGGTTAGTTTATAAATAATTCAATAACATAAGAAATAATCGCTGTTTAGACAACAATATGGTTTTAATTTTATTTTTGTTTAAGTTCTCATGTGTTTTTTTTACACATTTCAAAAACTAAGGGTGGAATTGTACCCATGCAACCCTTTGTTACCTTTGCTTATAACATTTATAATATAGTCCAGACGATAGCTATAACAGGCTGTAGTCATAGATCCTTGGTGATCCCATCCTGTATACCTCGTAGACATGCCTATGAACAACTATAGATACACAAAAAGGTTTAAGATTATTATACTCATTATAATAAACATATAGTATAACTCAGAGATATTATATAAATTATACACACTTTATTATAATAGTGAAAAAATATAATAACTTTACTACCTATGGGTTATAGAAACTACATAAACTAAATAATGTAAACCTCTCAATAAAAAAGTTGATGAATAAAACATTAAAAAATGTTACTTGATATTATCTTGAAATTTTGGAGTATGTCACATATTATATCATACGAATGAGTTATGGAGTAGAAAATCGTAGAAGCAATATGATGCCAGTATTATACTCCTCTTAAAAAAAACTCGAATAAGTATAGCTTTATGACTGAGTTCGATGATTAATTGTCTAAAATGTTTTAGACGAAAAAAACTGACTTTACCAAATGCACTTTGTTAAAACGAATATACATTAGTAAACAGAGGTGACTACCTACTTAAATTTTCAGAAAAAAATGTTTTTAAAAATAAAATACAAAATCGGTGAATACTAGTACCATATATATTTTTATAGTCAAACTTTTAATTTGGACATACAATTAAACAAAATGTTTCAATTATATTTATTGAATACAATTATAATAAAATATTATGATTTTATACCAAACTCATTTATTTATATTAAATTAAAATGATTAATTTTAGTGAATAAATGAAAGCAACTTTATTTACACGAAATTGCTAATATATTATTTTATTATAATAATTCTTACAACGGAGACGAAATCGAAAACACAAAATATTAGTTATGATCAGTATAATATTTAAAATATAAAATTTGATACAAAATATAAGTAAGCATACTACTACAATAGGAAAACGGGGGAAAACAATAAAAATAAAAGGTTTCTTACAAAAACCATACATGGTTTTAAACCTACAACTAATAAAACTTAGAGTCTGCAATAGAAACTCACATAAGGTAAGCGATTGGAACGTTATAAAACGAAAAACGTAATATACGAGCGAGTATGACGTAACGGGACTTTGAAACTATCAAGGAGAAAGGAGTGCAGGGAAATAAATTTTTCCTGAAAGGTATATACATAACCGAAAATGTTGACAATTTAGGAAATGATTTCAATGTATTCCTAGGAAATAATGACAGTGCCCAAAAACTTTAGGAACTAATGATTTTTCCCACCATTTCCATAGTTTGTTAGACATTGTTATTGTGAAATAATGAACAGAAAATATGCTGAACTTAGTGTTGGAACTATACTGCAATATGTTTTAACATGCTTTGTTTGACTGTCGGGCACATTCCAATACATACCGTCTCCTACACCGATACATTAACTGATGTATAATTCACATCTACTTAACTATATCTTAAAACAGGAACACGGTAAATTTTATCGATATTGTAAATCGACGTCAATCTTACAGATATTTTTTTGACTCATTTATTTTTTTTTCAATTCATAAAATTGATTGACCTTTCATTTAAATAATTTTCATATGCCATTAACATTATATTAATATAATTTAACTCACGAGTACCTACAGGCTTACTTGTAACATAATATTGTTATATAAAGATAAACTAGGATAATATTATGCGTAATGCGTGTTAATATATTTAAATAGATCTTTGAATGACGCTCAATTTTTGTAAATAAATATATACATGAAAAGTTAAATAAAAGTGAAAAAGTTACCGATGGGTATATTTTTAGACATTAAATAGTCCTTTGATTGTGTAAATCATATATTTTCACTTAAATAATTAATTTTTGCTGGAATAAGAGGTACTGCAAATAATTTAATTAACTCATATCTTAGTGAAAGACATCAAATCGTAAAAATTAACAATAAGCTGAGTCTATCTCTAATAGTTAACCATGGAGTACTACAAGGAACTGGCTTGGTCCGATATTATTTATATTATATATAAATGGGTTATTAAATATTATTGTAGAAACGGAAATAATATGTTTTACAGATGACACAGTGAATCTATTACAAAGTAAAAATACTGAAAATTTATATAATAAAGCAAATAAAACATTTACCATAGTTAAATCATGGTTTAATAATAATTTATTTGAACTTAATTAAATGTTCTAATTCAAAGCAATTTAATATTTGGAATCATTCGTCACGTCTAGATTCTATGTAAATTTAATTTCTCGTGTGTATGCATTGAAAATGTAAATTATATTAAATGTTTGGAGCTATATAATGATTCACAATATTAAAATTTAAAAAAACATATAGATTATTTAGTAAATCTTATTCAAAATCTTTTTTTTATATCTTTCGTAATTTAAGGCATATTCTTGATAAAAAAATAAAACATTTATGAATAATATATCGTTCACTTGTACAATCACTTATAATATCTTATATGGTATTGAGAGTTGGAGATGTGCATCCCCAACTCTCAATACCATATAAGATAATAATGTAAGAATAATATAAGATTATAATGCCCATTTAAACAAATTAAAAGTTACTATCAATAAAATAATTAAATTTATATTAAAATTACCAGGCTATGCCAATATTGATTTAAGCTAAAAGTTTTTAATTTAGATAGATTATTTAAAAATGCCTGTTATTATTACAAACATAAAAATATTATTCCAAAATGTAATCATAATTTTAATACTAGATATAAAAAAATGTTAATTTAACTATTGAAAGATATTATAAAGATGTTGGTTTCAAAAGTTCGTTGAATACCGCTATCATGGTAATTATAGAATTAAACATGTTTATGTTGATCAATTTAGAAATTATAAACATTTTAAATTAATGTGTCAATTATCTTCACAAATTATTAATCTTAAGTTGTTTATTTGTATTATATTGTTATCATTTATCTATTACTAAATTGTATTTTGTGTAAATTGATATAAATGTCCATTATTGTATATTAATTTTATTTTCCGTATTTCTAACTTAATTTGAAGATCTACACCTATCAACACAAGCTGGTGTGCAAATTTTAAATTTCCATTAGTAAATGTTTGTAAAATTTTATAATTTTATTTTTATCACAATTATCACCAATTCTCCGCATTTTACAAAGTACAATTATATAATAATATTATATGTTAATTAAAACTTCTACGTTTTTATATTATTGTAGATATTTAATTATGGGACACTAATTGATAACAGCTTATTTCCTATTTACTTTAAAATCAATATCTACTATAGTCTACAGATTTATAATATATTTATTCGACAAAAATATTATACAATACGTAATACCTATAAAGAAATATTTACGTAAAATGTTCGAGCACTAGTTGCCTTCAAAAGTTATGAAAATCGATCATTTTTTTTTATGAATTTCCAATCATCAATAAACACGTTGTTTTTCGACATTTGTATTATAAACGAAAAGGGTCTAGTAATAATAACGTTTTTGAAAATATATTATATCTTAAATAATTTTAAGTTATTTTTAGAATAATAGTCCCATCATTAATCATATCATTGCAATACTTCCGCTTAAACTCTTACAGAAAACCGTAAACATTGGTTTTCACTATACAATTCGCTACAATTTTCTTTAGTCATTTTAAACATTTTACAATTTTGACATAATATTATTATAGAATATTTACGACGTTTTTAGTTAAATTAACTATATATTATTACCTAAATAAAAAATAAATCACAAAATATATTGTAATAATTATTATAATATAATAAATATTATATTATAAAATGTGCTTCGTTATAGTGACATCATTCTTTGTTTAGAATTGTTTTTTGTAATACAATACTCTCTCTATAATATTGTACTATGACCATTATAGAAACACTCAGTCGTCCTTTGTAGTGTCTCCGTTTCTTCTATATCCTATTGAAATTTTCCGCATTGTTCTTAATTTACATTCTCAGTAAAAGTAAATGTTACTAATATTTATCAAAATATAAATAGAGAAAATGTACTTTTATATTCATAGCCCAAATTATGATAATATTGTAGCAAAGTAATTAGGTATTTTAGTTTCATAATTTTAAATTTTAGTGAATCCCATTAAATTGTTTTTATACTTAACATATAAAATTCAAAATATTTTTCCAATATTTGTTATACAATTCAAAATATTATATTTTTTTCTCACATAGTTATAGTTATATTGCATAGTAATGTTCTTATTTGTAGGCCACATAGGCCATTTGCTGACAAGTTTTTAATAACACTCCAAATAATCAGTATTACAATATTAATTGCACCATAACAATGTTGTGATATTATAATAAGATATTTTGTTTTATCATATGGATTATTATGTTTAAATTTCCAAAATGGACTGTATGTATAAAAAAAAACATCTAAAGTAGTACTTAAACGCATCTCATATAAAACAAACAACAAAAATTGTATTGGATTAATTATAATCTGAAGTAGAACTACCGTGGCATTTCGGTATAGATTTAATTTCTTTGTTTTGTATTTAATTAGTATAAATATCCATTGAAAGACCAAAACATAACAATAACGGATATGGCAAACTATTTTGGGATAAAACAAAAATCATTTTGTTTCTAGCCCAAAAATTCTACCATTGCGAAATAACCAAGTACGTATTCGAAACCACTTTTCATTGAGCCATTGAGTCTGTTTATAATGAACAAGCATACCTATATCTAAAAATTACTTATTGAAAAATAATAAAACACTCATTAGTTATTGTATTATAACTACGCAGCATTTTGCCTAACTATTATGTATTGACTTAGATGAGACGCTCCGTGTCATTAAATCACCACTAATATCAACACCCACTTACATGTTTATCATCTTAATAAAAATAATTTCACCCTTAAAAATGTTTTTACACACAACTAATAATACTTATACTGCTACTACCTTAGTGGCATGACTATTAATTTTGCAGTCGGACATGGTCCTATTAACATCATAGGTATATTATAATTATTCATACATAAGATCAAATTACTTCGTTCGTGAGTTTGACATAATAATAAATATATATAAATTACATTAATATTATTAATTATTTTTTTCAAAACACTATAGCTGTATGTATTGTACTGGTATAATATAATATAATATTATATTATCATATTTTAGTTTGTTTTGTCGGCTATGTAAAAATAAAATAATTTTATAATTATCTTAATATTATAACTATTCTATCAATTAATAATGAGATATTATATAAAAAACGATATTTTTATAATTCATATAAAATTTAATTTACAAAACATAAGGCAGCTATATTTGAATAAATCCAATATCAAATTCAAAACATCATTTAAATACTATATATTTTTCTCGTTTTTTCTCATCAAAATGTTTTTACATCATTATAATTTTATTTATTTTTTATCTATTATTTTGTATATCTTGAACAATACTAAATATATAACTATGTATATTTTTTCAATTAACTACTACATTTATTAAATTACGTGTGATTACATGTAAAAGGAATTAACAGATCCATATAAATTAATAAATAAATAATTTCATTAAAACGTTTTAATCTCAACTACTAAATTTGGTGGAGAATATTAGTGGTATGTTGTTTTATCATATCGAATTTAAAAAAAAAAAGATAAATCGTGACGTTAAAAAAAATTTACACTTTCTGATATTTTTTTTAAAACGTTTGGGTTATAAAATAGTTTTCTTGACAAAATTAAAAGAAATTATTGAGAACAATATATTATTAATTAAAAAACTTTGATCACTAATCGTATACTTGTAAACAGTTAATTTATAGGTATTTATAATAATAACCAAATATTTATTCATTTGTTTTTTTTTTAACGATGAAGACTAAAATATTGTAATTTAAAATAATATATTAAAGAGTAAAGTAAGATAATATATAAAGGACTTTTTTTTAATTAAAAAACTAATAGAATATAAAGTGCTGCCAAATAAATATAAACGTACAGGAGAACATAATAATTTTAATATGGCTAAAGACAGTTCTGAACTAGATGGTTTTTAATGAATCTGCAGGGAATCTGTGCAAAACAGAAATTAAAAGCAAAGAAAAATACAATCTCATGAAAAAAACAGCTTAAAATGTTTAATTAATAATTATTTTTGTTATTTATATTTCTACTTATATTTGTGTCAGTAAACATTTTTCTATAAGTCCACAGATTACTGTGGGTGGGTTCATAAAATTATGGATAGAAAAATTTTTCTTCGTCATGAAATAAAAATATAAAAGCAAATCCGTTAAGTTAATTTTACACTGCCGTTATTTGTATGCAATTTCTAGGATTATTGATGTATGAAGAACATACACGAGAAGTGTAGTGGCTTGCCGTGTAAGGTGAATGAAGCACAAACTCACATCTATACTAAGTAAGAAGGAAAAACAAACATTAATAATTAAATACCTAATTATTTTACATTTAAAAATTAATCACATTAGAACCATTATTTATATCACTTTAAATTATATTTTTTTTAATGTATATTGACCTGACCTTGTATAGTATAATGTCAACTAATAATAATTAGATACTCTATAAAATAATAAATATTATAAATAAAATAACTACAACACTCATCGACGTATTGGCGAGTCGACGAATCCATCCAATAATTCTAACAACCATCATCAGTATGAGTAGTTAGACAATAAAATTGATAAATATTAAGCCTCGGAGGAAGACATTAATTTTTTGATCAGTTAGTATCTATAATGTTATGTTCCATATGCCAATTTTATAAATTCTCATTACATTGATATTTTTGTCACGATACAGTAACAAGGTATATTATTTGTAGTCGTATTTGATGTGTGTAATATTAATATAGTTTTGGAACATATTTTTCTCCCAAAAATTGTATAAATATCATCACCGTTCACAATCCATTAAAGTGGCAAAGAATAGGAAACACATTATAAATATAACTGTAAATTGAAATTCAAGGTGTGTGTCTGTACAACTAAATAACACAAAAAACTATAGGTTAAGTTAACTGGATTAGGTTATAATATTATAAATAAATCTAACGCAGTTAACGAGTTGTGTTCCGACAAAATTTTTCGTACGCGAGTTGTGTTCCAATGATAAAAATAGAGTACAAGAGTTGTGTCCCAACTGTTTTATTAAGTTTTACACAAGTTGTGTGCTGATAAATTCAAATCGATATCTTACACGAGAATAAAATATGTTGTTTTGTCAATCGAAATAAAAAAGTTATTATATATTCGATTCGAGACATTTGTCCATTACATTATTTGTGTAGTTATTTTTACTTTTTATTTATATTAATTCGACGAAAAAACGCATTGATTATTATGCGGTTAGGTTAACATTAATAGTATAATATTTTTTTAAATGAACTTTTCATCTTTCTTGTAAAACATAATGTATACCTACTTAACATGCCTTTAATAGTGTAATAGACAAGTTTCTCAATGTAAATTTATAAAAATTATTATTTTTTTTTTTTATCTATTATTTAATATAATTAAAATTATTTGTCTAGTTATTTTTAGTTTTAATTTATATTAGTTAGACAAACTCGTGTAACTTGAAAAAATCAAGGGACACCCGTGTAACCTGAAAAAAAATTGAGGGATACAATTCAATATTTGGAACACAACTCGTTACTCTTTTGCAGATAAACCGGTTAAATCGGAGGTGTAAATTAAAATATTATTATTTATTAATGTATTTTTTGTTGAACTTACGATAATAACAAACATAATTTCTTTCATAAGCAAGTAAATCACGGAGTTCAAAGAATAAAAACAGGTGCCTACTCAAATCCTATTGAAAACATTTGGCACAACGTCAAAGTTTTTATAGCAAGCTCTAAAAGGGAAAAAATGTAGGCAAGTTCTATAAGTTTTATTTTTTTTCTCAATAGAAGTTCTGAATATTGTACTTACGCAATAATTTATTGGTTTAAAATTAAAAATTCAATGATTTATGAACAAAAATTATTTAACATTTCTGTATTTAAATAATCGCAGTATGTACAACATTTATTGTAGGTACCTATTAAAAAAGCATATTTAGCATATAGTAGCTTCAAACAATAAATATTTACACCTATATTAATAAAATTATGCATTTTTATGTTTTTAAATATTTTTTAAAATTTTAAAACATCAACAAATTAAAAAATGAACACTTCGATCTTTGATTAAACAAAAAACAATATTAAAAATGTTAGAAATAAAACAAACAATGGAAAACATTTTTTATTAAAAATAAAATAAAATGTATTAAATCGATAAATTAATAATTTACAAACAGAAAATTGTATTTTACTTAATATTTTATTAGCTTGTGGTAATTGACTATGCCCATAGAAAATCAACTCTATCGGTATATTTTGTGAAATTTTCGATTAATCATTTCAACAACTCTGAAGGTTATATTCAACTAGGAAAACTACGTACCTACTGAAATATTATTATATATGACGGTTGACGGGAATAAGCAAGTAGGTAGTTTTCGTGCGACGTCTGTTCAAATCATTTATCCTAGGTGGTTTTGACGGTTCCGTAACCGTAACTGCGTACAGTGTACACATGCTAGGTCACACGGGGAGAAGCCATTCTCACGTATTACTTCTGCTCGAAATCATTTTCCCAAAGTGGTTACTTATAACAGCGACAAACTGTACACATGCAGGTTTTCACGGCGTCTGATCTGTAAAAAAAGGATAGTCCGAAAAGGTTGCTTAGGTAGGTAGTTACAGTCTCGAGATAATAAAGGTTTATGCGGTGAACAATAAAACTCGTGAAAGTCGAGTATTATTTTTATCAAATAATATTGCAGAAACTGTCGATAATTCGCTACATGTTTGCCTTTGTGTTTACTGTAACATTTAATAATAAATTATATAAATTATACTATTATTAATGTATAATAACTATGCTACTGTTAATAATGTATATCTGCCGTGTTAGTAATAAAATATTTAAGTCAAAATGGTATAGTAGTTTACCGTATGAAAATAAATTTTAATGATAATTAATTTTATTTTGTATAAAAAAAACAAGCCCCTTTATTATCAGATTGTCTAAAGGGTATATTTGTCAAAAATATAACTAACAAATTGATATTATTTGATAATCATTTTTGGCATATATATATAAATAACTCATAACCTTGAAATTTCGTTGGCAACGGAAAAAAAACGTAAATATGTTTCAGGTCGATTAAAGCCAGCTGTCGGTTCGTAACTAATTGCGAAGAGTTTATTACCTACTTAAATCTTATGGCATAGTTATTTTTTGAGATGTTTTATTTAATTTAATTCATAACTATATAATATATCATATCATACTATTATTACTAGGCACAGAATAGGTCATTTATAATTTTAAATTATCAAATTAAACTTTTTTTCTAACGAACCGGAGCATCAAATATAATAAGACTGCAGAGAATCAGCACCGGGCCAGGCCTGACTGTGGTCTAGTTTTGGCCAGGCCGCATATTCGCATGTCGGCGATTTTCGAAATTAAATATTATGTAGGTACCTATACTATTTACAAACGTCTTTGACAACTGTATTTTATTTTAAGCCAATAATATAATTATATGATAATAAAGTAATTATATTATGATGACATAATGTACATAGGTAGTGGTCGAAGTGGATCAAAATAAGTGGAGGGATGGCACTGATCCAGTTATAGTTCCCATACACTGTGCGTTTTCATAAGCAACATGCTCCAGTAAAGTCCTGCCAAAATGTTAACATTTTAGGAAACAAAATATTTTTATTAAAAAAAAAAAATCGAAATCTAACGAATAAATAATTTTAAAACTATAAGAGATGTGGTAAATAATTACTAAAAGAAGATCAGATTAATAGCATCTTTCGTAACCCTGACTATCTACAAATAATTTTACCACTGCATACAAGGTACATTATAATAATTATTGTGAAGGTAGAAAAAGTGCTCGTATTTTACCGAATGAAAGTTTCATTTTTAGCGCCATCAACAATATATCATAATAATATAAAGTATAATAAATGCACACGTTTAGGGTACTTATAGCACGATAATACATTATTACTATTATAATTATTATTAAAATGTAATATATTATTATTATTATTATTATTAATATTATTATCATCATCTCCATCATCACCAAGACGGTGAGCAAGGGCCACTCGGGACAGAGGTGGCGGCGGCTGCGAAGCTACCTCTAAATATATATTTTTTGACAGAAACACGTCCCACGTGGCCGTCAGCCAATACGCGCAAAAATAATGAGCGGCCCGTGACAATTGAACAACTAACCGACAAAAATCGTAGACGACGACGGCGACGATGCGCGCGGACGGTTTGCGCGAAAAAAATAAAATAAACTGAATAAAATACTCAGGATAATCGCCGTCAAACGACCGATCGTGCGGAAAACAGAAAACATGAAATCGGTAATCACGAAAAATATCCGCTCTTACCGTGCACTGCAGGATCCACCAGCGCGGTTTGGCACTTGGTCTCGCTATTGGCTCACTCGGGCGTAAAAAAAAAAATAGATATACGTCAGCTGCCGTGTGCATATTGTTTCCATCGATAGTATAATAATAATATCGTTGAATATTTTCAAGCAATGCGGTCAGGGTCCGCTATTAATCAAAATAATATAGCTCTAGGCACTATAAGCACAACATTTTTTTGTACGTATTATAATAACGATAAAAATAAATAAAAATGAATGTTTTATGAATCTCGTGAAGTTACGGACAACATATTATATTAGATCCCGCGTCGCGTAATGTACCTAGCACACTCATACAATGATACAATATTAATTTTTGAATAAAAACAACACGGTAATTTAACTAAAAATAAATTATTATTATTTTTTAAACATTGATCACGAACAAATGTGTGTTCACTCTGCATCCGGGACATTGTATGAAGACCTGGATTTAACATGTTGATCTACAATGTGATCTCAACGTAGTATATATATTTGACAGCAAATAGTATTTTTGAAAACAAAATTCAAAATATTATTTTAAATAGTTGTGTTTTATTTTATTTTTTAGATTCTGAACGGAGTGATGAATGTATTGATTTTACGATGATGTGTGTTTTTTTTTTTATTTTATTTTATTTTTTTTTGTGTCTGTCATCACTTTTTGGAGTAGTAATAATGCTTCGATTTTTGCCTTCAGCCCCTCTTTGAAAAGGAAAATTCATCTAGTTGGTACTTTTTGGAGTCAAAAGTAAAAAATTTCCAATAATTTTCAAAAGCGTCGGGAAAAACCCTGAAAAAATTACGGAAAAAACGGGATTTTTTGATTTTGCTGTAACTCAAAAACGAATCATTGTAAATACTTGAAATTTTTACCAAATGTTTATATTACCGTCATCTATTTACGATTAAATTTTCAAAATATTTAGAATTTTTTTAAGCTACTTATAGACAATTGAAATTTTTTACTTTTTTAAGTTTTTTTTCTTAAAATGCCGATAAAAAAAATTTGGCTACCCAAAAATCTTTAAAATTTAATACAAGGTTTATTATAAGTTGAACTTATCGTAGTAAAAAAAATCAAAAATCGCTAAGTCACAATTTTTGTTTATAAGCATTTAAAGTTCAATTGCTTACGAAATATATTAATATCGCGAAAATTTGCAAAGAATTTTAAAGTTGAAAATTCATAAAATTTTTGTGATTTTTACTTAAGGTTCAAAAATCCAATACTAGGTTATCCATAAGTTTTCCTTCAAGTAATTGTAAAAAAAAATTCCAGCGTCAATATAGAAAACATTTTATGAGCGTATAAAATTTAATTTTTTACGAAATCGCGTAAAATAACGATATATTACAATTTAAATATAGGTAATAATATAATATTTCCAACTAATTATCATTGACTGACAAATCATCTTCGTTCAGAATCGTTTTTCATATATAATGATACCTGTCATTGCATTCAAATTTAACACATCCACACGACCAGTGACCTACTCTCCATCTCTACTATACAGCAGAGCGATATCCACTTGCCCACTTTTTTTAATTTTAAACGCCTAAAAACGATGATGGTTGATAAAATGTTAAAAAATATAAAATTTTCTAGATAAGATTTTTAAAAAGAGTGGCTATAAATATATTTATGTGGCTCTTTAATGTATTTTAAAGAACAAATATTTAGCTAGTAAGTAATATAATATTATTGTTTGTCCGTGTGCACACAGAATGTTTTTCATTTTTTGGTTAAAATATTATTAGAATAATTTATATCATGAAATATATTTTATGTAATAATTATTGTGTAGTGATAGTTTTAAGATTTATTCCAATCAAAAATTAACATATTATAATATTACTTATTTTTTATTGATGTAGATAATACCTAAAACATTTTTATTCTTTTATAAATATACATAGGTATAGATTTACTTAAATTGGAATTTGTCTTCTACTAAAACTTGCTTTTGAAGATAAATTATTTTATATTTCAGTTGTCACGTAATTTTATTATATTTTGTGAAATAATAATTATACCTCGAATTATGATTAAATTCCAGTAGAAAATAATAAAAGTTGTATTTATTCATTACTCCCCCCCCCCCCTCTAATAAAAATGTTGAGAATAAAAAAAATAATCCTATGAAATGTTAACTTGGGGTACCATCATGCAACGTTAATATGTAGTATCTATCGCGTTAAATATCTGTAATTATTTGCTAATCGAAATATAGATTTAAGATGATGTCATTTAACGCCTTCGATATTTCGATAAAAAAAATAATACCTCCAATATTATATCGATTTTTGAATCATAATAATTTACACATGACGATTAAATACTGGAATTAAGTTATTAACAACTCTTTTACTAATAGTAGTATAACTATTTAAGAAGATATGTTGCGAACAATATATCGTTTTACAAATGAAAAAACACGCTTTTTAAGTTAAAAAGTAAATTATTTTTCAAAAATCACTTAAATTATTTATATTAATTACATAACATATAAGTGATACAAAAATGTTTTTCCAAAAAACAATTTTCCAAGAAGTTTATTTAACGAAAACTTGAATTATGAATTAATTAACCAATGATAATATTTTATTAATAAAACAAAAATTATTATTTATTTTAATAATATGATAACAATCATGTAGTCTGCGCTCTACCGGTGATGTTATTTCGAATGCGGTAAAATGCGCTCTACCGGTAATATTATGAATATAGTATGTGTTGTATTGATAGAATAATAATGAATATTATTTACGAGTAGAAACATGAATTATTATTATAGATACAATTGAATTTTTTTAGATGCTGAGTAAAACAATGCACTTTACAATGATGTATATGTTTTTATTTTTTGTGTTTGGAATTGTGACAATAAAAATATTTCAATTTTCAACTAAAGGTGAAAATATCGACTAGTTTTTGGTAGCAAATTGGATCTAATTGGTACTATGAGATTAAATTTTCATTAATCGGTAAAAATAGAAAAAAAAATGATAAACTGAAATTTTTACGCAAATCCAAAACAAATAACTTCAGATATTTGATATTTTCAGAAAATATTATTTATATTAGCATTTTCTACAAATCATGGCATTTAAAAATA
Organism: Rhopalosiphum padi; assembly: GCF_020882245.1. Classification (NCBI taxonomy): domain Eukaryota; kingdom Metazoa; phylum Arthropoda; class Insecta; order Hemiptera; family Aphididae; genus Rhopalosiphum; species Rhopalosiphum padi. The sequence goes on from NC_083599.1 coordinate 47,001,983, forward strand.
AAATACATATTGATACTGTTTGAAATATGTATAGACATATTCAATTTGTTTTCTATAAATGCCCATAAAAATATTTTCTTCTAGTCTAAATATTGATTAAATTGGATATTCACGCATAAAATAATGATTCATCATCAAAACATTTTCTTGTGTTCTTGTAATATATAAAAAAAAATTGCGGATACTTGAAATTATAAACAAATTTTTATAAACCTATATAATTGTCTAAATATTTAGCTATTTAAAAATATAGATCAAATCTATCTTAGTTCTAGTTGCATACTCTGATTTTTTAAAGGGAGATGTATTTTTTACTATATTCAGACCACGTAAAAATAATATGATATTTATATCCTTGCATTTATCCGAAGGTACCTACTAAAAACATTTAACTGATATAATGTTTACTATAATAATTCTTAAATTTTTAAACAGTAGATATTTTGTGCCAAATGCCTTATAAATATTAATAAAAATATTGTTTTTTTAGAAACAAATAGTTATCTCTTTGGTTTAATTTATTATTGTATTAATAAGTTCTAAAATTAATTTTAGTTTTAAATCTTAAGTCAGCTATACCCCATTTTTTATTTAGGATGTCAGTAACTAGTAGAAAATAAGTAACCTGCAACAATATAATATATTATCATTAACAAATTGAGATATAAGCTGCAAAAAATAAAATTATTTTATACAAACTGTTCATAACACACCTTCAATAGAAATTATAACTATTTTAAAATTAGATGGCCATAAAATATACTTGTCCATATAAAAATTTACATTATAAACATAATTTTCAAGAAAAATTTGAAAAGTTTTAAATTTAAAAACCTTGAAAAATGTCACTTGGCCCCTGTTAACGGAAAGCCACCAAATTACATTAGATATAAAATATTCGAATAGGGACAAATGGACGTAGCCGTTTGGACGTGGCCATTTGGGCGTGGGAGCAATTGGATGTAAAAAAAATAATAGAATAATAGAATTAAATAGATCATCATCAAAATATATTAATCTAACCTAAAAATTGTTCAAAAGTATGACACTAGAACTAAAATATCATTTTTACGCGGAATCGCTCAAAATATTTCTCTGCATTAAAATAAAATGTTGATCATTTTTTAATATTATTACATAACTACATATAAATATAATATAAATAACTTACTATGTTTAACATTCACAAACTTTTTAGATATTTTAAATAATAAATAATTTTTTTAAATACATTTGTACGACTATACGTACTAATATAAATATAACCTTTTTTGATATTACATTTTAATTGTTGGCGTACCTATTATAAAAAAACATTTATTTTAGATATATTTTTAATTTTAATATTTTATATAATGATTAATTTGTAGGTATATCTAAATATTTAATATTCATTTTTGAGTTATTAAAATAAATATAAATTGCTTATTAATTTTATTTACTGATTTATATATATTTTTTTTACGTCCAATTATCCCAACGTCCAAACGGCTATTTCAATTTGTCCTAGATCGTAAAATATTTCATTATTTAAATAGTTTAATTTAAAACGAATTAGTAGGTATATTACTACACACACAGTTTATTATTAAATTGTTTTTCTGTAGAACAGAAGTGCTCGAAAAAGTTTCCAAGTGTCTATTGATTTAAAAGTATTTAAAAGTATAGTAGGTATTTTGATACTTATTTTTTTTAAAGTAGAGAACTGGAAAAAATGAATACCGAAATGTTCAAAGTAAGTCTATTATATTTTGATAAAAATAAGAAAGGCACGATATTATATAATATATTGTGTTCTACACTATTATTTCAAAGTAATTATTTTTGATTTTCTCACATTTTGAAATATTATTCATGAAAATTATTAATCGCTGAAAAACCTTAAGACAACGATCGAAATAACGATACACTCTCAACGTATAAAGTTCTTTCGTGAAATATTTTTCAATCATTATTATTTTTCTTTTATATGAAAAACATCTACAGTAGGTTAAAACTTAACACTCACACCGATTGTTGATAATTACAACATACAATTGGTATCGCATTTTGAAAACATAAATTATCTTACGAAAAGCTCTGTTTTTCTTTACATACAATTTCGAATTTTCAACAGAATAGGTATCGCTTAGAATCATTTTTACACAACATATTATTTTATTAATAATAAAAAAAAAGAACTTATAATATTATATACATAACACTAATAATAATTATACTATGTACATGTTAATTTAATTCAATTTTTTTTTTATCGGATGATGAAGAATAATTATTTGATTCCACGTAAATCTGGCGATCTGCCACCACAGTTTTTCTGTGATAAAACTTTGAGCAGGTTCGTCGAGCTATCAAACTAGCATTTTATTGCCATTCAATAATAATATTTATATGGCCTTGCGTGATATAGCATTATAATGATAATATTCATGTCATCCTTAATAATTTTGATGCCGATTAAGTTCCAAAACGTTTTGAAATATGTATATTTATGGCGTAATAAACGATAAATCAACAAGCAAGTTATAGGCGTAAAAAATTTGTAACGTCAGCAGCTTTCTTATAATAACATTATACGCTCATTTCTGTCAGGATCGTGTTGTACAAAATAAGGTCGTATAATTTTTATGAGAGAATAGACGATTTAATACTATGTAACAACCTCGCAGAACGTAAGCCGCCAAAATATACTCAAACGGCTTACTTCCATACTTACCACCTACTGTACACATGGTTCTCGGAAGATTTTAAGTAGGATTTAAATATTTTTGCAAACACTGCGCCATTTTTGCCTGTCACTGCAGCTAAGCACATTTATTGTTTTCGATTGTTTTATATCGCATATCGTCTGAAAAACAACAATACAATCGTAATCGCAACACGTGGTATAATACATATTTCAATACGCAATTTCAATTTCAATCTATTTTATAATATAATATTGTATAAATTGTAATGATGTAGCCTAGAGCCATCATATCTTTTTTAAATTTATGTAATAAAATAATTATAATAACTGTTAGCCATTAAGGATAAGAATAAGTTACAGATATTGAATAGGATAAAATATAACGATAAGATATTATACACACACATGTACACGCACACACGCAACATAATATAAGGATTCCAGTTTTCGGTCAAATCCCCAGACGCGTTATTATTGTCTTTTTGTAAGGACGGTCAAATGCGACTGTAAAAGACTACACAGATCGTTTATGCAATAAGACATAATAAGTTAGTTATAAACGTTTGTAATAAATTAAAATACGACAAATACGTATATATTAAATTGTGTTAAAAAAGTTAAATAAAATCAACATTAGTGAATCAAATAAAAAAAGTTCTTATTATTTTAAAATATAAATCGGTCACCTCATATTATATCTTGGATACGATCCACGGTTTCAACGGGCAAGTCGCTACAGGGATCGGAGAGGTAATATTACCAAATTATAATATAATAAGTAATTTATTTAAAGACATATAATCGTCCCCGATAATGTAGAGTCTTTTCAATCATTACAAAATTATAATGTGCATTTATCGTCATAAACCAATACTATCGACCTCATATAGGAACGTCTGTCTTTATTAATATATAATATAAAACCGTGAGTGCACTCGATCGATTCTCTGTCTCAGGGATTGTACATGATATTTGACGTCCCTGCCTTCAGGAAAAATGGTATAGTTGTAAGTTTTAAAAACTGTATGACGTAGATAAAAAGATTTAAAATATATTGTAAGACGTAGGTGCTTGCAGTCTTGCACGACAACATTTTTTTTATTTTTGAAAATAGTCTTCAAGATTTTAAACTCGGCAATGCAGGTCAAATACGTGTGTGGTACCTGTCTGCTTATTGTTTACTATCTTTTTTTTTAAGTGTGTTCTCTCTTTTCGCCTATGGTCCCGTGCGATAAAATCATAACAACGATTATTTTCCTTTTCTTCAATCATCCTTGGCGGTAATAAAGCTGCGTACAATTTTATTTTTTCAATTCGTGTACATGAATTCTTATTTTGAAATGAACTGTCAAATTGAACTATCGTAAACATAACATTGGTTTCAAAATGTTAGCTGTGTAATATAAAAATTAAATTATCAGTATATTACCCATAGGAGCCCTTATTTTAGTTGCTACGATGTAAACAGCTATATTTCTTTTTACAGCGATATTGGTTTTTATTTTCTATAGAAACACTTAAAGGTGTAGGTATAGTAAAAAAAACTCAAAATGTGCATAGCAGTACTTATATAAATTGGACGTTAACAACAAAAATATTTCTCTGAGAATCTTTTTTTTTTTAATATGATAATTGGCACGTTCATATTTCAAATAAAATAAAATAAACAATAGGTTATTTTACTTACCTCAATACAATTGTGAAACATGTTTTCAATTTACATAACCAAGTAGAAATGAAATTTGATTTGTTCTCATGTGTCACACATACGAGCGTGATCAGACACAGAATGTGAAAAATATTCTTGAATCTTGGGTCCTCTAGTCTAGTGGTTTTCATCCTTTTTTCGATCGCGACCACCGTTCTTATTTTTTTGTAATGCGACTCCCTTAAAAAAAAAGTTGTTTTATTCATCAAAATTTGATTTAATTACTGATCAAATATTTATATGGTATACAATTTTGATTAATTAACAGAGTAAAATGTAATTAATTTATAATACAAAATTATTTTAAAACGTATTGTTAACTTAACAATGTTAAGCATACACAATAAATTTAAATATGAAAAAATACATAAATACAATTTTTTAAATGTACAATTTAACTTGTTATTCATGTATTGATGAGATACTTGAGCTTGAACTTTTGATATTATTGATTCCATATAAGGTTTTATATTTGAGACTGCTATTTTTAAGTCTGATTCTACATTTTATTTCATCCTATATTTGTTATATTATTATAGATATAGAACAAAATAAAAAAATTATAACTTTATTTTATTTTTAAATAATATGGAAAAATCAATTCGTCTATTATTATTGGCGACCCTTAAGTTGAAAACCACTAATATAGTCTATAGTCAATTAAATTTAATATAATATTATTAAGTATGAATGTAAATTACTTGAATTTTATTATTAAGTATAATATTTACATACAATAATATAACAATGCAACTGAAATTACAAATTTATAACTATAATATATAACGACATATATTTTACTAATTTACTTAAATTATCAAACGTATTACGTATTAATAACCTAATCTAAATCAACATATTAATATAAGCTTATTTACTTTTAGAAACTTAGGAAGCGTTGCAATCAACAGAGGACTTACATATTACAATAATATTAATAATAATATGTATTTTCTAAGAAATCTGTTGCCTAAAAATTAATAATGAGAATCAATAATATTCAATGATATGGAAGGTTTATTCGAGAATTAAAGAAAACGACAATTTTTTCAATATTTTATTTTTTATTTTTAAATTACTTAACTGTTCTTGGATCAGTTTTTTAAATTTTCCTAAATGTTTACATTGAAAATTTTTGGTTTTTAATAACCCTTGAAAAATTATTCAATATCATGTACATAATTAAAAAATCCAAAATATATTATTTATGTGGACATTTTATGACTTTCATAAAATCTTTCACAGGTTTTTCTAGAATATTCCTCATAAGAATAATTTTATTAAAATGATGAACCGTACAAAAATATCAAGATTACTCATATTTTAATTTGAAAATAAATAAATCTAAGAAAATTTTTTAGATGGACAATATTGTTAAGTGATTTTTTTATATTTTAAAGTTTGTACATCTACGTTTTTGCTTTGCCCTGTTTTCGTCGTTTCTTCATGGAGATTAAATATTATTATGGCCCTTAACATGGTCATGGAACTAAGTAACTAACCCACGCCTAACATCGTCCAATGTAGTCTTCTTTACGTATTAAATCTTTTAATTAGAATTGTTATATTTTGTTCCATGATTATTGTCCGCTTCACGGAAACACGGATATAAATACTATGGTTGTACAACGAGCACGGATATAACGGCTCTGAATGTTCTTATCAAGAATGAAAAGAAAGTCGCGTCATATCTACTAGTGCTCTCTACGGACTCTGTTATTGTTATTAATGTTATTAGTTATGACAGTGGCGTAAATTGGGCTAAATTGTTAGGGTTGCAATCAGTTTCTAGGTTGGACAGACTAACACCGCCCTAAAATATTTTATTTTATTCTAGATTTAACATTACAAGTACATAAATTCAACAAAACTATTTAACTATTTTAACCTTAAACACATATTGTATCTATTGGTAATTGGTATACATTATAAATATACGCCATAAATAGGGTATATAATTACTTACTGTCAATAAAATAAAATTTTGACTTTAAGTTAAGGTAGTGTTTAACAAATTATCCTTAAGAGGATGTTAGCACACTGTTTGTTTTCTCTCTCTAGCCCATACGCAACATAGACAAAACGCATTTACGCAGTCTGAGTAGAACTCGCTCAATTTTGGTTCTAGAGTAAATATACCTATTATAAAATTAAATTTTTATAATATTTATGAGTACAAGACGATGAGGTTTTTCCATTATTCTCAATACAACGTTAATTATATAGTTTAGAAATAGCTATAAATAAATTTAATTTGCTCAATAATATAATATTACCTTAATAATTAATATAAAAGTTAAATTACAGATCAAAATTAAATTGTTTTATTTGTCAAAATTGTAATTTTAAAATAATATTAGACTCGATTCGGCCGATCACAATAAATATACATATTGGTATAATAATAGAAAATGATTAATAACAAAACTATAAATAAATGTGAAAAGGATATAATATAATAATAATTGCAGTGCTTCAAAACAAAGTTAAACATTGGTTCTCAAAATATAATTAGTTAATTTATTATTATGATATTTCAATTTTTTGAAAATTGAAATCGTGATTTTTCGGAGTCGCAAAAAGATACTTTTGCGGCCCTATGATATTTTCAGGGGTTGCAAGTGCGATCCCGTGCGACCCCCGGAAGCCACTGAGTTATTGTAACATAAGGTGGGCAAATTAATGAAAATAATTAACTCAAGTTAAATTAAGAGGATTCAAGATCGATACCTAAGTTAAAAGTTAACAGTTAACAAATTATAAATTTAACTCGATAAGTTAAAAGATGGAAAAAAATATTAACTTGAATCAATTTAAAAAAAGTTAATCTATTTTTTTAATTAGTATGTAAATCACATAAAGAGTGAATGTGTCTTTCTAGTTTCTAATTTATAAATTATAAAAAAAATTTTATTGAACTTATTACGTCTTATTAGTTATTTGTACTGCAATTTGCAAACATATTATAATAATATTGTTATTGTGTATATTTGATGGCGTATTGCCTTTCTAATCTAATAAAATATATTAATGTATACAAAATTATGTTATCAAGAAAAATAACAGAAATGTTTGCGTTATTATAGTATTGGATTATTTTTATTTTATATTAATATAGTAATATTTTAATATTTATGTGCCTATAAACAAGAAATTTAAAAATGTTATTAACTTGATGGATTTTTTTTAAATCAACTGAAAAAAGATAAGTTATTTGAACTGTAAATTTAACTAGGTAAGTTCATAAGTTGATTAGAAAATAAACTAACTAGTTAAGTTAAAAAAATTTAAAAAATTTACTTTTTAACTAGTTAATGCCCACCTTTGGCTCTGTGGTAACATGGTACAAGATTTCTATAATAATGACTATAGAGGGCACTAGTTACTAGTAGTACGTGACTTTTTGTCAGATTTAATAAGAATATTCTGCGCCGCTCAACACTGTGATCCAACATAGGCTGTCGTGCAATCATAGTGTCTATATCCCTGACGAAAAGTGGTGGCTAGCCGCCGCCATACTACGAACCCCACACACCGTGTAGACGTTGGTTCTCGTTCTATTGTGACCATCTGTTACGGTCCGGAATGGCGGCGGCGCGGCACATTTTGGCGCTATTGCTTTGTTTGATAACTACTTCAATAAATATTCCGCTTGGAACGTGACGGTCAGCCGACTCCATAGAAAATTAATAATTGTAGTCTGCGCAACGAACACTTGCCGGTGACCGGCGTTACTCTAGGGGTTATTTCCAATCAGTGGTTATCATTATAGATGTAAAACAAATTGTCGTGTGCTTATTGTGTAAATATTGCGGTAGTGCGGTGCAGTTTAAGAACCCATGGCTAACGCCGGACTAGTTTTTGTTGTGCAAACATAATATAATATGATGTCCGTGTGCATCTCGTGACCGTCGGCCCTCGTCAATCGTCATTCTTTGCCTACCGTTCGTAGCCTTACTACATTGACCGCTCCCACCCGACACGCATTTGATTTAGTATTTCGCTGGTGATTTTATATTGCTTGAAAAAACCACCACGATTCAGATGCATTTGCGCAGTAAGACATTCTGCAGGATTTGTCTTGTGGAGCCGAAGTCCAACAAACACTTGATGTTGCTAAACATTTTTAAATCTGCTATTAGAGATATACCATTGACACAACATTTGAAAGATCTATTAGGAATGGAAGTAAGTACCTTTATACATAAGATATGGTAGAACATTTAAATTAAAACGATATTTTCAATTGTCTTTAGATAAGCTCAAAAGATATTAAGCCAAAGACGATATGCGGGAAGTGTTTTATAAAAGTGGCTGATTTGTATGAAAAAAAACAAAATGCGGCCGATTCTAAAAAAACTATTAATTACATTGTTTCAAAGGAAGTATGTGTTGTTATTTATACTCGTTTTATTTATTTATTTATTTTGAATTTAATATGTTTCAACCTAACTGACCTATAAGAAGATAGGTAACATTTATAATTATTTTTAAAATGTTTTAACATAATAATATGGTATTAAGTCAAATTTAAGACTCATATAGGTATATATATATAGACATATTTTTGGTATGCATTTGCCTAAAAGCTATATATATGCTAATGTGATGTTTATATACTCATTTAAGATTTAAGAGGACATCTCATTAACATGTATTGCCTATCTTAAAAGTGTGTAACATAGCAAATGTAGGCTCGGCTATGTTAGTTTATAATTTTACTATTATAGTTCAATTTTTGACGAATTGGACATATTAAAATTAATTGCTACAGGTACTTTAATACTTAGAAATAATTCTTAGATCAATGATGAAATCCAACAGACTGATTAAATTATATGTAATGTATATTTTTACATAATAGTCTAAACAATTTTTCAATTTGTTTAAACTCATAATAATCAAATTCATTAATAGAATATAAGTAATTACTCATAAACTATTAATTAATTATAATATGTGAGAATAAAATATTTAATTTTACTTTAGTAGTTAATATGAGTATATAGTATGGTTATTCAAAGTAAATGAATATGACCATTGATTATAACCATTTTTTATATTAACATTCAAATATTAGAAAGACTTACGCTATGTTATCCAACATTGTGACATAAGTGATAATATAAAACAGTTATACTTATTAATTTATATATAAATAAAATAATTTTTATTATAAGAAAAATATGATGACATTGGTAACCTATTGATCACAAGTGTACAAATATACGGGATGGTGAAAAAGTTCATTCATATAAGTATTATTTTTTTAAATTTTATTGAACTTTCTAAATTTAAATTGGCTTGGACTATTTGATATAGATTCAAGGATTAGTTATTTTATATTATGCATTTCATAAATGTCATACACTATATAGCTATTAACAGAAATATAAGTAAGAAGCGCAACAATAAGTAAATACTTGAGTAAATACATATAATATATAAGTAATAGTTAAATTACACAAATCAATAAACAAGTGAATAAACAAATTGTAAAATATACAGTAGGTGAGCATAAAATACTTTTAAAAAAAAAGTGTAATCCAAGTTGGCTAATTTGCATTACATTAATTATGTCTTAACACTCTTAACTCTCTGTGTTCAAAATTTTCAAATTATTGAATTTAACTTGAATATTAAATGTAGAACTATAGAAAGCAAGTATACAATTATCCTATAAATCATTTATAAAAACAACTAAATAATCAATAGTTACTATAGTACTGAACAGTACTATTCATTAACAATTGAACAGTTTCTAAAAATTTAAATTCTTAACAATAACCTAAAAATAACTTAAATGTTTTAAAGTTTTGGATTTATTTATATTTTAAATTTGTATCAGTGTATAACAAAATGTAAAGGGTATTTTATGAATTTTAAAATATAATACTAGGCAAGACTCAAATTAAATAAAAATTTAATAAAAATAAAAAATAATTGTATATGATAAAGAGGGTAGGAGGATATACGTCTCGTATATATCTGCAGCCTGTATTTCTGACTAATCAGTAAATATTTTTATTATATATTTATATTGTTATTATAGTTATTTATATTACCTACCATTAGTTATACGATGAAAATATTTTGTACTTTGTGTACAGTAAAATATAATAACCTACATACTACTTTTAAATCGCTAAAATTGTTAGTTTTAGTACATAAATCCAACTTCATCTTTTTTTGAACTTCAAATATCTATAAAATTAAATTGTTATTTTATACCCATATACATATAGTAAATATTGTAGCTAAAATATTTAATACATTTCTAACTAAGAAATTAACTATAAAAATGTGTACATCTTTGTAATTTTGACTAATTTTTATATTTTTGTTTTTAGTCTAAAACAGCAAATAAAAAGTCATTCAACAACACGAAATTAAAATCAACTCCAATAATAGACGAAACAAAATTATTACCTGTTAAGAATAATACTTTAAATAATTTATTTTATATTTATTTTGTATTTTTATTGTTTTTTTTCTTTTTAATTTTGTATATTTTAACATTTCTCATTTAATATAACTTATTTTAACCATGCCAAATCTGTTTAATTTATTTTTCAATTTTCCAATTAGTAGAAAGGGTCAGCTATAGTATTTTAAAATAAGGATATTATACTAGGGTCTTTAAATATATAAGTCACTCCTAATGATACTAAAGCAATATTATAAAAAAGGCTATTTTATATCAACTCTGACTGTTGTTTACAGGTATTGATATTATAAGCAGACAATCATTTTAGTGACTGCCTAAGTCAAGGTACACAATGTCACATAAACTAAAATAAAAAAAAATAATTTTTTGTGATTTATCTGTTATTGCTATAATTTTTAACGAAGACCATTTGATCAATGACAAAATGAACTATTAGATACTTTTATCATAAATAATACATAATACATTTCTATTTTAAAATAGTTAACTGCGTTTTAAAAATGTATTTCTATAATTTCAAAAGAAGTATATAATATATTATTATATTACAATTTATTCGGCTGTCATTTACTGTCACACGATTAACTGCAGTGGTATTTTAAAGAGTAAAGTCAATTATGTAACGACAAGTACATTTAAATTTGGCAAATGAAATAATACAAATCAATACATATAAATTTGTATTGAAATTTCTGGAATCCTTGAGATCCGTTAGCACGGCTTTTAAATATCTTACACAAAAAAATTAATTTCTATTAATTTTGTAAATTGAGTACATATACTAATGTAAAAACAGAAAAATCATACTCTATATCTAAAAATAGTTTAGCTCAATTCTAGGAAATCACTGCCTAAACAGTAAGACAAACGACAACAAACTTAAACTTATAGACCTGACAGCTGGGAACGGCTTAGTAATAAATAGTACAATGTTCCTTTATTTATTTTATTATATAAGATTATTTAAGTTAATATAATATTAAAATGTCCAAAGACCATCTGAAGTGGCCTTATTCAAAAACTTATTTCGAGCAACAACTATCAGAATCAGATGTAACTGAAAAAAAATCAAATTTTACATTCAAATGCATGCTATGCATGCCAAAAATAAAATTAATATCAACTTCTATTAGTTCAAATTCAAATTTAAAAACTCACATTAAGGTAAGTTTATTTATATTTTATTATATCGTTTTCCCATGCATATTGGACAAATATTTGTGAATCTAGGAAAAAATATCTAGTTTTTATTTTTTTATTTCTATTAAGTAGTATGGACGTTATGGTTTTATGTATTTTTCACGTTAAATTAATTTAGTTTTTACGATCAACTACCTGTTTTTATTTAATTTTTTTTGATAGATAACATGAAAATAAATCATACACTATATTATAGTAAAAGTACCAATTTTAAAACTTTTGTAAATAACCAATAAATACCTACTAAACTATCTAGTATATTTAATCTATGATAATAGGACAAAAAAAAAATTGATGTTTCTTTCAGCTAGTATTTATGTGTTTTATATTATTGAAATTAATACCTATTTTTTCAGCAGTTCATCCCAGTGAATTAATTAAATTTAATGAGCTTGACAAAAGGAAGCTGTACAATAAAAATAATTGTACTCAACCCGTAAAGCAGTTGAAATTATGGGAATTAATATATATTATTAATTATAAGAATGATTGGTATAATGAGAAAAATATAATAATTTTACAATAAATGTAGTTTACAAAAAATTTTGTTTTTTTCTTATTTATATGCCAATACTCTTTGGGTAGAAGGAATTGAGAAGAAAATTAAATTTTCTCAATGGGATGTATGGTAGTTATTTATTATTTTATTATCTTAGGCGATGAAACCAATTGCAACAGGACTAGATGTTTTACAGGGTGAACAACATGTATGTATTGGATATCTATTACCAACAGGCAACAATTACAGCTATAAACAAGGCATTAAATGAATTTAATAATTTAAATTTCTGTAGACCATTGGTTCATGCTTTAAAAACTGGATTAACTAAAAGGGACTTTTATAAACTTTTTTAATTTTTATAATAATCACTATAATTAAAATAAAAACTTTTACATGTATGCCAATGCTATTCATAAAAATTTAAATTTATTAATTTAGTGAAAATGGTACAAAAACATTTTCCATAACAATTTCATAAATAGCATTTATATTATTATTAGATACCCTGTCGCCCACATATCTGTATATTATAAATAATAATGCACATTTAATATTTAACAAATCTTAAGTTATAACTGAATTGTATCAAGTTTACATAGTGCATTAAAATAATATATACATTGTATTTTTAGGTTTAAAAATTACATGCACTCAAAATCACTACAAATTTCTTCGGCATTGGTACCAAAGTTTAAATTAATTTGGGCTAATCCCGAAGATAGAAATACCATAAAACAATATGTTATTGATGGTATGCATTTTCATTTTGATCAAAACAGAAATCTAAGTTCTTCAAATCTTCAAACAAACAGTGAAGATGAAGATGAATTTTCAGTTTTTCCAATAATGAAATCTCAGTTGTCAATTCTGATTTCCAAACTTTGGTTACTAATTATTTATCAAATACTAGCATTAAGGTACCATCTGATTTAACACAAGAATTGAAAAAAGCTTATATAGAATTTAATACAGCTATACCATCATCTGCACCAGTGGAAAGATTGTTTAGTGCTGATGGTCAATTATTTGATAAAAGAAGAGGATCCATGTCCGATAAAAATTTTTTTTTATTTAAATAATATTATAATATAAATATATTATCTCTTTTTTTAAAATATAATAAATATTTTCAATAAAAAATTATGTTTTGCCTCATTATATAAAGTAATTGATCCGACTTAAATCACAATAATATGATTTATACGTACGAACGGGTATCGAACAGGTACTGATGAGTCCAGATAAATCATATATGTAATATACTGTAGAGTGTAGACTATTCAGATAAGCTAGTATTTAGGGTAAAACTAAAATAATGTTATAATATGACTTATATGTAGTATTAATATCAACCATTTATATGTTTAAAATAATTTTTATAATACAATCGACAGCGTTGCAAATTAGTTTTGTACGGAATCGTGTTAATGAAAAGGTATATGTGGAAACGCGAATCGTCGACTTCGAGCACCTTCTTAATATTAAAAATCCCATTAACTTGGACTGGTGTAGAATTAATTGAAAACGAGTACCTCCCACCATCTAGAATTGAGATAGCATGAAAAATCAAGAGGTTAAAAATTTATAAAACTCCGGGTAAAGATAGAATCCAGGGTAAAATTTTTATAGAGTCGGATTAAGAAATAATATCGGATATACAAAAACTAATAGAACTGGTATGGAAAGAAGAAGGGATCCCAGAAGATTAGAGAACCGTATTAATATACCACATACATAAAAAAAATGATCCACTTGAATCCAAAAATTATAGAGGCGTTGCTTTACTCAACACACATAAAAAGTTTTATTCTATTGCATCCTAGACATAATTAAACCGATCCCCGAAAGAATTCTGGGAGACTACCAAAGATAACTCAGACCAAATATTTATTATGAAACAGATATTCCAAAAATGTCGTAGTACGATAAGGGGATACAATGGATACATACATTGTCTGTTGACTTTAAGAAAGCAGCATACTACTCTATATATAGGCCGAGCCTATTTGATATATTGAAAGAATTCAATCTACCAAAAAAATTAATCAACCTCATTACAGCCACCATGGAAAATTCTGAGATAAAAATAGCAAATTCTACATCTGAATCGTTCAACTTAACCACTGTTCTCAGGCAAGAGGACGCATTATCTGTAATTTTTTTTTTACCTAGTACTGGAAAAAGTAGTTAAAGATATGAACATATCAAAAGGTCTAACATTAGGCGAATCAAAGATAGGCTTGCTGATATATGCAGAAGATATTATAATTATAGGAGACAGTATTGAGATAATACAAAAATTGTAAGAAGCTAACGGAGTTAGTCGGTCTCATAATAAATTACAAAAAGTCGGAATATATGAAATTTAGCAGAAAAGATAGGACATATTAACATGGGGAGTGTGGAAGTGGAAAGACATATTTTTTACAGGGTACCACAATTTAAATATCTAGGCAACCTCTTAACTCAAGGAAATGAGTTAAAGAGAGATATCAAGAAAAACACAATTGGCAAACAAATGTTGGTACTGAAATTCTGCTAAAATCCAAATAGGTATCTTTAAATTTAAAAATTTTAATGTATATGACATTAATACGCTATCATCTTATATGGCTCAGAAACACGAGATCTAAGGAAGACGTAGGAATAAAATTAAACACATTTGAAAGAAAGGCTTTAAGACAGATATATGGTCCATATCTTGAATCACGAGTGGGAGAATGGAATGTTTGAACCTATTGAAGAGCTTATAAACATGTTCCAATAACCATGCACATCAAAGGAAGTCGAAAAAAGAAAATAAATACGGGCTAGGCAAGTCTAGAGAAAAAAGGACGCAATGATAAAAACAGTAATTGAAGAGGAACCGATAGGGAAAAGACCGCTAGACAGACCACGCCTCAAATGGGAAGACTGTGTGAAGGGAGAAGTTATGGTAGTACACCCGGGAGCAAACTGGAGAGAAGTAGCTGACGACAGAGAGAGATGGAGGGAAATGTGTTGTACATCCCGTACAACACACCTTGATAGCTGGAAACCCGCTTCAAAAAAAAATCCTTATTTTAATGATGTCGCAATATTATAAGTATCAGTAAAAAATTAATTTAATATTATTATATTATACAAAACATGGTTTCTAAATGACTGAATTATTATTAAATGGTTATAAAACTATTAATTATTTAGGAACTTTAAACTAAGATGATAACGTTACAGTCTTAATAATGATTTATGTAAATCATAAATATATTGCAAATTGAAAAACGAATTTTATTAAATTGTAATTTAATTCAACTTATAATTAAGAGGACGTTATACCCGCATGTGTTGTCTCCGTCTTACTAACGTACATCGTAGCAAATTTGCGTTTAGCGGAACACATTTTGTGATGTTAGCTTTAATATTAGATTAAATTTACCTATCATCAAATTTAAAGGTAAGAATATTATCTAGACAATGTCATATGCTTTTATTGATATTATTGCTTTAAAGTGAATTATAAACATTTTAAAGTTGTAACATTTTACATAGCCATAACTCAGTCGTCTCACTCTAAAACGATATCATCAATGTTCGAACGTGGATACATTTCCTGCCATCGATACGGTCAACTGGTGCTCCTAAGGTGGGGTGACTGTACGATGAAAGTTCGCAAAGTTGTCAACGCCGCCGTTCCGTCGTAGCCAACATAACTGCAGACCGGTTGCTCCTTGCTTTTGCCCTCCGCCGTTCGGACCTTGTGGACCTGGTCTCCGCACGCCTGCCGTCGTCACGTGTGTTTTATGTTATATTTGTTTTGGTCACTTGGTCGTAACGTGCCTACCCGTATTTGCTTCAAATGCGATCGTCCAGCGTGACCACTGTTGTTGTGTAAGTCACGCCCCGTTCGAGCGATTTGTTTCATCGTCGACATCGACAACCCGTCATGCAACATGTGTGTTCGCGTGTACACGGTCCGTTACTGTTACGTCTACGTAAGTCGATATAATAGTGTGTCGTAAGGGAAAACAGCGTAGTCCGACGGCAATACGATATATAATTTATAGGTACCTACGTCGCCGTTATCCGATATGCGCCATTTTCGCGTGTGCCGCCCGCGCCCTGGACGTGATCGACACTAATTAATAATAAATAATAATAATAATAAATATAAATATTAATAATAATAATATGTATTCTCATTAATTCTCCGACAACCGTCGACCGCCGTGTCACCATCGGTCATGTGTAACGTTTGTTTTGCATTTCTTATATTGTAAGCTCTCTCTTACGGGCGGAACATTTTTTAGGTAAACTAATTAGTGTATTAATAAGATTGTGTATAATTCGGGCGCCCGTTTTTTTTATTATTTATTATAACCTTGTGCGCATGGTGCTATAAATTTATTGTATTAATGTTGTACCACGCGTAGGAGTGGTCGCGGTGCAACAATCAATAAAATCATATGGCATTGCCTAGATTCTTACATTTAAATTGTATGATAGATAAATTTACTCTAATATTAAAGCTAACGTCCTCTTAATATTAATTATTTATAATATCTACTTTCAATAATTTGCATTTATAAATCACCAGATGATAACTTGAAAATTATTTCTCAATAGCTTAGACTTATTTTTATTGCAAATGTGAAATGAATATACGATATTTAATTATTATTAGTGGAGACATAAATATTAATAAAATTATAGATTCAAATATTAGCAATAAATCTAAATATTATATTACATGTTATATTTGTATATTTACGGGTGAACCCAGTTGTTCAATGTTCATGCCAATATGGCATTTTTGTATGTTTGTGTTATCAATGTTTTCGTAGCAATTCTTATCACGCGTATTGCCGTGCGGTCGACGATAGCAACTGCTGTCGTGGGCTGACCGCCCAGTGCGTGTGTAAGATCGTTATTTTTCTGTGATAAGTGTTAGCTGTAAATTGAATATATTAGTTATGTAACCGGCGGCCGGAGCTTTCTTGGTAACGGTCGTCGGCCACTTTGAGTTCTCTTCTTCTGTTTGTCGTCGTGAAAGGACGTCCGTGATTTTTATGCCTGTTGCAACTGTCAAACCACGCTTTCCTGTGTTTATTGTGAATTGTGATTTCTTCTGTCTGGTAAATATCGTTCGCGCATTTATTGCCCACCAACTTAATTGTCTTTCCCCTAGTATAGGGCGGTCATCTATTACCAGCAGAAGATTGTGAGTCTCGTGGTTTGTCGTGTGTGTATTCGCTGTAGCAGCCTTGTATTGTGAATTGTTCGTCGTGTTGAGGTTAGCGGCGCTCTTGAGTGTGTGCGGGATCAAACCTGTACTTTTTATTGTATTAATTTGATTATTATACGGATCCCGGCTCCATCAAGACGTCATAACCCCAAAAAGGCATGTAGTGCACTAACCTTTCAGTGTAGGCCGACGGGTCTTGTGCAATTATTATTTCATATTAAGACTGTTATATTATTATATTCTTATTGTTGGACCAAGTGGTCAATCTTTATTATATTCTATATTGACTTGTAATATATTTTTATGCCTTTTATAGCCTAAAACAATTGTCTTATATTTATTATTATTCTATACTATACTAGGGACGATAGCGTAGCTTGTGTTGCCTATCCTCCCGGCCGCCAAGGCTTATTAATATATCATTTATTAATGCTGAGAGCGAGCCAAACACCAGTTACAAATTATTATAGACATACGTCTAAGATTTACATAATATTTTGTTATTACATTACTGTTAATCTTAAATATAATACAATAGTAGAGATAATGATATAATTGTTAAGTAGACAGGTTTAAGTATAATACGTGTGATGTTGTGACGATTATGATTAAAATAATTCACCAAAAGAAAATTATTAAGAATACAAAATAAAAATATATAACAATGAAAACTTAACTTAATGAGATATTGACATTAAATGTAACATACTCACATGCATATAGCCAAAAGATTATTATAAGATAATAATTAAAATTGTTTAATGAAACACAGGAAAACAGATCAACATTTAAACAATTAACAAGGTGTATTAATATATTTTTAGGGATATTTTGACCACATTTTGAACGTTGGAGTGGCACATAAAAATAATAAAACTGCCTAGTTCTACGATTTGGGATATTAAAGTTCAATAAAGTAAGAAATTCCGGACAGTTAATACCCATAGGTGGAAATCCATTGAAATTTCTGGGGGAGGGGTTAAATTAACTAAAAAAATACTTATTCAAATAATATGATAGAAATTGCAACATAAACGTCACATCTTTTATTCAATTGAATCATAACACATTTTAATAGCCTGTAAGTACACATAAATAAAACACAATTAATTTTTCTATTTTTTTTTTTACAAATTTGTTGTTTATGCTGTCGTTATTAATATGTTTTACTATATGCTTTTCAATATTAAGTATTTCAATTGTGTTAAAACGATTTTGAAGCATCGATATTTTTAACCAAGTTTTTAAGCGTCTCATGGTATAAAAAGAACACTTACATGTTGATGAGTGGAAAAGTTATTACCTGCACTAGCAACAATTTTTATTAATTTGGGTAAACTTGTTTTGAGACAATTTTTTTTTATTTCTTCAAGTATAAAATAATTTTTATTGTACCAATTAACTTATAATACAATTTTTGGCAACTGTCATTTCTGATTTTAAATCTTATTTAGATATGTCCGAGTCGAATCCCATAGAGCCCTCAAAGTAGTGTTACCACATATTGTAATTTAATTGTTTCTATAATATAATATACTATACAATTAGTAAATCTATGTTATATATTTGCATTTTGCACATGAAACACGGCATCATTTTTGGGAGCTAAGTCCCGCAACTCCCCCATTCTGCCTTTGTTAATACCCCCATTTGTTAATTTAAAAATAAACCATTCATCGAGTCTTTTTCTTCTTTTAACAAGGGTTTTTAACTTAAAGTATGACAATAGCGGTTGATACGATACGTTCGATACCACATCTGAATTAAATAATCCGTAGAAAACGGTTAGGTTCAAAATTCAACATTTTCAAACTACAAAATAATATATAAATATTTATTATGTTGAAGAGTTTGATTAAAATAATTTAAACTTAAAACAATTATTTTTAAAAAAATCGTGATTTTTTAATAGCTAACATAAAAACGTATGTAACATTTTGTATTAAATTATAAAGGTTTTTGTCTAAGTCCACACATTTTTATCAACACTAAAATACAAAATTTAAAAAATTCAAATATTTGTTTGTCTTAAAAATTAACTTAAATTGAGCTTTAGATATTTTAAAAATTTCATTGAGCATAGAAATTGCAAATTTAAGTAACTCTAAAATGTTTCAAATGTCTCGAACTGTTCGTGTTCGTTAATGGTGTTAATAGTATGCTGCTATTACGTCATTAATTCATTCTGTACATTAGCATCACTTGCTTGGTACAAAATACTCGTTGTCCTAATATCTAGGTTTCTTAAGCAAAAAATGTGTGATGATCACAAATACGTATTATTCGTATTTTTCCTTATTTCGACTATCTTTAAGCACAGGGCTGCAAATGAGTTGTGTCCCAAATACTGAATTATGTCCCTTAGTTTTTTTCGAGTTACACGAATTGTGTCCAAGAATTTCTATAAATTCAAATCGTAAATTTATCTATTAAAAAATTAAAAATATGTTATATATTTTACACGAAAAATGAAAAATGAAAAAGTTTGTAAAAAATTCATATACTCGTCGTAGCTCCACGCAATAATAATAATAATGAACAGATCTAAATAATTTTATTCAGTAAATATCTTATAAAATATATGTGGGTATTTATACAACCTTGAAATGGACAAATTTCTCGATTTAAATTTACAATAACTTTTTTATTTCAATTAACGAAACAACATATTTTATTCTTCTAAAAAATAAAACGTTTCTTACACGGAACTAACATTTCTATTAAGATTGATTTCCTACGATGTAGTTACACATGATTTTTCTCGCCTTAGTGGATATAATTATTAGTTACCTATTTAAAATATTCAATTTTTAGTAGGTACAATATTAATTAATTAATATTTTACTTTACTTCAGTGTACCTTTATCCAATATATATTTTATTGTATTATTGCATTATTATGGCACCTTGTCTCGTTGTATTTTAAATGAAAACACAATAAAAAAATATAGGTAGGTTCGACAAAGATGAGTGTACAAGAAAATATTATAATAATTATTCTTATTATCGATGGATTTTCACCCAAAGCTACCGAATTTCGCTATCGTTCAAACGCATGATGTGGTGCACGTGCATATTATACTTTATTATGACGGGTATGTAAATATAATAGTATAATATAATATACCTACAATATTATTATACATTTATTATTTCCTCATTTTTCATACGTATTTTGGCCATTTATCACGGTTAGTCATACCCCGTGTGTCACGTCGATCGGAAGGCTGATCACTCTACTCCAATATTAAAGGTATATTTTAACTGCATTCCGTTTATCAAACCTTTTTTTTTATTCATCTATTATACATTCTTCAGTCATTAAACAATATAATATGATAAACGTGTTACAAGTTTAGGTTTATACGTCACCATTATTGATCGAGGTTATATAAATATATATAGGTATATATATATATATATATATATATATTATTGTGGAAGTTATTATTAAGTAGTATTTTTTATACATATAATGCATAACAACATTCCAATTAGAATTTAAAAAAAATAAGTATGATTAATTCAAAGTTGGTCAACTTTTGTTAACAATAACCAGATAATATTTTATAAAACATTTTATTATTAGGTATTATAATTTATCTAATAATAGATGAATAATCCGCCATCCGGCTTCGCTCATATATTAAATAATCGATTCGTATATAAATTGTTTTTTTTATTATAATTAAACTATTTAAAGCCTAGCCATTTAATATATAATATTTTTTATAATTTAACTTAATTTATGATATTTATAACAGTTGAAATGACAAATAAAATGAAATTGGAAATAATAAGAGTGATTTACTCGTAGGCTCATTTGGTACAACGAACCTTGTGAAAAAAAATCGTTGAATTATTTAAATGACACGCTAAAAACCTGTAACTTTTAAATGCAAACCCCGTCTCACTCTAGACAAAAAAAATGAAAATCGGATGACTATAAGGATACCTACTTTTTAGTAATTCAACTACCTACTTATAATAATATTTAATAATAATAACGTTAAACATCTTTTAATACCCGAAAACGTAAAAACAATTATATTTTTATAATTATTTAAGCCCTGGCATAAAAAAATATTTGTTCATATTTGTTAACATTTGAAGAGCATATTATAAGATTTTTCGATGCATGAATGCATATTATAATAAGGTTTTTAGTACATATAAATTCAGACTTTGTGTAAGTATGTTTATGTAAATATGTAGATACTAGATAATAATTAAAGCGCCACGCATAGTTTTTATTATCAAATAGTTAGTATTTAGTAACGCATATTATACTTAAATAGTTAATTATCGCATTGACTACAATATACAATTGTTAAATTATAATATAATATAAACGTGAAACACGCGTTATTATATTTTTAATATCGACATCAAATACGAAACCCACCCGTTTCCCTATAAAATAGAAAAATAAATAGTTTTAATACACAAAACGCTATTAAATTTACTATTATTTTCGGTCGCCTGTAGAGGTTTACGTTTAAAGCTACTTAAGACCGTTCGCCGCGAACAAACAATAGCGAATGAAATACCGAATTATTGCTATAAGAACAGTATCGTATTACTCGCGGGATAACGTGTCATTTACTTGTCTATCGTCTATGTGACTATGTCTTATTTACTTGTGTGCAAGGGCTTTTACCAGAGTCCACACAATTAACAATGTGTAAACTAAGAACAGTTAATGCTTTTAGTTTATCTCTAGGAAATTTTATATTTTTGTTGGTGAACGAAAAATAATGTACGATAAAAATAAAAAAATTAACAAAAAAAAAATTATCCTCGTCGTAAAAGGATAAATAATAAAATATTATGTATTTATCAATGTTATCGTTAAGCTTTTAGCAACGTTTCGAATATAGTGTCAAAAATCACGATATTTACACATTCATTAATCATTGTACAATTAATATAGGTATGTAAGCAGAGATGGCTTATTATAAGAATACTAAGAACGACTGCTCTTGCCCCGATAATGGGAAAAAAACTGTTTTAAGTTGAATAGGTTTAATAATAATTCATAATAGAAGATTAATCATTCAAGTAAAAATTAAGTGTATCTATATCATATGTTGTAAAAGTTAATGAAAAATTTAATTAAAGAAGAACCTAAAATATTACATTGGTCCTAGTAAACTTAGTTGGTGGGTGGGTTGTTTTTAAATTTGCTCCTTGAATTTTGAAGACTCAAGCCGCCGCTTTATGTAAGACTTAAAATCACAATTATTACAGTATAAATTGAGAGACGGTTTTATAAATTTTATATATCGCATAATATAACATTGCTAGTGTGATTGGATTGATGCATAATACCTATATTTTTTATATTTTTTATTATTATCTAATAACTGATAATGGAAATTCATGTATAGTCTTAGAGGTAGGCCATAGTTATCAACATGGTGTTTCTGCATTACTCAACTCTAATGAAGGTTTTTTTTTTAATGTTTCTATCTTCAAAAGCTGGATTTATTCAAATTTTTTAGAATATTATCCTAAATTTAAAAATACTCACTCATTCGAATTTTAGTTGTTTTTAAAATTCAAGTAGAAATCGAGATGTAATAGCATCGTTTTTGAGCTTGTCACACGTTTTTCACGCCCGAGTCGCCGACTAAAAAGAAAGTGTTGTGACACATACATTTGTTTCTTCTCTGTAAGATAAACGGCGAAGACATTTATTTGTTGTTATTTAACATACCTATATAATTGATTAACACAGTGTTTTTACATTATAAAATAATCATAATCGAATACACTTTATTTTGAAAATTAATGTTTATCTACAATTAATAATTATTCAACATGGCCTCGGATAATTTTGATGCACTTAACCTAATCATATCTACATTTTCAACGTGAGTACTTAATTATTAAAATTTTTAAAAAAAAATTTGAAATTTTGTTCAACAACTATAGTGTTAGACTAAGCTTTAAGCTTCAATAAAAACAACTTAAGTTATTGCATGAAGTACGATGAATTAAATATAAACAATAAAAGTACAATATGACGTATCACACTAATAATAATTTAAAAATAAAATGTTTATCATAACAATAGGTAATAATTATTATTTTACTGTGATAATAGATAAGTAATAACCAAAAAACTCGAATTTCAGTATAAATCAGCATTACACATAAAAGTTATCAAATTTTGTTAAACATCTAAAGGTTAAAATATATATATAACTTAAATTTATGACTATAAATACGATAATTTAATAAATCTTTTAACCTTAATTTTGTTATTATTTTATCATTTTTATTTTATTATTAATTGAGAATGTAAAACACTGTTTTAGTTAATCATGTAAATATGTCAAATGACACAAATAAATTTCACTACCGTTTACCTTGCAGAGTTCTCATACAAACCGATGTCACGGCACTTTTATTTTAGTCGGCAACTCGAGCGTGAAAAACACGTGACTAGCTAAAAACGAAGTTACATCTCGATTATTATGAGAATACAATAATTTGAGTGTTGATTTTTACATGTAAAATAATATTCTAAAAATAATTTGAATAAAATCACATTTTGAAGATAGCAAAAAATTCCATTGGGTCACCACAGTGAGTACGATTATATAACTGACTTCATTCATTTCAGACACACCCTGTACAATCCAATTAAAAATTAAAATATCTTGATTTTTTAAATTAATAACAATAATAAATAACACAAAAAATATTAAACATTAAGTAATAAAAATATATTTATTTGGGTTTTTTATAATATCTATATATTTTTATATAATACATGTATCATGTATAATACAAAATGTATATTTTATAAAGATAATATTGTTAGCATTATACTGACAATATGCGTGTGTCTGAGTCCCAATTATATTATTTGGTAGTTTGTACCTATTCACTCTGTGAATTTAAATTGTATATTAAGTTATTATTTTTAAATTTATGATCTGTGTTTACGCATGATAGATGAATATTGTAAGTCATTTTGTATATAAGATAAAGTATAATTTTAAATCGCAATACAATCAAGAATAATAATTTTGGTATTTTTTAGCTGATCAAAGAACATTGTTAAATACCTGCTATAATCGTTTTATCAATTATCAATACATTTATTAGAACCTAACCTAACCAAGTTCAAAATGACCAGGTTAAATACTGTAAACGTATACTAAATTTTGAGAATAACTTTAATTAGTTTTAATCAATTATAAAAAAAAAAATTTAACATAAAATTATGTAAATTTAACGGCCTTCAAATTTCGTATAACAAATTACACTTTTTCCCTTTATTTTTCATGAAAATTTAACTCAATTTGTGCGATCATAGAACAATATTGTTTGTATCTTTAATGCATCAATATAATAACGCATAATGTTTATTCATACCAATAAATAATAATGAGTAATGATTATACTGTTGTACCATTTGTACCTATAATAAATTAATAAT
Organism: Rhopalosiphum padi; assembly: GCF_020882245.1. Classification (NCBI taxonomy): domain Eukaryota; kingdom Metazoa; phylum Arthropoda; class Insecta; order Hemiptera; family Aphididae; genus Rhopalosiphum; species Rhopalosiphum padi. The sequence goes on from NC_083599.1 coordinate 47,027,207, forward strand.
AATTAATAACTTTACTTTAAAGTACCTAATTTGTCATTTTATATTTTTATAATATCATTTTAAATCACCACATAATCAAGATGGTACCTATTAAAAAAAAATAAATAACAATAATACTATTAAAAACATAATAATTTTCAAAATAGGTATTATATCCAATAATTGTTTCCCTTGCCGCACTATTGCACTAAATCAATTTCTAATCGCTTCATTCTGCAATCATATTGGCCAAGTTTTATTATTTTTGTATGTGCTTACAAGCGATTTATATAAAAAAAAAAACTTTTCTGGTTTATAATGTTAAGGCGATTGCGTGCACGGTATACCTTACCGGAAACCGATTCACAAATGTTACCGGCGGCAAAAGAAAAAACATATACCTATATATAGCTAATTTATATACACGGCGCATTAAAAAATTACAGACATTTCAAACAATATATTGTGTTTCTAAAACTATAAACTTTAACTACTTATTCTTTAAAATGTTTTTTCTTTCCATTGACTTTAGAGTATAACTGTTTTAATATTGGTATTCTCTCTTTTACGGGGGCTAAACTTTTTGAAAGTTTAAATTATGAATTATTCCATGATTTCGTGATTCAGAAATATATCACGTCATAATACATACGCGATATTATAAAATTATATTTCGCGTGGTCAACGAGCAAAGGCGTAACTTATGTACTGTTTGTATACCATTTTTTACTATTTGTGGGGTAGCATTTTCTCTGAAAAAAAGTCTCAACGATAATACACGACAGAAGACTAAAAATAGTTCGAAAAATAAAGTAAAAGATAATGTATTCGAATGAAAAGTTATATAAATGTCGTTGGTTCGATAAAACTTATCGTGTTCGTCGTGCGAATATGTTCGTAGATTGAATTTTATATTTATTATTGTTGTTTTAAGGTTCAAATAGTATTATATTATATGAGTTATAATATATATATGTATTAAATTAAATTGTTGGACTTATATGATTATTTTAAATTGTAAATTGTACATCAGCATAGCTACCTATTATATTATATAAATAATTATATGTTCTAATTTTCTAAGACCAACGTCATTTGCATGATGTGGCTAATCGTATTGCTTTATTTATTAAAACTTATTTATAAACCTTCTTTGTATAATCTGCATAATATTATATTTTCTGTTTTTACTTTTTTGGAATTTAAACGACAGTATTTAGACTCAAGCTTTTTTAATATAAATCTAATTTTAATTACTCAAAAGTAAATTTACTAAAATATATGTATTTGAAATATATAAACAATAATAATAAATATAAAAATATATATAATTCGTAATTAAACACCATTACCACTAATATATATTAAAATATTTAAATAATTAATAATTATTATTTTGTATTATTTATTATAATTTATTATTATATTTTACCCAATCGGTCTACTTACATTTTTCTTACTTATTACCTATACTCTTACAATAAAATTATATAAATGTAAAAAAAATTGAAAAAAATCTTTGTTGCTAATAATAGTAAGTGTCGAGTGTCATCATTGAATAAATCACTGTAGTCCTGTAGTGTGTTTGTTAAGTGTGAATTCAATGATAAATAATAATGTTTTGAAAATGACATAGTGTAATGTAATAATATACGTAAAAGTTTAAAGTTTCCACAGATAATATACTCGAATTACAAAAAAATAACTAAGATTGTTCTTCTTCGTTTAAATAATTAATTTTGTCTGAATTTGAACATCAAATATCTATTAAAAAAAAAAGCGTTGAGAAAAAAGAAAGATAAGAAAATGCTAATATAGCATTTCATAAGAATTTTAAGTACCTAGCTACGGTTATTTGTTTCTGAATTACAAAAAAAAAAAAAAAAATCGATTTTGTCGAAAACTGGTTACGGGTAAAAATTTCCTTCCTTCCAACTGCAAATTTAAGTGTTGTTTAGTTGAATTCGATTTCATTTTTTCGCTTCTAGTTTATTCTTTAGTATTATTATCAAAACCAAAGTTCGGCATGTCAACCTCGTTGTCGATTCAAAATTCTCATGTCTATGGGAAGAAATCGTTTTTAAATCGTTCAAGTACTTTGAAGCATTCCACCACCGTCAATGGGAAACCTTGAACAATGCACGTGCTTGTCGCTTACCTATTTGATTATTTCGACAATAATATGGTTTTATTTGGCAACACCTTAGTATGATCATATTAGTGCTTTTATGTTTCCAAAATCCGTGGTATTCACTAAACTACTAAAGCTATGTTGTAGTACATATATAGGTACTCTTGCCTAGCTAATATAGGTCCTATAGCTACCACGTCGTCGTCAATCTCGAATTCTAAATGTATTGTTTCGCTACATTTTATAATTAACTAGGTAAGTTCGATACTGAAAGTACCTACTTAGTGGTCTCAACCATTTCCGCAGTTTATCTACGACAAAAATGTCTATAGGAATATTAGTGTGAACATAATACAAAATATTAATGTTTTATTCAAATAAATATTAATATATACAGTGAAACCTCCCCTAACGGACACCTAACACCTCCGAATAATGAACGTGTATTTAAAAAAAAAAGTCAGGAATAACGGACATTTTTATGCAAAACCAGTATTTGATAAAATCTATTTTCTTTTTTTTGTATAACTCAAAAACGAATAGCCGTATATGTATACTTAACGTTTTCTAAATATTTTCTTTTTGAGCAATTTATAGACATTTGGGATTTTAAATCTTTTTTCTTCAAATGTTAATAACATTTTTTTTGTTCAAGATGCTTGAAAATTGAATAAAATATTCTTTATAAGTTGTTCATTTACCAAAATTCCATATAAAATGATATAAAAATAAATTTAAATCGAATGCATCTATTACATTGGCCCACTTGACACTTACCCACCTCTTTTATATTTTGATTTCTTTCAGTAATATTTGTTTATATTTTATTTGAATAACGTGTCAATTGTTTAACAGTAAACATTAATTAAATTTAACACAATGCATATTTTTTTAGGTAAAAAGGTCCGTATATTTGGGCTTATATAGGTACCTACCTATATATGATTAGAATGACATTTCTTTGACGTGCGTGAAGTTACCCTCCCCCACTTTAACCCAGGAACTTTAAACCGCTTTAGAAAAATTGCTACTAATTTGCTAGAATTTGCTATGGAGTTTTTATATAAAAATTATATAAAAACTACATGGTTTTGGTTTTCCCAAAAAAAAATATTTTACTTAGGAGGGGGGGCCTTCACTGTATGTTTGGTTACAAAATAAATACCTACGAATTGAATCCAAAATTTGAATTCCAGAGTTTTTAGAATCATAAACAAAAAATAAGGGCATTCAATATTTTAAACTTAAATCATTTATCTGTCATTTATAACATTTTTACGTGCTCAAGACTGAATAAGTATGGTTGATCAAATTCAAACTTGTGCCAAGGTTTTGCAAATTTCGTGCAACAATTTGAAACATAAGTTTTAGAATTTGCAACATTACTTTACGTCCACAACAATCAAACATAGTCCGGGGTGCCAAGTTCATGTGCGTCATTTACGTCAATAGTATTTTTTATGGAAATTAGAATTTTGTATTTTTTTGAAATTTGTTTAATCAATAAACAATATCATTTACGAATATACACTTTATTAATATTACATTTTTTATTAATTTTAACTTTTTATGAAATAATGAATATTTTAATTATTTAGGCTTTTTATTTCATAAAAATAATATTTATTTATAAATAGATTTTTTATTAATTTAGGATTTTTTCTAAATTTAGCATTTTTTATTAAACGTTTTATTTTGATCTACTTATTTAGTTGGACATTAACGAGATAATAAATTAAAAGTTACGTTATTTTAACTTATTAACTTAATTTAACAAGATTTGTTAACTTAACTTTAAACTTAATTGATGTATTAAGAAGTCTATTAACTTAATTTTGAATTTAATTGAACCAAAAAATATTTAACTTAACTTAACTGAGTTAAAAAAAATCATTGACTTGCCCAGCCTTGGTTTTTTATTCAATAAAGATTATTTTTTTTATGTATTATAGACTTTTTTATTAATTTAGGATTTTTATTAAATTTGGAATTTTTTATTAAACTTTTTTCTAGATTTATTCAGTTTTTTTATTCTAATTAGATAAAAATCTATGTTTGATAAATTATTCTTAATTAAATAAATAAAAATAATGATTCTATATTAAATAAAACAATCTAATTAACTGGAATAAACAAAGACTATGAAATGAAAATCTTATTTGGTTAAAAAAAGTCAAGTTGAGGACAAAAATCTATATTGTAATTATAAAAATGTAATTTGAATAAAAAATTTCAAAAGAATAAAAAGTTAGTAGCAATTTGTCTAAAGAGGTTTGAAGTTCCTTTGAACAATTTATCAAGTTCATCACGTTTGCGCTACTATGTATGCGCACTAATAATTTTAATTTTAAATAATTATTTTTTATTCAAAAAGCACATCGTGACATGATCTAAATATTATAGTGATGGTTTCAATCAAAATTTAAAACCCTATTCATAATACGATACATGTTCAGTTTGGATAATATACGATTACTGCACTTGTCACTCGTCAGTTCAAGCATAAACCAATTTCGACCGTCTTTATAATTTATCATACAATGCCTATGACAAATGCTGTAACAGTTTTCCAAGATCCACATTTTCTTGTAGAAAATATTATTTATATTATTAAAATCGTTTCAAAATTATGAAGAATTTGGAAATGATTATTTCGATTAACAATTTAATAAACTATATTATTTTATTTTTTTTAATAATACATTAGTTTTTAAAATCTCGGAAAATGTATTATAATTTATAATAAGAAATATTAATTTTATTTTTGTTCACAGTTTTTTATATTGCCGTTTTCACATAGAAGTAGTTTTTCAGGCCCGTTATAGTCTTAAAGAAACTGTGATTTGAGCTGTAATTTTTATATTATATTCTTAACGTCTACGCAAACTAAGACATGATTTTTATTTATTTAATACCTAAGAGGCTAAGACCTCAGCGGCTCTATTTATAAATTTCTTTCTGTAAACCTTGTGTAACATATCAAATGTACGTACAGCAGAATCAACTTAGTGGTGTTTTTAGCTTTAGTATTACAGTGATTTGATCTGTTATCAAACAACCTAAATTTAAGAATATTATCTGCGTTAATAAATTGGTTTTTTTCGATATTTATATTTTTATGTTAGTTATGAATATCTACTATACCTAGATATTACTACAGTGAAACCTCTGAATAGCGGACACTCTTGGTCACCAACATTTTGTCCGTTATTCGGAGGTGTCCGTTATTCAGAGGGGATAAATTTTTGAAATTTATTTCTATAATAATGTACTAAGTATGTACATACATACATATATTATGTGTAATGTTATTATTTATTGAAAATTATTACATTTTTATATTTTTACAAATTAAATATTATTATAATTACATATTATTATTTAAAATATATTTTTATACATGTTGTACATATTTTTAAATTATTTTTGTTTAAAAAAATCGGTGAGCTTTTTTTGTTTGTAATTACGATTATACATTATTACAAGAGTGCATAAGAATGTGAATACGTATTATTTTCAAATAATGATTAGGGATTTACCATTATTTTAAAAATTCCCTAGTAAAATAATGTCCGTTATTCGGAGAGTCCGCTATTCGGAGGTTTTCCTATTGAAAAGTAGTGAAAATGTCCCCGTTCCCCAAAAAACGTCCGCTATTGGGAGGTGTCCGTTAGTGGAGGTTTCACTGTATTATTATTATTTATCATATTAAAATATCGTAAAAAACCAAAGTACGAACACAGATTACTGTTTTATAATTATTGGTAAATCTACTGAATCTACTTAAATTAACAATAGATAATTGGTTCTGCCAAACTCAAATTTACTATGTTTCACACTATACGAATCAGAGATAAAAAATAAATAATGCGCAGACATTATCTTAATATTATTAGAAATAGGTTGACTGGGGCCAATAATTCTAAAAACAAAATCAAACTCATCGCGGAAACTACTTATTTATGTCAGCATTTCCGCATTTTAGATTATATTTTTATTTTAGTTTTTAAACATGTATACCAAAACTGTATTATTTGAACAGTTTTAAAAAATATACTATCGTACATAATCATTGAATTTGGATTTACCCGGTCTTAAACTCAGTTAAATGTTAACTAGCTACACATAGTTTTAACACATTTATTTGGGTTATTTTGACCAATTATTATAAAATACATACAGGTATAAAATTAAAAGAAGTATTAATTTATTTTATGACTATTTAACCAATGACAATCTTAAGCAAACAAAAAAATATTTTTGAACCAAATCCATAATATTCCGTAAAATATATAAGCCTGTCTTTAAAATGCAAAATTAAAAAATTTGGCTTCGAGGTAGGTATTCATCTTTTTATACATAATTACATATGAACCAAATTTTAAAACCATAAGTGCGATAAACTTTTCTTTGAGCCAGTTGGATCTTATATAAATGGAACTTGTTTTTTAAATCTATTCTCTAGATTTTATTAAAGAAATTGTATTGATACTATAATTTAATAGGTACTCGTATTTATATTATTGCACCATAAAAAACAAAATAAGCTTTTCATACTATTAATAAATATGTTTATTTTCGAGAATTATATAATGGTTCATTGGTTCAATATTTTAGTGATTTAATAGTAGGCAAATAAAATATTATAAAAAATAATTTAAATAATTTAAAATAAGAAATATGACAATTTAATGTCATTTATACTTGACTTTTTTTTTGTCATAATTTTTGTGGTGTGGAATTGAAATTACTTAATAACTATTTTATTATTTTTTAAGTTAGTAAATTCAAGGGTAATATAGGGTCTAATCTTATGAATCAACAAAAAAGGTTTAGGTATATGTTGCCCTCGGGAAAAATACTTCTCCAGTAACCTTTGCAGCTATATGAATGAATTATTTAAGTATCTATTACTTCTCTATACCATTGTTTAAAAAAAACGCACGCACACACATTTGATAAATTGTACATAGATATCTTTTGTATTATAAATACAAAAAGTCAATTAATAATTTACGTGTGTGTAAAATGCAATTTAAGTTATAAACATGAGAATTGCTCTCCACAACATCTTCTCATTATTTTTACGGTTATTGAATTGTTTATAAACAATTTATAATTGAGTAGATACTCATATACACATATATTAGTTTATTATTTTGATGTTTTATTTTATTCTTTGTTATTGTGCATCAATAATTAAGTAATAATAATAATTAATAAATTATATTACGATAATATTATTATTACTATTGTAATACAATTAATATAAAATCAAATTGTATAAAATACTAAATAATAATGACTAATGAATAATAAATATATATAATGATATTATATTGGCCAGTGAAACTCATCTATATAATATATTAATTAATTATGCATTTTAATCCATACAGATAATATATAGTGAATAAATAGTTTTATAACGTTCGACAATTTAAGTCTTTTAACTTTTGAGTCAGTTGATCATTAACAATATTATTTAAACTATGTACTATGTACCTATGAATAATTAATTGTAAATACTATTAAAAATTATTTATATAATAAATAAATATATTTATTAATAAGTAGATATGTAAAACATTTTTTAAAAACTGTTTGTATAAGCATAAAAGTACATTAATAGGTATAGTAAATATTTAATTAATTTTAGTTTTTGATAAAAATTCAATCAACCTACTTCAATAATTTTAGTAAAATAAATCACTTTACCAAGCCATATCGAAAAAAAATGTATTAATAAAGGCTGATATACCGTTTCCGTTCAGAATCGTTTTTCGTATACAATGGTATATCATTGAATTCAAATTTAATGCTACCATCACAGTGACCCACTCGATAGCTACCGCACAGAAGAGCGATACTCGCATATTTTTTATTTCTATAATTCAAGCTTTCGTGTCAATACATTATATTGAAAAAAATTCATGATACACATAATAGAACTCGCCGTATACATTAATTTTAATGAAAAATACTTCAGATGTTTGTGGTTAATACATATTTTATAACGTATGATTATTGATTAAAATGTAAATGCAAACATAAATTTAAGTTAAGACAAGTAAAATCAACAAAAAATAACACGTAAAATTAAAATGTCATACGTTATTTGATACGAGTAAGTAGCAAAATAGTAATCCAGTGAAAGTGCATAGAAATTCATTTAACTACATACGTCGTTTGTTAGATAAATATATTAATTATCTATTATCTTATTTAGATGAAAACTCCAGTCATCTACTGTAATTTATCTAGGTATGTTTTTTATGTTGTAGAAATTATTTTAATTATTAATATTATTTATTATTATTATTATATTAATATTTTTGGCAATATATACTATTTTCATTCGTGTCATCGCCGTAAGTCAACGTCGATGATCAGCCAATGACAATTTCTATTATAATATAAAATTATTATTTGTTATTACTTATTAGTTATTACTCTTTAGTCATTAATCACTAAAATAAATAGCAGGGGTGTGCCTAGAAATATTTTCGGGTGGGAGGGGGGATGTTGAAAACCCTAGGCACGACCCTGGTTCAATAGCCTGTACTCTATTATCTCATTCGTACAACGAAATTCCAATTTCTGGCAGAACAGATATGTGGGTAATTAAAATAAATTAAATTATGTCAAGTCGAAATGTGGAAGGTCCGAACTCCCTAGAAACTTAAAAGTAATTAAAGTAAATTCCCTTAACAGCAAAAAATCCCATTATAACGAAAGTCATAGAAGTCCATTGCCGAAAATCTGGGCTTATAAAGAGCTTATATGAATTTTCGTTACAACGAAATTTCCGATATAACGAAAAAAATACTGTCCCCTGGAGTTCGTTGTAACAAAATTTTGTACTGTATTTCATTGAATATATATTCCTCGATAACATACAGCCAATCATTTTAGGTTAATAGCTTAAATCATAACAAGAAAAAAAAACATTTGATTTAAAAAAATTCCTTTGCATTTCCATAAAAAAAAACGTTAAAATCCTTAATAATCAGCATATTTCCTAAAAAATCCAAAAAATTCTTTAAAAATTCATGAAGTACCTAATAAGTAATAACTAAAAATAAAAAGGTAAGAATCGTTAAAAATACTTAAAAGTCAAGACTGGTCATAACTGGTGCTATTGAATTCTTTAAATTCTGAAGAATCTTGTATAATCTAGAGAATAAATCCATTTAATTCTTACTAAATCCTTAGGTATTCTAATAATTCCATAAAATCACACAATATTTCAATAATTAAGCCGTAAAAATCGTTTTAACTATTTATTAATTCTTAAATTTCCATTAAATTCCTTATAAACCCCATAAAAATGAACACCGTAAATATTCAGTTATTAATAAGAGGTGAAAAAATAGAAGAATCAAATAAAAAACCCCAAGAAAAAGCAGAATTTATTTCAGAAAAACCAAACTTGGCCCGGAAAGAATAGATTCTCTAGAATTGTAAAAATTCTTTGACATTTCTATTGATTATGCAGTAGAAAATAGAAGAATCATAAAAAATCGTTGGTTTCTTGGAAGTTGTTATACGATTCTTCTAATTTTCACCTTCTGATCATAACTGGTGCTATTGAATTCTTTAAATTCTGAAGAATCTTGTATAATCTAGAGAATTCATTCTTATAAATCCATTTAATTCATACTAAATCCTTAGGTATTCTAATAATTCCATAAAATCACACTATATTTCAATAATTAAGCTATAAAAATCGTTTAAACTCTTCATTAATTCTTAAATTTCCATAAAATTCCTTGTAAACCCCATAAAAATGAACACCGTAAATATTCAGTTATTAATAAGAGGTGAAAAAATAGAAGAATCAAATAAAAAACCCCAAGAAAAAGAAGAATTTATTTCAGAAAAACCAAACTTGGCCCGGAAAGAATAGATTCTCTAGAATTGTAAAAATTCAATGCCATCTCTATTGATTATGCAGTAGAAAATAGAAGAATCATAAAAAATCGTTGGTTTCTTGGGAGTTGTTATTCGATTCTTCTAATTTTCACCTCCTGATCATAACTGGTGCTATTGAATTCTTTAAATTCTAAAGAATCTTGTATAATCTAGAGAACTTATTCTTATAAATCCATTTAATTCTTAATAAATCCTTAGGTATTCTAATAATTCCATAAAATCACACTATATTTCAATAATTAAGCTATAAAAATCGTTTAAACTCTTCATTAATTCTTAAATTTCCATAAAATTCCTTGTAAACCCCATAAAAATGAAAACCGTAAATATTCAGTTATTAATAAGAGATGAAATAATAGAGGAATCAAATAAAAAACCCCAAGAAAAAGAAGAAATAACTTCAGAAAAACCAAATTTTGCACGGAAAATGAAGATTCATTAGAATTGGAATAATTCAATGCCATCTCTATTGATTATGCAGTAGAAAATAGAAGAATCATAAAAAATTGTTGGTTTCTTGGGAGTTGTTATTCGATTCTTCTAATTTTCACCTCCTGATCATAACTGGTGCTATTGAATTCTTTAAATTCTAAAGAATCTTGTATAATCTAGAGAATTTATTCTTAAAAATCCATTTAATTCTTAATAAATCCTTAGGTTTTCTAATAATTCCATTAAATCACACTATATTTCAATAATTAAGCTATAAAAATCGTTTAAACTCTTCATTAATTCTTAAATTTCCATTAAATTCCTTGTAAACCCCATAAAAATGAAAACCGTAAATATTCAGTTATTAATAAGAGATGAAATAATAGAGGAATCAAATAAAAAACCCCAAGAAAAAGAAGAAATAACTTCAGTAAAACCAAATTTGGCATGGAAAGTGAAGATTCTCTAGGAATTGGAATAATTCAATGCCATCTCTATTGATTATGCAGTAGAAAATAGAAGAATCATAAAAAATCGTTGGTTTCTTGGGAGTTGTTATTCGATTCTTCTAATTTTCACCTCCTGATCATAACTGGTGCTATTGAATTCTTTAAATTCTAAAGAATCTTGTATAATCTAGAGAATTTATTCTTAAAAATCCATTTAATTCTTAATAAATCCTTAGGTTTTCTAATAATTCCATTAAATCACACTATATTTCAATAATTAAGCTATAAAAATCGTTTAAACTCTTCATTAATTCTTAAATTTCCATTAAATTCCTTGTAAACCCCATAAAAATGAAAACCGTAAATATTCAGTTATTAATTAGTGGTGAAATAATAGAGGAATCAAATAAAAAACCCCAAGAAAAAGAAGAAATAACTTCAGAAAAACCAAATTTTGCACGGAAAATGAAGATTCTTTAGAATTGGAATAATTCAATGCTATCTCTATTGATTATGCAGTAGAAAATAGAAGAATCATAAAAAATCGTTGGTTTCTTGGGAGTTGTTATTCGATTCTTCTAATTTTCACCTCCTGATCATAACTGGTGCTATTGAATTCTTTAAATTCTAAAGAATCTTGTATAATCTAGAGAATTTATTCTTATAAATCCATTTAATTCTTAATAAATCCTTAGGTTTTCTAGTAATTCCATAAAATCACACTATATTTCAATAATTAAGCTATAAAAATCGTTTAAACTCTTCATTAATTCTTAAATTTCCATAAAATTCCTTGTAAACCCCATAAAAATGAAAACCGTAAATATTCAGTTATTAATAAGAGATGAAATAATAGAGGAATCAAATAAAAAACCCCAAGAAAAAGAAGAAATAACTTCAGTAAAACCAAATTTGGCATGGAAAGTGAAGATTCTCTAGGAATTGGAATAATTCAACGCCATCTCTATTGATTATGCAGTAGAAAATAGAAGAATCATAAAAAATCGTTGGTTTCTTGGGAGTTGTTATTCGATTCTTCTAATTTTCACCTCCTGATCATAACTGGTGCTATTGAATTCTTTAAATTCTAAAGAATCTTGTATAATCTAGAGAATTTATTCTTATAAATCCATTTAATTCTTAATAAATCCTTAGGTTTTCTAATAATTCCATAAAATCACACTATATTTCAATAATTAAGCTATAAAAATCGTTTAAACTCTTCATTAATTCTTAAATTTCCATAAAATTCCTTGTAAACCCCATAAAAATGAAAACCGTAAATATTCAGTTATTAATAAGAGATGAAATAATAGAGGAATCAAATAAAAAACCCCAAGAAAAAGAAGAAATAACTTCAGTAAAACCAAATTTGGCATGGAAAGTGAAGATTCTCTAGGAATTGGAATAATTCAATGCCATCTCTATTGATTATGCAGTAGAAAATAGAAGAATCATAAAAAATCGTTGGTTTCTTGGGAGTTGTTATTCGATTCTTCTAATTTTCACCTCCTGATCATAACTGGTGCTATTGAATTCTTTAAATTCTAAAGAATCTTGTATAATCTAGAGAATTTATTCTTATAAATCCATTTAATTCTTAATAAATCCTTAGGTTTTCTAATAATTCCATAAAATCTCACTATATTTCAATAATTAAGCTATAAAAATCGTTTAAACTCTTCATTAATTCTTAAATTTCCATTAAATTCCTTGTAAACCCCAAAAAAATGAAAACCGTAAATATTCAGTTATTAATAAGAGGTGAAATAATAGAGGAATCAAATAAAAAACCTCAAGAAAAAGAAGAAATAACTTCAGTAAAACCAAATTTGGCATGGAAAGTGAAGATTCTTTAGAATTGGAATAATTCAATGCTATCTCTATTGATTATGCAGTAGAAAATAGAAGAATCATAAAAAATCGTTGGTTTCTTGGGAGTTGTTATTCGATTCTTCTAATTTTCACCTCCTGATCATAACTGGTGCTATTGAATTCTTTAAATTCTAAAGAATCTTGTATAATCTAGAGAATTTATTCTTAAAAATCCATTTAATTCTTAATAAATCCTTAGGTTTTCTAATAATTCCATTAAATCACACTATATTTCAATAATTAAGCTATAAAAATCGTTTAAACTCTTCATTAATTCTTAAATTTCCATAAAATTCCTTGTAAACCCCATAAAAATGAAAACCGTAAATATTCAGTTATTAATAAGAGATGAAATAATAGAGGAATCAAATAAAAAACCCCAAGAAAAAGAAGAAATAACTTCAGTAAAACCAAATTTGGCATGGAAAGTGAAGATTCTCTAGGAATTGGAATAATTCAATGCCATCTCTATTGATTATGCAGTAGAAAATAGAAGAATCATAAAAAATCGTTGGTTTCTTGGGAGTTGTTATTCGATTCTTCTAATTTTCACCTCCTGATCATAACTGGTGCTATTGAATTCTTTAAATTCTAAAGAATCTTGTATAATCTAGAGAATTTATTCTTATAAATCCATTTAATTCTTAATAAATCCTTAGGTTTTCTAATAATTCCATAAAATCTCACTATATTTCAATAATTAAGCTATAAAAATCGTTTAAACTCTTCATTAATTCTTAAATTTCCATTAAATTCCTTGTAAACCCCAAAAAAATGAAAACCGTAAATATTCAGTTATTAATAAGAGGTGAAATAATAGAGGAATCAAATAAAAAACCTCAAGAAAAAGAAGAAATAACTTCAGTAAAACCAAATTTGGCATGGAAAGTGAAGATTCTTTAGAATTGGAATAATTCAATGCTATCTCTATTGATTATGCAGTAGAAAATAGAAGAATCATAAAAAATCGTTGGTTTCTTGGGAGTTGTTATTCGATTCATCTAATTTTCACCTCCTGATCATAACTGGTGCTATTGAATTCTTTAAATTCTAAAGAATCTTGTATAATCTAGAGAATTTATTCTTAAAAATCCATTTAATTCTTAATAAATCCTTAGGTTTTCTAATAATTCCATAAAATCACACTATATTTCAATAATTAAGCTATAAAAATCGTTTAAACTCTTCATTAATTCTTAAATTTCCATTAAATTCCTTGTAAACCCCATAAAAATGAAAACCGTAAATATTCAGTTATTAATTAGTGGTGAAATAATAGAGGAATCAAATAAAAAACCCCAAGAAAAAGAAGAAATAACTTCAGAAAAACCAAATTTTGCACGGAAAATGAAGATTCTTTAGAATTGGAATAATTCAATGCTATCTCTATTGATTATGCAGTAGAAAATAGAAGAATCATAAAAAATCGTTGGTTTCTTGGGAGTTGTTATTCGATTCTTCTAATTTTCACCTCCTGATCATAACTGGTGCTATTGAATTCTTTAAATTCTAAAGAATCTTGTATAATCTAGAGAATTTATTCTTATAAATCCATTTAATTCTTAATAAATCCTTAGGTTTTCTAGTAATTCCATAAAATCACACTATATTTCAATAATTAAGCTATAAAAATCGTTTAAACTCTTCATTAATTCTTAAATTTCCATTAAATTCCTTGTAAACCCCATAAAAATGAAAACCGTAAATATTCAGTTATTAATAAGAGATGAAATTATAGAGGAATCAAATAAAAAACCCCAAGAAAAAGAAGAAATAACTTCAGTAAAACCAAATTTGGCATGGAAAGTGATGATTCTCTAGGAATTGGAATAATTCAATGCCATCTCTATTGATTATGCAGTAGAAAATAGAAGAATCATAAAAAATCGTTGGTTTCTTGGGAGTTGTTATTCGATTCTTCTAATTTTCACCTCCTGATCATAACTGGTGCTATTGAATTCTTTAAATTCTAAAGAATCTTGTATAATCTAGAGAATTTATTCTTAAAAATCCATTTAATTCTTAATAAATCCTTAGGTTTTCTAATAATTCCATTAAATCACACTATATTTCAATAATTAAGCTATAAAAATCGTTTAAACTCTTCATTAATTCTTAAATTTCCATTAAATTCCTTGTAAACCCCATAAAAATGAAAACCGTAAATATTCAGTTATTAATTAGTGGTGAAATAATAGAGGAATCAAATAAAAAACCCCAAGAAAAAGAAGAAATAACTTCAGAAAAACCAAATTTTGCACGGAAAATGAAGATTCTTTAGAATTGGAATAATTCAATGCTATCTCTATTGATTATGCAGTAGAAAATAGAAGAATCATAAAAAATCGTTGGTTTCTTGGGAGTTGTTATTCGATTCTTCTAATTTTTACCTCCTGATCATAACTGGTGCTATTGAATTCTTTAAATTCTAAAGAATCTTGTATAATCTAGAGAATTTATTCTTATAAATCCATTTAATTCTTAATAAATCCTTAGGTTTTCTAGTAATTCCATAAAATCACACTATATTTCAATAATTAAGCTATAAAAATCGTTTAAACTCTTCATTAATTCTTAAATTTCCATAAAATTCCTTGTAAACCACATAAAAATGAAAACCGTAAATATTCAGTTATTAATAAGAGATGAAATAATAGAGGAATCAAATAAAAAACCCCAAGAAAAAGAAGAAATAACTTCAGTAAAACCAAATTTGGCATGGAAAGTGAAGATTCTCTAGGAATTGGAATAATTCAACGCCATCTCTATTGATTATGCAGTAGAAAATAGAAGAATCATAAAAAATCGTTGGTTTCTTGGGAGTTGTTATTCGATTCTTCTAATTTTCACCTCCTGATCATAACTGGTGCTATTGAATTCTTTAAATTCTAAAGAATCTTGTATAATCTAGAGAATTTATTCTTATAAATCCATTTAATTCTTAATAAATCCTTAGGTTTTCTAATAATTCCATAAAATCACACTATATTTCAATAATTAAGCTATAAAAATCGTTTAAACTCTTCATTAATTCTTAAATTTCCATAAAATTCCTTGTAAACCCCATAAAAATGAAAACCGTAAATATTCAGTTATTAATAAGAGATGAAATAATAGAGGAATCAAATAAAAAACCCCAAGAAAAAGAAGAAATAACTTCAGTAAAACCAAATTTGGCATGGAAAGTGAAGATTCTCTAGGAATTGGAATAATTCAATGCCATCTCTATTGATTATGCAGTAGAAAATAGAAGAATCATAAAAAATCGTTGGTTTCTTGGGAGTTGTTATTCGATTCTTCTAATTTTCACCTCCTGATCATAACTGGTGCTATTGAATTCTTTAAATTCTAAAGAATCATTTATAATCTAGAGAATTTATTCTTATAAATCCATTTAATTCTTAATAAATCCTTAGGTTTTCTAATAATTCCATAAAATCTCACTATATTTCAATAATTAAGCTATAAAAATCGTTTAAACTCTTCATTAATTCTTAAATTTCCATTAAATTCCTTGTAAACCCCAAAAAAATGAAAACCGTAAATATTCAGTTATTAATAAGAGGTGAAATAATAGAGGAATCAAATAAAAAACCTCAAGAAAAAGAAGAAATAACTTCAGTAAAACCAAATTTGGCATGGAAAGTGAAGATTCTTTAGAATTGGAATAATTCAATGCTATCTCTATTGATTATGCAGTAGAAAATAGAAGAATCATAAAAAATCGTTGGTTTCTTGGGAGTTGTTATTCGATTCTTCTAATTTTCACCTCCTGATCATAACTGGTGCTATTGAATTCTTTAAATTCTAAAGAATCTTGTATAATCTAGAGAATTTATTCTTAAAAATCCATTTAATTCTTAATAAATCCTTAGGTTTTCTAATAATTCCATTAAATCACACTATATTTCAATAATTAAGCTATAAAAATCGTTTAAACTCTTCATTAATTCTTAAATTTCCATTAAATTCCTTGTAAACCCCATAAAAATGAAAACCGTAAATATTCAGTTATTAATTAGTGGTGAAATAATAGAGGAATCAAATAAAAAACCCCAAGAAAAAGAAGAAATAACTTCAGAAAAACCAAATTTTGCACAGAAAATGAAGATTCTTTAGAATTGGAATAATTCAATGCTATCTCTATTGATTATGCAGTAGAAAATAGAAGAATCATAAAAAATCGTTGGTTTCTTGGGAGTTGTTATTCGATTCTTCTAATTTTCACCTCCTGATCATAACTGGTGCTATTGAATTCTTTAAATTCTAAAGAATCTTGTATAATCTAGAGAATTTATTCTTATAAATCCATTTAATTCTTAATAAATCCTTAGGTTTTCTAGTAATTCCATAAAATCACACTATATTTCAATAATTAAGCTATAAAAATCGTTTAAACTCTTCATTAATTCTTAAATTTCCATTAAATTCCTTGTAAACCCCATAAAAATGAAAACCGTAAATATTCAGTTATTAATAAGAGATGAAATAATAGAGGAATCAAATAAAAAACCCCAAGAAAAAGAAGAAATAACTTCAGTAAAACCAAATTTGGCATGGAAAGTGAAGATTCTCTAGGAATTGGAATAATTCAACGCCATCTCTATTGATTATGCAGTAGAAAATAGAAGAATCATAAAAAATCGTTGGTTTCTTGGGAGTTGTTATTCGATTCTTCTAATTTTCACCTCCTGATCATAACTGGTGCTATTGAATTCTTTAAATTCTAAAGAATCTTGTATAATCTAGAGAATTTATTCTTATAAATCCATTTAATTCTTAATAAATCCTTAGGTTTTCTAATAATTCCATAAAATCTCACTATATTTCAATAATTAAGCTATAAAAATCGTTTAAACTCTTCATTAATTCTTAAATTTCCATTAAATTCCTTGTAAACCCCAAAAAAATGAAAACCGTAAATATTCAGTTATTAATAAGAGGTGAAATAATAGAGGAATCAAATAAAAAACCTCAAGAAAAAGAAGAAATAACTTCAGTAAAACCAAATTTGGCATGGAAAGTGAAGATTCTTTAGAATTGGAATAATTCAATGCTATCTCTATTGATTATGCAGTAGAAAATAGAAGAATCATAAAAAATCGTTGGTTTCTTGGGAGTTGTTATTCGATTCATCTAATTTTCACCTCCTGATCATAACTGGTGCTATTGAATTCTTTAAATTCTAAAGAATCTTGTATAATCTAGAGAATTTATTCTTAAAAATCCATTTAATTTTTAATAAATCCTTAGGTTTTCTAATAATTCCATAAAATCACACTATATTTCAATAATTAAGCTATAAAAATCGTTTAAACTCTTCATTAATTCTTAAATTTCCATTAAATTCCTTGTAAACCCCATAAAAATGAAAACCGTAAATATTCAGTTATTAATTAGTGGTGAAATAATAGAGGAATCAAATAAAAAACCCCAAGAAAAAGAAGAAATAACTTCAGAAAAACCAAATTTTGCACGGAAAATGAAGATTCTTTAGAATTGGAATAATTCAATGCTATCTCTATTGATTATGCAGTAGAAAATAGAAGAATCATAAAAAATCGTTGGTTTCTTGGGAGTTGTTATTCGATTCTTCTAATTTTCACCTCCTGATCATAACTGGTGCTATTGAATTCTTTAAATTCTAAAGAATCTTGTATAATCTAGAGAATTTATTCTTATAAATCCATTTAATTCTTAATAAATCCTTAGGTTTTCTAGTAATTCCATAAAATCACACTATATTTCAATAATTAAGCTATAAAAATCGTTTAAACTCTTCATTAATTCTTAAATTTCCATTAAATTCCTTGTAAACCCCATAAAAATGAAAACCGTAAATATTCAGTTATTAATAAGAGATGAAATAATAGAGGAATCAAATAAAAAACCCCAAGAAAAAGAAGAAATAACTTCAGTAAAACCAAATTTGGCATGGAAAGTGAAGATTCTCTAGGAATTGGAATAATTCAATGCCATCTCTATTGATTATGCCGTTAAAAATAGAAGAATCATAAAAAATCGTTGGTTTCTTGGGATTTGTTATTCGATTCTTTTAATTTTCACCTCCTGAACATAACTGGTGCTATTGAATTCTTTAAATTCTAAAGAATCTTGTATAATCTAGAGAATTTATTCTTATAAATCCATTTAATTCTTAATAAATCCTTAGGTTTTCTAATAATTCCATAAAATCTCACTATATTTCAATAATTAAGCTATAAAAATCGTTTAAACTCTTCATTAATTCTTAAATTTCCATTAAATTCCTTGTAAACCCCATAAAAATGAAAACCGTAAATATTCAGTTATTAATTAGTGGTGAAATAATAGAGGAATCAAATAAAAAACCCCAAGAAAAAGAAGAAATAACTTCAGAAAAACCAAATTTTGCACGGAAAATGAAGATTCTTTAGAATTGGAATAATTCAATGCTATCTCTATTGATTATGCAGTAGAAAATAGAAGAATCATAAAAAATCGTTGGTTTCTTGGGAGTTGTTATTCGATTCTTCTAATTTTCACCTCCTGATCATAACTGGTGCTATTGAATTCTTTAAATTCTAAAGAATCTTGTATAATCTAGAGAATTTATTCTTATAAATCCATTTAATTCTTAATAAATCCTTAGGTTTTCTAGTAATTCCATAAAATCACACTATATTTCAATAATTAAGCTATAAAAATCGTTTAAACTCTTCATTAATTCTTAAATTTCCATTAAATTCCTTGTAAACCCCATAAAAATGAAAACCGTAAATATTCAGTTATTAATAAGAGATGAAATAATAGAGGAATCAAATAAAAAAACCCCAAGAAAAAGAAGAAATAACTTCAGTAAAACCAAATTTGGCATGGAAAGTGAAGATTCTCTAGGAATTGGAATAATTCAACGCCATCTCTATTGATTATGCAGTAGAAAATAGAAGAATCATAAAAAATCGTTGGTTTCTTGGGATTTGTTATTCGATTCTTCTAATTTTCACCTCCTGATCATAACTGGTGCTATTGAATTCTTTAAATTCTAAAGAATCTTGTATAATCTAGAGAATTTATTCTTATAAATCCATTTAATTCTTAATAAATCCTTAGGTTTTCTAATAATTCCATAAAATCACACTATATTTCAATAATTAAGCTATAAAAATCGTTTAAACTCTTCATTAATTCTTAAATTTCCATTAAATTCCTTGTAAACCCCAAAAAAATGAAAACCGTAAATATTCAGTTATTAATAAGAGGTGAAATAATAGAGGAATCAAATAAAAAACCTCAAGAAAAGAAGAAATAACTTCAGTAAAACCAAATTTGGCATGGAAAGTGAAGATTCTTTAGAATTGGAATAATTCAATGCTATCTCTATTGATTATGCAGTAGAAAATAGAAGAATCATAAAAAATCGTTGGTTTCTTGGGAGTTGTTATTCGATTCATCTAATTTTCACCTCCTGATCATAACTGGTGCTATTGAATTCTTTAAATTCTAAAGAATCTTGTATAATCTAGAGAATTTATTCTTAAAAATCCATTTAATTTTTAATAAATCCTTAGGTTTTCTAATAATTCCATAAAATCACACTATATTTCAATAATTAAGCTATAAAAAATCGTTTAAACTCTTCATTAATTCTTAAATTTCCATTAAATTCCTTGTAAACCCCATAAAAATGAAAACCGTAAATATTCAGTTATTAATTAGTGGTGAAATAATAGAGGAATCAAATAAAAAACCCCAAGAAAAAGAAGAAATAACTTCAGAAAAACCAAATTTTGCACGGAAAATGAAGATTCTTTAGAATTGGAATAATTCAATGCTATCTCTATTGATTATGCAGTAGAAAATAGAAGAATCATAAAAAATCGTTGGTTTCTTGGGAGTTGTTATTCGATTCTTCTAATTTTCACCTCCTGATCATAACTGGTGCTATTGAATTCTTTAAATTCTAAAGAATCATTGTATAATCTAGAGAATTTATTCTTATAAATCCATTTAATTTCTTAATAAATCCTTAGGTTTTCTAGTAATTCCATAAAATCACACTATATTTCAATAAATTAAGCTATAAAAATCGTTTAAACTCTTCATTAATTCTTAAATTTCCATTAAATTCCTTGTAAACCCCATAAAAATGAAAACCGTAAATATTCAGTTATTAATAAGAGATGAAATAATAGAGGAATCAAATAAAAAACCCCAAGAAAAAGAAGAAATAACTTCAGTAAAACCAAATTTGGCATGGAAAGTGAAGATTCTCTAGGAATTGGAATAATTCAATGCCATCTCTATTGATTATGCCGTTAAAAATAGAAGAATCATAAAAAAATCGTTGGTTTCTTGGGATTTGTTATTCGATTCTTTTAATTTTCACCTCCTGAACATAACTGGTGCTATTGAATTCTTTAAATTCTAAAGAATCTTGTATAATCTAGAGAATTTATTCTTATAAATCCATTTAATTCTTAATAAATCCTTAGGTTTTCTAATAATTCCATAAAATCTCACTATATTTCAATAATTAAGCTATAAAAATCGTTTAAACTCTTCATTAATTCTTAAATTTCCATTAAATTCCTTGTAAACCCCATAAAAATGAAAACCGTAAATATTCAGTTATTAATAAGAGGTGAAATAATAGAGGAATCAAATAAAAAACCCCAAGAAAAAGAAGAAATAACTTCAGAAAAACCAAATTTTGCACGGAAAATGAAGATTCATTAGAATTGGAATAATTCAAATGCTATCTCTATTGATTATGCAGTAGAAAATAGAAGAATCATAAAAAAATCGTTGGTTTCTTGGGAGTTGTTATTCGATTCTTCTAATTTTCACCTCCTGATCATAACTGGTGCTATTGAATTCTTTAAATTCTAAAGAATCTTGTATAATCTAGAGAATTTATTCTTATAAATCCATTTAATTCTTAATAAAATCCTTAGGTTTTCTAGTAATTCCATAAAATCACACTATATTTCAATAATTAAGCTATAAAAATCGTTTAAACTCTTCATTAATTCTTAAATTTCCATTAAATTCCTTGTAAACCCCATAAAAAATGAAAACCGTAAATATTCAGTTATTAATAAGAGATGAAATAATAGAGGAATCAAATAAAAAAACCCCAAGAAAAAGAAGAAATAACTTCAGTAAAACCAAATTTGGCATGGAAAGTGATGATTCTCTAGGAATTGGAATAATTCAATGCCATCTCTATTGATTATGCAGTAGAAAATAGAAGAATCATAAAAAAATCGTTGGTTTCTTGGGGAGTTGTTATTCGATTCTTCTAATTTTTACCTCCTGATCATAACTGGTGCTATTGAATTCTTTAAATTCTAAAGAATCTTGTATAATCTAGAGAATTTATTCTTATAAATCCATTTAATTCTTAATAAATCCTTAGGTTTTCTAGTAATTCCATAAAATCACACTATATTTCAATAATTAAGCTATAAAAATCGTTTAAACTCTTCATTAATTCTTAAATTTCCATAAAATTCCTTGTAAAACCACATAAAAATGAAAACCGTAAATATTCAGTTATTAATAAGAGATGAAATAATAGAGGAATCAAATTAAAAAACCCCAAGAAAAAGAAGAAATAACTTCAGTAAAACCAAATTTGGCATGGAAAGTGAAGATTCTCTAGGAATTGGAATAATTCAACGCCATCTCTATTGATTATGCAGTAGAAAATAGAAGAATCATAAAAAATCGTTGGTTTCTTGGGAGTTGTTATTCGATTCTTCTAATTTTCACCTCCTGATCATAACTGGTGCTATTGAATTCTTTAAATTCTAAAGAATCTTGTATAATCTAGAGAATTTATTCTTATAAATCCATTTAATTCTTAATAAATCCTTAGGTTTTCTAATAATTCCATAAAATCTCACTATATTTCAATAATTAAGCTATAAAAATCGTTTAAACTCTTCATTAATTCTTAAAATTTCCATTAAATTCCTTGTAAACCCCAAAAAAATGAAAACCGTAAATATTCAGTTATTAATAAGAGGTGAAATAATAGAGGAATCAAATAAAAAACCTCAAGAAAAAAGAAGAAATAACTTCAGTAAAACCAAATTTGGCATGGAAAGTGAAGATTCTTTAGAATTGGAATAATTCAATGCTATCTCTATTGATTATGCAGTAGAAAATAGAAGAATCATAAAAAATCGTTGGTTTCTTGGGAGTTGTTATTCGATTCTTCTAATTTTCACCTCCTGATCATAACTGGTGCTATTGAATTCTTTAAATTCTAAAGAATCTTGTATAATCTAGAGAAATTTATTCTTAAAAATCCATTTAATTCTTAATAAATCCTTAGGTTTTTCTAATAATTCCATTAAATCACACTATATTTCAATAATTAAGCTATAAAAATCGTTTAAACTCTTCATTAATTCTTAAATTTCCATTAAATTCCTTGTAAACCCCCATAAAAATGAAAACCGTAAATATTCAGTTATTAATTAGTGGTGAAATAATAGAGGAATCAAATAAAAAACCCCAAGAAAAAGAAGAAATAACTTCAGAAAAACCAAATTTTGCACGGAAAATGAAGATTCTTTAGAATTGGAATAATTCAATGCTATCTCTATTGATTATGCAGTAGAAAATAGAAGAATCATAAAAAATCGTTGGTTTCTTGGGAGTTGTTATTCGATTCTTCTAATTTTCACCTCCTGATCATAACTGGTGCTATTGAATTCTTTAAATTCTAAAGAATCTTGTATAATCTAGAGAATTTATTCTTATAAATCCATTTAATTCTTAATAAATCCTTAGGTTTTCTAGTAATTCCATAAAATCACACTATATTTCAATAATTAAGCTATAAAAATCGTTTAAACTCTTCATTAATTCTTAAATTTCCATTAAATTCCTTGTAAACCCCCATAAAAATGAAAACCGTAAATATTCAGTTATTAATAAGAGATGAAATAATAGAGGAATCAAATAAAAAAACCCCAAGAAAAAGAAGAAATAACTTCAGTAAAACCAAATTTGGCATGGAAAGTGAAGATTCTCTAGGAATTGGAATAATTCAACGCCATCTCTATTGATTATGCAGTAGAAAATAGAAGAATCATAAAAAATCGTTGGTTTCTTGGGAGTTGTTATTCGATTCTTCTAATTTTCACCTCCTGATCATAACTGGTGCTATTGAATTCTTTAAATTCTAAAGAATCTTGTATAATCTAGAGAATTTATTCTTATAAATCCATTTAATTCTTAATAAATCCTTAGGTTTTCTAATAATTCCATAGCTATAAAAATCGTTTAAAACTCTTCATTAATTCTTAAATTTCCATTAAATTCCTTGTAAACCCCATAAAAATGAAAACCGTAAATATTCAGTTATTAATTAGTGGTGAAATAATAGAGGAATCAAATAAAAAAACCCCAAGAAAAAGAAGAAATAACTTCAGAAAAACCAAATTTTGCACGGAAAATGAAGATTCTTTAGAATTGGAATAATTCAATGCTATCTCTATTGATTATGCAGTAGAAAATAGAAGAATCATAAAAAATCGTTGGTTTCTTGGGAGTTGTTATTCGATTCTTCTAATTTTCACCTCCTGATCATAACTGGTGCTATTGAATTCTTTAAATTCTAAAGAATCTTGTATAATCTAGAGAATTTATTCTTATAAATCCATTTAATTCTTAATAAATCTTAGGTTTTCTAGTAATTCCATAAAATCACACTATATTTCAATAATTAAGCTATAAAAATCGTTTAAAACTCTTCATTAATTCTTAAATTTCCATTAAATTCCTTGTAAACCCCATAAAAATGAAAACCGTAAATATTCAGTTATTAATAAGAGATGAAATAATAGAGGAATCAAATAAAAAACCCCAAGAAAAAGAAGAAATAACTTCAGTAAAACCAAATTTGGCATGGAAAGTGAAGATTCTCTAGGAATTGGAATAATTCAACGCCATCTCTATTGATTATGCAGTAGAAAATAGAAGAATCATAAAAAATCGTTGGTTTCTTGGGAGTTGTTATTCGATTCTTCTAATTTTCACCTCCTGATCATAACTGGTGCTATTGAATTCTTTAAATTCTAAAGAATCTTGTATAATCTAGAGAATTTATTCTTATAAATCCATTTAATTCTTAATAAATCCTTAGGTTTTCTAATAATTCCATAAAATCACACTATATTTCAATAATTAAGCTATAAAAATCGTTTAAACTCTTCATTAATTCTTAAATTTCCATTAAATTCCTTGTAAACCCCAAAAAAATGAAAACCGTAAATATTCAGTTATTAATAAGAGGTGAAATAATAGAGGAATCAAATAAAAAACCTCAAGAAAAAGAAGAAATAACTTCAGTAAAACCAAATTTGGCATGGAAAGTGAAGATTCTTTAGAATTGGAATAATTCAATGCTATCTCTATTGATTATGCAGTAGAAAATAGAAGAATCATAAAAAATCGTTGGTTTCTTGGGAGTTGTTATTCGATTCATCTAATTTTCACCTCCTGATCATAACTGGTGCTATTGAATTCTTTAAATTCTAAAGAATCTTGTATAATCTAGAGAATTTATTCTTAAAAATCCATTTAATTTTTAATAAATCCTTAGGTTTTCTAATAATTCCATAAAATCACACTATATTTCAATAATTAAGCTATAAAAAATCGTTTAAACTCTTCATTAATTCTTAAATTTCCATTAAATTCCTTGTAAACCCCATAAAAATGAAAACCGTAAATATTCAGTTATTAATTAGTGGTGAAATAATAGAGGAATCAAATAAAAAACCCCAAGAAAAAGAAGAAATAACTTCAGAAAAACCAAATTTTGCACGGAAAATGAAGATTCTTTAGAATTGGAATAATTCAATGCTATCTCTATTGATTATGCAGTAGAAAATAGAAGAATCATAAAAAATCGTTGGTTTCTTGGGAGTTGTTATTCGATTCTTCTAATTTTCACCTCCTGATCATAACTGGTGCTATTGAATTCTTTAAATTCTAAAGAATCTTGTATAATCTAGAGAATTTATTCTTATAAATCCATTTAATTCTTAATAAATCCTTAGGTTTTCTAGTAATTCCATAAAATCACACTATATTTCAATAATTAAGCTATAAAAATCGTTTAAACTCTTCATTAATTCTTAAATTTCCATTAAATTCCTTGTAAACCCCATAAAAATGAAAACCGTAAATATTCAGTTATTAATAAGAGATGAAATAATAGAGGAATCAAATAAAAAACCCCAAGAAAAAGAAGAAATAACTTCAGTAAAACCAAATTTGGCATGGAAAGTGAAGATTCTCTAGGAATTGGAATAATTCAATGCCATCTCTATTGATTATGCCGTTAAAAATAGAAGAATCATAAAAAATCGTTGGTTTCTTGGGATTTGTTATTCGATTCTTTTAATTTTCACCTCCTGAACATAACTGGTGCTATTGAATTCTTTAAATTCTAAAGAATCTTGTATAATCTAGAGAATTTATTCTTATAAATCCATTTAATTCTTAATAAATCCTTAGGTTTTCTAATAATTCCATAAAATCTCACTATATTTCAATAATTAAGCTATAAAAATCGTTTTAAACTCTTCATTAATTCTTAAATTTCCATTAAATTCCTTGTAAACCCCAAAAAAATGAAAACCGTAAATATTCAGTTATTAATAAGAGGTGAAATAATAGAGGAATCAAATAAAAAACCTCAAGAAAAAGAAGAAATAACTTCAGTAAAACCAAATTTGGCATGGAAAGTGAAGATTCTTTAGAATTGGAATAATTCAATGCTATCTCTATTGATTATGCAGTAGAAAATAGAAGAATCATAAAAAATCGTTGGTTTCTTGGGAGTTGTTATTCGATTCTTCTAATTTTCACCTCCTGATCATAACTGGTGCTATTGAATTCATTAAATTCTAAAGAATCTTGTATAATCTAGAGAATTTATTCTTAAAAATCCATTTAATTCTTAATAAATCCTTAGGTTTTCTAATAATTCCATTAAATCACACTATATTTCAATAATTAAGCTATAAAAATCGTTTAAAACTCTTCATTAATTCTTAAATTTCCATTAAATTCCTTGTAAACCCCATAAAAATGAAAACCGTAAATATTCAGTTATTAATTAGTGGTGAAATAATAGAGGAATCAAATAAAAAACCCCAAGAAAAAGAAGAAATAACTTCAGAAAAAACCAAATTTTGCACGGAAAATGAAGATTCTTTAGAATTGGAATAATTCAATGCTATCTCTATTGATTATGCAGTAGAAAATAGAAGAATCATAAAAAATCGTTGGTTTCTTGGGAGTTGTTATTCGATTCTTCTAATTTTCACCTCCTGATCATAACTGGTGCTATTGAATTCTTTAAATTCTAAAGAATCTTGTATAATCTAGAGAATTTATTCTTATAAATCCATTTAATTCTTAATAAATCCTTAGGTTTTCTAGTAATTCCATAAAATCACACTATATTTCAATAATTAAGCTATAAAAATCGTTTAAACTCTTCATTAATTCTTAAATTTCCATTAAATTCCTTGTAAACCCCATAAAAATGAAAACCGTAAATATTCAGTTATTAATAAGAGATGAAATAATAGAGGAATCAAATAAAAAACCCCAAGAAAAAGAAGAAATAACTTCAGTAAAACCAAATTTGGCATGGAAAGTGAAGATTCTCTAGGAATTGGAATAATTCAATGCCATCTCTATTGATTATGCCGTTAAAAATAGAAGAATCATAAAAAATCGTTGGTTTCTTGGGATTTGTTATTCGATTCTTTTAATTTTCACCTCCTGAACATAACTGGTGCTATTGAATTCTTTAAATTCTAAAGAATCTTGTATAATCTAGAGAATTTATTCTTATAAATCCATTTAATTCTTAATAAATCCTTAGGTTTTCTAATAATTCCATAAAATCTCACTATATTTCAATAATTAAGCTATAAAAATCGTTTAAACTCTTCATTAATTCTTAAATTTCCATTAAATTCCTTGTAAACCCCAAAAAAATGAAAACCGTAAATATTCAGTTATTAATAAGAGGTGAAATAATAGAGGAATCAAATAAAAAACCTCAAGAAAAAGAAGAAATAACTTCAGTAAAACCAAATTTGGCATGGAAAGTGAAGATTCTTTAGAATTGGAATAATTCAATGCTATCTCTATTGATTATGCAGTAGAAAATAGAAGAATCATAAAAAATCGTTGGTTTCTTGGGAGTTGTTATTCGATTCTTCTAATTTTCACCTCCTGATCATAACTGGTGCTATTGAATTCTTTAAATTCTAAAGAATCTTGTATAATCTAGAGAATTTATTCTTAAAAATCCATTTAATTCTTAATAAATCCTTAGGTTTTCTAATAATTCCATTAAATCACACTATATTTCAATAATTAAGCTATAAAAATCGTTTAAACTCTTCATTAATTCTTAAATTTCCATTAAATTCCTTGTAAACCCCATAAAAATGAAAACCGTAAATATTCAGTTATTAATTAGTGGTGAAATAATAGAGGAATCAAATAAAAAACCCCAAGAAAAAGAAGAAATAACTTCAGAAAAACCAAATTTTGCACGGAAAATGAAGATTCTTTAGAATTGGAATAATTCAATGCTATCTCTATTGATTATGCAGTAGAAAATAGAAGAATCATAAAAAATCGTTGGTTTCTTGGGAGTTGTTATTCGATTCTTCTAATTTTCACCTCCTGATCATAACTGGTGCTATTAAATTCTTTAAATTCTAAAGAATCTTGTATAATCTAGAGAATTTATTCTTATAAATCCATTTAATTCTTAATAAATCCTTAGGTTTTCTAGTAATTCCATAAAATCACACTATATTTCAATAATTAAGCTATAAAAATCGTTTAAACTCTTCATTAATTCTTAAATTTCCATTAAATTCCTTGTAAACCCCATAAAAATGAAAACCGTAAATATTCAGTTATTAATAAGAGATGAAATAATAGAGGAATCAAATAAAAAACCCCAAGAAAAAGAAGAAATAACTTCAGTAAAACCAAATTTGGCATGGAAAGTGAAGATTCTCTAGGAATTGGAATAATTCAACGCCATCTCTATTGATTATGCAGTAGAAAATAGAAGAATCATAAAAAATCGTTGGTTTCTTGGGAGTTGTTATTCGATTCTTCTAATTTTCACCTCCTGATCATAACTGGTGCTATTGAATTCTTTAAATTCTAAAGAATCTTGTATAATCTAGAGAATTTATTCTTATAAATCCATTTAATTCTTAATAAATCCTTAGGTTTTCTAATAATTCCATAAAATCACACTATATTTCAATAATTAAGCTATAAAAATCGTTTAAACTCTTCATTAATTCTTAAATTTCCATTAAATTCCTTGTAAACCCCAAAAAAATGAAAACCGTAAATATTCAGTTATTAATAAGAGGTGAAATAATAGAGGAATCAAATAAAAAACCTCAAGAAAAAGAAGAAATAACTTCAGTAAAACCAAATTTGGCATGGAAAGTGAAGATTCTTTAGAATTGGAATAATTCAATGCTATCTCTATTGATTATGCAGTAGAAAATAGAAGAATCATAAAAAATCGTTGGTTTCTTGGGAGTTGTTATTCGATTCATCTAATTTTCACCTCCTGATCATAACTGGTGCTATTGAATTCTTTAAATTCTAAAGAATCTTGTATAATCTAGAGAATTTATTCTTAAAAATCCATTTAATTTTTAATAAATCCTTAGGTTTTCTAATAATTCCATAAAATCACACTATATTTCAATAATTAAGCTATAAAAATCGTTTAAACTCTTCATTAATTCTTAAATTTCCATTAAATTCCTTGTAAACCCCATAAAAATGAAAACCGTAAATATTCAGTTATTAATTAGTGGTGAAATAATAGAGGAATCAAATAAAAAACCCCAAGAAAAAGAAGAAATAACTTCAGAAAAACCAAATTTTGCACGGAAAATGAAGATTCTTTAGAATTGGAATAATTCAATGCTATCTCTATTGATTATGCAGTAGAAAATAGAAGAATCATAAAAAATCGTTGGTTTCTTGGGAGTTGTTATTCGATTCTTCTAATTTTCACCTCCTGATCATAACTGGTGCTATTGAATTCTTTAAATTCTAAAGAATCTTGTATAATCTAGAGAATTTATTCTTATAAATCCATTTAATTCTTAATAAATCCTTAGGTTTTCTAGTAATTCCATAAAATCACACTATATTTCAATAATTAAGCTATAAAAATCGTTTAAACTCTTCATTAATTCTTAAATTTCCATTAAATTCCTTGTAAACCCCATAAAAATGAAAACCGTAAATATTCAGTTATTAATAAGAGATGAAATAATAGAGGAATCAAATAAAAAACCCCAAGAAAAAGAAGAAATAACTTCAGTAAAACCAAATTTGGCATGGAAAGTGAAGATTCTCTAGGAATTGGAATAATTCAATGCCATCTCTATTGATTATGCCGTTAAAAATAGAAGAATCATAAAAAATCGTTGGTTTCTTGGGATTTGTTATTCGATTCTTTTAATTTTCACCTCCTGAACATAACTGGTGCTATTGAATTCTTTAAATTCTAAAGAATCTTGTATAATCTAGAGAATTTATTCTTATAAATCCATTTAATTCTTAATAAATCCTTAGGTTTTCTAATAATTCCATAAAATCTCACTATATTTCAATAATTAAGCTATAAAAATCGTTTAAAACTCTTCATTAATTCTTAAATTTCCATTAAATTCCTTGTAAACCCCATAAAAATGAAAACCGTAAATATTCAGTTATTAATAAGAGGTGAAATAATAGAGGAATCAAATAAAAAACCCCAAGAAAAAGAAGAAATAACTTCAGAAAAACCAAATTTTGCACGGAAAATGAAGATTCATTAGAATTGGAATAATTCAATGCTATCTCTATTGATTATGCAGTAGAAAATAGAAGAATCATAAAAAATCGTTGGTTTCTTGGGAGTTGTTATTCGATTCTTCTAATTTTCACCTCCTGATCATAACTGGTGCTATTGAATTCTTTAAATTCTAAAGAATCTTGTATAATCTAGAGAATTTATTCTTATAAATCCATTTAATTCTTAATAAATCCTTAGGTTTTCTAATAATTCCATAAAATCTCACTATATTTCAATAATTAAGCTATAAAAATCGTTTAAACTCTTCATTAATTCTTAAATTTCCATTAAATTCCTTGTAAACCCCATAAAAATGAAAACCGTAAATATTCAGTTATTAATTAGTGGTGAAATAATAGAGGAATCAAATAAAAAACCCCAAGAAAAAGAAGAAATAACTTCAGAACAACCAAATTTTGCACGGAAAATGAAGATTCTTTAGAATTGGAATAATTCAATGCTATCTCTATTGATTATGCAGTAGAAAATAGAAGAATCATAAAAAATCGTTGGTTTCTTGGGAGTTGTTATTCGATTCTTCTAATTTTCACCTCCTGATCATAACTGGTGCTATTGAATTCTTTAAATTCTAAAGAATCTTGTATAATCTAGAGAATTTATTCTTATAAATCCATTTAATTCTTAATAAATCCTTAGGTTTTCTAGTAATTCCATAAAATCACACTATATTTCAATAATTAAGCTATAAAAATCGTTTAAACTCTTCATTAATTCTTAAATTTCCATTAAATTCCTTGTAAACCCCATAAAAATGAAAACCGTAAATATTCAGTTATTAATAAGAGATGAAATAATAGAGGAATCAAATAAAAAACCCCAAGAAAAAGAAGAAATAACTTCAGTAAAACCAAATTTGGCATGGAAAGTGATGATTCTCTAGGAATTGGAATAATTCAATGCCATCTCTATTGATTATGCAGTAGAAAATAGAAGAATCATAAAAAATCGTTGGTTTCTTGGGAGTTGTTATTCGATTCTTCTAATTTTCACCTCCTGATCATAACTGGTGCTATTGAATTCTTTAAATTCTAAAGAATCTTGTATAATCTAGAGAATTTATTCTTAAAAATCCATTTAATTCTTAATAAATCCTTAGGTTTTCTAATAATTCCATTAAATCACACTATATTTCAATAATTAAGCTATAAAAATCGTTTAAACTCTTCATTAATTCTTAAATTTCCATTAAATTCCTTGTAAACCCCATAAAAATGAAAACCGTAAATATTCAGTTATTAATTAGTGGTGAAATAATAGAGGAATCAAATAAAAAACCCCAAGAAAAAGAAGAAATAACTTCAGAAAAACCAAATTTTGCACGGAAAATGAAGATTCTTTAGAATTGGAATAATTCAATGCTATCTCTATTGATTATGCAGTAGAAAATAGAAGAATCATAAAAAATCGTTGGTTTCTTGGGAGTTGTTATTCGATTCTTCTAATTTTTACCTCCTGATCATAACTGGTGCTATTGAATTCTTTAAATTCTAAAGAATCTTGTATAATCTAGAGAATTTATTCTTATAAATCCATTTAATTCTTAATAAATCCTTAGGTTTTCTAGTAATTCCATAAAATCACACTATATTTCAATAATTAAGCTATAAAAATCGTTTAAAACTCTTCATTAATTCTTAAATTTCCATAAAATTCCTTGTAAACCACATAAAAATGAAAACCGTAAATATTCAGTTATTAATAAGAGATGAAATAATAGAGGAATCAAATAAAAAACCCCAAGAAAAAGAAGAAATAACTTCAGTAAAACCAAATTTGGCATGGAAAGTGAAGATTCTCTAGGAATTGGAATAATTCAACGCCATCTCTATTGATTATGCAGTAGAAAATAGAAGAATCATAAAAAATCGTTGGTTTCTTGGGAGTTGTTATTCGATTCTTCTAATTTTTACCTCCTGATCATAACTGGTGCTATTGAATTCTTTAAATTCTAAAGAATCTTGTATAATCTAGAGAATTTATTCTTATAAATCCATTTAATTCTTAATAAATCCTTAGGTTTTCTAGTAATTCCATAAAATCACACTATATTTCAATAATTAAGCTATAAAAATCGTTTAAACTCTTCATTAATTCTTAAATTTCCATAAAATTCCTTGTAAACCACATAAAAATGAAAACCGTAAATATTCAGTTATTAATAAGAGATGAAATAATAGAGGAATCAAATAAAAAACCCCAAGAAAAAGAAGAAATAACTTCAGTAAAACCAAATTTGGCATGGAAAGTGATGATTCTCTAGGAATTGGAATAATTCAATGCCATCTCTATTGATTATGCAGTAGAAAATAGAAGAATCATAAAAAATCGTTGGTTTCTTGGGAGTTGTTATTCGATTCTTCTAATTTTCACCTCCTGATCATAACTGGTGCTATTGAATTCTTTAAATTCTAAAGAATCTTGTATAATCTAGAGAATTTATTCTTAAAAATCCATTTAATTCTTAATAAATCCTTAGGTTTTCTAATAATTCCATTAAATCACACTATATTTCAATAATTAAGCTATAAAAATCGTTTAAACTCTTCATTAATTCTTAAATTTCCATTAAATTCCTTGTAAACCCCATAAAAATGAAAACCGTAAATATTCAGTTATTAATTAGTGGTGAAATAATAGAGGAATCAAATAAAAAACCCCAAGAAAAAGAAGAAATAACTTCAGAAAAACCAAATTTTGCACGGAAAATGAAGATTCTTTAGAATTGGAATAATTCAATGCTATCTCTATTGATTATGCAGTAGAAAATAGAAGAATCATAAAAAATCGTTGGTTTCTTGGGAGTTGTTATTCGATTCTTCTAATTTTTACCTCCTGATCATAACTGGTGCTATTGAATTCTTTAAATTCTAAAGAATCTTGTATAATCTAGAGAATTTATTCTTATAAATCCATTTAATTCTTAATAAATCCTTAGGTTTTCTAGTAATTCCATAAAATCACACTATATTTCAATAATTAAGCTATAAAAATCGTTTAAACTCTTCATTAATTCTTAAATTTCCATAAAATTCCTTGTAAACCACATAAAAATGAAAACCGTAAATATTCAGTTATTAATAAGAGATGAAATAATAGAGGAATCAAATAAAAAACCCCAAGAAAAAGAAGAAATAACTTCAGTAAAACCAAATTTGGCATGGAAAGTGAAGATTCTCTAGGAATTGGAATAATTCAACGCCATCTCTATTGATTATGCAGTAGAAAATAGAAGAATCATAAAAAATCGTTGGTTTCTTGGGAGTTGTTATTCGATTCTTCTAATTTTCACCTCCTGATCATAACTGGTGCTATTGAATTCTTTAAATTCTAAAGAATCTTGTATAATCTAGAGAATTTATTCTTATAAATCCATTTAATTCTTAATAAATCCTTAGGTTTTCTAATAATTCCATAAAATCTCACTATATTTCAATAATTAAGCTATAAAAATCGTTTAAACTCTTCATTAATTCTTAAATTTCCATTAAATTCCTTGTAAACCCCAAAAAAATGAAAACCGTAAATATTCAGTTATTAATAAGAGGTGAAATAATAGAGGAATCAAATAAAAAACCTCAAGAAAAAGAAGAAATAACTTCAGTAAAACCAAATTTGGCATGGAAAGTGAAGATTCTTTAGAATTGGAATAATTCAATGCTATCTCTATTGATTATGCAGTAGAAAATAGAAGAATCATAAAAAATCGTTGGTTTCTTGGGAGTTGTTATTCGATTCTTCTAATTTTCACCTCCTGATCATAACTGGTGCTATTGAATTCTTTAAATTCTAAAGAATCTTGTATAATCTAGAGAATTTATTCTTAAAAATCCATTTAATTCTTAATAAATCCTTAGGTTTTCTAATAATTCCATTAAATCACACTATATTTCAATAATTAAGCTATAAAAATCGTTTAAACTCTTCATTAATTCTTAAATTTCCATTAAATTCCTTGTAAACCCCATAAAAATGAAAACCGTAAATATTCAGTTATTAATTAGTGGTGAAATAATAGAGGAATCAAATAAAAAACCCCAAGAAAAAGAAGAAATAACTTCAGAAAAACCAAATTTTGCACGGAAAATGAAGATTCTTTAGAATTGGAATAATTCAATGCTATCTCTATTGATTATGCAGTAGAAAATAGAAGAATCATAAAAAATCGTTGGTTTCTTGGGAGTTGTTATTCGATTCTTCTAATTTTTACCTCCTGATCATAACTGGTGCTATTGAATTCTTTAAATTCTAAAGAATCTTGTATAATCTAGAGAATTTATTCTTATAAATCCATTTAATTCTTAATAAATCCTTAGGTTTTCTAGTAATTCCATAAAATCACACTATATTTCAATAATTAAGCTATAAAAATCGTTTAAACTCTTCATTAATTCTTAAATTTCCATAAAATTCCTTGTAAACCACATAAAAATGAAAACCGTAAATATTCAGTTATTAATAAGAGATGAAATAATAGAGGAATCAAATAAAAAACCCCAAGAAAAAGAAGAAATAACTTCAGTAAAACCAAATTTGGCATGGAAAGTGAAGATTCTCTAGGAATTGGAATAATTCAACGCCATCTCTATTGATTATGCAGTAGAAAATAGAAGAATCATAAAAAATCGTTGGTTTCTTGGGAGTTGTTATTCGATTCTTCTAATTTTCACCTCCTGATCATAACTGGTGCTATTGAATTCTTTAAATTCTAAAGAATCTTGTATAATCTAGAGAATTTATTCTTATAAATCCATTTAATTCTTAATAAATCCTTAGGTTTTCTAATAATTCCATAAAATCACACTATATTTCAATAATTAAGCTATAAAAATCGTTTAAACTCTTCATTAATTCTTAAATTTCCATAAAATTCCTTGTAAACCCCATAAAAATGAAAACCGTAAATATTCAGTTATTAATAAGAGATGAAATAATAGAGGAATCAAATAAAAAACCCCAAGAAAAAGAAGAAATAACTTCAGTAAAACCAAATTTGGCATGGAAAGTGAAGATTCTCTAGGAATTGGAATAATTCAATGCCATCTCTATTGATTATGCAGTAGAAAATAGAAGAATCATAAAAAATCGTTGGTTTCTTGGGAGTTGTTATTCGATTCTTCTAATTTTCACCTCCTGATCATAACTGGTGCTATTGAATTCTTTAAATTCTAAAGAATCTTGTATAATCTAGAGAATTTATTCTTATAAATCCATTTAATTCTTAATAAATCCTTAGGTTTTCTAATAATTCCATAAAATCTCACTATATTTCAATAATTAAGCTATAAAAATCGTTTAAACTCTTCATTAATTCTTAAATTTCCATTAAATTCCTTGTAAACCCCAAAAAAATGAAAACCGTAAATATTCAGTTATTAATAAGAGGTGAAATAATAGAGGAATCAAATAAAAAACCTCAAGAAAAAGAAGAAATAACTTCAGAAAAACCAAATTTTGCACGGAAAATGAAGATTCTTTAGAATTGGAATAATTCAATGCTATCTCTATTGATTATGCAGTAGAAAATAGAAGAATCATAAAAAATCGTTGGTTTCTTGGGAGTTGTTATTCGATTCTTCTAATTTTCACCTCCTGATCATAACTGGTGCTATTGAATTCTTTAAATTCTAAAGAATCTTGTATAATCTAGAGAATTTATTCTTAAAAATCCATTTAATTCTTAATAAATCCTTAGGTTTTCTAATAATTCCATTAAATCACACTATATTTCAATAATTAAGCTATAAAAATCGTTTAAACTCTTCATTAATTCTTAAATTTCCATTAAATTCCTTGTAAACCCCATAAAAATGAAAACCGTAAATATTCAGTTATTAATTAGTGGTGAAATAATAGAGGAATCAAATAAAAAACCCCAAGAAAAAGAAGAAATAACTTCAGAAAAACCAAATTTTGCACGGAAAATGAAGATTCTTTAGAATTGGAATAATTCAATGCTATCTCTATTGATTATGCAGTAGAAAATAGAAGAATCATAAAAAATCGTTGGTTTCTTGGGAGTTGTTATTCGATTCTTCTAATTTTTACCTCCTGATCATAACTGGTGCTATTGAATTCTTTAAATTCTAAAGAATCTTGTATAATCTAGAGAATTTATTCTTATAAATCCATTTAATTCTTAATAAATCCTTAGGTTTTCTAGTAATTCCATAAAATCACACTATATTTCAATAATTAAGCTATAAAAATCGTTTAAACTCTTCATTAATTCTTAAATTTCCATAAAATTCCTTGTAAACCACATAAAAATGAAAACCGTAAATATTCAGTTATTAATAAGAGATGAAATAATAGAGGAATCAAATAAAAAACCCCAAGAAAAAGAAGAAATAACTTCAGTAAAACCAAATTTGGCATGGAAAGTGAAGATTCTCTAGGAATTGGAATAATTCAACGCCATCTCTATTGATTATGCAGTAGAAAATAGAAGAATCATAAAAAATCGTTGGTTTCTTGGGAGTTGTTATTCGATTCTTCTAATTTTTACCTCCTGATCATAACTGGTGCTATTGAATTCTTTAAATTCTAAAGAATCTTGTATAATCTAGAGAATTTATTCTTATAAATCCATTTAATTCTTAATAAATCCTTAGGTTTTCTAGTAATTCCATAAAATCACACTATATTTCAATAATTAAGCTATAAAAATCGTTTAAACTCTTCATTAATTCTTAAATTTCCATAAAATTCCTTGTAAACCACATAAAAATGAAAACCGTAAATATTCAGTTATTAATAAGAGATGAAATAATAGAGGAATCAAATAAAAAACCCCAAGAAAAAGAAGAAATAACTTCAGTAAAACCAAATTTGGCATGGAAAGTGATGATTCTCTAGGAATTGGAATAATTCAATGCCATCTCTATTGATTATGCAGTAGAAAATAGAAGAATCATAAAAAATCGTTGGTTTCTTGGGAGTTGTTATTCGATTCTTCTAATTTTCACCTCCTGATCATAACTGGTGCTATTGAATTCTTTAAATTCTAAAGAATCTTGTATAATCTAGAGAATTTATTCTTAAAAATCCATTTAATTCTTAATAAATCCTTAGGTTTTCTAATAATTCCATTAAATCACACTATATTTCAATAATTAAGCTATAAAAATCGTTTAAACTCTTCATTAATTCTTAAATTTCCATTAAATTCCTTGTAAACCCCATAAAAATGAAAACCGTAAATATTCAGTTATTAATTAGTGGTGAAATAATAGAGGAATCAAATAAAAAACCCCAAGAAAAAGAAGAAATAACTTCAGAAAAACCAAATTTTGCACGGAAAATGAAGATTCTTTAGAATTGGAATAATTCAATGCTATCTCTATTGATTATGCAGTAGAAAATAGAAGAATCATAAAAAATCGTTGGTTTCTTGGGAGTTGTTATTCGATTCTTCTAATTTTTACCTCCTGATCATAACTGGTGCTATTGAATTCTTTAAATTCTAAAGAATCTTGTATAATCTAGAGAATTTATTCTTATAAATCCATTTAATTCTTAATAAATCCTTAGGTTTTCTAGTAATTCCATAAAATCACACTATATTTCAATAATTAAGCTATAAAAATCGTTTAAACTCTTCATTAATTCTTAAATTTCCATAAAATTCCTTGTAAACCACATAAAAATGAAAACCGTAAATATTCAGTTATTAATAAGAGATGAAATAATAGAGGAATCAAATAAAAAACCCCAAGAAAAAGAAGAAATAACTTCAGTAAAACCAAATTTGGCATGGAAAGTGAAGATTCTCTAGGAATTGGAATAATTCAACGCCATCTCTATTGATTATGCAGTAGAAAATAGAAGAATCATAAAAAATCGTTGGTTTCTTGGGAGTTGTTATTCGATTCTTCTAATTTTCACCTCCTGATCATAACTGGTGCTATTGAATTCTTTAAATTCTAAAGAATCTTGTATAATCTAGAGAATTTATTCTTATAAATCCATTTAATTCTTAATAAATCCTTAGGTTTTCTAATAATTCCATAAAATCTCACTATATTTCAATAATTAAGCTATAAAAATCGTTTAAACTCTTCATTAATTCTTAAATTTCCATTAAATTCCTTGTAAACCCCAAAAAAAATGAAAACCGTAAATATTCAGTTATTAATAAGAGGTGAAATAATAGAGGAATCAAATAAAAAACCTCAAGAAAAAGAAGAAATAACTTCAGTAAAACCAAATTTGGCATGGAAAGTGAAGATTCTTTAGAATTGGAATAATTCAATGCTATCTCTATTGATTATGCAGTAGAAAATAGAAGAATCATAAAAAATCGTTGGTTTCTTGGGAGTTGTTATTCGATTCTTCTAATTTTCACCTCCTGATCATAACTGGTGCTATTGAATTCTTTAAATTCTAAAGAATCTTGTATAATCTAGAGAATTTATTCTTAAAAATCCATTTAATTCTTAATAAATCCTTAGGTTTTCTAATAATTCCATTAAATCACACTATATTTCAATAATTAAGCTATAAAAATCGTTTAAAACTCTTCATTAATTCTTAAATTTCCATTAAATTCCTTGTAAACCCCATAAAAATGAAAACCGTAAATATTCAGTTATTAATTAGTGGTGAAATAATAGAGGAATCAAATAAAAAACCCCAAGAAAAAGAAGAAATAACTTCAGAAAAACCAAATTTTGCACGGAAAATGAAGATTCTTTAGAATTGGAATAATTCAATGCTATCTCTATTGATTATGCAGTAGAAAATAGAAGAATCATAAAAAAATCGTTGGTTTCTTGGGAGTTGTTATTCGATTCTTCTAATTTTTACCTCCTGATCATAACTGGTGCTATTGAATTCTTTAAATTCTAAAGAATCTTGTATAATCTAGAGAATTTATTCTTATAAATCCATTTAATTCTTAATAAATCCTTAGGTTTTCTAGTAATTCCATAAAATCACACTATATTTCAATAATTAAGCTATAAAAATCGTTTAAACTCTTCATTAATTCTTAAATTTCCATAAAATTCCTTGTAAACCACATAAAAATGAAAACCGTAAATATTCAGTTATTAATAAGAGATGAAATAATAGAGGAATCAAATAAAAAACCCCAAGAAAAAGAAGAAATAACTTCAGTAAAACCAAATTTGGCATGGAAAGTGAAGATTCTCTAGGAATTGGAATAATTCAACGCCATCTCTATTGATTATGCAGTAGAAAATAGAAGAATCATAAAAAATCGTTGGTTTCTTGGGAGTTGTTATTCGATTCTTCTAATTTTCACCTCCTGATCATAACTGGTGCTATTGAATTCTTTAAATTCTAAAGAATCTTGTATAATCTAGAGAATTTATTCTTATAAATCCATTTAATTCTTAATAAATCCTTAGGTTTTCTAATAATTCCATAAAATCACACTATATTTCAATAATTAAGCTATAAAAATCGTTTAAACTCTTCATTAATTCTTAAATTTCCATAAAATTCCTTGTAAACCCCATAAAAATGAAAACCGTAAATATTCAGTTATTAATAAGAGATGAAATAATAGAGGAATCAAATAAAAAACCCCAAGAAAAAGAAGAAATAACTTCAGTAAAACCAAATTTGGCATGGAAAGTGAAGATTCTCTAGGAATTGGAATAATTCAATGCCATCTCTATTGATTATGCAGTAGAAAATAGAAGAATCATAAAAAATCGTTGGTTTCTTGGGAGTTGTTATTCGATTCTTCTAATTTTCACCTCCTGATCATAACTGGTGCTATTGAATTCTTTAAATTCTAAAGAATCTTGTATAATCTAGAGAATTTATTCTTATAAATCCATTTAATTCTTAATAAATCCTTAGGTTTTCTAATAATTCCATAAAATCTCACTATATTTCAATAATTAAGCTATAAAAATCGTTTAAAACTCTTCATTAATTCTTAAATTTCCATTAAATTCCTTGTAAACCCCAAAAAAAATGAAAACCGTAAATATTCAGTTATTAATAAGAGGTGAAATAATAGAGGAATCAAATAAAAAACCTCAAGAAAAAGAAGAAATAACTTCAGAAAAACCAAATTTTGCACGGAAAATGAAGATTCTTTAGAATTGGAATAATTCAATGCTATCTCTATTGATTATGCAGTAGAAAATAGAAGAATCATAAAAAATCGTTGGTTTCTTGGGAGTTGTTATTCGATTCTTCTAATTTTTACCTCCTGATCATAACTGGTGCTATTGAATTCTTTAAATTCTAAAGAATCTTGTATAATCTAGAGAATTTATTCTTATAAATCCATTTAATTCTTAATAAATCCTTAGGTTTTCTAGTAATTCCATAAAATCACACTATATTTCAATAATTAAGCTATAAAAATCGTTTAAACTCTTCATTAATTCTTAAATTTCCATAAAATTCCTTGTAAACCACATAAAAATGAAAACCGTAAATATTCAGTTATTAATAAGAGATGAAATAATAGAGGAATCAAATAAAAAAAACCCCAAGAAAAAGAAGAAATAACTTCAGTAAAACCAAATTTGGCATGGAAAGTGAAGATTCTCTAGGAATTGGAATAATTCAAACGCCATCTCTATTGATTATGCAGTAGAAAATAGAAGAATCATAAAAAAATCGTTGGTTTCTTGGGAGTTGTTATTCGATTCTTCTAATTTTCACCTCCTGATCATAACTGGTGCTATTGAATTCTTTAAATTCTAAAGAATCTTGTATAATCTAGAGAATTTATTCTTATAAATCCATTTAATTCTTAATAAATCCTTAGGTTTTCTAATAATTCCATAAAATCACACTATATTTCAATAATTAAGCTATAAAAAATCGTTTAAACTCTTCATTAATTCTTAAATTTCCATAAAATTCCTTGTAAACCCCATAAAAATGAAAACCGTAAATATTCAGTTATTAATAAGAGATGAAATAATAGAGGAATCAAATAAAAAACCCCAAGAAAAAGAAGAAATAACTTCAGTAAAACCAAATTTGGCATGGAAAGTGAAGATTCTCTAGGAATTGGAATAATTCAATGCCATCTCTATTGATTATGCAGTAGAAAATAGAAGAATCATAAAAAATCGTTGGTTTCTTGGGAGTTGTTATTCGATTCTTCTAATTTTCACCTCCTGATCATAACTGGTGCTATTGAATTCTTTAAATTCTAAAGAATCTTGTATAATCTAGAGAATTTATTCTTATAAATCCATTTAATTCTTAATAAATCCTTAGGTTTTCTAATAATTCCATAAAATCTCACTATATTTCAATAATTAAGCTATAAAAATCGTTTAAAACTCTTCATTAATTCTTAAATTTCCATTAAATTCCTTGTAAAACCCCAAAAAAATGAAAACCGTAAATATTCAGTTATTAATAAGAGGTGAAATAATAGAGGAATCAAATAAAAAACCTCAAGAAAAAGAAGAAATAACTTCAGTAAAACCAAATTTGGCATGGAAAGTGAAGATTCTTTAGAATTGGAAATAATTCAATGCTATCTCTATTGATTATGCAGTAGAAAATAGAAGAATCATAAAAAATCGTTGGTTTCTTGGGAGTTGTTATTCGATTCTTCTAATTTTCACCTCCTGATCATAACTGGTGCTATTGAATTCTTTAAAATTCTAAAGAATCTTGTATAATCTAGAGAATTTATTCTTAAAAATCCATTTAATTCTTAATAAATCCTTAGGTTTTCTAATAATTCCATTAAATCACACTATATTTCAATAATTAAGCTATAAAAATCGTTTAAACTCTTCATTAATTCTTAAATTTCCATTAAATTCCTTGTAAACCCCATAAAAATGAAAACCGTAAATATTCAGTTATTAATTAGTGGTGAAATAATAGAGGAATCAAATAAAAAAACCCCAAGAAAAAGAAGAAATAACTTCAGAAAAACCAAATTTTGCACGGAAAATGAAGATTCTTTAGAATTGGAATAATTCAATGCTATCTCTATTGATTATGCAGTAGAAAATAGAAGAATCATAAAAAATCGTTGGTTTCTTGGGAGTTGTTATTCGATTCTTCTAATTTTCACCTCCTGATCATAACTGGTGCTATTGAATTCTTTAAATTCTAAAGAATCTTGTATAATCTAGAGAATTTATTCTTATAAATCCATTTAATTCTTAATAAATCCTTAGGTTTTCTAGTAATTCCATAAAATCACACTATATTTCAATAATTAAGCTATAAAAATCGTTTAAACCTCTTCATTAATTCTTAAATTTCCATTAAATTCCTTGTAAACCCCATAAAAATGAAAACCGTAAATATTCAGTTATTAATAAGAGATGAAATAATAGAGGAATCAAATAAAAAAACCCCAAGAAAAAGAAGAAATAACTTCAGTAAAACCAAATTTGGCATGGAAAGTGAAGATTCTCTAGGAATTGGAATAATTCAATGCCATCTCTATTGATTATGCCGTTAAAAATAGAAGAATCATAAAAAATCGTTGGTTTCTTGGGATTTGTTATTCGATTCTTTTAATTTTCACCTCCTGAACATAACTGGTGCTATTGAATTCTTTAAATTCTAAAGAATCTTGTATAATCTAGAGAATTTATTCTTATAAATCCATTTAATTCTTAATAAATCCTTAGGTTTTCTAATAATTCCATAAAATCTCACTATATTTCAATAATTAAGCTATAAAAATCGTTTAAACTCTTCATTAATTCTTAAATTTCCATTAAATTCCTTGTAAACCCCATAAAAATGAAAACCGTAAATATTCAGTTATTAATAAGAGGTGAAATAATAGAGGAATCAAATAAAAAACCCCAAGAAAAAGAAGAAATAACTTCAGAAAAACCAAATTTTGCACGGAAAATGAAGATTCATTAGAATTGGAATAATTCAATGCTATCTCTATTGATTATGCAGTAGAAAATAGAAGAATCATAAAAAAATCGTTGGTTTCTTGGGAGTTGTTATTCGATTCTTCTAATTTTCACCTCCTGATCATAACTGGTGCTATTGAATTCTTTAAATTCTAAAGAATCTTGTATAATCTAGAGAATTTATTCTTATAAATCCATTTAATTCTTAATAAATCCTTAGGTTTTCTAATAATTCCATAAAATCACACTATATTTCAATAATTAAGCTATAAAAAATCGTTTAAACTCTTCATTAATTCTTAAATTTCCATAAAATTCCTTGTAAACCCCATAAAAATGAAAACCGTAAATATTCAGTTATTAATAAGAGATGAAATAATAGAGGAATCAAATAAAAAACCCCAAGAAAAAGAAGAAATAACTTCAGTAAAACCAAATTTGGCATGGAAAGTGAAGATTCTCTAGGAATTGGAATAATTCAATTCCATCTCTATTGATTATGCCGTTAAAAATAGAAGGATCATAAAAAATCGTTGGTTTCTTGGGATTTGTTATTCGATTCTTTTAATTTTCACCTCCTGAACATAACTGGTGCTATTGAATTCTTTAAATTCTAAAGAATCTTGTATAATCTAGAGAATTTATTCTTATAAATCCATTTAATTCTTACTAAATCCTTAGGTATTCTAATAATTCCATAAAATCACACTATATTTCAATAATTAAGCTATAAAAATCGTTTAAACCTCTTCATTAATTCTTAAATTTCCATTAAATTCCTTATAAACCCCATAAAAAT
This sequence comes from Rhopalosiphum padi, assembly GCF_020882245.1. Classification (NCBI taxonomy): domain Eukaryota; kingdom Metazoa; phylum Arthropoda; class Insecta; order Hemiptera; family Aphididae; genus Rhopalosiphum; species Rhopalosiphum padi. Next base: position 47,071,590 of record NC_083599.1, read on the forward strand.
GAAAACCGTAAATATTCAGTTATTAATAAGAGGTGAAATAATAGAGGAATCAAATATAAAACCCCCAAGAAAAAGAAGAAATAACTTCAGAAAAACCAAATTTTGCACGGAAAATGAAGATTCTTTAGAATTGGAATAATTCAATGCTATCTCTATTGATTATGCAGTAGAAAATAGAAGAATCATAAAAAATCGTTGGTTTCTTGGGAGTTGTTATTCGATTCTTCTAATTTTCACCTCCTGATCATAACTGGTGCTATTGAATTCTTTAAATTCTAAAGAATCTTGTATAATCTAGAGAATTTATTCTTATAAATCCATTTAATTCTTAATAAATCCTTAGGTTTTCTAATAATTCCATAAAATCACACTATATTTCAATAATTAAGCTATAAAAATCGTTTAAAACTCTTCATTAATTCTTAAATTTCCATAAAATTCCTTGTAAACCCCATAAAAATGAAAACCGTAAATATTCAGTTATTAATAAGAGATGAAATAATAGAGGAATCAAATAAAAAACCCCAAGAAAAAGAAGAAATAACTTCAGTAAAACCAAATTTGGCATGGAAAGTGAAGATTCTCTAGGAATTGGAATAATTCAATGCCATCTCTATTGATTATGCCGTTAAAAATAGAAGGATCATAAAAAATCGTTGGTTTCTTGGGATTTGTTATTCGATTCTTTTAATTTTCACCTCCTGAACATAACTGGTGCTATTGAATTCTTTAAAATTCTAAAGAATCTTGTATAATCTAGAGAATTTATTCTTACAAATCCATTTAATTCTTACTAAATCCTTAGGTATTCTAATAATTCCATAAAATCACACTATATTTCAATAATTAAGCTATAAAAATCGTTTAAACTCTTCATTAATTCTTAAATTTTCCATTAAATTCCTTATAAACCCCATAAAAATGAAAACCGTAAATATTCAGTTATTAATAAGAGGTGAAATAATAGAGGAATCAAATATAAAACCCCAAGAAAAAGAAGAAATAACTTCAGAAAAACCAAATTTTGCACGGAAAATGAAGATTCTTTAGAATTGGAATAATTCAATGCTATCTCTATTGATTATGCAGTAGAAAATAGAAGAATCATAAAAAATCGTTGGTTTCTTGGGAGTTGTTATTCGATTCTTCTAATTTTCAACTCCTGATCATAACTGGTGCTATTGAATTCTTTAAATTCTAAAGAATCTTGTATAATCTAGAGAATTTATTCTTATAAATCCATTTAATTCTTAATAAATCCTTAGGTTTTCTAATAATTCCATAAAATCACACTATATTTCAATAATTAAGCTATAAAAATCGTTTAAACTCTTCATTAATTCTTAAATTTCCATAAAATTCCTTGTAAACCCCATAAAAATGAAAACCGTAAATATTCAGTTATTAATAAGAGGTGAAATAATAGAGGAATCAAATAAAAAACCCCAAGAAAAAGATAAAATAAACTACAGAAAAACCAAATTTTGCACGGAAAATGAAGATTCATTAGAATTGGAATAATTCAATGCTATCTCTATTGATTATGCAGTAGAAAATAGAAGAATCATAAAAAATCGTTGGTTTCTTGGGAGTTGTTATTCGATTCTTCTAATTTTCACCTCCTGATCATAACTGGTGCTATTGAATTCTTTAAATTCTAAAGAATCTTGTATAATCTAGAGAATTTATTCTTATAAATCCATTTAATTCTTAATAAATCCTTAGGTTTTCTAATAATTCCATAAAATCACACTATATTTCAATAATTAAGCTATAAAAATCGTTTAAACTCTTCATTAATTCTTAAATTTCCATAAAATTCCTTGTAAACCCCATAAAAATGAAAACCGTAAATATTCAGTTATTAATAAGAGGTGAAATAATAGAGGAATCAAATAAAAAACCCCAAGAAAAAGATAAAATAACTACAGAAAAACCAAATTTTGCACGGAAAATGAAGATTCATTAGAATTGGAATAATTCAATGCTATCTCTATTGATTATGCAGTAGAAAATAGAAGAATCATAAAAAAATCGTTGGTTTCTTGGGAGTTGTTATTCGATTCTTCTAATTTTCACCTCCTGATCATAACTGGTGCTATTGAATTCTTTAAATTCTAAAGAATCTTGTATAATCTAGAGAATTTATTCTTATAAATCCATTTAATTCTTAATAAATCCTTAGGTTTTCTAATAATTCCATTCTTAATAAATCCTTAGGTTTTCTAATAATTCCATAAAATCACACTATATTTCAATAATTAAAGCTATAAAAAAATCGTTTAAACTCTTCATTAATTCTTAAATTTCCATAAAATTCCTTGTAAACCCCCATAAAAATGAAAACCGTAAATATTCAGTTATTAATAAGAGATGAAATAATAGAGGAATCAAATAAAAAACCCCAAGAAAAAGAAGAAATAACTTCAGTAAAACCAAATTTGGCATGGAAAGTGAAGATTCTCTAGGAATTGAATAATTCAATGCCATCTCTATTGATTATGCCGTTAAAAATAGAAGGATCATAAAAAATCGTTGGTTTTCTTGGGATTTGTTATTCGATTCTTTTAATTTTCACCTCCTGAACATAACTGGTGCTATTGAATTCTTTAAATTCTAAAGAATCTTGTATAATCTAGAGAATTTATTCTTATAAATCCATTTAATTCTTAATAAATCCTTAGGTTTTCTAATAATTCCATAAAATCTCACTATATTTCAATAATTAAGCTATAAAAATCGTTTAAAACTCTTCATTAATTCTTAAATTTCCATTAAATTCCTTGTAAACCCCCAAAAAAATGAAAACCGTAAATATTCAGTTATTAATAAGAGGTGAAATAATAGAGGAATCAAATAAAAAACCTCAAGAAAAAGAAGAAATAACTTCAGTAAAACCAAATTTGGCATGGAAAGTGAAGATTCTTTAGAATTGGAATAATTCAATGCTATCTCTATTGATTATGCAGTAGAAAATAGAAGAATCATAAAAAATCGTTGGTTTCTTGGGAGTTGTTATTCGATTCTTCTAATTTTCACCTCCTGATCATAACTGGTGCTATTGAATTCTTTAAATTCTAAAGAATCTTGTATAATCTAGAGAATTTATTCTTATAAATTCCATTTTAATTCTAATAAATCCTTAGGTTTTCTAATAATTCCATAAAATCACACTATATTTCATAATTAAGCTATAAAAATCGTTTAAACTCTTGATTAATTCTTAAATTTCCATAAAATTCCTTGTAAACCCCATAAAAATGAAAAACCGTAAATATTCAGTTATTAATAAGAGATGAAATAATAGAGGAATCAAATAAAAAAACCCCAAGAAAAAGAAGAAATAACTTCAGTAAAACCAAATTTGGCATGGAAAGTGAAGATTCTCTAGGAATTGGAATAATTCAATGCCATCTCTATTGATTATGCAGTAGAAAATAGAAGAATCATAAAAAATCGTTGGTTTCTTGGGAGTTGTTATTCGATTCTTCTAATTTTCACCTCCCTGATCATAACTGGTGCTATTGAATTCTTTAAATTCTAAAGAATCTTGTATAATCTAGAGAATTTATTCTTATAAATCCATTTAATTCTTAATAAATCCTTAGGTTTTCTAATAATTCCATAAAATCACACTATATTTCAATAATTAAGCTATAAAAATCGTTTAAACTCTTCATTAATTCTTAAATTTCCATAAAATTCCTTGTAAACCCCATAAAAATGAAAACCGTAAATATTCAGTTATTAATAAGAGGTGAAATAATAGAGGAATCAAATAAAAAAACCCCAAGAAAAAGAAGAAATAACTTCAGAAAAACCAAATTTTGCACGGAAAATGAAGATTCTTTAGAATTGGAATAATTCAATGCTATCTCTATTGATTATGCCGTTAAAAATAGAAGGATCATAAAAAATCGTTGGTTTCTTGGGAGTTGTTATTCGATTCTTCTAAATTTCACCTCCTGATCATAACTGGTGCTATTGATTTCTTTAAATTCTAAAGAATCTTGTATAATCTAGAGAATTTATTCTTATAAATCCATTTAATTCTTAATAAATCCTTAGGTTTTCTAATAATTCCATAAAATCACACTATATTTCAATAATTAAGCTATAAAAATCGTTTAAACTCTTCATTAATTCTTAAATTTCCATAAAATTCCTTGTAAACCCCATAAAAATGAAAACCGTAAATATTCAGTTATTAATAAGAGGTGAAATAATAGAGGAATCAAATAAAAAACCCCAAGAAAAAGATAAAATAACTACAGAAAAACCAAATTTTGCACGGAAAATGAAGATTCATTAGAATTGGGAATAATTCAATGCTATCTCTATTGATTATGCAGTAGAAAATAGAAGAATCATAAAAAATCGTCGGTTTCTTGGGAGTTGTTATTCGATTCTTCTAATTTTCACCTCCTGATCATAACTGGTGCTATTGAATTCTTTAAATTCTAAAGAATCTTGTATAATCTAGAGAATTTATTCTTATAAATCCATTTAATTCTTAATAAATCCTTAGGTTTTCTAATAATTCCATAAAATAACACTATATTTCAATAAATAAGCTATAAAAATCGTTTAAACTCTTCATTAATTCTTAAATTTCCATTAAATTCCTTATAAACCCCATAAAAATGAAAACCGTAAATATTCAGTTATTAATAAGAGGTGAATTAATAGAGGAATCAAATAAAAAACCCCAAGAAAAAGAAGAAATAACTTCAGAAAAACCAAATTTTGCACGGAAAATGAAGATTCTTTAGAATTGGAATTATTCAATGCCATCTCTATTGATTATGCCGTTAAAAATAGAAGAATCATAAAAAATCGTTGGTTTCTTGGGATTTGTTATTCGATTCTTTTAGTTTTCACCTCCTGAACATAACTGGTGCTATTGAATTCTTTAAATTCTAAAGAATCTTGTATAATCTAGAGAATTTATTCTTATAAATCCATTTAATTCTTAATAAATCCTTAGGTTTTCTAATAATTCCATAAAATCACACTATATTTCAATAATTAAGCTATAAAAATCGTTTAAACTCTTCATAAATTCTTAAATTTCCATAAAATTCCTTGTAAACCCCAATAAAAATAAAAACCGTAAATATTCAGTTATTAATAAGAGATGAAATAATAGAGGAATCAAATAAAAAACCCCAAGAAAAAGAAGAAATAACTTCAGTAAAACCAAATTTGGCATGGAAAGTGAATATTCTCTAGGAATTGGAAAAATTCAATGCCATCTCTATTGATTATGCCGTTAAAAATAGAAGAATCATAAAAAATCGTTGGTTTCTTGGGATTTGTTATTCGATTCTTTTAATTTTCACCTCCTGAACATAACTGGTGCTATTGAATTTCTTTAAATTCTAAAGAATCTTGTATAATCTAGAGAATTTATTCTTATAAATCCATTTAATTCTTACTAAATCCTTAGGTATTCTAATAATTCCATAAAATCACACTATATTTCAATAATTAAGCTATAAAAATCGTTTAAAACTCTTCATTAATTCTTAAATATCCATTAATTCCTTATAAACCCCATAATAATGAAAACCGTAAATATTCAGTTATTAATAAGAGATGAAATAATAGAGGAATCAAATAAAAAACCCCAAGAAAAAGAAGAAATAACTTCAGTAAAACCAAATTTGGCATGGAAAGTGAAGATTCTCTAGGAATTGGAATAATTCAATGCCATCTCTATTGATTATGCAGTAGAAAATAGAAGAATCATAAAAAATCGTTGGTTTCTTGGGAGTTGTTATTCGATTCTTCTAATTTTCACTTCCTGATCATAACTGGTGCTATTGAATTCTTTAAATTCTAAAGAATCTTGTATAATCTAGAGAATTTATTCTTATAAATCCATTTAATTCTTAATAAATCCTTAGGTTTTCTAATAATTCCATAAAATCACACTATATTTCAATAATTAAGCTATAAAAATCGTTTAAACTCTTCATTAATTCTTAAATTTCCATAAAATTCCTTGTAAACCCCATAAAAATGAAAACCGTAAATATTCAGTTATTAATAAGAGATGAAATAATAGAGGAATCAAATAAAAAAACCCCAAGAAAAAGAAGAAATAACTTCAGTAAAACCAAATTTGGCATGGAAAGTGAAGATTCTCTAGGAATTGGAATAATTCAATGCCATCTCTATTGATTATGCAGTAGAAAATAGAAGAATCATAAAAAATCGTTGGTTTCTTGGGAGTTGTTATTCGATTCTTCTAATTTTCACCTCCTGATCATAACTGGTGCTATTGAATTCTTTAAATTCTAAAGAATCTTGTATAATCTAGAGAATTTATTCTTATAAATCCATTTAATTCTTAATAAATCCTTAGGTTTTCTAATAATTCCATAAAATCACACTATATTTTAATAATTAAGCTATAAAAATCGTTTAAACTCTTCATTAATTCTTAAATTTCCATAAAATTCCTTGTAAACCCCATAAAAATGAAAACCGTAAATATTCAGTTATTAATAAGAGATGAAATAATAGAGGAATCAAATAAAAAACCCCAAGAAAAAGAAGAAAATAACTTCAGTAAAACCAAATTTGGCATGGAAAGTGAAGATTCTCTAGGAATTGGAATAATTCAATGCCATCTCTATTGATTATGCCGTTAAAAATAGAAGGATCATAAAAAATCGTTGGTTTCTTGGGATTTGTTATTCGATTCTTTTAATTTTCACCTCCTGAACATAACTGGTGCTATTGAATTCTTTAAATTCTAAAGAATCTTGTATAATCTAGAGAATTTATTCTTATAAATCCATTTAATTCTTACTAAATCCTTAGGTATTCTAATAATTCCATAAAATCACACTATATTTCAATAATTAAGCTATAAAAATCGTTTAAAACTCTTCATTAATCTTAAATTTCCATTAAATTCCTTATAAACCCCATAAAAATGAAAACCGTAAATATTCAGCTATTAATAAGAGATGAAATAATAGAGGAATCAAATAAAAAAACCCCATGAAAAAGAAGAAATAACTTCAGAAAAACCAAATTTTGCACGGAAAATGAAGATTCTTTAGAATTGGAATAATTCAATGCCATCTCTATTGATTATGCAGTAGAAAATAGAAGAATCATAAAAAATCGTTGGTTTCTTGGGAGTTGTTATTCGATTCTTCTAATTTTCGCCTCCTGAACATAACTGGTGCTATTGAATTCTTTAAATTCTAAAGAATCTTGTATAATCTAGAGAATTTATTCTTATAAATCCATTTAAATTCTTAATAAATCCTTAGGTTTTCTAATAATTCCATAAAATCACACTATATTTCAATAATTAAGCTATAAAAATCGTTTAAACTCTTCATTAATTCTTAAATTTCCATAAAATTCCTTGTAAACCCCATAAAAATGAAAACCGTAAAGAAGAAATAACTTCAGAAAAACCAAATTTTGCACGGAAAATGAAGATTCTTTAGAATTGGAATAATTCAATGCTATCTCTATTGATTATGCAGTAGAAAATAGAAGAATCATAAAAAATCGTTGGTTTCTTGGGAGTTGTTATTCGATTCTTCTAATTTTCACCTCCTGATCATAACTGGTGCTATTGAATTCTTTAAATTCTAAAGAATCTTGTATAATCTAGAGAATTTATTCTTATAAATCCATTTAATTCTTAATAAATCCTTAGGTTTTCTAATAATTCCATAAAATCACACTATATTTCAATAATTAAGCTATAAAAATCGTTTAAACTCTTCATTAATTCTTAAATTTCCATAAAATTCCTTGTAAACCCCATAAAAATGAAAACCGTAAATATTCAGTTATTAATAAGAGATGAAATAATAGAGGAATCAAATAAAAAACCCCAAGAAAAAGAAGAAATAACTTCAGTAAAACCAAATTTGGCATGGAAAGTGAAGATTCTCTAGGAATTGGAATAATTCAATGCCATCTCTATTGATTATGCAGTAGAAAATAGAAGAATCATAAAAAATCGTTGGTTTCTTGGGAGTTGTTATTCGATTCTTTTAATTTTCACCTCCTGAACATAACTGGTGTTATTGAATTCTTTAAATTCTAAAGAATCTTGTATAATCTAGAGAATTTATTCTTATAAATCCATTTAATTCTTACTAAATCCTTAGGTATTCTAATAATTCCATAAAATCACACTATATTTCAATAATTAAGCTATAAAAATCGTTTTAAACTCTTCATTAATTCTTAAATTTCCATTAAATTCCTTATAAACCCCATAAAAATGAAAACCGTAAATATTCAGTTATTAATAAGAGATGAAATAATAGAGGAATCAAATAAAAAACCCCAAGAAAAAGAAGAAATAACTTCAGAAAAACCAAATTTGGCATGGAAAGTGAAGATTCTCTAGGAATTGGAATAATTCAATGCCATCTCTATTGATTATGCCGTTAAAAATAGAAGGATCATAAAAAATCGTTGGTTTCTTGGGATTTGTTATTCGATTCTTTTAATTTTCACCTCCTGAACATAACTGGTGCTATTGAATTCTTTAAATTCTAAAGAATCTTGTATAATCTAGAGAATTTATTCTTATAAATCCATTTAATTCTTACTAAATCCTTAGGTATTCTAATAATTCCATAAAATCACACTATATTTCAATAATTAAGCTATAAAAATCGTTTAAAACTCTTCATTAATTCTTAAATTTCCATAAAATTCCTTGTAAACCCCATAAAAATGAAAACCGTAAATATTCAGTTATTAATAAGAGATGAAATAATAGAGGAATCAAATAAAAAACCCCAAGAAAAAGAAGAAATAACTTCAGAAAAACCAAATTTGCACGGAAAATGAAGATTCTTTAGAATTGGAATAATTCAATGCCATCTCTATTGATTATGCAGTAGAAAATAGAAGAATCATAAAAAATCGTTTGGTTTCTTGGGAGTTGTTATTCGATTCTTCTAATTTTCGCCTCCTGATCATAACTGGTGCTATTGAATTCTTTAAATTCTAAAGAATCTTGTATAATCTAGAGAATTTATTCTTATAAATCCATTTAATTCTTAATAAATCCTTAGGTTTTCTAATAATTCCATAAAAGGACACTATATTTCAATAATTAAGCTATAAAAATCGTTTAAACTCTTCATTAATTCTTAAATTTCCATAAAATTCCTTGTAAACCCCATAAAAATGAAAACCGTAAATATTCAGTTATTAATAAGAGATGAAATAATAGAGGAATCAAATAAAAAAACCCCAAGAAAAAGAAGAAATAACTTCAGAAAAACCAAATTTTGCACGGAAAATGAAGATTCTTTAGAATTGGAATAATTCAATGCCATCTCTATTGATTATGCAGTAGAAAATAGAAGAATCATAAAAAATCGTTGATTGGGAGTTGTTATTCGATTCTTCTAATTTTCACCTCCTGATCATAACTGGTGCTATTGAATTCTTTAAATTCTAAAGAATCTTGTATAATCTAGAGAATTTATTCTTATAAATCCATTTAATTCTTAATAAATCCTTAGGTTTTCTAATAATTCCATAAAATAACACTATATTTCAATAAATAAGCTATAAAGATCGTTTAAACTCTTCATTAATTCTTAAATTTCCATAAATTTCCTTTTAAACCCCATAAAAATGAACACCGTAAATATTCAGTTATTATTAAGAGGTGAAAAAAATAGAAGAATCAAATAAAAAACCCAAAGAAAAAGAAGAATTTACTTCAGAAAAACCAAATTTTGCACGGAAAGTGAAGATTCTTTAGAATTGGAATAATTCAATGCCATCTCTATTGATTATGCAGTAGAAAATAGAAGAATCATAAAAAATCGTTGGTTTCTTGGGAGTTGTTATTCGATTCTTCTAATTTTCGCCTCCTGATCATAACTGGTGCTATTGATTTCTTTAAATTCTAAAGAATCTTGTATAATCTAGAGAATTTATTCTTATAAATCCATTTAATTCTTAATAAATCCTTAGGTTTTCTAATAATTCCATAAAATCACACTATATTTCAATAATTAAGCTATAAAAATCGTTTAAACTCTTCATTAATTCTTAAATTTCCATAAAATTCCTTGTAAACCCCATAAAAATGAAAACCGTAAATATTCAGTTATTAATAAGAGGTGAAATAATAGAGGAATCAAATAAAAAACCCCAAGAAAAAGAAGAAATAACTTCAGTAAAACCAAATTTGGCATGGAAAGTGAAGATTCTCTAGGAATTGGAATAATTCAATGCCATCTCTATTGATTATGCAGTAGAAAATAGAAGAATCATAAAAAATCGTTGGTTTCTTGGGAGTTGTTATTCGATTCTTCTAATTTTCACCTCCTGATCATAACTGGTGCTATTGAATTCTTTAAATTCTAAAGAATCTTGTATAATCTAGAGAATTTATTCTTAAAAATCCATTTAATTCTTAATAAATCCTTAGGTTTTCTAATAATTCCATAAAATCACACTATATTTCAATAATTAAGCTATAAAAATCGTTTAAACTCTTCATAAATTCTTAAATTTCCATAAAATTCCTTGTAAACCCCATAAAAATGAAAACCGTAAATATTCAGTTATTAATAAGAGATGAAATAATAGAGGAATCAAATAAAAAACCCCAAGAAAAAGAAGAAATAACTCCAGTAAAACCAAATTTGGCATGGAAAGTGAATATTCTCTAGGAATTGGAAAAATTCAATGCCATCTCTATTGATTATGCCGTTAAAAATAGAAGAATCATAAAAAATCGTTGGTTTATTGGGATTTGTTATTCGATTCTTTTAATTTTCACCTCCTGAACATAACTGGTGCTATTGAATTCTTTAAATTCTAAAGAATCTTGTATAATCTAGAGAATTTATTCTTATAAATCCATTTAATTCTTACTAAATCCTTAGGTATTCTAATAATTCCATAAAATCACACTATATTTCAATAATTAAGCTATAAAAATCGTTTAAACTCTTCATTAATTCTTAAATTTCCATTAAATTCCTTATAAACCCCATAAAAATGAAAACCGTAAATATTCAGTTATTAATAAGAGGTGAAATAATAGAGGAATCAAATAAAAAACCCCAAGAAAAAGAAGAAATAACTTCAGAAAAACCAAATTTTGCACGGAAAATGAAGACTCTTTAGAATTGGAATAATTTATTGCTATCTCTATTGATTATGCAGTAGAAAATAGAAGAATCATAAAAAATCGTTTCTTGGGAGTTGTTATTCGATTCTTCTAATTTTCACCTCCTGATCATAACTGGTGCTATTGAATTCTTTAAATTCTAAAGAATCTTGTATAATCTAGAGAATTTATTCTTATAAATCCATTTAATTCTTAATAAATCCTTAGGTTTTCTAATAATTCCATAAAATAACACTATATTTCAATAAATAAGCTATAAAGATCGTTTAAACTCTTCATTAATTCTTAAATTTCCATAAAATTCCTTGTAAACCCCATAAAAATGAAAACCGTAAATATTCAGTTATTAATAAGAGATGAAATAATAGAGGAATCAAATAAAAAACCCCAAGAAAAAGAAGAAATAACTTCAGTAAAACCAAATTTGGCATGGAAAGTGAAGATTCTCTAGGAATTGGAATAATTCAATGCCATCTCTATTGATTATGCAGTAGAAAATAGAAGAATCATAAAAAATCGTTGGTTTCTTGGGAGTTGTTATTCGATTCTTCTAATTTTCGCCTCCTGATCATAACTGGTGCTATTGAATTCTTTAAATTCTAAAGAATCTTGTATAATCTAGAGAATTTATTCTTATAAATCCATTTAATTCTTAATAAATCCTTAGGTTTTCTAATAATTCCATAAAATCACACTATATTTCAATAATTAAGCTATAAAAATCGTTTTAAACTCTTCATTAATTCTTAAATTTCCATAAAATTCCTTGTAAACCCCATAAAAATGAAAACCGTAAATATTCAGTTATTAATAAGAGATGAAATAATAGAGGAATCAAATAAAAAACCCCAAGAAAAAGAAGAAATAACTTCAGAAAAACCAAATTTTGCACGGAAAATGAAGATTCTCTAGGAATTGGAATAATTCAATGCCATCTCTATTGATTATGCAGTAGAAAATAGAAGAATTATAAAAAATCGTTGGTTTCTTGGGAGTTGTTATTCGATTCTTCTAATTTTCACTTCCTGATCATAACTGGTGCTATTGAATTCTTTAAATTCTAAAGAATCTTGTATAATCTAGTGAATTTATTCTTATAAATCCATTTAATTCTTAATAAATCCTTAGGTTTTCTAATAATTCCATAAAATTACACTATATTTCAATAAATAAGCTATAAAGATCGTTTAAACTCTTCATTAATTCTTAAATTTCCATAAAATTCCTTGTAAACCCCATAAAAATGAAAACCGTAAATATTCAGTTATTAATAAGAGATGAAATAATAGAGGAATCAAATAAAAAACCCCAAGAAAAAGAAGAAATAACTTCAGAAAAACCAAATTTTGCACGGAAAATGAAGATTCTCTAGGAATTGGAATAATTCAATGCCATCTCTATTGATTATGCAGTAGAAAATAGAAGAATTATAAAAAATCGTTGGTTTCTTGGGAGTTGTTATTCGATTCTTCTAATTTTCACCTCCTGATCATAACTGGTGCTATTGAATTCTTTAAATTCTAAAAAAGCTTGTATAATCTAGAGAATTTATTCTTATAAATCCATTTAATTCTTAATAAATCCTTAGGTTTTCTAATAATTCCATAAAATAACACTATATTTCAATAAATAAGCTATAAAGATCGTTTAAACTCTTCATTAATTCTTAAATTTCCATAAAATTCCTTGTAAACCCCATAAAAATGAAAACCGTAAATATTCAGTTATTAATAAGAGATGAAATAATAGAGGAATCAAATAAAAAACCCCAAGAAAAAGAAGAAATAACTTCAGTAAAACCAAATTTGGCATGGAAAGTGAAGATTCTCTAGGAATTGGAATAATTCAATGCCATCTCTATTGATTATGCAGTAGAAAATAGAAGAATCATAAAAAATCGTTGGTTTCTTGGGAGTTGTTATTCGATTCTTCTAATTTTCACCTCCTGATCATAACTGGTGCTATTGAATTCTTTAAATTCTAAAGAATCTTGTATAATCTAGAGAATTTATTCTTATAAATCCATTTAATTCTTAATAAATCCTTAGGTTTTCTAATAATTCCATAAAATCACACTATATTTCAATAATTAAGCTATAAAATTGTTTAAACTCTTCATTAATTCTTAAATTTCCATAAAATTCCTTGTAAACCCCATAAAAATGAAAACCGTAAATATTCAGTTATTAATAAGAGATGAAATAATAGAGGAATCAAATAAAAAACCCCAAGAAAAAGAAGAAATAACTTCAGTAAAACCAAATTTGGCATGGAAAGTGAAGATTCTCTAGGAATTGGAATAATTCAATGCCATCTCTATTGATTCTGCAGTAGAAAATAGAAGAATTATAAAAAATCGTTGGTTTCTTGGGAGTTGTTATTCGATTCTTCTAATTTTCACTTCCTGATCATAACTGGTGCTATTGAATTCTTTAAATTCTAAAGAATCTTGTATAATCTAGTGAATTTATTCTTATAAATCCATTTAATTCTTAATAAATCCTTAGGTTTTCTAATAATTCCATAAAATTACACTATATTTCAATAAATAAGCTATAAAGATCGTTTAAACTCTTCATTAATTCTTAAATTTCCATAAATTTCCTTTTAAACCCCATAAAAATGAACACCGTAAATATTCAGTTATTAATAAGAGGTGAAAAAAATAGAAGAATCAAATAAAAAACCCAAAGAAAAAGAAGAATTTACTTCAGAAAAACCAAATTTTGCACGGAAAGTGAAGATTCTTTAGAATTGGAATAATTCAATGCTATCTCTATTGATTATGCAGTAGAAAATAGAAGAATCATAAAAAAATCGTTGGTTTCTTGGGAGTTGTTATTCGATTCTTCTAATTTTCACCTCCTGATCATAGCTGGTGCTATTGAAGTCTTTAAATTCTAAAGAATCTTGTATAATCTAGAGAATTTATTCTTATAAATCCATTTAGTTCTTAATAAATCCTTAGGTTTTCTAATAATTCCATAAAATAACACTATATTTCAATAAATAAGCTATAAAGATCGTTTAAACTCTTCATTAATTCTTAAATTTCCATAAATTTCCTTTTAAACCCCATAAAAATGAACACCGTAAATATTCAGTTATTAATAAGAGGTGAAAAAAATAGAAGAATCAAATAAAAAACCCAAAGAAAAAGAAGAATTTACTTCAGAAAAACCAAATTTTGCACGGAAAGTGAAGATTCTTTAGAATTGGAATAATTCAATGCTATCTCTATTGATTATGCAGTAGAAAATAGAAGAATTATAAAAAATCGTTGGTTTCTTGGGAGTTGTTATTCGATTCTTCTAATTTTCACTTCCTGATCATAACTGGTGCTATTGAATTCTTTAAATTCTAAAGAATCTTGTATAATCTAGAGAATTTATTCTTATAAATCCATTTAATTCTTAATAAATCCTTAGGTTTTCTAATAATTCCATAAAATAACACTATATTTCAATAAATAAGCTATAAAGATCGTTTAAACTCTTCATTAATTCTTAAATTTCCATAAATTTCCTTTTAAACCCCATAAAAATGAACACCGTAAATATTCAGTTATTAATAAGAGGTGAAAAAATAGAAGAATCAAATAAAAAACCCAAAGAAAAAGAAGAATTTACTTCAGAAAAACCAAATTTTGCACGGAAAGTGAAGATTCTTTAGAATTGGAATAATTCAATGCTATCTCTATTGATTATGCAGTAGAAAATAGAAGAATTATAAAAAAATCGTTGGTTTCTTGGGAGTTGTTATTCGATTCTTCTAATTTTCACTTCCTGATCATAACTGGTGCTATTGAATTCTTTAAATTCTAAAGAATCTTGTATAATCTAGAGAATTTATTCTTATAAATCCATTTAATTCTTAATAAATCCTTAGGTTTTCTAATAATTCCATAAAATCACACTATATTTCAATAATTAAGCTATAAAATTGTTTAAACTCTTCATTAATTCTTAAATTTCCATAAAATTCCTTGTAAACCCCATAAAAATGAAAACCGTAAATATTCAGTTATTAATAAGAGATGAAATAATAGAGGAATCAAATAAAAAACCCCAAGAAAAAGAAGAAATAACTTCAGTAAAACCAAATTTGGCATGGAAAGTGAAGATTCTCTAGGAGTTGGAATAATTCAATGCCATCTCTATTGATTATGCAGTAGAAAATAGAAGAATCATAAAAAATCGTTGGTTTCTTGGGATTTGTTATTCGATTCTTTTAATTTTCACCACCTGAACGTAACTGGTGCTATTGAATTCTTAAATTCTAAAGAATCTTGTATAATCTAGAGAATTTATTCTTATAAATCCATTTAATTCTTAATAAATCCTTAGGTATTCTAATAATTCCATAAAATCACACTATATTACAATAAATAAGCTATAAACATCGTTTAAATTATTCATTAATTCTTAAATTTCCATTAAATTCCTTATAAACCCCATAAAAATGAAAACCATAAATATTCAGTTATTAATAAGAGATGAAATAATAGAGGAATCAAATAAAAAACCCCAAGAAAAAGAAGAAATAACTTCAGTAAAACCAAATTTGGCATGGAAAGTGAAGATTCTCTAGGAATTGGAATAATTCAATGCCATCTCTATTGATTATGCCGTAGAAAATAGAAGAATCATAAAAAATCGTTGGTTTCTTGGGATTTGTTATTCGATTCTTTTAATTTTCACCTCCTGAACATAACTGGTGTTATTGAATTCTTTAAATTCTAAAGAATCTTGTATAATCTTGAGAATTTATTCTTATAAATCCATTTAATTCTTACTAAATCCTTAGGTATTCTAATAATTCCATAAAATCACACTATATTTCAATAATTAAGCTATAAAAATCGTTTTAAACTCTTCATTAATTCTTAAATTTCCATTAAATTCCTTATAAACCCCATAAAAATGAAAACCGTAAATATTCAGTTATTAATAAGAGGTGAAATAATAGAGGAATCAAATAAAAAACCCCAAGAAAAAGAAGAAATAACTTCAGAAAAACCAAATTTTGCACGGAAAATGAAGATTCTTTAGAATTGGAATAATTCAATGCTATCTCTATTGATTATGCAGTAGAAAATAAAAGAATCATAAAAAATCGTTGGTTTCTTGGGAGTTGTTATTCGATTCTTCTAATTTTCGCCTCCTGATCATAACTGGTGCTATTGAATTCTTTAAATTCTAAAGAATCTTGTATAATCTAGTGAATTTATTCTTATAAATCCATTTAATTCTTAATAAATCCTTAGGTTTTCTAATAATTCCATAAAATCACACTATATTTCAATAATTAAGCTATAAAAATCGTTTTAAACTCTTCATTAATTCTTAAATTTCCATAAAATTCCTTGTAAACCCCATAAAA
The DNA here is from genome assembly GCF_020882245.1 of Rhopalosiphum padi. Classification (NCBI taxonomy): domain Eukaryota; kingdom Metazoa; phylum Arthropoda; class Insecta; order Hemiptera; family Aphididae; genus Rhopalosiphum; species Rhopalosiphum padi. The sequence continues at coordinate 47,088,127 of NC_083599.1, forward strand.
ATGAAAACCGTAAATATTCAGTTATTAATAAGAGATGAAATAATAGAGGAATCAAATAAAAAACCCCAAGAAAAAGAAGAAAAACTTCAGTAAAACCAAATTTGGCATGGAAAGTGAAGATTCTCTAGGAATTGGAATAATTCAATGCCATCTCTATTGATTATGCCGTAGAAAATAGAAGAATCATAAAAAATCGTTGGTTTCTTGGGATTTGTTATTCGATTCTTTTAATTTTCACCTCCTGAACATAACTGGTGTTATTGAATTCTTTAAATTCTAAAGAATCTTGTATAATCTTGAGAATTTATTCTTATAAATCCATTTAATTCTTACTAAATCCTTAGGTATTCTAATAATTCCATAAAATCACACTATATTTCAATAATTAAGCTATAAAAATCGTTTAAACTCTTCATTAATTCTTAAATTTCCATTAAATTCCTTATAAACCCCATAAAAATGAAAACCGTAAATATTCAGTTATTAATAAGAGGTGAAATAATAGAGGAATCAAATAAAAAACCCCAAGAAAAAGAAGAAATAACTTCAGAAAAACCAAATTTTGCACGGAAAATGAAGATTCTTTAGAATTGGAATAATTCAATGCTATCTCTATTGATTATGCAGTAGAAAATAAAAGAATCATAAAAAATCGTTGGTTTCTTGGGAGTTGTTATTCGATTCTTCTAATTTTCGCCTCCTGATCATAACTGGTGCTATTGAATTCTTTAAATTCTAAAGAATCTTGTATAATCTAGTGAATTTATTCTTATAAATCCATTTAATTCTTAATAAATCCTTAGGTTTTCTAATAATTCCATAAAATCACACTATATTTCAATAATTAAGCTATAAAAATCGTTTAAACTCTTCATTAATTCTTAAATTTCCATAAAATTCCTTGTAAACCCCATAAAAATGAAAACCGTAAATATTCAGTTATTAATAAGAGATGAAATAATAGAGGAATCAAATAAAAAACCCCAAGAAAAAGAAGAAAAACTTCAGTAAAAACCAAATTTGGCATGGAAAGTGAAGATTCTCTAGGAATTGGAATAATTCAATGCCATCTCTATTGATTATGCAGTAGAAAATAGAAGAATCATAAAAAATCGTTGGTTTCTTGGGAGTTGTTATTCGATTCTTCTAATTTTCACCTCCTGATCATAACTGGTGCTATTGAATTCTTTAAATTCTAAAGAATCTTGTATAATCTAGAGAATTTATTCTTATAAATCCATTTAATTCTTAATAAATCCTTAGGTTTTCTAATAATTCCATAAAATCACACTATATTTCAATAATTAAGCTATAAAAATCGTTTTAAACTCTTCATTAATTCTTAAATTTCCATAAAATTCCTTGTAAACCCCATAAAAATGAAAACCGTAAATATTCAGTTATTAATAAGAGATGAAATAATAGAGGAATCAAATAAGAAACCCCAAGAAAAAGAAGAAATAACTTCAGTAAAACCAAATTTGGCATGGAAAGTGAAGATTCTCTAGGAATTGGAATAATTCAATGCCATCTCTATTGATTATGCAGTAGAAAATAGAAGAATCATAAAAAATCGTTGGTTTCTTGGGATTTGTTATTCGATTCTTTTAATTTTCACCACCTGAACGTAACTGGTGCTATTGAATTCTTAAATTCTAAAGAATCTTGTATAATCTAGAGAATTTATTCTTATAAATCCATTTAATTCTTAATAAATCCTTAGGTATTCTAATAATTCCATAAAATCACACTATATTTCAATAAATAAGCTATAAAGATCGTTTAAACTCTTCATTAATTCTTAAATTTCCATAAAATTCCTTGTAAATCCCAACTAAAAAAGGTAATTTGAACTGAAAAAAGACAGTGGGGAATGAATCATATACAAAATATAGAGACGAACTTACTATAGTCTATAAGACAAATGTAAAATTGTCTTTTGATAGATGAAATGAAATAAAAACAAGTGAATGACTATTCTGCAACAAACAGATGGAACACTGATTACGGATGGATCAGAACTGGTGGAAAAGTTCAGTGAGATGTAAGCCAATGTCAGAAGAATTAGAGAATCATTGGGTAGTATCAGCCGAACAACAGCCTACTGAACCAACAAAAGAGGAAATAAGACATTTAAAAATAGAAAGGCCTCAGAAGAAGATAACTTATTGGAGCTCCTTAAACATGGGGGAAAACAATTACCAAACAAATGGAACAATTAATAAAGAAGATATGGAAAGAAGAAAAAATACCTGAAGCCTGGACTCTGTTAATTATATGCTCCATTTACAAGAAAGTCGATGTCATGGATTGTAGGAACTATAGAGGAATATCACTACTCGACACGTCATACAAGATACTATCAAACATACTTCTTACCAGACTAAAGCCATATGGTGAGAAAATAGTCGGTGAGTGTCAAGCAGATTTTTGAGCAAGTAGGTCAACAATGAACCCGATTCACACTACCAAACAAATAATGGAATATGGAAGACATACGAATGTAACCCGAACCTCTTCATGTTATTCATCAACTATAAGCAAGCGTATGACTCCATAGTAAGAGAAGAGCTATAAATAGCAATGCCTTAGGAGTTCCTATTAAGTTAATTATAGTCTATTCAAAATAAGAAACACAGTCGGCAGCGACGATTTTACGTTGGGTAGTGGTCAGACAACACCCGTTTATCCTAACCTATCTGCTGTGTTGTTAAGCCACGCCCCTGCGCAGTAGTCGGCCGCCGACCGTGTTTCTTATTTTGAATAAACTATAGACTGATAAGATCGTGCTTATAGAACTCAAAATGCAAAATTGAGGTCAATGATTATGTATCTAAGGAATCCGAAGTTAAAACAGGATTGAGACAAAGAGATGCACTGTCTCCTATGCTTTTTAATATTGCATTGGAATCAGTGATTATGTAAGTGTCACGGTACACCGATTGGTAAATGCTGGTATAAAGGTATAGACTTACCCTCGTATGCTTCGTAGTAAAATAAATTTATAAGTGCTAACTCAACATAGACGCATTGATTTTATGATGATTAATAATTAATATACTTTGTTATTATGCCAAATATTATGTATTTCTCTGGTAAAATCTAAACTGGCAACGAGAGAATAATGATATAAAATAGACGAAACATTTATAATTATTAAATAATTCCTGTTTTCATATTTATTTAACTACTAACAATTATGCAGGTACCTTTATGGCATTTGCCTGAGTCATTTTTTTTATTTATTTATTTTTTTCATCATAACTTACAAAAATTTAATTATAAACATTATTCATGATTATCTATCTCTTTTAAGCTAAAAGCTTGTGTTAGAGATAGAGAGTAATACAGAATTAACTAAAAATTATAAACATATATAACAAATTTACGACAAACAAAAGGAAACAAGTATATACAATTAGTAAACAATTTAAATACAGCAATACATTTTAAATTTTAAGTTTTAAACTATCTTAAATTATTTTAGAGAACAACCAATTATACACTAACTTTTTAACATTATTTTCAGACAGCTGAATATTTTTTTTATACTGACATGGCATAGAGTTAAAAAACACAGGTCCTAAATAGTTGACAAAAGATTGACCAAAAGATTTGTACGGGTAATCAACAGGTATATTAAATCGTCTATTTTCTCTTTTGTCCACAATATCTTGGCCGTCAAGGCCTTTCTTGAAATTTTTAAAAATGAACAGAATAGCAAATTTTTTATATAAAAATTTAACAGGAAGGACACCCAACTCTTTATAATTATGCGAGGTAGAACCTGATAAGGAAAGTTTATTTAAACAAATTCTAACTATATTATTTTGATTTATTTGTATTTGATTTAAATAACAATCAGCCGATCCTCCCCAAATTAATAGACCATATTGAAGTATGGATTGGTATAACGCAAAATAAACTACACGCATTGTGTGTTTTGGTACTAGATCTTTTAATTTATAGAATTTATAGGTTAACTGACATAACTTTCCTAGCAAGTTATGAATTCCAGCGTAAATTATTATCAAAAAATGATACCTAAATATCGCGTACTTGAAACTTCTTTAATATTTGAGCAAATATTTAAGTCACTACAACTCTTACCATCGATACATCTATGTATTTTAATGTGATTAAGTTGTGGGAAACTTTTGTAAATTGAAAAGGTCATAAACATTGATTTTATTTTCGTTAAGCGTCAGATTTCTGTCACATAGGTTTCGGTATATATTATTTAATCCAACAGTTGCTTTATGATGAACTCCTGTCCAAGTTTTATCAGTAAAAAGCAAGCAGGTATCGTCAGCGTAAGAGACCACCAAACCATCAATAATTAAATCACTTACTGCGTTGATATATAATAAAAATAAAATTGAACCTAGAACGCTACCTTGAGGGACTCCATATTCAATCGAACCTACCTGACCTGTAATGTCATTGATCCTGACCATTGTTTTCTGTTCGTTAGGTAGCTTTTAAACCAGTTAAAGCTATGATTTTTAATACCAAAGTTCGGAAAAATTTGAAATAAAATGTTGTGATTAACAGTATCAAATGCCTTGGTTTAGTCCAGGAATACGGCTATTACTTTGTTACTGTTATCTAATTCTCTATAAATAAATTGAGTTGTTTGATAAAAAGCATCTTCCGTACCTATACTTGGTCTAAAACCATATTGGTTTTTTGATAAGAGTTTGTTGGCTTCTAGAAACGAAATTAATCTTTGTTTAATTATTTTTTCAAATATTTTCGCAAAATTATTAAGCAAGGATATAGGCCTAGTTATTAACATTTTTTTTATCTCCAGCTTTGTAAATAGGTTTGATCACTGCTAGTTTAAGATTATCCGGAAATATACCTTGCTGTATACTCATGTTGAAAATGTACACAAGTGGATCTGCTACAAGTTCGATAATATATTTTAATAACTTGCTAGTAATCATATCATGACCAGCGGCTGTGTCATCTTTAAGGTTATTAACAATGTTGATGACCCTCAGAGTTAACTATCCTTTCAGAAAAGGAATTATCAAAAGAAATGTTATTACAAGCATTTACAGTTTCGTTTTTTAGAACATACTCAGATTTCTCTGCTAATTTCTTTCCTGTGTTAATAAAAAATGTGTTAAAAAATGTTTGAAACCACCATTGGATCGTTGCTAGTATCAAATTGTTGGCCGTGGTTAAAAATACTTTTAATAGTATCCTTTTTTTTTTTTTTCCTATTATTAGCTATTAGTATACAACTATGACAGCTCAACTATTACAGAAGTAATAGTATCCTTATTAATGTTTTTAGAGTAGGTGATTTCGTTAATAAGTTGCCAGGTTAATTTCGGGTCGCTAGAGATTGATTTGAATTTATTCTCATAAAATTTCTTTTTAGCCAATCTTAGAATCTGTGTATAGTTATTTTTGCATTTTTTATAGTGTATGGTTAATTTATTGTTGTTTGGATATTTTTTACATTTTCATTAGGGATTGTTTGTGGCGAGTAGAGCTTAAAAGACCAGCTGTCATAATATAATCAATTGGAAATTTTTGATTTAATTACGTATTATCCGATTTCTAGTTGAAATAATTTATATTAAAATTAATGTAAATAATTTACTATAACATGTTTGTTTGTTAGTTTATATTAATCTATAACAGTGGTGGCCAACTACGGCCCGCGGGCCAAATTCGGCCCGCCATCATTTAATATCTGGCCCCGCGAAAGAAATATAATATTTTACATTTACGTAAAAAAAAAATTTAAGTATACATTCTTCATATTTAATCCCGTATCGCCATATCGTAGCGTTTTTGTTGTTACAATGTCATTTAATAATATAAATAGCATTACCGTATCTTATCTTATTTTCATACGATAGTAGTATTTATAGTTATATTACTGTGCTCGTTGCGCGACCAATTTTAAGACATTCGAACTAAAGAACCAATTATAAATCTATTTGAAAATCCATTTAATATAAATCCGGAAATTGTCGAAGCTTCTTTACAATTAGAAATTATAGAACTCCAATCTAATAATTCTTTAAGAACAACATTTAATAATTTGACAAGCTCTCAAAAATCTTGTTCAGTTTTATTCAAATTTGTCTGAAGAAGATTTTCCAAATGTTCGGAAGTTTGCTGCCAAGATGTCTTGTATATTTGGTTCAACATATATTTGTGAGCAAGTATTTTCAACGATGAAAATTAACAAAAGTAAAACTCGATCTCGCATCACAAATGAACATCTACACGCCGTTCTCCGAGTAAATTCTACCAAATTAGAACCTAATATTAATTTCCTCTGTCAACAGAAACAAGCTCACAGTTCACATTAACAAATTAATACATTTTAAAATATGTTTTGTAAATATAAAACGATATTTTGTATAGTTTATATTTATTTTTTATATGTGTTTTAATAATTTATTTAAAAATAATTTTTGAAATTGAAGCTGATTTAATTTTGGCCCGCGGTAAATTTTTTTTTTTTTTTTATGGCCCGAGTTAAAAAAAGTTTGGCCACCACTGATCTATAATATAACATCCACTGCATATTTACTAATTGCGGGTGTTAAATAGTTGAAATAAATAAATAAACCATGCCTTTGGAATTCTATGCGACAGTATAATATACTGTACGGAGTACATAACTACTAGTTACTATTATATATTATATAGTAATAGCTACTATATATACTATATATTATATAGTAGTAACTAGTAGTTATGTACTCTGTTATTATAAATGTTGTCATTTAAACTTAGGTAAAACGACGAATTAAGTCAAAGTTACTGCAAATACCTCAGTCGTGGTCACAATAATAACATCTTTTATTTTTCTATTTCCTTTTTCGATTTGTATTTTATTACTGGCTTGAAATTCTTACAATGTCAATAAATTTTAATAAACCGTATAGTCTACAGAAAACACGTCGGCGTACGAAAAAACAAATACAAGTGAGTTATATAGGTTAATAGATACCTGTATTGTATACAGTCAAATTTTTGGCAACTGGCGGTGTAGCTACTTATTGAATGTGTTCCCGTGGGCCGTGATATCGGGTGACATAATATACTGCAGGATTATCGTCACTATGACACGGACAGATTCCGCGTGTAGGTGAAAGCTTCGTGTAGGCGAATGACAGTTATACCAGTAATCAGTGCCACGTGTGCGAAGATTTGTTAACTTCAACGAAACACCGAAGGACATGAAACCGTATCCTTGTGACGTGTGTGAAATTACATTTGCGACTAATAGTAATCACACTGTCCAGAGTTCCACTATAGTGGCAAACGTTATTTTGAAGACGTCACACGTTTCGTTGTTTTCAATTTTTTATTTAAACCATCGATAATACACGTGTATTAGGTACGACTGAAAATATTTTGAATTTAAAAATGATTATATAAAACAAATAATGAAACTATGTTGGTCGAAGCGGTTTCCAAAATTATCGTTTGATGCGTAACATAATCTATACAATGTTCTTTTGAATTTTTATACTTAGTATAGTTTTCATTATATTTAATACAGTTTTTATTCGTTTATGGCAATATTATGATTTAAAATAAAAACTTCATTACTTATTCTGAATTTAAAAAATGGGTGTTTTTTAGGATGCAAAGCATAGAACTATAACATCACATACAATTAGCCTCAAAGAATAGATCAGCTGAAAAGTGTTAATAATTTTAATGTATTTGATAATAAGTTCATAAAAAAAATTCATTAAATAACATCGAAATAGTACTCACTATCATATTACGATACATAAAAAAAATTAATACATTTTTACAAGTACCATAAAAGAGAAAATAAATACAAGTGATTCATATACCGTATGGTTTTACCGATTTTTCGATTTTTGTACGTTGTATTGCCTATGTATGCACATTTTATAGGCGTTCATATTTTTTCATTTTCTACATAATATTATAATAATATTATTATAGCTGCCGTTCAGTTATTTTTAATAGATAACATTGATGTCACCACCAGCTTTTAAATAGTTTGTTAAAGTATCTCTTGTAATAACTTAGTTTTTTGATTTTTTTTTCCAGTTAATTTGTAAAATAATATGGTTAGAACCACATTTAATATAATATAATCGGCGTTTATTTTATAAATAAATAATATCTATAACACTAGTTAAAACTATTTTATGTTTTTAATAATCGCTGTTTATAAGAATATTAAATAAAAACAAATAAATAAAATAATATGTTTTTTATTATTTAATAAATTAGTTGGTACAAACATTTAATTACCTATAAATCAGACTAGTTACCTATACAACTATAGAAAAAAAAATAGTAGAATGTATTTTTATTTTTTAATGTAATTTTTATTGTTATTATTTAAAACAATTTAAATTGCGCAATCACAATGTATGAATCAAGTAGTATTGTAGTAATTAAAAAAATTAATCGAATTAACTTATTTTAAACGGAGTTATGTTAATATTTTTTTTTACCTAGGTACATTAAATTTAAACTTAAGTGTATTAATTGTTAATTACCTAACTATTATAACTTAACGCTTAATGTTCCCAACTTTGGCTTAACTTGACTAACTCTAATTAATATGTTTTATTAAATTACCAGGTGTATGATTTTAAAATTTCACATAAAACACAAAATAATTTACTAATAGCCCATGTGTTAAATACTTAGCCAACTATAATATAACACTAATAACTGTAATATATCTATAGTACCTTCGCAAAATAATCTTTGTTTTAAATCACCATTTAAACATGATATTAAATAAATAATCATTAATATTTTTTTTATATATATATACAAATTTAAACAAATAGGTACGCTATACGATATGCATTACAAAAGATAATATGATAATAATAATAATAAAACCTTTTAAAAAACTAGAACAAAAATATTATTTAAAATAAAACGTAAACCTCATAGACCGTTAAAAATGTATCAACAGCTTTGTTGAGAGTGTTAAGACAAATGTTGTACAAGATTTTTTTTGCTTTTAACCACTTTAACCATCATTACTGCCCACTGGTCGTCGAGTAAACTACAAATAGGAACCTATAGGTAGTTGTTCTTTAAAAAATCATACATTACATGATTTTATTTCTATTTTTCACGGGTAGAGTTCAAAATTATTATAAAATTTAATATGAGTATATACGTATTAAAAATGTCATAAATGTCATAAATTATAACTATGTAACTATATGTTCTTGTTTTTTGATTTATTTTATTATATTTTATAGTCAATAAATATGTGTTGACCGTGTAGTTGACTGATTCTGTTCTCGTACCCTGCCGTGAATCGTATTCAATTATATGATCAATGATCGTGTATTCGTGTCGAAAAAAGTACCAAGTGATTATGAAAAGCGTAAATAAAAAATGAAATAATAAAAAAAATTATTAAAATTGCCTAAAATAAATGTTTTTTTTTTCTAGTACCGTTCCTCGGGAACATAAAAGTGAAATAATTAATAAAATAATTGTTAATTTTGCGGAATTTTGTAGGTGGTTATCATATCTCTTCCCAAATGTGTAAGTTCAAGGACTTGTTGGATTATTTTTCCGCGGACATTTAAAGTTCAATTTACGCCACTGAGCTTAATCCAGCGAGGTCCAACCTCTAGTTGTTGGCAGACTAATTTATACAGCTATACTTAGACTCTGAGGGGCCATCAACGAAAAAAAAAATTTATTATTACGTATATTTAATAATACATTGGAACTTCAATTATTCGTCAGACGCCAAGGACTAATTCCCTGACAAGTAATCAAATAGACGGTTAAACGAATATATAGAAAAATTACTTATTTATATAAACAAAACGAAAAATTCGTACATTTTTATACATGTGTAACTATATAGTTCAACTGTAATGTATAATTTAAAAAAAATTGATGTGATTGTTTACAATAAATTTAAATCTTTCCAACAATGGATACATAAACCAGCTCAAAAGACTCGACGATCAAAATTAAACTGATATGCGGGATGTGGCCGAATGAATTTGTCACAGATTATCGAAAATGTGCTTTTCAGTATCACGGTTTAACGGTTAATCGGAGTGGAAATTAACCGAGTGGCGGTAAAACGAAGCTCCATTGTACGCGACATGACCGACTATCCCCGTCTCATCCACTACGAACATTCGAGTTTGAGGTGGCGGCTAGAAACACGTGACGCGAGGTCGTTTTGTACGCTACTCACCGCGCAAATACGTTTGATAGTATTTTGTGAACTTTTTAATCACACTGGCACTTATAAACATCTCAGTGTTCAAAGGGTTCCAAAAACAAAAGCTTCGAAAATCGCGGAATGACCTCCACGACCGGTCAAATATTCTTTTTCCTACAACTTTCACGTCAAAATTATTATATCATAAATTATTACATTGTATTATTTATAAATTATTATCTTAATTTCTTAAAACGCTATGACTATGGCTACAGGTTCTATACAGAATATTATTGTGTTTTGATATTCACGACTACGCATCGGATTATTCGCACGCTTAGTAGGTTTTACCCATGCAAAGCGTTTTTTTCACGTTTATTACAATAATTATATATTTACATATTACATACGGAACAGTACACTCGTACGCGTCCGTATACCTACGCGCTTTAATATAACTATATCTAATATCATCATAATATTATGCATAATGGACTTGTGCACGAATAGATATATGTACCATAATTACTGTAATATTAGAACGCTAGAAATACTAGCCCATTGCGAGATACATTCGTCAGGAGAAAACATCGCCTATAGCCCCTATCCCCCCTACCATTGGTTGGCCGTAGTTATAATATACCTACTTATATGTATACCAAATATATTATTTCACGATTTAACTATTTAAGTAATAAGTGTTAATTAATAATTGCTGTTTGAATGCTATATTCTTTTATCATTATGTATTACATTTATTTTTATAATTTTTGTTTTTTAGTATAACTGATACGTATTATTATTATTATTAAGCATTTACTAACTTTTTATTATTTTTTTTTTTAAATAAAGTACTAAATAGTTAGGTAATTAAATTATGGTGGCGGCTAGCGAGGGCTAAAGTAATAAACATTTTTGGGCGATGTTAATTAAATAAAATCTTTACTATGTAAACTATAGTAGACTATTTTGTTGAAAACACATCAAGAACTGAAGAGGTTTGTGAAATTGAATTCAAATTTAACATAATATACGTTACAATGACTTACTTAATGACCGGAGTGTATTTACACAAACTGTAAAATAGAATTATAAGTTATAACCCCTGCTGTCCAACATTTGTATTCTTTTATTGATTGTTCTTAATATCCTATATACTTTAAATTATGAATAAATCAGATTTATTTTTTAGTGAAAAATGTTTACTAATTATTTATTTATTTATTAACTTATTTTTTAAATATATATTTTATACGGTAATAAATTTTTAATTATTTTTCTTTTTAGCACTAATTGTTTTATTATAAATCGAAAGTGTTTTTAAGTTAATATGCATACAAACAAAACATTAGGTAATTCAAAATTTCAATGTGAAAGACTAAAATTTAAACTATATATATATTCGTTACTCTAAGACCCAATTGCTCGACACTAAAACATACTAGAATAAACGATAGATATACGAGTAATTTAATCGATATATTAAACTACCTATGTATGTATTGATTTCGTTAATACTTTCGAGTTTATTGTTTAATTTGGTTTTAACATGTACTTACGACGTACATGTTATGTTACTGTTAGACTTAACTTATCAAATATCATAGATGACCTCAAAAGGAAATTACTAGGTGTCTAGGTTCTTAATTATAAAAATTGCACACGTGAACATTATGATCCTAACGACTGTTTATCATAATAATAGTTGGTTGGTCGTTGGTCGTAGCTAAAGATATTGGGAAATCGTGCGGGTTTAAGTTTAAATAATATTTTTCATAAGCGTTAGAAATCTATTGCCGTGACACCGTGGTTATATTATATTCGATAGCTAAAAAAACCTTTAGCAATAACATGGATGCAAGCACCTATAAATAAGGTGATTTACCAAGCATACTCACCCACATTTTTTCCATTAATTATAATGTTTTAAAATTCTGATTTTTGAAATTTTAAGTGTACTTATAAGGACCGTATTTTCAAATAATTAGATTTTTACACCATTGAAGAAGTGTCCTATGGTAATACAAACTTTGTTTTTTAAATAATTACTTGTTTTTCTATACTCAAACTATTAAGCGGATTAAGACGAAATTATATAAAACGTGTAATGCAATAATAAACAGTCCATAACTACGGTACCTATCTATGTTATTTTAATGAATTACAACTTCAAATTTGGGAAATTAATTTTAATATGAAAGACAGCAGTCCCACACGCGTTTAGGTGCAGTACTAAAAAATTTTCGAAAAATTACAAGAACAAATAGTTCGGGCCCGCTGTAAGCTATACGCTAAGTTTCACACGGCTCTAAGAAATAATTCACGCCTGAACACCATTGCTGTCAGTCGAAATCTAAATGAAAACGCGACTGTATAATATATGGTTCTTCAGACGTTTAAAAACACTTCCATGTCGGCGAGCAATTTACCTGTTAAGTGTTAAGACTTTGTATTGTGTACGGAATGATTTATTGAGTAGGCATTATATATTATGTTAGATTTTTTTTCGATGCGGGGCAACAGAGTTTTACAATAAAACGTTCACTCTATTTTATGTAGCTATACCAATCAACAATACCACCACTAAACCACCTATTCGAACATGAAAAATATACACGATATGTTGCGAAAATACAAACTTTTGTCAAGATATATAAACAAATTACACGCTAAAAGTGAATATCTATGCGCGCACAATAACATAATATAAGACATATTATAATATGACAGTTGTAACTATTTGCAAAAAAAAAAACATTATAGCCTACGCACCTATCAACACATTGTAGTATTGTACACACGTTGACACGTCGTGACACATTATCACATTATCGTGTTAAAAAAGACCTGCAATAAAAAATACTTTAAGACATTTATATCGCTCTTAAATGAACGATTCGACAGTCGACGATATGAATGGAATTAATAATAGTGAAACTTCTCGCATATTATTGTGATAATATATATACACACACGCTATGATATAGTGTCATGGGGAATAATAACACATTCACATCAAATAATGATATAGAAAAATACACGTAAGCTTGAAATGGATTTATTCGAATGTTGCCTCACGTATATTTTAACTTGAAAGTTTTAACATATATTATTATTATGACTACTACTACTACTACTACTACAGGTTTTCTATTGATTTGAGAATGTTCTCGCGTTTTTTTTTTTTTACTACGCATTACGCAGATTGAAAATTCTGGTCAAATACTCTCGCGGGAATTCCTGTTCATACTTTCCTGCGAAATCATTATTAAAATATATAGGTAGGTAGGTACTTTGAAAATCGTTTAAATTTTAATTACGATTTGATGACAGTAACAACATCATTCGTGGCTGATTATTATGTTTCATTATTCATTAGCTGTTATAAACTTTAATATCAGCAACTGGCTATTCGTTTACGAGTAAACGATTAGTAAATTGTACATAATATACAGTATTAACTCGTATAGTACAGTGTAGAAATAAAATATTAATATTGAATTATACGTAGTAATATATCACATATCATATTTAATTATAAAATATATAGATACAAACTGATTTTAAGCTCCGTTAGCCAGTTATAAAATATATGTACACATAATACGAAATAACGACGTTCAGTATTTTGTTAAATGTGACTTTATTTATTTTACTTTATTTTACAACGTCTATATAGAAATGTCACTCTACCAAATTTTAAGTCTGTACCTAAAGTTATAATTTATCACCGTACATTAATATTATCAATTTAAAAGATTTGAATACACCACGATTGACAAGTATTACACGATGGACATATTACATATTATTATTTTTAACTTCTAAAATCTAGATTTATTTTTTAATATAAATAACAATTGATTAATATTTTTCATATGTGAGGAATTTCATCCGTTTGAAATTGGTCTTATAATATGATTTTTACATTCAATGACAGTTAATATTGAATAGTGTCACGAATCGTAACTTAATTTAACACTGGCTTAAATTAATAAAAATAATTACAAAATAAATATATATATTGCCCTATAGTTACTTACCAATATTCACACAATTTAATTATTGAATACTTTAAATTTGCATGTAGGAGTACCTACGCCAGATGGAAACGAGTTTGGGCCTTCATGCTCGGGTAGTTAGATAGAAAATAAGTGTATACAAATTAAAATGTGTTGGAATTGATTAGATTTGAATTTTTACAAGCATGTGTATAATAACCGTATTTAAGTGAATTACCTTAATAAAAATTTAATTTTCTAGTCCGGCTTCGGAGAGAAAACTATCCGGTGAGATTTATCATCGCGCTGCTTGCATATTAATTTATTATAATACGATTATACACAAATTACAAATCTACATAATATTAATTTATGTTTATTGAGCATCGTGAACATGAACAGAGTTTTTAATAGACAGAAACAAACGAAGCTTTTAAAAAACAAAATGGCAAATGGGTGTCGCTCTGCTGTGCATTATAGTTGACGAGTTGGTCACTATTATAGGTATACCTATTGTATATGTATGCATGTTGAATTTTAATGATATACCTATCATTAAACATAATTTTATCATTAAACACGAAAACGAGTCTAAGCGTAAACGGTCGCCAGCCTACATCACCAAGCGATATGGTATTTTAATAAAGCTATTAAATTTTAATTATAATTTTATTTTCAGTATTACTGTATATACAGTAAGTTGGTAATTTTTTCCTAAATTATTGCATTTATTATATTATCAGTATTTAATAATAATTATAAATTATAATAAATAATAATATATATTTATAGTTTATACTAGAAATTATAATTATATTACATAAACTTATAAAACACAAAATTTTCTGTATTTCTGTAAATACCGTAAAACAGTAAAAACAGATTCATAGTAGGTATAAGCAGACATTACCTTAAAATACAACGAAAATTTTATTGCGTATAGTATAATGTATAATAATAAAGTTTGCGTAAAATTTCCCACGAATAATGTTTTTAAATTATAAAAAAAATAATTAACATACTGTTATATTTTATCGTTTAAATAAGTAATTTCGTCCAAATTGAACTTAAAATATCTATAAGAAATAATTATCTTTATATATTTTTTAAATTTTATGGTTTCAGTATTAACTATTAACTACCTACTTATGAGGAATCTTGCATTACATTTTCAGGAATTTTAATCTCCAAATATTTTTTATTTTAAATTTATAAAAATAAATGAAAATTTGTCATGCTTAAAAAGTGATAAAATATGTTGAACATTTTTTCATATAATGAAAATGATAATATAAATATTCAATAAAAATTACAAAAATATTTTTTTTTTAAATACAATAAAATATCAAAAATTGTTTAAGAAGAAATCATTATTTTACGAATGAATATCCTATAGTGAATACCGTAAAAATTTGAATTTCAAATACTTGTGAAAAATTAATTTGACTTTCCGGTAGAATTTTGTGTTTATCCTCGGGTTACACAAAAAAACAAAATCAATTTCGTCAAAAATGGGATTTGTGCGAAAAATTGTTTTTCATTCATTTTTTTCCCCGAATATAATTAAGAATAATTTTTAATTTTGATTTCTCAAAAGTACAAACTAAATCCTATTTTCTTTTATCCAAAATCACCTTCAAAATTGAAAATCTAAGCATTTTATAAACTATACTTACCGTGTTCACAGACACAAAAAAAAACACACATAAAATCAATACATTCATTGATCCGATCAGAATGACAGAATATAAAATGATTTGTTGCAGATTCACCCCAGAAACGTTAAACAAGATCTGCCCGTATATTAATATGTATCACATACATATTATTAGAAACATACTTAACTCATAAGAAGATACCTATAAGTAGGTGCATAACTCCATGCTTCCGTAGGTTTTATACTATATACTCGTGTATTTTATTACGTGCAGCGATGTAATACCATCTATTCTTCACAAACTGTCAAGAATAATAATACATACAATATTATAATATGATTACGCAAATTATGATTTTTATGCTCTGACGATTCAACGTCGTCCAGTTATAATAGATGTTTGGTACAGCGGTGAATGTGAACGATAATATATAATAACAACTGCGTGTGGATACCTAGGTAATAGGTGCTTTAGTGCTTATAATTTAAATATAATCATCATAATACTATAATTAAAACAATAATAAGGTATTATGCCATTATGGTCGTTATATATTTGCCGTTAATATTATCACTATGATATCCTACACCGTTTTGATGATGTAAAAACACGTGTTTAATATTTAATCCGTGAACTGCAATTAGTATACAGGTTTGTTTACTCGCCGCACGCATTGTCCTCAAAGTTTCCATCCGTCCGCCTGAAGTATATACAATATATATACCTATAGTATTATAATATATCTTCTATTATTTAGATATACAGACGCACTGCAAATAAAGGTAAATCTTTAAATGAGAGAAAGAGACACCTGCGTCCTGCACACAAAATATGCACTCGTAGAAGATAAATATTATTTAATGCTCGTACTTTTTAAAACAATTTATAGAAATTATATGCAAAAAAATACCTGCATTAATTATGCACTTATTATTATGCTATAAATACATTATATAAAAATGTTCATGTAAATTTAATTGTAGACACGCTGTTGAAATTAATTAATTTCAATTACCTGTAGTCTGCAACTAGTGTTTGATAGCGAATATTATGTCGAACTGTTTTTTAATGTCACTGTATTCATTCATCAAAAATAAACAAATAAATCTGAAGTTGGATTGAGATGGTAATATGGTATAGCCAATAAAAAAATACTAAATTATAAACAAATTATTATTCATGTATACTTTTACTTTTTATATCTTATAAATAATTTAATAGTTATAATTTTTAAATTGCATTGTAATTTTATTCCAAATTTTTAACATTTTTTCATACATATTTTACCTAGTTCAATAGTTTAATATGACTAAGAGCTTTTCCTGCAAAACCATGAATGATCTAGTTATAAAGTGATAATTTTCTGATTTTAATGAGATAAAATTTTTCTTCACTATTCTATTTTGTTTTAAATGATTACCATTTTCAAAAAAATAAATGTACTTTTTATCTTTCTCTATTTTCTTATTTTTTTGTTCTATAAATTAGAATCATATCTACTTCCTCCAAATATTAAAATATTAAAATAATATAATATTAAATATTATAATTTATTTATGTTACTATGTTAGTAATATTATATTTGATATATTTCCAATATTTAAGTCGCTAACGTCGGCCTTAACTGTTTATTTAGCCTTAATTATATAAGAGTTTCAACAAACAACATTTTTCCAAAAATTAAGTTGTATAATAAAGTCAGGTTTATACTAGTATGTCCACATATTTTATTTTTTTTTTTAATATTTTAAATTAGTTATTAAATTTCAAAAAGGGGTGAGCCTTGAATACGGGGACGAAACCCTCAAGGGGTTGAATTATAAAACGAGCTCGGAGCAAAACTACTTAATTTTAAATAAAAAAACTTCTAATGCATAGAACAAAAGTTATTTCATATATACTTCATATGTCAGATCTTTGTGTTACATCCGCGATTCACGTATTTGTATAAATAAATTGCTGATATTTGTTTTCTTTATAAAATATGTGTAAGGTATTATTCATTTGTAGTTATAATTACAAAACAAATATTAAATAGATATATCGGAAAAAATAATTTAAAATTTAAAATATTCTAAAAAGACATATTAAATCAAAAATTGCAAAAATTGCAAGATAAAAGTTTTAAAACTAAATTCTTTAGCACCTATATAATTCTAACTTTGTGTTAAGAAAGCTATGTTTTACATTTACACACAAACGCACATACCTATATGACCACATGGGTTATATGTATATTGTATAATTAATATTGACACTATTAAATAAAATACTATAAATAATCAAATTATTTGCTGTCATAATATGATGATTATTTTTATAATACATTTTTGTTAATTATAATATTATATTATGCAATCGAGATGAGAAAATTTATTTTGTTTTTATGCAAGTATTCACGTGATTGTTACATTTGTACACTAAGCTTATAAGCTATTACATTCGAAAACAATATTAGGCAAAAACGTCTTTTCACAAAAATAAATTTCGACTGATATAGAAACTTACCTTTTTTGTTGTTGACAGACGGCAGCAATGGGCTATGCATAAAACAGGATTAAAAAATAAAATCATATACTTATAATATTATTTAATATTTTAAAAATATAAGTACCACTCAAAATTATTATATAATCATTAGTAAAATGCTTTTTGTATTTTTAAATATTATACAAATAATATAATGCTTTGGTTTCGACTCAGTAAAACGAACGATATAAAGTATAAACGATAATGCACATAATATAGCACATAATTTTATAGACGTTTATATAAGCCAACATATTATGACGAACATTTCGTGTATCAGTCCGTTGTGAAGCTTCCATGCAATGCTTCTGTCTGGTACATACAACATACTACGTATGGGTACTTAATAAAAATAATGTGCAATATCGATTTATTTTTTTATTTTTATGGGGATAATTTTTTAAGCCAAATGTTTAACAATTATGTTATCTATTCATATGGAATAAAGGTACGGAAATATGTTAAGTTATTTGATATATATATGATACAATAAAATAATATGTAAATATTTCGTAAATTTTGTGATAAAAAAATAATGGTTTAAGGGAAAAAATGTAATTTACATTTAAATCCATGCTCTATAGTCAATATAGTCATAGTCCAGCTGACTGCTGTAAGTGCGTCCATAACACGCTTGACATTACGTGCACGTACCATATAGGCGTGCGCAGACCTGAATTTCGGGGGTGCCTACAATTTTTTCGGGTGTTTTTCTTAATTTGGGCCCTCACTTAACAAGACATGTACATATTTTAGTAAATTATAATGCACGAATAAATATTACTTACATTATAATTTATATCACATATTAATCAGTGGTATTACTAGTACCAAGTATAATATAATATTTCATTAGATAGTTGGATGTAAAATCTATTTTCAATATAATATTGTAATATTTATTTATTATTTTTACTTTTGTAGTCAATAATATCTAGCTGTTATAATCATAATAAGTTTTATCACGCAAATTTAAAATATTTTGCGTTGTATTATTTTTTTTATCGCGATAAATAATTTTTTTTACGACATATTTTAGAAAAAATACCATTTTTATTCTAGTAACATTAGTTAAAATACAGACCCATATATTATATGCTATAAGACTTAAATTTTAGAGCCCCAATTACATGTCGGGGGTACACCCGGAACCCCCCGTGCGCACGCCTATGGCACGTACATGTATATACACACAGACATAAAAGTACCTACTATAATAACAGATTAAGCGGGCATTGTTCTAAAGATTTCTCCTTTGTACCCAAAGTGAGGAAGACGATTGTCATAGGTCCAGCTACTATATAGGATCGACAATTTCGGGTTGGTAAAACCGATTATCCTTAGCCCCCTGACAGTTATGGCCGTATCTATGGTTTGTCAAGTCGACCGTCCATTTGGTACCATTTATTTTCCAATAGGTACTGACCGTTGGAATAAAGTGCTCGTTTTTTTTTTTTTTTTTGATTGTCCGGTGTATAATATCATAGTATATCCACGGCGGCGGCGGTGGCGACGAGGCGGATGTAATTAATTAATTTTTCCGTCATACGGTGCACGCGCAGCGTAACATAATATAAACTAAATAAACCACGTACGGCGGTTACTGTCCGTGTGGCCCACAGTATTATAACAGTAATATTATAATGTAATAGCCGCGTTGTTACGCCGTTATAGACGAGTGACTAACTAACGATATTATAATGACATGATATTATTATTACATGTAGCGGTCGACTTGGAGCGCGCGATTGCCGCCACGGCGTGTGCCCGCCGTCATCATCTCGTCTGCGGAAAAAAAATACATCTTCTCCGATCCGGTTACGTCGACGTGTAGTATGTGCCCGCGGATGGGGATTCACATTCGCTGCCGTATAAATGGCACGCCGAGCTGAAGACCGCCGTCAGATCACAACACCGACCCTCAGTTGCAACTGCTGAGTCGAAGTCAACCGGACCGCAGCGTACACATAATACCACTAAAATAATAATACAGCAAATAGTGTCGCAGAAGTAATAGGTATAATCATTGTTATTGCAGTGCGAAGTCCTAATAAGAATTATTTCGTAAAATTAAATTCGGAAAGAAAACCCGCTTACACGAGACATCGTCATGGCTGCTGAGGTGAGTAGGATTCAGCTGTATACTTATAACAACATGAACGTATAATAATATCATATGTACGATGTACCTCTATCAACAGAGCTGTGCATTTTACAAATCATTGGTGATATTTTAATTAGGTACCTACCTAAAAAAACTTGAAAATTATATATAATCTAATAAGACGTAATAATTACAAACTAGACTAAGTCCGTGTAAACTTGATTTAATAAGTTAATTGATTTTATCTATATTGGTTAATAATAATATATATTTTTTAAAACGTGTAAATAACCTATTACAGATAGTTTGAAATAAAAGCCAGGTACCATTATGGTATCAAAAATACTATATCCGTCTGAACATCTCTGACTAACGGCAAGAATAATTCAATTTAAGAAACATATTTTTAATTCCCTATTGTGTTGTAGGCATTATATCAATTACAGCCATTGTATTATATTTAATAATATCTAAGTAGATATACCTATGTGTAATATACATAGCTTGGATTTGATTGAAACTTTCTCGCTATGTTTGTTAAGTTAATACAATTAAATACAAGAAGTTAAATTTATCAAGAGTAAAACTTAACTTAACTTTAACTTTTTAATTCGTTTATTTAAATACGTTTTTTTAATACTCAACGTTGGGCCTTGATGCATTTTCTTGTCGTTCTTTTCCTATTATCTATCCTATTTTTTTTATATTATTATGTATATTGGACTTAAGTTAAATCGAAAGTTGTTTATATTTTTAAAATTACTCGCGTGGATCTATGATACAATATAGATATAAGTCCATAAGCGCAAAAACAAAATACCTTTTTAACAGACCATAAACGCAAATAAATTTTACCAAAATAAAGTGTATTTTATCAAAATCATATATGGCTACATTCAGTGATGTAAATTGTATAATATTGTATTATACGAGCGTATTATACATCATGTACAAAAAAATAAAATACGAATGGTATAAAAAAAAAAATAGTGATAAATTATAGGCTAATAACAAAGATAAAATATTTAATATACGCAATGCATAAGATTATAAGATTCTAATAATATCTATGAATGCATAATGTTTCAATTAACAATGTTAAAATAAACAATTGTAATATAACAATTGTCTCAATGTTAACATTGAGATAACGGCGTAGAACGGCCCATAGAGTTTTAATTATAAATATAATATTACTCTATGGCATGACCGCACGAGTAATTTGGTTTTTGCATTTGTTGTTATTGGTAGACAGTAGGCACGATTATAAAGAACTGTTTCTAATCGTAAATATTTAATATTTACTTAATATTTATAAATCGTAAACTCGTAGACAGCAGTGGCGTAGTGTGTATTTAACATTCGTATAGTTCTTTTTTATAGAACTACCTATAAGTTGCTATTAATTTAAATTTTACTGTTTTACAATCAAGGTTTTTTTCTTTTTTTGATCTAAGTTTGTATTTATTAGAAATTAGAACTATAATATTCAGGGTCTAGACTTTCAACTTGCTAGTCATATAGCCACTGCCCACTAGCCAGTAGTCACAGTTAATACTTACATAGGCACTAATTCAAATTATTGCAAATATTAAAACCTAATATTACTTAAATTAATAATCAAAATGCATCATTATTCATCAATAAACTGCAATAGTATTGATCGTACCACACTCGGATAGCTATATTTATTAATTATATAAGCACCATAATAATTTAAAAAAAATACTGTATTATACAAATGAAAAATAAAATACAGTATTTTTACATCACTGGCTACATTAATTAAGCGTTTACAGCGATATTATTAAATAAGTTAGACACCGCACGATATAAGTATCTCGATAAAGTGGTTATCAAAATCAAAATCTATCCGGGTAAATCGTTCTCACACCGTATTTTTTTTGAATTCTTACCACAAAATTTCTAGTATGGGTATATTCCTACACCAGTGCATCTATTTACATACTTTCGACGCACAGTCACGCGAATCCGTTTGACGTAGTCCGTCGTCGAATCACTGCAGGATTTCACTTTTTGAAAAACGACTATAAAAATTAATTTCTTATCTGATATCGTTTATATTATAATATTGCAGCAGCTGTTCTACGTGGCGATGGCGGCCGCGTGCTGTGCGATGACTTCGGGCAGGCCGTCCGCGACGCCGTTTCCCTACGCTCCGCCGCCGTCCCCGTCGGAATTCGTGGCCACCGCGTCGGAAGCGCCTCTGCGCGGACACGACTTTGCACTCGACGACCACTTCGGTCATCACGTGAATCAACTGCAGCAGCAGCCGTCCGATCAGGACGACGACCATCGCTTCGGTAATCACGAGGACGACCGGAAGCAGCAGACCGCGGACGACGTTCCGCCAGCGGTCGGTTCGTCGTATCACTTCGCGTACGCGGTTGAAGACCCGCTGACCGGGGACGTGAAGAGCCAGAACGAAGTGAGCGACGGCCGCGGCACAGTCCGGGGCACGTACAGCCTGGTCGAACCGGACGGCTCCACTCGGGTGGTCGAGTACTCGGCCGACGACGAGCACGGGTTCAACGCCGAAGTGAAGAGGATCGCGCCGCAGCACAGGTACGCGGCGACGACGTCCGTCGACTCTTCCGAAAGCCGACCGTCGTCCGATTCGGGATTCGGCCGACACGTCGACGGCGGTGCAGGCGGCGACACGTCGGTGGAGATAATACAGTCCACCAACCAGCAAAACATGCACTTCTACATACCCCAAGAGTACGTCATCACGTCGGTGAGACGATAAATATTTTTCTCGTTTTATTCTGTTTTTTCTGTTTCGGGTCGCGATCGATCCCTCAGAAAGTGCCGTGACTGTATTGTATATATATATAGCAGGGAAAACAATATTATGTTAATACACGACAATTATATATGATATTATTAATATACTTATTAGCATATAGGTTTTATTGTATTTTCTATAAATGTACAGGCGTCACAAATCGCGGGCACCTACTCTGCATTAAATTGCAGGGTAGAAAACTCAGCGGCGAGCCTTAAACACCTATTTATTTTGTTTTAAACTATAGGTATTATATGTACTATAACAACAATTATATAAGTAAGTGTATATACTCATATAACCATCAAAGGCTTTGGAACTCCTTCTCCACATGATATAATATGACAATTTGTAGATTATTTAACATAATAAATGATTGTAGCCATAAACATATTTTCTATTATTTTTTTATTGTAAATTATGACGATAATATATAATAATAAAATTACGTATACCTACGCGTAAAAAAATTGTTAAATAGTTGGATAGTTTCTAGTTGGTGTAGGTAATAGATATTTAAGTTGTATCAAACAATATGTTTAGTTAGAAGTATTAAAATTAATTAGTTGAACAATTATAGTCAAGCCAACTTGCTTCATACAGTAAGTTATTGCAACTAAACAAACTAGTATGTAATTCAAATATAACTATATGAATTGGTTGATGTACAAATATAAAACAGTTATAGAAATCATAACGTCTGTAACCATGACGCAACTGTCCCGCCTAATTCATAAGTAATATGAATTGTGAAGTATCAAATGATTAAAATCTGGTTTAAATACAATTTATTAAAAACGTATAGGACATAGGATAACTTTTGTCACATTACACGCACGATAACTAGTTCAAAGAAGGATAGTCTACATACTCCCAGTGGCGTATATAAGGGGGGTTTAGGGGTTCAAACCCCCACCGAAATGTATGATTTGTACGGGCAATGATTTTGATTGTATAATTAATTGGAATTTAAGAATGGAAATTTTTTTTAACCCCACTTGAAATTAATTTCTATATACGCCACTGCATACTCCACGATGTGTCCCTCGTACGTAAAGTTAAACCTGAAATGTAATTAACTTGCACTTATAATGTCTTGTATGTTATATAATTCCAATTAAACGATATTCGCGAAAAAGAGTTAATCGTTTAAACGTGCGGATCTCGAATAATCTAGAGTACTCGCTATTAAATCAAATTCCATGATTTTATATTATTCCCAATAATTGAGATTTTTGGGTTTGTATAGACATATATGACGTGTTTAAAAATATTCCAGGACATATCTACATTATTATAAATGTATAACTTATAATATAAGCATTCTTGTTTTAAGTTTACAATATTGTCATCGTCACATTCGTTAGCGACCTGTGTCTGCGTCTGCATCTGCTTTTGCGATCTGATGTATAAATTGTTTTTTTATCGTTTATATTCTATAATAAGTATATTAGTATTTTTAATCACTGTTATCAATTTAATATATATATATATATCACTCCACGCATCCTATATATTATTTATTAAACCTTGCAAATCACATAAACATTATGAGGAAAATGAAAATATATCGTATTAAAAAATAATTGATCATGTGATTCTGCATAATAGCAACCGTTTTCATCACGAACATACCATCGGCCTGCCAATCTTCCAGACGCTAATTATTTTATTTCTTGAAGTTGTAAAGTTGTACTACTTGTACTTGGTACTAATGGCAAATACTTGATACCATTGGCAAGTACTATTGGTGCTGGTGGCTAGTTGATCGACGTTATTGGTGGAATGAAAATCCACACTGGTCAGTGGGCTGTTCCTACAAACTTCCAAACTTTAAATTTTAATAATTATAGTGTGGTGTTGTGGAGGCAATATCAGTGGTATACTGTATACTAGCTGGTATATCTATTAAACGACACAATTATTTTAACGTAATGAAATAATTTTGTCCCTTAGTATCTTGGTAGGTTTATACTATAAGCCATCGGCATAATCTTAAGTAAATTATTTTGGAGGGTGAGGAAGAGTAGTAGTCAGTGGTAAAACTAAAAATATATAAGGTAAGATGACACTATTTTCCATACTTAGTTAGACATCTGAGGGGGCAGACAGAAATAAACAGGTAGGTATATAAAAATATACAAAATATACTGAAACACCACGATAATCATATGACAAATAAGGCACTGAACCAAGGTGCATCGATACACTTTTCACTGAGCCATCTAATCTTTGAAATGATTACCTAGGTTTAAAAATATTATAATACCTACATACTTATATAAACAATGTTTATAAATTAAATAACCTATACTGTACCTATATAATCAAAAAAAGCAGGCACCTACTGAATAATTTTCTAACACAATTTTTAATTAACAAATATATATAAATACTAATTTATTGACATAAATAGTTAATTCATAGGTAAATTTAATGAATAATATCAAAAATTAATTCACATCATAACATTTCTATTATATAATACTATAAAAGTAGTGTGAAATGGGTGTTGTTGGTATTGAAAAATCAATTATTCATTCAGAAATACTTTTTAGTATTAAATTAGTATTCTTATTACTGAAAACTATATTAAAACAATTTTAATTGTTGAATAGCCAACAAACAAAAGTCATTTGAAACTTACGGGTTACCTTTATTTACAAAATCCAAAAATCTAAAATATGAATATAAAAGGTGTATGTAAATTGAATAACTAATAAAAATAAACAATTAAATAAAATTGTATGGTATTAATGATATTTTTGAACATAATATTTATAAAAACCAAGATAAAATAATAGAATTAAGTATACCTACGAGACCAGTTATCAGATTACCTGATAACTGTTTGATGATGGTCACTTATTTTATCGTCACGTGATTTTTCCAACATTTTTTCAACTTCAATTTGTGCATTTTGGTGGATGCTGCAAATCTAACAAATAAAAAAAAAGTACATAAAAATCTAATATTTTTACAAAATATTAACTAAGATACTGTATACATCAGGAATAATATAATAAAGTATAATATTAAAATATTAATAATTTAGTAATTTATTTATCTACTTATACTCAATCAATTATTGTGATATTAGTTATAAAATAATTACAATTATTAAATAAATAAAATTAATTTTACTATGAAATAAATATTTATTCAATACATGCCACCTAAAAATGTATTAAGCAACATTAAAATCAACTAACTTAATAACTTAACTAAAAGACTAAAATGATTTAAGAGCAGTTAACAAATACTTAAAACAATTCACTGTTTTGAATTTTAAATGTAAATTATATTACTAAGAATTGAAATAATTAAAAAAAAGTAAGACTCATATCACTTACATGTAAATTTTATTTACTGCCTGATTTTTTATAAGTAGAATTTATTATAACAATAATCATAATATTTTATTAAAAATAAGACTTAAATCAATCCAATAAGAAACATAATATTTATTTTTACAACATTAAAAACAATTAAAGCATTTAAATATATTGTAATAGCTTAATTATATGATAATTGATACATGGTATTATAAAAATATATTTAAAATAATACTGTGAATGAGAACATTTGTTTGAATTATAACTACTAATAGCTTGGACTTTATAACTTATAAAAAATATATGACTAAAATACTACTCATAACTATAGTGCACAACCAAAGATTAAAACTGTAATATTTTATTTTATTTAAATCTAAAGTGCCAAAACAAAAAAAAATGTAAAAAAGAAATATGATTTTTCAACATTATGACTAAAATCTTAAAGCAGTTTTCTTAGCAATCAAACAATAAAAAAATAACTATCTAAATAACTAAGTTTTACAATTATTGTAACTCTTAACACTTAAAATACTGATACAAAAAAAATGTTATTTATATTCATAAGTAATGAAATGAATAAAGTATAGTGAAAACAATATATTTATAATTAAATATGGTAAAAATTAAAACGGAACTTAATCAGAACCATTTTTTATAATTTCCATATTCTATTTAAAAGCTATATTAGTTTTATAATTACTTCATACTGATTAAAACAATTAAATTAACATGCTAAAAAAACTAAAAAAAAAAAAATACCACTCACTTACAACTTACAAAATTTAATCATTTTTATAGGCAAAATACACATTTCAGAAGAACCATATGATTGGCTCGGAATATAAAATTAATTAATTAAATAATTTATTTATATTATAACGAGTGGGAGGGGAATTTAATTTTTTATAAACCAATATTTGTAGAAAAATATTAATTAAAGTTGACATTGTTGAAATATTGATTTTTAAAATAATTATAATTGTATTTAAAAAAATGTATTTTAAGGCTTTTAACAAAATGATCAATTTTTCTTTCAAAATTATTTTATATATTTAAATTTGCACTTTAAGAACAATATTAATATATTTTATTAACTAAATATGCAATTTTAAGTATTACAGTAATATTAGTATATTATGTAATAACTTATAAGCTATAAATTATAATTATAGGTATTCAATCAGTTATAAAATCTTAACTTACATTTATTTTTATATAAACTTAAATATTTTATAAAAAAAAACTAAAGTAAAAAAGAAATATCTGCTTATATATACATATTTTTTTGTCTTGTAGAAACAGGAAAAATACTGATATCTTCAACTTTAATGGCAGTGTTGAAAGAAAATTAGATCAGTTGATATTTAAGGTAATATTTACACAGCTGAAAGTTACAAAAAATAAATGAACGTATGTAGATACTTGAAATATTCATCCAACTTTTTTTATTATTACTGAAATTAAAACTACAAAAATAACTTAATACTATAAACTAATACAGCATTAATTAGCAGAGTTCAGATTATATAGCATTTGCTAATTATTATAATATAGGCTACAGATAAAAACAGACAACAGTAGAGTGAGCTATAAATTTGTTTTTGCACCAAGGAATCCAAATATTGGAATGTGAAATTTTATTTTGCTATTTTTTGCATATTTAAAGTATTTTAGAAATTTAGTGTTATTTTTAAGTTTTGGTATTATTTTTTGCTAATATGCACAATATAATACTTTATTTTGTATTTTCATAAATCATAATAAATGCCGTTTATATTAAATAATAAAAAGGTGGGCAAGTGGATATCGCTCTACTGTATAGTAGAGATGGATAAGAGGTCACTATACTATATGTGTTAAATTTGAATGCAATGACATGTATCATTGTATACGAAAAACGATTCTGAATGGAGATGATTTGTCAGTCTAAGATAATTATTACGATATATTATATTATAATATATCGTTATTTTACTAGACTTCGTAAAAAAATAAATTTCATACACTCATAAAATTTTTTCAATATTGACGCTAGAATTTTTTTTCACAGTTACTTGAAGGAAAACTTGTGGATAACCTTGTATTGGTTTTTTTAACCTTAGGTATAAATCTCAAATTTTTACGAATTTTCAATTTCAAAATTCCTTACAAATTTTCGCGATATTGATATATTTCGTAAACAATTGAACTTTAAATGCTTATAAACAAAAATTGTGACTAACGACTTTTGATTTTTTTTTACTACGATAAGTACAACTTTTAATAAACCTTGTATTAAATTTTAAAGATTTTTTTGATAGTCAATTTTTTTTTCATAGTCATTCCAAAAATAAAAACTTAGAAAAATCGAAAATTTCAATTGCCTATAAATAGTTTAAAAAAGGTCAAAATATTTTGAAAATTTAATCGTAAATAGATAACGCTAATATAAACATTTTGTGAAAATTTCAAGTGTTTACAACAATTCGTTTTTGAGTTACAGCAAAATCAAAAGCTTTTGAAAACTACTAATTTTTTACTTTTGACCCCCCCCCCCCCCCCAAAAAAAAAAAAAAAAAAGTACCAACTAGATGAATTTTCCTTTTCAAAAAAGGGCTGAAGTCAAAAAGCAAAGCATTAATTCTACTCCAAAACGTGATGACAGACACAAAAAAAAACACACATCATCGTAAAATCATCGTAAAATCACTTCGTTCAGAATCTAAAACATTAAATAGTATTTATAAACACCTACATACGATTCTCACAGTTTCGTTAAATATCGAACGATAAATATTAATATACTCGTACATTTATGACTTCTCATCTGTTTCTTTTAAATTAGATATTGTTTACTCTCTGGAATACTAGAAATGTAGAATATACTATCTTAGTGTCGTACGTATTTCAACGTCAGCCAGTTCTCCGAATCGTTTGAATTAACGTAAAATTCCGAAAGATAAAATATCGCACTATTCAAGACAAAAGGGTTTTTTCTAATCGACGTGAGTATTGTTTTGAAAATTGAGCAAATTTTAAGTAGAAAAAAAAGTGCAAAAAAAATTAAACGTTACGCAACACATAAATAATTTGTTGTTGCTATTTTTGATGTTTTTAGGGTATATTATACCATATATTTTTAAAGGACGCATCAACCACCTGATGCGTTGTCTCCGTCTTACAAACATACAAATTTACAACTTAGTAAAAACCGTTTCACGCAGTCAAAGAACCAATTTTTAAAACTAGAAAGAGGATAATATTATGTTAGATTGTGCAGAATCGTTTTTATTTTTTTGATATCAAAACTACAAAAAAAAAAGTTATTGTAGTTCGAAAAAATGGATTTTGAAACGAAAATAATCTTTTTTCGCATTAGTGATCCTAATGTCAAACAATTAAAAATAACATTGCACAGCCAATGATTTCCTTTTTATAGTATTAAAATTAGGTTGTTTAACTAATACAGCCCTAGTGGTTCTTCCCTGCGTGAAATGACTTTTAGTGTTTTTATTACTGTTTTATGTGTTTAAGACAGAGATAACACAATGCTGCTAAAGCGTCCTCATAAGGTTATTTTGATCATATTATTATAGCGAATATTTCAGTACTCTCCAGTGCTATAACATCCAAAACATGTTAATTAGTTTACATAGTTAATGTGCATTAAATTTAAAAGTAATTACAAATAAGAAGACTTGTTGCATTTTTAATTTATAAACAATAGAACTAAAAAATTCCTGTTTTTTGATAATTTAAAAAAATATAAATATTTAGGTACTTTTAAATCATTTACATGACTCATAAGTGCTCAATTATTATTATTTTTATATAAATATTTCTTAATAATTTAATAAGTTACTTTTGATTCTTTTTCATTGTTGTCTGGAACTTCCAGGTGAACTTTTGAATGACACAACTTTTCTAGCACAGCAATTCCTTAAAAATAAAATTATTATTGTATACTTAATACTTTTGAAGTGAATTAATATCTACTTTAAGTTTTAATAATTTTTAATAATAGTCCTTACCTTCTTCTCTGTTGTTACCATATTTATATTCCCATGCATCTAAAAGCATATTATAATATCTGAAGCCAAAAAAGTATTGATGATATTTAAATGATGAAGTGGTTGGAAATACTTTTTGAAAACTAAAACCATAAAAATCTTAACAGTATATTTTGGTCTTGAATATAAAGTTATAGTGATAACTAAAAATAATGTTGTATTAATAAAATACATACGAGCCAATTTGTGTAAGTTCGTCTTCATAAATAATAAGATGCCGAATATCATCTGGTAATAGATTATCTAATATGCTATCAATATACTAAAAAAATTTTAAGTCTATAATTAATTGATCATTTTAATTGTAATCAATAGTTTAGTACTTCTTCTCTAGATTTAATATGTTTATAATATTCTTGTTTTTCTTTTTCTTTAGCAGATAAATTAAATGTATATATTCTCTTATCATAACATAGTGGTGATTTGACACCTAATGTCTTGAGTAAAGTATTCTATACAAATATTTTAATTTAATAAAAATATTTATTGCAGCCTAATTATTGAATCAAATTTGTATTTGTCTAAGCGAATTAAAACTCACATGTGTACTACGAGACATTTTGTTTGGAATATGATAGCCAGCCATATTCATTAAGTCTTTGACTAATGGTCCTTTGACAGCCAAATCAAGTGGAGAAGATGAATGTAATGAAGGAGATATATTTACCTAATATTTTATAAAAAAAAAAAAACTATTCAATAATTCAATGTTATAATTAAACAATTTTAATTACCTCTAATATCCAAGGTTTAAGATATTCATCGAACAAAACATCTATTCCAAATAACTCGTATGCATTATATCTATTACTTAGATTTGAACGACATATTTTATTCATGGGTAATTCACCACTAATGATAGTTTTTACAACCAAATCTTTTAAACTCTCCCATAAATCTTTAACGTCAATATTGCGTTCTTTCTTCATATAAGTCCATAATGATCGTAATGTCCTAAGTTATTGTAACTAATTAATAATCATTATATTTTATAAATCCTGACATTAAATTTAAAATAAATGTACTTAATACAATATAATATATTGCTTACCATTTATGACCCTGGCATGCATCAGCATCTTCATTTTCAGTAAACTGGCTACTAAGTCTATTTATACTGTAATTTGTCAAGTGCATATATCGATCACATATAGTAGTAAGATCAGATGAATATTTAACTGAAATATTAAAAATAAATAAAAATGGTCTCAATCATACATCAAAAATGATTGTACCTGAAGCAAATCGTACAAGCCCGTTATCATAAAGATATAGACGAAGTGGATTGATTGAAGTGATGAGTATATAGAGTCTTAAATCAAATTTGGTATCATTGATTAAATATGGATTATCTATGTACCTTTGTACAACTATAGGTACTTTCTTTGGTATTTGACTCCATTTTGATATAACACGAATTCCAGTTCCTCTATATGATGCTGGCTGTTGGTTTAAAAAAAAATTCAAAACATAAATTTTATCATTATTTTAAGAAACAATTTAAAATACACTACCGGTTTAACAATCCATTTATTTTCATCATTTTTCTCCCAAACTTGTCGTAAAATGTTGGCTTCTTGAGGTAATATATATGATGTGGGTATAAAACCAAATTGTTCTTTACCATATTTTAGTAGTAATCTATTCAAGTTTTTCCACAATCGATCTTTGCGACCAATTTCATAAGTACCCGGAAGGTGGTTAAGCTTTTGCTGTTCCCGAAGTTTTTTGAAACAAAATGATTTCATATGCTTGCCCCAAGTTCCAACCCAATCATTAGATTCTTAAATATAATATGAAGAAAATTCAAAAAGTAATTATTATTATTAATTTTGTATAATACAAAAAGAAATGTAAAAAAGTACAGATGCACTCACGGGATTCAGGTAACAGTGGTAACATCATTAATTCATTAGGGGAAGGAACTACACCACAGAAAGCATCAATAATAGGTGGTGTAACACCATAGTGATTTTGTAAAGAAATGGTATTTTGATTGGTTTGTTCAGATATGACAGAAAGATCAGTTGCATTTTGAACTAAACAATGCTCACTCCTAACGAGTTTAAAACCACTATTTTGAATAGTTCGCCGTACAACAATTGGAGTTATAGAACTTAGTTTCCACTTTAATATACTTTGCAAAGATAATGGAAATGATTCACCTACAATAATAATTATTGAAAAAATAATAATAGTTATCTAAATAATTACTAAATAAAAATACTGGTACCTTTAATATCATGCGAATAAAATCTTATGTATGGTGGCATATAAGAAAATAAACTAGGTCTTAAGGCTGAATGGTATTCAGGATTATTATTTTGTTTTTGAGGACCTGTAATTTTTAATATTTTTAAAATTATCATTACTATACAGGTATACATTAAATTTGTATTAAATTTGCATTTGAAACATATAATACCTGAAAACAAATCATTAAAAACTATTTTATTTGGTTCTTCAGTTAGAAAGTTTTTTTCTACACTCTTGTTAATGGTTTGCACTACTGGAGATTCTATGCTTTTTTGAGCAACTGTTATAGAAATAGAATATAATTTAATATTAACAAATACCTAAATATTAGGAAAAATTTTAATCAGTATTTACTTTCTGATGTACTTAAGTCTACATGTGTTTTTAATGAACTGAAATAAAATATTTCAAGAATTAGATTTAAAAATAAAATTCATTTTTAATTAATTTTATCCTTACTTAAATGGAAACACAGATATGTCATTTATATTATCAATTTGACTTTGAGTTTTATTAATTAACGTTTTACTATTTTTATTGGATAATTTTGATTTTGATTTTTCATAAATATCAATATTAAGTTCTAATTCTGGTTTTGGACTTATTTGTTCTAGAATTTGTTTGTCTCTTTTAGTAATCATCGATGATTCTTTTACTATATGAGTATCTTTAATATTATTAATAGATATAGATGTTTCTTTTGATTCTACAGGCATAAATGTAGCTCTCCGTGTATGGTTGACAAGCGTTTTATGATTTGAAATATTCATTAGATCTTTATTCTTTGAATTTGTATAATTAAAATGACTATCTGTGTTTAAAGAAAAGCATCCTACATTCTGAATACAATTTGTAGAAATAGAAGTCTTAGGAGGAACCATTGGTGGTATCTAAAAAATAATTATCTATGATTTAAAATATAGATCAATAAAAGTTATTTTTACTATAATACTTACCATACACTTACAATAGACAGGAGGTTGTCTTCTATGCATATCATATTTTTTAATTGATGTATAATTAAATTGATCGTTATTTTTGAATTCCTCTTGATCTTCACAGTCCTCATTTTCTTTCCATTGTCTTGGATTATTGTGATATTGAAAAACATTATTATGCCTATCATTCTGTTTAATTTCATAATTAGAAAGTGTTTTATAATTTTTCTTTTTCTTTCCTTGAAAAAAGTTGGCATTTTACTATGTAGGTATTTGTAAAACTATATAGATATTAATTTTGAAAAATGTAATCTTCTCTTTGTAGAGTAGCAAATACATATGGCAGATTATTGATATATAACATCAATTTTGATTTTGAAAAAGAATCTTTTAATAAAGTAATTAAAAATTATTTATCTTACTTACCTAATGAATGAGGATATCTGTATAATATATTTAAGTAGTTTAAATTGTTCAAAGTAGGATCAGTATCCAAAATTAGATAAGGATTTAATTTTAGTTGTCTTTCTGAACTATTATTTACTATTTTATGTATGTTGTTATGAAGAGTTTGTAAACGATCTATAGGACACCAATATTCGTTGGTCTTATCTGATAAAAATACATTATGTTCTTGGTAGGTATCAAATGTTTGAGATCTTTTTATTCTATTCATTTGTACATTGCATGCGGAACAAAAAAAAATGTCTGGTACAGTTCCTACATTTGGTAGATAATTAACCAGTAGTATGCATTTTGATTTTAAATAAAAAAAATTTGATAAAGTAATTAAAAATGAATTATCTCATTTACCTAATGAATGAGAATATCTAGATAATGCATTTGAGTTGTTTAAATTGTCCAATGTAGGATCCGTATCCAACATTAAATAAGGATTTAATTTTAGCTGTCTTTCTGAACTACAGTAAGTATGATCCACTGTTTGATGTAAGTTGTTATGAAGAGTTTGTAAACAATCTATAGAATGCCAACATTCTTTAGTCCTATCTGATAAAAATACATTATGTTCTTGGTGGGTTTCAAATAATTGAGATCTTTCAATTCTATTCATATATTCATTGCATACAGAGCAAAAAACATTTTCTGGTAAATTTTTTTTATGTTTAGAATTATTGACAATTTGTTTGGTTAATATTGAGTATGATCTATTGTTCATCTCCTATTAACTTGTTTATTGTTACAAAGTAACCATTAGATTGGTCTGTAAAATTAATAACATAATTAAAAATATAAAATATAAGCATTATAATAAAAATATATTAAAATACAGAACGATGTTATAATTCTAAACAATAAACAAATAAAAAAAAT
Organism: Rhopalosiphum padi; assembly: GCF_020882245.1. NCBI lineage: Eukaryota > Metazoa > Arthropoda > Insecta > Hemiptera > Aphididae > Rhopalosiphum > Rhopalosiphum padi. The sequence continues at coordinate 47,123,324 of NC_083599.1, forward strand.
ACAATTATTTGAAAATATGTTATTGAATAATAGAAGAGAGTAGGTAAGGTAAAATATTTATAAATAAATAGTATACTGGACACAATGTTAATTTTTGTTCGAAATTAAAAATCGCTTCTTACATTAATATCATATTAAATATTTTATGATACACGTTATGGTCATACATAATAATATGTGCGACGTGATCGTGGTGTATTTATGAACATATTATTTGAAATTTTTGGGGTAGGTTAGGTATTAAAAAATACTTATTCCATCGGCCGTGCAAATCTAATGCAATTTACTGATTAGAGAATAAGAGATGTTCAAAACAAACGTCCATTTTGAGAAAAATGAGATTCGACCAATAGGTAAATCTGTAAAAAGTCTTGATCAGAAAACTGCCGATAGATCCAATACTTTTTTTAAAACAAATTTAAATAAAGCTTAATGTCAAAACATGTTCTGACTAATTAAAATATAGTTGGTTTAGTAAAGCTGCACGAACAATTACATATTATACAGGAATATAATCAACAAAAATGATTGTAACGAGTACCTACTTGTTTACTTACAATATAGTACGACGTGTAGTCGTGTAGATATAGTAGTACTATGTACTCGCAATCGATGTAAAAACCAACTTCAAGATTAAAAAATTTAGTTTATTCAAACATACCTACTGTAACACGTAAAAAACTTGAGTTTAATTTAAACAAGCGTACATCGTAAAAATTTATAATTATATTTAATCGGAAATAAACTAAGGGAAAAATATGAAGAAACTCACCTTGGATACGATTACGATGGTAATATGAAATAATAATAATATTGTATAACTCAACTATTACGAATACGAATATTGATGATGAATGGATACGAGTTATGAGTTTACACGCAGTTGGGTAATAATATAATTAAAATGACATAACAGTTTTTAGATACGATGACCGCGTTTTCTGCACGTCAAACAAGTAACAACAGACATTTCATATTAAAACGACAATTGGTGGTCGAAAATATTGTTGATTCGAACATGATGGCCGGAAAGGGAGAAAACCGTCGAAGTGATATAACTACAGTTCCTATTATTAGTTTTCATTATCTATCTTATAAATTACTACATTAAGTTTTACATTTAAAAACATTTTTTTCTTGCTTTTAGCCTTTTAGGGAAGTTAATTTTTTGATAGTATCATCAAAGTCAATAGATTCAAAAATATCTTTTCTGATCATCAGAAAAGATTAGACTGTTAGAGAATTTGAATTTTCTTGTGTTAAAGTAATTCTGTAATTGTTTTTTATACGCGCCAGTTTAGAAAACACTCTTTTATCAATTAATTGATATACTAATTTTTTTAGTGCAGTTATTTTTTCTTTTTTTTAGTATTTAATACATTGTTTTGAAAAAAATATAAATTTTCCAAAAAGAATATTTATGTATATAAAAGATTCATCTATAAAGCATAAAAAATGTTATTTTTAAGATTTTAAGCACATATAAATCTGGTATCTAGTTAATAACTTAAAATATCTTTTTAACATTTATCAATAATCATAGGTCTTAGCTCTATATATTATACATAAATGACTAAAATTGTAGTTTAGTAGTATAGTATGTTACTAACAGCAAGACTAGAAACAATACAAAATAGAGTGCATTTTAGACAACTTTTCAACTATGAGATCCCACTAATACTTTCTTATGAACACGTGTAGAACCTAATATTAACGTATGGATTGGTATGGTACCTACCTACTTACACTGCATCACGAAGATAAAAAATAAATATTAGACCATGGGAAGACAAAATCTAAGCAAAGTAATCATTAAACTTAGTTTTAATTTGAATTCTAAAGAATTCATGCAGGTGTTAGATAACATTTTGTACAATATTATTAATTTAAAATATCTGCTAGTAATTTTATATTTAATTTGAAATCTGTACATTGTGATGACTGTTTATTAAATTAAAATACTATTTTTTAATTAATCGCCTTAAGATTTTGTAGTCTATATTTTACAACATTCTTTATGTCAAATTGTCTGTAATCTAATTTAAGGTGTGTGCAGCACACCTATCTGATGCTGAAGTAATGTCAGAATACACAAATTGTCCACTAATTTTCAAGCACATTTAATATTTTATTTGATCTTAATTCATCTTATTTTTCCAGATCACATAATTATATATTAATAATTAATAATTAAAATATGTATATTTAATTTTGTTATAATAAAGTATTATAATGTAGACTATTTATGAACTTATTTTAGCAATGATTTTTTTCTTTGCAGTTATACTTACTCTAGTATTAAGATATAGTATATTGATTAATAGTATTAACATATATCAAGAGGTAAGTATTAATGTTGCCTTAACTAATTATAAGTCATAAAATAATGATAATATTATTACTAACAATATAATACAATACAAAATTACAATAAACCAATCATACATCATAATGATAATTTATCACAAACTATCATACCTGAAACATTAATATCTTTTAACTCAAGTTGTTAAATCACCATAAAAAACCAGAATGTGTGACATTACTGCATTAGTGCATTACATACACAAAAACCAGGGATATAAATACTATATACTATAGTAACTAAATTTGTGACAAAAACTAACAATATAAAAAGATTTATTTATCAATACTACAATATATAATACACATTCAATAATATCAAATAATCAAATATATTAATAATAACAATCTTTTAACCAACCCAATTAATAACTTACAACCAAAGAACATAACCACATACCAAATTTGCATTCAGTAGACATAATTTTGTATTATTAGCTTTAATATTAGAGTGAGCTGTCAATTTTTAAGGTAAGAATCTTTTAAGATCTTTTCTTGTATCATATTTACTTATTGTGCCCGAAGTACAGATTGTAAATTTCTTATAAAAAAAAAAGAACATAAATTATGTGAAAGTCATTATATTACAGTATTATAAATTAGAATCTAGATTAAATATTTAATACAGAAGTAAATTATAGATCGGTTATGATATAGATGAGAACAATTTAAAATATTATAATTAAGTAATTATTATAATTATTTACTTGGTATATAGATATACAATGCATGAAACTGATTAACTAATGATTTTATAGGTTATAGTTCTTCAAAATAAAATAAAAAGGTTATAGCCTTATAGGTTAATATATAATAATTCTAACTTAACTTTTTAAGAGGCAGCGTATTATGAATATTTTAAAATTCACAAATAATATTTAATTGTATTCTAATCATAGCTTTTTTTTTAAATTTAAGTACAAATAAAACTTATGAGATTCTCTGTTTTTTAGATAATAATCTTACATTTAAATAATAAGAAATAATAAGAATTTACAGTATTAACTATTAAGTATATAGGATTAAATGAATTCTTCAGAACAAGTAACATCTTACCAATGCTAAAAATAAATAATGTGAATATAATATTTTAACATAATTATGTACCTTATTTTGATATCAAAACTTGTTGCTATTAATATATTATCTTTAAAGAAAACATGGAAGATTTTTTTATAGAACAGAAATATGTAATTTCTATTTATTATATCAATTACTCATTTGATAAAACTATATTATTATGTTAATGAAAAATAGTAGTTTCAAATTGCCCAAGTTTTTTTAATATCTCTTCCCTTATAAATAATACTGTGCGTGTAATTTACTACTCTTAATAATGGCTGATATTTTATCAAAAGCCCTTTTTTCTACATAATTACAGGAACAAATAGGTACTAAATATTATACTTAAATTAACAATTTGCTTAAAATGTACATTTTTATAAATTATTTTGCACATAAGTTTGTATCTCAAATTAAGCAAAATTCTGTTGATTTATTTAGATAAATAAATAAATAAACAATGATAATAAAATATAAAAAATCAATTTAAACTTAAAAATTCAATATTATTATACTGATTTAAAATTCAAAAAAATTTATTAAATAGTACAATAAATTAAAACTGCTAAGCATTTTTTTATAGTATTAATTAAAATTAATTTAAAATGATGAACGTACTATTCCTGACATCAATAAATTCATAATGGTACTCATATACAAAATAAGTTTGAAATATCTAGTTAATGAATAAAATCAATATCATCCCATTTGAAAAATCATCTTTTCATAAATTAATTATAAACAGTCCTCAAATTGTCCATGATTAATAGCCCATTCACGTGTTCTATCATCCCATGGACAACCATTTTTTCGAGCATATCTTAAGCATTCAAAGTGCCCATTTACTGCAGCCATATAGCATGTATCTGAATGCCATGGACATCCATTTTCATGGGCATACTTGAGACAATCCATATGTCCATATTTTGCAGATCCATATGTCAAAAATGAATCCCAATCACATTTATTTTCATGCAGATACTTTAAACAATCCAAATGCCCATTTCTGCCGGCAGCACTGGACGTTTTGTCATCACATCCACATCCATGAGTAAAAGCATAAATTAAGCAATCTAAATGTCCACTTTCGGCAGCACAAAAAGTTGTACATTCATCCCATGGACATCCATTTTCATAGGCGTACATCAAAATATCTAAATGTCCATTAGTGGCAGCCATAGTGCATGTTTTTTTATCCCATACACACCCGTTTTCGTGTGCATATTTCAAGCATTTCAAATTACCATTTGTTGCAGCCTTGGTGCATGTTTCAACAGTCCATGGACAACCATTACTATGAGCATACATCAAACACTGCAGTTGTCCACTACTTGCAGCCCATTTGCACGTGTCTTCAGCCCATGGACACCCATTTTCATGGGCAAATTTTAAACAATCAATATGTCCATTATGAGCAGCCAACATGCATGTTCTTTCGTCCCATGGACATCCATTTTTGAATGCGTATTCCAAACAGTCAAAGTTTCCAGAATTCGCAGCCCAGTTGGATGTATATTTGTCCCAAGGGCACTTGTTCTCATAAGCATATTTTAAGCAATCCAAATGACCATGTTTTGCAGCAGTGTAACATATGCTTCTATCCCACGGACAACCACTTTCATGGGCATATTTTAAACATTCTAAATCACCATTTCTTGCAGCACCCATGCAAACATCTTTGTCCCATGCAAACCCTAGTCTGCGAGCGAATTTTAAACAATCTAAATGTCCATTATCTGCAGCAATGGCACATAACCTAATATCCAACCGAGGTTTAATTTTTTTTTCTCCCTTTATGTATAGTATTAAAGTTTCGCAACACGGATGGATAACAATTCTGATTACATTATTTGGTGTAGTATTATACCAATGCTTTTGAAATTCGTTACATTCAAAATATGCTAGTTTTGACAAGGCAAGCATTGTTAAATTTTAGTTTTCACAACCTAAAACATAAATCATTATTAATTAATAAAACATACAGACTATTATGAATACAATTTAAATTTAAGTCACCTATAATAAGACTACTTACTTATGAATTACTGCTATTTATCAGCAAGCTTAAAATCAAATTGATTTCCACATCAAACTGTATAATCTATAAACAAATACAAAATATAAAAAAGTTAGGTTAGATTTTGCATTAATTAAAGGTTAATATTTGCTATACTGTGTTAAAATTGAAAAAGTTAGCTATACTTAAAATTATATAAAGATTCTGCCCCTTTTATTGAGACACTTCATTAAGAACTAACAACAAACTGGTAGTTGGTATAATTAAAATTGGTTTATTTAATGGCGTGCTTAATTATACAAGTATTACAGACTATTTCTAGCATAGAAATCTATGAATTATATGTACAATTATAAATAAATAAACATAAACACTAAATATATTATGAAATAATAAATTAAAGTGAATACTTAAAATAATAAATTTTTTTAAATAGGATTATAATGAATCAAAAAAAATAAATAAATAAAATAAAGCATAGAAAAAAAACCAAATTTTATTTTTTTGAGGTTTTTATTTATATTGGTGGGTAACTTATAAATATATTGTTTGAATTAATTCTTATAACCAATATGAAATAAACATACAGTAACAAATTACAAATACATTTTAACAATACCAACTGTTATAGGTTGTTAATCCTCAATCATTTTATTATATCATATAAAATAATATGCAAATTTCATTGTTTCATTATCACTAGACATACAGTTTATTGTTTTCTCAAACATTTTGCCAAACCACGGTCTTAGAATAATAGGTCTAACAAGGCGATGCTTGAATGGCGTTTTTAATTTTTTATCACGGTAAAAATCCGGATCTAGCATAGTGCTGCGCTATAGAAGTTTATTGTATAAATGCTAATGTATTGATTGTATAGAAATATATAGCAGATGATGCGTTAAGCACTTCAATTATACATTATAAACTTTTTTTAGGTGTTTTAATCACAGATATATAAATGTTTATATATCTGTGGTTTTAATAAATAAAGGCATTAAAATACATAGATACAATTTGATTAAATATATTCTATGTTATAAGATCATATGGTCTTTGAATAATATAATACAAAGTTCAACAATATAAGTTAAAGCTAAACAAAATAATAATAATATAATATAATATAATTATTTCTTAGTTACTATATTTACATTACTTCTTTTATTTAAAATAGCCCAATTATGTTATATATTATGTAAAAAAAGTACTGAAGGTAGTTGTGGTGACTAGAAAAAGACTAGAAACTTGGAGAAATGTTTTTCAGGGATTAAGTGTCGGACAGAAAATCTGTGAAAAAAATTTTTCACCAGTAGATATTGTTAAAGAAAAAATTGTGAAAGATTCTACAGGCAATATTTTGATCAAGGTAATAAATTCTTAAATTGGTATATATTTGGTATCAAAATGTAATGATAAAAAATTTTAACTTGAAACATATAATTTCACATTTTTTCTAGAAACAATACACAAATATTATAAGGCTAGCTAGATCATGTTCTATCTGTACATAAAAATAATGTATCAACTCTAACTGAAAATGTGTTTGATCAAGTTTATTATGTTACAAATAGTGTAACTATGCTACCAAATTGGTCGAAATACTGCCTGCCAATAAAAAATTGTTATTTTTAGCCAAACACATCAATATTTTTTTTTTGGAATAATAGGTCATTAAAACTTAATACATTTCTAACTACTTTGATTTAGGTATTACTTTATATTAATTTTCCCTGCACACTTGATCCATATACCATATACAATGAAGTCAATGTATTGTATATTTGTATGAAACATACATAGACCTTATATTAGTATAAGTAAGGATCTATATATTTTATATCTAGAGCCCTAGTATAAGGTTTATATACTGTGGTTTCATTTCAACTGACAACCTCCCATAGATTATAAAAACTTTTAGCTATATCTGCACTGGAAATATTTGGCTAAAAAAAAACCAATAACTCTTCTTTTAGAATAAATATTCTTAACACCATATTATCAATTCGATTGCTTATTAAGAACGAGTATGGAAAACCTTTACTCATGTCATCATGAACGGCATGAACTAAAATGGTTGTTAAATTGAAATGATTAAGTTTATTTCATGTGCCATAAATACAAATTACATCTTTTATAAATTGTTCAGCTGTAATGTATGATTATCATTCATGATTAATAAAATAATTAAGAAAGTTTTCTTTTTTTAGTTCCACATAATTTCCATCAATTTTACCTTTATTTTACATATTGAATTTAATAATAGATATAAATTTGATTTTCAGTGTTGTAAGAATCAGTTTTTAACAACATATTATGATTAACAAAAATAGGGTGATTTTTCTTTATACGAGTTCTTAGGTTTTTTTAAAAAATACAATTTTGTTTTGTATTAAATAAGCATAAATAGTTTTATAGTTTTAAAATGTAGCTATATCACATATTAATATATTATACTAAATAAATATACATTTAATTCATTGACATATTCATTTTTACAATTAATAGCATTCTTCTACCTTTTTTTTTATTTAAATTTTTGTTTATTGAATTAATATTGTCGCTAACTGTAGTTACTGACTATTGTTTGCTTGAATTAGTTATAATTTGTCATAAGATTTTGATGTTTTTGTATATTTTTACTGAGACTATGTAGCTCCAATCGGATAAGCTTTCTCAATGGTTCATTTTTTTATGAACAAATAAACAACATTTTTTAGCGCATAAGAAGCATATTTCAAAGTAAAAGAATATTTTGTATGAAATAACATGTTTTAGGAATATATTGCTATATAGGAATTTAATTTGAATACTTAATAAAAAAATATGCAAAAATTATTTTTGACAAAGGTCAGTTCTAACCTTACCAAAAAAATTAGTTTTAATTTTTATTATTTGAAACAATATGTTATTATTGTTTTTTTTTAGTTCAAAAATCTGAATTTTAGGTATATTATAACTATGTATGTTACAATCACACACATAAAATATAATTAAGCGATGTTTAACAGTGTACAAATAAGTTTAGTTATTTAATTTGAAAAATAAAATCATACAGTAATTAATATTTATTATATTATATATAATAAAAATATATTATGACAATTGTACACAGCAAAGTATCAAGTATCTAATAGTACTGTCATTCTGATTGTTATTGAGTTACTTACCCCATATCATAACAAACTTTATTGTGCAGTGCAATGAACTGATTAGGCCGATAAAAATATTTATAACTAGTAATAATGATAACTTGATTTGGTCTATAGGCATTTATAACAATTATTAATTAAATTTAATTCTAGTTTATTATAATTGTATTTATTAGATATGTAACATATGTTATAATATTGTATTTATATTATGAAATATGGTATTAGGTATTTAGGTAAACTAAATAAATAAATGTGGCTTGGCGTGGCGTGTTGGCTGCTACCAGTCGTGGAATGCAACTGGGAGTAAGTAACGGCCACAGCTACTAGCACCCGGATGGGTGACCATTCGGGTTCTTAGTAGTTAAAAACCTTGCCACACATATACACGTGTTTGCTACCTTACCGTGACAACCGTAACACAATCTACCGTACCACTACATCCCCTCCACAATTCATAACCCCTACAACAGCTGATGGCCTTAGTCGCCGGGCTTAAGTTCATTAAAAAAAAAAAAAAAAAAAACTAAATAAATGATATATTTTTATTTAGATATTTAAAAATATTCCAAAGTACATCTCTACTTGATGAAAATCCTAGCAATGTCTTGGAAGATTTTGATAATAATTAAAAATTAATAATTTTTCTATTGTAATTTTTAATTAAACAGAAAAAAAATATTGTTAAATTATGTAAAACAAAATAGAAAAAGTAGAAAAAATGTATTTTAATAAGATTTTATTATAGTAAGTATTGTTGTATATTAGTAAGTATGAATTGTTAGAGAGCTATTTGTATGTGTCCCTATGTTTATTAGTTATCAATAATTTAATTATCATTAAAAGAAAATGACCATTAACAATAAAAAAAAAAAATGAATGGAGCCTATAGGAGTTTTATTAATGAACGGAAGAGCAACAGGTAAACCACTAGTCAATTTTTTGTATACTAGACTTCCAACCATATGTACTTCCATATATTTCTAAGTACTTCTATATACTTCCAAAATAATTTCTAATATGTGTACAGTGTACACCTACTTCCACTAGTGGTTTACAATTTACCCCCCCCCCTAGAGCAACTTACTCTGTCACTCACTACACAGAGTACGGACTATAGTATTCCTTATTTAATTTATTAAGTTTGAAGGCATAATATGATAAAATATTTAAATTAAATTAAAACATTACTTTTTGTTAATGTAGATATGTTAGAGGCTGACAAGCCAAAAAAAGTAGTATCTACAGATTCTGAATTTCAATTGTATTAGTGTCTTTCACTTTTAGCTCAACTATTAGTTATATTTAAAAAAAATATAATTATTGAGTTTTTTTTTTTAATTAAAAATCATCTCACTTTAAAACAGGCAGCACAATCAAAATTTTTGGAATTACAGGGCCCAAGGAGCAAGCTTTCCTCAATTTATTCACATCCATGGCTATAGGCAAAATCAATAAGTAAAACAAATAAAGTTTAAAACAAACTATACAATTCTATGATGGTAAGACACAAACTTTATTGGGACATGCAGTCGCGTGAAAAATAATCTTTCTAAGTACTTCTCCCTTACAGTGGACTAATTACAGAGGGAGATAAGGGTGTCATCCTTCTCTGTGACTTTTTTTTTTATAAATTTATACAATATAGTGCATAGGTAGTATTTTATAGATTTTTACCTATTTTATTTCATTATAGCACAAAATTGAAAAGTAATATAATTTATAATGTTTAATTTTCATAATCTTATATAATTTAATATTACTATATATAACCTGTTAACCTCATATTACTGTCATTACCGACAACTATATTAATAAAAGTTATAATAAATACAATATTCTGCGAAAAACAATATTGAAGTGATGTACATACATTATTTTAATAAAATACATTTAAGATAAGTTAATTAAGTTGTTAATTTAGGATACCTAGCTATATTATTTAGTTTAATAGACATTACCAAGGCTCGGGACTTTATGCATTTGCATATTTGTTCGGGAAGTAAATAGAATAAATATGATCCGGTACAAATTTGTGTTGTGGTGTTTGAAGTTTAAAAGTTTATTGTGCATACGTTTGCATATTTTGGAATTTTTTTCTACAAATGCATATTTTTAAGATTTATTGATTTTTATTGCATATTTAAAATAATTTTTGATTAAATCAAAAAAACTCTTAAATCATATTTTTAGAAAATTAATCAATTTTATCTACATGCTTTTGTCGGCAATAATATCAATAAGGCGATAATCAATAGCATTATGGGGAAACCATTTTATTTTTAGCTCTGAAGACATTATTATTTTTACTTACCTAACGCAGATAAATACATAATTATAATTATAAAATGATTATTTTTTAATACATAAAAATTGTAATTGCTAGATGCCTAGATATAGAAGATGCTGAGTGTTGAAAAATCCAAAGACCTCCCATTCAACAGTTTGACATTTTTTTTTTTAATAATATAGTATGTATAAAATATAAATTTTTAGTAATATGTACAAGATATGTTTTTTTTTAAATTAAATTTGAATAAGTATGTATTTTTAATGAAAAATAAATGCATATTAAAGCGCATATTTTGATATTTTTTGGTGCGTATGTATGCGCATATTGTTAAGATTTTAAGTACATAAAGTCCCGAGCCCTGGACATTACTATACTATTATGGTTTTGTTTGTAGCCCGAAGACGATGGTCAAAAACTGTCAATTCAATCTCAATATTTCATACTTTCGTTGTGATTGAACAAAATATATAGTACAGTAGACGCCGCTTATAAGAGACTTTGGGACCAGCATTACCGATTTTTTTTTAATGTATTTTGATACGCCTGGACCATTCCGTACGATTTTGAGTCTAATAAGCGACTGAACCTTATATCTGCGAGTCTTATAAGCGGCGTCTACTGTATATTTATTATATTTTTATTAAAATTTCACATTGCTAGATATTTATTTATTATAACGTATAATTTCAGTGTATTTTACTGCATTTTTAGTAACATTTTTAAGTAATTATTTTTGTGGAAATCCATCCCCAAACACAGTCTTAGTTACGCCACTGTTGCCACTGCTCCCTTACACCTAATTCATACACACACAAGCATGACTATCCTATACGAAACTTGTAAAAACAAAATACCCAATGACAAAATAAAATAATAAATAATAATTATTATTATAATCATTAATCGCACGCGAGAGACACTGAGATATTGTATACCACCTACGAGGTGCGACACTCAAACTGGACGACGATGAAACGGAGAAACGCGCGATCGACGGCTTTAATACTTACTACGTATAACGTTGTCGACGATGTCGAGATGGACCGTACGAATACTGAAAGCTGGTCGATTCGATGTCACAGACTGACAAAGTGACAAAAATCTCGTTGACGACGACGAAACGAATGCAATTTCAGAATCGATTACACAAGATCTCCGGGTAATATCACGATGTCTGTCACCGACAGTCAAAAATACCCCGAAAGAATGATGTGTACACAATGTAAACTGATGCGGATCGATGATGATGCCGTATTGTCGTCGTTCGGCGTCTCCGACCGCGTTCTCGGCAACCGGCGATCGGTGTATACTCGGAAGATAATCATTGATATCAATAGACGCGCCATCTCCGACCAATGATAGCAGCGTCGTTATTATGATTTCGTTCTTGTGCAACTGCGCCAAACTCCGGGACAACAACTCTTGTCATACGGCGACAGACGTCCCGAAGTTGGAATATCCGAAAGTCAAAACGTACTACGAAACGTTCAAACGTCTTTCTCGCGTTAGCGCTCGATTACCGGTAATCGGTCAAAATATCCAAATGTATCCGTTTTACCAAAAATAAGTGTATTACACTTTAATTTCTAATAAATCTAATAAAATATAAATATATTATATTATGATACATAAATTACCTACGTTAATAGTAATAATATCACAAAATATACTACACACACATTAGTCAAATAATATAAAATAAAATGTAAAATAATTTGTTTTTATACATAGATACAGTATACTCAAATAATAACTAAAAATTTAGTATATGTTTTAAAAAATAGAAAATTGTATCTTATTGTCGAAGAAAATTAGCTATAGCATTTAAAAAATTTGTAATGTCCCTAGTGCCATCATTGTATTCTTCACAAATATGTTTTATTAAATCTTTTCTTTTCTTTTTCGTTGGTGGTCCAATGGTATCCAATTGACGCTGTGCGACTTTAATTTTGTCTGCAGCATTTTCATGTCGCATCCCCATAAGACATTTCTAAATACGCTCCTGAGATATATATATATATATATATCAACAAGTAAACTAATAACTAATAACAATCAAAAGCTCAACTCAGGCCTCAGGGGTGGATTGGGATATGGATTTACATAGAAACCGGATCAGTTCCTGGATCCTTTTCTATTATATTATACATTTTTTTATTTATAAAATTTTGTTTTTCTTATCAAAATGCTTATATTATTTGAGTATTAGAGCTAATTTTATTATCAAGTAAAGTTTAATGGACTTATTTTCAGAAAAATGGATTAATTTGATTAAAAAACTAAGATTAATTTACATTTTATTTTATATTATTTTATTAATTGATGTAGTATAATATAATATATTTACATTTTATTAAATTTATTAGAAAGTAAAGTGTAATGCACTTATTTTGGGAAAAACGGATACATTTGGATATTTTGTCCTAGAGGCTAGATTCCTCGATTACCTACCAGTTGTCCAGTTGTGTTCTATGTGATCAAATGCCATAATTAAATCGTTTTGTGACACAAATACACAATATTGAATATATTGGTTTGAATAGGAACTGAACAAGAATACCTACACGTTACACGATAATTTATTGTATTATACACTATATATATGGTGACCAGACGTACTCTTTTTCGTAGGACAGTACTCTTTTTTGACGTGTGTCCTAATGTCCTTAACAATAGTGTTAAGTACATGCTATTGTACTCATTTTTAAAAATTATTATTGGCTAATAAGTTTTATATGTATAATTTAATATGTATTTTTACTGTTTTTATAATTTGATTATTAATTTATATTTTAGGGTTCGACCTAAAGCATTCTTATGATGTACTAAATCGTGTATATTTAAATTTTACACTTGGTATTTTTACCTTTAAAAAATAATTTATACTTTGGTTTAAGTTTACTTAAAATTCTTCAATATCAAAGTATTTTCATCATAAAGACACACACTAAATGAGTTGACATTATAATTTCAAATAATTGGTTTTTAATGTTTTTATAATTGATAATAATAATAAAATAGAGTAATCAGATGAAAAAAAAAAACAATTTTTCTAGAAGGACCTATGGATATATGTGTAAAACGAGTACATTCTACTAGTATACGCATTGAACAATTACGACAGAGATGGAGCTAAGTTTTAAAATGTACTTTATTTAAAACACCTGTCACCTATCCCTCCTCGAAAAATGGTATAAGGAATAATGTGGTGTGAAAATAAACGAATCCAAATCTATACAATGTACCTTCACTCTTAGGAAGGGAATATGCCCACCTATTACTCTAAAGAGCAATTCTTGCCAACCGCGCAGAGCACTCGCTATCTAGGCATAATTATTGATCAACGCCTCACATGGTCTCCTCATCTTCGCAGCAAACTTCTATCCTTAAACAATCGATTTCGTCTTCTCCGCTCTCTCCTAACCTCCAACCACATAAAACTACCAATCAAGCTTCTAATATATAAACTTTATCTTAAACCAATGTGGACGTACGGAATCCAATTATGGGGCCCTGCAAAAATTTCAAACACTAACCGTATTCAACGCTTCCAATCCTAAACGCTCCGAGCTATAACTAAAGCACCTTTTTACGTGTCCAACAGGGCCGGGCCAATCATTAGCGGCGCTTCTGGCGAAATAAAAATTTGCGCCCCACAAAATAAAAAAATAAATGTTAACTTATTTATCTATTAGCATAATCAATACTTACTGTAAAGCTTAAATTTTTTTATTTTAATAGTTGAAATAACAAAACCTTAATAATATTTCAAATTCAAATAAAGATAATAATAACAAATTTTGGTTCGCGCAACAATACAATGCGAGTTGTGAACTCAATAACTTTACTAAATTATAATTTATAATATGTATGCAACAATAAGTATATTCAATTTTAAATCACACCATCGTCTTAAGCACAGAAATATACTTCGGATTATGAAAAAAAAATTCTTAAATACAATTTTAAGTTATTAATATCATTGTGTAAATCAAACTACTTTTACGCGTAAAACATAGGCGACTGCTCGGTCGTAGGCTCTACGACGTCACGCGGTTATCCATCTACTCTCATTATTTTGTTAAATAATCATTTTTTTAACTTCGGATTTTAACCAAAACATTTTTCATTGTGTTAACTACAATAATACACCAATAAACTTAAAATAAAAAAAAAAAATTAGTGTTTTGATGTTCTTTAATCCAAAAGTACGCAAATTTGTGCATAAATTAAAATAAAATAATAAAATACAACGGGAAAAATGACACAATATTAATGCTAATAATTTTTCATAATCGTTAAATTTTAAATAAATTCTATTAGAATATTTACCTAATTACCTTATTCTATTTCAGGCTTCACTGTTTCAGAGCGTAGTAGATTAGGTAGGTATAGCTCCGTAATGCGCGTTGTCATTCAATCGAATGTCGATTGTAAAATAACCGAATAATTGTTATTGTAATATAATAATACAATTGTGTGTGTGTATATTATATAGCTTAATTTAATACTTTAATATAATCTTTGAAAATATTATTTTGGTCGATTTAAAACTGATAACTATTTTATATACATATATCATAGTTGTTCTATTTTTATAATTGTCGGCCATGGGAAACATATTTTTTACATTATTATAAATACAATATAATATTCCTTTTACGATACCATTCAATAACAGCCATCGTCGATCGTCGTATATGAAAATTTATTTCTGTAGTAAATTTGTTACTTAATTATAAAAATTGTAAAAAGTGTTAAATATATAACACAATTAATGAATTAACTCAGTATTAATCAACTCGCATCTAATAACAGATATTAATATATTAAAATATTTCGGCTTAGATTTTCAAATTCAAATTTTATGATATCAAATTTTTCGCCCCCATTCCTACTCGATATTTTGCGCCCCTGGCAGACGCCCACCATGCCAGGCCCTGGACTGTCCAACCAAACCTTACATAACGATCTTGCCATCTCACCCGTCTGCGATGTAGCTAGAACTTTTTATAGACGATTTAACTTATCTGCTAAAAACCATGATAATCCCCTAATCAAAGGACTTGCGTGTTGCGTCGGCAAACATACCTGACAATCCTAGGAAAAGACTAAAAAGGCGGTGGTGTCGGGACCTATTAATTTAGTTAATTGCCTAATTTTATTTAAATTTTATTGTTAACTTATAGAAATGTATATAAATAGCTGACTAAGTGTCTTCACTAGAAGGCTTCTTAAATCTGTCCTTTCTTCAAGCCACTTTTTATTCAATTATCTATTTTACTTATTGTTAAATTTTATGTAACAGATTGTAAATTAAAAATTAAAAATTAAAAAAAAAAAAAAAAACTTTTTTTAAAATTTTTATATCTGGTCACCATAACTATACAGTATTAGTGTTAAATAAGTTTGGAAACGGTCATTAGACCGATTGGGACTGATAAACGCATAGACATATAAATTAATTTATAATATGTCTATGGATAAACGATAATTTATTAAAATTATATTATCACGAAGTTATTAGGTATATTTTACATTATAAATCCTAGATCATAATGATTATATTATACCATTAACTTATTTAAGTTCATGACTTTTTTGTTCACTAATTTAACAAGGTATTTCCTATTTTAATTTATAATCCGCAGCTTCCAATTCATAGTATCGTCTATCTTAATTCGTGATTTTTATACAAATAATTTGTAATTTGTAATTAATAAATTATACATTATGATCGTGAAGACGTGAACCACTAATATTACCTATCGATTATATATTTATATCGTTAATAATCCAAATGATAAACATGCGACGAGTAACCTCACGCATGCTCAGATCTAAGACCTAATAAAGAGACTCGTCGCTGATATCGACAACAACTTTTTGTATGGATACAAGATACAAATATGCAATACGCCGTGGCTCTATCCTCTATGGCTCTATCCATAGTTCATTAGTATATTATTATGATCTAAGTTATAAATGCACAGCAGCGTTATCTGTAATTGCTTTGTATAGGCATTAAAATATGCATAATAAGAATTTTCAAATTTATTGAACACCAAGAATTGGTATAAATATATCCCTACTTTAAGTTTAAGGTCTATACTCTATCCAATTGTATTGATTGTGTATATTGTATTTTATATTCGATATGGAGTATTTATATCAAACATACCATTCCGACTTACATAAAATATATTATATACTCAATAATGGATCGATACATATCAATATTTAATACAGTAATTTTTTAGTTGAAAATCATAATTTCTCCTAGTTACACGGAGTCAAGTTTGGAATTTGGAATGGAATCTTAAATTATCATGATACAAACCTCGACCTTCAAGAAGCTTTTTATTTTTTAAGATCATTTTATTCTTCTGTTGATAAATAAAATGATTTCTTAATAGAATAATTTATAGAATCATTATCGTGTGAGATATCTTTATTGTAAAGTTTTTAGATGTTGACAAATTCATAATTATGAGCAAGTAATCTGCAATGCGATAAATTCTAAAGAATCTAAAGTGTATATCAACTATATCAAGCCCGGATTATGAAGGGAAGGTCCAGTAGAGAATGACTTTAAATTTGAGATTATTTAGCTTTTTATTTTGCACTATGTATTTTTTAATATTTTAATTATTACTATGTCTAATGTTTGTATTCCTTATTGTGAATAAAAATATTTATTTTAAAATCAAATTTAAGTATTGAAAATAAAACACTTGATACATCTTTATTTATTTTTTGGGATTTAATATAATTAACAGTCTATTAAGAAATGTATGCAATAATATGATACAAACAATTATTCATCAAAAACTAAGAAAAAAGTTAAAATTAAATACTTCTATGAGATATTAATGTTTTATGAAAATAAAATATCATATACCTATTAACAAGATTATAAATTATTGTAGTTATGTATTTTGTTATAAAATCTTCTAATTTATACAATTTGAATGGATCTGAAATCGAAATTTTTGTATGTTACGGAGTATAATAACTACGCTCAGCCTGTCCCATTTGTTACAATAATGCATGTAATCTTACTGACGATTAAAAAAAAATTAAGGATTTAATCAAATATAAAATGCTTGAGGCTTGCCTACCCTAATGAATATAAAATAAAAATATTAATTTTACAACTAACATATTATTATGCCCAGTTAAATATTTAATATATTTGATTTGAGAGTTAGATTTGAACTGCTTACTAATGCATTCAACTTATACTAAAAATGATCAATCCAAAAATTAGGAAAAAAAATGAATTTATATAACAATGTACAATTAAAAATTGTTACTAAAAAGTAAATATTAAATGTAGCTTATAATAGATACAAATTCTTTTGATTATATATGTTGTTCATATAATTTTTTGATTATCTTAAATTAAGATATTAAAACTATTCTTATAACTAATGTCTAAAAAGTTATTGAAGAATCTCTTCAAAGAATGGACAGTTGATTAAGTAATGATTTTTACCACCTAAACTTTTCAAAACAGTTACTTCGCAATCGGTATTTTCATATTTTTGCAATATTTCTATATTTTTTTCATTTATCTGAATGGAAGAATCTAAAAAAACCAACATAATACTGTATAATCAAACCTATGACATTTATATAATTTTAAATATGAATAATTCAGAATTTACCTAAAATGCACAGAGAAACATGAGTTGGATGAAAAAGTAATTCTAATGGGAGTTTTTTTAAATTTCTAGTATTCAAATATGCGATGTTTCCCAAATCTATAGAATGTACTTTTACCAATGAACCCGGTTTCATTTGATCACATATTACTCTGTACCACATACCATCTAAAAGATAAAATAATATATGCATATTATCAAATTAATATATAAACAGCGAGTAGACTAAAGTGTAATAAATACCTGGAAATTGACCTAGGCATACTTCATCAATATGTGGTAAATAAGGATTTAAATTCAGACCACTATACTCTTTAATCATGTCAGATAAAATTGAAAAAGACTTTCCAAACAATTTGTCTCTCATATAAAATACTCCATCATGATATACAACAAACTTCATGATCACCACGGATTTCTCAACTAATTCATTCCTTAATAAATCCATGTATTTAGAATAGCTTCCATCACTACCTATATTTTAAATATTATGAAAAAAAAAATTAAAACTAAAAATAATATTTTTTAATTAGAATAATTGTATAAGTTTTGTAATATTGTAATTTAATATCTAATATAATGTTAAACTACTGTTTAAAAATTATAAGAGTTTTTTTACAGCTAATAAAAGAAAATGTTGGTACTTTTTTACATTATTAAAATCCCAATTATACTGATCATAATTACAGATAAAAAGATAATAAATTAGATGTACATAAAATATTTGATAAGGTTATATTAACACTTTGAACACATCGAATGATGAAAATCACACCGATTACTTAAAAAAGTATTGTATACAAATAAAAATCATAAAATGGTATATGCAAATAGAATCCTTACCAATTTCAAAATAATTTATGCCTAATAAAGGTTAATATTCTTTTAAGGAATTAATAATAAATATAATTGATTTGAGTAAAAAAGGTTAAAACTAGAAAATTACAATTTGACATAGTTAAAGTTTAGCTACTACATGATTTAAAATTGTTTTCTTTTGAAACCTATGTAAAATTGATAGTTTTTTTTATACAATGCATCAATACTATTTTCAAAATTGTAATTCTAGAATTATAGCTATTTGAAGTTTCCTAATTAAAATATAATTTATATGATTTACTTACTAAGTATTCAACAAAAAGTTTTAAGAATTATACATGTAGGGATGGGGAACGACTTGTTAACTACTACAAGACATGTTCATACTACAAGATATGACTACTTCTTATAATTTAACTAGCAAGGTTACACCCATTAGGTTTCCCATCTACGATAGCCAAACTATAATTGTTCATTAATTTTTATAAAACAATTTCCATGAAAAAGCATAGTGTGCTCACTAAACAATTAATAAAAATTATTATTTTGAAACCATAATGAACTGAATAAAAACTTTCTTATACTAAATGAATCCAAAATTAAAAATACCAACTAGGATCTTATAAATTATATTAAATACATTATTTTATACTTTATACTATGTTAAAAATAACAATTAACATATAAAATTGTATACATACTATCTGTATTAGCATCATCTTTCAGCCACAATGGTTCAACTAAATTATATAATATAGAATTCATATTTTCTTTTACGGGTATAATAGTTAAATCTACATGTTTCCATCCTTCTGCTTTTGATTCATCAAAATGCTAATACAATTATATTTCTGTAATTAAAATTACTGTTCATTTTTCTTAATTTGAAGTGTCAACTTACCACAGAAAGGCGAACACCAATAACATGTTTGACTAAAAATGCAGCATCAAACTGGATAGGATATGGTAAAGCATTTTTCAGTCCTACTTTTAAAAAACTTACAGGTATCTATAACAAACATAAATTACTTAAAAATAATCACACATAATGTAATTGGTGTTACACAATTTTCGTAGCACACATTTAAATATAATATATATGTTACTGTGAATGTCAGCAATTGATGAGTGCTGACAATAGCCTAGTGAATGTCAACATACGCCTACTAAATTGGTGAATGTTGAAAAATTAAAATAACAGACATTTACTAGTGGATGTTGACATTTACATTAGGATTTTGGTCATTGTTAACATACACAACACGGTTTTGGTCAATGTTGACATAGGATACAGACAATAATATAAAATAGAAATGATATGTTTAGTTGTAAATATTAACAATTACTTTTATTAATTATGATTATTTTGCCATACAAAAATTATTATTTTAAAAAAACGGCAAAAATTGTTCTATTTATTGCAACATGACAAACTATCATGACACATTTTGAACTGCATAAAATGCCAACATTTATAGAACCACACTTTTTTGTGGTGTACTTTGTCTTACAACTACATCGTGTAAAGGTACTACCTACTAAAATATTAGATGATATCAGATTAAATAATATCGGCATTACCAACATTCATCAATATCGTTATATAAATTCAACATTCGCTAGTAAATGTTTACAAGCAGTATATTAAGTTTAATCAGTATGCCAACATTCACCAACGACTTTGGTGTATGACGACATTAACCGGCGACTGCCAGCACTCACCGATTGCGGACATTCGCAGTAACATTATATAATATTTAGCCTTATTAAAATACTTTATCAAACAAAAATATTCAAATTTTAAACTTGTGTCCATTGACACAGTGACAAATATTGTTATTTTACCATTTTCGTCAGAGACAATAGTTCACAATAATATTAAGATAAAAAAACAAATGAAGTAAACATTTTTTAATTATGTCTGCTATCATTCAGAATAAAAAAAAAATACATTAATTTATCATTCATCAAAGAAAAAATCCATTTTAATTTTTAAATTTATATTTCATTTTGAATTGATTTTATTTAATTTATGTGTTAAGGGGATTGGTTTCCCCTTTAAGATCAACTTTCCCACATTTTTGATTTTATCCTCCCAAAATCCGAAAAACGTTATATTAAAAAAGAGTAATTAAAAAATTGACATATTTCAATTTTACGAGTAGTAAAAATCAAAAAATCAAAAATGTGGGAAAGTCAATCTCAAGAAGACTCGATGACGAATTCAAATCTGTATTCAGAATTCTTATAGCTTCATTAAATCAATCGGTACGTTGGAAATAGAACACATCTATAATCCTATGTTACGTGTGTGTTAAACAAAGACAAAAAATCATCGCTTCCAATCCCCCTTAACTGTTTAAATAATCACCAAGGTATATAATATATAATATATATGTACATGAATATGAGTGCCAAAATACGTACACTTTTATGTTCAAACTGTAGTTCTATCATTTCAGACAACTTGATACTTTCTTTTATGGGATTATCCATATGCTTCACAGAATAAATGTTGTCTCTGAACAATTTATGAACTCTACCTCTGACATAATTATTGGTTATAGGAGATTTAAATCCTACGATTTCGCCATAAACTGGTTCTCTATTTAAAGCTTGAGCTAAAAAAAAAAAAATGTATTTTTAAATATTTTAACATAAAAAGATAATATACTTTACAAACTGTAAATTTTAATTTGGTAATAATGCAAAAATAACAGGTTATTTCATGCAGTGGTTTAATGATAATTAAGAGATAATAGCCTCTGAGCATGGTTTAGGGACGGTGGTAGGTAAGTTATGATCAACGTATAATAATTTAATATTAGCTATGTTAGCTAGTTAGAACTGTGAAAGTAAATGCCTTTATTAGGTTTTCGGTAGAGTGGAATATTAGACAATAACTTTTGTCACACCACTGATTCCAGACTGATGCATACAATGAGATTTTATTAAATTTACTTTACTTTTCTTTAAAAAGGCTTTTAAATTGATATAAAATATCTGTTAGTGACAATTGTATCAAATAAAAATAGCACAAAAAAATAAAATACATTTAAAATTTTAAAAATAGTAGAGTAACATTTTTTCTAAAATAACAAAATGATAAAATAATAATTTTGTTGTGGCGTATAAAAATATTAAAGTAAATATTTACTTGATTAGTGAATACTTAAGATAAAGTGTAGCATATTTTCAAAATATTTAAAATGAATTCTCCATGTACCATATTGGTTAATATGTCATTGGATTATTAAATACATATAGAATCAAATATAAAAATAATAATTACAATTTTTATAGCAATAAGCTGCCAAATTGTTCCAGGATGAAAAAAGAAATTCAAAATGGTGCTTTTCTTTTGATCTAATAAATGCTGAGTTCATATAATTTAATTTTAGCAATTCTACTGAGCTATTGTTCTTAAAATCAATATATGGAACACCCGATTCTTCTATAGTAGGCTGCCATTTTTTCAATTGGGCTTTAATTTCTTTATTTTCATCAAATATAATCAACACGATTCTTGTTGGGCAAACACTGCCCACTTTAAAAATATAAGATGTTTTCTAAAACATAAAAAAGAAATAAGAAATCAAGAAGTTTCTGAGGATTAGAACTAGGAATAATTTTGATCTTACTTTTAACTGTGGAACATAGTCACCTTTGGTATGCACTTTAAATGAATAGGCTGGTACCTGATTATATTTTTCAGGTACTTCTCTAATTTTTATTGTATTGATTACTCTACCATAATCGCTCAAAGCAACATTAACACTGTTTCCAGCTACCAAAGTCACATATCCACGACCATACAAATTAGTTACATTATCAAATGCACCCACTAACATTCCATACTTCAGATTGTTTCTAAATTGTTTATTTCATAACATTAACAAATAATTATTAAATTAATATTATAATAATATTAACTATTTGCAAGTTACAACAAATTGATCACTTACATATTTAGAAGATCAGAACTTTCAATATCATTGCTAATAATCTTTAATTTGTCTTGTACATTTTCACCGTCATTAAAAATCGTGGTCAAAGCAGTAAACATGCTTGGACTTAACTTTTTTACAATTTTAATTTCACCGCCCGTACAATTTTCAAAACGATTATAGAAATCAAGATTATTAATTTCAAATTCAGGCCTGCAATTTAATCATTAATATTTTGTAAAAATGTATTAATTTCAATATATTATAAATACTTTTCTATTTTTTCCCATTTTGTATTAAGAGGCTTTCCAAAAAGATCATCATTTCCTAGATTATAAGGTATTTTTTTATTTGCTTTAAATTCTTTGCATTCCTCAACTAAACTTTTTACCGAAACATTAGGACCGATATAAAATAAATCCCTGGAAATAATACAAACAATAATATTAATCTATAATAGGAAAGACTACATTATTTATTATTTGTTAAAATAAAATAAGTGTATGAAAATAAATCTAAGAAATATATTTTGTGGATTTTAAATACATGATTAACAGCATAAATTGTCTCTAAAATTTTCAATTTCAAAGTAATAGACAGTTAATTCAACAATTATTTATTTTCATACCATGATTAACTAACTAAGTATGTCAGCAGCAACTTTACCAATGCTAGTATTAATACACGCAGCCAGATTATTCTAATAGAATGTGACGTCAGCCGCCAAAGATTTTATTTTTGGCCGGATTGTGGGAGTGTGGAATATACTGAATACTGATAACAAATCCTAGGCGGATGACATAGCACGATGCGTATCATTTGATTGCTGGCATACCTAGTTAGTTAATCATGTTTCATACTAAATATTCTATTATCATCTTGAAAAAAGTCTTATTGTTTTGAAGCCGAGTTCCTTAGACTTAATAGACAAATATTTTTAGAATACTTTCATCACTCATAGATATTTGCCATGCCCAAGGATTGACAACTTCTATAGTTATAAGTCAATGGTGAATTTTCCAGAAGCAGCAAATATACTTAAATATACTTGTCAGTTGTTATAAATATTGTTATACACTCGTCTATTAATTATTAGTGTACTAAAAAAATACACAATTTGTGGAAACTTGGCTTAAGGAAGTGTTCATCATTAAAACATTAAAAAATAAATTAATAAAAAATCACAAATAACTAATAAATGATATTTTTATAACAAAAAAACTAATTTATTATTAAAAACTAACCTAGCTAACGATTCATCTTTTGCGTCTTCATTAATAATTGTTTTTGTATTTTCATCAGATTCACATTTCTCTTCATCTTTATCATTTTCATTCCCAATGTTAACATTTATCATTTTTTGTGTTCGATTGGAGAGATCCACTGATATGAAAGATGGAAAATATGATTTTTCATTTAACACTTTATATGCAGAACTATAAAAATAATAGTTGGTTATTAAAATAATTAATTTTGCAAACTCCATTTAGTTAAAAAATAAATTAGTTATGTTATATTAGTTTATATAATTGATAATAAGAATAATTTACATACTGTGTCTAAGTACAATTTTGCAACTAAATATGGTTCTTAACTATAATAAAGTATAAAGCAAAACTACTTTTCATAGTTCTCATTTTGTAAAAATCGAGCCTAGTAAAATTTTACCAAGAAAGTGTCGATTTAATATTTATTTTAATAAATAGTTTTATATAAAGTATCTTTAATACTAGAAGTATTAGAAAAAGACTATAACAGACATTAGGTTAATATTTCTATAGCAATATATGTTTGAGTAGTCATATGAAATGCCCTTGTTAAATTGTATTAAATAATAAATAAAATGTTTTTAACACGTTAACTGCTATGTGTCCGCATCACACTATAAGGTTTAACGAAACGCCACACATATTTTTTCATACTATTCCTAGTTTGCTATACTATTATATTTAAAAAAATAAAAATAAATATGTTTATTACATCAAATGAATCATAAATATTCTCACAATGCCACTGGGCTTTTTTTTAGAACTTTTTTTATTACTGTAATACCACAGAAAAATAAATAATTTAAAACCATATTTATTTACAATAACCGGTGATCATGTTACATAGTAGCAATGATCAACTATGGACGCCAGCCAGCAGTTATAAAAACATAAAATTTGAGAAATATAGATGACCGTCGACAGTTACATGGCAATAATATATTTAAAAAAATGTTTCTTTTATAAAGAGTAAAATTACTAACTCATTATCCTCAAACTGAATAAATGCTTGATTTTCATATTTTGTTTTATAAAGAGTAAAATTTTTAACTGTACCATATTTTTGACATAAATTAATAAAACCTTCCTGCAATCATAAATAAAAGTAAATCAATTGTTTACATAATAATTACTTTAAGTTTGAATTAAAATAAATTTTTAAATTATAATAGTTATAATTATTAACCAACCTTCAGTAATTCCTTTGACGAATCAACCATACATATCTCATAAGCACAATCCCTGAAAAAAAAACCAAAAAACTTTTTAAATTATAAGAACCTAATCATAAATACTCAATGTGCTTATAAATATTTAGCATTAAGAAAACATATCTGCATGTGCTGTCTCATTATAAAATATTATAACTTTAAAATTATAATATCAATAAAAACATATGACATGTCCTAGATAATATTCTTACCTTTAAGTTTGATACTAAGTCAGTTGACTCCAATATAAAGCTTATAATATACAATATGTTCTGCTGAATGTAAATTTGCTATGATATACTTTAGTAAGATAGAGACAACACATACGGTATACATCTTCTTGATTAAAATTTAAGTCACATTTTAATGTGAAATAAAAATATTCATACTTTTTTTTTTTTGCTTTTACTAGTAACAGTTTGTTACCATAAATATTATTTATACTATGTACATCAAATGACAATGTCTATATGTTTATTACTCGTAGAAACAAAAACTATTTAACTGATTTTGACGTAAGATTCAGAGATTGTTCTTAAAAATATCAATAGGAAGTTATAATATTTGAAAATATATATAATTATATATTTATTACATGCAAATTGCCTATAAATTTGTTCACAAAGTGAAGTATTTCAATTGCCCATGAACTGAGGTATACCTACATAGCGCCATATTTTATATTTATTCATTCTATTCTGGGCTATACAACTAGTTATAAAATAATTATCAGAATTTAGTTTATAGTATAGCACTTTCCGTGAGCATATACTTATACTAGGTTATTTAATCTACAAGCAAATATAATGGAAAAAATGTGCAGTAATTTTAAATGAAACAAAATTGTTAAAGCCCTAACTGTTTTTTTGTGTACTAATACAAACTTTAAAATTAAATTATATGTTTGATATAAGTAGATATTATAGTTTTAATGTAGTAAATTATTATATGCAATCATTAGATAGTAGTTATAATAAAACATTATAGATGTTTAGCTTGTGTGTAGTTAGTTATTGTAAACAAATATTGACCTTAATATCGACTTAATTATTATGCATTAAGCATTTAAGCCATACATATTTTATATTTTATCAGCAAATTAGGTTTGTTTATTTACAGATTGAATGTATGATACAAAATACAACTACCTACCTATAGCTATAAGTATAACTTTATAGCTGTAAGTATATTTAATAACATATATTATGATAGAAATAACAAAAATCAGATTCCGACTCACTCGTCCATTTTTGATCAAGGCGTGCGATTGTATTAATGTTTAATTTATTCTGTTCCACGCCGCCAGCTATTGACGTTGAAATTTTAAATCTAAATAACTCATATATTTAAACAAACATCTCAGTAGTTTATTGTGACCGCCGACCGGTGAAGTACTGTAGCTCATAAGTCACAATTCGACAATACCACATGGAGTTCGGCACAGAATAACTGATAAGTGATAAGATAATATACCTGTAGTCGTCGTCACGGTTGTAGATAGTAAACAACAACCATGGTCCACATCAAAAAATCAGGTGGCTGATCGTTATTCGTTATGCTCTAAGCTCCGTCGACTCGTCGTGTTCAATAACAATTCAATTTGCCGTACTTACTACTTTTTCATGTATGTAAACCACAGCTATAGATACTATATCTATATCTATAGGCCTATAGCCGTGATGTAAACCGACAATATTCAATTGGATATATGTCGATGTATTAGTGTGTTACTGTAACAGTGTAACCGTAATGTCCGCAATGACTAATGAATAATCTGAAATTGACGATTGTCTTAAAAAAAACGTTTGTAATTAAACAATAGCGTCAGTATGCAGTAGGTATGCGCCGCAGTCCTTCAATCAGTGAGGTACAACTGTTTAGTGTTTTCTCCGTGGGTAAGGTACGGAGTACGCGGTTGCCGGTGGCGCTAACCAGCATGATTTTCATAACGTGAGCAATAGTTCCTCCATAGATGGGCGAATAGGCAAAACCGGGCATTTCCCGGTAGGCCCTCCTTCGTATTTCGGTAATGGGGCCCTATTAGACTTTTTTTTCATGTGGGGGTCCCTTTTTAAAATTTCTCGGTAGGCCAAAAATGGCCTATCCGCCCATGCCTACAGTCCTTCCTCGACAATTAAATTTTAATACAAGTGCACATTGGAACAATCATAAATTCATAACACTTGTTAGTTGTTGACAGTGAGAATAATGGTTATGTATCTATATTATTATTTAATATATTTATAAACATTATTGGTTAGCTTTATTTTAAATTAATTATAATATATTATTATTATACATAAATATATTGGTCATTAGTTAGGTGGTACAGACTGATTTAGGTGACTCGGGAAACTGTTTTGCGAAATGTAGAAAAATTCAAAAATATAACAACAACTGACCATAATAACATCAGGGCCGCTAGTATAAGTAAAAAATAATTAAGCACCTCAGATTAGAATATTATTAATAAACATTACAACTTACTAATAATTGAACTATTAAAAAGAGTATAATATGTAATACAAAAATATTAAAACTTTTTTTTTCAATCAAAAATAATTAAGCCACTTACCCACTTTAAATTCAAAATATTTTTTTGATAGTTTATAGTAAACTTTATACTAAAATACTTTAAATGTTCAAATATAGTTCAATAAAAATATATCTATAGCTACAACAAGAATAGAAATTTAATTAATAACATTTATCATTTATACTTGGAATTCTTGTTGTTATTGAATAATTTTTATTTGTTTTAGCCCTTCACAAGGATTAATATAATCATAATGATGCATCACATCAACTACAGAGTGCTTTTTACCTTACAAAATTCAAGAACATTGATCGGCGTCCTTAAAAGTTAAAGGTATTTTGTTTAAACGCAATCAAAATAGTTAAACATTTGATAATTTTGCTTACACCTAAAATATATTATGTTTGTTCATATTTTGCAGCCTTCGATAAGTATATGAATGTCATTTTGGCCGATTGAGAAGAATATCGAAAACTTGGCAGCCGTGGGTACGTTGAACAAAAGCGTATACTTGGTAATTTGGTTTCATTATTTTACGGGGGCAAAATGTTGTATCATATTTATATATTAACTGTGTTATTGTAATTATTCAATAACAGTGCAATGAAACTCTTATTATAACCATTTCAGTTTTTTTTAAAAAAATGTTTTCAAAGAATTTATATTTTATGCGCTTTTTAATATTATTCTAAAGACTGTAGATATAAGATGAGATTATTGAAAAGAAAAATATAAATAATGATGACTAAAAACAAATTATTTATTCTACATTATTTTAATTTTAAATTGTTAAATATTTAACTAAAAAAAATAGTAATTAAAAATATATTTTACCAAGAGCCAAAAAGTAAAATGTAACGAGTTACAATACAAAAACAAAAGTAAGATACATACTAATTCATTTCTGTGTTGAATCAATGTTTTGATGGGAAAGTTCTAAATAAATTATCATTTTCTGTTTGAAATGATGCTTTTAAGACTTTTTGTTGTAGTAGCTTAAGCAAAAATAGAAAAAATAAAATATTTATTTATTAATACCATCAAGAGGCAAGATACAGTGATGTTTAATATTTATTATATAATAATTTTATATGGTAATAGATATACAGATAATAATAAAATACAATTAATATTTTCCTACATATAATTTTAATTTAGATAGGTAGATACAGGATCAAATTTACAGTTGAAATTGAAAGGTGTAATACATGACTCAGCTAAGCGACATATTGGACTGTTAATTATAAAATTTTGAGTACTGGGAGAAACATAAAAGCTTAATATATTTCTAGATTTAAAAGCAGGGACATTAAAAACATGACAAAATTGTGCTTCAGTAATGGGTGTAACTATACATACATTGTATGTGAAATGGCCAATGAGTGTTCGAGGAAGGTGATTTGCTTAGTGCAACACAATAGATTTAATTAAAAATAATTAACTTGTATCGAGTCTTCAAGGTAAGCAACATGGCATGCATGAATAAAACGAACTGTTCAGATGATAAATAAACAAGAAATAATCAGTCACATACCAAAGATTAGATAAGGGACAATCATTAACGCACAACATACTCAGACGAAGATCAAAACTGTACTGCTGGATTACTGGACAAGAGTCCTTAATAATTTAACAAGCAATACCTTATTCTAACAATAAAGATCTATCTAATCATGTATTAGATTTAATATTTTTTTTAAATAAAACACTGTTTTTCAATATAATCGTTAAGCCTAAATAATAAGTGTTATTATTTACACATAAATTCCAGTATATAGAATATTATATTTCTAGGTTTTTATAAATGAAAGTATATACAGAGAATAAATAAAATATATTTATTTTAATTTGGTTTCTTTTCATATACATTTACAAATTAAATTATTTATTTGTATTACACAATTTAACAATTGTTATTAACACATTTTATTGCAAATATTTTATTGCTATACAGGAGCCAAATTAAACAATGATTGATTGTATACTAACCGAACATATAACATACAAATAATAAAGTAAGGTTATTTGGGAAAAAATAATAATAAATTTAACCTAATCTTGTTTTCTTTTCTTTTGTGTAGTTTAGTATACATATATACGAGAAATTAAACATAACAGACTAGTTTAACATTAAGGGCTTTTAAACTGTAACAGTTTCCTATATAAATTATATGAAAATTTAATAACAAAATCAATGATCATTTAAAAAATCTTAAAATAAAGATTTGCACATCACCGGTCTTCCAACAAGTTTAATAATTACTTAGTAATTTATATTATTTCAAGTGTTATACAACAAAATATTTAATAAAATAAAACATAACTGATTCTAATAATAAATTAATAATAATAATAATAAAAATAATAAAAGAACATTTAATTGGAAGGGCAACCAAATTATTCATTGAGGCCCCAACCAGGAATCGTACTGATCATAATCTCTTTAAAAGTACATAATATCATTTTTCGATGTTTGTGTGTATATCTTCCATATGTAAATACAGATATTTAGAATTATTAAGAATCCTATTGGTTCATATAAATATCACAATAGTTCAAAGTCATCATCTGAATCAGTTAACAATTTTTTATCGTTTAGTTCCAAATCTGAAAAAAAAATAAGTGTTTTAATATAATATAATTTAACAGCAAGTGACTGCATAAATTATATCAACCATCCTCAGGTATTAAAAAAATCTCTACTATCACATACTTTGAATTTTTTTAATATATATGCAATATACATGTAAACAATTTAACCTTCAACTTTTTAGTTTAATAGATCAATTTTAAGTTGGTTGTGCTAATATTTTTATAATTTGTCACGTTCTATGGAACAGAAAATATTTTGAAGATGTGACCTACCTGATAATGACACGACAACATTTTCAGATGATGTGGATAGATTTCCAGAGGTATCCAACGTCCAATCGGATGGCCGGTCATCACATATAGTAATAAGTGATTGTGATGGTGATTGATCAGATTGCACTAGATGTACTTTCAGCTCATTACATAGTGCATTAAAATCGTTTTCAGTCTTGCACATGAAACACTAAAATTACCATGGATATGATTATAATATATTATAATATTAGATAGTTAAGTTTGCGACTCTAATGTTTGTCCAAGAAAATAATGACTTATCACTAAACCGCCCGTGTTAAAAATTTTATTTTATACAATGAAACAACATAAACTATACTGCGTATAAAACAGAATAAACCAAGACAAAAATTACAGAAATTTACATATTGCTGTAAATTCTAACAAAAAAAAAAAAATCGTTCTATTCAATAATCTCAAAGAGAGTAAAACCAGAGGTAAGTATATGAGTTATTGATCATTAAGTTACTATATACATACTTTTTTTATTTATATTAATTTGTACTTATAGTTTTAGGTAAGGTAGATTTTTAGTATATTTGTATTTAACTAGAATATATTAAAGAATATTAAAGTTTATAAAATTCAATTGGACAAAAAAGTGACTAAAAAATAACAATTAACTTTATAATAATCACTAATACATATTTTATCAAATCACTAAATTAAGTGCTTTCATTGGCGCTGATATTTAAGATAAAATTATATAAAAATAAAAGAATATAAAACATGATTTAAGTACAAAGAATCAACTTGGTATTTAATATTTATACTTAGTATGTGTTTAATAATATTGTAAGTACAATATAAATATTTTCCTAATCATTAAATAAATTGTCTATTTATATAATTAGCATTTATTTGTTTAATAATTTTTATTAACTATAAGGTCTAAGACTATGATATTAAAAAATATTTATTTATATTTAGTTATAATTATATACTATTTTTATGACTTTTAATAAGTAGGTAAATTACATATAATCGTGTTATTTCTTAAGTCAAGTAAAAATTGTAACCAATTTGAAATTCTTTTAAAAATATTATTCAAAGGATACTTGCATATTTTATAAAATTGAATTAAAAATTGTGGGTAAAACACGATTACGTATATTCGTTATCGGCAATACCTTTTCAAGCAACACGCCCCACACGATTCCGTACGATTTTACCTGATTTTTAACTAAACGTACAACATTTTAAGCGTTGTTGACAATTTTTATACCAGTATAATATATACATGACTATACGAGTGAACTAGAAAAAGGCTTTTATTGCTTTTACTACCTACGTTTGTTGTTATTGATATCAAATATATAAAATACACGGACCTTGATATCTCCGTGATAAAATATAACGAAATTTCGCTATTTCCGTGATATTATATGGTATTTTCTGGTTTCAGTCGATCGTAATTGGTATTTGGTTGTAGTGCGTTGAGCGTGTATTATATATTATACCGACGTTTTGTAACATGGAAAATTCAATTAAACTTAAACAATCCGAAAAAGGAAAACAGTTAGTTCTTTTAAATTTTAATAAGTATAGGCATATAAGAACACGTAGGTTAGTTAAAACATGTTACGCAACCATAGTTTCTGATGCGCATAAGACTTCAACAGTTGAAGTTCAACTGTAAGTATTATTGGTAAACACAAACATGAACCTACCTAAATCTGATGTAAAAATAGGACGACAAATATTGCGAGAAAATTGTTTAAGATAAGTAGAAGATGGAATTTCAACACGACCTGTTAAAATTATAAGAAAAGAACTAATGAATAATGTAAGTTGTAATTTCGAAAATAAAGACATTAATTCAGTTCAGAAAGCTATGTAGGATAAGAGAAAAAAATCGTATCTCCTATTTCCAAGTTCATATATGATACCTACGTTAGTTATAGAATATGAAAAATGATAATTGTTGTATGCTGTTTATGATGAATTGTCCAGAGCTATTCGCAGATTGTACATTTCAATACACACTTAAACACTTTTATCAACTTTATACTATCCACTACAATATTTTTTATGAATTATTATAGAACTGTACAATGTACATGTATTTGATATTTATTAGGTATAAATTTATAATACGATGAAATAAGTAAATTTGACAATGTTGCATACAATTTCATACGCTATCGTGTTAATTTTTACTTTGAACCCATCTACAAACCAAAGCAATCTTATTGCCAAATAGGACAAACGTACGCAATCGTGTTCTACCCAAAATTTTCTGTATCACGATTATTAATTGATATTATCAATACATATTTTAATTGGCATGCTACTGCATACTACACATGATCAACACAACACACATATGATGGTAATGGATCCTACTAGTAATTAACTACTGGAAATAAATGTTATTAATTATAATGACTTTTTTGTCATAGTAATCTTTTAATTTCTTAAATTTTGTTTTAATATATATGTTTGAATAATTATTACTAGTGCTGACATCAGTCTAATATGAGAATGAAAATGTAAATCCTGTTTTCAATTATTTTAGATTATGATTGAGACTAAACTTAAATCATATTCTATTACTTTTTTAGTAAGATCAATACTAAGATAAATTTTTTCATTTTAACTTTATTATCAAATTTACTTATTGTGCTTTTTTTTTGTACAGATTGTAAATATAGCTTTTATAAATAAATAAAAAAAAAAAAAACTGGCAAATGTATTAAAAATTGGGCATCATTCACATAATAATAATTATTATTTACAAAACATTTGAAGATATGTTATAGAATTGAATATTCCTTAGTTCCTAAAATATTCACAAATATTAAAAAAAAATTTCCGTACACTTTAAGTTAAACATATTGTCCACATTTTTACTTCTATTATATAGATATTATGCTCCATAATAATTTGCATAAATAAGATCTGGACCCTAGTTGTAACATTTAAAGCTTTATAACACATATGACATCTTCTGTTTAATTCCTTTTCATAAAAAACATATTACAGCTATAAATATTCTATTCTTTGAATTATAATATAAAATGCCAATATTGATATACTTTTCCTAAGTCAGAGGTATTAACTTTAAATAAATGTATCTAAAATTTATAAATTAATTAGTAATAAAAAGTTATCAGGAATAAATTAAAATACATAAGCAGCACACAGTTGCTATAAACAAAGAAGTTATTTCATTTAGTTAAGGTAATTTTAGACAAGACATATTTATCAAACATATGATGATGTCCTTAAGAGTAAAAGACCACTTACGGCAGCAAGTGATGGGTCCATGTTAAGGATTGGTAATCGGTTAATTTGTTGGCAGTGATACGAATGATCAATTTTATGTTCGGTTTCTATATCTTTGTTCGGCAGCATTCCTATTTGCTGTGTCGTATGTGGATCCAAAAATATTACATCATTACCTAATTTACAGTAATCAAATAAAACTTATATATTATATTACTGCTAAATGTTGGTGTAAAAAAAACCCAATGGTTAAGGAGCCTGCATGTGATTTTTAAAACAGCTATCAACTGGTACTTTCATATTAATCGCAAATGATTATTACAGTGAAGTGTGAGTATAAGTAATTGATAACGGTTTATGGGAGCTATATAACCACACGCAAGCACATATCATCAGTAGGTTGAGTCACTGGAGTGTTTTTGAGCAAAGAACAAGTCATGCGCAGGCTGGCTCCTTAACAAAATTATAAATTCATTAAAAATGTTTTGTATACCTACGAAACCTATAAAATATAAAGCGTGGTTTGGTCTTCCACCAATCACACCCAATGACTGAGGGAAAGTGAAACACATCTGAAACAATTAAAATAATTGTTAAAATTTCTAAAACGACATTCATAATACTTAAATATTTATCTATTTCCATTTTAAATTTATAACTAGATTCTGGGTTTATTTACATTCCTGTGTGTTACTGATTAAAAAATTAATTTTCAATATAAAGCTGGACCACAAGTCATTATTAAAGTTTTTAACATAAGAGGCAAATTTAATTTAATATGTAAGAGAAAAATAATATTCGATAAAATAAGATAAAATTACAGAAAATAAAAAATGATATTAATATTTTTATTTTTATTGTAACTAACATTTAACAGTGTAGACATTGATTTATATTTTTAGATATTATTAACACTAATTTAACAAATACTACGATACATTTTAATATATATTGACAAAACTGAATTTAAGTTTACTAATTAAATGTATTAAGGAATAAAATTAGTTATACATTTAATCCAAAATATACATAGAACATTTCTAAATTTCTGAATACAATATATTTAGTGTTGATGTTTCTGGTTTCATAATAATAAAACATCATAATATTACTCACCTTAACACCTTGAACATAAGCAGGGTTTATTGAACTTATACCTAAACGTAGAGGTATTACTAGTACCAAAGGTTTCCAAATTTGTTTACTAGAGTTAGTTTGTTCCATCACAGTACATAATTTTTCTAAAATAATAAACAAATAAATAATTAAAAATATATATATTATAATCAACTAGAAAATGAGATTTTAATATACAATATTGTGTACTCACTGACTTCATTAATGACTAGTGTGTTGTCTAATGCTACATGAAAAACAAGAGAACTTAATTCATCCATAGTGGCTAATTTTCTGCATAATAATGAAACACATATAAAATCTGTTTACTTAGATATTTTGTCAAAAAAAAAAAAAACTCACTTTAACACTTGAGCGATTGTATTTGGACCAAACCATTCACCAACTTGCTTACCATGAGATACACCCATAAGAGCTATTTGGTGAATTGAATAGGGTGCAGATCGCTTGTCTTCAAACATTCTTAAAATTTTTAAGTAATCTATATCCCTCTTATCTGGGTCCCAACGCCAATCTCTTCCTAAAAAGTTATTTTTCTTAATACATTTATAAGTAAGTATTACACATTTGTATGTAGTATAAAAACATATATGTATATTAATGCAATACTTTATTTATTTCTATTAATAATAATATAAGTAATTTTATTTTTTTATTATCTTTATTGATATGTTACGATTATATTTAAATTTCAAATGCAGTTTGTACTATTCTTCATTCAATTAAAATAAAAAATACCTTAAATAGAAGTATTAATGATATAATTAAAAAATAATTATTCTAAATGTCGAATCATTTATTTGAGAAAATATCAAAGAAAAATTTTACTTTCACATAATGTATAATCAGTATTTAAAAAAATTTCACTTTATTTTTTTTAATCCATAGATATTTATATATATTTTACAAAAAAAGTTCAGAAATGTTTGTTTCTTAAAGCATACTAATTTTTTTCTTTTTATGAGTTACTTATCATTTTCAAATTAAATATAATTAAAAATAAATGTTGTGTAAAAACAAAATACATTAAATTTTAGCCTTGACTGTTTATTACAATAATATGTTAATATAATCACAACAAATTAATAGATATTTTAGAAAATCTTAAATACACATATCAAAATATAAAATCAGTACACTGCTGCATAAAGCATATTCTGCGTTAATTAAGACATTTTTAGAAATCAAATATTATTAATTAAAAAACACTTTGCTCCATATATTGTGAATTGTGAACGTTGAGTTACATTTAAATAATTAGATTACTCACCAAGGTGTAAAAAAATTAAAGCTTGACCAATAACCATCTGTCCACAGCGTAACATACATCCCCAACCTCTATCAGAGGTAAAATTTGTATTACCAATTTGAAGAAAACCTTTCCGATAAGTAAACCATAATCTAGACTGGATATCATTCCGAATTTGTTGTATATCTACACACAATAAATAATATTATATAAATAATAAATAATTTTAATTTAATGATTTTAAAATTGTTTTAAATAATGTTTGCAGATTTATTTTCCCATTAAATATACAAAAACAAATTTAGAAAATAAAGGATATCAAGAATCAAGATTATCTCATTTTTTAAATAGCTGTGAAGTGTATTTTTTTTAGATAATAAGTCATAATTTGAATAAAAACATTATTTTGTAGTTAATTTTTTGTTTTGATTCTGTCAAAAAAGTAACAGTAATATCAAATACTAATCAAATAAAAACTAATTATGAATAGGAATATTTAACTTCAATTTATGTACATAAAAAATTTAAATGTACAAAATATTTGAAAAATAATTGATTCAAATATATTAAGAGGTATAGACGGTATAGTTTAAAATATTTAAATTTGCTCTAATATTAACTATAAATGAGTTATAGTAAGAACTAAAAATCCTATACTTAAATTGTCTATGTTTTCCCTAATATTATTGCTTTCATAGAAATTTAATGTATCATGATAATAATGTAATAGCAAACCGGATGTAGAAGAAACAAAAAAAAATTTGAATTTGACGAAGTTCCTATTTAAAAACTAAAATTGTAATGTTTCATAGCTTTTAATTAAAATTTGATTTAACAAAATAATTTAAATTTGTGAAAATAGCATTAATATGAAAAATATTTTTAGTATTATTTAGGTACTAGGTAATATGGTAACATTTTTGTAAAAGGTAATTATTTAAATAACAAACAATTTTTTTTAAATATAATAAATCTCTTAATTACCAATAACTGTACTATATTTTTTTCCCAGTATCCATACAGGGTCAACTGTCTGTGGTATATCTTCTAAATCCATGAGGCTTGATTCGTGAGTCAAATATGCTTCTAACATCAAGTCCATACTTATTCTATTCAAGATCTTACGACTATGTTTTTGAATTATTTGCTTCCAATCCATGCATGTCTAGATTAAAAATACAATGTTATGTAACAACTATAAAAAACATATTAACAGTAACACAATTAAAAACAATTTTTTTTTAAAGATATTATTAACAAAACAATATAATTACTAAATGGAACATAATAAATCATCTGAGCGTCACCGGTTCCTCTATTTTGGTAAAAAGACATTCTTTTTTTCTCGCACTAATAAATTATAGGCTTTTACATTTTGAAAATCAATTTGTTTAATATTTCTAATTATCTTCTTAATGCTTTCTAATTATATATAAATTTAAGTTTCAGTATATATACAAATATTGAAAAATATAATTTTTATGGTATTTTAATATACATAAAATAAACTGTAATCAGTATTATCATTTATTAAATAAATACCAAAGTTGAGTAAATGAATTACTAAAATCTGAAAACCTATAAAGGTTATTTATAAGAGGTAGAAAAAAATGTTGTTTTTTTTATTAGCTGGGAACTGGTGGCTCTTTAATCATTAATCTTTAATATATTATTATAATAAAATATTTTGCGGAAAAAATATCAAAATAAACATTAGTAAATAGCATCAATTTATTATTAATTTCTTTGATTTTTAATAGCTGTATTATTTTTATTGTAATTTTTTTTTAATTATTTCTGATACAAAAGGTTAAGTTAAAAATTTAAATAATAAGTTTCTATTATAAGCATAAAATCATTTTTATACAATACTTCAATAAAAGGGACAATTGGTAAAAGTTTTGTAAATTATATTTTGTTATTATATTTTTCATTAAAATAAATAGATATCTAATAACTAAACTGTTATTTATTTAGTATAAATTAATAACTTGAAGAAAATTATGATATTATGATATAATTTACTAAATGCAGATGGTTAAAATCCAGGGATTTAAAATAGTCTATAATTTATTATTTTAACACATAATACAATTGTTATTCAGTGACAGAATCGATAAGGTTGAGCTCCCCAGATTTATTTAACTTTAAAAACTTAATGCTTGATAATATAAAGTTATATTATAACTTAATTATATTAGTTACCATTATAAATATTTACTTAATGGATGGGCAATTATTTTAAAATTTATTGATAATAAAGATAAGGGATACATTTAAATTAATTTCAGTTGTTTATTTTATGATAATAAATATATTTTGTTATTAGTAGTTATAACTGTTTATTTTAGTTTAATAAATTTAATAACATAATATTGAAAACAAATTACAAAAATGCCAGTGGTTAGATTTTTCAAAGATCAAAGTTTGATAAAGAGGAACAAAATGTCATAATATATTAGGACCTATATTAGTACCTAATGAGCAATTATATTTTCAATTTATAACTAATGTGTTAAAACCATTTCTGAAGTACACTTTAAATATACTTTTAAGAGAATTGGTAGAGACAATTTTCTGTCTTTCTCTAACACACGTGAAACTTAGAAATTTAGGTGTGTTCTACTTTTAGATTTAATGAAAACATTAAAAATTCTAGAAACAAATTTTAAGTAAACTTTAAATCAATTATCCCAAACATTTCAAAAGAAGTTAATATCAAAGTCATGAATGTGGGAAAGACGATTTCAAGTAGATTTGACAATAAATTAAAATCTATTTTCAGAATTATTATTCCTTTACTAAATCAATCAATATGATGAAAATAGAACAAGTATAAATTCCTATGTTGCGTATGTGTTAGATAAAAACAGAAAATTATTACTTTTAAACCATTTAACTTAATTAAAACAATATAATACATTATATGCCTTATATGTTGATACATTGCTTTATATATTTCAAACATTTAACAATTAAATTATTCAATTAGTAATAATTCACTATATTTTTTTTTAAATAACAAAACCTAAAAATCAGAAAAGTACTTAGAAATTCAGATCTTTTATAGTAAGTTTTAAAGTTTTTCATAAAACAAATTCATTACAAGTTCATATTTATAATTAACAAATTGGTAAAAACAAAAAACAAATAAGAAAAGTAATAACATATATTTCAAAATATAATTACAAAGCTATGTATTTTAAAACACAGTTTGCACAATTTAATGTTGTAACAATTAAACATTTTACAAACTAGAAAGTGAAGTTTCATATGCAACTTTTATGCCTAGATATTAATTGACATTCAATGAAAAGTACGCTTGTCATAGCAACACTTAGAAAGGTCTTATCTGATGTACTACTTAATAAATTATTTTAAAAATGTATGTATAAATAGTATCTAATTTTATGTTTATCAAATAGGGTACTGACATTTTACCAATTAAATACAATTGCATGCAAACCCAATATAGTAAGTAATATTTTAGTTTAACCAAAACAAAATATATTTTAGTAAAAAGTGTACCTATAGATTATTTTCAAAAAAGTGGCCTTGAAATGGACTTTTATCATAACAAGAAGATATTTGTGAGAGGGATTGATTTAGTCTCCCAAAATATTTTTCTATAAATTATATAAAATTCTCCCAAAAATCAAAAATACATAGTTTGTCATTGGTTTTATTGTTGGTATTATACACTTTTGTAATTTGATATTTCAAAAAATTAAAGCTAACATGTTTATAGATATTGAGATTTATAAAATTCAAATTATGAATTAAATTGTTATAGGTAACTAGTTATATTTGAAAATATACAAATCAACTATACCTACTATAATGTGTAAACTATAAGTAAGTTTAACATCCTATGACATAAATATTTAATATTTTGTGCTTGTGGTAATTCCAATTTTTGATATAAAATTATGTCATTAGTTTCAAAAAGAAAAAAATAGAGATACAGTTGTCTTTTTTTATTTTTTGGCTTAAAACAGTTATTTTCTTTGAATATGTACCCATATGGTTGAACGTTGGACTCTATGTATTGATGAAGATAATTCAATTAAACTATTGTATTTGTAAGTTGCTAGCTGAAACATAATATGCTGTTGTTACTTGTTAATGTTTTAAGTAAGAACTATATTGTTAAGTCAGGTCTCAAGTAGGAGAAGATTTATGAGAGGCTTTAACTTCACATCTTATTTTTAATTTTTATTTATCAAGACTATACCCTGTAACAACAAAATCCTAGTTATGCTCATGGTCAGCAGTTAAGTAACATGATTTGGATAAATGTAGATCAATTTTTTTTAGGTAACAATGGGACCAGCATTTTATTGCACACATTTAATTGTTAAACACTTTACTTTCAGAAAACTAATATAAACATAAAACTTCACAAGTTGTGTAAAAATAAAAATGCACAAAAATGTAACGACTTGAGTTATGTAACACAAGTTGCTCTGAGCAGATATTAGTGAGACACAAAGCAGCAAAGTTATTGGGCTTCACAGGGAGCAGCCACGATACACACAAAAAGATAAAAAAATTAAGCTTGCATGTAGATGTACTTACAGCGAGTTGAGAATGTTTACGTCCAAATACGAGGGTCGCAATTATATAATAATAATATAGCAATGACAACAACAAAAAGCGATATTCATGCGACGTGTGATATATTTAGTGTGCCCAGTGCGGTGACGAATACAGACGACCAGCCGTATATCCGTCGGTGACGATGGTCGCCGAGCGGCGGCCCGCAAGTCATAATACCCAATACACAAATTATGATATTACTTATGAGGTACCTAACGGGCGAACGGTCGACGAACAACGAGCTTTGTCTGCTGTCTACGGGACGCGATAATATACGGCTTCCGCGTTCGGACATCGACGACAAACGTCCTTCTGAGCGGCGCGTAGGTACTAAAAAAACGTAGTCAGGTACCAATACATCTGCCGGACGACGCGGACGAAAGTCGCCGAGAGTGATTCGACAATGACGACGACGACGATAATATATAATATTATTATCGTACGAACTACGAACAGTCGACGGTTTTGTCGAGGTCGGTAGGGCGGGGAAGTGGTACACGCGCACGATCGTGGAAACGATAAGAATACGACGCTGTTGTTATTATTATTAAATTATTTATTTATATATTTGTTTTTGGCAAATCGTCCGTAAAAATATATATTAATAATTACAATTTTTCTACGGATACACCAATAATTATATTGCGCCCGTGACCCGTTTATTATTATTGACCAACGACCGTTGTTTTCACGATCGTAAAGATAGGTTTTTTAGCTAGTGATAAGAACGCACTCGATTTGTCGTCAGCAGCGCAGAGTGCAGTTGCTGCAGCAGCAGCTGACGACGGAGGGAATAGCGACAGGACGCGCGTACGATGCATTTTCGTTGCATTCTGAAAGACGGCCTACTGCGCACGCGTTATCGGTCGTCTGTGCGGATGTAATAGGTACCTATTACTTACCAGCTTTGTACGATTTTTGCGTTTTTTACCGCGGCGCCGACGGTATGCGGTTTTTGTCCTTCTCTTTTACTTACCCGGTACCCGTTTTATCGGTCGACCGCCTTGCAATACGGCGCATAGGCAGCGTTAATATATAATACAATATTTTTATTTTATTTTTATAAGGACATAACTTGTATGTATAGGTCTCACAATTTGCAACATAGGTACCTGATATTATTATAATACTTACTTACTATTATTATTATTATTTAAAATTTGTACCAATTGTCTTACTGGTAATACTACTTGTCTACTTGTGATTACTGGCTAAAAAGTAAACCTTCTAGCTACTTGTATTATTGTGTTTTTAAAAAATATAATAATATACAAATTTAAAATATATTGATATATTTACTACGTATAATTAATATGAATCACTTTCACGATTTTCATCATTGTTGACTCCATCTTTTAAATAATTAATATAGTCTAAAACAGGGGCGGCCAAACTTTTTTTGGCCGCGATCTACTAAAAATATACTTCACATTTAATAAAAAAGTTTTTACTTTTTATAGATAAAATTTATCGATAATGTTATTAACTACCACCATGATTAATTTTCGTGTGCGTAGCCTGAAAATAAATTCTAACACGATCGACTTAGAAGTCATTTGCGATCGACCGTTGGCCGTCCCTGGTCTAAGACATCCGCTATAGAAATTTTACAAATAAAATACAAAATACAAATTTATAATTTTATAAAATAAAAATATTCAAAAAACTAAACACAAGAACACAAATTATCAAATTATATAAATTGATAACGTTATAATAGATTAAAAAGCAATTAATAAGGCTTATTAAGAATTATTAGTTGAAAAAAAAAGTACACACAAACTCAATGCCAACCAAATACTTTAAAACGGATTGATTGAATAATATTTTAACCACTCGGCATCGGCCGTTAAGTTATTGGAAACATAATCGACCCTATTTTGTTTTGCGGAGCGTTGAGTCGTAACTGCAAATCCGCCAAAACCGATGATTGTAATTCCGACCTTTACCAATTATAACCACGATTAAAGAATATATACCTAAGTATATCTTAAATTTTTAAATCGTGATTATAACTTATATGATAATTTATTAAAACATTTAAAACAAATATTTAGAAAAGCCGCTAAATGGTATTAAATTTTGGAAATTGGTACTTGAAATAATTATAATAATAAATATATTTTATAATTTATAATAATATATAGTCAATATAGACATATAATCTAATAGTTAAATTTTTTTTTATACATATACCATCGACTGCCTGCATAAAGTTACCTAATAGACTTTATCACTTATAGTATAAGGTCTAAGAGTTACCTAGATATTTTAAAATACCAATTTTATATTCTTTATAATACATAGAGTATAGAGTGTAACAGAGAAATTTAAGAGATCTTAAAAATTATATTTTTAAATTTAATAATTATTATTAATTTATATTTAATATATAGCTATACATCGTACATAATTAGGTATCATCTACCAGGAATCTTGGTCCAAGACAGAATAGATGGATGTCTATCTATTAGTCTGTGATAAGAATCAATAAAAGTTTGTATTTTAAAATTGCACTATAAGTTTATAAATAATATGAGCTTATAATATATAGCTATACCTATAGACGGCTATAGTCCAATACGTATATAGTATATCGATGAATAGATGATACAATGTAGTTTATATAATATACATGTGTTATAATTTAATTTTTCACTTTTCAGTTTTGTTATATTTTATATTATTAATTATTAAATAGATGCATGAATGCGTAAATTATACATAGAGAGACGTGAGTACTTATAATATTTAGATTGGTAGATCAATATAGGCAGTAAGTATATAGCTCAATGGCTGTGTATAGGACATAGGTAGTCTTTATAGTGCTGTATTATTTCTAATGAAAGTGACGAAACTAATTTTATTTAAATTGTTATATGACAAAAATTAATACGTAATAAATAATTATTTATATAGGTGATATAGTTATAAATTTAAAATTGTAACATTAATTAATAAATTATATTCTCGTGTATAAAATGTATAATTCTTTCACTAGTTTCACTTATAGATCTATCATAACATATAGGTTAAGTATATTCACTATTCACATTTATAAATTGGTATGAATACGTTTATTTATGTATATTGGACACTTTTGGATGTATACATTTATAATATGCATAAGGTATAAATCTTTAAAATAACAGTAATTTTAAACTATGAATTTATTG
The DNA here is from genome assembly GCF_020882245.1 of Rhopalosiphum padi. Taxonomy (NCBI): domain Eukaryota; kingdom Metazoa; phylum Arthropoda; class Insecta; order Hemiptera; family Aphididae; genus Rhopalosiphum; species Rhopalosiphum padi. The sequence goes on from NC_083599.1 coordinate 47,167,935, forward strand.
TATTTAGGTAATAGGCACAATAAAATTTATTGGATAGGCTAGCAGCCGACTTCGAGGTAATAAAGCCATAAAGGTACAATCATTTAGAAAAAACATTAGCCTCTATATAGTGCAATGAACACTATTATTTCAAACCACTGCAATACGATAAACTCTTTTACATAATATTACAGTATATTACTATATTATAGTCTATACATAGCTGATATTAGATTACATGATATAGTTGAGTGGTTCAACAATTGTATTATACATTTATATTTGTAGGTATTGGTAAGGTATTCACTGTTCGCGAAATACCTATAATATGTTTAACCGCTATACAATGCTACCACACCCAGAATCAGTGGCGTTGCCAGGATGTTTAATTTATTGGGAGGGGCCCCTGATGTTTTTGTGTTATGCGCTTATATTATGTACATAATACACTATACACTATATAGTGTTTGTATATAGTCGTAAAATAGTGAAATATCTAATTCATTTATTTTTCTTTATATATGTATATATATAGGTAATACTGGTAATATGTGTAAATATGCATCATGGTCGAATATATTAATGTTATAATAATTAATAATATAATATACCTCACATCATTTATTTTATGTATAGATATCTACAAAACAATACAATACGACAAATTGAAATCATTATTATAAACATGGTCGTTTCTATGTATAAGAGGGTAAGAGCATATAGAGAGTAGTGGCAGTCGGGGAGTGCAAATCGGCAACCAAGGATAACTGCCCTCCTTCCATCACAAGCCTATTATTGCTAAATTATTTGTTACTGAATAAATCCTTTATAATAGCCTTAAAGATAATAATCGTATATTGACAAAAATTGTCTACTATTTTGGTATAGTATTATATAGTAGTAACTATTAGTTATTACATAATATTGTTTTCCGGTTGACCGGTTCACACGTATCTTATTGCTACCTAACATATTTTGCTGCAATGCGCATGTATATTGTATATTAAATAGACTACAGGAAATAACATCTATTGAATGCACATCGTATAATTTTAAACTATTATAACTATTGTGTAACTATTACAACACTTACCTACAAAAATAGTAAATATTAGTAGGTATCTAATAGACCTAAGTCTATATGACTTAAGTAAATATGGTTATATTATTTATTAAAAAAAAATACAAAATAAATATAAAAAAGAAAGTAGGCAACTCGTAATTACTTCGATGTACAATAATAGTTTCGAGTATACATACTTCGTCTTTGAGTAAATCACTGTAATCATTACAGAAGACCGTATGTCAACAAATATTTTATATTTTTATGGTATATTTATAATATTTATATTGTTCTTAAAATAATTTATTTTACTATAGTAAATAATTAATAATACATTAGATTGAATTAGATTTTACTGAAAACATTGCAGTATTTGAAAATTCTATTGTGTGTATAAAATAAAATAATGTACATTAAACAAATTCAAGTAACCAAGAATAATATTTTTAAATTACAACTAAAACCATTTAAAACCGTTATAATCTTATTCATTTAAATATCTAATTTTGTCCAATTTTTTATTTAGAATATTTAAAGTAGTTTATATAAAATAATTCAAATTTATATTTTTAAGATTTTCCGGTCACAGTATGAACAACTTTTGAGTAGAGAATACTAATTTAAATATTTGATAAACATTTCAAGTATCTATACGGTTATTTGTTTTTTAGTTATAACAAAATATCAAAATCGATTGAGGATAAATAGTTATTTTACAAGTGAATATTCATTATCACAACAATTATAAAAAACTAACCTAACGTCAAACACTCATAAAAAATGTGACTACGGTAAACTTTTTTAATTGTAGTTAGAAAAGCTTATATGAAATCTTGCACCTTCCTATTTACATTTTCAAATTTTCAAATTTTTAATTTAAATATAATCCTACGTCTTCAAAATTTGATTTGAAATTACCCATAAAGAATTGTTAAACTTATGAGTAATGAAGAATATATTTTCGAGATTTTTTACCAAGAAAATAAATGTATCATGATTCATAATATATTAATGCATATAGTTAATTTTATAACACACCTATATTATACGGTGATCTACTCAATGACGAATGACGATAGATAAAAATATTAGGTACACTCAATACTAAAATCTATTATACAGCCATACGACTTCTACTGTTTTTTATACTACTATTATTAGTTATTAAATTATTATTTTAAACAAACATACTAAATAAAAAAAAAAATTTGTACTATTTGAGCATTCCCTGCAGTTACTATGTAGACACATGGTACTTACGTAAAACAACTATTAACACCTATTTATGTACCTATTTTTTCCTCATTTAATATTCAATTACTAGGGTTGTTATTTGACTTTACTAGTTTCAGAGTAATACATTTATTATTTCAAGTTTCAACCCTCCTCTTTTCCAAAAATGGTTCAAGGTAAGCCACTCGGTTATTGAAAACACTAAACATATTGATAAAATAATTAAATAAATTGAGCTAACAGTTGATATATAAGGGGCAATCCGGCAATGACAATGAATCACAATTGACCGTAATATTTTTTTTCGTTAACTCGTCGTCTAAATGTATAACTGTATAAGGTATATGCTTACAGTATAAGCACTATAAATTATATTATACCCACAAAAAAATGTTGACAAGTTAGTACCTATATAATATAGTGGATTATAAACGTAAGCAATGCAAACTATTTTGAGCATGTTTCAATTTTGGGTTGGGATGAAGGAGATATTATATTATCATATTGTTATTTGTGCCACACAATTATCTTAGTAACGTCGAGTTGTTGTAATCGTAGAAAAAAACAATAGTTTGTTTCTGGGAATATAATATATTATATAATATTTAAAAAAACAACTAAATTGCTAAAACTGATATTACATAAATAATCGAACAAAATTTAACCGTATAACACTAAAGCCCTAAACAAGTATAACGAACGAATAACGATGAGACAAAACGATACAAACGAGCAGCCCTGCATGTCTGTCCGATGCTGTTGCAAGCTAATAGCGAAATGCGAGGAAAAACCGATCGTCGCAAAGACGACACCGAAACCGCGAAATAGTGACTGCGGCAAACACACCCAAATGAGCCTTTGTGATTTCTTAAAATCGCAACCGATCCCAGACTGGATCAAAGTGAATGATACGCGCCCGCAACAACATCCCCGGGATGAGCAGTGTTCAACGAAACCTACGTCTGATGAACGGAAAGGAAATACTGTCCCGGAAGACATGCAATCGTCGCAGATCATCATTAACTTCGGAACGGTCGTAACCAATGGGGCGTGCAAGCGAGACTCGTGTCAACAGACCGATCCGGAAGTTAAAGACGTGACCGTTCCGATGGAAAAGAACCGAGTATGTCAGACCACCACCAGTCCACCGGTCGATCGACCAAGCGCTACGTATCCGTCAACCAATCGGCCGACCTCCGTTTGCCCACCAGTCAATCGGTCGACTTCCGTCTGCCCAACACCAGATCAGTCGACCTCCACCTATCCACAAACCAATCGGCCGACGTCCAACTGTCCATCGACCAATAATAGGCAAACCTCCACCGGTCCACCAACTAATCGGCCAACCTCTATTTGCCCACCGAAAGATCATTCAATGTCCACCTGTCCGCCAACCAATCAGTCGACTTCCACCTGTGCAAAAACCAATCGGCCAACGTCCAACTTTCCATCGTCCAATCAGTCAACCTCCAACGCTGCGCCAACCAATCGACCTACCTCCACCTGCCCACCAGCCAATCGATCAACCTCCACCTGTCCGGCAGCCCGTCCCGAATCTGTAGTTAATAAGTCAACGTGTGGTTGCAACTGCCACTCGAAGCTCTAGAATATTGCAACAGGAAAACATCAATACTGCCATCGTCATCCCAGAAAAAAATCTTTATTATAAAGGGGTCTACGAGCCGTCGAAAAGTGAAGAAATATAAACACTATTTAATCAAAATTAATACATTCGATTTTACAGTACACATGACGATGTTAATTTGCTAAATTGATCACTCCAGTTCATCATGACCCATCGGTATCTGTATATCTGTATGGATCTTTTTTTATTTGTCTCATTGCGATATTCTTTTGGCTTTTAATTTCTGGTACTTGCTTAACTCGAGGTTCTTCTCCGGATATAGTGAACAAGTTCAAAATGTGTCATCGTACCAATATTATGTTTTTATTTTGACTTTGAAGATATAATAAATTTTAATATACATATACTTATCGGTAAATTGGGCTACGCTGTTTACAGTGTGTTAGGCCGGAAATTATATAAAATTATTTATTCGATGTACTCATGGTGAGTCAAATTACATTTAAACGGCGAAATTAAATCAATTATTATTATATTATATTATTATGTAGTTATTATGACTTTTTGGGAATAATTTATATAGGCTTATACGTTTAATAAATTCCTGACCAGAATTTTTTAGGCATTTTTAAATTGTAGTCTTAAATAATATTATGTGACAACACAGATACTTTTGATTCAGCAGCAATAGTTACTACTTACCTTCATCAGTTTTTATATTTGTATTTATTTATTTATTACTTTTGGTTAAAGATTTCCATTATTATTGTTTTTTTTTTTTTTTTAGAACAATTTAATATAAACAAAAAAAAATATTTAAATAATACTATAGGAAAAAACCTAACTTATTGAATAATTTAAATTTTTTATCGTTAAGGTCTGCAAGATTATCTTTATAGTTAATTTATAATAAAGATCACCATTCATCACATTATTAGCAACTTATTCATTATAAAATGTATTAGAATTATAAATAAAATAAAACCTTATATATAGTCATATAGAGTTAGGATAATAGGATGTTGATGACTTTTGCATTTTTTCCTTTGACTCTATAGTCTATACAATGCTATCTTAGCTGAAAATTTGTTTCAGATTATTTTAATTTTATTTTGTTTTTTAACGTCATTTTTCAACATTTTTAAGTGATTTTTCATGTTTTGGGTCATTTTTTGTAGTTTTTGTAACAATGTGGGGGTATTTTTCTCAAATTTTAGATTTTAAAGAAAATTTGTGTATTGTTCAAAAAAATAATTGTGGGGTTTAAATTGTAATTAAATTTGTCGCGTACCAATAAGGCGATAAGATTTATTGTTTGAGTGTTATACATTGATAAAACAAATGCTCTTTCAGACATACACCGATCATACACGCTTATCGAGTATTATATTTATAAATTGTATAGAATAAATGTATATTATTGTTTATTAATATTATAATTCTTATTTTAAATAACCTAACCTTATTATCACACCCGTATCTATAATAAAAATTATTATTTATAAATAAATTTTTTTCACTTATTTAATTCGATTTTTTAGATCATTTTTTAAGTTCATTTTTTGAAGTTTTTAGGGCATTTTTGCATTTTTGTTTGTTTTTTAGGTCATCAACATCCTAACTGTACTTATATATAACATGTATATATATAGTATGATGTCCGAATTCTCAATTCCGAAAAATTCAATCTGAGAAAATGTTACTTTCTATAATATATATCTATAGATATCCAGACATCCAGTACTCATCATTGGCTATATAGGCATACATTAGGTGTAAAGTTAAGGAGTGCTCAAATAATTTGTTCCATAGCCCCTTAGGCCTCAGAAGGTATCACCCACATTTTACCTATTATATTGTATAAGTGTCATGTCATTATATTAAGTTATACACCTAAATATATTTATATAATATTATATGCTCGTTTATATTTTTGAAAATAGGAGGTTAATAATAATGAATGAAAAAAATGTTAACAATCATGAAAATAATTTATCCAACTTCAAGAATAAGTTTTCGATTTGATAACAGATATTTCTTGTATAGGTAAATTAAATTTTTGTAAGCGATTAAATAAATAAAATAATTCCAAACCACAATAGTTTATAATCGATCTGTAAAATATTTTGCTCGGAAAAATTGGGTTAATTTAAAATCCGAGGTGTTTAACAAACACAATATAATAATTAATAAGTATAAAATATAAATTAAAGTTTTAAAAAAATTAAAATAAATTGATTAAAATTGATTTGAAACAAAAAAAAAATAGTATCAGATAAAAATATTTTACACCACTTTATTAAATCGTTTCTTACGTCATAGTAATGAGATTTACATACATAAAAATATTAAATATTGTTATTTGATTGAGTAGGCATTTAAAATAAAAAAAATGCCAACGGCACGTAGTGTTCCCAAGCGGTCACCCATCCAAGTACTAACTACGCCCGACGTTGCTTAACTTCAGTGATCGGACGAGAACTGGTGTATTCAACGTGGTATGGTCGTTGGCGAAGAAGTTGAGTATTCGGACTGTACCTAGCCATTGAAAATAATTAGTTGCCATGTCGAAAGTTTAAAACCTTACTAATTAGTAATTAATCAATTATATAATAATAAATCATAATATTTATTGAATACCTATTGGCCATTGGGTATTGTGTACGGTTTTTCGACTATTTATTATTAGGTACCTACTAATATCGAATGGGTATACCGATTACCGATTATCAACCAGCATATGCATACAACCATACATTTACACTTTTACAGGCTTCTATTATTGATTTTATTTCCTTAAATATATTTACAGCATTGACCGATTTACACACGAGTACTTAATACCTATGATTTACATATGTTATGTTTGTCTATTTGTGTATAATAATGTGATTTGAAATGTTTAAAAACTAAAACAGTCTCAACTGTTAATTACGATTCGTGGCATTTCAACGGTAATCTGGTTCACCGACCTCATTATTATATATTATGTTGTCGTGGCTCGTGCAGGCACGCTTTCATTTTCCGACGATTGCGTATTGCCTAGCCTAGCCGATATTATTTAATTTTGTTATAACTTTAGGAAATATCGTATCCATTTAGCGGCAAAATAAATATTTTGTTGTTCGTGAATCATTAAAACATTAACAAGAGGACTCTTAAAACTAGTAAGATTATTCTGATTAGAAGAGAGTCTATAATCATTATATGGGCGACTAATTATTATTTAGTTAGTATTTTTTTACGCATAGTCTAGACTAGTTCTACACTACAACCGTAATGTCCCGTGCATGGTGCGTGTGTATATTATAATAATGTATAATAAATAATAATATTCATTAATATTAATATGTATATAAATATAATATATATTATATTATAATATTATATAGGTTAATGGTTAATAATGTTAATATATTATGCAATATGGAAATACATAAAACAAACATATTTCGTTATTATTATTGGTTGTTTGTGAATAATTATTATTTTGTGGTCTGTTTTTATTCATATAATTATCAAAAAATGGTTGACGATTCTCAAAAGCGTCGTTCTATTTTTTAAAACTGTTATTATTATAAGTGTTATGATTTAAATTATTTTAATATTGTAATTATATTAATATTTAAAATATTTAATTTTAATAAATGCGATAATTATTTTTATATTTTCTAGCATTTTAGCGTCCCTGATCGGATTTTGATCAGTCTCTGTATCTCAACTCTGAAATTGCTAATTATAATGATATTGGTCATTGTAGTGGCAGCTCGTAGTAGTTTAGCCACAGAATAATAAATAAATAATAATAATAAATAATTCTGTGGTTTAGCACAGGAGTGCGATTAAAAAAATTAAAGAACTAATACATCATACAAAAAATTAAAATGATAAAATAATAATTCAAAATTAAACACTTCGCCGTCGTTGCCGTCCGATTTGAGCGACAGAATTCGCCACACATCATAAACGGGTCGCGGAGGCCAGCGTTTATTTTTCGTTGTGCACTTGCATCGAGCCGCCGACAGTTGAACAGTAATACGCTTGAAGAAATGACTAACCACGTGACAAATATTAACGTTTTCATTTCAACACATGTTATTGGTATCACCGTCTAAAATTTCATAAGTGAGCTACAATTATATGCAGCATTGCAGCTAAACATATCAGAGATGGTGGAAGATTTAGAAAAGCATGAGGTAAGAAAATATATATTTTTTTTTATCTAAACCCGATATAAACATACTACATTTTATAAGGATATTCCGAAGTGTGTTCCAAGATTTCTCGCCGAATCATATAAGCTTACCTAATCCAAGACTTATTTTCAATTATAATATTATGGATCTCAACTCACGTAAGTACTTTTATAGTCTTAATCAAATATAAAAAAATAACTAATTTTTTTTTTATGGTTCATTATTTAGAAATTTTGATAATTTAATTCGGTCGAGTTGTGAAAATTGTAGTATAAATGTGTTATGCGAAAATTGTACAAAAAAAAAACGATACTTTTGTAAAATGTACCATTATGGTAAATAAACCGTTATGGTATAAATTCGTTAATTCAAAATTTGAAAATCTCTACCTCCCCTGGCTCATCAAAGATATAACGAAATATTCTAGTGTAGATTTTGAGTTTATTCTTCTTGAGCTATATGAAGAAATGTATGCTATACAATGTGATAATGGGCATGCCTTTGGAAAGCACATTTATTACATAATAGCATAGTTTCTAGTGATTTAAGTTTGGGGAATAATAATTTTTAATAATAATCTATCTCATGATAAATATTCAATTAAAATTAATTATTGGAATCATTTAATTTTTACTATTTCAAAAATAAGATTTAGTTGTTTAAATAATGTAAATAGAATAATTAATAACCTAGATAAGTTTTAATTTAAGAATGAATAAGGAAAAATCCCTTTTAATTTTAGATAATGTAAATATAGAATATAGTATAAATAGATTAAAGTATATTTTGTTAGATTGTAGATATAGTAATTATGGAGAATTATGAAGAAAAATGGTAAAATATATTTTTTTTACATTAATATAATTTTATTTTAATGTTAAACACTGCTGTTTTGATATTACTTATTAAAATATATCGTAGACTAAAAATCTATTATCTAATCTATTAGTTGAGCTTATCAATAGACTAAAAAACAATTTCTTCAATATTTAAATTTATATAATTAGATTATTTATAATTTCTTACTTCTATATGTTGTATGTATATTGTAAACATAATATTTTATATCTTGTTTTTATTTATGCATTTTGTTGTTTATAATAAATACACATTTTTAAGTATCCAATTTTGTTTTATTAATTTTTTTTAATATGGTTAATACTTATGCTATACTTAATTGTTTAAGCCGAAAGGGCGATAAAACAATTGAATATTCCTTATTTAAATTACCTAAAAATTATTTGCTACGTAAAAGTTGGTTGGAATTTATTAATAAAATTAATAAAAAAAATAACAAATAAACCTACACATTTGTGTGAGCTACATTTTACAACTGATGATATAATTCATATTTATAACTTTTGGAATAACTATAATGATATTGAAACGGTGAGAAATAAAACCATTATTTAAATAAATAAATGAATACATAGGTACAATACAATACATATACTTTACAATCTTATATTTAGAATTTTCAAAATTGTAAAAAGCCTAATTTAAGACCTATTGTTCTACCATCTTCTATTACTAATATTTCCGTGGAAGTTAGTCCAAATGTAAAATGTTGGAAAGAATTAATATGGCCTCAAAATAATTTTGCAAATGTACAATTATACTCATCTACAATAATTGAAAATGAAGTACTTACATAGTTACATATGAATTTATAAATTAATTTATAAATCTAAATAATAACTCATAAGCATTTTAATATGTATATATTAATTAATTTAACTTTCAGAAAATAGTAAATACTTTTTATGAATTATTAAAATATCAAAATGTTGATTTACCTATTACTTGGAGCAAGTTTGGTAACGAATATGGTATAACATATTTTTGTTTAAAATATGAAAATATTACCAAATATAAAATAGCTATAGAAAAAAAAATTGTCATAACATCCGATTCAGAGTTATATTATTATGTTTATGGCAATGAGGTTAAGCATGATTTTAAACATTATCATATTGTATTACATTTCCATTAAATATTAAATTATTAGAAAGAGCAATAGTTTTATTTGCTGGAAAAAACGCATGTATTTCCAGGTATTTAAATTTAGTTTTTATTATTTTATAACTGCAGAGTTCTGGAGAAGTCTTGTCGGTCAGTGTCCACAAATTTTCAGTCTGAATATCAGAAAACATTGTCTTTTAAAATAAGAAATTATTTGAGTATATAATATAATTTAATTTATAGGAGTACAAATTGAAACACAAATTTAGGTTCAAATAAAATTTGGCGTCCTCTAAATTGTTAATACCCGACAATTTTAAATAAAAAAAAGATGTATGCATTTAGAAAAACTATTGAATAAATTTAGAGTTTATAAATGGAAACGTGAAACTCCAAATAAATAAATAAAAAATAAATATATAGGATACACACTTACTCCAACTCAGCTATCTTCTTTTAAGGGTATTCAAAAATCGAAATATAAATTGAAGGAAATAAATAACAGGTATACATTATCCTAAATATTATCATTGACGACTATCCATTACCGACAGATCGCGGTGTGCCGGTGTTCGAATTCGAAATCAGCACTGGCTCTACCCTGTGATCACTATAGGACCTATGTACTATGTATATATAAAACAGAAACGATGACTATCCAACGTGAGGACGCCCGTGGTAGTCGACGTCAGCCCAGCCGTACGGCAGACCTGTTGCAACAACAGTGTAAAATAATCGGTTAAAACCGATGGACAAAATTTTGGAAAGTAATACATAAAAATAAACATTTTAGAAAAATAATTATTAGAATAGTATTTGTAGCCGTAGGAAAAATGGTAGTAGGTACACATATAAAACATTAACAATAGTCAATAACACATGGTAAGTCCAAAGTAAATTTGCATCATGTTCTCATAACTCTAAAATATTTTAACTATTATATTTTAATTGATTTTTTATTTAAAAAACTAATATGTCAGGGCTTATGATTTATTAAACTCTTATTATTTATTATAATAGGTACTCTTGATTTATAAAATTTTGTATACATGACCCCATTAGTAAATTTTCGCCGTTTTTAAATAAAAAAAAACCTAACTTCAAATGCTTATAAAAATATAATTAATTTGGTTTTAGGTTCAAATTTTTTTTTTATTATTTAAGAACAACTTATAAGGAGCCTTGCATTAAATTTTTGATTTTTGATTCAGTTTCAAATTTTTCATTAACACAGAAAACTACTAAAAATGCCAACATTTATTATTTTTATTATTCACAGTCATATATAATTAAATATAAAAAAAAGTTATACTAATAGCTTACAAGAGTAAAATATTGTTTTTGATCACATGTCCATATATTCACAAAATTATGATGTTGTTCTGATGAACTCTAGTTTATATATTATATAGGTAATTATAATATGTTGTTATTGGGTGGCAATCTCTTGGCAACACAGTTAAATTTTTATATATCCTAATAACAAAAATACAAATTTAATATTGTCTTGGTATGATTAGAAAATTACTTAAGTAATACTCTATTCATAGATAAACAGTCGAAATTATATAATTATTAATAAAAACGAAATTTAAAAGTGAAACACTGACGCCACGAACATAAATATTTTTCTACAGCCGACATTATTCCAACGATGAGTCAGAACGACGCGTGCAAGTCGGACCGATGCTGTTGCCAACTGATATCGAAATGCGAGGAAAAGCCGGTCGCCACGCCTCGGCCGCGAAATGCGTGCGGCGGGCATGCAGAAAAACCCGAAACGAGTATATGTGATTTCCTAAAATCGCAACCGACCCCGGAATGGATCAAAGTGAGCGACGTGCGTCCACACCGCGGGAACAATCCGTGCGCCGAAGCTAAAAGTCCAAACGACTGCAAACAGCGTGATCCGTGCGAACAGACACCGGCATCGGGCTGCTCCGGCAAAAACCGCTCTTCCAACCGATCGAAACCCCGACAGGAATGTATACAGCCGACGGAACAGGTGTGCGTGCCGAACAACGGCGGACCGCAACATTCTCAGCACCGTCACCGGAACGAGCATCAGCGTGCGCCGCAACCACAGACAGACTGCGATCCGGAAGACCGGCAACTGTCGCAGATTATCATCAACTTCGGGACGGTGATGACAAGCGAAATGTGCAAGCAGGATTCGAGTCAGCAGACTAATTTGGACGGGCATGACGTCCCGACGGAGAAAAGGCGACGAACCTGCAACACCACAGACCGTTCAAGTCATCATACACGCGCCCCGGCCGATCGTTCCATCTCCATCTGCCTGCCGGCCGATCGTTCAAACTGTATATGCGCCCCAGTCGATCGATCGAACTCTACTTGTCCACCGGCAGATCGCTCGACATCTAATTGTCCCCCAGCCGATCGCTCGAATTGTACACGTGCCCCAGCCGACCGTTCAACCTCCAACTGTCCACCGGCAGATCGCTCGACATCTAACTGTCCGCCGCCGGAACGTTCAAGCTGTGCACGCGCCCCGGCCAACCGTTCAACCTCCACCTGTCCACCAGCCGATCGCTCAAGCTATACACGTGCCCCAGCCGACCGTTCAACCTCCAACTGTCCGCGGGCTGATCGCTCAAATTCTAACTGTGAACCGGCCGATCGCTCGAGCTATACGCGTGCCCCAGCCGACCGTTCAACCTCCAACTGTCCGAGGGTTGATCGCTCAAATTCTAACTGTGAACCGGCCGATCGCTCCAGCTGTACGCGTGCCCCAGCCGACCGTTCAACCTCCAGCTGTCCGCGGTCTGATCGTTCAAATTCTAACTGTCCGCGGTCTGATCGTTCAAACTGTACACGTGCCCCAGCCGACCGTTCAACCTCCAACTGTCCGCGAGCGGATCGTTCAAATTCTAACTGTGAACCGGCCAATCGCTCGAGCTGTACACGTGCTCCAGCTAATTGTTCGTCCTCCACCGGTCCACCAACCGATCGTTCGGCCTTTTCACGTCCCGATCGATCGAATGCCACATTTTCACAGGCCGATCATCGGAACGATCGTTCGTCCTTTGCACATCCGCTAGCCTCTTCGACTTGTATACGTCCTGATCGATCGACCACCACTTGTCCGCAGGCCGATTGGTCGATGTCTACCTGTTCGCCGGCAGATCGTTCGAACTCCGTCCGCCCACCCAACGTTCGTCCGTCAACCATCCGTCCACCCAATGTCCGTCCATACGAGATGGAACCTAATACGACGGGGCGAAGCTCTTGCGGACGGTACCAGGATAACGGTGTCTCAAATACACAACGTAGTAGAACTCATTCTGAATCCGGGATGAAGTCAAAGGCCTGTTATTGCAATAATAACAACTCGGACTTCTAGACAGAACGACCAAATCGTTCAATTGAATGAAACATTTTAAATAAATCAATTATCGATATACCGATGAATCATTGATCCTCGGAATTGTCAGAAAGTAAATTGTAATCAAAAGTTTAATAAATTCTATTTTACAGTAAATACACACGACCATATATTTTAGTTTATTTCATTATTGTCACGTAACGCCATAACAGCAATGGCTTTATTAGTATAATCTATTATCTACATTAGTCTTTTATTGATGAATGTTTTTTTGTTATATATCTTTCCTGGTGTGATAAACAAACTAAACGTCTTATCGTAGCAAATGCAATTTTTTTAAGGGGTCGTGTTATATACCAATATATCAAAATTTATCGCTATTTTGGAAAACTTGTCTCACAAAAAAAAAAGAAATTGGTACATTCCTCCTTCGTCCGATCAGAATCTAAAAGGTGCCAATAATATGAATAAATATTTTTTTGAATATGTGTTAAAAAAAATAGTTTTACATTGACACATTATTATATACAATTCAAAATGTTCATATGTACATATTAATAAAAAATAACCTTATGTAATTAGTTTAAAGTAATATTTGTATTTCGATTTGCTTATTATATTTACTCATCATTAAAGAATAATCAAAACAACAATATTTAGTATTTATTTCATAGTTCATAATGTTCATACCAGTTATTAAATTGTAACAAACAACTACTTAGATAATATTAATTAATATTAAACATTTTATTATCTGTTATTCAATAAATATAGGCGCCTAATATTTGACCTAGGACTACCTCCGGCTGTTCATAATAATTGAATAGTACATTATACATTACTTGTTACAGTCACAATGATACTTATTATTTAATATTATTACCTACAGCTGTTATGTATCTATTTAAATACTTTATTTGTATTTATTTTTTAAATAAGGTAAATATTATTATTTATACTTAAAAATAAAAAGCTAACATAAGTCGTAAATCTATATAGAAAATCAATAAAATTTAAAGATTTTTTAAATAATTTTTTAATGTCTTAGTATTGAAATACTTATTGGAAAATATATTCAATTAAATAATTTTTATTTAACTATACTTATTTTAAAAACTTTAAAAAGTATATTATACATTACAGTAAATAATAGTATCCACTATTTATTATACATTGTTTGCACATTGCACATCAGTACATCACTATTGTAGTATTGTTCATTTCGACCTGTTTTTTAAAGTAGTTGCGCGCTGCTTGTTCCATTTTTGGAATTTGTGGAATTTAAGCTTCGCATGTTTATACTTTACGTCAAATTGTCGTTCATAATTTGCGCATTAACATATTTAACAATAGAACTGAAAGAGATCAGGAGTACCCTAAAGCATAAGTTTTTTTAAATAATTTTTAGTTTAAAATTTAAAGGTTATAATATTAAATTTTAAAATATTGTATAATACCTACCTAAATAATTCTGTTTAAAAAATATGAATTTATACTTATTTTACTACACGTGTATTATAAAAAAAAAATTAAACATATAATTATGACCGACCCAAACATATATTTTTATCATACTATGTAAATATATTACAATTATAACTATTAAAGTTAAATTTAATAATCCAATTTATTTAATTATATACGATGTATATAAATTGTATGAATGTATGATATATAATGTACTTATAAAGTGTGAATTTCAATAACAAATATTGAATTTTCAAATTCAACCACAATTTAGTATTAAAAGTTTTCACTCCTTTTAATAAGTAATGTACAAATTATGAACTTTTCAGTAGGTATTTTTTATACCCATATATTATTTGATATGTTGATGCGCAAACTAAACGATTCACGATATTTTGCGATAAGTTAAGTAAAAGAATAATGCAAAAACAATCATGGTCAATCATGGTCATCTACCATGCTTAACATTATATACATCAAGTATAACATTTTAAAACTTTAAAAATCTAGTACTTTTAAGTTTTAACAGTAAGTTGTCGGTAAAGGTATTGACTAAAGTTTCGGTTTTGGTAATAAAATATCATGTAATTGTTTTTATTATAATGTACTTAAAATGAATGAATATTCTCCGGATAATATTGAGATATAATTAAATTGTAAAAAAAAATATTATTCAGTATGTCATCGCTATAATTATTAGAATACCGTTGTATTATCATCATCAAACTGATACCCTTGTCTTCATGTAGGTACCTAATAAAGGTATGCAAAGCAATGTAACGAAATTCCACAGAATAAAAATGAAATTGTGCAATGTTGATGTATTAATTATTGATTAATGTTATATTTTAAACACGTTTTAAGATAAATAATAAATACGAAGGAGAAATAATGGCATTTTTGTAAGATATTATCAAACGAAATTCAAAAATATATACGTATTCTTTTGTTATATTATGAATTATGATATTTATATACGTATATACCTATAACACTATAACCTATTACTGTAACATTTTCATCGTTCGATGCTATTTTACAAAAAGTTCAATATGATATTAATTACTCGAAAATATTTTCCCAATAATAAAAATGACCAAAATTATTCATTTATACCTGTTAATTTATCCAGGATTGTTTTTTTTTTTACAAAAAAAAATGGTTTCATTTTGTCAATTGTATTATTTATAAATATTATAAAACATATAAATCTAAAATAATATATTTCAGTTTGTTCTGGAGTTTAATTTGAATCATCTCACCATCTGCAAGCTTTGATTTTTATCTTCCTCTTGAATTTTAATTTTAAAATAGTACTTATACTTTCTAAATTCTAATGAACAAACTAGTCACCAACAAGTAACTACAGATAGATTGGTGCGTATAATGCGCGCGGGAGGGCTCCGGTATCTTTTTTACAATTTACACAATACCTAATCACTTGATTATATAATAATATATCTACTTTATACTTTAAGATATATGATTTATTGTATTTTTGCGCAGTTAAGAAAAATCCTTAGGATATGAAAGCCCTAGACTTAAAAACTCTAATATTAAGTACATAATAGATGGCACAATAGTTTAATTTTTCTATACATTGTATATATATATTGTAGATACGTAAAAAGACAACAGTATCAATGCATATTATATTATATACAGCCATACGAATATTACATATTATATTTATACATACTTTTAATTATCATTATTACTTTAGATTATACATAATATATTAATATGCACAATGCGCATAATATAATAAATTATTATATAAAACAACCGATAGGCGCACGTGCCGAGTACACCACATATGGTATATTACGAAACTATATGATATAACTTATGATTACAGTTAAAATAATTGTTCATGTTTTATCGTCTGATAAAACACCCTTTCTGATGCTATATACTCATTATTGATTCATACATTTTGATGACTTATCGAGAATTCCTCGACAACAGAAGATGTCTCTTTGAGCCTTAGAGCGGTGACGCGTTGTTCGAACGTATACAAATACAATGTCAGTAACTGATACGTGTATGCAGAAATGTAAAATATAAAAATTACGTGCTACGACATTATCTAACTAGAATATTATAATATTTTATTTATAATAATATAATAATACAAGGAAAATATGAAGATAAAGTATTTACACAAAAGATTCCGGTTTATATATCTTGTGAAACACAATAAAAATATTGTTTTTAATTATTAAAAAAAAATGAAATATTTATGGTCAGACACTGGAGAAATTTATATATTACTATGTATATTTTCTCTATTTACTCTTACAGTCTTATCAATTTTCGAACGGACTCAGCTGCTATACGGTTGTAGGACACTTTGTACGGTCACCCGGAAAAAATGAAAACCACGGACAGTTTGTACTATTACAGGTAAAAAAAAATGTTGAGATATAAAATGTTAGACATAATTTGTTATTACAAAACACAGGTAGTTAACAATGTTAACATACATAGATAATAATAATAATAATCAGGGCTAGGATTTGTATGCAATAAAAAATTGTAAAATATGCATTTTATTTACCAAAATATACAAAAAATATGCATTTAAATTGTTATAAGATAAACACAAAAATATAATTACAAAAAAAAATATTTATTTATTGAAATACATCAGTGATTGGCTGTTTGTCTTAATATTATTAAGATTATTATTATAATTATAATTTAGAAATAAAATTTATAATTCACATTCAATAGTGGAAATATTTTTAATTTTATGTTTGAAAAATTATATTTAACAAAAAAACCAAGTTTTATACTTTAATCAGCGGTGCTAGAATTAAATACGTAATATTAGTATTAAATAATAAATATTAATTACGAAATATACTAAACATGCTTTTTTCGCAATAATATTCATTTTATTCAATAAATGCAATAATATGCATTTTATCCAAAATATGAAAACACATGCAAAATAAAAACACCACCGTTTACACATCATACAAAACGTCCGCGATCGAATTTTACCAATTTATTATCACCGTACAAAGTGTCCGCGATCGATTTCTATCAATTTTTTATCACCGTACAAAGTGTCCGCGATATGCAACTTAAACAATAGATAGTACAAACTGTCCGTTTACCGGCTGCTACTGCTGTTTCGATTGAAAATCAAAATTTCATTATCTATTCTATTTGAATTTATGAACCTAAGTTTCTATTTTGGCAATAGTATTTTATATTTCATTTTCTTTTTTTTTTGTAATTAAAATTCGTATTCCTAACTCCTATACGTTAATAAGAAATTATTTTATATTCTAAGCGGAGAAATAAATATATTGATTTTATAATAACAATTAACATGTGTCAAATGTTTTATTTTGTCTGGTGACCTCTAATAGGAAATTTGATCTAGTTCTTATTATTTTTTTTTTTTGGTGTAGGGGGAAGTTTAAAAGTAAAAATTTTTTGAAACAAAACAAAATTAAGGAAAAATTGAAATTTGTACGTACAATTAGTACTCGATAAAATCGATTTTGTTATTTTTTGCAAGTATAATTCGAATATGAACAATATTTGAAATTGTCATCAAATATTTACTGACATTTCCTACATATAGTAAAATTGTCTAAAATATTTTACTGTTTTTATTATATTAATAGGCATATGAATTTTTTAATAATCTTTTTCAATTATATACAATAAAAATGTAATTGGTCAAAATGCTTAAAAATAGGTTCTTTATACGTATTTATTATACCATTGGCATTAAGAAATATTTAAAATGCATATTATACATAATTGTTTATATTAAGAAGTTCATACTGAAACAAAAAAACTGAAAATATATAATATATTACAAGCAACATTTTTTTCATAAACATTTGAAATTCAAATTTGGGTGAATTTACATTTTTAAACTATAAATAATAATGTTCATCATTTTGTTTTAATTCAAAATATTATTCGTAGGAACTCCACGTTTATTTTTAATTTTATTATATACGTGAAACTTTCAAAATATGTAGATTAATTTATAGACAATACCTATTTATACAATGAATCTAATTACACTGCTTTATATGTTAGGTAGTATTGAGTATTGACTCATAAGATAATAACAATAATATAATATTGTATAAATATATATTATTATATTATCTAATTAAATATTTATAATATTTATAAACACAATGTTTTTGGCATAAATTAAATCAACCTATTGTAATTATATTGTCTATTAGTAAAATAAATAACTTTATAAAAGTAATATCATACCACTATCGACCTATCGACATTTACGACATCTACTGTAGAACAGACTACTATACTGTGTAGTTCTGTACAGCAGAACAGTACCCACGACTTTCCTTTAAATCTTATTCTCAGTTTAGTTTGTGGTTTATGATTTATGGCTGTAGATTTTTGTATTTATTATTTTTACTTAAATTGATAAAATTTAATATTTTTTTAATATTATAATAACGATAATATTTTATGAAAATGAGTGGAAAAATAATAATATCGAGTAATAATACCACTTGGAAGTGGCGCAACTACTAAGAATTTAATAATAGAAAATAATTTTAAAATGCACTCGCTATTTTCAAGCTCTTAAATTAAACAAATATTGTATGACTAAGCAACCCGAATATTTGATTTATCATACATATAATTAAATGATAAGTGTTTATTTTAAGAACTATAAAATCACAACCATGTTACAACCGCATATAATATGATTGTTATAAAATAATAAATGCTCAAAATAATATTATTTTTGCACTAATTTTCACAATATTTAATTATAACTACAATATGCATGTATATGTATTATGTAGTCTATATTTTGGAATTCATCCAGTAGGATAAAATAGATGCATTTTGCATTATGCATTTTCACCATGAAACTAAAAATTATTGTGATAGTTGTTTAATATTATTTAAATATAAATATATAATAACATATTCGAATAATATTATTATTTTTGTTTAAATAAAACAAATATATCGTATAATTTTTTTTTCTTTAGCAATTCATTATTGTCTTCTATAAAGCGACCTATAATTTGTTTTTTCATCAATCTCCAGGATTGCTGGTTATAAAAGCATAGATTAAATATTGCACAGCTGTTAGGGGTCGTACACAAGAAAATTTCACTAATCACAAGTTATGTTAGTTATGTTGGTTACGGAATAACCATATTATATTGTACAGACGTACAGTTAGGTATAATAAAAATGTATGATTGAGTCATTAATCGAGTAATATCTACAAACATATATACATATGATGTACATTGTACATGGGGCATAGGTAAGTACATTTTTTTCGTACACTAACTTTTACATATAATTTGAATTATGTTTAATCACTCGTGATTAACAATATATTAATTATCTAAGAAGTGAGCTGTGACTGATGAGGACTTCAGCCATCGTTGTATAAACATTGAGGTGATTTATTAATGACACTTATCGTTATATTACTTATATATTGCATATACATACATATTTTATGTGTTTATCTGATGGCTAATATTATCATCGTATTAACCTTTAAGTAGTTTTAATAAAATGTAAGGAACTAATTTATTTTTATTTACGTGTTACTCATTAAAGTTTGAATGCTATACAAATTTAAATAGGTACAATAACTATTTAATAACATGCAGTGTATAATATACTTATTAAAAATACTTTGAATATTTCAAGACGAGTAAACTCACGCGTCGACAGTATTATCACCAAAAATACATAAACAATCTGTAGTCAGAGACAAAGTAATTTAAAAATTTAAAACTTCAACTTTCAAGTAATAAGTATGGACAGTATGGTAGTCGACAGGTGTTTAAAATAATACTGTATATTAAAAATGACATATGTACTAAATTCCGTTATTGTAAATGCCTCTGCAGAGAATTCATACTATACATTATACGGTGTGTGAAGTACACAACTGCTATCTAACATTAAAGTTCAATGCAAAATTCAAATCGTACTTTCATTGTATTTGCGATAAAATGTTTACTGTATTAAAAAAAAAATTCAATTCAGAAATAGTAAAGTAACACGTCATTTACATTACAATATAAGTATATGAGTATTTAAATGTGGACTAGATGTCTTAATACGTTTAGTCAGCGCATGGCGTTTAAAATATTCAATATATAATTTATGCAAAAGCATAATACAATGCACCTTAATAATTACAAACGAAAATATTAAAAACATATTTTGGGATATGAGTGGTGTGGATTCGGGAGATTTGAATAACGGTGGTCTACAACAATATGACGACTATGTGGTACATATTGAAACTTTTTCTTTTTAACTACATTTAGTATTATCGTACGGGAAAATCAAAATATGATTTCACTCCATACCGTTTTATTTTATTTGTGCATAGGACACGGGTACAGCCAACAATAATGCTGTATAATAATATATATATTATAATAATATTGTTGCGTGTCATGATCTAGTCGTGAGCGGGAAATTGCCCGTTGGCCACTCGCCGTTCTCATTAAAACGTAAAACAAACCTCGAGTATCTAAGAGTTTATTGTTCTGAGTACAACAACAGTTGTATTCAAGGTCGATGCTATCTCGACCTCACTGCCCGCCAGTCTCGCTGTACACCATATGAGCAGACAAAAACTATGACTGTAAGCACGATATGTTGCATACTTAACTACCTACTCCGAACTGTAATGACTTTTATACTGAAAAAACTATAATATTAATAAATACATTTCATATACAGTAAATTCCCGTTACAACGAATACCAATACAACGAAAAATTCCGTTATAACAAAAGTCATAGAAGTCCCCTGCTGAAAAACAGGGCTTATAAAGAGCTTATTTGAATTTTCGTTACAATGAAATTTCCGTTAAAACGAAAAAAAATTCGGTTGTTTTAAAAAACCCTGGAGTTCGTTTTAACGGGATTTTACTGTATTAAAAAAAGAAATAAAATATAATAATTTTTTTAAGTATACTAAATTTTTTTCAAATACCCTTCCACGAAGAAATCTTGAGCACGAGTATGGCAGTAATCTTTGACCTTTTGTTATTAGTCGCAACCCATTTTGGTGGGTACTATTTTTTTCAACACAATGTGTCAGTGTCATGTTAAATTGATGAGCAAAAACATATACTGCATTCAATATTTAAAATACTGTAATAAATAGAGCTCGAAAGTTATTGCGATAGCAAATTTTCTAAATACTCTCGATTTATAACACACCACTATATATATATATATATATAACAAGCGAGTTTAATATAGTTTAAAATATATATTTTTGTATTTATTTTTTCATAAAAAAAAAATACATACTTAGTAATTTTTTTTGTTTATTTGTCCAATATCTTCTAAGCATTTTTTAATATATGTATTTTATTTTTCTAGAAATATGTAAATTGTATTTGTTATGATCTGGTATATAGTACATAATATTATGTACGTCACATGGCGAGATAATGATAATATTATTTTTTTTTGTCTTTAGTTTTCTATTACATTTGATTTAATATCATTTTTGTTTTTTATAAAAAAAAAATAATATTTAATATAATAGGTACTATGTATGTTATAGGAATATAGTAATTATACTATTGTGTAACTAATGAATAATTATGAAATAATTAGTTGTAATTTATTTAATAAATTTGTTTGTATATTTTAGATTTGTTTGTGCATATTATTGATACTTTATCGATTCATTTCGATATAAACTCTAAGTTATAATGTTTTACTAACTATTTACTGGTTTATATAACAACTATTTATTATTTTTAATTATCGGAGAAGTTATAACTATGGTAATGAAGAATTTAAATCAAAAAAGTCAATAATAATAATAAATAACAATAAAGAATATATTTTTAATAAAACGTTCTTTTTTTTTTTGTTGATAATACATTTTTAATATGAATCACGGTTTGTCAAATAACGAAGATTTACATGAAGAATTTAAAACTCTCTTGATTAAAATTGAACCATACTTTGTCGCATTAAAATCAGATCTCGGTATTTATGAAGTTTTACTTTATTTATAAATCAAAGAATACCATTATCATTTATCAATATCGTGTATTATTTTATTGAATAATGGCAATAAGTAATTTGTCTTTGAAAATTAAAAATTTAATAGTATACTAGTTTATACTAAAATTTTTCGAGAAAAAAGTTTACATAATCCTTTAATTATAACTAATAGTCCAACATTTTTATGTATAAAAGTAGTAGTATTTAGTTTTGGAATAAGAAATCAAAAAGTAAATGTTGTCATACATAATAACAAAATCTTAAGAACGACAAAGATAACATTTGATAAAAAGTATATTTTTATTTAAAATGCTTAGTAATGACTTATCTCAAGTACTTTGAATTATGAAGAATTTTAAGTATCTACTTATTCATTTACAAGAAAATAATAAAAAAAATTGTGGAGGAATGTTAATTTTAACGAGAACACCTTTCAACATCATACAAATTTGAATTTTAAACGCTCATAAAAATTAATTTGACTTTCGGTATAAATGTTTTTTTTAATAGGTATACATAGATTGAAAAACACACACCCACACTCGCATATTCAAACAACACATTGTAAAATCAGTACATTCATTGCTCTGCTCAGAATCTAAAATATTGATAGTTTCTTCTTTGATTAAATAACCACTCGGCACTCATATATACTAATACTATTGTATATGCCAATAATTATAAAATATATGCTTTTAAAATGTCAAATAAATAAATATAAGTATAATAATACAAATAATACATATAGCACCTATATATGTTTGTATTATGTGTGTTTAATATTGTTTTTAGAAAAATTATTATGTCGAGAATGGTTACACAAGTTATTCAAAGCTGCAACTCACGAGGAATCACTTAGAAATGCTTACCTAATCAAATTACTTGGTCAACTAGAAAAGGGAGGGAACTTAAACGAACCGTTTAACAATCTTCCTAAACATAATTCACCTTTGTTACCTTTAACCACACATAATATACCGAAGCAGGTGAGAATATTATATTGGTTATTCGATTAAGTAAATTTTATTTTGGATTTATTTTATTTTTGTATGCAAACCTATATTATGTTGTAAAAACATAGTGAAAATTTAAACATATACTTGTATATTACAATAATTTAATGATGTTGGTTTTTTTTTTACCTAAAAAATGATTAAAATTTAAAAAATATTTAAAACAATTTTGCTTATAATTTCTCATTAAATTCTTTTATTCCATCAGAATATTAATGTTTGTGATAAAAAAAAGATAAAAACAAAAGAGGAAACTTTGATTTTGGATGTGGTAAATGTTCACAATACTGTTGATGCTCTTAAATCCACGGAAAATCATGAATATACTAATAAAATCAAAGGTAAATATTAATTTAAACTTTATTATAGTTTATTTATAAATAGATTATAAATGTATAGATTAATTAATAATTATTAAAAATGTAAGTCTAATTTGTAAGCTTTTATACATCTGGTCCTTTTTGTATAATTTGAGCTCTATAATAATAGTGTTTAATTTAATGATTAACAGTAAACTGAAATACTTTTTATCCTGTTATTTAAAAAAATTTAAATCGATCAAAAAATAAACCGAGTTTTTTATAAAAAATAATGTAATTGTGAAAGCAATTTAGAAAAACTCAACACTCGTACTTGTATTTAAAGCTAATAAATGAATATACAGAGTAATCTATATAATTTAAAGTTTAATACAGATTTCCTCTGTATATTTTTGTTATTGAAAATAAATAAATATTTAAACATAATAAATATATCAATTACGCTTTTAGCATGTTTAAAGGATTTTATTATTCTATAGAACATACAAATTCCAGCCAAGAAAAACAATTGGATATAAATAAAAATTCAGATGATTCAGAAGCAGTGCATTTGCTCGGTAAATTCTTACTATTTAATCTACAATTGACAGATGTAGCATAAGTATTTAAAGCGTTTAAAGTTTTTTTGAGAATTTTTTTCGTATTATTTCTCTGTAGCTAATGAGAGTTTCAATCAAGAAAAACGATTGGATGTCAATACAATTGCAGATGATTCAAAAGAAGTGCAGGTAAAACTATAAAACTCAAACTGATTTTAATTCAGTTTTTTGTTTTGCAAAGTGAGGTTCAATTTACAATATTTAATAATTAAAAAACAACAAAATATTATACTCAGATACAGTGATATACTCTATTACTCTAAATATATTCTTAGTAAATCAAAAGTAAAACATTAATTGTTATTTTTATTCAGAGCAATAAATCATAAAAAAAAAATTTAGTGTCTCTCGAAATACTCATAGTTTTACAAAAATGTATTTTGTTTGTTTAAAATATTATATATTAAGTATTATTATTATTTTATGTTAAGTAGGTAATTAAAAATTTTAAATATACATCTCGAATAACGTATAATAATACACGTAATGACGTAATACGTATAGTATACCTTGAACTTGAACTCTACTCAATAAAAAATTTATCTGATGTATTTTATACTTAGATTAAGAATGGTTATCTATTGGTTATAAATGTTGTTCTTGGTTTTATAGCAGCAAAAACTAACGGTAGATAAAAGTGAAGGCGGCGATGGACTGACATTAAACGAAGAGACTAAATTAAAATTAGAATCTGTTGAAAAAGTGTCTAATGAATTAAAGGCGAGTATTTACCCCATCGTAAATAATAGACCATGTGTTTTGATTAGTTTTAAAAAATATACATATATATATATATATAATCATAATATTATGTACGCAGAAAAAAAGTCAACTTCTAGCGGAACAACTTCAGGAAATTGAGCTGTACGCCGATAAAAATCTAATAAACAACGACCAATTAACTGTACTCAATACCGAGTTGAACAAGTTAGTTTATATCTGATATTTAATACATTATATTTACGGGTATCCGAGCTTACCAGACACAGTTTATTAATGATTTCATTATTACTCGCCTAGATGTAAAATCGATATGGAAAACATATGCAATGTTGAAGCGTCTGGCGAATTTGATACATCAAACTTACTTAAAATTATTTTGGACAAAACTACAGTGCTTGACGACACCATTGTATCAGAGATGCATCGTTTAAAAACCATGGTCGAGGACGCATGTGCGAGTAAAAAATGGATGAATTTTGCTATGGAGAAATTGAGAGAAGAACACCGCTTGAAAATGGACGAGAAAGATAAATTCCACGACGAGCTGAATAGAAAATTATTGGTCGAAATTTCCCAATTAAAAGAGTACGTAGGTAAAGTTGAAGAGGATGCTATGTGTGAACAGTTTAGTAACGAACGTTACGAAGACGAATATAGCAGTACATGATCGATGTTTCGACGTATCTTATTATTCTTATTGATATACCTAAACAGTAAATAGTATGCTTATTAATGTTTAAGGTACATGGAATCGATAAACGGCTTGTTCAAAACGACCCAATATGATATTGATTGATTTTACTTATACTTATTTTTGATAATAATACAAATCATTTTTTAACTGATCCTTGTGACTTGTTGATTCAATACAACACCTGTCTATTGTTTTTTTGTTATCAATGTTTAAAGACATTTATAAATGATTTTATACCAAATATTTTTTTTAATTCGTCAAATATTCTTATCAAAAAAATACTTATATACTAAATACTTACTTATTTTTTACTATAGTATTGACAAAATATGCACAAATAAATCAAATTATGCATTTGAATCCCAATAATAAAAAATTATGTGGCTTCACTAAATCTATTCACATAGGTATTTGTAAGGAATATAACTTTTTTATTTTGACACAATTAATTGACAATTACTTTGTTTATTTTAATAAAACAATTACCACACAATATATTGCATACGGCAATACGGCGACGACAAATTTTCTACTGTAAACAAATGTCTTAAGATACGAAAATAAAAAACTAAAATTATTGTAAAATCAATATTCTTAGCTCCACTTAAAATATAAAATACTTAAAAAAGTTGAAAACTTCAAATGTCTACATATTAGTATATATTACACATAAAGAGTTAAAATATTTTGAAAATGATATCATACCTTATTAGAAAATTCCTATCTTAACATTTAGTGAACATTTTAAGTATCTGTGATTCTACGATAATTCATTTTTTATTAGAAGAAAATAACAAAAACCATTTTGTCAAAAACTAATGTTTGACCAGTATTTAAAAAAAAAGTGGGGAATTTCCAAGAATATTATTAACAATTTGAATACATTCATAATATGTAACTTAGGTACATTATAAAATAACACATAATATAATAACATTAAAATTGTGAGTGGAAAAATATTATAACAATATATTAAGTATCTAATATCGATAAATCGTATTCATACACTTGCACAAGTATATATATTATCCTTTTATAAGTATTAGTAGTATTACGTAGATAATATATGTATGATGTGCCTTAAGCGCTTATATGTTAATACTATTGTATCCTGTTAACAAATAAATTGTGTTTTGATTTTTAAATTTCCCGATTTAGTTGGCACAGCAGTTCTTTTATGAGAAGTACCAAATACATTCAATTTTTTACCAGAAATCACCCTCAACCCTGTATATTAAAGCATCTTTTCCACTCGAAGCACGATGACAGACAAACAAAAACTATACACTATACAATAGATTTATCTATACACATTCATCGCTCCGCTCAGAATTTAATATATTGTTGCTTATCTGCTACATTGATATAATGATATTGTATTTTTTTTTTATTCAAAATAGTGGGATCCATGTCCCATACACAAAACGATTAATGTGACAATAACTTGTTGACAGACCGATTGTTCGATATAAGTTGTCAAACATCACCTCCTTCACACTGCACGTGCCGATTTCTTTATTCGACCACGTTGGACGTGTACGTTAGACAATGCATCGTTTTGTGTACGGGACCCTAAAGGTTAAGGGGTTTAACAATCTATATACACATATACATGTATTTATAGTGATGTAAGTATGTAACAAGTGTTAATAAGTTTTCATAGATCATATCATAATAATATTATACCCTATCCAATGCACCGTGTTGGGTCTGCCGTCTGTGCGTCAATTTAACTAACTGATTTTCAATATAAACGGACATTTTGTACTGTTTATTGCTTGAATTGCATACCACGGAAATTGTTTGCAGTGAAAATAAAATATAAATAGACAATAATTGAACATTTTTTCCACTGTATAAAATGTATCTATATTTTTGATATTATTATTATTATTTATTATTTTTTTATTTCTATTTGAAATCTTTTTTTTTCAGTTTTGAACCGACGACGCCGTGGGAACTGCTTTAGCATTATTGCCACGGCGCCGCCATCGTTTATTTGAAATCATAATTACGCGTTAACAATAGGGACAGTCCCCGTGACTTGTCCCCTTACGGCCTTACAGATTACATTACATTACCAATACTTACTTCTATTTGAAATCTACAATTCAACTATACGACTACCTGTAATTTCTTATTTAAAATTGTTATTATAATTATGTAAAATATATACATTTTTATCTATTTGAAATAGTTCTAACTGTCCGCGCTTTTATTTTTTTATGCGACCGTAGAAAGTGTCCTGCAACGGATTTTTAGTGGTTAAAAATAAGACTTAAACAGCGATATTACAATCCTAGGTACAAATTATGTTGTTATAGCCGTTATAGATATTACTTAGGTACCTACTTGGCTACTTGTATAAGAAGTTTTTGTTCTTTGCATAATGTCTGTTTAATATTGCTAGTAAATAAAATCTACCATAAAACAGACTTTAAAAAAGTAATTTTGTACGGCCTATTGTTAAAACTGCAAAACGCGGACACTTTGTACGGTTGGATAAAAATTTTAAGTTTAAGAATACGGACACTTTGTACTATGTATTATATATACATCAAGTTTATATTAATGTCTATAGTTGTATAATTAAGTAGTAATTATATAAAATGTAAAAATTAAATATAAAATAAAAAGTAAATAACAAACGTTATAAAATATAGTGTATTAACTACAAGTCAAAATAATCAGTTCTTTTTAATCAAAATATTTTAAAAACCCTAACAAAAATGTTCACAAAAATACTTATTTTGTATAATATGTAAGTAGTACGTTCCTATACTATTTGTTAAATATATATGTAGGTACTCAATATAATATTATATATTGTTGAAAAAAAATAATATTTTTAACAGTAAGAAATATACTAAGTATAGTATAGTTATTTAAACATATACAATTATAAGAAATAACAACACAATATTTATATATGTATAGTAGGTACTTACTGGTTGTATATGATTTGTAGAAATTTAGAAGATACTTAGATTTATCAAATAATATTTAAACTTAATAATATTTTTAATAAAATTGATCATGACTTCAGACTTATTTATATTATTATATATTATATAGTGTATACGTTATGTGTATAATAATACAAAGTGTCCGCGTTTCGCACTTTTAATGCTCGACCGTACAAAGTGACCTAAGTTGTCAATTCTCATTCTAGGGCATAATGCGTTTGGCCGAATTCTCATTTTACCCTTATAACAAAAACAATGTGTTTGGACGAGCTCCTCGCAGTGTTTGGGAGAGTATGATACGTTCAGATTTAACATTCGTCTACGGCGAATCTATCTCACCGGCACGATTCCCACCGCCGCGACCGACAAATGGATTATCTTTTCGTACCTATGAACAACCGTTGACAATATTTACTAAAATATAAAAGATAGAAATAAAATTATACAATAATATATGAAATCTATAGTGAATTTAATTTTAAAACAAAAATAATAATACATTACATTACATAAAAAAAAGTCAATTTTTAATCATACCAATGGAAGTCACGGAAATTCTCAAGTCTGTCAAAATGAGAGAAAAAATGGATTAATAAAATACTGTCCAGTGCCCAAACGAAATTCAATTATTACAAATTTGCCCAAATGCAAACATTGACACATTACATGCATGTATACATAAATAATATTAAATATAACTACATCAATATTACACAATTATATAATAATAAAAACAATGCAAATTATAAGCCTAACCTAACCTATTATATAGAAATTACAATCATATCTACATTAAAATAATTTTTAAACCATATATTGCAGTAAGCCAGTAAGTATATTATTACTTTAATAAAAAATATTAAATAATATTTAGTAATTTATATGAAGGGATTAAGGATTTACCAAACGACAAGCATAATTCACAAACATTTTTACCTTTAATGATACGAGTACATTTATTAAAATAAACAATAAAATACCACATTTTCAAACACGTAAATTATTATTTTAAACTTTTAACATTTGTATTGTCACTAGGTTCTCCTTCTATCAAATAAAATAAAACCAAATATTATAAAATATTGATCCTTAAGAATACTTACTTTAAGTATTGGAAGAAATTCATATTAAAATTATTGATAATATAATGTAATTGTTATTTGTTTAACATATTTGGATATTTAAAATTATATAGTACGATTACAAAACATTTGGTAATACGATTAAAATTATAAATATATTATTATACAATATACTTATGTACAATATATTTGTATAAGTATTATATTATTATACACACATGTTATGTATATAAATGTATACCTATATAAAAATGTTGTATCGTTTAGGAACCACTCACATATTTATTACCTGCCCATTGTGATGCGACTATAGGTAAGGTGTTTGGTATATAGTTTGGTACTGTACACCCTTTTCGTTTGCGATAAAATATAAGGTACGTAGGGAGGCAACTCTCACATAATACAGACCGTAGACAATATGTATAAAAATTATCGATCTTCTTGACTGTGGGAGGTAACTAGTGACTGTGCCCAATATTATTACATTTTACTATATACTTTACGCCGCACAACTGTAACAACTAACAACGTGTATAATTGTATTAGTAAATATGATTTATATAAATTTGAATGTTTTATGCTTCCCATTTGTTTTTCGTACAAAATATGTGATTACTGATTACTGATATTGAATACGGACCGCTTTAAATTTAAAAAAAGCGAAATTTAAACAGTATTTTTTTTTTTTCATAGTAAATAATTTAAGAACAAATTTTTATTATTGTCCTGCCCACGAACTCTTTTCAATTCGAGAATGTGGCCTGAGAGTCCAAAAAGGTTACCGACCACTGCAAGATTAGACACTATGCTAACTGTACTATATTATATAATATAATCAGACATAAAATATATTTAGTATTTGCCATTTAGTGTACAGTAAATGGCTCGGGTTCCCACGATTCGTGTGTATTTGATGAATAATTTGGGTATTTCATTAGCTCGTGTCGCATTACTGCAGATATTTCGCGGGAAGTTGGCGAATAACTAATTACGATTTTCGAATAGGTACCAAATACCGAAAATTCGTGTTTACAAATACTTAACTCTTTTCCTACTACATGGCGACTATCAACGAATATTGAATACTCTTCAAATAATCTAGTCGTGCTGGGAACTCGGCTTTTTATAGGTATTATGTAATAACAAAAAAAAAAATTGAGAAACGTATAAACACATAAACATTAAACATAGACATATTATTGTGTTTATTTCTATCTCGATTATCTTCAATAGGTGGAGATAATCATTTATAAAAAAAAAAAAACGAGAACGTATCAAATACTTCTGAGCGGATGCTGATGAGTGGATTCTTGTGAAACGTGTTTATTAATGCCGTCTTCTGCAGGAATAATAGTAGTTGACGTTGACAATTTACATGCTTATTTCATGGCATTTTTTTTTTTAAATAAAATGTCATTTATAATTAAATTCATTAACGATTAGCTGCATCATTTGTCGCTCGTGCCTAGTAGATATCAGTTTTCTTAAAAATATTCTTGATAAATATTTATTCATAAAAAAATAAACGTGGTACACGGTATTTTTTTCTTAATCACAGTCCATAGCCATTATATTAAAATAGTATATACTTTCTTAACAAAGGTTGCGCAACTACAACAGACAACAGTTATTCAAGCATTGACTATGTCTGATAAAAATATTTCACACCACTTTATTAAATCATTTCGTAAATCATAGTAAATGGTATATAAATGATTTACATACATAAAAATATTAAACATTGCTATTTAATGACTAGTCGTTTTAAAAAAAAAAACAAAAAGATGCCAACGGCACGTAGTGTTCCCAAGCGGTCACCCATCCAAGTACTAACTACGCCCGACGTTGCTTAACTTCAGTGATCGGACGAGAACTGGTGTATTCAACGTGGTATGGTCGTTGGCGAAGAGCTCGAGTTGTCGGACCACATTATATAATGATAATATGTCCTTCTTGTCTCCATCTTACAAATAAATAACATAGCAAATTTGATTTTAGTAAAATCCGATTTCGTATGTTATTCAGTTGTTGACTATTAATATCAGAATGAATTGACTTAAACTTTCAAAATAAAGATAGGTACGAATACGATCTGTGCGTTGGTTTTTTCGGTATTTTAATTTTTACGCTATACATGAAACATTACTAATTAGAATGTAATATTTTATATACGTACCTACTCTGTACTCATATCTCGTTTAAAAATTAAGATATCAAAATAAGCCAATGCTTAAGCACAGATAATGTTCATAACTTTGACAAGAGAACAACACAAAATCAGTCCTACTTAACGCAATTTATCCATGTTATATGTTTGTAAGACCGGGTCAATAATTGAGAGTTTTGCTGTCTTCCGACTCAGTTCAGTGTACCGTGTTCACCGAAAACATCCCGGAAAGAGTTGTACACGGCCACAGGTTGCGCTGCGGTCTCGTTCGTATTCATCTCATATTTTAATTTTTAACTCGTGTAATATAAAAACCATAATGAATATATATACCTAATGTTTTTCAATTTTTTGAAATATGTAATATTTTTAACCATGACCATACATTAAACATTTTGTAGCTTGTGAAATCACACATTCTTATATAATAACTCAAGCATATTAATATATTATATTATGTTATTAATTATTATTGCTATAATGCTATTGCGATATATCAATGTAGGTAGCCTATTATATTAATTAAGTTACAGTAGTTACACAACATCTAAGTCTCTAAGATTTATAAATAATTAAAATTAACAAATTTTTATGCTTATATTTTATTATCCCTGTATATATTACATATATTAACAAACCTAAACTATGTTTTCATTAATCGTAACACCTAATAATATGAGTCAGACTACTCAGACCATGATTTACCTAATTCAGTAATGCATAAATTCCAACGAGTCGTCCACCTTTAATAATGTACAGACGAGTGACAAAAAAACCGCGAAAGTCGGCGAGTCGCTCTGCTATATTTCAGTATTAGTAATAAATAATAACTAATAAGTTTTGACTGTTTCAAGTGTACCTTAGTTGAGGTACCAAAATTGCAACAAGCCCAATGCATAACATTTTTTATTTTAACTCCTAAGCCTTGACAATTTTACAAAACATTTTTCATAAATTGTAATTATTAGGTAAATATTTATGTACTAACTACGCCCGACATTGCATCTGTGATGATCGTATGAAAACCCCAGTGTATTCAATATGGTCGTTGGCGTTGTATACCTACTTTGTATTATATCACACCATTCACATTGCAATTTGCACACCAAAAATAATATATCATAGGTAGGTATCAATCACTTTATGTCTACATAGTGTGTACAGTTTTATTTTTTGTTTACAACTTACACCACCGCGTAGCCACTACGTGTAGGTTCGTGGCGTATAAATGTTAGTATATTATAGATTTTATATTCAATGAAGACTACAATATTAGGGAAATTAAATTAAATTAACTGAAAATTATGATTAAACAGTCACAGGTTGGCACTCGAGTCTCATCTGTTGATATAATGATATATTCCGCATAATAAGTAATACATATAACAATTTTCTATGTTTTTTGTTGGTTTTTTGGAAAATAAATATATGCCTACCAAATATTTTGAACCTCGAGTCACGACCGCCATGGCGTTAAATATTTTATAATAAATTTGTACTTGACATACTCCAGTCTCCATTGAGCGTTTGAGCGTCGGATATGTATAATAATCTATATAATATTATCTCAGTATCTCACACAACTCCATCAGCCAATAATCATCACATCGTATCGTAGATCATAAAGTAAATAGATTGCCTAATGATTTGTATGTAACTATATAGGCATTAAGCAGTAGTGACTAGTGAGTAGTGGTAGACGGTAGTATAATAATCAGTAGATACCTATATTAGCTATGTATATTGGCTATATTGTTACAACGATTTCATTAAGGGACTTCTCTACAAAATAGTATAGGTACAACACAAACACAATATGAGTACAGGAAATTGACTTCCCACACGAACTACAAAATAATATGTGACGTGCTATTTTTTGTTACGCCTCTGATGCCACCGAAAACTCCTTCGTCGGTAGATATTATAGTAAACAGTAAATACTAAATAGTGATAGTAATCCATAATGAACTATATTTACTGTTCACCGTTTCCTTCTAGATTCGCAAACTGTTTTATGTTTATGATTATGAATATAAGACAGTAACCCTCCCGGCCGTTGTGTTGCGGGATTTTCACTTTGTCGCCGTCAGTCGGAAAAAAAAACAATTAGGCACATACCTGCTGAACGAAAAAAAGTAATTTTCTAACGCTCTAACTGGCATCTAAAATTAAACCTTTGCTGCCGGCATGACAAAAATATAGACGTACACTTAAAATGTCTCGCAATTTGTTATCTACTTATAGATATATTATTATCTTCAGATATTTTTTACAATTTACACAAATATATATAATAGTATACTTAATAAAATAAAATAATATAATATATTGTATTAAACAAACATATTATTTCTTGTTTTTAATTATTCAGTAATAGAAATGTTTACTTCTAGACATTGAGTTTTGCATATTGGATTTGGTAGTGTGCATTAATTATGTGTTTCAAATTTTAAATTTTAAAGAATATTTTAAAATTAAAATACCTGAATATGAAATTTATTTTCATACAAATAATGATACTTAAGTATTGTATACTTACCCAATTATAAATTATACTTTGCCAATATACATTTGTGCATTCGCCAAATACCAATATTACGCATGCATATCCAATGTTCATGGATAAACCTAATTTAGTTAACGTACAAAATTCTTCAATAATTGTATTCCATAGGACCTAGTCTGACTTACCTGTTAATAAAAAGTTTATTGTCTGTCAATTTGCTACCATTATTAAATGCCTGTAAACTGCATACAAACAAATATTGCTTATATAACTACCTATGTTATTGTTGTATTCAATAGTTGGTAAAATTATATCTTATTTATAAATTGTTTAGGCTACTTATTATAGTTTAAAAATTTATTTTGTACTGGTTTAATTCTAATCAACCTAAAATTAGTTAGGAATGAACAACCATAAAGGATTAAAAGAAAATAAGTAGATTTAATAAAGAATTAGAAGTTTATTGTCCTAGATAAACTAATTTAACTCAGTTTATATATTTATAACGATTATATTCTTCTGAATAGATTGTGTATAAATACAATTTTTTTTTTCATAATTATTACCTAATTTACTTATTTTGTTTTTCAGGAATTAAACAAATTTAAAAAAAGTTATGTTTAAATTCAAAATATAAAACAATTTTTTTTTTTTTTTAATAATTACTGTTACTTACCCGGTGATTTTGTAAAAAGAAACCCATAATAATGATCATTACAAGTACTTTACATTTGGTTTCATATTAATAAATACCTCTTACCTATACATAAGACATAAGACCCTGCACAAATTATTTTTTTAAATAATAATAAATATATATACCTATAGGTAAAAAAAGAATTCATTAGAATTTATAAAAAAAAAATGTTTATTTCACATTTTGATTCAAATTACAACATAATTCACTATTAATTACCTTATTTGATTATACAAAGTATGTTTTTATACGAGATTAATATTACATAATACATTTCAATTTTACATTTTTATAGACATCTAAAATTATTTATTTAAGTAAAGGTCATATTCAATAAAAATTGTTTTTTAACATATAGTAATGAATAGATTTACAAAATAATACATAAATAAATTAACAAATAAATAAACTAATAGAAATACATTTTTTTTTTTTTTAATTAGGAATATTTTGTATGAGAAATTGCATATATAATATGCAGTAATCTCAGACTAAAAACCTCAGCATTATACCAATATGTGAATATTAATTTATTCTACCTATTAAATGGCAATTTATATTAAAAATCACAAACCAATTATTATCTATTGAACAAGGTTACTGGATCCTAAAAAATAGTAATATTGTAGTTCAGAGATACCCAAACTGTGCATGAAACGACTGGTTGAGTGTATTTTTTTTAATTGTAGCATATGTGAAGAAAGTAGGAAAAAATTTAACATGAGATTATTTGTTTAAGTAGTAACACTCAGCTTGAAGGGTAAAAACATTGATTTTTTCTACATAATTATTATTTAATTTGTAATCTAATATAATTGAATTATTTATAATACATACAATTATAAATAATTAAATATCAAACGTTAGAATATTATTTTTTTATGTTCTTAATAATTCAAGAACCATCAAAATGTTATGAAGACAATAGACAATGGGGTGAATAAGTTTGAATACCTCTGCTGTATATAATATCACTTACCTACCTAATATTATATTAATTTTATTGTTTTAATAATATGGGCAAGTAAAATTTAAAACTTAAGTTTTAAATGATTAGAACTTAACTACATGTGGTTCATATTGAAAACAAAAATGTATTTCTCTTAGATATAAATTGATGCATGGTAACGATAATAAGTAACTAAGGGCTCACAACATGGAAATTTATTAATAGTGCCAATTAAAAACAAATTAGATCCTAAATATTAAAATAAGTTATACGAGTTACATACCTATAAAAATACAGTATTGTTTTGTTTTATATTTTTATATTATTAATACTATAATCTATATTATTCTATTTGTTATTAATATAAATAAGTTTTTAGTGTAATATGTCTTGATATAAAATTTCAGTAACAACTAATAATTTCATTTGGTTTGTTGTCTTTGGGTCATCATAAATGGTGGACACATCGACTATCACATATTGGTATAATTTACAAACTTTAAATACTAAAACATTATACATACATACATAATACTTTTATATAAATATATATATATGTATAAATATTGATTTGTAATTACTATAAAGAATACAAAGAAAAAAAGAAAAGAAAAAGAAAAAAATAGAATAATAGTTTAAAACAGATTTAAAAAGAAGTTTAATAAACAGATAATTCTTTAAAGTTAATTAATAAAACTTTAAAACCAAATCGTTTTACACATCATTAATAAGTACAATTCAATATAATAACCTAAATTTAAATGTATCCTAACCATAGGAAGTAAAATTAGATTGGATAAGTACCTAGTAAAATTATAAAAACAAAGAATAAAACAAGGAAAGACTACAATTTTTTAAGTATGGAATTAGTGGATTTAACTAGAAAAATATATATAATAAATAGACTATGCAATAAAGTTCTCTTAGATGGCAACTTGGGCTAAAATTCTTATTCATAAATACAAGCTAATTAAATTATATAGTTCCTATGTATCAGTCTTTATGTTAACATATTACTTTTTACTATAAAAATAAATAATTTAAATACCACATTAAAACAGAAGACCTAACATACCTAAATATTAATTATTTTAATTCACAACAGTTTACAAATATATTTAGCAATATATTATATTCTATAAAATATAAAATGAAACAATCAATAATTGAAAAAAATTATCTACTTACATTAAACTATATAAAACATTTAGTAACAATAATTAATTACATTTACAATTTAATATTAAAATACTCTTGTCTAAATCTAATGCATATGTTCTGGGTCACATTTAATGAATCAATAGTAAGTCCTTTAAAAATAATTAAATGGCCTGAAATTGTCCGTTAAATTTAATTCGACTATTAATTAATCAATTTTTCATACAACCTGACAATAGAGTATTAAAATTTTGACTGCGGTATGGTTTAACCTGAGCGATTCGCTTATACTGAATATTTTTTGTAATAATAGTAGTAAGTATAATAAAAATATAAAAATACCCGGTATCTCAAACTACCGTGAATTAAACAATTTCTGTGCAGTGGCATAAGAACAAATAGCTTGTCGTATGCTGGTATTATTGGGAGAGTTCAGAAAGTAATACGGGTTGTCGACGATGTGTCGACACCCGCCGAATAGAACAGGTGCGATATGTCGCAGTCAAAGTGTTAAATATAAAATTGGAAACAAACAGCTTATAGACATTGTATTTTTATAGACTTAACCTATAGTTCCTTAATCTAATTTAGAATTTGGTACATAAAACTTTAAATTAGGAAAATAAAACTTTTATTGAATAAAAAATGGTTACTTAAATATCAAAAATATATTTATAAAATAAAAAACATAGTAATAAGGGTCATTTAAATGTTTATTACAGCTATACCCGAATACAAATCATTACATTTAACTAACAACCTTAATACTGGATTAAGATTGTAAGGAGTTAAATTATTTTTAATGAGTTGATCAAGACTTGTCTGTAAGCCCATCAATGTAGCCATTGTGCTTTGCAGTTTTGTATCACAACAAAGACAAAACTCTGACCACCTATTGCAAATGAATTTCAACATTCGCATAATATACAACAGAAAACTAGTGTCACTACCCAACAATAAATCTAATAACAATTCATTTAAATCATTATTATAAGATGATGTTTGTAGGAATTCAACTAAACTAGCAGTGGGATTTAGCACTTGACGTAACATCGGTAAAGAGTTACGACGATAACATAATACCAGTGAAATATCAAGGGTACAAACCATACTCTCAATAAGTACATCGTTGCGATCAGAAAATAACTGTACAATCCACTGTGCAATTGGAGTTTCGGGTAGATAAGACATACACTTCTTAACACATGTGTCAAGCTTCCGTAAAACTTCATTGACACTACTTTCAATTATTGCCATCTCAGCATCTATTTCTTCAGAATCTTCCGATTCATCAGACGAAGAATCACTGGATGATGATTCATTTTTTGTTTCCTTGATGATTGTAGCCACTGCTTTTAAAATTAATAAGACTGTGTCTTGTAATAATTTTTTATCTCCTTCATCTTCTTCTCCTCCTCCAAATTCTCCAGGACCTTTTCTAAACGGCATGTTATTCAACATATTTTTAGTTTTGACAACCTTGACCAATTCTCTAGCTAACATACAAGGTTCTTCTTGCATGGTACCTTGTACAGCCAATGTAGTAGTGTAACACAAACTTTCATTGAAAAGATTAATAATATTCTTCCAAACTACTGGTTGGACTTTTGGCCGCCTCAAAAGAATAAGCATTTGTCCTAAATCTGCATAAAAGTATTTAATGTTCATAACATTCAGATTAGTTTTAATAGAAACCATGGATGTCCATAACTTGATAAATTCTATAATAGCAATATGACCCATTTTATGATCGAATTGCTCATTATTAAGATCTGTACAGTGGTCAAAAGATGACATATACCTAATAAATTTCAATACTATCATTTGCCATTGAGTTTGTAAAACTTCAATAACTTTAGTTTTAACTAGGCTTATTCCGAATTCATCGTCCATCTCAATTTCATCATCTTCAAAAATAACTTTTCTGCTAACACAATTTTCAGGCATCTTGATATTTTTTTCATTATCATTCATTAGTGAATCTCTCCAACATAATACACGTTTAAAAACTGCTATAACAGGACATAAAGTTTCCGGAGATCGACGAAGAAATAAATCTGTCAACTCCTCCACCCATACATTGTCTATTTTATTTTGCGAACACACAAATATTTCTGCTAAAGCATTACTTGCTGCATATGATATGTAAGGATCTGTTCGTGTAAGTAAAGATACAACTTCGTTTACTATACCTGTTTTATTAGAAATCAAGTAATTGCTTAACCGCTCAACACTAGTACATATAGTGCCTTCTGATTGTTGTTTGAGAGCAATGTCACAAGTTAATCGAGCTGAACTTAAAAAATTTAAAAGCCGTTCTTTACTCCAACTACTAACATTCGAGACCCTAAAAACTTCTTTTAGCATGCATGTTTCGGGTAATTGACACAGACAATGCTTTGTCAAGTTTAAACTAATTGTATCAACGTTTAAATCTACCAAACGATATTCACTGTCATTAAGTTTCTGCTTCTTAGCAAGTGGCAATGTTTTGTTCATAGTTTCTTGTTCTTCCATACTCCCAAAAACAGCTCGAAAATCTATAACAGAAAAATAATTCAATAAAATTAATATTTGTACCCAAATATAATAAAGATTCAATAGTAGACACCTAAGAATAATGATATTTCTTAGTAAATGTATAGAGAAATAATTGTATCTGTGTGAGGTGTATTATACCATTAGCGGCATTACCTACAAAAGCAAATACTATATTTTTTATTTTTTAGCTCATCAATCATTTTTTGTTTACTTATCAATTATTATTAACTAAATGTGAAAAACTTTAATATTTTAAACTCATATAAATGTATTACTGATATTTCAGTATTAACCAATAGAAATAGTACTTTTTTACTAGCTTAATAAAGACATTAATGTAAGCAAATGCAATATAACATTTGTTTTTTATTAATATAATGCTATAAATTTTAAAATGTTCATCAAATGTTTTTGGATCCAAGTCTGCTGCAAATTTATTTATTGAATTTAAATTAAGATATACACATAATCTTTATAGCAATTTTTTTTTATAGAACAATAGAATTTAAGAAAAAAATAGTTATAACTGTTGTAAAAATAGTACTAAAATTAAAGTCTCTATGAAAATCTAGAATATTATCAAGATTAGCTAATTTAAAAGTAGACAAGCCAATAAATTAAAAAAAAAATTTAATTAAATTAATTTTTTTAAATATATTCAGGTATTTGTATAATAAACATGGAATATAAGTTGTAATACAAAGGAATATTTAATTATAAAAACTTGAATAGGTTGCCTTTAAAAACAAAAAATTTATATGGTAATTAGTGTGTTCCATTTTTTTTTAAATAAAATAAGCTGTTAAATTAGTATGATAATTCTATTGAATTCTATTAACATTAAAAAAATTATACTTTATATTAGGTAGATATAAAATTAATGTAAAAATACCAAGGTGGAT
Source organism: Rhopalosiphum padi (assembly GCF_020882245.1). NCBI lineage: Eukaryota > Metazoa > Arthropoda > Insecta > Hemiptera > Aphididae > Rhopalosiphum > Rhopalosiphum padi. The sequence goes on from NC_083599.1 coordinate 47,209,118, forward strand.
TTAAAAAAATATACATAATTATAAAAATATACTTTAAAATGGCATTTGATATACTTAAAATCAAATAATAAATTTGCCTTGAAATGATCACAAATTATGTTATTATCATAAGATAATCTAAAATGTATGGATAGTACTTAAATTTTAACTTTCTAGACAGAAAGGTAGGTTCTTAAACCTAAATACATTTTTAAAATTTGTTTTCATTATAAAATGTATGATCTTAACTGTAAATTGTAATCAATTGTAATTTATGTATATCTAGTTTAATTAGACTGGGTATTAATAGTAATAACTAAATTATATCTTATATTATGTAATTTAATACAACTTATTTATTTTTTTCATGGTGTTATAGTTGTTATATTTAATATTTAAAATTGTATATAATATTAAATAAATAATAGGTATCAATTGTATTTTAATAAAAATAATTCTGGTCCAATTATAATACATTTGACACAACAAATCCTACTCTCTGAACTGAAGCTGCTTTCAAATTACTTCATAATATAGTACCTATATGGTCACTTTTTTAGATGTAAGATAAAAATGTCTTTATTAAAAAACAACAGGATATATATACATTCCAGTTTTGTTATTGATTATTAATTGGGGAAATAATCTACTAGACTGGTAATTTCTATTCATATTATTATAAATCAGAAAATTATCATACTAATTTGACATATCTAAGTAAATTATTCTACCTATTAATTCTTAGAGTTGAGAACTAGAAGACAACCCTATGATTAGATTTTAATGACCATAACACAATAACTCTATTTTAATCTATAAACATTATATTAGTAACAGTGAAAAAAAATTAATATATATATATATAACAAAATGTTGGTATTTGCCTAAGTGAAAGTTAAATATATAGGACTCATTCAAATGAGAAAACATATCATGTGTCAAATTATTAACAAATCAATATTTAAAGAACACAAATTTTTGAAGTTACTAGAAAGGTACCTATAAAATGTTTTGTGGTAATATTTTACTTGGTACCTAGCCTAAATACCTGCATATGTGTAAGCATAAAATACATCTACTAACAACTAATCTACATTTAAATACTATTTAGTATCACAAATTATGATTATGTACCTACTCCTCAATTTAATGGAAAAAATATAAAAAATATAAGAATTAAAATATTTCATGTTTGATAAGTATTAAGTGAATTATAATTAGGAATATTTAATTTTAATAATTAAAAACCTACCTAATTTAAAATATTTTCAGAAAAACATTTACTTTTTTAAATCACCTAAATATTTATTTAGCTTTTCAAATTTGTTTTAAACATCAAAAACATTTTAGATTCTAATTTTTGAATTTTGAATTGATGGGACAATGGAATTTTGTGCTCTAGTTAAAGCTCTGGTAGCCAAAAACTAGAGCCACTCTCCAAACTTTTACAAATAATACACTGCAATCCCCTAGCTTAGTAGCTTGATAAACTAAATTATGGATAGTGACGGACGTGTAGAGAAATAATATAATCATTGGCAATGCTCAATCAATGTGTTAGTGCCAAAACGGATGAAAAAAAAAAAAAATAAAAATAAAAGTAGGTAGAGGTACCTATTCAACAAGTTGCAGCATAGTGAAAAAAGGACGGTCGAACGAAACGATTTGAAAAATAATTGGAGAGAGCGCAGGGGCGGAGGAGAGGAGTGAGAGCGCGCGCAAAGTTCTCTTGGCGCGCGCGCGCCGAAAGTTCAAAATGGGTCGACCGGTGGCCGTCTGCGGATTGCAGCCGTGGCCATATTGTACGGCTGCCGGTGTTACGCCGTAGGAATACCGGTCCGGCACAACGCAACCATTTGCCGCGTCGGCCGTCCGTACCCGTAACGCCCGTTACCCGTACGTCGTACAAGACGAGATTAAAATAGGAAACTGTGCGGACACTCACCCAAAAGCCGTCGTCACGAAATCGTCCGTGGGGGAGGCGGCATTGTGATCGTCGCGCTTTCCGCCCGTCGTCGTCGTCGTCCTCTTCGGCGGCGGCGGCGGAGGCGGAGGCGGCGTCTGCGGTCCGGCGAACAGCACACGCGGCCGTGGCAGCTCACGGCGGGCCCGTCGTCGTACACACGGACGTCGCATGCACGGCAATCGTCCGGACAGGGCCCCTCAGCCGCGATACATCGCGACCGTCTGACGGGGCGGCGGTCGGGGGCGCGCGCACGCGCGTTATCGCTCTGGTATTTATCACGCGGGTCGGACGCTGCGATAAGACGTGATACAGGAAGAATTTGATTTCAACCCGTTCGCGTACGTAATGTACGAGCGTGAAGCGGCGGCGACGGCGGCGGCAGCGACGTGCGACTGTGCGACGTCGACGGTTGCCGACGTTGTTCGTGACTGCCGCGCGGCCCGACGGATTGGCGGAAACGCGCGGCGCGCACCCGACGGTGGCGCGGCGGTGGCGGCGGCGGCGGCGTAGCTTATGGGAATAATTGAAGGCCTTCGTCGGCGGGCGGTCGCGCGGTACGACCGGTCGGCGGGCGAGTGGTGGGGGAAGCGGCCGTCATATTACATTATACACGTATACACGCGAGCCGCGAACGCAAAGAATATTATCATTATTATTACTATTACTATTATTATCGTGTAACATACGTATATATATATATATAATGATATTATACCATATAGCCGCGGCCGCGTCGGAATAACCGTGTCGCCCGGCGGCACGACCGCTGCAGTGTTGCCAATCGCGTTCGGCGGCCACACGATATACTATATGACGATGATAATATATAATTTTACAGCACAAGCGAGCGCGCGGCATACCGAGCGGACGACGACGCGACTTGTCGGCCGTTGCTCGCTCGCCTCGGTGCCGCCGCCGGCCGACACGACCGTCGACGGCGGGCTACCGGAATTTCGACAAAACTGCCAACGTGACGACGACCGCCGGTCGGTTCTCTCGCCGCGTCCCGTTCCTCGGAAAGCTTCGCTATACGCCGTCGGAATAAAATGTACCGGACCAGTAACCGTTTTTATGTATTATGTATAGTAGTACATAATACACGTCGACGGTTGCGTTTCGAACTTTGGTGTGTTCCAAAGCTTTTCGATAACTCTTTTCCTCCCGTTTTCGTGATTTCGTTACCCAAACGTGTTTGTGTGTTTGTTTCAGACACGGTTAAGGCGAACTTAAGTGTATAGTATAATCGTTAGGATGTGTAATGAAATTTAAACCTCGTGTTCTGTTCGAAATCCCAATGTTATTCTTGCTTCTAAATCGAATATCAATCAAACAGGTATCCAGTTACCTGACTCGCGATGGGGTAAAAACGTCTACAAAAACACCTTTGAAGGTCTTCCCTTTGTGCTCGTTCGAGTCGTTCGTAACTCGTATCCGTCATGCTTGCATTATGTTTCGTTTCTTTTCGGAATTGGTCAATTTTAAAAATAAAAACCTACCCGCTCAAACGAAAAAAAAAAAATAGGTACCCACATCAATAAATCTAAACCGCAGCGAGCGCATAAACCGTCGTACGATTAGTCTGACCTTGCGTGAAATACCTTTATTGTTACGTCTTGTAAAAGTTTCAAATACCTACCTATACAAATGGCGGGCGAGTGGGCGACGATGGTGCTTAAAATTTTTCAAATTGCGTAGGTACTGTTCCGCCACATATGCATATAACAATATTATGTATAATATAATACATAGTAGGGTTTAACTCATTTACTCATCGTGCTATTCAAACAAATAGGTACTTCAATCTTTGTTTAAAATACAAACTCTTGTGTATATAAGTAAATATCGTGTGATACCTAATATACATGTAGGTAAATATCAATTGATATCTGTTCGTGTAAGTAAATATCAAATAACAACAACTACCTTATTGAAGCAATTCTTAATATTATATTGGTGTAGGTTTTTTTTTTTAATAAGTAAACAAAATATTTTGACTCCATGTCAGCATAATCGTACAATATATATATATATATATGCACATATCATTATATCCATTTACCATTGATACTACACAATTTTGGTACCAAAATAATAAATTGCAATGTTCACGATTTTCGACCATATCAAATTCATTAACAATGTCATTTCTGCAGCAGTTATTGCGCTAAACAATATTTTTGTGCCAGGCGCGGGATAGGAGAGAATTTTATGGAGTATAGGTAATACCTACTATACTGAAGAGATTTACATTTCAACAATAAAATGTGAAAAATTACAATAAAACGCAGATATTATAAACATAAATTAGTTTCACTTCAAGGTTTATACCTTTTAAATCGCTATTAAATATTTTAAAAGCTGTAGTCGTATATTATATAAAGTACATGCAAAAGATTCCTCCACCTTGCATATACACGATAATATATGACGCTACATGACGACGAGTATTGTATCGACCGACGATTTTTTTTCGTTTATTGTTTGATGGTCACGTGTTTGCAAGTATACAAACACAAAAAAAAAACATTTTAATTGTAGGAAAGGTAAAGTCACTATAAGTCTATAACGCGTGTAATATAGCAACAAAAAGGGTGTAAAAGATTAAAGAGTCATTTTTATGATCACACTATACAACAATACAACGTATAATATTTCAAATAGCGGTCAAACAGTTCACACCTGTCAGGTAGGTACGTACCCATTGACCGTCACCGTCTCTAGACACATTTTCTTTAGTCAAGTCTTCACAGAGAATTTACAAAATTTATTGGTTTTTGATTTTCACCGGTGCATGGGCGGGAGGCGGGAAGGTTCATTTTGATTTATTGGAATTGATATTTTCTAAAAGAGACAAAATCCCGCATGACAATTGAGAAATATACGCGTCGACAGATCGGTACTTTCATGGTACTTTGTACATGCATTGTAGCCTGTAGATTAATAGAGTATTAAAAGAGAAGGAGACGTATTAAATCAATGATAATTTATTTGTTACACGATTTTATTTTTATTGAAAAAGAAAAACTTTAAAAGTCATATAGTGTAAACATTCATCCGATTATTAAAACACTTATAAGCTTAATAAATATTCATAAAGAAAAATACTAGATACTATTAAACGAACATTAGTCTTATTTTTATCTGTAAAATAAAAGTGTTATTTTATAGTTTTTACGTTTATACACAACGAAACACCTTAACGATCGTTACCTACATAGTAGGTATATTATACAGACGTACAATATATTAGTACCTATATAGCTTAAGGCTTAAGTGATTTTAGAACTATAATTCCACAAGATTTACTCGTGCCGTTAATTAAAACTGTAAATGTATATAGTACAAGCTTTGTTTATTAATCAATATACAAATTATTATTTGAAAATCGAGTGTCGAGCGTTAATGCGTTAACAATAAGATTTAAAAAAAAAAAACGGTTCTGAAAAGCTCTCAAAAGTGTCGTTTGCTGTATAGTCTTATTTAATTGCAGTCATAGTACCTATTGATAATAATGCAATTATTGATATTCTTCGAAACAATACTGTTTTCTATTATAAACTAGTCAGTGATATATTGTCGTGATTTGTATTTATTTATCTATACATAACTGCATAAAATACGGCGCTACATTTACAATGTGTTTCGGTTTTAGCGAAGCTCAATTCACGGGTAAATCAGCATCGGCGTACTTTATGAACTCATTTTACCGATTTTTACAATCCGACCGTTACGAATTAGATATATGCTATATAATATAGCACTTGGTATATTTTCGAACGTGATCCAAACTACTTTCTAAACTTATACTTGATAACTCTAAAAACAATCTATAAGAAACCTAAGTCAAAATCGGTCGAGTAGTTGTCTAGTCTATAAGTAACAGACATAAAGACATTGCCTTTTGTTACATACATTTGAATAACGAACAATAATTATTAAAAATATTATATAATTTTATTTTATTTGAATCCCACAGCACAACGCTCGGCGGTTGGGCTAGTTCGAATCAATTTGTTTTTAAATTTTATGAGTTTAACCAATAAAATGTTCGATTTTTCAATTACAAAACGAAATACACGCGCGCGAGTTGTCCGCTGCAATTGCAGCAGCCATATTATATCAGTTGAAAAAAAAGCTAAAAACACCCTCAGTAGGAATCTATTGATGATATTATATAATATACTTTTACGGACCGATTTGGACCAGTCGTATAGTCGCCGAGATTAACGGCTTCAAACACAATAACACACAAACTGTTCGTCGGCTTTTTATAATAATAATATATTATAGTATAGATTCGGACGAATGCCTTGGAACATTATGCCGTATAGGTTTTTCGATAAAGCGTATGTGTGTGTATAACGTGTATATATACCCACCCGCGGTATACCCGTGTCGTGTCGTGTAGTATACCGTCGTATATTATATATACGTTAAATCGGAAATGATTTGAAAATACAAATTAGGTAGGTGTGTAACTACACTCCAAATAATAAAAAAAAGAAAAAAGAAAAAGTAAAACAATTTTATCACACGGTTCGAACAACTGGAAACAATAGAGATAAAAACAAAAATATATATTGTAGGTAGAGGACGTATATATATATATAATATCATGTAGGTAGGCGGTATAGGCATCATAAGTGTACTGCGAGTGGTTCTTTTTTTTTTTGTTTTTACAAAGTGTGTCGAGTAACGATGTAATAATAATAATATAATGTACCTATATCATAATGGTCGTATGCGGACGCATATAACGGGCGAGGATATATTGTCTCGTTAATTATAATATAATATTATAATAATACGCGTATTCACTGCCGCAATGCGTTTTCCGTGCGACATTGCAGCACATTATATATATTTTGTATTCGTCCAATAATGATGGTACAATAACCATAATGATAATAATATGTAAAATATGATTTTTAAAGCGCGCGCGTTTCACACAAAACAAATATTATTACAATAATATAATATAATAATATTGTATAATATTATAGCTGAATATTATAATATGTAATATAATATTATTTTAGTTCAACGAACCGGGTTTTTGTTTTTTCCGCCGCGGCAAAAACAATATGACGCGTATAATACTCGCACATAATATTATTATAATATCATATACGTACCACTCGTAATGGTAATAATAACGTTGTTATGCGCGTGTGTGTATAATGTGCGCAGAGGTGCCTATATAATAATAATAAACGTATGCCCATAATACCCACCACCACCATATATATATAATTGCTCGCGGTAAAAAGAAAATTATTATTAAAAAATTATGCCCACTTCGAAGGCGGCGGCGGCGGCGGCGGCGTCGCGATAACGTCGATACTTTTCAACGAAAAATCACCGCCACACACACAAGCCTATTATATTATAATATTATTATTTTATACTCATCACGAAACGTACGCGTATAATATGTATTATAAATAACACACACACACACGAGCGCGGGCATTATAATATACGTACACACATATGCGGGCTATATATTATATTGTAATATGCATATATGGAATCTAATGACTGTAATGTTTTAACTAGGTATGTGTGTACACCTTATATATATATATGTATATACCGTATATGTATACGACGACGACGACGACGTCGGCGGGTATGTGTGTGTGTGTGTATAGTATATGTATATATATGTACGCGCAACAGGTGTATGTATGTATGCGCGCCCGCAACAGGTATGATATTATTATATACGCGCGCGCACACACACACACACACACGGGCAACGGCCCGCACTCGCGCGCACGCACGCACGCGCACGCGGTCGCGGGCCTCAGACACGCGGCGGACACACACACATACACACTCGCACACGCATTATTGTACGACGTACACACACACACACGCACACAATATATAATATATAATATTATATACGCGTCGGGTCGACTTGTAAAGCGCGTCCGGCGGTACATACCGGTTTTCGGATGGCTCTTTTTTTTTCCGTTTTTTTTTAATTTTTTTTTTTTTTTTTTTATTTCACTTCTCTTCCTCTCCTCGGCCGAGCGAGCACACGCACACACACACACACACACGCACACGCGGACCCGCACACAATTGGTACGGGTGGAGGTCGTTTTGAAACCACTTTGTCTACATATATATATATATATATACGTGCCAACCTCAGATCATGATCCTGTACGCCGCCGCCGCCGCCGACACGCCGGCGCACGCGCGCGCGCGTGTACGCCGCGTGTGATACCGATATTATATTATAATAATATTATAATATTATTATTATTATTATTAGTGTTATAGTACGGGCCCGCGCGCCCGGTATAATAATAATAACATACACGCCTGTATATTATAACGATATCGGTCGTAATATTACTGTTAAACGCGCATATTATAATATATATATATATTACAGCTGAATATTTTGTTATTACAATAGTCGGGGGGGTTCGCGTGGAATATTAATAATAATAATAATATATACGAGATCGTTGTCACACACACACACACACACGCAGGTGTCACACTGTTGACATTATATTACACCTCGGCGTAGTATTGACTGTTGTTGTCTGTTATTGTTGTCGTCGTCGTCATTATTGTCGGGGCTCGAACTTTATCGGTACACATCCCCCCACGCCGAGAGCGTATATATTACACGAGTGTTTGACGTGGCGGTGATGTGTGCGGCGATTAAAAACAAGGCGATTGTACTCTGTCCTACGAGCAAAAAACCGGAGAATTATTTCGTTTTCCGTTCGTAGGTTTAGGTTTTTAAAATTTTTTATGTAAATTTTTAACGTGTTATGGGCACGGACTTTATTGATGTGCCCCGAACGCGTACACTAAATAAATTTTAAATACTCGTGTGAGATTTTTTTTTTTTTTCGTTACTTATTATTTTATCTTTACACGTGATTTTCAATTAAACTACACTTTTACTATAGCATTGTTATTTGGATATTTTGCATCCGTCTGTTGTTGTTGGAACTACAGAGTAAGTTGTAGGGCTCAAACTTTATTGGTATTTTCTGAAACTCGAAACCCGAAAGCGTACCAATTATACACGTACAGCCGGATATTGCGATTAGAAGACAAAAAACAGGAATTTTTATTTTTATTTCTCTCTCGTTGCATATTCTTGCATTTAAAACTACTATTATAGCAATAGTTTATTGTAAAATACGTAGTTGCGTTTTTAAACGTCTTCGGTATCTTCGCATCTACATACTATTAACTACATACAACCTACAATCACGTACAATGCGCATTTTATATTATGTATATATATATACCATTATATTTTAGAGTAAACTATAGTCCATACGTTGTAACTTGTAATCGTTGTATCATAAATTCATAAAATAAGTATGGGATTCCGATTGATTATAAGGTGTATTGTTGACCACATGTGTCGTGTTACATTTAATTCTAGTTATATTTTATGATTAATATACGGTCTGTAAAAATAAGACGCACAATTCGCAGAACGAGGATGAGGATCAATGCATCATCATTAGAATTATATAACGACAGAGTCGCCACAGGAATCGAAATGTCACCGCAATACCTATTTATAAAAATAAAAAAGAACCCAAATGAAGGCGTTCATAGAATTCAAATGATGAAATCAGCGAATTCAGCAATGTACCATAGAATATCATGATATGTAATTGTCACCGAGTACAGCTTCAAATAAAAATAAACGATGACAATAATAATACTATAGTATTAGTACATACATTAGTACATTTATACATTTTGCTATATCGTATATAAGATTATTAGAATTACAGTAATATTCAATTACTTAATGACATTAATGTTCATCAGTTATTAAAATAATTATGATCATAAATTATATTATATCATAATCGGTCTTATTATTGTTATTTCATCAGCACACTCAATGCTTTTAGGAAATTAGTTAATGGTTATATTATAACTATATTATATTACTTGAGTCGATTTTGGATGAGTATGACGTATGACGTTATGAATTTCCGAATTCCTGAAGCAGTGCGTTTGTACTCGTAAATGCTTTATGTAAATTATTTTTTTCACGTTTGCACCACCAATCTTATTATATTATTATTGTCCAACAAACAATACACTTTTTAGTTTAATGTGTCTGGGCAGCTGCTAAACAGTGTGTAACCAACCATATTATTTACGAAATTCACTCAGAACCGTTGTATTCGCCTTATGGCTAATACCTACTATTTATATATTATAGACTATATATAGTGAAAGACTTTCATTTTAATTTATATTAGCTGCGTGGCAAAACAACAATAGAAAGAATACTATGATTATGGTTATTTTATTAATAAATGAGTAATTACCGTATTTGTTAAGTCTCTACAGCGTTTTTAATATTTCACGTATCGCAGTCCAATATTTGTGTTTTACTGCGGGGCCGTTAGAATTATGTCTGGATGTATTCAGTTACCAATTATAAAACGTACACCACAAAATACATACATATTATAATATAAGATGCAGTTCAGTGGTTCGTGAAGAGGGCCGTTTTTACATTATTATATGATAGATATAATAAAATATTAAAAATATTATTAATAAAAAACGGATTTTAATTTAGTAAAAAAGTATGAAAGTATTTAAATATATAAATATTATGTCAATACTGTTTATTCACAATTTGATATATATTTACATTTATTATAATTAATAAATATTTCATTTAAAAATTAATAGAAATTATATTTACAGTATCTTTAATATATTAGTATAGGAACATCAATAACATTGTTTGTATAACTATATATAATTTTTATATAAAAGTTTTTAATAAGTACCTATTTTACTAAATAAGAGGTTTTTTAAACCAATATTTTTTTTTTATTCGAAATCGTTTTTTTATTATCATGTAAAAACAATTAGAAACACTGTACATTTTTTAATTCTTGATTTTCGTAATTTTATGTAATTATAATATATTGTTGAAATTACTATACCCACGCGTTATTCGTTACGATGAAGAGATAAAAATGGAATTTATTGGTTATGGCGACTACCCAATTATTTGTGAGAAAATTATTATTGTTGTTTCTTGAACGTTAGGTGACCAGTGACCACCTATAAATTTAAAAGATTAAATCGTAATATGTTAGAATAGGTAATTATCAAATCACGTTATTTACAATACTTTTTGAATATTTGAATCCAAAAATGTTTGTTGTCGTGAAAACCAATTTGTACCAATAAAATAGTACATAATATTATTAATATTTATGTATTTTATGGAACATATGCGTTTATTATCGAAATATTTAAAATATAATTATTGTTAACTTTTTGATATTCAAACTACGTAAAAATATTTATTTCAATACAAAACTGTTTCTTAAATATTTCTACATAATATACTTAATATAGGTGCTAGTGTTTCTATACAACAAAGGTGGATATGATATATCTACCTTGTGGCTTGTATTACTAGCTTCGAGTCTCCAACAAAGTATACCAATTTATGGTTATATTATAATATGTATAATTCGTTCCACAGAACTGTGATATTGTGATAGTAAAACAGAAGATATTTTAAATCCTTAGAAACATTTTATTTAACCAGGAGGAATTGTTTTTAATTTTTGTGAACAGGGAAATCTAAAAATAGTACTTTGCTGTTTCTATCTCGTACTTATTATATTATGATTATAAACAGCAATACATTTCATTATTTCAATAATGTTAGGTTTTTTTTTATTTAAAGAAAATTTTACAATCTGTACACATCTATTACAATAAGCAAATTTGATATATGTACAAGATTAAAATGACATGAATATAGTGTTGAACAAGAAACCCATTCATTCACATACACACACACACACACACACACACACACACATCTTTAATTTAATGTTATAAACTTATAAACTTATATCTTATAATTTATAACATTAATAATACTATTCTTTAACCGAATAGCAATATACACGATAGCCATATAGGTTTATAAACATATTATTATATTAAACACAGGTCCCTAGGCCAGTTGCAAACCAATGGGGTGGATCAGGGTGTGATCGTTATTCAAGTATCAAATGTTTCAATATTCAACTCAACCTATCACATTTATAAAATATATGAACTATAATATTAATGCACAAAACAAAACTTAGTGCATAAAAAACGTCTGGGGATTGATCATCCTGTTAACCCCCTCAATAACATATTTTACTAACTTTAAGAACTTGGACTACTTGGAATACTTATTTCTTGAACTACGGTATATATGTATATGTAGTGTATACCAAGAACATAAAAAAAAAATTAATGAATAAAAAACAATAAATACATATTATGCAATACCCAATACTAATATAGACAATATATATATATAGTAAGTACCTGTATAATACAGTTGAGACAAACGTTAGCTCGTTAGCACGACACTATATACATACATGATACATTTTAAGTTTTGACTCCACACTTTGAATTTTGAGCTGAATTTATAATTGACGGACACAGAATTGAACACAATTTATTGGGTCACAGATAGATTGAGAAACTAGCTGTTACAAATACGATCTATTATAATAGATTACACTAAATATTGACTCCGGTATGTATTACCATCATAATGCATAATAATGTAGAATAATGGCATGTATATTATATATATATATATATTATATACATAATGTAGCCGTTTTGATTTACTCGCGGGAGGCCAATATAATAGACATAATATAGAATCATAATCTTTTCAATACAAGAAAAAAAAACAATTATAATTGGGCAACAGCTGAATGCGCACTATTACATGCATAATATTTTATAAAGACGATAGTAAACGGCAACAGCTCTTTTTAATTCTTTAATTAATCTTTCGGTGACAATAATTATGTACCTACCTAATCATTGTTATATCTGAGGACCGATATTATTATGTATTAATTGTTATTAGTTATTGCTCATAGCTCATAAGCCAATTTTTTATTATATATTATAATAATATGTTTATAACTGTTGCATAAGCGCGTAAAAAATTATTATATTAAATTAATCCGTAGTAATTATAATTTATTATATTATTATATATAATATGACCTATTCATTCGGTTTGGCTTCCATTATCGCGCTATAGTGTCGAACATTATTTTCGTTATATTTTTAATTGCTTAATATAATTCGAGTCAATCAAAACTGATCATTCATAGGTAATTATTTCTTCCAATTATTAAAAATAAAGCATCAATTATGGTTAGGATTAAACCACAGCGTATCAGAAACATAAATTACATTCGAAATATTTTTTATTCGATCCAAAAACATAGTAGATACTTGGAGTAAAATTAATAGAAAACTCGAGAATATAATTATTTAACGAAATAGCATATATTATAGTATTGATAGTATTTAATAAAACCAATACTAAATAAATAATGCCCATATATACTTACATAATATATTGGACGCCAGCTGCAGATTCACCTTATACTAAGTAATATTATATATTTCATTCGGATACCGATCAAAACATAAATACATATATAATACATAAACACAATTACAAAATATCATCATCATATCGCCATAATAGTGCTAACATATCCGGATTCCGGACCGAAAGAAATCATTTTGTCACTGTAATTTATTATAATGCCCGACGCGTGTGTTTCCGACGATAATCAGTTCTTGCCCCGTAGGCGGTATAACGATCAAAGAATAATACAAATACGCGTTTGTAGGTATATTATATACATTATATTATGTATAGAGACAACGTCGGCGACATATAAATTTATTACAACTCTGGACGCGGCTTTTGGTGTCATATAATATATTTTCTACCTGCAGAACTAATAAAAATTAAAACCGTCCGCCATAATATTATAATGCGCGTCTAAAACACTATAATGTGTACCCACGCCATTGTTTAGCGACTATATAATAATATATAATATACGCGCACATATACGCAATGACATTTCACACCGACATTTTTTGAGGCCTCGTCATACAGATCGCCGGAATGGTGTTGTATACGATTAGTGTTCACGCTTTTGATATATTATTATAATTTATAAACATCACGCAAACGCTAACTACGTGTAGAGTAATGTCGGTAGGTTAATCAAATTATGCTTTATAATACACATTTTGTGATGTTATACAATAATACATTAGCAACGTAACTGCAGGGTTTATAGTTATTATTATACGTCGTCATATAATCATAATTTTGAATCATTAACACAATTAATATGAGTAGAATAATTACTGTGAATTTAATGATGAGATTTGCATTTCGTTAGATTTCGTTTAGAATTCAAAATTATTGGCGTACAAAATTGATCCGAGACGACCATTTTAAGTACTCATATCTATACGAAGGTACGAAAGTACGAAATTATATTTTAATTATTTTTCCCAGACTTTAGCACTTATATAAGTGTATTTAAGCTATTTATTCTTAATAATATGTTTTTATTTATCACTTGGGAAAAATAATTACGGACTTTGCCAAATCCATACATACACATAAACAATAGTTTGATATAAAAAACATTTCTTTTTTTTCATAAATTATTAATTATCAACATTCTGTATTTCACTGTATAGTTATTATAAAAATAACGGAATATGCAATTGCAGTATATAATATAAATAACTGCAGTAAGTATTAACTATTTAGTATTTAGTCCACACTGCAGGTTACAGTTAATGCGCTCTACAATAAACAAGAAAATACAGGATTAATTTAAATAATTAAATATATTTATTTTATCACATTCTTCGTATATGAATTATAAATAGTAATCGTACGACAATTACGCTCATAGTAAATTTATATGTCAGATGTTAACTACAATTTGAGTAATAAAATAACATAATAAAGCTGCTGCAATTAATATGAAATAATATGTATATATTATATACATTAGTATATTAAATTGAAAGATCTATACAATTTATACGGTTTAGTTTTTTTTTCTCATCAATATAAGGTACCTAAATACAACGATAATTGTATTTAAATATAAACAAATTATACGATTCTACACACGGAGTAGGTTGTAGGTAGTATTAGTATATTATGCATAGGTGTTAACTTTTATTGCTTATTATTATTTTTGTCGTACTTATCGCGTGAGAGACAAAACAAGACGAAATAAAAAAAAGAAATTATTTCATTTTGGTCTTGGCCGCGGAAGATAAATAATATAATATTATCTAACGCACGTGTGATGCGTTTGAATGATATTCTAAACGGAGGGGCCGAGGGGGTATTGCGTTTCGTTTGTATAAAAGTACAATTAAAATACATTGTAATAATGAAGATTTATAGATTCGTTTGTTTAAATAATGTTTTAATCTCTTCATTCGTTATAAATTATAATATAAGCGGTCTTCATTGAATTGCTATGCATTGCATACCCAACAAAATGTATATGTATGTCGAAGAAGAAAAAAAATGACACGGAGATAATTCTTATCATATTAAATTACAATGTATGTATTATAATATACACGCGCGCGCTGTATAAAAACCCATACGGTTAGAACAGTATTATAGGTATGTAATTTTGCAGCATTATGTAGGTCGGTTAAATTCTTTCTGTTCTATAACTATACAGCGTTTTGCGTACAAGTGAAAGATTTATCTTATAGGTATTTAGGTATATACCTGCGCGTCCTGCTACGACTATATACTTATATACATCTCAAAGTCGCTCTATCCTCATCATGCACCTATATAGGTAATATAAAATAAACGTATGTTTAAATTTTTTTCTTCTATACGCTCATCATAATATCATACATTATAACTACTGCAATAATATAATAATATGGTTTTTAACGTTTTTTTGTCTATAAACATTTTTTACGGACACCTCATCAACAGCTAAACACGTATACTATTTATATATGTTTAAACAATAATAATGATAGAATACCTATAGTGTAGGTATATACGAGCTGCCCTGTCCAGTTAATAGAAATCCGGGCAACTCGAGGCCCTATGTTTTAATGCATACATCTTAATTCAAGCTGAAAAATTATTTTTAAATAAGTATAAACACTATACGTGTGATATTTTATTCAATTATATAGTAACGTAGTAGTGCGTGGTATAATTTAAAGATATTGATTATTGTTGATCGTTTAATATTGTGATAAAACTTACAACAATTATGGATACCTACACATTTCACATAATATATTATATATGTTAATATCTTATGTACAACAAACACGTAAGTACGTTTCTGAAAATATTGAATTTGTTTCTTCTTATAAATAAATTATTATTACTTTTTAATTACATCTTAATTGGTCGTATTGATATTTAATGGACTATTGGACTAATATAGGTAATAATGATTATTTTATGCTGTCTGTATATTTATAATACATACTATTTTTGTATCTAAAAAAGTGATCATTGCAGTTGCGACAGAATTATTAAAAGTATAATATTTAAAATAAAATAAAAAACTAGACGTTTATTACACATCACGATTGTAACATATTATTATAACATTTTATTTACTTATATATATATATATATTATATACTTTTAAAATATAAAATATACTCTTAGGTTATGCTCTGAATAACGCATAGATAATATATAATAATATAACGTCGTTTACATATTAAAATATTACTCGGACGTGGTATGGCACTATACCTGTATATGGGTTACCTGCACGGCTGCACAGTATTATACCTATACACGTTTTCACCACAATATTATAATATTATGTGTACTACATATAATAAATAATAATTAATAAAATACATGTAATAATACCAAACGTTATTGATGATTACGAACGATGGCGTTCGGAGCGATACAGCGCGCGTATAATATAATACGTATTATACATGTATTATTTATATGATATTTTATTATTTTAATAATAATAATGATGATGATGATATAATAATAATCGCTCGTCAAGAAAACGTTATTAAATAAACGACATGATAATATATTATAATATACGACCCGGACGGGTCTGACGGAATCCGTCGACGTGGTCCACATGGGGTGCAGTGGGGTGGGCGGGGAGCGCCTATCTATCAGCTAATCGTTTCGCGACGGGCGTAGGTATACGCGTTTCGTGCGCGCACGCACGCAAGTTTCCCGCAGCACTCTTTCGCGGGGTCTCGGGCCGACTGTTACAACAAATTAACGACGTCGTCGTATATACGAAATTCTGGTCTCGCGTTTCGGTATAATACCACATTACTATATAATATACCACGTATATTACAATATTATACAGAGCGATTCACCGAGCGTGCTCTCCATCACCCCCCCGTGTTTTCCTTTAACATCGAATTCATTCAAATTCTGATTTTTTAAACTCTAAAATACACACCGCAATACATAATATATATATTATAAGTGGACATATTTTCAAATAGTACTTGTATTTTTTTATACAACTAGGTTATATTTTTTTAGGAGTTTCCTGTGGCGATACCGACTATTTTTTTTTTCGCTTTTTTTTTACTCGTGAATTGTTGTTCCGGATAACTTTTTTTGAAAATGTTGATGTATACATATTATTATCTAAATCGAAATGCAAACGAGTAGTTTTTGAGTTATTTAAATTTGTGCGTACCTACTATTTACTAAGGATGATGGTAGGAAGATTTAAAAACTTAGTATACCTAATCAATATTAATCTATACATCACGGTTTGTGATTTGTTAAAATGTCAAGTATAGGTAGGTACAGTAAATAATAAATATAGAGTAAATATTACAGATCCACTATTACATCAGTTCTTTATTTTATAGTTAAACCATTTTTAAGGACCATCACTATATCCTTAGTATACGCACATTAATAACTATTCTAAATTTTGATTTATATATACATCAGAATAATTATCAACAAAATTATCTACTTTACATTGAAAAACATTAAGTTCTTAGTCACTACGGTACACTGCTCCTTAAATGATTTATAAATTATAAATAATCAGAAATATGATGGTCCTTAAACATACTAAACAATTCCAAAAACCATAATTTAAATGATTTCATTGTTAAATGTAAAAGTGGTGATGGTGCGCATGCTTGGAGAATCACCCTGTATTATAATAGGAGATAGCGCGTGGGAGTCGTCTGCTATATTGGCGAATACTGTTAAAAACTAAAATTTAAAAAAAAAAAAACAAAACAATAATAATACAAAATAATATATGTACGTATGGGTGTCGTACGTATATATATATGTTTAGACTCTCGCGCTATACATCATACATTATACGTCTTGTCGTGCCTGGTTGTATTCATCATATACGCGTGTATATATATATATATACTTATAGTATATTATATATTATCATGTCGGAGGCGTACCGCCTCGAGACGAGGTCCGACGCCGAACAGTGTACAGGGTGTCCATTTCACCATCATTCACCGCATTGGTCCACGCCAACAACGTTTTCTTGATTAATATTTTCGATAAGTACGATTTTCTATAATCATTATGAGTATAGGTATACCGCAGTGGAGAACCACGAGTCACGACGACCTGTATTTTATATTATAACTCTGTATATTTTTTTATTTTTTTGTTTAGGTGTATAACATGACGAGTATATGCGGCTAGCAAACACCAACAGTTCTCTGAAATACGTACGTACTAAACAAGGATGCAGTCGAGATGCGCTTAAAAACAAACAAGGAACATTTTATTTAATTTTAGTTTCGTGGATTTGTTTGTCTTAGCATCATTTTTATAGATTAATTTAAATTAAATAAAATATTAATACAATTCTCTACTTTTCATATTTACAATCAATTTGCAATAAATAATAATTATAGATATAGTTACAGAGATAAACTGTGTTATGCAGCATAACTTATGTTGATGACACTGTAATTCAGAATTCTAGTTAAAAGCTTAAATTAAGATGACTTATACAAGAGAGCTAATTTTTGTTTAACGTCTACAGTAAAAATTGATGCGATAATAATAATAATAATAACTTACATATATAGTCAAATCTAAGCATATCGTTTTTAATATTACGAATGCTTCATATCATTTTATAAGTCCTGACTTTTCATTATGTGTACAATCTTTTAATTGTAAATATCTAAATTGTGTGTGTGTGTGTGTACCTTATTGGAAAGAGTTGATTGCGTTAAGTATCTTGGTAAATATTTTAACTATAGACTATACTAAAGTTTGTTGAAAACATATTTATTATGTAAATAATCTTATTAGAAATTTATGTAATAACTAATAAGTTAATAAATACTGTTTGCACAAAAAAATGCTAGATTTTAAAACTATTAGAACTATTCACTTAGATTTTGCACAATCAGTTTTTTCGTATGGTCTCTCGATATGAGGCCGCACACACTCTTCCCACATCGATGGTCTATTTAAAACTATACATATATTAATTTAAATTATTCTTAATAAAGCTAGATTATATTTTTCTAACATAATTTATTCTGAGTTTAAGGTTTCTACTATTACTTAAACTTATGAACGATTTGTCGACTTATTTTATTATATAATATATTGTATAAAGTATTAAAGTTAGTAAATTAGTAAATTTCTGCCTACTCATTATTATAATACAAGAAATAAAAACAATTGTAATTTAATTGTACCGTTTAATAAACCTAATTTTGGAATGCTTATAGTCCTATAATGTAAGGATTTTTTTTAATTCCTAATTATAATATTAATTTAAATAATTTTGTTAATTTTAATAGTTTATAAGTATTATATTAGCAATATTTAATATTTAAGTCGTAACATTGTATTTAATATCGTAGCCTTTTATTATTTTGTCTGTTTTGTTTTTCTTATAATCTCTTTTTTAAGAACTCAACTTAACCGTCACAAGCATTCTTTGCTAACTGGTTAAGCTTTCAACTCATCTATTTTTATGATTCTATTTATATACGTATGTATTGTTGTTGGTAAATAAATTAATAATATTATTATTATTATTATAATTATTATGTAGTCGTATTGACGTATTATAAAATAACAAAGTGTTTTGTAGTATAAAATACTGTCTAAGGTTATGAAATATGAATAATCATAACGTGTAATTGTTTACTTTAAAATATAAAAGTTTGACCTGTAACTGATGTGAATTCATATATTACTACTACTAATAATAATAAAAATACATTATTGTTAGAAAAGTGACAACCATGTTGTTTTGTTTTCACTGAAGTCGGTAAATTGCGTCCACAAAAAGGCCACAATCATATAAACTACATCACTACTTACGCAAATTGTGGATCGAGTATTTTTGAAACATACGTAAATGTAAATTGCGTTTCAGGATATTTTGTCATATTTTTAGTCAGCAAAACAATTTAAAGACAAGTTATAATCTACGATGTAGATAATGTGATACTGATAAAGTTAGCACCACAATCACAACAACAATATATCTAACACCTTTGTTGCATGGGAACTTGTATTGACATAGTTAGATTACTCTCAGACGATTACAAATATAAAAAATAATAATATAGCTGAACATTAAATTATGTGTTTTATATTTTAATTTTTACACAAATCCAATTTCAACAAAATCGATTTTATTTTTTTGATTTAACTTAAAAACGCATAACCTTAGGTAGGTACTTGACATTTATACCAATTGTTAATATTATAGTTTTATATTTACAAATAAAATGTACAAAATACTTCACTATTTTTTAGTTATTTAAAGGCATAAGAAATTTTTAATTTTTTTTAGATTTTTTTATAAAAGTCGATTAAAATTTATTTGCTTAGTATAAGTACTTGAAAATTTAATACAAGATCCCACAAAACATAATTTTATGTCTGTAGAAAATTTTTAAACTAGAATTTTGACTTAATTTGTCGAAATCGCAAGAAACTAGAAGCTATTTTGTAGTTAAAAATGTATACAATTTTTTTTCTTGTATTTTAGTTTCTAAAAATGTAATACAAGATTATTCATTAGTAGTTTATATAATTTATATTGGAACCATATTACCATAAAATCTAATAAATAAGTTATACAATTATTTTTATAAGCATTTCAAGTTCAAATTTGGACGAAATTACTTATTTAAACGATAAGTAATGATATATTAATAATTATAATAATATAATAATTTTTTTATAATTTAAAAACATTCATGGGAACTTATACTGTTACGTATTTTATATTATTATGAATTTTAATATACAATAACATTTTTCATTTATTTTAAAATCCACCTATAGTACATATTATTATTATTATTTAGTGCGATTTATTACTAAAATGAGACGCGTTGTTGCAGATACCAAACGAAACAAACGTAGTGAGACTGTGAGAGCATACTAATATACATGCTATCATTGCTATCATTAGTTAATAATTACAAAAAGGCCAGAAAATGTGTCTATTCCGTGATAAAATAAATATTGATGTAAAAAAAAGTAGAAAATACGTTACACCGGAAGACGTTTGCAGAAAACGTGTGAAATCGATATTTTCAACAGACCTGTAAACCCGTCCCGTCAAAATGTCACCCTGATAATAAATAATAGTGAAATTGAAAAAAAAACTACCGATGGGAAATGTTTACCGAATACGATTAAAATCGGCGTGACCAGTCGCATAAATCATATTGGCACCCCGTCTACCCTTGGCGCTTTTATTATACAGTGATTTATTATTTTATCGCTAAAAATTTGATCAATCGACAATCGTATTGTGTGACGTACGAAATAATAACAACGTATTATATGTGTCACCGATATCGATATAGTTTTGACGTAGGTCGTAAATATATTTACACGTTTTTTTGTCCGTTTTCTTGTCGAAAAGACATAGTAAATATATCATAACGGATTAAGTTGTCATTGCGTGAATTATTATGGGCACTTTGTTGGAAAAATAAAAGGAAACCGCGTCAGCTGGCGGATATCCTATATAACGCAGATAATTCCTTTTATCCCGTTGTTTGAACTGTAGAAAAAACGACGACGATAATAATAATAATAATAATAATAGGTACTAAAAATGGCAAGTGCATTGTGTCCCTGTTGAATCGAACGTCGTCCTAATGATGTAGTCTGTCGATAATAAATCGTTGTGGACACTGGACACACACGATAGTGTTTATTTTTTAACGTGTGGGGTTTCATTTTTTTTCTTCGCTGTTGTCCGGACTGCGATTTCACGACTGTAATGCTAAGCCGATACAACAATAGAAAAATATAATCGTAGCCGATCGGCGTCACATCATGTACATATTCTATAGTACATAGTAATAACGTATAATGATATATTTTATATATTACCCATATTATTATTATTACATCAACATAGGAACGAGGAAGAAAAATTACTCCGTAAACAATATTGTGCTCGGTCCTTTCAGACGCGTTTCGGGGTTGTCCGCGGGAGGTTCAGGCTAATGGTGTTTGCTTTGATCCCGTTTCTAATATACATTATATAATATGTCGTCCGATACCTGCGGGTTTCGACAATGAACTCAGCGCGCGTGTATTCCCGCGTGCTATATACATGTACATATTGTTATTATTATTATTATTATTATTATTATATACAGCACACGATGCATTGCGGACACTATATATACAATATATATATATATGATAGAAATAGAATATATATATATTATATGTATATAATATGTACGTGTTCGGTGCGACTATATCGAGTCGTTTTTATAATATGCAGGCGATTATTACATTGTACTCCGACGCAGACGATCGATTCTCACCGCTTAAGAGGACGTCACACCGAGAGGTTTGTCAGCTATATTATGGCGTGATATCTCACACGCGGAACGCTGAATAATGTACATATTATTATATGGTATTGTATATAACATCTATCACACATATTGTGTTGTACGGCACGGATCACGGACGGGGTGATGAAGCTCGACGATGATCTGCTGCAGCGTTAAATGATCGTGAATTCCGGACACGACTGCGCGGCGTTCGTACAACTATTTCTGCCGACGAATGTACGCCTGTTACACCCTTAGGGCCTTGGAGTCGAGAGACGCCGAAAATATGATACGGTTGTGTAGGTATATCGTGTATTATAATAGGAAATGAACCGAAGAGAGCGAGGCACTGCGCGAGTAGTGTAGCGCCTATACCGTGCAATTGCCAATGAAATCGATGTTCTATCGGATTAGGATAAATAGTAAGTATCACTTAAGTGGTACATCATAAAGGTATAAATCATGATAAATACAACATTTATTACAAACGCGTATTTATCACTCACAGATATTTTTAGATTTTGAAGCGATATAAGTATAGTCGATAAAATGCTTTAATTTTAAAAAATGGAGGTGGTTTCTGGTAGTAAATTTTGTACTATAGGGAGGTTAAAGATTAAGGAAAAACGAGAACTTTTACGTAAATCCAATTTTGACACAATCTATTTTGATGGTGTAACTCGAAAACGATTAATAAATAACCCTAGATCCTTGACATTTTCACCAAATATTTATGATATTATTTCTTATTAGATATAAAATTCTTAAAATATTTCGAGCTATTTATATTATAGGCATTAGAAATTTTCTTTTTTTTCTTCTGTACATGTCAATTAAAAATTATTCGTTGGGCACAGATATTAAAAAAGCTAATTTAAAGCGCCTCATAAGTTTTTATTTTCTGAATTAAAATATATCGAAAATCTATTTACTTAGTCACGAGATTTTTTTACAAGTACTTTACTTTAAAATAAAGTTAGAAATTTGATAAAATTAATTTTATACCTATAAGGTTTGAAAATTGAATACAGTTTTATACTATATAACTAATTATATTTAAATATAAATATATATAAAAATATATTATAAGTTTAGCAACATATGTGTAAAAAAAAAAAATATATACTAAAAAGCCAAATTAATATTTTATGAGCATTTGAAGTTTAAATTTTTACAACATTATCAACCGTAAAATAATTATTTCTCCTTATAAACGATTTGATGTTTTGTTGTATTAAAAAATTAACAGTATAAATACTTAAAATTATTTTTATCATCATTAATATGATCAAATTTCAAAATTTTTTTTCAATTATTTTTCCATAAACGTCAAGAAAAAATTACTTCCTTGATCAAAATTCTTGACAATTTCACGAAATCCAAAACAATGAATAACGATGTTAATTATGTTATAGTATAATTTAAAAACATTATTTGTGGGAACTTAAAACTTTTATGTATATTATATTATTATGAATTTTACTGCAATTATTTATTTTTTTATTTTTTTTTAAATATTATCTACGTATATATATAATAATTCAATTCTGTTATTACAATAAATGCAATGTTTTTAACATGATTGAATCAATCTAGGTATTGTAAATTGTAATACTAATAGTGTAATAAATTACTTTAATAGTAATATCAAAAATTTACATGAAATATGATGATAATAAATATATGTGATAAAGCTACAAAAAAAAAAAAAAAGATGCCAACGGCACGTAGTGTTCCCAAGCGGTCACCCATCCAAGTACTAACTACGCCCGACGTTGCTTAACTTCAGTGATCGGACGAGAACTGGTGTATTCAACGTGGTATGGTCGTTGGCGAAGAGTACGTGATGTCGGACTACAAATAATTATATGCCTCACTTTTTTCTATCTTACAAATAATTTAATAAGAATATAATGAAGTATACAATATAGCAAACTTAGTAATCCACTCGAACTCGACTCTAATGTACAACAGTGCCCACGAGCCTACCTATTTTTTTAACGTTAAATTCAAGTTTTGTTTGGCTAGAATTGTGACCTATATAGAAGCTTCAATAGCAAAATATGGTCAAATTTTGTAAGCCACAAATAGTATTTCATGTATTTCAACAAAGCTTTAGGTAATTTTAGTGTCGGACCAACAACCTCACAAGTTACACAATACAAAAATATACATCAAGCATAGGTAGCTGAATAAAAGATTAACATTTGTTTAACTGGAAAATAAAACGTAATTAAAGCCAGTACAAATATACAAGGATGAACGTAAATCAATTTAAAAAAAAAACTCAGACTATTATACGTATAGCGTAGGTAAACATCAGTCACTAATAGTTTTCAGACAATAATTAAATTCTAATTTTCGTGGTTTATTATAAAATTATAAATTATCGCTGTGTACAGTCACAAAATTTAATACCTATTGGCTATTACCAATGCATGTATGCATTTGTATTTAACATATTATAAGTTTAGTTTTAATTTATACTCGTCGTTTATTCATAGACGAGATATTTTTTTTCTTAACAGGTGTTTTACAAAACGAATGATTGATATTAACATTATTTGTATTATTATAACATTAATGATAACATGATAATAAAGAATGTTTCGTGACGTTCCGCACATCAAACGAAAACACTTATGCAACATTGCCATTACGATTTCTCGATTTTAAGAGGTTAAAAACTATATATACTATATTACTATGTGGCTTTTAAACATTATTAAATATAAATTATTATTATTTACTTTATCATATTATTTATCCCACAGTTATAACATCTATAACACTACAATTATATATTATAGACATTCTATGCTTCATATAGCATCAGCTACATAGGTAACTATATTGTGAGTCTGCAGAATCAACTTGATAAATGATAATTAATATTATATCAACATAATTTCCCACGGTAACCTAACACTATTGAAGGCAATAAGTTCAGTTCACAATAATGATAATATAATCATTTTAAGTTGCTTGTTCCTCACACCATTTTATCGTTACGCCAAAGCCAAACGCCTACAACCAATATCGTATAAAAATAGTATAAAAACATCCTCACATTGATTCAAATATTTATATTTACAAACCATATCCACTTTGGTCTGTACCCAACGTGTCAATTTTAATTTCATACGTTTTCGCGATGTAATGCATAATATACCTATGTTATCCTATGTTACCTATGTTATCTATATGTTATTAATTTGCACGATTAGTTTGTCAAATGTATGTTATCTGTACATTACATTGTATTTGTACATCTTATTAATTGTGCCCTATTTTAATGTATACCATTATATATATTTATACATATACATAAAAAAATAATACGCGTTTTTTGTGACAACACAATTTAACTTTTTTCGAATTTTTTTTCACGGGGATGATGTTCCAAGTACTCTTCTGAGTGTCATCCGATTTTTCATTATTTTTCGTTTGAGGGGACGGAGAGGGAGGCTTATATTTAAAGGTTACGTTTTTTTAGCGTGTTATTTAAATAATTTATTTTTCACAAGGATGTACCAAATGAGCCTTCGAATAAACCACTCTTATTATTTTTAATTTTATTTTATTCGTTATTACAGTTATAAATATCATAAATTAAGTTAAATTATAAAAAATATTATATATTATGTAGCTAGGTTTTAAAAAGTTTAATTATAATAAAAAAAAAGCAATTTATATATAGGTACGAATCGATTACTTAACACACGAGCGAAGCCAGATTATGCAGCTAGTAGCTTTTATATAATTATTATATTGAAAATCGGACTTTCATTCGACCTGCATAATGTTCTTTTACTTAAAATTTAAAAAAGTAAACAAAATCCGAATATTCTACAAGACGTAAGAGTTTTTCCTGTTCTAGACAAAAAAATAGGCTTCGACCCCCTTAAAACTTAAATGGATCATATTGTTACTAATAT
Organism: Rhopalosiphum padi; assembly: GCF_020882245.1. NCBI lineage: Eukaryota > Metazoa > Arthropoda > Insecta > Hemiptera > Aphididae > Rhopalosiphum > Rhopalosiphum padi. The sequence goes on from NC_083599.1 coordinate 47,235,758, forward strand.
TATAGTAATATAGACAATTGTTACACTGTAAAATTATCATCCTTACTGACTTATTAATAGATACTATTATTATTAAGTATTTTTAAATATCAAAAATATGTAATTCTGTTAACAATAATGAGTTTAGATGACAATTAGATGTCGGAGAAACTTTAATAAAAAAATAAAAACATTGTACGTAACTACATTTTTGACATTTAAAAAAAATAATTAAGACAAATGGAAAAGTTGCAAAAACATCGTAGAATCATTAAAAACATTATTTTTATCATTTAAAACAACATCGACTGTGCTAACAAATAACAATTTAATAATAAAAAGAAAAATATACAATAATACGTTGAAATAAATGCAATTGATTATTGTCATCCAAAGTCTATATAAAATAGATAATATATATTATGCTTCAAACATTGGCCATGTCCAATAAAATAATTTCATACCACTTCATTAAATCGCTTCGTAAATCATATTAAATAATATTAATGATTTACATATATAAAAATATTTACCTATTGTTATAGGTATTTGACTGGCTAGACATTTTAAAAATGAAAAAAAAAATGCCAACGGCACGTAGTGTTCCCAAGCGGTCACCCATCCAAGTACTAACTACGCCCGACGTTGCTTAACTTCAGTGATCGGACGAGAACTGGTGTATTCAACGTGGTATGGTCGTTGGCGAGTAGTAGATGTGAGTACAGGAGGTGTCAAGTGAGTCACTGTTAGATTAGGAATTTAGGACCGTTTCTGTTCATTCGTGTCGTATTTCGTATACAATAATATTTCATTGAATTCGAATTCAACACATCCATTACATAGATCCACTCGACACCTAATGTGGAGCAGAGCGGTACCCACTTACCAACTTCTTTTGTTATTAACTCTTCAGTTTACCTAATACATATATGAATTAACGAAATATAAACAAATAATTAATATTAAATAATAATAAAATTCAAGTATAAATTGCTTATATGCTGCTCCTAATAAACTATTGTCAGTCTGCACTCTGCCACTCTGCAGCCTCATCTTGCTTATTATATATAACATTATATAATTTTTAATATTTTCCTATATCATCAAAATAAAAACATAATTCGTTTTTTTTTCTCGTAGGGTAAATTAATTTAATAAACTAAACTTTTATATTTTTGCTTGTAAATATATCGATTGACGTTCAAATTTAAAAACTGAATCAAGCTGGGTAAACCTGATATGAAGCATAGAATGTCTATAATATATAATTGTAGTGTTATAGATGTTATAACTGTGGGATAAATAATATGATAAAGTAAATAATAATAATTTATATTTAATAATGTTTAAAAGCCACATAGTAATATAGTATATATAGTTTTTAACCTCTTAAAATCGAGAAATCGTAATGGCAATGTTACATAAGTGTTTTCGTTTGATGTGCGGAACGTCACGAAACATTCTTTATTATCATGTTATCATTAATGTTATAATAATACAAATAATGTTAATATCAATCATTCGTTTTGTAAAACACCTGTTAAGAAAAAAAAAATCTCGTCTATGAATAAACGACGAGTATAAATTAAAACTAAACTTATAATATGTTAAATACAAATGCATACATGCATTGGTAATAGCCAATAGGTATTAAATTTTGTGACTGTACACAGCGATAATTTATAATTTTATAATAAACCACGAAAATTAGAATTTAATTATTGTCTGAAAACGATTAGTGACTGATGTTTACCTACGCTATACGTATAATAGTCTGAGTTTTTTTTTTAAATTGATTTACGTTCATCCTTGTATATTTGTACTGGCTTTAATTACGTTTTATTTTCCAGTTAAACAAATGTTAATCTTTTATTCAGCTACCTATGCTTGATGTATATTTTTGTATTGTGTAACTTGTGAGGTTGTTGGTCCGACACTAAAATTACCTAAAGCTTTGTTGAAATACATGAAATACTATTTGTGGCTTACAAAATTTGACCATATTTTGCTATTGAAGCTTCTATATAGGTCACAATTTTAGCCAAACAAAACTTGAATTTAACGTTAAAAAAATAGGTAGGCTCGTGGGCACTGTTGTACATTAGAGTCGAGTTCGAGTGGATTACTAAGTTTGCTATATTGTATACTTCATTATATTCTTATTAAATTATTTGTAAGATAGAAAAAAGTGAGGCATATAATTATTTGTAGTCCGACATCACGAACTCTTCGCCAACGACCATACCACGTTGAATACACCAGTTCTCGTCCGATCACTGAAGTTAAGCAACGTCGGGCGTAGTTAGTACTTGGATGGGTGACCGCTTGGGAACACTACGTGCCGTTGGCATCTTTTTTTTTTTTGTAGCTTTATCACATATATTTATTATCATCATATTTCATGTAAATTTTTGATATTACTATTAAAGTGATTTATTACACTATTAGTATTACAATTTACAATACCTAGATTGATTCAATCATGTTAAAAACATTGCATTTATTTTAATAACAGAATTGAATTATTATATATATACGTAGATAATATTTAAAAAAAAAAATAATTGCAGTAAAATTCATAATAATATAATATACATAAAAGTTTTAAGTTCCCACAAATAATGTTTTTAAATTATACTATAACATAATTAACATCGTTATTCATTGTTTTGGATTTCGTGAAATTGTCAAGAATTTTGATCAAGGAAGTAATTTTTTCTTGACGTTTATGGAAAAATAATTGAAAAAAAATTAAAATATGTCATGGTTTTAATCATGCTCTATAACAAATAGTTCCAAAAGAGTAAAAAAAATTTTGAAATTTGATCATATGAATGATGATAAAAATAATTTTAAGTATTTATACTGTTAATTTTTTAATACAACAAAACATCAAATCGTTTATAAGGAGAAATAATTATTTTACGGTTGATAATGTCGTAAAAATTTAAACTTCAAATGCTCATAAAATATTAATTTGGCTTTTTAGTATATATTTTTTTTTTTTACACATATGTTGCTAAACTTATAATATATTTTTATATATATTTATATTTAAATATACTTAGTTATATAGTATAAAACTGTATTCAATTTTCAAACCTTATAGGTATAAAATTAATTTGAATTTATTGACTAGGGAACGGATTTAAACGCTCTAAAAATCGGGATATCCCGACAACGTCCCAAGAAAAAAGGTCATATTTTTGACATAGCCCTGTGTGTCCCAGTTTATTTAGTAGTCATTTATTTAATGAAATGCAATTTCACCACCATTTCTAGTGCATTACAATCATAGCTGTAAAAATTAAGCACCTATAAAATATTATAGTTGTAGATTTGAATGGGCATGAACCAATTGCGCCAAAATTAAAGTTTTCCTGCGCTTGTATTCAAATTTGTCTATTTTCAGGAATGAAAATATTCTTGTTCGATCTAATTCCATCAACATCAACATAAACAATCTAAACACTAAAATGCTTGAAAATTAAAAACTTATTAATTGATTAATTGATTGCTTACTGGTTATAATATATTTTATAGCAGTATCTGGAATTTTATGAAACGATATTATTATTATTACGCAAGTAACAGTAACTTGTTACTGCAGCAAACAAATTGTGGGACGAAAAAGTAGTAAGACAACATAAAATAAATCACTTTTATAGTAATATATTACCATCTAAATTTAGTTCTTTTTTATAATTATATAGTATACAGAAATATAAAATTCATTTTTATTTTATTTTTTTATAAATTTGAATACTTAAAAACAAATTAAATCAGGCTTGTGTAAGGACAATGTTTGAGTATGGTATTTAATAATATTTAATTCAGAACTTAACTCCGTTGTTGGAAGTTATATGCAATTTTTTAACTTATGCAATAGATTATAATTAGTTTATAATTGAGTACTGTAAGTACAATATTATAATGACTTTTTCATGTGTATAACATAATAGTCGACTATACGGCTATTCATTTTATTCTCAAAGTTTGTATATCTAATCATAATTTATTTTACTTCTTATACATTTTAATTTACTAATAATATCATTTACTTTTTTAATTAATTAAGTTCAAAAAAATATATTCACAATAAATAAAACATATTTTAGTTTGAATTCAAAAAATATCATTATTTATTCCACAAATAATTTCCTAAAAATATTGGTACTTGTATTTATATTTGTATAAATGTTTAATATAAGCATCAATAAAAAAAAAAATCTAAATATTTAAAAATCATAATCATATAATAAATTTATTTTCAAATATTATAGTAATTAATTATATAAATATTATGTTTTGTATTTATACAATCTTGAAAGCGTCAGTTTTAACCATTGTTTTGGTAAATACTCACCAAATGGTTAAAAATGTATTAAAAAAAATATATATTAAATACAGAATTATAAAAAAGGGATATTGTTAATTATGGTATACTTTTGTTTATATTTTATGGTATTTCTATAAAATCTTTTAAGGGTTATGATCTTCATAAAAAATATGTTAAGACTAAGATAAAAATGTTTATGCGATTAAAATTACACATTTGAACAGTTTTTGTAATCTGTTTTCTTAACATTTATTGTTTAATATTTCTGATATTTTTATTTTATTGTAATTTTTAATTAAAACATTTAAAACTAATGTTATATTTATGTATATAGCTTAGAACTTAAGTAGTTTTGCCAGATAAGAACTATATTATGTTTTCAACAAGCCTATATAGACTTTTGATGGCAATCATTAATTATATTTATTTAAATTTTAAACGTACTTGTATATTTTTCTTTTAAACACAATAATAAACTTATATATTCATCATTATTATTATTACATCGTTAGCACACTCGATGTTGTTTTAAATGATAAAAATAATGATTTTTATGATTTTGCGATGTTTTTTTGTAATTATTGAGCGGTTGAATTTATGAAATTAGGTATCTATACGGCTATACATTGTATGCAAATGATGTGTCTACATACTATTAAACTAGTAAATTTTAATTTTATAAATTGCTCTCAATGGCAACTAGTCATTTAATTAAATCAGAATAAAAACAAAATAATAAGTAAATACAGCTGCAATATAAATATAATATAATATAATATAATATAATGTAATATAATATAATATAACATAGCATTTATATAATAACCGTAAAATGTCAGCACCAAAAATAAAAAATAAAATATGTATTGACTAAGCAAAAAATATAAGCTATAGTCTAATAAAAATTAATTATTTACATAATTAGTTAACATGGAAAACGTTTATCGATAAAATCTTAATGTGTAAATAAAATAACTAAATTCAAAAGTATAATAATATAAATAAACTTTATGACTATAGGCACACGTGCCGAATAACACCGATAAAATTATATTGTGAGGCACTTGAATTGGACTCGGAGAATTGAATAATGATTATTATTATTTATATTAATGTTATGAATTATTTTAATTATAATTTTTATACCTATAGGAAGGAAAATATCTTAGACAAAATTACTGTCTTCTTCGTGGAAGGATATGGGGCGGCCATGTTGTTCACGGGTAAGTAACTGATGTGCAGCAGAATCCATTTCTTCTCTTGTCATATTTAACGCTTCGCGTAATTCTTTGGACGTGTTCTGTACAAACACTTCGTCACAGTATTTACCAAGGCCTTGCTCCGCTAATATCTAAATACACGTATTATCTTATATTATAAATTATATATCGAAAGTATTCGTGAGTCATAATCATAATCAATGTGTAACAGAAAAACGAAAGCTATCTAGTAAAAGCTAACTCCTAGGTTAGAACTATCGTTTATTATTAAATAGTTTTTTTTTTATAAACAATATGTAAAAAAATAAATTTTCAAAAATTTAGTTACGTATACAATGTTTTTATTTTTTTTATTAAAGTTTCTCCGACATTTAATTGTCATCTAAACTCATTGTTAACAGAGTTACATATTTTTGATATTTAAAAATAGACAACAATAATAGTATTGTAAGTCAGTGTTTAACAATTTTCATTATTCTAACTACAATATTATTAGTAACAAATAACAATAATATGATATATTTAAGTTTTAAGGGGGTCGAAGCCGATACGTGTTTAGAACAAAAACACGTCTTACGGGAAAACTTTTACGTCCTGGGTCCCTGAAGAATAGTCGTATTTTGTTGACTTTAAAGCAAGAGAACATTATGCAGGTCGGATGAAAGCTTGATTTTCAATATTATAGTCATGGAAGCCATGATATGGCGGGTATGTTTTAAAGTAATTCACAATTAATACGATAATAAAATATACAAATGCAATGTAATGTGCAGATAACACAATAACAAATTGACACGTTGGTACGGACCAACATGGATATGGTTTGTAAATTAAAATATTTGTATCAACTGAATTATGATACATTTATAAATTTAAATACTATTGGGCATTAGCAAAGTGTAAATTTATATACACAGCATTAGACATTTTTATTTACCCACATGATTTATAATTTTCATTTTTCACAATACAAATTGTATTATTTCCAATGAATAAGTAAAATAAGTTTTTAATATTTTATACATATATCTTGTACGGAAATTCGTATTAAATAGAAATATATCTACCAGTAAGAATTTTAGTTAAAAATGCAATAATATTTAATATTTTTTCTTAGGAAATTTATTAACATTGAAAATAGGAATGATTTAAAAATTCTTAATTTTATAAATGATGTATAAATATTACTTAATCATTTATATATATATATATACGTATATTTATCTTATTATCCTTCAAAATTTAAACGTTTGAATATCCGAGTATTACCACCTAATAAATAGTTCAAATATATTACCCGTCCGACGAGGCTTTCCGCAGATCCAATAACTTCGGTTGAATTCAGTCTATCGTCTATGGGGCTTCCAGGTACAGAATGTGATAACCTGGTTAGGGGCATGGCTCCGTTCATTTCTTCTTTACTATCTATATATTAAATTAATCAAAATTATATTGCAATGATTAAAACCACGAACTAATTTGGTTTGACAGTTCACGATTAAAATCAAGGTAAATAAGCACAAACAAAAAGGCTTTTAATAAATATAAAAAATATGTTTAAAGTGACAATTTTTTAAATAAAAACTTGTATATTGTACAGCGCTAAAAAGGCGATTCGTGTCCATACGCTAAATACGTACAAAATGTCACATTCGCGAATCGATAAGAACTTCAGTCGATTTAAGATAAATATATATAATATGTTTTTTGCGCGTGCAACAAAATAAATAAAAATATTATTATACTATGTCGTAATTTATCAATAATTTTAAAAGCCTTTCGAATCTGTACTTCTAAAAAATTATAATTACATACTGTAGCCACAAAATGTATAAATTTTGTTTTAATCAAACTACACGGCATCACAGTAAAAATGTGATTAGTTATACCTTTGTAATGAAATGAAGCGCGTTGATGCATAATATGCACGGTTCGCTGGTTATTTTGGTCGTATAGCAATCTAGCAGCATTACGTTTTCGCATGGGCAGGTATACGTTATCGCCGCTGAAGTTCGACATATTATCATCGGTATCGGGACTTCTGTTTAGCCAATCGTTGTTATAGGGGTATCCTCTAATGGTAGCATTTCAAAATAAAAGCAACAGAAAATGTCAATGTTAGCGTTGCGTGCATCGTCATTCATTAGTTATTTTATTGTATTAGATAAAACAAAAAAATTAAATAAAATGTATAATATATATTTATGTTATATTCATGTCATTATTATAATAATAAAATGTATAGGTATATGGTGCAAAAAAAAAAAAATAAAATAAAAAAATAAACTGATACTAATATTAAAGCTATTGTAATAAGGCTGTTACGCGTGTAACATATATTATATACGTATAGGTAGATAGATATAGATATAGATGATACAAGCTGCTATTTAACCGCGCCTATGTCTATGTATGTATACTAAATAAATGTCAACAGCCAAAGAACGTAATTATAGTTTTGAAAACTGATGTAAATAAAAGAAGTCATATTTTAAACGAGAAGTACAGTCATAGTTACACTATATACCGTATAGTTTGGTATAATGAAGTATTTATGTATGAATTTGTCTTAAACGTGTATAGCCGAAACCGAAAACGAATAAATAATTATGTTTATGGTGAGTACAAGTGTTAAGCATATAAATTAGATTAAGTATATAAATATAAATAAATAAATATATATATATATATATAATATAGATAGAATAAAGTATATAGGTATAGTGTAAATCATGTAATATATTTTGCTTTTCATACCATAAAACAAGTTTGGTTAACTCCATAACGGCAACGACATAATATTATAGTGTGTCAATAAAAGCATTTAATATACATATGTAATTTGTTTATGAAACTACAAAAAGTAAAAAAAATCAAAGAAGAATCACTTATTCCGAGTTAAGTGTATGTTAATATTATTGTGATCCCTAAAAAACAGCTTATTTCTTACCATTAAAATTACGCATTTGAACGGGTAAACGTCTGAAATATACATACATATATAATCTTGCGTCATTTGTACATCATACTCATTATTTGTTTTGGCTAAAAGACAAAAGTGCCTTTGGTTAAGAGAATTGAGAGTGTCTCTTAATAAACTTAATAATATGTCTAGCGATGGTTTACATATCGCGTCATCGATATTTTATACTATACCTATTTATTGGGTATTAATTATATATACTACATAAACTGATTAATTTATGTCTTTTAGTTTTATTTTTAATAAACGTTAATAGCTACAAATAATTTTATAAATATCCTGCATTACTATACATCGTTGTCTTACATACATTTATATGGTTTGTACAAAAATAAGATGGACATATTTTATAAATGGTTAGGAAATCAGAATACTTACATTGTTTTTTTATATAAATCCGTATAATTATAATTCCGTAAGATGGATTAAGATGTTAAGTGTTAATACGTAAAATTTTTTTTTTTTTTTGAATAGATAGGCATAAAATTGGTTTATTATAAGTTCATATTTTTTAAACGTTATTTAAGGTCAATATTATTCAGATGGCTGTGTATATACCAATAATTCAAATTCTTCGAAACATCAAACTATAATAATTGATAAAATGTTAAAAATTTAAATAACTCGAAATTATATTTTATATATTTTTTTATGTATTGTACTCGTATAGGTAATCTTATCGATAGTTGTAATTAACGATTTTGTTAAGGTTAATATAAAAATATAATTCAGAGGATTTGTTTTCTCCGTCCATTATACATTTGTTGTACGAATCGTTAACAAATTGTAATTTTTTGTAGGATCAACGATGTAGATTTGTATCAATATATTTTGAAAACTATATTTTTAATTAATAATGACAATGTTACCCGTAGCGTTGGTTTTTTTCAACAACTTAATTTTAAAATTAAATAATGATTTATATTTTAATGTACCTAAGTATCTTCATGTTCTAACCACATAGCCACGTTTTCAATAAAAAATAAAATATATATATATATATATAAACCACTTTTAAATAAGTCACTTATAATTCTACAAGTTGTATGACCCACAGAGTTTTGGTTCTGCAAAATGTACATTTAGTATGCATTGAGTGTGATATAATATGCAGAGATAACAAAAGTATAAGTGAAATTTAGAAATGCTCAAATATTCTTTTGAAAAAAGAAAATGCAACTAAATAGTATACAAATAAAAGGTATTTTGATTGACATCTAAGCAATTATTGATAATAATTTGTTTATTAAATTGTATTTATGGATAGAATATTATAAGTAAATAATAATGCTTTAATATTTATAGTTAATGTAAATAAAAACTATATATGCCAAGTATTCAATTCAAATATTTAGGTACGGTATCTAGATCCATAATAATATTCTGCCACAATGATAATGTATTCAGATTATAAAATGCAGGAAGAAGTATTGCGTTCATGTGTATTTAAATAATTTTAATTTTAATTAATAAATTATAGTTGGTATACAAAAATATATATAGAAACAATAAGTGTAAACAGAAGTATTTAAATTTTAGGAAGGTGATCTAACCTACTGACACTTACAAAAATCCATTACAACTCTGCAGGAAATTAGTAGTATTATAACATTTAATAACCTATCTACTGGGTTCTAATTTTTTATCATAAAATCGTATTTTTTATTATGAATTTTAATAAAATTTTACCTATGTAGTGAAACAGATCCATTTTGAATTTTGGTATCTCGCTGCTGTTTTGCATAGTTGCCTGGTAAATAATCTACTTCGATTGAACTCGACGGAGACAGCTAGAGTAGAAGAACCCACGGGCGATTAATATAATTTTTTTTTGGTCAATTTAATTATAATGTTAATAAATTTGTTAATATTAAATTAATATTATTAGATATATATCAAGGAAAATACCTTTGTCACATTTCTTCCCGATACTTGTAAGTAATTTTTCTGAAAAATGTATAATTTCTATGATATTATAATATAATTAGGTATAGGTTTATAACATTATAACTATTATATTATTATAATATATTTAAGAATAAACAACTATAACTATATTGAACACGGTAAGTTAGTACATTTTTTAGCTACGTATCAAACGATTAGTTTTTAGTCCAATAACAATAACCACTAGTACCTATATTTGAAGATTTTTATAACATTATTGTTTAATGATTCACGTATGCACAAATTATATGAGAATATTCTAATCCATTAATAATTTTTATTAACTTTTGACTTGTATTAGATGGGATATGCTTCCACATTTAAAATGACTCAGTGGATACGTATAATTATTTATTATTTTTTTTTGTAATATTTTTTTTTGCTGAGATGTATAAATTCTAATAGACACATAGTATGATGTACATTATTTAAGTTTACGATAAAAAAATAAGTTAATGAGAAATCATAATCTATTAATTAGTAATTATTTTACGTAGTTAAATTTTGTTGAAGTACCGCTAGATAAATCGCTAAATATTTGTAAAATAAGTCAACATAATTATTTCATATGTGTGTATGGATAACTATACTACCTAATTTAATTGGCTATGAGTTATGACGAATTATTTTATTATTTTAATCGTGATATAATCGAAAACATTATTTAATACATTTAATTATTGCTTTATAGTTTATATTAATTGTAAAATATTAATTATAGGCGATGATAATATAAGCTCATAATGACATTTATGATTATGTTACAAATATTTATACACAATTGGGTATAATTATAAATTGTAAATATGTATTACATATAGCCATATAAGTATGTATTAACTATTGAAAGTTATTGCGTGTTAAGTAAAATGAAACTTTCAATTTAAAACATTAGTTATAATACTTCTAGTTACCATTATTATAAAAAAAGTTCTAAGAATAAATACATTTTTCCAAAATTAAAAATTTTCAGTGATTTTAAATTAGTAATTATAATAATATGCACTGTGCTTTTTAAATTTTAGTACGATGGTAGGTACACTCTACAAACAATTTCTACGTTGTATAATATTATCATTTATGTTAAATAAGAAATATCTGAATAATAATTTGTATTATTCACACAATTAGTCACGTTAGTAAATACATTAAAGTTAGTTGCGTTTGTGTATAGGATCTAAAATCTATTTCAAATGCAAATATCAAGCATTTTATAACTATACAATATAATATTATAATGTAATATTAAGCTTATTCAACTGGCATATATATTAATATATTGTAATATTTATGATATATTATTAGTTTATTAGCAACAGTAGCAACTACTTCTGGACCTAACTTTCAACGTAAAGCCTAAAAATTAAAACTACGCGCACATGTTTAGTAACTGTAAGTATGACAACATAAAAAACTGTTAATTTTATATCGAGTTTGATCAAAAATTGAAATCACAGTCTATCAAGTGTGTAGCTTACATGCTTCTTTTTCGGATGAGTATTGCTTACTCTAAATGACCGTCTTAAACTGCCCGTCCTACGTCTCATCGATGACCAAACGCTTCCAAATAGCGAATGATTTCTCTTCAAATTTATAAACGGTTTAAGAACTGTATTTTCAAATTTATTAACTACAAATATGTATGATTAAAATAAATACCCTATGTGATGGTTCAGGATTATCGTCGATTAATTCATCGAGGTTTCCAGATATAGCCCTTTTGATTTCAGGACCAGCATCATGCAAAGTTCGTAAACCAGCCTATAAAAATATTTTTGCTCAGTGAAAAAAATAACCGTGAACTTTCCATGATATTACCTGAAGAGTGACAGTATTACGCGCTTCTTTATCGCCTTCTTTGAGTTCTTGTTCTTTTCGTTTTTTAAATCGTCGGAAATAATCTTGAATCAAGAATGTTGCGTAGAATTTACCCACGGTAACTTCGTCATCAACTATTATAACACATTTTGATTGATATATTATTAATAAAAATTAGAACAACAGGTTAACAAAAGCTATACCTCCCGGAGGTGGTACAACTTGGTCTAAGAGTTTTGGACTGGTTCGTTTCCAAATTTTTTTGATGACTGCCCTTAATTCTGCATTGGCATCATCAATGTTGCCTTCAGATTTGATGTGTAATGATGTTCTAACGACAGCGAACAATGTCGCATTAAACAACACTGTGCCATCACTATTTAAAGGCATGTTCATTGAAACCAGTCTCTAAATATTGATTAAAAATATTTGTGTCATATTCAATACATTTTTAAAATAATCTGATAATGTACAGTAAGGTCATAACTCAGTTACGGCCTTGATGCTTGACAATAATTAGTTTAGATATTAACATAAATTAAAAATTAAAGATTATGTACCTTACACGCGACTCGATGTGGACATAGTTTACCAAATCCCAAAGGTGGTGAAATCTTTCTCAACAGCGTTACAACGTCCAGATGCTTTATTCTACCTTTGGCATCGGGGTCGTATTCACTCCACAACCTAATAAATTCGTCTAAATGATGGGGCCCGAGTATAGACCAATCTCTGGTTAAATAATCAAAGTTATCCATTATAACTGCGACAAACAAATTGATGATCAGAAATGAACACAACACATAAAATGAAATAAAGTATGGAAAAGCAAAATCAGAGCCACAGCAATTATCATCAGTTTTATCAGCCCCCTCATCGCAAAAAACTTCGTTTGGTCGGTAAGCACATGACATCATAATATCTTGCCAAGCTTCACCTATATACGAAATAATTAATTTTTTCACAATTTAAAGTATAACGTAATATTAAATAATTTAATCAATTTACCGGTAGCAGAACGAAAAAGAATTAGAACTGCTTGAGGAAACGTTTGGAAATGATTGTTTCTATGGATTGCAGAATCTTCAGTGTCTTTTGCTATCCTCCCGAAAATCTATATTAACATTTATTCCACGATATTAAAATGTAATTTTGTGTGTTATTATATGCCAATGAAAAAAATGTATCAACAAAATAATACATAATATAATTATAATCATTGAAACTATTACCTGCATCCCAATGACAGCGTAAATAAAGAACAGCATCACAATAAGTAGTGCGACGTATGGTAGGGCTTGAAATGATTTTATGAAAGTCCACAACAATGTTCTTATACCGTCGCCACGACTTAATAGCTTAACTAAACGCATAACGCGAAATAGTCGAAAAAAGTTAATCGACAGTTTTCTTTCTTTTTTCTTCGGAGCGTTAGCGATATTAGGAGGCTAATAAAATAAAAAATTATCAAACAATATACTTACTGAGAAATTACAAGTACAATATACAAATACATACGGACAAATTTTCAACAACGATATCTATGAAACTCCCCAGTACGATTATGAAATCAAATACATTCCATGCATCCCCGAAATAATTCTAAAAAACGTTTAAAAAAAAATTAACCATTAATAACCCATAAACAAACCCGTAATTAATAATAGGAAAAGTTCGATTATTTCCTTTAAAAAATTAGATGTTCACTTTAAGTTTATAAAAGAATAATACATATTATTTGTTATTACACAAAACAGTATATTGTTTAATGTGGGTGCTTAATAAAATAAAAACCACTCGAGAATACATTTTATTTAATATTGAACTATAGTATATAGTATTATAGATATGATAATTCAATATTGTTATACATTTATTCATTATACATAAGATATTATTATTAGTACCTAATATATTTTTTTTTTTAATAGAGTAAAGTGGGTAAAAAATATTTTTCTATTTTACTTAGCTAAATAAATAGTTAGATAGGTACATATAGCGAAATGCTTTTTTTTTTAAATTAGTATATATTATGTATATTAATGTGTTATGATTTTTTTTGTGCCGAGGTGTCTAGTCGACTGAATGAAAAAAGTACATAATACTTATTATTATTAAAGAATATAATTTTAAATATTTATAAAAAAAAAGTATTTTAATTTAACGGGTTTGATGCATTAATATTATGATGGATGTAATTTAAAACATTGCAATGCACTTTTAGTATTATTAAGTAATGAATTACTATTACATTAATAATAAATATAAAATAAATAAATAAGGAATTGAATTAATTTTAAGAACAAATGATCTAATAAAATATTTCAAATATTTATGAGCATTCACAAGCGTAAACGAAATGAAACTTTTTCTTATGTATGTCATCTATATTATAGAACATAGATAGAACTGTAGAGGTACACACATTATATATATATATTATACTTAATTACAAATTGGCAAATGATTTAAAAAAATATTTATCCTAGTTACAGTCTTAAGTTTTTAGAATAATTGTTAATTGTATTCAAATATTTCTTCGGAGTGAACAAACAATTAATAAATTATGCATACCTTAAAACGGAAAGCCGCTAGTTTGAATACGAATTCCAATGCGAATACAGCGGTGAAAAATAAATTTAACATATCCAAGATGCTATCATAATATTGTGGTTGTTTGTAGAATTTCATTGCAAGTGTAATGGTGTTTACCATAATTAACACAAATATGGTATATTCAAATGGCTGTGACGTCACGAACCACCACACTTTGTATTGGCATCGGTGCTTGGGAATGTAACGACGGACAGGTTTGGCTTTCAGTGCAAATGCTATACAGTTTCTCTAAAAATATATTATAAGTATATAAGCGAATTATGACAAACATAGATAATAATATATAAACGTGTTCACAAAAAACATCAAAAATGTCGTATAATTTACTTGGTTTTTATCAAGCTCGCAGTTCTTGTATTCCTGTTCTCCTTCGTTTTGAAACGTAACTATAACGAAACCGACAAATATATTCACCATGAAAAACGCTATTATAATTATATATATGATGTAATATGCGGCAACGATTGGTCTGTAGTTGTGTATCGGACCCTTTTCTTCCTCGTTGGAGTCTATTGACCTTTGCAACAGTCTAAAACACGTACACATTTTTCGTTAACAAAACCCGACGTTTTCAGTGATAAAAAGAATGCATTCTTACGAAGGCCATCCTTCAAAGGTGGATACAGTGAAGAGAGTGAGCATTGCTTTGGCTACGTCGTCGAAATGGAACGAGTTACGTTCCCATTTTCTATCTTCCTTTTTAGGAGTATCGACATCACCATGGTCGAACTTTAGGTACAAGCCTCTGTCAAATGAAAACTTTTGACTTAGTAATGAAACATTTAGGTACTAATAAATAATAGAATCTTAAGCGTTAAATAATAGATAACTTGCAATATAAATTTAAAGTATTAAAATTCAACAATCACGCGAAATAATATATTCAATTTTTGAAATAATTAAATTATATTTTATACTAACTGGCATTCAAATTCTGTAGTTTTGGAAAGATCATTGCATGAAAAAAATTTCCCCTATAATCATACGTAAAAATCTCAATCGTTTTTGCAATACATAAAGTAATTATGAAAATATTTAATGTTTAGATTGAAGATGAAGGAATCAAGTATTAATACTGTAATAATCAAACTAAATAGTAAGGATTATGTACAAAGTTTAATATTACAAGGATGTGAATAAATTAAATAATTATCAACGTGCGTTTGATAAATAAAAACATGCAGGTTGCAACTAATCCTATTAATTATTAATAGGTAAATTATGTTATTATAACCCATAGATCATACTTATTATAGTTATGTTCAAATGATTAATATGCGTAAAAGATGTCATAGAAAATATGAACTATTATTATTATATTTGTTGTATCATATTTTAAAAATGAATCAGTAGGTACTATTGAACAAAATTGGAACGTGAAAAAATCGATATTTTAAAATAGATATCAAAGCGCATTCTGAAATTGGCAATTCGAAAACTTAAAAATCAATTTTTACAGCTGAAGAAACAACCATCCTAAAACCTCTTCATTTTGGTATTTTTGATTAGTTTAGGAATTATTTCCAATTGAACAGACGTAAAACAGAATCCATAATATTGTAGTCGAATCCTTGTTACAACGGTATTTATTCTGCAGTTATCATAAATTAAAACACAAATTATAATTATTGTTATCATAGTATTTGGGTAAGAGGGTTATAATTAAATATACATTATGACAACAATGCTGAAGGTAAAAAATTGGTAAAATATTTTATACAAGCCAATAAACTGAGTTACTAGTAGTTTCATGCTCCCTGACTGGTTCTACACGATATTAAAATATTACAATATTGGTACACTTAGAAAATATATCATAACCACACAGTGGTGTTGGAGTTTGCTGAAATACTTAATGGTAGTATTTGCAAAATATTATTTGAGGTATAAAAAATAGCGTGTAAAAAATGTTATCAAATGATATAAAAAATGTGCACAAATTATGATCATGCAGTATACTTAAAGAATTACATTCTCCATAGTATTCACAAATGTATTTAACTATTTTAATTAATTTAAAAAGTAATTACAAAATAATATTTTATCTGTTATGCAAAAGTGCCATAATATAACTTTAATGATGTGAAATATCTATAGTTTATAATAATTTATTAAATAAAAGACAACTGGTTTTAATTTATAACTTAGCTTAACTTTGTGAATGAAAAGAGTGAAAATAATGTTTCCATATCAAAAATTTGCATGGGCAATTCAACGAACCATAAGAGTCTTATTGATAATAATCGCTATAATACTAGTAAATTTATTTACTAGAAATTGTCACGTTTTGTTAAACAGAAATAAATTAAACACTTTTGCCTACCAGAAATCGTATAAATATTAGCTATTAAAAATGCATACATTAACTAAACTACATACGATCGCACCGATAGAACTACAATATAAAATAAACATTAAACTTACTAAAACCTATAGTAGGTTATAGCGAGTATATAAAACGTTAAGTATAATAAAATTGTATACAAAATAAAATTGTTTTCATTACATAATAATTAAAATTTTTAACAATTTCTACAGAATATATTATTTGTACAAGAAAGCTATGGAATTACCTTAAAAAGCTGAACTCCTATGACAGCAAACATGAACTGTAGTAAATATGTAACCAGCATGATATTTCCGATGGTCTTAATTGCAACTATCACGCATTTCACTACATACTATAAAAAAAGGAAAACTATCAAATAAATATAATTAACTAGTGGTCTACACGATTTAAGTTAATAATTATACAATACCTAGATAAAATGTTCTAACAATTTTGCCATTAATTACTAGAATTATAAAATTAACAATACAAATCAATGAGTACATTTTTTTAAACTTTATTAAGAGGATGTTCAATTCCTAAAAATACATTAATAAGTAAATTCCTAGAATACAAAAATATAATGTTTAATAATAATTATGATATTAATGATAATATGTATTTATATAAAATAAGGTAGCCAAGTGGGTACTACTGATTTGTACCTAAATTAGGTGTCAAATTTGAACTCAATGATATATCATTGTATACGAAAAACGATTCTGAGAGGAGACGGTCTTTCAGCTTATATCATAAAGTATATTTCATGATAAATTGATAAGTTTCTTGATATCACTAAAGTAAGTTATTTTACTATTAGTAGTACTGTAGGTTTATTTAATGTAATCGAAAACATTGCATTTATTAAATTATGACTATTTAATTATTATAATAATATATATTTATACCATATTACATCAATTTTTTCTAGGATAATAAAAGAAGATTTAAAGTATAAATAGATTAATATCTCGAAATGCTCATAAATAATTAATTTGGCTTTCGGGTAGAATTTTATTTTTATATATATATAGTTTGAAAAATTAATAGAGAATATTAAATTAAATTTGAATAAATAACAATGTTTACGAATTTCTAACTACAAAATAATTTACTAATTTTTGCGATTTTGACGAATTTTTTCAGAAGTATAATTTTAATTTTGATCACAATAATAAAAAAAAAAATCATTTAATTGTAAGATCAATACAATCATCGCCCCGCTCAGAATTTAATAGTAAAACACTATAATAGTATTTTATCAAAATACACCTATTTTTACAATAATAAATATAATTATTATTTTTTATTAAATTAATAATGTGCTTAGTTTTTAAACCCAAATCCCAGATTCTGTTTAATATAGCACAAACCATCCTCTTAATACAAAACTATGGTTATTTTTATATACAAATTAAAAGTAAATTAAAATAATATAAATACTTATTTATAGTGTATAATTATATAATAATAAATATTAATATAAAAGTTCTTTCATAAAGAAAATATTAAACATAAATAATTAAAATTTAAGTATAAAAATATTTATATATATATATATATATAATTCAGTCAAATTATATAAGTTTTATACTATCAAGTCTAAGGGTTATGAATAACTTATAAATACATTTTAAAATTAAAAGTATACAAGTACCTATTTAAAAATCTGAATTGACATTTTTTATTAAATAATAATAGATTTCAATATAATTTATTGTAAACATGAAACATGTGCTCATTACATTTACATGTCATTATAGCTAGTTGACAATAGCAACAATACACATTTTACTATTTAATTACTTTGATAAAATTAACTAAACTCAATTTAAACATTATATGTGTTTAATATAATAATTATACTTAACATTTTCAATCGATTCAATGACTCTGTGTTAAGAAGATTCGATACAGACCGATTCTAAAGAATTCAAAATAGACAATATTCTAAGTGTGCGTGTGACAAATTCATATACGTTTTCAGAAAATTAATCATACTTCTAAGATAGGTACAATTGGCATAAAATAAAGAGATAATAAACCAAGCCGGGACCGAATCCCCTTAATCTTACTTTTTTTAATCAGATAATATTTTATTATTATCTGTTAAGTTCTTAACAAGACAACAAAATATACTAGACCACTGTCATTATAAAATCAAAGATTTTCTTATTTAAAACTCGATTTTAGAGTTTCTTACTAATATAAGAATAAAGCAACTTTACATACACAAACGTATAATGTGTAGCCATATAATGATATTTATAAAATAAATATAAAACTACAATATTATATTTATCCAAATAATAAAAATATAGGTACATTATCCAACTTGAATTACTACAATGTTTACTATTTATATAAAATGTCATGACTTACGTCAAAATTAACACATTAATGATTTCGGTACTTATATATAATATAATAAAATAATTTTTATTAAGAAATAACTTATATTAAAAGTGGTAAATAATTTACATTTATATTTAATTCACTTATTCTATTTCAATGTACAATATACATTTTAGAAATCTATGAATATTAATTAATTTGGTTTTACTTGAGATTTTAATATCGTGTAGATAATTACTATGAATAGAGCAACGGTTTTTCTTTGTATTTTTTATATTTATGATAAAATAAAACACAACAAATCTACATAAAAAAACAAAATTACCATCGGAACCATCTATGTAAATCGTCAAATATATATTATATTTTAAACAGATTATTAATTGTTAGGATGTTGCAAATGCCACGACGCCAGTTAATTATTTAACTCATAGGTAGTAGTTATTTTGGTTAAATTTTTGTTTCGGAAAATGTCATTAGATAAAAACACTGAATATAGGATACCAGGGATTGCGGGTCGATACAATAACATTACAAGGAACGAAAATTTGGGTACGCAATACTCATTTATGCCTCTAATCAGTCGTACCTTAAATAATTGAACTCCGATTACAGCGAACATGAACTGAAGAAGGCATGTTACCAGCACTATGTTCCCGATCGTTTTGACCGCAACAATGACACATTGCACTACATGCTAAACATTTCGTATTACTTCATTTGTTATACCTTATAACTCATAAAGTATGGCTTATATATATAAATATGTATTTGTAAAATTAATTCAGTATTATAACAGGCAGTCAGTATCTGATGGATAGCATCATCATAAAAATTGTAATAAAACTATTTCTATGAAATGTCAAAATATTATTAATTATAATGTAATCGAACGGATATTTTAGTTTTATGAAAACGCTGGGAAGTAGATCTGTTGTATAGACGTATAGTACCACATAATTTAATAGATCACTGTTTAGAACTGTTTAATATTTTCAAGCTTAGAATTTTGACTAAGAAAAAAAGTAGATAAAAATATATGGAGAAAAATTAAAAATATTAAAAAGTTTATAAAATGCAAAATACAAAAATATATTTAAAAATAAAAAACACGTACAACTATAGCACCCGTTCAGAATCTAAAAATATAAAAATTATTTTTATATGTCTATGTAAAAAAAAATTATATTTTACGAAAAATGGTTCGATAGATTATAAGCTATAATATTATGAGTTCTATTCAATATCATATTTATTTGTTATTTACGTAAATATTATTATTCTTTTAATTTTTTTTTATAGTAAAACATATAAAAATCGAATGTAAATATTATACCTACAATATTACGCGAAATCAAGTTTTTTTTGGATTTTTTTATATAGTGTCTTTTTGTGTTTGTAGTATTTGTACACAGTAACTTTTATTAAAATTCTTCTATTATTTAAATATGATAACAAAATATTATTATTATAGAGCCACAGTGATTCTAATTCACTGTAATTTTTTGGTTCACTTATCTCAAAAAAAAAAAGCAATAATTTTGGTGCTTCATAGACATCTGGAACTGCTAATTAATATAGAATTAATTGATGTAGTAGTTTTAAAAGATTAATTTTAAGTTTTCATTAAGTATTTATGTAGTTACACAAGTATTAAGTGTTGACAGAAGGCGGGTAAGTTAGAAGTAGTTTATTATATAATTCATACACTAATGTGTAGTAGGCGGATGGGTGTAAACGAGGACAAATATTGTGGACATATGCATAATATTATAAAATAGAATATTGAGACAAATATTTATAATTTAGAAAATATTTCAATTTCATAGTTCAAACACTGCAATATAAATACAAATAATATCGTTTTGAATTAAATCAACATGAAAATATTTAATAAAAATGATTTTTTTTATTTTAAATGTTCACCCATTTAGTAAACAAAATAGCATATTTACGGATCAAATTTATTCATAGGTTAAGTGCTTCGCAAATTATATGATATTATGTACTGTAAATACTGGAATGAGCGAATAACATATATTAAAATTAATATTAACACTACCTATTGATATATTATTGTTATTATTATTATTTAAGCATTATAGAATAAACTGATGAAGACAATTCAAAATTAATTAAACTGCAATAAAAATTGTATTATGATTAAACTATATTATACTATTTTAGATGTATTAAATAACACAGGTTTTATACAAACTTGGACTAACTCATAAACATTAATGATTACAAATTCTACTATTTTCTAGTTACTTATAAGCTATAACAATATTAGATAGGTACTCATTCTAAATTAAAATACTACACAAAATACAGATTATTTAAAACTACTTAGTATTTAGGTATATCAATACAAAATGTATGACTATAATGTTGATTCTGTGTATTTATGTGAACCATAAAACCAATGATACATCACTACATTATAGAATACGTGTAATGTGTAATACCTTTATACATCAATGGAATTCAAAATATTTCTTCGAATTCATAAATATTAAAATATTAAATATTGACTATTAAAATAATAATAGAAAATTGATAACATATCAATATATTAATAAATGTTTCTTTCTTTTTTAGATATATTAGATATCTAAGAAAAATTAATGTAAATTTACAAAATATACTCATTTAAGAGAATATCAAAAAAGTACTGAAACAAACTCTAACAATATATTATATTAAAAAAAAAAAAAATTCCTTAAACATTTCTTTGTAATATTTGTACTTACTTTCAGTCCTTTTGCTCTATTTATAGCACGTAAAGGCCTGAGTACTCGTAAGACTCTTAAGACTTTTACTAATGACATTGGTCCCGCGCTAAAATTTTGAGTACTATTATTTTAAAATAGTATATACTGTTCCAATTTTTAAAATAACATACCTTGCCATTTTAGAAATAACCGTCAACAATGAAACAGCCACAACTAAAAGATCTAAGAGATTGAAAAATGATCGACAGAATGCTCCATCATGCAATACAAATCCGTATGAAATTATTTTCAAAATTATTTCAATCGTGAAAACTGCCGTGAAGAAATGATCAAATTTCTTTAATACCTTTGAAAAAAAATAAAATAAATTTTTTATACGAGTTATTATACGATTTTTCAGTAAATATAGTTTTACTCACGTTATTTCTTTCTGAATCTGCTTTTAACGGATCTTCTGCAGCTAATAACGCTGAAGAAACCATAATACATACTAATATAAAATTACTGAAGTATGTATGGTTATGTAACCAATGACAAAACGTTCGAACCCTAAACAAATTATTTAAATATCTTATTAGTATTAAATTTAATCAATTTGTAAAAAAGAAAACTTCCTCAGAGTATGTATAGCTTAGATTGTTATAGATATACCATTGGAAGATTAATTATAATGTATATGCCATGATGGGTTATTAAAAATTATAATATATAATTAGTTGATAAAACTATATGCTCTGTCTAGAGCTGATCCTAAGACGAGTTGCAGAGTAAGTTTTTGTAAATTTATATTTTAAGTAGACTATTCGTAGCTTTTTATACATTGAATTCATTGGTTTTTGAAAAAAATAGTTCGTAGTTGTAAGATTCATTGATTTTAATTTTCGCTAATAATGTAAAAAATTGAAAAATTAATTTTTTATGTATTAATTTTAATGATTTGTATTTGTTTGCACTCGCCACTCAACATTTTAATCTTTTATAACTATTTTTTACATTTGCCTAATTGATATTGTGTTTACTATAATTTATAATATAATAAGTATAGTATAATAAGTATAATATTTTAAACATGTTACCCGCGATCTATAGATCTTTATTGACAATTTAATATTTAGGACTTTTGTGTGGTTGCGAGTAATTTAAAGTAAAACGAGTTATCGTATTAAAAATTGATTTTTTAAATACCTAAATTTATGTTTATGTATGTAGTATGTATGAATGTATATTATTTTTAATTAAAATAACCGATTACAGGTAAAAAAAGGGTGGGCAAGTGGGTATCGTTCTGCTGCATAGTACTATTTGAATGCAAGGACAGGTATCATTGTATACGAAGAACGCTTCTGAACGGAGATGATTTGTCAGTCTAGGATATTTAGTAGGATATATTATATTATTAGTTATTACGTATATTTAAACTGTAATATATCGTTATTTTACATGATTTCGTAAAAAATTAAATTTCATAAGCTCACAAAATGTTTTCTATATTGACGCTGGAGTTCTTTTTTACAGTTATTTGAAGGAAAACTTATGGAAAACGTTATATTGGGTTTTTTATTCTTAGGTATAAATCACAAAAATGTTATGAATTTTCAACTTCAAAATTCCTTGCTAATTTTTGCGATTTTGACATATTTCGTAAACATTTGAACTTTAAATGCTTATATACAAATAAATTATGACTAACGATTTTTGATTTTTTTTTCTACGATAAGTACAAGAGTACAACTTAATAAACCCTGTATTAAATTTTAAAGATTTTTTGGAAAGCCAAATTTTTTTTATCGGCATTTCAATTGTTTGCAAATAGCTTAAGAAAAGTCAAAATATTTTGAAAATTTAATCGTAAATATATAACGCTAATATAAACATTTGATAAAAATTTCAAGTATTTACAATTATTCGTTTTTTAGTTACATCTAAATAAAAAAACCAATTTTGTTGAAAATTGGTTATGCGTAAAACTTCCCGTTTTTCCGTTACTTTTTAAGGGTTTTCCTGACGCTTTGAAAAATTACAGGACTTTTTATTTTTGACCTTCCAAAATACCAAATGGATTCATTTTCCTTTTCAAAAGAGGGCTGAAGTCAAAATTCAAAGCATTATTTCTACTCCAAAACGTGATGATAGACACAAAAAAATAAAAATTAAAAAAACATACATCATTGTAAAATCAATACATTCCTCACTTCGTTCAAAGTCTAATGTAATTTTATGTGTCTTTGGTCTATAATAATATATACCAAAAATAACTGCAAATATATCACCGTGGAATTTGTTTGCTACACTACTAACACTTTTTTTTATATATACATATACCTAGTTGAATAAAAATAATTGTAAACTAAATAAAAGTTATTTACCGACTGGTCGGTGAAAATATGAAAAATGAAGAAGCTGGAGGAATAGGCATCCCTTTATTTGCATTGTTGAATTCTGTCATTGGACGGACGCCATCTTCATTTTCTTCATTTTCTAGAATAAATCAGTAATATTATAATTACTTCTTAACTATAAAATGACGCAGTCTTATAATATAACCTGGATTTCCATTTGGTTCGAAGTCGAATCCTTCTAAATCGATTTTGATGTTACTGTCGCTTTCGTAATCTTTTCTTGACGAACTGTATTAAAAATATAAAACCTTGTTAGATTAAAAAAAATTAATAATAAGGTTACATACCATTCGTCTGAAAGTTCTTCCTCGACAGAAATACCTTCAGAATTGTCTCCTTGATATTCGTTATCTCTCTCTTTCGATTGACTATTACTTCGAGATTTTTGTTGTTTGTCGGGTTGCTTAATGACGAAAACAAATTGAATGAATGTTATGTATAAAATGAAAAAAATATTTTGAAAAATCTTACTTCTTCTTCTTTATCTATTGCGGTCAAAGACTCTGCATCAGCTAAATTATCAACAGCGATAGCCAAGAAAACATTTAACAGTATATCTGGTATATTAATATATAGTTAAGGTAATTTAATTCATTAAAAAAAAGATTTGATTTTCCATAAACAAATGACATGCTTAGTCACGTAAACTTTATATTTTATATTTTTACTGATTATAAAGAGGTATATATTTAGGTATCCATAATTATACAGGTTATTAAATTAATTAAATTAATCATACTGAAAAATACATTTGAAAAACCTATCAAAAGTTTGTATAAAATAAAACTGATTTTTTAGCTGTTGCTTGATCACTTTCGAAAGTGATATAAGTAGTAAAGTGGTACGTCGAACTTATTCTTATAAAAGAGTAAACATTATTAGATTTCTATTCCGAAGGTGTGTTTGAAAGAGTAAAGTTTCTCGTGTGTCTACACGGGTATTGGAAAAATGCGTTTATCGATAAACAGTGACGTCTATTTAATTATGAATAAATAGTTACTGGTTAGTAATTGTACATTACACAGATTACAGAGAACTACTTACATGATACAGTGTGTTATAAAACCAATAAGATAATATTAGATATCGTAGAACTAAAGCCTTTTGACTTATTACAAGGTTTATTGTAAATCATAATTCAATAATTTAATTATATTTTGATTTACACTTGTATAAAAAATGTATACCTATTGTGTAAATAGTATTAAATATCTAATTATTTTGTTAAAGGATACAGTTACCACAGATAAACAATATAATGAAGTAAATGCAAGCTAAAATACCAGGTGATGATACACCACTGTAAGCTTTTATACCATTGTACATCACAACATTCCAATCTTCACCAGTTAGTATCTGAAAAATACGTAAGTGAATTAAAAATATCGAATTAATAATAATAATAAATAAATTATGACTTATGTTAAGTAGGTATATGAGTTTACGTCATTTAAATATAATTAAATCTGAATTAAATATTTAATTTGATTAATGTTAATAAATCTTAAGTAGTTAAGTATTTAATAAACTGTAGATTATAGATACCTAAATATCTAGTCCTTAATAATTATTAAAAATACAAAATTAGAATTTATTGTAGGTAGATAAATTTATAATATTTTAATCAAAATTTGGGTTCACTTTGAAATTAATAGTACAGTTTTGTGACTGTACTTCGTAAAATTATAAATTACTTAAAATAGAACTATATAGGTATGTAGTGACGAATATAGGATTTTTTTGGGGAGAGGGAAGAGCTATCATATTCATTTTGTAAACTCAATATTTAGGGTTTGATGTTAAGCCTACAAATAAAGTATTACTCCAATTTTTCTAACATAAAAAATTTAAAAGTATTATTTAATTTGTAATTTATATTATAATTTACAAAAAAAGTTTATTGAAATATTACAAAATAAAAAAATATAACATAAAATGTATTAAATCAATTTATATATTATAGTAAGGAAAATTGTAAACGTCTAAGTTGTTGTTTGTAAAGGAGATTTAGAACATATTTTGATATTACATTGATTTCTTTGTGATTATTAAGCAATGTTCATACATTTATAAAAGAATTATCCTCGTTGTACTCCTCAAGTATGTTATTATTAGTTTTAAAGTAGAAAATGATCGTTCACTCGTATAATATAATGTTACTGGAAATACTGCAAAGGAATAACTTCCAAGGGGGTGGGCCCCTCGCCTTCCTGAATCAACTACTAGTATTAAGATATTATTTTATACACTGGATAATGAAATAAATCATTTAAATTTGTTGTGTGTTTAAACATTAAATTTATATTGCAACTTGCAAGATCATAAAACTAACATTAAATATTAAATTCAAATGTAAAAATGTATATATAACAAAATAATCATATCAGAATAGATTTATATATACCTAATGAGTAGAAATTGTGGACTCGCGTCATTTAGTTAATATTTAATCAGTATATATAATTATGAACAGTACTCAATAACTACTATCGTCAGTGTATTATGGTCCGTTATGCATAAGGTGCAAACATAATTAATATATTTACTTACTTGAAATACGGTCAGTAAACTTTGCCAAAACGTATCAAAATTACTACGTGGCTTATAATCTGTGGCGTCAAAGTTAAACTTTCCACCAAATACTTGCATCCCTAACAACGCAAATATTACGATGAAAAGGAACAGTAAAAGCAGCAAAGAGGCAATGGATTGTATCGAATTGAGCAACGAGGCCACTAAATTTGACAGCGACCTCCAGTACCTATCGAATAAAATAATATTTTATTATTTAGTACCTATTAATATTATTATGATATAGTCAATTATTACTTTGTAACTTTAAAAACCCTGAGTAGTCGTACACAACGTAACACTGATACTCCAAGTGGTAACATTAATTCCGTTCGCGTTAAAATCGTTTCAGTTATACTTCCGATGACAACAAAACAGTCAAAACGATTAAAAAGCGAAACAAAATATCCCTAAAAATAATAAAATAATCTTATAAGGGTTTTACGTTGCTACAATTGCGATAATTATTGCAATAATTTGTTATTGTTCACGAAGTGTTTTCTTTTTTTGCTTTACCCTTTGGCCTTTACTATCAACTATTATGGTCACACTTCTAAAGCCCCCTACCTTTTAATTTTGCATACCAGCCACTTTCATGTCATTCTCTATTCTATATATCCATATCTTCTTCGATATTCATCATGACTGGCCTCATAACTCCTTTATAAACTTTAATTTTTAATCTCAACGGGATCCTATTACCGTAAAAAATAACTGATGCTTCTCTTCACTTCATCCATCCACACATATTCCTATTTATTTACGCCATACTCAAAACCACCATTCTTCTGCACCACCAATCTTAAGTAATTGAAGTTTGAACCTATTCATTTCACACGCTATATCATCAATATTATTATTATTTACGTTTTGTATTGAATACATAACATATTGTGTAAATGTGTGCAATATTCTTACCTGTATTCCGAGACTATACATTTTTAATAACATCTCTAATGTGAAAAGAGTAATGAAGAAAACATTTGTAATTTCTACAAGTAAAAAAAAAACATTTTGTTATTTATTAAAATCCATTATAACAGTGACCAATTATAGAAAATTATTTTATTTGTATAATATCATTCATGTTAAATGAAATACCTTGAAAATCATCCAACCACGTTGGTTGCTTATAATGCTCTGTTGCTAAAACGCCAGTGTTTAAGAACACTAAAATAATAATTAACCAATAAAATGCTTGAGATTTTACAGCTTTACGACAAGCTCGTCTAGCTCTACGGTTAATTCTGAAAAAAAAATAATAATAAAATATAAATCAATTTTGGATTAATGATACAAATGTAGTTTTTAAATTTTATTAATTAACATCAATCTATAAAACTAAATACGAAACTTGTCAAAGTCTTTTCGTTTCTTTTTCCACCACGATTTACTTGAGTCGACTTCATCCCGTTCCACGTTGGTTGATTTGTTTTCATTTGCATTATTATCTACTTGAAATGCATAATAATAGTATAAAAGTTACGAATTCACCATATCAATTTTTTAAATGCAAAACATCAGAAAAATCACATAATTTTAGGATACCAATTCAATCATTATGCAAGTGCCTATTGCATAATTTATGTTTATTTAATAGAAAATTATAGTCAGATAAACTTTGTAATCTTAATAGAAATAAGATTCATGAAACTAGTTAAACATTAGCATTATTGTGTCAGTAGATAAAAAATTAAGTCCAATGTTTTTAAAATGACTATTTATTATTTTGAAATAAATTAAAATATATAAAAGTCTTAGAATTCAACTAGATATATAAAAAATATAACGGGATTTATATATAAGTTTAAAAATAATAATTTACCCTGTTGATTAGAAGTTTCGTCTTTATCATCAGCGTCTGGTTCAATATCTTCTGCTTGTGTTATCCAATCCAAATAACCCCTTAAGTCCTCCTCAAGCTGTTGCTTTTCACGAAGTTTTTGAAAATCTCCTCTAGCTTTAGCCTTTTCTCTCTCTTTAGAAAATTCTCTGAAATTTGTTAACATTAATTTACATACTGTTATAATATATATTTACTATTTTAGTATTTTATTAGATTTTATCTTATGTATATGTATTTAATGTAATTGTTATCTGTTCATTTAAAAGTATTAAACATACCCGCTTAACACACCAAGAATAAGATTCATAACGAAAAAAGCGCCTAAAATGACCATGGAAACAAAATATATCCACTGCCATGAACTTCCTAATGCATCTTCAATCTAAATATATAAAAATTAAATTTTTTATCAAAATATAATTATAAATAAAATATAGTTGAGTATATCTAACAAATATTTTTAATTTCATTCATTAATTCTATGCTAACAAGTGCTGAAGTTTTAAATAATTTATATTTTTTTAATACAGTTTTAAAGTAATTTTATAATAAATACTGTCTAAATTATTAATTATAGAGAAACTTCATAATGCATATAATAAAACATTTTTAAAATGACTAAAATGTAGAAATTAACTTTTTATTTATTAAAACTTAATTTTTATTTCAAATACAATAAAATATTCTAGAAAAAAGTAAGAATAAACAAACACACCAATTGGTTTGTAATTAGAACATTACTTAAAAAATTTTTTTTAAATGTAAAACGCGTGAATCAAATACGAGGTGTGTTCAATAAATACCCAGACTAAAATTATTGTAGAAAAACTTTTAATGTTATCGGAAATGTTATTGCACCAAAATAAACTAGAGATAATGACCATTATTTCAGTATATAATAATTATCATTATCTCAAATCAGTCATCGACAATACGCGTTCGAAGTTGGTCGTTTTGTATAAAATCGCGATTTCACAATGGATAATATTTCGGAGCAACGCGCGTGTATTAAATTTTGTTTCAAAATTGGTAAAAATGCTACGGAATGTTTTGAATTAATAAAATTGGCTTTTGGAGATATTGCACTAAGCCGTTGTGTAACTTTTGACTGGTTCAAACGTTTTAAAGAAGGTCGTATATCCATTGAAGATGACCATCGTCCTGGGCGTCCATCAACATCAAAAACAAATGATATCATTTCTCTAGTTCGAGACAAAATTAGATCCGACCGAAGATTAACTGTCAGAGAAGTAGCTAATGAAGTTGGCATATCAATTGGTACTTGTCATTCGATTTTATCAGATGAATTGGGTATGAAAAGAGTGTCCGCAAAATTAGTGCCAAAATTGTTAACCGAGGAGCAAATGGAACATCGCATTGAAGTGTGTTTGGATCTAAAAAATCGGGTTTCTAATGACCCAAGTTTTATCAAATCAATAATTACGGGCGATGAAACATGGGTGTATGGATATGATCCCGAAACCAAGGTCCAATCATCGCAATGGAAGACCGCAAATTCACCTCGTCCAAAAAAATGTCGTCAGGTCCGGTCAAACATCAAAGCAATGCTCATAGTTTTTTTTGATTTTTTTGGTTTAGTTCATTATGAGTTTGCACCTACAGGTCAGACAATAAATTAAGTGTTCTATAAACAAGTATTAGAAAGATTAAGAGAGAAAGTGCGCCGTAAAAGACCAGAAGCGTGGAAATCAAAGTCGTGGTTTTTGCACCACGACAATGCACCGGCGCATTCTGCACTTTCCGTACGTGAATTTTTGACATCTAAAAATATACCAGTGGTACCTCATCCACCATATTCACCCGACTTAGCTCCCTGTGATTTTTTTTTGTTTCCGAGACTGAAAAGTACCCTCAAAGGCCACAGATTTGAAGACGTTAACGAAACTATTCATAACGCGACACAAGAGCTAAAGGCTATACCTATAGATGAAATTCAAAGGTGTTTCAAAAAGTGGCAAGACCGTTGGGAGCATTGTATTGATGCTAAAGGACACTATTTTGAAGGTGATCCATTTAAATAATTTGTAAGTTTGAAATATAATTTTTAATAATTTTAGTCTGGGTATTTATTGAACACACCTCGTAATATATATTATTTATATAAATTCTTAAAATCAGAATCTACAGCCAAATCTGAAAATAGAAGTAATTTGTAAAAATTTCAAAGAACGAAAACATTTAGTTCATATAAGTAGGAATGTTATATCTCTTGCTCAGTTTCAATCTATAAAATCAATATTTTCTAATATCAAAAAAAATTATTCAACAATTTACCAATGAAGATAAAATCATATTTATGACTTTATGAGTGCATTCCATAATGCTCATTCTATGTGATTTTTTTTTATATCTGAATTATGATTTTTGGTCAATAAATAAGTTAACTACTTTATTTTATATAAAATTAAGTTATCGAAAAAACACTAAATGCTATATAAATTAATTAATTATAAAAACGTGAAATAATTGGACTTTTTAGTTTTTTCGACTATTCTATTTTTATTGTGTATGTTTAATTAATAATATATTATGTGGAATTACACGAATAACCAGTTCCTATAAAAATTCAAAGGAGCCTTAAATATTTCACAACACATGAACAGTTCATATTAAACATTATATTTACTCCAAGCGAGAAATCTGGATTTTTGTTATAATAATAATTTATAACATAGGTATTAGGTATATATTATATATATCAAAATACAAGAAATACTAACTTGTTACATGTTTAATAATGAAGTTTTTATAAAAATTAAAAAATCTATAGTTAACTGTATAATATGATTTATGCGGTGATGATTAACCAAACGTTAATTAAAGTATATTTAGTTAATTTATATTATAAATATTTGTTTGCAAAATAATTAAATATTAAATAAAAATTACACTGTATAACACGTCTGTCCATCCTTCAAGAGTAATACACTGGAAAACGGTTAACATAGACAAGCCAAAATTGTCGAAATTGGTTATTCCAGAATTTGGTCCATCCCAAGGTCCACGACAGGTGAAATTCCCTTCGAGAGTAGCGCAATTAAAACCACTAATATCTCCATAATTACCTTCATCACATGGATGAGGACTGTCCATCACTGTAATACAGAGTAAAATTGTACTTAGAATTTTTTATAAATAATTTAAAAATATATATCTTAGGTGGCCTACATAATGAAAATATTTTTATTTAGTAAATGTTGGAAAAAATAATTGTTGATATAATTTAGATAAAAAAATAATATTATGTTTATAAGATTGGATTGAATAATTGATCCTCCAAATCTTCCTACTGTGCCACTAATTGATAGATTAATATAATACAATTAATATAATATATTCTATTAAGTATGTATCTATATAGTACATTAGTACCTACATATTTATTTTTTTTTTAGTCATATAATTTCCATTAAATGGATTAGGAATTGATATTTAACAACTATATGATACACAATACACATAATATTCATAGTACATATAATATTATCCAATTCTGATATTTAATCATCATCTATTATATTACATTTTTATATGATATACGAATAAATAAAAATATTAATTAGTTAATTAATCCGTAGAGGTGTAGACCTATTTTGGATTTATTTTGATTTTTTTTATTATTTTATGAAAGTATATACGTATTAATACAGAGTTATATGATATTAAGGCAATATGGAAAGTAATTGAGAGTACTCGTATCTTAATATCGAGTTTCGTGTTTATCAAACATGAAATATCATTTTTTTTTTATTTAATATGACTTTATAGGATCGTTAGTGGCCGCTTTCATTAAACTAAAAGTTTATTTATAACCACCAATAATATTTTAGGGGACTTTGAAGTGTTTGCCCTTCAAGTCCCTTCCTAATTTTGTTACCAGAGAATTTAATCAACAAAAAATATAAAATATAGTTAAATAGTTTAGTAATTATTTCTTTATAAATTAAAATTAAACACATAACACATAATATACTTACTACACTAGATTAAAATTACTCAATTAAATAATAAAAAAGCTATATGTAAAGATAATACAATTTAAAAAAAATTATAAAACAATACTTGTGTCATTATCCCAGCAAGTGGTATGCAAAGTCCCAGAGAATAGCTCTAATCCAATAATTGCATATATGATGATAACAAATATAACTAAAAGCGCAATGTGTAATAATGGTACCATGGCCCGTAAAATTGAATTTAATACGACTTGCAAACCTGTAAGTAAACAAAATAAAACGTATCATTAATATTGTATTCATTAGACAGCATGCATATTATTAAAATATATTCTATCATATTAAATGTATTAATAAATTTCAACATAATATACTTAATACAAATAATTTTATTTAATATCCAGTTTATAAATTTGTGGATTTTTCGTGTCACGATTTGTGAAAAGAAAAATTATACCATAAAGACTAGGTATAGTTATTATACATTATATTGTGTTATAGTATGGGGTGGTATGTCTATAATTTAAAATTATAGTATTGCATTTAAATAATATAAAAGAAAACAAATCATGTTATTAATATTATAATATCATGTATGATAATTGAATAGGTATGTGAAATATTGATCGTAAGTTTATAATATAATAATAGGTACGAGGTAAAATTTTATTTTTATACATTAGAGTGAATTTTTTACTTAGGTTTGACATAAAAATTACGAAAATAGTAAAATTTTAATCTAATGTTATGTATAATAATTACTTTGATTTATTTGACATGAAGTCCAAAGAAAAACGTTCAATCGTCTTGTCAAAAACGGTTCTCTAATCCATCAAATATAGTCAATATTGATGCTTAACACTTAGCTATTTCTTATTTATACATTACTATAATATATGTACTATACACGTAAAATATGCATAATATTGTATACTAATATTAATTTCTAAGACTTTTTTATGGTAGGTTTATATGAATACACATATGGGGCATTTTACACTGGGCTCACATGAAAGAGTAGTTCGCCGATTACAGGCAACAAATTACTGTATTTGTAATTATATTTTTTTATTCAGTAACCCTGTGTTTTGTCGATATTATTGATAAGTTATCATAACAGAAAGCGAGAAAATATTTGTGAAAACTTCATTAAAATTTTACTTAAAAATTTAGTTTTATAAAAATAGGTAGGTATTATTAAAATCAAAAATATACAATATTTAAAAACAAATAATTAATAAATTGATAATTTTTAGTTTGTTTAATTATAATATAAATATTACGTTATTAAGAGTAGGTGCTTAAAAATGTATAGTGTTCTTGTATATCAAATAATTGTGTTTAATCACTATAATTTTATTTAATAATTTAGAGGTACAGCATTTTAAATTGTACTGGGCCTATGAATTGGTAAATCTGGGCCTGAGTATGTATAATAAGTAGCGAGAGTTAAATATAATATTTCATACTACTATAAGTACTAGACTTTGAAAAAACCTATATTTTATATATCAATTTTATTCTCCGATGTCCGAATTATATTTGGTTAAAAACAGACAAAATTATAAAGTAGGTAATTATTCGACTATTTGAGTAAACATATTTACATTACTTATATGTTTTCCTTTTAGTATTACCTAATAAATTATAATATAAAACCAACAAATATTTTTATGTAAATTCAGGGACTAGAAACTCTATGGCTTTTTCAGTTTTAGTTATGGTGCGGTTCTGTCGATTAGAGTATCATTACTAATTATATAAGTGCACAGGAAATCCGAAAATTATAATTTGAATAAATCCATTATTAATATTTAAAATATAAAGGGAAGTTGAGTATGTTTGATGAATATACTAAATTATAGAATTAATTTGTTATATATTCGTACATAATGTTAAGTAAAATAAAATTGCTTACTTGGTACACCCGATACTAATCGCAGTGGTCTTAAGACTCGAAAGGCACGCAACGCCTTTACATCAAATCCGTTGATTATACTGATACCTCTGAAAAATAATAATGAAAAATTTATTTTAAATTGTAAAATATACTATTCATAGCCAAGTTACCCCATCAGAACAATTGTGAAATCCAAGAAATTCCAGCCATTTCTTAGATATGCGCCTGGGTGGGCAACAAACCCGTATGCTATAATCTTCATTATGCATTCAACAGTAAATATAACTAAAAACACTCGTTCAATTCTATCCTAAAAGTCATAATATTTATATTGAAACAAAATTGGTATTAACTGTATAAATCTTTATTTAATAAAAATTAGTTAAACTTACTAAATAACCATTCACTGTGTTTGAATCATTACATGGATATGGTGTATACACTGCGAGAGCAACGCAATTAGCAAATATAGTCATTAGAATTAAGTATTCAAATGGTCTAAATAAATTTGTTAAGAAAATATAGTTTATGAGTATAAATTATAATTATAAATTTAAGAAATCGTTTTTTTTTCAGACAATTTTAATTTTTAATCTACACTTAATAATATTGTATACATATTTCATATAATTGTAATTTTTAGGTACTATTATAGAGAATAGGCATAACTTGGTAAATTCATTTAATTTTTTATAAGTGTTCCGTGTAAAATATATACAATTTATAAAAATAGACTTGTACAAGTACATAGTGAATTGATAAATAAATTACTTTTCTAGTGGTCGTATTAAATATGTGTACACAATAATGTTTAACATAAACAACTTGTAATATTAAAATAGTCTATTACAAAAAATTACGTAACAAAAACTTTTTTCTATAAGAATATTTTTGTACAAGCTTTTTAACAGTTTTATAATTTAACTGCAATATTGTACCAAATTAATATTTAATTTACTCTAAACGAAAATTTCACGATACAATATATACGTATTTTAATATTTAAAAAAGATTTCTGAAATATCAGCAATTACCAATAATAATTATTGTTCTATAATTATTTTTTAAAAATATTTAGTAAACGTATTGAATAAAAAGGATACTTCCATTCGATTACACCAATACATAATTTACGAAGAGGATTTTTGAGAGATAGGCAGCATAATGCTCTTTGCGGTCTGTCGGGGAGCTGTTTTCCAGGTCTTCGAATAGGTCTTTTCGTTACCTGTTTGGTTTGATTATTGTTCGCCGGATTGTTATTATTGGTGTTATTGTTGGTAGTGTTATTATTATTGGTGTTTGTGGTAGCATTGTTGGTACTATTGTTATTTGACACCCCATTAGGATCGGCATTGTTGTCATTTACAACACTCATAGTTTTTTTTTCAAAATACACAGAAAGAAGTAATGAATATTACCCTACTAAAGTCATGTTCCACAATTTTACCTAAAAATATAAAATACAATTAGTTTTAAATCATATTTATTCAAGTATAATATACATAAATAATATATTACTATGTATAATTTTCCAAAAATTGTTTTCAAGGTATAACGGTAGGTAATATTTACTTATCAACTTAAAACATGGTCTACCCCAAAAATATCATAACCTAATCAGTTTGTTTATATGTTGATTATATATCATGATGTTTTGTATGTGCGCATTCAAAGAAAATACATTATTTAAATCTTGTGAATAATTAAAATAATTACTTTAGAGTTTATTGAAAAAATCTCCACTCGAGTAATCGCCTCTTTAAGAAAACAAAGATGCATCTGGGCCTGGCAATACTCTATTGATTCAACCATATATGATGATGTATAAAGAATAATTAGACAATTTATAATTTTTTTTAAGTTCTAGCACAGTTTATTTCGTCTTTGTATGATTACAATTTAATTATTATTCTACTTTAAGTATTTGCTCAAACGTTTATATTTTTGTGACGGAATATAAATTATATTTTATGTAATTTATAGTGGGTTAAAAATTCTGCCAGTTATCGATTTTAATTACAAATTATTAATTAATATCAACTGAAAGGTGGAGTACGATTGCGTAGGCTACTTATCAGCGGTATCTTTTTTGTAACACGATTCCGTGCGTTAAATTAATTTTATTTTTATGTGGCGTTGCCAAAGCCAAATTATACGAATTTTATAATGGAGCACAAATATATGACTAACAAAATAAAATAAATTTAAAGGGTACAGAAAACTCATAAAAAACGTACAACAGCCAATTTTATTGTGCTCACCCACCAATACATATGTAGGTAGTTATATAAATATTAGTGGAGAGTCAAGTTGAAACAAAAACAAAAACGTGTTAAATCTCAACACACAACCACAATGAAATAAATCTTTCAGATTTTTCATGTCAAATCTAATGAATCTAATGTAATGATTTAAACTTCAATTTACATATAATAATTATATAATATAATATTATAATAAATATAAAATTCACAAATTATTTTGATACATATTCATTTTTAATTGGCAATAAAAATTTCATGAAAACTGTTTTAAATTATTTATGATGAACTATATTATATAATATAGTAAGCATTTTCCGTATTTTAATTAAATTAAATTTATATAAAAATGATTTTAATGATGATATTTAATTATAGTTTAGTGTGAGACTGCAGATTATTGAGTGTAATTTATTAGTTTTTAACTTTTAAAAATAAAAAAAAAACAATTTAACATGATTTTGTGATTTTGAAAATTGTGTAACTATAAATTTGACAACGTTGAAGTTTATTTTAATCAAAATGTAATTAAGGTATTCCTTTATTATTAGGAAAATATATACACAATCATGTTCCCTAAAAGGTTTATCGTACGCAACTAAATTCACATCAATATTATGTTAATACATATTAACATAACATAATTAAATAAAAAAATGAAGTTTCTATATGCGATTATATATAATTTGAATTTTGAATTCGATTAATTTAAAATAAAAAAAATGTTAAACTATGCTCAACATGCGGTTTACAATTCTTACAATTAGAATCAAATGATAATAAACCTAATATTTAACATCACATTTGAAATACCAGTCACTGATAACTGATAACTGATCAAATACAATAAATGACAAAATTCTCAAATTTGAAGATTTTATAATATCGATACTCTTCGGAAAATATGATAAAAATATTTAATATACTAATAATTTTTAGACATTAAAAAAAAAAATATATATATATATAAATTTAAGTAACTTCATTAAAAAGATAATGATTAAAATAGGTACTAAAATATTTTGTCAATTGACCTAGATTCATACAATGTTATACAATTTATACAATTTAAACAATATAAGTGATAGCTTATAAATATATTATTATTGATTTTATAAAACTTTTGTGTTTGAGGGAGAGGGTATGAAATCTAGATAAAATAAAAGAAGTTAGTCAATGACGGTTTACAGATACTATCTATTTATGTAGGTACTTATGTATTGTTTAACAGAGTTTCACAAGTAAAATGTAATATGCGTATTAATATTTTAATAGTATGCTTACAAAGTTATAACTATATCAACGATTACTTTTTTATAGATAAAAATCATGGTTTTTATAAAATCAAAAAAATATTGTGTATAATAATGGATTAAAATTAATAGATAAGCAATAAACTGTCAACATATGTTTATAAAGATAATATTTCTAAATGATTAGATTACCATGCCTAATAAATTCATAAAAAATAAAAATAATATATATGACTGTGTATAACTGATTTAAAAATGCTAGTATCAAAATCATAATAAATAATACTTGTTAATAAAAATGAGGTCTGAAAAAAAGAATCGTATTTATAAATTAAAATATTTTTAAATCGATTAAAAAAAATGTTTGACATAAAAAAAACGATATAGAATAACTCATTAGCTTAATAGCTATAGTACACTAATATACAATGCATCTTAATGTAATTTAAATAGAAAAATGTCCATAAAAATAATATCGTGAATTAATATTTTATACCTGACTTGTATAAAATATAATCGTTGTTAAAACAACTAAATTAAAAAAAATAAATAAATTATAAAGTGTATCCAAAAAGACCAGAAAAATTGTCCAAAATTTTCAAAATAATAAATAAATCAAAATTTGAAGTATCTTTTATATGTTATTTTTGTTGTAAACAAAGTAATAATAATTGAATTTATCGCAAAATTTACTTATTATAAAACGAACATAGAAATTCTAAAATTATATTTTTAATCTATCGATATCATCTAATTATGTTAAATTACCAAAGCAGTATATTTGTTAAGTTATGAAAAAATAAAAAGTAAAATAAAAATAGATTACACATTGTTTGTATGCACGAGGAAAATAAAATAGTAAAAGATAAAACCCAATATATATTCACTCGCAGGCACATATCAAATATTTTCAAAATGTATTTGCTAAAAAACAAAAATCAGTTAAGTGAATTCTAACACAATACAATATCATATAGACCCGAATACGCAAAATACAGAACAATGTAATATATAAACCCATCACAGTACCACTGCAAATAATAAACAAACGAATACAAATACACAATAGATAGCAGACATTATTATAAAATCAATACATTCCACGCTCTGATCAGAATTTAAAATTGTTTTCATTATTAACATTGTACTGCGGTAGGTAACCTACCATGAGTATAATTATTCCAACATGAGGTTAATATTCTACCACATAATATTTTACTTGACTAATTCTTTAAGTAAGTACTTCTTGTTTTATAGTATTTCAGATTTTAAATTGACAAGGGCGTATTTGAGTGCTAACTTCTGGTGAAAAGGGAACCCCTCACCCAATAAAAAGTACGCACTTAAATAGAAAATAACTTTACTATAAATTTGATTTATATTCTTTATTTTATGCTTGAAAGTTTGTTAACAATATCAACAGATAAAGATACAAAATTTTAAATATTAAGTAATAAAAAATCCGTTAGGCGATATTGTACCATTTTTTTTTTAAACTCAGCGATGTAGGTAAGATAAGATTAATATCAAATATTAGTAATTGATACTATACACACATAATGCATAATGCATTAAATTTTAGAATAAGCGTGAAAAAGCTGTGTTTGGCAGGTGTAACAGTAATAGGCAAAGATGGGATTAATAATTTATAACACAATATTTGACTAATGATAAAATATTTTCTTAAAAAAAAAAACGAAATGTTAATTTACATAGAAAAATATTGGGGGAGGTTGCTCCTATCAACCCTTTAAATACACCATTGGAAATTATGTCTTTAATTTCGGGGCGTGCCTATTGAAGGATCTAAACGTTTCTAAAGCGATATCAAGAAGCATAATATTGAGGGCTATGCATATATTATTTTAGCCTTTAGGTAAGAAAAAAATCGATTCACCATAAATAAACTCGCATGGAGAAAAGTCCACAACACCGCACTACATACGCACAAGTTACGGTTTGTTCATCATAAATTCATAACGATATTTTTTTAAATGACTTTGGAGCTACATTAATCATTTAGAGATACTCAAAAGCAACACGACTTTATGTGAATGAAGGACATTTACTTACTACTATAGGTCCATAGAGAATATTAATATTCAACTCTGAAAATCATGTATAAATTAAATGGTGTGTAAATATCTACCATTTATCAAAACCCATACTTATGACGAAATAATATATAGATAATTTTTGTTAAAACAAAATATGGATTTGAATATTTGATACTATATTATAAACATTTTAATAATATATAGGTAATAGTACCTACTTATTAAATATGAATTTATACACTATTATTATTATTATTATTATTTGTGGCACCTTCAACTAGATTTTCAGCTCATATAAATTCCAGTTTTTAGATTTATGTTTGTGTTAATCTCTTTATAGTCGTAAAATTATAATGAGGAATATATAATAAATAAATAAGCTTAAAAAACAAAAAAAAGTGGACATGTAAGTACCGCTTTGTTGTCGAGTGGGTCACTGTAATGGATGTGTTAAATTTGTATAGGTACAATGATATATCACATGATACATCATTGTGTGCGAAAAACGATTTTGAGCGATGACGGTCTGTCAACCTATATCACTAAGTACACTTCACGATATGTTTTTTAATATAGCTATTAAATTCGTTTATTTTACTCTTAGTGTTGCGGAAATTTGATTCAATTTTTGTTGATAACATTGCATTTATTATATGTAATAGAAATATTTACTACAATAATATACATTTATATTATATTATATTATAACAATATAATAAACTTTAGAGTTAACCACGCTTTAAAGTTGGAATTTTTTTAATCGACTTTTATAGAAAAAAAATAATTGAAAGTCTATAAAAAATAGCTCAAAAAGAGTTATTTTTATGTATAATTATCTTGGTGAAACTTTCAAGTTTCTACGGTTATTCGTTTTTGTATTATAATAAGATAAAAAAATTAATTTTGTCAAAAACTGCTTTAGTGTAAATATAGTTTTTCTTGACGATTTTGAAAAGTATTGATTATTTTTTTATTTTTGACTATCCAATATATCCATTATATTGCTACCAAAAATTATCCTCAAAGTAGAAAATCAAAACATTTTTACTTTTTACTTTAAAATAGAAACATACATTGTTGTAAAACTAATATATATTCATCCTTTCACTCAGAATTTAATAAGCATATTATTAGTTTAAAATTGTTTAAAAGAATTTTGAATTTTCGTTAAAAATAAAATAATGTTTTAAGTAGTGTTTTATTTTAGGAGGACCTCGTATCCGTATGTGTTGACTGTCTTATTAATGCATAACATACCAAAATTTACGTTCAGCAGTTTCAATATTGTTTTATGAAAGTGAATTGAATTATTATAAAACTTAAAGGTAATAAACTAATAAAATTATTTTTATTTTCTTCGTAATTTTTTATGATATATTCATTTTTAAACAAGTTATGAATATGTAAATTATTAAAATTTAAAAACTCTCATAACTCGTTTAAAAATTAAAATATTGTAAAAAATTCCTAGATAACACAGATAATGTTTTTTCATTAAAAGACTGATAATAGATCAGTTCATTAATATAAATTATAAAAACCCAAAATTATAAATTTAGAATTCATATTCGTTGTCATCCATTTATAAGATGGAGACAACGCATTCGGCGCTGTGTCTGAAATCACAAAACGTTTTCAACAATAATAATACGATTATATTATTATAAATACAATTGTCATATTTTATGTATAAAACATTCATATTAATCAAATATATAGTAAATACTGAAAAACAATATTTTATGTAGAAAATATTTTTCAAAATTTTTCAACATGTATGAAGATTTAATATTTTCAATATTAAAGTTATCCACACCAAATTAATATTTCCTTAATTGTATTGAAAATCACTGTTAAAATATTTTTATTTTATTTATTGTTTTTTAAATGCAGTGTAATTTTTATCATCAGCTGATGATCTTCATATTAAATTGTATTCAGAATGTGATGATTCATCGCTTTCAGATTTAAAATGCCAATACTCTGTGCCAGCTGCCAAGTGGCAAGCCTATAGTAGTATAGTGAGTAGTGAGTCATGCGTTAAGTTCTTTTTTGAAATATATTCAATTTTATACTTATTTCTTGGAGTAATATTAATACTCCGATACAAATTAATGATTTAATGGTTTTATTATTTTAAATTAAATTAATTAATCTCTATATAGTTAAAGTTGTGTTATTCAACGATAGATAATAACTAGGTGAGAATAAATAAGTTATTATAAAATCTAAATTAATCGTAACAAATTTAAATTACTTTAAATATTTTTTTTTGTATACGTAAATCAGTCGTGAAAATATTTTGTTTTAATTCGAATTCAAAAATATCCTGATAAATTATTTATTATAATCACAATGTTTTTATATATTTATATTAATGAAATTGTATGACAATTTCAATTGATAATTATTTTTATTAAAATACATAAATCAATCGTTGATAATAATTCTGTACAAAATATTATGTCGATTCGATGATGCGGTACTTTTGTTTGTTATTACGCTTCCACTAAATTGGTTCAAAAGTATATTTTTGTATTTCTAATAGCTCAATGTATATTGAAATAAAATGTTTTTACCGAAATAAAATTAGAATCTGTACAAAAAGTTAGCGTGGGTTATTTTTAATATCGTAATTTGAATGTTTTATGATGCCTATCATAAGTATTAAGTCAAAACAAAATTTTAAAATATAATTATAAATATTTCAAATAATGTACACTGTACAGAAGGTAGTAACTTTTATATACTTCAAATTAACGATGTCTTAAAGTAATATAACGCAAGTACACATAATATGTAAACATTGTAAACAAACATTATTATTGGGAAACTGTATGTCTGTACATAGTTTATATAATATATGTTAAATATATGGAAATCGATTTTTCTTTTTACAGTAATGACAAAATGAAACAATTTTTAATTTTTATTAGA
The DNA here is from genome assembly GCF_020882245.1 of Rhopalosiphum padi. Classification (NCBI taxonomy): domain Eukaryota; kingdom Metazoa; phylum Arthropoda; class Insecta; order Hemiptera; family Aphididae; genus Rhopalosiphum; species Rhopalosiphum padi. The sequence continues at coordinate 47,279,280 of NC_083599.1, forward strand.
TGATAATTTATATACCTTTTATTATACTGATAATCCAGTTTTAATGGAAATCAGTATAACATAATAAACTACGCCTGAAAAAAGTTTTAACAATATAAAAATATTACTTACCTACTTTTTCTTTTATTATAGTATAAAAACTCTTTATATACTCGTATTTACCATTTACCCGTATTTTCCAAACATAAAAATGTTTGTACCTATAATATTGTTGTATTTTTTTACTCAATAATCAATACTATTTGCTATATGTAGTAGTGTAGTACCTACAGTAAATTCTACAATATTACTTTAAATACATGCTTTTTATTTTTTTATATTAACTTGTATGAACTAAACTCGAAAATTGTTTTAATGAAGTCTTTTTACAATTGAAAATAAAAACATTATAGTTCCGTATATTTTTTTTTGCCCTATTATATTTTACAAATTAGTACCTGTTTACTTAATATTGTTTTTTTTCTGGATTTTTCACGTAATCCCAATTGTTTACTAATTTATAAACGAGCAAGACATAATAGATTAGCTTATCAAATTAATAATTTAAATAAATCAAATAATATTATAATTTATAAACATACCTACTTATACTTGCTCAAACTTTATGATTTATCAATATCTCAAGTGTCTTTAAGCTACTATTACTTTTAATTAGTAAACTATATTTGATGACTTATGATTCATAAATAAATAATTGTAAGTCATATTAGTTTTAATAAAAGAGTTTTTTTCGCTTATATCTAAAATAAAATCAAAAATATAAAGTTCATACAATTGCTACTTTTAGCTACTTATTATAAATATATTTATTATACATATATTATATATAGGCTAGGTTAGGTAAATGACGAATTTCAACTAGATACTAATTAATTGTGATAATATCTAATGAGCCAAACAATTGAATATTAATGCATTTATTTTAAACATGTATTATTGAAAAATATAATATTAGTTACAAGTTTGTTTAATCGGTAATAACGAATAAAACCACTTGTGCCATTTTTGTATTAAAAAATAAAATCATAATACGTAGCAGGTAATATTGTGTTAGATTTATAGTTAAGCAAGATGAATCAATTTCACATTTTCTATGTGGGGATTTTCTCAAATCGTACTCGAAACACTAAAAAAGCTTAAAAGTAGCATGCAGGAACCCAGAACGAAATCAAACCAGAATGTTACCTTAAGGCTTAATTAGAGGTATTTTTTTCGAACTCTGAATAAATTCTGAGAAAACAGCAAAAACACAATTGCAATAAATTGTCGTAAGCAAACTTAAGCACGTCTTAAACATTTGACTTAAACCTACACTAACGTAGCCTATAATATAAAATACGAGTATGTCACCCATCTTTACAATCTCAATTTTTTTTTATATATATAATGTGTACTATATTATTTATTTCATATCATGAATTTTTATGATTATAGTATAACTAAAAATCATGTTTAAGTGGATTTAATCCACCTCGTATCATAAAAATACCAATGGGTTATCAAGATGTTAAACGGGATGTAGTGGGGAAAAGGTAAACGATCGAAAGTTCGTGAGAATTACAAATATATACGATTCACTACAAAACATTACGAAATTGTGAGTAAACGAAATCTCTTCGGGATCATAACATAAGAAAAACGTGCCGCGCGTATGAAATGAGTGATCGATCGCGTTTCAGCATGGCAGCTTATGAGCTTAATATATATTATTATTTTTATTATTGTTGGTTCGGCGAAACGTCATAATTTGTATGTTTTGATATCAGTTCAATCGCGCGGTTAAGTCCAAAATTGTGGGTAGGTATATAAAACGATAATATTATTATTTATTACTATGCTTATCACACTCGAGCGGTTTTCGCGGTACCTACACAGTACACGACTATGCGATATCGAAACATCGTCTATAGGTACAATAATAGCGTACGCAAAAATAGTTATTTTTATTATTAGGTGCGTTAGACTGTGAAACCTCATTTAATGCCTTAAGACACCTCCGAATAGCGGATAAAATTTCGGTGACCAAAAGCGATCACTATTCGGAGGTTTCGCTGTATAACATTATTACATTAGATAACTAATTATTAGCGACTACGACTCGGTGCGTTCGCGCAAAAGGGACTCGCGGCCGACATGCGCACGCGGCGAACCTAACGCAAACTCGCGGCGTGTGCACAACACGCGAAAATCATCTAAACCCACCGCGGCAGGAAGACAGTGAATAATATGCAATTTTTTATCTCTCCGTCGTCCGACCTGTACTCGTCATACAATAATATCCAATAACGACCGTATCATTTTCATTATTTTCGTTGAGATAACGCAAAAAATGACATAATCCAAACGATCGTCAAAGTTAAATTTCTAACAATATTACACAATAATAAAATAATATCATTATGATAACGCCTGACATGGCTTGGCGTGCAGCCGTGTGTCTTACAATAATACCGTGTACGGGTTCCTTTTCGAGTACGATACACACACAGATAAAAAGGTACGATGTGTGATATAATAAATAATGCGATAGTGTAATATTTTATCAACACTAGTACACTACTGCAGTGTTCGGAAAACGCAACGAAAAGATTGGCCGTTGTCTTTTATTTTAATATATTATATATATATTGTACTACGGTAGTTGTAAAATAGATAAAAAAAAAAACAAAAACAGTAAGTGTTGTTTAAAAAAAATTTTAAAAAATTACACACGACTTGGCCTACCCTTCTTCGGAACGGCGAGTTGGCGGAGCAGCGGCTTGCAGCTACCGTCGTCGTCGTCGTCGTCTTCGTCGTCGTCGTCTAGCCAGCGGTCTTGCTACAGTGGCGTCAGCCGCGGGCGGTCGTACGGCGGCAAGTGCCCAATATAATCTCGCGGCGCGCGTGCGACGACGAAGTAGGTGGAGGGTGCACGACGACGACGGCCGTCGGTAGCGTTCCGCGGAGGAGTGACGTGCGCGCGCGCGCGATCGCGTCCCACGGGCGCTGACGGTGACAATATTATTATTATTATTATTATTATTATCGTACAGGAGAAGATCGCGTCCGCGCGTCACTGGCGAGTGAAATATATTATTTTAAATTCGCGGTGGCGGCGGGAAAAATTGAACGCGAGATCGGCCGGATCTCGTCGCCCCGCGAAAGAAAATCAAACGACCAGTGGTCGTGGGTCGTCGGAGCCCGGCAAAGTAGACGGCGGCGGTTTACATTAGTAAAAACCAAACCAAATAAAATCGCCGAATCACGATATATACGTATATTGGTATATTGTATAGTTTTATAACATCAATTTATTGTGATATCGTATCGGCGGCGGTAGCGGCGGCGGCGGCGACGACGACGACGACGAGGACGGCGGTGGACATATAGTGTATATACGTATTGCCTATTAATGTTGTAGAGACGAAAAAATAAACGGCAAAACGTTCGTCGGCGCAACAGTGCGCGGCGGCAAAGTTCTAAATAAAACTATCGGGTGGCCGTTAATCCGTCGGCGGGGGACGTGGGTGGTGGTGGCGGGGTGAACACACTCTCTGCGCGCGCGTTTCGGCCCCGTTACGGCGGCTGTGTTGCTGCTGCTCCGGACCGCTCGGCCGCCGGGCGGGTGGACGCCGGTGGCCACCGCCGGCGCCGCCGCCGCCACCGCTAACGTTTCGCGTGTGTGCGGTGCGCATGCGTCGCCGTAACGTTTTGACGAATTCTTTTCGGATTTCCGTCGCCTCGCGCGGCACTTCGCGTCCCTTCGCGCCTCCACCGCCGCCGCCGCCGCCTCCACCACCACGTACACCTCCACAGCCGACGACGCAAACGCTGAGCATCGCCGCCGATCTGGAGACGGACGTCTGGAACGGACCGAACGACGTTCGCGCGGGCTCCCTCCAACTGCCCCGACGTATTGGGAATTAAACGGCTATGTATTAATAAACTCCTACCGGACGGTTTATAAATACCGCACGCCGCCGCCGGGTCCGTCGACTCGAGTGCCCAGCGGTATACGCACTACATTTTATTATTATTTATTTATATTATTAGGCGTGTGTGTGTGTGTGGTGCGTTTTATCAACGATCGAAATCCATCACACACGACGACGGTCGTGCGCGAACGTGTCCTCCCCGTGATCTTCCGAGGAGGTCGATCGTCTATAAACCTTCGTCTATTTTTTTTTTGTTTTTTTCTATCGTGTAGCCGTTGTTTTTCCAAAATGTTCATGTCGTATAGATCGTCTAACGAATCGGTACAGACTAACGTTATCGCAGTCATATATTATATTGCTGTCTTTCTAGTCATATATCTCCCGTCGGCCGTCACCTGTCGGTATAACACCACCGGTTAGGGTCACACCGTTTGGTACAACACGCAATACGACATATTATAATATAGTTTTAAGCGGAGCACGGATGTAGTAAAAATTATGAAAATATAATAAAATTAAAAAATACGAATAATAATAATATTAAAAAAATACTAATCTTAATGCATACGTATGTGATATATACCGACGTACTACTTATACGCAATAAATAAGAACATTTAAACATTTTTTTTTTTTTTTTGTAATTGAAGGAATTACAAATTAAAGTTTGATTGTATACCTATTTAATAGGTAAATGCACTTTCATTAGCTATTAATAAAATTAATTATTTAGTAGTATTTAATATTTACAATAATGTATATATATATTTTATGCGATATGTCTGCTGCAGCCTGCAGGTAACACTTGGGAATTGAAAATGATCTTCAACGTTAACTGAATTTATTGGATCATATATTATGGCCTTATATAACTATATATTATACTGAGTCTTGATAAATTTAAATTCAAACTTACTACGTTATTAAGTTTGCGTAATACTTTTAGTCGTGTGTTTTTAGAGAAAATAGTAATTGATTTTGTTTTTAATGTTACCTCTTGGACTCAGGAATGTCGTTAATTCTTTCTTCTAGTTCATTAATTAAAGTAAAACTCTCATAAGACACACTCTACAAAGTTTCATGATGTGAACAAATGTTATCTCATTTATAATTGATTCGTGTTTAATTATATTAAGAACTTTTTGAACACATTCTAGGTCATATTCTGCGAGCTTTTAAATATTACCTTTTGATATTTCATAAAGCCCTCCGTGTGATATAAAGTGGCGACTTGCCATGTCCTTCATCTTGTAATTATTACTAGAGTGGCAGGTAAAAGTACATTTTCTATTTTGTTTTAATTTTTTTTACTATTATATAATTGATTAAATTTTTAATATTTGGAAATAATTCTAAAATTTTGTCTACAATACGATTGAAAACGTGGGCCGTACAACTATATTACAAGTTACGTGTAACGCGTATTACGTTAGAATAAAATAATGTTAAACACTTAAAAATGTCCATGATTTCAACGTATTGTAAGGTAAAAGTCTTTGTCAACAGGAACGAATAGCAATACACGTCGTTCGTATGGAAAACATGCAACATTGCCAAGATTATATGTCTATAATAATATTTATAAAAGAGTTAATTTATGAATTGACTAATCGCGGTTATTATTTATTTTTTAATCAATCGCTTAGATGCCAAAAGATAAAATTTTATCCAATGAAATCTTTATGTATAGAGCATCTACAAGCAAATAATAAGCATATGTATCAATCCCGTGCATTTGTAGTCGCATCTACCACAACGTAAATACAAGTTGTTCTTTCGTGTTCTTTATTGATTTTGAAAAAAAAAATTGTCGTGTCCTATATAGAGAATATATAGACTGCATCTATTAATATTATAATATAATATAATACCTACACATAGGAATATTATAAATTATAATATATGTTTTAGCAATTTAGTAAATAAGTCACTACTACTAACCAGTGGCGTAGCCAAGTGGTGGCGGGGTTAAAGGGGCTATATCCCCCCATTGGCCGTATTTTTTTTATATTTTTTGAAACATTTATATTTAAATATGAAAATTGTCTTACAAATTTTAGTTATTTTAAATAGTAAATACGTTAACGGTAAATTAACGTTAATATGTTATCATTAGTTTAGTATTGTTATTGTTTTTGATTTTCAATAACTCAAGTTAAAAGTATTTAGCCTTGCTTATAAAAAATACTGGCTATGCCTCTGCTACTAACTAACAAGGTAGGGCCTGAAAATCAAATTGCGCAGAGGCAACATGATATTATGTAATTTAACGCAGCCGTCGCCAAAACATAGTCCCGCACCATTACCTATATTTATAATCAAAATCGTACAATCACAAAATTGATACGATAAAAAATTAATAAGTAAAACCAAAATGTTACAACTAGGAAGGTATAGTAGGGAAATTCAGTACTATAATTATATAGTGTATATAGTTATATACACTATATTATACACTTTACACGCTTTATTAGAGCGGGACGTCAACTTTACAAAATATATATAACTATTTAATATCATAATTCACCCTATAAAAATCAAACATATAAAGCATATTAAGGATATAAGTAATAACAATAAAATTATTATAGTCTATAATATAACTATATGACATTTAACGTGACTTAAAATTAATTTTGGCATCATTAAATTGTATAATGCTTTGCTACGAATTATTATATTATATTATTATAATAATACATACTTCAAATAATATTTATAGTTTATACATGGGTCGAATTAAATATATGAAATAATAATTATTGAAATGTATCTATATTTTATTATTATTTTATATATTTAACACAGTTTTCACTAATAATTAAATGTTATTTAAATATAATATATAGTTTAGTCAAAATTAGTAAACATTCCGCCAGTATATCTATATATTATCTATGCAGAGTTGCGTGAAATAATAATGATTAATTTAATGGTTCACTGAAATTTAATGGACCAATCATGTTTAAGGGACTATAAGCTCACTATTGATTCGTTAAATGAGTAATTGTTTATGCATCACGGCATTTGTATTTTATTTACGTCACCAACTTTAAATAACAATTTGTTCATGTGACATGTACATTTATAGCTTTATTTTATATTTATAGTTTTCCATTAATTTACTTAACATAATATAATAGAAAAACTTCCAATTCGCTCTGCTGTATAGTTGGTTAATATAGGTTATTCACTTCTTGTACGGTGTGTATCTTCAGTTCTAAAAATAAGCCTATTTTATAATTTTTTTTATTTCTTTTCTTTTCTTTTCTTTTATTCATAATAACTATAATATTTGCTAAAAACATAGTATATTATTAGAATATTATACAATTTATTATTATTTATTGTTACCTGTAAGTTGTATAAATGATGTGAGTGTGTTCGTGGTATAAAATATTAATTAGTTTAAATTAATCTAAATATTTTGAGAATTTCACAATATACGTATTGGCAAAAAATTTCAAAATGTAAATGTTCACGATTAATTATTTAATAATTTTTCTATTAATAAAATATAGTGTAATAATATTAAAATCGTTATTTTTCGTTTAAATTTTTAATTTTAAACGCTTTAAAAAAAAAATGTGCCCATGTGATTCCTATATATTTTAAAATATATCTAAATATAAAAACACCTCTGAGAAACCTGAAATTTAAATCTCAAGCTTTTTGATCGACAACAATGCAGATAATATGTGATACGACCATATAACCAATCGATAATAAACATAGTACCTATAGGACTATTATAGCGGTAATGTCCTCGTGACTATAGTGCGCGGGATGTCAATATCAGTGTTGAAGGCCAGTGTTTGGTATTTTTGTGAAAAGAATACACACATTATACCATAGGGATATTTATTTTTTATTGAATTGTGATAAAATACGCGACAAGTTGTACATAAAACGTGACGTGGCGAGCTTGTCCCGCAGTTTATGTGGGACTAGGATCTGACGCTGAGCGCGATGATTTACGTGCGTCTCGACGCGCCTTTGCGGGCCTGTTCCGCTGTCGCCCGCGGCCAAATCATCGGTAATTTCGCCCCCGAGACACAACAGCTACGCCTCCCCATTCTGCGCCTCTTCACGCCACCCGTCGACCACCTCATCGTACTCCTCCGCATACTGTTACTCCGCTTCCAAGTGCCGCAACCACAAGAACCGCCACCGTTGCTGGACGAAGAAATGTCTCTCGTCTCGTCGTCTGAGCCTGACTCTTCGGTGGTCTCGTCGTCTGAGTCTTCTTCGTAACCACGGTCTTCGCCCGAGTCGCCGCTGAGGTGTTGGCCGCGCCCCACGCCGGACCTCGATCGACCCTGCTTCGTCAATCGGAAGCCACGTTTCATTATTATCGCACCGCCACGTACCAAACCGTAGTCGGAGCTGCTATCGTCGTCGTCGTCATCGTCGTCGTTCACCGCGAACCTCGACAGCCTCGAGAAACGGTCGGCCGGGGATCGCTTCGAGACCGTCGTCCGTTTGCGTACAGTGTAGACCATGACTATAATTGTGTTTACTTAGTCATGGTATAGACTGTAGACGATAAACTAAACTAAATATTATCGTTGCCTAGTTAAAACGATATGTTTAAAAAAAAAAAAAATTTACTACACGACGTACAAGACTGATAACAAATTGACACACGACCGTGTGTGCGTTTTCATTTCAGCATGCAACAAAAAAAGAAAAGAAAAAATAGTGATAACTAAAATCCGCCACCGACAATATTGTGCATTATTAATTAAAAAAGTATCGTATAATATTATGGACTGAATTTCGACTACTCTTTAAAAGACGATACCATCGCATATTTTATGTGTGCAAACCTTAAGATACTGTACATCGTTTTATTGAAATAAGCTATTAATTGTGCAGTACAAGAAATTACATTGCCAATATTCTGGACGGCTTTTCTATCCAGAACGACCTAACCTAACCCGTGTTAAGAATTAGAATTAGTTGAATTAACGGTGTAATTGATGCCGTTACCTATAAACTTGGTCGTGTTACCGACATTATTATATGTAGTTGTTGTCTATAATTACCAGTGGCGACAGCGGCGTATTAAGACATTTGGCGCCCTATACAGGTAGGTATGCACAATAAAATTGTACTCCAACAACATACACACAAATATCACGAATTAAAATATATTTTAATTCGTGGCATCAGATATGCACACGGAATCTCCGCAATAAAATAAATGTTTATAACTTTATAAGTATATAAAAAAAAATCTTAAAATCTTAAAATCAGATACAAATACTTATGAAAACAATTATTATAATGATTATTTTTCATGAATCACTTACTTAATTGTTATCTTTAATAACAATTCTTTTCTTTTTTTTAATTTCTTAACCTTACTAATGTCGATTTTCATCGGCTTTTAAGCATTTGTTTAACCTGTTTGTAGTTTTTTTTTTATCATAAAATTAATCATTGTATCACAAACTAAAGAAAAACAGAAAACGATAGAAACATAGATTTATTTTAAGTTTGGTTAAATTTGGTTGATACAGTAAGTAAAATATAAAATCAATAAAACGTTTAAGATGATATTTTTTGTCAGAGTATGACTTTTGTACAAATCAAGAGTTATTGAAAAGTCATTAACGTTATTAATATTTTATTTCTTATATTTTTCATATAGTACCTAATTAATAATATATATTTATTTACAACCGTGGAGTTTTGTAAACTAAAATTATAATCAATTTTTATACGATTTAAATAATTGAATAACATGATTGTGTTTTGGTATTTTAATAATCATTTATAAGGGGTTTTATATAGGCAATATTTAAGTAAATTGCAAATTATTACATTAAAATAGGATAAACTTATGAATTTTCATTCCGACATACCGGTCGATATTATGTAATTTTAAAAATGAAAATGGATTTTAATATTTTAATATGTTTACTTTGGATCCTACTATTTCCATAAATATTTTTTTTACATTTATATTTTATTTGTTATCTGAAGAAACACAATTCACTGTTGAATACATAATACATTTTTTAAGTCAAATTTTGATAAGTGTAAACCCAAATTTGTTATAGTAATATTTAAATAATATAAGACAAAACGACAAAACATTTACACCTCATTTAAAAATACTAATTATGTGAATAATTCAATGATTATATACCTAAGTAATACACCAGAGGATATACGAATTACTTACCTTGTCAGTAAATAGATACCGTCAGATTCATTCGTGAATGTCCTTTCCATATCGCACCAGTTGTATGGAGTTTCTTTGACACTTCCACATCAAAACTGGTAACTCCATAACTAGTTTCGTGCAAACCGCGTTGATTAGAAACATAAAAATGTTGTGATCTCGAAAACCTATTGTAGGTACTACATACGTCATATTGTGTAAAATATGTGTTTAGTGTTTGTATAATGTCTACAGAATATTCTATTATACGATTACTTTTAGTATATGAAATATTGTTTTAATAAATTATATTTTTATAAAATTCTTAACGCTGTCCAATAAAATTTCATATTGATACAATTTTTAAATTAAAAGAAAAAAATAAAAAAATAAATAATTTTTCACATTTTTTTTCTGTCGAGTCATTGTGTAAAATAAAGTTGTGCGTTGTTCATATTTTCTGATCACGTATAGCATATGCATTATGCAATATATATATATAAGTGTATATAATAATATACCTATGCTCTATATAACTTTTCTTTTCCATTATAATAGTTCACGAACTTTTCACTTTTACTTTTCAATAGATCTTCTTTAATACACATGGTCAAATAAAATGTTTCTGTTACTTTCGTTTTTCAACGTAAAACTTTAGTTTTTAGCTAAATCGATTGAAACAAACTAGCTATATACGTATAAAAGGACAATGTATCCGGGTATGAACATTCCCGAATCTTCGAGGTTTTCACAACTTTTTTAAATATGTAGCTTATCATTTATAAATGTGATATTATATGATTAACGATGATATATTTTATTCTAAACAAATTAATAGGTAATGTATAATACATGTTTAAACTATAAAATTAATAAAGATTATTCAAACCGTTTATATTATTTTACAAAAATAAAATCGCTTTTATTTATATTTTGTTCAGGATACCTGCAGTTTGTATAGGTATTTATTGAGATCATACAAAATAATGCGAACACATAAACTGTATACATTTCTATAGAGAATCTTTAAAATCCAATTAGATACTGTGTATATTTTTTTCGTTAATAGTAGGTAAACGTCCATACTGTTTCCGTGTAATATCTTTTCAGTTTTATCAAATAAACAAGCGAAGTACAACTACGTCAATCAAAAATTTAACAGTATAAACAACGAATTTTCCACTAAGAAATGACATCGAGAAGCTTCAGTGATATGTTGACGGTATATTATTCATCAAATAATACTGTTGATATAAATTTGAATATTATCAGCACACGCACTTGCCGAAAGAATAATTTTTATTTGATTTAGAAAGTGTTGACCATGGACGGTTTACATATTATTATGAAAAAAATACATAAAATGTCGTATTGCACTGTATTTTTTTTCGTTTTTTTTTTTATCGTTGTGAGGTTGTACAATTCAAAATTGAATGACAACATGTAGTGTCACTGATATACAAACAAATTCAACATTCAGATATTTTAAAAATATTTTATAACGATAATCGCCATACGCATACAATACAGTACTTAAAACAGGGTTGCACGATACCTATTATAATAAACAGTTCTATTCAGTAAAGTATTATTATACTGTATATATATTTTAAAAGTATTTTGTATCTCATACAAATCATACAATTTAAAAAAAATATACGCTTTTAGTATTATTCCTGCACTATCTTGTATTAGAGTAGTGTCGTCTACTTGTATAATATTTCTGTTATTGGTATATTCTTGTTCTTCAATGAATTCGATAAAAATATTTATGATTTTACATACAAAATTTAAAATACTAGAATAATGTTTCAATCAATGGTCCCGCGAAATTTAAAAGGTATCAGTTGGGTGGTTAGTAAATTGGATCATATTTAATTTACCGGCTTTGAATTCAATATTTTTTTACATTTTATTACTTGTTTTTTGAACCACAAATATAATATATACACCTATTTTTAAAAGATACTTATTATAGTTATCTATATTCTATAATAGATGAGCTACATATGTAGACGTAATAAATTATAATTAAAATATAAATAAAGAATAAATGATAATTATAAAATATAAATATATAGTCAATTTTTATGTGTACTACATATTGTATTGTCTCGGAATTATATTAATTACTAGCTAAAAACAACGAATTTTTTAAAATAATATGTGGTATAGATTTAACAAAATAAAATATAATTTTTTCCCCTTCTTCATATTTTTTTTTATAAATTTATGAATGTATAATTCTTTTAACCTAAAATCCATTTGCTGACTTTCAGTGAATGTATGCTTTTAATTTTAATGTAAATTTCTTTCTATTCGTATAATAAGAAAGTAAAAATAAATAATGGATATTGAGATGTGACAAAAAAAAATTATATTTTTTAAAATGCAAATAGAAAGACTCGACGACATTTGTAATTTGATTTCATAAGTATAAAGCTAATGGCCTTTGGTATTGGAATTAAAACTAATTTCAATACATACAAATAAGCTCGTGTGTGATACAAATTAATAATTACATATAATAAAAAATACTCTTTAGTAGGTATATGTAACATTTTTAAATACTTTAAAATACACAACAGAATGTTTAAGTTGTAGCTCATACGTAAAAATATAATAATACTTAATAAAAAATTAATATCCAATATCATTCTAAATTTTTACAATTGTAAGACATAATGTTGTCTTAATAATAAAACAAATTTCCTTTTTTAAATATTGATTTTTAGGTCTTTTAAATAATGTCTAATACTTGTATCATATTATCTAAATGTTAATAGAAAATATAAACACATTTTATATTTAATTAAAATAACGAGTTATTATTGTATACGTAATCTATAAACGAATGTGCTCATCTATTAATATTATTTTATTAACGTTTATACGGCGTTCCATTTATATATTATATGTTTATTACATAATAAATAAAAAAAATATATTATATATTATATTATATTTATTATATCATGTTCATATATAGGCGAGTTTACGTGTTTAGACATTATAGCAATAGCTATAACGATACCTGCGAATTTAAATTAACTTATTAACTTACTAATTTTATTTTATTTTTTTTATTTAACGGAAAACCTGATTTTATATAAGGATCTACCCAAAAAATTACTCTTGGTCAGATCTATGAAATAATTTAAAAACACGCCTATGACCATGATCGATGGGTGGGATTATTGGGTGAATAAGTGAATTTGGCCATTTTTCAATTATACTAGCTCGTAGAAAACAAATGTTCTAAATAAATGTCTTTTTTTTTTAACGGATTTTCTATAAAAAAAATTAAATAGCAATTTGAATTAAATCTGGAATAAGATTTTTTTTGTTTCCTAAAACACAGTAATTTATACGGGAAACCCAACTAAAATCCATTTGTCATATATTCGTATCATAATATTAACGATTATTTTATTCTACATATAAAATAGGTACATAGTTCCTGCTATTTCAGTACTGTATAGTATAGATCAGTCACGGTTTACAATTTTTCATTTATCAATATTAATTTATAAATAATTTCGAATCACGGATAACCATGGAATGTACCTATATAATTCGAAAACATTGGTTAGAATAAAAAATAAAATAACATGATTATTTGATTTCTTTCTTTGTTTAATTATGTAAATTTGAGTAAATTTAAGAAGGTATATTACAGTGAAACCTGTCTTAAGCGGAATTGCTTGAGTTTAATACAAATTTCTGTCTATAAGACAGGTTTCCATTTTACTGAATAAAAAGAAAAATTCCGTCTTTTGGATTAAAATGTATGTACTTATTTATAGTTGATGCTTATAAAGTAATAAGGCCATATACTTTGCATTTATTAACTACCTATATTAAAAAAAATTTATTAGTCATCATTTTCGATATTTTTCACAATTGAATTCATTTAAATTTAAAAGAATTTAAAATTACATTTTTTTTTACTGAATATACTGGAATTATACACGTTTTTTAAAAAAAAAAAACTCTAAATATAACTTAAGTATACAGCATTAAATATAAATTTAAACTGCACAAGGATAATAGTAACTCGTTTGTAAAATTATGCAAGTGATGGTAAAGTTGTTTTCTTCAAAACCATCTCTTACGAAATTATGATACAAATAAAAAAATTGTTTTCTGTAGAAGATTTTAAATTTAATTTAAAAACCACTTTATTTTTTACGAATTTACGGTGTTCTTGTTATGGCATTAATCGTGCTTATAGAAATCGTTTCACCGATGATTTATTGTGTATTTATTATGCTCATTGAACTACATTAAATATTAAAATAATATTGGTTTGAAACAGCTTAGTAAGCTGCGCTGTCTATAAAATTATAAACATAGTAAGATTTATTCATACATATAATACACACATTATATAGGTACTTACGACTTACCTAAATTATAAATTAAATGTCTCAGCTATTACAATTCTATCATATTGTCAATAAATTGTTTTTCAGTGCGTTAAAACTATTATTTATGCTATATTATATCTATAGCTCGATAATATAATAAAATATTGGTGAAGATATTATTTAAGTATACCTATATTTATATATATATATTATTTTTTGAAATATAAATTATAATATTACAACAACATCAGATATGTCTTGCTGATTTTTTAAATGTCAAATTTATTTTTAAATCCTTTAATGAGGTTACTCGATTTTTTTTTCGAATCAACATTCCAAAATGATTACATTTATAATAAATGCACACATTTTTATGAGGCGTTGTATATATTATACAAGGACTCGGAGACGACCACACGCTCGAATAGCTTTTAATTACTTTAATTAATTAGAATAAAATTGAAATTCTTTCAATTAAATTAATAGTAATAATCTTCAGTATTGTATACATCAAATATATAATCGTATACGGTATACAAAAATGTGATAAATTAGGTAATATGCTCAAAACTGGAATTACTGCCATTGAACCAATCTAAAGTAGGTATTTCAATTGAATCCGTAATATGAACGTAGGTAGTTTCAAGTGACATTTTTTTTTTATTATAGAATATTATTATATAACAATATATAAGGTCAATATTTTTTTCAAACGGCATTGCGATAATAATGACATTTTGTATTTTCTAAAATAAATAACAACTGACGTGTACTATCTCATCAGTTGTTATAAGAACCTACCTACATATTATTCGTCTACAATATAAATTATGTATGCACATAATATAGATAGGCACTTAAAATTAGTAATAATAATATATTATTATCAAATATACACGAAAACGATTAAAACGTTTTTTGTAGGTTTATTTTTTTCACAGGTATTATATATAGGTTAGGATAACTGCGGTAATATATAATGACTGCCTGCCTACATATAAGAGAGATCTATTCAGCCGTTGTATAACACAAATACGTTATGAATTACGATGTATATTAGATAGAATAATATGATATATAATATTATACGTACTTATATACCTGTACGCATTTGTGTGCATTTCATAAATATTTAATATTGATAGTGTTTTAAACTTTCTTGTCACAGCGAACACCTGCAATATACAACACAGAAATGTCAAATCAACTCTGAATATTTACTTACAATAAAAACCGGAACTACGAACACGATAATTCGCTGAATTTATACTTGTTATCTAACGATCCAATAAGTACCCGTGTGTTGTGTACCTATCGTCTACCGACTATACTTCCGTCCAAATAGAGTTGTATTTTTTCGGGCAAAGTACGTTTATACAGCTATACGAGTAGGTACTCATAATATAATACTTATACACACAAATACATATATTGCATTATATGCGTGTAATATATACGTCGTCGGGTTAATACTACATTGATATCCATACAAACAAATGCAAACAATGTATACACAATACCTACGCAAAACATTCAAAATATATTTCATTAGACACGATCACACGATCGAAAAACAAAAATTGAAAACTATACGATTGTACCATTATAATGAGACCTCGAGTTAAAAATGTTTTTAATACATTGCTTATATTGTATTACATTTTATTATATTTTTTATTTTATAAATTGTCTATGTCATAATATTATTTTATACTGACTGTTTATAATGATGATTTATTATAATATTACCGCCTATTAAGCTTTATTTTTATAATTATTGTATTTTATCCACAGATATATATATATATATCTGTGATTTTATCCAAAAATAAACTGTTGAATTTATTCATTGGAAAATATAATATGTTAGAAATAAAATATTTTATCACAATAAATTAAAAAATAATTAATTAATTTAAAAGGATCAAAATATAAATTTAATAACTATATCGTCTATATCGTTATTTAAGAGTTCGACATATTCAATATTTTTACAGGTCTATCTATATCTATAACCTAAGCAACATTCTAGTACTTACTAGTTAATTATATATATAAAAAAAAATGTATACCTATCTACTGCAAAGACTCGCACAAGCCAAAACTGAATTATTATTATTTTACATTTTAAAATTATATTATAAACATTCATATTTATTACACCATTACGTGTTCGGTTAAACTAAAAATGGTCAAAATTTTGTTAAAACTATCGTACTTACATATTTCGCCAGTTTTAGCGTTTTTAAAATGAGTTTTTTTTATAAATATTATGACCACAAAAACTATAAAATAACTTGTCTAAATAAGTACCACTCGTATTTAATTTTTAGTCGATTCATTACAGGGCAATAAAAAAAAATTGGAACGAATTTCTGGCACGAGAAAAAATCCAACAATGTTCGTAGGTACTCAGTTGAGAATATAATTGGTAGTCACGTCATATATTCGTAAGTGAGTTAAAAGGTATTCAACTTGTGAAAATGCAAAAACAACAAAGTTGTTCTTTTAGTAATTATTCTATTCGATTTTTTATTGTTTGAATATTTATTGAATTTTAACTATTAATAGCATGGATGTGACCTACACTATTATATAAAAAATTGCATTTTCAATCTCAATTTAAAATATTCAAACTGTATTTCCTTATACGTTTAACACTTATGATTATTATTATTATCATACCTACGTAGGTATAACTTCATAAAATTTTAAAAATGCATAGTTCTTATGTTCGTTAAATAAGAATAATAATAGTAATTAACTCGAATAAAAAGCTTAAAACTTGGCACAGTCCATTCTTCAAAACTATATTTCTAGACTTTTCTTGAGTTGGCGTAAACATTTTACAATCATCATATTAATATAAACACATAGTACGTACATGTCTAAGCCAAGAACAGTATAGTATATTACACTATAGAGTAGGTACATTGTTCGTCTAATCAAATATTATGAATAAATATGAATGGGCCACTGGGTTATTAAGAATAATTATTTTATAAAAATATACCATGATTAATCTAAAGGCGAACTTATTATCTATTTTATAAAATAGCTCAATTTTAAAACATATACAAATTATGTTCTTCACAATCTCCACAGTCTGAATAGATCATATTGTTTAATTTTTATTATTATAATAAATTCAACGCATAGATACTTAAAGACAGATGTCTTATAATAATTATTCATTTTAAAACGACTATTATATAAATTCGAATATGAATTTGAACTTAAATTAATTTAGTTAAGTTGTTTATTTTTAATTATTTATTTATTTTTTATTATAGCAAATTATAACCTGAATTTTTTTTTTATTGTTATGGTTATAAAATACATGTTGTAAGGTTTGATGAATCTATGAAATTTTCTTGAATTATAAAATATTTTAAATTTATGGGCTTAATAACTTGTAATTTTATTTCAATTTGAACGAATAATATGACAAGAAAACAGTAAATTATGATTCCGCAAGATATGTGTATTACCTACATTTGGCTAATGTCCACAAGTTTCACAAAATAATTAACATGTTCTAGCATTAAGTTTAATAAGCGTGTACCTTAATTTTAATTATATTATATTATAAATTTATAACTAATATAACTCGAAGAATAGTTAATACTATTTACCTACTTATATAGTTACTTATAGGTACTTTAAACATAACTTAATTATTATTTTATTAAATATTAACACAATAAAATAATTACAGCTATTAAATTATTAAGCTATTAATAGTATTATATATTGTTGCAGTGACCAATAGATAATTAGTTATTATGACACGAAACAAAAATATATGACTACAAAATAAAACAAAATATGATAATATATTACTTTAATAAAATACGTAGGTATATAAATTTAAAGAAATCATTAGCGTTATTTTGGTGAGACAAAACAAAGTCAAGTTAAACAGATGACTGCTTTATTTTTCAGAGATTAAAAATTAAATTAATACCATTTGTATTCATGAAAAATTATAAAAATTAAATTCAACCTGTATATATATAAATAACAAATAATATAAAATAATAACAAACATTAATATTTAATAATATAAGCACTTAAAAATGATTGCTTGGTACATATTTATTAATTTGTTAAAGATAAAATATAAATACAGAACGACTTTTTAACCATTGTCTCTCAATTTGTATTTTTAATCAAATGTATATTTATTAAAATTCTGATTTTTTACATTATTAAGAAGTCTTGCAAAAAAGTGTTGTGTTGCGACGTTACAAACCTTTCAAATGGATTATTGCTGTTTAGCTGCGATTTATTAAGAAGATCTATTGAATTGCCTAATGTATTGCAATCGAAATTGAAACAAATAGTCTTAGAACTGTCGTCCTTTATGCGTATATGTATAGGACCACGGTCCACGGATAAAAATCACTGCGTATAAATATATTTCACTTTTATTTTTTTTTTCGTATCTACGACACGTGTATGGTATTGATATAAATCCGAACCCTACGACGACAGCATAATATAATGGGATCGGTTAAACTTCGTCTATTGTCTGAAGAATACTATTTGCCACAGATGATGCTGCTGCAGCATATAGTTTTCGAAAGGAATGCGTTTGCAGCCGATCTCGGTGGCCGTGATGGCTTCGGAGTGGTATAATAAAATGAAATATATAATAATAAACGAAAACGACAATCAAGATCATCGCAACGTAATAAAAAAAAAAAAAAACAACGTTATAGGTATTGCCTAACGCGCGTCTCGGGGGATGGCGACGATATGAAGACCGCCGCCGCGCACATCTCTAATACGACGCGACGTCTTCTTTGCGGACGGGGAAAAAAAACTGGTCGCCAAAAAGCCGTCGCACGAGTTTCGCAATCACGACCTATACATTATAGGTACGTATTTATGTGGTTATAGGTAATCCTGTATACTTATGATAAACGCGCGACACCGACCGATTTTCGATGCGGAGAAAGTGTCACCGGACAGCGGGAGGGGCATAAACGAAAATTGCGATCGGACGATTTATCTTTATTTGTCAATTTTCGGGCAACGAACGACTGGTATATAAGCCGGGGCCGGCAAACCGTTTGGCATCAGTTCACTCCGAGGATCCATCGCAGTATCCAACACACAACACAAATCGCATAGCTATATCGTTTAGTCTGCAACCGCATCCACCGCCATGGCACATTTCAAGGTAACACCAAAACACACATTATACATTATACTGTAATTTTCATGTATCGTACACTGCGGATGGGTTACCCACACGGGTCCGCCCAGTGTAGAGTCATCGATTGCACGGTATACGCTTCACGAGGTGCGACATCCGAGCTGAAACGTCCTATACGGGACAAAGTCTCGCGTCTCGTGAAATAGCCAGATATCGATGACTTTTTATTTTATTTATAATATGAACGCAAAATAACCAACTCCGATTTAAAAAAAACCTCTATTTTCAAAAGTTGTATAAACGTTTAAATTTAGCACAAATTTTTGAGTATTTTTCTTGCATTATTTAAAGTTAATTTAAAAATCGGAGTACTATAATGTAACTTGAATAAAGTTTTCCATTTTCGAATAAAAAAAAAAAATTAACGATTGAAATCTAAAGACCCCATCCTTTTTTATTGTATTTGCCCGAATTGTTGCCCCTCGCAGTAAATAGGTCCTTAAGTATTTTATCGTTTTTGGAAACGGCGTGCCAATGATGCGATGCGCACATTAGTATAGAGCCCCTCTCTTATATATGTATGACTTTAATTCTGTACAATCGACTCGTGGCTTTAATGAAGGCCATAAACTGCAGTGTGCAGAGTTGGGCTTGATTTAAATTATTTGCAACAAGTCTACAAACTAGAAAATCCCTATACGCGCTTCACCTTGTATTAATTACATTTATTATTATTTCTATCGATTTGGTTCGCAGAACGTATAGCATAATAGACATTTAAAAATCATGTAGGCTAGCTCCGATCTCGAACGTCGACCGTGTCCGTATATGGTTATCATCACACATATATTTTCATACGCATTCAGTCCCCGTGAACAAAGATCAACTGATACTTCTGACTAACCGGCGAACGATTTTACATTTTTCAGGCATGCATCGTCGGTTTGGCATTGATCGGTCTCTGCGCAGCCGATACAGCCAAGACCACTGAAACCAAAACTAGCAACAAACGAAGCGCCGACTTGTCGTACGGTCTGTCCTCTCTGGGCTACGGTCACGGAGTCTCCTCTTACTCTGGTCTGGCTTCCGGATACGGTTTGTCTTCCGGTCTATCTTCCGGCTACGGTCTATCTTCCGGCTACGGTGCAGGTTACGCTTCCCATGCCGTACCAGTCAAAGTGAGCCAATCCGACCAGGTCGTTCCCGTGTCCGTGCCACAACCGTACGCAGTGCCCGTCACCCGTCACGTGCCAGTGTCCGTGCCCCACCCCGTCCCAGTGTCCGTGCCCAGAGCCGTCCCAGTCAGCGTACCACACCCAGTCCCAGTCACCGTCGACCGCCCATACCCCGTTGATGTACCACGCAGCGTGCCAGTCAGCGTACCACACCCAGTCCCATACCCAGTGAGCCGTGCCGTCCCATACTCCGTCCCACAACCGTACCCAGTCGAAGTCCAACAACACGTTCCAGTCTCCATCCCAACTCCAGTGATCGCCGCTGCACCAGCTTACTCTGTCGGATACTCCGGCGCTTCATCTTACGGATCTTTGGGATACTCCGGTGCTTCATCCTACGGATCTTTGGGATACTCCGCTCCATCCTACGGATCATCTTACGGATACTCCGCTCCGTCATTCGGATCATCCTACGGATCCTCATACGGATACTCCGCCGCTCCAGCCTACGGATCCTCATACGGATACTCCGCTCCAGCCTACGGATCCTCATACGGATACTCCGCTCCAGCCTACGGATCTTCCTACGGATCGTCTTACGGACTCTCGTCCTTGTCGTCCGGTCTGTCTTACGGACACGGTCACTCTTTCGACGAATACAAGAAATAATAACGATAACAATATTAATATATCACAATCGTCACATCGCGTCCGACAATAATGTTCTACTAAAATATTACAATCTAATACAACGATATCGTGTAACCGCGCCGCCGAAACCCAAACCCAAACGCACAATTATCGCCGCACACTGTCGCACCGTTGCCGCCACTCATCAAATCAGATTATTAAGATATATTAAATGACGTGCGTTATAATATTATACTATCATACATGCGTATATGTGTATGCGAACCGGCGACTATATGACGCTTAATGTTTTCACACATACTCGGGTTACTTATATGGTATACTTACGATATTGTGTGTACAATATTATATGGTTCATCGCGGTCGGTTATCGTATATGCATTACATATTATCGTTGTATACATATTATATTACACTAAACTCATTTTGTATACTTAATAGTTAATATTATTATTATCATCATCATCATTACTACTATTATTATTATTTTTATTATTATATTATTATATTTTGTTATTATATACTTTATATTAAATGTTACGCGCTGTATATTATACATGATAATATTATGTGCAATACAAAACCAAAATTTTCATTTTGTCTCAATAAAACTCAAAAACAAAATTTAATACCATAAAATAGCTGTTTGTTTTTATTTACAATATATATACTACATACATACATACATACATACATACATACATACATACATACATACATACATACATACATACATACATACATACATACATACATACATACATACATACATACATACATACATACATACATACATACATATATACATACATACATACATACATACATACATACATACATACATACATACATACATACATGCATACATACATAAGTATTATTATCATTTAATGTTCATTAGTACTTGTTACCTATATAGATTATATATTATATACGCTAAATTGCTTGACTTATACTACCAACATGTTTTGCAGGTGGAAATCTACAAAATATATTAATACAGTATACACATTACAGATATAGGTAGGTACTGCATAATATATGTGCAAATTAAAAATAATATATCCTGCAGTTACCTCCCCTCCATAAGTACAGATTGTGACCATTTTCTCAAACAACGATTGATATTATTTATTAGACTTAAATGCATATAAATAGTAATGCTGAAATACAAAACCATTAATTTTACCACATATAAATGAAGAAAACATTGACAATTAATATAAATAATATTAAGTTGATTAATATTATAATATATTACAACTACAGGATTATGAGATGTTAAGATGACATTTCGCCACATTTGTTGTCTCCGTCTCTAAGTCTGACTGTGACACATATAACAAATTTACGTTCAACAGTAAGTTTATGTTTAGCTTCGTTAATTGGCCGATTAAAACATTTTATTCTCAAACCTCAAGTCAGAAGTATACCTATTATCCAGATTTTCCAGAGCCACTGGTAGGTTGTTTTTTACATTTACATTTACATATTACATTTACCTTTACCTATAGGATACGATATAATATATCACAATATTTCAAGATGCTCATAATTCACTTAAAAATGTAAATATATACAATAAAAACTTATAAAATACGTTATCATTACGATGGCGCTAGATAGCATTATATCTAAGGATAATTTTATTTTAATTTAACAATAAAATAATTCAAACTATCAATGAGATAGTGGGTATCCGTGGATTTCAAACCGTTTTAACGCCATCGTATAATTAAACTGGATAATATTCATAGCATATTAAATTTGATAATAAAGGACAATTTACTTTAATAATAAAGCTATTAACATGAAATGGTTCTATTGAACGCGAATTGTTTATGTTAATAAGCTAGTGGGACTACACGCGCGCGTGTGATATTATCTTATAGAATAAAAATAAAAAGTTAATAAAAATGATGAAAACGATTGTATGCCACTTTCAATTTAAAATAGGTATTATGATAATAAAAATTAATAATATTTATATGTTAACAGTAACTTTTATATTAAAGATAAAGAATTTTCGGATACATAAAGTACATTTATAAATGATTATTTATACCTAATTATAGTAATTACACCGTTTATCTTATGCCAAGTGTTTAATAATAGAAGCCGAAAAGGTGTTAGGATTAACCTTTTCGGTTACTACCCAAAAGCGCGAGTTGTTTGCTAACTTTTAGCTTCGATTTTCACGCTTGTATAGTATAGATACCTTTAACCTATTCAACTTTTAAACATTGTGTAGGTATTTCTGTTTAATAGTATATACATAAATTACAACAAGTTTAGTTACAACTAAAGTGTACTCCATGTAAAGACATGAACAGTCGTAACTCGTAACCATGACCAATTCTTAGATTTTTATCATAATTTGTATATTATTTTGACTACTATTTAAAAATTTAAAATTAAATTAAATGAGTATTACAACATTATTTTTAATATTATGTATATAATTATTATAGGTGAATTATAATAATCAGGTTTTAAAAATCAAAATTTTCAAGTTCGATCAAAAATTATACAACTAATTATTACACTTAATTATTAAATTTTTTTTAAAATTATTATGATGTATCAAAACATATTGTGCTTTTTAATATTTTTAATTATTAACTATTATTTGATACATATAAACTGGCAATGTTTAAACTCTCAAAGGATGGACAAAAATAATAAATATATCATATTATGCTTGATTAATTTATACCTATATACGTACTTTTCTATTATAGATATATACAAAAAAAAATTGTATATTATTTTTTTCAATATTTCTTGATGACCTGAACGAAAATATCTAAACTATTATTACGATCTAGGATTGTCATCGTGTACAATCACATCCCGATAAACATAAAATAAACCTAATGAGCCTATTGAGGAAAAAAACGTATCTCACCACTTGATATTTTTTTTCTGTTAGAAAAATCTATGAATTATAAATAGGTACATTTTTAGAAGAGACAAACAATAAAACAATGAATTATAAATTAGTTTCCTTGCAAAGGAAAAATATAAAGTAGCACGTTTTTTTTTTTTGTTATCAAATTATGTAATGGGTTAATTTTATTAAAATCAAAACACAAATAATAAAAAAAATAATAAAATATTTTAGTTAAACAATAAATGTTTATTTAATGTACAAATTTACATCAGTTAGGTACACGTTACACTCAAGAGTGGCTATAATGAGAAAAATATGAAATATAATTCATTGTAGTTAGGTTTTCGACATGTATATTCCAGCTTTATTTTAGGTGTTTTATTAAATGCTACAAAGGTTTTTAATATTATCGGTATCCGGTTGCCGGTAGGTACCTACTTATAATCTATTATATCAGTGGCGTGTTGACCGTGATTTTGAAGGGCAGTTGCCCGATCATTTATAAAGGGTGTGTACCGGGTGGCTGGATTGATGGGTACTGGACTTAGTAAGAAATTGTTATACAAGACTACCTAACTACATCATCTGAATTAATTTGATATTTAATAAGAATAATAACTTAGTTATAAAATAGTTAAACAAAGAAAACACATACATAGTAGTAATTAATACTTTAATTATAGCATTTAAAATAAACTAACACTTTTTTGTTGTGTATAGTATTCTACATGGGTAGTAGATACTGGGTACTGCGTAAGAATCAAGGGGTGGTAGGTTATTCAAAAAATGAATTGCTCGATAAAATATTTAGCTTCGCCACGCCACTGTATTATATACGATATATCCTATATAAGTACTAGCCGTTATACCTATAATATCTATGCCTATTGTACTTAATAAAGCTAGAATTGATAGATGCATACAAAAAAGATATGTTAATATTTAACGTAATAAAATGTAAGTTGGTTTAGGTACTTGCTTTATTATTTATTTATTTATAAAGTCTATACAGTTTATAATATAATATAAGATTGTATAATTATCAATTATATAATTTTACTCTAACAGGAGAAGACCAAAATATACGTACTTACCAGTTACGTTCGTTCTCTTATCACACATCAATATAGTATTAGGTGGTTTTTATATTATATTATAAACTTTAAAAATAAATAAATAATAAAGCAAGTACCTAAACCCAACTTACATTTTATTACGTACGTAAAATATTGACATATCTTTTTTTTTGCATCTATCAATTCTAGCTTTAAGTACAATAGTCATCGATAGAATATAGGTATAACGACGAATAGTACTTATTTAGTCTATAATATTTAATCGAGATATGGATATATCATATATATCTAGATATGAGATATATCGATTTACAAGGTTTTTAATAATTTCTGTAGAAATGTATACCTTAAATTTCGTATGGATATAGATACAACTATTATAGTAACTTATATCTACTTACTAACAATAACGCGCTTAAACGTAGTGCAGGAACTATTACGATACAAGGTGATTTATATTATATATATAGGTATAGGTAACCAGGTGGGTATATAGCCATTATAGGTAACGCTGCAGTCTTACCCGTTTCCGAAATCGTGATAATAATAACTAATATAACTGCAGTCAATGGCATTATGGTCACGGGATTAAGATTTTTGACGTTCTGCAGGATATTATAGGATGAGAATACATACTTCTTCTTAATAAATTCCACAGTTAGGTATATTGTGATAATGCTGCGGCTATAGGTACTACACTGCGGACAGCTTCTCCGCCAACTTTCTTCGTTTGGAAAGTAACATTTTACTATATATAATAATAGATATGCCTTTCAATGTGTAGGTATAATACACTTAGTATTATTGCCTATATTATGGTCGTTATTTAGTTTACGTAACACAATACATTATAGGTATTATTGTAGTTTATTTCTATGTATATATCATATTTTTGCGGGAAAAAACAAAGTTCCGAAAGTTTTACTAAACCTAAGTATAGGTGAGTACTGAACTACTGAAGTCCCCGTATTACTGTTAGTATCTCCATGGGGGGGAATCAATTTATTTAAACGCGGTTTCTTTTACAGTATAGTTATGCATAAATAGAGTCGAAATACTTGAAACCGACCGAGCAAAGGCAAATTAAGTATTGTTGATTTCGTAAGAATAATAATTATTAGGTATGTTGTCGGAAAACAGATTGCATGCTTAAATAAATCTCGATTAGAACGTGCATTTTTGCTATCTAATTGTTATAGTAGAGCTTTCAGCAGAGATTAAAATTATTAAAAATAAATATAGTTCAAAATAATTGATATCTAAAACGTTTAAATTTTTTTAGAATATTAAAACATTTAACAATCGTATAAAATAATGTAGGTGGTCAGGTAGATGCTACTTGTTATTTTTAATGGATTATCATATATATATTTACCTATATATGTTATTTTATATTTTCTCAGTTCAAGTTTTTATTTATTACAATAACATTGTCATATTATTACAATTTGAAATAAATGGAAAAATATAAATTGTTTTGATTAATTTATAGCTATTTATTATGTTTTCTAAAATAAATAACAATAATTTTAACTATTATTTTTTATTAAATCAAACAACTTAATTGAATGGTTATAAAAAATAATAATTATTAAATAAATAAATAATTTTAATTGAAGCTTCAAGTACCAGCAAAAACAAAAGAAGGAATTTTGAAATGGCAATAAAACTATTTGAATACCTATGTTTTTTTTTTGTACAAAATGGAATGAAAATTATTCAATTTAAATAATGACGAATAAATTATTTGTGCAATTCAAATAATATTATAAAATTATAATAATGGAAAAATAAACAAATTCTAATATTGACTTAACAAAAAAAATGTATTACTCATCCATTTGGTTCAGTAGGTAATTGTTTTTTTTTAATAAAACCTGTATGTATCACCGTTATAATCTCTAAAACTTTTTCCTGAAATTAAATAACAAATATTCTTAGACTATGAATTCTTAGTACATATTGAATTAAACACAAATAAAATTTTAATAGTGTTATGCATAATGTATATCTTATATGTTATATCCATATTACCATTACCAATACTAAATTAATTATCGATGATCCATTTGGAAAAAGTATACCAAACGGCAAACATAAATTATATTATAATATCATATACCTATATAATATATAGCCTTTTGAAAATATGAGTAGGTAATATGATTACTATAGTAGATAGTATTATAATATTTTCAATTTTCAAATTAGAAATAATATAAACGAGTAATTTGTTTTATGTGATTCATATAATTCATATAATGTGGTTAGTGGTTAAAAGAAATGTCAAACTTCTCAAAAAATTGTTGGAAGAAAATAATTTATAATATAGTAATAAGTATATAATTGAACAGTGGCATAACACATAACTGTAAGATACTCAGGTGGGGGCAAAATAATTTTTCATCAAAATTAAAACCATACCATAACCTTACTGTTTGTTTTTACACAAATCTTAAAACTTATTTTATGCCTTTTGAAAGAGATCTAGGTACATATATTGTTAAATAATATTAAATACCATTATAAAAAATAATTAAGTAAATCATTATAAAAATATATAACTTTTTTGAAAATATAATTATATGTGATAATAAAAATTATAATCATAATTATTCATGAAATTTTATTACCTATTTGACTTTTTTTTGTGACTTGGATAATGATATTATAATGTTGAAAATATATCAACATATTATTACAAATTCTTTCTGTCATATATAACAGAAGAAACATAAGATTAACTCACTTTATGCAATAATTTGAGGAAAAAATATTTTTATATTATAGATTTATGTTAAATGCACTTTTTTTAATTTAGAAAATAAAAGATTTCTATTGTTGGTATATCAGAGGCCAGAGAGGATAATATATTCCCATTTACTCCAAAAATTTCAGGGGATTAATTACTGCCTAGCCCTTCTATAACCAAATACGTATTTGAATATATTATTATTAAAACCTAACTAAAATTATAAGCAATAATTTTAAAATGTTGCTTACCTCTTGCAAACGCTACCGTTTCACTTATCATAACTTGTTTTGTTATATTTTTTACAACTTTGATTGTTACATATTAGGTATTATTTGGACTGGAACTTCAAATAAGTTGAACTTTAGTGTTAAGTATATGAATCATCACAACTCTCAATATATGTCTTGTTAAATTGTCTTTTGTAATTTAGTTTGTCGTTGTAGGTATATATTTTTTAAATTTCTTAATTCATTTAATTTCTTTGTTTAGTTGCCACCATTTTATACCAATCATCTAAATGAACATATGATTTGGACTCATTTTTAATATATTCAATTTTTGAGCACCAAACAATAGAAGATGAATAAGAGTTACCACGGTAAGTTCTTTACAATTTATGATGTTATTATATATATATTGTATGATTCGTATGACGTATTCATAATGAAAAAATTATATTTCATAATATATATTCTATAATTTCTATACTTCTAATTGTTTCACTTAAATTAATATTGTAGACAGTGGTGTAACTGGAAAATAATCTAAGGGGGGCAATATAAACTATTTATTATTATCAAAACCCTGACACCCCTCTCCCCGGTTATTTGACATAGATGCACCTATGCAGCTGATAAAATGTGTTCCTTAAAAATATAAATGCTTAATTATTGCCTTAATAATATTTATGTTCAATGCTTTTTATTAAAAAAAATTCGGGTTTTCAACATTTTTTTATGTTAAAGAGTAAAAACATATTTTTGTTGACACATAATTAAGCCATAAATAAAACAATTATTTTCTATACTTTTAAAATATTATTTTAAAACTTTAATCATCATATATTATCTTAAAAGTTTCTACTGTGTGCTGCCGCCCTGCATAATATGTAAGCACTACTATATATACGATGTACGCATATCTACAAAATTTGAGTAGTTAACCAAGGTGACATACACATTTTAAGGAAAATAATAATTTAAGTTAAGTTAAATTAACTTTTTTTTAATTAAACTGGTATTGTATTTATTTATTGGGTTATAAATATAGGTGTTAAGAGGACATTATACCCGAATGTGTTTCTCTGTCATTAGTAAAATGTACATCATAACAAATTTGTGTTCAGCAGAACACATTTTGTGACGTTAGTGATATTAAAGTAAATTTACCTATTATCAAATTTGAAGGTAAGAATATTATCTAAAAAATGTTATATACTTTTTATTGATATTATCATTTTAAAGTGAGTTATAGCTATGTAAAATATCACAACTTTAAAATTTTAATAGATTCTTCATCTCAAATATTATAACATTTTATGAAAGGAAAAAAAAAACAATTATTTAATATAAATGACTGGTGAAAATACTAAGCAAGAAAATGTTCTTAATAAATTAGCATTGGAAAATTAATAGTTATTTACTGTTGTTCTATAGAGACGGATTATATGATGTTATAAACCATTATGATTAGAGGAAGTATCTATCTTTTAATTAGGTAAATTAATTAATATAAATTAAAAAATCTTTGTCTCCTTTACATTACAATAATGTATAAAGATAAATATTACAACATCTAAATTTTGTACTAAACATTGTTTTATTTTTATTCATAAGGAAAATAATATAGGATTACACTAATGAGTGGTCTGTTAATTGAGGAAATATTTTTTTCATTTACACTGTGCTGATTATTTATATATATTCCAGTGGAAACTAACTATGTAATTATGATTCACCTTACCGGTGAACTATTTATATTTAGAAGTTCAAAATCAAACAAATCTAAGCCTTACTTAGCATTAAAACTTGGGTACCTAACTGTAACAAATGATCTGTCCTAGGAATTACAATAAAAATAAAATAACAATACATATCTGTTTAGAGTTCACCTATAGAAGGCTTATAGTTTATTTCTTAGACCTCTTAAACTAAATTGTTTTCATCTGTCTATCTACAAAACAAGATAAAATAATAGTGAACATAATTTGTCAATTTTGATAAACTGATAAAATATTTTTTTTAAGAAATACAATATATTATAACATAATATTTTAAAAGATCTAGTCAACAACTAAATACCTAATATTTAAATTCAATAATTTAAAAATGTTTACAATCCAAAATAACTCAGTAATTACAGTTAATATACTTTACTGAATAACAACTTAAAATAATGGCTTAGGCATTGTACAAAAAAAAAAAAAAAACATAAACATTATTGCAAATAGGATTTCCATTTTTAATAATTTGACAGTGTCTTTATTTATTTATTTGTTTATTAGGAAAAACATAAAGCTTAATTTATAACAAAAATTATAGCTTTATACCATTATGCTTTTTTACGTAAAATTGCTTTAACGTCTTCTGCATCTAATGTTTCATACTTAAGTAATGCTTCGGCCAAAAGCTTATGTTCTTTATGGTGAACATTTAATATGCTTTTTGCACGTTCATATGATTCCTTAAACATATAAAAACATTAATCAATAAAAAAAATTAAACTTTAGTTTATATTCAAATATTTAATTACAGTTTAAAAAATTATCAAATAATAGTTGATTTATAAAAATTAAAAAGTAGATCATGAATCTTATGATAAAATAAAAATCAATAGCTGTTGACCAAATTTAGTAATACAAATTAATACATGGGAAGGTTGGTTTAGAATAAAAAGGTACACATTTATAATAG
The DNA here is from genome assembly GCF_020882245.1 of Rhopalosiphum padi. NCBI lineage: Eukaryota > Metazoa > Arthropoda > Insecta > Hemiptera > Aphididae > Rhopalosiphum > Rhopalosiphum padi. Next base: position 47,310,362 of record NC_083599.1, read on the forward strand.
TTTAATTTTTAATGGATCTTAACAAGACATGACTGTATTTTAACTATAAATTTTAGTTGTATAGGTTTTTACCTGCATGATTCTTTTAATTTCATTATCGATGAGTTCATTTGTAGCTGGACTTAGATCATTAAAACTCATCATTTCATTTGACTGAGACTCGTGTGTACGAAGTCCTACTTTATCTGACATTCCAAGTTCTTTCACCATCCTAGTTGCAATATTGGTAGCTTGCTAAAGAACAAAATCAACAATAAATTGCTAACATCATTCTAATAAAAGTTATTACAAGTTTACAAACTTTTAAATCATTTGATGCACCAGTTGTAACTTTATCTGGTCCGAATATTAATTCTTCAGCAGCCCGTCCACCCATCATTGTATCCATTAAAGCTAACATTCTAGCTTTTGTAACATGGTATTCTTCTTTTGCTGGTATATATGCAGTCTATAAAAAAATTGTGTAGAATAATATGGGCACTAGAGAATATTTTATAGAGATTCTTACATGGCCTAATGATGATCCTCTTGGCATTATTGTAACTTTATGAAGTGGATGAGAATCTTTGGTGAAATATGCAACAATTGCATGTCCACCTTCATGGTACGCAGTTATTGTATTTGCTTCCTCATCAGGAATCTTTGATTTTTTTTCTGGGCCTAAAATTTTATATGCATGTGTTAAAATATCATAAAATTATGAACTATAATTATTTATTTTTATCATAAAAAATAATAACCCATTAATATTTTATCCCTAGAAATTTCCAAATATTTCATAGATACAGTTTTAGCTCCATCACTTGCAGCTTTAACAGCTGCTTGGTTTACCATATTTTCAATATCAGCACCAGTAAAACCACTGGTCCCTCTAGCCAAGAGATCTACATTAATGTCCTTGCTAAGTATTTTCTTTAAATATAAGTTTATTATTTGTTTCCGTCCCGCATAGTCCGGAAGAGGAACCTACAAATTAAATTAATTTAAAAACAATAATAATATTCAATGTATTATATTATAATTTACGTCAACTTCAATGTCGAAACGACCTGGACGAAGCAAGGCACGATCCAAATCTTCACGTCTATTAGTAGCTCCAAGTACAATAATATTTTGATTTTGATGAAACCTAGCAGAAATAACAAATATTTACTAGTTAATATAAATAAAATAACATGATTACAAATATTTACCCGTCCATTTCAGTTAGTAACTGATTTATTGTTTGATTTGCATAGGGATGTAAAACAGAATTTGTTCTTTTTGCACCAACAGAATCAATTTCATCAATAAATACTACACAAGGTGATTTTTCTTTTGCTGCTTCTAAAGTTGAATAATAAATAAATTACAATAATATTTATTTAGCTTAAAAAATGCATACATAATAACCACATAATAACAATATAATGGTATATTATTCACTATATGTAATATAATTGATCAAATAAAAAAAAAAAAATCAGATACATATTAATATAATCATGTAAATACTAAGATAAATAAAAATATTATTATAATAGTTTCGTTAATCCATACGGAATTGAGAAAAGGAGTCATTCGGATTACCTATAACTAGGGCCCAGATTTAAATATCATATAAACCAACAAAAAATGCTCTACATATGTAGACTATACGTATATATATATACATAGCCTTTTTAACAAAATAATATCTTTAAAAAAAATTTACCAACATTTTTTTATTAACACACAACGATACAAGCGATAGGAAAATTACAGTTTAACATTGAGCATTTTTTATACTTAAACTACTTTTTAAACCAAAAAATAATAGAAAAACAAAATATCAAAATTTCAAACTGTATACATACTGAAAATAAATGTAATCGCGATGTACCTATCTCCAACTGACCAATTTATATATTTTTTATTTGTTTGTACAAATGAAAAATAACCTAGAAACTATTAAATATAATCTTTTGAATATCACTTTTAAAGTATTTGTTACATTAAAACTAATTATGTACATGGAATATATTTAATTAAAACACTCAAAAAATAATGCACTGCATTTAAATATGAGCTCTATTCTTAAATTTATTATTATTATTATCGTTGTAATTAAGTTACCCATTTAAAATGTTAAATTTTTTTCTAAAAAATGTATGTGAAAAATGTTGTGTTAAACGATTATTATAACTAAGTCTTTCGGATTAACGATACTATATTGTTACTATAGATCTAATTATAAGAATATTAAATACTGATATTTAATCAATATCTGTAGAACAATAAAGTCACATTGAATGATTTCAATAAATTTCTAATAAACTTCTGAAAAAAATAAGAATATAGATTGGGTAAAACTATAAAATATTAAATAATGCTTACTAAAAAGATCGCGAATTCGTCTAGCGCCTTGTCCAACTAAAATTTCATCAAATTCAGAACCAGCTGCATGGAAAAATGGCACTCCTGCTTCTCCGGCAACAGCTCTAGCTAATAGTGTTTTACCGGTTCCCGGTGGTCCAACAAGTAGTACACCTTTAATTTATAATAATTATTAATATCATTTTGATTGATTTTTACTGTATTTTCTTTTTGAATAGGTAATAATAAATTTAGAGAATTTCTTATTTGTTATAGTAGGAAATTTCTGGTACCATCTGACATCTATTGTAATACTATTATTGAAAATAGATCTTGAGTAATACAAATATTTTTTAAACTAATATTAATAATATAAATATTGTACAACAGTTTATTATAATATTCATAATAATTAAGAAGATTTGTCTTAAAATAAGTAAATAAGAAAGAAAATTTTCAGTTTATATTAAATTAAATTCATTGAAATTTAATAAGACTAAATTATTAACACAACAATTTATTAATATATTTAAAAGTAATATATGTATAAAATGAATGATGACTATATTATTTTATTTGTATTCTTTATACAATATCTACTCATTAACATTTACTCATAAATATTATAATTTTTGAAAATAGTTGTGTAACATTTAAATATTTATAATACCTTTTGGTAACTTGCCACCTAAAGACGAGAACTTAGTTGGATTTTTAAGAAATTCTACAATATCTCTCAACTCTTGTTTAGCTTCATCTACCTTTAAAACAAAATTAAACAGCGCAAAATAAATACATTTTATTAAAATAAACTTTTTTTATTATTTAATAATATAATAAACTTACCCCTTTAACATCATTAAAAGTTACTGTAATTTCTTCAGAATTTACTTCAATCTGATTAGAGAGTTGTATCTTGAACATAGTTCCTGTTAATATCACTAAAAATAAATTAATGAATATAACAAATATACTTAATCTAATAATTTCTAAATTATCTAAAAAGCAAATTCAGTACTGATTACTTGTAATTAGTAGTAATAATAAAGACATTTTACAAGTATATTCTTTACTAAGTGTCAGCCGTAGACGTTTTAAAATGGACAATTAAATTTTAAATACATTTGAATATTGGAAAGAAAAAAATATAGATAGACATAATATTATTTTATTATTATATTGTTTACTGTACACAATTCAATTTTATATTGGTTTCAATACTTTTATCTTTTGAAAAATCATAAAACTGGATCATTCAAATTTCACCAGAAAACCACTATCCACTTTTATACTCAGGCTACACATACCTTTGTTCTTACTACAAAAACTTTTATAACCTTTTTCAATTTTGTTTTATGCTCAAACCACATTGATAATACAAAGTTACTATTATAATAAAACTATAATATTATAGTAAGTTATTATATTAAATATGTATCACAGCATTCATGAAAATTCATCAAAATGTAATATAAAAAGTTTTGGTTTAATGCTAGGTTTAATCAAATTTAATACTTCATCATTCGAGATATAGATATCCTAAATCTTTTATCAGACAAGAAAGCTTAAACTGATTTTTGTCATGTTTAATAATATTGGAAATAATTTTTGTGCACTAATAAATTTCACCTATTTTAATCCCATTATGTATAATATTTAAACATATTTTTGCAATAATACATCATGCACATAAAATTCCAAATGGCCACAAGTGTACTGATCAAACTAAATGATTGATATGAAAATATTTTTTTACAGTAACAAAATAAAATGACATCAGATTCAACAACTCTTAATTTTTAACTTAATTATTTTCTTTTGCTAGATTATATTGAATACCAAGCTTTTAGTAAAAACAAAAAATAATTTTTAGACTACCAGAAATTCAATAAATCTAATTACTATTTATACTTTAACTTTCACTAATTAAAATTTTATCTCAGATTTTGTGGATATAAATTTATTTTCTAAAATGTTGGTTACAAATTATACTTAAAAATGACTGCTGCACTTTTTATAAATTTGTTAAAATAAAAGAAGTGTTAGTCTATAAATACAAATATAATTAAGCATAATAATATAAATATATATTACCAAAAATAGAAATCAACGAACTAACTAACAACCCAACTATAAGTGAAGACTGGACAATTTTCCACCATTTTTGAGATTTGGTAGTATTTCCTTTTTGGTCTTTTGCTACTAGATATCCTTCCGCAAAAGATATTTTTAACCTATCTAGTTCTTCTTTATTTAAGTTTTCATTTTTTAATTGATCTACAAAATAAATATACATATATTACTATAATAAATTGTAATTTATACAGTTTAAAATTAAATAAATAAATTACAAAATACCTATGCACATTATCACAAAACTACAATTATTTATTTACCTTTCAATTTATTAAATTCCATGCCTGAAAATAAATCAGTACCTTTCAAATCACTTCCTTTGGGAAGTAAAAGCATTTCTCTCAAACGATTTATCATTTTTTCATCATTTTCCTTACTAGAAATACGTTCAGTCTTAAAGCTTCTGAATTGAACATCTAAAATAAAATGTTTTGATAAGTAAATTCTTAAATACAACTCATAAATGGTATTATTTAGATGTACAATAGTAGTGTCATAGAATAATACAATAAACACTATGATGAATTTTCAAAATAATAATTTCAATAATTCAAAATTAATTTTATTATATCAAAAAATGTCATTGAAAATTGTTTTCAAGTACGTAAAACTCATTCAATTTTATAATTAAAATAATAGTTACATACTACATTGTAAAGTAATAAACAAAATATAACGACTATAAATAAATTAATACATATGATAAAAAAGTATTCTAAAAATAAATTTATTAATCAAAACAATTAGAAGGTCATTGTGTTTTTTTTAATATAGGTTAAATAGAAAATTATGGTAAAGAACTCTATTGCTTAATTTTTTATGTACCTACCATGAATAATTATAAAAAATAATAAAACTAAATACCTGTGAAATAAGGTCTAGGACGATGTAAAAAGTGTTTAGCAGATGAATCACGTGTATTTGATACAATTAAAATATGATTTTTTATGTTGTCCACAGTATGGTGACATTTTAGACCAAGTTTTTTATTCACTGTTTTTTGCAACAAACGTACAATGTTTTGATGTTTCTTCATTTTACAATGAACTGTATATGTGGGCCTGTTCTTTAAATACTCATCCACTTTTTTAACAGGTATATTATCTAAAAGCTAAACATTTATTAAATTAATATATATAAATATAATTTTAACTAAAATAAATATAATTTTCAGATTTTAAATAAATTTAGAAATATTAAATATTACTATTGTCTTTTGTAATGTAAGACTAGTATATAGTATATAGTATATATATAATAGGGGTTGCCAACATGACTATGCACGCGAGCCACATATATTAATGCAATAATGTTAAGAGCCAAATTATCTAATCTGTACTTTTATACCACAAAAATAATAAAGATAGCTAACAACCGATAAACATATCAAATTACGAAATATAAAATTATAAAATAATAATAATAATAATAAAAACATTTTTTTTTTTTTTTTATAAATGTAGGCAAAAAAATTTTGGTTTTGTAAATAAGACTGCGAGCCGCATACGTCGATGAAGAGAGCCGCAATTTTGCCACCCCTGATATATAGTATATAGTACTGGAAATTATTATAAAATTAATTTTTATTCTTTATATTGCACTTTAAAATAATGATTTCCAACAAGATATTATACTCACACATTATAGAATTTAATAGTGAAACTTGTATTTTATAGTTATTATTATTTTTCTAAGTATTTTGATTAAACAATATATATGAACAAGAACTTTAAAGGAGAAAATAAGGGAATGTAGATAACCACTTTGTTGTATATTAGGTGTCGAGTGTATCTCATTTTTGAGTAAGTCAATGTAAAATATGGGTAAAATTTGAAATGTAGTAAATTATACACAAAATATAATATTGAGCGAACACAGTTTATTAACTCATATTTATAAGTACTTATATATACATATATAACATATATATATATTGTACATATTATAATATACCTATTTATATTGCTACTAAATTAATTAATTTTACTATTACTAATGTTAGTAAAACTACGATAGGTTTAATTACATTTTAATGAAAACATTGTATTTGAAAATATTATGTTTATAAAACCCTGAATAAAATATAATAATATACCTACGTCCTACAATAAAGTATCAAATTCTTTAGAAAAATTATTGTTCTTTGTTTAAATACCTAATTTTGTCCAATTTGGAGCCTTGTGTTAAGTTTTCAAGCTACTTACCTAAGCATATTTTTTTTTATAATCAATAAGTATGGAATAATAAATTATACCATGGATAAAAAATACTAACTTAACACAAACATTTAGTAAAAATTTCAGTACCTATAGTTATTTGTTTTAGAGTTACATAAAATAAAAATAATAACAGTTTGCATAAAAATTTTTGTTTGACAATTTTTACTTTAACCCTCCCCCCCTCAAGTATCAATTGAAGCCGATTTGCTATCACAACCACCTTCAAAGTTTAAAATCTTATTATGCTCTTAAATTGGTGATAATAGACAGAAAAAAACTCATCATTAAAAAATCAATACATAATAAATTTGCTCAGAATTTAAAAGTTTATATAGGCATTTGTAGACATTACATGGACTAGGGTTCCCATAAGTACCAGTTATGCTGGTACACTACCGGTTTTTAACTAAGTAACCTGGTGGCCCAAGAAAGAAGTGATTTGTCCCAGTTTTAAAATTTTACTTGATAAAATGCCGATTTTTAATTAGGAGAAAACATTATTATCTTTGATATTATGGTGATAACAAAAAAGTTGTTGCATTTAGTTTTGTTTTGTCAAGTTCAAATTCAAATGCAGCTTTGTGTGTTTTCACTCATGAACAGTACATTTCAAGAACAGTAGAAGCTTTATCTATTATAAAAACTTACTTCAATAATCATCTTATGAAGAATTCTACAGCCAAATTTTGGAAAACAAATTTTTATTGAAACAAGATCATGGTTCAGCCAAATATTTAATAAAATCCATAGGAGAAATCCTGGATCCAAAAGTTCAGAAGATTGATCAATGAATTATTATTACATTTGTTTCTTTATTTTATTAATGACCTTAGCCATAAAATTTGATTAAAACGCGTGTAAACCATAATTAATAAATAATATAAATAATAGGTTTTTGTATATTACTTATTGTTGCATACATAATTCATTATAAAAAAAATTAACTTGTCGTTGGTACACATATAGTTCGTAACATGATTGCTACACTGTGAGCGCGGCACACTTTACTTTTTATATTATTATTAATTGATCGATTAACTTTAAAAATTAAACCAAACTTAGAAATATGTATATTTTTATCCTTTACAAAGAAGTTAATAAACACTTTTTATGTACAGTTCATAATTTATAAAATAAAAATAAAAAACTACAATCTTATTTCAAAAAATTATTTTTACTTTATCATATGCTCTTTACATATTGACACGGTCATTTAATTGGTACTGTCGACTTTGTCTAACGATAACTTATAGGAAACAGCAAATAGCACAATAATTTATTTTTATAAATATTTATAGACATGTTATTTGAAGGTATTTATAGTATCAGATTGATTTGATAATATTTGTACGAATAACACTCAAAATGCTATCTGTGTGAGCGGCGCGCTCACATGTGTACCAACCACGGGTTAAATATTATTTATTTAAATTTATATCTATTTAAAATACCAGGTTTGAGAAAGTATAATATGGTAACCCTAACATAGACACAGGAATACAGGATGCCTGTAAATCATGTTTTACAGGATTATACTTAATCAATTAATATAAAATAATTAAAATGTTGGGTATAGTTATATATTTGGTATTTGTTAAACTGTTTATATTGTATTAATACAAACAATCTATACACCTAATAATAGTTTCAAAAAAATATTATAATATTAACTACTATATTAACATTTTTGTTGGTTAAATTGTTAATTTTTTAAACATATTTGTTGTGACTATTATTTAATAAGATATATTAAGATCTTTTATCAAATGTTCGTTAGAGTACTCAGTTTTCAAGTTACTAGTATTACTACTTGTTTTAAATAATATGCAATTACCGATTTAGCATAGTCTGGCAATATATCTTCAACAGTTTTGTTTATGATATCAATTTTATTTTGTTTCAATTTAGATTTCTGGCCTTGAATGGTGATTCTAAGTGGAAATGCTGCAGCTACCTAAAAATATATAGTATTTAAAAAATATATATAATAATACTATATTATATAATATAGTATTTAATAGCTGTTATTAACCTAAATATTAATAAATATTGAGTAATTATAAAGCTCAAATAAAACAAATCAAAATTTTTTTATTTTAATAGATACACGTAGATATTGCATAACATTACTCAACATTTTAGTACACAATGTATATAGGTAGGCGTTGAGGGAAATTAAAATAAATATCAATACCAAAGTATTGAATTTTAATAATTAACAATTATTAAGTTAAGCCTTGTAGAATAATTTTTTTTTCTTTATAAATAACATCCTTAGTTTTATAATCAACATTAAGGTTAATAGCTAGAAATTGTACGTCTTTCATTTGTTACTTATTGAACGGATTATTTAATATGACATAAATTAACAAGCCAGATTAAAGGGAAGGGCTAAGAGGACCATGGCCCAGAGCCCCTTAAAAAGAGGAGCTCCCCAGAATATCAATAAACACTTATATTTTTTTTATACTAGGGCCCTCAAATATAGAATAGGTCAGGGCCACTAATTATATTAATTCGGCTCTACTAAATAGGGAAATGCTATTGTCGACAACACCGACATATAATGACTATTATTGTAGCTGACATTGGAGAGTGCTGTTATAGTTATCTACACCCATACACTGAATCAACAATATATTATGTACAATTTCAAATTAATTAAATAAAAACATATATTATTGGTTATCGCAACTCACCTGTGTAGGTATAGTAAATCCTAGTGTGAACATAATTGTAGATATTCGAAGTGGTAGTGGGTAGCGGATGACAGCCTAGGTACCTGATAATACTATATTGACAATTACAATATGATTATAACGACAGAACGTTTTCGATTGCAACGGACGACCGAAAACTATAGTATACTATAGCGTTGTCGGAGTCGATGGGAAACATTCAAACGGTGACGTTCGCGGTGTCTGAAATCGTAGGAAAACGAATCGATATTTTCTTCTCGAAAACGCGTGACGACGCACGGACGGAATTGGCCAGTAACGATTATGGTTTACGATGTAATATTGACGACGGTGGTGTGCAGGAGTCGAGTCACTCGTCGCTACCGCAGTCGGCAAAAGAAGTCGTGTTAAGCATATTAAGCATAATTTAATACTTTAGCCGTTCCGCGTAGCGCTTTAACCTAGTAAAATACGAAAATGGCAAAAAGAAATGTTCTCTGTTCTCTCTCTCTCGCCCCTCCTCCGACCAAGAAGCTGATAAGAACGGTCGCACGTACACGATAACACGACTCTTTACAATAAAATACACGAAAATGATCGCCGCGTCGTCGCGGACAAAGGGTACGCGGATATCTGGCGGACAGATGGCGCGCGAGATGTATTGGCGGCACGGACCATGAATGTGCTGGAGGCCGATCGAACGGTCCGAACATTTTCTGTTATCACGACCGACCGATCGAGGTACCGAACCACCGGGGCACCGACCACCGACCGTGCGGGCGGCGGATGCGAACTACCTACTGGACTAGTGTGACTACTGACTGCCGGAAAACGTTTTCATAACGATATCGTGGCCCGCGGGTCGTCCGTTGGCAGTTCGGATATTGGGCACTGCTGCTGTGGATGAGATGATTTTGTAAGTAAATCGTACACATATTTTTTTTGTTTTTACAACACGTACTCATCCCGTTGGCACGCCGAAAAATATATCTAAACGACGTTCTGCGATTTTCGAGCGAAACCACCCAGAAAGCGACTGACGAGACGAGACCCGCCATATTTGTTGTGGTGACGCCGATATAGCGATCGCGCAAGAGAAGTTTCACGAGTTCTAGTATTACCCGTCAACAATGAAACGATCGCAATCTACATCATTTAATCATCACAAGAGGTTCAAACCATCGAACGGTAGTAATAATGTTGCTCCGAATAATTCACCAACCACTTCCGATAATCTCATTTCGGTGAGTGCGACGGCGACATTGTCGAATGCACACGACATTCAAGGTTTGGAGTTTGGCGTAGGTGTTTACGTCAGCCCAGAAGAATGGATTGCTGATGAAAGTTTCGACTTGCCACAATACACCACTATATGGACTCCTGATTAAGTTGTCAAAACATCAAAATACCTACCACTAATTTGTGTTCAAAGGAACAGGTAAAACTGTTCCTTACAATAATGTGAAAGACTTGTAAAGATCTGTTTTCATACTACGTACTGCCAGAATTCACATTTAAGGATTCCAGAAATACATAGATTGTTTTTTTTTCCATTCTCATTCATTATAAATTACTTATCTACTATAATATGATTAATAACTACTTTGGTTTCTTAAGGGTCAGTTGTACCGTCTCCGAATAAACTCCGATTAGGCTTAATCACTGATAACAGATATTTTAACCGGGCTAATTTCGGCTGATTAAACTGTGATTAACTTTAATCGGAGATGGTATAACTGGCCCTAAGTCAATATCATCAATATTGTCTTTCAATGAACAATATTCACAATATAATAGCTTTACATAACTTTTTTGAGAAGCTACACAAAAAATCAATATTTATAATTTATACTGAACCTTAATTAGTTATAGTTGTTATAGTTAAATTATATAGGTAAGCATCTCATCTTGAATCTCATCAAATTTCATCTGCTCGGAGTTATCTATGTATTCCTGTAAATTCATTTTTATGATTTTTGAGTTTTCTTAAGTTAAATCACTTATCTATTACAAAAATTATAGAAGTGAATATTATTGAGATTTGGCATATTTTTTTATATTTGTTTTTCAAATAGTAATGCATCTTGTAAATTTAAACTAATATTAATTTATTTTGAGACAATATTTAAACAAATTTGTTTTAAAAGAGAAAACAATTCATCCCCTGACATCCTCTTATTGTCTATTTTCTAAAATTAATTATTCTAACAATATATTTTGTAACCAATAAGTATACTAACTGGAAAAACAAGGTATTTAAATATTATTTTAAATAAATATAAATATAATCCTGATAAATATTTTTTAAAACTAAATATGTATTTTATAACTATTTTTATTATATTATACCTACTTTATATTTGTTAAATTAAAACTTAAAAGTGCATTTATTATATTATAAAATATATCTTAATATACTGCAACTACAAAGTACAATTTTATTTTAATAGCTTATTATTAACTATAAAAAATTATATTTATAATAATAAATAAACATGTTATAGTTATACTTATATATATTATAGGTAAATTATAATCATATTTGAAGACTAATTTGAACTAATTTTGTAACTTTGTAAAACAGATAAAGTATAAAAAGTTTATATGTTATATATAACTATAGTATCTATCTGTAGCAGAGATGGTGAACTTGTTCATATACGCAGGCAAATACAAATTGTTGATTAAATATTAGTTTGTTATGTAAATAATTTAAAAGTATAAAGAACAAGTTAAACATTAAATTATTAAACAATTTAAATATATTATGATATTTTTTTGAAAGTTGTGCTTGTCACTAAAAAATTATTTCCAAGTTACAAGCATATCATAGGTTCGCCATCACTGATCTCTAGAAGTTATTGTTTTGTATTTAATTATGTGTTTTACGCATTGTATTAAAAATGTTTATGTTATACGCTTAATACAATACATAGTTGTATTCTTAGTGGAAAGTTAGGGACCAGTCTTTACAATATGTCTTTTACACTGAACTGTTAGCTCAATGTAGGTACTTAACATTTTAAATTTATTAATATTTAGTATGTAATATTATGTTCTATCAATATCTAATAGCTGTGTTCATAAAAAATAAACAAGTAAATAATTTATTTTGTATAATTTTAACAATAAACTGAAATAAGATTTTAATATTTAATTTAATAACCGACTGTTATATAAGTAATCATTATAGTCTAAAGTCTTAGAAATATATTTTTATACTATAAATGTTAGTGATGCAGAACAATTGTAACTTGTATATTTATTTTTGATATTGATATTGATGTCAATATAAATACATTAGATTTTTTATTTTATATTTTTTTTACATTTTGATTACAAATTTAATAATTTTATCAGATATTAACAATTATATAGCAAATATAAATATCCCAATATTTTTTAATAATATTTATTTATATTATTTTACTGTTTATTATGAAAATTTAATATAAAATAATATTTTAAAAAATATTTTATTATAAGTGTAAAAAAATGATCAATCAATTTATTTTTGATATTATGATATTGGTAGGTATTTGATGTTGATATTTATAAAACGAAAATATTAATACTATTAACATATTGTACTGCATCACTTATGATTTTGTTAGGCAGAGGCATATATTAAATAATAAAAATACATTCTTGTAATTTTTTTAACCATACTTATAATTAATCTCAGTATGTATGTAAGTAAAAGTTAAGGATCAATAACACAATTTCAGTGCAACTATTAAAAAACCTATTATTTGTAATTATTGATTTAAAATAGAAATTAAAATACAACAAACATTTTTTATCCACAAATTGAGTTTTAGTTATATTCCAATTACCTACATCAAGTTTAGACTGTTGCATAAGAACAAACATAATAAATGAAAATCTTTGAGCACTATATAGATGTGATATCATGAAAAAATTATAAGTAAAGTAAAATTAAACAATTCAATGTGTGTCAACAACATTTAAAACAGTTGTGAATTTACAAATCCATCTAAAAATACAGAAGGTTATACACAAATGGGTTGAGTTTAAGAAACATCAAACAATATTATTAAAATAGTACAAAGTCATTATAACGATTAACTAGATTTTAACAACTTTCTGTAGTCTATTAGTAATACTTGGTTTTTAGAATATGGTTAATGTATATCTTTTTATGCTGAAGTAGTATAACTTTTTGATTATTTAGCTATGATTTATACAATCAAAAGTGTTTTTAAATCTCAAATAATACTTTGAACTTTAAGCTTATTGCCAAGATAATAGATACAATATATATAATTATTAAATGTTATAATTAGAATACCTATAGTTAAAAGATTGGAACAAAGTCTATATAGATTATTAATAAAACATTTTAATTAAATTAAATAATTATTTTATTTTAATAACTTATTATTTATTCATGATATCACATCTATATAGTGCTTTAACATTTTTTAAATGACTATTTTCATTTATTTAACAGTTTTTACATGAAGTTTTTGTAATGTTATAATATCACATAATTATTTTATTTTTATTTTAAATGGCAAAACATTAAAAAATGATTTACAACTATAAGAAAGTTGTAATCAGATAATTTTTGAATATAAAATGGTTGAAGTTTGAGAGTTGAAATGAGTCATTTTTCATCTATCAGATGTATGGGGTTTTAGAACTAAATGATTCTTTAATCCAGGCTTGTATAAACCTTATAACTATTTTTAATTATACTATCAATTTACATATGTAAGCACGGCACTAGAATTTTTTTCCAGGTGGGGGGGGGGGTAGAGAGGCAAATATTTTTTTTTACACGGACTAAGGTTTTTTCAACAATCAATAAGGTTATTTAAATAAAATATAAATATTTTTGTATCATATAACATAATAGGTATAGCTATTAGCTATATAGTACAAATGTTTTTTATATTTTATTTTTATGCTCTAAACAGTCTAAACAGATAATATGTACAAACTTTTGAATAGTTAAAAATGTTTTAGGAATAATGTTAAATATTTTTTATATACCTTATATTGTAAGAAAATGTTTAATCATAGACCTTCAACAACTATATTAATAATGATTTACAAAAATAATAATTTCTTTATTAGGTACTTTAATATTGCATACCTTTGTGAATAAATAATTATGTTTCTTTTTACTTACATTTCATAAATATAAATTAAAGTATTTGTGTTTAGTAATGAACAAATGAATTTGTTAGACTCAACTTTAAAGCAATGATTTGGGATACCTACGTTTGTTTATTTTGAGATACCATATAGAGTACCTAGCTATTTAAGTGTCTATAGACTATAGGTAGTCTATAGACACTTAAATTTTCGAAGTTAAAAGCTATAGTTTTGTCGTATTAGTGATTTAGTCGTATTGGTTATTAACAGTTATGCGGTAAACGACGTTTGTCTAATGCAATTGCCAATTGCTTAACCCTAGAAATTTATGTTGAGCTTAAAAATTAAAATTGGTGTGTATGAATGTATTATGTATAGTTAATTATCATAGTATTTTGTTTACATTAAATTGCCGATGACCTATTGCCTATTGGTCCATGTCCTATAATGATAATGTTAACTGTATAGTGGGTTGGTCATTGTTTAAATACTTTGAAATACTTGTTTGAAATATGCTCGCCACGTTACTGGTTATTAGTGACGATTTGACATTTGCATTATATATATATGAACTACCTAACAATAATCATCATTATTTCAGCATTGGTTCGTGAGCACAAATCTGTGCAAAAACTCTGACGAATGTACATAATACGTGTATTGGTAAGCAGAATAGCAATTGATATTTTTAGCTTATATAAATAAAAATCATTGTGTAAAACCGGCAGCGACGCTGTGGAATTTACGATAACGTTTGCGCAAAATAGTCGTCGCCACTGTTTTCACAATTGTAACACAGTTCAAACCATGATAAATGTAGGTACCTATTAATCATATCGAAGATAGTAATCCACGTAGGTAATCCAATTGTTTTATACAAACATATTCGTTGCATAATATATATTATATTATTATAAATTATTAAAATTGCAATAAATAGTTGCCAAAGTGTTAAGGCAATAGACCGTTGATACCAGGGGCCTATTGTAGTTGAAAATTAAATCCAAACCGTTTATTGTTATCGATAATGAAAAAACTTAAAAGAAGTTATATGTTGATTACTTATAATTACCAATTAGGTTCGTCGTTTGTGAATATATTATGATAGTAAGCTCTAAAAGCCACACATTTATGTTATAATGCATGCTGAAAATATGCATTAAAATGGACTAAAATAAAACAAATATTGATTGAATTAAATCCAAATTAATTTAATTATAAATTATAATGATTTTATTGGATAACTAATATTTTAATGGTATATTTAAATAGAAATATAAAAGAATATTACGCACAAACAAATTGCGTCCCATATTGTATTATTAATTTATATTAAAATGTTATTATAATATTATTTATGGATTGGTAAAAATTTGAATGATACTGTTTTGATATAAATGTTATAAATAAAACGTTTTATTTCGTTCATGTCGTTAATATTATTTTTTACCAGTGGTGTCGTTTGGGAGGTGGCAGCGTGGGCATTCCCCTCTTGTCATTAGCGGGACGCTGTCGGGCCGGTTATGTGCTAGTTTTGGTATGTTTTGTTTTATTTTTTGTAAATACCTTTATACTCATATTTGGCGCAAATAAGGCATAAATTGAGGTAAAACCTAGTATGTATACAATTATGTAAGAAGCATAATAGGAGGACATTTGATTGTATTTTTAGGGGGGCTATAATAATCCAATGTAAGTGATCTGCAGGGGCTTCACCCTCGCCACCCCTTTCTTACACAAGTATAACATATTACCTTTGATTTTTTGGGGGGATAAGCCCCCCACCGATGTCCACCTATGGTAAGAAGGCTGTTTATATTGAGATAAAAATTTAATTGTTAGCTAGTGGTTTTTTTTTTATTTATTATGGGTCGGTCAAAATTTTTGCCCCTACGCAAAAACTGAAATGACGTCACTGTTTTTTTTTTATACCTTCTGTCATCCTAAATTCAGAGACGCAATTATTAGTATTATAGTTGTAAAGAAAAAACGGGACGCTAATCGCAATTTTTATATAAAGGGACGCAATTCGTATGCAGCCGAATATTAGTAAATAGTAGGATATAGTACATACATTTTGTATTCCTTAAATAAAATAAGTATATGAGATCCCAATTATGATTTTTTACCCTTGATAATAAAATGTAATATAAAAAGAAAACATTCAAATGTCAGAAAACTCCGAAGTCACTAAGCTTATAATTAGTAATTTCTTTGGTACCTATATATATAATGTTTCCTATATATAATATTTTAATTAGAATCACTGTATAGCTTACATAGGATAGATAAAATCACTAAAATCGCGATTATAGCATTACAATTTAAATTAGGTATTTAAATCAGTATTGATTATAATCATATTAATAACATAAGCATTTTTTAAATTAGATTTTAATTGAACAATATTTACCATAAACATATATTTTATATTTTTATCTTTGTCGACAAATAAAGTCATAGCTAATTTAAAGTTTTAAAATTAAAAAGGAAATAATAACGAAGACGAAAAAAAGGATAAATTTCAAGGAAATATCTGCTACTAATAAATAATAATAATAAAAAACTGTGACATATCACATATCTAATGAAAAAGGGCTGCAGTCATATACTATTCAACAGTTAATTACTCCATAAATTATAGTCGTATAGAAACTATTTAATTTTGCCATGAAATAAAAATTGGTCATTAGTCATTACATATAAATATATAATATTATGTTAATTTTAAGTTAATATGAAAACAAAATTAAGCACATGACCCTCAAGTGCAATCAACTATTGATAGTTTTTTTCTTCATTGTCCATTTTTTCTCTATCAATAATGTTTAAATGCGCTTTATTTTTATTAATTTTGTAAATTTATTAAAAAAGAAAAATTAAAATATTACTTCCTAGGATTAGTCGGTCAATACAATCAAAATGACCTTTATCAATTTGATCACACTTATTCTCACAATCTCACATTAAGCGGAATCTGTATATTGACGTAGGTATCTGTATATTGTGATTGTATATGACTTGCGATGCATGTAAGTACTAAGTATATAACACGATTCATATTGTTGCATTTAAAAATTTCAAAAGTTCTTAGCAGATCTCAATTATTGAGACCAGGCTTGTCTAAAAAAACTTAAGACATCTGTTAGTAGTTTTTCTATATTATGCTTAAAAATATTTTGCTATACTCGATTCCTATTTATAACGGCGTGTCATATTGTGCAATACGTGGAAATTCTAGCAATGCATTCCTTTTATTAGTGAAATTGTGTTTACAAAAAATCAAAATGTTAATAACAAAATACCTATTAACTATTAAGATAATAATCAACATCATTGTAAAAACAATTTTTGATACGCTATACGCATTTTTCACTTCACGTTTTATTCAAAATAATTCAATTGACTTACTTATATAGCTACATGCAAATCTAAAAATAAAGCCTAATTATAATAGGTTGATGAAAAATTGAGTAGAAATATATTTATTTTACTTGAAAATAGAATCTGTAATAGTGTAATATAAATATACAATAATATGATATAGGTATAGGATAATCTGAAAACTCCTGCAGACCAAAATTTAACATAAGATTTAATCATATAAGTAGGTATACCTACTCAAATTA
This sequence comes from Rhopalosiphum padi, assembly GCF_020882245.1. Taxonomy (NCBI): domain Eukaryota; kingdom Metazoa; phylum Arthropoda; class Insecta; order Hemiptera; family Aphididae; genus Rhopalosiphum; species Rhopalosiphum padi. The sequence continues at coordinate 47,328,482 of NC_083599.1, forward strand.
AAATTGAAAAATGCTTTCTGTAATAAATTCAAAACTGTATGAAAAATATTTAAGCCTATTTGAATGTTTTAGTGAGGTTGGTCAGAATTAAAATATGATAATTATGATTTCGGCGACTAAATTATCTACTTTACACACAGAAATTGTTTGAGTTAATGACGTTCAATTTTAAAATACATCAACCAAGCACAGTGAGTATAATTTAAAATTTTAAAATTATTATTTATATTATTTTTATCTTGTGATTTTTAACTATCGCGTTTTTTATAAATTATAATAATTCTGTTATGAGTACTTATTATTATATATCGTATAAATATAACTTTACAAAATAAATATCTTACACACTGGAAATCATTCACTTGTACCTCCTTTATATTCTTTAATACTTTAAATTACGGTTTTATACTTTTTGGTTCGATAGTGTAGGTAATGAATGGATGAGGTGGGTTGTAAGTATTGTTTAGGAGGGCACTGAAGCCTCGAGGAAAACCACGGTATTTCGTATTCTCGTTACAAGAGAAATTGAACCCAAACCTGCATTATACACGCAGAACCGTTGTCGATAAATATTATAACATAATATAATATTATTATGTTCCTTGCTACATGCGACGACGGAGAGATCCGTCACGACAAAAAGGATCTATTTTGTTTTATTCGCGTCGCTAACAAAAAAAAATAATTAAAAAACCGATGACATTTTGGTTCGATACGTTTATGGTAATACGAGTTTTATACGATACGACTAACATGTACACAAATATTTAAATAATATTATTATATATTCAGCAATGTGGTCCGTATGCCGACGCACAAAACGGATTACAGTTAAGACGAATCGGATTGCAAAAAAATCACTATTAAACACGATTTTATTCAAATAACGTTAACGCACTAATATTTTAATTTATTTGTTTACTTACGTTGTCGTTTCATCACGCGCGAGGCTACCCATTTTTCCTTTATCATCTGTACGTCTACTGACTACTACACGCACTCGCGCTGTGTTGCACAGATATCGTGTGAGTCCGACGACAATGATGGGTTTATTATCATGTGTGTGTGTATAAATTATTATAATATATTTATACGTCTGCGTGCTATAGGTACACTAGATACACACACACACACACACACACACACACACACACACACACACACACACACACACACACACACACAGTGGATTACAATTTACAGTTTTATGTACATAAGTAAACCAATCGTCAATCGCCCATGATTTTTATTTGAAACGTATTATCGTTTTTGAATATTAAGTAAATTTGATTTTATATTTATTTCGTATCATTAAACATATACAGTTATATATATATTATAAATAAAATATAAATATACAGCAGACAGCTGCAGTCGACGGAGACAGAAAGAGTCGAACTACATGCGGTTATAGGTACCTAATGACATTTATTGACGATACGCACTGTTGTGTTATTCACGTGTAGGTACCTATCTATAAATATTATATTATAATATATTTTTATACAACATTGCATAACTACCACTGCAGGGCTTTGAGAAACCAATGAAAAAAGATTTAGTCGAGTTGAATCAATAATAAAAAATAATAATAAGTAAATAGTTAACCTAAAATAACATAACATATCCAAAAAAAAATATAAATAATTAATACGAAAAAAAATATTAAATTAACTCAGTCGAAATAAGTGAATTGAATTTATTTAATTACCACTCGAGTCACACATAAAATAATATATAACCTAGTGATTAATTATGCATTTTTTCTTATTTTTTTTAACTACCTATAATATCTAATAATAATATAAATAGTTTCAAAAAAGTGTGTTCTACACTATATTCGTACTTATTAAATTCTTTAATGGGTACAACTGTACTGTAGTAATTCACAGGTTTAAGCAGCTATATACGTCTTTGACTATATTAATTTTTATAAACCAAGAAATATTTATTTGTTTCTTTCTATTCATAAAATCATTGTGCAAGCTGACCGATTAAATAACGAATTAATTAGTTTTAACTGTACTGCAATCATAAAAATATTATGTAGGTACTAGGTACTTCGTACGTAATATGTACCTATATGATTTAATGTCGCGTATTATTTTTAAAAAAATCAGCTGCAAAGAGGCTAAGTTGTTACAATCAGTGATGTTGGTTGAGCAGGGCGAATGCATTGTATCAAATGTGTACGTATATGTATATAGTGTACAAGGTACACATACGCTGCATCGATGCGACGAACATGCACCGCAAGCGGATTTAATATACTTGAAACGTATACGTTTATTCGTTTTAAATTACTACCCTCAAAATCAAAGTCTAGAGTCTAGACACTCAACCCCGGCAGTGTAGGAAGGCACATTATTTAATGACAATGCAATGGCGTAAATCATAGCGAGTTGTTTCGTTGCGCGGTGTGAGACGACGGCTTGCGTCAAAGAGATGCGAGAAAATATATCGTCGTTTTAATTCACTCGAACAAGTATGTAATACTAATTACAGTTTTACAACGAATCAAAAAATAAAGTATAGGAAATGCTGAAGTACCATATGCTATAATGCTATATACGTATCTATATCAGTGTTCAATTTTAAATATCTAAAGGGAATACATTATAATTTACCCAGTGTAGCCCAGTGTAGGTACCTCCTATATGGCTATATCAACACCACCAAGTACCTACGTATCCGCACGGATACGAGTTTGAAATGCAGAAGGCAATCATTATTTACTAAGCTGTTACTGGGTAATTTTTAATAATTTTATTTTGCTAGATCAAGATCAATACCATTAATACCAAGAAGGTACTGGCATCATATGTATAGTAAGAACAGTGCAAGACTTTTTCAGTCTTGTTAATTATACCATTGATTTTATAAAAATCAATGATTATACCCATTTTTTTTATTTCCCTTGATGCAAAAACACATTTTTCAGCGTAGTTTAAATTTTTTTTTCACAACAAATATACAATAAATAATAAGAAAAATGAAAATACTATTATTTATAACATTTTATTTGGACGGTGTTCGAAGAAAATACGAATATTATTGAAACAAGATTATAATATAACAATTGGAACACTGGATGTAAGAGCACAATAACATAATAAATACTATCAAAGTCACCACTAATACGATTTATTTTTAAATACAATACATTTTATTTATGGTCCTAAATACATCTCTTTTTGAATATAATAGCTAAATATACATAATTATAATAACAGTAAGTATACTTATATGTTATTGCTTATTTTGGTGGAATTGATAAATACCGTTTGATTGTTATTTCGTGCGTCGTTTGTGTGTAATTGTTGCCGCATTGCAGTTTGTAGGTATACTGTGTATATGTGTGTATTACTATACTGTCTATACCAGTGGTTCTCAATCTTTTTAGTACCGCGGCCCAAATTTACCCTGAAAAATCTTTCGCGACCCACATGGTTTGACTTTTCAAAAAGTAGTTATAAAAAACAAAATTTGTATTATATAAATATGTATAAATTTGTAATATATACATATTTAGTATTTTATAGGTTTATAACCAATTTTTTTTTATAAATGTACTTTTAATAATGAGGTGTATGCGAAATATGTGCTTGTTTTCTGTTATCGTTAATAACAGCATTGACATCATAATTCAAAAAATTGTTTACGACCCACTAAAAATTGACTGACGACCCACCAGTGGGCCGCGACCCACACTTTGAGAAACGCTGGTCTATACTATACCGTCTTACTGTTGTAGTATAGTGTACTCACTACAGTAAGTGTAGTGCGTAGAAAAGTGCTTCATACGCGAGTTCATCAGTATTTCTCGGTGACGGGGGTACCTATTAAAAAATTACTTTTTGTATATTTTAAAATATGAGTGAAGATAAATATGGAAAGGATGTTGCGAACAAACAAAGTAACAGTGACTGCATTGTAATATAAATTATAAATATTGAAAGTTTTACCGAATCAGGAAACAAAAAACTAATTACTAATAGCAATAACAATGAGTAATTTTAAATCAATAGTTTTATAATATATTGGATAAAACGCATGTTGTTATTGGATTCTTTTAAGTATGAATTCCTAATTATATATTATACATATTAGTTATTACTATATTAAGCATAATATGTATTGTACTTTTGTAATTATATTTTATAACAAAAATTCTACAATATTCTAGCCCTATAATACTTAAATAGTTAAAGGTATTTTTTTTTTAAATTTATGTGAATAAAGCTAAACTGTAATTTTTTTTAAGGTACTTACTAGCTTATACAATTTATAATAATAATCCTATAGTCTACTAAATATACTAATATACACCATATTGTACCGCCTGTACCACGCCATACACGTACCGAAGCAATCTCGTTGCATTGCTTGTATTGTTAGTTGTTACCACTTAATAGGATGTCAATAAAGTAAAATATTATATTATATTATATTATGTTTACATTTTATTAATTATTTCATTATTTATTAAATTGTACTTGTTTTATTATAATATTATTAACAAAATTCTCTTCGTATAATTCAATTTGGTATTAATTATTAGTTTATCACTAATACACCGTACAAGAGATAAACAACGTCTTAGATGAGTTACTACCACGTAATTTTAACAATATAAAATAGTAAAATACTATAAAATAAACTAAGTTATCTAGACTATCTTCGCTCGGAACCGTTTATCAATGATTTATCATTTAATTATAATTTAAAACATACATTGTAATGTCATTTTTTTTCTATAGAGCTACTACACTGCACATCTATTGTACAGTAGAGCGGTTATCTACTTTGTATTTGTTGTTGTTGTTGTTATTTTGAAAAGTACTGAGAAATATCTACTTTTGATCATCAATAATACATACTATTGAATCAAATTTCATAAATTTATATGTATAAACAGAAATTTAAATTGGAATCTATATTTTTCAATTACAATTTATGTTTTAGTTTTTAATGAATTTGGACTGATCAATTATATCGAAAGAGCAGGATCAATTTAAATTTTGTATTTTTAATTGATGACAGATGCACACTAAAAATAATTAAAAATAATATATAATTCGATAGTAAAAAAACGATGGAAATGAATAAATAGACTAGCTATCAACTTATTCATTGCTAAGGGTACTAAAACTAGTAGAACTTATTAATACCCTTATAATGATAAACACGTTTTTAAATCAGATTTAAGTATCTATTCCTGTAATCAACGGAATACCAAAGCACCCAAATCAGGTTAAAATTGACTTGCACATATATTATATCACTGAATATGTTAAAACCAGAAGAAAACTTTACTAATGTTTACAGCATAGGTACCATCATATTGTTTGTAACGTGTACGAGCAATCGTTGTTTGGAAAACGAATCGTTTGCGTTGAAATTAGTTGAACTCAGTAGTAAAAATATAATAACTGTTTATTGAAATGCTCAAAACATTTTTGTGCGATAATAATCATAAGTACTTCAGCCGGTGCACAGTCAATCCACCATTAGTGGCAAACCTCTTATCACATACGTCGCACGTGTACGGTTTTTCACCCATGTGCGTTCGCTTGTGTACCGTCAATCTGCTGTTGGTGATACACGCATAGCCACACACGTCGCACGAGTACGGTTTTTCACCCGTGTGCATCCGCTTGTGTACAGCCAGTCGGCACCTATAGGCAAACGTCTTGTCGCACACGTCACACGGGTACAGTTTTTTACCCGTGTGCGTCAGTTGGTGTACAGTCAGTCGGTTCCTATAGGCAAAGCTCTTGCCGCACAAGTCGCACGAGAATGGTTTTTCACCGGTGTGCACGTACTGGTGTATCTTCAACCCGTTAGTGGTGGTAAGGTTATGGCCACACACGTCACACAGGTATGGTTTTTCACCGGTGTGCGTCCGCTCATGGATTATTAGATTGGAATTTCGAGAGAACTCCGTACCACATACATCACACGTGTACGGTTTTTCACCGGTGTGCGTCCGCTGATGTACTATTAGATTGGGATTTCGAGAGAACGCCTCACCACATACATCACACGTGTACGGTTTTTCACCCGCGTGCTTTCGCTTGTGTACTTTCAATCTGCTGTTGGTGATACACGCATAGTCACACATGTCGCACGAGTACGGTTTTTCACCCGTGTGCGTCCGCCCATGGTTTATTAGATTGTAATTTCGAGAGAACGCCGCACCACATACATCACACGTGTACGGTTTTTCACCCGTGTGCGTCTGCTTGTGTTCTGCCAGTCGGCTCCTATAGGCAAACGTCTTGTCGCACACGTCACACGGGTACAGTTTTTTGCCCGTGTGCGTCAGTTGGTGTACAGTTAGTCGGTTCCTATAGGCAAAGCTCTTGCCGCACAATTCGCACGGGTATGTTTTTTCGACGGTGTGCCCGTACTGGTGTATCTTCAATCCGTTGGCGGTGGTAAGGGTATGGCCACACACGTCACACAGGTATGGTTTTTCACCGGTGTGCGTCCGCCCATGGCTTATTAGATTGTAATTTCGAGAGAACGCCGCACCACATACATCACACGTGTACGGTTTTTCACCCGTGTGCTTTCGCTTGTGTAACGTCAATCCGCTGTTGGAGGCACACGCATAGCTGCACACGTCACACCGATATAGTTTTCCGCCAGTGTGCGTCTGTCGGCGTGTCGTCGATCGGCCGTTGGCGATACACGTCTGGTCACGCTCATGCGGATTTCCTGCCATCAGTTGACCGTCCTGGGTGGACGTCGTGCCGTATTATACTTAGCTCAGGTACTGTCTCCTGCACTAGAGCACGTTGGCTTATGATGACTGTTAATATTCCGCGGCAATTTCCTAACACGTAACTTAAAGTTTTGTTAAGCTATATAACAATAATCATATAGCACGTTAACCATGTTCGATTTTATAATGTTTATTAAGATATTATAACAAAGTAAGTTATATATTGTGATGCATTTACGGAAAATAGGAAAATTGTCAACACATAATGTTTCAAGCCAGTGTTTTTTTGTATTCCCGTTTGAAGTAATTATATTCTAAAAACAAAATTAAGAAACCGAAGGAAATATAAACTGATCTTATGACAGAGGTGTTACCGTTACATATATCTTATATGGGAGACTCGGGTGCGAACATTTGTTATTGGAGGCTCTTAAAAATACTTTATCATAACAAATAGTTATTTTTATTGGAATGAGTATTGTATTTATAAAAATGATGATATTGTGGCAAAACTCATGGAGCAAGACTGCCAACCGATTCAACACTTAGTGCAAATATATCGTTTCGACACCGTTGCAGAAGGTTTGGAAGAGGCATTCGGGTTTGAACAAATGTATACACTCATAATATTGTTCGGTTGCGACTGCGTCATATACTCTGATACTCATACATGGGTATATTGTGAGATAACGTTAAAGCAATAACTACTTGGTCGCGTGACAGGTGTACAATATTTACCTTTCGTCCGGATAGGTTAGGTGCCTAGAGGTGCCCTAGCGACGCGTGCGGTTTTGCGTCGAGGGGCACGAAGATTTAGCGTCTGTCGCGAGTAACTAAAAATAAATAATCATAAAAACTTATTATGTTCTTTTCGCAGCATAAAAATATTTAAAGTAAGCACTTAAAGTTAAAATGTTGAGAATATTTGTTATGATATTTTGCATGCTATTTTGTAGTTCAAAATGTATAACATTTTGAAATTTTTATGTTTATAGCTTAAAAATTGTATACAAAACACAGATAAATATGTGAATATATACCTATTTAATCAAAAGAAGTCACATCTTAAAATATTATAGCAATACATGGTTTTATCAGTGGCGGAGGCCAACAATTATAAGGAAGGGCCACATAAAAATTAAAAATGAGTATATTATAATGTTTAAGGTTAGGCTAGTGGTAGGGCCATTGGTAGGACCAGGCATTTTTAAGTAGGGTCACGGCCCTACCTTGTCCGTCCCTGGGTCTTAACACCACTTTACTGATCTCGCTGATCTCAACCATCATTATCATTTATACAGTGTATTTTTATCTTGTACCTATACGACTTTTGTGATTTTTATAAACAGTGTGATCACGATTTAAGGTACGACTAAATATCTCAGCTGCATGACTTTGTATTAAAGTGAATATTTTGGAGCGCCTAGGGAGTAGGGGGGTACTTAAATTTATTTTTATTTATTTATGATTTTCAATTTTTTAACACTTTTGGTTTGTACATGCGCAATATAACTCAAAATTTTAAATGTAAACACTACTTTTTCCTACATATTCGGACAGGTTATTTTTTTAAAACGTTTTTTGTATAATAAGTTTTTTCTATTTATAAAACTAACCAAGTTAGAGAATCAACATTTGAGTTTATGCATAAAAATAATTTGTGTTTAACAAAATTTTCAACTATTTTGTTTAACCTAGGACGTTTAACATTAAAAAAATTTAAAAACAAAAGAACTTATTATAAAATATACTGGCGGGAAACAAATCATATTCATATACTCCCCTTTTTACATTGGTTCAAATCGGAATAAATTCTTTATTTAAGGAACCCGTTGGCCGTTATTTATATCATATGTGCCAATATTATGTCATAATTATTGGATATTGATTAAATAATATAGTTTTATAAACATTTAAAAAAAGATTATGTTATGATAATAACATGGTTTATTGTCAATAATAGATATTATCACCAACCAGATTTTATGTATAACGCTTTATAGATTTAGATATATATATATGCATTCGTTATTATTATTACTATTATTATTTTAGTTGTCATGTAAATTATAAAACACTGGTCAAAAGAAAAAAAAATATGAATAATTTCAAAGAGAAAAATGTATTATCGATAACAGCAAACAGCAATCGTTTAAAACACGATGCGAATTGCATTCATTTTATTACTGGTAATTAAAGTGGCAAAATTTGAAGTTAACGTGACCAAGCTCAATATTCATGAAGGCCTTATATACAACGGCCAAAGTTATAATGTAGATGATTATCCGTATGTAATTTCTATTAAAATAAAATATCCTAACCATACTAAGAAGACCTGCTCAGGTTCGCTGATAAAAAAATTGTTCGTATTGACTTCTGCTCATTGTGTTTACGGTATTGACATAGACTATATTAAAGTAAATACCTTATAATAGCTACATAAATAAACCACATGATATTATATAATCTACGAAGCTCATTTTATAAGTTCATTTTTATTAATATCACAATGTTTAATACAGGTATATCAAGGTACATGGTTAAAAAATAATATTTCCCGAAATTTAGTTGAAATGTACATACACGAAGATTATGACCCTGAAAATAAACATTTATTTATAAAAGGAGATATTAGTGTATTAAAAGTAAGCATTAATTAATGTATGTCAGATTATGTAACAAGAGGTCACTCATGTAGTATAAACTAACTAAAAAAGCCTAATTTGAATTACTTAATTTATTTTATATTCTGAAAACGAAATACTAATTTGACAGTTACAAAGGGGGTTTATATTTTTTGTGGCATTAGGTAGTAGACATTTTCCGACCCTAACAAAGGAAATAAGTGGTATTATATAAACAATTAAAAAACAGCTTTAAAACTTATTGTTGCAGTTTATAGTTGTTTTTTACTTTTTTACACCGAAATTATTATATTAAGTTAAATTTAACAAGATAATACTTACATGGTTAGATTATTCCATTAATAATATTTGATTAGGTAATGAATGTTATTTATGGTACGAAAATATATAAATTCTTATAAAACATCCTAAATAAATGTATTGAAGTATTATTAGATTATTATTTAGGATCTAGGATTTTTGATATTTTAATTCAGAAGCAAATTATAAACGTTTAAAAAAAGTGAATTGTACTGTATATTTTTTAATATTAATAATTATTGTATATTTTTATAATAACTAATAAGATACTATATTTTATAAAGATTCAGTAGAGTGACAATTTTTTAAATGACAATTGTTGTATATATTTGTTCAAACAAAAATAGTGTTATATAATTAGTGTGTTAACCAACAATGTTAGTATAGGAACTCAAAAATATTGTGGAAAAAATTGTGGTCAGCTTCTAACACCTGCTCCTGGGTCCACCTACGCATTTAGCAATCTTAGATCAATTGCATATTTCACCACCACTCTCATCGGAGAAACGTCTATTGAGAATCACTATTCTAAAAAGAGATTCATTTAATTACTTTTGTATTCTTCATATTTATTTAATTATAAAATAAAAAATATTTTAATTTAATTTTTCATATTATATTTTATTTATAATATACTACATAATATTGCTCTATAAAAAAATATGTTTTTTATATGTAGGCGTGTTATAATATATATTATTGTTATTATATTTATATTTAGATTAATGAACCGTTTCCAAAAATAAAGAAATATATAAAAATAGGTGGAACTCCTCGTGATTTTACTGATGAAAAAATCCTCAATTGTACAGTTATTGGATTTGGTTTAATTAATGAAGGTACTATGGGCTCAAAAGGATTTATGAGTAATGTTTTTGTCAAACATGGTAGAAAAGCATGTCGAGGATCTAAAAGGTAATAAACACAAATCATTCAGTCAAGATTTAAATAATTCACATGTTGAAATAGTAATCCTATAAAAAACACATGGCCACAATATTTGTGTACGATACCAGGCGAGAATACGACTTGTGATGGAGACAACGGTGGTCCGATGATTTGCAATGGTTTGCTATATGGAATATGTAGTTTTGCAATAAATTATAAAGGTGATATAGAAAATATATGTGGCAGTGAAAATCTTCAGACTGTCCATGTGTTCCTCCACTATTATAGAAAATGGATACATAATATTATAAGATCGGATACACCATACACTCAATACACACCGACTACAGTTAGTACATCGGACACAACGGTTATAACGGATATTACGGACACTACGGACTCTACGGACACTACGGATTTACCGGACACGACAGAAACTCCAAAGACTACTACCAAAAAACCAAAAAAAAAAAACAAAAAAAATTCTGGGAAATCGATTACATCATACCAAAATATACTGTATACGATTTCAGCATTGTTATTTTATTACGTATTGTCCTTTAATTGAAATTAAAAACTAATTTAAAAAATATTTTTTTTTATGGATAATCGAATTATATTACATATTATTAAGTATATATAATAATCGAATGTCTATTAATATTTTTAGATGTAATACTAAATACCATTTTTTTTTTATTCTGATCAAATAAAAAAGTAATTTAATATTATCATCTTATTAATATTGTAACTTGTAAGGATCAATAATGAATAATATTAGTAAGTTTAGCAATGGTTTCAGGTAATATTTTAATATTTTATATTTTTATACATTACATTTGTCATTGCATTATATACTGAACATTTTAACAGGATTGTTAGATTTAGTTCTCTTTTAAAAAAACTGAACAAATTGTGAAACAGATATTAGAACTTGTAATTAAGACTTAAATTTTATAGTATTTGCTATTATAAAATTCATAAATAGCTATAGAATGTTAGTACTAAATAAAATATAATATTAGTTATTTTTTTTAAAATACACCAAATATTGGCTTAATATATACAATCTAGAATTAATAACTGATTAATATATACATATTTATTATTTAACACCACTTTTCGTGTAAATTAAAATATAATAATTAGGTAATAGTAAATATTTTTATTATTGTGTATGTTATATATTTTTTAAGTTAATTAACTTATTAATAATTTAAATAAAAATGTATTGTACCAAATAAGTAATACTCTAATAATCTATAAATAAATATTCATAATTAATAAAAAAAAAAAAAAATTGTTACCAATTTCTATAGGTCTTTATTTTTAGGTCTCTTCTTAATACTATAAAGTCTTAGTCTAGCACTCTAGCTCAAACATTAGCTGTAAGAACCTTACTATAATTTTTATTGCATTATTATAAGTTATTCTTCAAACCATTCTAACAAATATTTTTTTTAACTTTAGTAACATAAAAGTCATATGATTATTTGAATGTTTCTAAAATAATATTAGGTAACTTGTTAAAACTAATTTTCCATTTGCAAACATCAAAAACACTGCTCAAAGTTATTAACATATTATTAACAAGCAGTAGTATAACTAAATAAACGCCTAGCCATGATTTTTCTATAGTAGAGTTTTTTGAATACATAAATATTGCTAGTGTATACATAAAAAAAAAACAATGGTATTGAGTTTTTATAATAAAAATCTATCAATATAATGGGTTTTAATAATTTAAAAACTACTCGTTTTGATTTAGGTACATAAATATGTTTAATAAAATAATTTGATTTTTTTTGTTAGAAAAGTGTTTATAATGTTTAACTTTTTAATTAGTTAATGCTCACATTTACTTGAATTAATATGATACTCTTAAAAAATAAAAACCACTCTATTTATAAATGGTTTTTTTTATATATTATGTAGGTAACCTATGTACGAGTATACTATTTAGTTACATTTTATTTATAAGATTTAGCGCTCTGCTTTAAATATAATGGTTTTTTAATGTGTGGTTTATTTTTGTCTAACACCAACTTTTGAAGCATTAAAATAATTAAACTTTCTTAAACTTTATTTTTTATTCTTTTCGATTTATATTAATAAAATGTTTTTTTTTAAACAAAAAACTTGAACAATAAACATAAGATTCCTCTACATATTTTGTACTTACAAAAAATAAAAAATATAAAACACATAGTCATAGGTTTTTTTTATAATTATTTGAAATTAAATTGTTGGTGTGTTATCGGGTATTTATACGAAGAATTACGATTTTTCATTAGGTACCTTAATGATTATATTGATCATAGCATTATAACTTAAATTTTCTTACATAATATCTATCATTTAAAAATATTTAAATTGATTTTGAACTACATTTATATAAATCATGTAATATTCTGCGGTAATGTATACTATCAGTATTAAAGTATTAATTGACGTTTAAATAAACAATAATAATATTTACATATTTTAATATTATACTAATTATTATAACATAATACTATTATGTTGTACATATTTTTCATTATTTTCATATAAAATGTTTTTGCAAAAAATGGTTATATCTATCTACCAGTCGTAATAGAAAAATAAATTACCTATTAAAAAAATAAAAAATGTCTTTGGATGTAGTCTAACACAGTGGTCACAGAGTCTTCACTCAGAACAATTTTTGGTAGGTATGCATTAATTATCATTATAATAACTTACTCAATGACGATGTAAGTTCACTAAAAACAGTAAAAACCTACTATAGTGCTATACCGACATTTTTAATGTTTTGATGAACTTTATTTTATTAGTGGATCAATCAATTTTGACAAACAAATTAATTCTAACAATGATGTATTTTACTATTTAAATTACCTAAATTTGATTAGACCTTTAAATATGTTATCATTGGTATAAATTTAATTATTTAAGGTTATTTTTTTAAGTGTGGTGGGTTAAAAATCTATTTTAATTATTTATTGTTATAAAACTTTGAATAACTATAAAATTCAATGTAATATAAAATATATATTATATACGATCGTATACGTAAAAATATATATTATTAATGCAATTATGCTAATATTATGGTATTTCATGACTATGCAGATAAATCGCATGGTTCGCATTTTTTAATTTTTAGATTCTTAGTGACACGACAAATACATTGATTTTAAATTGATGTGTTAATGTGTGTCGTGTGTGTGTTTTTTATTCTTGTGTCTGAAGACTATTTTTATAATAGAAAAAAATAAAAAAGGCTTTCATCTTCAATATATTTTCTGATAAGAAAGTTAATTTAGTTGGTATTTTGGGTAGTCAAGAGAAAAGAAATTCGTAGTACTTTTTAGCAATTAGAGAAAAAACAGAAATGTTTACACAAAATAAGTTTTTAACAAATCGACTTTTTATATTGCTATATATAACACAGAAACTAATACTAGTTACCTACTTTAAAATTTTCACAAACAGTTTATATTTATGTTTTCCATACATTGTGTTTGATTTTTTCTTTCTTTAAATGTTTCTTATTTCTATGTCGATTAACGAATGTATACTATGTACTAACCAATAAACTTAAAAATTGAATACAAGGTTCCTCAACATAACAAATGTGTATTTCGTTGCTGTGCGTTCAAGTTTGTGTCTAGTGTCTATATCGATGTTAAAATTATTCCTTATAATTATTGAATAGGCATTACACACATACAAATACTCCTTTTTATAGATATTAAAATATAACCACAAATAATTGTACATCATTTGTGTTTAATGACAAAAACTTCATAAATAAATATTTTTATCCAGGTTATATGTTACTTAAAACACTAAAATTCAATGTCTAAAGTTGGTCTTAATAGATAGGTACATTATACAATTACCACTTTATTTCTCACGCCTGGCACTTTATACTTCAAGTATTTAATGTGGTAGATGCATTTCGATACATTAAATTATAAAAATTATCATGTTCAGCAAAAATATGTACATTTTTAGGCTTTTAGCACTTAGTACTTGCGAACAGAGGAGTACGATAAATTACCAATGGTTGTCCGGGTGGTGAAATAGTTCTAAAATTAAATTCATTACAATTCAAACAGATAGCGCCACGGTGATATTTTATTGCTGTTTTCAAGAGGCAGCTGAGTTTGGTCGATCGTATATTATATTATGTTCTATAGCTAAATCTAAATATCTTCTTGTTATCTAAAAATGATGCTGCAAATCTGTATCAAAATTGCTTGGATGGATACAAGAGAATAAAAAAATTAAATAAATAAATGAATAAATAAGCACCACACTATACTGTACGATGATTTTATATGCTAAAAAATTATAGTGTAGGTATGTAATATAGTTTCTAGAGTCTGGTAGCGGTAGGTAAGTGGTAAGTATCAAGAAATCGTAAGATTATTATTGTGTTTTGATAAATATTGAGAACGTGATCTTATTAAATATAGCGTTAAACAAATTAAAGAACGCTATACCGATCAGGGACGGTTTTAGTTCTTGGGGGGGGGGGGGGGATATTTTTATTTTTTTTACATTAAATTTATACAAATTAGGTACACATAATCAAACAATGAAAATATTTGACAAAATAAAGAGCAAGATGTCTTGGCCTCTATGCTCCCCTAAAAGCCGCCCCTGATACCAATACTACTAATATAACTATTTATAAAAATGCGAGATAGATACTTGATTTTTGAATATTTTAATTTTTTTTCTTTAAATTTCCAATAAATTAACTTGTCAATTATTAAAAATAAGTTTCAAAATGATTTCAACACTTTAAAATTTAAATGGTGTTAAAAAATCATTAATTCAAAATTATTTATAATTACTTAGTGTTTAATTTTATTCTTCAATTTATTTTATAAGGACGAGTACTCATGTGTTTGTTTAAAAATTATGTGAAATATAATTATATTACTTTAAAATATAAATTTACTTAAAAAGTAATCATCTGTTTTTGATAATTGATTTTCTAAATTTTCTAAATTTTATTATTAGTTTGCTTCCAATACAATCATAACATTTGTGACATATTTTATTCGTTATTTCCGAACACAATATAATATTAAAAGTTAGGTATAATGACACATTGTTGAAATCATAATTCCAAAAGTCTATACCGACTATACCTATCGTGGTGCATTGTGTATTTGTGTGTATATTGTTATAAATAATTAATAAGTATATTAATATCGGAATATTTTAGTTATATCACTTATATCTTATATCTCTAAAGATTAATAAGTAATGACAATTGATTTTGATAAAATGTAGGTGTAATATACAATGATTCACTAAGAATATCCAATCCATTTGGTCCTTGATTTTTTTGAATGAATTAATTATAAAAATTATAATTTTAGGAATAGTTTTAAAATATATATAATATATATACCAGCATTTTAGATGCGTAGAATTCGTATACCATTTAAGGAGTATAACGTGGTTATGTTATGTTATCATGTTTTCTATAAAATATAGTTCAATGGTTATACACTTATACCAACTTAGTTATTTTCAAATTAGTATTACCTTTTTTTTAAAATTATTTAAAAAAATAAAAATCATAAAATATGAACTAACATGAACAAATTGGTAATTTATTCTGTGTAATAATAATACCTACTATCTATTATAACTATACTTGAATATTGTGTTTTATAATATGTTTATTTTGAAAAATATCTTTACTCTTCTTATTTTTTTAATAAGTACTATTTGACATTGGTCATTAGTAAATATTATATTAATATAAAGTTCAAACTATATGTTAAAAGGTCGTCAATATTACTCGACAAAATTAAGTAAGTAGGTACTTCACAAGTTTAATATTAGTTACCTAAAAATATTACAAAATATTTAATATTATAATAATTTACCTATATAATCAAAACATATTATATTATTCAACATTACACTTAGTGAATGATAATTTTTATATACTTATATTATAAGCTAGTGTTTCTTAAAATTTTTGAAATCATGGAACACTAAACAATAGTATTTTTTTATGTGGAACCCTAGTGAAAATTATCTTCAAAAAAGGGGAGGGTACACAAAACATGACAGTAAACGGCAACATTAACAATGTAATATTAAAATATAGTAGTATTATTATAAATGTGCACGTTTAATACGATTTGTCCCCAATTGTTCTGTAGTTAGATTTGTTCAAAATAATTTTTAAATATTTTGAAAAAAGCATTTGAGTTTTACGGAACCCTGGGTTCCACGGAACACAGTTTAAGAAACACTGTGTTAGCTAACCTATATAATTAAGTATTTTTCATTTTTATTTGTAATTTTAAAGTCTTGATTATATGCTACTAAATATTAATATTAGTACACCACATCTATGGAAAGTACATTAAAAATAATTATGTAAATAAATAAGTATAAAATAATATTACGACATGAAAACAATTCAAAACATTAATTTAGACTTTTGAGCAATTTCTTATTCGAATCTTGGATACCAATGAATTATCAGTGGCGGTTTTACGACTTAGGCTGGGATATTATATTCGCTCGGAACGCTCGGGTTTTTAGTCTTTGACTAAGTAGCTGTTACGATTTTTATAATATATGTTGGTTATATACCTACCTACATACACCTGGTTATTTCAGTATTTAGTATATTTACATTTTTGTTACGGCTATTTAAGTATTCATATTTTCTCCGAAATGACGACGTTTACGATATATATTATTGGAATTTGCTGATAACAACAGCGTTCGGCCATTCGAACTTCGAAGAACTTTTATTAGAAGTGATAAATTGACAAGTGACAATATTATTGATACACTATTCAATATTCAGCCGTCGCGCCAGTCGGACGTGTAAATTGTCGTCTTGTACGATTTTGTTAGTTACCTACCAGTTACGAATTTATTAACAATTAATATTCTTTTGATTTAAGATTATCCGCATTCAAACAATTTGAATCAATCTTGAAAAATATTTAAAATTCAGGTTAGTCAAATGTATAACAAATATTTAAAGTTATTTTACTTTTTGATTTACAAAGTGTTTATCCATATTATTTTACATGATCCTTGATCCTAATAATATTATATGTAGTCAATTTAAAGTTTTATCTAAGTACATGATTATTTATCGTAAATGTAATTTTTAATATTTCTTAATATTTCTTATTTTAAAATTAGGTACCTACAGGCTACAACATTCTTTGAAATTTGAATATTCAATGTATCATGTATGTCAGTTATTATAATATGGTTTCTTTTCGTACAATTTACTCTTACGCGTTAGGTACTGGTCTATGATGTGTAATTCACACAGATTCAAAATTAACGACTGATGAAGTTTTGGACGAATAATTTATAACAAAAAACAAAATGTGGATTTTGTCTTGTAACTTTAAACAATTTTAAAATGCTATGTTATTTTTTTCGCTTATGTAAGAATTAAATTTTAAGTGGTAAATTATTAATGGGTTAAACCTTTTATTGTCTTACTAAATATTATAAGAAAATATTAGATATTAATTCAAAAACCACCACTGAATTGAATTACACGTTATTTTAAATAATCGAATGTTAAACAGTAGCCCATTATAGAACTTAAAATATTTTTTGAAATAACTAAACGAATATTCTATTTGTGTATATTTACAATACAAAGTGCTCAAAATATTATTGTAAATTGTAATAATATAATATTATTAATATTATGCACGAATCCCCAAAATATTTACGAACTAGTGAAATACGGTAAGTGTAAAACACATATATAAAATAAAATAATTAACGTCATTTTTATAAGAACGATTTAATTCTGTTCATAGTTTATAAATAAAATTAATTTTTTTTCAATAAATTTAAATATATGTATGCCTATTAAATATTGATAAATAAAAAATTAAATAATGGAAAAAATTAAATATTTTTTTATAATCCGTTTTACATTAAAAAATAATAGATATATTATCCTTTTTACGGCTTTAAGAACGAAATAAAACCACGTGAGATTTATAAATCTAAAAAATATGATTATGTATGAATAAGGGCATAAGGCACTTAATAATATTATGTTATTGCGTTTTAAACGTATTATTAATTATTATCAAACAAGTATCATGTATTATGTATATATATATATTTTTATTTATTGAAGTAATCTAAAATCTATACATTTTGTTTCTACATTAAATAGGTTTGATAGTTGACAAATAATAAACGATAACATGCAATCATAAGATTAGGGAGGATACCCAGTGGTATGTATATATTTAGAAGCTAAGTTAGATGCCGAATTTTTGATCTATTAGATATCAATCATAGGAACACAAATAATATAATATAATAACGAATTAACAATTATTAAAATGTTGTAATTCGTTATTAATATTTTTGAATAGTACGAGATTATTTAAAAACGAGAACGAATTAATTTAATCATCAGTTTATGAGCTCGGTACATATTATTTTGTAAAATGAACGCAACTGCAACAACAAAATATAGGTGCATATAGGTCCTGCATATTGATCGAAGATCTGTTTGGAATTATTATTGTTGTGGTGATAACTAATAGTTATATATTAAACACAATAATGTACAAATACCTAATAATTTTGGGTTCATAATATGTAAAAAAAAGACACGTATTGAATTAGTCTTTATCATTAAGTATATTTTATGATATTGCTATTAAAGCAATTTATTTTATTATTAGTAATACGATAGGTCGAATTAATTGTTGACAAAAACATTATACACGAAAATGTCATTTTGTGTGTAAAATATAATAATATACTTTAAAAGGTTAAATTACCCATGAATAATACTTTTAAATTGGAACAAAATAAAGAAAATCGTTATTCTTCGTTTAAATATTTAATTTCGTATAAATTTTCATTGTGTTTAACGCAGTAATTTTTAAACTGGGTGGGCGGTGTAAGGTTTTGTTCAAAAAACTAAATAATGACTAAAAAAAAAAAAAGGTAAAAAAGAATGAAAACCACTGGTTTAACTATTTGATAGGTCCCTTCTATAACATTTTAACAAAATTGGATATTTAAACGAGAATAACGATTTTAGTTATTTTGTTGTTATTTAGAAATATTATTCACGGGGGTCGGGGACTTGAAACTTTAACGTATTTCATTATATTTTACAATACATAATGCAAATTTTAAAATATTTAGATTAATTCTATTAATCCCATTAATTTATACTATTATTGACACTGTTCTACGGTAAGTATCTAATACTTATTGACTAAAAATTTAATAATAATATAATAATGTTTTCGACAATTATTAATTAAACCCACCGTGTATTATTTATTTCAGCAAAATAAATTACTAGAATAGGTAGTAATATGAATGTATAGTGAAATTAATAATTATATACATAATACTTACTATAATAATGCTGACAGTCCGTCTCCGCTTGGAAGCATTTTTTTGTATGCAATGATTTATCATTACATTCAATTTAACATATCCATTACACTACTACATTGACCTACTCAATAACAAGGTGTACCTACTTGAAACCTGCTGTGTAATAGAGTGTTTCCTACTTGTAGATTTATTTTTATTCTTTACCGAGTACTATTATTTTAATTTTTAGATATTTTAAGTTGGTTATTTATTTTAATAAAATATAATAAATATATTTTATTAAAAAGGGTTAACAAGCATAAATTTATTTTCCAATTACAAAACACAACATTTTGTTAAAAAGGACCTATGTATGTATATAATTTACCACATTTGTCTATTTCTAGAAAACATTTTTCACATAGAAAGTATTTTTTTAATCTAGTTTTATTTAAATATTGTACAACATTGTGATTTTATAAAATCATGCATTGTAAATTTTTCATTAAAAAATAATAGAATCCCTCTTATAAAATAAATATATAAATTTGAACAAAATTATATTTAGAAGATGTAATTTTATAAATTATAATGTTATGAAATTATATTTTTCAGTTATTTCTTTATTTTAATAATTAACGCTCCTTGTAAATTTTATTACCGCCATTGACTTTATTACTTCTCTCTAAACAAGTTTCAGGCTATGTGTCTCATGATGGATTTCACTACCTAATTTAAGGATGTTACACTGTTACTTATTTTCCTTATCAATAACATTTTATATTTAATATTATTGAAGTATATTATGGTCTTGGAAAATTATTAGAGTTTTATGCATTGCGCTGTACTGTAAAACATGTTTTGGTCTATCAGAACATGCAATAAACATATTTTCTGTTTTGTATTTCTTAAAAACAAAAAGATTTAATTAATATTATTATACATAACAAATTGGTGTAAATATTTTAATAACTTGTAGTGTTACTACTGCTTTCCATCGTGTATTTAAATAGTTATATAAGTTTGAAACTTAAGTTGTGTAGATGGATTATATTGTAACAAACACTGTAACTTGTGAGACACTCGCTGAATTTGAGGGTAAATATGTAAAAATAAATATATAAATGTTTTCATTTATTGAACTAAAGCAGTATAATATTATTACCATAGTTTAAAATTCTGTTACCACAGTCATATACATTTTCATATTTTATATTGTAGATAGAGCTGGGCCTTAAATAAGAGATATGCATATAACTTAGATATATAACTGAGATATTAATATTATGTAAAATCATTAATCAAGTTACATTTTTACAAAGCAATTTGCATCTTACATTTATATACTTTTTTGAGGTGTAATTCATAATGAATAGATACAAAAACACTAATGCATTAAAAAAAAAAAAAATTAACAATACAATTAGATTGCACAATTTAATAAAACATCGTATTTGTCTCACAATAATTGGGGTATATTTACACTTATTATAAGTGTTATAACTTATAATATTTAAAATATATAATCAACAAGCACACATTAAGATGAATATTGTTAAACATTCGCCGTCTAATCATCAGCTAGTGTGTAGTTTTTCGATCAACAGAATATAGCAAATTTGTATACTTTAAGGAAAAAAAAAAATAACTTTCTTGTATTCTTATTTTAAGAATCAACAACAAGTCAACAACTCTAGGTAAATATAAAGAATAAAAGTTAATTTAAAATAAATGCAATGTTTAAATTATAAAAACAAATCTTTGCGGTTTGTTCATATAAATATTCTGTAAATAATAATTTGTCTGTAAAATATTGAAATATCTAAGATATATAGAATATAAATCCATTTATTCTTCTGCACTATGCCAAATTTATCAGATAATAATAACTTTAAAAAACATGTATTCGTAAAATGAAATTCTGTTATAATAAATCTAATCAAATTTTATATTTATATTTATTAATATTTTATAATTTATTTCAAAAACTTATTTTACCTGTTTTATATATGTGTTCTATAATTTTTATTTTTAAATACATTTTTGTTTTAAATAATAAAACAATTATAATTATTTAATAAAATAATTTTTTTTTTTTTAGATTTATTTTTAGGTTAGTAACCTGTAAAATATATTTTGATATATTACTTTAAAGTAAATTATAACTTGTATCTACAGGTTACAATTTATTGAGTATTGAGTAATTTAGCCCTGATTGTAGTTTGTCTACGTGTCTGCGTCATGTCAATCTAGAAATGTTTTTATTTACTATTTTATAACGTTTTCCATACTATGTTGTTTACGCGAATATACCACGGATAGCAGCACAAAACACCCGTGTAATTAGACACACGAACAAATTATTCAGGGGAAACCATAGGATTTTTAAAAAAATCAATTTTTTTTCTTTAATTTCATATTGCTTTCGACATTTGTGGTTGTTAAAAACATACTCAGATTTTATAATAATGATGATGATGATTTGGTGTTTAAAAATGAAAATAAAAGTACCTTTATAAATGCACAGTTCATTAATAATTTATTTAATTTTTTAATTTTATTACTAATTTATAAGTATTTAAAAATCTTTTTTAAGTAAAAAGTAAAAATTATTTATGTACATTTTAACATTAAACCAAACCTGTAAATAATGTAAATACTTAATTTAAACAGTGTTGGTAGTTGATACCAATGACCATTGTAGCGAGGGCCTTGACTAGGATCATATTTTTTTTTAAATACAATTATAATAACGTATCGTTTTCATAATTATTACGTTAACTATTTATTTCATACTACCCATTCTTCTTCAATAATGATATATATTTGTCTCCACTGTTTATTTTATACATACACAAACATAAAAAATAAATATAATAATAATAATAATAATAATAATAATAAATCTTGACCATTTTCCTCTAATAAAGAATTAAGAATATTTTGTTTGTCATATTTAATTTAATAAAAAATAAAATAAATAACAAAGTAATGTCTTTTTGCTGTCATATTATATTCAATATAAATAATATCCCTTTATAATTATACAGTATATATAATTACAACATTGTTAATATTGGTAATTTTTTATTAAATTAATTTCAATAGTTGGAGGAAAATGGACATCATTTTAATTCAAAAACAATGTTTGTAACTAATGGAACTAAATGATAATTGACATATTTTTTTGTAGAGGAAAATGTATAGTGGAGAAAACAGTATCTCACTTTTGGATGCTCCACTATTTCGATTAAAAAACATTGTTCATTTGTATTTATTAAAAAAATAATTAGAAAATCATTAATCGCAAAACGATTATTGTTCCTGGTAATTTGGATGCTACATTGCTATAATAGGTAATAGTGCTATCGTGTATGCACGCAATAATGATTCGATTTAAGCTGTACCTACACACGGTGAGCGTTGTACCATATAATATTATAAATGTATAACACATAGCCAATGATTAACAATTTTATGTAGAACATTCGTATCTCTAACAAACATAGCCTTTGAACTTGATAACGGCCTACCTTATTTACTTGAAATATTTGACGCATGTATTTAATGTAATTCCGTCTGTAGAAAATTATGCTGGTTGTCAGTGTTTAGTAACAAAACTCATGCCACGTTTTATTGTCATAATTTTGTTTTTATTCCTGCGTTCGCGGTAATTTTTTTCTTTTATCGGACAGACCATTTTCTATGGTTTATAATGTGTGAAAAATCATATTAATTTTATTTTTTAGAATGTAATCGTATTATATATATAATTTTAAAACAGACAAATCGGGAAAAATGAAATCCGAACACATCTATGGTCTGATTGTCTTGACGCTATTCATCATATTGGATACAGCTTCGCCATGTGAGTATCCGTTGATTATTATTCATTATCGATACGATCAAATACATGAAAATCTAAATGTATATAAATCTATATATCGTTAATTTCGTTGTATGACAGTTTCCATAAATGACAACTTTTATTTAAAAAAATGTTGGATTGTAATTTCTGTATAAATAAATGCATTTATTAAATGTATAAATTATTAATTTTTAGTTCCCTGACTGTATGATAATGGACTTCTTGATAATTCGTTGTGAATATTTTTTTTATTGTTACATAATTATTATTATCTATTATTAATGAATTTGAAATACTACTATTTATTGTTGTAATAAAATATTTAATATTAAAAAAAATTTCAATTTATTTTAACTAAAATAATCTTGAAATTATTATAGACTAAAGTTATAAGTACCAAAGTACCTGAAGTTAAATTTTTAGATGTTAATATCGAATTCGAATTTTAAACGAATTTTTTGGATTTGAATGTCATTTTTTGAAAACCAACAAGTGCACTAGTCTAATGATTAAGATAATAATTGAATTTTGATTGTTTAGAAAATAATATTGTTATGCTCAATCTAGATTTTATTAATTTTGCTATTGAGGGTGTATATTAATTGTTTCATAATGAAATCAAGTGGATTATGGAACAATATTATAATGACTGCTGAGTAATAAACATAATTTAAATCCAAGATTTAACGCTTATAAATTATCTCTGCCTTGGCTTCTATTTGTTCAATTTGACATTTAGAAACAATCTTGATAAATTAGTTGATTTTAACAAAACATTTTTAAACGTATTGATTGCTTATGTTAAGTAATCAATTATTATTTATTTTGTAATAGACTTACGGCGAGTTAAATTAAAATAAACAGAAGCTAAAGAAACATTATTTGTATGTATTTTTAATTTTTATGTATAGATAAAAACAAGTCGGTGCTTCGGTGGGCGTTCACGAATTGCCTTCCGATTTCCAAAATATCATTTACTTGAATTATTTCCTTATTTAGGTAGTAACTTTTTTGTATTGGAATCGCCTTCGATAGCTATATAATTAATTGGTTTATAGGAAATATTTATATAAATTAATTAATTTGAGAAAATTGAGTCAATATTAATTGATTTAATGTCAATTAAGATTACTTAAATATTAATAAATAATTATAATGTTTAAGTAAATAGACCGACTCAGCAGTAATAATTAATAATAATAAAAATAATAAATAATCAATACATTAAATAATTTAGATGAAATATCATCAAGCACGGCACTAGAATTTTTTTCCAGGGGGAGGGGGGGAGAGTAGGGCAAATATTTTTTTTACATGGGCTAAGGTTTTTTCAGCAATTAATGAGGTTATTTAAATAAAATATAAATATTTTCGTATCATATAACATAACATAATGTAGCTATAAGCTATAATTTGCTACAAACTTTACAAACTTTTGAATAGTTAAAAATATTTTAAGAATAATGTCAAATATTTTCTATGTACCTTATGTAAAAAAATTTTTAATCACAGACATTCAACAACTATAATAATAATGATGTAGAAAAATGACAATTTCTTTATTACTTTAATATATTACATACCTTTGTGAATGAATGATTATGTTTTTTTACTCACATTTCATAAATATAAATTAAAGTAATTGTGTTAAGTAATGAAGAGATGAATTTTTTTGACTCAACTTTAATGCAATGATTTGTGATACATTTGTTTGTTTATTTTCATCCAGGAACTTATTAGTACTCAATAAAGGTAATAATAAAAAAATAAAATATTTTTTCTTATTTTACAAATTTCAAAATATATTTTATTGAAATTGTAGTAAATTTTTTCCTTATTAGACAATACTAGTAGGTTAATCCATAATAAAAAGACCAAAGATGTTATTTGTTCAAATTTCATTAATTCATTGTTATAATTTATAATAAATTCAATTTAATATTTATAATATTTTATAATTTAATTATATTGTATATATTTTTAGTTGGTGTGGGGGGGGGGGGGTTAGAGCCACATCTTTCACCCCCTTGGCGCCTTGTCTGAATATCATTCTGTTAGGCGTACAGTCAAAAACTTAAGTTTGTTTATAATGACGGACTATCTATTCTTTAACTATATATTCAGTGGTCAACAAGATTTTTGTAATCGACAAATTAATGGATCTAGAAAATAATGCATGTTTTAAAAATAATATTTTTGAATATTACGGAAATCGATATATTAATCAATTTTATACGTACAATTATTGATATATTAATTAATAGTCTAGACTTGCTATGGGAGGCAGTTCGAGTAAAAAAAGGTTATCTACTAAAATTGGGAGGCAATTCGAATGTAACCACGTCGGTACCTGGTTAATAGTGTTAAATTTAAAGTTGATATGAGTTGAATGGAGTGGCACTGAGGAAATCCGTAAAATGTTGGTCCACTACTATGCACATGTATACATTTAAAATAATTTGAACTAATTAACTAACTATTCGTTCGAAATTAATTTTATGTTTATTTATAAAAATTCTCTATATTATATAATTTTAAATATATAAAATATATATTTTTTTAACAAAATATTATAATGATAACGATAAGTATAATATATATAAGTATATATTTAAATTCTTGTTTTGCATTGAATTCGTATTATGTTAAAAGTTAAAACACATATTTAAAAAAAACGTTAATATTATTAAAAATATCAGATTATGAATGTTTAATATACAAATAATAGACCAGTTAACACGTAATTTTATAAAATGATTGAAAAGTTTTGAAATAATTATTATACAAAGTAAATTTTTTATGCATCAGTATGAGTTTCACTGTAACTTTTGACTAACGACATTTATTTGGTTAATTATTGATGAATTATTTACTGAAATTGATAAGCAAATATAGATATAAAAATTATAATAATTTAGGTTCAATTCCATATTTGTCAAAACTAGGTATTATATTATTTATATAATATTGTTTAATTACATTATAATTTGAATTTTTCAACCTTATAAGTAGGGCTAGGATTTCTATGCAGTAAAAAATTGTAAAATATGCATTTTATTTACTAAAATATGAAAAAACAAATTTTTTAAATATTAGTTTATATTATTACTTAGTTATTTTTTATTACATACTATTATTATATATTTTTTTAAATTTTCTAATGTGAACAAAAAAGCCAAATCCTGGACATATCTGACAACCAATCAATTGTAGACTTAAGGGAAAAACATGCAAATACATAGAAATCCTAGCCCTGCTTATAAGATTTATATCATAATTTTTCTTTAAATATTTATTACTTGATCAAAATTTTTGTCAACCTAATTTAGGGATATCGCTTAAGTCTTAAATGGTGCAAATGCTGTTGGTGTTAATGTAGGTAATAGAGCTTTGCACATAATTATGTGGTTGTTTAAAATTTTTATATATTACCAATAATTTGTATATTCATATATTTTAATTTATCATTTAGAATCGTTAAAAAGTTTTATTTAAAATGGAATAAGTTAAATGAACTACTGAATTATTAAGTTTATATTATTGGTTAAATAAGTTAAGATTTTAAGTAAACTCAAAAAAGAAATTATATTTAACATCTATAATTCATCATAATTTATTCTATTTACGTGTATAAAATTCCTTATTTTCAAAATTTTTATAAGTAAGTTTTTGTTTGTCTGGCATATTAAATAATTGTTTAAAAAATTGAAATTATATTTTGAAACAAAAATAATGACAGCAATATTAATTTATAAAATTAAAATCAAACATGAAAATGTTATATAGGTTATTTTATCTAAATGTTAATAAACGTATTTTGTATAAAAATTACTATATATTATCTTTTAATTTTGTTTTTGAACATACCCATAACAATATTTTTTACTTCAGTAGCTGTCAATATAATTCACATTACACAAATAAGTAAAAAGTAATACCTACTGATATTAGGTTACTTATACAGTTATACAAGTATAATTTTAATATTTATGTATTAATAAATAAACACATTGAAATCTCTACCTTAATAACTGTTCCTAGTATTTTGATCATTATCAATTAGGTATTTATTATTAAATTAAAGTTAAAGGGACCAATATTATTTTAATAGTCCGATTTATAAAATGTATGTACCTTAGATTTTGCATCAAAGCTATATACCACTTATAAAATAAATTATACATTTTATTAAGTACATATCTTATTAATTATACTTGTTAATTCATAATAAAATAAATTGATTGTTTTAAAAATATAATTTTACATTCTTCTATTTATTAATTTTTTTTTGTTCAAATATAAAATAATAATATATGAATAATAATAGTTATTAGAAATAAATGTTCACGTATTCAATGTATATACTATACAAATATTAAATTATGTTCACAACAAGTCTGATAAAGTTAACAAAATTACTTGGAATAATTTTTATTGTTATGTTAAACCCACTTGTGCATTTATAAAAAGAATATTGATTAGATATTTTACGTTGAATGTTGCTTTTATGATTTTAAATTGACAATATTGGTGGTCATATATTTTTTTAATAATTTCAAAATTCGTTGAAATTTTTATTATTGAAAATACATGGTTTATTAATGTAAAATGCTGTAATAACATTATTTTGTATGGGTATAAAATATTTTCATGTTAGTTGGTACTAACAAATAATTGGATGATCGTGTATTATTCATCTCCAGGCTAAATTCTATAGTTGTATACAGTATGCTTAACAATGCTCCAATTTATTATTTTGCATGAAACCGTAAAAATAAAAACACCAATATGTACATACAACGCATCCATATAAAGTGAAATCCATACAATAGTTTTTAGAAAGCGATTATTAATCGTATTCATAATGTTAAGAATAATACTATTATTGTGTGCTCTATATTTACACAAAGCACTATTATTATCATGATGTAAATCCCGACCGAGGCCATGCTGAGTTTCGAGTGCCAGACATTGTGATCACTGTCCCGATTTTAGATTCCGAATGGACTGTCGAGTGCATTGGTTTTACAATGACATGTGATTTTATTTGATTTTTTTCTTACTTATCACTGAGAGGACGGCAAAAAACCTCTACGCATTTCGTTCAGAGCCTGTCTAGATTACAAATCGAATATAGAGGACTTTGGGTGATTTGATTTTTGAATTTCTAACAGTACTAAGAGAATGTAACAATAGAAACGTTGAAAAAAAATAAGCCCATCTAACCATAATATTGACCAGGTTTTGGTACCTAGTTCGAAGACCAGAATTATTATGTTTTTGTTTGCCTCTGGGTGGAATATATTAAGTATTACGGGACCCAATATTTTTTGTTTATTAAATACAATTTAATATTGTTTATAGCACCTACTACTTGCTGTTTATTTAATTTAATTTTGTAATAGAAATAAAATATATTTTAATTATAAATTCTTGAACACTACTTATTATTTTTTTTCGATTTTAATGCATATAAGGTAAGTTCAAATCGACACGTTAATACGTACCTATTATATACTGTGGCTGACTCGGGCGCTTCATAAATATAGCTCTATATTCTACATAGTTCCACACTATGTTTTTTAATCATTGGTTTAATTTGGTATAAAATTGTCGAAAGTTCTATGATTACAAAATGTATATCTTGATTCGACGTAGTATAGCCGTTTGTTAAATTAATTTTTTGTTTATTATTGTTTGTTTGCGTTGTAGTTATTATAAACCATGTACTTACTTAAAATCGACTTGTTTTATTAGAAATATTGCATCACAGCTCAAAGAGTTCCTATTACTTAATTCCATTCTTATCATAAATCCTGTTTGCTTGACTCACGAGCGGGTGATGTCATTATGTATTGTATATTTTTCTACCACTACCAAACTCCTGGCACAAAGTATACTTTAGACAAAACATTTATTTGTTGTATAAATTGTATATTCCGGAAACAAAAAAATAAAAATAAATCCGTTTCTTTTTTATTTGGTTATCTTATCTGGCTTCCCGATTTAATTAATATTTTATTGTCCCAACTTTAGCTGTAATTTATTGTATTTTATTAAATTGTTGTTCCATTTATTATAATTTTTTCATTCTACTTTATTACATAAATCAGCTATTGCAGTGAAGCTATAATAATTCATAAGCATAGTCCATAATTCGCATGAGAAATAAAGAAAAAAATAACCATTGTAATCATTAATATTTTTAGTTTAAAACAAGGAAGTATAAAACATTAAAGAATTTATTTTAGATTCTGAGTAAAGAGAAATAAACCTATTGATGTATAAGGTGTTTTTTTTGTTTTCATTTTTTACGTATAAGTACACAATAAGTAATCGATATAATTTTTTAATTTTCAAAAATAGGGGTGGTTTTAGAAAGAAAATTTAATCTAACTTATACTTTAGATAGGTAACTACAAATTAAAAATTCTCCATACTAATCGGGAAAACAAAACAAAAAAAATTAAGGAAAAACGTGATTTCTTTCGAAATCGTTTTTATAATTTTATATTTACTATAAAGTTTTCAAAATCTTTTGAATCCTTTTGAGTCCTCTTTAATAGTTATAACAAAAATACATATTATGAAATATACTTGGTGATGTAAGCTGGAAGAACGTCTCCTTTTAGAATCGTTTTTTGTATACAATGAAATATCATTGAATTCAAATTTAACACAACCATACTTTTTTAATTACTTTTAATAATTTTCTAGAAATGTATAACTATTAAAATTAACTTGATTTATCAATGATTAAAAATACAATAATATGTTATTTTGTAAAAAAAAATGTTTAGTTATTTAGCAAATTACAATTTAAATAAGGCGAATAATGGCGCAAATTACAATTTTTGAAGGTAAAAAATGGTGCAAATTATATAATTTCCTTTTATTTAGTTTTATGTGGTGCAGACTACAACCTTAAAAAGTGGCGCAAATTGCATAAATACATTTTCTTCCGGTTGTTTTTGGCGCAAATAACATATGCCCCCATACTAGTGATCCATTTGACACCTAATGTATAGTAAAGCGGTACTTACTTGCCTTTTTTTTTATAATTATTAATTTTAGTAAAATACCATAGTAAACTTATACATACAACATATAAATTAATTTTAAAACCGTCAGTTATCATTTGTTTGTTTTCACGACAAAATGACAAAATCTTTTCACTATTAATAAAAGTGTTTTCAAAAATTGAAAGTGCTATTTGAAATCTAAAATTTAAAAATATCACCTACAGTACATATAAATTACAAAAAGAAAATATATAATATGAAAAAATTACTTAAACAATTTAAAATAATCATATTCTATGAAACATAAAATCAATTTTTTTTCTAAAAATTATTGTGCAAGATTAAAAGACAAAAAATTTAAAAAAAGTCATCAACATTAATATCTAGTTATCATAATCATATTTTTATTATTTATCTATACTAATACTATAGGCTAAAGAGAATATTTCGTAAATACTAAATTTGAATGTGCTAATTTCAGGATTACCAGTACGATTTCCATTAAAATTAGAGAGAGAGAGAGAGAGAGAGAGAGAGAGAGAGATACAACTTTTACTTTCAATAAATAAATAAAGCGAGCTGCTCGTAATGTGAGACGTGAGTTGTCAGTTGTAGACATAGCATACAAAAAAAGAAGAAGAAGAAAGAGAAAAGA
Organism: Rhopalosiphum padi; assembly: GCF_020882245.1. Lineage (NCBI taxonomy): Eukaryota > Metazoa > Arthropoda > Insecta > Hemiptera > Aphididae > Rhopalosiphum > Rhopalosiphum padi. The sequence goes on from NC_083599.1 coordinate 47,359,959, forward strand.
AGTTCTAGAGACTCAGGGGTGGAGTTTTTTTTTTAACCCTTATAAAGTTGCTATAGGGTGATTCATACGTGAATTTTGTTTTGGATCACGAAAATCAAATCATTTTTTTTTTTTAAATATTGGGTTGTTAGTGGTTATAGAATTTAAATTTAATAAAAAAGTAATTGGTATAAACTAGTCGACCCACCACGCGTTACTATAAGATTTTTTTCTCAAATAAAATAAAATAATATTAAATTTATTATACTTTATTTATTAGACTCACAAAATTACTTGACTGACGTTGCCAAAAGTTTCAGTAGTTGTTCTTAGATATGGTAGAAAAGTTTAGAGAGTTGTTTGAACCATGTTTGAGAATATACTAAAAGCTATCCAATACGCTACAAACGGATATTGCTCATCCCGCTCGAATTAGTTATTTAGTTCACAAAGTACGTAAGATGCTGATTCGCGCTCGAACTGAGATACACTAAAACCGAGATACGTCAATATAGCGCAGTATTTTATGTTTATTCGTATTTTTCCCGGCCGCAGTCGAGTTATACAGCTATAATATTATAATATTATATATTAATGTCTATAATATAGCTTATAAATATTTAAATTAATTCTTTATCTATTATATGAAGATACTTATAATAATGTCAACTCTATAAACACTCAAAGTGTTAATATATCTAAGCGTGTTAATCAGTGTTTTCAATAAAAGGAATGCGACAAAATGATTGACTTATATTAACTCGATTAAAGTTCAATTTATATGTGCGGTTACATATATTTTAATCACGTGAATGCCTACCTATTTACACAATAATTGTAAACATGACTCAATCCAAACAATAAATCAGAAAATCTTCAATGAAAATTATTATAATTATAATAATACTTATGTTCTTATCAAATTATTCATATTTATAGATAGCATATTATTATAATAATATATAATTTATATTCAATAAAATACCTATTTTAATAACACAACAAGTCTCAATAAAAACAATATTATTTGCTATTAATATTTTATAAGCTACTTGACTCTTGAATCTTGATTACCACTTAAATAAATCTAAATACCTAATACACAGATAATAAACATATTATTACAAGCTATTGTTGAATACCTTGAACAAAATATAATATCATAAGCCACAAATATAATTTCTGTGTTATTCAGATAACAAGTGTAATAATATGCTGTGCAGTGGAACGACCTCCATTACAGATTAAAAGGGGCAATATTTCCCATAGTGACAAATTTTTCGTATTTTATCATACTTTTAGAATTTGAGTGGAGCGATGAATGTATTGGTTTTTAATTTATGTGTGTTTTTTGACTAATGAAATATTTTTGTTTTTAACTAATATTGGCCTAAGATATCTAATGGAAGCAGCTTAATATTATATCTTTTGTATTAGTGGAAAATTACGTACGTAATATTTTATTACATTCATACTATTATAGATCAACAAAAATAAAAATAAGAGAACTATTTTTTTAATTTTTTTTTTTTTTTTTGTTAATCTGGTTGATATTTATGTTTATCGTGATACTGCAATGTTTATAATATAATTGCATATTTATTATATTATTTATATATATATTTATTATTTGGGATTAGGAATTTTATTGAAAATTTTTTTGTTTTCAGATATCACATCCAAACATAACAGTTGTTCAAGATCTGCTTGTTTTAGTATGAAAACCACAAAGAGATTATATTTTAGTTTATTTTTAACACATTGTTAATTATTTTTGATCGTAGATGATGGAAAATTTAACTTCTTACCCGGTACCATTTATGTGTACAAACATTCCATCAGTACACAGACGACGTTTGATAAGTCCAAGAACACAGCATCGATCGCCGAATTTAATTTCAAAGTTCATATACACATTCAAGAATGTGATGGGTTCATGTTTGTGAGTACGATTCAAGTTTATTCATTACGAAATTTGACGTAATAATAACGTATTTTTTTTTTTTAAGATTACTGATACTAGCATTCACAAAGGAGTCAAAACAAGGAACTCCAATACTGTGGATGAAGAAAACTATTTAAGATCAGATGACGAAGTACTATATGAAGATTTGGAAAAAAATATGTTGAGGTGTGGTTTTGTCTTTTAACAAAATTAAAAATAATATAATATGATGAATTTCATTTTAATAACTAGTTTTAGTGATACGAAAATTGGTTTTATCGTTTCATTTTGTTTATTTCACTTAATTATTATTACTTAAAAATAAATGTCAATGAAAATGTAAGCTTTGCAATATCGTGATTGCAAAATAATCACGCAACTGGGAAAATTTGTTTTACACCACATAAATTATTATTAATTGGAAAATGGAAATTATATTAATTATAAAACAAATATTCACGACGATATGATTGTTTTAGGGTACTTGTAGTTGAGTAATAATTGGGTGACTTTTTGGCGTGGGGGTGGGGGTAGAAATTTGTCTTGGCTTCTTATTAATTTTCAATAAATAAGTTCCTTATGATTATACAATAGTGTAGGTGTGCATTTCATTGAGTTTTAAATTAGAAATTAAACGTGACTATCAAAACCAATTATACTTGACGAAATACGTACACAAATATTTAAGTGCTTCGAATGAATAAAACAAATTATTCAACAGATTTTCATTCCAAGATGGCCATATTAGCACGGTTTGTCCCAAAGATGACGAACCGGTATGGGCTTTAAACATAAAAAAAGCTGTACTATCCACGTTTCAGAATCGCATGGAGAGATTCGATATTCATCACATTGTTGCAGAGGTTGATAGTGTTTCATTTTTTTTTTTTTTTTTTTTAATCAAATTGAATGTTTAATTTATATGTTGTTTTATTTTAGAGAGACATCAACGGGTTTTGTCCAACGTCATACACGTTTTTAAAATCGAATGGTACACAAATAGTAGTAGATAAAGTAAAGGATATTTCAGAATGTACCGAGAGATATCACATGCATTCTATAATTCCAACTTCACCATATGTTTTCCAGAGTGTAAGCCAATAGTTTTTTTTTTTTTTTTTTAATACAATATTCTTAGTCATTAACTACTCACTGTTAATGCTTTATAGGGAAATTGACTTAGTTTAAAGTTTCTGGATTAATTGAAACATTTTCTAACGTAGTCGAATAACGATATTTTGAATAAAATATTTACTTTATTAAACTTCCACGTTTAACATTTACCAATACACGAGTTTTGCTTATTAAATACAATAAAAAAAAAAAAAATTAAATTGAATTAAATATATTAAATTTATACATTATCATAATAACGATGATTATAAAAATTAAGAAGAGGTAATGAGCACATAAACATATTATCTAATGTAATGACTTATACGTTATACTAAATACATGCATAAAAACATACATTTAACGTAACTATTTAATAAAGGGTAACATTTAGGCAACTTTACACACGGTGCCGTCGCTCGATACCTTTATGTTAGACGTAAATGATTATTAGTGTGAATGTTAGTAACACTACGTGAGTTACGAAGCTACTATGCATGCGCACTTACATGTCATGCCAGATAAAAAATTACAAGTGTTAAATGCTCAGAAAAAACGTCGTAGGAAAAGTTCTCTGTCTCGTAGATTGGTTTGATTATAATATTTTTTTTTGTCAAAAAGATGAACGTTTTTTAAAAAGGTATATTGGATTACGGTTTTTGATTACAACAATAAAAACAAAAAGAATAAAAATTCACGAAAATTGGTGAAACTCTTACAATAGGATTTGAAAAGACAATTTTGAAAATAAAAGCAAAATTCACCTTGTAAAAAAAGCCGTTCTTTTTCAAAAAAAAAAAAAAAAACGTATTATCGTAATCAATTCACTCTAAAGGTCTGAGAGTTTTTCTTGTGTTTGATCAAAAATACAGGTCGAGCTCTGACCCGTTACAATAAAAGGAAATGCATTGATTTTGAATAACTTTAAAGTGTCTTTTATAATAATATTTTCAAAATTCCGAATGATTTTCCTATTCGAATTCAGGTTTGATAATTATATCATTACATTAATACTTGATGGGTTTAATCAATATTATATGAATGAAAAAATGTATTCCTTATTGTAAGTTATAACTTTTAAATAATTATAAAATTTACAAATTATTCTTTATAGTGCGAGAAATAAAATTTGAACAAATAATTGAAAGGGTGAAGACATTTAATAAAAACTAATATTCTATATTATTTATACAATTTGAAGTGTTAATTAAGTTAAATGAGTATGAGTATATGATCAATATTGAAGATAGTATCAGCGCTCCATTTTTGAATATCAAAATCTAATCTAGAAGTTTTAGTTAAAAATAACGATCACAGATAATTACATATTAATAATGCAAATTATTAAAAATAATATTTTTATTTAGTCCAATAAATCTGTTTAGACTCTAGGCTAGCCTTTGAACATTTTCAAATTTTCCATTCAAAAGTATTAATAACTAACAGTATGCTTGGTGATTAAAAATTCTCTAATAGTTTAGTCTGTTAATGATGACATTTATTTTGGAAATTATATACAATATTCAATATTTAAACGTGGCTTTTGACTACCTATATTTATATTTTGTATCTATTCAAATGAGTTCTTGTAGTTCAAAACTTTTACATTATGATGTATAGTTAAAACTTCTAAATTAATCCACAGCATTGTCAGTAAATAGTTTTTCAACAGAAATAAAAACTCAAGTTCTAAAAATAATCATAATATTGACAATATCTAAATAGTTATAGTAAATAATTATGACTTTTGAATTAACAATAGGTAGGTTTTAATGTACTAATGTACTATCAATCTTTAATATTCTTAATAATATGTATGCTGTATTCTTATTAGTTGTTTGGTTTATTTTATCAATAGGTGAATTTATAGTAAACGAACCTAACCCTATGGCTAATAATATTATGTAGATGGGTTATTAATTTTATAAATTTTGTTTATATGTATATAACCTAGTTCAAACATGATACAAATATTGAAATATATTATATATAACCATCTTAACGATGTTATTACTAATTAGTTATGTACATACTACATATACAACTAATATTCATTTCAGGCTTCAAAGCGATAGATTTTTTAACTTTTTGATGTTTTGATGCTATCATAATTTTAATATTTTATGAATTTGTTTTTAAAATAACATGATTACTTTATACTCATCTTTTTTTTAAATGTCAATATTATCATACAAATGATATTTTTTTAAATATTAGTGAGCGTCTATCTAATATATTTCAGGTAAGTTGTATCTGTGGTAGATATGTATTTGTAATTTTTTTACACTGCTTTTGGTATTTTTTTCTAGTTAAGTCGTTTAATTTATATTTTTCGATTGAATATCTATAATATTATTCATGCATTAAATAATTTATAATTTTTTTTTAGAAATACCACAAATGGTCTCCGATGAAATCTTTATTCGTTTGTTTTTACCACATTGATCATCATATTATTGTAAAGATCGATTGTCAAGAAAAACACTCATTCCAACCGTTTGCTAGTAATGAAACAAATAGCGCAAGAACAAAAATATTTCAAACGATGGTATTGATTAAAGAGGATAGTGCATTGTATTCATCTCACCCCAATAGTAAGATGATTTTCAAATTTTATCCTGTAGTTTATCTAATTTGTAATTGTCATACAATCGTATCCTTCTTTTAATGCCTAATAGTTCAAATAGCTTACATATTAATACAATTATCATAAATTCAAAAATGTCTAAGAAAGTGTATAAAAAAAAAAAAAAATAGAAATATCGTGAATCTTAATATTTTAATTATTTAATCATGATTTTAATAATATGACATTCAAGTAAAATATTTTTGTATAAATTACATAAAAATTTTAATATTACACATATTGATATATTATATTTAATTACACATCTTTCGAAGATTATCAATTTATATCATATTTAAATCAAGGCAATGGAATTCATTTTAATTTATATTCAACTGTTTTATTTGATTAGCTTATGAAATTACATCCAGACAACCTTTGTTATACAATCACAAGCTCATTAGTAATCCGGATTCGTCGAATGTAACGGAAACCATCGAACTGATTAAAAAGTTATGCGCAATGAGTGAGGTACGGAAAAAATAAAAACTAATTTGGTATACAAATAATTTATCTTTTACCTTCCCTCCTAGGGACAATTCGACCCTGATTCCCCAAGCGAATTTTATAAGGTTATTCAAGCAGCTAGAAAATTAACGTATGATGCGTTAAAACACCTTTATTATCTTTCACAAAATGATTTATGTTCATCTGCAACGTAAGTTTTTTTTAAATGATGTTTGATCTTTTATTTACAAATATGTATATAACCTACATTATATATACATGCGTATTGAGTATGTATATAAATATATTTTTAAATTTAAATAATTATTAGACGTATTTTTAAATTGTATGCGACTCCTATAATTCAAAACTCGAGGGAGATGAAAAAATCCAAAGTTATGGAGTTTTTACTTTTTAGAGTTTTTGAATCATTAATATACTGTATATTGATTTGAACGTGTGAATGATTTCACGAGGGGAGAAAAATTATTCGAATTATTGAACTTACGCAATTATTGAAGTTGATTCAAAAAAGTTACAATATAGTTTCTATTTAAATTTATTTGGTTTTGTTCAAACCGTCTAAAATAAAATATACATCAGTATTAAAAATGTCATGTTGTCTTTATAATTATTTTTTTAAATTTTGTTTTATTTCAAGCAAACATTTACAAAGCGCTTTACCATATGTTCGTACCACGTCTGCAGTAATACTTATGAAAGACATAATATGGAATGGAACCATTAATGAATCCATTTCTACCAACTGGTTAATGGCAATGGCAATGTTTGATAGGTAATTGAGTTTATTTTTGTAGCATATTGTCATGAATAAATTATTTTTAAAATCACACAGTCATTAAAAATATGCTTTATCGTTGTGAAAAACTTTTAATGCTACTTATTTATTTAAATTGTGACCTATAGAATATTACGCGAAAACACATATTAAACTAATAATTGTATTATTATGCTACAGGCCCGACGATCAAGTAGTTTCTGAAATTTCTCATTTGCTACACAAAGAAAATGCTTCGTCAGATATATTATTAAGTGTTACTTCTTTGATTCATACATACTGCAAATTGAATCCAAACTGTAAAGAAAATGTTGGGTTAATACCAGCCATCGTATACATTGAACAGAAAATCAAAGAGAATATTTTGATAAAAGAAAACCGAGACGAGGTAACTAAAACTAAATATTCGAAGATAATGCAGTAAAAACTTAACGAACATATTATATCCGCTTCTCTTTTAGACGTTAATATGGCTGAAATCGTTAGGTAACACAGGACAGACTTCGCCTACTACCCTCGATACATTAAATACGATAATTGCGAATGCAGATTTAACCGTGGACATTAGAGTATCAGGAGTTCAGGCTTACAGGTCTGTTAAAAAATATAATACATTTTTATATCACACATTGGCCAGTCACTAAATTGTCTGGAATAATACATTTTAGACGATTCCCCTGTAACATAACGAGACCGATTATGTTGGACAACTTCGTTAACCAATCTTTGGACTCGGAAGTCCGTATTGCTGCGTACTTGCAAGTAATGAGGTGTCCCGTTTATAGCGTGGTGAGGCATATAGTAACGGTTTTAGACAAGGAAGAAGTTAATCAAGGTAATTAAGTTAGAGAATTTATTAGACAGTAGAATCTTATATTAAATAATATGATGATATTTAATAATATCATTTTTATTGTAGTCGGCTCTTTTGTTTGGACACATTTGCAAAACCTGAAAAAGACATCTGTACCATTTTATTTAGAGCTACAGACCATGTTAGCTGGTGACATAAATAAAAAATTTAACACTGACATACGAAAGTTTTCTAGAAATTACGAAAATTCATTTTTTTTAAGCGAATACGGCGTTGGTAAGATTTTTTGGAGATTTAATCCTCTGAATTGTAATTATTACTAATCATTGTTACAAATGTCATTTTATTAAGGTGGATCTTTCGACAGTAATGTGATATTTTCTCCAAAGTCATATATACCTCGATCGTATACATCAAACATCACGTTAACTCTGTTTGGAGAATACATTAACATACTTGAAGTTAGTGTTTAACTAGTATTAATAATAAAAAAAATCTACATCTATAATTGAACAATACGTTAAAGTTCATAGTAATTAAAATTAAAAGTTTTAATTCAATTATTTTTCTCTTTATCAGTTTAATAATTTGAGATTAGTTTATTAGTTCTGATCTTTGACGATAAATGGAAATACTTAATTAATAAGTATTTAAAATTATTTTATTTTATTTTATTAAAAATAATTTTTACTTGCGTGTATTGATATATATATTTAATATACGAAATCATTAAAAAAAAAATGATTTTAATTATTTAATTATTGTCATATTAGATAGAAGTATATGCCGAAGGCTTTGAAAACTACATAGAAGCATTATTTAAGCCCGGGGGTGTATTTAGCTCTGAACGTGTAAAAAAAGGATTGGATGCTTTGCGTTTTGTGCGAAGTTTAATGCCGGACACCCTCAGGGATAGGATTAACGAATTGCCAAATGTCGTTTTCGATAATGTGCCTCCACCAAAGGTCAGTGATAATTTAATTTGAAAAATACTATACAATATTGATTCTTAATGAAATTAGTATTAAACTTTTTTCCGAATAAATTCTTAAAAGCGATTAATCGACGTGTATTCTTATTTTGTTTTTTCTACAGATATCCTTGGCGATTAAAGTATTTGGAAACGAAGTAAAATTTTTGCGTCTTAATGGTGTAGACGAAATTAACAAAGCGATCCGTTCTTTTGATGTATATAATATTATGAAAAGTTTCATGAACGGACGAGTAAATATTTCTGTGATATTTTAACTTTTTAGCATACGCCAAGTAAAATTGTACTTTATACTTTTTCTGTAGGAATTTAAATACGACCAATCTGCCATGTTTATGGACTTAAAATACGTTGTACCTACTGGAATTGGCATGCCTTTGATATTAGACGCCGTAGGTACTTCTGTAGTAAACTTAAACATGTCAAGTTACATAAACGCAGATGCCTTCAAAAACTTTGGAGAGTTTAAATTGTTAACCAAATTGTATCCAAGGTAAATTAAAATTTAGGAAAAGTATAATGATAATATTATTATCTTGGCTTTAATTTTTATTTGTTTTTTGCGAATTAAGAAACCTCATCATATATTTTTATCTACGTTATTATTCATATTAAACAAATCAATTATTTTCCTTTAATTTTTGGCATGTCATTGCATATCTCTATAATATATACATTAAAAAAAAAAACAATCTTTATATTAAAATTTCTAAACTATATTACATCCACACATTTTAGAAAATATATATTTTAACTTCCCATAGTCCTGATATTATGATTTACGGACAGAAATGTAGCGTGTATACACTGTATACATCGTGTATAGTTTTATGTATTTTTAATAAATAGCAGTGTAATTTTGTAAGTACCTAAAATGTAAAGTGCTGTATATTTCAAAGAATCAATTATCATCATGCAAAGCATCAACATTTCCAAAACAATAATTATTCTGTTTCAGAATTTTAAATTAAAATTACCGTTTGAACATTAATAATTGGTTTAGTTTTATACAGCATACTTTGAGCGTTCTAATTTTTAAAATACACATGACAAATTACTCTGAAACGAGATTGATTTATTTAAATATATTTGTATGAAGTTTTTGACAAAATTATATAATATAAATGTTTTAGTATTATGTAATATTATAGTTATATTGGTTTCTATTTTGTAATACTATTGTCGTATGCGGAATACAATATCCCATTTATTAACTTTAAATAAATTACTTATTTCTACGAAATATGTACAGTCTAGCTTTGAATTTGGAGGGCTCAATGACTATGGACCTTCATTACGAGACCACTCAAGCCAAAGTTAAATCAAAGTTGTACACTTCAACTGCATTTGAAGGTACCACGGAGGTTAAGGGATACAAATTCGTGAATTTGGTATTTGATTTGCCGAAGATCAGATCCGATATTATTAGCATCGAGTACGTATGGATTTCTGACTATAAAATATTTATCTACAATATAAATACAATAATATTTGTTAACAAGTTAAGCATATTAAATAATATTTTGACTTATTTTATCAATATGAATAATTTATTTTATATTTATTTCTAAATATATAATATTATATATTTATTTAACAACTTGTATTATTTCCGTACATAATATTATATTTAGGTATTCAAATTATTGTTGTATAAATATCTAAGATTTATAGACTTGATTTAAGCGTTTGAAGCACTTATAATTAAAATATAAATTATAATAATATTTTAAAATTGAACTTAGATATTTTTAATGTGCAGTAAAAATATTGTACCTTCACAGCATTTAATTTACTAATTTTGTATCATATTATGACAGATCCGAGTTGTTTTTAGAAGATCATAAACTAGATGTCGATGTAAATCCAAATCGAAATTCCGTGGCTCCCTCTACATTGTCCTATAGTTTGCCTGTTCTCGAAGAAATGATGGGTCTTAAATTATACACTAATTATCGGTTACCAAACATTACTGAAATAATTAAATCGCCTATGGTGATATTTAACGGGCCATTGAGGTTGAACATTTTTCTACTTAAATCGGATGTGAAAGTCAATAAATACGTAATGGAATATAAATGGCTCACTGGAAAAGTAAGTCAATGCGTTTGTTCCTGCGTAGGTACCTATGTATTATATAGGCTTAATATTAAAACTAAGATGAGTACTTGCTACTGTTTTGTTTTAGAAAAACTCATCTATCAGCTTTATATACGAAACACCTGGATCTCAAGTTAAACACTATATGAAAGCACTTCTGGAAATGGACACTCAAACGCAAAATTTTACTTTAATAGTTCACGGAAAAACCATTCAGCTACAAGCTTTAGGTACTGTTTCTGTAGTTTTGTCTAAAAATAACTTATTTTGAAACTTTGAAACAATGTTTTTAGGTTTGTATAGGAATTCTCCGTTGCACAAGTTGATGACGTTCACACTAGATATTAACGATGTAAGACACCTCGATCTGTTCATGGAACTCAAAATCGAAAATGAAAAATACGGTCGTCTGTATTTACCAAAATTATACCTTGACATAAATGCAAGGAGAATTGCTGAACTCGAAGGTGGTTTTTATTATTATTAATATTTTTATTCAGTTTTTCAAACTTATGTTATAATTTATTATATTGTAATTACTTAAATTATAAGGTTATCACATAATAATTATTATCGAATGCATTAGGTCAATACAAATGGGTTGAAAAAAAAGGAATCTCTCAGTGCGATATCAATTTGACATTTAAAACTACCAAGTTTGATTCTACAATTGTCGGTTACATCAAAATAAACGATGCATCGACCGCATTAAATTTGATATTCGAATATACGTTCGACAAAGCTGTAACTCTAGACACGATAAAACTAGAAGTGAAAATCAGTGATCGTTCAACCAAAGCCTTATCATCATTACAGGGAACCATGCAATTAGAATCATCAGCTTATCCACACATCAATCATCAGACTTCTGCCATATATCAGGTAGATTACAAATTAAAATCTGGTTTATAAGCACATAAACACATGGGTGCACGCTATGTTATGTGAAAATATTAATTATAATAATATAGTACCCATCGGAACTAATATACTCTTATCTATATTATTCTATATTAATAACGTTTTTGACTGAAGTTAATATGTTTTATTTGTTTACCTCCGATACGTATTTAATATAAAACGTACAGGGATTATGTATAGACTTACGATTAACAGTACTGTACTTGCTTTACAAAATATCATTGAAGTATGAATTGCAATAAATTCTTAGAATATCAAACATTTTCTAAACAAAATTCATAACAGCCAAACATAAATATTTGTTGATAATACGAGGGAATACATCTTTATCAAAATTGAACGTTTTATTAGTTTATTGTAAATGTAAAACATTGTGCAAACATGTTTAATACGTATTTACTATTTTTACTATTAAAAAGTAGACAAATAAATTTTATAAATTGGACCCCAGTGTTTAAACCTCTGTTTTCAGTATTTTTTTTAAACGTCTATAGATATATGAAAAATTGTTGAGTATCTTGAAATGTATTTTTTAGGGTTATTTAAAGTTAATTCAAAAATTCGAGTCCAATATGTGACCTAAATAAAGTTTTCCTATTTCAAATAATAATAATAAAAATAATAAAAAAAAAACATCAAAATCCCGACTATACAATTCGTGTGATTGTTTTTTTCTGTCAATTCGTTTTGATCGTTGCAATAGTTTGATTATATTTTCCGTAAAGCCGCTGCCGCTACGCCACCCAACTATTATAGGAATTGTTCTGCAATTTTTTCCATTTAATAAATGCCTCCAAAACTTTTCAGTAAGGTTAGATTTTGAATATTGTCACTGTGTTTATATTATATTGGCATTAAAATATTATGTTGAAAATGTAAAATATGGTCAAAAGATACACATAGATATTATTATTATCTTATACAGATATTTATTTTAATAGTTTAATTTTATTATTTATTATATTATATTATGGCTGAATTGGATTTTATAATTATACGAATTAAAGCTCACTAAATTGATTAATCCGAAGATATTTTCTTCTTATTTCAGAAAGCACAAGGTCACACCGAATGTCGTATCGATTTCATTAACTATCCTAGCCTAAAGGACAACAGTAAAAAGTTACACGTCGAATTCGGATTTACACAAATCAAATATTATTCGGGTAACAAAATAAATATAAACTTATTCGTCACTAAGATGGCGGACAACATTTTGTTCAAGTTCATAACAAACCATCAAGACACGCAAACGATGTCTAACACCGCAGTTCTTGTACAGTATGCGCCAGGTACATACCATTAATTGTGTCTTGTTCAATTTCTTTTTACTTAAACGTTATTCAAATGCGTGTTCAACGTGTTATCAATAATATATTCACACTGTATTTTCGTAATGTGCATAGATAAAAATATCACTGCTAAGCTCGACATTCTTATGCCTCCGAGTATATTATTGAACGTAGACACAAGATTCAAATTGACAATACCATCTGGAAAATTCCCGTTGGACGTACACATTGTGGTAAAAGAAAAAGTCATGAATGAATATGACGTGAGTATGATTTTGTCAACATACCTGTTATTTACTATCGTATAGTAGATATCAAAAAAAGCAATAATGGGCTAGCCTATAAAATATTGTTAGTTGTATTTTTTAATTTTAATACTTTACAATAATTCCTGGGTTCTAATTATTTATATTACAATTAATTAATCTGATAACATTAGGTAAATTAACATAGAAATGAAATACCAGTCATCTACAACATCAATATTAATTATATTAAATTGTAGTATATAATTATTTGATAATTCTAATCAAAAATGTATTTTATCAATACTTGTCTTTGAGTAATTAAAATAATTGTTGTGTTATTATATTTGAATAGGTACAACATTTTTTTATTAACTTATTTTATTTAATATAATATTGTATTATTATTTATAATATAAAATAAAATAAAAAAAAGTATGATGATATACGCTGAATCACGACAAATTACGTATTATATACTTATATTTTATTGGTTGGTTATCATTATTTTGTTTATATACTAAACTGTTACAGTATATATTTTATATAATTAAAATATTCATTGTTTAAAACATGATTTGTACATTGATAATTATTAATTTGCTTAGATCGATTTTGCGGGAACTTGGATTGGAGGACAAAACGTTACTGCGAGAGGGCTGTACCAGGACCACTCCTCATATTACCTAACGAGTCATACGCTCAAACTTTTAATAAAATCTCACTTGTTTAACGACATAGTGTTCATGGGGAGAATCTACGTATCGGACGAGGAATACAGAATGGAGTCGTGGGTCAGTATAATACCAACGCGTGGGCCTGGTTCGGGTGCCGTCTAATTAATATTATGTTGAACGTACAGATAAAATCGATAAAACTCTTAAACGGCTATTTAAATAACATAGAAAATCGACTTATTGTATTCGCTTGTTGTGTATACAGGTGGACCACAACAACACAAAGCACGCTATACTCTTGAGGCATTTGGCTCGTTCCAATATGTTGCAATATGAATCATACGGTGAACTGAAATTAAACACAAGCACGTATTCGGTGTCCAATCTGATCGACTTGAAACATCACGAGATAACTCTGGACATGCACCTGGACCAGTATGATAATCCAATAATGATTAATAATAATAATAATTATTATCTATGTTTTCTCACCGCCTCAATATTCATTTGTTGTTGGAGATTTTGTTAAATTTTAATATTATTATTTGGGTTAATTTTTTTTTTTTTTAATAAAGCTTTTAATTAAATAAACGAATCAAATCTTCGTCGTATACTAACGCATGATATGGCAAATTTTACTATCAGAATAATCAATTTTGTTTCCTTATTTTTAATATAAGGAATAATATTTAATATTCATTATATAATAATGAATCGATGATTTATATATATATATATATATTTAGTGCCTGGTGTATTTTGTTTTCGTTGATATTTTAATTTTAAAATAAGTTGTAAACATTTAAAAAATGGAAATTTGTTTTAAATTTAAAATAAGCATAACTTACTTCAAGATTAATGAAATTAAAGAAACCTTAAATAATATTCTGACATTCAAATTTGGTAATAGATCAAATTACTTTAATGTAAAAAAAAATAAAGTAAAATTAATTATTCAGAACGGAAAATTAGCTGTTGAGCGTTATTCAAACTAAGGTAATACGAGTATTATATGGGTACGACGTACGATATTCGTATTATGGATAGATAATTTTAACCACTTACTAAAACTACAAAATTCGAGTACCTATAATATAAATTTATTAAAATATCTCCATTTAACTTATTATTAGTAATTATTTTTAATTAATAATCATTGTACATATCATCATACATCATTCATATACAATGTTATTAATATTAAATTAATTAGAAACAGTCCAGTTTAATTTACAGAAAAATTAACTATTAAAAATTAAACAAATGTATAAACCTACAGAATATAAGGTTAGCGACGGCCCTTTTTGCCACCACTTAAAAACTACCCCGTTATGCTTTTGACATCGTAAAATAAAATATTCTAATAATAGATAATTTTGGATGATACGGGTGGTACAAAAGTTATTACTATTGACTAAATAATTTAATTTTTTTTAAATTTATATTTCACTATTAAATGATCCTAATTTTATAAACTATAAAGTACATAATAATACTCGTTCGTAAAATGTGGCTAATTTTTATTAGTATACTATAATACATATTAGTTAATCATTATATATGAGTAATCATCGAACGATGTGTGTTAATGGCATGATCTAGGTACAGAGACATATCAATTTATGGTAAAGGATTTGCTAAAGAATGGAACACTCATACGATTTTTGAAATAAAATGGGACGCCAATCGAGATCCTGATCAAAAATTTTCAGTCACCTTCAAAACGAATACGACCGATATCGTGGACGGTGAACAATTTCTAGGTTTGGTGGTGATAGAATATCCTGGTCGGACAGTGAACATAGATTTAGAATTGAAATATATGGGTACGAATATAACAATAGAAATTAGAAACGCTCAATTTACCGGTTCAGTTTTTATAATTTATTGTGATTGTAGCTATTATAATAATATGCTTAAGATTAATAGGTGTACCTACCTATATTATGATAATATTTATTATTATGATGTATCAATTTGTTGTTAACAATTATAAATTCCACGCAGGGCAACACTATTTTGTTTTAAGTACAATCGAGTGGGATCCAGTGTCAAAAATTGACTTCTCGTTAATATTGAAAAACGATTTTCTATCAAAAGGAAGTGGATATATTGGTTGTAAGATGCTCACGCCATTCGAAAATTGGGTGAAAACATTATACGAACAAAGGTAATGTGATTCCATATTTTATAAACTATAGTGTAAAAACACTAAAAACTGATTTAATTGATAGTGATTGTTTTTAATAAAATATAATCAAATAAAATAACTAAAAATTTGATGAACATTTTACTTCAAATTTATGTTGTCCAGGAAAAATGATCCAGGTCTTGTATACTGAGATTTGATAGTGAAAAAGTTTCACATGGACCGTCTTAGGCATATTTTATAGTAAATTAGAACTAATACTTTACGTATATATATATATAGATTATAGATATTAAGTTATGTGCATGTTAATAGAACTGTAAAAACACTGAACTTTTAACGAATTCTAAAAATTTCTATAATTATAATAATAAAAATAATTTTTCAAAAAAATTAAAATAAATTTAGTTTTGATTTCAAGATGACATTTTTTCTTATTAATTATAATGACACGATTTGCGCCAATAATATAAGGTTAGGTTTTTACAATATATTATATTATGTAATCCGCATTAAAAACTTACCTACGTGTTTGGGTTTATTATTTAAACGTTTATTCTAAAATAATTAAACTTTGAAATTCAATATCAATCACTAGTAAGCTTTAAAACGACGTAGCTACCTGTGTATAATGTACTATATTGATGTTATAGCGTTATGATTGGACCGCAGAACTTGCACACAAACGGCAGTGTAATGTGGCAAGGTACTCAATACTTGGACTTTGATGTACAATCCGGTTACCAGACGCTAGACGAAGAATTTGGATTTTCGTTTAATACGGCTGTTAACAGTTCGTTGCAAGATCTTAATGCTATTCGCATATATATCAACCACAATTATGGTACCAACAGTTTCAACACCACTGTCTTACTGCAGGTTATTATTTTATTAAACTTAAATAATGTACACTTTTATTTTTGGTTTTTTTTTTTTTTTTTTTGATACCATTTGACACTATATTAATTTGTTCGATACATTTTGTAAATTTGTTACGATAAATATTAATTTTACATTGTTTAGATAAATCCGAAATACGTAATATCGTTGGGGTTGACTGGGAAAATTAACAGCACGAAGACTGAAACCATTTACAGCGGTTCGGTGACTACGCTCACCCCGTTTTTTTATTACAAGACATTTAGCTTTGAGTCAGAAGTCGGTATACAAGAAAAGAAACTCAATGGCGTCGTCGGATTACAAATAGATTCTAGTAATTTCAAAGTCGAGTTCCACGGTAAGATAACATTGATCAACACAATACAGCATTTTTTTTTTTAATTGAAAATAAGTTTCGTTTACTATTGTCAACGAGTTTGATAACTGTATAGTCCATAATAATCCACGTTAAACGACAAAGTTTGTCGGATAAGCAATTACACAACTTAATAATTCGGTTAATAACAGACTACTGATCACTGGTATTAATAAGCATTGTTAATTTTTGAATTATCGATTTATTTTTGTTGGTAGAATTAATAATATAGTAGTATATTATTATTATTTTTTCTGACTTCAATGTACGTTTTAGTATAACCACTTTTGTACTTGTAAGTTGGTTCTCTGTTTTGTTCGTGTTCCATATCCAATGGTCTAATTTAAATCATAAAAATATTATATTTATTCACGATATAATATACAGGGTTTATGGTGTTTTTAACCTTTACGAATTTAGATTACGTAAGTTTATTTATAGACAAAAAATATTAACAAATATTTACGAGAATGTAAAAGTCCACAGCCATCACGCGATTAGCTTTTTGTTGCGCACGTTTGAATGTCAGAATATACGATATTATTATTTTATTTTGTCGGGTTTGATTTATGTAAATACAAATTAAAAAAATGAATATACACTATTACGTCCCGAAAGTTCCGTATCACCCTTAGTAATTCCGTGGCCAATCAATATATTTAAATTTGGCTTTTTTTAGTAATTAATAATTAGTAAGGACATTATAATTGAATTACATATGTTTAAAATTTGGACATATCTACTATATTTTTCAGATTAAGTATAAATGATTAAAAAAGGTAAATTATTGTTTAACAATTAATATATTATGAATTCGTCACGGGCTAAGATTTTCAGGAAGGAAATAAAGTTTAATAATTTATATTACAGTTATTCTAATATAGGTATATTTCAATATTGCATGCATACATTATACTTATACTTGTATACAGTATATTTATATTATACATACCTACATATATACACATACTTACGTTAAGAATTATGTGAGAAAACCAAAATTTTTAGAGTGTAGATAGGTACTAAATTGCATATAGGTTTGGTTTGATCAGTTGAATACGTCTCGTGTGACATTATTAAATTATATTACTCGTATTTTTATAACGAGCATTATGAGCCATTTATATACACATATTGATAACATATTATTGTTTACGCTTATAGTAAATGAATGGTATTTTACTAATATAATATGTAAGTATGTATAATTTTTAATATGGTGACATGATTGAGATTTGCGGATCAGGGAGACGATCGTACAATTGTTTCTTTGGCTAGTTTGCCCCTGATATATTACCAACTACCAATTATATACGACTATTGGTAATAGTTTGTAAAAACAAAAGTTATTATTGAATTTGCTATTTAAATTTAAAAACATATAAAAATCATTTCCCCATAAAATCTGTCGATAAAATTATTCCAAAATACATGTTTTGTAACAAATGATCGAAATGTATATTAATAATCTAGATAATATGACCTTAAAATCATAAAATATAAGTACACTAAATATTAAAAAATGTCAAAATATGCAAAGTTATGCATTAAAAATTATTTCAATTCATAATACTAGAAACGTACTTAGCATAATATAATACGATTACCCAGACAAATATGCAAATGTATACAAATCCGTTCCCTAATCATAAAGAATAAAATTTAAGTAATTTAAATGAATCTACGTGGAATTATAGTCGTTCAATTAAGTATCTATTTTCTCGTTTGCCCGTTTAACGAAGTTAAAAATTATTAATATTGATACCTATTGTTGATGAATAAAACTATATACAATGGTATTTGTGTTATTACCTAACCTTGGCATTGAAACTTTAATTAATTTCAATAACGTTTAAATGTATGTTGTTTTTTGTTTTCATTGTTTCGGTGTGTTACATGTATAATGTATTTATAGCATATGTGTAGTATATCGGTTTATAGCTTTATTATAATAATGTACCTATAGAGTATAGACTGTATAGTGTATACATTGTAACTAAATAATTAAATTATATTAATGATAATAACACTTAAATTCTTATACGACCTAAAAACAGTGAAAATAGATATTTCTTATTCTACACTAATTTATCGCAAAATTTTAACACTAGATACCCATAGCCTATAGTTAACTATTTAAAAATATAATAATAATATTATGTGCATCGTGTATTTTTTTTGTTTCATTTTTGATAAACGTCAATAGTTCATTTAGTTCACAATAATTTCCATTTTTGTATAGATAAAAAAAACAGACCAATCAAATATTCAATTTTCACCTTGAAAATGTTTAATGATCTATCTATAACTATATGGTAATATAAGACAAACATTTATTACAAAATGTACCTACAAAAGCTATTTGCTTATAACTTAGTGCTATAATAAATATTAGATAATATTTTTATCTCTTCAAAGAAGAAAATAGTAGGTATTATGTTAATGTAACTTTATCTTGTGTACATTTAATTTAAATATGTCGCTAATTGTCTAATAAATAGAAGTGAAAACACGATATATTTTGTGTAATGTATAAAAAAGAACATTTCTAAACCGGTTACCTAAGACTGAAAACTACTTGAGTCTTAAAATTAAGTCAAGCAGCCAAGCAGGTAGTAAAACATAGGTAGGTTAGGAAGAAATAAGTTACCTACATATATCCTGATAGCTGTACCTACCAAAATTGGCAACAACATATATAAAATTATGAAATATAAGAACTGCTCATCACTATTATTTTTATGATATTATACAAACGATCAATAGTAAAGCAAATATTATGTTAAATAACACCATGTTTTTTAAAAATATAATGCTTAATATTCCCTAGTTATCAAAGCTAAATATTTTCATGAATAATAATAGTAATAAAAATACGAAATACAAATTTACATCGATTGATTATCGAAAATAATAATAATAATTTAATAATATAACAAAAATATATTTCAAAAGAAATTTTAGGCCTTAGGGTAAAATTACTATGAAATGTTAATATTTATTTTGAAATTTTCGTAAGTGCGGCATTAATAGTTAGAATAAGTTTTATATTTTAGCTTAATACGTATGAAGGACAATATTCAGGTTCTATTATATTCATTAAGAAACTGTGAATAAGTTGGCCGTGGGGTATGAGTATATTAGCGATACGTAACCTGGTTATTATTATTACCTACTTCGAGTTTCCAAGTAATTTCCTGACCAAGTGTCTATTGTGTGACATAATCCTGTTTTACGTCTACGTTTTATGCACTGAGAGCTCTAATTTATTAACCGAAAGTTGTTGATGCATTAAGTTTTTATTATTGAATTGAGATCGTTTTTGGGTATTATTGAAGTTTGGATCGTTAATAATGATATTATTTTACCTTTTTTTTATTATTACTTTTTACTTTTTTTAGTTGTCAGTATGCTACTAAAATTCAGCATCGATTTGTTATGATAACATTATTTATGTTTTTGTCGTTTATGTGTACGATGATACGCATAATGCAAGTATTTTTTGTTATAAACAGTTAATTAGATTAAATATAATCTAATATAATACGTATAATCTATAATATCATTATATCCAAAATCTAATACAGGTCTATAACTATATTATGCTGTACTGACATATTGTAGTTTTCTATAAATAAAAATGTCACTGTCAAACTTCTTTTGACAGAATATTATCGTCATCTGCAAGTGTATTTTAGGTAACAACAGCAATTCAGTGCTGATCTTTATCCCGAATTTTGGCGAAAACTTACACACATGTTTCTTTTGTCTGTTTACGCAGCAAACGCACATAATATATTATGTACAACAATAACAATTTATAATAATATTTTATTTTTATATTTTAGGTGTATACATGCCACTCGACAATAGCAAAATATTGTTGAAAATCTCAACTCCTTATGAAAGTTACAAGACTCTATACGGAAAAATAGGATATAAAGCGAGAGAAAAACACATTTTTTTCGATATATATGGTGATCACTTCAAACTAGGAACCGAATTGCGTTACTTGTATAAAAACCTATCCAACTACAATCTTAAGTTACGTATCAACACACCTGTAGATCCGTTAAGACAGTTGATCATTGCCGGTAAACTAAATAGTGAATTAGTAAGTATATATTTTCATCTGATACCTAAAAAAAATATTGTTGATATACACTAATAAACTTAGTAGGATGTATATTATATGTAAATTATATAATATTACAATCAGGACCTTGAACTAGAAACATCCACAACATGCGGTAATATAATTTAAAACCATAAATGCTTTAAAAATAATAAAATAAATATTATAAACTAGGTATACGAAAAAATATCTTTTCCACAAATAAATTACTGTTATAATAATCTTTATTCTTTGTTTTACGTTCATTAAAACAAATACTTTTTAGTAGCACTTTAAAAAAAAATGTTCAATCATTCTTATTGAAACACTCAAAATGATTTGACTATTTTATTTAAAATGACATGGTTTAATACTTCCTATAAGCAAGTAAGAAATAAGAATTATTGAGTGTTAATATAAAAGTAGTAATTTCAAAAATATTTTTCACTCATTAAAATTATTCAAATAGACTTATGCAAGTCAACATTAATAAAATATTAACATACCTATACATATTGACGTCGACATACGTAATAATATATAATTTAAGTTTTGTTTATATCATAAATATATGTAATGACCTTATACATTGACATAAGTATATTTTGATAAAATAAATTATGTCGTTTGAGCGTGTAAAAATATATGCAAATTCTGAAAGTTTACAACCCTGATAATATTCTATACAATAAATACTCAAGCTATTTTTTAAACTGTTATTTACAGTGAATTTACAGTCTTAACTAACATTTATAATATTCTAAATGATACCAAAATTAAAACCACATTAAAACATAATTTGTGAGATAGATTCAGATGACACGCTGGTGTCTCAAAAAACTAACTTAATATTTACTATGCAATTAAAAACTTTCTATCGAAAACGTTTGGTATAATACTCGAGTAACACAATTGAAAATTTTCTATTTTAATCTTTGTACACTATTTACCATAATATCAATACGATATTTCAACATCAAAAATAAAAATTTCCATTAGCTGTTTATACAAAATTATTTTAATAAGAATAAATATATTTTCGTTGCGTTATCGTATACGCAGTTGGATTGTTATACTTGTAAAATATTTATAAACTAGTGATCACTACCTTGTACATTATTATATCAATATCGCGATTGTTATAGGCTGACTTCCGGCTAGGATGGAATCACTTCGTATTGGGTTTTGCTGGAATTTCGCACTACGTCAGCTGGTCCGATTTTGAGTACGCTTTACAGATATACACGCCCGTGGAGAAGTTTACATACAGCAGCGCTACTGTAAAAATCTACATTATCGATGACATTGACTGCGAGATCCGAGCGGTTTTGCCGGATTTATCAATGGTGATTATTATTTTTATAAATACTTTATTCTTATTCAATAATACCAAAAAATAAGAAATTGAAACCATACCATAGCCACTAGAAAATAGATTTTTATAATACGAAAATAATAAGCAATAAACTGTACTTATATATTTGGCGATCTTACCCAACAATTTTATTTCATAGATTTTTAATAAAATTATATTCAAAAATAAGTATTAATTTATGTAATATTATTTTATTGGTACCCGCAAGGAAAAATTTTTAAAGTATACATTTTTTTAATGCAAGTACTAGAGTTAGGGACTTCATGCCCTTCAAAATATAAAAATATGCATTTATTTATACCCTAAAAACATTAAATATCCTTTTAAAACATGCCTTAAAAATTAAAACATTTTAATTTTTAACTACACTATATCAGAAATTATTTTTTTGTTAGGTAGTATTAATAATACTGTATTATTAATTTATTTTGTAAAGTATAAATAAATAAATGCAAATATAAAATATTGACTACTAATACTAATCTTAAATATAAATGCTGGTACAAACGAGTAAAATACTACCTAATTAATAACCATATCATTATATTATAAAAGATATAAAATTGACGAACAAGTAACAACAATGATAGATATCCCGTGACGGCGTGAGCCGTAGAAGTCTATAAGTTACTGTAAGAAATAAAAACAATATTATAGATAATAGGTATGCATATAGGTACGGTATATTATGTATCGTCTGTGTGTAGATAAAAGTTTATCGGTAATTCATAATTTCAATTATAAATGTTCTTGCAGACGAGGAAAACACTACTCACACTAATTTCATGGAATATACTTTTTTAGGTACTTACATTAAACATTTTTTTTTAATAATTTAAAGACAAATTAAATTATAATTTAAAAATATAAGTAAAATATCCACTTAAAATGAAAATATAACAAAATATGCACTAACACGTGAAAAAGAGTAAAATATTCAAAATATCCAAAAAAAATAATTACTGTAGATTCCTAGGGTTATGAAACAATCTTTTATATTACCACTAAGCTATGTTTTTAATGAATATTAGAAAACATGTTAACTCATATAAAGGTCTTAGCCCTAGTAGGTACTAATGGTTTGTATATAAATAAATACATTAATGATAAATTATAAATAGGTTGGTATTAAAATAAACACTATTTATAAATATACAATAAAGAAAAAAAAACGCGTTTTTGAATAATATTATATAATATGAAGTATATTATGATGATAAAGATGATACTGGTTTGGAATATATATTTTGTAAATTTGTTTTTATTAAATTCTAACCGCAGAATACAAAAGTTATATAATATCACAATTCACAGTACTTAGACACCTAGTAAGTAGTAGTTACTCATGAATAATTATTTTCCTTTTGTTGGTCCTACAGAAAATGTGGATTAACTGTTGATTTTCAAATGGATAAGTTATTTTTAATTCCAGGTAGCTATTGAGAAATTTAATTTGACGAATTCCAGCGTTTTTTTTAAAAATAATTTTTCAATAATAAAAGTTGTTTGTATTAACAAACATATTTTTTAACCACTTTAATAAACATAATGGTTATGGGTAATAGAATTTTGATGATTCATTGCATTTGACAGATCATAGTATATTATAATCATTTCGAAACGTTTCTATATGCAGTTTAAAGAGTATATATACATATAATTAATATACCAAGTATTGAAGTTTCAATTTAAATGACTAAATTTTCGAATTATTGCAATCATCATCCTATGATTTTTGACGTAGTTTAACGTATTTGTTATCTAACATTAACTAGTTATAATTCAATACATTTTTATTTTAAGGCCAAGGTTAAAATGCCAAAATGACTTAAAATTTGCTATATTTACATAATATGGAGTTGACAAAAAGGAGTTGCTTTTTTAAATGCAAGTTGTATTGCGCATGGAAATGATGTAAGAGATACAACTTTGAAAACCTTCAAAAAACGTTTCATCTATTTCAGTATTGTCTAGCTCTTTTTAAAATTCCCACTCAATTCCGAAGTCACTTTATAGAATTGTATTATTCTACCTGTAAAAGGAAAATACTGTAGATATAACAATTAACAATATTATACAAAACAATTTTACAACGAAACACACTGTTATGAGAGTATTCAAAATTAATTTTATGAACTATTAAATATAACTTACAACTATGACAAAATAAATTAGTTTTTGTCATTACTTGTTCAATAAAACACTATTGTAAAAATGTTTTAAAATATTTAGTGACTTATAACTATTATGATATTTAAAAAAAGATTTAAGCGTTTCTTTCTTTCGAAAAAAAACCAAATTTAAGTAATTATATGTTACCAAACGGATTATATTAAATGTACATTAAAAATGATAAACTTATTAAAAAAAATATTTTTAGACATGTATTCTAGGTTGAGACTGCCATTTAAAAATCATAAGTTGATATTTAATTAGGGTAAACGACGAAAAGGGTGACTGTTTCAAGAGTAGGTACTAAAATATTCAAGAATTTTGTATTTTTTTTTGTATTAATTGAAATTCCTGTAACAACTTTATTTTTTATAAAGTTATGATAATATACTTTTCTTGAAAATGAGTTTTGCACGTAAAAAACTTAATGCTGTTTAAAATATTTAATAATTTTATAGAAAAAGGTAACGGTTTTTGTTTGTTTTATATAAACAATTATATATTAAATTAATTTAATAAATGTATACATAAATTATATAAATGTATATCTTTAACTTACTAACATCTTTAAATAATTTAGAAATTATTCAACTTGTGCCGTACCGACGGAGTTTTTCGCTAATCCCATATTTATATCGTTGATTATGAATTATGACAACATGTCTTTTTTTTTTATAAAAATGCACTTAATACAAATTTCAAACATAATTGTGTTTGTTTATGTTTAAAAAAACCTTTTAAAAGGCTTTACCTCCCCCGGTTCAATGAAAATGATCTAAAATAAGGATGCTCTTAAAGTTAATAGATGTGCCCATCCTTTTGCGTCTTTTTCCTCGCCAATTTAAGCTACACATATTAATATAATACTCTAATTTATATTATTAAGAGCATGAAAATTAAAATTAAATATTTTTTAAACAATAATTGCAAGTGATATATCTTAATGTATTGAATACAAATAGGTATAACAATGATGAAAAATATAGGTCCTTACTACCTAAGAACCTAACAATCATTGGAACAGCAATTAAACTCTTCAAATATCGACTTACACCCAATTTTTTTATAGTAAAGCAGTGGTTCTCAACCAGGGTGACACAAAATCTCCACCAGGGTCAAGTTTCCCATTAAATGTATATAAATTTTTATTATTTTTGCTTTTATTTTTTTTTATTTGCCAATTTAAAGTTTAAAGCGTCAACGTTTATTGAACCTATAACTCAAATTAAGTGTATAGGTATTTATTAATTATTATTTTTCAGTGTATTATTGTATATTTTTTTTTTTAATAAAAGAATAATTCTAAAGTATACAGTTGAAATTGTTTATTATTTTGATGTTAGGGTGACGCAGTGTTTGACACTATTGGCTAAAAGCCTAAAGAAAATATGAATAAAAAAGGTTGAGAACCACTGGTTTAAATATTTATTGAAAAATTATTTTCTGGGATTATAGCCCTTTCTCCAGAATTTTGAGCCTAGATATATTTTATGCCTGTATACTATATAATAATAATAATAATAATAATAATCATCTTATTTTTTATATCACATTTTTAGATAGGCGTGAAACTCGTGTACGCAACCATACCCAGACCTGAAGAAATAGACGAATATTATTACGACGAGGACGCTGAGTTATCAATGGTGCTCTATAACGGGCTTTTTGAAATCGACACGGCATACTATCCCTCAGTGATTGCGAATTTCAATGTAACACAAAAAGATATTATGTATACAACACAAGTCGGCCTGTCGGCAATAATCGTAAAGGTCACATTGATAGACGAATTATTTTTAAAGGTATACAATTGGATAACATAACCTATGTTGTTTTATTTTGGCGGAAATCATTAATCATTGTAAGCTCATGTTATTTTTGTTGTCAGAATTTTTTGGATATCAAAAATGAACTGAACGTGACGACATCGTACGAACGGTTTTCAAAGATATTTTCTGAATTTGCGGTGTTTGCCGAGAACGAAAATCATATTATATCCAATTTAATCGCATCTATAGTCAATTTCAATAAAACATTAACGGTAATTCCCAAAAAGTAAAATTACGTCTAACTATAAATTTGAATTTTTAGACTTGAAATTTTTGTTTATTGAAACCCATAAAATCAATAAGTATTATTTGAGTGAAATTTAATCAATATATTCAAACTAATATTTTACGTGGATATGAGAATAATACAAATAATTTTGTGCTATAATTAATACTATATCTATTACATGAGAAAAGTGACAGTTGTATGTTGTGCCCTGCAAATAAAATAAAATAAAATGTTATTCATCTGACATATAAAGTATCATTACGATTAAAAAATTTATCATACAATTTTAAAATTTTATATTTTAGAATAATAAAAATGTTGAGCGTTAGACTACGATTGGGAAAAAGAAAGTATTGTTGATTTATGTATAAGTAATGCAGTAATGTTTGTTTTCAAAAAATAACTTTTAGTTCAATATGTCAATCAATCAATTGGAATTTGCACACAGGTGGTTTATGGATATTTCATGAAAATTGCGAAAGAAATATCCAAATAAATAGTTTAATATTTTTATTAAATTGGTCACAGTTAGGCACATCTTTATGTAACAACACTTACAAATTTAAAAGGCGTTACCAATACATTTCGTACAGCGTACTTATGTTATTCAATTAAAAATTATTAGCACACTTATTATATTTATAATCTTTAAAAATATTTTTTAGTTAAATAACTATAAATAGTAAAATAATCATAAATTTCTTATTTACCATGTAATACGATTTTTAGATTATTTAAATTTCAATTGAATATTAATATATTTATTTTCTTTTTAGGTTTACAAACTTTACATATTTGATGAGAATCATTTTATTTGATTTGATATTTGTTTTATTTAAATTAAATTGATTTACCCAGTTTAAACTTAAGACAATGAACTGCCCACGTGCAAAGAATATTAGTTTATTTTTAATATTATATTGAAACATATCCAAAAAATCATTTATTTTATTCGTGTAATAAAAATAAAAATAGAAACACTATTAAATATAACTTTGTTTTTTAAAATTATAATTATATTGACAATCAAAATGTTTGAAAGTACCACATACCATATACCTGTACGTAATAACTGTATATAAATAAATATAGGTCTGTTTATGCGTATGAGTGTTATTGGGTTATTTTCCAATTAGGAGTATTTATTAGAATTTAAATTATTTTTTAATATAAAATGGCATTTAAATAAATTCAAATACATCTTTGGTATACAATTTAATTTTGTATTAAACTATATTTTAAATGTTACAAAAATTTCCGGTATTTTAGGGTTTACTCAGTCGTTAACGGGTAGTTCAAATATTGTTATATTTCATGGATTCCAATTTCTAGTATTACTGTATTTGCTCATTTGTTGGAAT
Organism: Rhopalosiphum padi; assembly: GCF_020882245.1. Taxonomy (NCBI): domain Eukaryota; kingdom Metazoa; phylum Arthropoda; class Insecta; order Hemiptera; family Aphididae; genus Rhopalosiphum; species Rhopalosiphum padi. The sequence goes on from NC_083599.1 coordinate 47,388,392, forward strand.
ATTATTACAATTCTCATACTATAGAAGTTTCGTAGGTACCTACATTAGTGTTTCGTTGAAGCGCTAGTAATTAATTTGAAATTAAATTAATATTGGAAAATAGATTAAACTATTAGTTTGGTATTAAATTAATGTTCTAAAATCAAAAGTTTATTCAAAAATATCAGCATAAGTTTAAAACACAATAATTATATTTTTTTCTATATATAAAAAAAAAAAATTATGATTACAAATAATAATATTTTCGAGTTAAATAAATAAAAATATGAACAAGATATACACATTTAAATTCCAACCATTTAAACTAATTTTTCATTAATTTTCACAAAAGAAAATTACGAAAACATAATATTTATAGCTAGCTGATATTTCACCGCCTATAACACAACAGTTTATAGTTAAGCATTGTGTAGTTTATTTGTGTGGTATGTGGGATTTTTATTTTAATACACAGAATAAATCAAAAAAAATATCTTTAGTCCTTAATAATATTATTTTAATTGAATTTAATAAATAATAAAATCCGGTTATGTTTTAATGTATGAAATCGATTATATTTTTTTACGTTATTACAGACAACTCTCGACGCTGACTTTTTAACGACGGCTTTATCGGATCCCGGTTCAGAAGATCAGGACGACCCGGATTTGGCAAACAACGTCCCATTTGGTATTTATGAGATCAAGTTCTACTTAACTTCGCCGTTCAAACTCCTCGAGTTCTGTAACTCGAGCATGAGTGTAAAAATACTGAAACATTTTTACGAAACAAACATCACGGTGAAGACTAACTACACCAACATGTTTGTCATAGGAAATATGGAGGTACAACATTAATGATATTATTTAAGTTAATCTTTAAAAACCTGAGAGGAAGGGCAAACTATGATTGGAATGATAAATTTATTAATTCGATTCAATAATTTATTTTTTTATCATAATTATATTAATAAGAATTATTTTTTTCCAAATGTATTTGTAAATTTTTCTCGCTCTCCTTTAGTCCTTTCCCCATACCTGCGAGCAATTATCAATTATATTAATAATATTGGTCGTGTGTTTTTACAGGTCTATGACGGTTACTTCGATACGATAGTGGACGTGGACGTGACATCAAAACTATTTGAATTGCCTGTGTTCCGTGTTCAAGTGAAAAAAGATTATACAGAGATAGAGAAAAACGTGCAGTTCGTGATCAGCAGACCAACGGTGTCACAGGTGAGTTTAGGCGTAAATACATGAACTTGTAACCATTTTTATATTATTATCACTATAACATTATTGACACCCGAACAAAATTGTTACGCCGTGAAAAAGGTTAACGAGGTAGTGTTGGACATCAAGAGCACTTGGCAGATAGACGGATACAATTTCATAAAGCTTAGTGGTGAAATCGTAACACCGTTCGCGGTGCTCAACCACGTGCAAGGTAGCTTACAGTACTTCCACCAGAAAGACACTAAGTCGTATTTCCTGGAATCATACCTCAACTATTCTCGGAAAGCCGAAATGAAGGCCAGAGCTCATTTAAAAGAACAGTCGATCACTCTTAACTTGGAATCGTCGCTGGAAGGATTGAGGTCAGCTAAACCACAACATTATTATCATATTTAAGATTATAATATGTTACAAAACATTACAGATTTAAGTACTTATTCAAAATTCGTATAACATTATTGATTTCGGAATGTTTTTATAAATTTATTCCATAATAGAATTATAATAATTGAATAAGGTTATTTCATAATATTAATGATTTGATATATAAATAATAATAATAATAATGTACAGGAACGTTCACTTTTTGGGATCGTTGTTTGCAAAGGATGGTCGAAAAGGAATCGATGCGATTATGATCGGTGACCAGTCATACAGGATCAGTGGCTGGGCGTCCGCAAATAGCTCGTTTCCATTAGCAGTATGTATTCAATATTATCACTATTATAATTATTAATATTTTTGTGATATAGTAACAAGACGTTTCATGGCAATATGTACCTAATTGTTTCCATTGTAGGTTTGGTTTTTATTAGAATGGTTCGATTGTAGATCGACGATTTATTCGTTTTCATTAAATCAATAATATTATATTAAGACGTATATTATAACATTTATAACAATATATTGACGTATATTGAAATATTTGTATTACCTATACCTAACGAAGTACTCAATTTAGGTATATTGCAAAACATTATTTTTAATAGTTATTTAATAAAAAAAAAAATAATAATAATAACTAATAGTACATATACTATTTTTGTAAATATTGTTATAAATTATAATCCTTTCTTCAGTGAAGAGTGTAATAACTAATGACTAATGAGTATAATATATTATGTGGATTTTATTTCAACTTCATCGTATGACAACAAGCCAGTTAGAAAGTTATTTTATTTTTAATTTTTCTATTTAACTGAGACCGTTGTTATAACTTGCAGGTTTTTCTAGTTGATTTGTAAAACAAATTAAATTCCATGTTTATATAAGCAGGTACCTATATAAAAGCCGTTGTTAAAATAAAAAATTAATTTAATATTTTAGATTCTGATTCAGATAGAAATAATCTAAATGACTAGACATTTTTACCTAGAATGTATATCGTATTTTTATTTACTTAGGTACCTATATCAACCTATAGTTTTCAAAAATATTTAGACTGATACGTTTTAAATAGCTACTATTATTGTACTTGTACAATGAACTTAACTTATACACTATTCTGTAGTATGACGGAATTTACTTAAAATACATATACGATAGCTTAGACTAAAAATCAATTTATCCAATCAAGGAGATACTAATAATAAAAATTAATATGACTAAGGCCGTAACTGAAAAAAAATTTTGGGAGAGGTCCAACGTTTTTTAAAATATAAATACCTGTACATGTATAGTTAATATTCACAACTAAAATGTTATTATTTTTGAAAATAAATCCGATCATAGGTCTGAAAATAGGTCCGATCCTTGGACCTTCCTCCCCAGTTACAGCCTTGAATATGGCATAAACTTTCCTTAAACGGATAACTACGAATTGGTTCCCGTAAGCTTTCATGATAATACAATCTTGTTAAATTAATTTTTCAAATTATTATGATATATTCAATCATCAATTTCCTTCCCATTTTATACAGACTTAGGACTGTCTAGAATTATTATAGATATAATATTTCATATTTCATACTTCAAACACTATCTAGAATACCTAAGTATGGTTAAAAATGTTGATCAGTATAATAATATACATTATACATATTATACACTACATACTCGTATTTATTGGTCAATAATAATATTTTTTCCTTACATCAATAATAATATTTAAGTGAAACTAAAAAATTACTACTAGATACAACTAGATATGAAATTATTTTTATAAACTTTTCCAGACATCGTAAAGCCTAATAAAATATTATAAGATTATCGATTTGTATATATTTTATAACAGTTGTATACTGATAAGTAATTTTTTGGGAACCAATTCGTAAACTTTATTTGACCTGGGAACCATTTCACATTAACCCCTTAAATGTATATGCTGATTCGCTTGTTAACTTTAATCAGAATATATTTTTTTTTTAATGTATATAATGATTTATTTTAAAATTCAAATTTAACACATCTATTACAATTGACAACCTACTATATAGCAGATGGAAATGTTTTAATCAACTTCACTAACCTTTGTGGTTCAACGCTTACAAAAAAAAAAAAAAAAATATCAAAAGATTTTTTTTTTGTAAACAACCTTTTATTATTATAACGAAAATATTATATTATATTATTATGATAGGTACATTTATAATATTTATAATCGACGCGTGTTAAACCGTCTTTTAGCTGGAAGCTTATTTAACTAAAGAAGGGATTTCGGTCGGAAGTATTGTGATGCAAGTGAAGCATGATGCCCATGGTTACATGATTTTAGCAATGTTGCAATCAATGAAAAAAATAATCAGATTAAGTACACTAATTGTATCCACTGAAGAAGGAAGAATGACTACTGTAGAGGTAAGTTAGTTTTGTTTATAATATGCGCAACAAATATTAATATAAATATAGGCATTGAATCGAAGATACGGAATTTTACTATTGACACTTGTGTAGTCGCACACCTGTATCGGATGAATTAGATTTATTTTTATGATAATATTACTTTTTATCGCCAAAATTAAATATCAAAATTAAATAAAAACACACGCTAAAAAATGATTATGGATCATGACGAATTATTTAATGAATGAAACATAATTAATTTTAATATAAAATTCTGTTGCACGGATTATTAGGTAGTACATTTTACTTTATTATATATATCAAGGTTGGAAAATTTGCGACCCTCATATCTCTTTTGTCCGGCCAATGCTTCTTTTATTATTTTCATATAAGCATTATCAAGTAGATGATTATTATTCAAATGTGGCTGTAGACTATTTAGGATTAAAAAATACAATTAATAAAGTCATTTATTATAACGAATCGTTTATTTAAATTTGAAACAAACATCATTAGTTGTTATAGGCAGTGTGTTATTAGACTATAGTATTTATAAATTTATGTATATTGAATAAATATTATATTTTTAAAATTTTTGTATAAAAAAGCACAAATAAAATGCTGCCTGTGGAACTTAAATTTTTTTTTTAATTACCGCTTTGGTAAATTTGAATTGCTCGTCCCGCCTACAGCTGTATATAATAAATAATCAATAATTTCAGTTAGTTTTTGTTAGGTAAATGTTTAACTTTGTAATTATTCTATTAAAAATAATGGATTTTCTATAACGTCGTATTCACAATGTTGATGTGTGTGAGGTTGTTTTGTTTTCTAGATTAGCGAGTAATGACAAATATCTAGTTTTCTAATCAAGCAGATTATTATTCAGTGAATGAAACATGATCGATATTATTAATTAAATTTGTTGATAAGCATAATATCAGATTTCTACCTCGGGGAGTAAATAGTTCATTAAAAAAAAAGCACGAGTGGCTCAAATTTCTTTAATTTTGAGTGGGCACGCGTAGGCCAATTATTATTTTGTCATCATAGTTTTTTTGAAAACTTCTCCAAATGACCTTGTATTTGATCAACGTATTATGAGTATATAATATCATATTATTTACTATATTATAATATATGTTTGTTTATTGGTTTACTTGTAGATATCTTCAATGCAAGATAACTCTCAAGCTGTATTCGTGAAGAGTTCATTAGTGTTCAAACGCCCAGGAATATATGTGGTAAACGTTCAAGGAGAATCAATAATCGATGGAGTATCCACTTTGTTATTAGGAAACGTCAAACTGTGGTACGTGCGGTTGTTAGGTCGGATGGTCGAGAGTTAAGGGGTTTCCATCGATAATAGAGTTTTAAATCACGACATTTGTGCTAACAGGTTCATCGGCGACAAAGGCGTAATCAGAAGCTCTGTGGAATCTCGATATTTACAAGGACACATAAATATCGACTGGGTAATGTCGCCGCCACAACATATCTGGGGAGCGGTAGACATCGAATACGCGCTGAATAAAATGTCGTACCAAAAGTTATTTTCCAAAATGTACTTCATTGCCCCTGATAACAGTATCAGTCAAATAACCGTAGGAGCACGTGTCACTGCCAACAAAAAGTGGACGTAAGTCATACTTATTGTATATATTATTAGTTATAACTAAACTATAATGGTTTTGTAGAAAAATCACAATTTACATTGGTAATAATAAATAATATTTAAGTATTAATAAGTAATATTATGACATTAGTTATTTAAAATATTATACTCGTAGAACAAAAAAATTACAGATCTATAATTATTTGTGTTCCTTAAGGGCTTAAATTAGAAAATAAATACTAAATATTTTTAAGTTTTTATTTATCGTTAATTTTTTTTGGTTAGGTATAATTTTAAATTAAAGATTTTATATTAATTTACCAAGTCTACGTAAAACATGCACTTCTATATTTATCGAAAGTGTTATCATTTTTTGTGTATTAACTCACCTACCACATCTGACATATATGTATATCAGTTAAGTTTCAATACAAAACAAACGTATTCGGAGGATAATAAATTAAGTTTATTAATTCTTAACTCTGGGCATGCCATTTATTTTTAAATTGCTTTTGGCTTTTGCTTTATAATACTGAAAATATATTAATAATAAACAATATCTATGTAGTAATAAAACAAGACATAGTTCATTTAAAATAAAATATTTAAAAAAATATTTCTTACTACTGAAAAAAACTGTAATAACTTTGTCAATTTCCCTTTGATAACTGATACTTATTAAAAATTACAAAATGTTTAAAAGAAAATAAGTAAAGCAATATTGTTATAAGAAAACTTCCTGTTTGTTTACATTTCATAGGGCAATGTTACAACCTGCCCTTAAACCGTGCGAATAGCTCGTTTTATATATAGAGCATGATAATATTAGTTTTCGTAATCGCCAAATATTTTATTATGTTTAATAAATAATAGATTCGAAGCTAATTCAACAGCGATGATACCGTCGCTCCGGAACATATCATTTTTGACGCATTTGATATTGCCACAAAACATTACCAATGAATACGCAATTGTCGGCAATCTGAAGATTCATGATCAATTCGAATTTATCTCGCATCTGTTCCATTACCGATCGCCAGATCTAAATTACGAATTTGCCACGTTCAGCGAGGTAAGTGTCTTATGTATAGGTGGTTACCTACCAAACTATGACGGACAACGACAATGTCATTGTTGTGGCGGACGGTTTTAAACGTGTCTGAATGTTTTTGACACAGGTTCTCTGGAACGAGAAAATAAATGGTTTGGTGACGTGGGCGTATAGAACAGAAAATCGCGTGTTTTTGGTTGACACGTTCAGTGGTAAGACAATGGAAAAGTTTTACGACATACATAATGTGTTTGACGCGAGTTTCCTTAAGCACAGACATATTTCTAATTTAGTGTACAAAAAGCCAAACAAACCGCATAATATCAGGTGAATCAAATTAATTTTGCATGTATATAATTATTATAGTAGGTAAATATTATAATGCTTACTATTTCGATAAATAATTTTGATGATAATACTATAGAAACATTTAACAGATTTTATGATGCAATGAACGTTTATTTTAATTATTTTTTAACTCAATAATATTAGATACGTAAAGATAAATTCAAATTTATAACAATAATTGTGGTTAATACATACTTATATTTTAATCTATATACCATCAAAGAATTAAACATTGAATAAATATTGTCATAAACACTATGAATATTTTTATTGCTATTATTGTTTTTTTTTTTTTTTTGTAATTACTGAATGATATTTTTTATCAAATTTAACTTATTATTTCAAAATTTATTAGTTTTTAAAAATATTTTTTTTTACATAACTTCCAATCGAAATCAAACAATATTAAAAAAAAGTTTTTTTACTGTTATAATTTTTTATTTATTTGTTTACTTTTTTCAAGAACATACATTTTTAATTTAACACATTTATGGCCATGACATATTTTGGAAAGTTGGTTAAAATAAACCACAACATAACATTTTTTTAAGTACCTATTGTGGTAAATGGTACACATTTGTGCATTTTGGAGTTTAATGAGTCGCCGAGTGAAAAGATACAGGGATACTCCACAAATTTTTTTCTACTACTCACTTAAGCTGTAAATATTTATAACTCATAAAGTCATAACTACTCATGAATCGTCCGAATTTCGATTTTTATTTATTGAAATATACAAAAAAAAATATTCTACTTTAGAATATGAAATTAAAAATGTATGTCATTTAAAAAAGTAAAAAACTTAAAAAATATGATATATAATAATAAAAACTTTTTTGTTAATGTTGTTTGATTTTGACTGGAAATTATAAAAAAAAAACCTTAAAAGATTTTGAAATAATGAGTGTGATTTTATAATAGAATCAATCTGTATAGACATCGTTATCCATACAAATGAGTCAATTTTAAATTCATAATGATGACAATGTTATTAGTTATTAGTTATTACTTTAGAGATTCCTTTTATCAATATTTAAAAGTAAAATTAGTACCCGATACTTGTATGGATAAATGTCGGATTTTGGATTTGATTTAAGTATTGTAAATTTAACTGTAAAAACGATGTATCACTACATAAAAAGTAGGTTAATAAATATTAACATAGTATAAAATTGTCTCGTTTTAGCATTTTTAGTGCTTCTATTTCTTTTGTATTTATATTAATGAAAACCATGTTTTAGACATTTTTTTAAAATTTTTATGAGTAATTGTAGGTTATTGAAAATAAAATTGTATTGTTAGATTTTTGGAATGCTTATTTTTTATTGTTAATTATCGTTTAAAAAAGGTATAAAAAATATAATGAAAACGAAAACATGAAATTTGAAAAGGAAAGTAATTATAGAGTGGCCATATTATTATTATGTACGCGAATCTCGCAGAATGAAAACTAGACATTTTATCAAGTTGGATAATAATAAAAAAGAAACTTTAGGGTCACAGAGTTAAAAATAGTATTGTATTTGTAACCAAGAATAAAAAGGCTACAAACAAAGTATTAAAATAATTGTCTATACACAGCTTATTTATAAATAATATGTTGCATAGGAATAACACACGTGCATAATTTAAAATAATAATACTATTCAGAGCGTCTAAAATATCATACATATATTTTCTACTTACATCTCTGATAAAGTAAAATATTTTAAATACGGGTATGCTAGTATGAAGAATGAAAATCTAATTATTTTTTACAAATGTAAATAAATATTATTCCAACATTTCGATCGATATAAGCTTATTATTAGTCCGCCATAATTTTTACCAAAATAATCAAGTACCTATCCAAATAGCAAATTAAAAATAAATCTTAAAATGATTATTAATATAAATTTGATTCAACATTGATTTTTTAAATTGTTTTAAAATTATTTAGAAAATAACTTACAGTCTGCAGTCATATTCAATTCAATAGTATTTGCTTAATTAATTTTCATGTCCATTTATAAAATAAGATGAACAATTTTCAGAATTTCTTGTAATATACATTTTCGAATATTACCTTCTCGTCTGTCAAAAATACCTACGTAATAAAAATGCTAGAAATACTACGCGTGGGTAGATATTGTGCAAATACAATATGTGCTAAATAGATTTACATTATGTTTTTAGAAAACTTCAAAAATACTAATAAAGTAAGCCAATCATATAAAATTACAAATAAATTTAAAATAATTTTTTAGATAGGTTATATGCATTGTGTTAACATCTTCATATCAATAAATATATTACATTTATTTCGAATATGCCCTGCGAATACAGCTCTGACACTACTTATGTAAAAAACATATTATTCATTATACATATAAGTACTTCATGAAATTTCTTAGTACCTATACATATAACTATTATGATGTGTATCATATTAATTAGGTAGAAAACAATTAATTTATGGATTATAAATCAATAATATAATTATTGTTTTGACTTTTTTAAAAGAATATAAACAATAATATATAATATTAATATAATATAATCTATGTTGGTTTCACTGAAAAACAATTATTTTATTTTTAAATTGTAGCAGTAAGGTTTTCGTTAAAAAATTGAAGTGCTTATCTGCTTAAGCAATGGTTGATTTAATTCCCTATTTGTACATAATGTGTAAAATCAATAAATTGTATAGATGTTTGTATTTATTTTTTAATTTATAGTTTGGAAGTATTTTATCCACCGGAAGTCAAGATCACTTCAGCAATGGTGAATTTCGAATCGTTCGATAATTTTATATCGTTCATTAACACGACTACGCCGTTCGTCACTATTCCATACTTTGCGTTGCGCGTTATTGCAGAAACAACACTGTAAAATATAATTTATTTTTAAACTTTTGAAACCGGAAACTTCTGCGACAATAATATTACAGTGGTGGTATGCATTCGACAGGTTGAACTTTCACCGACATATCGAAGTGTTTTGGCCACACACTAGCGCTCTATTGAACGCCACCAATTCCAAGACACTGAAAGAAGTCAGCACATTAAACGTTGGAGAAATACTTTTACAGTTCCCAATCGACAAGAAGTACCACGTTGGTAGGTTCGCGTTCAAATACGAAGTAAGTTCACTGGCATACAATTGTAATACCATATATATACAGCGTATACGTCAATTTCTTTCAGATCAAGCTACCTCCCTTTCTTTCGAATAAAAACAAAAATACCTAAGTCCTGTCATTATCATACATTTTGAAAAATCGTCTTACTATCGTCTAAGATTCGAAAATTATTGTTCAAGTCTAAGATTGTAACTCTTAAATCTTATATTTAACATAAATAGGTACCTACTTAACCTAACGTTGGTGTGTATATCTACTGTACCTATACGGCTATACATTACTTATAATTACTTACTGCCAAAAATATTAATAAGAAATATTAATTGATAATTATCGTAAATTACTAAAATATTATATCCAACATACAAATTTATAAATTATAAAACAACTTAGATATTCAATTTATGTATATTATAGTAGACATCTATAAATTACAACAATCAACAAAATAACTAAATTAGAAAAAATTTAAAATTATAGAAAACTGAAAACAATACTTAACTTATTATAATATGAGTGATAATTTGAAAACCTCATTATTTTCTTCAATGATTATACCTTAAATTAGTTACATTTTGGTTTATAACTCTTGTCTGAATTAGAAAACCACTACACACACAACACATAACTTTCACTAATTCAGCACTTACTCACTATTATAATCTACTAATTATTAAACTATTTTAAGCAATCCAAAAAATACATAGGTGTCGTGTTCTACTTATCTAGTAAAAACATATTATATTTTAAAATGTGTAAATAATTTGTAGATACATGAAAGAAAAAGTCCCGATTGAATATTTAATCGGGAAACTCTATAATTTATGTTGCCAGTTTTGCTTATTGTATATATTATTATGTTATATACTTAATTTAAAAATAGAAAAAAAAAAGCTTACAATTAAATAGTAATTTTTAATCTACGGTTTTCGTTATATAACAATAATAATTATTGGTGATTTATGTACTAAAACATAATATATGAATAACCCTAACTTATAATATAAAGCCAGACGGCAGAATAATAATAATATATCCGTACCACCATTAATCTGATCGTTTTGATTATGATACTTATATAGATATAATATGCATGTTATTTGTTGAAAATAATCCAAATTCGTATTTCTTGTTCCATTCACTGTACATTAATATTAAATTCTATAAAATACATTATTATGTATTATAGGACTTAACGAAAGAAATAATCGGGGATTCAAGAGTCGTATACGACGATATTAAAATCATTGAAGGAAACTTCACCAGGAAATTTACTGTACACGAAAACGACTTTATTGACGATGCTATTGATGTGACGGTCCAGAATAAAGTGCTACCACTTGGCGTGAAATACCTCCACAGGGTGAATAAAGATGGTCATGTGGCCACTGTGGACGTTCCCAAAACTGTGCGTAACAATATTATTTTTATTTAATTGCTTTTTTCACGCGTTTATCTGTCAAGGACGACTCACTGCCCTTTTTTGATAAATAAACACGTTGATGCAAATTGGCTATTACTACCTTTATATTAATATTATATAGGTAGAGGTAAAATATTTACCACGGAGACTAAAGATCTTAACCTTTTGAGAGGAATTTCATATGATTTAAAAAAAAATATTTTAACAAAAAGCTAGTTAATAAATAAATACATTTAAAAAATTGAATTTCACAACACTTGCAGAAATGTAGCAAAACCAATATGAAATCCTCTCAAAATTATTTTATTTTTAAGATAAACGTTAAAAAGTAATAGACGATTTAAATATGTATGCTTTAATCTTTAATTTAAACCACTTTGAGCCAATTCATAAACATTTATTTTTCAATTTTTCTCCAAATATCGATAATGTTACTTATATTTAGTCCTTGGAAAATGCCGGTGAGTCATCTTCCTAATCGCAATCTAAGTAGCTTATACATAGAGACTATTTTATATTTATAAAGCTGTTATTATTATACCATTGAATAATATTTTTGTATTGGATTTTAGGACTTTAAACGTATAGAAATGTTTAAACTTCACAACGAAACTGAATTCAACGTGACTCTTGAGATGCTGCAGGACAAATATGAAGTAGCCAGGGCAAATACATTGAAAGGTTTGGGTTTTGTGTTATGTAATCGAGATTGTTATTCGTGTGATCGTGCGGTGATTTAATATAATATTTTTGTACCTAAAGGGCTGTTATAATAATAATGACGAAAAAGAATCTGTATTGAAAATACAATAATATTATATTATATTATTATATACTTTGCGCTTCGAATTCAACTAATCTGAGGGTTGTGTATACATTTTTAGTTTAAAAATATATTATATTGCGTAATCGATCCCGAGTTACCATTCATGGGTCTAAAACAACACTTTGCATAATTAAAAAAAAATCCATTTTAATGAATCCTGAGTAAACAACGCACAAGTTCGCATTTATCAAATACCTTACCAAGAATTATTTGCGTATCGGTATCGTTTGACATTACAAGTACCATTACGGTCAACAGTAAATTAATTATTTTTCAATAGATGAAAACGTAGAATGATTGAGTGAATTTTGTGATAACTGGGCATGTCTTTGATGTCGGAAACTAATTATTCAAGGCAAGGAGAACGCTATTATTGGTGTATAATTAGATTCATTAATCAATAATATTATATTAATTTTTTGTTATGATTTAAATGATTTCACGCGTACAGACTATTAGAAGACCACAAGTATAAAATACCCAATTAAAATTAAACTATATACTTTTTTGTCTATACGTGACACGTTGACAACGACTAAAATTGATGCACCGGAAAAACGCTGAAAAAGATATAAAGCTTTTAAAAAAAGCCATAAAAGTCGGAATAAAAATATTTAAAAATTATCTATACTTGAAATTTTAATCAGTTGTTTATACACACAGTATTAAAGTTAACGGAGATGGGCATCAAAAATTATTAGCTAGTCTGTCAATCTAATTTTAACTGAGTATGCAAATGTGTCGATTCCTGAATATATATTAAAAATTAAAAATGTATTGGTGTCTAAAAAAAAAAAAAATGTTGATGAAACAAAAATATAATACTTCTTTAAATAATGTGTTTAAACAAATATTTAAAATTAAAATATAAAACTTTATACGTGTTTTTCAAAATTATAAAATTAAATTATAAACGATGGGAGCAACGTTGTGACTGGCCCATTATAAAATATAATATATGTTTGTTCTTGATAAAGTTTTTCTTTTTAACAACGTGCATAATTTCCTGGCATCAGATATGATATTATATCTGTTTTGTTAGTATTTATCACATGTATCGTTCTGAATTATTATATATTACTAATAAAAAATAAGAAATCTGCCTACCAACTATAATGTAGAATATATTATATAATGCCTGTAACAATAATCAACAATACTAAAAATGCAGAATTATATTTTAATAAATAGGTAGATATAATTAAAAAAATATTAAACTACACGTCAAGCATTTGATTAGAACTTCAACTAAGCACAAAGATTACGATATTAGGAATGTAGTGCTTTATATGTGTTACGGGAAAATTTGCACTCATTCCTCTTCAATAAGACATAATTACTTTAGGAAATAGGTTATAGGTTAGCTGGTTAGGTAAATACTACTAAATAGTTTGATTTCATTACTATACGAACTATCTGTAGCATACTTGGGATTTTTTTCAGGTTACCAGGGCAAGGTTTTAATATTGTATTACCGAAGTTTTTATTTAAAAAGCCATATAATATATAAACTTTAGAAAATAATACATAGGTACCTACTCTAATATATTTTTAATTTTAATTTACATAATAATTTATTGTAAAATTTAAAAAAAATAACTAAATTTTTCCGATATTTATTTATTTTTTGTGATATACGTATCTTTTAGTTAATTTTTTTTATACAAATAGTACGCATTTTTTCAAAATCAATAAAAATAATTTAAAGTCGTTTTCATTAAATTTGCAGTGATCAATTTCAACAGGAGCGTCGTGGTCAATTCATATTATGTTGACGATAATGATGACTCTTATACAAGAAATGTAAAAATAGTTTTGAATCCCGAAGCTTGGCTGAATTCGGCACTTAGGGTTGCTTATCATAATTCGGTAAGTAAGATTGTAATTAAACTAGATAAGAAGATGTTGGTGCACTATTTGTTTTCTATCTCTGATCCTCGCACAGTATACTAAATTTGAATTAACTATAGTTTGCCTAGTTATATTTAATACTAGAGTGTCTACTAACAAACTTGTGATATATAAGCTTTTTAAATTTTAATATTTTATATACCTATACTAGCGGTTCCTAAACTGTGCACAGGGGTGCCCTAGGGGCGCCACGAGCACTTTCTAAGGGCACCGCGGTCTACGTAAAATTGGTTATCAATGAGTATTTTTTTTGTTCTGTCTTTCGTGTTATTCACAGCAGGGCACCGTGGCTAAATTGGGCCCAAAAAAGGTACCACGGGAAAAAAAGTTTGGGAACCGCTGACCTATACTAATCATTATTTGCAGAAAAATTGAAATATCGTAAAATAGCCAAAATGTAAAAGCACAGACAATGTTTTTCACTTTAAATTTGATCATATTAAATCCACTTTATATACTATTTAAGCTAACAACACGAGATTAGTTTTGCTGAATGCGAATTTGTTACGATTCTCAGAAAGAGAAATTAAATAGCGCACTGACATCATTATAAGTATATATTTCATTTTTAAATCGCATAATTTAAATAATTCTAACTTTGTTTGAAGACACCCAGTGAATATGGAAAAATTATTGATATAAACGTAGCATATCCCAGGAGGAATTTTTCAATTATTAGCGACGTAGAGACAGACACTAAATATTTGATGTCTCAGATGACACTTATACAGCACAGAACTTTGCCGGACGATAAATACGTACTCGGATATCGAATTGATTGGAGAAAACTTGAGTCTAAAGTCAATAGACATCGTATATCTGTATTACTATATCACCCTTCATTCCAAAAAGTAAGTAATTCTAGTATAAGATGTCTCGATTAAATAAACTTCGAATTGTAGTTGTTAACTTTAATTTTATTTGAGTGGTACATATTATATTATTTTATTTATAAAAATTATTCAATGTCTGCATATTTTTAAGAGAGCTTGGATCTCGAGATTGTTTTTTTTTTAATATTCATTTATAAACATACTTTATTACAGTGATGTGTTTTCTATTTAAAAATATTTGTATCGATAATTTAAACTTCGCACCAGTGTAAATAATAATAATATTACCAGTTTCGCTGGTAAACTTGTAAATGTATAAACTAATCACACATTTGATGAGCAAATATTAGAAGACATTTTTAAAACAAAGAGTAGGTAACCTTAGTAGTATATTAATTTATTGTTATATTATAATTTATAAGATATAGGCCACTTTATTTCTAATAATGAGGAGAAATTATGCGTTAACAACGTCATTCAAATGAGAAAAATAACTAACTATAAAGTATAAATATTATAACAACTTGTTTTTAGAATAGTATACTTTGTTTGGTAAATTAAAATAATATGATTTTTAATTTATAAATTACAATTCCTCGAAAAAAAAAAACTAGTGAATTATTTTATTTTCAGTTATGAATCTATAGTTATTTAGAATGAATAATATGTTCACTTTACTTGAGTTGTTTTTTTTTTTAATGCTTTTTAATATTCACAAAATAGTTATATTTTACATTTTAATATTTTAAAATATACTGTTAGTAGTACTTCAAATTATATTTTTAGATTTGGGTTTTAAGATAATTGCTTAATGATGCAATTATCATAATATTTAATTCAATGTATGTAATATAATATTATGTATGTTGCTATAGGGTCTAACGATGTATTATATTTTTAGAATGTTACAATTAGAGGGAACTATTCACGTGGTAATTCGATACTCTTCGATTTAAATGCTGAATACGACTATGCATTGGATTCAAGACGGAAATTTACTATTGGTTGCTTGATTGAAAATAATTCGGCTAAGTCTAAACGAAACTACTTTTTATCCCTTAAAGGAAGACATTTGATTACCAGGTAATAATTAACTATAATTATGAGTCACGTGAATGATTGTATTTATGAAGGATAAGAAAGTCAACCAAATTATTGATAAAAATTAAATACCGTAAGACAAAATCATCGATGAAAATATATATTCATAAATAATTTGTTAAAACAAAAAATAGTGTGAAAAATAATTAATATTATTGCTAAAACATAAGAATTACTTTTAGATTTAAATTAGACGCCGCTGGTACTTTTAAATCACAAGAATTCTATCATTACTTCCATAACAATATTACTTATAAACGGGCATACTTACCAGATCAGTATTGGGATGGTAAGGGCTTATTGGATTTTTTTAACAAAACCATACAGATCGAGGTAAATGTTTTTAATAATAAATTATTACTACAAAAAATAAAAAAAAAACTAACATTAAATAATATTGTGAATTAGAAATATTCAATTCACGATACTACTATTATCCACGGGAATTACAGTAATTTTCAAGGAACACATTATGTGAACGGACTGATACGAAGAGGAGATGATCAAAACATTGTTGGGAAATTCTACGTTAATATTCCGCAGAAGGACACACATTTAGTTATTAATTTCACTCCAGGTGAGGATAATTAATATTATAATTTATCAATAATACGAGTATTGATTAGCATTTAACGGTAGGTATTATATTTTCCATTTCTCCGTATTATTGAACGAAAAAAAAACAACAACCAGGAAATCGCATTAATGAATATTTAAAAAATAGGAATTCTTATAGGGCGTAAATTTGATTTTAAAAATTTTTTTCTAAATCGTACACTTAAAGTTTGAACTTCATCAATTTTCACGAGTTTTTAATATTTTTTAGTATGTATTTGTATTTTTAACAACGTAATTATAAATCAAAGTCCAATGTGGCTTATTAAATACCTTCTGCTTTCTACCAAAAATCAGACCAATTTATGAAGCGTGAAAATTTTTCTTATAACATACCTATGTTTTAAGCATAAAATCACACTTGTGAATTGTAATTTTTCTGTCTAGCAGAGCAGTTGATATATGCATGCGTGTATTGTATAGTAGTCCATACAACAATACTTTACAGTTTACACTTATACTAAAAATAATTTACTAAACACAAAGGTACTGGTCGGTGGCAACCAGTGTACAAATTGATTAAATGTTAACCCTTATTAAATAGTCATTTAGGAGTAGGTCCTTTAAATATCTTATTTTGTGAAAAATTGAACTTTATATATCATGTTATGGGCAAAAGATAAAATTTGTACGTTTTTTACAATGACAAACATTATATAAGATGCTCGTCATATATTGGGCATATAATGATATATATTTATACTATGAAATTTATATTGTTAGAAAATATAATTATTTTTTTTTTATTTAAATAACAAGAAAAATGCTTCTCTGACATTTTGATAGGCATAGTCACTCTACTTCTTTACACTTGCACTTCTGTATTTTAAATTTTCGTGTACACATTACATATACATCGGTCGATCACTCAAATTGAATAATTTCCGTGTCGTCTCTAGGAATTTTGATTAAACACAAATTTTTTTACAACCTATAAAGAGCTTAAAATTAGTTTAAATATTTTAAAATTATAATGTATACTTAGTTATTATATAATTATAAGTTATAGTTATTATATATAATAATGTATATATTCTATTTTTAGATGCAACAAAACAATTGTTTATGTCTGGAAATATGTTGGAGAATAAAATTGCCAAATTTAACATATGGAGAACCGAGGATAATGTAATTATTCCAGACGTCGGATTTTCTTTAAGTCTTAACCATTCTAGATTACTGTCTTCTTCTTTGGAATGGAGAATAGATTTAAAAGATAATATTGTGGTAATTAACATGCATCATTATTATTATGACTATTCAGTTAAATTATTATATTTATTTATATTAGTATGATTTTATTACACTGGTTATGTTACACTTCGCGTTTAACTTGGTAATTTATGATGCATAATAATATTATTTGTGTATGTTTAGAGTGTGCTACGTACATCGGTTAACCGTACTTGGTGTTATATCCAAGATACGACAGAGTTTTGGACACATTACATAAAATCTCAGACGGTGGAAACTGCAAATGGCATTTGGGCTGACACAAAACCGGAAATACAAGAATTTCTCAACGATATAAGGTATTGTGATTTTTATTTTATTCAAACTTGGAGAATAGAAACTTAAGAAAAAAAAAACTTTGTGATAAAAATTGTTTTATTATTTAAACTAAATGTGTTTAATATAGTTACGCACTTTATAATTTAATACCAAATACTTTTGGTTTATTGATTTGTACATAGAAAGTATAATATGACCCTTTCTTGGAAGTTGAATTTATTCAAGCATAAATTTGGTGTACTCAAAGTTGATTCACTTTGATTTCACGAAGGTTTATAGATTTAAAACAATAGAAAAATGTATTTTAGATCTTCATAGATCACCTCGTGTACATAAAATGTTTATTATGGACAATGTTCAAATATTCAAGCATTATATCGATTTATTCTATTGATTTTAAAATAGGACATATGTTCAGTTTAAACAATAAACAGTAAAACTTTCAGAAAATTAACAAAAAACTGAATCAGAGATTAGAAATATTATTTAGCATTTATTTAATAACAATATTATATTTGAATTATTTCTAAGTAATTTATAGGTATAGTTTAAGGTTTTATGAATTACATTTTGTAATATTATGTACTTACTGTAAGGAAAATAGTTATATTGTTAAACAGTTAAGTTGAAATTTGACTACATTATTTCTACACTTATTATTTCAAAAAATTGTAAAGTTTTTACGAATTTATTTTTATATAATTTTGATTTACATAGTTTACGTTATGAAAAATTAAATTTTTTTAATAATGCGTAGGTATTATCATCATTTTATATATTATACATTTTCAATATTATATTCCTATGTAAAATATTTTAATATCTAAATTAAAATCAATTATCAAATTAGTAATCAATTAGTTATACCTAAGTACCTACCATTAGCAGCATTTTATGCTATATCATTGTGTCACTTTTCTCCGCTGTTTAAACCTTTAAATACTGATAAATAATTAATTACTCATTCGAAATTCGATTTTTACGTAAATATAAAAATAGTTAAAAAAATTTGATGCTAGGTATTTAAGATGTCTTCTTTCATCAAAAAGCAAAATTTCAAAAATAATAACGATAAAAAATTGTAAATATTTTTTCCCAACAACATTATTTTAACATCAATTATTACGTAAAAAAATATTTTCAAAAAAATTGAAAATCGTCTGAAATAATGAGAGTAGACAGATAAATGGATCATCTTGTTTATGTATACTTACCTATATTATTTACACATATTGTTTATTCTACATTTATTCATGCTGTTCGTAATTTATTCAGCAACTTCCACGTACTAGAAGAAGATTTGGCGTACTTCAGAAAGGTGTTCAATAATTCTTACAACGCGAACGAGTTTTATCTGAAAGATATCCATGGGCTGTACATTGCAATGATGGAGGACATGTCATTTATGTAAGTATTTCACGAGCATTGAAGAAATCGAAAGTGTTATAAACTTATAAAATTAATGTATTACCACGATGCATTTTTGTGGTGTTCCGTTTACACTACGATAATAATTAATACATTTTTCCTAATATTAATATTATGTTTTCGTTTCGTTTTTTAGGGATACAATGGGATCATTACCACAAATCGTCAATGAAATATGGACAGCACTAGGTGACACAGGCCAAACAATTAGGAAATCTATAGTTTGGTTTATCGATAATGTGAGTGATATTATGCTTAATTTAATATATTATACAACGGCCATAATATATATATGGTTTTACAGTAATAATTTATAAGTTTAGTTAACTTGCTGTTAAATAATCACCAATATTTTTTCTGATTTTTCTACATATATAATATATAATAAAATAAATAAAAAAAATTATTACAAATTGTCAGTTCTTTTTGTTACATTCTATATGCATAATTTTAAAAATCTAAAAATAATCAACTACATAGTGACATAACTTAAAAATTTAACATGAATAATCATACGTTTTAAATTTTACTTAATATATCAATTTTTCAAATGGAATTCTCGTTTAATACTTAGATGTAACTTTAATTAAGATATAAAGAAAAAAAATTGATAAATTTACTATTATAATATTATATTCTTGATTCTTATTCTCATTTTGTTTTTATTTAGGTTGTCCACAACATTTAATATTTTTAATTTAAACCCATAAAAACTATAAAAATATTAGTAAAATCATTTTCAATAAAAATATAAAAATACTCGAGAAACAACTTTTTTTGGAACAAAATATTAATACAATTAACATTTATTTCATATTTTATTATGAAATTTTAATGTTAGTTTGATCTGAGGTGCTTGCTTTTCCCGGATCTTAACATTTTTGTTATTGAATGTACACAAGTTTATCGAATGCGTACCATAACTTTTAGTAATTATAATTATGTGGCATAACTCTATAAGGAAAATCAATTTGGAAACAACTACTATATACGCCCAGCAATGCAATGAAAATGCAAGATACCTAAATTAGGGATACTTATATCAAACATTATTTTATTATATTTATAAGGATACAAACATTATAAGGTATAATATTATATTATAGTCTAACCTGAGAATGGTGTATACGGCCCATTTTCAGAAGCACGTTAAAACTACTTTATAATTGAATATCTTTTTTACATAAAATAACAGTATAAATATTTGTATTAGAAAGCAGAAGTATAAACAACTGCTGCATATTGTAATAAAAACGGTTTGAAACAACAACATTTGTGTTGTTAAATTAACTCTTTGAGAATTATTATTATTATTTGCAACGTTCGTGTACTTATATACAATTGTCAATTACCTCGGTTTTACAATATTTTATAGTATTCCGGTCCCCATTGTTTTTAATGAAAATGTATGTATTCGAAGAGCTATTATAATACTTGTTCCTAGTTTTTTGCTTTTGTCATCGCAGTGATTTTTAAACCATATATTATTTTAGTTTTTCTAATCGTGCCACAGATAGTGTGCTTAGTGTTCTAAGCTTAGATTTCACACAATCCAGATCGTTATTGACTGATTAATTCATTCTCACTTTTGTACAAAATTAAATTCGTTCACGCATCTGCGTTAATTGAAAAAAAAAATATTTTCATTTGGTTTTTCACTGTTCGCATTAAGTAATAATTATAGGCTAGAATAACTTATTGATTATTTTTCTGAAAAACAATAAAAAATTTCCAAATTATATAATAATACACAAAATAAAACATGGTATAAATATTTGAATATATTAAAATTTAAAAAAAATACTCCACGATTTTTATGCTCTAAAAACATTAAAAATACACTAAAAATAAATGTTAATTTAAATTAAATTAAATTAAATCAAACTTATTAATTTACGTATGTTTAATAAAAATGAGAACTTAACGTTTTTCGTCGATACTAAACATGAATACAATAAACATAATGGCCTTATAATATCAAGATAAAAACAATAAACTAAATGTCTTATAAAAATGATTATACTTTATTGCTTTGACTGTTTTGGTTGTAGATAAAAATGGCCTATGAAGAATTTGGTAAACTATTGAAACGATTAATGGAAGGCGAAGCCTTTGTTTACGTCTCAGACTTTATCAATAGCTCCATGGTTAAATACGACAAAGTGAGTATAAAATATATTATATTTGATAATTACTATAAGATAGAAATATAATATTTATTATTTATTAAATACAAGTAAAACTTCATCGTGTAACTGCATTTTTGTTGACCAGTTGATACGTGACGTTCATATATCGTTCATACGGTACGTTGAGAGTATGTTGGAAGAATCGTCGAACACTGTGGCGGCCTATTGGAGCAATGTACTAAAAACTATTGAGCCGACTGTGGTGCAAATTTTCCATCATATCGAAGCTGTTTTCGTGTCAGCTACAAAACACGTCATTCGTGAGTTACTCGAACAACGATAATTCAAATGAATTAAAAAAAATTAATATCGAACATTTTTTTTGTTGTTATTATGGACATATGATACAATAGAGTTTTTATATGCGAGACAACAAGAGCTTATGCAATCACCGTATTATGCGCACACACAGAATATGACACAAGACTTGGACAGATTTTATAAAGATCTTATGCAAAATGATTTATTTACAAATCTAAAAAAATACTTCACAATATTGTACGACGTCATCAAGACTAAATATTATCCCCTCATACCGTTCGGTAAGTACTCCACTCGCCATCACTTTCTCTCTCTCTCTGTCTATCTAAATAACATAATAAATAATATATCTACATAAATATATTATATCTATATGCCTCTACAATAAAAATATATCGAGTATAATTGTATAAATGTAAACATGATACAGTTTCAGTTTTCAACTAAACATAAAATATGTTTTTTGAGGCTCATATGATGAAATGAACAGTTTAAAGTATTTATTTTTATTTATATTTAATAATATTTTTATCCAGTACAATTCGAGTGACTGATAAATAAGTTGGTTCTGACATCAAACACCGGACACAAGTACACAACCGTGTTATTATAATGGACAATGGCAAAATTTCAATAGAAAAATTGGGGTACTGAAGCCTTTTATTTTTTTAAAGTTAGTCCCGCAAATGGTATAATTATGAAGATGATAATCACCCCCCCCCTTCTTCAAGCCCTCCCACCAAATTGGGATAATTGAGATAATAAGTAACTACCTATTATATGTAGTTCTGTAAGGGATGGCTTACCTATTAGTGAAAATAACTTAACGCACTCCGTGAACACCGATTAGCAGTGAATCTAGTCATTTAGCAAAGACAAATGATCTTTTTTTTAGTTGACAATGAAACGATGGTGCCCATGGTATATCTAAGACTTTTTTTTTTCATCTTGGTTTGTTTTTCTATTATCAAATAGGAAGGTAATATTGTTAAGTAAAGGCGTAATAAGTTATTTTCTTCGCCAGTTTCGTTTTATGTCTGTGCATATCGTATTTATAAATATGACAAACAAATATAATCATGCCTATTATAATAATTGCACCAAAGTTGAAAGTTATCAATATATCAATATGTCAAATCGATGGGCTTCTCCAATAAAGCAAATAACCGTCACTAGGAAGGTGGCGATTGCCATACTATCTACCCTTTCTAACTTAATCTAACCTCACTGGACTATGTGCGTTTACGACGTTTTATCGCGTGTGTTATGAGAAATAATTATATCGATTCTGTCCGACAGCTAGCTATAGCGATAAACATTGAAAAAACGCCGCTTCTTCAATACTTAAATCGCAATTGGGGGTGGGGGGCAATAACACTGAATCAAGCAATATAATGAACTTAATCTGCTGTGAAATCAAGATTTTGTTTTTGACTGTCTGGGAAGTTATTTCTGAGACGATCAACAATGTCGCAGTCACGGGGTAGTAATTTCAACGACCAAAGCCATTATCCCACATAAAACAGACGCAATAAAGTTGGCAAATTTTACAATGTCAATGTAAAGCGAAAAAATAAAAATACAAATAATATAAATTATGTGCATATTGTATTATACATTTATACGCAATAACAGTGTGCATTTTATAGTTTAATACAGAACAGGGAATTTACGTAATTCACAATCATCCACATGCAAATATACAATCTATCATTGTTTTATTATTGTAAATTCGCATACATTTTGTAAAGTGAATGTATAATACCGTAATGACTAAATATATATTATTTAATAAATCGTCGAAAATCCGATTAGGATCGATTTGTGTAAACAAATAAACCAGGAAAATTGAGGAGATGTTTATAACATGGTTATGATATGTACATAGAATTATATTGTGTACATCAATTTATATTTTATCCTTAATGAGTTACTATAAACTATTACATTTTGTATTAATTGTAAATTTGTAACTATAAAAACATTTGATAGGTACCTATATGTTGAAACTGAAATTGTTAACTATTTAAATAAATAAAAAATACATAAATTTATTAAATTATTTGAGTACCTATATAGAATCGAAAAAAATGTACGTTTCACATTTGTAGTGCCTATTGACATTTAAATAAATATTATGTACAACGTGAGAAGTAACTTAAAGACAAAAAATAATTTAAAATAATATTGAGTCCCAAAAGTATACCATTTAGTTATAATGATATTTTTATTTATTTAATGAACATGATATAATAATAATATATTCAATATAAAATTAAATTTTAGATCACAACTTGAATTAAACCCACACTAAAATTGTTATAAAAATAGTTTATTTTTTACTTTGGAGTATTTACTTACATAATTTTTATATTGTGTGGAATATGAGTTATAATAAAACTGCTTATATATACTTTAATAATAATCCGGACTAGGAAGGTAGGCACGGAAGCAACGTGCGCGGAAAGACCTTGAAACATAATTTGTTTAATCATTGAAATATTTAAGCTTATAATTCGTATATTTATATGATTTATTATTTTGGTAATTTTTAAAATAATAATTTTAATTATTGTCGTCGAAAAACTGAGAAAGCTTAAAATCAATACGAAATAATAAAAACAAATATTTTCTGGTCTAATAGATTTATTAGTTAACAGTAATCGGTAAAAATGGCCACAGACAAAATATACAGCTAAATAAATGTACATTTACAAAAATAACCAGATGAAAACATGACGAAACACAAAAATAGCCCAAAGCAAAAATTAGTAAAATAAAATAAATAGGAGGTTTATCTATTTTTTTTAATAGTAGCATTCATTAAAAAATAATAATCCAGTCATCTATGTGTTTTTTAAAAACTAAAATTAATATCAACGTCCCACATATATTTACGATTTCAGTATTTTGTAGCATCAGATACTAGATTCTATATAATTCTATAATTCTTTATTTAATCTAGATTCTATATAAAATATTATTGTAGCTATATTTTTTTTATTTTTTTTTTTGTTATTATAAACGAAAATGTTTTACCACGTTTATTATAAGATACTTAGATAGTTAGATACAATACCTAGTATTATAGTGATTCAGGTAGAACGGAATACGATCTGGAAAATCAGCACATTACGTACATGATACGCAATAAAGCAATAAAAAAACTTAGTGTATTATTAATCCGTAAAGTAAAATTAGGCACACTTTCGCATTTTTCAAGTTCTATAATGTAAAAATTAATTAAAGCTAAAGTAGTAGGTATTGACAAATAGATATTAAAAATACGTTTTGTATCGATTAGATTTATCTAACTTTGAAATATTCGTTCGCGTTGTAAAAAATATGGCTTATTTAAAAGTTTGAGATAGTTTAAAACTAATATGGCCTATTAACATGTTTTAATATTATTATTGATGTACACTGTACATATTTTGGTTTAATCTAATTTTATATTACTTACCTCCTTAACTATTTACTTGATATTATTATATTATGTTATGTTATCTCTAATACTGTAAAAATTAATTATAGTAAATGTTACTTTAAGTTAATGATCTTTGACCTTTGTAATTGAAGTCTTAAAAATACTGAATAATTATGGAAATACATAGAGTAATCACTAAACTTTACTATATATAGTATATAGATAAAATGTATAGGTACATATTAACATTAATATGAATATTATATGATAAAATATATTGGTGTATTTAATTTTTTTTTTTTAATTATTTGGTAATTTATATTGCCTAAAATAATGAGATGTTGAATAATATAATATTGAAGACATTTTAATCAGTGGACCATTTCAATATCGGGATTACGAAAATGTTGATAGTTATATATTATTCATAGGAACTACCAAAATAACTTTAAAACTATTAATTTAGTTTTCTAATATAGGTCCTTATATCTACGCAAATATTCATTATTCTATATACATGTAAACTTATTAACTATAAAAGCGTAAGACTAAAACAATTATGCTAAATACAGTTCAGTTAATGATATAACACAATTTTAAATACAATTAATAAATGTTGAACAATTTTAAGTACAACAAAAACGAAACCAGAGCATTTCGTACATACATAAAACAATTATTTTCTCCGTACCTTTGCTTATACAAGTATTCAATAATATAATTAATAATATTGTCTAACCATGTAATATACATGTGTTATGAATTAATCTGTAAAGTTATATCGTACCTACTGCAGTAATATATGAATACAATTGTACTGCAGTATTTTACGTAGTCATGCTGTGTCTATCAGGCACGTTGACAGCATTTTTTTTTGGAGAGCCTTTACCATTTAATTTTAAATTTTTAAAAATTTCTGGGGTCCAGACCTCATAAACCAGCTCGTGGATACGTGCCTGGTGTCAATACAACGATAATAATATTGATGTTAAATGTAAAGCAAACTTACCTAGCGAAAAAGTATCAGTATGTCAAACATTTGTTTATAAACCGAAATAATAAACTTAATAATAATAAATAAAAACGAGTGTCAAAATATGATTTTTTATATACATATAATTGTAGTATTAGTAGAACACTATATGTATTGTATTATCCTACATACAATATATAACATTCGTCGAACATAATATAGCACTGTTGTAATCAATCATTACACTATATAGTTGCGCGTTTTGTCGCGGAAACATTTTTTTTTTCTAATTGCTTTTGTTACTCGGCACCTACTACACGTTTTTATCATGATAAAAACAAGTGTGGTTTTTACTCATAATACGTATCATTAAGGTTAAACATTAAACATTAAAAGGGTTTAAAAAAAAAAATTAAAATACAAATCAACGTCAATCGAAATTCCGTACGTTAAAATATAAGAAACTCTGTAATATTGTGTATCGTGTATATATTTGTAAATATATTATACATACAAGTCAAATACTACTCACTTGTTTGCTAACCGCTACTTTTTAAAAACGTCAAAACGTATGAACTTTAAATTTTGAATAATGTTTTCTCTAGTGTTTTACAGTAGACAGATTAGTATTTATTTTTTATACCATACTAAAGCCTATTTTATTTAGAAGTAATTTTGACTTAGAATAAGTCAGATGTGTGGCTATTTACAAAAGTAGATATACAACATACAAGTTTTTTGCTCATACGCGTTCTGGGAGAGTTAATAATTTTTTGAAATTCACTATAAATATGTGGTTAGGTCTTAGGTAGAAGGTACCACTAACTTGTCAAAAAAGTCCTGATTCAATCCGTGTGACATATTATGTAGAAACAATTTCAACATTTTATATTACAATATTTTCATATACAATTTTTTACAAATCAGACCTATTTCGTTGTCCAGCAAAACCAGATTTAAACCTGATTAACAATATAACATTCAAGCAAGAATTTCTAACGTAGATATTCGTACAGGCGGTATATGACTTGCACTTTGCAGTAGATAACCTATTTAGTATATTAATTTATTATAATATTTATATTCTATACACCTACTGTTTTTATTATGCAAGAGACTCACTAAAATATATTGCATATAATATATATTTATATATATTTATTATATATTTTTCTATATATTAATATTATTATAACCATGCAATATATTTATTTTGTACTTTTTATATAAATTAAAATTATTTAAATCAATGACTGATTTCATACGTATTATAGACTGTATAATAGTCAATAATATTAATATATCTGAAACTTGAATGGATTTCAAGTTGTGTATGATTATAAATAATTCTACTGAAATTATTGAGAAATGGAGAAAAATTTGTTCGCATAATTACCTACTCAATCCAATAAAAACATTATATTGGCATAAATCCATTCGTACGAGATTGCAAAAAAACTAGTTTTCGTATAAATACACGTATGATTTCCTTATAGGAATTGCACTTAATGAATGTATTCAACAATTTCAAGTCGTGCCAAAAAGAGCCCAATAATAACAATACATATATAATATTATAAAATATCATGTACGCACTTATACAAATTAAATATCTTATTTGCTACACATATAAAATTTTTAAATTTTAGAAAATTTGTATTTATTTAACTATTTTTAAGTTTAATTCAACTTAAATTTGCAATAATTTTTAGCTGTTCGACATGCAGTATATTAATAAATAGTATTCGCTTACCTCTTTACACATTACTTCCAAATGTCAATAAATGCATATTGCATATATCACAATCATCATATTATGGTAAAAACTAGGAAATAATCATTGTGTACGTTGTTATTGTTTAATATTATGTTTGGAGTTAAAATTTAAAAGTATTACTATCGTTAAAGATATTGTAGTTCAAAACATTTGTCTTAAGTAGATTCTGTGTGAGTTTTATATTTGACTTCGTCAATACGATTTAGTGCGTTTAACAACGATGACGTCAACGACGCCATTAAAGATTTATTTAAAGAAACTGATACTTTGAACTGACTTTAAAAAAAAATCATAGTTTATCCTATTTTTGCCTTTTTTGTACTAGATTTATGGCAACCTTACCCTTATTTTCCCAGGAAAATCTCATGTTATACTTAAGTTACAAAAGT
This sequence comes from Rhopalosiphum padi, assembly GCF_020882245.1. Lineage (NCBI taxonomy): Eukaryota > Metazoa > Arthropoda > Insecta > Hemiptera > Aphididae > Rhopalosiphum > Rhopalosiphum padi. The sequence continues at coordinate 47,417,190 of NC_083599.1, forward strand.
AGCATGTCAATGTGCTTTTACAAATTAAAATACGATGGCTTATTCCTGTATATTTCCCTGTGGGCTCTTCCTCCTATCAAAATTACAACATTAAATGATGATTACGATATGAATAAAGTTAATTTATAGTTCTTTCGACAAGCTTTAATGTACTTTTTTAATAATTTTAATTCATTACAAAACAACATTTTTGAAAAAAAATATATATTTCTACTGATTACCTATGTCGTTATAATTTGTAAAATTTATTATAAAAATAGTAAAAAATATATACATTTTTTTTTAATGCTATTTCTCAGTGACCATAATTCAAATTATATAAGAAAAAAAATATTTATTATACTTTTCAAGGAAATGAGTGTTTACCTTTAAAACAATCACCCCGTATTATTATATTATAATATAATATAAATAGGTATATCAACAAATACACTACATCGACAATACGGTGTACAATAATTATACTTAATTGCATGTATAGGTTCGATTTGTACTTATTTTACTTATAAGTATAATATTGTATAGGTATACTGCCATACCGGTATATATATATATATATATATATATATATATATATACGATAACTCGGACAATTGTTACTATATGGAGTTTTCCGTTATCCACTACGCGTACATATTTTACAAACGATTTTTGAATAATTTATCCGCTTTACTTGCAAAATGTCAATCTCTTCGTACAAGAGCAAATATCAACTCAATGTAGTTAGGTATAGTGACTACTTACTGATATATAGGTATAGTGTAGGTATGTGCGATGCGTGTACGTACATCATTTTTGGTACTCGACCGAAAAATATTAAAATATTGTGATGTTGCTGTATTTTTTGTATGAAAATTTCACTTTGCATATTACTGTTGCGCTGTTATGTGTCAAACAGACAGACGTGTTGTACGACATATTATGCGTTCTTTATAATAACATATATTATATATTATATATGATGTGTGTTTGGAATGATTTCAGCGACCGAAATGAACGCCCTCAGACTGGAGATAATGGACGGCGTGAATCAATTGCTCAAGTTGCCGCTGATCTCTTATGTTATCGACAACACTAAGACAATGATCAACCAAGTAATAATCATTACACAACCAAAAATATGACGTCGACTGTTGTTCAGACACATAAAATATTATTATACTATCTTGAACAATGAAAAAATCTAATATTATTTTAAGTGTGCGTTATTCACGGCCTATTTACACTGTTTTGTTTTGTTTTTTAGTTTGTGTGGTTTTGCGAATACATCGACTTAAGCAAAAAAATACAAAGCATTATCCCCAAACTAGTGAATCGGTTGTATGATCTAACGTATACGGCTGTCGACAATGAAATGAAGTAAGGCCTGTGTTTGTGTTTGTATATAGGCGTATGAGTCACCAAAGATGCTCACCCCAATTTACTTTAAATAATGCATTATTATTATTCAATTACCAATTTTAGAATTTCCAATTATATTTAATTATCATATTTTCAAATACTTAATTAATTCAAGAAGTATTTAATAGTATTCTGTGATGATATAAACTTACTTTTTTTAAATGAGAAGTACTCTTTTTAATGTAAATTATTGTTAATCATTTTGATGTATTTATATCGAAATTCAAATGAGTATAGCTTTTAGATTATTTAAGTTTGTATACTAAAGATAGGTTTTAATAAGTAGGTTTTGAATGATTAAGAAAACTATAATAGTTTGGGAATTTTAGTAATTTATGTTAATCTTTATGAAAATTTTATAATTTCTATAAAAATAATCTTAGTACAATTATATTATAATAACGATTACCTAAGTAATACATCTATCTAATATTTTATGTAAAATAATAAATAGTGGATATACAGAAGTGAGCATGAATTTTGAATCACCCTTATAATAATTGTAAGTCGACACCACCACCACTGTTTATTAGGATAATAGGTAACTACTTAATTGATATAACGACGTGCCGATGTATCGAATACTAAATTTATCTTTTATACTAAAAAATATATTAAAGTTTATTTGTTTTATAGTTAAGTTAACGGTAAAAAAATCCTAAATTACCATGTTTGTTATATTATTTCAGATATCACAAGGCGAAAACAAAATTTTTATGTAATCCGGAAAAAGGAATTTTAGAACTGGAACAGAAGTTACCGTTCTCGTGGCACGCTTTCAACGAAACGCCTAAATACGAAGTAATTTTCAATACGACATGCCTATTATAAATTATTCATCAATATAATATTATTAAAGAATACTTAACTAATTGTACCAAAAACTATGAAATAACGATTAAACGCAATCGCTTGGTACTCAATGGTTATTTTTTTTTAGGAAATTCCAGAGTACAGAATGGCCACTAAATTGTTGAGCATGTTTGCGCCATCCAATGTGACGTTTTGGTTTTTGTACTACAATTTGATGCCGTTTATGGACTACACAAACTGGTTGCCACCATTCCGAGGTAGGTGTATTTACACAATTATAAGCATCTATAACTATTAAAAATATTAAAGCTATTGGCTAAGCAATTAATATTTTTTAAGTTTTTAATTTAACTAGTTAATTTATTTTATAATCAACTTAATAACTTGAATAGTTAAAGAATCCATTGCCACAAATTATACTTTTTCAGTTAATTTGAAAAATTAATACGTTAAGTTAAAAACGTGTTTATATATAATATATATATTTATCTTTTGTTACCTATGACGTTAAATACTAATAAACGAATGCATTTCTTGACTTAATAATATAGTTGACAAAAAAAATATATATAATTGCTTAGCATAGGTATATAGCTTTAGTGTGCAATAAGAAGGAATACTATAGCCAGTATAAGATTGTTTGATTTAACTAAATTTATTTCTCCGTGTTATTAATTTTAATTATTTAGATTTAAATAATATTATATTGTCTGTTCACTATAATTTTATAAAGCTTTACGTTATTACCGTTGACTTGACTCAACCAACTTTAGCTAATATTTTATAGTTTTCATGAATTGGCCAACCTTTAAATATCCTGTATATTATGATGTATAAAGGTAATAACAAAAACCACGAGGACGCCCCTTCATTACGGTTTTATAATGCGAATAAGTATATCATATTATTATCGTGTGCTTAGCCACAGTTTTTCTTGGTATTTCAGGCTACACTGCTACAGATCACGTAACCGCGTAATATTTAAACGTATCTTTATTATAACACCAACATTATAATGACGATAATTCCGTATCTTATAATAATAACGCCTATGGATATGAGTGTGGGTACACGCGTGATCGGAATTTCGTTGCTAAGAAATAGATTTGAATACACTAATCGCGTTTCGTGGTTTAAAATTTCATACCTTTAACAATATCATATAATATATGTATATATTATTTAGCCTACAAGAAAAGTGTACTATTATACTAATTAGTTACGTGCACCAAACGCAAATTATTTTACGAACCAGACGCGAACTTGTATGTTGCGTATTATTGTATAATACGCATAAAAACGGTCAATTAATACGCGTGATGGTTATAACTATTACAATACATAATATTATTTAAAATATTGTGAAAAAAAAATGATTTTACTGAAAACCACGTTTTGTATAGTAAGTAGACGTACTTCATTAAATGCCAACGTTCGTATCGGAAACGTAATAATTTTCGTATACACAATACACAAATTACATAATATTTGTGTATATACAAAAAGAACATAATATAATATGTAAGATGTAACATTTACAATATTTGATATTACGACATGTGTGACATTTTCATTGTTGAGTACCTATTGTATTATTGTGTAAATATATAGCAATTAATATTTGCTTGAATTTGACTGCCCCGAATAGAAATTATTAGAATTTACTAAAATATTAGAATAATATATATTTTATAATATTATTAGCACATTGCAGTCTCGCAATATATCTAATAATTGACATGTAATTTTATAAATCATTTTCCTCTGTATGATCTGTACGACTTATAAAAAAATTGTCCTTTGTAGGTTTTTTTATTATTATTATTATTATATAATAATGATAGGCTTGTTTCTTATCATTGTTGCGATCGTTTCACAAAAAGTAAACATTTTAGAAAAGTTCGTTTTTAACACAAAAGTAATTTTATTAATAAATTAATTAAGTATAATAGTATAAACATAAAACAAATACTTAATTATAGGTAGATAATACAAATGTATACGTGATAAACGGTGTTTGGCTTAATAATGGGAAATGGATATTTGGGATTTGGGACATGGATATTTGATTGGAAATATGTAGGGCTGAACCGATACCAATCGATACATCATGCAGTGTAAGTTTTTTTCGAACCTATGGTGAAACCGATATAATACCTGTCACATATAAATTTATATAATATAATGATGTGGGTTATGATGATAATAATACTTTTAGATCTACGAGAAATCCTAAATACGTACAATGTAATTGCGTGTTAAAGAATATTTCTTACCATGGTTATGATTTATTAAATTGATAAACGATAATAAATAACAATAAACAATATTGATATTATCAATATTATCAAACAAATTACAAGCTAAACACAAGCACATGACATTTTATTTTTTTTTTTTATTTATGTTAAGAAGTAGCTATTATTAATTTATTATTATTTACTTATTATAATAGCTATTATAGTAAGTTATAATCGTGTTTTATTAGTTATTTGTCGAGCGAAAAGAATATTTCAATATAAAATGCCTAACCCGTTCATAAGTTTATAGGTTTAGATCCAATCGTTAAGTATTTAATGTTAGTTCATAGATATGACAAAATAGTACATCAAATATTCACATAGATTTTATAATGGTAATACACGACACAAGTACATAAGAATAATGGATATAGGAAAAAGTGCTATTGATCCACTCTTCATAAAAAAAACATATTATACTTGTTTATGAAACACTTTCGTAATTCGACACCACTGACACTATCCATGAAACAATATTGCACTTAAATATTAATAAATTATAATATTATACTTACCTGTTTTCGTTTATTATTTAACTTGTTGCGTAACCACGCACATGCATATGTTACAGCTCACGCGATGATAGTTGGCTCGCAGCACTTTGTGACGTTCGACCAGAGACATTACGACTTTAAGGGGCAATGCTCATATCTACTGGCCAATGATTTTGTCGGTCATGAGTTTTCCTTGGTGCTCAACTATGAATCAGAAATTAAAGGCCACTATACGATGTTGCTGTTATTGGGGTCAGAGACGATTTCAATAGATCTCCATCGCAAGGTAAGAGCAGCTTAAGTGTATAATATTTTCCTATAGAGAGTAACGTTTTCACTTTTCGGCGTACACGAAAATAATATTTTAATACCGCAAATATATTATAATATTATATGATGTATGAGTAATTATAATAAGTATCGTTGTTGTTATACAAATGCGATAAAGTACCTATGAATAATTGTCTTTTAAGCACGTTGAGGTTTGATGAACAAAGTTCTCTCGACTATTCAATTTCGAATGCTTACAATTATATGTAGGTACCTATGGTCACTAAGCATTATTGTAGTGGAAACTTCAATGGCACGCCATTAATAATCTATATAACGAACCGTATTTAATACTCAATTTCACATTTTCCACCTCTTCCTATAGTATGCATTGCATTTATTTAATACAAATATACGTTCGTAATTTAAGATAAACGCATCAATAACGCAACAGTAGCGATCCCGTAGTTGCATTATTACAATATTTGTATTGCATTATGTAGGTATACAAGGTGTAACAGATAGACTTGACCTAAAAAAAAAAAAAATTATGCTACTTAAACGTATGACAAAAATTTTTAATGTCATATGATGAGTAAATAATTTAAGAAATATACTTTTGTCAGCAAATTCTCAAAAATCATATTTTTAAAAAAGTTATTACGTTCCAAATTGATTTAATCAAAAAATATTGATATTTTAAAAAAATTCTTCTAAAAAAAAACTACTTGACTTAGATAAATATTTTTACCATCAAAATTGTTTTTATAATCAGATTTACAAATTGGATATTTTAAATTAATCCAAAACAATTTAAATCAAATATAATTTTTTTTATTTTCAGTACTAAAAAATAAACATAAAAAAATTAAATTTTACATGTAGCCCTAGGGTCTCTTAATGATAAATAAAAAAAAAATGAAAATATTAATTAGAACAAAAGTTATTCCAAAATTCAGTTCTAACTGTTACACCATGTATTATACCTCCTATAATAATATAGATGATGTACGGGTGACATGGTAAACGACAATTATTTTGGTATAAAATGACTGGTGGGCTGAATAATATTATAAAGTACGTGGTCTATCAAACAATGCTTCTAACCGTACTGATTTCTAAAATTTAAAAGTATAAACTATATTTATATAATTTAATATATTCTAAAACAGCGTTTCTCAAACTGGGTTGCAACTTGCAAGTCAATTTTTGGTGGGTCGTGAACATTTTTTTAAATTATACATAGATTCTAAGATATTTTTGTTATTTTATACTGTATTAACATAAACTATATAAATTATGGTTGATAAACCATAATAGGGAAACAAGCACATACTACGTATATATCACAATACGTATTCATTATTAAAAATACATTTGTAAAATTATATTCATTATAAGTTTATAAACTTTATAGTATAAAGTAATAACTAATAAGTAGTAAAAGTAATAAAAAAAATTTGATTTTTTTTTTTTAGGACTACTTATTGATTCTGTAAAAGTGAAGCCATGTAGGTCGTAATAGATTTTTTGGTTCGTAGTTCTAAAAAGATTGAGATTCACTGCTTTAAAATATACCTTATAAAAATATGAACAATTTGTGAAAAATAAAATTGTGAAAGGTTTCTGAATATTTGACAAACTGTGACTAGAAATTGTTATTTTAAATATTTTTACTTTAATTTATATAAGTGGTACTTATAATTTTTTTAATGAAAAAAAGTATATCTTTAAAAAAGTTCAAATATACAATACAATAAATTTATATTATATAGGCAAATAACATGCCTGTAATGGAAACATTTACTTACCTATCTAGAATGAATAAAATATAGCAACAATTAAATAAATAATAAAATACTAAATTAATTATTATAATAATGATATTTAAAATGATCATAAATTTTATTTCACTATTAATTATGATGTTTTTACGTGTATACTATGCAAAATCAATATTTAATTAATTAGATTCTAATATGTACAGTGAATTATAATAAAACTACTAAATCAACAAAAATAATAAATTATACTTTTTATTATAAATCTATAATACTACCTAAATAATTTTACTTTAATACTTTAATACTGACTAGTAATATTAATAACAAAATATAAACTCAAATGAAATATATTATTTTACGAATTCATCATAATCATATATGTACATTGTACATATAATATTTCGGTTTCATTTAAATTAATGTCTGAACTCTTTTTCCACTTAAACCAAGATGGCACTATAATATTATACTCGCTTTAAATTTCTTTCATTTATGTTTAATTTAATTTTGTAATTATATTTTTATAATTGCATTCACTATAAACTCATTTTGAGATAATATTAATAATTAGTTGTTGTTGTTACTTAATTTTTTTTATTTGTATTTAGTTTAAATTTCTTGTTTATTTTCTATATTACATGTTGGATAAAGTGTAAAATATTTAATCGGTATCTACTATAAAGAAGTAATAACTAATAACAATTGAAAATGAATATATTTTATTTACTATGCAATAAGGTTTAAATGTATAAATGCTTAATCATTAATCGTATTTGTGACCTATTATTTTATTTTTACTACTAAAGTTCTAATGATTATCTCCTAAATTGGAAAGATATTCGTATTTTGCATTGTTGTCGTTTATTCTATGTTTGCCAACGACCTCAAAAACATTTAAATTTTCAAGTTTTTGTGCTTTTTATAAATTATGTTCTACAAAATGTCGGCAAAAAGGTTTTTATTTACTTGTTAAATAGCGCATTGTAAAAATATAGTCAACACGAACGTTGATTGATTGTAATTTTAAGTAGATTACATACTAAAATACTACAGCTGATTTGGAGTAGGTACCTACAAAATCGATCCTCGGACATATTATTCAACCATTATTATTGTGACGAACCAGCTATATATACGCTATTATAATAATGCATGTTCTAACAACATACGCCATTAGAGTTCAAAACGAGTACTATATTATAATAATAATTATTATTTATTTAATATGAAACTAACCCAATACTATGTATGTATACATGGTTTATACATTATACATATTCGAACGATGTTTCCTGTAAATGTTATGCGGTATACTATCACGATATGATAATATTAATAATGATTATATTGGTATATTATAACTATAGACTATAGTATATTGGAACGGTCTTCATCGTTTCTTTTTTATATGCTTTAGGACGTGAGAGTTTTTCCCGACAGTATTAAACAACTACCTTTGCAACTGAACGATACGGTTATCTACTACGAAAACGAATTACTCATTGTGGAGAGCGAGAGGGGATTATCTCTAATATGCAACATGAATTTCCAATACTGCACGTTTCATGTATCAGGTACAAAATTATTATTATTTTTATTTTAACTAAAATTATTGCAACTATATGAGCGTATACGTATGCATAATAATATTAGTATATAATATACATTATGATATTGTGGTATATGTGCCGTGCAGTGTATCTTATAAAGTTACTTAGATAGTGTTATCATTGTTTTGATTACCTTGTTTTGGTATACTATTATAAGTGTTATACGGCACAATGCTAACCAGGTTACAAATTAATGTCATCGTATAATGATTTAGAATGTTTCGTCATTTTTACTTTCCATATTTTGTAAAACTATCATAATAAATATCTTTGCCTTATATTATATCTATGATGTACAGTGAGTTTTGTTTAATATGATTACTGGTTTATAGAATCAACCGTTTATTGGAATCAAAATTAAAAATCCCAAACCAGATCTTATGTTACTAATGTTAAATTAACCTTTTATTAGAATCATCAAGTACTGGATAATTGAATCATTTTTAAGAACATTCTTATCGTTTTAATGGTATTTCAAACTTTCACTAAAAATAAAAAAGAATTGTTTTGAAAAAGTTAAAAGGAGCTATTCAAAAATATGGCGAAAACGATACTTTTTAGTTGTTCCAAAAGTTATAGGTACAATGTATATACATTATTATTTATTTAATTTTGAATAATCAAAATTCATGTATATATTATAGTAATTGAATATGGATTTTAATTTCAGGCTAATATGAAAATAAAATTAGTAGATTCTCAAGTACAATCAAAAATAGATAGTTTTTTTTACTTTATTTTAATTTAATTTTAAATATACATATAGATATAAACTGATAAAAAAAAATGTTTTATGGAATCAACCAGTTAATAGAATAAAAATTATCTGAATCACTGTGATCACATTAAGTGGAACTCACAGTATATCAATTTATAACTAAGCTATTTTGTAATTTAAATTTTGTATACTTATATTATTTAAAACAAAATTAATTTGTAATCTTGTAAATTTTGTGTATAGAAATTGGGAAATTATGAATACCTATGTTCTGACTTTGGAATTAATCATATAATGTATATATTATTATATATCATATTATAATGACGTATATTGTATATATGTGAATATATATATACTAACTAAAATAGTATGTAAGATCAATAAACATACAAAGTACCTACCTACATAATATATTTCAGTAGACCATTCTACGTAATGATAGATGTAAACAAGACCTCCAAAATCTAAAATAACTTGACTCTATGTATTATTGGTGTTGTATACTCGTATAATTGTTTACTCAGCTGGTTTAAAAATTATCTTTGCAAGCTACCGTAATTATGAGTTCGATTATTACGTTTTAATTATTATCAATACATGTGTTAATATGTTTGATCATTATGTCAGTATAAACAAATTTAGCAATGTAAATTGAAAAGAAAATTAGGCTTTTGGTACAGGATCATGATATAGGTGTGCATGATGGGTGATACAGTGACGATGAAATTGTTAGAAGGGGAGGGTCGCAGAAAAAAAAGTCGGAAAACACTATTTTAACTACTCTTCAATGTCTATTTGAGTGAAACGTTTTGGATTCACTCTCAAAAAATATTAACTCACATAAATCACAATTCACATAATATTCTCTCTCGTGTTTTATCTCTTAATGTTAATTACATCGAAAATATTTTGGTTTCTTTGTTATTAAGTTCAGTATCTACTTTTTAACTTATTTTTTTTGTTAATTAATAGTAACCGTATATCTCTGTTATCGAATTAATCGTGGTTGGTTTATTTTATTTTTTGCTTTTTATTTCAATTATCCTGCCTAACTGATCATGTTGGATTGATCTAGTGATCTTATATTGTTATCTGTACCTGGTACTAGTGTTCCTTATGTTCTTTAAACGTTTGATTTACTTAATGAATGACATACTTGATTTACCTTTATTTAACTGAATTTTTATTTTTGTTCAGAAATTAATCTGTCTATGTATGCATATTTTGAATTAGGTTTTACAAGTATTATATTAATAAATAAATAATTATTATTCCAAAAATCATAAATTATTAACAAATTTTTATGCATAAAATAAACTTGTCCTCTTAATATTAATATTTTGATCGTGATTTTATATAATTTATATACGTAATCTTCAATTATTTCTAAAATTTGTCACGGTGACAAAAATACACAACGAATTATCTTATGTATTCTTTCATCGATACACTATACATAATATAGTTCCAACTTAAAATATATAATATAATCATTTTGTACTTAAGTAACTAAATTTATTATGATTTTTCTATTACATCTGTCATACTACTCCAGATTAATTTCGCTTGTTTTATCATATTAGTTCAAAATCATAAAAAAAACTTATTTTTTCATATCGATATTTATTTGGAAACAAAATTTTTTATTGTTATAAAGTATTTGTGGCATCACTTCCTCTAACCTAGGAAAAAAAATCAATAATATTAACAGTATTTTATCTTAAATTTTATTTTTTTAATACGCTAAATATTTATTATTTATTGATCTGATAAAAAATAAAAATAAAATTTTAGATTGGTTAATAAAATTGTCAACATTAAATAAAATCATAGTTTCGTTCTTAAATCACAATAAAATTGGAATATAAAAATACACTATTACGCACGACTAAATTTTTTTTTTTATTTGATAAAATAAGAACAAGTTTAATATAAAGTTATGATATCAGAATGTCTTGAAGGTGTGTAAACACCAAGACGAATGTTTGCCCCTAAAATATTTGCCAAGTGATGCCTATATAAATATAAGTAGGTATATACAACCGTTATCTTTTTTTTCACTTTTACGATATTATTTTAATATAAGAATACTGCTGGAAATATAAATCAGCATTTTACGTTTACAATATTTTCTAAAAAAATGAATAGGTACTCGTGACTTTTTCTCTTTTGCCTGTTGGAGTTTCACCTCAATATTTAACCGATTGTCGTTCGGAAATAAAATGTAAATTACATATATATAAAGTATAGTAACTATTATAAGTATTAAGTAAATTTATAATTTAAATACTACAATATAATAACACAAAGAGCAACATATAATTAATATTATGTTCAAATAAAAATCAAGTAAACAATTGGTATTAAATGAAAAATTGACTCAAAGTAAAAGAATAGATATAGAAAATTTTTTTTTTTAAATATAAGAAAACTTATCTATTGACTATAGTTGAAAATAAATTAAAATCATTTACAATATTACCTCCATAATATAGTATGTAAACATTACAATTTTATCATATATAATAGATATATGTATTTTGTATATAGTAATTAATAATTAATAATATATTTGATGAATTAAACATACCTATGTTTATTCCCGGAATTTATTAAAATATTTACCTTACAGACTTATAGTTTGTCCGCTCGAGAAATTCATGGCAATCAATCATAATTTCATCGAATAATATAAATACAATTTTTAAATTTAATATAAAATAACTAGGTTTTAAAGAGCTATAATTTGAAAAAAAATACCTTTACAAAATACAAAAATTAATAATTTATAAGCGTTTTAGTCTAAAACCATATTATGAATATTGTAGTTATGAAAAAGTTCCATTATTTATAAATTTAGATAATAATTTAGGGAGATTTAAAAACTTTGATATAAAACACTAATTTGTAATTTTAGAATTATCATATTTTTTAAAGATATTATGTGATGGTATATGAAAACTTCCATTCACCTGAAAATATACTCGTCTAAGTCCATTTATTAAATTAAAAAGTCGATGTCCCTAGATAAAAATATATAATATAATAAAACAAATGCGATTTCTTTGAAAGAATGTTTTTGAAATATCATCTGGGTAATTATAAAAATTAAATTTTATAAGCTATAATTAATTAAAAACGACAATTTTAGATAATATATAAATTGAACTTGTATCGTTAATATAACTTTTGGAGTTACCTACTTATAGTTAGTGCATAGCTTAGAGACGCTTGACAAGAGTTGCCTAAATAGATTAACAATTATGGTAGGTACCAAAGTTAGTTTTCCTATCTTAATTCTTAGTATCATGAATTACATAGAGGCGGGTTTGTCTCTATTTAATAGATATAAATTTTATATCATTTCTGTAGTTTTGTTTAACTTCAAAAATGATTTTGAATAACTGATAAATAAATAAATTGAATGTTGTGTTTTATTAATATATATATATATATATATATATATATATATATTTAATCTCAGTGTCTTATATTTTTACTTGTATTGTGGTACTAGAAAAATTAAAGTACCATTCAGAAAATTTTAGAATTTTGAAATAATAAATGGGTATTTGGTTTTATTTAAATTACATTTAAAGTTCTTTACTAAGTTAAACGAGGTAAGATATAATTTATGTCTATTGTCTACGTACTTTTAAGGGTACAATATTTATTGCATAATTGATACGATAGTAGAATATTACCTAAGTTATAATTAATATTAAAATTATAGTAAAATAAGGAAGGTTAATATTAATAGAGCTCAAATAAGCTAAAATAGATAAAATGAATCCCTATGTTCAGGTTATATACATATTATACATGATAAATACATTCTAAGTCACATCATTTTTTACTAAAAAAAAAACCTACTTAAAACTACTAAAAAACCATTATCTAATATTTTGTTTGATTAATATTTGTTTATTTTATGTAATCTTTATAATTTGTTTTGAATACATTTAAGATCTTCATTAGTAGTTTGAAAATTGGTGTTCATAAAGTGTTAATGGTTGAATGAAACTATTACAAACTAATATACATAACCGGAGTATAATATGCTGATTATAAATGATATTATTATTGTCTGTTAACGACTTTCAATATAATATTATTATCGTTAATAAAAACAATAACTGATTACAAAACTGCATACTACCAAATAATTAATTACGCATCTTGGAAATTGCTGCAGGTTGGTATTTCGGGAAGACGGCGGGACTGCTGGGAACGATGGACAACGAGCCCATCGACGACATGCTATCGTCCAACGGCTACTTAGAACCGGATTTGTTCAAGTTCACCGAGAGCTGGTCGCTGAACGAGAACAGCTGCAGCGCGTACACGTCAGTCCAGAGGAAATCGTCGCCAAGCGCTCAGATCGTGGAGATCTGCGACAGCTATTTCAAACATAAGACTTCGTCGCTATTCACCTGCTTCTCTGTGGTACGCATAATATAACCGACAGTAGTTGTCACTCGTCTTCGCCGTTGTGTCACTATAATAATAATAATAATAATAATAATTAATTATATTATATTATTATTGTGGACGACTATATTATATAATACGTGAGGACTCGACGTGCCCGACAAAGAATAGGTCCCCAACTCGATTTTAACAACTTAATAGTAGTTTAAAGTCTTTGTTCGCTCGCAAACCAACATTAGGATTTTGATGTACAACCAGAATACAGGGAGTTGTTAATTTCTTTCTTTTTGTTGAAAGGGGGGGGAGAGCTACGTTTGTGCACTGAAAGAAAAAGCATACACTTCAAAATTAATGAAATAATTTAAAGCTAATAGTAATAAATAATTAGGGCTGTGATTTTAATAATTTTTCGCATCGATGAACTCAATTTTGAATTAATTAATAATAACTGAGATACATATTCGATTCAAGATACTATCGACCTTAGTACAAAAATGTATTTTGCATAATTTTATATACGCGTTGTTGGATATAATTATTTTTTTTTTTATTTTACTATTTATGGTTTTAATTATTATACGGATTTATGGATTTGAATTTATAGATTCAGTATATTTATAATATTATATTATTTTAATATAAAATGTATTTTTCATAAATTCTTCAAGAGATATTATTTTTTTATTCATATATTACTTATAATTTTTATTTTTTTATAAACATTTACTAATGTACAATTTTAGTGTTTTATGCGTACTATTTATAACATCTGAACACTTCTTTCAAGCTATACAACTGTGCATTTTTTCCACGGAGTAAATTTCACATATTTCGGAATATTTATTGCATTTTTGTAATGCTCATTTTCCTATTTTTGAGCGCACGAATGCATTCGTATTTCATGGGTTTTTAGTGCATTAAATTCACTGCGCTTGTAATAACGTACCGCAACGGCAGCTATGCTTACCGGATTTAATAACGAGTCCCAGACGCCGTGGGGCACTGGTCTTAGGACGTCAAATGGAAATCACGCGCCATTTAATTCTAATCTCGCTACATCGCTCTGTAAAAAAAATTTAAATCAATTTTCTAAGTAGGTATAGAGAAACGTGTACCAGTTAACTATAAAATATCACACACAGTATTACAACCTATAGATATATTATTTTCAATACTAATCATAACAGCAACAAATATAATATTATTATAATTAGGGCTGGGATTTGTATGTAAATACATATTTTTAGTAAAACATGATAAATTAATTTCACGTGATTTGCAATAAAATAAAACATATTTTATTTTACATGTTTTAACATATTTCGTCATATATTCATATTTTAACATTATTTGTAAAATGTTTGAATTTTGACAATTTCGGTAGTTTAGTAGTATTATACATTTATTATACTTCGACAATAGTACTCGTACAAATTGTAAGTGTATAATACATATAGGAATAAGTATATGAAAGTATTAGTTAAATGTTAATAACTTGATTATAGTTTATCTTATTTATTTCTGTTCGACAACTATTATACATTAATGATCTTCGATTATACTTTATATTCAACAATTATTAAACAAAATATATTTACGAATTTTCAACTGTGTCAGTACTTGCATTCGTGTGGTTGTGAAAATATCTTTATATTTTGTAATTTTTAAATTAAATTGATTAGAAATTAAAAACAATAATTTGTATATTATTCAAAAATTATTTAGAATTTAATTTTAATTTTACACGTTAACATAATTTTAAATTTTTCTTATTATATATTTTTTATTTTATACTACATATTACTTTGGCCATTTGAATTACATATATACGATGTATGTACATATTTTTGGTTTTTATTACATATAAATCCCAGCCCTAATTATAATAATTGTTAAGTTACACATAATAATATGGACATATGGTATAAGTAGGGGTGCATTTGAATAAATATGCATTATGAAAATATATTTTCCATTATACTCTCCTAAAATAAATAAAATAATAAATTTAATGTAAATTTATCAAACAAATTATCATAAAGAAAAATAAATTATTTTAAATTTTTGACAAGTTAATTGGTAGAAAAATACTAATCTGTTATTGATTATGTTAGGATTAGGTTACTCTTTTTAATAGTGAAGAAAGACCATTTGGTGAAACAGTTACCTGACTAATATTAATTTTTAAATTATTTACTATATAACTAAATATATTATGATAATGGTTGGGTTTTTTAAAAACAATAGTTTGAATCATTAGAATAGAAGTTATTACAGTGTTCGATAATTGCATTCGTCAGTCAGTTATTTTTGTTAAACCCTATCGGTATATTATTATGCCGTAATAGTTTACGGGTTGTTGCTATATTCACATTAGACCTACGCGAAGTGCATCTTATTAACAAATCTTTTATGACTATTGGTGTATAACTTATGTATAATACATAATATGATTGACCAACAGCAATCAACATAAAAAAATTCAGTAAAGTCGTGCTTTAGGTACTTACCTGCCTAAAATGGGTTTACTCACGGGTTATTGCTTATTGCGTAGTCCTAATTCTCTAATTATAGCATTGCTGTAAGCGACGATCGTGATTTAATAAGCAATAAGACTTAAGAGGTATTTCGACAAAAAAATTTTAGAGTGATAGACGATAATTCAAATTTTGATATTAAATATAATCATACGATATACGAATATACGTAATAATAATATGTTACAGCCGTTATAGGTGATATTAACATTTAAATAATATCGACATATTATATTATGTATAATCATGCTTTGCATTTACGTCAATAAAAATTTCGAAAATATTTTTACTTTCAATTAATTAATTAATAAATTTTAATCATTGTAATTATTCCGTTATCGAAATAATCAAAAATTATATAAAGCTATTTAAGTGGATAGTGATATCCATTCACCATTTTGAGGTTTTAGAATTAACATTTTTTGGTCTAAAAATCGATAGTGTGAAAAAGAGGTTTTAGTACAATGTAATGTACAGCACAATTTAAACATTATACCTAATTTTAAAATGCTTTTCGATCATTCAAATGTCTGATACGCATTAAGCGTCTTCATAATATTATTATAAATTTTAAATGACAATAATCAGTAATATTCCTGATTCGTTGCTCGCATCGAATTCCCAACCCGTATCATATTGTTATTAGGTACCGTAGTCGCAGCCAAACTATAATGACGCCATGATAATAACTATAATATGTAATATACACGTATGCTCTATCGTATCTATATAATATAATATGTACCTTATTATACCTAATGATTTTCCGCGGAATGCAAACGATTCGCGCAAAACCAGTGATAACGGCTCGTATAATTTTTCCGTTGCACTGTTGATTTTCTGCAGATAAACCCCAGCCCTTATTACGACCTGTGCCTGAAACAAGCCAACAAAAACGAGACGTGTACATCAGCGACCGCCTACAGCGAAATGTGCTCCATAGAAAATCTACCGGTCCGCACACCGACAAACTGTGTCAGGTCAGTGATCGGAAATGTATTATTATTATTATTATTTAATCGCCTGTCGTACGGGTTTTCAATACGGGATCTTATCATAGTAATAATATTGTGGTTATACTTGTAGATACTGTATTTTCTAAAACCGTTTTTTATGTTTTGAAACAAAGAAAAATGCTTGTGATTCACTCCACCATTTTTCCTAAAATGATGATTTTATTTTAATTACGATTCATGAAGTTTTTAAATTAACTTGTTTTTACAGATACTTATATTTTTTTATGTAATTTATAAGGAGTTTCGTGTGACATAACAAACATAAAGTTTAATAACTCGAAAACTACTCATTTCTATTTTCTTTTGGACATATTAACCCTAAATAGTTTGATTAAAGTATATTTATAATAACAATACAGGGGTGGCTTTAGTTTTTGCCTGGGGGAGGAGTAATATTTTTTTTACATTAATATTATACAAATTAAACATAACTAAAATCAGAATATATTCTAAAAATGTTTATCAATTAATATCGAGTATTGAATAAATAATTTTGTGTGTTTATATAAGTTTAGATTAGTGGAGTAGTGAGTAGTGTACCAATTATTTTGTAGGATACCGCTTATCATTTCACTCCAATCATACAAACTTTAAATGTAAATCAATTAAAAAGCCATTTATTTAACAACTGATTGTTGTTATATATATTAAAAAAAAAAATTAAAAACCTTTTGATAAAATGTAATAAAAAATATGAGATTAAATATATGTGTACTTACAAAAATGTTTTTTCAAAAATTCAAAAACCGATTTTCAAAGAGAGTGAAACTAGTGAAACCAATCACTGTGTAGTATGTAGTGTGTAGTGTGTACCTAGTGCATAATAGTATACATATATAATACATTATATCCGATTTGCAATATCGATACTTATTTCACGATATATTGCCTGCGTGTTTCGCCACAGGTGTCACGGAGTAAACAACACGGAAATCACCGAGGGCGATTTCTTGAGTATCAACGGTAGCCACGTACCATCGTCGGCCGACATCGTATTCATCGTCGAGGCCAAGAAGTGCAACGAGAATTTCGCGGAGAAAAAGAACGTGCACACCCTGCTCACGATGATGGTCAAAGAGTTGCACGACGTTGGAATGACGAACAACAAGTGAGAGCACCCATGTATCATAAAAGATCAAAGATCCCGATTAAATCTTAAACGCGACCGCAAATGTTTTCGACTCGACGAAAATCGCGTTTATGTTTGTACTTTATTTCGAATGGATATCGCACGATGTGGTGTCTAACTATAGGACTAAGATTTTATAATGCAACACGCATGAATTATTATGAATATAATAATATACAGTTTTTTCTATATTGATAGTTCCTTAAAATGGTGAGAATAAACATAAGAAACAATGAATAACTGACTGAAATGTTTTAAGATGTTTAGATGCTATACACTTATTATTTTTTGTCTTTTGGTTAGATGTTGCACTATGGTAGATAATTATAGCTTGAAACAGAAATAATAAGTCTATATAAATCGAAATTCAAACGAATGGTGGCAAGGACGTGGACAGTCGTTGTCTCTCTGATATTTTATAATGAGAGAAAATGTATCGTGTTTAAGTAGTAATTTATTATAAATCATAATATTAATTTTTTTTTCAAACATGATTGAATATTATATTCCAGTGTTCCTATAATTTATTATGAAGGTAATTACTAACATCGATTTTATAATAGTTAATTATAAAATCAATGTTACTATAGTAAGTCATTAAAATATTTATATAACTTATATGTACTATATTGTCTATATTATAGACAAAAGTGGACAAGTTAAGAAAAAAAAAACGAGTCTAGGCCAAAATTTTAAAAGTAACAATAGTGAAAACTAAAATAACAACAGTAATAATAGCAAAGTAAAAAGAGCGAGCGAAATCCGAAAAATAAAATAGTTTATTTATTCACAATTATTCACATAAAACGGCTAAATAAAAAGCTAATAATAATTATTATAGACACATCATTAGAGTCATAAATATTCATTTTAATCATATTATTTTAATAAGTATTAAATATATTATATATTATAGATTATACATACTGTTTATATATTGAGAGTTACAATGGCGTAGCCAAGATTTTATTTCGGGAGGCGGGGACTGATAAATTTTTATAAAATATAATTTAAGATTTTTGTAGCAATTTTCATAAACCATTGAAAATTAAAATTTTTTTTTTATTTTCTTGATATTTCAGGATAGGGGGCTGCAGCCTCCTCAGCCCTACCCCTGGCTACGCCACTAGAAAGCTAAGTGTTATGCTTTTTAGGAAACTTAAATTATCATTTCAGTCATAGTTATGTAAGTAATATTTTAATTGTCTTTGCAGAATTTTAATATGTTTTTTTTTGTGGCAGCTCGCCAGACAAATATTGTTTTCTTCTTGTTTTCTATCAATTTTTTGTGAACTCTGCAGTCCTTCGATGAAATTTCAAAGTGTTGGATGATCCGATCCTTTACCAACAAATTCAATAATATAATAAATAATAATAACACAAACAATAATAAGATTCGAAAATCCTCTATATCAGCTTTGACGTAGTTGTTAGTGGTTGGAAGTCCTAAGCTAGCAGATATATTACAATTCTATATTTTTTAATTGGAAATATTAGTTTTTAAAGATTTCTTCTTTCTTCTAGTCTGGCGTACAATTCATGGATCTTCAAAATAACTTATAAATGAAATAAATACATGTAGGTACATTTAACGTGAAAAATGTATCTTAAAGTGTTTCGTGTACGTTTATTACTCGATCAGCATTCGTAAGTTTATTGCATATTCTGAATTCGTTATATATTTTTCTGCAAGACCAAATTTCTGAATTTTAGCACCAAATACACTGTGATAAATGAAAAATAAAATATTCATGCTGATGTGATTGTGTAAAAACTGTTTGAAACGCATTAATAGAAGCCTGCTTGAAATCCATTATAATTAACGAAAGTTTTAATGTAGGTTTAATTTTAAGTAAATTGTTAATTAAATGAGAGTAAGTTGATTGAATTTTATTTAGTAATAACGCGTACACAGTAGGGCTCACGTTAAAATCACGAACTCCGTATTCAATCAGGATATGTATTGAAAACAATAAAATTGATAAAATAAAAATGGTACAGTCTTAAAAGTTCCATCTACATTCTACAAGCCATTTTGTGTATTTTTCTAATAAATTAAAAATACTAATAACCCATTTTCATTCGGGCAGCTGTCGTATACTAAGAACTGTTTTTCATTCAATGTTGTTTTATTTTCCCGGAATTTGAATGTGACTTACTGTTTTGACAGAACAAGTGAATTATGAGTTCGATGTCTATACGTATTGTATGTTATAATAATGAGACTAAAGAAATTAAACCTACCAGGTTGTTGACTTGTTGTTGCCTGTTACTTATTATATGATGTGGAGTATTTTGACTATCAATTACTGATTTTCCTTATTAGCTATTTTTGCTTATTACTAATTTACCTAATCCAAAAAATAACAAAATAAAAAAAAAATATAAAATAAAATAAAATAATAAAATAATAAAAAATAATATAATAATATAATATAAAATATGGGCCGTATGCATAGTCCGACACTTAAGGGACATCTTAAATCACTTAGGTAATACCTAACTATGGGACACCTAAGTGTTATGTAGCTAGTTTCATAAGTCATATATTTTAAAAACAATTAACGTATATTATAAGTTATAATTTGATATAATAATACGTATAATAGTTACTAATTTAGTATAATAATTTTTAAATTATATAGTTTGCATAAATTAACAAAATATAATTAATAAATACTTACTGGCCACTTGACTAATTAATATTATACATCCTATGTAAATTTTAATTATTCTATTTTATATTTGATTTAAACTATTATTAAGGACTATTATCCTTAGTTCATAAATTATAATATCTCAGAAACTAGTAAACTACTAGTTGGCATTTTAATTTAGATACATCAACATTTACGTTGAACAATATAACTAATACTAGGTACATGCATATTATAAAAAGTAATATAGAAGTACATTTAAAATAAACTGTACCCATATAATATAAATAGGTATCTGATAGGTTCATATACAATTATTGAATCAATAACGACGATAATAATATTATCATTGATTCGTTATTGCACAAAAGTTTTATGACAACTATAAAGAATCGTCCGATTAAAACGAATAAAATATTGTATATAAGATGTTTAATGGTTGAAATAGGTATTTTTAATAGCGTATTATGTGTAATCTATGTACATTATAAAATTGTAAAATATAAATATATCTTACTACAAAGAAGAAAAAACGAGTTAGTTCGTTGAGCTTAATCGTATAATTCAGATAGGTCGTTAGATAGATTGCCGACTGTCATGTGAAGTAATTTTAAACTATCAATGCGTAAACGCGTATTAAATGGGGCATCGGTTTTTATTATCAACTATCAAGTCTTGCTTATTTTAATACTGTACGCACGAATTTTTGTAAGTATTTTATCACGTTACGTTTCGTAAATATTTATTTGAAACGGGCTATTGTCTCAACAAATGTGAACCACGCATCATAAGTGGTGTCAAGGTTGAGTCTGCAGAGCTCATCCTAAAAATACATCAGTTCTATCGTGTTGATACATTCAAATAAAGTTTTAATGTAAAATAAAATAAAATTGTTTTAAAATTATAATATGGTTTAGTAGGTGCCTGATATAAAATATAGATAGTGTTACACACAACTTGAAAAATTATATCCATAGAATAAAAAAATTAATTATCCAAAATTCTATTTTATATTAAAATTAACAATTATTTTCAATAATTGAGCACTGGTTATAACTTTATGAGTAGACTTTGGACGACTAATAATATCAGTTTTTTTCTATACCATACAATGTTAAACGAATAATTTTTCATTTAAAATACAAACGTGTAAGCATTATAAACTTTATTTTTTGTGATTTCAGATTTTCAGCTGTTTTCTTTGGTGGCAACGGTTTATTCGACGAACCTCATAGCGTTGTCATCAACGGACAAGTGTTCGCAAGCCCAACGCTGTTCTTACAGTTCTTGAACAACATACAAATCGGTATAGTTTTAATACTCAATATTACATTTTATGATATTTCGTGCGACTGGAAAACAAGTATTTAATAGTATCCACAACAGTGTACTATATAATTTATAACGGTTGCACGATGTTTTTGATTTAAAATAATATTATATTAAAACGTTTATTATTCATTTGGTATTTTTTTTTTTTTTTACAGGTGACGGAAATTCTGACGTATTCAACGCCATTAGGTTCGCGTCAAAGTTGCGTTTCAGGACGGCACATTCAATAATATTTTTACTGTTTCCGTGCAGCGACTGCGATCCGTCGAACATGATGGTAACCCGATTGTTATAATTACATTAATTTACCACAAGTCTCTACAAGTAGAGCACACGTCGTATATATAATGCCTGGCGTTTTTACAACAATACAATTCGTATTATTCTAGTTGGACTATTCCGTTATCAACCACATAATTACGGAGAAAAGTATAAAGTTACACGTTTTAATGGACAAGCCATTCGTTCTTGATAAGTCACGAGCGGGGAGCTCGTTATTCGGTAAGTGTGCACAATTTACTTTTATTTTTCGTTGTGTCTTATTCGCATTATTCATAATATATTATTCTCGTACACGCGGAGTCTCTTCCAATACAGCGGATTGTTGTTCGGTAAAACGAGTGTACACCTACTTACCGCATAAACGCTCTCCGCGGAGCGCTCTGTTCGATATATCGTTGGAAACGTTTCCATTTATTTATAATTGTGATCGGTCGTATAATGGTATATATATATATATAGTACGTACCTATAGATACATAGATAAATGTAGGTACGCATATTGCAAACAAAACAATAAACGCAGGTATAGATAAATGTTCAACACGCGGAACGAACCGACTGTTGTTATAAGCTGTATAATATTATTATTATATTATACATATATATATAA
This sequence comes from Rhopalosiphum padi, assembly GCF_020882245.1. Classification (NCBI taxonomy): domain Eukaryota; kingdom Metazoa; phylum Arthropoda; class Insecta; order Hemiptera; family Aphididae; genus Rhopalosiphum; species Rhopalosiphum padi. Next base: position 47,440,577 of record NC_083599.1, read on the forward strand.
ATATATATAGGCGTCGACAGTCGTTTTATGTAGGACCGTATACACAATGTATCATATTATTTTATTGTGCCTACAACTACTGCAGTTCTGCATGGAAGGTGCGCTATAGTGCATAATATTATATAAATATAATTATATTCAGTGGATTGTCTGACAAAGTATAGGTAGATACTTTAAGTCTCCCGTGATCGAATGAAATCAAAAATCCCTTGACTACAGCGTTTATTCGAATTTGGTCATGCTTGCACGGCAGTTATCATCTAGTTGGTTTTTTTTAATTCGTGCTAAATCAAACACAGCTCGTCGTATATAATTTCTCGTCCTCGTAAATCACTGTGTTTTTGTAAATGCTACAAAACTAACGGTGACATAAAGATACAATATCTACAAATAAACAGTATATCTGTATACGTGTATATAATATAGGCACCCTTAAGTAAAGCGATTAAAACTTGAATTTTTCATTTTCTATTTTTCAAACAATGCATCCTTTTCAGATACAACAAAAATTAAATTTAAATTATAATTACCTATTATAGTAATATACAAAATTCTCTTACTGCATTTAATTATAACTTATAAGCAATGAGTAGCTCCAAAAGAATCTAATATATTATAATAAATACAAACTTTCCAATCGATATACGTATGATTACGAATTAACTATCTTATATCTCAAATCATATTGTTCACTAGAACTTAAAAGTTAAAACACCCTCAGAAGTAGCAACATCTACTTACAAACTTTTCCGCTCCTGCTTTGCAAATCATTCAAACCCACTGATCCTTGCCTTTGGCTCCGAGAATATTCCTTCAGAAAATCTTTCAAGAAGGATAAAGAGAAACTGATGTAGAGATTTAACATAAAAGAAAATATTTAAAAAAAACCACGTCAAAAGTGTTAAGTAATTCCTTCATGTAATTCCTTTTAACAAGTCTTTCATTTTCATATGTATATTATATATATTACCTACCTATACTTATTACTTATATATGCGTATTTTAAAAATATATTTAATGATTAAATACTTCAGATAAATATCAAGTTTAAAAAAAAACACATTACGAATAAGTATTAAGTTGCTCTAGATATACAAAATATTGTATAATACGAAACTTTACCTATCTAATATATAGCCACAATAGATAGAACCACAGAACAAATAAACATATACAAATAATTCAAATAATTACTAAATTCGAATGTCCCTGTCATAATAATTATTTTGAGTCATTTCGACCCCTATAGTCTATTTCATGTCACTATCAGTTAATATAATTATTCTAGTAACCGAAAATAAACCGATATAGTGAGTATTTCTATAGATCGCAGGGGTCGTGACGTCCTAAGCATTTGCGTGTCACGTATACTTACAATATTAAACAATCGCATTATATTTAGGTTAAGTTAGTATACGATTGATTTGATTTTTTCCCCAGTTCATTTGGCCGTATTGTTCTAACTTGCCTGATATTAAGCTTCACCAATTACCACGCATAATATTAGACGACCACTACCGCACGTTGTATGAAAAAATAAAGAAAATAAATAAGTAGGAGAGGAAAAATAACTAAATTTATAGCGTGCTCGGCAAACGTTGGTATTTATAACATTAACGCGTGTGTTGTGCGTGCACATTCGTCGTGGTGAAGACCATACAGTACCTAATGCACCCGGTCTGGCCGGCCCAATATTATAAATCATAATGTACAATGTTAAAATAGTAAGATTACGATACGAATTAAAATATTTCTGTAAACGGCTATTCGGGCTTGGAATGAATTCTTTTTTTACTTTATTCTTTATTATTTTTTTTTCTCCTTTACCATAATAGGTACACGTCAAGTACGTTGGAAACATGAAATGTGAAATTCATAATAAGTAACATATTATATTGTTTATAATGTTTATATAAATACCATTAAAATGTAGTAAATTTATAAATGTAACATAAAAATAAAAATAAATAATAATAACTAAAATTAATAAACATTTTCGTAATAAAGTTACTAAACACGGTACACAGTTGAAAATGTTGAAATTATTAGTAAGCTATCGTAAGAATCAATATAGTTGTATTACATTATTTCCCTGATCCGATAAAGGGAAGACTTCATATCCCACTAGGACACGTCATTGATTTATTAATGTATATTAATTTATGAGGTACGATCGACGCTTCGCGCATTTGGCTATGTAAATCCATGTTAAACGGGTAAATAATTGGTTCATAAATTATTACTATTAGGTTACTAAACTACTAAAGAAAACTTGCGCTATCGTTTAGCGTAAATTGTCGTCATTAGCAGTTACGTGGATTTAGAAAAAAGTAATAACTCAAACTCAACCTTTCAGTGTGAAGCGCTAAAACGATTCTGTACTTCTGTAGTATATCTCATTGATTTCATACTAAATTTAACCGAACAATGTAGATAAACTGACTATTACTTCTATATTTTTAAAGGGAAAAATGAAATAAATTAGTTTAAATAATAATAATAACGCAAATAATTGTATATTGGGGTCAATTCATGCATTCACATAGAGTTTCGAGTAAAAATATTGGCCTAGAGGTCTTAATACATATATTCATCATAATATATACATTAAATAGATTAAAAAATTAACAGATATTATGTTGATTCTCGTGCCATAAATATATCAATAATGTAATTTTTCCACTTCGTAGCTTTTTTTAAAAACCTCAAAAATATATATTGAAATATTTGATACTTTTATGAATTCTCATCTACCTAATATTACTAACCAAACCCAAAACACATAAAAAATGTATTTTCCAATGATTGGATTGTATCTCTGTGTCTTTATTTACTTCTTTGCCATATTATTTGTGATACATTTTTTTTGACATCCTACGAAATATTAAATTTGCATCGGTACGTGAAAATTCTAGGACTACAATGTTTTTTACTTTTTTTTTTTTAATAATTATTTAAACGAATTCAATATTTTATATTTGATCTGTCGTTCTATTTTAAATATTGGTTTGAAAACAACTGATGTAAGGTGAAATTTTTATCACCCTGAAAATAACACAGTGTGATGTACTAAAATTAAATACTAATTATTTGAAAGGTATTAACGTGGTTGGAATGTTTTTATGTTTATATTATGTGAATAGAAGCAGGTTAAATAAATTTACTTTAAAAACAAATACATCTATGTAATGGATCTTTTAGTTACCTAATCCATTGTTTCAGAAGTAATTTGGATGTGTCGTTATAATACACGCTTTATAATCCAACTATAAACAATTTTTTTTCAATTATAGTGAACTACTATCTGTATTTTAGTTTAATTAAAAACCAGGTCGAGCAAAAATAAACTTGAATAGAAAAAAAATCTGAATATCTATTATTATACTACTGAATGTAAAAATTTTGAAAAACCTAGAATTGATGTTCGTTAAAAAAAAATTGTACGATATTGTCTCGTACATATCATAATCACCGGTGTAATGAGCGTAAATATTGGCCTAGAAACTTATAAAACATTTATAACTTTACAATACTCAATGTACATTGAATAATTTGAATGAAAAAATATAAACAAAGACGGTATTTTTATTATGGACATCATTAAAAAACAAAACGAAATTTAATATCAAGAAACAATGATACAAAAAATTAGTACGTTAATTGTGCTACACGGTGACGTAATTAGGAATTTGCCTTAGGAGAGGGGATTTTAATTTTTAGTAGAAAACTGTAAACTTTCTTCACTTTAAAAAAAAACCTTAAACTCTCTGAGTTAAAAAATGTGTTTATATGAAAAAAATATAAAAACTATGAAACAAGTAAAAATGTCCACTCCATACACACCAAAATATGAACGTTTTAAGTTTTTTTTAAATTTGTATGTTCATAATAAAATAAATATTAAACTAAAAAATTGGCCAGTACTCTATTTGACAGTAGGTATTTGAATATACCTCATAACTGAGTAAGCCGCAGTAATGTATGTGTCAAATTTAAATTCAATGAATTAATAATTTTATGATTTTCAGTCATAAAATCGATATTTATATTATAATAAAAAGTTAAATTAAATTAAAAATATCAAATGTCTACAAATAGTTCAAAAAGAATCGAAATATTTTAAAAATTATACCATGTACAGATAATGGAAATATGATCATTTGGTAAATAATGAATAGGTATATTCAAAAATATATGATTTTTCTAATTACATAAAAACAAAAACCTAATCTGCTTTTGTGTGAATATTTCCGTTTTCCTTCATTGTTTCTTGATTATTTAAAAAAGTACCTAATGGAAATTTTAAATTTTAAGTTCCCAAAAGTATCATATAAATCATATTACGCATTTTAGATTCTAAGAAATAGAATGAATATATTGATTTTATAATGATGTTTTTTTTTTATGTCAGCCATTACCTTTTATTATGAAAATGTTACAATTTTCAGTTTTAAAGATGATTTCCGGTAGCAAATTATATCTAATTGGCACTTAAGGGAAAAAAGAAGGGATCAAAAGTAAAAATTACTAGTTATATAATACTATATTGAAAATATTCAATATAATAGGAAAAACAAATTTAAAATAATTGAGAAAAACATGAATTTTTATGCAAAACCAGTATTCGACAAAATCGATTTTGTATTTTTGATGAAACTAAAAAAAAAAATAACTTAGATATTTGAAATTTTAACCAAATATTTAAGTATAAGCAATTTCTATACAAGAGATGCCAAAGGTGTATTTTACTTTTTTAAGCTATTTTTAGACATTTTAAAATTTTTTTCTATAAATGTCGATAAAAAATGTTTGCTGGAACAAAATTAACACAATGTTTCTCATAAGTTTATAGCTATTTAATATTTAATATTAATAGGTAAACTTATGAATTATAATTTTTATATATTTACATTTTATCAAAATCAAATTTTGAAAAAACTTTGTTAAACTCACTAACATTTTCCAATTATTTCATAGCCAACAATTTAATAAAAGGTTTCTCATAAGTAGTTAATACCGAACTAACAAAATCTTAAAAATGTTTAAACCTTTTTAATTTATAATAAATTAAGTATTTAAACGAATTATAACAATTATTGTAGTTATTTGTTGAATTTAGAAATATTATTTTTGAGTACTTGCTTTCAACGTTTATATAGTTATATATATTTTAAACACACAACGATGTTTCCAAATGCGATGTTTTTGGAAAGAATTAATTCAACCTATTGACTAGTGTCTAGTGACTACTGTATTACTAAAAGTAAAAGAAAATACAATATAAATACATCGTAAAACATACTTAATAATAATATAGGTAGGTTGACAGACTGTTTTCGCTTAGAATCGTTTTTCTTATGCAATGATTTATCGTTGAATTTAAATTTAGCACATACATTACAGTGACTTACTCTCAACGACGAGGCTCACTCGACGCCTACAACTGTACAATAAAATGGTTGCTTACTTTCCCCCTTTTGAAGATTGCATAAACATTTTTAAAAAAAATCTTGAATGTTGTATAACAAAATGGATTTTTCGATTCTATCGTGTATAAATAAAATGTCGATACAATATAACTTGGTAATGATATTAAAAAAAAAAAATTCAACTAAACGACCTAAAAAGGTTCTTTTAAAATATTCATTTCGTTCGCGTTCGCGTTCTCTATTTGATGTAATAGAATAGCGAGTGACTATCATGACGTTCTCGTGTCATTCGCAATGTATCAACGTGAACGTAATACACGCGCAATCTTTTCAAACACTAGTTGTGGGGTACTGGGGTGGTATAGTAGTAAAATTAACGATATACGTATTACTGTAATACTGTGTTAACGCATTATATTATTGTAATATTAACGCGCGTATAGCGATTAATGCCGATTTCCGATCGGCTCGATCGCCGTCTACAGCGAGCTCAAAGGTCGGAGACGTGCGTTCCTTATACCCATAATAATAATAATATAATCGACAAGTGGTATATATATACGTAGTACCTCCTATTGCAGAACCGATACTGGAAAATCGCAAGTAATATCATAACGGCACAGCACATGATACAATATTATGCGTCGTCGGTAAATCGCGCCCGCTAACCGCGAAATCCCGTATATTATTATCTCGGGTATACGATCGCGGTGACAACAACAATAATAATAATAATAATATATAAATTCTGTGTGCCCGTTCGTACTGCAAACAACCGCGTCTAGTTTTTGCGCAAATACGTGCGGATCGTCTGCAGTGCGTGTACGGCAAATTGCGAAACGTAGGTGCGTTTACGTGTCGTGTATTGTAATGATAATACGTAGTCATACGCACGGTACCTATACTGCAGTCGTAGGCGTTCCGGAAAAATGAATTAAGTCGCTTTTTCCGAATTATCGAGGAGAACGAATGAAAAAATTGTTTCGATTAAATTTTTGTAATCCGATCTTTTTTCCATCGCTTTTTTGTTTTCCAAAACTGCGCTACGTTTATTTCTGGAAAATTATAGATTTAAATTTTTATATAGCACCTGACTACGTAGATTATATGGTTTTCGCGGAAAGAATTAATACGAGACCTGCTGCGCGGTTATAGAGTGCTTACGGCATTTTAACAGGTATTCCCCTGCACTGACTGCAGCACTTGATGCTTATAATATAATATCCACATATTATAATATCTCCAACCACTTCGCGGACCACTGGCCCTGAGCGATACGTGTTACCGTGTCTGTCTTAGCAGAAACCAAAACGCCGGTAAAAATGATAAACGAAATAAATTAATAAATGTATATATAATACAATATTATGTGTTGTACTTGCATGGTCTATGGGAACAGTTGAGTAATACAAGCCGTTTTCAAGAGTGCAAAGACCTTGCGCGAGCGCGCGCAGCATAGACGGATATCATGGTATAATATTATAATATTATTATATCGTAGTGAATGTGCTGCATTTAGTATCACTGCAGTACGAAAGGTAGGTAGGTAGGTATAGGTTATATTGCGAATAAATAATATTAACCAAGAGGTGTATTATAGTCGGGCATGATGGTGTAACGTCACGTAGGTATATACGTATTATATCTGTTAAATAATAATCGGGCGCGTTGTCTTTGTGCAGCGCGATATCATTATTATATACCTAGGTAGTAGGTGCGCATTTTCAGACAACGGGTCGAAGAAAAAAAAAATTATTTTATTTAGGCGACGGCGCTCGTGCGGTTTCGTCGGTATAACGCTCATTATATCACACGGTGCCCTACGAAAGTGTACCTGTACGGTATACGGAATAAAATATACTTGTGTATTATATATATATATATACATATAATAAAATATGTATGAAAAAAATACACACGCCCATTAACCTAATAACACATTCATCGACTGAAACACAGTGACAGTGTACGAGAGACACATAGATAATCGTATAATATTATAATAATTAATAAAATATAGCATAATATATATATATATATACAATAATATAATAATAATATGGTACTAAACTTAATTATTATTAAAACGATCCCAGTGCCGAAACAAGGGTTCATCCAATTTATTTTGTTTATTGAGTAAAACAAAATTTTGACTTTTAGTGGCTTCAAGCGTTGTATAATTATTCAATTTATTTATTTTTCAAATAAAATGGGCAAGTAAAATACGCAATGTAAATAATAATATTAATCAACAATTTGTGGTAGTATAATAGGAAAAGACAGCAGATATACACACACACACACACACACACACACACACACACAAGGTGATGTATTTAAGTACGCTTACCCCATTTTTATGCTTAAATGATGCATATATTCAAATTCTGGTTTTTGGAATTTTTAAACGTAATTAAAGACGATATTTACGAGTACTTAGATTTTTCACAACAAGAATCCTGTAGCGATACCAACTTTGGTTTTTCAAATGAGAACATATATATTTTAGAGAAAAATGTGAATCAGGTAATTTTTCTGAAAATGTTGACGTATTGTAATCGAAATTTGAACGAAAACTTCCGGAGATATTCTACTTTAAATACTTAGGAATAAGGATAATATAGTCTATTATACATATTTCCTTTGCTTTGAAAATTGTCAGGTGCAATATTAATCCATAAACATTTAGTACTATTACTACTTATTAAAGTAGTAATTATTAACGAATATTTTATATTGCATACCGAATTATAATTATCGAGCTCGTATCCATTTACAAAGTATTTAGTATAATAGACTATATTATTATCCTTATTCCTTAGTATTTAAAGTAAAATATCTCCGGAAGTTTTCGTTCAAATTTCGATTACAGTACGTCAAAGTTTTCAGAAAAATTACCTTATTCAGATTTTTCTTTAAAAACTATATGTTCTCATTTGAACAAACAACATAAAAAGATTTAAAATGAAAATAACTATACAAATTATGATTATGTATAACTTATCATTTAAATAAGTGAATCGCCCCTTGAATAATAAAACAGTGTTGCCACATAAAAATAATTGTTAAATTAGAAATTTTACAGCCCTAGAACACGGATATACATACTTTAATATTCAATACTCTAAAAAATAGACTAACGTGTAGAGTTCCTATACCGAATATAATGAAATAAGGTTTAAGTAGTGGGGTGTTCGTGTGGATTTAATAATAATATTATGAATTATGTGCGAGATAGGTGTACACGAAATATTGATACATTTGAATGTATCATATAAACATGTTTTAAACAAAATTATAAAATACATTTTATTATAATTCATAATAACATATTATACAATAACATTATAGTATTAACTGCTTTTGGCCATTTGTGTTTTAGGTGTCGACGCCGAGACGGCATACACGAGAAACGATTTCAAGGCGCTAAAAGGGGACGTGGGTCTCAGAAAGCAGGTGAAGTTGACGAAGAACATGCTGGGATACTGCACGCCGATCGTTTTGGAGTCGAACGGTTTGTCGATTGAACTACCGATAGTGTTATGCGCGCAAACATTTTATAAAAATATATATGTACGTCCCGCAAAGAATTTACCGTTTTAAAATTGTCGCGCTGACAATAATGGTACGAGCTGCGGCGTGTCATCTATTGTTACACTACAACACTTTAAATAAGTAAATCCTCGGCGGGGTACACTATATGTACATGTTATACGTCATATATTCATATATGCGATCGATGTCTTTAAAATATACAGCGTTCAGTCCCACTATGTTTGTCCTCGTCATATATACATATTCTGTACAGACGATCGCCTACTGAATATATATATATGATATACGAGTCGCTCTACCCTCCTCCCGCTTAGACTTTAAGACTTACCCAACTGTTTGAATACTTAATGGAAATTAGCCATTCGACTTTTAAAATATTTCCATAAATCAGCAATCGATAAATTAACTATTTACGTGTCACAGAGAGCTGCACGAAGACACGCCATACTTATTTATTTTATTATTATTGAGTTTAAGTATAAGCTGTATAAACCGTTAACTTCTATCAAATATAATAATAATTTTAACTAAGATACAGTGATAATAATCAAAAAAAAATATCATACTTTAAAAATATATTATATTGACACGGTGCACAAACGTTGTGTAAAACATAGTATATACAGAGTGATTCGTTCATTGCTTACTTCCTTTTTTCTTCAACAATATAGTCATTCATTATCTGATTTTTTTTTTTTAATTTTCAAACACACCAAAATAACAAAATTTAAAAATTCTTGAAATTTTTTTGTACTACTTAAGAAGTGTCCTGTAAAAATACAAATTTATGTTTTTCAAATAAGTGCTCCCATTTTCCACCATTTAGCAAATAATTTTCATGAAAATGTTAAAAAAGCCTTAAGAACTTGAAAATATAATCTTTAAATATAAGTATTTAAAAATCTCAAAACTCAGAATTCGAATAAAATCGTTATTAAATGAGAAATAGGGGTTTGTAGTAGTCTTAATGATAAACTCTGTATAATTTATAATATTCCTATCATACCACATACTTATTGTATGTATTCGCATCGATTTCGATTGGGTTTAGCAAATTGATAATGACATAATGTTTCAGTAATTAGTATTCTTAATGATAATATTATGATCATACGCAGGTTCGTTGTTCACGTCGAAAAAAATGGAAACCGACAACTTGAATTTAGTGAAAAAATTTTTGCAAGTTTTCGCTAAAAGGATTGCCAAGACAGCGCCGGCGCCGAAATGTCAGACGTGCGAATGCAACTCGGACGATAATGGAATTAGCCACATGGACTGTTATCCTTGTTCGTACCCTACGGCCGCTAACATCGAATACGTAAGCAATAAATAAAACACTGTAAACACTTACTAACAAACGCACTATGCCTATATATATAGTGCAACAGTTCCCGTGTATCATATTTATTATTACTATATATTATGTACAATAATAATAATATTGTTGTATTATAGGTATAATACAATAATAAATTATAATAATATCATAGGCATTGTAATATTGTAATGAACCGAACAAATCCTTGATTTCTGCAGAACGGTTACAACATATTATTATAACAAATGCATTGTAAGTAGGTATACAATATATAAATATATGAGTAAACGATAACAATATTCCGTCTTCGTTCTGGAACGCGTTCATATACGGTCGCGGTGCGCGCGCGTGTGCCCGAACCGGTGGTTGAAAACAATAACGACAAGTACCCATTGTGATATTTTATGATTATACCACTGCAGAAGTTCCCAAACGTATTTTAGTTCTAGTGTACGACTATATACCCATTTCCCGGCATAGAAAAATGTTTGGGGCGTAAAAGTTTGGTCACTGGCTCGTGAATCGTGATACCTATACATATTATATATTTATAATTTATATTGAAATGTACTGAACCGCATTTATGTAATTTCGATGTTTTAAAATTGTTAGAACAACTCGTGTGAGATCTTGGGTCGTATTTCTAAGCCTTAAAATTACATTCCTTGTGCAATTTTTTACTACAATTTAATTTACATATTTTATTGATTTTATGTGATTTCGTTTCACAAAAAAAAAAAATAAAAAAAAAAACCAAAATTGATTTTCACAAAACTGGTATCGCGTAAATATTCTGGGTTTTCCATGATTTTATTTTTTCCGATTCTTTGAAAAAGTACTGTGCATTTTTCCCAGAGTACAAATTAAATCAAATCAACTTTAAAAGTTCACTCTGAAAGTTGATTAAAATTTTACTGATCCAAAAGCCAAAAGGCGATGACATACGTAAAAATATAAATTGAATAAAAACACATTTGATTCAATACACCACCACTCAGAATCTAAAACGAAATAGGTAGAATATTGGATTTACTCGCATTATAATTTATAGTCATTATTTTACAATAGGAATGTATACAATACACTCTTATAACGGACTAACTTTTCAATTAAATTACGCCATATTATGTTCTATTTATTGTACATTATATTTCAGTATATTGTACATATATAATATAAACTATATATTAATGATATTACACAATAACGTAAAACGACATTAATCATTATTAGCGATAACAAACGTCATGTCGTTGTTAGAGAAGTCCGTTCGTGGAAAATTGACGGATTGCGTAAGCCCCCCCGATAATCTGATACAGCGTGGGTTTTCAAACACCCCTGCTGTCAGCAAACGAATCGTAAATCCAAAAATTAAATTACTTACTATTTTGTTTCCTAGAATGGATCTATGAGAAAATATCTAATTAAAAAAAATAATAATAATTGCTTATAGGTATTATATAGGTACTATACAAGGTGATTTACCAAAGATGAGTTTTATGTGAGAGATAAAAATAACCAAAATTCATTTTTATATATAGATTAAATTGGAGAATTAAATTTGGCATAAAAAACATGTGACCTGAAATACTAGATCGTCTAGATCTAATTTATATTTTATCTATAACTATTATTATAGTTATTATTATAACTACCTAGTAGTAGGTATTTTAAAAAAAATATTCTTATAAAAATAATGCTTCTTATTTAAAAAAAAAAATAAGACTCTATAGGGCAGTTTTTGAATGACACAAAAAATATGAAATATTTAGAAATACCAAAAATCAGAATTTAAACAAATGCATAATTATTTATTAACGGATACTTTAAAAGAGGAGAGTATGTTTGATGAACTCTTCCTGTATAGTATTAATATATTGTTATAGTGTATTTATTATAATATACTATAAAACGTATGTTTAGTTATATTAGTTTTATTAAAAATTTAAAAACCATATTTACACTGTTACACTTATTAATAGTTTAAAATTAAGTATTCCTAATACAATTATAACAATTTCAGTTGCATTAAACTAAATTCCATAAAAATATCATGTGTGTTATTATAGTATTAAAATATTTACAATATTGAATATGATAACTAAGGCTCTGAAGTTTAATAACCTATAAACAACATTAAATAATGGCTTGACAAATCTACCACGAATGTTCTTTTTCTAGAAGCAGAATACTTATCAGAGATTAGGATTTATATAAATCAAATTTTGAACTAGCAGTTTATTAATTGTAATTATTTAAAGTTTAAAAGAAAAATTTAACTTATCAAAAATCAATTATTCTGTACATATCCAATCTCTACAAGGCACTGCTATAGTGGAATCGGTCTTGATGGATAATCAAAATTAAATTATAATTGTACTAAATTGAAATTTTCTGAAAAATATTCTGTGTATGAATAAAAAAAATAACAATATATATTGCTTCGACGTATAATAATAATTGCCCTCCGCATAGAAACTGAAACATGTGCAGCCACCGTCGCCACCGTTTATGGGCCAAACGAGTGTGATATACTGATATAGTGATATGTTTATACAATTGATATTTCTAAAATACTATATAGGTACTAACTATTCCGAAGTTTTAATTTTTTTTTATTATACTTTTTACATAATATTTTGATACATTTTCAAGACATTTTTGAATTTTTTTTCATGGTTATTACTTTTTAAATTTTTAAATGAATGACAGTATATATTTTTAATTGCATAACCTGAAGTAGAATATTTTTCTAAGTATTTCAATACATATACAAGTCAAAAAAATAAACACGAAGCACTTAATGAGTTATACTTTATATTAATATTTAAACTGTAGAACTCCGCAATATGTTAGTGTGCTACTCTATTCGTCTAAACTTTGAATTTTTATAATTAACTACTTGTTTGAAATTCATTACAATTTTTGTATCGCCGTTCTCAAATAGATTTTCTGCTCTGGAAAATGAAATAAAAAATGTGCTCTGTCGAATTATCGAAAAAAATGTTATATATTTATATATATATATATATGTAACATTTTTTTCAATAATTTTATTTTGGAAGACATCGGGCTATGTAAAAATAATATTTAAAATAACAAAAATAAAAACTTTTCGAAATCATGAACGTATATACGCTTGAACGGGCTACACTGTATTATATTATTATTATTATAGCGACGACGTGAACAAACCGGCGGTCGACTCGTAAAATATGTATAATACGTTCGCTACCTAACTACCTATAATAATACTGCGACTGCTACGATATTATATTTTATATATTATTTTCAAGGCGAATACCATAATATAATAATATAATGTTACAGTAACAGATTTCCTACCTTCCTGGTGGTACCTATAGTGTATCTATTCACAATATCATTATATACCTAGTATATCTGCGCTGTGCAGGTCTCTTGTTCGTCCGGGAAGTGTTTTTTCGACGTGTGATCACAGCACGCACACACACACACACACGCTCGACCGGTTGCATAACAAATTATTTATTATAACTATATTATTATGTTGTATTATAGACAAGTGTGCGTTTGTTTGTATGTATGCGTGCGAGTGCGTATGCGCATAAAAATATAATCGTCATCACACGACATATTATAATATAGAACTTCACAATAACAGTGTTATCGTTATCGTCATTGTTTTAACGCCGTGATAATATTATAATAGTATTAAGTTACACGAATATTATAATACTGTCGACGTGTGACATGTACATTTAGACGGAGACGGAGGAGAACAAGGACTCTATATGGAGGGGTAGTGGGTTGTGGGTAGCGTTCCACGGGAATGGAGCGCCGCGCCGTCTCTACGGCGTTGGTTCCATAATAATTATTATCATATTATTTGACTGATATAATATTATACCATCTACGGTTTTCGACATGTTCAGCTTATTTTTGATTTTTTTTCCACCACGCGTCAAATTACTCTTAACGATAGACTATCGTAGTTGGAAATTCAATATTATTCACAAAATACTGTTATCGATATAACTATAAATGGTTACGAAAATCACGATTATAATACGAAACGTTTTAATGGCACATTTAGGATTTAGTTGGACTATCAAAAATTAATTATAACAAATCACAATAATTGAAATGAAAATATATGATAATAATTAAAATATACAAATAATGGTTATATAATATCAAGTAAATATATTCTAACCGATTGGATGTGTAATATTGGGAATACAAATATTCGATTTTATAAGAATGTATTTAAATCTATCAAATACTTTTTGCCTACGCACAAAACAACATAATATAATAATATGTATAATATCATCAATATATATGTTAATACGGGAAGTTAAATTAATAATACATTTGTATTAAAATAAACACATCACCTTAATTTGGTTAAAATAAAGAAACCGAAAAAAATTTCTTTTCAGTATGTTTTACAGCTTGTTAAAAATTAATTATAAATAATAATACTAAAACGTACGTAAATGGTTTAAAAAAAAAATAAGTTAATAACTAACATTATTAGTTGCTAGAATAAGTGTGGGCAGCCAATGCCAAGACGCATCTATTATTGCCCACCGTGGATAGTAGTTTCTATCGTAATATTTTGTGTTGTGACTTGTGAACGGATACGATAAAAGGAGCAAATGTCGAATAAAATAGCAATATAACTAAAAGTCCGACAAGAGTATTTTTTTTTGATTACTAATCATTTCACTTTATATAATATAGTTAATTAAATCTCGTATTCCAATATATACGCTGCAGTACTAACGTTTTCCCGTCTACACAGTCTTATTGTGTGGTCATGGGGTGAATTTTATTTTAAAGAACCAATACGGCTGACGCAGTATTTTAATATATGTGTGTATTTGTTTTTTTTTCACAGGGTTTCAACGACGATTTTATTCCGCCAAATGTTTTATCATACGATTCCGGCAACGGATTCTACTACGACGATCACAACGTTAATTAACCGCCGACATAACGCCGTATGACACTATATTTATTTTGCTATGTTATAATGTATACATCACATGAAATGCGTCGCTCTCTAAATATTTTCAAGATTTTATTTTCATTATATTATTATTACCCTACCTATTATATTATTATATTATACACTATATTATTGCATATTTTACACTGTATCTTCTTTTGTCGCTTCGCATTTCATTCGTTAATAAATTATTGATTGCTATATATTTTATCGTTAAATTATTGATGAGTTGATATTATCTTTATTCCACAGAATCACGCCCTATATTAAATGTTTACACACTATGATGTATATTGTAGTATATTATATTTACATAGATGATACATAAAATAGCTCGGCCGGTAAAAAATATAATATATTACGACACTAAATCTCCGTATACCCATTCAAATAGTGAACTGTTAATAATCAATAGTACTTGAATATTATAATATACTCATACATTGTATAGGATCTTATTACTTACTCAATACTACTAAAAACTACAACGTTGGTCTGTTCATCACTTTTGTATTATTTAATA
The DNA here is from genome assembly GCF_020882245.1 of Rhopalosiphum padi. Classification (NCBI taxonomy): domain Eukaryota; kingdom Metazoa; phylum Arthropoda; class Insecta; order Hemiptera; family Aphididae; genus Rhopalosiphum; species Rhopalosiphum padi. The sequence continues at coordinate 47,456,398 of NC_083599.1, forward strand.
TTTTCACTAGTTATAAACTGATAACTATTACTTAAGTTAAAGGTAGTTACCCGCTAATTATTTGGTATTTCGTATAAAATATATAAAATGTTCAGTTTAAATACCTAAACGACTTAAAAATGAGATACAATATATTCCACATAAGTTGTTCATAAAGCAATTTATTGATATCGAAAAGTCATGACGTTTACAGTTTTATTTGATAAGCGTTCGAACTGTCCGCCTCCTTCACTCAGAATAATATTTTATATACAATGATGTAATGCATTTTATTTTATTTTATCCTACTACGCGACAGAAATAAGTTCTCCGTTTTTTTTTTTTTTTTTTTTTTAAATAACAGTAATAAGTGATTCCATTTCACGCAATTAGTCCATTTTTCAATTAAACTATTTTTTTAGTAATAAGCTACATAATGACTATACATAAATATTTTATACAACATTTTTAAAGTAAGGTTAGGAATGTGTATATTTACAAAGGAAAAAAGGCTACAATTATTTTTGTATTCGTTTTTTGGGGCTTTTAAGGGGGCTAAATAGTAAGCATCCCTACGTTCCCCGATTTCCATTAATAAATCATTGATACCAACGACCCATATGGCAATACACTAAAATATTTAAACATTTGAGAATTATACCATTTATAACTATATAAGAATAATTCAAATGGAATTGTATTCAGGAGCTACTATATTAATTTTAGTATAAAAATCCCAAATTTTCATCATGTGTGATCAAACACCAGCTTCATAAAATACAAATCGGTAATTCGTTTATAACTTAAATATCATACGAGTCGATTGCTTTGCACTTTAAAATCTCACCTTAATCGTCGTATCAAAGCGTTATGAATAAGTATAACAATTTTATTGTATTCAAAAAAAACAAAAACATATCTCGAAGAAAAAACGATTTAAACACTATATAATCCTATTACACTGCTTAATATATTTTGGGTAAATCATTAAATCGGTGTGACTGTGGGTCATATTATCAGTTAAGTATATGTTCGTATAATATTATTATGACAGTGCTTGGGCAACCTATTGGCTATTTTATATTACTAACTCCAACATTTTACGATCAATATCACGCGACCTCACTCGCACACAAATGATTTTAAATATTCTTGATTAAAATTAATTTTTGGCAACTCCCAACTGCGATTTCCGGACTACAAGTTTTCGCACCACTGCATTATGCAACATATTAGCACTGAGTATAATGAGCATATATTATACTTAAAATGATATTATATTTGAGTACTTAATTTATATAAGTAATTAATAAGACGTAATTATATTATGAAGATGTTTACAAATAATTTATCATTGATGTAATGTGCGCGTAACATGTGTGGCGAAGAACGAAGAACGGTTGACTTTAAGTCGGAAATTTACACAATATTTGTGAGTTGATTTGAAAAAAATAAATGTCAAAAATACTGTTGAAGAAAAAATAAAACATGACCAACATCTAATAATGATGGACTAAAGAATTCTTCTCCCAAGAACTCAAACCGTAGGTTAAAATTCGATGTTTTCTATCGTAATAAAGTTTTTCGATAGCGAAATATTCTTATTTATTTTTTCTGACATATGTCTGTTTACGCTTTTTTTGGTTAAGAGAAATTCACTAAAAGTTGCATATTTATTGAGCGACTTTTTTATTATATTTACAACTAACAGGCACACATCTGTAATTTTTCTTTCAAAATATTATTTTCATTAGTTAAGCTTTAACTACGGTGGTTAAATTTAAGAAAAGTTAACGTGCTACACATTAGTGAACCTAAATTGAAAAAAAAAGTTAATCAGTCCAAAAGTTGATATAAAATATAGTGCATAGATACCTAATTTTTAATATACGGATTTTATTGGATACATTTTAGATAAAATTTGTACCATCAAAACACTAAAATTATTTAAATATGGCAGTTATAAATTGGTGAGCTGAGTATACTTATTCAACTTGTGGGCATTACATTGTTTTATCGCCGTGTGCAGGATAGATTTTAAATTACAAGGTGTTTAATATATTGAAATATAATAATATATTTTATGGATTTTGTTTAATCAATGGTGAAATTTTTCTGAATTGGACACATCAATATGATTCTGAATATTAACATTTTTTTGTGATTATTTACTTAGTTCTTAGACTATTTAAAATGTTGCAAAATAGAAATACTATTTAGTATTTCGTACTTTTTATCGTCCTAAAAAACAATTAGTCATATTATAACGGTGCTATTGATGTAATTCTAGTTCAAAGAGCTTATAATTATTAAATTATATTATGCTAATGCTGCAGCAGTAGATCCCTGCAGTATTACAGTAAAATCAAACATAATGATATTAATAGTACTACGATAATGAAAATATTGCAGAGTTCAATCAGCTGTTCATTTAGTTTGGAGCACATCTATATCGTCACTGTAATGAGTGTACAAATTTGACAAAGAAAAATGTCTGATACAAGTGATGGATCAGCATTAATTTTTAATATGATAACTTAATAAAATTATACATCATCTCAATGTTATTATTACTATTATAATTATTATTTTCACTATTCGGCAGATTGTTCTTATTTTCCAAAAATATCACATACACGTTTAAATTAATGTTTATGTCTCATATAAGTAATAAGTCAATAGATAAAATTGCATTATACAATATATAAATAATAATAAATATAATTAACAACAATAATAAAGAAAAAGTCTCTATATAATGATTACATTTTTTTAAATTACCACAGAAAAATAATTAAAATGCATAAAGAAAAAAATTTCGTTTTAATATTCGATATCAATAACCTTGATAATCTACCAATATCATAATTTAAACTTCAAACAATTATACAAAAACAAAATGGGCCATATAGTTTTGGTATTTTTAAATTTATGTAAGAAATACTTACGAGGAACTTTTTATTACATTTTCAAGACCGTGATATAAAAATTGAAAATTTTATGAATTAAGAGGACGCCATACCCGCTTGTATTGTCTCTGTCTTACTAACGTACATCATAACAAATTTTCGTTCAGCAGAATACATTTTGTGACGTTTGCTTTAATATTAGAGTAAATTTACCTATTATCAAATTTAAAGGTAAGAATATTATCTAGAAAATGACATATGCTTTTAATGATATTATTATTTTAAAGTGAGTTATAGCTATGTAAAATATAACAACTTTAAAATGTTCATAACTCACTTTAAAATGATAATATCAATGAAATCATATGTCATTGTCTAGATAATATTCTTACCTATAAATTTGATAATAGGTAAATTTACTCTAATATTAAATCTAACGTCACAAAATGTATTCTGCTGAACGAAAATTTGTTATGATGTACTTTAGTAAGACAGAGACAACGAAATAGTTTGCAAATAAAAAAAAAAATTCACATCATCTGTATTGGTACTAAAACCGATATAATCTTTACGTCTATCAAAAAAAAAAAAACCAAAAAAAAAAAAATTAATAATATTGTTTTAAACTAGTATTTATAGATTTAATAACGATTTTCGTACACCGGCGTACAGTCTCGTACGATATTTAAGTTTTCATTGTACATTATTCCAACTGTAAAATAATAATAAAAAAAATAATAATTTAATAATGTTTTCCGTATGAATTTGAAATTGTATTGATTTCCCCAGTATATTACATTTTCTAGAGTGGTGTTTATCTTGATAATTTTGTTGTATAAACAGAGAGTTTATTCGCAGAACTGAAAATGTTATTAATTTTGACAAAACCTTATACATTTCTAAATCGTCTCGATAGAAATAATATTTTTGTTTTCATTTATTTCAATTGAATAAACAAGACGTTTTTTCGTTGAACTCGGTATTTCATTAATTTTGTCTAGACGTGGCTTTTCTCGGATCTCGAAAGGGGAAAAAAAATGTTTAAATTTCGTTGATCAATATTCTATACATTCGTAATGATTTTCGCGTTCGACGGGGTCGCGCATCGTGGCTTCAGCAGTGTTATTGTAAACGAACGACGGCGTAACAACCCCGCCGTACTCCGAAAACTATTATTTAACAGAGTTTACGGTGTAAAAATGATTTGTGCGTCTAATTGCACTTTCAGAATAATTTCAATCAAAACCATTACTCAATGCAGTCATATAATTTAATAGGTACTTATACTTGCACGAATACATAATTTACTGTAGAACATTAAACAACAATGGTATTGCATAATGGCGATCAGTTTATCGAGACAATAATATAATATATATATATTTAATAATAATATGAGAAAAACAAATTTTTGACATTTCCGCAAAATGTGTGTCTCACTGAATTGGATATAAATATTATGAGTGTAGTTGCAGTCGAGTTGTCGAAAAAAAAATCATTTTATAAATGTCCAGTCTATTATTCACTGCACTGTAGACAATTTCAATTTATAACACGACGTGTATTATAAACTTAGAAGCTGTGTTGTAGCTTATAACTATAAAGTGTTTTTAATAATTTATTATCAGTGCTATTGTGTTATATACACATATTATTCATTAGTCATTAAATATTCACAAATTGAAAACAGCACCATAAGACATAAGTAATAATATAAAGACTGAATTTAAATGTTTCAATAAATACAGAAATAAGCTTAAAAATGTTTGAATGTAAGTATTATAAAATATAAACAAAACAAAAAAAAAAGTTAAATATATTAAGTTTGGAAAATGTTAATTTAAACCATAATTATAAAAAAGTTTCTTACAATAATATATTCTTGATAAAAAATGTAATTAAATATATATATATATATATATATATATATATATATTATATATACAAATTTAATGATATTTATTGCTTAAAGTATTATACAAAGAACCAAAATAAACAAGTATATATAGTTCCATACAAATATGAAAATTAAAAAAATGTCAACATTTGAAATGATTTTTTTAAACTGTTGTGCTTTGCAACATCGTCATTTAATCTAGATAGAATAATAATAATTTATGTTTACGAGTATTATACAATTTCAAAGATAATTAAGAAATACCCGACGTACAACTTATTACTAAATAAGCGAGTATTAAATATTTACATTGCAATAATAATATAGTTTTCAAAATTATTATTGAATGTAAAGTTTTGTCGGTTATCTACTAATTAAGTTTTAAACTTCAGAAAAGTTCTTTCGACATTTACCTAGTCTATCGATATAGGTCGTCTTCGAACATATTGTTCTGTTAAGATACTTGAAATAATTTCCTATGTTTGCAGTCGTTTTGTTTTGTTTTTTTTATTTTTATTTTATTAAAGTAGTTATTCATATTTTTATATTAACATTCAATGGAACGATGAATTTATTGGCATTACAATGGTGTGTGGTCTTTTTTTGTTTTTGTTTTTTTTTCTTATAATTAAAGAAAAATAAATTCTATTAAATTTCTATTAAACTTTTTAAATTAAAAAAAAATGACAAATACTATGATTTATCAAACCTTGTACATACATAGTTGAGTCTTCGACAAATTGATTACCTATGACAAAATACAAATTATTTGAAATATACATTTGTTTTAATAATATTATTAATCTAGAGGTATTTAATAATATTATAAAAATGTACAATTTAGATTTTAAATGGCAAGTTTGCCCCAGAGGTCTGAAAATATCAGAGCTCTAGACAAATGTCTAAAGTGAACTATACGTAATTATTAATCTACGTCTAAACTAACCTGAATTGTAATAATTGTCACCCTCATTACCGCAGAATAATAAACCAGCTTTATCTGGCAGTAGCAGTGACATAATTATGTCATCAACCCCAAGATTATTGGAATTGACCAACAAAGTTATATAATGAGTTAGTATTATTATTATTTATTAATAAATATTACAGTTAAATTACTTTTTGATGTAACATGTATCAATAAAAGGTAAGGGACTATTCTCGGGAAATTTCAAGGTAATATAAAATTGTCTTAAGATTTCAATGAAATGAGCTTTCAACGGCGAACAAAAATAATCTTATAATTGTTTGAAAATACTAAAAATTGCTCGATAGTTATCGCTCAAATTGAAAACGAACGATTTCTTAAATTAGTCTTTTATAATTTTATTTTTTGACGCAGAACAAAGCCATATATTTCACTCTACCCAGTCTATACATCGAAAAAAATCGATAACCGTATTGAGTTGAAAGTCGTAGCTGTGTCAAAAGTGCATTATTTATTAAATTTTTTAAATTCAATGGCTCATCGTTGTGAAGTTACATAACTGTATATTATTTCCGAAAAAAATGTATTTTATTTCGTTGCAGTTATGTTAAATATTTAATAAATATTATAATATGTAACTGTATACTACAATATTTTTTCGTTTGTAGTTTTGATGTATTGGAATTTCCTCTCTGCGTAGAGTGTGTATATATGTGTCGGTAGTATATTTTGTACTAATGACGTAGAGATGGTCAAATCGTTCGTATATGACAGAGGAATGAAAATGTTCGGTACCCCAAAATTGTATCGTGTTACACTGATGATTGATGGCTACGGTTATGATCGCAACCCAGCCACTACGGGCCGACGAAAGTATGTGGATTTATATTAGTGTTTATACACCGGCATCCACACTCCCGTCCCGGACTTGTAAATATCAAAAAAATATGCAATAACTTGTATTTTAAATAGAAAAAAATAAGACATTTTTTTTAATAAAATTCAAAAATATTAACGTAAGTATAATTATTACTGTTATGTATATATTTTTGAATGGGTGTTTTTAAAACATTTTTGTTTATATTATGATAAAAATTAACCTACGACTTTTAAGTAAAAACAACATATGAAATATGCTGGTAATAAATCATTGCTGGAATAGACTATAAAAAATAACACGGCAATAAGCAACAGTTTAATAATAAAATATACACTTAACTCACAATCCCAATAATATTATATAGGCAATAAACACAAATAGGTGGGTAATAAATGTATATTATAATATTATGTACCTAATGTTAAAAACTGTTTTCACTGTTTTGAGTTTTTCTCAAGAAAAAGTGAAATAAATATAAGTAAATACAATATATGACTTCCTATTTAACTTAAGGTTACCCATAGAATTTGAAGAAATTACAGGACGTTTAAATAAAACACAAGGCATTTATATTGTGTTTTAATTATTATCCGTCTAAAGATATTTTTACTGGTGAATATTATACATTTTATTAATTTTGTTAAGGTGACAAATATTAGTATACATTTTTTTTCGTTGTGTATATGACAAAAATAAAAATATAATTTTATCAGATCATTGATAAAATATCAAACACAGGTTTACATTTTTGGAAATATTTTTCACGCCTATGTTTTAAAAAATAGACAATATGATATATTATCCAATTGTATAAATACATATACATACAAAAAGGTATAAAAATACCTTTTTTTTAACGGGTACCGGTTATCAAAATATTAAAATCAAAATGTACCTGATTATTTATATATTATATTATAATAATATTATGTAGCATGTACATTTTAGATTCTGAGTGAGTATAAAGTGGCGAATGTATTGATTTTACAATGATACGTTTTTCTTCTTCTGTCAACAATCAAAATTTTTTTATGTACGATATAATTTAATTTAATTATTTTTGAACTGATTTTAGACATTTGATATTTTCTATAAATACCGATCAAAAAATGTCCGCTGTGTCAATATCCTTAATAATTTAATAAAAAATTTCTCATATTATATTATAAGTTATTATTATTTTTAAATATAAATTTTAAAGATACACAGACGTGATTTTTTTTTATACATAACGATTTAGGAACTTAATTTTTTATAAAACTACGAAAATTGGAAAATATGAAAATAAATTTATAATTTAAAAAAGCTAGCTAAGTATTATAGATGTGTTAAATATTAATTCAATGATATATCATTGTATACAAAAATCAATTCTTAGCGGAAACGGTTAGAATAAATTTTTAGTGAACATTTCAAGTTCCATTGTTATTATTTATTTATTATTATTATTATTTTTTTGAAATACAATAAAATATCAATAATTGTTTAAATAGGATTTATTATTTTACGGGTGAATATACGGCTTTCCGGTAGAAACATTTCTTCATATTATATAGGTTGAAAAACTAATAAATAATCTTATTGTATTAAATTTTTAATTCTTTGGTATAAAAATAAAAATTCTTTTGAATTTCTAATTTATAACTACAAATATATTACATTTTTCGTGATCTTTACGAATTTTGTCAAAATTCTAACTTTAAACGCTTATAAAAAATATTTTTGATTGAGAAATTAACAACTTTTAATATGAGCTTTGTATTAAATGTTTAATCATTTAATCAACAAAAACTAAAATAAATTTTACTATACGTCAATAAATAGCTCAAAAATAGTAGAAATATATTTTAAATTAATTGTATTGTAATTAAAACCGATTTCAAATGGGTTTTTCATTTTTGAGTAACAACAAAATAACATTGAAATTGGATCTGCATAAAAATTGCCGTTTTTCCTTGATCTACTTTTTTTTGTTTTTCCGATTATAAAAATAAGTAGGTATAGGTACTGGAAATTAATTAAGTTTGACCTTCGTTACTTAAAAATACCGGAAACTTCATCCATCGTACCAAGTAGATCCAATTTTATACCAGAAACTCCTTCCAAAGTTAAAAAGCGAAGCATTTTTAATGCTCCAACAGGTAACGACAGACAGAAAAAACAACTTGTACATCACTGTGAAATCAATACGTTCATAGCTACGCTCAAAAATCTAAAACGGACTATTTATTTTCGGTAAAAACGATTGCAGTCGCTCAAAGAATCACCGCCCTGCAATGCCATTAATTTCTCAGATCTTTTTTCTAAGACAGTTGCACATTGTTCGATTTCCGGGTTATACTTCGTTTGCCCGTTTATCTTGCGTCAAATTATCGCATAATATTAACGTCAGAATATATTTAACAATAACATTGAACTGAAGAGAATGAGGAATTTCCAAAAGCTCATGTTGTTCACTAACTTTCAGCTTAATATTTGAAGTTTGTAATATTCAACAATATATATATATGCGTATTATAATCGTGACTGTTATTTAAAATCGAATTGAATAATCAAATATTGAAATTTATATTTAATTTTACATATTATAATAATATGTGCTTGCCTATACTTACAACAATATTATTGTATAAATTATAAAAATTATTGAATTTTCAAGTCAGTGAGTTTGCACGTGTAAACATAGTACGATGAACGGTGGCTATATATATATATACACATTATATAGCTGTTGTAGGTCCGTAGTGGTGTAACACAATCATATTCTAAAATATAGGTAGCTTACATATGAACACTTTGCATTTACGCTGTATGCGGTGGGGATACGACCGGTTGTTTAGTAGTAAGTTTTTTGAAAAAAAAAAATATATTTTTTTATAATAATATATTTTTATATTATTTTGTGTGTGTGTACATAGAGTGCACGTGCGCGAGAGAAAATTTATGGACAGAAGATCTTGACGGTCGAAAGACACGGCTAGTGAAATAACGAGCAGTGCAGCGCAAGTGCACGTCGGTCGGTCGTTCGGTCGGTAACGCGTACACCACACACATTATTATAATAATAATTTAAATATTTAACACAACTGTACAAACCAGTTTGTCAGGCAGCTTCGGGATGGGTAAAACACTGAAGTTAGATCTCGGACACGCGCTTTTCTCCTATACCGTTTTATTATTTTTCTGTTCCGAATCGCGCACTCGACGTTTGACGTGAAAACAATAACAACAACAACAAAAGCAACAACAATAATTTCGTTTTACACGCACAGCGATGAAACGAAGTTAAATAAATCGTAAATACACGTTATCGGCGCGTAGGCGATATTTTGCGCGTGTAGGCGTGTGTCGCGTGTGTGTCGTGCGCGCGCTGATGACGTCTCAGTCGTGAGTTCGGTGGAAAATGTTCGTTTATGAGGTATTATTAGTACTATATACGGTGGTGGACAACAATATTTTTCCGAGAAATACCTACGAACGGAGGTGGGCATAGCACACAATTTCAAAACTAATTTTCGTCAAAGCTTTCAACACGACGAGTATAAGCGGTAACGAGGGCCAGCAATAACTGATATATTCCCAATTAGTCTGAAAAATAATACCAACAGCAATAATATAGTTTACTGACGAAAGTGCGTCTAATATGGTTTTTTCTCAATCACGCTGTAACGCACCACCGCAGTGTATTCAATGATTTTAAATGAGATTTAATTATCAGACGAATAAAAACATTACATACCTGTAATTTACGTCTAACCATTATAGGTACGGCCGTATAATATTATTATATGCTACAGGCATCATTATAAAAATTATTGTAAAAATACTATCGTTCTCTCTTGATGCTATCTGGGAGTGTACCTACGACGAAAAGTTAGTAATAATTGTTGTTTAAATATTTTCAATCTTGCACAATCATTATCATACAGTGCGTCCCAAAAGTGTCATAAATCGTCCATAAAGTATCACTGCGAGGCCGTCACACTTCAATATTATATTTAAACGCTGTTTATTCAGCAGTGATCCACGAGAATAGAATTCTCATTCGACGGCATATACCTACTCACGTTTTCTTAAAAATAACTGTTGAAAAAAATCCCGCGATTTTCGATGTAATGATCCGACACAATATGACAGTATCAGTTATATCAGTGTGATGGCGTACTTTTGGGATACATTGTGTATGATATCGTATGACCTAGGTATTAACCAAAAAAGAACAATAAACATAACGTCGTGATATTTTTTCAACTGCGTTCAGCTAACATTTTTCTACATAATATTATAACTCTTACATTCCTCTGTTAAGTGTATATTATTATTCGCTATAAGTCGGAGCTGTAATTGTTATAACTTGATAAATAATACTTATTATTAATACGGTTTTTAATAGATATAATATAGTAAATTACTTTGTTTCGTTATGTTTCGTACGCGTGAGACTAAAATAATGAAAACCGGAAAATATATGCATAACGGCTAACAGAAAAAAAAAATTAAATTAAATAATAGAGCCGACAGGCAGTGTCGGTAATGAATCAGACCGATGCAGTTGTGCTGTTACACAACTGCTTGCACGCTTCTACATTGTCACTCGAATTTCTATACATTTGTTAAAATATATTATACAGTAACTGAATCATTCTATTCCATAAATTTTATTGAACCAGCGGTAATAATTAAACGATAAGTTGCAATATTGTTTACGAAACGAATACGAGGCATGCAATATTATATATTATTATTATGACAAGGTATATACGTAATCAGTCGCTACGTAATTATTATATATTCCAATATATTGCTCGAAAACAGTAGGTATATATACTACCTAATGGCTAATACATACTCGTAAATGTGCCGTGACATTTGGCCCGTGTACACCGCAGTGCCTGTTATTTATAATAATTTCGGTTTGGACGCATAGGACTATATTATAGAATTATTCTTTTTTACGGTTTTTAACTGGTGTACAAAATGTTTTTGAAACGAGCCTATGGACATCGGAATTTTACCATCTCCTAAAAACGGCATCACAAAAGACGTTTTTTCTATATAATACACCTACCCGACCAACTCGAGTTCGTTGTTCGCCTTTGAATTTTTGAATAACATTGTCGACGGACGAAAAGTAAAAAGTAAAATATACACCGTTTTCTTTTCTCAATAATAGGGAAAAACTAAAAAAAAAAATTCCCCAAAATATTTACACTTACTAGCATTTTCTATAGTTGCGGTGTTAAAAAATGTTTCGGCAACTTTTGAGCTGTTATTATTATAGACGTTTGAAATGTTTGACTTTTTTACGCCTCGTATACGCGTTCTCGACAAGTAATCACACGTGAACAACAATCAGCAGCCACTGTATACACTGCAGTATCGTGCAGTGTATAACATCATTAATAATAATATTATTCTAACCATTGTGCGCTATAACGAGGTGTCTCGAGGTTGGCTAGAACTTTTATGATAATAATATTATAATAATAATAATATTGTGACTACGTTTGTTCGGTTCCGACGAGTGACGACGACGACGGGTTCACAATAAATCGTAATTTCCTTTCGGTCTTTCGGGAAAATCGCGCGTATTTTTTCGTTATAAAATGCGCGACAGATACGAGCGCCGCATCTATAGCGGTATACACTTTACCGTGTGTTCAATTTTAAAGGTAGGTAACAGGAAATATTTCGAACGCGTGGTTTTGAGTTTGATCCGGAGTTTTTTTATTCCGTGAAGGACGTATAAATCATAAATGCATCTGTTTTTGATAAATTCTAATATTTAACTATTTTTATCGGCGTATATGCGCAGTAAAATAAAAATGTCTTAAATACATAGGAACCACTAGTTTTTACATTGGATTTGGCCTATCATAATCACGCATTTATAAGTATAATTTATCAATAAATTCCAGTGATTATTTTTTTTTATAAATTCAATGTAATAATAAATACACCTTGCAGTTTTAATCAAAATAAATTATTATTATAATACTCACCTTTAATTATACGAATTGCCCGATTTAAAACTTTCGACTGTCTTAAAAATGTCAATTTTGAAGATATCAAAAAACTGTAAAGTTCAAAGTTGCTCAGAAAAAATAATGCAATCCAAATCCAGTATCGAAAATAGTGGTTCCTACTTAAAAAATCGTTATTTTACTGCGAATGCGCAGATAAAAATAGTTAAAAATTAAAATCTATCGAAAATAGACGTATATTTTATATTATGTCCTGTACGTAGTGAAAAAAAATTCCAAATCAAACTCAAAGTCATGCGTTCGAAATAATTCCTGTTACCTTTAAAATTGAACACACGCGGTATATCATAATATATACATATATCATAAATTATAATGGTATATATCACTATAGTTACCCCCTCGTCGTGTCATATATATATACCGAAAACGAAAGTTTTGGCACACACGTCGTTAAAACGTGTGCTGCCCACGCCGCGTATCATCATATACGCGTTTGTATGGAAATGAGTTTTTTGTCTCGCAACACACCGCGGCGGTGCAGCGCGTACAGTGCCATCACCTACAAACGATTGAAATCGACGACCGCGCGACAGCGTTTTCGCGCGTATATCATGCGCGTCTGTTACGTCTACGCGGCGCGCGCGTTGCTCGTAATAACGACAATAATATTATATTATATACCTACGCCTATCCCATATAATAATAATTATAATAATAATAATATATGAGATTTACTCGCGGTTTATATAAACGACGACGACGATTATTCTCAGGCGAAAAACCGAACAAACCGCGACGAGATGGACGTTATGTATTATATAATATATAATATTATATCGTGTGTGCGTAGCAGTGCGAGAGATGTTCGTCGTCGCTCGCGTCTCTTCGAAACGTCATCTCGTGCACATTTTTCGCGTGGCGTAGTCGGACGACCGTAATGGCCTGCTGCACGACTTCTCTTTCAGTTGTCACTCAGCTCTGTATAACGCGCGCGTATAAGATAAATAATATACATATATATATATACAACCGATATACATATAATATATGTATGATATATATATATATATACACGATATAGTACTATATAGCTTATGTATAGCTGCTCCCTTATATATATTATATATATATTTTACAATACAATATAATATTATATTATATTATATATATATATATATAGCTGAATTTCATATTTCCGCCTCTCGTCAGAGCAGCCCAACCACCGTGTGCAACGATTCTATCGAGCACCGCCGCCACAACGGCAATGCGTGTTATATATGTATAGGTACATACCTATAATGTAATAGTATATTATTGTGCACACATCCATGTTGCATCGCGCAGATTATCCATACGATGGTGTTACGGTGTATTAGGCGTGCAATAGGGAACTTGCGATAATCCCGTATAATATGACTATATATATATATATATATATACCTACGATGTGCAATCTATTTTACGTAACGCGCATGGCACGCATTATTTTTGTGTTATATATATATATAGGTACGACTGTAAGTACCTCTACTCGAAACGGCTGAACAACGTTATCGATCGGAAAGATTGATACGCTGCAAATATTATAATAATATATGCGCTATAGTATAGGTGTACTCGTATAATATTATATGGTGCGTGGGAATAATAATTATTATCGGTACGCGCAATTGCAGACGTGTGTGTGTGTGTGGAGTTGGCCCTCCGACGGGTGGTTTTTTATTTTTGACATTTTTTTTACGAAATTTTACGGTCTCTGCGTGAAATTTATTTCGAGGGCGGTTGTCAATTGTATACGCGCGTACGCGAAACTCAGTGTCTAATTTAATTCAAATTTATATTATATAATACAATATAATAATAAATCGTAAAGAGTTATAGCGTTTTCGAACTCTGATATTATGCAAAGTTACCCGAAGAGTTGATATTCTAATATTCTATTGTGTTTGAACAACTTCAATATATGTACACATAATATATGTTTTTCTATGATCGATTTAAACTAAAACAATGTCTGTTGTGTGCTCTCAGTATGACGTACATTGTTGTTCACACATAATAATATATATATATGTATCTATATATTTTGTCACGTAGGTAAGCGATATATTCACGCACAACATATACGCTATACAGGGTGATTCATCGTTTATGATCAAGCTCATTTTTTTTTTATTCAATATTATGAGGCGTTAAGTATCCGAGTTTTGGAATTTTCAATTATATTTTATAGCGACCATATTGTCGATCGGTTAGACTTTTATACTATTCGAGGAGTATTCTGTGGTGACGCAAACTTCCTTTTTTTCAAAACCAACCTTTTTTGTGTAAATTGTTAAGCAGGTGATTTTTTAGAAAATTTTAATTTCCATAAGTCAAGATTTAAACGAATAGTTTTTACTTTTAATGTATTAAGGATATATTATTCTTAAATAATAAAATTGGATTAAATATACCTAGTGAATCACCCTATATAAAACCGTATAAAGAATATAAATCATAATGTCGTTGCCACGTTCGCCGTCAAACGCTTTCAGAAAATGCGTTCGATTTTCTCAATTGTTTTTCTCTGAGAGAATTTCAGTTTTTCGATCTTAGCCCGTTATAAATATATGCGAACATCTATCATACGTAAAAATAACTAAGTATAAAATGTCAAGTATAACACAGATAAAGTGAATACTATGTATATACTTAGTTTACAGTAGATGTTATAGAGACTCATTTTAACAATACTATATAATATATAATATATACACTACACACAAATAAATCTACCCGATTGGTTATTATGTTGTGTAGATGATTGGGAAAATATTGTAAAATATAAGTGCTTTATTGTAAGTTCACCCGACGACTAGTGCTAAAAATGGGCTTGTTTTTAATCGGTGACGATCGGTGTTATATTTTAGAAAATAATTTTATCGTTATGTGCGATCGTAATTAAATACGTTGTATGTAAGATATGGACGCAAACGGCAGTCTAAATGTCACGTGTACGCATAAAATAATAATAACAATGAGCGATTTTACGACTGCCATCCCCAATAAAAGAAATTTCACACAAACTTCAAGTAATCGTGAAATAATTATTTCCCTATAGAACACGACAACATGATTCAAGAATTTAATAATAAATACAGGAATATTACACGAAACGAGATACAAATATATTCACAGCTGTGTGAGCCTCGCCATAAAAAAATGAAAATAAAAAGTATTACGCATTTTTTCGTTAAGCCAATATTTTTTTCTGAATTTAATTCACGATATCAAGTAGATTTAATCTGCATTTGACTTTGTAATTTCACTCTGATGAACATTTTTATTTACCATAATATTGTATATTATTATGATTAGATTAGATATAGGCCGTTTAACGAAATGTGTCAATCCCAAACCGGAGTAAAAACTTTGGAGTATACATGAGCAGAATGTATAGCTCACAACCGTATAGACATTTTGACAACATGAAAATAACAATATCAAAAGCCATTTTTATTTTACAGTCGGACATTGGACGAGAATTGTCAAATAAAATCGTTAAACATTTGAGATAAGTTAGGCACAAATAAAGAATCGTACTGTTATAGCCAAGGTATAACAAGCTGTGAGATGCGTAAAACGGGACAACCAGAGAAAAATAAAAACGCATCATCATTCATCAACCTTCACTGAATTAAAACATCACGATAAAGACAAAATTATATATATATATTTATATATAGGTATATATAATCAGTGGTCATAAAATCAGTTTTTATATACCAAATTACATAGTACATGATGTTTCCTGTTCCAATTGTCGGGATATGTACGAAATATTTTAGTGGTTGTTTTAAAAGTGAGAAAAATTTCAATAGTTAATTTTAAATATAATAGAAGAATATAGTAATTGTATACAACGAATGTGTTGGCTTGAGGTTTCTATCAATTTGACAATATAATATTATTTTAAGCGCAATTAACTGCGGATGTAATAATTATAAATTTGAATGGAAAACTATAAAACTATGTTGTTACAGACGTTAAAAATCAATCAGTAAGTATTTACTATTGATAATGAACAAGTGACAGAAATCTAACAATACGAGTATAATAACCTCCGTTAATTCATTTGCGTTCGCCGGTGTACCTATACATACCGTTAAATTGTCAAATTGAGCGAATGACTTGTCACCGATGGTGTGTCTCCGCCGGTGTTGCGTTAGTGAATAATTGGTGGCAAACGGCATTCCACATATTTCGCACGGATACAGTTTCTCCCGCATGTGCATCCGCTGATGTGACTTTAAATAGCTGCTTTTGTCGAACGATTTATCGCACACGTTACTCGAGTATGGCTTTTCGACCGCGTGTGTCCACAGATGTGCCTTTAGACGCGGCTTCTTTTGAAGAACAATTCATCGCACACGTTACACGAATAATACTGCATCTTTCTCAGGCGCGTCCTCATAGGCTGCGGTACGGAAGATCGTTAATATTCCTCCATAGACGTTGTCGGTATCGTGCGTATTTTCTCACGTTTCTAGAATCGTGTTAAATAGTGAGTACACCCGATGAAAAGTTATCAAAATCAGACGTTTTATGTATACAACCGACCAGGGCCTGATTTAATAAAATTAAAAATTTTGGGGCCCCCAAGTCAAAAAAATGTTTAAGAAAAATTCTACATAGTGAGGGGGGAAATGTTAATAATAAAAAAAAATATTTATAAGTTAAATATTAAAATACCTTAAAATAACTTATAGAGCCCGGGGGCACCCAGAAATTGGGGCCAAGTGCAAGTGCTTCATCTGCACTTGCATAAATCAGGGCCTGCAAACGACTGATCGGTATTTGTTTTTCTTATAATATAATGACGTGGCCACTGTTTAAGATTTTCTATTAATTATTATCAATTAGAATTGAATACAAATCATGAGTTTTCATTTAATTTGAAAAATATGTATTTAAATGGTACAACCATCATAATTAAAATGTATTTTATTTTGTCGTATTATACTATAAAATATTTATGTATAATATGTTCATTTTTTTCGAAAACGGGGGGGGGGGTTAGTAAAGATTTTATAATTTTTTTTTATTTATTTATATGAGTACATTAAATTTCCAAATTGTTTGTCCTCTTGATTCACTCGTCAGCTTAATTTCATTAGTTTTTACTAAATATCTTATAGTAATACTACTGATAATATAATATATATTTTTTTAATTTAGACGTTCAATAATAATTTTTAGTTTAAGTTCAATGAGAAAGATGTTGGTAGGTTTGAATATATCTCGATCAGAATAAAAAATAAAAATACATTTTGAAACCAATCAATGTAGGTATATATACGAGTTATATACCTAGATTTAATATATACAGTAGTAAAACATTATTTGGTTTGACTTTGAATGCTATAATAGGGTTTAATATGAATGGTTAAATATAATAAAAAAAAAAACTATAATGCGTTATTTAAAACTAAATGCATTTTCTGAAATCTTTAAATTTTTGGTAAGAAGAATTTTCAATATCAGTGAATGTATACTATCTTTACATAATTATTGCATAAAATTAAATATCCTCATTTCTTTTTCATAAGCTTATGCCTTATATACCATCCTTGAAAAAGTATTAAAAAAATTATCAAATATTTGAGATTTTTGTGAGTTTTTTTTATACTCATGATAAATATATTTTTCTTAACTTAGCATGCTCATATGTGAAAATTGCTGTAGCAGTAATATTCTTACCCATGTTCAGATGTATAATTTTATGAGTGTTATGACATTATCATCAATTTTTTTTAACATTTTTATTTTTGGTGAGCTTAAAAATTAAACTCAAGTGTTAATTTTACTCAATTGTTATGAAAAGTTATATAACAATAGTATAAACTAACACAATATTAGGTAGTTTACTCATCATTTAACATAAACTCACAAAATTAACTTAAATTATTATCATATTAAATGATTATATGCATTTATATAAATATCACGTGTTAAGACAATTGTTATATATATCGTTTAATTTAAAATTTTAAAACGAAAAAGGTGTAAAAATATTAAATAAGTTAATCTTATACCCTGGATCGTTCATCTTCGTACATTTTGACACCAATGATTAAGTAACTGAAACTTACGCCTTCATAAATCTGTAATTTTAGGTAGGTATTTATGGTATTCACTAAATAATAATTTACTGTTGTCAATTGATATGTATCTAACCACATAAATTATAACCTATGGCGTGTAGTGTAAAATAATAATTTACCAACTATTAAGTGACTTAACGTACTGAATGCTTATTGTAATATAAATAGTATCACGAAATGTCTTCAATTTTTTTTTTAAATACCTACATAAATTTTTTTATTATTTTTAAATTCAAATTCATAGTAAAAATAATAGAATTTTACGCAATTATAAATGTATTATTTACCTTGAAGATAGCTTCTACAAAATAAAAATGTAATATAACTTGCTGGTACTTATTAAGTATAATAATAATATGCTACGTACGCGACATTTGATGAAGTATTAAAGTACTAACTATATTTTTTTGTTAACTTAAAGGCTAAGTGTATGTTTTTAGTCCAGTGATTTTTAAAAATTGAAACTTCATTAATGATGAGTATAATTATATAATAATTGTGCTATCACATAATATTTATAGTAAAAAAAGTGAAAACGTGAAATTTGTCAACGAATATAAATTACTAGTTGTATTATCTGGAGCTGTCCGGGTTGTATTGCATTTTTCTTATACAAGCAGATTTTATACAAATTTCGAATTCCTATTTTAGCCCTTTAGAGGTTAAATTTTTAAAAATCTTTTCTTAGCAGATGCTCACATCAATACATCATAATAGCTATCTGCATGCAAAATGTCAACCAGACCCGTTCAGTAGTTAACGTTATGCATTGATATATTATCAGTCAGCCACGTTTTACTTTTATACACTAGTAAATATTGTAATGACCAGATAGATTACCAACGTTGGGTATTTAAATCAAAGAAAAAATGAAGTGTTATTCGACAGAATATTAAAAATATATGCTAAAAATAGTCAATAGAAAGGGATTTGAAGGGAAATTTTATGAAATCATGAGACTAAAGTATACAAAACTAAGTTGTCAAACATATTATTTATCAATGCATATAATTTTGACGCACCTACATGGATATAAACGGCAAATGTTGGTATGTTGTTTTTGGCGCGACGTGAAACTAATTTTTTTTTAATATTATAAAATAAACTTCATTAGTAGCAATTTTCTGAAATAAAATATGCCTTAGTCATGTAAATTAAATGACCATTAAACTAATGTCCATTATAACTTTTAATAATAATAATGAGTTAGTAGCAGACCATTGCAGACCTAACAACGTTTATTTACAATATAGCCGATATAGGTCACATAGTTAACGAGTATCAAATTGCTAATTGAATTCAACAGTTATTAATTGATTTTTAGAATTATAACATATATGTTTCTACCGTGATAATGTGCAAACTATTTTAATATTTGCAGAATATTATAAATAGGTAAATGCTCAACATTCTATTGAATCTGACAGGAGAACTGCGTGTTCACAATGAGATCGCTTATCCCGGCTCCCTTCCACTCTTACTGCCCGGCCGTAACGAAATTACTCCACTTGGACAAATACCCATACATTTAGTGATGGATAAATTCCTCCGAGTAGTACAATATAAAATTTCCAAATTATTACAATTTTTACTATATGTTTTAAATTACGCAATAAAAATGCGTAGATAACACCACCACCAATAGTCATATCCGATTTAATTCACAGATAGAAATATAAACTACCTTTATTTAATGTTTAATAAAAGTTTATGATATATATATATTTTATTTTTACCCATGCTATGAAAACATGAGAAAATTGAAAAATTACCTCACTAAAGTATGTTCCACACCCGTTTTCTTGTGAAGAGGTATCGGTTGAAACTTTTGATCTATTTTTTCTTAGTATAAAAGTTTTTACCTTTGCTCTGAACCTAAAAACAAAATGCCCGATACACCCTTGTACAACGACACAATCGATAAAAATCAGAACAGTACGACAATAATAATTAGTAACCAAACACTATATACAGGTATGTACTATAGATTTCACTCAAAATTACAAACACGATCAAACCCTTTAATCTTCATAGTTGCATCATATTATGCACTTCCGTGAAATCCAATGGGCCGCCTGAAAGTTGTAAGTTCGACGGTGCAAAGTGTTACCCCGGTAAAATACATGACATCGTAAATCATAATTAAAAAAAAATACACGTCGGGTTCGATCAACGGATAGGTTTTCCCTACTCGTATAAATACCAAAAGTATCATTTGTACCTTACGATAAAAATATACTCAATCTACAACGGACAACTAGTAAATATTCCTTAATATGAGAATTAAAAATAAAAATCTGGGAGAAAAATATATTTTTTTGGAAATATTTTTTCCCGATAATATGTATTTATTTATTTTCGTTATAATCCCGCTCCCCCCCCCAACAAAAAAAACATCACACTATATACGTACCGGATAGATCGAACGTATATAAAATATAGTCGAATGCAATGTTTATGCACTGCTGAAGTTATTATATATTGTTACCTACAACTGTGGAGTGTTGTGCACGCGGAACGACGAGTGTTTTCGTGCGATCCGATTCCGAAAACGTTTTTACCACACTCGTGTTATATACCAGCTACACAACATACATACCGTCTTTTATAACACAAAGACGGTGGCGGCGGCGGCGGCGGTATGTTTTGTAAACAACTCGCTGTTTATTCCCGCGTGCGGCGTGCCTATTATACGTATATATGTAGTAATAATAATATAAACCGTGATATATGTTATGATGGTATGCACGGACGTGTACACACAACGTAGTTATATTAATATATATATATTATATCGTAAATGCAAAACGCTCTAAAATGTTGAACCACACCCGCGGAGACTCGCGTTTGAACCCCCTCGCCGGCGAGCCCCAGCGCGGCATATCATCGTAAGTACACGCGTATCCGATTACTAGGTAGGTATATTATTATTATTATATACATTGTCTCTAGTATTATATCGTTGTATATATATATATATTTCGTTATCAATAACACATGAGGGTGTTTGTTTTTAACAGGTGTATTTGCCGAGAAGCTTTCACTTTTAAGTATACCTATGCACATTGCACCTATATGTATGTTTGTATAATATAATATACTGCGCCGTCCTCTGCGCGCGGGCAATGGGTATATTATTGTATAATGATATTCTAAATGATATTTAATGCCCCCCCCCCACATATCGTTTGCGATTCAATCGCGTGACCTAAACCACACCGCACATACGAAGTAATTGTTTTTAAATTTTAATCGTCCGCGGCGTGACGGGCGCTCGTAATCTGTGAGCCGTTCTCCCGATCCATATAGTCTAGTTGTGTCCGCGCGTTTTGGCCGTCACTAAAAACACCGCCGTCATGTATAGTATACCTAATAATACGCCCGTGTCACACGACATAATATTTCGACGCGACATTATTGTCTGTCTGTTTATGCGTACATAATATTATAATATATTATTATATTATTATTGTCAACGCGTTGTGAATAGGGTATATTATATAGGAATATATCATTATATATTCATCATTAGTAGGTACCTATGAATATTATTATATCAATAGCGCTTATCGCGGAGGGCAGGGAATATTTTATCAACCCCCAACACACGTCACAACTCACAAGTAATTAAATACGATATAATATATTATGTATATTCGGTTGTCATTTCGAATACGAATCGATAGGTACCTACATGTATTATACGCACATTAATAAGAAAAATAATAACATCCATAGAGCGATCAACGGTTAGTATACTCTTCAACAGTCTCTGCGCACACTCGCCACTTATTGGGTGTTTATTTTTTCCATGATATATGTTCCTATTCGACAATTTTACTCATCGTGTAAATCCCTTAGATCGAAGGTTTTAACTGTAATAAATAAAAGTTGATTTAAAATAATGTCCCAATAAGTTTATCTTACAAAAATCTAGGATTATTAAAAATACATATAACAATTTCTTTCATAAACAAGAACATTTGAAGTTGATTTTAAAGTTTTGAAGAAATTGAATATTATTTTAAACAAATAATAATAATATGCCCTGCCAAAAAGCTTGAAAATATAACACAAGGCCTCTCATAAGTTGCTTTTACTAAAATTTAAAAATAATTGAGCATTAATCTATTGCATTTAATATCAAATGTATAATAATAATTAATTAAGCATTTATTATTATTTTGTTATAATTCAAAAAAATATTTATTTTAAGTAATTGAACTTGTTTTCCAGTAAGTAAATTATTATTATTATGTTCTATATTATATATATTCTATACACAAAGGAATTTAATCATCAAAATATTTAGATTAATTTTAAGCTATTTATACCACGAGCATATTCATACTATTCTACGATACGTCGGTATTGACTTATAACTTACAAGTTAACTTATATACATTTACTTATAAGTTATAAGTTAACACGAGCAATCTAGCAATATTATATAAAATAAAATTGTATAACATGTACGGTTTGTTTTTGGAAAAAAAAATAATTCGATCTAATTTAATAGTACAAATATAAATGTTGTACAATAAAAAGCCCTTAGAAAACATATTATACAGGCTGACAGACGGTCTTCAATCCCAATCTTTTTCTGTATACAATAATAATTTACCAGTTGTTTATTTCTCGATGACGAGGGACATTCGACACATTCACAGCAAAGCGAATTCCCCGGTTTTCGTTTAATGAACACTTCAGTCTTTTTATTATTTACTTAGACGTGTTTGATAGCGTTCACATGACAACACTGCCTATAATATTATGTACATTTAAACACGCCACAATTGTAATAATATTATCGTCTGGATACGTCGCTTCAAGTTTGCACAACGTCAGCAGCAGTATAACAGCATTGCAGCATCCAGAATCGCTTATATATATATATATATATATATATATATATACGTGAACCCACTAAGTTTTGGTGTAACACGTCCGTTCGACGTTCGCTTGGTAAGTGCATATACTTGAAACACATAAAATGATTTTTATTTCTATCTCCCGTTGGTACGTGCTCATGTTACGTAAAAAACGATATAGTCGAAAAACATTACGTTAAATAAACATTCAGTGGTGTGTATGATTAGTCTTGCAATAAAAGATACTTAACCGCGCACGACAGTCGATAGTGTAAAATGTTATATATTATCTGTATTAAACACCTACAATAGATTGTAATATTAATAATTTTATGTTAAGTATATATGATGAGAAAAATTAATAAATATATAAGTGAACCGCCACCGTAGAAACAAATGGCCTCGATGAGTGGCAATAGATCTTGGTTGTGAGTTTACTTCGAGAGAGAGAGAAATACTTCTGAAAGATTGTTCGGATTGCACACGTGAAATTCATGACGTAGTAAATTTTATATAGTTTGTCGCAGCAACTTTTTTTCATAACTATATAAAATTTAAAGTATAATATGAAATTTCAAAAAAAAAAATATTTATTAATTCTTAAGTTTATCTACTGGCTACTACCCAAATCTAATAAAAAAAAAAAAAATGCATTACTTATTATATATAATATAGATGTATAAAATGTTTTAAAAACTCCTTAACTTCTTCACAAAAAAAATGAAAATCAAAAGAAACTTCCAAATAATTTTATATATAAAGATCTTAAATCTATAATAGTTCTTGAAAAATCAAATTTTTTACAATATTTTCATATTATTTTCTGGCCTAACCAAAGATTACACAACAATAAGGTACGAAAAATAATCAGATGCGTATAAAGTATCTATGTCGTAACTGATTTCCATCTATTTCATCGTATTATACAATAGTTATTAATAAAATATGATATTTCAGATGATGAATTTCAGCCCGAAGGAAGTATGACACCGGGTAAAATATTTCAGATGAATTTCAACCAGAAGTATGACACCGGGTAAAGTATTCCATCCAGACACCGTTACTGTTACTTCCGCGTATATATACTATACGGCGTCTATGACCTCTCGCCACCCCCACCCCCCACTACTCCAACCATAAAAATACACCCCCGCAGTAATATACACTCGTATTATTATAACAATGCGATAAGTGCACGGTGGCGCCTTAACGGCTTTGTTAACATTTGATACTTTTTCGTGGCAGTATTGACAACCTTTTGTATTTTCCAAACAAAATACACGTTATTAATATCGTTATTGTGTACACTATAGGTGTATAACCAGTGCAGAGCCATTATTATACGAAGTAATACGAGTTTCCTAAGCGACATCGCTTCCTATTATACCTATACCTACGTAAAATGCCAACGCGCGCCATCGCCGGTCTGCTTTTAACCGGCAGAAAATATCTTAAAGTTATAAGTTATATTTTAGGTATTACGCGTATACCTATAATATTATATACCTATAGTAGTCAAAAGCGGTTTAAATTCGTTAGGCGGTATATGATTTTTTTAGTTTTGTTTTCACGAAAAAAACGCTGTTTCGCGGAGATAATACATGACTGTATATGACTGCTGCTGCAATAAACTCATATCAGGCAATTTCAGAACCGTTTTTCGTATATATATACAACGACGTATCATTGAATTCAAATTTAACACATCCATCACAGTGGCGACCCATTCTACGTCTACTGTATACCAATGGCGCACCCACTTGTCCACCTTTTTTTTTCCTTTTGTTCATAAGTCTTATAACGTAATATTATTTTCCCAGGGTTTTGCATCCGAATCGTTCATTCGGGTTTCCGCAGCAAACGAATTGCGTCCCAATAAGATCCCTTTTCCATACGAATCGCGTACCGACATAACATGTTTTTTAACAACAAATTGCTAACTTATTGCGTCAGATGAAATTTATATGACCATAAACTAATTGCACTCGATGTCGATATCGATATATTATTATTATTGTATTCATCATTTTATAATTCCCTATGATTTAGTTTTGACGGCTTATTAAAGAGGATCGTCTATATTGCCTTGTGTTACAAGTTATATTGCTTAATAAATTGTTGTCTATTTAATATTGCGACATAATAACTTGCACGGCCGCGTTCACTAGTACGTTTAATATTTCATTTTTATCATTTTATTTAATATATGACTTTTTGCAACACGTCCAACGCTATAGGCAGATAATTTTTTAATAATTTTTGAAAACCAAACAGCGCACGATGGTAAACGGTATACACTATACACAATCAAAACACACGTCGTACTAAAACCGCATACGTTTATTTCATAAGTATTATTTAATAGATATTAATCATAATTATATAGATGCCGGATTTGTATGTGTTTACATATTTTTAATAAGAGTACCTACGCAGCTCTAATTGGATACACTTTCTCGACGATTCATTTTCCTATAAACTGATATGCAATATTTTTTAGTGCGTAAAAAGCATATTTCAAGGTTAAAAAATATTTTGTGCAAAATAATTATGTTATAAGAATATATTGCCATATTGGGATTTAATTTGAATATTTTATAAAATATGTAATGTAAAAAAATACAAAAATATTTTTGACCTCCGTCAGTTTTTATTTTTATTATTTAAAACGTCATGTTGTTATTATTTATTTTTGAATTTTAGGTAGATAACTGTGTGTTACAAGTTACAATCATACATGTAAAATATAATTAAGCATTATAATTACATAGTAAAGATTAAATATAACTGTTTAAATAGTTTTATAAAGATTAGAATTAATTTAACTATCTTAAAATTATTATAAACTGTTAACTTATTTGTTTTTTTTTTAGTACCTATTTAATAGATAATTATGAAATTGTTGTATATTTTTTCCAAAATAACATTTATGTATGTTAAATATTATTTTTATTAAATTATAAACCATAAAAACATCTTATTTTTAAGATTTTAGGCGTTTATAAATCCAGTCTCTAGACTCACAATACTCTTATCGGTTATTGATTTAGATAACCATATATGTACTGATATCATCGGGACGCAATTTTCATATCCAGGACACATTTCGTACATAATATAAGGATATTGTCCTTTACATATAATATACGTATGCCATGCACCAAAAAGTGTCCCGCGACCATTACACAGGAGTATAGGACTTATATTATACCTAAACAATACAGCTGGAGTATTGATATCACAGTGAAGTTGGTCACGTCGTTGTACACACTCAGACTCAACAGGAACGGCCGTTTAAATGTGTCCGTCGTCACATTTGAGGCCTTTCCGCGGATATCGCGCACATCTCTTACCAATCCGATCCACTTAACCGCTATAGTTTAAACAATAACATTATTATATAAACGTGTTTTTGCTCGACCATTTACTTGTATAATAATATGAGTACATTGCAAGTTTTCTCTGACGGACGGGTGGGTGTGGTTATTTATTTATTTTTCTTTGCCAATAACAGCTTAAGTGCAGATGACTGTGGTAACTTAGGTACGAGCAAATTACGCGTGTACGCATACCCTACTATACGTATGTGTATTTTATAGCTGTCTAACCACGACGGTCAAAAGTCAATAAAGTGACACACTAATAATAGACACTCGTAATATTTAAGCACTAACTTCGGCTTGGTAATGACTACGGTATACCTATTTATTAAAACTCCCGGGTCGAACTTTAAACTCCAACGGTAGGAATCTAAAAGAAAATCTATATAATATATAATTATGTAGGTTAAGCGTGTGTAATAATAGTATTGTCCATAAGTATACGCACGGTCGATTCTTACATTTTTACTTTTATTTATTTGACAATTTCTACGTAACACGCGTCGCGGCCAAGTCGACTTCCGCTGTAATATAGGTACGCCGAACAGCTAAGAAACGATGCGAACAGAAATTTATTAACGTTATAGCTAAATAAACAGAACTATTTTAATGGCAGACATGTTGTGTCTTGTTTACATGTCGTATTCACATATTACCTATATATTCTCAATAACGTCTAAAAGTAAAGTTTATAATTTATTATTTATTTTCAATTCTTTAATAATACATTGATCAGACACGTCCCAATTAATCGAAAAAATACATACTAACTCTCAAAATGTCTCGATGACAGTTCCAATAATCCGCACAAATAAGTTTATGTGTTGTACCTGTATAATGTGTACTAATATAATATGGTTCGTAAAAACATTTTTTCAGATAAATAGTCGTACACAATAACATTCATAATACGTCAATACCCAATAGGAATAATAAATAATCATCTTTTATTAATGTTATATGTACCTCTATGGCCTACTACACCGCCTATACGAATACGATTATAATATAACAACAGTAAGCTAATTAATGTAAATTAATTAATATAATCACAATTATGGCGTATAATCTTACAAAAACATTCATAAAAAAAAGCATAGCTTGAGTTTTTTGGATGACTGCAGGCTAGCATAATTGACACCTGTGTTGTAGGCCCGGGTTTTCACGTATCCGGCGAATTCGGTTTATAATAGCGTACGTATGTAACATAATATTAGTTGCACACGCGTGTTTAATGCAATCGCATGTCAGTCAACCCGTATACAGAGTGATGGTATAACAATTATATATCGGAGGTCAAATCCGATCGTCCGCAATCGTTTATTTAAAAAAAGTTTATTATACAGGTAGGTAACCTATGCCGTTTAATTCACAAAAATGTGGAGTATCACTACTATCACTACTATGGATCATTTTATACTTAAAAGACATAATATACCAATATTATTAAACTTTAACTTTAACGATTATTATTGTCTCGATATTAAATACACTATAAATACCAGTGTCGTGTCTAGAACTTTTTTTGTGGATGGGCCACAAAAGTTAAGTTCAAAATGGTTTTACCCCCTCCTCGTATTATAATTTGATCTATTTAAGTTTTAGTATTTTTATTGTAAATGACTAATTTTTATATTTTTATAATAAATGATAGCTTACCTTTTATTAAAACATAAACTCTTTAAATATTCACTTCTTACATTATTATTGAAATACCTAACATAATCAAAATATTTTTTTTTCTAACTATAAATCATATTTTCATTTTTCATTGAGCATCGGACTTATACTAGCAGCCTAGTACTTATATAAAAATGCGGGTGGACACTTGCCTACCAGGCCCACCCCCTAAACACGCCACTGCTAAATACTTTTAGAAAAAAAATAATAATAAAAGCCTAAAACCTAAAACATTAAATGATTCTATAAACAAGTGGAAAAGCTATAGCTCAAATTTTCTGTACTAGTATAATCACTCCGTAAACACGATTGCAAATGAATAATACGACGAAATATACGGCCGCGTTACGCGTGTGAATCTTATCGACTTATCGCAAACAGCAAATCGTTTTTATTTTATTTTTTTATATTATCATCTGTCTGACACGATTACCTATGCCACGCACATTCGTTGTTTACTCGGAAAATTATAAGAATAAGATAATACATTTGGAACCTATTCACGAACGCCTTCTCAACACATATTTATATTTTAATGTATTCGTTTAAGCGGCTTTTTGCCAGCCACGCGCGCTCGCTCGTACATCGATTATGATGGTTTTTTGGCTAATAATAATATTGTTATAATAATATAAAGCGAACGATATAAATCGTTCCAATACGAAGGTGTGAAGGACAATAGTACGAAAATAAACTAAATAATAGATAAAAAAATAATAAATACTAGTTTGTTAGGTCATATTATATTATTCGTACACGCGCAGGAATTGTGTGAAATGATATTTCGTCAGTGGACACAAAAGAACGTTATTTTTATTTATTTTAAACGCTTCTGTGCGCGAATTTCCTACGTATAATATATCTATTCTATTATTGTAGCAAATAGCAATAGTCCCGCATAATATTATACTATTATTGTGGTCGGACCGTCGGTTTTTTTTTTTGTTTAATACGAGATAAGAAATTTGAATATTTATTGTGTTGTATAATATTGTACTTTTCGTACGCATTGTATCCTGCTGTAGGCCTCGAGTCGAGGCCCTCGAGTAACGTATACATAACAATATTCATTCCATATATTATACAGTACTAGAACCAATATAATATGTAACTAATTCGTAAATCGTGATATATTATACCTGATAAAGCTATACCTCTGTCCTTGCCCATAATGTAAGCAGTGTCGTACCTATTCTTCGAGATGGCGAGCGGGTTATTGGTGAATCTACTCATCGCCGCCCGCCACCCGCACTCATTTGGTGTGCGCCTTGAATTTTTTTTTTTATCTATAGTGACGAAATCCTCAAATTAGCATTAAATATGGTACTGTTACCACTACACTACTATTTATACTATTTAATATTCAAGGGTAGTTACGTTGACTTCTGGAGTCCGCATCGAGCGTTTTATTGTAAAAAAAAAATGCCCCCACCACCGCCGGGTCGAGCTTTAGAACAGTTAAAATACTAGGCCACTTTAAATATTTACCTACTGCTTACAATTAACTATCTATTAAATTATGTTAAGTCCAAGGTAAATTTATTACTGCTGTAAATAGATTACAACGATTTACATAATATACCAATAACATAATATATGTGGTACATTAAAACGCTCAATCTCGTGGAATAGTGTGTGTTCTGCCGCACACCGCAGGTAACTATAGGTAAATTAATTTTTTCGTTTTATTTTCCCGTCACAGGATTTGCACATATTTGTGCGGGAGAAATTTATGGATTTAAATAATACCTATGCCGCAGTATGACATGGCAAAATAACATAGTCCTTATTTACATTATATAGGTATATGTGTATAAGGAGAAGTAATGTAGACGGCGAGAGCGACTTTACTAATTTTACTAATTCTCGAGTTGGTTACACAGCTGGAAAACGTTATAATCTTTTATTATAATAAAGAAAAATACTCATATTACATCACAGACTATAATACTATCTGAAATTATACTGAAGTACGAAAAACGTTTGCAATTAAACATCTAATGCTGTAGAAAACTGTAAATAATTATTATTCGGACGGACGATGCACTGTGAAAAAAAAAATAATAGTATCAGATCATAATAAATTTTGGTATAACAAAATATAATAAATATCATCATAAGTAATCGCTATTATGAAAAAATGTTGGATCGGTCACGCACACAATTAACGGATAGCCTAGGCGGTTTTGATTGTACCGGCAAAAATTAAGCTCTCGACAATAATTATTATAATATGTGTGTTTAACACGTGTCGTTATATTATATTGTTATCATTACAACTAAATAAAATGCATAACGTCGTTCAAATCGTCGAATTTAATGTATTTAAATAAAAAAACATGTAACGCGATTATCTCTGGTGGAAAATCTCTTCGGCAGCTGGCCAGCGTAACTATATGGAAAAATATTATATACGCCATGACATATTATTATTGTGTTGCAATATTAGATTATTTAGAATGGTTAATAAGCGAAAAAACTGTGCGGGTAATGTCCTATAACAGTTGCATTCGAGGCGTTTATGTTTTTCGTTGGACATTTTTAAAGTGGAAAAAAATATTATACATAATATTCGGATTAAAGTGGACTTGACAATGATGATTGATGAATACAAGAATACGTGGCCCAGCAATTGTCGGTAACAACCGTTTCACCGGAATATGGGAAGTCGAGTGGGTAGCCAACATTATAATATAGACAACAATAATTATTAATATCTAAATAAAAATGTAACCTCAACGACTAATTATTATTGACATCGTTAAAATAAACTAGTTTACAGAAAATTCTAACGTATATTGTGATAAAAAAACAATTCCTATTCAGGATATAACTAATCAAAACTTTGAATAAGAAACAAAAGATTTCCGTAAATTAATTTTATTCTTCGCGTGTAGAAACTTGCGATTTACATTTTTTGGAATATATAATACGTAGTTGAAATTGAATATTGTTCTATGTTGAAATGCAATAAATGAGTCATTGAAGAAGTAAAATATTATAATATCATAATGATACTATACCATTCAATTAATCAATAATATATTTTTTTTAAATTAACACGACACTATTAAATGTGCTTCTTTGTATAATTTCACGATAGTGAATTAAGTAATATTATTGAATGTTTTTTCGTTACTATCGTGAAATATACAAAGAAGCACATTTAATAGTATCGTGTTCATTTTTTTAAATATGTTATTGATTAATTGAATGTAATAGTATCATTATCATATAATGTTTTATTAGGTTTACATAAAATATTATTCGATTGTTGCTCATCACTCGAGAATATGGTTCAGGCTATATAGTGTGTACCGTACCTATAATTTTCAATGATTTTACAGATGTCGAAATTGCTTTTATGTACAGAAAATTATATTCTTATATCTCTGGAAAATTGTAGGTTCCGAAAAACAAGTCATCGCCTGGACCAAATTCAAATAAAAATATCCAAAACAAAAATATAGGTACAAGTAATACCTATGAGTTAAGACTGAAAAGTTTATCTAATATAAAATATAGTCAATATATTCAAATGTATATAATATTATGTTTAATATTGCAACCCACAAATTCCTACATCTCAAATATATATTTTACTTATAATTCTTAACAACCAGAAAGGGCATATAATTATTAGATACAGACGATACAGTTTTATCAAAAAAAAAAAAAATGTAATATAGAATTAAAATACATAAAGCGATAAAGCTATAATAAAAGACTTACAATGAGTATAAAAATTACAGTTTAATTAATTAAGTAATATTTTTAGTATATTTGTTAATTTAAGATGCAAATCAAATGAGTAATCAAAATTGGGTACATTATTATAAGCATCCAAAAGGCGGTACTACAGAATGTATTTAATTATATTTGTTGAACATTGTGGTTCTAAGAAAAGACAATTATTTCTTGGGTTAAAGCCGGAATTTTAAATTGTATTTTCTTTAGGAACTCCGGACAGGATAATTTACCATTAATTAACTTATGCACACAAAAACTATGTCGTTGGGACGTTGGACCACCTTCTGTAAGCCAACAGCTTTAAGCCGAATTCCGTGTCAACGATATATCCAAAGAGATGATCACTTGACCCAATTAATTCGCCTTCATCCTCAGAAAACGACGTTGGATTTCTTCAAGCTTGTTGAATTAAATTATTTTGTTCTGAAATCCAACTTATCTAAAGCGAATACAAATGCAACGATATATATGTAAACAACATACAATAATATCAAATCGGACAACAAATTATGGTTAAAGTTCTGCGGTTATGCCAAATTAAATGTTGAAATTTAATTTTATCTCGCGCTATTCAAAATTTTCTTTGTAATTGCTTACCAAATAAAACTGATAATATTAACTCTGAAACTTCGAAGATAAAATAAATCTCGATGTTAGAAAACCTAAGTAAAGAAAAAGCCTCTGTACTATTACATGATTTAATAAAAAAAATTAAAAAAATAGGTAGGTATGTCTGAGAAGTATAAAAAAAACTGAAATCTCTTCTAACTGACGAGTTGGTAAAATTAAATATATAATTATAAAATAACTGTATTTTGATCACAAGTCAAATAAACTCAAAACTATTGATAGTTCAAATTATTAATTTCCTTTTAGGGCTTTAAGTTTCTACTGCGGGTATAAATGTAAAATATAATATAGTTATTTTTAATTTAATTATATAATTTATAATTTATTTTACTAAAAATAAATCTAAACACCGTCTGCTGCAGTAATCATTGAAAAAATATCTCTAATCAATTTTATTACAAAATGTCTGTAGATATTGCAGAAAAAATCCAGTGATTAACTTATTAGTAATTACATTTTTAGACTATGGGTGAAGGGATAGTATATATAATATTATGACAAAGATGTTTCTCAATTTTATTTTATATACGTAATATCGACCAGTCAACACTCGTTCGGGTAGAAATGTTTAAAAAGGTTTCGTGTGACCTTATGAGATCCATCGAAATAATTTGAAATCGAGTTTAGTCGATACCTATACCTACTTTAACGGTTTTCGATTTTCTCAACAGTTTTTCTTATTGTGTGTACATAATATGTACTACGAAAAATATCACAAGAGATGAGACGAACAAATTGAGAGACAATTTCATTAGTCGCAATTTTAACCTCAGCACTACCGAACCCCGTTTTTGAATCCAACGGATTAACCATTGCAGCTTTCTAATTAAATTTTTTAGCACACCTATATATTATATAATATGTCCCAAACCCATTCAGTAATTGAACGTAGCCCTTCAGTATACAATATATGTTTATAATAATAAAAACATTATTTCATAGAATAGGCACGTTTAATAATGTAACACTAGTAATAAAAAACAATTTGATAGCAATTATAATTTTTATGTTAAATTCTGAGAATTTACGTGCGTTTCGTCAATGGTGTTCATTAGTTAACCGCTAGCATAAATAATACTCTTAACGTTTTTTACATTTAAATAAATTAAATGTTTATTTTTTTACTGTTGTCACCGCATACTTGGTTTTTGAAAGAAAAAATATGAATCTTCAACATTGAAAAATCTCAAAAAAAAAACTTTGTGTAACGAACTAATCTACAGTATTATGCAAGCACTCTCGTCCACGATGTGCCTTATCTGCGCTTAATTAGATTATATCCTCACTGCGCATAATTATCGCAATTCGCAATGCCGCCCTACACAAACAAAACCACCACCGATTCCAAATCAAAAAGGACTCTACAGTGTTCCCGGCTAAAACATATAACAACGCAGATCGAGCAAGTAGGTTCACTGTTAACAGCGCAAATTAAATCAATTAAACACTCTAAAGACGTTCCTCGAAAATCCATCAAACAACAAATTATGTGAAAATATCCACAAAAATTGTTAACAACTCAAAATCGATTTTCTTTCTACTAGTTTATTCAAATAAATAATATTTATACCTAACCTATAATATCATTAACTCAAATAACTCAAGCAACGGAGACAGCGAACAAATAAACACAAATGCAGCAAATATACTAACGATTTTAATGAGCTTACAAAACAATCTATCCCGTCAAAAATATATATGCTTGTATATAACAAAAACTTGAATTAAAATTTGCTATTTGCTACTCAAATCTCATGATATTGGCCTTATCCCTCGCAAGGTAAATTTTAATGGTTTATTTTGCAAAAGATCAAAAAAAAAAAAAAAAATCGTAAAATCCAAGCAAATACTTTGGACGAACACCAATTCATAATTATTAATTTCTTCAGTTATAGTAATGCAAAGAATAATTTTAAACTTATTTACGAGAAAACAATTTGTAAGTTCTTAATCTCATAACCTTCGTTCATCGATATGTTGTGAGGAAATAAAATCAGCCTTAGAACACGGAACACTCTAATATTGACTTACTAAATAAAAGTTGATAACGCTCTACGCGCCACAACGACAAACAAAAATTGCTCTTCCGCATCTCATTCGTTGATTTGGCAAAATTCGATAGCTGTCAAACCATTTATTCAACACATCCGTTTTCCGTTCTAACCTATTAAGGTAGAATAACCACACACTATCTGTAGTGTTGCTAAATTATTCAATGTCAAAGATTCCGGGATAACAAACACACCTGTAATTGCCTATTGTAATTGGAACCCATGCCCCGTACGCTGCGGAAAAAGCCACGAATCATCCTTACACACTAGACCGCGAAATGTCTACTTACGCTTTTTGTCAAGGTTAGCCTAACCCTAACCATAACCTATCCAACTACAGTTTCTTCAAAATCCCAAAACATCAACAAAAATATCGCAAACTCGCAGCTAAGCCCCGAGTAATCGTATTGTAAATCTCTACACAAAGCAAGAGATAGCTCCAGTCAATATCCGAGTAATATCATATAAATTAACAGAAATTGCCAGCAACCAAAAATACTACTCACGGATAACTTGACGGTAAAAAAAAATCTTTTTTTTTAAATAATAAAATAATTCGACAAACTGATAATAGCTCATTGTTTAATGATGTTATATCCTGGTCTAAAATTTATAATTATTCCACCACTCATAATCAATAGATATTTTTTTTAAAAATGACATTGGCAAAGTTTAGTGTATTATGTTATAGTAATATAATGTTAGTATTACAATAAGTTAAAGTACTTATAGTCAATTTTTGTTAATTTTTTAATTGAGAAAATAATTTAACTATTTTTTTCCAAAAACATCGTACATATATAATTATTATTATAATAATAGTTAGTATTTTAACAATAATAATACAATATTGTGATTCATTTATAGATAAATAAATATTGTCGTATCACAGAATTGTACAAATAATTATTTCATAATATATACGATATTACATCGTATTATAGCTTTTTAAATTAATAAGAATATTTCTATTTAAAAAAATATTATTTTATTGTTTATAGAAAACAATAATCTAATGCAAGTAATAACACAAAGTTTCAATAGTAGGTAAATACGATTGCTATTTTTTGAGTTTCTAAAAAATAAACTTCAATCGTGAAAGGAAAAATTGATTTTTTTTGTTTTGAATATCCAATTCCGTTAAAAATTGAACTACAAATGCTTATAAAAAAAACACGCATAAACATTTACAGTATCTTTGGAAAAGTAACTTATAAAAAATCTTATATTTAATTATCAAGCCGAAGCTTTTATATTGAAAATTATGATTTTTAGCTATAAAATTGTCTAAGTTAAAATAATTAATTGTGATAATTTTAAGTAATAATAGATGTTTCCAGTTTATACAGCTAAATGTTTAACAAGTTATAACACAAAAAGTTAACATTTTGAAATGGCATTGAAATACTCAGAAATATCTCAAATATTTTGAAAATTATATTTCAAGAAAATGATAATACAAAGTAAATTTAATGACATTCCAAGTAACTAATTATTGTTGTTATTAGTTAATCATTTTTTAATTACAACAAAATAACAGAAATTTGTTAAATACCAATATTGTGTTAATACTCTGAATCATTCTTATGCTCAAAAACGCACGACAGGTGTAAAAACGTAAAAGCGCGACATAATTTATTTCCCCTATCATTAGAATTTAAAAAAAATAGATTTATTGTCCAATAAAAATTGCAAAATTAAAAAATTGAAAAAACTTTTTTGTTAATACCTTTGCATTAGGTACATATACTATATAATGATGAGTGTTATACATAATTATAGTTAAAATATTTTTGATTATTTTAAATAGAACCATAATTAGTTTAATCATTGCCATAGAAGCATTGGCGTTTGCCAACTATACCTATTTGAATACAGTGATTGTATACTAAGTTGGTTAGTTTTTTATATGAGCTTTAAATTATTTTGAGAACAATGCAGCATAGGTACCAATTATATACTATGAGTCATAATAAAATAATAATGTTTCGTTTCAACTCGCGTCACAAATACAATCGCGTGCTCAAAATTAACAGTTTCATTATTGGAACAATAAAATAATGCTTTTCTGATTTTGCATAATAGTTGATTCAGATTGTATTTTCCGTCACGACAATTTTAATGTCACTATATTTGTTTTTGTCTACTTAAATAATTTCGACCATTAAATTTACTTAATATTAATAAGGAGTAAGGACAAAACTTCATTAACACTCAAGCCGCAGGTATGCGTTTTAATTTGTAGATTTGTTTAATTTAAACATTTTACAGACGTGTGGAAAAACAATTAATTGTCTACATACATTCGTCGTTTAAACGACGCCTTCTCAACAACAAAAAATGTTCGTATTATAATAAACTTAAGTAAATTTTTAATGAAAATAGAATTTAACAACAGTTTAAATACAGTAAAAGTTGAGTGTATCTATACTATCTATCTCTCCATTGAGTTGGTCACTTTTTTTTATTATAAGCTATAAGCCTTTGAAGTTCATATTTTGAAAAAATTGGTTATTTGATTGAAAAATAAATATTTTTGTTGTTTTATTGTAATTCAAAAAAATTTAACCGTAGGGACTTGAAACTCTTTGTTATTGCGTTTTTTTTAGTGTTTCCTGTGCAATGTGACAATAATATTTTCAATATATTTAAATACATTTCAAGTTATAAAATGTAAATATCAAGATCATACCATTGCATGTGTTCGTCGATGATATTTATACTTACAATAGTTTTTAAAAATAAGTGTTATTATGATATTTTATAATAACTTAAAGTATTTACAATGTCTTAGTAATAAAATAGTTTAAACTACCGTAGTATTACTGATTTAAAAATAAATTATGTATCGTAATATGATTACATTATACATATCCTTACAAACAGAGGCTAAGATAAGAATGCGCTTAAAATCTTTCTTCGTCTTCAATGATGCATTCAATGATTCACATTTAATACACACACTTACAGGAACCTAATATAATGTATTATGAAATTATTTCTATATAAATTAATTTATTTAAAATATTCCATTTGATTACTAATAGAAGTATACACAAGTAAAATAAGTTGTCTCTGAACACAAATTTAAATACTTTTGTATATTGATCTAATATAGTTTGTTTTTGATAATATTCGTGTATTTTTTTAAAGCACTCTCAACTGAGCATAACTTACTAGTTTGATACTGGGATAATAATTAGATTTATTCGTGTTGTTACTTGGAAAAACTTCATCAAACAATTGATGTTGAAACTAATTTAATCATTTATAATACGTAGGTACCCACGTCACTTGGCACTTGCTTTAGTTGCATGGAAAAATGGATTACATAGTTTCAAAAACTCCCTGAACTGTGTAAGTTCATTACTGAAAAAACTGTCGTTTCAGTATGACGAGATAAAAGTATTAAAACTTTGTTCAAATATTTGTTCATCAAATGTATTACTCAGTTAAGTAATGAACAACAAAAAATGGCCAGTTCAATTGTACAGTAATACATAGAGGAACGTATAAAAATAACTTTATCCACCGATAAGATTTAGCTATAGATTTAATTATAATTAGAAGAAGTGTTTCGATATGAAAATAATTATTGCCTTTCCTTCTCAGAACGACTGAGTTCAAATCACCAATATAAGATACAGTTTACTATTTGACAATTTTTTTTTTTTTTATGTGTTTGTGAGTGATAAATAGGTTAGATACAGATACAAATTCAACGACACATTCATTGTATGATTTTTATGTATTTATTTTCAAACTTTTTCTGTTATACTTACAATTCTTACAAGACCTCAGCAACATCGACTAATCTTCTCCAGTTTTTCCAGTCAACGGATTCTTCCAACGTTTCGGATTAATAAATCACTTTAATGTCTTTTACTACCGTGTCCAGCAATCACTGTCGCCACCCCGACCTGTCCTCCTTCCACTTGGCCGTTTTCGGATAAGTTTCGAATTTTCAAACTTAACACGTATAATAAGGGCATTTAATTTAAAGCATTTCGCTTGAAATGTTTTAAAATTTCACACTTCACATTTCTTGAAATATTTCAGTCAAGTCATGCAAAATATTTCTTCTTTTTAAATATGTATCCTAATATATAATAAGTAGACGATTAGACATTATTAATTAGGATCATTAATGTAAATAACCTTGGTGCAGAAATCAACTGTTAATGGTTGAGTGTATATTTTCCGTTTATTAATAGCTGCTCATATTTCTATATTAGATGATAACTAATAAACACTATTATAGTTTTATAACACACTATTATTTAAAATGATTATCAAACGATACAAAATATTTTAACATATTATACTAAATAATAAATATATATTTATGTATATATTATTATGATATGGTATATCAAACATTTTTTATTTTAGTCTTAAAATGTGTCTTGATGTTATAGGTTTGTGATTTAACGGACAATAGGCTATGTTGAACTTGAACTAATTTTTGACAAATTCATCGTAATATATTATTTAATCACTATAAAATATTGTAACTAGATTTTAAGAATGATGATGTGAATAAGTACAGTAGTATAAACTATAAATAGCTATTTAATTAATATAAATATTTTGAAAATTATATATTGTGTATAGATAATAATAATAATAATAACAATAATAATATGCGTAGCTAATGATAAAAAATTTCATGTTAGTAGGTTTAATATTTTATAATTTGCAATTATATTATGTAACTTTTTCGATAAACGGAAATATGGTTGTTTTCAATATATAAATTATCCAATTTCGTTAAAATTTGAACTTCAAATGTAAATAAAATAAAATTGTACAAGGTACAAATTCTCAGTATTATTAAATTGCAGTTAGAAAGACTTTCAAAGAACTTTGTATTACATTTTTAAACTTTATTAGCTAACAAAAATGTATCGACCATTATCGAAAAAGACTTAGAAAATTATAATTTATGTAATAGTTGAATTTTTTTTATGTTTTTAGGGATAATTTTTTTTTTTTTGTTCAACAAAATGAAAATGTAATTATTTAATGAAAAATCATTGTTTTTAATAAAATATAATTAAATTACATATTAAAATATCCAACTATAAAAAATATTGCGAATTCACGTGATTTTGAAAAAATTAAATAGCTTAAAAAATCAGAAATATTATAAAAATTCTTATACATATTTGGGGAAAATTGTAAGTCTCTATTGTTATTTATTTTTTAATTACAGTAAAATAAATTAATATTGTCAAACAGTGGTGTCACGCAAATATTTTCCAGGTTTTCTTAAATATTTTAAAAAGTAATGAATTAGAATAATTGCAATATACATTTTTTACAATTTCTCACAAATACTAACACTACACAGGTCACGTAAAAGCAAGAAGGCTCCACATTTTTTTCATTTTTTTTTTTTTTTTTGTAAGAGAGCTTAGATTATTTAATTTATATACAATCAACATAAAATATGTTTATTTAAATTATGTTCATAAAATATAAATATATAAATAGTTATAAATATAAATTTTGTTTATAAAATTTAAATTAAATCTTTATGCGTTTAAGAAAAAATATTAAAAATGTCTGCTTTAATAACAATACCTTTATCAATGTTAAGAGTAGCTTAGTTAGAAAACCTTTACTATTATGTTATAATATTTAATCTTTAATAATTATTGAATTTTTGCCTGACAAAATGTCAGCTAACAAGTAAATCAGCTTACAGCTACCTGTAATGACTACCTCATACTTATACAATATTTGATATAAATTGTGAACAGTTTTAAGAATAAGATGTTTCTTAAAATAACAATCAGAGTATTTTTTTTCATGTTTTGGAATACAATTATTTGGCAGTGAAACGCTTTAATTAGACTCCTTGCGAAAATAAAGTCAAAAAAAATTTGACATAGATGCCCAAAAAATTGATAATTTTTACGCATAACAAAACTGTCCCGAAAGCAGTTTAATTGATAGCGTGAATTTGGTTAAATATATTTATTTTTTTTTATATAAAAATGCATCGTTATAAAATCGATTGATTCGTCAGAATTTAAAATATGAAATAGTTGGAGTGCCTATACCTGTATTATTGTTATTTGTTGGTATTGGTCCTTTAAGACCGTCAGTCTTAATATTGAGCTACTCCACCTCTCCACTAATAATCTTATTTCCGTAAAACGTATTGTAATAATTTGTAGTATTTTCTAACCTAACCAAGTCCACATTTATTTGCATTAATATCTAATATGTAAGTGTGTGTGTGTGTGTGCAGACGACGAGCATAATATCAGGTATTATCCACCATACAAATACAATATAACCAAGAAATACTGGTATGTATACGGTATATGCGTAGGTATAATATTATATAAATTATAATAACA
Source organism: Rhopalosiphum padi (assembly GCF_020882245.1). Classification (NCBI taxonomy): domain Eukaryota; kingdom Metazoa; phylum Arthropoda; class Insecta; order Hemiptera; family Aphididae; genus Rhopalosiphum; species Rhopalosiphum padi. Next base: position 47,497,857 of record NC_083599.1, read on the forward strand.
TACATAACATACAGATTGACGTATGTGTATTAAATATGATGTTTTAATAAGTAATACTAGGCTATATAATAGATAATAGGCTTATAAATGGTGTACAGTGTACAGGGTGATTCACTAAGCATGTTCACTTCCATTTTTTAAACTATAATATTTAAACATTTATTAACATTTTGATTTTTGAAAGTTTTACTGTTAAGCACACTCAAAACTTTTTTTTTAATAATTGGATAGTCTTTTTTCCATTAGACGAGTATTCTGGCGAAATAATACTTATTATTTCCAAACGAAAACATTATTAAAGGAAGTTTTTAGTATACTTATTACTTAATATTTGAAGACTATAGGTCTTAAAGTGCACGGATGTCTTAAATGACATTTTTCTAATAAATACAATATATGTAAATAAAACTTATTATTTTTTAAATACACAAAATCGTACATTGTTTTTTAACTGTTAACCGTCAAGCAGGTGTTCTTTTTTTAATTGGAATGTATTCTGAATATGAATTTGTACGAGTATAATATAGTTTCCGAGTTACTGAAGTTCATAGTCTAAGGATAATAGTCAACGATAACCGGTTTACATCATAGGGAATATGGTTGGCTATAATATATTACACAAAATGTAATATAAAATATGTAACATTCAGTCTGGTATATTTTATTACTCTTAGAAAATCTTAACAACTTTTATAAAACATCCTAACCAATTCGTACGAATAACTTTAGTTTTAAAACCAATAAGGCTATAATAACTAATATACGAGCTATAACAACTCGGTGTAATAATTATGTATATAGTAGTATTATAGTAAATACAATTGGTTAAGATTATGAAAAAATAATAATACCATAAGGCTGATGTTAAAAGAAATTTATATCGCCGTTATTTAAATTCACAGGCGTTTCTAAAACACAGCGTGTAACTACTTGTGTATATTATGCTTAAAATTTCCAAAAAATCTGAATTTAAATAAACACATCACATAATAATAATTGTGAGAACAAAATACGCTTTGTAGATCGTTCTGTACAGTTTATATATTATTATCTATACATTGTATAAACCGTGTACTGTTATACGTAGTATTTGCGAATATCATATTAATGTCAACGGTACGCAGTCGCCGCAACAATATATTATACATATATATATATGTAGTATCCATAATTTTTTCTGGGTCATTTTGTCTTGCGTATAAGTATAGGTACGCACGTCATCACCATCACGAGTATTATAGTGCACAAACGTAGTAATTTACCCGACATGGGTACCTATATCGTACGTATAATATATTATACGGTTTTTTTTTTTATTTCGTGTTTTGTCGTCGTCTAAGTCGTCCGCGGTGACTGCTATTCCTCGTGTCCGCGATCAAAGCGATAATCGCGAAACAGTTACGACACACACGCCTGCTATTATATAATAACATATTACGCACTTTTGATCGCGACGTTTTTGTGTTTTCGACCCGCCTTAAATAATTATTAACACCGAATTCAAATGTATATATTAAATAGTATCGACGAGATTTTGTGCGCGAGACGTTACGACGCGCGTACATTGTACTGCAATGATATGCAACACATATATAATATAGACAGTACGTTCATTGTTCTTATGTGGTATTATAGTGCGGCTATAGACGATTATTTTATTATTACGTCATAATATACGAAACACCGCGTATAATACCGGTGTAGAATAAATATAGAAGACGGCAGTGGAGTGCTCACGGGGGGGGGATCAGGGCGTCATATCACTCATATCCCCTTCCCCTATGGATTTTTTTCGTAATTATATATTATCTACATGAAAAAAATGTTTAGGGTCTATGACAAGTCAAAAATGAATATCCCCCCTTTCAAAAAAGCTGAGCACGCCACTGGAAGACGGTTAAGTATATATAGACCCCAATTATTGAAAAACAAAATACGAATAGGCCTGCCATCACTTAAAATACGAAATCGAATGCAAAAATCGCGTCTCAAGATCGCAGAAACGATAATAATCACGAACGTGGGACATATTTTTGGCACGTCGACTAGAACAATATAAAATATTATATTATAATATAGGTGTAGAGGCACGTCGAGTAATTAAATATGCATAATATGAATTTGCTACGACGTTATTGAGTTTACGAGTGCGTTCATATGATAATATAATATACGAAAAACCAGAACGTAACTTTTTAGCTAAAGAAAAATTTCTTTCAAAATTCTCGAGGGTTTTTTGTATTTACTTAATGAATATCTTGTAGAGATATCAATTCTGTTTTTAAAATGACAACTATTGCACATTATTTATTGGATAATTTTTCTGAAATTTTTTTTATGAGGATTTCGATTTTTTAAAGAACTATATAGTTTGTTATTATAAATTCGTATTGTATAATTTGATAATTTATTCATACAACTTTTTTGTGGCATCTTTCGTTTTAATCATACCTATTTATTTAACAATTAAATGTTGAGAGTTTAAAATAATATTGTTTAGAATACTAATTTAAGAAATAAAAATGCTGTTTTATTTTTTACATTGTATTAAATTTATATTTAATAATTATTTTTTTTTTTTTTTTTTTTAACAAAATTTTATATTACGCAATCTGTTACAATTAATGAACAATAAGCTTAAGTGATAAAATAGAACAGTAGACAGAGAAAGACAGAGGGAAGAGACCACCCATCGGAGGTACTTCAGCATGATTAATAATTATTAGCTGATATAAAAAAATTGTTGGATTCAATTGTTATTTACTACCTACCTAAAATGCAAAATGTTTGTTTATCTATTAATTTTCTTTTTTTTGTATTATTGTATTGAAAAATCAGGAAATTGTCGTCGGACACAACGATTTCACGAAAATAGTACCTATATCGATTCTGCCAGTAGAGGTACGTCATATACATGTTCCAATCGAAAACTGATTTTTAGTTAATTATATTTTCAAACGGTATAAGTACTTTTTATATGGAAATTTATCAAAAAAAAACTTGAATATTCAAATGAAAATAATGAAATATGCCATTATTTAGACTTTTGATGCGTAAATAACTATAATTCGTTTTCGCAGTTTCTATACGAATTCTTACACGTTCCCTGGAATTGCCAATCCCCTATTTAGTATTAAGTACATAAAATTGGTATTTTTATGTAACCAAGTATTTTAAAGACCCCGAATTTGCATTGTAATGTGTTATATTTATTATGACGGTGTTGGGTATGGAAACTGTCGGCATTGTACACATTATTATACCGGCACAATCATGAAAAGCATATTATAAAATAATTTTCTGGAAAGGGTGGGTTTTCAAACGATACAATTATATTGTATATTTTATATTATTTCGTTACTCGGAAAATACACAATGACTGAAGACAACATATACGAATTGCATTTGAAGTATCTACAAAACACATAATTTTACGCTATATAATAATAATATTATGTATAGGTGCCCATTCGTTACATCACAATGCAGAAAAAAAAAACAATATATATTTTTCATTTTAAAAAATAATTGTTTTTAATTTAAATTATCCGCACGTTGCACTTAAAATTTTGCCCACCGCCGATCGTAATATAATTTGTTACAGTTTAGTCGTAATAATTGTCATACGCGCGTAAGTCGCTGTGCAGTGCACGTGAGTCGTTCACTTATTATTATTATTATTATTTTTAACGTTAATTGTTTTGCTCCGTCAGATTTTCACCACCGCGCTCGTTCGATACATATATATATATAATTATATATGTAATAACTGTACGTAGGTTGTTCGACAGTTTGACGACAGACGGCGTAGGTAGGTACACCTATAGGTTTTTCTCTCGCTTTCTTCTTGCGGGACCAGAAACAATACGAATTCGTTAAGACGCTCTGATCGTGTACAGAGTGATTCTTTTGACAGTTAACGCTAATTTTATCGAGAGAAAAAATAACAGTTTTTAACATTTTCTCGATGAGAATTTTTTTAATAAACGAAAATCCTATATAACTATATTATTTATTGTATTTAATTATTTTTTTTTTACTGTTCGTTTTATCGTTAATTATTCAAGTCGTTTGCTCTTGATTTTTGATTTTATATGCGAATAGAATGTTTTCTCGAATGTAATATAATCATTATTTATAACATAAATATCCAATAATTTGTATTTTTATTTGTTTTTCTTATATTTATTTTTTACGTTTAACTAGAAGTTAGTTATAGTAATAAATAATTGAGAATTAGGTAAGCCGATTAGCGCACCGACATTTTTGCAAGACAATAATTATTATTGGTGATTATATAATGACACAGTAATTAATAATTATATACGAGTATATATGGTTTGATAATCGATTTTCATATTTTAAGCCATAGTAAAACTAATTTGTTTCAGAACACGAAATCAAAAAATATTAAAAACATAATTACATAAATCTATTATAATAGATTTTGGCATGTCGTAAACATTTTTATCTACAAAACTTTTAATTTTATACTCGAGTCCAATACATTTCGAAACGATGAGTGTTAACTGTATTAAAAGAATCGCTGGTCCTCGTTTTATGGCTAAATACAATAATAATTATACTTAACTACTGCAGTATATCTAATACTATATGCGCCGTACAATGTTGCTTACCTATGCGAGGTTTAGTCGAGACGAAAAAAATAAAACGTAGTTTTGCGCAGGAAAATAATAATATGTACAGCGAAGCAGAGTAACAAATCGAAATGACATGTGTCACAGGTTTTTTTTTTGTTTTGTTTTGTTTTGCTCGCAAGTAGTAGTTTTATAAACGCAACCATCGACACATCACATCGACAATATTATTATTATTTATTCTCGTATAATCGAAGTGAGAAATAGTCGTTAGTTTTACAACGGTATATTATTTTTCGATTTTATTTTATTTTTTTCCGTTTAGCATGAACACTGTTTTATGCTTTCGAGACCGAAACACTAGTTTTACGAACGTTTCAGTGTTTCACAAAGCTCCACATATTATTCAAAAATTGAAAACTAAAGACAATTTTGCGAAATGCACGACACAGACATGGCTGTTTCGAACAGAACGCGTATTTCGATTATTTTCTAATATTTCCTTGCGTCGCTTTATATTCTATATAATATTATGGTTTGACAACTTTTTTGATTTTTTTTTTCACTCGACGTATTTTACACTAGTTATGGATTTTAACTTTAAAACCAAATTATATACAATAAAGAGTTTTCCAACTCTATTACACTTTAAGCATCCACATCATACACTATATAATACAGCCTTATTATTATTAATCAAATATTTACTTTTAAATTAAAATAATGGAAAACTTAACTGCTTATTAATAAGATATCATTTCGACGTCTGAACAATATTCATATAGATATATAAATTAATATACTTACTATCGAATTTCTGTTTTCTTAATATTATTATTATCTAATTATAACTTAAAACTACTATATTATATGGTTATAAGTTACACATTTAGTTTATATTTTTTTGTACAGTAATTTGTTATTATTTGTTTTTATTTTGACAGACAAATATGCAATAGTTTATTGTTTAATAGAAATTAATATTTTGATGTTGTCTTTGGGGTTGGTACTAGTGAGTCATCTAGGGGATATCTTATGTAGAGTTGGAAACGGTGAGGGTTATAAATGTGACATTATACGATTAAAATGTGTTGTACTCGCACATAGGGGTTCTATCCACTGCCATGACAAAATTTATATTTTTGCTTATATAGTCTAAACACGATATTAATTTTTATCGACATCACACATTGACGAAAAATTTGTCTCGCTTGCGTGTTACGCAATATCAAGTATAAAATAAAAAAAAAAAATACAAATAAAGGTACATCATCGCACCATTACAGCTGGTATGGAAACCAAAACGTACACAATATGCACAAAACATATACGTAAAATATATTTAGTGAACATACTACTATAATGGGGTGAAAGTAAACGCGTAAACCGATTTTTTAAGTAATAAAAGTATTTGAGTACCTATGCGAAATCGCGAATAACACGCATTTATTACACGAGTTGCTTTGTTCTACTGTTAGTAATTTCACCATACGCTCTATGGACCATATTATAAAATATATATATACATGTACCTTATTATATGTACTTTAATTATGTGAAGTATTCGCTGGAACAAGAAAAATCAAATGAATATATAGACGTCATATAATGATACTGTGTGTGTGTGTGTGTATAAACGAGTGCGTGCAACATATGTATTTTATTAGAATACGCAGTCATGTAGGTAGGTATCATCCGCACGCCATAATAATAAAAAAATAAATGTGTATAATAGGTATATATTAGCAACGAATATTTGCAATACGACTTTCTATATATTACTATGCCGACATAATATATTATGTACGTACAGGTGGCCTATACCGAGTTTTCTCGTTTTCACTCGATTCGACTAAATCGAGAAACTATGTATAGGTACACCTTGTATATATATATATACCTACAGTGATTATTTTATCAAATAAAATTTAGTATTTCAAAAACCATCAACGTTTTTGAAAATGTATTTTTTTTTACATAATTTGAAGTCAATAAAAAAAATATTTTTTCCCACTTTTATTATTATAATTTTGTAAATTTATTACTGTTTTAATGACAATAACATTAATTTTGAATAGCGTATTACTAAGCAAAATATTTTCGGAGTATTTCGATGCATAAAAATTGAAATTTGGACGAGTAGTTTTTGAGTTACAAGCATTTATACAGTTTAGATTATTTAAGTTATGGTTGAGAGTGGTAAAGGGGTCCCCCGAAAAATATTGGTCCACTACTCAGCTCATTTAAACTTTAAATACATATAACTCAAAAAGTACTCGTTCAAATTTAAATTTGTACGCATCGAAATAATCCAAAAAATATTCTGCTTACTCGCGAAATGATAATGATAAAAAAATAGTAAAAATATTTTTTTTTAAATGTTGTTTTTTATTTACTTCAAATTATGTAAGAAAAATATTTTAAAAAACGTTTATAGTTTTTTAAACAACGAATGTTATTTGATGAAAGAATCACCGCCTCTCTATTGTATAATGTATTATATATATATTATGCATTACGCTTGTACCGTTGTAAAACGACATCGGAAAGTTTACAATATATTAAATTATTACGAACGCGTAACCGTATATTAATACATATATAACAATAACACATATTACGTCAAATACACGTAGGCACAATATTATGACCGAGGATGTGGAATAAATTATTTACGGGTAAAATGTGTGTGTGCTGGATTTGCCTGCAGTGAAATTCGGTAAATCGGTACCTACTACACGTTTCGGGTGTTATTGTTTTTCTTTGAATTTCCAAATAGAATATGATGTATTTTTAATTTACATCCCTTTCCAAACTTTTATTCGACGTGTACGTGAAAATGTTTATTTTTTCCTATATATTCGTACTATAATAATTATAATATCTCTAAAATTATCGATAGGAAGCATTAAAAAAATGCGTAAAATATATAGAATATTATGTAATTATATTAATATTATAATGTGCGTGGTAGTATCATAATAGACTAAACAACACTACGTAATAATATGAGTGTGTAAATCACTCTCGATAAAACGTTTAAAATTAGAGTATTACGATCACGTGATTTCAACGACTGTGGAAAAAATGTAGGTATACCGGAAAAATAAACATTGATACGATTTCCGTAAATTTGCCTTCGGTCGCGCGCAAAAAATTTACCAAACTCACATCTCTGACATAATATAATGATAAACTGTAATAGTAAGTTACATAATATTGTTGATCTCGTGGTTTAATTAAAATGTTCAGGGCCTCGTATAAGTATATAGTTAGTATATACGTATATAGTCTTTGTTTATCGGATACATCTAGCTGTAGGTGCGCAGAAAAAACACAATATCCGCATCGTCATTGTAAAAACAGTTTCGATCAAAATCTAAAATAGTAAAGCGCTAATAAAATTTCGCATAATGTATATAGGTACATGAAATGACTAATGATCTATTCGTTGATTTTAATAATATACATTATAACATTATCTTCGTTCGAGACGGTCTGAAAACCAAAGTCGTAGGTACCTCTATACACTACGCGCGTATATTAAGTGAACAAAAAAAATAAACAAAAAACTATCGTTCGACATAATCACAATAGATGCTATACATATATTATGTACGACTATCTACCTATATATTATTAAACATTTTAATATGTACGATGTACAATACCATTATGCATTTATTATGCGATTATACGATTCGAAAACGTCACGAAGGTCGAGTGATCGAAAAAAAAATATATAATATAATGTAAAAAAATATTCGACATATATTTTTTTTTTATACAAATCGCGGTCGCGCACTCGCGCGTCAATCACATTGCGTCTGAAATGTGTGCAATTGCGTACAAGTGTGTTAGCGGCGCGGAAGACTATTGTAGCTAAAACTATTATATTATACAGGTTGATTCACCAAGCATGGCCAAACACATTTTTCCTTTAATAATTAATATTTTCAAGTTCTGTTTTTTTTTTTTTTTTTTTTTTTTTTTTTTAATGTTTAAGTTTAATTTATGACCATTTTTTAAATATTTAGATTTTTCATACCGTTTAACGAATGTCCATTTGAAGGTACGAGCTTATTATTTTCAAATTAATAGAAGCAAACCTTTTTTTTTATTACAAATTGTTAAACAGGTAATTTTTTTTATACTTTGAATGTACTTAGATTTATTTAAAGAAACATTCAATTGAGTATGTAGTTTTGAATTATTAAAATGTATGTTATTCTGTATAATTCGAATAGTCCTTGACAATTATCTTACTAAAATATGAAATATATCGACGTATTATAGTACTAATATTAATTATACTCGAACAATTCTCATAAATTATAAAATAGACTAATAATGAATTATTACAATAATTGTTAAACCATTATTGAGTAGGTACGCGTCTTCCAAACTTATTATCACGTATGACGTAAACAAATTTAAAAAATACTCGTTTAATTTCGATTTGGTTACATTAAAATGTTCATAAGTCATATTATGCTTAATAATTAACAAAAAAAAAAAAAAATGATTCACATTTGAAAAATGATTTTTTATCGCTACTATAGATTCTCTTTTTAAACGGTACAAAAACAAAAATCATATAAATATTTTTTTATGTCATTATTTATGCATAAATAATTAGAAAAATCCAAATTTCAATAAGTCAATTGTCAGAGAAAAGTATAAAAGAGAGCACTGAGTATGTTTGGTGAATCATTCTGTATAATCGGTGGCGTAACGATAGGGTGACATTGCGGCTTTGACTACGGTCTAACAACTATAGAGGGCTTGATGTTTCATCATTAAATATTGGCAATTTAGTTGCTATAACTATTATTAAAAAAATATATGATTTTATTCCAATACGGTAATTTCTTTGCTTCCTAATTAGGAATTATACATATATTATGCACATAGTGTATTTCGGTGGGCTGTTATAAAAGTTAATTTGACAATGGTTGTCATCTTCATGCTGTCAACATTTTATCAATAAAATACAATTTTATTTTGAAAATGTATTCAAAACAAAATTGTTATTAATGGTTTTTATAATTAAGGCTCAACAACCAATAACAACTTATTTTGATAGAATTGTAAATCCCATGGTAAGTACGCCACTATAGTGATAAGTATACATCTATTGTAGCTAATATAATATGATACGAGTATGTATGTGTGAGTGTGATAAATGTAAATATCTGAATATTTTTTGGGGGTATTTCAGTCCCACTTAATATTTAAAGGAAGAACAAAAAACTGATCCTCCAAATTGATGGATTCAAAAAAATGTATAATAATATATTAACATCTATAAGCACCTATACACACATATTGTACATATTTAATATATTTATTATAGAGAATATCATTGTCAAATTGTCTATGAAAAGGCAAACAATTCATACTTATTATAATTTATCTTACTCCGTTGTCCATGACACCGCACAAGCATTAGAGCTATATTATGTACTATCTAGTCTTCCGTTACTTCGTATTTTTATATGTAGATTTATCACTTTTATTAAGACAGAAATAAAGTGCCTATCATAAAAAAAATGTATGTACAATGTTTGTATTTTAATAACTATATAATTAGCCTTATTTTTAAATTGCAAACGAAAATGATACATAAAGTACCTACTCGTATGTTTGATGAGCACTTGATTTAGAAGATTATTTCTATACATATGGGTAGATTCGGGATACAACTATAAGCATAATATGTATTATAAATTATGTATGATGATGATACTTGAGATCTAAAATATTTCATTTATTATATTATATTTAAGTAAATATTTGTTTTTTAATTATTCGTGTATAAAAAAAGAATGATCGATCTTATGTTAATAAATATAACTTTTAAGGAAACTAAAAATAATATATTTAAAAAAAATTACTATTGTGAGTTGAAATTTTTATTTTTCAGTTTTTATGAATATATTATGTCTAAGACAAAATGTACAAATAAAATAAAATAGTGTATGGTGGTTAGACGAGTGGAGCGAGCAGGATGTTAAGTTTCCTAGTTTAACATAATTTAATATTAATTATTATTTACAGTTTACAGTTTACACGATAAAAATTGTTTAATTATATTGCAAAATAATTTAGCAAAATTATATTTGTAATTATTTACCATTCATTTAGAAATAGTTGGTGGTATTTATAAATTAATAAGATTAATTGATAGTTAATAGCATATTATTGGGACAATATCCCAATCGTAAGTAATTGTTTTTTTATTGCTCATATTTAAGTTAATGATTTTATATTTTAGGCCAATTAAGCTTACGAAAATATTGTTAACATTTTATTTTTATTTTTCGATAAGAAAGTGAAAGCAAATGCATTTTTCGCCCCTCTCTAACACAAATGCGCTCCCTTAGTTAAAACATATATATTATTATGAATTTATGATACACTCGTGAATGAATTAAAATGTAGAAATTAAAAATCGTGACTAAATCACGAAAGTCAACCATTTATTTATAAAAGCAATATTATATCTTATACATAATAATTAGACATAATATGAACAAGAATGGCAATATATAAAATACAATTTTTTTTTTTAAGTATACAATTTAATAAATTTAAATGTTCCTTCCCATTTATGAAGTATTTTCAAAAATTATTTCCAACGAAATGTTAATAAATAATGAGTAATTAATAAATTAGTAACCTACTATAAAATTTAAATTTCAAGTTTACACGGATTAGCTTTGACATATAGGTACGTATTGTCCCAAACATTTTTGTTGTTAATTTTTCTAAACACCAATTTAGGGAATTAGACCAAAAAAAATTGTCCTCCATTATAATACAATATAAGTGTCACCGTATATGGTCTACGGTGAAAAGTGTTTAAAAACAAAACGCTTTTGGTCACAAACGCATGAGCCACGATCGCAGACGTAAGAATAGAATAAAAAAAGACAGAGAATTAAGAATAAACATGACTGCGATACCGCAAACTGACAACCATTGTGGCAACGCGACACAGACACGACCAGAAATCACGAAAGTCGAAAATCATTAGGTGTGGGACTCACTGCAGTACATATTATATTATTATTATTATTATTATACAATAATATCGACCAGCGTTGAAGTCTCGGACGAACCACCGTGAACATACACGTCATCGCGATGAAGTATACGCAGGTTTCCAATGGCTGTATTTAATTTTACACACACATATATGTATATATGAATTATTTGTACGGAACTAAAAAACGGGTATAAAAAGTATATTAAAGAAAAAAAAATATACTTTTGAACAAAAATAAATAGATTAAAACCTAATCATCAAATTGAACTTGACCTGTCACCTAATTTATTTTTATCTTTAAATATTTAACTTAACATACATTTGCAATTAAATAATAATTTTATTAAAAAAACGATATACCTCAATCTAAATAGGTACACTATCCAATTTTATTCTAAACACTTGAATGTCTTATAAGATAAATTGAATTTTCATTTATAATTTTTTTTTTTTATTATTATGTTCGTTATATAGCTTATTATTATTATCTTATCGATTTTTGCGCGTACAATACTCCACACCGCACTCATCATCGGATACTATTGTTACAATGCCACTATATATTATACGATTGCTACGTCATTTTTTAATATTTACAATATTGTCATCACACGCGTTGCTGTTCTACTCAATCGGTCGTGGCATAACATTGTCGTATAGCCGTTATATTATATTTTGTCTGTGTAAACGCATTTAAAACGAGTGTACTCATCGTATCTCGGGAAATTATAGTATAAATTGCATTTTAAGTGCCTCCGTGCATACCATTATCGTTGTGTGTGTATGTCGTTTGTGGAACGCCGGTTCGCGAATACGGTCAGTATAGTGCACGGAACCAGATGGATCAACAAATAATAACCGTATACCGTAAAAATAAAACGCCGTTACCGCGGTCCGGCAGTCATATACGCGGAATGGTATGGAATCGCACTGCCAGATATAATTAACCTGTTGAGCTAATATTGTATTAAAATCCCACAAACATCGCCAATCGTTGGGACGAAATAGGAACCAGCCGAGTAACAGTCCAAAGCGTGACCTTAATTTCGATTTCTATAGTATTCGAAAAGAACGCTACGTAAAAACTGTATGGTGAAATACGGGACGAAACGCTAAAATTATAGCTGCATAAAAACATCATTATTTATTGCAATTGAAAAATTGTAAAAGTCGATGAAATAATATATATGTTTAAATGTTGATAGTATACTGATTATATTATTTTCGTGAATTCGTGATACTTAAAAAGTGAGATTGAAAAGCTTTTCTGCCAATAATTTAAAATTAAATAAATTAAATATGGCCAATAGCACAAAAGTAATAATAATGTACTCGTACTCAATACTAAATATAGACACGAATACCAATACGTCAATAATAAGTCATTATCGAAACTGTTAATCAGTAACTACTATTCTTAGCAGGTTTCTTTGAATTAATTCGTTTTGCATTAAGACAAATGAGACGAATATTAATGACTTTTTTAAGTTACTATAATTTCAAGATAAGTTTTTATACCTATATAGTTAAGCAAATTATAATTTTTACCTTTTAGTATAATACAATGAAACCTCTAAATACCGGTCACTGTCGGGTGCCAAAATTTTATTCACTATTTGGAGGTTAAGAGAGGTTTCACTGTATAATGTATGTATATTATACAATTTAAAAATTATTGAAATTATATTGACTGTCATTTGTCACTAATTTGTGTAATTATCTTAATGAATTGTAAGTTTATAAAAAATAGATCAGAATATAAATTTTAGAAATTGATTTTCTATAAAAAGAAAAGTTCCGTAGACATTTTTAAAACAAATAATTATCATGACCTATAGTAAAAAAAATAAAAAATAAAATACTTTTTTTTTAAATCGAGGTATATGCTTTTGTGGCACAGGTTAATTATTTTTAATCATTCCTAAACTTTACCAAAATTTATTGTAATTACTATTCAAACAACTTTGAGAGGTATAATTTGAATAAATCGGAGATCGAAATAAAAAAGACCACCTATTAATATACATTTTATTATTAAGTATAATTTTCTGTTATAGTGTTAAATCTATATATAATATAGTCTGAGTATTAATACCGATAATTTTAATTTTAAATTAGGTATGTTATTTTTTACATGATATTATATTTTTTATAATCTATTTGTTTAGTAGGTTGCGTAACGGATAAGTTCCTCGTGGAATCAATTAAGTACGAGAATTACAGAATGTTATATAACATAACCATTAATAACATTAGGTGACCTAGGAGAAATATTATATTTGTATGTATATTATTGATGTGTTAAAATTAAATCATTGGTAAAATTTTATTTTTTTACCCCACACAAAAAAGTTGATAGGTAGTATTTACCACATTATTAACTTTTTTTCTGATTTTCTTAAAAATCGTATTTCGTGAAAATGAATAAGACATGTAAATAAATTAAAACATGATAATTGTTATTCTGTTTGTAGGCATATATAAAGTTTTTGTGATCACTAGAGGAGGAATATTATTACAGAACTGAGCTCTCAGATGAGACACAAACATTTTCACAATGAAGATTGTTTTTATACATTTTACATAAAACAATTTATTTCTTGTAAATGCATCATAATAATATTATATTATATTTATAACAATAAGAAATAACAAAATATAAATTTTAATAGTAGTCATGTATTAATATTCATCAGTTATTAGAGTTTTAGTTTTGTGATGCAATTTGTCATCAATTTAATTATAAATATTATTCTATGACTAAACATTGTGCATTTACATATTTAATAAAATGTAATAACTTATCAAATTCAATGTTTATGTTATGCCTGTAAATGTATAAAACAGGCAGCATTTCATCGCTTACGAGATATATAATAGATTAAATTAAGATATAATATTTTTATTTAATATATCGATGACTCTATAAATGGTAAAAAACAAAATAAGTGATACATTTTTAATTAGTTTTTTTTTAGCAAATCATTAATTTCAACATATTAGAATTCGTTAATTCAGGGTTTTAGATATAAATTTTTTTATTATCGTTTTATCAATAATATTAAATACCTGTATTTAAATCGATTTTATACATAATATAACTAAGAGATTTTTCATAACAACAACAACACTGAATACGATAACCTTATAATATTATCAAATAAAAATGTATGCAGACGTGTGTAATAACTTAAGTTAAAAAGCTAAGTTTTTTTTAATGTTTTATTAATAAAATTATATAGTTAATTCGATTACCTATGAATTTAAAGAATCTATTTATCCACTAAATTTATTCCAATTATTGTGAATTGATCATACGCAATATATTTATAAGTTATATTATTGGTTAAAAGTTGTATAACTAATTAATTAATTATAGTCAGTATAGGTATAATACGTATATTTGATTATGCTATGATTTTAAATGTACAATAAAGGAATAAATATTCCTTGATTTAATAAATAGGTTATTGGTACAAACGAGTTATTGTCTAAGCCGTTATATAGCTTGTGTGAAATAAAAATAAATAATGTAGGATGTATATTCCAAAGAAATTAAGAATAATTGCACAATCACACAATCGCTATAATATTATGTGTGACCCAGGTGGTAATCAAACAAAAAATCAACCAACTTCTTTTTAACTCGGTTAATCTCTTTCCGTACAACCAATTCTCAGAGATGAATACCTATTTCGTTTCAATAAGGTATATAGTTCAAATTATTCAAAACACCGTAAAATATAATTCAGGGCTCGATGTTATTGTAGGACTGATAGTAGTATTGTATTATTGTAAGTACCTATTATAGCGTCATTAGTTGTACCTAATATGGCTATAAATGTATACCTATCTACTTCGACTTGCAATTTTTAACGCCGAATTAACACTTTACAAGTTCACTGCAACGTTTGTCTGGGCCACCGCGACTAGTTTGCGAAAATTTTGAAATTTTCTATTTATGACCCGGAACTCGTTTGCGCAATAATACACCATGCGCGTACACATATATGGGTTGTATATGCAAATCGTGTAAAATGTATTATTTTCCTCCTATTGCCCCAAATTATTTACTCAGCTGTATACCGTTCAAATGCATAAAAACCATTTTTACATACCAGTAGTAATTTGTTTTTATGTAGAAAATAAACATAATATTTTGACGTATACACAACGAAAAACACTCTAAAATGTATGCAAACTAACATTCTCAATCGGCGACTTAATCTATATATACATATATAAATGTGGAAAATGGAAATCCTTGTTACGCAAGTTCTCAGAAACTATTCATCCGATTATCTTGATAATATTAATAATATTTAGATTTCTTTTTTTAAGGAAAAAGTACATCGTGGAGTACATTTTAAACCTATTTCTGATTGTATAAGTTAATGAAAAATCTCGTTATTATAAAAATCCGCACATAGAGATATTTTTTTTTTTCATCCGCGTAGTCACGTATTAGTTATTATTCGAAATCAGTGTTTTTGTGAATGTTGATGTAGTATTATAGTACAAACCATTTTTCGTTGTTTTTGGTTCACAACATTGACATTTTATGAATAATTGTTGGTTTTTGATCAAGAATGAAAAGGAAATCAAAATTGGGTCGTTCGAAATAAAAAGGAAATTGTTTTAAAAAAATGCTGTTGTCAAAAATGCAACGCTGCAGGGCGGGACAGCTATATGTAAAGTTGATATATTCAAAATATTATCTATACACCAAATCATAAAACCAAAAATATTCATTTTTCTTCACACGCGTTACGCTAAACGTTAGAATTGGGTAATCAAATTTAACACGGATGCATTTTGTACGGGAAACGAAGTGCACGGGGATAGCTATATGTATAGTATCAAATATGTCCTTGTTGAATTTGGAAAAATACGTTCACAGCTATATTTTAAAGGTCTGCCTTTCTGTGAGTTTTGCATTGCATTTCGAATAATCTTGGTTTCGTCGAGTACACAAATCATAGAGAGTTCGTTATATATTTTATTATATTATATATTTTATTATTTTTATTTAGTATTAATTATTATAGTTTCATTGTAGTTAGCCGTTACTGGAGTATGAAAATAATATAATTCCTGGTTAGGCGAACGGCTTAAATATTTGCTCTGATTAAAAATAAGTCGTGATCTTCTCAGACTCTCGGTAGACGTGTGGTGGATCGCTCGTCGCCTGCAAAAGACGAGCTCGGCCGACCCTGGATGTTTCCCGGTAAATGGTTACTGGTAACTGGTCAGTGCGAACGATACCACGGTGATCAAAGCGGCCCGTTCGAAATACGACGACGACTCGGTCGAGTTGACAAAAAAAAAACCGTCACCGTGTGATGACCGTGTGCGCCCAAGGACAATTTCTCGCGGGCCGTACGCGGAACATCGCGCGTACGAAAAACGAAAACGTCCTGTTTGCGTCTAACAGCCGTTATAACGACGACGAATATAATATAATGTCTGCAATATTTATAAATTTATTGTATTGGTCTGAGGGACCTTCGGCCGGTGCGGTTTTCCGTGTAGTTCGTCGCGCGATTGTTAACACACTACAATATAATATTGTTATTATTATATTGTTATTATAATATTATCGTATTATCGTCACCTATTATATATTGTTGTTATTACTATTATTACAAATAATTACAATATTATAATATGTCGACCCATTGTCGTCGGAAGACGTGCAGAATAATATATATAAATAAACATAACGGACACTGATCCATGATCATCCATAATTGTTGTATCATCTACAACACACAGACGTCTGAACTTGGATGTTTTTCGTATTTTTTCTACGGATAAGTCGGAAAGAACGCACATCGCCTTCGGTCTCGCGTGTCACTACTATTATGATCATATATTATAATTACCGGCCATAACATTGTTGACTGGCGACGAGGCGATACCCATCTTAATAGCAATATATTAACCATATAATTTTCATCGTCCGACATTCCGTAAAAATCCGAGCGATCGACTCAAATCCGCGATGTCGTAAAAAGCAAAAAATATGAACTATTTTTTTCGCCGTCGTCGTCGATTTTAGTCGAAATATTTGTTTTGCCGGTATACCGTTGACAAAAATAACGCTGCGCATTATGCTTAAGCGTGTGTCAAACCATTGTTATTTTTATACTATTTCACAGTATCACACATATTATTGTCGTTGCAGTGTTGTACATACATACAATAACGAGCTGCGGTTAAGATTTTACGTTTTCTAGCCATAAAGTTCGAATCGTGTAAATACAAACAACAACAGCAGGCACGTACGCCCAAGGGGAATCCATAAGTTCAACTCCTCGCCTCCCCATCCTCCAAAAACAAGTAGAAAATCCTGGCTACGTGCTTGTCTATAGCAATACAATACTTATATATTATTAAAACGAAATAAATATATTTTATTTTTTATACTTTCCAATATATATAAATGTTTAAAGCAATACTATTTGAATATTAAATTACTGCAAATGCTTATATCGATTTGTATTGTGGTAACACAATAAATTGATAAATATATATTATACTAAACAAAATACAAATATTGAAAATAATATTATAGACTTTATAGAAAAGTATAATCTCGGTATTTCGCTACGTCCAGTAATCGATGAAACACTCAGTAGGATAACAGTCAAACTCGATAATCCTATCACAGCTAAATCCTGAAAAAACGGCAAATGAACAAATTGATAGCAAATAAATTAAGAAATTAAGTTTTATAATCTAATTATTTTAGTACACAAATTTGAAACAAACCGTCTTAAATAATATCATATATCATATATCCGAGGGGAGGTACAACGGATTTCTTAAATAGTTTGCAAATGTTTGACTAAAATTTACAGTCATTAATCAATTTATGGCTAAAACTCCAATTTATTAAATTGACTATCGACTGTTTTATATCATAAAAATATTATTTTACTTATATTATTATTACCTAAATTCAGTAAATAAGCGATATACATTACATAGGTTTTGCCTCCCCTACGAAAAAAATTTCTGGACACAGCCTTGTGGATATATTAGCTCATTGCGATCCATATAGGTAATTTATAACACTGATCATATAACTTCATGAGCGTATAGACGTTAATATTATTATTTATTTTTCTATTTTTAGGGTATTATAAATACCTTCATAATCATAATCATAACATCTACCCATAATGTCCTAAGCTTAAGACACGCATATTTTTTTATAAATATCCGAGCTAGTTTTTTTCCACTGATCCCCTCTCCTCTAATACAAAAGTCATGTATACGTTAATGGCTATACGTAATGTGATCACATCAACATGTGTGCTACAATAATAATAATAATAATATGTGTTGTACATAGCTGTAATTATTATGGCCGCCCCGCTCGCCGTGTATATAACAGCACCTCGTTTCGAGACAATTATCGCGCGGCACCAGGAAAATCTATGCGATCGTATTGTTTCGCGATGCACTTAACTAGCGAGTCGCGGTCGTCGTTTCGCATTTCGCCTACTGACCTACAATATACCTAAAACACAATAAACGCGGGCCCCTATGGATATCACGACATCAAGGACTTATGACAATTTGGGAAAATAAAATCATAATTTATTATACGTATTATTATGATGCGTACAGTAAATAATCGAATAATAGTACAGTTTAGCAGTGACCCGCGTATACAATTTTAGACTTAGAGCGGAGCGATATCGGTTTTACGATGATTTTTATTTTATTTTTGAACAGTAAAATTGCTTTGATCTTAGATTTGGAGGGTTGCTCATGCGGTAGCAAATCGGATGCGATTTGTAGAAAGTAAAAAAATGCCCAATACTTTAGGAAATAATCGGTAAAAACCCGCCAAACAAAAACTACGGAAACCCGTATAATCACAAAAAAACAGCTCTCGAAGACCCCCCCCCCCACGCCCAAAACTGTGGTAATTGTGGCTACGATGTGTTATCGCTTGGTCGGTAATGCGACGTCCGCGGAAAATTTTTAACGACCTCGCACAGCGTTCGTCCAAAACGCCGCCGCCGTCGCCGCCGGAACCGTCCTCGACACACGCGGCACACGGCGTGTGTGCATAATGCGCGCGCGAGGTCGATTTGACGACGACGGCGACGACGACGACGACTGCAAAAATAAAACGATGAGCTCAATATACGGTCATACGACCGGCATAGGAAGTGTCTAACACAATTTAATATAATATTTTATCGACATACGCATATTATGGTGAATTAATATTGTATTACTATTATATTATAGCCGTTTGACGGTACGATGTGTATAATATTATAATTGTGTTGTCGCCCGCGGACCACCGCCGCCGCCGCCGCCGAACGAGACACCGACTTATTCAATGGCAATTATTATAATATACTATACGTTGGTACCTGATAGTTATGGCTAGACCGCGTATTACTTAATGCATATAACATAATATTATGATGTTTCTAGTCGAATTACACTTGACGAACGATTATGAACAAGAAAGTTCTAAACCTGTTAAAAACGACACACGTAATTTATATTAAATTTGTTTAAAAAAAAAAAAACCTTTAGGTCGAAAAAAATAATTATTATTACAATTTCCTACTCGGCGAAGTATTATTTTACACATTTACTGAGTCTTAAAAAGATTATATAATTTAATTTCACTTAAATATGCATTGAATATAAAATGTTGCTAAGATATTATACAAAAAAAATATTGTCATTACCTTGAAATCATTTTAATAATTCGTGTAAACTATTGACAAGCCTCTAAAAATATATGAGGAAAAGATATAACGAAAAAATCGATGATCTAGTGCTCTAGTTTTTACGCAAATACGTAATAATTTCTACCCGGAAGTCAAATCAATTTTTTGTACATTTTTTTTTCAACAAAATCCATAGTTAATTTTTAAGTTTTTATAAGAAGTTTTGTTTATAAAAAAAAGCATCGCTATAATGATGAAAGATTTTTTTTACGGACTTTGTTTATTATTTTATTTTTAATCAACCGAGCTCCAATAAAAAGTACTTTCCGATCCTTCTACGTTCTACTTTAAAGTCATTCGGGATTCTATTCAGTACTTTTTTTTGTATACTCGTATAAATTAACATTTTAAAAACTTATGTTAAAAAAAAATGTTTGGTTAAATATTTCATGTTTTTTTAATACGCTCTTTTGGTAAAAATAACAAAACAAAACAAAAAATTACAAATTTTGTTCCTAGCTAGTGCTTATTTATAGCGTTAACGATATAAATAAATAATAATATATACGTCAATTTTTTTTTAGAAATGTTTGATTGTACAGCTGTATAATATACTGATTGAGCCATTGAGCCTAATTGAAAGCAATTTTATCGAGCAGGTTCCATAAACCTGATGAACGCATGATATGAATATAAAATAAATTTGAGGAATCATGACATTTTCATCGGAATTAAATACTACGATAATGTTCAAGATGAAATAAATCAAATCAAAAATATATTTAGTTACCGCGAAGGACCAATATTAAATTAAAAAATGTGGAAAAAATCTTGTTTTAAATGGTCAATTATTAATAACTGAAGCAATTTGGACGACATGAATTTTTTGAGATTATAATATTATATTATAGAGTATAGACACTTAATAACAAAATTACAACCACCGCACATACTCACTACATCGGATATCATCCAGTCTATAATCTCTTTAGCACTGCGACCCAAATTTTCATCGGAAAATTGATTTGACGTAGATTAAGGAAGTGCTTAGCCCTCTGCAGCTGCTTTAAAATTGATTATATTTATGTATATAATTCATAGTATGTATTATAACATATTATGTGGATTAAAAATTTATATTAAATTGTTAAAAGTATTATCTATGTATTGTTATTTATAATCTTTTATGTACTAAGGTTAGAATTGTGTGTGTGTGTTTTTTTTTATTGGTCCTTCTCCTCCTCAATTAGAAATAGTAATTTTAATTTACTTATTAAAATACGAAGAATTTCACGAGCTTATCAGGACCTTTGTAAACACGACTCGCGTCCGCTCATATTATACATGATACTTAAAAAAACATTTAATATACCTAGGTATGTAGAAGGTAGGTCGACATAGAAGATTTACGAGGAAAACCGAGACCAGGAATGCCAGGAATAGCCTATAGGCTATCGTGAAACCTATTTCGAGAAGTATGTAACACCTACATATTTTTTAAATTTCACCGTAGTGTTTTGTAGTTAATTCGTTTATTTTTTTTATCCCATATTTTAGCATTACGGCTAAAAGGAAACAATAATGAAAATTAAAATAATACTTTTGATTTTATAAAAGGTGTATCAGTATTTCTCGACAATTTCGAATTAAAAAAAAAAAAATGTTTAAGTCACTACTGTATTGTAGGCTTTTAGTGTACCTTGTCACTATAATAATTGATAATATGTTTAATTTGAATTCTTTTATGAATCGTTGCATAAAAAAAAAAACCATTCTAAGCACAGACTGTTAATGAACTTAAATTTTATGATTTATTTCTATAATTAATTAATTTTTCTATTCGTAGCATGATATATTGAATTCATTTTTGCCAAAAAGGCAAAAACAAATGTACACCAAGTATTTATAATATTAAAATATAGTCATAAAAATGTGGCTGTTTTGAAAAGTAGTACTGGACATTTTTAACTTTTGACCTCAAGTGCCAACTAAATAGAATTCACTACCAGAGAACATCGCCTAAGTTGAAATTTGAAGCATTTTTATTGTTTACTACTTCAAAAGGTATCGATAATAGTTGAGTAAAAAATACACATATTATTAAAACCATTGTAATATAGGCTTTACTAAGAATCAAAAAAAAATAATTATATAACAACATTTAATATCTATAATAATTAATATTTCGTATTTGTATAATCATAATAATACAATAGGTATATATTATAGATATTTTGATTAATTAAAAATAAATAAATATAGTTAATATTTTATACGCTGTGTGTAATAACTCATGTTAAATAATCATTTGGCATGTTTTAATTCTTATTAGTACATCTATCATTGTTGTATTAAATAAATACACCTATATATTATATTATATACTATTTAATTAAAAATCAAAACTATAATATTATGTCGATGTGGAATTTACGCATGACAAAATACGATAGTGTGTCATAGTACGCTTATTATATAGTGTAAAAACATAAAGTACTGAGTATACTTAATAGGATGGGCCTTGTTTTGGGTGTTATATATATATATATATATATATCGATACTTGATCGGAACTGAATTCAACGAAAAATAATCAATTTTTTGCTTATAAGTTATAACTGCACATGTGTCTGATTATAGGCGCGTATATACATATTTTATCTCTGTTGATTTTTTTCTCGCGGTATTTCACGATTTTCTTGAGAACGCCATTGCGGAAAACCGGAAAATGACCTTCCAAAAGTATGCAGGTAGTGATAGGTATAGAGTCGTATACCATTACAATAGTTATATTAACCATAAATTCGCAGTGACACACATAGTCGGCCGACCAAACTGATAAACATTTATAACGGCCTCGGATGGGACCAGGGAGTACGAGGCTTATTGTTTTAAGTTTCAAACGAGTATAGGACGAGGTTAAATCGCCTATATCGTGACGTGGCCGATCGTAGAGGGTCGGCAATGGAAATCGACAATTATTATACGTTGGTAGGCACTAAACATTTGCCAAACGAATACCTATCGCGAGTACGCCGGAATAATGGATTAATACGTTGCATAATATTATGTATAATATGCATTACCTACTATACATACATATATATATATATATACGCGTTACCGGGCATGATAAACGCCGATTGTTTAATTAAGCTTGTAAAAACATCAGTCGGTACACGTTAATTTTTATCCGCGGCTTTTAGCCGTAATTATAGCACATCAAATAAAATAACAATTCAAAGTACTGCAAAACTCTTATTTTGTCGGTGTCGATTAAGAACAAAGGTAAATCCTATACAATTGTTCATCAAATCGTACGTTCGGCCTAAATAACGCGTCGTTAACAATAAAATATAAATGACAATACGTTTTTTACGTTTTAATCATATATCTATACATACATATATTATATATTATATTATTATGTATATTGTAATATTATAATAAAAAATTGATTTTGACTTTTGTGTTTGGCTCAAATCCCAGTGTGGCAATCAAAATAATATTTTTCACAAGACTCCGATATTTATGATATTATATTTTTTATATTCGTGCAGGTATAACAAAATGATTTCGAAGCACTCTTTCCAATGGGCGTATTTTTTCGTCACGAAAAATATTATGAAATAGCGATCGAGAAGAACAATCAAAATATCAGTTAATACGAACATATATAATATCAAATAATAATATTTGTGCATTCGGCTGGATGTGAAATGTTGACATTTAGTGCGCACATACGTCAATTTCAGTGAGTTCGCCATACTTGCCATTACAGACGCGTTGAAAATTCCCGTCTCCACTGTTCACGTCATCCGTTGACCATCGCAGTAACGACACTACTCGACCAAGTCGACCACCGTCGTTTATGTCTCTGTATATACGACGACAGTGCTGGTGTCTGAATAACGTATATATATATATAGGTACTTCCACAAAACGTTCGCAAACGGTACATAAATCACGAATTCGACCTATATCTGCAGTTGACGACAACCCCGCCGAGACCGGAGCCTCGAACACTAACAAATCGTATAGGCTGACGAGCGGTAAAAATTCGAGAAAAATCCATAGATTTCCTCCCGAAAACGGTATAATATTATTATGATCGCTGCAACGCCTCTCGTGTGCATTACTATTTATAAGCATAGCGCACACTAGGAATGGTTCGTATAGGTATTAGTCATAGTTTATTAATATAGACGATTTACATATTATAATGTCTTATGTAATATGTATAGATTCTACCAAAACTGACATATCAATCGTGTCGTAGTCCTCTACCGACTCTATTATTTTTGAATGCGGGTACACGAATATTTTGGTGCTTTATTCATTTCGGGTTCCTGTTATTGTATTAAAAAACAGGGGTTTTATTTTATTTTTAAATCGAGTTCTCAGTTGTTAATAATTAAAAAGATTTAAAAATAATTCCAAGGTAATGAATTATTTCTTGTTTTGTCTAGACTTTAAATCAGTTATTTTGCAGATAACCCAGTGTTCGCGGACAAAGTGAAATCAAAATTAAATTATTATAATTATTAATAGGTATGTTTTTTTTTTCTCATGAGAGGTATAACGATTAATATTAATCATATTTGCACGATTACAAATATAATTACATAATCATATATTATGTTGATATAGTATAGTACTATACCCACTACCTATTGATTTGTACAGTGTTTAGTATAATATTATTTACTATATGGTTGTGTAGCTTCAAATTAAATACACCCGCAGTAAAAGACTTAAAAACCGTTAAAATTTATGTCATTTTAATGACGACTGCGGTGATTGTAGCCATCATCGTGATCGTGGTAATTATTTGACACCAGCCAAAGCTATATACATAATATTATTATATTAAAAAACTCAGGACTTTGCCCAACGGCGTCTGACACTCCTCTGTATGCAATTCTGTGACTATTCGACGACCGTCGTGGAGTATTGCGCGAGGACAATTTATCAAGCGATATGGAATGGAACATAATACGACTATATAGGTGATGACGATCGCGCAAACACTATAATATGGAAATTTAACGGGTTTGCCGATATCGTATACGATGTAGACATTCGCTCGTACCGATACAATACATATCGATCATTATAATATTATAGTATTTTTTGCGCAATTATTTATCAATCATCAATCACGGCCTACGCCGTCGACAGTTATCTCTTTGTCTTCGCACACAAGTGGGCGATTTTTAAAAGTCAGTGCCGATAAAGATATTTCACTATATGTATATACGCGATTACGGTAAGCGTGTTTTTAACAACAAACAACTATAAAATATACTGCGCACACATGCCGCAGCAGAGAAGCGATCGATAGATTAAAAACAAAAATGACTGGCGATATTCTGCTCACGACGTTTTCACCTAAGACGACCGTAATATTATAGTGAGTTGTCAAAATGAAAAAAAAATAAATAAAACGCTCGTCGTAAAATATAATAATATTATATATATATGTTTTACGATGAAATCAATCAATTCCGCGAACACTGCAGCGCATAGGTATACCATTGGATGGAGCACGTTGAACATAATAATAATAATAATATAATATATTTTAATGGTAAAGATTTTTCATATTTTATAGACGCCGGAAAACGGTCTCGAGCGGATGTCAATGTAAAATATCGTAAACAATGCGACGTGGAATATATATACTTTTCGATTTCTGTTTTCAAAGAATCCATATTGTATGCACTATCGGGTCGATGGTGGTCGGCCGCGGTCCGCCCGGCTACTACTACTCGAATCGCCATCACAATAGTGACACTTAAACTTTCGCTAATAATACAAGGATATTATTATAATATGCCTGTTTCGAACATTTCATCCTCGAAATACCATAATAACGCGAGCACCCTTATAATATTATAGTAATGAATACGTTTTATTATTATTATTATTATTATTACTCTCGGATATCCATTGTGAAAGAATAAGTTTCTTTTCTTTGCATAACATAATGTAAACGTTATATATTTAGGTAATCGATATAAAATAACGTAGTGATTGAAAATTTCAGAACCTATTATGGTTAATTCGGCGTCGTGTGCTCGATTTATATGTTCAAGTGTTGATCGTAACGGTTTTTCCGATAAAGTACTATTCGTGAACTAAATAGACACAGAATGATTAGGAAACGACGTCAAATCGATGTCATCAATACATTTGAGCACAATAAAAGCGTAATATAAGCACCGTGTTGCGCCCATGTCATTAACTATTGCAAATCAATAGTTCTCAAATGGTGTGTTTAAATATTATATATATTGTTATTTGTATGATTATATTAAAAAATTGCATATATTATCCTATTTTTAGATAAAAAAAAAATGTGAAAATCAAACGAGTATTTGACAACAGATCGTTTTGAATTTCAATAGTTATAAAAAAAAAACCAGAGAAGTCGCTCTGCTGTATAATAGGTGTCGAGTGCACTGCGTCATAGAGTAGGTCACTGACCACTGTAATGGAAGTGTTGCATTTGAATTCAATGATAAATCATTGCATATGAAAAACGATTTTGAGTGGAGACAGTTTGTCAAATTACATTCATATGGATGTTTTATTAAAAATGTATACTCCTGTTGGTAAAACGATCGATTGAATTCGTTTTTACCAAAAACATCGCATAAATTACATTATTATTACCATATATATATATATATATATATATAATTTTATGTAATATTATTAGCTGATATTATTAACATTTAAATAAACAAACGTATTAAAAATTATAAGATGTCAATACTCAATACCGACGCCGACGCGTAGATACCGTAGAACGGTGTGAATAGGTTTGTAATATAAAATAAATAGCTAAAAATGAATCTAAATATTTAATTTTCAAAGTTTTTAACTGAGCATTGTATCAACAATTATAAAATGCCTTTAAATAGCTTAAAATTATTTTAAACATTTTGAAAGTTTCATTGTGTATAGAGAAATAATTTAAGTAATAGATAATGTATCTAGTGTCTATGATTAATACGAAAACCTATAGATTATAAACCGTTATTATACCTCTAAAAGCTTACAATATCATAAACAGTTTATCATTCATTAAAAATTTATGTCGCTTTAATTTATTTTTAAATTTCAATAAATATCGTACGTAGAATTTTTCATTAAATTTTCAAATTATTTAAAATCAAATATTTTATATCATATGAATTTAAAAAAAAAATCGAATGAACTTAAATCCGGTTTCACGGTTATCCTTCTGTTTTTCATACTTTTTTGAGGATTTAACCTCATAATTTTTAATAGTACCAACTATCAAGAATTTTTGACTTTTAATAGTACTAACTAGATCTAATTAACTATACTTGAACCACCCTTAATGTTGAAAATTAAAGCATTTTTACTGCTCCTAAAGATGACGAAAGACACAAAGTTAAAGTTCAAACCCGTATTTGTACTTTAATTATTTGTGTTTAATTTAGGTAGATTGAACTACAGCTCTATTCGGTGTGAATCATCTTTAAATTATATTTTAATGTTTTTTTCATTAATCAACAGCATATAGATTTTTGTGCTGAAGGCGATTAATAATGAACACTAGTGCCACTATAGATAATTATTTGTCACGCATTGCAATGGTTTATTGCGGCACAACGGGCCGATGATCACCCGATGCGTGTCTTAACAAAAACTAATCTGGTAGTATTTTAAGTGTTGAAAAAAATAAATAAATGATGTATTGAAAATCAGGTTTTCAACATGAAATCACACATGAAATAAAAAATAATTTAAAACATAAAATATAATTTTATAATTATTGAGTGCAGTGGACAACTTTTACACGCTTAAAAATTGTGATCGTGGTTTGACCGACCCAACGAAATTATACGCGGCTGTTCGTTTTAT
Source organism: Rhopalosiphum padi (assembly GCF_020882245.1). Taxonomy (NCBI): domain Eukaryota; kingdom Metazoa; phylum Arthropoda; class Insecta; order Hemiptera; family Aphididae; genus Rhopalosiphum; species Rhopalosiphum padi. Next base: position 47,526,113 of record NC_083599.1, read on the forward strand.
AAATTTCTCAATATTATCTCCTGAGGTATATAATAATATTGTCATGGTCTATGCGGCCTAATTCGTGTTCATACGTCTGTATACGATAATTTAACTTTTAATAATGATTTTACGAAACAAAAATCGTCCGCGTTCCTTAAAATATATTTTTAGGATTCCGAAAAATAGAAAATATCATTATATGATTAGTCTTTTTATGACCGGTTTTAAACAATACACATTTAGGATTTTCGTCATCCGAATAAAAAAAAAACAAAAACATTTAACCATAATAAATAATAGTCGAACGCGACTTTACCAATTATCTATAATATGTATATAATAACCGAGGTGATGTGTTCGCGATTATGTAATGAGTGGGGGGGAGGGGATTGCGTAAAAATGTCGATACGAAAAATACATATACGTATCATACAAACGGTTTTGGTCTTATCAACAACATTCACGCATTATAAACGTTTAATTTTCTGGACAATCGTGTGTACATATAACAATGTCGATATTACTTCGACGGTTATTACTCGATTAAGGGCAACTGGCGGGGCGAAGAATCTCTCCACATCCAGCGTTTATAGCAGATCTTTATTATTAGGGCACGGGTTTTAATGATCTAAAAACAAGAAAAATGTCTTTAAAGCCAAACGAAATGCACTAAAAAGATAACTTTTATAAAAATAACATAAAAAAATGCCTTAAAATTATATTTTTATCGTTTGATAACGACAAATGTTCAAGTCTTACTTTAAAATTCTTAGTGTGTACTGCTATTAAAGATTTATTTATATTATTAGGTTCATTACACGAACGGGCGGCTTTCATTGGGGCGAATGACCCAAAATAACATTTTGATGAAATTTACACAGCCCCTAATGGCCTAATATATCTAATTTGGAACATCATTTGGACGAGCTTAATAAATATGATGATAATATTATATTTCATGTACCTATGTGAAATTTACATGGACTTGTACGTTTTCCTTTCCATTTTTAAAGACTAGTTATAGTACTCTCAGTTAACTCTAACTGGTATGATTAAAAATATATTTTAAATATTATCAAAGTTTTTGTGTATACATGTTATACTTCCCTCGCAATGTACACTTCGGTTTTATAATTATGTATATTCACAAGTTCACAACTCGCGCATGCGACATTCGTATTTTTTCTTACCAACTATATTACTCGTTAATTTATAAATTTGTCCAAACGATCGATTACTTTCTCGCCCAAATATATGACGGCCTCACGAATAGAATTTACAATCGCCCCACTTCTGACATCTCCGTATGTAGGTACCTATGTAATAGTATATACCTACACAACAATTTAAGTATGCCAAAACAAAATTAATACTTATTTTTTAAAGCTTTTTCATTCTTTTTTTTATGGCAGATGATAATATTATTATCTCTATCTAATCTCACTATTTAATCTAAAAATGTATGTATACGAAAAATATTCTCATAACATAAAAAATTGACGAAGAATAAAAATAACATTTTGTTCGGAAAGCAATATATTGTACTAGAATTCTCAGAAAAAATGCAATTTACATTTAAATTCGTGACTTATTCAGTCGGCATATCGTGCCTATTAAAATACATACTATTACACTAAATACAATATCATCAACGTCCATATAATAATAATGCCTATTATGTTTACTGTGATATATTATATATATTATTGTTGTTGTTGTTGTCGTCGTCGTTTTTTCTTAAACGGTAGACGACGATTGTTTGGGTCGAAAAAAAACCGCTCGACTATACGTTTGCTCCGTACAGTGACCTACTCCAAATCGTCGCGGCGTTTAGGTTAGGTCACGTCGGCGGCGTTGTCATTAATTACGCGGCCGATGCTGCTGCTCGTCGCCGTATTGTGTATGAAAACTATAATAATAATAATAATAATATAATTATACGTTTTTATACCAATAACAATAATAATAATAATATAAGACCTGACGCGGTATCGCACGGCACTAACGGACACGCGGAGGTCGTTGTTTCAACGGTGAAGGGGTCACTGCGGAGACGCGGATTGTGACGGACTTGCGGAAACAATAATAAAACGACCAGACGACGACGACAACGACGATGATATGAATTTTTTTTTTTCGTGAAATTCATTTTTTTTTCCAGTCGCCGAGCCGGTTTACTCCGCAATAACGATATATATTATTTTTTTTTTTATATCGTCGCGACTTTTGTTTGACTACGTTTGAAACAATAATAATATTTTATGACCGGTGCCCACTCACACGTCATATTATACCTATTACTATTATACGTCCTATATTGTCATTCCTCCGTCGTATCTCTCGCGCTGTTTATTGTCACACAACGATTTACGATTCCAACGTATATATACCGTACACAGACCAGACTACGGTATACTACGCGAAATATGTATATACGCGTATATAGTTGTAGCTGACAAAATGTGCTATCCAAAAATATAGATCGACTTTAACGCTTTTTATTAGAAAAAAACCTTACGCTGTAACACAACGATGTCATATTGTTTTTGTAAAGACGTAATAATTGAGGATGCATAATTTGATAATATTCTTTTCTCCACAATAATTAAGCCGTTACACATTGGTTGTGACATATTATTTTGTTATTTTTTTTTTTTTACAAAAAAGTGTTGTTTTGAAATTTGATTAAAGCTCTCCAAAAAAAGTGTCTGTTCCCAAGCCGCTAAATAAAATTCAAAGTTATGTTACTTGATATCATGATACATAATATTATGGAGAGTATATGGAGGGAGTAGGAATGGTTTACTGTTCTCGGACCACTTTTTAACAAAACCAATATTATTGTATCCTTGCATTTACTGGCAGGTGCTAGTTAATTATATTAATATATCATCAATCGTGTGTAATGAGAATTTGTGTAGAACGCAATGACGCGTGTGTTATTAATAACTTCTTGGCGTAAATCATCCCGTGGAGATGGCGGCAAATATACTTCACTAATTTATTACATATTTTATTTTTATCAATCAACCGATTGATTCATATAAAATATTGAAAATCACACAGCAAAGATGATTGAAAACCTCTTACTCATCAGTATGCCCCAGAGTGATTCTTGGTGAGGTATGTATTTGATAGATTTAGATTCGGCGGTTCTCAAAATATATGCAAAATAATGTACCTATTAATTTATTTTAGTGGAAATTAAATTACATTTAATAAGATATCTAATCGTTTTTTCGTAAAAACATTTTAGGTAAATTGTATGTAAATATCGGTGACTTTTGAGTTCGGACAAAGAACCTGCAGTAGCAAGCAATCAATTAAAATCCATAATAATACGATAATTAATTGTTGTTCAGACGACAAGAAAAAACGACTCGTGACGTTATAATGTGTCTGAATAGTCCATATTATTCGGTACCAATTATTATCGGTATAAATATACGTATATTATATAAACGCGATGTGACGTGCATATTAATATCGTACCCAAATATTTCCCGACGAAAAACAAATTTTCCCACTGGGATGCCTTCAGCTGGGTATATATAATAATAACGCGTTTCCTCGGCACCGCCGTCCCGAGCTCACCACACAACAATATGATAACTGCGATATACCTATATATATATAATACGTACGTATTAGTTTATAAAAAACTACGGTCAACGACAAAACGAAAACGTTTGGGCCCGCCAATAAACACACTCGTTGACCCGTCGCAGTATTTTATTATTACTTGACGCGCACACCTATATACGTATATAATTGAATAATGACGTACCTACACACACGCGTGTATAGCAATAAGGTATAGATGCAGATAAATGTGTACACGTCGCAATAACGGACGCGTCGTGCGGTGATTTATTGGTGCAGTGGTGCAGTTGTGCACGTCGTCTGCCCCGTACGGCGTACGATGATAATAATAATAATAATATAATATATGTATAACTCGCCAACCGATTATAAACGCCTCGTCGGTTTGGCCGAGCCGTAATAGGACTTACGCGGGTGGTGTACGTGAGGACCGATCACTGCGCTGCGCCAATCGGACGAGGACGGCGATCGCAATTATTATTATTATTATACCTGTGAGCGGACCGCTCGGCCGGCGAGTCTGCAGCCGTCGTCGCCGGAACTCATGGGAAACGTGTGCTTTGCAGAAGACCGAAGGATTCGTCGTCGCGTCACAATTATACAGCATCCGGACGAGACGCCCGTGTGTATTATATATATGTGACTGCGTTCGTTTGTGCGACTGCGCCGGCTGCAAGAGTGCAGCAGTCCTTGCACTTTAGGTCCAGATTTAAAACACGAGTGCGACGGGGGTGCACGTGCGCGTACTGCTTTGTCTTGAATATAAAGTGGACCCGTTTTCCAGAAATGTCCTTGTAGAACAAACACAATAATATATTTTTATTTTTTTTTTGTTTGTTTCGGCATCAATTACGGGGTTATTAGCTTACGACTAAAAGGGTGGACTTATGGTATTTGAATTATATTTTAAATATATGGGGTGATATTTACATTCGGTTTACATTAATTATAATATTAAGTTGTACAAGAAATTAAATATTTCAAATTTAAATTTAAGAAATAAATATTTTTTTGACGTCTGAATAAGATTTCCTATTGCTGCTTCGTACGGGTTATCTGGAATTTGACATTCTTCTCTAGTCTCTGAGACATTGTACATGCAGTGGATAATTGTGTGTCTGATCGTGATGTTTGTGTTGCACGAAGGACATATGGGAGGTTCCGTTTTTCCCATCCATGTGTGACTCTTGTGTGACCAATTCTGAGTCGGGTTAATATGCCTTCTTCTTTACGGTTTAAACTGTTGCGTTTATGTTGTACTGCAGAGTACTTAATTTCTCCTATAATAGTATTATAAAATTCGATTTAGGAAAATGTTAATAAATTGTTCCTTTTTAATATATATTATATATTATACTATTTTTTTTTCTAACCAGCTGTAAGTGTTGATGTTTAAAATCAATATTCAATGGACCACATGAAATAATAGCGATTTTATCGTTAGTGCTTTTACAATCTTTGTGTCTACCTTTATACTCAAAAATTAGAACATTTTATTTTTTAATAGGCGGAACGGTATGAAGAGTTTTTAAATTATAATTTAGAAAAATATGGGCGTAATGAGTGCTTCGGTAAGTATATTATTATTCTAAAATTTGGATGTATACACTAGAACAACAAGTTGATTCATGAACTTGGCCCGAGTTAATTTTAATCGGGCCCGAGTCCAAATACAAGAATACTTTGTAGCCATACCGGAGTATAATGACAAAGAACGAAAACGTTATAAAAAAACCAATAACTATGTGTTTACTGTTTAGGTCTCATTCGTTCGAGGAAAGGAATTATAGTTAATCTCTTATTTTCTTACATTGTGGGCCGCGTGAAGACCAACGTTATCAATATCATCATTACTAGTATTTTTTAATTTATTTATGCATGTTTTAAATGTATTAATGTTCCAAACGTTTAATCTGACATAATAATATGATAGACATAATATTATATTTTATAGAACTGACTGTAAGAAAATCTCATTAGCATAATGAAACTACACAGTATACTCTTATTTTGTATAAAGTATAACTAATACTAAGTGTATGTCTATAAGAACAAAAATGTTTTTAAAAATAGTCGTAAAATCTTTTAAATAATGATAAAATCAAAGTTTCAAAAACATTTTTTGTAATGTATAAGTTTATAACGTCTAGAAAGTATAAAAAAAAAAAAAATGTTTTTGCGTAATATTAATAGGTTGCCTTTATAATAATATTATGAAAATATTAAGAATAAAATAAATATTGCATTTTTTTATTATTTCTATATTCCAAACATATAAATATACTATACGTTTTTCGATAATCTGCTATTTATTATACTTAACAGATTATTGTATAATATTATTTCGTGTAATATTGATACAAAAAAAAAAATGTAAACACGCATAATACGGAAATATTAAAAAATTAATAATTTACCTTTTTTTTTTATGTTCCGAGCAGAGTGGAAACGTATTGATTTTACAAAGAAGCGTACGTTTTTATTTTCTTATGTGTGTCATCAATTTTGGAGCAGAACACATTTACTTCGACTTTTATAGTGATTTCAGGTAGACGTAGCTAGACAGCAATATGAACCTATAGTCATTTCGTATAATAATTAAAAAAACATTAAATTAGAAACTTGAAACTTTCAGCTATTACTCATAAGTAGTACTAATAGTACTATTATTATTTTCTATGTCACTATGACATAAATATTTAGTTTAAATTTCAGCTATTCGTACCACGAAGGCTTGACTATAATACGCTTGAATCAGTTGAATCTATTCGTTCAATTCTACGCGTTATAATATATGTCGGTATCGAATAGTAAAAAGTCAGCGATGTTTTTTTGACAATAATAATAATAATTACATAAGTATAGTGTAAACATCATGTATTCATGTTACATAACTGCGTATGAGCTATCCTTGGGATAAGGTTCTGATCCATCAGCGTCATTGCGCAGTCTCTTTCGCTAAGAATAGTTTAAACGTATTAATATAGGTACAGTGATTTATCATTGAATACAAATCCGACACATCCTATTCACTGACGAGCTACACTCAAAGCCTATCATATAATACAGGGTGATTTTTTTACCATTATATACACTCATTATTTTGTCAATTATTGAATTTTTTTTTTCAAAATATTTTGTATCGTGCTTTTCTCAAACTGTATGCAATTTTTTATTTTTTTCACCCTTTTAAATAATAGTGAAACCGCTATCAACTTTTGATTTTCAAATGGCAACCTACGTTTAAAATGTACTAAATTAATAAAGCTGTTTTTTGTATGAATTTTAACATTCAAATTGTTATTTTTCGCTTATTTTTTAGCGAGATATAACTTTTCAAAGTTTGGCGGTTTTCGGTTTTTATAATATTTCATGTTTCTGAAGACCAGTAGTCATCACTCGGGATATAGATAATAAAAGGTCATATGAAGTAATAAACTTGTTATCGACTATCGACGCGGTGATGAACTTTGTACTTGTAGTTATTATAACAACGACTTACAGCCGTAATAACCTGTAGGATGAGCATCTAAGAACCACAAACCACCCAACTTTAAGCAGCTATAACTCATCACTAACGGTTAAATATTTTTAACGTTAAAATTCATAAACAAAATAGCCCTACTACTTTATGAAATTTTAAATTTAGGTGACTGTTTGAAAATCAAAAGTTGATAGTGGTTTCACTATTAAATGAAAGGGTGAAAAAAATAAAATTTTTATACAATTTGAGAAAAGCATGATACAAAATATTTTGAAAAAAAAAATGAAAACGAATCAATAGTTGACAAAATAATGAGTGTATACAATGATAAAATAATCACCCTGTATATCAGAAACGAGTTTTTTTAAGCAATTTTATCGTAAACACGAGGTAATATTTTTCCATGACGGGAGCCTCCGAATGCCATCGCTTTAATATTTTAACAATAATATCATCGCAATATTATTGCGTTGCACGTCTCAATCGTTGGGCGTTATTTTTTCATTCATTGGCTAAAATTTCGCAATACCGATCGTCGGGACGCGAACGCGGTAAGCTACTCACAACCTACAAAACTATCATAGTCATATATATATATTAGGATCTTGGATAAGGTTCGGAAAAATAAAAATGATATTCAAGTGTATTATTAGGACTAATTGTGGTGTAATACGGCGATGGCCGGTAAATATACACCGCGCGGGAAAAAAAATGACGAAATTACTTTTGGATTTTAAATCACGACGACGATGGGATTAAAAACTGCGTCTATTTACTATACTACCGACTGATATAAAGTATATGATTATAATATTGTCGTGTACGTGTGTGGAGGACGGCACACGATGATGATGATGTGATGTACAATAAACAACGATTATTATTATTGAGTTAAACTAATACGACGCGCCCCGTAGAAAATATTATAATATTGAGTACCTATGTTATAATTAGGTTTAGGGAAATCATGCCCTACAATACCTTAAAATATGCATGTATTTATGCCTTAAAGCAGGGATTCTCAAACTTTTATAATCACTGTACCCCTTTTTATCAATAAATTTTTTTGGGTACCCCTTCTTAGTTACTAAACTAAAATATATATAAAAAAATTTTAAGACTTACATGCATGTTGGCCAGACTTGTACCCCTTAAAAAATTTCGAGTACCCCTATGGGGTACGCGTACCACAGTTTGAGAAACACTACCCTAAAGAATCACTAAATATGCTATTAAAATATGCATTTAAAAAAAGTATGTTTGTAATTAATAATAATATTTGTAGATATGATACATAAATAGATCAATTTTATTATTTAAATAAATTTTCTAAAATTATCTGTGATAAATATTTTCCTTTTTTTAGATTTGTTTTCATCTTACATTGAGTTTTAGTCTAAAACAAAAATTTTATAATTTTTTTAAAAGACAACTTAAATTGAATAAATTTGTTTATTTTTAATATAGTACTAATTATTTTGAGCATTACATTGAAATATTAGATATTTTCTTAAGTTGGAAATTAAAAACTTACTTATTCATATAAATAAAATTGTCAAATATGCAAAATATGCAACTATAAATTTAAAAATATAAACTCGTATAGCTATGAAACAAATTTCTATATTACTGAGCTATGTTTTTAATGATTATTTAAAACATGCAAACTCCTAGAAGTCCCGAGCGTTAGTTATAATGGTTTGCGCGGATATTATTATTATTATAAAAAATAGGAATGAATAAGTTTTTGAGCCTAATCCGTTTACGTATGAAAATATGGAATAACCAAAACACGATTTACAGCTGCAGAAGAGTATAGACAATAACACTTTTGAGTGACTACCTGTACGGCCTATATTATAGTCATTTCATTATTAATACATCGATGTGTATAATAATATGTATGTGTATATAGAAACCCGCGGGATATTAACGCGTACGGCACATAATATTATTATAATATTGTCTGACGTTCTCCGACATTAAAATGTTATTATATTATTATTATATTGTAACCGGTGGTGAATTATATTGGTTGTAATGTTCGTCGTCCTTGTACTATTCAATTTGTGTGTACACATAATAATAATAAACCGAGAACGGACATATGTGTGTGTGTGTGTGTTTTCATCGCCGTGCAATATTGTATACGACCGAAAACGACGACGTGCCGCGTTATTATTTCGTTCGCCAGTCCGACCGAGCATTAGCGTTGACCAATATTTTCTTCGGGTTACGGCCGAATTGCACATTATACACCGCGCCGAGGGAAACGCGGGGAAAAGTTTAACTCGTGGGGCTCCCGGGGGCTTAGCCTCGCGGCAACGCCAATGGCTCCTACCCGCCCTCGCTATCTTTCCGCACACGAATGCAATTCCTTGTATTATTATGCACTTGTACGTGCTCGGTACGTGCTGTGAACGGGAATCGGTGTTCGGTTGACTTTACTATAGAAAATTCGCTCCCTCCCCCCCAAAAAACACGAAATAAATCATCCAAATGTCTGCATACGAGCACACTTCATGTTTGTCTTTTGGTTTGTTTGGACGTATGTTTAATTGATCGGGTGCGCAAAGCCGCGGACGGCGACGTGTATCGATCGCTTCACAACAACAGGCCACGATATTTTTAATGGATTTGATTTATTTCATGTTATAACGCACCCAAGTTTTGATAGAGGGAGTGATGGATGCCTCGAGTGGGCCTATAGAACTTTGAAAATAAAAAAATAGTGGCTGTGACTGATGTGATGTCGTCGTACAATATATTATTATTATCTTATATGGGTTTTAATTTTACCTACTCGTTAGATAACTGATAATAATGTAGTGCACACAGTACTATAGATTATCAATAGTGATACATCACAGTTATACCTATGGGTACAATAATTTTTAGAATTTAAACTTATTTGATAAATTGAATATAATAATATAAACGTATAAAATTAGTATTTTCTTGGATTTTATTTTTTACAAACTCGATACGTGCTACTTACAAATAAGTTTTTTTGTCTTTCAATATACAAGCTTTTCTAGTCGATTATATAATTTTGTATGAAATAATATAGTATTTATGTTGTTCATAAGTCTATTTCTGATTAATTTTATTGACCAGTTAGGTATGGAATATGTAGTTTTTCGTTTGCAATTTTCCCATAAAACTTGTTTATCGATTTTTTTTTAAATTAAATCAACCGAGTAGTTATGCTCACTTGCTATCTTATATTTTCTAAAATGGTGTTTTCAGTCGCCATTAATAGTGTAGTAGCTGTACACTATTTTTTACAACATCTCAGATCTGACATATTAAGTTTTGAGCTTTTGATACTAAAATATCACTCTTTAACAATATTATATGTTGATTATCTCGGCACTATAGTTCCGTGTTTTTTTCTATAAATAAAAACGTACAGTCAACATAGTAATGCTAATAAAAATATTATTGAATTATATGTTGTATTTTTGTAAATCTACGTTAATTGAAAGTATAACATAATATATTTCTGCTATGTATTATTAAAAAATTTTATAAATTGTAAAATTGCGCAAATTAGTTTGTATTTTCGATTTAATTTTTAATTATCTTTAAAAAAAATTGTCTGGGAGTTATAACTAATAAATTAATAAAGGTAGTGAGGGGAATAATTAGGGACAGTCGCAGTTTAATTAGCCCGGAACGCAAATGTTTTATTTGTCTTTTGCAGAGTACCTCTACGAATTCTTTCCAAAGTCAAGCACTGCGTGTTATAATAAGAGTATTATGATTATATACTTACAACAAATAAATAAAATACACTTACAATTGTACAAATTCCGGTACCAAATAGCTCTCATACTTACTTATGTATAATTAAAGTATAATAAGAAATATTTTATATAATATAACTATATTTAAGTATTTAAATTTTAAATACGTATTAGTTATGTGAATTAGAAAATTTATTTAGTAGGTAAATAAAAATGTACGTTTGTCGTCTACCACTCTAATTAATAATTAGAAACTTCCTGACACTTATACGCATTTTGCAGTTCTTGGAAATTTTTTTCATAAAATTATAAAAAATTACAACAATATTATAAAAATATGTTCTGAGTTGGCAAATAATCGAATCATCGTATAATTACTCACTCTACTGAAATAAAACGAGACGTGGAATATGGAAAATGGAAATATTAAATTATGTTTTTATCAATAATCTAATAAGTTAATCATATTAAAATCAATTTAGTTTTATATTTATGTTTAAATACTGAGTTTTTATTGGCCACAATTTTTACGACGGGTGGCTTATGGATTTTTATGAACAATACAATATTGTTATATCTCTGACCTCAATAATTGAAATTCGTGTAATAGATAGGTACATTTATCCTTAATAACAATCAAATATTTTATAAAATAAACGAGTCTTGCCGTCAGTGTATTACACTATTACCTAATCTTATAGATATTTTTAAAATACGAGAAGATATTATTATTTTTAAAACATTGACTTTTATATTAATTTTATATATATTTATGCAGGTTGTCTGAGTGTCTTTTTGCAGGTAAATGCTTAACATTTTAGAGCAGAATTTCGTCAGAGTGAGTATTGAAGACAGAATGTACATGTATTTATTGTTCATTTAAAGTCACCAGCTTTTTCAATTTTCCAGTCATTGAAAAACAACATTGAAGTTTATCTAACTCGTAAAAAACATGCAGCTGTACTTTTATAAAATCTTGGAACTAATAAACTTTAGTCGGTTAATTTTTGAAATTGTTATTGTTGTTGAAAAAATATAGAACAGAAGTTTTGGGAATTTTTTTAAGCAAATGGTATCGTTTTAATAAAAAAATGTTTAACAAAAAAGCTCACGTCAGACGCAATTGCATGTCATTGATTATTACAATCATTGATGGCACCAATAATGCATTTTAGTCTATGAATAATTTTTAAAAACTATACGCTCATCATGTACCTTGCTTATACAGTATTTAATAGCAATGTTGAACTAAAAAGTAATTAAAAAATTGATATGTTTCTATGTAATGTTATTTACTATATTATTTTCTGATTCTTATTAATTTTGCGTTGCAAAAATACGTATCAACGAGTGAAACTTCACAGAACCGAACTAGATCAATTCGATATTGTCCGACATCGTTATATAAGTCTGTTCTCGATCATCTTGATAACTTTTAATTTAGCCAGTCGCCAACTTTTCTCTGTACCATGTCGCGAACAACAGCCTCTGATTCGAATCCTGTTGTACATTAAAATACAAACATCGAAATAGGAATTCCACGGAGAAAAAAATTATGAAAACACTAAACATCAGGTATGTCCACGGAAGGTTGTGTTTTTTTTAAACCTGCCAAAATTAAAATTAAAGAGCCGAAAGCCAGAAATGCGTTTTAATTTTAAATTTATCGGTTTTTTTTTTGCTATTTTGTGTTTTTTTTTTCTTGTCACTGCGATTTGACAATATTCGACTGTTTGTCTACAAAGAAAAAAAAACAAATAACAGTTAAATTATATGATATTACAAAGAAAAATTATTAGTAGGTATATACAAAAATAATTGGTTATTATAATTAATGAACATTACGCGTTATTTTGTCGTTTATCTTGTCGTCATATGTTCTATAAAACTGAATTTATCTATTTACGTCATATTATAGCAAATGAAAATGATGAAAAATATTTAGTAATTGGCGATAGTATGTCGTGAGACGTAGCAATAGTTTTACAACGGTCTGAAAACGTTTTAGCACCACACAATTATTAACAAATTGACGGAGTCACGTGGTATATGTATATACGAAAACACTTTAACACGGTACCGACTAGCAGCTTTTCTAGCAGTCGTAGTCGACCGTGCAGTTTCGTCAAAGGCCGCGTGGACGTACGGGAAAACGACGAGGCGGCTAGGCGGACGCGTTTCCGGTCCGCACATAATATTATTATACTGGTATATTATTATTGTTTCCGCGAATCGAAATGCCGCTATTGATTGTGACCGGCCGTCAGTGGACATTTTTTTAATCGTTTTTTTTTTTCTACAGTCGGCGTATTTATTTGTTTCACAGTACTTAAAAAAAAAAAAAGGAAAAAAAAACATTAGACAGCGCACTGTCCCGCAGATTTATAATAAAATAAAAACGTGGAGAATAGCCGTTTAGAATAAGGTTATCCATTTCCCGTCGCGTTTCCAATAACAACCGCGTCCGAACGTCTAGCTAACACCCCGAACGTTTTCACCTAAATCGTTTTTCGAAATCCAATTCATTTGCTCAACGTTTTCAAATTTAACGCTACACTGCACATCTTTACCCGCCAGCGAGTGATTTACTCGCGGTTCGGTGTTCAGTATTTTTGTTAATTAAATTATACACACCTCCGGTACGGATACATTTATAAGCAACGAAAGTTATTTTTATTTTTTTTAAATATAATAAATTTGTTTTTCGTTGAACAAAATGTATGACACTTCACAGCAATAAAGATACATATATTGTATTGCCTTGATTCCAGTCAAATTATATGATTGCAGTGGTTTTAACTGTCCGCGATCTATTATGGGTCGCGTCAAATGTGACAACTCGCGATTTTCGAAATTGAATTTCGTTAAATTCCTTTCGGCGAATCACGACAATCAGATATGTAATATAATTTTATAATATAATCTATAAATACGTATAATAACGACAATAATAATGGCCAATGGATAATTTTTGTAGGAAATAATAACGAATAGATATTCTAATACGTAAAAGATACCATACTGTAATAGTGTTTGAACAACAAACAACATCAGAACGTAAAAAAAAATATCGTGTTAGACCGGTTTTATATTTGACCGATTCCAAAGCGTGCACGTGTGGTATTATAAACGAGGGTATAAACTAGTTGAACGAAAATAATATATAGAGAATATTTCTCGCGTCCAGTAAATATTCGATGTTCGATCGGTAGACACAAAATATTTTCATCTACGAAACAGCTGTTTTGGACATTTTTTATTGACTTTGAAAAATATAACGGACAATTATATTGTTAGAATATATTGCACACGTTAAAACGGCAAGGTGACAAACAGACCATATTATGTGACATGACAATGAGACTTTCGAGGTCACAGTTAGACTAACATTAGGACAATAGGACCACAACAAGTAAAAATCTACGAGTGATGACATTTTGAAAACGCATTTGTGCACACGTAAAGGTTTAATAAACCCAACTGGTGCAGTCGACTGATAGACTTTGGTCGCCGTCATTTGTTCGCCCATTGTGAAGCTTAAATTAAAATAATTTGAGGAAGTAGGCAAAGTAAGAAATTGCTTACGGCCTCGGCTCAAGAAAAAATTGTAATTAATTTTTAAAATCGAAAAATGTACATTCGTGTTCACTGTTATGTATATTGTTCTTGCACAATTCGATCAAATAATTTACAATGTTATCGTCGATTAATGAAAATTACGATAAAATAAATAAGTAAAATAAAAAAAAAATCACTGATGAGTCATGACTATTTAAACAAAATTACAAATAACTGTAAAAATTAATTTTGGTAGTTAATTAATATATATTTGTTTTTAAACGGGACCATTTTTTTCGGTTTTACATTGATATTTTATATACGATAAATCGTCAGTGTGAAACATGAAAATTATACCTAGAAACGTGTAATTATAATAATTTTAAAAATTAATAAATAATAGCCTGTAGCCGTGTAAATTAGGTACCTAGTGAAAATATTCTGATAAATTATGGACCGAATAGTCTTAATCCGGCTCGGCCTAAAATGACCTGATTGTGTCATCGAAAGTTTCAATCCGGCCGCAGCGACAATGTCCACTCTTGAATAAACCGATCTCGATTACGTGAAAACCATACGCGTCTTAATGTCCCGATTAATAGACAATAAGGTCAGTCTGGCGACTCTGGTGGTGGTGTTGCATATATACGACTATAACGCGGATCATACCCCAAACGTACAATGATAATATTATAATCATATGATAAGCATAGCCGATCATATTATTCATAGATCCGCCGCGGTCGTGCGACTTAAACTCTTCGGGACGCGCGCCGGTTTGAACATAAATGTTGTGCATTTCTCGTCTGGGAAATCGGAATGAAATTGTTTGAACAGTAATACGCGCTATCCTATATATATATGTCATAAACTCCGAGAAAACGTTGTTCATGATATATTATTATTACAGCCGAGTCGCGATAACTCGAAAAACTCGACGACTCGATTTTTTTTTTTATTCGCCTAGAAATATAAATTACATATAAATGAATATAAATACGACTTAGATATCTCGAATAATATACATATACCCACCTCGAATCGAATATTTATCTCTCTTCAACTTCGAGTTATCGCGACTCGACTGTATATATTATAATAACTGTTGTATTAGCGTTCGTAGTGAATTATTATTATTAAACGGTTATTATCAATAACGTCGTCGCACGTATATTATGTTTTTAATTCGCGTGGGCGTAGGCATACTATACGCGCGCAATGTGTACTAATCAAACAACGTTCAACCGTTGACGGGGTGTTAACGCGTCCGCCACCGCAGAGCAGTAGCCGGCAGTGGACTTCGCCGAGTCCCCGAGGGACTTTCAGCTTGTCATCGTCCCCGAGACCCCCACCCTCCCACCCGGCGCCTTTCCGTCACGATTAACCTACTCCGGCGGCCGACAGCTGCACGAGTATACGCAACACTGACTGACGAACTTTTGTAAACCACACTCGGGTAGTTGCAAAATCGGTGTTTTTTAAGTTTTAACGACCCGCACTAGGCCGATGCTGTCGACGTTTTGTTATAATAATATATTATGTTATATGCGACATCATAATATTATTATGTACGGTGTATTTTTGTATCCTGTCCAGCACGTGACGCTTATCGAGTTCTATTTTGTTCGCAGACGGTGTCCCCCCCCTCCGCACGACTGCAGGTACGCTTACAATAATGCCGTGCGATACACCTGTAATAGAATTTTTTAATTGTATATTATTGCAGGTAATATAAACGCGTTTAAGAATATTAAAATATAATCAATAAAGTCTTATAAAGGTTAATTGAATAATTTATGTTTTATTTTTTTTATATTTGAAAGGACTATAAATCGAAAATATAGGTATAGTTGTATATTGACTATATAATTGAGTTTAACTCAAATGTTATAGAATAATTATAATTTATAATGGGAGCATGGGCGCCCGGAGGGGGTGCAATACGGGGCATTTGCCCTCCCCCCTCTGGAATTCAAATAGAATGTTGAAAATTTTAACTTTTATTTTGATTTATAAACATTTCATCGATATTTTTACTTTAGTGTGTGGGGTTGGTATTTAATTTCATATAATTCTAATACATTTTGTAGTTTACAAGGAATAAACTTTTTTTAATATATTTTTTGGTGTTTGATTTCATTATGCCCCTCACTGATAAATTTCCTGCGGGCGCCCGTGAATAGGAGTATAGAACAAGTAGGTTTATTTAGTATTTTTCGCATTAGCTTATCTACGAGCGATGTACTCGTACGACTAATTATTGGCTTGATCAGTACCGAATATTACGAATAATTAGGTAAGTATAATGTTGTATTGGAAAAGCTGTCTGCGGCCATAGCGAAAATAAGCGTTCGTCGTTTATCAAATGTCCACAGTGTTTATATAATATAATAATATATACAGCGCGCGATGATTGCGTATTCCCTCAATAATTAATATTTCTAGTCTGAAATTATTACAATATTGGTATTGATAAAAATGAATAATGGGCAGGTACGCCAGCGAGAGGCGTAGTTCAAACTTTTGACAATATTAAATTAATAATTGCACCGAATTCTATTGCCGATTTTTCAATTAATATATGACGTTATGTTACATTCACGTTCTGTCGGTAGCTCTTGAAAACTGCGAAAACAACAACGTTTTTAAAATCCAAAGTGCGCGATGAACAATGATACGGGTTATTTGCAGAAAATTTTTCTTGAAGACTTTTGAAAAAATGATTCAAACTATAACATATTTTGCATTCTGTGTCTCGTCATTTCTCAATTTCAACTTTATAGTATGAAACTTTTTCAACAATATTAATGTCGAATAACAAAACACATCACAGCTAGCAAAACCAATACTTCCAGACACTGTTGATATATAGAATCATAGCCCACACCATACGAAATTATATTGAATATATTAAAAATAATTCAAATTAAATCAATCAAATCGATTTAATTTACGCACTTATGAATATGAAAATTAGAACAGTAAAGTTTTCAATTAGACGTCAATTAAAAACGTTTCAGATTTAATAAACTTCCTAGAACGACTTTAAAGAAATAGTTACCTATTATACTATATACGTCATGTTAATAAACTATGTAGAATAGAGTAAAAATTCTCCTTTTTTAGGGGGGAGGGGCGGGGGAAGTGGTAAAAGTTACACGTGTGCCACCGTATATAGTTATATCATACTCATATGAGTTATCAACATCATCATATTGATGAGTTATGACGTTTAAAATAGATTTGCAGTGAAGACGTCTTGTTAGCTGCAGACATTAAATATCAATCAAACCATTTTAATCATCTCATATCGTATTGTAAGTTATTATAATATGTACTGTGAGTAAATAAGTTTAATTAACTGTAGCGATGAAAAAATTATATATTTTATACTAATATAATATGTATTCATTTACGTATAATTAAGTCGATTCAAATTTATGCATATATCATAATATCATTATGTGTACACGTGTGGTTGAAAGGATTTAAAATTAAAAAACCACGAGAAATATATTGTTGGCTGTACGCCATTGACGTTTGCTTAATATATTGAAAGACCGCGTTGAACAAATAAACAGAGAAATATTTTACCGTCGCCGTCGGTTTAATAATATTTTCTAGTAGGTAAATAAAATAATAAACCCGAATAAAACGGAATAGCTGATATTATTATTATTATAAAAGCATAATATTATATACGCTCTGGTGTGAACGACGGCATATAATAATAATAATAATAATAATAATATGGTCGTGTCTCGAAAAATAAACAACGTATTTTTATTTTTTTTTTATTACAAAATACGCATTTTCGGTTAAACGCACACTACACGTATATAATATAATATATATGATTTCATATATATTACGGATGTTCGTCGATCTATGTGCATTGCGCACACATACACATTATACGGCTGACTGTAATAATATAACGTTATCATCGTCATGTGCTATAGTTTTGTTTATTTTTGTTTTTTTTTTTTTTTGTTTTACGCGTTCGCGATGAAAATGGCCGGCGGCGTGGGTCGGGTTTTTCGATAGGTACTTCTATATAATATTATTATTAGATTCGACGGGGCGATATTTGCTTTTTATTTTGACAAAATTTTGTTTTTTTCCCGTGTCCAAGCTTTGACAACTTTCAGTGTGCGCGAGAGCTATCGTCAAAACGAAGAATTTCCCATGGGACGACGCGAACATCACAAAAAAAAAAAAAATACAAAATACAAAATAAAACTATTAAAACGCCATCAGACGTCATCATATTATCGTATATATTATTATTTGTACGAGTGGGTATAATGTATAGTTCGGTTCGATTCATCTCGGTCAACGCAAATTACTTTTTCCAATTATGTTTACAAACGGCAGCGTACCATGTATATTACCCGCATATAGTATATAATATACACTATACAGTGCCTTTTTCGCTCGAGAAATGTGTTCGATTTTCCTATATTATGATCGCAAGACGTATTTGGACTTTTGACGGCACCTAATTACATACATCGTACATAAAATATAAAATAAATAAATCACAAAACCGCAAAATCGCGGTAATATAAAAAATTGTCGTGCGCCTATCTTCGTCGACGACCAATTACTGTATGATGAACTGTGGTTGTAGATTGCAGTGGGCAGCGTGCAATACCGTTACATTTGAGACTCTAAAAATTTAACCACCCCGAGCGAAGGTATACACCACGGCATACCGTCCAACAGTCAACACCCCTAAACACGTCGTATAGCGTGATCGGCCGACGTGGCGTGCCCACTGCAGAGCACACGAACTTAATAATCGATGTATACGGGCAATCCGGACACGGGCCAGTTGCGTTTAAGGCTAAATTTTGTTTGCCTTGTGGTATGAAAGATATATTTTCATAAAATTTAATTACGTCGACATTTAATTATCTCATAAGTCAAACTATGTATAATAAAATAATTGAAAAATAAAAACTCATATCAAAAAATTGTTCAATTCATTGTTTAGTGATTAATTAATTTTTGTTTTCTGTATTCGAAAAAAAAATATAAACAGGTATATACTTGTATTTGAAATTTTAATGGCCGAATTTCAACCAAAATAGTCTATGACTGTATCGGAACTATTATGATACGTAACTATTACCAATATCACGATTCACAGCTATAAATTATTTGAGTAATTCCTAAATAAATCAAGTTTTCAATATCGCTTTATATTTTATTGATCTAATAATTGTTTCGTTGCACTGAGCAGTAATGTATATAAAATTATAGGATAACATAATAATTGATAAATAATATATCCTTTCGTGATATGCACAAAGCACAACTGCCGTTTATTTTCATTGTATTTGAAATAATTATTCATTATTGTTGTACGTTTTTATTTTAATTAAGTAAAGACAGTAAAGTATCTTAATATAAGTTGTACTAAATATAATAAATATTATTTTTGCATAATATTTTAAACATAACTGATCAAACTCTATTATTTAAGCGCATTTATACAGATCATCAACCCTGAAAATAACGCGAGTGCAACTTACTAGTCCATCGACCCTAAAATGTTTTGAGCAGAATTGGTTTACGAAAAGATCATTTTAAGCGAAATCTATTGGTGATCTCACCATGATATACTGCACCGCGTCCGATGTACAGAACGCACGTCTTGAAAATAAAACATATTTTAACGAATTTCTCAGCGGTGAGAAAAGCAAGAGGGGACGTACGAAGAAGCTGGCTGCACTCGTTTTTGGGAAAATCTCAATTGTGTCTTATGATCGTTTTTTCCAGAACGAGATTCAACTGTCGTCGTTGGTTTCAAACCTATATATAAATAATAGATATATTAACTATAATACGGAGTTTTATAGAAAATCGTAATAGACATCCAGGAATAAATCGTACTTTAAGCGATTATCCTGCTCCAAAAACCAGGCAAACCACATAGGATATTGGGCCCCCTTTTGTTTATATTCTGTATATTCATGATTTATTTAGAGAAAACTGTAATAAGTTAATTTTCTCGTTTTTCTGAAGACACGTCAGTCATCGACATTATTTTCAATATTGTAAATAAAAAATAATATATAAAACTATACTTACACGATTCGATAACAACCATCTAGAACTAAATTCAAGCAAAAGTTACTTTAACTTAAGTATTAATAAATAGTCAGTAAATTAAAATAAATACCATAGGGCCAATTTAATGACAATTACAAAAAAATTTAATATAATCATGGTGAATGATGAATGGTGAATACTAATAGTAATGATTCTAAGTATAACTGCACTGTTACTTATCCAATGAATTAAGAAAAATATCTCAGTAATACTATCGATAATCACATAAAATAAAATTATCATAATACGTAGGTTTGGACATTATAAAATCACATTATAATTTTATAAATTTTAAACCCTTAAATAAAACTTAAATAAATATACTTTTACCCGGACTTTTACCTAAAACTACAAAAATGGTTTTTATGTCTATGATATAGCTCTGTTGGTGTAATCATTGATGCTTGGAGTGGTGCCTTAATTTACTTGAAACAAAATTGAATTCAGGCGGTGGTAAACTCTCACAATAGTAAACTCTCTCGGGTCAACAATATGTTTACCTGAAGGAAATATGTAAACTCTCCCGAGTCAACATTTTGTTTACCCGAAGTACCTATTGTACTACACATATAATCAAAATGTATCACACAATTATAAGTTTAAAGTTGTAGTTTACTAGAACAGTACAATTTATGTACTTGACTTGTTTAAAATTTGTATTTTAATTTTAATATTATTATAAGGATTTAATTTTAATTTATACGATATATAAATATTAAATAAAATTAATAATATTAATAGTATAATGTATATCTCGTATTAAATTTAACATACGTTTTATTTTTATCGTATGTGTATATCACCTATACAATCTATAAACTTCACCTTTTTTTTAGATATCATAAACATTAAATTATAATATACAAATTACAGATTAAAATATTTCAGTTATTATACAGACTCGCAAGAATTTAAAACCACATATAGATTCTTTAGTCCAAATTCTTTTTTAAAACAATGTGGATTCCTAAATGAAAATCAGAATTTGGAAAACAAAACTGCGTTAATATTGACATTATGTTAGCAATGGAATTAAACATTGATAAACGTCTGTTTAGAAACTTTAGATTTTATATAAAAAAAATATAAATGAAAAAAGAATTTATTATCTTGAATAATTAGAATAATTTGTACTCAAATACCATTGTATGTCCAAGCTATTTTTTATTTTTACTTTCTAATAATTTAATGCTCATTATTCAGTATGAGAAATTAATTTTTTGTTTTTAGACTTTTGTTTTTTAGATAGAAATTAAGAACTGTTGTATCCACAACAAGCCTTAGCCCCCGTAGATAATAATTACTAAAATGTACAAAATTTGCTTTTGTTATATACACTATAAACATTCATTTTAATATTTATATAACTTACTAATCCTATGGAAATAAATAAAAATAATACTTTTAACCAAATGAAAATAATTAATATGATATAATATTTAATTTTTAATTATAATTAATAAATAATAACTCAATAATGTTTTGATCATTTTATTTAAAATCACATTACGTCCAATCAATAAAAAAAAAGTATTTTAAATATGGTCATGGAGTTGCATATATATATTTTTTTAGGTAAAATTAGTTTGAATTTCAATCGAATCCAACTACACGAGTAAAAATATGCATCGTTATATTAATTTTATACGTCATAGATATAGGTACTGTGCAATTAAAAATTAGTCAAACAAGTCTAAATGAATTGTAATATTATGTTTTTCATTATTATATTTTTTATTATTATTTACATATAATCAA
This sequence comes from Rhopalosiphum padi, assembly GCF_020882245.1. Taxonomy (NCBI): domain Eukaryota; kingdom Metazoa; phylum Arthropoda; class Insecta; order Hemiptera; family Aphididae; genus Rhopalosiphum; species Rhopalosiphum padi. The sequence continues at coordinate 47,548,367 of NC_083599.1, forward strand.
AGTTGATGAATGTATTTGATTTTTATTTCCAGTCGAGTCCTGAAAATATATAGTACATATATAAATAAAAATAGTGAATATATTATGTATGTGTTTGTGTATTTATGGATCAAACCTAAATAAAAATAATTTGTATTTTCCTAAATCAATGTAGCTTGTTTTTAGAGAATTTTTTTGTAAAATAAAATCCTCTTATATCCACCTTTCTCACTCCATCCGTCCATCTGTAATCCTAGTACAACATCGTGGAGACTTCCGGTTTTTCGCAATCGATTTCTTATTAGAATACAACAAAACTGACAAAGCACGATTTCTGACTCAATAATTTTCAACGAGTAACTACAAAGAATGATAACACTTTTAAGTTTTATCGATGGCATTTATTAAAAATGAAAGATTATATCTTGTCTGGACACTGCAAATTTACAAATCCTATTTTTCGAATCGAAAACTTTTAATTTTATAATTAAATAAATCTTGTACTGAATTAATTTCCATTTATCCCTAATTCAAAGTTAACCTACTCAAATATTAAGGTGTGTGACAGGAATGTACTATAGATGACGTTCGTCATCAACGTATTTTATCTTCATTATTTATTTAGGAATCATTGATAAATATCAGTATATTAATGTATGGCAAACCGAAGTGAGATAAAATTTAAAATATTTTTTATGAATTCTCTAAAGTTTAGAGCCTAAACTAAAGATTGTTTGTTTTAAAGATTTTTAAATATTGACAAGAGTAAATGTTTGGATGTACTTACCTGTAAAAAATATAAAATATCGAATATCAAACTAGTTTTTTCTATATTAATATAGGTATAATGCATTTTACGTTTGTTCGAATGGAGTAGCGGGCAAAGATGTTTGCGAGAACCCAAAATGCTTTGAAAAAAACATAAAAAAAAAAGTTTTTTCTTCAAAGATATAGACAGTGCGTTATATATACATTTCGAACTATGTATATTATACATTTTTTAACTGACACAAAAATTGACCGGTATAAGACTGTGTGATTATCGTTAAAAAACCGTCGTATATATATATATATATACGTATATTTTAAAATCACGCAATGGATTGTTACGCTTTTGCGGCTTTCGCACCGAACCATTAATAAAATATGTACATTAGTAAAATGTTGATATTATTATTATTATTATTATTATCGTTACGTCTGCGCATAATAATATTATTACGAATGAGACGAAAACCAGCTGCTGTTGCTGCTGCTGTTTACTTGTCATGATGTTTTAAAATCGCCGAACACAGTCGGATGGGACGGTTGAATAATAACACTCAATAATATATACAGTATATATGCAATCTGATTGGAAAGTCAGCGCCTGTATGCGCTATACAGTGTATTATTATAAAATATAATCTATGCAATACTTTATTGATACGAAAATACGTGATGGTCTAAAAAAAGAAGAAGAAAAAATCAACTCGAGTTATTGCGTAGAAGTAACATAATATATAATATAATGATAATATCATATATATACTGTAATTACATTACACGTGTACCTGTACACATCATAATATCTAATATTATAATATCGATATATAATGGAATATACGATGATACAGTGTACTAAAATAGGCAGGTATATATGTACCTATTATAATATATTACACTACATTATACCTATTTTACCCGAACTGCAGCAGTTATATATATTATTATTATTATTATTACCGGTATAGGTTGACTCTCCAAATAGACAACAGCACACTGAATAATAATAATATTAATATTATTATTAATGTAATATCTTGTAATAGCTATTACATATTATTATATTATACGTTACATGCGAGTGTGTATTATACCGTCATACTGTTTCAGATGCAGTGGTGCCGCGTGACTTTCTGGCAGATCTGGTAATAATATTATATCCTCTCCCGGACCAAATTCCTAGGAAATTCGTAACGATTAACCAAACTTTTACTCGATAATGTGTGTTGTGTGCGTGTGTGTGTTTTTGTTTGTTGAAATTTTCGAACTATATAATATTTCACTGTAAACATTTCAAGTTAATATTATGAAGACAAATATTGACTAAACTCAGTTAAAAATGGTCAACTTTTTATAATTATAACAATATTTCTTTTGAAACTTTTAAATTGTTTAAATAACTGTTAAAAAATGCTTAAAAAATATTAGGTACTACTCCTTATGGTTGCACACTGAAATAGCTTAGACAAATTAAAACATGTTTGAGTCAAGTTAACACTATATCAACTGATTTATAAAATAAAATAAAATGTTTTTTTCTTAAAATCATTGCGTGCAGCGTGTCTAATCAAAATAATATATTTTTACCACAGTGTTCTTGATTATTAGGTATATGTGAAAGTTAATATACCTATTATATTTCGATTCGTCTAAAGAAACCTAAGTTATTGCAATGGACAATGGTTAATCTAATTAAGTTATTGACTTAAATAACATATTAACTTCTTAACTCGGCTTTAATTTTTTAATCAATTGATGAGAGTCTTTTTACTCGAGCGGTCCTTCTGGCTGGCTTCTGTGTATACTATTATTGATCAGTCTGAAACGAATATCGTTGTTAATTTTCTTTTCTCCTTTAATACATAAGTTAGGTTTGTTTCTTTGATACAATTATCTGCGTATGATTTTTGTAAGAAAAGCGTTGTCAATTTTGTATTAAATTCATCATTTGAATAAATGACAATTATTTAACAACTTAATATGAATACACTAGTATGATATAGTATTTATATTAATAAAAATTAATTTAAATTAAATTATTTTTAATACATAGTTAATTTTATGGATTATGACAATTGTGTACGTCCCGGTAATAACATGTCACTGGGTTATATTCGATGGCGTATATTTCGTGCGGGTAAACGATGGGGACGGATCTTCCCATATGGAATTTTTTTTTTCTGTTCGGTAATTCAAACAACATGTTTTCTTTGTCGCGTACAACAGTGAGTAGATAAGTTGACACCGCAGATGATTGCAGACTAATTAACGGATTGCCGGGAACATCGTCTGGTTCACATCATCATGAAATATATGTCTACCACAATTTTTGTAACATGAAGTCTACACATAATTAGGCTTATAGAAACACATCAAGTTGAATTTCGTTTTGTTTTTGTGGGGTGAAAAGGGGGCCAGTGCTGCTATTTAAGTACATTTTATTGTGATTCGGATAAGGTTGATTATAGAAACGTATTCACAACGAGGCGTACACAGACGACAAAAAACAAAATCATATTTAAAATACTAAGTATCAATGATTTTTACAAATCCCCGAATAAATGTATATAATATATGATATAATTATAATATTATATTCTACCTACTCCACTGGTAAATGTAATAAATTTGAATAACTGTAATAATATATACTTATTACATTTATTTATTTGCACGATATCGTTGTAATGAGTTAAAAATATGGTATATAATTATTATTAAGAGATAGTATTTTAAATGTTATTTATTTTTAATGTTTGTTAAGATATTTTATGCGACTTGATGTAATGAATGCTGGATGACCGGGGCGGAGAGAGGTGTGCAAGAATATTATATTCAACAACTCGAAAGATATTAAAGTGAATTAAATTTATTTAAACTTGTAAGAATTTGACACATAAAAAGATCATACATTTATCGATACAGTATTGTGTAATTGACTGAGCACGGAATTGGTTGTTCTTTGCCCTTTTATAGACATAATATGCCGTCTTTGTGATAGCATTTGGAGATTGCGGCGTTGCTCATCGTCAGTATCTTATTTACTAATTAGCCCATATTTGTACAGCTGCAATGATTGTAATTATTTCTAAGTCTAAGGATAATTTAATTAATTGTAATTTTATCTTATAGTTGATTAATTTAGTTCACAATTATATGTATTTGCTTAGTCTATGATTGTGCAGCTGCACTGATATTTTATAAAAATTTAAATAATGATGTATAATAATGTATATATCATTACATCGTTTAAAAGTAAAATTAAATATTTACCCATTTAGTTGTTACAGCCGTTGCTAATCAATAGCCATTGGCTATCTATACTGATGGTTTTTATACGGCACATATATAGATTTAAAAAATTACTATACTTTAATTTTGAACTCCGTCATGAGCGAGAAACTCATTGATAATCTGTAACAAATTGTTTTCACACAGATTTTCAATGCGTGTTTGTAAAATTTTAAATCACCCGCTGGTCATTTGTTGATTTATGTGTTATACTTCAGTAGATTTTTAAGAAATAAAATTGTCAATACTAAATGAATAAAACATTAAATTAACACAATAGGATTTGTTTTACGATTGTCATTGAATTTTTAAGTTAAAATTTAAATTTAAAATGTCAGTGATTTACTCGTTGTGTTTTATAGTGACGCGCCTCCATTCATCATATTTAAGCATGGCAATCAAATTTAAAAGTTTATTACAATACCTTTACATACTTATAATTATACTGTCTACCTGCGCGAGAAAAATAACATTGATCAATTAACTACACTTACACACAATAAAATATTATTATTGTCGTATGACACATCTCATATGCAAATCATCATATTTTAAAAAGTTACCACTATATTATAAATAGGTGATAAATATCACGAAGAACCGATCTGGTGTGTGTGTGTATGTGTGGATGGAAATCGGATAGCGAACAACGGCCAGACGGCCAGACGCTGGTAATAATAATAATAATAATATTATTATTAAAATGTTTAATTAATGTTCGCTCGCAGTCTGCACATGTCGACAGCCGAAGATATATAATATACGATTTACAACAATCGCCGGCCGGTTTCTCGTTTCAGAACTTTTGATTATGGTCACGCGTAATCGCCTGCAGTCAACGTGTACGCGCGTGCAGTCGCATTCGTTTTCCTATATGTATATTATTATTATATTCCACAACGACCAGCTGTTGCGAAATAATTCTACTACTATTATTATTATTATTATCGCTATCGTTTGCCCGCCGCTTGAAATCTTACGATTTTAAACCGTATAGAATGTCGTTTGTGTATAATACATTATATATTATTGTGTTCCGCGTTTAGTCTCGCCATATGGAAACAGCGGAAAGGTACGTATCGGTGTATATAGGTAATATTCGCGACGTCGATCGGCGGTGGTATATTAAATTGTACACCATTATTTTTCCCGTTTGCGAGTCATATATAGTGCGCTGTGTTCTCGATTCGAATACGTTTTTAAAACGTCATAATAACCTCACTGCGACAACTGCGTTGATGGTCGACAAACATTTAACGCGGCGTAGGTGCGTGTCTGACGTAGGTACCTGTGCAACGTAATAGTATACTGTTATTGACAATACTAGACAAATATCGCACGTCCCTCGGCGAACGGATTTCGAAAATATACGAACGCGCGTTATGCCTAAGCCAAATACGTCATTACCAAAACAATTTAGAATAATATTTCAAATGCATTGTATTATGATAATAATACGTATCCTCTCGAGGACTTCCCCAAAACGTCACTCGCCGCCGTCCGAAAAGGAAACGGCGCTGTTGATATATTGCGTATATAATATCTTAATAATGGCATAAACAACACTGTCGTAATAATATTATTATAATAGGGTATCGTCCATAGTATGATTTGAATTCGAATAGATGAGGACGAGAAGCAATACCGATCGCGATGAACGTGTCATGTATCCGTGTAACCGAACGGAAATGTCGAAAAAAATTACTCTCAATGAGAATCATAATCACACAATAGCTAGAGATTGTAAACAATATTTTTTACTAATAAATCATGATCGGTTCCTTAGTTCAAATAATATATATATATTGTTATGACGACGTATAATATTATATACAGTGACACGGAACCGTCGTCGTGCAAGCGTAGGTAGCTCAAAAACAACACGCGGACATTCACTCGACGTGAATAATATTATATAGGTACGGCGCTATTATGATGGCAACTGGCCGACAAATAGGTATTGGTTTTTTTACGCGGACACGCGAGCGCGCGACGTAATTTTAGTACTATTATCGTCATCTCGGTGTAGGCTGCAGATCGTGATAGATTAGACGTATCGAATCGAATCGGAAATCGCGAATCGAGAGGACGCCGCGCCCGCACGACTCGTCTATTAGATATACATATATACGTATATAATATAGTGCTATCCGTCTTACGAACGCGCGTGTACGACGTGCGGGAAAATGCCGTTCGTCCGGCGGAAGCAGATTTTCTGTTGTTGGCTTTGATGTCGGGGGTGGGACTGCCCTATTATTGTGAAACTTAAAGGCGTAAGAACATAATCTGTGTTTTCGCATCGGTCTTTTACGACAATATTAATTAATGGAGCCGAGAGCGCTTGTGTGGATTAGCGCTATTGTATATATTAAACAGGAAAATGTATTGACTTAATTTACTAACCAGTGAGTGCTATTATTAACAGATTCTTCGCGAAAACGAACAAGTGAAAGTCCCTCTCCCCCCTCCACCGCCATAGACAATGTCAATTCGCTTTAATAATGTTAAAATTAACAACGCGAAATTTATTACGTCGAACACGGTTGTACAGACATGCAAGTGAACAATTTGTTTAGTGATTATTTTACTATAATTTTTATTTTAAATTTGTCTTGTACATTTCGATGAACTTATAACTACTAAGGACATTTTTTTATAGTATTTTTCAGTTCTCGGAGAGAGAATTTTTTCAAATGATAATTTTCTTCTTTAAATAAAATACCGGTCATCGTATGGTTGGGACTTGACTAACATATACTATATTGACTAGATGTGTAAATTATAATATAAAATTTAATAATCAAAACGATAAAAAAATGGTAAAAATATCATTTTTTTCCCCATTCAAAACGGTGTTGAAATAATTGTAGAGACACGACTAATGACTTGAAAATCACGTGAAAAATAAACACTGTTTCAAAAACACAACTTTTCCGAGAAAATGTAGAATTTTTACTGTGGAAAAAATCGTCTTACGCGTGTTATAACGATATTCGGTGTACGTCGTTTACGGCTCTTTTTAAGTGGTACAACACGAATAGGTGTACCTATACAACACGTCTCGTGTACGACAAACTAAGTATAATATCATAATATCGTACGCGTACTCGTACGGCCTATCGCTGTCGGTACCTTTTCTGCGCATAATATCAAACAGATATCGACACCGTTATATAAATATATATATATACGTACTGAGATGAGCCCCTCTGGAAATATCCGAACAGCCTATATTTACCTCCTATACACACACGCCTATCACGAGCTATTTGATAAAATAATAATTACTTATAATAATAATATATTATGTAGGACGACGCGTCCGCGCGCATATAATATGACATAATATAGGCGTGCCCGCACGATATTTTGGCAGGTCGTGAGTGCTTCGTCGTCGGCGCGTTATCTGCGAAAATGTGCCCTCGTCCCTATATAATATAATAACCCTCTCTAAACGCATAATATTATACGTACACGGCCGGCCCGTAGGTCTACACTATAATATTATAATATAATATACGTACGCGTATGTATTGCAGACAAGTCGGCCCGCCGCAACGATTGCACCGACTGGTTTGACGCCTGTACGATGATGGCGTTTTGTTTATATTATGTACAGCTATTATAAAATATGATATATATAACACGATTATATTAATTATGTGCGTATATGCGCAGTCTTACACATATGTAAATATAGGTATAAAGTATTTGAAGAAACGCTCGTTTGGCGATTTCGTTCTTGAAATGGGTATTGGCTCTGAAGTACAGTAGGTGTCCAGTGTATACCTCGTCGTCATGTAGAGCGGTGGTTCCCAACCTTTTTCATTCTACACCCCCCGCGTAAATTTACTAAAATTTCATTCCTCCCTCCTTAAATTAGAGTTTAGGCGAATTTTTTTTGTTTTTTGAGCGATACAAATAAATCATACAAAATAACTACCTATATATTATACGATATACGACTATTTTCATCGTTTTAAAAATGTATTATAAATCAACTACGAAGTAATAATATTAAGTACAAGAAAAAAATAATGAATTTAAAAACAAAAATATTAATACAAAATATAAATAATACAAGTAAATTTAATGAGTATAATTTGAAACTGATTTTTCTTACCTTTTTCTAAAACTAATCTAGTGACTTCAATTTTACACATTGTAAAATAACATAATTTTTTTCATAATTCCATCATCACTATATTCCCCCCCGGAGCAGACTCTAAATTCCCCCCGGTTGGGAACCGCCGATGTAGAATATATAATCCACACTGTAATGTCGAGCCCGAATTCAATGGTATAAATCACAACGCGTACACGAAAAACGATTCTGAGCTAACACGGTCTGTCACCTTATATTACCGAGTATATTTTATAATATATTCATATTAAAGTAATTTATTTTTCCGTCAGTAATACGATAAGTTGAATGCATTTTTGCCAAAAACATCATATTATTTGAAAATTTCGTATGTAACTATAAAATATAATGATGTTTTTAAATTACAATCAAATTACTAAAATTGTAATTTTTCGTTTATACAATATCCAATTACATTCGAATCTGAACTTCAAATGTGTATAATATAAATTAAAACAAAAAATACGTATGTATTTCTTATTATTTACCTTACATTAAAATTTCAAGCTTTTAGACCGATCAAATAATTTATTATTATTTATATATAAAAGAAAAATTAAAAAATCGAAAATTTCTGTTAAATATTGTATTATTGTATAGCTCAAAAAGATCAAATAATTTTGAAAATATTACCATTTTATTCTAATATAAACATTTGGTGAAAGTATCTTCAGTTATTCGTTTTTGAGTTATGCCAAAAAAAAAAATCGATTTTGTTGAAAACTGGTATTGCTTAAAAATTCTCATTTTCCCTAGTTATTTTAAAACATAATGGGAATTTTTCAGTCTTGACCTTTTTAAGTACTAAACTACTAAATATATTCAATTTGCTACTATAAGCAAACAGAAACCACCATTGAACTTGAAAATCTATCACTTCTGCTGCTCCAAAAAATGATGACAGACGAAAAATAAAACACACATTATAAAATCAATACATTCATTTCTCCGCTCAGAATTTAAAATATAAAAAATTAAAAGAAAAGCCTGAATAGTCTTTTGTATTAAATTCTATGGGGATAAATATCAAATGACTGTTAACTTTGTCTCCACTAAACTTGAAAAAAAAACACTACTATAGAAGGTTTTGAGTAAACTTTCACATTGAGTAGGTCACTGTGCGAATTTGTTAAATTAAAATTCAATGATACATCATTGAATACGAAAACACGATGTTACGTTCTACATTTTGTATTGTTGAATATAAACATAACCACTGTTAACATATTCATATGGTTGATTGAACAAATTATTCGTAAGATATCAAATATCACTTACAAATCGTTACAGATATACCGTATAATTGATTCGTTTCTCGTATTATAAATAATATCTTAAAATGTGTTTGAATATTTTTGAAACGACTATACATCGTATGAAGTATATAGAAAATAATACGCGTAATGGTAATAATTTTAAATCCTCAATAATTACTAATTTAGAAACACTCGGATGTTTAAGCATTTATATTGACCTATTACGAACAATAATAATATATATGCCGGTGTGTGAGCAAAGTGGACTACTTGACAATGTGTGGATACTGCTCGATTTATTTGGGCTATTGTGTGGTAAAATGTATACGTTATGCGGAATAATACAGAACTGCACACCCTCCCGCCAGTCTAGCTCTGGTGGTGTAAATTATACAATGTTTTTTTAGGTACGTCAGCCTGGCATCCCGAATTCAAAATTTTGATCTCAAATCTTTTTAGATAATTAGTATCTAATTTGCAACAATTTTTAACGCAAAAATTACCCCCGATATCGACGTTGTCGAATTTAGTACCTAATGACGTCAGCCCAGCACCCCGAAAAAATTAACACTTTTTTCGGGGGTAAAGCTTGTATTACAAATTCTAATTTTTGCGTCATTCAATTTTTACTCATGTTACCTTATTTGTAATACTAAGTTTTACTCAAATAAGTACTACTTATATTTATAAAATATATATAATATGTATATTGCTATTCCGTTTCGATTCGATTAAAACATTTAAAACACTGCAGAGACTTTTACAGCAAATATTTATAACGTTATGCACGATCGTACTGCATTGCACATAATAATACCTGCAACAACTAAAGCGTTAGGCATACCTTCGTCGAACGTAAAGTGATTAGTGAAAATATGTTAAAGCGCAATACTACAAAAATATAATAACAATCTCTTAAAATTTAAAACCGACTTAGCGATCATTAAATTGATGAGTACACTCGCTAATATTATTTTTATAAGCCGATAATCCGTATTAATCTTGTAGATGAAAATAATCTTGACACGGCGATAATTGACGAGATAATAATATCGAGAGTTCGATATGTAGTCGTAGACTCGTAGGTATACGTGACATTTTTAAATACAAAAGAAAAAACGAACAATGTAGTGTCGTATAGGTATTACTTATTATATTATTATTATTATTGCATTACTATATAATATACTTTGTGAAAATACGCGTTTATGTGCTACGCCAGTCGATACCAACGTACTTAATTAACGGAAAACATTGTACGTGTTTTGTAATTCTTTAAAGTCGGTATGTTTCATTTAATAACACGTAAATTTGTTTATTTCTTTCGTTTATGATTAAAATTACAACGTCCTATTTACCACGGACAAAGAAAAATACTTTGACCGGGCAATATATGTTACCCGCGGCCTGGGCAAATTATTATTTTAATGAGTCGCTCCAAAACACCAGGCAATGTATCACGTTTCCCGTCACATAATATATTTCATAAAATAATAATAAATACCCGTTAAAGTGCGCTATGCCGCACGAGTCAGCAATTTTTCGTCGTACTATGTAGGTAAATCCGAAATAAGTCCGATATGCAAGTACGAAATATTATGTCTACCGAAGTATTACGATCTGAAATATAAAGTGGCCTTTTTATTTTCGGGTTTATTTCGTCCGTCGGAGTATACCCCGTCGCCCGCGCGTGCACGCTTCAACGGCATATAATGTTATGTAGGTATATAATATAATGTGCCAACAATCGACGATCTCGATATTATATTGTTGATAAATTATCAAAAGCAATGCGTTGAAAACTCGTATGCCGTCGTGTACTCGTGTTTGGAAAACTGTGAAAACAATATTTCTCCGCACCAGCTAGCTAGGACTAGATTTAATAGCATCGTGATGTAGTACCCTGCAGTGGTGCAACTATTAATAGTCGGTGAGGGGTGTTTTGGGTGTCTGGACACCGGCATTGAGTCGTGTTTTCGTAAAACGTATTTAATGGTTTGCGTCGAGCCCGAGCTTACCAGACCAAAAACGAAAAAGCAAAGCCTATTTATGATATAAAATTAAAACGGTACGGCGCATGCTTGACTCGTAGAAATGTACTGCAACACAACAATAAAATATAAACTGTACATTACTGTTTTCGGTAAATAAAAACATTACGATTTCGTGTAGGTAATACATGATGGTTATAAAACAATAAAAATATGGCAAAATATGCCATTTAAAACGCATTAACATAATATGTTTATTGTCAAATATATACTTCTCGTCGTTTACTAGCAATAATATCTATTATCGATGTCCGTCCGTACATTGAGTACTGAGTAGTACTATATTGTGCTAACGATAATATTATTATTGAAAAAAAGTAGTGTGGAATGATTGAGTTCAATGCTTGTCGTGGCTATATTGCCGTTACACTAATATCATTAATAAAAATATGTATTTTGTGTTAAATGAATGGAGTAAATTAAAGTAAAGATCGACGCTTTTTTTTTTGTCTGATCACCACTTAATGATGCCTAATGTACATTTAACAGGCTTGTGTATAACAGTTAATAATCTTCTCACGGTTAATAGCAATTAACAATCAACACAACGATAAAAGTCTCTCGGTCATATACCGCAGAGCGCGTTTTAAAATAGACACATAATTCTTGATGCTGTTTTAAATATATAGCTTTCCATCAATATACAGCACTCTGCCTCCGAGATTACAAGCATAATAATAATATTGTACACACGAATCGGCCCTGTAAGAATCTATTTATGATCTGATAATATTATATAATCCAGACACGTAGGCAAATTTTTGTATGTCTTGGCAATACGATTTTTATTACTTATACTCATATATTATATAGAAATATGTATACAATGGATCCTAACACGATGGGAAAAAAAACCTTGGCCAATAACTGAAAAGAGACAAAACGGCGGTTATCAGAGCCAACGCTCGCGATTGGCATCGGCGGACAATGAGATATGATAAACAAATGACAACTATTAACACGTCACTCGTGTATACGCTTAAAACGCTCTCTCGTATAATATGTCGTATGCAAATCGTATATTATATACAGTAGACGGAATGAACTATATATTATATATACGATCCGCTGCATATATAATGTATAAAGACCGCACAAAAAATATCATGTTATTGTGGATGAGCGGTATATACGATGATATTCGTGACGTATAATCCACAATAATTTTACAGAACACTGCGACGTCTCCGGAGTTGACAGTAATAATTAAATATATTTAATTTCTAACGGTTGGCCTAAAACCGTGTACAGTTACGTCTGCGTATATGAGCGACCGAAAACGCTTTTGATTTCAAATACAAATTAACGAATTTCGATAGGCGAGCCGCAGAAAATAAATTATCTTCGGATAACAGGCTTCACGACGACTGCCTCCTAGTCGGTATAGACACCGACTTGGGCTGCACAGTCGAACAGCGAAACGAGCGATGGTGGCTGCACACTAGAACCTTGAAAGAGCGGCGATCAACTGGAATTCGTCCATGACTATATAGTGTAGACTTCCGCCGCGCGTCTTTCAACAGCAGAACATCGTGGCAACGCTTATACATCCAGATTTAATTTTTTTATTTCTTTTCCGAACGATGTCATTTACGTTATAATAATAAATGTATAATTATTATATGTGTAGCCGTCTCCGTGAAGCGTGCAAATATTAAAATATCCAGTGAAAACCTAAGGTTCCGAGTCCCGTATAATATAGTATCGGAGAAAGAAATAGGTATTACACTGTGTCGAGTAAAACTACGTAGCAGTAAAATATAATATCGTGATCATTCACATTATTATAGTAAAGTGTGCAGATATTAAAATTAGATTCTCTCGAAATAATGAACGAAATGATATAATATGTATATATGAATATGTTGACAACATGCAGTCAATAAACGACATCACACAGCCCTCGTCGATAGGTATACGTTCTACAAATATAATATCTATTAGAATTTATACCGGCAAATCTTAAGATCTCCGAGACGAGAGATCAAGTGCGAGAGAGCCTTTAACGTGTCCGTGACAGACAAAGTGTTCGATAATTCGACATAATATGATGACTGTTCTTTTATTTTTAACTGTGAAAAAAAAGAGAGCGTAACTTATTCAAAATCCATCATATTTAAATTACATCTCTAATTTTAATAAACGGTCAACGAGTGGTGTATATTTTTACTGATTTTAAAAACAACATCATATCGTGTCAGTTGACTCATTTGTATCGTCGTTTATTTATATATTACTATACTAATGTTACCGTTATTTTGTCATCGTTTTTTTGATAACACTACATATTATAACTAAGCATTATGATACTTATATAATTTAACGGGAGTTTTGCACCTGCCAAACAAAGTAATATTTTCACCGCCATAGGTAGCCAAAAATAGTGTTTGTGATTTGCACCAAAATATAAATAAATATGTGATTTGTAGCACCGTATAGGTGATTATTTTGTCGGTACCCTCGTTGACGCCGAAACGATACCGACTCCAATGACAATATAATAATTTATTGAGTTTTCTAACTACCCGCTGCCTTATCGGGTGATCATTCCAAAGTTTGACCTTTGATCCGTTGTAATCGCGTTATTACACTTGTTTAATTTTGACAAAATACAATAAATACCTTTATTATATTATTTATACTTTTTTCATACATTGGTTGATTAATATCTCACGCTAACGAAGATCCTTTTTTTCTCGTGCCTGTACATGAAACTTAATATAGTTATAGACGTTATAGTATTGTATGTATATTATTATTATTATATTCTATAACTTAATGATTTTTATAAATATTATGTTATTTGTTGTTAAACTTTATTTGAAATATTGAAACATATCTATTACCATATTATTATATTCGTACATTTTATATACTCTTATAGCAAGGGCTCATAATAAATAAATAAATAATAATTATTAGGTAACTTTTAGCTAATCGCACAGAGTATAGAATAATAGAATAATCGGTGACGTTACAATCATGTCATATCTTAATATCTGATACTCTATACACAGTTTAATGCCATGAAACGCATACTTAAGCATAATCGATTTGAATTTTGGGGCAAATTACGCAATATGATATGTATACCTATATGTTTTGGGTCAATTTCGATGTTTTGAAAGAAATCATATTATACGATATACGTTCGAAGATACGATTTATTTTATCTTTGTAAAAAAATATTATTTTTCAGTATCGGAGTGATAAAATTATTTCTGAATTAATATCACAGTATTTTTTATACACCGTACAACACAATATATTATATTAAATTACTATAACCCGACTTCGTTAAAAAAAAAAAAAATGAACAGACATGATAAGTACGGCGCTGTATCGCTGTGTCTCGGTCTTAATCTAATACTTCTCAGTTCACGAGAAAGCCGACGTTGGTGTAACACCCTCGGTTTGTAATTTCGCAAACTGATTTCACCGAGACGGTCAAACCGCGCGTCTTTGGCGTATACAGAACGGTAAAGCACTTTTAGGTATATATTTTCGCACGCAGTTCGACATTGCTCTCTAAACTTTCATCGAAATCGGTCGAGTGGCTTTTATATAATAAGTCACTATAATGGTATAGGTACGAAGAAATTGCCTGTGTTCAATTGCATTTGAATAACAAACAATAAATTAAATATTATTATTTTATAAAAAAAAACAAATCTCACGGTAACGTATAGCGAGTCTGCTGTTTTACATCTTTTTTTTTGTTTTCAATTTTATTTCTGTAACCGTAATGGCAATCTTGTATTATACTTAAACAAAAAAGTATTCGATTTCTATGAGAAAAACGACATTCACGAGCGAGCCACCTATATAAAGGTTGACAAAATAAATTAAAAACACCTCCCTAGTCTCAAGAAATCCAATCTACTAGTATATACCTATCTAATGAATTTTATTGAAATCGATCCAGTAGCATTTGAAATTGGCGTTTTCAAACGCAGAAACTCTTCGGCTTTATAAACATCAGTGTTATATAGCTATATATAGGTTATACACAGCAGAAAAAAGCCGATTGCCAACCTGGAAAGCGCAGTCGTGTCGCAAACCACGCAGGACGATATATACCAACAGACGCATATAATACCACCACAGAAATACGCATTATGATAAACATGTTTTTTACTTTATACACACAACACCCGAGAGACAAAATAACGTTTGCTCGTCCCGATTTACTCGTATTTATATGCGGTACCGCGATAGTGACCATCGTTTACAGACTATAAGTTTTATAGTTATTATAGACCTTACATAACCCGCTGTTACCTATTTGGTTCCATTTAAGCTATTGGACGTGGATATTATATTAGATCGGTTTTACAGTAATACGATATATCAACCGTAGGGAAAAAAAATTGATTTAATTCGGAAATAGGTATTTCATAAAAAATTTTCATTTTTGGGGGTACGCAAAAATGAGATTCGGAGCTTCAAATAGAAAACGGTAAATCAAGAATAAAAATAGTAACACGCCACTATCGGCAGAATATCGAGACAGAGCACGCGCGGGTGTTGTTTGGTGTTCGTTTCTGCTCACTCAGTTCACTGCATATTAATAACGTTGTGCTGTTTTACTTAATTCAAAAACAATGGAAAATCATCGCACTCGAGTTAATATATGTTTTAATGTATGAAATCTATAAAGGGTCTAAAAAAAATATACATATATATGTTTAAATAAAAAACATATTATCATTCTAAAATCCAATGCATTCCTCGCGTCGTTCAACATATAAAAGGAAACAAAATTAAAAATAATTCAATAAACTGTAAATACAAAACATTATCCAACATAACTAAAAAATAAAATAAAAATGTGTACATGTATTATGTATACACACATATGTATATGCATAAAAGCGTTACGGCACTACACAACGTTTTGCATATTACCTATTACATTATATCAACGAAAAAAAAAAACATTAATACAATAAAAATAATCATAACCATGATAAATTAAAAACGGCATTCAAATTAAACGTGTGATCAAATCGTATAAAAAGGTCGGTCACAAAGTTTTACCCTCATCTGCATTCCGACAAATGTCAACATTTTCATTGATATAATAACAATCCATTTATTTATTTCATAATTTAATTTGCAGCGGAAAAAAAGGTATATCGTGTATGTATTCACGTGTGTTTTATTGAATTTATGTGATGTATACAACAAATGAAAACCGCAAGACATAAATCACAAATACAAATAAAATGAACGAGAGTCAAAAATCTTAAACTAATGTTCAAAAATACAAATCTACCCAGAAAACCCCTATGGCATAACAACTATACTTGCAGACGAATATTAATAATGTAAAATTTTCAGATGGTTTTAATATTGAACTATCATAATTAAATGGATCTCAAACCGTATTTATAGGTTTTTTAGTAAATTGAATAAAAACTTGTGTGATGTATATCGAGAATATTATAAAATCTAAGGCTATATCAGCTAGGTTCGTCAATTAAGATTATTTTTAATTATTACCTTTACTCCCCCCCCAAAAAAAAAAAATTGAAATCTATCCAACTTGCCACTTTCTGTTTCTGTTTTAATGATTAAAAAAATGATAACCTATAAATACACGTATTTTCATATTTTTAAACATGTTGTGTAATGTTTATTTTATACCTACTATATACTCGTATATAAAAACAAAAAACAAAAAAATCATACAGCGATAGATGATAATATTTTATAATACGTATCACACTTATAATATTCGTATTAATAATACAAACATGAAATGATTACATCGATATAATAATCATCGTAGTTCTTCGCTCACAACTATAGTAGAGTCCATAATAACAACAGTATAATAGCATAATATAAAAATGATTCATCAGACATGCTCAGCCCTATTTTTTTTCTTAAATGACGCATTTATTATTCAAATTTCCATTGAGAATAGTCGGGAGTAGACGGTGATAAAAGTTTTGAAAATGTAATAACAAGGGGTGTGCACGATCATCATTTGAAAACTGTATAATAATCTATAACAATATATGCAGATACCTAATATAATTTATTTAATAATTCTCTAAGTTGGCGTATAGCTAATAAGTCTTAAATAATAATTCTTATTTTATATTTTTTAATATAAGCGCCCATCATTGTTAAGGACTATTATTATACTTACATACAACAACACTTTGTATGACACATATATAGGTCTATACAACCATCACCGTCACCGTCGGCCAGCGTTCTAGACCGAGAATCCTAATAATAATCCCTAAAAATCATAATAACATTCAAATAAACTGTTATCACATTTAATTCGTAGCGAAACGTATATGTATGTATGTATGTATTATTATTATTATATGTATATTGCTTAAAATATATGCATAGACTATATATTATACAGTTATACGTATGAACGTCGAATATGGTCATCGCATGTACCTATATAATGTATATATATATATATTATATACGCGACGTTAAAAAACGCATAGAACTCGCTTCGCAAACATGCCTTATATTAACGTACACTCGCTTAGCCGACCCCTTTTTTCCGGATACATTTCTAATATTATATATATATATATATATATATATATATATTATAGAGGTACCTACGCGACAAACGTGCAAAATATAACCGTTTACCCACCGCCGTACTACGCGTATCACACAGTATAGGTATACCTCAACAGAAGTCGACCGAGTATTATTATATTAAACAAGGTTACCGCCTCCACTACGCCCTCTTTATCACTCACTGCCTCGCCATTCTCTCTCTCTCTCTCTCTCTCTCTCTCTCTCGGGAGTATACTTATTGTATTATATTATGCTGTGTAATCTTCGAATTTTATTTTTCGTTTATAAGCGGTCAAATTTCGCGAAAAAAAAAATTGCACTAAAGCAGCGGGCTTTGATTTGTTTTTATATTTAATCGTACCTACGTGACTGGAATAAATTATATAAATAGACAGGTACGAGCCATCGTCATCGTGTAAGGTACACCTGCGCACGGCGGCTATATAATATATACCTAACCTACTGCTGCTGCTGCTGCTGCTGCTGCTGTTGCTGCGACGACGGTGCGTTTTGATGTACCCGTAACCGGCTAAGCGAAAGCGAACCACATTCACTTTGCACGCGCGATTATCCTCGTCTCGGATAATTCCGAAATATCATTTCGACAATATAATATTCGTACAGCGATATCCGTGCAAGGTCCGACCAATCTTTTTCTATTATATTAGATTAGAGGAATATATGTCAAAAAAAAAAAAAAAAAAAATGATCCGACCGAGCAAATAATAATTATTATTTTGCCGTTCGTTCAGTGTAGATAAGAACGTTTTACGTGTATAAAACTACAACTGTAAAAGCACAATAATATATATAATCTGAACTCTGTCCGAACGTACTATATTATTCTACATAATTTACAATAATCAAATAATGTGTGTCTTGATAATTATTGTTAATAGGCGTATACAAATCGACAGTATTAACCGGTATTTTGTCTTAAAATTTACTTACTATAAAAACAAAAAATAATCATATATTTTTTATTTTTACTTTTTTGAAAAATTTAATTTTTTCTTTAAACTTATCTCGTTTACGCATAAGATTTTAATTGTATTATATTATTATTTATTAGCTATACTACATATATATGGTCTGGAACCTAATACATGTAAGTTATGTTTTCAAATACTTTCATACGATAATCGTTTTTATAGATGTTTAATTTACGTCACGTAAAATTAAATTATACAAATTTTAATGATCGTGTGTGATTTGCGCCACATTTTAAAATCGATTTTGGTAATTTACGCCACTTGTTTAAGCTGTAATTTGTGTCACATAAAATTAGATAAAAAAGCATTATATAATTTATGCAATCTAGTAGGTACCTACAAACATTTTAAGAGACAAATTTCAAAATAAATATTAAAATGTACATTAAGTAAAATAATATATGTAAGCTAATTATTGTAATTGTAGGTAATCTGAACGCACTTAAGTATAAATGAGTATATGAGTAATATTTTAGTTAATAATGTAAAAATCATAATTTATTGTTAATTATTCGTGTTATTTATTACGTTTTATGCACTATAACTATTAACCTAATGTAAGTTCGGTAAATTTATCAGCAAATTCCAATAATTTAAATTGAAAGTGTGACGCAGATTACATCACATGACAATTCGTTGTCTGTCGTGACGCAAATTACCAAAATTAATACTTAGATGTAGCTCAAACTACATGTTTTTTATATTTTATCACGAATTTCGTACACACTTAAACGTACCTATTTATGGCACAAATTAAAAGTATACTAAAATTCTTCAAGATACAATCTCCTATTTTAATTTGTGTTTTTCTACTTTTTGTTTATGATGGGTGCCTACTATAATTATTTGATTTTTTTCTCGTTTTGAATTAGAGTTCAAATATTTATTAAAAAAAAATAATAATAACATAATATTAGCCCATCGTTCAGTTGTTTATATAATAAATATCATATTGTCAATATACCATTTTTATACTTGTTTACAAAACCACTATGTATTCTGTAGCAGTTTCACTAGTTATGGGTATCTATTTGTTTTGTTACAGCCAGCCTTGTATAGTCATTAGACATCATATATATTGTAAGCCGTATGTATTCTGCAATTAAAGATACCAACATTTATTTTAAGATTAGTGTTTAGTATTGTAAAAACTAAAAAGTAATTTTTGATAATTGTAGGTAATTTTTCGTTGTTTTTAAATATTTTTAACTTTATTTTGTATAATTTTTTAACGATCAAGTCCGGGACACTAATTATGTACAAAAATATAATTGCTACCTAGACTAATGCATTCTCGCAGAGTATCGTTTTTAAATATTTTTATAGAAGTTTGTGTAAATTGTGCACTTGTTAATTAAAACTTAATAGTATAATAATAGTATTATAACTATACATAAGTACAAGTGTATATGAAGTACTCAAATACCTTAAGCCGCACATTTTCCTTTAACTTTTGCCGGCCTTTTAATTTGTAAAAGGAAGTATAAGTATAAGTACATAAATTACACAAAGTATAAAACGCATTAGTTCGTATATGAACTGTAATAATAATAATAATATGACATTAGTATATCATTATAAATGCATGTTTAACTGTATAATATACATAAAATGTCTCGAACGTCGTGTCAATAACAGTACCGATAACAATATTAATCGAAACAAATAATGATTAGAAACTTGTACGCCGTTCGAAAGAATAAGTACTATCATTCACTGTACAACGGTATAAGGCGTGAATAATTATAACGATAATAGTAGCAAAAACAATTACCTAATAAAAGCCGGCTCGACGGCACCTTTTAATCAAACAGAAATTAACCCCACGGCATGGCGCAAACATAATTACAATCCATTAAAACAAACTGCACTTGCATTTTTTACAACACTAATTAAATTTTCACCTCACTGTTATATTACAGTATCGTACCACAAATTTGTACCGAGTTGTGCGCCCGCAGTACTGCAATAATTATACAGGTAGGAACCTATCTATTATCTTCACATACTATAATAATAATAATGCCTATTATTTATATATCAGTGTACGGCGCGTATAGCGTGTGCGCACAAAGCACGGAAAAGCGTCGATATCTGCGCAGTGGCATCACCAGACTGATTAAAAAAATAATACATACCTATATATAGTGTGTCCTGTCATAAAGTCCAGTAACACCATATGAACAACGCCATAATAGTGAAAAATCAATATTTTTATGAATTTTTCTGAGGATAATCATTATAAGAGTAAATTTAAATGTATATATATATTTTTTGTAGTCAAGTAAACATTGAATAAGTGTTAGAGCTGTTCATGGTTTTTGATTTTTTTTTTTCAATTAATGATTACGTTAGCAGATTATAAAAATATTTCGTGATCATCAAAAATCTAAATCAAACTATTTTGTAATGCTGAATTGCTGAACTTTTCGTAACAATGGACTCAACACATCTACTTTGTGTACTTTTAATATAAATTTGAGCACATTAAAAGCATTTAACATGTTGAAAGATAATAAGAAAAATGTAATTAACTCCTGGGTATAAATAAATAATAATAGAATTTTGAATAAACAATGGCAGAAATAATTTCGAACATTTGTTAAAGTTTAAAATAATTAAATTTATAACAAACAAGATGATATTGAAATAAATTTGTTAATTTTAATGATTAACTATTTGTAATTAACTAAGAACTAATATTTTTGTTAAATTAAAATCTTGCCAAACTAACATAGTCAGTCCTTTATAATATTTACTAGATTTAAATTTATTTTACCTAAAGTATACTAAAATATATAGAAAAAATATTTATTTTAAAATATTGATTGGTAAACTATAATATGTACTACAGTAGTTCAAAAATAAAATACAATATTTTAAGTGTTGTTTAAATATACAATATATATATATATATATATATATATATAAGTTAGATATTTTAGTAGTTATTATGAAAAATATGGTATTATAGGGAGTTTAGTTTGTTTTGTATTAATCTAAGGTAATTACTAATTATTAATTTCAAGAAAATCGAAAATTTAACCAGTTATAATTTCGTCAATTTTTGTTTATTATTAATATACTTTTTTATAGACTTTTAAAAATTGGCTATTTTTAGTGTTTCCAAACGTTAATTTTGAGAAAAATAATTGTTTGAAATTTTGGAAAATTACTTTGAAATAAATATAAAATTGAAATATTTCTTCAAATTATTTTGTAAAAATCGCATCAAAACAAATTGATTTACCGCGGAGATCGGAACTTTTGTGAGCTTGTTTCAATATACCATAATATAATATATATACGATTATAGACTGCAGTACCTATAGTTATATTACCTACCGCTGTATAATATTACATTATATACTTACTCATAGTGTAACTATTGTTACAGTCACTTTTCTCCTCATAAACCTTACTACGAGTGTATTTATCTACACAGGAGTGTGCATTGTTGTTAAATTGATAAGACCGCTATGTTTAAGTTGTTGATTGCCCGTTGCCCGTCAGTATAATATCACGCGATGCTCGTGGCTGTTGTGAATAGTATACTAATAAAACGCCGTTTTTCGTTAAATTCCATGTCCGTTTTCTGGACCTTCGGCGTGCCCTAACCCTTAATTCACATAATTTTCTCCCGTAATGAGCCTATTGATGGTGAGATTGAATCATACTGCATAGGTAATGGTCGAAGAAAGAGCTTGGCTTCGAATAATTCTTGCAATGCCATCGCAAAAAAATACTCGTCTGTCCGTATTCATTATTTTATAGAGTATTCTGGACGAGTAATGATTTAAATAGCTTATAAATTAGATTTTTGGATTTTCGGGGAGTTTTTACATTTGAAAATAAAACCATTTTATTTTGTCAGAAGTATCTTATTAAATGCAAATGAAAAATTAAAAGCTATTTTGATTTTTGATGTCGTGAAAATATTATGTTTGATTTTTATATAATAAAATAACAGTAATTTTTTCATTAAATTGTGATGAATTACTGACTACCTATATACTGTTTAATCATGATAAAACAAACAAAAATATATTTTAGAATATTGATTATGCAATAATAAAAATAGTATAACAACTGTTATGAGAGATAAAAATTACTTAAGTATAGAATATCGAAAAATATTTTTTAATATATTTGATAATATAAAAAAATATGTTTATGTAAATATGTAGCGACATGAATATTGTAAATATTTTTAAACTATACTTTGAGAATAAAGAGATTTAGTGTATTCCAAATAATATATTTTTCAAAGGATCGCTCTAAAAAATGTCACTTTAAAATAATAAATTATATTGTAGTTATCAATTATTTTAATATTGTTATTGCGCATTTAAGAGAATAAATATGTTTAGTACGATACGGCAGCTTATTATCTTATTAATTATATTTACCTATATTAAGCAAAGCTTATATTTGAT
Source organism: Rhopalosiphum padi (assembly GCF_020882245.1). NCBI lineage: Eukaryota > Metazoa > Arthropoda > Insecta > Hemiptera > Aphididae > Rhopalosiphum > Rhopalosiphum padi. The sequence continues at coordinate 47,571,848 of NC_083599.1, forward strand.
TGACTACGCTCTTGTTAGTATTACCTATTGACGTAGCTATAATATTGTATGGTAACGACATAATATTATATGTATGCACAGCAATAGTACATACTACATATATTAGATATTATTAAAGTTATCGCGTATAAATAATGTCACTGTAAATATTATAATGCACGTATGACTTTTTTTCTTTAAATACAAATTCATTTAAGTATATCGATTTCTTTTAACATTACCAACTGGATATTATTCCTTAAATCATTTTTAATGTGAAAAATTCCCGTCGGCTCGTACGATGGGTACCTAACAAAAGTGTACGTATTTGGCTGACGTACTTATGTCCTATCATTTGCAAAACTTCACAAATCGAATGACCACAAGTTATACATCTCTTGCGCTGTAAACGATTATAAATGCATATAAACTTATCGCTATGTAAACATATGTATAATATAACATATAAATCCACTTAAACCTATATAACAGTGGTTTTCAAACGTTTTTATAAATAACACTGTGCTCGACACAAAAATTTCACGGCATACCGAAGACTAAAACTTTTTTTAAATTTTTTTGGTCGTACTTACTTAATTTGTTTCTATTAAAACACACACTAAATTAGATAAATAAAAATGTATTTTTGTATTTTTATTATTAATTATTTTCGTATTTTATAGGTAGTACAATTTTTAAGATTAAGACCTCCCTAACCCGTTTTTTTATTCATTAATTAGAGTTTTGAACAAAACTTCGCAACACACATCGCACATAAAGAAAGTTCGCGGCACCCAAATTGAAAATCACTGTAATATATTATTTGAATATAATATGATGATACCTATGTTACACTGTAATGAATAATATATTATCGTATAATGTAAATCATCGATTTGAGTTTTTAACCGAAAATATTCTCTAACAACCCACAATGGTGAACCGAATGGAACTAGATGAATCAGAGCAATATACTATAAATAATAATGATGATAATATTTTTGGAGAGCTGGTGCGTGTTTCCCGATAAAAAAAAAACATCTGCAGTGTCGAAATGAATAAGTCGCGTGACGCATAACCAGTAGTAGCGAAAATGGATTCACTTTTTTTCTTTCTTTTTTTTTTTTTAAACCAATAAGTATGATCAAAGCATCTTAGTGTATGACAAAAAGATACGCGGAATCCAATAATGCTGCTTATGGCGTGGGCGGTGAGAATAAAAACAACTGCGTAACGAATGAGTTCATAACGTGAAAGTTCGCGCTGCCATTTTTTGGCGTGCAGCTTTTTAAACAGAGAGCAAATACGCAGCATAAATGCGAACGAAAAAATACCGAATAACCTCGCGCAGCCATCGCGCGTTATTTTTTAATATTACTAAAAAACAAAAACGAAAATAATATGTTGTGACCTGTGGAACGATCGCTATTGAAATAGTCTTATGTGCAGCGTTTAGTCGATATTAATATAGATTGTCGAATAAACGAAAAATAAAATAAAAACATACAGGAAACGCGGTTTTTAAAGGAAAATAACGTACCTGAAATATATAACAAAGTGATATTTTGTCGAAATTATAGATAGGTTAGGATATAATAGTCACAGAAATCGCCAAGAAGCGCTCTATCATGTATTATTATTATTATGTATTTATGTGTACGATATATTATATATTATTATATGAAAACAGAAAATCGTCGAAACGACGTTTCCAAACCGCACACTGTTCACGTCGTCGTTGCCCGGCGAAGAAAATATTTTGACGTGATGTCTCATCGCAACACGAGCTCGCAGCTGTACGGGATAAGTCATGTGCGCATAAGCGACTATATACGCGGTGCAGGTTCCCCATTATCGTGTACACACGCGCACGTACAATTATTTCCAACTACGCAGGAGCGGGTTTTATCACTCGCCGAGGGGGGGGGGGGGGCTAATCATTCAAAGATTTACTTAGCTGTACGCGGATCGAGGCGGGCAGTTATATAATTTTACAGAGACCGCGCTGTGTGTCGGAGCCATTCAGAGTATTCGACTAATAAATAACCATATATTATTCTTCTATGACGATATTTTATAATAATTATTGATAATAATACTCGCCTTAGAAAAAAGATAGCTTAGTCCCAAGGGGGGGGGACTAATGCCCCATAGTCGCTCCCCTAAACCCGTCACTGTTCCAACTGTCAATCGGCATTATGCACTTTCGAAATGTATTTCTCGGTCCGCTCGCCGTTGAATGTAGAACTTCTGACCGTTATACGGTGCCGTCGTTTGGGGAGAGAGCAGAGCGTGCCCACTAAACTTAAAAATATTAATAATTTATTGCCCACTGATGCTCGTAAAAAGGTCATCATAATCGACTTATATATTACGACGTATCGCTATAGGTATATTATACGCATAATATGACATAAATATTAAATATTAATAGTTAATAGTTTTAAAATAGGTATATATAATGTCTATATTATTTTTTTAATATATGTTATTGATTATATTATAAGGTAAAAATAGGACTGTCTTACCTATCAGCCGTTGTAAGGTTATTTGGAAGATGGACGCGAATTCGGGTGAATTGAAAAATTACCTAACTATATTATTAGGGAAAATTTTAGTAAGTATACGTCATTTTAGGGATTAGAAAATTTTCATTTAGACAAATATAATATGACGTTAACAAATATTTTTACATATCATTTAGGTGACTACAAAACACAGCAACTTTTCATCGAATTTTTTTCTGAAACTCAAAGCTATGTGATTGAATACTCGTTAAAAGTTAGTTGAATACTTTGTAATGCACTTCTTTTTTGAACGTTAATATAAAAATATTCTTAAAGAAAATGGATTTCAATAATTTAAAGTAAATTACTTTCTTTATCGCGGAATATATACAAACGTGTTCTTATCCTCTAGTAATTTCAACTCGTTCAAATTATATGTTTGATAATTTGTCAAAAAAGGATAAATGTTCCTCTGTCGTGGTGTATCACGCCACCTATTACCGCTTGTGCTTATTTCTATTGCTTTATATTTCATTGACAGTACCGCACATTTAACGATAACCTAAAGCCAAAATTAACAAATAATTAAAGTTTTATTTCATAGAACTTTATCTTTCTTCTTTTATAAATAATAGTGAAATTGTTTCAGCTGGTTCTTTTAATAGCTAATTAGTTTTCTAGTTTCATTTCTTTAAATTTCTAACTATTTCAAAAGTACATTGTTGTCCAGATGTATGATAATTACAGTTATAATTATAAAAGGAAAGGGTAGAATGTCATTACATATTTACAATTGTATAAACTAAACGACCGGGTGAAAGGTAAAAAATATAGGCATGCTTAATAGTTCACACACTCGACAAAAACTAAAATGACGGCCGCTCCTGCCGGTAAAAATAAGAACATTTGCGTTCCATAATTCCATAGGACCCACTTATAAAAAATTCATTTGACAAACTTTTACAAAATATTTTACATTTTTTCGATACCCTTTAATATGACGTCACTCTTGCTTAATATTTAGCCTAGACACCGTGGTGGAAAGTATATTTAATTCTAAAAAATTGAAAAATTAAACAATATTATTGTACCTATACATAGATAATTCTATTAAAGGTTTTATTTATTGCACTAAAAATAAATATTTTTAATAATTAAAGTAAATTTTTTAAATTATAGTCGTCAATATGATAAAGTATAAATTTTAAATTAATATAATATAACATCGTTTTCTGTATTCATATAATAAAATATCAAGCCCTAAAAATAATACAAATGTGAAATGTTTCAAAAATATTTATCATTATATAATACGGTATAAAACCACAATAATTAGTTACTATATATATACATAAAACGAATACAATGATGATATCACAGTATACATATACACCAGAGGTGGCCAAACTTTTTTTTGTAAAAATATACTTCACATTTGAGGAACGACTTCCATAGAACATTTTTCAATAAATTTTATTGACAATTTGTTCACTACAACCTCGATTAATTTTCGTGCTCGTGGCCCTAAAAATAAATTCTAACACGATCGACTTTGAAATTGTCCGCGATCGACTGTTAGGCCGCCCATGCTATACACTAATAGTAATTGGAAGATGATTGAACAGTTTTAAATTATTATCATCTATTAAATGCAAATATGAAACGTAGAATTAAAAACAATCAAAAAATGAGTATTATTTTAGATGGATTTTAATAATAATTAACCTCTTTTCGTTGAATGTTTGAAAATTAACCGTTGTGACGATTGTAACGAATACAATTTTATACCAATCTAATCAAAAATAATAAATATGTAAAAGTAAATAATATATAAGTAATGATAAAGTTGTTCGGCGTTTAATTCTTATTTTTATTGGATTATTTAAATTTTGATTTTGATCATTGCGTGGGGATTCACTGTGGACTAATAGTCCAAAAATACTGTCTAAATATGAGTTTGTATTTATGGTTTAAACACAAATTTTTTTAAGGGTTTCAGTACGCCTAAGGGGCGAGTATACTTATACTTTCTTTGCACGACACTACAACTCGACTAACGATTATATCATTATAACTAAATCGTTATAGTCGCGTTCTAACGGAGCAGCGGAGGTAGATAATATTATAATAATATATATTGTATGATTGACATGTACCCGTCAATCAGAAATAACACTTCTCGGTCGCTACTCGAGAAAGCAGCTCGCTGCTCGCTGGTATCGGCAAGATAATGCCTTCTGAAGTTCCGAAGTAATGAGATGTGATGAGAGGTGTTTTTTTCGTCCGTCGCCCCCCCCCCTCGACGGTACAATATATATTACATTATATTATTACCATGCAGTGCGATAAGCTCGCGCCGATATTCAAATAATTTTAATTCCCGAGGAAGGGGACGTTGTCGCGCGGAGAGAGTGAAAAGTTGTTATTAAGACGTTTTTCTGTCATTTATTGTCTGCTGTTTTTGAGTGCCTACTCGTCGTCGTCGACGTCGTCCTTACACTCGTTCACTGTAAGCCCACGGTTCGCGCACGTGGGTAGGGGAAAGTATTCGCGGTGACATTTCCCACTGCCGAATCCTCATCCTCCTCTTCCTGCCCTTGCCCCGACCCGCTGACCGTTGTGATAAATTCAGTAAAAATATAACGACCTACGCGTATATTATATTTATATACGGGTACCTACACGTATTATACCGAGCCAACGACGTCACTATATAGTCTGTTTTCTACCCTCGGAAATATACCGTGTCCTCCTGTCGGCGAGATGAGGGTACATATAATTGAATTGTATTACAATATTATGACTTACTGTTGCAGTGTGACACAAATTGATTTCGGACCTACGCGTTTTGTTATATAAAACGCACGCGGCGTAGTTCCATCCGCCCCGAATCGTGCCCCCCTACGCGTTCTAAATTTTGGTCGATGGTTACCGCAATCAACCAAACAATACGACACAATTAATATAATAATACTTATATAGCATATGTACACACCACGCGTCGTGGGTGTACTGACTGTACTGCTAATAATTATTTGTATATCATATTTATATATATACGTACGCGCTACTTTGTGTATAAATATATATACACAGCAGCCATATAATATAATATATATTATATTCCGCGCGGTAGGTAAATCATCATAGTTAATTGTATATATTGTGGGTATAATACTATATAATAATAACCTTGGCCTATCGCAGCGGATTCTACAGAGTATAAGTAAGCATACCGTATATATATTATGAGGAAATATATAATTCGAACGTCAAGAACGCGATAGGTAAAAGTTTCAAGTCCCCGGAACGAATACAATTTTTTGAATAACAACAAAACGACCAAAATAATTACTCTTAGTCACTTGATTACCGATTTCGTCGAAACTTGAACTTCAAATAGCCAATAGGTAACACAAAAATGTTTATACATAATTTTAAAATTTTCTGATTTCCGTAAGAATTACTAATGAGAAAACCGTGTGTATTGAATTTTCGATTCTGAACTATGAAAATTGAAATTTTTACATTTTTAACTACGAAATAATCAACGAATTTTCTTGATTTTTATGAAATGTTGGAATAGAAACACTTACAAAAAGAAAAAACGTACCTGTATCTTTTAAATATTTTTAAATTAATACGAAAATAACTTATGTTTGACCTTGTATTAATTGAAAATTTCAGTTTACTTCAGTTAGAACATTTAACTCATGTAATAGGTAATAGTTGAATGTTTTAAATGTTTGCGATTAAAATTTTTATTGAATAATATAAGAATTACAAAAACCGTCGGTAGAAAAATCGTTATTAAAGTAGATAGTGTACCGTCGTAGGTAGACAGATTGTATTTCGTTGAAATCGAAAAACAAGTAAAATTATATATACTTTAACCGATCATATAATAACAAATTATAGTGATAACACATATAATAGTGGCCTGCTACGTCGATGCTCGTTTTAATTTGGCCGCACGCTATAATAATATATATAGTTAATCAAAACACATTATCGGACGTCGGTATATTATATAATATTATTTTGTCTTCGGAAACATAAAACGTATAATACCTATACACTATGCGCGCGTGTGCTAAAAAAAAAAATAAATTGCAATCGTACGAATATATGCTTACCTATATGTAGTGGGTCGTAGATGGATGCTCGCGCGCATAATATAGTGCCTATATATATATATATATATATATATACCTACGTATAATATGATAGTGGTCTTGTCAAGTATTCGAGTAAAAGTAGATATATTCAAATATATAATATATTTCCGGTTTCTTTTCGTCTCGAATAATATACAGGTATATAATGTGTATGGTTTAAAATGCATTACATCGAGAACAATTTTTTTTTTCAAAGGTAGTATATTACTGCTGCTGCTCGTACCTATATATACATATTATCTGGCTTTCTATATTATATATTGGCACACGCAATGTGCCGGTATCGAACAACGTACAATATAGATGGCAGATTTTCTATATTTATTTGAACGAGTTTATATTGTGTGGTGCGGTCATTACCGCAATGGGTTAAGGCGGCCGGAATTACGGTCGGTATTATTTATGTCACGATTTATACCTTAAACTGCTAAAAAGCCGACAACATTTAAAATACCGCCTACACATACCTATATATTATATATTTATTCGAATAAACTGATAACAATATTCTATAAAAATATTTGAGTCTATGCGCCGCCACACCGATTGTTGTCGGAATCGGATTTTATATTTCAATTAAAATTTTGTTCAAATCCTATTTTGGTTTCTAAAATATTTCTTAAATTTTTTTTTTTTTAAGAAATTTGAAACAGCATATTTTTATCAGATTTTTAGGTTTAAGTTAGTTTTTACTATTATAAGGAACGATATATTATTATTTTATTTAATGAATGCACGGCATTGAACTAAATACTTAGTTCGGTGATGCACAGTGACTTAAATAAAAGCGAATATGCGCACGGCGATGATAGCTTATAGTGCTTATACTAGAGACACTCGCACGAATGATCGTGTTTACATACTTCTTATACGACTACTACAGCAGGTTTGCTACCTCAATTTTTAAATGCACTTAAAGACCATATTTTTAGATTATTGAGATTGTTTTTGTATTATTTAAGGAGTGTCCTGTTGAGATACAAATTTCTGTTTTTCAAATTACAATGTCCCTTCTTTTCTACTCAAAATATTATTTATGAGATATTTTTTCTGAAAGTTTTGTCTATCAAAGCGTTTTTTAAATAAAAACGTACATTATTTTAAAATACCATACATTTCGAAGCTGAATATTATTATGAGTATTTCAATGTATAGAAATCGAATTTTTAATGAGTAACGATTTTTGTACTTACATAATATCTTATAAGCATTTAAAGTATAAATGAGCGGAGAAGTGTACCGACTCTTTTTTTTCCACTCCACGCCGATCTTCAATACTTTATATATTTATATAATTATAATTCGCATTAACTCATATATAGTTAATACTCTCCTATTTTCAAAAACGTCGAGTATTTGAAATGATGAGGGTTCTTCGATAAAATAATCATCCCGTATAATAGTTATTTTATAATATCATAATATGATATACTGCAGCTTTGAAGTTGTTAATGCGTATTTATTTATTTCTTTATTTTTTTTTTGATAGACCCAATGCTATCAATTAGCTATATTAATATAAAATGCGACGAGTTACACAAACAATTTTACGCATAACGTCCTGGTAAATTTTTTTGTCATATTTGTGCGATTTCATCACTGGCTGCAGCGATTGATTTTATATATTACGCAATTTTTCATATTTTTTAACATGAAATTCTACAAATAAGTAGAACGTATAGAAAATAATATGAATCCGTAATGATTTTTTTATTATTAATAACTCGTTTACCTTAGAGAAGACTCAATCATTCAGTAAGTAAGATACATATAGGTAGTAATAGTAAGAACGAGTATAACTCTGCGTCTGTGTTTATGTATATATGAACGAGCGTATTACCCGACGTTGCCTGGGGATAAATAAAACCGAGATGCGCAATCCACCTGCGGCGGATAATAATAAGTAACTATTTTTTTCTTACGTGAAACTAATTTTTAAGCAGAAATAAACGAATATATACTGTTGTGATTTTAATATTATTCCAAGCGGGTTAGCTACCCCGAAATACTGGTTGAATCTATTAACCATAAGACTTCCTCGAATCGTTAAAAACGGTAGATTATTTTTTTGTATGATTTTCTATATAGACCCCTTTTTCGGTCAAAACTTACTATTCCCCTTTCGACCAGTACAGTTTACTTTAACATTTATACAACTAAAACAACTCAACTAAACAACTTTTTTATATTCAATTAAATATATAGTCGTGTTTTTCAATTTTTAATTTTCAATTAGAGTAGTAAAATAATAAAAATACAAAAACAAATAAAAAAAAAAAAATTTTGTACTTGACATAGAATATAAATACACAGGTACACAAAATGATGTTGGGCATTTGGTTCGTGTTGAAAATTAGACTTTTATAATTTATAAATTCATTTATAACTGTATCGCATGTAGACCTATCCACGTCGCATGACGATCTAAATCGTTCGGTGTCGACACCAAACGTATAACCGGTGCCATCACAAACGCAGTTGGTTGATATAATATGTTACGGGCAAAAGTTCAAATCAGATATTATATCTGAGAAATGCCCGACCATAATATGCGAACTGCCCACGGCGTTTGGAGAAAACGTCATATTTCGACCTAAATATCGTCGGCGCAAACGGTGTACACCACAACACCCTTTTTAAATCTCATATTTTTATTTTATTTTTTTACCCACGAATTAGCTGGCGCCATTGACATATTTGGGGTAAATTCAGTGCTATTCGATATAGATATATGTTTTACTGATTTGCCCTAGGAATTGGCGCATATTTAAGGTAACAACAAAACGCACTGTATATTGTCGTAGGTATATATACGTATTTTACGTGCACGTGTGCAGGCAAATTGTAAAGATAATATTGCATTTTACGCGTATTTATTATTGGAAATTATAGGTTTAATAAAACGTAATATTATAATAACCTGTTTTTCATATTAATGTTGATTGATATTGTAAAATTAAATCGATATTTATTTCATAACAAAATAAAAATTATATTACATATAAGCATGTTTTAATTTTATGTGTGTTTGGACGGGTTGGTTAGTGGGTGGGTGGGTAGATAGCGTCGATATTCACCCTTATACGGATATATAAATATATAATATTCGTGACTCCTGTGTAATATACTGTACTTCGCGGACATGGATATTTGATTTGATTAAAATTCGACCGAACAACAACTACGACTCGTCATGATGAAAATTAAAATAATAGAGATTAATGCGGAAAAAAACATTTTACATAAACACAATAATAATAACCGCTATTTTTTGTACAATTCAAAGAATCGTCCAGTGCAGGCTGAAATTGTACGTTATTTAAAGTGCAACAAAGTCCTATAAATCCCGGTGTACACTGTGTAAACAATAATTTATGCACAGAGTGCAACGCATGCTCGTCCTTATTTTTTCTTCGAATAATACATTTGAATTAAGCCAATACTTAAGGTCTCAGGAGTACGACGAACAGGCAACAAATGTCTCCTCGGGTCTCAAGCGGGTGTGACGTTTTCATAGCAACTATACCTATATATTTTCAATAACTAATATTTATTGTACCATTTAACATTTAAGTGCAATTTTTTCATTCTACAGGTTTGGAAATATGATTGTTTTAAGATTTATTTTAATTAATATCAATCTATTTATAATTTATTGTTTATATAAATTGTCCGTGTAAATAACAATTAATAAGAGCTTAACCAAACAGTTTATTTACGTTTTTTATTACTAAGGAATTTTTTTTATTCAAAGTACGTTTAAATAGTAAATTAAATACACATAAATTGTAAAATAATTAGAAAATTTGTTCCCATTATAGTCAAAGTATAGGCGTGTCACGTGGGCCCGTGCACATGATTTCTTCGCGGAGGGGACTGTGAAAAAAAGTATAAATTTATATTAATTTTTAAGTATAACTATATGAAAAGTGTTTGTTAATTAAAGTTTCTCGATCGTACATAATTATACTTCTGGAGTCTTGCAATAGTGAACTTCCTTTTAATTCGATAAAACCAATAGCTGTTAATGACTTAGATGCGAAAAAAGGCAATTAGGAAAGGGAGTTGAACCCTTTACCCCTCTTGCGCGCGGACCTGGCGTCACGTGACATTGGCATAGCTAAGTTATTATGTTTGTTTCTAGTATAGTTGATAGGATTTGTCGCAAACTTCAGAAATATTGTTGCAAAATAATGACGCCATTCGATCGAAAGTCACAAATGTAAAATTATCAACGTTTTCATAAAAAAAAATGTCGTATCATCAAAGGAGACGGCACGTCTTATAAACGATACAAAATTATTTCAAAATAACGTGATCCAAGGCGTCCCTTCGAGTACGCTTAAAAATTTCAAAAATAAGAAATGCGTTTGCAAGCAACAAATGACGAATTATTAAAGTATATATATAGGTAAATACCTAAATCGGCTAAATCATATAAAAGAGGGTCGTTGCGGCAAATGCCTGTCAGCCGTCCGCTTCATGTGGGCAAAGGCATAATTGAAATGCGTTATTCGACGAAAAAATAGGGGTGAGCGTTGTCGGTGAATCATCGTCTTCGTGTATGTACATAACGGTATATATAATATGCGGTGTATAATATAGACAACGATTGCTGCAGTCGAATAATATATTATCATAGTCCGCGTCGTTCGTTCGGTGCGCGCGCGCGCGTGAGTGTGTACGTGGTGTTATTGTCGTTTCGATTTTTATTTTCCCCCGATATATTGTTTTTTGGCCGCACGTACTCGTAAAAACCAACGGTTTCGCTCGAATGACTTTGGGGGGGAGGGGAGATCCGCACGACCTACCCCGACCAACTCTTCTCGGCCGCGTCGCGCAATCACACGATATTATAATATCGGCTGTATCAACTCGACATATAAAAATGAATTGCAATTATCGTTAATTGTTGATTATGTCTTTTCAGTATTTTAGGTCCCCCCCGCGCTATTTTCAAATCCTGACTACACGACATTATCATACTCGTCGCGAGTGACGGAATTTCTAAAATTTATAGGCACCTACCACCTACGCGCGGCGACGGGGCGGACACCGATTATATAATTTATATAACGAATGTATACACACGACGTACTTACTCGTGTATTCTGCAGTGTATATACTCGGAAGTCGGGGCCTACGCCGAAACTCGCCTCGCGCGTAAAAGCATTACTATTATATTATATACGTACACGTAGACGATGTGCGACAGGGTGTCCCACGAGGGTTCAGTAATATTTAAAAAGGTATATATATATATAGCAGCGGCAGCGCGGTGCGTATGGGATGGGCACGCGCACGCCGCCGTGCGGATCGACGGGGTTCGCGTCTTCGTTCTATTTTATATGTATATGCGCTGCTGCTGCTGCTGCCACTCCTAAAACATAATAAATATATTCGCGCGCGTATTATGGACGGCATAATGCGTACACGTGTACACGTTACCCATTTAATACCGTACGCGGCAGACCTGCCCGCCGTACGCGCGTAATCCGCATTACACCGCCGCCGTACGCCGAGGCACCGCCGCGCGACGACGTATATAAGCGCTTCCTCTTTAAGAGACTCGAGACGACGACGCTCGTTGTTTGGATCAAAATTTGTTTTATTTTTCCGTTCCGTTTTAATTGGAATTATTATCTAATAAGCTGCAACGTATACCGCTGCTGCGGGTACATTCGGCGTGTTTACGGCCTCGATATAGGACTACGTGTGGGTGTATACATACATATATATACTATCCTCGTGTTTATCTAAACATTTTTTTAATAAGCCGAACGTGATGTAATATCGAAGAACATGCCGACTGTAAATATGTACATAGGTACCTATAATTATTGTTATTATTATTATGTCGAACATATCAAAACGCGTTGACGAACAATCACCGCCATATCGAAATCGATAAGTACGCATTTCTTCGCTGTGTATTTTCTGTATAGTCTTGAGCGTATATATTATTGTCTACGGGCAAAATCGAATAACAACTATCTTTCCAAAGTTCCTATCCACGTCTAACACAGTATCGAATCGATTTCAAATCGAAAAAATAGGGTCGACAGAATGCTGCACGAAACTTTTGTGGCTTTATCGTTGCCCGAATGTGTTTGCCCCGTTCGGTATCCATTAAGTTTAAACATAAGAATACGCGCGATAAATAATTGATTGAATGTTTCATATTATATTATAATATGGATTGTGCAGACATTTTCAGAATTTAAAACTTAAAAACTACACACGCTGAAAAAAATAACATTTAATTATCTTTCGTCCTGCAATATAAGTTTATCGTATTCCTTATCACCTAAGGCGTTCCCCAGACAATTTTCCATTGTACACAATATAATGTAATATTATGTACTTTTTAAATATTATGATTTTTTTTTTTTTTAATGAATGTATAATAAGCTAATATAAAACAGCTAAAATAATTTAAAATTCACTTGGCTCTTTTTTTTTACTTATACTTACTTTTACTATTACACTTTAATACGCTGATAAATAGGAACTCTATCAGTTCTCAAGGTCTATTATATCTTCCATAATTTTAACTTTTTTATACTAAAAAAAATATCCATTAATTGAATATTGATTTGAACACTATTAGTGTGACACAAATCGTAATAATATATTGTTATTACAACCATTGACCTGAAATACTAAACAGTGAAAACTGAGTAGAAAAGAAAGTCTGAGGGAAGTGGCGACTGCCCCTACTTTCGGGTGCCCTAGTTCGATATACTCGTCGTATCTGGTACTTCGTTTTAGGGAAGCTCTTTCATGAATAATATAATTATTATAAGCTTCGTGATATTTTCGCCGTGTCCAGTTTTGATGGAAAACACATAATATAACCACCAACGACCATTTAGTTTCAATATTTATACCTGTGCAGTGTAAGTCTAACCGCTTAACGCGCATCATTTTTTTTAGTACATTTATGTTGTTCAATATAGGTATATAGCGTAAAGATGCATATTTTAATACCATTGAAAACTTAAAAATTAGGATAGGTATAACAAGTAAAAAAGCGTTTTTTTTTTTAATTATACATCAATTTATAATTGGTATTTTTAATAATTTTTCTTCTTACAAAACGTATATCACATTCAAAAGTTGAGAGAACACCGATAATAATAATAATAATAATAATAATATATAATAATAATAATAATATTATTATAATTTATAATGTTTTAAATTATTAAACTTTAAAACCTATAACAGGAAGCAAAAAAAACTTATACACATATATACTTAAATACAATAAATCATGGCGCATTCGAAATACAACAATTATATTTTCGGACAAGTAAAAATACAAAAAAAAAAATCAAATAATAAAATAGTAATAATGTATGCAGGTACTACATAATATAATATATTAAAACACAAGAAGACTGGGCGCTTAAAAATCAATTATGTAAATTTTGTAAGTAAACATTAAAAATAGTTAATTGATATGGTACGGAAAAAACAAATCCGACATATTATTATAATTTAAATAATATATATATGACAGATCGACGTGGATAGTTTTTAAAATTCACGTTTCCGTTGCACGTAGTATATAATAAAATTCATACAACTGGGTATTAGGTTTAGGTATGAGTAATGTGTATAAATATATATCAAAGTTTTAATTTTTCATTAAATACTTACACGATATACTATAAAACAATTTGGTCAATTATAAATATTAAAAAAAAAAAAAGTAAAATTACAATAATATATTAAACATATAGGCCAATTATATAGGTTCATTATTATTTGATACAAAAATTGTTCAAGTATAACATAATATACATATATTATATTATATATCGTACGTATAATGTATGCAATAAGCCTAAGTATCACAACAACTTTATTTATTTATATATTGTTAATATTATCACGAAGTCGATGCCGGGTACAGAAAACGATTTTAAATATTTACGACGGGAATGTACAGCTAAACTATGATATTTTATTGTTATCTCTCTATCTATCTATCTATCTATCTGTCCATCTACACACAAATTAACAAGATGGAAAGAGAAACCGAGAATGAGAGATAGAGTGAGGGGGTGAGAGATATATTGAGTAAAAATAAAATAGACAGAACTGCTTCTAGAACACGCAGACAGAGGGAGGGAGAGGGAGAGAGAGAGATCAGTGCAAAATATCTACAATTACTATAATACATTTACAAGGTCTTAATATATGGAGACTCCCTCTGTCATTGAGTCTGGCACGTTATATAAAATATGAAATATAATAGTATATTATATTAGTACTCAAATCTATTCCCAAATATCGTGCAACGTGATTTCCCTTTAACATACTTTTGATTGACATAATATTACACCAGCATAAATATATATATTACGACTAGCAAACGTTAGATCAGTTAAAAAAAAAACAATTCATTAACACGATAAACCATTCGTGAGGACTGAATATAATAATAATTAAAAGTTAAAACGAAGATAATATACATAATAAAATAATATAGTTAAATATAAATACAAATTTTAATTGACCAAACGATTATATAAAATATTGGTAGTAAAAGTCTCAAATTATTTGCGAAAAATCATACATTTGTGAATATATTTATACATTACTACGTCATGCGTTTGCGCGTAACTTTTAGCTCAATATTTAACTTTTAACTTTTTATAGAATGAGAAAAATGAATCCTTTTAATCACTGGCGCGTTATCACTTTATTCCACCAGTGCATATGGAAAAAAAAAACATCATCATAAATTATAATGCAGATAATGTAACTATTTAGCTTTAGCCAATCGGTCTCCAAGCTCTATCTCGTTTAATGTACGAATTGTGTACCACTTAGACGAAAAAAATTAAAAAAAATCAACGTTTAACATTAAAGGAACAATATATGGTTTTAATTTTTTAATAATCAATAAATTAATAAATTTTGTTCGGCAAATTAAGTGGACACATATTATGTTCGACGAAATACGATGCAACGCCGCGCGTCACCTCGCCGGAATGTAATGTAAAACATATATTAATATAGTAATATATACGGTCGAATGACAAAAATTTTAGTCTAATAGTAATTGACCGTAAATACGCGCACCGACATGGTAACGGAACATGAACAATATTTAATTATCACACGTTCAAGAAACAAAAACAAAAAAATTACATTTTTTAAACGAGAAACAAAATAATATTGGAAGCGTCTGCAAACTTGCACGACGAGAGATGGTGGCCGTAATGGTGGTTGAGGAAGGTGACGAATATTATTACAATTATTAATCGTGTATGTAAGTGTACAATTATTTTAATAACATTAAATTATAATAGGTATGTTATTTTTTTTTGATATTTCTTTTTTTTCAGCTTTACAATCATGGATATATTATCAACACACCGATAATAACTATAAAATGAAATGTAAAAGATTGATTTTTTTATATTCAGTATTTTTAAAAGCCTTTTATATATGAGGTACATCGTACAGCTATATAATATTTTTAATATTGTTTATGGAACAGTAATAATAATTATAATAATGTTATTTAAACAGCTATAAAAAAAAAAAATCCTACACACACTCACATATACACAAAATAGATAGATTTTATTATTATACAAAACAAAACATGGTTACAAACGATTTTCTTCGAAAACGTATTACACAACCCAGTCTACTCAGTAGCTCTCATTACTTATATTTGTTTTGTTTTCGCTTTTTTTTTAAGGACCTTATAATATTCGACAGCTCTCAAGTAAGCACCCAGTACAAATTGCAAAAATTAAATGGGGAGGGGTGGGGTTTGGGAATGGTTTCCATTATCGATATTTTTTTCTTGCAGTATAGGTGACATAAAGATAGGTATAACATAATAATGATAGTATCATATTGTGCACATACGTATTATTATTATAATGAAACGTGTGATCACAGACTGCGTCTCGAGAGGGAGACGAATCGCACACAATCCGATAATAATAATTCAACGTCCTATCAGTATACTTCTTAAGGATTTGTGAGATCACTGCAATCAATGGGTGGTCATGGGTGGGATTTATTTGGGAGAGGGATGGGTATCGTATAAAATGCAATATACTGAGTGCTTCGTGTATAAATTACGATGTTATTTTTTTGTTTGTAAATAAAATCTTACCAACACACATACTTATATATGTATTGTTAATATAATATATATTATTATATCAAATAAATATGTATATATAGGTACTTACCTAATAAATAATATAAATCTAAATGTATAAGCTTCTTAATAATTTTTTCGTTTCATTCTTAATTACTAAAAATACACATCAAATAAGCATTTTTCCTTTTGAATCGGTGTGAATACGTTTTCTCTAAAATTAACTGGAAATAAAAGCGGGATACGACTGATAAGGTGAATGTACGAATTGTACTGGAGATCCGTATGAGGGCGGCACGAACGTGATCACGTTCGACGGTTTAACCGGGGACGTGTAGTTGGAATACATGCCGTCAGCCTGATGTATTTGCTGCTGCTGTTGCTGTTGTTGTTGTTGTTGTTGTTGCTGCTGTTGCTGTTGCTGTTGTTGTTGTTGTTGCTGCTGTTGCTGCTGCTGCTGTTGCTGTTGCTGTTGTTGCTGATGTTGTTGCTGCTGTTGCTGGAGATGCTGCTGTTGCTGTTGATGCTGGAGATGGAGATGGCTGTTGCGGTTGTGGCTGTTATTGAACGGCGGCGAAGATGAGGACAACGATCCTGGCGACGTGGACACCGAAGACGAAGACGACGATGACGATGAAGGTCGACCCGGCTGTGTGGCGGCCATTTCGTGCGGTTGTTGTATCGGGCCCTCGTACAGTACGCAAATGCTTCCGTCCTCCTCACCAATGCGGTAGGATACTTCAGACGGGTCGACCCACAATGTAAGTTCGTCGGGCAAGTACGCGCGGATCAGGTGGCACGACAGGCCGCATGCGTCAGCTGCGCGGGCGATGATCGGGTCCATCTTGTCCTTGTTAATCCTTATGCACCGGTACGCGGATCCACGGTTCGGAGACTCCGGGAACCAGAAGTCTTTGTACTGGCGGTTCATGACGGTCAACAGCGAAAGCTGCAGCATCTCAATTTCGGGTTCCAGAAAGAACTTGTCACCCTTACTGCGTACCAACTTGGATCGGTGTCCTGCGCGCAGCATTGATATGATAAACTTGACGGCAGATTCCAGTTCCACCCTCATCGTGCGGCTGCGATGATACTGCCAATTCTATTGCTATATATACGACAATGTAAGTGATTTTTATAAAACGCGATCGCACAACCTGCAACACACAAAAACCATAATATTATTAACTTTACGGGGCGATACGCTTCGATAAATTATGAAGAAATTAGATTAACTATTTTTTTATTTGACTTCAAACATATCGAACAATACAAAAATGTTCAAGAAAATATGACGGACGACAAAAGATTGTACAGTAAATATACGATTTAAGTTTGATTATGCTTTTAACCTATCCAAACTGGAAATCGAACACTTAAGAATGGTTAACTGAATTTTGCTCCAAGCACTCAGAATGATATTTTTGAAGTGCAATGAATTATCATTTCGTGTACAAAAATGTAATTAGGTATATAAAAATCGGTCCTATCATCTTAAGAACGCATATACGTATTAAAGTTTTTATTTATTTTATAAAAATTCAAAAATTGAATATCATAATATAAAATAGGAAATAAGAAAATAAGAAAATATGTACATACACACTGCTTACTGATAATTTAACAAGTACGACACAAAATTATAATTTATAAATAAATACAAAGTAATTTCCCAAGAATCTTCAACTAAATTGTTGTGTTAATTTTGTATTTATTCAAATTCTGATTTATTAAATTTTCAAATTTAGGTATATTTAACGATATTAAAAAAATAATTATTCTTTATAATATTTATACAATGGAGATATAAACTTCTTCAAATTTTTTTTATTTTAAATTTTTAAGCAGATATTTTATTTTTCATACAAATACATATCTAAATATTTCAATTTAAGTCAAACCCCCCTTCGAAGTTTTTATTTAACAAACACGTAACAGCAAAATTTCGTTAGAATTTAAAAATACTGATGACCTGTATAGCATACGTGTTTAAGATTAGTCAATTTATTACATTTATAATAGATACCTAATAATATAATATGATAATTCATAAAATATACCTATAATGCGACAATCGGGACAATTCACCTCCAATATATTAACAACGGAAAGTTTAAAAGACTGATAACCTTATTAGCTGGGTACATATAAATACAGCTAGTGTGTCAATCAATCATACAAACTTGTAAGATTTTTGTGAACCGATTGCCTAGTTGTAACATTGTCATTCACCTCTAAATAAAATATTTTCCCTTCAGTTAGTAGTTTAGTTTTTAGGCAGAGTGCTTTTTTTAACAGCACTCTATTTTAAAATTATGTTATAATTTGAATTTTGTATAATCTAACCTATATAATTCTCATAATAAATCATTATTTTTATGTCTAAACTTATTTCGTTAACTTTTATAATACATCCGTCTTCTGAACGTGACGAGACATGGTACATCGTAAAATAATCATAACGCATAAAGAGAGATTACTGCGTTTGTTATACTCTTTCAAAATTAAAATATAAAAAACTACCTTTAATAGAACTTAGACATTATTAGGTATTAGATTCCTTTAAGTTTGATAATATAGGTTAATTCACTTTAATATTAAAACTAAGTAGGTATTAACGAAACTAAATACACTGCCGTTGTACACTATAAGACAGACAACAAATGCGGGTGTAGCGTCCTCTTAAACTATATTATGTACATAAACCTTATTTACTAAGGATAATAGTCCACGATAATAGGTTTAGAAGATAATATGACTATATGAGGTTTAAGAGCTATAATAATTTGAAAAATATAATAATTAATATCAAATATATATTAAAATGTTGACGAAGTCCATTTTCCTCCATAATAAGATACTGTTTACCTCCACAAAAAAGGTTAGTTTTAATTTTTTTCAAAAGTTTTTTTACTCAAATTATGTCTATTTTCCTATAAATATTAAAATATTTATTCAACACCAGTATTGTAGTTGTGTACCTACCGAATTATAAAGGGTCAGTAAGACTATGATCACACTATATGCATTTTATCGGTTGCTAATTTCAGCATTAATATACATTGACGTATCAATAAAATCATCTGCTTGACAATTACAGAAAAAAAAGGTACTTATAATCATAATTATTTTTTTTTTCAAATTAGTTTGTATCAACACAAAACACCCTTTAAATAGTATAAGAAATTTACGTAAATATTTAAAAATACTTTTATAAATACATTATTAAAAGATAAAAAGGATTTAGCATGTTTGATATCATAATACATAAAACATATATTATATGCATTTTTGCGACTCACTGTAACGCCACTACAAATAGTATTAAATATAGGTAATATTAAATAATTAAAATTCAAACTTAATTATGTTATGGGCATAAGACGCAATTATAAAAATGACAAAACCACACGCATACGCTGTAGTTTGATACCAAAATGTCTCAAACTTCAATAATTAATACAACACGGTAGTTAGGTGACATAATAAACGTGGTGATTCATTATGTACCTATAATACACATACATACATACATACATACATATTACTACCCTTTATCTACAATCATCTTCAAATAAATAATTAAATATAATATTACATATAAGCACCACATATACAGTTTAGTTGTACAAGTAAACATACAAGAAAATAAGCTTTATTTATACTTTTACAGATAATTATTCAACCAATAATAATTGACCAAAGGTAGTTTATTAATTAGTATTTTATAATAGGAATAACATATATAATATTTGTTATGTTATTTATATTTGTTGTCACATTTATTACTAGGTACAAATATTAAAATCTTCATAGATTTATGAATTATGTAAATAACTAAAAGACCAGTAAAAAATTATTAAAATTTAGAAAATGTATGCAACACAATAGCCCTACGCTCCTACCTCTCTTCGAACAGTTTTGATTACATACCACTTCAAAAACGACATATATTATTAATCTCGCGATTCGATATAACTATACAATTAAACTATAGTACGTATCATCCACATTGATCCATATTTGGTGTTTTTTAATCTCCAATTGAAATTACAACTATTATTTTTTGGAATAATAAAAGTTATAATCATTCTATGGAATTTAATTAAATGCCAATAACAATTATCTACTCAAAATTAAGAATTAATTGTAATTATAGTACACATTTATGTTTTATCATGCATAGCTAAATTTTTTACAACATGCGAAAACGTTCAATTACTTATGGTAACTTAAAATGTATAGTTACTGCACTACTATAAAATAAAAACAAATTATGTAGACATGTAGTCAGAGATTGGTAAAAGGCGAAAGAAATGTAGCTACAACAGTTACAAATGTGTATTACTTTTACGCAAGTGTGACTGTTGTATAATAATATAATTATTGACATAAAAGAGTTCATTCATTTATTAAACTGATAGAATTAATACAATTAAACAAATTAAATATGACATAGGTACCTAATATATTTTTAAAAAACGGTTACACAGTTGATAAAAACTTGTAACTTTTGTAATTATAATTTAAACATAAAATTAAGAATTTAATTATACTTAAGATTAATTAACCATCAAAACACAACACATATAAATTTGTACCATCAAATATTACTATGTGATGGGATTCTATTTTCTATTTAGTCCAAAAAAATTGCAATATACTGTATTATAATTTAAAACAGCCAATTGAGAACGTGAATACGAGACTTTATATAACATCATTTTTCAGAATACGTATTAAGTAGAGGCAGGGATAATTACATTATCTACAAATTAAAATTATCAATATTAAGTTTTTTTGACTTTACAAATTGGCTTTGTATTCTCTTAAAATACTCTATAAAAAAAATAATATGATATGAAATTTTATATTTATGACTAAACTGATGAGTGATTACCTAATTGTATTTAATATAGTAAACCAAATTACTGTAATTATTGTAAACAAATACACAACAAAAAATAATTTTTTTATTTATCAAGAAATGTATTATAGTAATTAACAAATTTAAAAATAAAAAAATTTTTAAAATTTTATTTTTTATTTTTGTAAATATTGAATAACAACGAACTGGTGAAATAATCAGAGGGATAATAAAAAATGCACGAACGCGTCTTATTTTATTTCCACTTCTACACATTTTTATTTCAAAGAAAAAAGTCATAAGTATTCACAAATATGCGATAATATAATATAATAGAAGATATACCATTTATACCACTAAATAGGTTCTAAGTATTCATAAGATAATTAGAAAAAAAAATAAGATATTTCTTAAGATAATCATTTTTATACGGAAAAAATAATACCCATATTACCACATACGCTTTTGATAAATTTAAATTAAAAAAATCATTGAAATACTAAAATATTAGTAAAATTTATAACTAATACTATGTACAATAAATGTAAGAAAAAACATAGTGTATGACAGGTACACTGTTAACAATTTATGAAATATATTATAAAAAATAGTTAGCAATACTTGAAAGTTTGAAACCGTTCTATAAAATGAATAGACTTTTTTAACCATTTAAATGCTTACATGTATTTATATCACATTATTTTTTATTATCAGAACAACAATAATATGTAGACTAGTATTTTTCGATACCAAATAACGTATAAGAAAAATACAAATAAACAATTTGGACTCTAATGAAAATTAAAATTTAAGTTGATGTAGGTAATTTATTACTTATTATAATTTAATACATTTTAATGTCAAAAGCCAATTAACTTAAAAACTATGAAGTTATATACAAAAAAATTTTAATGTTTCACCGAAATAATTATAAAATTAATAAACTAAGAAATTAGCTTCTGTAGTATAGTGATTTTAAGTGTATCTCTTTAATGAATAGGTCACTTTAATGGATGAATTAAATTAAAATTCAGTCATAAATCATTATATACGAAAAACTTATTTAAGCGAAGGACAATGATAATTAGCACTCGTGTAATTTCAATAATTTTAAATTTATGAACATTATATTAAATGTTTATACCTTAAGAGAATGTTACACTCACATGATGTATCGCCTCTATTTTATATAAACGCCCAAGACACAACATAGACAATTTTACGTTTTGAATAATCCATTAATTTCGTTATTTTTAATATTAGTGTAAATTGATCTACTATCAATTTTTAAGGTAAAATTGGATAAAACTATTAAGGAGCACAACGTAGGATTTTTGATATTTTAATTTTAAAATAAATTATGAGTATTTTAAAATTGTACATTTTAGGTATTATTTAAAACGCCTTTAACTTGCTTAAAAATTAAATTTCCAAAATATCATCTGTAGGCCCCTAGATAATATCCTTACATTTAAATTTTATAATAAATCATTCACTATAATTTTAAAATTTCAGATTAAACTGATTTATTCTAAACATAAACTATATTAGGTTATGAGCTCGGTTATGAGTTAGTAAGATGGAAAAATCAGATGTGTGAAATGTCTCTACCTCTTATTACCAATATCTAAAGATGTAATAAATTAACATAAAATAGCAATTAGAAAATTGCAAGTACCTTTTAAAAGGTAATTGTTAATTTTAATATTTTTAAAATGATTTTGTGTATATACTATTTTAATGTAAGAACTTTCAAAGTTTCAAAGACTAATACTTTTTGAATTATAGCAAAATAACTAAAATTGTTAATTCTTTATTCATATTTAAAGATCTAATTTCGTCCAAATTTGAACTTCAAATTTTCATAGAGTATTGTTGTGAATAAAATATTTCAAATTGGACACCTTTTTTGGGAGAATTCATCAATGAATCAACCAAATGTTGGTTAAATCAAAATTTGGAAGTCGCACTTAAAATAGTATATAATAGTAATAATATTACTCCAAAATTTAAAACTCATATTGCGCTTATGCAACTTAGGCATCTACATATCTATGAAAATAAGTTTAATTTAACTATTTTTTAGTTTTAAAACATCATTTTTTTTTTTAAATATTGTATATTTAGGGAAGTATCAACTTTTTAAGATTATATTTTGTTGTGACAAGTATATGCAATTTATTCCTTATGTAAGTAATGCAGTATAATAAGGTGCCTAGATAATCATTACAGAATTATTCATTATACCTATAAGCTATAAGTACTATTTTTAAAAGAAAAATTGAAATTAATGATAGTAATCAGTAACAAAATATATACAATGTTGTAAAGAATAAAGCTTAAAAAATAAAATAGTAAATAGGCAGATACCTAATTAATATTTACATACATTTCTGATTACTTTTTCTTTTCTTAATCAAAAATAACTTATATTCTTCCAATATATTTATACTAAATTGTTATTTACTAAATTACAAACTAGACTGTTTAATTCCAATCGTTAGCAATTACACTATCCTAAAGTAATTAAATATTTTAAAAATATATATAATCTACACATACAATTATTTGTATTAGGACCACTATAAAACTGACACAAACATTAAAATATTTAAAAAAAACACGATTTATATAGAAGATAAAAAAATGAAAATTGTATACCAATTATATTAATATCAATAAGCTAAAAGCTTTATAATACAAAAGTTGACAATTATAAAACTTCACTTTTATAAAATTAGAATAAAAAAATTAAATAAATATATGTATAAATTAAAAAAAATGTATATGTTTAATTATTTACTTAATCTTTGATTTTAAAATTGGATAATAATTCCATCTTACTACATTTACTATTTTATAACTGTGTACCTAATCAAGATTAGGAGATCGTTTAATTTATTATTTATTGAACTTAACATTAAATTATAACAAAATAAAATATAATTATTAAAAGAAATTGACATCTCAAACCTAAAATTGGTTTAATGCAAAAATGTATCTTGTATTTACAAGATTTGAAATGGTTGATATAATGTGAGCATACAGAATACATATTCAAAACTATATGAAAAGTTAGAAATTGCAATATATGGTAGGTAAAAATAAGCCTGAGTATAAACTAAAACTGATAGTCATCAAAAATAAATAACAGAGATATATTATAATGGCATCTATTAAGCATATGGTTATAACTTATAAGTTATAACCTAACCATTTTATTTGAAGTAATATATAAGTTTTAAAATTTTAATTAGCTTTAAATATGACTTAACAAAATATATTTAAGACCTAAAATATATAAACAAAATACTAAAATATAGGTTGTTAACCTTTTTTTATATCTTTTTAGGACTAAAATAATATATTTTTTTAAGTTACTAAATAAGTAATAAAATTAAAAAAATTAAATATATAAATCCTAGCCTTTTAGATTTTCCATAATATGATATATAATGGTTAATAGATAATTCTACATTTATAAAAATAGTGTACCTAACATTTATACCAGATGTAAGTCTATTTAAGCAGCTAGTCACCTACAGTATTCCTTTAAAGCCTTTAATTGTATTTTGTTTTATTTGATTTTAGTTATGATTCAAAGTCACTAACTAATAGCACAGAATAGACATAATATTCCATTATTGTTAAACATTATATTAAAACACAACACCATATCTATATACAATAATGAAGTCATTTAACAAGTATAATATTTTACAGTAAATATGAATTATGGCTTATAGGATGTAATATAAAATTGATCTAATAAATAATTTAAATATTGAATAACACAAAAAATATTTTTTGTTGTTCATTATATTAATTTATTAAATTTATGAATCTCAAACCTGTATAAAGTTAAACAAAAATAATTATTGGTACATTGCTTCAAGTTAAAATGTAAATTTTTAAATATTCTTAAATAATTTAACATTATTAATTTGAAAATTGCCATTTAAAAAAAAACTTTATTCAATTAGTTAGATGACTTTGTTAGGAAAACAATATAATAAATAAAAAAAAAAGTTAAGTACCTATATAATAAGGTTCTATGATTTAAATTAGCATTATTTGTAGAATATAAAAACATTATTTATTTTAGAAGCTTATGCCAACATTTAGAAATTAATTAGTTAATTGGTAGATCTTAATATTAGCAACAAGAATTCAAAAATATGTTTTTTTTTTATTAATTGCACATTATTTTTAATAAAATAAAATAGTTATAATCTAAAATTAAATTAACTCAACTGACTTATACAATATCTTGTATAACTTTTTCATTGATATCATTGTTATAAACAATGTAAGTACATATTTTATACTTGTTAAATATATTATATAAAATGTTGATCATATTATATTCAATAGTTATTATTTTATGAAAATGGTTTAAATACTCTTTAGTAAAATTTATTTTACAATTGCTTTTTTTTAATTACTTAAATGAAACTTTTTAAATTTTAATCTATAATATCTATATAGGTAGTTTTATATATAAATTTTAACTTAATAAAAATAAATGATAATGTTTTAAAAAACATTATAGGTTGATTTAGTTACTCTAGTTTAAATAGTCACTTATTGACTTATACTATTATCTTTATCATAAATTCATAAGCATTTAAAGTTAATCAATGTTATGTAACCTAACCTAACCATTTATAAAATTCTACAGTAGTCTTTAGGTACGAGTTATTTTATTTTATTTTTTAGTTATTAGGTATACAGAATATTTTTATTTTATCATTTATATAATTCAGGTGGATAATCTATGTATACTAGCAATGTAAAAGTAAAAGTTATGTCAGTAAATTTAGTAAATTAATGAATGTTTTTAGATAACCTAGATGGAATAAAATACATCAATACTGAACAATATTTAATAAACCCTAACTATTATCTATTGATTATCTGTATAAATATGCATGTTATTTACCTATGTATTAGAATGACATAACATAAATGTTAATAATAAATTAATTATTATAGTTTAATAGTTGATACTGATGTCATCGTTTTAGAATATATTAAACAAAACATGGTCTACTATAAAAGAAAGGTTATGAAATCAATATATAGTTTGAAAAATAACATATGTACCTACAACCTGCAATAATGATTAATGATAATCTACTTAGATTGCTTACTTAGTTATTTTCGAGATTACTAATAAAAATACGATACATTTATGTGAACTATTGAATTTTCTATATAGCATAGATATCTATAAATAATATAGTAGAAATAATAGCATGATATATTTTATATTTGTTTGTTGAAATTACATTACATCTTTATTTAGGTTAAAGATGAAATTACCTTGATGAAAAAGTACCTTATTTTATTTAAAGATTAACATGATTAATTATATTCTAAGGAACAGTTGAAGTAACATACAAACCTTTTTTAAGTAACTTACCCAACACTTGTACATTTTAAAATTTGATTCATTAATACAATTTATAAATAAACAGCTACAATACATTTTAATGACTTCTCTAAAAAAAATTAACTAAAAGAATTTAAAATTTGTATGTAATATATGTTTAAAAATTCATATATTTTTAACATATTAATTATTATACTAAATAAACATTGTACTTGCATCTGAATTCTTAAAATATTAATTATAAATCAATACGTAGCAAAAATAATTGAAATCATTAAACTACACTTGAGTTTTTTTTTTAAAGTAATTTATCAATAGCATTATTAGCATTAAAAACTCTGGTAGCCAATATAAAACTATATGGGAGATAAAATGTATTTTCTTTAATATTAATACTAAAACTAATTGTTAATAATTCTTCACATGTTTAAGACAATAGCATAAACTTATATTTGACGTCCATAATTAGATGCCAATGTATCGATGTAATACTCTCAAATATTGGCTTTAGTCAGACACTCAGACCTGAATAAATGGTCCGTCAAATTACTGAGAAAATTCAAAATTTAAATTATCTATATATTTTTGTTATTTAAAAAAACCGCAACACCAATTACACTTTAAGCATTTTGAAGAAATTCACGGAATGGAAGTGGACGATAATTGTTAATAAAATGGTTGAGAAAGTAAGGTAGTTTATTTCCTATCATAAACATTTTATAAAAAAACTTATATTCATTATGTAATATCATTACATTATAAATCATTGCATCAATCCATTGTCTAATTGTATTATTTTAAAAGATTTGAATTTTATTTACATTAAAATGTTAAGCATTTCCTCAAAGCTGTAGACGCAGACGCTAGGTTCATATATAGGTTTTAAGGATGCCTTACTCGTATGTATTGTTTCCGTCTTACTGACGTACAGTATAATGTATTTGCGTTCAGCTAAATCTTAAATATTAAAGTTAATTTATCTATTATCAAACTTAAAGGTAAGAGTATTATCTAAGGCATCGCATTATTTAATTTTAAAGTGAGTTATAATCTATGTAAAATATATAAAACTTCAAAATGCTCATAACTTGTTTTAAAATTATAATATTAATAAAACCCTATGAGATATCCTAGATAATATTCTTACTTTTAAATTTTATAATAGGTAAATGTACAGTAATAGTAAATTTAACAGCATAAAATGGATTCTGCTGAACACAAATTGGCTATGTTATACGTTGATTAGACGGAGACGGTATGCGGACATTTGGTCCCCGCGAAAAAATGTCGTACACGGACAATTGGTTCCCGTCATAATTTTATACTCGGACTACAGATATATATAATATATATATTATTGTATATATCTGTGACTCGGACAATTAGTCCCCGACGTAAAAGTAAAATGGTAAATACAAAGTATTTTTTTACTAATCAATAAACGTTCTTAAAGAAGTTTTTTCAATAATATAATACTTTTAAAATATAATAGGTAATAGTTATTTGTTTAAAAAAAAAATAAAAATGAACATAATAATAAATAATATCGTCGAAACCTGTAAGTGACAAAGAAAAAAACATTATTTCTATTTTCAATAGTTTTGATAATAACTTTTCAAAAGACGATCTTTTAAATTATTTGTATAGGCTTTCGAGATTTACATAAATTTTAATTAAATTTTGAATTTAACTTTTTACTTTTACGCCAGGGACTAATTGTCCAAGTATTAAATTATGACGGGGACCAATTGTCCACATACGACATTTTTTCACGGGGACCAATTGTCCTAGATCCGACGGAGACAACATTCAAGTGAAACGTTTCAAGGGACGCTTGAATACAATAGAGGACGCTTCACCCACATGTGTCGTCACCGTTAGGTTAGGTTACAAACGTATAAAACAGTTTCACGCGGACAAAGACTATACTCAGGCTACAACCCGAGTTGAGCAACCAAATGTTCATACTAGAAAGAGAAGATTTTGGACTGGGCAACATCGTTTTTATTTTTTCAATATAAGAACTACAAAAAGTTATTCAAGTTTGAAAAATACAAAAATAATAGAATAATAGATTTTGAAACGATAAGCATTTTTTTCGTATTAGTGATATCAAAAAATCAAAAATGATGTTGCACAGCCAATTTTTTCTTTTACAGTGTGAAAATTGGGTTATTAAATTGGACTATACCCCTAGTGGTTCTTACCCACGTGAAACAATTTTTACTGTTGTACGTTTGTAAGACGGAGATAACACATGCTGATGAAGCGTCCTCTTAGAGGTTTTTATAAATTAACAATGTGATCTTGTGGTAAAATTAGTACTTAATTTATAGAATACCAATACGATTCCAAAATACTGACTAAATAATGAAATTTTAAAAGTTTTATAACAATCCAAGTAAAGTATGTCGTGATTATTTTGGTGTCTACAGTTATTTAGTATGATTAAACGGACCACATATCTACGCGTCATTATGACAAAAAAAATGTATTATTTGTAAGACGATAACGCCATAAAGGTTAATAGACAGATTACTCTTTTTAATCTAAATCGTTCAACAAAATGATAATACGTAATGAAAACCCGATTCTGTTATAAATACTTATATATTATATAGAATGGTAAATTACCATTTAGACTAATAACTAATATTATATGGGTTAAAGTTTAGAATACAATGACAGCATTGTTCCAATTATTTGAACTGGTTTGAATGTTTGATGTCACTAATGACACACACCCGAGACATCAGCTCGTTCAACTGAAAGTTTATTAACAATAATAATAATAGTAATGATAACTCATAGATAATATTATTTTATAATCTATATTTGATAAACATAGTAATATAACATGCATCTTATAATAGTCAGGCAATAATAATAATAATAATAATAATAATAATAGGTATTATAGTAGGTAACGATATCGGGAAAACGAAAAATTAAATTTAAAAAAAATTCCCCATCACTTGGGCTTAAGAAACATACAAAGTATTCCAAGTGTTTAAGAGAACGTTTTATAATTCCGAAAAATTTGGCGATCCTTCCCGTCACTCTTTTCTCGCGCGCAGTTTGATGTAACACCAGGTATAGCGATAGTCAAGAATATAACAGGAAACCATGGCGATTTTTCTCCAAAATAACTATGATGATATATTAATAACCGATAAATAATAATATGCAATAAATACGCGAACACGATTTCCGATCGATCGATGGGAAAAAAGCTTTGAAGAGAGATTTCCTGTTTTCGGTCGATCAGAATAAATTAGCACACGCGCGGTCGACTTACCCTTGAAACCGGCTCTGACTACTGCTTCTACTGGCAAATACTAGACAATAGACGCGGTCGGCGGCAGTGGCGTACGTGATGCGAGAAAAACACCTATCGTATTTGTTGTAAATATTATACAGTATAGTAATATTATAGGCAGGTTACCCGCCGCGTATCGTAACATATTATATTATAGGTATAACGTACAACTATACCAACTAAATATAATACAATATCACTATATTACACTTATCGAATCGCTACATGTTACCTACACGGCTATACGACGACGATTAGTTAATATTATTTTAAATCAAAACTGCAGTTACGCGATTGCATGTAACTATAATAGATACGCAAGAATATGCCCGTGTAAACTGCCTTTATCCTAAAAAACAATCATAGTCGACGAATGTATGTTACTGATGGTCATAACCCAGAAATAAAATCGCTCAGCATAAAAAAATAACACAAAATATCGTCAAAACAATAATAATAATAATAATAATAGGTCTGTTTTAGCTCTATTATTTGATGGTTTTTTCTTTTTTTTTTTTACCACAAGTGCCTAAATAGGTAGGTACGCTATTATTATTATATTATACTTTCTCTCGTTCCTCGTGGCGGAATAACGCGGCGGCATCGTTGCCGGGAGGGAGCGAGCAGCGAGGCGACGCGGGCCGAGAGATCGAGTACGAGGGACTTTCGAAAATACGAAAAAAAATACGTTATAGGTAGGTTATGTACGAGAAAAGACTGGAAAATCGGCAGAGTCGGCACGGCGATGACACCGCAATAATAATATAATGGCAAGTATACGCACTACACAGTTAGGTTAGGTTAGTTAATCTAACCTAACCTAACTAACAAGGTATTATCAAATAATAATTATAATATAAACACGCGGGCAGCGGCTGTGCGTCGTACACAAGTAACGTATAATAATATTAATATTATAATGTGTAAATCGTACTTACCAGTTGCAGTCGTGGGTACGGCGAAGATCGGTCGGCACTCTGCGTGGCCGGTGGTCTTGTTGTCTGGCGACGTTGGATCCGCTGCGGCAAACAGAGGTCTTCTACCGGAAAGAGCGAAAAAGATTTCGGCGTGTTAAGTGTTTTGTTTATTTTGGGGGGGAGGTAGAAGGACTACGGCACTGCAACAGCAGAGTGTTGCGGCGTACGACCGGCGACGGAAAGAGACTCGGCACGGTTTTCGGTTATGTTCTCTCTAGCGTTCGCGCAACGGCGAAAGACAAAAGAGTGACGGCTGTGGTGCCGAAGAGGGAGACGACGACGACACGGACGACGGATAGCGAGTGACAGAGCGCGTCCCGAGCGACGGGGGTGACGGTCGGTCGACTAGTGTTTGTGGGTTGCGAAGGGGGTGGGGGGGAGCAAGTGGGGGAGAATGACAGGCGGTCTGACGGACTGACGGACGGACGGTGAGAGGACTGCCAACGGCAGACTGCGTGTTCGCTGTTGTGCGGTCGGCGTAAAACTGATTGCGAACGCGCGACGATGCAACCACTGCGGCGCGTACGTAGTCGGTGGGTCGCCCGCACGCACAAGCGCCCGACCGCCGCACGCACATGCACACGCTCACACCCGACAAACAACAAATGTGGAGGAGACTACGACGACGCGGCGTCGGTCGTACCTACATTATATGGCATTATATATTATATTATTATGTTATTATTATAGTTGGGTAGGTGGTGGCGGTGGTGGTGGTGGTGGTAACAGTAAGCCGTTTCGTCCATCGTGTGTTTTTGGTATACCATTTTTTTTTTTTTTTTCGTCGATCTCGGACCGTGGTAACCGCGGGCGTCATCGGGCCGGGTCATCGTCGTATGGTCGCGTCGACCGCACCAGACCGGACCGGAGAGAGACCATCTGATGCTGGTCCGGCACGCCGGCGACGACACGGCAACTGCGCAAAAACCGCGGCGGGGGATATTAACGTCTTTTTACGTCCGCATCCAATGTAATAATATCATATCATATTCACAGACTTCTATTATACTTGTACGCTTCTAAACTTCTATACATCTATACTTCTATAATACTTCTATAGTTCTATTCGACTATTATCCGCACAACAGTCCTACGGTATTACAGAAATCTGTGACGATAATGTTTTAACACAGTTGAACAGTCCCCCTCTGCTATATTGTTTACACACACGGCGGCGCTCCGCATTTGTCTATATGTATTATTATTCGTTGTTATTATACCGTCGTCGTCTTCGTCTTGTCTACCTGTTGAGTTAATCATAACAAACAGCGCGTTGTTATGATTATTGTTATTATTATTATTATTATCATCATCGTCGTTGAAGTCGTCTCTGCCATGTGTCCTCCGTCGTAATAAACGAGCAGCGATCAATCCACGTGTTTCGAACACGACGATATCGTTTTAATGAATATTATTATAGTTAACGTAAAACCAAAAACTGCGTTCATAACTTTGAGCCCCATCGCTACAATCGATAAAATCCCACACGCTCCCCCATTTTGGGAACAATTCGGAACCCGTAGCGGCTGCGACCCTCTCGTTGGCCGTGAACTGTCGTGATAATAATATATATATATATGATACGTGCGGTGGGCGGCGGGTGTCGAGCACTGAGCAGCAGGCCTCGTGTGATCCCTTTGCCCAATGTCGTCGTAACACGCACACCACCAAACATTAGTCCTCTTTGTCACACTCGCTCGTATTACATCGTAGCAAAAATGGGTTCGCGAACATCTGCAGCAGCCGTAAACGCTAATCGAAAAAAGCAGTTTTATATACGACGAAATCGTGCGGTTGAAATGGTTAACGAAAATATTAATATACTAAACAGCCTATATGGTCTGTTACTCGTCAGCCACCATCATTGCGTCGGAGTAAATTATTTATCATACAGCTGGTTTTGAGCTAACTGGTATTAAAATAATTATAATATAATACTTTAATGAAAAAACTGTTGAATTCTCAATTTCTATCCGAAACACAAAAGACAAAATGACTCAGATATGACTGATATGACGGCGCTATCGAAAATGTTGTTTTAATGAAAAAGACGACAACAATGATAACACTAATTACTATAAACTGATATAAAAGTGACAAAGATTACAAAAAAATAAATAATTGACCAAAACGCTGTTTTATATGATATGGAGATTAAATCGAAAACGCGAGAGTCAATCATTTGAAGTATAGGCGACTTACTCGAAACGTTTAAATCTCGGTTTTCAGAATACTTATCGTTATTAGTATTTAGTATTTTTTTTAAATTCTAGATAAATCGATTGGTTCCAACAATTTAGACGTATATAAGTTGCAGTGAATCACTTGACAATTTTACATAACCATATACTAATTAATAATTATTGCTGTGTATATTATATACGAATAGTATAAACTATACAGATCTTCCGCGAACTTGTTATTTTCGCTAAATTATATTATATTATGTTATTATTATTATATAGGTTATACTACTTATGATATACATAAAATGTGTTTTTAGAGACCCGATAAATAAATATAATAAGCCACGTCGGTGTTTCGCATTCTCTTAAGTCACCAACGTACAGCCGTGAAGGTGTATAATATACACGGCGGATAATCATTAGCGACCCGACAAAAATACATGCGACGTGCGAATCACGGCGGCGGCGACACCGATTCAAGGTCACTATAGTAACTGCCACCGCCACACACCGCGCCGCAACCGATGTGTGCCCGGCGTATTTTCCGTACGGAAATCAACAACGCGGCGTTGTTTGCGCTCGCACGGAACTCCGACGTTATTACGGACCGAAAGTTTTAATCAGAGAAAACTCACAATAATTTTCATTAGCGTAATACGACGAATCAATCGTTAAAATCGTATTTGGTATAACTATTATAATATTACGTTAGTCTTATCCATTTAGGCAATAGAAAATAATTAGAAAATATTAAGTTATAACGATATTAATAAAGTCAGTTGAGCATACGCATAACGAATTTACCTAATTACCTATTATAAGTCAAAATATCTATATTTATTTGACGCTATAATTAAATTTGGATCAGATTTATACGAAAATAGTAAATAATATAGGCGCATATACGAAAATATAATATGAAAAGACTTGTATTATAGTAATTCAGGCAAGTGATAAATATTCGTTTCAACGTGATTTCCAATAAAATTATCATCTGCCTGTATTTGATTTTAATATTTCGCAGTAATTTCATTTCTCCTCTATTTAGACTATTATAATAACATATAATACATTTCGTAAGTGTGTTTTTAAATAATATTTTATCCGAAATTTCGTCTCGAATTTTTATTGCTGATATCCGAAAAACATACGACGAACTACGGTTCGATGCATGTTTGTTTGGTGGTTTAGTCTACATGTGTTTCTTCAATGTTTATACGCATTGTGTTGAACAAATATTTTTAAATAGGAATCTATACATAAATTTATATTTAATTTTTAAGATACTCTAATATGCCTACTATTTATAATAGAATTTTCAATGTAAGTACTCATCATAATAAGAATATAATATTATCCATTTAATAAATAAATCATAATATTATTGATATATTATTATATTAACTGAATAACCCGACTTATTCGCTCGTGTGTTAAATAATCGATTCGTATTTAAATTGTTTTTTTATTATAAATAAACTATTTAAAGCTTAGCCATGTAATATACAATAATTTTTAAAATTTAACTTAATTTATGATATTTATAACTGAAATGACAAATAAAATGAAATTGGAAATAATAAGAGTGATTTACTAGTACGAGTATTTGGAACAACTGTGAAAAAAATTGGAAAAAAGTTAAATAGGGTCTACATATTTTATGTTTTTTAACAAATATTCATGTATACACCTAATATAATGTAGTAAAGTTATATAAATTCATTGAAATCCTAGTCTTACTAATATTACTCCTACTACCTAATTAATAAATAATACGTACGTACGTACCAATACCGAATAGGTACTTAAATAAAGTGGAAAAGCTGTGATATGAATATATAATATTATTTTATCTATGTAAAATTAATAATTATATTAGAAATACATATATATTATGCAATTTAAAATGTTTACCAAACAATTCTGTATTATTGGGTTGTAATTTTTACAACTGCAACTCAATTATTATAGGTACTACGTTTATATTATATATTATAAGAAAGCCGCAATGCCGATAAAACGGTTTAAAAACGTTTTGAAGTAAATTGCATAGGTACAATGCATCATGCATGCATAGTTTAAATACAATATAATAATATTAGTATTCTATACAACTCTGTCATTCTGACACTATTTAGTTTATATATATTTGCCATTTATTAACACAATATGTTGTACATCATAAATTCATAAACGACCTTAATTAAATGCTGTATTATATATCTATAATCAATAATCATCACGATCAGCGACGGATTAAGAGTTAAAGACACGGCTCTTTTTTATTATTATTTTCCAAATAATAGATTATATTGGTACTAAAAATATGTTGATGCCGTTCTTAAAATATGAAAATTTTTTTATTTTCATGAATTTACTTAATCTAAACTTTAATTTCTACGAAATTAATATTTGATGGACCATTAAGTGAATGGAATTCATAAATTTATAATCAATAATTGTATATAATTATGGAATTCATAATTTTAGGAATGTAAGTGTGTATTATCTAATAGTAAAAGTTGGAATTTTTATAATTTTCATAGAAATTATTTGCTAATAAGGAATTTGAATAATATTTGAAAATCATAGTTCATAGAACGATTTTTATTTTGTAATGTGAAGAATTTGAACTATTTTTTTTGGACTCCATTTACTTGCGAGTTGCGTGTAGTATCCACCTAACTACCTATACGATCTACAATATAGTAAGTTATTATTTCATTATTTTTTAAAGGGGTTCAGTGTAGGCAATTTTAAAAACTTGTTAAAATTAAATTAAAATGTACTATTGAAATGTAGTGAAATGCGTTTAAAAAGTATGATGGTTTCACTTTTGGTCTGATGCTTATAATAGCCTCATAACGCGTTTATTTAAGATACAATATGTAAAAACTGTTTTGCGTGAACAAACACCATTCAGTGTTTAAAATACTATATAAAGTACCTATCCTATTAAATGTTTAAATGAATAGTACAGAACTTTATCTGTAATGTAGCGTTTTTATTGTTATATCTCACCATTTAAACCATTTGAATAAAAATAAATGTTTTGTAGTACTTATACATTTTATCTTTTATTTTTTATATTTTTTATTTTTATTAATTACAGCAATAAACGGTAATAAGATTTAAACGTTGTTTCAGCTAATATTTTTAATTCATTATATTTAGCTGTTTAAAATGTATTGTTTCATAATTTTTTGTTTAGTAAAGTTGGTCTTAATTTTTAATGATAATATAATTAAATGAAAATCCATTAAGTATTTTATGACTAGATATCCATTATTCCAATTTCCAAGTACCTATGACTTTCCAGTGGAGAGGTGCCGGATCCCTCATTAATTCATACCTGTTTAAAGACAATAATATAATCATTAAAAATTCTTCCATTCCGTAATTATGATAATTTATATCGTTACAAAAAATGTCCAAAAAAAACATTTTACGTTCGAATGTCAGGAAAAAATGTTTTAAATACGAAGAAATTAAGAAAAATAATAAGGTAATTTATAGTTAACCTAGTGATATCCAATGATGATTGAATGTATGGATTGTATATACTGTATATATTATAGTGGTTTCATTGTCGATATCGGACTCGTTTTTCGGTTGCTACTGAGCCATTTGGCGCCATGGCCCTGCAGGAAATTTGTTCTTTGTGTATACGTTGGACATTATTACGATTAATACATTATAATACAACAACTATCGGCCCGATCAGTGTACACTATACAAAGATCGAACGACTCCGAGTCCAAACCCTCGTCATCGGTACCTGGAAATATGCAGTGGCACCCACTGGGTGCGGCGGCTATGATCATAATGTGTGCGGAGGGTGAGGGGTAACCGAGAAAGACTGCATCACAATATTCACGATATTATGTATACAACGTTAACATCATTATATTGTAGACACCTGAAATGCCTATACGTTTCGATACGTGTACCTACCTAAACAACAACCGAATGTTGGTGACCACCGGTTTTCACCTGCAGCCGATCCGCCCGCCACGTCCGGTTTCCACGCCACCGTCAGACCGTCCCCCGCCACCCTTCTGCTCCGTAACGTTGAAAAATAAAACTACGCCTAATCGCAGCAGCAACCGCCCCCGCGCCAACTGCTTGTCCGCCCGTCCAGCAAGCCGCAGTGTCGTCGTACCAGCAAACACACACGACCGTACACAACA
Source organism: Rhopalosiphum padi (assembly GCF_020882245.1). Classification (NCBI taxonomy): domain Eukaryota; kingdom Metazoa; phylum Arthropoda; class Insecta; order Hemiptera; family Aphididae; genus Rhopalosiphum; species Rhopalosiphum padi. The sequence goes on from NC_083599.1 coordinate 47,609,584, forward strand.
TAACATAATGTTCGATGAAAATATAATATTGCAAAATATTTGGTAATAGACGTTGTCTCATCACTGAATTTTAGGTACATATAGTACATTCTTGCAGAACGCTTTTCCTATTTCAATTAGGGTCGCCAATCGTCCAGGTTACGTTCTGGTACCTGTCTGGTGTACAGTTATACCTTTCAACTGGACGCCAAACGAATTTACCAATTAATATCAATAGCTTATGCCTAAAAATAAAAAGGTTTTCAATATAGACGTGTCCAGTTTTTGTTGAAATCATATACAAGTTGGCAACCCTTATATTTCATCTTTCCCTGACGCCACTCATCCACTATAGGCCCCGCTCTCACAGTCTTATTATATGATGTCGCATTTTGATTTATTTCGTAGAAAAAAGGAGAATCACGAAGGTTAAAAAATATCGATCTCTCTCCGATCGTTTGCTGTAATAAGGCAATAAAAAAGAAATAATAAAAAACGACGCATTATTGTCGATAGTGAGCGGCCACCCCAAGACGCGGATTGACGGATAATCGTATTATCGCAGTATCCACAATATTATAATAATGATGGTAATAAAAATAAAGAACGTATAGCAACAGCGCGGATAGTACGAAGATGGCTGCGCACACTGCTCAGTGTTTACAACCGGGTATACCAGACGGCTGACACCTCCGCCTCTCGTTCACTACTCCGTCATCATCAGCCCCCTCGACCCCTCGACAATGCCAAGGATTTCCATTCGCGACCGCTCCTCATCGCCATCGTCCCATCTTCGGTACCGTTCGTATGCGCTGCCTCTTCGCCTCACCGCCGACCGAGTCCAACCCTCCGCACCGCCGTCGACGCCGACGAAGCCCGTGACCTTCAGGATGCAGGAGCGGGACACGAAAACGATGTTTTCTCGGCCGCGTTGTTGTTATTGTTATTGTACCAGGTCGACTGTATTTTTTATAATATATACTGCGCAGTGCGCGCGTGTGTGTGACTCTCGTATTTTCGGCCACCCATCAAAACGAAAATAAAAATATAACGCACTAACGAAAAACGAAAACTGCGTAGTAAAATGAAAAAAAAAACCGTCCATCTGAAAATGTATAGTACATATTATATAGGTTTCGAGTGTATACCTTTTCATTGAATAGATAGGTCACTGTAATGGGTATATTAAATTTTAATTCGATGATAAATAATTGAATAGGAAAAACGAAGTGTCAGCATCAACATTTCTATGGATATTTTATAATTTATTAATATTATTATTAGTAATAATTATTATTAATTTATATTTCAAACAGGATGGGTTTAACTAATTTTTACCAAAAAAATAAAGCATTATTTATGAACTATATATGTGATGATGAAAAAAGTATTTTTTTATTATTTAAAGAAGAACCTTTTGCTTTAGATTCTCGTAGAATGCGGAAATGATATCTAAGACCAATATCTATAGGAATTTCAATATATTGAATAATAATAATACATGATATTTAAAAAAAAATAATAACAATCGATAATCTGATTATGAATTTGATAATGTTTATTTTCAATCATCGTTATAACAAAACTAATTTTATAATATTTTAAAAATTCTACTATTATTCCGTATGGTATATATCACAGTCGCAATAGATACATTTACGATACGATACGATACGATTGAACGATACGATCAAACGATCAACAGTGCTTGAACATTTCATGAAATATAAAATGCGTCAAATATTTTAATATTTTAATACTATATAGATATATGTTTTTGTTTTTTTTTAAATAATCTTTATTTTTACGTATACATTTGTCATTATAGTGATTGTTTTCTTTAATATTATAAAGTATATAAAAATATTCATATTAACAAAAAAACATTTAAATATGTTTAGGTGATACAATATTAAACAGAAATACAGAATACTTGCATTGCAATAAAATTATATATTCTTACATTTAGTAAAATGACACCTGCACTGAACTCAATGAATTAATATTTTTTATTAAAAAAAAATCAATGTTTCATATTTATGTGAAATATTTTATTATAATATTATGGTGACTTCATACTATGAAAATCTTAACACGTTAGTACATATTTTGTACATTACAGTACTCAATCTATAACTTAAAAAAACTTTTATTTCAAAAAATATAATTTATAAGGGACTTTAAAATTAAAAATTATTATCAATTTTCTCTACAAAATAGTTAATATATTTTTCAATTTGCCAATTTTATAAAAATGTGAATTTCAAACATTTATATATAAACTATTAAGGATAGGCAAGTGAGTATCACTTTGCTGTATAATAGAGATGGAGAGTAAGTCACTATTATAATAAATGTTTTACATTTGAATGCAATGACAGGTATCATTGTATTTGTATACGAAAAACGATCCTGAATGGAGATGATTTGCCAGTGGTCAGTCTAAGATAATTAGTAGGATATATTATATTATTACCTTTATTTAAATTGTAATATATCGTTGTATTACGCGATTTCGTAAAAAAATTAAATTTTATACGCTCATAAATTTTTTTCCATATTGACATCATTAGAATTTTTTTTTATAGTTATTTGAAGAAAAAGTTATGGACCTTGTATTGGGTTTTTTATCCTTAGGTATAAATCACTAAAATTTTATGAATTTCCAACTTCAAAATTCCTTGCAAATTTTCGCGATTTTGACATATTTCGTAAACATTTAAACTTTAAATGCTTATCAACGAAAATTATGACTTATAACTTTTGATTTTTTTTTTTTTACTACGATAAGTATAACTTATAATAAATCTTGTATTAAATTTTAAAGATATCTTGGAGTGCAAAATTTTTTTATAGGCATTAAAAAAAAAAATTTAGAATAATCGAAAATTTCAATTGTCTATCAATATAATAATTTCAAATTATTTTTAAATTTAATCGTAAATAAATAACGCTAATATAAACATTTTGTGAACATTTCAAGTATTTACAATGATTCGTTTTTGAGTTACAGCAAAATAAAAAAATCGATTTTGTCAAAAACTGGTTATGCGTGAAAATTCCCGTTTTCCGTTACTTTTTTAGGGGTCTTCCTGGCGCTTTTGAAAGCTACTGAAAACTTTTTACTTTTCTAATTAGTAACACTGTAGGACCTACAGTGTAGGTTCATAAACATATTAAATATCGTTATATATAATAATATAGTGTGTAAGTTTCAAATCCTTATAAATATATATTTTTTATATTACAAAAAAATAACCATAATCGTTATTTTTTGTTTAAATATTCAATTAGGTATATAAAAATTCTAAGTTAAAAGATTTATTATACAAAATTGTGCCCATCTATTTTCTACCATAATTATATCAATATAATTTCGTGATTCCAAGTACTTAACTTTAGTTCTTAAAGAGTTAAACATTTTATACAATGTACCGTTTGAGGTTTTTTTATGAAAATTTATAAAAAAATTAATTAATTTTTGTTTTTTAAAACGATTGAAGTAATAACTGTCCATGTCCCTCGAAAACATTTAAAAAAAAAAAAATATTTTATCGGTATCTATAATAGTACTTCTGTATGGGTATTTTGGGTGATAATAATATAGTCATATGAACAAATCATATTTATATTTTTTTAATCGTAATTAGACTCAATTGTGGCTTTTGAAAATTGGAATATCACATTATATTGTTTTAATATGGATATAATATAACTACGATCGAAAAGTGCCTATCGTTGTATATATATATGCCAAAATACGACCGCACAAGCAAATTAATACATAATTTAGTCTTTCAAAGAACCCTTATTTTTTATTAAACTATCTCCTGGTTTTGCGTACAACATATTATTATATATTAACTTTTAAACTTTAATTGTATCACACAGATGCCTTAATCCATATTATATTATAGTGCAACGGTCAACGGAATGGTGTATTTTATTCATCTAATATATTTTCATTACTTTTCCGTTTCGTTTATTCGTGCACGAGTTGAAGTTGTACAGGTATTAAAAGTTTATCTATAAGCGATCTAGTAAAAACGCGATAAATAAGTTTAACTTGGTCTATTAATACCACAACTTCATTCCGAGTATCGTAGCTACATATATGCAATCCGGAATATACACACACATAAACAATATAGTATATTAAATCTATATATTGGCAGCAGACGTACACACAACAAAAAAGACAGGAGACACACACACGGGATTAGCTAAATTGACTATACATTTAAATGAAAACTAATAAACGATGCCATTCAATATACATAGGTTCTCAATGTATTATATATTATAAAATAATCCTCCTATTTAGTATCTATACGCTTTAAATTTAATATAAAGACTATATTATATCAGTTATATACTTGTTTTTATCTATTATGCCCGTGTTATTGCGCGTTTATTATCAATTAGGTATTCATCGAAATAAGTATTTTATTTTTATTTTTAGTTTCTATACGGCGAAAACAGATAGTAGTTAGGGATGAAATATGGGAGTTACACAAAAATGCATTATATGCTTATACAGTGTATATAATATGCACACCATCACGAAAATAATAATCTTAGTAACAACAAAATCTGAAGTCAATACCGAAGTAGGTACCAGAGAATAAATTCGTGGAATAAATAACTTAATACAAATATTTTCAAAATTAAACCGTGAATGTTATAAAATAATGATATACGTAATAACAAAAAGTTTCGAATTTCTATTATCAATATTTTTTAGATTAAGTGCAATTTAATAACACAAATTGATAAAGGGAAAATCAATATTTTTCGTTTGAATACACAATTTTATTAGAATTAGTTCTTCAAATGTTACTATAAATTTATTATAATATTTATAAATTCCTAAAAGTTAATTTTATATTGCGTAAAAACATTAAGATGAATTTATCTTTCAATTTTATCATTAAATCGGCTTCTTGCACCAAAATACTAAATACATTTTGCACAAGTATAAAATTAATCGTTTACATGTTCAAAAAATCCATCTTAATTGTTACGCCAAATGCAGTTTCATTTTCAGGTGGTGACAGAATTTGCACAAGTAATTTATATATAATTCAAATTTATGCTAAAAAAAATATTCGGCTACACGATCATATTATATTTCTACTTAAATCTAATTTGTACAAACCAGTTTGCAAAATAAAACTAATCGTTTAAATCAACCTATAAACTTTCAAGATTTACTCGCAAATAAAATTAGGTTAGAACAATAATTAAGTTTAATACAATTTACCAATAAATATAGTCCAGCTCACCGAGTTAAACTCGGGTCTATTATAACGAACTTTATCTTCACAAGCACTAATAACATGTCTCCCTGATACCTTAATTGCTGAAAAAAATCTCCGTTCCTCAAAATTAATTTCATATATATGCACATACCTACTTCGAAAGTTCAGAACAGTGTCGCCGGTCGCGACAATACGGCGCGTGATTAGACGTCAAGGCACGGATAATGACCAATAGCATAGTCTTATAAATTACCGATAACGATGACGTTAATATTGTAAATGTATAATATGTGTATGTATATATTTATTATATTTAATATGTAAAAATATTTACTACTGGCTTTTTTTTTCATAGAAATACAATATTTTCATTATTCATTAAATATAATATATAGGCACGTATTATCTAGATATTAGAATCTGTCTGCAACAGAAACTTTTATTGGTCCTGCGACTTTTTGTTGTATACACATTTTGCTGTATGAATATTTTGTGAATAATCAGTCGAAAAAAAAATCTTTTTTTGCCAAAAACTGGTTAATTTTTCTATTTTCTTTTAATTTTAGATTATGTACGTTTTTTTATTGTCGGTATATAACTTATATAAAAGCCTTTAAGGATGATTTCTGGTACAACATTTGATCTAACTATAGATAACGGAAATTGAGTCAAAAGTAAAAATGTCCAGTATTTATTAAAATAATTGTGACAAACAAAAATAATACAAAACCAAAAAATCTTGTTTTTTTATTGTAATTCAAAAATTAATAATTTTATAGTAAATTTTCCACCAGATATTTCCATATTATCTAGACTTGAAATAGTTTTTAAAGTATTTTTAGATACTATAAATTTATTTTGATTTATGTATAATAAAAGATTTGTTAGTGAGTAAAAAAGTAAAAAATCTAGCAAAATCTACCATTACTTAATTTTTACTTCAACATTTGTATTTATCCTATTTATTACCAGAATTATCTTAAAAAGTTTATAATTGAAACATTTCTATTGATTTGGAGCTTTGGAGGTTATACGGAAAATAGTCATCACAAAGAAAACAACACACCATTATGAAACCGATATTTTTAACAGTCCAATCACAATTCAAAATTATTAAAATATACAACCATTAGACTGGACACTTAAGTATTAGATTAAAAAATATTAATCTGACATAGATTCAAATTTTAACTAGTTAATGCTCATCATAGAATTCATAGTCATCTTTGAATTATTGGTGTATTGATTGTATAATATGCTGGATTATGACAAAGATATTTTTAAATCGATTTATTTACAATATTGCTTTGCTACATAACGTTAAATAATATCAAGAATAAACGTAAATTATTATGTACGAGTATAACATTTTATTTTATTTCACATTTGCATAATATTATATTGTTCAGTATTATTTATCGATACTATATTCAGTATTTGGGATGATAACTAAAAACTTCATATCTTAACAGATGTTTTATTGGACATGTGTTACAATATTTTTTTAGAACTAGGTATTTAAGTCAAATAATAGACATAAAATAATTTATTATTTTATGACTTATAAGTTATACGTGTTTCATGAACGCATACTATGCTAAGCCATGTTGACATTATATTTGTCCCCTCTAATAACATTTTTCCAACTCATATTTTGTATTGTATAAAACTAACTAAGTAATATTGTTGAGTTATAAACTTCCAAATTGTGTACAAAATTATATTTTAGTCCATGTTAATTATTTGTAGATCAATGACAATTCTTTATAGTAATGAATAATTCAAATTTTAAATTACACGAAGTAAAAAAATAATTATAATTTAAAATACAATACATTGTATGTAGAACATGTAATAAGATTTGGTAATCTAGCTGAGTTGGCATTAAAGTTGTAAACGTACTGATCAGTTCGAGTTGATTTAATGTATATTTTAAATTATTTAATTAGTTAATCATATTGTATATTATGACGTATCAAATAAATAAAATAAATACTACAAACTTTCTTACAATTTTTAATTGAAACATAAATGCATAATATACATATTATTATTAATCGATTATTACATATTTGTGCATTGTGGTCAATATAATTATTTTAAAACTTTAAAAGTTATAAATTAACAAATTCTAAATAGGTTTAATATTTATTTTAATAATAAAATAATACCCTTATTTTATAGAAATAATTTAAGCAGTTAAATTTATAATAAATAATAAAAACTAAAAATAATAATTTAATACAATAGCAATAAATGTATTGACTCAAATAATTTACTAGCTAGGTAGTACACAGCTAAAATAATATAGGTAATTTGTATTTTAAATTTTCAAAGAAGCAAGAAAAGTATTGATTTTATATAATCTGTTTATATATGTTATTCTTGAAAAGGAATTTAATGGGTGGTAAAAACGCTCTAAAAATTGTATACAGACACTTATCTTTATACATTCCGCAGTATATACAAATGGAAAAATAGTAGTTTACATTTAAGAGGTAATTTTTGAAAATTCACCCTAGTTTACGTTTTAAAAAGAAAACTGAGTATATTAGTTTTTATTAAAACTGTTGAAATTTGTATTCTAGAAATAACGTTTTGGTATGTAAAAGTACTCCTAAATTTCATTTATTTCTTATTTTAGTTAAAGTAAAATATGCCAATTTATCTTTAACATTAAATATAAAATTGTGTACGATATATTTTTAATTATACCTATGACTATACAGTGTATTGGTAAACAAGATAATTTTGATTGATTTATTTCACCTATTAATCATAATTATTAATTGTTATGGTTAAAGTGGTTTCAAAATTCCCCGCGAGTACATTGTATACTTATTACCTACAGGCTATAGGTACCTACTGTGTTTAATTGTATTAAACACCTACACATGTTTACTAAAAAGTAGTGTTCTATTATAGTACTATAATTATTGATCAATACGTAATAAATGATATTATATCCAAATTTGTTGTACATATTTGTTAATATATTTATAAATTTACATATTAATTGTATTCGTTATACATATTTTATGAAATCATACACATATAAACTATAAGCATATATATTATATGAATAAAATATAATAATTTTGTATTGTAAAATTGATATTAAAATTTATGCTCAACTGCGATGTAGGTAGACGCATGAATACAGCTTATAGAGTTAGGATGAGTGACTATCAAAGTTACTCGGCCAAATTATACAACTTAAAACTTTTGTAGATCACATTATAAAATATAATAAATTATTATGAAAATATTGCTATTACCATAAAAAATAAGAAAATTAAGGTTCATTTTTTAATATAAAAAAATATATAATTTTACTTCAAAAATTGTAATTTGATTAAAATTTAAAAAAACGCAACGATATATTAATTTCATTCGTTAATAACAATGTATCTTTTAATAGATAGTTCACATACCTTTAATTAAACTGAAACATTTTACTTTTCAAATTTTAAGGTTTACCTGGATGGTTAAACTGCGAGGACGCATAAGTTAGTAAAACAATGTATTGACATTTCGATTGAATATAACAATTTATATATGTATAATATTCTAGGATATATAATAATAGACTATAGAGTATTACGTAATAAATAAATACGAATACATTTATTCCCACAATTTTCTCGTGTAATTTTTATTAAATATTTATACCTAAAAGTATTATACACATATTCTGAACAGCGATATGTACCTATATCATAATGATTTACAATCATGTGAGTATGTTGTTTATTTATTTTTTGTGTAAATAGACATATTTAATGAAAAACGTAGAAAATTTGATAAGTTGTGGGTTAAGGAGTAAAAAGTGATCGGGAAAAACTAAAATTTACTGAAAAACAGGAATATTTATGAATTACGAATTTTCGATATTGGTAGGTATTGATTTTGTTGTTTTTTTAGTTGTAATTAATAAATTAATAACACCATATAAACTTGAAATTTCCACTAAACATTTATAATATGGTTTAATATAGACATTTTGCCATTTTTATGTACCTATTCATGTATAAACGTTTAAAGTTATTCAAACGTACAATACTGATTTTTCATTAAATGTTTTTAGATATATTATTATTATTCAAAAAATATTAACTGTTTATTAAAACATTGCATTTATACTTAAATATTTTATTGTAAATAATGTAAATAATATTTTAAAAATATTTATAGGCATTTGGAACTTTACATATTTTATAATTGTAAATAAAAATGTTTTTGCTTGGTCAAAAACTTGAAAATGTAACAAAATATATACATTTTTCTTTAGTACTAACCTAAAAATTTCAAAAAAACATATGCATATATTTTTTTTAGACATTTCAAGTTCAGTTTTTGATAAAATTGAATATTACTATAAAATTAACTATTTTCTGTATGCTGTTGAATTAAAAAATTATTAATCGTAGGAAACTTTTCGGCGTTGAGTAAATTCTAATTTATTTTTCACAATAAAATTTTCAAAATATTTAGACTTATTTTAATTATTTATATCGTAAATCTATTCACATCTTTCTACAGTAGATACATCAGTATATACACTAAACATAGGCTAAATTGCCTTGATTACTAATAGAAATACAAAATAGGCTGACCATCTCTGCGCTGAATCGTTTTTCTTTCTCGTACAACGATTTATCACACACCAAATTTAACACATTCATTATTACAGTGACCTACTCTATGATGAGACACTACACAGTACATATGACACCTATAACATACTATGCTGCTGCAGCTGAACAACTTCTCCGGTTTTTTCTATTAAACCTAAGAGCATTCAATTTCATATGTCAATATTATGAGCTAGATAAAAATGGCAAACGGACCGGATAAGGCAATTATGGTAATACTTGGTCAAGCGCGATTTCGCCGTCCACGATGTCACCCGTGGACTGACATCCGATATCGAACGTTTATAGGTACATACATATATATATATATATATATATTATATAGATAGTTATAAATAACAGTCTACATAAAATGTATTAGTGAAATGGTTATACACACACACACATAATATTATACAGATTTGACGATAAGGTTGTAGGTATTTTAGCATTGTTGTCAAACCGTATAATATATATTAATAATTGACCTAACCTGGTGCGGATTGGATAGCACGCGATGTCGACCTGCAACCGTCGTATCATGGAAACCAGTTCATCGCACGCGCGGTTCGTTATTTACTCCGTAATTGGAGACGCTTGAAACGCAAACTTCAAACTTTACGCCGCTACCGCCGCTCTACCACACGGACATCGGTCGCCGGCGAAATGCGGACTTACGAACTCCCCTGTGCCCGCATAGTATAATATATATATATGTATATGCAATACAATATAATATACTGCAAATTGCAGTATTCCCGTTGCAGTTGCAGCTGCAGCTACAGGTTGTCTGGGCCGTCGTTTCTATTCGTCGTGACCAGATCGAGCATGTAAACCATCTCGGGCTGTTCCGATTCCGTCTTTGGATCGTTTTCGCGTATATTATATATATATATATATTAGGCTGAAAAATATAACATAACGGCAAACGCGAACGCACTGCGCGTTGTCGTATGTATAATAAACATTATGTATATATATGACTATAAAGCCACAAGCTGGCGGCTTGTCAGCTTTCCGTAAAATAGGTAATAATAATACCTAGGTGAATGTAGAACTCCACAATATTTCGCTTTTTATACACTAATTTAGCGTTTATACGTTAAATACACTGTCGCTTATTTTATTTTATTAAAATTCGATTGTTATTACTTATTACTGATATCGCGCGTCTGGTAGTAAATAGGCGACAAGTATAGGTATACAAATTTCGACATAATTACTATGTTATATTTCGTTTAATAGTTTATTATTAGTATTCATTTAGTTCCATCAAATTATTTTTATTAATATAAATTAAATAGGAACTTGTTGCTTAAAAAAAATGATGAACCACAAAATCATAACTATATATAAAGTAATAATGTTCTATAACACTAGTCACTACTATATAATATAGAAACTGAAGAATATTAATAATAACATTTTTGTAAGCTAACTTATATAAGCGTGCGATGAATGATGTATTTGAAAAAGTATTCAATGGAAGGCACTTTTAATAACCCTTATACACGTAAATATTTGACTTTAAGAAACAATTATAATTTCGGAAATAATATCTATCTCGTATAATTTGTTTTTATAAAACCGCTACTACTATAAGTATACTACAACAGCTTTATTCGTTTTAATTGTTCTTGGAAAATAATATGAGAATTATTAATTATTATAGTCATACGACGTAATTTGATATTATTTGCAATATACTATTCAAATAGGATTATCATCAAGAGATAATAAGGTATCATCAGCGATTATTTGGTATAGGCACGATTATCAACATTTTTTGGAAACTATTATTTTATATTTATGAATATAATTATAGCATAAAAAAATTAATCCGGTTGGTTGTTATTATAGGCCTACTACTAATAATATTCGTGTCAAAGTAGAGGAAATAACTAAATAAGGTTACCTAGAGAGAGCAAATCGAGTTTAAAAACTGCACTATAAGATAATTATATTATTATACAATAGATAAAATATGCATGTTTTATTCCTTATATATATATCATACTATGTTATTATTGAAATCAAAATCAATATTTCGTTATTAGCTTATAATAATAATAATAATGAGTATTTTTCTGAAATAAATTGTTTAACCGCATCGACACGATTTTAGTTTTAATTAGTTTATGTTGCGAACAAGAAAATAAAGTTGAACAGCCGTGTTCCAATTGCCGATTCAATACAAACATGGCTATCAATTATTATAAATGTAGGTATATGGGTACCCATAAAATTTTCAATGATCGTCATAATAATATGATAACCCGGTAACGTAGTTTCGCAATCAATGTGACCGCCAAAGTTGGTGCAGAGCCATACAAACAATAATACTCGATCGCATTTATTTTTCCTTCACCCTGACGGCCTTACTTGAATGCTTATCAGAGGTCGATGGCCCACTTATTTTTCTTTGCGTTACCGTACTATCCATCATATACATGCGGACGATAAAACAAATTTCAAGGGTTCATAGTGCATACCTGCAATCCACCCCCATCATATATATATGTATAATAAGTCTTGAGTGGATGTTTAAAATATGTATTATTTCGTTTACACCACCAGGGCCAGGTGTTAGTAAACTACACGATAAGAAAAACTGCTTTATAATCGATGTATATTATAATATATGTATAGAACTGGCGTGTTAGCTGTTGCCTGTTGCCGTTATTTTCCATTATGCACATTAACATATTACCTAATACACACACGGCTGGGTACGATCCTGTTCAAACATCTGGTGATTCTTTTTTTCTCGGTTCATATAAGCTACCTAAATAATATAATTTAGATTGGTGTAAATATGATCAACGAGAAAATTTTTGTACACGATGAATTATTATTGAATATATATTATATGACCTCAACACCTCATGAAACTTTGTCAAATAGTATATTTAATATTTTATTCCAACTTAATATTGTTTTCAATTCGATAAGTATACTAGAAAATGACATGGCATGCAGATATAATGAGCTGGTCAAAAAAAACTACTGACGGCATAGTAAACAGTTAGATAAATAGATAAAAAAAAAAAATATGAGTCGGAGAAAAATATGATAATGTAATATTGCGTTAAATAAAAAAAATTTGAAATTCAATAGTATACCCGCTAAGCTACGCCTACTAAAATATCAACGCAAACACGAGATAGTACATTTTATTGTATATAAATAAGCGAGGGGAAGACATTTGAATAAAAGCAGATCTGTCATGTCTGGATTAGGTCAACATTTATCATACCAAATTATATAATATACGATATCTATAATACCCACATAATATCATTGTTCAAACATATCCATTATCCACGATAGACCATAATATAATACATAATTCGAACATGAACCGAATGAGTATTATTATAATATGTGTTTACGATTTACCTATAGGTACCTACTTACATTTACCTATATCTAAATAATGATTACAAATTAGATTCGATCAATTTAGTGAAAGGTCATTGAATTAGTTTTGTTCTTATGAGAGTTATCTAAAAATGTTTTACGAAATATGTATTTTACGTAATACTATTAACGGAAACAAGCAATATTCTAGAATATAAAACAATTATACATAAATAAAACACGAGTACATAAATACATTATATAGGTATAATATATTAATATCATAATCGTTGTAAAATTTCACAGTATATTATTTAAATTTGATTCAATTTTATATTTTCTGTAAACGTTTTCTCTTTATCATTTATATACTGACGTTTTATGTAAAATTCTAAATTGGCAATTTTATGCTCAACTAAATGTAATCAACACACGAGTAGTACAAGCGTACTTAGTAGATAGGTATTGTATAGATACTGATTTTTATAAAAAAAAAAAATTGTAATTTATAAAGCATTTACAGGTGTTTCAATCAGAACAATATTATGATGGTTATAGCGAACTTCAATAATAATGTCTATTCGATTCGTTATAAAGTTCAGTGTTCAAATATCAAATTATTTAACAGATAACTAATCAGTAGGTATATTTTGTATTAAATACAAATACTTGAATTATTGCAGTACAACAGCTGACCATTGAACATTTGTTTTAGGCGGTGTAGGTACTTGTGTTCTAATAATGCGTATACATTTTCTAACCATACGTGAATATTATATACAATATTCTCTTACAGCAGTGATGATAGACATACAATCTCAAATTAGATAACAGTTATTATAAGCATAGAAATAATAACAACACCTTTAATCTGTATTATAACACTTAGCTGATAGCTTCCTGCATGTTTTTTAATTCATATATGTATATACGATAATAATTTCTTAATTACGTGGCACAGTGAACACAAACCAACTCTACACGACGCGTATTATTTCATCTTATATCATTATATTAATAATTATATTATAATACATGACGTATAATATATATATACATACAGGTATTAAAACACCATGTCAGTGTTTATTATTTAACTATACGTATCATAGGAGTTGGGTAATTTTGAATACGATTATAAATTATATCATATAAACTATTGTATTGAAAATTTTAATTACGACCATTTAACATTTAACAATGTCCCAATGTAAAAGTTACGAAATAATATCGTGAAACTGATATAACAATTGAAAATTGATATATTTTCATGTATAAGTACTCATGTACACAGTCATTTTTTACTTGTATAGGGGGAATGGAGGTTATGAACCAATATAGGTAAATTACAAATTTAAGTTATAGTACACACGCGTCAAGTAAAAAATGTTTTCGTGTACAATTTTAGGAGAGGATACACCTACTAAGTCATTCTACACACGTGCCTCCACGAAAGGTTCATATTAAAAAACGCCATTCATTGGAAAATAGAATATATCGACGAGACTATAATATTTCTTCGGTTTTTTTTATATATATAAACTCATTACCTGCAATTTCAGTACCTTTTATTTCTCTGCCGTTATCAAATAGGATAGAATTAAACTTGTCTTGTCTGACGATGGCGTATAGAAATGCGCAAATACCTATAGTGGCGTTTTATGACTTTTTTGTGTCATATTACTGAAGTTTTGAAATATAAAATGAGGCAAGTTGTTAAAATTGTCCAAAGTATGTTTATCATAACGATATTGTTTGTATTCGGAATATCTTGAGTAGGTATTATGAATATACTGCAATATTTTAATGCGTATTAGCCATCTATAAATTAATTAAAATATGACTTGAATAATTTTGCTAGTAATTATCGAACATTATTTTTAGGTTAAAATAATATCAATTAATAATTAATTGATGATTTGTTGACATAATTGAATACAAGCTATAGCATCTTACTATGAAAATTTAAGGTGACAGGATGTAAATATTTGGGTCTCGGATAAAATTGTCTTTTCTATATTTTCAAAATTATATAAAATTTCTAAAAGTAGAATTAAGAAGTTACATGTTGCAGCATAAAGTATCAAGGCTCTAGTTATATTTGTCCTCCGTAAACTATAGGTTGAATAAAGTAAAATCACGTTCAGAGATATAATAATTGTTAAAATAATACATTTATATTCATAAATATTATTACTGGTAAATTAAACTGGCAAGTGTTTGTACATCATAGACCAAAAACTAGCCATATTCTATAAGAAGTAAATAATATTTTTATATGTTTTCGTAGTTTTTCATTTTTAAAAATCTATTGATAAAAATTTACAAAGTGTATTAAAGCTTAACTTCACGTTTTCAGTACCTACCTAACAAAATAATTTCTCTCTTACAATAATAACGACACATTTCAGAAATTACATCGTTACATTCACCAAGAAATTTTAATATATCTGTAAATTTTTTATGTACTGTATTAAAACTATACATCACTCGTCAATAACTTCTATGTATATTATTGATTTGCCTATTTTAACATTGAAAACGCAATTTCGTTTCACGTAGGCCATAATAATCTTATCTCCGCGTGTGAAAGACAAAGTTTAGATTAAACGCTAGAAAATAATAACTCGTCATACTGAAAACCTGACTAAAAACAAATCATCATTGACTCAGTAGTGTTTTAAATATTTACAGTAGATATATCATGTAAAGAGCGTATATAATATTATTATAATATATGTTTAATTTATAATTTGATGATTATTGCCGATTTAATTAATACTATTTAAACTTTATAGATTTACAACGAATAATGCTAGTCGTTTAATGGCTATTTATTTTGTACAATGCTATTACCTATATCTAAAATCAACATATGATTAAACATTGACGTACTTAATGTTTTTCAAAACTACTGAAGGTGGGTAAAATAAAATGTTGCGCATTAAGTTTATATAATTAAATACAACCGTTCAAGTATGCACAATTGCTGATTATCACTACGATATTCTATAAATATACAAAATTGTTGATAAAAGCTTAAGATTACCATGAAATTATATTTTATTGTTTTAATCTCCGGAAAGAAACTAATGATCATCAGGTACTCGGAATAATAATCATTATTTCATCAATTTTAATATTTTAAGGCAGAATGTAACGGAAGTAACGTGTTTTTTAACGTGAACAAAAACCAACAGTGGTAGTGAATTTTATTTTTTATTTTTATCACTACTCGTATTTGCGCACAGAGAATAACAAGTCATGAAATCTGCTTGAAATCCTTTTCTGACTTACCCGATAATCGTTAAAACTCTTGAAGCGCGCCTTGATGATTTTAATATATTTATATGTATATAATGATAGTATAATATAATATTACCTAAATATTAGGTTGTGAGCGAAGTAATTATCAAATCGGTTTTTTATTAGGCACACAAATCTTATTATATATACTAAAATGGTTTTTAAGCGTTTGCCCACCACTGTTTGGCACGTCTGCACTAATGCATAAATGTATACATCATACTACAATAATAATAGTATACATAATAATATTATATGTTATGCAACGCGCATGCATTTATAGCTGTATCGTACATGTCAATTACAAATTTCAATATTTATATTTTATAGTGTGTATATATACCGCATGTCGGTACATGTCATAATAATATTACGCTTACGAGTACTTATAATTTTAATAACTGAACACTGTATTATAACGATGCGTGAAACACAATTCGAATTTCGTACGATATTATAATACGAGTAGATGTATAAATATATATAATATATAGTAATATTGACAATATTAGCCATTGCGTGTGAAAAAAAATAATAATATACATGCAGGTAGTGCCTGTTGCATCAACGGCAAGTAATTCGGATGTAGGTATATTATTTTGTAAATCGTGGAATTTGGAGGACACCATAATACGCGTGTAAAACCTGCGCGCGTATTCGGGAGTGTTTCGGAAAACAACCGAGGTAAAACGCATTTTTTATTGGCACATGCAATTAATTCAGGATTTATTGCTGCGTTGTAATATCATGTCTACCGGCAGCTGACACGGACGTATATATTATATGCATAACGACAATTTGATCGGGATAAGAATGTATTCAAATTACTTTGCGCTGAAGCGGAAAAACTTAAAACATTACATTTCATATTATTGGTTACGAAACGTACCTACACACGACGTGTCTTAAACAACGCTTAATGATTGTCAATTGGCCTTTGATAGCATAACAGTTATTCAGACAACAATAAACACGCGTGTTTCGCGCGGTCGAGTATAATAATAATCATAATTTATAAACCACGAAGTCGTAAAAAAAAAATACGAAACGTTCTAAATATGTTTTCATAAAGGTTATCCGAATGTCAAATAAACGTATAAATGTTTTTAAATATTTGTTATGATATGAATAAATGTATTTATAATTGTTTATTATAACGCCCATTCAATATAATACCTAACGGTAGAATTTTTTCATAAATATTTGTAAACCAAGAAACGTTTTTAAATGCATTGGCTATAACATTACATAATATTGTAACTCACGGTCCGTTTATACAGCAGAATCGGTCGTGATACTAAAAGCACGTATATGTAATGTATATATCCATTTAATATTCAAAAACTCCATCTTCCAAATACGACCATATTCTCAGATCCTCTCAGCGGTCAGCGCTATGAACAGCACACACGATCCTTTATATCATATCAATATAATATAGCGAGCACCTATTATAGGTAGGTACCTACGAAATGTTATACACGGCTACATAATTAATGAGATTAAAATAAATCCACGATGAATACTAGGTCATTGTGCGGCTCGAACCATCGAGGGCAATGAAAAAACAGATCCAGCAGCAAAAACCACAATTACATCACCACACCTCATGGGTCCCCCCAAATCTCAATACCACTCAAAAGCGACCTTCTCTGCGTAACGAAATCAAAATGCGACTCTGACTGGTAAGTCAATTGGAACTTCCGACAAACAAAACGTAATAAAACAAGTCGTCACGCAATGGGCAACAAGAAATTCGAGGTATATAGTTTTAACACACGTAGTGTTACGTATATTGCAGATCATATACATATCACACATAGTTTACCAGCGGATAAAAAAGAACCTATATATACAATAGGTGTAACACTTATAATAACTAAATGCCAAATTTATGAAAACCTAAAAATGAAATGCAACCTCTTGGATCAAATACCTTTAGTTTTCACCTCGTAGATTCGATCAAATCCGCACACATCCAGTGGTGGATCTAGGATTTTTTTGTGGTCGGGGGGGAGGGGGCCAAAACTTTTAATATTAATTTTGTAAGCGCGATATTCGGGATATGATGTTAGACCTTACAAATTTAATATAACTACTACCAAGATAAGGGGGATCTTCGCCCCCCCCCCCACACACACACACACACACATCAAATCCGCCACTGCACTTATCAATAATATCCATCATCACCTCAAAACTTTTTTAGCAAATTATGATACTTATTTGTTATATACCTAAAACTATAACATGTAATTTTATTTAAATTAATTCATTAATAAAAACAATAAAATTGTAAATCTCTTTAAATTCGTACGGCTCATGTTTCCATGGGTCACATATAACAAAAACTATTTGGTATATTGTTTTTCGATATCGTACGTTAATTTTTTTATTCTGTATGTATCTTTAAATTATTTTATGACTTTTTGATGAAATTAGTTTACCTTTAAAATTATCACTCATTTGTATACTACCTATATTATGGATATGTCTATACACAATAATCTATAACTATTATTATAGTATTTATTTACTTTAATTATATGAAGTGATTAAATTATTGGACAGAAATGTTTAATAATATATTCTAAATTTCTAACCATACTGACTGAACTAGGTTGTGAAACAAATAGATATATAGACCTAACCTACAGATACGAATGGCTAAAGTTGTCTATTTATATACACGCATACATTTAAGTAGATACTGATTTCTTTAGTACGCGTTTTTCAAATAATTGAATGAAAACGGATTTGGTTGTCAATGTAAAATAAATTCTAGACGAATATATATACCTACTCTAAATTACTCAGAATGGAACAAGGGTAGACGAGAATAATTGACATCTTGTGTAATATAAATGCGACCGGCAAAATAATTATTTGTAGTGCGTAGTAATGAAAGGTAATTCATTCGGTTAACCTTATGTCCCTTTTATTTTTGCCAACTACATTTAGCTTTACACTGGCTATAGATTAATAGTTAAAGTTACTATAAAATCAAATTAACTCGACTACATAAGTAATTAGATATAGTAATAAAGTATAATATATAATATTTCAATAATAATAATTAAAGCATTATACATAATTGTATATACTGTTGGCACTAGTAAAAGCAATAAATAGGTATTACATTTAAAAGAACGTGATTTAAATGTATGATATATATACATAACTTGGTTTAATAATATTATATGAGCAGCGTATAGTATTATTACTTTTATTATGAAAATATGGGACCAATGAAGTGGGGATGGATGCATGGTGGCCCATCATATTTTCTCGTTCTCCGCCATGTTAATCGTATACGTGAAAACAAAAAAGTTCTAACACGGTGGTTCGCTTTAAATTATTATTTTAAATATTTTATAATATTATTACGCACGGGCATTTGTACGCACTACCTATATATTATAAATTACTTTACGCAGATATTATACGTTTTTCGAGCATTTTTTTAAATTATACTTCGACGATTCTTTATTTGATTTGAATTTTTATAAACCGTAAAATATAATAATTTTTGTAAATTTTTTTTTTATGGTTTTTCCACCGACATGTCTACTAAATCTACTATAGACATAAATTATTAACGACTGAAGTTTTCAAATATATTTTAAATTTAGTCAGGAACCGTAGAGATGTCAAATTATTTTTCGCACTTATATTTATAATACATATTTTATGTTGTATTAGATATTTTATAAGTAAATACCTACTCATATATTAGATTACAACAACATGCATTGAACGGGTACCTAGCCTATACATACATAACTATATACTGAACAACAATAATAAATATATCAAGTAACATAATAATGTTTTATACTTGATGTTTTTTTTTAATTTACAAGTTTTTTTCCATACCTATTTATTATTGACCTTTTTCCTCATTGTTGATAGCACTGCGCGTTTTGCATTCGCACATATAAACTATTTAATAAACAGAATTATTGCAGTTTAACTTCCAATTTCAAGTACAAACTCAAGCTACTGGCATTAAATTCTATTATTATTTGTTAATTAATGTACCACAGTTGGTTAATTTATTATCACGGCACACCGGTAGGTATATATTATTAAAGCATAATAATTAGTTATTACCCAATTACTACCCAATTATTAGACGTGTATTTCATAATGATGAATGTATAATAATCAACAATTTTCAACACGAAAACAGTTTTTCTCAGGGCCGTAACTATAGGAAATATAGTTATTAGTCACTTTAACATAATATGTTATATACAGTGTATACAAATTATTTTCGTTTGATCGTAGTTTTCATAAAAAAATTTAAAAAAAAAAGAGAGAGAGAGAGAGAGATGCACGAGAGTGAGAGGTCGTATAGGGGTATCCATCACAACAATCATCCCCTCACGGCCTCGTAATATTGCTTTGCTCGGCCGGAGCATCACACAATACAAAACACCCTTTACATTTGCTGCAGAATGCCCTCCAGCTGCTGAAACCCATTCTTCGGCAATCGCCGTGCATACAGCCAGAGCTGCTGCAGCCTCGACAATATATTATATAGGAATGGTACGAACACCCTTATTATTATTATTATTATTATTTTCCTTTTCGTCCCTCTCCCACAGGTGACCGCCATGTGTGTGACTACGCGTAAAAAAATACGAACGAGTATGACGAACTGCGAGAAAAATTTTAACTGCGTCGTAAATACAACACAATACATATATATAAACAGTGAGTTTATACACAAATGGGACCAAATGAATTTATTATCCACCAAGACATATTATTATTATTATTATTATTATTATATGAACATATGTGTGACGTTTCTGCGCCGGGGTTTCATTCATTCACATATTATATTATTATTATACATACATATATTACATTTTTAAATATTCTTAATAGGCCATGCAAATACACACAAAAAAACATTATTTGTCGCACATGTCTTCGAACGCACCGTGACACATAAGTATTAGTAAGCATGCTAAGCTGTCAAAAAACTTGACTCTTGTTATTCGTTTTTTAGACAACTTAGATTACAATATCATAATACGTATACTTATATAGATACATTTTTAATATTTACGTCTTCAAAAATTAAAAAAAAAAATAGTATTAATAAGTGCATAAAGCTATTGAATAAAAATGTCTGTTTAGTGGGTATGACAATATTTGTTCAACCAGTCGATTTTTAACATAATATTGTCACGTGTCGTTCGCTCGGTTGCCCATACGATATTTCTAACAAAGCATTCATGATTACAATTTATTTTTTTGCAAAATACACATCTCCTTTGTTGTTTTATAATTGTTTAGAATGAGAATAGTAATAAATAATCTAAAACCACTATTAATGCAAAAATGAGAACGTTTATGTCTAACCGTCACTCTTACAATGGTATCATTTGGACCATGCAAGGTATACATTTTCGTATTTAAAATCCAACATTATCGTGATTTAGCTCGCTTTTTAAGTTGGTTGAACTAAAAATAAATAAATTCTAGAAAATATTTACGACCTACTTAAAAAATTTAATTAAACTGACGCATAAAGCCTCTCAGATCTTTTAAAATGTTTACCTTTGACATCATTATTCTTGCCTTTTGATACAAAAAATTAAATAACACAAAAACTATTCCTTGTTTCCAATTCAAAAGTGTATTTATCAAACAATCTATTATATAAAAATAAGTCCGGTTTTCCTCCCTGACGCTATAACTCCAGAACGCACGAACCGATTTCCACGGTTTTGCATTCGTTGGAAAGGTCTTGGGCTCCGTGAGGTTTATAGCAAAGAAAATTCTGGAAAATTCAGGAAAAATTCAACAGAAAAGTGGGGAAATCGTTTTTCACATACAGCGCCATCTATTATACATAGCATGTACTTCAAACCAATAGCAACGGTGCGTGATAAAGTGTGTGACAGATATCATTATTCTCTGTTCAGTTAATTTCATTTATTGTAAATTATATGGATCGTGCATTTGAAGTTAAATTCAACACTATGTCCATAGTCCAAAATGCCTAGAGAACGACGTGCGAACATCGGCCGCCGCACAAGACATGCAAGCCAGCAACAAGTCTATTCAAGGAACTTAAGAGAAGAAAGACAAAATATAATAAGAGAAAATGACCGATTGAGACATCGCGTGAGCACACGAAGATCATTGGCATCATACAATCGCTTGGCATTCCAATATGATCCCACTGCGAACTACAGTGATGATGAAAATTTGGATATTGGACGAATGACGACTATATGCCGATATTGCAATGCGGTAAAGTTCAAAAGAGAAACGGTTGGATTGTGCTGCGCAAGTGGAAAAGTCAAACTGGATCCATTACTTACACCACCACAGCCACTGAAAACATTGTTTGATGGAAGTGATCCCGATTCCAGCCATTTTCTTCAACACATCCTTGAATACAATAACTGCTTTCGCATGACTTCCTTTGGAGCTAATATCATTCGAGAAGGCGGCTTCATGCCGACTTGCAAGGTAAAAGATACAACACACATAACCAACACATAATTGCAACACATAACAACTTCATATACACCACACACTACACCATCACACGATTTACAATGTATTCATGAACAAATTTTAATGATTATTTGCAATTACAGATACAAGGTCAAATATATCATTTGCATGGTTCAATGGTGCCAACACCAGATGAACCGCATCAATTTCTGCAAATATATTTCATTTCGTCGATGGTGGATCAGCTGAACGTGCGGTGCAATATACAGGGAGCACAACAGTTAAAGAGACGAATTATTGAACAGTTGCAAGCATTTTTTCACGCTAATAATGCTGTGGTTAATATGTTCAAAACAGCATTGGAACGAATGCCATCGGATACGCACAAATTTGTCATAAGAGCGGATTGTACTCCGACAGGTGAACATGTGCGAAGATTCAATGCACCCACCGTTAATGATGTTGCTGCAATTATTGTTGGCGATCCAACTAAATCACGAGACATTGTCGTTCAGCGAAGAAGCAATATCATGCATCGTGTAAACGAGACACATCGTTTGTACGATGCGTTACAATATCCAATCATTTATTGGCAAGGGCAAGACGGATACGACATCACGTTGAAGATGGTCGATCCAATTACAGGTACAATATTCACACACTAATTATTTCCATTATTACTTTTATTGGTTTCCATTAACAATTCATTTAATTTTGCATTTTCAGGAGTATCAACGAATAATAAAAATCTAAGCGCAATGAATTACTATGCGTATCGTATGATGATTCGTACACATGAGGAGAATGTCATTCTGAAGTGCGGTCGGCTATTCCAGCAATTCGCTGTTGACATGTATGTCAAAGTCGAGACCGAACGTTTAGCGTTCATCAGATTCAATCAGCCAAAGCTACGATCTGAGGACTATATACACTTGCGTGATGCTATTCATTCAGATGGTGATGTTCAGAATATTGGACGACTGACGATTCTCCCATCAACTTATATCGGAAGCCCACGCCACATGCACGAATACGCTCAAGACGCTATGACGTACGTGCGAAATTATGGAACTCCGGATTTATTTATTACGGTCACATGCAATCCGAAGTGGACGGAAATTGAACGCGAGTTGGAACCGGGTCAAAAACCGCAAGATCGCCATGACATAATCGCCAGAGTATTTCAGCAAAAACTCAAGGTTATGATGGATGTGCTTACTAAGTATCGAGTTTTTGGTGACACACGTTGTTATATGTACTCGGTGGAATGGCAGAAGCGTGGACTACCGCATGCTCATATCCTAATTTGGTTGCTGAACAAATTACATTCAAATGAAGTGGATGACATCATATCAGCTGAAATTCCTGATCCAGTCACTGATCCCCGTCTACACGACATTGTGACGACACAGATGGTGCATGGACCGTGCGGTGCATTAAATCCATTATCGCCTTGCATGGCTGATGGAAAGTGCACAAAACGATATCCGCGACCGTTAGTTGCTGAAACAGTCACAGGGATCGATGGATATCCAGTTTATCGTCGGCGTTCAAAAGAAGATAACGGTCGAACTATCAAAGTTAAAGTTCAAAATCAAGAGATTGAGATCGGAAATGAATTCATTGTACCATATTGCCCGCTGCTATCACGAATTTTCGAAACACATGCAAACGTTGGGAGTTGTCATTCGGCCAAATCAATCAAATATTTGTGCAAGTACGTCACAAAAGGCAGCGACATGGCTGTGTTTGGTATTGCGTCGGAAAATGTGAATGACGAAATCAGCAACTTCCAAATGGGCAGATACGTCAGTACTAATGAAGCACTGTGGCGATTTTTGTCATTTCAAATTCATGAAAGATATCCCACAGTTGTACATTTAGCAGTGCATTTGGAAAATGGCCAAAGAGTTTACTTCACTGAGGCTAATGCGGCACAACGAGCTGAGAGACCACCATCGACAACATTGACTAGCTTCTTTGCAATGTGTGAAGCAGATCCATTCGCAGCGACGCTGATGTACGTTGAAATGCCCAAGTATTACACTTGGAATCAATCAACAAAGAAATTCCAACGTCGCAAACAAGGAACCCCAGTTCCAGACTGGCCACAGGTGTTTTCAACTGATGCACTAGGTCGTATGTACACTGTTCATCCTAGAAACGATGAATGTTTTTATTTGCGACTGCTGTTAGTAAATGTACGTGGACCGAAATCATTTGCGCATTTGAAAACTGTGAATGGCCACCAATGCCAAACATATCGAGAAGCATGTCAACTATTGGGTTTGCTGGAGAACGATTCTCATTGGGATTTAACACTTGCAGATTCAGTTGTTTCATCAAATGCGTACCAAATACGAACGCTGTTCGCAATTATCATCACCACATGTTTTCCTTCACAACCAATTCAGTTATGGAACAAATACAAAGACGCCATATGTGAAGATATCTTGCATCGCTTGCGTATTCAAACGAATAATCCTGACATCCAAATAACCGATGAAATCTACAATGAAGGATTGATTCTGATTGAGGATCAATGCTTGACTATTGCAAACAAGCTACTGATTGAAGTAGGAATGATTGCGCCAAATCGATCGATGCACGATGCATTCAACCAAGAATTAAATCGAGAGCTGCAATACAATGTTGATACATTGCAGGAATTCGTTAGAAATAATGTTCCGTTGCTGAATGAACAGCAAAAACAAGTATACAAAACATTAATGCAAGCGGTGGACAATAATACTGGTGGTCTATTCTTCCTGGATGCACCTGGAGGAACAGGGAAAACATTTGTCATTTCATTGATTTTGGCCACTATTCGATCAAGATGTGACATAGCTTTGGCGTTAGCATCATCTGGAATTGCGGCGACTCTTCTAGATGGCGGTCGTACTGCACATTCTGCGCTTAAGTTGCCACTCAATTTAAACACAATTGATACTCCAACGTGCAATATTTCCCGATCCAGTGCAATTGGAAAATTGTTAATGCAATGCAAGCTCATTGTTTGGGATGAGTGCACAATGGCACATAAGAAATCACTTGAAGCACTTAACTTCATACTGAAGGATCTTCGGAGAAATAACAACATCTTTGGCGGCTTGATGATATTGTTGGCAGGCGATTTCAGGCAGACGTTGCCAGTAGTTCCCCGTGGAACGCCTACAGATGAATTGAATGCTTGCCTAAAGGCATCACCTTTATGGAATAACGTAAAAACATTATCGCTAACCACTAATATGAGAGTTCAACTTCAAAATGATCAAAGTGCTGCACAATTTTCCAAACAATTGTTAGATCTTGGAAATGGAAAAGTCCCAGTTGATGCGACATCTGGATTAATTACTCTTACCAACGACTTTTGCCGATTTGTAGACACTCAATTAGTTCTTATTGAAAATGTTTTCCCAAACATTAGTGAGAATTATAAGAATTATGCTTGGTTAAGTCAACGAGCAATTCTTGCAGCAAAGAATAATGATGTCCACGCACTGAATTTCACCATTCAATCAAAAATTGCTGGCGATTTGGTGACATACAAATCCGTTGATTCAATAACAAATCCCGATGATGTAGTAAATTATCCAACGGAGTTTTTGAACTCTCTGGAGATACCAGGATTTCCACCACATAACTTGCAACTGAAAGTTGGTACAGTTATTTTGATACTGCGTAATTTGAATCCACCGCGACTTTGCAACGGTACTCGACTTTCGGTAAAGAGACTTATGCCGAATTTAATTGAGGCAACCATTATTAACGGAAAGTACGCAGGTGAAAATGTATGTATTCCTCGAATACCAATGATTCCGACTGATCTTCCGTTTGACTTCAAACGATTGCAATTCCCAGTTCGCCTTGCGTTCGCAATGACAATTAATAAGTCGCAAGGCCAATCGCTTAGTGTTTGCGGGATAAATTTGGAAAATCATTGTTTTTCACATGGACAGTTATACGTTGCGTGTTCACGAATTGGGAAACCATCCGCTTTGTTTGTGTTAACGTCAGACCAAAAAACAAAAAATGTGGTTTACCAAAGAGCACTACAATGAAACAATTAAATAACACTTCATTTTAGTAGGTAATTGAAATGAATTTATTACTGTTGTGAAATGAAATAAATATTTTCCTTTTCAAATATATAACAAAAAAAATTTTTTTTCTTTATCTTTTAATCACCAAACGAAATGTTACATAAAACGAATCTGGTGGCGAAACGGAGTTCGCCGGGTCTGCTAGTTTATTATAAAATACAAATCATATAAATCACTACCTAAATAAACATATTATTGTAATCTGATAGGTATCATATAGTTTTTTAAAATACATGTGGTCTCAAAAAAAATATACCTACACTGGTTGCAATTAATAAATGGACTCGAGGCTCGAGTCAAATTATTTTAGTTATCTAATAATATAGTTGTATATAGTTATCTCATTGATTAATGAGTAACGGATACGAAAATATTTTATTTTATATATTTTCATTAATATTCTCCAAAACATGAATAAAAATTAAATCGTTTGAAAACGACCGCTAATGTATACGTATTATCAACAATTTCATTCGAACACATTAATTGTAATTATTATTATATAGATACATTTTAATCAATCAGTTTTCAATACTTACGAAGTACGTAAATTACCGACTATAAGTGTATTATTGTGTATTTTCATTTTGTTAATATATGAAGTTATGGAACAATATTATAATACGTATTATATATATATAACCGTATTGTGTATAAAATAACTACCTATATATATTTGCGACCAATGTGTACCTACATGGCTAGTGGTTACATGCGATTAATGCGTTATGCGACCAATTTGACACACGACCAAATTAATTGCCGTGACCAAATGTATGCAACTATAATATTATGACGTTCATTCGAATTCCAAAACAGTATAGATACTGCAAATACCAATAATTGTTCTATATTATATTCAACATTTGGAAATATTTTATTGTACCTTGTACCTAAATATTACTTATATATATATACTATTATACTAATAAAATAGTAGATAACTGATAATATACATTGTATATGTACAATTACATCGAATGAGCTACCTATAAGTTATAACGGATGTCTTATTTAATATTATAATACATAGATAAGTATTAAAACATCTTATCTTCTCTGTTAACTGATTAAAATTTATCGGTTTCCTGCAATTTTACATTAATTTCCAATTGTAATTTCAAAATCATGTTTTATTGATAGACAATAATATTATGTGGTTTAATATACAATATGCATGGACTATATTAAATTAACGGTGTAACGCATTGACCGTTTTTTAGATTAGGTAAAAAGATTTCCAAAAGATTTTTGTATATTTCACAAATATTATTACATTCACTTGAGTTAAATTTCTATGATTCGAAAATGTATTTTAAAATGTTAAATCAACATATTTTGTACGGCGCACTATAGGTCCAATAGTG
Organism: Rhopalosiphum padi; assembly: GCF_020882245.1. NCBI lineage: Eukaryota > Metazoa > Arthropoda > Insecta > Hemiptera > Aphididae > Rhopalosiphum > Rhopalosiphum padi. The sequence continues at coordinate 47,638,077 of NC_083599.1, forward strand.
CGTAATATGTTTTATTTCTACGATTATATAGTAATGCGTCATAATACTAGCTGTATCCTGTTTTTGATCATAATATACGAAACCATGATTATACATCAAGAGTTTGGTTGGGTTCCTATACATTTTGTAAATTATATAATACCTATTAGTCCTAAAATACAAAAAATACGAAATAATCCTTTATTTGGTTATTCAGGAAAACATATTATAAGTTTATACTATCGTAGGTCGTAAATAATTGTATGCAATAATATTAGTATACAATAATACATATTATCATAATATTTTATTTTTTAGGTACCTACTGATTTTCGGACACAATATTATATTCTGCTACGTTTCTACCATGAAGTATGGAAGCCACAAAACACAACATACCTTATTTAATGTTTTAAATATTATCGCCGACCGAGAAGACGATTTTTGAAACATGTAGTATAGTATATTCATATGTAGTATATAACTATAATATATAAACTGGTATTATGACATATGACTCTGATATTGAATAATATTATTTTTATTCTGGTAAAGTTGCATCACCTAATTAAATCCAACACGTTTCCTAAATAACGTAAACAAAACTGTATATATTATGTTACACACAATCTTTAAAATCTATATAATTTATAAAATAATAGTTTCTGTAAAATCTTTGCATAATTTAAACGTCAGCAGCATCGTGGATATCGTATTATTTTAGAGTGTTGTTATTATTATATAAATATTACCGTGAAACGTAATATCTTTCTCTATCCCCCTAAATCCTGATTGGTAAAATGTAAATCCACCCTACCCCCCTACCACCAAACGACTACCCGTTGCTATACATAAATACACAATACACCTATTGCAGAATTATTACTGCTTTCGATATAATATTTTATGATACGTCGAAATTCATAAAACAAACACATTTGAAATGATTATTCAATCCGCCTATAATATTTTAATGGCGTTGACGATGATGGTGACAACGGAGACGATAATGGATAATAATAATAGTAATAATAATAATAATAATAATATAATATGACGCTGCATGTTGGCTACAGACAACCGGCATCGTATCCACCGTATTTCGTTTCACCGGATAAAACGGATAACTGCGTCGCAATAAATTATACAGGATGATTCTCAAAGCATGCGCACCCCCATATTTTCATCTAATAATGAATTTGTTGAAATTCTTGATTTTGAAATTTTTTAAATATACTTAGAAACCTATTTTATAATTTACCTAATTCAAAATTCGAATGATTAGTTTCATACTTCTTAAGTTCTTTGAGATTAATTTACTCTAAAAATTGTTTACAAAAATATAAAATAAATGTAATATTGTATCTATAGTATATGTATATTATACTTGGACCATTTTTGCAAATTATAACTAATGTGTATGGAATAATATTAATTACTTGGGGCCTTGGTCCTCTTAGTATTCTCCAAAATCATTATCACGAAGTTAGTATCTCCACAGGACACTTCCCAAACAGTACAAAAAGAATTTTAAAATTTGATCTTCAAATATACTTGAAAATTTAAAAAATTCTAAATAACTGTATTATTGAAGAAAAAATAGGCGAGCATACTTGGTACATCATTTTGTGCATATATACAATATACATGGTATTCCAGGAAAACGGGGAAATATGAAATAACTCTCAAAGAATCAGAAAAATATATTTACAGAACTACGTTATATTGTGCTATTAACAGTCAAAAGGTTATAAATGTTATAAAATATCTCAAAAATCTCATAAATGCATAATATTCAAAGAGTTATATTGCTACGATTCCCAGAGAGATAGGCAGATGACGGAAAGAGCCGCATGCACCATGCAGCGTACAATTTTAGTTATGTACGACGTACGCGTCTACAATATGGATACCATATCCCGTCTCACGGACATTATTTTCAAGACGTAGTGAGATTAAAAATATTGTAATACGTTTTATTTTACTTGTGATTGAGAGTCACTTTAAATTTTCCTGTTTTCGTGAAACACCCTGTACATATAGGCACAACCTTAACCGTGCGACCGTTCTCTGCAGTGCCCAGATGTTTACAGCGTCGGTGGCACATAATAATATTACACATATACGTATATAGTTGGGTAGGCATGTACTATATAAATATACGTTATACATATATATATATATATAATATACAACATTATGTGTATACACATTATAGTAATAAGATCAAGTGTACAAGCACATAAGTACATAATATGATGTAGTCGCATACGGGCTATATACTATAATATAATAGGTACCTATACCTAAAGCTGTTTGTTCCCCTCCGCTCGAATGGAATCTCACACACGCACACACGCGCGCGCGGGCGAGTTTCGAAGATCTTTTTTTCCTTCACGTCGTCCGTGTACACTTCATCGTAGTCGGCAAAGGTATTACTCATTATACCTATACAGTGTGCCTATATATATAATATATATTATGTATGACGTATATAGTAAATATAGGTATAATGCGTTTCGTGACATCGGCAAGACCGGCGGACTGAGGACGGTGTTACGATGAGCGTTGGCGGGGAGTAGTGGACGACGACGACGACGATGCCTTCAACTATACTATGTAATACTGCCACGATTAAACGCATTTATATACGAGACGACTGACGAGACTTGCCCGCAGCGGATGACCGGTGTGCGTAAAAGAAAAAACTTAGCTCCCAAATCCTGCGACCCCTCTCCGACGACGGTGCATCACCTATATATTTATATTAAAATAACCAGTTAAAAAATATACAGTACCCACGTTTACGTTTACACTGAGGTAAACAGTACCTATATATTATTCTTATATCGTTAAAATAAAAATATTAATTTTTCAATTCAAAAAATATGTTTAGTTATGAATTACGATAATAGTATTATTTATATTAAAGAGTTCAATTGTTCAAAAAGTTTAAATTGTAAATATAAGCTTTTTGATGTTATTATGGTCGCAATATTAGAACATGGCGGTCTATCCTCAAAAATCTAGGAACAGAGCAAGAAATTACTCGTACATATTTTTATAATGGTATTTACCTTAATGATAAACTGTTATAAGTTAAATTATGTATCTTAATATTATATACCATTACGTCGACGCATTGTCACAAATTTACAATACATAATTATTTATATAATAATAAATAATTGGAAAACAAAAACGTAACATAAATATTGGCAATATTTCACTTACTATATTTATTAATTATGAACTAACTCAAATATAAGTTTGTTTGCGTAGATAACACCAACTATAAAATTAGTGTCTATATAATAGTATAATAATTAAAAGTATGGAAAACCCTCACCTGTCAGATGTCGGACTTGTACTCTCTTACCTCTGTCTCTTAAGAATATAAATTAATACCAAAAAATTAATGTTATTCAAAAATATACAGAAACACCTGAAACAGACCGAGTGGTTCGGTAACAGGGCTACGCTACAGCGGACACGTTTGTTATGCTCATGTTACGAGTATAATAGCCAATACAGGTAAAAATTATACACTAGCCACGCCATCGTAATACGAAATTACATCGTCTGAATGTCCGAAATCGTAACGCAATAGTTTACCTAATCTATAAATAATAATAATAGAACTATATATTATATTCGTATAAATTGTGACTATTTGAATATGACATGCGTTATTACTTATTAGTTATTACCTATACCCGCCTACACGCAACATATAAAACATTCGAACGCAATATAATTTGAATCTCAAAATTCTCGGAACGCCGACAATTATTGCTCACTTCAATATGTATGTAATCACGTCGTATTACAGTATTCGTACTGAAATAGAGACGCAAAACAGTATACGAAAATCGTTACAATAATAAAACATGTCTCGTTTCCCAATTTGCTATACCACCATATATACCTACGTTATTATTATTATTGTTTTTATATTGCATAGCTTCTCTATTGTACAGAGAAGCACCATTTCTGAAAGGATAATATCACCACAACTGTAAACATATACGTATGCGCCACGTGAAGCGTCACCCTACTAATGCAAGTTGGTTAGGTTATACAGGTACCACCCACATAAGATAATAATAAACCTTCAATTTAACCACATTATTGTAACCGGGCACAAAGAAAATAGAAATCGTACTAGTTAATATAGGTATAACTATATAACGTCTTCTGTTCAAATAGAACTGTAGTATATTGGGTTATTTATTCCAATGCAATTTCGAAAATGTCAAACGTGGCGATACATGTGCATATAGTGCACGTTATTAATATTACGTCTAAAACAGACTACCTTCTGCAGTTATATAATACATTTTATTATTGTATACAACATTGAAACGGCCGGCTATGATCCAATTTTCAAAATTTCACACATAACACTATATAGAGTATAGACGTCACAACCGTATAACGCGTGGTCTCCGTTCTTACAAACGTAGTGTAACATATCAAATTTTCGTGCAGCAGAACCAACTTTGTAGTGTTGTTAACTTAATATTACAGTAACAGTAAATATATTTAAATTATTATCAAATCTAAAGGTAAGGGCATTATATAATTTTATATCAATTATATCAATGTAAAAGTTTACAATTTTATAATGATCATAACTCGCTTCAAAATATTAAAATATTCATAAAAACTTCTAAGATACACTAGATAATATTATTATCATTAAATTTGATTATAAGTTAATTCACTCTAACACTAGTAGTCTGACAATACAAAATTGGTTTTACTTGACGCAAATGTTGGCGTATAAGACGAAGACAACACATATATGCGTTACATCCTCTTATTAATACTTTATGAATAAATTATACACTTAAGACCTAAAAAACCTATTATACAAGTTTATTATTATTATCAATTATTGGTTCTACATCTTGTTAACGGTCAATTGTTTTCGAATGTATTACACGCCAGCCCTGATTTATGCAAGTGCAGATGGAGCACTTACACTTGGCCCCCAATTTCTGGGGGCCCTCGGGCTCTGTAAGTTGTAGAAAATTTTTTTTTTAAAATTAATTCCACAAAAATGTATTTTCTAAAGTGTAATACCAACTATCAATGTTCAGACTTTAGTATATTCTTATCATTAAATTGTCAGTTGAATTTTGGTTATTTTTGTCATTCCATACCCCAGTGCTAATAAGTTACCATCACAAAATATTAAAATAATAATAATAGAAAATTGTTTGAACATCAGAAATATTTGATACCTAATAACTAATTTAAATTCTTTTATGATAAAATGTAAATAGAAATTGGTCGTTTTTTATTTAATTTTAATTATATAGAATAAATTGTTAAATTAATAAATTATTTTCCATTTTTATAATTTTATGGAAGACTGAAATTATTTAATTTTTATTTAAATTTTTATAATAAAATCCTTAAGTATTTGTATTTTTTAATATTTTAATGTAGTATAGTTTTGTTATGTTATTTAATTGGTATTGTCTTTTCATTGTTCTTAATTTACTAGACCAAGTAACTAAATTGTATTTATAGTACATGCAATAATGTACAAATATTTTATGAGTTTTAAGATAGGTATTTTGGTATTTAACACTTTTGTCTTTTAATATAGGTATAAATATTTTTTTTATCATTAACTTCCCCCCCCCTTTCTATGTAGAATTTTTCTAGAAAATTTTTTTTACTTGAGGGCAGGGCCCCAAAAAAAATTGTGCACTTTGCCCTAATTTTATTAAATCAGGCCCTGTTTACATGAACTCAATGCTAAGATTTCAATGACACAAGACCATTTTACTAATTGTTCAATTCTACATATTATTAAATGAGTGATATTGTTCACAATAATATTGGATTAAAATGGCTGATTGTCCATGCTTTAATAAAAATAATTTTTATTAGTTGTTTAAAATGCTATTTTAAAAACCGTTTATTTGTAATACTAGGTATATTAGATATTATATTAATTAGGTACCTAAAATGTTTGCTTTGAGTTTAAAAAAAAAATGTAATAAATTTATTTATTTTAATTGTTTAACTTTTTGAGATTGAAACGTCATAGCAGAACATTAGAAGCTCATGCATCCTTTTTACCAAAGGTGTAGATGCACCAAATTCCGATTAATATTTCTATTCAGAATGATGAGTTTTAGTTTTAGCCTTTTAGGTAATTAACTATATGTAAAACATTTTTAAATAGGAAAAAAATAATAGTGTAAATTTTATTAAACTATACAGGACTAATATACATAATGCCATAAAGGTACACAAAAACAATTAGCTTTTCCCCCTCCTTCTCATAAAATGCTAGCCAAACATGCCCTTGTTTATTGAATTGTGTATTATAAAATGATTATAGTATGGAAAATAGAACCAATAATAAGCGAATAGTATCATAAAGTTTAATAAGATTATTTACTGCATTAGTGCTTTGTCTATCATGGGGCATTACATAGAATTTTTTTTAATTGTATTACATTAGATTCTTCTTATGAAATATTATTACCTGTATGAAATTTATAAAAATTGTTTTTATTTTAAAGTTAGGTACATTATTTTATTTAAAATTCAAACGGAAATCTATAAGTACTCTATATTATAATGTACCTATATAAATTATATAATATAATATATATACTTTCATGTATATATATATTATCTTTCTTTAATATTTTTATACATAAATCTTTTACTCAATATTACAGTAGAAGAGACCTCTCTCTCGCACTAATGTACCGTATCGATGATACATTTGTATAGGTAGTTCATCTCTTTCTACTTAATCGTCATCATTTTCTTGTTTCAGTAAAGGAAGGAGCTGTTTGAGTGTTTCAATCAATTGAACTGTCATATCGCATTCGTGCCTTTTTATTAAATCATAAAGTTATGATAAACAAACGTGTCTAAAAATTTAAGTGATTTAAGAAACATTTTTGTCATTGTTTTAATAACAAACTAAATGATAGATCAGCGTATAAGTTTTACTTAAAAATTCCAATTAGTTTTTGTCAATTCAAACAATAAGTTCATGATTTTACTTAAAAATGTATTATATTGTATGCGTGTGTGTGTGTGTGTATGTGTGTTTTTTATTAATTTTCTTTTGAAAAGAAAAACTATCATATATTAATTTCTACTACTGTAGTATAAGTATAGGTAGACGTGTAGGTACATATTTACAATGTTTGTATGTAGGCCATAGCGGACATTTGGTTGAATTTTTTAGGGGGGCTATAATAATCAAATGTAAAGTGGTCCCCCCCCTTTCTATACACAAATATAACATATCGCCTTTGATGTTTGGGGGTCTATTGAAAACTTGGGGGGGGAGGCTAAGCCCCCTAAGTTTCCCCCTCGATGTTCGTCTATAATGTAGGCATATACAACAACAATATTGTCATAATTCCTTATACCTAATTTTGTAAGTTGGTAATTGTATTGTGATAACAATATAAGTAAATATTAGGCAGTTTTGCGAACAAAGCGATTGTTTTTTCTTTGTTTAAAAATTGTATCCTATTTCTTCCGATTAAAAACTAACATGATGCCACTGGGTGGACAATTAATACAATGGTTAAAATATGTACACCAAAACTGCACTAAACAAATTATATGAATAAAAAAATATTTTAATGTGAATTTGGTAGATGACAGTAGATAAAAGCAATAGCATTAAAATAATATAAGAGTTTAATAGTACCTATTATAATTAAGCTTTATAATTTAAATAAATATGTTTTTTATTGTTAAAGCTTTGAATTTAATAGAGGACTATATGCTCTCTAAATTCTTTATTAAAATAAAATTGTATTTCATGATTTAATAATATTTTACATTGACTTTATATAAAATTGTTTATTTATTAATTGGTGTATAAAATGTGTGGAATATTTTTAAAATATAACATTTTATTCAACATATTCTTATAATTGAATTTCGTGTTTGTTTAAATATTGTTATCACTTTATTTTTGATCGCTTCACATTTAATATAGTTATAGCATCATAGTAAAGTACACTACGACATAAAAAATAATATAAATATTATATTTATTATTTTCCAATATTGTACAGGAATAAATGAGGTAGATATGAATGATTTTGTGCTTACTCTAGAATATTATTTGTTTATTGTATTATTTATGAAATATTAAAGCAATAATAATGTTGTTTATTTCAAGCGTCGCGAGAAACATTTTTTAGGGAAATAAATGAGAAAATATCAAAAGGCGTATGTCGTTACCAATAAAATGGCTTACCAATACACCACTGATTATAAATTATAGTATACCTTATAGTTTATACCTATATACAGGCTATAGACTTCGCTTTATAGTATACCACGCATGTCTTCCAGTGTGGCTGAAATCCAATTGGCCGATTATTAATAAATTCACATATTCCCAATTTTCTGACTCTCAATTTGTCGACAAATCTGCTGCCCAATCATGAGTGTAACACTTTAAAGGGAGAGGGGGTAAAATAAAAAAAAATTTTAATTTAAGCTAAATAAAGAGGCAATGTTATTTTAACATATAAATATAAAATAAAATTATATGCTATTATTTATATACTTATTACTAATAAGTTATTAGTATTGGTATATTATAATTAATTAAAATAAATTTTAATAAGTACAGGAAAAACATAGATTAAAAGAAAATCAAATATAATCAAATGTATTATATTTGGTATTAAATAACTACTCTAAGTCATTAATGAATAATACTATGGTAATATTTATTAAATTATAAGCTAATATTATTTTTCCAGACGTGGGATTTAATCTATAAGTCAGTATAAAAATTATTTAAAATAAACCTGAACTCATGTACTAATTATATTATATTATTTAAAAAAAAATTATAATTTTGTATACATAGATGTGTTAAATTTGAATTCAATATCAACCTTATCGTCAAGTACAATTCGTGATATGTTATATATTATACAAAATTAAAATTAAAATTCATTGTGAAATCAATACATTCATCGTTTTGCTAAGAATCTAAAATATTATAGTTTCATGTATATATATATATATATATATAGTACATATTAAACTAATTACTGATTCAATAACGAAAATTTGTTAATAATAATTTTAATTTTATTTAAATAGTAAGTACACTGATTCAACAAAACAAATTATAGTTCCATAAGCTCGTCTGTTAATAATACACATATTATCGACTATCGTTCTATGTGTATAATGTATTTTAATAAATGTATTCGATTAATGACATTTATTATTTCTTCGGATTTTAATTTGAAAAACAAAATACAAATGTACCTATTAATAATTTTATGAGTAAAGAATTAGTTTTTTTGTAATATTTTATCTATACATATTTTGTATTTGCTAATCTCTCACTAAGTTTACAAAATTTCATAAATTTTAATCGGTTTAAAGCTGCGTGCTAACCTTCTAAAAGTGGTCAGTTGTCCGTGTCTTCGAGATGTGTGGAAAATACTTTTAACATTGAACTTAACGTTATTTCTGCTAACATCATTGTCATATCTGATTTTTCAATACTATATTGTCGTCCGTCGGTGAATTGGGAATACTATTAAAAGTCAATAAAACCGGTATATGTTTATCGAACGAATTTAATTATCGACACGCATCGGTAAACTAGAATGTCGACGAAATGGGAATGTTTTCAAAACATAACAAAACAGTATATTTGTCTGGGATGTCGGCGAATTGAAATTTGGCGAAGTGAATGTAGTGAACCGTACCACGGTATATTATATTATATAGGGTAGAATACGACTGTGTCCATTACTATTGCGCGCGTACCCTTTTGGTTTACGATTGCGCAAGTTTGCACGATTGTGCAGTGTTGTCAAACCAGGCACCAGCGATAGTATATAAATTCTAAGATTATTAATGTCGTAGTTATCTTTTATCGTAGTTTTGAATTGCCCGCCTATCAGTTTATACAACAAATCATAAGAATAAAAAAAAAAACACCAAACGAATTAATTAATTATTTAAGCGAACCTGGCTAGCTTTGTAAACCTAAAAAGTTGTAAATAATTTTTATATAATTTACTGTTGATTGTATACATTAAATGAGTTTGTAGTTTTTAACGTGTTATTTACTGTAGTTACAATTAAATTAAACATTTATGGGTTAAAAATTAAATCACGCCGTTGTGCATAATCTGGCAGCGTCGCAATAAGTCTTACACGGAATTGTGTATATTGTATATCATAATATCTTACCCAAAATGTATAATATTATGTTCGACTGTCCCGTCGAGACGTGCGCAATCGTATTTTACCGATTATTATTGTATCGTAATACATTTTTAACGTTTAATAATAGTATAAGTATACACTTATGCCGCTTAAAATAATATTGTGTTCAACTATACAGCCGCTTTGTACGCTGATGCAATCACAGTATATTATTATATAAGTGTAGGTACCCGGCGGAATATATATCGGAATATATTTTATACCCTCTGTATATACCAGGTGTTATACCTATAGAAAGGGACGTACACATTACATTGTATAGGTTGCTGGCGTTTGGGCACAACTGGAAATACCTGTGGCGCATCGGCGAGGATCCTGCTTCGCTTTATTATATACCTACTTTTCGACAGCTGGTCTGTATGCAACGCACACACGCACGCACACACACACACACACACACGATGTATTATATATTTTTTTAGTTGGCAGGAAGGTATAAGCATCGTATAGTAGTATAGGTACGCCACCATATTATAGTGTATGTATATACGAACGCGGTTCATGCACGAACGGTCTCCCTCTTTATATGCACATAATATAATACATTTATATGCGACGATACAAAATTGTAGGTATACACAACACACACACACACACACACACGCGCACGAGCAATATATAAACGTGTACGATGGTGGCGTTGTTCCACGTGTATAGGTATATACGACTATAACGTATATTGTATGTATAGGTAGGTCTATACCCAGGTGCCGAGTTAAAATAATATGACTATAAGAAAACCGTAACAACTATAGGTATATTGTGTTGCATTTGCTCTTCATTAAGCCGATAATATATAGTTTATTACTATTATGTCGGAAGACTTTTTTAATGGATTTAACAGGGCCACACGTAAGAACACAATAATATTATGTATATGTTGTTGTTTTTGTTGCAGTGGTGACGGTGGTGGTGGTTGTAGACGTTGTTGTTATTATTAGTACACTGAAACGCACGGGCGCCCCGAGACGAACACTGCAGACGTATACTAGTGTAGTAGTGTTCTACTATATTATATACCATCAGTTTTGCCTTATCTGAATACGTCTTAAAAACACAATATTGTCCTATAAACTGCAGTGCACTCAAGAACAAAGATCATAGAAAAATAATAATAATGTATCGTATAATATGTGGTTGTCGTATAGTATTTCGTGTGATCCTCTCCCTCTCACAACAGGTAAAATTCTGTGAAGGTCATTCGAAAGGAAACTCATCTATATATAGGTGCCCCCTACGCTGTAGGCATGTCCGCTGCTTATTATAACTGAACCGAATGCAATAAGGACAGATGACGTTCCGCAGTCACGACGAGTGTCATAAATCATAATACTAATATCATATTATATTAAACGATAAGTATATCGTGTTATAGTACTATGGAAAAAAGAAAATTGGTAGAACGCGAAATCGTTCGGATAAACATTTTTTTTTTAATAGTACGTGTAAATCAATACGATTTCCAGCTTTTCACTCGAGAAATTTCAGTGAATATATGAAAACGTAAATATTTCATTACATGATTCCATATCGAAATCAAATATAAATGAACAGCAATAGGAGGTACCTGCCATGAAACTGACGAAGCTGTACCTATATACGTATTATGTTTGCGTAACGCAAGTATGTAAATCCTAATAATATGTTAATTGAAACGATGTACTTCAATACCGACAAATTATGATCTCAATGTATTATATTATAATATATCACGTATGAAGTAAAAATGGAAAATATTTTCAGTTTCCATTGTACCTAGTTTAGTGGGAATCGCCTTGAATCTGATACGTTCACTGACCGCGAATCTTCTATAAAAATATATTATAGGTAATTCTATTCTAAAATATGAAATAACCTAAAATATGCACTCAAAACAAAACATATACCTATAACGACTTACGACTACACTATAACTGATTATTGAATATAGGATCATTATTACACGTGAAATTATCAACTATGACACTAACATGGCTGTGTTAAGAAAAAATTTCGTTTTGATGTGTCGTATACTGCACAGATTTCTAACGCATTAATTTAAGCTGTTTTTATAAGACATAAAATCACAATAACTATATTGTTTTCTGTAATCAATGGCAATGACATATAAATAAAAAAGATTATAGTTTTTCGTGGAGTCAATTATACGCATTCGATATGATTGTAAAATAGAAACTAAAAAGTAACCTATACCTATGGGGCTATATAACACTTATGTGGGTTTTGTTGAATCTATTGAAGAATATTTTATGGAAATAGGTCATCGGAAAACTGTTGATTTTCCATAAGATTCGTCCACTGTTTTAAGCTTTTGATTTTATCTATATTAGATATATTTATTAATAATTATAATCTGTGACAAATATAAAATAACGCCAGTGGATTTACCTTGCCTTAAACTCTGTTAAATGTAAATGACATGTATTACACTCATCTAGTTGGTTTTGACCAAATATAAAATGCAGATCGAAGATTATGTTCAATATTATTATAACTATTTTATTTTATATAATCAATAATCAATGACAACACGCGGATACGAAAAAAAATTCGTTTTTCTCGCGTCAACAAATCCCCGTGGTACCCTTATTGAAAATTTAAAATTTAAAAAAAAAATGGCTTCGAGGTGCACATCCTCATTCCTCGAGTATAGGATTACCTATTTATGAGTACCAAATTTCAGAACCATGAGTACAATAGACTTGGCCGTAAATCGCTCACACACACACACAAACATTGTCTTTTTATTAATATAAACGATAATATATATATATTATAGGTTACGTACAACTTTTTTAAAAGAAAACAGGACGTGACAGCTGAGCGGAAAAGTAACTATAGGCACACTATTAACGGTTTTATTCAAAATATGATGTTCGTAAACGAAATGCTTCGTATTATATTATATTATTATAAAATATGCTATATAGTAATTATTTTTACCCTTCACAAATTCGTTAGTGCACGTTAGTTTAAAATCTTTTTAGATTACTCGTGTGGTTGACGGTTTATTTATACCCATAAGAATTCTAGCGGCGTACTTCTGTTCATTTCGCCTACGGATATAGGTAATATTATTATGTTGGTCTCCGGGATAATATTCTTTTCACAAGATTGTATCAACGCAAAAACCACTAAAATAAACGAACTGTGTTCGGAATCTGAAATACTTTAAAATGTCCACGTTTTATTGCTCGTTTAATAATATTTTATAATATAGTGTTTTTTCTATATATGTATTATACTTTATATAATATACAATATGTAATAGGTAACTGATACATTATACTGAATAGGTTTTATATGAAAATAACAAAATAAGTAAATACGTACCCAAATTAAAACTATGTATATAATATTATATAGTGAGATTCATCAAGCATGCTCAACCCTATTTTTCCCATTAATAATTCAAATTATGATTATCGAGACTTTTTAATTTATGTAATCAAAGGCCATATATTAAATATACAAATTTTTAATTTTTTTGTACGAAGTATTTCCTGCAGTGGAAATGCAAACTCCTGTCTTTTCAAATGAGAATCCCCCTTCCCCTCTTTTTCCTGTAAATTATTTAGTTGATAATTTTTTTTTTATGTTTAAGTACTTAAATCGAAGTCCAAATTACTAGTTTTACAATCATAAAAGTGTTTATATTAAAGATAATGGTTCTTAAGAACTGTTTTAAAAAAGTGTAAAAATTATAAAATAAATGTAATATTGGATCTAATATTTACAATACATGCCACATGGATCATTTTTACAAATTATAAATGTTGATAAATTAATATAAATTACTAAAATTTTAACATCTTCCAAACCCATTATATCATAGAACTATTATCAATAGTACACACAGTTTAATAACTCAAAAACCTTGTATCTCAACAGGACATTCTTTAAAGTAGACCTAAGGTCTTGAGAACCTTAAAATATGGTTTATAATTGTATTGTATATTTAAAAATCTCAAAAATCATATTTTCAATAACTGCGTTGTCAAAGAAAAAATGGGTTGAGTATACTTGATGAATCGTCCTGTATACCAATAGCGTGCCATGCATTTATGTACCCGTAGGTATATATTTTATTGTTCGAAGTCAAAACAAAAAAAACGTAACGTACTAATTTGCGTACACATTACAGGCGAAACAATTACCGTAAAATCTCGATTTAAAAATAATATAGAAAAAAAACAAGAAAGTAAAAATAACATTATACCACTTTAAATTATAATATACCTATACAGTATACACATATAGTAATACTATATTCGTATATACGTTCTTCGTCGTAAACCGACGCAATATATTTGTAGTATTTGTAAGTACATATATACATAAGTAAGATATTTTGTGCAATATAATAATATAATGTAGTACCTACACTATAGCCGCCTTAGTTTCTTTGTATAATATATTAATATTTTAATAATAATAAGTGTAAAACTAATAGGTACACCACAAATTAAACATATTAACAATAATTAGTGTTCTCCATTAGGGACCATTATATGACAAGAATTTGCTTTAAAAGTCACACTTTCGATTGCAGTAGTAAACAGACGAAAGTCAATTTTCCTACAAATAAATATTTTTTTTAATCGTAATTTTTGTGTAGTATGACATATAGGTAGGTACTACTATTTTTTTTATTATCATTAAGATTTTTAATTTATTTGATGGCAGTTAAGGTACATTTTAAGTATCATATATCTAAATATCGAATAGCTTTTTATGTTAATATAAAATATATCGAATATTGAATAAATATTAGATCATTTTATTTATTAGTAAGCATTTTTAGTTTAGATTCAAGTGGAGTAAAATTGTTAGGGATACCCCGAAAAATTAGTGGTACACTTATACGACATTATTTATTCAAAACTAAATATAGTAAAGACATCAAAGTTTTTTAAAAATAAGTAAGTATGTAGATATTCTGTTTCTAACTATGAAATTAAAAATATTATCTTGTATACAAATATAGATAATTATTATTTATTATTATTATGTTGTAAAAAATTAGATTTTTTTGCAAAAATATATAGATACATCAAAAATGGTATAATTTACTAATTTTACTCTAGAAGTCTAGAGTCTAGAATATAAAAGCTGACTTAAATAATTAAAATAACAATTTAAAATGTATCACTCCGAGTAATATACAATGTATAATACTGTTACAACAGACACAATAAAGATAATACCTATTTGTAAGTTTTAATTTAATAAGGGTATTTTACCTAAATCTCCAGAAAAAAACTTCTGTAAAAAAAAGTCCAGTAAATAAGTCCAACATTCATTTTTATAATTTATATAATACACGGGTACTATTATTTTTTGAATAAACACATATACATATTAACATTTAAATTGTATTTTACTTTGTTTAAATAACTAGTACATAAACAAATAAATGTATAATTAAATAAAAAAATCTTTAAAAAAATAATACAAATTCGTATGAATATATTTTATCAACTATGAAAAATTTACAATGTAGTATATTTAGTTTATTTACATACATAAGACATATTATATTATAGAGTAATCTAAAATTTACTATAATATAGTACTTATATATATATATATAGTATAATTATAATGTAAATATATAAAAAATAGTTTTTCAAAAGAGGATGTTTAGTTGAGGTGGCGTCCAGAAACTGGAACAGTGATAATTAGGGGTCTGAAAATATAACGAGGAAAAGAAATTTCCAAGTACCATATAATTTATCCACAAATATATTATTATTTAAAATTGCAATTAACTTAAAATAAATAAAGTACGAGTAGTAAATACATTTTAACATTTATAATATATGACTCTATGCCCGAGCTGGTACCTATTTATTAGTTATTACTTAGTATTGCCTCAATTTATATAAAATTGTCCATTAAACTCAATTCTACTATTTCGAAAACCCTGCAGTAAACACATTGTCATACATTAGTTTAAGGCAATCGTGTAATCTAAAAGATAAAATAATATATAAGTACGTCTGTCCAACAAAATGTATCTAACTTAATAAAGTCGCGCCCGCAAATAATAACTTAGTATATTCATATTACTCGTAGACTTTTATTCTATTAAACTTTTTTTACCGGTTTTTTTGTCGCTGGACTTTTGTTTAGGGACCCCTTAATATTAATAACAAAAAACTATAGCAACGTGTCTTTTGCTTACCTATACAAATTGGATATGTGTAATATATTACCCGCCGTGCGTTATACTCACACACTGACACACAGTCACACTTACAGCGTAATAATATTGTTCGTATTTAATAAACAAAGTGTACACGCAATAAGATACAAGGTGTGGCAAAAATCCTCCCCGGTTTGGTATGTGATTGTAACACAGAATATTCTGTGATTGTAATTTGGGTTCGGGCGGAGGTGTATCAGTATATCAGTATATTTACATCGACAGAAACCAATATTTTAGTATTTATCTCACATAGCTTGTTGTTCACTCGGTATTCTGTGCTAGAAATGCTTCACGCGCAATAGTATCTTATCTTATCTCCTTGCATTATGATTGGTGACATTAAGTTGCTGTCGCGTTCACTAGATACGAACCCATGAGATTTATTCCTCTCGGACTATCTCAAACCCCAAGTGCATACATTTTATGCTAACGAAACTCTGTGTGTCCCGGTCAATTATATAGAATGAAATTATTTGTATCGAATACCACTTTGAATTTTTTAAATGTGTTATGCAATACAAATGTACAAATTTACAAATATAAATAAAATTTATAATTTAAAACTGTACAAACAATATTTTTGGGTATGTCGGCATATATTTATTGTGTCCTGCATACGCAGTTGGACGTGCCAAGTCATTATTATTGTTTGTAATTTTCCGTTTAGAACGTTTCCGAACCTTCAATAACTTATGATATATAAATATAATATTATAAGGTATAGTTGGTTGGTTCCTATATAAGTTATAACAATAAGAAATAAAAACGCATATGAATGACTCACGTGAACACCGTGTGTATAATATATTATTATAATTTATATCAAATATGCGTACCTACGACCGACGACCGCCTCGCCCTGACTTGTGTTGGCCGGTCCGTGTCGGAATAATTTCGACTGTGGTAAACTCGGTATAAAGTAATAATAATAATATTATAATAATCGTTCGAACCATCGACTATAATATAAAATAATACCTAGTTGTTTGTATATACAGTATACACGGACGATGTAAAACGTAGGTAGATAATATAACTGTATAGGTATATGTTATACACATTATATTATTATAAGACCATCGAATAATATGGTATCTGTACAGAAAACGTGTTTCCATATTCACCTTTACACGCATGACTTACAGCTTGTTTCCACTACCGTTTCGAGTCACGCTATCTAAGATAAGTGCCTGCGTAATTCGAACCTCAAATCGCGATAACACCACAACAAAGATCAATTTATATATTATATCTATTACACGGTTATGTCAATTTTATAGGCATGGAAAATTATTCGAGAAAATACGGCAATAAATTAGGTATACATATAGTGTATTTCATTGTGCGAGTAATAAAAATATAGGTTAATTGAGATTACTTACTTCGTCATTAATGCGATATCAAGACGCTGACAATTAATATTCAATTTTAAAAAATCGCCGCCTTTTCTCGTTATTGAACAATCTTAACTTTTCGAGACTCGACACCTAACACTGCCGTTCGGTTCCATACGATATTTGACAAGTACAGTAAAATTATAGACTTGTTACGTGTCTCGTGCTAATAGTAATTAGTAGTATCGATTATCTATAGGAATAGGACACGAAATCATTGCTACTTACACGCAGCCGTAATAGAGTATTTGTTCAACGGGCTACAATAATGTGCCTATATACAATAGTCAATAATTAATTTAGAGGAGGTCCTGCTACTGCTAAGCCTGTATATATAGTTACTATTGTTTTAAAAACGTATGTAATAATAAACTTAGAAAAACAAAAAGTATGAACAATTTATTTAAATTAGTGAATTTTTCATTTTTTTAAGTCGCGGATACCTATGATATTATATATTTTCATTTTTCTTAAAATGTTATTAAAATTGCCTATACTAAATTCCTTAAAAACGCTTGTGAAATATCGTCTTAACTACCCATAACCGAGATTAACTATATCATTCAGATATATTAGGATTTTACTCTTAATAAAAGCTTACCAGGATATCTAATTTTACCAAAATGTAAATGATAATGAGTAGTTATATAATAGGTACGAATTTGAAATTTTTATTTTCTATCTCTCATTAGGATTTTTGACTTTTTGAGCGACAAATTGAAATTGTGGATCAAGCCACGTGTATTGGCACTCAACCTGCATTTAGAATAATCATTAAAAGCAAATACTATAATAAGTGGTAATACGGCATATGACGTGAGTACGCGATGGATGTACGTATAATCTATTAAAAATATAACACTAATATATAATATTAAAGATAAATAATTAATAAACTAATAGTAGCTATTCGTACAGCACATACAGGTCACCGACTCTTCTGACGGTGGTTACTGATTTTATTATTAAAATATGAGGTTAGGTCTAAGGTCAAGACGTTAGCAAGCATTTTCGCTATAAGTTATATAACTGACGTTGTAATAATTCTAATTTCCAACTTTGTTTTTAGAAATCGTAAAAATAATATAATTAAACGTGCGTTAATCAAACATATATAATGTTGTCGAATAAAAATATATCAACTGTTAATATTTTACGAGTATTATGTATATACATATATCCTAATAATATTATGAGCACTTGTATTTATATCGTTATAAATATGTTATAGTCATCATAATAATAATTTAAATAATTATATACGTCGTAGGTAATCGTTATAGTCGGTTGCATAGGCGAACTATGCCGGCGGGAATCGGGGCTTTTCTTTGGAGCTGCGGCTGGTAGTGGGCAGTGGACTGTTCATACATATTTAAATGATTAGAGGTATAATTCTTGTTTGTGACTGTAGAGAAAAATCTATTTAATAATATTTTTATGTTGAAGAAATTATTGATATTGTTTAAAGTGATTAATGAGATAAAAAAATATGTACCTACATTTTTTAAAATTATATATTATATGTTCCGTTTTTATCAAGTCCAAAATACGAGTTATTCTGTTTAATATTTAGTGGTTACTGATTTGAAGGCAACATACTTTATAAAACTTCAAAATAAGTATAAATGTATACTTTAAAAAAAAATAATCACATAATATATTCAGGATAAAACAAATATGATGGCTGGTAAAATAGTTTTCCCCGGCTGAATTTTTTTTATAATCTAAAATTGGAAATTAGTATTAGTCGGCTGTGTATTGTGCATAAATATATGTATTATTATTTATTAGTATAAAAGTTCAAAATATTGTCCATCAAAAATGTCGAAATTAAGAAAAACATATTGATATAAAAACGTTTTTTTTTTATAGCACTATGAATGATTATGTTTTTAGTATTCGAGCGATTATAAGTTATAAATTATTAGGTATAGGTATCATTTTAAAAATTGTAAGGTATTATTTAACTACGCGTGATGTGCTTCTATAGATATTATTGTTATTTGTTAGACAAAAATAATAGTTCGACCACACAACTACTAAACAAATAGGCGCGTGTGGTTAGTAATAAACTAGAAAATTGACGAAAGATCATCGATCAAAAATATTTTTCATTTCGTGCAAACGGCGACAGTGAACATAATATAATAAATAATAATATACTATAAGCCCGGTTTCGACATTTCTAAGTATGGTCACTACTCACTGTAAGCTCAACTGGAACCGCAGACACGACAGCTGGACTTCATCGTCATCAAAAGAATCACTGCAAGCGTCTGCATCTTGCAAGTCCAAATAATATAGTCAGGTTTAGGTACCACCTAATTATTGTTGCGCTGACGACGACACGGTGAAATACATTTTATATCGTCTCGTGAAACAGTTCTATACCAAACCGATTGGCGATTGACCTATACTCACACGCGGGGCCCCCGCGAGGGGGGCTGATGGACCTTGAGTACAGGGGCCCGGCTATTTTAAGAGCCCGTGGGCCCGTTGAAATTTTTGAAATGGACCCGGACAAACATTTAGTATAGGAGCCCGAGATTGTATGTGGGGGCCCTGCACACAAGGCACCCTTATTACAGACGCTCATTTATTAATAATTATTATATATTATTATAAATGGCATTTCATGATACCATATTACCCGTACAAATACAACCAAACAACCTCATCCTCGTAATAGGTACAATCTGCGACCGCGGAATTCGATCGTCACTCGAATCTGCTATACCTGTTGCAG
Source organism: Rhopalosiphum padi (assembly GCF_020882245.1). Lineage (NCBI taxonomy): Eukaryota > Metazoa > Arthropoda > Insecta > Hemiptera > Aphididae > Rhopalosiphum > Rhopalosiphum padi. The sequence goes on from NC_083599.1 coordinate 47,658,679, forward strand.
CAGTGGTGCCTATACGGTTCCGAATCGTGTTTATGACGAGAATATTGTATAAGTAGTAAGTTTTTACCACAGTAATATTATAAAACCTAATAAACTGATATTTATATCAGTCTTAAATAGCTCGTCTTACTGTCCTACGCGTGGCTAGATTTGAAAACAAATGGAAGCTAAAGTGTAAAAAAAACATAGATAGATCAAGCCACATCTTAAGTTTTTTAATTTCAACTATTTCGAGTAATTAATATTTAAATGTCATAGATTATAAATGTAAAGTAATTAAAATCGCATTACACGGCCCCCTTTCCTCATCAGTATCTACGTGACAGTACCGACCTATGATTGACAAAAGATTGACACAGTTTGGTCGATGATCGTTTGCAACCTCTAAAGGGAATTCGAGTAATTCGACATCGACCGCTTCTAAGTGGTTGTGGTGTAAATGTGTGTGTAGTAAACGATTATTAGTGTGAGTGGCAGTAATGTAAAATAAATAGTATAAAACCTACTACCACAGCCGCTTCCCAACCACACACACGCGTGTGAATAAAACGCTACACGAATATTAATTGTTTAGTTAGTATTTCTAAAAATGTTAACGGAATTTTTTGTTAATTATATAAACTAACACATTCATGCGATAAAACTTCTGAAAACATAATTGAATTTGTCATGCAGTAAGTTTATTTGAAAACGGCTTCTTTGCATTTTTTAATTTAAATAGGTATAATAAAAATTTATAATATTCAAAATTGTATTTAAATTTAATTTTATTTTAAAACAAATGGAGAAGTTATTATTTTCAAGTAGTCTTGATAAATTTAAATATGTTCTCAGAAAATGTATCCGATTTTTAGAATGATCATAACGTTTGGCATAATATACGAATATAAGAAAGGTTTATTTTTATAGAAAATCTAGCTGGTCGATTGATCCGATTGAATCCTTTTAAAAGTAGAACAAAAGAGAGTGCCAAAAAGAGAAAAGTAAGATTTTTAAAACGAAAATCTGTTTTTAATATTTTTTGATAATATATAGCCATATTATATTAGTAAAAATGTATTTAATTTTATGTAGGAAGCAATGACGTTAATTTTTTTTTATGTTATTAACTTTTTCTATGATAGGTATGCAAAAAAATCAAATGATCAATATGCCTTATATAAGTTATCATAACTATTATTTTTTATTTTTATTTATGTCTATGACTACCTATTCCTATTTTCTATTTGTTATTGGTAAATCTATTAATTAAGATTTATTATTGACTATTGAGTATTGATTATGATTAGCTTTTAACAGTATTAAAACTGATTTTTATTGTAGGTATGCAATGATTATTATTGATTTATCATTTGAATGAAAATACACATTCATTAGGTATAGCGAGCTACTCAAGGTACACTTGAAACCTATACTGTTTAAGAGGGCATTTAGCTATTTGACCTGTAATTTAACAGTATAATAATAGTTGTAAATAAATCAAAAATTTTAAATACGTAGAATTTTCACACGCTGCGTAGTAGCTTACCACGCACACCCAGTAAGCATGCATATGAACACTTTTTTATTCTGATTCTACATTATTCATACCAAAACGTATGTCAACAATAAAGAAAAAAATTAGTGCTACGTCTATAATAGACAAAAAAAAAAAAATGTAACATTTTTGTTATACGAACAAATTTGATGCGGTGAAACATTATTATTATGTAGCAGTAGGTAGAAACTAGAACATTGATTCATTAAGGCATATACTCAATGTCAATATGTTAAATATTTTCTATTTCTACTTATTTATTAGTTTTTATTTTAATAACGTTTACAAAATATTTCAAGTGTTTTATGTCATGTATAGAACATTATTATCAAAATGTTATAATGACGTTTGCAAGCGTGGATCATAACGAAAGAAACTTTCAAGTCTTAAACTAGTGTATAACAACTACATATTGTTTAAGCATATAGGCAAAAGTCACATGGAATTTAAGTGCACTCTCCTAGTTTTATGGTTGAGTGAACTACAACAGGCAACAGCACTAATTTAAATGAAAGAATTCATACTACAAATAATAGTTACTCGTCCAATATGATTCACTGAACTCGGCTAGGTAAATAAAACAACATTTCTGGGTAAGAGAAATGTTTAAATATTCTAGAATTCTACAAAGAAAAATTTATATTAATAATTTATCTCATTAAAAAAAAAATAAAAATAAAATTAATGTCACTTTTACAAATTACATCAAAGCCACAGATGCCACTAGCTTTAAACTACAATTTACATAGTTGAAATTTAAGATGAAAAAATATGAAAACACTATTGAATTTAAATTCAACATTAAACATTTGTGTAAACTGTGAAGTTAGATATTATATAAATCTTAAAGTATTAACTATAATTTATGATCAAACAGGTAATATTATTGAAATTTGTAATAAATACATTAAATAAATTTCATTATTTTAAACAGATTTTTCTTCTACATGTCAGGGACAGTCAATTTGTGTTTAAAAAAACTATTTGGAAAGAACCACATTTAATACTACATAAACAGGTTAGCTTTAAAACTCAACATAATCATTTGACACTTGTAAAGAGACTTTTATTAGAATATAATAAATAATAAAAGACAAATGATAAATTTAAAAAATAATTATTAATTTAATGATGCATGATAAAAATATGAAAACAGTCATAGATAAATGTGGTAATAATATTATATTTTTATTAGATTAAATATTGTGTACAACAACAAATGTATACATATACTAATGGAATTATATTTATGAAACATTGTTTAGGGTAACTTAATTATGTTATATTTTTACAACTGATTAATATTTGTAGCATTATGATGTTGACTATATTCTAATATTCATACATAGTTAGCAGTATTATCACAAAATACAATAAATTAATAAATAATATAAATAATATAATATTAGTTTTAACATGAAAAAATAAATAAGAAAATAACTGAATAGAATTGATTATACTTTTAACAATAACACATAAAACTTTATTAATTACATTAAAATTAATTATCAGTTTTTATTTATTTACTATTTTAACAAATTGCTTAATTAATTTGTTGATATTAATTATTTGTTTCTTATTGATTAATAGGTAATATAGTAAGTACTACTAAAACATATTGTAACTATAGGTAAATATATTTTTTACAATTAAGTATGGTATACATCACAATTTATTAATATTAAAATATTTTATTTTATTTAAATCATCTTTGTAATTTTTATTTTTGTTGTAAGATTTTTGGTCCATGTGCTAATGAAATATATTAAAAATATGTTGTTAAATATTAATCAAACTACATTAATTTGGTTGATGTAAATTAATGTATGAATTCAGAAATCATTGTTAGTTGTGAACAGGGGCGGACTGGCGCCTTCAGAGTGACCTGGGAATTTTTTTTCAAAGTAGCCCAAAAACCATTGTTTAATCTTATACTAATAACAGCACTTATGTTTAAAAAACCACACATTTTCTCAGTTTAATATTCATAATATAAATAATAACAGTAGACACATAACACGTTTTAGAAATACATGGTTATGATTAAATAATCATCAATCAATCAATTGGCTTGAGAAATTAATAATTTATGAAATGTAATTTTTTAATTTTTTTAATCTGCAGTCTAGATTTTTAGTTTTACAAAATATAACAATTATAGGGATGTTTAATGTAACCATAGGTGAAATAAGGATTAATAAAATACAGTAAAACCTCTACTCAATTTCCGAGCCTTAATTATTAAAATTGAAAGTTATATGAATTTTTAAAACCCAATATCCCATAAGTATTGCCCTTTTATTATTATCTTTGTAAGTTTTTATCAACATTTTTATTCAAATACTATAGAAAAATATAAAATATGTGGTTTTACAAAAACGTAACAATTAAACAATAAGAATTAAGAAAAATTAGATTTCAAAACATTATCCGGGAAAATTTATCCGTGGAGACAACATGGTGAGATACAAATGGTCGGCTCCCATGTCGCTAAACTTATTTTTCGAGTAAAGTTTTTTTGAACTAGTTAAAATTATTTGTTGTGTTTAATTAAATAACTAAAGTTATCAAAATAATCAATCCATTTCATCTGTAGAGAGTCGCTTGTCACTCTTTCCTTAAGACAAAAAATTCTTTGTTTGAGCTTAGTGTATCTACTGTAAATTTTTTTAACTAGTTTTCCATATTGGAGAAGTTTCATGTCATCCTCAATTTTCAGAATTCAGATAGTGAATTATTAAGATTTAAAATCGTTTCAAATAATAATTAATATTTTTTTGTGATTATTTATCACTTTCTAAATAACAAAATTAAAAACCATGTTTTAATATAAAAATAATTTGAAAATTATGCCGCAAAATGAAACGGTGTCGAAATTTCCCGATCTTCTGTCCGCCCCTGATTGTGAAAGTGGTGCAGATAAATATATTTTCTTTTGAATATAGTTCTTATTATACATTTTTAAACAAAGTGATTAATCCTTAATTTTTTAATAATAAAATGTTACTGAGAAAATTTAAAATATAACAAATGTGAAATATGTGGATTCATAAAAATTTTTGGTTGAATACTGAAAAGTTAATTAATTAGTGATTTTATAGCAAAATTTTGTTGAATAAACTAAAAAGATAAATATTTTTTTATATAATGAAAGTATCAATTATAATTACAATTCAAACCCATAGGAAAAAAAAATTCAATATCCATTATTACTTATTTGATTAATAAAAAAATATCAATAAATTATATTAATAGTTAAGAATGGGCAAAATAGGAATAAATTTTAGATATCAATTTACAATTTATGTATTAAATATTTATAACTTGTGCATATTTTGAAATTGTATTATGTATTTTTCATTTTTAGTTAATATAATAATTAATAATATTGAGGATCGGGGAAAACAACATCTTACATAATTTTTTTCCCCTAGTTTAATCCTAACTTCTAATAGGCATCTTATAACAGATTACATTTTTGAAAGATTTACTATTTATGGCCATGCTCTATATTATTATTTTTTTGACTAAATAGTATTAATGCATCAATACCATTACATATTATATTTTAATAATAATATTTAGTACATATTTCTGTATAATTATATTTAATATTTATTAATGAAAAAAATTAAATTGTATACACTTTTTTGAATACATTTTTATATTTTATATAAATTATGCAATCATTTTGCCCAACCCTGTTAACAATTAAATTATTAAATATTTTTATTTATTCCTTCTTTACATTCCATGATAAGATATTAATCCAAATGTGAAATATTTTGATAATAATTTTATATTATTAAAGGAATAATAAGTTTAAATCTTTAGTTGTATTTTTAAGTTTATAATTGATATTATATATTTATAAAAATTTAATTCTAGGTAAGACTGGTAAGACATTAATATATTGTCAATAAATAATAATAAAATTAATTATTATATATTTTTGTTAATGATTGTTTTATTAATCAAAATAGTTGAAATCTATAATTAGATGTTTTAACATGAGATCTTATAATTTTAAAAATATAAATGATAATAACTCAAAAAGTTATTTATAAAGGTTTATAAAATATTTTTAAGATAACATTTAATATTTATAAAACAGTTATTACTTTTATTAGCATTTTGAATATAAATAATTATAACGATGTTTATTTATATGCTAGTTTACCATATTTTATTCTTGATTTATCTTGCCAGTTAATATATTCATTGTAAATTAGTTTGAATAGGAAAAGGTGAAATACAACAATCAAACAACCGATTGCAACCCAGAAAAATGTAGGCAATCCTCCAAGACGGTGGCCATGTTTATGAAGTGCTAATACATGATGTTCATGTGCAGGAGCTAAAATATTATCATTGTTAAAAGTTTTTGATATTAATAGTACTAATTAAATAGCAAAATAAAAACTAGTAATAACTAAGTAATACCTTCTGAAACTTCTTTAACATGAATTGCATGTTTTAAATCTTCCATATGTTTTTTATCATAGGTTAAATATAATATTCCCGTTACAGGATCAGTCAGCTTAACTGGAAATGTTTTATACTCGGGCCTGTAAAAAATATTGATTATAATTTTTTTTATAATTTTTCTTAGAACAATATTTACCCTAACAAAACTGGTTCATCTAAACATCCACCATCACAAGCATAATAGTTCTTATCGCTGCGGTCTATAGCTACAGAGATAATAGCTTTATTATTTTCTTGGACTGACACTGTCACATTGATGTGAGTCATATTTCCATAATTGAGGCGCCTATACAAAAATGTATTAAACATATTCATTAAAAATATTAACATATAAAACCAATACATAAAATTTAATGTTACAGTTGCTGTTGTAATCAAAATCTACATTTCAAAAATAAATACAACTACAAATTTGGATAATTTAAAATAAATTACCTAATCAATTTAATTAAGTTTTTACTATAATAACCAGGGCTCATGACTTATAGTACATATAAGTGGGTCGCCCATTCAAGATAAGTTCTCGCCCTGCTCTAGCTCCCCCCCCCCAGATATTTTAACTCATATTAACTGGTGTGTGATCGAGGAGCGCTAGACCAAGCTAGTTCCCTAAATATTAAACAATATTATTGTATATAATATATAACAATAAACAATTTTTGAACACAAGTAATATTCTGTGATTTCGAATAATCGGACCATGGCCAGCTGATTTTCTCATGATTTTTATCAGCGATTATTCAACAATCACTGTAGTGCTGACTGCTATACTTTATACAGTTTACGAGTGTATTTATTTTTGATAGACACATTATTTCTAATCGTAAATAATAAGTAGGATGACTATCTTCATTGTTCACTCTCGATAGTCGATAAAAGTGGCACGATTCAAAATGTTTAAAAATAGCGGCTTAAACATAAATATACTTATTTAAATTTTTTCTTAGTTAAATCTTACTATTATGTATTAAATTTATGTTGTATTTTTATTTTTAAATATTACTATTATGTATTAAATTTATGTTATATGCAGAAATTCACTTAAACAGTATTATAGTGTTCACTGATACATAAATCATACATAAATCATTACTTAACTTCTTTTTTTTTATTATTATTGAATGAAGTAAAATTGTTGACCTTGCCCTTTACCGCCCCTCTTAAAAAAAAATTCTGATGCCATGCCTGACTAAAAGATGAGCTACCATGCTGTACGGTTGGTGCTAAATGATCATTGTGATGAATGTGTTAAATTTGATTTCATTGATTATTGTAAACAAAAAAAAAACAGTTGTGATCAGATAATCAGTCTATATAACTAAGAATATTTATTTATGATATGTTTTTTAATATTGCTTTTAAAGTTTATTTCATTATAAGTATATTTAGAAAAATATAATAATATAAATAAATATTTTACATCACAAAGAATATTGTTTTTAAACTATAGCAAAACAATAGATATTCATATACTTATTCATAGTTTAAATATGTAATTATATCCAAATATGAGCTTAAAATGTCTGTATAAAAAAATATTTTTTAGATTCAAGTATAAATTACTTATAACTTGTAAGGAACTTTGTATTAGATTTTAAAGTCTTAGCTATAAAAACTACAGATTTTAAAAATTTTCAATCGCAAAATAACAAATAGTGGAAATTCTAATTATGACTTTAAATATAAAGTAGAATCAATTAGCTATCCAAAACCACCCTCAAAATTGGAAATTGAAACATTTTTCAACAATTGATTGTACATATATCATACATACACATAAAAAACACCATAATTGTAAAATAACTAAATACATTGCCCCGTTTAGAATCTAAAATAAAAATTTAATATGTAATTAAATTGTTGTATTTAATGATGTATTGTATACATTTTAATTTAAATAATAAAAGTACAGAATTTGGAATAAAAATCAAAATTTTTAGTATTATCCATTTTTGATACTAAAATTGTTAATTTATCAGTTATGTTTTACCCAGTGATTGAACAACATACAACAATAACACAAATTATATTTTGAAATATGCATATGGCATAATATTTTTAATATTACCGGAAATAAAAATCTCTGTGTAAAAATTTTGGATGCATATTAAATTCCAAATGTTGGTTGCTAAATCGAAAATTACCAAAACTTAAAACCATTGCTTGAGCTACTCCAGCAGCCCCTGCTTTAACAAGATTATGACATCCCTGAAACAAAAATTAAAAGTAGATTACATAATGATCAACTATAAAAAGAAAAGTGTTTATATAATTAATATTTATGAAAATAAAATTAACAACATTTACTTGTTTTTCTAAAGTAAGAATCCATAATGACACAGCATTGTTAATTTTTTCAATTGAAGAAAGATTTGTCCATAAACCTACAGCTTGTCTAATATAATATCAAGATATATATGATTAAATTAATTTTTTTTTTTATAAAATACATAATATACGTACAAAGTATCATGGTTTGCACCATAACAACCTTCAACATATGAAAGACTGCTTGCAACTTTAGCAAGAACGGCAGGAGATGATGAAATTTCATAAGAAGGTGCTCGAACACTGGATAGAACATTGTATACTGTCGCATTGATTAAATCTCCATTTAAAACACCACTTGCTTTTGACATGCTTATTGAAAATCCAGTACTCCATAGCTTCTCCCAAATATCAATATGTGTCTTCTCAATGTTTTCATAATTTGAGACTTTCAATATTGACTGAGGATTATGAAAATAGATATGAAATAAATATGCACAAGTATTAAAAATAACAATAATAAAAAGAATAATCAAACTTACTTCAATTGATTTTTTTTCTAAAGTTGACTTAATTCCAGTAAATTCTAAGGAGTTTTTCAAAGCCAAATATTCTATTGCGATAATAATACGTAGTTTAAATATACTATGTGGTGTGACCTATAAAAATAAACATAATAAATATTTCAAAATTATTTAATTTACTTTTTAATTTACCTTAACACTAATTGGAAACTGAGAGTATGTTATTGAAACACCATAAATTGGGTTGTTAGTTGTTGATGTACTAATACCAGATTCAACTATAAAACTTTCCGTCAGGTCAGGTAATCTACATTAATAACATAACAATATAATAAAATGTATTTATGTAAATATGAATTTATAAACCAACTTACTGTATGGAACGTGTGCTATACATTGACCAACCATGTGTTTTATGAGATTGTTTCTTCAGTTTAGCAAATAATACAAAATCTGTAGGATTTGTAAGTTCTATATCCTGGACAAGAATTGTTGGTAAGGCTCGGAATGCATAATATTTAATACTACTTTGGAGTCGGTTGGAAAAACATTCATATCGGTATGCTATACCATTTTTATAACTGACAACTGTAGCCAATTGTGATGGAGCTTCAATATCTATTTTGATTATTGGATACCAATAAATAGGTATTGATAATGCTCTATTGCCTTTTATATATATTGGAGAATCATAATCTAGTGTTATTCCAAAATAACCATTTCCTATAAATTCTTTGTAAGGCTTTTCATCAAGATCCAATGGTTCATGTCTAATGTTGGCATCAAACATATCATAAGCTTGCTTATGAAAAGATAACTTCTCAAATAGGCCATTCTTCATAAATAATTCATCTATAAATATAAAATAAATATTATACATATATTATTAAAAATAATAAATTGAAGTATAAATTAAATATATATAAACAGGTAGGTTTTAATTTAATACATTTATTTAATAATTATAATGATCATTAAGTAACTATAATATGTGATTGTTCTATATCTTACTTGGGTACCAATAACATATAAGATCAACTAATTTTGTCTAATGATTGAGCTAAAAACTTTAGACATTATTTTATATTAAACATATGAAAGCATCTATAAGATTTGAGTAAACCACTGATAGCGAGATGCACTTATCCAGAAATTTTAAAATTTGTAAGATTTTAATTGTATATGTTTACATGAATCTATATGTATTATAGATTATTATTATTATATTATTATATGTTTTATGTTTTTATGCTAGTATGATGATATTATAATGATTTTATTTCCCAGATACTGATATTTTTACTGATAAAAAAAATTTCAAACTATCAGTTAGAAGTAATAGTATTCGTGGATTTCAAACAGTTTTAACACCATCATACAATTTTAAAGTATTGAATATTTTTATTTATTTTATATTAAAAATTTAAGGAATCCTATAAGTTAGTTTAGAATTAACAATACCTACCATCTATCTAAAAGATGCATTACCTACTTTATACAATTGTATCTAAAAAATTATGTTTCAATAATAATTTTAATTTCAACTATGTAATTTATATTATTTAAGATAAATTATACTAATTACACATATAAATATCTTGCGCAAAAGTAAAATATTTATATTACAAAGCAAATGAACCTCATTGTGTATGGTCTGCATACATAAACATGATTGATAAACTTTTGTATATAAAAATAAATTCTAAAATTGTGGGTACCTATCAAAAATACTTAATCATATAGTATGTAGGTACTATATTTTACACAAACATTTTATCAATGTATACAATTTATTAGATATGATTAAAGACATACCATATTCTAGACTTCGGTTGTTGGATGATCTCCAGTAAGGACTTAGATAAAATATTAATGTGACAATAAAAGTGATCACAATGGCGATTTTCTTTGATCTGTAATTTACAATGCATAGTTGTTAATCTATTGACAGACACGCGACACTCGAATAAACAAATGCTAACATTTTTATTTTTTCTAAGCTCCTTCTCAACCGGTACAGGAAATCTCGAGGACTCATATTGTCGCGACGTGTACGAACTATCAACAACAACAACAACAACAACAACAATAATTAATCAGACTACAGGTGTACATTTAGATGATATTATAATATTATAGTTACATGTTCGCGTCACACGGCGTAAACAAAAACAATTCTACAGGCGGTATACCCGCGGAAGAGCGGAACTAGATGCCAATTATGGTTTCACATTGTTTTTACTGCCTAATTGTCGACACAAACATCGGTGGCGTTCGGGTGTTCCCTGTTCGACGAAATTTTACGATATACTACTACTAATAATAATAATAATAATAAAAGTACTCGGCACTACGAAAATTCCGGTGTTTAGTGATACTGTTATCTCAACGAGGAGTGAATAATAACCGATAAGATAATCGTATCACACTATTCACACTACTTTCGCCGTTCCAAAATGTCATAACACTCATAACTAGCAAATCACATCGCGTATTTTTCAACATTAATATTATTATATTTGAGCCGTCTATATTATGTACAATTATTATTGTATTAGGTACAATATGCGAATCGACACGATTTTATTGTCAAGCTGATCTTTCTCTTCGCAGTGATGAGTATTGATAGGTATTTATTTTTTTTTTTCACAATATGCGGGTACAAAAAGGTTTGCCATCTCTCATCTCTGATATTTACACGGTAACAGAGAAGATTTCCTATTTTATTATTTTATGTTTATCTGTTGTCATTTCAAAAAAAAAAATATTAATTAAAATGTACAATTTCGCCGTTTATTTTTTGAAAAAAATAATGTTTATGTGAATATTGCAAGTAAAATCAGCTATTCATCGCATTTTTTCTAATTTACAACAGTGACAGTCCTACCTTTTTCCAAGATAAGAGGAAATATCTAATTAATATTGATCAAAACGAAAAAAAACTTTATTATCCAGAAACGTGGAGTAACAAACTAGTAACTACACTGGAACGCCCAACAATGAACTGCTCATAACCATGTTTATAATATTAAACATTTGATAATAAAGTATTTTTTTTTTATATTTTTAAAATACTAGATGATCAATTTCTTTGTCCTCATCACTCATAATTTCGAAAATATGTAACCTTTTAAAAATATTTTTTTTTATAATTTGTAGTCAATTCTGAAAAATAATGATAGAAATATTGTTATCGTGTTATAAGTTTTTACTTTTTTTAAAAATAAAATTATACATTTTTTATTTCATATTCCGAAGCAGAATACAATTCGGAGTATTTTAATATATAAAATCAAATTTCAGACGTGTAGTTAATGAATTATTCATTCAAAATTAAATTATAATGTATCGAAATTCTACTTTGGAAAATGAAATAGGTAAATAATGTATGTTGTAATTTTAAAAAGTTTTTATATATATCATAATAAATAATAATATAATACCAATATCAATGTATACTTTCTGATGGTTGAACTATAAGAATCTTTTAAACTTATCATGAAAATTAAGTATAGCTAAAGAAAGTATTCAAGAGAATTTTGGAGTATTTTTTATTAGGTAACACAGTAAAAATCCTCGTAGATAAAAATTATTAATTCAGAAAAAAATACAAATAGGTATACGATAACTCTTGTACTTACAAGAATATTATAGTTGATCAAAATAATCAAACCTAATGAAACTAAATATTTAATATACTCAAGACTATTATTCCCGGTATTTATTTTATTTATTTCTAGATTTTAATTTATTGTAAATCAAGGTTTTGTTAGTTGTAAAAAATTTTATTTTTAAAATAAATAAATTGATTCAACGAATAATGAATAATTGGTGAAAGAATTATAACATTATAATGTACAAAAATAGAGTGTAATATATCATATATATTTGTAAAATATAATTGTTTTATTATTATTATTATTATTACTGTTACTAAATTGTATTTACAGTTACATTGGAATACAGTTGTAGAAGTTAATAAAAAGATCGCGAAGAGAGTATAATCACAAAATACTAAATAACACATCAATAATATTATGTCTATGAAGATAGCTTTCGAACATTTGCCAATTACACCATCGTGGTAAATAATTAACATGATTGTGTTATTATAATAATAAATGAACAGGTAATTTAAAATAAAATAATTAAAAACAACGTTTAAATTTCCATTGAATGCAATTAAAAGTAAAATGTACAAAGTATTATTTCATTATATCGTCAATCAAGTGGTGACTAACGGGCTTTAGCCCCCCCCCCCCAATGGTTAGCCACAAACATTTTGATAATTTTATTAAGTTTATTGACTTTAAATTATTATATAAAAAAATTATCAACTATTGAAATTGAAACATTAGATATAACATAATATTATATATTTATACCTGTCATTCCAGTCCCCGGACCTCTGTTGTCTATTATTATCGTCGTGACGTCGCTAGTTGAAACTTTGTTAAAACTTGTGTAGGATACCGGAAACTTCTTAGATTATATATTTTTATCGATACAATTTAGTTTATCGCAAACCGCAGGGATCTTCAGGAAAATTCCATTTTCATTTTATTACTTATTAATAGATAAACTTGTATTGTCGTGCAACTGTTCATTCAAGTCGACATCGTTAGTTTTTCGCGAGCTTATTTATTTATTTATTTTTTGTTAATTGTTTATTGTTTTTTGTTGATTCCAATAAGTGAATTTAAATACAATGAAACGTAATCATTCTGGATCATTATTAAATTATTTTAAAGTTTGGTCACACACTACACCCGCAGAAGTCCAAAAACAACCAGTTGCCAATGTTGCCATAGACAATTCATCGACAATAAATAATGATGTACACTTTCTGTGCATATTTCAAAATAAATACTATTAAAATTTAAAAATTATTTGAATTTAGCTCCCCCCCCCCGAAAAAAAATCCTGGGTGCGCCCCTGTCGTCAATACTATTGTTACAATTATGTTTACTGCACCCAAGTACATAGGTAAATTATTTAATAAAAATTACGTATGTGGTATGTTATGTAGTTTAAAACGAAATCATGTAGGTATAAGTACTATTACGTCACATACGCATATCATTAATATTTACAATTTAATTAATATGAATTATACACAATATAGTACATAATTTCAAAAATAATTATTAAAATATATTTATGTTGTAATTTAATGGAATGAAGAAGATTTTTAATGAGCTCGGCACATTTACAATCTATAATTATTGATTTTAACCTTGTTTACGTTACAATAAGTATATATAATTCTGTGGCAAGGTACACTTTTTACATTTGGTTTTGAATGCTAAAAATGCATGTTCACTGTTCATATATATTTTTATTCAAATACTTATTGATTGTTAATCGACATTGTTGTTAACCTTATAAAAATTATAATAATTACTTATAGCTCAACGTGAATAGCTGGGTGAATAGTTACTTTTGATTAGGTAGTGATTTTAATATAATATTCTTATAATAATTTGTGCAGTTGTGCTAAAAACTTATTTCATAACTTTTTTTACTTATTAGTTACTATATTTTTATTTACCATACCCACTAATTAATTTTGTTTGTGTTTGATTAAATATGTATGGGTTCCTATCTGGAAAAATGTAGGTATTGATTTCTATGGCAAATTTTGATAAAGAACATTTTATAGAATCAATTTCGGTTAAACCCTTTTTCAGAAAAATAACATTTCCGTTATTTTGCTTATGCTCTATATACATTCTTTATTATTATTTAAATCCTTATTCTAAAAATTATATTCTAATAAATATGTAAATTGAGTAAGGAAATAAGTAATTTAATTTATTATACACATTGATTTATTCGATAGATACCTATTTATATTATAATCATTAAATAATATTATTTTAAAAATTGCTAAATATGAAGAAAAAAACAATGAAGTGAAAATGTGCAAAATAACTCTTCAATTATTTTGAATTGGGACAAACTAATATTATGAAACTAATTGATATATCTTCAAAAAGATAAATAATATAAAAAACATAATATATGAGCCGAGTAGTAAAGAATGTATGCAAAACATATTACGAATTAAAATGAAACTCAGAGAAGCATTAAGAATAGAAAATTACTATACTAACCGGGCACAAGCCCTTGACAAGATAACGCAATAAAAGAGATAGGTAGGTACTTCAGTGTATTGGGTAAAGCCAACAGGAATATTATATAGCATAATATATATTTATATTCATACATGATGTGTTGGTTGATACAAGATGTTCTAAGATAGTATAGTCGATTGAATAAGTTATTAGAAAAAAAAACATAGTTTGTTTCACTCTATTATTGAAGTAATAGATAATAGATCTTCATTACAAATTATAGTATATGAAAGGAAAAAAAAATTATTTTAAACTTATTTATTCTACGAAAATAAAGTAATAAACAACAAAGACAAAAATTAGTTATTTTCTGTTTACAAAAATATTAATTGTTTTTAAAATATAATAATATTAAAAAGCATCTTTTATGTTTTGTAGCTGTCGAATAGCTAAATCTGCAGGTAGATCGAAATTATATTGGTTCAATTTTTCCAGTGAATGCAATGCATCGTCGAAACCTGAAATAAAATTAATTATCCATTGTTATATGCAATACGCAATACGTGATATAGGATATCAAAGTTTTATTTTTAATTTTATGTAGGTACAGACTAAAAATTATAGATACCTAGTTCTATCTCCGGCCTATTACTATAATATTTTAAAACCTTTTTTAATTTGTTGTATTTTACATTTGCTACACTTCGAATGTGATTTTGAAAATTAGTATTTATTTTATTAGATATACGAAAATACATTGTTAATTTATTTGATTATTTTTAATTTGATACAAAACTTAAATGTATAAAGTGCACAATTTGAACGTTCTAATACATATAATTCCGGTCTCTAAACTAATAACTAATAATGTAATATCATATTCTTGGGATACTAAGATAATTACCTATGTGGAATATAAGCATAAGTGTATAATATTATAACTGCAGTATCACTTTCCTCAATGCTTTAGAATATAAAATAATATATCAAATTTTGTTATTTCTGTCTACAACGCGTAAGGACACCACAAAAACTAATTTAACGAAAACAGTTATTATGTAGATATTACTAATTGCTTTGATTAAACTTTTTAATACTATATTTTTAAAAAAAGTCGTTTTTAGTAGGTACAACCATTGAGTATACACTCAATGGTACTACTCATATGTTTTAAACGCGAGTCAAATCAATTTATCCATATTTTTTAATGAAGTAAAAATAAATCAAACCTGTTTGCGCTACGTAACTCCAAGGTTGATAGTAAAGTTCGACCAATGGTTGACATTTGAATATAAATTTTAACCAATTGATTAACATTTTTGAACTGAAAAGGTAAATTATTGTTAAAAAAATATAGTTTAGTAGGTTTATACAGATAGTGTTAAATTGTATGCATCTTACTTCAGTCCAGCGCATACGAATGCTTTAAAGCACGAACCGTAACTTCGCTTATATCTTGAATGGGATGAAATTATATTTCCAATGATAGAAAGTAGACACTGTAATAAAAAAAAAGTCGTCGGTTGAAAAAAAAATTACTAAATTTACAAAAATAAAATATCGTGCGAGTAATTACTTGTTTATAAGAAACTGACGATTTGCAGCCTTCAATATCTAAATTGAAACTCTGAGATAGTTTACGGGCTGGTGTCGAGTTGAAATAATCACCGTTTTTTATCTCGTAGTATTTTAATATGAGCTCCCATGCGTGCATTGATGATTTTGAATTGTTCATCTTTGGATGCAAACAGTCCACAAATGGTACGACACTCGTGCTTTGACCCACCTGCATAATATATTATTGTTACGGAATTATAATTTTTTTCCTATCGACTAGATATCTGTAATATAATTAATATAATATTAATGTCTAAATGCCTTAATGTTGAGGTTTTTTTTAAATTTGATTAATGGTTTTAATATAAATTATTATTTTCATTAAATTGTGTAGTTTAATATACAGATAATTGCAATAGAAAATAAAAAAAAAGTTGAATAAGTGGATACCACCAGTGGCGTGCTCGCGGGATGCCATATCCCCACTTTGGATTTTTTTGTAATGATTTATTATCTACATAAAAAAATGTAGGTTCTATAACAAGTCAAAAATGAATATCCCCCCTTTTAAAAAAGCTGAGCACGCCACTGGGTATACCACTTTGCTGTATAGTATACATAGTAGGTGTCTAGTGGATTACTAGCTGTGATGAATGTGTTAAATTTGAATTCAATGATATGGTATCATTGTATATGAAAAAAATACGGAAGACTATCAGTCTATAATGTATCACCAAGTGATACATTTCATAGCATTTATAATATTATTATAAATTATTAAAATAGTATGTATTTATAACATGTATTTTTATTTTTTTATAAAATTAACTAAAATCATTATTATTATAATTTAAATATCTAATTTCAACAAAATGTTAATTTCAAATGTGTATACAAAACAAAAATGATGCTTATATATTTTTATGAATATTTATTTTCAGTAAGTACTACCAATAGTGAATCTCGTATTCTCGTGTTAAGTTTTAAAACTATATTGGTTATTATAAAATTATTGATTATTTTATAAATTTCAAAATTGTTTAAATCAGCACAGAGTCGGTAAATTGCGTCTCCTCAAAAAGGTCATATTCATATACTATGTAAACTGCGGCATATATGTACTTTTAAAACATACGTAAATTACATCCCGGGTATATATGGACCAAAAATTGAAAATCCTGATCTATGATTAATAATTTTTTATAAATTTCACTTTACCACCATGAGACCATGTTGAATCAAATGTTGAATGGCTGGAGCTAATCGATTCCGAACCATTAACGCTATTTTCCCATTGCATTCCATCGCGGCTATAGCACCTTCGGAGTCCGACATATAATCACTATCGATATGAATTTCAGGTAGAGCAAGCATTTCTAATAGTTCTGAAACAACTAACTCCAAGTTGGCTCTGTAGTCACTATAAAAAACATAAAACACAATATTATGTTTTAATGTATGTACATTTTTTTTAAACACGTCAATACAAAGCAGTATTAAATCAATTTTGTGTTTTAAACTTTTAGAATTTTCCATTATCTGATTTAATATTATACTTTTTTAGGTACATTATTTTTATAAATATTATTATTTACATAATGTGATACGAATTGAAGATGTCTGTGTGTCTAATATCTTTATTATACATATATATAGGTATATGTAAAGCTTAAACTTACCCCCAGTGATTTATTTTCATAGATTTCTTCAATGTATTCATTTTGAAATGACGTTGACTACATGATATTTGAGTACCGATGAACATTTGTATTATTGCAGTCAACCGTCTAACAGCACCTACAGTTTTCTGTATGTATTTAAAATATAAAAATGTTTTAAGATTAGGATTAAAAGAAATATACACAAATAAAATCAACATAATTTTTTAAAGCATAGAATTTATATATTTTTATCACCAACACTGTAACTAGATGTATATTTTTTATATGTTATTCTGTATTCGGTATTTTTAATAAAACAATAACATTAAATTCATAGTATTTTAATGTTTGTTTTTTGTGTCTATCACTACGTTTTTGAGCAGTAAAAATATTACAATCTTTAACTTTGAAAGTGGTTTCTACATTATAACATTATGTTAGATATCGTTAGGAGTAAAAAGTTTTCAAAAAACTTTATCGACGTTTTCGAATAATTCGCATTTTTAGACATGAAATACTTTAAAATAAAGTATAAAAATATGTTTACTCTTTTTAAGCTATTTATAAGAATTTTTTATAGCTATACTAATTATAATTATATTGTAATTTAAAATTATTAATTGTAGATTCTAAAAACGTTTCACCGGCCATAACAACCGTATAGTTATTATTCTTATTTATAATGCGTCAATTTTCAACGTTTTCAAACTAATTTTAAACTTTGTTTTATATTTTTATTATTTAAAAATTCAAATAAATTCGAGAAACCTTATAACAAGAAATATAAATGGAAAATTGT
The DNA here is from genome assembly GCF_020882245.1 of Rhopalosiphum padi. Classification (NCBI taxonomy): domain Eukaryota; kingdom Metazoa; phylum Arthropoda; class Insecta; order Hemiptera; family Aphididae; genus Rhopalosiphum; species Rhopalosiphum padi. The sequence goes on from NC_083599.1 coordinate 47,677,590, forward strand.
AACCACACCTTCGATCATCGACATTTCTAGATGGGATACGTATTATATTTTTTTTTCGAAACCAAATATATGTTGCGTATTTACACGACTAAACAATAATAATTAGAATGCGATCCTTTAAAAATTAAAAAAAATGATTGATTTCGATTATTATTTAACATATTAAAATCACTGTGTACGAAAAATGAAGTGGAGACAAACTGTCACTATATCACTATTTAAATATGAATATATATATATATTCAATCGTAGTCCGTAAACGATTTATTTTATAGTATGTATAAAGATTTAGATGAAAAACATATTTACCGTCACTGAGAGCACTAATATTAACCTCACAAAACTGTTCTGAATATATTATATTATAGACATAACTAAACCAATATAATTCGAAAAATTTTAGGTATACAGATAATAGAATTAGCAAGAATGCCAAGAATATAGTCCTGATAATTATTCAAAAATCTACTATAGCAATAATCAATCTACTTTATCGATTAATCACGAATAATTTTAGCTTGAGAAAAATAATGTTTTTGACTTTTTGTTTAACATTTGTTTTCAAAAATGTTAAAAATCATTAAAATAATTTTTAAAAAGGTAGACCAGTGGGTATAGTTCTACTCATACATTAAGTGTTATGTGAGTCATTATAATTGGTGTAATTAATTTTAATTTAATGATATAAGATCACTGTATACAAAAAACGATTCTAAGCGGAGACGAATTGTCAGGCTTTATCATTAAGTATTTTTGAATGTTTTTTCGGTATAGTTATTAAAGTCATTTATTTTACTTTTAGTATTACAGCAGGCTGGTATAATTTTTTCTAATAACATTGCATTTGTTATATTATTATTTATTAGTGTTTAATTATTATAATAATACAATATATGGATTTATATTTTATACTATATTATATTATTATTATAAATTTATGACTTATGTTCATGAGTTAATAATATCTAACTGTAAATACTGTAAAATAGGTAGAATGAATAGATTCATAAAGTTCTTAAAATTAATCAACATATTTTTAAAATATCATTGTATATAATTATATCATAATATACATAAAATTCCACACGAATAATGTTTCTGAATTATTACAAAATAATTTACATCATTAATCGTTTAAATATTTATTTTATTTAAACTTTAAATTCAAATGTTTAAATATTTTTATTTTATTTTTTTGGTTTAAATATAAAAAACTTTATATTAAATTTAAAAGCCACAGCTATAAAGTATAAACACACATTTTGCAAATTTTCAGGAATTTGTCGAATATTGTCAAAAATTGAATTGTAAATATTTATATTTATAAGATTTTAAATTTATTTATATAGCTATAATAACAATTTATGGGAATCGGTGGATTATATATTATATTTTCAAACTTTGTGACCAAGCGAATAATTTTTATTGTTGAACTTTAATTTTTTTTATTTTTCAACTTGTATTTAGGCTCTTTTTTTAATGGTAATAAATATTGTACTTTATGTACAAAATTTAAGACTATAATAAAAAAAACAAAAGTATATTACGTAATTAAAATGTGTAATTACCACGTCTCTCGATTTTCGTTCAAAACATTTGTCTTTTGATACTGCTATTTTCGTAACTTTCTCTCCGGGTGTTTTTAATTTGATTTTACCAGCTGAAAATATTAAGTATAAAAAATTTAAAAATATAACCAGGTAACAAGTATACTATTTATTAGTTCTGCATCGAAATGGAAGTTTATTAAAACAAAAAAGGAAATAAATAATTAATTATATTTTTTGTTATAATATTTTGTTTGCCAATTAATAAAACTTAAAAATTATTTTGTATTTTTAATCATATTTAGTCATGCTTTTGGGTAAATATACTAGTTGAAGTTTTTTTCAATTTAGTTGTTAAAAAAAAAAAAATTGTATTTAAGAATTTATAACGTGTAAGACGTTATATTTTAATTAAATTTAACTGAGTTTTGACTATATAGCGGATAAAATGATTTTTTTCTTAGGTAAAAGTATACGAAAATAATTAGCACAGTTATATTGGCATGTATCCCGTAAAATAATAATTAATTAATATTATACTTACTTTGTAAATATTGTATAAACCTTTCAAGATCAGCTATTTGCGTTTTTAACTGATCGACCAAATGTTCTGTGGCTTTCATTGGATTTACCAACTAAATAAAGAATTGGATATGTGTATTTTACTGTTTATTAAACAATATATTATATTAATTGGTATAGCCGGTATAGGTAAAACAGTCAAACCGTACGGGTGCAACTCAATTTATTAAATCGATTTTAATAATTATTTTAAATTTAACTATTCATGTAATTTTAGTTTTAAATTCAATTTTATTTATACTTTATACATGTAATATGTTTTTATAAAAATAAAAATAATTATAGATAAAAAATTTATTTTTTTTACAGAACTACAGAAGTACTTGGTAAGCAGCATATTTTATAATATGTATAGAATAAAGAATATTGTTATGGGTTTCACAAATAATATATTCCACGAAAATATTATTAAATAACTAAGTACATAAAACTTGAAAGTTAAAGATATTTTTAGACATTTGAGTAGGTACTTCTCAATAACAGTGGTGTGTAATATAATAACAAAGTGGGTGGGTAATGCATATTGATAGAATCCAATAATGAATGAAGTATATAGAAATACGATATAAAACTTAGGTGTAATAGTAGTATAATAGTACTTAGTACCTACTACCTAAAAATAATAAAAAGTTTTTCCAAAAAATGTAGGTACTTACTCAAAAACCGTATTTACGAAATTTCGAAAAATTTACGTAAATATTATAACGAATAGGCCATTTAATAATTTATATATTATTTGAGCTTGTTTTGTTTACACACGCCGCTGTTCAATTGTTCAATTACAAAATATTAAAATAGACGTATACAACTTTCGTATTGAACTTGATATTATTTATAATTGTATCTATACATTACCGAAAATAATGTATTCGCACTTACATAATGTTTGCCGACAATATAATATTATATCATGCCTATCGTTACATCATCATATTACCCACACACCAGGAAAACACAAATTTTGCATATCCTTATGTAACGGGCATTTTATAAGTAAATAGTGTTATAACATAAAGGCCTCGTAGAATAAAAGAATAATCACGAATATTTCGTTTACAATTTTCACATACCTAAACTAACCTCTACCGGCTGTATCTATTATATGTATCAACAGATATAACAACAACAACAATACTGTTTTAATAAACTAGAGATGTTGTCAGCATTAATTTCAAATGACCTACTTTTGAGATGTCAATATAAGAGTTTAGGCATTTTACTAAAATATGAAATTACAATAACTTATTATAGGTGTTTAGTACAGTATGATTTAGTTGATTGATTACGTACCTTTTGAATTGCATTATCGACTTCTTCTTTTAGTTCTTCTACGGACATATTTTTAGAGTTTTTTATACTTAAATTTAATTTTTTTTCTACTTGATCTAAAAATAAAAAAAATCATTGGATTATCAATAAAAATTATTAATCTGAACGGAAAATAGGATAATATAGATTTGATGTAAATTAAAAAGATAATATTATTTACTAATTATATTGTTTTGTCTTTCGCGAAAAACGTCTACGAAACTTTCTGGAAGATCGAATTCATCTTTATTATTGTATATATGATTCTCTAAAGCTTCTAGCTGTTTTTTCATTTCCTTGATTACTTCAATTTGAACTTGATGTTTTTTTTCCACCATTTTGTCGTCATCGTTCTAAGAGTAAAAAGACTACCTATACATTTTCGTTCATAAAATGTAATTAATAAAAGTCTACCGTTGTTACGAGTAAGTGGTTCAGAGAACAATTCGTATACACGTTTGGGATGCCTTTAAATGCAAATTCCTCTAAATTTTTAAGTAAATGTTTTTTCTCTTCATCAGGTGACTCAATAATTTGATGAATTCTCAACTGTACCTGTATATTAAACACACACGTATAAACATAATCAATTTAGGTACTTCGTGTTAGTAGTAGAAGAAGTGTTTCAAAATTTAAAATATGAAAATATTATAATTTTAAATAATTAGTTATCAAACCTATATTAGTTGTAAATTTTAAATTATGGTGCAATTAGTTAAAGAGCCAAAAGAGTGCAATATGATAAACAATATATAAGTGCTTGTACTCATCATAAACTTGCATGCTACCTGTGAAAAATGTGAAGTCAAAGCTATAACAGATGAATGAAGAATTTCATATTGTTCTTCTAAGTATCCAACTTTATTGTTTTCACTAAAAAATCAAATTTTGACATTTCATAATTCTGTATTATTTATAATAACATATTAATTAAGCATATCTATTTATTAGTTTAGACTAAGTATAGTTATTATAATAAAATAATATTAGGAAAAAAGCAAAATTTGAACAGTCCATTGTTTGGGATAATTAATTATAAGCAGTGGATCATAAAATACTATGTTAATGAAGTTAAATTAATTAAAATATTAATAATCGAGTATCAAACACAAAAATATATAATATTTACGTTTGATGTTTCTCTCTCTCTATATATATATATATAAAATATGACTGGTATTTTTTTAAAGAAATTTTACTACATACATATATTAAAAATTATAATAATATTTGCTCGTCGATTTAGTAGGACATTATAGATTACAATTTTTAATATTATAACTAACGACAGATTTCCGATTAAATTATATTGTTATAAAAAAAATTATAGATTTATAAATATTTAAATGTGCACCCTATTTGCATTAACATTCAACAACATGGACATCATTTTTAGATACTGGGTGGATAGGTGAAATAGTCTCTCAAAATACCGTAATCCATAAATATCCTCCCAATAATTTTCTAGATCATAACGCCCCAAAATTAATCTTATTACAAATTTTATTGTCAAACTCAAGTTTTTCAAAATTGTGACTAGCTATACTAGTTGCGTTCTGCGCTAAAAATGTCTTTTGAATGAAGGCTTTTTAGATATTTTAGCTTCTATTATACATACGAATTGCTGCCTATGTTTTTTTTATTCAGTATATGCTAATTAAAACATTTTAAATACAAAAATAAATATTATGTACATTAAGGAACTTCATTCTCCTTCCCTTTACACAGAAGACTGTCTAGATATATATAGCATTGATACGAAGGTAGGTTATATAATTTTGTTTTGCCGTTTTTATTTTAAATTGTTATCATATTTAAAAATAATAATAACGATATTATGGCACTGGTAAAATTTATTATTTCTTTTTTATAAATTTGTAACTGTCATTATTGTCAACAATATTTTAATAATATGATAGATATGTATTAAAATGATAAACGATACAACATTATTTGTTACTTTGTGACTTTTAAACGAGTTTGAAAATTTGAATTATTTATTTATTTACAATTATATTAACGGGCGAAGGTTAGGAAATAAGTTACGAATTTAATATTCTATTATGACAACGTGTAATAAATAAACTTAAATTATGACTGTTGGCTTTCGTTATTATTATGGACAATTATAAATAATATTATAGGTGTGGATGAATGATAGAAACTCTTAAAATAGTAAATGTCAATAGGGTTACAATTCGAATATTATGCAAAAAAACTCTGACCATAACGTAGACGCTAAAATACGGGCAGTATTTTGGATCAAGACTTATCATTTTTCGTAGTTATCTTGTGGGGATGCAACTAGTGTGTAGCCAAAATCAAAAGTCAAAAAAAGAGGTTTTTATAATTTTGAATCGAAAAATTAAAACCATATGGTGTTATTTTTAAATTCAATCTATGTAATATTATTTTATTACTTTTTAAGACTCTGTGCTGTAAATTAAATTTTTTTGTATATGTTATTCTAATTCAGGATTTATACTATAGTAACCTATAAGTACTTACTAAACTTTAAATCTAAAGACAAAATGTTCATATTCTAAACATTTATATGTATTATTTAAAAATATCGACTCTATAAAAAAATATTTTAATCATTTTAGTGGCTTATTGATCGTAGGACTTACTTCCAATTCGTGTGACTAGTTTCACAAAACGAGTAAAGTGCACTGTCCTGTTCATCTGCAATATCCGTTCGGTTACAATTATTGATGTTTATGTTGCTATTATCATCGTTTGCCTTTATTATTTCCATTGTAAAATCGGTTGACGTCCAAATAATCGTTTGTAAAATTAACTTAAGTGAAGTTTGTTCAATATGGCAATTTAAATGATAAGAAAAAAATCGTGATTAAATATAATTAAAACAATATATTTAATAATATTTCGAGTAAGCGGGTGTATAGTTATGATTTATTTTATTTTTATTATCGTAGTCGCTTCAACTTTATAGGCATGCAAATTTTACACGATAAATTGCGAGAAAAAAAACAAAGGATATTTATTTTATATATTTTATATAAACACTGGAAGTTGTTGTTTGCTATAACAAGTTCGCTATCAAACTGTCATATGATGTAAAGCGATTCGGTAAAAGAACACTAAGTACGCAACCCACACGTTTGTCAGTTGCAGCTGTTAACACTATATAGAAGCCTAGATATGTGTTATAGGGAGGGCCTATCGATTTTTAGTATGACGTCAGCAACGGGTTCCCAAAGTTCGCGTTCGACTTGGCGCACACAGCGCATCACTACTACGATACCGCCGCCGCCGACTGCAATAATATCGAATATAATATACGGCGGTAGTCGCACACTGCACACACATAATATATAATTTATGAAGCCGAATGAAGTCGACGAAAACTAATTAAGTATATAATATATATATATATATAGGTGGTGCGCGTGAGGATTTAAACGGATACTTATATATGTATATACGTTATATATAGGTATGTGCTTTCGCACTTTTAAAATCACGTCAAATAGCATAATAACAATTATTTAATGTTAACGTGTATATATATAGTGTACCCAAACGAGTTAATAATTAATTATATCATAAGCCGTCTGCAGCGTATGTTGCGCGTGTATATTATATACGACCCGAGTAGATACACTGGCTATAATATATTATGTGTATTACGCTACAGTATTTTTGCATTGTGTTAAACAAATATTAACTGAAATCGTTAAAACGATCAGAATTATATTGTTTCGTGACAGGCTGTCCGCCTATATATAATACCTAATAATGATTTTACGTTATCCGTTTTCATCGCGTACAACTGTTGAAATATACCGTTAAAACATATTAAATATTTTTTATAGAGGTATGGGTACGCCTAATTTTGTCGTGATTGGACATTATAAACCTAATCGAGGAAAATACAACTATGTATTTGCATGTCAATAAAGACGATATGGAATAAGTTAATTTGAAACTATACCTATCTACGTCCGGTTGTGTACTCTAATATTACTATACATTATAGCGGCCGGCGCGGGATATCCGGACTTTTGCCGGAGGGCCGCGGCTGGTAGTTGGCTGTTCGGACAAATAATAATTAGAGGGTTCTTATGTTTACGCGGCTGTAGAGAAAAATAAATTAAATACATTTAGTATTATATTCTGTTTTTAATTTTTATCAAGTGCAAAATATGAGTAATTTTGTTTAGTAATGATTACTAATCTAAGGGTAATATTATGTTCTATATAACCAAAAATAATCAAGCGCCAATTAAAAACGCAAATTATAAAAAATAGGGTGAGACAAATTTAAGGGAGGTAAAATAGTTTTCTTGGGCCAAAATTTTTTCATAGTCCGAAATTTGTGTGGAAAATATATTTATGGAAAATAAAAATTATATGAACTACAAAATATGCAAAACAGACTATTACTTTATATTTTATAATAGAGGATACAATTAGGTAAATAAATATTTTATCGTCATATTTATTTTGATTTTAGAATTTAACAAACAACATTTGCAATTAAATTATACAGAGTGATTCTTTTATCGAATAATACTCATTATTTCAAAATCTATTATCGTTTTTAAAAATATTTTTATTACATAGTTTCTAATAAAAATAAAACATTATATTTTTTAATTGTATTTTTTATCATTTAAATTTTTTTGAATGAGTACATACATTCTTAATTTATTTTTATTTTATCGGATAACGCTATCATTGTTACAATATCTATTTTAATGTTTTTGAAAATATTTTTTTTTACATTCAGTTACCTACTACAAATACTACGGTTTTTAAATTTTTTACTTTTTGAATGAGTAATTTCATTCTTAATTTAATATTCTGAAGTAGAATATTTTTTGGAGTATTTCGATACATAAAAATCGAAATTCAGATTATTAGTTAATGTTTTATAACTTGATAAGTATTAACTTTAAATATCTAATAATAATTCATAAACTAGTCGTCCAAATTTGATTTTTATGCATCGAAATATTCCAAAAAATATTCTGCTTTAGAATATGAAATTAAGTATTCTCATTAAGTATGTACTCATTCAAAAAAAGTAAGAAAAATAAAAAAATCATAATGGAAAAAAGTGTTGTTATACATATCTGGATGATATTATGTAAAAAAAATATTTTTAAAAACGTTAATAGATATCGAAATAATGAGCGTTGTTCGATAAAATAATTGTTCAGTATATTAAATGTAGTATATACAAATAAGCGAGAAAGACAATCCGTTGAGTGTATTTGAGTGGTCATCGTCATTGCAGAGAGTATAGGTAACTGTAAATGTTTTTATAGTAACGTTATAAATACATGAAAAACATAAAAATAATAAAAAAGTATTACTCAGATAAATCTGAGACATCGCTCAACCACACAAAACGCAGTTATAAATAATTTAAATTAAATCCTTTATGGTCATAAATTTGAGTGTAAAATTCATCCGAAAAACAAAATGGTATTAACAATATATCGTGGACTACTAATTACTGTGCACATTTATATATCTATAGTATCTACTGACCAATGATAATTCATATTTAAATTCATTTCATTCGAGTCTTAAATTACTTTATTTAATATAATACCCTATATTTTTTTACAGGCGTATTTTATTAGAATTAATTTTGAATGCATTCTTAATAAAACTTTTTTATAACGCTATATTAATTTAAAAAATTTCACTTTTTATGTTTTGAGTAAAATACATGAACAATTCATTGCAAAGATTATTATTATTTTGTTAAAATACATTTTTAAATTCTGAGCGGAACAACGTTATATAGGTTATATAATATTGGTTTTATACTATGATTTTTTTTTGTGTGTCAGTCGTCACATTTAGAAGCAATACAAATGCTTTAATTTTCAACTTTGAGGGTGGTGTATCTGCAAGTGACAAATTGGATCTAATTTTTACTTTGATAACTTGTACGGCCAAACGATTAAAAAAGCTAAAAATTAACATTAATTAATAATTTTGTTACAGATGTGAATTAATTTAGACCATTGAACTGTGTAGATCAATCTGGATAGATATAATAAATATATGATCATCACCTGTACAATTGAATAGCTAACTTACCTACTTTTGACCGACGCGTAAACGAAGACACTTACCAATAAAAAATATTATTATAGTCAGTGTTTTCAAGCCACTCAAAACGATGAAGTTTAACATCGCCTGATTAAACTGTAAGACTTCAATAAGATGGATTTTTATTTTAAAAATTAATTCTGATTCATTAAACCACTTACCACGTCTCAATTTAAGTAATTTTCAATAGGTATTCAAATAAGTAATAACTATTTTAGCCTGTTTGTTCGTTTTTATGACCATTAATATATGTCAGTTAGAAAAAGAATCACTGATAGTCGCTTGAATAAAAAAATATAGTACGAATCCTTTGTTAATGGATCAGAATCTATATTTTGAAATTAAAATCCACCTTACTGGTTACCATATTAGTCCTACAGTTTTCTCGTTCAAAATTAACGCAAATTTTCTCACGATCTACTAATATAAAAATTACAATAAATAATCGTATTACATAACATTAATATGTGCTTATAAAATCATATTATAATACCCTGTAATATTGTTTCTGAAATACGATTAACAATAAAATGTAGATAGCAGGTATTGTAATAGGAATTATAACATAAAAAGAGAATTGTATAGGATATAATATTATTTAGGTATATTACAATTTATAACAATAATAATTAATCGTATTATTATAAATAAATTAAAAATGTACAATTTTGTGAAAATCTCACTACTCGTTTACACAATAAATATTATTTAGTAAATTATTAACAAATCCAAGTGTGCATTCAATAAAATAGGTAGCTTAGTATCGCCGTAGAATAGAAGAAAAAATAGCTAGTACACAAAAACAAAATGTATAGTGTTATAATTTAATCGTACCTGGTGATTGCGATGTTTATAATTTTTACGTACACAATAAAAATTATGAATTATAAAATGTATCACCTGTCCTGTCGTATCAAATAGATCAGAACATTTTACGTTGAAATCATAAATAATACACTACAGGTATGTGAAGAGTCCATCGAAGAACGAAAATGTTGTATAAGTAGTACATGTAATTTGTACGGAAGTGTGAAAAAATCGAGAATACAGTATCATATATTCGTATGCAACACGGGCACACAAACGCATCATAACATTGTCACAATCAAATTCACGAGTTTTCTTAATTACTATTTGTTCTATATTCGTAGATCATTTTTTCTGAGAACTAACTAAAAAAAAAATCGAGAAGATAGTTTTCATTCATACTCATAAAATGTATCACATAGTTCCTCGTAGGCACAACCTTTAACTGTTTTTAATTTTCGTCCATTAAAAACATGTAATAAATAATAATTAATAGTTAAAATATTATTATCTTATAATAAACGCAAGAGAATGGCTAAAAGGTATGTACATAAAGGATATTATCGAAAATACGTCGGATAAAGTTATCCGGACGGTTATTCTGAAGTAAATTATTCTGACAATAATAATTAGGGCCGGGATTTCTATACACTTAGCACTGTTTTCTTGATATTAATACCTATTAAAGTTACTCGATTCAGAATAAAAATTTTTAATTTTGCATTTGTTGAAAATTTTAAATTTTAAGCCGGTATTTTTTATTGTTTAGAGCATTTTAGGGCATTTAACACTCGAAATCTGGTTTTTTAATATTATTTTTAATGATTTTTACTTTAAAAAAAGTGACTTTATAACGTGCCAACAAGTTTTTCGAGTTTAATTAATCGAAATTTTTCGAAACGATCCGAACGACGAAAATCGAGATTACGAGCGGCGACGGAAAATTAAATGAGTATAATAATATTCTTTTATTAGATTAAAACGCACGGAAGACTTGTTATCGTACAGCCCCGTAAAAGATTTTTTTTCAAATTTAAAAAAATGCATTATTTTGAAATTTTAGGGCACAAAAAGCATTTTACGGGATTTTCTCGTGGCATTACATTCCCGGCCGTATAATGATTGCGTAACGTCATTATTATATTATGCGAATCGACGACGATATGCGCGAGTGCTGCAGCGCGCGCCTTAGCCCACTTCGTATCCGAAGATGTTCTGCAGATTGTAGTTGAACAGCTTGAAGTCGAGCTCGAACGTGCTGTACAGCCTGAGCACGGTGTCGTGGTCCAGCGGCGCGAAGTACTTGACCAACTGCGTGGACGTGTTGGAGTCGGGACCCTTAGGGAACCGGACGTCGGCCGCGCCCACCACGTGCCGGAGCAGGTAGTCCGAGTCCTCGACCAGCGACTCGTGCTTGCCGATGAAGTCGTAGTCGACGGCGCACGGCCGGCACAGCCTGTCGATGGGCGCCCAGTGCTCGTTGAACACCGTGTCCCGGGTGTCGGCCACGAACGCGGCGAACTCGGCGAACGTCACGTCGTCTCCGTCGCGCAGTGACTGTTCCGTGGCGTTGGCCCGGTACCGCCGGACGATCCGTCGGCCGAACCGCGACTGGAAGTACCGGGAGCTGTCCTGGTGCCGCTGCTCCAGCTTGTTCCGATACGCGGACAGCAGCCGCTCGAACGGGTGCCGGACGAACAGGAACTTGGTGTACGTGGCCAGCATGTCGGCCGCCCGGGCCGCCGGGTAGTCGCTCAGCCGGTCCAGCGTGCTGGGCTTGTGCACCACGTCCGCCGGGATCTGCGACAGGTCCGGCGCGCCCGGCTCCGCGTTCCCGGACAGCGCCATGAACACCCGTTTCCAGTTGGTGCACGCCACCTGTGGGACGACACGTCACGATAATGTGTGTTTTTTAATCACTCTATATAGTGTCTTGGTATATATAAAATACAAGAGGGAAGTAAGAAAGGATTCTTTGGTTTTCAACTTTGAGGATGGTTTTTGACAGCAAATTGGATATAGTCGAAATACTTTATAAGTGGATTGTTCAGACAGCACACACAGTCGCGAAGATAACGCACACTACTGCCCTCCCGCCCACCTTACATTATTAAATCTTATATTATTATTATAATTGTTATTATTATCATTCCTCTTCTTGTTTATATAATTATTATGCGTTTGTCGGCGATTGCACTTTTGCGGTTTCGGGTTTCTGTCACAGAACACAGCACCGGCTGAAATAATCACCGATAAACAGCATATAAAAGGCCGCACGACCGACGACCAAACACCAGTCTTTTACCTGATTTGTAGCAAGACCCACCCGGGCAGACTTGCGCATTTCGGGTAGAAACATCCCAACCAAACCTATCGGATGGTATCTATATCGGTCAATAGTGCAATAGTCAGAGTATTCCGGCATTGCACTGATCCATATATCTACCGCATTTCATGGGGCAATAATCGGAGTATTCTGGCATTGCACCGACTGCCATACCGTTCGATAGGTTCCATCTCCCCGTCGTGCCGTTAAAATGTTAATTTCTCCTCAGTCGATTTTTAGTATTTTGTTGTAATTTAAAAATAAATAACAGTAGATACTTAAATTGTCAACACGGCACACACATCACCAAATATTTACATTAACATTTCCTACACATGGTATAATTTTAACTTTTTGAACTACTTATAAGCATTTGAATTTTTTTCTATAAATATCAATAAAAAAATATAAAAACTCGAAAATCAAAAACACAGTTCCTCATAATTTGTTAAAGATGCATAAACTCACAATTTGTTTTTATGAATATGAAAGTTCAAATTCTAACAAAATTCATTAACATCACGAAAATTTGAAAATAATTTTGTAGTTATAAATATTTTAAATATTACATTTTTAAACTATAAGATTGAAAATTGAACACAAGGTTTCCTTACGTAATTTTAACTGTAACCAAAAACTTTAAAAATGTAGGTATATACATAGTTTTTTTTATAAACATTAAACATTTTAATTGGTACAAAATCAGATATTTAAACGAAGAATAACAATTTTAGTTATTTTATCGTAGTTTAAAAATATTACTAGTGGCTATTTGAAACTATATAAATATATTTTACTATTACAAAAACGTCAAAAATGGTAGGTTGAGTAATTTTATTTTTGCTGAAAATATTGCATTTGGAAATTTAATTGTTTGTCTAAAATATGATTATATACATTAAAAATTACCCACGAATATTATTTTTAAATTACAATAAAATAACTAAATTTGTTATTCTTCGTTTAAATATCTGATTTTGTACCAATTGACTTTTAATTCCCCGTAGTACCAATCATACTCAATAGTCAATTTGCTACAAGAAACGATTAACTAATAAAATGGTCAGGTTTTTCTTATACAAAATAAATCCTATAATATTGTATTTATTATTTTAAGTTTTTTATTATACACATTTACTTATGTATTATATATTTTTTATATAACACATAATAAGTAATATAAATATGACGTACTTATCAATTTGTTTACATCATATTATATTATATTAAGACAATTAGTTATAAACTATAGCTAACGTCAATTTAATGTCCAAAATAATTATTTTATTATAATATATATTACACTATTATCATAATCTTATATTTCTGTTGTTCAACCTGAAAATGATTCTATAACACCCCAGGGCACTACGGTTCATGTACTTTAGGAACCACTACAATATATATAATATATATATACGAAATAACCGGGACACCTGGTTTAATTGTAAGTGAGCGTGTATTTATATTGTACAGTATTATATAGTACTTATATATAATATGTAGGAAGAAGACTATACGTATATACCTCCTAATCTGTTTTTGAAGTCGGTCGGTAAAGTATAAGTGGGTTAGTAGTTGTTAATACCATGGACTATGGAGAATAAAACTAGTTTTAATCTTCGTGGTCATATTATTTACCTAAACGTATACACACTGGCCGCTGACTGTTTCACGTACTTAATATTATTATATTATTATGTTACAGTACACGCCGTACCTACATGCTTATGACGTATTGTCTCCGGTCCTACAGATGTATATATCACGGCAAATTTGCGTCCAACAAAACCAATTTTGTGTTACTAGATTCAATATTACTATTTATTTTTTACCGTTATATTAATTGTAATTATTTGTATTATCAAACTTAAAAAACTTGTAGCATATTATCGGTATTTGTACGTTGGTATTTTACAATATTGTACATAACCAAATTAAAATATTTATACCGTAAAAAGTGATGTTCAAAAATAGATATTATTCTTATACTTTTAAGTTTAAATGTTTTAATATTAAAGCCAATAACACCATAACGTTTCTGCTAATCGCCAATTCTCCATGTAGTAAGATGGATACAACACTTACGAGTGTGACGTCTTATTAGTATTAAGATCTAATAATGTATAACATACTATTAACTCACCTTTGGTACGTAACAATAGAGCAATTTATGTCGATTGTCGACCAGAATGTGGTCCAAGAGTACGCTATCATTGATGGCTTGCTGGTAGTCATCGTCGTTCTTAGGTAACTTGAATGAACGGCACATCACTGACACGTGCTCTTGTCTTTCTAGATAGATCAATCTCTCTAAAAACGATTGTGTGTCATAATTTTCTTCCGTAAAATCATCTAAGAGACAAAAAAAAAGAAAGTTTTTTTAGCATTTTAAAGAAAAACCACTTGTTGTACAACGGCAGTCTTTGCCATTAGTATTTATATAATTTATTTTCCTATTATCCGTAAAATATTATACGATAATTTGAAAAAAAATTCACAGAAAACCTTTTACTCATGTAAAATATGAAAAATATAAAAATTGTGGATTTTGATGTTAAAAAAACTTGTAAGAAACCTTGTACTTAATTTTCAGCTCTACCAGCTATTAAATTATTTTGTAATTTGACGAAATCCATCGAAATTCTGATAACAAATACTTAAAAAAAAAATTTGCTTAAAAAATACAGAAAATACAGCTTGTACATACCGCATTATGATTTAACTATGAAAATAATTAAAATAAAACAATTTAGTAGGAAACCATTGTAAACCTACAAAAAATTAAAACTTAAAAAATACTGTTCTAATATATTCATTCCTCTTTTCTCGCATTTGCCTAGTATACCGAAATAATTTATTATGTATATATATTGCTGGAAGTAGTACCCTTTACCGCCCAAAGCCTACTACTCGTAATTAAGCATTAAGTGTACAACAATAGTGTGTGCAAAATAGAGACATGCTGCAAAATATGTTACGCTGACATACTTTCAAAACGCACATCCGAACACACGTATATTATTTCTGATTACAAACATTTTCTAATACCTGATTACACTTCATTCCCCGAAAAGAAATCAATGGTGTTAAACATCTTATAATTAGATAATCAACATTTATCAAATATATTTGAGTTTTTGTTTTTACACGTTTAATGTGTTAACACATAATAATTGAGTATAATAATAAGCTATTTATTATTAATATTTTATATTGTTTATCATTTATTCATACATTTTCGAAGGCTTTAAAAAGTGTTTGTAGTTTATAATTTTAGATTCTGAGTAGAGCGGTGAATGTTATTTACTTTTTTGTTTTTTTAATGATATATGTGTTTTTTATTCTATTATTTTTCTACTTATTATTACTTTATAGAGCAGTAGACATAAATGAGTTTAAATAAGAAATAGTTACAACATTTAACAACATCACAACATTTTGCAAATGACTTTGTAAGTTGTAGCATAAAATTCATAACACTTTTTAAATTCAAATCTAAAGTTTAAACATTTAATACAAAGTTCCATACAAGTTTTTCTTACCAGAATTATAGGAAATAATTTTGAGGGTAGTGCCATAAATATTTTTATGATTGTCTGGAAGTCAAATTTAGAGAAAATTGGTTATACACACATAAAGTAACGATTTCTCATTAAACGCTTAGTTTTTTTTTTTTTTAATTCCAAAAGTATTAATCGTCTTTTTCAATTAAATTACACATTTTTAAATTTTTAATTAAACTTTAAATATTCCATTGATATAAATATTATCACATTCTACGCCCAATGAAAATTTTCGAAATATTTATAGCACTGACCAATTCACGTTATTCTACGTTAAGTTGATAACAATAATATTATATACTATTATAGTAACTAATAAGTACGTTTTAGGCACAATAATGGACAACCTACCGTATGTCCGTATCAGTAATAGTAAAATAATTACATATAATATAATTATATAATATAATACTATACTTGGTAATATAGGCTACCAGACGTCTTCATTCAGAATGGTTTTTCGTATACAATAATTTAACATTGAATTCAAATAGAAATCCACTACAGTGACCTACTCAATGTTTGAGGCACACTCGAAACCTACTGTACAGTAGAGCGGTTACCTACTTCTCCTTCTTTTTTTTAAATTCAATTTTAAATAGATTACTCACTCTCCAAAACAAACCCAATTTTTTTTAAATTATATAGATAAATTTTTGAAATTATCATATTTTAACAAAATTAAAATAATAAATTCAAAATATTTTGACTATACTTCAGCATTATTTTTATTATATGTATAAAGTTTCATATTTATAGCATTAACATCGTATGCGTATTTGTATTTATTTTAATTATTAGTAGGTAGTATTCTATTTATTATTCTCCACGGTTAATATTTTATAATTTGTTTCCATAATTTAAAATATTATCGTTTTATTATAGCATGTTTTAGTCTTATTAAATATCGAAAGTGATAAAACCTCATCCATGACTCCGCCAATTATGATGATATATATATTATTTTTACGTGATCAACTTGATCAATATTCAAGGTTCGTATAAACGCTAAAAGTGTGAGTTACTATTATTATTATTTCCAGGCACTTTACAGTATACATTTAATCATTGTTTAATTTTTATTAATTTTCCATGAATTAAAATATTAAATAAAAAGTGTTCGTGTTTTGATTTTACGATTATATACGTACCTATCTCATTTAAAGATTCATTCAAATAATTTCTCTATTGATGATCAAATAGTAGAAGATAGACACTCGAGAATAAAAAAGGTTCAAGGTAATATTGATTCACCGCGACTAAAGTTTAAGGTAGGTGTATTAATAATTATTATGTTTATACTTTGCAGAGACAATTGTCAATAAATTCCACATTTTAAATAAATAAACATTACGAAAAAGGTTCTGGCATAGAGGTGACATTCGGCGCTTTTCAAATAAACACACACACAATAATGGTTTAAATATTAACATATTATTCTTTTTTTGTATATACCTAACCACCTAGGTAAAACGTTAAGCCTTATAATATTATTATATACTAGGTATAAATACTATAAATAATATTATAATATAGCCTACTATATAGATACTTTATTAGAATAGTTTTTTTATAAACAAAGTCAGCACGAGTATGAAAATAACCATCATTAATATTTTACAGTATGAAATATAAGTACTTAATTTTTTCACGTATAGATTTACCTCGCGCGTTTTAATAAATAATAATGTACACGTATCTAGTACCATCTATCTACGTTTGTGGCTTTTCAAATTAAATTAAATAAACTTCAAGAATCCGAATTGTATGGTATTGATATAATAATAATATGATGACAACAAATAACAATATAAAATGTTGCCATGCTAAGGCATAGAAATGTATTGTACTAGGAACTAAAATTGTGTGTTGTACGGCACACTTTTGTGTTGAATAAAATGCTAAGTGTGTTAGGTATACGAAATTAAAAAGTGCGTAATGGCCCAACTGTTTCTTATAGTTTTTTCTTAGTTTTATTTTTGATTAATTTATTTATAGATAGGTATTAATACATTTTGACATATTATTTTGTAAAAATATTTTTTCTGTATAATATATAATATAAGTAATTATAATATAATAAATAATCGTGGCAAAACTAAAAATCGGACAAACCTAAGAAATTCCCTGGCAAAACGCGAATTTCTCACGATACTTAGACAAAATGTCATACTTCGTCTTTTGCCCTGATAGGTACATCTACCCAACCTTATTTGAGCAAAACCGTAGTGACTTTTTTCGTAAGATTTTATTACGATTATTAACGACCGCCATAAGCGGACATTTGGTTGAATTTTTAGGGGGCTATAATAATCCAATGTAAAGTGACTCCGCACCCCCTTCTATACATAAATATAACATATTACCTTCGATTTTTGGGGATCTATTAAAATACTTGGGGGACTAAGCCCCTCTAAATCCCCGTCCGCGATGTCCGCCTATGATGACCATACGTAGTATACTTATCATTGGTTTTGTATTTTATCTACTTCTTATATTATAAACACATGTGCACAGAATACACTTTATCTAATTGGTGAATAATATTGAAAGAATAATAATTAATCCTGTATGTAAATACCAGAAAAGTATATTTTTTATAAATAAATGTACTAACTTATTTAATTCTTAAAATGAACATTATACTATAAAATATATTTTTATTATTATTTATGCATATTTAATTATTTTTGAACAATAATATTTATTTTTATAATTATTTATATTTAATATTATAGTATATAGTATTTAAAATGCTACGGTTTTTCCTAAATAAGGTTGATCACTACTATGTTTGCCCGGGCAAAAGCCAAGATATGACATTTTGCCCAATTATCGTGAACAGATCACGTTTTGTGCAAGCATATCTGAGGTTTCCCCGTAACAAATATATATACAAAGTTAACAACTAACTTTGTACATATAGATTAATTACGTACCTACTGACTAATTCATACTTACGTATATAATTTAAATATATTTTGGGGAGTGTGAGGACAAAATCCTCCGCGTTAATGCAAAGTTTAATACAAATTGAATAGAACGAAAAAATATATATTTTAGTCTCTGTGTTGTTATCGTTATTCTATGTCCCTAAAGCGCAGTGTCTCAACCTTTATATTATACGGTGACACGCTATAGAAGTATGTCATACTTTGCAGCAGAATAAAAAAATAAGAATAATAGGTAATATTTAATATTTAATTTTAATTTATAATGTAAAATTAAAAATAACAAAGAAAAAATATATTATAAATAATAATAATATGTTTCGATAAAAAATAACTTATTTCTATTCATCAAAAAAATTATATCAAATGTTAGATACCAATTAATTATTGTTATAAGTCGTATCAAAAATGTTTGTACATTTTGCGTCATTTAATATACATACTTCGCGGCACTTATCCGGCGACACATTAGTTGAAAAACAATGCTATAGAGTATGGACTATAGAGTTTAAAGTTTCGACAACAATTTTGGGCCAGTAAGTAATAAGCTAGTTTAGTTAAGGAATAAGGATATGCTGCAATGAAATACACTCATGATTATATTATATTTTTTATAGTGATATATTTGAGCCTATATTGTGTATTTATGTGTTTCTTATTATCATACTACTGTTCGAACCTACTATATGTTAAATTAATCTGTTTTTGTTTAAACGATTAAAAGTTTATGTTTACTATAGACTAACATTAAAGATAATATTATACTATGACTGAATGTCAATACATTATGTACCTTATTTACTATATTTTACTTTACAAGAAATATACCTAACCTTTGTCTTTTTTTTATTTAATCATGACTATATTATTTATATTCATATTCTAAAAAATAACTTATATTTTGAATTGTAAAATATTATCTTACGCATTAGTGTATATGTTATTTGTTCAAAAGGTTTTACCGATTAATATACAAGTATTTACATGATAATTGCAGATTATAAGATATATTTGTATGTATTTAGTATATTATTTTACGTCCGTATAATAAATGTTTTTATACGCAAAATTTAAACAATGTAAATAACGCATTTTAATAGTACTTACGGGTTTTAAAAATATTTATGTAAAAATGTTCAGTGTAAAATAACATTGCTGTTGAACAAATTATAATCCAACACAGTATCACAATTTTGAGTATCATAATTTATTTTCTTTGGGTCGCAGTCGAAGAATCATTTTTTTCTCTCTAAAAATGGGTGTCACGTAAGAACTTTTCCAATCACCTGGTTAAATTTAAATTTGTAACTAATAAGGAACACATAGTTTAATAATTAATAATATAGTTAAAAGGTAAAAGAGAAGAAGAAGTTGTCGTCTTTAAGCCACATAACTGAATATTTCTCCAACCATTTCAGTAGGTCAACCATCTATTGCCGCTGTTGACCTTGACTTTAAGAAGGAGTAACGGCGACAGTACTTACCACCTCCAACGAAACAGGTTTTCCTTCATAAATAATATTATAAGTATTTTATCATTGATAAAAATAAATATGTAGCAAAATTATTTCCTATAATATTTTAATATCATTATACAAATAATTACTTTTAGTGCTCGCATAAACAACTAAAAAGTACCTATTAACTTAACTAAATGGGTGAAGTAAATTTATTATAAACAGATGTTTAATATAAGCTAAGAATTCTATTAAGAATGTAGGTCAAGTTTAAATAGTTTCAATATTTTAGTTATTAATGTTAACAACAAGTTAAAAAGATACTTGAGAAATAAATTATATTAGAATGTATATAAGTACCCAAATTATATAGAAAAACAAAATAAATCACTAACCAGTAATCACTAATTACAATCTGTTACAGACCTTAATCCCTATAAAAGTTCACAACATATGAGTAAGTACTTAAAAAGAACTAGACAGTAGACTTAATTTCCATCTCACATATATTTTAAAAACCAAGGGTTTTCTAGAAATCGTTTTGAAAATGAAAAAGATTACAAACGGTCATCAAATTAAATGTGTCAATTTTTTGTCGATCATATCAATGGACCTATATAATAGTAATGTGATTGAAACTGTTTTTAATTTGTTATTATGTGTACTAAAAATTTATCAAGCTATATTTTTCAAATTGCATTCCTAATCTATAAGTAGATGTATAAACCAATTCAAATGAGTTCTCAGAAATCTTCGGATGTCTTTTAGATGAGGTGTATGTGTATCGGTAGAATTGACTAAAATTACATACGAATGAGCATAAATCCTTTACCGTTCACGAGCAGCGACGCTGCGATAGTGAATTGTACAATTTGTGGAGGCTGTAGCGCTTCACTATTTATTTTAAATTACACTCGCATACACATTCGTGTTCACTTGTTACACACAAATTTATAAGATCAGCATACGCACTCGAAAAATTGCCTATATTTAACTCCTTAAAAACTATCTGTAATAATTATTATTATAGTACCTATTGAATTAATTCAGATTCAATACCGACCGTTACTAAGGAGATCAATATAGGCAATTTTCTAAGCAATAACTTCTGTGTCGTGTAAATGTATGCGTAGCAAGTGATTTATGGTGTGTGTGACACTGTGACAGTAGTCTAAAATAAATAATAGTGGTAACGCTTCCAAACGTGCACACACAAGTAAAATGCGCACTGTATCAATAATACATAATACATAATTAATTAGTTTTTTTTTATAAAACTAATAGTCTTTTGTCATTTATATCAACTAACCTATATTATTTTATTTTATTATAATACACGAGTTTGAAACCCTTTCGAACATTTTACTAATAATTACATAAATACAATAATTACAATAATGCTTATAATAGAGTAGTAAATTAAATTAAACATTTTAAAAATTGTGATAAGTTTGATAGAATTAAATCTTTAAGAAGATAAATATTAATATATTAACGTATATATATAGTATAAGTATAAAGATCGATAGAGATTTTTTTTGATTTTTTAGAAAAGTTTATTGTGTAGGCGTGTACATTTTGTAGTACGTATATGGTTAAATTGTTATTATTTCTATAAGGAAAGGAGATTTAATAAACAAATCTATCTAAGCTATGTATATTAATCAATATTAAGAAGAAACGATTTTTTCAAAAACAAGCGATAATTTCTAATTTGTGCACTAATAAAATAATGCATTATATGATTTTGTTTTAACAAATGAAATATTTAATGATAATCAGAGTATTTTTTTTTTAATTTATAAATTTCAAAATAATGTGAACTCAAAATTCAAAATTGATTTCCTTTTTATTTTTTTATGTTGGAAATGATATATTGATATAAATTGTTTTTTATTCACTTTAAACATTGTTTACAAGTGATAATAAAAAGTATGTACAGTAAGCTCAAAGCTGTTCTACATTTAGTAGTTTTAGTTCCAATCAATTTGATTTAAAAAGTCCTCGACTGATTACAAATAATTGTAATTGCACGATTTGTGAGTAATCAAGAGAATGAACCACATCCTAAAACAGATAGTAATTTAAATGGTTAGGTACAATTTTACTAGACAGGGACAGGAAAACCATATCAAAATAATAGTGACAATTTTATTTTCTTAAGTTGTAACTGTTTTACTCATATTGAAATATAATGTAGTTGTAATATGCATTTGAAATTATTATTAGTATAAACACAGACACACAGTGCAACAAATCAAATATATTGGTCTAGTTCACCCATGATCTTATCAACACCAAAATTGTCAAGTTCATAGTCAGTAGTCACTCAGTCATAGTATAATGTTACCTATACAAAATGCAAAAAAAATGTATTTACTATAATGTCTATTACTGTATGTCCGTGTATAATACAGTACAGACATTGAATCAATTCAATCAATTACAATTAGGTACACATAAAGTTATAATTTATAAGTAATAAATATCATACACTAAATAGCTATTGTTTTGAATTACATGATTATATGGTTTCAAAAAAAAATATTTTCGAACTATTTTATTTCCTGCTAATGTTTATTCCTTGAATTTTGAATATTGTTGTTTATCATAAATATTAGGTTCAACAAAAAAAAAATCAGGTGATATTTTAACTGTTATATTTGTTTATTAATTTGCGTGTCATATTAAATAATTATTTTATTTAAAAATAAATTTGTTATAAATCATTATTGACTATCTTTAGAAGTGCCGAATAAAAAGAAATTGTGAAAATTGTATAATGTCAATTATAATATATATATAATATAATATATCAGTTTATTTTTTCAATATAATATATATAGGCACAAAGCAAAATTTATACTTATTACTTAATCGATAGGCATTACATTTTACAAGCTATAAGAGTGAACTGTGCAAGTACCAATGTATATTATTCGTGACTTCGTGAGCCATAGTTGTATTACTTGTATAATTGTATTACATAATTATGTTTTGACTTGTTGACTTATGGTGAATAGGGAAAACATGACGGCTAGCTCTGTATTTATAATTTAAAACGTGAGTCTTATTACATTTACAGTGACTAAAAACACCTTAATATCATTGTAAAATTTTATTAATTTAAATAATTATTATACAGCATCTACCTATACAATATTTAACAGTTAACACGGGAAATGCGAATCATATTGCCTATAATCTATAGACTACCGTATTAATCGTATTATAGTATTAGTATAACATTATATAGGTACATAATGTGATAGTTATTATAATCAGTATAATGATGTGTATAGGTATAGGTTAGGTATAGGCGTTTTGCTATGATTGTATTATTTGTATTTGGCGCGTTTTAAAAGAGCTGTAAAAATTTAGTCAGCACTCGACAGCAGCGACACTTACAAACAAACTTTTTTGTTCGGCGATCGAATCGTTCACCGTCAGGAGTGCTAGCGACGCACGGAAACCACTGTTCCGGTGATTCGATATTTCGATCTGATTTTTCAGTTTTTACCCGGTTTACCGAATACCGACGAGGCATTGGATCAATCGGAAATTCGGGACTACTTGGAGCAAAACAATATTATATTAGTACGTGCATTTCAGTCTACGGGACGCCTTGATCGAGAAAAATTCGACCGTCATTGCAGCGCTCGTTGTGAACTTGCTAGGACTAAAACGATCAAGAGATTTCGGATCTATGCTTACAAATTGTTATTACGACACATTACTTGGACGACCTAATTTCAATTACAACGAGAACAACTTTACATATACTCTGATACTCTGTTAACAGCAGTCTGCGATCCTCTTCGTAATCGTGGAACGTAGAGCGTAGCGACTCAAAGTGACTAGACCACAACTGACTGGATGGCCAATTAGTAATCGGAGAGAGGTCGTTGACGGTCGTGGGCCGTGGCGACTGTGGTGGTGCCGCCGCAACTGTATTATCATTTATCATGATAATTATTAATAATATTATGATGATTAAAACATTCAAAAATCTTAAAACAGAATGGATTTTATAAATTATAAAATAAAATGCTCAATAACTATGTGATCAAAACTTCAAAACGCGTTAAGTATACAATGTAAACACAAGACTAAAGGATCACAGTACCAGAATCCAAACAGCAATAATAATTATCATTTTCTCGTCGATCGCTATCGATATTTTGTGTCGTACGATGCGCTGACCGCCGACTATTCTATTCGATCACGAATTATAGAATACGAGCAATGGGATATACGGCTCGAGTGCTTATCATCAATAGGAGATAAAACATAACACATTACAGAACCTTATCGATCACAAACACGATTTAAATATTAAAGGCACGGACGTATATATAAATATAATATATACGTCCGTGATTCAAGTTTATATGAAGTAGACCGTGGTGTGGTGTCGAATGTCAACGCGTTTAGGACCAAAGACCAAACGGCTAAATCACTCGGAAGTTATCTGATTACAGCGGTGAGGTAAGTGCATCGGTAACGATTTGATTATTTTTTTCAAACGCTGTGCATCTTGCATGCCTTATTCTAATGATTTTTCCCGATTGCCTAATTAAGATCCCGATGTTTAATACTGCCCAATGAAATGTCAATTGAGTAATAAAACTGATTTTTAAATCTAACATCAATAAATATTTGTCTGTTTACTATTTTATAATTTTTATATTTTATAATATTGTATATGATGGATACTTATGAGTTATGATTATTTTATTTCATACTGCCCAATTAAATTACCACTAGTCACTACCCATTTAGTTAGAATAAGACTACAAATGTTGCATAACGGTTTGATATCTGACATAGTCAATTTTGATCTTATGTTGAAATTATATATTGTAGATAGGTACTGCAATTTTTTGGAATCATTCAATTTTTGTTCAATTCTTTTGTACATTCCGCCCAAATTATTGAGGTGTCTTTTTTGTGTCTTGGCCAGTGGATAAAAAAAATCATCATGTCGACTGACGAAGTGGAATCCGAAATCCATTTCATGAAAACTTACAGCATAATGAAATGGGACGAATTAATGTAAGCATACTTTTTTTAAACCTAGTTGTATTTTATTAATTACCTAAAATATAGACTTAGATAATTTTCTTTACTTTATTCTTACATATAAGAAAGCTTAATGATGATCGTAAATCACTTAACCAGAAAATCGCACTTGGGTTGGCCACCAGAGAAGAATTGTCAAAACAAATAAAAGTTGAATTAAATATGCTGGATACGTGTCAACTTAAAATTGACGTAAGATTATAAAAAATGATTTTATTACAATTATTATTATTATTTTTATCTTATAGCAAGAAATGAAAGAAAATGACACAGAGTATATTAACACTGAAATACTTACAATTTTATCAAATCGTATAAATGAATTATACAACAATATGTTTCTACTGTTTCCCGTTGAAAGAACTTCATTAACAGAATATATTGAATTTTGCTCAAATAATGTAAGTGAACAAATTACAATATTTATGGTTTTAAATTTTCATAAACAAGATGGAATATGTTTTTGGTTGCCCATAAAGACTAGGTATTGAAAAGTCTTTAAAGTCTACTTTATATAATAATTTTAGTTTAAATTTATGATGAATGATGACTATTAAAATTAAATCTTCCCCTGATTATCAACAATATATTTTAGAATGTTGGACTGTATATAAAGATAAATATGATGACAATTCAATAACTTATATTTTGATTAATGTCTTGCGTATATGCAATACAAGATAATACTATTATTTACAATAGCTTAAGGATTTTAGTTCTTCATTCCTCGCATTCCTGTAAAAATAATTAATTATTAAAATATAAGATATGATAAGGTAACAATATTATCATACATATTGCATACAGTACTTAAAGTCATGTGAATATTAATTATTAGTTATCTAAATAATTGGTACTCATTTAATATGATAAAAAATAATAGTCTAATATGATACCTATCTTGGAATATGTACTTACACTAATATGCAACCTGTATAATATTATGCCCACTATTCTACCTAAATATTATACTATATTACAAATAATAATACTCATAATTTTTTTGTAGAAAAATATATATCCAGTCAGTTTGAAACAACTTTTATATCGTTTAATAACAAATCAGATATATTAGTAAGATTGTACATCAACACCATACTTCTTTTAAGTGTATTTCTAAAATGTTAGTAGCATCTCTTATTTATTCTGTATTTAACCTTTACATGACACCTTAACATTTCAATGGGTTTTATTTAGGCCTTAGTGTTGAAATGTACAAAACTTTCTGATTGGTTTACAGTATGATTCTCAAAATTGTTGTTGTCCAGTGTATTATAATATGCTCTCAATTAGTCAGTATAAAATGTACCCTTTACACCTACTGAATTTTCACTTTTCATCTATATTTTTATTCCACAGTAAAAATTTACCACTTTTCATTTTAAAGTCCATGTTCTATTCCACAAAACAAATTTTATTAATATTTTCAAATATGTCCATAAGAATTTTGTAATACATATAAGAATAAATTGACTGTGCTATTTATTTGTGACGATCAACTACTTTCTTATTAGTAGAGACTGGATTTTTATGTACTTACATATTTTAACTAAGAGTATGCAGTTTCAATAGGATTAGCTTTCTCAAAAATTGATTTTCCTATGAATTTATGTGCAAAATTTGTTAGTGCATAAAAAGTATAATTATTTGCATGAGCTCTAATTTCATGTGTTTTAGATTATCAAAAATGTAAGAATTTAATTTTAAAAAAAATTGGTATTTATTTGATTCGAACCACTAATAAGAATAAAGCAATATCCGCGAATCATCAACTCCTAACTACTTTAAATTAGTTTAATAATGGTGCTCAGCAATACATGATAGATGCTATCATAGCATATCTACATCTTCTGTCAATAGATGCATTTAAAGAGTAGTTAATAACTTAATGTTGTAACGCATGTGTTTAGTGTAACTATAAAATGTTCAGTCAATACTACATCATTGTAAAATATATTTTTTTAGTAAAATGAGGGGGGGTTACCTTCGGTGGCTGGATGTATCAATGGGACTCTAATAATAACACATTTAATGAGCACGAAGAAACAAAAATTATTTAATAAATTTAACAATAATGTGTGGGCAAAACCATATATAGTGCACCAAGTTAAGACGATTACCAGTTTGGGGTGATTAATCAGTTTTATTGTATTTTAACTGATCTATATAATTATGCAGTTAATTCAAACTAGTCAGAAAGTATCCATGATTCAAAAGTTTTAAGAAATACAGATAATATATTTTATAGATTTGAGAGAGGTAACAGCGCATTTAATAATTCTTTCACTACATTAAAAATCTGGTATGACAATAATTACATATACAGTATTCCACAATATAGCATAAACTATAGACAGAAATCAAGAAGTGTATGAAAATTCAAAGGAGATTAAAGAAGTTATTGATTAGTCCAGGGCTCTGAAGTTATAGAACTAAAAGTGTATGTTTTATCACTTTAATATACACCTAAAAACACCAAAATAAGTGAGAAAAATTGGTAAATATACCAAATAAAATTGTCAACAAAATTATTTTTAATTTTAATTTTTTGTTAAAGAATTTTTAGATCTTATTAATTAATGATACAAATTTTATATTTTTTTTTATAGAATATGGTAGTAGGTATTTAGGATCTATTGGTCAGCTCTGGAACGTAAATATGATGCATCCGATCAGCGGCAGATTGACTAAACAATTCGGGCCGGGAAATTTCTGTGTAACAAGCTCACCCAATATATTATAATAATCATATTTTTCTTATTTATTATTTAATATATTACACGTATAACATACAAGTGCATAACTTTTTTATTTTTAACATTTACAGACATTTCTCATAGTTAATAACCATATTTGTTAAGCATCTAAAAAAAATCAATTTAAAATCATAATGAAAAAAATATCAGCTTTTTTACTAAGTGCAACTAAAATGTCATGCATGTACAGTACACATATAATAATATTTATCATTAAATAAAAACAAATGTTAAAACAAATTGTATAAAAATTTTGACTGTTTAAAATAAAATATGAAGCTAAAACGATTAGCTTGCAAATTAATTATGAATGCTTTACTAGACATTATTTTAATTAATTAAATAATTGAATTAGTATATACTATATTTCCTCTGTTAATTAATTACTATTTTTATCTATATCATCAATTATCTCACCTATATCTAAGCTACTAAGGAAATTTTTCTTTACTACCATAAGCATAAATGTGTCAAGCTTTAATTCACTTGTAGTACTTTTAAGTTGTATTTTAATATTTTTAAGAACTGAAAAAGACTGCATGAAACCTAAAATAAAATCTCTATAATCTTTTTAATCTTAGTATTTTTTAACTCCTGTATAAATTAAAAGCTGATACTTGCGTTAATGGAAAGGTAAGAAGATACTAGTAAGCCAAAGTTAATTTGCTATATGCATCATAGTAGTATATACTTTTTAAATCCATTAAAGCAACAAACAGCATACGTTGTGCATGATTATAATTAGGGCTCGGATTTTAAAGCAAATGCTTCTTTTTATATATTTAAGATAAAAATCTAATTTTTATACATAATTCGTTTCACGTTAATCTGATTTGAAATAAACAAATTTATTTTTGCTTTTTTTAATATAAATGCTTTTTTATTGCTTTCTTCAGTTATTCTAGCTGTGTAATTTTTATTTGTTTGTTACGCTATAGTAATTAAAAAAATGTTCATATAATTTATAAGAAATGTCAAAACCCGTAATAAATTATTATATAAAAGTGTTTATTTACTTAATAAGAAATGTGAAAACCCGCAATAATGACCGTGACCGTACCATTAGTGCGAAACGTCATTAAATGTAATGATTGAAATGTATAGATTATCGATCTACAGATAGCTTATGGGTCGATAGCTTATCGACTATTGCATATAGTTTGTAGATTTTAGTTTTTATTCAGTTTTATAAAATTATAACCTAATTCGTGTTAATTTTTAGTCGTGTTTTTTTTTTGCTTTATTTAAAAATAAATATGCTTCATTTTTGCTTTTTTTAAAAAATGTTATGCTTTTTTTGTTATTTATTATGCTTTAAAATCCGAGCCCTAATTATAATGAAGTACAAACTCTGGCTTTGATTTAATTGTCATTATTGTCTTCATTTTCATCATTATCAAGCTGTGTTGTTGTTGTTTGGTATGACTCAGATACTGATTGTTTAAATACTTTCTCAATTAATGGAAAAACTTAATGGTTTTGACTTTAGATTTTCAGGTGTAATACTTTGGTCAAACTTTTGAGTTTTAAAGCAAGATTGACAAAAACTTAATTTTAAAGTTTAGAACTAATGTGCTAAAAGATTTAAAGTAAAAGTAAAAATAAATTAAACCTTTTGTTTACACTTATAACTACTGTTTATTACAACATTATATACTTCTACTTTGGATGTTAAATAGGTATGAATCACTAATAGATCTCAACATATATATTTTTTTTAATTCTTAATTTTGGTAAATTAGTTTTTATTAATAAATCATAATTTTTGTTTTCAATATCCTCCTGAGACTCTAGTATTGTATTAACATTATTAATAAATTGTCTAACAATTGTATTTAATTACTGACCATCTCTTTAATTTATTTTAACAACTTTAAAGTTCCATTCACCAAATTTTGCTGAGATTTGTGAATATTCATACCAATGGTTTGCTAATATCTTAACATAGTAAATATTTAATTTGCTTTACCATGGATCACAGAAGAAGCAGAATCGTTGTTTTAAATTGTTCCTGTATTTAATATTTATACTAAAATGATAATTGAATCGTCTACATTATGCTTAACATTGGTTTTTTTTTTTAATTTTACTATAAAATACATTATTTTTATAACTAGATACTGTGAAAAAAATTGTGATACGATACCAGATAACATCTAATTCACTAATAAGAGGATGTTATACTCCTGTGTATTGACTCTGTCTTACTAATGTAGATCATAACAAATTTGTGTTCAGCATAACATATTTTGTGATGTTAGCTTTAATAGTAGAGTAAACTTACCTATTATCAAATTTAAAGGCAAGAATATTATCTAGCAAATTTCATATGATTTTATTGATATTAATGATATTATTATTTTAAAGTGCGTTATAGCTATATAAAATATTACAACTTTAAAATGATAATATTAATAAAAGCATACGACATTTCCTATACAGACAGTATTCTTACCTTTAAATTTAAACGCAAATTTGCTATGATGTATCATGTATGTTAGTAAGGCGGAGACAACACATGAAAAATATAGCAAAAACTGTGTTTAGCGCGGAATAGAACAACTCAGACTGTAGTGATAATTAAAACTCCAAATTTTTATGCAATATAGTTACGAACATTTTCTGTGAAATATCGTTTTTAATTTTTTTTTTTTTTTATCAAATTTATTATAGAATAAATTGTCTCATGACTAAATACTTAAGTATGACAGCAACCTTGTGACACGTTTGTCTTGAGTCTTGACGTTAACTGTTATCGCTACTCATTGTACTTATTATTAGTACCTTAATGCCATGGCTAAATAGTAAATACTAATTACTAAATACTAAAAAATTAAAAATGTTATTCTGTGTAAACTGTAAATACTTTTAGATTTAGCCGATAAAAATTCTAGCCTGCTACGTCTTATTATCATGGAATAAATTAAGATTTGTTAATTACTCCATGAATACGTTCAGAACGGATAGTATTATTATTATTATTTAGTATTATTGCAGTCATATTTATTATAAGTATTTCGACATGCCGAATTGCCCGATGTCATAGCCACAGATATAGATAATAAAATAATATGTGGACTCCTAGGTGATAATATAATATTACCGACCATCTATATGAAGCCAAACCATTTTTTCGTCAATACAAATAATTTTTAATATATTTTTGGTCGGTATATGTGTATACACTCGTAAAAAACATGTTTTTAATAGTTAACGCTTTAAGAAAAAAAAAGTACAAATACACAAAAAAATCAATTTTTTCTACCCATATATTTCTTATGGAATGAACCGTGATCAGTTTATTTCACGATTATAAAAAACTATTTTTTTTATTATTTTTAAGAAATATTTCTTTATAATCGTGGTTTATTTTGAAGTTTGAACCGTCGGTCTTATCAATAGACAATGTGAAGTAGTACTATTTGTACTCATTTGAAAATCAAAATACAAGTTTTCATGTATTCGTGTTTTCAAATTTTATTTAACAGTTTTAATAAACTGAATCTTTTATCCTAATTTTCTTAGAATATCCTTTTAATATACTACCACATTTGACAACATTTTTTTATTTAAGTACAATAATGTTGTTGGATTACAGTTATTCAATTTAAAAAATGTAAACAAGTATTTTCGTCTGGGATTATATGCTTGTAATAATATCGCTTCACTCTTGTTAATATTGTCCATTAAAATTAGAATAAACTCTTAGAAAAACACGGCTACACATATTTTTTTTATCACAGATATGTGTTAATAATATTTCATAGTTGGTTTTTCTGTAAGTAATAAATTAAATAAGGTAATTAAAGTTAGTGTAGATACATCTTTCTGTATATGTATCATGTTTAACTATTTCCAAATATAACAATAGATAATAAATAATATAAAATTATTTTAGAATAATCTTGGATTAAATAATT
Source organism: Rhopalosiphum padi (assembly GCF_020882245.1). Taxonomy (NCBI): domain Eukaryota; kingdom Metazoa; phylum Arthropoda; class Insecta; order Hemiptera; family Aphididae; genus Rhopalosiphum; species Rhopalosiphum padi. The sequence continues at coordinate 47,709,988 of NC_083599.1, forward strand.
TTTTTCTTTAATAATAATAACTAATATTTTAATGTTGATGATAAATTAATAATCATTTTATACATTATAGCTAATTACTGTTTTAAGGTTTTAAATATTTTAATTTTTAAATAATTATTGAAATACACATAGTTAGCATTCCATAGTTTTTTTCCATTTCATTACTGAATTCAAATTAATTTGTTTAACTATGAAATATTAATTTAACTATTATTAAATCTTGATTTCAGACATTATTTATCACTAAATGTAGCAACATGTTAGATACCCTTATGTCAAGATATCATAGTGATCCTGAAGTTTATATAACTGCAGCAACATATGAATTTGATGATAGAAATGATGTTGAATCAGCTAGAAAATATTTTGCAGAAGGATTAAAATATCACAGTAATTGTAAAAATCTATATGTAGAAGAGTTCTGGGTAGAAGTACAGCATTTAGAAAAGACTGCAGGTGCTTCACTTCCAATTGCCATTGAAAAATATAGAAATCTCATAAAACGTTTTGAAGGTGATATTGAATTTCATTTTATATTATTGGACAGAGCAATACAATTAAGTGCAGTTAGAGAATTGCAATGCAATGTTGTCAGGTATTGATTAGTTTTAAATAAAATATATTGTAAATTTCAATAAATATATTTTTTTATATATATTTATATATATATATATATGTAGAGATATGGTTAAAAAGTATAGGCATAGTGAACTAATGTGGCAAAAATTAGCAAAAATTCATATTGATGGTTTTATCTATCATCAGGAGACTGAGCAATTACACTATGACAAAAATTATATTAGTGGTATTAGGTCAGTATACAAACATTTTAATACATACATTTTTTCATAATACTAACATCTTTTTTTACAGAAACTGTATTAAAACCTATGAAGACGGATTGAAAGAAAATTTACCACTAAAAAATAAACATAAGCTATGGAACTTTTATATTGATCATGTTATAGAAATTAGGAGATCTTATCGCATGAAAAAAGAAACAATAAGAAATTTTATGAATGAAACAATGGAACGAGCCTTTCAAGAAGCTCATGATAATAAAGCATTACTCAAAGCTGAATATTATACATATTGGGTACGATTTCATAAATTAAAAATTTTTATTTATAAATAATGCGTTTATTTATTTTTATTTAGGCTAAAAATACGAATAAAGACTGCCATATGATTCTGAGAAAAGCAGTTGAAGTGATTCAAGATAGTGTAGAACTTTGGATAAATTTAATATCATATTATTTAAACTATGACAGTCTCGAAATGGGCATTGAAGCCTTTCAAGCTGGTGTTCGGGCTTTGACAAACAAATCGATGCCTTTATGGGAAATCCTAATTTTATATATGGGGAATACTCATCCAAAATTGGTAAAATAACTAATAAGTATTAGTATATCTTTACAAAAACAATTAATTGAAACTCTAGTATTTAAAGTTAGCCTTTCGATACTTGATGTACCTAAATAATGTTTTAAGACTTTGTTGACCAACATAATTATGTATAAAAAAATTAAAACATTTAACATGTTACCTAGCCGCATTCTAACCCTAAATTAAACTTTGTCCACATCATATGTCTGTATTTTATTCTTACATTTATTCTGTATTCTTATTTGATACTACATTGAATTATTGTTATTATGATCACATGCATTTGAATTATAATATTTTATTAATGTCCTAGACAATTAACCTAAACTTAACAATATTTAACTTTTCTTTTAAAATTTCTTAGACTGACAATTAACTTTTTTATTTTCCTATAATAGTTGCAGTCATTTTCTTTTGATATTTTGTTCAAAATGAAATGATTAAATATTATAAAATTAAATCTTAACTAATAAATACATTTCAATAAGTAACAGTGAACTCAATATTTTTTATTTCTTAGGTATTCTTTGCAGTGTATATATATTTTTGATTCAAATAGCATATATCTTCTCATAGTAGACAATATTTAATACTTGCCCATGAGTCTTCTATAATTATACTATAAACCAGAGGTTCCTAAAGTGGTCTATATTGATCCCTTGGTATCTACTATCTATTGTTGTTTGCAAGGAGTCCATGTTACCAAATAAAAAAATTGGAGGTGCATGAGGTATAAATAGTGGAGATCCACGACTTATTAAATAAAAAACGCGTTCATTGTAATTTTTACGAAAAAAATATATGCTACAATTTAAACGTAACAACATTTAATATCAAAGCATCAGATTAAACACCCATTAAAATTATAAAAAAATTTTATGTTATTACATTTAAGTTGCATTTCCTATCATTTAAATAATTAAATATTGTCATTATTATAAAATGTTTACTATATAGTAAACCTTATTCAAGTAAGTAACTTCATATAAGCTATAAAAAATACCGTTACATTAATTTGTAAAAATTGAATGTAGAGTTCTACAAAAATTGAAAAAATTGGTACGTGGTCTAAAGGGAAAAAAAGTTTGGGAACCTCTGCAATAAACATTATTTTCTCTCTATCAATATTTTATTGTTTCTTTATAACAATATTTATTCATTTTTTAGCTCCAACAATTATATCACGAAGGCTCACATTTTCCATACCCAGAAGTAAATTTTGTAATCAGGCCTGAATATTTGGAATGGAGTGTAGTTCATAATGGTATACTTTCAACTCGTGAATTGTTCATTGAACTTAGAGACATAAAACCAGAGTGCAAACAGTTGTATACAACCATGATTTCATTTGAACTCACTCAAAACTCTGGAATTACCAAATTAAAAACTATCAGAAAATTGTATAATGATGTATGCAATGTTTTTGGTCATAAAGACATTGGTGAGATAGCTTTAATTTTCAAATGGTATTTTTTAAATTGATTTTAAAATGGTTTTACAGGAGTATGGTCTGACTGCATTCGATTTGAATACATATACGGATCTCGTAAATTAGTGAAAGAAATTTATAAGGCATCATTACTGTGTTTGGAACCAAATTTAAGGAGTGGTATGGCAGAAGAATTTGAAAAACTTAAAGAAGAATTCATGTATGTTTAATTGCTGTTAAACATAAATTATATACTTACATTTTGTTTTATTTTTTAGGGAAGAAGATCCTAAAGATGAAGGAGTTATTGTTATTGATGATGACGAATAATTTTATAGTTACAAAAATATTATGTTTTTAATAGTAATTTGTGTACTTCCTTTTTATGTCTGTGATATGTAGTGTTAAGTTAAAGTCTGTTTATTATTAATGATTATTTTTATTTATTTTTTAAGTAATTATATACACAATATATTTATTTCTTTTTTAATATTATACCTATCATTAAGTATAATGTAATTTGAGTGTATAGCATTTATGATTAAGACATACATCATAATTATTTTATTTACAAAATATAAAGAAAAAAATGTAAATGTATGATTATAGTTTATGTGGTTAACGTAACACAACGGTGCTATTATATTATACATGTATAACATACATATCTGTGGTTACTATTGATCATAATAACAGTGTTTTATGTAATCAAAACTAATTTCCCATTATTTACATGAAAAAACTTAGATTTTTCATCCAACTGTGAAATCTTATCTGACTATTAGGATTATGTTTTAAGCACAACTAGTTTCGGAAAAATTAAAATAATTGATTAATATTTTATGTTTATTATTTTAATTATTATAATTAATTGACCAATAAAATTATCATCACAGGCAATGGCACTTAATAAAAAGAACATTTAAATAAATGCGTTAAGTTTGACTATTATTAATTTAAATTACTTTATTAGAATTTTAAATATGCCTTGAGTAATATTACTTTTTAAGGAATTATATTTAAAAATTATTTACCTGGTTTTTGAGAAAATTTGTGCAATTTAAAAAACAAAAATCAAAATTTAAATTTAACAGATTTTGTTTATATATATATATATATATATATATATATGTATATATAATATATAAGTATATAAATATAATATAAATCTTACTCGGGAAATTTTGGATTTAGAATACAAGTTGATAGAATAAAAATGACCTGAAAAATATCAATCGATTTAAAAATGGTATTCAAAATAGGTGTTAATATTTAAAAAGTCAGAGAAATTTATACAGCCAAGCCGGTTTAAGGTCCCGCAAACAAAATTGAAAAATATGTACTGAATACTGAGTTATATATTGTATACCTTGTTATCATTGACCACGGTATTTGTTATATGTATAAATATTATGAAAAATATTAAATTAATTATACATAATAATCGAATTAAATTATAGTATTATTGAAAAACTTGAGTGATACTGGTATAGTATTTGATTAACTTATAATTTATACGTTTAATAACTTATTTATCTAGGTCATGTTAACAACTAATAAATTATAGGTGTTATGTAACTCGACCCCACCTCAAAAGCAGAACGGGAAACAACTTAACTCTCGTCTACACCTGATTCGTCCTCTCCTTAAATCCAACATGAGCATGTCCAACCATTTACTTCTTTACAAAAGTCTCCTTCAACCGATCTGGTCCTACGGCATCGCCCTCTGGGGCACCGCTAAACCCTCAAATCTCAGAATAATTCAAGCGTTCCAATCCATCATCCTCCGTATGGTCACCAAAGCCACGTGGTTCGTCACAAACGTTGTCCTACATGAAGACCTATAAGTTCCACCCATTAACAAGACTGCAGCCACCTACTACCAAAGACTCCACTCCAAAATGCAAGGCCACCCAAACCAACTTATATTCAAACTGCACATTAAAACACTTCCAGGCAACAACCAGACACCTAAACCGGAAATGGTCCAGAGACCTACTAAATAATTTATAATTATTAAACTCACATTCATGTAAAGAATAGGCTAGCACTACTGTAAGTTACGCTTTTCCCCGCCTAATCACCATCATCCCCCCTCACATTTAGTTATTGTACATATTATAGTATAGATTGTAAATATTTAAATAAACGTTATTTAAAAAGGTGTTATATTTGTATTCAATGATTTATCATTGAAAAACAATTCTTAAGAATTATTAACCTCTGTATTGGTAAATAGACTTTAAGATAATCTAAAATCATATTGTTTTATTTATATCATTTTTCAATCTGGTAGATTAAACATTTTTAACAATGTATTTTCAATATTTTTAAATTACTGTAAAAACATCATAGGTACCTGTAATTGGAAAATTTATTATTAGCTTCAAACTTTACTGAGAAAACTATTTTCAACATAAATTGAAGTAAAATTTCATAAATATTATCTTAAAAAAAGCTAGAGTATTTTTTTAAATTGTATCCATAAAAATTACTATTATATTATATTATGTATTTAATGAAAGTTTTTAGTTCAACTAGTAATAAATAAATTCTTATCAGCTATAAAACTTAATACTTAAGTCTTGATTTTAAAACCTATTTGTTTACAATTTAACATTAGTTTATATTCCTTATAGCCAAAGTTAAGGGGCCCGCTACATCAGCATTTGTTTTCTCAGTCTATATCTCCCACCATAGGCGGAGATCCTGTGAAATATTGAGGGGGGCTCAAATATTTGATGCCAAACAGACCCACACCCCCAACAAACTAGTTTTTACATTAAATCACTCATAAAAATTGTTCTCGTTATCATAATAACTTAAATAATTACAAACATAAAAAAAAAATAATTAATAATACCATTTTTAACTTAATTTATTATTATTTTATGACATTTTTTGTTAAAAGTATTTAAAATAGCTTCATTACGTAAAGCTTTAGTCTTATCTTTTTCAATATATTATATTGAAAATTCATTACATTTTTTTTTATGTATAGATGTTCTTAGCCATGTTTTTATTTTCCTCATAGCAGAAAAACTTCTTTCACACGTAGCAGAACAAGCAAGTTGTATCATTTTATAAAGATTAGAAAATACTTGAGGTGAAATATTCTTTTTAATATCTTCAACATCACCAATAATAATGTCTTAATTATTCGGTATGTTACCGTAAATAATAAATTGGTAAATAGTATGTATGTAATGTACTAGGTCAGCCGGACACTAGGTACATTTATATAATTGTGGATATAAGAATATAAAATAATGATAAAAATTCTACAAACTGTACAAAATTACGGTATTGTTTGTTTAATATTTTTAAGGGGGCTTTAATTTAAAATTATTTATTTTGAGTGGGCTAAGCCCCCGTAAGCCCTCCACCCACCGATCTCCGCCTATGTCTCCCACATAATATAGAAACAAAGATACCACGATTTCCACGATTACGATTTACGACTTTCTGCCCAGTCTCTGGTTCAGTTTAAGGCAAACAGGCAAAAATACCCATTATATAGGTATTATATAAAGAAGATTATTTCTTGTGCATAGACCGGATAGATTTTTAATATTTACATTTACATTTTTTATAAATATAAGCATGTTTTAATTTAAAATAATTTCGATTATTTTTAACCATTAATAATTTATTCAAAATTGTAAAAATTTATAATCTATCCGGTAAATTCACAGGAAATACCTACTCTTCTTTATAAAAAAAATTATAGGTGCTTTTGCCCTAAACTGAACAAAAAAGAGTCGTAATCCGGTAATCGTTGAAATACGGAATTTTTGTTCCTATATTATGTGATGGCCGATGGGAAATAGACAGAGAAAACAAATGCTGGTGTAGCGACTAGCGGTCCCTTATTACTTAAATAGTTATCTATTAAAAACTTATTTAACTGTTTATTTAAGATTATTATATATACCACCTGGCATCTACTTCTACATATTATTAATATGATAAACTTAAAATAATTAAATTTAATAAAAAAAAAAATGGATACCATGGATACCTAGCAGGTAATAACCGCTCTGCTGACTGCTATAGTGCAGTTGTAGGTGTCCCGCAGTGTATCTACCTATTTCGTCATTGAGTAGGTGCTTATAATGACAGATTATTAACAATCAAAGCGAGCGATTTTGTAAAGTGAGAGTAAGTTTGTTACCGATAAAAGTACGAGACCTCTCTTATGGATTTTCCGACTTTATTTGAACCCTTAAATCCGCCACTGCCTAATGGATGTCTGAATTATTGTTGATTGACCTTACTGGAAATACCTACCGTAAAACAATGTTCATATTATAATTACATAATACATTAAAATGAATTAACATATTCTGAAAATATTATTTATTATTAAAAATAAACAAAAACAATATAAAAAAATATAATATAAAATATGTCAAAATTATAAAAATATACAAATTATTACACATTTACACCATTATAATAATAAATGTATTCATTTAAATAATACTTTTCTTTACACCATTATCACCTAATGGATAACCTCTGGCGGTCGTGGGATTCTCTCAAGTTTCCTTCGGCTCAGCCAGCGGTTTTTTGCTACGCAAATGGAAGGGTGACCAATTTAATTTTTTGTTTATAAATTTTTTTCTATTTTTTTTATACAACTATTGTTTGTGTTAAAAATGTAATACAAAGTGGATGATACGTTTTCTATGAATTAAGCGATTTTATAAACGATAAAATTCATCATTAAAATTTGATTTCAATATGATATAATATCATTACGTATTTGTAGGTATATGAAAAAAAAATTATTCATGGTAACTTAAAATGGTGTGTATTATATTATAACGAATTTTACTAAATATACGCAATGACATTTTCGATTCATTTTAAAATATTATCTATTTTATACTATGAACCTATTTTTACTGTTTTACGGTATTTACTAAAAGATGATATTAAATTTTAAGTTATAAAAATTGATATAATATGGCATGAATACAGAATATTATAATAACTATAAATACTAAAAATATTATACATTAAATTATATGTTCTGAAAAAATTATATCAACTTACCGTAGGTAGGTTATACTGAAGTTAAAGAATTCGCAAGCAGATTGGATAGTTGGCTTATATACGCAAAATAGCCAAACAAAACTTCAAGTACTTTTAAGAACGATAATTGTAAGTGGTTCTTAATTATTACTAAATGGAATTTTATACTTTTTCATATTATATTATTACGTATTTTAAAGATTTAATCATTACCTAGTACCTATACTAAGTGTAAGTCACTACAGGATTTTTTTTTAAGTTAGCTTTTTTATTTTATTATTATTTTATTACGAGTAGGTTGATATAATTTTTCCCAAAACATTGATTTTGTTATATCTATTATTAGTATTTAGTTATTATAATAATGCATATTAATATTTATATCATAATATATTATTTATTTATTTATTTCATTAGATTAAGCACCAAATGGCTTTTAGAATGATATAAACAAAGTAATGAAAATGAACTATTATTGTTTTTAACTTCTGGATTAATACACAAATACACATTACTGTAAGTACCTACCGTGAAACAATTTTCATATTATAATTACATAATATCTTAAAATAAATCAACATGACAACATACCTATATTTTGAAAATGTTATTATTTATCGTAAAAATAAACAAAAACAGTATAAAAAAATATAATATAAAATATGTCAAAATTATAAAAATATTTAAATCATTTTTTATAATTTTTTTATACAATTATTGTTTGTGTTAAAAAAAAAGTTTAATAATGTAATACAAAGTGCCACGTATTCTATAAATTAAGCGATTTTAATATTTAATAAATTATAAACGATAAAATTTATCATTGAAATTTAATTTTAATATAATATATCATTGTGTATTCAGTATTTGTTTATGAAAAAAAAATATTCACTTGACTTAAAATTGTGTGTATTATATTATTTAATTATTACCAATTGTACCTTACGAAATGACATTTTTGATTTATTTTAAACTATTATCTATTTTATATTATGAACTAATTTTTATTGTTTTACGATATTTACAGAAACATGTTATTAAAGTTTAATTTATACAAGTAGATATAATATGGTATATGAATACATATTATTGTAATAATTATAAATATTAATAATATCATAAATGCAAGATTATAAAAAATTATATCAACTTACCATAGGTAGGTAATACTGAAGTAGTGAAGTCTGAAAGTAAAATAAATTACTAACTTATAAATGCTATTATTAATATTTATTAAATTACTATGTTTTCATAAATATGTTAAAAATTAAGATAAAGTTTTATTTTTATAATTGTATACGATATTTTTTTGACATTTATGTGTCAAAATATAATAAAATAATTTGTAATAAAATATTTTAACATATTAGCGCAGTCAAATTAGAACTAGTTTTTGTTTGACAAATTTTAGTATTTTTATAGTCTTCAGTAGTTCAGTGTAGGTATGTTTTATTAGCAATTATAGTTTATTACAATCGTCTTTAGTTGGTTGTTTTTTTGGAAGTAAAGATAAACCAGAGTTGTTACTCGATCGTTTGATAAAATAATATAGAGTTCTTATAGTTGTAAATTTTAAATAAAACTGTACCGATCGAAAAGATGACCACCCAAAGCACTAATAATTGAATCCGATCCAATTTGCTTCTAGAAGCCGCCGATAGATTTAATTTTATGTAGGTACTTACCTATATTGGGTTTTCCAATTGACAATTATTTTGTTAAAATGGAAGTCTCATGCACGTAATGCGTACGTCAAGGCGTACATAAGGTAGGTATATTTATATTCATGTTATTGACTATATTATTATTAATTTATTTTATAATCATTAATCACTGATTCGTGTTTATTTTTTTGTCGATCATAATATTATATAATTAATTAATAACTAATATATAAATTATAATTATATAATATTATGGTCGCATCACAGACTGAAGTGCAGAACTGAAACGTCAAAAACTAGTTAATAATTATTAGTATATACTAATAGTAGGTAATAGTTGAAGACTGTACTAGTAGTACCTTATACTAATAAAATAATAACACCATAGTGTATATAAATACTAAATAAATACTATGTAAAACTATAAAATAATTGATGACACAATATTATGTATCGTTAACAACGCAAAAACTGATATGAAGCAGTGCACAATTGACAATTGTAACAAAAAATTTTTTCACAGAAATTTTTTTCTTTTAACAAATATCAATCGTACATGTATGTAATAGTAAGTAAGTAATAAAATTATTTATTCTATAATAAAATATTTTATATACTGATGTTTAATTTTAGGGATAGTTTGTTCAAAATTGGGAAGTTCTGAATGTTCTGAAGCTTTATAGCAAACGATAAGATGTGCCCAGCATAAATATGTTCCTGACAAGCCCAAAAACCCTTTTTTTTTTTATTACCAGAAGGCAGAAAATGGAAAACTACAATGGGCGGTGGCCGGTGAGTCAAAGTAGAATAGTAGTCGAGTTGTAATTTATGACAACAGAAATGAACATTGAATTTTCACTATAAATGGAGGTCTTTCTTTTTTATCTTTATAAAATATATGGTTTATTGATGCACATTTAAATGTTCCAGTATATTTGCTCAATTATACATTATACGAGTAGAATTAGAAGGAAATGTTAAGACGTGTGTTTATGCTTTTCTTCCAGATAAATTGGATAATGCAATATATCATATTATCATGAAATGTTATTAATCTTTTTTTAGCATTTGTTTGAAATATATGAAACTCCCCTTAAACCTAAGGGAATCGTTATAGATTTTGAGTTGGGTGTAATAAATGTAATAAATTGAGTTTTTAATGGAGTTCAGATTCAAGGTTGTAACAAAATGACTATTTTAGTTTTACCTTAGATTATTCTTGCTTCCTTAAAAATTCCATGAAATATCTACCTATGTTGAAACCAAATTATAATTTTTTTACGTTCTTTAATTTTCATAATACTTATATCTAATTCTTAACCATATAGCCTATAATATAATTGACTAACAAGAATAAAACAAATTAATTATTATGTATTGTTTATTATTTTAAACATATTAAAACTTAAATAATATAAGTCACTCAAATAAAATTATTTTCAAATAAAACAGGTTAGCCTTCATTTTTTTGCAGCCACCTTTTATATTGACATATTATGTATAGTGTGTATATTGTACCATTGTTTTATGGCACCTTATTCCTGAGACCCAGATTATCGTCACATTCACAAATCGACATTAATTTTAATTCACTGTGGTAGGAAAGTAGTACATACAACGCATACAAATACAGCACTGCAACAAAAACAGTAAAACATGTAAAAATGTAATGAATAAAATTGAGTTGCTGAGCCTTCTATTTCAGATTGGGATTCATACTCTTATGAATTGCGATTATAAATTACACAATGACCAACTTTGCCTTGAGTGGAGATCCACTACTATCCATTCAATAATCATACATTTATTTAGTAAATAAATGTTATAATAAGGCTATACTATATACTACATAAGTCATAAGTTGTATAGTTTTAGTTTTATGTTGTATTATTATTTATTTAATTATACAAACTAAATCTAACTAAACTACTAAACTCATGAACTCCTTCATATGAACATGTTCAGTAGGGGTCCATTATCTTTTTAAATAATAATAAAAAAATATATAATTTTTTAGGTACCTAATATAAAATATAAATTATAGTTAACCATATAAACAGTATAAATAAATGAGGTACTGATTTCGAATTTGGAGAGCACACCCAAATACCCCTCCCCCTTCCCCACACGCACACAACACTAAAATAATGAATGAGGATTAACTTAATCATAATTATTACAGAGTTGCAAACCTTTCGGTGGTGCCCTAACATTTGTATATTATGGTTTCCTCTTCCATCAACGTGGAATTCATCCTTTCTCGTTAATACCTATCAACTTTCATTCAAATGTTAAAATGTATTTTTATTGTGTACATCAAAGAATATTATTTAATTAAATATTAAGAGGCTACAATTTTTAATAAAGTACCTATAGGTATAATGTACACCGTGCCAGTGGTATACATTATATTATAATTAATAGGTAACAACATTACCGTCGTCTTAAAAGGTCCCTCGAACATGGGCTATATTATAATATTATATAAACTCTAAAATCCGTTTGAAAATTGAGTACTCGTAGATATTAATTATTACTATACCCATTATTATCAGTCTACAAACGAGTTAATTGATTATTTCCTAAATATGTTAAGGAATATTTACATGTTATTCTGTAATTTTTGTTAACATTTATGATTGCTTATACAATTCAAAATATATATTTTTATCTGACAAAATTATTTAAATATATTGTAATTATTATAATATTATAATTTATCATAATTTTGTTAAATTATTGTTTTTTTTCATCGACACAGAACTTTATATCGTTTTTTTTTTTGCTATATGACAGAACTCGTCATCTTTCAGATCACTAGGTAGCGTTTCTATAAGGGAGGAAAATCGTTAATTAAAAAATTTTAAATACACTCTCTCCTACTAAAAATATTATTTAATTACATATAATAGCCCACAACGCTTTTCTATTTTCTCATTTAACCAAGTATAACTTCCACGGGAAGACAGACAATTGCAGTAGGTCATATTTTAATCTGCATGTTTATCATCAATTTATGACCATTATACGATAATGATTGCCATCATTGCTACAGCCTACAGTATGATGATGGCAACTTTACATATTACAAAAAAAAAAAAATAGTAAAAGCTTACGCAAATAACCTGACATAGATAACCAGTCTATGGTGTGACTATCAGCTTTGTCGTCGCCATTGTCTTTTTCTTCTTCATCATCATCTTCTTCTTCATCTTCACCTTCCTGGTCACCTTCATCTTCTTCATCATCTGCTTTCTTTTTTTTCCCTTTCTTTTTGTGATGCTGTACTGCGGTTTGACGATACATCGTCATGTTTTTTCGATATTCCATGGCGCGCGTTCTCAAATAGCTTGGTGGGCTTTCGGTTGTAGTCCGCTGATTGCGTTCGTCCCTAGATCCGTTGTTAACATCGATCGTTGTACTCCTTTGATTTGACACAACGGTATTAGCAACAAGAGTAACAACAACGGAATTCGTCATTTCGTACTTTCTCGTCGGGTGAACAAGCTTAATAGTTATTTCGGGGGAGTTATTATTTGACCATAGTCTTCTTCCGTATTTACTTTTTAGTTCTTCTTCAGTTGTTTCTTCATCACCATCTTCATCTTCATCTTCATCACTTGTATCCTTCTAAATAATTTTAAAATTCGTTAAGATTATTGTGAAATAATTATTTAGATTACGTAAATAACTCAAAAAAATTTACATAATGAATAATGAGAAGAACAACATATTTTTCTGAAACTAGGTACAAATACTAATGCTAATATTAATTAATTCTAATACCTATTACAATTTATAAGTATAAGTAGTATTATATTATTTATATTAATAAAAGTAGCAATATGTAGTAGGTATGTTTCGTTGTTGTCACAAAATACTGATTAATAAAGGAATTATTCTTTGCAACTTTTATATTAATAAATAATAGATATATAGATAAAGTAGGTATTTCTATATTATTTTTACTAAGCATATCTAATTTATTCTATAATTCTTTTTATTTAAAATGCAAACTTTAACATCCTAATAATAATCCTAATAGCTACATGCTACATACCTACTGGCTACTTACAATTTCTAAAAACTAAAATTATAAAAACATTGATAATTACAAAGTATATATTGTGTTTATACATTTTAAAAATTCTATAATATAAATAAAATATATTATGTAGTTATTGATACATTACATCTGTGTCATTTGAACTTCCTACGGCGATGAGCCACATTGATGGTGCACATCTCTTTTTGTCTGCTACACAGTAGTGGCTGTATAATATTTTACCAGTTAATAATATTGTTACAATTTTTGAAATGTATAATAACTTACGTGTTGTGTTTTAGTAATCTGAAGTATAATGATAAAACTAGCCACATAACAATGAAGATGACCCAAAGAACAATTGTAAAAGTTATCAAATTTCTTGATCTCTATGATAGCACAGATTTTAATTAAAAACTAAAAATAATGTCATATACTAATAGGATTTTGTGTTAAATCTACCAACCTTTTAAATATTATTAAAATAATATAATTTAGTTTTGTGACTATACTAAAAATAATCTTATAATGTAATCAAGTGAATACACTATAATGAATAAATAGTTAACACATTATTGTTATTCAGTCTGTAATTTAAAAAAATAATCAAAACTTTAATTTAATTATTATTGTTTTGCGTTGTTACCTACTAAATATAATAATCCCAAATTATTATTCGAGATAAAAAAAGAAAGGAAAGTAGGTAACTACCGTTCTATATTCTTTTGTAGGTATATTAGCCATTAGGTATCGAGTAGGATTATGGGTGTGCTAAATTCGTGACTTCCCATGTCGCCGAATCCCAATTTGCCGAATCCCAATTCGCCGACACCCCAGTTCGCCGACTATTTATTTAAATGTTCCTAATTTGCCGACTTATTAAAAAATAAAAGTATATATAAATTTGTCATGTATAAATGGTTATTAATACAATGTCAGTAGATATATTATATAAAAATAAAAGTAGGTTATGCTATATTATTATACATAGAGCTAAGGCATATATTCTTCGAACAGAATTTTTACTTCATCATTGTGTATAATAATCGTGCACTAATCCAAATGTTTGTACTTGACGCCATATAGACTTCTCAAAATGAAAATGGCATCCTTTTATTTCTGTGTAATATCTAAATAAATCTTTTTTGGCAACGATCATTCCTATTTCAAAATCAATTTGAAATGTTTTTAGTTTAAAAGCCAAATCATTTCTCAAGGCAGCTTCTTTAATTATATTGAACATTCTCTTATAAGTATTATTGCTTTTATTCGGTAAAAGAGCATAAATCTAAATATAAATAAATATATGAATATAATATATTATAATGTATAAAAATATGAATATAAAATAGATATATATTTATATAATATGTTAATATATATATTAATTTTTGAAATAATTCCATACCATAACCATTGGCACTACAACACCCATTACAAAACAGTGTAATGTGTATATTTGCATAAATAATTGGGGGGGCGGATTTAAATGTACCATCCACTGTCGGCGAATCGTAAAAATTAAAACTTTATTAATAATTTGTCGGTGAACCAAGACATCGGCAAACTAAACTGTCGGCAAAAATGGAATATTTTAGAAATATTTTAAAACTGGTATATTTGTCGGCAAACTGAGTTGTCGGCGAATTGGGATTCGACAAAGTGAGTATGAACCGTTAAATTTGCATTTAATGATGTATCATTAGATAATAGGTACGGAAATCGATTCTAATTGGATATTGTCATTTGTCTGTCAGCTTATATCACTAAATATATTTCATGATATGTTTTTTGATTTAAGAATTAAATTAATTAATTTTATTATTAATTGTATTATAGGTAGCCAAAAAGTTAATATAATTTTTTGCAAAAATATTGATTTTGTTGTATTATTAGTATTTAGTTATTATAATGATACATATTAATATTTATACCGTAATAAATTATTTATTCATTTTATTAGATTAAGCACCAAATGACTTTTGGAACGATATAAACAAAGTATAATGAAAATGAACTATTATTGTTTTTAATTTCTGGATTAATACACAAATAAACTTTACTGTAAGTACCTACTGTTCTAAATTTACTAGTTACTAAATTCTAACTTTAATTACCTACTTGTGACTGAAAATTGTCGATTTCAGCTTTTTTACCCCACTCATATTTTTTTTATTGACATTTATGAAAAAAAAAACTTAAAATGTATCAATATATTATACATTTCAATAGTTGTATTAGTTTATTGAAAACACTTCTTTTCCAATGAATAACATCTTATACTTGTACTAAATAATTGTAATACATTTACATAAATGCGAAGTCCAAATACGTAAAACAAGTAGACAATAACTAGTTGTATTCTATATCTAAACCAAAATTAAAATTTTTCGAATTCAATTTTAACTATATAATCTTCTACTAGAGTTCATCTTTAATTAAAAATTAAAAGGGCAGTTACATTATTGTGATCGTCGAATACAATAATACTCCTTATTAAAATTTTTAGGAATAGACGAATAATGAAAAAATTATACGAAAAAAATAATTTTATTATTTTGAACAATTTATATCTAAATAATGTTGACATATTTTATAGGTATTTATAAAAAATTAACTATCGAAACATTTTTAAACAGTGACTTAAAATAATATACTTAGGTAGTTCACACTTATAAGAAATAATTGGAAAAATTGCTGTTCATTCATTATAGCAAGGTTGACCTGCTTATATTTTTTTGTTATGAGTTTATTTAATAATTTTAAACAGCACCTACAATTGTATAAAAAAAAAAAATAATAAAATGAAAAAAAATATAATATAATGAAGAATTCATTTATATTCTATTATGAATTTTTTTTTTGTAAACCTAGTTATTACCCATATATTTAATACCTTATACTAATGATACAATAATATTTTAACTTACCGAAGAAGCTCCTATAATCGCTACGCTCCAAGTAATTAGTAAAAAAACTATAGTTCCAAGAACAACGAATTGCTCTAAACGAAGCAAAAACAAATTTACAATTAGTGATATATATAAAAATGATAATAATGACGATAATACGCACAGAGGCGTATTTTAGGGAGGTGTCCTCCGTGTATAGACACCCACATATAACAAAATATAGCCCTATATGTATTAGTATTTTACTTGTGGCTATTAAAGTATTTATATTCAAACTGAAAAAGCGAAATTAATTGCATTAAATCCGACGACATGTTTCGATTGTTTCGAGATATACTCGTATTTTTAAGCTAAGTTTACAGTTTATCTGGATTATTGAATTATTCAAATTTTATCAGGTTTTTTAAGTAAATTTTGGAAACCCTCCAAAATCACCCAAAATACGCCACTGGATATGTGAATAATACGAATATCTACTAACTTGATAGTTCAGATACATTCATCCCAATTACCGCTAATGACAATATCTAGAATATTTTATTTATTTTAAGTTATTAATCAATTTAATTTTGATATAAAAAATAATAAAAAATCATGATTTATTTGTATTGTGTAATTAACTTAAATAAACTTAATTATTATAGAATTTTGATTAATCATTATTCAATGACTTCGATGTACGAGTATATACATTAGGGCTACGATAAAAAATATTTAACTCAAAATCATGAAAGACTAAATTTATCTATCTGTATTGAAATTTCGTCGCTAAAATAGTGAAATGTTGTTAGTCGAAGAGCTAAAATTAATCTTTTTAAATTTTAAACACAAGATTGTATTAAGTATATATATATTCTATCTCGTTAGAAAACAGTTTTCGTCGAGCGGCAGTCGGTCACTCAGACAACAATCATTTGTCACCCATAACCTAGTAAATGTACGACTGTACCCACTATACCCAGTCTACCCTGTCGTATAGTAAAACCACTAAAACCTTGTCATTGAGAAAAGTTCGAAAACCGAAATTCTTTCTTAACGTGAATATAAAGTAAAGAAATTTATATTTATAAATTTAAAGAGCCTATAGATTCAAAAAATACCCAGCCATTTTCAATAAAAATTAATATAGACTTCCTGAAACCCCTATATGTTGTTAGAAGTAAGCTCACTTATGAATTTAGTTTTGGCTCGCAAAAATGGGATATGTTTTTGTTTATTAAATGGCAGTTGCCATTAGTTAAAGAATATATTTAATTAGTATAAATATTCTATACTCTAGGCATGTTGAAATTTTAGTTGCCTATAAGAGGAATACAAAATTGTTATTCCTATTATTATAGTGATCTATTTTAATTTACACACTTATAATATGTTGTGTAGTTATAAAGAATTGATAACAATTAACAATATTGAACACAAATAATAAAAATCTGTTCTGATTGAGTCACCTTTTTTCTTTCGAAGATCATGACTTTTTTGCAGGCACAATCCATTGAGGATTTATTAATTTATGCATTAAAAAAAAGGATTAACAAAAATGTTGTACATAATCGAAGTACTAAGATAAACATAAAATAATAAATATATTTATTGTTAACTGATTTTGCATATTATTATCACATTACTATGCAACTACGTAAATGCTGCAAAAGAAAGGACAATGTCTACCAGGTCAGCTTTAGTAACTTTTATAATTTATATATTATTAAAAATAAAGCAAAAAAATAAAAATAAAAGTGCAAGACAAAAATCTTATTTAAAAAAACATTTTAGGCCAAAACAAGGTTTTGAATGAAACATCGGTCTAGAAACACACGATATAATTAAAATACAGTAGAACCTCGATTATCCGTGACTCGATTATCCGTGTTCACGATTAACCGTGCTCACTCTTCCGAAAATTTAAAAATAAGTATGGACTGTAGATGTATTATGTATAACATTATTGTATATATTTCTAATTATAATTAAATAAAAATTTTCAAAATTTCATTATTATAAAATTGTACCAATGTATTTCTAATTATAATTTAAAAAAAATTACATTATTATAAAAAGTCTCGATTAACCGCGGTTTTCACTTATGCGTGTGACCCCCTCCCCGCCATTACCCCGGATAATCGAGGTTCCACTGTAATATATAAATAATTATTATTCAATACATACATAAAATCGGCTAAATTAAATAGGTGATAGATGATAGAATGTCATGTAGTATTTTATAAAATAGTTTATATCTGTTTAGATATAAAATATAAATTGATATGAATATTATACACCTACGTGGCTACGTGCACCAATTATGGAATTGTACAATAGTACTCGTATTTATTAAAACTAAAACATACCTTTTTGGCTAGAAAATGTAAAATGGAACACATTTAAATAATAATAATAATCATAGTACCTAGGTAGGTAGTTGTTATTATTATTAACATTAAAAAGTTACTAATCGCTTACCGTAAACACTACTGTAAAAACTGCAATTCCAAATTCTACGGTTAAAGACTGAATAAACAAAAAATTATAATTAAAAAATTTCATTTTGATTTCCTGTTAAAAAAATAAAATATTTTACAAATTACAATCGTTATGAAATGTCATGATGTATATATTTATATTACAGTGTATTTGTTATTTATTACTAGGCATTGACTTGGACTGTTGAAATACACAAAAATAATAAACACTCTTTGACATTGATTTTAATTACAAATAACTAAAATTACTAAGTCTTATAACATATTAATTTTTAAATTACAATTTAATGTGATGATAGTGGAGTTATGGTAAATTGATGAATTGTGTAAATGCAATTTTGTAAACTTAAACTTGAGTGAACCTCGTTGCCCAGATCATATTTAAATTATTAAATTTCGATTTTATTTTTTTTAAGAAAAGGTTACTGTAATTTAACAAAGCATAGTTTATTTATTTATTTATTTCTGCTTTCGTCTATTTATATACATGTACATGTTAGATCGTCAGGAAATCTTTATTTCTTATTAATAGAGAACATTAGGGCCTATAATCTTCGACTCTATCATTTTTCTAATTTATTAATTTTTCCGATTAGTTTCTAAACAGTGTCGTTGATAGCGTATCGACTTGTTTCAAACCTACAACTATAGTTCAAAAGTTTCTGGTAGAGTATTTCTCAATTCCACTTATTTATTTATATATTTCCATCCATACTTTAATGGGATTAATTAATTTTTTGGAAACTCAAACTTGTATAGGATATTGTAAAGACTGTCGCTAATGTAATCGTGCTTTATTGCTAAAATAAAGGAATGTATGCCAAACATTTTGTCCACATGTTTGGTTTTCTTCTCAGTTATTTTCTTTTGTTTTGCATTTTGATGGCTTGTAAATTACACACATTTATTGGATTATTAGTTACATTGTGCCATTATTTCACCATTCTCACCCATTATTATATTTCCGCGTTTATTCTCCTATGATACATTTCGCTAGCTGTTTCCATTGTAGTGTTTTGCTTCTGAACGTCTGTGAAATTGATGGTTTATATTATTCCAGTTTACTTGCTATCGTATTTACTTATTTTTTTTTGTACTTCCTTGAACTCTGAATAAATCGATATCGAATGTAATTATATTATCGCTAGAATGTCTTTCCTTACATATCTATCTTACATTTAAATTGTTACCTCCGCGACAGCATACTACATTCTAATTGCTTGCTATAAATGTTGATTGTATATTATAACCCAATCTAACCTATTTGGTTCTTCGGTAATTTCCAAATTTTTTTTTGTATTACAATTTTTTTTTTAGAATATTGAATTATATATTACATAGGTAATCAATGGCGAGCAGACAGGGCAGGCGATAAAAGCGCTTAAGAAAAAGGAAATTTATTTAATTTATAACATCAGTATATTATGTTATGTTATCGGCATGTTGCAATAAAGATTTTTTTTATTTTAGTTATAGTATACTTCATTATCTGTTTTATATTATAATATTTATGAAACAATTTTAAAAATGTTGTTAGGTATGTTAGTCAAGGCAGATAAGTAATCAATTTTCTTTGAAATTTACTGTTGCTGTTAAGACGTTTTGGACGTAATTCAAATCCGGACTCTAGCTATGTACGCTACAATAACAGTCGTTAAGTAACAAGAACGAATGACAATAACAATAATTCGCATTTCGCAATAGAAAAATATTAGCGCATAAGGATGATACAATAAATACACAAACAGCTGAAGATGATTGGGTTTGGTGGTACTGATAATCATAAAATAATAATAATAATAACACTGGTGTTGCTGGTGCATTGCGGCCGTGAGCCACCACACCGTATTTGGTAATGGCAGTGCACTCTGTGCGGAGTGTGGTCGGTCGCTAGATGCTGATCGGCGACCGTCTATTACCGACAGATTGCGGTGTTGAAATTCGAAATCAGCACTTGCTGCTCTACCATGTCATCACGGGGAACGATGTACTGTGTATATATAAAACCGAATCGACGGCTGTATGATGTGAGGACGCCCGTGGTAGTCGACGTCAGCTCAGCCGTACGGCAGACCTGTTCCGACAGTGTATATACATGTGCAAATTTAATGAATCATTAAGAAAACACAATCCATTAACGTGGAGAGAGTTCTTCTTCATAAAAACACCATTGCTCCATTGTGCGTCGGCTGATAACCGGCGACACAGGAGTAGTTCAGACGTCTTTCGACTAATCACAATTACAAATCGGCCTTACTAAAAATTTTTGTTCCAATTTTCGTGGCATTTTTTTTTCCACTTTTTCCAATCACCGCGATGGGTATTACCGTGTAGGTAATAGTTATAAATTTATAATCGACGGTATAGTGTGGTTTGATACTCACCATTTGACTTTCAATCGTCCTGTATACGTAATATACTATTGGTGGCTGCCATATTATGTATCTCTACAAACGTAATGCGTGCATGTGCAATGGTACTTCTACCGAAATCATCGACTATGTCTGTGTATTACATTATTACTAACGCGAGCAATAATGCGAGTACATTTTTTTATAGCATGTTCACGTGATCAAATAAAGGTCTAATTAAGATATCAACACTGATCACACACATATATTATAGGCAGTACTGATAGTAAGTACATCGTAGTATCCTACATGGTGATCGCTTTTCAGGTGCACAAATATTGAAATATGTGTAATACACTAATACCCATATAAAGTAGGTATATTTCTACAAATATATTAGGTATAGATAATATATTATTAGGTATCCGTGTTAATTAATTTTTTATGTATTGTTGTCACGCATTATTATTGTAGTTAACTATACAGACATACAGTGAAAATCGGTTATAACAAATAAAGTGATTTTTATATACATATAATATTTATGTCATTATATAAAAATAAATATATGTTACATTTTTCTCATATTAACTTTTAAAAATAGAAATGGCAAAAAAGTTATAAAAATTAAAACAAAATTTAAAAAATACAATTATCCAAATGATAAATTTATTTTTTAATTATTTATAATCCGGTAATTTTAAATACAATTATATATCATACTATATTGCAAAAAATCAATTTTATATTTTCCTATGAGTGTATTTTAAAGTTACAATTATTTTACATTCAAATTCAACAAACCATCTGGTAGATTTTTACTATTTTTTATTGGTTATCATAATAAATGTTTCTTATCATCTATTATATGATTATATTTCATATCTTTTTGCATTTATACATTTGTATCAATTTAATTCATGTTTCAACTGTAAGATTCTTTCAAATATTTTCTATTAAGAATGTAGTTGGTCTCTTAGTTTTTGTTTGATTGTTTTAATTTCTGAATTATTCAATGGTTACCAAACACTAGTTGTCATAAAAAGATTTTCGTTCACCTTATGGTGTGTAGTAGTGACATTTTATCCTCCAACCATTTTATAAATTTAACTGACTAAATATTTTCAGATGGCAGTACATAGATCACTCGATACATGCTGAGACATGAATTCACATTTCTACCACTTCGGAAAGTATCAATATCCTACGTGTAAAATGGACTAGAAGATACTGATAATATTAATTGTTTTATGCAATGTACGTGTAATGGTTATCGAATGTAATTGATAGTTAATTAAGAGTAGTGTAACAATTGATATTTGTTACAAATCTGAATAAAGGATAACACCTTTAGCTTGTAATTTTCATTCATAAAACTAGCCTTAGCTATAAAATTCTTTTGATATTAGTTCCTACATTTATTGTATTAATAGGTTTAAATTTAACCATAACCCAAAGTGATTTAATTTAAATTGTCAAGTTTCGATAAATGTTTACCGTGATTTTATTCAATTATAATTTGATATTATTATGTTCAAATCAGAATTATTTTTGAAGAATAGTAATGTCATACTATATTGAACAAAACCTCTTTTTAAGTTGGTTGACGAAGATGGGAACATATTTTCTACTAGAAAAACTTTTTGCGTTCAATGTTTAAACAAAAAAACACAATGATACTAAAGAAGACTGTTATCACAACAGTGATAAATACATTTTGACATTTCTCGAGCATAACGAGCATTCAAATGTAGATAAACAAGGAAGTATTCGACATTCGTAGATATTACATTTAGATAGTACCTACTACCTACCATGATGGTAGAATAGATTTAAATTTTTCCATCCATTTAATATTCATTTCACACTTTTCACAGTGCTCAATGCTCATTGCTCATAATTTGTTAATTACTCTTACATACTTTTAATTAATTATTTTTGGTCCCTTAATTTTTATGTCAAACACTCAATGTTATGAAACACCTCATTTTTATTTTTTTTAATGTTTTGTTATTTAATATTTTGAATATTTTTTGATTTTAATTAAATATTTTAAGTGGGCATTACTTAGAAACAAATGTTACTGCATAAAAAACGCCTTACATACTATTTCCTGTCAAGTTTTTCATTCATTCTAGGATACATATTAACGTTGTTTGTTTTGAAAACATTTCTCCAAATGTATTTTAGAATTAAGTTGCTTTTACTTGTCTTATCTGCGGTAAAAAATGTTTATCGTAAAGATGCTATATGTGAAACACGAGCTCAAACAAAAGGAGACTTTAAAATACTTTTTTTTGTATCAAAAGACAAATCTTTAAATGTTGAAAAGCTAGTTCATGAAGACTTATTGAAAAGAATGAGTATAACCTTCTCACTCATAAAATAATAGCATCATTTTCTGGTGTATATATCATATAAACTTTGATTATCTGTTAAAATGTGATGACGATTCTTTTGACAATGTGTTATTAATTGTCAATGAGGTAGAACATAAGCCTAAAAAAAGGTTCTACTGGGGATATTTTGATGGTAATGCAAACATTAAAAATAAGAGGTTAATTTAAACAAACTGATTGAATAGCATGTGATAGATATTTACTGTATGCTTTGGGAGGAGGCTATGTTTTATCCAAAGATCTTATCATCTAAATTTTGAAGAATTGAGATTACCTAAGGTAAGTTGATCATAGTAGCATAATATAAAGTAATAAGAGAAAATATTGATATAAAGTTTAACAAATTCATTATGTAATAGCTTACCAATTATAACGGTTTTATTAAAATTATAGATTAACTATTCTAATTCTTGTTGTCTTTTTTATTTTTCAGTTTCTTTGCTAGTGAAGATGTTTTGGTTGGCGCTTTGGTAAGTCCATTAAATATTACTAGAAAACATGACCGGCGATTTGACACACAATGGTATAGTCGCTTATGTCAAAATGATTATTTAGTAACACATAAACGTAGTCCTGAAATGATGAGACTGCACTGGTCAAACATTATTCAGACTGGAAAACTATGTGATAGAGTTAAAAAATATGGCTTCCTACAAATATAACTGGTCAGTGATGCCATCTAAATGTTGTTAGAAATTTGTATTTAATTCCATAAATACATTTTTCAACATAAAAAGACTGGTGTAATTATTAATATAATACATTTGAACATTGTAGTTTGTTTTCAGTTTTGAATAAAAAAAAAAATATATATATATTAACAACACCAATTTTATATAGAAATTCAATTTTATTCTTATTATGCTTTCAATTCATGACAATATTACAAATTACAATCGTTTGTTCTTATGCCGTAAGAAAATTAACATAACATTATACATTATATGTATGTATAAATAAAATAAAAAAACGTATCATTTTTAATATGTGTTATTTTTTCTTCCTGTCTGTTATACATTTAAGACAGAACCATTTTCCTTTAGGCTTGGTAGTTAATTTGACACATGCAAAGTGGAACCATTCAATAGGACACTAAAATAATAAAAGTACACAGTTAATAAAATATGATAAAAAAAAATGAAACAATATTTACAATAAAAATTAAGATTGTTATTATTTTTTCAATGGTTTAAGTATTTAATAAATTGTTATATAAAATAAAAACAATAAATACATAAATAATTAATAAATTAAAATTAAAATTTTTACATCTGGATTATCACAGCCAATCATTTCACCATAAGAAACTTGGTTGCATAAACAATACGTTGGTTCATTTGGATCAACAGGCATATCTAATACTTCAGTCGAGTGTGCAACTCCGGCACCAGTAAGGGAACTAGTTTCTACTGTAACGCTGGTTACACTATTTGTAGGGTTTGTTGGATTAGTGACAACATTAATTAAAGGTGTTTTACTAGGTGCTGCACTTGTTGCTTTTGTAACTCCTGAAAAATGTTGGTAATTATTATACAAAGAAATCAACTTAAATATGACTAAAATTTGTTGTACACAAACCTTTTTTCAGTTGTTTCATTTTAGATGTTTTTTTTGGAGCTGTTTCTTCTTCACTCGATGCACTCTTATTTTTAATTTCTTTGTCTTTAATCTTTTTACATTCTCCTGGAAGCAATACACATAAAGAAATGACCAAATACATTATTGGAATTATAATATGATATAATGCAGAACACCTACGTTTTTGTGAATTTTCTTCTATATTTCTTGTAGCACTAATGGCTCTGTCTTGAATTTCAGCTCCAAAGCGTGCTAAATCTGAATCAAATTCTCTAATATGTTTATCTACCTGTAAGATACAATGGAATAGAACATTTTTACGGTAATGTTAATAATTCAAAATCAATATACCATTTCATAAGTTTGTATAGCCAATTGAACTTTATCATCACTGTATTCTTTTGCTTTGTCAAACTGACGTTGTATGCTGGTCATCATTTCGCGTTTTTTATCTGCTGTGTATCCCTTGGAATTTGACATATAATCGTCTGTCAGTTTGTCAACGTTGCGCATCAATTCTTGAACTCTGGAGTCAAGATCTCGCATCAGAGTGAAGTTTCGTTGTAACTCAACAGGAAGATTCTCTAAATCTAAAATATAACTCTGATAGTACATCGTTTAAATGCAAAATCGAACAAAAACTTACTGTTCAGATAGTGTTCCAAGTTAAGAGCAGAAGTCATTTTTATTATTTTATGATTCGGCTGAGAATTATTGAAGAAAAAATAAGTATAAGTATACTTATACTTGTACACTTGTATACAAAAACAAACGGGAATTTTATATGTTTGATCAACTTTTACAGAAAGTGCCTTATAAAATATAAATTTCTTCTGTTTATATTTTTGATAATATTTTTAGTGAATAAGACGTGAATCACACCATTTTGATATAACAATGATATGTAACAGCCCGATGATCGTATAAACAATAAACATACAAATAAATATGTCAAGTTTGGCAACACTGTACGAATACAACATTTCAAACATTTCTAATTTTCAAATAAGCCAATTATTAGTCGAGTCAAACGACATTTATATTTTATTTATTTAGACGGTTTATACTTTATACCCAAATACCCAATTAAATAAAATTATATATATATATATATATATGTTACGGTAAATGATGTTAAATGAAAATTAACATTATTCACAGGTTATTAACGTTATTTACCAAATACACAAGTGATTATCGTTATAAACCGGATAATCACGTTAATGATTAATTACACAGGTATTTGTTGTTATAGATCATCAGATATGCAAATGAATCTCAAGTAGGTAGTAGGTACTACAATTTGAAAAAATCATGTACCTATTGTATTTTAAAAAAGAGAAAAAATGCATTATTATTTTTTATTTATTTTTACAAGTTATACTGCCATGATATTTACTATTACATAATTGTTCAGCCCCACGGCAAGCACAATGCTTATTATTATAACCAGTCTTGCAATAGCAACGCTGGTACCTTCAAGGGCCCGCAACCGAATAATTACTAGCTGCTTCTCTCAGACCTCAGTGTCAACTGTAGTCTACCATCAGCTAATTTTATCACATTGTCCATGTCTAATAGATTTTCTTCGTAAACAGCTATTTCTTGGCGTGTGTAATTGTATTTAATAAAACCATATTCCCGGTGGCGTAATTTAGAATTGGTTCTGGGGTGGAATATTGGGATATAAGTTTATACTATCATTCTTAGTCTTCACAAGAAAATAACGATAATTCCCTCATTCGCAAAGGTGGGCAAGTTAATGAAAATAATTAACTCAAGTTAAGTTAAGTTAAGAGGACACAAGATCGATAAGTTAAAAGTTAACAGTTAACAAATTATAAATTTAACTCGATATGTTAAAAGTTAATATAGAAAAAAAAATTAACTTAACTCAGTTAAAAAAAAGTTGATCTATTTTTTTTTAAATTATTATGTTAATCAAATAAAGAGTGAATGTGTCTTCCTATTTTCTAATTTATAAATTATAAAAACAATTTGATTGAACTTTTATCATAATGTACACTGTATACCCTTTTACTTTTCTATTATTTATTAACTTAAACTATGCTCATCTCAAATTAATAATTTAACAAATACATTTTTTTATAACGTATAGCAATTGAATGTCATAATACGTGAAGTTGAGTACATGACCTTCATATATATAAGTTATATAACATCAAAACATAACAATTGTCAATTTGTAATTTAAAATTATTAATTTTATTAAAAACATTATTGCAACTCGCATAATATGTAATCAAATATTTGTTGAAAAAAAGAACTAACGCACGACCATTTTAAACTATTTGAAGATTGAAGTTGTCTTGTATTTTCACTACTCGTTACCGTACTTAATGACATTTTTAATTATTTTAAGTAATAATGTAATAAATAATATTAAGAAATCTGAAATATAAAATGTCTACCATATAATATTAAAACAATATGTCAATATAACGAATGGACTAAATAAATATCGCACACGGTAGGTAAATGAATGACGATTATGATAAAGTCGATTACGATTTACAAACAACGTAAGGGACTGGTCGATGCAAGCGTACTATAATTCATAATATTGTCTACAAGTATAGACCGGCATAATATTATCATGTATATATTATTATACACAACTATAACTATATAGGTACTTTAAACGATAATTTAGTTTTCAAGTTATTTTTAGAATTTTCTTTCCAATTTAAGTTTTATTTTTATTTTTATACTGATAATATCAGATAATATTTCGTTTATACGTAGATATTACTATTATAGCAATATTTACGTAAAAACGAAAAATTTCAAAATGTTTTTAACTTATTGGTTTTTTTTTTAAATCAACTGAGAAAAGCTAAGTTATTTCAACTGTAAATTAAACTAGTTAAGTTCATAAGTTGATTATAAAACAAACTAACTAGATAAGTTAAAAAGTTAAAAAAAAATTAACTTTTTAACTTAACTTTAACTTTTTAACTAGTTAATGCCCACCTTTGCTCATTCGTAGGTAAATAACGTTAATTTCCGATATAATATCATTTACCGTAACACACACACACACACACACAAATAAATATAAATGCGTAAATATATTATTAATTAAAAAAAAGAAATATTGACCATTTAAGACCTAGAAATATTATACATAAACCTACCTATTAATATGTTTAGTGGCTGGTACCTTATATGTTGCAATAATACGATTTTATTGGTAGGTATTCAATAGTTGATCGTTTTTAGCTGGTTGTTTATAAAATGATTTTTTTATTTTCATCGTGTACTAGCTAGCACTTATTTGCATGCTTTTACGAAATAACTATAGGTACCTACTCAGTCTGCGCGCGATGTAATCTCTATTATAGTATTATTCGTATTTCGTACATGAATTTTATTGTCGTTAACTATTTATTTTATACCTTCTTATTTTAGGCTATTTTAAATGTTTGACATGTCATTCTGTAATAAAACAAATTAATTTGTGTCCACATGAGACGGTGGTGTACCGTATACCTAATGAGCAGGCAAGTAGCTAAAATATTTCTACAAGGGGAAGGCCAATAATTTTTGGACCGTTTATCATTTTCCATAATTTTTCCCAATGAAATACTTGTAGGGGGCTTATCTCTCACACTCGTCATTAGGCGGTATGCCATATAAAGGAAATCTTATTAATTTATATTAATAATTTACGTTTGGTTAGTAATTGATTAAAAAGAAATGTTTTTTCAACAAGTATACCCAGGCCCGGATTAAGGCGTAAGCAGTGTATGCTTCAGCCTACACAACCACGGATTTAGGGGCACGGGCACTACTTACTATCCTTATATTTTTTTTTTTAAACTAGAAAAATTGTACAATCTGTAAAATAATTATTGACAATAAGCACAATACTATCCTGATGTTATTTTTATTTAAATAATATCGGACATTTTAAATAGTAATAATCAATGCGATCAATTAGAGTGTATGTTTCCAAATTTAGAAATAGTTATGCGTATGTACCTTAGTACAGCAGTTTCAAACAGCTCAGGCGAAAGAGCTTTTTCTGTACTTAAAATGGTAAAATCCTATTTGAGGTCAACCATGAAGGAGGAAAGACTGAATGCAATAGCAATATGTAGCATTGAAGCAGAAATGGTTGAAAAAATAGATTTCAATGATACTATTAACACATTTGCCCATCAAAAAGCAAGAAAAAGAAAAGTATAAAATAATAGTTTGTTACTTTTTGTAATATGATTATTTTATATTTTTATATATCTAAAATATATTTCGTTTAATTTTAATTTTATGTTTTTACATTGGGGAAGGCCAATAATTTTTGGACCGTTTATCAATTTCCATAATTTTTCCCAATGAAATACTTGTAGGGGCTTATCTCTCACACACGTCTTTAGGCGGTATGCCATATAAAGAAAATCTTATTAATTTATATTAATAATTTACTTTTGGTTAGTGATTGATAAAAAAAAATGTTTTTTTCAAAAAGAATACCTATCCAAAAAATACAAAAAATAGATAGTGCCTAAAATAAAATAAAAAACCCAACGATTATCGAAATCGAAAAATAACAAAAACTAACACCAGTAAAACCGACCATTAAATTAAATTTATAGTTGAATGTTTATGGCCCATGTAAGATTAAGAGTTTATCAAAATAAAAAAGACTGAACTATAGTAGATTCAAAACTTCCAAACTATACGCTTCTGTCGTTTCTGACACCCAAAAGCCTAAGTTAATTATATGTATATAGGTAAAAATTATAAATATGTATCATACTTATACATGACCTCAATAAAGTATTTTTAAATATTTTTGTTACTTTCATTAATTTCATTTAAGCTTATACTTCATAAACACTATAATACGTGTTTTTATATGATAATTTAGACAATTATAAAAATTCATATGTATTTCATATTGAAAAGAATCAATTTTAAGTTTTTCTACAAGTGTCTTCTTTAGTTACACTTATTTTATATTCAAATTCGACAAAACATGCTAGTAGATTTGTACTATCTTTTATTATCTATCATAATAATTGTTTCTCCAATCATTATACATATTTAATCGACTACTTTTTTTTAGATGGCAATACAGCAGATCACTCAAGGCTTGCTGAGACATGACTACGCATTCATACCACTTGGGAAAATATCATCATCCTACGTTGAAAATTAACTAGAAGATACTGATAATTATATAGGTTTTATGCAATGTACGTGAAATGGCTATTGAATGTAATTGATAGTAATTTAATAGTAGTGTATCAATTGAAATTTGTTAAAAATCTGAATAAAGGATTGGGAAACACCTTTAGCATGAAATTTTCATTCATAACATTTGCCTTAGCTGTAAAAATCTTTTGATATTATTTACTATATTTATTTCATTAATAGGTTTTAATTTAACCACATCCCAAAGTGATTTAATTTAAATTGTCAAGATTCAATAGATGTTTTACGGTGATTTTATTCAAATATAATTTCATATTATTATGTTCAAATCAGAATTATTTCTGAAGAATAGTAATGTCATACTATATTTCAAAAAATCAATTTTATATTTTCCTATGAGTGTATTTTAATGTTACAATTATTTTACCTTCAAATTCAACAAAACAGCTGGTAGATTTTTATAATATTTGATTGCTTATCATAATTAATGTTTCTTATCATCTATTATATGATTATATTTCATATCTTTTTGCATTTATACAATTGTATTTTAATTAATGTTTCAACTGTAAGATTCTTTCAAATATTTTCTATTAAGAATGTAGTTGGTCTCTTAGTTTTTGTTTGATTGTTTTAATTTCTGAATTATTCAATGGTTACCAAACACTAGTTGTCATAAAAAGATTTTCGTTCACCTTATGGTGTGTAGTAGTGACATTTTATCCTCCAACCATTTTATAAATTTAACTGACTAAATTTTTTCAGATGGCAGTACATAGATCACTCGATGCATGGTGAGACATGAATTCACATTTCTACCACTTCGGAATTTATCAATATCCTACATGTAAAATGGACTAGAAGATACTGAAAATATTAATGGTTTTATACAATGTAGGTGTAATGGTTATCGACTGTAATTGATAGTTAATTAAGATTAGTGAGACAATAAGTTAATGCCGAGAAATTCTGACAATTACATGACGAAAGAAATTCAAATTTTGTATTACTAACTTTCATTAATTTCATTTAAGCTTATACTTCATAAACACTATAAAACGTGTTTTTATATGATAATTTAGACAAATATAAAAATTCATAGTTTTAACTGCTTATAATAAACTCAATTCTAATATAAATGTCATCAAACTCAGACCATTAGATTAAGAAAGATATTCTAATTTTCTATTATTAACTTTCATTAATTTCATTTAAGCTTATACTTCATAAACACTATAATACGTGTTTTTATATGATAATTTAGACAATTATAAAAATTCATATGTATTTCATATTGAAAAGAATCAATTTTAAGTTTTTCTACAAGTGTCTTCTTTAGTTACACTTATTTTATATTCAAATTCGACAAAACATTCTGGTAGATTTGTACAATCATTTATTATTTATCATAATTATTGTTTCTCTAATCATTATACATATTTAATCGACTACTTTTTTTTAGATGGCAATACAGCAGATCACTCAAGGCTTGCTAAGACATGACTACGCATTCATAACACTTGGGAAAATATCATCATCCTACGTTGAAAATTAACTAGAAGATACTGATAATTATATAGGTTTTATGCAATGTACGTGAAATGGCTATTGAATGTAATTGATAGTAAATTAATAGTAGTGTAACAATTGAAATTTGTTAAAATTCTGAATAAAGGATTGGGAAACACCTTTAGCTTGAAATTTTCATTCATAACACTTGCCTTAGCTGTAAAAATCTTTTAATATTATTTACTATATTTATTTCATTAATAGGTTTTAATTTAACCACATCCCAAAGTGATTTAATTTAAATTGTCAAGATTCAATAGATGTTTTACGGTGATTTTATTCAAAAATAATTTCATATTATTATGTTCAAATCAGAATTATTTCTAAAGAATAGTAATGTCATACTATATTGCAAAAAATCAATTTTATATTTTCCTATGAGTGTATTTTAAAGTTACAATTATTTTACCTTCAAATTCAACAAAACAGCTGGTAGATTTTTATGATATTTGATTGCTTATCATAATTAATGTTTCTTATCATCTATTATATGATTATATTTCATATCTTTTTGCATTTATACAATTGTATTTTAATTAATGTTTCAACTGTAAGATTCTTTCAAATATTTTCTATTAAGAATGTAGTTGGTCTCTTAGTTTTTGTTTGATTGTTTTAATTTCTGAATTATTCAATGGTTACCAAACACTAGTTGTCATAAAAAGATTTACGTTCACCTTATGGTGTGTAGTAGTGACATTTTATCCTCCAACCATTTTATAAATTTAACTGACTAAATTTTTTCAGATGGCAGTACATAGATCACTCGATGCATGGTGAGACATGAATTCACATTTCTACCACTTCGGAATGTATCAATATCCTACATGTAAAATGGACTAGAAGATACTGAAAATATTAATGGTTTTATACAATGTAGGTGTAATGGTTATCGACTGTAATTGATAGTTAATTAAGATTAGTGTGACAATAAGTTAATGCCGAGAAATTCTGACAATTACATGAAGAAAGAAATTCAAATTTTGTATTACAAACTTTCATTAATTTCATTTAAGCTTATACTTCATAAACACTATAAAACGTGTATTTATATGATAATTTAGACAAATATAAAAATTCATAGTTTTAACTGCTTATAATAAACTCAATTCTAATGTTAATGTCATCAAACTCAGACCATTAGATTAAGAAAGATATTCTAATTTTCTATTATTAACTTTCATTAATTTCATTTAAGCTTATACTTTATAAACACTATAATACGTGTTTTTATATGATAATTTAGACAATTATAAAAATTCATATGTATTTCATATTGAAAAGAATCAATTTTAAGTTTTTCTACAAGTGTCTTCTTTAGTTACACTTATTTTATATTCAAATAAATACAATATTGCAAAAAATCAATTTTATATTTTCCTATGAGTGTATTTTAAAGTTACAATTATTTTACCTTCAAATTCAACAAAACAGCTGGTAGATTTTTATAATATTTGATTTCTTATCATAATTAATGTTTCTTATCATCTATTATATGATTATATTTCATATCTTTTTGCATTAATACATTTGTATTTTAATTCATGTTTGAACTGTAAGATTCTTTCAAATATTTTCTATTAAGAATGTAGTTGGTCTCTTAATTTTTGTTTGATTGTTTTAATTTCTGAATTATTCAATGGTTACCAAACACTAGTTGTCATAAAAAGATTTTCGTTCACCTTATAGTGTGTAGTAGTGACATTTTATCCTCCAACCATTTTATAAATTTAACTGACTAAATATTTTCAGATGGCAGTACATAGATCACTCGATGCATGGTGAGACATGAATTCACATTTCTACCACTTCGGAAAGTATCAATATCCTACATGTAAAATGGACTAGAAGATACTGAAAATATTAATGGTTGTATACAATGTACGTGTAATGGTTATCGACTGTAATTGATAGTTAACTAAGAGTTGGGTGACAATAAGTTAATGCCGAGAAATTCTGACAATTACATGAAGAAAGAAATTCAAATTTTGTATTACTAACTTTCATTAATTTCATTTAAGCTTATACTTCATAAACACTATAAAACGTGTATTTATATGATAATTTAGACAAATATAAAAATTCATATTTTTAACTGCTTATAAAACACTCAATTCTAATGTTAATGATATCAAACTCAGACCATTAGATTAAGAAAGATATTCTAATTTTCTATTATTAACTTTCATTAATTTCATTTAAGCTTATACTTCATAAACACTATAATACGTGTTTTTATATGATAATTTAGACAATTATAAAAATTCATATGTATTTCATATTGAAAAGAATCAATTTTAAGTTTTTCTACAAATGTCTTCTTTCGTTACACTTATTTTATATTCAAATTCGACAAAACATTCTGGTAGATTTGTACAATCATTTATTATTTATCATAATTATTGTTTCTCTAATCATTATACATATTTAATCGACTACTTTTTTTTAGATGGCAATACAGCAGATCACTCAAGGCTTGCTGAGACATGACTACGCATTCATACCACTTGAGAAAATATCATCAACCTACGTTGAAAATCAACTAGAAGATACTGATAATTATATAGGTTTTATGCAATGTACGTGAAATGGCTATTGAATGTAATTGATAGTAAATTAATAGTAGTGTAACAATTGAAATTTGTTAAAATTCTGAATAAAGGATTGGGAAACACCTTTAGCTTGAAATTTTCATTCATAACACTTTCCTTAGCTGTAAAAATCTTTTAATATTATTTACTATATTTATTTCATTAATAGGTTTTAATTTAACCACATCCCAAAGTGATTTAATTTAAATTGTCAAGATTCAATAGATGTTTTACGGTGATTTTATTCAAAAATAATTTCATATTATTATGTTCAAATCAGAATTATTTCTGAAGAATAGTAATGTCATACTATATTGCAAAAAATCAATTTTATATTTTCCTATGAGTGTATTTTAAAGTTACAATTATTTTACCTTCAAATTCAACAAAACAGCTGGTAGATTTTTATGATATTTGATTGCTTATCATAATTAATGTTTCTTATCATCTATTATATGATTATATTTCATATCTTTTTGCATTTATACAATTGTATTTTAATTAATGTTTCAACTGTAAGATTCTTTCAAATATTTTCTATTAAGAATGTAGTTGGTCTCTTAGTTTTTGTTTGATTGTTTTAATTTCTGAATTATTCAATGGTTACCAAACACTAGTTGTCATAAAAAGATTTTCGTTCACCTTATGGTGTGTAGTAGTGACATTTTATCCTCCAACCATTTTATAAATTTAACTGACTAAATTTTTTCAGATGGCAGTACATAGATCACTCGATGCATGGTGAGACATGAATTCACATTTCTACCACTTCGGAATGTATCAATATCCTACATGTAAAATGGACTAGAAGATACTGAAAATATTAATGGTTTTATACAATGTAGGTGTAATGGTTATCGACTGTAATTGATAGTTAATTAAGATTAGTGAGACAATAAGTTAATGCCGAGAAATTCTGACAATTACATGACGAAAGAAATTCAAATTTTGTATTACTAACTTTCATTAATTTCATTTAAGCTTATACTTCATAAACACTATAAAACGTGTTTTTATATGATAATTTAGACAAATATAAAAATTCATAGTTTTAACTGCTTATAATAAACTCAATTCTAATATAAATGTCATCAAACTCAGACCATTAGATTAAGAAAGATATTCTAATTTTCTATTATTAACTTTCATTAATTTCATTTAAGCTTATACTTCATAAACACTATAATACGTGTTTTTATATGATAATTTAGACAATTATAAAAATTCATATGTATTTCATATTGAAAAGAATCAATTTTAAGTTTTTCTACAAGTGTCTTCTTTAGTTACACTTATTTTATATTCAAATTCGACAAAACATTCTGGTAGATTTGTACAATCATTTATTATTTATCATAATTATTGTTTCTCTAATCATTATACATATTTAATCGACTACTTTTTTTTAGATGGCAATACAGCAGATCACTCAAGGCTTGCTGAGACATGACTACGCATTCATACCACTTGGGAAAATATCATCATCCTACGTTGAAAATTAACTAGAAGATACTGATAATTATATAGGTTTTATGCAATGTACGTGAAATGGCTATTGAATGTAATTGATAGTAAATTAATAGTAGTGTAACAATTGAAATTTGTTAAAATTCTGAATAAAGGATTGGGAAACACCTTTAGCTTGAAATTTTCATTCATAACACTTGCCTTAGCTGTAAAAATCTTTTAATATTATTTACTATATTTATTTCATTAATAGGTTTTAATTTAACCACATCCCAAAGTGATTTAATTTAAATTGTCAAGATTCAATAGATGTTTTACGGTGATTTTATTCAAAAATAATTTCATATTATTATGTTCAAATCAGAATTATTTCTAAAGAATAGTAATGTCATACTATATTGCAAAAAATCAATTTTATATTTTCCTATGAGTGTATTTTAAAGTTACAATTATTTTACCTTCAAATTCAACAAAACAGCTGGTAGATTTTTATGATATTTGATTGCTTATCATAATTAATGTTTCTTATCATCTATTATATGATTATATTTCATATCTTTTTGCATTTATACAATTGTATTTTAATTAATGTTTCAACTGTAAGATTCTTTCAAATATTTTCTATTAAGAATGTAGTTGGTCTCTTAGTTTTTGTTTGATTGTTTTAATTTCTGAATTATTCAATGGTTACCAAACACTAGTTGTCATAAAAAGATTTTCGTTCACCTTATGGTGTGTAGTAGTGACATTTTATCCTCCAACCATTTTATAAATTTAACTGACTAAATTTTTTCAGATGGCAGTACATAGATCACTCGATGCATGGTGAGACATGAATTCACATTTCTACCACTTCGGAATGTATCAATATCCTACATGTAAAATGGACTAGAAGATACTGAAAATATTAATGGTTTTATACAATGTAGGTGTAATGGTTAT
Organism: Rhopalosiphum padi; assembly: GCF_020882245.1. NCBI lineage: Eukaryota > Metazoa > Arthropoda > Insecta > Hemiptera > Aphididae > Rhopalosiphum > Rhopalosiphum padi. The sequence goes on from NC_083599.1 coordinate 47,747,024, forward strand.
CGACTGTAATTGATAGTTAATTAAGATTAGTGTGACAATAAGTTAATGCCGAGAAATTCTGACAATTACATGAAGAAAGAAATTCAAATTTTGTATTACAAACTTTCATTAATTTCATTTAAGCTTATACTTCATAAACACTATAAAACGTGTATTTATATGATAATTTAGACAAATATAAAAATTCATAGTTTTAACTGCTTATAATAAACTCAATTCTAATGTTAATGTCATCAAACTCAGACCATTAGATTAAGAAAGATATTCTAATTTTCTATTATTAACTTTCATTAATTTCATTTAAGCTTATACTTTATAAACACTATAATACGTGTTTTTATATGATAATTTAGACAATTATAAAAATTCATATGTATTTCATATTGAAAAGAATCAATTTTAAGTTTTTCTACAAGTGTCTTCTTTAGTTACACTTATTTTATATTCAAATAAATACAATATTGCAAAAAATCAATTTTATATTTTCCTATGAGTGTATTTTAAAGTTACAATTATTTTACCTTCAAATTCAACAAAACAGCTGGTAGATTTTTATAATATTTGATTTCTTATCATAATTAATGTTTCTTATCATCTATTATATGATTATATTTCATATCTTTTTGCATTAATACATTTGTATTTTAATTCATGTTTGAACTGTAAGATTCTTTCAAATATTTTCTATTAAGAATGTAGTTGGTCTCTTAATTTTTGTTTGATTGTTTTAATTTCTGAATTATTCAATGGTTACCAAACACTAGTTGTCATAAAAAGATTTTCGTTCACCTTATAGTGTGTAGTAGTGACATTTTATCCTCCAACCATTTTATAAATTTAACTGACTAAATATTTTCAGATGGCAGTACATAGATCACTCGATGCATGGTGAGACATGAATTCACATTTCTACCACTTCGGAAAGTATCAATATCCTACATGTAAAATGGACTAGAAGATACTGAAAATATTAATGGTTGTATACAATGTACGTGTAATGGTTATCGACTGTAATTGATAGTTAACTAAGAGTTGGGTGACAATAAGTTAATGCCGAGAAATTCTGACAATTACATGAAGAAAGAAATTCAAATTTTGTATTACTAACTTTCATTAATTTCATTTAAGCTTATACTTCATAAACACTATAAAACGTGTATTTATATGATAATTTAGATAAATATAAAAATTTATATTTTTTACTGCTTATAAAACACTCAATTCTCACGTTAGTCACATCAAACTCAGACCATAAGATTAAGAAAAATATTCTAATTTTCTATTATTAACTTTCATTAATTTCATTTAAGCTTATACTTCATAAACACTATGAAACGTGTATTTATATGATAATTTAGACAATTATTACAAATTCATATTTTTTAACCGCATATAGATCACTCAATTCTCATGTTAGTTACATCAAACTCAGACCATTAGATTAAGAAAAATATTCTAATTTTCTATTATTAACTTTCATTAATTTCATTTAAGCTTATACTTCATAAACACTATAAAACATGTATTTATATGATAATTTAGACAAATATAAAAATTCATATTTTTAACTGCTTATAAAACACTCAATTCTAATGTTAATGATATCAAACTCAGACCATTAGATTAAGAAAGATATTCTAATTTTCTATTATTAACTTTCATTAATTTCATTTAAGCTTATACTTCATAAACACTATAATACGTGTTTTTATATGATAATTTAGACAATTATAAAAATTCATATGTATTTCATATTGAAAAGAATCAATTTTAAGTTTTTCTACAAATGTCTTCTTTCGTTACACTTATTTTATATTCAAATTCGACAAAACATTCTGGTAGATTTGTACAATCATTTATTATTTATCATAATTATTGTTTCTCTAATCATTATACATATTTAATCGACTACTTTTTTTTTAGATGGCAATACAGCAGATCACTCAAGGCTTGCTGAGACATGACTACGCATTCATACCACTTGAGAAAATATCATCAACCTACGTTGAAAATCAACTAGAAGATACTGATAATTATATAGGTTTTATGCAATGTACGTGAAATGGCTATTGAATGTAATTGATAGTAAATTAATAGTAGTGTAACAATTGAAATTTGTTAAAATTCTGAATAAAGGATTGGGAAACACCTTTAGCTTGAAATTTTCATTCATAACACTTGCCTTAGCTGTAAAAATCTTTTAATATTATTTACTATATTTATTTCATTAATAGGTTTTAATTTAACCACATCCCAAAGTGATTTAATTTAAATTGTCAAGATTCAATAGATGTTTTACGGTGATTTTATTCAAAAATAATTTCATATTATTATGTTCAAATCAGAATTATTTCTGAAGAATAGTAATGTCATACTATATTGCAAAAAATCAATTTTATATTTTCCTATGAGTGTATTTTAAAGTTACAATTATTTTACCTTCAAATTCAACAAAACAGCTGGTAGATTTTTATGATATTTGATTGCTTATCATAATTAATGTTTCTTATCATCTATTATATGATTATATTTCATATCTTTTTGCATTTATACAATTGTATTTTAATTAATGTTTCAACTGTAAGATTCTTTCAAATATTTTCTATTAAGAATGTAGTTGGTCTCTTAGTTTTTGTTTGATTGTTTTAATTTCTGAATTATTCAATGGTTACCAAACACTAGTTGTCATAAAAAGATTTTCGTTCACCTTATGGTGTGTAGTAGTGACATTTTATCCTCCAACCATTTTATAAATTTAACTGACTAAATTTTTTCAGATGGCAGTACATAGATCACTCGATGCATGGTGAGACATGAATTCACATTTCTACCACTTCGGAATGTATCAATATCCTACATGTAAAATGGACTAGAAGATACTGAAAATATTAATGGTTTTATACAATGTAGGTGTAATGGTTATCGACTGTAATTGATAGTTAATTAAGATTAGTGAGACAATAAGTTAATGCCGAGAAATTCTGACAATTACATGACGAAAGAAATTCAAATTTTGTATTACTAACTTTCATTAATTTCATTTAAGCTTATACTTCATAAACACTATAAAACGTGTTTTTATATGATAATTTAGACAAATATAAAAATTCATAGTTTTAACTGCTTATAATAAACTCAATTCTAATATAAATGTCATCAAACTCAGACCATTAGATTAAGAAAGATATTCTAATTTTCTATTATTAACTTTCATTAATTTCATTTAAGCTTATACTTCATAAACACTATAATACGTGTTTTTATATGATAATTTAGACAATTATAAAAATTCATATGTATTTCATATTGAAAAGAATCAATTTTAAGTTTTTCTACAAGTGTCTTCTTTAGTTACACTTATTTTATATTCAAATTCGACAAAACATTCTGGTAGATTTGTACAATCATTTATTATTTATCATAATTATTGTTTCTCTAATCATTATACATATTTAATCGACTACTTTTTTTTAGATGGCAATACAGCAGATCACTCAAGGCTTGCTGAGACATGACTACGCATTCATACCACTTGGGAAAATATCATCATCCTACGTTGAAAATTAACTAGAAGATACTGATAATTATATAGGTTTTATGCAATGTACGTGAAATGGCTATTGAATGTAATTGATAGTAAATTAATAGTAGTGTAACAATTGAAATTTGTTAAAATTCTGAATAAAGGATTGGGAAACACCTTTAGCTTGAAATTTTCATTCATAACACTTGCCTTAGCTGTAAAAATCTTTTAATATTATTTACTATATTTATTTCATTAATAGGTTTTAATTTACCACATCCCAAAGTGATTTAATTTAAATTGTCAAGATTCAATAGATGTTTTACGGTGATTTTATTCAAAAATAATTTCATATTATTATGTTCAAATCAGAATTATTTCTAAAGAATAGTAATGTCATACTATATTGCAAAAAATCAATTTTATATTTTCCTATGAGTGTATTTTAAAGTTACAATTATTTTACCTTCAAATTCAACAAAACAGCTGGTAGATTTTTATGATATTTGATTGCTTATCATAATTAATGTTTCTTATCATCTATTATATGATTATATTTCATATCTTTTTGCATTTATACAATTGTATTTTAATTAATGTTTCAACTGTAAGATTCTTTCAAATATTTTCTATTAAGAATGTAGTTGGTCTCTTAGTTTTTGTTTGATTGTTTTAATTTCTGAATTATTCAATGGTTACCAAACACTAGTTGTCATAAAAAGATTTTCGTTCACCTTATGGTGTGTAGTAGTGACATTTTATCCTCCAACCATTTTATAAATTTAACTGACTAAATTTTTTCAGATGGCAGTACATAGATCACTCGATGCATGGTGAGACATGAATTCACATTTCTACCACTTCGGAATGTATCAATATCCTACATGTAAAATGGACTAGAAGATACTGAAAATATTAATGGTTTTATACAATGTAGGTGTAATGGTTATCGACTGTAATTGATAGTTAATTAAGATTAGTGTGACAATAAGTTAATGCCGAGAAATTCTGACAATTACATGAAGAAAGAAATTCAAATTTTGTATTACAAACTTTCATTAATTTCATTTAAGCTTATACTTCATAAACACTATAAAACGTGTATTTATATGATAATTTAGACAAATATAAAAATTCATAGTTTTAACTGCTTATAATAAACTCAATTCTAATGTTAATGTCATCAAACTCAGACCATTAGATTAAGAAAGATATTCTAATTTTCTATTATTAACTTTCATTAATTTCATTTAAGCTTATACTTTATAAACACTATAATACGTGTTTTTATATGATAATTTAGACAATTATAAAAATTCATATGTATTTCATATTGAAAAGAATCAATTTTAAGTTTTTCTACAAGTGTCTTCTTTAGTTACACTTATTTTATATTCAAATAAATACAATATTGCAAAAAATCAATTTTATATTTTCCTATGAGTGTATTTTAAAGTTACAATTATTTTACCTTCAAATTCAACAAAACAGCTGGTAGATTTTTATAATATTTGATTTCTTATCATAATTAATGTTTCTTATCATCTATTATATGATTATATTTCATATCTTTTTGCATTAATACATTTGTATTTTAATTCATGTTTGAACTGTAAGATTCTTTCAAATATTTTCTATTAAGAATGTAGTTGGTCTCTTAATTTTTGTTTGATTGTTTTAATTTCTGAATTATTCAATGGTTACCAAACACTAGTTGTCATAAAAAGATTTTCGTTCACCTTATAGTGTGTAGTAGTGACATTTTATCCTCCAACCATTTTATAAATTTAACTGACTAAATATTTTCAGATGGCAGTACATAGATCACTCGATGCATGGTGAGACATGAATTCACATTTCTACCACTTCGGAAAGTATCAATATCCTACATGTAAAATGGACTAGAAGATACTGAAAATATTAATGGTTGTATACAATGTACGTGTAATGGTTATCGACTGTAATTGATAGTTAACTAAGAGTTGGGTGACAATAAGTTAATGCCGAGAAATTCTGACAATTACATGAAGAAAGAAATTCAAATTTTGTATTACTAACTTTCATTAATTTCATTTAAGCTTATACTTCATAAACACTATAAAACGTGTATTTATATGATAATTTAGACAAATATAAAAATTCATATTTTTAACTGCTTATAAAACACTCAATTCTAATGTTAATGATATCAAACTCAGACCATTAGATTAAGAAAGATATTCTAATTTTCTATTATTAACTTTCATTAATTTCATTTAAGCTTATACTTCATAAACACTATAATACGTGTTTTTATATGATAATTTAGACAATTATTACAAATTCATATTTTTAACTGCTTATAAAACACTCAATTCTAATGTTAATGATATCAAACTCAGACCATTAGATTAAGAAAGATATTCTAATTTTCTATTATTAACTTTCATTAATTTCATTTAAGCTTATACTTCATAAACACTATAATACGTGTTTTTATATGATAATTTAGACAATTATAAAAATTCATATGTATTTCATATTGAAAAGAATCAATTTTAAGTTTTTCTACAAATGTCTTCTTTCGTTACACTTATTTTATATTCAAATTCGACAAAACATTCTGGTAGATTTGTACAATAATTTATTATTTATCATAATTATTGTTTCTCTAATCATTATACATATTTAATCGACTACTTTTTTTTAGATGGCAATACAGCAGATCACTCAAGGCTTGCTGAGACATGACTACGCATTCATACCACTTGAGAAAATATCATCAACCTACGTTGAAAATCAACTAGAAGATACTGATAATTATATAGGTTTTATGCAATGTACGTGAAATGGCTATTGAATGTAATTGATAGTAAATTAATAGTAGTGTAACAATTGAAATTTGTTAAAATTCTGAATAAAGGATTGGGAAACACCTTTAGCTTGAAATTTTCATTCATAACACTTGCCTTAGCTGTAAAAATCTTTTAATATTATTTACTATATTTATTTCATTAATAGGTTTTAATTTAACCACATCCCAAAGTGATTTAATTTAAATTGTCAAGATTCAATAGATGTTTTATGGTGATTTTATTCAAAAATAATTTCATATTATTATGTTCAAATCAGAATTATTTCTGAAGAATAGTAATGTCATACTATATTGCAAAAAATCAATTTTATATTTTCCTATGAGTGTATTTTAAAGTTACAATTATTTTACCTTCAAATTCAACAAAACAGCTGGTAGATTTTTATGATATTTGATTGCTTATCATAATTAATGTTTCTTATCATCTATTATATGATTATATTTCATATCTTTTTGCATTTATACAATTGTATTTTAATTAATGTTTCAACTGTAAGATTCTTTCAAATATTTTCTATTAAGAATGTAGTTGGTCTCTTAGTTTTTGTTTGATTGTTTTAATTTCTGAATTATTCAATGGTTACCAAACACTAGTTGTCATAAAAAGATTTTCGTTCACCTTATGGTGTGTAGTAGTGACATTTTATCCTCCAACCATTTTATAAATTTAACTGACTAAATTTTTTCAGATGGCAGTACATAGATCACTCGATGCATGGTGAGACATGAATTCACATTTCTACCACTTCGGAATGTATCAATATCCTACATGTAAAATGGACTAGAAGATACTGAAAATATTAATGGTTTTATACAATGTAGGTGTAATGGTTATCGACTGTAATTGATAGTTAATTAAGATTAGTGTGACAATAAGTTAATGCCGAGAAATTCTGACAATTACATGAAGAAAGAAATTCAAATTTTGTATTACAAACTTTCATTAATTTCATTTAAGCTTATACTTCATAAACACTATAAAACGTGTATTTATATGATAATTTAGACAAATATAAAAATTCATAGTTTTAACTGCTTATAATAAACTCAATTCTAATGTTAATGTCATCAAACTCAGACCATTAGATTAAGAAAGATATTCTAATTTTCTATTATTAACTTTCATTAATTTCATTTAAGCTTATACTTTATAAACACTATAATACGTGTTTTTATATGATAATTTAGACAATTATAAAAATTCATATGTATTTCATATTGAAAAGAATCAATTTTAAGTTTTTCTACAAGTGTCTTCTTTAGTTACACTTATTTTATATTCAAATAAATACAATATTGCAAAAAATCAATTTTATATTTTCCTATGAGTGTATTTTAAAGTTACAATTATTTTACCTTCAAATTCAACAAAACAGCTGGTAGATTTTTATAATATTTGATTTCTTATCATAATTAATGTTTCTTATCATCTATTATATGATTATATTTCATATCTTTTTGCATTAATACATTTGTATTTTAATTCATGTTTGAACTGTAAGATTCTTTCAAATATTTTCTATTAAGAATGTAGTTGGTCTCTTAATTTTTGTTTGATTGTTTTAATTTCTGAATTATTCAATGGTTACCAAACACTAGTTGTCATAAAAAGATTTTCGTTCACCTTATAGTGTGTAGTAGTGACATTTTATCCTCCAACCATTTTATAAATTTAACTGACTAAATATTTTCAGATGGCAGTACATAGATCACTCGATGCATGGTGAGACATGAATTCACATTTCTACCACTTCGGAAAGTATCAATATCCTACATGTAAAATGGACTAGAAGATACTGAAAATATTAATGGTTGTATACAATGTACGTGTAATGGTTATCGACTGTAATTGATAGTTAACTAAGAGTTGGGTGACAATAAGTTAATGCCGAGAAATTCTGACAATTACATGAAGAAAGAAATTCAAATTTTGTATTACTAACTTTCATTAATTTCATTTAAGCTTATACTTCATAAACACTATAAAACGTGTATTTATATGATAATTTAGATAAATATAAAAATTTATATTTTTTACTGCTTATAAAACACTCAATTCTCACGTTAGTCACATCAAACTCAGACCATAAGATTAAGAAAAATATTCTAATTTTCTATTATTAACTTTCATTAATTTCATTTAAGCTTATACTTCATAAACACTATGAAACGTGTATTTATATGATAATTTAGACAATTATTACAAATTCATATTTTTAACTGCTTATAAAACACTCAATTCTAATGTTAATGATATCAAACTCAGACCATTAGATTAAGAAAGATATTCTAATTTTCTATTATTAACTTTCATTAATTTCATTTAAGCTTATACTTCATAAACACTATAATACGTGTTTTTATATGATAATTTAGACAATTATAAAAATTCATATGTATTTCATATTGAAAAGAATCAATTTTAAGTTTTTCTACAAATGTCTTCTTTCGTTACACTTATTTTATATTCAAATTCGACAAAACATTCTGGTAGATTTGTACAATCATTTATTATTTATCATAATTATTGTTTCTCTAATCATTATACATATTTAATCGACTACTTTTTTTTAGATGGCAATACAGCAGATCACTCAAGGCTTGCTGAGACATGACTACGCATTCATACCACTTGAGAAAATATCATCAACCTACGTTGAAAATCAACTAGAAGATACTGATAATTATATAGGTTTTATGCAATGTACGTGAAATGGCTATTGAATGTAATTGATAGTAAATTAATAGTAGTGTAACAATTGAAATTTGTTAAAATTCTGAATAAAGGATTGGGAAACACCTTTAGCTTGAAATTTTCATTCATAACACTTGCCTTAGCTGTAAAAATCTTTTAATATTATTTACTATATTTATTTCATTAATAGGTTTTAATTTAACCACATCCCAAAGTGATTTAATTTAAATTGTCAAGATTCAATAGATGTTTTACGGTGATTTTATTCAAAAATAATTTCATATTATTATGTTCAAATCAGAATTATTTCTGAAGAATAGTAATGTCATACTATATTGCAAAAAATCAATTTTATATTTTCCTATGAGTGTATTTTAAAGTTACAATTATTTTACCTTCAAATTCAACAAAACAGCTGGTAGATTTTTATGATATTTGATTGCTTATCATAATTAATGTTTCTTATCATCTATTATATGATTATATTTCATATCTTTTTGCATTTATACAATTGTATTTTAATTAATGTTTCAACTGTAAGATTCTTTCAAATATTTTCTATTAAGAATGTAGTTGGTCTCTTAGTTTTTGTTTGATTGTTTTAATTTCTGAATTATTCAATGGTTACCAAACACTAGTTGTCATAAAAAGATTTTCGTTCACCTTATGGTGTGTAGTAGTGACATTTTATCCTCCAACCATTTTATAAATTTAACTGACTAAATTTTTTCAGATGGCAGTACATAGATCACTCGATGCATGGTGAGACATGAATTCACATTTCTACCACTTCGGAATGTATCAATATCCTACATGTAAAATGGACTAGAAGATACTGAAAATATTAATGGTTTTATACAATGTAGGTGTAATGGTTATCGACTGTAATTGATAGTTAATTAAGATTAGTGAGACAATAAGTTAATGCCGAGAAATTCTGACAATTACATGACGAAAGAAATTCAAATTTTGTATTACTAACTTTCATTAATTTCATTTAAGCTTATACTTCATAAACACTATAAAACGTGTTTTTATATGATAATTTAGACAAATATAAAAATTCATAGTTTTAACTGCTTATAATAAACTCAATTCTAATATAAATGTCATCAAACTCAGACCATTAGATTAAGAAAGATATTCTAATTTTCTATTATTAACTTTCATTAATTTCATTTAAGCTTATACTTCATAAACACTATAATACGTGTTTTTATATGATAATTTAGACAATTATAAAAATTCATATGTATTTCATATTGAAAAGAATCAATTTTAAGTTTTTCTACAAGTGTCTTCTTTAGTTACACTTATTTTATATTCAAATTCGACAAAACATTCTGGTAGATTTGTACAATCATTTATTATTTATCATAATTATTGTTTCTCTAATCATTATACATATTTAATCGACTACTTTTTTTTAGATGGCAATACAGCAGATCACTCAAGGCTTGCTGAGACATGACTACGCATTCATACCACTTGGGAAAATATCATCATCCTACGTTGAAAATTAACTAGAAGATACTGATAATTATATAGGTTTTATGCAATGTACGTGAAATGGCTATTGTATGTAATTGATAGTAAATTAATAGTAGTGTAACAATTGAAATTTGTTAAAATTCTGAATAAAGGATTGGGAAACACCTTTAGCTTGAAATTTTCATTCATAACACTTGCCTTAGCTGTAAAAATCTTTTAATATTATTTACTATATTTATTTCATTAATAGGTTTTAATTTAACCACATCCCAAAGTGATTTAATTTAAATTGTCAAGATTCAATAGATGTTTTACGGTGATTTTATTCAAAAATAATTTCATATTATTATGTTCAAATCAGAATTATTTCTGAAGAATAGTAATGTCATACTATATTGCAAAAAATCAATTTTATATTTTCCTATGAGTGTATTTTAAAGTTACAATTATTTTACCTTCAAATTCAACAAAACAGCTGGTAGATTTTTATAATATTTGATTGTTTATCATAATTAATGTTTCTTATCATCTATTATATGATTATATTTCATATCTTTTTGCATTAATACATTTGTATTTTAATTCATGTTTGAACTGTAAGATTCTTTCAAATATTTTCTATTAAGAATGTAGTTGGTCTCTTAATTTTTGTTTGATTGTTTTAATTTCTGAATTATTCAATGGTTACCAAACACTAGTTGTCATAAAAAGATTTTCGTTCACCTTATGGTGTGTAGTAGTGACATTTTATCCTCCAACCATTTTATAAATTTAACTGACTAAATTTTTTCAGATGGCAGTACATAGATCTCTCGATGCATGCTGAGACATGAATTCACATTTCTACCACTTCGGAAAGTATCAATAACCTACATGTAAAATGGACTAGAAGATACTGAAAATATTAATGGTTTTATACAATGTACGTGTAATGGTTATCGTCTGTAAGTGATAGTCAATTAAGAGTAGTGTGACAATAAGTTAATGCCGAGAAATTCTGACAATTACATGAAGAAAGAAATTCAAATTTTGTATTACTAACTTTCATTAATTTCATTTAAGCTTATACTTCATAAACACTATAAAACGTGTATTTATATGATAATTTAGACAATTATTACAAATTCATAGTTTTAACTGCTTATAATAAACTCAATTCTAATGTTAATGTCATCAAACTCAGACCATTAGATTAAGAAAGATATTCTAATTTTCTATTATTAACTTTCAATAATTTCATTTAAGCTTATACTTCATAAACACTAAAAAACGTGTTTTTATATGATAATTTAGACAAATATAAAAATTCATAGTTTTAACTGCTTATAATAAACTCAATTCTAATGTTAATGTCATCAAACTCAGACCATTAGATTAAGAACGATATTCTAATTTTCTATTATTAACTTTCATTAATTTCATTTAAGCTTATACTTCATAAACACTATAATACTTGTTTTTATATGATAATTTAGACAATTATAAAAATACATATGTATTTCATATTGAAAAGAATCAATTTTAAGTTTTTCTACAAGTGTCTTCTTTAGTTACACTTATTTTATATTCAAATTCGACAAAACATTCTGGTAGATTTGTACAATCATTTATTATTTATCATAATTATTGTTTCTCCAATCATTATACATATTTAATCGACTACTTTTTTTTAGATGGCAATACTGCAGATCACTCAAGGCTTGCTGAGACATGACTACGCATTCATACCACTTGAAAAAATATCATCTACCTACGTTGAAAATCAACTAGAAGATACTGATAATTATATAGGTTTTATGCAATGTACGTGAAATGGCTATTGAATGTAATTGATAGTAAATTAATAGTAGTGTAACAATTGAAATTTGTTAAAATTCTGAATAAAGGATTGGGAAACACCATTAGCTTGAAATTTTCATTCATAACACTTGCCTTAGCTGTAAAAATCTTTTAATATTATTTACTATATTTATTTCATTAATAGGTTTTAATTTAACCACATCCCAAAGTGATTTAATTTAAATTGTCAAGATTCAATAGATGTTTTACGGTGATTTTATTCAAAAATAATTTCATATTATTATGTTCAAATCAGAATTATTTCTGAAGAATAGTAATGTCATACTATATTGCAAAAAATCAATTTTATATTTTCCTATGAGTGTATTTTAAAGTTACAATTATTTTACCTTCAAATTCAACAAAACAGCTGGTAGATTTTTATAATATTTGATTTCTTATCATAATTAATGTTTCTTATCATCTATTATATGATTATATTTCATATCTTTTTGCATTAATACATTTGTATTTTAATTCATGTTTGAACTGTAAGATTCTTTCAAATATTTTCTATTAAGAATGTAGTTGGTCTCTTAATTTTTGTTTGATTGTTTTAATTTCTGAATTATTCAATGGTTACCAAACACTAGTTGTCATAAAAAGATTTTCGTTCACCTTATGGTGTGTAGTAGTGACATTTTATCCTCCAACCATTTTATAAATTTAACTGACTAAATATTTTCAGATGGCAGTACATAGATCACTCGATACATGCTGAGACATGAATTCACATTTCTACCACTTCGGAAAGTATCAATATCCTACGTGTAAAATGGACTAGAAGATACTGATAATATTAATTGTTTTATGCAATGTACGTGTAATGGTTATCGAATGTAATTGATAGTCAATTAAGAGTAGTGTAACAATTGATATTTGTTACAAATCTGAATAAAGGATAACATCTTTAGCTTGTAATTTTCATTCATAAAACTAGCTCTAGCTATAAAATTCTTTTGATATTAGTTCCTACATTTATTGTATTAATAGGTTTAAATTTAACCATAACCCAAAGTGATTTAATTTAAATTGTCAAGTTTCGATAAATGTTTACCGTGGTTTTATTCAATTATAATTTGATATTATTATGTTCAAATCAGAATTATTTTTGAAGAATAGTAATGTCATACTATATTGAACAAAACCTCTTTTTAAGTTGGTTGACGAAGATGGGAACATATTTTCTACTAGAAAAACTTTTTGCGTTCAATGTTTAAACAAAAAAACACAATGATACTAAAGAAGACTGTTATCACAACAGTGATAAATACATTTTGACATTTCTTGAGCATAACGAGCATTCAAATGTAGATAAACAAGGAAGTATTCGACATTCGTAGATATTACATTTAGATAGTACCTACTACCTACCATGATGGTAGAATAGATTTAAATTTTTCCATCCATTTAATATTCATTTCACACTTTTCACAGTGCTCAATGCTCATTGCTCATAATTTGTTAATTACTCTTACATACTTTTAATTAATTATTTTTGGTCCCTTAATTTTTATGTCAAACACTCAATGTTATGAAACACCTCATTTTTATTTTTTTTAATGTTTTGTTATTTAATATTTTGAATATTTTTTGATTTTAATTAAATATTTTAAGTGGGCATTACTTAGAAACAAATGTTACTGCATAAAAAACGCCTTACATACTATTTCCTGTCAAGTTTTTCATTCATTCTAGGATACATATTAACGTTGTTTGTTTTGAAAACATTTCTCCAAATGTATTTTAGAATTAAGTTGCTTTTACTTGTCTTATCTGCGGTAAAAAATGTTTATCGTAAAGATGCTATATGTGAAACACGAGCTCAAACAAAAGGAGACTTTAAAATACTTTTTTTTGTATCAAAAGACAAATCTTTAAATGTTGAAAAGCTAGTTCATGAAGACTTATTGAAAAGAATGAGTATAACCTTCTCACTCATAAAATAATAGCATCATTTTCTGGTGTATATATCATATAAACTTTGATTATCTGTTAAAATGTGATGACGATTCTTTTGACAATGTGTTATTAATTGTCAATGAGGTAGAACATAAGCCTAAAAAAAGGTTCTACTGGGGATATTTTGATGGTAATGCAAACATTAAAAATAAGAGGTTAATTTAAACAAACTGATTGAATTGCATGTGATAGATATTTACTGTATGCTTTGGGAGGAGGCTATGTTTTATCCAAAGATCTTATCATCTAAATTTTGAAGAATTGAGATTACCTAAGGTAAGTTGATCATAGTAGCATAATATAAAGTAATAAGAGAAAATATTGATATAAAGTTTAGCAATTTCATTATGTAATAGCTTACCAATTATAACGGTTTTATTAAAATTATAGATTAACTATTCTAATTCTTGTTGTCTTTTTTATTTTTCAGTTTCTTTGCTAGTGAAGATGTTTTGGTTGGCGCTTTGGTAAGTCCATTAAATATTACTAGAAAACATGACCGGCGATTTGACACACAATGGTATAGTCGCTTATGTCAAAATGATTATTTAGTAACACATAAACGTAGTCCTGAAATGATGAGACTGCACTGGTCAAACATTATTCAGACTGGAAAACTATGTGATAGAGTTAAAAAATATGGCTTCCTACAAATATAACTGGTCAGTGATGCCATCTAAATGTTGTTAGAAATTTGTATTTAATTCCATAAATACATTTTTCAACATAAAAAGACTGGTGTAATTATTAATATAATACATTTGAACATTGTAGTTTGTTTTCAGTTTTGAATAAAAAAAAAAATATATATATATTAACAACACCAATTTTATATAGAAATTCAATTTTATTCTTATTATGTTTTCAATTCATGACAATATTACAAATTACAATCGTTTGTTCTTATGCCGTAAGAAAATTAACATAACATTATACATTATATGTATGTATAAATAAAATAAAAAAACGTATCATTTTTAATATGTGTTATTTTTTCTTCCTGTCTGTTATACATTTAAGACAGAACCATTTTCCTTTAGGCTTGGTAGTTAATTTGACACATGCAAAGTGGAACCATTCAATAGGACACTAAAATAATAAAAGTACACAGTTAATAAAATATGATAAAAAAAAATGAAACAATATTTACAATAAAAATTAAGATTGTTATTATTTTTTCAATGGTTTAAGTATTTAATAAATTGTTATATAAAATAAAAACAATAAATACATAAATAATTAATAAATTAAAATTAAAATTTTTACATCTGGATTATCACAGCCAATCATTTCACCATAAGAAACTTGGTTGCATAAACAATACGTTGGTTCATTTGGATCAACAGGCATATCTAATACTTCAGTCGAGTGTGCAACTCCGGCACCAGTAAGGGAACTAGTTTCTACTGTAACGCTGGTTACACTATTTGTAGGGTTTGTTGGATTAGTGACAACATTAATTAAAGGTGTTTTACTAGGTGCTGCACTTGTTGCTATTGTAACTCCTGAAAAATGTTGGTAATTATTATACAAAGAAATCAACTTAAATATGACTAAAATTTGTTGTACACAAACCTTTTTTCAGTTGTTTCATTTTAGATGTTTTTTTTGGAGCTGTTTCTTCTTCACTCGATGCACTCTTCTTTTTAATTTCTTTGTCTTTAATCTTTTTACATTCTCCTGGAAGCAATACACATAAAGAAATGACCAAATACATTATTGGAATTATAATATGATATAATGCAGAACACCTACGTTTTTGTGAATTTTCTTCTATATTTCTTGTAGCACTAATGGCTCTGTCTTGAATTTCAGCTCCAAAGCGTGCTAAATCTGAATCAAATTCTCTAATATGTTTATCTACCTGTACGATACAATGGAATAGAACATTTTTACGGTAATGTTAATAATTCAAAATCAATATACCATTTCATAAGTTTGTATAGCCAATTGAACTTTATCATCACTGTATTCTTTTGCTTTGTCAAACTGACGTTGTATGCTGGTCATCATTTCGCGTTTTTTATCTGCTGTGTATCCCTTGGAATTTGACATATAATCGTCTGTCAGTTTGTCAACGTTGCGCATCAATTCTTGAACTCTGGAGTCAAGATCTCGCATCAGAGTGAAGTTTCGTTGTAACTCAACAGGAAGATTCTCTAAATCTAAAATATAACTCTGATAGTACATCGTTTAAATGCAAAATCGAACAAAAACTTACTGTTCAGATAGTGTTCCAAGTTAAGAGCAGAAGTCATTTTTATTATTTTATGATTCGGCTGAGAATTATTGAAGAAAAAATAAGTATAAGTATACTTATACTTGTACACTTGTATACAAAAACAAACGGGAATTTTATATGTTTGATCAACTTTTACAGAAAGTGCCTTATAAAATATAAATTTCTTCTGTTTATATTTTTGATAATATTTTTAGTGAATAAGACGTGAATCACACCATTTTGATATAACAATGATATGTAACAGCCCGATGATCGTATAAACAATAAACATACAAATAAATATGTCAAGTTTGGCAACACTGTACGAATACAACATTTCAAACATTTCTAATTTTCAAATAAGCCAATTATTAGTCGAGTCAAACGACATTTATATTTTATTTATTTAGACGGTTTATACTTTATACCCAAATACCCAATTAAATAAAATTATATATATATATATATATATGTTACGGTAAATGATGTTAAATGAAAATTAACATTATTCACAGGTTATTAACGTTATTTACCAAATACACAAGTGATTATCGTTATAAACCGGATAATCACGTTAATGATTAATTACACAGGTATTTGTTGTTATAGATCATCAGATATGCAAGTGAATCTCAAGTAGGTAGTAGGTACTACAATTTGAAAAAATCATGTACCTATTGTATTTTTAAAAAGAGAAAAAATGCATTATTATTTTTTATTTATTTTTACAAGTTATACTGCCATGATATTTACTATTACATAATTGTTCAGCCCCACGGCAAGCACAATGCTTATTATTATAACCAGTCTTGCAATAGCAACGCTGGTACCTTCAAGGGCCCGCAACCGAATAATTACTAGCTGCTTCTCTCAGACCTCAGTGTCAACTGTAGTCTACCATCAGCTAATTTTATCACATTGTCCATGTCTAATAGATTTTCTTCGTAAACAGCTATTTCTTGGCGTGTGTAATTGTATTTAATAAAACCATATTCCCGGTGGCGTAATTTAGAATTGGTTCTGGGGTGGAATATTGGGATATAAGTTTATACTATCATTCTTAGTCTTCACAAGAAAATAACGATAATTCCCTCATTCGTAGGTAAATAACGTTAATTTCCGATATAATATCATTTACCGTAACACACACACACACACACACACACACAAATAAATATAAATGCGTAAATATATTATTAATTAAAAAAAAGAAATATTGACCATTTAAGACCTAGAAATATTATACATAAACTTACCTATTAATATGTTTAGTGGCTGGTACCTTATATGTTGCAATAATACGATTTTATTGGTAGGTATTCAATAGTTGATCGTTTTTAGCTGGTTGTTTATAAAATGATTTTTTTATTTTCATCGTGTACTAGCTAGCACTTATTTGCATGCTTTTACGAAATAACTATAGGTACCTACTCAGTCTGCGCGCGATGTAATCTCTATTATAGTATTATTCGTATTTCGTACATGAATTTTATTGTCGTTAACTATTTATTTTATACCTTCTTATTTTAGGCTATTTTAAATGTTTGACATGTCATTCTGTAATAAAACAAATTAATTTGTGTCCAAATGAGACGGTGGTGTACCGTATACCTAATGAGCAGGCAAGTAGCTAAAATATTTCTACAAGGGGAAGGCCAATAATTTTTGGACCGTTTATCATTTTCCATAATTTTTCCCAATGAAATACTTGTAGGGGGCTTATCTCTCACACTCGTCATTAGGCGGTATGCCATATAAAGGAAATCTTATTAATTTATATTAATAATTTACGTTTGGTTAGTAATTGATTAAAAAGAAATGTTTTTTCAACAAGTATACCCAGGCCCGGATTAAGGCGTAAGCAGTGTATGCTTCAGCCTACACAACCACGGATTTAGGGGCACGGGCACTACTTACTATCCTTATATTTTTTTTTTTAAACTAGAAAAATTGTACAATCTGTAAAATAATTATTGACAATAAGCACAATACTATCCTGATGTTATTTTTATTTAAATAATATCGGACATTTTAAATAGTAATAATCAATGCGATCAATTAGAGTGTATGTTTCCAAATTTAGAAATAGTTATGCGTATGTACCTTAGTACAGCAGTTTCAAACAGCTCAGGCGAAAGAGCTTTTTCTGTACTTAAAATGGTAAAATCCTATTTGAGGTCAACCATGAAGGAGGAAAGACTGAATGCAATAGCAATATGTAGCATTGAAGCAGAAATGGTTGAAAAAATAGATTTCAATGATACTATTAACACATTTGCCCATCAAAAAGCAAGAAAAAGAAAAGTATAAAATAATAGTTTGTTACTTTTTGTAATATGATTATTTTATATTTTTATATATCTAAAATATATTTCGTTTAATTTTAATTTTATGTTTTTACATTGGGGAAGGCCAATAATTTTTGGACCGTTTATCAATTTCCATAATTTTTCCCAATGAAATACTTGTAGGGGCTTATCTCTCACACACGTCTTTAGGCGGTATGCCATATAAAGAAAATCTTATTAATTTATATTAATAATTTACTTTTGGTTAGTGATTGATAAAAAAAAATGTTTTTTTCAAAAAGAATACCTATCCAAAAAATACAAAAAATAGATAGTGCCTAAAATAAAATAAAAAACCCAACGATTATCGAAATCGAAAAATAACAAAAACTAACACCAGTAAAACCGACCATTAAATTAAATTTATAGTTGAATGTTTATGGCCCATGTAAGATTAAGAGTTTATCAAAATAAAAAAGACTGAACTATAGTAGATTCAAAACTTCCAAACTATACGCTTCTGTCGTTTCTGACACCCAAAAGCCTAAGTTAATTATATGTATATAGGTAAAAATTATAAATATGTATCATACTTATACATGACCTCAATAAAGTATTTTTAAATATTTTTGTTACTTTCATTAATTTCATTTAAGCTTATACTTCATAAACACTATAATACGTGTTTTTATATGATAATTTAGACAATTATAAAAATTCATATGTATTTCATATTGAAAAGAATCAATTTTAAGTTTTTCTACAAGTGTCTTCTTTAGTTACACTTATTTTATATTCAAATTCGACAAAACATGCTAGTAGATTTGTACTATCTTTTATTATCTATCATAATAATTGTTTCTCCAATCATTATACATATTTAATCGACTACTTTTTTTTAGATGGCAATACAGCAGATCACTCAAGGCTTGCTGAGACATGACTACGCATTCATACCACTTGGGAAAATATCATCATCCTACGTTGAAAATTAACTAGAAGATACTGATAATTATATAGGTTTTATGCAATGTACGTGAAATGGCTATTGAATGTAATTGATAGTAATTTAATAGTAGTGTATCAATTGAAATTTGTTAAAAATCTGAATAAAGGATTGGGAAACACCTTTAGCATGAAATTTTCATTCATAACATTTGCCTTAGCTGTAAAAATCTTTTGATATTATTTACTATATTTATTTCATTAATAGGTTTTAATTTAACCACATCCCAAAGTGATTTAATTTAAATTGTCAAGATTCAATAGATGTTTTACGGTGATTTTATTCAAATATAATTTCATATTATTATGTTCAAATCAGAATTATTTCTGAAGAATAGTAATGTCATACTATATTTCAAAAAATCAATTTTATATTTTCCTATGAGTGTATTTTAATGTTACAATTATTTTACCTTCAAATTCAACAAAACAGCTGGTAGATTTTTATAATATTTGATTGCTTATCATAATGAATGTTTCTTATCATCTATTATATGATTATATTTCATATCTTTTTGCATTTATACATTTGTATCAATTTAATTCATGTTTCAACTGTAAGATTCTTTCAAATATTTTCTATTAAGAATGTAGTTGGTCTCTTAGTTTTTGTTTGATTGTTTTAATTTCTGAATTATTCAATGGTTATCAAACACTAGTTGTCATAAAAAGATTTTCGTTCAACTTATGGTGTGTAGTAGTGACATTTTATCCTCCAACCATTTTATAAATTTAACTGACTAAATTTTTTCAGATGGCAGTACATAGATCACTCGATGCATAGTGAGACATGAATTCACATTTCTACCACTTCGGAAAGTATCAATATCCTACATGTAAAATTGATTAGAAGATACTGAAAATATTAATGGTTTTATACAATGTACGTGTAATGGTTATCAACTGTAATTGATAGTCAATTAAGAGTAGTGTGACAATAAGTTAATGCCGAGAAATTCTGACAATTACATGAAGAAAGAAATTCAAATTTTGTATTACTAACTTTCATTAATTTCACTTAAGCTTATACTTCATAAACACTATAAAACGTGTATTTATATGATAATTTAGACAAATATAAAAATTCATAGTTTTATCTGCTTATAATAAACTCAATTCTAATGTTAATGTCATCAAACTCAGACCATTAGATTAAGAAAGATATTCTAATTTTCTATTATTAACTTTCATTAATTTCATTTAAGCTTATACTTCATAAACACTAAAAAACGTGTTTTTATATGATAATTTAGACAAATATAAAAATTCATAGTTTTAACTGCTTATAATAAACTCAATTCTAATGTTAATGTCATCAAACTCAGACCATTAGATTAAGAAAGATATTCTAATTTTCTATTATTAACTTTCATTAATTTCATTTAAGCTTATACTTCATAAACACTATGAAACGTGTATTTATATGATAATTTAGACAATTATTACAAATTCATATTTTTAATCGCATAGAGATCACTCAATTCTCATGTTAGTTACATCAAACTCAGACCATTAGATTAAGAAAGATATTCTAATTTTCTATTATTAACTTTCATTAATTTCATTTAAGCTTATACTTCATAAACACTATAATACGTGTTTTTATATGATAATTTAGATAAATATAAAAATTCATAGTTTTAACTGCTTATAATAAACTCAATTCTAATGTTAATGTCATCAAACTCAGACCATTAGATTAAGAAAGATATTCTAATTTTCTATTATTAACTTTCATTAATTTCATTTAAGCTTATACTTCATAAACACTATAATACGTGTTTTTATATGATAATTTAGACAATTATAAAAATTCATATGTATTTCATATTGAAAAGAATCAATTTTAAGTTTTTCTACAAGTGTCTTCTTTAGTTACACTTATTTTATATTCAAATTCGACAAAACATGCTAGTAGATTTGTACTATCTTTTATTATCTATCATAATAATTGTTTCTCCAATCATTATACATATTTAATCGACTACTTTTTTTTAGATGGCAATACAGCAGATCACTCAAGGCTTGCTGAGACATGACTACGCATTCATACCACTTGGGAAAATATCATCATCCTACGTTGAAAATTAACTAGAAGATACTGATAATTATATAGGTTTTATGCAATGTACGTGAAATGGCTATTGAATGTAATTGATAGTAATTTAATAGTAGTGTATCAATTGAAATTTGTTAAAAATCTGAATAAAGGATTGGGAAACACCTTTAGCATGAAATTTTCATTCATAACATTTGCCTTAGCTGTAAAAATCTTTTGATATTATTTACTATATTTATTTCATTAATAGGTTTTAATTTAACCACATCCCAAAGTGATTTAATTTAAATTGTCAAGATTCAATAGATGTTTTACGGTGATTTTATTCAAATATAATTTCATATTATTATGTTCAAATCAGAATTATTTCTGAAGAATAGTAATGTCATACTATATTTCAAAAAATCAATTTTATATTTTCCTATGAGTGTATTTTAATGTTACAATTATTTTACCTTCAAATTCAACAAAACAGCTGGTAGATTTTTATAATATTTGATTGCTTATCATAATGAATGTTTCTTATCATCTATTATATGATTATATTTCATATCTTTTTGCATTTATACATTTGTATCAATTTAATTCATGTTTCAACTGTAAGATTCTTTCAAATATTTTCTATTAAGAATGTAGTTGGTCTCTTAGTTTTTGTTTGATTGTTTTAATTTCTGAATTATTCAATGGTTATCAAACACTAGTTGTCATAAAAAGATTTTCGTTCAACTTATGGTGTGTAGTAGTGACATTTTATCCTCCAACCATTTTATAAATTTAACTGACTAAATTTTTTCAGATGGCAGTACATAGATCACTCGATGCATAGTGAGACATGAATTCACATTTCTACCACTTCGGAAAGTATCAATATCCTACATGTAAAATTGATTAGAAGATACTGAAAATATTAATGGTTTTATACAATGTACGTGTAATGGTAATCAACTGTAATTGATAGTCAATTAAGAGTAGTGTGACAATAAGTTAATGCCGAGAAATTCTGACAATTACATGAAGAAAGAAATTCAAATTTTGTATTACTAACTTTCATTAATTTCACTTAAGCTTATACTTCATAAACACTATAAAACGTGTATTTATATGATAATTTAGACAAATATAAAAATTCATAGTTTTATCTGCTTATAATAAACTCAATTCTAATGTTAATGTCATCAAACTCAGACCATTAGATTAAGAAAGATATTCTAATTTTCTATTATTAACTTTCATTAATTTCATTTAAGCTTATACTTCATAAACACTAAAAAACGTGTTTTTATATGATAATTTAGACAAATATAAAAATTCATAGTTTTAACTGCTTATAATAAACTCAATTCTAATGTTAATGTCATCAAACTCAGACCATTAGATTAAGAAAGATATTCTAATTTTCTATTATTAACTTTCATTAATTTCATTTAAGCTTATACTTCATAAACACTATGAAACGTGTATTTATATGATAATTTAGACAATTATTACAAATTCATATTTTTAATCGCATAGAGATCACTCAATTCTCATGTTAGTTACATCAAACTCAGACCATTAGATTAAGAAAGATATTCTAATTTTCTATTATTAACTTTCATTAATTTCATTTAAGCTTATACTTCATAAACACTATAATACGTGTTTTTATATGATAATTTAGATAAATATAAAAATTCATAGTTTTAACTGCTTATAATAAACTCAATTCTAATGTTAATGTCATCAAACTCAGACCATTAGATTAAGAAAGATATTCTAATTTTCTATTATTAACTTTCATTAATTTCATTTAAGCTTATACTTCATAAACACTATAATACGTGTTTTTATATGATAATTTAGACAATTATAAAAATTCATATGTATTTCATATTGAAAAGAATCAATTTTAAGTTTTTCTACAAGTGTCTTCTTTAGTTACACTTATTTTATATTCAAATTCGACAAAACATGCAGGTAGATTTGTACTATCTTTTATTATCTATCATAATAATTGTTTCTCCAATCATTATACATATTTAATCGACTACTTTTTTTTAGATGGCAATACAGCAGATCACTCAAGGCTTGCTGAGACATGACTACGCATTCATACCACTTGGGAAAATATCATCATCCTACGTTGAAAATTAACTAGAAGATACTGATAATTATATAGGTTTTATGCAATGTACGTTAAATGGCTATTGAATGTAATTGATAGTAAATTAATAGTAGTGTAACAATTGAAATTTGTTAAAATTCTGAATAAAGGATTGGGAAACACCTTTAGTTTGAAATTTTCATTCATAACACTTGCCTTAGCTGTAAAAATCTTTTGATATTATTTACTATATTTATTTCATTAATAGGTTTTAATTTAACCACATCCCAAAGTGATTTAATTTAAATTGTCAAGATTCAATAGATGTTTTACGGTGATTTTATTCAAATATAATTTCATATTATTATGTTCAAATCAGAATTATTTCTGAAGAATAGTAATGTCATACTATATTTCAAAAAATCAATTTTATATTTTCCTATGAGTGTATTTTAATGTTACAATTATTTTACCTTCAAATTCAACAAAACAGCTGGTAGATTTTTATAATATTTGATTGCTTATCATAATGAATGTTTCTTATCATCTATTATATGATTATATTTCATATCTTTTTGCATTTATACATTTGTATCAATTTAATTCATGTTTCAACTGTAAGATTCTTTCAAATATTTTCTATTAAGAATGTAGTTGGTCTCTTAGTTTTTGTTTGATTGTTTTAATTTCTGAATTATTCAATGGTTATCAAACACTAGTTGTCATAAAAAGATTTTCGTTCAACTTATGGTGTGTAGTAGTGACATTTTATCCTCCAACCATTTTATAAATTTAACTGACTAAATTTTTTCAGATGGCAGTACATAGATCACTCGATGCATAGTGAGACATGAATTCACATTTCTACCACTTCGGAAAGTATCAATATCCTACATGTAAAATTGATTAGAAGATACTGAAAATATTAATGGTTTTATACAATGTACGTGTAATGGTTATCAACTGTAATTGATAGTCAATTAAGAGTAGTGTGACAATAAGTTAATGCCGAGAAATTCTGACAATTACATGAAGAAAGAAATTCAAATTTTGTATTACTAACTTTCATTAATTTCACTTAAGCTTATACTTCATAAACACTATAAAACGTGTATTTATATGATAATTTAGACAAATATAAAAATTCATAGTTTTATCTGCTTATAATAAACTCAATTCTAATGTTAATGTCATCAAACTCAGACCATTAGATTAAGAAAGATATTCTAATTTTCTATTATTAACTTTCATTAATTTCATTTAAGCTTATACTTCATAAACACTATAATACGTGTTTTTATATGATAATTTAGACAATTATAAAAATTCATATGTATTTCATATTGAAAAGAATCAATTTTAAGTTTTTCTACAAGTGTCTTCTTTAGTTACACTTATTTTATATTCAAATTCGACAAAACATGCAGGTAGATTTGTACTATCTTTTATTATCTATCATAATAATTGTTTCTCCAATCATTATACATATTTAATCGACTACTTTTTTTTAGATGGCAATACAGCAGATCACTCAAGGCTTGCTGAGACATGACTACGCATTCATACCACTTGGGAAAATATCATCATCCTACGTTGAAAATTAACTAGAAGATACTGATAATTATATAGGTTTTATGCAATGTACGTTAAATGGCTATTGAATGTAATTGATAGTAAATTAATAGTAGTGGAACAATTGAAATTTGTTAAAATTCTGAATAAAGGATTGGGAAACACCTTTAGTTTGAAATTTTCATTCATAACACTTGCCTTAGCTGTAAAAATCTTTTGATATTATTTACTATATTTATTTCATTAATAGGTTTTAATTTAACCACATCCCAAAGTGATTTAATTTAAATTGTCAAGATTCAATAGATGTTTTACGGTGATTTTATTCAAATATAATTTCATATTATTATGTTCAAATCAGAATTATTTCTGAAGAATAGTAATGTCATACTATATTTCAAAAAATCAATTTTATATTTTCCTATGAGTGTATTTTAATGTTACAATTATTTTACCTTCAAATTCAACAAAACAGCTGGTAGATTTTTATAATATTTGATTGCTTATCATAATGAATGTTTCTTATCATCTATTATATGATTATATTTCATATCTTTTTGCATTTATACATTTGTATCAATTTAATTCATGTTTCAACTGTAAGATTCTTTCAAATATTTTCTATTAAGAATGTAGTTGGTCTCTTAGTTTTTGTTTGATTGTTTTAATTTCTGAATTATTCAATGGTTATCAAACACTAGTTGTCATAAAAAGATTTTCGTTCAACTTATGGTGTGTAGTAGTGACATTTTATCCTCCAACCATTTTATAAATTTAACTGACTAAATTTTTTCAGATGGCAGTACATAGATCACTCGATGCATAGTGAGACATGAATTCACATTTCTACCACTTCGGAAAGTATCAATATCCTACATGTAAAATTGATTAGAAGATACTGAAAATATTAATGGTTTTATACAATGTACGTGTAATGGTTATCAACTGTAATTGATAGTCAATTAAGAGTAGTGTGACAATAAGTTAATGCCGAGAAATTCTGACAATTACATGAAGAAAGAAATTCAAATTTTGTATTACTAACTTTCATTAATTTCACTTAAGCTTATACTTCATAAACACTATAAAACGTGTATTTATATGATAATTTAGACAAATATAAAAATTCATAGTTTTATCTGCTTATAATAAACTCAATTCTAATGTTAATGTCATCAAACTCAGACCATTAGATTAAGAAAGATATTCTAATTTTCTATTATTAACTTTCATTAATTTCATTTAAGCTTATACTTCATAAACACTAAAAAACGTGTTTTTATATGATAATTTAGACAAATATAAAAATTCATAGTTTTAACTGCTTATAATAAACTCAATTCTAATGTTAATGTCATCAAACTCAGACCATTAGATTAAGAAAGATATTCTAATTTTCTATTATTAACTTTCATTAATTTCATTTAAGCTTATACTTCATAAACACTATGAAACGTGTATTTATATGATAATTTAGACAATTATTACAAATTCATATTTTTAATCGCATAGAGATCACTCAATTCTCATGTTAGTTACATCAAACTCAGACCATTAGATTAAGAAAGATATTCTAATTTTCTATTATTAACTTTCATTAATTTCATTTAAGCTTATACTTCATAAACACTATAATACGTGTTTTTATATGATAATTTAGATAAATATAAAAATTCATAGTTTTAACTGCTTATAATAAACTCAATTCTAATGTTAATGTCATCAAACTCAGACCATTAGATTAAGAAAGATATTCTAATTTTCTATTATTAACTTTCATTAATTTCATTTAAGCTTATACTTCATAAACACTATAATACGTGTTTTTATATGATAATTTAGACAATTATAAAAATTCATATGTATTTCATATTGAAAAGAATCAATTTTAAGTTTTTCTACTAGTGTCTTCTTTAGTTACACTTATTTTATATTCAAATTCGACAAAACATTCTGGTAGATTTGTACAATCATTTATTATTTATCATAATTATTGTTTCTCCAATCATTATACATATTTAATCGACTACTTTTTTTTAGATGGAAATACAGCAGATCACTCAAGGCTTGCTGAGACATGACTACGCATTCATACCACTTGGGAAAATATCATCATCCTACGTTGAAAATTAACTAGAAGATACTGATAATTATATAGGTTTTATGCAATGTACGTGAAATGGCTATTGAATGTAATTGATAGTAATTTAATAGTAGTGTAACAATTGAAATTTGTTAAAAATCTGAATAAAGGATTGGGAAACACCTTTAGCTTGAAATTTTCATTCATAACACTTGCCTTAGCTGTAAAAATCTTTTAATATTATTTACTATATTTATTTCATTAATAGGTTTTAATTTAACCACATCCCAAAGTGATTTAATTTAAATTGTCAAGATTCAATAGATGTTTTACGGTGATTTTATTCAAAAATAATTTCATATTATTATGTTCAAATCAGAATTATTTCTGAAGAATAGTAATTTCATACTATATTGCAAAAAATCAATTTTATATTTTCCTATGAGTGTATTTTAAAGTTACAATTATTTTACCTTCAAATTCAACAAAACAGCTGGTAGATTTTTATAATATTTGATTGCTTATCATAAATAATGTTTCTTATCATCTATTATATGATTATATTTCATATCTTTTTGCATTTATACATTTGTATTTTAATTCATGTTTCATCTGTAAGATTCTTTCAAATATTTTCTATTAAGAATGTAGTTGGTCTCTTAGTTTTTGTTTGATTGTTTTAATTTCTGAATTATTCAATGGTTACCAAACAGTAGATGTCATAAAAAGATTTTCGTTCACCTTATGGTGTGTAGTAGTGACATTTTATCCTCCAACCATTTTATAAATTTAACAGACTAAATATTTTCAGATGGCAGTACATAGATCACTCGATGCATGGTGAGACATGAATTCACATTTCTACCACTTCGGAAAGTATCAATATCCTACATGTAAAATGGACTAGAAGTTACTGAAAATATTAATGGTTGTATACAATGTACGTGTAATGGTTATCGACTGTAATTGATAGTTAATTAAGAGTTGTGTGACAATAAGTTAATGCCGAGAAATTCTGACAATTACATGAAGAAAGAAATTCAAATTTTGTATTACTAACTTTCATTAATTTCATTTAAGCTTATACTTCATAAACACTAAAAACGTGTATTTATATGATAATTTAGACAAATATAAAAATTCATAGTTTTAACTGCTTATAATAAACTCAATTCTAATGTTAATGTCATCAAACTCAGACCATTAGATTAAGAAAGATATTCTAATTTTCTATTATTAACTTTCATTAATTTCATTTAAGCTTATACTTCATAAACACTATGAAACGTGTATTTATATGATAATTTAGACAATTATTACAAATTCATA
Organism: Rhopalosiphum padi; assembly: GCF_020882245.1. NCBI lineage: Eukaryota > Metazoa > Arthropoda > Insecta > Hemiptera > Aphididae > Rhopalosiphum > Rhopalosiphum padi. The sequence goes on from NC_083599.1 coordinate 47,776,028, forward strand.
TTTTTAATCGCATAGAGATCACTCAATTCTCATGTTAGTTACATCAAACTCAGACCATTAGATTAAGAAAGATATTCTAATTTTCTATTATTAACTTTCATTAATTTCATTTAAGCTTATACTTCATAAACACTATAAAACGTGTTTTTATATGATAATTTAGACAAATATAAAAATTCATAGTTTTAACTGCTTATAATAAACTCAATTCTAATGTTAATGTCATCAAACTCAGACCATTAGATTAAGAAAGATATTCTAATTTTCTATTATTAACTTTCATTAATTTCATTTAAGCTTATATTTCATAAACACTATAATACGTGTTTTTATATGATAATTTAGACAATTATAAAAATTCATATGTATTTCATATTGAAAAGAATCAATTTTAAGTTTTTCTACAAGTGTCTTCTTTAGTTACACTTATTTTATATTCATATTCGACAAAACATTCTGGTAGATTTGTACAATCATTTATTATTTATCATAATTATTGTTTCTCTAATCATTATACATATTTAATCGACTACTTTTTTTTAGATGGCAATACAGCAGATCACTCAAGGCTTGCTGAGACATGACTACGCATTCATACCACTTGAGAAAAAATCATCAACCTACGTTGAAAATCAACTAGAAGATACTGATAATTATATAGGTTTTATGCAATGTATGTGAAATGGCTATTGTATGTAATTGATAGTAAATTAATAGTAGTGTAACAATTGAAATTTGTTAAAATTCTGAATAAAGGATTGGGAAACACCTTTAGCTTGAAATTTTCATTCATAACACTTGCCTTAGCTGTAAAAATCTTTTAATATTATTTACTATATTTATTTCATTAATAGGTTTTAATTTAATCACATCCCAAAGTGATTTAATTTAAATTGTCAAGATTCAATAGATGTTTTACGGTGATTTTATTCAAAAATAATTTCATATTATTATGTTCAAATCAGAATTATTTCTGAAGAATAGTAATGTCATACTATATTGCAAAAAATCAATATTATATTTTCCTATGAGTGTATTTTAAAGTTACAATTATTTTACCTTCAAATTCAACAAAACAGCTGGTAGATTTTTATAATATTTGATTGCTTATCATAATTAATGTTTCTAATCATCTATTATATGATTATATTTCATATCTTTTTGCATTTATACATTTGTATTTTAATTCATGTTTCAATTGTAAGATTCTTTCAAATATTTTCTATTAAGAATGTAGTTGGTCTCTTAGTTTTTTATGATTGTTTTAATTTCTGAATTATTCAATGGTTACCAAACACTAGTTGTCATAAAAAGATTTTCGTTCACCTTATGGTGTGTAGTAGTGACATTTTATCCTCCAACCATTTTATAAATTTAACTGACTAAATATTTTCAGATGGCAGTACATAGATCACTCGATGCATGGTGAGACATGAATTCACATTTCTACCACTTCGGAAAGTATCAATATCCTACATGTAAAATGGACTAGAAGATACTGATAATATTAATTGTTTTATGCAATGTACGTGTAATGGTTATCGAATGTAATTGATAGTTAATTAAGAGTAGTGTAACAATTGATATTTGTTACAAATCTGAATAAAGGATAACATCTTTAGCTTGTAATTTTCATTCATAAAACTAGCCCTAGCTATAAAATTCTTTTGATATTAGTTCCTACATTTATTGTATTAATAGGTTTAAATTTATCCATAACCCAAAGTGATTTAATTTAAATTGTCAAGTTTCGATAAATGTTTACCGTGATTTTATTCAATTATAATTTGATATTATTATGTTCAAATCAGAATTATTTTTGATGAATAGTAATGTCATACTATATTGAACAAAACCTCTTTTTAAGTTGGTTGACGAAGATGGGAACATATTTTCTACTAGAAAAACTTTTTGCGTTCAATGTTTAAACAAAAAAACACAATGATACTAAAGAAGACTGTTATCACAACAGTGATAAATACATTTTGACATTTCTCGAGCATAGCGAGCATTCAAATGTAGATAAACAAGGAAGTATTCGACATTCGTAGATATTACATTTAGATAGTACCTACTACCTACCATGATGGTAGAATAGATTTAAATTTTTCCATCCATTTAATATTCATTTCACACTTTTCACAGTGCTCAATGCTCATTGCTCATAATTTGTTAATTACTCTTACATACTTTTAATTAATTATTTTTGGTCCCTTAATTTTTATGTCAAACACTCAATGTTATGAAACACCTCATTTTTATTTTTTTTAATGTTTTGTTATTTAATATTTTGAATATTTTTTGATTTTAATTAAATATTTTAAGTGGGCATTACTTAGAAACAAATGTTACTGCATAAAAAACGCCTTACATACTATTTCCTGTCAAGTTTTTCATTCATTCTAGGATACATATTAACGTTGTTTGTTTTGAAAACATTTCTCCAAATGTATTTTAGAATTAAGTTGCTTTTACTTGTCTTATCTGCGGTAAAAAATGTTTATCGTAAAGATGCTATATGTGAAACACGAGCTCAAACAAAAGGAGACTTTAAAATACTTTTTTTTGTATCAAAAGACAAATCTTTAAATGTTGAAAAGCTAGTTCATGAAGACTTATTGAAAAGAATGAGTATAACCTTCTCACTCATAAAATAATAGCATCATTTTCTGGTGTATATATCATATAAACTTTGATTATCTGTTAAAATGTGATGACGATTCTTTTGACAATGTGTTATTAATTGTCAATGATGTAGAACATAAGCCTAAAAAAAGGTTCTACTGGGGATATTTTGATGGTAATGCAAACATTAAAAATAAGAGGTTAATTTAAACAAACTGATTGAATAGCATGTGATAGATATTTACTGTATGCTTTGGGAGGAGGCTATGTTTTATCCAAAGATCTTATCATCTAAATTTTGAAGAATTGAGATTACCTAAGGTAAGTTGATCATAGTAGCATAATATAAAGTAATAAGAGAAAATATTGATATAAAGTTTAGCAAATTCATTATGTAATAGCTTACCAATTATAACGGTTTTATTAAAATTATAGATTAACTATTCTAATTCTTGTTGTCTTTTTTATTTTTCAGTTTCTTTGCTAGTGAAGATGTTTTGGTTGGCGCTTTGGTAAGTCCATTAAATATTACTAGAAAACATGACCGGCGATTTGACACACAATGGTATAGTCGCTTATGTCAAAATGATTATTTAGTAACACATAAACGTAGTCCTGAAATGATGAGACTGCACTGGTCAAACATTATTCAGACTGGAAAACTAAGTGATAGAGTTAAAAAATATGGCTTCCTACAAATATAACTGGTCAGTGATGCCATCTAAATGTTGTTAGAAATTTGTATTTAATTCCATAAATACATTTTTCAACATAAAAAGACTGGTGTAATTATTAATATAATACATTTGAACATTGTAGTTTGTTTTCAGTTTTGAATAAAAAAAAAAATATATATATATTAACAACACCAATTTTATATAGAAATTCAATTTTATTCTTATTATGTTTTCAATTCATGACAATATTACAAATTACAATCGTTTGTTCTTATGCCGTAAGAAAATTAACATAACATTATACATTATATGTATGTATAAATAAAATAAAAAAACGTATCATTTTTAATATGTGTTATTTTTTCTTCCTGTCTGTTATACATTTAAGACAGAACCATTTTCCTTTAGGCTTGGTAGTTAATTTGACACATGCAAAGTGGAACCATTCAATAGGACACTAAAATAATAAAAGTACACAGTTAATAAAATATGATAAAAAAAAATGAAACAATATTTACAATAAAAATTAAGATTGTTATTATTTTTTCAATGGTTTAAGTATTTAATAAATTGTTATATAAAATAAAAACAATAAATACATAAATAATTAATAAATTAAAATTAAAATTTTTACATCTGGATTATCACAGCCAATCATTTCACCATAAGAAACTTGGTTGCATAAACAATACGTTGGTTCATTTGGATCAACAGGCATATCTAATACTTCAGTCGAGTGTGCAACTCCGGCACCAGTAAGGGAACTAGTTTCTACTGTAACGCTGGTTACACTATTTGTAGGGTTTGTTGGATTAGTGACAACATTAATTAAAGGTGTTTTACTAGGTGCTGCACTTGTTGCTATTGTAACTCCTGAAAAATGTTGGTAATTATTATACAAAGAAATCAACTTAAATATGACTAAAATTTGTTGTACACAAACCTTTTTTCAGTTGTTTCATTTTAGATGTTTTTTTTGGAGCTGTTTCTTCTTCACTCGATGCACTCTTCTTTTTAATTTCTTTGTCTTTAATCTTTTTACATTCTCCTGGAAGCAATACACATAAAGAAATGACCAAATACATTATTGGAATTATAATATGATATAATGCAGAACACCTACGTTTTTGTGAATTTTCTTCTATATTTCTTGTAGCACTAATGGCTCTGTCTTGAATTTCAGCTCCAAAGCGTGCTAAATCTGAATCAAATTCTCTAATATGTTTATCTACCTGTACGATACAATGGAATAGAACATTTTTACGGTAATGTTAATAATTCAAAATCAATATACCATTTCATAAGTTTGTATAGCCAATTGAACTTTATCATCACTGTATTCTTTTGCTTTGTCAAACTGACGTTGTATGCTGGTCATCATTTCGCGTTTTTTATCTGCTGTGTATCCCTTGGAATTTGACATATAATCGTCTGTCAGTTTGTCAACGTTGCGCATCAATTCTTGAACTCTGGAGTCAAGATCTCGCATCAGAGTGAAGTTTCGTTGTAACTCAACAGGAAGATTCTCTAAATCTAAAATATAACTCTGATAGTACATCGTTTAAATGCAAAATCGAACAAAAACTTACTGTTCAGATAGTGTTCCAAGTTAAGAGCAGAAGTCATTTTTATTATTTTATGATTCGGCTGAGAATTATTGAAGAAAAAATAAGTATAAGTATACTTATACTTGTACACTTGTATACAAAAACAAACGGGAATTTTATATGTTTGATCAACTTTTACAGAAAGTGCCTTATAAAATATAAATTTCTTCTGTTTATATTTTTGATAATATTTTTAGTGAATAAGACGTGAATCACACCATTTTGATATAACAATGATATGTAACAGCCCGATGATCGTATAAACAATAAACATACAAATAAATATGTCAAGTTTGGCAACACTGTACGAATACAACATTTCAAACATTTCTAATTTTCAAATAAGCCAATTATTAGTCGAGTCAAACGACATTTATATTTTATTTATTTAGACGGTTTATACTTTATACCCAAATACCCAATTAAATAAAATTATATATATATATATATATATGTTACGGTAAATGATGTTAAATGAAAATTAACATTATTCACAGGTTATTAACGTTATTTACCAAATACACAAGTGATTATCGTTATAAACCGGATAATCACGTTAATGATTAATTACACAGGTATTTGTTGTTATAGATCATCAGATATGCAAGTGAATCTCAAGTAGGTAGTAGGTACTACAATTTGAAAAAATCATGTACCTATTGTATTTTTAAAAAGAGAAAAAATGCATTATTATTTTTTATTTATTTTTACAAGTTATACTGCCATGATATTTACTATTACATAATTGTTCAGCCCCACGGCAAGCACAATGCTTATTATTATAACCAGTCTTGCAATAGCAACGCTGGTACCTTCAAGGGCCCGCAACCGAATAATTACTAGCTGCTTCTCTCAGACCTCAGTGTCAACTGTAGTCTACCATCAGCTAATTTTATCACATTGTCCATGTCTAATAGATTTTCTTCGTAAACAGCTATTTCTTGGCGTGTGTAATTGTATTTAATAAAACCATATTCCCGGTGGCGTAATTTAGAATTGGTTCTGGGGTGGAATATTGGGATATAAGTTTATACTATCATTCTTAGTCTTCACAAGAAAATAACGATAATTCCCTCATTCGTAGGTAAATAACGTTAATTTCCGATATAATATCATTTACCGTAACACACACACACACACACACACACACAAATAAATATAAATGCGTAAATATATTATTAATTAAAAAAAAGAAATATTGACCATTTAAGACCTAGAAATATTATACATAAACTTACCTATTAATATGTTTAGTGGCTGGTACCTTATATGTTGCAATAATACGATTTTATTGGTAGGTATTCAATAGTTGATCGTTTTTAGCTGGTTGTTTATAAAATGATTTTTTTATTTTCATCGTGTACTAGCTAGCACTTATTTGCATGCTTTTACGAAATAACTATAGGTACCTACTCAGTCTGCGCGCGATGTAATCTCTATTATAGTATTATTCGTATTTCGTACATGAATTTTATTGTCGTTAACTATTTATTTTATACCTTCTTATTTTAGGCTATTTTAAATGTTTGACATGTCATTCTGTAATAAAACAAATTAATTTGTGTCCAAATGAGACGGTGGTGTACCGTATACCTAATGAGCAGGCAAGTAGCTAAAATATTTCTACAAGGGGAAGGCCAATAATTTTTGGACCGTTTATCATTTTCCATAATTTTTCCCAATGAAATACTTGTAGGGGGCTTATCTCTCACACTCGTCATTAGGCGGTATGCCATATAAAGGAAATCTTATTAATTTATATTAATAATTTACGTTTGGTTAGTAATTGATTAAAAAGAAATGTTTTTTCAACAAGTATACCCAGGCCCGGATTAAGGCGTAAGCAGTGTATGCTTCAGCCTACACAACCACGGATTTAGGGGCACGGGCACTACTTACTATCCTTATATTTTTTTTTTAAACTAGAAAAATTGTACAATCTGTAAAATAATTATTGACAATAAGCACAATACTATCCTGATGTTATTTTTATTTAAATAATATCGGACATTTTAAATAGTAATAATCAATGCGATCAATTAGAGTGTATGTTTCCAAATTTAGAAATAGTTATGCGTATGTACCTTAGTACAGCAGTTTCAAACAGCTCAGGCGAAAGAGCTTTTTCTGTACTTAAAATGGTAAAATCCTATTTGAGGTCAACCATGAAGGAGGAAAGACTGAATGCAATAGCAATATGTAGCATTGAAGCAGAAATGGTTGAAAAAATAGATTTCAATGATACTATTAACACATTTGCCCATCAAAAAGCAAGAAAAAGACAAGTATAAAATAATAGTTTGTTACTTTTTGTAATATGATTATTTTATATTTTTATATATCTAAAATATATTTCGTTTAATTTTAATTTTATGTTTTTACATTGGGGAAGGCCAATAATTTTTGGACCGTTTATCAATTTCCATAATTTTTCCCAATGAAATACTTGTAGGGGCTTATCTCTCACACACGTCTTTAGGCGGTATGCCATATAAAGAAAATCTTATTAATTTATATTAATAATTTACTTTTGGTTAGTGATTGATAAAAAAAAATGTTTTTTTCAAAAAGAATACCTATCAAAAAAATACAAAAAATAGATAGTGCCTAAAATAAAATAAAAAAAACCAACGATTGTCGAAATCTAAAAATAACAAAAACTAACACCAGTAAAACCGACCATTAAATTAAATTTATAGTTGAATGTTTATGGCCCATGTAAGATTAAGAGTTTATCAAAATAAAAAAGACTGAACTATAGTAGATTCAAAACTTCCAAACTATACGCTTCTGTCGTTTCTGACACGCAAACGCCTAGGTTAATTATATGTATATAGATAACAATTATAAATATGTATCATATTTATACATGACCTCAATAAAGTATTTTAAAATATTTTTGTTACTTTCATTAATTTCATTTAAGCTTATACTTCATAAACACTATAATACGTGTTTTTATATGATAATTTAGACAATTATAAAAATTCATATGTATTTCATATTGAAAAGAATCAATTTTAAGTTTTTCTACAAGTGTCTTCTTTAGTTACACTTATTTTATATTCAAATTCGACAAAACATGCTAGTAGATTTGTACTATCTTTTATTATCTATCATAATAATTGTTTCTCCAATCATTATACATATTTAATCGACTACTTTTTTTTAGATGGCAATACAGCAGATCACTCAAGGCTTGCTGAGACATGACTACGCATTCATACCACTTGAGAAAATATCATCAACCTACGTTGAAAATCAACTAGAAGATACTGATAATTATATAGGTTTTATGCAATGTACGTTAAATGGCTATTGAATGTAATTGATAGTAAATTAATAGTAGTGTAACAATTGAAATTTGTTAAAATTCTGAATAAAGGATTGGGAAACACCTTTAGTTTGAAATTTTCATTCATAACACTTGCCTTAGCTGTAAAAATCTTTTAATATTATTTACTATATTTATTTCATTAATAGGTTTTAATTTAACCACATCCCAAAGTGATTTAATTTAAATTGTCAAGATTCAATAGATGTTTTACGGTGATTTTATTCAAAAATAATTTCATATTATTATGTTCAAATCAGAATTATTTCTGAAGAATAGTAATGTCATACTATATTGCAAAAAATCAATTTTATATTTTCCTATGAGTGTATTTTAAAGTTACAATTATTTTACCTTCAAATTCAACAAAACAGCTGGTAGATTTTTATAATATTTGATTGCTTATCATAATGAATGTTTCTTATCATCTATTATATGATTATATTTCATATCTTTTTGCATTTATACATTTGTATCAATTTAATTCATGTTTCAACTGTAAGATTCTTTCAAATATTTTCTATTAAGAATGTAGTTGGTCTCTTAGTTTTTGTTTGATTGTTTTAATTTCTGAATTATTCAATGGTTATCAAACACTAGTTGTCATAAAAAGATTTTCGTTCAACTTATGGTGTGTAGTAGTGACATTTTATCCTCCAACCATTTTATAAATTTAACTGACTAAATTTTTTCAGATGGCAGTACATAGATCACTCGATGCATAGTGAGACATGAATTCACATTTCTACCACTTCGGAAAGTATCAATATCCTACATGTAAAATTGATTAGAAGATACTGAAAATATTAATGGTTTTATACAATGTACGTGTAATGGTTATCAACTGTAATTGATAGTCAATTAAGAGTAGTGTGACAATAAGTTAATGCCGAGAAATTCTGACAATTACATGAAGAAAGAAATTCAAATTTTGTATTACTAACTTTCATTAATTTCACTTAAGCTTATACTTCATAAACACTATATAACGTGTATTTATATGATAATTTAGACAAATATAAAAATTCATAGTTTTATCTGCTTATAATAAACTCAATTCTAATGTTAATGTCATCAAACTCAGACCATTAGATTAAGAAAGATATTCTAATTTTCTATTATTAACTTTCATTAATTTCATTTAAGCTTATACTTCATAAACACTAAAAAACGTGTTTTTATATGATAATTTAGACAAATATAAAAATTCATAGTTTTAACTGCTTATAATAAACTCAATTCTAATGTTAATGTCATCAAACTCAGACCATTAGATTAAGAAAGATATTCTAATTTTCTATTATTAACTTTCATTAATTTCATTTAAGCTTATACTTCATAAACACTATGAAACGTGTATTTATATGATAATTTAGACAATTATTACAAATTCATATTTTTAATCGCATAGAGATCACTCAATTCTCATGTTAGTTACATCAAACTCAGACCATTAGATTAAGAAAGATATTCTAATTTTCTATTATTAACTTTCATTAATTTCATTTAAGCTTATACTTCATAAACACTATAATACGTGTTTTTATATGATAATTTAGATAAATATAAAAATTCATAGTTTTAACTGCTTATAATAAACTCAATTCTAATGTTAATGTCATCAAACTCAGACCATTAGATTAAGAAAGATATTCTAATTTTCTATTATTAACTTTCATTAATTTCATTTAAGCTTATACTTCATAAACACTATAATACGTGTTTTTATATGATAATTTAGACAATTATAAAAATTCATATGTATTTCATATTGAAAAGAATCAATTTTAAGTTTTTCTACAAGTGTCTTCTTTAGTTACACTTATTTTATATTCAAATTCGACAAAACATTCTGGTAGATTTGTACAATCATTTATTATTTATCATAATTATTGTTTCTCTAATCATTATACATATTTAATCGACTACTTTTTTTTAGATGGCAATACAGCAGATCACTCAAGGCTTGCTGAGACATGACTACGCATTCATACCACTTGAGAAAAAATCATCAACCTACGTTGAAAATCAACTAGAAGATACTGATAATTATATAGGTTTTATGCAATGTATGTGAAATGGCTATTGTATGTAATTGATAGTAAATTAATAGTAGTGTAACAATTGAAATTTGTTAAAATTCTGAATAAAGGATTGGGAAACACCTTTAGCTTGAAATTTTCATTCATAACACTTGCCTTAGCTGTAAAAATCTTTTAATATTATTTACTATATTTATTTCATTAATAGGTTTTAATTTAATCACATCCCAAAGTGATTTAATTTAAATTGTCAAGATTCAATAGATGTTTTACGGTGATTTTATTCAAAAATAATTTCATATTATTATGTTCAAATCAGAATTATTTCTGAAGAATAGTAATGTCATACTATATTGCAAAAAATCAATATTATATTTTCCTATGAGTGTATTTTAAAGTTACAATTATTTTACCTTCAAATTCAACAAAACAGCTGGTAGATTTTTATAATATTTGATTGCTTATCATAATTAATGTTTCTAATCATCTATTATATGATTATATTTCATATCTTTTTGCATTTATACATTTGTATTTTAATTCATGTTTCAATTGTAAGATTCTTTCAAATATTTTCTATTAAGAATGTAGTTGGTCTCTTAGTTTTTTATGATTGTTTTAATTTCTGAATTATTCAATGGTTACCAAACACTAGTTGTCATAAAAAGATTTTCGTTCACCTTATGGTGTGTAGTAGTGACATTTTATCCTCCAACCATTTTATAAATTTAACTGACTAAATATTTTCAGATGGCAGTACATAGATCACTCGATGCATGGTGAGACATGAATTCACATTTCTACCACTTCGGAAAGTATCAATATCCTACATGTAAAATGGACTAGAAGATACTGATAATATTAATTGTTTTATGCAATGTACGTGTAATGGTTATCGAATGTAATTGATAGTTAATTAAGAGTAGTGTAACAATTGATATTTGTTACAAATCTGAATAAAGGATAACATCTTTAGCTTGTAATTTTCATTCATAAAACTAGCCCTAGCTATAAAATTCTTTTGATATTAGTTCCTACATTTATTGTATTAATAGGTTTAAATTTATCCATAACCCAAAGTGATTTAATTTAAATTGTCAAGTTTCGATAAATGTTTACCGTGATTTTATTCAATTATAATTTGATATTATTATGTTCAAATCAGAATTATTTTTGATGAATAGTAATGTCATACTATATTGAACAAAACCTCTTTTTAAGTTGGTTGACGAAGATGGGAACATATTTTCTACTAGAAAAACTTTTTGCGTTCAATGTTTAAACAAAAAAACACAATGATACTAAAGAAGACTGTTATCACAACAGTGATAAATACATTTTGACATTTCTCGAGCATAGCGAGCATTCAAATGTAGATAAACAAGGAAGTATTCGACATTCGTAGATATTACATTTAGATAGTACCTACTACCTACCATGATGGTAGAATAGATTTAAATTTTTCCATCCATTTAATATTCATTTCACACTTTTCACAGTGCTCAATGCTCATTGCTCATAATTTGTTAATTACTCTTACATACTTTTAATTAATTATTTTTGGTCCCTTAATTTTTATGTCAAACACTCAATGTTATGAAACACCTCATTTTTATTTTTTTTAATGTTTTGTTATTTAATATTTTGAATATTTTTTGATTTTAATTAAATATTTTAAGTGGGCATTACTTAGAAACAAATGTTACTGCATAAAAAACGCCTTACATACTATTTCCTGTCAAGTTTTTCATTCATTCTAGGATACATATTAACGTTGTTTGTTTTGAAAACATTTCTCCAAATGTATTTTAGAATTAAGTTGCTTTTACTTGTCTTATCTGCGGTAAAAAATGTTTATCGTAAAGATGCTATATGTGAAACACGAGCTCAAACAAAAGGAGACTTTAAAATACTTTTTTTTGTATCAAAAGACAAATCTTTAAATGTTGAAAAGCTAGTTCATGAAGACTTATTGAAAAGAATGAGTATAACCTTCTCACTCATAAAATAATAGCATCATTTTCTGGTGTATATATCATATAAACTTTGATTATCTGTTAAAATGTGATGACGATTCTTTTGACAATGTGTTATTAATTGTCAATGATGTAGAACATAAGCCTAAAAAAAGGTTCTACTGGGGATATTTTGATGGTAATGCAAACATTAAAAATAAGAGGTTAATTTAAACAAACTGATTGAATAGCATGTGATAGATATTTACTGTATGCTTTGGGAGGAGGCTATGTTTTATCCAAAGATCTTATCATCTAAATTTTGAAGAATTGAGATTACCTAAGGTAAGTTGATCATAGTAGCATAATATAAAGTAATAAGAGAAAATATTGATATAAAGTTTAGCAAATTCATTATGTAATAGCTTACCAATTATAACGGTTTTATTAAAATTATAGATTAACTATTCTAATTCTTGTTGTCTTTTTTATTTTTCAGTTTCTTTGCTAGTGAAGATGTTTTGGTTGGCGCTTTGGTAAGTCCATTAAATATTACTAGAAAACATGACCGGCGATTTGACACACAATGGTATAGTCGCTTATGTCAAAATGATTATTTAGTAACACATAAACGTAGTCCTGAAATGATGAGACTGCACTGGTCAAACATTATTCAGACTGGAAAACTAAGTGATAGAGTTAAAAAATATGGCTTCCTACAAATATAACTGGTCAGTGATGCCATCTAAATGTTGTTAGAAATTTGTATTTAATTCCATAAATACATTTTTCAACATAAAAAGACTGGTGTAATTATTAATATAATACATTTGAACATTGTAGTTTGTTTTCAGTTTTGAATAAAAAAAAAAATATATATATATTAACAACACCAATTTTATATAGAAATTCAATTTTATTCTTATTATGTTTTCAATTCATGACAATATTACAAATTACAATCGTTTGTTCTTATGCCGTAAGAAAATTAACATAACATTATACATTATATGTATGTATAAATAAAATAAAAAAACGTATCATTTTTAATATGTGTTATTTTTTCTTCCTGTCTGTTATACATTTAAGACAGAACCATTTTCCTTTAGGCTTGGTAGTTAATTTGACACATGCAAAGTGGAACCATTCAATAGGACACTAAAATAATAAAAGTACACAGTTAATAAAATATGATAAAAAAAAATGAAACAATATTTACAATAAAAATTAAGATTGTTATTATTTTTTCAATGGTTTAAGTATTTAATAAATTGTTATATAAAATAAAAACAATAAATACATAAATAATTAATAAATTAAAATTAAAATTTTTACATCTGGATTATCACAGCCAATCATTTCACCATAAGAAACTTGGTTGCATAAACAATACGTTGGTTCATTTGGATCAACAGGCATATCTAATACTTCAGTCGAGTGTGCAACTCCGGCACCAGTAAGGGAACTAGTTTCTACTGTAACGCTGGTTACACTATTTGTAGGGTTTGTTGGATTAGTGACAACATTAATTAAAGGTGTTTTACTAGGTGCTGCACTTGTTGCTATTGTAACTCCTGAAAAATGTTGGTAATTATTATACAAAGAAATCAACTTAAATATGACTAAAATTTGTTGTACACAAACCTTTTTTCAGTTGTTTCATTTTAGATGTTTTTTTTGGAGCTGTTTCTTCTTCACTCGATGCACTCTTCTTTTTAATTTCTTTGTCTTTAATCTTTTTACATTCTCCTGGAAGCAATACACATAAAGAAATGACCAAATACATTATTGGAATTATAATATGATATAATGCAGAACACCTACGTTTTTGTGAATTTTCTTCTATATTTCTTGTAGCACTAATGGCTCTGTCTTGAATTTCAGCTCCAAAGCGTGCTAAATCTGAATCAAATTCTCTAATATGTTTATCTACCTGTACGATACAATGGAATAGAACATTTTTACGGTAATGTTAATAATTCAAAATCAATATACCATTTCATAAGTTTGTATAGCCAATTGAACTTTATCATCACTGTATTCTTTTGCTTTGTCAAACTGACGTTGTATGCTGGTCATCATTTCGCGTTTTTTATCTGCTGTGTATCCCTTGGAATTTGACATATAATCGTCTGTCAGTTTGTCAACGTTGCGCATCAATTCTTGAACTCTGGAGTCAAGATCTCGCATCAGAGTGAAGTTTCGTTGTAACTCAACAGGAAGATTCTCTAAATCTAAAATATAACTCTGATAGTACATCGTTTAAATGCAAAATCGAACAAAAACTTACTGTTCAGATAGTGTTCCAAGTTAAGAGCAGAAGTCATTTTTATTATTTTATGATTCGGCTGAGAATTATTGAAGAAAAAATAAGTATAAGTATACTTATACTTGTACACTTGTATACAAAAACAAACGGGAATTTTATATGTTTGATCAACTTTTACAGAAAGTGCCTTATAAAATATAAATTTCTTCTGTTTATATTTTTGATAATATTTTTAGTGAATAAGACGTGAATCACACCATTTTGATATAACAATGATATGTAACAGCCCGATGATCGTATAAACAATAAACATACAAATAAATATGTCAAGTTTGGCAACACTGTACGAATACAACATTTCAAACATTTCTAATTTTCAAATAAGCCAATTATTAGTCGAGTCAAACGACATTTATATTTTATTTATTTAGACGGTTTATACTTTATACCCAAATACCCAATTAAATAAAATTATATATATATATATATATATGTTACGGTAAATGATGTTAAATGAAAATTAACATTATTCACAGGTTATTAACGTTATTTACCAAATACACAAGTGATTATCGTTATAAACCGGATAATCACGTTAATGATTAATTACACAGGTATTTGTTGTTATAGATCATCAGATATGCAAGTGAATCTCAAGTAGGTAGTAGGTACTACAATTTGAAAAAATCATGTACCTATTGTATTTTTAAAAAGAGAAAAAATGCATTATTATTTTTTATTTATTTTTACAAGTTATACTGCCATGATATTTACTATTACATAATTGTTCAGCCCCACGGCAAGCACAATGCTTATTATTATAACCAGTCTTGCAATAGCAACGCTGGTACCTTCAAGGGCCCGCAACCGAATAATTACTAGCTGCTTCTCTCAGACCTCAGTGTCAACTGTAGTCTACCATCAGCTAATTTTATCACATTGTCCATGTCTAATAGATTTTCTTCGTAAACAGCTATTTCTTGGCGTGTGTAATTGTATTTAATAAAACCATATTCCCGGTGGCGTAATTTAGAATTGGTTCTGGGGTGGAATATTGGGATATAAGTTTATACTATCATTCTTAGTCTTCACAAGAAAATAACGATAATTCCCTCATTCGTAGGTAAATAACGTTAATTTCCGATATAATATCATTTACCGTAACACACACACACACACACACACACACAAATAAATATAAATGCGTAAATATATTATTAATTAAAAAAAAGAAATATTGACCATTTAAGACCTAGAAATATTATACATAAACTTACCTATTAATATGTTTAGTGGCTGGTACCTTATATGTTGCAATAATACGATTTTATTGGTAGGTATTCAATAGTTGATCGTTTTTAGCTGGTTGTTTATAAAATGATTTTTTTATTTTCATCGTGTACTAGCTAGCACTTATTTGCATGCTTTTACGAAATAACTATAGGTACCTACTCAGTCTGCGCGCGATGTAATCTCTATTATAGTATTATTCGTATTTCGTACATGAATTTTATTGTCGTTAACTATTTATTTTATACCTTCTTATTTTAGGCTATTTTAAATGTTTGACATGTCATTCTGTAATAAAACAAATTAATTTGTGTCCAAATGAGACGGTGGTGTACCGTATACCTAATGAGCAGGCAAGTAGCTAAAATATTTCTACAAGGGGAAGGCCAATAATTTTTGGACCGTTTATCATTTTCCATAATTTTTCCCAATGAAATACTTGTAGGGGGCTTATCTCTCACACTCGTCATTAGGCGGTATGCCATATAAAGGAAATCTTATTAATTTATATTAATAATTTACGTTTGGTTAGTAATTGATTAAAAAGAAATGTTTTTTCAACAAGTATACCCAGGCCCGGATTAAGGCGTAAGCAGTGTATGCTTCAGCCTACACAACCACGGATTTAGGGGCACGGGCACTACTTACTATCCTTATATTTTTTTTTTAAACTAGAAAAATTGTACAATCTGTAAAATAATTATTGACAATAAGCACAATACTATCCTGATGTTATTTTTATTTAAATAATATCGGACATTTTAAATAGTAATAATCAATGCGATCAATTAGAGTGTATGTTTCCAAATTTAGAAATAGTTATGCGTATGTACCTTAGTACAGCAGTTTCAAACAGCTCAGGCGAAAGAGCTTTTTCTGTACTTAAAATGGTAAAATCCTATTTGAGGTCAACCATGAAGGAGGAAAGACTGAATGCAATAGCAATATGTAGCATTGAAGCAGAAATGGTTGAAAAAATAGATTTCAATGATACTATTAACACATTTGCCCATCAAAAAGCAAGAAAAAGACAAGTATAAAATAATAGTTTGTTACTTTTTGTAATATGATTATTTTATATTTTTATATATCTAAAATATATTTCGTTTAATTTTAATTTTATGTTTTTACATTGGGGAAGGCCAATAATTTTTGGACCGTTTATCAATTTCCATAATTTTTCCCAATGAAATACTTGTAGGGGCTTATCTCTCACACACGTCTTTAGGCGGTATGCCATATAAAGAAAATCTTATTAATTTATATTAATAATTTACTTTTGGTTAGTGATTGATAAAAAAAAATGTTTTTTTCAAAAAGAATACCTATCAAAAAAATACAAAAAATAGATAGTGCCTAAAATAAAATAAAAAAACCAACGATTGTCGAAATCTAAAAATAACAAAAACTAACACCAGTAAAACCGACCATTAAATTAAATTTATAGTTGAATGTTTATGGCCCATGTAAGATTAAGAGTTTATCAAAATAAAAAAGACTGAACTATAGTAGATTCAAAACTTCCAAACTATACGCTTCTGTCGTTTCTGACACGCAAACGCCTAGGTTAATTATATGTATATAGATAACAATTATAAATATGTATCATATTTATACATGACCTCAATAAAGTATTTTAAAATATTTTTGTTACTTTCATTAATTTCATTTAAGCTTATACTTCATAAACACTATAAAACGTGTTTTTATATGATAATTTAGACAAATATAAAAATTCATAGTTTTAACTGCTTATAATAAACTCAATTCTAATGTTAATGTCATCAAACTCAGACCATTAGATTAAGAAAGATATTCTAATTTTCTATTATTAACTTTCATTAATTTCATTTAAGCTTATATTTCATAAACACTATAATACGTGTTTTTATATGATAATTTAGACAATTATAAAAATTCATATGTATTTCATATTGAAAAGAATCAATTTTAAGTTTTTCTACAAGTGTCTTCTTTAGTTACACTTATTTTATATTCATATTCGACAAAACATTCTGGTAGATTTGTACAATCATTTATTATTTATCATAATTATTGTTTCTCTAATCATTATACATATTTAATCGACTACTTTTTTTTAGATGGCAATACAGCAGATCACTCAAGGCTTGCTGAGACATGACTACGCATTCATACCACTTGAGAAAAAATCATCAACCTACGTTGAAAATCAACTAGAAGATACTGATAATTATATAGGTTTTATGCAATGTATGTGAAATGGCTATTGTATGTAATTGATAGTAAATTAATAGTAGTGTAACAATTGAAATTTGTTAAAATTCTGAATAAAGGATTGGGAAACACCTTTAGCTTGAAATTTTCATTCATAACACTTGCCTTAGCTGTAAAAATCTTTTAATATTATTTACTATATTTATTTCATTAATAGGTTTTAATTTAATCACATCCCAAAGTGATTTAATTTAAATTGTCAAGATTCAATAGATGTTTTACGGTGATTTTATTCAAAAATAATTTCATATTATTATGTTCAAATCAGAATTATTTCTGAAGAATAGTAATGTCATACTATATTGCAAAAAATCAATATTATATTTTCCTATGAGTGTATTTTAAAGTTACAATTATTTTACCTTCAAATTCAACAAAACAGCTGGTAGATTTTTATAATATTTGATTGCTTATCATAATTAATGTTTCTAATCATCTATTATATGATTATATTTCATATCTTTTTGCATTTATACATTTGTATTTTAATTCATGTTTCAATTGTAAGATTCTTTCAAATATTTTCTATTAAGAATGTAGTTGGTCTCTTAGTTTTTTATGATTGTTTTAATTTCTGAATTATTCAATGGTTACCAAACACTAGTTGTCATAAAAAGATTTTCGTTCACCTTATGGTGTGTAGTAGTGACATTTTATCCTCCAACCATTTTATAAATTTAACTGACTAAATATTTTCAGATGGCAGTACATAGATCACTCGATGCATGGTGAGACATGAATTCACATTTCTACCACTTCGGAAAGTATCAATATCCTACATGTAAAATGGACTAGAAGATACTGATAATATTAATTGTTTTATGCAATGTACGTGTAATGGTTATCGAATGTAATTGATAGTTAATTAAGAGTAGTGTAACAATTGATATTTGTTACAAATCTGAATAAAGGATAACATCTTTAGCTTGTAATTTTCATTCATAAAACTAGCCCTAGCTATAAAATTCTTTTGATATTAGTTCCTACATTTATTGTATTAATAGGTTTAAATTTATCCATAACCCAAAGTGATTTAATTTAAATTGTCAAGTTTCGATAAATGTTTACCGTGATTTTATTCAATTATAATTTGATATTATTATGTTCAAATCAGAATTATTTTTGATGAATAGTAATGTCATACTATATTGAACAAAACCTCTTTTTAAGTTGGTTGACGAAGATGGGAACATATTTTCTACTAGAAAAACTTTTTGCGTTCAATGTTTAAACAAAAAAACACAATGATACTAAAGAAGACTGTTATCACAACAGTGATAAATACATTTTGACATTTCTCGAGCATAGCGAGCATTCAAATGTAGATAAACAAGGAAGTATTCGACATTCGTAGATATTACATTTAGATAGTACCTACTACCTACCATGATGGTAGAATAGATTTAAATTTTTCCATCCATTTAATATTCATTTCACACTTTTCACAGTGCTCAATGCTCATTGCTCATAATTTGTTAATTACTCTTACATACTTTTAATTAATTATTTTTGGTCCCTTAATTTTTATGTCAAACACTCAATGTTATGAAACACCTCATTTTTATTTTTTTTAATGTTTTGTTATTTAATATTTTGAATATTTTTTGATTTTAATTAAATATTTTAAGTGGGCATTACTTAGAAACAAATGTTACTGCATAAAAAACGCCTTACATACTATTTCCTGTCAAGTTTTTCATTCATTCTAGGATACATATTAACGTTGTTTGTTTTGAAAACATTTCTCCAAATGTATTTTAGAATTAAGTTGCTTTTACTTGTCTTATCTGCGGTAAAAAATGTTTATCGTAAAGATGCTATATGTGAAACACGAGCTCAAACAAAAGGAGACTTTAAAATACTTTTTTTTGTATCAAAAGACAAATCTTTAAATGTTGAAAAGCTAGTTCATGAAGACTTATTGAAAAGAATGAGTATAACCTTCTCACTCATAAAATAATAGCATCATTTTCTGGTGTATATATCATATAAACTTTGATTATCTGTTAAAATGTGATGACGATTCTTTTGACAATGTGTTATTAATTGTCAATGATGTAGAACATAAGCCTAAAAAAAGGTTCTACTGGGGATATTTTGATGGTAATGCAAACATTAAAAATAAGAGGTTAATTTAAACAAACTG
This sequence comes from Rhopalosiphum padi, assembly GCF_020882245.1. Taxonomy (NCBI): domain Eukaryota; kingdom Metazoa; phylum Arthropoda; class Insecta; order Hemiptera; family Aphididae; genus Rhopalosiphum; species Rhopalosiphum padi. The sequence continues at coordinate 47,796,229 of NC_083599.1, forward strand.
ATTGAATAGCATGTGATAGATATTTACTGTATGCTTTGGGAGGAGGCTATGTTTTATCCAAAGATCTTATCATCTAAATTTTGAAGAATTGAGATTACCTAAGGTAAGTTGATCATAGTAGCATAATATAAAGTAATAAGAGAAAATATTGATATAAAGTTTAGCAAATTCATTATGTAATAGCTTACCAATTATAACGGTTTTATTAAAATTATAGATTAACTATTCTAATTCTTGTTGTCTTTTTTATTTTTCAGTTTCTTTGCTAGTGAAGATGTTTTGGTTGGCGCTTTGGTAAGTCCATTAAATATTACTAGAAAACATGACCGGCGATTTGACACACAATGGTATAGTCGCTTATGTCAAAATGATTATTTAGTAACACATAAACGTAGTCCTGAAATGATGAGACTGCACTGGTCAAACATTATTCAGACTGGAAAACTAAGTGATAGAGTTAAAAAATATGGCTTCCTACAAATATAACTGGTCAGTGATGCCATCTAAATGTTGTTAGAAATTTGTATTTAATTCCATAAATACATTTTTCAACATAAAAAGACTGGTGTAATTATTAATATAATACATTTGAACATTGTAGTTTGTTTTCAGTTTTGAATAAAAAAAAAAATATATATATATTAACAACACCAATTTTATATAGAAATTCAATTTTATTCTTATTATGTTTTCAATTCATGACAATATTACAAATTACAATCGTTTGTTCTTATGCCGTAAGAAAATTAACATAACATTATACATTATATGTATGTATAAATAAAATAAAAAAACGTATCATTTTTAATATGTGTTATTTTTTCTTCCTGTCTGTTATACATTTAAGACAGAACCATTTTCCTTTAGGCTTGGTAGTTAATTTGACACATGCAAAGTGGAACCATTCAATAGGACACTAAAATAATAAAAGTACACAGTTAATAAAATATGATAAAAAAAAATGAAACAATATTTACAATAAAAATTAAGATTGTTATTATTTTTTCAATGGTTTAAGTATTTAATAAATTGTTATATAAAATAAAAACAATAAATACATAAATAATTAATAAATTAAAATTAAAATTTTTACATCTGGATTATCACAGCCAATCATTTCACCATAAGAAACTTGGTTGCATAAACAATACGTTGGTTCATTTGGATCAACAGGCATATCTAATACTTCAGTCGAGTGTGCAACTCCGGCACCAGTAAGGGAACTAGTTTCTACTGTAACGCTGGTTACACTATTTGTAGGGTTTGTTGGATTAGTGACAACATTAATTAAAGGTGTTTTACTAGGTGCTGCACTTGTTGCTATTGTAACTCCTGAAAAATGTTGGTAATTATTATACAAAGAAATCAACTTAAATATGACTAAAATTTGTTGTACACAAACCTTTTTTCAGTTGTTTCATTTTAGATGTTTTTTTTGGAGCTGTTTCTTCTTCACTCGATGCACTCTTCTTTTTAATTTCTTTGTCTTTAATCTTTTTACATTCTCCTGGAAGCAATACACATAAAGAAATGACCAAATACATTATTGGAATTATAATATGATATAATGCAGAACACCTACGTTTTTGTGAATTTTCTTCTATATTTCTTGTAGCACTAATGGCTCTGTCTTGAATTTCAGCTCCAAAGCGTGCTAAATCTGAATCAAATTCTCTAATATGTTTATCTACCTGTACGATACAATGGAATAGAACATTTTTACGGTAATGTTAATAATTCAAAATCAATATACCATTTCATAAGTTTGTATAGCCAATTGAACTTTATCATCACTGTATTCTTTTGCTTTGTCAAACTGACGTTGTATGCTGGTCATCATTTCGCGTTTTTTATCTGCTGTGTATCCCTTGGAATTTGACATATAATCGTCTGTCAGTTTGTCAACGTTGCGCATCAATTCTTGAACTCTGGAGTCAAGATCTCGCATCAGAGTGAAGTTTCGTTGTAACTCAACAGGAAGATTCTCTAAATCTAAAATATAACTCTGATAGTACATCGTTTAAATGCAAAATCGAACAAAAACTTACTGTTCAGATAGTGTTCCAAGTTAAGAGCAGAAGTCATTTTTATTATTTTATGATTCGGCTGAGAATTATTGAAGAAAAAATAAGTATAAGTATACTTATACTTGTACACTTGTATACAAAAACAAACGGGAATTTTATATGTTTGATCAACTTTTACAGAAAGTGCCTTATAAAATATAAATTTCTTCTGTTTATATTTTTGATAATATTTTTAGTGAATAAGACGTGAATCACACCATTTTGATATAACAATGATATGTAACAGCCCGATGATCGTATAAACAATAAACATACAAATAAATATGTCAAGTTTGGCAACACTGTACGAATACAACATTTCAAACATTTCTAATTTTCAAATAAGCCAATTATTAGTCGAGTCAAACGACATTTATATTTTATTTATTTAGACGGTTTATACTTTATACCCAAATACCCAATTAAATAAAATTATATATATATATATATATATGTTACGGTAAATGATGTTAAATGAAAATTAACATTATTCACAGGTTATTAACGTTATTTACCAAATACACAAGTGATTATCGTTATAAACCGGATAATCACGTTAATGATTAATTACACAGGTATTTGTTGTTATAGATCATCAGATATGCAAGTGAATCTCAAGTAGGTAGTAGGTACTACAATTTGAAAAAATCATGTACCTATTGTATTTTTAAAAAGAGAAAAAATGCATTATTATTTTTTATTTATTTTTACAAGTTATACTGCCATGATATTTACTATTACATAATTGTTCAGCCCCACGGCAAGCACAATGCTTATTATTATAACCAGTCTTGCAATAGCAACGCTGGTACCTTCAAGGGCCCGCAACCGAATAATTACTAGCTGCTTCTCTCAGACCTCAGTGTCAACTGTAGTCTACCATCAGCTAATTTTATCACATTGTCCATGTCTAATAGATTTTCTTCGTAAACAGCTATTTCTTGGCGTGTGTAATTGTATTTAATAAAACCATATTCCCGGTGGCGTAATTTAGAATTGGTTCTGGGGTGGAATATTGGGATATAAGTTTATACTATCATTCTTAGTCTTCACAAGAAAATAACGATAATTCCCTCATTCGTAGGTAAATAACGTTAATTTCCGATATAATATCATTTACCGTAACACACACACACACACACACACACACAAATAAATATAAATGCGTAAATATATTATTAATTAAAAAAAAGAAATATTGACCATTTAAGACCTAGAAATATTATACATAAACTTACCTATTAATATGTTTAGTGGCTGGTACCTTATATGTTGCAATAATACGATTTTATTGGTAGGTATTCAATAGTTGATCGTTTTTAGCTGGTTGTTTATAAAATGATTTTTTTATTTTCATCGTGTACTAGCTAGCACTTATTTGCATGCTTTTACGAAATAACTATAGGTACCTACTCAGTCTGCGCGCGATGTAATCTCTATTATAGTATTATTCGTATTTCGTACATGAATTTTATTGTCGTTAACTATTTATTTTATACCTTCTTATTTTAGGCTATTTTAAATGTTTGACATGTCATTCTGTAATAAAACAAATTAATTTGTGTCCAAATGAGACGGTGGTGTACCGTATACCTAATGAGCAGGCAAGTAGCTAAAATATTTCTACAAGGGGAAGGCCAATAATTTTTGGACCGTTTATCATTTTCCATAATTTTTCCCAATGAAATACTTGTAGGGGGCTTATCTCTCACACTCGTCATTAGGCGGTATGCCATATAAAGGAAATCTTATTAATTTATATTAATAATTTACGTTTGGTTAGTAATTGATTAAAAAGAAATGTTTTTTCAACAAGTATACCCAGGCCCGGATTAAGGCGTAAGCAGTGTATGCTTCAGCCTACACAACCACGGATTTAGGGGCACGGGCACTACTTACTATCCTTATATTTTTTTTTTAAACTAGAAAAATTGTACAATCTGTAAAATAATTATTGACAATAAGCACAATACTATCCTGATGTTATTTTTATTTAAATAATATCGGACATTTTAAATAGTAATAATCAATGCGATCAATTAGAGTGTATGTTTCCAAATTTAGAAATAGTTATGCGTATGTACCTTAGTACAGCAGTTTCAAACAGCTCAGGCGAAAGAGCTTTTTCTGTACTTAAAATGGTAAAATCCTATTTGAGGTCAACCATGAAGGAGGAAAGACTGAATGCAATAGCAATATGTAGCATTGAAGCAGAAATGGTTGAAAAAATAGATTTCAATGATACTATTAACACATTTGCCCATCAAAAAGCAAGAAAAAGAAAAGTATAAAATAATAGTTTGTTACTTTTTGTAATATGATTATTTTATATTTTTATATATCTAAAATATATTTCGTTTAATTTTAATTTTATGTTTTTACATTGGGGAAGGCCAATAATTTTTGGACCGTTTATCAATTTCCATAATTTTTCCCAATGAAATACTTGTAGGGGCTTATCTCTCACACACGTCTTTAGGCGGTATGCCATATAAAGAAAATCTTATTAATTTATATTAATAATTTACTTTTGGTTAGTGATTGATAAAAAAAAATGTTTTTTTCAAAAAGAATACCTATCAAAAAAATACAAAAAATAGATAGTGCCTAAAATAAAATAAAAAAACCAACGATTGTCGAAATCTAAAAATAACAAAAACTAACACCAGTAAAACCGACCATTAAATTAAATTTATAGTTGAATGTTTATGGCCCATGTAAGATTAAGAGTTTATCAAAATAAAAAAGACTGAACTATAGTAGATTCAAAACTTCCAAACTATACGCTTCTGTCGTTTCTGACACGCAAACGCCTAGGTTAATTATATGTATATAGATAACAATTATAAATATGTATCATATTTATACATGACCTCAATAAAGTATTTTAAAATATTTTTGTTACTTTCATTAATTTCATTTAAGCTTATACTTCATAAACACTATAATACGTGTTTTTATATGATAATTTAGACAATTATAAAAATTCATATGTATTTCATATTGAAAAGAATCAATTTTAAGTTTTTCTACAAGTGTCTTCTTTAGTTACACTTATTTTATATTCAAATTCGACAAAACATTCTGGTAGATTTGTACAATCATTTATTATTTATCATAATTATTGTTTCTCTAATCATTATACATATTTAATCGACTACTTTTTTTTAGATGGCAATACAGCAGATCACTCAAGGCTTGCTGAGACATGACTACGCATTCATACCACTTGAGAAAATATCATCAACCTACGTTGAAAATCAACTAGAAGATACTGATAATTATATAGGTTTTATGCAATGTACGTTAAATGGCTATTGAATGTAATTGATAGTAAATTAATAGTAGTGTAACAATTGAAATTTGTTAAAATTCTGAATAAAGGATTGGGAAACACCTTTAGTTTGAAATTTTCATTCATAACACTTGCCTTAGCTGTAAAAATCTTTTAATATTATTTACTATATTTATTTCATTAATAGGTTTTAATTTAACCACATCCCAAAGTGATTTAATTTAAATTGTCAAGATTCAATAGATGTTTTACGGTGATTTTATTCAAAAATAATTTCATATTATTATGTTCAAATCAGAATTATTTCTGAAGAATAGTAATGTCATACTATATTGCAAAAAATCAATTTTATATTTTCCTATGAGTGTATTTTAAAGTTACAATTATTTTACCTTCAAATTCAACAAAACAGCTGGTAGATTTTTATAATATTTGATTGCTTATCATAATTAATGTTTCTTATCATCTATTATATGATTATATTTCATATCTTTTTGCATTTATACATTTGTATTTTAATTCATGTTTCAATTGTAAGATTCTTTCAAATATTTTCTATTAAGAATGTAGTTGGTCTCTTAGTTTTTGTTTGATTGTTTTAATTTCTGAATTATTCAATGGTTACCAAACAGTAGTTGTCATAAAAAGATTTTCGTTCACCTTATGGTGTGTAGTAGTGACATTTTATCCTCCAACCATTTTATAAATTTAACAGACTAAATATTTTCAGATGGCAGTACATAGATCACTCGATGCATGGTGAGACATGAATTCACATTTCTACCACTTCGGAAAGTATCAATATCCTACATGTAAAATGGACTAGAAGTTACTGAAAATATTAATGGTTGTATACAATGTACGTGTAATGGTTATCGACTGTAATTGATAGTTAATTAAGAGTTGTGTGACAATAAGTTAATGCCGAGAAATTCTGACAATTACATGAAGAAAGAAATTCAAATTTTGTATTACTAACTTTCATTAATTTCATTTAAGCTTATACTTCATAAACACTATAAAACGTGTATTTATATGATAATTTAGACAAATATAAAAATTCATAGTTTTAACTGCTTATAATAAACTCAATTCTAATGTTAATGTCATCAAACTCAGACCATTAGATTAAGAAAGATATTCTAATTTTCTATTATTAACTTTCATTAATTTCATTTAAGCTTATACTTCATAAACACTATAAAACGTGTTTTTATATGATAATTTAGACAAATATAAAAATTCATAGTTTTAACTGCTTATAATAAACTCAATTCTAATGTTAATGTCATCAAACTCAGACCATTAGATTAAGAAAGATATTCTAATTTTCTATTATTAACTTTCATTAATTTCATTTAAGCTTATATTTCATAAACACTATAATACGTGTTTTTATATGATAATTTAGACAATTATAAAAATTCATATGTATTTCATATTGAAAAGAATCAATTTTAAGTTTTTCTACAAGTGTCTTCTTTAGTTACACTTATTTTATATTCATATTCGACAAAACATTCTGGTAGATTTGTACAATCATTTATTATTTATCATAATTATTGTTTCTCTAATCATTATACATATTTAATCGACTACTTTTTTTTAGATGGCAATACAGCAGATCACTCAAGGCTTGCTGAGACATGACTACGCATTCATACCACTTGAGAAAAAATCATCAACCTACGTTGAAAATCAACTAGAAGATACTGATAATTATATAGGTTTTATGCAATGTATGTGAAATGGCTATTGTATGTAATTGATAGTAAATTAATAGTAGTGTAACAATTGAAATTTGTTAAAATTCTGAATAAAGGATTGGGAAACACCTTTAGCTTGAAATTTTCATTCATAACACTTTCCTTAGCTGTAAAAATCTTTTAATATTATTTACTATATTTATTTCATTAATAGGTTTTAATTTATCCACATCCCAAAGTGATTTAATTTAAATTGTCAAGATTCAATAGACGTTTTACGGTGATTTTATTCAAAAATAATTTCATATTATTATGTTCAAATCAGAATTATTTCTGAAGAATAGTAATGTCATACTATATTGCAAAAAATCAATTTTATATTTTCCTATGAGTGTATTTTAAAGTTACAATTATTTTACCTTCAAATTCAACAAAACAGCTGGTAGATTTTTATAATATTTGATTGCTTATCATAATTAATGTTTCTTATCATCTATTATATGATTATATTTCATATCTTTTTGCATTAATACATTTGTATTTTAATTCATGTTTGAACTGTAAGATTCTTTCAAATATTTTCTATTAAGAATGTAGTTGGTCTCTTAATTTTTGTTTGATTGTTTTAATTTCTGAATTATTCAATGGTTACCAAACACTAGTTGTCATAAAAAGATTTTCGTTCACCTTATGGTGTGTAGTAGTGACATTTTATCCTCCAACCATTTTATAAATTTAACTGACTAAATTTTTTCAGATGGCAGTACATAGATCTCTCGATGCATGCTGAGACATGAATTCACATTTCTACCACTTCGGAAAGTATCAATAACCTACATGTAAAATGGACTAGAAGATACTGAAAATATTAATGGTTTTATACAATGTACGTGTAATGGTTATCGTCTGTAATTGATAGTCAATTAAGAGTAGTGTGACAATAAGTTAATGCCGAGAAATTGTGACAATTACATGAAGAAAGAAATTCAAATTTTCTATTATTAACTTTCATTAATTTCATTTAAGCTTATACTTCATAAACACTATAAAACGTGTTTTTATATGATAATTTAGACAAATATAAAAATTCATAGTTTTAACTGCTTATAATAAACTCAATTCTAATGTTAATGTCATCAAACTCAGACCATTAGATTAAGAAAGATATTCTAATTTTCTATTATTAACTTTCATTAATTTCATTTAAGCTTATACTTCATAAACACTATAAAACGTGTTTTTATATGATAATTTAGACAAATATAAAAATTCATAGTTTTAACTGCTTATAATAAACTCAATTCTAATGTTAATGTCATCAAACTCAGACCATTAGATTAAGAAAGATATTCTAATTTTCTATTATTAACTTTCATTAATTTCATTTAAGCTTATACTTCATAAACACTATAAAACGTGTTTTTATATGATAATTTAGACAAATATAAAAATTCATAGTTTTAACTGCTTATAATAAACTCAATTCTAATGTTAATGTCATCAAACTCAGACCATTAGATTAAGAAAGATATTCTAATTTTCTATTATTAACTTTCATTAATTTCATTTAAGCTTATACTTCATAAACACTATAATACGTGTTTTTATATGATAATTTAGACAATTATAAAAATTCATATGTATTTCATATTGAAAAGAATCAATTTTAAGTTTTTCTACAAGTGTCTTCTTTAGTTACACTTATTTTATATTCAAATTCGACTAAACATTCTGGTAGATTTGTACAATCATTTATTATTTATCATAATTATTGTTTCTCTAATCATAATACATATTTAATCGACTACTTTTTTTTAGATGGCAATACAGCAGATCACTCAAGGCTTGCTGAGACATGACTACGCATTCATACCACTTGAGAAAATATCATCAACCTACGTTGAAAATCAACTAGAAGATACTGATAATTATATAGGTTTTATGCAATGTACGTGAAATGGCTATTGTATGTAATTGATAGTAAATTAATAGTAGTGTAACAATTGAAATTTGTTAAAATTCTGAATAAAGGATTGGGAAACACCTTTAGCTTGAAATTTTCATTCATAACACTTTCCTTAGCTGTAAAAATCTTTTAATATTATTTACTATATTTATTTCATTAATAGGTTTTAATTTAACCACATCCCAAAGTGATTTAATTTAAATTGTCAAGATTCAATAGATGTTTTACGGTGATTTTATTCAAAAATAATTTCATATTATTATGTTCAAATCAGAATTATTTCTGAAGAATAGTAATGTCATACTATATTGCAAAAAATCAATTTTATATTTTCCTATGAGTGTATTTTAAAGTTACAATTATTTTACCTTCAAATTCAACAAAACAGCTGGTAGATTTTTATAATATTTGATTGCTTATCATAATTAATGTTTCTTATCATCTATTATATGATTATATTTCATATCTTTTTGCATTAATACATTTGTATTTTAATTCATGTTTGAACTGTAAGATTCTTTCAAATATTTTCTATTAAGAATGTAGTTGGTCTCTTAATTTTTGTTTGATTGTTTTAATTTCTGAATTATTCAATGGTTACCAAACACTAGTTGTCATAAAAAGATTTTCGTTCACCTTATGGTGTGTAGTAGTGACATTTTATCCTCCAACCATTTTATAAATTTAACTGACTAAATTTTTTCAGATGGCAGTACATAGATCTCTCGATGCATGCTGAGACATGAATTCACATTTCTACCACTTCGGAAAGTATCAATAACCTACATGTAAAATGGACTAGAAGATACTGAAAATATTAATGGTTTTATACAATGTACGTGTAATGGTTATCGTCTGTAATTGATAGTCAATTAAGAGTAGTGTGAAAATAAGTTAATGCCGAGAAATTGTGACAATTACATGAAGAAAGAAATTCAAATTTTGTATTACTAACTTTCATTAATTTCATTTAAGCTTATACTTCATAAACACTATAAAACGTGTATTTATATGATAATTTAGACAAATATAAAAATTTATATTTTTAACTGCTTATAAAACACTCAATTCTCACGTTAGTCACATCAAACTCAGACCATTAGATTAAGAAAGATATTCTAATTTTCTATTATTAACTTTCATTAATTTCATTTAAGCTTATACTTCATAAACACTATAAAACGTGTTTTTATATGATAATTTAGACAAATATAAAAATTCATAGTTTTAACTGCTTATAATAAACTCAATTCTAATGTTAATGTCATCAAACTCAGACCATTAGATTAAGAAAGATATTCTAATTTTCTATTATTAACTTTCATTAATTTCATTTAAGCTTATACTTCATAAACACTATAAAACGTGTTTTTATATGATAATTTAGACAAATATAAAAATTCATAGTTTTAACTGCTTATAATAAACTCAATTCTAATGTTAATGTCATCAAACTCAGACCATTAGATTAAGAAAGATATTCTAATTTTCTATTATTAACTTTCATTAATTTCATTTAAGCTTATACTTCATAAACACTATAATACGTGTTTTTATATGATAATTTAGACAATTATAAAAATTCATATGTATTTCATATTGAAAAGAATCAATTTTAAGTTTTTCTACAAGTGTCTTCTTTAGTTACACTTATTTTATATTCAAATTCGACTAAACATTCTGGTAGATTTGTACAATCATTTATTATTTATCATAATTATTGTTTCTCTAATCATAATACATATTTAATCGACTACTTTTTTTTAGATGGCAATACAGCAGATCACTCAAGGCTTGCTGAGACATGACTACGCATTCATACCACTTGAGAAAATATCATCAACCTACGTTGAAAATCAACTAGAAGATACTGATAATTATATAGGTTTTATGCAATGTACGTGAAATGGCTATTGTATGTAATTGATAGTAAATTAATAGTAGTGTAACAATTGAAATTTGTTAAAATTCTGAATAAAGGATTGGGAAACACCTTTAGCTTGAAATTTTCATTCATAACACTTTCCTTAGCTGTAAAAATCTTTTAATATTATTTACTATATTTATTTCATTAATAGGTTTTAATTTAACCACATCCCAAAGTGATTTAATTTAAATTGTCAAGATTCAATAGATGTTTTACGGTGATTTTATTCAAAAATAATTTCATATTATTATGTTCAAATCAGAATTATTTCTGAAGAATAGTAATGTCATACTATATTGCAAAAAATCAATTTTATATTTTCCTATGAGTGTATTTTAAAGTTACAATTATTTTACCTTCAAATTCAACAAAACAGCTGGTAGATTTTTATAATATTTGATTGCTTATCATAATTAATGTTTCTTATCATCTATTATATGATTATATTTCATATCTTTTTGCATTAATACAATTGTATTTTAATTCATGTTTGAACTGTAAGATTCTTTCAAATATTTTCTATTAAGAATGTAGTTGGTCTCTTAATTTTTGTTTGATTGTTTTAATTTCTGAATTATTCAATGGTTACCAAACACTAGTTGTCATAAAAAGATTTTCGTTCACCTTATGGTGTGTAGTAGTGACATTTTATCCTCCAACCATTTTATAAATTTAACTGACTAAATTTTTTCAGATGGCAGTACATAGATCTCTCGATGCATGCTGAGACATGAATTCACATTTCTACCACTTCGGAAAGTATCAATAACCTACATGTAAAATGGACTAGAAGATACTGAAAATATTAATGGTTTTATACAATGTACGTGTAATGGTTATCGTCTGTAATTGATAGTCAATTAAGAGTAGTGTGAAAATAAGTTAATGCCGAGAAATTGTGACAATTACATGAAGAAAGAAATTCAAATTTTGTATTACTAACTTTCATTAATTTCATTTAAGCTTATACTTCATAAACACTATAAAACGTGTATTTATATGATAATTTAGACAAATATAAAAATTTATATTTTTAACTGCTTATAAAACACTCAATTCTCACGTTAGTCACATCAAACTCAGACCATTAGATTAAGAAAGATATTCTAATTTTCTATTATTAACTTTCATTAATTTCATTTAAGCTTATACTTCATAAACACTATAAAACGTGTTTTTATATGATAATTTAGACAAATATAAAAATTCATAGTTTTAACTGCTTATAATAAACTCAATTCTAATGTTAATGTCATCAAACTCAGACCATTAGATTAAGAAAGATATTCTAATTTTCTATTATTAACTTTCATTAATTTCATTTAAGCTTATACTTCATAAACACTATAAAACGTGTTTTTATATGATAATTTAGACAAATATAAAAATTCATAGTTTTAACTGCTTATAATAAACTCAATTCTAATGTTAATGTCATCAAACTCAGACCATTAGATTAAGAAAGATATTCTAATTTTCTATTATTAACTTTCATTAATTTCATTTAAGCTTATACTTCATAAACACTATAATACGTGTTTTTATATGATAATTTAGACAATTATAAAAATTCATATGTATTTCATATTGAAAAGAATCAATTTTAAGTTTTTCTACAAGTGTCTTCTTTAGTTACACTTATTTTATATTCAAATTCGACTAAACATTCTGGTAGATTTGTACAATCATTTATTATTTATCATAATTATTGTTTCTCTAATCATAATACATATTTAATCGACTACTTTTTTTTAGATGGCAATACAGCAGATCACTCAAGGCTTGCTGAGACATGACTACGCATTCATACCACTTGAGAAAATATCATCAACCTACGTTGAAAATCAACTAGAAGATACTGATAATTATATAGGTTTTATGCAATGTACGTGAAATGGCTATTGTATGTAATTGATAGTAAATTAATAGTAGTGTAACAATTGAAATTTGTTAAAATTCTGAATAAAGGATTGGGAAACACCTTTAGCTTGAAATTTTCATTCATAACACTTGCCTTAGCTGTAAAAATCTTTTAATATTATTTACTATGTTTATTTCATTAATAGGTTTTAATTTAACCACATCCCAAAGTGATTTAATTTAAATTGTCAAGATTCAATAGACGTTTTACGGTGATTTTATTCAAAAATAATTTCATATTATTATGTTCAAATCAGAATTATTTCTGAAGAATAGTAATGTCATACTATATTGCAAAAAATCAATTTTATATTTTCCTATGAGTGTATTTTAAAGTTACAATTATTTTACCTTCAAATTCAACAAAACAGCTGGTAGATTTTTATAATATTTTATTGCTTATCATAATTAATGTTTCTTATCATCTATTATATGATTATATTTCATATCTTTTTGCATTAATACAATTGTATTTTAATTCATGTTTGAACTGTAAGATTCTTTCAAATATTTTCTATTAAGAATGTAGTTGGTCTCTTAATTTTTGTTTGATTGTTTTAATTTCTGAATTATTCAATGGTTACCAAACACTAGTTGTCATAAAAAGATTTTCGTTCACCTTATGGTGTGTAGTAGTGACATTTTATCCTCCAACCATTTTATAAATTTAACAGACTAAATTTTTTCAGATGGCAGTACATAGATCACTCGATGCATGCTGAGACATGAATTCACATTTCTACCACTTCGGAAAGTATCAATAACCTACATGTAAAATGGACTAGAAGATACTGAAAATATTAATGGTTTTATACAATGTACGTGTAATGGTTATCGTCTGTAATTGATAGTCAATTAAGAGTAGTGTGACAATAAGTTAATGCCGAGAAATTCTGACAATTACATGAAGAAAGAAATTCAAATTTTGTATTACTAACTTTCATTAATTTCATTTAAGCTTATACTTCATAAACACTATAAAACGTGTATTTATATGATAATTTAGACAATTATTACAAATTCATAGTTTTAACTGCTTATAATAAACTCAATTCTAATGTTATTGTCATCAAACTCAGACCATTAGATTAAGAAAGATATTCTAATTTTCTATTATTAACTTTCATTAATTTCATTTAAGCTTATACTTCATAAACACTATAAAACGTGTATTTATATGATAATTTAGACAAATATAAAAATTTATATTTTTAACTGCTTATAAAACACTCAATTCTCACGTTAATCACATCAAACTCAGACCATTAGATTAAGAAAAATATTCTAATTTTCTATTATTAACTTTCATTAATTTCATTTAAGCTTATACTTCATAAACACTATAAAACGTGTTTTTATATGATAATTTAGACAAATATAAAAATTCATAGTTTTAACTGCTTATAATAAACTCAATTCTAATGTTAATGTCATCAAACTCAGACCATTAGATTAAGAAAGATATTCTAATTTTCTATTATAAACTTTCATTAATTTCATTTAAGCTTATACTTCATAAACACTATAATACGTGTTTTTATATGATAATTTAGACAATTATAAAAATTCATATGTATTTCATATTGAAAAGAATCAATTTTAAGTTTTTCTACAAGTGTCTTCTTTAGTTACACTTATTTTATATTCAAATTCGACTAAACATTCTGGTAGATTTGTACAATCATTTATTATTTATCATAATTATTGTTTCTCTAATCATTATACATATTTTATCGACTACTTTTTTTTAGATGGCAATACAGCAGATCACTCAAGGCTTGCTGAGACATGACTACGCACTCATACCACTTGAGAAAATATCATCAACCTACGTTGAAAATCAACTAGAAGATACTGATAATTATATAGGTTTTATGCAATGTACGTGAAATGGCTATTGTATGTAATTGATAGTAAATTAATAGTAGTGTAACAATTGAAATTTGTTAAAATTCTGAATAAAGGATTGGGAAACACCTTTAGCTTGAAATTTTCATTCATAACACTTGCCTTAGCTGTAAAAATCTTTTAATATTATTTACTATGTTTATTTCATTAATAGGTTTTAATTTAACCACATCCCAAAGTGATTTAATTTAAATTGTCAAGATTCAATAGACGTTTTACGGTGATTTTATTCAAAAATAATTTCATATTATTATGTTCAAATCAGAATTATTTCTGAAGAATAGTAATGTCATACTATATTGCAAAAAATCAATTTTATATTTTCCTATGAGTGTATTTTAAAGTTACAATTATTTTACCTTCAAATTCAACAAAACAGCTGGTAGATTTTTATAATATTTTATTGCTTATCATAATTAATGTTTCTTATCATCTATTATATGATTATATTTCATATCTTTTTGCATTAATACAATTGTATTTTAATTCATGTTTGAACTGTAAGATTCTTTCAAATATTTTCTATTAAGAATGTAGTTGGTCTCTTAATTTTTGTTTGATTGTTTTAATTTCTGAATTATTCAATGGTTACCAAACACTAGTTGTCATAAAAAGATTTTCGTTCACCTTATGGTGTGTAGTAGTGACATTTTATCCTCCAACCATTTTATAAATTTAACTGACTAAATTTTTTCAGATGGCAGTACATAGATCACTCGATGCATGCTGAGACATGAATTCACATTTCTACCACTTCGGAAAGTATCAATAACCTACATGTAAAATGGACTAGAAGATACTGAAAATATTAATGGTTTTATACAATGTACGTGTAATGGTTATCGTCTGTAATTGATAGTCAATTAAGAGTAGTGTGACAATAAGTTAATGCCGAGAAATTCTGACAATTACATGAAGAAAGAAATTCAAATTTTGTATTACTAACTTTCATTAATTTCATTTAAGCTTATACTTCATAAACACTATAAAACGTGTATTTATATGATAATTTAGACAATTATTACAAATTCATAGTTTTAACTGCTTATAATAAACTCAATTCTAATGTTATTGTCATCAAACTCAGACCATTAGATTAAGAAAGATATTCTAATTTTCTATTATTAACTTTCATTAATTTCATTTAAGCTTATACTTCATAAACACTATAAAACGTGTATTTATATGATAATTTAGACAAATATAAAAATTTATATTTTTAACTGCTTATAAAACACTCAATTCTCACGTTAATCACATCAAACTCAGACCATTAGATTAAGAAAAATATTCTAATTTTCTATTATTAACTTTCATTAATTTCATTTAAGCTTATACTTCATAAACACTATAAAACGTGTTTTTATATGATAATTTAGACAAATATAAAAATTCATAGTTTTAACTGCTTATAATAAACTCAATTCTAATGTTAATGTCATCAAACTCAGACCATTAGATTAAGAAAGATATTCTAATTTTCTATTATAAACTTTCATTAATTTCATTTAAGCTTATACTTCATAAACACTATAATACGTGTTTTTATATGATAATTTAGACAATTATAAAAATTCATATGTATTTCATATTGAAAAGAATCAATTTTAAGTTTTTCTACAAGTGTCTTCTTTAGTTACACTTATTTTATATTCAAATTCGACTAAACATTCTGGTAGATTTGTACAATCATTTATTATTTATCATAATTATTGTTTCTCTAATCATTATACATATTTTATCGACTACTTTTTTTTAGATGGCAATACAGCAATTCACTCAAGGCTTGCTGAGACATGACTACGCATTCATACCACTTGAGAAAATATCATCAACCTACGTTGAAAATCAACTAGAAGATACTGATAATTATATAGGTTTTATGCAATGTACGTGAAATGGCTATTGTATGTAATTGATAGTAAATTAATAGTAGTGTAACAATTGAAATTTGTTAAAATTCTGAATAAAGGATTGGGAAACACCTTTAGCTTGAAATTTTCATTCATAACACTTGCCTTAGCTGTAAAAATCTTTTAATATTATTTACTATGTTTATTTCATTAATAGGTTTTAATTTAACCACATCCCAAAGTGATTTAATTTAAATTGTCAAGATTCAATAGACGTTTTACGGTGATTTTATTCAAAAATAATTTCATATTATTATGTTCAAATCAGAATTATTTCTGAAGAATAGTAATGTCATACTATATTGCAAAAAATCAATTTTATATTTTCCTATGAGTGTATTTTAAAGTTACAATTATTTTACCTTCAAATTCAACAAAACAGCTGGTAGATTTTTATAATATTTTATTGCTTATCATAATTAATGTTTCTTATCATCTATTATATGATTATATTTCATATCTTTTTGCATTAATACAATTGTATTTTAATTCATGTTTGAACTGTAAGATTCTTTCAAATATTTTCTATTAAGAATGTAGTTGGTCTCTTAATTTTTGTTTGATTGTTTTAATTTCTGAATTATTCAATGGTTACCAAACACTAGTTGTCATAAAAAGATTTTCGTTCACCTTATGGTGTGTAGTAGTGACATTTTATCCTCCAACCATTTTATAAATTTAACTGACTAAATTTTTTCAGATGGCAGTACATAGATCACTCGATGCATGCTGAGACATGAATTCACATTTCTACCACTTCGGAAAGTATCAATAACCTACATGTAAAATGGACTAGAAGATACTGAAAATATTAATGGTTTTATACAATGTACGTGTAATGGTTATCGTCTGTAATTGATAGTCAATTAAGAGTAGTGTGACAATAAGTTAATGCCGAGAAATTCTGACAATTACATGAAGAAAGAAATTCAAATTTTGTATTACTAACTTTCATTAATTTCATTTAAGCTTATACTTCATAAACACTATAAAACGTGTATTTATATGATAATTTAGACAATTATTACAAATTCATAGTTTTAACTGCTTATAATAAACTCAATTCTAATGTTATTGTCATCAAACTCAGACCATTAGATTAAGAAAGATATTCTAATTTTCTATTATTAACTTTCATTAATTTCATTTAAGCTTATACTTCATAAACACTATAAAACGTGTATTTATATGATAATTTAGACAAATATAAAAATTTATATTTTTAACTGCTTATAAAACACTCAATTCTCACGTTAATCACATCAAACTCAGACCATTAGATTAAGAAAAATATTCTAATTTTCTATTATTAACTTTCATTAATTTCATTTAAGCTTATACTTCATAAACACTATAAAACGTGTTTTTATATGATAATTTAGACAAATATAAAAATTCATAGTTTTAACTGCTTATAATAAACTCAATTCTAATGTTAATGTCATCA
This sequence comes from Rhopalosiphum padi, assembly GCF_020882245.1. Taxonomy (NCBI): domain Eukaryota; kingdom Metazoa; phylum Arthropoda; class Insecta; order Hemiptera; family Aphididae; genus Rhopalosiphum; species Rhopalosiphum padi. The sequence continues at coordinate 47,814,377 of NC_083599.1, forward strand.
AACTCAGACCATTAGATTAAGAAAGATATTCTAATTTTCTATTATAAACTTTCATTAATTTCATTTAAGCTTATACTTCATAAACACTATAATACGTGTTTTTATATGATAATTTAGACAATTATAAAAATTCATATGTATTTCATATTGAAAAGAATCAATTTTAAGTTTTTCTACAAGTGTCTTCTTTAGTTACACTTATTTTATATTCAAATTCGACTAAACATTCTGGTAGATTTGTACAATCATTTATTATTTATCATAATTATTGTTTCTCTAATCATTATACATATTTTATCGACTACTTTTTTTTAGATGGCAATACAGCAATTCACTCAAGGCTTGCTGAGACATGACTACGCATTCATACCACTTGAGAAAATATCATCAACCTACGTTGAAAATCAACTAGAAGATACTGATAATTATATAGGTTTTATGCAATGTACGTGAAATGGCTATTGTATGTAATTGATAGTAAATTAATAGTAGTGTAACAATTGAAATTTGTTAAAATTCTGAATAAAGGATTGGGAAACACCTTTAGCTTGAAATTTTCATTCATAACACTTGCCTTAGCTGTAAAAATCTTTTAATATTATTTACTATGTTTATTTCATTAATAGGTTTTAATTTAACCACATCCCAAAGTGATTTAATTTAAATTGTCAAGATTCAATAGACGTTTTACGGTGATTTTATTCAAAAATAATTTCATATTATTATGTTCAAATCAGAATTATTTCTGAAGAATAGTAATGTCATACTATATTGCAAAAAATCAATTTTATATTTTCCTATGAGTGTATTTTAAAGTTACAATTATTTTACCTTCAAATTCAACAAAACAGCTGGTAGATTTTTATAATATTTGATTGCTTATCATAATTAATGTTTCTTATCATCTATTATATGATTATATTTCATATCTTTTTGCATTAATACATTTGTATTTTAATTCATGTTTGAACTGTAAGATTCTTTCAAATATTTTCTATTAAGAATGTAGTTGGTCTCTTAATTTTTGTTTGATTGTTTTAATTTCTGAATTATTCAATGGTTACCAAACACTAGTTGTCATAAAAAGATTTTCGTTCACCTTATGGTGTGTAGTAGTGACATTTTATCCTCCAACCATTTTATAAATTTAACTGACTAAATTTTTTCAGATGGCAGTACATAGATCTCTCGATGCATGCTGAGACATGAATTCACATTTCTACCACTTCGGAAAGTATCAATATCCTACATGTAAAATGGACTAGAAGATACTGAAAATATTAATGGTTTTATACAATGTACGTGTAATGGTTATCGACTGTAATTGATAGTCAATTAAGAGTAGTGTGACAATAAGTTAATGCCGAGAAATTCTGACAATTACATGAAGAAAGAAATTCAAATTTTGTATTACTAACTTTCATTAATTTCATTTAAGCTTATACTTCATAAACACTATAAAACGTGTATTTATATGATAATTTAGACAATTATTACAAATTCATAGTTTTAACTGCTTATAATAAACTCAATTCTAATGTTATTGTCATCAAACTCAGACCATTAGATTAAGAAAGATATTCTAATTTTCTATTATTAACTTTCATTAATTTCATTTAAGCTTATACTTCATAAACACTATAAAACGTGTATTTATATGATAATTTAGACAAATATAAAAATTTATATTTTTAACTGCTTATAAAACACTCAATTCTCACGTTAATCACATCAAACTCAGACCATTAGATTAAGAAAAATATTCTAATTTTCTATTATTAACTTTCATTAATTTCATTTAAGCTTATACTTCATAAACACTATAAAACGTGTTTTTATATGATAATTTAGACAAATATAAAAATTCATAGTTTTAACTGCTTATAATAAACTCAATTCTAATGTTAATGTCATCAAACTCAGACCATTAGATTAAGAAAGATATTCTAATTTTCTATTATAAACTTTCATTAATTTCATTTAAGCTTATACTTCATAAACACTATAATACGTGTTTTTATATGATAATTTAGACAATTATAAAAATTCATATGTATTTCATATTGAAAAGAATCAATTTTAAGTTTTTCTACAAGTGTCTTCTTTAGTTACACTTATTTTATATTCAAATTCGACTAAACATTCTGGTAGATTTGTACAATCATTTATTATTTATCATAATTATTGTTTCTCTAATCATTATACATATTTTATCGACTACTTTTTTTTAGATGGCAATACAGCAATTCACTCAAGGCTTGCTGAGACATGACTACGCATTCATACCACTTGAGAAAATATCATCAACCTACGTTGAAAATCAACTAGAAGATACTGATAATTATATAGGTTTTATGCAATGTACGTGAAATGGCTATTGTATGTAATTGATAGTAAATTAATAGTAGTGTAACAATTGAAATTTGTTAAAATTCTGAATAAAGGATTGGGAAACACCTTTAGCTTGAAATTTTCATTCATAACACTTGCCTTAGCTGTAAAAATCTTTTAATATTATTTACTATGTTTATTTCATTAATAGGTTTTAATTTAACCACATCCCAAAGTGATTTAATTTAAATTGTCAAGATTCAATAGACGTTTTACGGTGATTTTATTCAAAAATAATTTCATATTATTATGTTCAAATCAGAATTATTTCTGAAGAATAGTAATGTCATACTATATTGCAAAAAATCAATTTTATATTTTCCTATGAGTGTATTTTAAAGTTACAATTATTTTACCTTCAAATTCAACAAAACAGCTGGTAGATTTTTATAATATTTTATTGCTTATCATAATTAATGTTTCTTATCATCTATTATATGATTATATTTCATATCTTTTTGCATTAATACAATTGTATTTTAATTCATGTTTGAACTGTAAGATTCTTTCAAATATTTTCTATTAAGAATGTAGTTGGTCTCTTAATTTTTGTTTGATTGTTTTAATTTCTGAATTATTCAATGGTTACCAAACACTAGTTGTCATAAAAAGATTTTCGTTCACCTTATGGTGTGTAGTAGTGACATTTTATCCTCCAACCATTTTATAAATTTAACTGACTAAATTTTTTCAGATGGCAGTACATAGATCACTCGATGCATGCTGAGACATGAATTCACATTTCTACCACTTCGGAAAGTATCAATAACCTACATGTAAAATGGACTAGAAGATACTGAAAATATTAATGGTTTTATACAATGTACGTGTAATGGTTATCGTCTGTAATTGATAGTCAATTAAGAGTAGTGTGACAATAAGTTAATGCCGAGAAATTCTGACAATTACATGAAGAAAGAAATTCAAATTTTGTATTACTAACTTTCATTAATTTCATTTAAGCTTATACTTCATAAACACTATAAAACGTGTATTTATATGATAATTTAGACAATTATTACAAATTCATAGTTTTAACTGCTTATAATAAACTCAATTCTAATGTTATTGTCATCAAACTCAGACCATTAGATTAAGAAAGATATTCTAATTTTCTATTATTAACTTTCATTAATTTCATTTAAGCTTATACTTCATAAACACTATAAAACGTGTATTTATATGATAATTTAGACAAATATAAAAATTTATATTTTTAACTGCTTATAAAACACTCAATTCTCACGTTAATCACATCAAACTCAGACCATTAGATTAAGAAAAATATTCTAATTTTCTATTATTAACTTTCATTAATTTCATTTAAGCTTATACTTCATAAACACTATAAAACGTGTTTTTATATGATAATTTAGACAAATATAAAAATTCATAGTTTTAACTGCTTATAATAAACTCAATTCTAATGTTAATGTCATCAAACTCAGACCATTAGATTAAGAAAGATATTCTAATTTTCTATTATAAACTTTCATTAATTTCATTTAAGCTTATACTTCATAAACACTATAATACGTGTTTTTATATGATAATTTAGACAATTATAAAAATTCATATGTATTTCATATTGAAAAGAATCAATTTTAAGTTTTTCTACAAGTGTCTTCTTTAGTTACACTTATTTTATATTCAAATTCGACTAAACATTCTGGTAGATTTGTACAATCATTTATTATTTATCATAATTATTGTTTCTCTAATCATTATACATATTTTATCGACTACTTTTTTTTAGATGGCAATACAGCAATTCACTCAAGGCTTGCTGAGACATGACTACGCATTCATACCACTTGAGAAAATATCATCAACCTACGTTGAAAATCAACTAGAAGATACTGATAATTATATAGGTTTTATGCAATGTACGTGAAATGGCTATTGTATGTAATTGATAGTAAATTAATAGTAGTGTAACAATTGAAATTTGTTAAAATTCTGAATAAAGGATTGGGAAACACCTTTAGCTTGAAATTTTCATTCATAACACTTGCCTTAGCTGTAAAAATCTTTTAATATTATTTACTATGTTTATTTCATTAATAGGTTTTAATTTAACCACATCCCAAAGTGATTTAATTTAAATTGTCAAGATTCAATAGATGTTTTACGGTGATTTTATTCAAAAATAATTTCATATTATTATGTTCAAATCAGAATTATTTCTGAAGAATAGTAATGTCATACTATATTGCAAAAAATCAATTTTATATTTTCCTATGAGTGTATTTTAAAGTTACAATTATTTTACCTTCAAATTCAACAAAACAGCTGGTAGATTTTTATAATATTTGATTGCTTATCATAATTAATGTTTCTTATCATCTATTATATGATTATATTTCATATCTTTTTGCATTAATACATTTGTATTTTAATTCATGTTTGAACTGTAAGATTCTTTCAAATATTTTCTATTAAGAATGTAGTTGGTCTCTTAATTTTTGTTTGATTGTTTTAATTTCTGAATTATTCAATGGTTACCAAACACTAGTTGTCATAAAAAGATTTTCGTTCACCTTATGGTGTGTAGTAGTGACATTTTATCCTCCAACCATTTTATAAATTTAACTGACTAAATTTTTTCAGATGGCAGTACATAGATCTCTCGATGCATGCTGAGACATGAATTCACATTTCTACCACTTCGGAAAGTATCAATATCCTACATGTAAAATGGACTAGAAGATACTGAAAATATTAATGGTTTTATACAATGTACGTGTAATGGTTATCGACTGTAATTGATAGTCAATTAAGAGTAGTGTGACAATAAGTTAATGCCGAGAAATTCTGACAATTACATGAAGAAAGAAATTCAAATTTTGTATTACTAACTTTCATTAATTTCATTTAAGCTTATACTTCATAAACACTGTAAAACGTGTATTTATATGATAATTTAGACAAATATAAAAATTTGTAGTTTTAACTGCTTATAATAAACTCAATTCTAATGTTAATGTCATCAAACTCAGACCATTAGATTAAGAAAAATATTCTAATTTTCTATTATTAACTTTCATTTATTTCATTTAAGCTTATACTTCATAAACACTATAATACGTGTTTTTATATGATAATTTAGACAATTATAAAAATTCATAGTTTTAACTGCTTATAATAAACTCAATTCTAATGTTAATGTCATCAAACTCAGACCATTAGATTAAGAAAAATATTCTAATTTTCTATTATTAACTTTCATTAATTTCATTTAAGCTTCTACTTCATAAACACTATAAAACGTGTATTTATATGATAATTTAGACAAATATAAAAATTCATAGTTTTAACTGCTTATAATAAACTCAATTCTAATGTTAATGTCATCAAACTCAGACCATTAGATTAAGAAAGATATTCTAATTTACTATTATTAACTTTCATTAATTTCATTTAAGCTTATACTTCATAAACACTATGAAACGTGTATTTATATGATAATTTAGACAATTATTACAAATTCATATTTTTAACCGCATATTGATCATTCAATTCTCATGATAGTTACATCAAACTCAGACCATTAGATTAAGAAAAATATTGTAATTATCTATTATTAACTTTCATTAATTTCATTTAAGCTTATACTTCATAAACACTATAAAACGTGTTTTTATATGATAATTTAGACAAATATAAAAAATCGTAGTTTTAACTGCTTATAATAAACTCAATTCTAATGTTAATGTCATCAAACTCAGACCATTAGATTAAGAAAGATATTCTAATTTTCTATTATTAACTTTCATTAATTTCATTTAAGCTTATACTTCATAAACACTATAATACGTGTTTTTATATGATAATTTAGACAATTATAAAAATACATATGTATTTCATATTGAAAAGAATCAATTTTAAGTTTTTCTACAAGTGTCTTCTTTAGTTACACTTATTTTATATTCAAATTCGACAAAACATGCTGGTAGATTTGTACTATCTTTTATTATCTATCATAATAATTGTTTCTCCAATCATTATACATATTTAATCGACTACTTTTTTTTAGATGGCAATACAGCAGATCACTCAAGGCTTGCTGAGACATGACTACGCATTCATACCACTTGGGAAAATATCATCATCCTACGTTGAAAATTAACTAGAAGATACTGATAATTATATAGGTTTTATGCAATGTACGTGAAATGGCTATTGAATGTAATTGATAGTAATTTAATAGTAGTGTAACAATTGAAATTTGTTAAAAATCTGAATAAAGGATTGGGAAACACCTTTAGCTTGAAATTTTCATTCATAACATTTGCCTTAGCTGTAAAAATCTTTTAATATTATTTACTATATTTATTTCATTAATAGGTTTTAATTTAACCACATCCCAAAGTGATTTAATTTAAATTGTCAAGATTCAATAGATGTTTTACGATGATTTTATTCAAATATAATTTCATATTATTATGTTCAAATCAGAATTATTTCTGAAGAATAGTAATGTCATACTAAATTGCAAAAAATCAATTTTATATTTTCCAATGAGTGTATTTTAAAGTTACAATTATTTTACCTTCAAATTCAACAAAACAGCTGGTAGATTTTTATAATATTTGATTGCTTATCATAATTAATGTTTCTTATCATCTATTATATGATTATATTTCATATCTTTTTGCATTTATACATTTGTATTTTAATTCATGTTTCAACTGTAAGATTCTTTCAAATATTTTCTATTAAGAATGTAGTTGGTCTCTTAGTTTTTGTTTGATTGTTTTAATTTCTGAATTATTCAATGGTTACCAAACACTAGTTGTCATAAAAAGATTTTCGTTCACCTTATGGTGTGTAGTAGTGACATTTTATCCTCCAACCATTTTATAAATTTAACTGACTAAATATTTTCAGATGGCAGTACATAGATCACTCGTTGCATGCTGAGACATGAATTCACATTACTACCACTTCGGAAAGTATCAATATCCTACGTGTAAAATGGACTAGAAGATACTGATAATATTAATTGTTTTATGCAATGTATGTGTAATGGTTATCGAATGTAATTGATAGTTAATTAAGAGTAGTGTGACAATAAGTTAATGCCGAGAAATTCTGACAATAACATGAAGAAAGAAATTCAAATTTTGTATTACTAACTTTCATTAATTTCATTTAAGCTTATACTTCATAAACACTATAAAACGTGTATTTATATGATAATTTAGACAAATAAAAAAATTCATAGTTTCAACTGCTTATAATAAATTCAATTCTAATTTTGTTAATGTCATCAAACTCAGACCATTAGATTAAAAAAGATATTCTAATTTTCTATTATTAACTTTCATTAATTTCATTTAACCTTATACTTCATAAACACTATAAAACGTGTTGTTATATGATAATTTAGATAATTATAAAAATTTATTTGTATTTCATATTGAAAAGAATCAATTTTAAGTTTTTCTACAAGTGTCTTCTTTAGTTACACTTATTTTATATTCAAATTCGACAAAACATGCTGGTAGATTTGTACTATCTTTTGTTATTTATCATAATTATTGTTTCTCCAATCATTATACTTATTTAATAGACTTTTTTTTTTTAGATGGCAATACAGCAGATCACTCAAGGCTTGCTGAGACATGACTACGCATTCATACCACTTGGGAAAATATCATCATCCTACGTTGAAAATTAACTAGAAGATACTGATAATTATATAGGTTTTATGCAATGTACGTGAAATGGCTATTGAATGTAATTGATAGTAAATTAATAGTAGTTTAACAATTGGAATTTGTTAAAAATCTGAATAAATGATTGGGAAACATCTTTAGCTTGAAATTTTCATTCATAACACTTGCCTTAGCTGTAAAAATCTTTTAATATTATTTACTATATTTATTTCATTAATAGGTTTTAATTTAACCACATCCCAAAGTGATTTAATTTAAATTGTCAAGATTCAATAGATGTTTTACGATGATTTTATTCAAATATAATTTCATATTATTATGTTCAAATCAGAATTATTTCTGAAGAATAGTAATGTCATACTAAATTGCAAAAAATCAATTTTATATTTTCCTATGAGTGTATTTTAATGTTACAATTATTTTACCTTCAAATTCAACAAAACAGCTGGTAGATTTTTATAATATTTGATTGCTTATCATAATTAATGTTTCTTATCATCTATTATATGATTATATTTCATATCTTTTTGCATTTATACATTTGTATTTTAATTCATGTTTCAACTGTAAGATTCTTTCAAATATTTTCTATTAAGAATGTAGTTGGTCTCTTAGTTTTTGTTTGATTGTTTTAATTTCTGAATTATTCAATGGTTACCAAACACTAGTTGTCATAAAAAGATTTTCGTTCACCTTATGGTGTGTAGTAGTGACATTTTATCCTCCAACCATTTTATAAATTTAACTGACTAAATATTTTCAGATGGCTGTACATAGATCACTCGATGCATGCTGAGACATGAATTCACATTTCTACCACTTCGGAAAGTATCAATATCCTATGTTGAAAATCGACTAGATGATACTGATTACAATAATAGTTTTATGTAAAGTACGAGTAATGGATATTGAATATAATTGATAGTGACATAATTGTAGTATAACAAAAACTTAGTGTCATGAAATCCAGACCATTAGATTAAGTAAATAATTCTTATTTAGCATTACCAACTTTTATATATTTCATTTAAGCAGATACTTCATATACTCTATAAAACATGATTTTATATGATAATTTTGACTCATATTACCAATTCATATTTTTAGCTGTTCATAAAAATCTCATCAAATTAGTGTCATGAATCCTAGACAATTAGATTAATTAAATGATTCTTACTTACCATTTATTATTTTCCTTTTTTTCTTTGTTAATCGTCTTAGTTGCACTGTGGTCTATGTTACACTGTCCTATAAATGTTAGTATTCTATCTTATGTGTTTTATGTTTTGTTGATAGGTACATGTTTAACATAATTAACAGTGTAACAACAATTCATAACAAAATTAGTAAGTTCCATCAATATTTGTATTTAGTCTAGTATATAAATTGTTTTTTATTTGCGTATTTATCATATCGCCTTCAAAGCTTAACCTGGTGTTGTAAAATTTGAACAATTCCCTTATTAGTATTGAATCATTTATGAAAAAAATTAGTTTCAATTTTGAGAAATTTTTATTACTTCAAATACTAAGTTATATGTAAATGTATCATTATAAATAGAAATTGTGTAATGGATATTTTTGCTTTTTAATGGTGTGTATGAAAACAAATTGTTTTTTTCATTATTGTTATTGTTGACAATATTATACCTATTATTAAATAATGATTAATTTATATAATAAACTGAATGACAGTCTTTCAAAGATTGACTATTGTTGAAAATCAGTTCTTTTAGAATTACTACAGTACACAAATAACCTCACAGAAATTGTATAATTTTTATTTTCTGGATAAACATGATTTGTTATGTTTATGGTTGAATAATGTAAATTTACTTTTTTAAATTAGAAATTATACTTCCAGATCTGAAAGAAAAATACTACAAGGATTATCAGAGAATCTGTACAGTAACTGAACAGAAACGATGATCTGTTGATGTTTTTGAAGAGGACTGTTCTCCAAAATCATGACTATGTTCCACAACAAATTGGCCCTTATCTCTTAGTACCTATGTTGTAAATACTGTGAATATTGTAATTCATTTAAATTTAATTTTCTACTTGTCCACTTACAAAAAATTATTCAACTGGGGAATTAATTGTATTTATTATTGTAGGAGGACTGTTATTGTTCAATGTTATAAATTATAATATTCCTTTTATTATTAAATTATGTAATTTATTAAGTTTATTGTTATTGAATTATTTTATTTATAAAATTTACTATTATTTAATTATATTATTATTAAGTGAGTAACTACTAGTAAAAAATTATACTTTATTTTTTCAAAAATGATGATTTTAAAATAAATTATAGAGTTAATAAACTAACGTACCCATTACATTTTTTTTAAAATACTACTTAAGAATTAAAAAGTGATGTTCTTCTTATTAAAATTAATCTAATTATGTTTATACAAAAACTGTATTTAAGTATTTTCAGATATGTTGGTTGCAGTAAGAACTATTTATGAGAAACTTTGTTTTGCTTTCAATTTTTAATCCTAACTATAAAAAATTGAGTAAGTGGGTGTTGCTTTGCTGTACAATAGGTTAATAATGGGTGTACTGACATTTAAATTCAATGAAATAAAATCATTATATCAGAAAAACAATTATGAACAAAGATGTTCTATCAGCCTATATTATTACTAAGTAGATTTGATGGCATTGTCAATAAAGTAATTAATTTTACTATTGCATTAGTACAGCAGTAAGTTAAATTCATTTTTACAGGAAAAACAACACATTTGAAAATGCCATTATATGTATAAAAATATAATAATATACTTACTATATAACTTCTTATGAAGAATTATGTATACAATTTCCAAAACTTAAAAATAGAAGAAAGACAACTTTTAACTACGAAAAAGTTTGTTCTTTTTTTGCAATTTGATAGGTAAATGTCAAGGTATAAACTTATAATATTATAAAAACAAATCAAGACTTATGAATTATGATTATCCTTGTATTACATTTTTAGGCTTTTTTACACAACAAAAAAAAGTTTTATGGACATTTGTGATCTGTGTTTTGTTTATATATCAATAATATTAGTTATAGCCAGGCTGTCAGATCCTTATTTCTTTCATCAGTAGAAGGGGTTTATATACCCTTATACGCAAGTTCTATACATTATAATTATTTTTTAAAAATAAAATATTGGTTGGTCGGTTGATTCTTCTATTATTCTACCTCTATGATACAATTTATTTTATAAATTATTTTGTCATACAGTACACCTCAAATAGTGAACGCATTATGTATTTTATTAAATTGGCATACAGATTTGAAGGTATTTTGTATAGGCAACCCTACCGCACATTCAATATTTTCGCTATTTTCTATTTTCCTCATAAACTATTGCATAATATTTAAAAACTGTCGACTCATTTATAATTATATAACTGTCCAAATTCTGATTTTTTTATGAATTTTTGTCCAAAAATTCAATTTATTATTACGTTTTCAAAAATCTAACTCCAAAACCTAAACCCTTTAATACTGACCCCATCTAGATAAAATCTTCAAGGATCGACGCAGATGCGTCTCTAAATAATCTTCCAAATAGTAAAGGTTTTTCAACTCAATTATTTAGACGGTAAGTGGTGATTTAAATTTAAAGTTTTCAAAAAAAGAAATTGGCGGGAAATTTGGTTTTAGCAATTTCTTAATTTTAAAATTAAAATTCAACATTTTTGAGAACAGAAATTTGATTTTAAGGTGTCACTGCATTGAACCTCGAAGATTTCGAAACGATACAACTATGAACTAATATTAAAAAGTTAGTATTTCAAGTTGAATCTCAAAATCTATAGATGAATATCATAATAACAACATAATATATATAATAATAATAATATTATTATATCATGTGTTAAAATCACGAGTTGTAAAATGCGAAGTTTTAGAAAAGTTATGTTGTATAACATAAACTTTTTAAATATTTATTTTATTTACTTAATGCAAGTCTGCATAATATTCAGCATTAGGTACTTAAGTCAATTTCTTTAATGAATCTGGTTTCAAAGTAAATAATTATATTTTTCAGTTATAAAAGTTTAACATTACCCTAAACGGTATAATAATACTGAATCTTCTACATTTTAATTACCAAAAGCAACAAAAAAATTATGAAAAATTACGACTCGGTACAATTTGTAAGAAATACGATATATTCGCAAACGTCAAAGTCATATAATATTCTATGTAAATAAAAAAACTACATTACTTACTATACGTACAATTACAAAAGGTAGACCTTAAACACCTTTTCAAAAGCGTAAATATTCTTAATTTCGTACTGTGTTTCATCATTATCTATGAGTATTGAGTACTATTATTACTTATTAGTACTGTATACTTGCATTAAATTGTTAAATTTTAGGAAGGCATTCATATTTAGTAAAACACTAGGTAAGTATACGTATTATTTAGAAATAGTTTTTCATCAAATCATATCGAGAATCATGCGGCAATGATATGATATATAATAATTTTGAAAAATTCTTACGAAAAAACTATTGTCTCTAGCTACAGCTATAAAAGTTACATTCCTAAACAATGGTTAGGCTTCTTCAAAAATTACCCTGTAGTTGGGGTACCTTTAACCCCCCCCACCCAAATATATTTTTGAAAAACCTTAGTGGTCGTTCGACGTGTCTGAAACTCAATATTCTGCTATTTTGGAGGATTCTGATTAAAAGTGGTATCTTTTGTCGAGACCGTAAATGCCGTTTTTACCCCACTTTGGGGCTTTGGAATTCCGAAATTTGAGTTTTTTAGTCGAGTGTTACTCGGCCGGGTTTCAATGTAGGGGCATAGTTTCTTCACCAAAAGTTTTGTTTTAAGTTATTTTGTATAAAATCTTTCAGTGGTCGGAGGTTCCTATGCCCGCCTATGCCCGCCTATGCTCCTTTCATGGATATTTTGAAAAATGTTTATTTTTTGTTTCACGTTTCTGAAATTCGCAGGTTCGATTTTTTGTAGATCGGTGATCAAAATCGGCGTCTTGAGTTTACACTGTAGGAGCCTTTTTTACCCCTCTTTTTGGCGTCGGAAATTAGGATTTTGCAGTTTTTGGACTTTGTCGCCACGGAACACTTAGACTTTGGGAGGTTAGAGCAATTTTTTTCTACGCATCGTTAAGAAATTTTTGTCAAAAATCGAACGGTACCAAAACCAAAGAAATTGGACATTTTTTTGAGAAGTTATGATTTTCTTTTTCTTTTTTGGTACCTACTTAGATTTTCTGAATTTTTTGAAATTGAGTTTTTGTTCAATATTTTTGAAATTCGAGTGCTGACTTATAAATGCCATGACGAGTTATAAAGGTTCTATGGTCAAAATGCCTAGGATCATTATTTACCCCGTAATCGGGGTGCGAAAATAGTTGAAAATCGAATCGCTTGTTTTTTTGTATACACATATACGTTTCTTTATGGTATACCCCCGTATATCGATTTAACGAATTATATTTTTGAACTTTTTTTGAACTTTTTACTCGTTTTAGGTTTGTTCGCGTTTCAACGTTTGGCAATTATGCCATCAGCATAAAAAATAATTTATTTAGAAGTAATTTTTCATCAAATCACATCGATAATACATTTATTTAATGTTTATACACCTCGTATATATAAGCAATTTCGTTGTATATATGAGATACGACCATCATTTTTAAAATGTACGACGCAGTCAGTCGATCACTCGATCGAAAGCCATACCATTTTTAATAAGTCGTTTTACTCTAACACTATATTTTATGATCCTTTATTAAGTAAAACTTTATTAACTATTCAGTATTCGACTCAATCAATAAATTAAATTCATCAACCAAAATTGTGTTGATATTTGATTTTCATTCCTTAAGAAGAACCGACTACCAAACAATTAAACAACCGTACAAGATCTGACTGGAACGGGATATAACAGTGTTAAATATCAACTAGGTACCTAGGTATCAACAATTGTTCATATACCTAACTGATGAACTTTGAATTTCAATCATCAAAATTAACGATATATATGTCGCATCCACTTAATGTAATCGTATTTTTCATGAAATGGATATCCATTTCATGAACAACGATCATATCGTGTAAGTCAAATTTTAGTTAATGAAATGAACATATATTTTATCCATTTCATGAAATGGAAACTCTTATTTTACACTTTGTGTAATATTTTTAATTAATTACATCAATGGGTAACATTTTGTGAAATCGAAATAATAATATTGATACGAGTACACGAATCTAGTATCTTTAAATTGTAAGCATTAAGATACTAAATAGGTACCTATTGTAGAACTTACTGTACTATACTAATAAGTAATATGTTATCGACACCTGTTATCGATAAATAATCGCATCAATTGTATGAGTGTAATAGCACTCTGGAAAGTTTTTATTTTTATTTTTATATGATGCCAGTACGTTCTCTGACTTGATGCGAGCCGTATATTAACGTTCATTACAAGGAATACAATTTATAAAATGGAATTTGATTCATTTGCTGAATATTATGAAAAATTACGGCGCAACACATTTGCGCCCGAACCCATTTATCGTAGCTCATTTGCGCCCCAAATCATAGCCCATATGCGCCCGATTCAGATCAGGTGAAAATCGTGCAACGTTGCCATTTATTGAGTATATTGGCGTGTAACTATAAAATCTAAAATAATATTTGATCGTTTCCCAAGCTAATCCTCGACGCACCTCGCACCACAAATTGCGCTGAATCATTTCACAAGCACTTTAACTCCCAATTTTATTCACCTCATCCTCAATTGACTAGTGTAATTGAAAATTTAAAACTTATACAAGTAGAATCATATCTAAAAATAAATGAAATCAAGAAGGGTAAAATAAAACCACGACGTAAAGAGGAAAAAGAAAAAATACAACATAATATTATGAAGCGTGGAATGAGTACAGAGGAAAACACTTAAATAAAATAGAATACTTAAAAAAATGTCTTATAAATTTCGGGGAATCAATTTATAATAACTGTATGATTATTTTAATATTATTATAATTTAATTATTTTTTGTGTTATTAACATTCTTATTATTGACTAATGTACCTATATTATTAATTTTGATTATTTTTGACAAAATAATAAATTTTTGATGCAATATAAATAATATATATGTATATATAATATGTATACTGTTTAGTATTTAACATTATTTTTAAAATTATTACTTTTTTTAATTTTGATTTTACATAGAATTGTATATTTTTAAACAACAACGGCAACATTGCATGCAAAATGGGCGCATTTGGGCTATAAATCAGGGTGTTATGTTTTTTATTTTGGGCGCAAATGGGCTACAGCCGAAAAATTAAATGCCTACTATGTAGGCAAACCCGGGAAAAAACCACCCACCAAAAATGAGGTTCAATTAATAATTGAAGAAATATTAGCGGCCAAAATAAAAATGTAAGTAATTGTTAAAATATACAAAATATTTACACTTCAAATAAAATTATAACAATCAGCCATCAGGGCTTGTATTTCAAAAAACTATTTTGTTTTATGTTATTTGGAATTAAGAGGACGCTATACCCGCAGTGTTGTCTCTGTCTTATACTAACGTACATTATAACAAATTTTCATTCAGTAGAATACATTTTGTGATGTTAACTTTAATATTAGAGTAAATTTACCTATGATAAAATTTAAAGGTAAGAATATTATCTAGACAATGACATATGCTTTTAAGATATTATTATTTTAAAGTGAGTTATGAACATTTTAAAGTTGTAATATTTCACATAGCTGTAACTCACATTAAAATAATAATATCATTAAAAGCATATGTCATTGTCTAGATATTATTCTTACCTTTAAATTTGATAATAGGTAAATTCACTCTAATATTAAAGCTAACATCACAAAATGTATTCTTCTGAACGAAAATTTTTTATGATGTACGTTAGTAAGACAGAGACAACAAATGCGGGTATGTCCTCTTATGCTTTTATTAGGAGTGCGATGAAAAAAATAAAGAACCATAATACATCATACAAAAAATTAAAATGATGAAATAATATTACAAAACTAAACACACCAACTCGGAACTCAGTATGGCTTAGTAAAAGGGTGGTACAATTCAGCAAGTTTAAAACCCGCGACATCTAATTTTTTAAAAATTACCGAAGTTAATAATGATAAAGAACTTACATTACGTGAAACAGTTTCTCATATTTCTGGGGGACAAGGTTTTTTAAGTTTGTAAACGCCAATGTGAATCAAAACGTTGTGCTTGTTTTAAAGCTTCGGTAAAATGCAACAGTCGTTGCCATAGCTCTAGTATTTGTAAAAATAAGTAATAATTTATTATTTATATAAATAATAAATTATTAATTATTATTATAACTATTTATATTTATATAATTTATTATTATTATAAAATATAATTATAATACAATATTACATAATTATAATAATCATGAATAAATGTAATAAAATGTACTTGTATCAATGTTATTATTTCGATTTCACAAAAAGTTACCTATTGATGTAATTAATTAAAAATATTACACAAAGTGTAAAATAAGAGTTTCCATTTCATGAACTAAAAAATGCTTATAATTAAATGTATATTGTTGTGAATGTATGATAATAAATAATAATATGACAAGTCTCAAAATGTATTAACGCTGAACAATAGGTATAGTAAATTACAAAATGACAGGTGTAATATTATGTTTTCTATTCAAAAATTTGTCATTGTTCGTTTGTGGATGAGGTTAATCCCACATAGAAGAACGATAAATGGTGAAATCTAAAGTTTATCGATAGAGAATTTTATGCAGATCCCATTTAAATGGTCAGTGTAATGAATTTTTCAGTAGTTAAATAGATAGCTTTCAAAAAGCATAAAAAAGCCAAAAAACAATACAAAATTAGCTTTATCAATATTATCATATATTATAAATTAAGATAATGAATTATTAATTAGTATAACCATGGTTTTAGTTTTATAAGGTTAAAACTTCGAATGTCTGATAAACAATTGCGGTTTTTATGTAAATAATAATTATACGTTAATTTGATAATTTGTATTTTTTTAATTTTACTTTTTAGTATTTACGTTCTAAGTAGTTAGTTTTTATATAATTAAATAATATGTTCTTTACCCTGTACAGTATACAAATTACAGATCTAAACATTTCTCTTTAGATATTAGATGTGATCTTCATCAGTCATTCTTATAGTCATTGGAAACAACCGGTTTGCATAATATGTAGATTTGATTAACAGTATAATTATTTTTACTTTCTAGGTACAATATATCGATAAATAATTGAAGCCAAAAAACAAGTTAAATTCATGCTATCTACAACATTCATATTCAAATCTTCATAACTTAAATCATGTAAGTTCTGTATAGTGTTCCTAATGTTCCTATAATGTATTACTCATTTAAGGTTTATTACCTATTAGCATATCTGAAACAACTTAACTGACAAGATAATTATTTATCTTATAAAGTTGTAGTCAGGTGTTGGTTGATACCTGTGATTTTGTAATTGTTGGCTGATCAATTTTATAGTAGTAGTAAATGGTGATAGAATTACTATTTTATAATATTAAAAAGGTTGTATATTGTTATTTTTTTACTTTTCTATATCAGGTATAGATAATAATAAATAATATAAGTATATATACTTTAGGTACACAACTATAACACAAGGATGTTTGCTATAATAATATTGATTAATGATTGGTTTCTATTTTACATTAAATTTCATTATAATACTGAGCTATTGAAACAATTTTCAAAATTATTTAGTTAATATAATTTTTTTTTCCTAATTATAGTTAGCAAGATACAGTAACTGAAGTATACATGTATCCAGGCCAATAAAGAGATTATTCTGTTTGGAAAAACATCTGAAAAAACTGTTCCTTCTAACATAATTGTTTATCCGTAAGGTAGAAGAGTTCATATTATCTGAATTACTATAATGTGTCACTTTACTATTATAAAAGTTATTTTATGAATACTATCTATATTTTATTAGTATGTATATTTACAGACATAGCAACACAGGGGATCAATGCAATTTGATACTAATATTAATTATGTTCATAATAAATTATTTAAGTTTTAATTTAACCCAAAACAATATTTTTAGATATTTATAGGCATTGTTACACATACAAAATAAGAAATTTAAATAATACATTCAATTATATAATATTCTACTCTTTCTTATAGAGGAAAGAAATAATATGAATTTTTATGTTTAATCAATATACATAATACATTGTCAAAATGCATTTAATGTATACTTCAAATCAGTATTGTATTTATTGCTATCTGGTTAACTGTCTGCTATTTTAGTGTTCCTGTTTACCTATGTTTCATTTTTATCACAAAAGTTTAAACATTTTAAATAACCAGATATTCTATAATATTGTTATCATAATTAACAAATAAATAATACTACATTGGTGATGGTTAATTTACATTTATATTCACAAAATGTATGCTTATGCTTTTATTTATATGATTTTGTTTTATTGTTATAGTCTGCAAAGAAGAGATTCCAGATAAATTAGTATAATAGTGACTAACATGGACTACTAAAAAAAGATGTGTTATTCACATACAAACTAATCTCTATCCAGCGAGTTGTCCATATTACTCTATTGATAAATATCTGATATTTGATTATCAAACATAGTTTGTTGGTTTAAAATAAAATAAAATAAAACTTGATATGAATATTATTGTGACTAATATTATTTCTTCTTAATTAATTAACTCTTTATAAGGTGTAAAAGGTTTTTATTTATTGACTTTTTAATGTATCAATAAACTAATTATTTGTATTCTTATTATTTTTATACTATTTAAATCAAATTTCATCTATAAAAATAAAAAAATGGAAATAGTGACTTCTTGTATGATGAATATTTACATTCTTTTAACAAAATGTTTTGTATTCAAATCTTACAAACTTTACAAATTTACAACTTATATTTTTTAATATATAAATTAAAATTAAGTCATTGAATTTAATTTCTTATTTAATGACAAACAAAAGCAAAATATAAAATATATATTTATATTTGGGCAATATAATTTTTAAAAGATATATAAAATAACAGTTTTATAATTTATCCATAACTTATAACTGATGTGTATATTTACTTGTGTTAACTTATACATTAAAATATATTTATAGATTTTAATCAAGTAAATGCTATTTCTAAGATTTATTCATGGTTTATAAATTATGTTGAGTTTACTAATGATATTAATATGTATGTATGTTTTTGAAACTGTATTAAAAAACGAGAAAATAAAAAATGAACATTAATTTAATTGCATTGCATCATATCCAACATATCATTATAAAAGAGTACAAACACATACATTTTTGATCATATAAGACATAATCAAAATTATTATGAATTTTGTGTTACACACTACACAGATTCACCAGTATAAGATCACAACATACTATTTTTGGACATTTGGGTTTAAGTGTGTGTCATGAGTCAACTTTATAGTATCTCTTTTGAATAAAAAGGTTGACTGAGTAATATTATAAAATATATATTTTTTGTTACATTTGTTACACAGTGTAACTTTTTAATATTTAGATATTTTCAATTTTCATTCGCGATTCCTAGGTCACCTAGTGGTCCAACGACAATTTATCACGAGAATTAAAGTGTTCTACATGGAATTGTAAACCAGACTCAGTTTTTCATTTTTCCAAAAACTAATTATTTCAAATTTTGGGTTTTCAAAAATCGTCCGACCTAAGTACGACGTTTAAAAATCCTTAACAACGGTTTCTCGAAAAATCAAAAGTATACAACTTAAGAAGCTGGTTATGGGGATCAATTTTATGTCTTACGACTTTCGTCCTATCTCTCACGGTTTTCCCGTTACACACTTCGTAAACGACAACTTTCATTTTTCGAAATTTTCAATTTTCATTCGCGTTTCCTAGGTCTCCTAGTGGTCCAACGACAATTTATCACGAGAGTTAAAGTGTTCTACATGTAATTGTAAACTAGAATCAATTTTTCATTTTTCCAAAAACTCGTTATTTCAAATTTTGGGTTTTCAAAAATCGTCCGACCTAAGTACGACGTTTAAAAATCCTTAACAACGGTTTCTCGAAAAATCAAAAGTATACAACTTAAGAAGCTTGTTATAGGGATCAATTTTATGTCTTACGACTTTCGTCCTATCTCTCACGGTTTTCCCGTTACACACTTCGTAAACGACAACTTTCATTTTTCGAAATTTTCAATTTTCATTCGCGTTTCCTAGGTCACCTAGTTGTCCAACGACAATTTATCACGAGAATTAAAGTGTTTTACATGTAATTGTAAACCAGAATCAGTTTTACATTTTTCCAAAAATTCGTTATTTCAAATTTTGGGTTTTCAAAAATCGTCCGACCTAAGTACGACGTTTAAAAATCCTTAACAACGGTTTCTCGAAAAATCAAAAGTATACAACTTAAGAAGCTTGTTATAGGGATCAATTTTATGTCTTACGACTTTCGTCCTATCTCTCACGGTTTTCCCGTTAAACACTTCGTAAACGAGAATTTTCATTTTTCGAAATTTTCAATTTTCATTCGCGTTACCTAGGTCTCCTAGTGGTCCAACGACAATTTATCACGAGAGTTAAAGTGTTCTACATGTAATTGTAAACCAGAATCAGTTTTTCATTTTTCCAAAAACTAATTATTTCAAATTTTGGGTTTTCAAAAATCGTCCGACCTAAGTACGACGTTTAAAAATCCTTAACAACGGTTTCTCGAAAAATCAAAAGTATACAACTTAAGAAGCTGGTTATGGGGATCAATTTTATGTCTTACGACTTTCGTCCTATCTCTCACGGTTTTCCCGTTACACACTTCGTAAACGACAACTTTCATTTTTCGAAATTTTCAATTTTCATTCGCGTTTCCTAGGTCACCTAGTTGTCCAACGACAATTTATCACGAGAATTAAAGTGTTTTACATGTAATTGTAAACCAGAATCAGTTTTTCATTTTTCCAAAAATTCGTTATTTCAAATTTTGGGTTTTCAAAAATCGTCCGACCTAAGTACGACGTTTAAAAATCCTAAACAACGGTTTCTCGAAAAATCAAAAGTATACAACTTAAGAAGCTGGTTATGGGGATCAATTTTATGTCTTACGACTTTCGTCCTATCTCTCACGGTTTTCCCGTTACACACTTCGTAAACGACAACTTTCATTTTTCGAAATTTTCAATTTTCATTCGCGTTTCCTAGGTCTCCTAGTGGTCCAACGACAATTTATCACGAGAGTTAAAGTGTTCTACATGTAATTGTAAACCAGAATCAGTTTTTCATTTTTCCAAAAAACTTGTTATTTTAAATTTTGGGTTTTCAAAAATCGTCCGACCTAAGTACGACGTTTAAAAATCCTTAACAACGGTTTCTCGAAAAATCAAAAGTATACAACTTAAGAAGCTTGTTATAGGGATCAATTTTATGTCTTACGACTTTCGTCCTAACTCTCACGGTTTTCCCGTTACACACTTCGTAAACGACAACTTTCATTTTTCGAAATTTTCAATTTTCATTCGCGTTTCCTAGGTCACCTAGTTGTCCAACGACAATTTATCACGAGAATTAAAGTGTTTTACATGTAATTGTAAACCAGAATCAGTTTTTCATTTTTCCAAAAATTCGTTATTTCAAATTTTGGGTTTTCAAAAATCGTCCGACCTAAGTACGACGTTTAAAAATCCTTAACAACGGTTTCTCGAAAAATCAAAAGTATACAACTTAAGAAGCTTGTTATAGGGATCAATTTTATGTCTTACGACTTTCGTCCTATCTCTCACGGTTTTCCCGTTAAACACTTCGTAAACGAGAATTTTCATTTTTCGAAATTTTCAATTTTCATTCGCGTTACCTAGGTCTCCTAGTGGTCCAACGACAATTTATCACGAGAGTTAAAGTGTTCTACATGTAATTGTAAACCAGAATCAGTTTTTCATTTTTCCAAAAACTAATTATTTCAAATTTTGGGTTTTCAAAAATCGTCCGACCTAAGTACGACGTTTAAAAATCCTTAACAACGGTTTCTCGAAAAATCAAAAGTATACAACTTAAGAAGCTGGTTATGGGGATCAATTTTATGTCTTACGACTTTCGTCCTATCTCTCACTGTTTTCCCGTTACACACTTCGTAAACGACAACTTTCATTTTTCGAAATTTTCAATTTTCATTCGTGTTTCCTAGGTCTCCTAGTGGTCCAACGACAATTTATCACGAGAGTTAAAGTGTTCTACATGTAATTGTAAACCAGAATCAGTTTTTCATTTTTCCAAAAACTAATTATTTCAAATTTTGGGTTTTCAAAAATCGTCCGACCTAAGTACGACGTTTAAAAATCCTTAACAACGGTTTCTCGAAAAATCAAAAGTATACAACTTAAGAAGCTGGTTATGGGGATCAATTTTATGTCTTACGACTTTCGTCCTATCTCTCACGGTTTTCCCGTTACACACTTCGTAAACGACAACTTTCATTTTTCGAAATTTTCAATTTTCATTCGCGTTTCCTAGGTCTCCTAGTGGTCCAACGACAATTTATCACTAGAGTTAAAGTGTTCTACATGTAATTGTAAACCAGAATCAGTTTTTCATTTTTCCAAAAACTAATTATTTCAAATTTTGGGTTTTCAAAAATCGTCCGACCTAAGTACGACGTTTAAAAATCCTTAACAACGGTTTCTCGAAAAATCAAAAGTATACAACTTAAGAAGCTGGTTATGGGGATCAATTTTATGTCTTACGACTTTCGTCCTATCTCTCACGGTTTTTCCGTTACACACTTCGTAAACGACAACTTTCATTTTTCGAAATTTTCAATTTTCATTCGTGTTTCCTAGGTCTCCTAGTGGTCCAACGACAATTTATCACGAGAGTTAAAGTGTTCTACATGTAATTGTAAACCAGAATCAGTTTTTCATTTTTCCAAAAACTAATTATTTCAAATTTTGGGTTTTCAAAAATCGTCCGACCTAAGTACGACGTTTAAAAATCCTTAACAACGGTTTCTCGAAAAATCAAAAGTATACAACTTAAGAAGCTTGTTATAGGGATCAATTTTATGTCTTACGACTTTCGTCCTATCTCTCACGGTTTTCCCGTTAAACACTTCGTAAACGAGAATTTTCATTTTTCGAAATTTTCAATTTTCATTCGCGTTACCTAGGTCTCCTAGTGGTCCAACGACAATTTATCACGAGAGTTAAAGTGTTCTACATGTAATTGTAAACCAGAATCAGTTTTTCATTTTTCCAAAAACTAATTATTTCAAATTTTGGGTTTTCAAAAATCGTCCGACCTAAGTACGACGTTTAAAAATCCTTAACAACGGTTTCTCGAAAAATCAAAAGTATACAACTTAAGAAGCTGGTTATGGGGATCAATTTTATGTCTTACGACTTTCGTCCTATCTCTCACTGTTTTCCCGTTACACACTTCGTAAACGACAACTTTCATTTTTCGAAATTTTCAATTTTCATTCGTGTTTCCTAGGTCTCCTAGTGGTCCAACGACAATTTATCACGAGAGTTAAAGTGTTCTACATGTAATTGTAAACCAGAATCAGTTTTTCATTTTTCCAAAAACTAATTATTTCAAATTTTGGGTTTTCAAAAATCGTCCGACCTAAGTACGACGTTTAAAAATCCTTAACAACGGTTTCTCGAAAAATCAAAAGTATACAACTTAAGAAGCTGGTTATGGGGATCAATTTTATGTCTTACGACTTTCGTCCTATCTCTCACGGTTTTCCCGTTACACACTTCGTAAACGACAACTTTCATTTTTCGAAATTTTCAATTTTCATTCGCGTTTCCTAGGTCTCCTAGTGGTCCAACGACAATTTATCACTAGAGTTAAAGTGTTCTACATGTAATTGTAAACCAGAATCAGTTTTTCATTTTTCCAAAAACTAATTATTTCAAATTTTGGGTTTTCAAAAATCGTCCGACCTAAGTACGACGTTTAAAAATCCTTAACAACGGTTTCTCGAAAAATCAAAAGTATACAACTTAAGAAGCTGGTTATGGGGATCAATTTTATGTCTTACGACTTTCGTCCTATCTCTCACGGTTTTTCCGTTACACACTTCGTAAACGACAACTTTCATTTTTCGAAATTTTCAATTTTCATTCGTGTTTCCTAGGTCTCCTAGTGGTCCAACGACAATTTATCACGAGAGTTAAAGTGTTCTACATGTAATTGTAAACCAGAATCAGTTTTTCATTTTTCCAAAAACTAATTATTTCAAATTTTGGGTTTTCAAAAATCGTCCGACCTAAGTACGACGTTTAAAAATCCTTAACAACGGTTTCTCGAAAAATCAAAAGTATACAACTTAAGAAGCTGGTTATGGGGATCAATTTTATGTCTTACGACTTTCGTCCTATCTCTCACGGTTTTCCCGTTACACACTTCGTAAACGAGAATTTTCATTTTTCGAAATTTTCAATTTTCATTCGCGTTTCCTAGGTCACCTAGTGGTCCAACGACAATTTATCACTAGAGTTAAAGTGTTCTACATGTAATTGTAAACCAGAATCAGTTTTTCATTTTTCCAAAAAACTTGTTATTTTAAATTTTGGGTTTTCAAAAATCGTCCGACCTAAGTACGACGTTTAAAAATCCTTAACAACGGTTTCTCGAAAAATCAAAAGTATACAACTTAAGAAGCTTGTTATGGGGATCAATTTTATGTCTTACGACTTTCGTCCTATCTCTCACGGTTTTCCCGTAAAAAACTTCGTAAACGAGAATTTTCATTTTTCGAAATTTTCAATTTTCATTCGCGTTTCCTAGGTCACCTAGTGGTCCAACGACAATTTATCACGAGAGTTAATGTGTTCTACATGTAATTGTAAACCAGAATCAGTTTTTCATTTTTCCAAAAACTCGTTATTTCAAATTTTGGGTTTTCAAAAATCGTCCGACCTAAGTACGACGTTTAAAAATCCTTAACAACGGTTTCTCGAAAAATCAAAAGTATACAACTTAAAAAGCTTGTTATAGGGATCAATTTTATGTCTTACGACTTTCGTCCTATCTCTCACGGTTTTCCCGTTACACACTTCGTAAACGACAACTTTCATTTTTCGAAATTTTCAATTTTCATTCGCGTTTCCTAGGTCACCTGGTAGTCCAACGACAATTTATCACTAGAGTTAAAGTGTTCTACATGTAATTGTAAACCAGAATCAGTTTTTCATTTTTCCAAAAATTCGTTATTTTAAATTTTGGGTTTTCAAAAATCGTCCGACCTAAGTACGACGTTTAAAAATCCTTAACAACGGTTTCTCGAAAAATCAAAAGTATACAACTTAAGAAGCTAGTTATGGGGATCAATTTTATGTCTTACGACTTTCGTCCTATCTCTCACGGTTTTCCCGTTACACACTTCGTAAACAAGAATTTTCATTTTTCGAAATTTTCAATTTTCATTCGCGTTTCCTAGGTCACCTAGTGGTCTAACGACAATTTATCACGAGAGTTAAAGTGTTCTACATGTAATTGTAAACCAGAATCAGTTTTTCATTTTTCCAAAAACTCGTTATTTCAAATTTTGGGTTTTCAAAAATCGTCCGACCTAAGTACGACGTTTAAAAATCCTTAACAACGGTTTCTCGAAAAATCAAAAGTATACAACTTAAGAAGCTGGTTATGGGGATCAATTTTATGTCTTACGATTTTCGTCCTATCTCTCACGGTTTTCCCGTTACACACTTCGTAAACGACAACTTTCATTTTTCGAAATTTTCAATTTTCATTCACGTTTCCTAGGTCTCCTAGTGGTCCAACGACATTTTTTCACGAGAGTTAAAGTGTTCTACATGTAATTGTAAACCAGAATCAGTTTTTCATTTTTCCAAAAACTAATTATTTCAAATTTTGGGTTTTCAAAAATCGTCCGACCTAAGTACGACGTTTAAAAATCCTTAACAACGGTTTCTCGAAAAATCAAAAGTATACGACTTAAGAAGCTGGTTATGGGGATCAATTTTATGTCTTACGACTTTCGTCCTATCTCTCACGGTTTTCCCGTAAAATACTTCGTAAGCGAAAATTTTCATTTTTCGAAATTTTCAATTTTCATTCGCGTTTCCTAGGTCTCCTAGTGGTCCAACGACAATTTATCACGAGAGTTAAAGTGTTTTACATGTAATTGTAAACCAGAATCAGTTTTTCATTTTTCCAAAAACTCGTTATTTCAAATTTTGGGTTTTCAAAAATTGTCCGACCTAAGTACGACGTTTAAAAACCTTAACAACGGTTTCTCGAAAAATCAAAAGTATACGACTTAAGAAGCTGGTTATGGGGATGAATTTTATGTCTTACGACTTTCGTCCTATCTCTCACGGTTTTCCCGTAAAATACTTCGTAAGCGAAAATTTTCATTTTTCGAAATTTTCAATTTTCATTCGCGTTTCCTAGGTCTCCTAGTGGTCCAACGACAATTTATCACGAGAGTTAAAGTGTTTTACATGTAATTGTAAACCAGAATCAGTTTTTCATTTTTCCAAAAATTCGTTATTTCAAATTTTGGGTTTTCAAAAATCGTCCGACCTAAGTACGACGTTTAAAAATCCTTAACAACGGTTTCTCGAAAAATCAAAAGTATACGACTTAAGAAGCTGGTTATGGGGATCAATTTTATGTCTTACGACTTTCGTCCTATCTCTCACGGTTTTCCCGTAAAATACTTCGTAAGCGAAAATTTTCATTTTTCGAAATTTTCAATTTTCATTCGCGTTTCCTAGGTCTCCTAGTGGTCCAACGACAATTTATCACGAGAGTTAAAGTGTTTTACATGTAATTGTAAACCAGAATCAGTTTTTCATTTTTCCAAAAACTCGTTATTTCAAATTTTGGGTTTTCAAAAATTGTCCGACCTAAGTACGACGTTTAAAAACCTTAACAACGGTTTCTCGAAAAATCAAAAGTATACGACTTAAGAAGCTGGTTATGGGGATGAATTTTATGTCTTACGACTTTCGTCCTATCTCTCACGGTTTTCCCGTTACACACTTCGTAAACGACAACTTTCATTTTTCGAAATTTTCAATTTTCATTCGCGTTTCCTAGGTCTCCTAGTGGTCCAACGACAATTTATCACGAGAGTTAAAATGTTTTACATGTAATTGTAAACCAGAATCAGTTTTTCATTTTTCCAAAAATTCGTTATTTCAAATTTTGGGTTTTCAAAAATCGTCCGACCTAAGTACGACGTTTAAAAATCCTTAACAACGGTTTCTCGAAAAATCAAAAGTATACAACTTAAGAAGCTTGTTATGGGGATCAATTTTATGTCTTACGACTTTCGTCCTATCTCTCACGGTTTTCCCGTAAAATACTTCGTAAGCGAAAATTTTCATTTTTTGAAATTTTCAATTTTCATTCGCGTTTCCTAGGTCTCCTAGTGGTCCAACGACAATTTATCACGAGAGTTAAAGTGTTTTACATGTAATTGTAAACCAGAATCAGTTTTTCATTTTTCCAAAAATTCGTTATTTCAAATTTTGGGTTTTCAAAAATCGTCCGACCTAAGTACGACGTTTAAAAATCCTTAACAACGGTTTCTCGAAAAATCAAAAGTATACAACTTAAGAAGCTGGTTATGGGGATCAATTTTATGTCTTACGACTTTCGTCCTATCTCTCACGGTTTTCCCTTAAAATACTTCGTAAACGAGAATTTTCATTTTTCGAAATTTTCAATTTTCATTCGCGTTTCCTAGGTCACCTGGTAGTCCAACGACAATTTATCACTCGAGTTAAAGTGTTCTACATGTAATTGTAAACCAGAACCAGTTTTTCATTTTTCCAAAAACTTGTTATTTCAAATTTTGGGTTTTCAAAAATCGTCCGACCTAAGTACTACGTTTAAAAATCCTTAACAACGGTTTCTCGAAAAATCAAAAGTATACAACTTAAGAAGCTTGTTATGGGGATCAATTTTATGTCTTACGACTTTCGTCCTATCTCTCACGGTTTTCCCGTAAAATACTTCGTAAGCGAAAATTTTCATTTTTTGAAATTTTCAATTTTCATTCGCGTTTCCTAGGTCTCCTAGTGGTCCAACGACAATTTATCACGAGAGTTAAAGTGTTTTACATGTAATTGTAAACCAGAATCAGTTTTTCATTTTTCCAAAAATTCGTTATTTCAAATTTTGGGTTTTCAAAAATCGTCCGACCTAAGTACGACGTTTAAAAATCCTTAACAACGGTTTCTCGAAAAATCAAAAGTATACAACTTAAGAAGCTGGTTATGGGGATCAATTTTATGTCTTACGACTTTCGTCCTATCTCTCACGGTTTTCCCTTAAAATACTTCGTAAACGAGAATTTTCATTTTTCGAAATTTTCAATTTTCATTCGCGTTTCCTAGGTCACCTGGTAGTCCAACGACAATTTATCACTCGAGTTAAAGTGTTCTACATGTAATTGTAAACCAGAACCAGTTTTTCATTTTTCCAAAAACTTGTTATTTCAAATTTTGGGTTTTCAAAAATCGTCCGACCTAAGTACTACGTTTAAAAATCCTTAACAACGGTTTCTCGAAAAATCAAAAGTATACAACTTAAGAAGCTTGTTATGGGGATCAATTTTATGTCTTACGACTTTCGTCCTATCTCTCACGGTTTTCCCGTAAAATACTTCGTAAGCGAAAATTTTCATTTTTTGAAATTTTCAATTTTCATTCGCGTTTCCTAGGTCTCCTAGTGGTCCAACGACAATTTATCACGAGAGTTAAAGTGTTTTACATGTAATTGTAAACCAGAATCAGTTTTTCATTTTTCCAAAAATTCGTTATTTCAAATTTTGGGTTTTCAAAAATCGTCCGACCTAAGTACGACGTTTAAAAATCCTTAACAACGGTTTCTCGAAAAATCAAAAGTATACAACTTAAGAAGCTGGTTATGGGGATCAATTTTATGTCTTACGACTTTCGTCCTATCTCTCACGGTTTTCCCTTAAAATACTTCGTAAACGAGAATTTTCATTTTTCGAAATTTTCAATTTTCATTCGCGTTTCCTAGGTCACCTGGTAGTCCAACGACAATTTATCACTCGAGTTAAAGTGTTCTACATGTAATTGTAAACCAGAACCAGTTTTTCATTTTTCCAAAAACTTGTTATTTCAAATTTTGGGTTTTCAAAAATCGTCCGACCTAAGTACGACGTTTAAAAATCCTTAACAACGGTTTGTCGAAAAATCAAAAGTATACAACTTAAGAATCTTGTTATGGGGATCAATTTTATGTCTTACGACTTTCGTCCTATCTCTCACGGTTTTCCCGTTACACACTTCGTAAACGAGAATTTTCATTTTTCGAAATTTTCAATTTTCATTCGCGTTTCCTAGGTCACCTAGTGGTCCATCGAAAATTTATCACGAGGGTTAAAGTGTTTTACATGTAATTGTAAACCATAATCAGTTTTTCATTTTTCCAAAAACTCGTTATTTCAAATTTTGGGTTTTCAAAAATTGTCCGACTTAAGTACGACGTTTAAAAATCCTTAACAACGGTTTGTCGAAAAATCAAAAGTATACAGCTTAAGAATCTTGTTATGGGGATCAATTTTATGTCTTACGACTTTCGTCCTATCTCTCACGGTTTTCCCTTAAAATACTTCGTAAACGAGAATTTTCATTTTTCGAAATTTTCAATTTTCATTCGCGTTTCCTAGGTCACCTGGTAGTCCAACGACAATTTATCACTCGAGTTAAAGTGTTCTACATGTAATTGTAAACCAGAACCAGTTTTTCATTTTTCCAAAAACTTGTTATTTCAAATTTTGGGTTTTCAAAAATCGTCCGACCTAAGTACGACGTTTAAAAATCCTTAACAACGGTTTCTCGAAAAATCAAAAGTATACAACTTAAGAAGCTGGTTATGGGGATCAATTTTATGTCTTACGACTTTCGTCCTATCTCTCACGGTTTTCCCTTAAAATACTTCGTAAACGAGAATTTTCATTTTTCGAAATTTTCAATTTTCATTCGCGTTTCCTAGGTCACCTGGTAGTCCAACGACAATTTATCACTCGAGTTAAAGTGTTCTACATGTAATTGTAAACCAGAACCAGTTTTTCATTTTTCCAAAAACTTGTTATTTCAAATTTTGGGTTTTCAAAAATCGTCCGACCTAAGTACTACGTTTAAAAATCCTTAACAACGGTTTCTCGAAAAATCAAAAGTATACAACTTAAGAAGCTTGTTATGGGGATCAATTTTATGTCTTACGACTTTCGTCCTATCTCTCACGGTTTTCCCGTAAAATACTTCGTAAGCGAAAATTTTCATTTTTTGAAATTTTCAATTTTCATTCGCGTTTCCTAGGTCTCCTAGTGGTCCAACGACAATTTATCACTCGAGTTAAAGTGTTTTACATGTAATTGTAAACCAGAATCAGTTTTTCATTTTTCCAAAAATTCGTTATTTCAAATTTTGGGTTTTCAAAAATCGTCCGACCTAAGTACGACGTTTAAAAATCCTTAACAACGGTTTCTCGAAAAATCAAAAGTATACAACTTAAGAAGCTGGTTATGGGGATCAATTTTATGTCTTACGACTTTCGTCCTATCTCTCACGGTTTTCCCGTAAAATACTTCGTAAGCGAAAATTTTCATTTTTTGAAATTTTCAATTTTCATTCGCGTTTCCTAGGTCTCCTAGTGGTCCAACGACAATTTATCACGAGAGTTAAAGTGTTTTACATGTAATTGTAAACCAGAATCAGTTTTTCATTTTTCCAAAAATTCGTTATTTCAAATTTTGGGTTTTCAAAAATCGTCCGACCAAAGTACGACGTTTAAAAATCCTTAACAACGGTTTCTCGAAAAATCAAAAGTATACAACTTAAGAAGCTGGTTATGGGGATCAATTTTATGTCTTACGACTTTCGTCCTATCTCTCACGGTTTTCCCTTAAAATACTTCGTAAACGAGAATTTTCATTTTTCGAAATTTTCAATTTTCATTCGCGTTTCCTAGGTCACCTGGTAGTCCAACGACAATTTATCACTCGAGTTAAAGTGTTCTACATGTAATTGTAAACCAGAACCAGTTTTTCATTTTTCCAAAAACTTGTTATTTCAAATTTTGGGTTTTCAAAAATCGTCCGACCTAAGTACGACGTTTAAAAATCCTTAACAACGGTTTCTCGAAAAATCAAAAGTATACAACTTAAGAAGCTGGTTATGGGGATCAATTTTATGTCTTACGACTTTCGTCCTATCTCTCACGGTTTTCCCTTAAAATACTTCGTAAACGAGAATTTTCATTTTTCGAAATTTTCAATTTTCATTCGCGTTTCCTAGGTCACCTGGTAGTCCAACGACAATTTATCACTCGAGTTAAAGTGTTCTACATGTAATTGTAAACCAGAACCAGTTTTTCATTTTTCCAAAAACTTGTTATTTCAAATTTTGGGTTTTCAAAAATCGTCCGACCTAAGTACTACGTTTAAAAATCCTTAACAACGGTTTCTCGAAAAATCAAAAGTATACAACTTAAGAAGCTTGTTATGGGGATCAATTTTATGTCTTACGACTTTCGTCCTATCTCTCACGGTTTTCCCGTAAAATACTTCGTAAGCGAAAATTTTCATTTTTTGAAATTTTCAATTTTCATTCGCGTTTCCTAGGTCTCCTAGTGGTCCAACGACAATTTATCACTCGAGTTAAAGTGTTTTACATGTAATTGTAAACCAGAATCAGTTTTTCATTTTTCCAAAAATTCGTTATTTCAAATTTTGGGTTTTCAAAAATCGTCCGACCTAAGTACGACGTTTAAAAATCCTTAACAACGGTTTCTCGAAAAATCAAAAGTATACAACTTAAGAAGCTGGTTATGGGGATCAATTTTATGTCTTACGACTTTCGTCCTATCTCTCACGGTTTTCCCTTAAAATACTTCGTAAAGAGAATTTTCATTTTTCGAAATTTTCAATTTTCATTCGCGTTTCCTAGGTCACCTGGTAGTCCAACGACAATTTATCACTCGAGTTAAAGTGTTCTACATGTAATTGTAAACCAGAACCAGTTTTTCATTTTTCCAAAAACTTGTTATTTCAAATTTTGGGTTTTCAAAAATCGTCCGACCTAAGTACGACGTTTAAAAATCCTTAACAACGGTTTGTCGAAAAATCAAAAGTATACAACTTAAGAATCTTGTTATGGGGATCAATTTTATGTCTTACGACTTTCGTCCTATCTCTCACGGTTTTCCCGTTACACACTTCGTAAACGAGAATTTTCATTTTTCGAAATTTTCAATTTTCATTCGCGTTTCCTAGGTCACCTAGTGGTCCATCGAAAATTTATCACGAGGGTTAAAGTGTTTTACATGTAATTGTAAACCATAATCAGTTTTTCATTTTTCCAAAAACTCGTTATTTCAAATTTTGGGTTTTCAAAAATTGTCCGACTTAAGTACGACGTTTAAAAATCCTTAACAACGGTTTGTCGAAAAATCAAAAGTATACAGCTTAAGAATCTTGTTATGGGGATCAATTTTATGTCTTACGACTTTCGTCCTATCTCTCACGGTTTTCCCTTAAAATACTTCGTAAACGAGAATTTTCATTTTTCGAAATTTTCAATTTTCATTCGCGTTTCCTAGGTCACCTGGTAGTCCAACGACAATTTATCACTCGAGTTAAAGTGTTCTACATGTAATTGTAAACCAGAATCAGTTTTTCATTTTTCCAAAAACTTGTTATTTCAAATTTTGGGTTTTCAAAAATCGTCCGACCTAAGTACTACGTTTAAAAATCCTTAACAACGGTTTCTCGAAAAATCAAAAGTATACAACTTAAGAAGCTTGTTATGGGGATCAATTTTATGTCTTACGACTTTCGTCCTATCTCTCACGGTTTTCCCGTAAAATACTTCGTAAGCGAAAATTTTCATTTTTTGAAATTTTCAATTTTCATTCGCGTTTCCTAGGTCTCCTAGTGGTCCAACGACAATTTATCACGAGAGTTAAAGTGTTTTACATGTAATTGTAAACCAGAATCAGTTTTTCATTTTTCCAAAAATTCGTTATTTCAAATTTTGGGTTTTCAAAAATCGTCCGACCTAAGTACGACGTTTAAAAATCCTTAACAACGGTTTCTCGAAAAATCAAAAGTATACAACTTAAGAAGCTGGTTATGGGGATCAATTTTATGTCTTACGACTTTCGTCCTATCTCTCACGGTTTTCCCTTAAAATACTTCGTAAACGAGAATTTTCATTTTTCGAAATTTTCAATTTTCATTCGCGTTTCCTAGGTCACCTGGTAGTCCAACGACAATTTATCACTCGAGTTAAAGTGTTCTACATGTAATTGTAAACCAGAACCAGTTTTTCATTTTTCCAAAAACTTGTTATTTCAAATTTTGGGTTTTCAAAAATCGTCCGACCTAAGTACGACGTTTAAAAATCCTTAACAACGGTTTCTCGAAAAATCAAAACTATACAACTTAAGAAGCTTGTTATGGGGATCAATTTTATGTCTTACGACTTTCGTCCTATCTCTCACGGTTTTCCCGTTACACACTTCGTAAACGACAACTTTCATTTTTCGAAATTTTCAATTTTCATTCGCGTTTCCTAGGTCTCCTAGTTGTCCAACGACAATTTATCACGAGAGTTAAAGTGTTCTACATGTAATTGTAAACCAGAATCAGTTTTTCATTTTTCCAAAAATTCGTTATTTCAAATTTTGGGTTTTCAAAAATCGTCCGACCTAAGTACGACGTTTAAAAATCCTTAACAACGGTTTCTCGAAAAATCAAAAGTATACAACTTAAGAAGCTGGTTATGGGGATCAATTTTATGTCTTACGACTTTCGTCCTATCTCTCACGGTTTTCCCGTTACACACTTCGTAAACGAGAATTTTCATTTTTCGAAATTTTCAATTTTCATTCGCGTTTCCTAGGTCACCTAGTGGTCCAACGACAATTTATCACGAGGGTTAAAGTGTTCTACATGTAATTGTAAACCAGAATCAGTTTTTCATATTTCCAAAAACTAATTATTTCAAATTTTGGGTTTTCAAAAATCGTCCGACCTAAGTACGACGTTTAAAAATCCTTAACAACGGTTTCTCGAAAAATCAAAAGTATACAACTTAAGAAGCTTGTTATGGGGATCAATTTTATGTCTTACGACTTTCGTCCTATCTCTCACGGTTTTCCCGTTACACACTTCGTAAACGAGGATTTTCATTTTTCGAAATTTTCAATTTTCATACGCGTTTCCTAGGTCTCCTAGTGGTCCAACGACAATTTATCACGAGAGTTAAAGTGTTCTACATGTAATTGTAAACCAGAATCAGTTTTTCATTTTTCCAAAAATTCGTTATTTCAAATTTTGGGTTTTCAAAAATCGTCCGACCTAAGTACGACGTTTAAAAATCCTTAACAACGGTTTCTCGAAAAATCAAAAGTATACAACTTAAGAAGCTTGTTATGGGGATCAATTTTATGTCTTACGACTTTCGTCCTATCTCTCACGGTTTTCCCGTTACACACTTCGTAAACGACAACTTTCATTTTTCGAAATTTTCAATTTTCATTCGCGTTTCCTAGGTCTCCTAGTTGTCCAACGACAATTTATCACGAGAGTTAAAGTGTTCTACATGTAATTGTAAACCAGAATCAGTTTTTCATTTTTCCAAAAACTCGTTATTTCAAATTTTGGGTTTTCAAAAATCGTCCGACCTAAGTACGACGTTTAAAAATCCTTAACAACGGTTTCTCGAAAAATCAAAAGTATACAACATAAGAAGCTGGTTATGGGGATCAATTTTATATCTTACGACTTTCGTCCTATCTCTCACGGTTTTCCCGTAAATTACTTCGTAAGCGAAAATTTTCAATTTTCATTCGCATTTCCTAGGTCACCTAGTGGTCCAACGACAATTTATCACGAGAGTTAAAGTGTTTTACATGTGATTGTAAACCAGATCCAGTTTTTCATTTTTCCAAAAACTAATTATTTCAAATTTTGGGTTTTCAAAAATCGTCCGACCTAAGTACGACGTTTAAAAATCCTTAACAACGGTTTCTCGAAAAATCAAAAGTATACAACTTAAGAAGCTTGTTATGGGGATCAATTTTATGTCTTACGACTTTCGTCCTATCTCTCACGGTTTTCCCGTTACACACTTCGTAAACGACAACTTTCATTTTTCGAAATTTTCAATTTTCATTCGCGTTTCCTAGGTCTCCTAGTTGTCCAACGACAATTTATCACGAGAGTTAAAGTGTTCTACATGTAATTGTAAACCAGAATCAGTTTTTCATTTTTCCAAAAACTCGTTATTTCAAATTTTGGGTTTTCAAAAATCGTCCGACCTAAGTACGACGTTTAAAAATCCTTAACAACGGTTTCTCGAAAAATCAAAAGTATACAACATAAGAAGCTGGTTATGGGGATCAATTTTATATCTTACGACTTTCGTCCTATCTCTCACGGTTTTCCCGTAAATTACTTCGTAAGCGAAAATTTTCAATTTTCATTCGCATTTCCTAGGTCACCTAGTGGTCCAACGACAATTTATCACGAGAGTTAAAGTGTTTTACATGTGATTGTAAACCAGATCCAGTTTTTCATTTTTCCAAAAACTAATTATTTCAAATTTTGGGTTTTCAAAAATCGTCCGACCTAAGTACGACGTTTAAAAATCCTTAATGACGGTTTTTCGAAAAATCAAAAGCATACAACTTATGAAGCTGGTTATGGGGATCAATTTTAGTCTCACGACTTTCGTCCTATGTCTCTCGGTTTTCCCGTAAAACACTTCGTAATGTTCTAGTTAGTTAGTAACGTCTAGTTCTTATTTACCATTATTAACTTCCATATATATCATTTAGGCTCATACTTAATAATAAACACTATAAAACATGTTTTTTATATGATAATATTGACTAATATTACAAATTCATACTTTGAACTGCCTGTAAAACACTGTATTCTCAAGTTATTCTCCAAACACTACACATATTTAACTGACTATTTTTTATTTTTAGATGGCAGTATAGCAGATCATTCAATACATGCTGACACATGAATTCACATTTCTACCACTACGCTAAATATCAACATCCTACGTTGAAAATGTACTAGACGACACTGCTAATAATAATGGTTTTGTGCAACGTGCGTGTAATGGGTATTGAATTTAATTGATATTAAATTAATAGTAGTGTTGCAAAAAGGTAGTGTCATAAAACCCTAACCATTATATTAAGTAAATGGTTCTTATTTACCATTATTCACTTCCATATATTTCATTTAGGCTCATACTTAATAATAAACACTATAAAACGTGCTTATATATCACAATTTTGACTCATATTACAAATTCATATTTTTAGCTGCTCATAAGAATCTCAATTATCAAGTTAGTGTCATGAAACCTAGACAATTAGATTAAGTAAATGATTCTTATTTACCATTACTAACATCCATATTGGTCATTTAAGCTGATACTTCATAAACACTATAAAAAATGATTTTATATGGTAATTTTAACAAATATTACAAAGTCATATTTTTAACTGCTTATAAAACACTCAATTCTCATGTTAGTGTCTAGAAACCTTGATTACTAGATTATGACAATGATTCTTATTGTATAATGTATACAAGTATTACAAACTCTTATTATTTTAATATTGAAAATCAGCAATTTTATGTTAATGTACAAGTGTATTCTTTACTTATATTTTGTTTTACATTAAAACTCAACAAAACATTCTGGTAGATTTGTACTATCTCTTTTGTTGCTAAGCATTATAATTATTTCTTTAACCATTATACATATTTAACTGACTACTTTGTGTTTTAGATGGCAGTATAGCAGATCACTCGAGGCATGCTGAGACCATGAATTAACATTTCTATCACTTGGGAAAGTTACAACATCTTCCGTTGAAAATGGAATAGAAGGTACTGCTAATATTAATGGTTTTATGCAACGTGCGTGTAATGGGTATTGAATGTAATTGATATTCAATTAATAGTAGTGTTACAAAAAGGTAGTGTCATAAAACCCTAACCATTATATTAAGTAAATGGTTCTTATTTACCATTATTAACTTCCATATATTTCATTTAGGCTCATACTTAATAATAAACACTATAAAACATGTTTTTTATATGATAATATTAACTAATATTACAAATTCATACTTTGAACTGCCTGTAAAACACTATATTCTCAAGTTATTCTCCAACCGTTATACATTATTAACTTACTACATTTTTTCAGTTGGCAGTATATCAGATCAATCAAGGCACGCTGAGACACGAATTCACATTTCTACCACCAAGGAAAGTATCAACATCCTATGTTGAAAATGGACTAGAAGATACTGATAATAATATTGGATTTATGCAATGTGCGTGCAATGGTTATTGAATATAATTGATACTAAATTAATAGCTGTGAAACAATTGAGATTTGTTAAATATCTGAATAAAATAATAGTAAACACCTTTAGCTTGTATTGTTTATTCTTAAAATTTACCTATGCTATAAATATATTTTATTTTTACTATATTTAAATGATCATTATAAAACATTTATAAAACACTCAAATATTAAGTTAATGTTTAGAAGCTTGAACAATAGTTTAAGAAATTTACCATTATTATCTTTCACGTGTTTCATTTAACCTGGTATTTTGAATACACTATAATACATGTTTTTATATGATAATTTTGACAAATTCCCATTTTGAAACTGCTTATAAAACACTCAAAATTATTAAATGTATGCACCGACAGAGGGCGGTAGTGGGGACGACATCCGTCGGCCGATGCCCGATCGCCTCAGAGTAAAACTAGTTGGTTGCGTGTGTGCCGTTCGCCGGACGGCCTTTTGACATAATTGACGGTTGTTTTTACTTAGCTATTGGGTGTAGTTGTTGTTCATTTAATAAAGATTTTTGATATTATAAACGAATTGTTCATATTTTATGCCCGAAGTTAACACAAGTAAGTGTCTTGATCCTTGACTACTCGATTACGAAAATGATTCTGATTTATAATTTTTAACTTGCACATGTTTCATTTAACCAGATATTTTTACTTCATAAAAACTATAAAATATGATTTTACAAGTCAATTTTGACGAATAATACAAATTAATATTTTTAGATTCTGAACGGAGTGATGAATGTATTGATTTTACAATGATGTTTGTATTATTTTTGTGTCCGTCATCACTTTTTGGAGTAGTAATAATGCTTCGGTTTTGACTTCAGCCCCTCTTTGAAAAGACAAAATCGATTTTTTGATTTTGCTGTAACTCAAAAACGAATCATTGTAAATACTTGAAATTTTCAACAAACGTTTATATTAGCGTTATCTATTTGCGATTAAATTTTCAAAATATTTTGACATTTTTTAAGCTACTTATAGATAATTGAAACTTATCGTAGTAAAAAATAAATCAAAAATCGTTAGTCACAATTTTTGTTTATATGCATTTAAAGTTCAAATGTTTAGAAAATATATCGAAATCACGAAAATTTGCAAAGAATTTTGAAGTTGAAAATTCATAAAATCTTTGTGATTTATACTTAAGGTTCACAAATCCAATACTAGGTTATCCATAAGTTTTCCTTCAAGTAACCGTAAACAAAAAAAAATCCATTGTCAATTTAGAAAACATTTTATGTGCGTATGAAATATAATTTTTTACGAAATCGCGTAAAATAACGATATATTACAATTTAAATATAGGTAATAATATAATATATCCAACTAATTATCATTGACTGACAAATCATCTCCGTTCAGAATCGTTTTTCGTATACAATGCTACCCGTCGTTGCATTCAAATTTAACACATCCATTAAAGTGACCAGTGACCTACTCTCCATCTCTACTATACAGCGGAGCGATACCCACTTTTTTCATATTGAAAAGGAGCAAATTTTCAGTTGTACAAATGTATTCTTTAGTCACACTTATAATAGGTACATTTATATTCTACAAAACATTCTGGTATATTTGTAGGTACTATCTTTTATGGCTTATCATAGTTATTATTTCTTATCGTCTGTTTATATATTATGTCTATATTTCATATCATTTTCCAGTTTTACATTCGTATTTGTATTTGAGTTTCAACTGTAAATTGTTTTCAAGAATTTTGTAATAAAAATGAAGTTTGTCTGTTAGTTTATGTTTTGATTGTTTCCATTTCAAAATTATTCAGTGTTGTCCACGTAATAGTCGTTATATAAAAATTGTTGTCCTCCTTACGGTGTCTAGTAGCGACATTCTATCCTCCAACCATTATACATATTTAACTTACTATTTTTTTTTTAGATGGCAGTACAGCAGATCATTCAATACATGCTGAGACATGAATTCACATTTCTACCACTATGCTAAATATCAATATCCTACGTTGAAAATGTACTAGACGATACTGCTAATAATAATGGTTTTGTGCAACGTGCGTGTAATGGGTATTGAATTTAATTGATATTAAATTAATAGTAGTGTAACAAAAAGTCAGTGTCATGAAACCCTGACCATTAGATTATAAGCAAATGATTCTAATTTTCCATAATTGACTTTCAAATATTACATTTAAGGTGATGCTTCATACACACAATAAAAAATGATTTAATATCATAATTTTGATATGATAATTTAAACAAACATTACAAAGTCATACTTTGAACTGCTTGTAAAACACTGTATTCTCAAGTTATTCTCCAAACACTACACATATTTAACTGACTATTTTTTATTTTTAGATGGCAGTATAGCAGATCATTCAATACATGCTGACACATGAATTCACATTTCTACCACTACGCTAAATATCAACATCCTACGTTGAAAATGTACTAGACGACACTGCTAATAATAATGGTTTTGTGCAACGTGCGTGTAATGGGTATTGAATTTAATTGATATTAAATTAATAGTAGTGTTGCAAAAAGGTAGTGTCATAAAACCCTAACCATTATATTAAGTAAATGGTTCTTATTTACCATTATTCACTTCCATATATTTCATTTAGGCTCATACTTAATAATAAACACTATAAAACGTGCTTATATATCACAATTTTGACTCATATTACAAATTCATATTTTTAGCTGCTCATAAGAATCTCAATTATCAAGTTAGTGTCATGAAACCTAGACAATTAGATTAAGTAAATGATTCTTATTTACCATTACTAACATCCATATTGGTCATTTAAGCTGATACTTCATAAACACTATAAAAAATGATTTTATATGGTAATTTTAACAAATATTACAAAGTCATATTTTTAACTGCTTATAAAACACTCAATTCTCATGTTAGTGTCTAGAAACCTTGATTACTAGATTATGACAATGATTCTTATTGTATAATGTATACAAGTATTACAAACTCTTATTATTTTAATATTGAAAATCAGCAATTTTATGTTAATGTACAAGTGTATTCTTTACTTATATTTTGTTTTACATTAAAACTCAACAAAACATTCTGGTAGATTTGTACTATCTCTTTTGTTGCTAAGCATTATAATTATTTCTTTAACCATTATACATATTTAACTGACTACTTTGTGTTTTAGATGGCAGTATAGCAGATCACTCGAGGCATGCTGAGACCATGAATTAACATTTCTATCACTTGGGAAAGTTACAACATCTTCCGTTGAAAATGGAATAGAAGGTACTGCTAATATTAATGGTTTTATGCAACGTGCGTGTAATGGGTATTGAATGTAATTGATATTCAATTAATAGTAGTGTTACAAAAAGGTACATAGATCACTCGATGCATGGTGAGACATGAATTCACATTTCTACCACTTCGGAATGTATCAATATCCTACATGTAAAATTGATTAGAAGATACTGAAAATATTAATGGTTTTATACAATGTACGTGTAATGGTTATCAACTGTAATTGATAGTCAATTAAGAGTAGTGTGACAATAAGTTAATGCCGAGAAATTCTGACAATTACATGAAGAAAGAAATTCAAATTTTGTATTACTAACTTTCATTAATTTCACTTAAGCTTATACTTCATAAACACTATAAAACGTGTATTTATATGATAATTTAGACAAATATAAAAATTCATAGTTTTATCTGCTTATAATAA
The DNA here is from genome assembly GCF_020882245.1 of Rhopalosiphum padi. Classification (NCBI taxonomy): domain Eukaryota; kingdom Metazoa; phylum Arthropoda; class Insecta; order Hemiptera; family Aphididae; genus Rhopalosiphum; species Rhopalosiphum padi. The sequence continues at coordinate 47,855,658 of NC_083599.1, forward strand.
ACTCAATTCTAATGTTAATGTCATCAAACTCAGACCATTAGATTAAGAAAGATATTCTAATTTTCTATTATTAACTTTCATTAATTTCATTTAAGCTTATACTTCATAAACACTAAAAAACGTGTTTTTATATGATAATTTAGACAAATATAAAAATTCATAGTTTTAACTGCTTATAATAAACTCAATTCTAATGTTAATGTCATCAAACTCAGACCATTAGATTAAGAAAGATATTCTAATTTTCTATTATTAACTTTCATTAATTTCATTTAAGCTTATACTTCATAAACACTATGAAACGTGTATTTATATGATAATTTAGACAATTATTACAAATTCATATTTTTAATCGCATAGAGATCACTCAATTCTCATGTTAGTTACATCAAACTCAGACCATTAGATTAAGAAAGATATTCTAATTTTCTATTATTAACTTTCATTAATTTCATTTAAGCTTATACTTCATAAACACTATAATACGTGTTTTTATATGATAATTTAGATAAATATAAAAATTCATAGTTTTAACTGCTTATAATAAACTCAATTCTAATGTTAATGTCATCAAACTCAGACCATTAGATTAAGAAAGATATTCTAATTTTCTATTATTAACTTTCATTAATTTCATTTAAGCTTATACTTCATAAACACTATAATACGTGTTTTTATATGATAATTTAGACAATTATAAAAATTCATATGTATTTCATATTGAAAAGAATCAATTTTAAGTTTTTCTACAAGTGTCTTCTTTAGTTACACTTATTTTATATTCAAATTCGACAAAACATGCTAGTAGATTTGTACTATCTTTTATTATCTATCATAATAATTGTTTCTCCAATCATTATACATATTTAATCGACTACTTTTTTTTAGATGGCAATACAGCAGATCACTCAAGGCTTGCTGAGACATGACTACGCATTCATACCACTTGGGAAAATATCATCATCCTACGTTGAAAATTAACTAGAAGATACTGATAATTATATAGGTTTTATGCAATGTACGTGAAATGGCTATTGAATGTAATTGATAGTAATTTAATAGTAGTGTATCAATTGAAATTTGTTAAAAATCTGAATAAAGGATTGGGAAACACCTTTAGCATGAAATTTTCATTCATAACATTTGCCTTAGCTGTAAAAATCTTTTGATATTATTTACTATATTTATTTCATTAATAGGTTTTAATTTAACCACATCCCAAAGTGATTTAATTTAAATTGTCAAGATTCAATAGATGTTTTACGGTGATTTTATTCAAATATAATTTCATATTATTATGTTCAAATCAGAATTATTTCTGAAGAATAGTAATGTCATACTATATTTCAAAAAATCAATTTTATATTTTCCTATGAGTGTATTTTAATGTTACAATTATTTTACCTTCAAATTCAACAAAACAGCTGGTAGATTTTTATAATATTTGATTGCTTATCATAATGAATGTTTCTTATCATCTATTATATGATTATATTTCATATCTTTTTGCATTTATACATTTGTATCAATTTAATTCATGTTTCAACTGTAAGATTCTTTCAAATATTTTCTATTAAGAATGTAGTTGGTCTCTTAGTTTTTGTTTGATTGTTTTAATTTCTGAATTATTCAATGGTTATCAAACACTAGTTGTCATAAAAAGATTTTCGTTCAACTTATGGTGTGTAGTAGTGACATTTTATCCTCCAACCATTTTATAAATTTAACTGACTAAATTTTTTCAGATGGCAGTACATAGATCACTCGATGCATAGTGAGACATGAATTCACATTTCTACCACTTCGGAAAGTATCAATATCCTACATGTAAAATTGATTAGAAGATACTGAAAATATTAATGGTTTTATACAATGTACGTGTAATGGTTATCAACTGTAATTGATAGTCAATTAAGAGTAGTGTGACAATAAGTTAATGCCGAGAAATTCTGACAATTACATGAAGAAAGAAATTCAAATTTTGTATTACTAACTTTCATTAATTTCACTTAAGCTTATACTTCATAAACACTATAAAACGTGTATTTATATGATAATTTAGACAAATATAAAAATTCATAGTTTTATCTGCTTATAATAAACTCAATTCTAATGTTAATGTCATCAAACTCAGACCATTAGATTAAGAAAGATATTCTAATTTTCTATTATTAACTTTCATTAATTTCATTTAAGCTTATACTTCATAAACACTAAAAAACGTGTTTTTATATGATAATTTATACAAATATAAAAATTCATAGTTTTAACTGCTTATAATAAACTCAATTCTAATGTTAATGTCATCAAACTCAGACCATTAGATTAAGAAAGATATTCTAATTTTCTATTATTAACTTTCATTAATTTCATTTAAGCTTATACTTCATAAACACTATGAAACGTGTATTTATATGATAATTTAGACAATTATTACAAATTCATATTTTTAATCGCATAGAGATCACTCAATTCTCATGTTAGTTACATCAAACTCAGACCATTAGATTAAGAAAGATATTCTAATTTTCTATTATTAACTTTCATTAATTTCATTTAAGCTTATACTTCATAAACACTATAATACGTGTTTTTATATGATAATTTAGATAAATATAAAAATTCATAGTTTTAACTGCTTATAATAAACTCAATTCTAATGTTAATGTCATCAAACTCAGACCATTAGATTAAGAAAGATATTCTAATTTTCTATTATTAACTTTCATTAATTTCATTTAAGCTTATACTTCATAAACACTATAATACGTGTTTTTATATGATAATTTAGACAATTATAAAAATTCATATGTATTTCATATTGAAAAGAATCAATTTTAAGTTTTTCTACAAGTGTCTTCTTTAGTTACACTTATTTTATATTCAAATTCGACAAAACATGCTAGTAGATTTGTACTATCTTTTATTATCTATCATAATAATTGTTTCTCCAATCATTATACATATTTAATCGACTACTTTTTTTTAGATGGCAATACAGCAGATCACTCAAGGCTTGCTGAGACATGACTACGCATTCATACCACTTGGGAAAATATCATCATCCTACGTTGAAAATTAACTAGAAGATACTGATAATTATATAGGTTTTATGCAATGTACGTGAAATGGCTATTGAATGTAATTGATAGTAATTTAATAGTAGTGTATCAATTGAAATTTGTTAAAAATCTGAATAAAGGATTGGGAAACACCTTTAGCATGAAATTTTCATTCATAACATTTGCCTTAGCTGTAAAAATCTTTTGATATTATTTACTATATTTATTTCATTAATAGGTTTTAATTTAACCACATCCCAAAGTGATTTAATTTAAATTGTCAAGATTCAATAGATGTTTTACGGTGATTTTATTCAAATATAATTTCATATTATTATGTTCAAATCAGAATTATTTCTGAAGAATAGTAATGTCATACTATATTTCAAAAAATCAATTTTATATTTTCCTATGAGTGTATTTTAATGTTACAATTATTTTACCTTCAAATTCAACAAAACAGCTGGTAGATTTTTATAATATTTGATTGCTTATCATAATGAATGTTTCTTATCATCTATTATATGATTATATTTCATATCTTTTTGCATTTATACATTTGTATCAATTTAATTCATGTTTCAACTGTAAGATTCTTTCAAATATTTTCTATTAAGAATGTAGTTGGTCTCTTAGTTTTTGTTTGATTGTTTTAATTTCTGAATTATTCAATGGTTATCAAACACTAGTTGTCATAAAAAGATTTTCGTTCAACTTATGGTGTGTAGTAGTGACATTTTATCCTCCAACCATTTTATAAATTTAACTGACTAAATTTTTTCAGATGGCAGTACATAGATCACTCGATGCATAGTGAGACATGAATTCACATTTCTACCACTTCGGAAAGTATCAATATCCTACATGTAAAATTGATTAGAAGATACTGAAAATATTAATGGTTTTATACAATGTACGTGTAATGGTTATCAACTGTAATTGATAGTCAATTAAGAGTAGTGTGACAATAAGTTAATGCCGAGAAATTCTGACAATTACATGAAGAAAGAAATTCAAATTTTGTATTACTAACTTTCATTAATTTCACTTAAGCTTATACTTCATAAACACTATAAAACGTGTATTTATATGATAATTTAGACAAATATAAAAATTCATAGTTTTATCTGCTTATAATAAACTCAATTCTAATGTTAATGTCATCAAACTCAGACCATTAGATTAAGAAAGATATTCTAATTTTCTATTATTAACTTTCATTAATTTCATTTAAGCTTATACTTCATAAACACTAAAAAACGTGTTTTTATATGATAATTTAGACAAATATAAAAATTCATAGTTTTAACTGCTTATAATAAACTCAATTCTAATGTTAATGTCATCAAACTCAGACCATTAGATTAAGAAAGATATTCTAATTTTCTATTATTAACTTTCATTAATTTCATTTAAGCTTATACTTCATAAACACTATGAAACGTGTATTTATATGATAATTTAGACAATTATTACAAATTCATATTTTTAATCGCATAGAGATCACTCAATTCTCATGTTAGTTACATCAAACTCAGACCATTAGATTAAGAAAGATATTCTAATTTTCTATTATTAACTTTCATTAATTTCATTTAAGCTTATACTTCATAAACACTATAATACGTGTTTTTATATGATAATTTAGATAAATATAAAAATTCATAGTTTTAACTGCTTATAATAAACTCAATTCTAATGTTAATGTCATCAAACTCAGACCATTAGATTAAGAAAGATATTCTAATTTTCTATTATTAACTTTCATTAATTTCATTTAAGCTTATACTTCATAAACACTATAATACGTGTTTTTATATGATAATTTAGACAATTATAAAAATTCATATGTATTTCATATTGAAAAGAATCAATTTTAAGTTTTTCTACAAGTGTCTTCTTTAGTTACACTTATTTTATATTCAAATTCGACAAAACATGCTAGTAGATTTGTACTATCTTTTATTATCTATCATAATAATTGTTTCTCCAATCATTATACATATTTAATCGACTACTTTTTTTTAGATGGCAATACAGCAGATCACTCAAGGCTTGCTGAGACATGACTACGCATTCATACCACTTGGGAAAATATCATCATCCTACGTTGAAAATTAACTAGAAGATACTGATAATTATATAGGTTTTATGCAATGTACGTGAAATGGCTATTGAATGTAATTGATAGTAATTTAATAGTAGTGTATCAATTGAAATTTGTTAAAAATCTGAATAAAGGATTGGGAAACACCTTTAGCATGAAATTTTCATTCATAACATTTGCCTTAGCTGTAAAAATCTTTTGATATTATTTACTATATTTATTTCATTAATAGGTTTTAATTTAACCACATCCCAAAGTGATTTAATTTAAATTGTCAAGATTCAATAGATGTTTTACGGTGATTTTATTCAAATATAATTTCATATTATTATGTTCAAATCAGAATTATTTCTGAAGAATAGTAATGTCATACTATATTTCAAAAAATCAATTTTATATTTTCCTATGAGTGTATTTTAATGTTACAATTATTTTACCTTCAAATTCAACAAAACAGCTGGTAGATTTTTATAATATTTGATTGCTTATCATAATGAATGTTTCTTATCATCTATTATATGATTATATTTCATATCTTTTTGCATTTATACATTTGTATCAATTTAATTCATGTTTCAACTGTAAGATTCTTTCAAATATTTTCTATTAAGAATGTAGTTGGTCTCTTAGTTTTTGTTTGATTGTTTTAATTTCTGAATTATTCAATGGTTATCAAACACTAGTTGTCATAAAAAGATTTTCGTTCAACTTATGGTGTGTAGTAGTGACATTTTATCCTCCAACCATTTTATAAATTTAACTGACTAAATTTTTTCAGATGGCAGTACATAGATCACTCGATGCATAGTGAGACATGAATTCACATTTCTACCACTTCGGAAAGTATCAATATCCTACATGTAAAATTGATTAGAAGATACTGAAAATATTAATGGTTTTATACAATGTACGTGTAATGGTTATCAACTGTAATTGATAGTCAATTAAGAGTAGTGTGACAATAAGTTAATGCCGAGAAATTCTGACAATTACATGAAGAAAGAAATTCAAATTTTGTATTACTAACTTTCATTAATTTCACTTAAGCTTATACTTCATAAACACTATAAAACGTGTATTTATATGATAATTTAGACAAATATAAAAATTCATAGTTTTATCTGCTTATAATAAACTCAATTCTAATGTTAATGTCATCAAACTCAGACCATTAGATTAAGAAAGATATTCTAATTTTCTATTATTAACTTTCATTAATTTCATTTAAGCTTATACTTCATAAACACTAAAAAACGTGTTTTTATATGATAATTTAGACAAATATAAAAATTCATAGTTTTAACTGCTTATAATAAACTCAATTCTAATGTTAATGTCATCAAACTCAGACCATTAGATTAAGAAAGATATTCTAATTTTCTATTATTAACTTTCATTAATTTCATTTAAGCTTATACTTCATAAACACTATGAAACGTGTATTTATATGATAATTTAGACAATTATTACAAATTCATATTTTTAATCGCATAGAGATCACTCAATTCTCATGTTAGTTACATCAAACTCAGACCATTAGATTAAGAAAGATATTCTAATTTTCTATTATTAACTTTCATTAATTTCATTTAAGCTTATACTTCATAAACACTATAATACGTGTTTTTATATGATAATTTAGATAAATATAAAAATTCATAGTTTTAACTGCTTATAATAAACTCAATTCTAATGTTAATGTCATCAAACTCAGACCATTAGATTAAGAAAGATATTCTAATTTTCTATTATTAACTTTCATTAATTTCATTTAAGCTTATACTTCATAAACACTATAATACGTGTTTTTATATGATAATTTAGACAATTATAAAAATTCATATGTATTTCATATTGAAAAGAATCAATTTTAAGTTTTTCTACAAGTGTCTTCTTTAGTTACACTTATTTTATATTCAAATTCGACAAAACATGCTAGTAGATTTGTACTATCTTTTATTATCTATCATAATAATTGTTTCTCCAATCATTATACATATTTAATCGACTACTTTTTTTTAGATGGCAATACAGCAGATCACTCAAGGCTTGCTGAGACATGACTACGCATTCATACCACTTGGGAAAATATCATCATCCTACGTTGAAAATTAACTAGAAGATACTGATAATTATATAGGTTTTATGCAATGTACGTGAAATGGCTATTGAATGTAATTGATAGTAATTTAATAGTAGTGTATCAATTGAAATTTGTTAAAAATCTGAATAAAGGATTGGGAAACACCTTTAGCATGAAATTTTCATTCATAACATTTGCCTTAGCTGTAAAAATCTTTTGATATTATTTACTATATTTATTTCATTAATAGGTTTTAATTTAACCACATCCCAAAGTGATTTAATTTAAATTGTCAAGATTCAATAGATGTTTTACGGTGATTTTATTCAAATATAATTTCATATTATTATGTTCAAATCAGAATTATTTCTGAAGAATAGTAATGTCATACTATATTTCAAAAAATCAATTTTATATTTTCCTATGAGTGTATTTTAATGTTACAATTATTTTACCTTCAAATTCAACAAAACAGCTGGTAGATTTTTATAATATTTGATTGCTTATCATAATGAATGTTTCTTATCATCTATTATATGATTATATTTCATATCTTTTTGCATTTATACATTTGTATCAATTTAATTCATGTTTCAACTGTAAGATTCTTTCAAATATTTTCTATTAAGAATGTAGTTGGTCTCTTAGTTTTTGTTTGATTGTTTTAATTTCTGAATTATTCAATGGTTATCAAACACTAGTTGTCATAAAAAGATTTTCGTTCAACTTATGGTGTGTAGTAGTGACATTTTATCCTCCAACCATTTTATAAATTTAACTGACTAAATTTTTTCAGATGGCAGTACATAGATCACTCGATGCATAGTGAGACATGAATTCACATTTCTACCACTTCGGAAAGTATCAATATCCTACATGTAAAATTGATTAGAAGATACTGAAAATATTAATGGTTTTATACAATGTACGTGTAATGGTTATCAACTGTAATTGATAGTCAATTAAGAGTAGTGTGACAATAAGTTAATGCCGAGAAATTCTGACAATTACATGAAGAAAGAAATTCAAATTTTGTATTACTAACTTTCATTAATTTCACTTAAGCTTATACTTCATAAACACTATAAAACGTGTATTTATATGATAATTTAGACAAATATAAAAATTCATAGTTTTATCTGCTTATAATAAACTCAATTCTAATGTTAATGTCATCAAACTCAGACCATTAGATTAAGAAAGATATTCTAATTTTCTATTATTAACTTTCATTAATTTCATTTAAGCTTATACTTCATAAACACTAAAAAACGTGTTTTTATATGATAATTTAGACAAATATAAAAATTCATAGTTTTAACTGCTTATAATAAACTCAATTCTAATGTTAATGTCATCAAACTCAGACCATTAGATTAAGAAAGATATTCTAATTTTCTATTATTAACTTTCATTAATTTCATTTAAGCTTATACTTCATAAACACTATGAAACGTGTATTTATATGATAATTTAGACAATTATTACAAATTCATATTTTTAATCGCATAGAGATCACTCAATTCTCATGTTAGTTACATCAAACTCAGACCATTAGATTAAGAAAGATATTCTAATTTTCTATTATTAACTTTCATTAATTTCATTTAAGCTTATACTTCATAAACACTATAATACGTGTTTTTATATGATAATTTAGATAAATATAAAAATTCATAGTTTTAACTGCTTATAATAAACTCAATTCTAATGTTAATGTCATCAAACTCAGACCATTAGATTAAGAAAGATATTCTAATTTTCTATTATTAACTTTCATTAATTTCATTTAAGCTTATACTTCATAAACACTATAATACGTGTTTTTATATGATAATTTAGACAATTATAAAAATTCATATGTATTTCATATTGAAAAGAATCAATTTTAAGTTTTTCTACTAGTGTCTTCTTTAGTTACACTTATTTTATATTCAAATTCGACAAAACATTCTGGTAGATTTGTACAATCATTTATTATTTATCATAATTATTGTTTCTCCAATCATTATACATATTTAATCGACTACTTTTTTTTAGATGGCAATACAGCAGATCACTCAAGGCTTGCTGAGACATGACTACGCATTCATACCACTTGGGAAAATATCATCATCCTACGTTGAAAATTAACTAGAAGATACTGATAATTATATAGGTTTTATGCAATGTACGTGAAATGGCTATTGAATGTAATTGATAGTAATTTAATAGTAGTGTAACAATTGAAATTTGTTAAAAATCTGAATAAAGGATTGGGAAACACCTTTAGCTTGAAATTTTCATTCATAACACTTGCCTTAGCTGTAAAAATCTTTTAATATTATTTACTATATTTATTTCATTAATAGGTTTTAATTTAACCACATCCCAAAGTGATTTAATTTAAATTGTCAAGATTCAATAGATGTTTTACGGTGATTTTATTCAAAAATAATTTCATATTATTATGTTCAAATCAGAATTATTTCTGAAGAATAGTAATGTCATACTATATTTCAAAAAATCAATTTTATATTTTCCTATGAGTGTATTTTAAAGTTACAATTATTTTACCTTCAAATTCAACAAAACAGCTGGTAGATTTTTATAATATTTGATTGCTTATCATAATGAATGTTTCTTATCATCTATTATATGATTATATTTCATATCTTTTTGCATTTATACATTTGCATCAATTTAATTCATGTTTCAACTGTAAGATTCTTTCAAATATTTTCTATTAAGAATGTAGTTGGTCTCTTAGTTTTTGTTTGATTGTTTTAATTTCTGAATTATTCAATGGTTATCAAACACTAGTTGTCATAAAAAGATTTTCGTTCAACTTATGGTGTGTAGTAGTGACATTTTATCCTCCAACCATTTTATAAATTTAACTGACTAAATTTTTTCAGATGGCAGTACATAGATCACTCGATGCATAGTGAGACATGAATTCACATTTCTACCACTTCGGAAAGTATCAATATCCTACATGTAAAATTGATTAGAAGATACTGAAAATATTAATGGTTTTATACAATGTACGTGTAATGGTTATCAACTGTAATTGATAGTCAATTAAGAGTAGTGTGACAATAAGTTAATGCCGAGAAATTCTGACAATTACATGAAGAAAGAAATTCAAATTTTGTATTACTAACTTTCATTAATTTCACTTAAGCTTATACTTCATAAACACTATAAAACGTGTATTTATATGATAATTTAGACAAATATAAAAATTCATAGTTTTATCTGCTTATAATAAACTCAATTCTAATGTTAATGTCATCAAACTCAGACCATTAGATTAAGAAAGATATTCTAATTTTCTATTATTAACTTTCATTAATTTCATTTAAGCTTATACTTCATAAACACTAAAAAACGTGTTTTTATATGATAATTTAGACAAATATAAAAATTCATAGTTTTAACTGCTTATAATAAACTCAATTCTAATGTTAATGTCATCAAACTCAGACCATTAGATTAAGAAAGATATTCTAATTTTCTATTATTAACTTTCATTAATTTCATTTAAGCTTATACTTCATAAACACTATGAAACGTGTATTTATATGATAATTTAGACAATTATTACAAATTCATATTTTTAATCGCATAGAGATCACTCAATTCTCATGTTAGTTACATCAAACTCAGACCATTAGATTAAGAAAGATATTCTAATTTTCTATTATTAACTTTCATTAATTTCATTTAAGCTTATACTTCATAAACACTATAATACGTGTTTTTATATGATAATTTAGATAAATATAAAAATTCATAGTTTTAACTGCTTATAATAAACTCAATTCTAATGTTAATGTCATCAAACTCAGACCATTAGATTAAGAAAGATATTCTAATTTTCTATTATTAACTTTCATTAATTTCATTTAAGCTTATACTTCATAAACACTATAATACGTGTTTTTATATGATAATTTAGACAATTATAAAAATTCATATGTATTTCATATTGAAAAGAATCAATTTTAAGTTTTTCTACAAGTGTCTTCTTTAGTTACACTTATTTTATATTCAAATTCGACAAAACATGCTAGTAGATTTGTACTATCTTTTATTATCTATCATAATAATTGTTTCTCCAATCATTATACATATTTAATCGACTACTTTTTTTTAGATGGCAATACAGCAGATCACTCAAGGCTTGCTGAGACATGACTACGCATTCATACCACTTGGGAAAATATCATCATCCTACGTTGAAAATTAACTAGAAGATACTGATAATTATATAGGTTTTATGCAATGTACGTGAAATGGCTATTGAATGTAATTGATAGTAATTTAATAGTAGTGTATCAATTGAAATTTGTTAAAAATCTGAATAAAGGATTGGGAAACACCTTTAGCATGAAATTTTCATTCATAACATTTGCCTTAGCTGTAAAAATCTTTTGATATTATTTACTATATTTATTTCATTAATAGGTTTTAATTTAACCACATCCCAAAGTGATTTAATTTAAATTGTCAAGATTCAATAGATGTTTTACGGTGATTTTCTTCAAATATAATTTCATATTATTATGTTCAAATCAGAATTATTTCTGAAGAATAGTAATGTCATACTATATTTCAAAAAATCAATTTTATATTTTCCTATGAGTGTATTTTAATGTTACAATTATTTTACCTTCAAATTCAACAAAACAGCTGGTAGATTTTTATAATATTTGATTGCTTATCATAATGAATGTTTCTTATCATCTATTATATGATTATATTTCATATCTTTTTGCATTTATACATTTGTATCAATTTAATTCATGTTTCAACTGTAAGATTCTTTCAAATATTTTCTATTAAGAATGTAGTTGGTCTCTTAGTTTTTGTTTGATTGTTTTAATTTCTGAATTATTCAATGGTTATCAAACACTAGTTGTCATAAAAAGATTTTCGTTCAACTTATGGTGTGTAGTAGTGACATTTTATCCTCCAACCATTTTATAATTTTAACTGACTAAATTTTTTCAGATGGCAGTACATAGATCACTCGATGCATAGTGAGACATGAATTCACATTTCTACCACTTCGGAAAGTATCAATATCCTACATGTAAAATGGATTAGAAGATACTGAAAATATTAATGGTTTTATACAATGTACGTGTAATGGTTATCAACTGTAATTGATAGTCAATTAAGAGTAGTGTGACAATAAGTTAATGCCGAGAAATTCTGACAATTACATGAAGAAAGAAATTCAAATTTTGTATTACTAACTTTCATTAATTTCACTTAAGCTTATACTTCATAAACACTATAAAACGTGTATTTATATGATAATTTAGACAAATATAAAAATTCATAGTTTTATCTGCTTATAATAAACTCAATTCTAATGTTAATGTCATCAAACTCAGACCATTAGATTAAGAAAGATATTCTAATTTTCTATTATTAACTTTCATTAATTTCATTTAAGCTTATACTTCATAAACACTAAAAAACGTGTTTTTATATGATAATTTAGACAAATATAAAAATTCATAGTTTTAACTGCTTATAATAAACTCAATTCTAATGTTAATGTCATCAAACTCAGACCATTAGATTAAGAAAGATATTCTAATTTTCTATTATTAACTTTCATTAATTTCATTTAAGCTTATATTTCATAAACACTATAATACGTGTTTTTATATGATAATTTAGACAATTATAAAAATTCATATGTATTTCATATTGAAAAGAATCAATTTTAAGTTTTTCTACAAGTGTCTTCTTTAGTTACACTTATTTTATATTCATATTCGACAAAACATTCTGGTAGATTTGTACAATCATTTATTATTTATCATAATTATTGTTTCTCTAATCATTATACATATTTAATCGACTACTTTTTTTTAGATGGCAATACAGCAGATCACTCAAGGCTTGCTGAGACATGACTACGCATTCATACCACTTGAGAAAAAATCATCAACCTACGTTGAAAATCAACTAGAAGATACTGATAATTATATAGGTTTTATGCAATGTATGTGAAATGGCTATTGTATGTAATTGATAGTAAATTAATAGTAGTGTAACAATTGAAATTTGTTAAAATTCTGAATAAAGGATTGGGAAACACCTTTAGCTTGAAATTTTCATTCATAACACTTGCCTTAGCTGTAAAAATCTTTTAATATTATTTACTATATTTATTTCATTAATAGGTTTTAATTTAATCACATCCCAAAGTGATTTAATTTAAATTGTCAAGATTCAATAGATGTTTTACGGTGATTTTATTCAAAAATAATTTCATATTATTATGTTCAAATCAGAATTATTTCTGAAGAATAGTAATGTCATACTATATTGCAAAAAATCAATATTATATTTTCCTATGAGTGTATTTTAAAGTTACAATTATTTTACCTTCAAATTCAACAAAACAGCTGGTAGATTTTTATAATATTTGATTGCTTATCATAATTAATGTTTCTAATCATCTATTATATGATTATATTTCATATCTTTTTGCATTTATACATTTGTATTTTAATTCATGTTTCAATTGTAAGATTCTTTCAAATATTTTCTATTAAGAATGTAGTTGGTCTCTTAGTTTTTTATGATTGTTTTAATTTCTGAATTATTCAATGGTTACCAAACACTAGTTGTCATAAAAAGATTTTCGTTCACCTTATGGTGTGTAGTAGTGACATTTTATCCTCCAACCATTTTATAAATTTAACTGACTAAATATTTTCAGATGGCAGTACATAGATCACTCGATGCATGGTGAGACATGAATTCACATTTCTACCACTTCGGAAAGTATCAATATCCTACATGTAAAATGGACTAGAAGATACTGATAATATTAATTGTTTTATGCAGTGTACGTGTAATGGTTATCGAATGTAATTGATAGTTAATTAAGAGTAGTGTAACAATTGATATTTGTTACAAATCTGAATAAAGGATAACACCTTTAGCTTGTAATTTTCATTCATAAAACTAGCCCTAGCTATAAAATTCTTTTGATATTAGTTCCTACATTTATTGTATTAATAGGTTTAAATTTATCCATAACCCAAAGTGATTTAATTTAAATTGTCAAGTTTCGATAAATGTTTACCGTGATTTTATTCAATTATAATTTGATATTATTATGTTCAAATCAGAATTATTTTTGAAGAATAGTAATGTCATACTATATTGAACAAAACCTCTTTTTAAGTTGGTTGACGAAGATGGGAACATATTTTCTACTAGAAAAACTTTTTGCGTTCAATGTTTAAACAAAAAAACACAATGATACTAAAGAAGACTGTTATCACAACAGTGATAAATACATTTTGACATTTCTCGAGCATAGCGAGCATTCAAATGTAGATAAACAAGGAAGTATTCGACATTCGTAGATATTACATTTAGATAGTACCTACTACCTACCATGATGGTAGAATAGATTTAAATTTTTCCATCCATTTAATATTCATTTCACACTTTTCACAGTGCTCAATGCTCATTGCTCATAATTTGTTAATTACTCTTACATACTTTTAATTAATTATTTTTGGTCCCTTAATTTTTATGTCAAACACTCAATGTTATGAAACACCTCATTTTTATTTTTTTTAATGTTTTGTTATTTAATATTTTGAATATTTTTTGATTTTAATTAAATATTTTAAGTGGGCATTACTTAGAAACAAATGTTACTGCATAAAAAACGCCTTACATACTATTTCCTGTCAAGTTTTTCATTCATTCTAGGATACATATTAACGTTGTTTGTTTTGAAAACATTTCTCCAAATGTATTTTAGAATTAAGTTGCTTTTACTTGTCTTATCTGCGGTAAAAAATGTTTATCGTAAAGATGCTATATGTGAAACACGAGCTCAAACAAAAGGAGACTTTAAAATACTTTTTTTTGTATCAAAAGACAAATCTTTAAATGTTGAAAAGCTAGTTCATGAAGACTTATTGAAAAGAATGAGTATAACCTTCTCACTCATAAAATAATAGCATCATTTTCTGGTGTATATATCATATAAACTTTGATTATCTGTTAAAATGTGATGACGATTCTTTTGACAATGTGTTATTAATTGTCAATGATGTAGAACATAAGCCTAAAAAAAGGTTCTACTGGGGATATTTTGATGGTAATGCAAACATTAAAAATAAGAGGTTAATTTAAACAAACTGATTGAATAGCATGTGATAGATATTTACTGTATGCTTTGGGAGGAGGCTATGTTTTATCCAAAGATCTTATCATCTAAATTTTGAAGAATTGAGATTACCTAAGGTAAGTTGATCATAGTAGCATAATATAAAGTAATAAGAGAAAATATTGATATAAAGTTTAGCAAATTCATTATGTAATAGCTTACCAATTATAACGGTTTTATTAAAATTATAGATTAACTATTCTAATTCTTGTTGTCTTTTTTATTTTTCAGTTTCTTTGCTAGTGAAGATGTTTTGGTTGGCGCTTTGGTAAGTCCATTAAATATTACTAGAAAACATGACCGGCGATTTGACACACAATGGTATAGTCGCTTATGTCAAAATGATTATTTAGTAACACATAAACGTAGTCCTGAAATGATGAGACTGCACTGGTCAAACATTATTCAGACTGGAAAACTAAGTGATAGAGTTAAAAAATATGGCTTCCTACAAATATAACTGGTCAGTGATGCCATCTAAATGTTGTTAGAAATTTGTATTTAATTCCATAAATACATTTTTCAACATAAAAAGACTGGTGTAATTATTAATATAATACATTTGAACATTGTAGTTTGTTTTCAGTTTTGAATAAAAAAAAAAATATATATATATTAACAACACCAATTTTATATAGAAATTCAATTTTATTCTTATTATGTTTTCAATTCATGACAATATTACAAATTACAATCGTTTGTTCTTATGCCGTAAGAAAATTAACATAACATTATACATTATATGTATGTATAAATAAAATAAAAAAACGTATCATTTTTAATATGTGTTATTTTTTCTTCCTGTCTGTTATACATTTAAGACAGAACCATTTTCCTTTAGGCTTGGTAGTTAATTTGACACATGCAAAGTGGAACCATTCAATAGGACACTAAAATAATAAAAGTACACAGTTAATAAAATATGATAAAAAAAAATGAAACAATATTTACAATAAAAATTAAGATTGTTATTATTTTTTCAATGGTTTAAGTATTTAATAAATTGTTATATAAAATAAAAACAATAAATACATAAATAATTAATAAATTAAAATTAAAATTTTTACATCTGGATTATCACAGCCAATCATTTCACCATAAGAAACTTGGTTGCATAAACAATACGTTGGTTCATTTGGATCAACAGGCATATCTAATACTTCAGTCGAGTGTGCAACTCCGGCACCAGTAAGGGAACTAGTTTCTACTGTAACGCTGGTTACACTATTTGTAGGGTTTGTTGGATTAGTGACAACATTAATTAAAGGTGTTTTACTAGGTGCTGCACTTGTTGCTATTGTAACTCCTGAAAAATGTTGGTAATTATTATACAAAGAAATCAACTTAAATATGACTAAAATTTGTTGTACACAAACCTTTTTTCAGTTGTTTCATTTTAGATGTTTTTTTTGGAGCTGTTTCTTCTTCACTCGATGCACTCTTCTTTTTAATTTCTTTGTCTTTAATCTTTTTACATTCTCCTGGAAGCAATACACATAAAGAAATGACCAAATACATTATTGGAATTATAATATGATATAATGCAGAACACCTACGTTTTTGTGAATTTTCTTCTATATTTCTTGTAGCACTAATGGCTCTGTCTTGAATTTCAGCTCCAAAGCGTGCTAAATCTGAATCAAATTCTCTAATATGTTTATCTACCTGTACGATACAATGGAATAGAACATTTTTACGGTAATGTTAATAATTCAAAATCAATATACCATTTCATAAGTTTGTATAGCCAATTGAACTTTATCATCACTGTATTCTTTTGCTTTGTCAAACTGACGTTGTATGCTGGTCATCATTTCGCGTTTTTTATCTGCTGTGTATCCCTTGGAATTTGACATATAATCGTCTGTCAGTTTGTCAACGTTGCGCATCAATTCTTGAACTCTGGAGTCAAGATCTCGCATCAGAGTGAAGTTTCGTTGTAACTCAACAGGAAGATTCTCTAAATCTAAAATATAACTCTGATAGTACATCGTTTAAATGCAAAATCGAACAAAAACTTACTGTTCAGATAGTGTTCCAAGTTAAGAGCAGAAGTCATTTTTATTATTTTATGATTCGGCTGAGAATTATTGAAGAAAAAATAAGTATAAGTATACTTATACTTGTACACTTGTATACAAAAACAAACGGGAATTTTATATGTTTGATCAACTTTTACAGAAAGTGCCTTATAAAATATAAATTTCTTCTGTTTATATTTTTGATAATATTTTTAGTGAATAAGACGTGAATCACACCATTTTGATATAACAATGATATGTAACAGCCCGATGATCGTATAAACAATAAACATACAAATAAATATGTCAAGTTTGGCAACACTGTACGAATACAACATTTCAAACATTTCTAATTTTCAAATAAGCCAATTATTAGTCGAGTCAAACGACATTTATATTTTATTTATTTAGACGGTTTATACTTTATACCCAAATACCCAATTAAATAAAATTATATATATATATATATATATGTTACGGTAAATGATGTTAAATGAAAATTAACATTATTCACAGGTTATTAACGTTATTTACCAAATACACAAGTGATTATCGTTATAAACCGGATAATCACGTTAATGATTAATTACACAGGTATTTGTTGTTATAGATCATCAGATATGCAAGTGAATCTCAAGTAGGTAGTAGGTACTACAATTTGAAAAAATCATGTACCTATTGTATTTTTAAAAAGAGAAAAAATGCATTATTATTTTTTATTTATTTTTACAAGTTATACTGCCATGATATTTACTATTACATAATTGTTCAGCCCCACGGCAAGCACAATGCTTATTATTATAACCAGTCTTGCAATAGCAACGCTGGTACCTTCAAGGGCCCGCAACCGAATAATTACTAGCTGCTTCTCTCAGACCTCAGTGTCAACTGTAGTCTACCATCAGCTAATTTTATCACATTGTCCATGTCTAATAGATTTTCTTCGTAAACAGCTATTTCTTGGCGTGTGTAATTGTATTTAATAAAACCATATTCCCGGTGGCGTAATTTAGAATTGGTTCTGGGGTGGAATATTGGGATATAAGTTTATACTATCATTCTTAGTCTTCACAAGAAAATAACGATAATTCCCTCATTCGTAGGTAAATAACGTTAATTTCCGATATAATATCATTTACCGTAACACACACACACACACACACACACACAAATAAATATAAATGCGTAAATATATTATTAATTAAAAAAAAGAAATATTGACCATTTAAGACCTAGAAATATTATACATAAACTTACCTATTAATATGTTTAGTGGCTGGTACCTTATATGTTGCAATAATACGATTTTATTGGTAGGTATTCAATAGTTGATCGTTTTTAGCTGGTTGTTTATAAAATGATTTTTTTATTTTCATCGTGTACTAGCTAGCACTTATTTGCATGCTTTTACGAAATAACTATAGGTACCTACTCAGTCTGCGCGCGATGTAATCTCTATTATAGTATTATTCGTATTTCGTACATGAATTTTATTGTCGTTAACTATTTATTTTATACCTTCTTATTTTAGGCTATTTTAAATGTTTGACATGTCATTCTGTAATAAAACAAATTAATTTGTGTCCAAATGAGACGGTGGTGTACCGTATACCTAATGAGCAGGCAAGTAGCTAAAATATTTCTACAAGGGGAAGGCCAATAATTTTTGGACCGTTTATCATTTTCCATAATTTTTCCCAATGAAATACTTGTAGGGGGCTTATCTCTCACACTCGTCATTAGGCGGTATGCCATATAAAGGAAATCTTATTAATTTATATTAATAATTTACGTTTGGTTAGTAATTGATTAAAAAGAAATGTTTTTTCAACAAGTATACCCAGGCCCGGATTAAGGCGTAAGCAGTGTATGCTTCAGCCTACACAACCACGGATTTAGGGGCACGGGCACTACTTACTATCCTTATATTTTTTTTTTAAACTAGAAAAATTGTACAATCTGTAAAATAATTATTGACAATAAGCACAATACTATCCTGATGTTATTTTTATTTAAATAATATCGGACATTTTAAATAGTAATAATCAATGCGATCAATTAGAGTGTATGTTTCCAAATTTAGAAATAGTTATGCGTATGTACCTTAGTACAGCAGTTTCAAACAGCTCAGGCGAAAGAGCTTTTTCTGTACTTAAAATGGTAAAATCCTATTTGAGGTCAACCATGAAGGAGGAAAGACTGAATGCAATAGCAATATGTAGCATTGAAGCAGAAATGGTTGAAAAAATAGATTTCAATGATACTATTAACACATTTGCCCATCAAAAAGCAAGAAAAAGAAAAGTATAAAATAATAGTTTGTTACTTTTTGTAATATGATTATTTTATATTTTTATATATCTAAAATATATTTCGTTTAATTTTAATTTTATGTTTTTACATTGGGGAAGGCCAATAATTTTTGGACCGTTTATCAATTTCCATAATTTTTCCCAATGAAATACTTGTAGGGGCTTATCTCTCACACACGTCTTTAGGCGGTATGCCATATAAAGAAAATCTTATTAATTTATATTAATAATTTACTTTTGGTTAGTGATTGATAAAAAAAAATGTTTTTTTCAAAAAGAATACCTATCAAAAAAATACAAAAAATAGATAGTGCCTAAAATAAAATAAAAAAACCAACGATTGTCGAAATCTAAAAATAACAAAAACTAACACCAGTAAAACCGACCATTAAATTAAATTTATAGTTGAATGTTTATGGCCCATGTAAGATTAAGAGTTTATCAAAATAAAAAAGACTGAACTATAGTAGATTCAAAACTTCCAAACTATACGCTTCTGTCGTTTCTGACACGCAAACGCCTAGGTTAATTATATGTATATAGATAACAATTATAAATATGTATCATATTTATACATGACCTCAATAAAGTATTTTAAAATATTTTTGTTACTTTCATTAATTTCATTTAAGCTTATACTTCATAAACACTATAAAACGTGTTTTTATATGATAATTTAGACAAATATAAAAATTCATAGTTTTAACTGCTTATAATAAACTCAATTCTAATGTTAATGTCATCAAACTCAGACCATTAGATTAAGAAAGATATTCTAATTTTCTATTATTAACTTTCATTAATTTCATTTAAGCTTATACTTCATAAACACTATAATACGTGTTTTTATATGATAATTTAGACAATTATAAAAATTCATATGTATTTCATATTGAAAAGAATCAATTTTAAGTTTTTCTACAAGTGTCTTCTTTAGTTACACTTATTTTATATTCAAATTCGACTAAACATTCTGGTAGATTTGTACAGTCATTTATTATTTATCATAATTATTGTTTCTCTAATCATTATACATATTTAATCGACTACTTTTTTTTAGATGGCAATACAGCAGATCACTCAAGGCTTGCTGAGACATGACTACGCATTCATACCACTTGAGAAAATATCATCAACCTACGTTGAAAATCAACTAGAAGATACTGATAATTATATAGGTTTTATGCAATGTACGTGAAATGGCTATTGTATGTAATTGATAGTAAATTAATAGTAGTGTAACAATTGAAATTTGTTAAAATTCTGAATAAAGGATTGGGAAACACCTTTAGCTTGAAATTTTCATTCATAACACTTTCCTTAGCTGTAAAAATCTTTTAATATTATTTACTATATTTATTTCATTAATAGGTTTTAATTTAACCACATCCCAAAGTGATTTAATTTAAATTGTCAAGATTCAATAGATGTTTTACGGTGATTTTATTCAAAAATAATTTCATATTATTATGTTCAAATCAGAATTATTTCTGAAGAATAGTAATGTCATACTATATTGCAAAAAATCAATTTTATATTTTCCTATGAGTGTATTTTAAAGTTACAATTATTTTACCTTCAAATTCAACAAAACAGCTGGTAGATTTTTATAATATTTGATTGCTTATCATAATGAATGTTTCTTATCATCTATTATATGATTATATTTCATATCTTTTTGCATTTATACATTTGTATCAATTTAATTCATGTTTCAACTGTAAGATTCTTTCAAATATTTTCTATTAAGAATGTAGTTGGTCTCTTAGTTTTTGTTTGATTGTTTTAATTTCTGAATTATTCAATGGTTATCAAACACTAGTTGTCATAAAAAGATTTTCGTTCAACTTATGGTGTGTAGTAGTGACATTTTATCCTCCAACCATTTTATAATTTTAACTGACTAAATTTTTTCAGATGGCAGTACATAGATCACTCGATGCATAGTGAGACATGAATTCACATTTCTACCACTTCGGAAAGTATCAATATCCTACATGTAAAATGGATTAGAAGATACTGATAATAATGGTTTTATACAATGTACGTGTAATGGTTATCGTCTGTAATTGATAGTCAATTAAGAGTAGTGTGACAATAAGTTAATGCCGAGAAATTGTGACAATTACATGAAGAAAGAAATTCAAATTTTGTATTACTAACTTTCATTAATTTCATTTAAGCTTATACTTCATAAACACTATAAAACGTGTATTTATATGATAATTTAGACAAATATAAAAATTTATATTTTTAACTGCTTATAAAACACTCAATTCTCACGTTAGTCACATCAAACTCAGACCATTAGATTAAGAAAAATATTCTAATTTTCTATTATTAACTTTCATTAATTTCATTTAAGCTTATACTTCATAAACACTATAAAACGTGTTTTTATATGATAATTTAGACAAATATAAAAATTCATAGTTTTAACTGCTTATAATAAACTCAATTCTAATGTTAATGTCATCAAACTCAGACCATTAGATTAAGAAAGATATTCTAATTTTCTATTATTAACTTTCATTAATTTCATTTAAGCTTATACTTCATAAACACTATAATACGTGTTTTTATATGATAATTTAGACAATTATAAAAATTCATATGTATTTCATATTGAAAAGAATCAATTTTAAGTTTTTCTACAAGTGTCTTCTTTAGTTACACTTATTTTATATTCAAATTCGACAAAACATTCTGGTAGATTTGTAAAATCATTTATTATTTATCATAATTATTGTTTCTCTAATCATTATACATATTTAATCGACTACTTTTTTTTAGATGGCAATACAGCAGATCACTCAAGGCTTGCTGAGACATGACTACGCATTCATACCACTTGAGAAAATATCATCAACCTACGTTGAAAATGAACTAGAAGATACTGATAATTATATAGGTTTTATGCAATGTACGTGAAATGGCTATTGAATGTAATTGATAGTAAATTAATAGTAGTGTAACAATTGAAATTTGTTAAAATTCTGAATAAAGGATTGGGAAACACCTTTAGCTTGAAATTTTCATTCATAACACTTGCCTTAGCTGTAAAAATCTTTTAATATTATTTACTATATTTATTTCATTAATAGGTTTTAATTTAACCACATCCCAAAGTGATTTAATTTAAATTGTCAAGATTCAATAGAAGTTTTACGGTGATTTTATTCAAAAATAATTTCATATTATTATGTTCAAATCAGAATTATTTCTGAAGAATAGTAATGTCATACTATATTGCAAAAAATCAATTTTATATTTTCCTATGAGTGTATTTTAAAGTTACAATTATTTTACCTTCAAATTCAACAAAACAGCTGGTAGATTTTTATAATATTTGATTGCTTATCATAATTAATGTTTCTTATCATCTATTATATGATTATATTTCATATCTTTTTGCATTAATACATTTGTATTTTAATTCATGTTTGAACTGTAAGATTCTTTCAAATATTTTCTATTAAGAATGTAGTTGGTCTCTTAATTTTTGTTTGATTGTTTTAATTTCTGAATTATTCAATGGTTACCAAACACTAGTTGTCATAAAAAGATTTTCGTTCACCTTATGGTGTGTAGTAGTGACATTTTATCCTCCAACCATTTTATAAATTTAACTGACTAAATTTTTTCAGATGGCAGTACATAGATCTCTCGATGCATGCTGAGACATGAATTCACATTTCTACCACTTCGGAAAGTATCAATAACCTACATGTAAAATGGACTAGAAGATACTGAAAATATTAATGGTTTTATACAATGTACGTGTAATGGTTATCGTCTGTAATTGATAGTCAATTAAGAGTAGTGTGACAATAAGTTAATGCCGAGAAATTGTGACAATTACATGAAGAAAGAAATTCAAATTTTGTATTACTAACTTTCATTAATTTCATTTAAGCTTATACTTCATAAACACTATAAAACGTGTATTTATATGATAATTTAGACAAATATAAAAATTTATATTTTTAACTGCTTATAAAACACTCAATTCTCACGTTAGTCACATCAAACTCAGACCATTAGATTAAGAAAAATATTCTAATTTTCTATTATTAACTTTCATTAATTTCATTTAAGCTTATACTTCATAAACACTATAAAACGTGTTTTTATATGATAATTTAGACAAATATAAAAATTCATAGTTTTAACTGCTTATAATAAACTCAATTCTAATGTTAATGTCATCAAACTCAGACCATTAGATTAAGAAAGATATTCTAATTTTCTATTATTAACTTTCATTAATTTCATTTAAGCTTATACTTCATAAACACTATAATACGTGTTTTTATATGATAATTTAGACAATTATAAAAATTCATATGTATTTCATATTGAAAAGAATCAATTTTAAATTTTTCTACAAGTGTCTTCTTTAGTTACACTTATTTTATATTCAAATTCGACTAAACATTCTGGTAGATTTGTACAATCATTTATTATTTATCATAATTATTGTTTCTCTAATCATTATACATATTTAATCGACTACTTTTTTTTAGATGGCAATACAGCAGATCACTCAAGGCTTGCTGAGACATGACTACGCATTCATACCACTTGAGAAAATATCATCAACCTACGTTGAAAATCAACTAGAAGATACTGATAATTATATAGGTTTTATGCAATGTACGTGAAATGGCTATTGTATGTAATTGATAGTAAATTAATAGTAGTGTAACAATTGAAATTTGTTAAAATTCTGAATAAAGGATTGGGAAACACCTTTAGCTTGAAATTTTCATTCATAACACTTTCCTTAGCTGTAAAAATCTTTTAATATTATTTACTATATTTATTTCATTAATAGGTTTTAATTTAACCACATCCCAAAGTGATTTAATTTAAATTGTCAAGATTCAATAGACGTTTTACGGTGATTTTATTCAAAAATAATTTCATATTATTATGTTCAAATCAGAATTATTTCTGAAGAATAGTAATGTCATACTATATTGCAAAAAATCAATTTTATATTTTCCTATGAGTGTATTTTAAAGTTACAATTATTTTACCTTCAAATTCAACAAAACAGCTGGTAGATTTTTATAATATTTGATTGCTTATCATAATTAATGTTTCTTATCATCTATTATATGATTATATTTCATATCTTTTTGCATTAATACATTTGTATTTTAATTCATGTTTGAACTGTAAGATTCTTTCAAATATTTTCTATTAAGAATGTAGTTGGTCTCTTAATTTTTGTTTGATTGTTTTAATTTCTGAATTATTCAATGGTTACCAAACACTAGTTGTCATAAAAAGATTTTCGTTCACCTTATGGTGTGTAGTAGTGACATTTTATCCTCCAACCATTTTATAAATTTAACTGACTAAATTTTTTCAGATGGCAGTACATAGATCTCTCGATGCATGCTGAGACATGAATTCACATTTCTACCACTTCGGAAAGTATCAATAACCTACATGTAAAATGGACTAGAAGATACTGAAAATATTAATGGTTTTATACAATGTACGTGTAATGGTTATCGTCTGTAATTGATAGTCAATTAAGAGTAGTGTGACAATAAGTTAATGCCGAGAAATTGTGACAATTACATGAAGAAAGAAATTCAAATTTTGTATTACTAACTTTCATTAATTTCATTTAAGCTTATACTTCATAAACACTATAAAACGTGTATTTATATGATAATTTAGACAAATATAAAAATTTATATTTTTAACTGCTTATAAAACACTCAATTCTCACGTTAGTCACATCAAACTCAGACCATTAGATTAAGAAAAATATTCTAATTTTCTATTATTAACTTTCATTAATTTCATTTAAGCTTATACTTCATAAACACTATAAAACGTGTTTTTATATGATAATTTAGACAAATATAAAAATTCATAGTTTTAACTGCTTATAATAAACTCAATTCTAATGTTAATGTCATCAAACTCAGACCATTAGATTAAGAAAGATATTCTAATTTTCTATTATTAACTTTCATTAATTTCATTTAAGCTTATACTTCATAAACACTATAATACGTGTTTTTATATGATAATTTAGACAATTATAAAAATTCATATGTATTTCATATTGAAAAGAATCAATTTTAAATTTTTCTACAAGTGTCTTCTTTAGTTACACTTATTTTATATTCAAATTCGACTAAACATTCTGGTAGATTTGTACAATCATTTATTATTTATCATAATTATTGTTTCTCTAATCATTATACATATTTAATCGACTACTTTTTTTTAGATGGCAATACAGCAGATCACTCAAGGCTTGCTGAGACATGACTACGCATTCATACCACTTGAGAAAATATCATCAACCTACGTTGAAAATCAACTAGAAGATACTGATAATTATATAGGTTTTATGCAATGTACGTGAAATGGCTATTGTATGTAATTGATAGTAAATTAATAGTAGTGTAACAATTGAAATTTGTTAAAATTCTGAATAAAGGATTGGGAAACACCTTTAGCTTGAAATTTTCATTCATAACACTTTCCTTAGCTGTA
The DNA here is from genome assembly GCF_020882245.1 of Rhopalosiphum padi. Classification (NCBI taxonomy): domain Eukaryota; kingdom Metazoa; phylum Arthropoda; class Insecta; order Hemiptera; family Aphididae; genus Rhopalosiphum; species Rhopalosiphum padi. The sequence goes on from NC_083599.1 coordinate 47,881,974, forward strand.
AAAATCTTTTAATATTATTTACTATATTTATTTCATTAATAGGTTTTAATTTAACCACATCCCAAAGTGATTTAATTTAAATTGTCAAGATTCAATAGACGTTTTACGGTGATTTTATTCAAAAATAATTTCATATTATTATGTTCAAATCAGAATTATTTCTGAAGAATAGTAATGTCATACTATATTGCAAAAAATCAATTTTATATTTTCCTATGAGTGTATTTTAAAGTTACAATTATTTTACCTTCAAATTCAACAAAACAGCTGGTAGATTTTTATAATATTTGATTGCTTATCATAATTAATGTTTCTTATCATCTATTATATGATTATATTTCATATCTTTTTGCATTAATACATTTGTATTTTAATTCATGTTTGAACTGTAAGATTCTTTCAAATATTTTCTATTAAGAATGTAGTTGGTCTCTTAATTTTTGTTTGATTGTTTTAATTTCTGAATTATTCAATGGTTACCAAACACTAGTTGTCATAAAAAGATTTTCGTTCACCTTATGGTGTGTAGTAGTGACATTTTATCCTCCAACCATTTTATAAATTTAACTGACTAAATTTTTTCAGATGGCAGTACATAGATCTCTCGATGCATGCTGAGACATGAATTCACATTTCTACCACTTCGGAAAGTATCAATAACCTACATGTAAAATGGACTAGAAGATACTGAAAATATTAATGGTTTTATACAATGTACGTGTAATGGTTATCGTCTGTAATTGATAGTCAATTAAGAGTAGTGTGACAATAAGTTAATGCCGAGAAATTGTGACAATTACATGAAGAAAGAAATTCAAATTTTGTATTACTAACTTTCATTAATTTCATTTAAGCTTATACTTCATAAACACTATAAAACGTGTATTTATATGATAATTTAGACAAATATAAAAATTTATATTTTTAACTGCTTATAAAACACTCAATTCTCACGTTAGTCACATCAAACTCAGACCATTAGATTAAGAAAAATATTCTAATTTTCTATTATTAACTTTCATTAATTTCATTTAAGCTTATACTTCATAAACACTATAAAACGTGTTTTTATATGATAATTTAGACAAATATAAAAATTCATAGTTTTAACTGCTTATAATAAACTCAATTCTAATGTTAATGTCATCAAACTCAGACCATTAGATTAAGAAAGATATTCTAATTTTCTATTATTAACTTTCATTAATTTCATTTAAGCTTATATTTCATAAACACTATAATACGTGTTTTTATATGATAATTTAGACAATTATAAAAATTCATATGTATTTCATATTGAAAAGAATCAATTTTAAGTTTTTCTACAAGTGTCTTCTTTAGTTACACTTATTTTATATTCAAATTCGACAAAACATTCTGGTAGATTTGTAAAATCATTTATTATTTATCATAATTATTGTTTCTCTAATCATTATACATATTATACATATTTAATCGACTACTTTTTTTTAGATGGCAATACAGCAGATCACTCAAGGCTTGCTGAGACATGACTACGCATTCATACCACTTGAGAAAATATCATCAACCTACGTTGAAAATGAACTAGAAGATACTGATAATTATATAGGTTTTATGCAATGTACGTGAAATGGCTATTGAATGTAATTGATAGTAAATTAATAGTAGTGTAACAATTGAAATTTGTTAAAATTCTGAATAAAGGATTGGGAAACACCTTTAGCTTGAAATTTTCATTCATAACACTTGCCTTAGCTGTAAAAATCTTTTAATATTATTTACTATATTTATTTCATTAATAGGTTTTAATTTAACCACATCCCAAAGTGATTTAATTTAAATTGTCAAGATTCAATAGACGTTTTACGGTGATTTTATTCAAAAATAATTTCATATTATTATGTTCAAATCAGAATTATTTCTGAAGAATAGTAATGTCATACTATATTGCAAAAAATCAATTTTATATTTTCCTATGAGTGTATTTTAAAGTTACAATTATTTTACCTTCAAATTCAACAAAACAGCTGGTAGATTTTTATAATATTTGATTGCTTATCATAATTAATGTTTCTTATCATCTATTATATGATTATATTTCATATCTTTTTGCATTAATACATTTGTATTTTAATTCATGTTTGAACTGTAAGATTCTTTCAAATATTTTCTATTAAGAATGTAGTTGGTCTCTTAATTTTTGTTTGATTGTTTTAATTTCTGAATTATTCAATGGTTACCAAACACTAGTTGTCATAAAAAGATTTTCGTTCACCTTATGGTGTGTAGTAGTGACATTTTATCCTCCAACCATTTTATAAATTTAACTGACTAAATTTTTTCAGATGGCAGTACATAGATCTCTCGATGCATGCTGAGACATGAATTCACATTTCTACCACTTCGGAAAGTATCAATAACCTACATGTAAAATGGACTAGAAGATACTGAAAATATTAATGGTTTTATACAATGTACGTGTAATGGTTATCGTCTGTAATTGATAGTCAATTAAGAGTAGTGTGACAATAAGTTAATGCCGAGAAATTGTGACAATTACATGAAGAAAGAAATTCAAATTTTGTATTACTAACTTTCATTAATTTCATTTAAGCTTATACTTCATAAACACTATAAAACGTGTATTTATATGATAATTTAGACAAATTTAAAAATTTATATTTTTAACTGCTTATAAAACACTCAATTCTCACGTTAGTCACATCAAACTCAGACCATTAGATTAAGAAAAATATTCTAATTTTCTATTATTAACTTTCATTAATTTCATTTAAGCTTATACTTCATAAACACTATAAAACGTGTTTTTATATGATAATTTAGACAAATATAAAAATTCATAGTTTTAACTGCTTATAATAAACTCAATTCTAATGTTAATGTCATCAAACTCAGACCATTAGATTAAGAAAGATATTCTAATTTTCTATTATTAACTTTCATTAATTTCATTTAAGCTTATACTTCATAAACACTATAATACGTGTTTTTATATGATAATTTAGACAATTATAAAAATTCATATGTATTTCATATTGAAAAGAATCAATTTTAAGTTTTTCTACAAGTGTCTTCTTTAGTTACACTTATTTTATATTCAAATTCGACAAAACATTCTGGTAGATTTGTAAAATCATTTATTATTTATCATAATTATTGTTTCTCTAATCATTATACATATTTAATCGACTACTTTTTTTTAGATGGCAATACAGCAGATCACTCAAGGCTTGCTGAGACATGACTACGCATTCATACCACTTGAGAAAATATCATCAACCTACGTTGAAAATGAACTAGTAGATACTGATAATTATATAGGTTTTATGCAATGTACGTGAAATGGCTATTGAATGTAATTGATAGTAAATTAATAGTAGTGTAACAATTGAAATTTGTTAAAATTCTGAATAAAGGATTGGGAAACACCTTTAGCTTGAAATTTTCATTCATAACACTTGCCTTAGCTGTAAAAATCTTTTAATATTATTTACTATATTTATTTCATTAATAGGTTTTAATTTAACCACATCCCAAAGTGATTTAATTTAAATTGTCAAGATTCAATAGACGTTTTACGGTGATTTTATTCAAAAATAATTTCATATTATTATGTTCAAATCAGAATTATTTCTGAAGAATAGTAATGTCATACTATATTGCAAAAAATCAATTTTATATTTTCCTATGAGTGTATTTTAAAGTTACAATTATTTTACCTTCAAATTCAACAAAACAGCTGGTAGATTTTTATAATATTTGATTGCTTATCATAATTAATGTTTCTTATCATCTATTATATAATTATATTTCATATCTTTTTGCATTAATACATTTGTATTTTAATTCATGTTTGAACTGTAAGATTCTTTCAAATATTTTCTATTAAGAATGTAGTTGGTCTCTTAATTTTTGTTTGATTGTTTTAATTTCTGAATTATTCAATGGTTACCAAACACTAGTTGTCATAAAAAGATTTTCGTTCACCTTATGGTGTGTAGTAGTGACATTTTATCCTCCAACCATTTTATAAATTTAACTGACTAAATTTTTTCAGATGGCAGTACATAGATCTCTCGATGCATGCTGAGACATAAATTCACATTTCTACCACTTCGGAAAGTATCAATAACCTACATGTAAAATGGACTAGAAGATATTGAAAATATTAATGGTTTTATACAATGTACGTGTAATGGTTATCGTCTGTAATTGATAGTCAATTAAGAGTAGTGTGACAATAAGTTAATGCCGAGAAATTGTGACAATTACATGAAGAAAGAAATTCAAATTTTGTATTACTAACTTTCATTAATTTCATTTAAGCTTATACTTCATAAACACTATAAAACGTGTATTTATATGATAATTTAGACAAATATAAAAATTCATAGTTTTAACTGCTTATAATAAACTCAATTCTAATGTTAATGTCATCAAACTCAGACCATTAGATTAAGAAAGATATTCTAATTTTCTATTATTAACTTTCATTAATTTCATTTAAGCTTATACTTCATAAACACTATAAAACGTGTTTTTATATGATAATTTAGACAAATATAAAAATTCATAGTTTTAACTGCTTATAATAAACTCAATTCTAATGTTAATGTCATCAAACTCAGACCATTAGATTAAGAAAGATATTCTAATTTTCTATTATTAACTTTCATTAATTTCATTTAAGCTTATACTTCATAAACACTATAAAACGTGTTTTTATATGATAATTTAGACAAATATAAAAATTCATAGTTTTAACTGCTTATAATAAACTCAATTCTAATGTTAATGTCATCAAACTCAGACCATTAGATTAAGAAAGATATTCTAATTTTCTATTATTAACTTTCATTAATTTCATTTAAGCTTATACTTCATAAACACTATAATACGTGTTTTTATATGATAATTTAGACAATTATAAAAATTCATATGTATTTCATATTGAAAAGAATCAATTTTAAGTTTTTCTACAAGTGTCTTCTTTAGTTACACTTATTTTATATTCAAATTCGACTAAACATTCTGGTAGATTTGTACAATCATTTATTATTTATCATAATTATTGTTTCTCTAATCATTATACATATTTAATCGACTACTTTTTTTTAGATGGCAATACAGCAGATCACTCAAGGCTTGCTGAGACATGACTACGCATTCATACCACTTGAGAAAATATCATCAACCTACGTTGAAAATGAACTAGAAGATACTGATAATTATATAGGTTTTATGCAATGTACGTGAAATGGCTATTGTATGTAATTGATAGTAAATTAATAGTAGTGTAACAATTGAAATTTGTTAAAATTCTGAATAAAGGATTGGGAAACACCTTTAGCTTGAAATTTTCATTCATAACACTTTCCTTAGCTGTAAAAATCTTTTAATATTATTTACTATATTTATTTCATTAATAGGTTTTAATTTAACCACATCCCAAAGTGATTTAATTTAAATTGTCAAGATTCAATAGATGTTTTACGGTGATTTTATTCAAAAATAATTTCATATTATTATGTTCAAATCAGAATTATTTCTGAAGAATAGTAATGTCATACTATATTGCAAAAAATCAATTTTATATTTTCCTATGAGTGTATTTTAAAGTTACAATTATTTTACCTTCAAATTCAACAAAACAGCTGGTAGATTTTTATAATATTTGATTGCTTATCATAATTAATGTTTCTTATCATCTATTATATGATTATATTTCATATCTTTTTGCATTAATACATTTGTATTTTAATTCATGTTTGAACTGTAAGATTCTTTCAAATATTTTCTATTAAGAATGTAGTTGGTCTCTTAATTTTTGTTTGATTGTTTTAATTTCTGAATTATTCAATGGTTACCAAACACTAGTTGTCATAAAAAGATTTTCGTTCACCTTATGGTGTGTAGTAGTGACATTTTATCCTCCAACCATTTTATAAATTTAACTGACTAAATTTTTTCAGATGGCAGTACATAGATCTCTCGATGCATGCTGAGACATGAATTCACATTTCTACCACTTCGGAAAGTATCAATAACCTACATGTAAAATGGACTAGAAGATACTGAAAATATTAATGGTTTTATACAATGTACGTGTAATGGTTATCGTCTGTAATTGATAGTCAATTAAGAGTAGTGTGACAATAAGTTAATGCCGAGAAATTGTGACAATTACATGAAGAAAGAAATTCAAATTTTGTATTACTAACTTTCATTAATTTCATTTAAGCTTATACTTCATAAACACTATAAAACGTGTATTTATATGATAATTTAGACAAATATAAAAATTTATATTTTTAACTGCTTATAAAACACTCAATTCTCACGTTAGTCACATCAAACTCAGACCATTAGATTAAGAAAAATATTCTAATTTTCTATTATTAACTTTCATTAATTTCATTTAAGCTTATACTTCATAAACACTATAAAACGTGTTTTTATATGATAATTTAGACAAATATAAAAATTCATAGTTTTAACTGCTTATAATAAACTCAATTCTAATGTTAATGTCATCAAACTCAGACCATTAGATTAAGAAAGATATTCTAATTTTCTATTATTAACTTTCATTAATTTCATTTAAGCTTATACTTCATAAACACTATAATACGTGTTTTTATATGATAATTTAGACAATTATAAAAATTCATATGTATTTCATATTGAAAAGAATCAATTTTAAGTTTTTCTACAAGTGTCTTCTTTAGTTACACTTATTTTATATTCAAATTCGACAAAACATTCTGGTAGATTTGTAAAATCATTTATTATTTATCATAATTATTGTTTCTCTAATCATTATACATATTTAATCGACTACTTTTTTTTAGATGGCAATACAGCAGATCACTCAAGGCTTGCTGAGACATGACTACGCATTCATACCACTTGAGAAAATATCATCAACCTACGTTGAAAATGAACTAGAAGATACTGATAATTATATAGGTTTTATGCAATGTACGTGAAATGGCTATTGAATGTAATTGATAGTAAATTAATAGTAGTGTAACAATTGAAATTTGTTAAAATTCTGAATAAAGGATTGGGAAACACCTTTAGCTTGAAATTTTCATTCATAACACTTGCCTTAGCTGTAAAAATCTTTTAATATTATTTACTATATTTATTTCATTAATAGGTTTTAATTTAACCACATCCCAAAGTGATTTAATTTAAATTGTCAAGATTCAATAGAAGTTTTACGGTGATTTTATTCAAAAATAATTTCATATTATTATGTTCAAATCAGAATTATTTCTGAAGAATAGTAATGTCATACTATATTGCAAAAAATCAATTTTATATTTTCCTATGAGTGTATTTTAAAGTTACAATTATTTTACCTTCAAATTCAACAAAACAGCTGGTAGATTTTTATAATATTTGATTGCTTATCATAATTAATGTTTCTTATCATCTATTATATGATTATATTTCATATCTTTTTGCATTAATACATTTGTATTTTAATTCATGTTTGAACTGTAAGATTCTTTCAAATATTTTCTATTAAGAATGTAGTTGGTCTCTTAATTTTTGTTTGATTGTTTTAATTTCTGAATTATTCAATGGTTACCAAACACTAGTTGTCATAAAAAGATTTTCGTTCACCTTATGGTGTGTAGTAGTGACATTTTATCCTCCAACCATTTTATAAATTTAACTGACTAAATTTTTTCAGATGGCAGTACATAGATCTCTCGATGCATGCTGAGACATGAATTCACATTTCTACCACTTCGGAAAGTATCAATAACCTACATGTAAAATGGACTAGAAGATACTGAAAATATTAATGGTTTTATACAATGTACGTGTAATGGTTATCGTCTGTAATTGATAGTCAATTAAGAGTAGTGTGACAATAAGTTAATGCCGAGAAATTGTGACAATTACATGAAGAAAGAAATTCAAATTTTGTATTACTAACTTTCATTAATTTCATTTAAGCTTATACTTCATAAACACTATAAAACGTGTATTTATATGATAATTTAGACAAATATAAAAATTCATAGTTTTAACTGCTTATAATAAACTCAATTCTAATGTTAATGTCATCAAACTCAGACCATTAGATTAAGAAAGATATTCTAATTTTCTATTATTAACTTTCATTAATTTCATTTAAGCTTATACTTCATAAACACTATAAAACGTGTTTTTATATGATAATTTAGACAAATATAAAAATTCATAGTTTTAACTGCTTATAATAAACTCAATTCTAATGTTAATGTCATCAAACTCAGACCATTAGATTAAGAAAGATATTCTAATTTTCTATTATTAACTTTCATTAATTTCATTTAAGCTTATACTTCATAAACACTATAAAACGTGTTTTTATATGATAATTTAGACAAATATAAAAATTCATAGTTTTAACTGCTTATAATAAACTCAATTCTAATGTTAATGTCATCAAACTCAGACCATTAGATTAAGAAAGATATTCTAATTTTCTATTATTAACTTTCATTAATTTCATTTAAGCTTATACTTCATAAACACTATAATACGTGTTTTTATATGATAATTTAGACAATTATAAAAATTCATATGTATTTCATATTGAAAAGAATCAATTTTAAGTTTTTCTACAAGTGTCTTCTTTAGTTACACTTATTTTATATTCAAATTCGACAAAACATTCTGGTAGATTTGTAAAATCATTTATTATTTATCATAATTATTGTTTCTCTAATCATTATACATATTTAATCGACTACTTTTTTTTAGATGGCAATACAGCAGATCACTCAAGGCTTGCTGAGACATGACTACGCATTCATACCACTTGAGAAAATATCATCAACCTACGTTGAAAATGAACTAGAAGATACTGATAATTATATAGGTTTTATGCAATGTACGTGAAATGGCTATTGAATGTAATTGATAGTAAATTAATAGTAGTGTAACAATTGAAATTTGTTAAAATTCTGAATAAAGGATTGGGAAACACCTTTAGCTTGAAATTTTCATTCATAACACTTGCCTTAGCTGTAAAAATCTTTTAATATTATTTACTATATTTATTTCATTAATAGGTTTTAATTTAACCACATCCCAAAGTGATTTAATTTAAATTGTCAAGATTCAATAGAAGTTTTACGGTGATTTTATTCAAAAATAATTTCATATTATTATGTTCAAATCAGAATTATTTCTGAAGAATAGTAATGTCATACTATATTGCAAAAAATCAATTTTATATTTTCCTATGAGTGTATTTTAAAGTTACAATTATTTTACCTTCAAATTCAACAAAACAGCTGGTAGATTTTTATAATATTTGATTGCTTATCATAATTAATGTTTCTTATCATCTATTATATGATTATATTTCATATCTTTTTGCATTAATACATTTGTATTTTAATTCATGTTTGAACTGTAAGATTCTTTCAAATATTTTCTATTAAGAATGTAGTTGGTCTCTTAATTTTTGTTTGATTGTTTTAATTTCTGAATTATTCAATGGTTACCAAACACTAGTTGTCATAAAAAGATTTTCGTTCACCTTATGGTGTGTAGTAGTGACATTTTATCCTCCAACCATTTTATAAATTTAACTGACTAAATTTTTTCAGATGGCAGTACATAGATCTCTCGATGCATGCTGAGACATGAATTCACATTTCTACCACTTCGGAAAGTATCAATAACCTACATGTAAAATGGACTAGAAGATACTGAAAATATTAATGGTTTTATACAATGTACGTGTAATGGTTATCGTCTGTAATTGATAGTCAATTAAGAGTAGTGTGACAATAAGTTAATGCCGAGAAATTGTGACAATTACATGAAGAAAGAAATTCAAATTTTGTATTACTAACTTTCATTAATTTCATTTAAGCTTATACTTCATAAACACTATAAAACGTGTATTTATATGATAATTTAGACAAATATAAAAATTTATATTTTTAACTGCTTATAAAACACTCAATTCTCACGTTAGTCACATCAAACTCAGACCATTAGATTAAGAAAAATATTCTAATTTTCTATTATTAACTTTCATTAATTTCATTTAAGCTTATACTTCATAAACACTATAAAACGTGTTTTTATATGATAATTTAGACAAATATAAAAATTCATAGTTTTAACTGCTTATAATAAACTCAATTCTAATGTTAATGTCATCAAACTCAGACCATTAGATTAAGAAAGATATTCTAATTTTCTATTATTAACTTTCATTAATTTCATTTAAGCTTATACTTCATAAACACTATAATACGTGTTTTTATATGATAATTTAGACAATTATAAAAATTCATATGTATTTCATATTGAAAAGAATCAATTTTAAGTTTTTCTACAAGTGTCTTCTTTAGTTACACTTATTTTATATTCAAATTCGACAAAACATTCTGGTAGATTTGTAAAATCATTTATTATTTATCATAATTATTGTTTCTCTAATCATTATACATATTTAATCGACTACTTTTTTTTAGATGGCAATACAGCAGATCACTCAAGGCTTGCTGAGACATGACTACGCATTCATACCACTTGAGAAAATATCATCAACCTACGTTGAAAATGAACTAGAAGATACTGATAATTATATAGGTTTTATGCAATGTACGTGAAATGGCTATTGAATGTAATTGATAGTAAATTAATAGTAGTGTAACAATTGAAATTTGTTAAAATTCTGAATAAAGGATTGGGAAACACCTTTAGCTTGAAATTTTCATTCATAACACTTGCCTTAGCTGTAAAAATCTTTTAATATTATTTACTATATTTATTTCATTAATAGGTTTTAATTTAACCACATCCCAAAGTGATTTAATTTAAATTGTCAAGATTCAATAGAAGTTTTACGGTGATTTTATTCAAAAATAATTTCATATTATTATGTTCAAATCAGAATTATTTCTGAAGAATAGTAATGTCATACTATATTGCAAAAAATCAATTTTATATTTTCCTATGAGTGTATTTTAAAGTTACAATTATTTTACCTTCAAATTCAACAAAACAGCTGGTAGATTTTTATAATATTTGATTGCTTATCATAATTAATGTTTCTTATCATCTATTATATGATTATATTTCATATCTTTTTGCATTAATACATTTGTATTTTAATTCATGTTTGAACTGTAAGATTCTTTCAAATATTTTCTATTAAGAATGTAGTTGGTCTCTTAATTTTTGTTTGATTGTTTTAATTTCTGAATTATTCAATGGTTACCAAACACTAGTTGTCATAAAAAGATTTTCGTTCACCTTATGGTGTGTAGTAGTGACATTTTATCCTCCAACCATTTTATAAATTTAACTGACTAAATTTTTTCAGATGGCAGTACATAGATCTCTCGATGCATGCTGAGACATGAATTCACATTTCTACCACTTCGGAAAGTATCAATAACCTACATGTAAAATGGACTAGAAGATACTGAAAATATTAATGGTTTTATACAATGTACGTGTAATGGTTATCGTCTGTAATTGATAGTCAATTAAGAGTAGTGTGACAATAAGTTAATGCCGAGAAATTGTGACAATTACATGAAGAAAGAAATTCAAATTTTGTATTACTAACTTTCATTAATTTCATTTAAGCTTATACTTCATAAACACTATAAAACGTGTATTTATATGATAATTTAGACAAATATAAAAATTTATATTTTTAACTGCTTATAAAACACTCAATTCTCACGTTAGTCACATCAAACTCAGACCATTAGATTAAGAAAAATATTCTAATTTTCTATTATTAACTTTCATTAATTTCATTTAAGCTTATACTTCATAAACACTATAAAACGTGTTTTTATATGATAATTTAGACAAATATAAAAATTCATAGTTTTAACTGCTTATAATAAACTCAATTCTAATGTTAATGTCATCAAACTCAGACCATTAGATTAAGAAAGATATTCTAATTTTCTATTATTAACTTTCATTAATTTCATTTAAGCTTATACTTCATAAACACTATAATACGTGTTTTTATATGATAATTTAGACAATTATAAAAATTCATATGTATTTCATATTGAAAAGAATCAATTTTAAGTTTTTCTACAAGTGTCTTCTTTAGTTACACTTATTTTATATTCAAATTCGACAAAACATTCTGGTAGATTTGTAAAATCATTTATTATTTATCATAATTATTGTTTCTCTAATCATTATACATATTTAATCGACTACTTTTTTTTAGATGGCAATACAGCAGATCACTCAAGGCTTGCTGAGACATGACTACGCATTCATACCACTTGAGAAAATATCATCAACCTACGTTGAAAATGAACTAGAAGATACTGATAATTATATAGGTTTTATGCAATGTACGTGAAATGGCTATTGAATGTAATTGATAGTAAATTAATAGTAGTGTAACAATTGAAATTTGTTAAAATTCTGAATAAAGGATTGGGAAACACCTTTAGCTTGAAATTTTCATTCATAACACTTGCCTTAGCTGTAAAAATCTTTTAATATTATTTACTATATTTATTTCATTAATAGGTTTTAATTTAACCACATCCCAAAGTGATTTAATTTAAATTGTCAAGATTCAATAGAAGTTTTACGGTGATTTTATTCAAAAATAATTTCATATTATTATGTTCAAATCAGAATTATTTCTGAAGAATAGTAATGTCATACTATATTGCAAAAAATCAATTTTATATTTTCCTATGAGTGTATTTTAAAGTTACAATTATTTTACCTTCAAATTCAACAAAACAGCTGGTAGATTTTTATAATATTTGATTGCTTATCATAATTAATGTTTCTTATCATCTATTATATGATTATATTTCATATCTTTTTGCATTAATACATTTGTATTTTAATTCATGTTTGAACTGTAAGATTCTTTCAAATATTTTCTATTAAGAATGTAGTTGGTCTCTTAATTTTTGTTTGATTGTTTTAATTTCTGAATTATTCAATGGTTACCAAACACTAGTTGTCATAAAAAGATTTTCGTTCACCTTATGGTGTGTAGTAGTGACATTTTATCCTCCAACCATTTTATAAATTTAACTGACTAAATTTTTTCAGATGGCAGTACATAGATCTCTCGATGCATGCTGAGACATGAATTCACATTTCTACCACTTCGGAAAGTATCAATAACCTACATGTAAAATGGACTAGAAGATACTGAAAATATTAATGGTTTTATACAATGTACGTGTAATGGTTATCGTCTGTAATTGATAGTCAATTAAGAGTAGTGTGACAATAAGTTAATGCCGAGAAATTGTGACAATTACATGAAGAAAGAAATTCAAATTTTGTATTACTAACTTTCATTAATTTCATTTAAGCTTATACTTCATAAACACTATAAAACGTGTATTTATATGATAATTTAGACAAATATAAAAATTTATATTTTTAACTGCTTATAAAACACTCAATTCTCACGTTAGTCACATCAAACTCAGACCATTAGATTAAGAAAAATATTCTAATTTTCTATTATTAACTTTCATTAATTTCATTTAAGCTTATACTTCATAAACACTATAAAACGTGTTTTTATATGATAATTTAGACAAATATAAAAATTCATAGTTTTAACTGCTTATAATAAACTCAATTCTAATGTTAATGTCATCAAACTCAGACCATTAGATTAAGAAAGATATTCTAATTTTCTATTATTAACTTTCATTAATTTCATTTAAGCTTATACTTCATAAACACTATAATACGTGTTTTTATATGATAATTTAGACAATTATAAAAATTCATATGTATTTCATATTGAAAAGAATCAATTTTAAATTTTTCTACAAGTGTCTTCTTTAGTTACACTTATTTTATATTCAAATTCGACTAAACATTCTGGTAGATTTGTACAATCATTTATTATTTATCATATATATTGTTTCTCTAATCATTATACATATTTAATCGACTACTTTTTTTTAGATGGCAATACAGCAGATCACTCAAGGCTTGCTGAGACATGACTACGCATTCATACCACTTGAGAAAATATCATCAACCTACGTTGAAAATCAACTAGAAGATACTGATAATTATATAGGTTTTATGCAATGTACGTGAAATGGCTATTGTATGTAATTGATAGTAAATTAATAGTAGTGTAACAATTGAAATTTGTTAAAATTCTGAATAAAGGATTGGGAAACACCTTTAGCTTGAAATTTTCATTCATAACACTTTCCTTAGCTGTAAAAATCTTTTAATATTATTTACTATATTTATTTCATTAATAGGTTTTAATTTAACCACATCCCAAAGTGATTTAATTTAAATTGTCAAGATTCAATAGACGTTTTACGGTGATTTTATTCAAAAATAATTTCATATTATTATGTTCAAATCAGAATTATTTCTGAAGAATAGTAATGTCATACTATATTGCAAAAAATCAATTTTATATTTTCCTATGAGTGTATTTTAAAGTTACAATTATTTTACCTTCAAATTCAACAAAACAGCTGGTAGATTTTTATAATATTTGATTGCTTATCATAATTAATGTTTCTTATCATCTATTATATGATTATATTTCATATCTTTTTGCATTAATACATTTGTATTTTAATTCATGTTTGAACTGTAAGATTCTTTCAAATATTTTCTATTAAGAATGTAGTTGGTCTCTTAATTTTTGTTTGATTGTTTTAATTTCTGAATTATTCAATGGTTACCAAACACTAGTTGTCATAAAAAGATTTTCGTTCACCTTATGGTGTGTAGTAGTGACATTTTATCCTCCAACCATTTTATAAATTTAACTGACTAAATTTTTTCAGATGGCAGTACATAGATCTCTCGATGCATGCTGAGACATGAATTCACATTTCTACCACTTCGGAAAGTATCAATAACCTACATGTAAAATGGACTAGAAGATACTGAAAATATTAATGGTTTTATACAATGTACGTGTAATGGTTATCGTCTGTAATTGATAGTCAATTAAGAGTAGTGTGACAATAAGTTAATGCCGAGAAATTGTGACAATTACATGAAGAAAGAAATTCAAATTTTGTATTACTAACTTTCATTAATTTCATTTAAGCTTATACTTCATAAACACTATAAAACGTGTATTTATATGATAATTTAGACAAATATAAAAATTTATATTTTTAACTGCTTATAAAACACTCAATTCTCACGTTAGTCACATCAAACTCAGACCATTAGATTAAGAAAAATATTCTAATTTTCTATTATTAACTTTCATTAATTTCATTTAAGCTTATACTTCATAAACACTATAAAACGTGTTTTTATATGATAATTTAGACAAATATAAAAATTCATAGTTTTAACTGCTTATAATAAACTCAATTCTAATGTTAATGTCATCAAACTCAGACCATTAGATTAAGAAAGATATTCTAATTTTCTATTATTAACTTTCATTAATTTCATTTAAGCTTATACTTCATAAACACTATAATACGTGTTTTTATATGATAATTTAGACAATTATAAAAATTCATATGTATTTCATATTGAAAAGAATCAATTTTAAGTTTTTCTACAAGTGTCTTCTTTAGTTACACTTATTTTATATTCAAATTCGACAAAACATTCTGGTAGATTTGTAAAATCATTTATTATTTATCATAATTATTGTTTCTCTAATCATTATACATATTTAATCGACTACTTTTTTTTAGATGGCAATACAGCAGATCACTCAAGGCTTGCTGAGACATGACTACGCATTCATACCACTTGAGAAAATATCATCAACCTACGTTGAAAATGAACTAGAAGATACTGATAATTATATAGGTTTTATGCAATGTACGTGAAATGGCTATTGAATGTAATTGATAGTAAATTAATAGTAGTGTCACAATTGAAATTTGTTAAAATTCTGAATAAAGGATTGGGAAACACCTTTAGCTTGAAATTTTCATTCATAACACTTGCCTTAGCTGTAAAAATCTTTTAATATTATTTACTATATTTATTTCATTAATAGGTTTTAATTTAACCACATCCCAAAGTGATTTAATTTAAATTGTCAAGATTCAATAGACGTTTTACGGTGATTTTATTCAAAAATAATTTCATATTATTATGTTCAAATCAGAATTATTTCTGAAGAATAGTAATGTCATACTATATTGCAAAAAATCAATTTTATATTTTCCTATGAGTGTATTTTAAAGTTACAATTATTTTACCTTCAAATTCAACAAAACAGCTGGTAGATTTTTATAATATTTGATTGCTTATCATAATTAATGTTTCTTATCATCTATTATATGATTATATTTCATATCTTTTTGCATTAATACATTTGTATTTTAATTCATGTTTGAACTGTAAGATTCTTTCAAATATTTTCTATTAAGAATGTAGTTGGTCTCTTAATTTTTGTTTGATTGTTTTAATTTCTGAATTATTCAATGGTTACCAAACACTAGTTGTCATAAAAAGATTTTCGTTCACCTTATGGTGTGTAGTAGTGACATTTTATCCTCCAACCATTTTATAAATTTAACTGACTAAATTTTTTCAGATGGCAGTACATAGATCTCTCGATGCATGCTGAGACATGAATTCACATTTCTACCACTTCGGAAAGTATCAATAACCTACATGTAAAATGGACTAGAAGATACTGAAAATATTAATGGTTTTATACAATGTACGTGTAATGGTTATCGTCTGTAATTGATAGTCAATTAAGAGTAGTGTGACAATAAGTTAATGCCGAGAAATTGTGACAATTACATGAAGAAAGAAATTCAAATTTTGTATTACTAACTTTCATTAATTTCATTTAAGCTTATACTTCATAAACACTATAAAACGTGTATTTATATGATAATTTAGACAAATATAAAAATTTATATTTTTAACTGCTTATAAAACACTCAATTCTCACGTTAGTCACATCAAACTCAGACCATTAGATTAAGAAAAATATTCTAATTTTCTATTATTAACTTTCATTAATTTCATTTAAGCTTATACTTCATAAACACTATAAAACGTGTTTTTATATGATAATTTAGACAAATATAAAAATTCATAGTTTTAACTGCTTATAATAAACTCAATTCTAATGTTAATGTCATCAAACTCAGACCATTAGATTAAGAAAGATATTCTAATTTTCTATTATTAACTTTCATTAATTTCATTTAAGCTTATATTTCATAAACACTATAATACGTGTTTTTATATGATAATTTAGACAATTATAAAAATTCATATGTATTTCATATTGAAAAGAATCAATTTTAAGTTTTTCTACAAGTGTCTTCTTTAGTTACACTTATTTTATATTCAAATTCGACAAAACATTCTGGTAGATTTGTAAAATCATTTATTATTTATCATAATTATTGTTTCTCTAATCATTATACATATTATACATATTTAATCGACTACTTTTTTTTAGATGGCAATACAGCAGATCACTCAAGGCTTGCTGAGACATGACTACGCATTCATACCACTTGAGAAAATATCATCAACCTACGTTGAAAATGAACTAGAAGATACTGATAATTATATAGGTTTTATGCAATGTACGTGAAATGGCTATTGAATGTAATTGATAGTAAATTAATAGTAGTGTAACAATTGAAATTTGTTAAAATTCTGAATAAAGGATTGGGAAACACCTTTAGCTTGAAATTTTCATTCATAACACTTGCCTTAGCTGTAAAAATCTTTTAATATTATTTACTATATTTATTTCATTAATAGGTTTTAATTTAACCACATCCCAAAGTGATTTAATTTAAATTGTCAAGATTCAATAGACGTTTTACGGTGATTTTATTCAAAAATAATTTCATATTATTATGTTCAAATCAGAATTATTTCTGAAGAATAGTAATGTCATACTATATTGCAAAAAATCAGTTTTATATTTTCCTATGAGTGTATTTTAAAGTTACAATTATTTTACCTTCAAATTCAACAAAACAGCTGGTAGATTTTTATAATATTTGATTGCTTATCATAATTAATGTTTCTTATCATCTATTATATGATTATATTTCATATCTTTTTGCATTAATACA
The DNA here is from genome assembly GCF_020882245.1 of Rhopalosiphum padi. NCBI lineage: Eukaryota > Metazoa > Arthropoda > Insecta > Hemiptera > Aphididae > Rhopalosiphum > Rhopalosiphum padi. Next base: position 47,900,048 of record NC_083599.1, read on the forward strand.
TTTGTATTTTAATTCATGTTTGAACTGTAAGATTCTTTCAAATATTTTCTATTAAGAATGTAGTTGGTCTCTTAATTTTTGTTTGATTGTTTTAATTTCTGAATTATTCAATGGTTACCAAACACTAGTTGTCATAAAAAGATTTTCGTTCACCTTATGGTGTGTAGTAGTGACATTTTATCCTCCAACCATTTTATAAATTTAACTGACTAAATTTTTTCAGATGGCAGTACATAGATCTCTCGATGCATGCTGAGACATGAATTCACATTTCTACCACTTCGGAAAGTATCAATAACCTACATGTAAAATGGACTAGAAGATACTGAAAATATTAATGGTTTTATACAATGTACGTGTAATGGTTATCGTCTGTAATTGATAGTCAATTAAGAGTAGTGTGACAATAAGTTAATGCCGAGAAATTTTGACAATTACATGAAGAAAGAAATTCAAATTTTCTATTATTAACTTTCATTAATTTCATTTAAGCTTATACTTCATAAACACTATAAAACGTGTTTTTATATGATAATTTAGACAAATATAAAAATTCATAGTTTTAACTGCTTATAATAAACTCAATTCTAATGTTAATGTCATCAAACTCAGACCATTAGATTAAGAAAGATATTCTAATTTTCTATTATTAACTTTCATTAATTTCATTTAAGCTTATACTTCATAAACACTATAATACGTGTTTTTATATGATAATTTAGACAATTATAAAAATTCATATGTATTTCATATTGAAAAGAATCAATTTTAAGTTTTTCTACAAGTGTCTTCTTTAGTTACACTTATTTTATATTCAAATTCGATAAAACATTCTGGTAGATTTGTAAAATCATTTATTATTTATCATAATTATTGTTTCTCTAATCATTATACATATTTAATCGACTACTTTTTTTTAGATGGCAATACAGCAGATCACTCAAGGCTTGCTGAGACATGACTACGCATTCATACCACTTGAGAAAATATCATCAACCTACGTTGAAAATGAACTAGAAGATACTGATAATTATATAGGTTTTATGCAATGTACGTGAAATGGCTATTGTATGTAATTGATAGTAAATTAATAGTAGTGTAACAATTGAAATTTGTTAAAATTCTGAATAAAGGATTGGGAAACACCTTTAGCTTGAAATTTTCATTCATAACACTTTCCTTAGCTGTAAAAATCTTTTAATATTATTTACTATATTTATTTCATTAATAGGTTTTAATTTAACCACATCCCAAAGTGATTTAATTTAAATTGTCAAGATTCAATAGATGTTTTACGGTGATTTTATTCAAAAATAATTTCATATTATTATGTTCAAATCAGAATTATTTCTGAAGAATAGTAATGTCATACTATATTGCAAAAAATCAATTTTATATTTTCCTATGAGTGTATTTTAAAGTTACAATTATTTTACCTTCAAATTCAACAAAACAGCTGGTAGATTTTTATAATATTTGATTGCTTATCATAATTAATGTTTCTTATCATCTATTATATGATTATATTTCATATCTTTTTGCATTAATACATTTGTATTTTAATTCATGTTTGAACTGTAAGATTCTTTCAAATATTTTCTATTAAGAATGTAGTTGGTCTCTTAATTTTTGTTTGATTGTTTTAATTTCTGAATTATTCAATGGTTACCAAACACTAGTTGTCATAAAAAGATTTTCGTTCACCTTATGGTGTGTAGTAGTGACATTTTATCCTCCAACCATTTTATAAATTTAACTGACTAAATTTTTTCAGATGGCAGTACATAGATCTCTCGATGCATGCTGAGACATGAATTCACATTTCTACCACTTCGGAAAGTATCAATAACCTACATGTAAAATGGACTAGAAGATACTGAAAATATTAATGGTTTTATACAATGTACGTGTAATGGTTATCGTCTGTAATTGATAGTCAATTAAGAGTAGTGTGAAAATAAGTTAATGCCGAGAAATTGTGACAATTACATGAAGAAAGAAATTCAAATTTTGTATTACTAACTTTCATTAATTTCATTTAAGCTTATACTTCATAAACACTATAAAACGTGTATTTATATGATAATTTAGACAAATATAAAAATTTATATTTTTAACTGCTTATAAAACACTCAATTCTCACGTTAGTCACATCAAACTCAGACCATTAGATTAAGAAAAATATTCTAATTTTCTATTATTAACTTTCATTAATTTCATTTAAGCTTATACTTCATAAACACTATAAAACGTGTTTTTATATGATAATTTAGACAAATATAAAAATTCATAGTTTTAACTGCTTATAATAAACTCAATTCTAATGTTAATGTCATCAAACTCAGACCATTAGATTAAGAAAGATATTCTAATTTTCTATTATTAACTTTCATTAATTTCATTTAAGCTTATACTTCATAAACACTATAAAACGTGTTTTTATATGATAATTTAGACAAATATAAAAATTCATAGTTTTAACTGCTTATAATAAACTCAATTCTAATGTTAATGTCATCAAACTCAGACCATTAGATTAAGAAAGATATTCTAATTTTCTATTATTAACTTTCATTAATTTCATTTAAGCTTATACTTCATAAACACTATAATACGTGTTTTTATATGATAATTTAGACAATTATAAAAATTCATATGTATTTCATATTGAAAAGAATCAATTTTAAGTTTTTCTACAAGTGTCTTCTTTAGTTACACTTATTTTATATTCAAATTCGACTAAACATTCTGGTAGATTTGTACAATCATTTATTATTTATCATAATTATTGTTTCTCTAATCATTATACATATTTAATCGACTACTTTTTTTTAGATGGCAATACAGCAGATCACTCAAGGCTTGCTGAGACATGACTACGCATTCATACCACTTGAGAAAATATCATCAACCTACGTTGAAAATCAACTAGAAGATACTGATAATTATATAGGTTTTATGCAATGTACGTGAAATGGCTATTGTATGTAATTGATAGTAAATTAATAGTAGTGTAACAATTGAAATTTGTTAAAATTCTGAATAAAGGATTGGGAAACACCTTTAGCTTGAAATTTTCATTCATAACACTTTCCTTAGCTGTAAAAATCTTTTAATATTATTTACTATATTTATTTCATTAATAGGTTTTAATTTAACCACATCCCAAAGTGATTTAATTTAAATTGTCAAGATTCAATGGACGTTTTACGGTGATTTTATTCAAAAATAATTTCATATTATTATGTTCAAATCAGAATTATTTCTGAAGAATAGTAATGTCATACTATATTGCAAAAAATCAATTTTATATTTTCCTATGAGTGTATTTTAAAGTTACAATTATTTTACCTTCAAATTCAACAAAACAGCTGGTAGATTTTTATAATATTTTATTGCTTATCATAATTAATGTTTCTTATCATCTATTATATGATTATATTTCATATCTTTTTGCATTAATACAATTGTATTTTAATTCATGTTTGAACTGTAAGATTCTTTCAAATATTTTCTATTAAGAATGTAGTTAGTCTCTTAATTTTTGTTTGATTGTTTTAATTTCTGAATTATTCAATGGTTACCAAACACTAGTTGTCATAAAAAGATTTTCGTTCACCTTATGGTGTGTAGTAGTGACATTTTATCCTCCAACCATTTTATAAATTTAACTGACTAAATTTTTTCAGATGGCAGTACATAGATCTCTCGATGCATGCTGAGACATGAATTCACATTTCTACCACTTCGGAAAGTATCAATAACCTACATGTAAAATGGACTAGAAGATACTGAAAATATTAATGGTTTTATACAATGTACGTGTAATGGTTATCGTCTGTAATTGATAGTCAATTAAGAGTAGTGTGACAATAAGTTAATGCCGAGAAATTGTGACAATTACATGAAGAAAGAAATTCAAATTTTGTATTACTAACTTTCATTAATTTCATTTAAGCTTATACTTCATAAACACTATAAAACGTGTATTTATATGATAATTTAGACAAATATAAAAATTTATATTTTTAACTGCTTATAAAACACTCAATTCTCACGTTAGTCACATCAAACTCAGACCATTAGATTAAGAAAAATATTCTAATTTTCTATTATTAACTTTCATTAATTTCATTTAAGCTTATACTTCATAAACACTATAAAACGTGTTTTTATATGATAATTTAGACAAATATAAAAATTCATAGTTTTAACTGCTTATAATAAACTCAATTCTAATGTTAATGTCATCAAACTCAGACCATTAGATTAAGAAAGATATTCTAATTTTCTATTATTAACTTTCATTAATTTCATTTAAGCTTATACTTCATAAACACTATAATACGTGTTTTTATATGATAATTTAGACAATTATAAAAATTCATATGTATTTCATATTGAAAAGAATCAATTTTAAGTTTTTCTACAAGTGTCTTCTTTAGTTACACTTATTTTATATTCAAATTCGACTAAACATTCTGGTAGATTTGTACAATCATTTATTATTTATCATAATTATTGTTTCTCTAATCATTATACATATTTAATCGACTACTTTTTTTTAGATGGCAATACAGCAGATCACTCAAGGCTTGCTGAGACATGACTACGCACTCATACCACTTGAGAAAATATCATCAACCTACGTTGAAAATCAACTAGAAGATACTGATAATTATATAGGTTTTATGCAATGTACGTGAAATGGCTATTGTATGTAATTGATAGTAAATTAATAGTAGTGTAACAATTGAAATTTGTTAAAATTCTGAATAAAGGATTGGGAAACACCTTTAGCTTGAAATTTTCATTCATAACACTTGCCTTAGCTGTAAAAATCTTTTAATATTATTTACTATGTTTATTTCATTAATAGGTTTTAATTTAACCACATCCCAAAGTGATTTAATTTAAATTGTCAAGATTCAATAGACGTTTTACGGTGATTTTATTCAAAAATAATTTCATATTATTATGTTCAAATCAGAATTATTTCTGAAGAATAGTAATGTCATACTATATTGCAAAAAATCAATTTTATATTTTCCTATGAGTGTATTTTAAAGTTACAATTATTTTACCTTCAAATTCAACAAAACAGCTGGTAGATTTTTATAATATTTTATTGCTTATCATAATTAATGTTTCTTATCATCTATTATATAATTATATTTCATATCTTTTTGCATTAATACAATTGTATTTTAATTCATGTTTGAACTGTAAGATTCTTTCAAATATTTTCTATTAAGAATGTAGTTGGTCTCTTAATTTTTGTTTGATTGTTTTAATTTCTGAATTATTCAATGGTTACCAAACACTAGTTGTCATAAAAAGATTTTCGTTCACCTTATGGTGTGTAGTAGTGACATTTTATCCTCCAACCATTTTATAAATTTAACTGACTAAATTTTTTCAGATGGCAGTACATAGATCACTCGATGCATGCTGAGACATGAATTCACATTTCTACCACTTCGGAAAGTATCAATAACCTACATGTAAAATGGACTAGAAGATACTGAAAATATTAATGGTTTTATACAATGTACGTGTAATGGTTATCGTCTGTAATTGATAGTCAATTAAGAGTAGTGTGACAATAAGTTAATGCCGAGAAATTCTGACAATTACATGAAGAAAGAAATTCAAATTTTGTATTACTAACTTTCATTAATTTCATTTAAGCTTATACTTCATAAACACTATAAAACGTGTATTTATATGATAATTTAGACAATTATTACAAATTCATAGTTTTAACTGCTTATAATAAACTCAATTCTAATGTTATTGTCATCAAACTCAGACCATTAGATTAAGAAAGATATTCTAATTTTCTATTATTAACTTTCATTAATTTCATTTAAGCTTATACTTCATAAACACTATAAAACGTGTTTTTATATGATAATTTAGACAAATATAAAAATTCATAGTTTTAACTGCTTATAATAAACTCAATTCTAATGTTAATGTCATCAAACTCAGACCATTAGATTAAGAAAGATATTCTAATTTTCTATTATAAACTTTCATTAATTTCATTTAAGCTTATACTTCATAAACACTATAATACGTGTTTTTATATGATAATTTAGACAATTATAAAAATTCATATGTATTTCATATTGAAAAGAATCAATTTTAAGTTTTTCTACAAGTGTCTTCTTTAGTTACACTTATTTTATATTCAAATTCGACTAAACATTCTGGTAGATTTGTACAATCATTTATTATTTATCATAATTATTGTTTCTCTAATCATTATACATATTTAATCGACTACTTTTTTTTAGATGGCAATACAGCAGATCACTCAAGGCTTGCTGAGACATGACTACGCATTCATACCACTTGAGAAAATATCATCAACCTACGTTGAAAATCAACTAGAAGATACTGATAATTATATAGGTTTTATGCAATGTACGTGAAATGGCTATTGTATGTAATTGATAGTAAATTAATAGTAGTGTAACAATTGAAATTTGTTAAAATTCTGAATAAAGGATTGGGAAACACCTTTAGCTTGAAATTTTCATTCATAACACTTGCCTTAGCTGTAAAAATCTTTTAATATTATTTACTATATTTATTTCATTAATAGGTTTTAATTTAACCACATCCCAAAGTGATTTAATTTAAATTGTCAAGATTCAATGGACGTTTTACGGTGATTTTATTCAAAAATAATTTCATATTATTATGTTCAAATCAGAATTATTTCTGAAGAATAGTAATGTCATACTATATTGCAAAAAATCAATTTTATATTTTCCTATGAGTGTATTTTAAAGTTACAATTATTTTACCTTCAAATTCAACAAAACAGCTGGTAGATTTTTATAATATTTTATTGCTTATCATAATTAATGTTTCTTATCATCTATTATATGATTATATTTCATATCTTTTTGCATTAATACAATTGTATTTTAATTCATGTTTGAACTGTAAGATTCTTTCAAATATTTTCTATTAAGAATGTAGTTAGTCTCTTAATTTTTGTTTGATTGTTTTAATTTCTGAATTATTCAATGGTTACCAAACACTAGTTGTCATAAAAAGATTTTCGTTCACCTTATGGTGTGTAGTAGTGACATTTTATCCTCCAACCATTTTATAAATTTAACTGACTAAATTTTTTCAGATGGCAGTACATAGATCTCTCGATGCATGCTGAGACATGAATTCACATTTCTACCACTTCGGAAAGTATCAATAACCTACATGTAAAATGGACTAGAAGATACTGAAAATATTAATGGTTTTATACAATGTACGTGTAATGGTTATCGTCTGTAATTGATAGTCAATTAAGAGTAGTGTGACAATAAGTTAATGCCGAGAAATTGTGACAATTACATGAAGAAAGAAATTCAAATTTTGTATTACTAACTTTCATTAATTTCATTTAAGCTTATACTTCATAAACACTATAAAACGTGTATTTATATGATAATTTAGACAAATATAAAAATTTATATTTTTAACTGCTTATAAAACACTCAATTCTCACGTTAGTCACATCAAACTCAGACCATTAGATTAAGAAAAATATTCTAATTTTCTATTATTAACTTTCATTAATTTCATTTAAGCTTATACTTCATAAACACTATAAAACGTGTTTTTATATGATAATTTAGACAAATATAAAAATTCATAGTTTTAACTGCTTATAATAAACTCAATTCTAATGTTAATGTCATCAAACTCAGACCATTAGATTAAGAAAGATATTCTAATTTTCTATTATTAACTTTCATTAATTTCATTTAAGCTTATACTTCATAAACACTATAAAACGTGTTTTTATATGATAATTTAGACAAATATAAAAATTCATAGTTTTAACTGCTTATAATAAACTCAATTCTAATGTTAATGTCATCAAACTCAGACCATTAGATTAAGAAAGATATTCTAATTTTCTATTATTAACTTTCATTAATTTCATTTAAGCTTATACTTCATAAACACTATAATACGTGTTTTTATATGATAATTTAGACAATTATAAAAATTCATATGTATTTCATATTGAAAAGAATCAATTTTAAGTTTTTCTACAAGTGTCTTCTTTAGTTACACTTATTTTATATTCAAATTCGACTAAACATTCTGGTAGATTTGTACAATCATTTATTATTTATCATAATTATTGTTTCTCTAATCATTATACATATTTAATCGACTACTTTTTTTTAGATGGCAATACAGCAGATCACTCAAGGCTTGCTGAGACATGACTACGCACTCATACCACTTGAGAAAATATCATCAACCTACGTTGAAAATCAACTAGAAGATACTGATAATTATATAGGTTTTATGCAATGTACGTGAAATGGCTATTGTATGTAATTGATAGTAAATTAATAGTAGTGTAACAATTGAAATTTGTTAAAATTCTGAATAAAGGATTGGGAAACACCTTTAGCTTGAAATTTTCATTCATAACACTTGCCTTAGCTGTAAAAATCTTTTAATATTATTTACTATGTTTATTTCATTAATAGGTTTTAATTTAACCACATCCCAAAGTGATTTAATTTAAATTGTCAAGATTCAATAGACGTTTTACGGTGATTTTATTCAAAAATAATTTCATATTATTATGTTCAAATCAGAATTATTTCTGAAGAATAGTAATGTCATACTATATTGCAAAAAATCAATTTTATATTTTCCTATGAGTGTATTTTAAAGTTACAATTATTTTACCTTCAAATTCAACAAAACAGCTGGTAGATTTTTATAATATTTTATTGCTTATCATAATTAATGTTTCTTATCATCTATTATATGATTATATTTCATATCTTTTTGCATTAATACAATTGTATTTTAATTCATGTTTGAACTGTAAGATTCTTTCAAATATTTTCTATTAAGAATGTAGTTGGTCTCTTAATTTTTGTTTGATTGTTTTAATTTCTGAATTATTCAATGGTTACCAAACACTAGTTGTCATAAAAAGATTTTCGTTCACCTTATGGTGTGTAGTAGTGACATTTTATCCTCCAACCATTTTATAAATTTAACTGACTAAATTTTTTCAGATGGCAGTACATAGATCACTCGATGCATGCTGAGACATGAATTCACATTTCTACCACTTCGGAAAGTATCAATAACCTACATGTAAAATGGACTAGAAGATACTGAAAATATTAATGGTTTTATACAATGTACGTGTAATGGTTATCGTCTGTAATTGATAGTCAATTAAGAGTAGTGTGACAATAAGTTAATGCCGAGAAATTCTGACAATTACATGAAGAAAGAAATTCAAATTTTGTATTACTAACTTTCATTAATTTCATTTAAGCTTATACTTCATAAACACTATAAAACGTGTATTTATATGATAATTTAGACAATTATTACAAATTCATAGTTTTAACTGCTTATAATAAACTCAATTCTAATGTTATTGTCATCAAACTCAGACCATTAGATTAAGAAAGATATTCTAATTTTCTATTATTAACTTTCATTAATTTCATTTAAGCTTATACTTCATAAACACTATAAAACGTGTATTTATATGATAATTTAGACAAATATAAAAATTTATATTTTTAACTGCTTATAAAACACTCAATTCTCACGTTAATCACATCAAACTCAGACCATTAGATTAAGAAAAATATTCTAATTTTCTATTATTAACTTTCATTAATTTCATTTAAGCTTATACTTCATAAACACTATAAAACGTGTTTTTATATGATAATTTAGACAAATATAAAAATTCATAGTTTTAACTGCTTATAATAAACTCAATTCTAATGTTAATGTCATCAAACTCAGACCATTAGATTAAGAAAGATATTCTAATTTTCTATTATAAACTTTCATTAATTTCATTTAAGCTTATACTTCATAAACACTATAATACGTGTTTTTATATGATAATTTAGACAATTATAAAAATTCATATGTATTTCATATTGAAAAGAATCAATTTTAAGTTTTTCTACAAGTGTCTTCTTTAGTTACACTTATTTTATATTCAAATTCGACTAAACATTCTGGTAGATTTGTACAATCATTTATTATTTATCATAATTATTGTTTCTCTAATCATTATACATATTTTATCGACTACTTTTTTTTAGATGGCAATACAGCAATTCACTCAAGGCTTGCTGAGACATGACTACGCATTCATACCACTTGAGAAAATATCATCAACCTACGTTGAAAATCAACTAGAAGATACTGATAATTATATAGGTTTTATGCAATGTACGTGAAATGGCTATTGTATGTAATTGATAGTAAATTAATAGTAGTGTAACAATTGAAATTTGTTAAAATTCTGAATAAAGGATTGGGAAACACCTTTAGCTTGAAATTTTCATTCATAACACTTGCCTTAGCTGTAAAAATCTTTTAATATTATTTACTATGTTTATTTCATTAATAGGTTTTAATTTAACCACATCCCAAAGTGATTTAATTTAAATTGTCAAGATTCAATAGACGTTTTACGGTGATTTTATTCAAAAATAATTTCATATTATTATGTTCAAATCAGAATTATTTCTGAAGAATAGTAATGTCATACTATATTGCAAAAAATCAATTTTATATTTTCCTATGAGTGTATTTTAAAGTTACAATTATTTTACCTTCAAATTCAACAAAACAGCTGGTAGATTTTTATAATATTTTATTGCTTATCATAATTAATGTTTCTTATCATCTATTATATGATTATATTTCATATCTTTTTGCATTAATACAATTGTATTTTAATTCATGTTTGAACTGTAAGATTCTTTCAAATATTTTCTATTAAGAATGTAGTTGGTCTCTTAATTTTTGTTTGATTGTTTTAATTTCTGAATTATTCAATGGTTACCAAACACTAGTTGTCATAAAAAGATTTTCGTTCACCTTATGGTGTGTAGTAGTGACATTTTATCCTCCAACCATTTTATAAATTTAACTGACTAAATTTTTTCAGATGGCAGTACATAGATCACTCGATGCATGCTGAGACATGAATTCACATTTCTACCACTTCGGATAGTATCAATAACCTACATGTAAAATGGACTAGAAGATACTGAAAATATTAATGGTTTTATACAATGTACGTGTAATGGTTATCGTCTGTAATTGATAGTCAATTAAGAGTAGTGTGACAATAAGTTAATGCCGAGAAATTGTGACAATTACATGAAGAAAGAAATTCAAATTTTGTATTACTAACTTTCATTAATTTCATTTAAGCTTATACTTCATAAACACTATAAAACGTGTATTTATATGATAATTTAGACAAATATAAAAATTTATATTTTTAACTGCTTATAAAACACTCAATTCTCACGTTAGTCACATCAAACTCAGACCATTAGATTAAGAAAAATATTCTAATTTTCTATTATTAACTTTCATTAATTTCATTTAAGCTTATACTTCATAAACACTATAAAACGTGTTTTTATATGATAATTTAGACAAATATAAAAATTCATAGTTTTAACTGCTTATAATAAACTCAATTCTAATGTTAATGTCATCAAACTCAGACCATTAAATTAAGAAAGATATTCTAATTTTCTATTATTAACTTTCATTAATTTCATTTAAGCTTATACTTCATAAACACTATAAAACGTGTTTTTATATGATAATTTAGACAAATATAAAAATTCATAGTTTTAACTGCTTATAATAAACTCAATTCTAATGTTAATGTCATCAAACTCAGACCATTAGATTAAGAAAGATATTCTAATTTTCTATTATAAACTTTCATTAATTTCATTTAAGCTTATACTTCATAAACACTATAATACGTGTTTTTATATGATAATTTAGACAATTATAAAAATTCATATGTATTTCATATTGAAAAGAATCAATTTTAAGTTTTTCTACAAGTGTCTTCTTTAGTTACACTTATTTTATATTCAAATTCGACTAAACATTCTGGTAGATTTGTACAATCATTTATTATTTATCATAATTATTGTTTCTCTAATCATTATACATATTTTATCGACTACTTTTTTTTAGATGGCAATACAGCAATTCACTCAAGGCTTGCTGAGACATGACTACGCATTCATACCACTTGAGAAAATATCATCAACCTACGTTGAAAATCAACTAGAAGATACTGATAATTATATAGGTTTTATGCAATGTACGTGAAATGGCTATTGTATGTAATTGATAGTAAATTAATAGTAGTATAACAATTGAAATTTGTTAAAATTCTGAATAAAGGATTGGGAAACACCTTTAGCTTGAAATTTTCATTCATAACACTTGCCTTAGCTGTAAAAATCTTTTAATATTATTTACTATGTTTATTTCATTAATAGGTTTTAATTTAACCACATCCCAAAGTGATTTAATTTAAATTGTCAAGATTCAATAGACGTTTTACGGTGATTTTATTCAAAAATAATTTCATATTATTATGTTCAAATCAGAATTATTTCTGAAGAATAGTAATGTCATACTATATTGCAAAAAATCAATTTTATATTTTCCTATGAGTGTATTTTAAAGTTACAATTATTTTACCTTCAAATTCAACAAAACAGCTGGTAGATTTTTATAATATTTTATTGCTTATCATAATTAATGTTTCTTATCATCTATTATATGATTATATTTCATATCTTTTTGCATTAATACAATTGTATTTTAATTCATGTTTGAACTGTAAGATTCTTTCAAATATTTTCTATTAAGAATGTAGTTGGTCTCTTAATTTTTGTTTGATTGTTTTAATTTCTGAATTATTCAATGGTTACCAAACACTAGTTGTCATAAAAAGATTTTCGTTCACCTTATGGTGTGTAGTAGTGACATTTTATCCTCCAACCATTTTATAAATTTAACTGACTAAATTTTTTCAGATGGCAGTACATAGATCACTCGATGCATGCTGAGACATGAATTCACATTTCTACCACTTCGGAAAGTATCAATAACCTACATGTAAAATGGACTAGAAGATACTGAAAATATTAATGGTTTTATACAATGTACGTGTAATGGTTATCGTCTGTAATTGATAGTCAATTAAGAGTAGTGTGACAATAAGTTAATGCCGAGAAATTCTGACAATTACATGAAGAAAGAAATTCAAATTTTGTATTACTAACTTTCATTAATTTCATTTAAGCTTATACTTCATAAACACTATAAAACGTGTATTTATATGATAATTTAGACAATTATTACAAATTCATAGTTTTAACTGCTTATAATAAACTCAATTCTAATGTTATTGTCATCAAACTCAGACCATTAGATTAAGAAAGATATTCTAATTTTCTATTATTAACTTTCATTAATTTCATTTAAGCTTATACTTCATAAACACTATAAAACGTGTATTTATATGATAATTTAGACAAATATAAAAATTTATATTTTTAACTGCTTATAAAACACTCAATTCTCACGTTAATCACATCAAACTCAGACCATTAGATTAAGAAAAATATTCTAATTTTCTATTATTAACTTTCATTAATTTCATTTAAGCTTATACTTCATAAACACTATAAAACGTGTTTTTATATGATAATTTAGACAAATATAAAAATTCATAGTTTTAACTGCTTATAATAAACTCAATTCTAATGTTAATGTCATCAAACTCAGACCATTAGATTAAGAAAGATATTCTAATTTTCTATTATAAACTTTCATTAATTTCATTTAAGCTTATACTTCATAAACACTATAATACGTGTTTTTATATGATAATTTAGACAATTATAAAAATTCATATGTATTTCATATTGAAAAGAATCAATTTTAAGTTTTTCTACAAGTGTCTTCTTTAGTTACACTTATTTTATATTCAAATTCGACTAAACATTCTGGTAGATTTGTACAATCATTTATTATTTATCATAATTATTGTTTCTCTAATCATTATACATATTTTATCGACTACTTTTTTTTAGATGGCAATACAGCAATTCACTCAAGGCTTGCTGAGACATGACTACGCATTCATACCACTTGAGAAAATATCATCAACCTACGTTGAAAATCAACTAGAAGATACTGATAATTATATAGGTTTTATGCAATGTACGTGAAATGGCTATTGTATGTAATTGATAGTAAATTAATAGTAGTGTAACAATTGAAATTTGTTAAAATTCTGAATAAAGGATTGGGAAACACCTTTAGCTTGAAATTTTCATTCATAACACTTGCCTTAGCTGTAAAAATCTTTTAATATTATTTACTATGTTTATTTCATTAATAGGTTTTAATTTAACCACATCCCAAAGTGATTTAATTTAAATTGTCAAGATTCAATAGATGTTTTACGGTGATTTTATTCAAAAATAATTTCATATTATTATGTTCAAATCAGAATTATTTCTGAAGAATAGTAATGTCATACTATATTGCAAAAAATCAATTTTATATTTTCCTATGAGTGTATTTTAAAGTTACAATTATTTTACCTTCAAATTCAACAAAACAGCTGGTAGATTTTTATAATATTTGATTGCTTATCATAATTAATGTTTCTTATCATCTATTATATGATTATATTTCATATCTTTTTGCATTAATACATTTGTATTTTAATTCATGTTTGAACTGTAAGATTCTTTCAAATATTTTCTATTAAGAATGTAGTTGGTCTCTTAATTTTTGTTTGATTGTTTTAATTTCTGAATTATTCAATGGTTACCAAACACTAGTTGTCATAAAAAGATTTTCGTTCACCTTATGGTGTGTAGTAGTGACATTTTATCCTCCAACCATTTTATAAATTTAACTGACTAAATTTTTTCAGATGGCAGTACATAGATCTCTCGATGCATGCTGAGACATGAATTCACATTTCTACCACTTCGGAAAGTATCAATATCCTACATGTAAAATGGACTAGAAGATACTGAAAATATTAATGGTTTTATACAATGTACGTGTAATGGTTATCGACTGTAATTGATAGTCAATTAAGAGTAGTGTGACAATAAGTTAATGCCGAGAAATTCTGACAATTACATGAAGAAAGAAATTCAAATTTTGTATTACTAACTTTCATTAATTTCATTTAAGCTTATACTTCATAAACACTGTAAAACGTGTATTTATATGATAATTTAGACAAATATAAAAATTTGTAGTTTTAACTGCTTATAATAAACTCAATTCTAATGTTAATGTCATCAAACTCAGACCATTAGATTAAGAAAAATATTCTAATTTTCTATTATTAACTTTCATTTATTTCATTTAAGCTTATACTTCATAAACACTATAATACGTGTTTTTATATGATAATTTAGACAATTATAAAAATTCATAGTTTTAACTGCTTATAATAAACTCAATTCTAATGTTAATGTCATCAAACTCAGACCATTAGATTAAGAAAAATATTCTAATTTTCTATTATTAACTTTCATTAATTTCATTTAAGCTTCTACTTCATAAACACTATAAAACGTGTATTTATATGATAATTTAGACAAATATAAAAATTCATATTTTTAACTGCTTATAAAACACTCAATTCTCACGTTAGTCACATCAAACTCAGACCATTAGATTAAGAAAAATATTCTAATTTTCTATTATTAACTTTCATTAATTTCATTTAAGCTTATACTTCATAAACACTAAAAAACGTGTTTTTATATGATAATTTAGACAAATATAAAAATTCATAGTTTTAACTGCTTATAATAAACTCAATTCTAATGTTAATGTCATCAAACTCAGACCATTAGATTAAGAAAGATATTCTAATTTACTATTATTAACTTTCATTAATTTCATTTAAGCTTATACTTCATAAACACTATGAAACGTGTATTTATATGATAATTTAGACAATTATTACAAATTCATATTTTTAACCGCATATTGATCATTCAATTCTCATGATAGTTACATCAAACTCAGACCATTAGATTAAGAAAAATATTGTAATTATCTATTATTAACTTTCATTAATTTCATTTAAGCTTATACTTCATAAACACTATAAAACGTGTTTTTATATGATAATTTAGACAAATATAAAAAATCGTAGTTTTAACTGCTTATAATAAACTCAATTCTAATGTTAATGTCATCAAACTCAGACCATTAGATTAAGAAAGATATTCTAATTTTCTATTATTAACTTTCATTAATTTCATTTAAGCTTATACTTCATAAACACTATAATACGTGTTTTTATATGATAATTTAGACAATTATAAAAATACATATGTATTTCATATTGAAAAGAATCAATTTTATGTTTTTCTACAAGTGTCTTCTTTAGTTACACTTATTTTATATTCAAATTCGACAAAACATGCTGGTAGATTTGTACTATCTTTTATTATCTATCATAATAATTGTTTCTCCAATCATTATACATATTTAATCGACTACTTTTTTTTAGATGGCAATACAGCAGATCACTCAAGGCTTGCTGAGACATGACTACGCATTCATACCACTTGGGAAAATATCATCATCCTACGTTGAAAATTAACTAGAAGATACTGATAATTATATAGGTTTTATGCAATGTACGTGAAATGGCTATTGAATGTAATTGATAGTAATTTAATAGTAGTGTAACAATTGAAATTTGTTAAAAATCTGAATAAAGGATTGGGAAACACCTTTAGCTTGAAATTTTCATTCATAACATTTGCCTTAGCTGTAAAAATCTTTTAATATTATTTACTATATTTATTTCATTAATAGGTTTTAATTTAACCACATCCCAAAGTGATTTAATTTAAATTGTCAAGATTCAATAGATGTTTTACGATGATTTTATTCAAATATAATTTCATATTATTATGTTCAAATCAGAATTATTTCTGAAGAATAGTAATGTCATACTAAATTGCAAAAAATCAATTTTATATTTTCCAATGAGTGTATTTTAAAGTTACAATTATTTTACCTTCAAATTCAACAAAACAGCTGGTAGATTTTTATAATATTTGATTGCTTATCATAATTAATGTTTCTTATCATCTATTATATGATTATATTTCATATCTTTTTGCATTTATACATTTGTATTTTAATTCATGTTTCAACTGTAAGATTCTTTCAAATATTTTCTATTAAGAATGTAGTTGGTCTCTTAGTTTTTGTTTGATTGTTTTAATTTCTGAATTATTCAATGGTTACCAAACACTAGTTGTCATAAAAAGATTTTCGTTCACCTTATGGTGTGTAGTAGTGACATTTTATCCTCCAACCATTTTATAAATTTAACTGACTAAATATTTTCAGATGGCAGTACATAGATCACTCGTTGCATGCTGAGACATGAATTCACATTACTACCACTTCGGAAAGTATCAATATCCTACGTGTAAAATGGACTAGAAGATACTGATAATATTAATTGTTTTATGCAATGTATGTGTAATGGTTATCGAATGTAATTGATAGTTAATTAAGAGTATTGTGACAATAAGTTAATGCCGAGAAATTCTGACAATAACATGAAGAAAGAAATTCAAATTTTGTATTACTAATTTTCATTAATTTCATTTAAGCTTATACTTCATAAACACTATAAAACGTGTATTTATATGATAATTTAGACAAATAAAAAAATTCATAGTTTCAACTGCTTATAATAAATTCAATTCTAATTTTGTTAATGTCATCAAACTCAGACCATTAGATTAAAAAAGATATTCTAATTTTCTATTATTAACTTTCATTAATTTCATTTAACCTTATACTTCATAAACACTATAAAACGTGTTGTTATATGATAATTTAGATAATTATAAAAATTTATTTGTATTTCATATTGAAAAGAATCAATTTTAAGTTTTTCTACAAGTGTCTTCTTTAGTTACACTTATTTTATATTCAAATTCGACAAAACATGCTGGTAGATTTGTACTATCTTTTATTATCTATCATAATAATTGTTTCTCCAATCATTATACATATTTAATCGACTACTTTTTTTTAGATGGCAATACAGCAGATCACTCAAGGCTTGCTGAGACATGACTACGCATTCATACCACTTGGGAAAATATCATCATCCTACGTTGAAAATTAACTAGAAGATACTGATAATTATATAGGTTTTATGCAATGTACGTGAAATGGCTATTGAATGTAATTGATAGTAATTTAATAGTAGTGTAACAATTGAAATTTGTTAAAAATCTGAATAAAGGATTGGGAAACACCTTTAGCTTGAAATTTTCATTCATAACATTTGCCTTAGCTGTAAAAATCTTTTAATATTATTTACTATATTTATTTCATTAATAGGTTTTAATTTAACCACATCCCAAAGTGATTTAATTTAAATTGTCAAGATTCAATAGATGTTTTACGATGATTTTATTCAAATATAATTTCATATTATTATGTTCAAATCAGAATTATTTCTGAAGAATAGTAATGTCATACTAAATTGCAAAAAATCAATTTTATATTTTCCAATGAGTGTATTTTAAAGTTACAATTATTTTACCTTCAAATTCAACAAAACAGCTGGTAGATTTTTATAATATTTGATTGCTTATCATAATTAATGTTTCTTATCATCTATTATATGATTATATTTCATATCTTTTTGCATTTATACATTTGTATTTTAATTCATGTTTCAACTGTAAGATTCTTTCAAATATTTTCTATTAAGAATGTAGTTGGTCTCTTAGTTTTTGTTTGATTGTTTTAATTTCTGAATTATTCAATGGTTACCAAACACTAGTTGTCATAAAAAGATTTTCGTTCACCTTATGGTGTGTAGTAGTGACATTTTATCCTCCAACCATTTTATAAATTTAACTGACTAAATATTTTCAGATGGCAGTACATAGATCACTCGTTGCATGCTGAGACATGAATTCACATTACTACCACTTCGGAAAGTATCAATATCCTACGTGTAAAATGGACTAGAAGATACTGATAATATTAATTGTTTTATGCAATGTATGTGTAATGGTTATCGAATGTAATTGATAGTTAATTAAGAGTAGTGTGACAATAAGTTAATGCCGAGAAATTCTGACAATAACATGAAGAAAGAAATTCAAATTTTGTATTACTAACTTTCATTAATTTCATTTAAGCTTATACTTCATAAACACTATAAAACGTGTATTTATATGATAATTTAGACAAATAAAAAAATTCATAGTTTCAACTGCTTATAATAAATTCAATTCTAATTTTGTTAATGTCATCAAACTCAGACCATTAGATTAAAAAAGATATTCTAATTTTCTATTATTAACTTTCATTAATTTCATTTAACCTTATACTTCATAAACACTATAAAACGTGTTGTTATATGATAATTTAGATAATTATAAAAATTTATTTGTATTTCATATTGAAAAGAATCAAT
Organism: Rhopalosiphum padi; assembly: GCF_020882245.1. Taxonomy (NCBI): domain Eukaryota; kingdom Metazoa; phylum Arthropoda; class Insecta; order Hemiptera; family Aphididae; genus Rhopalosiphum; species Rhopalosiphum padi. The sequence goes on from NC_083599.1 coordinate 47,919,429, forward strand.
TTTAAGTTTTTCTACAAGTGTCTTCTTTAGTTACACTTATTTTATATTCAAATTCGACAAAACATGCTGGTAGATTTGTACTATCTTTTGTTATTTATCATAATTATTGTTTCTCCAATCATTATACTTATTTAATAGACTTTTTTTTTTTTAGATGGCAATACAGCAGATCACTCAAGGCTTGCTGAGACATGACTACGCATTCATACCACTTGGGAAAATATCATCATCCTACGTTGAAAATTAACTAGAAGATACTGATAATTATATAGGTTTTATGCAATGTACGTGAAATGGCTATTGAATGTAATTGATAGTAAATTAATAGTAGTTTAACAATTGGAATTTGTTAAAAATCTGAATAAATGATTGGGAAACATCTTTAGCTTGAAATTTTCATTCATAACACTTGCCTTAGCTGTAAAAATCTTTTAATATTATTTACTATATTTATTTCATTAATAGGTTTTAATTTAACCACATCCCAAAGTGATTTAATTTAAATTGTCAAGATTCAATAGATGTTTTACGATGATTTTATTCAAATATAATTTCATATTATTATGTTCAAATCAGAATTATTTCTGAAGAATAGTAATGTCATACTAAATTGCAAAAAATCAATTTTATATTTTCCTATGAGTGTATTTTAATGTTACAATTATTTTACCTTCAAATTCAACAAAACAGCTGGTAGATTTTTATAATATTTGATTGCTTATCATAATTAATGTTTCTTATCATCTATTATATGATTATATTTCATATCTTTTTGCATTTATACATTTGTATTTTAATTCATGTTTCAACTGTAAGATTCTTTCAAATATTTTCTATTAAGAATGTAGTTGGTCTCTTAGTTTTTGTTTGATTGTTTTAATTTCTGAATTATTCAATGGTTACCAAACACTAGTTGTCATAAAAAGATTTTCGTTCACCTTATGGTGTGTAGTAGTGACATTTTATCCTCCAACCATTTTATAAATTTAACTGACTAAATATTTTCAGATGGCTGTACATAGATCACTCGATGCATGCTGAGACATGAATTCACATTTCTACCACTTCGGAAAGTATCAATATCCTATGTTGAAAATCGACTAGATGATACTGATTACAATAATAGTTTTATGTAAAGTACGAGTAATGGATATTGAATATAATTGATAGTGACATAATTGTAGTATAACAAAAACTTAGTGTCATGAAATCCAGACCATTAGATTAAGTAAATAATTCTTATTTAGCATTACCAACTTTTATATATTTCATTTAAGCAGATACTTCATATACTCTATAAAACATGATTTTATATGATAATTTTGACTCATATTACCAATTCATATTTTTAGCTGTTCATAAAAATCTCATCAAATTAGTGTCATGAATCCTAGACAATTAGATTAATTAAATGATTCTTACTTACCATTTATTATTTTCCTTTTTTTCTTTGTTAATCGTCTTAGTTGCACTGTGGTCTATGTTACACTGTCCTATAAATGTTAGTATTCTATCTTATGTGTTTTATGTTTTGTTGATAGGTACATGTTTAACATAATTAACAGTGTAACAACAATTCATAACAAAATTAGTAAGTTCCATCAATATTTGTATTTAGTCTAGTATATAAATTGTTTTTTATTTGCGTATTTATCATATCGCCTTCAAAGCTTAACCTGGTGTTGTAAAATTTGAACAATTCCCTTATTAGTATTGAATCATTTATGAAAAAAATTAGTTTCAATTTTGAGAAATTTTTATTACTTCAAATACTAAGTTATATGTAAATGTATCATTATAAATAGAAATTGTGTAATGGATATTTTTGCTTTTTAATGGTGTGTATGAAAACAAATTGTTTTTTTCATTATTGTTATTGTTGACAATATTATACCTATTATTAAATAATGATTAATTTATATAATAAACTGAATGACAGTCTTTCAAAGATTGACTATTGTTGAAAATCAGTTCTTTTAGAATTACTACAGTACACAAATAACCTCACAGAAATTGTATAATTTTTATTTTCTGGATAAACATGATTTGTTATGTTTATGGTTGAATAATGTAAATTTACTTTTTTAAATTAGAAATTATACTTCCAGATCTGAAAGAAAAATACTACAAGGATTATCAGAGAATCTGTACAGTAACTGAACAGAAACGATGATCTGTTGATGTTTTTGAAGAGGACTGTTCTCCAAAATCATGACTATGTTCCACAACAAATTGGCCCTTATCTCTTAGTACCTATGTTGTAAATACTGTGAATATTGTAATTCATTTAAATTTAATTTTCTACTTGTCCACTTACAAAAAATTATTCAACTGGGGAATTAATTGTATTTATTATTGTAGGAGGACTGTTATTGTTCAATGTTATAAATTATAATATTCCTTTTATTATTAAATTATGTAATTTATTAAGTTTATTGTTATTGAATTATTTTATTTATAAAATTTACTATTATTTAATTATATTATTATTAAGTGAGTAACTACTAGTAAAAAATTATACTTTATTTTTTCAAAAATGATGATTTTAAAATAAATTATAGAGTTAATAAACTAACGTACCCATTACATTTTTTTTAAAATACTACTTAAGAATTAAAAAGTGATGTTCTTCTTATTAAAATTAATCTAATTATGTTTATACAAAAACTGTATTTAAGTATTTTCAGATATGTTGGTTGCAGTAAGAACTATTTATGAGAAACTTTGTTTTGCTTTCAATTTTTAATCCTAACTATAAAAAATTGAGTAAGTGGGTGTTGCTTTGCTGTACAATAGGTTAATAATGGGTGTACTGACATTTAAATTCAATGAAATAAAATCATTATATCAGAAAAACAATTATGAACAAAGATGTTCTATCAGCCTATATTATTACTAAGTAGATTTGATGGCATTGTCAATAAAGTAATTAATTTTACTATTGCATTAGTACAGCAGTAGGTTAAATTCATTTTTACAGGAAAAACAACACATTTGAAAATGCCATTATATGTATAAAAATATAATAATATACTTACTATATAACTTCTTATGAAGAATTATGTATACAATTTCCAAAACTTAAAAATAGAAGAAAGACAACTTTTAACTACGAAAAAGTTTGTTCTTTTTTTGCAATTTGATAGGTAAATGTCAAGGTATAAACTTATAATATTATAAAAACAAATCAAGACTTATGAATTATGATTATCCTTGTATTACATTTTTAGGCTTTTTTACACAACAAAAAAAAGTTTTATGGACATTTGTGATCTGTGTTTTGTTTATATATCAATAATATTAGTTATAGCCAGGCTGTCAGATCCTTATTTCTTTCATCAGTAGAAGGGGTTTATATACCCTTATACGCAAGTTCTATACATTATAATTATTTTTTAAAAATAAAATATTGGTTGGTCGGTTGATTCTTCTATTATTCTACCTCTATGATACAATTTATTTTATAAATTATTTTGTCATACAGTACACCTCAAATAGTGAACGCATTATGTATTTTATTAAATTGGCATACAGATTTGAAGGTATTTTGTATAGGCAACCCTACCGCACATTCAATATTTTCGCTATTTTCTATTTTCCTCATAAACTATTGCATAATATTTAAAAACTGTCGACTCATTTATAATTATATAACTGTCCAAATTCTGATTTTTTTATGAATTTTTGTCCAAAAATTCAATTTATTATTACGTTTTCAAAAATCTAACTCCAAAACCTAAACCCTTTAATACTGGCCCCATCTAGATAAAATCTTCAAGGATCGACGCAGATGCGTCTCTAAATAATCTTCCAAATAGTAAAGGTTTTTCAACTCAATTATTTAGACGGTAAGTGGTGATTTAAATTTAAAGTTTTCAAAAAAAGAAATTGGCGGGAAATTTGGTTTTAGCAATTTCTTAATTTTAAAATTAAAATTCAACATTTTTGAGAACAGAAATTTGATTTTAAGGTGTCACTGCATTGAACCTCGAAGATTTCGAAACGATACAACTATGAACTAATATTAAAAAGTTAGTATTTCAAGTTGAATCTCAAAATCTATAGATGAATATCATAATAACAACATAATATATATAATAATAATAATATTATTATATCATGTGTTAAAATCACGAGTTGTAAAATGCGAAGTTTTAGAAAAGTTATGTTGTATAACATAAACTTTTTAAATATTTATTTTATTTACTTAATGCAAGTCTGCATAATATTCAGCATTAGGTACTTAAGTCAATTTCTTTAATGAATCTGGTTTCAAAGTAAATAATTATATTTTTCAGTTATAAAAGTTTAACATTACCCTAAACGGTATAATAATACTGAATCTTCTACATTTTAATTACCAAAAGCAACAAAAAAATTATGAAAAATTACGACTCGGTACAATTTGTAAGAAATACGATATATTCGCAAACGTCAAAGTCATATAATATTCTATGTAAATAAAAAAAACTACATTACTTACTATACGTACAATTACAAAAGGTAGACCTTAAACACCTTTTCAAAAGCGTAAATATTCTTAATTTCGTACTGTGTTTCATCATTATCTATGAGTATTGAGTACTATTATTACTTATTAGTACTGTATACTTGCATTAAATTGTTAAATTTTAGGAAGGCATTCATATTTAGTAAAACACTAGGTAAGTATACGTATTATTTAGAAATAGTTTTTCATCAAATCATATCGAGAATCATGCGGCAATGATATGATATATAATAATTTTGAAAAATTCTTACGAAAAAACTATTGTCTCTAGCTACAGCTATAAAAGTTACATTCCTAAACAATGGTTAGGCTTCTTCAAAAATTACCCTGTAGTTGGGGTACCTTTAACCCCCCCCACCCAAATATATTTTTGAAAAACCTTAGTGGTCGTTCGACGTGTCTGAAACTCAATATTCTGCTATTTTGGAGGATTCTGATTAAAAGTGGTATCTTTTGTCGAGACCGTAAATGCCGTTTTTACCCCACTTTGGGGCTTTGGAATTCCGAAATTTGAGTTTTTTAGTCGAGTGTTACTCGGCCGGGTTTCAATGTAGGGGCATAGTTTCTTCACCAAAAGTTTTGTTTTAAGTTATTTTGTATAAAATCTTTCAGTGGTCGGAGGTTCCTATGCCCGCCTATGCCCGCCTATGCTCCTTTCATGGATATTTTGAAAAATGTTTATTTTTTGTTTCACGTTTCTGAAATTCGCAGGTTCGATTTTTTGTAGATCGGTGATCAAAATCGGCGTCTTGAGTTTACACTGTAGGAGCCTTTTTTACCCCTCTTTTTGGCGTCGGAAATTAGGATTTTGCAGTTTTTGGACTTTGTCGCCACGGAACACTTAGACTTTGGGAGGTTAGAGCAATTTTTTTCTACGCATCGTTAAGAAATTTTTGTCAAAAATCGAACGGTACCAAAACCAAAGAAATTGGACATTTTTTTGAGAAGTTATGATTTTCTTTTTCTTTTTTGGTACCTACTTAGATTTTCTGAATTTTTTGAAATTGAGTTTTTGTTCAATATTTTTGAAATTCGAGTGCTGACTTATAAATGCCATGACGAGTTATAAAGGTTCTATGGTCAAAATGCCTAGGATCATTATTTACCCCGTAATCGGGGTGCGAAAATAGTTGAAAATCGAATCGCTTGTTTTTTTGTATACACATATACGTTTCTTTATGGTATACCCCCGTATATCGATTTAACGAATTATATTTTTGAACTTTTTTTGAACTTTTTACTCGTTTTAGGTTTGTTCGCGTTTCAACGTTTGGCAATTATGCCATCAGCAAAAAAAATAATTTATTTAGAAGTAATTTTTCATCAAATCACATCGATAATACATTTATTTAATGTTTATACACCTCGTATATATAAGCAATTTCGTTGTATATATGAGATACGACCATCATTTTTAAAATGTACGACGCAGTCAGTCGATCACTCGATCGAAAGCCATACCATTTTTAATAAGTCGTTTTACTCTAACACTATATTTTATGATCCTTTATTAAGTAAAACTTTATTAACTATTCAGTATTCGACTCAATCAATAAATTAAATTCATCAACCAAAATTGTGTTGATATTTGATTTTCATTCCTTAAGAAGAACCGACTACCAAACAATTAAACAACCGTACAAGATCTGACTGGAACGGGATATAACAGTGTTAAATATCAACTAGGTACCTAGGTATCAACAATTGTTCATATACCTAACTGATGAACTTTGAATTTCAATCATCAAAATTAACGATATATATGTCGCATCCACTTAATGTAATCGTATTTTTCATGAAATGGATATCCATTTCATGAACAACGATCATATCGTGTAAGTCAAATTTTAGTTAATGAAATGAACATATATTTTATCCATTTCATGAAATGGAAACTCTTATTTTACACTTTGTGTAATATTTTTAATTAATTACATCAATGGGTAACATTTTGTGAAATCGAAATAATAATATTGATACGAGTACACGAATCTAGTATCTTTAAATTGTAAGCATTAAGATACTAAATAGGTACCTATTGTAGAACTTACTGTACTATACTAATAAGTAATATGTTATCGACACCTGTTATCGATAAATAATCGCATCAATTGTATGAGTGTAATAGCACTCTGGAAAGTTTTTATTTTTATTTTTATATGATGCCAGTACGTTCTCTGACTTGATGCGAGCCGTATATTAACGTTCATTACAAGGAATACAATTTATAAAATGGAATTTGATTCATTTGCTGAATATTATGAAAAATTACGGCGCAACACATTTGCGCCCGAACCCATTTATCGTAGCTCATTTGCGCCCCAAATCATAGCCCATATGCGCCCGATTCAGATCAGGTGAAAATCGTGCAACGTTGCCATTTATTGAGTATATTGGCGTGTAACTATAAAATCTAAAATAATATTTGATCGTTTCCCAAGCTAATCCTCGACGCACCTCGCACCACAAATTGCGCTGAATCATTTCACAAGCACTTTAACTCCCAATTTTATTCACCTCATCCTCAATTGACTAGTGTAATTGAAAATTTAAAACTTATACAAGTAGAATCATATCTAAAAATAAATGAAATCAAGAAGGGTAAAATAAAACCACGACGTAAAGAGGAAAAAGAAAAAATACAACATAATATTATGAAGCGTGGAATGAGTACAGAGGAAAACACTTAAATAAAATAGAATACTTAAAAAAATGTCTTATAAATTTCGGGGAATCAATTTATAATAACTGTATGATTATTTTAATATTATTATAATTTAATTATTTTTTGTGTTATTAACATTCTTATTATTGACTAATGTACCTATATTATTAATTTTGATTATTTTTGACAAAATAATAAATTTTTGATGCAATATAAATAATATATATGTATATATAATATGTATACTAGTATACTGTTTAGTATTTAACATTATTTTTAAAATTATTACTTTTTTTAATTTTGATTTTACATAGAATTGTATATTTTTAAACAACAACGGCAACATTGCATGCAAAATGGGCGCATTTGGGCTATAAATCAGGGTGTTATGTTTTTTATTTTGGGCGCAAATGTCCATAACCCTCGGGGCGCAAATGGGCTGCTCTTGGGCGCAAATGGGCTACAGCCGAAAAATTAAATGCCTACTATGTAGGCAAACCCGGGAAAAAACCACCCACCAAAAATGAGGTTCAATTAATAATTGAAGAAATATTAGCGGCCAAAATAAAAATGTAAGTAATTGTTAAAATATACAAAATATTTACACTTCAAATAAAATTATAACAATCAGCCATCAGGGCTTGTATTTCAAAAAACTATTTTGTTTTATGTTATTTGGAATTAAGAGGACGCTATACCCGCAGTGTTGTCTCTGTCTTATACTAACGTACATTATAACAAATTTTCATTCAGTAGAATACATTTTGTGATGTTAACTTTAATATTAGAGTAAATTTACCTATGATAAAATTTAAAGGTAAGAATATTATCTAGACAATGACATATGCTTTTAAGATATTATTATTTTAAAGTGAGTTATGAACATTTTAAAGTTGTAATATTTCACATAGCTGTAACTCACATTAAAATAATAATATCATTAAAAGCATATGTCATTGTCTAGATATTATTCTTACCTTTAAATTTGATAATAGGTAAATTCACTCTAATATTAAAGCTAACATCACAAAATGTATTCTTCTGAACGAAAATTTTTTATGATGTACGTTAGTAAGACAGAGACAACAAATGCGGGTATGTCCTCTTATGCTTTTATTAGGAGTGCGATGAAAAAAATAAAGAACCATAATACATCATACAAAAAATTAAAATGATGAAATAATATTACAAAACTAAACACACCAACTCGGAACTCAGTATGGCTTAGTAAAAGGGTGGTACAATTCAGCAAGTTTAAAACCCGCGACATCTAATTTTTTAAAAATTACCGAAGTTAATAATGATAAAGAACTTACATTACGTGAAACAGTTTCTCATATTTCTGGGGGACAAGGTTTTTTAAGTTTGTAAACGCCAATGTGAATCAAAACGTTGTGCTTGTTTTAAAGCTTCGGTAAAATGCAACAGTCGTTGCCATAGCTCTAGTATTTGTAAAAATAAGTAATAATTTATTATTTATATAAATAATAAATTATTAATTATTATTATAACTATTTATATTTATATAATTTATTATTATTATAAAATATAATTATAATACAATATTACATAATTATAATAATCATGAATAAATGTAATAAAATGTACTTGTATCAATGTTATTATTTCGATTTCACAAAAAGTTACCTATTGATGTAATTAATTAAAAATATTACACAAAGTGTAAAATAAGAGTTTCCATTTCATGAACTAAAAAATGCTTATAATTAAATGTATATTGTTGTGAATGTATGATAATAAATAATAATATGACAAGTCTCAAAATGTATTAACGCTGAACAATAGGTATAGTAAATTACAAAATGACAGGTGTAATATTATGTTTTCTATTCAAAAATTTGTCATTGTTCGTTTGTAGATGAGGTTAATCCCACATAGAAGAATGATAAATGGTGAAATCTAAAGTTTATCGATAGAGAATTTTATGCAGATTCCATTTAAATGGTCAGTGTAATGAATTTTTCAGTAGTTAAATAGATAACTTTCAAAAAGCATAAAAAAGCCAAAAAACAATACAAAATTAGCTTTATCAATATTATCATATATTATACATTAAGATAATGAATTAAAATTAGTATAACCATGGTTTTAGTTTTATAAGGTTAAAACTTCGAATGTCTGATAAACAATTGCGGTTTTTATGTAAATAATAATTATACGTTAATTTGATAATTTGTATTTTTTTAATTTTACTTTTTAGTATTTACGTTCTAAGTAGTTAGTTTTTATATAATTAAATAATATGTTCTTTACCCTGTACAGTATACAAATTACAGATCTAAACATTTCTCTTTAGATATTAGATGTGATCTTCATCAGTCATTCTTATAGTCATTGGAAACAACCGGTTTGCATAATATGTAGATTTGATTAACAGTATAATTATTTTTACTTTCTAGGTACAATATATCGATAAATAATTGAAGCCAAAAAACAAGTTAAATTCATGCTATCTACAACATTCATATTCAAATCTTCATAACTTAAATCATGTAAGTTCTGTATAGTGTTCCTAATGTTCCTATAATGTATTACTCATTTAAGGTTTATTACCTATTAGCATATCTGAAACAACTTAACTGACAAGATAATTATTTATCTTATAAAGTTGTAGTCAGGTGTTGGTTGATACCTGTGATTTTGTAATTGTTGGCTGATCAATTTTATAGTAGTAGTAAATGGTGATAGAATTACTATTTTATAATATTAAAAAGGTTGTATATTGTTATTTTTTTACTTTTCTATATCAGGTATAGATAATAATAAATAATATAAGTATATATACTTTAGGTACACAACTATAACACAAGGATGTTTGCTATAATAATATTGATTAATGATTGGTTTCTATTTTACATTAAATTTCATTATAATACTGAGCTATTGAAACAATTTTCAAAATTATTTAGTTAATATAATTTTTTTTTCCTAATTATAGTTAGCAAGATACAGTAACTGAAGTATACATGTATCCAGGCCAATAAAGAGATTATTCTGTTTGGAAAAACATCTGAAAAAACTGTTCCTTCTAACATAATTGTTTATCCGTAAGGTAGAAGAGTTCATATTATCTGAATTACTATAATGTGTCACTTTACTATTATAAAAGTTATTTTATGAATACTATCTATATTTTATTAGTATGTATATTTACAGACATAGCAACACAGGGGATCAATGCAATTTGATACTAATATTAATTATGTTCATAATAAATTATTTAAGTTTTAATTTAACCCAAAACAATATTTTTAGATATTTATAGGCATTGTTACACATACAAAATAAGAAATTTAAATAATACATTCAATTATATAATATTCTACTCTTTCTTATAGAGGAAAGAAATAATATGAATTTTTATGTTTAATCAATATACATAATACATTGTCAAAATGCATTTAATGTATACTTCAAATCAGTATTGTATTTATTGCTATCTGGTTAACTGTCTGCTATTTTAGTGTTCCTGTTTACCTATGTTTCATTTTTATCACAAAAGTTTAAACATTTTAAATAACCAGATATTCTATAATATTGTTATCATAATTAACAAATAAATAATACTACATTGGTGATGGTTAATTTACATTTATATTCACAAAATGTATGCTTATGCTTTTATTTATATGATTTTGTTTTATTGTTATAGTCTGCAAAGAAGAGATTCCAGATAAATTAGTATAATAGTGACTAACATGGACTACTAAAAAAAGATGTGTTATTCACATACAAACTAATCTCTATCCAGCGAGTTGTCCATATTACTCTATTGATAAATATCTGATATTTGATTATCAAACATAGTTTGTTGGTTTAAAATAAAATAAAATAAAACTTGATATGAATATTATTGTGACTAATATTATTTCTTCTTAATTAATTAACTCTTTATAAGGTGTAAAAGGTTTTTATTTATTGACTTTTTAATGTATCAATAAACTAATTATTTGTATTCTTATTATTTTTATACTATTTAAATCAAATTTCATCTATAAAAATAAAAAAATGGAAATAGTGACTTCTTGTATGATGAATATTTACATTCTTTTAACAAAATGTTTTGTATTCAAATCTTACAAACTTTACAAATTTACAACTTATATTTTTTAATATATAAATTAAAATTAAGTCATTGAATTTAATTTCTTATTTAATGACAAACAAAAGCAAAATATAAAATATATATTTATATTTGGGCAATATAATTTTTAAAAGATATATAAAATAACAGTTTTATAATTTATCCATAACTTATAACTGATGTGTATATTTACTTGTGTTAACTTATACATTAAAATATATTTATAGATTTTAATCAAGTAAATGCTATTTCTAAGATTTATTCATGGTTTATAAATTATGTTGAGTTTACTAATGATATTAATATGTATGTATGTTTTTGAAACTGTATTAAAAAACGAGAAAATAAAAAATGAACATTAATTTAATTGCATTGCATCATATCCAACATATCATTATAAAAGAGTACAAACACATACATTTTTGATCATATAAGACATAATCAAAATTATTATGAATTTTGTGTTACACACTACACAGATTCACCAGTATAAGATCACAACATACTATTTTTGGACATTTGGGTTTAAGTGTGTGTCATGAGTCAACTTTATAGTATCTCTTTTGAATAAAAAGGTTGACTGAGTAATATTATAAAATATATATTTTTTGTTACATTTGTTACACAGTGTAACTTTTTAATATTTAGATATTTTCAATTTTCATTCGCGATTCCTAGGTCACCTAGTGGTCCAACGACAATTTATCACGAGAATTAAAGTGTTCTACATGGAATTGTAAACCAGACTCAGTTTTTCATTTTTCCAAAAACTAATTATTTCAAATTTTGGGTTTTCAAAAATCGTCCGACCTAAGTACGACGTTTAAAAATCCTTAACAACGGTTTCTCGAAAAATCAAAAGTATACAACTTAAGAAGCTTGTTATAGGGATCAATTTTATGTCTTACGACTTTCGTCCTATCTCTCACGGTTTTCCCGTTAAACACTTCGTAAACGAGAATTTTCATTTTTCGAAATTTTCAATTTTCATTCGCGTTACCTAGGTCTCCTAGTGGTCCAACGACAATTTATCACGAGAGTTAAAGTGTTCTACATGTAATTGTAAACCAGAATCAGTTTTTCATTTTTCCAAAAACTAATTATTTCAAATTTTGGGTTTTCAAAAATCGTCCGACCTAAGTACGACGTTTAAAAATCCTTAACAACGGTTTCTCGAAAAATCAAAAGTATACAACTTAAGAAGCTGGTTATGGGGATCAATTTTATGTCTTACGACTTTCGTCCTATCTCTCACGGTTTTCCCGTTACACACTTCGTAAACGACAACTTTCATTTTTCGAAATTTTCAATTTTCATTCGCGTTTCCTAGGTCACCTAGTTGTCCAACGACAATTTATCACGAGAATTAAAGTGTTTTACATGTAATTGTAAACCAGAATCAGTTTTTCATTTTTCCAAAAATTCGTTATTTCAAATTTTGGGTTTTCAAAAATCGTCCGACCTAAGTACGACGTTTAAAAATCCTAAACAACGGTTTCTCGAAAAATCAAAAGTATACAACTTAAGAAGCTGGTTATGGGGATCAATTTTATGTCTTACGACATTCGTCCTATCTCTCACGGTTTTCCCGTTACACACTTCGTAAACGACAACTTTCATTTTTCGAAATTTTCAATTTTCATTCGCGTTTCCTAGGTCTCCTAGTGGTCCAACGACAATTTATCACGAGAGTTAAAGTGTTCTACATGTAATTGTAAACCAGAATCAGTTTTTCATTTTTCCAAAAACTAATTATTTCAAATTTTGGGTTTTCAAAAATCGTCCGACCTAAGTACGACGTTTAAAAATCCTTAACAACGGTTTCTCGAAAAATCAAAAGTATACAACTTAAGAAGCTGGTTATGGGGATCAATTTTATGTCTTACGACTTTCGTCCTATCTCTCACGGTTTTCCCGTTACACACTTCGTAAACGACAACTTTCATTTTTCGAAATTTTCAATTTTCATTCGTGTTTCCTAGGTCTCCTAGTGGTCCAACGACAATTTATCACGAGAGTTAAAGTGTTCTACATGTAATTGTAAACCAGAATCAGTTTTTCATTTTTCCAAAAACTAATTATTTCAAATTTTGGGTTTTCAAAAATCGTCCGACCTAAGTACGACGTTTAAAAATCCTTAACAACGGTTTCTCGAAAAATCAAAAGTATACAACTTAAGAAGCTGGTTATGGGGATCAATTTTATGTCTTACGACTTTCGTCCTATCTCTCACGGTTTTCCCGTTACACACTTCGTAAACGACAACTTTCATTTTTCGAAATTTTCAATTTTCATTCGCGTTTCCTAGGTCACCTGGTAGTCCAACGACAATTTATCACTAGAGTTAAAGTGTTCTACATGTAATTGTAAACCAGAATCAGTTTTTCATTTTTCCAAAAATTCGTTATTTTAAATTTTGGGTTTTCAAAAATCGTCCGACCTAAGTACGACGTTTAAAAATCCTTAACAACGGTTTCTCGAAAAATCAAAAGTATACAACTTAAGAAGCTAGTTATGGGGATCAATTTTATGTCTTACGACTTTCGTCCTATCTCTCACGGTTTTCCCGTTACACACTTCGTAAACAAGAATTTTCATTTTTCGAAATTTTCAATTTTCATTCGCGTTTCCTAGGTCACCTAGTGGTCTAACGACAATTTATCACGAGAGTTAAAGTGTTCTACATGTAATTGTAAACCAGAATCAGTTTTTCATTTTTCCAAAAACTCGTTATTTCAAATTTTGGGTTTTCAAAAATCGTCCGACCTAAGTACGACGTTTAAAAATCCTTAACAACGGTTTCTCGAAAAATCAAAAGTATACGACTTAAGAAGCTGGTTATGGGGATGAATTTTATGTCTTACGACTTTCGTCCTATCTCTCACGGTTTTCCCGTAAAATACTTCGTAAGCGAAAATTTTCATTTTTCGAAATTTTCAATTTTCATTCGCGTTTCCTAGGTCACCTAGTGGTCCAACGACAATTTATCACGAGAGTTAATGTGTTCTACATGTAATTGTAAACCAGAATCAGTTTTTCATTTTTCCAAAAACTCGTTATTTCAAATTTTGGGTTTTCAAAAATCGTCCGACCTAAGTACGACGTTTAAAAATCATTAACAACGGTTTCTCGAAAAATCAAAAGTATACAACTTAAGAAGCTTGTTATAGGGATCAATTTTATGTCTTACGACTTTCGTCCTATCTCTCACGGTTTTCCCGTTACACACTTCGTAAACGACAACTTTCATTTTTCGAAATTTTCAATTTTCATTCGCGTTTCCTAGGTCACCTAGTGGTCCAACGACAATTTATCACTAGAGTTAAAGTGTTCTACATGTAATTGTAAACCAGAATCAGTTTTTCATTTTTCCAAAAAACTTGTTATTTTAAATTTTGGGTTTTCAAAAATCGTCCGACCTAAGTACGACGTTTAAAAATCCTTAACAACGGTTTCTCGAAAAATCAAAAGTATACAACTTAAGAAGCTTGTTATGGGGATCAATTTTATGTCTTACGACTTTCGTCCTATCTCTCACGGTTTTCCCGTAAAATACTTCGTAAGCGAAAATTTTCATTTTTCGAAATTTTCAATTTTCATTCGCGTTTCCTAGGTCTCCTAGTGGTCCAACGACAATTTATCACGAGAGTTAAAATGTTTTACATGTAATTGTAAACCAGAATCAGTTTTTCATTTTTCCAAAAATTCGTTATTTCAAATTTTGGGTTTTCAAAAATCGTCCGACCTAAGTACGACGTTTAAAAATCCTTAACAACGGTTTCTCGAAAAATCAAAAGTATACAACTTAAGAAGCTTGTTATGGGGATCAATTTTATGTCTTACGACTTTCGTCCTATCTCTCACGGTTTTCCCGTAAAATACTTCGTAAGCGAAAATTTTCATTTTTTGAAATTTTCAATTTTCATTCGCGTTTCCTAGGTCTCCTAGTGGTCCAACGACAATTTATCACGAGAGTTAAAGTGTTTTACATGTAATTGTAAACCAGAATCAGTTTTTCATTTTTCCAAAAATTCGTTATTTCAAATTTTGGGTTTTCAAAAATCGTCCGACCTAAGTACGACGTTTAAAAATCCTTAACAACGGTTTCTCGAAAAATCAAAAGTATACGACTTAAGAAGCTGGTTATGGGGATCAATTTTATGTCTTACGACTTTCGTCCTATCTCTCACGGTTTTCCCGTAAAATACTTCGTAAGCGAAAATTTTCATTTTTCGAAATTTTCAATTTTCATTCGCGTTTCCTAGGTCTCCTAGTGGTCCAACGACAATTTATCACGAGAGTTAAAGTGTTTTACATGTAATTGTAAACCAGAATCAGTTTTTCATTTTTCCAAAAACTCGTTATTTCAAATTTTGGGTTTTCAAAAATTGTCCGACCTAAGTACGACGTTTAAAAACCTTAACAACGGTTTCTCGAAAAATCAAAAGTATACGACTTAAGAAGCTGGTTATGGGGATGAATTTTATGTCTTACGACTTTCGTCCTATCTCTCACGGTTTTCCCGTAAAATACTTCGTAAGCGAAAATTTTCATTTTTCGAAATTTTCAATTT
Source organism: Rhopalosiphum padi (assembly GCF_020882245.1). Lineage (NCBI taxonomy): Eukaryota > Metazoa > Arthropoda > Insecta > Hemiptera > Aphididae > Rhopalosiphum > Rhopalosiphum padi. Next base: position 47,935,282 of record NC_083599.1, read on the forward strand.
TCATTCGCGTTTCCTAGGTCACCTAGTGGTCCAACGACAATTTATCACGAGAGTTAATGTGTTCTACATGTAATTGTAAACCAGAATCAGTTTTTCATTTTTCCAAAAACTCGTTATTTCAAATTTTGGGTTTTCAAAAATCGTCCGACCTAAGTACGACGTTTAAAAATCATTAACAACGGTTTCTCGAAAAATCAAAAGTATACAACTTAAGAAGCTTGTTATAGGGATCAATTTTATGTCTTACGACTTTCGTCCTATCTCTCACGGTTTTCCCGTTACACACTTCGTAAACGACAACTTTCATTTTTCGAAATTTTCAATTTTCATTCGCGTTTCCTAGGTCACCTAGTGGTCCAACGACAATTTATCACTAGAGTTAAAGTGTTCTACATGTAATTGTAAACCAGAATCAGTTTTTCATTTTTCCAAAAAACTTGTTATTTTAAATTTTGGGTTTTCAAAAATCGTCCGACCTAAGTACGACGTTTAAAAATCCTTAACAACGGTTTCTCGAAAAATCAAAAGTATACAACTTAAGAAGCTTGTTATGGGGATCAATTTTATGTTTTACGACTTTCGTCCTATCTCTCACGGTTTTCCCGTAAAATACTTCGTAAGCGAAAATTTTCATTTTTCGAAATTTTCAATTTTCATTCGCGTTTCCTAGGTCTCCTAGTGGTCCAACGACAATTTATCACGAGAGTTAAAATGTTTTACATGTAATTGTAAACCAGAATCAGTTTTTCATTTTTCCAAAAATTCGTTATTTCAAATTTTGGGTTTTCAAAAATCGTCCGACCTAAGTACGACGTTTAAAAATCCTTAACAACGGTTTCTCGAAAAATCAAAAGTATACAACTTAAGAAGCTTGTTATGGGGATCAATTTTATGTCTTACGACTTTCGTCCTATCTCTCACGGTTTTCCCGTAAAATACTTCGTAAGCGAAAATTTTCATTTTTTGAAATTTTCAATTTTCATTCGCGTTTCCTAGGTCTCCTAGTGGTCCAACGACAATTTATCACGAGAGTTAAAGTGTTTTACATGTAATTGTAAACCAGAATCAGTTTTTCATTTTTCCAAAAATTCGTTATTTCAAATTTTGGGTTTTCAAAAATCGTCCGACCTAAGTACGACGTTTAAAAATCCTTAACAACGGTTTCTCGAAAAATCAAAAGTATACAACTTAAGAAGCTGGTTATGGGGATCAATTTTATGTCTTACGACTTTCGTCCTATCTCTCACGGTTTTCCCTTAAAATACTTCGTAAACGAGAATTTTCATTTTTCGAAATTTTCAATTTTCATTCGCGTTTCCTAGGTCACCTGGTAGTCCAACGACAATTTATCACTCGAGTTAAAGTGTTCTACATGTAATTGTAAACCAGAACCAGTTTTTCATTTTTCCAAAAACTTGTTATTTCAAATTTTGGGTTTTCAAAAATCGTCCGACCTAAGTACTACGTTTAAAAATCCTTAACAACGGTTTCTCGAAAAATCAAAAGTATACAACTTAAGAAGCTTGTTATGGGGATCAATTTTATGTCTTACGACTTTCGTCCTATCTCTCACGGTTTTCCCGTAAAATACTTCGTAAGCGAAAATTTTCATTTTTTGAAATTTTCAATTTTCATTCGCGTTTCCTAGGTCTCCTAGTGGTCCAACGACAATATATCACGAGAGTTAAAGTGTTTTACATGTAATTGTAAACCAGAATCAGTTTTTCATTTTTCCAAAAATTCGTTATTTCAAATTTTGGGTTTTCAAAAATCGTCCGACCTAAGTACGACGTTTAAAAATCCTTAACAACGGTTTCTCGAAAAATCAAAAGTATACAACTTAAGAAGCTGGTTATGGGGATCAATTTTATGTCTTACGACTTTCGTCCTATCTCTCACGGTTTTCCCTTAAAATACTTCGTAAACGAGAATTTTCATTTTTCGAAATTTTCAATTTTCATTCGCGTTTCCTAGGTCACCTGGTAGTCCAACGACAATTTATCACTCGAGTTAAAGTGTTCTACATGTAATTGTAAACCAGAACCAGTTTTTCATTTTTCCAAAAACTTGTTATTTCAAATTTTGGGTTTTCAAAAATCGTCCGACCTAAGTACGACGTTTAAAAATCCTTAACAACGGTTTGTCGAAAAATCAAAAGTATACAACTTAAGAATCTTGTTATGGGGATCAATTTTATGTCTTACGACTTTCGTCCTATCTCTCACGGTTTTCCCGTTACACACTTCGTAAACGAGAATTTTCATTTTTCGAAATTTTCAATTTTCATTCGCGTTTCCTAGGTCACCTAGTGGTCCATCGAAAATTTATCACGAGGGTTAAAGTGTTTTACATGTAATTGTAAACCATAATCAGTTTTTCATTTTTCCAAAAACTCGTTATTTCAAATTTTGGGTTTTCAAAAATTGTCCGACTTAAGTACGACGTTTAAAAATCCTTAACAACGGTTTCTCGAAAAATCAAAAGTATACAACTTAAGAAGCTTGTTATGGGGATCAATTTTATGTCTTACGACTTTCGTCCTATCTCTCACGGTTTTCCCGTTACACACTTCGTAAACGAGAATTTTCATTTTTCGAAATTTTCAATTTTCATTCGCGTTTCCTAGGTCACCTAGTGGTCCAACGACAATTTATCACGAGAGTTAAAGTGTTCTACATGTAATTGTAAACCAGAATCAGTTTTTCAATTTTCCAAAAACTCGTTATTTCAAATTTTGGGTTTTCAAAAATCGTCCGACCTAAGTACTACGTTTAAAAATCCTTAACAACGGTTTGTCGAAAAATCAAAAGTATACAACTTAAGAAGCTTGTTATGGGGATCAATTTTATGTCTTACGACTTTCGTCGTATCTCTCACGGTTTTCCCGTTACTTACTTCGTAAACGACAACTTTCATTTTTCGAAATTTTCAATTTTCATTCGCGTTTCCTAGGTCTCCTATTGGTCCAACGACAATTTATCACGAGAGTTAAAGTGTTTTACATGTAATTGTAAACCAGAATCAGTTTTTCATTTTTCCAAAAACTCGTTATTTCAAATTTTGGGTTTTCAAAAATCGTCCGACCTAAGTACGACGTTTAAAATCCTTAACAACGGTTTCTCGAAAAATCAAAAGTATACAACTTAAGAAGCTTGTTATGGGGATCAATTTTATGTCTTACGACTTTCGTCCTATCTCTCACGGTTTTCCCGTTACACACTTCGTAAACGACAACTTTCATTTTTCGAAATTTTCAATTTTCATTCGCGTTTCCTAGGTCTCCTAGTTGTCCAACGACAATTTATCACGAGAGTTAAAGTGTTCTACATGTAATTGTAAACCAGAATCAGTTTTTCATTTTTCCAAAAACTCGTTATTTCAAATTTTGGGTTTTCAAAAATCGTCCGACCTAAGTACGACGTTTAAAAATCCTTAACAACGGTTTTTCCAAAAATCAAAAGCATACAACTTAAGAAGCTTGTTATGGGGATCAATTTTATGTCTTACGACTTTCGTCCTATCTCTCACGGTTTTCCCGTTACTTACTTCGTAAACGACAACTTTCATTTTTCGAAATTTTCAATTTTCATTCGCGTTTCCTAGGTCTCCTAGTGGTCCAACGACAATTTATCACGAGAGTTAAAGTGTTTTACATGTAATTGTAAACCAGAATCAGTTTTTCATTTTTCCAAAAACTCGTTATTTCAAATTATGGGTTTTCAAAAATCGTCCGACCTAAGTACGACGTTTAAAAATCCTTAACAACGGTTTCTCGAAAAATCAAAACTATACAACTTAAGAAGCTTGTTATGGGGATCAATTTTATGTCTTACGACTTTCGTCCTATCTCTCACGGTTTTCCCGTTACACACTTCGTAAACGACAACTTTCATTTTTCGAAATTTTCAATTTTCATTCGCGTTTCCTAGGTCTCCTAGTTGTCCAACGACAATTTATCACTCGAGTTAAAGTGTTCTACATGTAATTGTAAACCAGAATCAGTTTTTCATTTTTCCAAAAACTCGTTATTTCAAATTTTGGGTTTTCAAAAATCGTCCGACCTAAGTACGACGTTTAAAAATCCTTAACAACGGTTTTTCCAAAAATCAAAAGCATACAACTTAAGAAGCTTGTTATGGGGATCAATTTTATGTCTTACGACTTTCGTCCTATCTCTCACGGTTTTCCCGTTACACACTTCGTAAACGAGAATTTTCATTTTTCGAAATTTTCAATTTTCATTCGCGTTTCCTAGGTCACCTAGTGGTCCAACGACAATTTATCACGAGAGTTAAAGTGTTCTACATGTAATTGTAAACCAGAATCAGTTTTTCATATTTCCAAAAACTAATTATTTCAAATTTTGGGTTTTCAAAAATCGTCCGACCTAAGTACGACGTTTAAAAATCCTTAACAACGGTTTCTCGAAAAATCAAAAGTATACAACTTAAGAAGCTTGTTATGGGGATCAATTTTATGTCTTACGACTTTCGTCCTATCTCTCACGGTTTTCCCGTTACACACTTCGTAAACGAGGATTTTCATTTTTCGAAATTTTCAATTTTCATACGCGTTTCCTAGGTCTCCTATTGGTCCAACGACAATTTATCACGAGAGTTAAAGTGTTTTACATGTAATTGTAAACCAGAATCAGTTTTTCATTTTTCCAAAAACTCGTTATTTCAAATTTTGGGTTTTCAAAAATCGTCCGACCTAAGTACGACGTTTAAAAATCCTTAACAACGGTTTCTCGAAAAATCAAAAGTATACAACTTAAGAAGCTTGTTATGGGGATCAATTTTATGTCTTACGACTTTCGTCCTATCTCTCACGGTTTTCCCGTTACACACTTCGTAAACGACAACTTTCATTTTTCGAAATTTTCAATTTTCATTCGCGTTTCCTAGGTCTCCTAGTTGTCCAACGACAATTTATCACGAGAGTTAAAGTGTTCTACATGTAATTGTAAACCAGAATCAGTTTTTCATTTTTCCAAAAACTCGTTATTTCAAATTTTGGGTTTTCAAAAATCGTCCGACCTAAGTACGACGTTTAAAAATCCTTAACAACGGTTTCTCGAAAAATCAAAAGTATACAACATAAGAAGCTGGTTATGGGGATCAATTTTATATCTTACGACTTTCGTCCTATCTCTCACGGTTTTCCCGTAAATTACTTCGTAAGCGAAAATTTTCAATTTTCATTCGCATTTCCTAGGTCACCTAGTGGTCCAACGACAATTTATCACGAGAGTTAAAGTGTTTTACATGTGATTGTAAACCAGATCCAGTTTTTCATTTTTCCAAAAACTAATTATTTCAAATTTTGGGTTTTCAAAAATCGTCCGACCTAAGTACGACGTTTAAAAATCCTTAACAACGGTTTTTCGAAAAATCAAAAGCATACAACTTATGAAGCTGGTTATGGGGATCAATTTTAGTCTCACGACTTTCGTCCTATGTCTCTCGGTTTTCCCGTAAAACACTTCGTAATGTTCTAGTTAGTTAGTAACGTCTAGTTCTTATTTACCATTATTAACTTCCATATATATCATTTAGGCTCATACTTAATAATAAACACTATAAAACATGTTTTTTATATGATAATATTGACTAATATTACAAATTCATACTTTGAACTGCCTGTAAAACACTGTATTCTCAAGTTATTCTCCAAACACTACACATATTTAACTGACTATTTTTTATTTTTAGATGGCAGTATAGCAGATCATTCAATACATGCTGACACATGAATTCACATTTCTACCACTACGCTAAATATCAACATCCTACGTTGAAAATGTACTAGACGACACTGCTAATAATAATGGTTTTGTGCAACGTGCGTGTAATGGGTATTGAATTTAATTGATATTAAATTAATAGTAGTGTTGCAAAAAGGTAGTGTCATAAAACCCTAACCATTATATTAAGTAAATGGTTCTTATTTACCATTATTCACTTCCATATATTTCATTTAGGCTCATACTTAATAATAAACACTATAAAACGTGCTTATATATCACAATTTTGACTCATATTACAAATTCATATTTTTAGCTGCTCATAAGAATCTCAATTATCAAGTTAGTGTCATGAAACCTAGACAATTAGATTAAGTAAATGATTCTTATTTACCATTACTAACATCCATATTGGTCATTTAAGCTGATACTTCATAAACACTATAAAAAATGATTTTATATGGTAATTTTAACAAATATTACAAAGTCATATTTTTAACTGCTTATAAAACACTCAATTCTCATGTTAGTGTCTAGAAACCTTGATTACTAGATTATGACAATGATTCTTATTGTATAATGTATACAAGTATTACAAACTCTTATTATTTTAATATTGAAAATCAGCAATTTTATGTTAATGTACAAGTGTATTCTTTACTTATATTTTGTTTTACATTAAAACTCAACAAAACATTCTGGTAGATTTGTACTATCTCTTTTGTTGCTAAGCATTATAATTATTTCTTTAACCATTATACATATTTAACTGACTACTTTGTGTTTTAGATGGCAGTATAGCAGATCACTCGAGGCATGCTGAGACCATGAATTAACATTTCTATCACTTGGGAAAGTTACAACATCTTCCGTTGAAAATGGAATAGAAGGTACTGCTAATATTAATGGTTTTATGCAACGTGCGTGTAATGGGTATTGAATGTAATTGATATTCAATTAATAGTAGTGTTACAAAAAGGTAGTGTCATAAAACCCTAACCATTATATTAAGTAAATGGTTCTTATTTACCATTATTAACTTCCATATATTTCATTTAGGCTCATACTTAATAATAAACACTATAAAACATGTTTTTTATATGATAATATTGACTAATATTACAAATTCATACTTTGAACTGCCTGTAAAACACTATATTCTCAAGTTATTCTCCAACCGTTATACATTATTAACTTACTACATTTTTTCAGTTGGCAGTATATCAGATCAATCAAGGCACGCTGAGACACGAATTCACATTTCTACCACCAAGGAAAGTATCAACATCCTATGTTGAAAATGGACTAGAAGATACTGATAATAATATTGGATTTATGCAATGTGCGTGCAATGGTTATTGAATATAATTGATACTAAATTAATAGCTGTGAAACAATTGAGATTTGTTAAATATCTGAATAAAATAATAGTAAACACCTTTAGCTTGTATTGTTTATTCTTAAAATTTACCTATGCTATAAATATATTTTATTTTTACTATATTTAAATGATCATTATAAAACATTTATAAAACACTCAAATATTAAGTTAATGTTTAGAAGCTTGAACAATAGTTTAAGAAATTTACCATTATTATCTTTCACGTGTTTCATTTAACCTGGTATTTTGAATACACTATAATACATGTTTTTATATGATAATTTTGACAAATTCCCATTTTGAAACTGCTTATAAAACACTCAAAATTATTAAATGTATGCACCGACAGAGGGCGGTAGTGGGGACGACATCCGTCGGCCGATGCCCGATCGCCTCAGAGTAAAACTAGTTGGTTGCGTGTGTGCCGTTCGCCGGACGGCCTTTTGACATAATTGACGGTTGTTTTTACTTAGCTATTGGGTGTAGTTGTTGTTCATTTAATAAAGATTTTTGATATTATAAACGAATTGTTCATATTTTATGCCCGAAGTTAACACAAGTAAGTGTCTTGATCCTTGACTACTCGATTACGAAAATGATTCTGATTTATAATTTTTAACTTGCACATGTTTCATTTAACCAGATATTTTTACTTCATAAAAACTATAAAATATGATTTTACAAGTCAATTTTGACGAATAATACAAATTAATATTTTTAGATTCTGAACGGAGTGATGAATGTATTGATTTTACAATGATGTTTGTATTATTTTTGTGTCCGTCATCACTTTTTGGAGTAGTAATAATGCTTCGGTTTTGACTTCAGCCCCTCTTTGAAAAGACAAAATCGATTTTTTGATTTTGCTGTAACTCAAAAACGAATCATTGTAAATACTTGAAATTTTCAACAAACGTTTATATTAGCGTTATCTATTTGCGATTAAATTTTCAAAATATTTTGACATTTTTTAAGCTACTTATAGATAATTGAAACTTATCGTAGTAAAAAATAAATCAAAAATCGTTAGTCACAATTTTTGTTTATATGCATTTAAAGTTCAAATGTTTAGAAAATATATCGAAATCACGAAAATTTGCAAAGAATTTTGAAGTTGAAAATTCATAAAATCTTTGTGATTTATACTTAAGGTTCACAAATCCAATACTAGGTTATCCATAAGTTTTCCTTCAAGTAACCGTAAACAAAAAAAAATCCATTGTCAATTTAGAAAACATTTTATGTGCGTATGAAATATAATTTTTTACGAAATCGCGTAAAATAACGATATATTACAATTTAAATATAGGTAATAATATAATATATCCAACTAATTATCATTGACTGACAAATCATCTCCGTTCAGAATCGTTTTTCGTATACAATGCTACCCGTCGTTGCATTCAAATTTAACACATCCATTAAAGTGACCAGTGACCTACTCTCCATCTCTACTATACAGCGGAGCGATACCCACTTTTTTCATATTGAAAAGGAGCAAATTTTCAGTTGTACAAATGTATTCTTTAGTCACACTTATAATAGGTACATTTATATTCTACAAAACATTCTGGTATATTTGTAGGTACTATCTTTTATGGCTTATCATAGTTATTATTTCTTATCGTCTGTTTATATATTATGTCTATATTTCATATCATTTTCCAGTTTTACATTCGTATTTGTATTTGAGTTTCAACTGTAAATTGTTTTCAAGAATTTTGTAATAAAAATGAAGTTTGTCTGTTAGTTTATGTTTTGATTGTTTCCATTTCAAAATTATTCAGTGTTGTCCACGTAATAGTCGTTATATAAAAATTGTTGTCCTCCTTACGGTGTCTAGTAGCGACATTCTATCCTCCAACCATTATACATATTTAACTTACTATTTTTTTTTTAGATGGCAGTACAGCAGATCATTCAATACATGCTGAGACATGAATTCACATTTCTACCACTATGCTAAATATCAATATCCTACGTTGAAAATGTACTAGACGATACTGCTAATAATAATGGTTTTGTGCAACGTGCGTGTAATGGGTATTGAATTTAATTGATATTAAATTAATAGTAGTGTAACAAAAAGTCAGTGTCATGAAACCCTGACCATTAGATTATAAGCAAATGATTCTAATTTTCCATAATTGACTTTCAAATATTACATTTAAGGTGATGCTTCATACACACAATAAAAAATGATTTAATATCATAATTTTGATATGATAATTTAAACAAACATTACAAAGTCATACTTTGAACTGCTTGTAAAACACTGTATTCTCAAGTTATTCTCCAAACACTACACATATTTAACTGACTATTTTTTATTTTTAGATGGCAGTATAGCAGATCATTCAATACATGCTGACACATGAATTCACATTTCTACCACTACGCTAAATATCAACATCCTACGTTGAAAATGTACTAGACGACACTGCTAATAATAATGGTTTTGTGCAACGTGCGTGTAATGGGTATTGAATTTAATTGATATTAAATTAATAGTAGTGTTGCAAAAAGGTAGTGTCATAAAACCCTAACCATTATATTAAGTAAATGGTTCTTATTTACCATTATTCACTTCCATATATTTCATTTAGGCTCATACTTAATAATAAACACTATAAAACGTGCTTATATATCACAATTTTGACTCATATTACAAATTCATATTTTTAGCTGCTCATAAGAATCTCAATTATCAAGTTAGTGTCATGAAACCTAGACAATTAGATTAAGTAAATGATTCTTATTTACCATTACTAACATCCATATTGGTCATTTAAGCTGATACTTCATAAACACTATAAAAAATGATTTTATATGGTAATTTTAACAAATATTACAAAGTCATATTTTTAACTGCTTATAAAACACTCAATTCTCATGTTAGTGTCTAGAAACCTTGATTACTAGATTATGACAATGATTCTTATTGTATAATGTATACAAGTATTACAAACTCTTATTATTTTAATATTGAAAATCAGCAATTTTATGTTAATGTACAAGTGTATTCTTTACTTATATTTTGTTTTACATTAAAACTCAACAAAACATTCTGGTAGATTTGTACTATCTCTTTTGTTGCTAAGCATTATAATTATTTCTTTAACCATTATACATATTTAACTGACTACTTTGTGTTTTAGATGGCAGTATAGCAGATCACTCGAGGCATGCTGAGACCATGAATTAACATTTCTATCACTTGGGAAAGTTACAACATCTTCCGTTGAAAATGGAATAGAAGGTACTGCTAATATTAATGGTTTTATGCAACGTGCGTGTAATGGGTATTGAATGTAATTGATATTCAATTAATAGTAGTGTTACAAAAAGGTAGTGTCATAAAACCCTAACCATTATATTAAGTAAATGGTTCTTATTTACCATTATTAACTTCCATATATTTCATTTAGGCTCATACTTAATAATAAACACTATAAAACATGTTTTTTATATGATAATATTGACTAATATTACAAATTCATACTTTGAACTGCCTGTAAAACACTATATTCTCAAGTTATTCTCCAACCGTTATACATTATTAACTTACTACATTTTTTCAGTTGGCAGTATATCAGATCAATCAAGGCACGCTGAGACACGAATTCACATTTCTACCACCAAGGAAAGTATCAACATCCTATGTTGAAAATGGACTAGAAGATACTGATAATAATATTGGATTTATGCAATGTGCGTGCAATGGTTATTGAATATAATTGATACTAAATTAATAGCTGTGAAACAATTGAGATTTGTTAAATATCTGAATAAAATAATAGTAAACACCTTTAGCTTGTATTGTTTATTCTTAAAATTTACCTATGCTATAAATATATTTTATTTTTACTATATTTAAATGATCATTATAAAACATTTATAAAACACTCAAATATTAAGTTAATGTTTAGAAGCTTGAACAATAGTTTAAGAAATTTACCATTATTATCTTTCACGTGTTTCATTTAACCTGGTATTTTGAATACACTATAATACATGTTTTTATATGATAATTTTGACAAATTCCCATTTTGAAACTGCTTATAAAACACTCAAAATTATTAAATGTATGCACCGACAGAGGGCGGTAGTGGGGACGACATCCGTCGGCCGATGCCCGATCGCCTCAGAGTAAAACTAGTTGGTTGCGTGTGTGCCGTTCGCCGGACGGCCTTTTGACATAATTGACGGTTGTTTTTACTTAGCTATTGGGTGTAGTTGTTGTTCATTTAATAAAGATTTTTGATATTATAAACGAATTGTTCATATTTTATGCCCGAAGTTAACACAAGTAAGTGTCTTGATCCTTGACTACTCGATTACGAAAATGATTCTGATTTATAATTTTTAACTTGCACATGTTTCATTTAACCAGATATTTTTACTTCATAAAAACTATAAAATATGATTTTACAAGTCAATTTTGACGAATAATACAAATTAATATTTTTAGATTCTGAACGGAGTGATGAATGTATTGATTTTACAATGATGTTTGTATTATTTTTGTGTCCGTCATCACTTTTTGGAGTAGTAATAATGCTTCGGTTTTGACTTCAGCCCCTCTTTGAAAAGACAAAATCGATTTTTTGATTTTGCTGTAACTCAAAAACGAATCATTGTAAATACTTGAAATTTTCAACAAACGTTTATATTAGCGTTATCTATTTGCGATTAAATTTTCAAAATATTTTGACATTTTTTAAGCTACTTATAGATAATTGAAACTTATCGTAGTAAAAAATAAATCAAAAATCGTTAGTCACAATTTTTGTTTATATGCATTTAAAGTTCAAATGTTTAGAAAATATATCGAAATCACGAAAATTTGCAAAGAATTTTGAAGTTGAAAATTCATAAAATCTTTGTGATTTATACTTAAGGTTCACAAATCCAATACTAGGTTATCCATAAGTTTTCCTTCAAGTAACCGTAAACAAAAAAAAATCCATTGTCAATTTAGAAAACATTTTATGTGCGTATGAAATATAATTTTTTACGAAATCGCGTAAAATAACGATATATTACAATTTAAATATAGGTAATAATATAATATATCCAACTAATTATCATTGACTGACAAATCATCTCCGTTCAGAATCGTTTTTCGTATACAATGCTACCCGTCGTTGCATTCAAATTTAACACATCCATTAAAGTGACCAGTGACCTACTCTCCATCTCTACTATACAGCGGAGCGATACCCACTTTTTTCATATTGAAAAGGAGCAAATTTTCAGTTGTACAAATGTATTCTTTAGTCACACTTATAATAGGTACATTTATATTCTACAAAACATTCTGGTATATTTGTAGGTACTATCTTTTATGGCTTATCATAGTTATTATTTCTTATCGTCTGTTTATATATTATGTCTATATTTCATATCATTTTCCAGTTTTACATTCGTATTTGTATTTGAGTTTCAACTGTAAATTGTTTTCAAGAATTTTGTAATAAAAATGAAGTTTGTCTGTTAGTTTATGTTTTGATTGTTTCCATTTCAAAATTATTCAGTGTTGTCCACGTAATAGTCGTTATATAAAAATTGTTGTCCTCCTTACGGTGTCTAGTAGCGACATTCTATCCTCCAACCATTATACATATTTAACTTACTATTTTTTTTTTTAGATGGCAGTACAGCAGATCATTCAATACATGCTGAGACATGAATTCACATTTCTACCACTATGCTAAATATCAATATCCTACGTTGAAAATGTACTAGACGATACTGCTAATAATAATGGTTTTGTGCAACGTGCGTGTAATGGGTATTGAATTTAATTGATATTAAATTAATAGTAGTGTAACAAAAAGTCAGTGTCATGAAACCCTGACCATTAGATTATAAGCAAATGATTCTAATTTTCCATAATTGACTTTCAAATATTACATTTAAGGTGATGCTTCATACACACAATAAAAAATGATTTAATATCATAATTTTGATATGATAATTTAAACAAACATTACAAAGTCATACTTTGAACTGCTTGTAAAACACTGTATTCTCAAGTTATTCTCCAAACACTACACATATTTAACTGACTATTTTTTATTTTTAGATGGCAGTATAGCAGATCATTCAATACATGCTGACACATGAATTCACATTTCTACCACTACGCTAAATATCAACATCCTACGTTGAAAATGTACTAGACGACACTGCTAATAATAATGGTTTTGTGCAACGTGCGTGTAATGGGTATTGAATTTAATTGATATTAAATTAATAGTAGTGTTGCAAAAAGGTAGTGTCATAAAACCCTAACCATTATATTAAGTAAATGGTTCTTATTTACCATTATTCACTTCCATATATTTCATTTAGGCTCATACTTAATAATAAACACTATAAAACGTGCTTATATATCACAATTTTGACTCATATTACAAATTCATATTTTTAGCTGCTCATAAGAATCTCAATTATCAAGTTAGTGTCATGAAACCTAGACAATTAGATTAAGTAAATGATTCTTATTTACCATTACTAACATCCATATTGGTCATTTAAGCTGATACTTCATAAACACTATAAAAAATGATTTTATATGGTAATTTTAACAAATATTACAAAGTCATATTTTTAACTGCTTATAAAACACTCAATTCTCATGTTAGTGTCTAGAAACCTTGATTACTAGATTATGACAATGATTCTTATTGTATAATGTATACAAGTATTACAAACTCTTATTATTTTAATATTGAAAATCAGCAATTTTATGTTAATGTACAAGTGTATTCTTTACTTATATTTTGTTTTACATTAAAACTCAACAAAACATTCTGGTAGATTTGTACTATCTCTTTTGTTGCTAAGCATTATAATTATTTCTTTAACCATTATACATATTTAACTGACTACTTTGTGTTTTAGATGGCAGTATAGCAGATCACTCGAGGCATGCTGAGACCATGAATTAACATTTCTATCACTTGGGAAAGTTACAACATCTTCCGTTGAAAATGGAATAGAAGGTACTGCTAATATTAATGGTTTTATGCAACGTGCGTGTAATGGGTATTGAATGTAATTGATATTCAATTAATAGTAGTGTTACAAAAAGGTAGTGTCATAAAACCCTAACCATTATATTAAGTAAATGGTTCTTATTTTACCATTATTAACTTCCATATATTTCATTTAGGCTCATACTTAATAATAAACACTATAAAACATGTTTTTTTATATGATAATATTGACTAATATTACAAATTCATACTTTGAACTGCCTGTAAAACACTATATTCTCAAGTTATTCTCCAACCGTTATACATTATTAACTTACTACATTTTTTCAGTTGGCAGTATATCAGATCAATCAAGGCACGCTGAGACACGAATTCACATTTTCTACCACCAAGGAAAGTATCAACATCCTATGTTGAAAACTAGAAGATACTGATAATAATATTGGATTTATGCAATGTGCGTGCAATGGTTATTGAATATAATTGATACTAAATTAATAGCTGTGAAACAATTGAGATTTGTTAAATATCTGAATAAAATAATAGTAAACACCTTTAGCTTGTATTGTTTATTCTTAAAATTTACCTATGCTATAAATATATTTTATTTTTACTATATTTAAATGATCATTATAAAACATTTATAAAACACTCAAATATTAAGTTAATGTTTAGAAGCTTGAACAATAGTTTAAGAAATTTACCATTATTATCTTTCACGTGTTTCATTTAACCTGGTATTTTGAATACACTATAATACATGTTTTTATATGATAATTTTGACAAATTCCCATTTTGAAACTGCTTATAAAACACTCAAAATTATTAAATGTATGCACCGACAGAGGGCGGTAGTGGGGACGACATCCGTCGGCCGATGCCCGATCGCCTCAGAGTAAAACTAGTTGGTTGCGTGTGTGCCGTTCGCCGGACGGCCTTTTGACATAATTGACGGTTGTTTTTACTTAGCTATTGGGTGTAGTTGTTGTTCATTTAATAAAGATTTTTGATATTATAAACGAATTGTTCATATTTTATGCCCGAAGTTAACACAAGTAAGTGTCTTGATCCTTGACTACTCGATTACGAAAATGATTCTGATTTATAATTTTTAACTTGCACATGTTTCATTTAACCAGATATTTTTACTTCATAAAAACTATAAAATATGATTTTACAAGTCAATTTTGACGAATAATACAAATTAATATTTTTAGATTCTGAACGGAGTGATGAATGTATTGATTTTACAATGATGTTTGTATTATTTTTGTGTCCGTCATCACTTTTTGGAGTAGTAATAATGCTTCGGTTTTGACTTCAGCCCCTCTTTGAAAAGACAAAATCGATTTTTTGATTTTGCTGTAACTCAAAAACGAATCATTGTAAATACTTGAAATTTTCAACAAACGTTTATATTAGCGTTATCTATTTGCGATTAAATTTTCAAAATATTTTGACATTTTTTAAGCTACTTATAGATAATTGAAACTTATCGTAGTAAAAAATAAATCAAAAATCGTTAGTCACAATTTTTGTTTATATGCATTTAAAGTTCAAATGTTTAGAAAATATATCGAAATCACGAAAATTTGCAAAGAATTTTGAAGTTGAAAATTCATAAAATCTTTGTGATTTATACTTAAGGTTCACAAATCCAATACTAGGTTATCCATAAGTTTTCCTTCAAGTAACCGTAAACAAAAAAAAATCCATTGTCAATTTAGAAAACATTTTATGTGCGTATGAAATATAATTTTTTACGAAATCGCGTAAAATAACGATATATTACAATTTAAATATAGGTAATAATATAATATATCCAACTAATTATCATTGACTGACAAATCATCTCCGTTCAGAATCGTTTTTCGTATACAATGCTACCCGTCGTTGCATTCAAATTTAACACATCCATTAAAGTGACCAGTGACCTACTCTCCATCTCTACTATACAGCGGAGCGATACCCACTTTTTTCATATTGAAAAGGAGCAAATTTTCAGTTGTACAAATGTATTCTTTAGTCACACTTATAATAGGTACATTTATATTCTACAAAACATTCTGGTATATTTGTAGGTACTATCTTTTATGGCTTATCATAGTTATTATTTCTTATCGTCTGTTTATATATTATGTCTATATTTCATATCATTTTCCAGTTTTACATTCGTATTTGTATTTGAGTTTCAACTGTAAATTGTTTTCAAGAATTTTGTAATAAAAATGAAGTTTGTCTGTTAGTTTATGTTTTGATTGTTTCCATTTCAAAATTATTCAGTGTTGTCCACGTAATAGTCGTTATATAAAAATTGTTGTCCTCCTTACGGTGTCTAGTAGCGACATTCTATCCTCCAACCATTATACATATTTAACTTACTATTTTTTTTTTAGATGGCAGTACAGCAGATCATTCAATACATGCTGAGACATGAATTCACATTTCTACCACTATGCTAAATATCAATATCCTACGTTGAAAATGTACTAGACGATACTGCTAATAATAATGGTTTTGTGCAACGTGCGTGTAATGGGTATTGAATTTAATTGATATTAAATTAATAGTAGTGTAACAAAAAGTCAGTGTCATGAAACCCTGACCATTAGATTATAAGCAAATGATTCTAATTTTCCATAATTGACTTTCAAATATTACATTTAAGGTGATGCTTCATACACACAATAAAAAATGATTTAATATCATAATTTTGATATGATAATTTAAACAAACATTACAAAGTCATACTTTGAACTGCTTGTAAAACACTGTATTCTCAAGTTATTCTCCAAACACTACACATATTTAACTGACTATTTTTTATTTTTAGATGGCAGTATAGCAGATCATTCAATACATGCTGACACATGAATTCACATTTCTACCACTACGCTAAATATCAACATCCTACGTTGAAAATGTACTAGACGACACTGCTAATAATAATGGTTTTGTGCAACGTGCGTGTAATGGGTATTGAATTTAATTGATATTAAATTAATAGTAGTGTTGCAAAAAGGTAGTGTCATAAAACCCTAACCATTATATTAAGTAAATGGTTCTTATTTACCATTATTCACTTCCATATATTTCATTTAGGCTCATACTTAATAATAAACACTATAAAACATGTTTTTTATATGATAATATTGACTAATATTACAAATTCATACTTTGAACTGCCTGTAAAACACTATATTCTCAAGTTATTCTCCAACCGTTATACATTATTAACTTACTACATTTTTTCAGTTGGCAGTATATCAGATCAATCAAGGCACGCTGAGACACGAATTCACATTTCTACCACCAAGGAAAGTATCAACATCCTATGTTGAAAATGGACTAGAAGATACTGATAATAATATTGGATTTATGCAATGTGCGTGCAATGGTTATTGAATATAATTGATACTAAATTAATAGCTGTGAAACAATTGAAATTTGTTAAATATCTGAATAAAATAATAGTAAACACCTTTAGCTTGTATTGTTTATTCTTAAAATTTACCTATGCTATAAATATATTTTATTTTTACTATATTTAAATGATCATTATAAAACATTTATAAAACACTCAAATATTAAGTTAATGTTTAGAAGCTTGAACAATAGTTTAAGAAATTTACCATTATTATCTTTCACGTGTTTCATTTAACCTGGTATTTTGAATACACTATAATACATGTTTTTATATGATAATTTTGACAAATTCCCATTTTGAAACTTCTTATAAAACACTCAAAATTATTAAATGTATGCACCGACAGAGGGCGGTAGTGGGGACGACATCCGTCGGCCGATGCCCGATCGCCTCAGAGTAAAACTAGTTGGTTGCGTGTGTGCCGTTCGCCGGACGGCCTTTTGACATAATTGACGGTTGTTTTTACTTAGCTATTGGGTGTAGTTGTTGTTCATTTAATAAAGATTTTTGATATTATAAACGAATTGTTCATATTTTATGCCCGAAGTTAACACAAGTAAGTGTCTTGATCCTTGACTACTCGATTACGAAAATGATTCTGATTTATAATTTTTAACTTGCACATGTTTCATTTAACCAGATATTTTTACTTCATAAAAACTATAAAATATGATTTTACAAGTCAATTTTGACGAATAATACAAATTAATATTTTTAGATTCTGAACGGAGTGATGAATGTATTGATTTTACAATGATGTTTGTATTATTTTTGTGTCCGTCATCACTTTTTGGAGTAGTAATAATGCTTCGGTTTTGACTTCAGCCCCTCTTTGAAAAGACAAAATCGATTTTTTGATTTTGCTGTAACTCAAAAACGAATCATTGTAAATACTTGAAATTTTCAACAAACGTTTATATTAGCGTTATCTATTTGCGATTAAATTTTCAAAATATTTTGACATTTTTTAAGCTACTTATAGATAATTGAAACTTATCGTAGTAAAAAATAAATCAAAAATCGTTAGTCACAATTTTTGTTTATATGCATTTAAAGTTCAAATGTTTAGAAAATATATCGAAATCACGAAAATTTGCAAAGAATTTTGAAGTTGAAAATTCATAAAATCTTTGTGATTTATACTTAAGGTTCACAAATCCAATACTAGGTTATCCATAAGTTTTCCTTCAAGTAACCGTAAACAAAAAAAAATCCATTGTCAATTTAGAAAACATTTTATGTGCGTATGAAATATAATTTTTTACGAAATCGCGTAAAATAACGATATATTACAATTTAAATATAGGTAATAATATAATATATCCAACTAATTATCATTGACTGACAAATCATCTCCGTTCAGAATCG
Organism: Rhopalosiphum padi; assembly: GCF_020882245.1. Taxonomy (NCBI): domain Eukaryota; kingdom Metazoa; phylum Arthropoda; class Insecta; order Hemiptera; family Aphididae; genus Rhopalosiphum; species Rhopalosiphum padi. Next base: position 47,954,208 of record NC_083599.1, read on the forward strand.
TTTTTCGTATACAATGCTACCCGTCGTTGCATTCAAATTTAACACATCCATTAAAGTGACCAGTGACCTACTCTCCATCTCTACTATACAGCGGAGCGATACCCACTTTTTTCATATTGAAAAGGAGCAAATTTTCAGTTGTACAAATGTATTCTTTAGTCACACTTATAATAGGTACATTTATATTCTACAAAACATTCTGGTATATTTGTAGGTACTATCTTTTATGGCTTATCATAGTTATTATTTCTTATCGTCTGTTTATATATTATGTCTATATTTCATATCATTTTCCAGTTTTACATTCGTATTTGTATTTGAGTTTCAACTGTAAATTGTTTTCAAGAATTTTGTAATAAAAATGAAGTTTGTCTGTTAGTTTATGTTTTGATTGTTTCCATTTCAAAATTATTCAGTGTTGTCCACGTAATAGTCGTTATATAAAAATTGTTGTCCTCCTTACGGTGTCTAGTAGCGACATTCTATCCTCCAACCATTATACATATTTAACTTACTATTTTTTTTTTAGATGGCAGTACAGCAGATCATTCAATACATGCTGAGACATGAATTCACATTTCTACCACTATGCTAAATATCAATATCCTACGTTGAAAATGTACTAGACGATACTGCTAATAATAATGGTTTTGTGCAACGTGCGTGTAATGGGTATTGAATTTAATTGATATTAAATTAATAGTAGTGTAACAAAAAGTCAGTGTCATGAAACCCTGACCATTAGATTATAAGCAAATGATTCTAATTTTCCATAATTGACTTTCAAATATTACATTTAAGGTGATGCTTCATACACACAATAAAAAATGATTTAATATCATAATTTTGATATGATAATTTAAACAAACATTACAAAGTCATACTTTGAACTGCTTGTAAAACACTGTATTCTCAAGTTATTCTCCAAACACTACACATATTTAACTGACTATTTTTTATTTTTAGATGGCAGTATAGCAGATCATTCAATACATGCTGACACATGAATTCACATTTCTACCACTACGCTAAATATCAACATCCTACGTTGAAAATGTACTAGACGACACTGCTAATAATAATGGTTTTGTGCAACGTGCGTGTAATGGGTATTGAATTTAATTGATATTAAATTAATAGTAGTGTTGCAAAAAGGTAGTGTCATAAAACCCTAACCATTATATTAAGTAAATGGTTCTTATTTACCATTATTCACTTCCATATATTTCATTTAGGCTCATACTTAATAATAAACACTATAAAACGTGCTTATATATCACAATTTTGACTCATATTGCAAATTCATATTTTTAGCTGCTCATAAGAATCTCAATTATCAAGTTAGTGTCATGAAACCTAGACAATTAGATTAAGTAAATGATTCTTATTTACCATTACTAACATCCATATTGGTCATTTAAGCTGATACTTCATAAACACTATAAAAAATGATTTTATATGGTAATTTTAACAAATATTACAAAGTCATATTTTTAACTGCTTATAAAACACTCAATTCTCATGTTAGTGTCTAGAAACCTTGATTACTAGATTATGACAATGATTCTTATTGTATAATGTATACAAGTATTACAAACTCTTATTATTTTAATATTGAAAATCAGCAATTTTATGTTAATGTACAAGTGTATTCTTTACTTATATTTTGTTTTACATTAAAACTCAACAAAACATTCTGGTAGATTTGTACTATCTCTTTTGTTGCTAAGCATTATAATTATTTCTTTAACCATTATACATATTTAACTGACTACTTTGTGTTTTAGATGGCAGTATAGCAGATCACTCGAGGCATGCTGAGACCATGAATTAACATTTCTATCACTTGGGAAAGTTACAACATCTTCCGTTGAAAATGGAATAGAAGGTACTGCTAATATTAATGGTTTTATGCAACGTGCGTGTAATGGGTATTGAATGTAATTGATATTCAATTAATAGTAGTGTTACAAAAAGGTAGTGTCATAAAACCCTAACCATTATATTAAGTAAATGGTTCTTATTTACCATTATTAACTTCCATATATTTCATTTAGGCTCATACTTAATAATAAACACTATAAACATGTTTTTTATATGATAATATTGACTAATATTACAAATTCATACTTTGAACTGCCTGTAAAACACTATATTCTCAAGTTATTCTCCAACCGTTATACATTATTAACTTACTACATTTTTTCAGTTGGCAGTATATCAGATCAATCAAGGCACGCTGAGACACGAATTCACATTTCTACCACCAAGGAAAGTATCAACATCCTATGTTGAAAATGGACTAGAAGATACTGATAATAATATTGGATTTATGCAATGTGCGTGCAATGGTTATTGAATATAATTGATACTAAATTAATAGCTGTGAAACAATTGAGATTTGTTAAATATCTGAATAAAATAATAGTAAACACCTTTAGCTTGTATTGTTTATTCTTAAAATTTACCTATGCTATAAATATATTTTATTTTTACTATATTTAAATGATCATTATAAAACATTTATAAAACACTCAAATATTAAGTTAATGTTTAGAAGCTTGAACAATAGTTTAAGAAATTTACCATTATTATCTTTCACGTGTTTCATTTAACCTGGTATTTTGAATACACTATAATACATGTTTTTATATGATAATTTTGACAAATTCCCATTTTGAAACTTCTTATAAAACACTCAAAATTATTAAATGTATGCACCGACAGAGGGCGGTAGTGGGGGACGACATCCGTCGGCCGATGCCCGATCGCCTCAGAGTAAAACTAGTTGGTTGCGTGTGTGCCGTTCGCCGGACGGCCTTTTGACATAATTGACGGTTGTTTTTACTTAGCTATTGGGTGTAGTTGTTGTTCATTTAATAAAGATTTTTGATATTATAAACGAATTGTTCATATTTTATGCCCGAAGTTAACACAAGTAAGTGTCTTGATCCTTGACTACTCGATTACGAAAATGATTCTGATTTATAATTTTTAACTTGCACATGTTTCATTTAACCAGATATTTTTACTTCATAAAAACTATAAAATATGATTTTACAAGTCAATTTTGACGAATAATACAAATTAATATTTTTAGATTCTGAACGGAGTGATGAATGTATTGATTTTACAATGATGTTTGTATTATTTTTGTGTCCGTCATCACTTTTTGGAGTAGTAATAATGCTTCGGTTTTGACTTCAGCCCCTCTTTGAAAAGACAAAATCGATTTTTTGATTTTGCTGTAACTCAAAAACGAATCATTGTAAATACTTGAAATTTTCAACAAACGTTTATATTAGCGTTATCTATTTGCGATTAAATTTTCAAAATATTTTGACATTTTTTAAGCTACTTATAGATAATTGAAACTTATCGTAGTAAAAAATAAATCAAAAATCGTTAGTCACAATTTTTGTTTATATGCATTTAAAGTTCAAATGTTTAGAAAATATATCGAAATCACGAAAATTTGCAAAGAATTTTGAAGTTGAAAATTCATAAAATCTTTGTGATTTATACTTAAGGTTCACAAATCCAATACTAGGTTATCCATAAGTTTTCCTTCAAGTAACCGTAAACAAAAAAAAATCCATTGTCAATTTAGAAAACATTTTATGTGCGTATGAAATATAATTTTTTACGAAATCGCGTAAAATAACGATATATTACAATTTAAATATAGGTAATAATATAATATATCCAACTAATTATCATTGACTGACAAATCATCTCCGTTCAGAATCGTTTTTCGTATACAATGCTACCCGTCGTTGCATTCAAATTTAACACATCCATTAAAGTGACCAGTGACCTACTCTCCATCTCTACTATACAGCGGAGCGATACCCACTTTTTTCATATTGAAAAGGAGCAAATTTTCAGTTGTACAAATGTATTCTTTAGTCACACTTATAATAGGTACATTTATATTCTACAAAACATTCTGGTATATTTGTAGGTACTATCTTTTATGGCTTATCATAGTTATTATTTCTTATCGTCTGTTTATATATTATGTCTATATTTCATATCATTTTCCAGTTTTACATTCGTATTTGTATTTGAGTTTCAACTGTAAATTGTTTTCAAGAATTTTGTAATAAAAATGAAGTTTGTCTGTTAGTTTATGTTTTGATTGTTTCCATTTCAAAATTATTCAGTGTTGTCCACGTAATAGTCGTTATATAAAAATTGTTGTCCTCCTTACGGTGTCTAGTAGCGACATTCTATCCTCCAACCATTATACATATTTAACTTACTATTTTTTTTTTAGATGGCAGTACAGCAGATCATTCAATACATGCTGAGACATGAATTCACATTTCTACCACTATGCTAAATATCAATATCCTACGTTGAAAATGTACTAGACGATACTGCTAATAATAATGGTTTTGTGCAACGTGCGTGTAATGGGTATTGAATTTAATTGATATTAAATTAATAGTAGTGTAACAAAAAGTCAGTGTCATGAAACCCTGACCATTAGATTATAAGCAAATGATTCTAATTTTCCATAATTGACTTTCAAATATTACATTTAAGGTGATGCTTCATACACACAATAAAAAATGATTTAATATCATAATTTTGATATGATAATTTAAACAAACATTACAAAGTCATACTTTGAACTGCTTGTAAAACACTGTATTCTCAAGTTATTCTCCAAACACTACACATATTTAACTGACTATTTTTTATTTTTAGATGGCAGTATAGCAGATCATTCAATACATGCTGACACATGAATTCACATTTCTACCACTACGCTAAATATCAACATCCTACGTTGAAAATGTACTAGACGACACTGCTAATAATAATGGTTTTGTGCAACGTGCGTGTAATGGGTATTGAATTTAATTGATATTAAATTAATAGTAGTGTTGCAAAAAGGTAGTGTCATAAAACCCTAACCATTATATTAAGTAAATGGTTCTTATTTACCATTATTAACTTCCATATATTTCATTTAGGCTCATACTTAATAATAAACACTATAAAACGTGCTTATATATCACAATTTTGACTCATATTACAAATTCATATTTTTAGCTGCTCATAAGAATCTCAATTATCAAGTTAGTGTCATGAAACCTAGACAATTAGATTAAGTAAATGATTCTTATTTACCATTACTAACATCCATATTGGTCATTTAAGCTGATACTTCATAAACACTATAAAAAATGATTTTATATGGTAATTTTAACAAATATTACAAAGTCATATTTTTAACTGCTTATAAAACACTCAATTCTCATGTTAGTGTCTAGAAACCTTGATTACTAGATTATGACAATGATTCTTATTGTATAATGTATACAAGTATTATAAACTCTTATTATTTTAATATTGAAAATCAGCAATTTTATGTTAATGTACAAGTGTATTCTTTACTTATATTTTGTTTTACATTAAAACTCAACAAAACATTCTGGTAGATTTGTACTATCTCTTTTGTTGCTAAGCATTATAATTATTTCTTTAACCATTATACATATTTAACTGACTACTTTGTGTTTTAGATGGCAGTATAGCAGATCACTCGAGGCATGCTGAGACCATGAATTAACATTTCTATCACTTGGGAAAGTTACAACATCTTCCGTTGAAAATGGAATAGAAGGTACTGCTAATATTAATGGTTTTATGCAACGTGCGTGTAATGGGTATTGAATGTAATTGATATTCAATTAATAGTAGTGTTACAAAAAGGTAGTGTCATAAAACCCTAACCATTATATTAAGTAAATGGTTCTTATTTACCATTATTAACTTCCATATATTTCATTTAGGCTCATACTTAATAATAAACACTATAAAACATGTTTTTTATATGATAATATTGACTAATATTACAAATTCATACTTTGAACTGCCTGTAAAACACTATATTCTCAAGTTATTCTCCAACCGTTATACATTATTAACTTACTACATTTTTTCAGTTGGCAGTATATCAGATCAATCAAGGCACGCTGAGACACGAATTCACATTTCTACCACCAGGGAAAGTATCAACATCCTATGTTGAAAATGGACTAGAAGATACTGATAATAATATTGGATTTATGCAATGTGCGTGCAATGGTTATTGAATATAATTGATACTAAATTAATAGCTGTGAAACAATTGAGATTTGTTAAATATCTGAATAAAATAATAGTAAACACCTTTAGCTTGTATTGTTTATTCTTAAAATTTACCTATGCTATAAATATATTTTATTTTTACTATATTTAAATGATCATTATAAAACATTTATAAAACACTCAAATATTAAGTTAATGTTTAGAAGCTTGAACAATAGTTTAAGAAATTTACCATTATTATCTTTCACGTGTTTCATTTAACCTGGTATTTTGAATACACTATAATACATGTTTTTATATGATAATTTTGACAAATTCCCATTTTGAAACTGCTTATAAAACACTCAAAATTATTAAATGTATGCACCGACAGAGGGCGGTAGTGGGGACGACATCCGTCGGCCGATGCCCGATCGCCTCAGAGTAAAACTAGTTGGTTGCGTGTGTGCCGTTCGCCGGACGGCCTTTTGACATAATTGACGGTTGTTTTTACTTAGCTATTGGGTGTAGTTGTTGTTCATTTAATAAAGATTTTTGATATTATAAACGAATTGTTCATATTTTATGCCCGAAGTTAACACAAGTAAGTGTCTTGATCCTTGACTACTCGATTACGAAAATGATTCTGATTTATAATTTTTAACTTGCACATGTTTCATTTAACCAGATATTTTTACTTCATAAAAACTATAAAATATGATTTTACAAGTCAATTTTGACGAATAATACAAATTAATATTTTTAGATTCTGAACGGAGTGATGAATGTATTGATTTTACAATGATGTTTGTATTATTTTTGTGTCCGTCATCACTTTTTGGAGTAGTAATAATGCTTCGGTTTTGACTTCAGCCCCTCTTTGAAAAGACAAAATCGATTTTTTGATTTTGCTGTAACTCAAAAACGAATCATTGTAAATACTTGAAATTTTCAACAAACGTTTATATTAGCGTTATCTATTTGCGATTAAATTTTCAAAATATTTTGACATTTTTTAAGCTACTTATAGATAATTGAAACTTATCGTAGTAAAAAATAAATCAAAAATCGTTAGTCACAATTTTTGTTTATATGCATTTAAAGTTCAAATGTTTAGAAAATATATCGAAATCACGAAAATTTGCAAAGAATTTTGAAGTTGAAAATTCATAAAATCTTTGTGATTTATACTTAAGGTTCACAAATCCAATACTAGGTTATCCATAAGTTTTCCTTCAAGTAACCGTAAACAAAAAAAAATCCATTGTCAATTTAGAAAACATTTTATGTGCGTATGAAATATAATTTTTTACGAAATCGCGTAAAATAACGATATATTACAATTTAAATATAGGTAATAATATAATATATCCAACTAATTATCATTGACTGACAAATCATCTCCGTTCAGAATCGTTTTTCGTATACAATGCTACCCGTCGTTGCATTCAAATTTAACACATCCATTAAAGTGACCAGTGACCTACTCTCCATCTCTACTATACAGCGGAGCGATACCCACTTTTTTCATATTGAAAAGGAGCAAATTTTCAGTTGTACAAATGTATTCTTTAGTCACACTTATAATAGGTACATTTATATTCTACAAAACATTCTGGTATATTTGTAGGTACTATCTTTTATGGCTTATCATAGTTATTATTTCTTATCGTCTGTTTATATATTATGTCTATATTTCATATCATTTTCCAGTTTTACATTCGTATTTGTATTTGAGTTTCAACTGTAAATTGTTTTCAAGAATTTTGTAATAAAAATGAAGTTTGTCTGTTAGTTTATGTTTTGATTGTTTCCATTTCAAAATTATTCAGTGTTGTCCACGTAATAGTCGTTATATAAAAATTGTTGTCCTCCTTACGGTGTCTAGTAGCGACATTCTATCCTCCAACCATTATACATATTTAACTTACTATTTTTTTTTTAGATGGCAGTACAGCAGATCATTCAATACATGCTGAGACATGAATTCACATTTCTACCACTATGCTAAATATCAATATCCTACGTTGAAAATGTACTAGACGATACTGCTAATAATAATGGTTTTGTGCAACGTGCGTGTAATGGGTATTGAATTTAATTGATATTAAATTAATAGTAGTGTAACAAAAAGTCAGTGTCATGAAACCCTGACCATTAGATTATAAGCAAATGATTCTAATTTTCCATAATTGACTTTCAAATATTACATTTAAGGTGATGCTTCATACACACAATAAAAAATGATTTAATATCATAATTTTGATATGATAATTTAAACAAACATTACAAAGTCATACTTTGAACTGCTTGTAAAACACTGTATTCTCAAGTTATTCTCCAAACACTACACATATTTAACTGACTATTTTTTATTTTTAGATGGCAGTATAGCAGATCATTCAATACATGCTGACACATGAATTCACATTTCTACCACTACGCTAAATATCAACATCCTACGTTGAAAATGTACTAGACGACACTGCTAATAATAATGGTTTTGTGCAACGTGCGTGTAATGGGTATTGAATTTAATTGATATTAAATTAATAGTAGTGTTGCAAAAAGGTAGTGTCATAAAACCCTAACCATTATATTAAGTAAATGGTTCTTATTTACCATTATTAACTTCCATATATTTCATTTAGGCTCATACTTAATAATAAACACTATAAAACGTGCTTATATATCACAATTTTGACTCATATTACAAATTCATATTTTTAGCTGCTCATAAGAATCTCAATTATCAAGTTAGTGTCATGAAACCTAGACAATTAGATTAAGTAAATGATTCTTATTTACCATTACTAACATCCATATTGGTCATTTAAGCTGATACTTCATAAACACTATAAAAAATGATTTTATATGGTAATTTTAACAAATATTACAAAGTCATATTTTTAACTGCTTATAAAACACTCAATTCTCATGTTAGTGTCTAGAAACCTTGATTACTAGATTATGACAATGATTCTTATTGTATAATGTATACAAGTATTACAAACTCTTATTATTTTAATATTGAAAATCAGCAATTTTATGTTAATGTACAAGTGTATTCTTTACTTATATTTTGTTTTACATTAAAACTCAACAAAACATTCTGGTAGATTTGTACTATCTCTTTTGTTGCTAAGCATTATAATTATTTCTTTAACCATTAAACATATTTAACTGACTACTTTGTGTTTTAGATGGCAGTATAGCAGATCACTCGAGGCATGCTGAGACCATGAATTAACATTTCTATCACTTGGGAAAGTTACAACATCTTCCGTTGAAAATGGAATAGAAGGTACTGCTAATATTAATGGTTTTATGCAACGTGCGTGTAATGGGTATTGAATGTAATTGATATTCAATTAATAGTAGTGTTACAAAAAGGTAGTGTCATAAAACCCTAACCATTATATTAAGTAAATGGTTCTTATTTACCATTATTAACTTCCATATATTTCATTTAGGCTCATACTTAATAATAAACACTATAAAACATGTTTTTTATATGATAATATTGACTAATATTACAAATTCATACTTTGAACTGCCTGTAAAACACTATATTCTCAAGTTATTCTCCAACCGTTATACATTATTAACTTACTACATTTTTTCAGTTGGCAGTATATCAGATCAATCAAGGCACGCTGAGACACGAATTCACATTTCTACCACCAGGGAAAGTATCAACATCCTATGTTGAAAATGGACTAGAAGATACTGATAATAATATTGGATTTATGCAATGTGCGTGCAATGGTTATTGAATATAATTGATACTAAATTAATAGCTGTGAAACAATTGAGATTTGTTAAATATCTGAATAAAATAATAGTAAACACCTTTAGCTTGTATTGTTTATTCTTAAAATTTACCTATGCTATAAATATATTTTATTTTTACTATATTTAAATGATCATTATAAAACATTTATAAAACACTCAAATATTAAGTTAATGTTTAGAAGCTTGAACAATAGTTTAAGAAATTTACCATTATTATCTTTCACGTGTTTCATTTAACCTGGTATTTTGAATACACTATAATACATGTTTTTATATGATAATTTTGACAAATTCCCATTTTGAAACTGCTTATAAAACACTCAAAATTATTAAATGTATGCACCGACAGAGGGCGGTAGTGGGGACGACATCCGTCGGCCGATGCCCGATCGCCTCAGAGTAAAACTAGTTGGTTGCGTGTGTGCCGTTCGCCGGACGGCCTTTTGACATAATTGACGGTTGTTTTTACTTAGCTATTGGGTGTAGTTGTTGTTCATTTAATAAAGATTTTTGATATTATAAACGAATTGTTCATATTTTATGCCCGAAGTTAACACAAGTAAGTGTCTTGATCCTTGACTACTCGATTACGAAAATGATTCTGATTTATAATTTTTAACTTGCACATGTTTCATTTAACCAGATATTTTTACTTCATAAAAACTATAAAATATGATTTTACAAGTCAATTTTGACGAATAATACAAATTAATATTTTTAGATTCTGAACGGAGTGATGAATGTATTGATTTTACAATGATGTTTGTATTATTTTTGTGTCCGTCATCACTTTTTGGAGTAGTAATAATGCTTCGGTTTTGACTTCAGCCCCTCTTTGAAAAGACAAAATCGATTTTTTGATTTTGCTGTAACTCAAAAACGAATCATTGTAAATACTTGAAATTTTCAACAAACGTTTATATTAGCGTTATCTATTTGCGATTAAATTTTCAAAATATTTTGACATTTTTTAAGCTACTTATAGATAATTGAAACTTATCGTAGTAAAAAATAAATCAAAAATCGTTAGTCACAATTTTTGTTTATATGCATTTAAAGTTCAAATGTTTAGAAAATATATCGAAATCACGAAAATTTGCAAAGAATTTTGAAGTTGAAAATTCATAAAATCTTTGTGATTTATACTTAAGGTTCACAAATCCAATACTAGGTTATCCATAAGTTTTCCTTCAAGTAACCGTAAACAAAAAAAAATCCATTGTCAATTTAGAAAACATTTTATGTGCGTATGAAATATAATTTTTTACGAAATCGCGTAAAATAACGATATATTACAATTTAAATATAGGTAATAATATAATATATCCAACTAATTATCATTGACTGACAAATCATCTCCGTTCAGAATCGTTTTTCGTATACAATGCTACCCGTCGTTGCATTCAAATTTAACACATCCATTAAAGTGACCAGTGACCTACTCTCCATCTCTACTATACAGCGGAGCGATACCCACTTTTTTCATATTGAAAAGGAGCAAATTTTCAGTTGTACAAATGTATTCTTTAGTCACACTTATAATAGGTACATTTATATTCTACAAAACATTCTGGTATATTTGTAGGTACTATCTTTTATGGCTTATCATAGTTATTATTTCTTATCGTCTGTTTATATATTATGTCTATATTTCATATCATTTTCCAGTTTTACATTCGTATTTGTATTTGAGTTTCAACTGTAAATTGTTTTCAAGAATTTTGTAATAAAAATGAAGTTTGTCTGTTAGTTTATGTTTTGATTGTTTCCATTTCAAAATTATTCAGTGTTGTCCACGTAATAGTCGTTATATAAAAATTGTTGTCCTCCTTACGGTGTCTAGTAGCGACATTCTATCCTCCAACCATTATACATATTTAACTTACTATTTTTTTTTTAGATGGCAGTACAGCAGATCATTCAATACATGCTGAGACATGAATTCACATTTCTACCACTATGCTAAATATCAATATCCTACGTTGAAAATGTACTAGACGATACTGCTAATAATAATGGTTTTGTGCAACGTGCGTGTAATGGGTATTGAATTTAATTGATATTAAATTAATAGTAGTGTAACAAAAAGTCAGTGTCATGAAACCCTGACCATTAGATTATAAGCAAATGATTCTAATTTTCCATAATTGACTTTCAAATATTACATTTAAGGTGATGCTTCATACACACAATAAAAAATGATTTAATATCATAATTTTGATATGATAATTTAAACAAACATTACAAAGTCATACTTTGAACTGCTTGTAAAACACTGTATTCTCAAGTTATTCTCCAAACACTACACATATTTAACTGACTATTTTTTATTTTTAGATGGCAGTATAGCAGATCATTCAATACATGCTGACACATGAATTCACATTTCTACCACTACGCTAAATATCAACATCCTACGTTGAAAATGTACTAGACGACACTGCTAATAATAATGGTTTTGTGCAACGTGCGTGTAATGGGTATTGAATTTAATTGATATTAAATTAATAGTAGTGTTGCAAAAAGGTAGTGTCATAAAACCCTAACCATTATATTAAGTAAATGGTTCTTATTTACCATTATTAACTTCCATATATTTCATTTAGGCTCATACTTAATAATAAACACTATAAAACGTGCTTATATATCACAATTTTGACTCATATTACAAATTCATATTTTTAGCTGCTCATAAGAATCTCAATTATCAAGTTAGTGTCATGAAACCTAGACAATTAGATTAAGTAAATGATTCTTATTTACCATTACTAACATCCATATTGGTCATTTAAGCTGATACTTCATAAACACTATAAAAAATGATTTTATATGGTAATTTTAACAAATATTACAAAGTCATATTTTTAACTGCTTATAAAACACTCAATTCTCATGTTAGTGTCTAGAAACCTTGATTACTAGATTATGACAATGATTCTTATTGTATAATGTATACAAGTATTACAAACTCTTATTATTTTAATATTGAAAATCAGCAATTTTATGTTAATGTACAAGTGTATTCTTTACTTATATTTTGTTTTACATTAAAACTCAACAAAACATTCTGGTAGATTTGTACTATCTCTTTTGTTGCTAAGCATTATAATTATTTCTTTAACCATTAAACATATTTAACTGACTACTTTGTGTTTTAGATGGCAGTATAGCAGATCACTCGAGGCATGCTGAGACCATGAATTAACATTTCTATCACTTGGGAAAGTTACAACATCTTCCGTTGAAAATGGAATAGAAGGTACTGCTAATATTAATGGTTTTATGCAACGTGCGTGTAATGGGTATTGAATGTAATTGATATTCAATTAATAGTAGTGTTACAAAAAGGTAGTGTCATAAAACCCTAACCATTATATTAAGTAAATGGTTCTTATTTACCATTATTAACTTCCATATATTTCATTTAGGCTCATACTTAATAATAAACACTATAAAACATGTTTTTTATATGATAATATTGACTAATATTACAAATTCATACTTTGAACTGCCTGTAAAACACTATATTCTCAAGTTATTCTCCAACCGTTATACATTATTAACTTACTACATTTTTTCAGTTGGCAGTATATCAGATCAATCAAGGCACGCTGAGACACGAATTCACATTTCTACCACCAGGGAAAGTATCAACATCCTATGTTGAAAATGGACTAGAAGATACTGATAATAATATTGGATTTATGCAATGTGCGTGCAATGGTTATTGAATATAATTGATACTAAATTAATAGCTGTGAAACAATTGAGATTTGTTAAATATCTGAATAAAATAATAGTAAACACCTTTAGCTTGTATTGTTTATTCTTAAAATTTACCTATGCTATAAATATATTTTATTTTTACTATATTTAAATGATCATTATAAAACATTTATAAAACACTCAAATATTAAGTTAATGTTTAGAACAGGGATTCCCAACCTTTTTTACCTAACGGCGCACTTGATCATTTTAAAAAAAATCACGGCACACAAATAAATAATTAATAAAAAAATCACAATTGTGTCATTGTTCTTCTAAAAAATGCTTTTTTTTGTATTTTTGACATTATCTAATTATAATATTTACAAGATACTTATATTAAATAGGAGTTGTAGAAATACAAACTACAGTAATATTTTGAAACTCCAATATTTGTATTCATTAATTTTGATAAAAAAAATTAAAAATAATTTGAAACTTAAATATAATGTAAATTAAAAAAAAAAAAAAATTATAATCTGAAACTTAATAAATTATAAATAATAAATTGATTTTGTTTAATATTTGAATGATACAAATTTAATGTGATATTTGAGACTGATATTTTTTACACAATTCCTCTATTCGGGGTGAAACAGTTGAAACAGCAAGACACAAATCAGGTTCAACATTTTTCAAACGATTTCTACTACTTGTTTTTATATTGTTCAGAGCAGAAAATGCCTGTTCACAAAGATATGATGTAGAAAATGGTAATAACAATAGTATCGCTTTCTGAGAAATAGATGGATATTCTGAAGCTAAATTTAACCAGAAGGAATCTATGTTACTTTTCTGACTATTAAATAATATTCGGATAGTAGAACTAGAACACATATCAATGAATTCATTCTTTTCGTCATTAGTAAGATCAAGTTCATTCATATTGTCTGTAAAATCAAATGGCAACACCACCCAATCTGCAGATGTTGTCAACGATGGAAAATAATGTTCAATTTTTTCTTCGAGTAATATAAGATGTTCAATTATAAGTTGTTGTAGTTCTTTAATATTGGATTTAACTATCGTTAATTTTGAAAATGTTGGAAAATTTGAAAAATCCCCTTTAATTATTGAAGATTTCCAAAATACAATTTTGTTTTTGAACCCTCTGATTTTGTTCGTCGAAGAAATTATTGTTTCCTGACGTCCTTGCATTGACGCATTCAGATCATTTAGTTTTTTAAATATATCAGCCAAGTATGCCAAAATATAACACCAGTTTTCATTTCGAAAAAAATTTTTGTATACTGGGAGATTTTCTTTTTCAAAAAATAATTCTAATTCTTCTTTCAATTCAATAACTCGATTAAACACTTGACCTCGTGATAGCCACCTTACTTCTGTGTGTAGCAATAAATGTATATGATCCGAACCCATTTCCTTACAAATAGTTTCAAAAATCCTTGTTTTCAATGGCCGAGATTTAATGTAATTCACAATTTTAATAACATCATTTAAGACTTTTAACATTTGTTCTCCTAATGTTTTTGCAACCAGAGCTTCTCGATGAATAAAACAGTGTGTTATAATCATAGCTGGATTTTTAATTTTAGCGAGAGTAACAAAACCTTTATATTTTCCGGTCATAGACGGAGCTCCATCAGTGCACACACCACAACAATAATTCCATGATAATCCAGATTTTTCAAAAAAATTATTTACTACGTCAAATATGTCCTTCCCTGTTGTTGTTGACTTTAATTCTTTACAAAATAAAAACTGCTCAACAATATTAGAATTATCAACAAATCTGCCAAAACCTAGTAATTGAGCTTTAGAAGTTCTGTCAGTACTCTCGTCTATTTGTAATGAAAATAATTTTTGATTTTTAATTTTTTCTAAAACAATGTCATTAATATCATCAGCCATTTCATTTATTCGGCGACTAATAGTATTGTTGGAAAGTGGCACTTTGGATATAACATCTTTAGATTCTTTACCTAACATTGTTTCAACCATAACTAAACAGGCAGGTCCTATTAATTTTTCGCCAATAACATGAGAGTTCATATTTTTAGCAATCAGTTCTGCGACTTTAAATGATGCTTCAAGAGCTTTATCAGATATAGTCACTCTTTTTATCATACTAGATGCAGCTCTTTTATTTGAATTTAGGAGGCGTTCAAAATATAGTCGTGTTTTTAATGACTCACCCGGATGTTTTGTTGTTAAATGCCTTTTTAATTTACTGGGTACCATTGCTTCATTGCTTAACTTTTCACCACAAACGATACAAACAGGTAAAGGACAGTCAGTATTGCCATTCCACGTAAATCCAAAACATAAATAACTATCAGTATATTTACGTTTGACTTTTAAATTTAAACTTGTATCACTTACTGAAGTGGATTGTTTAATATTAATTTCTAAATTTAAATTGTTGTCATTTACATTAGCATCAACGTCGTTCGTTAATTTAATTTTTTTTACAAATCTATCCATTTTTAAATTTAAGCACAATATTTCTTGATCAAAATTAACACGTTACGTAATAACACGCGCACGATTATCACCATACTGAATGACTGAACTGCTAAAGTGCTAAATGACTGCTATAAATACCCGTATCGGTTATTATCTAATATTCTAATGTATAATAATAGCTGTGTCTTTCCATGTGGACATTTTATCAATTTTTATTTTTAGGAGATTTCTATTACACATTTACAATGTAAGACACAAATTACACGGCACACCCAAATAATTTCGCGGCACACTTATGCGCCGCGGCACGGCGGTTGGGAATCCCTGGTTTAGAAGCTTGAACAATAGTTTAAGAAATTTACCATTATTATCTTTCACGTGTTTCATTTAACCTGGTATTTTGAATACACTATAATACATGTTTTTATATGATAATTTTGACAAATTCCCATTTTGAAACTGCTTATAAAACACTCAAAATTATTAAATGTATGCACCGACAGAGGGCGGTAGTGGGGACGACATCCGTCGGCCGATGCCCGATCGCCTCAGAGTAAAACTAGTTGGTTGCGTGTGTGCCGTTCGCCGGACGGCCTTTTGACATAATTGACGGTTGTTTTTACTTAGCTATTGGGTGTAGTTGTTGTTCATTTAATAAAGATTTTTGATATTATAAACGAATTGTTCATATTTTATGCCCGAAGTTAACACAAGTAAGTGTCTTGATCCTTGACTACTCGATTACGAAAATGATTCTGATTTATAATTTTTAACTTGCACATGTTTCATTTAACCAGATATTTTTACTTCATAAAAACTATAAAATATGATTTTACAAGTCAATTTTGACGAATAATACAAATTAATATTTTTAGATTCTGAACGGAGTGATGAATGTATTGATTTTACAATGATGTTTGTATTATTTTTGTGTCCGTCATCACTTTTTGGAGTAGTAATAATGCTTCGGTTTTGACTTCAGCCCCTCTTTGAAAAGACAAAATCGATTTTTTGATTTTGCTGTAACTCAAAAACGAATCATTGTAAATACTTGAAATTTTCAACAAACGTTTATATTAGCGTTATCTATTTGCGATTAAATTTTCAAAATATTTTGACATTTTTTAAGCTACTTATAGATAATTGAAACTTATCGTAGTAAAAAATAAATCAAAAATCGTTAGTCACAATTTTTGTTTATATGCATTTAAAGTTCAAATGTTTAGAAAATATATCGAAATCACGAAAATTTGCAAAGAATTTTGAAGTTGAAAATTCATAAAATCTTTGTGATTTATACTTAAGGTTCACAAATCCAATACTAGGTTATCCATAAGTTTTCCTTCAAGTAACCGTAAACAAAAAAAAATCCATTGTCAATTTAGAAAACATTTTATGTGCGTATGAAATATAATTTTTTACGAAATCGTGTAAAATAACGATATATTACAATTTAAATATAGGTAATAATATAATATATCCAACTAATTATCATTGACTGACAAATCATCTCCGTTCAGAATCGTTTTTCGTATACAATGCTACCCGTCGTTGCATTCAAATTTAACACATCCATTAAAGTGACCAGTGACCTACTCTCCATCTCTACTATACAGCGGAGCGATACCCACTTTTTTCATATTGAAAAGGAGCAAATTTTCAGTTGTACAAATGTATTCTTTAGTCACACTTATAATAGGTACATTTATATTCTACAAAACATTCTGGTATATTTGTAGGTACTATCTTTTATGGCTTATCATAGTTATTATTTCTTATCGTCTGTTTATATATTATGTCTATATTTCATATCATTTTCCAGTTTTACATTCGTATTTGTATTTGAGTTTCAACTGTAAATTGTTTTCAAGAATTTTGTAATAAAAATGAAGTTTGTCTGTTAGTTTATGTTTTGATTGTTTCCATTTCAAAATTATTCAGTGTTGTCCACGTAATAGTCGTTATATAAAAATTGTTGTCCTCCTTACGGTGTCTAGTAGCGACATTCTATCCTCCAACCATTATACATATTTAACTTACTATTTTTTTTTTAGATGGCAGTACAGCAGATCATTCAATACATGCTGAGACATGAATTCACATTTCTACCACTATGCTAAATATCAATATCCTACGTTGAAAATGTACTAGACGATACTGCTAATAATAATGGTTTTGTGCAACGTGCGTGTAATGGGTATTGAATTTAATTGATATTAAATTAATAGTAGTGTAACAAAAAGTCAGTGTCATGAAACCCTGACCATTAGATTATAAGCAAATGATTCTAATTTTCCATAATTGACTTTCAAATATTACATTTAAGGTGATGCTTCATACACACAATAAAAAATGATTTAATATCATAATTTTGATATGATAATTTAAACAAACATTACAAAGTCATACTTTGAACTGCTTGTAAAACACTGTATTCTCAAGTTATTCTCCAAACACTACACATATTTAACTGACTATTTTTTATTTTTAGATGGCAGTATAGCAGATCATTCAATACATGCTGACACATGAATTCACATTTCTACCACTACGCTAAATATCAACATCCTACGTTGAAAATGTACTAGACGACACTGCTAATAATAATGGTTTTGTGCAACGTGCGTGTAATGGGTATTGAATTTAATTGATATTAAATTAATAGTAGTGTTGCAAAAAGGTAGTGTCATAAAACCCTAACCATTATATTAAGTAAATGGTTCTTATTTACCATTATTAACTTCCATATATTTCATTTAGGCTCATACTTAATAATAAACACTATAAAACGTGCTTATATATCACAATTTTGACTCATATTACAAATTCATATTTTTAGCTGCTCATAAGAATCTCAATTATCAAGTTAGTGTCATGAAACCTAGACAATTAGATTAAGTAAATGATTCTTATTTACCATTACTAACATCCATATTGGTCATTTAAGCTGATACTTCATAAACACTATAAAAAATGATTTTATATGGTAATTTTAACAAATATTACAAAGTCATATTTTTAACTGCTTATAAAACACTCAATTCTCATGTTAGTGTCTAGAAACCTTGATTACTAGATTATGACAATGATTCTTATTGTATAATGTATACAAGTATTACAAACTCTTATTATTTTAATATTGAAAATCAGCAATTTTATGTTAATGTACAAGTGTATTCTTTACTTATATTTTGTTTTACATTAAAACTCAACAAAACATTCTGGTAGATTTGTACTATCTCTTTTGTTGCTAAGCATTATAATTATTTCTTTAACCATTATACATATTTAACTGACTACTTTGTGTTTTAGATGGCAGTATAGCAGATCACTCGAGGCATGCTGAGACCATGAATTAACATTTCTATCACTTGGGAAAGTTACAACATCTTCCGTTGAAAATGGAATAGAAGGTACTGCTAATATTAATGGTTTTATGCAACGTGCGTGTAATGGGTATTGAATGTAATTGATATTCAATTAATAGTAGTGTTACAAAAAGGTAGTGTCATAAAACCCTAACCATTATATTAAGTAAATGGTTCTTATTTACCATTATTAACTTCCATATATTTCATTTAGGCTCATACTTAATAATAAACACTATAAAACATGTTTTTTATATGATAATATTGACTAATATTACAAATTCATACTTTGAACTGCCTGTAAAACACTATATTCTCAAGTTATTCTCCAACCGTTATACATTATTAACTTACTACATTTTTTCAGTTGGCAGTATATCAGATCAATCAAGGCACGCTGAGACACGAATTCACATTTCTACCACCAGGGAAAGTATCAACATCCTATGTTGAAAATGGACTAGAAGATACTGATAATAATATTGGATTTATGCAATGTGCGTGCAATGGTTATTGAATATAATTGATACTAAATTAATAGCTGTGAAACAATTGAGATTTGTTAAATATCTGAATAAAATAATAGTAAACACCTTTAGCTTGTATTGTTTATTCTTAAAATTTACCTATGCTATAAATATATTTTATTTTTACTATATTTAAATGATCATTATAAAACATTTATAAAACACTCAAATATTAAGTTAATGTTTAGAAGCTTGAACAATAGTTTAAGAAATTTACCATTATTATCTTTCACGTGTTTCATTTAACCTGGTATTTTGAATACACTATAATACATGTTTTTATATGATAATTTTGACAAATTCCCATTTTGAAACTGCTTATAAAACACTCAAAATTATTAAATGTATGCACCGACAGAGGGCGGTAGTGGGGACGACATCCGTCGGCCGATGCCCGATCGCCTCAGAGTAAAACTAGTTGGTTGCGTGTGTGCCGTTCGCCGGACGGCCTTTTGACATAATTGACGGTTGTTTTTACTTAGCTATTGGGTGTAGTTGTTGTTCATTTAATAAAGATTTTTGATATTATAAACGAATTGTTCATATTTTATGCCCGAAGTTAACACAAGTAAGTGTCTTGATCCTTGACTACTCGATTACGAAAATGATTCTGATTTATAATTTTTAACTTGCACATGTTTCATTTAACCAGATATTTTTACTTCATAAAAACTATAAAATATGATTTTACAAGTCAATTTTGACGAATAATACAAATTAATATTTTTAGATTCTGAACGGAGTGATGAATGTATTGATTTTACAATGATGTTTGTATTATTTTTGTGTCCGTCATCACTTTTTGGAGTAGTAATAATGCTTCGGTTTTGACTTCAGCCCCTCTTTGAAAAGACAAAATCGATTTTTTGATTTTGCTGTAACTCAAAAACGAATCATTGTAAATACTTGAAATTTTCAACAAACGTTTATATTAGCGTTATCTATTTGCGATTAAATTTTCAAAATATTTTGACATTTTTTAAGCTACTTATAGATAATTGAAACTTATCGTAGTAAAAAATAAATCAAAAATCGTTAGTCACAATTTTTGTTTATATGCATTTAAAGTTCAAATGTTTAGAAAATATATCGAAATCACGAAAATTTGCAAAGAATTTTGAAGTTGAAAATTCATAAAATCTTTGTGATTTATACTTAAGGTTCACAAATCCAATACTAGGTTATCCATAAGTTTTCCTTCAAGTAACCGTAAACAAAAAAAAATCCATTGTCAATTTAGAAAACATTTTATGTGCGTATGAAATATAATTTTTTACGAAATCGCGTAAAATAACGATATATTACAATTTAAATATAGGTAATAATATAATATATCCAACTAATTATCATTGACTGACAAATCATCTCCGTTCAGAATCGTTTTTCGTATACAATGCTACCCGTCGTTGCATTCAAATTTAACACATCCATTAAAGTGACCAGTGACCTACTCTCCATCTCTACTATACAGCGGAGCGATACCCACTTTTTTCATATTGAAAAGGAGCAAATTTTCAGTTGTACAAATGTATTCTTTAGTCACACTTATAATAGGTACATTTATATTCTACAAAACATTCTGGTATATTTGTAGGTACTATCTTTTATGGCTTATCATAGTTATTATTTCTTATCGTCTGTTTATATATTATGTCTATATTTCATATCATTTTCCAGTTTTACATTCGTATTTGTATTTGAGTTTCAACTGTAAATTGTTTTCAAGAATTTTGTAATAAAAATGAAGTTTGTCTGTTAGTTTATGTTTTGATTGTTTCCATTTCAAAATTATTCAGTGTTGTCCACGTAATAGTCGTTATATAAAAATTGTTGTCCTCCTTACGGTGTCTAGTAGCGACATTCTATCCTCCAACCATTATACATATTTAACTTACTATTTTTTTTTTAGATGGCAGTACAGCAGATCATTCAATACATGCTGAGACATGAATTCACATTTCTACCACTATGCTAAATATCAATATCCTACGTTGAAAATGTACTAGACGATACTGCTAATAATAATGGTTTTGTGCAACGTGCGTGTAATGGGTATTGAATTTAATTGATATTAAATTAATAGTAGTGTAACAAAAAGTCAGTGTCATGAAACCCTGACCATTAGATTATAAGCAAATGATTCTAATTTTCCATAATTGACTTTCAAATATTACATTTAAGGTGATGCTTCATACACACAATAAAAAATGATTTAATATCATAATTTTGATATGATAATTTAAACAAACATTACAAAGTCATACTTTGAACTGCTTGTAAAACACTGTATTCTCAAGTTATTCTCCAAACACTACACATATTTAACTGACTATTTTTTATTTTTAGATGGCAGTATAGCAGATCATTCAATACATGCTGACACATGAATTCACATTTCTACCACTACGCTAAATATCAACATCCTACGTTGAAAATGTACTAGACGACACTGCTAATAATAATGGTTTTGTGCAACGTGCGTGTAATGGGTATTGAATTTAATTGATATTAAATTAATAGTAGTGTTGCAAAAAGGTAGTGTCATAAAACCCTAACCATTATATTAAGTAAATGGTTCTTATTTACCATTATTAACTTCCATATATTTCATTTAGGCTCATACTTAATAATAAACACTATAAAACGTGCTTATATATCACAATTTTGACTCATATTACAAATTCATATTTTTAGCTGCTCATAAGAATCTCAATTATCAAGTTAGTGTCATGAAACCTAGACAATTAGATTAAGTAAATGATTCTTATTTACCATTACTAACATCCATATTGGTCATTTAAGCTGATACTTCATAAACACTATAAAAAATGATTTTATATGGTAATTTTAACAAATATTACAAAGTCATATTTTTAACTGCTTATAAAACACTCAATTCTCATGTTAGTGTCTAGAAACCTTGATTACTAGATTATGACAATGATTCTTATTGTATAATGTATACAAGTATTACAAACTCTTATTATTTTAATATTGAAAATCAGCAATTTTATGTTAATGTACAAGTGTATTCTTTACTTATATTTTGTTTTACATTAAAACTCAACAAAACATTCTGGTAGATTTGTACTATCTCTTTTGTTGCTAAGCATTATAATTATTTCTTTAACCATTAAACATATTTAACTGACTACTTTGTGTTTTAGATGGCAGTATAGCAGATCACTCGAGGCATGCTGAGACCATGAATTAACATTTCTATCACTTGGGAAAGTTACAACATCTTCCGTTGAAAATGGAATAGAAGGTACTGCTAATATTAATGGTTTTATGCAACGTGCGTGTAATGGGTATTGAATGTAATTGATATTCAATTAATAGTAGTGTTACAAAAAGGTAGTGTCATAAAACCCTAACCATTATATTAAGTAAATGGTTCTTATTTACCATTATTAACTTCCATATATTTCATTTAGGCTCATACTTAATAATAAACACTATAAAACATGTTTTTTATATGATAATATTGACTAATATTACAAATTCATACTTTGAACTGCCTGTAAAACACTATATTCTCAAGTTATTCTCCAACCGTTATACATTATTAACTTACTACATTTTTTCAGTTGGCAGTATATCAGATCAATCAAGGCACGCTGAGACACGAATTCACATTTCTACCACCAGGGAAAGTATCAACATCCTATGTTGAAAATGGACTAGAAGATACTGATAATAATATTGGATTTATGCAATGTGCGTGCAATGGTTATTGAATATAATTGATACTAAATTAATAGCTGTGAAACAATTGAGATTTGTTAAATATCTGAATAAAATAATAGTAAACACCTTTAGCTTGTATTGTTTATTCTTAAAATTTACCTATGCTATAAATATATTTTATTTTTACTATATTTAAATGATCATTATAAAACATTTATAAAACACTCAAATATTAAGTTAATGTTTAGAAGCTTGAACAATAGTTTAAGAAATTTACCATTATTATCTTTCACGTGTTTCATTTAACCTGGTATTTTGAATACACTATAATACATGTTTTTATATGATAATTTTGACAAATTCCCATTTTGAAACTGCTTATAAAACACTCAAAATTATTAAATGTATGCACCGACAGAGGGCGGTAGTGGGGACGACATCCGTCGGCCGATGCCCGATCGCCTCAGAGTAAAACTAGTTGGTTGCGTGTGTGCCGTTCGCCGGACGGCCTTTTGACATAATTGACGGTTGTTTTTACTTAGCTATTGGGTGTAGTTGTTGTTCATTTAATAAAGATTTTTGATATTATAAACGAATTGTTCATATTTTATGCCCGAAGTTAACACAAGTAAGTGTCTTGATCCTTGACTACTCGATTACGAAAATGATTCTGATTTATAATTTTTAACTTGCACATGTTTCATTTAACCAGATATTTTTACTTCATAAAAACTATAAAATATGATTTTACAAGTCAATTTTGACGAATAATACAAATTAATATTTTTAGATTCTGAACGGAGTGATGAATGTATTGATTTTACAATGATGTTTGTATTATTTTTGTGTCCGTCATCACTTTTTGGAGTAGTAATAATGCTTCGGTTTTGACTTCAGCCCCTCTTTGAAAAGACAAAATCGATTTTTTGATTTTGCTGTAACTCAAAAACGAATCATTGTAAATACTTGAAATTTTCAACAAACGTTTATATTAGCGTTATCTATTTGCGATTAAATTTTCAAAATATTTTGACATTTTTTAAGCTACTTATATATAATTGAAACTTATCGTAGTAAAAAATAAATCAAAAATCGTTAGTCACAATTTTTGTTTATATGCATTTAAAGTTCAAATGTTTAGAAAATATATCGAAATCACGAAAATTTGCAAAGAATTTTGAAGTTGAAAATTCATAAAATCTTTGTGATTTATACTTAAGGTTCACAAATCCAATACTAGGTTATCCATAAGTTTTCCTTCAAGTAACCGTAAACAAAAAAAAATCCATTGTCAATTTAGAAAACATTTTATGTGCGTATGAAATATAATTTTTTACGAAATCGCGTAAAATAACGATATATTACAATTTAAATATAGGTAATAATATAATATATCCAACTAATTATCATTGACTGACAAATCATCTCCGTTCAGAATCGTTTTTCGTATACAATGCTACCCGTCGTTGCATTCAAATTTAACACATCCATTAAAGTGACCAGTGACCTACTCTCCATCTCTACTATACAGCGGAGCGATACCCACTTTTTTCATATTGAAAAGGAGCAAATTTTCAGTTGTACAAATGTATTCTTTAGTCACACTTATAATAGGTACATTTATATTCTACAAAACATTCTGGTATATTTGTAGGTACTATCTTTTATGGCTTATCATAGTTATTATTTCTTATCGTCTGTTTATATATTATGTCTATATTTCATATCATTTTCCAGTTTTACATTCGTATTTGTATTTGAGTTTCAACTGTAAATTGTTTTCAAGAATTTTGTAATAAAAATGAAGTTTGTCTGTTAGTTTATGTTTTGATTGTTTCCATTTCAAAATTATTCAGTGTTGTCCACGTAATAGTCGTTATATAAAAATTGTTGTCCTCCTTACGGTGTCTAGTAGCGACATTCTATCCTCCAACCATTATACATATTTAACTTACTATTTTTTTTTTAGATGGCAGTACAGCAGATCATTCAATACATGCTGAGACATGAATTCACATTTCTACCACTATGCTAAATATCAATATCCTACGTTGAAAATGTACTAGACGATACTGCTAATAATAATGGTTTTGTGCAACGTGCGTGTAATGGGTATTGAATTTAATTGATATTAAATTAATAGTAGTGTAACAAAAAGTCAGTGTCATGAAACCCTGACCATTAGATTATAAGCAAATGATTCTAATTTTCCATAATTGACTTTCAAATATTACATTTAAGGTGATGCTTCATACACACAATAAAAAATGATTTAATATCATAATTTTGATATGATAATTTAAACAAACATTACAAAGTCATACTTTGAACTGCTTGTAAAACACTGTATTCTCAAGTTATTCTCCAAACACTACACATATTTAACTGACTATTTTTTATTTTTAGATGGCAGTATAGCAGATCATTCAATACATGCTGACACATGAATTCACATTTCTACCACTACGCTAAATATCAACATCCTACGTTGAAAATGTACTAGACGACACTGCTAATAATAATGGTTTTGTGCAACGTGCGTGTAATGGGTATTGAATTTAATTGATATTAAATTAATAGTAGTGTTGCAAAAAGGTAGTGTCATAAAACCCTAACCATTATATTAAGTAAATGGTTCTTATTTACCATTATTAACTTCCATATATTTCATTTAGGCTCATACTTAATAATAAACACTATAAAACGTGCTTATATATCACAATTTTGACTCATATTACAAATTCATATTTTTAGCTGCTCATAAGAATCTCAATTATCAAGTTAGTGTCATGAAACCTAGACAATTAGATTAAGTAAATGATTCTTATTTACCATTACTAACATCCATATTGGTCATTTAAGCTGATACTTCATAAACACTATAAAAAATGATTTTATATGGTAATTTTAACAAATATTACAAAGTCATATTTTTAACTGCTTATAAAACACTCAATTCTCATGTTAGTGTCTAGAAACCTTGATTACTAGATTATGACAATGATTCTTATTGTATAATGTATACAAGTATTACAAACTCTTATTATTTTAATATTGAAAATCAGCAATTTTATGTTAATGTACAAGTGTATTCTTTACTTATATTTTGTTTTACATTAAAACTCAACAAAACATTCTGGTAGATTTGTACTATCTCTTTTGTTGCTAAGCATTATAATTATTTCTTTAACCATTAAACATATTTAACTGACTACTTTGTGTTTTAGATGGCAGTATAGCAGATCACTCGAGGCATGCTGAGACCATGAATTAACATTTCTATCACTTGGGAAAGTTACAACATCTTCCGTTGAAAATGGAATAGAAGGTACTGCTAATATTAATGGTTTTATGCAACGTGCGTGTAATGGGTATTGAATGTAATTGATATTCAATTAATAGTAGTGTTACAAAAAGGTAGTGTCATAAAACCCTAACCATTATATTAAGTAAATGGTTCTTATTTACCATTATTAACTTCCATATATTTCATTTAGGCTCATACTTAATAATAAACACTATAAAACATGTTTTTTATATGATAATATTGACTAATATTACAAATTCATACTTTGAACTGCCTGTAAAACACTATATTCTCAAGTTATTCTCCAACCGTTATACATTATTAACTTACTACATTTTTTCAGTTGGCAGTATATCAGATCAATCAAGGCACGCTGAGACACGAATTCACATTTCTACCACCAGGGAAAGTATCAACATCCTATGTTGAAAATGGACTAGAAGATACTGATAATAATATTGGATTTATGCAATGTGCGTGCAATGGTTATTGAATATAATTGATACTAAATTAATAGCTGTGAAACAATTGAGATTTGTTAAATATCTGAATAAAATAATAGTAAACACCTTTAGCTTGTATTGTTTATTCTTAAAATTTACCTATGCTATAAATATATTTTATTTTTACTATATTTAAATGATCATTATAAAACATTTATAAAACACTCAAATATTAAGTTAATGTTTAGAAGCTTGAACAATAGTTTAAGAAATTTACCATTATTATCTTTCACGTGTTTCATTTAACCTGGTATTTTGAATACACTATAATACATGTTTTTATATGATAATTTTGACAAATTCCCATTTTGAAACTGCTTATAAAACACTCAAAATTATTAAATGTATGCACCGACAGAGGGCGGTAGTGGGGACGACATCCGTCGGCCGATGCCCGATCGCCTCAGAGTAAAACTAGTTGGTTGCGTGTGTGCCGTTCGCCGGACGGCCTTTTGACATAATTGACGGTTGTTTTTACTTAGCTATTGGGTGTAGTTGTTGTTCATTTAATAAAGATTTTTGATATTATAAACGAATTGTTCATATTTTATGCCCGAAGTTAATACAAGTAAGTGTCTTGATCCTTGACTACTCGATTACGAAAATGATTCTGATTTATAATTTTTAACTTGCACATGTTTCATTTAACCAGATATTTTTACTTCATAAAAACTATAAAATATGATTTTACAAGTCAATTTTGACGAATAATACAAATTAATATTTTTAGATTCTGAACGGAGTGATGAATGTATTGATTTTACAATGATGTTTGTATTATTTTTGTGTCCGTCATCACTTTTTGGAGTAGTAATAATGCTTCGGTTTTGACTTCAGCCCCTCTTTGAAAAGACAAAATCGATTTTTTGATTTTGCTGTAACTCAAAAACGAATCATTGTAAATACTTGAAATTTTCAACAAACGTTTATATTAGCGTTATCTATTTGCGATTAAATTTTCAAAATATTTTGACATTTTTTAAGCTACTTATAGATAATTGAAACTTATCGTAGTAAAAAATAAATCAAAAATCGTTAGTCACAATTTTTGTTTATATGCATTTAAAGTTCAAATGTTTAGAAAATATATCGAAATCACGAAAATTTGCAAAGAATTTTGAAGTTGAAAATTCATAAAATCTTTGTGATTTATACTTAAGGTTCACAAATCCAATACTAGGTTATCCATAAGTTTTCCTTCAAGTAACCGTAAACAAAAAAAAATCCATTGTCAATTTAGAAAACATTTTATGTGCGTATGAAATATAATTTTTTACGAAATCGCGTAAAATAACGATATATTACAATTTAAATATAGGTAATAATATAATATATCCAACTAATTATCATTGACTGACAAATCATCTCCGTTCAGAATCGTTTTTCGTATACAATGCTACCCGTCGTTGCATTCAAATTTAACACATCCATTAAAGTGACCAGTGACCTACTCTCCATCTCTACTATACAGCGGAGCGATACCCACTTTTTTCATATTGAAAAGGAGCAAATTTTCAGTTGTACAAATGTATTCTTTAGTCACACTTATAATAGGTACATTTATATTCTACAAAACATTCTGGTATATTTGTAGGTACTATCTTTTATGGCTTATCATAGTTATTATTTCTTATCGTCTGTTTATATATTATGTCTATATTTCATATCATTTTCCAGTTTTACATTCGTATTTGTATTTGAGTTTCAACTGTAAATTGTTTTCAAGAATTTTGTAATAAAAATGAAGTTTGTCTGTTAGTTTATGTTTTGATTGTTTCCATTTCAAAATTATTCAGTGTTGTCCACGTAATAGTCGTTATATAAAAATTGTTGTCCTCCTTACGGTGTCTAGTAGCGACATTCTATCCTCCAACCATTATACATATTTAACTTACTATTTTTTTTTTAGATGGCAGTACAGCAGATCATTCAATACATGCTGAGACATGAATTCACATTTCTACCACTATGCTAAATATCAATATCCTACGTTGAAAATGTACTAGACGATACTGCTAATAATAATGGTTTTGTGCAACGTGCGTGTAATGGGTATTGAATTTAATTGATATTAAATTAATAGTAGTGTAACAAAAAGTCAGTGTCATGAAACCCTGACCATTAGATTATAAGCAAATGATTCTAATTTTCCATAATTGACTTTCAAATATTACATTTAAGGTGATGCTTCATACACACAATAAAAAATGATTTAATATCATAATTTTGATATGATAATTTAAACAAACATTACAAAGTCATACTTTGAACTGCTTGTAAAACACTGTATTCTCAAGTTATTCTCCAAACACTACACATATTTAACTGACTATTTTTTATTTTTAGATGGCAGTATAGCAGATCATTCAATACATGCTGACACATGAATTCACATTTCTACCACTACGCTAAATATCAACATCCTACGTTGAAAATGTACTAGACGACACTGCTAATAATAATGGTTTTGTGCAACGTGCGTGTAATGGGTATTGAATTTAATTGATATTAAATTAATAGTAGTGTTGCAAAAAGGTAGTGTCATAAAACCCTAACCATTATATCAAGTAAATGGTTCTTATTTACCATTATTAACTTCCATATATTTCATTTAGGCTCATACTTAATAATAAACACTATAAAACGTGCTTATATATCACAATTTTGACTCATATTACAAATTCATATTTTTAGCTGCTCATAAGAATCTCAATTATCAAGTTAGTGTCATGAAACCTAGACAATTAGATTAAGTAAATGATTCTTATTTACCATTACTAACATCCATATTGGTCATTTAAGCTGATACTTCATAAACACTATAAAAAATGATTTTATATGGTAATTTTAACAAATATTACAAAGTCATATTTTTAACTGCTTATAAAACACTCAAAATTATTAAATGTATGCACCGACAGAGGGCGGTAGTGGGGACGACATCCGTCGGCCGATGCCCGATCGCCTCAGAGTAAAACTAGTTGGTTGCGTGTGTGCCGTTCGCCGGACGGCCTTTTGACATAATTGACGGTTGTTTTTACTTAGCTATTGGGTGTAGTTGTTGTTCATTTAATAAAGATTTTTGATATTATAAACGAATTGTTCATATTTTATGCCCGAAGTTAACACAAGTAAGTGTCTTGATCCTTGACTACTCGATTACGAAAATGATTCTGATTTATAATTTTTAACTTGCACATGTTTCATTTAACCAGATATTTTTACTTCATAAAAACTATAAAATATGATTTTACAAGTCAATTTTGACGAATAATACAAATTAATATTTTTAGATTCTGAACGGAGTGATGAATGTATTGATTTTACAATGATGTTTGTATTATTTTTGTGTCCGTCATCACTTTTTGGAGTAGTAATAATGCTTCGGTTTTGACTTCAGCCCCTCTTTGAAAAGACAAAATCGATTTTTTGATTTTGCTGTAACTCAAAAACGAATCATTGTAAATACTTGAAATTTTCAACAAACGTTTATATTAGCGTTATCTATTTGCGATTAAATTTTCAAAATATTTTGACATTTTTTAAGCTACTTATAGATAATTGAAACTTATCGTAGTAAAAAATAAATCAAAAATCGTTAGTCACAATTTTTGTTTATATGCATTTAAAGTTCAAATGTTTAGAAAATATATCGAAATCACGAAAATTTGCAAAGAATTTTGAAGTTGAAAATTCATAAAATCTTTGTGATTTATACTTAAGGTTCACAAATCCAATACTAGGTTATCCATAAGTTTTCCTTCAAGTAACCGTAAACAAAAAAAAATCCATTGTCAATTTAGAAAACATTTTATGTGCGTATGAAATATAATTTTTTACGAAATCGCGTAAAATAACGATATATTACAATTTAAATATAGGTAATAATATAATATATCCAACTAATTATCATTGACTGACAAATCATCTCCGTTCAGAATCGTTTTTCGTATACAATGCTACCCGTCGTTGCATTCAAATTTAACACATCCATTAAAGTGACCAGTGACCTACTCTCCATCTCTACTATACAGCGGAGCGATACCCACTTTTTTCATATTGAAAAGGAGCAAATTTTCAGTTGTACAAATGTATTCTTTAGTCACACTTATAATAGGTACATTTATATTCTACAAAACATTCTGGTATATTTGTAGGTACTATCTTTTATGGCTTATCATAGTTATTATTTCTTATCGTCTGTTTATATATTATGTCTATATTTCATATCATTTTCCAGTTTTACATTCGTATTTGTATTTGAGTTTCAACTGTAAATTGTTTTCAAGAATTTTGTAATAAAAATGAAGTTTGTCTGTTAGTTTATGTTTTGATTGTTTCCATTTCAAAATTATTCAGTGTTGTCCACGTAATAGTCGTTATATAAAAATTGTTGTCCTCCTTACGGTGTCTAGTAGCGACATTCTATCCTCCAACCATTATACATATTTAACTTACTATTTTTTTTTTAGATGGCAGTACAGCAGATCATTCAATACATGCTGAGACATGAATTCACATTTCTACCACTATGCTAAATATCAATATCCTACGTTGAAAATGTACTAGACGATACTGCTAATAATAATGGTTTTGTGCAACGTGCGTGTAATGGGTATTGAATTTAATTGATATTAAATTAATAGTAGTGTAACAAAAAGTCAGTGTCATGAAACCCTGACCATTAGATTATAAGCAAATGATTCTAATTTTCCATAATTGACTTTCAAATATTACATTTAAGGTGATGCTTCATACACACAATAAAAAATGATTTAATATCATAATTTTGATATGATAATTTAAACAAACATTACAAAGTCATACTTTGAACTGCTTGTAAAACACTGTATTCTCAAGTTATTCTCCAAACACTACACATATTTAACTGACTATTTTTTATTTTTAGATGGCAGTATAGCAGATCATTCAATACATGCTGACACATGAATTCACATTTCTACCACTACGCTAAATATCAACATCCTACGTTGAAAATGTACTAGACGACACTGCTAATAATAATGGTTTTGTGCAACGTGCGTGTAATGGGTATTGAATTTAATTGATATTAAATTAATAGTAGTGTTGCAAAAAGGTAGTGTCATAAAACCCTAACCATTATATCAAGTAAATGGTTCTTATTTACCATTATTAACTTCCATATATTTCATTTAGGCTCATACTTAATAATAAACACTATAAAACGTGCTTATATATCACAATTTTGACTCATATTACAAATTCATATTTTTAGCTGCTCATAAGAATCTCAATTATCAAGTTAGTGTCATGAAACCTAGACAATTAGATTAAGTAAATGATTCTTATTTACCATTACTAACATCCATATTGGTCATTTAAGCTGATACTTCATAAACACTATAAAAAATGATTTTATATGGTAATTTTAACAAATATTACAAAGTCATATTTTTAACTGCTTATAAAACACTCAATTCTCATGTTAGTGTCTAGAAACCTTGATTACTAGATTATGACAATGATTCTTATTGTATAATGTATACAAGTATTACAAACTCTTATTATTTTAATATTGAAAATCAGCAATTTTATGTTAATGTACAAGTGTATTCTTTACTTATATTTTGTTTTACATTAAAACTCAACAAAACATTCTGGTAGATTTGTACTATCTCTTTTGTTGCTAAGCATTATAATTATTTCTTTAACCATTAAACATATTTAACTGACTACTTTGTGTTTTAGATGGCAGTATAGCAGATCACTCGAGGCATGCTGAGACCATGAATTAACATTTCTATCACTTATGAAAGTTACAACATCTTCCGTTGAAAATGGAATAGAAGGTACTGCTAATATTAATGGTTTTATGCAACGTGCGTGTAATGGGTATTGAATGTAATTGATATTCAATTAATAGTAGTGTTACAAAAAGGTAGTGTCATAAAACCCTAACCATTATATTAAGTAAATGGTTCTTATTTACCATTATTAACTTCCATATATTTCATTTAGGCTCATACTTAATAATAAACACTATAAAACATGTTTTTTATATGATAATATTGACTAATATTACAAATTCATACTTTGAACTGCCTGTAAAACACTATATTCTCAAGTTATTCTCCAACCGTTATACATTATTAACTTACTACATTTTTTCAGTTGGCAGTATATCAGATCAATCAAGGCACGCTGAGACACGAATTCACATTTCTACCACCAGGGAAAGTATCAACATCCTATGTTGAAAATGGACTAGAAGATACTGATAATAATATTGGATTTATGCAATGTGCGTGCAATGGTTATTGAATATAATTGATACTAAATTAATAGCTGTGAAACAATTGAGATTTGTTAAATATCTGAATAAAATAATAGTAAACACCTTTAGCTTGTATTGTTTATTCTTAAAATTTACCTATGCTATAAATATATTTTATTTTTACTATATTTAAATGATCATTATAAAACATTTATAAAACACTCAAATATTAAGTTAATGTTTAGAAGCTTGAACAATAGTTTAAGAAATTTACCATTATTATCTTTCACGTGTTTCATTTAACCTGGTATTTTGAATACACTATAATACATGTTTTTATATGATAATTTTGACAAATTCCCATTTTGAAACTGCTTATAAAACACTCAAAATTATTAAATGTATGCACCGACAGAGGGCGGTAGTGGGGACGACATCCGTCGGCCGATGCCCGATCGCCTCAGAGTAAAACTAGTTGGTTGCGTGTGTGCCGTTCGCCGGACGGCCTTTTGACATAATTGACGGTTGTTTTTACTTAGCTATTGGGTGTAGTTGTTGTTCATTTAATAAAGATTTTTGATATTATAAACGAATTGTTCATATTTTATGCCCGAAGTTAACACAAGTAAGTGTCTTGATCCTTGACTACTCGATTACGAAAATGATTCTGATTTATAATTTTTAACTTGCACATGTTTCATTTAACCAGATATTTTTACTTCATAAAAACTATAAAATATGATTTTACAAGTCAATTTTGACGAATAATACAAATTAATATTTTTAGATTCTGAACGGAGTGATGAATGTATTGATTTTACAATGATGTTTGTATTATTTTTGTGTCCGTCATCACTTTTTGGAGTAGTAATAATGCTTCGGTTTTGACTTCAGCCCCTCTTTGAAAAGACAAAATCGATTTTTTGATTTTGCTGTAACTCAAAAACGAATCATTGTAAATACTTGAAATTTTCAACAAACGTTTATATTAGCGTTATCTATTTGCGATTAAATTTTCAAAATATTTTGACATTTTTTAAGCTACTTATAGATAATTGAAACTTATCGTAGTAAAAAATAAATCAAAAATCGTTAGTCACAATTTTTGTTTATATGCATTTAAAGTTCAAATGTTTAGAAAATATATCGAAATCACGAAAATTTGCAAAGAATTTTGAAGTTGAAAATTCATAAAATCTTTGTGATTTATACTTAAGGTTCACAAATCCAATACTAGGTTATCCATAAGTTTTCCTTCAAGTAACCGTAAACAAAAAAAAATCCATTGTCAATTTAGAAAACATTTTATGTGCGTATGAAATATAATTTTTTACGAAATCGCGTAAAATAACGATATATTACAATTTAAATATAGGTAATAATATAATATATCCAACTAATTATCATTGACTGACAAATCATCTCCGTTCAGAATCGTTTTTCGTATACAATGCTACCCGTCGTTGCATTCAAATTTAACACATCCATTAAAGTGACCAGTGACCTACTCTCCATCTCTACTATACAGCGGAGCGATACCCACTTTTTTCATATTGAAAAGGAGCAAATTTTCAGTTGTACAAATGTATTCTTTAGTCACACTTATAATAGGTACATTTATATTCTACAAAACATTCTGGTATATTTGTAGGTACTATCTTTTATGGCTTATCATAGTTATTATTTCTTATCGTCTGTTTATATATTATGTCTATATTTCATATCATTTTCCAGTTTTACATTCGTATTTGTATTTGAGTTTCAACTGTAAATTGTTTTCAAGAATTTTGTAATAAAAATGAAGTTTGTCTGTTAGTTTATGTTTTGATTGTTTCCATTTCAAAATTATTCAGTGTTGTCCACGTAATAGTCGTTATATAAAAATTGTTGTCCTCCTTACGGTGTCTAGTAGCGACATTCTATCCTCCAACCATTATACATATTTAACTTACTATTTTTTTTTTAGATGGCAGTACAGCAGATCATTCAATACATGCTGAGACATGAATTCACATTTCTACCACTATGCTAAATATCAATATCCTACGTTGAAAATGTACTAGACGATACTGCTAATAATAATGGTTTTGTGCAACGTGCGTGTAATGGGTATTGAATTTAATTGATATTAAATTAATAGTAGTGTAACAAAAAGTCAGTGTCATGAAACCCTGACCATTAGATTATAAGCAAATGATTCTAATTTTCCATAATTGACTTTCAAATATTACATTTAAGGTGATGCTTCATACACACAATAAAAAATGATTTAATATCATAATTTTGATATGATAATTTAAACAAACATTACAAAGTCATACTTTGAACTGCTTGTAAAACACTGTATTCTCAAGTTATTCTCCAAACACTACACATATTTAACTGACTATTTTTTATTTTTAGATGGCAGTATAGCAGATCATTCAATACATGCTGACACATGAATTCACATTTCTACCACTACGCTAAATATCAACATCCTACGTTGAAAATGTACTAGACGACACTGCTAATAATAATGGTTTTGTGCAACGTGCGTGTAATGGGTATTGAATTTAATTGATATTAAATTAATAGTAGTGTTGCAAAAAGGTAGTGTCATAAAACCCTAACCATTATATTAAGTAAATGGTTCTTATTTACCATTATTAACTTCCATATATTTCATTTAGGCTCATACTTAATAATAAACACTATAAAACGTGCTTATATATCACAATTTTGACTCATATTACAAATTCATATTTTTAGCTGCTCATAAGAATCTCAATTATCAAGTTAGTGTCATGAAACCTAGACAATTAGATTAAGTAAATGATTCTTATTTACCATTACTAACATCCATATTGGTCATTTAAGCTGATACTTCATAAACACTATAAAAAATGATTTTATATGGTAATTTTAACAAATATTACAAAGTCATATTTTTAACTGCTTATAAAACACTCAATTCTCATGTTAGTGTCTAGAAACCTTGATTACTAGATTATGACAATGATTCTTATTGTATAATGTATACAAGTATTACAAACTCTTATTATTTTAATATTGAAAATCAGCAATTTTATGTTAATGTACAAGTGTATTCTTTACTTATATTTTGTTTTACATTAAAACTCAACAAAACATTCTGGT